>NC_140749.1:51595000-57355000 GCF_051527215.1 Medicago sativa
TAATTTTTCAATTTTCCATAATTTATTAATATTTTTTTTCAATTTTTTTATTAATTTTTTATTTTTCCAGAATTTTTTTAAATTTTTTATTAATTTTTCAATTTTCCAGAATTTTAAAATATTTTTTTTATTTTTTAAAAGAAAAAATAAAAATGCCACGTGTAACCCAATAAAAAAATAAAAAATAAAAATAATTATACAGTCAGCGCGCCACGTCAGCAGAATCTGCCGACGTCGCGTGCCACGTAGGAGATTCTGCTGACTCAACTGGCTCAGGGGGCAAAACCGAAGAATCTTCATTTTACAAGGACGGAATCTAAAAAAAAATTTTCCTAGGGGGCAAAACCAAAAGTCACCTATATTACAAGGGGTAAAAGCCTATTAACCCATATTTTTTTGGTCATCGTGAGCTTAGCTCAGTTGGTATGGACAATGCATAAATAAAATATGCAAGGTTTGCGGTTCAAACCCCGGCCACCACAAAAAAAAAAACCAATATTTTTTTAAAAAAAAATCAACATTTTTTTTATAATAAACATAGTGAAAAAGGGTCGATCTGACATATGACTTTTTGCACCCGGATAAGTCCTATCCCTGACGTATGTCTTCTGATCTTCCGTTATCCTCACTATGAATTCGAGATATTTTAATAATAAACATAGTGAAAAAGGGTCGATCGGACGTATGTGTTTTTGCACCCGGATAGTTCCTATCCCTGACATATGTTTCATGATCTTGGGATTATCCTCATTCTAAAAACCTTAAAATCAATCCAACACAGTTAAAATCCTTTTTTAAGAAAAAATGGATAATGTTTTATCCATTCATCCGACACATGCAAAGCTTAAGCCTCCTAATGCGAGCACACAAGCTTTTGTTGTATCGGCAGGATGCAACGTAAACATCATTCCTTAACAACTTGTTTTCTCTAATCGGATATTGTTTTATCCATTCCTCTGATGCATACACATACACATACACGTTAAGCCTCCTAATGCAAGCACACAAGCTTTTGTTGTATCGGCAGGATGCGACGTAAACATTATTCGTTAACAACTTGTTTTCTTTAATCAGATATTGTTTTATCCATTCCTCTGAGACATACACATGCTTAAGCCTCCTAATGCGAGCATACAAGCATTGTTGTATTAGTGGATTGTGACATAAGCATTATTCGCTAAAAACAACCAACCTGCAAATCTTTTATACAAAGAACTATGTAGCTTTGAGTTTTCCATTGCACATGGGAATACGTAGGAGCGGGATCGCAACATCTCGTCAAGTACCCCAAATAAAACAACTTTTTTTGCTTTAATAATGTAGAAATAAGGAACCAGCATATAAGCAGATAAACTAAACCTGTGAGAGCAAGCGAACCTTCCCCTCTAAATTGTTCCCGTTGAGTACAACGGATGTGAGGTGTGCTAACTCCTTCCTCTCGCATAACCAACTTCTGAACCCATCTCATGGTTCACATACCATGTTCACACCAAGGTTTTATCGATATTTTCCTTTCCCTCTTTGGGGATAAATAAAGTTCGGTGGTGACTCTGTTATCGTGCGAGTGTTTACACTTGTGGCCATATTTTATTTTTTCGCGCCGCGACACCATTGGCATCCTGCTCTACCCATTAGGGTTCATGTTTTATTTGATTTATACTTTGTTTGGAATATATAGCATGATTTGGATATGTTGTTCAAAATATTTGTAAACTTTAGATATCAGTTTGTATGCATGTTTAATAGTATGAGTATGATGTGTTATGTGCTTTCACAATATTTCGCTTATAATTTATTTTGAGGCGTATTGCGAGAAAATTGGAGTAAATTTCCTAAAAAGTGTTCACTATATTTGGATTATACAACAAACACATATTTTATATATTCAGATTAAATAATTCCAAATGTGTCAACATATGGACTAAAAAAAACAGTTCTTATAAACTAATCTGATGGGTTGTTTGAATTATATTTTCCGAACGGTTTTGAAATAAAAATTGGAGGTATCAAGTAATTTGAAGGTGTTTTAGAGATTTTAGGGATTTCTAATTATAAATCCAAAATATTATTGAAATGTTTCGGATTATATAATCTGAACGAGGTGCAATGAGAAATTTGAAGGTCGCGCAAGAAAGACATAGAGTGGAAAAAGAAGTGCTCTTCATATTTTTGGGTAGCCCATTACTGTGGCACACCATAATAGATCCTTTCGAAATAAGTTTAGCACGGTAAAAGAGGTTTCCTCATTTATATGATCTAGCTGCAAATAAGTTTAGCATGGTGGCAGACATGATTGCTCTAGGGTGGGAGCAAGGTGGAGAGACGTGGAGTTGGAGGAGACGGTTGTGGGCGTCGGAGGAGGAGATGTTAGACGAGTGTAGGATTTTACTTGACACTGTTGTTGTTCAGGCTAATGATTTTGACAGGTGGCAGTGGGATCCGGATCCTAATGATGGCTTTTCCGTGAAAAGCGCTTATCAGATTCTGACATCTACGGTTCTTCCTGAGGTTGACGCAACAATATACCTTGTTTGGCATAAACAGGTACCGTTGAAAGTGTCTATCGTTGCTTGGCGTTTGCTGAAGGACAGATTACCTACAAAATCTTATCTTCAAAGGCGTGGCATTCATCAGGTCGCGGATACTTCGTGTGTTTCAGGGTGTGGTATTGTTGAATCGGCATCCCATCTGTTTCTTCATTGTGAGGTTTTTGGTTCTTTATGGCAGCACATCAGGTCTTGGATTGGTATAAATGGTGTAGATCCTCAATATATTACACAACATTTCTACCAATTCATCCACTATACAGGTCATTCAAAAGCTTGCAGGTCTTTCTTACAATTAATTTGGCTTACTAGTGTATGGCTGATCTGGAATGAGCGTATCAACAGGTTGTTTAATAACATTGAAACACCAATTAGTCAACTCTTAGAAAAGGTTAAATTTCATTCGCTTTGGTGGTTAAAAACAAATAATACCACTTTTGTGTACGGTTCACAGAGATGGTGGTCGAACCCTTTACTTTGTCTGGGTATCGACTGACCTTTTGGTTGTAAAAAAAAACATTGTTTGTATGTTTGTTTATCGGGGTGTTTGCTCTGGTACATCTTGTACTTAAGAGTTTACATCGCCGCTGTTAATATATTCCATTCTGATCTCTTAAAAAAAAAGATCCTTTCGAAATTCAAGTTATTTAAAATGAGAATTTGATCTCACTCTCTTACTTCTAGCCGACAAATATCTTAGACTTCCCAAAACTTGCTTAAGTCTAACAAATAAAAACGTTTTAGCTCTTATTTTTTACTCCAAAAATTTCAAATTTTCAGACTTCTTGTATAAATGTTCAAACTACCAATGTTAATATTTATTTCGGACATTTCAAATTTCGAAACTACAAAACATTAATATTTTCTGAATCTAAGTTAATATGAGAATATGGGATCATAATTTTTTTATTAATTTTTTGCATGATATAGTGGTTTCATATATGATTTTTATGATCATATTTATCCAAAGATCGAACAGTTTTAATAACAAAAATGAGACTAAGTCATCTTCTGGTATCACGGCCTTCATAGTTGAATTTGTGTATGCATCAAAAAATTTGAAATGAAAATGCTTAAACTCTTAATGACAAATGTGAATGTCGAAAAATTTGGGATTAGCATATGTTTCATCACATATCCTTGTTTGTCATATAGATCAACAATAATAAAATCGTAATCTTGTTGAAATAAACTAGTAATTGTCCTTCTATAAATTATATATTTTGTTGAGAAGGTGTTTGTAATTAGTGTAACCCACGCTCAAATAAACTCAAACATTTAATATATTTGTTGGATAATTTTTTTGAGTCAAGCACAACAGTAAAACTAAATAACGAACATAAAATAATTGAATAAAGACATAAAATAATGGGCAAATTACACTAACCTCCCCTGAGGTCTCCTTAAAAGACACAGACACCCCCTCTAGTTTCTTATTTAGTACTAACCTCCCTTGGTGTTAAACACGTTTAACTTCTGTCAAATTATATTAAGGAAAAAAAAAACTCATGTTAACGTTGTCTTTTCATCTCCTCCAAACCCAAAATTTTCATTCCTCCATGGAAGCAACACAGAAAACATAAAGCTCATGTCTTTCTCTTTGGTTCTTGTCCATTGGATAGATTCCATTCTAGTACATCATGCTTTTGTGGATATCTATTGTCCTGTTTGTTTTGCTGGTATTGGAATCCAGGAAAAAAAAAGGACAATTTCCATGGTACAATTTATTTGAATATTAAGTTTCGTCCCAAACCCATTTACCATTGGAATAATAACAAGCTTCAATTGATTGAAATTTTTGTGAATTGTTGGGAGGAAATGTGACAAAAATCAAAGCCAAAAAACCTTTTGACTAAAGGTTACAAAAAATGGCTGATAGAACGGACAAGAAAAGCTTAGAACTTTTTTTTACAGATATTCTATGGTTTAGTAGAAGAAGATTATCATAACTAGAAAAAGAAAAGTAGCAGCTTTACTTTTAACGGATAATAAATGGTGTTAAATTGTAAAGGGAGGTATCCGTCTAATTATGACACTTAGGGGGAGGTTAATGTCTATTATAAAACTAGAGGGGGTGTCTGTGTCATTTAATGAAACCTCGGGGAGGTTAGTGTAATTTACCCTAAAATAATTGAATAAGATTAGTGCACGGGGCGCACACTCCATGCCCTAGGCACATGTGAGTGTAGCACAAACCATGCCCTAGGTGCATGAGTGTGATTTCCATGCGCTAATTCTCTATTTTTCCGTTGTTTTAGGTGCTTCCATATAAGATGTCTTGGAACCTGGGAACAAAATTCTTCACTTTGTAAAGTCTATTGAGGCCTCTTGAATCTTCATTCTTGATCTTCCCAAGGTCTTCACTAATCTGCGGATGTTCTTGCTTTGCTGATTTGCATGATTTTTTTGTGACTTACATCAGAAACACTCTAAACTTGCTATGTTTCAAGAAGAATATAATAAATCATAAGCAATTTGTAACGCCCGTCTTAATTATTTAATTAATTCGATGAAGTTTAGAGTATATTTATAAATATATGCTTATATGATTTATGATTTAAGTGATTGATATGTGTGAATTTTATGATTCATGAAGTCGAGTGGTTTATATGATTTATAAAAGAATTATGTGGGGTATATGTTGTTGTGAAGTTGTTATGTTGTTATGACTTATTTTATTATTAAATAAAATAAGATATGATAAAGAAAATAAAAATATTAAAAATTGGGCTGTGTTGTGAGATGAGCAATTAGTAGTGAGAAGAGTAATAAGGAGAGATAAATAGACAGACATAAGTTAGGGAAAAATAGTACGTACGTTTTTGGAGAAAAGGGGAGAAAAGTCAGAAAGAGAGAAGAACCAAGGGAGGGCTGCGATTCTGCTATTACCAGGTAAGGGTGAGACTAATTTTCAATATTATTAAGGGTATAATTCTATAGGATGAATTTAACATGATTAGGTTGAGTTTTGGTGAGAATTGGGAATTAGGTTTAGGACCAATTTTGATGATTGAATCATGAAAAGATGTTAGATTGATGCAAAATTAGTGTACAGACCTTAGATATTGCTTAAGATGATAATTATATGCTATTTGGATGAAAGAATCATGAAGATAGGTGAAAAGTTGGAATTTTTAGGTTTCTGGCCGTACTGACATTCATCGCTCGCACCTGCAAGCAAGAACACTCGCAACTGCGAGCTAGAACTCAGAGCTCGCAACTACGAGCAATGCAACTCGCAACTGCGAGTGACCTGTAAGCTCGCAACTGCGAGCAGAATAACTCGCCACTGCGAGTAAGGACTTAGGAACCCCGAATGCACACTTTACTCGCCATTGCGAGCAAAGTTACTCGCCACTGCGAGTTAAGCAGTTAGTTGCCCAAAATTGTCCCGATGCGATCCTTTCGCACGTGAAGTCTTGAGTTGACCTTAGAAGTATGTAAGAGAGTTGTTTAGGATACTTTCATAAGCTCCATAAGTCTGTTCAGGTGACTGAGATTAGTAGTGTTGTTGCATGAATGTTATAACGATGCTTTATGATACTTATGTTGATGTAATTCATTCCTTAGACGATGTTAACGCATTCAAGTGTTATTAAATGCTGTATCTTGCTGCTATTCCCTGCTATTGGTTGTTAGTGTCTTGAAGTTGCATGAGTCGGTCTATGTTGTTGGAATTTAAGAAGTTGTCCATGATTATGAGTCGTATGAGTTGTTCATGTTGTTGTCTAAGCTGTTGGAAGTTGAGTTCATTGCATACTCATTAAAGTTGGGGGCTTTAGGCCCGGCAGCCTTTGTGCTCATTAAAGTTGAGGGCTTTAGGCCCGGCAGCCTTTGTGCTCATTAAAGTTGGGGGCTTTAGGCCCGACAGCCTTTGTGCTCACACGTTGGAGAGCCTATTATGCTCATTTTTGTTGTTGATTGGTACCACATGCATTTGCATATCAAGAAGTTTCATGATGGTCTAAGTTGTTAAGCTGTTGTTGAGTTGATAGAGTTGCATGGTCAAAGATGAGTTGTGTTGTCAAGTTGAGTGTTGAGTTGATTATGATTTGAGATGAAAATTAGTAATAGTATTTGATGATTGTATTTGTTATGAAATGAAAAATATGCTAAGTGTTGATTGTTGAGATCTTTAATGTTTAACTTGTTAAATGCATTTTATTGGATTATATGCTTAATGTGTTGATTATGAAATCTCACCCCTTCTGCGTATATGTTGCCTCGACCGTGGGTAATGTGCAGGTAATAAAGATTAGAGGTGTTCTTGAGTGGACTCCTCACTTGGTGTCTAGGTGCTCTGATACGTAACGGGATGGGGGCTTGCTTTTACTTTTATTCCTTACGTGTCTCTTTTATGAACTAATTTATGAGATTTTCCAATAAGGCATGCGTGCCAAGACTTTTAAATGTTGAACTATTTTCCGCTGCAACAGTTTAAGATTTTCACGATGTTGAATTTAAAGGATAATCATTATTATCTGTTTTAAGATTTTTAAGTAGTATGTGACATTCTGTTATGAATTAAATACTCTGATTTAAATGAAATTTTCAAGTTGGGAAAACGGGGTGTTACAATTGGTATCAGAGCAGGTCGGTCCGTCCGGCCAAGTAGTGAGTCAAGTTGTGTCTTTTTAGCAGTTAGAATACCATTATTATGTTATTCTAAACGTTGTGTGTTGTGCAGTGAAGAAGAGTAGACCTGGAGGCTGCCAACCTTATCTGTTATAAGAGGACTAGAATGGCTGGAAGAAATGATACTGTGATTGCTGCTGCTTTGGAAGCTATAGCCCAAGCTGTGGGACAACATCCAAATGCTGGTGCTGGTGTGAATGCTGATGTGAGAATGTTGGAGACCTTCCTGAGAAATCGTCCTCATACTTTCAAAGGAAGGTACGACCCTGATGGAGCACAGACGTGGCTCAAAGAGGTTGAAAGAATTTTCAGAGTTATGCCATGTACTGATGATCAGAAGGTGCGTTTTGGAACGCATATGCTGGCTGAGGAAGCTGATGACTGGTGGGTGGGCCTCCAACCTACCATAGAGCAGGATGATGCAGTTGTTACCTGGGCTGTGTTTAAGAGAGAGTTCCTAAACAAATATTTTCCTGAAGATGTTCGCGGAAGAAAAGAGATCGAGTTCCTTGAGCTGAAGCAAGGAAACATGTCGGTGACAGAGTATGCAGCAAAGTTTGTGGAGCTGGCTCAGTTCTATCTACACTATACTGGGGACAATGCTGAGTTCTCTAAGTGTATCAAGTTTGAGAATGGTTTACGTGCTGATATTAAGTAAACCATTGGTTACCAAGAGATCCGTGACTTTTCTGCTTTGGTGAGCAGATGCAGAATCTATGAAGATGACAGCAAAGCTCATTATAATATTATGAGTGAGAAGAGGGGTAAGGGCCAGCAAAGTCGCCCAAAGCCTTACAGTGCTCCTGCTGACAAAGGAAATGGAAGAGCTAATGATGAGAGGAGGTCAAATAAGAAGGATGCTGGTGCTGAGATTGTTTGTTACACTTGTGGCGAGAAAGGCCATAAGAGTAATGCTTGTACTAAGGATATTAAACGGTGCTTTCGTTGTGGCAGTAAAGGACATACACTTGCAGAGTGTAAGCATGGGGACATTGTGTGTTTTAACTGCAAAGAAGAGGGTCATATTGGGTCTCAGTGTACGAATTCGAAGAAGACTCAGACTAGAGGGAAAGTTTTTGCTTTGACCGGTACTCAGACTGATAGTGAGGATCGCTTGATCAGAGGTACTTGTTATATTAATGATATTCCTTTAGTCGCTATTATTGATACTGGTGCTACGCATTGTTTTGTTGCCTTTGATTGTGCTTCTAAGTTGGATCTTGCTATGTCTGATATGAGTGGAGAAATGGTTGTCGAAACTCCAGCTAAGGGTTCGGTGACTACTTCTCTAGTTTTTTTACGATGTCCTTTGTCTATGTTTGATCGTGATTTTGAGATTGATTTAGTTTGTTTGCCTCTGAGTGGAATGGATGTAATTCTTGGTATGAATTGGTTAGAGTACAACCATGTTCTCATTAATTGTTTTAGTAAGTCGGTGCATTTCTCTTCTGCTGAAGAGGAAAGTGGAGCGGAATTTTTGTCTACTAAGCAGCTAAAGCAATTAGAGCGCGACGGGATCTTGATGTTTTCCTTGATGGCATCCTTATCTTTGGAGAATCAAGCAGTGATTGATAAGTTGCAAGTGGTGTGTGATTTTCCTGAAGTATTCCCTGATGAAATTCCTGATGTACCACCGGGGAGAGAAGTCGAATTTTCTATTGATCTTGCTCCGGGAACGAAGCCTGTGTCTATGACACCTTACCACATGTCAGCTTCTGAGTTGCCTGAGTTGAAGAAACAATTGGAAGATTTGCTAGATAAGAAGTTCATAAGACCGAGTGTTTCACCTTGGGGAGCACCGGTATTGTTGGTTAAGAGAAAGATGGAAGTATGAGGTTGTGCATTCATTATCGACAACTGAATAAGGTAACTATAAAGAATAGATATCCACTTCCTAGAATTGATGATTTGATGGACCAGCTGGTGGGTGCACGTGTGTTCAGCAAGATTGATTTGAGGTCGGGTTATCATCAGATTAAAGTAAAAGATGAAGATATGCAGAAGACGGCCTTTAGGACGAGATATGGTCATTATGAATATAAAGTGATGCCTTTTGGTGTGAGTAATGCGCCCGGCGTGTTTATGGAGTATATGAATCGCATTTTTCATGCATTATTGGATCGCTTCGTGGTTGTGTTCATTGATGATATTTTGATTTACTCCAAGACTGAAGAAGAACATGCGGAACATCTGAAGATTGTCTTGCAAGAGCTGAAAGAGAAAAAGTTGTATGCTAAGTTGTCTAAGTGTGAATTCTGGTTGAAAGAAGTGAGTTTTCTTGGCCATGTTATTTCTGGTAGTGGTATTGCAGTTGACCTATCTAAAGTTGAAGCGGTATCACAATGGGAGACTCCTAAGTATGTTACAGAGATTAGAAGCTTCTTGGGATTGGCTGGTTATTACAGAAGATTTATAGAAGGATTTTCTAAGTTGGCACTTCCTTTAACTCAGTTGACTTGTAAGGGTAAAACCTTTGTGTGGGATGTCCATTGTGAGAGCAGTTTTAATGAATTAAAGAAGCGTTTGACGACGGCTCCAGTTTTGATTTTACCAAAACCTGATGAACCTTTTGTGGTGTATTGTGATGCGTCCAAATTGGGCTTAGGCGGTGTGCTTATGCAAGATGGTAAAGTGGTTGCTTATGCATCAAGACAGTTGAGAACTCATGAACGAAACTATCCTACTCATGACCTTGAATTAGCTGCAGTTGTATTTGTCCATAAAATTTGAAGACATTACTTGTATGGTTTGAGATTCGAGGTGTTTAGTGATCACAAGAGCTTGAAGTATTTGTTTGATCAGAAAGAATTGAATATGCGACAGCGAAGGTGGCTCGAATTGTTGAAAGATTATGACTTTAGTTTGAATTACCATCCGGGTAAAGCCAATGTTGTTGCGGATGCCTTAAGTAGGAAGAGTTTACATATGTCTGCTATGATGGTGAAGGAATTTGAATTGCTTGAACAGTTTAGAGATATGAGCTTAGTTTGTGAAATGTCGTCTCGAAGCGTTAAGCTAGGAATGCTGAAAATTGATAATGATTTCTTAAAAGATATTGAAGATGCGCAGAAAGCTGATGTTAAGTTTGTGGACTTGTTGGTTGCTAGTAACCAAACTGAAGATAGTGACTTCAAGGTAGATGATCAAGGTGTGTTGAGGTTTCGAGGTAGGATTTGTATTCCAGACAATGATGAGATAAAGAAGATGATCCTTGAAGAGAGTCATAGGAGTAGCTTAAGTATTCATCCGGGAGCTACGAAGATGTATCATGACTTGAAGAAGTTGTTTTGGTGGTCTGGATTGAAACGCGATGTAGCACAATTTGTGTACTCTTGTCTGATTTGTCAGAAGTCGAAGGTAGGGCATCAGAAACCTGCTGGATTGATGACACCGTTAGATGTACCAGAGTGGAAATGGGATAGTATATCCATGGATTTTGTGACGAGTTTGCCAAATACTCCTAAGGGGAATGACGCCATTTGGGTGATTGTTGATAGATTGACGAAGTCGGCACACTTCATTCCGATCAATATCAGTTTTCCGGTAGCTCAGTTGGCGGAAATTTATATTCAAGATATTGTGAAGTTGCATGGTGTTCCTTCAAGCATTGTGTCAGATAGAGATCCAAGATTTACTTCGAGATTTTGGAAGAGTTTGCAAGAAGCTTTAGGCTCTAAGTTGAGATTGAGTTCGGCTTATCATCCCCAAACAGATGGTCAGTCGGAAAGAACGATTCAGTCACTCGAAGATTTGTTGAGAGTATGTGTACTTGAGCAAGGTGGAACTTGGGATAGTCATCTTCCGTTGATAGAATTCACATGTAATAACAGCTATCATTCAAGTATTGGGATGGCACCTTTCGAGGCTTTGTATGGTCCGAGGTGTAGGACTCCGTTGTGTTGGTTTGAGACAGGTGAAAGTGTGGTTTTAGGACCAGAAATTGTTCAACAGACTACTGAGAAGGTGAAAATGATTCAAGAGAAGATGAAAGCGTCGCAGAGTCGACAGAAGAGTTACCATGATAAGCGTAAGAAAGACCTTGAGTTCCAAGAGGGAGACCATGTGTTCTTGAGAGTTACTCCGACGACCGGCGTTGGTCGTGCACTAAAGTCAAAGAAGTTGACTCCGAAGTTCATTGGTCCTTATCAGATATCTGAGAGAATTGGCACGGTGGCTTATAGAGTTGGCTTACCACCGCATTTATCGAATTTGCACGATGTGTTTCATGTGTCGCAGCTAAGGAAGTATGTTCCAGACCCGTCCCATGTGATTCAGAGTGATGATGTGCAAGTTAGGGACAACCTTACGGTGGAGACCTTACCTTTGAGGATTGACGATCGCAAAATGAAGACGTTGAGAGGCAAAGAAATACCTCTAGTGAGAGTCGTTTGGAGTGGCACTACTGGTGAAAGCTTGTCGTGGGAACTAGAGAGTAAGATGAAGGAGTCTTACCCAGAGTTGTTTGCTTGAGGTAAATTTTCGAGGACGAAAATTCTATAAGTTGGGGAGAGTTGTAACTCCCGTCTTAATTATTTAATTAATTCGATGAAGTTTAGAGTATATTTATAAATATATGCTTATATGATTTATGATTTAAGTGATTGATATGTGTGAATTTTATGATTCATGAAGTCGAGTGGTTTATATGATTTATAAAAGAATTATGTGGGGTATATGTTGTTGTGAAGTTGTTATGTTGTTATGACTTATTTTATTATTAAATAAAATAAGATATGATAAAGAAAATAAAAATATTAAAAATTGGGCTGTGTTGTGAGATGAGCAATTAGTAGTGAGAAGAGTAATAAGGAGAGATAAATAGACAGACATAAGTTAGGGAAAAATAGTACGTACGTTTTTGGAGAAAAGGGGAGAAAAGTCAGAAAGAGAGAAGAACCAAGGGAGGGCTGCGATTCTGCTATTACCAGGTAAGGGTGAGACTAATTTTCAATATTATTATGGGTATAATTCTATAGGATGAA
Organism: Medicago sativa; assembly: GCF_051527215.1. Classification (NCBI taxonomy): domain Eukaryota; kingdom Viridiplantae; phylum Streptophyta; class Magnoliopsida; order Fabales; family Fabaceae; genus Medicago; species Medicago sativa. The sequence goes on from NC_140749.1 coordinate 51,607,164, forward strand.
TTTAACATGATTAGGTTGAGTTTTGATGAGAATTGGGAATTAGGTTTAGGACCAATTTTGATGATTGAATCATGAAAAGATGTTAGATTGATGCAAAATTAGTGTACAGACCTTAGATATTGCTTAAGATGATAATTAGAGGCTATTTGGATGAAAGAATCATGAAGATAGGTGAAAAGTTGGAATTTTTAGGTTTCTGGCCGTACTGACATTCATCGCTCGCACCTGCAAGCAAGAACACTCGCAACTGCGAGCTAGAACTCAGAGCTCGCAACTGCGAGCAATGCAACTCGCAACTGCGAGTGACCTGTAAGTTCGCAACTGCGAGCAAAATAACTCGCCACTGCGAGTAAGGACTTAGGAACCCCGAATGCACACTTTACTCGCCATTGCGAGCAAAGTTACTCGCCACTGCGAGTTAAGCTGTTAGTTGCCCAAAGTTGTCCCGATGCGATCCTTTCGCACGTGAAGTCTTGAGTTGACCTTAGAAGTATGTAAGAGAGTTGTTTAGGATACTTTCATAAGCTCCAGAAGTCTGTTCAGGTGACTGAGATTAGTAGTGTTGTTGCATGAATGTTATAACGATGCTTTATGATACTTATGTTGATGTAATTCATTCCTTAGACGATGTTAACGCATTCAAGTGTTATTAAATGCTGTATCTTGCTGCTATTCCCTGCTATTGGTTGTTAGTGTCTTGAAGTTGCATGAGTCGGTCTATGTTGTTGGAATTTAAGAAGTTGTCCATGATTATGAGTCGTATGAGTTGTTCATGTTGTTGTCTAAGCTGTTGGAAGTTGAGTTCGTTGCATACTCATTAAAGTTGGGGGCTTTAGGCCCGGCAGCCTTTGTGCTCATTAAAGTTGGGGGCTTTAGGCCCGGCAGCCTTTGTGCTCATTAAAGTTGGGGGCTTTAGGCCCGACAACCTTTGTGCTCACACGTTGGAGAGCCTATTATGCTCATTTTTGTTGTTGATTGGTACCACATGCATTTGCATATCAAGAAGTTTCATGATGGTCTAAGTTGTTAAGCTGTTGTTGAGTTGATAGAGTTGCATGGTCAAAGATGAGTTGTGTCGTCAAGTTGAGTGTTGAGTTGATTATGATTTGAGATGAAAATTAGTAATAGTATTTGATGATTGTATTTGTTATGAAATGAAAAATATGCTAAGTGTTGATTGTTGAGATCTTTAATGTTTAACTTGTTAAATGCATTTTATTGGATTATATGCTTAATGTATTGATTATGAAATCTCACCCCCTTCTGCGTATATGTTGCCTCGACTGTGGGTAATGTGCAGGTAATAAAGATTAGAGGTGTTCGTGAGTGGACTCCTCACTTGGTGTCTAGGTGCTTTGATACGTAACGGGATGGGGGCTTGCTTTTACTTCTATTCCTTACGTGTCTCTTTTATGAACTAATTTATGAGATTTTCCAATAAGGCCTGTGTGCCAAGACTTTTAAATGTTGAACTATTTTCCGCTGCAACAATTTAAGATTTTCACGATGTTGAATTTAAAGGATAATCATTATTATCTGTTTTAAGATTTTTAAGTAGTATGTGACATTCCGTTATGAATTAAATACTCTGATTTAAATGAAATTTTCAAGTTGGGAAAACGGGGTGTTACACAATTGCTCTAATACTCCTCTTCTTGGCTGGTGACTGAAAAACATGTTAAGATTAACGTAAGATGACCTGTCATCAACGGGAATATTGTTTTTTGAATCGACATGGTTCTAACAAATTTTAAAATTGTCCAAAAAAATTATTTTTTTTGCCCTTTACTATTACATACGGTTAAAAAAAGTAATGATTTTAAAAGAAAAAAAGAAACTATAAGTTAGTTAAATAATATTCAATTATTATGATTATCAAGTTTATGACATTACCTCCTTTTAAACTATGAAAGGACAAACACAACCCACTGATATACTTTAGAGTCATTTATTAATGATTATAATTGTAAAAATGTTTTTTGAAACTTCATAAATTATTAAACTAATTAATTATTTTGACGAGAGTTTGAAATTTTTATACTATAAAGAGATAAAATCATATTATGTCAATTATATGCAAAGAGTTAAAATCATAAAGAGATAAAATCATATTATGTCAATTATATGCAAAGAGTTAAAATCATGGATAAAATTATGAAATATGGTAATGTTCCGATTTTATTCCTTTCCATGCTTCTTGTCCTGATGGTATATGATTCTAGTTATTCCACCACGCCTTTTCCTTGTATGACAGATAGAGATTGTCCACGGAAAAAAGGTTTTAATGTTACGTGTCGTAAAGGCTTTTGTGCAGAGTTGAAAAATTATGGTGGATAGTAATTTTTGTAAAACCCGTAATTTTAAGAATAAATAAATATTAATAATATAATATTATGTTCTCATATCTATTTTAATTGTTGTTCAAGTAAAAATAAATAATACCTTGAATGATGAATTTTTATCACTACTCGAATATTTTGTGGTTTTGTCGCGATAGCGACTCATGATAAAATTTTCAAAAAATTTATCGAGAATTTAATTTGCAGTCTCTTCAACAGACGGAAATTTGGTCAAGCTTAATTTTTAAAACAAACTTCGTTTTGTGCGAAATGTTTTGTATAGACTCATTAAATTATTTATTATAGATTAATGCGATGAAAATAATTTTCCGGTGGTAATGAAATTAAGATCAAACTACGTCATATATAATACTCGGAACAAAAAGTTATTTTATCGGCAAAAGATTAATGCGATGAAAATAATTATGATAGATTAATGCGATGAAAATAATTTTCCGGTGGTAATGAAATTAAGATCAAACTATGTCATATATAATACTCGGACAAAAAGTTATTTTATCGGAAAAAATTATTTCAAACATTTTTATCGGCATCACGTATAACTGTCAACCACAATCAACTGCGTTTAAAATTAAGTGCCGTGTTATAGAAATGAATATGGGAGAATACTCATGATGTGAATTTTAGAAGTAACTAAATGTTTATGGTTAAGGGAATGGGTAGAACTTATATTAATTAAAGAATCAAATGTAACTAATAAAGTCTTATAAAGATTGACTTTGCTGAGAATGAAAATGTAACACCCATACTAGACGTATCTAGAAAGTCTAGCACGTGCGTTAAGTTTAGTACTGGATACATTAAAATATACAACAATAAAACTTCGAATGGATATTATTTACAACAACATGCGTTCGTACAAGAATAATACTACTCATCTTTGCTAAAGTATAATAAATACGTCCTTGAAATCCATAACATCCTGCTGCGGGTATGAACGATCACTTATTGAAACATCCATTCGGCTACTAGCTTGCCATCCAACCTGTTTATCTGAAACAAATAAGGATTGGGATGAGACATAATGTCTCAATGAGTTCCCCTAAATCCTAGGCTATAGGTAACCTCAGGGGAAACCTACGGTCACCACGTGTCTACAATACAACCTGACGGTTGATTATACGTGTGTGGTCATGCTTCCTAGACGGTAGTGCATGCTAGACCCGTCATAGGTTCGTCTTACTTGTTATAGGCTTCACTTCCTATACGTGTCATGGCGGTTGAGGGGAAATCTAAAACCGCATTGCCAAGAATATGCTCTACGTATCAAGGCCTAAGCATATCATGATCATGGCACGATTCTAAACCGGACGATTAGGGAAACCTAAGATCGTCGTCGGTATAACATACTTTCTTGCTCTATTCCGTGTCTTGTACTTGTCTTATAGCATCTAGTGCTCTTGTTCTTGAACATAATCGTGCATGGAATCATTCTTACATAATCATGAACATAATCATAAACATAACATGCATGGTCGTACATAAGTTCATTCATTAGGTTAGCGTTGTACAAACAATCATTATCTTGATTCATTTTACGGAGAGCCCCGGGTGGAGTAACCCCGAGAACAATCCCATACATGACCGATGTACGTACATCGGACTCCCTCGGTGTCGTGCGGGTCCCTTATAGCTTGAACCTTTCCCCTTGAGTCGAGAACCTCCCGTATCCCCCTGATGTGGATAGCAAGAGACACGAACACCTACGTCTTGTTTACTTGGTGACATGCGGGTCCCTTACGACTTGAATCGTTCTCATTATGAGAACCCCTTGTATCCCCCTGGTGTAGATAACAAGAGACATGCCACCTACATTACATTAATCATGGTCTTGTTGTTCATGAAAGTTAAACTTGTTCATGCCTGCATGTTTACCTCAGAATCTTGATCGATCCGATTAGCGGTAAATTCTTACTTGTTCATACATGTACATTCTTAATCATGGTGGAGAGAAATAATTTATCAAACCACGGCTTACATACTTGCTAAGTCATTCTAGTTCATGTGCGAAGAGGATATACTTCGCGACTTATCATTCTAGGGATTCTTGCTAACATGCTAGTTCTCGACTACTATGTCGAGGCTCTAGTTCTTTCCCTTGCTTAATGAATAACTTGCTACCCGATTCATGACATGATTCTCACGTATGCCATGCCTTACTAACATGCTTAATACTTGTCTCTTTATCACGAGAATCTTGCTTTCATTGATTATCATTTAGGACCTTGGTTTGAGGGGTTTACTTTTATAAAAGACTGCATAAGAAAGTCAGGTACGAAAAACACCGAAACTGCCTGAAACGAGCAAGCAGCACTAGAAGGCACCACTTGCTCTCCTAGGCGAGTAACCTCATGTGGGAGGCGAGCAGCAGCTCGCCGTGGCGAGTAGAAGGCGAGCATATCATGTGTTTTGTTGCTTTCTACTCGCTGTGGCGAGTAATAGCTCGCCCCGGCGAGTTATGACAGCCCAAAACATGTAAAAATGGTATTTTAAGCCCAAAATCCTCAAACCAAGTGTCTCTAAGCATGTTATGATTCTTAGAGGTCATAGGAAACTTGTAAAACATTTACATGGCAAGTATTGGCAAGTATAGCAAGCATAGCAAAAAGGGGCAACTAAACATATACTTGAAAACCCTAGAAAATTCATGTTATTCATACATGGCATAAACATAATCCCAAGGGAAGGATATCTATCTATGGAACTCACCTAATCAAGTTCTTGTGACAACTCCAAGTTCCAAGCTCAACAAGCCAAAACTCTAGCTTTTGTCCCACTTGCAATCCTTTGATCAAAACATACCATCTTGTTATCCTTTCTTGCAAACTAAGATACCTTGTTCCATATCCATGAAGAAATCTTCTCCTGAACCATCTTTGAACTTACAACATGCAAACCCTAACTCTTGCTTTCAAAGTAAACCCATAGTTGATTCTTGCTTGCTTCATCAATCGCATGCAACATATTCATCAAGAGCTCCTAAAACAATAACCCAAAGCCCTAGCTTCTTGATCAAAACCAAACCCTAGATTTGAATCCATTCTAGAGAGAGAGAGAACAAACAAATCCCAAGCTTCTAGTGACAAAAGATCTTGAAAGAACCTCATAACATGATTCTTGGTGGAAAGAAACTTGAGAAGGATTGGTGGAGTGAGTGAGAGAATAGGGCGATGGAGAAGATTAGAGAAAAGGAAGAGCAATTCCTTTTTCCCCAAACCTAGAGAGAGGAAAGATGGGAAAGGAATGAGATATTTTTGGGATAAAACCAATTAAATATCCTTTCCACGTGAAATTACCATTTTGCCCTTGCCTTAAGCGTATTTAATACGACACTGATACTTCATCCGTATTAAGCTGACATCTCATAAAATATTATCCACTAACTTACTTTCCATGAATTTAATTCCTCTGGCACGATCAACGGGTAATATACCGATACTGACAGGCGGGATATTACAGAAAATATCTACTCTATAGTGAAAATATCTACTCTTATCCTCTTTCTAATTACACGTCACACACATATTACATCGTCCTAATCTTTTCACTTATGTTATATTTTTTTTTCAATGCCCTTATGTTATATATGATTCCAATCCAAGGTTATATGTATTTACACATAACAAACATTCCACTTCATTCTCTCATTTAATTTTTCTTTCTTTTGTCACGGCTCTCTCCCTCTCTCCCTCTCTCCCCTATATTCATACTTCTATCTTCTTTCTTCATTCTTTCACTTCATCTTCTCTCTTCCTACTTCTCTCTCTACAAAACCATAAACCTCTCATCTCTCTTATTTCTTCATTCTTCTTCCTTTCTTCTTTCGTCACTCTCTCCTCTCTCTAGTAGTTCTCTCATCTTAATGTTATTTTTTTCTTCGTTATTCTCTTTTTCTTCTCTCTTGTGTTGGATTAATTATTTAATTAATCAATTATGGATTGACAATAATCAATTATTATTATAAGTTAATGTTATAATATATATTATGGTCTATTGTATTAAGCACTGATTAGTTGATGTTTATGTGTGATTGAGCTATTCTTTTTAAATGGACTGTGATGGGTTGGACCATTTAGCTAAGCCCAATGAGAGGTCCCTGCCCTCAGTCGTTTAGCTATTTAAACATCATCTCTCTCATCCTTCTGACAGTTATCCTTCATCAACCTAATTCAAAGGTACACGATTTCTTTCTTCATTCTTTGTTATTGATAATATGTTATAACTTGTATCTATTGATCTATGACTAAATTCTAAAACTTTTATCAATTGGTATCAGAGCCAAATAAATACAATTTATGGCTATCAGTCTATCATATGAAGATCTATGAATCATGTACCGATGCACTATTTGATTTCTGCCTATTCTCTCTATGTCGTTAGATCAATTTTATAATGAATTAAAAGGTTGGTTTCAAGATTGATCTTAAGGGTTTATCGAACATAAAGTTAATTGCAGGAAACTGATATAGCTTTGTATTAATTTCATCAAATGTATTTCTGCATGATTTTAGTATATACTAGTATGGAACTGAATTCGCAAACATGATTTTAGCATATCGAATTGCATTAAATCCATCATGATAAATAAGCAATTCAATTCTCTATGTCAAGAACCCTAATTTTTTCAAACCTTGTTTGGATCGATAGTCCATAAAATTGATACTCCCTCCGGTCACATTCATTTTTTTAGGTTCATTCAACACCTAATGTATTTAGTCTATAATATATACCAAATACATTAAGTATTCAATGAATCTAAAAAGTGGTTTTTTGCTTATAAATGTGACCGGAGGGAGTACGTGGTTTCTCTTTATCTCTAAATCGCGTTCAAAACCCAAAATCAATCGCATGAAACTGTTACTGGAAATTAGATAACGATTCAGGTCATTTGCGGGTGTTTACACTGATTTTTGGTAAACAACCGCTGGTTTAAACGTAGTTACTTGCAAGATCAACCAGTAAATCTTAGGAGCATATTTGTGTTTTTGTTGTTTCTAGGAAATTGTAAATGTTCTTGAAAGATTTAAATAAACAGAAAAGATAAAAACAATCGAACTCAACCCAGTTGAATCCAATCGAAGTTTGTTAAGTAAAATAACTTTGAATTGCTCAAAAGAAACGAGTAAAATGTAAAGACATTTTAAAAGGACAAATGTAAATTGCATTGATTGAATGTAAATTGGTACACAGATTCATACATTGCAACTTGTGACTCGTTTCTCGCTTCCATACGGATAATTTGAGTGTAAGTTTTTGTATGATTGAATTGTGAACCCTTTTTTCATCAGAAAAACTACTATTTATACAAATAGAAAATAACTACCTAAATTCGAATTCAAACTTATAACTATAGAAAACTAACAAGTCTTATCTATTAAATTTGAATTTCGAACGCACTTCGGAGATGTGCTTATCCAAAATAACCGTCTCTCGATAAGTCTTGTTCGTCGAACCGGAACACGTGCTCCCAGCAAGCCCAACTTCGATAAAACCCTCAAAGTTAACTTTGCTATTTCTTCGATGATAAGGTCAACTCAATTTGACTGCATTTAATGACAGCCTTTAAAATTATAGGCTAACAAATTGCCCCCCTGAAACGTCATTGTCGAATCATCTTATTGATAGGGAGAGAAAGATGTTTCTGACTCCGATGAATATACTCCAATTTATTCGACATTTTGAACTCGAATGACGTCATTTATTCAGAGAAACAATTCAAAAATAAGATTTTGGTGTCCCCACCATAATTAGTGGGCCACGTTCCAATCTTTGGGAACCACCACTTTGTAGAAAAACTGTTAACACAAGATGTTGACACATGTCTAGATCAAAATGCTATAAAACATAAAGGTTTTACCTTTACCTTCTCACTTTTCAAGCTTTCCCTTTTTACTGTTCAATCTTCTTCTCCAAAATGAAACCAAGAAACCCTTTTTCAAAACTACATTTTCCCAGAAAAGTTACACCATTCCATTCGTCTTTTAATTTGACAAACATTTCTAATCATGACAAACGCAGAAAGTTCTTCCTCAAAGGCCATTAATCGCAACGAGCCTATTAGTTTTTCCAAGGAATTTTCCGTTGGTGCTCCTGTATTCACCGAAGAACCAGACATTAAAGAAGCTGAAGAGAAAATCTGGAAATCCCAGGTAATTATCTCTTGCCCTAAATCACCACATGCATTATTAGGGCCACTTCCCTTAGACAAAGAAACCCCAAAAGGTCTTAATGTTGTTTTTCCATGTCTAGAAGAACAACCACCTTTAATTTTTACTAAAGGTCCATACGACCTAAGTTTCTTGAAGTCTAAGTTCAGAACGGAGCCAAAAATTGGTGAAAATGACCCTTACATTGGCTGGCTAGATAAATTAGAAAAGAAAAAAGGTCAATTTTGGAAAGATATGGGAATCTTTGACCTTATTCAGCTATCTAGGCAAGGACCTAAGTACCATAATGAACTGATAATTGCTGCCTTACATTTCTGGAACCCTTCAACAAACAGCTTACACTTGAAATGTGGCATGCTTACGCCTACTTTGCTTGATGTCGCAGGCATAACTGGCCTCAAACCTACCGGCCAAACCTTTGATCCTGATGACCAACAGTCAGAGTTCTCTTTCGATTTTACCAGGCCTGGTTATGGTAACTTTGCCATAGACCATCATGACACCTCGACTATCGAAGTTTCTGACACAAAACACATTGCCTTTTTGACTTGTTGGTTATCCAGGTTTATTTTATGTTCAAGATCTATCCAGATCCCAAAGAGATTAACAACTCTAGCCATTCGATTACATGAAGGCAAAAACATTTGCCTAAGCAAACTTATTTTAGGATCTCTATATGAAAACCTGAACCAAGCAGTGATCAACATTAAAGAATACTCATCTCGAGGAAGCCTAATTATTCCTGGTCCTATTTGGTTATTTCAATTGTGGATCTTAGCCACTTTTAGGACAAAACTAGCTGTTACACTTCCTACTCGTCTTAAGAAAGCATATGAAGGTAATAGGACTTCTCAAGACCTGTTTTCTATTGCTTTTAATACCCTTCTAGAGTGTGATAGTTTTACTCCTGTTATGGCTCCATTTACTGTCAGATTTAGAGGACCAACTTGGTTTAAGAAAGAATTTCCAGCAACTTCTGTCGAGGATGAGGTAGAAACTAATGCCATTTGGGAAGCCTACTTGACTCCCACACTTCTGTCTAGCAGGCTCACCGCTGGTGGTCCTTATGGGTTATATGGCTACCAGCCAAATCATGTTGCCAGACAATTTGGGTTAGTTCAGCCTAAGCCTACTTCTTGTTATACCCTAATTTTGGACCTAAAAATACTAGCTCAATTCTTCTTTTCTTGTATTTCAAGTCATTTGATATGTCTCTGATCAATTGCACCTTCCTCTGCATCTTATTTCAATGTTACTTGCAAAATTCATGAAAAAGGGGCATTTCAGTCATTTCCTGTGTTAAAACCCTGTTTAATCCTTAAAAATTGTCTATGAGTCTTTTAATTTTGCTTGCATAAACTCTTGCTTTAATTCCATGTCAAAAACCATTTTAAAATTGCATTTGAGTCGTTTTAGTCCCTAGGGGCATTTTTGTCTTTTCACACGAAATTTTGGCAGAGAGAGGTTACTTTAAAGTACCTCATTTAGGTAATTGGTTCGTTTTAGTCCGTTCTGTTATTTTTAATCGTTTCACTTTACGTTTAGTCAAATTTACCAATTTTTAGTCCAATTTTATTTTTAATTTTTCTTAAAGTCCTCAAACTTCTAATAATTGCATCCAAGTCCTTTTTGTTTCGAAATTATTTTAAGTCCTTTTATTAAAATTGTAAAACAGTCCATATCTTGTCCAAGTTTATTTTTTAGCCTTTTTTTAAAAATTTTGCAGGATGGTCCTTTTAAGTTTCCAGAATTGCAGATTGGTCCTTTGATTTTAAGAAATTGCAGACCAGTCCCTTAAAGCAACAAGTCCAGAATTCAGTCCAATTTTAGTCCAAGATCACGTGGCAGCCATACATTGGCTCAGAGGTCCACATGTCAGCCTATATAAGGCTGTGTCATCAATGCAACAGTACACAGAATCAATCACAAAGTGCCAACTCAACAAACACATTTTCCTCATTCTCTCTCTTCTCTCAAGGATCAAAATCCTAACTAACTCCAGAAATTACCAAGAACACGAAGAACATTCACGAAACCCTAACTTCACCAGAATCAAAATTAAGCCAAATTGAAGTAAATTCATCGAAGTTCTCAGAGATTCATCACTGAATCATCATCATCGAACTACATGAACTGCAATTCAAGCACAAATTCCAAGAATTTGTACGATCACAGTTCGGAGAGGTGAGAAGGAAAGAGATCGAAGCAGAATCACATCGAAGAAGAAGAAGAAGAGAATAACTGATTTATTTTCAGTTCAAGAGCTTACCAGAAGTATTCGCAAGGATCTCTTGTTCGAATCTCCGTTCAAAATCCAGGTATATTCAAAAAACCTTCTCGTGTTAGCTTACAATCATCATCGAAGGTCCATAAACAAAACTAAATGGTGAAACAACGTGGATTAACAAGTTTAGAACTTGTTCTTGCGAAAAAGTTCAAAAAGGATTCGAAAAGCTTTGAAACCGAACCCTAAAAATGTAATTCATGAAGATTCATCGTTTATTTGCGAAATCTGAGTTCAAATCCATAATCAGTGAAGAAGATAGAGTAGATTAGGGTTTCGTTTCAAGAGATTCGAAAAAGTTTTGAAAACCTAAAACCGAATAGTTCAATTGTAGATCTACTCTGATCTAAGCCTCTTTTCAAGAAAACAGTTTCGAAATCATAAAGAGAAGAGAAAGAGCTTTAAGAATATGTATATGGTCTTTAGATCGGAGTAGATTGAAACTCCGACGCGGCGGCGCCACCACTGGCCACCACGTCGGAGAAAGGAAGAAGATGAAGATCATCAGGTGAGAGATGAGAGCTTCTCTCTCTAAGGTTTAACCTAGAGAGAGAAACGAGTGAGGAGAGTGAAGTTTGGACCGGTCCTTGTGCTTTTAAAAGGACGTGAACCAGACCGGTTCACCTGAACCAGTCTGGTTCACTCCTGGACCATATGCTTGCACCGTTTGATCTAGGGTTCCAGGAACTGGATCAATCCAACGTCCCTGGTACATTTGGATGATCCAGGATCCATTTCCCTTTGGGCCTGGGTTTCTTCTTTTCGTTTTCTTATGTTTTTTGCTATGTGCACTGTTTTTCTTGCTATTGGAACCCCTGCCTTGCCTAAAATTCTCATAAAAATTCCATAAATTTTTCCATATGTTTTTTGATATTTTTCTTAACCTTTTTGTGATATTTTTTGTGTTAAATCTTGATAAAAATATGTGTAGCATTTTTTTAATTTGTTTACTATTCTTGTTAAAATTTGTGATTTTCTTGTACATTTTTAAGTCCAAAAATCCTTTAAAAATTCTAAAAATTTTCATATATATTTCTTGATAATTTTGTAGTGTTTTTGTGATGATTTTTGCATATTAAAAATTGATAAAAAATAATGTGTTGATTTTCTTACTATTTTGTGATATTTTGAATTAAAGGCTTGTGAAAATTGCTTGATTCTAATTCCAATTTCTTGATAAATGTTTGTGACCTATACCATATGATTTTGTGAAGGTTTAGCTACTGTTTATATGTGCTTTTGCTGCATGTGTGTGAATTTTGCTTAATTGCTTGGTTTGCAAGTTATGTTTTTGAATAAATAATGCATATATGTCTAAATCCACTTTAAAAATGTCAAGTTCATCATGTTGTCTTGATTCTCATTCTAAAATTTGAGTTTATGCCTTTAAAAAATGTGATGAATCATGAGAATCATAGGCCATAGGATCCTTGTATTTTTGAAGTGGGTTTTTAGCTATAGTTTGCATTATCTTGTGTTGATCTCTATGGTCTTGGTATAGTGTTTCCCTTGCTTTACTTTTACCATATGCTACTAACAATTTCATTGTGTTCCATTCATTTCATAAACATTTCATACTCCCTCTCACATTCTTAGTCCTTATTTTCTTGCATTTTACAATTCATGCAATACTTAGAATGTAAAGACTTAGGAATTTTGTATTTTACTTCATGCAATTTTTAAATTCTTGCAAGACCATAGAATGTAAATTAGGGCATGATGTAAAGGACAATGGACTCTAATGATGTACACCGACACAAGCACCGACACATGCACACACATCACATAGATATTGCTAGATGTATGGCTAGGATATGCATGTTTAGATGTACGTTTAAGATTGAATGCTTTAGATGTATGCTTAGGATTTACACTTAGAAAAATCAATTTTCCAAAAAACTTGAATAACATCACTTGAAAACCTTTTCCAAAAAATATAGGAGTCAAAACTCCTTTGCATTTTCTTTTTATTTTCTTAATCAAATTTCAATGGAAATTAATCATACTTGACTTTTTTTCAAAATGACTAATTCAACTTCACAATTTCACAATCTTATGCCCTTGAGGCCTCTCTCTCTCTCATTCTTCAAATTCCAATTTTCAAACTTAAAATCAACCAACAAAAACAAAAACAGTTTTGGAAGAGAACTACGGTGGATTTGATCCCTTAAAAGGGTACGTAGGCAAGGAAACAATATTCCTTCAATTCAAATAAAATAAAAATTCAAACATCTTCTTCTCCCTCCAATTCTTGACTTAGTAAGCTCTTAGGTGTAAATATCACTTTTCAAATAGCATTTAAAAATAAAGCGCGCGCGTAGAAAGTAAAGACGGTTCCTATAGGATACTATAGTCGTTATGGGTGCCTAACACCTTCCCGTAGCGAAAACAACTCCCGGACCTCGATTCTCAAGGGTTTTGCTTGGTTTTTCCCTTCCCAAGAAAAAATAAGATATCAACGGTTAAAAAGGTTCAAACGTAATCAATGTTTGACACCCGAAAACCAAGATAAAACACTTCTTTGTTCCAAAGCGTAGATAACCTGAAGCAACCAATGATAGAACACCTTTGGAGGTCAGCTTTACGCAAATCTGAGAAACGAACGCTTGTTTTCAAGCCCATTTCATTTTCTTTATCTACTTCATGTACTGAGGCATTCTTTCGATGGTGGCGAGACTATTATAAGCGCCAAACCAAAGAAGGCCGAAAGAAAAGGAAGCACAATGCCCAAGAGATTACTGTTGAGACTACGCAAACTGAGGGGTCTCCAGTCAAATCGAGCCCAAGAAGAAGAAAACAAGGTTACAAGAATTCAAATCCTAACAGCGCTCAATCTTGTGTAGGTGACAATGTTTCGAAGGTAATTTATCTATCTAATGCCATACTTAACATATTCTATTTCATGTTATTTAAACAACCCCTTACAACATTCATTTCATCTTTCAGGGTATCGAACATGGCATTGTTGATACATCTCAACAGGGTCAGCTTTTCTCAACTGATAAAGAAATTCCAACTCCAATTGTTGAGGAAGAGGAAGGCGTTGAGACTAGTTTTCCTGATGTTGCTGTTACTTCTCCCAACCAACCATCGAAAACACATGATGAGGATTTAGATTTTGGCAAGTCAATTGAGGAAGAAGGGCTAGTTCTTGAGAAGAACGCCTCTGACCAAAATGACCCTTCATCGAAGAAAGTCATATCAATGGCCAATTTAGACTTGGCGGATGACACCATAAACCAAGAAGAATTTGATCGCCTTGAGCAAGAGAATCCTCTAGACGCCTTTGCTTTCTTGATGAAGAATGATGCACTCTTCTCAAAAAATAGCGGTAAATCTTCGAATGTTTCCACTGATGCTCCATCAGAGACATCAAAAGAAAATCTCTTAGCGGAATTTCGAGACAAAGTCTTAAAAGTCAATTTATTGGAAGCTATCGAGCAAGATGAAAGCATCATTGATGAAGTGAAAGGATTGCTTCACAAACTGTGCAGGCTTCCTTCTGGCTCTAAATTCCAGAAACTCTCTCAAGTGTTAGGGCCTCTTCTTGATAACATCAATCAAAGTTTTCAAGAAAAGAAAACTGACCAAGCCCAGCTCAAAGAGCAAACGCAGCGCTGCGATCAGCTTTTGGCAGATATTTCCGCATTTAGTGTCAAATTTGAAGCCTTTCGACAAGAGACTCTAACCATTCAACAGAAGGTGGAAGAAATCGATGCTACCATTGCAAAATACAAGGCATAAATCCAAGCATTGGAAACCCAAAAGACCAACCTCTTAGACAAAGAAACACTTATGAAACAAGAGGCTCAGGTTGTCCTTCAAAAGGCCAGGGAATCACAACGATCTCGACAACAAATTCAAACCCTTACTGAAAATTGCAATGCTCTTGATGGAAAGCTTTCAGAATTCAAGAGCCAACTCGACAAACTTTTATCTGAATTTGTCAATTAATACAAATATTTTTGTAATAATTTTTCTTTTGAAACACTTTGCTCCTTTTTATCTATCCTTATTTTGTATTCCATGACGGTATCCCTACCGTTTAAATGGCATTAACAATTTTTATTTCTTAGAAATTTCACTTGCCAATTTTATCATCTTTAAAATATTACCAAAATACTATTTAGGAACAAGTTTCAAGAAAAAGCAATCATGAGAAACTAAAAAGTTTCTTTTGTTTAACCAAACAAGTTAAACCAGCCTAGGAAAACGTAAAAACTTTCTTGTCAATTATGACTTTAGAGGCAAAATAAAATAAAAGTAAATAAATAGATTTTACAACTTCCCTCTTTTTCCAAGGCAATCTGCAGTTATCAAAGCCACGTGTGTGCATCTGTAAAGGTTTAAGAAACCGTAAAAAGTAACTCCCTCAACTTCTACCTTCATTATAAATATTAAACTCTTCTTGAAGGTTCTATCATCTTCTTCCCATACTTTTCAAACTTTCTTTCAAGTTTTCTTTCCTTCAAAAATGGATTTTCTGGGTGATGATCTTCTCATCAACATTGCTAAGAGAGTTGCTGCTGATGATGCCCCTTCTTTTTGCAACTTCATGAGAACTAACAAACGACACTGTTTTCTCTGCCGAACCAATGGAGTTTTAAAAGTTCTCAACGTTCACTGTGTCAAATTACTTATCGAACTTGACCTTACTTATGATACCTTAAGGTTCTCATGGTGTTTATGGCATGTTGGCCATCCCATGTTCTGTATTGTCCGATGTACCCAGCAACTGATTCATCGAAAACCAAAGTTGAACATAGTAAAGAAATTGCTTGAAAATGCCTCGGCTACTGGTTCTAACAGCGCTAAATATTTCAATGTTTTAGTTAGAGCCACCAGCTATCCTTATCCTGACTACCATCAAATGTTCAAGGATTTTGAAAGTCTCCTGATGACCAGAAGGATTTTCCAATATCGTCACGATGTTCTAGGCTTCGGCACTCCCTATCGATTCTTTTGTAACGAATATCACCGGAAGCTTCCTCTTGGAATGGTGTGGCCAATTTTTTGCTATAATCGACACAACTGCCTTGGAGATGGGTGGATGGGAGGTTATCGAGGGTTTCTGCCCGATAGTGACGAAGGTTATTCTTATCAAGGCTATTGTATCCGTTGTCATCTCGATACAGAAATTAAGTGGATGATGGGCGCCTTTGGCTTTGACCGTCATGCCTAAAAAAAAATTAGCTTTTGAATCGTTATTTTTGTAATGGTTTACCTATCCATTTTGGGACTTATGATGAAAACTGCCCGTTAGTTGGCACTAACTTTTTTAATGCCATATTTCGTATTTTGCTTCGAACTACTCTTGTGCAATTTTAATTTCTTACAACATTGGTTTATATTTTTTCAAATATTTTCCGTTTATGCGCATAACTCTTTGATCATCATTTAATTCTTTAATTTCATATGCATTATTCGAAAAAACTTTTCGAATTTCCCATAGTCCTTCCCAACTAGGAGACCATTTCCCCAACACTCGACTTTTCTTGTCGATCGGCAGAATAACTTTCCATACCAAGTCTCCTTGAGCAAAAAGTTTTGACTTGACTTTCTTATTATAAGCTTTCGCTATCCTTTCTTTTTGCTTGGTAAGAACTTCTAGTGCCATCAATCTTTCTTCGTCTAGATCCACTAATTCATCCAGAATCATGTTCCAATAATGATTTGTTGGAATCTCAAATTGCCTTTGGACTCTAGTTGATTGAAGCAAAATTTCGACTGGCAAAACAGCGTCATGGCCGAATGTAAGCCTATAGGGTGTAGTATTTGTCGATTCTTTGGGAGAAGTTCGACATGCCCACAAAGCTTCACCAAGAAATTCATGCCAATTTTCGGGTTTGCCCTTGGCTTTCCTTTTAACTATCGAAATAATATTTTTATTTGCTGCTTCAACCTGACCATTGGCTTGCGCATAATATGGTGTAGAAGTTAATAACTTAAAGCCTGTGTTTTCAGCGAACTTTACCATTTTTTGACCATTAAACACAGATCCTTGATCTGTAGTGATAATATCAGGAATGCCAAACCTGTATATGATGTGTTTTTGAATAAAACTTATCACTTCATCCTGTGTAACATTCTTTAGTGGGATTGCCTCTATCCACTTGGTAAAGTAATCTATCCCTACTAAAATATATTTGTGGCCTTTCGATGACTTGGGTTTTACTTCCCCAATTACATCCAAAGCCCAACCTCTGAATGGCCAAGGTTTGACTATCGAGTGTAGTTCACTTGCTGGCACACGTTGAATTCCAGCGTGCTCTTGGCACCCTTGGCAACCTTTGGCAAATTCTGTTGGAACAAAATGTGTTTAACAATGAACCTTAAAAAGTTTTGATGATAACAAGGTATTAAAAATTGTAAATTGGACTAGCTAATATTTGTTCAAGTGTACAGGACCACAGTTAAAAAAATTACATCATTGATTGGTTCTGAATGAGCAAATAAAGAGCAAAAGAAAATGAAGCTTAGATGATTCTGAAGGCAATACGCTCCTGAAAGTAAAAGCGCTCCTGAAGTCAAGCTGCTCCTGAAGAAATAGCGCTCCTGAAGTAAAGCTGCTCCTGAAGAATAGTGCTCCTGAAGACAAGAGGTCCAGAAGCCACATTATCAGAAGCTGCATCATCAGAAGCTGCAAAAGCTGCTTCATCAGAAGCTGCATCATCAGAAGCTGAAGAAGCTGCACCATCAGAAGCTGCAGAAGCTGCCTCATCAGAAGCTGCATCATCAGAAGCTGCCTCATCAGAAGTCATTTCACCAGAAGCTGAAGATCAACTGGATTTGCAGAAGATTCAAAGATTGAAGAATCTACATTGCAAAAGCTGTCTATTGGATTCGAAAACACAGCAGAAAATTAGTGGAACATTGCAACGGTCATTTCAAAGGTGTTTGAAAGCATGTGCTTGCAATTTGGACGAAAGCGTTGACATTGTACTTTGTACGAATTGTACAACCACGTTCTCCACTACTCTGTTTTGTGTCCACGCTACAAGACAAGAAAACAGCTTCAGAATACGGCTTCGCCTGCAAAGATGTTCCTTTGGATAAGGAATGGATTTCAAATTTGTTCTTCATAGGACAACAACCAAATCAGGCAAAATATCATTGGTGAAAGATCAAGCTTCAACAACGACTCTTTGGTGTGCTGGCAATTTCACAACGTCTCTTTCACACCTCTATATAAAGGAGTGAAGACCTAGAGATTTGGCAATGCAAGAACGCTGAACGAAAGACTCACAACATTTTTACAAGTGCCAAACCTCTGCTGAAATTGTTCTGCATTCACTTAGAATTTCTGTGTCTCAAAGTCATATCTTAGAAATTCTTAAGTTCATTGAGTCTGTATCTGATTTATATTGTGAGCACCTCTGATTGTATATCAAGTGTTCAACCTTAAACAATTTTCTGTGTAATTTTGTTTAGTTAGGAAGTCTCTTGCAGTTGTGCTTGAGCAGGAAGTCTCTTGATTGTGTTCTTGAGCAAAGGAAGTCTCTAGCTTGTGTGCTTGAGCAAAGGAAGTCTCTTGCTTGTGTGCTTGAGCAATTGTAATCAGATATTACTCTTAGTGAAATCTCCTTGGAAGTGCAAGGGGGACTGGACTACTTCCGGATTGTGGAAGGAATCAGTATAATTGCTTTGTGTTGTTCTTCTTCTCTCTCTCTGTTTTATTCCGCTGCATTTAGATTCTGATCATCACTTTAGAAGCTGTCTCACTTAGCTTCTGATCAGTGTGTTCAGTTTTTAGGAGAAACGAAGAATTTTTCAAAACATAATTCAACCCCCCTTCTTGTGTTTTTCTCACCTTCAATTGGTATCTAGAGCCTTGGTCTGTTGTGTAACACTTAACCGTGCAACAGTCAAAGATCTGAGAAAAACATGTCTATTCCTCCTCCTACTGGTTCTGGTGATACTAGCTATAAAAATGTCTCACATGATTATAGTGATAGTAAGAAATCCAGTGTTGGAAAAGTTCCAAAGTTCAATGGAGATGCCAAAGTTGGTGGAAGACCAACTTTTACAGTTACATCATGAGCCTAGATGAAGAATTATGGGATATTCTGGAAGATGGTGTTGGTGATTTAGTCCTTGATGAAGAAGGAGCTGCTTTGGATAGAAAGAAACATACTCCAGAACTGAGGAAACTCTACAAGAAGCATCATATTATCAGAGGAGCCCTTGTCACTGCCATACCCAAAGCAGAATACATGAAGATGAGTGACAAATCCACTGCTAAAGCTATGTTTGCTTCTCTCTGTTCAAATTATGAAGGGAGCAAGAAGGTCAAAGAAGCAAAGGCTCTCCTGCTTGTACATCAGTATGAGTTATTCAAGATGAAGGATGATGAAACTATTGAGGAGATGTACTCAAGGTTTCAAACCTTAGTTTCTGGGCTACAGATTCTAAAGAAGAGCTATGTTGCTTCTGATCATGTAAGCAAGATACTCAGAAGCTTACCTGCCAGATGGAGACCAAAAGTGACTGCCATTGAGGAAGCTAAAGACTTAGACACTTTAAGTGTCGAAGATCTTGTTAGTTCTCTCAAAGTTCATGAGTTAAGTCTTAATGAACATGAGTGTACTAAGAAGAGTAAATCAATAGCTCTTCCATCCAAAGGCAAGTCATCAAAAGCTCTCAAAGTGGTTGAATCTGAAGAGGAAGAACAGTCAAGTTCAGATTCTGCACCAGATGCTGCTGAAATGGCCATGCTCTCAAACAGACTTCAATATCTGGCCAAGAAGAACAGAAAGTTTCTCGCCAAAAGGGGTAACTCCAGAAGCTCAAGGAAAGAAGATCAGAAGGGATGCTTCAACTGTAAGAAGCAGGGACACTTCATTGCTGAATGCCCTAATCTTCAAAGAGAAAAGTCAAAGGATAAGTCAAAGAGGTGTACATTCAAACCAAGCAAATTCAAGAAGCAGATTAAGCAGAGTTTAATGGCAACCTGGGATGATTTGGGTAGTGAATCTGGATCTGATAAAGAGGAAGCTGATGAAGATGCAAAGGTAGCTATTGGGTTGGTAGCAACAGCAACTTCAGAAGCTGGATCAGATTCAGACTCAGAAGATGAAAACGAGGTATATTCCAAAATTCCCAGAGATGAACTTGTTGAGTCACTTAAAGAACTTCTTACACATTTTGAAGTAAGAACCAATTAGTTGAAGGATTTAAAAGAAAAATATGCTGATTTGGTACAACAGCAAAAATCAACTCTATTGGATCTGAAAGCTTCTGAACAAGGACTTAGGGGCTTCGACTTCATGTGTAAAACATATGAAAACCAGCTCAGGTTCTTATGTCAGAAGCTACAAGAAAAGTGTAATGAAAAACCTTTAAGTAACCATGAAATTGCTCTTGAAGATTTTATTATATCTGGCATTGACAGAAGCAGAGTAGCTTCTATGATTTATAACATTTACAAGAACAATGGCAGAGGAATTGGTTTTCCAGAAGTGAAACTTGAGTGATTACAGCAGATGGACTTGGGTGAAATTCATAAAGAGTAAAGATGTTGCGTGTGATGTATTCAGTAGCTTCTGCACTCAAATTCAATCTGAAAAAGAATCAAAAATTTTGAAAGTCAGAAGTGATCATGGTGGAGAATTTGAAAATGAGCCATTTGAAGCTTTTTGTGTAAAACATGGAATTTTCCATGAATTCTCTTCTCCTAGAACACCACAACAAAATGGGGTTGTAGAGAGAAAGAATAGAACTTTACAAGAAATGGCCAGAACCATGATTCATGAAAACAATTTACCAAAACATTTTTGGGCAGAAGCAGTAAATACAGCATGCTATGTTCAAAACAGGATCTATATCAGACCTATTTTGGAGAAAATAGCATATGAACTCTTTAAAGGAAGAAAACCCAATATCTCTTACTTTCATCAATTTGGATGTACATGTTACATTCTGAACAACAAGCTCTACCTAAAGAAATTTGATGCCAAGGCCCAAAGAGGAATATTCTTAGGTTACTCTGAAAGGTCAAAGGCATACAGAGTGTATAATTCAGAAACACTCTGTGTTGAAGAATCTATGCACGTTAGATTTGATGACAAAGAGCTTGAAGATAAAACTTCAAAGCAAGGTGAAAGTTTTGCAGAAATACAGGTTCCTGAAGTTACTCCAGAACCTGATCAGATAGCTGAGTCTGAAGATAGTCCAGAAGCTGAACCCACATCAGAAGCGCAGGATGAAGCTGCTTCTGATGAAGCACAAGATGGCTCACATCAAGAAGATCCTCCCAGAAACACATTCAAACACAAGTCTTCACATCCTGAGGAGCTAATCATTGGAAACAAAGATAGTCCAAGAAGAACAAGATCACATTTCAGACAAGTAGAGTCAATGATTGGACTAATCTCAATGATTGAACCTACAACAGTTGATGAAGCACTTTCAGATGATGGGTGGATCCTAGCTATGCAAGAAGAGTTGAATCAATTTCAAAGAAATGATGTGTGGGATTTGGTACCCAAACCTCAGCACAAGAACATTATTGGAACAAAATGGGTATTCAGAAACAAGCTGAATGAGCAAGGAGAAGTAACAAGAAACAAAGCCAGGCTTGTTGCACAAGGGTATAGTCAACAAGAAGGCATTGATTACACTGAAACGTTTGCTCCAGTTGCAAGATTGGAAGCAATCAGGTTACTTCTTTCCTATGCAGTTAATCATGGCATAATATTATATCAGATGGATGTCAAGAGTGCATTTCTCAATGGTGTCATAGAAGAAGAAGTGTATGTCAAGCAACCTCCTGGATTTGAGGATATTAAATATCCTGACCATGTTTTTAAACTGAAGAAATCACTATATGGCTTGAAACAAGCTCCCAGAGCTTGGTATGATAGACTAAGTAATTTCTTAATCAAGAATGATTTTAAAAGAGGACAGGTTGATACTACACTCTTCAGAAGGACCCTTGGGAAAGATATTCTTGTTGTGCAAATATATGTTAATGATATAATATTTGGTTCTACTAATGCATCTCTTTGCAAGGAATTTTCTGAGTTAATGCAGGATGAATTTGAAATGAGCATGATCGGAGAGCTGAAGTTCTTCCTTGGCATTCAAATCAATCAATGCAAAGATGGAGTCTATGTTCATCAATCAAAGTACACAAAGGAGCTTTTGAAGAAGTTCAAACTTGAAGATTGTAAAGTGATGAACACTCCAATGCACCCTACGTGCACCTTAAGCAAAGAAGATGAAGGAGCTAAAGTAGATCAGAAGCTGTATAGAGGTATGATTGGTTCTTTGTTATACCTCACTGCATCTAGGCCAGATATTTTATTCGGTGTATGCTTGTGTGCAAGATTCCAATCAGATCCTAGAGAATCTCATATGACTGCTGTCAAGAGAATCTTCAGGTATTTGAAAGGAACAACTAATCTTGGACTCCTTTATAGGAAATCCTTAGATTATAAGCTAATTGGATTCTGTGATGCTGATTATGCTGGTGATAGGATTGAAAGAAAGTCAACCAGTGGCAATTGTCAATTTCTGGGTGATAATCTTATATCCTGGGCTAGCAAAAGACAAACAACTATTGCTATGTCTACAACAGAAGCATAATACATTTCGGCTGCAAGTTGTTGTACACAACTACTTTGGATGAAACATCAGTTGGAAGATTATCAGATAACTGCTAACAGTATTCCCATTTATTGTGATAATACTGCTGCTATTTGTTTGTCTAAAAATCCAATTTTGCATTCAAGAGCTAAGCACATTGAAATCAAACACCATTTTATCAGAGATTATGTTCAAAAAGGAATTTTAGATATACAATTCATTGATACTGAAAATCAATGGGCTGATATATTTACTAAGCCTTTAACTGTTGAAAGATTTGATTTTATAAAGAAAAATTTGAACATGCACTACGTGTCTGATTAGATGTTTGCTTGCTCCTGAATAGGATTTTAGGTTCTGAAGTTAGTTCATAAGCAGTAGTCCATCAGAAGCTCTTTATTGAGGTTCTGAGGAAAACTCGCTTCTGATGATAACGTCAGCATCTGAAGTCCAGAAGCTGGATTTATTGCTTCTGAATAGTTGAATTAGTGGAAACGTTGGGAGTTACTTTTTAAAAGTAACTTCTGGCCCACTAACTTGGTAGTTACTCTGTGAACTTCTTACGTGGCCTGTATGTGTTGGTGTATAACAAAAAGGGCAATGATGATTTAATAGCTTTGAAAGTACTTTTCACGCGCCCCCAATTTTGTCATTAATGTTTGTTTGTTTGTCTCTTTTGAATTGCAATCGTTTTACTTTTAACACTTTGTCAATTCACACACTACTCACTCACAACAAACACATTTTGCTCTCAAACCTCTTGCGAAGTAAGCGCAAAAACCTTAGAACCCTAAATTCTCTAAATCTTCTTCAATCATTATCAAATGGCATCATCAAGCTCTAAAGTTTCAGAATCTACTTCAAGCAAGCAAGGCGCAACAGAATCTGGGTCAGTCTACAAAGAAAAGACTATGGATATTCCATGGAAATCCTTAATTGTCCAAGTAGAATCGCCAGTGGACTTCACTTCACTTAAGAAGTACGAAGTGGACATGGAAGGTTATGTAGAATCTCAGAAGCTGTCCGAATACTTCAAGATGCTAAATGGGCCAACGTATGTGAACTTGGTCAAAGATTTTTGGTTAAGGGCTGAAATCGTCAATGGAAAGCCTGTGAAGGTAGCAGGTAAACAAGCTGGGTCGAAGAAAGGAAAGATGGAGATAGAGTTGAATCCCACTTCCTTCAGTAGCCTTGAGATAAGGTCTGGAGTGATGGGTATTCCTGTAACCATCACAGAGGAGATAATTGCTAAAGCTTGTAGAATGAATGCAGAAGGAAGGTTTCAAGAAATAGTTAAGAAGGATGATGTCCTGCTGCAAAACTACTACAACACTCTTCTGGGTGGTAACAAAGATGCTAAGCCTTCTGAAATGGAGATTCACAACAGAATGTTGGTGAAATTCAGTAACGATTGCTTCTTTCAAAGAGCAGGTGGGTCTGATCAACCCAACAACCAACAGAAGCTAGCAATTTACTTCATGACCAATCTGGAAAAGATAAACTTCCCAAGATATGTAATGGATCATCTCTGCTGGGCTATTAATGAAGGCATAGTCAAAGGAAGGAAACAAGTGCCCTATGGAAGATTGCTCTCTGAGATCTTTTATCAAGGGAGAGTGCTGGATTTATTGAAAAAGACAAGGGATGCTTCTGATAAATGCTTCGAAGTTTCTACTGCAGAGAAGACTATCAGTAGCAAGACATTGCATTCTATGCACTTATTCAAGACAGCCCCTAAAGATGAGAAGTGGTTAGAGATGACAACTGCTGAAACTGAGATAATCAGGGACTTTCCTCCCATCTTTAAGGAAAGTGACTCTGATTTCCTAGTTCAATCAGTTGCTAAGTATGTCTTGGAGGAAGATGCAAGCTCTCAGGAAGTAACTACTCCTATTAAGACCAAAGGGAAGAAAGTTAAAGGAGTTAATGCGTCAGAAGCCACTGATAATAAGCCCAAGCAAAAGAAGGATGCTAAGAGAAAGAGAGGGAAAGCTGAAACAGTTTACTACAAGGAAAAACTGGATGAAGCTTTGGATGAGATAGAGGAAGAAGAGGCAGAGCCTAAGCTAAAAAGAAAGAAGGCTCCACTTGACAAGAAAAGCTCCATGGTTCAAGTGACTCCAGCCATGAAGAGAATGGCTAAGGAACATTCTGATGACTTCTTAGCAAATAGGCGAGAAGTGAAAGCCATGAAAGAACTTGAAAAAGAACAGGAAGGAGAAAGGACTCTAATAGAGGATGAAGCTGTTGCTGAAAATGTAGAGCAAGTTCAGAATCTTGGAACTTCAGAAGCAGTAGATAACTCTGCAATGTTATCTAAGGTACCTCAAGTTTCTCACACATCTTGTACCACATCCTCTATTCCTTCTGAAGACACATCTCTTTTAGATCACTTAGAAAGCCATTATCTAGGTGAACTACCCCAATCTGGCTTTACCTCAACCTCAGAGAAAGCCTCTGAGACAACTCTAGAAGCATCTGCTTCTGATAAAGTTGTTTCAGAAGACCCCCCACAACAAAAACCTTCACCAAATAAAGCCTTTTCACCCCCTCAATCTTCACCCCCTACAACTTCATCACCCCCAATCATTCCTGAACCATCTGTTCCTGAACAACCAACTCCTCAAAAGACCGTTCCTGAACATTCTGTTCCTGAACAACCAGTTACTAAACCCACTCCTGAACCTGAACCTAAAACTGCCGCTCCTGAACACATTGTTCCTGAGCTAACCTCTGCTTCCATATCTTCTTCACCAGTTCAAGTCATCAAGATCATCCACCATACTGGTGTATGTGATATGGACACAGACTCTGAGGATGATCAATATGATCATGCCTCTGATATGGTAGTTGACCCCACTCCTGACCAACCATCAACCAGCCAATCATCAACTACAAATGACCAATCATCATCAAACCTACCAATTGTTCCCCTAGCCCCTCCAAAACCCTCTAAACAACCTTCACCTCCCACCATTTACCTGGATTCTCAAGTACTAAAAGATGTGTGGGAAGATATTGCTTCTGAAGTTCTCAGACTGATAGCAAGTAGAAATGATCTGGGTCATACAATAAGCTATCAGAAGCAATGGAGAAGGATCAAGGAAAGGGTCATCAACCTGATTTCAGCTCTGCATAATTCCTGCATTGAGGCTCAAGAGCAAGCCAAGCAGAAGCTGGAAGAGTGGCTGAATGGAATTGAAGAGAATGCTGGAGATGTAGAAATTCTTGGTACTTGGGTGAAGAATCCACTCAGTATCAGAGGCAGAGAACCTGATGAATTCCTGCCTAAGGAGCTGCATATGATCATTCCTTCTGAGATTCTGGAAAAGATTGATGCACCTAACCTGGCTCTAGCTCAGGAGAACAAGGTGCTCAAAGAAGAAAATGAAAGGCTGGAAACAGAGCTACTAGAGCAGAAGCTGAAGATATCAAAGTTGGAAGCTGACATGCAAGAAGCCAAGATCAGAGAAGACAACTACAGAAAAGATATGGACAAGAAGTGTGCTGATGTTCAAGAGCTTCTGAAGAAGATTTTATAGAAATAAGCCAAACCCATAGTTGCACACTTTTAGCTTATTTTTCTGTCTTTTTAGGCTTTTGATATTCTTTGTTCATTTCTGCTTCTGAATTAGTTCTTTCGCTTCTGATATTATATGCTTCTGATTTCTTCCTGCTTCTGAAAATCTTTAACTGTTTATACCTTGTTTGTCATTATTTGCTTTGATAATAATGCTTGCTATGACTGTTTATTTAATCTTTGAAGATGGTTAAAATGCTTTTAATTTATTTGAATTATGATCTGAACCTTTAATCTTACGTTTTTCTCATCTCTTCTTTTTGTTTATGTCTTTTTGCTAATGACAAAAGGGGGAGTATATGTGATAGTATTTAAAGGCTCTGAGCCCCATTAATTAATGTTTGAAAATTTTGAAAATTTCTATTCTTTTTTATAGGTATATCAAAAAGGGGGAGTATCAAATTTCAAATAACAATTAATTGAACCATTCTTCTTATCTATAAGTCAATTCTTTCAATTTTTTTAGCTCTGATATTATTGTGCAAAAAATGAATTTAATTAACCTGGATAGAACTTAGGGGGAGCTTACAAACCTCACCTTAAAGACTATCAGACTCAGGGGGAGTTAGAGCTTACAAACCTCAGACTCTGAGCTTACAAACCTCAGAACCCCAAGGTCAACTTGTTAATTAGATTAACAACAATTGATCAATTTTTAAATACTATTGTTTGTCATCATCAAAAAGGGGGAGATTGTTGGAACAAAATGTGTTTAACAATGAACCTTAAAAAGTTTTGATGATAACAAGGTATTAAAAATTGTAAATTGGACTAGCTAATATTTGTTCAAGTGTACAGGACCACAGTTAAAAAAATTACATCATTGATTGGTTCTGAATGAGCAAATAAAGAGCAAAAGAAAATGAAGCTTAGATGATTCTGAAGGCAATACGCTCCTGAAAGTAAAAGCGCTCCTGAAGTCAAGCTGCTTCTGAAGAAATAACGCTCCTGCAGTAAAGCTGCTCCTGAAGAATAGTGCTCCTGAAGACAAGAGGTCCAGAAGCCACATTATCAGAAGCTGCATCATCAGAAGCTGCAAAAGCTGCTTCATCAGAAGCTGCATCATCAGAAGCTGAAGAAGCTGCACCATCAGAAGCTGCAGAAGCTGCCTCATCAGAAGCTGCATCATCAGAAGCTGCCTCATCAGAAGTCATTTCACCAGAAGCTGAAGATCAACTGGATTTGCAGAAGATTCAAAGATTGAAGAATCTACATTGCAAAAGTTGTCTATTGGATTCGAAAACACAACAGAAAATTAGTGGAACATTGCAACGGTTATTTCAAAGGTGTTTGAAGGCATGTGCTTGCAATTTGGACGAAAGCGTTGACATTGTACTTTGTACGAATTGTACAACCACGTTCTCCACTACTCTGTTTTGTGTCCACGCTACAAGACAAGAAAACAGCTTCAGAATACGGCTTCGCCTGCAAAGATGTTCCTTTGGATAAGGAATGGATTTCAAATTTGTTCTTCATAGGACAACAACCAAATCAGGAAAAATATCATTGGTGAAAGATTAAGCTTCAACAACGACTCTTTGGTGTGCTGGCAATTTCACAACGTCTCTTTCACACCTCTATATAAAGGAGTGAAGACCTATAGATTTGGCAATGCAAGAACGCTGAACGAAAGACTCACAACATTTTTACAAGTGCCAAACCTCTGCTGAAATTGTTCTGCATTCACTTAGAATTTCTGTGTCTCAAAGTCATATCTTAGAAATTCTTAAGTTCATTGAGTCTGTATCTGATTTATATTGTGAGCACCTCTGATTGTATATCAAGTGTTCAACCTTAAACAATTTTCTGTGTAATTTTGTTTAGTTAGGAAGTCTCTTGCAGTTGTGCTTGAGCAGGAAGTCTCTTGATTGTGTTCTTGAGCAAAGGAAGTCTCTAGCTTGTGTGCTTGAGCAAAGGAAGTCTCTTGCTTGTGTGCTTGAGCAATTGTAATCAGATATTACTCTTAGTGAAATCTCCTTGGAAGTGCAAGGGGGACTGGACTACTTCCGGATTGTGGAAGGAACCAGTATAATTGCTTTGTGTTGTTCTTCTTCTCTCTCTCTGTTTTATTCCGCTGCATTTAGATTCTGATCATCACTTCAGAAGCTGTCTCACTTAGCTTCTGATCAGTGTGTTCAGTTTTTAGGAGAAACGAAGAATTTTTCAAAACACAATTCAACCCCCCTTCTTGTGTTTTTCTCACCTTCAAATTCTATGCAATCTTTTAGCATGGTTGGCCAATATAATCCTTGTCGAAATAAAACCCACTTCATCTTATGGCCCGCTTGATGCGTACCACATGCTCCATTGTGAGTATTGGAAACGGCTAAATACGCCTCAGTTTCTCCAAGACATTTAAGTAAAACTCCTTCTGGAGTCTTTTTGAACAAATCGTTCCCCACAATCACATAGCTCAAAGCTTTATATTTTATTTTTCGACAAGTTGTACCATCGGGACTTTCCAGATAATTAACAATAGGCTTTCGCCAATCATCATCAGATAAATTGTTAACAACCAAAATTTCGACCAAATTCGTATCTTGTACTTGCCTATGGGATGCTTCCATGCCCCCAAATTTTGGTGTTGACAATTTTCCAGGGAGAGGTTCTGTCGAGCTGCGCTTATTTCTGATCTCGATTGGTTCCTGCTCTTGATCTTTCGAAAGCTTATACCCAGAAGCTGCTTGGGCAAGGTCATTTGCTTCTTGGTTTTCCATTCGGGGAATATGTTTTATTTCAACATGGACAAAACGTTTGAGCAACGCGTTTGCTAAGGTGAAGTATAAAATTAAACCTTCTTTGGCACATTTGTATTCTTTGGTCAATTGTCTCAACACTAATTCTGAATCTCCTTTGATTTCTATGTTTTTTGCCCCCAGTTCGAGTAAGATCTCTAAACCGGTAATTAAAGCCTCATATTCAGCCTCATTGTTGGAACAAAACTGATTAATATGAAATTTATATTTAGTTATAGTGTTGTCTGACGAAACAATCACCATCCCAATCCCGATGCCATTTTTATTACTAGATCCATCTGTTTTATCTTGGTTTTTCGGGTGTCAAACATTGATTACGTTTGAACCTTTTAAACCGGTGATATCTTATTTTTTCTTGGGAAGGGAAAAAGTAAGCAAAACCCTTGAGAATCGAGGTCCGGGAGTTGTTTTCGCTACGGGAAGGTGTTAGGCACCCATAACGACTATAGTAACCTATAGGAACCGTCTTTAATTTCTACGCGCGCGCTTTATTTTTAAATGCTATTTTGAAATGTTATTTACACCTAAAATGTTCTAAGTGAAGAATTGGAGGGAGAAGAATGTTTTTGGATTTTTATTTTAGTTGAATTGAAGGAATTTTGTTCCTTGCCTACGTACCCGTTTAAGGGATCAAATCCACCGTAGTTCTCTTTCAAAAATGTTTTTGTTTTCGTTGGTTGATTTTAAGCTCGAAAATGGGATTTGAAGAATAGAAAGAGGCCTCAAGGGCATGAGATTATGAAATTGTGAGGTTGAATTAGTTATTTGCAAAAAGGGTCTAAGTATGATTATTTTTCATTAAAGTTTGATTAAGAAAATAAAAGGAAAATTCAATGGGGTTTTGACCCCAAGGTTTATTATGAAAAAGAGTTTGAATGATGTTGTTCACATTTTTTGGAAAATTGATTTTTTCTAAGTATAAAACCTAAACATGCATCTAAACATACAATCCTAAACATACATCTAAACATGCATATTCTAGCTATATAGTGATGTGTGTGCTTGTGTCGGTGCTTGTGTCGGTGTACATTATTAGAGTCCATTGTCCTTTACATCATAACCTAGATACATTCTATGGCCTCTTTGCCAAGAAATTAAAATGACATGAAAGTAAAATATTACAAAACTCCTAAATCTTTACATTCTAATTTTTGCATGAAATTGAAACTTAGAGTGCAAGAAATAAGATGGAGAAGAAGATGAAGTGTGGAATGCTTGAAACATGAGATGAAAATGTTAGTGGAATAAGGCATAAAAATGAGATATAAGCAAGTAAAAAAAAATGCATAGTAAGATAACCAAAATTAACCACAAAAGAAGTAGCAAGACTCGATAAAATGTAATGAAATAT
Organism: Medicago sativa; assembly: GCF_051527215.1. Taxonomy (NCBI): domain Eukaryota; kingdom Viridiplantae; phylum Streptophyta; class Magnoliopsida; order Fabales; family Fabaceae; genus Medicago; species Medicago sativa. The sequence continues at coordinate 51,637,248 of NC_140749.1, forward strand.
ACCTAAGAATTCATCACAACAATAGGGCAAATACATGACCTCTAATCCTCACATCATGACAAATTTTCAAAAGGTTTTATTTCAGTCATAATCATGAGAATTACAAGGACAAAGTGAGCCAAGGACTATGACACATTCTTAGGCATATTTTACACTTTATTCACATACTAAAGTAATCACATAACTTGTAAAACAAGAAATTCACAAATCATTTCACAATGCAGTAAAACAACCACAAATTCAAAGGCATATTCATCATAAAACCACACATCAATTATCCATATCACATGTCAAGGCATCATGATCAAATCATAGCAAGATTTCACAACATTTAACACAAAAAGAGTAAAATATTAATCAAGAAACATCACATATATTTTTATCAATTTTATCATGTAAAAAATATCAAAAATTCATCAAAGAACACATTAGAAACACATAGTAACTTTTTTAGGAATTTTTACAAGACCTTTTGAACACTTGGGGTGCAATTAGCAAAAAAAATCAGTACAACACGCAGGGAAGGGGGGTACGAAAAGCGAAACTGTATGGAGAAGGTAAAAACAACAAGCAGTTGGGCCTGCAGACTTGTAATGGGTCGGTTAATGGGGCATGGGTCAGGATCCATGGACAAGGCATGTAATATTGAAGGAAAGGTATGTGTGTACGTTTTCTGAAGCAGATTCCCTCTTCTTCTTCCAACGCGTACTCCCTCCCTCACTGCGTTAATCCTCATCTTCCCCAATCAACTTACGGCGGCGGTTGACCGGCCAGGAGTGGCGGCGCCGCCGCCTGAACCTCTTCTTTCTTTTTAAGACTCTTTAATTAAATCTAATCCTCCTCTTCTTCACCTCCAAAAACTGATCCGACCTCTCCGTGAGAAAAGCCAGAATCCGGCGAAGCTTTATAGCTCCGGCACGGTGGCGGCCGCAGGCACCACCGCGACAGAGTTCGCTAAAACTTCCTCCGAATCTGATCTTCCCTCACTTTCTCTAACACCACACGTAACGCATATTCGCCGAAGCCGCTCAAAACAGAATTCGCAAAAGAAAAGGAACAAGTAGCAATCAACGCAACAATTTGAGACATGCGTATATAACAGTTGATGAAGAACGAATACCTGAGTTAAAATTGGAGAAATCGATGAAATTGGTACCGAAAAACTTCAACGAAAGCTCGATCCAAGCACGCTCCGTTTTCTGCAGTTTTACCGTTTGGATAGGAAGAAAATGCGATCTAGCAAATTGATGTCGTTTGCCAGGATCAGTGTAAGTTGCTACTGGTGTGTTTCTTCTTGCTTCACAATTCCTGCTCCGTGTTCCTTGCGATTTTGAACTTGCTAATTGCGTGGTATGGCTGATCGGAAATGGATTGATTGAACCGTGGATGTAGAAGCTTTGAAGGGACCAGCAATGTTGTGGCGATTTTGACCGAAATTGGGGCTTGAATATGGAGGAATGAATCGGTTATGGTGGAAAGGGTGGTGAATTTGAAGATTGGTAGTGGAAGAAGGAGGTTGTTGTGGTGGTTTGGAGGGTGGAGTTAGTTAGTTATGGTGGAGAGAGAAGGTGGTTGAAGGTTGTTATGGTGGAGAGAGAAGGTGGTTGAAGGTGGAGGAAGTTAGTTAGAGGAGAGGGAAAAAATGGAGAGAAAATAATTATGAATTTTGGGATTTTTGTGGAGTTTTTTGTGAAAATGATTGGTGAAAATGAATTGACCCTTTGACCAATTTATAGGCTAAGTCATTGACCTTGGACCAATAGGATAGAGACATGTGGCACTAGACTTGTAACAAACTTTTGAGGACCAATAGCATTTGGACACATGGCACTTGGACTCTAACAAACTTAAAAAGGATTAAAATGTAAATACCAAAAGTACGAGAACCAAAATGAAAATTAAACTAAAATTGAATTGAAAAAGTAAATTGAAAATTAACGTGAAGCGAGACGATTAAAAACAACAAAGCAGATTAATATGAATCAGCAATTTTACGTGAAATGACCAAAATGCCCCTGGAGGCTTAAAACGACTAAAAATGACTCAGATGAAATTTTAAAATGATTTTTTTAACAGGGATTAAAGCAAGAGCTTATACAAGCGAATTAAAAGACTCAGAGACAATTTTTAGAATTTAAACAGGGCTTTGACACTCGAAAAGACTAAAATGCCCCTAGGGGCAGAACTGACTCAAAAATGACTTCAAATGCAATTTTTAAAACGGATTTTAACATAGAATTGAAATGAAGACTTATTCACACTATTTGAAAGGACTCAAACAAAGTTTTGAAAGACTGAGAGAAATTTGACATAGGAAATGACTAAAATACCCTTGCATGTAACTTTTGCAAATAACATTGAAATAAAATGCAGAGAAAGATGCAATTGATCAGAGACAGTTCAAATGACTTAAAATGCAAGAAAGAAGAATTGGACTAGTATTTTTAGGTCCAAAATTAGGGTATAACACCATCGAAATACAACTTCCAACACTGGTTCTCGATGCCCCCAAGCACTGGTTCTTCCACCGAATGATCAACAATAAAGTCGGCCACAATTTGGCCTTTAAAGGATTTCAAAGATTGATAGGTCAATGAATATTCCGTAAGTGCTAAAGCCCATTTTCCCACTCTGCTATGCAAAATAGGTTTTGACAACATATGTTTGATTATATCGAAATGAGAATAAACACAAACATCAAAAGGCTTTATATAATGCTTAAGTTTTGTACATGAGAAATACAAGCAAAGACATAATTTTTCCCTGGGGTGATATCTTGTTTCAGCATCATTCAATACCCTACTAAGATAATAAATGGCTCTTTCTACGCCATTTTCATCCTCTTGTGATAACATACTTCCCATAGTATTTTCAGATGATGCTATAGACAATTTCATCTGTTTATCTTTTAAAAGAGGTAACAAAATAGGAGGGTTCATCAAATAATATTTAATTTCATCGAATGCCTTCTGGTGTTCTGGTTCCCATTTGAACACATCTTCTTTCTTCAGGCGAAGCAATTGCACAAATGCTTGTGTCCTGCCACTTAGGTTTGATATGAACCTTCTAAGAAAGTTGATTTTTCCCAACAAAGACTGCAACTCTTTCTTGGTCGAAGGGGCTTTAGTCTCCATTATTGCCTTGGTTTTGTTTTGATTGATTTCAATCCCCTTTTTGTGGACATCAAAACCTAAAAAATCACCTGCACAAACACCAAATGCGCATTTTAATGGATTCATTTTTAATCCATATTGCCGCATCCTTTTGAATGAATGGCGTAAGTGATCTAAGTGCCTATCTTCTGATGAAGATTTTACTACAATGTCATCGATATAGACTTGCATAAAGTCTTCTATGAAGTCATGAAACATCGAATTCATTGCTCTCTGGTATGTAGCACCAGCATTTTTTAAGCCAAATGGCATCACTAGCAATTCATAACAGCCTAATGCCCCCGGGCATCGAAACGCTGTTTTAGAAATATCCTCTTCAGCAATAAAAATTTGATTGTAGCCTGAATAACCATCAAGCATACTTAGATATTCGAATCTTGCTGCTGAATCTACTAGCATTTCTGCTACATGCATATGATATTCATCTTTGGGAGTAGCGAGATTTAAATCTCTAAAGTCAATGCAGACTCTTATCGTCCCATTTTTCTTTTTAACAGGCACTACATTTGCTAGCCAATCTACATACCTGGCCGGTCTGATGAAACCGCATTTCAAGAGTCTTTCGATCTCTTCTTTAATCTTTGGTAAGATTTGTGGCAAACCTCCTGGGAATCTGCTTCACTGGTTTTTTATCTAGTCGAATTGGCAATTTCAACTCTACCACTTTTCGATCTAAACCAGGCATTTCATTGTAATCCCAAGCAAAACAATCTTTGTATTCTTTTAGAAGTCCGACGATTCGATCTCTGAATGCTTTGGGAATTTTGGCGCTCACATAGGTGGGTCTTTTGACGGAGTCGTCTCCCAAATTTACTTCTTCGAGAGGATCTTGCGCTTTCATTTTAATGGTAGAACCCATAGGATCTTCTTCGAAACCCAAAGGTTCGTCGTCATATATACAATCCAGTTTCTGATCATCAAGAAGGTCATCAGTAACGTCTTCCACTGGAGTTTCGATCACCTCTGTTTGTGAAATTTCGGCCTCTTTAGCCGTTTTGAATTGAGTTTTGGCCACATAGGCCGTAATTTTATCCCAAAAATTGGGCTTAATCATGGATCACTTCTCAATATCCCACCTGGTCGGTGGGATTGCATACTTCATCGATTTTGGGGTGAGGTCATCAGTAACCTTCTTGTATGCTGAGGCCCTTGTTCTGAGCACATTTTCCTCTCCTAGGGGAGTCTCTTCATGACTCACCATTACACAATCATGATCAATAAGTTCTCTTTCCCATACAAGACAATCTGGATGCAGTCTCATGGTGTAAATTTCATCTTCTGAAACCACATACTTAGGAACCAAAGAAAGGACCGGACAAATTTTTGCAAGCTGTTTATCGAACTTCTTTTTAGTGACGGTTGTTATACCCTAATTTTGGACCTAAAAATACTAACTACATTCTTTTCTTACTTTTCAAGTCATTTGAATTGTCTCTGATCAATTACATCTTTCTTTGCATTTTATTTCAATATTGTTTGCAAAATTCACATAGAAGGGTATTTTAGTCATTTCCTATGTTAAAATTTCTTTCAGTCTTTTAAAAATTTGTTTGAGTCCTTTCAAATAGATTGAATAAGTCTTCATTTCAATTCTATGTCAAAATCCATTTCAAAAATTGCATTTGAAGTCATTTTGAGTCAGTTTAGCCCCTAGGGGCATTTTAGTCTTTTTATGTGTTGAAACCCTGTTTAAATTCTAAAAATTGTCTCTGAGTCTTTTAATTTTGCCTGTATAAGCTCTTGCTTCAATTCCCTGTTAAAAACCCATTTTAAAATTGCATCTGAGTCGTTTTAAGTCAGTTTAGCCCCAGGGGCATTTTGGTCATTTCACACGAAATTTCTTCAGAGAGAGGTTACTTTAAAGTACCTCATTTAGGTAATTGGTTCATTTTAGTCCGTTTTGTCATTTTTAATCGTTTCACTTTACGTTTATTTCCAAATTACGTTTTTTACCAATTTTATTTTTAATTACTTTTAAGTCCTTTTTCTGTCATTTTTGCATTTTAGTCCTTTATTTTTAGTCATTTGCAGTTTAGTCCAAAAGTTAGTTACAGTCCAGTGCCACGTGTCAACAGTCTATTGGTCCAGCAGTCACTGCATCAGCCTATAAAGCTGACCAGTCACAGTCAAAGTCAAACAGATCCATTCATTTCTTTACACATCATCATAACAACTTTTCTTTTCTCTCTCCACCAGAAGTGGATCAAAGCCACAAAAAATATCAAGAACATTCATGATTCTCATGAGTGTTCAAACCCTAACCGCCTAGAACCACCGCAACAACTTTTCCGGTCATCCCTGACCTCCCAACCATCGCCATAACAGCACAAAAAACCACTGTAATTTTCAGCAACATCATCACAAACTCGATTCCGCAAGCAGAAAATCAAGATCCATACAATATCAAACCAAATCCGACTCAACCACAAGCAAAACGAATCGGCCAAGGCATACATCACAAATCACGAATTCGAAAATGAAGGCAGATAGGGTTGCGAATCAAGAACACAACCGAGCCTAAGCTCAAGGTCGAATCCAGACAGCAAAGAACAGAGGGTGAAGAAGAGCAAGGCGAATCCGAGTGGAACAAAAGAGAAGGTGGACGAATCCAACGAGAAGCTCACAATCTGGATCGGAACAAGAACTGGTGAAAGCTTTCCGTCGTAGTCATCTTCTCCGATCTAACAGAGGTATTTTCCTTCGCACATGCTTCAATTCGTTCGTTTCAGTTCATGTTCATGTTGTTTGTGTGTGAAAAGAACTTTGGATAATGTGTAGATCTAGGCTTCGTTCGTGTTGTTTTCGAGATTTTGAATACGGATTTGAGCAGAGAAGATGAAGATGAATCTTTTAGTCTAAAAAATTTTTTCGAAAATGGAAGTTTAAGTTTCCGGTGCGGTGGCGCCGCCGTTTTGGCCGGCCGACCACCGCACCGGACCACCTGTCTTCATCTTCTCCGATCAGCTTAGTTAGAGAGAGGAGAGAGCATTTTTTGTGTTTGTTTGAAGGTTAGAGAGAGAAAGTGTGAAGAAAATGAGGATTTGTGAAGGGAAATTGCTTTTATACTCCCATATTATGCGCTGACTCCCATGTGTGCTAGCCTATCGTGTTACCATGCGCCCTAGGCCTTCATGATGTTTGGATCTTGGATCTGATCCAACTGGATCGATCTAACGATCCCTAGGCTTCCTGCTAACCCGTTTTTTCAACTTGAACTGGGCCTGGGCTTATTTTGTCTGTCTATTTCATCTTCTTGTAATTTTCTTGCTATTTTAACACTGCGCCTTGCTGTTTACACCACTGTTTTTTTTCTAAAAATCCTTTAAAAAAATTCCTAAAAATTTTTGTTCAATATTTTCTTGTTATTTTCATTAAATTTTGATATGTCTTACATATTAATCTTGATGAAAATACACGAAAATAATTCTTTGTTAATTCAATTCTTTTTTTTTCATTTTTCTTTGTTAAGAAACTTTGTTAAAAACTTGTAAAAACCTTGTGATCTCTTTTACACTTGTGTTGAATGATCAAGACTTGTTTCTTGGACTCTTTTGCATATTGAAATTTGATGAAAAAGTACATGTGAAATTGTGAGTGATTTGTGTTGTTTTTTTATCATATTTTGTGAAGTCTTTTTGCACATTTTAACTCCAATATCTTGGCTCATGATAATTGGTGCTTAAAGAATAATTTTGAGGCATTGTTTGTTGTTGATCTGGAATATTTGGTGCTGTTTGTGATGTGTGATATTACTTTCTTGTGTTGTGAATTGTTTGAATATTGCTATGTGTAAAATTAGTGCAAAATAGGTCTAAAGTATGCCAAAACTTTTGAAGCTTGATGTTGCCTTGCAACTTTCATGTCATATGCTGAAATAAAACCCTTTGGAAATTTGCAAAGGATATGAAAATTATAGGTCATGATCTTGCTTTCATGTCATGGTAGATTTTGGGCATGTCTTTGCCACTTTTTAGTGCTAATTTTCATTGGTTTGCTTAATATTTTCTTTCCTATTTCTTCTATCATTTTATGCCTTATATTACTAACAATTTCCTCTATTGAATTTCATACATCATGAGCATTTCATCTCCCATCTCACATCTTCATCCTTTTATTTTTCTACACTTTAAAGTTCATGCAAAAATTAGAATGTAATGACCTAGGAATTTTGTAATATTTTTCCTATGCCTTTAAATTTCTTGCAAGACCATAGAATGTATCTAGGCCAATGATGTAAAGGACAATGGACTCTAATAATGTACACCGACACAAGCACCGACATATGCACACACCTCACTTTAGATGTATGCTTAGAATATGCATGTTTAGATGTATGTTTAGGATTGCATGTTTAGATGAATGCTTAGGATTTACACTTAGAAAAAATCAATTTTCCGAAAAAATATGAACAACATCACTCAAATATTTTTCTTAATAAACCTTGGGATCAAAATCCCATTGAATTTTCCTTTTCTTTTCTTAAACAAAAATCCTAAAGAATTTTAATCATACTTGGACCTTTTTGCAATTGACTAATTCCACCTCACTCTTTTCATAATCTCATGCCTTTAAGGCCTCTCAATCTCCATTCTTAAAAATTCCAATTTTCAAAATTAAAATCAACCAACAAAAACACAAAAAACTTTTGGAAGAGAACTACGGCGGATTTGATCCCTTAAACGGGTACGTAGGCAAGGAATCAAAATTCCTTCAATTCAAATAAAATAAAAATCCAAACACTTTCTTCTCCCTCAAATTCTTCACTTAGAATACTTTTAGGCTTAATATTTTCTTTCAAAATAGCATTTAAAAATAAAGCGCGCTCGTAGAAAATAAAGACGGTTCCTATAGGATACTATAGTTGTTATGGGTGCCTAACACCTTCCCGTAGCGAAAACAACTCCCGGACCTCGATTTTCAAAGGGTTTTGCTTACTTTTTCCCTTCCCAAGAAAAAATAAGATATCACCGGTTAAAAGGGTTCAAACGTAATCAATGTTTGACACCCGAAAACCAAGATAAAACAGCTGGCGACTTCACTGGGGATTTGAGAGTTACGCCTAGTCTTTATTTCCACGCTTGCGCTCTTTTTACTTGTTTCTTTTACTTGCTTTCCTATGTGAATAAATGTTTAATTTCTTGCAAACGTATGGGGTGAGAATATCAAAAGTCCTGCACCCGGGCTGAGTGAACTTAGGATTTAGGAGGGATATAATCGACAATTCATTCCGGGGGTTGCCTCGTGTTTTGGATTATGCGATCAATCCCACATAGCTGAGGCATTTTGGGGGTGATGTTGTCGGCGCGTGTTGTTGCGTTTAGGCACTTTACTTCTAATTGTTCTATGACGCTATGAACCGTAGATAACCAAACCCATCCATGGCCATTTTCTAGGATGTAGTGCGGAGGCTAGACCGAGTGTTGTCTCGAGTTTTAGTCGTCACGCGATACTACACTCAAGCTAGACCTTCCACGGATAATCATGAAGTGAGTGTTGTCTCGTGACACCATGATATACGTCGGAGAGGTTGCAACTTGGGAACCTTTTTTAGAACCCGGTTACTATTTCCTAAAGCCCTAGATTCACCGGACACCGTGTCCGCCCATGACTCCTCGACTTTGAACTTCAACCCACCATGTTTTCTCCGAACTTGAACATAATCATGCATTCATGCATACATGCATACATGCATAAACATTTTCCATGCATTGTTATCGAAGGGCTTAGACAAGTTGAATTTGTAGACATTGTAGGAATGAAGAAGACTAAGTCCTACAAGTTCAAGGAAGTGGATTTGGCTAGTTTGAGAGATTTGGCACTCAAGGTTGAGGATCCGACTGGTTTCCGACATCGTTACGGGGCTTTACTTACCATTCTCCAGACTAATGTGGATGAGAAGCTTGTGCACACTCTAGTGCAATTCTATGATCAGGAGTATCGGTGCTTTACTTTTCCAGACTTTCAGTTGGTGCCTACTCTAGAGGCGTATTCTTCCTTGATGGGCCTATCTATTGCTAAGGGGGTGCCCTTCGCGGGACCTGAAAATCCTCCTACTCCATTGGTTATTGCTAAAGATCTCTATCTCAAGACCACCGATGTCTCCAAGAATCTTGTCACTAAGGCACGCATCCGAGGGTTCACTTCAGAGTATCTTCTTGGGAAAGCCAACCTCAATACCACTTGTCAGGACACTCTTGAGGCTATTCTTGCACTCCTCATCTATGGGCTTATTCTCTTCCCAAATCTTGATGACTTCGTGGACATGAATGCCATTATGATCTTCCACTCCAAGAATCCGGTTCCTACTCTGCTAGCTGACACATATCATGCTATTCACGATCATTCCGGCAAAGGTCGTGGATATATTCTTTGTTGTGTGCCTCTTCTCTATAGGTGGTTTATTTCGCACCTTCCGAAGTCTTTCCACGACAATTCGGAGAATTGGACTATTTCACAAAGGATTATGGCTCTCACTCCTAATGAAGTGGTTTGGCTCACTCCCGCTTATAGGGTTAAGGAAATTATCTTTGGTGGTGGTAAGTTTCTTAATGTACCTCTTCTTGGTACCCGGGGTGGAATCAACTATAACCCGGAGCTCGCCTTGCGACATTTTGGTTTCCCGATGAAAGAAAAACCCATCAATCTTGCTACGGCTCCTTACTTCTTTCACTACTCCAATGCTCCCACGGGAATAAGAGAGGATTTCATAGAAGCTTGGTCCAAACTTCGGAAGAAAGAGGTGAAGAACATGGGTGTAAGGTCCGGTGTTGCTCATGAGGCCTATACACAGTGGGTGATAAACCAAGCTGTGGAGATTGGTATGCCTTACCCCTCTATGAGATATGTGTCTGCATCTATTCCTACCATGCCTTTGCCTCTACTCCCACCTACTCAGGAGATGTATCAGGAGCATCTAGCTATGGAGAGTCGGGAGAAGCATCAATGGAGGACCAGATACTATGAGGCTGAGAACTTGATTATGACTTTGGATGGAAAAGATGAGCAGAAGACTCATGAGGTGATGACACTGAAGAAAGAGTTAGCTAAGGCTAAGAGAGAGATTGAAGAGAAAGATAGGTTGCTTATGAGAGACTCTAAGAGGGCTAGGGGTGCCCGTGACTTCTATGCACGATACTGCAGCTATGAGTCTGAGTCTGAGGATGATGCTTCCACTTCCTATGCTTGAGGATTTCTTTTTCCTGTTGTTATTTCTAGTTGTTTATGTTGTTTTACAATTCAAAGTCTATCCCTTGGCTTAGCATTTCAAAGGGAATCGTCTTGTAAAACTATATGTTGGTTGTTTGTTTCCCGTTTATGTTAATTGTTGTTTAGTAATGTTTACAAGTTTCTAGTTTGTCTAAAACCCTTCGATAACATAAAAAGAATCTTTTTGCATATGCATCTACACATTTCATGCATCATATGCATCCATTGGTCTCAAAAGACTTCTTTCGTACTCATTGCCTCCTGGTTTTTTCCGCCGCAGTCTGAAAAGTGGCTCGTGGTCGCAAGGTTTACCAACCAGATAGAATTCATCAAACAAGATTTTACAAGAGAAGGATCATGGCTAACTTTGAAGAAGAAAATGCTCAGCTCCGTGCCGAATTAGCTGCTATGAAAGAAGACTTGGCTAAGGCTCATGACGTTATGTCCACTATGATGGCTGCACAAGAACAACCAGCCACATCTGTTCCAGCTGCTACTGAAGCAATTCCATCTATCCCACTATCTACTATGGCTACAGATGCTCGTTTTGTTATGCCCAATGGGCGTCCTTTTGGTCTCTCAGCTTACTATTCTCCTAATACTGCTGCTGGTGTCTCTGGTTTTGCTGGTCAAGGACAGATTCCCGTATCTACTGCTATGCCTCAGGTGACTACTGTTACCGATCCTATTGTCCACACGGTGCAACAGGTGATTGATGTCGATACTCCGCGTGGACCAGACCCTGTAATGGAAGCTATGAAACGACAGATAAGAGAGTCGGCTGGAGAACTTCGTGAGGTCAAGGCTAGCCGTGGAAACAATGTCTCTGCTAAGGCTCGTGATCTATGCTTGGTATCCCGATTTGAGATTCCTAAGAAGTTTAAGGTGCCAGATTTTGACAAATACAATGGATCTTCCTGTCCACATAGCCATATCATTCGGTACGTCCGGAAGATGGCCAATTATGCAGATAATGATGCACTGATGATACACTGCTTTCAAGACAGCCTAGCAGAGGATGCAGCAGATTGGTACACTGGCCTGAGCAAAGACAATATCCATACTTTTGAGGAGCTTGCTGCTGCTTTTGAAAGTCATTATGAGTTCAATACCCGCTTGAAGCCAAATAGGGACTCTCTTAAGTCCTTGTCTCAGAAGTCAGATGAAACTTTCCGTGAATACGCTCAGAGGTGGAGAGGGGCAGCTGCCCGTGTGTCTCCTCGGCTTGATGAGGAAGAATTAACACAGACGTTCCTGAAGACTTTGAAGAAGGAATATGTTGAAAGAATGATAGTCTCTGCTCCAAATAATTTCTCCGATATGGTTACTATGGGGACTCGTCTAGAGGAGGCTGTCAGAGAGGGTATTATTGTTCTTGAGAAGGGTGAATCCTCAACTAGCGCACCTAAGAAGTATGGTAATGGCCACCATAAGATGAAAGAATCCGAAGTAGGGATGGTATCTGGTAATCAGTCTACACCTGCTAATGCTACTCAGTTACCTTTACCCTACCAATACATGCAGTACTCTCAACATCCCTTCTTCGCACCATTCTATCAGCAATATCCTTTGCCACCGGGTCAACCACCAGTGCCCGTTAATGCCATTACTCAACAAGTACAATCACAACCTCCTGCTCAACAACAACAGCAGCAACAACAGGGTCCTCGGCCCAGGACTTATTTTCCACCAATACCAATACAGTATGCTGATCTGCTCCCAACTCTACTTGCTAAGGGACATTGTGTCACCAGACCAGGCAGGCCTCCGCCTAATCCTTTGCCTCCTAGGTTCCGACAAGATCTTACATGTGAATTCCATCAGGGCGCTCAAGGCCATGATGTTGAAGGTTGTTATGCTTTGAAATATGTTGTGAAGGATCTGATAGACAGAGGAAGGTTGACCTTTGAGAATAGTGTTCCTCATGTTCTTGACAATCCACTTCCAAATCATGCCGCAGTTAACATGATCGAGGCTTTCGAAAGGGTTCCTATTCCCAGAGAGGATCCCATTTTGGATGTCCGCAATGTTGCTACTCCCTTGGTGCCGCTACATGTCAAACTGTGTCAAGCTTCTTTGTTTAATCACGATCATGCTTCCTGTTCAGAATGTCTTCAAAATCCTATGGGCTGTTGTGTGGTGCAAGATGATATACAGAGTCTGATGGATGACAAGCACTTGATTGCCAGTGATGTATGTGTGATTGTGCCAGTGTTTCATGATTCTCCCGCTGAAAGTGTATCTAAGACAAGGAATGTTGAGCCCTTAGTGATCAGGTTACCTTGTCCAGTATCTTATGCCTCTACCAAAGCAATCCCTTACAAGTACAATGCAACCATGATTGAGAATGGAGTGGAAGTGCCTCTGGTATCCCCAGCTACGGTTGATAATGTTGCAGGTGAAATTACAGCTCTAAGAAGCGGAAAAGTCCGTCCACCCTTGTTCCAAAAGAAGGTGGTTACACCCATTGCTACAATAACTACACCAGTGGCTCCTCCTATTGACAAGAATGTCGGCCCATCAGGCCAATCTATTGACGAGTCTAATCTAGATGAAATTCTGAGGCTCATTAAAAAGAGTGACTATAAGATTATTGACCAGCTGCTGCATACTCCGTCAAAGATATCCATCTTGTCTCTGCTATTGAGCTCAGAAGCTCACAGGAAAGTATTAATGAAAGTACTGGAACAGGCTTATGTTGATCATGAAGTCTCTGTGGATCAGTTTGATGGAATAGTGGGTAACATAACTGCTTGCAATAACTTGGGGTTTGGTGACGATGAACTCCCCGAAGCAGGGAAATACCACAACTTGGCTCTGCACATCTCGGTGCACTGTAAGTCTGACATGATATCCAATGTGTTGGTGGACACTGGATCATCCTTGAATGTAATGCCTGAGTCTACACTAAGACAGTTGAGTCATCATGGAATTTCTCTGAGGGGAAGCAGCTATTTGGTTAAGGCTTTCGACGGATCTCGCAAGGATGTTCTTGGGGAAGTGGACTTGCCAATTACCATTGGTCCTGAGACATTTCAGATTACTTTCCAAGTCATGGACATCAATGCTTCTTACAGTTGTCTCCTCGGAAGACCATGGATTCACGACGCTGGAGCAGTAACTTCTACTTTGCATCAGAAACTCAAGTTCATGAGGAATGGTAAGATTGTCACTGTACATGGTGAAGAAGCATATCTGGTTAGCCAAGTGTCATCTTTCTCTTGTGTTGAAGCATGGTCCGCTGAAGGGACGTCATTTCAAGGCTTGACTGTTGAAGGTGCGGAGCTTCGAAAAGCTGGTACTGCTATGGCCTCATTGAAAGACGCCCAGAAGGCCGTTCAAGAAGGGCAAGCTGCTGGCTGGGGCAAGGTGATTCAGATTTTGGAAAACAAGCGTAAAGAGGGCCTTGGATTCTCCCCAACCTCTGGTGTTTCAACAGGAACTTTCTACAGTGCTGGGTTCATCAATGCTATTACTGAAGATGCTGCTCAAAATAGTTATGTGCCTACATTTGTTGTACCAGGAGGCACTGTGCGAAATTGGGAGGCCATTGATGTTCCTTTAGTCATGCATGCTTCCATGTAATGTGTCTTGTTGCTCATGTTTTCTTTGTTTTCAAAATAACAATCCTTTCGCTCTGCCCAAGGCGAAAGTGATATCATTGTAAGGGCGTGTTTGTTTCGGCATTGCCGTTATTAATAAAAGTTGTCGTCTTTTTCCGCGACTCTTTGCTTTTTTACTTTTTAGTGCCTTTTTCTTGGAAATAATGGTAATGCCAGAAAAAACCAAAACATCTGTATTTTCTTATTAATTTCAAAAATCTGCATGAAAAAACATTTTTTCTAAAAATCATCCCAATCATATTATGCAGATTGAACCATAATAAACCCGTTGAACACAGTGACCCTATGGTTCCTCCAAATTTTGAATTCCCTGTATATGAAGCTGAAGATGAGGAGGATGATGAAGAAATACCGTACGAGATCACTCGACTGCTTGAGCAAGAAAAAAGAGCCATTCAGCCTCACCAGGAAGAGATTGAGCTTATCAACCTGCGTACTGAAGAGAATAAGCGAGAGATCAAGATCGGTGCTGCACTAGAGCCAGAAGTGAAAAGGAAGATTATTCAGCTTTTCCATGATTATCCAGATGTCTTTGCATGGTCCTATGAAGATATGTCGGGTCTAGATCCCAAGATTGTGGAACATCGGATACCGACAAGACCTGAATGTCCTCCCGTCAAACAGAAATTGAGAAGTTCTCGTCCAGACATGGCTCTTAAGATCAAGGCTGAGGTGCAGTAGCAAATTGATGCAGGTTTCCTCATGACAGCTGAATATCCCGAGTGGATTGCCAACATTGTGCTAGTACCGAAGAAAGATGGGAAAGTTCGAATGTGTGTTGATTACAGAGATTTGAATAAAGGCAGTCCAAAAGATAACTTCCCATTGCCTCATATTGACGTGCTTGTTGACAGTACTGCTCAGTCTAAAGTGTTCTCCTTTATGGATGGTTTCTCTGGTTTAACCCATATACGAATGTCTCCTGAAGATAGAGAAAAGACGTCCTTCATCACTCCGTGGGGAACTTTCTGTTATAAAGTGATGTCGTTTGGCTTGATAAACGCTGGTGCTACCTATCAAAGAGGTATGACCACCCTATTTCATGATATGATTCACAAAGAGATTTAAGTATATGTTGATGATATGATTGTGAAGTCAAGTGATGAAGAGCAGCATGTTGTGTATTTGAAAAAGATGTTTGAAAGACTGAGAAAGTACAAGCTGCGGTTGAATCCTAACAAGTGTACATTTGGTGTAAGATCTGGAAAGTTGCTGGGCTTCATTGTCAGCCAAAGAGGCATTGAAGTTGACCCTGACAAAGTCCGAGCCATCAGAGAGATGTCGGCCCCTCAAACTGAAAAGCAAGTCAGAGGTTTCCTCGGATGTCTGAACTATATTTCAAGATTCATATCTCACATGACCACTACCTGTGGACCAATTTTCAAATTGCTCAGAAAGAATCAGCTTGTTGTATGGAATGACGAATGCCAGGAAGCTTTTGATAGCATTAAAGAATATCTGTTGGAACCACCTATCCTTGTCCCACCAGTGGAAGGAAGGCCTTTGATTATGTATCTGTCAGTGTTAGATGATTCAGTGGGTTGTGTCCTCGGTCAGCAAGACGAGACTGGAAAGAAAGAACATGCTATCTACTATCTGAGCAAGAAGTTCACCGACTGTGAGACTCGGTATACAATGCTTGAAAAGACTTGTTGTGCTTTAGCTTGGGCTGCCAAACGCCTGCGTCATTATATGGTGAATCATACAACTTGGTTGATATCCCGAATGGATCCAATCAAGTACATCTTTGAAAAGCCTGCTGTTACTGGAAAGATTGCACGTTGGCAAATGTTGTTGTCTGAATATGATATTGTGACTATGCAAGACGTCTGTTGACATACTTTACCAAGGTTGAGCTGCACCATATCCCTCGGGATGAAAATCAGATGGCTGACGCTCTTGCTACTTTGTCTTCTATGTTTCGTGTCAATCACTGGAATGATGTGCCCGTGATCAAGGTGCAACGTCTTGATAGAACTGCTCATGTGTTTACTATTGAAAATATGCTAGATCAAGCTGATGAAGTTGTGAATGATAAAAAACCTTGGTATTACAACATCAAACAATTCTTGCAGAATCGCGAATATCCACCTGGTGCTTCTAACAGGGATAAAAAGACTTTGAGACGATGGGCTAGTAGATTCTTTCTGGACGGAGAAATCCTATACAAGAGGAACTATGACATGGTCTTGTTAAGATGTGTTGACAAACAAGAAGCTGAGAAATTGATGCATGATGTACATGATGGTACTTTTGGGACCCATGCTTCGGGCCATACCATGTCAAGAAAACTGTTAAGAGCCGGCTATTACTGGATAACTATGGAGCGTGATTGCCACAAACATGCTAAGAGATGCCACAAGTGTCAAATTTACGCTGACAAGATTCATGTGCCTCCACACGTCCTCAATGTTATATCTTCCCCATGGCCTTTCTCTATGTGGGGCATTGACATGATCGGAAGAATTGAACCAAAAGCTTCCAACGGACATGTTTCATTCTAGTGGCAATTGACTACTTCACCAAGTGGGTCGAGGCTGCTTCCTATGCAAATGTGACCAAGCAAGTGGTTGTCAAGTTTATCAAGAATAACATCATCTGTCGATATGGTGTTCCCAACAAGATCATCACTGCCAATGGTTCCAATCTGAACAATAGCATGATGCAGGCTTTATGTGAAGAATTCAAAATTGAACATCACAACTCTTCTCCTTATAGACCTCAGATGAATGGTGCAGTTGAGGCCGCTAACAAGAACATCAAGAAGATTGTTCAGAAGATGGTCACTACTTACAAAGACTGGCATGAAATGCTACCTTTCGCCTTGCATGGTTACCGTACTACAGTGCGCAGTTCAACCGGGGTAACTCCTTTCTCTCTTGTATATGGTATGGAAGCAGTTCTCCCTCTGGAAGTGGAGATTCCATCTCTTCGAGTGATCATGGAAGTAAAATTAACTGAGGCTGAATGGTGTCAAAGCGGTATGACCAATTGAATTTGATTGAAGAGAAACGTATGGATGCTATGGCTCATAGACAGTTGTATCAAGTGCGAATGAAGAATGCTTTTGACAAGAAAGTCCGACCTCGAGAATTCAAGGAAGGCGAACTTGTATTGAAAAGAAGGATAAGCCAGCAACCCGACCCAAGGGGCAAGTGGACACCTAACTATGAAGGTCCTTATGTTGTCAAGAAGGCTTTCTCTGGTGGTGCTTTGATTCTTACACACATGGATGGTGTTGAGCTTCCAAATCCTGTTAATGCTGATATAGTCAAGAAATACTTTGTCTAGAAAGAAAAGAACAGCATGGTAGGTCGAAAACCTGAAAGGGCGGCCTAGGCAAAAATGCGCTTCCCGGTGGATCGAAAACCCGAAAGGGCTATCCAGGCAAAAGTTAGGGACAAAAAAAATGAATATGAAAGCTCGCTGAGATTGTACGCAACTCAGGCAAGAATGAGCGCCTCGATGAGCCGAAAACCCGAAAGGGTGGTTCATGCAAAAATGAGGTTGATAAAAGACAAGTAACTATATCTGGCAAATCACCATCACCCCTTGGGGCATCTACAACTGTCAATGATCATCTTCATCAGAAGCTTCTGTACTTGTGAATTCAAAATTTCTATGAAATATAGCGGTCATTGTGTTCAATGTATCACCAACCAATAAAATTACCATTTTCCAAGCTTTGTAAATCCGTGAAGTCATGCCTTTGGCTGACTCTCACTCTTCTACATCAATTAGAGCCTGTGCTATTGTTTGAAACTCTATTTTTCTTTCCACTTTCAATGCTATATACAAAACATTTTCTTTCTATTTTGATAATGTTAATGTCTGAAACAAACATCTTTTGAAAATTGAAAAATCTTTTCCTATCTATTTTGAAGGCAAACCTGAGCAATAGGGTACATTTCAATGAAACATGCATGAATTAATGAGTGTCAATGTCTATTTCAATACATGTTACAAGCAGGTTACTCCCCAAGATGATCTGTGGTCAATGGCAAGAATGAAAAAACAGAATGAAAATGAAAAAGTTGAAAAAATGCAAATGAAAAGCTCGCTAAGTCGAAAACCCGAAAGGGCGGCTTAGGAAAAAATGAGCACCCCACTGATTGACAACCTATGAAGGCAATTCAGGCAAAAATGGGGCAACAAAAAGAATTTTATTCCCCGGTGAATCGAAAACCCGAAAGGGCGGTTCAGGCAAAAATGGGATTGAAAAATGAAAGAATGAAAGAATGAAATAATGAAAAGCATTGACCACAGATGCGGATATCCAATGTTTACCCAGCACTGACACGCCTAGCAGCGGCGACCTGTATCCAAGAATCTTTCAAGGTTCCCTTCTCTACAAGTTTTATTGCCCTCAGCCATGGTTTCGATACGTCTCTCAACGACGGTCTCTCCAAAGAGGTTTTTTCCCCTGTGAATATATTGCAGCACGAGCCACTACGTGCCCAACCTTCCAATGTTTCGTCTGCCTCTGTGAAACTTCTCTGTCAAACTACGAACCAATCATGCATTTCAAGCATTCATACATGCATAATCATGCATTTTATGTGCTCATACATTCAATCTTGTTATACCAAACATACATGTTGCATTTCCAATCTTCACTGTCAAATTCAACTTAAATTCCAATTTCAATCCAATCACAATCTCAATTTCAACTGTCAAATTCAATTCAAGTTCAACCTTCAATCCAATTTCAATGTCAATTTAATCCAATTCAATTTCAATTTCCAATCCAGTTTCAATGTCAATCTCCAAATTCAATTCAATCTCAATTTCAGTTTCAACTCAATCTCAATTTCAATTTCAAATCAAATTTCCAATTTCAATCCAATCTCAATTTCAATCCAGTTTCAATTTCCAATTCAATCCAATTTCAACTCTCAATTTCTATGTCTCTGATCAATCTCAACTTTCAATCTCTCTTTCAATATCAACTTTCAATTCAATTCAAATCAATGTCAATTCACTCTCAATTTGCTTTTGGGCCAACAAAAATGGTCATGTCTATTTTCAAATCAAATCAATGTCAACTTACTCTCAATTTGAATCCTTCTAAATCCAACTTCCAATTTGTATCTTGTTATCGGTCAAGTGGCAAGTTCGATCCAAAGAACAGCTTGTACCTGCTTATACGCCTATGTTTCCGGTCAAACGGCAAGTTCGATCCAAAGAACAGTTTGTACCCTTTGCTTATGTTTTGTTATCGGTCAAACGGCAAGTTCGATCCAAAGAACAGTTTGCACCTACTTACATGTTGTGGTATTGATCAAGTGGCAGGTTCGATCCAAAGAACAGCTTGTGTCTACCCTTTGTCTATATCTCCGATCAAGTGGCAAGTTCAATCCAAAGAACAGCTTGTATCTGCCTATATGGCTATGTTTTCAATCAAGTGGCAAGTTCGATCCAAAGAACAGCTTGTACCTATCTTTTGTTTGTATTTCCTTGGTCAAGTGGCAGGTTCGATCCAAAGAACAGCTTGTACCCATCTCTCGTTTGTATCTCTCGGTCAAGTGGCAGGTTCGATCCAAAGAACAGCTTGTACCTATCCTTTGTCCCATGGCTTGTCTACCCTGTCAATGTCTACCTGAATCCCCAGTGACATGACATGCTCCATAGACTCCAGTTGTTTGTCTTGCATTCATAATCAAAATGTTGCATGGCATTCATATTTTGAAAATCTAAGAGCGTATTTTTACGTCCAAAAACAGTGCAAATGTTAATATTTAAGTATCTTCGTCCCGTCAAGTCAAAGACTCTGTCTCTTGACTCTCCGGACAAAGAAACTTAAATAGGGGCAGCTGTTATACCCTAATTTTGGACCTAAAAATACTAACTACATTATTTTCTTACTTTTCAAGTCATTTGAATTGTCTCTGATCAATTACATCTTTCTTTGCATTTTATTTCAATATTGTTTGCAAAATTCACATAGAAGGGTATTTTAGTCATTTCCTATGTTAAAATTTCTTTCAGTCTTTTAAAAATTTGTTTGAGTCCTTTCAAATAGATTGAATAAGTCTTCATTTCAATTCTATGTCAAAATCCATTTCAAAAATTGCATTTGAAGTCATTTTGAGTCAGTTTAGCCCTTAGGGGCATTTTAGTCTTTTTATGTGTTGAAACCCTGTTTAAATTCTAAAAATTGTCTCTGAGTCTTTTAATTTTGCCTGTATAAGCTCTTGCTTCAATTCCCTGTTAAAAACCCATTTTAAAATTGCATCTGAGTCGTTTTAAGTCAGTTTAGCCCCAGGGGCATTTTGGTCATTTCACACGAAATTTCGGCAGAGAGAGGTTACTTTAAAGTACCTCATTTAGGTAATTGGTTCATTTTAGTCCGTTTTGTCATTTTTAATCGTTTCACTTTACGTTTATTTCCAAATTACGTTTTTTACCAATTTTATTTTTAATTACTTTTAAGTCCTTTTTCTGTCATTTTTGCATTTTAGTCCTTTATTTTTAGTCATTTGCAGTTTAGTCCAAAAGTTAGTTACAGTCCAGTGCCACGTGTCAACAGTCTATTGGTCCAGCAGTCACTGCATCAGCCTATAAAGCTGACCAGTCACAGTCAAAGTCAAACAGATCCATTCATTTCTTTACACATCATCATAACAACTTTTCTTTTCTCTCTCCACCAGAAGTGGATCAAAGCCACAAAAAATATCAAGAACATTCATGAGTCTCATGAGTGTTCAAACCCTAACCGCCTAGAACCACCGCAACAACTTTTCCGGTCATCCCTGACCTCCCAACCATCGCCATAACAGCACAAAAAACCACTGTAATTTTCAGCAACATCATCACAAACTCGATTCCGCAAGCAGAAAATCAAGATCCATACAATATCAAACCAAATCGGACTCAACCACAAGCAAAACGAATCGGCCAAGGCATACATCACAAATCACGAATTCGAAAATGAAGGCAGATAGGGTTGCGAATCAAGAACACAACCGAGCCTAAGCTCAAGGTCGAATCCAGACAGCAAAGAACAGAGGGTGAAGAAGAGCAAGGCGAATCCGAGTGGAACAAAAGAGAAGGTGGACGAATCCAACGAGAAGCTCACAATCTGGATCGGAACAAGAACTGGTGAAAGCTTTCCGTCGTAGTCATCTTCTCCGATCTAACAGAGGTATTTTCCTTCGCACATGCTTCAATTCGTTCGTTTCAGTTCATGTTCATGTTGTTTGTGTGTGAAAAGAACTTTGGATAATGTGTAGATCTAGGCTTCGTTCGTGTTGTTTTCGAGATTTTGAATACGGATTTGAGCAGAGAAGATGAAGATGAATCTTTTAGTCTAAAAATTTTTTTCGAAAATGGAAGTTTAAGTTTCCGGTGCGGTGGCGCCGCCGTTTTGGCCGGCCGACCACCGCACCGGACCACCTGTCTTCATCTTCTCCGATCAGCTTAGTTAGAGAGAGGAGAGAGCATTTTTTGTGTTTGTTTGAAGGTTAGAGAGAGAAAGTGTGAAGAAAATGAGGATTTGTGAAGGGAAATTGCTTTTATACTCCCATATTATGCGCTGACTCCCATGTGTGCTAGCCTATCGTGTTACCATGCGCCCTAGGCCTTCATGATGTTTGGATCTTGGATCTGATCCAACTGGATCGATCTAACGATCCCTAGGCTTCCTGCTAACCCGTTTTTTCAACTTGAACTGGGCCTGGGCTTATTTTGTCTGTCTATTTCATCTTCTTGTAATTTTCTTGCTATTTTAACACTGCGCCTTGCTGTTTACACCACTGTTTTTTTTCTAAAAATCCTTTAAAAAAATTCCTAAAAATTTTTGTTCAATATTTTCTTGTTATTTTCATTAAATTTTGATATGTCTTACATATTAATCTTGATGAAAATACACGAAAATAATTCTTTGTTAATTCAATTCTTTTTTTTTCATTTTTCTTTGTTAAGAAACTTTGTTAAAAACTTGTAAAAACCTTGTGATCTCTTTTACACTTGTGTTGAATGATCAAGACTTGTTTCTTGGACTCTTTTGCATATTGAAATTTGATGAAAAAGTACATGTGAAATTGTGAGTGATTTGTGTTGTTTTTTTATCATATTTTGTGAAGTCTTTTTGCACATTTTAACTCCAATATCTTGGCTCATGATAATTGGTGCTTAAAGAATAATTTTGAGGCATTGTTTGTTGTTGATCTGGAATATTTGGTGCTGTTTGTGATGTGTGATATTACTTTCTTGTGTTGTGAATTGTTTGAATATTGCTATGTGTAAAATTAGTGTAAAATAGGTCTAAAGTATGCCAAAACTTTTGAAGCTTGATGTTGCCTTGCAACTTTCATGTCATATGCTGAAATAAAACCCTTTGGAAATTTGCAAAGGATATGAAAATTATAGGTCATGATCTTGCTTTCATGTCATGGTAGATTTTGGGCATGTCTTTGCCACTTTTTAGTGCTAATTTTCATTGGTTTGCTTAATATTTTCTTTCCTATTTCTTCTATCATTTTATGCCTTATATTACTAACAATTTCCTCTATTGAATTTCATACATCATGAGCATTTCATCTCCCATCTCACATCTTCATCCTTTTATTTTTCTACACTTTAAAGTTCATGCAAAAATTAGAATGTAATGACCTAGGAATTTTGTAATATTTTTCCTATGCCTTTAAATTTCTTGCAAGACCATAGAATGTATCTAGGCCAATGATGTAAAGGACAATGGACTCTAATAATGTACACCGACACAAGCACCGACATATGCACACACCTCACTTTAGATGTATGCTTAGAATATGCATGTTTAGATGTATGTTTAGGATTGCATGTTTAGATGAATGCTTAGGATTTACACTTAGAAAAAATCAATTTTCCGAAAAAATATGAACAACATCACTCAAATATTTTTCTTAATAAACCTTGGGATCAAAATCCCATTGAATTTTCCTTTTCTTTTCTTAAACAAAAATCCTAAAGAATTTTAATCATACTTGGACCTTTTTGCAATTGACTAATTCCACCTCACTCTTTTCATAATCTCATGCCTTTAAGGCCTCTCGATCTCCATTCTTAAAAATTCCAATTTTCAAAATTAAAATCAACCAACAAAAACACAAAAAACTTTTGGAAGAGAACTACGGCGGATTTGATCCCTTAAACGGGTACGTAGGCAAGGAATCAAAATTCCTTCAATTCAAATAAAATAAAAATCCAAACACTTTCTTCTCCCTCAAATTCTTCACTTAGAATACTTTTAGGCTTAATATTTTCTTTCAAAATAGCATTTAAAAATAAAGCGCGCGCGTAGAAAATAAAGACGGTTCCTATAGGATACTATAGTTGTTATGGGTGCCTAACACCTTCCCGTAGCGAAAACAACTCCCGGACCTCGATTTTCAAAGGGTTTTGCTTACTTTTTCCCTTCCCAAGAAAAAATAAGATATCACCGGTTAAAAGGGTTCAAACGTAATCAATGTTTGACACCCGAAAACCAAGATAAAACAACGGTGTTCACTTCATCCATAAAATAACTTTGATCAGCCTCCACATTTTCTACTAAACCATCTTCTCTCCAGATAGCTATCCTTTGATGCACAGTAGAAGGCACTGCCCCCACACCATGTATCCATTCTCTACCTAACAACACATTGAAGTTAGCCTTAGAAGGGACAATCATGAACGTAGTTGTTCTTTTCACACTTCCAACTATCAAATCAACTTCGACAGCCCCAAGCGAATTGCCGATTGTTCCTTCATAATTGGTAAGAAACTATGTTATGTTCCTTTAACAAGTCCAATTTTCCCTAAAAAGGATTGGTGTATCAAATTCACTGTAGCACCTCCATCCACCAATACTTTATTTACTCCCACACCATTTATCTTGGCTTGGATAAACAAAGGTTTAAGGTGATGCATCATCGAGATATCAGGCCTCTCGAACACTGCATGTTGATCTTCGACACAGCCATTGTTCATTATATAATAGCACAATGGCTTGTGTATAGCCATTTCTTCAGTTAAATCACTTTCCACTTCATTTGCCTCGGAAGGTACATCATATTCAACTGGCAGCACTGACACAACATTACACACTATATCGAGACTTGGGTCTGATTCAGAGAAATTTGAAGTCATTTCCTCATCCTCTTTTGGAAGATCTTCTTTCAAAGTTGACAAAGGGAGAAATATTCTCTCGGTGGCTGGTCTTTTGATCATTTCGAAAACAGTTTCCTGTTTTTCTTCCCTTTTTTCAACATTAGTGATGTCCTTCAACATGTTTGCCTTTTTCTGGCGTTGATACCTTCGCCATTGTGTTTTTGTCATGGGGTTCTTACCCTTGTAATTGTTGCTGCAGGCATACTTATTGGAATTTGATGTCTCCTGCTGATGAGACGTTGTGGCTACTCTTTTCACCCATTTTGTTGGTTGAGCGGAGTAACCAGATTTCTTACCCCCAGAAAAGACCCAAGTGTCTGTAGGAGCCTTCGAAGGAGGATTAAAAGTCCGCCTGTGACTTTTTCCTGGATTCTTCTCTGCAGTTTTCACCTTGTAGGGAACTCCTCGTTTATTGAAATCGAATTTTGGACGGTTATCAACCCAACCTCCTTTCCGTTTAGTGTGAGGTTGAAATCCCTCGACAGATTTTGCAGCTTCTTTATCGAAAACTGCACTGCACCTTGGGCAAACCAAGGCATGTGCGTTGGAAATTTTGCACCTGTTAAGAAAATCAATCAAATCTTCCTCAACCTTAGCATATGCCACTTTCATTTTTTCAGCAAACTGGTCTTCAGTAACCATTGCATTTTCAGATTGATTGTCTTCAGCAACCATCTCCTTTCCAGTTTTTGAACTTTCATTCGAAACTGGGTCCAAAGGAGGGGACTCAGTGCCAAACTCTTCTGAGATATCTACTGTTTTATCTTGGTTTTCGGGTGTCAAACATTGATTACGTTTGAACCTTTTTAACCGGTGATATCTCATTTTTTCTTGGGAAGGGAAAAAATAAGCAAAACCCTTGAGAATCGAGGTCCGGGAGTTGTTTTCGCTACGGGAAGGTGTTAGGCACCCATAACGACTATAGTATCCTATAGGAACCGTCTTTAATTTCTACGCGCGCGCTTTATTTTAAATGCTATTTTGAAAGTGTTTATTAAAACCTAAGAGTTTTCTAAGTGAAGAATTGGAGGGAGAAAAATGTGTTTGAATTTTGTTTTATTTGAATTGAAGGAATATTGTTTCCTTGCCTACGTACCCGTTTAAGGGATCAAATCCACCGTAGTTCTCTTCCAAAAAATGTTTTTGTTTTTGTTGGTTGATTTTAAGTTTGAAAATTGGATTTTGAAGAATAAGAGAGAGAGAGGCCTCAAGGGCATAAGATTGTGAAATTGTGAGGTTGAATTAGTTATTTTGCAAAAGAAAGTCGAAGTATGATTAAAATTCATTGAAATTTGATTAAGAAAATAAAGAGAAAATACAATGGGATTTTGATCCCAAGGTTTATTTAGAAAATGATTTGAGTGACGTTGTTCATGTTTTTTTGGAAAATGATTCTTCTAAGTTTCAAAGTTCCTAGACATACATCTAAAGCATTCAATCCTAAACATACATCTAAACATGCATATCCTAGCCATACATCTAAAATATCTATGTGATGTGTGTGCATGTGTCGGTGCTCGTGTCGGTGTACATCATTAGAGTCCATTTTCCTTTACATCATTGGCCTAGAAACATTCTATGGTCTTGCAAGAAATTAAAAAGCATAAGAAAAACATTACAAAATTCCTAAATCTTTACATTCTAACTCTTGGTAAAATTTAAAGTGCAAGAAATAAGATGAAGGAGGAGATGAAGTATGGAATGCTTATGAATGAATGAAACATGAAATGAAATGGTTAGTAGGATAAGGTATAATAGCATGAAAATTATAAGCAAAAGGAACATTAAACAAAGTGGCAAAAAGCTAAAAAAGGGTGACTAAACTTTTAGCAAAGTATGCCTAAAATTTATCATGACAATAAGACAAGTGTATGACCTATAATTCCCATATCATGACAATATTCAAAGATTTTTATCACAATCAACAATATGAGAATTATGAGAATACATCCAAATCAAAGAATCATGTTATATCTAAGGCATATTTGGCATTTAATTTTCACAAACAATATTCACATAACTTGTAAGACAAGTAAACTCACACAACATATTCACATGTATTAAAACACTTCCAAACAGCAAGAAAATCCATTGCAAATTCACACTCCACAAATCAAACATCATGTATCATGATTAGGGATCAAGAACATGTACTTTTCACAATTTTTTTTACACAAAACATCACAAAATAGCAAGAAAAGCATCATATCATTTTTATCAAGTTTTAAAGTGCAAAAATTATCACAAAATTAACAAGAAATATACATGACAATTTTTAGAGTTTTTAAAAGATTTTTAGACTCAAAAACATATAAAACTTCACAATTTTTAACAAAAATAGTAAACAATTAACAAGAAAATATCACACACTTTTTAATCAAGATTTAACACATGACAACATCACAAAAATATCAAGAAAATAATCAAGAACACATAGAAAAAAAAATTTTAGGAATTTTTAAAGGGTTTTTAATGAGACAGGGGTGTAAAAAGCATCAAGCAGTGTGGAAAATAGCAAAAAAACACTAAAAACGAATGCAGCAAGAAATCCAGGCCCAAGCCCAAGGCTAATGATGGATCTTGGACTATCCAGGTGCCTCAGAGGCGTTGGATTGATCCAAGTCCATCAAACCCCTAGATCTAAGGGCTGGGAGTGCATGGCGCATGATAAGCTCAAACAGACACACCAGAAGATTGAATCAGGACCACACATCTAATCAAACAGCAAGATCAACGGTTAAACACATGGTCCAGGAGTGAACCAGACCGGTTCGAATGAACCAATCCGGTTCACGCCTATATAAAAACAGAAGGGACCGGTCTAATTCATTCCAAACCCTAGTTTCTCTTTCTTCTCTTCAGACTCTCTCGTTTTCTCTCGTCTTCACATGTTTTCCTTCATCTCTCACTACGAACATGACTTTCAACCCGTAAACTACGAATTAATCCACAAATCAGCATAGATTGGGCACAAAACGTTTCGATCTTGCTATTTTCTGAAGAAAGTTGTTCAAAAATGTTTCGATCTTGATGTTTTCTAAAAAAAACGTTCAAAACGTTTCGATCTTGATGTTTTTTTGAAGAAAAACGTTCGAAACGTTTCAATCTACACTGATTTGAACAGATTTGGTTTTGAACCTTTACGGTTTTTAAGTTTTTGGATCTTTCGAAACTTTCTTGAAACCAAACCCTAATCTGGCTTATTTTCTCTGCTGATGATGAATTTGAACTCTGATTTGAAAAATAAACGGTGAATCTTCATGATTTTACGTTTTAGGGTTTCGGTTTTCAATTTGTTCCAATCTTTTCAAGGTTTTCACTTCGATTCACCATTTATTTTCCAATACGAACCTTCGATGATGATTATAAGTGACAACGAGAAGGTTCTTATGTGTTTACCTGAATTTGATTGGGGATTCGAACAAATAGATCCTTGCGAAGGCTTCTGGTAAGTTCTTGAACTGAAAATAAATCAGTTATCTTCTTCTTCTCCTTCACTGATGTGATTTTGCTTTGATCCTCTTCTTCTCACTCTCTTTGCTTCTGTGATCGTTCAAATTTGTTACTCAGGTAATGAATTTGAGCTTCGAATTGCAGAAATCAAAGTTCGATGATGAAGATTCTTCAGTGAATCTCTGAGAACTGCTTTGAATTCATTGCAATTGATTGAAATTTTTGTTACTGGAAAGTTAGGGTTTGATGAATTAGGGATGAATGTTCTTGGTGTTCTTGAGAAACGGTTATGATTTTGATCTGTTTGGGAGAAGAGAGAGAAATGGAAAAGTGTTTGTGATGATTTGGCGAATTCTGATTGACTCTGTTGCTATGCATTGATGAGTTGGCTATTTATAGGCTGACATGTGTATTTGTAATCCAATGGAATGTTGACACCTGTGTTTGGACTGAAATGACTCGGCCTTGCTGGATTTTGACAAAAGGACCTTTCTGCAAAATTAAAAACTACAAGGACTAATCTGCAAAAAATCATTAAGGACCATTCTGCAATTGTTAAAAAAGACTTAAAAATAAAAATTCGAAATAAACAAAAAGAAGACTTAAAAATAAAATTTGAAACAAGAGAAAGGACTTGAATGCAATTCTTAGGAGTTTGAGGACTTTTAAAAAATTAAAAATAAAATTGGACTAAAAATTGGTAAATTTGACTAAACGTAAAGTGAAACGATTAACAATAACAAAACGGACTAAAACGAACCAATTACCTAAATGAGGTACTTTAAAGTAACCTCTCTCTGCCAAAATTTCGTGTGAAATGACCAAAATGCCCCTGGGGACCAAAACGACTCAAAATGACTCAGATGCAATTTTAAAATGGATTTTAACATGGAATTAGAGCAAGAGTTTATTTAGACAAATTGAAAAGACTCAGAGGCAATTTTTAGAAATTTGAACAGGGTTTTAACACATGAAAAGACTAAAACGCCCTTAGGGGCTAAACTGACTCAAAATGACTTCAACTATTTTTGGAATGGATTTTGACATAGGATTGAAATGAAGACTTATTCAAACCAATTGAAAAGACTCAAGCAATTTTTAAAGGACTAAAATGAGTTTGGATACAGGAAATGACTAAAATGCCCTTTTTCATGAATTTTGCAAGTAATATTGAAATAAGATGCAGTGAAAGATGCAATTGATCAGAGACACTCTTAAATGACTTGAAATGCAAGAAAGATGTTTGGATGACTTGAAATGCAAGAAAACATGGACGAATACACATTTGAAAAGATTTGTAAAGCTAAGTTGAGAGATGAAGCAGAGTAAAATGTTAGCGTAAACAATAGCAAATTGGCAATTATTCAAGAATAATAGCCAAATATCAAAGATGAAAAGAAATTTTGAACAAGTATTTTTAGGTCCAAAATTAGGGTATAACATCTGCCTCTATTTAAGTTTCTTTGTCCGGAGAGTCAAGAGACGAAGTCTTTGATTTGACGGGACGAAGATACTTAAATATTAACATTTGCACTGTTTTTGGACATAAAAATATGCTTCTCACATTTTCAAAAACACGAATGCCATGCAACATTTTGATTATGAATGCAAGACAAACGAACTGGAGTCTACAGAGTATGTCATATCACTGGGGATTTAGGTAGACATTGACAGGGTAGACAAACCAGGGGACAAAAGATGGGTACAAGTTGTTCTTTGGATCGAACTCGCCACTTGACCATGAGATACAAGCAAGGGGTGAGTACAAGCTGTTCTTTGGATCGAACTTGCTACTTGACTGGGAATAGAAATACAGGACAGGTACAAGCTGTTCTTTGGATCAAACTTGGCACTTGACCGGAGACATAGGCATATAGGAAGATACAAGCTGTTCTTCGGATCGAACTTGTCGCTTGATTGAGAATGTAAACAGATAGGCAGGTACAAACGGTTCTTTAAATCGAACTTGCCATTTGACCTGGAGGCATAGACAAAAGGATGATACAAGCTGTTCTTTGGATCGAACTTGCTGCTTGATCAATATCACAACATGTAGATAGGTGCAAACTGTTCTTTGGATCGAACTTGTCGTTTGACCGATAACAAACATAAGCAGGGTACAAACTGTTCTTTGGATCGAACTTGTCGTTTGACCGGAAATGTAGGCATATAAGCAGGTACAAGCTGTTCTTTGGATCGAACTAGCCACTTGACCGATAACAAGATACAAATTGGAAATTTGATTTGGAAGGATACAAATTGAGCGTAAGTTGATATTGACTTGACCTGAAAATAGACATGACCATTTTGTTGGCCCAAAAGCAGATTGAGAATGAATTATCATTGACAAAGACATTGAATTGAAAGTTTGAGGTTGAAAGAGGGATTGAAAATTGAGATTAATCAGAGACATAGACATAGACATTGAATTGAGAGTTGAATTTGAATTGGATTCGGGAATTGAAATTGAATTGAATCGGAAATTGAAACTGAGTTAAATTGACATTGAGATTGGATTGAAAATTGAGATTGAATTGAGTTTGACAGTTGAAATTGAATTGAATTGAAATTGAGATTGGATTAAAAGTTGAGATTGAACTGAATTGAAAGTGGAAACTGAGTTGAGTTAGAAATTGAAGTTGAGTTAAATTGAAAGTAGAGATTGAACTGAATTGAAAGTGGAAACTGAGTTAGATTGAAAGTTGAGATTGGAAATGCAACATGTATGTATGGTACAACAAGATTATTGAATGTATGAGCACATAAAATGCATGATTATGCATGTATGAATGTTTGAAATGCATGATTGGTTCGTAGTTTGACAGAGAGGTTTCACAGAGATAGACAAAACATTGGAAGATTGAGCACGTAGTGGCTCGTGCTACAACATATTCACATGGAAATCCTCTTTGGAGAGACCGTCGTTGGAAGACGTATCAAAAACCATGGCTGAGGGCAATAAAAACTTGTGGAGAAGGGACCCTTGGAATATTCTTGGATACAGGTCGCCGTTTGTTAGGCGTGTCAGTGCTGGGTAAACATTGGATGTTCGCATCTGTGGTCAATGCTTTTCATTATTTCATTCTTTCATTTTTCAATTCTCAATCCCATTTTTGCCTGAACCGCCCTTTTGGGTTTTCGATTCACCGGGAATAAATTCTTTTCATTGCCCCATTTTTGTCTGAATTGCCTTCATAGGTTGTCAATCAGCGGGGTGCTCATTTTTGCCTAAGCCGCCCTTCCGGGTTTTCAACTTAGCGAGCTTTTCATTTGCATTTTTTTCAGTTTTTTTTTTTACTTTCATTCTGTTTTTCATTCTTGCCATTGACCATAGATCATCCTGGGGAGTAACCTGCTCGTAACATGTATTGAAGTAGACATTGACACTCATTCATTCATGCATGTTTCATTGAAATGTACCCTATTGCTCAGGTTTGCTTTCAAAATAGACAGGAAAAGATTTTTCAATTTTCAAAAATGTTTGTTTTAGACATTGACATTATCAAGTAGAAAGAAAATATTTTGTATATAGCATTGAAAGTAGAAAGAAGAAGTAGAGTTTCAAACAAAAGAACAGGCTCAAATTGATGTAGAAGAGTGAAAGTCAGCCAAAGGCATAACTCCACAGATTTACAAAGCTTGGAAAATGGTAATTTTATTGGTTGGTGGTACATTGAACACGATGACCGCTACATTTCATAGAAATTTTGAATTCACACGTACAGAAGCTTCTGATGAAGACGATCCTTGATAGTTGCAGATGCCCCAAGGAGTGATGGTGATTTGCCAGATATAGTTACTTGTCTTTCATTGTCAACCTCATTTTTGCATGAACCGCCCTTTCGGGTTTTCGGCTCATCGAGGCGCTCATTCTTGCCTGAGTTGCGTACAATCGCAGCGAGCTTTTTTATATTCATTTTTTTTTTGTCCCTAACTTTTGCCTGGATCGCCCTTTCGGGTTTTCGATCCACCGGGAAGCGCATTTTTGCCTAGGCCGCCCTTCCGGGTTTTCGACCTACCACGCTGTTCTTTTCTTTTTAGACAAAGTATTTCTTGACTATATCGGCATTAACAGGATTTGGGAGTTCAACACCATCCATGTGTGTAAGAATCAAAGCACCACCAGAGAAAGCCTTCTTGACAACATAAGGACCTTCATAGTTAGGTGTCCACTTGCCCCTTGGGTCGGGTTGCTGACTTATTCTTCTTTTCAATACAAGTTCGCCTTCCTTGAATTCTCGAGGTCGGACTTTCTTGTCAAAAGCATTCTTCATTCGCACTTGATACAACTGTCCATGAGCCATAGCATCCATACGTTTTTCCTCAATCAGATTCAACTGATCATACCGACTTTGACACCATTCAGCCTCAGTTAATTTTGCTTCCATGATCACTCGGAGAGTAGGAATCTCCACTTCCAGAGGGAGAACTGCTTCCATACCATATACCAAAGAGAAAGGAGTTGCCCCGGTTGAACTGCGCACTGTAGTACGGTAACCATGCAAGGCAAACGGTAGCATCTCATGCCAGTCTTTGTAAGTAGTGACCATCTTCTGAACGATCTTCTTGATATTCTTGTTAGCGGCCTCAACTGCACCATTCATCTGAGGCCTGTAAGGAGAAGAGTTATGATGTTCAATTTTGAATTCTTCACATAAAGCCTGCATCATGCTATTGTTCAGATTGGAACCATTGTCAGTGATGATTTTGTTGGGAACACCATATCGACAGATGATGTTATTCTTGATAAACTTTACTACCACTTGCTTGGTCACATTTGCATAGGAAGCAGCTTCAACCCACTTGGTGAAATAGTCAATTGCCACTAGAATGAAACGATGTCCGTTGGAAGCCTTTGGTTCAATTCTTCCGATCATGTCAATGCCCCACATAGAGAAAGGCCATGGGGAAGATATAACATTGAGGGCATGTGGAGGCACATGAATCTTGTCAGCATAAATTTGACACTTGTGGCATCTCTTAGCATGTTTGTGGCAGTCACGCTCCATAGTTATCCAGTAATAGCCGGCTCTTAACAGTTTTCTTGACATGGTGTGGCCCGAAGCATGGGTCCCAAAAGTACCATCATGTACATCATGCATCAATTTCTCAGCTTCTTGTTGTCAACACATCTCAACAAGACCATGTCATAGTTCCTCTTGTATAGGATTTCTCCGTCTAGAAGGAAAATGCTAGCCCATCTCCTCAGGGTCTTTTCTTCCCTGTTGGAAGCACCAGGTGGATATTCATCATTCTGCAAGAATTGTTTGATATTATGATACCAAGGTTTTCCATTATTCACATCTTTATCAGCTTGATCTGGCATATTTTCAATAGCAAACACATGAGCGGGTCTATCAAGACGCTGCACCTTGATTACGGGCACGTCGTTCCAGTGATTCACACGAAACATGGAAGACAAAGTAGCAAGAGCGTCAGCCATCTGGTTTTCATCCCGAGGGATGTGGTGCAGCTCAACCTTGGTAAAGTATGTCAACAGACGTCTTGCATAATCACGGTAAGGGATCAACTTCTCATGATGAGTCTCCCATTCACCCTTTATCTGATTAATAACAAGTGCAGAATCTCCATAGATGTCAAGGTGCTTAATTCTCAGGTCAATGGCTTCTTCTATGCCCAAGATGCATGCTTCATATTCAGCTATGTTGTTCGTGCATTCAAAATTTATTCGAGCAGTGAAAGGAATGTGGTGCCCCTGCGGGGTTACAATAATGGCCCCAATTCCTTTACCATAAGCATTAACAGCACCATCAAAGACTAACCCCCATTTGCTATTGGGATCTGGCCCTTCACTGATCAGTGGCTCTTCACAGTCTTTTGCTTTCAGATACATAATCTCTTCATCAGGGAAATCAAACTTAATCGGCTGGTAATCATCAAGAGGTTGACAAGCAAGATGCTCGGTAAGGATACTTCCTTTGATTGCTTTCTGAGCTTTGTACACAATATCATATTCAGACAACAACATTTACCAACGTGCAATCTTTCCAGTAACAGCAGGCTTCTCAAAGATGTACTTGATTGGATCCATTCGGGATATCAACCAAGTTGTATGATTTACCATATAATGACGCAGGCGTTTGGCAGCCCAAGCTAAAGCACAACAAGTCTTTTCAAGCATTGTATACCGAGTCTCACAGTCGGTGAACTTCTTGCTCAGATAGTAGATAGCATGTTCTTTCTTTCCGGTCTCGTCTTGTTGGCCGAGAACACAACCCACTGAATCATCTAACACTGACAGATACATAATCAAAGGCCTTTCTTCCACTGGCGGGACAAGGATAGGTGGTTCTAACAGGTATTCTTTAATGCTATCAAAAGCTTCCTGGCATTCATCATTCCATACTACAGGCTGATTCTTTCTGAGCAATTTGAAAATTGGTCCGCAGGTAGTAGTCATGTGAGATATGAATCTTGAAATATAATTCAAACGTCCGAGGAAACCTCTGACTTGCTTTTCAGTTTGAGGGGCCGGCATCTCTCTGATGGCTCGGACTTTATCAGGATCAACTTCAATGCCTCTTTGGCTGACAATGAAGCCTAGCAACTTCCCAGATCTTACACCAAATGTGCATTTATTAGGATTCAACCGCAGCTTGTACTTTCTCAATCTTTCAAACATCTTTTTCAAATATACGACATGCTGCTATTCATCACTTGACTTCACAATCATGTCATCAACATATACTTCAATCTCTTTGTGAATCATATCATGAAACAGAGTTGTCATACCTCTTTGATAGGTAGCACCAGCATTTATCAAGCCAAACGGCATCACTTTATAACAGAACGTTCCCCACGGAGTGATGAAGGACGTCTTTTCTCTATCTTCAGGTGACATTCGTATCTGGTTATAGCCAGAGAAACCATCCATAAAAGAGAACACTTTGGACTGAGCCGTACTGTCAACAAGCACATCAATATGAGGCAATGGGAAATTATCTTTTGGACTGGCTTTATTCAAATCTCTGTAATCAACACACATTCGAACTTTCCCATCTTTCTTTGGTACTGGTACAATGTTGGCAATCCACTCAGGATATTCAGTTGTCATGAGGAAACCCGCATCGATTTGTTTTTGCACTTCAGCCTTGATCTTAAGAGCCATGTCTGGACGAGACCTTCTCAATTTCTGTTTGACAGGAGGACATTCAGGTCTTGTCGGTATCCGATGTTCCACAATCTTGGGATCTAGACCCGGCATATCTTCATAGGACCATGCAAAGACATCTGGATAATCATGGAGAAGCTGAGTAATCTTCTTTTTCACTTCTGGCTCGAGTGCAGCACCGATCTTGATCTCTCGCTTGTTTTCCTCAATACCCAGGTTGATGAGCTCAATCTCTTCCTGGTGAGGCTGAATGGCTCTCCTTTCTTGCTCAAGCAGTCGAGTAATCTCATATGGTATCTCTTCATTATCCTCCTCATCTTCAGCTTCATATACAGGGAATTCAAAATTTGGAGGAACCATAGGGTCACTGTGTTCAACGAGTTTATTGTGGTTCAATCTGCATAATATGATTGGAATGATTTTTTTAGAAAAAGTTTTTCATGCAGATTTTTGAAATTAATAAGAAAATACAGATGTTTTGGTTTTTTCTGGCATTACCATTATTTCCAAGAAAAAGGCACTAAAAAGTAAAAAAAAACAAAGAGTCGTGAGAAAGACGACAACTTTTATTGATAACGGCAATGCCGAAACAAACATGCCCTTACAATGATATCACTTTCGCCTTGGGCAGAGCGAAAGGATTGTTATTTTGAAAACAAAAAACATGAGCAACAAGACACATTACATGGAAGCATGCATGACTAAAGGAACATCAATGGCCTCCCAATTTCTCACAGTGCCTCCTGGTACAACAAATGTAGGCACATAACTACTTTCAGCAGCATCTTCAGCAATAGCATTGATAAACCCAGCACTGTAGAAAGTTCCAGTTGAAATGCCTGAGGTCGGGGAGAATCCAAGGCCCTCTTTGCGCTTATTCTCCAGAATCTGTATTACTTTGCCCCAGCCAGCGGCTTGCCCTTCTCGAACAGCTTTCTGGGCGTCTTTCAGTGAAGCCATACTAGCACTAGCCCTCCGGGGCTCTGCACCTTCAACAATCAAGCCTTGAAATGACGTCCCTTCAGCGGACCCTGCTTCAACACAAGAGAAAGATGACACTTGGCTAACCAGATATGCTTCTTCACCATGTACAGTGACAAGCTTACCATTCCTCACAAACTTGAGCTTCTGGTGCAGAGTAGAAGTTACTGCCCCAACGTCGTGAGTCCACGGTCTTCCGAGGAGACAACTGTAAGAAGCATTGATGTCCATGACCTGGAAAGTAATCTGAAATGTTTCGGGACCAATGGTAATTGGTAAATCCACCTCCCCAAGAACATCTTTGCGAGACCCGTCGAAAGCCTTAACCAGATAGCTGCTTCCCCTTAGAGAGATTCCATGATGACTCAATTGTCTCAATGTAGACTCGGGCATTACATTTAAGGATGATCCAGTGTCCACCAGCACATTGGATATCATGTCAGACTTACAGTGCACCGAGATATGCAAAGCTAAGTTGTGGTGTTTCCCTGCTTCGGGGAGCTCATCATCACCAAACCCCAAGTTATTGCAAGCAGTAATGTTACCCACTATTCCATCAAACTGATCCACAGAGACTTCATGATCAACGTTGGCCTGTTCCAGTACTTTCATCAACACTTTCCTGTGAGCTTCTGAGCTCAAGAGTAGAGACAAGATGGATATCTTTGACGGAGTTTGCAGCAGCTGGTCTACTATCTTATAATCGCTCTTTTTAATAAGCCTCAGAATTTCATCCAGATTGGACTCTTCAATAGATTGGCCTGATGGGCCGGTGTTCTTGTCAACAGGAGGAGCGACTGGTGGAGTTATTGTAGCAACAGGTGTAACCACCTTCTTTTGGAACAAGGGTGGACAGACTTTTCCGCCTCTTAGAGCTGTAATTTCTCCTGCAACATTATCAACCGTAGCTGGAGATATCAGAGGCATTTCCACCCCATTCTCAATCATGGTTGCATCGTACTTGTAAGGGATTGCCTTAGTAGAGGCATAAGATACCGGACCAGGTAATCTGATCACTAAGGGTTCAACATCCCTTGTCCGGGACATACTTTCAGTGGGAGAATCATGAAACACTGGCACAATCACACAAACATCACTGACAATCAAGTGTTTATCATCCATTAGGCTCTGTATATCATCTTGCACCACACAACAACCCATAGGATTTTGAAGACATTCTGAACAAGAAGCATGATCGTGATTGAACAAAGAAGCTTGGCAAATCTTGACATGTAGTGGCACCAAAGGAGTAGCAACATTACGGACATCTAAAACGGGAGCCTCTCTAGGAACCCGAACTCCTTCGAAAGCCTCGATCATGTTAACAGCAGCATGATTTGGAAGTGGGTTGTCAAGAACACGAGGAACACTATTTTCAAAAGTCAACCGTCATTTGTCTATCAGATCTTTCACAACATATTTCAGAGCATAACAACCTTCAACATCATGGCCTTGAGCGCCCTGATGGAATTCACATGTGAGATCCTGTCGGAACCTGGGAGGCAATGGAGTAGGCGGAGGCTTGCCTGGTCTGGTGACGCAGTGGCCCTTAGCAAGTAGAGTTGGGAGCAGATCGGCATACCGCATTGGTATTGGCGAAAAATAAGTCTTGGGCCGAGGACCCTGTTGTTGCTGCTGTTGCTGTTGAGCAGGAGGCGGTTGTTGTACTTGTTGAGCAATGGCATTAACGGGTACCGGTGGTTGACCCGGTGGCAGAGGCTATTGCTGGTAGAATGGCGGGAAGAAAGGATGTTGAGAGTACTGCATGTATTGGTAGGGCAAAGGCAAGTGAGTAGCAGCTGTAGACGGGTTACCGGATACCATCCCTACTTCGGAATCTTTCTTCTTGTGGTGGCCATTACCATACTTCTTTGGTGCACTGGCTGAAGATTCACCCTTCTCAAGAACAATGATACCCTCTCTGACAGCCTCCTCTAGACGAGTTCCCATAGTAACCATGTCGGAGAAGTTGTTTGGAGCAGAGACTATCATTCTTTCCTTATATTCCTTCTTCAGAGTCTTCATGAATGTTTGCGTCAATTCTTCCTCATCAAGCCGAGGAGAAACACGGGCAGCTGCCCCTCTCCACCTCTGAGCATATTCACGGAAGGTTTCATCTGACTTCTGAGCCAAGGACTTAAGAGAGTCCCTATTTGGCTTCAAGCGGGTATTGAACTCATAATGACTTTCAAAAGCAGCAGCAAGTTCTTCAAAAGTATGAATATTGTCTTTGCTCAAACCCGTATACCAGTCTGCCGCATCTTCCATCAAGCTATCTTGGAAGCAATGGATCATCAGCGCATCATTATCTGCGTAATTGGCCATCTTTCGGACGTACCGAATGACATGGCTATGTGGACAAGAAGTTCCATTGTATTTGTCAAAATCTGGCACTTTGAACTTCTTAGGAACCTCAAATCGGGACACCAGGCATAGATCACGAGCCTTAGCAGAAACACCGTTCCCACGGCTAGCTTTGACCTCACGGAGTTCTCCAGCTAACTCTCTTAACTGTTGTCTCATAGCCTCCATTACAGGGTCTTGTCCACGCGGAGTATCAACATCAATTACCTGTTGCACAGTGTGTACAACAGGATCAGTAACAACAGTAGTCACTTGAGGCATAGAGGTACTTGTACCAGCAAAGGTCGTCGTAGGATTCTGTCCTTGACCAGCAAAACCAGAGATACCAGCCGCAGTATTAGGAGCATAGAAAGCTGAGAGTCCATAAGGGCGTCCATTGGGCATAGCAAACCGAGCATCAGACATCACAGTAGACAGTGGGATAGATGGAATTACTTCAGTAGAAGCTGGGACAGATGTGGCTGGTTGTTCTTGTGCAGCCATCATAGTGGACATAGCGTCAAGAGCCTTAGCCAAGTCTTCTTTCATAGCGGCCAATTCGGCACGGAGCTGAGCATTTTCTTCTTCAAAGTTAGCCATGTTTCTTCTCCTGTAAAATCTTGTTTGATGAACTCTATCTGGTTGGTAAACCTTACGAGCACGAGCCACTTTTCAGACTGCGGCGGACAAAACCAGGAGACAATGAGCACGGGAAGCCATTTGTGACCGATGAATGATGCATATGATGCATGATATGCAAATGCAAAAAGACTCTTTTTTGTCAGAAGACTTGTCAAAGTGGTTGTGAACATCACGGAGAAACACGGTTTTATTTGAAGATCTTGAGCAAAACTAGAAGTTTAGTTGAGATGGTATCACTTGGCGTTCACATCCGTGATGTTCAAAAGATGACTTGTCTAAGTCCTCCGGTAAATGCATGGAAAAAAAATTTATGCATGTATGCATGTATGCATGATCATGTTCAAGTTCGGAGAAAACATGATGGGTTAAAGTTCAAAGTCGAGGAGTCATGGGTGGACACGGTGTCCGGTGAAACTAGGGCTTTAGGAGATAGTAACCGGGTTCTAAAAAAGGTTCCCAAGTTGCAACCTCTCCGACGTATATCACGGTGTCACGAGACAACACTCGCTCCATGATTATCCGTAAGAAGGTCTAACTTGAGTGTAGTATCGCGTGACGACTAAAACTCGAGACAACACTCGGTTTAGCCTCCGCACTACATCCTAGAAAGTGGCCATGGATGGGTTCGGTTATCTACGGTTCATAGCGTCATAGAACAATTAGAAGTAAAGTGCCTAAACGCGACAACACGCGCCGACAACATCACCCCCAAAATGCCTCAGCTATGTGGGATTGATCGCATAATCCAAAACACGAGGCAACCCCCGGAATGAATTGTCGATTATATCCCTCCTAAATCCTAAGTTCACTCAGCCCGGGTGTAGGACCTTTGATATTCTCACCCCGCACGTTTGCAAGAATTTACATATTTATTCACATAGGAAAGCAAAAAAAAAGCAAGTAAGAACGAAAGCGCAAGCGTGGAACTAAAGACTAGGCGTAACTCTCGAAGCCCCCCAGCGGAGTCGCCAACTGTTTTATCTTGGTTTTCGGGTGTCAAACATTGATTACGTTTGAACCTTTTTAACCGGTGATATCTCATTTTTTCTTGGGAAGGGAAAAAATAAGCAAAACCCTTGAGAATCGAGGTCCGGGAGTTGTTTTTGCTACGGGAAGGTGTTAGGCACCCATAACGACTATAGTATCCTATAGGAATCGTCTTTAATTTCTACGCGCGCGCTTTATTTTTAAATGCTATTTTGAAAGTGTTTATTTAAACCTAAGAGTTTTCTAAGTGAAGAATTGGAGGGAGAAAAATGTGTTTGAATTTTGTTTTATTTAAATTGAAGGAATATTGTTTCCTTGCCTACGTACCCGTTTAAGGGATCAAATCCACCGTAGTTCTCTTCCAAAAAATCTTTTTGTTTTTGTTGGTTGATTTTAAGTTTGAAAATTGGATTTTGAAGAATAAGAGAGAGAGGCCTCAAGGGCATAAGATTGTGAAATTGTGAGGTTGAATTAGTTATTTTGCAAAAGAAAGTCGAAGTATGATTAAAATTCATTGAAATTTGATTAAGAAAATAAAGAGAAAATACAATGGGATTTTGATCCCAAGGTTTATTTAGAAAATGATTTGAGTGACGTTGTTCATGTTTTTTTGGAAAATGATTTTTCTAAGTTTCAAAGTTCCTAGACATACATCTAAAGCATTCAATCCTAAACATACATCTAAATATGCATATCCTAGCCATACATCTAAAATATCTATGTGATGTGTGTGCATGTGTCGGTGCTCGTGTCGGTGTACATCATTAGAGTCCATTGTCCTTTACATCATTGGCCTAGATACATTCTATGGTCTTGCAAGAAATTAAAAAGCATAAGAAAAACATTACAAAATTCCTAAATCTTTACATTCTAACTCTTGGTAAAATTTAAAGTGCAAGAAATAAGATGAAGGAGGAGATGAAGTATGGAATGCTTATGAATGAATGAAACATGAAATGAAATGGTTAGTAGGATAAGGTATAATAGCATGAAAATTATAAGCAAAAGGAACATTAAACAAAGTGGCAAAAAGCTAAAAAAGGGTGACTAAACTTTTAGCAAAGTATGCCTAAAATTTATCATGACAACAAGACAAGTGTATGACCTATAATTCCCATATCATGACAATATTCAAAGATTTTTATCACAATCAACAATATGAGAATTATGAGAATACATCCAAATCAAAGAATCATGCTATATCTTAGGCATATTTGGCATTTAATTTTCACAAACAATATTCACATAACTTGTAAGACAAGTAAACTCACACAACATATTCACATGTATTAAAACACTTCCAAACAGCAAGAAAATCCATTGCAAATTCACACTCCACAAATCAAACATCATGTATCATGATTAGGGATCAAGAACATGTACTTTTCACAATTTTTTTTACACAAAACATCACAAAATAGCAAGAAAAGCATCATATCATTTTTATCAAGTTTTAAAGTGCAAAAATCATCACAAAATTAACAAGAAATATGTTTTATCTTGGTTTTCGGGTGTCAAACATTGATTACGTTTGAACCTTTTAAACCGGTGATATCTTATTTTTTCTTGGGAAGGGAAAAAGTAAGCAAAACCCTTGAGAATCGAGGTCCGGGAGTTGTTTTCGCTACGGGAAGGTGTTAGGCACCCATAACGACTATAGTATCCTATAGGAACCGTCTTTAATTTCTACGCGCGCGCTTTATTTTTAAATGCTTATTTTGAAATGATATTTAAACCTAAGAGTTACTAAATGAAGAATTGGAGGGAGAAGAATGTTTTTGGATTTTTATTTTATTTGAATTGAAGGAATTTTGTTCCTTGCCTACGTACCCGTTTAAGGGATCAAATCCACCGTAGTTCTCTCCCAAAAAATGTTTTTGTTTTTATTGGTTGATTTTAAGTTTGAAAATGGAGTTTGAAAGAATAGAAAGCGGCCTCGAGGGCATGAGATTAGGAAATTGTGAGGTTGGATTAGTGAATTGCAAAAGAAGTCAAAGTTTGATTATTTTCATTGAAATTTGATTAAGAAAATGGAAAAGAAAATACAATGGGATGTTGGATCCCAAGGTTTATTTGGAAAAGCTTTGAGTGAAGCTTGTTCATATTTTTTGAAAAATTGATTTTTCCAAGTATGAGTCCTAGGCATATATCTAAACATACAATCCTAAACATACATCTAAACATGCATATTCTAGCTATTTATCTAAAGTGAAGTGTGTGCATGTGTCGGTGCTTGTGTCGGTGTACATTATTAGAGTCCATTGTCCTTTACATCATACCCTAGATACATTCTATGGCCTCTTTGCCAAGAAATTAAAAGTGCATAAAGGAAAATATTACAAAAATTCCTAAATCTTACATTCTAATTTTGGTACAAATTAATATGTAAGAAATGAAACTAAAATGGGAGAATGAAATATGCTCATGAAACATGAAAGGAAAGCGGTTAGTAGCACAAAAATATAGAAAAGAAATAGAAACAAGTAAAGAGAATTAAAGTAACTAGAAATTAACAAAGAGATGACCAAGAACTTAATCAAAAAACAAGATGAAATAGTACTTGAAAGATTACTAAAATTCTAAGACAAAACTAAGGCCTATAATCCTCACGTCAATGGTAATATTCCAAGAGTTTTAAATTCATCATGATGTGAGAAATTAAGGGACATTAGCATGCAATACAATCATAGTATTTCCAAGTCTATTTGCACTTTATTTGACGCAAGAAATACACATTATTCACATAGTACAAAATCCATGATAAGGAACCAAACCGAACAGCAAGTACATACAAAATCAAGAGGCCAACTCACTCAAAAAAATGCATATTCAAAGTCACTATTATGTGCCAAATTCAAGAACCAAAATCACTTCAAAATTGCACAAAGTTTTATAAGAAAAAGTGAGCCAAAAGCACAAGAAAGTTGCACATGATCTTGAAGTGAATTTCAGCATGAAATCACATTTCACAAGCGAACATCAAGTACCAACGATTATGAGCCAAACAAGAATCACACAAGTCTTAGAAAATTTTTAACACAATTTGACACCAAGAATCAAAAGAAAACGAAATCGACACAAACAAAATTACTTCACCTACTTTGGATCAAAATCAACATATAAGATATGTCAAAAATCCTCACAAAATTGTCAAGAAAGTTACAAGAAAAAATTGTGGAATTTTTACGTAAAAGAGGACACGCAGGAGGTGCAATTAGTATTAAGCAATGTTGAGATAGCAAGCAAGTTCAGTAAAAACGAAATCTGCTAGCAAACAGGGCCCAAGCCCAAAGGGAAATTGGTTTACCATGGATCCTTATCCACTAGCTGAACCCGTTTGGCTTTAACATAGAAGGAACCTTATGAATAGCATGAAAAAGATCCTCTTTATTCATAGAAGCTGCTGGTGATTTCTTTTTCTAAGAAAATGGAGAACGTACAGGTCTTGATTTCCACGACGACGGTGATGACGGCGGAGTCATGTAGCACCTTGCCGGAGAGTTTCTTTCCAATGTCAATCTTCGGATCAGAAATTTTCAACAAAGACATTGAGACTATAAAGAGATCGAATTCTTCAAAGGTTTGAGAGATGGTTGAAAGGTTCGTTCTGCTTCCTTCCTTGCTGCAATCTGGTTCGTCCTTCCTTCCATGATTCCGATCGGTTTTCTCTTGGCTTGTTCCTCTACGTTTTGGTTATGGTGACGGATTCGAAGCCGGACTAGATTGATTGCGTATTCGAGTTGGTTTGAAAGTTTGGTGAA
This sequence comes from Medicago sativa, assembly GCF_051527215.1. Taxonomy (NCBI): domain Eukaryota; kingdom Viridiplantae; phylum Streptophyta; class Magnoliopsida; order Fabales; family Fabaceae; genus Medicago; species Medicago sativa. The sequence goes on from NC_140749.1 coordinate 51,680,680, forward strand.
TGCAATTCGATTTTGACAGTGGTGAATTGATTGTGGTTGTTGATTCAATGTGTTGTGTTGATCCAAAAATGAGGGTGTTATGAGATGGGTTGTGAATTGAATTTTGATGATGGTTGTAGTGGTTATGGAGTTTTTTTTGTGTAGTGATTGAAGGTTGTTATGATGGTTGAAGATGAAGATTGATGAAGATGGTGGTGGTTTGTGGTGGTTAGAATGGTGGAGAAAAGTTGTTACGGTGGAGGAAAAGAAAGAGGGAAAAAAAATGAATTTTTGTGACTTTTTTTATTTTGTGGAAAAATGATTGAAAATAATTAGTAAAAAAATGATTAGTTGTGCCCCTTGACCATGACCTTGACTTATTTATAGGTGATGTGGGAATGCTTGGACCAATGGTGTGATGCCACGTGGCACTTGACTTGTAACAAACCTTGACTTTGACTCTAACAAACTTAAAAAGGATTAAAACGCAAATAATAAAAGTGCGAGGACTAAAATGAAAATTAAAACTAAAATTGAATTGAAAAAGTAAATTGAAAATTAACGTAAAATGAGACGATTAAAAACAACAAAGCAGATTAAAATGAATCAGAAATATTATGTGAAATGACCAAAACGCCCCTAGGGACTAAAACGACTAAAAACGACTCAAATGCAATTTTAAAATGATTTTTTAACAAGGGATTAAAGCAAGAGCTTATTCAAACAAATTAAAAGACTCAGAGACAAATTTTAGAAATTAAACAGGGTTTTAACACATGAAAAGACTAAAATGCCCCTAGGGGCAAAACTGACTCAAAATGACTACAAATGCAATTTTTGGAAAGGGTTTTGACATAGAATTGAAATGAAGACTTATTCACACTATTTGAAAGGACTTAAACAAATTTTTAAAAGATTGAAAGAAAATTTAACACAGGAAATGACTAAAATGCCCCTAGGGGCTAAGCTGACTAAAAGATGACTCAACTGATATTTTCTGAAATGAATTTTGACATGAGATTGAAACAAGGACTTATACAAACCAATTTAAAATACTCAAACAATTTTCAAGGATTAAAATGAGTTGAATGCAGGAAATGACTAAAATACCCTTTTATGTGAATTTTGCAAACAACATTGAAATAAAATGCTGAGAACGATGCAATTAATCAGAGACATATCAAGTGACTTATAATGCAAGAAAAGAAGAATTGAACAAGTATTTTTAGGTCCAAAATTAGGGTATAACAGCTGCCCCTATTTAAGTTTCTTTGTCCGGGGAGTCAAGAGACGAAGTCTTAGAGTTGACGGGACGAAGATACTTAAATATTAACATTTGCACTGCTTTTGGACATAAAAATACGTTTTCAGATTTTCAAAAAACATGAATGCCATGCAACATTTCATTTATGAATGCAAGACAATCGAACCGGAATCTACGGGCTGTGTCACACCACCAAGGGATTTATAGACATCAAGGTAGAAAGAACGGGCAACAAATAGACAGGTACAAGCTGTTCTTTGGATCGAACTTGCCACTTGACCGAGAGATACAAACAAGAGACGGGTACAAGCTGTTCTTTGGATCGAACTTGCCACTTGACCGGGGAAATACAAACAAGAGACGGGTACAAGCTGTTCTTTGGATCGAACTTGCCACTTGACCGAGGAAATACAAACAAGAAACGGGTACAAGCTGTTCTTTGGATCGAACTTGCCACTTGACCGGAAATACAAACAAGAAACGGGTACAAGCTGTTCTTTGGATCGAACTTGCCACTTGACCGAGGAAATACAAACAAGACACGGGTACAAGCTGTTCTTTGGATCGAACTTGCCACTTGACCGAGGAAATACAAACAAGAAACGGGTACAAGCTGTTCTTTGGATCGAACTTGCCACTTGACCGAAAACATAGACATATATGCAGGTACAAGCTATTCTTTGGATCGAACTTGCCACTTGACCAGTAACAAGATACAAATTGAAAGTCTGGTTTAACAAGATACCAATTGAGGGTAAATTGTCATTGACTTGATTTGAAAATAGACATGACCATTTTTGTTGGCCCAAAAGCAAATTGACATTGATTTGAACTGAATTGACAGTTGAAATTGACACCAGCATTGACATTGACATTGACATTGGCATTGACATTGACATTGACATTGACATTGGCATTGACATTGGCATTGGATATTAACATTGACATTGACATTGACATTGGCATTGGCATTTGACATTAACATTGACATTGACATTGACATTAGCATTTGACATTAACATTGACATTGACATTGACATTGGCATTGGCATTGGCATTTGACATTAACATTGACATTGACATTGGCTTTTGACATTAACATTGACATTGACATTGACATTAGCATTTGACATTAACATTGACATTGACATTGACATTGACATTGGCATTGGCATTTGACGTTAACATTGACATTGACATTGGCATTTGACATTAACATTGACATTCGACATTAACATTGACATTGACATTGGCATTTGACATTAACATTGACATTGACATTGGCATTTGACATTAACATTGACATTTGACATTGGCATTTGACATTAACATTGACATTCGACATTAACATTGACATTGACATTGGCATTTGACATTAACATTGACATTGACATTGGCATTTGACATTAACATTGACATTGGCATTAACATTGACATTGACATTGGCATTTGACATTAACATTGACATTGGCATTTGACATTGACATTTGACATTGACATTTGACATTGACATTGGCATTGGATATTGGAGTTTGACATTGACATTGACATTGACATTGACATTGGAATTGTAATTGGAGATCGGAAATTGCTTCGAATTTGACAGTTGACATGATTTGGAATTGAGATTGCTTCGAATTTGACATTTGACATGGTTTGGAATTGAGATCGGAAGGTTGAGATTGCATCGAATTTGACAATTGAAATTGAGTTGAATTTGACAGTTTGACATTGAAATTGAGGTTAGGATTGACATTGGAGATTGGAAATTGCTTCGAATTTGACAGTTGACATGATTGGAATTGAAGTTGGAGAGTGGAAACTTGCATTGAATTTGGCAGTTGAAGGTTGGATATGCAACATGTATGTATGGTATAGCAAGATTATTGGATATATGAGCACATAAAATGCATGATTATGCATGTATGAATGCTTGAAATGCATGATTGGTTTGTAACTTGACAGAGAAAGTTTCACAGAGATAGACGAAACGTTGGAAGATTGGGCACGTAGTGGCTCGTGCTGCGACATATTCACAGGGGAAAACCTCTTTGGAGAGACCGTCGTTGAGAGACGTATCGAAACCATGGCTGAGGGCAGTAAAACTTGTAAAGAAGGGACCCTTGGAAGGTTCTTGGATACAGGTCGCCGTTGCTAGGCGTGTCAGTGCTGGGTAATCATTGGATGTTCGCATCTGTGGTCAATGCTTTTCAATATTCTTTTCATTTTTCATTTCCAAACCCCACTTTTGCCTGAACCGCCCTTTCGGGTTTTCGATTCACCGGGGAATAAGATTCTTTTCATTGCCCCATTTTTGCCTGATTTGCCTTCACAGGTTGTCAATCAGCGGGGTGCTCATTTTTGCCTAAGCCGCCCTTTCGGGTTTTCAACTTAGCGAGCTTTTCATTTTTCATTTTTCATTTTCATTCTATTTTTTTCATTCTTGCCATTGACCACAGATCATCATGGGGAGTAACCTGCTTGTAACATGTATTGAAATAGACATTGACATTCATTCATTCATGCATGTTTCATTGAAATGTACTTTATTGCTCAGGTTTGCTTTCAAAATAGACAGAAAAAGATTTTTCAATTTTCAAAAATGTTTGTTTCAGACATTAACATTATCAAAATAGAAAGAAAATGTTTTGTATATAGCATTGAAAGTGGAAAGAAAAATAGAGTTTCAAACAATAGAAAGGCTCAAATTGATGTAGAAGAGTGAAAGTCAGCCAAAGGCATGGCTTCACGGATTTACAAAGCTTGGAAAATGGTAATTTTATTGGTTGGTGATACATTGAACACGATGACCGCTACATTTCATAGAAATTTTGAATTCACAAATACAGAAGCCTCTGATGAAGAAGATCATTGACAGTTGCAGATGCCCCAAGGGGTGATGGTGATTTGCCAGATATAGTTACTTGTCTTTTATTGTCAACCTCATTTTTGCATGAACCGCCCTTTCGGGTTTTCGGCTCATCGAGGCGCTCATTCTTGCCTGAGTTGCGTACAATCTCAGCGAGCTCTTTTATATTCATTTTTTTTGTCCCTAACTTTTGCCTGGATCGCCCTTTCGGGTTTTCGATCCACCGGGAAGCGCATTTTTGCCTAGGCCGCCCTTTCGGGTTTTCGACCTACCACGCTGTTCTTTTCTTTTTAGACAAAGTATTTCTTGACTATATCGGCATTAACAGGATTTGGGAGTTCAACACCATCCATGTGTGTAAGAATCAGAGCACCACCAGAGAAGGCCTTCTTGACAACATAAGGACCTTCGTAGTTAGGTGTCCACTTGCCCCTTGGGTCGGGTTGCTGACTTATCCTTCTTTTCAATACAAGTTCGCCTTCCTTGAATTCTCGAGGTCGGACTTTCTTATCAAAAGCATTCTTCATTCGCACTTGATACAACTGTCCATGAGCCATAGCATTCATACGTTTCTCTTCAATTAAATTCAATTGATCATACCGACTTTGACACCATTCAGCCTCAGTTAGTTTTGCTTCCATGATTACTCGAAGAGATGGAATCTCCACTTCTAGTGAGAGAACTGCTTCCATGCCATATACCAGAGAGAAAGGAGTTGCCCCGGTTGAACTGCGCACCGTAGTACGGTAACCATGCAAGGCAAAAGGTAGCATTTCATGCCAGTCTTTGTAAGTAGTGACCATCTTCTGAACAATCTTCTTGATGTTCTTGTTAGCGGCCTCAACTGCACCATTCATCTGAGGTCTATAAGGAGAAGAGTTGTGATGCTCAATCTTGAATTCTTCACATAAAGCTTGCATCATGCTATTGTTCAGATTGGAGCCATTGTCAGTGATGATTTTGTTGGGAACACCATATCGACAGATGATGTTATTCTTGATAAACTTGACAACCACTTGCTTGGTCACATTTGCATAGGAAGCAGCTTCAACCCACTTGGTGAAGTAGTCAATTGCCACTAGAATGAAACGATGTCCATTGGACGCTTTTGGTTCAATTCTTCCGATCATGTCAATGCCCCACATAGAGAAGGGCCATGGGGAAGATATAACATTGAGAGCGTGTGGAGGCACATGAATCTTGTCAGCATAAATTTGACATTTGTGGCATTTCTTAGCATGTTTGTGGCAGTCACGCTCCATAGTTATCCAGTAGTAGCCGGCTCTTAACAGTTTCCTTGACATGGCATGGCCCGAAGCATGGGTCCCAAAGGTACCATCATGCACATCATGCATCAACTTCTCAGCTTCTTGTTTGTCAACACATCTCAGCAAGACCATGTCATAGTTCCTCTTGTATAGGATTTCTCCGTCCAGAAAGAATCTACTAGCCCATCGTCTCAAAGTCTTTTTATCCCTGTTGGAAGCACCAGGTGGATATTCACGATTCTGCAAGAATTGTTTGATGTTGTAATACCAAGGTTTTTTATCATTCACATCTTCATCAGCTTGATCTGGCATATTTTCAATAGTAAACACATGAGCGGGTCTATCAAGACGCTGCACCTTGATCACAGGCACATCATTCCAGTGATTTACACGAAACATGGAAGACAAAGTAGCGAGAGCATCAGCCATCTGGTTTTCATCCCGAGGGATGTGGTGCAGTTCAACCTTTGTAAAGTATGTCAACAGACGTCTTGCATAGTCACGGTATGGGATCAGCTTCTCATGATGAGTTTCCCATTCACCCTTTATCTGATTGATAACAAGTGCAGAATCTCCATAGATGTCAAGGTGCTTAATTCTCAGATCAAGGGCTTCTTCAATGCCCAAGATGCATGCTTCATATTCAGCTATGTTGTTTGTGCAGTCAAAGGTTATTCGAGCGGTGAAAGGAATGTGGTGCCCCTGCGGAGTTACAATGATGGCCCCAATTCCTTTACCATAAACATTAACAGCACCATCAAACACCAATCCCCATTTGCTATTGGGGTCTGGCCCTTCATTGATCAGTGGCTCTTCACAGTCTTTTGCTTTCAGATACATAACTTCTTCATCAGGGAAATCAAACTTAATCGGCTGGTAATCATCAAGAGGTTGACAAGCAAGATGCTCAGCAAGGACACTTCCTTTGATTGCTTTCTGAGCTTTGTACACAATATCATATTCAGACAACAACATTTGCCAACGTGCGATCTTTCCAGTAACAGCAGGCTTTTCAAAGATGTACTTGATTGGATCCATTCGGGATATCAACCAAGTTGTATGATTCACCATATAATGACGCAGGCGTTTGGCAGCCCAAGCTAAAGCACAACAAGTTTTTTCAAGCATTGTGTACCGAGTCTCACAGTCGGTGAACTTCTTGCTCAGATAGTAGATAGCATGCTCTTTCTTACCAGTCTCATCTTGTTGACCGAGAACACAACCCACTGAATCATCTAATACTGATAGATACATAATCAAAGGCCTTCCTTCCACTGGCGGGACAAGGATAGGTGGTTCCAACAGGTATTCTTTAATGCTATCAAAAGCTTCCTGACATTCATCATTCCATACAACAGGCTGATTTTTCCTGAGCAATTTGAAAATTGGACCACAAGTAGTAGTCATATGAGATATGAATCTTGAAATGTAATTCAGACGTCCGAGGAAACCTCTGACTTGCTTTTCAGTTTGAGGGGCCGGCATTTCTCTGATGGCTCGGACTTTGTCAGGATCAACTTCAATGCCTCTTTGACTGACAATGAAGCCTAGCAACTTTCCCGATCGTACACCGAATGTACACTTGTTAGGATTCAACCGCAGCTTGTACTTTCTTAGTCTTTCAAACATCTTTTTCAAATACACAACATGCTGCTCTTCATCACTTGACTTCACAATCATGTCATCAACATATACCTCAATCTCTTTGTGAATCATATCATGAAACAGAGTTGTCATACCTCTTTGATAGGTAGCACCAGCATTTATCAAGCCAAACGGCATTACTTTATAACAGAACGTTCCCCACGGAGTGATGAAGGACGTCTTTTCTCTATCTTCAGGAGACATTCGTATTTGATTATAACCAGAGAAACCATCCATAAAGGAGAACACTTTGGATTGAGCAGTACTGTCAACAAGCACATCAATATGAGGCAATGGGAAGTTATCTTTTGGACTGGCTTTGTTCAGATCTCTGTAATCAACACACATTCGAACTTTCCCATCTTTCTTTGGTACTGGTACGATGTTGGCAATCCACTCAGGGTATTCAGCTGTCATGAGGAAACCTGCATCAATTTGCTTTTGTACTTCAGCCTTGATCTTAAGAGCCATGTCTGGACGAGACCTTCTCAATTTCTGTTTGACAGGAGGACATTCAGGTCTTGTCGGTATCCGATGTTCCACAATCTGGGGATCTAGACCCGGCATATCTTCATAAGACCATGCAAAGACATCTGGATAGTCGTGGAGAAGCTGAGTAATCTTCCTTTTCACTTCTGGCTCAAGTGCAGCACCAATCTTGATCTCTCGCTTGTTTTCTTCAGTACCCAGGTTGATAAGCTCAATCTCTTCCTGGTGAGGCTGAATGGCTCTTCTTTCTTGCTCAAGCAGTCGAGTGATCTCATACGGTATCTCTTCATCATCATCCTCATCTTCAGCTTCATATACAGGGAATTCAAAATTTGGAGGAACCATAGGGTCACTGTGTTCAACGGGTTTATTATGGTTCAATCTGCATAATATGATTGGGATGATTTTAGAAAAAGTTTTTCATGCAGATTTTTGAAATTAATAAGAAAATAACAAATGTTTTGGTTTTTTTTTGGCATTACCATTATTTCCAAGAAAAGGGCACTAAAAAGTAAAAAACAAAGAGTCGTGAGAAAGACGACAACTTTTATTGATAACGGCAATGCCGAAACAAACATGCCCTTACAATGATATCACTTTCGCCTTGGGCAGAGCGAAAGGATTGTTATTTTGAAAACAAAAAACACGAGCAACACGACACATTACATGGAAGCATGCATGACTAAAGGAACATCGATGGCCTCCCAATTTCTCACAGTGCCTCCTGGTATAACAAATGTAGGCGCGTGACTTCCTTCAGCAGCATCTTCAGTAATAGCGTTGATGAACCCAGCACTGTAGAAAGTTCCCTTTGAAATAGCAGATGTCGAGGAGAATCCAAGGCCCTCTTTACGCTTGTTTTCCAGAATCTGAATCACTTTGCCCCAGCCAGCAGCTTGCCCTTGTTGAACAGCCCTCTGGGCATCTTTCAGTGAAGCCATAGCAGTACCAGCCCTTCGGGGTTCTGCACCCTCCACGGTCAAGCCTTGAAACGGCGTCCCTTCAGCGGACCCTGCTTCAACACAAGAGAAGGATGATACTTGGCTAACTAGAAATGCCTCTTCACCATGCACAGTGACAATCTTACCATTCCTCATGAACTTGAGCTTCTGATGCAATGTAGAAGTTACCGCTCCAGCGTCGTGGATCCACGGCCTTCCGAGGAGACAACTGTAAGAAGCGTTGATGTCCATGACTTGGAAAGTGATTTGGAACGTCTCTGGACCAATGGTAATTGGCAAGTCTACTTCCCCAAGAACATCTTTGCGAGATCCGTCAAAAGCCTTAACCAGATAGCTGCTACCCCTTAGGGAAATTCCATGATGACTTAATTGCCTTAGTGTGGACTCAGGCATTACATTCAACGATGATCCAGTGTCCGCCAACACGTTGGATACCATATCAGATCCACAGTGTACTGAGATATGTAGAGCCAAGTTGTGGTGCTTCCCTGCTTCGGGGAGTTCATCGTCACCGAATCCCAGGCTATTGCAAGCGGTGATGCTACCCACTATTCCATCGAACTGATCCACAGAGACTTCATGATCAACATAAGCTTGCTCAAGTACTTTCATCAACACTTTCCTGTGAGCCTCTGAGCTCATGAGCAGAGACAAGATGGATATCTTTGACGGAGTTTGCAGCAGCTGGTCAACAATCTTATAGTCACTCTTTTTGATGAGCCTCAAAACCTTGTCCAGATTAGACTCTTTAATGGGCTGGCCCGAGGGGCTGGCATTCTCTTCCTCAAGGTTAGCCATGTTTCTTCTCTTGTACAATCTTGTTTGAAGAATTCTAGCCAGTTGGTAACCTTACGAGCACGAGCCACCTTTCAGACTGCGGCGGAAAAACCAGGAGACAATGAGCACGGGAAGCCATTTGTGACCGACGAATGATGCATATGATGCATGATATGCAAATGCGAAAAGACTCTTTTTTGTCAGAGGACTTCTTCAAAGTGGTTGTGAACATCACGGAGAAACACGGTTTTATTTGAAAATCTTGAGCAAAACTAAAAGTTTAGTTGAGATGGTATCACTTGGCGTTCACATCCGTGATGTTCAAAAGATGACTTGTCTAAGTCTTCTGATAAATGCATGGGAAAAAGTTTTACGCATGTATGCATGATTATGTTCAAGTTCGGAGAAAACATGGTGGGTTGAAGTTCAAAGTCGAGGAGTCATGGGTGGACACGGTGTCCGGTGAAACTAGGGCTCTAGGATAATAGTAACCGGGTTCTAAAAAAGGTTCCCAAGTTGCAACCTCTCCGACGTATATCACGGTGTCACGAGACAACACTCGCTCCATGATTATACGTGGAAGGTCTAACTTGAGTGTAGTATCGCGTGACGACTAAAACTCGAGACAACACCCGGTTTAGCCTCCGCACTACATCCTAGAAAATGGCCATGGATGGGTTTGGTTATCTACGGTTCATAGCGTCATAGAACAATTAGAAGCAAAGTGCCTAAACGCGACAACTCGCGCCGACAACATCACCCCCAAAATGCCTCAGCTATATGGGATTGATCGCATAATCCAAAACACGAGGCAACCCCCGGAATGAATTGTCGATTATATCCCTCCTAAATCCTAAGTTCACTCAGCCCGGGTGCAGGACTTTTGATATTCTCACCCCACACGTTTGCAAGAAATTAAACATTTATTCACATAGGAAAGCAAGTAAAAAAAAAACAAGTAAAAATGAAAGCGCAAGCGTGGAAATAAAGACTAGGCGTAACTCTCGAATCTCCCCAGTGAAGTCGCCAGCTGTTTTATCTTGGTTTTCGGGTGTCAAACATTGATTACGTTTGAACCTTTTAAACCGGTGATATCTTATTTTTTCTTGGGAAGGGAAAAAGTAAGCAAAACCCTTGAGAATCGAGGTCCGGGAGTTGTTTTCGCTACGGGAAGGTGTTAGGCACCCATAACGACTATAGTATCCTATAGGAACCGTCTTTAATTTCTACGCGCGCGCTTTATTTTTAAATGCTTATTTTGAAATGATATTTAAACCTAAGAGTTACTAAATGAAGAATTGGAGGGAGAAGAATGTTTTTGGATTTTTATTTTATTTGAATTGAAGGAATTTTGTTCCTTGCCTACGTACCCGTTTAAGGGATCAAATCCACCGTAGTTCTCTCCCAAAAAATGTTTTTGTTTTTATTGGTTGATTTTAAGTTTGAAAATGGAGTTTGAAAGAATAGAAAGAGGCCTCGAGGGCATGAGATTAGGAAATTGTGAGGTTGGATTAGTGAATTGCAAAAGAAGTCAAAGTTTGATTATTTTCATTGAAATTTGATTAAGAAAATGGAAAAGAAAATACAATGGGATGTTGGATCCCAAGGTTTATTTGGAAAAGCTTTGAGTGAAGCTTGTTCATATTTTTTGAAAAATTGATTTTTCCAAGTATGAGTCCTAGGCATATATCTAAACATACAATCCTAAACATACATCTAAACATGCATATTCTAGCTATTTATCTAAAGTGAAGTGTGTGCATGTGTCGGTGCTTGTGTCGGTGTACATTATTAGAGTCCATTGTCCTTTACATCATACCCTAGATACATTCTATGGCCTCTTTGCCAAGAAATTAAAAGTGCATAAAGGAAAATATTACAAAAATTCCTAAATCTTACATTCTAATTTTGGTACAAATTAATATGTAAGAAATGAAACTAAAATGGGAGAATGAAATATGCTCATGAAACATGAAAGGAAAGCGGTTAGTAGCACAAAAATATAGAAAAGAAATAGAAACAAGTAAAGAGAATTAAAGTAACTAGAAATTAACAAAGAGATGACCAAGAACTTAATCAAAAAACAAGATGAAATAGTACTTGAAAGATTACTAAAATTCTAAGACAAAACTAAGGCCTATAATCCTCACGTCAATGGTAATATTCCAAGAGTTTTAAATTCATCATGATGTGAGAAATTAAGGGACATTAGCATGCAATACAATCATAGTATTTCCAAGTCTATTTGCACTTTATTTGACGCAAGAAATACACATTATTCACATAGTACAAAATCCATGATAAGGAACCAAACCGAACAGCAAGTACATACAAAATCAAGAGGCCAACTCACTCAAAAAAATGCATATTCAAAGTCACTATTATGTGCCAAATTCAAGAACCAAAATCACTTCAAAATTGCACAAAGTTTTATAAGAAAAAGTGAGCCAAAAGCACAAGAAAGTTGCACATGATCTTGAAGTGAATTTCAGCATGAAATCACATTTCACAAGCGAACATCAAGTACCAACGATTATGAGCCAAACAAGAATCACACAAGTCTTAGAAAATTTTTAACACAATTTGACACCAAGAATCAAAAGAAAACGAAATCGACACAAACAAAATTACTTCACCTACTTTGGATCAAAATCAACATATAAGATATGTCAAAAATCCTCACAAAATTGTCAAGAAAGTTACAAGAAAAAATTGTGGAATTTTTACGTAAAAGAGGACACGCAGGAGGTGCAATTAGTATTAAGCAATGTTGAGATAGCAAGCAAGTTCAGTAAAAACGAAATCTGCTAGCAAACAGGGCCCAAGCCCAAAGGGAAATTGGTTTACCATGGATCCTTATCCACTAGCTGAACCCGTTTGGCTTTAACATAGAAGGAACCTTATGAATAGCATGAAAAAGATCCTCTTTATTCATAGAAGCTGCTGGTGATTTCTTTTTCTAAGAAAATGGAGAACGTACAGGTCTTGATTTCCACGACGACGGTGATGACGGCGGAGTCATGTAGCACCTTGCCGGAGAGTTTCTTTCCAATGTCAATCTTCGGATCAGAAATTTTCAACAAAGACATTGAGACTATAAAGAGATCGAATTCTTCAAAGGTTTGAGAGATGGTTGAAAGGTTCGTTCTGCTTCCTTCCTTGCTGCAATCTGGTTCGTCCTTCCTTCCATGATTCCGATCGGTTTTCTCTTGGCTTGTTCCTCTACGTTTTGGTTATGGTGACGGATTCGAAGCCGGACTAGATTGATTGCGTATTCGAGTTGGTTTGAAAGTTTGGTGAATGCAATTCGATTTTGACAGTGGTGAATTGATTGTGGTTGTTGATTCAATGTGTTGTGTTGATCCAAAAATGAGGGTGTTATGAGATGGGTTGTGAATTGAATTTTGATGATGGTTGTAGTGGTTATGGAGTTTTTTTTGTGTAGTGATTGAAGGTTGTTATGATGGTTGAAGATGAAGATTGATGAAGATGGTGGTGGTTTGTGGTGGTTAGAATGGTGGAGAAAAGTTGTTACGGTGGAGGAAAAGAAAGAGGGAAAAAAAATGAATTTTTGTGACTTTTTTTATTTTGTGGAAAAATGATTGAAAATAATTAGTAAAAAAATGATTAGTTGTGCCCCTTGACCATGACCTTGACTTATTTATAGGTGATGTGGGAATGCTTGGACCAATGGTGTGATGCCACGTGGCACTTGACTTGTAACAAACCTTGACTTTGACTCTAACAAACTTAAAAAGGATTAAAACGCAAATAATAAAAGTGCGAGGACTAAAATGAAAATTAAAACTAAAATTGAATTGAAAAAGTAAATTGAAAATTAACGTAAAATGAGACGATTAAAAACAACAAAGCAGATTAAAATGAATCAGAAATATTATGTGAAATGACCAAAACGCCCCTAGGGACTAAAACGACTAAAAACGACTCAAATGCAATTTTAAAATGATTTTTTAACAAGGGATTAAAGCAAGAGCTTATTCAAACAAATTAAAAGACTCAGAGACAAATTTTAGAAATTAAACAGGGTTTTAACACATGAAAAGACTAAAATGCCCCTAGGGGCAAAACTGACTCAAAATGACTACAAATGCAATTTTTGGAAAGGGTTTTGACATAGAATTGAAATGAAGACTTATTCACACTATTTGAAAGGACTTAAACAAATTTTTAAAAGATTGAAAGAAAATTTAACACAGGAAATGACTAAAATGCCCCTAGGGGCTAAGCTGACTAAAAGATGACTCAACTGATATTTTCTGAAATGAATTTTGACATGAGATTGAAACAAGGACTTATACAAACCAATTTAAAATACTCAAACAATTTTCAAGGATTAAAATGAGTTGAATGCAGGAAATGACTAAAATACCCTTTTATGTGAATTTTGCAAACAACATTGAAATAAAATGCTGAGAACGATGCAATTAATCAGAGACATATCAAGTGACTTATAATGCAAGAAAAGAAGAATTGAACAAGTATTTTTAGGTCCAAAATTAGGGTATAACAAAATATACATGACAATTTTTAGAGTTTTTAAAAGATTTTTAGACTCAAAAACATATAAAACTTCACAATTTTTAACAAAAATAGTAAACAATTAACAAGAAAATATCACAAATTTTTTAATCAAGATTTAACACATGACAACATCACAAAAATATCAAGAAAATAATTAAGAACACATAGAAAAAAAATTAGGAATTTTTAAAGGGTTTTTAATGAGACAGAGGTGTAAAAAGCATCAGTGTGGAAAATAGCAAAAAAACACTAAAAACGAATGCAGCAAGAAATCCAGGCCCAAGCCCAAGGCTAATGATGGATCTTGGACTATCCAGGTGCCTCAGAGGCGTTGGATTGATCCAAGCCCATCAAAACCCTAGATCTAAGGGCTGGGAGTGCATGGCGCAGTATAAGCTCAAACAGACACACCAGAAGATTGAATCAGGACCACACATCTAATCAAACAGCAAGATCAACGGTTAAACACATGGTCCAGGAGTGAACCAGACCGGTTCGAATGAACCAATCCGGTTCACGCCTATATAAAAATAGAAGGGACCAGTCTAATTCATTCCAAACCCTAGTTTCTCTTTCTTCTCTTCAGACTCTCTCGTTTTCTCTCGTCTTCACATGTTTTCCTTCATCTCTCACTACGAACATGACTTTCAAACCGTAAACTACGAATTAATCCACAAATCAGCATAGATTGGGCACAAAACGTTTCGATCTTGCTATTTTCTGAAGAAAGTTGTTCAAAAATGTTTCGATCTTGATGTTTTCTAAAAAAAACGTTCAAAACGTTTCGATCTTGATGTTTTTTGAAGAAAAACGTTCGAAACGTTTCAATCTACACTGATTTGAACAGATTTGGTTTTGAACCTTTACGGTTTTTAAGTTTTTGGATCTTTCGAAACTTTCTTGAAACCAAACCCTAATCTGGCTTATTTTCTCTGCTGATGATGAATTTGAACTCTGATTTGAAAAATAAACGGTGAATCTTCATGATTTTACGTTTTAGGGTTTCGGTTTTCAATTTGTTCCAATCTTTTCAAGGTTTTCACTTCGATTCACCGTTTATTTTCCAATACGAACCTTCGATGATGATTATAAGTGACAACGAGAAGGTTCTTATGTGTTTACCTGAATTTGATTGGGGATTCGAACAAATAGATCCTTGCGAAGGCTTCTGGTAAGTTCTTGAACTGAAAATAAATCAGTTATCTTCTTCTTCTCCTTCACTGATGTGATTTTGCTTCGATCCTCTTCTTCTCACTCTCTTTGCTTCTGTGATCGTTCAAATTTGTTACTCAGGTAATGAATCTAAGCTTCGAATTGCAGAAATCAAAGTTCGATGATGAAGATTCTTCAGTGAATCTCTGAGAACTGCTTTGAATTCATTGCAATTGATTGAAATTTTTGTTACTGGAAAGTTAGGGTTTGATGAATTAGGGATGAATGTTCTTGGTGTTCTTGAGAAACGGTTATGATTTTGATCTGTTTGGGAGAAGAGAGAAATGGAAAAGTGTTTGTGATGATTTGGCGAATTCTGATTGACTCTGTTGCTGTGCATTGATGAGTTGGCTATTTATAGGCTGACATGTGTATTTTTAATCCAATGGAATGTTGACACCTGTGT
The DNA here is from genome assembly GCF_051527215.1 of Medicago sativa. Classification (NCBI taxonomy): domain Eukaryota; kingdom Viridiplantae; phylum Streptophyta; class Magnoliopsida; order Fabales; family Fabaceae; genus Medicago; species Medicago sativa. The sequence goes on from NC_140749.1 coordinate 51,696,092, forward strand.
TTGGACTGAAATGGCTCGGCCTTGCTGGATTTTGACAAAAGGACCTTTCTGCAAAATTAAAAACTACAAGGACTAATCTGCAAAAAATCATTAAGGACCATTCTGCAATTGTTAAAAAAGACTTAAAAATAAAAATTCGAAATAAACAAAAAAAAAACTTAAAAATAAAATTTGAAACAAGAGAAAGGACTTGAATGCAATTCTTAGGAGTTTGAGGACTTTTAAAAAATTAAAAATAAAATTGGACTAAAAATTGGTAAATTTGACTAAACGTAAAGTGAAACGATTAACAATAACAAAACGGACTAAAATGAACCAATTACCTAAATGAGGTACTTTAAAGTAACCTCTCTCTGCCAAAATTTCATGTGAAATGACCAAAATGCCCCTGGGGACCAAAACGACTCAAAATGACTCAGATGCAATTTTAAAATGGATTTTAACATGGAATTAGAGCAAGAGTTTATTTAGACAAATTGAAAAGACTCAGAGGCAATTTTTAGAAATTTGAACAGGGTTTTAACACATGAAAAGACTAAAATGCCCCTAGGGGCTAAACTGACTCAAAATGACTTCAACTATTTTTGGAATGGATTTTGACATAGGATTGAAATGAAGACTTATTCAAACCAATAGAAAAGACTCAAGCAATTTTTAAAGGACTAAAATGAGTTTGGATACAGGAAATGACTAAAATGCCCTTTTTCATGAATTTTGCAAGTAATATTGAAATAAGATGCAGTGAAAGATGAAATTGATCAGAGACACTCTTAAATGACTTGAAATGCAAGAAAGATGTTTGGATGACTTGAAATGCAAGAAAACATGGACGAATACACATTTGAAAAGATTTGTAAAGCTAAGTTGAGAGATGAAGCAGAGTAAAATGTTAGCGTAAACAATAGCAAATTGGCAATTATTCAAGAATAATAGCCAAATATCAAAGATGAAAAGAAATTTTGAACAAGTATTTTTAGGTCCAAAATTAGGGTATAACATCTACCATGTTTATGGCGACCACATCAGCGTACACTGAGTCTGCTTTCTTCATAGGGTCTGCATCTATTTGCATTGGCTATTTGGTTTTATCTCCAAATTTCAGTCTTCCCTCATCGAGAGCTTTTTGCACCGAGTCCCTGAAACGAGTACAACGAGATAAGTTATGGCCTAAGAAACCATGAAATTTACAAAAACCCTGCTTCTTCCTTTGTTCTAAAGGGGGAAGCTTCATATTTTTTGGCACTAAAATTATGCCATCTGCAACTAAAAGATCAAAAATCTCTTCACATTTAGAAACATCAAGAGTATATGTTTTAGGCGGGTATTTGTCATTTTTAGGCTCTTCTGGATTTTTTCCATTCGATGGCCTTAACAATTTACATGTATAAGGTGGTCCATCTTTTAGTTCTGCCAGGTTAATCTCGTTTTCTTCGACAGTATCGGATTCCCAATCGAATTTGGGATCACTGTCTCCTGCATCTACGTAGGCAACCTTTTCCCTTTTAGGGAATTTATTCATCCGAGCCTTTTTAGCCTTAAGCCTTTCGACCTGTCGGACTCTATCCGCCAATTGCGCCATGTCTCTAAGATATTGGGTATCCAATTTCTTTCGAACAGAATAATCGAGACCACCAGCAGCCATTTCGACCAATTCATGTTCGGGTACTGAAGTAAAGCATCTGGCCTTGAGAAGACGGAATCTATTCAAATAATCGTCGATTGATTCATGTGTTCTCCGACGAACACTGGCCAATTCCTTCAAACTGATTTTAGACTGGCCCATGTAAAATTGTTCATGAAAGGCCTTTTCTAATTGATTCCAACTGTAAATGGAATGAGGAGGCAACGTAGTGAACCAAGTAAAAGCATTTTTCGTCAAAGAACTTGGAAAATATTTTAACTTCAAGTTCTCATTGTTTGCCATTTCACCCGCCTCCATCAGATATTGAGCAATATGTTCGACTATTGACTCATTGGTTTCCCAGCAAACTTAGTAAATTTGGGGACCTTCCAATTCCTTGGTAAGTCAGTCTCCAAAACATATTCAGATAAAGTTGACACAAATTTTGGCCTATGTAAACCCATATTAAAACCCTTCTGGGCCAACAAAGTTTCGACCACATTCGCTATGTTATTATGGCCCTCATAATTGTTTCGACGGGCTTGCATGACCACTTGGTCTGCGTCTTGTGCCTATTGACCACTATTGGTACTCTTTCTGGTTCCTCCTGAACCGGTTGTTGTAACCTTATTGGTTGGGTTTGAGTTTCAGGCACTTGATTATTCTGACTAACTGCAGGAATTTCTACCGAGCCAACGTTCGGATTTCGATATACAAGCCTTTGTGCAGCAGGAGCGCCAAAGAAATCGGCTATCCGCTCCATCTGGGCAGACAATGCCTGGTAACTATTATTCGTGTCTCGAATCAAACGATTGATCACTGCACCCATCTGTTGTGTCACCATATTAGCCATTTCATGATTGGCTTCATCCATCTGTTGCCTTAAGGCCATCATGGATGCATTGGTTAAGGATTGCTGGGGTGTTGTGAACGGAACGCTCACCCTAGGAGCGAACAGTTGAGGAATCGATACGTTCAAACTCTCGGAATACAAGGATGGATTCGTATGTAATCCTTGCATCAAGGAAGTTTGCATGTCGTACTGCATAGGTCGACGGCTTGTGCCAGGATAAAAGAACCCTTGGTTCGACGTACTCAGGATGGCCTGCGACGTCTGGGCGGCCAATGTAAATGCTGGAACCCCTTGAGTAGTTCTTGCGGCCGATGTGACCGCTGGAGTGGCCTGATTCTTTTGCGCGACCATCATTGATTCGACTGGCTCTAATACGGGTGTCATGGTACTTATTGGGATTGCTTGCGTACCACTAGGTGATGCAGGCGGGTTGGTTGTTGTTGTTCCTGATGAACTAGCGGTGTTCGATGCCGCTGTATCTGGATTGGGATGAGGACGTACCATTTCAGGAAGTTGTTTTCTACTCCTTAAGAGCATACACAACACAAATCAACAATATAAATCAGACAAATTTCGCTATTAAACTATTTTCAAAGGCACAAAAAGGTCCCACTGGGCGTTCCAATTTGTTTACACTGATTTTTGGTAAACAATCGCTGGTTTAAACGTAGTTACTTGCAAGATCAACCAGTAAATCTTAGGAGCATATTTGTGCTTTTGTTGTTTCTAGGAAATTGTAAATGTTCTTGAAAGATTTAAATAAACAGAAAAGATAAAAACAATCGAACTCAACCCAGTTGAATCCAATCAAAGTTTGTTAAGTAAAATAACTTTGAATTGCTCAAAAGAAACAAGTAAAATGTAAAGACATTTTAAAAGGACAAATGTAAATTGCATTGATTGAATGTAAATTGGTACACAGATTCATACATTGCAACTTGTGACTCGTTTCTCGCTTCCATACGGATAATTTGAGTGTAAGTTTTTGTATGATTGAATTGTGAACCATTTTTTCATCAGAAAAACTACTATTTATACAAATAGAAAATAACTACCTAAATTCAAATTCAAACTTATAACTATAGAAAACTAACAAGTCTTATCTATTAAATTTGAATTTCGAACGCACTTCGGAGATGTCCTTATCCAAAATAACCATCTCTCGATAAGTCTTGTTCGTCGAACCGGAACACGTGCTCCCAGCAAGCCCAACTTCGATAAAACCCTCAGAGTTAACTTTGCTATTTCTTCGATGATAAGGTCAACTCCCTTTGACTGCATTTAATGATAACCTTTAAAATTATAGGCTAACCTGACATTTTCTCGTGTATTTCCGCTGCGTGTATTTCTGCTGCGTGTAACCTGACATTTTCTCAAATGTGTGGAAGTATAATTGTAGCATTTGAGTTTTGAGTGAGTTATTAAAATTGTGAATAGAGTCTCATATCCTATTTTATAATAATAAAGACTTATCTCACACCCATATGATGATAAACCCTTTATATATATATATATATATATATATATATATATATATATATATATATATATATATATCATACTCTGTCTAAAGGTTACTATATTTATAAAATTCTTTGGAATTTTAATTGTGAAAAGGAGATCTTGTGTTATAAAATTCTTAAATGAAAATCTACATTCTACTTAATTCTAAATGCAGACTATGTGGTTAACTACGAAACTCAATTCTTGATAATATCTGCCATTGATAAATTATATATTCATGGGTTTCATACTATCATTAAGTTACCACTTGTGTTAATAATTTTGCTATAGGCATTGTCAAAATATGTGGTTGAGTTCATGAAACTCTATTGGTTAAAATTATATAACCACTTATGTTGATAATCTTGCACTAGTAATTAAGTATCCCACTGTTGAATATTACATTATTATAATATTTTATATTAGTGATCACTAATGAGAATCCCACTCACTCTTGTTTATATATATGTGGGATCAGTGGGAGTGTGTACACAACACATGAGCTCAAATGAGAAATCTCACTCTTGTTTATATATATGTGAGATCAAGAGAAATGTGTACACACTATTATTCTCGTCATTGCCATTAACTCTTGTGCACAATATAAAATATGGCATAGCTTAAGAGACTTTAAACATAGTCTCATTCTAATATATTGAGATATATATTAAAATTCCTTTTATCTCAATAAGCATCATAATTGGATGTTTAAGTCAATTTTGTTGGAATATGCACAATAATCTCTTAGCATGCAAATAAATATTGTACTTCTCTTTTACCAACATTCCACATTTTATGAGGTAATAAATAAGAGAAATGATATTTTGACAACCACTTTTTGACAACTTTTGGACAACTTTTTCTCTCATACTCACATGATGTTGTTATCCTCTCTTTTCCTTTTTCTCTCTCCATTGTTTTTGACCAATAAGAAGTGAGAAAAACAAGGTTGTCAACAAAGTTGTCATCAAATGGACGTCAAAATATCATTACTCAATAAATAATAAGTACAATGTATAATATCAATACTCCTATCGAGTATGATATTGTGTTCTTGAAGTACTTATAAACTGAGATAATCATAAATGTTCGATCATTATAGACATTTTAGTGGCCACATTAATCCATATTTTATTTTCTTTAAACTAAGTGTCTATGTTGATCCATTTCGGAGATTCTTGAATTTCCTATTTTCTTATGGATTTTCACATGTTTTGCTAAAACTTGGATTAATTGAATGTCAAAGAACATTTATCGATTTTGATTAAATGTAATTACACTCTCTTAATAGGCTATCCCTATAAGTAATTACTATTCTTATACCTAGGTGGATATATGACTTTTATAGAATTGAAAACTCATTGACAGAACCATTAACCACAGACTTATATAAATGAGTATTGTAACTCATAATGATTTGATTAAGGCTATGATATTTTGGGTTAATGGGAGTTTGTTATAGCATTTTTAAAATGCTTGGGCCATTCTTTAATGACACATTCTTTTTAATTCAAATGTGTCACTACAAATTCATCATTTGTTTGAAAAGTGAGTCTTTGACCTGTATGATTTGTTTTCCCTATCGGATTCAATTTCTGCAGCATTAAAAGTCACTTCACTTTTGAATGATTAGTGCTTTGACCATACATATAATTTTAAAATTAAATTCTTTATGACAAGGGAAATATTATATTCTTTTAGTAATTGAGTATTGTCATCCAAGTGGGAGATTGTTGGAATAATTATTTAATTAATCAATTATGGATTGACAATAATCAATTATTATAAGTTAATGTTATAATATAAATTATGGTCTATTGTATTAAGCACTGATTAGTTGGTTAATATGTGTGATTGAGCTATTCTTTCTAAATGGACTGTAATGGGTTGGACCATTTAGCTAAGCCAATGAGAGGTCTCTGCCCTCAGCCATTTAGCTATTTAAACGTCATCCCATCAGACGGTTCATTATTCTGAACACTCTGCTGCTAAACGGAATGAGGGTAGTCATCCCTCTCATCCTTCTGACAGTTATCCTTCATCAACCTAATTCAAATACACAATTTCTTTCTTCATTCTTTGTTATTGATAATATGCTATAACTTGTATTTATTGATCTATGGTTAAATTCTAAAACTTTTATCATCTTGTACAAAACATTTTCACCTCATATATATACACACCACAAGCCCTAGCCAAAGACAAAGCTAATCAATCTCAAAGATTGGTCTTTTAAGCTTTCCATTTTGTTTCTTATTCCTTTTGATCCTATCATTTCACGGCCATTCTCAGTTCACTTGCCATGTTGTTTTTTCCAAACCTTCTATACTTTTCAACTAATCATTGTTAGAGAAATTGTATCCAAGGCCACACGTATATGACGTTTAAACATAGGCTATACTTTTTGACTAAATTTAACTATTAAGAACATGATGTATTTTGCCAACCACCTAATTCATGGATTTTATTCAAGACAAAATAGAATAAATAAATATCTTACTACATGTTAAATTTTAAAATAGTACAACTTGATCCTAATATAGTACCTACTTTGTGTTGCTTCACCATGAGTACCTGCTACTACTACTTGTGGTTGGCCTGCGACCAGTTTTGGTGGTGTGGGCGGCTATAGTTTGCGGTTTTGCTCATGCTGGTGTTTCTCCCTGCTGTTCTGCTCGTTTTAGCTGGTATTTTTACACCTATTGTTGTATGTTTTTTTGCAACTCTTTTCACTTCTTGTATTGGGTGTTGATATCAATAAATCTTTGTTGCTTCAAAAGATAAGAACTTGTATTTCGTAAACCATTTTATTGTTGACTCTCTTTTTCTAGTTTATGAACACAGGTCTTTTCCTCCTTTATATTTACTCTATTTTTGTCCTTCTTCCCTTCATTTAGTTCTTACTAAAATTGATTGTATTTTAAGAGAAAACAAGAAGAAATATATCTACATATTGGACTTTGATTTTTCTTCACTAAGTATATGACTATGTGAGTTGTGTGAAACAAAAAAAAAAGATATTCTAAATTGATTTAATAAACTCATGATAGTTGAAGTTATGGACTTTGGAATGAAACATAGTTTTGGTGTAAAATAGATTATTTAACATGACTGAACTTAACAAGTGAGATTCTCTCGAATTCTTCTTTAAAATTTAATGACAAAAACGTTAAGATTATTATAATTCAAGACTCGTTCAAATAGGGTAACCTTAATTAAAGCTAGACAAGTTTTCTTAATCAAGAGTTATTTTGAAGTGTGTTGGCTAATTTTAGAAAAAGATAAGTTGTAAAAGTTTTAACTTTCATCAAAAGAAATAAAATAAGTAATAGTAATAAATCTTGACCATAATCTTAATCTTTAAAGATAAGGTCTCTTGAGTAGAAAATTGTCAAATCCTATTTTCTTGCTCTCTTTCAAGTTCGAGTCGTATTTTCTTGCTCTCTCTCAAGTCTGGTCATCTCTCTATACTCTTTTAGTGTTCTTTTCCCTTTCCTTGAGCGTTGGTGTCGTAAACATTAAAAGTAAAATGAGAGTTTGGAGAAGTGAGTAAGAAGAAAAATAAAAACATTTACTTGGAGTTTATATTGGGGTGAGAAAACAATGGGTATATAACCTTTGTGAATGCTATCGGATTCTCGAGGGTCTTTCATGACTAAGAGAAATAAAAGGGAATGCTTTTGCTTAGGTAAGGACACTCTCTCGAAACACTATAATTACTTAAATGCGTGGTTGGTTTATGTGCTTATATTTGTGTTGTTTGTGAATAAACATTTTGAGTAAATATTTTTGCCCAATTGGGGATGATATGCTATCGATTTGACTATGATCTGTTGATGTACTTTACTTTCAAAATAATGGAAATGCTTGATGATTTTATGATGTTATACATTATGATTAAGAATATATGAAAAAGCATTTTATTGATATTACATATGCTTTTGAGATATGTAAGTTGTTGCATTAGCATATAAGGGGAATCGTATGCTCATGCATTTCATAGTTACGTGGCCACCAGAGAGGAGTCACGAGGTGCACACCGGAGAGGTGGCACGGGGTGCGTTTTAAAACCACCTTATCCCAATGTCGATCTTTAAGACTGATAGATGAGTTGAAACTCATCTCCTTAGTGGCGTTGCCACAACCCTCTGCGGAGCGGTAATAATTCCGAAATCATTTGCATGTGATGTCCTGTGATAGGCTTCACACTCATGTAGAGTCTGTATTTTTAGGCTAAATGTATCGTTATGGTTTATATGTTGAATGTTTATTTTAAAGCCATTTACCATGCCTACATGCAATGCATGTTGTATTTATGTAATTATGTTGTTTTTAGATTGTGACCCTCTACATTAATTCGTGGATCGAGCTTTGCCCCACATCCAAACAGGGAGTCGTTAAGCCGGAGTGACAAAGAATTTGGAGGAGTAACAGTTTGGGAAGTCAAGCTTGAGGTCATCAGTAGATCTCAAACCAAGTCATTCCAGTTTAGAGTTAAGGATCAGTTTAGAGTTTTTATAGAGTTGTACATGCTCTAATTTTCTACATCATAATTGTACCGTTGTAAATAATACTACCATGGGTAAAGAATACCCAATTTCTTTATTTTTACAATAAGATCAGTTTAGTAGTCTTGTCAATTTTAGATAAAACTTTTGATAGGAAACTTTCAGTCTTGTCAATTTTAGATAAAACTTTTGATAGGAAACTTTCCCTCTGCGTAGGGATGTAAGCGTGTCTTGTAAATTAATCAGTTGTCATACAAAGCTCTATATAACTATGACGTTCATTTGGAAACTTGAGTTTAAAAAGGTTTAACCCTTTTTTTTTCGTTCTTTAAAAAAAAAAAAAAAAGACCCAATTTTTGGTGCTAAAAAAACGGGGCGTTACAATTTTCTACCCCTTCAACAAAACCAAAATATCAACATCAACTAATTTTATTCTATATACTCTCGCTGGAAGAAGACAATGAGCCTGAAGGTCAGGGGCTCTCTGGAACAAGTTAGACATATCTGTCAAGCTCAGAACATAAAAGACGCGCTGAATTGGAGGCAACCTATTGATTGTCGTGAAGAAGACGTTAAACACGCGCTGGCCAGAGGCAACACATCATTTTTTTCCTGCATTTTATTTCCTGCTGAGATGAGATTACCTGACTAATCAATTTCATTTCTTTTTTCCGTTGCTAATTTTCAGTATTATCTAATAAAATTTTATTTCTTTTGCATTGCACTTACAACCTTTCCATTTATACTTAATCTTGTTTTAGTCTTAGAGAATTATTTTAGAACATTTATAGAGGAGGCTAGATTACCTTTACATTCAAAATCACGATAACCATTGGGGCTTACTACTGAAGGTACTCATATAGGTTTTCCATCTCTTTAATGAATAGCATAACCGGTGAGATTTAGAGCCAAATATTTCCAAAACCATTCTATGTTATTAGTTATTTGAATTTTTTCTATCATGAGTGTTTTATATGAATGTTAGTTTTTCTTGAATTTGTGGTCGTTCTTTACGGACGATCGATCATTTGATATTACACACGAGACGGTTTTTCTTTGGTACCTTGAGCCTTTCAAGTCACCCTTTTATATTCTTGTTATCCTTTGTGAAACCACTTTGAGCCTCCATATGCAAAAAAATTTTGTTGTTACTAAGTGACGAATCATGTCAAAGTCATGAACCTTATATGCTACCTTTTACTATTTCTCTTGGAGTTAGAATAAGTCATTATTTTAACTGAGTATGGTTTAAAACTAAGTTTGGAGTTTCTTTTAGGAATTAGAAACATTCTAAGTTTGAGGTGGGGGTACCAGTAGAACTTATTTATCAAAAAGAAAAAAATGAAAAAAGAAGTAGACTGCCATGGGCCTACAAAAAAAATAGAAGAAAAAAAAAAGAGTCTCACACTTAATAGGGATATGTTAATATGCCATGTTTGAGTTAAACTTTTCTACATTGGATTCAAAAGTAGATACCGAGCAAGGCATAAGGGAGATGACTAATATATATAATGTCTTGATATTCAAGTTAACCTATTTGAAAATTGTTGTTCTGACTTCAAGATCTTCCTAATAACACATGGAAATTCCTAAAATGCCCCCAGCGGTAGTTAACTACCGTTTGCCAAACCGGCAGCAGTTAACTGCCGCTAGCCTCAGTGGTAGTTAACTGTCATTGCGATCTGTATCTTAAGAACGTAGAAACTCCAGTTTCAGGTTACAGAACACATGCAAAACAACTTCCAATTTTAATCCAAATTCACCCAAACCTTCATTTGCACAAAAATCTTCCAATTTGCTTCAAGTAAATCACCAGTAAGTACCTTTCTTCCTATTTACATGCAATGTAGGTTGTTTAGGGTGGTATTTTCATAATTTTAGCAAAATGTTAGTGTATAGGTTAGGTTTAAAAATTGTAAATTATGATAGAATTTGATCCTGTAATGGATTGTTTATGCTAGCATTGTTGTTTAGAGTAGGTTTAGGTACACTGTAGTGGTTTAGATTTTCAAATAACACTAATTGTGCTCCTAATTTAGAACGCACTTAAGGTGTTTGATGAAATGCCTAAGTGAGATATTCTTACTTTTTTGTGTTATTTTTGTGCAAATTGGTTCAACTTTATAATGTATATATGAGTGTTAATTAAATGCAATTCCTATTTCGTTTGATCTCCACTTATTGTAGGTACTAACTTTCTTGCTAAAATAGTTAGTAATTAGTTAATAATATATGTAAATATGTAAATATGGAATCCACTTATAGAATCCCTTTAATCTTAATCTTATACTCCATTTAAATAAGGTAGTATGATATATGGTCTCCATTTAATATATGTAAATATGTTCCATGTCTTAGGTTGTTTTACCATTAAAGCAGTGGCGGAGCCAGACAAAAAAGTTTGGGGTGGCCGCCATCTCGCCATCAAAATAAACTAAAATATATAAATCATCAAAATAAAAGTTTCGGGAGCATTTTTCAACACAACTTTTGCAACTTCATCATTGTAAGATGCTAAAAGTTTTAACAGTTCAAGAAAATTACCTTGATTTCTTGATTCACTTCCTTCATAGTGACCCCTAAAAGCACAAGCTTGAAGTGTTAACCAACGAACAGTGTCAATTGAAGCCTTCAAACATAGTCTATTATTTAGAATTTGGCTCGAACTTTGCACTTCAATAACATTCCTAAGATGCCCATCCTGATTCAAAAAGTCTTGACAATCTTTCATTGCATTGTTATGTGGTGAGCAAGGATCCTTCCCTATGTGTTTAAGAAAGGAACATTGTTTTCCATTCCTAACATTCTTCCAAGCTTTAAAACCCGTAGAAATGAATACTTGTGATTCGTAACGTCCGCTTGGTTTTTTGCTAAAGAGATAACATTGTAAGCAATATGCAGCATCTTCCGATGGTGAATATTCTAGCCATGAAGGAAACAAGCTGAACCAAGTGTCTTGAAACCGCCTTGGATGTTTATGCTCACCGGACAAGGGATAGTTTTCTAATTTCATTTGATAAGGACCCCATTTTAGATACGCTCTTCGTATTGCATCCTTTTGATTCGGTGGATATTGCCAAATTGGAATACGCTTTCTAGGATCACGTTCTAAAGAATTCTCAATGTCTTCCGGGTTAACTTTATTAACCTTTGAAGGACGAGGCTCATCTTCTTCAATTCTTCGATTCTCGCAAACTTGTTCAAGTTCAGATGAAGAAATTATAACTTCTTCATCTCTTACAATATCATCGGCCTTCCTTTTGTAAAATGAATGGATTTGTTGATTCTTCATCTTCTTCTTCCTGCACAACATATAAGTACATTTTCATTAGCATTGGCCAGTGAGAAAGATTTGCACAACAAACGGTTAATAACAAATAAGATGATTAATTCATATAGGTAACAAATAAGATGATTAATTCATATAGGTAACAAATAAGTTACTCTTTGCTACTTTCAAATCAGGTGTGAAATAGTTTACTACAACAAAATTATAGCAGCTACAGTGTTTATATAACTAAGAAATAGCTGCAGAATCTGTTGCATAAGGAAGCTAAAGAAATAAAAAATAAAAAATCCTTATTTTATAGAACCAGCCATGCCTAACACAGGAAACCCGTAAGAGATAGAGATGGAGATTCAAATTTTATAGAATTTTGCAACTAATCAGAAGCTTTCATGGGTGATAATATCATGGATACACAACAACTCATATCAAGCACCGAAACTATGACACCAACACCAGACTTTTAGAATGAAAGTAAAGAAGGAAAACCAATTTAGCTTGCAGAAAAACTACGCTCATTTGCAACAGAACAACAAAAGAAAATGTCCCAAAACCAAAAGCAAAGCTTACTAACACTAAAAGACACAAAAAGCAATCAGAAGCTAAATACTAACAGAGCAAACATCTGCATAAACCGCAAAACCGTGACACTAAAAATCCCCTTTTGTTTTGATTAGGGTTATGTAAAAATTGAAATTGAAAACCAAATCAAAAATCAAATCAAATTCATTAACAAACAAAAAGAAATTGAAGCACTATCATTACTAACAGATAAAGAATCAAATTCAGAGATACACTTACATTTTTAGGGTTTGTAGAGAGATTGAGACCAATGAAACTTTGATTCTGGAGATTGATGCAGAGAGAGTAGATGCAGAGAAGATGCAGAGAAGAGAGCAGTTTCTTTTCTTTCCAGTTTCACGGTTTGTAGAGAGAGTAGATGCAGAGAGATTGATGCAGAGATGCAGAGAAGAGAAAGCAGTTTCTTTTCTTTCCAGTTTCAACTTTCACGTTTTGGACTTTGCAGGAAAATTTGGAGTGTAAGTGTAGTTGGCTAGTGGCATATGTAGTAATATTAAAATTACCTCAGGGGTATTATGGTATTTTCACAGAATAAATGGGTAGGCCATGGCCTACCCCAGTCCTGGTGTAGCTCCGCCACTGCATTAAAGTATATAGTTTTGAGGAAATGCCTAAATATATTCTCCATCTATTTATTTAGGGTTTTTTATTTTTTATATGCACAGATATGTCTGGGAAGGAGGATGAGCTGCAACGGTTTATTAGAGAGGCCAGGATGCGCAAAGGTAAACAGGCGACTACCGCTGGCGCTTAGAGGGAGAGGGTGGAGCAAAACACGTATGTTCCAAAGACTCGAAAGTGCAGGGACCCGAGGCTAGTTGGAGATAGCTCACAGTCACAGATGGATTACTCCTCCCAGGTGGTTGATCTGCCATAAGCGCATAACTATGCCGAGTATGCGGGGGCATTTGAGGGATATGATCGGATGGAGGAGGAGGCTATGTTTTATCAGCCGCAGGAGGAGGCAGAAGATGAGGAGGTGGCAGATGATATTGTGCATGAGCCTGAGGTCGAGCCTCGACGACGTCTTCGTGCTCCGTTGATACCGCCCTGCCCTGTTGTAGGGCCTCCCTTTCCTAGAGGTCCTGAGACCACGCATTTTTGTCCGACTACGCGAGGCACGTGGCGATCCCTCTTTGGGTGAACCATCATAATGTAAGTGTTTAAATTCTTAAAAAAAAAATTAGTGTAAATGTTTAAATTCTTTAAATTCTTTACATTATTAAAATTCTTTAAAATTTACAGTGATAATGTCTTAATTCATTTGATTTTCAGATGTGGTATGATGGGGAGTATAAGTGTATAAATTCAGGGAGAAAGGTTAGAGACCTTTCATTGTCGGAGAAGGGTTTGAATTGGTTTTGGGATCCTGTGGAGGCGTCTGGCTTACATGATTTGATATACACCTAGTATTCGACTGTGACTCATGCCATGGTACGATCACTTTGGACGATGTGTATAATCTCCTCCACCTTCCTATTCAGGGCCGCATGCTGGACCATGACGCGGTACTCGATCAGGCACATGGGATTACACAGATGACCAGGTTGTTGGGCATGTTAGATGTTGCTGCTCATTGTGAGGAAAAGACTGAGTATGATGCTCATATTAGTTATCCCGTACTGAAGCGGCTTTATGAGGAGCACCTGATAGAGGCTAGACGGCTGCATGACGCACAAACGAGGGAGGAGATGCTGGAGAGAGATAGGAGGAGTTGGTGTGTGATGAATTTTCTTTTATATCTCGTTGGTAGTGCGTTGTTCACTAACAAAATAAACAGACACATAGACTTGGTACGTATATCTTGAATGTATGGCAGACTTGCATGGGATTGGGAAGTGGTCATGGGGAGGGATGACCTTAGATTACCTATATGATTATTTTGATGATTTTGTTTGTCTGAATAACAAGATGATGGTTGGTTGTGTGGCCCTTCTTACGGTATAAATTTAATATTTATCGTCATTTATTTATGAATTTATTTTATAATTTTTATCATCATGTTAAATTTTTTTTCCTAAGTTCGACTACATTTATTTAGGATTATATTTAAATATTTTTGTAAAGTTTTTATAATGTATTATATTTATTTAATATTTAACTCGAATATTTATTTTTGTATATTATTTTTTTTTTTTTGCAGGGATGGATTTTGGAGCATTTGTCAGGTCCGTACCCAAGGAAGCCTAACAAGAGCTGGAAGCCGAAGAGACGATGTGCGGGGAGATGGCTTACTACCAGAGGGCATACAGTTGTGCACCATTACCGCCTACTCCTGGATCGCTTATAGGTGGATGATGTGAGGTGGTCTACATATGATGATCATAGAGAGATACACCATTTTCAGCTTATTGTCACTTACTTGGGATGGCTGATGTGCAGGAAGGAGAGGGGGTACAGTCATTTACTTGAGTGGGTTAAGAGACAGTTTGGATTTATACAGGACATTCCTAGACATCCGTCAGATGTCCATGAGATGCCTAAGGAGATGATGGCTACTTTGTTGATAGACCCCGTTGCGGGGTTCTACCCTGATTGGAGACAGAGATATCAGAGACCATGGCATCATGAGCCTGGCTACATGGCTTGGTATGCCAAAGTCTCTCACCCTCGGATTATCCCACCTGATGAAGGATCTCCTTCTAGATCGGCGAACGTGGAGCAGATTATAAAGGAGGAGAATGCCAGAGAGATGCCTGACACACTGACGATCATCAGGGATGTCGTGCAGATGACTGATAATGCTGTGGCCGTGCAGGCCGAGATGACTAAAGAGGAGCTGGTGCAGGAGATGATCCGGATTGGTAGTATTGGTCACCCGGCCCTTACGTATCAGATTGACATGAAGCACAGGGGGCAAAAACATCGTAGGCAGCAGGGTTGATTATCATTAGGCTTTTTTATGTACACTTTGACTTTGATTATGATGACATTATCCGTACCTTGTGATATTTCTATGACATTTACGTACGTACCTTTTATATTATTTCTTTTAATTTTATCATGTTAATTATTTCGTACCTTTTATATTGATGAATTTGAAATTGGACGAAAAGAGTGAAAAATTTTGTTTAAGTATGTGCAAAACATGTTCAAATGTGGGGAAAAATGGAAGGAGAGCTGCTGGAAATTGAACCAAGAACGCAACAGTTAACAACCACCGGTTGTAGCGGTAGTTAACTACTACTGGCCTCAGCAGCAGTTAACTGCTGTCGGATCTCTCAACACTAGTTAACTACCGCTGGGGGCTTTTTTAAAATTTCCATGTGTTATAAGGAAGGATTCAAAGTCAGAACAACTATTTTCAACCTATTTTTTGTTATCCCATTACAGCCCCGCACCTCATTAAGATCATATGGGCATACTCTCCCAAAAACAAAAACAAAAACAAAAAAAGAGCAGACTGTGACACGCCGCAAAAGATCATTTCAAGATTCAAGTTATTTAAAATGAGAATTTTACCTCAATCTCTTACTTCTACCCGACAAATATCTTAGACTTCCCAAAACTTTCTTAAGTCTAACAAATAAAAAAGTTTTTCTCTTATTTTTTACTCCAGAAATTTCTAATTTTCAGACTTCTTGTATCAATGTCAAAACTACCAATATTAATATTTATTTCGGGCATTTCAAATTTCGAAACTACAAAACATAAATATTTTCTGAATCTAAGTTAATATGAGAATATGAGATCATAATTTTATTATTTCTTTGCATGATACAGTGGTTTCATATATGATTTTTATATGATTTATGATCATATTTATCCAAAGATCGGAAAGTTTTTAATAATAAAAGAAATGAGACTAAGTCATCTTCTGGTATCACGGCCTTCATAGTTGAATTTGTGTATGCATCAAAAAAAATTGAAATGAAAATGCTGAAACTCTTAATGAGAAATTTGAATTTCGAAAAATCTGGGATTAACATATGATTCATCATGTTCAATTGATGAAATTTTTGGGAAGGGTCAAAACCAAAAATTTAATTGTGTTATGGTGGAAATATTTGTTAGGAGGAAAATTGAGTTAACATCAAATTGTGGTATAGAGGTACAATTGAGGAGGTATGAGGTAAAATTCTCATTTAAAATTCACGAAAATTTTACCCTATACCCTACATCTTTACTCTCACCCCTACATTTTAGGTGAATTGTCTACTTTACCCATAATATAAAATTAAAATACCAATTTTTTTTTCCTTCAAAATTTTGCTGGTTCACCCTACAATTAAAACCCTACCGGAAAACACATTCTAAGTGTTACGGGTAGGAAAAAGCATCAAATTCATTGTTCCTCTTCATAATATTGTCCTCTCATTTAAAATCTTGTCCTCTTGTTCAACATCTTCCGGTCTAGAACTGCCTTATGCGATACTGAGTTTCCCTAGAATCAATTCTTTGCATTTCAATTTGTCTTTGCCTCTACATACTATATATGGATTGTCGGATTTGATTTCAAATTTGATTTCGGATGAGACAACAATGATGAGTTTTCCAAATCAATTCTTTAATTTTCAATTTGTCTTTTCGGAAAACTTAAACCATCCCGTTGGATTCAATTGTTGCTATTAACAATAGTTATGGTGAGTATTAGTGGAACCTACTTTTATTCAATTTAATAGCTTATTCACACTGTTGTTGTATGAACATTGGTTATGATGATACGGTGATACTAGCTGAGAAAGAGAAAGGACCCCAACAAAAGAATAAAATTTGCAGGCTCATAGACATCAGTTAGTTAAAAATTAAAAATACATATCCAAATTATTGGTTATGATCTTATAAATTACGTATCCAAATTATTACGGTGACCTAATTTGAAAGATGGGGATCGACAACATGAAAGATTTAATAGAAAGAATGATTAAGGAATTTCTGAAATTGTGTTTTACTGCTTTCCGAAAAATAAAATTACATACCAGAGATTCTTTGATTAAAAAATGTTTCTGAAAATCATGAGGGGGTGAACTCGTATGATAGGGAAATGTTGAAAGTGAGGGTGAAAAAATGTCTAAATAATTAAATGACAAAAGGGTAATATTGGATTTTTTGATAAATTGTAGGGGTGAAGGTACAAATGTAGGGGTATAGGGTAAAACGGGCAAAATTCACTCATTTAGTTATTAGCCCGTTATGGTGGCCCAAGTAATTCACTTGTACATTTTATTTTTTGTTTCTCGTGTTTTTTTAAATTAAGTAACAATGTTGCTTCACTGAATAATAACAATTAGGAGGTAAGTCTCCTTGAACTTAACTCATTTGGTAAGGGATAATGCATATTTTATGCAGGGGTCGGGGTTCAAACCCCGGACACCCCCATTTATTCACCTTTAAGGTGAATTTCTCTAACCGCTAGGCTACCTGACAAAAAAAAACAATTATGAGGAAAAATTCATCAATTTCTCAATCAAAACAATTAGGAGGGAAAATATTTAAAAAAAAAAAAAAAAACGAATTACAAGTAATGGCATGCTTATTTTTCTTTACCGGAGAGTAGTACTTAAATAAGTTTTATAAAAAATAATGTTTAAATAAGATAACACACGTCTCTTCCGGTTTAATCAAAATTTAGGATACCTGGTTATGAAATGCAACAACGTTAAACTTTTAAAGAGTTTGTCCTTCATTTCGGTCTCACAAAATTCGAGTGATTAGTCTTTGCTGTTGCGAGATGAATATATCGTATTTAAACAAAAATATATGTTTCTTTGAAAGGAAAAGAAAGAGAATTACTGAACAAAAAGTCTAATATCATTATGTACATAGTCAAGTTTAGGGCTAGACTACGAGGATTGATTTTTCATTTGATATTTTCGTTTGTGTTGTACGGTCACGTCTAATGCCCCGGTCATTTTATTTTTCTCTAGAAAAAAAATAAATACTCATTTTCGTCTTAAATCGGTCATTTTCTCCTGTTTGGTTCTTTTCTTTTGTTGATCTAACATTAACTTGAGCTGCTTCTTCTGCTGTTCAATCACCAGTTGCAAATTTCGCTGCATCTGACCACAAGACAAAATAAATAATCAAAAACATATAATATTTCCTTAATTCTTGATATAAAATATAATGTAGAATAATTAAAAACATACAGTGTTTCCTGAATTCTTGATGTAAATAATTAGAGTATATATACCTCGAATTGTCGTTTATTGCTCCTCTCAACCTCAAGTTGTAGTTGTCGTGATTCTTCTATTTGCATTTGGCTACAAAGGATGGAGTACGAAATTTGGTAAAAACGTTTATACATTTTGCATCGACATTGTAGTGCCAATGCACATAATTTTAAGGTTAACATAGCTAAATGATGTTACATTTTAACTTGAAGCTCATTAATCCCATCTGTTATCTGCCCTTCCTCAGATATTCCTGAAACACGATAAATTAATATATATTGGAGGTTAAGGTGATAGTACTTACTACCAGAAGTGTATGATTTATATAAGTAAAATTTGTTTTTTTTTTATATAAGTAAATATAGTTTGTCCTCTCGAGTATAGTTCAATTGGTAAGAACAATTCATTTTATTAATAAGAAAAACAATGCATTTTAATATGCAGGCGCGGGGTTCAAACTTTGGACTCCCTACTTATTCATGAATTTCTAGCCACTAATATTTAAAAAAAAAAGAAAAAAAAAAGATTCATGGTGTCTACAGTATATCAATTTTCCCTTCTCTACTTTGCAAACCTTCCTTTCACATTTTCCCTTCTCTATTTTTAATTAATTTTTTTGTCAATATTTTCTTATGCTGAGTGAATTCAGTGTGGTGAAGTAAATAGTGACTTAACTCAAAAATAAAAACAGAAACTTAATTCATAATTGAAACTCAACTGAAAATCAAATCGCAGAATTGAAATTGAAAACTAAATTTGGTTAAAATGCATTTCATAAAGGACTATTATTGTTAGTAGAATAATGAACAAGGCCACACAGATTAAAGTGAATTACCTTTCAAACATTTGTGCGTGTGTAATGTAGAACGATATTTCTGCATGAAAATTATAATAGAAATATTAGAAAGCAACTTAGTAGTTTGCAGTAACACGCCCATATCGCTAATAAATTATTAAAATCACATAATTAAGTATAATTATATGTGTCGGTGTCGTATCCGTGTTAGATACGACACGTGTCCGATACCAGGACACGTCTAATCCGAGGAGTGTTTGTGCTTTATACTTTACCCTCAAAATAGGTACATGCATATATATAACAATTGTCTCATGAAAATAAACTGACCTGCAAATGACTTTTGACATGAGAAATGGTCAACACATCCACACCCATCATTTGTAGTATAGCCTTAGGTTTTGCCTCTGTGATTGATCAATGATTAAATTAAGCACTAGCTAGGTAACATGCAATTTCAAACTATTTTGTTACTTATAAAATGAATTATATAAACTTACTTTCAGGGCCACCAAGCTGGTTAACAATCATAATAAATGACTCATTCAATTCTTTTGTCCATCTTAATCTTCTTTTACCCTTTGCAGTTATCTTAAAATCAGAGTTGCTAGATGTTGCAAAATCAAAGCCACAAGGTGAAGATTGTTTGTCTTGCTTTGTACATGATTCCCACTATGATAAGACATTTATGAGGCAGTTTAGAATAAAATAAAATGAATGTGTGTTACAAAGAAACTTCTAAATGGATCATTGGGATCAAAATTTCCTTTTATTCCTTCAAAAACTACTCTTCTCACTTTTAAAATTGTTCAAAAACTATTTTTTCAACAGAACTATCGTTTGATTTTTTCAGCGGCAGTGAACCGTCATCATACATATTTAAGATTGGTTAAGCCGACTTAAAATTAATTGAACCGCTTTAAAAGATGTCCAACAACAATTAACTCCCGCTAGAAAAGCCGAACGATTGCTGGAATAGTTTTAGAGCAATTTCAACAGTGGGAAGAGTAATTTCTCAAAAATTATTTTAAAAGAAAACTAATAAAATGATACCCTTTTAGGTATACATATTGCTTTGGGTACAAATGGACCCAAATTCATTGTAATCAATAATTCCTATTGAAACTGTAGTCAATTAATTTAAAGAGTCATATAAAAATTAAGGAACTCCCACCGTGACTTCGACAAACAAAGAACTCGAGTTTGATTTCACTCGATAAGGAGGTTGAGGAGTGAAGTGATATTTGTCAAAAAATAATGAAACAATTATTGGTTAAAGAGGTTCGACAAATTATGCGGACATATCTAACATCAGAGCTCTACCATTTATTTTTATGATATAATATAACAACTTAGTCTTTCTAACAAGTGTTCTAATTAACTTCTAACACACAAGTTAAGGAAACAAAAATAGAAATTCTATATCATGTTCCGCATTGGGATACATCTATACCGTGACAAATGTGTTCCTAAATTCATCCATTGACTAATTAACAATGGTTTGATCCAACAAAAATTTGAAGAGTAATAAGAAAGGTAGTTAAAAAAAAAATAATCACCTGAGTTTTCTGAAAGGAAATTTCATGGGACCTATGATCTGGGGAAAAATCATTCTCCAGCACCCTCTTATCAGAACAAGAGGGAAGCTCACTACACTTTTCACAAGAAGAAATACTATCTTCACTGCTAGACATTAAAGATTCAGAACCCAATTTGAAGCAGGTTGTTGGTTGATCTTGTTTGGTGATATTTTCTGAGTAGTTATCTTTACAGCCTTGACAATACATAAAAGGTGAATCAGTTGTTGTTGGCATGGAAAATTCATTGCTCCAAATAGGTATGTCAAACTCATGGTGTTGTTGAGCTTGAAAATTCATATAGGTGTCATTTGAATTTGATCCATGAATTATTGTTGATATGTCCTCTAGAGGACTAACTATGCTACAAGGGTCATAGCTTTGATGTTCATAATCCCAATGATTTATGTACATTTTAGAAATTTGGAATAATATTTGATATATCACTCTTATCTTGTGTGAAAGGGGTTACTTCACTTCTTTTGTTCCTCTATACATGCCAAAGCCTAATATAGAAGAAGCTACCCAACAAAATTATCAACATGAAAAAAGTGTACTTAATTATTTTATTTCTTTACTAATTTAGGGCTTGGGAGCTGAATTTCCTGCAATTATAAAAGGACAACGTTATTCGCAATAATCTATCTCGTTTATTGATTTGAGATCAGAAAATTTATATTATACATTAACTAAATTGGTATTAAATAATCACAGCCATTATTAATTTAGATCAGACAGTCGACATTAGTATTCTAGATTTGACATGTGGTAGGACCAGTTTCTTGAGTTGTACGATGTTAATCTTCAAATGTTCGTGAAAGAAAACACACACTATCTATATAGTTTCTGACCAATGAAACATATATACTGTGGATTGTATTGTAATCTAGTCACATGAAAAGAAGAAAAAAGCAATGGAAGGACATGTCTTTAGCTTTTGAAATGCACTTTACAAGCATACAAATCTTAGGCAAAAAGTAATAGCTAAATAATGACGACATGGGTATAAGGAAGCAGCGTGACAATGACAACAAAATGTCGACATTTTGTTTCATTTTGACTTTGTCGATCTATGAGTGCAGCCAGACAGAATATAACTGAATAAGACATGTTGAAACAAACATCATGCCATTGTAGTTCAATCAACAACAACAAAAATCAACATGGTAAAGTAATGGGTGGCATTTAGAGTGGGAAAGGTAAGAGTTTTTCATTATGGAAAAAATTCTTTGGACGATTAGATTAAAGAGGAATACAGATTTTATGATACGCAATAATTGTCATAGACTAACTAATTCCTATAACTTTTACACCAACATTTAAATTACTTCCTATAACAAACTAACACTCCTTCGAAAATTATTTTATCGTTCCACTAGCGTTTGCATAAATGTTTTGAACATTTTTTTTCCTACCATATGATTTAAAAATGTGCAAGAAACTATCATAGCTGGGACAATTTATATGGTGGATAGGTGGCCCATAAAGAACATCCAAAACTATTAAATTGAGGTGCGTTTGTTTCAGCTTTGAAAAAAATAGATTTTGGGTTAAAAGAATCTAGAGATTGTTATAAAACTAAGTAAATAGAAACAATAATAGAGAGAAGGAGAGAAAGAGAGAATAGAGAGAAGTATTATTATTCTCTGATGTACATAAAAATGTTACAAATGAGCTCCATTTATAGGAAAATAGAATAGCTTATGGACTAAGCCCAATAATCTAGCAGTATAGCTCATTAACCCATTTGCTATTTGGACATCCACTATTAATATTTATAACACTCCCCCTTGGATGTTCATCGTGGATATGCCTCATTAAAACCTTACTAAAATAAAACCCAATGGGAAAAAAATTCTAGTGAAGGAAAAAGAGTACAATATCCTTTTGTGTTTGAACTGTCTCGTTAAAAACCTTACCAGGAAAACCCAGTGGGATAAAACCTTGGTGAAGGAAAAAAGAGTGCAGAACACGTTTATTTCTCCCCCTCATGAAGACAAATATCTCTTAGACGCGGAAGACTAATTCTTAGTACAAGTTTCTTAAAAACTTTACTTGGGAGTGACTTTGTAAAAACATCTGCAAGATTATCATACGAACGAATTTGTTGAATGTTGATATCATCATTCTTCTGAAGATCATGAGTGAAAAAGAGCTTGGGAGAAATATGTTTTTCTCGGTGTCCTTTAATGTATCCTTCTTTCAACTGAGCAATACATGTTGTATTATCTTCATAAATGATTGTTGCATCCATACTTCCAGAAGATAAACCACAATTATTTTGTATATGTTGAATCAATGACCTTAACCAAACACATTCTCTACTTGCCTCGTGAAGTGCTAAAAGTTTTGCATGATTATCGATGTTGCTGCTATGGTCTGCTTTACAGATCTCCATGAAATTGTTGTATCTCCACTTCTAGACAAGTAATTTGTTTATGATATACCATGATGAGGATCTGACAAATAACCGAAGTACATGTTTGACTCCGTTCCAATGTCTTCGTTTAGGTGAAGAACTATATCTTGATAATAAATTGACATAAATGATATATCAGGACGTGTATAGTTAGCAAGATACATCAATGCTCCTATTGCACTGAGATATGGTACTTCAGGACCAAGTAGTTCTTCGCCCTTCTTCTTGAGGTCTGAAGGGATCTTTCTTCACATCTAGGGATCTAAAAACCATTGGAGTAGACAATGGATGAGATTTGTCCATATCAACCTTTATATAACAAAATTTAGAATCTCTTCAGGAGTTCTAATATTTATACCATTATCATAAAATTGGTTATAACAATTTCATTTTCAAATCTTTGAAATGGACAAATGATGTCATCACTTCAATAATTTTGATAGTGCGTCTCAAGCAAATGAAATCCTTCGGGGAGTTTCATATAATCATCACTATCAAGTGAGCCATACAAATAAATTATAGCACATCTTTCATATAGTTTGAGTCTTTCATGTGTTACTAAACTTAATCAAACAAGAAAAAGTTCTTGAATTCTCTTTGGGTGAATATGTCTTTTAAAAATAAAATATAGGCATTTACCATTCACTTCCGGTGAATATCTCAAACTCTATATATATGAATATTATCAATATAATTCTCTTTCGCGCGAAAAATCATATATATCTAACTAAATTCACATCTTCAAGTGTGTGGACTACAACTCCCAAAAAAATTATGCTTTATGAAGCGAGTTTGATTTCACTGGAATTGTCTCTTTCCATTTGTAGATATTTTCTTTATCTAGAATCTTTTATATGCTTTAGTTCATGATCCTCTTCATTACTTATCACATATAGCTCTATATAATATGCAAAAATACGTTAACGTTGACTTCATTTCGGTTCCATCTCATTCCATTGAGATCTTTCATTCATGACATAATTCATCAATATTTCATAAGTTTCAGGTACCTAATTAGTTCTTCTGGAACTGAAAAATCAATTATGTCATAAAACTCTTTTAGAGTTTCTATATTCTCGTTTAGGTTATCTTTCATTTAGGCTCCTGTTCTTATTCGAGGCTTTTTATATTTGAAACCGATTGATATGTCGTGCTTCAGGCATGAATGAGACTCGTTTGCAATATTAGAATATCCTACAGGGATATCTATTTCGTTTGGAGCATTAGCAGCTGATATTCAATTTGTTTAACTTTGCAAATGAATTATATCTTGAGGATCATGATGAGACAATAATATTTCCTTTCAAATAATTTATTTGAACTTCAGGTTCACAATTTTTAGCTGCTTATCATCTCCCTCTAATATTGGGAAAACCAATCCATCAATCGGTAATCAACCTACTGGGTTGTAAACAAGTGTACTTAATATAATTTATAGTACATGGAGATTCATATCAAATATGTTTCCCCAATATTCTTTCAAGATTTATCCTAGTGCTATATTGGAGCAATTGTGATATACACAACACATCCAAGAAAATTACTAAGATGGGAAATATTATGTTGTTAACCAAAAACCAATGATAAATTAAGGGAAGGACTTACAAATAGTAATGTGTTGGCTTGATGCAAATAAATATATCAACATCAAAGATTTTTGATTCCCAAAATAGAGTTTATAAGGTGTGGTTTTATAAGTATCAATCATACACTTAACTTTAGACGTCTAAAGAATGGATCTTCAAGTCCATTTTTTTCATGAGCATATGCTAGCAATTGTTCAATATCAATTTCAATTGACAAATGATACTTATCATATTTCTTTCTGAAAAGTTCAGAAAATAAACTCTTTATCAAATTTGTTGACAAAATAATCTCACAAACTTCTGGTTGTGAATTGACAATAGTCATACATGTCATTTAGTTTATCCACACTTTCGATATATCGATTCACAAATATCGCCAATTTTGAGAGGCTCAAATTCTCAAATTTTCTACTTCCTTGAAAAATATTAAGACACAAAAGTTATTTGATTGAAGAATCTACTGGATCTTCAATACAAATCCATTAAAATTTATCTATTTTGCATCATAATAGATCTGGGATAACCCAACCGGTCTTGCCAACGACAAACTTAATATAGTATGTAAACTTCTGGTTTACATAATATGTGTTTCCATTGCACTAATATAAGCGTATTACAAATCATAGACAACATCACTTTTCCATTACGCTTATTTTCACCAGAGTATATCTCGTAATAGAGATATTTAACATATATTTTTCAATATGATATCCATTTGGATGGATATTTTGTAACTCAATAAAATCATATTAGAATGCAATCTCAACGTGTAACTTTGTTACTTTATGTAACAATACATTAGCTCTTCAGGAGCTTCGAGTAATCTTATAGTTCTTCGGGAATTATATCACAAATAATCAAGAAAAACAATTTTGAGCAATCCTTCTTTAATTGTTATATATTTTTAAGAATTACCATTTGAAAGATGATTTGTAAACTTCTGGTTTACAATAATATTCGCTTCATTTAATTTTATCAATTTGAAACAATAATAATAAACAACAACAAAATTCTACCCAAATAAAATTATATAAGGAATATTCTTAAAACCATGATTTATCTTTTGTATAACCATCATTTTATCAATTATAAAATAAACTAAACACGAAATTTCTCGAATAAGTAAAAGTTTATAAATCATAAAGCTTTTCTTTCAAGGTAATATTTAGGCAACACAAATTGTTAATAAAATATCTTTTTTCAAGTTTGATATCTCCACAATGTAAATTACATATGAGATCAAGATCAAATAAATGTATTTCATAAGAAAATATACATATCTAACATGTATTGTTTATGAGATAATAATCTTGAAGGATTTAGAAGTAGATAAGAGAACGATAATTCATAGAAGGTATTTTCAAGAATTATGTAGAGAAGAATTTGTGCTTACCTTGTAATCCAAGCCATATAGAAGAAAAATCATAACCAAACTTTGATCAATAAGGAAACAATCTTGCAAATTTCAATCCATATAATAGAAATACGATCATATCAAGAAAATCTTTAATCAAGTAGTAATTTCTCAACTTATCTAAGTTCGTACTAAAGGAATCATACGACCTTGACATGTATCATATCAATAATAATCTCTACTAAATCAATTACCATAACCATGATATTAGTTATATAAAACAAATAGTATGAACCATTCACTTCTGGGAAAGACGTTCAATGTAACCTTTCACCATTTTGATCAAAAACCACTCATTATTCAATTACAAATGCGAGTAATTTTTCAAAAATATTGTTGATGATATTCACTCATTTTGCTACTTCAGGAGCATATTCGAGTGGTATAAAAACATGTATTGTCTCACATTTTCCTCCTTTTTTTTATATGATCAAATAGATCTTATAAATTTATGTTCTGTTATGATTTAAATGTGTAGTTCTTCAATAACTCAACATCAAATTTACATAAACGGTGACTAAGAATTTTTTTTTTTTTACGGTCCACAAGGGTGTTTGATATTATGGTATTAGTTCTTCAAGAACTATGCCACAAATCTTTATAAACAATGATTGAGATAATTCATTCCTTAAGTAGTCCTTCAGGGATGCTTCCAGCGATATGTTTATTTTAGTTCTTCAAGATCTATATCACAAATGTTCATAACCAATGATCTATGAAAAATCATCCTTTAAGTAATCCTTCAAAGATGTACTAATAATAAACAATTTTACTTTCTTTGGGACTAAAATCATTTTTTTTCTTTGAGAAATCTTTCATATATGCTTTAATATTAAAAAAAATTAGTTTTTCAAAAATATGTCCACAAGGGTTCAATCAAGAACCAAGCATGTTTTATTATCGTTACAAGCTATAAGCCATTAACATGCTTTTATTCAATCATGTCTTGAAATGGCAAAGAAATAATAAACTTCTTTCAAGTATGACAAAAAAAACACGTAAGCGAGTAGTAATAATAATTAGGGAAATGCTAACCGGTGCCCCCGGAGGCACCGGTTAGCATTGAAATTGTGTAATTAAGTTATAGTAAACTCAAAACAGTTTCTTTTTATGATAATAATTCTCTTTTATGGTATGCTTAACCAGTGCCCCGGGGGCACCGGTTAGCAGGACCCAAAACAAAAAAACAAAAATTAGATAGTGGAATTTTTTTTTTGTGGTAGTAGTTTATGGTACATTATGAGTCAAAATCCTTTGATTTAGTCATTATTATTTATTTGCAACTACGCTAAAGCCTTTGATTTAGTGGAGTGTATGAGTATTAGCCTTAAGACATTTATGGGAAACTAAAAGTCTACCAATTACGGTAAATGCCAGCATTAAAAGTCATGTTAAGGAAAAATTAACAGCATTAAACACGCCAGTCATGGGAAAATTAATTGCAATAAACATGCCAGTAAATATTAGTTGCGCTAGTCTGACATGGTCTTTGATGAGGTGCAAAACTAAAATCTCATGGTGTGCAAATAGCAATAAAACAAGGTTTTTTGGTGCAAATAGCAAAGATCTAGGGTGTGCAGGTGCACACCGTCAAGTGTAGCTCGGTCTGCCCCTGGTTGCCTCCCATTAAGCCCTTGTTTAACGTCTTAGTCCCGACGATCAATAGGTTGCCTCCTATTCAACGCTTCTTTGGAGTCATTAACTTGACGAAATAGGTTTCCTCCTATTCAAATCGTGTTTTACATCTCGTGCTTAACGGATATGTCTATCTAAATGCACTTGAATCCATTTGGATCAGGTTCCTCATATCTGGTACTTAATCCTTCTATATAACCCCGCAAGTGTATAATTTCCTTTGTTGAGACTTTTGCATACCACCTAGTGTGATCCTAGACCTCAACTCGATCGTTCTTGTAGATGCAGACTATGGTAAAAGGGCCATACCATCCTTTGTTAGCTTGAGTTGGTCGATAGAAAAGTTTGTGCGACTTGATCATGACATCCTCTCTTCTTTTAAAGGTCTTGTTGTCTTGAGTTCTTGTCGACACTTCATCCGCGAAACTCACTTGTGCTATTATCTCCTTTTGTGGTTCTTTCTTCACTCCTCTAGTTGGTCTTCCCCTCGTTCTTTTCCTTCCAGTTTGCTTAGTTCTCATGATTGCTAATCTCCTTCTTTAAAAAGTCTTTAATTGGTTTCCCTGCAATGTCCAGACTTTCACGAATATGATAGAACAATCCTTTACTTTGGCAAGACTTCAACTTTAAAATGGGGGATGTGACCTATTATCTACGAGTTTTGAAATGCATTTATAATTATAAGGGAAATGCTAACCGGTGCCCCCGAGGCACTGGTTAAGGATATGAAAAAGGAAATTATATAGTAGTTAATGCATTGAAATTGTGTAATTAATTTATAATAAAGTCAAAAGCGGTTTCCTTTTATGGTAATAATTCTCTTTTATGGTATGCTTAACGAGTGCCCCGGGGGCACCAGTTAGTAGGACCCTAATTATAATTGGATTCATGAATTTCATTGTATTAACACCTAGATGCAATGCAGACTCGATCTAAACTAATTTATTATAACCTATTATTACTACTAATAAGACATAACATTGATTATGACTCTATGACTATTAATACTAAATGTTAATCCTAATTCTAAATGCAGAAATAAATGAACTGACTCCTATGACTAAATGACCTAATTTATACTAGACTCAACCTAATGTAGGTATTATAACAACCGTTATTTTAACTGCGACTCTCTAAAATGCAATGCAACTATTGATAACTTAAACTACGACTCTAAAAAAAAATGAGTTAGTTCCAATATGAAGGAAAATACTTCCATGACATTGCTTGGGTGCCATTGGTGCCATTGGTGCAATCCTGGCCGTTGATGTGTGGGGATGTGTGTGTGATGTGTGTGTGTGTGGTGGAGATGCTAGCTATGGCACCAATGACACCAAAGCTATGGCACCAAAGTGCTACTCCAATATGAAATGTTCAAATATCGTTATGTTTGAAATTACATTGACGAAACTTAAAAAATAATTATAATTATGCTTAACGTTTACACATGAAGATTCAACTTCGCACGATCAATTGAGAAATTATCTCAAGACCAAGTAATATGGATTCATCTATCCTTTAATGCAGAGGGGGCAAGAAAAAATTAACCCTGCAATGAGCCGAAACAAAAGCTCTGAGTGTGGAACATTACAAATTGTAAATTAACCAATTATAATTTGGTTTTCAAGGAATGCAAAAGTAGTAGCACACTCATATAAAAACCTTGTTCAAAATTGAGGTTCATGGCGCAGCCACAACGATTCAAAAACTTGTTCTTGAGTATGCACTGTAAATTATGCAGAGTCGCAAAGTGATGTATATAAGGAATTGAAGGATATACCTCTAGCTGTTCATGAAGAAGCTTGGAAACATGTAGTAGCTCTCTAATTTGCAAGTAATTGAAAATTAAGAACAAGAAATATAGTTGATTATACAGTAAAATGCAACTGATTCAAATATGAAAGTAACTGAGAAATGAAGTACTGAAATTATAGAACATGTAAACGGCTCAGGAAAAAGAAGTAGCATTACGATTTGACATCATAACACATAATGAAGGCAAACATGACAATAAGGAGTGTTTGGATAGATAACTTGCGCAGCAAGTTACTATGCCCTAGCTAGTTTTCACTTAGTTTCAGTTAGTTAGAAGAGCATTGTTACTCTATGATACAGCCTATTGTAATATTGTGCACCTCCTAGCAACTATATATAGGTGTATCTTGTATTCATTCCACAATAATGAGAATTTTCCTTGTTCATTCTTTCTCTCATAATATGGTATCAGTGACTTTTCCCAATTGGTTGGAAAAGTTAGTTACGATTCAGTTACATCGCTTCCGCCATTAAAGCTTCATCTTGAAGCTTCTTCTTCTTCCTTCTTTCTTTCTTGCTTCATATTGAAGCTTCTCATTCGTTTTCTTGCTTCATTCTGAAGCTTCTTGTTACTCTGTTTTCTGCGTCTTTCTTTCGCAGTTTCTTCTTTCTTCTTCTCTTGCTTTTCTTCTCTGTTTTTCCATGGCACCACGCAACAATTCTCCAGATACTGATTCTCCATTTTACGTTCATCCTAGCGAGAGTCCTACATCTCTCACTGTTTCTCCCAAATTGGATGGATCCAACTACCTTGCTTGGAGCCGTTCTATGAAACGCGCTCTTGGCACAAAGAACAAGCTTGTGTTTATTGATGGATCTATACCAATTCCCGATTTTGATGATCTTAATCGAAATGCTTGGGAACGTTGCAATTATCTTCTTCATTCTTGGATTTTGAATTCTGTTTCTGAATCCATTGCTCAAACCATTGTGTTTCATGATACTGCTATCTCAGCTTGGGAAGATTTGAAAGAGCGTTTTGCTAAAGTTGATCGTGTTCATATCTCTAATTTGCGCTCTCAAATCAACAATCTTAAGCAAGGTACCAAGTCTGTGTTAGAGTATTTTCTTGAGCTTCGTACTCTTTGGGATGAATTGAACTCCCATCGTCCTATTCATACATGCAACTGTGTTCATACATGTAGAAATGATGCAATTCGTTTGGCAAAGAAATATAGAGTTGAGGACCAGATCATGCAATTGACTGGATTGAATGAGTCATTTTCTGTGGTTAAGACTCAAATTCTTCTCATGGATCCTTTACCTCCAATAAACAAAGTGTATTCACTTGTGGTTCAGGAAGAAAGTCAAAACTCTTTACTTCCCACACCTATTTCTCTTGATGAATCTAGTGTGTCTGTTAATGCTTATGATTCAAAGAAATTTGCTGGTAACAAGGGTAAAGGACCTGTTAATGCTTCTAACAACAAATCAAGTGGTAGATATTGCACCTTTTGCAATAGATACAATCACACTGTTGAATTTTGTTACTTGAAACATGGGCATCCCAACTCTACTAAGTCCCATAATTCAACTAATGCCACTACTATTGAAGCTTCTGATGCAAGTAAATCTTCCTCAACTTCTGATATGGCAACATCTGGTTCTGGTTTCAGTTTGACACAAGAGAAGTATGATCACCTCGTGGCCTTATTGCAACAAGCAAATTTACTTTCTTCAGCTTCTTCCTCTTCAGGACCTGTCTCAAATCACATCAACACCTCTTCATTCCCAGATCATTCATCTGGTTATGCTTCTCAGACACGTAGTTTTAGTGTCATCTCTTGTTCTATTCAAACAAATTGTGATTTTTGGCTTTTAGATTCTGGAGCTAATGATCATATATGTTCAGCTTTATCTTCATTTTCTTCATTTTATAAAATTAAACCTACATATGTTAACTTACCTAATGGCACTTCTGTTATAGTTGATCATGCTGGCACTGTCTCTTTTACTTCTCACCTATACTTAACCCATGTTTTATATTGTCCTTCTTTCAAACTCAATCTCATTTCAGTTTCCAAATTGTGTGAATCTCTTTCCTGTATTGTAAATTTTGCATCTAATAGTTGCACTATTCAGGAACTGAATTCCAAGAAGATGATTGGTTTGGGTGAGAAGACAAATGGCTTATACAAACTGGTGGTGCATGCTTCTCCTTCTAGCCAACCTTCTCTTTCTAATAAAATTTCCCCCACCCTTTGTAATTTTTCTGATTCCAATAAATCATCTTTCAATGTAATACCTTCTTCAGCCATATGGCATTTTAGACTTGGACATCTCTCTCATCAGAGAATGTCTCATATGAATCATTTGTATCCATCAATTACTTGTGATAATAAAGCTACATGTGATATTTGCCACTTTGCTAGGCATAAAAAGCTGTCTTTTGTTCTTAGTAAATCTCATGCTTCTTCAAAGTTTGAATTGCTTCATTTAGATATTTGGGGTCCTCTTGCCATTGCTTCAGTTCATAACCACAGATATTTCTTGACTATTGTAGATGATTTTAGCAGATTTGTTTGGGTTATTTTACTTAAATCAAAATCTGAAGTTTCCCAACATGTCAAAAATTTTATTCACTATATTGAAACACAACATCATATCACTCCTAAGACCATTAGATCAGACAATGGCCCTGAATTTCTCATTCCTGAATTTTATGCTTTTAAAGGGATTGAACATCAAAGATCTTGTGTTGAAACCCCCCAACAAAATGGTAGGGTTGAGAGAAAACATCAACACATTTTGAATGTTGCTAACTATTCCAATCCAAACTCCCTAAACATTTTTGGTCATATGCAGTTTTGCATGCTACCTTTCTGATCAATAGAATATCCACTCCTTTGCTTCAAAATCATTCCCCTTATCAGGTCTTGTATGATTCATTACCTGATATTAACTCCTTTAAAGTCTTTGGCTCTCTATGTTATGCATCCACCCTTCAAGTTCATAGAACTAAACTTGATTCAAGAGCGAGAAAATGTATTTTCTTGGGTTACAAGTCAGGTTTTAAGGGCTTTGTTCTTTATGACTTGAACTTAAGAGAAATCTTCATTTCTAGACATGTCACATTTCATGATCACATTTTACCTTACATCAATCCTAATGTTACTCATTGGGAGTATTTTCCCTCAAAATCCTCTCTTGTTTTAGATACTGCACCTGACAGTTCACCTGTTATTCATCCTTCCACTTTTGATAACCTTCCCTCTCAGTCTCTATCTCCTCCTTCTCCACCTCCTGAAATACCTCCCCTTATCAGATCCTCTAGAACTAGAAATCCACCCATCACACCTCAAGGATTTTGTATGCCATCTCTCAAATCAATCATCTTCTCCTTCCTGCAATAATATTTCTACTTACCCTATTACTGATTTTCTTTCTTATAATAAATTGTCTAACCAACATTTCAATTTTGTTTTGTCACTTCAAACACACACTGAGCCTAAATCATATGCTCAAGCAAGTAAATTTGAGTGTTGGAAAAAGGCCATGGAGACTGAACTTACTGCTCTTGCTCAAACTGGAACTTGGCAGATTGTTGACCTGCCTCCCAATATCAAACCTATTGGCTGCAGATGGGTCTACAAGATCAAACATCATGCAGATGGCTCCATAGAAAGATTCAAAGCACGTTTGGTTGCTAAGGGATTTAACCAGATAGAGGGTTTGGACTATTTTGATACATATTCACCTGTTGCCAAGATGACAACTGTCAGGCTTGTCATTGCTTTGGCCTCCATACATAACTGGTTCATTCATCAGTTAGATGTGAATAATGCCTTTCTTCATGGTGAATTGCAAGAAGATGTGTACATGCAATTACCACCAGGCATCACAGTCTCTAAACCCAATCAGGTTTGCAAATTGGTTAAATCTCTCTATGGATTGAAACAGGCTTCAAGGAAATGGTATGAGAAGCTGACATCTTTATTGTTGGATCAAGGATACAAACATGCCAACTCAGATCATTCTCTCTTCACCAAATCAACTGCTACTACATTCACTATACTTTTGGTTTATGTAGATGATATAATTTTAGCAGGCAACTCTTTATCTGAGTTCAGTATCATTAAATCCATCCTTCATGCCTCTTTCAAGAACAAGGATTTGGGTCAACTTAAGTATTTCTTGGGCTTGGAGGTTGCTCATTCTAAAGAGGGTATCTCTTTATGTCAAAGGAAGTATTGCTTGGATCTCCTCTCTGATTCAGGTCTCACTCATTCAAAACCTGTTTCAACTCCCTCTGATCCTTCCATCAAGCTATACAATGACTCTAGCCCAGCTTACACTGACATTTCTGCTTATAGAAGATTGATTGGAAGATTGTTATATCTTAACACAACCAGGCCTGATATTACATTTGTTACACAACAATTAAGTCAGTTCCTTACAAAGCCTACTCAGATTCATCATACTGCTGCCATGAGAGTCCTCAAGTATCTCAAATCTTCTCCAGGCAAAGGCTTATTTTTCCCTAGAACTTCCACTCTCCAATTGTTTGGATTTTCTGATGCTGATTGGGCTGGTTGTTTGGACTCCAGAAGATCCATTTCTGGGCAATGTTTTTTTCTGGGCAAATCCTTGATCTCTTGGCGCACCAAGAAACAACTAACTGTTTCCAGGTCCTCCTCAGAAGCTGAATATAGGGCACTTGCAGCTGCTACTTGTGAGCTTCAATGGCTTCTTTATCTGCTTCAGGATTTAAAGCTTCAAACTATTAAGTTGCCTGTCTTGTATTGTGACAATCAAAGCGCTCTACATATTGCAGCTAACCCTGTCTTCCATGAACGCACTAAACATTTGGAGATTGATTGCCATCTTGTGCGTGACAAACTCCAGGCTGGTGTAATGAAGCTGCTTCCTATTTCTTCCAAAGCACAGATAGCTGACTTCTTCACCAAAGCTCTTCTTCCTCAGCCTTTCAGCATCTTATTATCCAAGTTGAACATGGTTGACATTTACCATCCTTCAACTTGTGGGGGGCTAACACATAATGAAGGCAAACATGACAATAAGGAGTGTTTGGATAGATAACTTGCGCAGCAAGTTACTATGCCCTAGCTAGTTTTCACTTAGTTTCAGTTAGTTAGAAGAGCATTGTTACTCTATGATACAGCCTATTGTAATATTGTGAACCTCCTAGCAACTATATATAGGTGTATCTTGTATTCATTCCACAATAATGAGAATTTTCCTTGTTCATTCTTTCTCTCATAATACATCAAGATGCACATTCTCTACATTTGTTCTTTTCTCAGATTCCCCTGAAACATGATAACAGTTTGTTAGACTTTAGACCCACTAAAGGAAGTAAAGTCGATAATGTGAAAGTTCATAATTTCCATTGGAGTGTGCTCCTAACGGTGAAAACTTAGAACCTTGGAGCGTGCTCTTCTTAAGGTTTCAGGTTCAATCCCTCCCTATGCCAATTTCAGTGGGCTAATCCAAAGCTCTAGCTATAAGTTTCCCCCCTGCTAGTGGACCGGGAGATTAGCCCCCCGGACTATTCGGTCTTGGGAATAGGCCAGGCCGGCCTACAGGGGCCTACGGCCTGGCCTGTTTTGGCCTGGCCTGGCCTGGCCTGTTTAGTAGATAGGCCTAGGCTTAGGCTTTTTAAAAAGCCTGTTTAGTTAAATAGGCCAGGCTTAGGCTTCCAGAAAAGCCTGTTAAGCCTAATAGGCTGGCCTATTAATACTATTTATTAAAAAATGTTTTTTTTATATTAAAATAATTGCATATATTAAAAATATAAATATCTTTTTCTCTATCTAGTAGTCCCATAATAGGCTTTGTTGTTATAGACTTTTAAGTAGGCTTTAATCTAGTTAAAATTTACTTGTAGTTAAATAGGCTTTTAAGTAGGCTTTAAGGCTTGTTTAGCTTATTTAGTAGGCTAAATGAACTATTTGATGGCCTTAATATAAAGTAGGCCTGTAAGCAGGCTTTCAGGCCAGTCCAGGCTTTTAAATAGGCCAGGCCAGGCCAAGAAAAACGGCCTATGATAGGCCATAGGCCAGGCTTAGGCCTGTAAATTTTTTCGTAGGCCAGGCTCAGGCCTATCAAAGCCTGGCCTGGCCTGGCCTATTCCCATCCCTAACTGTAACTATGCTAACAAAATTACCCTGAGCTGGTTCAGCCATGTATTTCGCAATTCTATATTTCTTCAAATGACTTTTAACTTGGAAGATTGTCAATCCATCTGATTCCATCAGCATTAATATAGCTTTTGGTAACGCCTCTACAATCAAGCAGCCAAGACAATCATATATTAATATTTACATTTTTTTTTTTGTGGGCTGTGGCCATTTACTTTCTAACATCATTTTCAGTTTTTACTTCGTGCATGAGCTACTAAAATGACATTTAGTTATAAATTTTCTTTTATATTGGAAACATTGCAAACAATGTTTGCAAATTTTTCAGAAACAGTTAACACCGAAAGTAAATGGACGCATTTACTCCCTAATGTTTATTTCATCAGTAAAAATAGAAACAGAAAACACCGAAAGTAAACGGATGCATTTACTTACTCTCGGCACCACCAAGACGATTCACACACTCAACAAACTTCTCATCAAAATCAGGAGTCCATGTTATTCTTGTATTACTTGAAACTGATGAACCATTAGTAGCAGGGTTTCCAGAAGTTGTTGACATTGTTGGAGACATTTTCTCTTGCTGACGAGAGAAGTTCAGTTGCGAAACAGGCAAATCATAAGCCGTATAAATCACAAATCATTTACTCATGTCTAAAGATGATCTGAGAAATGTCTATAGCATAGGAAGAATCATCTATTTATCATTTTAATAATTCAGGTTTTCTAACATCTGAAGGCAAGTTATCTAGCATGTATCATTTTAATAATTCAAACTATTTAACTTAGGAAATATCTTTCTTGTGTAGCATAGGAAATATCGTCTTTCTACATTACGTGTGTAATTATTATTAAATGATCTTTTGATCGTATAGACATATTTAATATTGACTTTTCATATACTAAAAGTCTATAACAGATTAATAATATTAACTAACTAGAACTATATTTGAAAAATAATAAAAAAAAAATGAAACTTGTTTAAGAACGATTTTTTAAGGGTGCTTATATTTGAAACGGAGGGAGTAGTTGTTAATTTTTTAATATGATTGCTTTTGTTTCATATAGCCTAACAACGAAACACGCACACTCCAAAAACAGACAAGTGAGGTATTGTAGGTTCATGAAGGTGAGAAAAACACAAGAAGGGGGATTGAATTATGTTTTGAAAAATTCTTCAATTCTCCTAAAACTGAACACACTTGATCAGAAGCTAAGTGAGACAGCTTCTGAAGTGGTAATCAGAATCTAAATGCAGCGGAATAACACAGAGAGAGAGAGAGAGAAGAAGAACGACACAAAGCAATTATACTGGTTCCTTCCACAATCCGGAAGTAGTCCAGTCCCCCTTGCACTTCCAAGGAGATTTCACTAAGAGTAATATCTGATTACAATTGCTCAAGCACACAAGCAAGAGACTTCCTTTGCTCAAGCACACAAGCAAGAGACTTCCTTTGCTCAAGAACACAATCAAGAGACTTTCCTGCTCAAGCACAACTGCAAGAGACTTCTAACTAAACAAAATTACACAGAAAATTGTTTAAGGTTGAACACTTGATATACAATCAGAGGTGCTCACAATACAAATCAGATACAGACTCAATGACTTAAGAATTTCTAAGATATGACTTTGAGACACAGAAATTCTAAGTGAATGTAGAACAATTTCAGCAGAGGTTTGGCACTCGTAAAAATGTTGTGAGTCTTTCGTTCAGCGTTCTAGTATTAACGTTCTTGCATTACCAATTCTCTAAGTCTTCACTCCTTTATATAGAGGTGTGAAAGAGACGTTGTGAAATTGCCAGCACATCAAAGAGTCGTTGTTGAAGCTTGATCT
The DNA here is from genome assembly GCF_051527215.1 of Medicago sativa. Classification (NCBI taxonomy): domain Eukaryota; kingdom Viridiplantae; phylum Streptophyta; class Magnoliopsida; order Fabales; family Fabaceae; genus Medicago; species Medicago sativa. Next base: position 51,733,738 of record NC_140749.1, read on the forward strand.
TTCACCAATGATCTTTTGCCTGATTTGGTTGTTGTCCTATGAAGAACCAATTTGAAATCCATTCCTTATCCAAAGGAACATCTATGCAGGCGAAGCCGTATTCTGGAGCTGTTTTCTTGTCTTGTAGTGTGGACACAAAATAGAGTAGTGGAGAAGGTGGTTGTACAGTTCGTACAAAAGTACAATGTCAACGCTTTCGTCCAAAATTGCAAGCACATGCCTTCAAACACCTTTGAAATGACCGTTGCAATGTTCCACTAATTTTCTGCTATGTTTTCGAATCCAATAGACAGCTTTTGCAGTGTTGATTCTTCAATCTTTGAATCTTTGCAAATCCAGTTGATCTTCAGCTTCTGGTGAAATGACTTCTGATGAGGCAGCTTCTGATGTTGTAGCTTCTGATGATGACGTGATACTTCAGGACTTCTAGTGTTCAGGAGCACTAGTCTTCAGGAGCGTTTTTCTTCAGGAGCGCTATTCTCTCTTCAGAAGCAGCTGGACTCCAGGAGCGCTTTCCATCTTCAGAAGCAGCTAGACTTCAGGAGCGCTTTCCATCTTCAGGAGCAGCTAGACTTCAGGAGCACTTTCCATCTTCAGGAGCGTATTGCCTTCAGAAGCGTCTAAGCTTCATCTTCTTGATATCACTTGCTCTTTATTTGCTCATTCAGAACCAATAAATGATGTAACTTTTTAAATATGGTCCTGTACACTTGAACAAATATTAGCTAGTCCAATTTACAATTTTTAATACCTTGTTATCATCAAAACTCTCTAAGGTTCATTGTTAAACACATTTTGTTCCAACAATCTCCCCCTTTTTGATGATGACAAACAATAGTATTTAAAATTGGTCAATTGTTGTTAATCTAATTAACGAGTTGACTTTGGGGTTTCTGAGGTTTGTAAGCTCAGAGTCTGAGGTTTGTAAGCTCTAACTCCCCCTGAGTCTGATAGTCTTTAAGGTGAGGTTTGTAAGCTCCCCCTAAGTTCTATCCAGGTTAATTAAATTCATTTTTCGCACAATAATATCAGAGCTTAAAAAAATAATTGAAAGAATTGACTTATAGATAAGAAGAATGGTTCAATTAATTTTTATTTGAGATTTGATACTTCACCCTTTTTAATACACCCTTTTAAAGGTAAAACAAAAAGATAGAAATTTTTCAAAATTTTCAAATATCATTAATGGGGCTCAGAGCCTTTAAATACTATCACATATACTCCCCCTTTTGTCATTAGCAAAAAGACATAAACAAAAAGAAGAGATGAGAAAAACGTAAGATTAATGGTTCAGAGCATAATTCAAATTATTTTAAAGTATATTAACCATCTTCAAAAATTAAATAAACAGGGCATAGCAAGCATTATTATCAGAGCAAATAACAACACACATGATATAAACAGTTAATGATATTAAAAGAACTGAATTCAGAAGCATATAATATCAGAAGCGAAAAGAACTGAATCAGAAGCAAAGATGATCATAGAATATTAAAAGCCTAAAGAGAAAAAATAAGCTAAAAGTGTGCAACTATGTGTTTGGCTTATTTCTCTAAAATCTTCTTCAGAAGCTCTTGAACATCAGCATACTTCTTGTCCATCTCTTTTCTGTAGTTGTCTTCTCTGATCTTGGCTTCTTGCATATCAGCTTCCAATTTTGATATCTTCAGCTTCTGCTCTAGTAGCTCTGTTTCAAGCCTTTCATTTTCTTCTTTGAACACCTTGTTCTCCTGAGCTAGAGCCAGGTCAGGTGCATCATTCTTCTCCAGGATCTCAGAAGGAATAATTAGATGCAAATCCTTAGGCAGGAATTCACCAGGTTCTCTGCCTCTGATATTGAGTGGGTTCTTCACCCAAGTACCAAGAATTTCTACATCTCCAGTATTCTCTTCCATTCCATTCAACCAATCTTCCAGATTCTGCTTGGCTTGCTCTTGAGCCTCAATGCAGGAATCATGCAGTGCTGAAATCAGGTTGATGACCCTTTCCTTGATCCTTCTCCATTGCTTCTGATAGTTAACTTGATGACCCAAGTCATTTCTTCCTGCTATCAGTCTGAGAACTTCAGAAGCAATATCTTCCCACACATCTTGTAGCACTTGAGAATCCAGGAAAATGGTGGGAGGTGAAGGTTGTTTAGAGGGTTTTGGAGGGGCTAAGTGTACAATGGGTAGGTTTGATGATGATTGGTCATTTGTAGTTAAGGATTGGCTAGTTGATGGTTGGTCAGGAGTGGGGTCAACTATCATATCAGAGGCATGATCATCTTGATCATCCTCAGAGTCTGTGTCCATATCACATACACCAGTATGGTGGGTGATCTTGATGGCTTGTACTGGTGAAGGAGTTATGGAAGCAGGGGTTGGCTCAGGAACAATGTGTTCAGGAGAAGCAGTTTCAGATGCAGGTTCTGGTATAGATTCAGGTTCAGGAATGGGTTTAGTAACTGGTTGTTCAGGAATAATATGTTCAGGAACGGTCTTTTGAGGAGTGACTTGTTCAGGAACAGATGGTTCAGGAACAGTTGGGGGTGATGAAGTTGTAGGTTCTGTTTGAGGGGGTGAAAAGGCTTTTTCTGGTTCTGGTTGTTGTTGTGGGCGGTCTTCTGAAACAACTTTATCAGAAGCGGCTGCTTCTGGGGTTGTCTCAGAGGCTTTCTCTGAGGTTGAGTTAAAGCTAGATTGGGGTAGTTCACCTAGATAATGACTTTCTAGGTGATCTAAAAGAGAAGTGTCTTCAAAAAGAATAGAGGGTGTGGTACAAGATGTGTGAGAAACTTGAGGTACCTTAGATAACATTGCTGAGTTATCTACTGCTTCTGAAGTTCCAAGATTCTCTTCCTGAATTATTTGAACTTGCTCTAAATTTTCAACACCAGCTTCTTCCACGATTATCATCATTTCTCCTTCCTCATCTCTTTGAAATTCTTTCATAGCTTTCACTTCTTGCCTATTGGCTAAAAAATCATCAGAACGTTCCTTAGCCATCCTCTTCATGGCTGGAGTTACTTTAACCATAGAAGATTCCATCTGTAAAGGTGCTTTCTTCTTCTTCAGCTTGGATTCAGATTCTTCTTTCTCTAGCTCATCCAGAGCTTCATCCAACTTCTCTTTATGGAAAACAGTTTCAGCTTTCCCTCTCTTTCTCTTAGCAACCTTCTGTTGCTTGCCCTTATCGGTAGCAGTTCCTGATGCAGTAGCACCCTTAACTTTCTTTCCTTTGGTCTTAACAGGAGCAGCTTCCTCCTGTGTGCTTGCATCTATTTCCATGACATACTCAGCTACTGATTTAGCTAAGATTTCAGGATTGCTTTCCTTAATGATGAGAGGAAAGTCCCTGATAATCTCAGTTTCTGCAGTAGTCATCTCTATCCACTTCTCATCTTCAGGGGTTTTCTTGATAAAGTTCATAGAAAATAAGCTCCTGCTACTGATAGTCCTTTCATCAGTAGAAACTTTGAAGCACTTGTCAGAAGCACCCCTTGTCTTTTTCAAGAAATCCAGCACCCTTCCTTGATAAAAGATTTCATATAGCAATCTTCCATAGGGCACTTGTTTCCTTCCTTTAACAGTGCCTTCATTTATAGCCCAGCAGAGATGATCCATGACATATCTTGGGAAATTTATCTTATCAAAAATAGTCATGAAGTAAATTGCTAGCTTCTGTTGGTTGTTGGGTTGATCAGACCCTCCTGCTCTTTGAAAGAAGCAATCAATACTGAATTTCACCAACATCCTGTTGTGAATCTCCATTTTAGAAGGCTTAGCATCTTTGTTCCCACCCAGAAGCGTGTTATAGTAGCTCTTTAGCATGACATCTTCCTTCTTGACTATTTCTTGGAATCTTCCCTCTGCATCCACTCTACAAGCTTTAGCTATAACATCCTCAGTGATGGTTATATGAATGCCCATCACTTCAGACCTTATTTCTAAGCTATCAAAAGAGGTAGGATTCAAATCCACGGTCATTTTCCCTTTCTTTGACCCAGCTTGTTTACTTGCGACCTTTGCAGGCTTTCCATTGTACACCTCAGCCCTTAACCAAAAGTCCTTGACCAAGTTCACATAAGTTGGCCCATTCAACATCTTGAAGTACTCAGATAGCTTCTGAGTATCTACCAAACCTTCCATGTCGACTTCGTACTTCTTAAGTGAAGCGAAATCCACCGGTGATTCTATTTGAACTATTAAGGATTTCCATGGAATATCCATAGTCTTCTCTTTGTACACGGACCCAGATTCTGATGCGCCTTGCATGCTAGAAGTAGATTCTGAAACTTTTCGTTGTGAGCTTGATGACGCCATTTGATGATTGAAGAAGATTTGAAGAAGATGATGATTTTAGGGTTCTAGGGTTTTTGCGCTTACTTCGCAAGAGGTTTGAGAGCAAATGTGTTTGTTGTGAGTGAGTAGTGTGTGAAGTGACAAAGTGTTAAACGTAAAAACGATTGCAATTCAAAAGAGACAAACAAACATAACATTAATGACAAAATTGGGGGCGCGTGAAAAGTACTTTCAAAGCTATTAATTCATCATTGCCCTTTTTAGTTATACAGCAATACATACAGGCCACGTCAGAAGTTCTCAGAGTAACTACCAAGTTAGTGGGCCAGAAGTTACCACAGAAAGTAATTCCCAACGTTTCCACTAACTCTACTATTCAGAAGCATAAAATCCAGCTTCTGGACTTCAGATGCTGACGTCATCATCAGAAGCGAGTTTTCCTCAGAACCTCAATAAAGAGCTTCTGATGGACTACTGCTTCTGAATTAACTTCAAAACCTAAAATCCTATTCAGGAGCAAGCAAACATTTAATCAGACACAAAGTGCATGTTCAAATTTTTCTTTATAAAATCAAACCTTTCAACAGTTAAAGGCTTAGTAAATATATCAGCCCATTGATTCTCAGTATCAATGAATTGTATATCTAAAATTCCTTTTTGAACATAGTCTCTGATAAAATGGTGTTTGATTTCAATATGCTTATCTCTTGAATACAAAATTGGATTTTTAGACAAACAAATAACAGTAGTATTATCACAATAAATGGGAATACTGTTAGCAGTTATCTGATAGTCTTCCAACTGATGTTTCATCCAAAGTAGTTGTGTACAACAACTTGCAGCTGAAATGTATTATGCTTCTGTTGTAGACATAGCAATAGTTGTTTGTCTTTTGCTAGCCCAGGATATAAGATTATCACCCAGAAATTGACAATTGCCACTGGTTGATTTTCTTTCAATCCTATCACCAGCATAATCAGCATCACAGAATCCAATTACCTTATAATCTAAGGATTTCCTATAAAGGAGTCCAAGATTAGTTGTTCCTTTCAAATACCTGAAGATTCTCTTGACAGCAGTCATATGAGATTCTCTAGGATCTGATTGGAATCTTGCACACAAGCATACACTGAATAAAATATCTGGCCTAGATGCAGTGAGGTATAACAAAGAACCAATCATACCTCTATACAGCTTCTGATCAACTTTAGCTCCTTCATCTTCTTTGCATAAGGTGCACGTAGGGTGCATTGGAGTGTTCATCACTTTACAATCTTCAAGCTTGAATTTCTTCAGAAGCTCCTTTGTATACTTTGATTGATGAACATAGACTCCATCTTTGCATTGATTAATTTGAATGCCCAGGAAGAACTTCAGCTCTCCCATCATGCTCATTTCAAATTCATCCTGCATTAACTTAGAAAATTCCTTGCAAAGAGATGCATTAGTAGAACCAAATATTATATCATCAACATATATTTGCACTACAAGAATATCTTTCCCAAGAGTCCTTCTGAAGAGTGTTGTATCAACCTGTCCTCTTTTAAAATCATTTTTGATTAAGAAATTACTTAGTCTATCATACCAAGCTCTGGGAGCTTGTTTCAAGCCATATAGTCATTTCTTCAGTTTAAAAACATGGTCAGGATATTTAATATCCTCAAATCCAGGAGGTTGCTTGACATACACTTCTTCTTCTATGACTCCATTAAGAAATGCACTCTTGACATCCATCTCATATAATATTATGCCATGATTAACTGCATAAGACAGAAGTAACCTGATTGCTTCCAATCTTGCAACTGGAGCAAATGTTTCAGTGTAATCAATGCCTTCTTGTTGACTATACCCTTGTGCAACAAGTCTGGCTTTGTTTCTTGTTACTTCTCCTTGCTCATTCAGCTTGTTTCTGAATACCAATTTTGTTCCAATAATGTTCTTGTGCTGAGGTTTGGGTACCAGATCCCACACATCATTTCTTTGAAATTGATTCAACTCTTCTTGCATAGCTAAGATCCATCCATCATCTGAAAGTGCTTCATCAACTATTGTAGGTTCAATCATTGACATCAGTCCAATCATTGATTCTTCTTGTCTAAAGACTGATCTTGTTCTTCTTGGACTATCTTTGTTTCCAATGATTAGCTCCTCAGGGTGTGAAGACTTGTGTTTGAAAGTGTTTCTAGGAGGATCTTCTTGATGTGAGCCATCTTGTGCTTCATCAGAAGCAGTTTCATCTTGCGCTTCTGATGTGGGTTCAGCTTCTGGACTTTCTTCAGATTCAGCTATCTGATCAGTTTCTGGAGTAGCTTCAAGAACCTGTATCTCTGCAACACTTTCACCTTGCTTTGAAGTTTTATCTTCAAGCTCTTTGTCATCAAATTTAACGTGCATAGATTCTTCAACACAGAGTGTCTCTGAATTATACACTCTGTATGCCTTTGACCTTTTAGAGTAACCTTAGAAGATTCCTCTTTGGGCCTTGGCATCAAATTTCTTTAGGTAGAGCTTATTATTTAGAATGTAACATGTACATCCAAATTGATGACAGTAGGAGATATTGGGTTTTCTTCCTTTAAAGAGTTCATATGTTGTTTTCTCCAAAAATAGGTCTAATATAGATCCTATTTTGAACATAACATGTTGTATTCACTGCTTCTGCCCAAAAATGTTTAGCCAAATTGTTTTCATGGATCATGGTTCTGGCCATTTCTTGTAAAGTTCTATTCTTTCTCTCTACAACCCCATTTTGTTGTGGAGTTCTAGGAGAAGAGAATTCATGGATGATTCCATGTTTTTCACAAAAAGCTTCAAATGGCTCATTTTCAAATTCTCCACCATGATCACTTCTGATTTTCAAAATCTTTGACTCTTTTTCAGTTTGAATTTGTGTGCAGAAGTTACTGAATACATCATATGCATTATCTTTACTTTTCATGAATTTCACCCAAGTCCATCTGCTATAATCATCAACAATGACTAATCCATATTTACTTCCATATAAGGATGCAGTACTCACTGGTCCAAATAAATCAATATGGAGTAATTCTAAGGGTCTGGAGGATGAAACAATGTCTTTGGTTTTAAAAGATGATTTCACAATTTTCCCTCTCTGACATGCACCACAGAGTGCATCTGAATGATAGTCAATGTCTGGTAGCCCTTTGACAAGTTGTAACCTACTAAGCTTAGAGATTAACCTCCAATTAGCATGTTCCAACCTTCTGTGCCACATCCATTTCTTATCATTCACTGATAGTAGGCAAATCACCTTCTGATCAGCCAGTTCAGAAAAATTGATTTTATAGACATTATCAACTCTCTTTCCCTTGAACACAATGGATTTGTCTTCCTTGTTGATTACTGTACAGTTGGTTTTCTCAAAAAGCACATCATAACCATTATCACAAAATTGACTAATGCTCAAAAGGTTATGTTCAAGACCATCTACCAACCATACATTATTAATTGAGGTAGAGGAATTACCAATAGTTCATGTACCTATGATCTTGCCAGATTGGTTGCCTCCAAATTTCACACTTCCTCCTTCTTTCATTGTTAAGCTGAGGAAGCTGGACTTCTCTCCTGTCATGTGTCTTGAGCAATCGCTGTCTAGGTACCATGATCTTTGCTTTGGTGCTGCTCTTAGACATACCTGCATCATTGACATTTTCAGATTTAGGTACCCATTGTCCTATGGTTCCTGAAAGGTTAGTACTAAAGGCTTTACTCTTCACTCCTTGTACCTTGTGCTGTGAGTTGGGTTGCTTCTGATTAACCATTACCTTTGGTTTTGGTACTTCAGAAGCAGTAATTGTCTTCTTCTAAAACTTAGACTTCAGAACCTCAGATTTTGGTTTCACCAGACTCTGAGGTACAGGTTCTGATCTTTTCAGGATCCTGATCTTTGAAGTCTTGGAACCAGATTTGATCATTGCCTTTGGCTTAGAGTTCTTTGGCTTTGAAGTAATCTTAGCCTTAGAACTAGAAGCTTCAGGTTCTGATTGAACAACAGTTTCCAACTCAGCACCTTCAGGTACAAAAACTGTTTTCAGACCTTCCTTGATGCATTCACAACATGCTTTGAGACTGATTTCATTTGGTTTCCCTCCTGAAAAACCAATCCCTTTGCCATTGTTTCTGTAAATGCTATAAATCATAGAAGCCACTCTGCTTCTGTCAATGCCAGATATGATAAAATCTTCAAGAGCAATTTCATGGGTGCTTAAAGGTTTCTCATTACACTTTTCTTGTAGCTTCTGACATAAGAACCTGAGCTTGTCTTCGTATGTTTTACAAATGAAGTCAAAGCCCCTAAGTCCTTCTTTAGAAGCTTTTAGATCCAATAGAGTTGATTTTTGTTGTTTCATTAACTCAACATATTTTTCTTTTAAATCCTTCAACTCATTGGTTCTTACTTCAAAATGTGTAAGAAGTTCTTTAAGTGACTCAACAAGTTCATCTCTGGGAATTTTGGAATATACCTCGTTTTCATCTTTTGAGTCTGAATCTGATCCAGCTTCTGAAGTTGCTGTTGCTACCAACCCAACAGCTATCTTTGCATCTTCATCAGCTTCCTCTTTATCAGATCCAGATTCACTTCCCAAATCATCCCAGGTTTCCATTAAACTCTGCTTGATCTGTTTCTTGAATTTGCTTGGTTTGAATGTAGACCTCTTTGACTTGTCCTTTGTCTTTTCTTTTTGAAGATCAGGGCATTCAGTAATGAAATGTCCAGGCTTCTTACAGTTGAAGCATCCCTTCTGATCTTCTTTCCTTGAGCTTCTGGAGTTACTCCTCTTGGTTAGAAACTTTCTGTTCTTCTTGGCCAGATATTGAAGTCTGTTTGAGAGCATGGCCATTTCAGCAGCATCTGGTTCAGAATCTGAACTTGATTGTTCTTCCTCTTCAGATTCAACCACTTTGAGAGCTTTTGATGACTTGCCTTTGGATGGAAGAGCTATTGATTTACTCTTCTTAGTAGACTCATGTTCATTAAGACTTAACTCATGAACTTAGAGAGAACTAACAAGATCTTCGACACTTAAAGTGTTTAAATCTTTAGCTTCTTCAATGGCAGTCACCTTTGGTCTCCATCTTGCAAGCAAGCTTCTGAGTATCTTGCTCACATGGTCAGAAGCAACATAGCTCTTCTTTAGAATTTGTAGCCCAGAGACTAAGGTTTGAAACCTTGAGTACATCTCCTCAATAGTTTCATCATCCTTCATCTTGAATAACTCGTACTGATGTACAAGCATGAGAGCTTTAGCTTCTTTGACCTTCTTGCTGCCTTCGTAGTTTGAACAGAGAGAAGCAAACATAGCTTTAGCAGTGGATTTGTCACTCATCTTCATGTACTCTGCTTTGGGTATGGCAGTGACAAGGGCTCCTCTGATAATATGATGCTTCTTGTAGAGTTTCATCAGTTCTGGAGTATGTTTCTTTCTATCCACAGCAGCTCCTTCTTCATCAAGGACAAGGTCACCAACACCATCTTCTAGAATATCCCATAGTTCTTCATTTAAGCTCATGATATAACTATAGAAGTTGGTTTTCCACCAAGAAAATTCTTCAGCATCTTCATTGAACTTTGGAACTTTTCCAACACTGGATCTCTTACTGTCACTATAATCATGTGAGACATTATTATAGCTAGTTCCATCATGAGTAGGAGTTGGAATAGGACCAGACATGTTTTTCTCAGATCTTTGACTGTTACACGGTTAAAGGCTCTAGATACCAATTGAAGGTGAGAAAAACACAAGAAGGGGGGTTGAATTGTGTTTTGAAAAATTCTTCAATTCTCCTAAAACTGAACACACTTGATCAGAAGCTAAGTGAGACAGCTTTTGAAGTGGTAATCAGAATCTAAATGCAGCGGAATAAAACAGAGAGAGAGAGAGAGAGAGAGAGAAGAAGAACGACACAAAGCAATTATACTGGTTCCTTCCACAATCCGGAAGTAGTCCAGTCCCCCTTGCACTTCCAAGGAGATTTCACTAAGAATAATATCTGATTACAATTTCTCAAGCACACAAGCAAGAGACTTCCTTTGCTCAAGCACACAAGCAAGAGACTTCCTTTGCTCAAGAACACAATCAAGAGACTTTCCTGCTCAAGCACAACTGCAAGAGACTTCTAACTAAACAAAATTACACAGAAAATTGTTTAAGGTTTGAACACTTGATATACAATCAGAGGTGCTCACAATACAAATCAGATACAGACTCAATGACTTAAGAATTTCTAAGATATGACTTTGAGTTACAGAAATTCTAAGTGAATGCAGAACAATTTCAGCAGAGGTTTGGCACTCGTAAAAATGTTGTGAGTCTTTCGTTCAACGCTCTAGTATTAACGTTCTTGCATTACCAATTCTCTAAGTCTTCACTCCTTTATATAGAGGTGTGAAAGAGACGTTGTGAAATTGCCAGCACATCAAAGAGTCGTTGTTGAAGCATGATCTTTCACCAATGATCTTTTGCCTGATTTGGTTGTTGTCCTATGAAGAACCAATTTGAAATCCATTCCTTATCCAAAGGAACATCTATGCAGGCGAAGCCGTATTCTGGAGCTGTTTTCTTGTCTTGTAGTGTGGACACAAAATAGAGTAGTGGAGAGGTGGTTGTACAGTTCGTACAAAAGTACAATGTCAACGCTTTCGTCCAAAATTGCAAGCACATGCCTTCAAACACCTTTGAAATGACCGTTGCAATGTTCCACTAATTTTCTGCTATGTTTTCGAATCCAATAGACAGCTTTTGCAGTGTTGATTCTTCAATCTTTGAATCTTTGCAAATCCAGTTGATCTTCAGCTTCTGGTGAAATGACTTCTGATGAGGCAGCTTCTGATGTTGTAGCTTCTGATGATGACGTGATACTTCAGGACTTCTAGTGTTCAGGAGCACTAGTCTTCAGGAGCGTTTTTCTTCAGGAGCGCTATTCTCTCTTCAGAAGCAGCTGGACTCCAGGAGCGCTTTCCATCTTCAGAAGCAGCTAGACTTCAGGAGCGCTTTCCATCTTCAGGAGCAGCTAGACTTCAGGAGCACTTTCCATCTTCAGGAGCGTATTGCCTTCAGAAGCGTCTAAGCTTCATCTTCTTGATATCACTTGCTCTTTATTTGCTCATTCAGAACCAATAAATGATGTAACTTTTTAAATATGGTCCTGTACACTTGAACAAATATTAGCTAGTCCAATTTACAATTTTTAATACCTTGTTATCATCAAAACTCTCTAAGGTTCATTGTTAAACACATTTTGTTCCAACAGTTCAAACCTCTGCCTCACCACATCCAATATCTCCACGACCTTTCACTATTTCAAACTCTATTTACAAGACAATCACTCATTAATTTAGAATGAGATTTTAATAAAGAAAAAATTCAAGAGCTGTTGAAGTATAATAACAAAAGCACCAACATCATGTTGCACAATTGGTAAATGATAAGTAATTTTAAACATGTGTTAGAGATTTAGTCTCATACTAGTTACTATATAAAAACAAATACATATCACTCTGAACGAGTCCTTTGATCTCTCGAGCTTGATAGAACTGTAATGGTTGAAAAAGTTTTTTTTTAAGAGATTTAACACTGCTACATTTTAGCTCATACTCCTTTTTGTTTTTTTGCTGATTTGTAATTATTAAAAACGAATTAAAATGTTGAATCATTACTCACACGGCCACGTCATATTCAAATAATTACGTGGCAATGCACCGGTGGCTCAAATTGTGCCATGTCATCATTGAAGGGTTGAGAGTCCTATGACATAAGGTTGTTGTTTTTGGATTTCCAAACTGTTGTATTTGGAATTCCAAATTCTATTATCTACCGAAGTTGTTACTAGGTTGAGTCACGACCAGGTCGCTCTCTTTAAGACGTTTCGTGGCACTACCCAAAATTGTGCAAGGTAGACTATCAATCACGCCGCCTCCAGGATAAAACAAGCACAGCTACAACTGTTCGATTAACTACTGCACTGTAGAAAATCGTTCGAGAATTACACCGTCAAATATGGTACTAAGACCACTCTTTAATACTGAAACCACTTTAATATGGTATTATTACCATTCTATTATGGTGCTAAGACCACTCAAATATGGTGTTTCCACCATTCTAACCTTTAAGTTCTCCAAACTTTCAATATGGTACTACGAGCACTCAAATATGGTGATACCACCATTTCTCCTCAAATATAAAAATATTTAAATAATTTATATACTGTTAAGATCATTCATAATTCCGACGGGACATTATTATTACGAAAGGGACTATGATCTTAATAGTACTCTTTATTCCGAAGGGACATATATTATCGAAAGGGACTATGAACTTAAGACCACTCTTAATTCCGAAGGGACATTAAACCGAAAAGGGACTATGGTCTTAAGAACACTCTTAAAAATATGGTTCAATCGATTGATCGAAGCCACTCGATACGGTACGTAACCGCTCTATTTGAAACCGAAAGGGACAGAAAGGAGTAGAAGCAGAAGAAACTTGTTAACACAAGTCGGAGGGAGAAGAGAAGAAAAGAATTCCCGACAACTCAATGAAATTCTTTTCGGTGTGTGGAATGCACTATGTGAGTTCTCTATTTATAGGGAAAATTCACAACTAATAAGTGAGAAACTTTGGGAACAAGTAATATGAGAAACTTTGGGAACAAGTAACATATTACTTTGCGATTAAGTAATTCACATATTAGATCTAGTACAAAAATATCTTAATTGAGTACTAAAATATATTAAATTTAGTACAAAAATATATTATATTATGTACCAAAATATTTTAGCAAAACTTGGGGACTAAGAAAGCACTTTCTAATAATGATTAAATTAATTATTTAATTTATCATTTCCAAATAATAAAATATATATCAATATATATTTTTTCTCTAGTGCTTATGTACCCCCATTAATTAGAGGTACACCCCCACTATATAAACACTACTAATGTGTGTGTTCCATCCGATGTGGGACTTCCACTTTTTTCAATTCACACAACACTAGTTCTACCCAACATGGGAATTTGTGTTTAGTCTTTTAACTCAATTTCCACACATGTTCCAACAATCCCCCACTTGAATTTAAAAAATGGTTTCAGAAGTAACGTCAAAAACGTCTCCATAAGATTTGCTAGTAAACAAAGGTGTCGCTTACAACTTGAACCTTTGCATAGCGAGTAAAATTCTGATTAACAAGAGTTGCTTACAGCATTGAACTCTATCTCAGACATAGAACCCACACACAAACCTTTTCATAAGGTGTATTCTAAAAGCCAGTGCGTTTATGGCCTTGCACGTGTATCCCGGTTTTAACGAATGCTCTAGGTATTCTGCCCCGAATCCCATAGGAACCGGCCCTTAGTTCCACATTTGTATAGGTGAGTCTATCAAGAGTACTCCTGTAGCTATGTACTCCACTCCAAATAGAGTATAGATCTCATTAAGAGTTTCTATTATCTCATCCTTCTATCACTGCAGGAATCATGCTTTCTTACTTTTATCATAGCATGTTCTATCACTTGTGACTTGTTATTACCCATTGAACCTATTTCTTGGGATCTCCAGTCATGTAGGTCGGGTTACCATCATTTGTGACCTTTGGGCATAAGTCCCATCCTATTGGATGTGTTTAGGACTTTCTTTTTAGTAATTCCTTTCGTCAAAGGATTAACTAATTCTTTATCAGTACGTACATGATCTACTTTAACCGTTCCTTTTGAGAGTAGCTAGCTCTCTATTTCTTTATGTGTTCGTGCCTTAATAATCGCCTCTTACCATTGTGGTAACGATTCTCAATTTTGTAATAGCTGCAGACTATCACAATAAATTAACACTTCTGGAAACGGTTTTATCCACTAAGGGATTTCAACTAGCAAGTATCTTATCAACTTGCTTCTTCACCAGTTTTCTCTAGTGTTCTCATCTCATATTCATTCCATAGTGGACTGAGTCAATATCATTTGTTTCAACAAATAACTCCTCTAGTGATGCTCAATATGCAAACACTAGTCGCTAAATATTCATCTGAAAGATGTTCTATTTTATATCTTGTACCATTTAAGTACAATAAGTTACTCCTCATGAAGTAATTCTAGAGTCATAGTCTTCTTAAGGCACCTCATGACTCTTTCTATAGCATGGCAATGCTTCTCATCCGTCTACTAGTAAACTTGCACAAGAGGTTTACGACATCGGCAATGTCGGGTCTAATACATTCAGTGACATACCTAAGTATTGCCAATGATGCTCGCATCAGTTTTTCTAACTCCATCTCAAGTGTTCTTACACTTGATCATAATATATGATTGCAAGTTTACGGTGAAATAATAATATTTCCTTAAGAACTTCTCAACTTTGTGAGATTTATCAAAAAAATTCTTTTTTCTGATCTAGTAATCTTGAAACCAAGAATTACTTCAACTTTGTCTAGGTCTTTCTTATCAATGTTATTGATAAACAATGATTTCACATAATTCATAACATGAATCTTTAAATCAAATATGAGCAAGTCATCTTCATAGAGACATATGATCGTGCAAATATTATTTGTCACTTTCATTCACTTTATACTCATTCGATAGCATTAGAATGTCAAATTTTTCATGTCATTCCTTAAGAGTTTATTTTAGACCTCACAAAGAATTATCTAACTTACAGACTTTGTTTTCTTGTCCATGAATCGCAAAACGTTTAGGTTGTTTCATATAGATTTCTTCTTCTAATTCACCATAAAAAAGGCAACTTTCACATCCATTTGGAGTACTATCGAGTTATGAACGGCGGCTAAAGGGACTAGTACTTTCATGGATAGCATTTTCGTGACTGGTGAATGAATGTCGAAGAAGTCTATATTTTTCTCTTTGTCTAAAACCTTTGACTACAAGGAGAGCCTTGTATTCATCAACCGTTCCATCAGGTTTTAGTTCCTTTTTCCAAAATCCAAATATAACCGATTGATTTTGCAACTATGAGACAAGTCAACAAAGTGTCATGTTTTGTTAGACTCTAGAAAATTCATTTCATCGTTTATTGCTTTTAGCCAAAATTCAACATCCAAATAAGGATATAGCTTCGTTTAAGGCTTAATGAATCTTCTTCCAATGTATAAACCATAAGGTCCATACTCTTTAGCAATTCATGCTTTCTTACCTCTTTGAGGTTCTATAACATCCCGTACGATGTTCTCATAACTATTTCTAATTACGGAATTTAGTTTACCCCCACTAGTGCCCCCACTGTTCTTTAATTTACAGGGGTACTTACTTCATAGAAATCAGCATCTTTTAATTCTATGATCACTTTAACATTTAGGTCCTAAAACCTATATGTTTTGTTATTTATCGCATACCCGATGAATACACATTCATAGGCTCTACTAGTGAGTTTAACTCTCTTGGGTTCAAAGTCCGAACTTATGTCAGACAATCCCAAGTTCAAAAAATAAGACAAGTTGAGTTGTCTTTTCTTCAAAAATTTCTTAATTAGAATTTTTGTTCTTAGACTTGGGTTCTCTATACAACATAAATTTCAATTTTTGTTATAAAAATTGAACATTCAAGCATATCAATTTTATTTTCCAAAATGCACAGTCATCAATAAATATGATAAAATATCATTTTATCATTTCTAGTTTATGTGTCATCAAATTCACACATATCATAATTTATTATGTTTAGAGATTCATATTCTCTAAATTCTGATTTATATGAACTTTTGGTTCATATATCTTGACTGCAATAAATAAAATTGTCTAATCATATAACGTTGGAATTAAATCCAAGTTACTCAAATTTAAAATTAAAAGCTTGTTCACATGTCAAATATTAAAATCACACAACTAATAAAATAGAAGCATAATTTAATTTTGATCATGTCATCAAAGTGCAGTCTTTTCTCATAAGAATGCATAGAGTACAAGTCACTAGACCTGTTCTTATAGGATTAACATCCTAAAATAATTGAGTGCTCAAATTTATATCCGTCTGCCAAAATTGATGCTCTAGCACATGGTTTTAATCGATAACATAAATATAATATATGTTGTAGCTTTCATTTACCAAAAGAGATTTATTTAGTGCACGTGCTGAACTGAAGCAATTTTGGCAGAGCAGGCACACATTGATTCTAACAATGTACACTCATCTTTCAATTATAACCGTAGCATCCTTTTTCATTTGTCAATGCACCGTACAAAATTTCCCAATCCTTGACAATTAGTTTTATCCTACTCGATCATCCCTGTGTTACGTTAAATGTTTGTCTTTGTCAATCATCAAAGATTCAATAGAAAATTAGAAACGATGCATCAACACTCGGGGGTTCTATTCATGTACCAATTAAGGTTATTTATTCACAGAACCGTATTGTGAATTTCTTAGTGTTGTTGTTATAACAACATACACTTCATTGTTTCAGTCGAAAGATGTAATTTTATAGCTTGATTTATCCTTAATGTATTTAGGGACAACGAAATCTCAATAAGTAATTTCTTCGGTAGACATAGCAGATAGAAACGTCTTAAAATTGTTGTTTTTGGATTTCCAAATTGTTGTATTTGGATTTCCAAATTCTATTATCTACCGAAGTTGTTACTAGGTTGAGTCACGACCAGGTCGCTCTCTTTAAGACGTTTCGTGGCACTACCCAAAATTGTGCAAGGTAGACTATCAACCACGCCGCCTCCAGGATAAAACAAGCCCAGCTACAACTGTTCGATTAACTACTGCACTGTAGAAAATCGTTCGAGAATTACACCGTCAAATATGGTACTAAGACCACTCTTTAATACTGAAACCACTTTAATATGGTATTATTACCATTCTATTATGGTGCTAAGACCACTCAAATATGGTGTTTCCACCATTCTAACCTTTAAGTTCTCCAAACTTTCAATATAGTACTACGACCACTCAAATATGGTGATACCACCATTTCTCCTCAAATAGAAAAATATTTAAATAATTTATATACTGTTAAGATCATTCATAATTCCGACGGGACATTATTATTACGAAAGGGACTATGATCTTAATAGTACTCTTTATTCCGAAGGGACATATATTATCGAAAGGGACTATGAACTTAAGATCACTCTTAATTCCGAAGGGACATTAAACCGAAAAGGGACTATGGTCTTAAGAACACTCTTAAAAATATGGTTCAATCGATTGATCGAAGCCACTCGATACGGTACGTAACCGCTCTATTTGAAACCGAAAGGGACAGAAAGGAGTAGAAGCAGAAGAAACTTGTTAACACAAGTCGGAGGGAGAAGAGAAGAAAAGAATTCCCGACAACTCAATGAAATTCCTTTCGGTGTGTGGAATGCACTACGTGAGTTCTCTATTTATAGGGAAAATTCACAACTAATAAGTGAGAAACTTTGGGAACAAGTAATATGAGAAACTTTGGGAACAAGTAACATATTACTTTGCGATTAAGTAATTCACATATTAGATCTAGTACAAAAATATCTTAATTGAGTACTAAAATATATTAAATTTAGTACAAAAATATATTATATTATGTACCAAAATATTTTAGCAAAACTTGGGGACTAAGAAAGCACTTTCTAATAATGATTAAATTAATTATTTAATTTATCATTTCCAAATAATAAAATATATATCAATATACTACCTCCGTCCCTAATTATAAGACCCTTTTGAGAAAAAAATTTGTCCCTTTTTATAAGACCCCTTTGGTATTTCCAAGTACATTAATTATTTCTTTACCAACATACCCTTATTTATTTTGCATCTTTTTCTTCAATCAACAATAAATATTATGTTGAAAACATAAATTAACTCTCTCTCTTAAGGATAAAATTGTAAAAACAATAGTAATTATATACAAATTTAATACTACAACCAACTTTCTTAATCTCCGTAATTTTTGCCAAAGGCTCCTATAATTAGGGACGGAGGTAGTATATTTTTTCTCTAGTGCTTATGTACCCCCATTAATTAGAGGTACACCCCCACTATATAAACACTACTAATGTGTGTGTTCCATCCGATGTGGGACTTCCACTTTTTTCAATTCACACAACACTAGTTCTACCCAACATGGGAATTTGTGTTTAGTCTTTTAACTCAATTTCCACACATGTTCCAACAAAGGTCTACATATGAGGGAATTTGAAATTACATGGATGATGGAACCTAAAGAATAATTGAAAGGACCCTGCACTGAGCTGATACAAAAGCACTTTGTGTGAAACATTAAAAATTAACCAAATATAATGTGGTTTTCAAGATATGCAAAAGTAGTATCACACTCATATCATATATACTTTTATTTACTGAATTTGGACTTGTGAAACAACAAGACTAATTTAATTCCCATTACAAAATTGTATGGTTTTGTTTACTGTAAGTTATGAGCATTGAGAATGAGACCCTTCAAAAATGGTAACCTCAATATCTTTAGGACTAATTGGTATATCATTGTTTGTTGTATTGTCCAAATTTTGAGTGTTCAATTGGCCACTACTACTTGTCTTCTGTTGTTGGTCAAACATCATCTTCAACTGCTTTCCTTGTTCCTCTATTCGCAATTGTAATTTTCTCTGAATCTGCAACCAGAAATTAATGTAAGAAAATTTTATTTCAGAATAGAACGAAGAAAATACAAATACTAAGCAGGAGTTTAAAAAAATGTCTATGGATGCGGTCTGGACTGCAACAGCGAGGTTTTTTTATGTTTAGCGACAGCGGCGTGGCCATAATTGAGGCCACATCAGTCACATTTGACTGAAATTCTCCATAATATCGGATATGTTTCTTTAAGGTGAGAAACTCATTGAATCCGAAGTTTTTTATTTTCTTAGACTGGAAAACCTTTGATTTTTTTTTCTTATTAGTAAAGACTACACTTCGCAACTAGAGGAAATATGTTTTTCCGAGTGATTGTTTATTATAATACAATGAAAAGAAAATTGCTGAAAAGTTGAGTCTAAATTCAACTATAGATGATTTTGGTAACATGCAAAAGAGACATTATATGTTTTGATAAATTTATAATGTAACTAATATTTAAAATACATAATTATAAATATTTTGTAAGAAATTTGATGAGTACATATTTATTGAATGAACTTTAAATTTCATAGATGGCCTCTAATCAAATCCAAACATGGATATGTCCCTGATTATAACACCTCGATAACAAATTATGAGTACGTTGAAATACGGATCATTGATTTTCTCACTTTACTAACTATTTGTATTAGAAGAGTCAAATATCGTAATATCAAGTTTCATGGAGCGGCGACAGCAATTTAAGTATAAGCTCTAGTTGTTCTTAAGTATAAGCTATGAATTATGCAGTGTCACAAAATAATGTATAAAGGAAATTGAAAGATATACCTCTAGTTGTTCATGAAGACGCCTCTGAACGTCTAGCTGCAGCTGAAGTGCCTCTCTAATTTGCAAGCCACTGCAAATTATGAAAAGAAACATAGTTTGTTACAATATGAAAGTAAGCGAGAAATGATTGCACCGGAATTATAGAACATAACAATCGGAAAAATAAGTAAGTAGCATTACGATTTGGCATCAAGATTCACATTCTCTACATGAGTTCTTTTCTCGGGTTTCCCTGAAACATGTTAACAGTTTGTTTAGAATTTATATTCAGTAAGGGAAGTAAAATTGATGTTTTTAGAGTGAATAGTATCCATTGAAGTGAAGATTAAGACTAACTGGTGAATAAGTTGATAATTTTCTTGTAACATAGAAAGTAAACCTCTATTTATCATTTAATAATTCAACTTTTCTAACATATGAAAGGATATAAATGTAAAAACTTCTTTATTACAACTTTTCAGGTTTAGCAATCTAAGTTTAAGTAGATCAACAATCAAACTATTTACTGCCACAAGCACTTATGAAACTGTTGGAGATTGGTTATGGAATCAGCTTATGACCTGTCCATAAGTTGTTTTGAGCTTTTTTTCTAATAATAGCACTTATGAAACTATTTACTTGTTTTGATAGCTTATGAAACAACTTATAGTTTATTGAAAACAGTCCTAGTTTATTTTATCTTATCGAGAAGTGATATTTTGACAACCACTTTTTGACAACTTTTTGACAACTTTATCTCTCATACTCACATGATGTTGTTATCCTCTCTCTTCCTTTTTCTCTCTCCATTGTTTTTGACCAATAAGAAGTGAGAAAAACAAGATTGTCAACAAAGTTGTCATCAAATGGATGTCAAAATATCATTACTCTTATCTTTTTTCATAAAGTTACTTACATTTAAGCAGTTACATGATAAGTACTTATGCTATAAGCACTTAATTAAATTGTCTATCCAACAGTGCCTTAGATTAGTTTATAACCACATCCCCTGTGTTCTAAGCTCTATGTCATAATGTTCTGTACACAATTTATTACATGAGTCCTGTTAAATTCATACACCATGTACTTTACATTATAGATAAAAAAAATATATAAAAAAAAAAAAAAACACTGAGTATGATAACAAAATTACCTTGAGCTTGTTCTGGCATATATTTTGCAATTCTATACTTCTGCAAATGACTTTTAACATGGAAAATTGTCAATCCATCTGAATCCATCAGCCTTAATATCGCTTTCGGTGTTGCCTCTACAATCAAGCAGCCAAGAACACAATCAAATTTTCGCATCTGTTTACTTTCTAACAACATTAACAATTTTTACTTTGTTAAGTTATAAATTTTTCTTTTTAAATTTCACAAAGAGAAGATGAAAGATAACGGAAGTCAATGCATTTTTCGAAACATTGAAAACAATGTTTTGAAATTTTTCAGAATTTAGAAAAAGAAAAATATTCACTGTATTTTTAAAATACATTTTCAATAACTTTCATGATGTATTCTTGATTGTTTATTTTATCGGTAGAAATAGAAACAGAAAACGCCAGAAGTAAACCGATGCATTTACTTACTCTCGGCACCACCAAGGCGATTCACACACTCAACAAACTTCTCATGAAGATCTTGAGTCCATCTTATTCGTGTTTTACTTGAAACCGAAGATCCATTACAAGCAGGGTTTCCGGAATTCGTTGAGACATTTCCTGTTGACATAGTTGGAGAGAGTTTATCTTGCTGATAAGAGAAATTCAGCTGTGAACCATGAAAATCATATGAACCACAAGAAACCTACAAAACACGAAAGATTCGACAAAGTTTAAGCGAACCAATAAATGAAAATAGAAACAATAAAAGTAAATTATAAGGTATGCATAAAAACAATACTTACTTTATGATCTTGATTTCCATTAGAATGAATTAATGGACTCATACTAACTGAGGCAGCATCATCAATGAAGAATTTATTTTGCTCAACTGAGAGAAAATTTTCTCCAAGAAAATTCCCACATTGGATTTTATTGGATTTTTCAGGAGATCTAAGAATTGGTTGCAAAGTGTTTAAATTTGACAACTCAAAATTGTGGCTAGATTGGTTTGATGTTGAATCAAGGTAATGATTTTCCCTTTGATACAAAGGGAATTCCAAATCATTAACCTTATTAGAAGAAAATTGAGATATCAAAAGAGGGTTACTACTTTCATTTCCAACTTGGTAATCATATTGTGGAAAACCCATGCAAATTTCAGTTGCATAAAAAGCTGAAGTTGGTGACTCAAAACGGCTCATAATTGTGCTTGATGATGATTTTCCTTGTCCTTGGTTTTGGTTTTGACTTTGGAATATGTATGATGATTGTTCCATAACCAATGGTTGACTAAAATTTCCAATATTTGAAGCATTTCTCATATCAAAATATTGACTAGAACAATTTCCAAACTCAGAATTAAAATCACCATTTAGTATATGGTTTTGTTGAATGCTTCCTAAATAATCAATCTTATTCTCATTCATTTAAAGGTAACTCAAAAATTGTCCACACAATTTTTTATAATTTTTTTGTGTTATCATAAAAAATAAAAAAAAAACTCTATGAAAGGTTCATTCTTAATAAGAAGCACAAAATGGAATGGTGGAATTAATGAAGAAAACAAGAACCAGAAATTGGAAAGGTAAGAATTAGAATACTAATGCTAAATTTTTATTCTAGCCTATAATGGTATAAAATTCTCTTCTTATATTCTTTAAGGCTTCAAGAATAAGATTTGAATCTAATTTGTCTAAATGCTACCATGCAAGATAATACATATTCTTAAGAAGGGATAGATATGAATAGTGATCAAATTGACACAATCAAAGTAAAGAACACTGAAAACAACAAAGCCTTACAAATAAAACAAAATTGTTTTTGTCTAATGTTGTTTTCTAATGATTTTAATCGAAGCACAAAAAGAATCAAAGGAAAGAAGAAATATTATGCAACCTAGCTAGCTTGAATGAGTCACAAGTGTACCACAAGCTATTTAATAAAAATAATAACACTATTTTTTTATAGGCTCTAAAATAATAATTGATTATGTTAAATAAAAATGATAGAATATTATAATGGGCATCTTTATAGGGTAATTTTTAATGTTAGATAAAGATACTGGCATAAATTCAGAAAACAATAGATCTGAAATTATTCTTAAAAGTGATTCGGAAGAAAAGATTAATAGAAATGGAGATAGCCAAATCTACCTTTCCCAAAAAAGAAAACATATTACGGTCTTACAAGTCTTGTCCCATTGCCTGACACTGCATCTTGCAAAGTGGGGGGTATCAGATATTACAATATATAAAAGGAGAAATGATATTTGAACAACTGACAACTTCTTGACAACTTTCTCTCTCATACTCACATAATATTTTTATTCTCTCTCTTTCTTTTTCTCTCTCTATTGTTTTTGACCAATGAAAAAAGAGAAAAGAAAAGTTGTCACAAAAGTTGTATGAAATAGTTGTGCAAATATCACTGCCAGTATAGAAAGTGTAACTTATTTAAAGGCAATGTGGAACTTTAACTTCCAGAATTCCCAGTAAATCAGATCTTGGAATCACTCCAATTGTGTAATTTTGGAATCAACTGTGTATTTAAACATAGGCACACTTTACTATTTTGATTTAACAAGACATATAATTTTTTTTTGGTGAACCTAGATTTTTATTGTTGCACACACAAGCGCGGAGATTGTCATTTGAGATAACCGAAATTTATTTAAAAGATTGACTTGCTCGGGAGGAAATAGATCTCACATATATTTAAACACATGACTACGGTTGATGTACTCTATGTTTCATTCTTGCCTCCCTAATAAATCAAGTGTCGTGAGCGCTACCGACTTTAATCGAGTGTTTGTTTGGAGGCAACCCAATTTTCTAGCCTTTGTCATTCATTTTATGTCATTTTATGTCATTTTTTAGATGCTAAAGGGGAGGATGATGATCTTTTACTGGAAGAAATTGAGGAGCTTCATTCTCTATCAGAAAATTTTCATTCCTTATCTCGCATTAACACCAGCATGCAATGGCAGAAATCTAGATTACTTTGGTTGAAAGAGGGTGATGCTAACTCTAAATTCTTTCATAGCATTATGTCCTCTAGGCGGTGAGCAAATTCCATATTTTCTTTAACTGTTGATGGCACTACTGTTGAAGGCGTGGAAGGAATTAGGGGACTGGTTTTTAACCATTTCTCATCTCATTTTCGATCCGTGGCAGGCGAAAGACCTAGCATTGAGAATCTCAATTTTAATATGCTTAATGTAGGTCAATGTGGAGATCTAACCAAACCTTTTTCAGTTGAGGAAGTTAAGCAAGCTGTTTGGGATTGTGACAGTTTCAAAAGTCCTGGACCAGATGGTGTTAATATGGGTTTTGTTAAAGATTTCTGGCCGGAACTCCGTGATGATTTTATGCGCTTTATATCTGATTTTCACAGGAATGGGAAGTTGTCAAAAGGTATCAATAGTACTTTTATTGCTTTAATTCCAAAAGTTGAGTGTCCGCAGCGCTTGAATGATTTTCGACCAATCTCTATGGTTGGAAGTTTATACAAAGTTCTTTCAAAGGTCCTCTCAAACAGATTGCGAAGAGTTATGTCTAGTGTTATCTCAGAAACTCAATCAGCTTTTATTCATGGTAGACAGATTCTTGATGGTATCCTCATTGCTAATGAGATTGTGGAAGATGCTAAGCGCCTAAAAAAAGATTTGCTCTTATTCAAAGTTGATTTTGAGAAGGCTTTTGACTCAATTGATTGGTTCTACCTTGAAGCAGTTATGAAAAAAATGAATTTTCCAACATTATGGCGCAAGTGGATTATGGAATGCGTCAGTACGGCCTCAGCATCTGTTCTTGTTAATGGCAGCCCAACTGATGAATTCAAATTTGAACGGGGGTTGAGGCAAGGTGACCCTCTTTCTCCCTTTCTTTTTTTAATAGCTGCTGAAGGATTGAATGTCATGATGAATGCTTTAGTAGAGGCTGGACTTTTTTCTGGTTACAAGGTGGGGGATAATAATAATCTTGTTTCCATCACTCATTTACAATTTGCTGATGACACCTTGTTAATTGGGGATCGAAGCTGGGCTAATATTAGAGCTCTGAAAGCTCTTCTCATTCTATTTGAAGCGACATCTGGTCTCAAAGTGAACTTCCACAAAAGTATGTTAG
Organism: Medicago sativa; assembly: GCF_051527215.1. Lineage (NCBI taxonomy): Eukaryota > Viridiplantae > Streptophyta > Magnoliopsida > Fabales > Fabaceae > Medicago > Medicago sativa. The sequence goes on from NC_140749.1 coordinate 51,758,612, forward strand.
TTGGTGTTAATATTCATGATTCTTGGTTGGTCGAGGCAGCCTCTGTTCTTCATTGTAAATTGGGAAGAGTTCCTTTTCTATATCTGGGGCTGCCTATAGGTGGTGATCCTCGCAAATTAAAATTTTGGCAACCCTTGATTAACCGTATTAAATCCAGATTATCGGGTTGGAAGAGTAAAAATCTATCTTTGGGTGGCAGTTTAGTTCTTCTAAAGTCTGTCTTGTCCTCTCTTCCGGTCTACTTTCTTTCCTTCTTCAAAGCTCCCGCAGGTATCATTTCCTCTATTGAATCTATTTTTAATTGCTTTTTTTGGGGGGGCTGTGAGGAGGTTAGGAAAATTTCTTGGATTAACTGGGACACTATTTGTTCCAAAAAGGAGGATGGAGGCTTAGGAGTGCGGAGGATTCGGGAGTTTAATTTGGCTTTACTTGGTAAATGGTGTTGGCGTATGCGGGTTGAAAATAGGAGTTTGTGGTATAGAGTTTTAGTAGGTAGATATGGGGAGGTAGGAGGTATAATCGCAGAGGAGGGGAGGTTTAACTCTGTTTGGTGGAATAATTTAATAAATATAAAAAATGGGGCTGGTTTGGGAGGTGGGCGGTGGTTTGATGATAATGTTGGGCGGGAGGTAGGCGACGGTGCTCATACTTTATTTTGGTGGGATCCTTGGATTGATGGGTTAGTTTTAAAGAATATTTTTGGCCGCCTTTTTGATCTTGCTAATAATAAAATGGCAACGGTGGCTGAAATGTATTCGCTTGGGTGGGGGGAAGAGGGGGAAGCTTGGAAGTGGCGGCGTCGTTTGTTTGCTTGGGAGGAGGAGAAGGTGCGGGAGTGTTGTGATATCTTAACTAATATTGTTTTGCAGCCTAATCATTCTGACAGGTGGATTTGGCACTTACATGCTTCCAGCAATTATAACGTCACAAGTGCTTATAACCATCTGTTAACACCAACCAGTAACAACTTGTCAGCAACTCACACGTCAGAAATCTGGAACAAGGAGGTGCCTCTGAAAATTAGTCTTTTTGCTTGGCGGTTGTTGCGGGATAGATTACCAACAACTGACAATCTAATTAAAAGACACATTTTACTTCCAAATGCTCAGTTATGTGTGGGTGGATGCGGTATGATGGAGGATGCAAAACACTTATTCCTCTCTTGTGATTTTTTTGGTAAACTTTGGTATGGTATTTCTTATTGGCTTAGTTACCATATAGTGTTTCCTGAACATGTGCCAGACCATTTTTATCAATTTGGCACCTTAGGAGGCTTCTCAAAAAACAACTGCTCCGCTTTTCATCTTATATGGTTATCTTGTGTGTGGGTAATTTGGCTTGAAAGGAATGCTCGGGTTTTTCACCAAACAGAAGCTTCGATTAATCAATTGCTAGATAAAGTTAAGCTTCAATCTTACTGGTGGCTGAAAGCAAATCGTCCTAGTTTTGTTTTTTCCTACCATTCTTGGTGGTTAAATCCTTTACCTTGCTTGGGAATTATTATGTAACAGGGTGGCTATCTTTTTTGGTTTTTCCTGTTTTTGTTCCCCGTATTTTTTTGATTGTATTTGATACTCTTTCAGCTGGGTTTTTGGCACTCCTTGTGCTGAAATCTCGAGGCGTTCAGTAATATATTCCATTTTAGCTTCTTCAAAAAAAATGTTTTTTCAACCAGTCCTTACACACATTGAGCGATTTTTTGAGAAATGAGTGAAAATTACACTTAAATGTTTCTGTAAAAATGGCTTAGCCCTTCCAACAATTTCCCTCTGATTTTATGTTTTGAAATTGCTTAGTGCTGGAAATAATGGCTTAGCGGTTTCAAAAAAAATTGTGGACAGAAAATCACTTAGCGCAACAAAAAAATGGCTTAGTGCTTTTGAACAGTTACAAGGTCATACAAGAAGTTTTTTAAGTTTTTCAAAGTTGATGCAAAGGAAAAGTGATTAATTTTAGATTATGCTTATACGCAAATAAGAAGTAGACCATTAATCAAGATCAATGCAAAACACAAGATACCAAAAAAGCGAAAAACAAATGAATTAATGAAAGTAAATGATAGAGGATATCACTTAATTTTCCCTTATTTGAAAAATCAAACACCATGCAACTGGGCTCGAGTGGTTAATGAGCTCCATCAAGGACCAATTGTTCGAGAGAAATTGAGTTCGATTTCTGGGTGAAACAATTCTTGATCAGTCTTTGCTTTCCTGCTAGCTAAACTCCGGATTACCATGGGTCATTTCCCCCGAGAACCGGAAGGTTAACACACCAAAAAAAAAAAACACTTAACTTGTTAAAACTTATTTTTAGACAAATTGAATTATTCATAAGTAATTGCAAAACAACACACGATTAATTCAATTGGGTAACTAATATGATGAATTCTAAGAACCCCTTCTCGATGTTATGGATCCTTAACAAAGAATCAACATTTAATTGATTATCAATCAAAATTAGGTTTTTCAAAATACACAATTGAAGTAATACTAAAACAGAATATTGTTCTTAAGTCAATGTTTTTTTTTTCTAATATCAACTGATTATGAAATTGTTTACACCAATATTTATTCTTAAGACTTATCAACCACGAAACCCAATCTTTCAAAAATTCTTTGTGTAGCCCTTCAACCTTGACACCCAAGATTCAAGCCTCCAAATATTCTTGATAACCACTCTTCTTCAACCAATTCGACGAGCCTATCAATTCAAGAGTCTCCCCAATCTTCACGAGCCTCTTCAAAAATTCCTTTGGGTCTCCTTCGAATCTCTGTTGATTGTTGACAAACCATCAATTGTTCTTGAGATGTTAGATGAAGGAAAACCCCCAAAACCCCCAATTGGAGAGGAAAGATCCTCTCTTTCTTGTAGGTTTCAACTGCCTCAGTTGCAAAACCCTTGAATATCACAATCCGACGTACAAAGAATTTATATCTAATTAACTCACAATTTCTTAACTTCACGATCAATATGAGTTTCCAAAGAGTAGAAGGTAGAAGAAGAGGGTTGAAGAGAAGAGAAGAGAAGAGAAGAGATAGTGAGAAATTCATGTTTTAGAAGTGATGAGATGTTTGAATTATATAGGTTTTTGAAACATGTGAGAAAATGAAGTTAACAAATATGTTGTCAAAATAACAGAGTGAATCGATTCGCTTTTTGGAGTGAAACGATTCAGTTGGAAAACAACTTGAATTTTCAAAAATCTAAATAATAAAGTAAGTCAATGCATATTTTGAAACACATGAATGTGAAGTTAAGATCATATGAGCTACCTAGGTACACGAATTCTACTAAGAAGTTTTGACATAAACTCAAAACCATTATTAAGCTTAATTACATTAAATCAAACCAAAATCTAAATGCACTCTTACATTGGGGCCTGTAACGTTGACGACGCTAAAATTATTAATTGGGTCTGCACTAGATTAAATCTAATCTTTTAACTTCAATTAAACAAACAATGCACTAAGACAGGAAATAAAATAAAAAAACACCTATTAAATACGGGAAATCAAATCAAGCAATGTCGTGCCAAGATAACAAAATCATAAAAACATACCAAATAAAATGAAAATAATGTTAAAATCGCATATTCAACTAAAGACATTAACTAAAAAATAATTTAGAGGGGTGATTACAGGCAAAAATTTAACCTAAACCACTCCTCTTCGGTAGATCAAAAGTTTATATCAGATATATATATTCTATGTAAAATATACATAAATATACAATCATTTGATATATTATCAACATGCGTCAAGTTTAATGACCTAAAATTTTTAATTATACCATGTTAATCTTTATACATTTCAACAATATTTCCAAAAACAAAAAAACAACATTTCCAATTGTTTTAGATTTATGCAGAAATACATACATATCAATTATATGATATAAATTTTTAATTCAATTACCAATTTTATAAAATATGCATCAAGTAGTGTATTATTGAGCGGTATAATATTCTTAAAATATTAAACATATATAATTTGATCTCAACATTTCATCAAATTTCTTGGTGTTAAACATTTGGTTCCCATGGAAAATAAGCCCCCGTAATCTTTATAAAATATGCATGAAGTAGGGTATATAAGCTATGGTAATCTAGAGTTTGACCGAGAGGTGAGCAAAGTCTAACAAAAAAATTTTACATCTAAATAATCGAATTCAGTTTCTGCTAAACAATTTGTTATTTAGTTGGCTACATTTCATCAATTTCATAAATGACACTGATTCCATTGGAAATATCCAATCTATGTAATTGGCTAAGTTCCGTGCTCAACATCTTTAATTATCCTACATTGTTGTAATAATTCAACTAAAACCAAGAGTGGTGATATGTTAGGACGAACGAGGTCAGGGACGGACCCAGAAATTTTATATAGTGTAGGCCAATTTTATATAACATTTCATTTTTAAAAAACAGAAAATACATTATAATTGTTCTATACAGTTTTTCATATTCTTGAAACATTGCAAAATATATTATAATAAGAGACAACTCTAAAAACAAATATACCAGCAGAAAAATAAGCACTACCAAAACTAATAATAATATAAATTCACTCAAATAATCACTACCAAAATAATTATATATATTTTGTGCTATGAAATTATTAAAATAAATAGTATCTCTACTCCTTACTAATTCCTCGAAGAAAACAAAAATCTCTACCCCTTACTTCTCTCTTTGTCGTGCCTTTTGTATATATAATAATTTATACCCTTCTATTATCTATGTACTCATTATTGTAAGGCAAAAAAATTAGAATAAGTTACTGTCTGGAACTACATGCTCTCAAAAGCTAATAAGAAAAAGAACTCTATTAAACCAGTACTAGTTTTCTGTTTTATTTCTCAAATGTAGTGAGGGCCCAGGCCCACAGAGGGCTCTACCTGGGTCCGTCCCTGAACGAGGTGGATTAGAGTCTAATCTATGTGGATCTTTTTCCTTTTTTTTAATAGAGAACATTAAGAGTTTTTTTAGAATCTTATATAGTTAAAAAGATCATGCTAAAGACCAAAAAAAAAGTCTTTTAAAGTTTACTAGATCGGCCTACTTAAGTAAATATAAAAGATATTTTAATTATTGTTGTTGTTGTTACATTTTGTATTTTAAATCAAGTTATAAATTTTCTATATCATATATAGCCATATTTAGATTATCTAAATTATTGTGTTAAACATCTAAATGAAACTTATAAAATAATTTTGCCAAATACTCAATTTTAGTGAGAGAAACTTTGTCTTCTCTCTAAGTTTTCTTCCTCTTTCACACATCGAGGAGGGGTGATTTTAGGTCAATTTTTGACCTAAAATCACCCCTGTGCATCTCTTTTCCCCTTTCTTTCAATCTTAATAAGTGATCTCCACATACATCAAGTTTTTCTTTTGTGTTTTTTCGTGATTTCGTCGTCTTAGTGCGACGTTGTGTTGTTCGTCGTCTTGTGTGGCGTTGTTTGATTTCGCATCTTTTGTTGTGCGGTGTTCGTTTGCTTCGTATTGAAAGATCAACTTCATACAATCACAAATTCAATCAATGATTTGGGGGTCAACGTTGCAGATCCAGAAGCATGAGTATTCTGGTGATTTAGATTTTATCATATTATTTGTAGGCATTTTGTCGTTGAATGCTATTAACTTGGGTGATGTGAGTTTGTTCGCAGATTCACCCTTTACGTTTTTAGGGATATTGATCATGTTATTGGCTTTGATGTATTCTATCAATATGAATGAATGAATATCCTTTGTTTTTGTCAAAAAAAAAAAGGATCTAAATGAAACTTATGTTAATCTCATTAGTGTATTAGCTTGTTTGTCTATTTAAATATAGGAAAATGCTGGCAAGTGTCCTCAATGCACTTATTAAGAATATTAAATAAGAAACTTTGTCTTGAGAATGATACATTCAACACATTAAAACTTTTAAAGGTATCTTTTTTTACATAAGATTTATCAATTATTTCTATTTTAAAATTCTTAACAAATGTCCTTAGGGTGCTTCTTAGCAAAAGCCCTTAAATATATATTAGATTACTTATTTAATAAATTCACAAAAATTAGGTCATAAAACAACCTTAACAATGTACTCCCTCCATCCTAAATTGTAAGAAGAAAAAAAATCAAATCACACATCTTAAGAAAACTAAAACATAGGAGTATAGTTTTTTGTATTTTCTTTGAAATAAGTTTTATTGGAAGATGTAAAAACAATTTCATTGGCTTGGTTATGGATAAAATGGATGGGAAAGAAAATTGAATGTAGTTTGCATTAATTTCATGAGAATAAACAAAAGTTTTTTTGGAAAAGATAGTTTTTTTTAATAAAAAAAAATTAAATAGGATAAAAGTTTGTCTTTTTTAGAATAAAGAAAGTGAGTTTGTTTCTTACATTTTGATAGTCAGACCCAACTAATAAAATAAGTGGCCAATCATTATAAAGCGAACGTAAATCAGCCTTAAAGACAAGTTAATAAAAACAAAGCAAGCTGGAAAAAAGGAAAATGCTTGTTCCAACGAATTGGCTATCCACGAAAACCACGACTTGATATCTGCCATCCATTTTCACAAACACATGGCCATGATTTCCATTAAATCCGGAAGTAATAGTTTTCCATCTTTTTAAAACACATATACACATGTACATTCTTAATATTCGTTGGTAAATCCTTCGTGGAAAATAGCAATTCTCTGGAAAAAATTATGAGGCATTTACTTTGGAGTCAATTTCAATGGAGTACAAAACATTTGAAATTCTTATAATAAATGCTTGGAACAATCCGAAATGGATTAATCACCATATTGGATGAGGATTATGCATTAACTGTCACAAATGTGTAAGGAATGATTTTCTCACAACAGTTAAAATGTCATAATCAAAATTGGGGAATCAAATTAATGGGTTTAGCTTTGTAATTAAACGGTGGAAAGCAAGATTCCTCAGTAATGTTAACCTGGCAAAGGAATAACCTATGTGGATTTGGTCAAAAAAGTGCAAAAACTTTGTCTTCTTCTTGTAATCCTAATTAGCTTATACTCATTCTTAATTGCTGAAAGGACCTTTGTTGCTTAAAAAGGTCCAAAAATAAAATCAATTCGTTCATTGATAATCACAATTCACAAGCTGTCTCTCCACCTCACCATCTTCATATTGATGGTTTACTTAATCTCATGTCTTAATCATATACTCCTTCCATCTTAAATTAGGTGTTCCTTTTGAGTTTATAGTTATTAAAAAAGAGCAGTGCTACATGGCACAACAACCATTACATACGAATTAGCACGACATGTGTTTTAAGCTACTACTGTATTTTCGTTTCCTATATATTGTGAGTTTTTTACAATTAAGCATAAATTTATAAAAAAAAAAAGCATAAATCCACATCATATATAAATTTCAATATATTGGGCGATATTCAGTCAGCTAGAAAAACCAGTGATCATAAAAGAAAACAGAGGGGGTGATAAAATAATGAAGACCCAACAACTAAAAATAAGAGAATTTGAACTTATTTTCTTCCATTTGATTTTTAATTTGGAGGGGAGAAAAGAAAAACTAGTATATGTGAATGTGGAAGTTCGATACCTTTTAAATCGTCTCTTCTTAAATTATAATCAAAAGGAAACAAAGAACAAAAGACTATTCATGATTCACAGCGTAATATGATTCAATATGGATTACATTGATTAATTCTATAACCTTCTTTTTTTAGGGAATTACTTCTTAAGGAGAAATATCAAGGTTTTAAACCAACATCACCCAATCAACCAAAGTGGGTTTAAAAACAGGAACTAAATATGCAAACTTAGACAACATTTTTATAATTGATATTAAAAAATAGAGGAGAGATCAAATTACACCGAGGTAATGTTACATCAATGTTACACCGCTCAATATCGTTTTACTCGATACATATTTTCAAATTTGACCGTTGGATTGTATGTTTATATCACACAGATCATTCACGTAAATTTTTACGCAAATCTAAAATCATTTGATATGTTATTGAGATAGAACAAGATTAACGGTGTTATATAAAAGTGCACAAACCGTTAATCTTGATGTAACTCAATAACATAATAAATAACTTTAGATTTTTGTAAAAATTTACGTGAATGATTTATGTGATATAAACTTACAATCAAACAGTCAAATTTGAAAAACATGCATCAAGTAAAACGATATTGAGCGGTGTAACATTACCTCGGTGTAATTTGATCCCTCATCTAAAAAATAAAATAACATTTCTTAGTCTAAACAACTCCAATTATTTATTTATTTATTTTATAATTAACATTTGTTTATGCATGCCAGGATTTATTGGAAAAATCGAAGTCCATAGTTTATAATGATATGCATCTCTTACTTTAAGGATGAGTTAGACACAAATTACAATCCGGTATCAAAACCTATTGATTCGGACAATCCACAATTTATACACATATCAAATTCAATAGTGTTGGACGTGAGAGAGTGTATTGAGAAAAACTCAAATCTAACATATAAAAATTAAAACTCTTATAAGAGTTTATAAAGAGATACGTCTTTTATCATACAAACTGATTTTGTAAAGATCAGTTAGAATCAAATTTCATTAAGATTACGTGTCCGACACTTATTCTTAATCTTAATCATGTTGAGAAATGAGTAGGGTCAATCAATAAAATTGTACTTTTGTATCACGTGGCAAAGATGAACTGGAGGGAATTAATATATTGATTTATATAAATTTATACTATAATTAGCTGCGTCTATTCCGATGCAGTTGGAATCTAAAACACAAAATGACCCATGGAACCACCAAGGGTCGTATTTACTATTTAGAGTATTCTTGCCCTCCCATTTTTGTGACAGAAGAAGAAGGGGGTGGATGACTGGATGAGAAAAGAATAACATCTCAAAACTATTATTATTCGATTCAAGCCAATAAGGAATGGTTAATTAACAATCTAGATATGAATATAACAAATAATAACCGTTTTTTTTTCGAGAAAAGGTCCCATCTTACCCCTCCAGACCAAAAAGATAAGGGAAGCGAGGTAAGGGCTAGCTTATAATCGACAAATTTACCATTGTGAAACAATTACGCATTTGTCCTCGTGAGCTTAGCTCAGTTGATAGTTGGTAGGGACAAATGCATAATATATGTAAGGTTTGGGGTTCAAATCACAGCCACCACAAAAAAAAAAAAAAAACAATTACGCATTTACGCTTTTTTCTCAAATTATTTTGTAATATTTTAAAGTTTTATAAATTAATAAAACAACATCAATAACATGACCGATCAAATATAAAAAAGTATAACACAGAAACCAACCGGAAATACATTATAAAGGACTATAAAAAATAGATCAACATATATAAACATGAACAATGTTCATATGTATGAACATCGAGGAACACACATGATCATTTATTCACGAATGTGCTCGATGAGAAAGAAAAAAAGTAAGTGAAACTTACATAGTAACGACAATGACAAGTGGTTAAAGTCGAGGGGCGAGAGAGAACAAGGAGACATAGAGAAACGAAAATGAGGGTGATGACTAGAAAAAAAAATAAGGGGACAACCATAGAAACTAGAGTTTGTTTCTCATTAGAGTTTAGAAATATAAATAGTACAAAATTCTTAGCTATGCAATTTTTTTTTGTCAAGTAGTCTAGTATCTAGAGAAATGAGAATAAGTGTGGTGTTCGGAGTTCGAACATCGGTCCCTACATATTTTATGCATTATCCCTTATCAAATGAGTTAAACTTATAGATACAAAATGATGATAAAAGTAAAGTTCACGTATATTCGGTGAAAAAAAAAAAAAAAACCTATGCCACTGAGCTAGGCGTTTTGTTAGCATTGTACTAACCGAGAACGATCCTATATAACATATCATGTTCAATCACAAGGTTGTTATGTGATTTTATAAATCAGTATAACATATATGGCTTGTATAAATATATGGCTAGAAACGTATAAATATATGGCTAGAAACGTATAACATTTTCAATTTAATTTCCAAAATTTCACCTTGTATGTGTTTTAAGCACGATAAAATGCTACTATAATGGTTAATGTTTTTCATTCTCTTCCAACTCATAATTTGATAATATTACTTTCAACATTTCTATCTCAATTAAAACCATAAATTTCAAAATTGGGTTGAAATTTTTTCAAGTTGACAAGCACTTTACACGAGTACTATAATTGTCTCCGGTCCCCTCTCTTTTAAGTAAAGCCGTTGTCAAAGAGAGTTTGATTCGCATCTCATTCTTCAAGTCGCTAACTTCTTATCTTATAGTGAAAATATGTCCACGCTTCGAGGAAGAACCAATTAATTTGAGAGGTGACCCTTTTAGCACTCTTTGTTTATCTTCTGAACACAGATCATATAATACAATCAAATACAATAACATGGAATCCAACCATATTTCCCAATCATCTAAAAAGAATAATGAAGAATAGTTTACCAAAAAATAACATTTGTAGAACAAATACAAAGACAACGTGTTTGAATGTCGAAAGTTGAAAGTCAAGTTGCAGGAATGTCACTTCGTGCCCGTGGAACAAATAGATGGAGAGATGCATTTTATTTTATTTTACAAAAATTGGAAAGATACATGGTATTTGTTTAACTTGCAGAAATTATATTTGTACAACTATTTTGAAATAACAATCTTCTGTTACCAAAAAAAATAACAATCTTCTTTATTTGTTTTTTTTTAATAAGTAGAGAGAAAAAAAAGTTGAGAGAAAGTTCTCCCAAAAGTTTTACAAAGTTTGTTATACAAACTAATGAAAGTTCTTTTTATTGCGCTAACGCGTGTATATTATCAACAATATTTTATAGAAATTTAAGTGTAAATTACAAATGATATTTTATATAAAAAAATTGATATAAAATATAAAAAAAAAAAAAAAAAAAAACATCCTCAAACTAAAAAACAAATTTGGTATCTGGGAAGGAGTAGAGATATTTTACGTTTTGAGTGTTACTTCTGCAATTTATGTTTCACTTTTTGCATTTTGACTAATGAAATGTTTGGGGGTGAAAATGAAAGCATTGGGTTAGGGGTGTGAAAATGAATTGTTGTTGGGTTGTAAAAAAAATGGTGAAACGGTTGAGGGCGGAAGTCTAATAATTGTTTGGGCCCTCTTTACGCTTATTGCTATATATATACCCACTTTAGACCAAATATTACTATATAAGCGACAAATGCATCTTGTCCTATATATTATTGATAAAAAAGAATAACAAAAAAAATATAATAATTGGCCAGGCTGAACAAAGCCAATAAAAATAAGTAAAACAATAGTAGAGATACCAAGCTTTATATAATTTTAAATATCTGATTTGATAATTCAATTGATTTACTATCTTTGAAGCTTCTCAACGAGCTTCATTATCATACGTCACCAGAAATACATAATAGTATAAAATACATTTTCCTCATACCCAGTAACATGAAAACCGTTTATCATTTGTCAATAGAATATGATATGCTACTTATCAAAAATCACACAAGACAAATTTAACGTACCAAACATGAAATTTTCACGATGAAAGTCATATTATATTTAGAAATCTAAATACAAATTCAGGGTAGTTTCAATCTAAAACACCAAAAAAACAACCTCAAAATAAAAAACAAATTTTGTATATGGGAAGGAGTAAGTATTTTACGTGTTGCTTCTGCAATTTAGGTTTTACTTTTTTCATTTTGGCTAATGAAATGTTTGTGGGTGAAAATAAAAGCGTTGGGTTGGGGGTGTGATAATGAATTGTTGCTGGGTTGTAAAAAAGAGGGGGGAGGGGGGTGAAACGACTGATAGACTGAAGTCTGGTAAATGTTTGGACCCTTTTTGCGTTTATTGCTATGTATACCCACTTTAAATCAAGTATTACTATATACGCCCCCCTTTATAAAAAGTTTTTTGGTCCCCCTATGGACATGGGACCTAAGCCTCCGCGTTCCTGGCCTATTCGTGGGGCTGACCCTGTCATTATGACATTTAAGTCAGACGAGGTGCTAGTAGGCAACATACGAACTTAGTTATAGGCGACGAGTAAAGAGTTAATAATCATAGTTGGTCCCCTATTTATAATGGTTGGAATGATGATAAGCTCCTTGTTGGTTGCAACATGATCTTCTTAGCTTTAGACAATTTGTTACAAGGCTAATTCAGATATTATATTTACTATAACCCTAAAGACAGACGGGAAAACATATATGGTTCAATTGAGTCCCATGTAAGTAGGAATGACTTGTAACACCTTAATCCCAAGTTATTATTATTTTTAAATAAAAATACAATAATTAATTAAACATGCAAGGGTGTCACACATCTCCTTTAGTTCAAAAATACTTCATTTAAATAAATAAAAACGTCGCAGCGGAATAATTTTCAGAACATCAAAGTAATTGTCACATCATTGTATCGACATCAAAATTGGATTTAAAGTCGAATTCTGAAAACAAAATCTAAAATAAAAACAATCCTCAATCCCTAGTGTTACTGATCAGAGCTTAGACTCAATAAAGACTCACAAAAGCGATAAACAAAAAGGAGAAGGCTCCAACGCCATCCTTTGAGACTCACTGCTACTAAGATCTTCTTCCTGCAAATTTACACCACAAGGGCGTAGGCGCCCAACCCGCAACTAGAGGGTGAAAATATATTCGACATAAAAATCGCATAATCATAATGAATAGAAACTAGGCATAAAACACATAAGCATCATAAATCATATATTCATATAAAAATTATTCACATCATTTAATAATCAGCTTTCATCATTTAATAAACAGAATCATATCACCATCTTTAAATAAACTCATCTTCATATATATATATATACATATATATATATATATATATATATATATATATATACATATATATATATACATATATATATATATATAGTGAAGTAGCAATAAGTGTCGCAAGAAAGGGGGTTTGAATTGTGACCCTTTTCAAATTTAATCCTGAAACTTTAATAAGTTTATATACTTAAGAATAAGATTCTTGGTAGAGGTTAGATAAACAATTTTATAAATATTAAGAGATTTATATTATCTTTATGATTAAGTAATTTAAATAAGAACCAGAACGTTCTGCAGAATGATTATGTTAATTAAGCTGGATATTAATAATATTACTGATTAATGTGGGACCAGAGAACTTTAGATTAATTTAATTATTAATTGAGACCAGATCGTTCTAGAGAATGATTAAAATTAATTATAATATAATATTAGAGATTGTATTAAGACTAGAGCACTCTTGATTAATTCAATTAATGAGGACCAGATTATTCTGGAGAGTGATTAACTTAAGCAGCAAGATAAATATTAAGGATAAGGTTAGGGCCAGAGCACTCTGGATTAATATAGTGTTTAAATAAAAGACAAGATAAAGGAAGAGAGAATGACACAGGAGAGTTATCCTGGTTCACCAAATCCGGCTACTTCCAGTCCCCACACTTCGTGTGAGATTGTCCACTATAATATCCTGCTAATAGAATCTTCTGACTAGCACTATAAATTCATGATCACACCAGATCAGTCCGTTACACCCTGTATTATGAACTTCAGCATGTTTTTACTTCTTTCTCAAACTATTATAACAAATAGACTTGAGAATTTACTACACACTTTGTATGATAAAGGTTTTTGTTGATCTCACTATGCTCAACACTTGTTTGAGACTATGATTACAAAACAAACTCAAAGGTTTATGATCCAAGATATAATGAGAGAGCAAGAGTTTGTTTGTTTGTGAAGAACTTTGTAAGTGAATGATATTTGCACTTGAGAGATAATTGCTTTTTTGTGTAAGTTCTTTATTTGATACTTCAAGGCCTTCATCTATTTATAGAAGCTTGGAGACTTGCTGCCCACTTCTAAAACCAGTTGACCTTGCTTTAATTTGAATGAGTTTTGTGCTCCAAAACTTGCTTGAAAGGAGAACATGATACTTTGCAATTGGAGATTGATCTTGAGAATGATCAGCAAAAGTGAAGAGAGAAATCACACGTTTATGCAAGCTGTTTGTTGCCTTGCTTGAAACCAGCTAGCATGAAGTGACTTGGATGAGGTCATGCCATGTCCTCTTGCTTATGTCACTTAGATACTTTATGAGATGGATCTTTTTCCTTTAATGGGTCAAAACACATATTTAAGACCCACTTGTTTTGTCCATATATATATATTTCATGAGATCTTCCTTAATTTTGTGAGACAATATTAAATTCTTGATTCTCATGATTTATTGCCTTTGATAAAAAGTACAAACTTGTTCTTTTGTGCGTGAATGACCATGGAGTCTCATGTGTGCCAAGATCAATCTTGAGATTATTCTTATGAAACAATTTATCACAAAAATCATTAGTATTAACAAGATGAATTATTTTAAAGATGTTTGTAATCCTTAAAACATTAAAAGCGATTTTGCCTCAACATTCTACCCCTTTTTTAGGATGACAAACATTAAAATATTTTGTCTTTGATTTTTATGGAAATAATATTCTTTTTGATGATTTGCGCCCCCTCAATTTAAGCATATGAGATTCTTTGAGATTTTATAAGGCAATATTTTTATCAATACTCCCCCTCAATCACAGCATTCAATAAAAAATGATTGAGAATATTTTTATGAAACATAAAGTCAAATTTATGCATATGATTCATAACATGATACTATCTAAGAAATATGTTTCATCAGAGATTTCATAGTTTGAGATTTGCAGCATAGAAGCATAAGAAACATGAAACAAAATAATGCATAAGTTTTAATACCTAACAGCAAAACACACAAGAGGTGTTTTTAGGTACATAGCAAAACATCAATAGTAGCAGCATACAAAGATTTGCACTTAGGCAATAAAAACAAAACAAATGCGCATATCAGTTACTCGCAAGGCGCATATATCAGCAAAATAACATTAAGTTCATAACAGAATAATATAAAATTAGCAAAATATCATAAAAAGAAAGTTCTTCTTTTTCTTCTCCCCCTTTGGCATTGTAAAAAAGGGCAAGCAGTCACTCTTTAGGAGGTGTGGCAGTGGGTGCAGTTGGTGAGGAAGCATATGAGGAGGATGAAATATCTGGAACGTGCAGATTGAACATTAGTGGTTGGAAAGGAATTTCAGTTGGTGGAGGCAAATTGAGACGAATGCTTAAGGCCCTTGTTTGCTAATTTGTGTGATTCTGATTGTGAAGAGTGTAGTAGGACAGATGATTCATGATGGCGACTTGATTTTCAAAAAGTCTGCGAATATCATCACGAGTCTTACTTGTATTCTTTTCCATTTTTTACCTCTTGGATGGTCTCTCATCAGTTGGCACATCTTTTGCATCAGAATGAGATATGTCTGGGAATTTTGAGGGACAAGCAGACTGCATAGAGTTTAGAGAACTCATAGGCACAGAAGTTTCGAATGCAGCTTGATTAAAAAATTTGCTAACCTCATCAGGTTTAAACAGAGCAGAGAGATCGGTCTTAGGTCGTGAAATAAAAAGATGCGAGAGTTTTGATACCTTAGTGGCTTTGACAGATTTTGTTGCAAAGCTTTGAAGCACATCAGTGGCTTGAGTTATAGAGGAAAGCCTGAGTCTGGAAATTTGATAGCAGAATCCCATGTTCTTCCAAAATGGGTGATCGTTCTTATGAACAATCCTGAGCCTGTGAACCTTCAAGAATTCGTTTTCCAGTATCATAATCTTCCCTTTTTCTCTTCTTTGACACATCCTCAGTGTCGACCACAGCTTCTTTCATGTGCTTGATGTTTTTAGGACAGAATTTTTTAATTTCAAGCTTAGACTCTTCATCATCTAAAGGTACCAAGAACTTTTGGAAAACCTTAGTCATCATCATTCCATATGGCACACAAGACTGTCTACTTGAGGTTTGAGAAGTAGAAATCATGTGTTGGATAAGAACAAAAGGTAGGTTTAATCTTTTTCCAAAGAGGATATGATATAAAACCATCAAGTCATTCTGAGTGACAACATCAAAACTTCCTTTCCTAGGAAAAATGTTGTACTGGGTAATGATGTTAAGCATCTTTGGAATTTTTTGAAGTTTTGATGAAGTGAACTCAGTAGAATTTGGTTCAAAAGAATTGTTGTACATCAATTCCATGTCTACCCCTAATTTTTCATTCCAGTGATCACCAAATACGCAATTTCCATCAACTGGCAGTGAGAGAATTTTTCCTAAATCCTCAGGTGTGAGGGAGATATCTATGTCTTTAATTCTATAGATAATGAGAGCTTTATCGGGATATACCTTAGCTTGAAAGAAGAATGCTTGAACAAGCTTAGGATAATGCTTCTCTCTTATCTGGAAAAAAGAAAGAGAGAAGTGAACAAACACCAGCAAAAATCTTAACCAAGCTTAACCAGAGAAGAATGATGTGTATACAACCAAATAAACAACTCAGATCTGTATCATTGAAAACATGACAGAAGAATGAAAAAAAAATTAAAAAAAAGTAGGAAGAGGAGAAGGAAAACAAAATAGCTCAGATCTATTTCACTATGGTCTTGCATGTTAAACATTGATCCGTTGGTGGTGCAAAGGAACAAGATCTCAAACCAGTAAGAAATATTAAAATGGGTATGAATTGATGTTGATTGGTAACAGAAAGCATAGAGAAGACATGGTATTTACAAGTGAACAAAGGCGAGACACTCTAAAAACTTAGAAAGAAGGAAAATGATCGTAATTTTTTTTTTTTTATGAATTTGGATACTGCAAGTTTTTAGAAGGAAGAAGAAAGAAAGAAAGAAAGAAAGAAAGAAAGAAAGAAAGAAAGAAAGAAGGCAGAAAAGCAGGAGAAATAAGCAATGAAATTTGGGGTAATGTGTCTATTGTGGTATGGAGTGAGAAAAGCAGTAGAGATAAAGAGTAATAGTGGTAATTAATTTACAAAAGCAAACCATTTCGATCGATTTCGAATTATAGTTGGGTTGGATATCCAAAGCCGTGACCGTCCATTAGAACCCATCCTTAACTGAACCAGCAACTCGCCGAACCGGATCGCCCCGCCCATTGCTCTTTATTTGCTCGCGGGCAGGCCAGTTTTGGACGGGTCGGCCCAATCTGTCCATCCCTATGTGAGACAAACAATTTTCGTACTTATATAAAGGGAAGTAATCCCTAATTGAATATGGGAGAGCTACTGTGCATGAATTGCAAAAAGCTTGACAGCCACACTGTGCATGAAAAGAGAGAGCTTTACGAGAGCAAAGAGGAAGAAGTTTTGGGTTCTGGTGACAAAAGTGTGTTCGTCAAACAATCTCTGTTTCGGGTGAAATTTGAGTATGTTATTTTTGTTACCTGGTTTGATACTTAGATGATTTTTCTAAGTAGTTTTGTCTTCTCTTTGTGTCTGTTTGGAATACCTATTTAGGTTTTTCTCTCTAGTTATTTGAATCACCATAGTTGGTGATTATTTGATGATTGTTTGTTCCTAGATATTTATGAAGACATTGATTGTAACCATTATTCTGATGGTGGAAGTTTTTGGTTGGACTAGCTCCCGTGGTTTTTATTCTCTCACATTGAGAGAAGTTTTCCACCTTAAAATTCTGATGTTATCATTTACAACTTTTACTCTTTTTCACTATTGTTATTGTTGTTGTTGGTTGTGTTGGTAATTTGGATTGTTCAGGTTCTACGAGAAAGATAATTTAAGCTTTTGCATATTCTGCTTTGCACACTCTGATCCCAACAATATAGGGTGCTAGAAATCAAATGGAGTTGTGTAGCTCAAGTTATGATCAAAATAAGAGGTAAGCTAAAAATTCAGCACAAGAAGCTTAGATTTATAACCATATTACATAGAGAATCTAGGGTCAACACAATAGTTGTGGAAAATTGACTTAACTTTCTAAGTGTACGAGAATCAAAGTTGATTAGAAGAGTAAAAAAACTCCATATATATTACACTACATAAAGGTCACTAGGGATATCTAAAAGAAGCAGAAAGACACAATACCAAAACTACCAATATTAAAAATGCACACCTTAACAATATAATGAAATCAATAACCCTATTTTAAATCAACAGATCTCTCTACAGGAAGTGGAAAGTACAATATTTAGGTTGTTGTAATCAATCTTATTTTACTATTGAGTTTTGAAAACTTTATTTAAATTATTATTTTCAATGGGTAGATAACACAACTCAACAATTTTTTGTAAAATCTCTAATAATATTTTATAATTTCTTAGAATAATCTATAGAATTCTGCTATTTACCCAAACGGTTCTGCTCATTCCCAAAGCAATTTACCAAATTGCCCCTGCGCAACATGCGCTGCGTGACTTAACTCTCGCAGCGTGAGTTAAGTCACGTTGGGTACTATTTTCGTTCGAAACCCAGCAGGCAACCACAAAGCTCCATTTTTTCTTTCCCTCCACCTCCAAAAACCCAAAAAGTGCAAATTTTTGGGTCAAAATCTTCATTCCAAATCGTCAAGAAACAAGTTTCTACGCTCATCAAGCATCAAAGAACAGGTAATGTACCATCAAAACTCTTTCATTTTTGCTGGTTTTGCTGGTAATTTCGTTTTTTTGTTTCAGTAGGTGTAGGGCTCAGCGTGAGTTAACTCACGCTAGTTGTATGGGTTGTGTGCGTTAACTTGCGCAGGAAGATAACACTAGCGTGAGTTAACTCACGCTACTGTGTTGCCCAGATTTTGAATTTTTGCGCCATTTTTTTTACTTGCTTTGCTTGCCGCACAAGTTATTTATTTATTTATTTTTTCTTTGTTATTTTTTTATTGAGTAGGCATTGAGTGACATGGTTGAAAATGTGGCGGAGCATGCCGTTGAACCGAAACCGGGCAAAAACAAAGCTTCCGGCGAAGCTTCCAGCGTAGCATCCGGCGATGTCAAACCAAACAATGATGTTAAGTTTAAAGTGAAAATTCCTTTTCAAGCTCACATTGTTCACAACCAAGCAAAACCAGAACCTACCGGTAACTTTGAAGAAAAGCCTAAACCGGTACCTACCGATGTTCGTGTTATTGAAGTAAACACCGGGTCATTTTTTACAACAATTGAAAGATGGAGAGATCGTGAAGAATTACTTGGATCGTTTACGTGTGTTTAAGTGATTACGGGTCATTACCGGCGAATTTGTGAAATTTGGACCGTTTGGATCGTTATGTGTGATTACATGATTGCAAGAAAAATGATGTTTTTGTGTAATTTTGTTCGATTATGTCGTATTATCCGATAATCTTGTTAAACTGGCGTAATTCGGTTAAGTTATGAATGTGGCGTGATTACGACTCAATTTTGACTTTTCAATTACTTGTTCAGTACTACACTGCTGTATTTGCAGATTCGGCTTTCTGCTATGAACGTGAGTTAACTCACGCTAGTACAAACGGCAACGTGAGTTAACTTACGTTGCAATTAACACTAGCGCATGTTAAGTCACACAACGTGTGTTAACTTACGTTGTCATTTGTACTAGCATGAGTTAACATATGTGGGGGTATATTCGTCTTTTCACTTGGGAATGAGCGAAACGGTTTGGGTAAAGAGTAAAATTCTAATCTATATGTTCCAATATGGGTCGAAGCCCAATCCCAAATTCCAAGATCCAAAATTGAATGTAGCTCGTTTAGTATGGGTTGTTTGAGATTAAATTAATTCAAAATTAAATGTTATAAATGAAAATGTTAATCAATCTTTCCAAGACATTCTTCAATGATTTTAAATGATAAGTTTAAAAAAAAAAAAAAAAACTCATTAACAGGTAATGTGAAGGCTCATGGTACTATTTTACAGGTTATCTGGTTTGCAACTACGTGGGAGATTTGGAAAGAAAGAAATAACAGGTTATTTAACGGCAAGCACAACTCAATTTCTCAGGTTGTAGAAAAAATTAAGTCACTATCTTTCATGTGGTTGAAGGAGAAATACACTTCTCTTCCCTTCGATTATCATGCGGGGTGGCTTAGTCCATTCTCCATTTTGCGCATAGGCTAATTGTTATTTCTGTTTCTGTTTTTTTGCAGTTTTGTGACTGTAAATATTGTTCTGACTTTGTTGTTTCCACCCTGGTACACCTTGTGCTAGGGGGAGCTTTTGATGTGGTAATATAATTCATTTTAGCCTCTTCAAAAAAAAATATATATATATATATATATATTCAGTATATTATAAATCAAAATATCTTTTTTTTAATAAATAATTTTTTAATTTAGAATCTTCGGAATACTCATTAACAAGATCGATATTATAAAATGAGAAATAATTCTTCCATCATTTTATACGACGTGTTTTGAAAGAAGACTTTTTTTCTATATTGAACTTTTTAATATGGGAGAGATGTGTTGACTTGGTTGTCACTCTTCGTCATTATCCTTATTAGTGATTACTGATAGGTTATTGTTGGATCAGAAAGGACAAATGACAGAGACTGCGCGCCAATGGTGATGTTTTGTAGTTTGCTCCGAAATTTACCTCAAGTGGAGTCATTTTTAGTGATTGAATAAAGAAAGAAAAAAAAACAAATTCAAACATGTGGTGTGAACCGAAGACTAAGACCTTGTATTTTAATGTCTTGATATCAAGATATAATAGCATCCACAATAGAGACATCTATTTTTGGGTACTTAAATGGGTCCCACACGTACACATCACTCTTTTATTATTTTTTAATAGTAGTACCTAATAAGCACTCAATCCCTCCAACTCAGATCTCACACAAAGTTCTTAAATGGGACCCACTAATCAACTATCAATAACTTTATATCACTACATTTCAATTTTTTAATATTAAAAGCGTGCAGGTCCCGTTTAAAGTTGGGGTCTTAAATAAGACCCCGGGTCTTAAGAGACCCCCAAAAAAAAATTCCCCAATGAAGGTACCTATTAGGTACGGTGTCTTAATTGGTAAAGACACCACCATTGAGGATGGTCTTAAAAAATAAAATAGGAGACAACAAATTACACATATTAAACAATTAGATATATAGTGTTACAACTTTTTATCAAACAAGCATCTTACGAGACTCACCATTGAATTAAATGTTTATAACATATAGATCATATCGGTCAATTTTATAATAATTAAAAATAATTTGATTAGTTATTGAGAAACTGATATGGTTGGGAAAATTGATTACTCTACTTCGAGGGTAGAGAGGCTTCATAAGTAGAAATAAGAAAAATGACTTGTACCAAAAAAAAAAAAAAAAAGAAATAAGAAAAATGACTAATGAGTAATTTCTCAATTCATAATCATTTCCATAGTCAATACAAGATTATATACAATAACTGAATTTAGTAACATATTAGTAAGAGAATGTCAACAACGCTAACAAACTTATATTAAAATTTAGGTTAGTACTGCATCAGTCCATCTTTTGCTTAAACGTTGTTTTTGGCCTCCTGAAACATATATAACAGAAACATAAATAATTTTATTAAAATTTGGTATCCAACTAAATAATCAACTAATCTGAGGGTTTCAATCTCACTGTCCACTTGCTTGAAACCTTAAAAGAAACATTCTCTAAAGTCTCAAGTCAACACAACTAAAGTAACCGAAATAGTTTGAGAAACATGAATATTAAAGTTGTTTTCAAGGCGCACTTAAAAACCAGTGCACCACTTAGTTGTAAAAAAACTAGTTTGAAAGTGTCATATATCAAAGGGTTAATTATGTTTCTAGTCCCTATAAAATAGCGACCTTGTAAGTTTAGTCCCTACTTAATTTTAATAGCATTTTTAGTCCCTAATTTTGTTTTTCTGCACTGAGTATTAGTCCCTACTCAATTCAAATTTGTTTAATTTATGCTTAAACTCTTAAATTTTTGAACAATTTTTTGCAGACATGTTTAGAACATTACTAAAAGTTCGCCCGCAAAAAATTATCGCAAAATTTGATTTCTACATCCAGATTTTATTACTTTTTATCTTTAACTTTTGTCGTTTTAAAAAATTCATATTTAATTCATTTCATGTCAGAAAATTCTAAATTTTAGTAAACGAACCTTTCATAGTGTTCTAATCTTGTCTCAAAAAAATCGTTCAAAAATTTAAGAGTTTAAGGATAATTAATCAAACTTTGTTTTAGCAGGGACTAAAATTATAAGTAATTTTTTTTATAGGGACTAAAAATGCTATTAAAATTAAGTAGGGATTAAATTTACAAGGTCGCTATTTTATAGGGACTACAAACATAATTAACCCTATATCAAACCCAAAGGATTAAAACAATGTGTACTAGGTTAATGAGTTCCCATGTTATATAGACTATCAAAGATATCATTTAATTGTTTCTAAAATAGGAAAAAAAAAATGAAAAAAAGCAGACAACACGTAAGTTGAGATTCAATTTATGAATAGAGCAATGCTATATCTCTAGAAAAATAACATCAAGAATTCTTCAAGAATAAAGAGTAGCCAATTACAATGCACTATTTGTCACAATTCAAGGAGGTGTGGCTGAAAAATAGGAAGTGGACAAATAAATCATCCAATTAAAATTTGTCAACTGTGTCTTGAAAAATTCTTGATGCTATTTTTCTAGAGAAGTAGCATTTTCCTTATGAATATGACTAAAAAAAAAACTTATATCGGTTACCAATGTGTCTTCTATAAGAGCATCTTCAATAGTGCTCTTAGACCATCCACAATGCAGCACCCCATTTGGGTGATTAAATGGGTCCCGATTGTACACATCATTCGTTTTATAATTAATACGTAATAAGCACCCAATCTCTGCAACCCAGCACCTCAAAATAATTATTAATTGGGTCCCAGCAATAACTCTATATCATTACATTTTAAGAATAATTTTTATACTCATTCATAATTATATAATTTTAAAATATTGAAATAATTTAATTATAAATTATTAAAAAAAACAAACAAATTCAAAGAAGGAAAAAATAAAGTAATTAAGCACAGATTTTTTTTAAGGAGTAATTGAATACAAGAAATGTCAACTAAAATTTCCAACGGCTATGCTACAAGCAAATTCAAATTCAACTATTTTTTTTTTTAGGGAATCAAATTCAACTATTATTTACAACTATTATATGATTATTTTTTAATATCAAAATAATACAATAATTAAATATATAAAAAAATAGAATTAATTGTACATGTGGGGCCCATGAGTAATAGGAGAGAGAGGGTGCCTATACAAGCACCCACATTCATAAGCACCATATTCATTGGTGTCACAAAGGGAGTGCTTATTTACAATGATGTTTAATAGGGGAAAGGACTCCCCATTGTAGATGGTCTTATCAAGAGGTAGCTTAAATGGTCACACATACCATTTATTCACTCCGTTTTTAATTTTAATGTGTAATAAGTGTTCATCCACTCCAACCCACAACTCTTACGAAATCACTTTATTTTTAACATTAAATTCATGCATTGATTTTTTATTCGACATATGACGAAAAATGTTGAATAAAATGTACAATGAGACCGCATTTATCCAAGAGAGAGAGGTTGTGCTTGTAGATGCAGGAATTGCTTGTAGAAGCCCTGCATCTCAATAGCATTTCCTTTTTTTTAGTCCAACAAATTCATGACTCCACTGGATATCAACTTCTGTGAATTGCCGCACACAGAGCTTTTCGTTCACCTTCACAATGCTTCTTAAGAGGAATCTGGGCCTTGGCTTTATTGAGCCGCTTTGATAGACTTATTTGCATTCTTTCTCTCGTTCTTTTGGGTATTTTTCCAAAATTTCTTCTGAGGTTTCACAGATTCATTTCAATATCCCTTATTAGGCATCAACGACTTCAAACTTTTGAATTTTCCAGAGAAGCTAAAGGTGTTTTCTTTCCCCTTTCTTTTAACCTTAGAAACCTATAAAATTTAAGCGAATGTTGTTCCAGTTCCTTATCTGAGAGCAAGGGTGAGATGGTGAAGGAATTCGTACCAGAAAGGGATGTAGGTTTTAGCTTTATCGATCCTAACTCGATCTATTTCGTGGAGTTGGAGAATCTTTGCTCGCTCCATGTTTGCTATGAGAAATGGCACGCAAGTTTTGCGTGCACCTTTGGTGAGGTTGAGATGAGCAATCCCTTAGATGCCCTAGGTGGTTTTGGGGCTTTCCTTCCTATGTACGAGGTCATGTTTCAGAAGATACACATCAAGCTTCATCTCTCTAATTTTGAGGTTAGGCTCATGTGTCATCTGTTAATTGCTCCTTCTTAGACGTTAAAACTTGTTTCGAGGTGAACGTTTTGTCCGCGTGACACTCTCCCTAAGAGGTGGACGTTTACAACTCCTACCTTTTGTCTCTTAGCCATTGTCTTTGTTTTTCAAATGGTGAATTCAACTTAGGGATTTTCGGAGTGAATTTGAGTCTTTGCTCTGTTTGACGGTCACCCTTGTTCCAATAGCTATATTTTTCCCTCTGATTTTTAAGGTTTTTAATTTTCGCATTAGATTATGAGCTTTAACATGTCGTACACAAATATTGATGGAAATTCTTTGGAGAAAAGTGTCTCATTTTATTAATATCAAGCAAATGGATATTACAAGTGGTCCTATAAGTAAAATTTAAAGACAAGATGCAATATAGAATTTGACTAAATACTAAAGTACTTAACTATATTAGCGTTTGAGCTTGTCTGCATTCCAGGTCCTTGGAATGGGATGGTTGTCTAGCGTTGCCAATGTGTACACTCCTTTTCCTATACTAGTCGTGATATTGTACGGCCTCTCCCAGTTCGGGGCTAATTACTTGCCTTCTCTAGTGTTCCTTCCCCTAACGACAACTATCTAATACATAAGTTTATCACATCAACTTTCTCGTAACAGTATATATTTTTTTGACGCATCTCATATCAATAAATGAAAATTTGGTTTTACTGATAAAGACAAATAAAATCTGCAACGGGTACGATTCAAATATTTAACGATTTTTTCATATAATATTTTTAATAGAACATTAGATTAATGTTGATAATTTTCATTTATTATTATCTTTATACATTTCACATTATTACAAATGTAATTATTTTTTATATAATTACTTGTAACCCACTAAAATTTAGTAGTGACTGATCTTAAAAGCTTATAACTTTCTAAATACTACTCCGTCCCAAAATATAAGCAAAAAATAGTCAACATAAGTTGATGTATATGGTAAAAATTCTGAACCAAATATATTAACTTTTTTTGACCAATTTTTGTTTATATTTTAAGACAGTGGGAGTGCTAATTAAAAACTTACTTAACCCTTTTTATATTTATATACCTATTATTATGCTGAGGGTAACTATTTTTTCTTTTATGAGCAAAAATTTATTTGAGCAACTAGCACCAAACATACAAAGCCACTACAAAATAGAGTACACCGACATGATCAGTATATGGCTACATAAACCTGCTACACCATCAGCAAAATAGAGTATGCTACAATAGCTACACACCAAATAATGAAGGTTGTATTTTCAAAAGCAGCAGCGAATTTCAAACAATAATTCCTATGTGTTGGGAGTTTAAAACATTGCAACTAAGTCAACTTCCTTTTTGATTGAATAAAGTCGGTTTATGTCCAATATTAACTTCCTCGTCAACTTTTTTATAAGTTCTTTTTCAATTAAAAACAATCATTTTCATTGTAGTATACTTGTAATTTAATTTTTAAAAATAGAATATAAATATCCTTACAACACTGACTTAAATAATATTCAACATGCAACAAGGCAATAAACAACCTAATTAATCAATGATAATTTTTTTTGTTTGAAGAAATCAATGATAAAATATATTAATAAGTAAACATATTTTCACACATTAAACAAATTGGAACCCTATACTTAGAATATGCTTCGATTGCCAATATAAGATAAAATATTTTTTTGAACAAATATAAGATAAAATATAATAAAGTGAAATAAAATAAAATAACATCCATTTAAAAAAACTTAATTGACTCATTCCATTTAATTTAACATCATTTCATCCTAGGGAAATTAGTCACTTTAGTCCCTGAATGGGGAACGATTCGTCAATTTAGTCCCTGAATGCAGATAATATGCAAAACAGTCCCTGCATGGTCAATTTCAGGGACTAAAGTGACTAACGAAGTCTACATTCAGGGACTAAATTGACTAACGGAGTCTGCATTCAGGGACTAAATTGACTAACAAAGTCTACATTCAGGGACTATTTTGCAATTTATCTGCATTCAGGGACTAAATTGACGAATCGTTCCCCATTCAGGGACTAAAGTGACTAATTCCCCTTCCATCCTAATACCACAATTCCAAACATACCGTAGGATCTAAATATATGTAATCATAAATCCTTTCTGCAATCAAGCTATATTTTTAGAAAAAATATTTTTGTACACTTAAAACTCGTTAACACCTTGAGAGAAATAGAAAGAGAGAGTAGTGTGATTGAAGTGATAGTTAGGGGATTTGACATGAAGAGAGGGATTGAGAGTAAATGAGTTTGAGAATAAAGAGAGTTCAAATATAAGGGTTGATGGTTTATAGCATGGTTTCCATAAGATTGAGATTCATGTTGATTCGCAAGTAAAGGTTACACTTTCAAATACCAAAGGAGGGACAATGGCACGTGGGAGTTTAATTCAAAGAGCTCTTATACATGAACCACCTTAGGTGGCATACACCCTTTGACACTCATACATATTTGTGACATGTGGTAAAAACATTGAAAGATGAGGTGAGAGGAGGTGATGATGTGATGTGAAATTACAAAAATACTCCTGACACATGGGGTGTACTTGAGAGGTGTATAAAAAAAGGGTGTCTACCTATCTTTTTTCTAATTCAAAACATCAGGCAGTAGTTAGCGTGAGATTGGGAAATTCGAATTCGTCATTCATATAGAGAAGCAAATTTTTGTGCAAATACCTTAGCAAATTCATATAGAGAAGCAAATTATTGTGCAAATACATTGGCAAATTTAGGTCATGACATGTATAATTGTTGATTAAAATATATTACAATCATAGTCCCTGTAAGACGGTAAGAAATTAAATAGGTAGTTGCATAGTATGACCCACCTCCAGACAAGCAGACACAAATTAGATACTGGCAATACTCAAACTATAGCGATTGATCTAACATTTTGTACTTTTTAATCCAAAATTCATGTGCAGACTGATACTAGGTCAATGCTTTTTTTTTTTTTTTTTTTTTACGAACTAGGTCAATGATCTTATCAGTTGTGAAATATTTATGCAAATGTTATATAATTGATGATTCCCATGACTTTCGCTTCCTAGAAGAATAGCACGAAAAAAAGAGGAAAAAGGGAAAGCACGTAAAAAAGAGGAAAAAGGCCATTGATGACTTTTGCTAATGTAATTAATAATAAACAAATCAAAATTGTACCCACTAGTCTCAAATTGGAGACTAAACACCCATTTTAAATTAAAGTTAAATATATTTTTATCCTTATAAATATATCAACTTTTCCTTTTAATTTCTCTAAAAAAAAAATTCAACTTCTAGTCTTTCAAAAGTTTTCTATTTTCATTTTTGGTCATTTCTTTAAAGTAAACTCATATATGAAATTCATATTTTTGAATAAAATTTTGCTGAAAAATTTATAATATTATAAGAATCTCTCATAAAAAAAATAGAATTTTTTAACAAAACATGAATTAAATATGAATTTTTATATTTTTGAAGGTTAAAAGTTCATATTTAATTTTTGTGTTAAATAAATCTAATTTTTCCCTAAAAAAAATCTATTTTTTTTTGGGAGATATTTACAATATTCTACAAATTTCTGCACAATTTTATTCGAAAATACAAAAGTTGATTTAAAAATAGAGACTACAAGTAGTGATTGAAAATTGTATAGGGACTAAAATAAAAATTGATATATTTATAGAGAGAAAAAACATATTTAACCCAAAAAGTAATAATTATAGTTATAACATGCTATAACCCAAAAGTGTAGGTTTTCATGTACCGTTTATATATGTCTCAAAATTATTGCTCGTCTCCCCTCAGTGTGATTTAATGCAAATGGTTATTAATTAATAATTCAATACATATTTGACTTTAATTTCTAAGTTATGGATCTAGTTTCTGATTGAACCAATTCGACTTGGCAGTCAAGATATGTATGTGAACAAGACTGCCCAGTCCAAACAACTAATAGTGAACCATGTGATACTTATAATTTGAAACTAGAGATATATTCTTGGATAGTATTTAAAGAAAAATATTTGAGAGACACCTCATTAGATGTGTACACTTTGAAAAGAAAATATATAAAAGAAAACGTTGTCATAGATATGATAAAAGTAAAAGGCAAATATGAAACTAACCTTCATTACATATATAGATTCATCCAAAGGATATTTATAATAACCTATACCCAATGGTAATTAACAAGTGACTTTCTAATTTGTAAACTAACATTTTCATCATTACTACTAAAAAGTAGAAAATAGCTAGCGTCGAAAATTATACACGACAAATTGCGACATGCATCTTCTTCTTTTTTTATCAAGGGGAAATTAATGCGACATGCATCTTTAATTCCATCTCTAAATGTTTTCAAAGTTTTTTCTTTTTTCTTTTCTAACCGTGTCTTCTTATTACAAACTCCTAACCAACATTTCCTGATACCTTCTATAAGACTCCTCCTTTTCAACCCTAAACTTCTCATGACAATTTGCAATGAACATTTCTGCCAACATATCAACATCCTTAATAGTCTCCCCCTCCTTTTCACTCCCTTTATAACCATCACCATCAATATCATCATTCTCCTCAAGCCACTGAAGATAACTAGCAAGTTCGGAATCATGACAACAATCCTCACCATTGTCGTGACTCTTGGCTTGTTCACTTAAAGTAACGGCTTTAGGCAACCCTTCGAAAACTCGAGATGGCACCGGCATAATAACATGAGAAGAAGATCTTGAAGAAGTCCAATTATAGTGAAGCCTAAATGATCCCATAATGATCTTTTTTGTTTTGCTAGAATGTTTTTTATGTGAAGGGTAAGGGACATGAATATTGGGTTTATTGTCCTTAAGAATCTCAACTAAAGATGATTTGACTTTGGATAGTGCACGAATAATACGGCACATACTAGAGACTATGAGAGTGTGAATTAGGTTTTTAATCTTTGTAGAGGTAAGAGCTGAAGATGAAGAAGTTGATGATGATTTTAGTGAGTAAATTGGAAGAGGGTGTGAGGTGTTGAGATGAGAAGGGCTAAACATTTTTGCCATATGAGTTATTTGGGTACGTGATGGTATTTGTGGGAGTTGTGCCTTGTAGAAGAGAGATTAAGGGATATACTATTATTTATATATGATTCTAAACTAAATTTAGTTTACTAGTTCACCCCTTGACTTTTATTTATTTAAAGAACATGCCACTCGGGAACTTTGGTGGAAATTCAAACCATGTGCTCTTTCTTTGTTTGCTTGTGAATTGTGATTGGTTTAATTAAAAAAACTCTGGTTTGTCTTTTTTGTAACGTCATGTACATTGGAAACTCAAATTATTAGAAGGAGCTTCGTTTTTTTTATTAATATTGTTAGTAGACTACGATATTTTGCTTCCTTTAAAAGCATGTTGTTTCGGATGGAAAATGCTTAGTTGATCATATAAGTGTATTTTGAAATTGTATTTGGGTATATTTTATTTACACATGAAAATAATTAAATAAATTATATTTTTAAAATAATTAATTATATTTTTTGTATGTGCGCTTATGGGTTCACATAGTTGTGACCAATGTAAGAATATGATTTAATGATTGATACATACGCTTTTATCTTTAATTTTAATTATGAAGTATTTTTTGGGTAAAATGTTTCAATAAGTATGTCCTGCACCAGACAAAGGCACAATCCTCAAGACCTAGAGTTTATTATCGAGCTTAGACCAAATAAGATGTCTATTCATAGCTGCAGATCACATGCATTGGCAAAGAGCTACTAGGCACCGTATAACACACTAAAAGCCCCTCATATGATCGAATGGTCAACCGACCATCAAGTCATAAGGGTAAAATTGACTTGTCCACTCCAAGGGTCTATAAATAGAGCAATCTACACTGAAATCGGATAGCCAGCCTCATTTCAAGAAATTACCTCAAAGTACCTTGAGTCTTAATGACATGAGTGTTAGAGTGTATTTGCAGTTAGACCTCCCACATTTGTGAAAGACAATTGTCAACCATTGTGAACCACCGCTAAAGCATGTTTATTGATTTTTCAATCACGTTAGACCTGGCCGATAAGTTTGTGCACCCTAATTTCTACCAAATAAATAAGCGATTGGTTGTATTTTATATTGTTGTTTTGATGAATTTTGCCATGATTAAATGTATATTTAAGTCATGGAAAGATTACATTAGACTGATTTAGTAGCCCCATGTGTTTTTTGAGAGAAGGTTGACCTTCTCTCTAAACTTAACATGATTTCAGCCACCTAAACTAGGGTTTCACCTTGGTTCAGTGGTGGCAAATCAACCCAGATCTTCGTGATTTGCCTTTCCCGACCATATGGGTCGCTGCACCTAGGTGTTCCTAGTCCCTCCCCTTTACTCTCAAGGCCATGTTTCTCAATAACCACTTCACTGCCATCATGCCTCAGTCATATGCCATCCCATACCACCATGACCCTTCCACAAACATCATCCACGACCTCCATTTTTCCTGCTTGTGACAACCACAACAAAAGTCCAAATTTGATGGTGGTGTCGACCCCAAGAGATTATCTTCTCTGGCCACCGCGAGCCAAACATGAACTTCCTCTCCTGACTTCACGACCTCCATCCGAGCCACCGCCACCGAACTATGAGAGTCTTGACAAAATTGATGAATCCATTACTGTTGCTTCACTCTTGGCACTCATTCGACCACCTTCAAATTCACCATGGAGTTTCCACGGTTTCTTGTCCTTGGTCCATTCAGATATGGCTTATGCATTTAGTTTTTTTTTCCTAGTTTATGTCTCTATTTTTTCTGGTTTAAGGTTGCACTCTTGTTGTTTGACAAAAAGCCCCAAAAGGGTTATGTCTTTTGGAACAAAGTATCCAATGTATGTTGGCAATTCATAGTGACTAAGGAAGCCTACAAGGCTGACTCCCATTGCAACAACTTCTTTACTCATCCACCAGTTTTCAAACATTTGGAAAAATTGGACAATTTTGAGACCAATGATAGTCGAATTGTGCGAACACAAGTCAAAGAAATTATCTGTAATTGGATTGGAAAAAAGACTGCGGATTCTCATTCTTATATTGCCAGGTTTCGGGTTTGTAAGAGGTTGAATGAATTGATGCTAGTTTGTTGTTCTTGGTTTGGTTATGTCCTTTGGGCTTTTGAACAATCTATGTGTATGATCAACTATGTATGTGTTAGCTTTTCTCTCAACTTTGTTTTTCGACAATGGATGGTGAATGCCCCAATTCAAGTGTCTCAATCTGTTTGTAATGCTTGTTGCTTAATCTATTGAATGAAGTTGTTTTACCGTAAAAAAAAAAAGTTATGGAAAGAATCAAGCTCATGTTTTCACTTGAGTTTAAATCTACTTGGCCAAATAAAATGAACCATGTAAAATAATTAATTTTTTTCTACCCCCCTTTGAGCTTAAAAATAAAAATAAAAATTGAAACTTTTGACCATAAACCTATAAAATGAATTAGCTTAATTTTTATGATGATTTAAAAAAAAAAAATCTTTGTATTAACATGAATGAATCTGAAATTGAGAAAAGAGAGAAAGACAGAGAGAGAGTGAATTTTTATTGGAATGAATTGAGAATGGTGGAAGAATGAAGAAGAGGTGAATGATTTTAGATTTTAGATTTTCTCGGTTTTCTTATGAATGTTGTTGAAGATTATATGAAGATGATGAAGTAGTTGAGGGGAGATGATGAAGAAATGGAAAAACAATTAAGTGTTGATGGTTCACTGGAAGATACATTAGACTTCCATGATCGAACATTCCTCTTTCTTGAAAAAAGATCAAAGGGTTAAAATTGAAAGAATTAATAAGGTCTATGACGGAGTAACTATAATGTTGGTCCACCATAGACATTTGTGGTTAAAGTTAACGTACATGGATTTATTTGACAAACAGATGTGAACTTGAGGAGCCGAAACGTGGGTTTTATTAGTTATGAGACCAAAATGAAAATTGGAAATTAATTAGGGGACTGATGGTCGGATATGGCAAGTGTAACAATCGTTAACCAAGTAATAAAGTGATAAGTAGAGTATCGTATCCACAGGGATTGTCCTTTTGTCCAAACAATTCGCGTTACTTATTTTTGTAATATTGACGGTATAAAAGTTTAGTTGCAATTTTTATCTGTTTGCAACAGAGTAAGTTTACCTGTTTTGGTTGCAGAAAAGTAAGCAACAGTTAGGATTTTTCGAATCCCCTCTATATATATTGTTGAATAATAAATGACCGTAATGTCGCGTTTATTTATCTTAGGTAGACTATACAAGTGATGAGGCCGTTGGGACGTTACTAACCTACTTTGGTCTATCCCTCTGATGGCTAACTGCACCTGCTGATCGCACGGTGATCCTTATGTGCGGGGTCTTGCTAATTCAAAGGTAATTGAAACATAAACTTAAATTGGTTTTCCAGTGTTTCCCAAGGCAAAGAAGGCCAAGGTTCCCTTAGGTCTGCCAATCTATGAATCTTAGGACACTCATAACACACTCTCTCTATGCTTTCTTAGTAGTTCTACAAACGGGCAGCCCTAATCTACGTCTACCTTACTAAGGGTTTCAAGAGAATGGTAATATTAAGTTACAGCTTATTTCCTTCAGCTAGGCACTTGTTTCCCTAATTACTAACCAGTTAATTCCTAGGTTCGGTGGGGCACCACCCAGTCTTAATAGTTTTCAGCCACTAAGCACCTACGTCTAGGGTCAACAATTCATGTGGCATCTTTGGCTAATTAATAATCACTTATTTCCTAGATAGATAGTTATCAGTAAAGTGCTATAAATATCAAGATATAAGCATCCAGTTAGTGATAACAATATTAGGCCCTGTCACAACCTAAGTACCTAATCTAGGGTTGAACCTATCACGAAAATAAACTACTTCCAAATAAAACTTAATAGCGAACAAAAGAATAAATAAAATATAAACGATATTAAATTAAATAAATATCCAACAAAAATATACAGAAGTTCATCTTAGAACTCTAACCTAAAAAGATTTAGTTACACATGGTAACTAAAAATAAATTACTAAAGATAAAAACATACCCTGGAAAATCAAGGAGAAGATAGATTCTCTCCTGAAGCTCCAACGTAGGCTTCCTCTTGAACTATCATAGTTCTGAACGAGAAATTCTGAATGATGAAGGCTAGAATTTATAGTGGAGATTTCTAACTGGGTTTGGGCTAAAAATGTGGGTTTTACCCACAAAAAAGAATAAAATTACGCCAGCGCCCCTGCATTTTCAGATGCTTAGGGCGCATCACATATGCCCTAGGCGCATGGTATTGCATTTTCATGCCCTATGCGCATTCTTGTGTGTGTAACACCCCGTTTTTCCCAACTAAAAAAAAATCATCATAAATCAGAGTATTTTAATCACAAACGGAATGTCACATACTTCTTTTAAATCATAAAATGGATAATAATAATTATCTTTCAAATTCAACTTCAAAATCTAAAATCATGCAGCGGAAAATAGTTCAGCATACTAAAGTCTTGGCACGCAGGCCTCATCAAAATCTCATGAGTCTTAGTTCAATATTTATTCAAAAAGGTTCATAAAAGACACGTAAGGAATAGAAGTAAAAGCAAGTCCCCATCCCGTTACGTATCAGAGCACCTAGACACGAGTGAGGAGTCCACTCACGAACACTTCTAGTCTTTATTACCTGCAAGTTATCCATACGAAGGGCAACATTTTCAAGCAGAAGGGGTGAGATTTCACAGTCAATAAATTAAGCATGTAATTCATTAAATGCATTTAGCGACATAAAACCTTATTAACATATCAAACATTTATCACTTAGCATATTATCATTTCATAATCAAATACCATCATCATATATCATCATCATTAAATATCATGTTCAACTTAACACTTGATTCGACAACATGACTCATCTTGACAATGCAACTCTTATTAACTTAACAACTTAACAACTTAAACCATCGTGAACTTCTTGATATGCAAATGCATGTTGTACCATTCAACAACATAAATGAGCGTAATTAGGCTCTTCAACGTGTGAGCATAAAGCTGCCGGGCCTAAAGCCCCCAACGTAGTTTGAGCACAAAGGCTGCCGGGCCTAAAGCCCCCAACTTTAATGAGCACAAAGGCTGTCGGGCCTAAAGCCCCCAACTTTAATGAGTATGCAATGGACTCAATCTTCCTACAACTTAGACAACAACATGAACATCTTATACAACTCCATAATCATGGACAACTTCTTAAATTCTTGCAACTTAGACCGACTCATGCAACTTCAAGACTTTAACAATCAACAGCAGCAACCAACAACAATTACAGCATATAGCAGTGTTTAAAATAACATATCAACATTAAAGGAAATGAATCATGACAACTTATCATCATAAAGCATCATAAATAATTCTTATACATCATTACTACTAATATCAGTCACTTAAACAGACTCTTGGAACTTCTGAAAGTATCCTAAACAACCCTCTTTCTTACTTCTAAGATCAACTCATGACTACACGTGCGAAAGGATCGCATCGGGACAATTTTGGGCAACTAACAGCCTAACTCGCAGTGGCGAGTAACTTTGGTCGCAACGGCGAGCAAAGCGTGCATTCTGGGATTCCTAAAGTCCTTGCTCGCAATGGCGAGCTATCCTGCTCGCAATGGCGAGCTTACAGGTCACTCGCAGTTGGGAGTTGTATTTCTCGCAGTGGCGAGCTCTGGTTCTTAGCTCGCAGTTGCGAGTGTTCTTGCTCGCAGTTGCGAGCGATGAATGTCAGTACGGCCAGAAACCTAAAAATTACAACTTTTCACCTATTTTCATGATTCTTTCATCCAAATAGCATCTAATCAACATTCGAATGTATATCTAAGGTCTGTACACTAATTTTGCATCAATCTAACATCTTTTCATGGTTTAATCATCAAATCAGTCTTTAACCCTAATCCCAATTCTCACCAAAACTCAACCTAATCATGTTAAATTCATTCTACAGAATTAAACCCTTAATAATATTGAAAGTTGGTCTCACCCTTACCCGGTAATAGATCAAAATCAACAGCCTCCTCTTGTTCTTCTCTCTTTCTGACTTTTTCTCCCTTTTCTCCAAAAATGTATGTTCTGCCTAAAAACTTTTCTCAACCTAACTCCTTCTATTTATAACCTCACTTCTAATTTCTCTTTACACCTCTAAAAATACTCTTTTCACATCACAGCCCAAATTCTAATATTTTTATTTTCTTTTCATATCTTATCTTATTTAGTAATAAAATAAGTCACTCAACATAATAATTCACAACATCATATACCTCACATCAATCTTGCAAATCACATAATTCATCTATAAATCATATAATCATATATATATATATATATATATATATATAAATATATATATTAAACTTCGTTGAATTAATTAAATAATTAAGACGGGCGTTACAGTGTGCTTCCGGGCCCAATTTCTCTGATCTTCGTCGTTTTTAGGTCTTCGTCTTCAAATAACTTGCCTCGAAACTTGGGAACAGAATTTCTCCCTATATAAAGTCTCCTGAGGCCTCTTGAATATTCATTCTTGATCTTCCCAAAGTGTTGACAATTCTTCAGATGTTTTTGATTTGCCGATTTGCATGATTTCTTCGTGAATTACTTCAAAAACCCCCTAAAATTGCTATGTTTCGGGAAAACTAGAATTACAGATTCAAATATAGAAAACATTACAAAAGTCCCGAAATCATAAGCAATCGTTCTAATACTCCTCCTTTTTGCTGCTAAAACCTACTGAAATTGACTGAAAAAACATGTTAAGAATAATGTAAGATGACCTGACATCAGGGACCATTGGACTTAATAAGCTTAAAGTTTTCTATTAAGTTTATGGTTCAATAGGTAATTTAATTTATATATGCTTTGCTCTTAATGCTTTTCAACTAGCAGTTGGCCTCATCTTTAGGCTAAGGTTTATGACTTGACTATCCTGTCGGTGTTGAGAAAATATTCATAAATTCCTATTTTAGTTTTAAAGATGAAAAAATATATTTAGATTTTATTTTATAAATGAATTCTGATATTATTGTATTTAACATTTTGTATGAGTATTTTTAGTTGCAGGAACTTAAACTCAAAAGGATTGATATAACCAAGTTCCCTAAAAAATTATTTGAGCATCTCATACAATGATCAAAGCAAGAAATATTTGGTTAAGATTGAATTGGATGAAATTGGACATGCACAAAATTGAGCAGCACGTTGGCATACACAAGCTCAATACAACAACTGGTTTTGAATATTGGTTTTACATGTCTCTAATACCACTTCCTATCCAATCAAATGGTAGCATGCAAGTACAAACAAAATTGGGCTTTAAGCTGTAAAATGGAACAAGAGAAATAGGAAACCAGCTTGCATTGAAAAATATCTTTGTACTACTACCACACAAGCTACTACACGTAGAATTGAATGATACATAGTGAGCTGTTTTGCTCAAAGAATTCTACACGTGAGAAGGAGCAAAGCAAGGATGAATAATATCTTTTGGTAAGCACACGTGGAAGAAAATGAATGGATAAGAACTAAAACAAGGTTCTTTCTTGTTGGCTAATTATGCACATATGGGACCATGGAAAATTTGCAAACGTGAAGAAAGAAAGAGCAGGAACGAGACATACGCTCCTCACGTGGGAGTTAAAAATTATGGCATCTCACACATGCTCACCAAGAAGAGAATTTGCCTATAAATACAAAGCTCTCAGCACAAAGGAAAGTACCGAATTTTTGAGAAAGCAAAGCAATATACACTCAAGCAAAAATACACAAAGCTCTCTCTTTTTATTTCCAGTGAACTAGAAATTGCTCTTTTGTTCTTGAGCTATTTTTAGTAAAGCACTACTCATTTTATTTGATATTTGGTCCAAGTAAGAATTTATTTCTTATTGGGTTGTAAAGCTTGTAGGTAACAAGTGTGTAAACAACAAGGCTTAAATCACTCGTTTGTAGGGATAGATTAGGTAGATCTAGCAAGGGTGATTTGTTCTCGTTTGTTGTTTGGTTGTAAAAGCAAAGGTAGATTTACTCGGTTGCAGGAAAGATCAGTCGGATCTAGCAAAGAGTAAAAGTTACTCATTTGTGTAAAAAGAAGACAAAAGAGGAGTTGTCGTTAACATTACTTAACACAACTACCTAGTGGATAATCTCACAGGATTGTGGGGACTGGACTAACCTATATTGGGTGAACCAGGATACTTCTTGTGTGTGATTTTCTTTTCCCTATCTCTTTTATTTTTGTCTCACACACTTCACAATATTATTTTTATTAATTGACATACTAACCTAATCCAAGTATATATACTTGAGAAATTTTTTATCAGGCATATTTTAAACAGGTCACAATTCAAACCCCCCTTTCTTGTGAAAATATTTTACTTCAATTGGTACCAGAGCACTGCCTCTAAAAAGCCTACGCACCCAACGGTGCAGGAGGAAAAATATCCAGAAGAAAAGTCTCAACACAACCTAAACACCCAACGGTGTAGAAGGAAATTCAAAGCCTAAACACCCAACGGTGTAGAAGATCCAAGAAAAGAAAATATGTCTAAAATAAAATTTATGTCCGAAGGAGGTTCCTCAAACAGACCACCGCTCTTTGAAGGAGCAGACTACTATTACTGGAAAGGAAAAATGGAACTATTTTTACAATCACAAGATAAGCGAATGTAAAGAGATAGGAAGACTGGTCAGAAGAGGAAGGTAAGCGAATGTTATTAAATTTTAAAGCTAAATTGTTTCTAACCATGGCTTTGAGCAGGGAAGAATATGATAGAGTACAAGAATGCAAAAATGCCAAACAAATTTGGGATACACTAAAAATACATCATGAAGGCACCAGTCATGTAAAAGAAACAAGAATTGACATTGGTGTTCGTAAATTTGAACTATTCGAAATGAAAGAAACCGAAACCATAGATGAAATGTATGGAAGGTTTACTATCATTATGAATGAGTTACGTTCTCTTGAAAAGGACTTTACAGTCCATGAGAGAATAAGAAAAATTTTAAGATGTCTCCCAAAATCTTGGAGACATATTGTAACAGCCATAACAGAAGCAAAAGATCTGAAAAAACTCAGATTAGAAGATCTTATCGGATCTCTGAAAGCACATGAAGTTCTTTTGCAAGAGGACAAATCCTCAAACAAAAGCAAAATGATTGCATTCAAGACAAATCTAGAATCACAAAATCAAGAACTAGAAATGGATTTTGACAATCAACAACAAGAACCCGATGAAGAAGATCATCAAGATCAAATCATTCTTCTCACCAAAAAACTTCAAAGAATGATTCAAAGAAGAGATCAAAACAAAAGAAATTTTCCAGCAAGAAAAGAAAACACAAAGACTGAACTTGACAAAAGTCAAGTTACCTGTTACGGCTGCTACAAACTTGGACACTACAAAAATGAATGTCCACTAAACAAAAGAAAATCAAATAACTTCCAATCAAATCAAAGATCCTTCTTAACTACATGGGATGAACCGGAAGAACCAACAAATGAAGATGAACAAGTAGATCTTTGCCTAATGGCAAAATCAGACAATGAAGAGGTAAATCCTGATCCTTGCTCGTCATGTGAAAAAACTGAATATTTGTTTGATAATCTTTTTCATAACTCTCTAATTTTAGAACAAACATGTGAAAGATTGAGAAATGAAAATCTTGAACTAAAAAGGGAAAAAGAAATGTTGGAAAAAGAGAACAAAAATCTGATTGAGAATTCTAAATCAAAAGAAGTCTTTGAAAATAAAAATGACTCTCAAAAGGAAAACATTATTTTAAAAGAAAATGTTTCACAACTAAAAAATGATATCTCAAATTTTGTTAAATCAACTGAAACATTTCAAAAAATCATGGGATCACAAGTAAGTGTTTTTGATAAAGCATGTATAGGGTTCAAAACTAATCAAAAACAAAAACTTTATGAGAATTTTTTTATTCCTGAAAAAGGTACAAAAACATGTGAAAAATACAAATGTACATATTGTGAAAAATATGGACATCTTGAACCTTTTTGTTTCAGAAAAAGAAAGAGACTTGCTTCACAAAAATTGAAAAATAGTTATTCTCATATTCATAAAAAGGAAACTCGTAAAAACAACACTAACCATCAAGGACCCAAAAAAATATGGGTACCTAAGGGATTACTAACTTCTACTGCAGGAATGTCTCATAACAGTCAAGAAAAAGCCTTGGTACTTGGACAGTGGATGCTCAAGACATATGACTGGAGATAAACAAAGCTTTCTCTCCTTCACTAAAAAAGAAGGAGGATTGGTAACCTTTGGTAATAATGAAAAATCTCGGATTAAAGGTATAGGAGTTATTGGTAAGATAAACTCCGCAAAAATTGAAAATGTTCAATATGTAGAAGGATTAAAACATAATTTGATTAGCATCAGTCAATTGTGTGACAGTGGTCTTGAAGTAATATTCAAACCTCACACATGCGAAGTAAGACAAATATCTTCAGGAAAAATCTTGTTTACAGGATCAAGAAATAAAAATGTTTACACTCTATACCTAGATGAACTGCCTGTCGAATCATGTTTTATATCTCTTGAAAAGGATAAATGGATTTGGCATAAAAGGGCTGGCCATATTAGTATGGAAACAATTTCTAAAATATCAAAACTTGATCTAGTAAGAGGACTTCCTAAGATTAACTATGAGAAGGATAAGATATGTGAAGCATGTGTCAGAGGAAAACAAGTCAGAAGTAGTTTTCCTCCAAAAGATTTTATTTCAACAAAAAGATCTCTTGAACTGCTTCACATAGATTTATTTGGACCTATCTCAATAGAAAGTCTTGGTGGAAAAAAAATATGGCTTTGTAATCGTTGATGATTTTTCCAGATTCACTTGGGTTTTATTTTTAAAACACAAAAATGATTCTTTTGAAGCTTTTCAAACCTTTTGCAAAAAAGTTCAAAATGAGAAGGAAACTAACATTATCTCGGTAAGAAGTGATCATGGAGGAGAATTTGAAAACGCCTCTTTTGAACAATTCTTTAGTGATAATGGGATATCTCATAATTTTTCTTGTCCTAGAACTCCTCAACAAAACGGAGTTGTAGAAAGAAAAAATAGAACTTTGCAAGAAATGGCAAGAACCATTTTAAATGAATCAAATGTTGAGAAATATTTTTGGGCAGAAGCCATAAATACATCTTGCTATATTTTAAATAGAGTTTCAATAAGAAGAGTTTTAAACAAAACCCCGTATGAACTCTGGAAAGAAAGAAAGCCAAACATTTCTTATTTTCATATCTTTGGATGTTATTGTTATATTTTAAACAACAAAGATAACCTAGGAAAATTTGACTCAAATCAGACAAAGCTATATTTCTTGGTTACTCTGTTACTTCAAAAGCATACAGGGTGTTTAATTTAAGAACAAAAGTCTTAGAAGAAAGTATGCACATAAAATTTGATGAGTTTGAGGAACTTGAGACTCAAGAAAGATTGAATGAAGAAGATGAGGAAGAAAGTCAAAACAATCCCAACATCGAAAATTCTCTCCAACAACCATCAAATGAAGAAGTATCTCTAAGTCCTCCAAGGTCATGGAGAATTGTGGATCATCACCCTCAAAAACAAATAATTGGTGAAACCGCAGATGGAGTAAGAACAAGAAGATCCTTTCAAACAAATGACTTTGCAATGATATCTCAAATTGAACCGAAATCAATAAAGGAAGCAATCATAGACGATTCATGGATCGAAGCAATGAAAGAAGAACTACATCAATTTGAGAAAAACCAAGTTTGGACTCTTGTACCTAATCCTCAAACTCAATCCATCATTGGTACAAGATGGGTATTCAGAAACAAATTAGATGAAGAAGGAAAAGTGACACGCAACAAAGCCAGATTGGTAGCTCAAGGTTATAATCAACAAGAAGGCATAGACTACGATGAAACCTATGCTCCTGTGGCTAGACTTGAAGCCATAAGAATCCTTCTTGCATATGCATCACATAAATGCATAAAACTTTTTCAAATGGACGTAAAAAGTGCCTTCTTAAATGTTTTTTTAAACGAAGAAGTTTATGTTCATCAACCTCCAGGTTTTGAAAATTTAGAAAAACCAAATCATGTGTTCAAACTAACCAAAGCTCTTTATGGACTTAAACAAGCTCCAAGAGCTTGGTATGAAAGATTGAGCATCTTTTTACTCAAAAATGGTTTTTCACGAGGAAAAATTGATACCACACTTTTTAGAAAAACTGACAAAAATGATTTATTAATCGTACAGGTGTACGTCGATGATATCATTTTTGGAGCTACAAATGAAAAAATGTGTGATGATTTTTCAAAACTCATGGAAAGTGAATTTGAGATGAGCATGATGGGAGAACTTAAATTCTTTTTGGGATTGCAAATCAAACAACATAAAGATGGCATTTTTATTTGTCAGGAAAAATATGTCAATGATCTTCTTAAAAAATATAAGATGAATGAAGCCAAAATTATGACTACTCCCATGCATCCTTCATCAAATCTTGACAAAGATGAAAATGGAAAAGATTTTCCTGAAAAAGAATATAGAGAAATGATTGGATCACTTTTATATTTAACTGCTAGTAGACCTGACATTGTTTTTGCAGTTGGTCTATGTGCTAGATTTCAAACTGCACCAAAAGAATCACACTACATTGCAGTTAAAAGAATTTTCAGATACCTTGTAGGCACTCCAAGTGTCGGTCTATGGTATAAAAAGGGAACACACTTTGACCTCATGGCATATTGTGATGCTGACTACGCCGGAGATAAAATAGAAAGAAAAAGTACAAGTGGCACATGTCAACTCCTCGGAGAAGCTTTAGTCAGCTGGTGTTGTCGAAAGCAAAGTACTATAGCACTATCCACCACAGAGGCTGAATACATTTCCGCTGCAAACTGCTGCTCTCAGGTATTATGGATTAGAAATCAATTAGAGGATTTCTCTTTCAGGTACGCAAATATTCAAATATTATGTGATAATACCAGTGCTATAAATTTATCAAAGAACCCCATTCAGCATTCCAGGTCTAAACACATCGAAATAAAACATCACTTTATTCGTGATCATGTGAATAAAAAGGAAGTTGAACTTTTATTCATTAACACAGAAAATCAATTAGCTGATATTTTTACAAAACCTTTAGTGGAAGATCGGTTTTTATTTTTAAAAGAAAAATTAAAAATAATTAAGAATCCATGTTTTATTTAATCAATTTTTTTTTACGTGAACTTTTGATTTTTACAAAACCTTTATTTTTTTAAATGTATATTTTGAAGTGTTAATGACTTTTAATTGTCTTTCCTACCTTCACGTGAATTAAAGAAGGAAATTCTTTAATTATATTTCTCTTAGCACTCATGCTTCAAAACCAATTTTCTTCTACCATCACACTCGACCAGATTGTTTTGTATATGTTTGTTTTAAATTTTTTAATACTGCATTTTTTTCTTTCCATAAAAATCGTTCCTTTACTCCACCTAATTTTCATTTGAGCTAATTTCTCTCCTTTTTTATCTCAACTCACCTATATCTCTCTCTTCCATTTTCAAAACACTAATCCGACAAGATCCTTTCCCCTAAACAAATCTTGACCGTTCATTTCTTTGATCTCCCCTTAAACAAAAGGCTAACCTAAAAAATTCATCATTTTCTTTTCTGGTTACGCAGACATAACTCTGCGCTTAACATCAACTCAAAACCATCAATCTTGTCCACTCCACCAATCCTTCTCCTCCCCATAAAAATCCTTTCATCCATAGTCATTCACCTTATTCTCAAAACCTAACCAAATGGAAAACTCAAAACAAACCCTCTCTGAACTTCTTCTTTCGGTTGATCAAACCACTCTTTCCTCTCCTAATTGTTCACCACCATCGACCCCTCCAGCTTCTTTCACCTATCTCTCTGAATCACTCTCCATTCCTTCAAACATCATTCTTAAATCACACAAGGATCCTTACTCTTTCTCACCACCAAAAAGCATCACAACTTCAGCTCCAGTGAAAACTGAAACCTTTGATGAGTTTTTCAAACCAACACCAAACGACAAACCTAAACAATCCTTCTCAAATGAACTCAGACAATCCATTCGACTATCAACTAAACCCTCAAAAGTTTCCTTCATTGATCTTGAAAATGAATCAAACTCTTGCATCCAAGCTCAACACCCTGCCAAACGACTCAAAACATCTCCCTTAGCCTTTTTACCGTACGATCGAAAAGTGGCCAAGAAAGAAAAATTGTTGGAAGATATCATCTCAAAACCTGTCAACACTAAAGAAAAAATGATCTTGAATCCTTATCTAACAAACCCAGCTCCTGGAATTTTTTCAAGACCTCTTTGCGAAAGCAAATCCTTTGACTTTGAGGATATGAAATCTAAGAAAATCGTGATTGATGATGTAATGACCAGTATTGGGTGGAAAGAGTTTTGCGAGTTAGAT
Organism: Medicago sativa; assembly: GCF_051527215.1. Classification (NCBI taxonomy): domain Eukaryota; kingdom Viridiplantae; phylum Streptophyta; class Magnoliopsida; order Fabales; family Fabaceae; genus Medicago; species Medicago sativa. The sequence continues at coordinate 51,802,295 of NC_140749.1, forward strand.
GAAGTAATCTATCCAAATCTTGTTCAACAATTCTACTCATCTGCTGAAGTGCTTGAAGGACATGATGTTATCATCTGCTTCATGAATCAAACTCAAATCATTGTAACCACTGACATCCTTGCTAAAGTTCTCAATATACCTAACTCTGGTGTAAAACTGTTTGGAAGGAAATGGTATGATAAGGTTATTTCTGACAGGAACACTGTGTTAAATGAGTTTTTTGGTAATGTCAAGCCAGCCAAAGACTTTGTTGTAACTTCTTTGAAAAACGAGTACAAGATTCTGCATAATATATGCACTCACTGTCTCATGCCTCGCAGCAGCAACAGGTATAGAGTTAATGATAATGATCTCATGATCTTGTATCATTTAACTCGTGGAAAAAGGATCAACCTTCCATATTTGATCATTAGACACATGATCGGTGCAATCAAAGACACAAAAGGGAACGGTGGTCTCCCCTACTCTATGGCTCTTACCAAAATTTTCCATGAATTCAAACTTTCCTTCATAGGCGAAACAACCGAAGAGAATCTAAAACCATTCAATCGTAGGAACATCGCTCACATCAAACTTCATGACGGTACTGAAACCCTAGGTTTGCATCAGATTCCACTTTCACAAGAAAAATTTCTCAAAGAGGAAGAAGAAGAAAATCCACTCCTAAGTCTCGTGAATGCAGTTATCGTGGAAAGTCACTTGTCCACACAATCCGCTCCTCTAGATGTTCCTAACACTTATCATCACTTTGTTGATCCAAACGTCTCAACTGATCTTAAACTGTCATTTGAAGAAAATGTCGAACCAACTCCTATTCCTACAGTTCCTCTGCCTAACTGCGAAAATTCTGCTCTGTTTGGTTCCTCTTGCTTAAACAGGTTCATTCATTCTCCAAAGGATGACAAACCTCTTTTGAGTGATATTCCCATTCCTTCGCATTTCAGCTCTTTTGACAGCTTTAAGTCCACTGAAACTTCTCCAAAAAGGGATACTCCAATCGAACCAACAAACTCAATCATCTCCAATGAGATGATACTTGTTGAGGTTGCCTCTCTTCGAGGAGATGTGAACAATTTGCGTGAGTGCTTTGTGTCATTCATGTTTCAATACTTTGGCATGTCTGCTCCTGCTCCTGGCTATGATCCTGGTTCTTCATCCAACCCACCTCCAAATCAGCAGTAGCATGCTATGTCTATGGTATCTTGTGCTATCTTTTTGAAGATGACAAAAAGGGGGAGAAAGCAAAGCAAGTGTCTTACGTTAATACTTGCATGAAATGAATTTGAAAATTTGAAAATGCCCTTTATATGTTTTGGTTGTAGACCCTTAAGCACATGGGTGCCTTATCCTTTAGTATTTATATGTCTTTCTGTTTCTAGCTAAGAATCTTAGAAATGGTCTTTTGTACTTTAGCAGGTTATTGCTAAAAATGGAATCTCTAAGTTATATGTATTTTGGTCCTTATCCATGTTAAATGCAAGTTCTGAATGTTCTAATAGTCATTTAGCCTATGTAATAATATTTGGAACTTTAATGATTTATGCATCTTAAATATTCTATCTTTGTAAAATACAAGTCATTCTGTTCTAATTAGTCACTTAGCTTCTTTGATTAACATAAATATTATTGTTAAGAAAAGTATGACTATGTTTAAAAAAAAAAAAAGGGTCCCTATCATCCTTTTCAAATCAATTCGGTAAAAAGACTTGTTGTATCTTATTAATATAACTTAATTCTTTTTACAAAGAATATCAAATTGAGGGGGAGCCTAGTTTTTTTTTTTAAAAAAAAAAACAAGTAATCCTTTTCTTTTAAAAAGACCTCAAAAGATTTGCATCAAATTGAGGGGGAGCTTAATCGGAACACATTTATAAATCAAATTCTAATATATTTTGTCATCGTCAAAAAGGGGGAGAATGTTGAGAAAATATTCATAAATTCCTATTTTAGTTTTAAAGATGAAAAAATATATTTAGATTTTATTTTATAAATGAATTCTGATATTATTGTATTTAACATTTTGTATGAGTATTTTTAGTTGCAGGAACTTAAACTCAAAAGGATTGATATAACCAAGTTCCCTAAAAAATTATTTGAGCATCTCATACAATGATCAAAGCAAGAAATATTTGGTTAAGATTGAATTGGATGAAATTGGACATGCACAAAATTGAGCAGCACGTTGGCATACACAAGCTCAATACAACAACTGGTTTTGAATATTGGTTTTACATATCTCTAATACCACTTCCTATGCAATCAAATGGTAGCATGCAAGTACAAACAAAATTGGGCTTTAAGCTGTAAAATGGAACAAGAGAAATAGGAAACCAGCTTGCATTGAAAAATATCTTTGTACTACTACCACACAAGCTACTACACGTAGAATTGAATGATACATAGTGAGCTGTTTTGCTCAAAGAATTCTACACGTGAGAAGGAGCAAAGCAAGGATGAATAATATCTTTTGGTAAGCACACGTGGAAGAAAATGAATGGATAAGAACTAAAACAAGGTTCTTTCTTGTTGGCTAATTATGCACATGTGGGACCATGGAAAATTTGCAAACGTGAAGAAAGAAAGAGCAGGAACGAGACATACGCTCCTCACGTGGGAGTTAAAAATTATGGCATCTCACACATGCTCACCAAGAAGAGAATTTGCCTATAAATACAAAGCTCTCAGCACAAAGGAAAGTACCGAATTTTTGAGAAAGCAAAGCAATATACACTCAAGCAAAAATACACAAAGCTCTCTCTTTTTATTTCCAGTGAACTAGAAATTGCTCTTTTGTTCTTGAGCTATTTTTAGTAAAGCACTACTCATTTTATTTGATATTTGGTCCAAGTAAGAATTTATTTCTTATTGGGTTGTAAAGCTTGTAGGTAACAAGTGTGTAAACAACAAGGCTTAAATCACTCGTTTGTAGGGATAGATTAGGTAGATCTAGCAAGGGTGATTTGTTCTCGTTTGTTGTTTGGTTGTAAAAGCAAAGGTAGATTTACTCGGTTGCAGGAAAGATCAGTCGGATCTAGCAAAGAGTAAAAGTTACTCATTTGTGTAAAAAGAAGACAAAAGAGGAGTTGTCGTTAACATTACTTAACACAACTACCTAGTGGATAATCTCACAGGATTGTGGGGACTGGACTAACCTATATTGGGTGAACCAGGATACTTCTTGTGTGTGATTTTCTTTTCCCTATCTCTTTTATTTTTGTCTCACACACTTCACAATATTATTTTTATTAATTGACATACTAACCTAATCCAAGTATATATACTTGAGAAATTTTTTATCAGGCATATTTTAAACAGGTCACAATTCAAACCCCCCTTTCTTGTGAAAATATTTTACTTCAATTGGTACCAGAGCACTGCCTCTAAAAAGCCTACGCACCCAACGGTGCAGGAGGAAAAATATCCAGAAGAAAAGTCTCAACACAACCTAAACACCCAACGGTGTACAAGGAAATTCAAAGCCTAAACACCCAACGGTGTAGAAGATCCAAGAAAAGAAAATATGTCTAAAATAAAATTTATGTCCGAAGGAGGTTCCTCAAACAGACCACCGCTCTTTGAAGGAGCAGACTACTATTACTGGAAAGGAAAAATGAAACTATTTTTACAATCACAAGATAATCACATGTGGACCATAATTGAAAATGGAGACTATATTCCATATGATGAAGATCTGAATGTAAAGAGTAAGGAAGACTGGTCAGAAGAGGAAGGTAAGCGAATGTTATTAAATTTTAAAGCTAAATTGTTTCTAACCATGGCTTTGAGCAGGGAAGAATATGATAGAGTACAAGAATGCAAAAATGCCAAACAAATTTGGGATACACTAAAAATACATCATGAAGGCACCAGTCATGTAAAAGAAACAAGAATTGACATTGGTGTTCGTAAATTTGAACTATTCGAAATGAAAGAAACCGAAACCATAGATGAAATGTATGGAAGGTTTACTATCATTATGAATGAGTTACGTTCTCTTGAAAAGGACTTTACAGTCCATGAGAGAATAAGAAAAATTTTAAGATGTCTCCCAAAATCTTGGAGACATATTGTAACAGCCATAACAGAAGCAAAAGATCTGAAAAAACTCAGATTAGAAGATCTTATCGGATCTCTGAAAGCACATGAAGTTCTTTTGCAAGAGGACAAATCCTCAAACAAAAGCAAAATGATTGCATTCAAGACAAATCTAGAATCACAAAATCAAGAACTAGAAATGGATTTTGACAATCAACAACAAGAACCCGATGAAGAAGATCATCAAGATCAAATCATTCTTCTCACCAAAAAACTTCAAAGAATGATTCAAAGAAGAGATCAAAACAAAAGAAATTTTCCAGCAAGAAAAGAAAACACAAAGACTGAACTTGACAAAAGTCAAGTTACCTGTTACGGCTGCTACAAACTTGGACACTACAAAAATGAATGTCCACTAAACAAAAGAAAATCAAATAACTTCCAATCAAATCAAAGATCCTTCTTAACTACATGGGATGAACCGGAAGAACCAACAAATGAAGATGAACAAGTAGATCTTTGCCTAATGGCAAAATCAGACAATGAAGAGGTAAATCCTGATCCTTGCTCGTCATGTGAAAAAACTGAATATTTGTTTGATAATCTTTTTTATAACTCTCTAATGTTAGAACAAACATGTGAAAGATTGAGAAATGAAAATCTTGAACTAAAAAGGGAAAAAGAAATGTTGGAAAAAGAGAACAAAAATCTGATTGAGCATTCTAAATCAAAAGAAGTCTTTGAAAATAAAAATGACTCTCAAAAGGAAAACATTATTTTAAAAGAAAATGTTTCACAACTAAAAAATGATATCTCAAATTTTGTTAAATCAACTGAAACATTTCAAAAAATCATGGGATCACAAGTAAGTGTTTTTGATAAAGCATGTATAGGGTTCAAAACTAATCAAAAACAAAAACTTTATGAGAATTTTTTTATTCCTGAAAAAGGTACAAAAACATGTGAAAAATACAAATGTACATATTGTGAAAAATATGGACATCTTGAACCTTTTTGTTTCAGAAAAAGAAAGAGACTTGCTTCACAAAAATTGAAAAATAGTTATTCTCATATTCATAAAAAGGAAACTCGTAAAAACAACACTAACCATCAAGGACCCAAAAAAATATGGGTACCTAAGGGATTACTAACTTCTACTGCAGGAATGTCTCATAACAGTCAAGAAAAAGCCTTGGTACTTGGACAGTGGATGCTCAAGACATATGACTGGAGATAAACAAAGCTTTCTCTCCTTCACTAAAAAAGAAGGAGGATTGGTAACCTTTGGTAATAATGAAAAATCTCGGATTAAAGGTATAGGAGTTATTGGTAAGATAAACTCCGCAAAAATTGAAAATGTTCAATATGTAGAAGGATTAAAACATAATTTGATTAGCATCAGTCAATTGTGTGACAGTGGTCTTGAAGTAATATTCAAACCTCACACATGCGAAGTAAGACAAATATCTTCAGGAAAAATCTTGTTTACAGGATCAAGAAATAAAAATGTTTACACTCTATACCTAGATGAACTGCCTGTCGAATCATGTTTTATATCTCTTGAAAAGGATAAATGGATTTGGCATAAAAGGGCTGGCCATATTAGTATGGAAACAATTTCTAAAATATCAAAACTTGATCTAGTAAGAGGACTTCCTAAGATTAACTATGAGAAGGATAAGATATGTGAAGCATGTGTCAGAGGAAAACAAGTCAGAAGTAGTTTTCCTCCAAAAGATTTTATTTCAACAAAAAGACCTCTTGAACTGCTTCACATAGATTTATTTGGACCTATCTCAATAGAAAGTCTTGGTGGAAAAAAATATGGCTTTGTAATCGTTGATGATTTTTCCAGATTCACTTGGGTTTTATTTTTAAAACACAAAAATGATTCTTTTGAAGCTTTTCAAACCTTTTGCAAAAAAGTTCAAAATGAGAAGGAAACTAACATTATCTCGGTAAGAAGTGATCATGGAGGAGAATTTGAAAACGCCTCTTTTGAACAATTCTTTAGTGATAATGGGATATCTCATAATTTTTCTTGTCCTAGAACTCCTCAACAAAACGGAGTTGTAGAAAGAAAAAATAGAACTTTGCAAGAAATGGCAAGAACCATTTTAAATGAATCAAATGTTGAGAAATATTTTTGGGCAGAAGCCATAAATACATCTTGCTATATTTTAAATAGAGTTTCAATAAGAAGAGTTTTAAACAAAACCCCGTATGAACTCTGGAAAGAAAGAAAGCCAAACATTTCTTATTTTCATATCTTTGGATGTTATTGTTATATTTTAAACAACAAAGATAACCTAGGAAAATTTGACTCAAAATCAGACAAAGCTATATTTCTTGGTTACTCTGTTACTTCAAAAGCATACAGGGTGTTTAATTTAAGAACAAAAGTCTTAGAAGAAAATATGCACATAAAATTTGATGAGTTTGAGGAACTTGAGACTCAAGAAAGATTGAATGAAGAAGATGAGGAAGAAAGTCAAAACAATCCCAACATCGAAAATTCTCTCCAACAACCATCAAATGAAGAAGTATCTCTAAGTCCTCCAAGGTCATGGAGAATTGTGGATCATCACCCTCAAGAACAAATAATTGGTGAAACCGCAGATGGAGTAAGAACAAGAAGATCCTTTCAAACAAATGACTTTGCAATGATATCTCAAATTGAACCGAAATCAATAAAGGAAGCAATCATAGACGAGTCATGGATCGAAGCAATGAAAGAAGAACTACATCAATTTGAGAAAAACCAAGTTTGGACTCTTGTACCTAATCCTCAAACTCAATCCATCATTGGTACAAGATGGGTATTCAGAAACAAATTAGATGAAGAAGGAAAAGTGACACGCAACAAAGCCAGATTGGTAGCTCAAGGTTATAATCAACAAGAAGGCATAGACTACGATGAAACCTATGCTCCTGTGGCTAGACTTGAAGCCATAAGAATCCTTCTTGCATATGCATCACATAAATGCATAAAACTTTTTCAAATGGACGTAAAAAGTGCCTTCTTAAATGTTTTTTTAAACGAAGAAGTTTATGTTCATCAACCTCCAGGTTTTGAAAATTTAGAAAAACCAAATCATATGTTCAAACTAACCAAAGCTCTTTATGGACTTAAACAAGCTCCAAGAGCTTGGTATGAAAGATTGAGCATCTTTTTACTCAAAAATGGTTTTTCACGAGGAAAAATTGATACCACACTTTTTAGAAAAACTGACAAAAATGATTTATTAATCGTACAGGTGTACGTCGATGATATCATTTTTGGAGCTACAAATGAAAAAATGTGTGATGATTTTTCAAAACTCATGGAAAGTGAATTTGAGATGAGCATGATGGGAGAACTTAAATTCTTTTTGGGATTGCAAATCAAACAACATAAAGATGGCATTTTTATTTGTCAGGAAAAATATGTCAATGATCTTCTTAAAAAATATAAGATGAATGAAGCCAAAATTATGACTACTCCCATGCATCCTTCATCAAATCTTGACAAAGATGAAAATGGAAAAGATTTTCCTGAAAAAGAATATAGAGGAATGATTGGATCACTTTTATATTTAACTGCTAGTAGACCTGACATTGTTTTTGCAGTTGGTCTATGTGCTAGATTTCAAACTGCACCAAAAGAATCACACTACATTGCAGTTAAAAGAATTTTCAGATACCTTGTAGGCACTCCAAGTGTCGGTCTATGGTATAAAAAGGGAACACACTTTGACCTCATGGCATATTGTGATGCTGACTACGCCGGAGATAAAATAGAAAGAAAAAGTACAAGTGGCACATGTCAACTCCTCGGAGAAGCTTTAGTCAGCTGGTGTTGTCGAAAGCAAAGTACTATAGCACTATCCACCACAGAGGCTGAATACATTTCCGCTGCAAACTGCTGCTCTCAGGTATTATGGATTAGAAATCAATTAGAGGATTTCTCTTTCAGGTACGCAAATATTCAAATATTATGTGATAATACCAGTGCTATAAATTTATCAAAGAACCCCATTCAGCATTCCAGGTCTAAACACATCGAAATAAAACATCACTTTATTCGTGATCATGTGAATAAAAAGGAAGTTGAACTTTTATTCATTAACACAGAAAATCAATTAGCTGATATTTTTACAAAACCTTTAGTGGAAGATCGGTTTTTATTTTTAAAAGAAAAATTAAAAATAATTAAGAATCCATGTTTTATTTAATCAATTTTTTTTTACGTGAACTTTTGATTTTTACAAAACCTTTATTTTTTTAAATGTATATTTTGAAGTGTTAATGACTTTTAATTGTCTTTCCTACCTTCACGTGAATTAAAGAAGGAAATTCTTTAATTATATTTCTCTTAGCACTCATGCTTCAAAACCAATTTTCTTCTACCATCACACTCGACCAGATTGTTTTGTATATGTTTGTTTTAAATTTTTTAATACTGCATTTTTTCTTTCCATAAAAATCGTTCCTTTACTCCACCTAATTTTCATTTGAGCTAATTTCTCTCCTTTTTTATCTCAACTCACCTATATCTCTCTCTTCCATTTTCAAAACACTAATCCGACAAGATCCTTTCCCCTAAACAAATCTTGACCGTTCATTTCTTTGATCTCCCCTTAAACAAAAGGCTAACCTAAAAAATTCATCATTTTCTTTTCTGGTTACGCAGACATAACTCTGCGCTTAACATCAACTCAAAACCATCAATCTTGTCCACTCCACCAATCCTTCTCCTCCCCATAAAAATCCTTTCATCCATAGTCATTCACCTTATTCTCAAAACCTAACCAAATGGAAAACTCAAAACAAACCCTCTCTGAACTTCTTCTTTCGGTTGATCAAACCACTCTTTCCTCTCCTAATTGTTCACCACCATCGACCCCTCCAGCTTCTTTCACCTATCTCTCTGAATCACTCTCCATTCCTTCAAACATCATTCTTAAATCACACAAGGATCCTTACTCTTTCTCACCACCAAAAAGCATCACAACTTCAGCTCCAGTGAAAACTGAAACCTTTGATGAGTTTTTCAAACCAACACCAAACGACAAACCTAAACAATCCTTCTCAAATGAACTCAGACAATCCATTCGACTATCAACTAAACCCTCAAAAGTTTCCTTCATTGATCTTGAAAATGAATCAAACTCTTGCATCCAAGCTCAACACCCTGCCAAACGACTCAAAACATCTCCCTTAGCCTTTTTACCGTACGATCGAAAAGTGGCCAAGAAAGAAAAATTGTTGGAAGATATCATCTCAAAACCTGTCAACACTAAAGAAAAAATGATCTTGAATCCTTATCTAACAAACCCAGCTCCTGGAATTTTTTCAAGACCTCTTTGCGAAAGCAAATCCTTTGACTTTGAGGATATGAAATCTAAGAAAATCGTGATTGATGATGTAATGACCAGTATTGGGTGGAAAGAGTTTTGCGAGTTAGATGAAGTAATCTATCCAAATCTTGTTCAACAATTCTACTCATCTGCTGAAGTGCTTGAAGGACATGATGTTATCATCTGCTTCATGAATCAAACTCAAATCATTGTAACCACTGACATCCTTGCTAAAGTTCTCAATATACCTAACTCTGGTGTAAAACTGTTTGGAAGGAAATGGTATGATAAGGTTATTTCTGACAGGAACACTGTGTTTAATGAGTTTTTTGGTAATGTCAAGCCAGCCAAAGACTTTGCTGTAACTTCTTTGAAAAACGAGTACAAGATTCTGCATAATATATGCACTCACTGTCTCTTGCCTCGCAGCAGCAACAGGTATAGAGTTAATGATAATGATCTCATGATCTTGTATCATTTAACTCGTGGAAAAAGGATCAACCTTCCATATTTGATCATTAGACACATGATCGGTGCAATCAAAGACACAAAAGGGAACGGTGGTCTCCCCTACTCTATGGCTCTTACCAAAATTTTCCATGAATTCAAACTTTCCTTCATAGGCGAAACAACCGAAGAGAATCTAAAACCATTCAATCGTAGGAACATCGCTCACATCAAACTTCATGACGGTACTGAAACCCTAGGTTTGCATCAGATTCCACTTTCACAAGAAAAATTTCTCAAAGAGGAAGAAGAAGAAAATCCACTCCTAAGTCTCGTGAATGCAGTTATCGTGGAAAGTCACTTGTCCACACAATCCGCTCCTCTAGATGTTCCTAACACTTATCATCACTTTGTTGATCCAAACGTCTCAACTGATCTTAAACTGTCATTTGAAGAAAATGTCGAACCAACTCCTATTCCTACAGTTCCTCTGCCTAACTGCGAAAATTCTGCTCTGTTTGGTTCCTCTTGCTTAAACAGGTTCATTCATTCTCCAAAGGATGACAAACCTCTTTTGAGTGATATTCCCATTCCTTCGCATTTCAGCTCTTTTGACAGCTTTAAGTCCACTGAAACTTCTCCAAAAAGGGATACTCCAATCGAACCAACAAACTCAATCATCTCCAATGAGATGATACTTGTTGAGGTTGCCTCTCTTCGAGGAGATGTGAACAATTTGCGTGAGTGCTTTGTGTCATTCATGTTTCAATACTTTGGCATGTCTGCTCCTGCTCCTGGCTATGATCCTGGTTCTTCACCCAACCCACCTCCAAATCAGCAGTAGCATGCTATGTCTATGGTATCTTGTGCTATCTTTTTGAAGATGACAAAAAGGGGGAGAAAGCAAAGCAAGTGTCTTACGTTAATACTTGCATGAAATGAATTTGAAAATTTGAAAATGCCCTTTATATGTTTTGGTTGTAGACCCTTAAGCACATGGGTGCCTTATCCTTTAGTATTTATATGTCTTTTTGTTTCTAGCTAAGAATCTTAGAAATGGTCTTTTGTACTTTAGCAGGTTATTGCTAAAAATGGAATCTCTAAGTTATATGTATTTTGGTCCTTATCCATGTTAAATGCAAGTTCTGAATGTTCTAATAGTCATTTAGCCTATGTAATAATATTTGGAACTTTAATGATTTATGCATCTTAAATGTTCTATCTTTGTAAAATACAAGTCATTCTGTTCTAATTAGTCACTTAGCTTCTTTGATGAACATAAATATTATTGTTAAGAAAAGTATGACTATGTTTAAAAAAAAAAAAAAGGGTCCCTATCATCCTTTTCAAATCAATTCGGTAAAAAGACTTGTTGTATCTTATTAATATAACTTAATTCTTTTTACAAAGAATATCAAATTGAGGGGGAGCCTAGTTTTTTTTAAAAAAAAAAAAAAACAAGTAATCCTTTTCTTTTAAAAAGACCTCAAAAGATTTGCATCAAATTGAGGGGGAGCTTAATCGGAACACATTTATAAATCAAATTCTAATATATTTTGTCATCGTCAAAAAGGGGGAGAATGTTGAGAAAATATTCATAAATTCCTATTTTAGTTTTAAAGATGAAAAAATATATTTAGATTTTATTTTATAAATGAATTCTGATATTATTGTATTTAACATTTTGTATGAGTATTTTTAGTTGCAGGAACTTAAACTCAAAAGGATTGATATAACCAAGTTCCCTAAAAAATTATTTGAGCATCTCATACAATGATCAAAGCAAGAAATATTTGGTTAAGATTGAATTGGATGAAATTGGACATGCACAAAATTGAGCAGCACGTTGGCATACACAAGCTCAATACAACAACTGGTTTTGAATATTGGTTTTACATGTCTCTAATACCACTTCCTATCCAATCAAATGGTAGCATCCAAGTACAAACAAAATTGGGCTTTAAGCTGTAAAATGGAACAAGAGAAATAGGAAACCAGCTTGCATTGAAAAATATCTTTGTACTACTACCACACAAGCTACTACACGTAGAATTGAATGATACATAGTGAGCTGTTTTGCTCAAAGAATTCTACACGTGAGAAGGAGCAAAGCAAGGATGAATAATATCTTTTGGTAAGCACACGTGGAAGAAAATGAATGGATAAGAACTAAAACAAGGTTCTTTCTTGTTGGCTAATTATGCACATATGGGACCATGGAAAATTTGCAAACGTGAAGAAAGAAAGAGCAGGAACGAGACATACGCTCCTCACGTGGGAGTTAAAAATTATGGCATCTCACACATGCTCACCAAGAAGAGAATTTGCCTATAAATACAAAGCTCTCAGCACAAAGGAAAGTACCGAATTTTTGAGAAAGCAAAGCAATATACACTCAAGCAAAAATACACAAAGCTCTCTCTTTTTATTTCCAGTGAACTAGAAATTGCTCTTTTGTTCTTGAGCTATTTTTAGTAAAGCACTACTCATTTTATTTGATATTTGGTCCAAGTAAGAATTTATTTCTTATTGGGTTGTAAAGCTTGTAGGTAACAAGTGTGTAAACAACAAGGCTTAAATCACTCGTTTGTAGGGATAGATTAGGTAGATCTAGCAAGGGTGATTTGTTCTCGTTTGTTGTTTGGTTGTAAAAGCAAAGGTAGATTTACTCGGTTGCAGGAAAGATCAGTCGGATCTAGCAAAGAGTAAAAGTTACTCATTTGTGTAAAAAGAAGACAAAAGAGGAGTTGTCGTTAACATTACTTAACACAACTACCTAGTGGATAATCTCATAGGATTGTGGGGACTGGACTAACCTATATTGGGTGAACCAGGATACTTCTTGTGTGTGATTTTCTTTTCCCTATCTCTTTTATTTTTGTCTCACACACTTCACAATATTATTTTTATTAATTGACATACTAACCTAATCCAAGTATATATACTTGAGAAATTTTTTATCAGGCATATTTTAAACAGGTCACAATTCAAACCCCCCTTTCTTGTGAAAATATTTTACTTCAGTCGGTGCCCAAACAAGAACACTAGTAAATTGCTTATTATCTAAATTAATCTCTTTTAATTGAATATAAGTACGATTGTTAGGGTTATGACTCATCTTTAGGGGAACGTCGCAATTATAGCCTTTGTTTGGGCAAAAATACTCGAACTTCTCACCGTTACATCACAACGTCATACCTGAACTCTCGTTTATCAAAGCATATCATAAACTAATATTAAATTGAGTTAGTTCCAACAAAGAGGGTATATGGAATTAAAGGAAACCATAATCATAGTTAAATTTCTGAATAAAAATCCAATTTCGCATGGCGCAAGACAATTAAAAACTTGCAAACCCATTAAACTCTTTTACTCTTTTTATTCAAATAAATTTTGTTAATTGCTAAGTTGAATGACAATCCTTGTTAAGACCATAACTTACTATTTAATCACTTGTTACGATTTGGTGCAATTGCAAATTCGTCAATCAGTCCCAAATCATTAGTCGTTTTGGTGAAAAAAATTGTCCCAAATTAAAAGTCTCTTTGCAATACCAACGAAGCAATAATGTTATTTTTCTTATCATACCCTTAACTATTTATTACTTTTTCTTTTTTTCAATTCTTTAGATTATCTTTCCAATATCATTAATAAAAGATAATTTTGTAAAATTACTCGTAATTCTTTTTTGGGAAATGCTTGCATGTGTCCTTACTAAAGATGGAAATTATATATTGCAAATCATGCCAATTTATTTTTCAAACATTTGATATTTACTTTTTTTTCAATAAATACTCACTATTTGTAAAAACTTTATCATGTGCTTTTAGGACACATGTTAACATAACTTAAAACAATTCACATATTCAAACTATATTAATTTCACATCCCTTATACCATTACTAGAAAGAAAGAATAACAAACTAACATTAAAGTGATTTATGACTTTGAATTAGAAAGATTGAATAAATAATCATAGAAGATATATTTTTATAAACTTAAATTAAATGAAAATAACAAAAACAATACACTTAAATAAAAAGGGGGACAGAATATAACCCAAAAATAAAAATAAAAAAAAAAACTACATGAGATAAAACTAGGGGTGGGAATAGGCTAGGCCGAGCTAGGCTTTGCAAAGCCTGAGCCTGGCCTGTCAAATTTTTTTAAGGCCTAAGCCTGACTTACGGCCTGTTATAGGCTTACTTTTTAGGTCTGAATCTGGCCTTCTAAAAGTCTGGTACGACCTGTCAGCCTGTTTAAAAGCCTATTTCATATGAACATATTTAAATAAGCAATGTGATCTAAGTTTAAATAGACTAGCAAACTAATATATCAATTAGATTAAACTCTCTTTTGATAATCAACATGAGTTTTTAGGAAATTTGACTATATATAGTATCATATTTCAATTCTAGTTCATAATAATACATTTAGATATGCAAAAAATTAATGTATACTAATGAGCGTAAATTACTGAAAAAGTTAACAATTTTTTATTTTAATTCAAAGTACAAAATATAATATAATAATAAATAATATTATTCATATTTACTTAAATAGCCTGGCTTAATAGGCCTACGAGGCTTTTTGAATGGCATGTGGTCTGACCTTTTAAGTTAAATAGGCTTTAAAAAAAAAGTCTAGGCCTTCTCTATTTAAGAAAAATAGTCTGGGCTGACATGACCTATCGTAGGCCCCTGTAGGCCGGTCTGGCCTATTCCCATTCCTAGATAAAACTAATAAATTTCGATCCTAAGAAAAAACTTAAGAGAAAATAGGACATGTAGCAAATCTGTATACAAAGAAAAACCCATAAAAGCCTGAGAGTGGACCTGAAAAGAGTGTTACTTTTCCCACCCTATAGATTTCTCGCGTGCCCAATTTTTTTTCCAAAAATACCTCTGTCCGGATTTTGTTTTTCCGAATTACATTGTTAGGATATCCAGGATTTTGAAATCCGGAATGCTCTTTTTCCAGAATTTTTTGATTTTAGCCTTTCAGATTCGTATAATAAAATGTAAATAAACATAAAAAAAAACAGAATTAAAAAGAACACAAAGATAAAAAGAAATCATTTTATTAATATATGAATAATAATTACAATAATGTTGAAGTTTTTTAAGCTTATCACATAAGAACCTAAAACTATTTCTAATCTCCTAAGAGCCTAAAACAAGCTCATTTTATTAATATAAACAGAAAAGTAGAAAAGAAATGAAAAAACCACCAGATAACATACCTCCCTAGAGTAAAACTAAATCTAGTTTTGCCCCAAGAGGGTTGGTCAAATGGGGGGGGGTTGCTACTGAGGTAAGGTTTGTTTTCCGGGTGAAAAAGACATTGATGGTCAGCATGACACCCAGACAAACCGTGCTTCGTTGCAGCGCGTTGCCTTCCCCGTTGACCAGTCATATAACCCTTGATTTTCCAAAGTAGCCCCGTTTTATAAAAGGCCAACGATGAAAACACAATGTGAAGAAGGAAAAGGAGGAGAGAGTGTGATGGTGTGAAGAAATGTGAAACTTTGGATGCTATTTATAGGAAAACAAATTGCCTAGCCATTAATTTTGGTCAAAAACGTGTTCAGAGGAGTTTTACCAGCCATTAATGCTGGTAAAAACCTTTGAAAACTTGTTTCTTGTGGTGCATACCACCGGCCAAAACAAACTGATGCAGTTCGGATTTCATAATTCGGACAACTCTAATGGTTTTCGGATTATGTAATCCGAATTTTTACGATATTGAGGCAAACTGAAGGAAGTTGCGCACCTTCTGTGGGGTGAGGGATATTCCGGATTTTATAATTCGGACAACGTTCATGTATTTTGGAATATAAAATCTGTAACCCCTCAGTTTATTTTGGCTGGTGGCTTTTCACCAACGGTTTGACCGATTAGTGGAGCCATTAATGCATTTTTGGAGGTTAGCATTTAAAAAACGTTTTTATTGGCCGGTTAGTGTTTCTGTATTTTAGTTTCCGGAAACACTAACAATATGGTTCAGATTATATTTTCCGGACCAGGGGTATTTTTGGAATTTTTGCAGGGCGCAGGAGAACACAATAGGGTTGGAAAAGTAATACTCACCTGAAAAAGCCTGAGTGGGCCTGAACTGACAACCCATAAAAACATAAAGAATTTTGCTCTCCACCCAGCACGTTTTGCTCCCACCCTGCAGCCGTTCCATATTTACCCTTGCGCATGTTAACTAACGCAAGTGTCAAACACTGCATGAGTTAACTTGCGTACACATTAAGCACTACGTGAGTTAACTCACGCACAGTCTGTGCATACAACCAGCAGAGTTGGAAACCTCTTTTCTCCCTGTTTTTCCAATCACTCTTTCATACATTCATTCAAGAACAGAATTTTCATCATTCATTCAATAATACATTCAATCAACATCAACTCATAATTATATTACGAAAAATAACGGGATAAAATAAGCGAATAACATAACGGATAATGTCATAAAAACGCTAAAAAGCGTAAGTGTAATCGGAGTACAACGAAATCCAACAAAATGTCAAACAAAAAATAAAACTACACAAGTCATAAAACATAAAAGCCAAGTCATGCTGGTCCATCCCGTGGACTCCTACTCCTCCTCCGCGGTGTCGGCATCTGCTCCAGCATGCTCCACTCAGACTGTATGCCCTGTATGATGCGAAGAACCTCTGGATTACCAAACACATCTGGATGCCCAAGTGCACTGTCCACTCTAGCCCTGATGTTGCTGATGATCTGGTATGGGTCCGGAGGATGTCTGGCCCACTGCTGCTCAACAAGAACCTCCTCGTAAGCAGGGACAGGATGAGGAGGGGCATCAGCTGCGTAGTCAGGAATGGCCGCAGGGGGGTTCACAATAGGATGTGATACTCTAACGAACCATTTCATGTACCCCCTAGTATGAGCCCATGGCTGGTTATCCGGAACCGGATGACCCCTCTGTTGATGGTTGAGGACATGTAGAGCAAACTCAGTGAAGTCATGGGCCACATCATCCGCCGCAAGATCCTCTATGTCTGTAGGAGGCCTGGGAATTCTCTGGACATACCCGTACTGCCTAAGAACCCGCTCTGGCAAGTGACGGACCATCCTGTCTTTGCCGGCCATGATCCATCCTGAGTACCAGCATATATCCTGAAAGGGCGTGAGGTGTCGTCGTCTCTCGTACGGCATCCAGGTGACATGAGAAAGGTCCATCGAATCAATGGCAGCTCGGTAGTGTCCCGGATCAATAAAGCCCCTGGGAGGTTTCCATTTACTCACAAGCGGGGAAACAGTAGGGTCGTAGGCATCATCATCAATCCTCGGAATGATGTTCGAGAAGTGCGCCAAAGTCCATCCCTGCAAACACAAAGAAACAAATATTTATATTACCGCAAGAATTATACAAACAACTAAACATTTACGATCCAATAAGTAAAAAAGAAGAAAAACAATTATTACCACAAGCAATGTCATGTAACCGCCAATGGAGGCCACAGATGAGTCGGAGGTAAGAGATAACTGGTCATATAGGAAAGCAAGACCCATCCCACCCCATGACCAGTTGTCCAACTCGTCCATATCTTGCAGCGCAAGCAGCCAAAGCAGATTAATGTTTTTGCTGTTCTTGGCGGAAAAAATGGTCCAACCAAGCAAGAGCAACAGAAACGCCTTAACGCAGGCTAATCTAACTACAGCTCGCTCGTTCTCCTCCTCCACTGTGTCAACCTCAATAAGCTGATTACACCTATTCAAGAGCTCCTCATATCGCCTCTTCAGTACACCAAAACTGATGTGAGAACCACCCTGTTTTATCAGCTCCTTAGCGGCATCCTCCTCTGTAAACAGTAGGTCTGTCTGCATCATCTCTAACCCCTCCTCACGGGTTAACTCTCTATCAGGAAGGAGTCTCCCAGTGATGGGAATGCCTAGGAGACACGCCACATCATCTAGTGTGATGGTCATCTCTCCAACAGGTAGATGGAAGCTGCTGGTCTCCTCATGCCATCTCTCTGTCATCGCACAGACAAACCCGTGAGATATGTTCTCATACCCACTTGTCAGGAGGGGAGTCAGACCGGACATATTCACTTCACTCCAAAACCACTTATTTTGTTCCCCCGGAATAGGCAATGCCAAATTTTTAATGCTCAGCTTCTTCCCGTGGGAGATACCTTTCACCCTATATTTTCTTCGAAACTGAAATACAAAAACAAAACACAACAAACAATAAGTCGTTAAATAAATAATAAGTAAAACAAACATTAAATATATGCTAACATAAATGTTAATTCTAACATTAAATAAGTAAAATAATAATTAGAATAAGTTGTATAAATAGTAAAAGAAGTAAAATAAACACTAAGAAGTAAAATAAACAACATTATACTTACATCGGCATCAACCCATATCCTACATGCCACATGTCCACCAAAGTTAGGTAAAAGCGAGAGTTCAGAAGGCCCCCCTGCATAGCCGTCCGGACCGGCCTCGTACACCACCCTCGGCACCCCCTGAAAACGAGGCTCGGGCTGCTCATGCTGCTGAGGCTGCTCAGGCTCATCCTTCTGCTGAGGCTCCTCAATAACAGGCGGCTCCTCAACAGCAGGCTCCTCAATAACAAACTGGTACTGGTGAGGTTGAGGCTCATGAAACTGATACGCATCATGCGGTTGCTGATAGACGTCATAATGCTGCTGATACTGCGTCGGGTCCATAGTCTGGGATGGACCCGTCTGGGACGTTGACCCCCCTGCAGCATCATCTCCATCTCTAGCAAGTCTCGTGCCCCCACCTCTCCCTCGACCAGCCATAGGAGGGCGTAGTGCTTGCTTCTCCCTCCGTGCACTACTAGTAGGGGCAGGTCTCCCTAACCTAACTCTATCAGTCCTATTCTGAGGCGGCTCAGGCGGTCTCTGAGACGTATTCCTCCTAGACATATCTGCACAACATTTAAAGAAGCAAAAAATCAATGACACATTTTCACACGGACATTGTGTCATTTCTAACAATTCAACAACAACACTAATATTTCGACAGTGTCATTTCAATCCAAAAAAATTAACAATTTGCTACCACATTGCAGTCAAACATGTTATAATAAAAATTAACAAACCATATGCTAACTAATTTGATAAGTCACAATCTAAAAAACAAAATAATTACCATTGAGACATTTTACCAAACACTTGGTGTGCAATTTTCAAACAACTACCTTAATCTAACAATTTGTAGACCCTAAACTACCACATTCTACTCTAAACAACTTCTAAACAACAATTCCTAAGTTAATTCGTCACTAACAATCATCAAAACTAACATGCAAACCAAATTTATAAAAACCTAAAAATGTCATATTTCTTAAAAAAAAACTAAAATTTCTACAAGTTAAATGCAATTAAGTCGGGTAATCATCACTTACTTGATAATGTGGGAGAAATTGGCTTTGAATGGTGCAAGAATGATGAAAATCGGATATGGGGGGAAAATTTTCGAAGTAGAGAAGTTGGAGAAATGAGGGAAATGTGTTTCTGTGTTGCTGATAAATGACTTAACTAACGCTGCGCAAGTTAACTTGCGCAACGCATGTTAAGTCACGCATAAATCACAACTTGCGCATGTTAAGATGCGCAGCGTGACTTAACTTGCGCAGGGGTAAAAATGGAATGGCTGCAGGGTGCGAGTGATTTGTGCTGGGTGGAGAGCAAAATTCAAACATAAAAAAGCTCGTTACCCGAATAACCAACCACCCAGATCGGAGTGACGAACTCTTTATAAATAGAGACACACCCCTCTTAACTCTCACATCATCGTTTCACCTCAACAAACACAAACATAAACAAATCCATTTTCTTTCACAATCCTTCACTTTTTTTTCTCTTTCTTGTGTATGTCGAGAATCTCTACTCAACACTATTCAAAGACACGTGTCTTTGTTCCTCTAAACTTGTCCCTATCTCTCTCAGTGTCGTATCCAAGACCCTGGTCCAGGGGGTGCAGTAGACAAATAATGTAAATTTTTGATATGGATTCGATTCAATAAAGAATCCTACTAGTTTTTAATAATTTAAAAAAAAATATTATTTTTTTTCTCCATTAATTTTTATTATTGTAAAATTCATTTTTTACTAAAAAAAAAGTAAAAAACCACCTTTGGTCAAATTTTTAGAAATAACACACCTTTTTTTTTTTTGACAAAAGAAATAACACACCTAGAAACTATATTTTTTTTTTTTAAAGAAACACACCTAAAAACTATTATTTATGCAGCTAAATGACCTTAAATAAATTACACACATTTTTTTTTTTTTGAGCAAAATATAAATTACACACATAGATGAATGTGTAGTTGCAAAACTTTTTCAATTTATTCAAAAGACCTGACGCCATACCTCTTCTTCTTCGTCCTGCGCTTCTGTTTCTCTTCAGCAACTACTTCAATCCTTCTATCTTATTTTGTTTTTGCTTCCTCGTTTTTCTATTGACACTGTGTCTGTGTGTGAGAGAAACTCAAGGTGCAATTCTAACTTTCTCTCTCTAAAACCCTCTTTCGTTCTTTCTTCTCTAACTAAAACCCATCCATCCACACTGTAACAAAAGGAACATTGCCGTTATTTAATTTAACGACCCTTCAATTTCCAACAGTATCGGTAAGTTTTATTCCTCTTTCTTTGTGTTCTTCTTTCAAATCACACATTCTAGGGTTTTGTTTTTTTCTTAATTAGTTGTACGAGGTTTCTATTGCTTCCTACTTTGTTGTTTGGTTTTGTTCAAAGATGAATTCTGTTGGAAATTTTATCATGTGAAAATTGAACCTTAGAAAATGTGTTTCTAGGGTTTAATGTTGAAATTGTAATTCTTTGTAGAGATTTAATTGTTGACATTTGATATTATCATAAATTAGAAGAAAATGTATTAGTGTAATGAAAACAAGATTTAATTCGTGGAATAGAAAAATTGAAGAAGGAATGTTAGGGATGGTACATAGTTGTATGAGCTGCGTGCGTGCGTGCGCTATTGTTACGTGATTGGGTCTAAAGCCGGGAGCTGTTGTTGAGCAGTTGTGAATTGGTTAGGAGTTGGTTACAGTTATAAATATAGTTGGAGAAAAGATTAATCAAAATTGAAGTTTGAAGTTAAGGGGTATGAATGGACATGACATGTAGTGACAAACTTTATTCGCAACATAGCTACCAGTTTTGTTATTTGCATATTGGAAAGCCCCAACCATCGATCTGTACTGAACATGGAAGGGTCAGAAAAGTAATTTGCACCCTCTTTAGCCGATGCCAAATAATAAAGTTGTGATAAATAATCAAGCTTTTCCGAAATTGTGAGTAGGTATTTAAATCGGAAAACGGCACCGGAAAACAATGAAGATTAGGGTGCCAGTGGTCTTGTATCTTACCGCAGAACTTGCAATGGTTTGAGATTAATGAGGTGGATGTTGTGGTAGCTAGGATATTCACAGGTCATTTTAGATCAATGACTCCGATACCATGTTATGTAGGATAGAAAATGTAAGAAAGCAAGAGAAAACTTGGAAGAGTATTTTCAGAGCAACTGCTGTTTATTCATACCTGTCTTATCTATGCTATAAGAACCAAGATAAATAGCAGAGCATTTAAATAGTTAGTTACAAACAGTTACAGTAGTTGGTTATGAACAGAAGCTTATAACATCTAACCAAATAACAAAATCTAAAAGGTTCAGGTAACAGAAGGAAGTTATTACTAAGATATTGCACGTTCAACTAACAATTACAAATAAAAAAAAAAAGCATCAGAGCTGTGTTACGTAACCTTGATAGTAGAATACTGCAAATTAAAGAAAAGTCCTCTATTTCTTGAACTGACAAGTGGTGTTATGAGCACTCTCAAAGATCTTTTCTACCAAGAATGGATGAATCAATACATTTAAGCAAAGTTAAATTTGGTAGTTTAAAATGATGTCCTTGTTTCTTTATTTTTGTGTTTTTTTTTCATAAAAAAAAAATCAAGTACTGATGATGACCTTTATCCCTTCAATCAAAATACAGTTCTGGGAGGTACCAGTGTTGTGGGATATGAAAAATCTGCTGTAGCTTCTGTTTCACTCTATCGATTGGACAGGGAAACTGACATGGAGGTTCAAATTCATCAACTTGAGCAAGATGCATACTCTGCCGTCTTGCGTGCTTTTAAAGCTCAGTCTGATGCTCTTACTTGGGTGTGTATATTTAGTTAGTTCCCTCTGTATCTTTTATATTATCTTTATATTGGTCTTGTTTTGAAGAATTATAACCTGTGTTTTATTTTTATTTATTAATCAGGAAAAAGAAGGTTTGATAACTGAGCTCAGAAAAGAGTTAAGGGTTTCAGATGACGAACATAGGGAGCTTCTTGGCAGGGTTAATTCCGATGAAATAATCCACCGCATAAGGTATTGTATTTGTAATTATCTGACTAGTTGTAAATTGTAATGTCTGCTAAAAATATCAAAAGTTTCAGATTCTTTTTTTTCTTTCACAATGTTATCTGATGTGAAATGCTATCAGGGATTGGAGACAAACTGGCATTTACCAACCTCCAAGGCGAACCACATCTCAGCCCGTTCATGACATTTCACCCAGTCCAACCGTTTCAGCTTCCCGCAAAAAACCGAAGACATCACATTCGGTACTACCCTCTCTTGTTTTATATGTGATGTGAGCATTAACAGCGCTGTTAGTATCTTTGTACTCATGCTGCAATTGTATGAGATGGTTTTAATAGCCGGTGGCTAAAAGTCGACTTATTCCATTCTACTTAAATTATTTACTCAACTATTACAAAGAAAAGTAATTTATTGATGTCCATTTAGTTTTTAATTCTACCAAATTTTGCAGGGTCAGTCATTGCCTGGTTTGTCTTCAGTGAAGCCTGTACAGTACGCTTCTACTCCCACTGGGGCTAGGCATTTCGCAAATCGCAATTCTTCTAGTAATCTGCATGCACCTTCTGATCCATTGATTGGGAAGAAAGTTTGGACTAGATGGCCTGAAGACAACCACTTCTATGAAGCTGTCATAACTGATTACAACCCTGCTGAGGTATGTTTAGGTCTTCAGAACTGTCAAAATCCATTATTAACATGTAGATATATTACGAGGTTAGTGTTCCTTGTTGGAGTTTTCTCTGGGTTGATATAGTATTGTGTTTAGGGTTAATTATGCGGATTGGTCTAATTTGTTTTCTCATTTAAGATGCCTTTTTTCTAATGTTCAAGTATAGAAAATCATCCCCCTTTTACCTAGATGTAATGAAAATACTCAAATGTGATTAGGGTCCGAACCTCGAAGTGCAATTTATATTAATCATCTCAAAGAAAAATTAATAACTCCTTAGGGAACTTTTACCTATGAAGCACCGACAAATACACGACGTGGACACCAGACACACCTTTGATCAGAAGTGTTTGTGATATATACACTTTTACTCATTTGTTTTTAATTCTTTGCAGGGCCGGCATGCTTTGGTTTATGATATTTATAAAGCGAATGAGACTTGGGAATGGGTTGATCTCAAAGAGGTATTTATTCCCTATCTTTTGTTGCATAGGGAATAAAGCAAATAACATTGAATGAATAAAGCAATAAATTAAGATATTAATAAAGCAAAAGAGACTTGGAAATGGGTAGAACAATAATTGATTAGGTTTTAACCATTACTTACATCAAATGAAGCACCAGCAGTTAACATCAAACTGTGTGGCACCTCGCTCGATGGCCATTTTCTCCAATGCCCTTCAAGCATAAGAGTCTTTTCCTCACTTATATGTGACACACTTTTTTCGCTTGCTTGTAAACTCATACCCTACTTGCCTATGATCCCACTTTGAGAATAAAGGATCACTGCTTGAACAAAGATTATGGCCAGTTAACATTACAGCATAATCCATTGTAAATGAAATGAAAAGAAACATCATGACTCAAACTGAATTTTTGGATAGAGATGTTTAAGCAGATATAGGTTTAAATGCGGTAATGATTTTAATGTGCTTACACCCTTGGACGTTCTGAATATGAAAACTTTTTGTGCAAAATAAATCTTGTTTATTATTTTGCTACAAGTTTCTGGTTCAAATGAGCTAAAAGCTTATTGATTGCAGATACCACCTGAGGATATACGATGGGAAGGTGAAGAACCGGGCATACTACACAGAGGTGGACATAGCGGGCAAGGTCGTGGAGCTAAGAAATTCTTTGGCCATGGTGGTGATACTTTAGGTGCTGGAAGAGGGAGAGGACATCCAAGATTTCAATCTAGAAAAGAACTCATGCCGCCACAAAATGGTATTGGAAATAGAGTTCCGGACGAAATTGAGTTGCTGAACACAGATTCATTAGTTAAGGAGGTAGATATGACTTGCCTAAGAAATCTTATTGAGAACCGGGTGAAAAGATAAGGAAGTTCTTTAGTTTTTAATGCCACTTATGCTATATAACAGGTGGAAAGGGTTTTTGCTACAAGTCATCCAGATTCTGTGGAGCTTGAGAAAGCAAAGCAAATGCTGAAAGTACAGTCACTAGCCATCATGAAATTACTTATTATCAACTTTAATGCCACATGGTTATTGTTCATGTTTTCTGATTATTGATTGTAATGTTTTATAGGAGCATGAGCAAGCTCTCGTTGACTTAATTTCGAGGATTGCAGATGCATCAGATGGTGAAAGTGGTAATAATTAGATGTCTACATAATTTTGCTTCATACGTTTTGTTCATTGAAACTCAACTTGTATATTGAAATCAACTTTTCTGTTCATGACAAGTTAACGAAAGTTTACTGTTGTTATTGAATGAAATATAAAATATATCATTTTGTAGTGTTGTCCACAAAAACATATTATAGCAGTTCTCCAACTTGAAAATAGACAATAGCTTTTCTGCATTTTGTGTCCAAACCTTGCAAGGAGTGTGAAACCAAGAAAAGGGGAAGTGAGAGGTCAAGATAGTAATCAGTGGACTAATCATTATGGCTAACGTTTGAATTAGTTGCATCGTAATGTGATTGTGTGGAGAAAAGGCAGCAAAAAATTATGAATTATGATTTCTTGTAATTTTTTGCTAGCCAAACTAACACTGAGTGCATATTTGAGAATCAACAAGTGGTGTGTATTATGTTAAGTGGTGGCTTTGTTTGCACAATTGGTTATGCATGCTTGAGGTGTCCATCAAGTGTTAAGGATTAACTCAATAGATTTGTGGCGTATGTTTTTCACAAGTAATTATCATGGTTGTAAATTGCGTAACTATTTTTTTTATTTTTTGCCATATAACAGATGGAGAACAACCGTATTCGCATGGACAATTAATGGAAAGAGGATTAGAGCACGTAAATCAGCTGCATGGTGGAGACAATCGTGACCCTGGAAGATGATTGTTTGCACTCTTGAAGTCTCATGTAGAAGTCTGACTGTGGGTGAAATGTATATGCAACCAAACAGCATAAATTGTTCAAAGATAGTCCTCTTACATATTCACTTTCTGTCATTTTAATTTTAATTTACATTACTTAGACTTTTTTCTCTGAAAATGCCCACATGTGCATTCTGTGTTCAGTTACAATTAAGGATATAGAGACTCGTTTAACTGGCACATAAAT
Organism: Medicago sativa; assembly: GCF_051527215.1. Taxonomy (NCBI): domain Eukaryota; kingdom Viridiplantae; phylum Streptophyta; class Magnoliopsida; order Fabales; family Fabaceae; genus Medicago; species Medicago sativa. The sequence continues at coordinate 51,827,732 of NC_140749.1, forward strand.
TGTTTTATCTGAATGCAAATGTAAAATGTTAAAACTGAAATGAAAAGTAGTTTGGTGCATTTTTCTCTCAATTTGCTTCACTTCAGAGCCTGTCAAATGTCTTGAATCCCTTTCTAAACCTTTAGTACCTGCGACACAAGTATTGAGACCATGGAGAGTATAAGAATATGCATGTAGAATGGAAGGAAAAAGGAAAATGTATGTAATATATAGATTCATAAAGCTAATTTACTGTGCAATACCCGAGAGCTTATAGATGAGTTGACATGGGTCTCATCTACCTTTACCAATGTTCTGGGTTCGAATATAGCCTTGGGTATGCAGCAACGTTAAAAAACTTAGAGAATTAGTTGTCCATTTAAATCCCACAAGGTTCGAGGGATTAGTCTTTGTTGTTGCACGTAGAGGATGACCGATTTATGCCAAAAAAGTTGACCGTGCAATGATGCTTCATCTTAAAGTTGCTTAAAATGGTTTGACATTAATTTGTACGATAATAGAGACTTGCATGTGTGGCAAAATCTACCTCATGTGACCCTTGCGAGAATTTGATGTAGTTGTTAAGTTTTAGGGGTATTCTAAAATGCATATAGAACAATTTTCGGGATTTTAATTAGCTGCAACTACAAAGATTGTGCATCTTCCTTACAGAGATTTGGCTAATCTATTTCGATGTAGGCAATTTTCATGTAGTCAATCCGACTTAGCATTCCACCCCCATAACACTGATGGGTAGTGGTGGTCTGCTGCTATGCTAAAGTTTAGCAAAATGATACAAGAAATTTATATACATAAAAGCTCAAACAAAGTTTTAGCCCCTAAGCATTAGATTGTTACTAATGAATTATTGATTGTTACTAATATTCAACCTCAATATCTATAAAGCAAATAAGTTTTAGCCCCTAAGCATTGGGTAGAGGGAGAGTACTAACACAACAGGATATCAGTCAAAACAACTTGCACAGAGGGGAAACCTATAACAGAACACAGCCTGCGCACAAAATTGTATAAATGAAGTCATCTACAAAGTGCGTAAATGGTTGTTGAAAATATAATAAAGAGTGATGAGTAGACGACTGGGTTTGGCCGTTTTACATAAGAAAACGAGCAAGTATAGAGGGGTTGCACAACCCTATTTCGTTGCTTCGGGATTTTAGGGATAAAAAGATCAAAAGTTCCAAAAAAACACAGCACAGCTATCAATTGTGGGTAAATCAGGTTTTTAATGTGGCCACTACAGCAGTTATTAGATTGTCAGCGCCACTGCTCGTCAAAACTGCAATGTTACAGGTTCTTGCACCACACTATGTAGCGATAGGGGACATATCTAACTAATAAGGTACCAAAATAATGATTGAAACATTCAAAATCAATATAGTAGATGCTAGCAGCACTATCAGTAAAATCAGTAAAATTGATAGCTGTGCTGACAATCTAATAACTGCTGTAGTGGCCACATTAAAAACCCGATTTACCCACAAATCATTAGAAGTAGATGCTAGCAGCACTATCAATTGATGGGAATTGAAGAACTTTAATACAGAAGTAGATGCTAGCAGCACTATCAGTAAAATTAACCATGAGAATAGAAGGCATTCAAGGCAGCAAAAGATCTACTCCTAGAGTCATGAGAGCATGAAAATACTATCTGATTCCATAAGGATGAGTGACAACAATTGGGAATAGTCGCAATCGTCAAAGTTAGTACAGCAACTATGAACCTTCATCATCATCATCATCATCATCATAGGAATTAGTCCTCCTGAACAGAGGAATGAAGAATACCATTTCATTCTACTTTGTATGATAAAGTTGATTCTGTCTGAATCTGAAGGATTGTTATTATATTCACTTCCCTATCCATCAAGATTTGTGTGCTAATTACTTTAAATCCAATCAACTCCTCCCAAATGGATTGTTAAGCTAAGCAATTTATGAAACAAAAACAATCTAAAACAAACAGTTTATCTATGTGGCACGGACACTTCAGATTGAAGGCGTGTTCAGTATCTGACTTATCGGTGCCCGGCACGTTCAATTACTTTTATTCTGTCAAATTATTATTGGTGTCTACGTGTCAGTATCAGTTAGTGTTTCATACAAGTTTACTGTAGTATAAACAATCTATTTGATAATGGATAGCAAATCTAAACAATCAGAGACCACATAATTTACCAAATCTAACATAAAATGTAATCAAAAGATAAGAGCAGTACCTGAAAATTGAGCAATTCCAATTCCAAGAGATCTGTGTTGTGTTTTGTTATGCTGTCGGTGCATATGAAAATTCAAGTCCCTATGATTGAATCCATCACAATTCACTTTTTTTTTTCTTTGATGGAACATTCAAGGCCAAATACAAGATTCATTGGTTAGGTAATTGATGATGGGAATTGGAAATCGGATACAATGGATTTACGTTGTAAATATGAGTGCAAGTCCAAACCTATTTTGTAGAGATAATTCTTTTTTTGAGGGGTTGTAGAGATAATTCTATCTACCGATAATTTGTGTTCAAAATAATTTCAACCGATAACCAAATTGGTACTCAATGTTCAAACACTACTGTACGTATTCTCATGACCCCACAAAAGCTATCATTTTAACAAAAATAAATTGTCTCACTTTATCTTTTTTGAAGAAACAAATAAGTTTCTTTTATATATAAAAGTTTTTCTTATATTACCCCTTACTTTTTATTAATATTTTTTTTATCCTTGTAATATCTTTTTTTAATACTATTCATGAAGTGAACTTTTACAAATTTTTGTATCATAGAAATCTCTTTTTGTTTAAGCGTTGAGTTGGATCAAGCTTAAATGTGATAGAACTTATAAAGAGTCGGTGGATCTTGTTGGATGTGGTTGTTTGTTATGGAGATTGGTACGTGTGATACTCTGCATATTTAAATGTGTAGTTTATACGCAAGAATGGATTTGGCTCAGAGGAGGAGTAACCCACCTCATTGTAGAAAGTGACTCCAAGTTATTGATTGACATAGTCACATGGAGAGGCAATCTTAATGGGGCCACCGGCATCTTAATGTGTCGTATCTAGGGGTGTTCAGAACCGATCCGATCCAAAAAAAAACCGCCAACCGATCCAAAAAAACCGAAAACCGCAAAAAACCGATTTTTTTCGGATGTGTTTGGGCCATATAGATTAAAAACCGACTGGTTCGGTTCAGTTTTCGGTTTATAACTTAAGAACCGGACCGAACCGAACCGAACCACACTTATTTTAATTTTACTAGACTCTTCTACTACTCTAGACCGGTCCATTACCATTTGTTAACTTAAACTCTTCAATAATTCACCAATCACCAATGAATTTTGCTGTTTAATTCATTCACACATGTTTAAGAATTAGATAGTCCATTTCTTAATCCGCCAACACTCCAAACGCTAATCAAAAGTTTCTTTATTAGTTGGCATTGGTTTTTATTGCTACAGGTTACAAAAGTTTTTTTTATAATTGCATGATATTTGCTTAATAAATTGCTATAGGCTATATAATTATATGAAAGAAAAAGTTGTTGCATATGTATAAGGAATGTTTGCAGCAACTTATATGTACACAGTGTGTAATCTATGAAGTATAAGGAATGTTTGCAGCAACTTATATGTACACAGTGTGTAATCTATGAAAAAAGAAATTATAATAAATCTTACTTATACTTTATATGTGTACAACAAAGGAAAAAGCTTCTATCAAAATTATTTTTAATAAGAGCATTACTATCACTTGTTTACAATTTGGATAACCGAAAACCGATCCAAATTAAACCGCGTTAAATTGGATCAGATCGGTTCGGATTTATTTTTTAGCACAAACCGAACCGAGCCGAACCGTACATATTTTATTTTTTGGATCGGTTCACTTTTTGCCTCATAACCGAGCCGAACCGCACCGCGAACACCCCTAGTCGTATCTAGGGGTTCATAAACTTGAATGGTAGACCCAGATCAAGCGCACGTAGCGGAAAGGAAATAGAGTGCAGATTGGTTAGCTAAAGCCTCTCATAGAGTCTTTATTTGATGATCCTTATTTGAGGATTGCATGTCTAAGAATGTGTTTAATTTTTTTTTATATTTTTTTCTCTTTGCTTCAGTTTTATGGAGGAGGTGAGCTCTTTATGCATATGATGAAGAGATATGGTGAGAGGGAATCTCCACGATGGAAGCCTCTCATAGAGTAAACGAGAGTAACTACTTTGTGGTTAATCAGAGAGATTGACTAGACAAATCATCACATAGAAAATCCATTTAGTAGCAAATTCCATCACTCCCATCCCATGACCATGTGTAAGTTATGCTAATATCAAATTTTAAGAACCATATTCCTCTTATTTCCTTTAGACGTGTGTTCCATATAATGGATTTATTCGCATGAGACTATGATATTGGCCAATGTATATCTTTCCTCACCAAAGCCAGAGTGAATGTAATAGATGCGTTTGAGGCATAACAACCACTTTCATACGGTTGGCAAACACCTTGAAAAGTAACCTATAAGCTATGTTGCATAAGGTGATATGGATACGAGTATTTAGTTTCTCATCATGTTAGGATTTTCTACATATGTTATCAAGATCATATATTTGAATCCTTTACATCCATAGAAACAGTGAACGTGTCTAGACACTTGCAGAAAACCGGATTCCTCTAAAAAAAAATGGTAAAAAGTAGAGTTGTACATGGTACAAGAGTGATTTACTTATGCATGTTAGACAAAACCTCATTCAGGGTAACGAAGAACTTGAGACACTACATATTTGAATCCATCCTTCTACTAATTCAGATGTGCCACAATAACCCAAACATGGTATTATCATTTCTTTAATCATGTGGAATTTATGGTGCTCTAATAACAAACTGATTTTGAAGAATGTTCATATCCCTCTAAATTCCTTAGGCACTAAACTCAACTCTGAACTTAAAACCAAGATGGCACGAGTCCATTTTTATTTTTCTTATGTAACAATTAATAGAATTCAAATGTACTTTACCTAATTTTGAAGATGAGGTTTAAAAAACAGTTGGCAGCATTTTTTGAATTTTTCAAATTCAAATGGTCTATTTCCCTCTTACTGAATTATAAAATATTGCCAATAATTGTCTAATTTGCAGCCCTCCATTATTGCAATAGATTTGTCTTATCTGATGTAGCATCTATCTTAATTCATGAACAGAGTAAACATTTAAATTTCAAATGTTACATTATCAGTTATCAATTCAAATTTGATTCCCTTCCCTCTATATTTCTGAACGGAAAATCTTAAGAAATAAATGTAGAAACTATATCTATAATAATCTATTTATTGCTGAAAATACACACAGCACTATTCCTACTGCACAAGTGCATATTATATTGTCAACCAAATCAGCATAATTATTACCAGATCTGAATAATGTTAAGAGACAATAAACAGCTAAAAATGCACGATTTCGAACTGCCATTCAATGGTTCGAATCCAGATCCTCGTAGATTTGGATAGAAGATGCTTCTGTCATGACATAGTTTGCAATCTTGCACCATTGGACTTCTTTGGTCCCCAATGGATGAATTATTTTTCCATCAAAAATGTGTCTGATTAGCTCATTAATCTCATTTGAACAAATAAGCATCCACTGACACTGCAGATTTCTTTCAAAAATGGCTTCACTTTCCAAAACGCAGAAACGTAAAAGGAAGGAATTGCTGTGTTCAAAATAAAACGGATTGAGTGCATTACCAACCTTGAAACAAAATGCACCCTACATTTCTAATGTGATACTTATATCTAAAAAGTGATAAACAAAACCAATTTGATTTCAATTTTGTTCCATCTCTATAGCTGAACTTAAAACCAATGCAGAAAATCACTTAAAACCATTGAACTTAAATATGTCTCTAACATTTTTAGCAGAAAATCATTCAACATTTGTGATCTCTTATTTAAAATTGAAAAAATAAAAACTAAGAACAAGCCTTGGATATGATAAAACCAAATCAACATATTTATATCATCATCATCATTCATATCATCATTATTCATATGACAATAAAGTAAATTTGCAGTTCCAAAACTGACACTAGAAATTTGTGACAGAAAAAACACAATGCTACTCCACCTGAAATATTATAAACAAAATTGTAAAATAAAAGCACGGTTCAACAAGAATTCAAACGGACTTGGATTCTATCTTTCTTAACCTAACAGCCTGCAATTGACTGCATCATAAAGCCGACTACATCTACTTTGAATTCAAGCTCCAACAGCGGTGGCTCCCCTCAAAGCCTTCTCCAATTCCTTGCTCGCATCAGCCTCAGTTGATTTCCCAGGATAACCACTAAAATCCGACCCGGTTTTCTTCTCATTCTTTCTCCCCTCGAAGCTTTTCCCTCCTCCAATCCTTACACTAGCGAATTCTCTCCGAAGATCCTCCACAGCATTCCTCAGCAATCCATTCTCCGCCTGCAAAACCTCCATTTGCCTCTTAACCGCAAAACACGTCTCGGCCACATCAGCACTTGTCGGAACACCAACTCCAGCAGCACCAACCTTTCCTTTCTTCAAATTCTTCAAATCCCCACACTCCGCGGGCAAATGTTCCACCCCGATTTTATCCATCACAAGAAACGGAACCCTTCCAAACGCGCTTTCGCCCTTAACCTCAGCCGGAACCCTAACCCCCCACCTAAAATTCACCGCGGCACGTCCCCTAATCGGAACCCTAGTCCTCGCCGCAACCTCAGTCCCTGAAAACAACCCCGCAATCGCCCCAGCCGACGGCACCTTCCCAACACTAAACCCACCAATCACCGGCGATTCAACAAACTCAAATTTCGCCTCATCATTCCCCAAAACGCCACCGTTTTGCGGAAACGCATAACCCTTAACATCTAAAATCGAACTCTGAGTTTTCTTAAAAGAAAAATCCCCAAACCTAGGTTTAAAATGAAGCATGAAAAGCGGTTGAGGCGAACCGGTTTTATCATTCCGGTTCAGCAAATTGAACTCGCAACTCATCAGCATAGAACTCGACAACGGTGAACCGAACGGTCCAGTACCGGTTTTCACGATCAATGAAAACGGGTTTTGTGAGTCGTTGGGTCGGTAAGCGAGTTTCAACGTTGGACCGGATTGGAAGAAAGTAGAGAGATTAAGTGTTAATTCTTTAGAATCACCAGCTACGATTCCACTTTGGAATGGTGTTCCTAGAATACTTAAGGGTACTTTGGCTCTTAATAAGGGTTTCTTTTGTTCATCACGGAATTTGAGTGAAGCCTTCATTTTGTTGTTGAAAGAGAAGGGGAAAACCTAAGTGAGATTTGAATTGGGATTGGGGTAAGGGTTTTATTTTATAGGGTTGGTTTAGGGGAAATTTTTGAATTGGAATTGAATGTTTTGAAGAAGGGAGAAAGAGATTAGGGATACTTGTTGGGAGAGATCACGCCAAATATTATCGGATTCATTTGGGTTTGGATGGACAGTGAAGTGATGTGCTGTGAATTCACTGTGGAAATTGGGAATCTGTAACGCTGCTTCTTTAGCTGACTCCGCGGGTCAGTTATTGTTTATACATTTTTTTTTTTTTTAAGAAAAGTTATTGTTTATACATAGAGTGGTTAATTCTCCTCTTGTTAGTTGATCCTCTATTTTAAATTTTATCCTCTATTTAATTGTTTTTTTTATTAGGAATGATATTTTGACATCCAATTTTTAACAACTATTAAGGACAATATTTTTCCTCTATTTTTATTGGACAATAAGAATAGAGAAAGAAAAAGGAAGAGAGAGAATAAAAAAGTATAATGAGAGTGTGAAATATAGTTGTCACAAAAGTTGTTGAAAATTGGATGTCAAAATATCATTCCTCTTTTTTTTTTGTTCTATTTGATAAAAGGAATCTATAAGTTAACTGATGACCGACAAGATTACTGATAATCGAAAAGTTAGTTTATGATTGATAGCTTAAAAGCTATTAATTTTAAATTAAGGTGTCTGGTAAATTTAGTTGGAATAACTATAAAATGACCTAAAAGTACATCACAATTTAATTTTAAAAAATAAAAAATATGTCAAAAAATAATAATATAAAATTGAAATTAATCTTGTATGAGTATCCGTGGGTTTACTTCTTAATCTCTTCTTCTTTCCTACCCAATCCCTGACAAAAAGCATGAATTTGATAATCAAGAAGCACCACCCCGCGCAACGCCGTCTAGAAAGCATCGCTCCTCACTACATCTCGTTGTCCTTCACTGGTCATTCTTGCCGTCTCCTCTGCACCACCATCTTATAAAAGGTCTTTCATCAATTCTTAGTCCTCTAGTACGTCCAAGAACTCACATTTTCAGTCCATTTTTTCCTTCTCTCCCAATTCCTCCTCTCATAATCATCAATAACTCTTACAATGGAGGCTTTATTGTTCTTCGTTGTTTTCCAGTAGATCGACCCTTTTGCGAGGTTTTTCTCAATTTCGCGCCCTTACTGTTTTCAATTTTATGTTGTCGTTTTCGTGTAATCAATATCGTTTGTTATGGGTCCATGATGAAGAATTTGTCCGAGTATATCCATACAATCAGGGTGGACCTCATTCGCTCCTTCTCGATAAAGTAGAATTGTTTGACAGTTTTAACTCTGGTTGTGTCAAGGTCGGCACGTTTTGTGGCGATCAGTGAGCCAATCAGCACGTGCTGCAATAATTCTTACTTGTGGGGTTTCCAATTGAATTATTGAGTTGTTCTCTTTATATTTAGTTTGTCTATTAGCGGTTCCTTTGGGTTCGCGTTTTGCTATTTAAGGGTAGTTTGGGTGAGTGTAATCTTCATTCTTTTCTCTCTGCCTTTAATATATATGTTTGTGGGTTTGTTCCCAAAGATGAAGAAGTCAATCGATTTGTTGTCTGTTGTTGTTCTAAGGTCTGAGTCATGGAAAATTAGGGTTAAGGTTGTTCGAATTTGGAAGGTTCCATCATTTTTGAAGCAAGGGAAGATTAATTTGCTCGAAATGGTGCTTATTGATGGCAAGGTGTTTTGTATTGTATCGGTTCACATCCATTGATATTTTAACATTGTTTTTGATGATTTTATTTTTATGAAATATCTTACTTACTAAAGCTTGTCAGGTCAAGCTAACCCTAACCCTAAAGCTAGCATTTTCCCGCTCATTCTAAAGCTTGATGAAAAGAAATGTGACATTCCGTTTGTGTTGAGAAACTCTGATTTATTTTACGAAATTTTTATGTTGGGAAAACGGGGTGTTACAAAAACCAAAGTTCAATCATGCACAAGCATTTTGATTTTGAAGTATAGGTTTTCGTTTAGTCCTATTGTTGATATGCGCAGTCATTTCGTTGAATACGAGTACTTGGTTGGTAAAGTTTATTAATTATTGTGTTGGATTGGTCTTTTCTTGGTATATTTTATTTAGGGTGATTTCTTTTTGTGTGTTGATTGTGAATAGATGTTATTGGGCTAATTAATGGGATGTCTGAAGAGAGGGAATATATTATGGATGGCGACTAAGATGATTGTTCTTGAGATGACTAATCTTAGGTATGGTGTTTTGTTTTGGTGCTTTGGTTTTGATTAATTTTTATATGTTTTGTGTGGTTGATTAAGTTTTGTCATCTGTGTTTTTTGTAGTGGTAAGTGTAACAGCCTGATTTTTGTCAGATTTATTTTATTTGTTTTTATGTGTGATTACTTGTATCTGTGTGTATTTTATTCGAGATTATTGGATTCTGGCTTAAGAATAGTATTTTAGTCATTTTAGACTTATGGGTATTTTGGTCATTTGATGAGCGAAGGTAAATTAGTTTTTTTTAAGAAGGTTATTTTTTTGTGTTTTAGTGAGAATAGTTATTTTTACTAAGATAGAAATAACTAGTTGTAATAATTTAGAGATATTAATTATCCGGTGTTTTAACGGTTTAAGTAAGTGCAGTAACTTTTTGAGAATTTAGTGACATGAGTTTAGAGGCTCATTAAGCTTTAACCTAATTTAGCCCAATATGTGGTGTATATAAGGATATCCCTTAAGAGAAAAATTAGGTCATTTCTCATTATCCCAAATTGTCATAAACATATATATATATATATATATATATATATATATATAGAGAGAGAGAGAGAGAGAGAGAGAGAGAGAGAGAGAGAGAGAGAGAGAGAGAGTGGTAGCAAGAGAAGAGCTTAGAGGAAAGAAGACCAAGAGCTTAGGAGAGGTGAAATTCAAGAGCTAAGGGGAGAGTGAAGTCATAGTTAGTGTTGGTAAAGCTTTGAGGTAAGGGGGTTGGAAACTTATTCTCATAATCACTTTTCTTCTTGCTCTAGCTTATGATTAATTGATGAATTGATGATTTTGTTTGTGAATTTCGTGCTCCTAATTAGTGGGAAATTATGTGTATACTAAGATTTGTTGAATTGGTGAATTAACATGTTCCTAATCATGCTTTTGGTTTATAATAAGATGTTTTTGTGACTTTTGCTTAAAATGATGAAAAATCATGATTGTTGTTGTTGAATGATGAACTCATGACGTGTGTTCTTGCTATGTTAATGGGTATATGGAAGTAGTGAAATTATGTTGATTGGTTATGTTTAAGTCTTATTTGATTGAGTTAAGTTGCGATTGTTGTTGAGACCTTTGATGAAAATTGGCTACTGTGATATTAGGTTCTACGATTCAAATTGAGTTGTTGTGCCTTTTCTATACTACTGCTTGGTCACTGTTGTTCTCTAATTTCAAACCAATTGTTTTGGCATCAATGCCCCATGGTAGTCGATGAATAGCGTGTGCCTTTGGATAAAGAAATTTTAATTCATTGGTGTTTGATATAGCCTTTCAAAAATCTTTGTTTTCTTTTATTTTCTCTTAGTGCCTTGCTCACTTACTCGCGTCATGGTTATGAGTAAATTGGTGTGAAAAGAACTTTTATCCAGTGATACAACTTTCAGCTATGCCTACTAGATTTTTAATAAACATGTAAATTATAGATGTACTTGTTTTGTGAATCAATGCACAATGTTTAACATGAGACCACTGTGCATGACTTTTGGCTATTTGAGAATAAGTAATTCATCTCAATTCAAGTCATGTATGTCCTTACTTATTTTTTTTTTTTGGGAAACCGTAATTTTCTTTTTCTTCTATAAAACAAAAAGAATTCTCATATGTGCTAAAAGTTAATGCTATCTATTATGCCTTTCAACAATAGTATAATTTGTGTGATTCTGCTACGTGTTCTTTTTCTTCTCCCTTCCCATTCCAATTGAAAATTAGTTTGTCTTAAATTGAAGATATGTGACTTCAGTTTTCTTCAAAATCATAGGAAAAGTAGCCGGTCCAATCCCTTGTTATCTACTGTGTTAGATATTTAATTATGTGTTCATTTAGTTTGAGAAGAAAAATATAAATAGATAAACTTTACTGAAAATGAGTTTAGGATCTCAAAATTTGTAATTGACTTTGTATTCATGTTTACATGATAGAATGATGATGAATTAATGTTGTTTGAGTGTTTAATGTGATGAATATCATGATGTTGTTAGATGTCCGTTATATGTGAAATGTGAATTTGGAACCTTGTTGCTTCTTTGAGATGAATGTTATTGATGATGATTTTGGTGTTGGTGATTTGTAATGAAAGGTGAATTCTTACATGCAATTTGGTGATGATACTGATGGTGGTTGCATGTATGAAAGGTGTCGGTGTTCATGTTGGTAAATTATTGTATGAACGTATGCATTGTGGTGTCATATATTCATGCATTCATAAGTGTCCAGAGGCGATGTTTTGAGGCGATGTTTATGATACAATTTCGTATCAAGAGGCGATGTTTTGAGGCGACGACCTTGACGATGATTCAGTACCACATGCATATAAAGTCGTGTCTAGGCGCATTACATACATTCATTAATGTTTAAATGTGCTATGTTTGATATGTGTTTGGTGAACCTTGGTGAATTATGTATATCGATGAAATTTTGGTGATTGCATACTTAGTGAAATTTGGTGATATATAAAGGTGGGAAAGTACACTTGTTATGATATAGCACACTTGTATGATTAATGTTGAATAAATGACGATGAATCCTTGTGAACAATGTGATTAGACGTCGTTAATCATCTGAAATTGGTTATGTCGTTTATTTACATTTGATTATTTTTTAATTGATTTGAATGATGTCTAACCCCCAGTGGTCGTTTGGTTGACCGCCTGCCTTATTCTTATGAATGGGTAGACGGTGTGCAGAATTAGTTGCTTAGCTTGCTTGATAAGATGCTTGAGGATAGCGGAAGCTTCCTCCTTTATCTGCTTTGGAGTTTAGTAGTGCCGACTCTAATTAGGATATCGAGTCTTACTTTTGTCGTTGCTTTATGTTGAGATTTTTATATGATTGTTGAGATATTTCTTATGTTTTGAGCCTTGTTATGGCCTTTGAGATGGTTACTAGATGTACTTGAGAATGATTGTATGTCTCTGAGATTTTTATGTTGATTGTTGAAATTTTTCTCCTGCGATGTTTTTTTTGAAACTGAATATTTGTATGTCTTGAAACGAATGACGACGTGATGTCTAAACCTTTTTTTGGATATTTATTATTTAAAATCGCATGGTTATTGCTTTCGGGGTTTAGGGCGTTACAGTAAGGTTGAGTGTACTTTGTTTGGGGAGTATGTCGATCTTTTGAAGTGTTTGATTGGTGAAAAGTTGGATGGATTGCGGGTGTTGATTATACAATTTGCGAAGGTTAAGATATTTAGAGGTATGTTTTGTATATTTAAAGTTCAGTTTCAGTATATTTTTCATTTAGCGCTAATAGAAAATCCTTTAGGTTAATGTAGATAAAGTTTCTCTTCAAAATGTTAAGAGTGAAATTAGGATTTTCCTTGATCTAGAAGTGCCTGAAACTTTGTCCTTGAAGAATGAGTATGTTGATGTTCAGGTTTATATAGTTGCATGTTTCGTAATTGTTATGAAATTTTTATCTTTTGTTTTCATGCGTTGGTTATTTTTACCAGGATACCTGGTATTGTGTTTCAGTCATCTAAACATGTGGATTTAATGAGTGGATGGTCAAAGTCGTCTCTTGAGAATGTGTTGTTTAGTATGTATCCTAAAAAAAAACTCTTACTCAGTTGAATGAGTTTGTTGATGATAGTGTTTTTGTTGAAAATGCGGTTGTGAGTTAATTTGTTGAAGGAAATGAGTGGTGGTATCCTACGTGTAAGTGTCACATGGGTGTGACTCCAAATTCTAGTTCTTATTATTGTAAGGGTCATTTTCCACAAGGTTCCTAGGTAAGCTGCTAGTTATTGCTATTGGTGTTGTTTTATGTTAAATCTTATTGTTTTTCTGTTGATTATCAGTATTATAGTTTTTCAGGTATAAGTTGAAGTTGATTGTTGAAGATGGCACTGGTGATGCAGTCTTTGTTCACTTTGATAATGATGTTCATTATTTGGTTGAGAGGTAGTGTTCTATCTTCGTGGAAAATCAGCTTCCACCAGCTCATAACCTCCAGTCCACCGAAAGAACGCCAAAAAAGCCCAAAATCAAACTTGAACAAAAAAATTGACTCCCGATCTCGAATCAAAAGTGATCCGCCCACCAGACTTCAGGACTAAACCAGATGGGCGCCCCTAACCCCCGGTTCACTAGAGAATCACCATAGTCAGCCAAACAAGAATGCAGCTAGAGGCCGACTCCCGATCTGGAAGCAAAAGTAACCGGCCCACCAGAATCCAGCACACGATAAGTAATACGCCAACGTAAAAATTGATATACCAACAACACTAATGGGTAATACGCCAATGTGAAAATTGATATTTGGTTTAGGTTCGATCTCCAACCGGTGTGTTGAAAAAAATACTTGTTAGAAGATATCAACCCTTTAAATGAATTTCAGTTACTTTGATGAATTAATCTTCACAATTGCGTGTAGAGAATACTTTGTTTTCAATTAAGATTTATTGTAGTTAACACAAAAAGTCAAACTTTTTTCGGTGCAAAGAATTGAAAATATTTTCTGTTTAAACCAATTGATTGAGCTCAAATGATTAATAAATTTCCATTATTTATGTCATAGAACTTTGGAAGTATCAATATGTTGAACCGTGGTGGGTTTTAGAACAATGTCTCTTTTTGATGATAACAGTGTATGAAAGAACAATTAGGTACTTTAATGTGAGTTCAAATGTACAGGACCATAGAATTAAATTCTAACTTCAAATTCAAGTAATTGGTTCTAATACATCAAGTTATGTACGTAAAGAAAACATTTGCTACTCAAGAGAAGCTCTGATGTCTAAGAAGATTATTTGAAGAAAAATCAACAAAAAGTCAAAGCTCTAATCAGAAGTTGCATCAAGCCTTAGAGACTCCAATAGAACCAGATTTCGATAAGAACAATTTCTGATGGACATGTCAACAATCTGGAGGACTCTGACCAGTTTTATATTATTCTAAAAGAACGTTGCTTTCAAGCTATGATCGTACTGTTTATATTCTTCTAACCACGTGTCAAAACAAATATTTGTAGAGAAAGAAATATGTATATTAGTAAAATGATTTAAATTGATTGATTCCCTACAAAAAAATGTGTTATTGGTATTAATTAAAATATTACCTGCATAAAATATTTTTAGCTATATAAAAAAACAATAAATCAGATGAGTCATGTGTCACGTGAATGCAACACAGTTTAAAAATATACATATGGCTAACTGATATTGAATTTTTGTTTTTCTCAATACAAAATAAATCATAAAAACTAAATTCGATGATAGATTAGAAATGTTGTTAATATTTTTTTTAAAACATGAAATGTTGTTAATTTTAAAGCGACAAAAATATATTTAACCTTATATAATATGCTATTGATATTTTGTAAATGCATAAAATTATTTCTAAATTTTATTTCTTGTATTATTAATTTATTAAATTGAAAAAACTATTTGATTGTTATTAAGTATTTTTTTCTTTAAATTTTGTAATTTCCATTTATGTTACTGAAATACTTATTGAAATTTTATCATATATTAACTTTTTACTTAAGGATAATTTTGTCATTTATAAAATTTGTAATTTCCATATATACTAAAGAACGAACTGATAAGCTGAGTTCGAAATAATAAAAAAAAATATGAAAATATTTTCGGCGCCTTAATTTTAATCAGACTCATTTCAAATTACATAGTTATTACATATGAAATTTTTTTTGGCGCCTTAGTTTTACTCAGATTCGTTTCAAACGAGTGTTTCCAACATTCATTCTGCTAATCAGATATACTTCCTTCTGTCAATCAGATCTACTTTCGGACACTTTCCATTCCTTCAAACAATCTTCATTTCGATTGTGGATAAGCTAAGCTGATGGTAATTTCCCTTTCCCTGATTTTCATTTATGTTTCATATTCAAAATCATTATTTTCTCTCTGTTAGGTTTTCTGTTAGTTTTACCTTCATTTGAATTCATGAGTTGATTGTTTAGTATCTTGTAACTTCATAGTTTTTCATGATTTGATTGTTTAATTTTACCTGCATAATTTTACCGGTCACTAAATAGCACAACCACCAAAGTTTCTTCTGATTATTTCAATTCATAATTTTAAGTGTGGCCTTGTTTGTGGGAATGTGGAAAGGAAATTTGTTGGTTGAACTCTTATATACAAGAAACATGAAACAAACATTATTTAGTAGTGTGACCTGCAAAATTATGTAGGTTGAGTGGGAAAAATTGTGCCATTAATATTACCAATTTCTTATTGTTGCAGTACTAATACTATTGCGATTGATCTTATTGTCTAATTCTAAAGTTAAAATATGTTTATGGTATTATTAAGGGGGTGATATCTTGTGCTAGTGATTAATTTTTAATTTCTTTTATATACAGATTAGAATTTTCACTACAAATAATCAAATTGATGTAGGTTAACATTCATATGAATTTCACTGAAGCACTTTTGTATCACCATGGAGCAGATGGCGTATTAAGCAGACAAGCAAATGACTATTTGGATGGTCTCCATCGGGGAAACCACGCCCAATTCTATGTCCTTCTTGCTGCAAAGTTATCTCAAGAAACAAAACCTCTTGTTAGTAGATTGACGGCTGCTTCGCTTCTCAAAGGCTTGCTCATCTCAGAAGTAGAGAATGTTGATGTATGGGTTAACATGGAACCATCATCTAAAATGCAAATATATCAGTGTTTGATAGCTTCAATTTCATCTCCTTTTGTTGATGTTAAATCAGTTACGTCTGAACTGTTGTTACAAATTGTTGTTATTGAGTTATGTAAGAGCAATTGGCCTGAAGTTTTAGACATTCTCTTAGAAAATTTTCACAGGGTTTTAGACATTCAGCAATCGCTGAAAACCACTCTTGAAACCATCTGTTTCTTTTGCGAGAATGTCTCAGCTAATATGGTACACCAAGAAGGTGTAAACTGTAACGCCCTATTTCTATTAAAGCGATAAAACACGTAAATATAGCAAATATTCAAGAAATAGACGCTATGTCTCGACAAAATCCAACAGACATGCATATAAAATTCTCAACAGTCGCGGCGGAATATAATTCATATATCACCAAAATTACATGTCATAAAACAACACAAGTCATAAAGGTATTCTCCGAAATCCGACAATGGATAAAACTCCTCAACATAAATGATACATAAATCCAAAGACAACTGACACCTAATCAGAGCCTAAACCTAAGACTCAACAACTGACAACGGAGATTAGCTCCAGCTATCCAAGCAAAGCATCAAGCAACTCACCGAAAGCCAACTAATCCTGCACAGCGTCTACCCATCCATACAGACAGGTAGGTGGACAAACCACTAGGGGTAAGCTTTACATTAATCATAATCAATAAATAATAATTGATATGAAGAAATCAATTCAATTCTCAAATAGATTGCATGAATAATTAACTTCCATATATACATTCATACGAACAATCCAAGTATAACAATCAAGCACTCATCAATCACATTTACCATCAACAAACATCATTCACATACCACAATAAGATATCATTTCGATATGCAATGCGCATATACTTGACACATATATGCATGTGGTACCATAACAACAACATTAGATGCCAACTGCACATCTATGTAAGAGTACACCTCCTCTTACAATCAACTATGTAAAAGTACACCTCCTTTTACATCTCAACATATGACTCAATATGATATGATGCATGGACATATAACAACGACCCGATAATGCACAACTTCAACATAACAACTACCAATAACAATGTAAAAGTACACCTCCAATTACATTGACTAGCTCAACAACATTTGCATTATCAAGTATTCATGTCCACACATTCAACAATTCACAATTCAAGTAAGAGTCATCAACATGGATCAACCTACATCGACATTAACTCACAATATCTCACAACAATTCCGTACACTTTCATAAATCAAGTAAAGTGGGACAATACAACATCTCATGATAAACCGCATACTCAACCCTCAACAATCATTCACATACCTTCATCTAATCATATAAGACTATTCATGAAAGATTTAGAAGGTAATTGGCTTCCAAGAACCATTTTCGGCAAAGTCCGTATAAAGTGTTTCGGCCACGGGTTTTCACCATTTTCGCCCCAAAATCGAACATTTGAAACCTTCAATTGTCAAAAATAATCCGAGGCATAACCTGAGGCTCTAACACGTTGAACTCACTCGTTACACGACATTTGAATAAGTTTTGAAATTGATTTAAAAAGGTTTTTCTCAAAACAAAAATGTCTTAACAACAACAATTCATCTCTTCCAATTCAACACAATTCAACAACAACAACTCAACATAATTCATACCCAATTCATGATATGACATTAACAACAACAATCATCAACACACATAAACAATAATTAAATAAATAATAAAATAAATCTAGCGAAAAATCGGGCTGTTACATAAACAAAATATTGTTGGCTATTGTGAAGGCCATGGATTCTGTCCATGAAAATAATTTGGTGCGATTGACAGCTTTACAAGCATTTTGTAAAGCAGTTTGTTTTGCAAAGGAACAAGTATCACATGATGAATCAAG
Source organism: Medicago sativa (assembly GCF_051527215.1). Lineage (NCBI taxonomy): Eukaryota > Viridiplantae > Streptophyta > Magnoliopsida > Fabales > Fabaceae > Medicago > Medicago sativa. The sequence goes on from NC_140749.1 coordinate 51,845,807, forward strand.
GTCGTTACTGGTCAGATTAATTTGTGAAACAGCAATTTTCCCTGAATCAAGCATTCGTAATGCTGCCTTTGAATGCTTAATTTCAATGACATCGGATTATCAAGAGAAACTGACACCCCATGCAGAGGAAATCTTTAAATATACAACCAACAGTTTGCTGCAAGATGAAGAGTCTATTGCAATCAACACAATTGAGCTCTTAAGCGTAATGAAGGAAAATGATAAACGTTTGCTTCTCAAATCTCAAGTTGAATATCATATTAAGTCAAGCGATTTTTTCCTGTTGGATAGGGGTTGTTAACTTTTAGTACCATTGTTGCTTGAATTAATGGCAAGACAAAATAACAATGAGGAAGTTTGGAGTAGTGCGAAAGCAGCTGACACTTGTCTAACATTGGTAAGTGAATTAATTTCTGACGGGATTCTTAATCTAGTTTTTCCATTTATTCATACATTTATCACATCTGAATATTGGAGGCAGAGAGAGGCATTTTTCTATGCATTTGGATGCATTTTGGATGGCTTGTCACACAAGAGTGTAATGCCAATCATGGATAGTGCTTTACCATACTTCATAGGTGAAATGTATAAGGACCCGGATCAACGTGTAAGAGATACAATTGCGTAAGAGAAATACTCAATCATTAATGACACAACAATACTAAACTTTTTTTATGAACAATCAAAGTAGAGGCATTTCTACATGTTAAACATCCATTTGTCTCGCCATATGTATGACAAATCTTCATTTCCCAATCCATTTCCAATAGTTTTCGAGTTTGCTGCACTAACTTGATTCCCAATACACCAATCTTTGAATTATTACAATGCTTTTTGTTTCCATTAAAGTGTATTAATTTCTTTTACTATTTCGATATAATTGTAGTTGTCAGATTTATCAATTTGATACATTAAATTGCCTCTAACAAACATTTATTAGTAAGTGTTAAAGAACAATACTCAATCATTAACGACAGAACAATACTAAACTTTTTTTATGAACAATCAAAGTAGAGTCATTTCTACATGTTAAAATTCCATTTGTCTCGCCATAAGTATGACAAATCTTCTTTTCCCAATCCATTTCCAATAGTCTACGAGTTTGCTGCACTAACTTGATTCCCACAACACCAATCTTTGAATTGTTACAAGACTTTTTGTTCCATTGAAGTGTATTAATTTCTTTTACTATTTCGATATTATTGTAGCTGTCAGATTTATCAATTTGATATATTAAATTGCCTCTGACAAGCATTTATTAGTAAGTGTTAAAGAGCAATACTCAATCATTAACGACACAACAATACTAAACTTTTTTTATGAACAATCAAAGTAGAGTCATTTCTACATGTTAAACATCCATATGTCTCGCCATAAGTATGACAAATCTTCATTTCTCAATCCATTTCCAATAGTCTATGCGTTTGCTGCACTAATTTGATTCCCACAACACCAATCTTTAAATTGTTACAAGACTTTTTGTTTTCTTTGAAGTGTATTAATTTCTTTTACTCTTTCGATATTATTGTAGTTGTCATATTTCTCAATTTGATACATTAAATTGCCTCTAACAAACATTTATTAGTAAGTGTTAAAAGTAATACTCAATCATTAACGACAGAACAATACTAAACTTTTTTTTATGAACAATCAATGTAGAGCCATTTCTACATGTTAAACATCCATTTGTCTCGCCGTAAGTATGACAAATCTTCATTTCCCAATCCATTTCCAATAGTCTACGAGTTTGCTGCACTAACTTGATTCCCACAACACCAATCTTTGAATTGTTACCAGACTTTTTGTTTCCATTGAAGTGTATTAATTTCTTTTACTCTTTCGATATTATTGTAGTTGTCATATTTCTCAATTTCATACATTAAATTGTCTTTAAAAAACATTTATTAGTAAGTGTTAAAAGCAATACTCACATATTTATCTAACACGTTGAACTCACTCGTTACACGGCATTTGAATAAGTTTTAAAATTGATTTAAAAAGGTTTTTCTCAAAACAACAATGTCTTAACAACAACAATTCATCTCTTCCAATTCAACACAATTCAACAACAACAACTTAAAATAATTCATACCCAATTCATGATATGACATTAACAACAACAATCATCAACACACATAAACAATAATTAAATAAATAATAAATTAAATCTAGCGAAAAATCGGGCTGTTACATAAACAAAATATTGTTGGCTATTGTGAAGGCCGTGGATTCTGTCCATGAAAATAATTTGGTGCGATTGACAGCTTTACAAGTATTTTGTAAAGCAGTTTGTTTTGCAAAGGAACAAGTATCACATGATGAATCAAGGTCGTTACTGGTCAGATTAATTTGTGAAGCAGTAATTTTCCCTAAATCAAGCATTCGTAATGCTGCCTTTGAATGCTTAATTTCAATGGCATCGGATTATCAAGAGAAACTGTCACTCCATGCAGGGGAAATCTTTAAATATACAACCAACAGTTTGCTGCAAGATGAAGAGTCTATTGCAATCAACGCAGTTGAGCTCTTAAGCGTAATGATGGAAAATAATAAACGTTTGCTTCTCAAATCTCAAGTTGAATATCTTATTAAGTCAAGCGATTTTTTCCTGTTGGATAGGGGTTGTCAACTTTTAGTACCGTTGTTGCTTGAATTAATGGCAAGACAAAATAACAATGAGGAAGTTTGGAGTAGTGCGAAAGCAGCTTGCACTTGTCTAACATTGGTAAGTGAATTAATTTCTGACGAGATTCTTACTCTAGTTTTTCCATTTATTCATACATTTATCACATCTGAAGATTGGAGGCAGAGAGAGGCAGTTTTCTATGTCTTTGATGCATTTTGGATGGCTTGTCACACAAGAGTGTAATGCCAATAATGGATAGTGCTTTACCATACTTCATTGGTGAAATGTATAAGGACCCGGATCAACGTGTAAGAGATACAATTGCGTAAGAGAAATACTCAATCATTAATGACACAACAATACTAAACTTTTTTTATGAACAATCAAAGTAGAGTCATGTCTACATGTTAAACATACATTTGTCTCGCCATAAGTATGACAAATCTTCATTTCCCAATCCATTTCCAATAGTTTACGAGTTTGATGCACTAACTTGATTCCCACAACACCAATCTTTGAATTATTACAAGACTTTTTGTTTCCATTGAAGTGTATTAATTTCTTTTACTCTTTCGATATTATTGTAGTTGCTAGATTTATCAATTTGATACATTAAATTGCCTCTAACAAACATTTATTAGTAAGTGTTAAAGAGCAATACTCAATCATTAATGACACAACAATACTAAACTTTTTTTATGAACAATCTAAGTAGAGCCATTTCTACATGTTAATCATCCATTTGTCTCGACATAAGTAGGACAAATCTTCATTTCCCAATCCATTTCCAGTAGTCTACGAGTTTGCTGCACTAACTTGATTCCCACAACACCAATCTTTGAATTGTTACAAGACTTTTTGTTTCCATTGAAGTGTATTAATTTCTTTTACTCTTTCGATATTATTGTAGTTGTCATATTTCTCAATTTGATACATTAAATTGCCTCTAACAAACATTTATTAGTAAGTGTTAAAAGCAATACTCAATCATTAACGACACAACAATACTAAACTTTTTTTATGAACAATCAAAGTAGAGCCATTTCTACATGTTAAACATCCATTTGTCTCGCATAAGTATGACAAATCTTCATTTCCCAATCCATTTCCAATAGTCTACGAGTTTGCTGCACTAACTTGATTCCCACAACACCAATCTTTGAATTGTTACAAGACTTTTTGTTTCCATTGAAGTGTATTAATTTCTTTTACTCTTTCGATATTATTGTAGTTGTCGTATTTCTCAATTTGATACATTAAATCGCCTCTAACAAACATTTATTAGTAAGTGTTAAAGAGCAATACTCAATCATTAACGACACAACAATACTAAACTTTTTTTATGAACAATCAATGTAGAGCCATTTCTACATGTTAAACATCCATTTGTCTCGCCGTAAGTATGACAAATCTTCATTTCCCAATCCATTTCCAATAGTCTACGAGTTTGCTGCACTAACTTGATTCCCACAACACCAATCTTTGAATTGTTACCAGACTTTTTGTTTCCATTGAAGTGTATTAATTTCTTTTACTCTTTCGATATTATTGTAGTTGTCATATTTCTCAATTTCATACATTAAATTGTCTTTAAAAAACATTTATTAGTAAGTGTTAAAAGCAATACTCACATATTTATCTAACACGTTGAACTCACTCGTTACACGGCATTTGAATAAGTTTTAAAATTGATTTAAAAAGGTTTTTCTCAAAACAACAATGTCTTAACAACAACAATTCATCTCTTCCAATTCAACACAATTCAACAACAACAACTTAAAATAATTCATACCCAATTCATGATATGACATTAACAACAACAATCATCAACACACATAAACAATAATTAAATAAATAATAAATTAAATCTAGCGAAAAATCGGGCTGTTACATAAACAAAATATTGTTGGCTATTGTGAAGGCCGTGGATTCTGTCCATGAAAATAATTTGGTGCGATTGACAGCTTTACAAGTATTTTGTAAAGCAGTTTGTTTTGCAAAGGAACAAGTATCACATGATGAATCAAGGTCGTTACTGGTCAGATTAATTTGTGAAGCAGTAATTTTCCCTAAATCAAGCATTCGTAATGCTGCCTTTGAATGCTTAATTTCAATGGCATCGGATTATCAAGAGAAACTGTCACTCCATGCAGGGGAAATCTTTAAATATACAACCAACAGTTTGCTGCAAGATGAAGAGTCTATTGCAATCAACGCAGTTGAGCTCTTAAGCGTAATGATGGAAAATAATAAACGTTTGCTTCTCAAATCTCAAGTTGAATATCTTATTAAGTCAAGCGATTTTTTCCTGTTGGATAGGGGTTGTCAACTTTTAGTACCGTTGTTGCTTGAATTAATGGCAAGACAAAATAACAATGAGGAAGTTTGGAGTAGTGCGAAAGCAGCTTGCACTTGTCTAACATTGGTAAGTGAATTAATTTCTGACGAGATTCTTACTCTAGTTTTTCCATTTATTCATACATTTATCACATCTGAAGATTGGAGGCAGAGAGAGGCAGTTTTCTATGTCTTTGATGCATTTTGGATGGCTTGTCACACAAGAGTGTAATGCCAATAATGGATAGTGCTTTACCATACTTCATTGGTGAAATGTATAAGGACCCGGATCAACGTGTAAGAGATACAATTGCGTAAGAGAAATACTCAATCATTAATGACACAACAATACTAAACTTTTTTTATGAACAATCAAAGTAGAGTCATGTCTACATGTTAAACATACATTTGTCTCGCCATAAGTATGACAAATCTTCATTTCCCAATCCATTTCCAATAGTTTACGAGTTTGATGCACTAACTTGATTCCCACAACACCAATCTTTGAATTATTACAAGACTTTTTGTTTCCATTGAAGTGTATTAATTTCTTTTACTCTTTCGATATTATTGTAGTTGCTAGATTTATCAATTTGATACATTAAATTGCCTCTAACAAACATTTATTAGTAAGTGTTAAAGAGCAATACTCAATCATTAATGACACAACAATACTAAACTTTTTTTATGAACAATCTAAGTAGAGCCATTTCTACATGTTAATCATCCATTTGTCTCGACATAAGTAGGACAAATCTTCATTTCCCAATCCATTTCCAGTAGTCTACGAGTTTGCTGCACTAACTTGATTCCCACAACACCAATCTTTGAATTGTTACAAGACTTTTTGTTTCCATTGAAGTGTATTAATTTCTTTTACTCTTTCGATATTATTGTAGTTGTCATATTTCTCAATTTGATACATTAAATTGCCTCTAACAAACATTTATTAGTAAGTGTTAAAAGCAATACTCAATCATTAACGACACAACAATACTAAACTTTTTTTATGAACAATCAAAGTAGAGCCATTTCTACATGTTAAACATCCATTTGTCTCGCATAAGTATGACAAATCTTCATTTCCCAATCCATTTCCAATAGTCTACGAGTTTGCTGCACTAACTTGATTCCCACAACACCAATCTTTGAATTGTTACAAGACTTTTTGTTTCCATTGAAGTGTATTAATTTCTTTTACTCTTTCGATATTATTGTAGTTGTCGTATTTCTCAATTTGATACATTAAATCGCCTCTAACAAACATTTATTAGTAAGTGTTAAAGAGCAATACTCAATCATTAACGACACAACAATACTAAACTTTTTTTATGAACAATCAATGTAGAGCCATTTCTACATGTTAAACATCCATTTGTCTCGCCGTAAGTATGACAAATCTTCATTTCCCAATCCATTTCCAATAGTCTACGAGTTTGTTGCACTAACTTGATTCCCACAACACCAATCTTTGAATTGTTACAAGACTTTTTGTTTCCATTGAAGTGTATTAATTTCTTTTACTCTTTCGATATTATTGTAGTTGTCAGATTTATCAATTTGATACATTAAATTGCCTTTAACAAACATTTATTAGTAAGTGTTAAAAGCAATACTCACATATTTATCTAACACGATGAACTCACTCGTTACACGGCATTTGAATAAGTTTTGAAATTTATTTAAAAAGGTTTTTCTTAAAACAACAATGTCTTAACAACAACAATTCATCTCTTCCAATTCAACACAATTCAACAACAACAACTTAAAATAATTCATACCCAATTCATGATATGACATTAACAACAACAATCATCAACACACATAAACAATAATTAAATAAATAATAAATTAAATCTAGCGAAAAATCGGGCTGTTACATAAACAAAATATTGTTGGCTATTGTGAAGGCCATGGATTCTGTCCATGAAAATAATTTGGTGCGATTGACAGCTTTACAAGCATTTTGTAAAGCAGTTTGTTTTGCAAAGGAACAAGTATCACATGATGAATCAAGGTCGTTACTGGTCAGATTAATTTGTGAAGCAGCAATTTTCCCTAAATCAAGCATTCGTAATGCTGCCTTTGAATGCTTAATTTCAATGGCATCGGATTATCAAGAGAAACTGTCACTCCATGCAGGGGAAATCTTTAAATATACAACCAACAGTTTGCTGCAAGATGAAGAGTCTATTGCAATCAACACAATTGAGCTCTTAAGCGTAATGATGGAAAATAATAAACGTTTGCTTCTCAAATCTCAAGTTGAATATCTTATTAAGTCAAGCGATTTTTTCATGTTGGATAGGGGTTGTCAACTTTTAGTACCGTTGTTGCTTGAATTAATGGCAAGACAAAATAACAATGAGGAAGTTTGGAGTAGTGCGAAAGCAGCTTGCACTTGTCTAACATTGGTAAGTGAATTAATTTCTGACGAGATTCTTACTCTAGTTTTTCCATTTATTCATACATTTATCACATTTGAAGATTGGAGGCAGAGAGAGGCAGTTTTCTATGCCTTTGATGCATTTTGGATGGCTTGTCACACAAGAGTGTAATGCCAATCATGGATAGTGCTTTACCATACTTCATTGGTGAAATGTATAAGGAGCCGGATCAACGTGTAAGAGATACAATTGCGTAAGAGAAATACTCAATCATTAATGACACAACAATACTAAACTTTTTTTATGAACAATCAAAGTAGAGTCATGTCTACATGTTAAACATACATTTGTCTCGCCATAAGTATGACAAATCTTCATTTCCCAATCCATTTCCAATAGTTTACGAGTTTGATGCACTAACTTGATTCCCACAACACCAATCTTTGAATTATTACAAGACTTTTTGTTTCCATTGAAGTGTATTAATTTCTTTTACTCTTTCGATATTATTGTAGTTGCTAGATTTATCAATTTGATACATTAAATTGCCTCTAACAAACATTTATTAGTAAGTGTTAAAGAGCAATACTCAATCATTAATGACACAACAATACTAAACTTTTTTTATGAACAATCTAAGTAGAGCCATTTCTACATGTTAATCATCCATTTGTCTCGACATAAGTACGACAAATCTTCATTTCCCAATCCATTTCCAGTAGTCTACGAGTTTGCTGCACTAACTTAATTCCCACAACACCAATCTTTGAATTGTTACAAGACTTTTTGTTTCCATTGAAGTGTATTAATTTCTTTTACTCTTTCGATATTATTGTAGTTGTCATATTTCTCAATTTGATACATTAAATTGCCTCTAACAAACATTTATTAGTAAGTGTTAAAAGCAATACTCAATCATTAACGACACAACAATACTAAACTTTTTTTATGAACAATCAAAGTAGAGCCATTTCTACATGTTAAACATCCATTTGTCTCGCATAAGTATGACAAATCTTCATTTCCCAATCCATTTCCAATAGTCTACGAGTTTGCTGCACTAACTTGATTCCCACAACACCAATCTTTGAATTGTTACAAGACTTTTTGTTTCCATTGAAGTGTATTAATTTCTTTTACTCTTTCGATATTATTGTAGTTGTCAGATTTATCAATTTGATACATTAAATTGCCTCTTGTTAGATAATAAAGTATCGGGCTATGTTATTGGGCCTTTATATTAATAAGTTAGAGTCCATTAGGTTTATTATATATTCTCTTATAACATTTTGTAAAATTAAGCAATTGATATTCTAATGAAACCCTAGCCGTCGTTATTGTTATCTCTCTTTCTCTATTTTGTATCTGTATTGTTAACATGGTATCAGAGCCGGGTTAAGGATTGCGATGTGGGAATTTGACCCAGGCCCACGCTAGGCGTGAGGGTGGGTGTTGAAATTGGTTTTGAAGTTGTTTGTAGTTTGTTGTTAGTCCCACATCGCTCAGGTTCCCGGGCTGTCGAGTGTATAAATATGCTTGAGTACCCTCCTCCTTTGAGCTAGCTTTTGGGATGAGTTCCAAGCTTATGCTTATTTAACATGGCATCAAGAGCATGGTTCGATCCGCCTTGAACTCGTTGTCGCTTCCGCTGTCGAGTTCCCAAATGTTTGGGAACGTGTTTGCACCGTTTGTGTTTGCACTGTTTGTCTCTGTTGTTAAAAAAAATAAAAAATAAGGTGTGTTTCGTTCGATATACTTTTGTTGGAGTCTGTGATTCTGTCGTGTTATTTGGTTTTGATTCAGTTGTTATGTGTCTTTGTTGCTCCATTCATGGTGTTTTGCTGGTTCTCGTTGGTTTTTTTTATTTATAAAACCCACAATCTGATCAATTTTTGTTATTGAAGGTGTTTTTTGTCATTTTAAGTCAAAGTTGTCGAAAAAAAATAATTTGATTCTTGGGTGAGTTGCATGCTTCCTTCAATTGATATTTAGGCTCCTTGGGATTGTTTTTTTATTTGCAACCGTGCAATTGGTATATAAGCTCGTTAAGTATGCTAGAATATTGGATTTGGTTTAATGAATTTGTAAAAGGAATAGAACATCTTGGAATAGCCTATATAGTCTATGCGGCTTTGGTTGCATATGGACAGTGATGAATTAGTATTTTGACCTATCAGTATGGTTGTCTTTTTGTAAGTCTTGGGATGTGGGTGTTTTTATGTTTGAGTTTTGTGTTCGAATGAGTCTCAGTTTTCTGTTTTATTTGTTTGAGTCTAGTTCTCTATTTATGGGTTCGGATTGGTTTGTCAATTTGTCTTTGCATGGTTTGTTTGGTTCAGTTTGGTTTGATTTGGATTCGCTTGGTTCAATTTGTTTGGTAGTTTGATGAGTCGAGTGCTCACAATTTGGTTTCTTCTTCCCCCTTTTTGATTCTTCAATTTAGTTGTTTGGTGAGATGAGTTCTCACACTTTGGTTGTTTGGTGAGTGTGTGCTCACAATTTGGTTTCTTCTCCCCCTTTTGATTCTTCAATTTGGTCGTTTGGTGAGACGAGTTCTCACACTTTGGTTGTTTGGTGAGTCGAGTGCTCACAATTTGGTTTCTTCTTCCCCCTTTCTGATTTTTCAATTTGGTTGTTCGGTGAGTCGAGTGCTCACAGTTTGGTTTCTTCCCCCCTTCTGATTCTTCAATTTGGTTGTTTGGTGAGACGAGTTCTCACACTTTGGTTGTTTGGTGAGTTGAGTGCTCACAATTTGGTTTCTTCCCCCCTTTTGATTTTTCTGATTGATTGCACTTCTGCCCCCTTTTGATTCTTCTGATTGCACTTCTCCCACTTTTGATGATTCTTTGGTTGCTCCTCTATTGGTTCTTCTGTATGATTGCTTCTCTCTATCGATTCTTTTGTTTGGATGGTTCTCTTTTTGATTAGTTGATTGTGATGGTTCTTGCTGCTCTCGCTATGAAGATAACTCACTTTGGTTGATGCTCTCCATTGGTTTTGTTACCAGCTGGTTTGGTTTATTTTTCTGGGTTAATTTGTAACAAGCTTAAAGCTTAGTAAGCTTCAGCTTGAGGGGTAATGTTAGAACTTTATATTTATTAGCATGTTTCTTCGTATTTTGTTTGACAAACTCACGATGCTTCTTGGTGATGCATCATGAGTTTGAGGGTAGGTGTTAGATAATAAAGTATCGAGCTATGTTATTGGGCTTTTATATTAGTAAGTTAGAGTCCATTAGGTTTATTATATATTCTCTTATAACATTTTGTAAAATTAAGCAATTGATATTCTAATGAAACCCTAGTCGTCGTTATTGTTATCTCTCTTTCTCTATTTTGTATCTGTATTGTTAACAAACAAACATTTATTAGTAAGTGTTAAAGAGCAATACTCAATCATTAACGACACAACAATACTAAACTTTTTTTTTATGAACAATCAAAGTAGAGCCATTTTTACATGTTAAACATCCATTTGTCTCGCCATAAGTATGACAAATCTTCATTCCCAATTTTCATAAAATATAATCTCTAAATTATTTTATGTCAAAATCACTTTTATTTTAATCCGTAACAAATGAACCCTTATTTTTTATAATTTTCTTTTGATTAAAAAATGAACCCTTATTTTTTATAATTTTCTTTTGATTAAAAAAACAAAAAAAACCGGTGTCCTCGAGATTAGTGACTTTAATCCAATCCAATACGACACCGTTTCATTAAAACTAACAACCTCTCCATTCCACGTCACCATTTAGCTTCTTCTAATTTCACCATCATCGTTTTCTCTCTCTCTTGGTTAGGTTTTTCCATCTTCCTCACTCACACTTTCACCATTCTCAACGCTCTTCACAACCACTTCGTTTCTCTCTTCTCTTCTCTTCTCGTTTCTTCATCATTATCACTATCTCCTTCTTCTTCTCACCGTTTTCCGACGCTAACTTCAACGAACGATTTCTACTTTTTCACTCTTCACGGTACGATTTCTTCATCCGAAACGCTTTTCACGTTTTCTTCACGCATCGAATTAGGTTATTTATCACTGTGAGTTTTATCAGTTTTTTTTTAATTTTTTTTAATTTTATGTAAATAGATATTATAGATGCTTGAGTTTTGGTGAATGCAATGGCGTCGAAAGGTCCAAGGTCGAAGATTGATCCTGAGTATAAAGCTAAACGGCATAAGGTTAGTTATTGATTTTAATTTCTCTGTTATTTTTTTGTTTTATTTTTAAAAAAATTCGGTTTCATGCATTATTTTGATGTGGAATGATGTATATTGTAGTTGATTATTTTGATTATTTTTTGCTATGTTTGTTATTGTTTCTTTAATTTTGAGACTTGGCTTTTTTCGGTTTCATGCATTATTTTCCTCTGGAATGATGTATACCGTAGTTACTGATTTTGATGAGTTTTTTGCTATGTTTGTTATTGTTTCTTTAAATTTGAGGCTTGGTTTTTTTGGTATTTTGGAAATTTATTTCGGCGGATCGCGTAAAAATATTGTTTGTTCAAATTCCGCTACGTGACAGTGCTATAGCTGCTATTTGACAATAATTATGTATTGCGCTTTTTGGTCATTTTGACATATATACTAGTGTTGTCAATTGTGGGTAGCGAAAAATATCTGTGTGTTCAAAATCAAATTCTGCTACACTATATAGCTATAGAGCTGCTATAGCCACTACTTGACAATACTTTGTATTAGATTACGTATCGTGTAACAATAGTGGTTTGTTAAAATTCTGCGATATTATAACACTATAAAGCGCTATAGGTGCTATTTGACGACACTGATTTATTTATATTCAACAAACGGGTGAAATTAGAAATTAGGGTGCAGTAAAACTAACTGATATAAAACTTATTGAGATTGGTGAGTAGAATTGTTTGATGCAAATAAGCACAGAAGAGATTAATAGAGATGAAAAGGTAGAGGTATGGAATTGAGGTTAGGTTTTCGTTGTGTTTATAAAAGGTGTGAAAGTGAGTGATTGCTCTTTAATATGCTAACAACATAGGTTTCTTTGGATGAATCTTTTGCTTTATGGATTAATCCATTTTTTAGTATGAAAGGGTGATATCCTTTCCCTACGTTAAGGTTGTTTGGGCGAGTGTGTGAAATTTAAATTGTTGCTTTTGTGAGAGAATTCAGTGCAGGAAGGAAAGCGAACATAAAATGAAAGGAAGTTATAATTATTATAGGGAGCAGAGAGAAATTAGGATCTGCAAAATTGATCTGAACACCATAGCAGAATCTGACAACTCCATAACAGAACAATAGACTAACATATCTTGTTCCATGACATCTGTAACTAAATTCTGCACTGTATACATGCAGCTTAGTTGAGCGCTAAGCTAAACTAATTGCAATGACATGAATTGTAAGAAGATATTGTTAACACCAGTGGTGGAGTCAGACATGCGAGCTTTTGCTGATATAACTTGAATATACTTCGGTGTTGAGCATATAGATGAGCTTCTCAATAAGGGAAGACTAACTTCGTCATCCTCAAAGACTAGAACCCTAAGGCAGTGGTGAAAATTTGTTAGAACCTATGATGCCTGGATACTTCAAAATAGGAGAAGTATCTGTGTCGGTTACTGATACTCCTAGGATACTTACGGATATGTATCCTCGAAGTATCAGATTGTTTTTACTATTATTTTAAAAATTATATATTACTGAATACGTTTGAGACACTTCATGGATACTCCTAAGATACTTTCGGATAAGTATCATCTCATTTGCTTTAACTGAAAGTTATCTTGATTAGGATTGTAGCAAAACATTCAAACCAATCACGAGGAGCTAGTTTGAGCCCATGGATTCCTTCGTTTAACTTGTAGACTAGGGGTTTGTGTGTGTCTTCAAGTGTAGGGGTTGGTGCATGTGTATTTTAATCTAGGAAGGAATACATTGTTAACATCTAGTTTTGCGATACTTGGATATGCCATTTGTGATTAGATTAGAGCCTTTCGTTGACATCTCCATAATTTTGTGGATTGTTGTTTGCATTCAATCTTAAAGTTTTCTAAGTCAAAATATGGTGTCAAGATCTATTACTTAGTCTATTGATGGAGATCCCCCCTTTTGGGATGGGGTCCTAGTAGATGCAAGAGCCCTTTGGGTTTGAAGCGTGGATTGTAATAGGCTTTCTTACCATGAATTGAAATTTCACTTGTTTATTAGAAGAATGGGTGCAACATGATCGAGCTTTCGTGGTCAATACTCAATAGGGGTTTCGATATCATGTCATGAGCAAACTATTCCAAAAGCTTAGGATGATAACACATGAATTGTTTTATTTTATATTTCTAGTACTAGATATAAATTTCTCTGTCAATCCTTACTCCTTGTGCTAGCTTTGAGGTTGAGTTAGACACAGCCCCTTGGTAATTCAACTATGGTATCAGAGCCTCTCTGGCCAATGATTGAGTTGAGTTAGATCCTTCCCGCTTGTACTCTTCTAAATAAATGTTAAATTTAAGCACAATGTAGGTGGGCATCTGCATTTTCCAAGCTTCAAGTAAGGGGATGTTGCATGAGGAGAGGTGTTAGATATAAAACCATTCATTTGCTTTTACCCAACAACTTAAGCTTTTGGGATAGTTGGTTCATGATGAGAGTTATAAGAAAGGAGATGAGAAATACTCACCCAAAAGAAGAAGAAAGAAATCATCAAATGGGAACTTTTTATTATTTTATTTTTTGCCAGTATTCCTTGCTTCCCATTTTCTTCTTAAATTATTGAATTTTGCCGTGTCAGGCTGTTGAAGCTTCAAGGGAGCCTAGACGACCCAAAACTCATTGGGACCATGTCTTAGAAGAGATGGTGTGGCTATCAAAGGTACCTACTTGTTTCAACTGCAACATCTGAAATGATTTCTACGGTGTATATTTTAGTTTATATGATTTTGCTTGCTATGCTTTTTGTTTCGCAGGACTTCGAGTCAGAGAGGAAATGGAAATTAGCTCAGGCAAAGAAAGTTGCTTTAAAAGCCAGCAAAGAAGGCATGTTAGATCCAGCTACAAGGGGTGAAAAGAAGATGAAGGTTCTGATTTCTCTTCTATAAATAAATTGTTTACAGAAAGCTTTTAATCGTCACTGTGCACGTTTTTTTTTACCCCCACTGCACTGTTGTGTGATGAGAACTGCATCTTGTACAGGAAGAAGAGCAGCGGTTAAGAAAAGTTGCACTAAATATTTCTAAGGATGTTAAGAAGTTTTGGACAAAAATAGAAAAGCTGGTAATATGAATTATTAAAATGATTTGATTGCTGGCATCATTTTCATGATTGCCCTTTGATGTCCTTCATTTCATCCTTTATTGTGTTCCTAGGTTCTTTACAAGCATCAAATGGAACTTGATGAGAAAAAGAAAAAGGCACTTGACAAACAGCTTGAGTTTCTTTTAGGGCAAACTGAGAGGTAGTTTCCTTTTATTTTTGCTGATTTTCTTTTGCAATAACAAGCAGTCTACTTGGCTCTGACATTTTTTTATTTCAAATTTCTTTTGTTTTCAGATACTCAACTATGTTGGCCGAGAATCTTGTGGATGCTAATGCACCAGCAGAGAAAAATTCTGCAGAGCATCAGATGAGTTTTCAATGCAAAGATATAGGCGGAGACATTATCAATGAACCTAAGGAAGCTAATGTTGGTGGGTAGAGAGATGTAGCCTTAAAGTTACAAGTAGAAATTACTTCCTTCTCTAACTTCTCAATCCATTTTGTAGCAGAGTATAAACCTGATGCACCTGATCATGATGAAGAATATGATGTACAATCTGACGATGTATCGGTATTTTTTTTCTTTCCTGAAGACCATTCTCAGATTCTTTACTTTTTTGACATGTTTGCCTAAGATTTTAACTTGTCTCTCAGACGCCCGGATAGATTTTCTACTTTATAATATTTATTTTATTTATTATATCAAGTGCATGCCATCATCATTATTTTGGAATTTATTACAGAACACTGACAGGTTCCTATTGGTGCCATTTCACTCTGCATGAGCTTTAAAATGGCTTTGATGTTTTGTTAATCTGCCCATTGTTTGACTGAAATCCATATTTGTTGGAAAAACTAATACCAGATTCCTGCTTCATATGTTTTGTTACTCTGCACATTGTTTGTTCGACTGAATCCATATTTGTTGGAATAGTTATTACCAGATTCCTGCTGCATGATAATGGAAATTGATCGTGCTTTGCCTTCATTCTGACATTGAAACAAATATTTAGTCTGCTTGCTAGTTTAGATATATAAGGTTCCACTACACAGGTTTATTTTGGCTGTTTTACAACCAGAGATAAAGCTATGTTATTTTGTTTTTATTTTAAAAACATTATTTAATATGCTTTCTGTATTTTCTAATTGTGACATATTTAACTTATTCATATATTATAACGTCATTTGATTCATGTAGTTGAGTCCCTTTAGTGGGATATAAGCTTTTTGGTTGACTTCTAGTTGTTAACTTTGTTTTAAAAAAATAGGGGAAGTGGGAAATTTTATCAGTTAAAAGTGGCACTAATGGCCATTTACAACCGTCCCCGAAGGGATTTGAGCTAAGTACCTTGAAGCTGCAAGGCTAAGCTTTTACAACTGAGTTAGCACCTTAAGTGTGAATTTTCTTTTCTCTTGTTGTTAACTTACCATGTGCTAAAAAAAATTGTATCTTTAAAACAACATTATGTAATAGGATATCTGCATTTTCTAATTAGGAAAATTTTAATTTAACCATCTGCGCATGAAAGAGTATTTTGCAACCATCATTTTTCTATTGGAAGTTGAACAACACCATTACCGTCTTTCTCATCTGATTATCATGTTTATTGTTCCAAATGGGTGAATACTGGTCCAATCTCATATATGGACTTAATATTTTCAGGATGATGATGAGCAAACGCTCGAGGAAGATGAGGCTCTTATAACTAAAGAAGAACGGCAAGAGGAATTGGCAGCTTTGCACAGCGAAATGGATCTTCCAATTGAGGAGTTACTCAAACGTTATGCTGGAGATAAAGGTGATTTTTCGTGATAAGAATTTTTTTCTTTTTTTTGACAGAAGCACAATTAACTCATATCATTAAGAAGAAAAGGTTCAATACAAGTAGGAGAATACTCAAAAACTTGGTGACTAGCCATATTTTCTTGTCACCTGATAAATTTCACCTCGAAGTTGGAATTTATAGATAACTGGTTCTTAATAACAGAAACTATTGCATAAAACTCAGAAGCTCCATGTGGTTGCGTTGAGAGGGCGTTAACCAAAGTACTAGAATCTGATTCAAAAATCACTTTACCCCACCCCTTAGCACGGGCAAATCGGATAGCTTCCAAAAGGGCCATCAAGTCTTCCTCTAAAACCGACATATGTGCTTGCTGCCACATCGTTTGCGCTGCTACAAACGTACCTCCTGATTCACAAAGGCAGCATCCCTAGGATAAGAAATATTCTATTTGGTAGAGGGATAGGATATGAAATTTTTATTATATAAACCAACCTTTTTTTCATTATGGAATTCTTTGTTGTTCTCACTTAGTGGAGGGCAATATAAACGATATAAAAGTTTTACTTAGCGATAGCTAGGATGGTCAATATATACCTTTTTTAAAAGAAAACCATTTGGTGGCCAGCTCTGACGCAGTATATCTAGTGTGATTACCTTAATAGACTGGATCATTTATTATGCCATTGGTTTCTTTGCAATTAGGAGAATTGGCAAGGCAGGAAAGTAGTCCAGAGAGTAGTGAAGATGGTGGACAAATAGTTAGAACTGGTGATCCTGATGGTCAGGAAGAACTTGCATCAGGTATGCGGTCTTTTTAATTTGCACAAGTTATGAACCCACTTAGTGGGATAATGCTTGGTTGTTGTTGTTGTATGCTTGTTTCTGACATAGGCATGTCTAATATATGCAGAAAATGGAGATCATATATCTATCAGCGAAATATGTACAAACGACTCCAGCACGGTCCTCGGTCGACGTTGTGTAAGTTGTATGTGTTTAATTTCACCGCGTTGAATGGCATAGTGAGTTAAGGGCTTAGTGTAATGCTCAGTTTTTAATTACAGGATGACAGTAACGGTGATGTAGCTACACCAACAAATAATCTATCTCAAAATGAGGTTCATCAATCTGAAAATCTCAAAGAGGTTCCCAGTGAGACAGCCAATGAAAATGTTCCATTTGATTTTTCTGACGAAGAGGTGAAATTTCATTTTTCTTGGCAAACATTTACGCTTGATCCATTTTTGGTTCAAGTTTCATTTTTGTCCTCTTTTTTTTTTTTTTTTTTTGTTACAGAGATATAATTCCCATTTGTTTTAGAATTGCTGCAATGCTTTCAAATTGTCAACTCTATTTGAGACACTATGGAATTTTCATATCAGCTCCTATCGGGCACCTCTTCATAATTCATTACTCATATCAATTATGATATAGAATAAATCCATCAGACAACTCAAGTGTCCATCTCTGTTTGATGTCTCAAAAGTCCATATTTGTGTTGACTTCATCTCCCACTGTTCTCTCTCTACCTTCCTCTCTCTCTCTCTCTCTCTCTCTCTCTCTCTCTCATGGAATTTCATTAATTAAGAAAAAAATTGGGAGATTAGTCACTTTAGTCCCTGAATAGGAAAGGAGTCGTCACTTTAGTCCCTGAATGCAGTTAAATTGCAAAATAGTCCCTGAATGTAGACTCTATTAGTCAATTTAGTCCCTGAATGTAGACTCCGTTAGTCAATTTAGTCCCTGAATGTAGGCTCTGTTAGTCACTTTAGTCCCTGAAATTGACCAACAGAGTCTACATTCAGGGACTGCTTTGCAATTTCTCATCATTCAGGGACTAAAGTGACTACTCCTTTCCTATTCAGGGACTAAAGTAACTAATTCCCCCAAAAAATTACTCCAAAATGACATCTTATTTAGTTCTTCAGGGATGGGGAACCACGGGCCAATTATCAAAAGTACATATGACTTCTCAATGCTGTTAGAAAAGAAGAAATGTTCATGCTGTTAGTGCATAATTATTGTTGAATTAATCCATGACTAGTAGTATTTTGCAACTTGACCAACCATTGTTCTAGTTCAGCTGTTCTCTAATTTCAATTTTAGAAAATATCAAGTTCATCTGGTCCTTTTTTTTTTTTTTTAATATATATTATCTTTTTTTAAAATATCACTAATGATACAAATTACTGGAGAACTAGATTGATTGGAGTACTTTTGTGAAAGTAGGCTCTAACCTGTGAGGCAACCCGGCCGACTGTATCTACAGATTTTATCTCAGGTTGATTTGGGCCAACTCACATACATGAGAAGTATAAAAATGTATTTCTCATTTCTCATAAAAAACATATCGCTAATATCTCTGCTTGGATGTAACCATAGGTGCTCTCACAGCTCACACTTGTGTTAAGCCCGTGGTGGACCAACCTGAATGGGCCAGGTTGATCCGTTCTCACAGATCTAGATTCAAGTGTTTGAGTGAATATAGTGAGACCAACTATGTTACTCCATAATGTTGCACTTAGATCTTTGACCTGCTTTACTTATATGTACCACACATTTCTGTTTCAATCAATATGAGCAATATTCTTCTTGCCTCCAATTTATTAGTTATATTTTTAATCTGAGTTTATATTATATCAACAATATCTATCCACTTCCTCACTCCTAAAATATTTTACCCTTTTAGCACTTTTCTTTTGCTATTATCAGCTTCCAACTACTTGCTTATGCTAACTGTTTTGTTGGTGTGTTATGAAATATTGTCAGGAAGACGGTGACTTTTTGTTTGGCACAGAGGATAAGGTACAACTGTGTGTGAGGACATAATTGTCATATTTCCATGTTTATGTTTGTTTTGATTGCTTTTGATCACCAATGAGGTAGATGTTGTTGGTAGTTACAAATGATGATTTTCAGCTGTATGTCTGAGCTGTGCTAAGAGATTTTCATAGCAACCACAACTGCTACCTTATGTCCTGGAAAACGTCAACGTTTTATATTTAATTATAAGATTGAAATAATACCTGAAGTTATGAATGGTATAAGGCTATTGGTATCTCCCTGTTTAATTGCACAAGTGATGCATAGGAACTTACATATACTTTAAACTCACTGGTGCTTACTACAAACAAGGCAGCTGAGGATGTGGGACAATATTTTTTTTTTTTTTTTCTGAGGGGGGTCAGTCTAATGTACTACAATTTGTGGAGAAATGTTCCTACATAATCTTTGACAGCATATCAATTATCAGCATATAACATTATCAATTGATATGAGTAGACGGATAACTTGGAGGTGGGTCCTAAATATCATGGATCCCACAACCTCAGCAAGGTCTTGGGGCAGTGAACCAAGTTCTATTCCCAAGCTAGATATTCACAATTATCCTAATTACTATTTGTTATGATGCTCAGTGTCCTCTAGTATGTGCAAATCAAGGCTTTGCACATGAAGAGAATCAGAGCTTTGCTATTAATTGTGTAACAGATGAACGGCTAGATGTGAAGTGATCGCCTTGTGACAAGACTTTGCTTCATAAGTTGTCAAATTCAAACGTTGTGTGATGAGTTTTTGCTAGTCAGAGTTATAGTTTTCTTCCATTCAAAATAAAGTTTTTCAGAGTCAAGAATGTGTTAAATACTTGTAATGGATAGTATTTTATATTAAAGAAGCCATGCATAATTTGTTTACCTATCTTGAAGGTTTTACTAATTTACTTGTTTTCATCTCTTGGTTGGCAACCTGTGTCTTAACTTTATTACAATGATCAGGACGATGAAACAACCTTATCCGAGGAAGAAAAACTGGACAGAGTTGATGCAATTGATCCAAAGGATGAGGTTAAGCGCTAATCAGCTTATTTTCCTTCTACGATACTTCTGAATAATAATATTTAGAGTTTAAGAATATTTACCAAAGTTTTCTATCCTCATAACAAAGCTATTATATGTAGATTGCATTACTACAAAAAGAGAGTGACATGCCTGTTGAGGAACTGCTTGCAAGGTATAAAAAGGTAGGTGGTATTCTTCTCTAGTTGTTACTTATGGCTGAATTCGTTATTATTAAAACCATCATTTCACTTTTTTCCTCTTTTACTTTTTAGGACCTGAGTGATGATTGGGATCAGGAAGATGAGTCAGATTGTGCTTCTGCTTCATCAGAAGACCAGCAGAATTCACCAGTCCATGATAATGCTAAGCAGAAAGATCCTGATATTTCTGTGGATGAAGTTATGAATTCCGGTGAGAAACTGGCTACCGTACAGACCCAGGCAGAGCAGGGGGAAGCACCTTGTGAAAATTCAGAGGAAAGAGAAAGTGAGGATATAATTGCTGATGCAGCTGCTGCTGCAAGATCAGTACAACCAACTGGAAACACTTTCTCCACAACTAAAGTGCGTACAAAATTTCCCTTTCTACTCAAGTACTCTCTTCGTGAATATCAACATATTGGATTGGATTGGCTCGTAACAATGTATGAAAAAAAGCTGAATGGAATTTTGGCAGATGAAATGGGGCTTGGAAAAACCATTATGACTATAGCTTTGCTAGCACATCTTGCCTGCGAAAAGGGGATTTGGGGTCCACATCTAATTGTGGTGCCAACTAGTGTGATGCTTAACTGGGAGACTGAATTTCTGAAATGGTGTCCTGCGTTCAAAATTTTGACCTATTTCGGAAGCGCAAAGGAGCGAAAAAATAAAAGACAAGGATGGTTAAAACCAAACTCATTTCATGTGTGCATAACAACTTATAGATTAGTTATTCAGGATTCCAAAGTTTTCAAGCGCAAAAAGTGGAAATACTTGATCTTAGATGAAGCTCACCTCATTAAAAATTGGAAATCACAAAGGTGGCAGACACTGTTGAATTTCAATTCAAAACGACGAATTCTGTTGACTGGTACACCACTACAGAATGATCTCATGGAACTGTGGTCTCTCATGCATTTCTTGATGCCCCATGT
This sequence comes from Medicago sativa, assembly GCF_051527215.1. Classification (NCBI taxonomy): domain Eukaryota; kingdom Viridiplantae; phylum Streptophyta; class Magnoliopsida; order Fabales; family Fabaceae; genus Medicago; species Medicago sativa. The sequence goes on from NC_140749.1 coordinate 51,867,147, forward strand.
TTTCCAGTCACACCAAGAGTTTAAGGATTGGTTTTGCAATCCTATATCAGGAATGGTCGAGGGAGAGGAAAAAGTTAATAAGGAGGTTGTAGATCGCCTGCATAATGTCCTTCGTCCGTTCTTACTCCGTCGATTGAAGAGAGATGTAGAAAAGCAACTTCCAATGAAACATGAGCATGTCATATACTGTAGGCTGTCAAAGAGGCAGAGGAATTTGTACGAAGATTTTATTGCTAGCTCAGAGACTCAAGCTACTCTTGCAAATGCCAATTTTTTTGGGATGATTAGTATCATCATGCAACTTCGTAAGGTTTGTAATCATCCTGACCTATTTGAGGGCCGTCCAATCGTCAGTTCTTTTGATATGTGTGGGATTCATACTCAGTTAAGTTCTTCTATTTGCTCCATGCTTTTGCCTAGCTCCTTTTCTACAGTCGACTTAGAAGGTTTGGGTCTTCGATTTACTCATCTTGACTATAGCATGACATCTTGGGAGAGTGATGAAGTGCAAGCTATTGAGACCCCTGCAACTTTAATTATGGAACGCACTGATAGGGCTGACCTGGAAGTAATTAAGCCCGGACTGAAATGTCAGAAAAAGCAGTTAGGAACAAACATTTTTGAAGAGATTCAAAAGGCAATTTGGGAAGAGAGGATAAGAGAGGCAAAGGAACGTGCAACAGCTATTGCATGGTGGAACTCCTTGAGGTGTAAAAAAAGACCCATCTACTCAACGACTCTAAGGGACCTTGTTACCATAAGGCATCCTGTATATGATATTCATCAAAAGAAGGCAAACCCTGTTTCATACTTGTTCCCATCAAAACTGGCTGACATTGTTCTCTCCCCAGTTGAACGATTTCAAAGGATGATTGATGTGGTTGAAAGTTTCATGTTTGCGATTCCTGCCGCCCGAGCATCCCCTCCTGTTTGCTGGTGCAGTAAAAGTGAGACAACAGTGTTTCTGCACCCATCTTACAAGCAGCAATGCTCTGATATTCTGTCACCACTATTGTCACCCATCAGGCCTGCAATTGTTCGTCGGCAAGTATATTTCCCAGACAGGCGACTTATACAATTCGACTGTGGAAAATTGCAGGAGCTAGCGATTTTGCTGAGGAAATTAAAATCAGAAGGTCACCGAGCTCTGATATTCACTCAAATGACTAAGATGCTTGACATATTAGAAGCCTTCATTAATTTGTATGGTTATACTTACATGCGCTTAGATGGATCAACCCAACCAGAGGAGAGGCAGACCTTAATGCAGCGTTTTAACACAAACCCCAAATATTTTCTTTTCATCTTGTCAACTCGTAGTGGGGGTGTTGGTATCAATCTAGTTGGAGCTGACACAGTTATTTTTTATGATAGTGACTGGAATCCTGCTATGGATCAACAAGCTCAAGATCGGTGCCACAGAATTGGCCAGACGCGTGAAGTCCATATATATCGATTGATTAGTGAGAGCACCATTGAGGAGAATATTTTGAAGAAAGCAAAGCAAAAGCGCGCACTTGATGATCTGGTTATACAGAGTGGGGGTTATAATACTGAGTTCTTTAAGAAGCTTGATCCTATGGAACTATTTTCAGGTCATAGAACACTCTCAATTAAAGATACGCCGAAGGAGAAAAACCAGAACAGTGGAGAAGTTTCTGTAACTAATGCAGATGTAGATGCTGCATTAAAACATGTTGAAGATGAGGCAGATTATATGGCCCTGAAGACACGTGAACTGGAAGAAGCTGTGGATAACCAGGAATTTACAGAAGAAGCCAGTGGGAGACTTGAAGAGGATGAGTATGTAAATGAGGATGATGAGCCTCAAGAGTTGGGTGAATCTGTCTCCAATTTGAATAAAGAGAATGAATTAATGTTAAATGGAGGTGATCCTAACGAAGATAAACTACCCGCTGTTGTTGCCAAGGATGATGATGTTGACATGCTGGCAGATGTCAAACAGATGGCGGAAGCTGCAGCTGCAGCTGGACAGGCTTTATCAGCCTTTGAGAATGAGCTACGCCCTATTGACCGATACGCCATTCGTTTTCTAGAGCTGTGGGATCCAATTATAGATAAAGCAGCCTTGGAATCTGAAGCCAGGATTGAGGACACAGAGTGGGAATTGGATCGCATTGAAAGGTATAAGGAGGAGATGGAAGCCGAAATTGACGAAGATGAGGAGCCTCTTGTATATGAAAGTATGCACCTCTCCCTCCGAATCAATTTTTTTTGAAACTGTTGCTATTTATGATATATTTATGGAAGTATCCAAATAATATATCTCCAACATAGTTTTAGCTGATAAATTATAAGACATGCTATATAATAACCTATAGTTTATGTTGTTCTGCACGTTCATCAGACCTGGAACCATTTATAAACCTACTTAAGTTGCTTGTCCTTTTTACAACAACAACAACCAAGTCTTATCCCACTAAGTGGGTTGCTTGTCCTTTTTAAATGAACTTAAAATTTAAAATTGGTCTAAGGGATGAATTTCTATGCTTGTAATGTTTATTACCATATCAACTTATTCAGCTAATTAGTAGTCACAAATAAACTTCCAAATTTGTTTGTTCTGTATGCATGATACAATTGTGGGATTTACTACTATCTTTTCTTGGCCTGTATATTAGGCTGGGATGCTGATTTTGCAACAACGGCTTATCGGCAGCAAGTAGAGGCCTTGGCTCAACATCAGGTCTGTTGGATCAACGTTGATTTCCTTTTGTTCTCTTTCCTGACTTGTGGTTGTGGTTATGGTTTAATATGTTTGCTTTAATGTTCGTGTAGTTAATGGAGGAACTTGAATATGAAGCTAAACTGAAAGAGGAAGCTGAAGCAGATAAAAAGTAAGTCAGCACTGAACTTTCATTGTCTCCTCCTTCATTGGCTTTGAAAAAAATAATCTGTACTACCATCTCTATGGAAACAAACTTTGTCGCCTTATAATGTAATATCATTTTATGGACTGTGTTTACGTTGAGGGTAGGGTTTTTGTATTAATCCTGGCTGAAAATCTGCTTAGTTGTGATAGTTTGAAATAGATGGAAACAAGGTAACACTAAATATGAAAATACCTGAGATATCTGTATCTTCCATTTTTCAGCAGGACTCAAGCACCAAGTGAGTCAAAGCCCAAGCCTAAAAAGAAACCAAAGAAAACAAAGTTCAAATCTCTGAAGAAAGGATCTCTAACCTCTGGTGTAAGAACTGTGAAAGACGAGCTACGAGCAGTGCCAATGGTCATAGATGACGATGATGTTGTCACTAGTCCTGATTTTGTGTCTCCAAGTTCAAGTATGCATAAAAAACGCAAGAAGTCTAAATTAACAGCTGATGGTGAAGAAGAAAAGAGATCTAAGAAGTCCAAAAAGTCCAAGAGGGATCTTATTGACATCTATGATTCAGATTTAGAATCCAACTCGTTAGATATGCAGGATGAACATGCAGAATCAGATCCATATAAAAGTCTGGTTGTGTCAGAACAGAAAACAGTTGGCAGGAGTAGGATGGGAGGAAAAATAACCATCACTCCAATGCCTGTGAAACGTGTGTTTATAATAAAATCAGAAAAACTGAAGAAGGGAAATATTTGGTACAAAGATTGTATTCCATCAGCTGATTTTTGGTTGCCTCAGGAGGATGCAATATTATGTGCAGTTGTTCATGAATATGGTCCTAACTGGAGCTTTGTTAGTGAAATGCTTTATAGCATGACTGCTGGTGGGGCATATAGGGGGAGATTTCGTCATCCTGTCCATTGTTGTGAGAGGTTCAGAGAATTATTCCAAAAATACGTCTTGTTCTCTATGGACAATACAAATCATGAGAAAATAAACTCTACAGCCTCTGGAAAGGCTCTTAAAGTAACAGAGGTTAGACCTGCAATTTTAACATGTCTTGTATTTCCAATTTTATTATTTGCATGTCATAGTAGTGATCTCGTCTATTTTAACCTATCTTTGTATTGCAAATTTTATTTACTATGTTGTTTGAACTTTAAAGTTGTTTAAAGTTGTAGAGATCGGAAAATATAAACTATAAATTTTAGAAGTGTCTAATCTTCTCGTAATTTTAAAAGAACAGAGAGCTATTTATAGAGGCTTAACTGCGGTCTAAGCTTAACAGAATTCTGTTGCTACTAAGCTTAAAAACTCTTACTGGCAGTTGCTGCTGGACCCTTAAGTTATACACATCAGCTACACGGGTAGTCGGGTACACAGATATAAAGATGTACATATAACAGAAAATCTGACTTTGCTGAAAGAGCTTGATATTTCTGTTCAAGCACTCATCTGTGACCTCTTTTTTGTTTAGAAAAAGGTCATCAGCGAGAGCCTTCATATCTTACACATCTCATCTGAACAATAGTGTGCTGGCTTGGCCTATGATACATCTAAAACTAGCAATACAGCTGTCCCTATGTGGCTCGGCCTTGTTCCGCAACCAACATTCCCCCTCAAGTTGGGTCATAGATGTCGATCGTGCCCAACTTGAATCTTAATTTTTCATAGTTGGCTCTAAGGAGTGCCTCGGTCGAGATGTCAGCAGTTTGGTGACTTGAGGATTGTGCTGAAGGAAATTAGCCCATTATCAATCTTCTCCTCGATGAAGTGCCTATCGATTTCCAACTATAAGTGGCTTTTGATCTCAAATATGGCTGAAGTTTTGTCCACATTTGAGTAGGTCTCCTTGGCTGCATTCCATATTTTATGCAGCAGTATCGTAGTACATGAAATTTTCGTTTGACTCATTTGTCATGGAATTGAGTAACCATGATATCACTAAACTGCTCTTTAAGTTTCCACTTTGCGTGGTTTGGATCAGACTTTGCTGGCTGTTTAGCCTCTCCAGCGATGTAGTTGTCTTTACCTTTTCCTTGACGGTAGATGTGAACAGTTATGGCCCAGTAATGAGAATTGTTTTGGCATGCATGGTAGTGTTTCCAGCCCTGGCTGTGGGCTAGCATCAGAGATGCTTGAGCTTCTCAGATCATCGCCCATGAGAAACCTTTATTTTTCTTGTTACGGATCAGAAGTTCAAAACTTTTGCTCTGATACCATGTGAAATTCTCTGTATTTCTCATTGATATGATACAAAACACATTAGGGTATAAATAACCTAGGGTGTATAATCAAATAAGGAAACTAGTTACTCCAAATTAACTCCTATATTTACAAAAAAGAAAAATTCCACACAATTGCAAATGGAAAACAATTATCGCTATGATACAACTAATAATAACAATATAGCTGACTCTTAGTAACTCAGCCTTAATGGGCCTTTGGAGCGGATCCGAAACCAACAATTGATGGGTAGGGATTATAATTCTGTCCACACTTGAAGCATAATGAGTTCTTGGTAAGGCAGATTACATACATGGTACAACCATGGGGAGCCTCTAGAATTTTTTTTAGAAGCATTCCATATGGTTTTGGGCTCCTCTCCAGTCCTTTCAGAAACTGAAAGCGAGATGATCTTTAGGTACTCTCACACTCTTCACCCCACCTACTAACCATGGTACTAGCCAGTGATGATGTCCCCTGAAATCCTCCTTGCTCCCGCCAATTTACAGAGCTTCTTGTCATTGCAATTAAAGAGAACTTCCGCTCTACCAATTGCACAATAGAAACCATCTTAATTGATTGAGAGGTTCAAGGGTTTACACCTCTAATATGATATCTTTCTTCAACAGTATTGAGTTTAACTGGAATTGTTTACAAAGAACAACAGCACAGGCTCACAGCTACTAAGGGCTATATCCCTATGACTATTGGCACCTCCATGCTTTTTTCACCTTTATCAGACCCACTTATGCTCCTTGCTTAACAATTGGCACCTCCTTTCATCTTGGACCTGCAGGAATAGACTTGTAGGACTTTGGGCTTAGGTTTGGGTCCAGTTTACCAATCAGGGCAACCCTTGAAAGGGATCTGTCTTCTTGCTGTTAATCTAAATAAATTTTAATTCTTTCTCAATTTATTTTCCTCTTATCTCTATATCCTTTATTCATCGATCTGTAACATGGTCTCTTTTTGCAGGATAACATTCGAATATTGTTAGATGTTGCTTCTGAGCAGGCAAATAGAGAGTTATTACTGCAGAAGCACTTTTTTGCGTTGCTTTCTTCTGTCTGGAAGGTGGGGTCACGTGTTGACCGCAGGCAAAATCCACCTGCAACTTGCAATGGTCTCTATTTCGATCAGAGTTTTTTCACTTCAATTGGCCAGCACTCACAAAATCCCCCGATCAAACCCTATGAAAGGATGACGTTTGCTAATTCAGCCAAGAGCAAGAAGTTAATTGCAGCTGCACTGGATGACATGAGAAGTAGGCCAGAGAATGACAACATATTCCTCTCTAACCAGGGTGAAGATATGCCGGTGAGTGCAGATCAGGTGGATATCACTCTGGAGTTCCCGAAAGAGGAAAGTGATTCCTTATCCTCATTTCCATCTGTTATAAAGTTATCAATAAAAGGGGATGAAGCGCCACCGTCTTTAAAGCACACAAGAGATGATCATCTTAAAATGTGTTATTCTGCTGCTGAGAATCGTTTCAGGTACGGTTGAATGCATGTAATGGTTTTTAGTTCATGGTATGATGTGTCGATGAAGTTTGGAGTATCTGATTTAGTTTTTATCATTTATAAACTAAAATTCGGTTCAGTGGTGTGGTCTGTTCAAATTTTGCGAAGAATGTATTAGTTTTCATCAAGTTAAATACTACCTCCGTCTCTAATTATAAGACCCTTTTGATCAAATCACAGGAATTAAGAAAGTTGATATTAGTATTAAATTTGTTTGTAATTACAATTGCTTTTACAGTTTTATTCTTTTGAGGGAGAGTATTAGTTTATGTTTTCAACACAGTATTTATTATTGATTGAAGAAAAAGATAAAATAAATAGGGGTATGTTGGCAACGAAATAATTAATGTTGTTGGAAATACCAAAGGGGTCTTTCAAAAATATTTTCAAAAGGGTCTTATAATTAGGGACGGAGTTAGTATCAAATTATATCTTCCAGTAATTTTAGGTTCTTGTGAGTTGTCCGGCCTGGTTTGCTTCCGTATTTGATTTCCAAGAAAGCGTGTCGTTTGGCAAGGAACGGTTGACATATTCAATTATTCATATTATATCCTTTATTGTTTATCTGTACATTGGAGAATTGTTGGTCTTTTTCTTGGTTCTTCTGTTAAAATGTATGAATCAGTATTGAGATAAAAATTTGTCTGGAATATGATGTAACAACAGGGTTGATATTGGTGGTTGGAGACTGATACCCATTTTAGAGTATAAATAAACTGCTTATATTTAATTTCTGTTACATTGATTTGGTTGGAGACTGATACCCACTTTAGAGTATAAACTGTTTATATTTAATTTCTGTTACATTGATCTGTTGAAGAGATACTTTTTGAGTTTTGACCTGTGTTTTTAACTTCACCCTTTGCAATTATGATCTTGGCTTATACAGTTAGCACTGTAGCTAGTTTGACTAGTCTGCTTTATGGGGAAGATCTGCATTTATTTTCACCAAAGTATACCCTTGTCATGCTGAAATGAAAATATTTATATTCTTTATCCAAGGGTGAATGATCCAATGAAGTATATGTTCTTTTTTGCTACTTCAGACCTCATTGAATTTCTTCATAATTTACACTTGTAAATTCTATGTGTACGTGAAATAAATCTCCATTGTTGCAGTTGGCAATTGTTTACCTCAACAAAAAATTAATTATGAAAATAATGTGGTTTTGATAGATCTGTCAATTTCCCTGAATGCTTAGTTTATGAAGTGTTCATTTTTTTCTTGGTTACTGTTGGAGAGTTTCTTATGGTGCTTCTCTTTTTTGTTTGCATGTTTTTCCCTCAGGGATATAACAAAAGCTTGTGAAGAAGACAGTTCTGGATGGGCTTCATCACCATTCCCGACAAATGATGCAAGGTCTCGACCTGGTTCCAAGATACAATCTTCTGGAAAGCAAAGGTCTTCCATCTCCGACATTACTAAGCTGTCAAGGTCAAAGACCAAAAGAGCTTCAGTGGATTCTAATGAAATGCATCGCCATCAGGCTGAGTTATTGCCGCCAGTGCTGTCGCTTCAGGAACTGACACTGGATCTCCCTTCATCCACTATGGACGAATTTGGATTTAACATGGATAACAATTTCACCTTTGATTTGAATGAGGAAAGTTCACTGGAAAGGGAAAATTTTGGAGTGGTCCCCCATGATTATGTAGCTGAGTTAATCCCAGGCCTTGATGATTGTATAGCATTCTCTGAATATACTGATATTGGATAAGGACCAAACCAAGCCTGAAATGCAGTTTTGTACGGCCCTTTGCTATTTAAGTACTGGCATACACTTGACAAGTTAGTCTTGGTCAGTTCATGAGTTACTGTGGGTTTCAATTGAAATTGTGCGTTCTAAAAGGTGCTCTTCTGGGCATGCCATTTTTGGATACACAGATACACAACCAGGTCAAAGTGAACACTGTTTTGCAGCTTGATTACTCTATGAAGTTATGTTGGCAGCGGATTCTAGCAAAACCAGTTTCGGGATGCAATAATATATGAAGATGCAGAATGCTGCCAATTTAAGTTCTCACTGGGAATTCTGTGTTGGTTTGGCTCTCCTGGATGAATTTAACAACACCATTTACCTGTAGGACGACCTAACGTAGGTACTGATTGTTGTAAATGAAAAGGTAAGAAGCCTTCATTTATGTTTAATCACCCTACCACGGCACATGTAGATGTGCCAGAGATAGTCATGCACACGTATATATGTTCTTAATTGAGGCATGCTTCTGGTTTAGTGCAAATTAGTCCTGTAGTGGTTGTTCATAAATCCCATTTAGGTCAATATTTGATTATTCTAATTTGAACGTTAGAAAATGAGTTATATCAATTGGTCATTTATATGCATGGAGTCAATCCTTAGTTTTTCTTTAAACATAGTTATGAATTTGGAGTCGAAGTGTGGTGCGATTTAAGAAACCTACATATCTCTATATCAGTAACGAGCCAACATTATATCAAAAAATAAAGTCACGAGAGCCAACAGGGTGGCAATTACATCCATTAATCCACCATTCAATCAATCCAGTCATTAATCCATGTAATCAATTCAATCAACAAAAAACTAGTTAATGGATGGGGTTATGTCTTTCAAATATTTTTTAAGACCCCATACTTTAAACAATATAAGGAGTTCATTGGACACAAAATTTAACATGTAAATGCGTTTATAAAAAAGTTTAAACTAAAAAAATAGGTGGTGTCTAGGGTGAGCTATCAAATAAGTGGTTCACCGGTGGATCACTTTTAGACACCATCAGATTAATTTAAAAAGTTTGGATGAGTTAGAGACAAGAATGAGAACACGTATTTCCTCACACAATCTCTACCCCACCCCCTCTCCCCCACTCATCTCTCTGCATCTGTTCAACTTCTGCCCTTCTAGAGATATCAATCCACTATCTGATCTACACCCAGATCAATCTGGGCAGCACTTTGGTGCCATTAATGACATTGTGCCATTAAATCTGGGTCATACAAGCACATTGTCATTGCATCTGGGCCACACAAAACATCTATCTTGGTGCCATTAATGATCCAGATTTAATGGCACGGTGCCATTAATGGCACCAATGTGCTACCCGATCAAATCTGGCCAAAAAATTCTTAAAACTCTTCATTTTGGCAATCAAAACCCTTAATTTCATATCTAAGCATTTCATGAAATATAGATTTTGCACAATAAAAAACCTTACTTTCAATTTAAAATTATATGGCTGCTCTTGCATCTCGAAAGAGAAAATAGATTTTTTTAAAAACATAGATTTTTAAACAAACATATCAAACCTTGTTGTTCCTTCACTTTCTATAGTCATCATTCACATCTTAATAAAAGAAAACAGATTTGCGATTTGATTAAATCGGCTGCGGATTTAGACTTTGCAAGGAAGTTCATTCCTGCTGAATTTCCTTTAGTCTTGTTTGAAATAACTCCCATATCCATAAAATACATCTCAAATGGTCGGGGTGAAAGTTGACCGGAAAAAATGTTGAGACAAGGATAACTTGTTGAAGGGATTTGTGACGGTGGTTATGGAGTCTTGGGAGCAAAAGTGTAGGAGGAAAAAGAAGAGAGATGTGATCTGGATGTACGGTGTATAATACAATCTTTGAGCTTGATTAATCCAATGGCTCTTGTTTGTTGTTCAAAGTGGTTCATCGGTGAGGGACTTAATAGAACCCTCACCCTAAAATCCACCAAAAAAGTATCACCAATTAAAATATTTTTTCCTTTCAAAAAAAATAAATAAAATATAGAAATAACTTTCTTTATAAGGAAAATGCATATTTAAATGTTAAAGAATGTTCCTAGGACAACATTAAGGAAATTAAGAGCAATGTTATATGTCACGACAATAAACTTCACGACTTTGTCACGAACGTGGTTCTACTTGCTTTGCCTGCTGCCTGATCAAAAACCAATCTATATTTTATTATTTTTTTGAGAGAATCTATATTTTATTTATGCACCTAGCGTTTCTCCATGTCCTCCCATTAAATCTAAAATTATAAACTAATAAGAAATTATAGTTTTTTTTTTATGTCTTAAAAATTATGAATCGAAGATCCTAGAGTTAAATTAGAATATGAAATCACTAAAAAAAATTAGAATAAGAAATTATAGTTTTTTTAAGGAAGAAATTATAGTTATAAATATAAATTATTATTATTTTTTGTTAATTTAAAAAAAGTGCAAACATAGATAAATATTGTTTGCTTATGCATATATATTAACACATATTTTAACACACTCTTTAATTGATTAAAATTCACATATATCTCATTAAATCATGTGGATCCTATATAAATTTAGTCGAACTCATGAGAATTTTAACCGATAAAAAATAATATGTTAAAATGTGTATTATTACTTGCTAGCATTACTAGTATATTATTCCAAATTTTGGTTTGCGTGTATTTGTTCACACGCATATATTGCTAATATGGTACTAAAATTTATGTCAACCGAGAACGAAAATGCTGCATGCGTTAAAGAGACCAGTGCAGCATACGAGAAAAAAAAGGAAGAAAAGAAAGTAAAATTTTGATGTTCTTTACTTTACAATATTTTGGTGCAAGACAATATAACTTTAGGTAGTACTCCGTTTCAAATTGAGTCCTGATAGGTGAACACCCTAACGTGGCAAACACCCTCCTACCTCCACACAAAAATATGACATGTGGCAATGTGGGGCCCACACTCCCACAACTCTTTCCAACCATTCTCTCTTTCCTCTCTTTTCACGTTCTTCTTCTTCTTCTAAGCACCCAGATTTTTTATTTTCAAAAAAAAAAAAAACCATATTCTTTCTTCATCAATATCCCCACTCTCTCTCTTGCTTCCACAACAAAATCCATAAATAGTACAGCACAAGAGTAAAAAAACAAAACCAGATTCATCAGCATAACCAAATTTACAACAATGCTTCTAAGTTCTTCAACACCGGTGATGAATCCATGGATTCCACATACAAATTCAAAAGATCCATCTCCTGAACCTGAGTTTCTTAACCAAATTCGGAAATCCAGATCTGTCACTCCGGATGCAATTTTCGGCGAGTTAGTTGAGTTTAGTTGGGACTCCGATTTATTTATGATAGAATGCAACAATGGTAAAGGCGATGGATTTGTTGAACTAGGGTTTTACATTATTGTTGAATTAGGGTCATACATCTTTTATCTCTTCCTCGGTGATTCTTCCATCTGCATCTATGTCAACCCTCTAATCAAAATCAATGTTGGTGATATGTTTATGGAGCATTCAACAAATAGAAGATTGAATCAAAAGAAACACTTAGAAGATCGTGGGTTTAAGTTTTGAGTTTAATTTGGTTTAATTTCTGGGTTTTTGTTAAATCTGTTAATTTCTGGGTTTTTCTATTCCGACGTCGTCACCGTCATTGATACAGAAGGTGGAACTGTTGATGCAGATCTGGGTTTAACTGTATGACCACATTTTTACAAATACGTGACCACTATTTTTTCATAAATTAGAACTTGTCCGTCCTTAGGCGTGATAAACTTGCCGATTGTAAAACAAGTTATTTATGGTTGGAAATGTTTTTAGTGCAGTGATCAAATGAGATTATGCGTTCGATTCGTCTAAAACGAAATTATTTACATCTGGGAAATATAAACTAGCCAAATATATGGTCTGTATGACCACATTTTTACACATGTGTGACCACTATTTTTTCATAAATTAGAACTTGTCCGTCCTTAGGCGTGATAAACTAGCCGATTGTAAAACAGGTTATTTATGGTTGGAAATGCTTTTAGTGCAGTGATCAAATGAGATCATGCGTTCGATTCGCCTTAAACGAGATTATTTACATCTGGGAAATATAAACTAGCCAAATATATGGTCAGTATGACCACATTTTTACAAATACGTGACCATTATTTTTTCATAAATTAGAACTTGTCCGTCTTTAGGCGTGATCAAATGAGATCATGCGTTCGATAAAATGGTTACGCCTTTGTAAAATTGGTTTAAACACATGAAAGAAAAAAAACATGGTTACACCTTTGTAAAATTGTGGTTACACACTTCAAATATTTGGTTATACATAATTTTCCTGTGAAACCAATATTATTTTAAGGTGAGTTATCACTGAAATATCAAAAGTGATAAAATGTAGTGAAAACAATATCATTTTAAGGCATTTTAAGGCGATATATGTATTCGAGTTTAAACTATTTACTCATTGTTTGATGATAATAAAGTGAGGTGAATGATCTTCATTGATTGACTGACTTTAGGAAAACTATCCAAAAATGATCTGCGTTTAACCATTTTTTAACAAAGGTGTAACCACATTTTATTTTCATGACCAAATTGTCTTTATCACTATTTCACATGATATTAAGAGTTCAAGAAACATAGAATCTATATCTTTTGATATTTCAGTGATAAATTTCCCATTGATTTACAATAAATAAGGAATGTTTACAATACCTTAATATTACACATCCAAGTCAAAACATTACAAAGAAATCTGTCAATTATCAAAGAATCACTCATTCTTTCTTGAGCCACTATATCATGTTATGGTCCTTCCCATACACTCTTCATCTTTTCTTCTAGTACAACCAATCCCTCCTCTTTGTTAAACTCGTAATACAAAACCTTGACTTTCATGATTCCAAGATCTTTCTTATCTTTCACCTTGGGTATATCAAGTCATGACAATTGACAACAACCTAAATTGAAGCTTCTTTTCAGTTTGTACTGTACCTGATACAATATGGTTCTCCTCTTCACGGTTCCAACATATTCCTCAAGATATTCCTGAACGTGAAATATAAAATTTGTTTTTGATATTCATCCTAAAGATAGCACATTAACACAGATAACACACCTAATCTTTTATGTTAACATGAGAGACTTACACTAACATGAGCAGTTGCAAGAAAAGAAATAGACATATCAACATAAAAATTCATGGGGAGACCATTTCCATGGATTACAGCCCCTCCAACTTCACTCACAAAAGTTGAAATTGCACCATTAGCCAACTTTCCAATGTTGTCCTGTAAGAGAGGTGAAAGTAACAACCTTTTACCATTCAATTCTATATAGAATAATCATGACCAGTTTTTCTTAAATTTAATCTCTAATATCCAAGTAAGATTGTATGACCTCTCACACCCTTAACTAATAAAGGATTATTATTTCTATGGCTGTGAGAAGCATCTTTGAAATATACATGCTCATATATTTATACAAATATCAAATAGGAAATAAAAGATCAATAGATCAATAAATTTGCACGCTTTACTCCTAGAAAAATCAATAGTTGTGTTAGATCATCAACTAGTAACAAACAAAAGATTAAAGAAAATCCAAATCGCAAACAATCCAAACAACATTCAACAAAAATCATAACAAGGCATCAAGAACATCAAATAAAACTTAACAAAATTTATAATTAAAATGAATCATAAACACAAAAACCTTATGAGCAAACAATCCAAACAACATTCAACAAAAATCGAATGAATCTCCTTTTTATTTCAAGTAATTTTTTTATTCTTATAAACAAATAACTGAAGCTTCAGATGAATAAACTTTAGAGGAAAATAAAAGTCTTTACCTTGAGAAAGTGAAGTAGGAGCAAAATCCGATGGCAAAAGCATATTGTATGGTGTGATGGTGACGTGAAAGCCTACGAAGTGAACGACAACCCGACGACAAAACCCAATTTCTCTGGTTCGTGCTTCGTAGTTATTTTATTGAGAAGGTTTTCCTTTACGGTTCGCAAATCCACGAGATATGTATTCCTCTAGATACACAATTTTGACAACCATGCTTCACATTACTCTACACCAAAGTTTAGAAACAAAGTATACTAAAGAGAACAGGTGCGATTGTTGATAACACATTTTATTTATAAGAGCTCAAAATTTGATAATACTGCCTGCAAGGAAACACAATTTTGAAAACCATGTTTTACATTACTCTAAGCTAAAGTTCAGAAATAAAGTAAAGACTAAAGAAAACAGGTACAGTCGTTCATAACACGTTTTATAGGGACAGTCGTTCATAACACGTTTTATAGGGAAGTGGCCAACACTGCACAAAAAATAAATAAATTTGAGAACGGGGTTTATAACTTGTATAGTAAGATCCTATCCAAATAATATAAAACCATAATTCAACATATTCATATATGCATATAAAATAAGACTGATAAGAAAACACAACCCTAAATCATCCTCAGAAAATTTTAAAACTCAACATATGATGGCATAAGTTCTTGGAAAAGAACATCATAGTGATGCAAAACTCAAACTATAATGGAGTTCATAGAATGGCCAAACCAATTGTGATTATGAATCTATTATAGGCAAAGGCTAATTCCATGACTGAAACCCATGACCTAATGACATGACTATATAACTCTAACCATTGCACTGGCACCGAGGTCCCCTTCCTGGAAGAAAACAACCTAATTGCTAAAAGACATAACTTCTTAAAACCCTTAAAAAACTTCTTAAAACCCTTAAAATTAAAACACTACAAGTAAACAACCCAACTACTAAATATCTGTGCTGAAGAAAAAGGAGTAGAGACATCAAAGTAGCGAACAAAACAGGAACAGAAAAATACAGTGCGACGCACAAACTTCATGTCTGGTCACCCAACTCAATACGCTTACATTTGTGGAGTATCACTAATTACAACATCTCTCCCTGTTTCATGTTTCCCCAATGATCCGATCCCATCACAGCATAATCTTCTGAACTAATAATGATTTCTATGTTTAAACTTGAAATTAACAATGGTGTATTGTTTAATTTGAATCTCTTGAATTGAAAATGAAGATTCAACTTCTCAATGCATAAAAAAGAAAATGGGTATCAGAATCTTACCGAAAATCTTGTCGTAGCTGATGAGTTGTTGCAAACCCTAGAACCTTGCGTGCTTGGATTGCGAGAGAATAAGATAAAAGATGAAAATTATGGCTCTGAGATTGCGAGAGAAGATGATGTTGACCTTGAATCGATTGTGGCTCTGAGGGTTTGTGAGATTGAGACCTTCAAACACGGTTGAGAGGGAGAAGAAAGGGAGATCTAAGAGAGAGAAGAGGGTGAGAAAGAGAAAGTTGTGTGAAATTTCAAAAATACCCTTGCCACATAAGGGGTGTATGGAAGAGTGGTATGGAGAAGGGTGTTCACCAATCTTTTTCCTTTCAAACTAGTAAAAATACCCGTGCTGACGCACGGGTGCATTTATAGTTTTATCAATTAAAATTAAATGCATATGTGACTTACTATATGTGAATTACCATTATCACATTGATTATTTACTAAAGTTTATCTAGTGATTATATTGTTGTTGTAGGGATGCATGTAAAGATAGATAAAATTGAAATAAACATTGAAACATTGGTTACAATAAGAATACAGTACTCGGTTGGAAATATCAAAAAGCATAATATATAATACAACGGTAGATAAAATTGAAAAAAAAAATTATTACATTAAATATTATTAAATACGAAAAACATGACAAACATAACTATTGTTGATTGAAAATTTAAATCTAATTCTGCAACCTGGTTGAAATAAATTGGTTCGACAGAATTTATTCCACAAAGGCCCTAATCTTGTAGTTATATTCTGCATCATAGAATTTTTTACGAATATATTAATTAGCATATATGGAATATAATAACATATATATATATATATATATATATATATATATATATATAATTCACAAGTATTGGTTCCATAATTTTTTATATTTATCATTCATATATATTGGTCCTGTATTTTTATATTTATCATTCACAAATCTTAGTCCCGTGTTTTTAATTTTTATTATTCACAAATATTGGTCCCATGATTTATATATTTATCATTCACAAATCTTGGTCCCGTGTTTTTTTTTTATTTATAAGTCACAAATTTTGGTCTCATGCTTTTTGTAATTTATCATTCAGAAATTTTGGTTCCTTTTTTTTTTTATATTTATCATTCACAAATTTTGGTACGTATTTTTTATATTTATCATTAACAAATCTTGGTTATGTACTTTTTATATTTATCATTCATAAATTTTTGTCCCGTGTTTTTTATATTTACCATTCACAAATCTTGATCCCGTGTGTTTCTTATATTTTTATAAGCATGTGTTTGGTTTCAATTCTAAAGGGTAAAAAGTGATTCCAAAGGTTGTATAATTGATTTTATGATGTTTGGATGATTTAAAGTAGAATTGATTTTGCTTGTATAATTGATTCTACTTGAAGCTACAATTTGTAGTTTTTGGTTTTTACAATTGATTTTATCTTTAAATTATTCTAAAATTTATATCAATAACAACATGGCCCGTGTATTATAATTATTATAAACCTTGTATCAACGAAAACATGTCTCGTGTGTCAGTATTAGTTTAGTTAGTTACAATTTAACCCGTGCATTTAAGTTAATTCTGAAATAGGATCACTTAAAACTTTTCAAGTGCATGATAATTTAGTTTAATCAATGTTAACATTTTAGTGCATTTTATTAATGACAGCTTGTCTCATGCATGATATTTCTATTTAATTAATGCCAACTTCTCTCATGCATTTTAGTAATTTCTGAAACTTTAGTATATACCCACTTATAGTACACGTTTTAGTTGATCAGGGTTCAATATCATTAAAGAACTGTGGTGAGGAGATATTCTAATATTATATAAACGTTTTAGCTTGGTCATTAAAGAACTGCAGTGAGATCAATATTCTAACAATTTGTACCGTGTATCAAAGTTAGTTTAGTCAATGACAACTTATCATGTGCATTTGAGTTAATTTCAAAAAATTTAGTCAATCTCACTTCTCCCATGCATTTTAGTTGATAAGGGTTCAATATCATTTTAGAATTGAAGTGATGTTATATTCTAAATAATATAAACGCTTTAGAAGGAACGATTTTTGTATAAATGACAACTTATCCCGTCAATCAAGGTTAGTTTAGTAAGAGACAACTTATCTTAAGCATTTGAAATAATTCTTAAATATTAGTCAATCCCGCTTCTCCCATGTCTATCATGCACCAATCAATGCCCACTTATTCCATGCATTTTAGTTGATGAGGGTCCAATATTATTGTATAATTGAAGTAAATCGATATTCTAAATTGTAGAAACTTTTTAGCGGGAAGAATTTTTTATATCAATGAGACCTTGTCTCGTGTATCAATGTCAACATGTCCCGTGTATAGTACTTATTTTTAACATTTTAGTTCAGTTAGAAATTTTATTTATATGTGACTTTATTTTCATGTTTATATTGAAGTTGTTTGATGTATCAAAGTTAGTTTAGCTAGTGACAATTTATCCCGTGTATATGAGTTTTTACTTCAATTTTAGTCGATTCCCACTTCTCCCATGCATTTCAGTTATCTACGGACCTTTTGTCAATGTACACTTATCCTGTTCATTTTAGTTGATAAGGGTTCAATATAATTGTAATATTGAAGTGAGGTGATATTCTAAATAATATAAACGCTTTAGAAGGAACGATTTTTGTATAAATGACAACTTATCCCGTCATTCAAGGTTAGTTTAGTAAGACACAACTTATCTTAAGCATTTGAAATAATTCTTAAATATTAGTCAATCCTGCTTCTCCCATGTCTATCATGCACCAATCAATGCCCACTTATTCCATGCATTTTAGTTGATGAGGGTCCAATATTATTTTATAATTGAAATAAAGCGATATTCTAAATGTCAACTTATCCCTTTCTTATAAAGTGAGGTGGTATTATAGATAGAAGAAACATTTTAGCAGAACATTTTAGTGAGGTGCACTTATCTCGTGCATATACGTTACTTATGAAACTTTATTCAATGGTCACTTCTCTAATTCATTTAAGTTATCTACGAAATTTTATTCAATATCCACTTATCATGTGTATTTTAGAATTGATATCACATGTTAGATTAATAAGTACCAGTTTATCCACTTCTTGTGTTAGATAATTATTTTCATATCATGAATGAATATGTGTTTAGTAGCGCATTTCCTTCGATCATTATTATTAGTTGTGATAATATTTTAGATTTATTGGATGATTAATATACTTTTAGTTTATATTTATCACAAAATGATATAGTTGCTCAATGAATTTACAAAGTGATATTGAGTTATCCCCAATAATTGATTTTTTCAATTACGACGATGATGAATTATGCTCTCAGACCCCTGTTTGATTTTTCTTAACTTTATTTAATAATCCATCCATCTTAAAATAATTGTCTTTAAGTAAAATATACCCTAATAATTGATTTTTCTAAATAGCCTTTGTTTTTGTAAAATATTTATCAATTAAGTAACTTGTTGTATGACAAAAACACATAGATTTTATTGAGAAAATTTTGACAAATACTACTTTTGAAATATTAATAAAGTTAACAATTAATTTAAGAATGAACCAAATTGATTGTCCCATTAATTAATTAAGGGTCATGTTAACCAGAGCCCCCGGGGCATTGGTTAAGAAAGCAAATATAGTAATATATGCATTGATAGTTGTGTAATCAATGCGTTAAAAGCTTAAAAAATATCTTTTTTGACTTAGAATTTCTTCTTTTAGCATCCTTAACCAGTGCACCGGGGGCACTGGTTAACATTTCCCATTAATTAATTGGAAATATGTTCTAGTGCTATTTGCCACACCACACGTATTCCATCATCACTCTCTCTCTATTCACTCTCAAATCCTCACATGTCTCACATAATTTTATTTATTTAATATTTTTTTTTGAATGATTTATTTAATATTATTTAATAATTTGTTTAATTTTAACAAAATCCTCACACGTCTCCCATCCCTCACATATTTCCCTTCTCTCTCTCTCTCTCTCTCTCCTGAGACCATCCATATCTTTCTCTTCTCCACCATGAACATCTTTCCGGCGACCAACAAATCCGACCAGATCTACATCTTTCCGGCGACCTTTACTAAAAAAAAATTACATATTATTCATCACCTCATTCTCCTCTTTCTTTCTATCAAATTAGATTTTCAAAAGGAAATTTCTTGAGAATTTCTCATTTTAAAAAATGAGATTTCCTGCCACCGTTTGGATGCACCACCACCACCACTAAACTAATCTCTCAATTCTGTATAAAACGCCCTTTTTATTTCTCCGATTTTGTGGCCACCGTGAGCCTCCACAGCAAAAATCAAAACTTTGCTTACCCTAAACATCCACAACAAAACCCACAAAAAGTAAGGCCAGAGGTATTTTTTTGGAGACAACCACAACAACAATTAGCTTCAGTTTCGTCATCAAACATGCAACAATAACATTCAGAAGATGGAATTTGATGTGATTTTCTCGTATTTTCAAGAGATGTAAGAATACTATTTTGTATATTTATGAACCTGTTTTAGGGTTTTTTAGATCTAATACTACTGGCATTCTTCTGTTCTGGATCTTTGATAAAAAAAGCCTTTTTTTTATTGCAAATTAACTGCAGTTTTGATCTTTTTCTGAAGAAAAAAAAATGAAGACTTTTCTGTTTAAGAACTAAGTAGGTTTGTTTACAGATGAATTATATTTTTCTTTGCAAATAAAAAAAAGTTTTTTTCTTTCAATAGTCAATTCTTATTATTTTTATGATTAAACTTTAAATTTATCACAGGTTTTGTTTCTTTCAAAAATTTCTCTTTTAGATAACTTTTTTTTCTGTATAAATAATAACACAGAGACACCAGATTTTTAATATATAACAGATTTTTTTAATAAATTTTCTCTTTCAATAAACCTCAATTTTTTGTATAAAGAAATATAAATAATATTTAGGCCAACTAAAAACATAGATTCTTTCTAAGAGTATCAATACTCTCTAGAAAGTCAGAACATCAGCTCATCAATCTTTTTTTGTAGCTTTGATCTAGAATCTTCAATGACTGTAACAGCAAAGAAAAATCTATAATTTCCAGTTTATTGCTCATCTCAATTCGGACACTTCCTCTCTCCATTGACATATCATCTGATAACACCTCCCTTTTCTGTCAATCATTGATAAAATATTAGATCCACGGCCATGTTTGCAATGAAGATAAAGAAGATACAAATGAGATGTTTTGTATGAAATATGTTTGTTACTTATCTTTTTCTGCTGTGCTTTTTAAAGATCCATTACTTATTTAGATTTTCTTTTTTTGTTGTTGAGATAATAATTGTAAAATTATGTTAGGACTGTTTTTGGATATTTATTTTTTCTTTAAATTCCCACTTCATTATCTTTCCTATTGCCACGTTTTCTTATTTTGCCTTGTATGTTATGTTGATAAGTTTGAACATGAAAGTGTAGTTTGTTAAATAAAAAAAATTAAGATAGAAATAAAAAAAATGATTATTCTAAGAACCATTTGATAGCTTTGTAAAGAGGAAAGGAATAAATTCTTTTACCTGTCCATGTTCTCTTTTCCTGCTCGTGTTCTTATTTTTTCTGCAGTGAGAGAAATTAAAATGGAGTTGAAAGAAATGAGAGAATAAGAGAGCCTTGGATTAACAGAAATTTTATTTTATTTGGCAGAACATTTGTTGGAGAGTCAAGAACTTCATTTCAAGACAAAATATGCAAATAATGAATATGAACATAAAGGTATGGTAACTCTCTTCCTCGTCATTTATTTATACATGTAGTTTGTTAATAAGTTGATCTGGATTTTTTTCTTACAAAAGAACATATAATATATTTTACAGAAGAAATTATAGATGTTATTTTCAGTTGTTGGAGTGTTTAATTGCATCTTTTTTGCTTCTGGATTCTGTTCAAATCGTTTTGTATAATTTTCATAATGATATAGTTGAAGAACCTAAGCAAGAAAAACATGGTAGTATGTTAAAGAACATATGAACAAAATAATAGAATAATGAAGAATGCATGTCTTTCTAAAAAATTGGTGTTATTGTCATTTACTTACCCGTTTCCTTCTTGGTTTTGCAGAGTTGGAAATCTTTCAAGTTTTCTGCATAAAAAAACAATCAACAGTTAGATATTGGAGTTTAAGATACAAAGGGAGGAGGAAAATGAAGAGATGTAGAGATGTAGAGAGAAAAAGAAACTGAAAAAGGGATAAATAGTGTGAAGAAAGAATGAAATTTGTGGGAAACTTTTGTATGAGCAAAAGAAATTTGAATTTCAAATTTGAGAGCCAAAATTTTGTAGAAGGATTGAAATTGAAAAGGTTTTACTGGTTGAGAAGTGTGATATTTTTGAATGGACATATATTGAATAAAGTAGAAAAGAGTACAAAAATAAGTTTAGTTTAGTGATGTCTGTCGTTGGAAACATGTGCAAATAAAGTAAACCAGAAAACAGTGAAAATAATGATATTTTTAATTGATGTTTTAGTTAAGTGATGTCATCATATTAGAAATTTAAGGAAAAGGACCAGATTTACCCCCAAATTTGAGATGTTTGCATTAAAAAGGGACAAGGGCATTAATAAGTTTTCCACATATGTAAGAAAAAATACCAGATTTACCCCAAAATTTGACACCTTTGCATTAAAAAGGGATAAGGGCATAATTAGATTTTCCACAACATGTTCTTTTCTTATATTAAAGGAGATTATCAGAAGTTTCGGACATTTTACACATAATAAAAAATCTAATTAATTTTGTATAGGAAATAGATATTATGAATTATTTTACAATTATTGTCCTTAATAGATTGTATGGAAAATATAAATTAAAGAATTTAAAGAGGGGAGTAAATTTTTTTTTTTTGAAAGAAAAGAGGGGAATAATAAATAGTTATGAGTATAATAGAAAATGTAACACTAAGAGATTTATAATTTACGACAATTTTTTCTCTCTAAATAACTTATAATTTGGGACGGAGAGTATTTTGGATTTGCAAAATTTTAATGCCCTTTACTTGACTATATTTTAATGTCCTTTACTTGACAGAGGCATCAAAGCCAAACAGAATCAATCCAAAATTGCAAAAGACACAACATGAACAAAAGAAGGAGAAGTAAAAAAGCAAATATTTTACATCAAAGAGGAAAACATATGGAGGTACGGTTGAAACAAATAGAGCAACACAGATTCCTCCGGAAGTACAATTTCAAAGGAGCTTATTTAGTCTAAATGAGTAGTCCAATAGTGTACTTCTGAACAAATGATGAGGACAATTCTCTCATTCTCTCATGACTGAATGATTGAAACCTCACACTAGAAGAACCATCTTATTTTTGCTTAATTAAAAAATCTAGCCAATCTAATCACAAATGATTGTTTAACTAGTCCACTGTGATATTCAAGCAGTTAGGTGGAAATCTTCCTTATACTCTGTTCGTTTCAAAATGAGTGTCGCTTTATCCAAAAAAAATTGTTTCAAAATGAATGTCATTTTCAGTTTCCAATACAATAATAACTTTTTCTTTTCAATTGTACCCTCCAATTAATACTCTGCACACTACTTCAAAGTATTACTTTTAAAACTAACCAATAGTTAATAAGGATAATTTGGTAAAATAACCATTCTTTTTTTTTTTAATCATTGCATTTCTTAATATGTGTGTAAACACCTAAAACGACACTCATTTTAAAACGGAGGGAATATTATTTATTAATTCGACGAATAACTTCAAAAAATGATAATGACTATATGTCAATGAACGGAAACAATAATAAACAAGTTTTTTTTTTTTTTACACAAACAAGTTTAAGGCATTTCATTAGCAATAAAACGTTGAATTAAATAAAAAACACTGTGAGAAGCGTAAGATAAAGTTGCCCTTGCAAGAGCATAAGCACTACCATTTGCTTGACGTCTAGTAAACACAACTTTGTAATTATTGCGACGTAAGAGGAGAGTTTTGCAATCTTGCGTCCTCATTGACATCATCAAGAAATAGTCTGCAATCCATTTCCAATATGAGTTGTGGTGTTCCGATTTATCTAACCAATCAAGTGTCCTCTTAAGCCTCCAACATTCTGTCTTTGTAGCTATCATGACAGCGCTGCATATAACTCCCAAAAATTGTCATGTTGCATTACGGAGGCACGCACCTATGCCTAAGCTTTGATCAGCCGCAAAGATTGTCGCATCTATGCTGCATTTGACTTATTTTTGCGGCGGTGGTCGCCATCTGATATTACTCTTGGCCTGGCTAATAGCATTTGCACTCGTACTGATTCAACACGCTTGCTTTAATCCGTGAAAAATTCAAAATTGACGCTGCAACACATTATCGACCGGTTCATGTTAGTTCTCCAGTAATTTAAGATTGCGTTTCTTCCACAAGCTTCAATTGGTCATAGCAAATGTAACTAGTTGTCCCTGACTCATGTTGCCATATCCTAGTAAGTACATCATTGAAGCTCTCAACACTATCCATCAACATTCCTAGAAGACGCCAAAATAATAGACAAAAGTTAAAAAATGTAATTATCCAACATAATAGTTAAAAATGTTGATATTATTTGAATGTCTTTTTTTGACAGGAATATTATTTGAATGTTAACTATCAACTTATTATTGCTCAACATATTAATTATCTTAGACTTTCATATGCTTTTCCATTCTTTGGATTTGGATCATCTCCTGCCCATTCTCTCATGCTAATCATTCTGCCATAATCTTTCTCTCTCTCTCTCTCTCTCTAAAATGTGATCTATATTCATATATTTTATGATCATGAAATACCAATCATTAATTATTTTCTATTGATTTATGCATGTCAATCATAATATTATTCAATTTGAATTAAAATTTTGGATGAAAATGTGATATGTAAACTACTTGTGTGTTTTCTATTATTTCAATGTGATGATCTCAGTGTTTTAGGTCATCAGGAACTCATCATTATGTAGTTGTTGAATTACTTGCACACTATAGTGAATTTGAATCTTCAATGGTATGTTTATGCGGGAGATAGCTATCTAAAACCGTTTTGAGTTAAATATGCTTCATTATTGAATTCCACATTCTTAAATATGAAATAATATGAAACACTCATATGATCCTAAATCACAAACAATCAAAACTATATGAGTAACTCTTATTTGGATAAACGAATTGAAAGACAGCGTAGAGTGGTGATCACAAGACAAAAAATGACGCAAAACTACACATCTCGGTCGGATGAAGAAGAATAGAGATTAAAGAAAAGTTGACATTTCTATGACTAAAAAACTAGGACCGGTTAGAATAAGTTGAAATTTTTGCCATTCTTAAATCCAATAAAAACAAGTTAATTCATTCGGAATATTTTCTATAAATTGGTAATTTTATGACAAAATTTTCGTAACTCTATCAAATAAATAATGATAAAATTATTTTCAAAAGAAATAAATGAGAAAAATAATAAGTATTCGAGAAAGTTCCTAAAAAAACGTAGCAGATACGCACACACCATTGCAAATTTACTCTATTGTGCTTGCGTTTTATTTTCTTTACATCATAAAAGAAGCCAAATAAGCGTAAAATTGAGTGGGACTACGACATCAGAAAGGGCATAAACTTAGGGCTAAAATCGCACATAATAAACCAGGGGGTCAAAATCACACAATTGAGAGAGTGTAGGGTTAAAAGTGCAATTAAGCCAATAATTTAATTTAAATTTGAATCAAATCATTAAATCAATCTCAACAAACTAAATATCAAATAATCTCAATTCAAATTTCTTTGTAAAAAAACATCTCAATTCAAATTTCTTTGTAAAAAAACAAAATCTCAATTCAAATTTAATTTAAAATATATAGTAAATATAATCATACTTAAGTTGGTAAGGACAATGCATAATATATGCAAAGGTCTGAAGTTCAAACTCCTGCCACCACGAAAGAAAATTTTGCATATATTATGCATTGTCCCTACCAACTGAATTAAGCTCACAAGGACATTTAAATAAAATATACAAAGTAATTATGACTTTTTTTTAATGTATAATCCATTAATGAGAATAAAACCATTACCAAAATAAATAAATCCCTTCCATAAAAATAAAATAATAAATAAATAAATCTCTTCCATAAATATAAAATAAAATCTATATAGAACAATAAATATTTTAATATTTTTTGAAAAAATAGAATCGATATCATCAATATTTTTTTTTTGACCCAATATCATCAATATTTAGTACAGTATAAAATTAGTTTTTTTTTTAATAATGATAAAATTAATTAAGATTTGTTTTTTTTATAAACTAAATTTAAGAAGATTGAGTTAAAAAAAAAAAAAACAAAATTTAAGATTGGAAGAGTATTATAAATAATATTATCCTCAGTGTCTTTTGCTGCTTTGTGTTTTTTTTTGGAACCTTTCTTCTCTTCTCTTCTATCGCCTTCGCTTCTCTCATCTCTTTCCAAACCCCATCTTCCTCCGTTCAATTCATCCTTACGGTTAGGGTTAGGGTTAGGGTTTTGCCTCTCAAGCTCTCTATCTCTATCTAGGGTTAGGGTTTCGTTTCACTTTTTCTTCTTCTTTGGATCTCGATCTACTCCTTTCTCTTACTACAATGGATGCCCGCAAACGAGGGAGGGTTGATGCTGCTGTTAATGGCTCCGTCAAGAAAACCAAACAAGGTTTCTTTTTCGCCTCTTCAAACTTTTTATTTATTTATTTATTTATTTATTTTCTGTGTTCTTGAATTTGAAAGGTGTTTGTGATTCTTGAAACTTGTTTGCAATACTTGTTTAAATCTCAGAAACAATAATAAGAAGATACACTTTATTTATTTATTTTTTAAATTTAGTTGTTGGATTTATGTTTGTTTGGATATACATGATATTTTTGCTTATTTTGCTAAAAATTTCCATATAAATAAAATTGTAATTTTTTTTTTTGTTGCTTATTATGTGAAATACACTTCATTGTTATTGCTCTATGCTTGTCATGGTTATGTGAAATTCACCATATGCTTCTTTAGTTGAACTATGAAGCACAGATACGGACACGACACGGACACTGCTAATAATTTGTTAATAATTTGAGAAAATTACATAATTTAGTGTAATTACAAGTGTCGGTGTCGCGTCAGTGTCGGACACCTGGACACGCCTAATCCGAGGAGTGTCCATGCTTCATAGGTTGAAGCAAATATGCTTCTTTAGTTAAAGCAATTAGCGTCCTGAACTTAAAAAACTGTTTAAGCTATACCCTCTGAAACTCTGTTGTCGAAGTAGTCACTGGAATTTGCTATCGATGGTTTTTTCACTCGTAATGAATAGATTGTAAACTGAAAAACAACAACTTTATAAAAAAAACCTCGTTTTAAACACCATATACATCAAATCAAAGCCAATTACCTTTATCTAAAAGAAACCTAAACCCAAAATTCTAAACCGTAATTGCAACAGAGTTGTGTATCAGAGAGTGTTCAAAGTTTAGGATGATTGCTTCAATTGGAAGCACAGGTGGAAAAATTTCACATGACCCTGAGTTGAAGGTTGATATAGTTACTTTCTTTAATTCAAAAAATATTATTACTTAAAAGAAAGAATAAGATTTTTGAAATAATGTGTACTACATTTAATAATTTAGAGGACATTAACTGAGAAAAGATAATTAATGTTTTGCAACAGAAATGGACTCAACTGGTGTAGGAAGCAAAACGAAGCCTTGTACCAAGTTTTTCAGGTTCTAATCTATTCCTATCTAAACAAATATTTTGAATTAAGCGTTTTAATTGTCATAATTCGTAAAACTAAATTATCTAATTCTGCATCTTAACTGGGTATTCTAAGCTTTATACAGGTACATATTGTTCATTGATCTAATCAAATTGTAACAGAATAATGGTTTATTAATGGAGTTGGAAAAAGATAATAAATTGCAGGAAGATCCATGGCAATGGGAACACTAAATCAAAGATAATTGATTAATTTTCTCACAATACACTGTTCCTTAATTACTGTAAATCTTGCTTTCCATTTAATAATGACTTATCAGCTTTAATCTGTTCTATTCTTGATGAACCCACCTTCCAATTGGTAAGCTATTTACAAGATAATAAAATGGTTGGATCAGGTATTTTGTCCAAATTATGCGTCTGTGTCTAAAAGATAACTTCATGGATTTGTAACATACTTTCAAGAGAGAACTTTGTTTATGCATCTGTCCCCCTATTACTTCAACTAAGTAGTTCTATCAAGCTTTTGGTAAAACATTAGAGGTATATCTGATCAAGATTTTGTTCATTATTTTAAACCGCTCTCACCAGATTGTAATTTTTAAAATCTTTCTTCCCCTTTGCTCCAGAGCGATGGTTGCGTCCTGATCAGCTTTGTAGCATTGGTATTGAAGATATAAAAATCCTTTACGACTGTAAATTTTGTTTGGGACTTACCTTTGATTGCTTGTTCTGTGTTTACGTAGGACTGATGTGCATTTGCAATGATTTGTTTAGTCAATTAAGAAATACGGAATTCTTGGTAGAAGGTTCAATATTAGGAATACGAGTCTATGCTGTGTGTTTTGTTCACATAAATCTGGTTCTTTGTGCTTGTTCTCTACCATTGCAGTGTTTTAGTTGTTCTTTTGAGCAGTAGCTAATCTGCTGTTTCCACTGCTCTGGTCCTGTTCTTTCCTTTAGTTTTTCTTGGTCTTCCTCTGCCTCTTCCCTCCTACTGTTGTACTCTCCTCACTATATGCCCAAACCAGCTAAGCCATCTTTTCTTCAATAGGTGCTACTCCAACTCTCTTTAATACTAACATTCTCTTTAACACTAGCACCACAGTCAAGTCTAATCACCTGTTATGTTGCATCAATTAAAGACTTCTGCATCATGTACAAGGGCTCTTACAACTATTTGAAACAGACACCATGAGTTGATCTGGTTTCATCAACTAAAATCCCATTGGAAACCTACCATTGGTTTTTCTCATCTCTTGTAGCATATTATAGGCAATGATATATGGTGTGGTTTCTATGAATTAACTTATAGTGTAGTGTGTTATCTAACCTTTGGTGGATACGATATGGTTCATCAATTTAACCCTCCCTCTGAAAGAAAACCAATTGTTATAGCCATTGATATGTGGCCATAAGCTAACAAATAACATTCCGATAGTCATTGTTCTGATCCGCATTATCTGACTGGTTATAAGCCAACATAGATCATTGCTTCCATGTGTAATTTTCAACTGTTGGGCACTTGGGCTTGCTCTGATGTAGAGTTGCTTTTTTTAAGCTTTGCTCTGATGCAGTTGCGGATTAACTTGGTCTTTTCATATTTTGTTAACTCAGTTGAGAATAGATATATAGTGTTACATTCCTATATTCTTCTTAAGGTGGAAGTTACTTAGTTACTATGTTTATTTTGATAGTAGTTAACAGGAAATGAAAAGGGGAAGATTGCATTTATTTTCATAACAATAATACTTTGGTATGATGATGATCTCATTGTGTTATGCCATGATGTTTTCTTGTTTTGCAGCATTGCTGGCTGTCCATTTGGTGAGGGTTGTCACTTCTCACATCATGTTCCCGGTGGTTATAATGCCGTTGCCCAGATGATGAATCTTAAACCTGCTGCACCTCCTAGAAATGTTGCCGCCCCACCACCAGTCTCTAACAATGGTTCTGCTGTTAAAAGCCGCATATGTAACAAGTTTAATTCTGCTGAAGGCTGCAAATTTGGTGACAAGTGCCATTTTGCCCATGGTGAATGGGAACTCGGTAAACCTTTTGCTCCATCAGTTGATGATCACCGTCCAATGGCACCTACAAATGTTGGTCGTATGCCTGGTCGAGTTGAGGCTCCTTCTGGTCTAGGCGGTACTAGCTTTGGTGCCAATTCCACTGCCAAGATCAGTGTAGAAGCTTCTTTGGCTGGAGCTATCATTGGAAAGGGTGGTGTGCACTCGAAGCAGATATGTCGCCAAACAGGAGTCAAATTTTCAATTCGAGACCATGAATCTGACCCAAATCTTAGAAACATTGAACTTGAGGGAACATTTGATCAAATTGCACAAGCAAGTAACATGGTAAAAGATTTGCTTTTGACTCTATCAGTGTCTGCCCCACCTAAATCCACCCTGGGTGCTCCTGCTGGTGGTGGCCCAGCCGCACCTGGAAGAAACATCAAGACCAAGCTGTGTGAGAATTTTGCTAAAGGATCCTGCACATTTGGAGAAAGATGTCACTTTGCCCATGGAGCCGCTGAATTGCGAAAGATAGGAATCTAAAATTGACCTTGGTCAGGTGTACTTTTTTCTTCTTTTGTTAGCCAGGGCTATTACTACTATTGTTTATTAATAATATTATTATTAATCTTATTGTTGTGGATTGCTACTTAGTAGTGGTACTGACATGACTTCTGATGTCATAGTTTTACTGTTATCAAGTTTATTTTCGAAGCGACTTATTGTTGTTTGTTGCAAATGGGTTTCTACTTTTGTTTGTTACTACTTTTCCTTTATATATGGCTTTCACAATATTAGCTTTGCTCGTAAGTTTTTTTTATTACAAAACTCAATTAGAGAGAATACTAGCATAACAACTTGTTTCCATTAAATGAAGTTGGTTACATGGATTAGATAACGCCTACTATTTTTTTCCTACGTAAAATAATATCTAGAGTGTTTTTCCGGACGCTTAAACTTGTTGTGTTCTTTGGTCTCTCTTCTTCTAACCTATGCTTGTTAAAACCTTTCTATATGTCTAAACCTTTAATTTCCTTCTGTATTTGTCTTGTATGGTCTTCTTCTAATAGTCATCTATGATGTCATCTTGGTAAAATTGATATTGTTTCACAAAATGCTTTTAAAATACTCCTTCATTTCTCACCTTGCTTGAAACCTTTGATAAACGTTCTCTATCCATGTTGTTTTGTATGATGAACCCAAGGTGCGGACACCATGAGACTTTTGGTTTGCTATTTTCTCTAATTTTCACCTCTTAAAAGTGTTACTTGTTAAAATTATATTTCTAGGATGGATCGGTAACTAGTGCTTGAGGAGATAACAATGGCATGTGTTGAAATCAACATTGAGGATCTCACTTTTTTGGAGTCTTTCTAAACTATTCTGCATTTTCTCAGTTTTTACAAATGACAATGTTAAATAACATTTTAAAAGAATCATCTCTTACAAATTAAAATGCAGACCCTACAACAATAAAACTGGGTGTCGGGATAGAAAAAAGAAGAATGATATTTGTACAACCATTTTTGAGATCTAAACTCGAAAAATTAAAAGATGAGTAGAGATATGAATATTTGTTATAGAGATGAAGAGAACAAAACAAACCAGTCACCTTCATTTCCACATATCGTTTGCATTTCTGTGTCTCCCATAACCATCCTTCCAAAGTCTTTCTTGAGTCTCTTATTTAGCCTGTGATTATCACCATTTTATGTTAGAAATGGTACATTGAGTTTTTTACTATTTACATTGACTTGCCTCTTTTCTAGATTATGTCTGTTACATACTAGAGCTTAAATGTGTTCAGTTTCTTTTGAAAGTATTAAAGCTGAAACGTAGTTTCAAAGATCAAAGATGAGAATGCATACAAATTTGATTTAAACAGAGAAGGATCTAACTAGCAGTTTTAAGTTGACGTGGACTGTTTCTACTTAAAAATTTAACCGTCACCAATTATTTTGAAATAACTTTAAAAAAAAAAAAATCTCTTTTTTGAGATGATGATTGCTATATTTTACGAGGATAGGCAAGAATACGTTAAAAAGTTAAAACTATTATTTCCATCTTTAATGGAAATCAAGGGCTGTTATTCTTCATTGGGTATTCCGTAAGAAACAACATTTTCCTTGTGAGATGAACAACAAAACTTTTTTTGTTCATAATTTTTTTTGGCTATTGAAGTAAAATTAGAAGTTTAAATCGACATATTCTATTTACGTGTTAAAGCAAACTAAAACTAAAATTAGATGTTTAAAACAAACAAACTAAATGAAGAACCGATATCAACTGCAATAAAAATTTAAAAACCGTAAACATCACAACCACACTTTCAATTATTTAATGAAACAAGAAACAGACATAACTTTACTACGGTACAAGATGTACCATGTACTTGTACAACACTTGGTCCCATATCTAAATCTAAATAGAGAGACAAACAACGTGTAACTAGCATTAGTACACGAACATAGAGATTTAATAAACAGAAACAACATAAGCCATGAGCATGACCCTAATTAATTAATACAACACAGATGAACATTGAAACTTATAACTAATTATTAGTAGTAGGTCCACTCCCAGGGGCAGTTCCATGCACATGAACATTATGAGACTTGGTTGTGCCACCAATTCCAGTGTTGGTCTCAATTGGGTGTGAGCCCATCACAACCTCTTCATTCCCATGCCCGTGCCCGTGCCCGTGCCCAGGAATTGTTGATGAGTGGTCAGTGGCCAATGATTGTCCAGATCCATAGTCACCAATGGTGGAGTATCCAGTAGCAGTTTCAGTGGCAGGGCCAGTGGTGGTGAGGGTGTGGGGGTGTCCCTCAGTCACGTGACCAACAGCACTTGCAGACATTTTAGCATTATGCTCACGTGCCTCCTGTTTCTCCATCTCTGCTTGGTGGATCCTCTCTTCTTTCTTGTCTGTTGCCATTTCCTTTTGCATTGGGTCACTTGCACTCATTCTCTCACTCTGTAAAACATTCTATACATTGCATCAATTAGAGTCATGATAAACAAATTAATCATTGATATTATTGTATAAACATGTATAATAAATTATCCTTGAATAAAATATCAATTATTTTGGTTTAAATCCATAGCCCAAATAACCAAAGTGAACCAAAATAGTCATCAACATAATTCTTTTTTTGACAGATTCATCATAATATATAAGAAGCTTTCAAATCATCCTATTTTTTTTTTTATGGGATTCAAATCATACTTGAATATAACTGTAAAAATAAATATAAACTTTCATGAGTAAGCCCACATTTTCCTTTCTTAAAAATCAACAATATTTCACAAAAAAAAATTGTAAATTTCTACATCAATATTGATCATAGGAAACATCATTGATTTTTCACAAAAAAGGATGGTAAATTTCAACATTACCGATTATGATAATAAAGAACATGTTGACAAAAAAGATTCTAACAAGAAAAATGATTAGAAAACCTTTTCCTGGACGGTGGCTTTGGTCTTTTCCAAGCCAGACTTGGCAGATGCGCCAATGTTGGCTGCTGTTTCCTTAATGGTCTCAACTGCTTTCCTTGCTGCCTGCATTTTCACTCTCAATAATAATCACAAATCGAAAAATTCTCCAACTTCTTCTTTATTTCTCTATTGGGTCAGTTTCAAGTTTGAACGTTTTGAGGGAAAACTTGTCTTTATATAGATATTCATGAACCTCTATATTCTTCACAAGTGTCCAACACAGAACACGTGGCAAGTTTCTAAATGTTATTCAGATGAAACTAACTGCCACGTCTCCCAATAAAAGTTTATTATTAGCAACTGCCTTTAGGAGGTTAGGAATTGGCTATGGCCGTATCTTGTGCGAGACTCACTCATCTCTAGATAAAAAAAATTACTACTTTAATGATCAATTTGTTAGAAAAATACAATTTAAGGATTATTTTGTTAAAGACATCCAAGTTAAAGAACAACAAAAGATATTAAACATTCAAAATCTCAAAATTTGTAGTGTATGAAAATAGAAAAAAGAACCTTAACAACCTTGAAATGCCAACACCCCAAGCAACAACAAGGCTACAACCATAAATAGGACACCACCACCAAGGAGAAGAAACAAAGCCAGAGACCCCTTCCACACGCAAGAATTTTATCCACAAGTTTCCCAACCTCAACCGGTTTGGCCAATCATTACGATCCTTTCAGATGGTCAACACAGTTAAATGTCAAGGCAAAGTAAAACCAAGCCTACTCCTAACTCTCTCCCCTAGCAAAATGAAAATAGACTTGTATTACAAAAATAGATTTTGTATACAAAGTAAGATTTCATTATGGTAATAGCTAAATTTTTTTTCACTCACATGAGAATTCAAAAATTTATAGTGTATATACTATGTACTATGAATATAAAAAGATAAATTCAAAACCTAGAATTCGATTTTTTTAGCTCATTTTTGTAGAGACTTTTTAGAATTGGAATTTTTAGCTCATTTTTTTTGTAGACTTGTATCACAAAAAATAGAGTGTGTTTGATAATTTTGGTTCCATTATAGTAATGCCTCATTTTTTTTCCCATTAGTATGTGCAAAATCCCAACGTTTGTAGTGTTATGAACATAATATGTTCATCTCTTGTTTGTCTTGTTCTATCTTTAGCTATTCTTTGTATCTTATCTTCAAATATATTTTAGGCTTAAACGCACTTTTCACCCCCTAACTTTGCATAAGTTGCAATTTTGGCCCCCTATTAAAAAAAATGGCAAAAGTTACCCCCCATGTCTACCCTCTTTTGCAAAACGTCAATTTTGACTTGATCAAGCCTATGTGTCTCGCCACCTGTGTATTTATTTTAATTTTCTATTTTCTTTAATTCCATGTGTATAATTAGCTAATAAAAAAAACAAAAAATCACAAAAAAAAAAAACATGGCACGTGAGAGCTTCACTATCCTCTTCTCCTTCCAAACCAAATCTTCATCTTCCTCTTCCAAACCAAATCTGCATCTTCCCCTTTCATCATCTTCTACTTTTATTTTCCAGCAATTGAAAATTTCCGACCCAAACCTTCATCTTCTCCAGCTTCGTGACTTCTATGTACACCCCATCTTCAACCAACGAGTCTGAATCTTCAACTTCATCATCCTCTGTCACCAATAAAGTCCCAGAATCATCGGTGTCGTTTAAGGTGGTTGGGTTGTGTTTGGAAGCGTGATACAAAGAAGGAGTAAAGTTGATGTTTAAGGAACATGACTTGGGTGAGGGTGTGAAATGAAAAGGGGGGTGAGAGAAGAAAAGGGAGGAATGTGGTTGAGGGAGTAGGAAAGCTTGCGTGGAAACTGGAATCGCGCGCATTGTTGTCTTTCTCTTCTATTGTCTTCACCTGTATATTCTCTTTCTCTTATTTAAGCAAAAACAATTAATTGTAATTGTCGCCCATAATTGATAATGCAGGGTATCTAAAGTCTAAACATTGATAATGCAGGTGAAACAAGGAGTGATTTTATTGTTGCTGGAAATCTATTGTAATTTCATGTTAATTGATTTTTTTTGTTTGTTTTGCTGGATTTGGGGTATGAAGAAAATGAATATTGTGCATTTTCTTTAAGAAATGAAGGAAGAAGATGAATGATTTAGACAAAGAAGATGATTTTCTTGTTAAGAAATGGATGAAGAAGAAGGAACTCACGTGCCTCTCCTTTCTTTCCTTTTTTTTATTTTTTTTTAAATTCTGTAAATACACATGTGGCTTTTTTTATTTTTATTAATTCAAAAAATATCCAGGTGGCGTGCCATGTAGGCTTGACCAAGTCAAAATTGACGTTTTGCAAAAGGGGGTAGACATGGGGGGTAACTTTTGCCATTTTTTTTAATAGGGGACCAAAATTGCAACTTATGCAAAGTTAGGGGGTGAAAAGTGCGTTTAAGCCTATATTTTATAAATGCTTTGTTAATTTGAACAAAAGCTCTTTGATAAATAACTTAAACAATAGTATTTAAAACTTTGTTTTCTGTTTAGTGTCTTTCAAAATGTGGTTTGAGTAGAATATTGTTTTCTATTTTAGACTAAATTATATTAATATTAAAATATGAAAAAACAGTTCAAACCCACCATTGCTTGAGTTTTTCAGTACCTTCATTAAACACTATAACAAGATCAAATAATGTTATATTTGTTAAATGCAAAAAGATTAAATTATGCACCAAAGTTTGCAGATTCTTCTCGCTATTTCAGTTTTTACGATGTTGAATTTATATTTTCTACCAATTTTAATGATCGAATACCTTTTTTGTTGTGAAAAGGTAAGATATAATTACTTTTCATTTTAACTATTAACATGATTCTTATATGAAGTTGGGTTTAAAAAAAAAAGGTGTAATATTTTTGTAATATAGGACATGGTAATACCACCAGATTTATGGGATAATTAAACACAATAAACAAAACTATTTTCTACCGAATGTCATTTTATTTTTGTCATCTTAGAGTACAAAACAATAAATACAAGGTCCATGAAATTATAGATAAAAAATACAGTTATTGGGTGCATGCACAAATAATTTATTAGAGCTTGAGGAATATTCTAGAATATATATATATATATATATATATATATATATATATATATATATATATATATATATATATATATATATATATATTGTACAACTATCTTGGTATATGTACACACCAGCCTTTACGACACCTAAGTTTATACCCAAATTCCACTTTTGGACAATCTTTATCTGTTGTACAAGGACGAGACACTACAATGAAAAAATAGAATGAAACATTGTTACTAAAACATAATAAAATTTCATGTATAAACTGTGAAGTAAAGAAGGAAATTTGAGAAGGATGAATGGGTGGATAATAATAATTGATAACTTACCATCAGTTACACTTTGAGTACAATCAGTTACTTTGGTGACAAGAAACATGGAAAGAAATAGAAACATAACATACACAAACTTTAGAGTTTCAGTCATATTTTTTTCTCTTTGCATCTAAATAGTTTTAAAAACCCTTCATAAAACTAGAATCATCACTAAATTCCTTTTAAAGTGTGTGTTGTGTTTGTCCCTTACATCACTAAAAAGGTAATACAGTATATTTTATAATCATAAGAATAAAATATTTTTTTTTACAAAGAATAAAATATTATTCAATTGACTTTTGATTACATTTTTATCCATTATGCCATAAAATAATTAAATGGTTTTATCATTTATGAAATTTTAAAAAACCTTCATAAAATTAGAATCATTACGAAATTCCTTTTAAGTATATTTGTGTGTGTTTCATAAAAAAAAGTATATTTGTGTGTGCATTTGTCCCTTTTTTTTACACTTAGAAAGAAGTTCATATTATATATTTTATAATCATAAGAATTAAATATTATTTAATTGACGTTTCATCACATTTCTAACCTTTCGTGATAGTAAAGGAATATTTTTTTTTGGACCACGGTAATGTTGAGGCAAAATCCCTAATTTATTTTAAAGATAATAAACCTTAATGATTAAAAAATTAATGGACTTTGATTAATGTCTTGGTATTTAACTTGTGCTCTTTAGTATTTAACTAAGATACAAACAATGTTTAAATCTTACCAAAGATACAAGAAATCAAAGGACATTTGCATTCATGAACTAACTCTAAGTTCAGAAAGTTAGTTCAGAATGTTGCCAGTGAGTTGATCAGAATGTTCAAGTAGAGTTCAGAAGGTTTCTCTTATACAAGCCAATAATCTCAAGAACATTATCAAGATCATGCAAGTCACACGTGACATGAATAAATGTCCAGGAAAGTACATTTGCATGAATCAATCAAACAATAGAGGCATTTACAAGGTTAATGTCAAAAAGGATATTTAATGTTCATTTAAGACTATGAACATTGAAGTACTAGGAATATTCCAATAAGAATATCATCCTAGATGTTGCAATCACTGCACTTCAGTTATGTTTTCACTATTAGGATTGATTACATCAAATACAAGTCTTACAAATCATCCTAAGTGAAACAAATGGAACATTATGATGGTCAGAATGTTCAGCTGTGCACATGCTTTATACTGTGAACAAACAGTAGATGAAAAGTTAAAAAGCAATGCAAAATTGAAGTTAAAAAGCAAAGCAAAAGTGAAGATCTTGTCCAAATCAATCAAAGATGGACACACATGAGATTTGTTATTGTACAATATCATGTAAATCTCCTAGAAGCATGGGCCTGAAGCTGCAGAACCACTATTCTCTCTCCTGCGCACAATCCAATGCAGATCTGGAATAACTTTATCCAAGCAACATTATGATGTTTGTGCAAAAGACACAACACATGAATAATGCCCAGAAAATTATAAGGCACACATTGGATAAACCGAAAAACTCATCATACACTCATAAATGATGAACCCAGATGAAGATCATGATGAACATCAACATTCTAATGAAGAAAACAACAACATTCTAATGTTCATCCTGAAGAACACAACAACATTCAGATGGTCAAAATGTTCACCCAGATTTTCAAGTAAAAGCTAGCGGGGTCCAGGACACATGGCACAAGACCATTGGTCACCCTCTAACGGCAACAAGAGCCCAATAACTCTATAAATAGAGATCAAAAGTTCTGCATTACACACACCTTTGGAAACAAACAAGAAAACAACTAAGATTGTTTGAAGCTCTTGCAACCAAAAATTGATCATCACTAAGATTCA
The DNA here is from genome assembly GCF_051527215.1 of Medicago sativa. Taxonomy (NCBI): domain Eukaryota; kingdom Viridiplantae; phylum Streptophyta; class Magnoliopsida; order Fabales; family Fabaceae; genus Medicago; species Medicago sativa. The sequence goes on from NC_140749.1 coordinate 51,905,059, forward strand.
TAAAATCTCTAAGTGATCATCAATACTATCTTCTCTTCTTATTCTTCTTCCTTCTCTTATCTAAATTCATTCAAACTCCTCTCAAATTGTAAACAAAGTCTCATTTAGTTTTAGGGGTACTAAAGTGTTAGTTTGAGCAAGAAAGGTGTAAAGTCTAAGTGGGTAACTTAGCCAAGAAGGTTGTAAGCCTGTTAAGGCTTAGAGAATACAATTGTGTATATGTTCAGATGAACATTTTTGTAAAGTGCAAGATTTGAGAAGGTATCTCAAATACCATAGTGTAAACTCTCACAAGATTGTGAGGAGTGGACTAACCCACATTGGTTGAACCACTATAAATTCTCTGTGTGTTATTTTTCTCTGCCTCATACTCTTTATTTCAAGTATACACTACACACACTTACACAATTAATTTACTTTAAACTGTTTCTTACATTTAACCTTAAAAACGTTCTGAAGTTATCATACTTACTTATTCATTCCATGTCAACAACTTCAGAATTAATTTAAATGACATGAATAAATTTTAAAAAGGGTCACAATTCAAACTCTCCCTTTCTTTTGACTATTATCTACTTCAGGTAATGTGTCCCTAGAAATAATGCACCAATGGGTGAGAACATGTTTATGCATACATATAATGTATTATAAAATCAATACTGTGCATAATATTCATTGAGGTAAGGTATACTTTGATCTTTTTATAGTGGATAAAATTCATTGTCATAAAAATATTTAAATAGTTTAAGCATTTACAGAATTTTAAAAAATCTTCATAAACATGCACAATAAACTCTTAAAGTGCAATGTCTTTCTCACTCAAGGGTTTCTTGGACGACTTATCAGTCATTTGTTTAAAATATCTGTTTTCATTTTCAATATTTTCCATTTCCAAAATAGTTTTCACATATAGTTTTAACAAACTAACATATCTTTCTTTTAACTCTTTCAACTCTTTGGATCTAGTTTGAAAATGACTGAGAAGTTCTTTGACAGACTCAAGAAGTTCAGATCTAGTTAGTTTAGAGTATACCACATTTTCATCCTCAAAGTCTGTTCTAGATTCTGCATCAGAAGGCACGGTAGCTACTAATCCCATAGTTACATTTGCCTCTTCTTCAGCTTCATCTTTCTCAGATTCACATTCATTGTCTAGATCTTCCCATGTAGCCATCAAACTCTTCTTGATATGCCTTCTGAAATTGTTGGATTTGATATTTTCTTTCTTAGGTTTTTCTTTTGATTTCTCTTTCTGTAAATCAGGACAATCAACAATGAAATGACCAGTTTTATTTGAAGTTGAAGCATCCCTTCTGACTTCTTTTCTTGAACCTTTGTAACCATTGCTTCTTCCCCAGAACCTCTTGTTTTTATTAGCCAAATACTGAAGTATTTTGGAGAGCATAACCATCTCTTCAACTTCTGGATCTTCTTTAGAACCTCCAGTAGGAGATTCATCTTCAGATTCATTAGCTTTGAGAACTTTTGAAGACTTTCCCTTAGACTTCAGTGCTATAGATTTAGACTTTCTCACAGGTTCTTGTTCATTGAGTCCAATCTCATGACACTTGAGAGAGCTTATGAGATCTTCAAGACTTAGAGTGTTTAGATCTTTGGCTTCTTCAATAGTTGTCACCTTAGGTCTCCACTTAACAGGTAAACTCCTTAGAATCTTCTTCACATGATCAGCAATTACATAGCTTTTCTTCAAAATCTGAAGTCTAGAAACTAGAGTCTTAAACCTTGAGTACATAGTTTCAATGTCTTCATCATCTTTCATTCTGAACAGTTCATATTGCTGAACAAGCATGATAGTTTTTGTTTCTCTGACTTTCTTGTTACCTTCATAGTCTGGACACAAAGAAGCAAACATTGCTTTAGCAATAGATTTATCACTCAGCTTCAAGTATTCTTTGTGAGGTAGAGCAGCAACAAGAATGCCTCTGATCTTGTGATGTTTCTTATAGAGCTTCTTCTGAGCAGCAATGGGTTTCTTCCTATCAACAACAACACCTTCTTCATCCATGACCAAATCACCAACACCATCTTTAAGGATATCTCATAATTCTTCATCTAAACCCATGATATGACTATACATCTTGGTTTTTCACCAAGAAAAAGTACCATAATCATATGATACAACAACACAAGATTGTGAGGAGTGGACTAACACACATTGGATGAACCACTATAATTTCTCTGTGTGTTATTTTTCTCTTCCTTATACTCTTTATTTCAAGTATACACTACACACACTTACACAGTTAATTTACTTTAAACTGTTTCTTACATTTAACCTTCAGAACGTTATGAAGTTATCATACTAACTTATTCATTCCAAGTCAAGAACTTTAGAATTAATTTAAGTTACAAGAATAAATTTTAAAAAAGTCATAATTCAAACCCCCCTTTTTTGTGACTATTATCTACTTCAATTGGCATCAGAGCTCTGACTCTAAGGGTTTGAGCACTTTAACAAGTGTTAGAGAAAATATTCAGGAAAAAGTATGTCTAAAGTCAAATACATCACAAAAGGAGGATCATCTAACAAACCACCACTCTTTGATGGATCTAACTATTATTTCTGCAAATGCAAAATGGAACTCTTTCTCATATCTCAAGACACATACATGTGGGCTGTAATCACAGATGGAGATTATGTTCCAAAGACTGCAGAATGGGTTATAAAAGAAAAAGATACATGGACAACTGATGAAAAAGCTAAGGTATTGTTAAATTCTAAAGTTAGCTTATTTTTATCATGTTCACTAACCATGGAAGACAATGAAAGGGTTGATGAATGTACAAATGCAAAAGAAGTGTGGGACACTTTAAAAGTACATCATGAAGGAACCTCTCATGTCAAAGAAACAAGAATTTACATTGGAGTCAGAAAGTTTGAAATCTTTGAAATGAGTGAAAATGAAACCATTGATGAAATGTATGATATATTCACAACAATAGTGAATGAAATGAGATATTTGGGAAAAGTATATACCACTCATGATAGAATCTGGAAGATACTAAGATGTCTTCCAAGTACATGGAGACCAATGATCACTGCAATTACTCAAGTCAAAGATTTAAACTCTTTGACTTTGGAAGAACTCATTGGTTCACTAAGAGCTCATGAAGTTATACTTTAAGGAGATAAACCAATGAGGAAGGTAAAATCACTTGCCTTAAAAGCTTCTCAAGAATCCACATCAGTAACAGAAGATGATGTGCAAGAAACAGAAGAAATAGAAGATGTTCATTAAGGAGAAGTTGAGGAAGAACTTGCACTAATCACCAAAAGAATACAAAGAATGATTATGAGAATAAATCAAATCAAGAAAAGGTTTCCAAACACGTACAACAACACCAAAACTGAAACTGACAAAAGGAAGTTGAGAAACTAAAAAAATGATCTTACATGTTTTATAAAATCTACATAAACTTTTCAAAATATTTTAGGATCAAAAGTGGAACTGCTGAAAAATCTGGTTTAGGGTTTAAAGATCCAAACAAAATTCTCAAAAGTTTTACTCCTCAAAAAGAAGTCAAAATGAAAATAAGATGTTCATACTGTAACAAGACAGGACATCTTGATTCAACTTGTTTTCATAAGAAATTTATTATTAAGAATAATAAGTTTAATCTTAGTTCAGAACGTTATAGTCTTATTAGATCAGAATGTTCACAAAAGGCTGAGAAAACTAAGAAGATATGCTCTTAATGTAACAAGTCTGAATCCTCAAGACAAAATGTTACAATGAGAAGATATCTCTTAGAAGAACTAACCCTCAATAACCCAATATTACGTGGGTACCTAAATTTTTTATCTTGTCAAATGTAGGTCCTTCCTCAAAGTGCAAGAACAATGTCATGATACTTGGATAATGGCTGTTCTAGACACATGACAGGAAATGCTTTATGACCTTTGAGGAGAAGAATGAAGCATAGTTTTGAAAACCAGACCGAACCGCCGGTTAGACCGGTCCGACCGGGAACCGGTGGGGTGACCGGTTCGAGTCACCTAACGGACCGGCCATGCTTTCGAACCGGCATGAACCGGTGTGACTCAGTCAAACTCGCTGAAAATCGGTGAACCGGCGGTTTTGATGAATCAGACCGGTTTGATGTTAGTACAATTTAATTAAATAATTTTAGTAAAAAATGGCATGTGTGGGTGTAGAACCCGTGACCAGTGATCTGCTGTGTAAATGCTTTACCATTGCGCCGCATAAAAAAACTATTATAAAATACAAAATAATTTCATAAGCATTTTACTTGTAAAAAAAAGTTCAAAAACATTTTATTTGATTACAACTATCACACTTAGTTTTTATTTTTGTTGTAGATGTAAAGTGAAATGTTTTTTAATATTTATTTGAATATGTATTATATCTCAAAAAAAATATGCACTTGAATTCAAGGGACATCTATCAAGATGTTTTTATTTATTTTATTTTATTTTTGGATCAAGATGTTTCTATTTATATTATTAAAATGTGCTTCTGTTAAGTGTAAAAAATATATAATTTTTTGAGATCAAAGTCACTCAGTTCATTCTAATTCAATACAAAGAATCTTTTTTTTAAATACCGAGTCATATAACCGAGTCATCTGGTTCAATCCGATTCTGTCATGCGGTTCGACCAATGGCGCAGTGGTTCAACCAATGACCCAGTTACCCAATACCCTTGCCGAGTCCATCACCGGTCCGGTTTTTAAAACTATGGAATGAAGGATTAGTGACATTTGGAAACAATGATCAAGGTAAGATCAGAGGTAAAGGTACTATAGGTAATACTAACTCTGCTAAGGTAGAAAATGTTCAATATATAAAAGGTTTAAAACACAACCTGCTGATCATAAGTCAATTGTGTGACAGTGGATTTGAAGTTGTTTTCAAACCTAAGATATGTGAAATAAGAAAAACCCCCTCTAACAAACTATGTTTCACTGAATCAAGGAAAAAGAACTTATATGTTTTAAATTTAAATGATATGCCTGCTGAATCTTGCTTTATATCTCTTGAAAAAGATAAATGGATTTGGCACAAAAGGGTTGGTCATATAAGCATGAAAACTAATGCTAAACTTTCTTAACTTGATCTAGTTAGAGATTTGCCTAAGATTAGCTTTGAAAAGGACAAGATATGTGAAGCTTGTGTTAAAGGAAAACAAGTCAAAAATAGTTTCAAAATAACTGCATTTATTTCAACTCAGAAACCTTTAGAGCTTTTTCACATTGATCTCTTTGGTCCAGTACAAACTGAAAGTCTAAGTGGCAAAAGATATGGTTTTGTTATTGTTGATGACTTTTTCAGATTTACGTGGGTTCTATTTTTAAAACATAAAGATGAATCTTTTGAGGCATTTCAAATTCTTTGTAAGAAAGTTCAAAATGAGAAAAGCTCCAATATCATCTCAATAAGAAGTGATCATGGAGGTGAATTTGAAAATACATATTTCAAAACATTCTTCGATGAAAATGCTATTAAACATAATTTCTCTTGTGCAAGAACTCCACAACAAAATGGAGTTATTGAAAGAAAAAATAAAACTTTGCAACAAATGGCTAGAACAATGTTAAATTAATCAAATATTGAAGATTATTTTTGGGCAGAAGCCATCAATACATCTTGTTACATTTTGAATAGAGTTTCAATAAGAATTGTTCTCAATAAAACCCCATATGAACTATGGGAAAACATCAAACCTAGCATATCATATTTTCACATATTTTGGCCTATTGCTACATTCTAAACAACAAAGAAAAATTGGGTAAGTTTGATCCTAAATCAGATAAAGTTATCTTTTAAGGATACTCTACAACTTCTAAAGGTTATATAGAGTATACAATCTAAAAACCCAGACAGTTGAAATCAGTATGCACGTCATATTTGATGAGTATGATGAACATTCTCAACCTAAAGAAAATGAAGATTCTGAAGAACCAACACTTTAGAATGTTGTAAACCAAAACACTGTAAGTACAATAGAAAAGCAGGATGATCAGAATGTTGAAATTCTTCAAAGCCCTACTATAAGTTGGAGAATGGTAGTGACCATCCTCTAGATCAAATCATTGGAAGCACAACTGAAGGTGTAAGAACCAGAATGTCCTTTCAAAATAACAACATGGCAATGATCTCTCAAATAGAACCTAAGTCAATCAATGAAGCCATAATTGATGACTCTAGAATTTCTATGATATGAAAGTTGTTAAGAAATTCTAAGTGTTTGATGAACAATAATTTCAACAAAGTTTTGACACTATTTTAAAATGTTGTAGAGTCCTGGTAATCTTCAAGTCTTCATTCCTTTATATAGGTGTGTGGAAGAGACGTCGTAGAGTTGCCAACACATCAAAGAGTCATTACTGAAGCTTGATCAATCACCAATGATCTGTTGTTTGATTTGGTTAATGTCCTAGGAAGGAATAGTTTGAAAACTATTCCTTGTATGGAGAATTAACTAGCAGAGACGCAACTGTAGCTTGTACTATACGCAAACAATAGTGGAGTAGTGGATGTACAATTGTATTATTTGTCATTCCTCTGACCTCCTTTAGTGGATAAGCATCAAATGCCTTATAATTTATCTGAAATAGCCGTTGCTCCAGGCTTTTGTTCCTTCTGCAAACTTGTGTCTTCAAATAATAAATATAACTAACTCTAGGTTATTCACTTCAGACTCTGACGAACTTCAGACTCCGGGTGACTTCAGACTCTGACAGTTAGCTTCTGATGGTCTTTAGACTCTATTGTCTTTAGATTCATACTTGTAACAAATCTTCTCCCGAAAATTCTTTTGCTCTCAATTGTTCTTCCAGAACCAATATCTTGTTTTAAGACTTATAAATTTTAGTCTATGGTCCTGCACACTTGAACAAATATTAGCATATCTAATTGAATTTTTAATACCTTGTTATCATCAAAACTCAAAAAGGCATTGTTATACACATTTTGTTCCAACAGTCACCATGCGCCTGGCGCATTTGGCATGCACCTGGGCGCTTTATAACATTCACAAGGCGCTTTGTAAACCCCTTTTATGCACAAACAAGGTCTCACCAGGCGTGCCAATTTGTTTACCGGTGGTTTTGGTAAACAAGAAGGCCTGATTTTAGCTATTACGAGAAAGATCAAACCAGAAATCCTAGGACATGTTGTGCATTGGTTTTTAAGAAAAAGAGTGAATTTTCATTAAATTCATAGGTTGGTTTATGAATAAGACGAGTCCGGATGGCGTTTCGACAGAAAAAAAGGATAAAACAAAAGGAAATGCAGTAAATGTAGAATAAAAGACTAAAAGTTTAAAACGCATAAACTTAAAGAAAACGTAAATTGCATTGACTTAAAGTATAGGTGGTTCGACAAATCAGTTTACATACATTCTGTATAACTATTTTCTCTCGTGTCGGTACTTCGAGTGCTGTAGAATTTCTATAAGTGATTTGCGATCCGTTTTCCCTATGGAAAACTACTATTTATACATAGAAAAATAACTGGAAAAGCCAAACTCCACAATCAGCACTCCTTTCATTTTGAAACTGCTAGTCTCGCACGTTTCCGTCAAGGAAACCGCTTCTCTTTGCGATTCATATTCTTCCCGCCTCAACAGTAATTGCTTTGACTTTGACGAACTTGCATCATGGCTTATGTCTTGTCAAACTTCAGGACCACTAGACCATTTCACGTGCTTATGTCTTGTCGAAATCCTTATGTTGAAGAGAGAAGACTTTGATTCCTGCAAAAATTCAACCAATGTTGACCGTATTAAATGAGCATGTCGAAATTGCAGGCTAACAGCGCCCAGGCGCTTCAGTGTAAATTCACTGCTGAAATGCCTGTCTTCTTCGCTCGTTTTGGTGTTTTCTTTAATGTAAGATGTTTTGGAACTTGGGAACAGAATTCCTCCCTCTGTAATGTCTTCAGAGGCCTATTGAATCTTCAATCTTTGTCTTCCCAAGGACCACATAAATCTACAGATTTCTTTCTTTGTCGATTTGCATGATTTCTCCGTGAATTACATGAAGAACACCAAAACATTGCTATGTTTCGGGAAAACTCTAATTACAGAATCAAATATAGAAAACATTACAAATGTCCGGAGACTCGCTCATATTTATAGATAAAAAAAATTACTACTTAAATGATCAATTTGTTAGAAAAATACAATTTAAGAATTAATTTGTTTCAGACATCCAAGTTAATGATCAACAAAAGGTATTAAACACTCAAAATCTCAAAATTGTAGTGTATGGAAATCGAAAAAGATCCTTAACAACCTTGAAATGACCAACACCCCAAGCAACAACAAGGCTACAACCACAAATAGAACACCACCACCAAGGAGAAGAAACAAACCCAGAGACCCCTCCCACATGTAAGGATTTTATCCACAAGTTTCCTAACCTCAACCGGCATGACCAATCATTACGATCCTTTTAGATGGTCCACATAGTCAAATTCCAAAGCAAAGTAAAACCAAGCCTACTCCTAACTCTCTCCCATAGCAAAACAAAAATAGACTTGTATTACAAAAGTTGATCGTGTATACAAAGTATGATTCCATTATGGCAAGAGCTCAATTTTTCACTCACACGTGAGAATTCAAAAATTTGTTGTGTACCTACTATGAATATAATATGAAAACTTCAAAACCTAGAATTAGAATTTTTGGATAATTTTTTTGTAGACTTTTTAGAATTGAAAATTTTTTTGGTCATTTTTTTGTAGACTTGTATCACAACAAATAGAGTGTGTTTGATAATTTTTGTTCCATTCTAATAATGCCTCATTTTTTTCTTCTCCCATTAGTATGTGCAAAATCCCAACGTTTGTAGTGTTATGAACATAATGTGTTCATCTCTTGTTTGTCTTGTTTTATCTTTAACTATTCTTTGTATCTTATCTTCAAATATATTTTATAACACACATTTTAGAGGAATGCTAACAATACACATTTTAGCACATACTTTTCAACACACTCTCTTTGATTTGTTAAGATTCACATGGGTCCCACTAAATCAGGTGGGTCCATATCAAGTTGGTGGGTCCTTTGTGAATTTTAACCAATTAAAGAGAGTGTGTTGCTATCATTTCTCATTTTATAAATCCTTTGTTAATTTGAACAAAAGCTCTTTAATAAATAACTTTCTAATAGTATTTAAAACTTTGTTTTCTGTTTAGTGTCTTTCAAAATGTTGTTTGAGTAGAACATTGTTTTCAATTTTAGACTAAATTATATTAATATTAAAATATGAAAAAACAAATCAAACCTGCCATTGTTTGAGTTTTTTAGTATCTTCTTCATTATACACTATAACAGATCAAATAATTTTATATTTGTTACATGTAAAAAGATTAAATTATGCACCAAAGTTTGCAGGTTCTTCTAGCTATTTCAATTTTTACGATGTTGAATTTATGTTTTCTGCAATGTATTCTACCAGTTTTAATGATCGAATACCTATTTTGTTGTGAAAAGTAAGATAATATTACTTTTCATCTTAACTATTAATGTGATTCTTATATGTAGTTGGGTTTGAAAAAAATATGATATTTTTGTAATGTAGGCCATATTGATACCACCATATTTATGAGATAAGTAAACATTATAAATAAAACTATTTTTTACTTAATTTCATTTCATTTTTGTCATCTTAGAGTACAATACAATAAATACAAGGTCCATGAAATTATAGATAAAAAATCCAGTTATTGGGTGCATGCACACATAGTATATTAGAGCTTGCAGAATATTCTAGAAAAGATATATTGTACAACTATTGTGATAGCACAAGAACTCATTATTTTCAGGTTGACATTTTTACATGTGTACACATTGGCCTTTACGACACCTAAGTTTATATCCATATTGCACTTTTGGACAATCTTTATCCATTGTACAAGGACGAGACACTACAATGAAAAAAGAGAATGCAACATTGTTACTAAAACATAATAAAATTTATTTCATGTATATACTATGATGTAAAGAAGGAAATTTGAGAAGGATGAAATGGTTTGGATCACATTAATTGATAACTTACCATCGGTTACTTTCTTTTGAGGGGTACAGTCAGTTACTTTGGTGAAAAGAAACATGGAAAGAAATAGAAACATAACATACGCAAACTTTAGAGTTTTATTCATATTTTTCTCTCTTTGCATCACTAAATTCCTTTTAAGTATACTAGTGTGTTGTGTTTCTCCCTTTATCAATAAATTTATAATCATAAGAATAAAATACTATTTCAATTGACTTTTGATTACATTTTTATCCATTTTGTGATAATAAAAGGAAAAGTTATTTTTTTGGACCATCGTAAAGTTATTCATAGAAATAATGCATCCTTGGGGTGAGATCATATTCATGTATAACATACTGTATCATCATAATAGTGTATAAATTACATTGAAGCAAGATATAATTTGATCTTTTTATAGTGTATAAACTTCTTTATGTCATAAAATATTTACATGGTTTTGTCATTTATGAAATTTTTAAAAATCTTCATGAGATTAGAATCATTACTAAATTCCTTTCAAGTATATTAGTGTGTTTTGTTTGTCCTTTTGCTTACACATAGAAAGGAGTTCATATTATAAACTTTATAATCATAAGAATTAAATATTATTTAGTTGACGTTTCATTTAATTAACCTTTCGAGATAGTAAAGGAAAAATTATTTTTTTGGACCTTGGTAAAGTGTCCCTAGAAATAATGCACCACTAGATGCGAACATATTTATGCATAAGTATAACGTACTGTAAAATCAATATTGTGTATACAAGGTATAATTTGATCTTTTTATAGTGAATACAATTCATTGTCATAAATTTTTAAATAGTTTAATCAGTTACGAAATTTTAAAATCTTCATAAAATTAGAATCATTACTAACTTCCTTTTAAAAGGAAGTTTCTTTTGAACAAAAACCTACCTTATATTTGAAATAAATGGCATCTCTTACCCCTTCTTTCCAAACGGGCGTCTATTTGATTCAACAACAATGCAGTTATCTTCTCTGCTTATGTTTTTTTTGTACAACCCTCTTTATTACTTTATTGCCAGATCCCAGATTCAATCATTTCTTCTCAATTTTATCAACACTGCGCTTACCTACATAACATGAGATTTTGTTCATTGATATAAAAAACTCATATAAGCAACAATTAAACCCATATGTGATGTGACCCAATCTTATATGGTGATCATTTTTAAGTAACACCTTCAATTTTTAAATTTGTTGAAAATAAGAAAAATAGAATCGAGAACTTGTTGCAAATAAAGGTTACCTATTTGAGAATATTTTTTAATTTGGGTATTTTTATTCTACTTTGAAGGGATCAAGCTTTATTTAGTGGAAGCAAAAAAAAAAAACTTTGTTGAGACTCTAACAGGTTTGTTGAGAATATTATGGAAGTTTAAGTTGAAAAACATGGAGAGAGTGTTGGAACAAAATTTGTTAATATTACCACTTTAAGTTTTGATGATAACAAGGTATTAAAAATGTCAATTGGATATGCTAATATTTGTTCAAGTGTGTAGGACCATAGACAAAAATTTATAAGTCTTAAACTCAAGTATTGTTTCTGAAAGAACGAATGAGAGCAATGAAATTTACAAATGAAGCTTGTGTTGCAAGATAGAGTCTGAAGGAGACAGCGTCTGAAGAAAACAACATCTGAAGAAAATAGTGTTTGAAGTCCACCAGAAGCTGACGTCATCAGAGAGTCTGAAGAACATCAGAAGCTGAAGTTCAACAGAGTCTGAAGACTGAAAACTAGAGTTAGTTAAAAGTTGTTATTCTGAATACATATGATTGCAGAAGGAATAAGAGCCTGGAGCAATTACTATTTTAGGAATTGGATGCTTATCCATTGAAGAGCGCAGGAAAAAGACATAGTACAATTGTACAACCACTATCTCCACTACTCCACTCGTCATGTCTGCAGTAGTACAAGGCTACAGTTGTATCTACGCTGTGAAGCCTATCAAGTTTTACTTTATATGTTTTTGATGATATTCTTTAGTTGAGTTTATTGTTTTATAAATTGCACTATGGTTAGCATGTTAAAGCACCCATCATCTATGTGTCGTGATCTAGGATTTAATTGTGTCTTGTGAAAAAGTGTCGTCTGTCATCTTGTGAGCACACAAAACAAGTGCAACTATTGTAGAGAAATTGGGCATACCACTCCTCATTGCCATGTTATGAAAAAATTAGTTCCAAAAGGCATTATGATGTGGGTACCCAAATTGTCTACCTTTGTCACTAATCCCAAGGACCCAACTTGTGTTGGGGACCTACATCTTACCTAAATAATTTGTAGGAATGCCTTGCAACCTCGCAAAGAAAGTGATATTTAGATAGCGATTGCTCAAGGTATATGACGGGGGACACCTCAATGTTTATTGACTTTACGAGAAAAGAAAAAGGGTTTGTCTCCTATGGCGATAACAACCAAGGTAAGATCTTAGGTAAGGGTGTTGTGGGAAATCCCTCCACAACCACCATAAAAGACGTTATGTTAGTTGACGGGATTAAGCATAACTTTCTTAGCATCAGTCAGTTTTGCGACAATACTCAATGTTGCATAATTCAACACAATGATGGCAAGAATTTTATGTTTAAGGGTTTGCGTGTTGAAAATGTATATGTTCTTGATTTAGATGATGTATCATCAAGTGATGCTAAGTGTCTCATAGCTAAAAATGAAGATTCTTGGTTATGGCATAGACGCCTTAGTCATGTTCACTTTGATTTGCAAAACAAAATTGTGTCCAAAGATCTAGTTGTCGGCTTACCTAAAGTAAAATTTGAAAAGGACAAATTATGTGATGGTTGTCAAAAGGGGAAATAAACTAGAGTGTCTTTTAAACCCAAAAATATTGTTTCTACTTCAAAACCTCTAGAGCTTCTCCACCTTGATCTTTTTGGCCTTTCAAGGACAAAAAGTCTCGGTGTCAACATTACGGGTTTGTTATCGTTGATGACTTCTCTGGATTTACTTAGACATTATTTTTGTCTAGCAAGGATGATACATTTGAAGCCTTTATTAAATTTGCCAATGTAATTCAAAATCAACTTTCTTTAAAAATTATCTCTCTTAGAAGTGATCATGGTGGTGAATTTGTTAATCATCGCTTTGAAAACTATTGTGACGAGTTTGACATTTCACATAATTTTTCATGTCCTAGAACTACTCAACAAAATGGTGTGGTTGAAAGGAAAAATAGAGTTTCGGAGGAATTGGCTAGAACTACGATAAATGAAATGAAACTCCCTAAGTATTTTTGGACGGATGCTATTAACACTGCATGCCATGTCTTAAATAGGATTATCATTAGACATATCCTAGATAAGACACCATATGAGCTACTTAAGGGAAGGAAGCCAAACTTGTCATACTTAAGAGTCTTTGGATGTAAATGTTTTAATTTAAACAATGGAAAAGATAAACTTGGCGTGTTTGATGCAAAGGCCGATGACAATATTTTCCTAGGATACTCATCTAATAGCAAGGAATATAAAGTTTTCAATAAACGGACTCTCGCTGTTGAAGAGTCCATTCATGTTTCTTTTGATGAGACGCTTCCCCAAGAAGTTGGGAAAGGTACTTTTGGTTTTGATATTGCAGGAATAGATACCAAGGAGATTGTCAAGGATGGTGTCCAACAAGAAGCTCCTCCAAAAAAATGAGGACAACAAGGACAAGGAATTTGAGGGAGATTTACAAGAGGATGAAAAACAAGAAATCTCACCATCGTCTCCTCATGATTGGATCACCACAAGAGATCATCCATTGGAAAACGTTCTTGGTGATATTCGAAAGGGTGTAAGTACAAGGTCTCAAGTAAGTAACTTTTGTGGTTTTACCGCTTTCGTTTCTCAAATTGAGCCTAAAACCATTAAGGAAGCAATAGTTGACGAATTTTGGACACTTGCCATGCAAGATGAGCTAAATCAATTTAAAAGAAATGAAGTATGGGACCTTGACCCTTGTCCAAAAGGAAAGTCAATTATTGAGACCAAATGGGTTTTTAGAAACAAGTTGGACGAAAATGGGATTATCACAAGAAATAAAGCAAGGTTAGTTGCTAAAGGGTATAACCAAGAGGAAGGGATTGACTATGAGGAAACCTATGCTCCCGTAGCCCGAATTGAAGCTATACGACTACTTTTAGAATTCACGTCTTGTCTTGATTTTAAATTGTTTCCAATGGATGTTAAGTCCGCCTTTTTAAATGGTTTACTAAATGAAGAGGTCTACATTTCCCAACCACCCGAATTTGAGAATATTGAGTATCTGAATCATGTTTACAAATTGAAAAGAGCTTTATACAGACTCAAACAAGCTCCTAGAGCTTGGTATGAACGTTTGAGCAAGTTTTTGTTAGAAAAAGGGTTCTCTCGTGGAAACGTAGACAACACCTTGTTTAGTAAACGTAAAGGTAAAAATATTTTACTAGTTCAAGTCTATGTCGATGATATCATTTTTGGTTCTACTAATGACACTATGTGTCAAGAATTCTCTAAGTTGATGCAGGGGGAGTTTGAGATGTCTCTCATGGAAGAGCTCACTTTTTTCCTTGGTCTTCACATAAAGAAAACTCAAGACGACATCTTCTTATGTCAAACAAAGTATGCACTAGAACTTCTCAAAAAGTTTGATATGCAAGATTGCAAATCAATCTCAACTCCTATGGCATCCACACTATCCATTGACAAAGATGAATCCGATATTGAGGTAGATGGTAAAAGATACCGAGGTATGATCGACTCATTGCTTTATTTAACCTCAAGTAGACCCGATATCATGTTTAGTGTTTGTATGTGTGCTAAGGAATCACACGTAAAAATAGTAAAAATAATTTTTCGATAGGCTAAAATATGATTTTGGTCCCTGCAAATATGGCGAGTTTGAATTTTGGTCCATGGTAATTTTTTTTTTAGAAATTCATCCCTGTAAATTTTTTTATTTTTTAAAACAGTCCCTGGCCCCACTTTACTGATGATTTAGCACATTTTTGCTTACATGGCATTTACTGACTGTGCAAAAACGTACATGTGGCACATAGGTGGCAATTGCCTTATTTAAAATATTTAAAAACCATTTTAATTAAAATTAAATTTAGTTTTCAAAATTAAAAAAAGGTTTAATTTAAATTAAAAACTAATGAATCAACATGCTCTTCCTCTCTTCTCTTCTTCTCCAACCCTTCTCTTCTTCTTCTGTAACATTCTTCACAATTTTTTCCATCACCATTAAAACCAACCAAAACAACATTCAATTGTAGAGAAAAGGGAGAAAGATACCGAGAATCTGAGTAGCAAACCCATAAACGAAATCAAATCTTATCGCAACAAAAATCAAATCTTAAACAAAATCTCGAATTTGAGTAGCAAGCCCATAAACGAAATCAAACGAACACAGAAACGAAAAACGAGTGAGAACGGTAACGTTGTGGCCGTTGCCGACTATGGCGGATCTGGTGGTGGAGGACGGTGGTGCACGTTGTAGCGCGACGAGGATGGTGGCGGAGGAGTCTTAAGTTGCAGTTGCTTGAAAACAAGGTTTTCTACGTTTCCAGTTCTCTTCCATATTCCAATAGAAGTGATTTTGTCCCTCTTGAATTTGTTTTACGTTGGTTTGGTTGCTGTTAGTTTTTGTTTATGGATTGGAAACAAATGATGTTTCGTCATGAATTGAGTTCATGGTTTATTATAGACGGTGATGTGTTGTTGTGTTTCTTACCTCTACCTGTAGTGCTTCTCTCTTGTTGTTACTATTGTAGATCCAAGATGTAGATGGTCTCTCTTGTTGTTTAGTTCTGTTTTTTTTTAAGACCTGGGCTATGAATTTCTGGACAAAGGGATAAATTTATGAATTTTCCCCCTTTTCTGCTGTTTCTTTAAATTTTTAATTACTTAATTAAACTTAATTGGTTTTTTTAAATTAAATATTTTATTTTAATTCTAAAAATATATTTTTTTTGTCTAAAAAATTGGTTTTTAAATAATTAAATTGAAACAATTGCCACGTGGCTGCCAACTGTGCAAAGTTACACAGTCAGCGAATGCCACGTAAGCAAAAATGTGCCAAATCATTATTAAAGTGGGGTCAGGTGTAACACCTTAATTTTACCACGATAATTATTAAATAATAAGAATGTATTTATTAGTAAGGATGTCACAAAACTGGACATTATATCACAGAATAACAATAAAATATATTTTTTTAAGATAAATCCACTAGAGAGGAAGAAAATTATTCACTGATCACATTAATAAATTCATACTTGATGTTCAATAATCATAAATAGGAGAATGACAAAGTTTCCGAGATTCAACTCAAACTGCAACTAACAATTAAATCGTTATCCCCAACCTTAGTGTTACATGCTTATTCAACTACTAAATAACAGAACTAAACGGAGGGCATCCCCTTATCTCCATCTTTTAAAACGTCTCATAGCTACTCCTTGTCAACCTGAGTATCTGTACTCAAGGTACAACCAACCATACAGAAAACAACACAACAAAATAAGGGGTGAGAAATCCTGCCATAACATAATAATAGGGAAAAACACGCATTTAAATAAATATCAAAATAATATAAACTCCACCATATCTTCACTCTCAACAGTTATTATGTATACAACACATCATTTTCACACTACCAACCACCAAGCACAAAACATCATCATATATATGCATATGGACTCTCCTATCGACCTATATGAATGTGGTACCACACCTACTCATCATTTTGCCAGAGTTATGTTACTGGACTTTCACCTACATATTTTGCCAGAGTTATGTTACCTACATAATTTGCCAGAGGAATGTTACTGGAATTTCACCTGCATAATTTTCCAAAGGTATATTACTGGACTTTTCTCGTCATCAATGCACGACATCATGCTCTAGATTCTATATGAATGTAAAGAATTAAATTCAACAAGTATTACACGTATACACTTAATCACTTAACCCACATATTAATGCAAGTCTCCCCCTAAAATGCACGACTCTAATGCAAGCACACAAAACATCATCACCATTCTCATCATCATCATAGATACACATCATCACTCTCATCATCATCATATATTAACCATCAACACTATCATCATCACAACAACATAGACATCATCATTCTCATCATTATTATAATATAACCTTATCATTTTCCATCGTAGTAATTTCTTTACATATATATAATATTAATCGTCATCACTCTCTGTCACAATTATACTACTCCTCATCAATACTCTCTATCATCCGCTTATATCACCACCTTATCATTAATTTCGTCTTCAACAACTTTCATCACTAAGACTACATTATAATTCAAGGTTTCATTCTCTCGATACTAGTCGTTATTATTATCGTCAACCATTATAACTATTACCTCTTATCCTTTTTCCTATTCATCTTGCTCTCTTCTAATCGATCCCCGTTTTATTCACCGTTGTATACCCTAATTTTGGACCTAAAAATACCTGCTCAAAATGTTTTTCCATTTCTGATATGTGTCTATTACTATTGAGTGATTGCCAATTTGATATTGCTTACCTTGATAGTTTACTATGTTTTAGCTGTATGTTTTACTGTCTTTGTTTTGAAAAATCTTCAATTGTGACTTTGTCTATGTTTTCTTGCATTTCAAGTCATCCAAAATGTTTTTCTTGCATATCAAGTCATTTGGAATTGTCTCTAGTCAATTGCATCTTTTTCTGCATTTTATTTCAATATTATTTGCAAAATTCATAAAAAGGGCAGTTTAGTCATTTCCTGTGCTAAAATTCCTTTTAATTTCTGAAAATTGTCTCTGAGTCTTTTCAATTGGTTTGTATAAGCTCTTGTCTTAATTCATGTCAAAATCCATTCCAAAAAATTGCATCTGAGACATTTTGAGTCAGTTTAGTCCCTAGAGGCATTTTGGTCATTTCACATAAAATTTTGGCAGAGAGGTATTTTAGAATACCTCATTTTTGTAATTGTTTCATTTTAGTCCTTTTGTTGATTTTATTTTTAGTTTCACTTTACGTTAATTTTCAATTTACTTTTTTAACCAATTTTAGTTTAATTGCATTTTAAACCTTAGAGTCTTGTTATTTGCCTTTTGGTCCTTTTTTTTAGTCCAACTAATCTTGCAGGTGCCACATGTCCTTATCCTATTGGTCCAACATCCCTTTCATCACCTATAAAGGTCAAAGTCATGGTCAATGTCAAGAGACTAATTTTTTTTCTTCACAAATACACAAAAATCACAAAACCAATTTTCTTTTTTCCTCTTTCTTCCTCCACCGTAACCAACTTTCCACCACCACTTCCTCCACCGTAACAAACTACTTCCACCACCCTAACTACCTTCAACCACCACAACAACCTTCAACCACCATCAAACTTCATCTTCAACCTCCATAAACCAACCTTCACCTTCAACAATCTTCATCATCAAAAACTTCCAAAATCACTACCGTAATCTCCGATTCGTAACCGTTTCACATAATTCACCACTGAATTTTCCGGCGTTCATCAACAACATCAATTGCGAACTCAAAACCATCACTGGAAAATCACTACTCCACCGATTCATTCATCGTCACCAAATCATGTCCACAACCGAATCACGTTCATCACCATATTCAACATCACCGTGTTCAAATCCAGAAGAATGAGCAGAAATTCGGACTGTTCGAAAAAGGAAAGGCCGGATCGTAGTGAAGAACAGAAGAGAAACGGAATCAACAACAACAACGTTTTCATAATCCATAGCTCAAGAACGAGAATCTCAGCCAGGGAAGAAGAAGTGCTAGAGCAAGATCCACAACCGGTTCAATCTCAAGCAAAGAACGCGAGGTAATCCTTTCCACTTTCTACGTGCTGTTTAAATCCCGATCTAGCTTGTATCTGTGTTCCTTTTCAAATTTCGTTTTCAAGATTGAAAGAGGAGAGAATTTCGGTTCCGGTGGTGTGATTTGTTTTTAAAAAACGGTAAAGTGTGAAATTCCAACCACCGCACCGGAGTTCTCTCCAGTCATCTTCTTCGTTGCGTTTGCCGGGGTGTTTTGGTTTGGTTTCACGCGTTCTGGTGTTTTAAGAGAAGCTTAGATTTCGTTTTATTCTGTGCGTGCCTGTGTACCCTATCACCATGCTCCTTAGGCCTTTGTGGTGTTTAGATCTCGGGTTGATCCATGTGGATCAATCCGACGGTCCCTGTGCACCCTGTTTGATCTTGGATTCTGCATGCTTGGGCTTGGGCCCTGTGAACCTTGTTTCTGCTGTTTCTTTATATTTTTACGCTATTTCTACACTGTTTTTGCTAAATACACCACTGTCGCGTTAAAATTTCATGAGAAAATTCCCAAACAAATTTCTATTGTTTTTCTTGATGATTTTTGATTGTTTCTTGATATTTCTTGCATGATAAGTGCTGGAAAAATATGTGAAAATATTTGTCTTTTGTTAACGCATTTCTTTCAAACTTTGTTGAAAAAACTTTGTTGAAAACTTGCAAAAAAAACTTGTGAATTCTCTTGCATTTGTTTTGGATGATCAAGACTTGTTTCTTGTGACTATTTGCATGTTGAAAATTGTTGAAAAATGCATGAGATTTGTTTGTGATTTGTGTTGCTTTTTGTCCAATTTTGTGAAACGTTTTGCATATTTTGGTTCCAATATTTTGGCTCATGATAATTGGTGCTTGATGAGTAACTTTAATATTTTGTTTGTTGTTTGATTTGGAATATTTGGTGCTGTTTGTGATGTGTGATATTGCTTTCTTGTGTTGTAAATTGTTTGAATATTACTATGTGCAAAATTAGTGCAAAATAGGTCTAAAGTGTGCCAAAACTTTGGAAGCTTCATGTCATATGCTGAAATAAAACTCTTTGGAAATTTGCAAAGGATATGAAAATTATAGGTCATAATCTTGCTTTCATGTCATGGTAAATTTTAGGCATATTTCACCACCTTTTAGTGTTAATTCTCATTGATTTGCTTAATATTTCCTTGCCTATCTTTTCTACCATTTTATGCCTTATATTACTAACCATTTTGTTTCATTGTTTCATAAGCATCCCTCATCATCTTCATCTCACTTTCCATTTCTTTTCTATTGCACTCTATTTTTGGCTTTAATTCATGTGAGATTAAGTTCTCATAAGGGAAGTAGTTTGTATTTAGGCAAATGTTGTAAAAGGACAATGGACTCTAATGATGTACACCGACACAAGCACCGACACATGCACACACATCACATGGATACTTTAGGTGTATGCTTAGGGAATGTATGCTTAGATGTATGTTTAGGAACTTTGAAACTTAGGCAAAAATCCTTTTTTCAAAAAAAACACGAACAACTTCACTCAAATAATTTTCCAAAGAAACTTTGGGATCAAAATCCCATTGAATTTTCCCTTTTATTTTCTTAATAAATGATAAATCAATTGCTAAATACTTAGACTAAAGTTTTGTAAATAAATTGACCAACATCACTCTTTTTCAATTCTCATGCCCTTGAGGCCTCTTTCTATTCTTCAAAATTCCATTTTCAAAAATTAAAATCAACCAACAAAAACAAAAACACTTTTTGGAAGAGAACTACATGGAGTTTGATCCCATAAAAGGGTACGTAGGCAAGGAACCAATATTCCTTCAATTCCAATAAAACAAAATTCAAACACTTTCTTCTCCCTCCAATTCTTGACTTAGTAAACTCTTAGGTGTAAATATCATTTTTTAAATAGCATTTAAAAATAAAGCGCGCGCGTAGAAAGTAAAGACGGTTCATATAGGATACTATAGTCGTTATGGGTGCCTAACACCTTCTCGTAACGAAAACAACTCCCGGACCTCGATTCTCAAGGGTTTTTCTTATTTTTCCCTTCCCAAGAAAAAAATGAGATATCAAAGGTTAAAAGGTTCAAACGTAATCAATGTTTGACACCCAAAAACCAAGATAAAACAACCGTTATCATCATTCCTATTATCTTTCATTACTTAATATACAACTCCTCATCTTCCCTTACATTTCATCTTAACGACCCTCTCATCGTTTACAATCATCTAAATTAGACCTCTATATTCTCTATTCATTTTTACACCTTACCCATTACTATCAAACATTCATATTAAGTTCTTTAACTACATTGGCTCCTTTACTCTTTCACTTAACGGTACTCCTAAACTCATTATTGGCTTAAGGAGATTATGTATAACCTCATCAATTACTCAGAAAAGCACCTACTTCATATCCCCTTTTATGATCGTCTTATACCCCTTTTACTAAATCGTGTGTTTTTAGACTCACCACGTACCCACACTATCTGCTCCATTGAAGTCTTGTCTTGTAAACCTTAGTTAACTGGATATCTTTTCTCGCTGTTATTTTCACCATTGACCTTACCCAATGTTTTAACTCCTACTCACAACATAACCCACTTCATCATTTATTCGTCACCCTAAACAAGATACATCATCAATATTTCTCGTCATTCACAAACATCATTTATTACATCATTCATCATCACCATTCAACAATTATCATCTCAACATAGATTTGCATCATACGACAGTAACCTCTCATCATTAAACAATATATTACGCGAACATATGTACACAACACATCCCTTTGTTATTCATTACTAAATTTGGAATCTACTCTTGTCATTCGTTCCCTCCATTACTACCTTTTTCATTCTATTAGTATACATTATTCTCCATTCTAATTTAAGTGTTTACCTCTCTATCAATATTCCTCGTAGCGTCATCCAAATTATCTTGAGGTAATCACTTCTACTTATGCTCGAACACACTCCCTCATATATATATATATATATATATATATATATATATATATATATATATATATGTAATTTAGAGGTCATTACATTTACTTTACACACTAATGGATTTCTTGAAATCACTACTACTTTTATAGATGTTGAAGAATCCACTAAAAGGATTGTACTGAAATTTCATTAATAACGGATCATGACCCAAGTGCGGTGTTTAAATCATAACTCAAGTTCTAGAGGGACTGATGGATTCCATCCATTGGTAAATGAAAGCTAACACCTTTATCTACATCTTTCATGAATAAACCTAAATCCAATTCGGTACAGAGAAGGGTGGAAAGATTGGTTTCCCTGAACCTAGGTAGATTGCATGACCTTGTTGTCCCCTGTGTAGTACTTTGATCATAACTCACGTTATGGATGGCGTATGGAGGTGAGACCAAAGCCATTGGAAAACTAACATCCATACCTACAACTACAACTTTCATGAAGACACCTAAGCTCAATTCGGAATAGAAAAAGGGTAAAAAAAAGGCACAAAAACGTAACACTCGCAGTTCTGACAGCACGAAGACAAAGGCACAACAAAACAGTCACCCATGAGGGGCTGCCTTGCTGCTCTCAGGCGCTGGCAAGCTGCGCCCAGGCGTGGGCAGGCAGTAGCCAGTGACCTGCGCTGCAGCTCTCTACAATTCCGGTTTTGCCGTTTCGTTAGTAAAAACTCAACCGTTAACCCGATTTCAATTCCGTTTTCATCTACGCGTTCTACTAAATTAATCCTATCATACTTTTCTGAAAAATCATATTTTTACATCCAAAAAAAAAAAATCCCAGAATCACTTATTTTCCAAAAACACTTAAAATCACTTTTAACTCACTTAACTCAATCCCAAAACGCCCCAATTGTCCCTAATTATCACTCTAGGTTTACCCTACTGTTTGGGCATTAATTCCCTCTTAACCTATCCAATTTTACACTCGTTCAGGGTCATGTTCTTAACTCTAATCTCTAAACTAGGTTCCCTTAACAAAACTCTTTCAACAACAATTTTACATCCGTTCATCATAATTTTTAGTGAAACTCTTCCTCATAACAACAATCATAACCTTAAAATTAATTAACCCCAACAACGTCCTCATCACCATCATAACAACACTTCTCCTATAACCCCTTTACCACCACACAACAGAATATTGAACCCTAGAGATGAAGAGATTCTCGATGTTGCTGCACTAGAGTTCCACTTCTCTCCCTCTGCTTTTCTTCTCCCTTTTCTCTGATCAGCAAAACTGATTTTTAATCCCTAAGATTCCTATTTATATTCAGGCTCACTTTTCGCTATAATTGTCTTCCTTTCCTACGCACTACTCTTTTACTTCTCCCCTCCCCCACTTATTATAATCGTACTTTCTACACCCACGTCTCTTTATTTATTTTGTTATGACACTCCTCCTCGTTCCTTTTAATTTTCGCAAAGCACCTCCTACTCCACGCCATTATTTATATTTTCTCAACAATAAAATAATACTCAAGCACAAGCAGCATCAACAATAATATTAATCAAAACTCTACCTATTAAACATCATTGAATTATTTAAAAATAGAAGTGGGGGTGTTACATCAGGGACTATTTTAAAAAACAAAATATTTTACAGGGATGGATTCCAATTTTTTTTTTACCAGGGACCAAAACCCAAACTCGCCATATTTGCAGGGACCAAAAACATATTTTAGACTTTTCGATATATAAGTGGAACCACCAATTTTGGATTGTGGTATCCAAAGGGAAGTTCTTGCTGTTTAGTTGGGTTTTATGATTCAGATTTTACCAGTTGCAAATCGGATAGAAAAAGCACAAGTGGTACATGTAACGCCCATACTAGACGTATCTAGAAAGTCTAGCACGTGCGTTATCTTTAGTACTGGATACATTAAAATTTACAACAATAAAACTTTCGAATGAATAACTATACAACAACGTGAGTTCGTACAAGAGATTACATCTTAAACTTTCCTAATACATAATGTATACATCCTTGAAGATCCACATCATCCGGCATCGGGTACGAACCAACACCTGTCACAGCATCCATTCGGCTACTAGCTTGCTAACCAACCTGATATCTGAAACAAATAAGGATTGGGATGAGACATAATGTCTCAGTGAGTTCCACCTAACCCTAGGCTATAGGCAACCTCAGGGGAAAACCTATCGTCGCCACGTGTCTACATTACAACCTGACGGTTGATTATACATGTGTGGAGTCTTGCTTTCCTAGACGGTAGTGCATGCTAGACCCGTCATAGGCTTACCTTACTTGTTATAGGCTTCTCTTTTTATACGTGTCATGGCGGTTAAGGGGGAACTAAAACCGCAATTCCAAGATACGACCTACGCATCAAGGCCTTCACTTGCTAAGTCATGACACGACTCTAAACCGGACAATTAGGGGAAACCTATGATCGTCGTCGGTATAACTCTCCGAACTTGCTTACTTGAATATGTTGTATCTAAAAACTTTCTTAATCTTGCCACCAAAGTGACTCTTTCTAGCTTGCTAGCTCTTGACTTTCTACTTACTTATTCTTTCTAGTTCTTGACAGTCTATGCCAAGGCTTTATGACACAACATAAACATGTCTAATAAATATGCATAGTCAAGTTCATTAAGTTAGCGTTTAACAAACAATTATAATCTGAGTTCATTTTACGGAAAGCCACGAGTGGAGTAACCCCGAGCGCAATCCCTATATAACCGATGGAACCTATCTAAGGAATAACCAACGGCACTCCTGCAGTGACGTGCGGGATCCTTACGGCTAACCCCATTTACCCTGGTGGAAACCCCCTAAGCCATCCTAGTGTGAGCCACAAGGGACACAACCACTACATCTTGCTAAAGCTTTCTATGTGAATAGATATCTAATCGCTTCACAGCTTTATTAAAGTCTTTAGTCTATGAATGCATGAGTATTAAATCTATATATACTATTTCTTTTACCTCGGATCCTTAAATGATCCCATTAGAGGTAAACTATATGCTTGCTTAACTTTCTATGTGAAGAGACATCTAATCAATTCACGTCTTGCCATACTCGTATGGCACGCTAGTTTCTATACGAAGAGAATGCTCTAAATCACTTTGCATCTAATCAAGCATACTACTCATGCCTAGCATTCTATTCTTTGCTAATTATTCTAGTTCTCGATAACTATACCGAGGCTCTAGTTCTTCCCTTTCTTAATGGTTGACTTGCTACCCGTCCTTATCTTACTATTCTTTCTTTGCCATGCTTTGCTAACTATGCCAAATACTTGCTTTTCCTCAAGAGATCTTTACTTAAAATTAGACAATAGAATCTAGACTTTGAGGGGTTTATTTCATAAAAGACTGCTCGGGTAACACCGGCTTAAAGGACGTCAACAAGACCTGAGGCGAGCAAACAATGCCGTAAGCACTGTCTTGCTCGCGAGGCGAGCAGCATTACTCGCCGTGGCGAGTTGCATTACTCGCGAGGCAAGCTAGGGGCGAGCAGTACCCCTGGTTCAGTTGCCTTGCTCGCGAGGCGAGCTATGACAGTCCAACCCTGCATAAAAGGTGTTCTTGACCCCAAAGCCTCAAAACCAAATATCTTTATGCATAGTATGATTCTAGAGGTCATAAGAAACTTGTAAAACATTTTAATGGCAAGCATTGGTAAGTATAGCAAGCATAACATAAAAAGGGGTGCTCACACACTATATGCAAACCCTACAATTCATTTCTTAACTTACAAGTCAATAACATAAACTCAAGGTGGAAAAACTATCTAAGGAACTCACCTAAAAGATTACACTTGATTCCCAAAAGCTTCCAAGCATCAACTTCCCTTCATGCCTCAAAACCCTAGCTTTGTGGTCCTTATTGCTTTCTTGATCAAACCATCTCACTCTTGCTGTTTTCTTGCAATCCATAACATCTTCATCCTTGCTATCTCATCTCAAATCCAACCCAAAGCTTTATTCAACAAACCCTAGTTCTTGATTTGTTCACATCCATGGCCTTAGCTCACCAATCAATCTTCAATCATCTCCCTCTTTGCTTCTTAACCATGAATAAACCATAGCTTACACCAAAACATGCTTCAACTTCCAACTTGATCAAAACCCTAACTTTGAATCCATTCTTGAAAGATAGAAAAGAGGAATCAAACAAAACCCCAAGCTTAAGAGATGATGAGAAACATAATCTAGGAGCATGCCATAAGAGGAAGTAGTTTTGATGGAGTTGTGAGGTGAGGAGAAGGAGGGAGATCGATGGAGAAGAGAGAAGAGAGAGCTCAAAGTCTTTCTCTAACCAAGAGAGAGAAAGGAAAGAAGGAAAATGAGATATTTTTGGCCCTTCACCAAATAAATATCTTCCTCTCGTGCAATTACCAAATTGCCCTTGCCTTAAGCGTGCTAAAACCGTCTCTGATACTTAATCCGTAATGAGCTGATATTACGTAATAAATATTATCCATTAAACTTTCTTTTCAAAATAAGTTCTCTGGGACGATCGACTGATACAGTTCTGATACTGACAGGCGGGATATTACATGTCATTTGTTTGAAAATTGTTTAATCTCGTGGCATAGTAAAAAGCAACATACGTTGCTCTTTCTACCGCTGAGGCTGAATATGTGGCAGCCAGGAGTTGTTGCTCTCAAATTTTATGGATCAAACAACAATTCCTTGACTATGATTTAAAATTAGACCGTGTTCCAATCAAATGTAATAACACTAGTTCTATTAATCTCACCAAAACCCCTGTCTTACATTCAAGTAGACATGATAACAACTTATGCCTTCAGTCACCAATAAGAAAGCCCTTTTACTTTGTCGAGAAGCTGAGGGATTGAATTTTCCTTATTATAAAAAATTCTATCATTCATTTCATTCTAAATAACCCAAACACACGTGAACCAAAATAAGTCCATAAAAGAGCGTTGCACTTTCGAACCACCTGTCAAGAAAGCAAATTGAAGAAAATAATTTGTGATCCCGAGGGGGTCAACAAAAGAAAAGCTCAGTAAATCACGAAGTTTATATTACAAATAACTAAAAAAAAGAATAATGAGAAAACAAATGGTTTGCCGTTTCCACTTCCCCACACTCACTCACACAATGTTAGGCATCATGAGAGATCACACCGCGCTAAAACAAGTTATCTCTGGTACGTAACCTATTGCGCATAAGACACCAAGTAAAAACAGAAATATATGCCAAATCAAGTATGAAATTGCGTTATGTTGATGTGGCTGCGAACTAGTTAGAAAATGATACACGCCTCAGACCAAATTTGAAATTTGATAGTTTTGATCTTTTCATCAAATATTTGATTTTAAATATGGTGATATGTTACATGTTTAAGTGAAGTTTTTAAGATAATTTTCTTACAATTTCATTGATTTTTCCATCATTAGCAGGGGTGAATCTAGACATTTGGTACATGAGGGGATAAATTTTCAAAGAAACAATAATGCAAACTATATTAAAAATAAGAAGTAACATTGTTTGATACAATACACTACAATGAAAATCGTCTTCTATCTATTTGTTGAAAACGAGCTAAAATGACATCATTGCTAATTGTTAAAATAACATCTCTTTATATATAAGTTACAGAACGGTCTGTTAGCCACTGATCATCCATTTTGTACGTTACATAGGCAGGGGCGGATCTGGACTCAAAATATTAGTGAGGCAACTTTTTTTTTGTCAAATAATTAAATAATATTGTATTTAGTAGGAAGTTATATTAAAAATAGTTGTAGCAATCAAAATTACAAAGAAAATAATCTACTTTCCATTTGTTGAAAATGAACTAAAATTATATCATTACTAATTGTTCTAAGAACATCTCTTTCTGTATAGGTTACAAGAGATGAATCAAATGCTCTTGCATGATACACGTGCATACGGGCGGGTGAGTGTGCTGCACTTTTTTTTTTTTTAAAACAAGTCGCAATTGCATAAAAATTATAAAAATATAGACATGTGTACAAATTGTACAAAAATTTATTTCCGTATTAAATATGAGTAAAATTATAGACATGTGTATAAATTAAAAAAAAATCGGTCCTCATGTAAATATATGAGTTAAAATATAGACACATGTATAAATTTAAAAAATAGGTCATCTTATTAATATACGAGTAAAAATATAGACACATGTATAAATTACAAAAAAATATATCTTCGTATTAATATATAAGTAGAAATATAGGCATATGTATAAACATAAAAAATTAAGTTTGTATTAATATACGAATAAAATTATACAATGAACCGGTAAAATTTTTAAAAAAAAAAAGAAGAAAGAAAAAGGGAGGACCTAGGCTGGTGTGGCACTTGCCACACTGTGCCTTGAAGAGGTCTGCTCCTGTACATAAGTTACTCTTCACAACTTTCATAACTGAAAAAACACGTTCAACACTTGACATTTGACATACAAACAAATATTAACGGCTTAACCTTTTCAAGAATCTGCACATATTTTTAAAAATGATCATATAGAGAGTAACCTATGTACAATACATTACTACTAAAGATCAGAAGATTTTAGATTTCACAACCAAAGTACTTAGTTTTATTATTCTCAATTGTATGAGTAAGCTCAATACAATTGCATAACATAAAATTGAGCACTCTGCATGTACTTTATTTATTAAAAAAATAAATAGAGAAAGTACATGTGTAGCTTTAGCCGCACATAACCTTTAAATGCATCCGTTCCCGATCATTAGACATATACCATATATCTTTTTTTTTAAAGAACATATACCATAATACCATATATGTTAAAACATATCACATCATCAATTTTTTAATAAAAAAATATAATGGAGATACCAAAACTATCGTAACTTAAAATATATGACCACCAAATCCGTATAATGGTAAAAACATGTGTACTGAAATTGGAATTAAGCCAAAAAAAATTATTTCGTTTAAGCTGGTCCTACCTACTGAAATCTTGACCCCTCCTATGCAACCTCAAATAAACACAAATTTTGGCACATTAACTAAAATTCTGTTGAATTACAATCTGGCAAAATGTGAACGTTGATACTCCAAGAAAGAGAGAAGTAAATATGGATGAGGAATTGGGAAAGCAGTTACATATGTATGGCCATACATAGCGGTACCAAAAGGCAGAGTCAAATGTAGACTGAGAAATATTAGGAAATAACAAAATAATGTGATTTGGTATTGGGAACAAAATGAATGATATTTACAAAGTCCAAAAATGATATCACCGTCCATGAATTATGGGGCCTCTTAATTTCATTCTTTGATAGTGACATTCATTTGGAAATTGGGATTGAGCAACCATAGGTTAAATACTCCATCATCTCTAACCCCTCCTTCACAAAATCTCTCTCACACACATTATACAAATATACAACGATTTATAAACCTCTCCTCCAGCTTCAGGTAATTTTCTGTTGTCTTTTCAATAATTTATTTGGTTTAATTTTTTTTTTGAAGGATTATTTGGTTTAATTTGTTGCCTTTGTTTGTTTATGATTGAATAGTTTAGGGTAAATTCTAATGTTATACTCCAGTTTTATTTATATTTATACAACCGTTTCTTTTGATCTAGTAATTTTCGTTCCGTAATCATTTATTTCATGTGATTTTAATGTTAGTTTTTTGTCATTTTGGCTTCTCAATACTTTGTTATTATTCATTCATTTCGTTGAAAATTCTGGGTGACATGAAAATGATCAATTCAATCGTATTTCTGAATAGTGAATTTCATTTGTGATCATAGTTGTGGCTATAATGTGAACCTTAATATTGTGGGATGAGTATATTTTTTTGCAATATTATCACTTATTGGTTGATATTCAAACGGATCAAGTTAGGGTTTTAGATTCAAATTTTTAGAGAAAAAAAAAGGCTTAAAAAAATTCAACTTTATAGTATGACAAATTAGTTATAGATGTTTAAATTGGGGTTTCATATTCACTTTGATCCATTCACAAACCTTGAACTCAGCAAAGTTTTATTTATTTTGCATTTTGTGTTATTTTTACCTTCATATTTCATAAGACCTCCATAAGATTGTTTTGAACCTCTAAGCATATATTGGCTCAGTCTTGTAACTAGGTACGTCTCACAGAAATTTTGATAAGAGTTTGTGAATTTTATTCAATAGAATGAATGTATCGAAAAATATGTATTATAGAGAAATGTTGCTAGCATTGTTCTTAATTTTGTATGCTATTGTAGTCTTTAGATAGACATTATACACAAATAAGAAAAGTCTTTAGGATACATTTCGATGCTAAAAATTGAACTTTTGCATAGTATAAAACTATCTTACATGTCCATGTTAGACAAACTGTCTCTTTCCTCTAAAATATGTAAGGTTAACAAAATCTCTTAAATATATGTTTATAATAAGATATTATTTCTTTAGTAATTCCTGAGTAACAAGTCTTACTTAGATACAAACATAAATAAAATAAAAAATTGAACACAATTACATAAATGGAGAAAAACAAATGAAATATAATTTAGTTACATCATGCAATTATTTTTTTTTTTTAATTTTTTCCTTTAATGAGTATGTACCTGAACCTTTTTATTTGTGTTTACGACCAAGTAAGCATTTCTGACCGGTGAGTCACCCCATATGCTCGGTTGAAAAGGCATAACTTTTTGTTGAAAAAATTATCACGTGGTGTTACTTTTTATATGGTTAAGAGACTCTAGCTAATCGCACATTAGGGTCAATTTCATTGGCATTTATAAAATATGATATCTGTTTACATCATGCGAGGCTATGGCCAAGTAGTCAAATTAGAAAACTCTTCTTATGTTTGGACTTTTGTAATATATGATTGAGCTTTTTGTATAGGACTTTTATGTAAAACAAAACTAATGTGTTAAATATGTTCTTAGCTTTATAGCTTTCTAATTTGTTTTTGTCTTTGGTCTTTGGATCAACTCTTTCATCCCTACAAAGTTGCATGTTTTTAATTTCTTTTTAGTTACAAAAAACGTGTAACTTTGCAATTCGTAAAGACTAAATGTAAAATTTTATAGGTATAGAAAACATATTTAACCATTTATCTAAACCAAGAACATAACTATTATGATCTATTTCCATAATTTTATAGTAAAATTTATTATTAGGTAGAAGTTTGAAACCTTGAGTTTTGAGCAAACATATTGTTTTATTTCTTTACAAGTTATTCACTAAGATGACTTGTAAAAATAGACTTGTACCTAGTTTATTTATTAACATGTAGTTTTAAGTTCTCACGGCTCTAACTTTTCTTCATGTTATTATTACTCACTGGTTTAGTTTGTTGTGCAAGCTACTTAATTATTTGCCTATGTTAGTTAGGTTGTTTACGTTGTTTCAAGGACACCACACGTTATCGATGAAATTTTGTTCCGTGAGTATAAATGCTCTTACAATGACATCCTTCATTTTTACACGCAAAAAATGTTTTGCAATTTTCTTCCATTTTGCATTTCATACGATTTATACTCCTATAAGGCAGGCCCAATATATGTGATTCACTTGGCTTTTAAGCTAAAAATGTTGTGATTATATAATGAAAATTGCAACAAATTTTGCAATGCATATAAAGTGATACGTAATAAATTATTGTGTGATTGTTTTTTGGTTAATAGGTTGTGTGCAAATGGGAGCAGGTGGTAGAGCCTCTAATCCTCCATCACAAAGGAATATAGAGAATGATGAACATTTGAAGAGGGTTCCAACTACAAAACCACCATTCACTCTTGGTGAAGTCAAGAAAGCAATTCCACCACATTGTTTTAACCGTTCCTTGATTAGATCATTTTCCTATGTCATTGTTGACCTTACCATAGCATCAATCCTTGCCTACATAGCCACAAATTACTTTCCTACCATTCCACATAACCTCTTATTTTTGGCGTGGCCCGTTTATTGGGCCATCCAAGGATGCATTCTAACCGGACTTTGGGTCATTGCACACGAATGTGGCCACCATGCATTTAGTAATTATCAATGGGTCGACGATTTAGTTGGCCTTCTCCTTCATTCTTGCCTCTTGGTACCTTATTTTTCGTGGAAATATAGTCATCGTCGCCACCATTCTAACACTGGTTCTCTAGAACGCGACGAGGTTTTTGTTCCTAAGAAAAAATCTCAAATTGGTTGGTATTTTAAATACCTTGACAACCCACTAGGAAGATTTCTCACACTCACTGTAACGCTCACTCTTGGTTGGCCGCTTTACTTAGCCTTCAATGTTTCAGGTCGGCCCTACGATAGGTTCGCCTCACATTACGACCCATATGGACCCATTTATTCAGATCGTGAAAGACTTCAAATTTATGTTTCAGATGCCGGGATTCTCGCAATTTCTTACGGGCTTTACCGTCTTGTTTTGGCCCAAGGTTTGAATTGGGTTATTTGTGTTTATGGAATTCCACTTCTTATTGTCAATGGGTTTTTGGTTTTGATTACTTACTTGCAACACACTCACCCTGCTTTGCCTCATTATGATTCTACCGAGTGGGATTGGATGAGAGGTGCTTTGGCAACTGTGGATAGAGATTATGGAATTCTTAATAAGGTTTTTCATAACATAACTGATACTCATGTGGTTCATCATATGTTTTCAACTATGCCTCATTATCATGCTATGGAAGCTACAAAGGCCGTGAAACCAATTTTGGGTGAATATTATCATTTTGATGGGACTCCTATTTACAAAGCTATGTGGAGAGAGGCTAAGGAGTGTCTTTATGTTGAAGCTGATGAAGGTAGTGAAGTTAAAGGTGTTTATTGGTACAAAAATAAACTTTAATTAATTATAAGGTTAATGTTTGGTTAGAGCTACTAAGTGTATAGGTGTGGAATTGGGAAGTGTTAAGTTGGTTTTCATGACCATTTAGGATGATGTCTCCTTTTGTCACATGTTGAGTCTATGTTTGTGACTATGCGTCTTTGGAATAATTGATATGGTTGGTTATCCATAGAAAAAATGGTCAGAATAAAAGGACGGTGCATAGTGTTGTTTTTTTTTTTTTTTTGTTAAAATAAAGTTGAAGTCTTGTTGTGGTATTGGACAATTTAAAATATTGGTGATTTGAAATCATTTTGTTTCTTTAATTTACTTCCAATATAATTGCTTGCTTATTTTGGCCAAATTGGAAAAATAGGGCGTCAAAACTCAAAAAAAGTTTGAAGTATGCGACACGATACAAAATGAATAATTTGTGTGGTTTGAATGATTAAGTGGTGTGATTTGCAACTATAATCCAACTGAATAGTGTCATTTGATCGCAGTACTTTGGAGTTTGGACAAGAAAATTTAACAAACCTCCATTATTTATGTTATTTGAAGCCCATAGAAGTTTAAATGTCTTTCAAAAAATAAAAGTTTAAATATGGGTATTGGGACTACCTTAAATTCAATAAAAATAATATTTGTGCAACCATTTTTTTTAACAATTTTGGGGAAAACATTTCTATCCAATTCTTTTGGGACAAACACAATAGAAAAAGAAATAGAGAGAAAGAAAAAAAAATACAATGTAAATATGAGAGAAAGTTGTCCAAAAATTATTACAAAATAATTATATAAATACATCATTTTTCTAAAGTTAGTCTCCATGAACTGTAATTGAACACAACTCCCCCCCCCCCCCCCCCCCCCCCCCCGGGTACTGCTCTCAATCCCCAAAACACCAGATGATGGCTTCCATAAAAGCTATATCTATATTTCTTTTTTGACGCAATCCATAAAGGCTCTTGGAAACCAACTTTTCGGTGGGCTTTTTGCAAAAATTGAGGAATGTTAGAGAATTGCTCTTCTCCTATCAGTTTTTGCTCATTCATGTTTAATGTAAGTTAACTCACGCTGAAAAGCAGTGGCGGAGCTAGGATTTTTATAAAGCCCGGGCGAAAAAAAATTTGCAATACATTTATAGGGGTTTACATAAGAAATTGCAAGAAAATAATAAAAAATTTAAAGAAATTGCCCAATTTATAGGGGTTTATATAAGAAATTCAAGAGGATTTACATAAGAAATTGCAAAAAATTTGGGCCGGAGCCCGGGCGAGTGCCCGAGCTCGCTTGGCCTTAGAACCGCCCCTGCTGAAAAGTACGGTTACGTGAGTTAACTCATGTTGAAAATGCATCTGCGTGAGTTAACTCACATTTAGCTATTTTAACGGGAACGAGCAAAAATATATGGGAGAAGAGCATACCCGTAATGTTATGGGAGAATAGCAACTACCCGTGTAATTTATAGGGTTATGGGGACGAGCATAAACACATTTGGAAATTGCTCTACATGCTTTTCAGGTTGCACAAAGGTCCATCAATTTTATTGTACGGTAACTCCCGATAACAAAAAATATATTTGGAGATACAAGCAGCGTTTTTTTTTTTTACATTGAATCGTAATTTTTGATCAATTTATTTTAAACGTTGAGCAATCTACAGTGTGTATAGAGCAACCATCAATTTGTTTGTGTTACTTCGATGCCGAAATCTATCAAAATAAAAGTTTAACGATATCTTTTGCTCAAAAAAAAAAAACTTTTGGCTTACAACTTTATAAAGCCTCTCGAAAGAAAAAAAATATGTTTTTTAAACTTTCCATTCTATGTATTTTTCATGCACCCGATTTTTTTTCCTCAAAATATTCTTTGTTCATACTATAGAATCTGAACTCCTTTCAAGGGATTTTAGCATTATACGATCTGAAACCTCATGAAACCCGTAACTAGTGCATAAATTGATATCAAAAGTTCTCTTCCGACCACCATCTGATCCCCATAAAAACTGTAAAGTAATTCTAGGGATGGTATGAATGGTCAACAATGACTATGGTACCATGATCATTCCCAATAGAAAACTACGAAAGAAAAATTTAGAATGAGTAAAAAGTGAAGATTAAATGAATGTTGAAGGATGCAAGACTATTTATAGTCGTAAAACGTTCATATACTTGAACAATTGTCAAAAGAAACATTTATAATGTCTAACCCAACCAAAAATGCATTAAACACACCAAAAACCGTCCAAGCATTGCTTGTAACGCCACATGCCATATTCTTTGATGGTTTAAATTATAGAATGTGAATTCTTCAGAGAAGGATTCAGATTTTATAATTTGAACCATCCTATAATGTGTTAGTAATAAGGTTTTGGTATGGTTCAGAACATATGAAATGAAATGACCTAGATACAAACATTGTATGAAAAAAATAGTTTTTTCAAATTATTACTTTATACTACAAAAACACAATTAATGAAGCCTAACATACCATTGTTGAAATTATAAGATGAGTGACGATGAAAGGGAAGGTGTTCCAAGAGGTTATTTTGAAGTTGATCTTGTTGTTTTGCAGATGGCAGCAATATCAAGTTCAAAACAACATCTTGGTTTTAGATCTATTGGATAAGTGGTCATGGTTATTTGTTGTGGTTTACAGCAAATGAATCAACCACACCAATTTATACAAGTTTTTGTGCGTCGTCGACCACAGTAATTGTCGATGCAATGTGGACTACATGAAAAATGTTGATTATTCTCTTTTATAATTTTCTTTGATAACCTACAAAAATGTTGGTTATTACCTTCATTTTTGCCTCTAAATAAAGTATCTTTTAAGTGATTACATGGCCTTTTTCTCGTCCTCTGTGTCTATTTAGCTATTTTGTTTTGTCGGTTCCCTTTGGAAAGTTTAAGCATGATATTTGAACATATCACTTGTTTCGGGTATGTTCATTCATGAAGGACTTAAGGCAGTTAAAAGGCTAGTCATGAGTAGCATCAAAGCGGATGAATACATGATATTTTAGAGTCCATTGAAGGATTTGTGCTGAAATTTCATGAAAGCGCAACATGACCTATGTGCATTAGTTTGATCATATATCGAGTTGTAGATGTCCAAATGGAGTTCAACCAACGACAAATGAAAGCTAACATTTATATCTACAACTTTCATGAAGACACATAAACTCAATTCAGAACACAAAGGGGTAAAAATGACACATAAATGGGCGTCATAAAAAACCATCTTCAAGCGCTAGCTCCATGTAATTGGGCGCTAGGCGCCGCAGTAGAAGCGCAACACCCCTTGTTGGGTCTGTTACACTATAAATACAATTTTTAACATGTTGTTCCCTAGGAGAGAAAACACAGAGGAGGTTGTTCCCAACACCATTGAAGGAGATTTCTCAAGAATCGTTCATTGGTTATTCTTGTAATTCTTCCTTAATCTCTTTCTCTTGTTAATTTGTTATGAGTAACCAAACCCTCCGCTGTCGGGGATGAATAGAACTAGATGAATACCTTTTTATGTGATTTGATCTTTGATTATCGGTGAAACTTATTGAATTATTTTTAGGCCGGTGGAAAGAACATTTAAAGATGATGTTGAAGATCACGAGATAAATAAGAGTATTGAAACGATAGAACCTGAGGTATGAATAACGATGTACATGGTTATTGATACCTTTGACAAATGGTAATATGGTTTCTTGGCAGCATCACCGACGAGACTCTCGGGTCCATGAAAGTGACGTAAAACGGCGTGGTTCTTACTATGGAAGAATCGATTGGGGCGTGGCCATGTCAGTTTTACCGGGGGACACGGTGGACGCCAAATATACTTGCGGTGAGTACAATATCGATAACTAGGGTTTAGTATCTGTTTAGATCATGTTTTGGAAATGATCTCAACGAGATATTTATAGCCCTTGTTGAGCTTGTATTTCTGTGACTTAGACCCTAAGTAGTTTAAGCCCTAAGTTACGTTTTCTATGCAAAACGTGCGCTCTAAATACTTCTAGAATAGGCATGGCAACAAAACCCATACCCGCGGTTACCGGCCCGAACCAAACCCAGTTTGACAGGTTTTTCCCGTTTTGACTGGGTTTGGGTATGGGTATGGGTTTTCCCCGATTTCATAACACGGGTATGGGACGGGTAACGGGTATATAGGTACCCACCCCGAACCCATACCCAAACCCGTCCCAAATGTAAAAAATTACTTTATGATTATATGTCATGTTATTTTGTTTGATAATTGTCATTTTAATAAAAACTACCATTGATATTTAAAGGATCAACTAAATCAATCCGACTAACAAATGTTAAAGTGAGCGTATTGTTGAATAATGTATTACAACGTTGCTCTTGGGGATGAAAAAAAAAACTTCTATTTTTTTTATTAAAAAAAATTATTCAATGCGGGGACGGGGATGGGGCGGGGATACCCGAACCCATCGGGGACGGGAATGGGATTCAATTTCTCATCCCCGTTGGGTATGGGTAGGGTAACGGGTAAGCATATTCAAATTGGGGTTGGGGACGGGGAAGGTAAAACCCGTCCCCACCCCGCCCCATTGCCATGCCTATTCTAGAAGCCCATGATGGCGGTGACAAGATTTCAAGAACGAGGGCGTGC
Organism: Medicago sativa; assembly: GCF_051527215.1. Classification (NCBI taxonomy): domain Eukaryota; kingdom Viridiplantae; phylum Streptophyta; class Magnoliopsida; order Fabales; family Fabaceae; genus Medicago; species Medicago sativa. Next base: position 51,942,331 of record NC_140749.1, read on the forward strand.
TCCTGGGTCATTAAGCCCTTGTGAAAGGATACTGAGCTCTTAGTAGAATATTGACGGTCCACCATCTAATTAATAAAAAAAATGATATTTATACAATATACTTTTGTGACAACTCTCTGCACTCGTATTATGTTTTTATTTGCTCACTCTCTTTCTCTCTACTGTTTTTGTTCAAGAAAAAAAATATTGTTCATTTCTTAATAATAACCAAGAGTAAAGGAGGTTTTGGCTATGGCAATGAAAAAGAGAACATGGAATCACGTCAACCAAGTCAAACACTAACAAAGTCGCAGTCACGCTTGTTCTTTCTTTCTTTCATGCTTGTGTTTGACTTTGTCTTTGTATTCGGTAAACCTGCACGTCTCCATGTGGCATATTGATTCGAATCGTAACCATATCAAAATATGATGTGTGTTGTGTATGCCAGCAATATCATGGTCCCCTTGCATAGAGCCAGCTACAACTAAGCCGGCACCACATCACACTCGTGTGTGTGTGCTGTTTATTTGATGATGAGTTCTGAGATTCCATATTACAAAGGCCACGTTAAGACTTAAGATCACACGCTTTGGTTTATATTCTGACACAACACTAACTTAAGACTTGGTACCACGTACGGAGGAAGGATCCTATTTGCTTCATTTTCTCCAACAACTACCAACTCTCTTTTCTTTCAATTTTAAAATGGTTTAACTGTACTTTTTTTTTGGTTTGAAGTTTAAGTGTACTTTTAATCATCTTAATTTTTCAATTGTGCAATAATAGACCTCCTATTTTTTTTTAAACAATTTTAGTCTTTTATCTTAATTAGCCGATCCACTTAGTCAATAAAACTTGATTATTGTTGTTTCTGCTGTCATTTTTCTTAGTTTTAATTTAGTAGCCCTAATCATTATTTTCCATTTCTTTTTCCGATATGGCACATCATGAAAAACTTGCCATATTAGCAAATAAATTTGGAGGAAAATGGTTGGAGTCTACGAAATAAAAAATAATGTTAATGTGGGAGGCTAAAATTGTTTCAAAATAATAGAAGGTTTAAAATTGCGCAATAGTAAAAATTGAGGGACTAAATAAAATGAAACATAGCTTTTTAACATTGATGAACAAAATGGTTCAAAAGCTACTACTACTAGACCAAAGTCACGCTATAATTAACTCAAATTTACAACTAAATCATTTTTTAGATAGACAAAATGGTAATAACTATCGGAAGCTCAGACACCTTAGTGGAGGAGTCGAAGTTCAAACCCGATCACATCATCCGGTCTGGTATGACAATTTTGATATTTTTATCGGTTCAACTAAGACTTGGACAAAAAATTATAAGTGTTGTGGGTTATTATGTGTATTTGTATATAACAGGACAAAATATTATTCACTTCTTCGTTTGCAGAAGTATTGTGCACTCCCTTAAAAAATTACTTCTAATTAAAATAGGGTTAAATATGTTTTTGGTCCCTATAAAATTGGGAACTTTTAAGTTTAGTCCTTACTTAATTTTAATAGGTTTTTTAGTCCCTATAAAAAAAACTTACTTCTAATTTTAGTCCCTGTTACAACAAAGTTTGTTTAATTATCCTTAAACTCTTAAATTTTTGAACGATTTTTTTTTAGACAAGTTTAGAATACTATGAAAGGTTCATTAACTAAAAATTTAGAATTTTTTAACATGAAACAAATTAAATATGACTTTTTTAAAACGACAAAAGTTAAAGATACAATTAACAAAATCTGGACGTAGAAATCAAATTTTGCGACAATTTTTTGCAAAGGAACTTTTTGTAATGTTCTTAATACGTCTGCAAAAAATTGTTCAAAAATTCAAGAGTTTAAGCATAAATTAAACAAATTTGAATTGAGGAGGGACTAATACTGAGTGCAGAATTCTTTTTTAAGGACTAAAAGAACTATTAAAATTAAGTAAGGACTAAACTTAAAAGGTCCCAATTTTATAGGGACCAAAAACATATTTAAACCTTTAAAATAAAATTTTGATATATCAAATGGATTTGAACTTTCATATAGTACTATATTGGTTGATTGAAATCAATTCCTTATTATATCCGATTAATTCTGTAGAAAACTACAATTACTTAATGACAAAGTTTTAGGAATATATAAAAAGTCAATTTGGATAAGCTTAGACAAATTGGTGCTTGAAATGTAGATATATCTAGATATTAATTTACTAAACAATTATATTTATGATTCAAATAGCAAAAATTATATTAAATATTTGCCACTATGTGGAATTCTATGGTCATTTCATGGAAGGTAAATGGAAAAATCAGTGTCTACATCCATTCTCCCCCTCCACAAGATACCCATATACACGTAAAATTTACAACTTCATAACAATTGGCATTTCTTTATTCTATAATAATGATAAATAATAATCAAAATATTAGGGGGAGGAGAGGGGGGGACCATTGATCAAATATTAATTTATTGACTCTCCCTTTCCATTTGTCACAACAGGATTCATCTAACCCTTGCTCCAACTTGTCCCAACAGATATCTTCATATTTTCCCTTTTTCTAATTTCTCCTCTTTTTCCTTTTAAACTATCCCTCAATTTGGGTATGTGCCTCATGCTTATGTGTATATATATGATTCCCTTTTTGCTTTCTTTCTAACTACTCTTCAATATTAACTTTTGCAAAACCCTTCTTAATCCTTTTTCTTTTGAGCATCTATTTGATTCTCAATGGAAAACAAGCTTAGAAACCCTAATTATACATGCATATCAAATTCCAACCAACCTAATTTCCTAGATATGCATAAAGATTCCCACAAAATATCAAAAATGAAACCTAAGATACGAATAATTCACATATATGCACCTGAAATCATCAAAACTGATGCTGAAAATTTTAGGGAACTTGTTCAGAAGTTAACTGGAAAACCAAGTGATGAAGACAAAGATTATTTCAAGAAGAAGACAAGGGTAATTGTAGAAGGATCAAAAAATGAAGGAAGAGAGCAAGAATCTTCAAGAAGCACTACAAGCAGTGGCAGTGGTTTATCATCAGAGAATTGTTCAAGAATGATAACAATAAAAAATGAGGTGAGTAATAATGGTGGTTTTTCGGGGTTGGATCTGACAATGGATAAAGTCAAAGAAGAAGTTGGTAGTGGAAGCAGTGATGAGAGATGTGGTGGCTACTTAGGTGGGTTTTCAGATTTGGAAGGGTTTATTTCTGAAATTAATGGTGGATTTCCTTTGTTTCCCTTGGATCATGCTACTCACAATATGCAAGGGTTTGAACAATATCAACTACTATAGGATATAAATATTTAATTATAAGCATTTAGATACAAATGTATGCCTTTAGATATATAAATTAAATCTATTAATTTTCTTCACTTATAGGTTAATTATATGTATGCTTGATTATGAAATCATGTTTTGGTTTAATTTTCTTATGATAAATAGAATGGCTCACTCATCAGTTTCATATAAATATCTCATTCATTATTGTTTTCACTTCAAATATTCTTGAGATTATAATTAACCAAATATTCTTGTCATTATTTATCCTACCAAATATTCGGGAGATATAGCATTACTGATCTCATTATAACGAGTTAAATTCCGACTTATAAAAAAATCCGAAGATATTATATTATCCAGGCTATTATATACACTAATCTCTTCGAGATCTGATGTGTATTTAAAGGTTGCATCTTATAAATCAAGTTGTATTTTTTGTGACAAAATCTTAATCAAGTGATTAATAAACTTTACTTAAAGTTAAATTGTTCAGAAAAGTTTAAATTTGAATAATGGGTGAAACATTCCTAAGTAAAATTTTATTAATCTTATGGACGAACTCCTTAGTTCAAAAAAAATAATTTTATGGACGAACTCCGGATTCCATCTGTACGTCCAACCTAAAGGTTAAAACTAAAAAAAAACTTTGAATCTTTATAATAAGTTCAATTTCTTATAAGAGAAAACAAGATTCAAACACAAATTTGGTTAATTTTGGCCCAATTGATTCTATTTTTAATTAGAAGGGAAAATATTAATTGGTAAAATGTATCTGGATCCCAGATCACCGTAGAATCTTAGATTAAGAAATGCATGTGTTTTTTTCTTCATTTTTTTTTTGTACGAAATCTTAAAGATCGCACGGTTAAGATTTTAAAATCTAATTTTATCATATATTTATTAAATTTATTAATTTAAATGGGTAGATTGAGTTGATACTACCGCCAATGCGGCACATGTAATGGTCTTAGTCCTCTAGATATAGTTCAATATTGGACAGGATTTGTTTCTTTCTTTTGAAAGTGTTAACTTGTTTTACTCTCTCAAATCAATATTCCAAGGATAAATGTTTTTGGACAATATTCATTTGTAAAACAAGATAAGAATCTGCAAAGACAAATAAACATATGGCATATATGTTTATTTATATATTGCTATTCGTGCAAGTATAATGATATTTTTGCTTCAAATGCATGTTTTTTTCCCAAGTCATATATTAGTGGCACAAGACAGAGAATACAAGGAAAACATTTATATTTTAAGATTATTGTTATACTCTACTTGTTTGAGAAAATTTTAAAAATTAAGCATGTTATAAACTTTTTGTACAATTTTCTTGTAATATAATGCATATATACTTCTGGTAAGCTATCTATTTTAGTTTATTAATTTAATTTATCTCTAATCCAAAGCCTCCATATATCTTGTCGTACCCAAGTTGGGATACTCTATTTATATTGATAAAATGTTGGAATACCATGTTAGAATTCACAACAGTACCTGGGGTTTTAAATTGAAAAGGACCCCTCATGGTTAGGTTAAATATAACTTCAACCGTCCTCGTGAGCTTAGCTCAGTTGGTATGGATAATGCATAAAATATGCAAGGTCCAGGTTTCGAACCTCGGCCACCAAAAAAAAAATATATAACTTCTTAAAAGCCTTTTTAATTAACATATATAAGCATATATATTACACTGAATAACAAAGCCTTTTTTTAATTTGAAGGGACGTTTTAGACTAAAATATATCCTTTCTATATTTCGAGGCTTTCATTAATTTCATAATGAAAAATGTTTGGCGGACAACCATAGAGGTGTGTACGTAAACTAGTCAGAGAATCATGTATTAGGAGAGATATATAGAAAATGATGTGTTGAATGAGTGTTCAAAAATAACAGTGCAGAAGTATCATTATTATTGTTCCTCTAAAAAAGTATTTTCTTTTATTTTATTTTATTTTCATTTTGAAACCTTAGTTGATTCAAGATATGGGACAAGTTTGTTACAATTTTTGTGATGTTTTTGAAGAAAAAATAAATAAATAACACATGGATGAAAGGCATGCAAGTAAAATATGTATGATCCTTTGATATCTATTTAAAAGGTCAACAGTCAGGGACGACCCAACATACACTAGTATGTGGGCCTTATCCTTGACTTGTGTGTGTAAATTTTCAAGTGATTATTGTTACTTCGTCAACAATTTACAGAATGAGAACCCCAATTTCAGTCCAAAAAAAAAATGATAAACCTTAAATTTCTCAATTATAAAGAGAAGCAACATCAACACGGTCATACACATAATCAGAAGTTTTGATTTCCGTCTCAATTTGTTAATTTTTATAGACATTGAAAATGATAAAATCACTCAGTTTTCCAAAATAGGAAAAATCGTAAAAAATAGTTATTATGTATACTGATTTTTTTAAAATGAAATGTTATATAATATTTAAATGAGTCACGATCCGTTGACACCAGGTGTCAACGTTGACATCAAATCTCAATCATTTATTTTATTTAATCAAAGGCTAATTATAGTGCCACATTTATATTTATTGTGTATCCTTTCTTTCAATCACACGCTATTATCAAAGGCTAATTATAATGCTCCATATCTGAACAATTAATTTTGTCAGAAAAAAAACTGAATAATTAAAAAAAAATTACTAACTTAATTTGAATGCTCCATGACTGTATCATTGAAGTTAGTAATTTCACATGATCATCTTTAATAATTTCGATCACATACTAATATTGTTTTCAGTCACTAAACTTAATTTGAATGAATCGTCTTGCCCCGATACTCCTTTGCATCTTCATTCGCTCATGGCTAATTGCTCACATGGATCAGAACCTTTTTAGATGTTTAGGTAAAATTTATTAAATTGATTGCATTTAGAAGAAGGTAGTAAACTAAGTAGAATTGATTGGTATGAAACACATGAAATCAAGAAAGGATCTGACCGATAATTGTGTAGTGGGTTAATAGTGTTTTGCCCCCTTGTAATATAGGTCATTTCTGGTTTTCCACCCTGTAATATTTTTTGTTTGGTTTTCGTCCTTGTAATTTGAAGATTTCTGGTTTTGGACCTTTATGAATTTTAACAGTACAAAATCGACGATATGGCAGGGGGCTAAACCAAAATTTGCTCAAATTAACAGGGGGTAAACTGAAATTTGCTCAAATCACAGGGGGGGTAAACCGAAATTTTCACAAATTACAGGGGGCAAAATTTGCCATGAAGGTCCAAAACCAAAAAATCTTCAAATTACAAGGACGAAAACCAAACAAAAAATTTTACAGGGTGGAAAACCGGAAATGACCTATATTATAGGGGGGTAAAGCACTATTAACCCTATGTAGTTGAAATCGGTGAGAATACACATTTTTTCATTGTTGTTCGTTTAATGATTGTTTAGGAAACTCTATAGAGAACGCACATGAGTTAATTGAGAAACAATTACGGACCTTCGGATTAAAAAAATAAATGGTTGAGATTTGGTGTTAACAAATCCGTTGACATATGGTGTCAAAGGATCCTAACTCTATTTAAATATATATATACATATTTTACTCTGCAAAATTATATATTTGTTGCCTACACTACATAAAATTTCTGGGTCCGTCCTTGTCTACAACCTCCGGTGTTCAGAAGCCAAAAGTGTCAAATTGTAAATGGTATAAAAGCATGTTGATTGTGAGTACGTGTTTTCTCATGTTTGGCCACTTTGCTTGATGCAGTTTTGAGGGTTGTTTGTCCCACCGTTAAAGCCACGGTCCCAAATCCCACAAGTGGAGAAACTCAAGTCAAGTCCATACATGTGTGTTTCCCTCCTCCGGCCACTGGTACACTAGAACATCTATAAGTGTTCATCTTTAATCTTGTGGGTCAAACAAGAAGTTCACAGACGTCCCTTTTTTCGTAGATACTCTCGTACCTCTAAATATATTAAAAAAAAAAAAAAAAGACATCTCTAACACAATCATGCATGTGTTTGAAGTCAGGAAGCTCTTTAGAATGAATTGCGTGCCACCCAAAGATATCCAGGCATGTATGTCTTACGGCAAACAGAGCACATCTCATCAATAGGAAATAATGAAATCATAAGGTACTTTCGCGTGCTCCCCAAAAATATCACTATTGTTAACTAATTTAGTTTATAGCTAAGAGGCAGCAAGAGGTATTTTCGCTATTTTAACCAATTCGTTTAAAAAAAGATGCCCAATGTCATTATTGTTAACTAATATAGGTTATAGATAAAAAAAAATACCCAAGATCACTTAGATGAAATGGCACATATATCTTCTAGTTTAACCAATATCTAGGGTTCCATCTCAAGTTTAGTAATGAAATGAAGTTAAAACTTGTGGGGAAAGTTAATTGTCCATCTGAATCTCACAAAACTCGAGAGATTAGTACCATCATGCACAAAGTTACCAAGTTTACACCAAAAATTACAAAATATTATTGCTAATATAAATAATTTAAACCAATAGTTAAGAAGAAAATTTCTTATAACAAATTTCAAGAAGAAAAATTATATTTGTACAACCAATTTTAAGGACAATTTTTGGTATAACTTTTTTTCCCTCTTCTTTTGGAACCAAAACAATAGAGAGATAGAACAAGAACACAATATAAGTATGAGAGAAGAGTCATTTCTAAATAGTTGTACAAATATCATTTCTCTTTAAACAATATCTATTCATTGAATATGCAAGGTCGATTATTTCTCATTCAAAAATAATAGATGTGGGAGAATCGACTTCACCTTAGAGCAACTTGTGGGACGACTTTAGGTGGTCAAGTATATATGTATGATAGCATAGCAATTTATTTTTTTTAGGCAACATAGAAACTTATTTAAATTGTTTTTATAGTAATGAAAACAACTAGTATCAAACTGGTGTTAATTAATTACTAATAGATGTAAAAGAAAAAGACCTTCACATTGCACCAAAATATTGACACTGAATGCCTCCCCCATTATAAAACTATGAAGTAGTGGAGCAACTTGTCACCAACTGACGTGGAAGTTAATTAGCCCAATCGATTGATATGAGCACAATTTTGTCAAAGATCATGATGTTAATTAAGCTGGAGGATATTAATATTGACAAAAGACAATACACAAAAAAAAATAAAAAATGTTATCTTTGTCAATACATAGTTCACATGTCCTTGTGTTCAACCAGCTTCATTTTTATATATTAGTAATTGTACTGTAATCTATTATTAGTACCATGTCTGTATAATTTGCTACACATAAAATGTCCACCATTACTCCATTAGTACTATGTTTATATATAAATATTCTAGTGACGGTCTTCTTTAGAAGTCAACTTTGCATTGTAATAGATTTCAATTTCAAATTGGTACTAAGTTGTTATTTTCACCCATTTTTTTTGGAATAAAACTTGTTGTTTTCCTTTTCACCGAAAAAAAGTAATAATCATCATCGTGATCCACGTTTTCACACATATACATACCCTTTTTTTAATGGTCGGTGACATTTACATATTTGACTTTCACATATTTGACTTTCACCCAACTTCTAAAACTCATGGAATGCAAATCTATCTGGGATAATTTAAACTTTTATGTGACAAATGCGAAAAGGACCATGACCCATAACCCATTATTTGGGAAAAGATTATTTACACCGCTTAAGGTGAGAATATGTTAGGCTGAGTTAGGTTTGGAACGATATTGTGGATTAGATATGCAATGCTTTGTTTTAGAGAGAATGACATCCTTGTTATTTGAATGAGAGTGTTTTAGAGAGAATGACATCCTTGTTATTTGAATGGGAGTTGGGCTAACCAAGCATTAATATTGTTACGAATAATAGCTCACAAGCACAACTACCACGTCTGGTTAAATGGGCTAAACCGAGCTTAGGACGAATGAAATGCAACATTGACACTTCTTTCCCTACTCATGAGAATGTGATTGGATTAGGGATTTGTATAAGGAATGTGTTGTTTTTGGATTTCCAAACTGTTGTATTTGGATTTCCAAATTCTATTATCTACCGAAGTTGTTACTAGGTTGAGTCACGACCAGGTCGCTCTCTTTAAGACGTTTCGTGGCACTACCCAAAATTGTGCAAGGTAGACTATCAACCACGCCGCCTCCAGGATAAAACAAGCCCAGCTACAACTGTGCGGTTAACTACTGCACCGTAGAAAACCGTTCGAGAATTACACCTTCAAATATGGTACTAAGACCACTCATTAATACTAAAACCACTTTAATATGGTATTATTACCATTCTATATGGTGCTAAGACCACTCAAATATGGTGTTTCCACCATTCTAACCTTTAAGTTCTCCAAACTTTCAATATGGTACTACGACCACTCAAAATATGGTGATACCACCATTTCTCCTCAAATAGAAAAATATTTAAATAATTTATATACTGTTAAGATCATTCATAATTCCGACGGGACATTATTATTACGAAAGGGACTATGATCTTGATAGTACTCTTTATTCCGAAGGGACATATATTATCGAAAGGGACTATGAACTTAAGACCATTCTTAATTCCGAAGGGACATTAAACCGAAAAAGGGACTATGGTCTTAAGAACATTCTTAAAATATGGTTCAATCGATTGATCAAAGCCACTCGATACGGTACGTAACCGCTCTATTTGAAATCGAAAGGGACAGAAAGGAGTAGAAGCAGAAGAAACTCGTTTAGCACAAGTCGGAGGGAGAAGAGAAGAAAAGAATTCCCGACAACTCAATGAAATTCTTTTCGGTGTGTGGAATGCACTATGTGAGTTCTCTATTTATAGGGAAAATTCACAACTAATAAGTGAGAAACTTTGGGAACAAGTAATATGAGAAACTTTGGGAACAAGTAACATATTACTTTGCGATTAAGTAATTCACATATTAGATCTAGTACAAAATTATCTTAATTGAGTACTAAAATATATTAAATTTAGTACAAAAATATATCATATTATGTACCAAAATATTTTAGCAAAACTTGGGGGACTAAGAAAGCACTTTCTAATAATGATTAAATTAATTATTTAATTTATCATTTCCAAATAATAAAATATATATCAATATATATTTTTTCTCTAGTGCTTATGTACCCCCATTAATTAGAGGTACACCCCCACTATATAAACACTACTAATGTGTGTGTTTCATCCGATGTGGGACTTCCACTTTTTTTCAATTCACACAACACTAGTTCTACCCGACATGGGAATTTGTGTTTAGTCTTTTTTTACTCAATTTCCACACATGTTCCAACAATCCCCCACTTGAATTTAAAAAATGGTTTCAGAAATAACGTCAAAAACGTCTCCATAAGATTTGCTAGTAAACAAAGGTGTCGCCTACAACTTGAACCTCTGCATAGCGAGTAAAATTCTGATTAACAAGAGTTGCTTACAGCATTGAACTCTATCTCAGACATAGAACCCACACACAAACCATTTCATAATGTGTATTCTAAAAGCCCGTGCATTTATGGCCTTGCACGTGTATCCCGGTTTAATGAACGCTCTAGGTATTCTGCCCCGAATTCCATAGGAACCGGCCCTTAGTTCCACATTCGTATAGGTGAGTCTATCAAGAGTACTCCTGTAGCTATGTACTCCACTCCAAATAGAGTATAGATCTCATTAAGAGTTTCTATTATCTCATCCTTCTATCGCTGCAGGAATCATGCTTTCTTACCTTTAACATAGCATGTTCTATCACTTGTGACTTGTTATTACCCATTGAACCTATTTCTTGGGATCTCCAGTCATGTAGGTCGGGTTACCATCACTTGTGACCTTTGGGCATTAGTCCCATCCTATTGGATGTGTTTAGGACTTTCTTTTTAGTAATTCCTTTCGTCAAAGGATTAACTAATTCTTTATCAGTACGTACATGATCTACTTTAACCGTTCCTTTTGAGAGTAGCTAGCTCTCTATTTCTCTATGTGTTCGTGCCTTAATAATCGCCTCTTACCATTGTGGTAACGATTCTCAATTTTGTAATAGCTGCAGACTATCACAATAAATTAACACTTCTTGAACCGGTTTTATCCACTAAGGGATCTCAATTAGCAAGCATCTTGTCAACTTTCTTCTCCACTAGTTTTCTCTAGTGTTCTCATCTCAGATTCATTCCATAGTGGACTGAGTCAATATCATTTGTTTTAACAAACAACTCCTCTAGTGATGCTCAATATACAAACACTAGTCGCTAAATATTCATCTGAAAGATGTTCTATTTTATATCTTGTACCATTTAAGTACAATAGGTTACTCCTAGTGAAGTAATCTTAGAGTCATTGTTTTCTTAAGGCACCTCATGACTCTTTCTATAGCATGGCAATGCTTCTCATTTGTCTACTAGTAAACTTGCACAAGAGTTTCACGACATCGGCAATGTCGGGTCTAATACATTCAGTGACATACCTAAGTACTGTCAATGATGCTCACATTTGTTTTTCTAACTCCATCTCAAGTGTTCTTACACTTGATCATAATATATGATTGCAAGTTTACGATGAAATAATAATATTTCCTTAAGAACTTCTCAACTTTGTGAGATTTATCAAAAAAGTTATCTTTTCTGATCTAGTAATCTTGAAATCAAGAATTACTTCAACTTTGTCTAGGTCTTTCTTATCAATGTTGTTGATAAATAATGATTTCACATAATTCATAACATGAATCTTTAAACCAAATATGAGTAAGTTGTCTTCATAAAGACATATGATCGTGCAAATATTATTTGTCACTTTCATTCACTTTATACTCATTCGATAGCATTAGAATGTCAAAAAATTTATGTCATTCCTTTTTAGACCTCACAAAGAATTATCTAACTTACAGACCTTGTTTTCTTGTCCATGAATCGCAAAACTTTCAGGTTGTTTCATATAGATTTCTTCTTCTAGTTCACCATAAAAAGAGGCAACTTTCACATCCATTTGGAGTACTATCGAGTTATGAACGGCGGCTAAAGGGATTAGTACTCTTATGGATATGATTTTCGTGACTGGTGAATGAATATCGAAGAAGTCTATATTTTTCTCTGTCTAAAACCTTTGACTACAAGGAGAGCCTTGTATTCAACAACCGTGCCATCAGGTTTTAGTTCCTTTTTCCAAAATCCAAATACAACCGATTGATTTTGCAACTATGAGACAAGTCAACCAAGTGTAATGTTTTGTTAGACTCTAGAAGATTCATTTCATCGTTTATTGCTTTTTGCCATAATTCAGCATCCAATGAAGATATAACTTCTTTAAGGCTTAATGAATCTTCTTCCAATGTATAAACCAAGTTCATACTCTTTAGCATTTTTAGCTTTCTTACCTCCTTGAGGTTCTATAACATCTCGTATGATGTTTTCATAACTATTTCTAATTACATGAATGTGATTAGATATAGTGCCCCCACTAGTTCTTAATTTTTAGAAGGGAATTTAGTTTACCCCCACTAGTGCCCCCACTATTCTTTAATTTACAGGGGTACTTACTTCATAGAAATCAGCATCTTTTAATTCTATGATCACTTTAACATTTAGGTCCTAAAACCTATATGCTTCGTTATTTATAACATACCTAATGAATACATATTCATAGGCTCTACTAGTGAGTTTAACTCTCTTGGGGTCCTGAAGCCAAATATAGTCCGGACAATCCCAAGTTCAAAAATAAGACAGGTTGGATTGTCTTTTCTTCAAAAATTTCTTAATTAGAATTTTTGTTCTTAGACTTGGGTACTCTATAAATTTCAATTTTCGTTATAAAAATTGAACATTCAAGCATATCAATTTTATTTTCCAAAATTTACAGTCATCAATAAATATGATAAAAACATCATTTTATCATTTCTAATTTATGTGTCATCAAATTCACACATATCATAATTTATTATGTTTAGAGATTCATATTCTCTAAATTCTAATTTATATGAACTTTTGGTTCATATATCTTGACTGTAATAAATAAAATTGTCTAATTATAACATTGAAATTAAATCCAAGTTACTCAAATTTAAAATTAAAAGCTTGTTCGTGATCAATTTTGACGTGTCAAATATTAAAATCACACAACTTATAAAATAGAAGGAGAATTTAATTTCGAACATGTCATCAAAGACGCAGTCTTTTTCCACAAGGATGCATGATACACAAGTCTCTCTTTAAGTCTGAGTCAACTCAGTTTTATTCAGTAGAAATCTGAAATTTAGATTCTTTCTAATATTTGTTTCAAACGTTTTGAACAAATTTCTCATATAATTTCTAATTCATCAAAAGACATTTTTTTCTTTCAATGTTCATATTTCGACATATAACAGAATCCATTAATATGGTAAAGTTATCCACATGTTCCTCAGTACATTCCATCTATTCAATAGAGTAGCATTCATTAGAACAGGACCGGTCAAAAGCAAATCCAAGTGGCGAAGGGAAGCAATGAACTTTAGAGTACTCAGTACTCTCCATAACCAAGCGGTAATAGTGTTCATAGTATGCCCAACAGTAGATGAACAAATAATGCTTCAGTCAAATGAAGAGCATTTAATTAACAAAAAATTAGTCAAACTACATGGATGTGCCGAGGAACAGTTTTAATTATCCACAATTAACTCCATATTTTACCATTAAAATGGATATGTGAATTTCATAGTGTTGTTGTTATAACAACATACACATCATTGTTTCAGTCAAAAGGTGTATTTCTATAACTTGATTTATCCTTAATGTATTTAGGGACAATTGAACCTCAATGAGTAACTTCTTCGGTAGACATAGCAGTCGAAACGTCTTAAAATTGTTGTTTTTGGATTTCCAAACTGTTGTATTTGGATTTCCAAATTCTATTATCTACCGAAGTTGTTACTAGGTTGAGTCACGACCAGGTCGCTCTCTTTAAGACGTTTCGTGGCACTACCCAAAATTGTGCAAGGTAGACTATCAACCACGCCGCCTCCAGGATAAAACAAGCCCAGCTACAACTGTGCGGTTAACTACTGCACCGTAGAAAACCGTTCGAGAATTACACCTTCAAATATGGTACTAAGACCACTCATTAATACTAAAACCACTTTAATATGGTATTATTACCATTCTATATGGTGCTAAGACCACTCAAATATGGTGTTTCCACCATTCTAACCTTTAAGTTCTCCAAACTTTCAATATGGTACTACGACCACTCAAAATATGGTGATACCACCATTTCTCCTCAAATAGAAAAATATTTAAATAATTTATATACTGTTAAGATCATTCATAATTCCGACGGGACATTATTATTACGAAAGGGACTATGATCTTGATAGTACTCTTTATTCCGAAGGGACATATATTATCGAAAGGGACTATGAACTTAAGACCATTCTTAATTCCGAAGGGACATTAAACCGAAAAAGGGACTATGGTCTTAAGAACATTCTTAAAATATGGTTCAATCGATTGATCAAAGCCACTCGATACGGTACGTAACCGCTCTATTTGAAATCGAAAGGGACAGAAAGGAGTAGAAGCAGAAGAAACTCGTTTAGCACAAGTCGGAGGGAGAAGAGAAGAAAAGAATTCCCGACAACTCAATGAAATTCTTTTCGGTGTGTGGAATGCACTATGTGAGTTCTCTATTTATAGGGAAAATTCACAACTAATAAGTGAGAAACTTTGGGAACAAGTAATATGAGAAACTTTGGGAACAAGTAACATATTACTTTGCGATTAAGTAATTCACATATTAGATCTAGTACAAAATTATCTTAATTGAGTACTAAAATATATTAAATTTAGTACAAAAATATATCATATTATGTACCAAAATATTTTAGCAAAACTTGGGGGACTAAGAAAGCACTTTCTAATAATGATTAAATTAATTATTTAATTTATCATTTCCAAATAATAAAATATATATCAATATATATTTTTTCTCTAGTGCTTATGTACCCCCATTAATTAGAGGTACACCCCCACTATATAAACACTACTAATGTGTGTGTTTCATCCGATGTGGGACTTCCACTTTTTTTCAATTCACACAACACTAGTTCTACCCGACATGGGAATTTGTGTTTAGTCTTTTTTTACTCAATTTCCACACATGTTCCAACAGAATGATTATGGTGATTTTGTGCCAGCTACTAGCTAAGACGGAGTAGCACGCCCCAAAGTGTGATGTGCATGTTGGAGAAGTTTTAGGTTTGTTGTCGGCTCCTCAATTGTCGGCTCTTCAATGTGTTCATGAGTTACATCTAGGACGTACAGATTTTGAACTTGATTCAAAGAAGGTGATTGTTGAGTTTGTGCAGAGGCAAGCAAATGTGGTTGCCTATGAGTTAACAAAGGCGACCACGTTAGAAGCTAGTTTCCATATCTTAGTAATAAACAATATTATTCATATTTAACCCTAAAAAAATATTATTCATATTTAGTTAAGTAGGTAGGTCTAAGAGTCCTTTTTTAATGGTTTACTAGATTTTTGACCTGTGCTCCGCACGGGTTAATTGTAAAGGGATTGACATACGAATAATAAAATATATGATTCTTGTGCTGTGTGTGAAATTTACCACAGATTAGGGTTTTTTTTTTTTTTTTTAGAGAAACACGGTTTATGGCTTGGTATATATAGTCAAGTTTACATGGAAATTAGGGTAGCCGAGTTTGCATGCAAATTAGGGTATTTTGTTTGTAAACATATTAAATAAGTGCAGAAAATATTGTCAAAAAAAAAAGGCAACATGATAGGAATGAAATTGGTGTGATGCATTTTTTTAGTATTAAATAAGTGTCCAAAATATTTCCTTCAAAAAAAAAGTGTACAAAATATTATAAAAAAAGGCATGAAATTGGTGCGATGCATTTATTTAGTATTAAATAAGTGTACAAAATATTTCCTTCTAAAAAAAAGTGTACATTGTCAAAAAAAATGCATGAAATTGGTGCGATGCTTTTTTTTTAGTATTAAATAAGTGTGCAAAATATTGTAAAAACAAAAAAGCAAGAGGATATGAATGAAATTGGTGCGATGCATTTTTTTAGATAATTTGTTAGTTTAAATTACCGCTAACCTAATACCGCAAATGGGAGGGAAAATATTAGGTTAAGTTGCTGCAGACCTAAGAAAATTAATAAATAAGGATGAAGTAACCTTTTTAACTAAACATGCTTTGAAAAAAGCCAATGGATCTATTATTTAAGAAAAAAGTTTGGTTGTAGGCTATATCGTAAGCTCTTGTAGGTCGACCTGACTTATTCCGATCCTTGTCACTGCTGCTACGTACTTAACTTCAAGTTTAATATCAAGATCCAAATCTTCATATCCATGGTAAAAGAAAAAGTTCCTTATTAGTCACGCAGCAGCAATAGTTTTGTTCGGTAACTTCTGGACTCAGATTCATTCATAGCTTCTTCAAATATCCACTTATAGTGCATTTAGATAATTTTGTAACTGTCCTTGTGAGTTTGGCTAAGTTGGTATGGACGCATAATATATGTAAGGTCCGGGATTCGAACCCTGACCACCAAAAAAAAAAAAAGATAATTTTGTAATTAAACCAAGTAATTAGACTTAAATAGTTAAAGAATTACATCAAAAGATGATATCCTTTGTGAAAATCTGAAGTTGATTCATTGATGTTGAACAATTCGTACCTAAACTTTATTTGCCTCTAACCCAAACTTCGAATTGGTATAGTCCTTTTCCGCTAAGAACCGGAGAATTAAAACTTTAAAAAAAAAAAGATAAATTTGTAATTAAGAACAGAACTCCTTTTTGAAAAAAAAATAATCGTTTTTAAAAGTATGTTTTGATTAACTTTTCTCAAAAATCATTATTGACAACTGGTCTTTTTCTTTTTTAAGAAAAATTGATTTTCACTGTGGTTAACAAACAAAAAATAGTTTGTCTTATCTTTTAATTTCTAAATTATTTAATAACAAAATCATTTTTTTCATAATCCATACCAAACGGGTCCTAAATGTTTATTAATTAATCATTTAAGCACTTATATTAAATAACTATTTTTGTAATATAGTTAAACTATTTTCTTATAAGTTGTAAGTTATTTTTTATTAGTTATCATGGTGAACTATAAATATCATAGGTTATTTTCATAACCTCTTGCCAAACACTTAAACACAAGTACTTATTTTACAAGATAAGTTCAATAAACTATAAATAAGCTCTTCCAAATACACCATTAATGTCAAAAAGATTTTTGTGATAAGATATCAAGAAAAATAAAACCAAAAATTGTCATTTGCAAATTGTACAAACATTTATAGAATCATTGCCACAGAAACAATATGTTGTCAGCCACAAAAACTGTGAAAAATATAGGCTAGTAAGTATCTGCAGAAACATTTTGATTTCACAAACAAATATTTTGATTTTTTTTTTTTTTTTTTTATTTCACTATTGGCTGAATGAATAACATTACTCATGTTCTACATCACAGAACCACTTTTGTTGTGATACTAAAACATGAAATATGGTTTTGTAAGAAATGGTGTCAGCTTCAAATTGAAACTTCTATATTCACATAGGGAATTTAAAGTAACAGGAATTTTACTTAACACCTCGAATAAGGAGGTAAAATATTCACTTTCCATACAAACACCTAGCTTTCATAATCTGGACTTGATTCTCCCAGGGATGACGGCGATGCATCGAGTCTCGTTAAAACTTCTGGTATCCCAGCTGTGTTCCTTATTATCTGCATCAGAACCAGCATAATCATTCAGATATTACCATGATTTGAGATAATTATAGGTAAAAATGGAATTTACAATGTCCTATTAAAATGAAAAGAAAAATTGAAGAATTTTAAATCCTATTGCTTTTCAATTTTTTTCCTTTCCATGTTCCCATGTCATTCAAACCTAGCATGTATAAGAGAATTGAGGGCAACAACAGATTTACATCGGCAAATATATAATTTTATTGGTCTGCAGATGAAGTGACAAGCACCACCTAGAACTTTCATCCAGCTATAAATTTAGGAGGAAATCTAGGAGTTATCTATCTTCAAATTGATTTTAGTAAGTGGTGCTATATATGTAAAACAGCAAAAAACAATGCAATTTGCGTATCATGTGAGAATGATAGAATTGAGGCCTTCCCCTCGAGACCTATTAAACCCTAGGCGATTTTTCATTCTCAGTATTAATCATCCAAACTGTGACAGTGAGGAAAAGTAACCCTTCCATATTTTGAAGTTGTTGAAAAGATATGCCAGAAAGTGAAACTACTCAGAGGCATCGAGCAATTTATTATGAACAAATATGACTACTTTTTTGTGTAAATCAGCATGTACTCCTTTACACGTGACAGTGTAAGACTTTCTGGAAATCAAGGTCATAACCCAGCATGACCAAAAGGTGTAACGTACATCACTTAGAAAATCATCAGAATTTATGTTACCACATTCCAATCTGATAATGCAACAGTTATATCCAAAACACCAGTTGCAACCATACATGCGTTTCTTAGTGCATGAATTAAAGTTTAAGATTTCAAGTTAGATTCATATGCATGGTAATCTACGAAGGAACACAAGCATTGCATTTATCTATAATTATTTACTGAATTGGAAACTTACAAGTATCTCCTCATCGAGATAAGAAATCATGAAGAGTCTTTGAAAGCTTCCACCTTCAAACATGAAATGACATCAAAAGTGTATGTTGAATATAAACTTTGACATTAAAATAATAGTCACTAGTCAATTACATTATTTCTTGCATATCCTGTCTTTGTGCGCACATATTTTGCATTATTTCTTACATAATTATCTAGCCAAAAGTGTACATTATTTCTTACATAATATCACTGTAAGTGTAAATATCTACCAACATAAGGCATTTCTTACTGTTCTCTTATATCTAGCAATTTCAAGCCAGGCTAAGCCACAAGTTACTTTCTTTTTTGGTAAAAACCCACATATATGTGTATGAGAATTTTTCTTTTCACTTGTGATAGAGAGAAGATGAATCCAACTAGAGAAAATCCATTTCATGAAATATATAAAACAATGATTTGAAGTTCTTCAGAATTTTCAAAAAAAGTTAAATCTATATTCTCTAATGATTATTATATCAGTGAAAATGTAAACACGAAACAACAGAATAAACAGGCCCTAATATTAGCAGCGCATGGTGAAACCAATATTTAACAGATTTTATATTTCTTCCAGAACAGTTAAGTCAGAGAACATTTTCAGAGGTGAATATAGAAATCAGTGGTAGCTTACTTAGTGGAACTTTTAGCCCATCGGCGAGAGCATCACGTAAAGGTACGGGAAGCTGTTGTAAAACGTTAACTGCCTGCCCAAGTGCACCTTTAAGCTGATCTGGTACTCTGTCTTCCAAGACTGTTGGTGACACAATAATCCCTTCCACATACTCCTCTTTCATTCTAAGTGGCCCCTCCACAGTTAACTTGGTTGAGAGAATAATTCTGCTTTCTATCTACAACACTCAACTAAAGCAATTTTAAACAAAATATGAAAGGTACAACAAACTCTTTCTAGGCATTATGGTTGCTTTTAAAAGTAAATTCTAGAAATCGATTGAACTTATAATTGAAAAAACATTTATGCATGGTTCTCACAAAATTTACCATAACTACATGTTAAAACAAGGTGGACACTCTTTCAAATATGTCCTAACAAGAAACGTTGAAATAATTTTACTTTCTGTGGAGTGTGTGACAGACCGAAAATCATTATGTAAAAGAGGTTCTCAATGCTTTCTGAATGCTGATGCATGATTTGTAGATGTATAAAGAAATTAGATACTAAAGTTACCGAGTTTAAAAATAATGTGTTTGCAGTAATCTTTGCATTTCCATCCTTGATAAAGACATCCATTTTTGACAAATTAGCTAAACTTGAAGGAAAATTCCTGCAAATATATAAAGCACCGGGAAGCATTGTAACTCAAAGGCTAGATCAAGCTAAATTTAAGGGAAGATAAAGTAAACAATCCGAAGAAAAACTTTGGACTAACAAGGTAAAAGCAAATAGACAGAACTCACTCAAATATCATCCTAGCCGCAAACAACCCTGGAGAGCCGGGACCAAACCACTCAAAGTTCCATCTACCTTCTAGAAAGGGTGACCTGTAGCAATAAAGAGCATGAACTAGTCCCTTACATCTTATTCAAAAAGCTTAGAAATGGACGTTTTTAGTCTCTTACGTCGTGGGCCGAGGTGTTGGATTGAGCCGCTCAAGACCAGTTATCCTTTCATTCACATCAATTCTTTGATATTCAGTTGTCTTCCCAGAGACTAAGCTCTCAAAACCACCTGCATCCTTAAACTGAAAAGATGTCTCCAGAGTAAGTATATTTGAGTACAAGCTTGGCAATTTGCTAAAACTGTTAGATTAGATGACATAATATAATCAACTTCGTTTTATTCTTGTTGGGGAGTCCAGGGAGCATTAGGAACAACAATCGAGTAAAGACCGGAACCACCAAGAGACTTGGACCCAACGGCTCCTCCCAAAACCTTAAAGCATCGAGTTTATTGGCTACATTACTTATGATTCGTCCTTTAGTTCATTTCAAGTCAACGTGGAACTAACTACACAATGGACTTCCAACAATTTGTGTAGTTAGTTCCTTTTAGCTATCATATCACAATACCTCATTACTTGTAACTGTTATTTGTTTTTTGAAAATTGATATTATAACCCTTGTATAAATTGGTTTCAATGATAATTAAATTATTGCGTGTTTGGTTCTACAACTACGAAAATTAGTTTTGAATTAATTGATTTTGTAAAATTTAATCCGATTGAAAGTGAGTAGAATGTAAATTGATGTCTTATTATATACATTCATGTAAAAGTGGGTTGGATTGTAAATTTTAAGCTAAAATCAATTGTAGAAGCAAAATGACGGTGATTCATTGTTATATCAAACATGCACACAAATTCTAGTTTCGAGTTAGAGTCAGTTATAAAGGCAAAATTAATTATACTCGAAAATAGTTTCACCTTGATGCTTAACCACACTCATATTTCATCAAAAAAAAAAAAAATTATTATACTCTAAAATAACCAAACATGTCAAAATCAATTCTACGCCTCTAAAATCAATTTTGCCTCATCTTAGAGTAGAACCAAACATACAAAAAATTAAAACACCAAAACTAAATAAATTAACAAAAATTAAAACAATGGGGCACACCAATAATCCAAAAAATGAAGCAGGAAAGGAAATGAATGGCTTACAGCAAGAAGAAGCGATTCTTTAGCAGAAAGGCGTTCCATTTCCTTAGCATAAGCAGCAGGTGCACCAGTTTGAACTTGAACCATAGCTCTGCAACACCCACGCTTCTGCCACGTGATGCGTGAAGTTGAAACTTTCCATGAAGAAGATGAAGGAATTGAACAATTTGTGATTGTTGAAATACAAGGATGAGAAGCAGAAATAGATACAGAAACAGCCATTGAAAATTGGTTTCAGTTCAATTTGTGATGAGTTAGTTAGTTCTTAGTTCTCAACATGGAATGGAAGGAAAGTGTTTGTTGTTCAACTTAGGTAAGTGTTGTGTTGTGTGTGTGTGGGTGTGTTTGTTTTTGTGTTTTTTAAAACCAATCATAGTTTTTAGTTTCACTAGATTTTGTCCTAATCCCCAACAAACAACAACCTTCATCACATTTCATTTAGTATATTTTTAGTTAACTTTCCAATTTGTCCCCCTAAAATTTAGCTTCCTTTTTTACTTTTGAAAATGTAACTCAAAAAGAATCATAAATTACACTTGATTTTAAGGAATAAATACACATTTTTAAGATAAATTTTTTATCCTTTGCTTTTTAATTTATGATCTTATGTTATTTGTTAGCATTTTTCATATATAATATATAAAATAAAAAATTGAATCACAAGTGTAAACATAGAGTGCAAAAAGTACGCAAAAAGTAGTCATTGAGGAACATACAAACAAACCAATAAAAGATGAGGGAAAAAAACTAGCGAAAAATAATCAAAACAATCGGTCAAAATAGCACAATCCCTAAGAGATCCAAAAAAAAAAAAAAACATGCACCACTCATAGAGGAATCCTGGATACGTACAAAGCTTAAAACCAACCGAAATTAGAGAAACGAGTAGCACCCCTCAGCTAAGGGACGCAATATAGAATCGACAACCATCCACATCGGACGCAAGAAATGGCTTGTCCCTACCAACCACATAATCTACTACTAGCCTGACAAGAGGACGAGTTCCGCTACCCACTCATAATGGGTGCAGTGACCACTAGGATCCTTTCCAAAACTAAAAACTTCAAGAGGAGAATATATGTATATCTTCCAGTTATTCAATATGCATTGTCTTACCAGAAAAGATATGATCATTGCGAGATTTTCATATATACCACGCAAATGAATGTCAGTACAAGGTCAAACCTAGCCTAATCTTAACATTATATTGTAGAGATCGAATGCTAACAAACAAGACGTACAAATCTTGGGGCAAATCCAACTCCCATCCTACAAACAAGCACCACACCAAAGAAGCAGTGTTTATAAGTAATTTCAAAGTCTTTATAGCAGGTTTTCATTTGTTTTGGTTGAGTTTTTGTAAATAAATAAATGGATGAGCATGGAAGAGCTATTAGGCGCATAAGACCTTGAAACATGTCAAAACATTCAAACCAAACAACTATGTGGTCGTGCTATACTTTCTTACCAGATATATCAAGTGGTTTATAGGGGTATAGTAGCTACAAATGTTTCAGTAAGGAGAAATGAGACAAAGAATAAAGAAAAGATGAAGGATCGACTACTAGTACATGCGCTAGCAAAACAGAACAACCAAAACAAGAAAGTAAGTACTAACAAATCCAAGACAGCTTAAAGGGTTGAGCCACCATTGCTTCAAATCATAAATAAAGTTGGAGAAATTTGCTTTGAACCACCACTACATATGTAATTTAATATGATAAATAACTTGTTCTTTTGAAGATTTTGTTTAACGGAAACATGACTATTCCTTTTTTCCAAAGAAACCAAACACTGGAAACCAAATAATTTGGAGAAAAAATTCATCTTTTCCATGAGATTAAGAGAGAAAGTGCAAAATTGCTCGACATGCATATTGAAAGTCCAACCAATGAAAAATGTTATATAACACACCACTAAAGAATACACAATCAAAGAATAAATGTGGAGAACATTCGTTAAACCCGCAACCACTGACACAAGCAAAAGTATCAGAATTGATAATTAACCGTGCATCATATTATACTTTGTTGGAATTTGATTATTTAACAAATGTCACACAAATAAAGATACCTTCATTGCCACAACCTTGTTCCACACTGTTATACCCTAATTTTGGACCTAAAAATACTTATTCAATTCTTTTTTTTTCTTGCATTACAAGCCATTTGATATGTCTCTGATCAATTGCATCTTTCTCTGCATTTTATTTCAATATTGTTTGCAAAATTCACATAGAAGGGTATTTTAGTCATTTCCTGCATTCAACTCATTTTAATCTTTGAAAATTGTTTGAGTCTTTTTTTTTTTTGGATTGTATGAGTCCTTGTTTCAATCTCATGTCAAAATTCGTTTCAAAAATTGCATTTGGAGTCATTTTGAGTCAGTTTTGCCCCTAAGGGCATTTTAGTCTTTTCAAGTGTCAAGACTCTGTTTAAACCCTTAAATTTGTCTCTGAGTCTTTTAATTTTGTTTGTATAAGTTCTTGCTTTAATTTCCCTGTTAAAAATCCATTTTTAAATTGCATCTGAGTCATTTTCAGTCGTTCTAACCCTAGGGGTATTTTGGTCATTTCACGCGAAATTTCGGCAGAGAGAGGTTACTTTAAAGTACCTCATTTAGGCCATTGGTTCGTTTTAGTCCGTTTTGTCAAATTTTAATCGTTTCACTTTACGTTATTTTCCAATTACCAATTTTAAGTCATTTTTATTTTTTTATTTTTTAGTCCTAAATTCCTAAAATTTGCATTTTAGTCCTTTTTTTGTCCAAGTCATTAGTCCAGTGCCACGTGTCAGGTCCTAATTTGTCCAAAAGTTAGTTATGCCACATGTCATTGATCCATTGGTCCAGTCCATACACTTGTCAGCTATAAATCCAGTCACAGACCCAGTCATCACACATTATTCATTTTTTCCACTTTCCCCATTCATCCTCTGCCACATCACCAACCCTAACCAACTCTCTCTCTCTCTTCCAACTCTCTCCACCGTAACAAACTGTTACGGCCACCACAGTCACCACCGTAACAACCGCTCCACCGTAACAAATTCCAAAACCACCACATTGCCACTGCAATCACCACCTTCATCCATAACCAAATAGATTCCTCAACAAGAAAATCAACAACAACAATCATGAACCCTAGATTCTCCAGAATCAAAATCAAAGAAGAATTGAGTGCACTTTTTTTGCAATTCTCAGAGATTCAATCGAATCTTCATCATTGAATTGCTTCTCTGCAATTCCAGTACGGAATTTCCATACGATCACAGAGAAGGAACATTGAGAAGAGAAAAAAGAGGGAAATTGAAGGAGAATCTGATCAAAGAGCAACGAAGAAACAATCACCAGAATCATTCAAGAACGTTCGCAAAAGTGAGAAGAGGAATAAAAAGGAGAAGTACTGATTTATTTTCGGTGTTCAAGCTAGAAAATTCTCACCAAAGGCACGAAGAAAAGGATCATCGTCCTCTCCTTTCGTCTCTTCCTCCATTTTCACCGAAGTAAGTTCCTCGCTTTTTTTTTTCCGTCGTTCTCTTTGCTGTTTCATGATTTTAAGCATCTAGGGTTCGTTCTTGGTCATCATTCACAGATCAGCATAGATCGAAGGCTTGCAAGTGTTCCTTTCACAAAAAAAATCGTTTAAAAACAAAAAAAAGATTCAAATAACTTCGAAGCCGTAGCGATTTCCTTTTGATCTATGCCGATCTAGTCATTTCTGGTGCTTGTAAGGTTCGGATTGATGTTTAATTTCGAAATCCGAGTGTTTTGACGCCTGTTTGTCTCAGAGTCATAGCCTTAGGGTTTTTGTTCATCGGAAACGATGAAGTTTCCGGCGGAACTCTCCAGTTTCCGGCCGAACTTCATCACTTCCGACGTATCATGTCTAGAGGTGGCCGTTTGAGAGAGTGAGGAAGACAAACAAGGAACAGCCGTTTAGAAATTAGGTTTAGAATGAATAATGTGTGTTAGCAAGCTTATATACCTCTGTGTGTTCTGGTGTGCGTGCGTGCTTCGTCTTTTGTGCACCTCTTTCGTTTGAGCCGTTAGATCTTTGATCTAACGGCTACTGTGAACCCTTCCATGATTTGATGTGTTGACCTGGTGTGCTGGCGCGTGTTTGAACGTTGGATCTTGGATCCAATCCAATTGGATCGATCCAACGATCTCTGTGCCTCAGCTGACCCGTTTTTCCACCTTGAACTGGGCCTGGGCCTTGTGTCACCTTTTTTTCGTTTTGAATGGTCTTTTCTTGCTATTTGCACCATAAGAATTGCTTTTTACGCCCTTGTTTGTTCAAAATTTCTTTAGAAAAAAAATTCCAAATAATTTTCTATGAATTCTTGATAATTTTCTTGGTGTTTTTGCAATATTTTTGCACAATAAAATTTGATAAAAATGTGTGTGTATAAATTCTTGTTACTTTTTACTTTTCTTGTTATTTTTCAAGGAATTTTGCTATGATTTTGGTCATGATGCATTGATGCATGATATGGGTACTTAATATGTGACTTTAAGATGTGTGTACCACTGTTTTGTTATGTCTATTCCACTGTTGTATGAGTGATTTGTTGGTTTCTTGTTTTGCAAGTCTTGTAAAAAATAAAGTGTCAAATGTGTCTAAAAAATGCATCCTATCTTTTGACTTGGGTATATTCCTATAATTCCCATATTATGGCTACAATAAAACTCTTTGAAAATCACCATAATAAGAGAATTATAGGTCATGTACTCATTGAGATGTTATGATAAATTTCCACTACATTTTGACACTTTATTTTTGGCATTTTTACCATTCTTTGTCTTAGTATTTCCTTACCTACCTTTCTATTCTATTATGCCTTATTTTCACTAACCATTCTATTTTATGCCTCATACATTTCATAAGCATCCCACACTCCATCTCCCTCTCCATCTTATTTCTTGCACTTTAAATTTGTACCAAGGCTTAGAATGTAAACACTTAGGAATTTTGTAATATTTTACTTTATGCAATTTAAATTTCTTGCAAGACCATAGAATGTAAACTAGGGCTTGATGTAAAGGACAATGGACTCTAATGATGTACACCGACACAAGCACCGACACATGCACACACTTCACTTTAGGTATATAGCTAGAATATACATGTTTAGATGTATGTTTAGGATTGTATGTTTAGATGAATGTTTAGGCTTTACACTTAGAAAAATCATTTTCCAAAAAACTTGAACAAACTTCACTCAAACCATTTTCAAAATAAACCTTGGGATCAAAATCGCATTGATTTTTCCTTTTCATTTTCTTAATCAAAATCCTAAAGAATTTAATCATACTTAGACCCTTTTTGCAAATGACTAATCAAACCTCACAATTTCATAAACCTCATGCCCTTGAGGCCTCTCTCTTATTCTTCAAAATTCTATTTTCAAACTTAAAATCAACCAACAAAAACAAAAACATTTTTTGGAAGAGAACTACGGTGGATTTGATCCCTTAAACGGGTACGTAGGCAAGGAACAAAATTCCTTCAATTCAACTAAAATAAAAATTCAAACACATTCTTCTCCCTCCAATTCTTCACTTAGAAATTCTTAGGTGTGAATAACATTTCAAAATAGCATTTAAAAATAAAGCGCGCGCGTAGAAATTAAAGACGGTTCCTATAGGATACTATAGTCGTTATGGGTGCCTAACACCTTCCCGTAGCGAAAACAACTCCCGGACCTCGATTCTCAAGGGTTTTGCTTACTTTTTCCCTTCCCAAGAAAAAATAAGATATCACCGGTTTAAAAGGTTCAAACGTAATCAATGTTTGACACCCGAAAACCAAGATAAAACACACACCAACTTATTGATAGAGGAAGATTTGTTTGTCACTCGTGTGAGCAAATAATAAGCACCTTTAACAACGTAAGTCTCATCATTTCCAAACCTCCATGCCCACTTGTCAATTACATTATCCTACATGAAACTGTTATCCAACAAACAACAACACTTTACCACCATTCTTCCCGCGCAAAAAAGTCTTTGCCTCCACCCACCCTCATTCACTCCCAACCTCTAGCTACACATCTCTGCCACTGACAAATCTTTATCAATAGCAAGAAGTGAAGAATCACACCAAAAAGAGGTCTCTACTATATCCTCACCACTCGAACAAGACGATCATCGAACCAATTCCTATGACATGACCTCACACCTATACTAATCGTTTGCATATCATTCCACTAAATAGAACCCCCCCAACCTCCACAACCATGTATGCAATAAAGATAAATTAAACTCATGAATATGAAGCACACCTAAACAACATTTTTCACTTATGACAGTCACTCATATAATAGTAGGCGAACAGGACCTAAAAACATGACAAAACATCCAAACCAAACAACTTTGTGGTCGTGTTATACTTTCTTACAAGATATATCAATTAACTTCTTGAGGCATAGTCACTATGGATGTTTCCGTGAGGATAACTGTGACAAGGAATGAAGCAAAGATGAAGGATCAACTATTGGTACATGTGTGATGTGGGCTACGAGCCACCTGTTGCGTTGTTGAAGGAAATGTAGAAGTATCTCGTCACTGCCTCAAACGCGGTGCATGCTATGAGTTGTGACTTGTGCGTTGCGTGGCTGTGAAGAATTGAAAGTGTCTCATCACTGCCTAAGACACATCGTGTTCTAAGAGCTACGCGTCGTGCAAGTCAGTTACTGAATTGATGGATTGTGAATAAAAATTATTCACTTATTGGGTTACTGGGCTTTATTGTATGAACCAAAGGAAACATTGGAAATTAGGTCACACGTACCTATAAGTGCAAGAGGTAAGAAGCACAAGAAATGATTCATCGGAGGAGAGAATCAAAGATACATACAAATAGGGCTTTGAAGAACAACAAGAGGAGGCAGGCAGTGTGGCAGCGGAGAGAACTTTGGAGCAACTTCATCTCATGGTTATTTTCATCTCCATGTTATTTATTCTTCTCTCTTTGTCTAGATAATTTCTCTTTGATTAGGTTAAGTATAAGATACTTTATGTAAACTTCTTGGACCATGTAATATGTTGAGTACCTTTTAAAGCAATTATTCCTTTTGGTTTCATTCAATTATACTTGTTCTTGAATGCCCATAAAATAAATCAATCGGACTGATCATTGACCTTGACTGCGAGATTTGCACTAGTCAGGGACGGACCCAGGTTGCACACATTGTGGGCCTGGGCCCTCACTATATTTTGGGAAGAAAATTAAGTAATACCATTTGTATTCATTTCCCTTATTATTTTAGCTCAAAAAATGATATATGTAATATTATATGTACAAAGTAATATACATATTTTGTCTATATATCCTAAATAAACTGATAAAAATACCGAAATTGTTAGATTGAATATCGTGATCGAGGTTCGAACCTCGGCTCCTCCACTTGTGTGTGTGGATTTCATTAGTTATTTGTCATTTTATCTATTTATAAAAGATAAGTAATATACGTATTTTGACTAATATTATAAATATATATTCATCTTTCTATTAAGTTAGCGTAGACGAGAAAACATGTTGGATACTCGTTGATATATTTATTTTAAGAGTTATTCTTATATTAGATCTGACAATTGCAATTATTGAAAGAGTTTTCCCTACTATGAATATTTTCAAGAATTGAAAGGTTTTTAATAACATTGAAAAGGAAAAAATCATTTATTGTTTCCAAAGTATAAAAAATTACCAAAACCAATTATATGATGTATGTTTATGTTTTAAAAAAAATACATATGTTGCCCTCACTACTCAAATATTCTGGGTCCGTCCCTGGCACTAGTATAATTTTGTTCGATTTGTAAAAGGAGTGCAAAACTTTTATGGGTAAAGATCCTCTCCATTTATAACCATTTTTATATAGGTAGTAGTGGCTTGAGACACAACCTATAAAAAATAGTATGACGCTCATTCAATTCTATCCAAACCTACAATACTATACACCATGGCAAATATCAGGGTGTTGTAACTGGAGAAGTGTGCTAGCCACCGGACCAAGGGACATGCTATTTTATTCAAACTTCATGAAATTGTTGGAACTGGACGCAATTACCAAACTTTTATTAATATTACTACTTGACGATATTTTAGTACACATGCTGAATTATTCATCATTTACTATCCAGACAAACTTTATCTCAATGAATCAAATGAACCTTTATATACTCCTCACTCCCACCCTCTAAAAAAAAGTTTTAAAGAGATATTATTATTGTTTATTTTGTATTTAGTTGCTCGATCATTTTTAAAATATTGCTCACTTATTATTATTTTGAAAAATTGGTAGCCTTTCAAAAAAAGACAAAATGGTAAATAATTATTAATACCAGCTATCACCAAAGCTTTGTTAAGAAAAAAAAAAACTATCACCAAATTTTTTAGCTAATATAGTTTTCCATTTAGTTTGAAAAAAAAAATGATATTTAATTCTTAAAAAAAATGATATTTAAGTTAGATGGAAGTTTTTTTTTTTTCTGACGTTAAGTTAGATGGAAGTTAGATAAATTAAATGAAGAAAAAATATAGGTACGTTTTAATCCTAAAAATGAGAGAGAAAACGTGCGGGTGCTTTGTGACATACAAGAGAAAATTTTGGAAAAAAGGAAGATAATGGAGATGCGGGGTATCGAACCCCGTACCTCTCGCATGCAAAGCGAGCGCTCTACCATGTGAGCTACATCCCCATGTTGATATTTTATCCACTAAAAAATACAAATAGCAATTAACTTCAAATATCGTTTTTTGTCACCCTCTTGCATTATTTTGAAACAGTATATTCTTACGCTGCTTCTATGACATTATTGGAAACGGGCGTGTTTCTCTCCAAATGAAATATAAATGCATGAAGACCATACATAAAATGGTGTGAATCAAACAATATGGATCATATTGACATTAACTATGGCGGTTGACATCTCAACTATATTGACACTCTAAGTTACCATAGTATAATGTATTGAAATCTCAGTTACCATCCTATGCATTATTAATTAAAAAAAATATAACTAAACAAAAAAAGTTAGAGGCCCAAACCAAACCCAACAAAGTAAAACGATATGTAGACATATGAAATGTATCTCAATTGGCTCTTTGTTCTTTTCCGATATGTACTTTAATTGCTATGTTCTTCAACTTCCAGCGGCTTGTGAGCAATATGGCATGATCTGTATTGGTCAAAAAGTTTTTAAGTCTCTTGCACAATATTTTGGAGTCAAAATAAGTTGTTGCAAATTGTCTTCATAATTTTGTGTTTTTTTTATTTGAAAAAATTAATCTCATATCTTATTTATAAAAGTTCTTAAGTCATAACATATTTGATTGTGTGTGCGCGCGTGTGCATGCATGTGTGTGTTTATGTCAAAATTGATTCAAAGATGCAATGAATTAGTGTTTTTATTTTTATATATAGTACTATAATTTTACAAATATTAATCATTTAGATGACTAAACATCTCATACATCGCACGGGTGCAAATACTAGTACATATGATAATTGCAAGGAATGAACTTTGTCTATTAGCTAGTTCTCTCGTATTTCTTGTAAGAACCTAAAGAATTATATTAATTTCTTATTTTTAAAAGAATTCTATTACTTTCACTTCCACTAATCGTTTAATTTACTTTTCGTATTATTATTATTATTATTATTATTATTATTATTATTATTATTATTATTATTATTATTATTATTATTATTATTATTATTATTATTATTATTATATAAAAGTTCTTTTTAGGTATCTTATATATAAAAGTTCTTAAGTCTTTTAGACAGCATTTTTGAGTCAAAAAAAGTTGTTGCAAATTGTCTTCATAACTTTTTTTTTATTTGAAAAAATTAATCTCATATCTTTTTTATAAAAGTTCTTCAGTCATAACATATTTGATTGTGTGTGCACGCACGCCTGTGCATGCGTGCGTGCGTGTATGTTTATGTCAAAATTGATTCAAAGATGCAATAAATTAGTGTTTTTATTTTTATATATAGTACTGCAATTTTACAAACATTAATCATTTAGATGACTAACATCTCATGCATGGCACGGGTGCAAATTCTAGTACATATGATAATTGTAAGGAATTAACTTTATCTATTAGCTAGTTCTCTCATATTTCTTGTAAGAACCTAAAGAATTCTATTACTTTCTTATTATTTTTAAAAGAATTTTTTGTTTTTTATTTAAAAAAAATTATGCTTATATCTCATTTATAAAAGTTCTTAAGTCATAACATATTTGATTGTGTTTGCGCGCACGTGTGTGCATGCATGCGTGCATGTGTGTGTTTATGTCAAAATTGATTCAAAGATGCAATGAATTAGTGTTTTTTATTTTTGTATATAGTACGACAATTTTACAAATATTAATCATTTAGATGACTAACATCGCATGCATCGCACAGGTGCAAATACTAGTACATATGATAATTGTAAGGAATGAACTTTATCTATTAGCTAGTTCTCTCATATTTCTTGTAATAGCCAAAAGAATTCTATTACTTTCTTACTTTTAAAAGAATTCTATTACTTTCTTATTTTTAAAACCATGTCAACTTTAATTTTTAGCTATCTAAAATCAATTATTGGTGAAGCAAAAACAAAAATTACAATACTTAGAAACAAAAAATATACAATTAAGCATTTTTTCGTATTAGATTTAACTTTTCGATATAATATAACATCGAGAAGGATGTTAATTACTAAATGCAGTTATCACCTAATTTTTCTAGATCCAACCTTAAAAACACGTATTGAACATTCTCACATCAAATTATGGACAAAGAAATTGTGCACACGCAAAGCAAACATACCATTTAAAAAAATTGTGTGTCTACTGCTGAGGGAAATTGTGAACATAGTCGTTGAAATGGAGATTAGAATTGTTTCCACTTGTTCAACTGGGCCTTTGTTCTGTGCAGATCTATATTACAACTGTTATGTTCTTCAACTTCCAATGGCTTGTGAGCAATACCGCATGATCTGTATTGGTCACTCAGCCAACGTAGCTGCTAGGGCACCTTCAGATCTTAAAGTTGAAATTGGTCGTCTTCCATAATTTGTGTATTTACCTTTCTAATGATTGTCTTCTCCACTTCCACTGATTTTTTAATTTACTTTTCTTCTTATTATTATCTAATATAGAAAAGTGTTTTTTAGTGCTCTAATATATAAAAGTTCTTAAATCTCTAAGACAACATTTTGGAGCCAAAAAAGTTGTTGCAAATTGTCTTCATAATTTTTTGCTTTTTTTTTTTATTTTTAAAAAATTGTTCCCATATCTTATTTATAAAAGTTCTTAAGTCATAACATATTTGATTGTGAGTTTGCACGCACGCGTGTGTGCGAGCGCATCAGAGTTTGTGCTTGCGCGCATGTGTGTGTTTTATGTAGGGTTAGAAATGAGTCGAGCCGAGTCGAACTTGTCTGAGCTCAACTCGACTCGATAAGAATTGGTTCGGCTCGAAACTCGACTCGAGTTCGACACGAACCTTTATCTAGCTCGCGTTCGGCTCGTTTAAAGTTCGCGAACAACTCAATTCGGCTCGTTAGGTTCAGTTCGTTAGCTCAAATAAAATGATTCAAAAATAAAAAAATATATATATTTTATAACAGGCTGTGTTCAAAATTTCAGCTTAAAATTCTACCGGATTTCGAAAGGCGATTTGCTCTACTGTATAAATTTTATTACCAAAATAAATAAAAAAATCTTTTTTTGAGGGAAAAAATAAAATATATATATATTTGAAACCAGAAAAATATATATAATACGATTATATGATTAAAAACATTGATTAAAAAATATAAATTAATACTAGGATAAGAATTGTACAGCAGTAATTAGATAAGAACTACATTAAACACATCAACGTGGCTTACGGCCTTACTCCCTTCAGAAACTCTAAATGTGGCTTTTATGTTGCCCATTCAAACCCTTTCACTTCTTCTATAAATAGGCTAGTACACTCTTAGACCATTTACAATGGTTCACACTCTCAACACCCACTTTTTCTCTTCCCAACACTTCACATCATTTTCTCTCTCTTATACAACACTC
This sequence comes from Medicago sativa, assembly GCF_051527215.1. Taxonomy (NCBI): domain Eukaryota; kingdom Viridiplantae; phylum Streptophyta; class Magnoliopsida; order Fabales; family Fabaceae; genus Medicago; species Medicago sativa. The sequence continues at coordinate 51,975,921 of NC_140749.1, forward strand.
ATTCAACTTTTACCCTCTCCAATGGTTTTTTCATTCAACACTCTACCCCACCACTTTTTATTTCATATTCTTATTTAATTTTATTTTTTTTGTTTTTTTGATTACATAAAATTGCAATTATCGATTATAATTAAATTAAAATAATAAACACTTAACAATTTATTTTTTAGTTTTTTTGGAAAAACAAAATTTATTTAAATAATTTATTTTTATTTTCTTAACTTAAAATGCAATATAACAATTTAGGCATGCGGCAAAAAAAAGCTAATAGAAATATAATAATAAGATTAAGATAGTGAAAAACTTGGTTTTTTCTGTGTCCAAATCAAATGAACCAAGTCTCTATTTATAGACAAAAAAAATCATGAATTTTGGTAAAAAAAATTAAAAAAAAAATAATTTACTATAAAATAATTGAGTTCAAATTATTAAAATGAGTAAAATCCAAACAGTCAATCAGAATTTGCCACGTGACGGCTACGGGTCCCACATGGCAGAATTCAACATAGTTGAACCAATTCAACTCCTCTCTCCTCTCTCCTCCCATTCAACACACCATTGCATTGCATCCAAGTGTTGAACCTTCCTTTCAACACCACCACTCAACACCATTGCACATGGTTGTTCACTCACACACAACTATCATTATCTATCATTATCAGAGAAGTGAAAACTCAAGGTTTATACTCTCTTTCCTTCTCTTTCTATTCTTTGTTTTTGTTTTTACTAGTTTATTCCTTGTCAAATCACTACAAGAAAAATGCCTATTTACCAGGGATTTTGACAGGGACATAAAACCCCTGGCAAATTTCCCACGGCCTATGATAGGGAAACCCCTTGCATAACATGGTATGGATGGCGCCAAGAGCTTTGTGGAAACCAGGGGTTTCGCCCCTCGCATAAAACACTAATCCCTGGCTTTTATTGAGTGGGAAAAATAAAAAATTTGAATATTGAGACATAATCACGTGGGCTTGCAGGAATTTGGCAGTGTTTCCAACTCTAATTTAACTACATCATGACAAAAGTTGAGCAAAAGCCAAAAACGAGGGGCAAACCCCTGTCAACTTGTGAAAATCCCTGGCTTGTGGTCTGAAAATATGACAGTTTTTCAGCTATTCTGCAGCTAGTCTGAATGCTAGCTCTATACCTCCATATGGGATCCGGATTCCATAACTTTTTTGCGGGAAAAGTTATGTAACTTTGGATCAATTCCAATTGTTGGATGAATCCCATGGTGCATATATTGACACGTATCCACCTCCTTATTTATGTTAAAAAGAACAAAAAAATCATATTAGACAGCAACCCATTTAACAACCCATATCGACCCGTTTCTTCAACCCATCTCACCTCCCACTAACCGTCTTCCTTCAGCCTGCCGTCATACGCCGTGAGCCGCCGTAACCTCCCACAACCACCACCGTACATATTGCTGTCGGATCTGTTCGCGCTTTTTTCGCGCAAAAAGATGCACTGTATTGTTGAGCAGGACGGCGGTCGTCGGCAGTCTGAAGATGACAGTTCTTGGAAATGGCCATGGGTGGTGACCTTGGTTGTGGCAATGAGCGGTACTCATGTCTTCTTCTCTGAACAAATTTGTGAAGAAAATCAAAATCTGAAAACTGAAGGATGGTCGACGGCGAGCGGGATGGTGATGGTTGCAGGACGGCGGCACAGTGGACAAAGACGTGGAGGCAGTCTGAAGGTTGAAGACAGAAGTTTAGGGAGGGAGAAATGGGTCATGGGTTGTGGTACAAGTGCCTGGTTTTGTAAATGGATCTCAGTATTTTTTTGTTTTAAGGTTGGGACATGTGTCAAATTCTAAACCATGAGATTAAACCAAGGGTCAAGATTGAACAAAGTTACATAACTTTTCCCTCAGAAAAGTTATGGAATCCGGATCCCTCCATATGTGAGGGGCACCCCTCGTTTTTTCCCTGTGTTTTTGCTGCATTATAAATAACCCAGCACCGTTCATTTGCAACACTTCAGAACACTTAGAAAATTTTCTTCACATAAAACACAACACCTACACACAACACTTCATCAAACTTCATTTATTTGGTAAAAATCTCTTCTTTTGTTATATATTTTTTCATGTTCCTATTTTTTCCTACTTATTAATCTTATAGAAAACTAGGAGACTTAGAGCATGTTTGAAACACTTTCCAAAAACTCTTTTTTAGTTTTTAAAAATTTAAAAATTAAAAACTTGTTTGCTAAACTATTTTTAAAATTACAGTTTTGGAAACTATTTTGAATTTTTTAGTTTTGGGGACTAAAAAACTAAATCATGTAAAAGAATAACTATTGTGAAAAGAGGACTTGTATATTTCAAAAACTGAAAACAAAAACTATTTCAAACATGCCCTTACTACTTATTTTTACTGTTTTTTACTACCTATTATATCTTTTTTAAGAAGCTCTACTCAACTGGAATTCGATTTGTACATTCCCATTGAGTATTTGGAACTTATCTCTATTCCAAAAAATGAAACTTTGTTTTCAACTATTATACATAACCTTTTTTCAAGCTGCTGCCCTGCAATTATGTCTTTGAGCCCGGATCCTCATTCTTGCAGCAAAGCATTCGTTGAAGTATACATATTATATTGTGACTGTTGTTCGACAGAAGGTAGAAAAAGGCTTGTCATCAAACTATATTCTTTCTTATATAGCATTTTTTTTAAGTATTACAGAAAACTGTTTTTTTACTAAAACATTTGATTTAAAACTTTATTTTTTTAATATAGGGAAAATCGTTTTTTATATTTGTGTAGTCAAAAGTCTGATATTTTTTAAAAGTAAAACTGTTTGTTAAACTAAATCTATTTTTAAAAATTATTATTTTATTAATTTTAAAAACTGGTTATTAAGTAAAAATACCTCATAAATAATAATATACTAAAAATGTTTATTGTTGGAAAACAGTTTTTTTAAAATAATGTATTCAAAATCAGTTTTTTTTTTAAATTAAAACTTTGTTAAAATTATTTTTATATAAAAAGTTAAAGCTGTTTTTTAATAAATTAAAATATGTTTTTATATTAAAACAATTTATAAAAAACATTATACTATAATAACGCCTATTGTTTGAAAAAAAGGGACTCAAAAATAGTGTAGTACAAAATAGTTTTTTTATTTAAATAAAGTATGTTATAATTAGTTTTTTTTTTCAAAATTAAATCTGGTTTTTTAATAAATTAAAACAATTTATAAAAAATCAATATACTATTATAAATGTGTGATGTTGCTTTATTTATATGCATTTAACTGTTTTTTAAAAATAATTTTATTTTTTTAAAAATATATTATATTAATTAAAATTATTTTTGAACCAATTAATTGTATTTGAAAAACAACTTTTAAAAAAATTGATTTTTTAATTAATTTAAATACGTTTTATTAATTAAAATTATTTATAAAATATTTAATAAAAAATTCGGTTTTATAAATAAAACATTTTTTTAAAAAAATAATATACCATTTGCCAGGGGTTAAACCCCTCGCAAGTCCCTGGTTTTTGGCTGATTTGATTTGACCTTCCATCAGTCAGTCAGTGCGTCAGTTAGAGCAGACTGCACAGCAGAAAAAAGTGAGGGAATATGTCAGGGGTTATGACAGGGACAAAGCCAAGCCATATATCAAGGGTTGAGCCCCTCGTTTTTTTCTCAGGGGCGTAACCCCTGGCAAAATGTTTGCGACGAGCGCTTTTGCCAGTACTTCCGCCCCTGGCAAATTCCCTCACAAACGTCCCTTTTCCCAGGGATTATATCCTTTTCTCAGGGATTTTGCCCCTGGCAAAAGGTAATGTTTCTTGCAGTGAATATTTGACTACTTAGAAGACTACAAGTCCGACTCACTATCACATTCAATAGCTTATTTTAGTTTGGTTTGTTTTTATTAGATCTAAAGCAAGAACTTTCACCAACTTAAGTCCTTTATTTATTACTGAAAAATGATTTCATAGCACATATACACCGTTGAATACCAATATGTACCTTGTATAAGTAATCTTTACATAAACCAGTTTTATTTTTTTAGCGTGAAAAACCCATGTAAAAAAAGGGCTATCTATAAAATGATGTTTTGGAACTTCAAAAGATTAGTGATCATGTTTGATATACTAATTTCTATTAAAATGAAAACATACAGTGCATGTTTATTTTCTCATTTTTAAAACCGTGTCAACTTTAATTTTTAGCTATCTAAAATTAATAATTGGTGAAGCAAAAACGAAAATTACAATATTTTAGAGAAAAAAAATACAATTAAGCATTTTTTGCATTAGATTTAACTTTTTGATATAATATAACATCAAAATGGATGTTAATTAGTGCATGTAGTTATCACCTAATTTTTTTCCAGGTACAACCTTAAAAACACGTATTGAACACTAATACATCAAATTATGGACAAAGAAATTGTGCACCCGCAAAACAAACATAACATTTAAAGAAATGCACAATTCTATACATTGGACCATATCTTCATTACTTTCTCTGCAATTTGATTAGAAAAGAAAACTGATATGGTGAAAAATATGATGTCTGTTTTAATTCTTATGATGATTTTTGTTGTTGTGGCATCTACTGTTGAGGGAAATGGTGAACATAGTCGTTGAAGTGCAGATCAGAATCGTTTCCACTTGTTCAACCAAGCCTTTGTACATCACATATTTATTTATTTCCTTTCATTCCTTTGAGAGTGTATCATAATAAATATGTTCATTTTGTAGCATATGACTCTTGATCCTTTTGTACCATATTTCCACAATGATACTTGAACAAATAAATTATTCCTTAAAGGCCACGATCTTTGTACCCATGATTAACCGTAACTTCCAATTTGTCTTGCATGGGCTAACTTTGGCGTGGAATACATAAGGAGAGGAGATGGACTATGTTCTTAGAATGTTCTTGAAAATATTTGCTTGCTTTGTAACCTATCTTTAAAATTCACTCAAGAACACAAGTTAAATAACAAATAATCTCATAATTCTTTTAAATATAATGTACTTGCAAAAAGTACGGTAAGGGATTCTAGGGTTAAGAATCGTATGCTAGGGTTTAGACTCATGATTAGATGCCTTGAGAATGCTCTCAAAGGTGGTATTTATAGCCTGCTATGGGCTTGGGTTTTGGTAGCTTGGTTTCCAAGCAACAGGGGTATTCTTGTATTTTAGGCGGCTTCTAGAGACTTCTAGAAGCTTGGAAGGGCGGTGCCTTAAGGCGAGCACGCCAAGGTCTCAGGAGCCTCTCCTGAGGGCGCCTGAGCCCTTTCGGAGGCCTTAAAGTCCTTCTGGAGGTCTTGGAGCCTTTCTAAAGGCCTTAGAGCCTCTCTGGAGGGCTTATAAGCCTTTAGGAATATTATGACGGTTCATATAATTTAAATGTTTTGTTATCATTAAAACAATTTAAGATGTATTTTTAGAATTTATCTCAACATATACGTGCACCAAATTACACCATAAATAGTTTGACCTTGATTGGCTGACTTATCCACACAACGATTCCTTCACGGAAGATATGAGAACAAATTGTTTGAAGAACGGAATGTAAGCAATTATGCCAACGATTTCTCAAACGATATGGAATAAAATTAGAACTACTGAAAACTTGAACGACACTAGTAGAATCACTCTCAAGCCAAAGTTGTATCCATACATGCTTTGCTGCAAACTCCATAGTGAAAAGTAGTTATTATCAACATATCTAAGTCAGAAGATGAATCGATTAGTTTATGATGATACAGATCACGTACAAAGTGATTAGTTTTTGATGTGCAAATCGCATAAAATAAAAAAATAGTTTATGAGATCCTGATGACGGAGGATCATATGATATTTTAGGCTATTTTTTAGTTTATTTTCTTTGCATTTGAAGAAAATACGAGGTCATTTAGAGGAGTTGTCAATGGTTTGAGGAACATTTTGTATTGTTTTCATTCGAGTTGTTGTAATTCACTTTTATCCTAAATCATGCAACTCCATAGATGTTTTTAGTCATTTAAGAGAAATCATGTAAATCGATAAAACAAGACATTGAATGAAGGATCAAGGATATAAAGAATGAAAATCAATGATTCTTAGAAGGGTTTTGAAAAATTTATCCCAATTTCCAAGACATTTTAATATGGAAGAACACTCGAAAAAGGACGAAAAACAAAATTCGCATCCAAGCTACTGTCTCATGCGTTCATGTGCTGGTGTGCATGAGCCATGCGCTCATGCGCACGAGCACAGAAAAAATGCAGTTTTAGCTTGTTTTCAAAGTTGGATCGAAGAAAAAAGCTCAGTTCTCATCTTTTTTTTTTTGGAAAAGCAAAAGAAAATATTATTAACTTAACAAAAACATCTCACAGCACAAGATATGCTATAAGAAAGTTAAATACAGGGCCAAATCAAAGACTGCAGAGGACAAACACCCAAAACACTAAGAAATCAACTAAATGCCACCTAGACAAAACCAGGACAAAACTATAACGCCATAGAGTGGGAACTCTAAAGAAAATACATAAAACTCCACCAAAGTGCACTTTTCCAACGAATTGAGCAAAACTAACGATCGAATAGCAGAAAAAAGAGATGCCTTAGGATCTCACTCCAAGCCACCAACGAGCTACCGGGAGACCGTAGACAATGCAAGGAGCATCAACTACTACTCCGGAGCCAAACGGACTAGGATTTTGAGATACGACCAAGGAAACTAATCAATCGCAATCCGATACCACAATCTCAAACAATTGAGTTCCATGATTCAGCTTGAATATGTTCTCGTATCAATGCACCTTGCTACCGAAGTTCCACTATTGAAGCTAAAGCTAATGCCCGTGTTTTGCCAAGATTGCAGTAGATGAAATATTAACACACAAAGAAGAAAGCAGCTTGAAATAGCACCTGCACCTGATACTGAAAAGGTAATTTCGAAAGCCAAAATCAAAGACCTGCTAAAACCAATTCCTCCTCTTTCTGCCAACTTGAACTAAATTGAAAATAACCACATTTAACTCCTAAAACACCACACTCCAACTTTGAATTTATCCGAGCACGTCTAAACTTGACCATCACCAGACGCTGCAGCCACAACAACCATGATCACAAGGCACCAAAGCAACCAAAGAGCGCCTACACTGATAACACCTGCCACATAATAATATCCAGTACTCCGAATACCTCTCTGAAGCGAAAAGCACCAGCGAAGATAATAAGAGACTGAACCAGAGATAGCAAACCAAACAACCAGCGACAATGAAAATGCCTTGAATCTAGAAAGAGAAATAAAGAACGCTTCTGAACTGCGATGAAATGCAGAACAAACGATTCTGAAACAAGGATCTGAATCCATTTGACAACTGCCGAGTGAATTACACCTCCACACTCCCTAGACAAGCCCTTGGGTTCAGACACCACGAACTGATGCTATAATTAATAATGCTTGATTTAATCCTAAGCCAGTTCCATGATGTCACCTTCACAAACTCCAACATACTGTCTAAACAAATCTCCTTGTTACGAAAGATGCTTTCATTTCTTGCCTTCCATATACTCCACACGCACGCAAACCAAATCACTCTGACTCGACTTGAGAACGCCCTGCCGCTACCGATCAGACCTTCAAATTGTTCTATATGAGCCAATCCTTCCTTTTGAAATGCCGAAGAGATCCCGAGCCAACGACAGATTTTGTACCAAACACCTGAAAATTTTGGACACTCAAAAAACAAATGGTTTGTTGTTTCCTCTCTCCCACATTCTCCTACACAAAGCGAAGACCCATGCCCTATGACTCCTCTCCTACATAAATTGTCTCTTGTAGCTAATCTATTTTGGAGCAATCTCCAAACCATACAAGAGACTTTTGACGGAATTGATTTATGCCACACCTTCGACCAAACTGCACTAGTAGAGCATGAAGTTCTAGAAATGAGGTCTTTGTAAGCTTCTCTAACAGAGTAACCGTCAAGTGATTCCCTGTCTCCAATATCTAATTGGCAGATATCATTCCACCAACTAGAGCTACCTCTGACTCCTAGTCTAATAACCTCATCATTAAGCCCATATCTATTTAGCAAAGTTCTATACCAAATACCCCTTCTCTCTGTTCTTATCTTCCACTCCCATTTTCCTAGAAGGGCTAGATTGAAGATCCTCAAATCTCTAATTCCCAGACCCCCCTCTTCGAGGGGCCTGCACACTTTGTCCCAACTCACCCAATTAATTTTTCTTTCATCCTCACACCCTCCCCATAAAAATTGCTTGAAAAGAGATTCAAGTTTAGTGATTATACCTGCTGGAGCCTTGAAAAAAGAGAGGAAGTAGACTGGTAGTGAAGACAAGACTGACTTTATTAAGACCACCCGACCTCCGATGGATAACTGTCTGTTCTTCCAATTTGAAAGACGAGATTTCACGACGTCTAACACCGGTTGCCAAGTAGATTTTTTCCTCTGGTTAGCTCCGATCGGAAGACCGAGGTACTTGAAGGGAGCAGAGCCTATTTTGCAGTTTAGAATATTTGCCGCCTCATCTAGCCAACTTTGGGATATATTTATTCCGACCAGCAAGCTTTTGTGAAAGTTCACCTTTAAACCCGACATTAATTCAAAAAGCAACAAATTCGCCTTTATTAATTCAAAAAGCTTTTGCCGCCTCATCAGTTCTCATCTTTTAATCACTAAGCAATGATGCACTATAAATAAAGTCTCTTGCACGCACTTTCAATAACTTAGATGGCCATCAAAATATTTCTTGAAAAACTATATCAATCGCCATCTTATGAACATGCTTCTTCTTCTTATCTAATTATAGATGTTATGCATATTTTATAACATTGAAAGGATTGAACCACCTCATGATTATGTTTGTCATTTACAACTTTAAGGCTCTATAGCCCACCGCTCAAAAAATAACATCTTACTCACATTTCAAGCTAAAACTGCATGAGACAGTAGCTTGTAATCATTATAGGAATATTCTCTTTCACGTCCCAACATAACATATTTTTTTTATTATTTCCCCACCACAATCTAATTTTGCAATAACAATAGTAAAAATTAAGTTCTCTATTTCACCTCAAACTCATGTCAACAACTTGTGTCATGAGCTATCAGTCACGAATTGTATGAGGCAATCAATAGAAAACGCCATCTTCACTTTGGAATTGGTGGGAGGATCCACAAACAGAGTGGAACCTTAACTTTGATATTGCTGGAAAAATCCACAACCAAATGTAACATTTGGTTTCACATCAATTTGAGGAGCAATAACTAACTTCATATTAACAGGAGGATCTATAACATGTGTAGTGTTAGGTTTCAAATCAACAGAGGAATCAATATGTGTATCCATATTTAAGAAAATATGATCTATAAGAAAAGAGTTCATAATAAAAAAACTGAACTGGGAATTTGGATTTTTTTAGATTTTATAATATAAACGGCACAAGTGCAAATAGCTTAATGATAGATCACTTTAGTAGCGGTATCAAAGTATTTATAATTATCAATCCACATGGACTTTCTTGATCAACCATTCAATAACTTTGATTGTTAAAAGTGGTGGTAGTATGTAGATGATTGGAAGTTGGTGAAACTACAAATTAATAAGTCGTGTTAGGATTAAGTTTCATTGGTTAGTCCTTTAATGTTTTTCCTTAATCAATTATTTACTCCTCATATTTAAACTATACTTTCACACAGGGCCGTCCCTAAGAATTCGGAGGCTCGACTCTGGGAATGAAAAGGGTTCAGTGATAAAATCAAAACGTATTTTTTTTTAAAAGAACAATGTTCTATTTATATTTTTTAAAAGATAAATATAAGGTATCGTATATATGTGGTACACCCAAAGGTGAAAATGACTACCGTATACATGAGGAACCCCCACCTAACACCAAAAGCAAGAGGACCTAATTCTAATAGGCCTAAAATGCTAAAACAAGGGGACATAAAATGGCTGGGGTATTAAAAAAAAATTGGAGGGCAGTAGCACTAGTGGGTATTAAATTTTTTTTTGAGGCCCATGGCTGAGGGAGGCCCAGCTCTGTTGAGCTATTTGCACCCCCTCAGGGCCAGGCCTGCTTTCACATATTGTCTATATGCATCTCAATCTCTCGCAGATAACAGGAGATCCACTCTAGTCTCTAACTTTCAATGTCTGGCTCAGTTAGCTAATAGAGTGGCATTACGCTCTGAAAAAGTGTGTGATTATAAACCTATGTCTCGCAACTAGCATCTACAAATGGCTCTATCCATTTTCCTTACAAGGGAGGTCTATGTCTAGCACTCCCCCAAGTCAAAAAATTATTTTCAGATTGCACGTCAGAAAAGCATTAACTGTAGAAATAGAAATATTGATGTAATAAAGGGTTAATTAAGTTTTTAATCCCTATAAATATATTAAATTTCGTTTTTAGTACTCATAAAAAAAACAGATTTTGGTCCCTATAAAAAAATTAGCATGTAGTTTTAGTCCCTGTTAAATTAAAATTTGTTTAATTATGCTTAAACTTCTAAATTTTTTAAAGATTTTTTACACACATGTTCATAACATCGTAAGACACTTTTTTATAAAATCTTTTAGTTTTTGAATATGTAATGAATTAAATATGAATTTTTCTAAAAGGTAAATTTTCAAGATTATATTAATGAAAATTTGTACCTAATAATAAAATTTTGAGCTACTTTTTTGGCAGAGGAACTTTGTATAATTTTCTAAATAAGTATGTAAAAAATATGTTAAAATTTTAAAAGTTTAAGAACAATTAAGCAAATTTTAATTTTACAAGGACTAAAAGTATGTGTTGGTCCCTGTTAAATTAAAATTTGTTTAATTATACTTAAACTTTTATATTGTTAAATGATTTTTAACAGACATGTTAAGAACATTATAATAATCTCTTTTATAAAAAATTAGAATTTTTTAACATGTAAGGAATTAAATATAATTTTTTTAAACGCCAAAAATTGAAGATAAAACTAACGAAAATTTGGACCTAAAAATAAAATTTTTAACTAACTTATTGCGGAGGAACGTTTTATAATGTTTTAAACAAGTATATAAAAAATCATTAAACAGTTTAAAATTTTAAGCATAATTAAAAAAAATTAGCAGGGACTAAAACTCCGTATTGAAAAATTTTATAGGGACTAAAAACTTAATTAACCCTATAATAAATTAAGATTTATATATAACCAGTCAAGTATTTACATTAGATTTCTAACCAATTATACTTAACTTAGGGTTCCTAAGTGTTTTCTTCCCCTCTTTTTGATTTGTCCTTCAGATCTAATGATGTGTAGATGATGAAAGAAAACTAAGACATGTGGTGTTGAGCTTGGGAGAAAAACAAATCTTTGCAATGGAACCAAATATAGTCATAAATTAAGGAAATGCTAAAAGTGCTCTTATGACACTTGTTAAGAAAATAAAAATATTGTCTTGAAAAACGGTAAGAAAGTCTATATTTAACTTATTAAATGATTAGAAATTGTTGTTTCAATGTAAATTTTCTACGTTTTGCTTTCTTAACAAGTGCTTGTGACTGAAGAATAATGTTCCTCATAAATCATGACTATCACCATAATAAGTAATAAATAGATTAACTTCGTAGAGAGAGATGGCACATGTGTGTGGCACTATAGGGGGCAAGAATAGGTCGAACCGAGTTTGTCTTTGCAAGACTCAAGTTTGGTCTAATAAAAATACTAAGCCACTGATCTGATTTGTAGTTTGTCATAGACTTATTCTTAAGCTCAGATTTGATTTTTTTTAGGGTTAATTAAGTAAATGATCCCTATAAATATTCATAATTTCGTTTTTATCCATACAAAATAAAATCGCAATTTTTAGTCCTTCTAAAATTTTCCATCGGCATTTTTAGTCCCTGTAAAAAAATTTATCAGCATTTTTAGTCCCCATACAAATTTTCCGTCAACACTTTTGGTCCATAAAAAACTAAAGGAAACTTCCTTCAAAAAAAAACTAAAGGAAACTTTTTTTTTTTTTGTTTTGAAAAGCTAAAGGAAAATGTTACAAGGACTAAAAATTGTAATTTTATTTTGCAGAGACTAAAATCAAAATTGTCAATATTTATATGGACCATTTACTTAATTAACTAATTTTTTTATAAGTATGGTATGACATGCACACTTAGTTAAAAACATGTTTCGTATGAAAGTGTTTAAATAAATAATGAGATAAATTTAAATAGATAAATGAGTTAATAGATCACCGAAATTAAACTTCATTTTAATATTTAATATGATAATTTAGAGAATCTGACACAATATGAAATTATACATATGATTTTCATTTATATTCTAGTTTATAATGATACATTTAAACAAGAGAAAATTAGTATATGCTAATAATTTTAAATTGGAGAAAATGTTAGGAAAATATTATTCATATTCATTTATGCAGATCAATCTAGTCGCGTGAAGCCAACCAAGCTGCTCATTATTTAACTAAATATGCTCTTAAGAATTTAGATTGTATATGGGTCGAAGAAACTCCGCCTTGTATTTCTGCAGTCTCGGCATTTAATTTATTGTCATACTTTTGTTAATGAAATTGTCTTTAACGTCAAAAAAAAAAAATCAATCTAGCCTGAAAAGTATTTTTTATGGTTAGTATTTTAGCTTTTTTTTTTTTTTTTATAACTAAATTTCTAAATTTTTTTAATCTTCTCTATTTAAAAGAGTTTGATATGGATTGAGCCTAACATAAAATAGACTAGTCATCCTGACCTACTTTTACCCCTACATGACTCATTTGAATGTTGAAGAAACCGAATGATTAAGAGGATCTTATAAATAGGAAGATTAAGATACTCTTTACAATGTAAAATAATTGGGTCTCACTTATACAATTGATTTCCATTTTTTTACTTGTCCATTATCTTATTTTAAAAACTATTCTTTTTTTTTTCTTCTTATTTTAAAACTATAATTTATTCTTTGCTTGTATTTATATAAATTTACTTAATAAATTAGGATTTGCATTAGTTATCTAGAGTTTAATCTTTATTTATCTATCAAATGTTTTTATATTTATTTATTATACAATGGTTTCAATTTTCAATGCAATAAATGCACAAACTTTCATGAAATCTTGCTACTTTAGGTGCTTAAAGAGTGCCCCGGGGGCACTCGTTAACATTTCCCTTTATTAAACTTTAAACTATAACTTACAAGTCTCATCTGTTTAATCTTTGGTTTAATTTTTAAAACTTTATTAGTTGAAACCGCCCCAAGAGAAAAAAGAAATGTAATAGCTTATCAGTTAATTAATTCATTTGTTTTCTTTCTTAACATTCTGCTTCCATATAGAAGATGATCCAATAATTCAAAATTTTAAATCAAATTAAGTATTATTCTAGTTAGAGTTTGAATTTGGAAGCTGTCATATCCACCTCCACTCCACATATATAAATACACATTTTTTTTTATTTAATTTCTATTCTACAGTCTTATTTTTTTCTCCTCATCAAAATAAAGGCTCATTTAAAAAAAATTATCCTAATTTTTTTAATTTATTTTTGAGGAATTATTGTCCCATCTTATATTGAATATTGATGCTATCTGCTTCAAACTACTGTGTTGATACGCCATCAGATCTAGACATCGTACATTGTAGTAACATCACTTGGGTCACGTTTATGTAGCATCACTCCTATTTTATTGGTTCATAATTCATAATCAAAGATACGAATCTCCTTGTACCATTATTTATTCATATTAATTGAAATAAATTTTGTTGGGTCCATTATATAGTTTTGATCGATACGTGTGATCAAGCTCTCCGTGCACTTTTAATGGAATTTGATGTATAGTCCTTTTATTCAAGTCCTTACCACAATTATTTATTTAGTCCAAAAAGAAATCCTTTGATTAATAATTACGACAATTCCAAGAAGTTGGATAATAGGAACTCAAAAGAACTCTCTCTTCTCCTTGTCAAAAGCTCACTGTCACAACATTTCTTGTTACTCAAGATCTACTAAAAATGAGTAATTTAAAGTTAATTTTGGTCTAAAATTATTCTTCTTTCTTTCTTTTATAATTAAATACATAATTTTCACATACTTTTACTATTCTTTCATATGTTTTTGTGATTTTGTCGTTGTTACACATATTGTTTGTTTTTGTTTCGAACTGTTTCACATCTCACTCGATCGACTGAATCCAACAAGGCCCGTTAACCAAAAGAATTTTGCTCTCCACCCAGCATGTTTTGCTCGCACCCTGCAGCCATGCCAATTTTGCCCCTGCGCATGTTAACTAACGCAAGTGTAATACTACTAGTATGGACACCCGTGCCAAACACGGGCTAGAATTTCATCGTAATTAAAACATTGGATGAAGATGTATTATTCTCATTTATGTGGTTGCTCTATGTCTAATGAGTAGATTAACACCAGTGCTGGCTCTTTCCATAAGGTCCAATGATGATATTATAACTCGGTTCGACTTTGCGAATGAAGCATGGGTGAATCCCAGTGACAAATGTCGGCTGCGAAGAGTCTTATACTTAAGTGAGATATGTTGATGTGTTGACTGTGAGCTAAAGTTTCACATTGGATGTGAGAGTAGATGTTGAGCAACATGTAAGTGATATGATCCATATACATAATTTCTTAAGGTTCAGGTTAAGATGTGGTGTCAAACTCACGTGTGTGGATTATCTTTGTATGTTGAGATGATCAAACTCAATGTAGGATTATGCAAAAATCACAATATTGTTATCAACCGGTTTTTTAGTTTTTGGATGTCATTTGTTTATTTTCATCTTAAAGTTTAGTTTTTATATGGCATTCTCTTCCATGTTTTTTTTTTTCATTCAACGTCTATTATTTCAATTTATTCACTTTTGGACTTTTGTGACAGGTGAAAATGGTAAATTGTCGATGTGTTATGTTGAGTTGACAAAAATATATATTTATTAGACTATTTAAAATCATGTAACGTTTTCCTTAAAAAAAATCATGTGACGTTTGTTTAATTGAATCTAATTTTTTGGTAAAATAATTACCCAAACATCTCGGACTCCTTCGACCAACCCATAAAATAACCAGCAACTCACACTATTCTCTATACTCTTACAAAAAAATGCACAATACTTATTTTCTTTCGCCTATCTTCCCTTGTGTTTTAATTCCTTTTTTGATTTTTTTTTTCTTTTAGTTTCCTTTATTTCTTCTCATGGAAGAAAGAAACATAAACCCCTCTCCATGAAACCACCGCCAACCAAATTTTTTGAACATTTTGTGATTTCAATTGACCATATTTAAATACATCATGTAATTACGGAGGTGGATAGTTGAATGATAATTTATCAAGTGTGTATTAAAGTTCTGTATTGGATGGAATAATAGATTTTGAACATCATATAAGTGAGATCACTCCTGATACCTAAAGGTTTTGGACGAAGATATGATATCAATCTCACTTGTGAGGTTTCTCTTAATCTAAGATGGTGATCAAACTCTATGCATAATCCCCAAAATGATGTGACGTTTTTTAATTGAGTCTATTTTTTTCGTAAAGTAATTACCCCAAAATCTCCTAATCCTTCAACATACCTACAAAATTGCAAGCAACTCAATCCATTTGCTATACTTTAAAGGTTAAAGCACACACCCCTTACTTGTTTTCCTTACCATCTATCTCATGTAAAAAATTCATTTTTCATGTTAGGTCTCAGTTTGTCCTTATAATTTGGATATGTCACCATATTACACATGCAAAAAGTCTCACATTTAAGAGAGATGTTAATGTGTCATATGTGAGTTAAAGTTTCACATCGAATTCAATGGTAGATGGTGAGGAAAATATAAGTGAGATAACTTATGTACATAATGTCTTAAGATTTTAGATAAAGATGTGGTGTGAATCTTACTTTTGTGGTTGATCTTAGCCTAAACTGATTATATAAAAAAAAAATAGGCTCCCTTAGAAGACACAATATTATGATGAACTATTTACTTAGTTTTGGATATCATTTATTAAATTTTTTTCATCTTAAAATTTATAGTTTAGGGATGTCGTTTGCTTTGATGCTGTTTTTTATTCAATATCTATTATTTCAAACCATTTTACTTTTAGTCTTTGGTGGGATCTAAGAATTGAAAAATGTAGAAGTGTTATGCTGAGTTGAAAAAAATACATATTCATAAGCTCATTAGATATTTTAAGTCGATATGTGGTGTCAATCTCCATTGTGTGATTGTTCTTTGCATAATGTGATGATCAAACACAATATAGGCTCCCTGTGTCGTCCCAACATTAAGATGAACTATTTTGCTGGTGTTTAGATGTCATTTGTTTATTTATTTTTTAACTTAAATATAGTTTTTGGATGTCATTCGCTCTCATGCCATTTTTTATTCAGCCTTTATCATTTAAAATTACTTTACATTTGGTCTTTAGTGGGATGTTACAATGGAAAAATGCAGATGTGTTATGTTAGTTGACAAAGCACATGCTTATTAGACATTTGAAAATGACGTGACACTTTGTTAATTAAGTCTAATTTTTTGGTAAAATAATTACCCAAAAATCTTCAACCCCTTCAACAAACCCATATAATTACCGGCAACTCAGTTTATTCCCAATAATTTTTTGGATAAAACATGCTACATATATTTTTTTCCCTAATCATTTTTATCATATTCAAATTCTTTTTTCGTATTCTATTTTTTCTTTTTAATTTCCTTTCTCTATTATCATGAAATAAATAAACATAAATTTGCCTCCATGAAATCACTATCAAACTACCTTTCTGAACATGATGTGCCTACGATTGACCTTATTTGACTATGTCACATATTTACAGATGTGGATAGTCACAGACTTGATTGACATATGTTAATGTATCAAGTGTGAGTTGACATATATACTTAATTGTTTTATCTTGGTTTTCGGGTGTCAAACATTGATTACATTTGAACCTTTTAAACCGGTGATATCTTATTTTTTCTTGGGAAGGGAAAAAGGTAAGCAAAACCCTTGAGAATCGATGTCCGGGAGTTGTTTTCGCTACGGGAAGGTGTTAGGAACCCATAACGACTATAGTATCCTATAGGAACCGTCTTTAATTTCTACGCGCGCTTTATTTTTAAATGCTATTTTGAAAAGTATTTATTAAACCTAAGAGTTTCTAAGTGAAGAATTGGAGGGAGAAGAATGTGTTTAAATTTTTATTTTATTTGAATTGAAGGAATTTTGTTCCTTGCCTACGTACCCGTTTAAGGGATCAAATCCACCGTAGTTCTCTTCCAAAAAGGTTTTTGTTTTTGTTGGTTGATTTTAAGTTTGAAAATTGGAATTTGAAGAATAGAAAGAGGCCTCAAGGGCATGGGATTAGGAAATTGTGAGATTGGATTAGTGAATTGCAAAATATGGTCAAAGTATGATTAAGATTCATTAAGATTTGATTAAGAAAATAAAAGGAAAATTCCATGGGGTTTTGACCCCAAGGTTTATTATGAAAAATGTTTGAGTGAAGTTTGTTCAAGTTTTTTTGGAAATTTGATTTTTCTAAGTTTAAAGCCTAAACATACATCTAAACATACAATCCTAAACATACATCTAAACATGCATATTCTAGCTATATACCTAAAGTGGTGTGTGTGCATGTGTCGGTGCTTGTGTCGGTGTACATCATTAGAGTCCATTGTCCTTTACATCATTGGCCTAGATACATTCTATGGTCTTGCAAGAAATTAAAAAAATGGCATAAAAGTAAAGTACAAGATTTCCTAGGTGTTACATTCTAAGTATTAATATGGGAATTAAAGTGCAAGAAATGAAACTATAATGGAAGAATGAAGTATGCTTGTGGAGATGCATGAAACATGAAACAAAATGGTTAGTGGCACAAGGAATAATAAGGATTGGAATGGATGCAAGTAAAATAGCATAGGAAAGTAATGAAACTTGAAAAAAAAGTAAAAATCCTAGCACACAAAAGTGGTAAAATATGCCTAAACTTTGTCATAAAATTCTCATAAACATAAGGCCTATAATTTTCATGCCATGACAATTTTCAAAGAGTTTTATTTCAGCTACGACATGAAAATTATAAGACAATATTAAACCAAGAATTATGACACATTTTAAGCATATATCACACTTTATTTCCACAAACAATTATTTACATGACTTGTAAAACAAGAAACTAACAAATCACACTCCAAAACAGAAAAGAACAACTCTAAATCAGGGGTATACACATTGCAAACTCTCACACCAAGGATCAATATGCCATAGCAAGACTTTGGGATCAAGAACATGCAAAAATTTCACAAGAAATTAACAAAAAGTAACATAAAATCACAAGAAAACTCCACATATATTTTTATCAATTTTCAATAGGCTAGAATCATTACAAAAATACCACAAAACTACCAAGAAATGTGTATGAAATTTTTTGGAATTTTTAAAGAATTTTTAGACACAAAAACATATAAAAACTTCACAATTTTTTAACAAAAATGGTAAACAATTGACAAGAAAATACCACACATTTTTTAATCAAGATTTAACACATGACAGCATCACAAAAATATCAAGAAAATGATCAAGAACACATAGGAATTTTTTTTTAGGAATCTTTTAAAGGATTTTTGAACATGCAGGGGTGCAGTTAGCAAGAAATGGCATGCAAAATAGCAAGAAACAAGCAAAAACGAAGAAACTGCAAGAAAAGAACGTCCAGGCCCAAGGGAAATGGATCCTGGATCATCCAAACGCATCAGGCGCGTTGGATTGATCCAGGGAGCCAAAACCCTAGATCCAACGCTACAGAACGCGTGGGAGCATGATATGATGATGTACGCACACGCATGGGATCACAAGGGAGTATAAAAGTAAAATCAAAGAAGAAAACCACACAATTCCTACACGTTTCTCTCTCTAGGTTATGTTTAGAGAGAGGTGCTCTGCAAGTGTTGAACGGAGAGGACGAACGGCGTGGTTTTCCAGCGCGGTGGCTGCCGGCGGCGCCGCCGCACTGGAAAACGAAACTTATCCTTTTCCTTAAAAAACTTATATCAAAACGATCCTCTTCTTCTCCTCTGTTCGAATTTGCAAATAATTTTTGGGAACAATCACGCAATTGAGCTAGATCTAACGACTTAAGTTGCGAAAAATTTGAAAAAGAGAGAGAGAAGAAAGGAGTACCAGTTCGCTTCGCCACTCCTTGAAGACGTTGTTAATGTTCTTGCTTCGTTCAGCTTTGCACTTTCTTCTTCGTCTTTTGGCTTTCTGTAAACTGCTCAAACCCTAGCCTCTTCGATCCTTTCGCAAATTCCAAATTCTTTCCCTGTTGACTTTCGATTTGGTGATTTTCGAAACCCTAGGGTTCGGAATCAGCTTGAATTGAAGTTTGATTTGGTTTTTTGAATGTTTCGTTGTGGCTTTGACGAAATTGGTTCAATCTTTGATGAACCTGTTTCTTGTTTGAGTTCGACTTGATGTTGATGCTGGTTTTCTTGATCTTCTTCTTCTCTTCCTCAATCCTCCTCCTGTGATCGCATTCGTGCTCGAATTGTAGGAGAAAGGTTCGATGATGATGATTCTCGCAGAGAATTACTGAGAACCTTCGCAGCTTCGATCGAATTTGGTAGATTTTGTTGAATTAGAATCTGGTTTGATGAAATGATTGTTGAAACGAATTTGTTTGTGGTTGAATCGATGAGAACTGGTGTGAATTCGAAAGGATTTGGAGGAAATGCGATTCTGAAAAAAGCGGTTAGGGTTTGAAGGTGATGAAGTTGTTCATCGTGTTCTTGAGTTCTTTGAATTTGTGATCTGTGATTTTGGTGAGAGAAATTGAGAGTGTGTTTGTGTGAGTTGGCCAATTCTGAATGGATCTGTGATGATTAGGCCCCTTTATAGCTGACACTTGTACATCTTTGAACCAATGGCTTGCTGCCACGTGGACTGGATTGTAACTAACTGGACAAATGACAAACTGACATGTGTACTGGACTTATAACAAACTTTTGGGCCTATTTGCAATTATTAAAAATTGAAGGACTAAAATGCAAAAATAAAAAAGGACTAAAAATGTAATTAAAATAAAATTGGTAAAAAACGTAATTTGAAAATAACGTAAAGTGAAACGACTAAAATTGACCAAACGGACTAAAATGAACCAACTACCTAAATGAGGTACTTTAAAGTAACCTCTCTGCCGAAATTTCGTGTGAAATGACCAAAATGCCCCTGGGGCTAAAACGACTAAAAATGACTCACATGCAACTTTAAAATGGTTTTTAACAGAGAACTGAGACACAAGTTTATTTAAACCAACTTGAAAGACTCAGAGACAATTTTAAGGGTTTAAACAGAGCTTTAACACATGAAAAGACTAAAATGCCCCTAGGGGCAAAACTGACTCAAAATGATCTCAAATGTAATTCTTGAACTAGATTTTGACATAGCCTTGAAATGAAGACTTATTCACACTACTTGAAAGGACTCAAACAAAATTTTGAAAGACTGAGAGAAATTTGACATAGAAAATGACTAAAATACCCTTGTGTGTAAATTTTGCAAATAACATGGAAATAGAATGCAGAGAAAGATGCAATTGATCAGAGACAGTTCAAATGACTTATAATGCAAGAAAGGAAAGATTGACTAGTATTTTTAGGTCCAAAATTAGGGTATAACAGCTGCCCCTATTTAAGTTTCTTTGTCCGGAGAGTCAAGAGACGAAGTCTTAGAGTTGACGGGACGAAGATACTTAAATATTAACATTTGCACTGCTTTTGGACATAAAAATACGCTTTCAGAGTTTCAAAAATATGAATGCCATGCAATACTTTGATTATGAATGCAAGACAAACAACTGGAGTCTATGGAACATGTCATGTCACTGGGGATCCAGGTGGACACTGACAGGGTAGACAAACCAGGGGATAGAAAATGAGGTACAAGTTGTTCTTTGGATCGAACTTGACACTTGACCAAGGAAGACAAAACAAGAGATAGGTGCAAGCTGTTCTTGGGGTCGAACTTGGCACTTGACCGGAAACATAGACATATAGGCAGATACGAGCTGTTCTTTGGATCGAACTTGACACTTGGTTGAAGATACAAACAGACAGGCAGACACAAACTGCTCTTTGGATTGAACTGGCCATTTGGCTGGAGACATAGACAAAAGGGTTGATACAAGCTGTTTCTTTGGATCGAACTTGCTTGTTGGATTATCACCACGTCATGTGGGAAGGTGCAAACTGTTCTTTTTCAAATCGAACTTGCCGTTTGACCGATAACAAAGCATAAGCTGGGTACAAACTGTTCTCTGGATTGAACTTGTCGTTTGACCGATAACAAAGCATAAGCTGGGTACAAACTGTTCTTTTAGATTGAACCTGTCGTTTGTCCGGAAGCATAGGTATATAAGCAGGTACAAGTGGTTCTTTTTGGATCGAACCTGGCACTTGACCAGTAACAAGATACAAATTGAAAGTCTGGTTTAACAAGATACCAATTGGGGGTAAATTGTCATTGACTTGATTTGCAAATAGACATGACCATTTTTGTTGGCCCAAGAGTAAATTGAGAGTAAATTGACATTGATTTGAATTGAAAGTTGACATTGAAATAGAGATTGAAAGTTGAGATTGAGCAGAGATATAGTCATAGACATTGGATTGAGAGTTGAAATTGACATTGAGATTGAATTGGCATTAAATTGAAAATTGACATTGACATTGACATTGGCATTGGATATTGGATATTGACATTGGATATTGACATAGACATCGACATTGACATTGACATCGACATTGACATCGACATTGACATTGACATTGACATTGGATATTGACACTGACATTGGATATTGACATTGTCATTGACATTGACATTGGACATTGTCATTGAAATTGGAATTGAAATTGGAGATTGACATTGAAATTGGAATTGAAATTGGAGATTGGAAATTGCTTCGAATTTGACATTGAATTGAAATTGAGATTGGAGATTGCATCGAATTTGACAGTTGGAATTGAATTGAACTTGTCATTGGAATCGGAATTGAAATTGAAATTGAGTTTAACAGTTGACAGTTGGATATGCAACATGTATGTATGGTATAGCAAGATTATTGGATGTATGAGCACATAAAATGCATGTTTATGCATGTATGAATGCTTGAAATGCATGATTGATTGGCAGTTTGACAAGGAAGTTTCACAGAGATAGACAAAACATTGGAAGATTGGGCACGTAATGGCTCGTGTTGAAACATATTCACAGGGGGAAACCTCTTTGGAGAGACCGTCGTTGAGAGACGTATCAAAACCGTGGCTGGGGGCAATAAAACTTGTAAAGGAGGAACCCTTGGAAGATTCTTGGGTACAGGTCGCCGTTGCTAGGCGTGTCAGTGCTGGGTAATCATTGGATGTTCGCATCTGTGGTCAATGCTTTTATATTCCTTTCATTTTTTATTTTCAAACCCCACTTTTGCCTGAACCGCCCTTTCGGGTTTTCGATTCACCGGGGAATAAGATTCTTTTCATTGCCCCCTTTTTGCCTGATTTGCCTTCATAGGTTGTCAATCAGCGGGGTGCTCACTTTTGCCTAAGCCGCCCTTTCGGGTTTTCAACTTAGCGAGCTTTTCATTTTCACTTTTTATTTTTCATTTTCATTCTGTTTTTTCATTCTTGCCATTGACCACAGATCATCCTGGGGAGTAACCTGCTTGTAATATGTATTGAAATAGACATTGACACTCATTCATTCATGCATGTTTCATTGAAATGTATCCTGTTGCTCAGGTTTGCTTTCAAAAATAGACAGAAAAAGATTTTTCAATTTTCAAAGATGTTTGTTTCAGACATTGACATTATCAAATAGAAAGAAAATGTTTTGTATAAAGCATTGAAAGTAGAAAGAAAAAATAGAGTTTCAAACAATAGCACAGGCTCAAATTGATGTAGAAGAGTGAAAGTCAGCCAAAGGCATGACTTCACGGATTTACAAAGCTTGGAAAATGGTAATTTTATTGGTTGGTGATACATTGAACACGATGACCACTACATTTCATAGAAATTTTGAATTCACAAGTACAGAAGCCTCTGATGAAGACGACCATTGACAGTTGCAGATGCCCCAAGGGGTGATGGTGATTTGCCAGATATAGTTACTTGTCTTTATTGTCAACCTCATTTTTGCATGAACCGCCCTTTCGGGTTTTCGGCTCATCGAGGCGCTCATTCTTGCCTGAGTTGCGTACAATCTCAGCGAGCTTTCTCATATTCATTTTTTTGTCCCTAACTTTTGCCTGGACCGCCCTTTCG
This sequence comes from Medicago sativa, assembly GCF_051527215.1. Lineage (NCBI taxonomy): Eukaryota > Viridiplantae > Streptophyta > Magnoliopsida > Fabales > Fabaceae > Medicago > Medicago sativa. The sequence goes on from NC_140749.1 coordinate 51,999,245, forward strand.
GGTTTTCGATCCACCGGGAAGCGCATTTTTGCCTAGGCCGCCCTTTCGGGTTTTCGACCTACCACGCTGTTATTTTCTTTCTAGACAAAGTATTTCTTGACTATATCGGCATTAACAGGATTTGGAAGCTCAACACCATCCATGTGTGTAAGAATCAAAGCACCACCAGAGAAAGCCTTCTTGACAACATAAGGACCTTCATAGTTAGGTGTCCACTTGCCCCTTGGGTCGGGTTGCTGACTTATTCTTCTTTTCAATACAAGTTCGCCTTCCTTGAATTCTCGAGGTCGGACTTTCTTGTCAAAAGCATTCTTCATTCGCACTTGATACAACTGTCCATGAGTCATAGCATCCATACGTTTCTCTTCAATCAGATTCAATTGATCATACCGACTTTGACACCATTCAGCCTCAGTCAACTTTGCTTCCATGATTACTCGAAGAGATGGGATCTCCACTTCCAGAGGGAGAACTGCTTCCATACCATATACCAGAGAGAAGGGAGTTGCCCCGGTTGAACTGCGCACTGTAGTGCGGTAACCATGCAAGGCAAATGGTAGCATTTCATGCCAGTCTTTGTAAGTAGTGACCATCTTCTGAACAATCTTCTTGATGTTCTTGTTAGCGGCCTCAACTGCACCATTCATCTGAGGTCTATAAGGAGAAGAGTTGTGATGTTCAATCTTGAATTCTTCACATAAAGCTTGCATCATGCTATTGTTCAGATTGGAACCATTGTCAGTGATGATCTTGTTGGGAACACCATATCGACAGATGATATTATTCTTGATAAACTTGACAACCACTTGCTTGGTCACATTTGCATAGGAAGCAGCTTCAACCCACTTGGTGAAATAGTCAATTGCCACTAGGATGAAACGATGTCCATTGGAAGCATTTGGTTCAATTCTTCCGATCATGTCAATGCCCCACATAGAGAAAGGCCACGGGGAAGAGATAACATTGAGAGCATGTGGAGGCACATGAATCTTGTCAGCATAAATTTGACACTTGTGGCATCTCTTAGCATGTTTGTGGCAGTCACGCTCCATAGTTATCCAGTAATAGCCGGCTCTTAACAGCTTTCTTGACATAGTGTGGCCCGAAGCATGGGTCCCAAAGGTGCCATCATGTACATCATGCATCAACTTCTCAGCTTCTTGTTTGTCAACACATCTCAGCAAGACCATGTCATAGTTCCTCTTGTATAGGATTTCTCCGTCCAGAAAGAATTTGCTAGCCCATCTTCTCAAAGTCTTTTTATCCCTGTTGGAAGCACCAGGTGGATATTCACGATTCTGCAAGAATTGCTTGATGTTGTAATACCAAGACTTTTTATCATTCACAACCTCATCAGCTTGATCTGGCGTATTTTCAATAGTAAACACATGAGCGGGTCTATCAAGACGCTGTACTTTGATCACAGGCACGTCATTCCAGTGATTCACACGAAACATGGAAGACAAAGTAGCGAGAGCATCAGCCATCTGATTCTCATCCCGAGGGATATGGTGCAGCTCAACCTTGGTAAAGTATGTCAACAGACGTCTTGCATAGTCACGGTATGGGATCAGCTTCTCATGATGAGTCTCCCATTCACCTTTTATCTGATTAATAACAAGTGCAGAATCTCCATAGATGTCAAGGTGCTTGATTCTCAGGTCAAGGGCTTCTTCGATGCCCAAGATGCATGCTTCATATTCAGCTATGTTGTTTGTGCATTCAAAAGTTATTCGAGCGGTGAAAGGGATGTGATGCCCCTGCGGAGTTACAATGATGGCTCCAATCCCTTTACCATAAGCATTAACAGCACCATCAAACACCAATCCCCACTTGCTATTGGGGTCCGGCCCTTCATTGATCAGTGGTTCTTCACAGTCTTTTGCTTTTAGATACATAATCTCTTCATCAGGGAAATCAAACTTAATCGGCTGGTAATCATCTAGAGGTTGACAAGCAAGATGCTCAGCAAGGACACTTCCTTTGATTGCTTTCTGAGCTTTGTACACAATATCATATTCAGACAACAACATTTGCCATCGTGCAATCTTTCCAGTAACAGCAGGCGTCTCAAAGATGTACTTGATTGGATCCATTCGGGATATCAACCAAGTTGTATGATTCACCATATAATGACGCAGGCGTTTGGCAGCCCAAGCTAAAGCACAACAAGTCTTTTCAAGCATTGTGTACCGAGTCTCACAGTCGGTGAACTTCTTGCTCAGATAGTAGATAGCATGCTCTTTCTTACCAGTCTCGTCTTGTTGACCGAGGACACAACCCACTGAATCATCTAACACTGATAGATACATAATCAAAGGCCTTCCTTCCACTGGCGGGACAAGGATAGGTGGTTCCAACAGGTATTCTTTAATGCTATTAAAAGCTTCCTGACATTCATCATTCCATACGACAGGCTGATTCTTTCTGAGCAATTTGAAAATTGGACCACAAGTAGTAGTCATGTGAGATATGAATCTTGAAATATAATTCAGATGTCCGAGGAAACCTCTGACTTGCTTCTCAGTTTGAGGGGCCGGCATCTCTCTGATGGCTCGGACTTTGTCAGGATCAACTTCAATGCCTCTTTGACTGACAATGAAGCCTAGCAACTTTCCAGATCTTACACCAAATGTACACTTGTTAGGATTCAACCGCAGCTTGTACTTTCTCAGTCTTTCAAACATCTTTTTCAAATACACAACATGCTGCTCCTCATCACTTGACTTCACAATCATATCATCAACGTATACTTCAATCTCTTTGTGAATCATATCATGAAACAGAGTGGTCATACCCCTTTGATAGGTAGCACCAGCGTTTATCAAGCCGAACGGCATCACTTTGTAACAGAACGTTCCCCACGGAGTGATGAAGGACGTCTTTTCTCTATCTTCAGGAGACATTCGTATTTGATTATAACCAGAGAAACCATCCATAAAGGAGAACACTTTGGATTGAGCAGTACTGTCAACAAGCACATCAATATGAGGCAATGGGAAGTTATCTTTTGGACTGGCTTTATTCAGGTCTCTGTAATCAACACACATTCGAACTTTCCCATCTTTCTTTGGTACCGGTACGATGTTGGCAATCCACTCAGGATATTCAGCTGTCATGAGGAAACCCGCATCAATTTGCTTTTGCACTTCAGCCTTGATCTTAAGAGCCATGTCTGGACGAGACCTTCTCAATCTCTGTTTGACAGGAGGACATTCAAGTCTTGTCGGTATCCGATGTTCCACGATCTTGGGATCTAGACCCGGCATATCTTCATGGGACCATGCAAAGACATCTGGATAATCATGGAGAAGCTGAATGATCTTCTTTTTCACTTCTGGCTCAAGTGCAGCACCGATCTTGATCTCTCGCTTGTTTTCTTCAGTACCCAGGTTGATAAGCTCAATTTCTTCCTGGTGAGGCTGAAGGGCTCTTCTTTCTCGCTCAAGCAGTCGAGTGATCTCATACGGTATCTCTTCATTATCATCATCCTCATCTTCAGCTTCATATACAGGGAATTCAAAATTTGGATGAACCATAGGGTCACTGTGTTCAACGGGTTTATTATGGTTCAATCTGCATAATATGATTGGGATGATTTTAGAAAAAGTTTTTCATGCAGATTTTTGAAATTAATAAGAAAATACAGATGTTTTGGTTTTTTCTGGCATTACCATTATTTCCAAGAAAAAGGCACTAAAAAGTAAAAAACAAAGAGTCGTGAGAAAAACGACAACTTTTATTGATAACGGCAATGCCGAAACAAACATGCCCTTACAATGATATCACTTTCGCCTTGGGCAGAGCGAAAGGATTGTTATTTTGAAAACAAAAAACATGAGCAACAAAACACATTACATGGAAGCATGCATGACTAAAGGAACATCAATGGCCTCCCAATTTCTCACAGCGCCTCCTGGTATAACAAATGTAGGCACGTGACTTCCTTCAGCAGCATCTTCCGTAATAGCGTTGATGAACCCAGCACTGTAGAAGGTTCCCTTTGAAACACCAGAAGTTGGAGAGAATCCAAGGCCCTCTTTACGCTTGTTTTCCAGAATCTGAATCACTTTGCCCCAGCCGGCAGCTTGCCCTGCCTGGACAGCCTTCTGGGCATCTTTCAGCGAAGCCATAGCAGTACCAGCCCTCCGGGGTTCTGCGCCCTCAACGGTCAATCCTTGAAATGATGTCCCTTCAGCGGACCCTGCTTCAACACAAGAGAACGATGATACTTGGCTAACTAGATATGCTTCCTCACCATGCACAGTGACAATCTTACCATTCCTCATGAACTTGAGCTTCTGATGCAAAGTGGACGTGACTGCTCCAGCGTCATGGATCCATGGTCTTCCGAGGAGACAGCTGTAAGAGGCATTGATATCCATGACCTGGAAAGTAATCTGAAATGTCTCAGGACCAATGGTAATTGGCAAGTCTACTTCCCCGAGAACATCCTTGCGAGATCCATCGAAAGCCTTAACCAGATAGCTGCTACCCCTCAGGGAAATTCCATGATGGCTTAATTGCCTTAGTGTGGACTCAGGCATTACATTCAACGATGATCCAGTGTCCACCAAAACGTTGGATATCATGTCAGACCCACAGTGCACCGAGATATGTAGAGCCAAGTTGTGATACTTCCCTGCTTCGGGGAGTTCATCATCACTGAATCCCAAACTGTTGCAAGCAGTAATATTACCCACTATCCCATCAAATTGATCCACAGAGACTTCGTGGTCAACATAAGCCTGCTCCAGTATCCTCATTAACACCTTCCTGTGGGCTTCTGAACTCATGAGCAGAGACAAGATGGATATCTTTGATGGGGTTTGTAGTAGCTGGTCAACAATCTTATAGTCACTTTTCTTGATAAGCCTCAGGATTTCGTCCAGATTGGATTCTTCGATAGATTGGCCTGCTGGGCCGGTATTCTTGTTAACAGGAGGAGCAACTGGTGGTGTTATTATGGCAATGGGTGTCACTCCCTTCTTTTGAAACAAGGGTGGACGGACTTTCCCGCTTCTGAGAGCTGTAACTTCACTAGCAACATTATCAACTATGGCTGGGGATACCAGAGGCACCTCCGCCCCGTTCTCAATCATGGTTGCATTATACTTGTAGGGAATTGCTTTGGTAGAGGTATAAGATACCGGACCAGGTAACCTGATCACCAAAGGCTCAACATTCTTTGCCTGAGATACACTTTCAACAGGAGAGTCATGGAACACTGGTACAATCACACATACATCACTGGTAATCAAGTGCTTGTCATCCATCAGACTCTGGATATCATTTTGCACAACACCACAGCCCATAGGATTCCGAAGACACTCCGGACAAGAAGCATGATCATGTTTGAACAGAGAAGCCTGGCAAAGTTTGACGTGTAATGGCACCAAGGGAGTAACGACATTGCGGACATCCAATCATGGGATCCTCTTGAGGAACGGGAACCCTTTCAAAGGCCTCAATCATATTAACAGCAGCATGGTTTGGAAGCGGATTGTCAAGGACATGAGGAACACTATTCTCAAAAGTCAACCGTCCCTTTTCTATCAGGTCTTTCACAATATATTTCAGAGCAAAGCAACCTTCAACATCGTGGCCTTGAGCGCCCTGATGGAACTCACATGTCAGATCCTGTCGGAACCTGGGAGGCAACGGATTAGGCGGAGGCTTGCCTGGTCTAGTAACACAGTGTCCCTTGGCCAGTAGAGTGGGGAGCAGCTCACCATACCGCATTGGTATTGGTGGAAAAGAAGGTTTGGGTCGGGGACCCTGTTGTTGCTGCCGTTGCTGTTGAGCGGGAGGCTGTTGTTGTACTTGCTGATGAATGGCATTGACGGGCATTGGTGGTTGACCCGGTGGTAGAGGATACTGTTGATAGAATGGCGGGAAGAAGGGATGTTGAGAGTACTGCATGTAGTGATAGGGCAAGGGCAATTGTGTAGCAGCTGCAGATGGGTTACCAGATACCATCCCTACGTCAGATTCTTTCCTCTTGTGGTGACCATTACCATACTTCTTTGGCGCACTGTTTGAAGATTCACCCTTCTCAAGGACGATAATACCATCTCGGACAGCCTCTTCTAGACGAGTTCCCATTGTAACCATATCAGAAAAGTTGTTTGGAGCAGAGACTATCATTCTTTCCTTATAATCCTTCTTCAGAGTCTTCAGGAATGTCTGTGTTAACTCTTCCTCATCAAGTCGAGGAGAAACACGGGCAGCTGCCCCTCTCCACCTCTGAGCATATTCACGGAAGGTTTCATCTGATTTCTGAGATAGGGCTTTAAGAGAGTCCCTATTTGGCCTTAGACGGGTATTGAACTCATATTGACCTTCAAAAGCAGCAGCGAGTTCTTCAAAAGTATGGATGTTATCTTTGCTCAGACTAGTGTACCAATCTGCTGCATCATCTGTCAAGCTACTCTGGAAGCAATGGATCATTAGTGCATCATTATCTGCATAATTTGCCATCTTTCGGACGTACCGGATGACATGGTTGTGTGGACAAGAAGTCCCATTGTATTTGTCAAATTCTGGCTCTTTGAATTTCTTAGGAACCTCAAATCGGGATACCAAGCAATGATCACGAGCTTTAGCAGGAGCACCATTGTTTCCTCGGCTAGCCTTGACCTCACGGAGTTCTCCAGCCAACTCCCTCAACTGTCTTTTCATAGATTCCATTGCGGGATCTTGTCCACGCGGAGTATCAACATCAATCACCTGTTGCACAGTGTGTACAATAGGGTCGGTAACAATAGTAGTCACCTGAGGCATAGCAGTGGATACAGGAACCTGTCCTTGACCAGCAAAACCAGAGACACCAGCAGCGGTATTAGGAGAGTAGTAAGCTGAGAGGCCATAAGGACGGCCGTTGGGCATAACAAACCGAGCATCAGTAGCCACAGTAGACAGTGGGATAGAGGGAATCACCTCAGCAGTGACTGGAACAGAAGTGGCTGGTTGTTCCTGTGCAGCCATCATAGCGGACATAGCGTCATGAGCCTTAGCCAAATCTTCTTTCATAGCAGCCAATTCGGCACGGAGCTGAGCATTTTCCTCTTCGAAGTTAGCCATCATTCTTCTCTTGTGAAATCTTGTTTGATGAATTATGTCTGGTTGGTAGACTTTGCGAACACGAGCCACTTTTCAGACTGCGGCGGACAAAACCAGGAGGCAATGAGCACGAGAGAAGTTCTTTGTGGCCAATGAATGCATATGATGCATGAAATGTGTTAATGCATATGCAAAAAGACTCTTTTTTGTGTCATCGAAGGGTTTTAGACAAATTGAAAACTTGTAAACATTACTAAACAATGATTAACATAAAAGGGAATCAAACAACTAACATAAAGTTTTACAAGACAAATCCAACATGAACAAATGGAAATAACAACAGGGAATGGAGGTCCTCAAGCATAGGAAGTGGAAGCATCATTCTCAGACTCAGACTCATAGTCGCAGTATCGTGCATAGAAGTCATGGGCACCCCTAGCTCTCTTGGAGTCCCTCATAAGCAGTCTATCTTTCTCTTCAATCTCCCTCTTAGCCTTAGCTAACTCTTTCTTCAGTGTCAAGACCTCATGAGTCTTCTGCTCATCCTTTCCATCCAAAGTCATGATCAAGTTCTCAGCCTCATAGTATCTAGCTCTCCACTGATGCTTCTCCCGACTCTCCATAGCTAGATGCTCCTGATACATCTCCTGGGTAGGTGGGAGTAGAGGCAAAGGCATGGTAGGAACAGATGCAGACACATATCTCATGGAGGGGTAAGGCATACCAATCTCCTCAGCTTGGTTTATCACCCACTGTGTATAGGCCTCATGAGCAATACCGGACCTTACACCCATATGCTTCACCTCTTTCTTCCGAAGCTTGGACCAAGCTTCCATGAAATCCTCTCTTATCCTCGTGGGAGCATTGGAGTAGTGGAAGAAGTAAGGAGCCGTAGCAAGATTGATGGGCTTATCTTTCATCGGAAAACCAAATTGTCGCAAGGCGAGCTCCGGGTTATAGTTGATTCCACCTCGGGTACCAAGAAGAGGTACATTAAGAAACTTACCACCACCAAAGATAATTTCCTTAACCCTAGAAGCGGGAGTGAGCCAAACCACTTCATTAGGAGTGAGAGCCATAATCCTCTGTGAAATAGACCAATTCTCCGGATTGTCATGGAAAGACTCCGGAAGGTGCGAAATAAATCACCTATAGAGGAGAGGCACACAACAAAGAATGTAACCATGACCCTTGCCGGTGCGATCATGAATAGCATGGTATGTGTCAGCTAGCAGAGTAGGAACCGGATTCTTGGAGTGGAAGATCATAATAGCATTCATGTCCACGAAGCCATCAAGATTCGGAAAGAGAATGAGCCCATAGATGAGAAGTGCAAGAATAGCCTCGAGAGTGTCCTGACAAGTGGTATTGAGGTTGGCTTTCCCAAGAAGATACTCTGAAGTGAACCCTCGGATACGTGCCTTAGTGACAAGATTCTTGGAGATATCGGTGGTCTTGAGATAGAGATCCTTAGCAATAACCAATGGAGTAAGAGGAGGCTCAAGTCCTGAGAAAGGTACCCCCTTAGCAATCGACAGATCCATCAAGGAAGAATAAGCCTCTAGAGTAGGCACCAGCTGAAAGTCCGGAAAAGTAAAGCACCGATACTTCGGATCATAGAATTGCACTAGAGTGTGCACAAGCTTCTCATCCATATTAGTATGAAGAATAGGAAGTAAAGCCCCGTAACGATGTCGGAAACCAGTTGGATCCTCAATCTTGAGTGCCAAATCTCTCAAACTAGCCAAATCCACTTCCTTGAACTTGTAGGAATTAGTCCTCTTCATCCATACAATGTTTACAAATTCAACTTGTCTAAGCCCTTCGATAACAATGCATGGAAGAAGTTTATGCATGTATGCATGTATGCATGAATGCATGATTATGTTCAAGTTCGGAGAAAACATGGTGGGTTAAAGTTCAAAGTCGAGGAGTCATGGGTGGACACGGTGTCCGGTGAAACTAGGGCTTTAGGATAATAGTAACCAGGTTCTAAAAAGGTTCCCAAGTTGCAACTTCTCCGACGTATATCACGGTGTCACGAGACAACACTCGCTCCATGATTATCCGTGGAAGGTCTAACTTGAGTGTAGTATCGCGTGACAACTAAAGCTCGAGACAACACTCGGTTTAGCCTCCGCACTACGTCCTAGAAAATGGCCATGGATGGGTTTGGTTATCTACGGTTCATAGCGTCATAGAACAATTAGAAGTAAAGTGCCTAAACGCGACAACACGCGCCGACAACATCACCCCTAAAATGCCTCAGCTATGTGGGATTGATCGCATAATCCAAAACACGAGGCAACCCCCGGAATGAATTGTCGATTATATCCCTCCTAGATCCTAAGTTCACTCAGCCCGGGTGCAGGACTTTTGATATTCTCACCCCACACGTTTGCAAGAATTTAAACATTTATCCAAGTAAAAGAAGCAAGTAAAAATTCAAGCGCAAGCGTGGAAATAAAGACTAGGCGTAACTCTCGAATGTCCTCAGTGAAGTCGCCAGCTGTTTTATCTTGGTTTTCGGGTGTCAAACATTGATTACATTTGAACCTTTTAAACCGGTGATATCTTATTTTTTCTTGGGAAGGGAAAAAGGTAAGCAAAACCCTTGAGAATCGAGGTCCGGGAGTTGTTTTCGCTACGGGAAGGTGTTAGGCACCCATAACGACTATAGTATCCTATAGGAACCGTCTTTAATTTCTACGCGCGCTTTATTTTTAAATGCTATTTTGAAAAGTATTTATTAAACCTAAGAGTTTCTAAGTGAAGAATTGGAGGGAGAAGAATGTGTTTAAATTTTTATTTTATTTGAATTGAAGGAATTTTGTTCCTTGCCTACGTACCCGTTTAAGGGATCAAATCCACCGTAGTTCTCTTCCAAAAAGGTTTTTGTTTTTGTTGGTTGATTTTAAGTTTGAAAATTGGAATTTGAAGAATAGAAAGAGGCCTCAAGGGCATGGGATTAGGAAATTGTGAGGTTGGATTAGTGAATTGCAAAATATGGTCAAAGTATGATTAAGATTCATTAAGATTTGATTAAGAAAATAAAAGGAAAATTCCATGGGGTTTTGACCCCAAGGTTTATTATGAAAAATGTTTGAGTGAAGTTTGTTCAAGTTTTTTTGGAAATTTGATTTTTCTAAGTTTAAAGCCTAAACATACATCTAAACATACAATCCTAAACATACATCTAAACATGCATATTCTAGCTATATACCTAAAGTGGTGTGTGTGCATGTGTCGGTGCTTGTGTCGGTGTACATCATTAGAGTCCATTGTCCTTTACATCATTGGCCTAGATACATTCTATGGTCTTGCAAGAAATTAAAAAAATGGCATAAAAGTAAAGTACAAGATTTCCTAGGTGTTACATTCTAAGTATTAATATGGGAATTAAAGTGCAAGAAATGAAACTATAATGGAAGAATGAAGTATGCTTGTGGAGATGCATGAAACATGAAACAAAATGGTTAGTGGCACAAGGAATAATAAGGATTGGAATGGATGCAAGTAAAATAGCATAGGAAAGTAATGAAACTTGAAAAAAAAGTAAAAATCCTAGCACACAAAAGTGGTAAAATATGCCTAAACTTTGTCATAAAATTCTCATAAACATAAGGCCTATAATTTTCATGCCATGACAATTTTCAAAGAGTTTTATTTCAGCTACGACATGAAAATTATAAGACAATATTAAACCAAGAATTATGACACATTTTAAGCATATATCACACTTTATTTCCACAAACAATTATTTACATGACTTGTAAAACAAGAAACTAACAAATCACACTCCAAAACAGAAAAGAACAACTCTAAATCAGGGGTATACACATTGCAAACTCTCACACCAAGGATCAATATGCCATAGCAAGACTTTGGGATCAAGAACATGCAAAAATTTCACAAGAAATTAACAAAAAGTAACATAAAATCACAAGAAAACTCCACATATATTTTTATCAATTTTCAATAGGCTAGAATCATTACAAAAATACCACAAAACTACCAAGAAATGTGTATGAAAATTTTTGGAATTTTTAAAGAATTTTTAGACACAAAAACATATAAAAACTTCACAATTTTTTAACAAAAATGGTAAACAATTGACAAGAAAATACCACACATTTTTTAATCAAGATTTAACACATGACAGCATCACAAAAATATCAAGAAAATGATCAAGAACACATAGGAATTTTTTTTTAGGAATCTTTTAAAGGATTTTTGAACATGCAGGGGTGCAGTTAGCAAGAAATGGCATGCAAAATAGCAAGAAACAAGCAAAAACGAAGAAACTGCAAGAAAAGAACGTCCAGGCCCAAGGGAAATGGATCCTGGATCATCCAAACGCATCAGGCGCGTTGGATTGATCCAGGGAGCCAAAACCCTAGATCCAACGCTACAGAACGCGTGGGAGCATGATATGATGATGTACGCACACGCATGGGATCACAAGGGAGTATAAAAGTAAAATCAAAGAAGAAAACCACACAATTCCTACACGTTTCTCTCTCTAGGTTATGTTTAGAGAGAGGTGCTCTGCAAGTGTTGAACGGAGAGGACGAACGGCGTGGTTTTCCAGCGCGGTGGCTGCCGGCGGCGCCGCCGCACTGGAAAACGAAACTTATCCTTTTCCTTAAAAAACTTATATCAAAACGATCCTCTTCTTCTCCTCTGTTCGAATTTGCAAATAATTTTTGGGAACAATCACGCAATTGAGCTAGATCTAACGACTTAAGTTGCGAAAAATTTGAAAAAGAGAGAGAGAAGAAAGGAGTACCAGTTCGCTTCGCCACTCCTTGAAGACGTTGTTAATGTTCTTGCTTCGTTCAGCTTTGCACTTTCTTCTTCGTCTTTTGGCTTTCTGTAAACTGCTCAAACCCTAGCCTCTTCGATCCTTTCGCAAATTCCAAATTCTTTCCCTGTTGACTTTCGATTTGGTGATTTTCGAAACCCTAGGGTTCGGAATCAGCTTGAATTGAAGTTTGATTTGGTTTTTTGAATGTTTCGTTGTGGCTTTGACGAAATTGGTTCAATCTTTGATGAACCTGTTTCTTGTTTGAGTTCGACTTGATGTTGATGCTGATTTTCTTGATCTTCTTCTTCTCTTCCTCAATCCTCCTCCTGTGATCGCATTCGTGCTCGAATTGCAGGAGAAAGGTTCGATGATGATGATTCTCGCAGAGAATTACTGAGAACCTTCGCAGCTTCGATCGAATTTGGTAGATTTTGTTGAATTAGAATCTGGTTTGATGAAATGATTGTTGAAACGAATTTGTTTGTGGTTGAATCGATGAGAACTGGTGTGAATTCGAAAGGATTTGGAGGAAATGCGATTCTGAAAAAAGCGGTTAGGGTTTGAAGGTGATGAAGTTGTTCATCGTGTTCTTGAGTTCTTTGAATTTGTGATCTGTGATTTTGGTGAGAGAAATTGAGAGTGTGTTTGTGTGAGTTGGCCAATTCTGAATGGATCTGTGATGATTAGGCCCCTTTATAGCTGACACTTGTGCATCTTTGAACCAATGGCTTGCTGCCACGTGGACTGGATTGTAACTAACTGGACAAATGACAAACTGACATGTGTACTGGACTTATAACAAACTTTTGGGCCTATTTGCAATTATTAAAAATTGAAGGACTAAAATGCAAAAATAAAAAAGGACTAAAAATGTAATTAAAATAAAATTGGTAAAAAACGTAATTTGAAAATAACGTAAAGTGAAACGACTAAAATTGACCAAACGGACTAAAATGAACCAACTACCTAAATGAGGTACTTTAAAGTAACCTCTCTGCCGAAATTTCGTGTGAAATGACCAAAATGCCCCTGGGGCTAAAACGACTAAAAATGACTCAGATGCAACTTTAAAATGGTTTTTAACAGAGAACTGAGACACAAGTTTATTTAAACCAACTTGAAAGACTCAGAGACAATTTTAAGGGTTTAAACAGAGCTTTAACACATGAAAAGACTAAAATGCCCCTAGGGGCAAAACTGACTCAAAATGATCTCAAATGTAATTCTTGAACTGGATTTTGACATAGCCTTGAAATGAAGACTTATTCACACTACTTGAAAGGACTCAAACAAAATTTTGAAAGACTGAGAGAAATTTGACATAGAAAATGACTAAAATACCCTTGTGTGTAAATTTTGCAAATAACATGGAAATAGAATGCAGAGAAAGATGCAATTGATCAGAGACAGTTCAAATGACTTATAATGCAAGAAAGGAAAGATTGACTAGTATTTTTAGGTCCAAAATTAGGGTATAACATTAATGACTTAAGATTTTTTTGTGAAGATGTGGTGTGGCAATCTCACTTATATGGTTGCTTTTGACCTAATATGGTGATCTAACTCAATGTAGGCTCATCTGAAAGTCTGAACATTATCCCAAAATTATGATAAACTACTTTGTTAGGTATTGGATGACATTTGTTAATTTTTTATCTTAAATTTTAGTTATTGGTTGTTATTCACTTTCATGCTATATCTTTTATTTAACCTCTATTATTTCAAATTCATTCACTTTTGATCTTTGGTTGGATTTGACAATGAAAAATTGCATGCGTTTTGCTAATTTGACAAAATAAAGGGTTGTTGTATTTATTATTAAAACAATGTGACATTTTTTATTTAGTTTAATTTTTTGGTAAAATATATACTAAAAAATTTCGAACTCCTTCAACAAACTCGTAAATCACCAGGAATTCACTCTATTCTATATACTCTCATAGACAAAGCACAAACATTTCTTTTTTTCTTATTATCTCTCTTCTCATGAATGAAAAGAATAAAAACATTCATCCATTAAATCACCACCAACCCACTTTTATAGCATGTTATGTTTTCTCTAATCTTATTTGGTTATGTTACCAGATTACAAATGTACAAAGTCTCACACGTAAAGGAGATATGTTAATAACTTAATATGTCATATATGAGTTAAAACTTCATATTGGATGCAAGAGTATGTGGTGAGAAACATATAAATGAGATGACTTATATACCAGTGCGTTAAAGATTAGGACGGAGATGTGGTGTCAATTTCATCTTTGTGGTTACTCTTAGTCTAATGTGATTATCCATGAGAAGACTTTTGGTATTTGCTGGAAAGTAACCATGAAAAATATTGATGTGTTACTTGAGCTGATAAATTACATATTTATTTAACATTTTAAATGATGTGATATTTTTTTAATTAAGTAAAAAAGAAATGGTAAAAAGAAACGTCATATTAAACATTCCCTTAATTAAGGGGTGTGATCGTAAAAATAAGTGGTATACTTATTCAGTCATTTAAATTGAAAATAAATCATATTTACATCAAACTGAAGAAAATATATATATTTACGATGATGTGTATTATTTATTTTTTTATGAACGATGATGTACATATACTTGTTAGTAAGCATTCCATTAAAATTCACCAAAAGAAAAATATGCTTGTTGGTGGACATATTCAAAACTATCAAATACATTTTAAAAAAAATAAAAGAATATATTTTGCATTGCGGATGTTTTTCTCACAAAGAAAACTTGTTATTTTTAATTTGTTTATTTTTTATAAGTGAAAGTTTAGTGAGTCAGACTCCAAGGGCTCATCTGAATTAGGATAGATTTTGAGATTTATCGAGCTCTAATTGAGATACTTACGTACCACCCATCAAGAAGTTTTCACGTTAGCAGTAAAAGCTAAACTCACGACAATTGAACCAAATCTTCATTGAGAAAGAATATATGTTTTTGATACTAAATGGGAGAAATCCATAAATTGAAAGTTGAATTAGGAAAACATGTTAGTACCACTTGAAAGACATTTATTTAACAAATTAGTAAACACCCACAATTAACATATATCGGCATAACTTGACCCAAAAAAAAACAAATATAGACATAATTGATTTTTTGTGTAAATGCTGATATAAAAACATTTAATTTAGAATAATCATCATGGACAATTTTAAATATTTATTTGAATATTTTGTTCTATAAAAATGAAATATCATAGCATGAAATGAGGTAGGAAATGAGAGACCGTCATGTGTACTTTATATGTAATGTAAGACAAATGTTTATTATAAAGATAAAGATAAAAAATATAAAGATATGTAGTGTGATTGAGAATGTGCTTATATTGTCGATATATGTTGATTTAGTTGATAATAAATTGACTCCAGCCCCCATTAAAGTGTGAGTACAATCCTCAATACCAGCATTAGGACATCCTCGATGGATAATACATTGTAATCTCTTTTTGATTCATGAGGTTTTCTCTTTGGACTCAACTCACCTAAATAAAGAGAGATATTGACCAAAAAAAAAATCTCACCTAAATAAAATTATTAAAAAAAAACGAATATGTTTTTTTAGGGGAAAAGATAGTTTTTATATGAGTAAAAAAAGGAACATACTTGTATGGTGCGCTTTTTTCTTGTGCTATTTTTTATTGTTATAAAAACATTAAAATATATTAATTTCCAACTTTTATTCTGATGATATAATTCAATGCAAGGTTTTTCCTAAATAATTCCTTTCCATTTGGAAAATACGTACACTTGATTTTATCAATGTCTATGATTGGCAAAAAAACTGTGAAGACCAAATGTTGATTGCAATTAAATTGAAGAAATCAAATAAGAAAAAGGAGACAATAACCTTTACCGGTTTTCATGGAAAATAATTTCATTTCTTTTGCATAATGAGGAATGTTAGTAACACACATTTTAATATACATTTTTTAACACACTCTTTTGATTGGTTAAAACTCACTTGAGTTCCACCAAATTTATATGGCTCTCACATGATTTGGTGGAACCCGTGCGAATTGCAACCAATAAAAAAGGTATGTTGAAATGTGTGTGTTGCTATCATTTCTCTTTTTATAATACTACCTTTATAGAGGTTTTGAAAGCTCATTTCATTCATTTTTATAGATAGTATACGATTTTTTTCTTAAATGTCTAGGCCTTTCATATTCTATACTACTTTTTTGGGTTCAAACATGCATATTCATTCGTTAGCAGTAACAAAAAACAAAATAAAAATTTCGTTAGCAAAAAAAAAACATGCATATTCATTCAATAATAATAAATGGTTTTAGCAAAGAGCATATACATTAATATACACGGTTTTGATTATATATATAACTAGTATGGACACCCGTGCCAAGCACAGGCTAGAATATCGTCATACGTAATAGAGATAATATTAAGATGAAGAAAATGTCAGTTAAAGTCTAACATTGGATAAAAGAGTTCAGGTTGAACAACAAATAAGTAAAAAAAATTCATACTTAAGCCTTTCGGATGAAGATGTATCATTCTCACTTATCTGATTTCTATTTTTTAAAACGTGTGGATCCACATCAGTGTTGGCTCGCTCAAAATGCACAACAGTTGCATTATATCCTATTTCAACATTTTGGTGGAGTAGGAGTGGTATCATTCTCACTTATTTTGGGGGAGTGGTATCATTCTCACTTATTTCAGTGATCGATCATGGGCACATAGAGTCTGACACTTAATGGAGAGATGTTAATG
This sequence comes from Medicago sativa, assembly GCF_051527215.1. Lineage (NCBI taxonomy): Eukaryota > Viridiplantae > Streptophyta > Magnoliopsida > Fabales > Fabaceae > Medicago > Medicago sativa. Next base: position 52,015,862 of record NC_140749.1, read on the forward strand.
TGTCAAATTCGAGTTAAAGTTTCACATTTTATGTAAGAGTAGATGTTGAGAGAGATGTTAATGTGTCATGTGTGAGTGAAACTTCTACTTTTGATATTGAACAACATATATGTGAGATGGCCAATATACCTAATGTCTTTATAGGTTTCGGATGGAGATGTGGTTTTCATCTTACATATGAGGTTTCTCATATTCAAATGTGACAATCCAATCCATTGTAGGATTTATCTGAAATCCAAACACTATAATGATATTTTTTTTGTTTTGGGATGTCATTTGCTTAATTTTATTATATTAAATTTAAGTTTTTTGATGTCATTCACCTTAATGCAATGCCTTTCTCTAACTTTAATTATTTTAAATTCTTCCATTTTGGTCTTCGGTGGGTCACAGTATAAACAATTGTAGAAGCATTATGTTGAGTCGACAAAATACATACTTATTAGACAATTTGAGTGAACATGCGGTGTCAATATCACCTGTGTGGTTGCTCTTAGCCTAATACAGTGATCCAACCTAATTTAGGCTCCATCTATCATTCTAACATTAAGATGAATTACTTTGCTGGTGTTTGAATGTCATTTATTAATTATTTTATCTAAAAAATTAGTATTTAGATGTCATTCGCTTTCATGCTATTTTTATTCAACCTCTATCATTTCAAACTCATTCACGCCTGGTCTTTTGAATGATTTGAAAATAGAAGAATCTTTATAACGATTGTGATTTGACACAATACATGTTCACTAAACTCATTTTAAAATGCTAATTTTTTGGTAAAATAATTACCCAAAAACCTTCAACTCCTTCAAGAAACCACTTCCAGCCCACGTTTTTGAACATGTTGTGTCTCTGTTTGACATTAATTGACTATGTCACATAATTACATGCACGGATGGTCGCACACTTGATTAAGATATGTTAATATGTCAAGTGTAACTGTACATTCTACATTGGATGAAAGAGTAAATTTTCAACAACATATAAGTGAGATGCTCCATGTACCTAATGCCTTATGGTTTTGTGTTAAAATGCGGTATCAATCTCACTTGTATGGTTGATATTGGCCTAATATAAATATTCATATCAGTGTAGGTAGGCTTACCAGGAATCTCAATATTATCCCAACATTATGATAAACATTTTTGTTAGTTTTTGGATGTCATTTGTTTATCTCAAATTTTATTTATTGGAAGTCATTCGCTTTCAGGTTATATTTTTTATTCCACTTATATTATTTTAAAATCCTTCACTTTTGGTCTTTGGTGAGATTTGACAATGAAAAACTGGATACTGTTCTACTGAGTTGACAAAATACACGCTTGTTAGAGTTTTTAAAATAATGTGATTTTTTTATTTTAAGTTTTTGTTAAAAAATTTGTCCAAAAATATACAACTCCTTCAACAAACACGTCCAACAACTACTTTATTCTCTATATTCACTGACAACGCATAAACCCCTTTTTTCTTATTATTTCTTTCATTTCAAATTCCTTTTATGTCTTCTCAATTTTTCTAGTTTATTTTTTCTCTTCTTTTCTCCATTTTCAGGAAAGGAACAAAAATCTTCCTTCATTAAATCACCACCAACCCACTTTTTTTTTACCATGTTAAACCTTCTCTAGTCTTATTTAGCTGTGCTACCAGATCATATGCAGAGAGTCTCAAACTTAAGGGATAATTATTATTTTTTAAATAAGCTAAATTAGCCCAGCCAATTTAGCATTGGGTCCCAAGTCAATACCACCTGACTTACCCAAGTTGGTTAAATGATAGATATTAATATGTCATATCTAAGTTAAAGTTGCACATTAGATTGAAGAGCATAAGGTGATGAACATATAAGTAAGATGACCCCATATACTTAATACCTTGAGAATTTGGATGTGGTGTCAATCTCACTTTTGTGGTTGCTCTTAGCATAATGTGATTATCCTATCCTGTTTAGGCCCATACATAAGTCCCAACATTATAATGATCTTTTTTTTTTGTCATTTTCTTGATTCTTTTATTTTATAAATTTAGTTTTTTTTTATATCATTTGCTTTAATTCTATTTTTTTTAATCCAACCTTCATTATTTCCATTTCCTTCACTTATGGTCTTTGATGAGATCTGACAATAGCAAAACATAGATGTGTTATGTGAAGTTAACAAAATACATGCTTATTATACATTTTAAGTAAAGATGTGTTATCAACCTTACTTGTGTGGTTGCTCTTATACTAATTTAATGATTAAATCCAGTATAGACTCCTCCCTGGAGTATCAACATTATGATTAACTATTTTGAAAGTATTTGGATGTCATTTTTTTAAAAAAAAAATTATCTTAAAATTTAGTTTTTTGATTTTATTCGCTTTCATAATATTTTTTAGGCTTAATTGCAGTTTTAACCCCCTAACTTTCACAAAATTGCAATTTTGGCCCCCTAATTAAAAAAACTACAAAACAGCCCCCTAAGTTCTGCATCTATAGCAGTTTTGGCCCCCCAAGACAAAAAAAAATTAAAAAAATAACACGTAGCACCTCACTTAGGGTGCCACGTCAGCGTAGACCGAGTCAAAGTTGACATTGGGGGCTAAAACTGCCACAGATGCAAAACTTAGGGGGCCGTTTTGTAGTTTTTTTATTCTTAGGGGGCCAAAATCGCAACTTTGTGAAAGTTAGGGAGTTAAAACTGCAATTAAGCCGATTTTTTATTCAACCTTTGTCATTTCAAAATCCTACATATTTGGTCTTTGGTTGAAATGCAGATGTGTTATTCTAACTTGACAAAATACATTCTTATAATGATAGTAATGTTTGAAAATATATATATTCGTTACTATAATTATATACATGTCAGTTTTACAATATTTAATTAATTGTTAGATTAATTTTTTTATATAATTATAATGATATTTTGTTATCATGTACGCATCAAACACATGATAAGATTTTTGTTATCTTGTCTATATCATATCATGTCTCTATCGAATTTCATATTCTATCATATCTCTATCCTATACCGACCATCAAAGAGGGTTTAGTGTAGCAGTGTAAAGACATACTTTAAATTTAAAGGTTACGGGTTTTGAGCCCTTCTAGTATCTTTGGAGGTATGCAAATGTAAATACTAAATAACTTAGTGAGTGCTCTTTTATCTCTAAGATTTTTTCTACCTTATACAAAATTAACATTCATTCACCATAAAAAAATTTTACCAACAAAAAATTCACTATGACTTTTATTTTTTTTAATAATGGCATTAAATGTCATACCCAAGAATCATTATGGTCCATTGATCATTATGAAGTTTTTTGTGTTAAAAGATATTTATGATCATTATTATTATACTATTAAAAGATGTTCTTACGTCAAGCACATGAGAATTTTCTTCTTTTTAATTATTATTTATTTGTTTATTTTTTATTAATGAATGAAATGTTTTTTTTGGAAATTATGAGATTAAATGATATACACTATCAATGTTTGTTTTACACTAACATCCAGTCACACAATCAATTACCAGACACAATAAAAATAAATTTAATATAATTTTCGTTATAGACTTAAAATTATTAGCCTTTAAGTTTTTTAAAATATATTAAATTTATTTTTAAGCCTAAAATATATTGTATTAATTAGTTTGATTTTATTGGTGTATATTTTAGGCTTTCATGAAATATATATGTTGTTTTTATTGTAATTGGATTTTTTTTAAAAAAATCGTTTTAAAATACTTAAAATTTTCCTTAAAAAAATACTTAAAATTTACTGAAAATGTATTTAATAATGTTAAAAGTAATGCGGCAATTTATGGAGTTGTGATTCAATTTGATTGTCTCTAAGAATAAAAAGACTCATCATTTGATCAGATTAATTATCTATTCTATGATCAATTTGGCTTCACCAAAATAAAGGGAGGTGGTTAATAATGTTAAAATAATCTTATGGGCATGGTTTGATTTGATGAAGGATAAAAAAACGGTTATATAATTTTTTATTTAAAAAATGGATGAATTGGTATAATAAGGGTTGGAGTACTTATTGTAGTCTCTAATTATATATCATTTTTCTTATTAAAATTCAAACATTTAAATATCTAATTTTTTTTTGAATAATAACATTTAAATATCTAATTGTCATTCATTTTTATTTTGAAAAAACATCTTCTTAAATTTTGATTTAATGCACATGATGATTATAAAAATCGATTAATTTTTTTAGATGATTTCCTTAATAAAATAATCCATGATAAAAATACCAAAAATAGAATTTCATACAAATAAAAATATATAATAATCATTTCTTAAAAAGATAATACACCAAAAATGGAAATTCTAGTAAATAAAAGTATGTGATAATCATTTATAATTATAATAGAAATTCCCACAACGATTCTTTAGAAAAAAGAAATTTTCACGACGATCAGCTTGTCATTAATTTCCACTTATAATTGGAGAGGTTCACCATAAATTTTATTTATTTTTTGTTCAATTTTAAATTAGTAACCACAAAACATAAAAAAGTGGAAATTACCTTTAATTCCCAAATTTTCTATAAAGATGAAGTCCATACTTTGATTGATTCTATTCAAAAAAATTTGATTGGGATACTTTGATGCAAGTTTTGCTAAAAAGAACAACAATGAAATTAGGTTATGTTTCGACATCTTATTGGATAAAGACAACCCAAAATTGCAACTTTAAAAAAATCATGAAAGAAACATGAGTAGAAGAGCAAAGATTGATATATCAAACATAATAGAAAGTCAATCCCACGATTTTTATCAAGGATTAATTCCCTATGAAGTTAAAAACCGTTAATTTAGCGTCGGTATTTCCAAAAGTTTAATGCATTTCTTTTTGACCAAGGGTGTGTACGCTTGTGCGAAGTTTTACGTTAAGCTAACAATTTTTTTCTAGAGATATCATCTCTCAGTTGTGTGCTTGACGATACTTAATTTGAAAAACATCCACAAATATATTTTTTTAAACCTTTGTTGCACTAAATATCCATAACTTTATTTTGACACAGATGCAGAAAGTCATTGAAGAAACATGGAACAATGTTACAAATAATGAGAGAACTAACATAACACAAATCATTGGGTTATTCAACATCATAAAATATACTCCCTTCATTTACTATTATAAAAGGAAGACGAAAACCAAAGGATCATATCATATAAGAAAAGAAAAAGAAAAAAAAATAGTGGCTCGTCATTCTAGGGTTTGCCGTGCGGTTTCGATCAATTTGAGGTAAAAAAAATCGAATAATCAAATCAATGTATGATCTAATGCAAAAGGTTTTCACAAAGGACATTCAAACATATGCAACGATATTAGATTTTGTGATTTTCAGTTTTTGTACCAATTTATGATTTTCTTTTGAATCGGTTTATATTCGAACACTCATAACTCGTCATTAGTGTGATTAGTTAGACACTTGCAACAATATCAATATTACTGCTAGCATTTTTACAATCTCAATGCAAATAAAACTACTTAAAATTCATATAACATCAGACACTTGAATCAAATTTGTAATATATACAACTCTTAAAATATAAAGCTTGATTAAAATATTCTACTCTCTCCAAATTCTTTCTTTTGTTGAGAGGAACTCTACAAATCCATGTAGTCAAACTTCAATTATTGCATCCTTGCGCTTCATCTTTACTTGTATCCACATAACTGGAAAAATAGAACAAATCAATAAAATCCCGTTAAAACCAAAGAACAATTGGTTGAAGAGCCAAAGAAGAAAAGTTGAACAAAAAATTAGGTAAAAAGGCTATAAAAATAAAGAGAGATAGAAAGAGGATTAAAATATAAAATAATAGATTTAAATAAATTGCAAACCCAAAGTAGTCAAGAACCAAAAACAAATATGTAATATTTAGAGAATAAGGATGAAACACTATTTATGGGCACTATGAAGAAAAATAATACAATTTTTTTTTAATAAAAAATGGATACAAACTATAAATGAACAAACATGATTTTGAAATAATTTTAAATTCTATAACTGAATGTTAAAATGATGTGAGGAATGGTGATGGTTGAAGTAATATTTATAAGGAAAAATTCAAAGCATGGTGAGAACCGAGAAGTAATGTTGAAATTATAAACAAATATCTATTAAATAGTGGTTAAAAGTATGTTTGAACTTTTTGTACACAAATACTAATGGAAGAACGATTAGCACACATCTATGAACATTACACAAATACAGGCATCAAACCAGCACTAACATGTTGACATCGTCAATAATCTAAGAAAATAAAATATTTGAATCCACTTACCTTGTTACACTTGAGACTATGATTTTCATCTAATTGATTTTTACTATATCATATCTTCGTGATTGAAAATATGATCGTGATTTAAAATATGCTACCTAACAACTGGAAGAGGAAAAAAAATGGTGTTAAAGCTTGGAAGAAACGTATGGAAAAGAAGAAGGATAAAAAAATATGTTCATTTTTTCAGGTTTGACTATGAAACAAATTAAAAAAATGTAATGAAAGTTAATAGCATTTACACGCCATTAAACCATCCATTTTTTAGTCAACATTTACGTTTTAATCACATAAAAATAAGAAGGAATATTCTTTGATGAGAGAGATGAAAAATGCTAGATGAATAACATTAAATGCTAGATGAAAAATATGATGCCAAGTGTACTATGGCTCATAGATGTATCCTTTTGTATTATATAGAGATTTTTTTTTGTTGCATTTACTATTATTTTGTTGCATACATTGATATACCATAAAAAAACTTGTAATATTCGGAAAAAAAAAAGAAAAGAATATTGTAGATAAATGCTAATTTTTTTTTACATCATGTTCCTTTTTAAAGTGTTTGAATCTGTTTGGCTTGGAAATTATCATTGACATATGTTAACATTTGAATGACTTATAATATAAGTGATGACACATATAAAGTAGTACAAATGTCTTTTTCAATTATTCATAACACATTCATAATAATATCCTTCATTTATTTGGTCAAACAAATATCTTCCATATTTATCTTGCATGATTGATGCATTTATGTGTATCATTAATCATTTAGTAACAAAAGACATTTATCTTGCATGATTGATACATTTATGTGTATCATTTATCTTGTTATTCATAGACTTGTTTAAAACTATAGTGGAAAAAATCTAATATGTTTTTTTGTTGTTGGGGTTAACCCTCCGGTCCCAGAGGAAAAGGACCCGGGTAATTCGAGCAAAGAGGAAATTAAAGTCTTAACAAAAATTATTTTTCTTGAATAATTCATCTTTTAGTAGAACTCATTAACCACTTTGAGTCCAATTAATTGTTTTAAATTTACAATTGCTTAAAACAATATTGGAGTTTTCTAAAAATGGTTGTTTTTTTGTACTTGTATAAATAACAAATGATCAAGTTTATCAAAGCCTCATTCTTTAAAAAAAAAAGTTTATCAAAGCCTCCAAATAGATTGTTTAAGATCGAAAATAATGTTGTGATGAAAAAACTAATCCGAACAAAATAAAAGTATTATACATATAAATGACATAATAAGAAACACCAAATATCTGAACTGAAATATCTGAAGGTACACTATTCACTCCGCATAATTTTATTTGTGTTAAACTAAAATTTTTGTTTGTAGTCATGTTTCGTTGTTTGATAAGATCCAAGATTTGTAGCACAACACCAAAGTAGATCTTTCCTTCCTTCAAATCCTTCTTAAATTTATAGATCATATTTCTTCATACAATAGCGTGAATTTTGTTACCCTGAAAATGTAAATAGTTAATTAGAAGAAGAAAAAAAAAGGGACTGGATAAAAAAAATGAAGGAAAACTAAATACAGAATTTTCACACCTACATGCTATAACAAAAAGCACATAAATACAACCACAATGAAAAACAATCATAAAAAGTATACTCGAAACCTAAATTATGGACACAAAATGTCTTTTATTTTATGAGAGGAAGATGGTAGATGAAGATAATGAAAAACAAATTGTCTATATATAGGAAAAAAATCATGTCAAGATCAATTTTGATTGGCTCATAAAATATAAATGAGTCATGATCTATTTTGATTGGTTAAGAAAAAAAATTATGAGTCATGATATGAAGATAATGAAAAACAAATTGTCTATATATAGAAAATCATGTCAAGATCAATTTTGATTGGCTCATAAAATATAAATGAGTCATGATCTATTTTGATTGGTTAAGAAAAAAAATTATGAGTCATGATCCATTCTAATTGGTTGATAAAAATATTAAATGCAATGGATACATAATACATAATACATAATTAAGTCAACTTTCTTGATCAAAGGTCTAATGCATTGCAAAAAATTTGTTTGAGGAGCATTAAATGGTAGAAGCAAAATGAGGCGCCACGTGTACTTATGTTCATAGATGTATCCTTTTGTATTATATAAAGATAAAGATGCGTTAGTTAAGTAACGTTGCGTAAGTTAAGATGCGCAAGTGTAAAACTCTACGTGAGTTAACTCACGCATAGGCATGTATGAAAAAAAACTGCGTGAGTTAACTCACGCATAGTATTACACTTGCGCGAGTTAACTCACGCACTACTGATATATCAGTACATCATTAAATGTTGTACTGATGTGCATTGAATGCAGTTTGAGTCCAAACCCTAAAATGCTCGTAATTGAACCTAATTACCTCAGTTTAACAATATTATTGGATAATACGACTTGGTGCATCAAAATTACACCAAAACATCGTTTTTTTTCACAATCACATAATCACACATAATGATCCAAACGGTCCAAATTACACAAATTAGCCGGTAATGACCCGTAATCATTTAAACACACTTAATGACACGTAAACGATCCAAATTACAAATAATTAGAGACAAAGTAAGTAATGCAAGCAATAATTGGTGTGACATAACCGGCCACCAAAAAAAAAATTCATTTCATTTAATATAAATATAATATTAGTTACATATTGGCCACAAATATACAAATTACATAACCGGCCACCAAAAAATATGTCGGGGTGTAATACCACCAAAAAATAGGACGAACACCAACCGACCTATAACTTTCCTAACCTATTATAACCTATCTAAGAGGTCTAGTGATATTCCTAAATTGTCGTCCTCTTCCATGTCCTCCGTCCATTCAAATTCTTTTTCCTTTTTTTGCGGGGTGGGAGTATCACCACAAACAATTGGATTGTGCTCATTTGTTGGTTTCTTTGGCGGCTTAGGCTCCTTAGACATGAGTTCATTGAAAGCGTTTTGTCTATCCAAAAATGCAAAATGCCAATTCTTCGCCTCACCAATCTTGTTGTTCATCCACTCCTTACAACTCGGTGGTAACGGACAACCTTCCTTCAAAATCACATGAAGATAGTGATCGGGAATTAAGCAAAGACACATGATGTTGGAATGTGGATTAAGTGGAGGAGCACTTCGGATTGGGAAATATGTCTCACATACACCACCCGTTGTTTCGGACAAAGTCAATAGAACAACAGGTCTTTTGTAGCAAGAAGCAATAATGTGACCCATATCCGGAGTGGTCATCCACTTATCTGGAGGCGCAACACCAATTGTACGTTTTGGAGGGTATAAACCATTCAAGATTATGTTATAACGCTCCTCCGTGTCATATATCGGCATGTAGTCACTCTTATGATTTCTCAACTCTTGAATAAGTGCATGACGAATCAATACATGATCTTCCTCATCCATCCCCAAGTGCCTAGCTATCACCCGGAATCCACAATGACCATCCCCTTTAACATTCACAATTTCTTCAACAAAAGGCCTCATGATATTTGGAATTTGTGAAATGTATGGGATATTCCAAAACGGTTTTGAAGTGGAGGATGAAGCTTGTGAGCGGGAGTAAGTGCCAAGGCGTGCACCTTTCCTCTTTGGAAGTGACCTCTTTGGTTGTGAAGGTTGACTATCCGGATTTTGAGAATCAATGGTCTCCCACCTAGAGGGGATTCGACCCGTTGATGACACTTTGAGTGTAGTCCTCTTCCTTTTAAGTGCTCCCTTGGTTACCACCTTTTTCAAAGGCGGAGACAAAAATGTGGTTTCCGGAAATGCAATTTGACGCATCATCTCTTTGATGTGGAGCTTCATATTGTAAGGGCTTTTCTTGAGAAGTTCTTGAATGCCATTCCACTCCTCCATCACGGAAAAGTCATCATCAATCTTCTCTCCTTGTACACACAACCTTTTCCAATGAGGGTATATATCATCCAAGACAAGAGGCAATTTTTGCTTGCTCTTCATGGCAATAATACACGCACAAGGTAACTCGTAGGATGTCATTTGAACACAACCACAATCTTCCTCACCAAATACGAATGTCTTGGAGCATTTCAATTCATCATAGATAAATCTCAATGCTTTTCTAGAAACATAACCCTCCAATTCTTTCATCATCTTGATCTTTTTGTATTTGTGCTCAAACACCGTTTTGTTCCTCCCGAAACTACCTTGTATTTCACCAAATTGCACCGCCAACATCTTGTGGATTTCATCCCAACATGATGCCAAATCACCCACGCTACTCCTCAAATATTTTTTCAAAACACCATGAGCGAATTCAACTATGTTGGTGGTTCTACACCCTAGATGCAAGACTTTATCCGTCCATGCCCTCACAAATTTCTCCTTAAGGTTCAAAACCGTTTCTTCGACATATTTAATGAATTCCAGAAATGGCATGCATACCTCTTTGAATTTCAACAAATTAATTGGATATGATTCCTCCGTGGGAGATTCAACCAACTCTCTCCAAGCATTCACCACTTTCTCAACAACATCGCTATTCTTCATCTTGTTCTTCTTCAATTCTTTCTTGTCTAGTTTTGTACCCTTAGGAGGCTTTGGCACCACTTTACAATCCGTGATGCACTTGGACCTTACATTCTTCCCAATATGAAAATAACAAAGCATGGTGTATGTTTCAGGGAAAACTGTGCCAACGGCCTTCATCAAAGCACCATCCCTATCGGTGACAATCACCTTAGGTATGTTGTCATTTGAGTACAAGAGACCTTTCAACATCGTAAGTGCCCAATCAAAGTTATCCTCTAGTTCAAAGTGAAGAAAGGCGAAACCAACGGAATACGTCATTCTTGTAGAGGTGCAACCAACTATCTCAAACAAAGGCATTCGGTAGTTGTTGGTTTTGTATGTAGAGTCCATGACCAAAACGGTCGGAAAGGTGTTGAGCAATTTAATTGACTCCGGATGAGCAAAAAAGATGTCTTCAAGAGTGGATTCCTCACTATTGCATCTTGTGTAATAGACGTACTTATGCTCCACCAACTTCGAAATCAAGAATTGCAACTCCGTCATGTCACCTCTTTCCCCCTTGCGCCATCTTGTTCTCACATTGTACACTTGCTTGATTGTTGTCACACTTTCATTGTTGTTTTCCTTCAAATTGGTGAGAATATTTCAAGGCACCGTCAAGCTCTTTGTCATTTCAATAACTTTTTTCTTCTCCTCCGCACGAAGTCTACCCGCAATTAGGTGTCCTTGTAACTTTCCCACCTCCAAGTCATGGTTGTGCATTCCACAAAGCATTGCAAGCCACCAATCATTTGTATCTTTATCAAAGAAACCTTTCAACCTAAACGGACAATTACATTTCCTTGAGCCAATGCCTTCAAGGGTCGGTTTCTTCCTTGTCTTAGGTGGCTTGTATACCCCACTCCTTTCACATTGCATCGTCAAATACAACCTTTTTATAACGGATTTATCTATACAAACACCAAATCCGGCCATCACCCCTTGTCCGCGAACCCAAGTAAGTAACTCTTCTCGCTCTCTCCATCTTGCATTTGTTGTAAAAAATGAGGCGGTGTCACGAGCTTCACAAATAACACCGGTAGGTACCGGATTAGGTTCTTGAATTTTACCAATTCGAGCTTGAATTGGAATTTGGACTTTAAATGGTTTGAAATTAAAGCTTGGTTTGACATCGCCGGAACCTTCACCGGAACCTTCTTTTTTGGCCGGTTTCGGTTCAACGCCATCATCCGCGACTTTGTCAACCATCTCCCTAAATATCTATTGAATAAAAAAAATTACAAAGGAAGAAAAAATAAATTACTTGCGGAACAAGCTAACCAAGAACAAAGTGGCGCAAAAAATTCAAAAAAACATGACTGCACAGTGGCGTGACTTAAGTCACGCAGCACTAATACACTTGCGACAGTTAAGTCGCGCAGCCAAGCTAACTTGCGCAAGTTAACTTGCGTACCTAACCCTAGTGCCTACGAAAACCAGACGAACCTAGCAGGAAAACCAGCAAAATGAGATGAGTTTAGATGGTACAATACCTGATATTTGATGCTTGATGAGCGTAGAAACTTGCTTTCTGACGATTTGCAATGATTTGGGATGATGATTTTGACCCAAAAAATCTCACTTTTTGGGTTTTTGAAGGTGGAGGGAAAGAAAATGGTGGTTGGAGTTCGGACTGATGGGTTTTGTTCAAAAATAGGAACACTGCGTGAGTTAACTTACGCAGCATGAGTTAACTTGCGTAGCGCATGTTAACTTGCGCAAGGGCAAAATTGGCATGGCTGCAGGGTGCGAGCAAAACGTGCTGGGTGGAGAGCAAAATTCTAACCAAAATGGCAAATGCACTTTACATCATAACACCCCAAGGACTCTAAATCGTTGGACCAAACTCCAACTAAATTTTGCGCTTCTCACCGGATTCGTTAGAGTCAATTACAATGGGCACATCTATATAAGTGTGACTTCACGTCACATTTAGGTACGATCACATTCTTGCACACTTTCTCCTCTTTAATCGTACATCGAATTGAACTTGCATGCACTTTTTCCTCCGTCAGAAAACAACTTCCACCACATCGAAGCCTGCTCTCCACTACACCTGAACCTTTGCTAAACGAGCATCCTTTGCTACACGAACATCATCACCAACTCATCCTCGTTTTAGTGCACTCCAAATTAGTTTTAATTCCCCATCTTTGTGATGTAATTTTTATTTCCCATCTTGTTACGATGTTTATTTAATTTATGTTAAAAGACTAACATTGATTTACTTTGACGTCACCAATGTTATAAATCTAGATGCATCAATATTTCAAAAATTTGAATATAATCTTATTTGTAGGTTTGTATACTTGGACGTTTTATGTTATTAACATAAATGATTTGTTTGTTGGTTGGGTCATCTTTTTTTTAATTTGACAAATATTATTTTATATAAAATAGTGGTAAGACACATGAATAATTTTAATTGGTGTCAACTGAGTAACTCTCCTCACTTTTTTCATTGATAGTAATAATTAGTTGTCATCATCTTTTTATTTTAACAACTTTAAATCTATGTAATATCGATGATGTACTCAATTAAATTGAATGAATTAATATCACTTATTATTTAAAAAAAAAAAACAAAAGGAAGAGAGAAGAAATATCCTATGTAATAGGGAGGAAGGAGGATCAATAAAGACAAAAACAAATTGTTTCCACCGTAAAATAACTCTTTTTCACGCGGAAACCCATAAATATATCACACACGCTTTTGACAGTAGCTTCAAGAAGGAAGATATAGATTAGTCTTTTTTTATATTTTTATTTTCAATGGAAAAACTATTCTACCTGACAAATTTGTTTTTAAGGATATTTGTTTTCTGAATGGACAATTTTCTTTTTAAAATAGTTACTATATACGTAATCATTGTAGAAACATATTACTCATTCAAAAATGTGTTATCATATCTTAAGGGTTTAGTGCCTTCAAAAACAAAACATAATATTGAATTACTATGTAAAATATGTTTATGCTTATTATGTATAACATTAAACTCAACTTAAAATTTTATTTATTTTATGAAATTGTTGGTTAAGATTTTTGAGAACTAATATCATAGCAATTATTTTTTGATCAATGAAAAAAACAAAACAAAAAAGAAAACTAAAGTCTAATGTAAGATACCTCCATAATATCAGCTAAGCAGATATTAGCCAATAAAAGGGGGAAAAAATAAAAATAATTCTAATCTCATTATCAAGAGCCGCTCCAAATTTAACTAATAAGTAGGCGTAAGAGTTTCCTTCTCACAAGGTGTGCATAAGAGCAATGTTCCAGTCCCAATTCAGCTCGGGTCTAATGTGATTGAGTAGAAATGTGATGAACCTTGAGGGTCCAAAAATTGAAATTTGACTTATGAAAAGGAAATTAATCTCTTCTTGAATTGGCCATACAATGCCTACAATTTCACAACCATGCGGTAGCAATAAAAAAGAAAGAGATAAAATTGAGGGTCAAATGGTCCCTGCATCCTAGGTAGCAACCAAAAACCTTTAATGCAACTATATGAGTTAAGGAGTGGACTCAAAAAAGGGCACTTCACATGCCTCATGTGTATGAGTGACTTACCCCTGCCCTTTAGATAACAATAGGCCCTCTAATCCAGCAATGCCAATTTCCTCCTTTAATATATCCAAACATGTTGCACAATTTAAAATCACACCTACTCAATCACAGGTGTCCATTTTGGCCTGTTGATTATATTAGGAGAATGTGATAATATCTTGTGGCCAATCTATGTTCTTATGAAGTGATATAATTTATGTAAAATAAAACAATGATTGGCCTGAAAATTTTGTTGACCACAATATAGTTTAGTTTGTACCCTTTTGGCCTTTTCACTAGAGTATTTGAATAAGCAAACAGAAAGGGCAAAATATAAAATGATTGCAACATAGAAAATTCAAGAAAATCAACTCCAAAGAGTTGGCGAGTAGAGTCAGAATTCCTATTTGAAACTGTTACTTTTTTTTTTAGTCTAAATGACAATATTAAAATTATACTCCCTCCGTCCCTTAATGTAACCACCCATTTGATTTTATTTTTGTCCCTAAATGTAACACCCTTTTCAAATTACTAAATGCATTTATTACTTTTTTCCTAAACATACCCCTAATTAATACTACTAACTTGTCTTGAAATATGAATAGTCAAATTTAATACACATACAAACAAATGACAATTTGGTAATATTAATACACAAAACAGACACATTAATTACACTGACAACTTTTCTTAAGAAATGTGAAAAATGCAAAGGGGGGTTACATTAAGGGACGGAGGGAGTAGTTAAGTAATACTTTTCTTTTAAACAAGCCAAAAGAATATATTAAAAAGACTACTCCCTCCGTTTCAAAATGAGTGTCGCTTTAGCCAATTGCACACAGATTAAGAAATGGAATAATGTTGTCCAAAGATATGATATTTTTACTAAAATAGCCTCGTTAGCTATTGGTGCATTTGCCATCATTATAAATTACAAAATAATACTTTGGAAGTTGTGTGAACAAAACAAATTATTTTTGCTAAAGTGACACTCATTTTAAAACGGAGGGAGTATTAAAGTTTAAGTTGTGCAAATAATAGAAAAATTAGTTACATAAGAGTTTCAAAAAAAATGCATAACCAAACCGAAGAACATCAAGAAGCTAAAAAGTCATACACAATGAAGAAGATTATTAATTCACCAAAAATTAAGATCGTAATAAAACATCTTGTTCTTGTGCTTGACCTTAATCCATCACCAATGGTGGTCAAGACTCTCAACTCGGGAGGATAGGGCGCTCCAAATGGGAGATCTCTAGTGACGAAGATTAAAAGGATGTTGTATATGGATTGAAAAGTGGTTATTCAACATACTTACCGGGAGGTAAACTAGTGTGCTGAGGCATTAGTAAATCTTGGAGGCTCCTTGGATTTCAATCTCGTGTTGTTTGATGTGTGTCTGCCGCAGTTTAGTCATTTGTTCGCAGTTGATGTTTTAAGGATAACAACCTCAGGTTTAATTCCTTTGTAGTTTTCTTTCTCTGGGCTTTGGTCCTCTTTATAATAGTATTTTTTTTCACATAATCAATAATTTGAGAAGATGTCATTCTTTACGATCAAATACCTATTATTACTATCATACCAAATGTTCAAGATGCAAGCTATCCAAATGACTTGAAACAATCACTTACATCTTTTTAAGTGAAAAAAGGTCATTACATTGCTAATATTGCAAAAATATTGCAAAAATATATAATAATTACTTTATTTTTTGAAAGAATAATAATATTTAGTTAATGTAATTCATCTTTTTTATATACATTTTTGACGATACAATACTTTTTTTTTTGAATAAAAATTAAAAAAGAAGAATACTTGTAAGATTATCAGTTTATTATTCGGATGTTTATTAAAATATTTATCTAAATATTTTTTTAGTCTATTATTTTCATGATCCAGTATTTAAAATAATTAGAATAAATAAGACGCACAAAAAAAAAATGAAGAAATGGTGTCTTCAAACCGCGTCCAATTTTTCTCTCAAGTTAATTTTGATATCAATCACAAATTATTTAACACGTGACTTTTAAAATTGATTATGAATTAAACTTAGAAAACAGATGATAGAAAGGAAAAAAAAATTAACTTCAAATCAACAACGTACAAACGCATTAATGATTAAATTAATTGATTACTTTCTTGACACAATTAAATTGATTGATTAGAAAATTTGCATCTCCCTAATTTCAAACTAGTACTACAAATAAAATAGATAAAAACAATTTTGGGTGCTAAATAGGGAGCAAAATAGTCACAAACACCAAATTAAATTAATACAAATATAGAAAGAGTAAAGGTAATAATTCTTTCTTCTTTTTCATCACAAAAGTCAACCTAAACCTTAATACAAAAAAAAAAAAAATGGGAAATGCCTAATACCACGACAAGTTTTTTCAACGAAAACCAAGAATAGGCTAGCATCCCCTTGTTTTCCACCAAACACCCGTTTTTTGTTTTTATTTTATAAATGAAAAAAATACTATCTGTGCAGCGCTTTACACTTGTTCGTGGCTTTCGTGGATTTTTTCCTCGTAGGAAATAGCATTGCTGAAAAAAAATTAACTTCAAATCAACAACGTACAAACGCATTAATGATTAAATTAATTGATTACTTTCTTGACACAATTAAATTGATTGATTAGAAAATTTGCATCTACCTAATTTCAAACAGTACTACAAATTAAATAGGTAAAAACAAATTTGGGTGCTAAATAGGGAGCAAAACAAATTAAATTAGTACAAATATAGAAAGAGTAAAGGTAATACGTTATTCTTTCTTCTTACATCATCACAAAAGTCAACCTAAACCTTAATTCAACTTTCCTTTTCCTTACCCTTCCCTCTTTCTTAGCCACACCATTCTCTTTAATCTTTTTTTTTTTTGGTATAAAAGAGGGCCTAAGCCCGAAGAAAAAACAAACTAAGAAGCTATCCGAACACTCCTAGGCATACAAACCCTGTAAAAGTCATCAAAAAGTAAGCTACGGAGATCATTAGGAGGAGACTCCACCATAGAACACCTATAAGAATCTAAAGACAAACTGTTATTAGCAAGCCAGACAGCACTTCGGTTTCCCTCGCGCAAAGTATGAAGAACTTGAATCTGCCAATCCATACTCAAAATATTGCGAATACGTTTCACCAAAATGGGAACAATCCCCCCAAGATTGCAATTATACGTTATCATATCAATCAAGAGCTTTGAATCACTCTCCACAATAAGTTGTGGAATGCGGTCTCTCCAAGCCATCTCTAATCCTAGATACACGCACCACATCTGCGCATGTAGAGCATCACAAGAACCAATCTTCTTCATGTAGCCTTTGATCCAACGCCCATCGGAGTTGCGAAACAAGCCTCCACAACCTGAAACCTCGTTATTCCCTTTGCAAGAGCCATCACTATTGAGCTTGATCCAACCCTCAGGAGGTCTCTTCCAGCCAATGTGAATAATCTCCCTATTTTGAGGATTTCGATGAAGATGTTGATACGTGCACTCTTCGATGTTTTTTGAGTAGCTCTGAATCACTCTGACCGGATCATACGACCGCTGGAAATTGTCCTAAAAAATAGTTTTATTTCTCCACATCCAAAAAAGCCAACATGTCGTCATGAAAGTTGTTTTCTTCACTCCACTATTTTCCCTTCTCAAACATTCACCCCCCTTTCTTCTTTTTTCGTTTTTTTTCTTTGTCCTTAAATAAACACAATTATATTTTGTTCATAAGCAAAGTTAGAATTATAAGTATATTATATTAGGGTTAATTATGTTTTTGGTCCCTATAAATAGGTGTGTTTCCAACATTAGTCCCTACTTAAATTTTATTAAATTTTTGGTTCCCAACGTTTTTTCCGTTAGCAAAATAAGTCCTCGCTGTTAATTGTTGCTGATTGAGCAAACGGTGAAGCACACGCGGATGCCACATCTGACTTTTTTGTTGGGTTAACTATTTTTTTAGTCCCTATAAAATTGAGGCATTTTAAGTTTAGTCCTTACTTAATTTTAATAGTTATTTTAGTCCTTACAAAAATATTATGCACTCAGTAGTAGTCCTGCTCAATTCAAATTTGTTTAATTTATGCTTAAACTCTTAAGTTTTTTAACAATTTTTTGTAGACGTGTTAAGAACATTACTAAAAGTTCCTCCGCAAAAAATTATCGTAAAATTTGATTTATATCTCCTGATTTTATTACTTTTATCTTTAACTTTTATCGTTTTCAAAAATTCATATTTAATTCGTTCCATGTTAAAAAATTCTAAATTTTAGTAATTGAACCTTTCATAGTGTTCTAAACTTGTCTCAAAAAAATCGTTCAAAAATTTAAGAGTTTAAGGATAATTAAACAAACTTTGTTTTAGTCCCTACAAAAAAAATTACTTTTAATTTTAGTCCCTGCTAAAACAAATTAATTGATTACTTTCTTGACACAACTAAATTGATTGATTAGAAAATTTGCATCTCCCTAATTTCAAACTAGTACTACAAATTAAATAGATAAAAACAATTTTGGGTGCTAAATAGGGAGCAAAATAGTCACAAACACCAAATTAAATTAATACAAATATAGAAAGAGTAAAGGTAATACGTTATTCTTTCTTCTTCTTCATCACAAAAGTCAACCTAAACCTTAATTCAACTTTCCTTTTCTTTACACTAACCCCTTTCTTAGCCACACCATTCTCTTTAATCTTTACTCTCTCTTTTGGAAAAAACAACCACACTTCTTGTGTTGTTTTCTTCACTCCAATATTTTCCCTTCTCAAATATTCAACCCCCTTTCTTCTTTTTTCATTTTTTCTTTGTCCTTAAATAAACACAATTATGACCATCATTAGCACAATTATTTTTTGTTCATAAGCATAGTTAGAATTATAAGTATATTATATATATTTTTAAGTAAGTTACAATTAGAAGTTGGAACCAACCACTCTCACTCATTTCTTTTCTTTTCACTTCTCTTCTCTTCTTTCACTCCCAAATCTCACATCAGATCTTTCAATTTCAATTTCAATTTCAAAAATTTAACCAGATTCTAATTTTTCTCTCTCTATTTTTTTCTTCTTCTCTATACATAAATATCACCCACAAATTCACACAAATTTTTTTCAACAAGCCCACAAATTTCTTTTCACAAATTTACAATCTTTCACACTTTTCATAATCTGGGTCAGTTTCATTTTTTCCAAAATTGAAAGAGAGGGTTTAGAAAGAGGGAAATGTGGGATGTTTTCTTGGTTAGCAAGGATAGTTTCAGCGTGCTTGAGACCAGTTCGACGCTATGCACGTATGAACAAAGACAATGAAAATGATTCTGATGAGTCATCAACATCTGAAGATGCTCTTGTTTGGTGTAAAGACCTTGAGAAACACTCTTGTGGTGAATTTTCCTTTGCTGTTGTTCAAGCTAATGAAGTAATTGAGGATCATAGTCAAGTTGAAACTGGTTCTGATGCTGTTTTTGTTGGTGTTTATGATGGTCATGGTGGTCCTGAAGCTTCCAAGTTTGTTAATGATCATCTCTTTCATCATCTCATAAGTGAGTCTTATTTTATTTTATTTTTTATTTTCTCTATCACGCTATCTGATCGAAGGCGTGTCCGGTCTCTGACACATGTTTGTTTGACATGACACTGACACATGTGATTTGAATTATATCATTTTTTGATGTTATTATCTGAGTTGACATATCTGTGTCTCAGACATGTCTGGTGTCCGTGTGTCTGTTTCTGTGCTTCATAGGTGTCATAGACATATTGTTTTCTAAGAAAGGCTAGTATGTGGATTTTTGTGCATTTTTTTAAAGTTGAATAAGTGGTCTAAAACATCTTAGACCGAGTAGGTATATGAGTCACGGTTCTGCTGCTTTAAACATCTTGAACTGAGAAAAAAAATTGTGATCAAACTGCCCAATTAATTGGTTGAACAGTTAAATTTGGTTTGATTTTTAAAACATCGCTTTCATGACTAGGACTAATATATATTTTGTTGAAAATTTGGGATTTATTTTTTATTTAATTTATTATAAACAAATTGTTTTGTATTAAATAATATGGTATGGAGTTGTTTTGTTGCAATAGATTGAATTGATTTGAATTTGTAGAGTGTTGATCAATGTTTGATATTTTGGACTTTTTTGTTTCATATGTGACTAGCTCTTTTTTGTTGTTATTTGGATGGCCCTTTGTGGATCAGGCTGGCTGGTTGATTTGTTTGGTTTGTTTATATTTCTTACAAGTTAGAACAATCTCAATTATCTTGTAGTTGATTAATGATTATCAATTTAGCTTCTTTTTTTTTTCTTTTGAGTTTTTCTCTTTCACATCAGGTTCGATTCCCCTTGATGTCCATACAGAGTTATGCTCTGGCTTTAAATGGGGTCTCGCCGCAAGTGAACGGTGGGATTGGACCCCTCAGATGAGTCGGTCCTTGGGCCGGACACCGAGTTTTAAAAAAAAAGAGTTAATATCAACTTATCAATCATGTGTTTTTTTTTATTCTAACAATGAACTTGGTGCATTCTTATAATTAATTTTAGGGAAATGCTAACCGGTGTCCCCGGGGCACTGGTTAAGGTTATGAAAAAGGAAATTACATAGTAGTTAATGCATTGAAATTGTGTAATTAATTTATAATAAAGTCAAAAACAGTTTCCTTTTGTGGTAATAATTCCCTTTTATGGTATGTTTAACCCGTGCCCCGGGGGCACCGGTTAGCAGGACCCTTTATTTTATATCTTATATGAAAGGTTTGCTTGGTTGTGTAGTGGAAAGGGAGAATTTGGGAAATTTGGAAAGAAATTCACTATGCACATCTTTGGCTATGCATAACTACAGGAAATTTTGCTAAACAGCTTAATTAATCTCTTACATAATATCTCATGAATTAAGTTTCTTAAATTCAATAAATTATTTGCATTTTGAAATTTTACTATAATAACACAATTTGGAAATGAATGAGAGCCAAAGGGGGGATTGGTAACATCTGCATAAGCTATGACCATAAGTAATTTTCAAAGTTTATTAAGATAAGCTGAATATTTTCTTATAAACATATCATTAATTGTTCAATAAGCTCTTGCAATCATTATTTACACAAGCCTTTGTTTTAGGAGATAAGTTCAAATAATTTTTTGAAACATCACTTTCATTGTGTTCTGTATTTTCACCTTTTAGAATTTGTAACTTGGAAAGCTCGGAATGCGTAAAATATATGATGTTTCCCTTTAAGTTTAGTAATTAGTATGTTAAAAAAATTGACATATCTGTGTTTTTATTTTCTCTTATTCCTATGGATTGCCACATGTTTTTTTTATGTTAAGTTACTTTGAATTATTTTTATTGTCTGACCAGCAATGATTACATTTTTAGTAACTTTTAGCTCTATATTTTTCGCAAGTGATCTATAAGAAGTTAAGGAAGTTATGTGTTGAATTTCATTGCAGGGATTGCTAAAGAAAATGGTTCTATCTCCGAAGATATTATAAGGAATGCTGTTTCTGCTACGGAGGATGGATTTCTGACTCTTGTTCGAAGGAGCTTTGGAATAAAGCCGCTGATAGCAGCAATGGGTTCATGTTGTCTTGTTGGTGTTATCTGGAAAGGGACACTTCATATCGCTAATCTTGGAGATTCTCGTGCTGTGATCGGTTCAACTGGTCGATCTAACAAGATCGTTGCTGAACAGTTGACCAAAGAGCATAATGCCTGCAAAGAGGAGATCAGAAGAGAACTCAAGTCTTTGCATCCAGAAGATTCACAAATTGTTGTTATGAAACATGGAACATGGCGCATTAAAGGCATCATCCAGGTTTTCATATTACTTTCTCTTGAGAAATTAATTTCTGTCTATGAACTTTATGTTACCTTTATCGTTTGGTTTTTGCTTCTGATTCCATTGTGTTGTGCCTATACAGTTTTTCTTAAAAAGGTGTTTCAACTTCCATTGTGTTGTGCCTATACAGTTTTTCTTAAAAAGGTGTTTCAACTTCCATTACATGGTTAAATATTTTGTTTTCTTACCTTTTTCTATATACATGAACCATAGTTTGAAGCTGCATTTGATTTCTTTCTTTTCATTTCCTTATTGTATTTGATTTTGTCATGTTTCTTACGATACATGCAAGTCGTCTCTCGATTTGATACAAAACTAAATTCAATCGATACGAATTTCTAGTGCCTATCTATTTTGAACATGAATTTCGTCTTAGGTTTCAATTTATTATGATTCATCCTGATTCACTATGATTCATCCCGATTCATTCTAATGAACCACTACTTAAATGTAGTGTAGCTTGACTTTTTTTATTGTATATCTAGCAACTTTTCTTTTGTCATTTTATTGTATAAATAGATGACATAGTAGTTTGTAATTTTGCCAAGTCACTTATTACTTAAAAATATATATATTTTTTTTTTGGTAATATATCTTAAGATTTATAATAAGATTCGCTTCACAATTCGGAAAGTAGGTTTTCTGATTCAAAGTTTGAATCTTGATTTCATAACCATGAATTTAACTAATAATGATGAAATGCATTGTGTGTTGGTTTGTTGTTTTCTCATTGTCACATATGTTTTTCTTCTTCACACCACAACTGGGATCAGGTATCAAAATCCATAGGAGATGCATATTTGAAGCGGCCGGAGTTCTCATTTGATCCTTCATTCCCGCGGTTCCACTTGCCTGATCCTATCAGCCGACCGGTGTTATCAGCAGAACCATCTATGTGTTCAAGAGTTTTACAACCTAACGATAAATTTGTTATATTTGCATCTGATGGCCTTTGGGAACACATGACAAATCAGGAAGCTGCTGAGATCGTTCATAACAACCCTAGAACTGTATGTTTGATGTTTCGTTTAATCATCTTTTCGTCCACCTAGGATCCTACAATTATGTTTTAGCGTGCGATTCTAATAAAACTGCTCTAGTTTTTCTTAATGTATGCTGTTTATTTCTTTGACATCAGGGGAGTGCAAGAAGACTTCTTCAGGCTGCTTTGAATGAGGCAGCAAGGAAAAGGGAAATGAGATATAAAGATTTGCAGAAGGTTGAAAAGGGAATTCGGCGTTTTTTCCACGATGATATCACAGTGGTTGTTATCTTCATCGACCATGAGATGCAAAAGAAGAATGTTAATGTTCCTGAGTTATCCATCAAAGGGTTTATTGACACAGTTGGACCATCAAAATTTAGAAGTTTCCAAGAAACTCAATGAATGAGTTCAAGGTTTATTTCTAGAAGGAAGCTAAGAAAATTCAATACTTTTTTTTAGACATTTTTGCAGCATCTAATTGTTGTTTCTTTTGAACATTTTTCTTCTTACCCTTTTGAGGTTTTTCATTGCTTCACTTTTTAACTATACCTTGTTAATTGAAAATACTTTCGCTGGTGATAAATGAGGGAAACCATGTTTTTCTCTTTGTTTGAGAGATTTTTTTATGGTGTTAGATTTTGCAGGGTGATAATCTACTGTTATACCTTGTATGCTTGAATAATATTTGATCATTTTTAGCATGGTTTTAACTCTTATATTGTTAAAATGACGAAACTTGTGTGTATTTCTTCGCGTGCTTTTTGCGCTGTTAAAAAAGCATGGCGCAGTCTCAATTCCAAACTCTTTTTTAGCATGCCTTTTAAAATGGTACAAATTGTATAGATTTGAATTGAATTCTTAAGTATTTGAACTTATAGATGGTAGATTTTCAAAATTATCCTGAAAATAAAATGAATGTTACTGCTCCTATATGTTAAGAATGTAAGGATTGTCTAAAGACATCATACTTTCCTTAAACTGTTCTTTTGTGCCTTTGCTTTGTTGCCAAGTTTCTGTGTCAGATGCCACTAAATTTAAAATCTATTAATGTTATTAATTACCATAAGCTTCTAACCCCTTCATAAAAAAAATGACTACTTCCTTCATATTATTGCAGAAAATAATAAATAATAATTAATCCAATACATACCACTATCTCATCAAAATACAAACCAAATCAGTCACAATACATAGCTCTTCTATAATAAAATGGCAATAAATAAAAATTAAATATCTTACTTTGTTTTCATCCTCTCATCCCAACATATAAATAGAAGAAAACACATTAACATTATAAAAAATGATAAAAAAAAAAAAAAGAATCAAAGATCCTCAACCAGTTTTTATGGTATTTCTTAGTAAAAAGAAAATCAGCATCCTTAGAAGCATTTCCTGTGAACAATTGAAGGGCCTGATTCATCATATTCAGCCTTTGCAATCCACATCTGCATTAGGAAAGAAAAGGAATGAAATCACCTCTTAAACCACATTAAAAAAGGGTATTTCAAACACATGTCCGGATAAACAACTTAATTAAGCCCTTATAGCATAAGTGCTTATCCTATATGTGCTATGTATAAACAATTTCTATATCAAAATATAAAATAAAGTCAAATTATTTTCATATAAGCAATAAGCTGTTTTCATAAGCTATCTTAGCGAGTCAATAGAAATAAGTTGAAAACAGCTTATAGACATGTTATAAGCTGTTTTCATAAGTTTTCGCAAACACTCTCACAAGTGCTTATGCCTATAGATAAGCTCATATAAACTAAACCAAACAAGCTTATTGACTATTATATTAGTTAGTCCTTTATGCATTATTTTCCTTTCATTTTAAAGGTCTCTAATTCACATGTACTTTGAAGTCATGCACTATACCTGTTGGAAGGTGCTGAGGGAAGCCAAAATGGAGCCTCCAATCCAGACACTATACTTCCTCTCTGGTGGTGCAACCACCTTAATTTTCATGCTACTTGGTGCCAATGCTGTGATCTCCTTGCTCATCCTATCAGCAATGCCAGGGAACATAGTCGTACCACCACTCAATACGATGTTTCCATAGAGATCTTTTCTAATATCGACATCACACTTCATGATTGAATTGTATGTTGTTTCATGTATACCAGGAGCTTCCATACCAATCATGGATGGCTGGAAGAGTACTTCAGGACAACGGAAACGTTCGGCACCTATTGTGATCACCTGTCCATCAGGCAACTCATAGCTCTTCTCAACAGCCGAGCTCGTCTTTGAGGTTTCTAGCTCTTGTTCATAATCAAGAGCAATGTAGGATAGTTTTTCCTTCACGTCTCTCACGATTTCGCGCTCGGCTGTTGTGGTGAAAGAGTATCCACGCTCGGTTAAGATTTTCATGAGGGCGTCTGTGAGATCACGACCTGCAAGATCCAAACGCAGGATTGCGTGTGGAAGGGCATATCCTTCATAGATAGGAACTGTGTGGCTGACACCATCTCCAGAATCAAGAACAATACCTATAACAAGATATAAACTATGTTGTCAACTCATTTCAATGTCAACTCTACAATTGTATATTATACGAGTCAAGTTCTTTAAGCTACGCTTAGATATCAAATGTTAGAAAATGAAATGGAATAAAATTACAAAACCATTGTTTGGATATTTAAAGTTTTCCTTCCATTTTTTGGTAATTTTTCAGAACGGTGCCAAATTATAGGTCTGTTTCACTGTCATCCATAACCACATATTGCAGGAAGAAAACTAAAGATATAAGATGAAATTGAATGAAAAGTACGGACACATCAGATCGATGGCGTGTCATGCCTCTGACATGTGTTAGTGTCTGACATCTACATGACACTACTCATGCGATTACATACAGTTACATTTATTTCGTAAATTATTATCGGTGTCTGTGTGTCAATGTCATATGTGGTGTCTGTGTCTATCCAAGTACTTCATTTTTCAAACATGTCATTTTATCCTATTTCACTTCACTGCATTCCTTTCTATCATTTCAAACATATCCTCAAATCATTCATGAAACATTGTACTCATAATAGAATTGAACATTAACCATGACATTATTAATTCCTGCAAATTGTACAATCGATATTTATTTGCAGATCGTCTTAAAATTCTAATGAAATACGAGTGGCATGACAGCAACAAATATACATTGTATGACAGCAGCAAATATTGATATATTTTTTTTTTATCAACGTCTTGTTTGGATTTTGACTCTAATTTTGAAGTTAAGTTAATTAGTCCAACCCCAATGATTCAGGGTCTTGAAATCGTCACTTTTCACATATATCTGTACAATTCTGAAAAGGAAAACAAACATAGAGGAATCTTTACCGGTTGTACGACCACTAGCATAAAGCGAAAGCACGGCCTGAATGGCAACATACATAGCTGGAGCATTGAAGGTCTCAAACATAATCTGAGTCATTTTCTCACGATTAGCCTTAGGATTAAGTGGTGCTTCAGTTAGAAGAACAGGATGTTCTTCAGGAGCGACACGCAGCTCATTGTAGAAAGTGTGATGCCAGATCTTTTCCATATCATCCCAGTTACTAACAATTCCATGCTCAATTGGGTACTTTAGAGTCAAAATACCCCTTTTTGATTGAGCTTCATCACCAACATATGCATCCTTTTGTCCCATACCAACCATCACACCAGTGTGGCGTGGACGACCTACAATACTAGGGAACACCGCCCTTGGTGCATCATCTCCGGCAAATCCAGCCTGCAATTATGTAAAACACATCAAAACCAAGTAGTGCTTGATTACAAAATATCATACAAAACCAAAATGTGTTAAATTGTGGTACGAGCCGTGTTCCAATTCCCCAGACTCGCAAGGATCGCAATTACTTGCGATCACAAATCAATTGTATAACACATATCAAGGCCATGTACTACTAGATTACAAGAGATCATCCCACCAAGTGGGGTTAGCTACATGAATCAAATTACGCCATGATGTTATATCATAAGCCATATTTCTATCTAACTCATTAAAATCTAGATCTTTCTTAATAACTTCTTTTATAATGTTTTAAATCGTGGCAGCAGTCATGTCGCGGTTCTCCAGACTCGCAGTCAAATGCAGCTGATGCAGCCAGAATTGCGGTCACTTGTGATCACAAAGATATGAGACAAATACTATGATGTCGCTGTCGCGGTTACTTGTGATCACAAAGATATCAGACAAATACTACGATGTCGCAATCACGAACCTTTTTCGAAAAACCTTTACCTAATCAAATAAGATCAACAAGGTTGGATGGATCCATACCTTGACCATTCCAGTTCCATTATCACAAACAAGAGGTTGAATATCTTCAGCTTCTGCCATTGTTTATTGATTACTGCACATAAACACCAAACTTATATTATTATCATAAAATAAAAACATGAAAATAAAACTAAATTCAATGTCTCTTCCAATTCCAAACGTAGAAAATGAGATCTAGAACTGTTATTCCATTTCATTACAAAATTTATTTGTGTCATTTTCTTTCACAAGAACACAAAAAACTAATTAATCAAGAATCAAGATCATCAAACACACACATAAAATGTAACATTTTTACAATATGATCTAATCTAAGTCTAACAAAAAATGATAACTTACGAAAAAAGTATGATGATAGAAAATGAGAAAGGAAGAAAAAAAGTGAAGAATGTGATTGTGTTAATTTTTTTTTTTTTTTGGAGTACCTTAGAATCTCCGAAATGAATGAAACAACGTGTGTGTGAGTGATGTGATGATTAGTTATGTGTTGTTATGTTTTCTATATTTAACGAACATGTCTTGTGTGGTGAGGTACCCGCGTTGTTGTTGGTTTTAAAAAAGGAAAGTTAGTGGCAAATGAAATTCGACTCAAATTAACCTCAAATTCGATTTAGATAGATCTTGACCGTCTATACTATCGAATATATATTTTATTGTCCACGTGGGTCATGTTCTTTGATGGAAATAGCTGGCATTACTAATACCTAACAACATTTTCAGTCACCTTTTTTTCTTTCTTTTTCAGCTTTTAAAGTGATTAAAGGAAAAACATAAATCACATTAAATATTTAAAATAAAGAGATAATCATTTAAGTACCTTTTTCACTTTTTTGGTTACAGTACCTTTTTTCACTTAAGAACACCTACATAAAATGATAAGGGATTTTTTTAGGTTAAAAAGAGGTTGAGTTCGAATTCAACTCTAAAGATGTAACAATGTTAAATCTTTTGAATGAGAGCTCTCTCGTCTATTGAGATCAATTCATGCCAAAAAAATTAACCACATTTTCCTCCAATACTTTTAATGGGGCTTGCATGCCTAAGAACGTCTGTTTAATTTCTTAGTTTTCTTTCTCTTTGGGCTTTGACCCTCTTTTGTACCAAAACAAAAAAGGTTTTATAATATTGTAAGTCTATAATTATGCTAGCAACATATTTTTCTAACACATTTTTCCATATTGATGTGTTACAACATTGTTTAAGTTGTACCGTCTAGAATTGATTTTTTCCTATAAGTCCTAGCTCAATTGGCAAAAATGCCGAAATTGTTAGGCCGGACGTCATGACCGGGGTTCGAACTCCGGTACCTCTACTTTGTGTGTGTGAGTTTATGGTGGCTTTGCCATCTCGTCAATATTAAAAAAAAAAAAAAGAATTGATTTTTTCCCTTATGCTAAAAAGCAATTTTAATTTTGCGGCAAAGGAGGATTTAGCAAACATCATTGCGGTTAAACATGTTCTGGGTACTAGAAGGTATATTGGACTGTCTTCAATGGTTGGTGGAAGTAAAAAAACCACTTTTACTTATATATAGGATCAGATTTGGCCAAGAATTAATTCGTTGAGGGGAAGATCAATGTCTAAACTCTAAAGTGGGCAAGGAAGTAATGTTTAAATCGGAAAAGATTAGATTTGGCCAAGAAATAATTCGTGGAAGGAAAGATCGATGTCTAAACTCTAAAGGCAAAGATCATTTAAAATATGCACATGTAAGAGATAATGCATCACAAAGAAGGGTTTTGATCTAAGGGCACTATACAAACAAATAAGGGTTTTGATCTAAGGGCACTTACAAGTCTAAAAATATCAGGCATCAATCAAAACCTATGATAAGATAGAGACTACATATATCCAGTGCATATACACAGGGTCGGACCTTGGTGAGTGCAAAAAGCGCTACCGAACCGAGCCTCTAAAAACTATGAGCCTAAAAAAAATTTATAATACCCACCCCCATTGAAAGAATCACAACAATTATTTCTTTTTTGCATAAACCATTCGTTTTCCCCTTTTCCTACGACGTAGGAGTGACATTCCAAACGACACCGTTAGGTAAATTTCACTTCTCTTTCACTTAATTTTATTTTGTTTTGTTTCGTGTTTAAAAGTTCTTCTGATTCTGAATTTTGAATGAAGCTTAACTACACAAAAAGAATTGCGTTTTGATTTTACTGGGGCCTATTTTAAAAATAGAACCTAGCCTCCTATTTCATAGAACCAGGCCTGCATATACATTATGGATGTACATGAGAAAATTTGGGAGCATCACCTTAACTTATGTGTGGGACACACATAAGAAATCAACAAATGAAGAAGAGTGGTTTCAACTATGAACACATTAAATGCTTGACCTTCTCCCCGCTCAACATTTCTCGACCTTGGGAAAATCATAAGACTGACCAAAAGACTTTTGAGAAAAATCACAAAATCCTTTTTAAGTATGTTTTAATGATAGTGTTCTTTAGAACAAGGTATTATAAATATCCAAAGAAACATGAATCTCAACTACACCAAATGCTAATAATTAACAGCTTCAGAATGATATCAGAAGCATCTCATGGGCACTACAAAATTGAAGAACATGATTAACTAAGGGAATATGAGATCAAAATCTAATCGATGTCAATTTGAGTGACCAAATTATTCAATAAAAATTGAACTTTGAAATAGACATCAGAAACACTTCATAATACATATCAGAATTGTAGTTTAGAATGTTTTGTCTTTGGATTGAATCCTTCCGGTTCTTTAAAACTTGAAGATTTGAAGATTGCGTGAGTTCCTTAACAGTTCTTTACCAAAATCTCAGTGCTTATGGTTTCTACTCTAACTCGATTTTTCTTATAAATAGGACCGGAGGAAGTATGAAAAATGCAAAGGATGCTTACATTCAGCGACGGAGGAGTATTTCCATATGAGGAAATCAATAGGAAATTAAAAAAAAATTACAAAATTTCAAATAATTTGGAAACTATAAACTATAGAGCAATCAAATCTTTTGTAAAAATCTTCTGTAGAGTTAAACTTAAACCTAGAAAATATATATTTTTTCATCTTAATATGTTAATTTCCTTTCTTTATTAAACTTGTTCCACAAGCACAAGTTACCCAAGGTAAAATATGTGGAAATCACTTATTTCTTAACTTACTAAGGTAAAATATTTTGATCATTAAACACTTCTCTTTAGTAAATGAAAGAAGAAAATAAGAGAATAAAGAAGAAAAATGGCACATTTATGGTGATTTCGAGTCAAAATTGACACTAAACCACCCCTTCTTAAAAAGTGTTTTTTTAAGGCCTTTTCACTCAAGTTTTTTTTTTTAAGGCCAAATACCCTTTTTCATTTTAATATTTGACTTTCCTTTCTTTATTAAACTTGTTATCCAAGCACAACTTGATTAGTGGCGTGTAAGTGGGGTTATTAGTTTCATTTTTCACCGTGATTCTTCCACCGTTTTTTATACTAAGCTGCTACTACTATCTTCAGCTTCAAACTCTGTAGCTCACATAAATTTCAAATTTTCAGAAGAAAAAAGAAAATGATTCGCGCCTTCAAAACCACTATGACCTACTCAAACCCTAATTGTCTCTCTTCCATCCTAAGACTCTTCCATTCCACTCCTCTATTCAAATTCGAAACCGCCAATGATTGGAAAACTGTTAGTTCCTCTCTCTTCTCAATTGCACTTTATCATTTTATTTTGAAGCATTATTTTACTTGTTAGCTATATCGTAAATGTTAGTGTTCCATGACATAAATGGACACACAGTACAACTCCTCAACTAAATCTGATTGTTGACATGCATATTCAGTTTCCGATAGATTAGCCCTTGGATTGAATCCTTCTGGTCCTCTGAAACTTGAAGATGTGAAGATTGCGTGAGTTCTTTTCCAGTTCTTCTTTGCCAAAATGTTACGAACATTGGAATCCAGTGCTTCTGCTCTCTACTCTAACTTGATTTCTTTTTAACAATTTTACCAAATCAGGTACCGTACATGCGCCCACAAATGGCATCCTGATCATCATCAAGGCTCTTCGAAGGTTTGGCCGAGCTCTGACTCCACTGATTTAGTCCCTCTAATTTCTCATTCTATTTCTTTAAGATGAATTTCTATTAATTAATTGTTGTTTTGCTCGCTAATTATTATAATAATTATAATTATGCATGTTGTAGGTTATGGCAGAGGAAAAGTTCAAGCGTTGCAATGAAGCTTATCGATCATTGTGTGATCAGTTTGCCGAAAATTAGGGATCGGTATGCTTTTTGTACAAGGATCTGAGAATTTGTGAAGAGTTAATCCACACTTAGTGATTTAACAGAGTTCAAATCGCGGATAAATGTCCCGCTGTTTAAATTTCACTAAAGTAAAAAACACGACTTTGTTGATAAAATGTCATTGATTCCCCCTCTTCTCCATAATTCAACTCTTATTGGGATATTTTCTTGAAGCAGACATCAGCCAAAATCACAAATGGTGCCAGTGTTATCCATAACTGGTTTACCGCAGGCAGAAAATTATTGTCCGCGACCTCTACTGTCCAGAAGCTAGACAGCCGACTGTAGCAGCTTTTCACAATAAAAAAACTTCATCGTTTCAAGTAACCACGAGAAAGAATCTGCCTCTGCAACCCGCGGTCGAACCTGCTGCACCAGGCTGCTCCAAACAATTGCTAACTAGACGACAGTCTTCAATCAAACAAATAAAATATAATATGAACAAAAGAGGTATGTATAACATAACTTATCAAAAACAGTCAATATACAAACTTACTTTGAGAGCATAATTTGTTTTAACATGATATTAATGTTATGTTACTGTAACATAATTTGTTTATCAAGTTTTGATTACTTTGAGTGCACAAAATCAAGTCCATACAAACTTATCAATAAAATGCTAACTACGAAGTACGATCAAGTTATAAATGACAAATAGCATAAAAGATAAATAACATAACTTACTGCACTTGAGTCTATAGGTTTTCACCAAAAAACAAAAAAAATAAAATGTAAAACTATAGGTAAGAATAAAAAAGGTATAGAATTCCTTTAAAAAAAAAAAGCTATACCCAATGTAAGTTAAAATTTATAACAAGGGAAAAATCTGAGCAACTAAGATGAATAAGGTAGGAAGGTGACAAAATCAAGAAATATAGGATAAAGACAAAATACATAAGATAATTTTGTTTAAATAAATAATATTTAAATAATTCACAACTCTTAATGGAGCAAGTCTTCCATAGTCACAAGACTATGAACACAAGTTTAAACACACTCACATAAAAGCAAAATATAAAGTTAACTTTATCATTACTTTTGAAATAATTAAAAGAATATGATGTGGAATTTATATTTTGTGAGTGTGCCTAAAAGATTTGTATTTGTGCTTGTGACTATCTAAGAATAATCCCTCTTAATGATTCTTCCATGACATTTTTAGTTGAGGGTGTTTAATGGCCTTTGAGTGGAAGTCTTATATTAGTTGCATCCTTCTTCTTCATGGAGGGGTGGTGTACTTACAAACACTCAGATGGTCATGTCATTAAGTGTCATGGGATGCGTTGACACTTGAAGGAAATTAGGACTTAACTTTTCTACGAGATAATTTGCCTACTAATATGGTGAACCGGGTGTTCGCTTTACCGACCCCAAATGATGCTGACGGGCCTGATGTGATGGGATGGTAACACACTAATACTCACCACTTTACCATTCAAAGTGCTTATAGGTTGTAGCATTGGGATATATCCACGCTCAGGAAGGGGATTGGAAGTCTTTGTGGGATTGGAAAGGACCTCAACCGATGAAAACTTTCATCTGGCTCGCAGGCCATGAGCGCATCCATACCAATTTTTGAGAAACGACTGAGGAATCTCCACTACATACTAGATGTGGAAGAGAAAATGAAACTACCATTAATGTGCTTCAAGATTGTGTATATGCTAATCAGGTATGAATCCGCTTGGTTCTATTTATTTTTATAACTGGTTTCTTTACTTTTTGATTGCAGGAACATGATCTTCAATAACATTAACAAGAGATTTGGTGCTACTAATACGAGATGGAAGACAACTTTTCATGACCACTTGTTGGTTTATGTTGACTTGGAGAAATTAAACTATTTTTGAAGAGGATTTTCAACAACCGAATAACCTGTCTTGACGATCCAGAATTTTACTAGCGAGATATATTTGTGTTCGACACAACAACCTCATTGCAATCATCAAAGAAAAGAGGCGATCTACATAGTTTGGAAGACCCCCCTCCCCCCCTAAGGTTGGATAAAACTCAACAATGATGGGTCTTGCAAAGAAAGTGGAGAGTATTTAGGATGTGGTGGCCTCTTTTCGTAACTCTAACAAGAGATGGTTAAAATATTATGTTCGAAAGATTGGAGTGTGTGATGCATTCCGCAAGTCATTGTGGAAAGTGATTCAAAAGTTTTGATTGACGTGGTTACAGATAACTGCAAGTATAGTGGATCGATTCCCACTTTGGTGCGGCGCATTCGCAACCTCTTCGATTTGAAATGACGAGTTCAATTTTGTTTTACTAAGAGGGAGGGCAACCGTTGTGCTGACTGGTTGGCTAACTTTAACTTTTCTCTAAACTCTTTAAATTGTATTAGAATGGAGACTCCGTGTAATAAGCTTCATAGACTTCTCTTTAATGACATCTTTGGGGATTCCATACCTAGAAGTATTTGGGTAATTTCTTACTTTAATGTATGACATTTGGTCCTCTTTTGTACAAAAAAAAAGTGGTTAAAATCACCATAAGTGGAAATAAATTGAGAATCTCATGTTCTAAACCGACTTATGCCAGCAAATAAAATTAAAATTCTTTTAGCCCCATAAAATGCTTACAAATAGAATGTTTGATCTGCGAAAGGATAAATACTGGACAGAACAATACAAGATAAAACAAGCCAGAACAACACATGATAAACTTTGATGGTATTAATTTTTGATGGATAAAATGTTATTTTTATATTTTAAACGACTTATATTTTGAATATAAAAAATTGTGTTGTGGTTTAATGAGAAACACAAATTTCTTTTTTTTTCTTCAAAGAACTTCATTGTTTTGTCATGAACTTTGCTCGCAGTTTGTCCGGTCTCTATCACAAATTTAAATAAAATACAATACGACTAAATTTGTCTTATTTGGTTCCACCTACTTAAATATTCTCTATTCTCAATTATTAAGATGATTAACGACTCGAAAGATAAATGATATTTACACAACCATATTATAACAAATTTTAAATAACTTTATCTTTGATACTCGTATGATATTCTTATCCTCTTCTTTCATTTTTATATCTCTATTGTTTTTTATCAATAAAAAGAAAAAATAAAATAAGATAGTCACAAAAATTATAAAAGTACAAATATGATTACTCCACTCTAAACTAAAGTATTGATTAAGCCAAAAATAAAACTCAAAAAGTAATTAAACTTAGAAAAAAAAATATTCTCATTTTTTCTTGTATGAAGATTTTTTTTTGCCTAAACTTGCTCCTAAACACGAACTTTCTTACGGTGGTGAGTGAAATGGGGTTTGATCTCACGAATTTAGCTTCGATTCTTCGCCGTAATTCCCCTACTCTTTAACTTCAACTTCATACTTTCTCTCTTGCAAATTCCACATTTTCAGAAAATCAGAAAAATGAACACCGCGTTCAAAACCACATTGACCCACTCAAACCCTAATCGTCTCTCTTTCACATTCAGATTCTTCCATTCAACTCCTCCTTTGGAACGCAAAAGACGCAATTTTTGGGATTCTGTTAGTTTCTTTCTCTTCTCAATTGCATTATTTCATTTCATTTTTCACCAATTGAAGGATTTTGAAATCCCATTTTTTTCTTATTTTAGCCTTAATTTTAATATGTGTATTGTTCAATTAAGCAACATCCTTGGACAATTGATTATTTAGGCTCGTTTGGATTGACTTATTTTTTAGCTTAGGCAAAACAGCTTATGCAAATTAATAACTTTTATGTATTGTTCATAAGTTTTTCAAGGTTTTTTTTATAGAAAAAACATCTTATGAAAATACAATTTTCGTTAATGAGAATTTATGAATTAACATAAAATCTTATTTATTTGCATAAGCTAAAAAATAAGTCAATCAAAACGGAGTTCCGCGAGAGTTATCGAACTCGAGTTCTCATGAATGATGTGTCCTTAGGCTGAGCTCATTGACTACTTATTTGTGTTTGTGTTTATGTTTTCTTATTTATTTTTATAGTTTTTTTTTTTTTTTTTCTGGGTGTGGATAAAAATTGATTTGTGATGAAATTGTTTTGATTGCAGAGATGCAATCATTACTCAAGAAGATTTAGAAAGATGCAGTCGAAACAATCGTTGCTTCGCGATATCAATGCTTATGCAGAATTTATGTTTCAGGTTATTGATTGATGCTTTTAGTCACATACTTTTGCAATTGAAGTCAATGCATTAAAAAACTATATATCTTTATATCTTGTTGTATCATGTTATGCCTCTTTCTTTCTTGTGGTTAGCATTCGACAACATTCAATAATCATGAGAAAAGAAGAAAAAAAATGGAAAATTATAAAGTTTCATATTTAGGTGTGTAATGGGCCATGTCTCTTTTTTTGTTGCCACGTTATAGGTAGAAGTTTTCATCGTTGTTTAGCTCTCCCCTCCCAACATAATTTTCTCCATACGCAAGAGTAAGGGGTCAAACCCCTGATCACTTGCT
This sequence comes from Medicago sativa, assembly GCF_051527215.1. Lineage (NCBI taxonomy): Eukaryota > Viridiplantae > Streptophyta > Magnoliopsida > Fabales > Fabaceae > Medicago > Medicago sativa. The sequence continues at coordinate 52,052,092 of NC_140749.1, forward strand.
TATGGTGCCCAAATCCCTTACCTCTTGGACCAATCCATTGTTGGTTGGGCTGTATCCCTTAAATGGCTTTATTTAGGAACTATATATCCTTTTGCTAAATTATAGATTTATATCGGATATGAATATATATGATAGAGAAACACAAGTAATTATGGTGCAATGATGTTTATTCTTCAAATTTAGCAGTTACCATCAAGTTCAAATAATAAACTCCTGTTTAAGATAAGTGTGTCTTCCTCCCCATATATGAGCTTTCAGTTCAGTGCCATAACATGGTTAATTCTGGAGTAGATGAATTGTGGGGTGTGTTGGGGCTGGAGATATCAATCATGGGCCATGGACAATTATTTTTGAGGTTTTTGAGATCTTAAAATTTTGTAAATTATTGCATTTAAGGCTTAATTGCATGTTTGGTCCCTTATGTTTATTTTAGGTTTTAAGTTGGTCGCTTATGTTTTAAAACTTTCAAGTTGGTCCAAAATATTACTTACGTTGAAATAAGTTAGTCCCTTCCACTACATAATAATAATAATTTTTTTTAAAGGTTTAAAACTGATTGTGTAAATAAGTTAAACTCCAACACCCATATTCTCAACCCAGATCTCTAAATGGCCAAGTGATGGAAGGAGCTAACTTATTCCGACGGGAGTAATGTTTTGGACTAACTTGAAACTTGTAAACTGTAAGGGACCAAGTTGAAACTTTTAAAGCATAAGGGACCAACTCGATTCCTAAAATAAGCATAAGGGACCAACTTGAAATCTAAAATAAACATAAGAGATCAAACATGCAATTAAACCTACAATTAATTATTGGTAGTTTTTTCTTTTTTTTTTTGGACTTTTTCTTTTGTTGATATATTTACATGAAAACACTGTTATTCATTTGGGTTGTTACTATCTTCTGAGAGAATACTTACGAATGGTTATTTGAACAAATAATTCCCTTTATGAAGATTTAGTGAGTGCTTTATTTTGTTCTAAGTTATACTTCCTCAACGACTACTTTTCCACAGAGAACAGAGTTCCTGCTTGACTTAAACTCTGCCACCGTAACTACTTGAATCTGTGAGATCTGGAGTAGCATTATTTCTCCTTTTATTGGGCATTGTTCTTCTAAATGCTTTGTGACATAAGTAGTTAGTCTTTGTTCACTGTGTTTATCATAAAACCCTTGAGCCTTACTAATGTTGGCAATTTAGATACTGTTTGCTTATCCCTTTCTCCAATAAAGGTTCATGTGATATTTAGGAGTCATCAGTATTACTGCATTTGAATTTTGTTGAAGACCATGATGTTATATTCGGTAGAATGTTGAGCCATAGAATCAGCAAAAAGTTTAACTCAATGGGGTATATGTAAGAATGTTACAATGAATGAATGGACACGCAATACAAGATATAGTAGATATGAAAACAATATAGTGGAAAAGATGATAAAGTGTCTCCAATGGTGATCTGTCTATAGACGCTTCCATTACGCAGGTAGCCTGGATGAATGATAGTTTAATAGTTAGAGGTAAAGGAAGACTGAGAAAAACAACCGAGTCAAACCATTAAATCAGATTTTGATTGAAGTAGTTTGTCATCGGAAAGGACATAATGACGGCCTTTGATCCATGTAGCTAACCTCATCTAATGGGAAAAGACTTTTTGATGATCTCTTTAAGAACTCTTATGTTCATAGATCTAGTCAGTACCCCTTCATTATTCCCTGGTTTATTTGTTTCAAGATGTTGCATCTGAAGTGCTTATCATGGTGTAGTCAAAATCACATTTTGTATTGCAAAACACACGACTTTACGTTTTTACTTGCCCTCAGTAATTTCGAGTTCACATAGAATCGGATGTGATTGTTGTGTTTAATCGTGGAATCATATGATCTGCTATTTTTTATTCGATTCTGCAATTCTGGGTCAGATTCCACTGTCTCGTGGCGCAAAGATTTGGTTTAAAAACGACCCATTTTCCACTAGGGTTAGTAGAAACAAGCCGTTTCAGCACGCACGGGTCATAATTAACCCTTTTACAAAACAGGGTTTTAGGGTCAAACAATATACCTGTTTGCAAATTTCGAGTTATCTCTCACAAGACTCACAACCACAGCTTTTTCTCAGGTCTCGCAGTCACCTGAATGAAAGAATCTCTTGTGGCCCTTGGTTGTTGTTTTGTGCACAAGGTTTTCTCTGCTTCAATTTTGTGTTGCCTACCAAAGAATTTGTTCTATCTTGGTGAGATTGTTCTTTGTCCACGAAGTCAGTTTCTGTTTTATTCTCTCTATTACTGACCAAATGACTTCAAATTCAAATGTTGCAAGTTGCTATTGGTGAGGGATCCGCTGGTTAGTGGATTATGGAAAGAAGTTGAGCAAATTAAGATTGATTGAGTGATTACGATTTGCAATTTGAGGACTAGATGTTCATTTCCTTTTGTTTTTACTAGCTTTAGTTGTTTTGGTTGTTACTTAAAAAGTTGAGTTCTGAGTTTGTATGGCTTTATATATTGACTTACTAATGCTTATAAATTTAAGTTTAATTAAGTATTTGTAGTGTGATAATGCTTTCTTTCTCTTGTGCTATTTTATATACATACATACACACACACACACACACACACACACATATATATATACATATGTAGATATATACACATATATATATACATATGTATATATATATATATATATATATATATATATATATATATATATATATATATGTATGTATGTATGTATGTATATGAAATATATGCATATATATGAGTTCATGAATTTTGTATAATCTTATGATTCTGTGAATCATGTTACGATTTCATGTTTTACGATGTCACTTCCCCTTTTTTACTCTGAATAAAATCTAGATTTAACTACCTTGGTGCTTATGCTTGTCTTTTTCTTGCATGGTTTAGGACTGGAAAGAAGATATTGGCAAGGATGATCCATCTTCAAGCCGAGACACCTCGTGGTTTAAAAAACATTATTCTCCTAAAAACTCTAGAAGGCGCAATAATGGCAATCAAGGAAGATATTACAAACGTAAGCATGCTTGCAAAGTTTAGCCTGTAGTACTGATTCTCATAGTTAGAGTTTGTGTTAGATGATTTTTTGTGGGAAATCTACAAAGTGCATATTATCTGGAATTTCGCATACCTACTTGAGTAGGGACAGGGTGGATGGATTTAACTAGTAGTGATCATGGAGCTGATTTTGTTTTATGTTGCATTATAATTTTCATAAGTCAACTACATTGTGTTAACTATTTTTTGCAAAATAGGTTATGGATATCTATCTATAGGGCATATTCTGTATTCACATATGAAATTTCAATAATTTGATCTCTTTCAGAATATCATGAGTTTTGTGAAGATGATATTGATGTTGAAGACATTTTCCGCTCTACCTTTGGTGGGAGTCGAGTATTCTATTGGTCATTTATAAATGAGGAAAATCCTCATTGGGGGAGGTCAGGAAACTTTTCTAATTATGGTAAATCTTGGAAGTGGAAACATCAGAGTAACAATAGATATGACTCCTCAACTGAGTCCGAGTCTGAGTCTGAATGTTTGCGTTCAAATTCAGTCTCGGATAGATTAGCCCTTGGATTGAGTGCTTCAGGTCCTCTGAAACTGGAAGATGTGAAAATTGCGTGAGTTGTTTTCCTCAAAATATTACAAACTTTGGAATCCGGTGCTACTGGTTTCAACTTTAACTGGATTTTAACTATTTTACCCAAACAGGTACCGTGCATGCGCCCTTAAATGGCATCCTGATCGGCATCAAGGCTCTTCCAAGGTGCTGCCAAGTTCTGACTCCACTGATTAGTTTCTCTTCCTTTCTTGGTCTATATATTTTTCTGATGAATCTCTATCAGTTGTTGTAAAGCTTGCTAATTATTATAATTATTATGCATGTTGATAGGGTATAGCAGAGGAAAAGTTCAAGCATTGCAGTGCAGCTTATCAATCATTGTGTGATAAGTTGGCAGTAAATTAAGTATGAGTATGCTTCCTCTACAAATATCCAGCTCTCAACCATCATGTCCCCTTACTGATTAATTTAACACACAGCTTGCTTTCATTAGAATGTAGTTTGTAGTAATTTTAATGTACACTATTGAAAATAATATGTACACTGCTTCACATTAATAATTTATTATTAGTTCATCAATGATTTCTGTTCGCTGTAATAAACATGTTCTTCATTTGTATTCATAATAATGGAGTAGTGAAATCTTTACTCCCACCCTATTTATCTACCTTATTTTAAATTTTAAATTCTTCAATCATGTGTACCGTTTCATTGAAATGGTGTTAAACTAGTTCTGTCAACCATCAAATAGAATGACACATGATATTTGGAAAGGCGAAACTACCAAATCATATTCTTCGGATGTTTGGGAAGGTTTGGCATGACAAGTTACAGGGTATAATGTAGGGTATTGGTGATGATGATAACATGCATTTCCAGAATGACACATGACTAGACTACCTTCTGGCATCAAAGTGAATGGCTTCATCAATTGCAACTTTTCATATAACCTAGATTCCAAAGTCTCTACAATATAAAATGGAAGCTAGATTTCAAGTATGTTATGTGACTTCCCTAAAAAAAAGAGTATGTTATGTGACTTGGTACCATCTATAGCATTTGTGATCCCTTCAACATCCAAAGGAAGTGGTCAACCTCATTAAATGTTATTTCTTACTCCCTTTTCCTACAAATCTTCTTATGCCCTGCTTATGGGGGCAGATCCTTGCAATAAAAACAAATGGTAGAAAATTTGGATAGTCCCATCAACAATTCGTTATTCTTCACACCATTATTTGATACTCACGGGTAAGATCTTACAGCTCCCAGTGCTTCAACGTAATCTCTTCCTTATCCATGATGCTATTGGTATTTGCTCGTCTCTCAACCTGTTAGTGTAGTTAGTCCTTTACCTCTTCTTCATCCTCTTTATCCGAACATTCTAGAGTATGTTTGGAAGGGATATTTTAGAGGAGAGGAGAGGAGGGAGTTTGTGTTTCTTTTTACTACAGCTTCACTCCCTTTAAGGTTAGACAAATCGTCGAGTAATAGTATCCATTTAGTAGTTGTTACACTTCCTTTCATCATTGTCTTGATCACAAGGAAATTTTACAATACTTGAGCCTCTATTGCTCCCTTGGCTTAAATACAACGTCAAACTCATACAACTCTACTGACCAAGCTATAAATCATCCAAGCTAGGTCTGGTTCGGTTGGTCGGTTTGAGCGACTATGATATGGCTCTGAAAGTAAAGCCTCAGCTTCCCAGTAGTGGCGATTAGAGCTAGAGCTAGCTTCTTACTTTTTTAATATCGTAGCTCCACCCTATGCAGTAATATGATAATTCAATGTTTTTCAATGTTGTCAGCAAGTAGAAAAAGAAAAAATGTGCTTGTCAGTATTGTTGTGGATGAGGTCATATTTGAAGGATGTTGACCTGAAACAACTATATTGTTGGGGACTATGAAGCCCAGATACATGATATCATACGGATACGCTGCGACATCGATACGCCGATACGGGAAAATTATAAAATTCAAGATACGATACGGCTGAGATACTTCAATAAAAAATTAAATTTAAACTACATATTAAAACTCAAAATACAAAATATGGACTAAAACTCAAAAGCAAAAAAATTGGCGCCAAACCTAGACCAAACAGACATAGAAAAACGATAAGACACAACAATGAAATTGCCTTCACACAACAATCAACAATAGTATAGTTCTCAAACAAACAAAAAGACACAAAACAGAAGGCGGCAACAATAGAAATATAAATGTAAGTAATATTGATAATAAAGAAAGCGACAATTAGTCAGTTACATATATGATATATCTTAAATAAAAAACATCATTACTTAGTCATAGTCAATTACATATAAACCAAATATAATAGAAACAGCTAGCCCGCCCATATGAGTTTTCCACGGTCTATCACTCGTATATATCACATGTATCTGAAAAGTATCAGATAATTGTTTAAAAAAAAAATAATCTTCGGATACTCTCTTGATACGTATTGGGAAGTATCGGGTAGGTATTAGTGCAGGATACGCAGGGGATACGGTACGTCATCCATTTTGAAGTATCTGGACTTCAGAGTTTGTGGATGTTGAATTCAATGATGCACGTTGGAGTTCATGGAGCTCTTTTTCTAAGGCTCCCTCGCATGTTATTTTTAAATAGTTACAACATTTTTTTTTATCTCTCACCTTATGTTGGTAGTTGCGGAGTTGTTTAATTGTTAGCTGTGTTGAATGTAAAATGATTTATACTTTGATGTATTTATGTAAAAGTGATTTTAACAATAAATCAAAGTCTAAAATCAATTTTAGAAGTTAAAACTTACAAATTCGAGCTTCAAGTAGAATGAATTCTACAAGCAAAATAAATTCTCATTTAATTCATCCAAACATGATAAAATCAATTCTACAACTTCTAGAATCACTTTTAACCCTCCAAAATCAAAACCAAACATATGACAACATTAATTGTTTTCAACTTTAATAACGACTTATATAATTTGTGAATATGGATGTTTGACAAATTAAACAATTTTTTTTTGGTTACTCAAATTAAACAAATTTAAGAATGAATGCCTTTCACTAACAATATATAAAAAAAAAAAGGAGATATGGCACCCAAACTAGATTGGCATCTCCCATGAACCACCATGATATGCCACCCACTCATAATATATATTTATTAAAAAAAGGAGATATGAACAACACGAGGGAGCAAACCAAAACCCTCAAAGAAAAGAAATAAAAAAAAGGAAAAGACGAAGAAAAAAAGCACTACGGAAAGTGATAAATACATAGAATGTAACGATCCCGTAAAAAAAAAACCTTCTTGAATGTGCAAAGAACCCCATCACAGTGGCCCCTGAACTTAGTGACTATAATTTGCAAGTTTATCTGCACAACAATTACCTGCTCTGAATAATTAAGTAGTTATGATATTTGTAATCAATAGTTAGGATCAGACAATTTTTTTTTTTTTTTATATGGGTCAAACATACATTTTATGGGCTATACGTTAATTAATGAAAAAAATTAGCTAGGAACAAACGAAAACCTGTGATGTGAACCATGAAGCAAAACAAACTCATGAACAACAAAGAGTTAAAAGGAAGCGTCGACTGAGTTAGGTCTTAGGGACACATTTAACACGTTCATTTAATTTATTATGCATTTAAATACGATTTTGTGATTCTCTTTACACTTAATTTTTTTCTTCAAAATTACCCGTGTCGTTCCTCAACTTAATTTCAACTAATGATTTCGTCATTTATCTCTTTTTTTCACATCATTTTCATCCTTTGAATCAATCTATATATGAATTTTCAAGATTCAAATATATGGTTTTATTTTAATATGAACTCTTAGTGTTCAAATCTATGCCCATTCACTCATGTTTTCTTAAGAATTTAAAATTTGATGCTTGAAAATCCATATTCAAATAGACCAAAAAGACAAAGATGAAAAAGATAAAGAACAACAAATTTATCTGAAATTAAGTTAAGAGATTATTAAGTTAAGAGATGACAAGTGTAATTCTGCCTAGATTTTATGCGCATATTAAGTTAAGAGATGAATTAATTTCAATAGAAAAATTAATATAATTTGCTAAAAATCTAGTTTGTGGAATAGTTAAATGGAGTCAAATTCAGTAAATAAATGTATAATTGAGGGAAAAAAATAATAAATGTTGCATGATATTTTAAAGTGACAATAAATTTTTTTTTTTGACAAAAAGTGACAATTATTTTGATACATAAAAAATGTTCAAGTGACAATTAAAATGAGAGCGATCAAATATTAAGTTTTTTTTAGGGAAGATGAAATATTAAGTTTGTTTATTGACAAAAATATATGTTCAAATAATAATCATAAATTTTTATTCAAAAAAAAAAACAGTTTATGATTTTTTTTCTTTTTAAGGAAAAAAAGTTTTTGATTATTATTTTGTAATTTTCAGAGTTTATGGGCAAAATATTTTATAACCTTCCCACGCGTTCGTCCCTTATAAAATCATCATCAGCCCAAAAGTCCCAGCCTAAACCTAACTTTGAATCCGATAAACCCTAATCACCAGCCTGCCTTCCTCCCTTATATAATCAAAACTTCCCAGCGCCTCCCCTAAATCACCGAAGACTCACACGCCGTTTCTTTCCAACCCCCGATGGAGGAAACAACCGCTTCCACCAAAACCCTAACACTCGGTGATTCACTTCCGTTTGACCTTGTGGCTGAAATCCTATGTCGACTCCCTGTCAAATTCCTCCTACAATTCCGCTGTGTCTGCAAGTTATGGAATTCTCTAATCTCAAATGATCCTAAATTCATCAAAAAACACCTTCGCATGATGTCAACAACCGAACACCACCACCTCGTCACAACCACATGGATGATGGCAAAAGAGCTAACTGTAATGTCTTATCCATTTGACTCTCTTCAACTCGACTCTATTTTCACCTCTAACCCCACACAGCTCGATTACTCTCCAATTATTACATCATGGAGGGATGGCCTCATTGCTTCATGCGACGGTCTCCTTTGTTTTGTCATTGATCAACGTCTCGCTGTTCTCTATAACCCTTGCATTAGAAAAGTAAAGAAACTACCTTCTTTAGATCTTCCAAGAGAAGAAGGTTCAAATCTATTTGCATTTGGCTATGATCCTTTCATTGATAATTACAAGGTTGTTTCTGTTTTTTGTTATGGTCGTAAATACAATGTTGCTTGCAAAACTCAAGTTAAAGTTCATACGTTGGGCACCGACTCTTGGAGAAGGATTAAAGACTTCCCTTCTAAGTTTCTTTGTGATCGACATGGAGTATTTGTGAGTGGCACAGTTAATTGGTTGACACATTTTAATTCAAGTCGTGACTTATGTGTCATTGTTTCTCTACATTTGGGAAAGGAATCTTACGAGGAAATACTGCATCCTGATTCTGGAAATTTTAATATCTCGACTTTGGATATCCTGAGGGATTGCTTGTGCATATTTTCACGAAAAAGAAATGACTCTTTTACTGATGTTTGGCTTATGAAGGAATATGGAAATAAAGACTCTTGGATTAAATTGATTCGGCTTCCTTCCTTTGATGATTACCGTTGCACTCTTAATACAAAAATAATATATATTTCCAATGATGACAACCACATGCTGTCTATGTTAAGAGAGGATGGTAGATTGAAGTGGGTAGTTTACGATTCCAAAAATGATACCGTAAAGAGTTTGAAGATTCAAGACTTGAATCGGATAGAATCAAAAGTCTACGTAGAAAGTTTGATATCACCTTGACTATAATATTATTAGGATGTAGATGTTGCCTTTATCACCTGAGTATGAGATTCAATCCAACTTTTATGTTTATTTTTTATTTTTTTATGTTATTTTGTTTGAATTTATGTTTGTTTGGAGTGTTGGTGTGACTTCGTGGACAATTGTTAATTAATGGTGAATGAAATTTGCGGCTGGAGAAATTGTTTTATTATTTTCATTTGTTTGTTCGTTAGAGTTGTTGGTTTCTGAATTGTGCTTTGTTGGTATGTAGATTGATTTTCGAAGAATATTGAAGTTAAGATTTGATTTTCTTATTGAAATTAAGATACACCTGCTGCCAACTAGAGTTCTTTATGTTTTTTTTCATTCAAATCAACCTCTTGCATAAGATATTAATAAGATTGATTATTCAATCACTCAGTGAAGCACAAATCCTCTTTGGTTGGGTTTGGTACGCATGCATTCTTCACCGGTGTGGATCGAGTTTGTTCTTACAAATTTGGTTTTTTTTGCTGAAGCTTCTTGGTGAATAATAACGGGATTGAAAATGTATGCAATGTTTGTACATGTGATTGAGTGCTTCTCTGGTCCTCTGAAAATTTATGATGTGAAAATTGCGTGAGTTGTTTACCTGTTAATCGTTACCAAAATGTTACAAACTTTGGAAACAAGTGCTACTGATTTCTACTTTAACTGGATTTTAACTATTTTACACAAACATGTACTTACACAAACATGTACCGCGATGCGCCCTTAAATGACATCCTGATTGGCGTCAAGGCTTGCTTGCTAAGTATTGTTATTATTATTGTTGTTTTTGTAAGATGAAACGCCTTTGGTTTTATGGTCACGTCCGTCCTAACTTATAAGATCCAATTGATTATTTTGCCAAAGGACATTTGTAAGAAGCTAAATCAGGTGATTCACAAGTTTATCTGGGTTGGCAACACAACCCCAATAAATCAAGATGGGATAGGTGTTTTAGAGAGACCCATATGATTAATAAAGCCCTTGATGATGATAACTTGGAATCTCCTAAAACTGAGAATCTTAGGGTGAAACTAGCAAATCATATTCCTCGGATGTTTGGAAAGGTTTGGCATGATAAGTTAGAAGGCATAATGTAGGGTATTGGTGATGGTGATAACATGTGTTTCAAGAATGACATATGGCTACCTTCTTGCATCAAAATGATAGGCCAATTACAACTTTTCATATGACCTAGATTCCAATTTCAAAAGTAAGTCCCTTCAACATAAATAGAAGCTAGATTTCAAGTATGTTATGTGACTTTGTACCAATCTATAGCATTTGGGATCCATTCAACATCCAAAGGAAGTGCTCAACCTCATTAGATGTTATTTCTTGCTGCCTTTTTTCTCCAAATCTTCTTATGCCCTGCTTTTAGAAATGGTGTCGTTGAAAATGAAGAAGTAAGGGAGAGGTGTCGTTGAAAATGTATATAGAAATGGTTCAGATTCTAGAGTTAACATTTTCTCAAGAGTATAAAAAAGTATATATACTTCAAACAAAATTAACACTGTCAAAAAAATACTTCGATCAAAATTAACACCGGGTCAAAAAATTAACATTATTCAGTGACGTAACATATCCTCCTTTGTCAAATACAAAATAAAATATAATATCTTCCAATAGGAAGTTTTTTTCCTTTTATATTCTTTATTATTGGGGAAGGACATAAGAAATTTCCAAGAAATAGACAGAAAGATAAAAATACAAGGAATTCAAACATTTTAAACAAGTATCTACGTCATAGACTTATAGTACTATATACACATATATGTAAATGTTATACTATGGTATGGTATATCTTTTAAAAGCTAGATTTATACCCTTCAATTAAATCTCTTAATGGTGAAATTATCCAAATTCAGGCCATTGTCTCTTTAATTCCCTATCAATAAAACATGGTGAACTTGTCTTTGCTACTCAAATATCAATCAGCAATACTCATATTCAGTATCATAGCCGTTACCAAAGTTGGCTGTTTTTATTTCAATTTCCCAACCTTTCAACAAAGTGATAGATCAACCAACTTGCTACTAAGCAAATACTCAAACATATACAAAGATGCCATTCAAATTACCCCAGATCTTCGTGGTGATGAAACTCGTCACTTTTACTCTGGTCGTGCTTTATACAACAAGCCATTCACAATTTGGAACAAAAACAAAACAACAGCTTCCTTCAACACCACTTTTGTTTTCAACACAAGTCCTGTAACTTCCCCTGGTGGAGAAGGCATAGCCTTTATCTTAACTTCAGATACAGCTCTCCCTGACGAAAGTGATAACACAACAGCAGATGGAATTCTTGCAGTGGAGTTCAATACACGACAAAGTTCCACGCAAGATGGTCCTGACAACCTTGTTGGAATCAATATAAACAATATCTTTGCCTCTTTGGTTTGAAACAAGCATCATTGGAAAACACTAAGGTCAATCTTTCATCTGGTTTAGATGTAACTGTGAGAATTCAATATTCCGATGATATAATATCTGTTTTTGGTTCAATGAGTAAAAATTCAAATGATTCTATGGAGACCCTTCTGGTATCTCCACCTCTTAGTCTCTCTTCTTATCTTAAACAAGAGGTTTATGTCGGTTTCTCTGCTTCAACAAGCAATACCTCAGAGACAAACAGTGTAAGAGCATGGGAATTCAACGGGGTAGATATTGCAAATAGTAATAAGACTAATCTAAATCTCTTGTGGATTATTTGGATTATAATTCCAATTTTGATAATCATAGGCGTGTTGGTATTTTTCTTGGTATATCGGAAAGTGAAAAGAAGCATGGAGATTCAAGAAGATACATATCCAAGGATAGAGGATCAAATTCAGTACTCGTCAATGGCACCAAAGAAATATCGACTAAAGGAATTGATGAAAGCAACAGGTGGATTCAGCCATCAAAACAAGCTTGGTGAAGGTGGATTTGGAACTGTTTATAAGGGAATCCTTGGAGAAATCAATAAAGAGATAGCTGTGAAGAGAGTCTCAAAGAATTCGCGTCAAGGAAAGAAAGAATTTATAGCCGAAGTTACAACAATTGGAAGCCTTCACCACAAAAACTTGGTGAAACTCATTGGTTGGTGCTATGAAAGTAAAGAGCTTCTCCTTGTTTTTGAGTTCATGCCTAATGGAAGCTTAGACAAATACCTATTTAACCAATCGAGTGAACTCGAATCACATTATTCGAAAGTACTTGATTGGAAAACTAGGAATGGTGTGATTCGTGACGTGGCTCAAGCATTGGATTATCTTCACAATGGTTGTGAAAAAAGGGTACTTCATAGAGACATTAAAGCAAGCAACATAATGCTGGATTTTGATTACGTTGCAAAATTGGGTGATTTTGGATTGGCGCGAATAGTTCAAATGAGAAATGAAACTCATCATTCAACAAAGGAAATTGCAGGAACACCAGGCTATATGGCACCGGAAATATTTTTAACCAGAAGAGCGACGGTTGAAACAGATGTATATGCATTTGGTGTACTTGTTTTGGAACTTGTGTGTGGAAAAAGACCAAGAAATATGTATGCACAAGATGATTATAAATATAGTATTGTGTATTGGGTTTGGGAGCTTTATGGAGAGGGAAAAATAGTTAGTGCAGTTGATGATAGGATTAGTGAAGAGGATGGAATTGAAAAGGTTGAAATTGTGCTTATTCTTGGGTTGTCTTGTTGTCATCCAAATCCACATGAAAGACCAACAATGAAAACTGTTCTGATGGTTCTTAATGGAGAAGCTTCTCCTCCAATGGTTCCGATTGAAAGACCGGCTTTTGTTTGGCCTGCTATGCCTTCATCTCTCAAACAAAATGAAAATTGTTCTCTAATCAGTGGAACTCTCACTCCATTGACTCAACTTAGTGGCAGATAGAAAATTAGAAATCATCAATTGTGTTCACCAAAACTAAGAAATCACTTTTGTTTAGAATTAATGGTCTTTCTAATATATATCAATACATACATATGTATGTTATGTACTATAGGTTGATATATTTTTTCAAACGACTATGTTTTCTTTTGTAAACTTTTGCAGATATAGAACATTTGCCTCTACATGACCCAAATTAACTATCTCAATGATGGAATAGGAAAATGGCTTGTTCAATTCTTTGAAAAGAACGGGTATTGAATGGAACTAGGAGACACCAATTTTTATCGGAGTCTATGAAGCCCAAATGCGGGTGCGAGTATGATACGATACAGGTACATAAATACGCTATTTTTATCAGATACGGCTAAGATATATTAACAAATTTTATATATTAAAACTTATATGTATGTAAAATACCTGAAGAAAATAAACATTGATTACCCTTCATTATTATATGTATGTAAAGTTTTTTTATAAACCATACGTATATGTGAAGTATCTTGTAAGTATCCTTGTGTATCTATGGAGTATTTTATAAGTATTAGATAAAATATTCTTTAAAAATTAAAATAATTAATTTCGATACTTCGTGAGTACGTATCCGTGGAGTATCGGTATCCGATACGTTTCCTATACGGGTACGTCTCCGTTTTGGAGTATGCGGACTTCATAGGTCTTTTCATAACAACTTTTTCTTTCAAAGAGTCTAGCCGTAAAACTTTCACACTCCGAAGAAAAAGGATATCGTGGGTTCAAATTTTTATTCCACCATATCAAACATCCTTACATATCATGTTTTGCTTTCAACTGATTTTTTCGTCTATGAGTTTTCTAGCCATTTCATCTACTCTCTCCGATCCTTTTTATAAAAAAAAAAAACCAAAAATCATCACAACCAAAACGGTCATTAGTTCTTGCAATTTTTTGAATGTTTTTACAAATATATTCTCATACAAATTTGTGAACTAATATACCCACCAACACTGATAAACAACATTCAATGAGGGCTAGAAAAATCTTTTAAACAATAAATATATCTTAAAAGGTTGTGACTTTTTCTTATAAATAGAACCAATTTTTTTTTTTAGAATTTTCTTATAAAATAAGACCGGAGAGTATTATCTTTCACGTTGTCACCCAATTGAGAAAAGTTAATCCTTCCTTTCAAGTGAGCCTTGAAATATTTTTTGTTGTTTTTCTTCAAACTTCTTTCATTTTTCTTGAATCGTATATGGTGAGGATGGTAATTTGATGTCAAAGATTTGTTATGAATGTGGAGCATTGCGAGAAATAATAATCTGATACAATTTGGAGTGAGAAGAAAATGGGTGGCTCAATACTACACTTACAAACAACACCCTTTTCTTCTCAAGGGATTTGATTCTCTTATATTATTGTGCCATTTGATTGAATACTTGTGAGCACTGTTATTTTAAGTGCATTAATTCGATGTTTTTACTATAACTTACTGAGTTTAAATATTTCTTGCCATTATTTTAGATATGGCTTTATATGTGTTTAGTCCCTGCAAATAGAGGTCATTTAAAAAATGATTCATGTATTTCTTAATCCTTACAATCCTGAAATTACAAAAATACCTCTGTAATTAGTGATGTAGCAGCGATTAAGTGGGGAGAGAGACGAAATTTTAAGTGATTAAATTTTAGCAGGGCAAAATGCCAGGATTAAAGAATACAAGGACCAATTTTTAAATGACCCCTATTTGCACGGACTAAACACATATAAAAGCCTTTAGATATTGATTAAGTTATGATAACACATTGTCTCTATGCCTACCTAAAGTGAAAGCTGCATTGGCTAAATTTCTGCTTGATTGTTTATTTGTTGTCTGCATAAGCTTTGTTGCCAAGTGAACCAATACACAAATATTAGCATTATGAATTTGAGATCCAATTAAAATGTATCATTTGTTAAGTTTAATAAAAGGTATACAGTGTGCAGAAGTAGCTTGCTTTGATAGTCTAAAGCTAAACTACCTTTAGTCTTTAAGGCTCTGACCAGGTGTTAGTAGACTCTAAATCCATTATTTACGTAATTGTAATATTTGTTAAGTCTAATCCACAAAGACAACAATCTAATTAAGAAACTTTTATTAAAGAAGAAATTAATTTAAACTATTAAAAGTTGTTCAATTAACAAGTATATACTACCTCCGTCCCTTATTATAGGACCCTTTTAGAAAAAACACGGGTTTTAAGAAAGTTGATTATTGTGTTAAATTTGTTGACAAATGATATTTTTTTCCATGTTTGTCCTTCTAATAATTGAAATCATAATTCATTATTTACCTATATTAATTACCCACTACTACTTGAATAATGCACCAAATTAAAACCATGGCACAAAAATTGGAACGTGAATAGAATAACCATGGCACAAATATTGCAACGTGAATATAGAAAAAACTTTATTTTTTTTCCACAAAAATTTGGAATCACTCTTTTTTTCCCAAAATTTTAATTTTGAAGGCTCCAAACTTAAAAATTTTAGGAATTATTTGCAAATTTCTAACGCCATTTTTTTAAGAATAAGGAGCATGAAACAAGAGTATATATACGTATAGAAAACTAAACATATTCTTCATAAAAAATTATAGGAAGCCATGGAACCACTTCTTAACATAGATTTAAACATCCCTTTTAATCCTTGTGATCACGATGATAGCATAAATCAGTTGTCCGGCCTCAACTTGTCTGCTAATATTGAAGACACTTCACCATCAAGAGATGATTCTAACATTGAATTACACCATGAATATCATTATAAAGGCAGCTTCAAAGAATGGTGCATGAATGAGAGTTACTACTCTTTTGTTTTCCCAAGTAAACTTATTGCTGTTCTTTTATCAAAGGAAAAAAGAATTTATTGTTTTTCAAAAAAATATGTAGAGTAAATAGGGGTAATTTTGTAAAGAAATAATTAATGCACTTGAAAATATCAAAGGGGTCTTATAAAAAGAGACAATATTTTTTTCTAAAAGGGTCCTATAATAAGGGACGGAGGTAGTAATTTTTTTTTTAAGAACAAGTATAGAATTTTTTAAGTCTAATAATACATAAAGATATATTTCTTCTTTTATGTTTCATAACATGTGCACAAGTTACGACAACACATAAATAAAACGTTTTTATCCACAACAAATAAATAACAAACCGGACACTCATGTGCACCATGTTGAGCCTTCCCGCAGTTAAAACAAGTCTCACTTCTCCCCTATCTTGACTAGACCACACCATTCTTCTTTCTCCATTAACCATTACCACGATTCTAAGAGTAAGGAAAGAAGTAGCTGGTGCTGGTCCAGTCAAAATGGAGGGAAGATGGTTTGTTTCAAATGTAGGGAACCGGTTAATATCAATTCCGAAGCCAAAAACGTAGTCTAGTGGATATCATTGAATTATGCTATTTTAATGGCAAACTAACAGATCTACATTTCAAAATGTCAAGGAATATTTTGAACAGTGAAATGAATTCAAAAGTAAAGTATAGGAGAAAAAAATCTCGTAAAGTATAGGAGAAAAAAATCTCAAGGAAAATAATAAGATTCAAGATCTAGAAGGCGATGCAATAAAATAGAGAGAAAAACCATCAGAAATATAGGATTAATGCATCAAGGGAATCTCAGACGACCGTCGTGAGTATTGAAAATCCAAATTCATCATATGGTTTTCAATTGAAATAAAAGAATTAAAAAGAAGAACAAATTAAACAGGAAAATAAGCACAAAACAAATTAATAAATAAAGTAGCAGAAACAGGGAAGATAAATAAAATGAACTGTGAACGGTGAATATACGAGAGGTGTTGAGAGAACAAAACTATTTAAAGGAGTGAGATTAGGGTTTGGAATGGTGTATGCGTATTCTCAATTCTACCCTTACTTGATATCTCAAAGCCCAATGATATTTTGGGCCTAGTGTTGTTTGCAAGCCTCTCTTTTGAATTTTGCTCTTCACCCAGCACAAGTCACTCGCACCCTGCAGCGTTTCCATTTTTACCCCTGTGCAAGTTAAGTCATGTTGCGCATCTTAACTTGCGCAAGTTGTATTTTATGCGTGACTTAAGTGGCGTTGCGTGAGTTAACTTGCGCAGCGTTACTTAAGTCATATATCAGCAAAACAGAAACACATTTCCCTCATTTCTCCAACTTCCCAACTTCGAAATTTTTCCCCCATATCCGATTTTCATCATTCTTGCGCCATTCAAAGCCAATTTCTCCCACATTATCAAGTAAGTGATGATTACCCTACTTAATTGCATTTAACTTGAAGAAATTTTAGTTTTTTTGAAGAAATATGACATTTTTAGGTTTTTATAAATTTTGCTTGCATGTTAGTTTTGATGATTGTTAGTGACGAATTAACTTAGGAATTGTTGTTTAGAAGTTGTTTAGAGTAGAATGTGGTAGTTTAGGGTCTACAAATTATTAGATTAAGGTAGTTGTTTGAAAATTGCACACCATGTGTTTGGTAAAATGTCTCAATGGTAATTATTTTGTTTTTTTTGGATTGTGACTTATCAAATTAGTTAGCATATAGTTTGTTAATTTTGATTATAACATGTTTGACTGCAATGTGGTAGTTTACGGATTGAAATGACATTGTTGGAATTTTAGTGTTGTTGTTGAATTGTTGGAAATGACACAATGTGCGTGTGAAAATGTATATTGAATTTGTGTTTTGTTAAATGTTGTGCAGATATGCCTCAGAGGAATACGTCTCAGAGACCGCCCGAGCCGTCTCAGGATATGAGTGACAGACTTAGGGCAGGGAGGATGGCCCCTACTGGTAGTGCACGGAGGGAGAAAGAGGCATTACGCCTTCCTATGGCTGGTCGAGGGAGAGGTGGAGGAACGAGACTTGGTAGACTTGATGCTGCATGGGGGTTAACGTCGCAGACGGGTCCATCCCAAACGGTGGACCCGACGCAGTATCAACAACATTATGAGGTCTATCAGCAGCCGCAGGATCATGCCTATCACTTTTAGGCGCCTCAGCCTCATCAGTATCAGTTTGTTATTGAGGAGCCTGCTGTTGAGGAGCCGCCTGTTATTGAGGAGCCTCAGCAGAATGATGAGCCTGAGCAGCCTGAGCAGCATGATGGCGGGGCTCGTTTTCAGGGGGTGTTGAGGGTGGTGTACGAGGCCTGTCCGGACGGCTATGCAGGGGGGCCTTCTGATCTCACCCTTTTACCTCACTTTGGTGGACATGTGGCATGCAGGATATGGGTTGATGCCGATGTAAGTATAATTTAATGTTTATTTTACTTCTTTTTTGTTTTGAAATTCAATTAAAATAATTAATGTTGTTGTTAAATGTCTATGCTATTCTTACTCAGTGTTTATTTTACTTCTTTTACTATTTATACAACTTATTCTAATTATTATTTTACTTATTTATTGTTAGAATTAACATTTACGTTAGCATATATTTAATGTTTGTTTTACTTATTATTTATTTAACGGTGTTGTTTGTTGTGTTTTGTTTTTGTATTTCAGTTTCGAAGAAAACATAGGGTGAAAGGTATCTCGCACGGGGAAGAAGCTGAGCTTTAAAAATTTGGCATTGCCTATGCCGGGGGAACAAAATGAGTGGTTTTGGGATGAAGTGAATATGTCTGGTCTGACTCCCCTCCTGACTAGTGTGTACGAGAACATATCTCACGGGTTCGTTTGTGCGATGACAGAGAGATGGCATGAGGAGACCAGCAGCTTCCATCTACCAGTTGGAGAGATGACCATTACACTAGATGATGTGGCGTGTCTCCTAGGCATCCCTATCACTGGGAGACTCCTTCCTGATAGAAAGTTAACCCGTGAGGAGGGGCTAGAGATGATGCAAACAGACCTACTGTTTACAGAGGAGGGTGTTGCTAAGGAGCTGACAAAACAGGGTGGTTCTCACATCAGTTTTGGTGTACTGAAGAGGCGATACGAGGAGCTCTTGAATAGGTGTAATCAGCTTCTTGAGATTGACACAGTTGAGGAGCAAAACGAGCGAGCTCAAGTTAGGGTGGCCCGCGTTAAGGCGTTTCTGTTGCTCTTGCTTGGCTGAACCATTTTTTCCGCCAAGAACAGCAAAAACATTAATATTCTTTGGCTGCTTGCGCTGCAAGATATGGACGAGTTGGACAGCTGGTCATGGGGTGGGATGAGACTTGTTTTCCTATATGACCAGCTATCTCTTACCTCCGACTCATCTGTTGCCTCCTTTGGTGGTTACATGACATTACTTGTGGTAATATTTGTTTTTCTTCTTTTTTACTTATTGGATCGTAAATGTTTAGTTGTTTGTATAATTCTTTATTTTGGTATAAATATTTGTTTCTTTGTGTTTGCAAGGATGGACTTTGGTGCATTTCTCGAACATCATTCCGAGGATTGATGGTGATGCCTACGACCCTACTGTTTCCACGCTTGTGAGTAAATGGAAACCTCCCAGGGGCTTTTCTGATCCGGGACACTACCGAGTTGCCATCGATTCGATGAACCTTTCTCATTTCACCTGGAGGCCGTATGAGAGACGACGACACATCACGCCCTTTCAGGATATATGCTGGTACTCCGGATGGATCATGGCCGGCAGCGACAGGATGGTCCGTCACTTGCCATAGCGGGTTCTTCGGCAGTACGGGCATGTCCAGAGAATTCCCAGGCCTCCTACAGACATTGAGCTTCTTGCAGCGGATGACGTGGCCTAGGCCTTCACGGAGTTTGCTCTACATGTCCTCAGCCATCAGCAGAGGGGTCTTTCGGTTCCAGATAACGAGTCGTGGTTTCATACTAGGGGGTACATGAAATGGTTCGTTAGAGTATCACATCCTATTGTGAACCCCCTACGGCCATTCCTGACTACGCAGTTAATGCCCCTCCTCGTCCTGTCCCTCCTTACGAGGAGGTTCTAGTTGAGCAGCAGTGGGCCAGACATCCTCCAGACCCATACCAGATCATCAGCAACATCAGAGCTAGAGTGGACAGTGCAATTGGGCATCCATATGTGTTTGGTAATCCAGAGGTTCTCCGCATCATGCAGGGCATACAGTCTGCGTGGAGCATGCTGGAGCAGGTGCCGGCTCCGCGGAGGAAGAGTAGGAGTCCACGGGATGGACCAGCACGACTTGTGTAGCTTTTATGACTTGTGTAGTTTTTTTTGTTTGACATTTTGAAAGATCAAGCTTCAACAACGACTCTTTGATGTGCTGGCAATTTCACAACGTCTCTTTCACACCTCTATATAAAGGAGTGAAGACTTAGAGTTTTGGTAATGCAAGAATGCTGAACGAAAGACTCACAACATTTTTACAAGTGCCAAACCTCTGCTGAAATTGTTCTGCATTCACTTAGAATTTCCTTGTCTCAAAGTTTCATCTTAGAAATTCTTAAGTTATTGAGTCTGTATCTGATTTGTATTGTGAGCACCTCTGATTGTATATCAAGTGTTCAACCTTAAACAATTTTCTGTGTAATTTTGTTTAGTTAGAAGACTCTTGCAGTTGTGCTTGAGCAGGGAAGTCTCTTGATTGTGTTCTTGAGCATAGGTAGACTCTTGCAAAGTGTGCTTGAGCAAAGGAAGTCTCTTGCAGGTGTGCTTGAGCAATTGTAATCAGATATTACTCTTAGTGAAATCTCCTTGGAAGTGCAAGGGGGACTGGACTACTTCCGGATTGTGGAAGGCACCAATATAATTGCTTTGTGTCGTTCTTCTTCTTCTCTCTCTGTTTTATTCCGCTGCGTTCAGATTCTGATTATCACTTCAGAAGCTGTTTCACTTAGCTTCTGATCAGTGTGTTCAGTTTTAGGAGAAACGAAGAATTTTTCAAAACACAATTCAACCCCCTTTCTTGTGTTTTTTCTCACCTTCATACTTAACTTGCGTGACGTATGTTAACTAACGCATACATTTACCCTTGCGTTAGTTAACTTGCGCAATGGTAGAATTGGAACGGCTGCAGGGCGCGAGCAAAATGTGCAGGGTGAAGAGCAAAATTTCTCCCTTTTTCTGTGGAAAGAATTCTACTCTTTACCCAAATAGTTTTGTTCACTCCCAAAGTAAAAGTCCAAAATGCCCCTACGCAACTTAACATGCGCTAGTTATATCGTTCAAAATACACTAGCGCATGTTAACATGCGCTAGTTCAAAATACACTAGCGCATGTTAAGTTGCGTAACGTGACTTAACATAAGTTCAAAATACACTAGCGCATGTTAAGTTGCATAGGGGCATTTTGGACTTTTATTTTGGGAGTGAGCAAAACCATTCGGGTAAAGAGCAGAATTCCTGTGGAAATTGCTCTTCTCCCTTTTGTTTTTGCTCATTCATGTCAACGTGAGTTAACTCACGCTGAAAAATGTCCAGCAATCAGCATGAGTTAACTCACTCTAGACATTTTTAAAGGAATGAGCGGTTTTGAAAAGGAGAAAAGCAATTTCCTTCCTCTGTGAGCATAGTTTTAAAACTCGGCTCGGTCATCGACTCGGTAGAGGCATTGGGTCACTGGGTCGATGGTCGAACCACTGGGTCACTGGTTGAACCGCATGGCTGAATCGGATCAAATCGGATGACTCGGTTAAATAACTCGGTGTTTAGATTAAATTTGCATAGGTATTTTATCATATTAAATTGGATTGAAACGGTGACTCGGTCAATCTAAAAACTAAAATAGTGACACATATAAAATAAAAATAAATATCCAACAAATATAATTTCATAGACTAATTATTATGAGCATTGAATAAAATATTTGAGTTTTATAATTATATATGCTTATGTTTTTTTACAAAGATTATATATGAAAAAAGATTACATAAAGTTATACTGAGGTATTTTTGAACAAAAAAAATTAAACAAAAAAAACTGTGAGGTATTTGTATTAGAAGAAAAATAAAAATTAAAAGGAATTTGCTTTTGGAAAAGATGGCACAAACAATGCTCTTTATCCATAAATCTGTCATTATATACGTATTAAAAGCAACTTAAACACAAGAATAGATGGTGCTTCAGTGGGTGTGGGAGATTTAGCTTCAAGAGGCAGGTCACTAGTTCTACTCCCAACAGCGCCACTTTTTCGAAAATAATTAAACTGAAATCTGTTCTTGCTTCAAACTGTTCCGGTTTTCCTAAACCACCGGTTCATCGAGTTTCGGCGGTTTTAACCGAGTCGCTGCGGTTCGTGCCGGTTTAATTGCATGACCGATCTGTCATGTGAACTGAACCGGACACCCCACCGGTTCCCAGTCGGACCGGTCCAACCGGCCGGTCCGATCCGGTTTTCAAAACTATGCCTGTGAGTTATCAATTGAAATCTTGCTCAAAGATTATTTAACCAAATAAAAAATGATCAGGTTTATTTAATCAAGCTGAAATAATAAACAATGATAGCATTATAAAAAAAATAAGTCTATTTTTTTAAGATGTTAGTTTTCATATTTATAAAATTGCAAGGCCGGACGTCGTGACCCGGGTTCGAACCCGGGACCTCACGATTGTATGTGAGTTTAATTTAAGTGGATTACCACTTCATCTAACACCAAAAAAAAAAAAATTATTGTCAAAATACATTTGACATTAAGAAATTCCCTAAAGCTTTAAATTTGAGCTTAAAAACAAAGTTTTCATTGTTGGAAGTGGTTATATGACACCGAGTGTTGTTAATCCTCTCTATGAAGCTTTAAGCCCCTTTGATTTAGGTTCTTTAAAAGTTGTGCAGGAATTCTGCTAACAATTGAATGTCATGCCTCCTTTCAAAAAAAAAAATTGAATGTTACGCCTCATCAAAGATTTAATTTTTCTTATGTTTACCACTTAGTTGATTTAGGTATATGATTTAATTCATATACATTGACGGTGTAAAAATTTTTTAGTTATGATCTTTCATATTGTTGTGCATAGTTTAATTATAGTCAAATGTTGATGATATTGTCTTAGAAAGATTTTTTATTTTTTTTTGAATCTGCTAAATTTTATTAAGCTGAACTAAGTGTAAGACACACCTAAGAACGCGCAGTCCAAAAAATAGCAAAAATAAGCAGACAACTGCTGCTGTAACAACTAACCCAGCCAAATTAATACACAGTTCCGCAAACACCAGCCAACCAGCACCGCAAAAACCAAAAAGCCAGGCCTACTGCAGTTGTTTTAACAGCGGAACTGCTGCATTAACTGTAAAAAAAAACCAGAAAAAAAGATTGCAGTCGCAACAGAATTCCAGTACGCCTAAAAAAACCTCACCCCCAATTATCTCCTTAAACATTCCTTTGGGTCCCAACACCATTCATAGAAAAGGGACGCCGAAATTTTTATGAATTAGACACCACCGCCAAGACAACACTCTTGTTTCCTCCACAATCTCATCCCACCTAATAACCGTACTATTAAAAATACAATTATTTCTAACTTTTCAAATGACCCACAAAGTTGTATGCCAAATTAACCTCAAACCTTCTCTAACCTTCTTTAGACTGCTGGATAGATACCTTTGGAAGCTAATCCTCTTGATAGTACAGTAGTAGCATCCAAATGTGCAAATGTCGTGGCAGGAGCAGGATTGGTCAAATCGTCTGCAGGTACATAAACTGCTTGAATAGAAGTTATAGACCCTTCTTTGGTAGAAGTAATTCGTTCTTGTAAAGTACCCATTTCAGTACCCAGGGTGGGTTGATAACCCACAACGGAAGGCATTCGGTCCAATATGGCAGATACTTCGGATCCGGCTTGGACAAAATGGAAGATATTGTCGATAAATAGAAGGATGTCATGTTCATTGACATCTCGGAAATATTCTGCCATAGTTAGGGAAGTTAAACCAACTCTCATACGAGCTCCGGGCGGTTCATTCATTTGCCCGTAGACTAGAGTTACTTTTGATTCCACAATATTTTTTTCATTAATTACTCCAGATTCTTTCATTTCCATATAAAGATCATTTCCCTCACGAGTACGCTCACCTACTCCGCCAAATACGGATACACCTCCATGAGCTTTGGCAATGTTATTGATCAATTCCATAATAAGTATCTATATTATCATTATAATTAGAAGAAATGCAACTAGTTACTGGTACAAATAACATAAAGAAATGTAACCAACGTTTATTGGAAAAAGTAACCCCAAAGATTTGGGACCAAAAGCGGTTAGCGGTGACCATTGAATAAGTTTCTTCCGCTTGAGTTGGGTTAAAAGCATGGAATGTATTTGCGCCATCACCATCTTCAAATAACGTATTTTCTACGGTAACACCATGAATAGCGCATAGTTGGGCAGCGCCTAATACACCAGCAACTCCTATCATATGAAATGGATTTAATGTCCAATTATGAAACCCTTGGAAAAATAGAATGAATCGAAATATAGCTGCTACACCAAAACTAGGCGCAAAGAACCAACTAGACTGACCTAGTGAATAAATCAGGAATATAGAAACAAAAATAGCAATTGGATCGGAGAATGCGATTGCATTATAAGGGCGCAATTGAACAGATCGAGCAAGTTCAAATTGAAGTAACATAAAACCTATTAATCCGAAAGCACCGTGGAGAGCAACAAAAGTCCACAGACCACCCAATTGACACCAACAGGTAAAATCTCCCTGTGCTTCAGGACCCCATAGTAACAACAAAGAGTGTGCTAAACTATTAGCAGGAGTAGAGACTACCGCAGTTAAGAAGTTACAACCTTCCAAATAGGAACTTGCCAATCCATGAGTATACCATGAAGTTACAAAGGAGGTACATGTGAACCAACCCCCCACGGCAAAATAGGCGCAAAGAAAGAGCAATAGGTCGGACCAACCCACAAAAACAAAACGGTCCCTCCGTAACCAGTCATCCATAATATCAAATAAATCATTTTCATCTTTGGTAAATTTACCAAGAGCTATAGTCATAATGATCCTCCTACTTCAACCATTTCCGAACACCCCCTAGCATTTTCAGGGATGGAACCTTCAAGGAATTTTTCATTTTATATATGATATGATTTCTCGAAGACTGTCCCTTCTTTTCTACTGGGTTTCGAATAGAAAAATACTTTTTTTGTCAATTGATATTTAATCTAGGTCAAATCCATTAACTTAATTGGGTTATTCCTTTCTAGTCTAAAAAATTCCCTAAGTCATGAAGTCATGACGCGGGAATTGTCTTATGACTTGTAAATCTGATAAATAATTCTTTTTAAAGAACTATTCCAGAAACAAATGAAATGATCGCTTTTATCACTTTTGTTACCAGCAGATCCGCAGACATACTACTCTTCTTTTATCAAATAATATTAAATAATATTATTCATGAATCTTGTTTGTGAAACAAAAAAAAAGTTTTATATATTCTTCTAATTTGTATGTCTAGGAAACTACTATAGAATCATATTTTTACTTTCTATTTTACTTTAATTTCTTTTATTGTTCTCTTTAGTTATATTTTTCTTTCATTCAGATTAAAAAAACTACAAAGTATACCTTTTTTTTGCAGATCTAGGTAAGAAATTCGAATATTTTTTTATCTATCTATTTTATCTATCTATCAGATTTTTTAATATTATATGGAGTTTTATTAAAAATAATAATTCTAAGTGAAAGTTTCGTCCATTAATTGCTTTAAAAGTCGAGTATGCATAGATATGAAAATTAAATATTTGATACTCGCGAAGTCATGATTTGATGGATTTTTCTATTTTATTTATTTATAGATATCTCATATCTTAAAGAAATAATAGAAATGTAATTTGATCTTTTCTTGTATTCGGAAATAAAGATATTTTTAAAGTAAAATGACTTATATGTTGGAACTTAGAATAGAATAAACCCTTCTGCGTGGAGAAGAGGAGTATCAATTTATTCCTAGGAACAATAAGATTAAATCCGAAATATTGACAGATTCTTGCGAAGTCCGAACTAAAGAGATATTAAAAACAAAAAACATCCACTGTTCGAATTTCATTTCTATCCAATTTGAATATCAGAACAGTGGATATAGTTATGATTCAATAGGTTAGGCCCACTTACTTTTTTTTAGAATCTTCCCCATTTTTAGATTGGAATAATAGATAATAGGATAGGAATATCTTATAATTAAAGGAAATATCACAGTCTAAATATATATATAGAAAAGAATACTCTGTCACTTTCTAACTAGAATGAGTTTACTCTATTCGAATTCATTCGAATGATAACAATAATTTAATAGAATAAAAACTCGACTTTTTAATGAAATTCAACTATTCCTTAGTTTTTTTTACAAAGAGAAACTTCTTACAAATATCAAGAATATCTCTATTCTTCCTTCAAATTGGAATACTATTGTTGTCATTTTTTGACAAAAAAGCCCCTTATCAGATTTGAACCGATGACTCACGCCTTACCATGGCGTTACTCTACCACTGAGTTAAAGGGGCTCCATTTGAGCCAATTCCCGAATAAGGAACCATCCAATATGGATATGAGTTTAGTACATCTATTTGTTACTGCATATACTCAAATTATATATATAGAATAGATCTATTTTTTTTACATAGCAACTTTTTAACGAACAATAAATTGGATTTACCTAGTGAGTATAGTTAAAAAAAAAGATTTTTTGATATTGGATTTGATAAATATCAATGGAATGGTTTTTTTCAAAACCAATTCGAATTGAAATCATCTTCATCATAACACAAAATTCATTTCATTGATACATGTATCCCCTAATTCAATCTTCTTAACACTGAATGAAAGCGAAAGAAATGAGGTGTTAATGCCGCGCCTGTTCCAGAAAATCAATCATTCCCTCAAAGGATTCTCTCTTTCTTTTGTTTTCTTTCGCATTATTTTTTTATAGTTTTATAGATTGGTGATTGGAATGAACAATTTCGAAATCGAAATGATATTTTAAGGAATTCTGAAAGATCGTTCTGATCGAATCATATCATTCCATTATATTGGCAATTTCAAAAAACTGTTCATACTATGTATGAACATAGTAGAATGGAGGTCGGGCAAGTATGCCCCCATCGTCTAGTGGTTTAGGACATCTCTCTTTCAAGGAGGCAACGAGGATTCGGCTTCCCTTGGGGGTAGGTACTACAAAAGGAAATTGATCAGGGATTATCAATAAAGACTAAAATTGATTCTTCTCGGGTCGATGCCCGAACGGTTAATGGGGACGGACTGTAAATTCGTTAGCAATATGTCTATGCTGGTTCAAATCCAGCTCGGCCCAAAAATTTGCTGATCGACAATGAAATGATATAACCCATTTGGTGTTCTCTGAAAATCACCAATGGGCTCCCATACAGAAGAATAAAATCTCGAGTGCTATTTCTTTTTTCCATATTACATATTTTTTCCACAAATTCGGATTTTGAAAAATTCCTATCGGGATTTTAAAATATAAAGTCTTAGGAAAGGATTAAAGTAAAAAAAGAGTCTTTTTTGTTTCCTTGATTCATTGATTTTTCAATCAAGTTAGCAATAAGGAACGAATTGTGAATAATCCATGTCGATCTCGCTAAAGTGCAGACCCATAAAAATATCAATATATAAGTCTGCCTCTTTCAGTTACAGTACATGGGTTCGAATCTAAAATAGAAAAACATAGGGTTTGAATGAAATAGTAAGAATATGTATGCTATACAACTTTTTCCCTGGGATTGTAGTGCAATTGGTCAGAGCACCGCCTGAACTTTGAAAACATATTCGGAGGCGTCACCAAATACCCTTCCAACACTTGAAAAGCTCCGCCCAAATCCTCAAAACCACACCACAATGAAGAAACTGGTGGTTTACCGATCCCCCCTCCGAACCACAATGCACACAGTTCAACGAGACATCCGCAGACAACATATTCCTACGAGAAAGATTGAGATGCGTAGGTATACAGTTAACTGGGTTTGGGCTAAAAACGCGGGCTTTACCCACAAAAAAGCATAAAATTACATATGCACCCCTCGCATTTCAGATGCTCGGGGTGCATGAGCAAAGCTCTAGGCGCATGGTGTGCCTTCTTGGGCCCAGTTTCTCTGATTTTCCGTCGTTTTAGGTCTTCGTCTTCAAATAACTTGCATCGGAACTTGAGAATAGAATTCCTCCCACCGTACAGTCTCTTGAGGCCTCATGAATCTTCATTCTTGGTCTTCCCAAAGTCTTCACAAATCTTCGGATGTTCATGATTTGCCAATTTGCATGATTTCTTCGTGAATTACTTCAAAAACCCCTAAACTTGGTATGTTTTGGGAAAACTAGGATTACAAACTCAAATATAGAAAACATTACAAAAGTCCCGAAATCATAGGCAATCGTTCTAATACTCCTCCTTTTTGCTGCTAAAACCAAATGAAAATGACTGAAAAATATGCTAAGAATAACGTAAGATGATTTGCCATCACTACTCACACACTGATGAAAAAGGAACATAACTTCCCCATCTTCCTTCTTTGCATCTTTATTTGCAGCTTGCTGAACATCAGTTGCATTTCTTGCTAATGCTTGTACACCATCGTTAACGACTTCAAGCACATCTTGATACCTAAAGATCACCTTCATCTTCACAACCCATTGATCATAATTCTTGTCATCAAAGACTGGTAGGTGCGCAGGGAAGTTTCCATTGTTGTGAGTTGCCATCCTTCACAAATTCTCCAAAGCATAAGAAAGCGTGTAAGCTTGTGTGTCAATATTAGGGTTTGGGAGAGAATTGAAAAAGAATGAAAATTGAAATAGATTCTAAAAATGAGAGTAATGAATCACTTGTTATTATTTACAAAGTATCAAAGAGCATATATATATATATATATACATGGAGACTTGTAACAAAATCTTTGTAACAAACTAAGGTTACTTAACCCTTAAGAAAACTGGCTCACTTAACTATCATGTTAACTATACATCTAACAACTAACTAGGGTTCTAACTAATTGAATTCAAGATCTTATAGGAGTAACATATAGAGCTAGTCTGGTCCATTTGATTCAACAGAGACATAATTTCTGAGAAGAAGATCAAAGAAGTGGAGTAAAATTGGTATAGCATATCTAGACCATACTAAAAAGCATATGGGAATCAGTTTCAAAGATCACATTAGTAAGCAATTATCTCGAGCATGCACAATCCCACTTTGAAGAGCCCATATCTCAATAAAAAGAGAGCTACTAGATGTCACCTTGTTATAAAAATCTATGACAAATTTTTTATTTTGATCCCGCAAATGACTTCCACACGAGGTTGAACCATCAACAAAGTTATAAGCACCGTCAACATTCATTTTAACCGCTTTCAATGAAGTGTTAGAGATAGTGTTCAAAAGAGAGTGATATTAGCACTACTCTTTGTTTTAATTTGTATGTGTGTTTTATATTGTGCTACCTCAATGATATATATTTAGTTACTCCAAATAAATTTATTTGTCAAAAATTAGTAGAAACATGAAAATCATAAGATTATCACATGATTGACAAGTTTATGTCATCTTATTTAGTTTCTTCATCAACTACTATTAGAGTTTTGTTAATTACGTCTTTGTTGCAAATGACTTAATTGTTTACATTGAAAAAGATATTGCTTGTGTGTTTAAAACAAAATCAATTAAAGATAAATTTGATTTCTTAAACTCAACTTTTTACTAAATTCAGTACTGTTTGGAAGTGAGAGATATTCTTTAGGTTACAAACCAACTTTTTGCTAATTTATTGTAATTTTGTAAAATTGACATAAACTCAATCCAAATGTCAGTGCTAGTGCTTGCAAGAATTGTTTAAATAGAATATAAGGTCAACAACCAAGTTGCTTGGGCTCCAGTGGCAAGGAGCTCTTTCCAAGGACGTACTCGGGGAATACCGGGTTCGATTCCCAGGGGGAACAATGTAACACCCTATTTCTATTAAAGCGATAAAACACGCGAATATAACAAATATTCAAGAAATAGACGCTACGTCTAACACAAAATCCAAAATCCAAACATACATGTATATGTGTGTGTGTGTGTATATATATATATATATATATAAAATATCTCAACAGTCGCAGCGGATACCAATCAAATAACTCCAACATATACATGCCATGGTCAAATACAACCGCAACTAAAAATCCTTCAAGTCCGACACGTGGACAACATCAACAAGATAAAACAGAAATCAACAAGACATAAAAGACTCTACGACCTAATCAGAGCCTAAAACTACGACTCCAGACGATAACGGAGAAAGCTCCCGCTATCAAGCACTCACCAATAAGCAACTACTCCTGCACAACGTCTACCCATTCATACAGACAGGTAGGCGGCAAAAACCACTGGGGGTAAGGTAAGCTTTACATTAATCATAATCAACAAAAACAGACATAAGCATTCAAGGATTCATGGATAACATATATACATAACCATCCCTCCTATAATACTAGCATCACATGATTATTATCCCCCATACCATACACCTCAAGCTATCACATTACTAACATAACATAGCATGCATATTCAATCTCTAATCAAGTATTCGACATAAGCTCATCATTTATCAACGCCAACCAATGAAAGGATTACTCACCTCGTTCCTCATTTAGCATACTTAACTCAACAAGTACAATTCATCATTTCAAAGTTATAAGCAAGCAATCATCATCAACAAAGAAATCACCACATCATATATATATATATATATATATATATATATACAATTCTCACTTCATCATTATTATTAAAATAATTATCATCAAATTGATTCACCAAGTGTATAAACACAAACAAGTAAAACATGAAATTAGAGCATAGTCCAATTATTCACAACCATCAACAAAATTCACCAATGTACATATACACCAATCTACACAATCACAACATTCACCAAATTTCACCAATGCACAAATTCAACAAGTCACATATTTAATCATGACATAATTCATCACCCAATCAATTCCAAATATCACAAGTATGTATTCATCAAACACACTTATCATCAACAATTATCATTCACATGCCACATCAAGACATCATTTCAATATGCAATGCGCCTAGACTCGACACATATACGCATGTGGTACCAAATCTCCTCAAGGTCGTCACCCATGATGCAACAAAAACATAATATGTAAGAGTCCATCTCCTCTTACAATTCACCTATGTAAAGTCCATCTCCTTTACATTTCAACATATGACCCAATATGATTATGATGCATAGACATACAAGTAAAGACCCAATAATGCAAAAACTCCAACAATTATATCACCAACAACAATGTAAAAGTCCATCTCCTTTTACATTAATCAACTCAACAAGAATTGCATTATCAAGTATTCACGTCCACACAATCAATCAAATCATAATTCAACTAAGGGTCATCATCACATTATCATAAACATACATCTACATCAATTCACAATATACCTCCACATTCCATATACTTCATAATTTAGTAAAATGGCACAACACATCATTTCATGATAAATATCATATTCAACCTTCAACCATCATCCACATATCTTCAATTAATCATATAAAACCATTCATGAAAGATTTATAAGGTAATCGGTTTAAAAGAACCATTTTCAACAAGTTCGTCTCTCAAAATCACAACATTAGAAATATTTAAGCAATTGAGCCAAAACCAAGTAAACAAGTTCGAATGTCTCAACTAAGCATACCTCTAGGCCACATATGAGTGCAGTAGAGGATACCTTGGCGTTTCACCGGCTAAAAACGACGAAATCATGAAAATCACAAAGTTCGTCTCACTTTGTCATTTTTACAAAAGAATCCCATTTTCAAAGCAAAACATGTCAAGACTTGATGAAACCAATCACAACCATTTTTAGAAATCATATGAACATTATACAACCTTAATCCTACTTCAATTTCCGAAGAAAAACGAGTTTCCGAAAAATCGGCGTTCTTGGACCATTTTTCAAAAGTTAAGAGAATTTCACAAATCCAAGTCCAATTTGATTCAAATAAAATTCCAGTAGGTTTAATTGTATAAATAGAGGTTAAACAAGTCAAAAGAAACATTTTAGAAAACCCGGATTGGTCCCCAACTGGACGAAACGAAGAAATAAAAATGGCTGAACTGGGAGCTGCACGCTTAAGCGTCGTTTGCACGCTTAAGCGTCCAACTTCCAATAGCTTCTGGACTTAGCACGCTTTTGGCTCGCTATTGGCACGCTGGTGGGTAGCTTAAGCATCCTAAGCACGCTTAAGCGTCCTACACCAGAAGTTCAAAACTCAGTTACGGGTTCCAACCCATTTTCACCCCAAATCCCCATTTTGATCTCCCCAAACCTCAAAACTCCACCCAAAACGTGTTTACAGGTCATATACACTATATAACACTCAATCATACACAAGGTTTGAGATTATAACATCAAATCATCAAAATTCATCAACGCACCAAACTTTTACAACTTTCAACAACAACAACAACAATTCTCATCACCAATTCATCAAATCATGATACCCAATGCATCAATTCATCAACAACACATGTTAAAACAACAACAACATTTGAACATGATTTCATCAACAATTCAACAACCACAACATTATTCATCATCAATTTCACCCAAAACCCATCATGTTCATATATACCCATTTTTAACATACAAATGCAACAACAACAACACAATTATCATTCAATTCATGTACATAATCATGTCAACGAAATTAAGCACGAAATTCTACAACCAAAATCAAATTAAGCACTTAATCACAATTATGCAAAGAATTAGGGTAGAAGTTAGACTACTAGATTATGATTAAAGACTAACCCCCTTACCTTAATTCTTCAAAATCAACTCTAAGGCTTCACTTTAGCTCCCAAAGGTTAAATCTCTAGCCTCCTCTAGCCCTCTCTAGATCTCCTCTTCAAACCCTTATCTTCTCTCTATCTCTATCTCTTCTCAATTGTGAAAAATGTTGGTAAAACCCTATTCTCTCTACCAACTAGAGTTTATATAGGTTCTATCTAGTTGGGCTCAACTCACAATGTCTTAATGGGCCTAACCCATTACTATTCTAACCCAGAATGTTACTTTTCACTTAACGGTAAAAATGTAATATTAACGGTCACTTACTGGTAAATAAATAATTACTACACTCTCCCTAGTAACTTAGTAAAATAACATTAATCTCACTAAGCACTAAAAATAATCCTCAACAAAATTACAAAATTACCCTTACTCTCAAAATGACCAAAATACCCCTGAGTCCAAAATGACTAAAATACCTCCTAACACTGAATTCTACAATACCCGACCAAAAATACACAGAGGCAAACAATCACATATGAGCACATATAACACACATAAATAAATAATAAAATAAATCTAACGAAAAATTGGGCTGTTACAAACAACGCTTGGTCAATGCGCATGCCTCTACGCACGAGCCAGATTAGTCGTCTACCTTAAGTGGGTCGAAAACCGGTGCGAAAGCAAAAAAAAAATATATAAGGTCGTGAAATTTGCATCACGTTGGTACAAATAATTAATTAATTTCTTAATTATATTTAATTTTTTTGAGAGGTTAGATATATTTTAAATGTTATCCTTAGAATGAAATAATAATTATATAATCGATTTCTTCTAGTTTCTCATTCAACCCTTTTACCTGTTCATTTCAAAGATTTGAACAAGTCATATTCCTATTCCGGCAGATTAATTTGAGCCATGTTGAAGCAATTGTGCCATAATAAAAGAGATTATACACAAAACTATCCAAAATAAAATACATAGTAGACATACAATCAACATGACATTCTATATATGCAAAATTTACACATTAAAAAAGTAGTTTGCATATGTACATCATCTCCACTTCTCCAGCTATATAGTACATAACGTACACATTGACAAAGAAAATTAATGTCATAGACTAAAAAACATTAATTTTGAGCAAAACAAGCTGAATAATATAATTAAACTATATAAAACCCTACATTTAAGATCGAAAACTTGTCTACTATACAATACATATTGGTCTCAGATACCGACACGACACGGACATACAAGTAGATCTATGACTGTCTTAATTCCCATTTTTGGTGAATACAAGTGATTTCAAATTTTCTATCTTCCGCTAAGTTCGGTGAATGGTGTGAGAGTTCCATTGATAAGAGAACTATCTTCACCATCTTTGAAAGATGAAGGCATGGCAGGCCAAACAAAAGCCGGTCTTTCAATAGGAACCATTGGAGGAGAAGCTTCTCCATTAAGAACCATCAAAACAGTTTTCATTGATGGCCTTTTATTTGGATTTGGATGACAACAAGCCAACCCTAGAATAAGCACAATTTCAACTTCTTCCTCAAATTTTACCCTCTCATCTTCATCATCCCCTTTACCACTTATCCTTTTATCCACAACACTAACAATTTTTCCATTTCCATAAAGCTCCCAAACCCAATACACAATACTATTTTTATAGTCATCTTGTGCATACACATTTCCGGGTCTTTTTCCACACATAACTTCTAAAACAAGTACACCAAATGCATACACATCTGTTTCGACCGTTGCTCTTCCGGTTAAAAAAGTTTCTGGTGCCATATAACCCGGTGTTCCCGCAATTTCCTTTGTTGAATGATGAGTTTCATTTCTCTTTTGAATTGTACGCACCAATCCAAAATCACCCAGTTTCGCAACGTAATCAAAATCCAACATTATGTTGCTTGCTTTAATGTCTCTATGAAGTACCTTTTTTTCACAACCGTCATGAAGATAATCCAATGCTTGAGCCACATCACGGATCACACCATTCCTAGTTTTCCAATCAAGTACTTTCGAATAATGTAATTCGAGTTCACTCGATTGGTTAAACAGGTACTTATCTAAGCTTCCATTAGGCATGAACTCGTAAACAATAAGAAGCTCTTTTTTCTCATAGCACCAACCAATGAGTTTCACCAAGTTTTTGTGGTGAAGGCTTCCAATTGTTGTAACTTCTGCTATAAACTCTTGCTTTCCTTGTCGAGAATCCTTCGAGACTCTCTTCACAGCTATCTCTTTATTGTTTCCAAGGATTCCCTTGTAGACAGTTCCAAATCCGCCTTGACCGAGTTTGTTCTGATGGCTGAATCCATTTGTTGCTTTTACCAATTCCTTTAACTGATATTTCTTTGGAGCCATAGATGAGTGTTGAATTTGATCCTCTATCCTTGGATATGCATCTTCTTGAACCTCAGTGCTTCTTTTCCTTTGATAATAAAGGAATAAAAAGACTAATCCACCTATAAGTATCACCAATGGAATTATAATCCAAATAATCCACAAGTGATTTCTTTTACTACCAATATCAACACCATTGAATTCCCATCTTGTTACACAGTTTAACTCTGTGTAATTGCTTGTTGAAGCCGAGAAACCAACGTAAACCTCTTGTTGAAGATAAGAAGAGAGATTAAGAGGTGGAGATACCAAAATAGTCTCCATAGAATCTAGTGAATAGTCACCCATTTGAGCAAACACAGATATTATATCATTGAAGTATTGAATTCTCACAGTTACATGTATACCAGATGAAAGATTAACCTTAGTGTTATCCAACGGCGCTTGTACTATAGAAGAGATGCTATTTATGTTGATTCCAACATGGTTGTGAGGACCGTCTTTTGTTGAACTTTGTCGTGTATCGAACTCTACAGCAAGAATTCCGGCACGAGAAGTTCCATTGGTAGAAGCATTTACAATACCTAGCCATTCTCCTGCACTGTTTTCAGGGAGAGTTGTATCAGATGCTAATATAAACGCTATACCTTCTCCTCCGGGCGATGTTTGAGGACTTATGTTGAGAACAAAAGTTGTGTTGAAAGAAGCAATTTTCTTTTTGTTCCAAAGTGTGTATGGCTTTATGTAAAAAGCACGTCCAGAATAATTTTCTATTTCACCACGATTATCTGGGGTTACTTGGATAGCATCTTTGTATATATTTGCGAATTTGCTTAGTAGCAAGTTGGTTGATATATCACTTTGTTGGAAGGTTGGGAAATTGAAATCAAAGGAATTAACTTTGGTTAAGGCTATGATAGTGCATATGATTGATAATAATTGATATTTGAGTAGGAAAGACATGGAATATTTCATGGTTGTTTTATTTGATGAATTTGTTGTAATTTCAGACAACGTGAGCAATCACCAACACGATATTAACTGAACCATATATGATCTGAATTTTAGAAGATATGTATCAAATCAAATATAACATATATTCTATATAGTAGGGTAGGGATGGAATGACTTATATACTTGTTTAAAATGTGTGAATTCCTCATTTCCATGTATTTTCAACATCCACTATTTCTAGGAACTTTCATACGCGCTTTCGGAGTAATAAATAAAAGGAAAAAGTCCCTCAAAAGAAAGGAAAAAAAAGCTTTCCCTTGGAGGTTTATGCAATGTCATACTCGTAGATAGGGTTGGGAATAGGTGAGGCCAGACTTTGATAGGTCTGAGTCTGGCCTACGAATTTTTTCGCAAGCTTGAGTCTGGCCTATGACCTTTCATAGGCCTATTTTTTTGGCCTGACCTGGTTTGGAAGCCTATTTACAGGCCTATTTCATATTAAAATCATTAAATATTCAATTTTTTCTACTTTTAAATAGGCTTAATTGATCTTAAAGCCTATTTCATTGTAAGGCTTCTCTATCACTATAAGGCCTTAAAAACCTATTTCACTATAAAACCTATTTAAAAAGTCCATTATTTGAGTTTTTTTCTTGATTTTTATGTTTAATATAAATTATATTTTAATATAAAAAAATAAATTATAATAATATGCATAAATAGGCCTGTCTATCAAGCTTTGTAGGCTCTTTTTGGTGGCCTAAGTCTGGCCTATTTACTTAAATACGCTTTTTCAAAAGCTTAAGCCTAGCCTTTTTCATAAACAGGCCATACCAGGCTTAAATAGGCCAGGCCGTAGGCCCCTGTAGGATGGCCTGGCCTATTCCCAACCCTACTCGTAGAGATATTTGTTCTAAGAGGATTTATTATATTATAGAGTTATTTGATTGGATACATGCGTAAAAAATTATACTGTCATTATATATAAATTAAATCTTTAAAATAATATTAATTTTGTTTAGATTATAGTTTGATGTAGATGTGATGCAATGAAAAAACCTCATATAGTTGCGGACACACTAGTTGGGATGACTAGTATGGCTATATGAGTTTTTTTCATTGTAACCATGCAAAAAGAAAGAATGGCATGATTGTAAAAATAATCTTTTTACCATACAATATTTTGAACTCGTTATTTTCTTTTTTATGGCTATATGAGTTTTAATTTTATCCGTTCTTTCCTTTAGCTCATATGTAAATGTGATACAATAAAAAAAATTAAATCTTTATGTTCTTCAAAATTGTGAGGATGTTTCGACATGTGTTTCTAATTTGATCTTTAATGACATTTCTTAATTTTGCTTTAGTCAACATAAAAAATGGGCATTCCGTACATGGTTTCAGTGACTCTTTCTACGTCGTGTGAAAAAGACTAATTCTATTTTTTTTTTCATAAGAAAAATGACAGTTTTATACTTTTCGCTAATTCCCTCAAAAAATATTTTTCGCTAATTACAAAGTTAACTCTTTTCTACCAAAAAAAATTACAAAGTTAACTTATACAAATTTAATTATTATATTTCCACTTGCGTCAAAGATTTTTTTTTTAGGGAGGGAAGTTATTTCCGTTTTTATTAATAAAGATGGTAAAAATAATTAAATAACGGATACAATTAAAAGAAAGAATATGGTAAAAAAGAACGATAGAAAATAACGAGTTCAATATCATTCACATCATTGTGGATTGTTGTTTCTCTTACTATTACGGATTGTTTTCTTTACTGAAATTTAATTAATTTGTTAATTTAAATAAGATTATACAAATACGATAGAATAATTTAATTGAAGAGTATAAATGAGGGTTAAATATGTTTTTTATCCCTATAAATATTTCAAATTTTTGTTTTATTCCCTCTAAATTTTTTCTTCCAACTTTTAGTCCCTAAAAAATTTTCAATCTTCACTTTTGGTCCTTCCTTTTAAGTAAACTCATATATAAATTCATATTTTTGAATAAAATTTTGCAGAAAAATTCATAATATTATAAGAATCTCTCCAAAAAAAATTAGAATTTTTTAACAAAACATGAATTTAATATAATTTTATACGGTTAAAAATTCATATTTAATTTATACTATTTTGTTAAAAAAATTAATTTTTTTGGGAAACATTTTCAAAATTTTCTACACATTTTCCCTCAAAAAAAAATTTTCTACACATTTCTGCAAAATTTCATTAAAATATACAAAAATTAACTTAAAAATAAGGACTAAAAGTAGTGATTGAAAATTTTATAGGGACTAAAAGTTGAAGAAATTTTTTAGAGGGACTAAAACAAAAAGTTGACATATTTATAGGGACCAAAAACATATTTAACCCCAAAAAATAAAAGAAAAGGTTCAGTTCCAAATGATGTATTCTCTTTTTATTTTATTTTTGAAACAAATGTATTCTCTTTTTATATTGTCATATATTAGAGTAAAATTAATTTTCACATTAATCTAACCATATTTCATCATTGTAATATGTATAATATTAGCTTTTTTATTTTTATTTTTATTTTTAAGATATTTTTAAGAGGATGTGTAATATAGTACATTATTTATTGAAAATAACTTTGATTACAGTTAGTGTCAAATTTTGTACATTGTCAATTAATCATCAACCATCATTTATAAAAAATAAAAATAAACTAGATATCATGTAGTTAAAAAAAACTAATGATCGTCCTCGTGAGTTTAACTCAATTGATTGGGACAATGCATAAAATATGCGGTCTGGGGTTTGAATCCGGCCACTACCAAAAAAAAAACTAATGATCGGATGACTATAATATATTGACAAATAGTCACGGCACAAATAGTCACGGCATATGTAATGAATATTTGTCTATGAAGAGTAAGTTCAATGTAAAAACTTGACTTTTTTTTAAGTCAAGGAATATATTAATATTTTTTAAAGGAAAAGGTGAATATATATAAAAAAACAAAGAAAGGAAAAGAGATACAAAGAGATAAGTCTCGAGCCTAAGTCATGAGGAAAATAACAAAACAGTAGGACAAAATATGGGTGTTCACGCCTCACGGTGCAGTTTGGTTCAGTTTTGAGGCTAAAAGTTATCCGAACCGCAAGATAAAAAAACATGCGGTTTGGTTTGGTTCGGTTGACCTTAAAAATAAAATCCGAACCAAACCAATGTGATTTGGGTTGGATCAGTTGGTGCGGTTTTTTCGAGAGGACACAAATTTTTGTTTCCAACATTAAAATCAAGTTAAAAATCAAAAACACAACAAATTTTCAGCAATGTTTTAAATTTCATCAAATCTTACAATTTCATTTTCACTTTACAATGTTTCCAACAACATAGACCAAGTTAACAACATGGACAAAATGTAATCTTATTTTGTAAGAAATGTAAAAGACTAAGATTTTATTATTCTCTAAAATTTCAAGTAACACGTAAATACGTTTTTTTAAATAAAAAGCAAAGGAATTTAACAAGAGAAATGGGTTTCAATAATATTAGTATTGGTCTAGGTGAAATATGTTTAATTAACATTTTTCTTATGTTGTGGTTTGGTTTGATTCGGTTGGCAAAATGTAAACTGCAAACCAAACCAAACCATGCGGTTGAGCAAGAAAATGAGCCGTTTACATCCAAACAAAATGCGATTTTTTGCAATTTCGGTTTGGGTTGGTTCGATTTGCGGTTTTTCTATTGGGTTGGTTCGGTTTTGAACACCCTTAGGACAAAGTACAAATTGTACTTAGAAAAAAGAAAACCACAAAAAAGAAAATACAAGCCCAATCTAAGCTAAAGGCGAAACACCCAAATACAATCAGCCATCAAATATAAGCATTAGATAAAATAACAATCACATAAATACATCAGTCGTGACCTATTGAGCCCAAATCAAACCTCCACCTCCAAAAACACCAAAGCTTAGAAGAACCTCACAATATAACATGCAAAAGAAAGTAGGGTGAACACTGCCCTACTAACAGAGATAAGTCGATCAAGAAACGCCTCCCACCTGCAAAACTATTGGCTTGAACAGAAGACAAAGAGCCACTTACCACTCATAAAAGGTACAAGAACTACTAAAGTTTTTACCAATGAACCAATTTAAGGATGAGAAATTCACTTATCCACTAATTGCTCAAAATATGTAGTTTTTTCTGAGAAAAGTCTTTATAGATGGTTCAAACAACTGATTCCAAACTA
Source organism: Medicago sativa (assembly GCF_051527215.1). NCBI lineage: Eukaryota > Viridiplantae > Streptophyta > Magnoliopsida > Fabales > Fabaceae > Medicago > Medicago sativa. The sequence goes on from NC_140749.1 coordinate 52,092,580, forward strand.
AAGTTATACCGATCCTATATTGATGCTATAACTTAACCCCAAAGAAAATACCCACCAAACACGTCAAATCAGTCGGTTGCAACGGAAAGCCCAATTAAGCCACCTAAAGATACAATACAAAACATGGAGGGTCATAGTAGGATGCATTTTGGTCAAGGATCACCCTTCTTCTAAAGAGATTCTCACAAGTAGGCATCCTATCATAGAGAAGTTGTCGATATAAGGTAATCAACTTAAAGGGGGCCCAAGACTACTAAACCTTAGAAAGAATAGAGATTCTATCAGGTATGTTGGTCCTCTCTAGCCATCCCAATGAAAGAAGACGGTAATCAAATTCTACCTAGAAACAACCAAAGAGGTTAGTTTTCCAAGACCAAGAATCAAGAGCCAGAGAGATGATGACATATGATGTATAGATCTAGAATCTCAACAAGCAAATCTTCTCACACAAAAAGATTTCTCCTCTACTTAAGATTGGAAGCCCACTAAGAACCCAGCCTTAAACCCATGCTCCCCACATAACTGTCCTTTTGCTCCAAAATAGAGAACAAACGAGGGTACTTGGTCTTAAGACAGATCAAACCAACTCAAGTATCTTACCAAAAAAAAGTACCCTGCCCATTTTGAACAACCTTTCAACTCTCATCTACAAACCAATTAGAATCTGACTCAACTGAGGTTCCAAGCAACGAGATAACTTCCCACCATAAAGCATTCTGAAAGCCTTCACCTCGACTCCCTAACACCAACAAAGGTTTTATAGAACCATATTGGGCAAAGAGGATGTACTGCCACTTCCCAGTCCTCCTGACATAATATGACAACACCATTTATTAAGAAGAGCCATATTAATCACCCTAAGATCCCTTTATTCAAGACCACCCACGGCCTTAGGTTTATGAACATAATCCAGCTAACAGACAAATATTTTTTACCACATCTAGAACCACTCCACAAAAAATTCCTCTGGTGGGCAACAATCATCTTCCAAACCATAACAGGCATTTTCAAGAAAAACATGTAAAAGATAAGGATCAAGATGAGAACAGAGTTAAGGATGATCACCCTAGCTCCTAGACTAGCAAACCAGTGTCTCGAAGAAGCCAACCTTGTAGAGAAAAGATAAACCGGGGCTTCCAAGTCCTACTTCTATTAGTATTTTCCCAAACGAGAAGGCCAAGATACATAAAATGTAGAGAACTCGCTTTACACTAAATTAACTGCTCATCAAGCTCATGGAAGGAATTAATTACATTCACACCAATCAAACTATCTTGGAAAAGTTCACATTAAGACCATATGCTAGTTCAAACTCTCTAAGAATAGTCTTTATGGTCCAAAGGTTTTCCACAACGGCATTACATATAATCAAGGTAGCATATGCATTTTTTCGCTTGATAAAAAAAACAAGGTAGCATCAACATATTAAAGGTAAGAGATCACAATCCCCAAATTATCAATTTTAAACCCAAGAATTAATTCCGGTTCTCCTTCTTCCTTAGAGACCCACTTAGAATCTCAACAACTAGAACGAACATGAAAGGAGCCAAATGGTCACCTTGTTTGAGACCTCTAAAAATTTATCTCTTCCATTAGACTCCCATTTACTAAAACAGATAAACTTTTAGAGAAGTCACTCGCCCGAATCAATCTCCGTTAACGGTTGTTGAAACCAAACTTACTAATCTTATAATCAAGAAAGCTCTAGCTGACCGAGTCAATGACCTTCTTAAAATTCACTTTAAAAATTAAACGGTTTTTTTTTTGAAGAAGCCAAAATGGAATTTATTAAAATCACAGTGAATCCTAACCAGCACAAGGAGTGCTAGGCTAGGAATCGTAAAGTAACAACATACAAAGAAAAATTAGGGAAAACCCATGCACTCGTGCATTAAAGACAAAATGTAAAAAACCCACGGAAACACCACCTAACAAAGAGCTAACTTCGAAAACAATAAAAGGAAATACCAAAGACAAAGCTAACACCGAAATCAAAGACAACCCTCCACACAACAACATAAAACAAACCAGAGAAAACGATTCCAATGCTCTGACTCCCTGCTGCATCACCGCCACAACACACCACAAGACCGCCACCACACCCGGATCCACCATCACACGACCTGAAACCTGTTTCTACTCACCACTGATCCACCAAAACAATATCACAACCACCATCAACTCCTTCCACCATCACAAAATCACCACCATCACCTCCTCCCACCACCACAACACCACCACCATAACCTCCCACCTCCTAACGAGTCACCTACATCACCACCAAACACATGGCCTACAACACCAATCACAAGTGCATGGGTTTTCCCTATTTTTTCTTTGTATGTTGTTACTTTACGATTCCTAGCCTACTACTCCTTGTGCTGGTTAGGATTCACTGTGATTTTAATAAATTCCATTTTGGCTTCTTCAAAAAAAAAAAATTACCCGTCTAATTTTTAAAGTGGATTTTAAGAAGATCTTTGACTCGGTCAGCTAGAGCTTTCTTGATTATAAGATTAGTAAGTTTGGTTTCAGCAACCATTAATGGAGATTGATTCGGGCGAGTGACTTCTCTAAAAGTTTATCTGTTTTAGTAAATGGGAGTCTAATGGAAGAGATAAATTTTTAGAGAGGTCTCAAACAAGGTGACCATTTGGCTCCTTTAATGTTCGTTATAGTTGTTGAGATTCTAAGTGAAGGTCTATGATTTCGTTGACTACCAACACACCATCATTGCTTACCTTTGATGAAAGCAGATTAGTTAGGTGAGATTATTTTACAAAGTCATTATAAATAAAAGTTAAGGTGTTAGGGTTCAAATACCGTTCATGACGTCCAATTTAATAATTTTGATATTTTTATTAGTTGAGCTAAGATTTATGACAAAGCCTTATTTATTTTAATGTTTCTACCAATTTTTATTTTATTTTAATGTATGCAAAACTATTTTTTTTTTTAAGGAATATGTAAAACTGTTTTGGTAATATCACCCAAATAAATAAATTAATATGACCGGTTCTAGCAAAGTTATTTTTTTGGACATAGCAAAGTTAGTCCCGTGTGAAAATCCTCCACGTGATATGATCTACCAGTTAAGGGGGGAAAAAGAAAACATGCTGACTTTATTTCATGTTGTATAACCGTATGACTAAACGGTTCAAGTTGTATGATAAATTAGACTATTATACTATACATACATACCCCTTTGGAAACAAAATAGCCGTCAATGACTAAACGAACAAGTTGTATAACCGTATGCTTCTTCCTTCGTTTCTTTACACATCACCTTGAAAGTTTCTTGGTCGCATTGTTGTTAATTTACTTGTTGGACTTCTAAACGTTGTTTACATTATACGTAATTTTCCAATATAGATTAGAATACTTTTCTTCTGTTGGAATTACATGTTGTTACTTATCTCTATGTCTCTTCCAATGTGAAAAAAAATGCCTAAATATTTTAGTTTATTATGTGTTTTATTTATCCAAATGGAGATGGTCATATATTAAAGACGTTAGAGGAGAATGTTCAGAAGAGGAGACCAAAAAGAAAAGATAAATATTGAAAGTACTCCCGTTTTCCAACCTACCTGCACCGTAAGACCACGACTGAATATTCACCGTTGGCTCTGGCTGATTTTCGGACAAAATGTCTGGGACAAGTAGTTCTTTGTTTTGAGAGAAGTGTTATGGACGTTATCTTTCTAACACTCTTCTTGTTAAGTAAAATTTACAGGGGTCTCACACCTTAAACATAAGTCCCAAATAACGAGGTGAGACGTGTTTCATTCAACAACATAGTTAAGGTCCATTAAATAGTTGGATTGACTAAAAGTGGTCTAAAGCGAGCGATAGCTAGCGTGATCACTTAATAGTTGTGATTTTGTAATATTTTCATTGTTGTTCTCATTTGTAAATAGAGTCGATTGTTCAAATTGACCTTGCAATAAACATAGTTTGAAAAATGACATTGTATAACTAAAAACACATATTCTAACATTATAATTTGAGATTCTTCATATTTTTGACTCTATAATATACGCGAAGTCCAGAAAAGTATTATAGACGTTGAATTTTTTCATGATTTTCTATAGACATGTCAAGGACATTAAATATGGCCTTCTAAAGAAAAATTAGAATTTCCCGACAAAAGAAAGATTAATTATGAATTTTTGTTCTTCATAATTATGAATTTGTTAAACAATTCATTATTAATCCGTTTGTCGTTTAAAAACTCTAAAGTTTCAATTTCGAAGATTAATCATGCCTACAAAATTAGTGAACAAATTTGATATGTGAGTATATGCTTACTCTAAACAAAATTACAAATTTGCGCATATTAGTTGAAAAATCCAAATATATTGAGGAGTCTTTGAAATACTATGAAACTTCGCATATCCTTTCTATATATTTTTTTATAGATGTCTCTGCAAACAATCAATTTAAAATTCGATTTTTAGGTCAAGATTTCTGTTGTTTTGTTTTTTGAGTTTTTGACGCTTTACAAACTCATAATTAATTCGTCCCTTAATCTATATTTCTGTGAAAATCTATATTTTAACGTCCTAAACATTCAGGAAAAAAAATCATAAAAAAAATTAAACTTCTAAATCACATTTCTAGATTACAAGGTTATAATACATTTTTTTATAGGTATTGTTTTTTGTAATAAACTGATGATGCAAGGACCATCACCTATATATTAAACAAAACAAAACAAAAATGAAAGGGGACTTAAGCCAAAACCTTTCAAGTATTTATAAATCTAAAACAAGGTAAGTCTAGCCTATTTATAACAAAATATACTCTAACTTGAGGTGGAATGTCATTTGTCCAAGTAAAAGAGTTAATAGATAAACCAATATTTACTAATTTATGAACACAACAATTCCCTTCTTACAGATGTAAGAGACAATGAAGTTCATATGTTTTGCGATATCCAAACATTTGTCCCATCTGTTCCTTAGGTTAAAAGGAACCAAAGATGAAGACTTGAAGGCAAGCAGAACATGCTAGAATCAGTTTCCAACCACAAATTTGACCAACCTTTGTTTTGTGCTATCTCAATTGCTTTCATAACACCTGAAAATTAAGCAAATTAAGATGTTCCAATTCCCAATTCTAAGCAAAACATCCCAAACACTCAGCTTCCATGTTCCTGAAGATTCCATTACAAGCAACCTGAGCGGGAGTACCATCAGCAGAATGGTTATTACTTCTGCAATCATGGAGGTAACCACTTGTATCCATGTGAGTGACCAAAGAAGTGATTGTAGTATGACAAGAGACGAATTCCTTGTCCTGACTCCAAAAACAATATTACTTGCTCCCCACGCAAACAAACCAGAGTGACATTCGGTTAACTTGTTCAAAGCCATAGGTGAAACTAAGGTAACACCTACTCAAATGGTTGCAAAAATCTCTAGTTAGAATGTGACTCTAAGCTTGTGGGTAATGTTTTCTCCAACGTCAAACTTGTTATTTGGAATCACAAAACAAGATGAAAATATTGTCTTATGTTAAATCAATATATAATGTTTTAAGTTTCTCATATTTTTAAAAGGGCAATTGTTGTCCAGATAAACTTGCATCTTCTAGTATTACTTCTGGTTTTTATACTTGGTGGGATCTTATTCCCTCATTTATTAAGATGTACAATCAATTTTAATAGATAGAAAGAATGACACTTGGTGCAATTTTTTGTTTACTATGATATTCTTAACGGGTTAAATCAAATAGTTTCTTTTAATTTAACTATAATATAAATTAAATGTATGCACTAATATAGTTTCTTTTAAATATTATTCTTTCTAATATAAAATTTATTTTGTATTGATTGGCCACTGTCCTTTTTTTCTCCATTTAAATTGCCCTTTAAAACCTTTGGTTATCTAATTATTTATTAGTCTCACCCTTTTAATTTCTTAACCCCCGATAAAAAATGTCTCTAAGTTTTTCCCATAGATGTCACTCAAAGACAAAAAAAAGTCATAATAGCACTGAATAAAGTTGAAGACCATGCTTTTGATTAAGCAACATGTATTTTATATAAGTTTTATAGTTATATAACTATAAAACTAAAGTCATATAAATTTTAGTTATACTCAAACCATAAGTATGAAAAACGTTTTTATACTTATAAAAGATTTTTTTTTATATTATATTCAACACCAAATAAGTATGTCATCTAAGGTAGGAAAAAACGGTAGGAAAAATTAGGATGTGACTGAATTGACCTATCTACAAAAAGATTAGAAGTTGTTGTTCATAGTTTATCCCACAAACATTAATCTATAGATTTTTTTTCCTCTTATTATTTTATACATTCTTGAAATCTTATCTTCACTCAAATTAATATTATCATTGGATTTTTTAGATTCAGCAATTGTGGCACTCCTTAAGGTGGAAGAAAATTGATGGACTTCATGTAATCTAAACTTCATATTTGTTGACATGACACCTTACCAAAACCCCAATTTTCTAACCTTTTTTTAACTATATGTCGTGGTCTATGAATAAGAACTTAAAGGAAAGAAAAATAATTTCAATCAAGAGCATAACACTGATCAAACTCACATGCGTGATTAATTGGTTTTCTTATGTTTCACATTTTATTCAACTTGTTTATTAGAGAATTTAGGATCTAGTTGACACTTGAATCCTGAACTTTTACACAAGGATGTTGCGTTAGAAAATTCTCCTAAGATTTACCCTTGATTTCTATAAGGGAAATATATTCTAATTCAAGGAAATTAAGTTTCATGTTCCATTCTACTAGTTGGCCTGGTAGTATAGGTTTATTTAGTAAATACCTAACTATGTTAATCTTACACAAGACCAAAAGCTCTCTAGGTATGAAATATTATTACAAGCATACAAGAAAGATAAACATAATTTATCAATATGTGTATATTTGGTTCCAACATCTTTCAAGATCCAACTAAGGTAATATACTACTATTTTAGCTCCATCCCAGGACTCATATGCTAATAAGAAAACGACCGACTCATCTTTAGCGGCGATGTAGATCTTGATTTGTTTTCCTAGAACTGATGGGTTATCTAAGTATTCTTTGTTCTAGTTAAAAGATATCTATTTTTACATTCCAACTTCGAGGTGAAGTTTGTTAGAAGACAGGCGAACATGGTTACTCATACTTTAGCTAGGGCGATCTGTTCTTGGGTTAGTCACCGTATTTTTTTATTCTTATCTTTCTTGTATTGAACATTAGTTGATTAATGATAATAGTTAACTTTGTTTTGGTTAAAAAAAAAAGTTAAAGATATCTATTGGTTGGAACCTCGTATCATTTCTTGAGTCCTTCAACCTTGAGCAAGGGTTATAATGCCTTTATTTTTCCAACTAACTTAGATATAATTTTGTTTGCACCTAAAAATAATCATCATGTTGGCCAACCTCGGCAGATAGGCAATTAGATTATTAGGTAAGGAAGCCTCCAATCCGATCAAAAGTTGGGCGATGTTAAAGCAGTCGAGTGTGAAAAGTTTGTTATTTATAAAGGCCACTAACGTAACTCGATCTTTGGGTCGTAATAGCTACAAGACTAATTCAAAATATAGCGGGGCTGGATAATGACACGAGAAACTCATGTTCCTTGTTTATAGCACCATTAACCACTTTGAGGAATAATGGAAGAGACACGATCTCCATGGAGTTGCGCACTAAGGACTTTGTCAATGAACCATGCCGTGAAGGACGAGACTGAAGTCGAATGTGGGGCGCCACAATCCCATTAGCAAGGGAGTTATCACGCACAACCCATAAAATTAGCCAAACATAGGTTTAGCATTGTAGGCCACGCCGTTTGTCAAGTAGGCAATAGTTCTACTATAAACTCTCAATAGTTAGGAAAATCTCAACCGGGTGAGTCATCACAAACGTTGGTAATGCCAACTCCCATGGCTCCTTCCAGCATTCTAGTAGTATTAGAAAACAAATTGATACGGGGATGCATGACATCATGTATCAAGTATCCAAACAACTTGATGGCATTGTGAAACCCACACGGTCCATAATAGGTTTCAACAAGCCAAGTATTTGGAGGTTGTTAGAGCCAATTTCGGTGACATCAAGTCACCAACACTCCATAAGTACATGGAAACCAGAATCAGGCACAGATTGTTAATCAAATATAGTCAATAATTACATCCCTAGGACTTCAACAAGTTTAGCTTATTCATGTACGACATATACCTTCTACTCCTTATTCTTAGCCTAGTATTTTTGTCATGGCTTACCCTATGGTGCACACAATGGTGAATGATACATACAATCAGGCTAAGGTTTAAGATGGACAAATATATATGGTGAGAAAGAGAACTGGAGTTGTAGCACACAATGGCATACCGCATGTTCTGCCTTATGGCAGTACTATGCAGGCAAACAACATATCTTGTGTTGGAGGACACACATGCATCCCAGTTGCAGGAATTCAACAACCATTTATGGATTACTCGATGCATCAGCCATGGACAAGTTACCCACTTTGTAATTCCAGCACGCAGTAAAGATGTTATACACGATGTCAGGACAAGTGAGATGTCAAGACATCGTGACAACACAAATAACAAACAACAACGAAAATAATAAAGGTAGGAAGTAAAAGGCACAAGTTGTTTGTTAACCCAATTCGGTGCAACGTCACCTACCTTTAGGGGCTACCAAGCCAGGAAGGAAATGCACTATAATATTATTAGTTTGAAGCGTCCATAAAAATGATCTCCAGTCTACTAGCTTCGCACCTAATCACTACCCGTGCAATTTCTATCTAAGATTCTCCTAGATATGAGATCCCCCTATCACTTCCTGTCAACCACAGTCCTGTTATACCCTAATTTTGGACCTAAAAATACTAGTCAATTTTTTCTTTGCTTACATTATAAGTCACTTGAACTGTCTCTGATCAATTACATCTTTCTCTGCTTTCTATTTCAATGTTATTTGCAAAATTCACATGTAAGGGTATTTTAGTCATTTCCCATGTCAAATTTCTTTCAGTCTTTTAAAAAGTTGGTTGAGTCCTTTCAAATAGTTTGAATAAGTCTTCATTTCAATTCTATGTCAGAATCCATTCCAAAATTTGCATTTTGAAGTCATTTTGAGTCAGTTTTGCCCCTAGGGGCATTTTGGTCATTTCAAGTGTCAAGTTACTGTTTAAATCCTAAAAATTGTCTATGAGTCTGTTAATTTTGCTTGAATGAGTCTTTGCTTCAGTTCCTTGTTAAAAACCCATTTTAAAATTCGTATCTAAGTCATTTGCAGTCGTTTTAGCCCCAGGGGCATTTTGGTCATTTCACACGAAATTTCGGCAGAGAGGTACTTTAAAGTACCTCATTTAGGCCATTGGTTCATTTTAGTCCGTTTTGTCAATTTTATTTGTTCCGCTTTACGTTGTTTTCCATTTTACCAGTTTTAATCCAATTTTATCTTAAAAATTTCTAAAGTCCTAAAATTCTAAAGTTGCATCTTAGTCCTTGAGTCATTTTATTTTCTTTTTAAGTCCTTTTGATTCGAATTTTTTTTCTTTTTTAGGTCAAATTTCTTAATTCTTTTTTGGTCAAACTGCAGCTAAGTCCTTTTTGTCCAGCTTATTGTTTTTTTATTATTTGCAGTCCAGTCTTTTTAAATTTACAGGAATGGTCCATGCATTTTCAACATTTGCAGAAAGGTCCTCAAAGCAAAAAACCCAGCAAGGCCGAGTTATTCCAAGTCCATGTCCAGGTGTCACAAGGCTATTGGTCCAGAACATTACACTTGGCCTATAAATTGAGGCCACATCACCAATTACAGAGAACTTTCCCAATTACTCAGTGACACATCACCATCAGAGACCTTTAACAGAATTTCTCTCTCCAATCACCACCGTAACAGAATTCAATCACCACCGTAACAAACTAAAACCACCGCAATCCAAATCAATCATCGCCACAAAGTTTCTCAAATTCATCAATTCACAACCAAAAATCCACAAAATTCATCACAGAAAGCTCAAATTCAACAATTGCACAATGAAAACAGTTCAAGATTGAGGTGATTTTGTTTCGCAATTCTCAGAGATTCGAAGGAATCATCATCATCGAATTGAAGACTGCAATTCCAGCACAATTTCAAGGAAATTGTACGATCACAGTTCGAAGAAGAGAAGAAAGGGGAAATTGAAGCAAGATCACAGTTCGAAGAAGAAGAAAGCCAAAGCACCGATTTATTTTCGGTCTCGAAGTTCACCAGAAGAAGCCGAAGCTTGCTCAAGGACCTTACGTTCGAATCTCCAAACAAATCCAGGTATATTCAGGGAAAACCTTCTCGTTTTTGCGTCGAAATCATCATCGAAGGTTTGAGATCAAGAATGAACGGTGAATTGAAGAAAGATTTTGAAAAAGATCCGAAGAAGTTCGAACGAAACCCTAGAAACATGAATCGTCCAAAATTCACCGTTTATTTCATCAATTGAGTTTCAAATCCATGAATAATGAAGAAAGTAGTTCGAATTAGGGTTTTGATTCAAAATTTTTTTGAAAAGAAAGTTGAAACCCTAAAAAACAAAAGAATCCGAAATCAAACCTGTAGAAACATATAGATCGAAACGTTTTGAACGCTCGTCTTCAAAGAACGTGTAGATCGAAACGTTTCGAACTCTTGTTCTCTAAAAAAGTCAAAATCAAACGGTTCGAACAACTTTCTTCAGAAAAATAGCAAGATCGAAGTGTTTCGCATCCATTCTATGTTTGATTTGTGTGTTGATTCATAGTTCATAGTCCAAAATCATGTTTGATGTGTGAATGCCATGAACGGCGCCGCTAGGGTTAGAGTAAGAAGAAGAGAGAACGAGAGAACTCTGAGAGAAGAGAGAGAAACGAATGGGAAAATGAGGTGAACCGGTCTTCAAGACCTTTTATAAGCAGACTGAACCGGTTTGGTTCAGTCATTGGACCACTGGCTTTGTGTCCTGGCCGTTAGATCTAAGGGTTGATCCAGTTGGATCAATCCAACAGCCTTCTGTGATTCCCTGAGGATCCAGGATCCATCCATCCTTTGGGCTTGGGTTTGGGCTTAGTTTCCTGCGTGTCTCCTTGTTTTGTTGCTATTCTTACCACTGTTTCTTGCTATTTGCACACCTTTATGCTCAAAAGATTTGTTAAAAATTCCAAGTATTTTTTTTCATGTGTTTTGGACTAGTTTCTTGATCTTTTTGTGATGTTATTATGTGTTGAATTTGGATAAAAAAGTATGTAGCATTTTTTTTTATTATTAGTTTGTTGCATTTGTTAAATCTTGTGAAATTTTTTACATGTTCTCGTGATCAAAACTCTTTGAAAAAATTCCAAAGAAATTCACGAGTGTTTTTTTTGACAATTATGTGACTTTTTGGTGTTAATTGTACATAAAAAATTGGTGAGCATGGTGTGGTTAATTCTCCTAATGTTTTGTGACATTTTGTGCTAAAAATAAATGAAAACTCATTTGATTTTAATTCCAATTGAATGTTGGTAACCTATATCTTTTGATTCCATAGGGTTTAGCTACTGTTTGTATTTGACATTAGTGCATGAGTATGAATCTTAGTAGGTTACTTAGCTTGCAAGTTAGTTAAATAGTTAAATAATGCAAGTATGTTCAAAATTTGTTTTAAAATGCCAAGAAAATCATGTAGTCTTAATTTCCATTCCAAAACTTTATTATGAACCTTTTTAAATGTAATTGGAATGTGGGAATTATAGGTCACTTGGTTCTTGCATTTTATGAATAAATTTTAGCTATATTTGCACTCTTTTGCCTTTATTTTCTACCCTTTATGTCCTAGTATTTCTCTTGCTTTATTCCCTTTGATATTGCTCTATGCTACTAACCTTTCCATTTCATGTTTCATATTCATCATAAGCATTCCCACTTCATCTTCTTCTTCATCTAATTTCTTGCATTTTAAGTTAAAAAATGTAAATACTTAGAGGTTTTGTAATATTTTACCTTCATGCAATTTTAATTTCTTGGCAAAGAGGCCATAGAATGTATCTAGGCCAATGATGTAATAAGGACAATGGACTCTAATAATGTACACCGACACAAGCACCGACACATACACACACACCACTTTAGGTAAATAGCTAGAATATGCATGTTTAGATGTATGCTTAGGATTGTATGTTTAGATGAATGCCTAGGACTCATACTTAGAAAAAACCAATTTTCCAAACAAATGTGAACAATTTCACTCAAAGCTTTTCCAAATAAACCTTGGGATCCGACATCCCATTGTATTTTCTTTTCCATTTTCTTAATCAAATTTCAATGAAAATAATCAAACTTTGACTTCTTTTGCAATTCACTAATCAAATCTCACAATCTCCTAATCTCATGCCCTTGAGGCCTCTTTCTATTCTTCAAAATCCCATTTTCAAACTTAAAATCACTACTAGAAAAATCAATTTTAGAGAGGGTAGAAATCCGTCACTAAACTACCATAATTCCCTCACAAACGAATTTAGTGAGGGATTTAGTGACGACCGGCAATCCCTTAAGAATATTGGCCTTGCTAAATTTTTGTGAGGGATTTTGGTTTCCGTCCCTAATTGACACGGTTACAATCCGTCCCTAATCATATAAATCCGTCACTAAATATGAACTAGAAATGTGCTAAATCTTGGACAAATCCGTCAGTGATTAGTGAGGGATTCTGGTTCCCTCTCTAATAGTGAGGGACTATTCCATCAATTTTTACCAGTATTTCCGTCAGTAATTAGTCACGGATTGGTTTTCCCTCTCAAATTGTGAAGGCATATAACACTAATAGTGATGAACCTAATTCCCTCACTAATTGAAACAGAAATTTGCATCACTAATGTAATGTTCAATTTCCTGCCAGATTTCATTAATTAATTATATTCATATTTTAACTGCATTTACTATATTAAACCATATTGAACATGTTGGAAATATCCAATAAAAAACACTTGATAAATTGTCTTCATACCCATCACAGACATTCATCACCATAAAAGTCATAAGGAAAATGTCAAGAAGTTTACAATTACAACCATTGTTCCAACTCTCAAAATACATGAAGAGTCACAAGGAAACTACTCCTCATGGGGCTGCTGGTTCTAGTACCATTAAACAATAATTTTTTATATGAGGAAACTACTCAAAGCAACACATATAAAAAAAATAATTAAGATACACTAAGAGACTAAACAAAATAATGTAAAAACAGATTGTGAGTTATGAGTCATACTCGGGGGCAACATATCCTTGAGTGCCTAAAACACGAGTTGAAACATGTCCACCGATTCTATCAGGTCCAAGCTTTGCCAATCCAAAATCAGAAACTTTAGCATGGAATTTTTTGTCCAAGAGGATGTTGCTGCTCTTGAAATCTCTGTGAATCACTGGAGGACTGACATGTTCATGAAGATATTCCAAACCCTTGGCAGCTTCAAGTGCTATTCTTAACCGAGTTTCCCAATCTAGATTAACAGACATGACACTGGAATCTACAATAAAAAAATTCATCAAAATCAACTCCAACATTACAAATAACATAAATTGGTAAAAAAAATAGCACCATCTGTAAAGGTGCAAACACAATTTGTGCGCATTTTATTACTTACTGTTATTGCTGGCAGGATAAAGATGTTCCTGCAGACCACCATTTGCCATAAATTCATACACCAGCAGCTTATGATTATGATCAGAGAAGTATCCAAGCAATGCAAGCAAATACGGAGAATGCAACCGATTAAGCAATTCCACCTACAATGAGATGCAATTAATCAACCAATTCTCAAAACAAAATGTCTTCCCAGGTCACTGATCTCTATCGAATTCATCGACTCAATGCCGGGGAAAGAAAAATCATTATGATCCATATTCTACAAATTTTATTGGTTTGATAACAAGGCAAATCAAGTGCATACAAAAATGTACAAACCTCAAATTTAAACTCTTCTTCTCCTTGCTTTCCTGCCCGATCCATTAATTTAACCGCAACCTTCCTTCCATCGTTGACCACTCCTCGGTAAACAAGTCTAAATCCACCAGGACCGACTACATTTGACTTGCTGAAGGCTCCAGTAGCAGAATGCAGCTGCTTGAAAGTGAACACCTTAAGTCCTTTCTCAGTAACAACTTGTAGGTTTGAAAAATCACTTTTCTCAGTAACAACTTGTAGTAACAATATTGTATATACATCACATTCCAATATACAAATCCATATGTGACAATCATTATCATTCATACTGTACTATAAAATATACAATTATTTTGGTTGAAAAAGTATAACAATTAACAAGTTGAATTTGATGTCCAAGGTTGAAAAGGGCAGGGTGGCAAAAACAATTTTCACTTCACATATGAAATACTCCAAATTTTCAGACAAAAAACAAGCACATGCAAACAGCACAACCGACACTCATGATTATTGAGAAGGTGTATCGGAAAAAAATTCATGTCCCTCGTAGAAAATATATTAGTGTTTATAGAGATAGACATTCATCACCTTATAAACTGATTTTGTAAAAAAAAAAAAAATTATAAATGATATAATGTTAGTATAATTTCTCCTTTGTTGGGATTTGAACTCTCTAACTTTAACTTCTCAACTCCTTTGTCATATGGCAACCCCTTAAAAAAAACTCTTTTATCATATGTTGTAAGGATAAGTTAATTAAACTCAATGCAAAAATATAATATTTACCTCCATTTTCTTTTGGTGATGCTGGTTCGTCCTGCTGCTGTGATCTGTTGATCTACGAAATGGGGCTGTTGCATGTGTGCTTGTTGTTGACAGCAGTCCGGATTTGAGAGTGCAGGGGCGCTGTCTGGCACACACTCCAGCTTCTGTCCTGTTTCCTATCGTTTGTAAAAGACATTCTATCAAATTATGAGTCAAAAATGAGACACATTATAAGACATCATGACTATATATGCAACAAAGTCCCATAATTCTCAAGGACAAAAACCAACATTAATCTCAATTGTGCACATGTAAATTTCTAGTATCATCTATACCAGCCAGTGTGATAAACTTACAAACACTGCGACAATAACAAACTTAATAAGCGGATGCATAATCAGCTGCTTTCTCATCAACTTATTAACCACCTATAAAATAAATAAAGTTATTTTAAAAAGGATACTATTATACGATTAAAACACGTAAAGAAACAAAAAAGTAATAGCATAAACTAGATTCATAATTCACCAGAAAAGGTTACTTCATTCAATTGAAATCTTGTTAAAACTTACAAATGCACAGAACCAAGTGAAAACCAAAATAAGAATTATAAGGAACAATCACATGTTCCAATTTCACAGTCAAAACATAATACACAAAAGAGTGCTTCTTCTTCAACGTTCAAGTGAGCACAAAATACTAGAATGGTAGAGAAAATAGCAGAGAACAGAACCAACAGTGTAAGACATTCAAAAATCTAATCTAAAACAAGTCTCATACTACCAATCTTCAACAAAATCAAAAGTGAAATAAACCCATTCTTCAACAACAATCATTCAAAATACAAAATTGAAAATCAAAATTATTAACAAACAAAAGGAAGGGTTTGTATTCACCTGTTTCAGAGCAACTTCGATTTTGGATTCAGAAATCTGAGTGAGTTCACTGTAACCCCCCACAAAACCCAAATCATATAACAATAAAATAAAAAATAAAAAATAAAAATAAAATAAAAAAAATCTGAGATTGAGAGAGAGATTACCGTGAGTTTTGAGAAAAGGAAAGATTTGAGGGAACGATTCTGGAAGAAGGAAGGAGGTTCGATTTTGGTACTGAGGTTTGATTTCAGTGAAGATTTGAGATTTGATTTTGGTATGATTTGAGAAAGATTCAGTGAAATTTTGGTTTGATTTGAGGATATGAGGATTTAGGAGTGATTTGAGGAGATTCAGTGAAGCTGTTTGGAGTTCTATTTCTGCATTTTTGGAGCTAGAGTTCATAGGCTGTTTTAGGATCGTGAGAAAAATTGAGGAGAAAAATTTGAGTTCATAAGCTGTTTGGAGTTCGATTTGTGCATTTTGGAATTTGATGTCTGCACTTTGGAGCCAAAATTTGGGGAAAAATTTTTAGGGTTTGTGAAAAATAGAGGGGGAAGATTTCAGTATAAGAAGAGGGAAAACGAAAACGTGTAACAAGGTAGGGGAATAATTTAGTTTTCTTATTAATATCAATAATTGTTAGTGAGGGATTAATTTCCTCACCAACTATGTAGTGGACATTAGTGATGGCTTTAGTGAGGGAATCGTTAGAGAAGGATCACTTCCATGCCAAATTCCGTTACAAACGTTAAACTTGTTAATTTGCTGAGGGATTTAGGGACGGATATTTTGTGAGGGATATTTTGTGAGGGATGTTTAAACCATTCCCTCACCAATCATTGGCAATTCAATTTTTGTTTTTAATACCGTAATCCGTCTCTAAATCCGTCACAATTAGTTACGGAATTTTGTCCCTCCCTAAAATCCCTCTCTAATTTGCATTTTTCTAGTAGTGAATCAACCAACAAAAATAAAAACATTTTTTTTGAGAGAGAACTACGGTGGATTTGATCCCTTAAACGGGTACGTAGGCAAGGAACAAAATTCCTTCAATTCAACTAAAATAAAAATTCAAACATTCTTCTCCCTCCAATTCTTCACCTAGCAAACTTTAGGTTTTAATAACATTTTTCAAAATAGCATTTAAAAATAAAGCGCGCGCGTAGAAATTAAAGACGGTTCCTATAGGATACTATAGTCGTTATGGGTGCCTAACACCTTCCCGTAGCGAAAACAACTCCCGGACCTCGATTCTCAAGGGTTTTGCTTACTTTTTCCCTTCCCAAGAAAAAAATAAGGTATCACCGGTTAGAAAGGTTCAAACGTAATCAATGTTTGACACCCGAAAACCAAGATAAAACAAGTCCCAATGATTGACTCAATAATAACAACAGTAATGGAGACACACTTCTAAACAGAGAATCAGCTCTTGCTTACAAGCTTTGAGCAATTTAGAGTTTACAACTCAACTACAGTCCAACTCTATCCATCAACGAGATACAAGAATGGCTCACAAATAACAGGGACAAACTAAAACCCTAAATGACACTTTTGAGAATTGCGGCTTCAGTAGTGAATTAGGTATTGAGTCTTCCTTTATATAGCCTGAATGCAGAATGGGATTGATGCACAAATCTGGCCAAACATCCAGCTGAATCACACGGTTTTACAACACAAAGATCTGAAGCAGATAAGATGTTTCCTTAAACGTTGCAACAACATACTTAAGAAACACGCTAAATACAAACCGTCTATCTCTGCTTCTAGAAACCACACGCTTCTTGGTCTATCTCTACTTCTAGAAACCACACGCTTCTTGGTCAACTCTTCATGTGGAACAAATCTTCAGAGAATATTCAGGAATCTTCACGTTTAAGAGTAATCTCCAAGAAAGCGGAACAAGACATGCTATGATGTCGCACCAACATGTCAAGACATCTTGTCCGACATCTTTCTAGAACTCTTGTTTTAACAAAATGCAGCCAACACAAGTCTACAAACCTAACACACTTGCATCGACAAATCCTGTGACAAGCCTTCCACGACTTGGTGTACTTGTACCAACCCTGGTGGGTTTGACGACACCTTGACTAGCAGTAAAGTTATGCTGGTGAGCAACCACATATAACGAATCCATTTCGCCAATGTAACCCTCCATTAGTTCAAGAGACTCAATGGAGAAACAATGGTAAGTCCATGCTCAAGAAGTAGATGAATCGGTTAATGCCTTCATCAAAAGGTTCATAAACATGGCTGAAAACGCTACAAGAAAAGTTTGAGATCTCATGATGATTAGTTGTATTAATGGTAGCATTGTGTACAATTGACTTCATAGACATGACGAAATCAGTCCTGTTTTCATTAATAGAATGATGGATAACTAAACTTCAAGAAGCTCCTAATTTGTGCCTAATTGATGTGGACTCTTAATCTGATTCATACAACATATGTTAGATTATTTTACAATAATATATAAACATGGTTCATGTAACTAATAAATTGACTTCAGATAAAAGATGGTTTAAAGCAAAAAAGTTTTTTTATCAGTTAGAACATTCAAGTAATTTTTGTCTAACCAAAATAATGCAAAGATGAAGATTTTTCCAAATCAAAAAGATCTTAACAGAAAAGAAGTACACAAACTCACCAATTTGATGGCAGCTTCTTTCTCAATTCTCTGATGATGTTATGAAAGCATTGGGCAGCTTTGCTTCAGGTGAGAGCGACATGTATCATAGGATCAAACATAAAGACCAACCATTTTTTCTTCCTTAGATAGAAAATAATGATGTCTAAAACAAAGATGAACTCTGATACGTGTTTCTCTCACCCGAAGCATAGGTGACCACTGAAAAATTGAAATTTAATTTGTGAGTTTTTTTTCTTCCTTTCAAGTTTTGACAAGCTCTAATATCTTGGTGGATTGGTTTTTGGTTTTATAGGCACTAATAATATTGTTCACGGGTCGTTTAGGTCTTGTGCTTATCTCTTTGTGCCCATGCATGACCCTGTCTTAATAACGACTTTTGTTATAAAATACAATGATTATATAAAATGTCCTAAAAAATGATTTATAAATAAGAATAGGACAGATTCATGTATCATGTGCATTGCAAATTGCAATCATATGTATCGATTATATCCTAGGAGAAACTCTTGTGTGAACCAGGACCAAAAAATTTGGTTTGGTCACACATCGAGAAACTCTTGTGTGAACCAGGACCAAGAAATTTGGTTTGGTCACACATAGAGTTTTTGTCTTCTCTCTCTCTTAACAAATAAACAAATATTTTTCATTTTCTCTCTCTTCTCTCTCTTCTTTCTTTGGTTGTGACCAAAGAAAATTTCTTGGTCTATGACCACCTAAAAATTTCTCATATCCTAGTTGGGAGGGAAGTCATCACTCGACAATCATCACTCATTATATTTCAATTAAACAATTCCCACTATACCAAGGGAGGGATTTTAAATCTAGAAGAATAAGTTTATTTTTGGACTAATGCTTCTACTTAGGAGAATAAGTTTGATTCCAACAATGTTATCCGACTGTTTTGGAGAAGTGCATATTTACTGTTCGTCAATACTATAAATAAAATTACATCGAGTTGAAAGAACTTAGGCAAAAAAAATTATATAAAATTAATTTTTATTTTGCTAATTAAGAAATTTTATTCAAGGTGTTTTAATTTTACAAAACAAGAGGTACTATGAGGATATGATGTTCAGTTCAAGGTAAGGAAGATCTAAACGTTCAAAAAACTTTTACAAATGATTTATATTTATCTTTCTCCAACAACAATAATAAACCCAATTTTTTTTAATGTAATGTATATATTTCTACCGTTGAACCAAATTTTTGGAGTTAAATGCGTTTAAGCTGAACATTGTAATTCGAACTCAAAATTCTTCACTTATACGTGTAAGTTTTTAAATGGTTATTATCTAGACAATTGTGAATTATTTTTTTTAGTGGAAATGTCTTTATATGTTTTATCCGTTTCACAATATTTGTCACTTTTAAAAAATAATTTTATTTCACATTACTTATCACTTTCAAGTTTCAATGCAACCTTAATTATTATTGATTTGTCAATAATACTTTTACATATTTTTTTTAAGCAAAAGAAGGGGTGCAGAGGGGTCTCCTGCTGCAAAACCCTAATCGTATATAAAAAGAAAAAAGTACAAAAAATGAGGGGGGACAAAACCAAAACCCTCAAGAAAATTAAAAGCTAACAGGAAAACCAAAACCCAAAGCAAAAACAGGAGAGAAAAGACTCGTAAAAGAGCTAGCGAGACGAACGGCTAGAGGTACCCACCTTGAAACCTTTACACGCTTTGGACTGCTGCTTCTTGCTCTTCTTCTTTCTTGGGACCACAAGTTGAAATGGTTGGCCAGTGTCTCTTGTTAAATCAACAGTTTCATTTTTCTGACCCATGTTAGCCCAAGAATCACTCAAAAAATCCATAGTTTGCTAGGCCACAGAAGGGACAAGTCCTAAAACTTGCATATTGTGAATAACATTTGCACTAAAATTTGACAAGTTAGGGTCGGTCCCAACTACATATTTATTGTAGAGAGAAATTATAGAATAAAATAATAAATTGTTAAATGTATTATAGAAAAACACACAAAATTTTATTAAAAATAACAAAATTTATTTTATGTCTTGATATGTGTCAATTCATCAAAAGTGACAAGTATTATGAAACAATAGAGTATTAAAGAAATAAAGAATGAAAACCCAATATCGGCCGGCAGCTTTGAAATTCAATATTGATTCCTCTCAAAAGCACGCTTCTAATTTGATAATGACACTTATTGTCTTATGCAACCGACATTATTAAATCGACTAATACAGCTTTCATATAAGGAAAATGTGAATTTTTTTTCTGCAGGCCCTACTTTCCAAAAAAAATTGTTCAATGTGCCCTACATTGAAAATAAATATCCAACATGCCCTACTTTCACTTTTGCCCTTACATAGCTCCATCTGAGATGGCACCATGTTCCTTCATGATGGCTCCATCTCAGATGGCGCCATCCTACTTGCTTTTTATTTTAATTATTTTTTCGATTTTAATTTTTTTTGGCTTATTAATTAATACCTCCGTTAGGATAGCTCCATCTCAGTTGGCACCATCCTACTAGATTCTTTTAATTTTATTTTTTTTAGTTTTATGCTGAAAATTTATTAAATGAATTTATTAAATAGAAAAAAATATAAAATAAAAAAGGTTCCAAAAAAATATGGATTGTGTCGAGGTGAGGGTCATTATCAAAAAAATTGCCCATATTTTAATCTTGCACGCCAGTAGTACTTTCGTTGTATTTTTTTTTCTTCTTATATATCAATCCAGTTCACCACTAGAGTTATTGGTCCGTATATGTAGGATTTGAACTTTGCCCGAATTTGTCTACGCGAAGACCAAAAAAGGGTCGTCCAAATTTAAACACCACTCGCATTAGGACCGAAATGAATGAAGTTGAAAAGGTTCCAAGAAAATGTGGATTGTGTCGGGACGAGGGTCATTATCGTAAAAATTGCTCTAATTCTAATCTTGCACGCCAGTAGTACTTTTGTTGTATTTTTTTTTCCTAATATATCAATCTATATTATTATGTTATTTTATATTTTTTTCTATTTAATAAATTCATTTAATAAATTTTCAACATAAAAATAAACAAAACAATATAAATAAAATAAAATAAAATAAATAAAATAAAATAAACAAAATAAAATAAATTAAAAGAACCTAGTTGAATGGCGCCAACTGAGATGGAGCTATCCTAAAGGAGGTATTAATTAATAAGCTAAAAAAAATTAAAATAAAAAAAAAGAAAGAAAAAAAAAGGCAAGTAGGATGACGCCATCTGAGATGGAGCCATCATGAAGGAACATGGTGTCATCTCAGATGAAGCTATGTAAGGGCAAAAATGAAAGTAGGGCATGTTGGATATTTATTTTCAATATAGGGCACATTGGACAATTTTTTGAAAAGTAGAGCCTGCACAAAAAAAAATCAAAATGTATAGCTTTTTATAGTTGCAATCATAATTTGGCTTTGTTTTTTGTTGGCTAGTAGATCAGCAATGTGACATGAGCATTATTGTTTTTGCAAACCGTCGGCGGTTTGGAATTTGGATTATATTCATTTGGTGGGCACATTGATTCAATCATTTCATTTTGAAATTAAGTCTCATTCAGAGTATTGAATTGGTTTTCAAATAAAGTTTAATATTAACTCATTTAGTATGATAATTTGTGCGAATACTAGACGTATGTGTATAAATGTGACGATTTTGTCCACTAAAAAAAAGAATGTTATGATTTGGCAGTTTGATTTAAATTAGATCAATTTACATCATATGATCAATGGAAGACCAATTCAATCCAATAAGAAATGTTTTTTTTTTTTTTTTTTTGGCATTTTGAGTTGGATGTGAGGTCGAGAGAAATTGTGCCGCTTCTTTTAAAGTACGAGTTTTGGTCTCCTGTAAATGTGAAGGCGTTCTTTTGATAGATACTTTAAAATGGGGTTTCGACTCGTCTAAATCTCTTTTCTAGGAGGATTATAGTTGACCATATGATGTTTATTGCGTTTTCTAAAATGAGTCTATTGAGTCGGCTTGTCACTTTTTTGTCAGATGTATTTTTTACGTCAAACGTAATCAAGTGCTTAGTTGTTTGGGGTCGATGATTATGATAGTAGGTTAGTTTGTATTTTGCCTTGATTTTATTTCGTTTTTTTTTTTAACTGTGGATGTGATCTTTTTGTTTTGTTTTAGTTTGAGTATTTCTTATACTCGTTATTTGTATGTGGTTTTGTATCTGTCTCTATTCTTTTGAAAAATATCTCCATATATATATATATATATATATATATATATATATATATATATATATATATATATATATAGTTTATTTGGTAGTTTTAGTGCTATTTCAAGTAATATTTAAGCGGTTTTTTAATTTGATGAAATTTTATATTATATTGAATTGATTACAAGGTTTAATGATTTTTTTTTTTTAAGGAAGGTTTAATGGAAGGCTTGAAATGATAAGATTTTCAATGTTCATGATTTAATTTGTTGAATTGAAAATATTTTAGACAATCTATTCATTCTGTGTTGCATGAGGACATTGATAAACTTAATAGACTTATGAGGAATATCAATGGAGATTGTTTATTGGGTTTATTTGGTCTGTGGCATCACTGCTAGATTGGTGGTAGAGTTATATGCCATTTTTCACGGCCTTTTTTGGTTTACAAGTATACAATGATTGAGTTGATTCTATGATGACTCTTGATTTAATCATGCTAAAGGTTCAACCCCTTCATCTTTATGCTTTATTGATTAGTTAGATTTCCAACTATGTCGTCAAGATTGGGTTGTTTTTTTTCCAACCTGCTCTCTACTAGGGTAATGAGTATGTATATTGACTAGTTAAACATGGTGCCTCTTAATTTGTTCACGGACGATTTACCCCTCCTAGTTGGATCACATTCTCCTTCCGAATGCCATTTGTGCTGCTTACTTGCTGGGTTAAGATTGTAGTCTTTGTTGTTTTTTCCTTATCCTTTCATTCTAGATAAAAAAAAAAAAAAGATATTAAATTGAATATGCAAACATCTAGCTTGTAGTAGAAAGGTCAACATGCCTTAACTTGTCCAATTATCTTTGGCCACGTGCCCTTTCAGTTTTGAGGGAAAGGTGCAATGTAAGCTCAACCCATATGACACTTGTATTGATACTTAATACGTTGGGACATAGATCCGAAAGGGTGATTTTTAATTTAGAGTAGTGCTAGGAACACTCTCCCAAACACTCATTTTATTATTAATTTAAATCAAGGTGAGTCTCACATATTGGAAATGAGTTTCAATTAAAGTGGTGGAACATACACTAGTTTCATCGAATAAGAGAGTGAGTGTTAGAGAGAGTGTTGAAAAGAGAGTCCCCAACATTTCTCTTTAATTTATCCATATTTTATGTGTGAAGTTTTTACCACTAAACTATTTGAAGAAAAAAAAATGTTCAAGTAAATTAGTTTGCTTCTTTTAAGATTTCTTTTACAAATATTCAAAAACTAGTGTAATTAGACCGTCAATATATTCTTAAAGAGTTAGAAGACCTTCAAAGGGGCTTTTAGACCCTCCCAAAGGCCTCAGCGCCCTCCAGAAGGGCCTTAAGGCTCAAAGGCGCATTTCCCTAGGATACCGCCTCTATTTGCTTCTAGAAGCATCTAGAATGCACCTAAATACCTAAAACACCCCCGTTACTTGCTGCCTAAGTAACCACAAAACAGGCCCAAAGAAGACTATAAATACCACCCTTGGGAACAATCTCAAAGCATCCAATAAACAGTCTAAACCCTAGATTCTATCACCGTACTTTTGCAAGTACAATAATGAAATAAAACCTCAAGAATATGATATAGTGGTAAAAAGACATTTTGGATTTAGAGTACGAGACCGGTTAGTGATTTTGAATGGAGATTAATGTAAATTCTCTTGTAAGTGTTATTCAAACATTATAAGGTTTTCCATATTTTAATTTGTGACACTATCCTTTCAACCTATAATTCATATATATTGAACAAAAAATGGAAATAAATAATTTGAAATGAAAAATAAACTCCCTTGCAAATGAAACTAATTCAGATATGAAACAATCATCAGCCCCCGCTTATGTAATCAGTCTGGATAAGGGATGATATTAAATGATTTAATTTGTTTAGACTTATTTCACATTCAAATTAGTAATTTACTAGTTTGACAAAGTGTTTTTTAAATTAAATTATAAAATAAATTGTAATGTGATGGACCACAACAAGTGTCCTAGCAGTATCATCCGTCAAAAAAGATGATTGCTTTATCATCATCGTTTGAACATATAATAATTACAAACAATCATTATAAAACTAGGTATGATTAGTAAGTAAGATCTATCAAACATCGACATTAATCTAACACGGGTATCACTATCGTGAATTTAGAAAGTCTCAAAAGTTTGGGTAGAGAGGGTTGAGAAACATTTATATACTCATCTTTTACTCCTTGAGCAAAATTAAGAATGAAAATTAGTGAGACAAATTGATTACAATAATAAATAGAAGGATCATGAACTGCTCAAAACACTATCTTCATCTAAAAATCACAAACCAAACAATTCAATTTAAGTGGGTAATAAGTTTTACAAGAGATGAATCGTTCGGGAACCCGAGTTCGATTCCTACGTGAAACAATTCTTGAACATGTTATCCTTACATCATAGCTTAACTCCTGATTATCAAAGTCTCTTTCCTCTAGTTATCCTTACATCATAGCTTAACTCCTGATTATCAAAGTCTCTTTCCTCTAGAAATTGTAGGGTTAACGTTTAGAAAAAAGAAATAATAGAAGATATGTATTGAGTTGGGATTTTGAAGGATTTTAAAAGAATTTTTGGTTATAAAAAAATCTTGAGGTATTCAATCAAGATTTTAAAAGATTAGAGATAATTCCAGTGGTATTCAATTAAGATTTTCATGAATTTTTAAAGAGTCCAACAAAATTCGGTGGTATTCAATCAAGATTTTTCTCAACTTAAAAATTGTCCTTTGGTATTCAAAAATGTATAGATTTCAATGGATTATTTGATAAAATGGATTTTGTGAGACTTTTTAGTTGAAAATTGTAAAACTAACAATCTCATACAAAGACATGAGATTTCTTGAGACTCTTTTTATTCTCATTATATGTTCTTTCTTTGAGGGTCATTATGTTTTGGGTTCTAATCTTTTCACCAGATTCTAGTTTTATGGTTTTTCGTCGTTGTGTTATTTTCTTTGTCGTCGTCATTCACAGTATTATTTTTTCACTCATGATCATGTTACTGCATGTTTACTTTTTTGTGTTATTATCAATACGTAAATTGTGTAGTAGAATACGACAATCACAGTGAATTATCATCATCATCATCATCATCATCATCATCATCATTATTATTATTATTATATATGTAGTCAATCTCATAAAATCATAGTAAAAAAACAATATACATCTCGTTAATTGTTAAAAAAAAAGTTATTTTAAATTTGAACTTTTTGTTCAAACGGAACAACATAATAAGATGATAATTTATGGTAGATTAGTTTAACTTCAAGTATGTGAAGAAATATCACTTAGGAAGACATGAAACCAGAACCACTTTGTTATTGAAAATTTTAAAATTGTATTGATTTTATTGCAAACAAAATGTAGATCAAATTGTCCTTTAAAAATTCATTGAATCATTTGAAATCCTAAAAATCCATGAAGTCCATTGAAATCCATTAAAATCTGTGTTATAAATCCATTAAAATCTGTGTTATAAATCTTGATTGTAAAAAGTCTTTTAAAAAAAATCTTTTAAAATCTCATAGAATCAATACAATCCTACAAATTCTTTTAAAATCTCAAAACTTTTTCTACCAAAATAGTCTTTTAAAATCCCAATCCAATACACCCCTCTGAAGGAAAGTCACTAGAAAAGACCGCCAAAACATTGATGCCGCATCTAATTGAGTGCATAATAATTTCCATTGTTCAATACTATATGAATAATATTATATGAACTATATTAATTTTATATAACAGTCTTAATTCAAATTCTCAGAATTTGAACTCATCATAGGTTAAAATTTATGTGACTTGTATCACATATTTAACCAGAATAGTTATATAATTTTCTTGAGTAGTTCATTGAGAGATTGAAAATTTCTCTTGTATGATTAGGTTAAAATGTTAGGACGTCTTTGAGAGTATAAGTCCCATATATACGTTGATGAGAAATATGACATCCGACATCTTGAAGTTTGTGGGAGTATAATTCCCAACTCACATAGTGAAGCAATATGACATCTGACATCTGACGTTCATAAGTTATTAAGCATCATTGATATGAAGTTGATTTAGGAACTTGCACCAATCGGATAAAGAAGTAGATGAGATTCAAATAATCATAATCGTCGTTAAAACTCTAAATCAAAACTCTTTTAATTTTCATCACAATCAAATAATCTTGCAAACTCTCAAATTTACAATTTGTGATTATAAGTTTTGCAAATTGTCTAGTAGAATACGACAATCACAGTGAAGACGATAACTTACTAATTTATTAGTTGAAGCAGTTTGATGCATTTGTTAAATTTGTCATTAATACGCCTAGGACCCAACAAGTAAACTATTCAAACACCTACAACGGAACACCTTCAGGATCAACTTTGTCTGATGCATTCTCCATGATTATCTCCTGTGTTGGATCTTGGGTGTTTGCTTGATCCGCTTCCAAACCTTCTCCTAATAACAACGAAGCCACCACAAGGTCATCTTTTCCAAAATGCGATAACAGTCCATCTTTCCCTTGTCTACCGTCATTTTGTGGAAGTATTCCACATAGGCCACTGCATTGTCAAAACAGCTTTCTTCAGCAGGTTGTTGAGGCTCTCGCGCTCGATCTCCCATACCACCTTCTTGGCAGTGGCGGATCTCTTTAGGGACAGGCAGGGGCAATGGCATCCCCCAGATTTTCCTTATATACTATATTAGGTGTATTAAATCAATCAGAATTCAGTTGTTGCAGTGGAAAGGGGTGCCGTAAATTGCCATAGAAGTTTGGCACCCCTAACAAATTTACTCAAGATCCGCCATTGCTTCTCGGCCTCATGGGTCTCCAACTGAGCAGCCAAGTCCCTATCTGAACCCTTCTCCCCAGGACCAACGCAACTGACCAGCCAAGTCCCATCTTAACTAGTCGGAATGATAGCTGTTCTAACTTAACTTACCGTTATTACGGAGTAGATGTTTCATTAAAACAGAAACATATACAAAGAAAGTGGCTCTTATTTTTTGCTTTCACAAGACTAATGTCTCTATGTGTTTGGCCAAACTATGGGCAGGTTATGCTAACGCACCAACTCAACTTACTTATTTTTATTATTACCGGTTCAAAATATAAGAAAAAAAATTATATTTGTCAAAAAAACAAACAAAAAAAGTTAACTGCGTTTGGCAATGAATACAGTATATGGCAATAAGTTGTTACGGGGCACTTGAATTGTTGTCATGATTTAAAATTTCAACTCCAATCATGTTCCAAATCCAATTCAAAATCACAATCATGATTGCGACCATATTAACTTAGCTTTGTATTTTGAAAGGTCGTCACAACTTAAAACCATAATTATCATCACATTGCAAACACAACCACAATTTAAAAGGATTTGGATTCACTATAGCTCATGCTCTAGTTGTATATACGATGGTGCCTTCTCCTAATTACAAGCATCCTTATCACAAGATCAGTCTCTCATCTAAATTTCAAAGATATATATCATATGATAAGCATAAATGAAAAAAAAATTAAAAAAATTACCAAATAACTATAATACTTTCTTGTATAAAAAAAAAAAAAAACAAAATAATATGTAACACTTTCTGTGCCGAATGGCTATCTAATATCGATGATCATAAAAATCATGTCAAAAAATACTATCAGGTATATACTCAATTTAACTATGATATTGATCAGGGTTACCGGAAGCAATAACGAGCTAATGTACTGACAAGACTTTTTTTGTTTTTGAAAGAATATATATTGAGAAGACTTAATTGGGTACCATATCTGACAAGACTTAATTGGGTACCATATCTTTGCCAAAAAATACTATCAATATAGTTAGAATGAGATTAATCGATGTGAAACTAACCACTAACACTTCAATTTTATAATTGAGTGCCACATCTCCATCCAAAACTACTAACAATGTGATTAGTATAAAATTAATTGAGGTGAAACTAACCACTAACATTCCAATTTCATTACTGGTTATCTCAATGAGTCATCTATGCCCACAATAACGATGAATGTGGTTAATATGAGATTAATTGTGTGAAACTAACGACTAACATTCCAGCTTCAAAAGAAAAAAAAATCTTAACAAGTGCTCTTGAAGTATTGTTTAAGCAACTAAAATTAGCAACTTTTGTATAAAAACTTATGTAATTATTACTTTTACATGTGTTTGTCTTATATTTTCAAGATAAATCTTCCAATAATAGAATTCTTAAACAATATCCTCAAGACACTTGTTAACGTAATTCTTAATTATAAAATAACAAATCATTTCATTAATGATTCAACTTCTACAACTAATAATGTGCATGCATGCTCACATGCAGAAAGACCCAAAAAAAAGGTTGTACTGCTACCATACATTTTATTTTTGAAGGAACTACTACCATACATTTATATTCTATGGGAAATGTTAACCCGTGTCCCCGGGGCACTGGTTAAGGAAGCAAATATAGTAATTTTTGTATTGAAAGTTGTGTAATCAATGAATTAAAAGTTTAAAAAGTATATTTTTTGACTAGCAATTTCTTCTTTTGGCTTCCTTAACCAGTGCCCCGGGGGCACTGTTTAACATGACCCATATTCTATATTATATATAAAGAAAATAACTTCTTTCAACTCTTTTGGATTGTCATTTTCTCTTTCTTAAATTACCATCAACGTTAAATACAAATAACACATATAACAAACAAATAATAGTAAATTTAAATATTAAAAAAAGTGTAACAAGTTCAATCTTTATTGTACACGATATATCATTTTTTTTCCTTATCTTTTATTTTTTATAAAAGATAATTGATGAGAGTGAATTCAAAATAAAAAAAAATGTAACAAACACGATATGAATATATGTCAAGTTTTTTTTTTCCTTTATGCTTTAAAATGTGTAACAAATTAGATCGAGTATATATATAAGATTTTGTGCTGACTTTTTCATTATCCCAATTATACTTAAACAATTTTTTCTATAATAATGATTGTTGTTAGTGTCATTAAAAGGATAAGAATTTAGATTATATTGTTGGTGTCATTGAAATAGATAAACATGTTTAGTTTGATTTGTTATATAAAAAGATAAGAATTTAGATTATATTTTTCTGTTATATTGTCGGTGTCATTGAAATAGATAAACATTTTTTTTAGGGATGAAATAGATAAACATGGTTAGTTTTATTTGTTATAATTTGAAAGCAACAAAGATTTATATTTATACTTTTATTCAAAATCAAAATTTCATAGGAAAACACTGTTCATAATTTTCAAACATTTCGATGATATAAATAATTAATTTATGAAATAGTTTTCATTTGTTTAGACACGTGAGATCTGGTTGTCTGCAACCTATTTTTTTTGATAAGGCCAAGAGAAAGGTTGGGTATCCGGGAGCGCCTGAAACATCCCAACTAGGTTGGCACCTAACAGACACTCCCATCCTCTACCGCCTTCCCAATAAATAATATTATTAAAAAAAAAGGGGAAAAATAATTACAAGAGAGGGGGGACTAGGCCAAGACCCTCTAAAGAAAAAGAAAAACCAAGGCTAAAAAAAAGAAAAAGAAAGCTAAGGAAAACGATAATTCGGGAGACCATTCCTGTCCCTAGCAAAATCTGCCAACAGATGAGGAGGTAAAGAGGTAAGCCAAGAAGTACCAGTAGTGTCATGACCCATGGCTGCTAGGCCATCCGCACAACAATTTCCCTCGCGGAAAATATGAGAACAAAGTAAAATCAAGCCTTTGTGAGTACAATTATGCCAGCGGTTGCGAAGACAAATAGGAACAAGAGAAGGCTTATGAAAAGCTTGTACCGCACTAGTTGAATCTGTTTCAAGCCAAAGATGGTTCCAATTATTATCAATCGCAAATTCCATGGCCAAGATCAGCCCCAACATTTCAGCATCATACACTGAACCGCCACCAATATTGCTTGCGAATCCTCCTAAAAAAGTGCCACGATAATCACGGAAAATACCTCCGCAAGCCGCCAATAAATTCTTGACCGAACCATCTGTGTTAGCTTTAACCCAAGGAAAGGTAGGTGCCTTCCAAAAGACCGGGATAATATCTTTAAACCGCCTGTATGTGGGAGAAATAAAGAACTGATCCAAAAGGACAACATCCGAGGCTATACAATTTCCGTTGGAGATGTTACCAGACATAGTAATGAAGGAAGAAACCTTGGCCAATGTCGCATGAATAGATACAGTGGTAGCATCAAACCTTACCGCATTTCGAGCCAGCCAAATAGAATAAACCGTGTGCACCACAGCAGCTACCATAACATCACGAATTTGCGAGCTGCACCTATGAGGCACACAGTCCAGAACCGAAACAAAAGAAGCCAGGGATATGTTGCGCTGCAGCTTCATACCAAGCCACCTCCAGACAGCTTGCGCAAACTGACACTCGAGGAAAATGTGTGTTGAAGTTTCTGCGCTATTATAACACAAAGGACAAATGGAAACCAAGGTACAGCCCCTAGCTTGTAAATTCTCATCTGTAGGCATCTTAGACAACATAAGCCTCCAAAAGACAAAAGAATGAGAGGGAGGAATGCATGGTCGCCATATAGTCTTGGCCCAATCAAGCATAGTAGGTGACGGATGCATAAAAGTAAAAGCATGCTTGGCTGTAAGGACACCATCAGCAGCATGAATCCAGACCCGCGTATCCTGCAACGGAGTAACCGGAAGCGTGATACTCAAAATACGAGAGGCCACCTGCGGGTAGTCACCAAGAAAACGAGGAAACTGCCATCTCCCATCCACAATGACCGAAGCCAATGATGCCTTAAGCTTAGGGTACAGTTGCGGATTCAGATTTAACAATGTAACAAGAGTATCCCCCAACCAATTATCGAACCACAAGCTTATGTTCTCGCCATTACCAATTATCCAGCGGGAGTTGGTAGCCACAATACATAATTTATCCTTAACACCCGGCCAAACTGAGGATTTAAAATAACGGTTACGAGGAAGGCCATAAGAAAGGAACCGCTCCTGAAACATAGTAGACCACTGTGATGGCTGCGAACAAAGTTTCCAGCATAACAGAAGAAGTAACGAGTCATTAATATCACGAGTGGACTTAAGATCAAGACCACCAGCATCCCAAGGAAGACACACTTGCGACCAAGCAACCGTACAAATTTTGCGAGTGTGAATATCCCCACTCCAAATAAAGTTTTTAATCCACCTATCTAGCCTCTTCAGTAAGCGCACCGGCCAACGATAAATGTGAAATGAGTAAACTAACATACCATGAACAATAGACTTCACTAATTGAATCCGACCCATGATGGATAAAAGGACACCTTTCCAAGTGGCAAGCTTGACTTTGATGCGGTCCACAATAGGCTGAAAATGAATACCTTTCGGCAT
The DNA here is from genome assembly GCF_051527215.1 of Medicago sativa. Classification (NCBI taxonomy): domain Eukaryota; kingdom Viridiplantae; phylum Streptophyta; class Magnoliopsida; order Fabales; family Fabaceae; genus Medicago; species Medicago sativa. The sequence continues at coordinate 52,124,403 of NC_140749.1, forward strand.
CCCTTGAAAAATGGGACACCCAAGATATTGGAACGGAATGGTACCCACCGACAAACCCGACAACTGAGCAAGCAAATTTCTACGAGCAATTGACATAGCACCAGTGTATAATTTGCTTTTATCAAAATTAACCATCTGACCTGAAACTTCAGAATAAGCATTGAAAACCTTTAGCAAACATCGGATGTTTTTCCGTGAACCTACACAACAAATAAAAACATCATCCGCATACAAAATATGAGTTGGCAAGGAAACACCACGGCAATAAGACATAGGCTGCAGAGCATTAGAACACCGCTCCATCTCAAGAGCTCGACTAAGAACCTCCTCCGCAATGCAAAAGAGAAGAGGGGAGAGGGGATCTCCCTGACGAACACCTCTACTACAATGAAAAAACCCCACTGCATTCCCGTTGACAAGAATAGATAAACGAGCAGAACTCAGAATGGCCATAATCCATTCACAGAATAAATTACTAAACCCAAACTGATGCAAAACCGCAATAAGAAAATTCCAATCCAAAGTGTCGAAGGCCTTACGGATGTCAACCTTAACAGCAATGTTACCTCCGAATTGTTTCTTAGACAATAGATTGATCGCCTCTGAAGCTATGATAACACAATCTGAGATATGACGGTCTCGCACAAAACCACGCTGCTGAGGAGATATAATGCGCATGCAGATAGTAGCCAGTCTGTCTGCCAAAATTTTCGTTACAATTTTGAATTGAAAATTTGCTAAAGCAATCGGACGAAACTCAGCCATAGATGCAGCACCGGGCACTTTAGGAATCAGCACTAAAATATTAGAATTCAGGTTTGGAATAACTACTCCTGTACAGAAAAATTCCTGGACGGAACTTACCACATCCGAAGCCACAATGTCCCAAAAAAACTGATAAAAATGCCCCCCAAATCCATCAGGACCAGGAGCACCATCTGCGTTCATATCAAACACCGCCCTTTTAATTTCATCAAATGAAGGCATGACAGTTAACCAATTATTTTCCTCCACCGTTACCAAAGACGGAATGACTCTAGCCACCAAGGGCTTCAAGTGGGAAAATAAAAAAGAAGAAAAAATAGTGGCATTTTGGTTGGCTCTTATTTGTTAATCATTACTTTTTCGTCTCAAATTATAAATTGTTTTGACCATTTCATACGTATTAAGAAATGTAATTAATTATGTATGTGAAAGAGATATTATGAATTGTTTTACAAAATTGTCCTTCATAAATGGTATGAAATAGATAAATTAAAGAATTAAAAAAAGAGAAAATAATAAATAACTAAAGAATAATAAGAAAAGATATATCAATGATTCATTTATATTGTAAAGCGGGACCCTAAACACATATACACTTTGAAACGAGTGAATACCCAAATTCGTCCCTGAATTTGTACGAATCGGCCAAAAATCTCCCCCAATTTATCGAAATGCACGCTTTGTCCCTGAATTTAACAAACGTCCATCAAAATAGTCCTTCCGTCTAAATGCTCCGTTAGTGATGTTGAGCTGTTGTCCTGCATGTCCTGTTGTCTTGTACACGTGTCGACAAGGAAGCCACATGTACAATGACCAATTTGATGAAAACGCTAAAAATGTCAGTTTTACTTTTTGAATTCAATTTTTTTTTTTTTCAAATTTACCCCTCTATTACCCATACCTTTCCATCCTCACATTTCAATCAGAACATCAAACACGTCCCTGACTTTTCTCCTTCCCGCTAAAACCTTCATCATCATATCCGACGAGGAACGTTGCAAAAGATTCCGTTTTGACGTAAGATTTCGTCATTTCTTAAGGTAACAACGTTCCTTTTCGTTTTCCATTCAGTCATGTTCGTTTTCTCCCTTTTTTGTGTCCGTTTTTGTGATTTTTGTTTTCAGTTTTTAGGCATTCGTTTTCAACTTTAAACTTCATTTCATGCTTGCTTTGATTGCGTTTTTTAGATTAATAATATTAGGGTTTTGTGTTAAAGACTTAAAAATTTCATGTTTTTATGTTTGGTTACTAAAATTGATGAACATTAGAGTAGGTATGAACGAAATTAGTGGGAGTCAAATGAAGAAGACTTACAATGACAATCAATGTGGAAGGTGTGGATTGATTGGTCATAGCTCAAGAGGATGTATGAAGCAAGGTGTTGATAGGAGACCAAAAGATTGTATTGATACTGAGCCAGAAGAAGAAAATGTTGAAAATGCAGAAAGTATTGGAGGTGTTGTAGAAAATGCTGGAAATGTATCAGGAAATACAGAAAATCTTGTTGTTGAAAATGTTGGAGGTGTTGCAGAAAATGCTGAAAATGTTAATCCTGGAAATCTTGTTGCTGAAAATGATGGACAAGTTGCACAAAATGCTGAAAAATGTTGTTGCTAGAAATGTTGCAATTCAGGGACAAAATGTTGTCAATGATGTTGCAACTCTAGTAAGTGTAATAATTTAGGGACTGATTTGTTTGAATGTTTTATTATTTAGGGACGGATATGATTGAAAATGTTGTTGTAGGGTGTTCCTACATGGAGGTATGGCATTAGAGGGCCAATTATTTCAAATGAGAGGCCTAAGCAAACACCAATGAGGGGTCCTGCACCAGCACATCCAACTACTCCTGGCATTATTAGAGTACCATATCCAAATTATGGTCCATCCGGTTCGACTCAACCTAAGTTCGTGGAGTTTATCCCAACCCCCGGATTTCCAAAGAAGTGATACTTGATGCATGTTTAAATTATGATTTTGGAAATGTAATATTTCGACTTGTTTAAATTATTCCCCCTAGTTGGGTTTCTTTTTGGCTATGCAATATTTAAGAACATCCTTCTATGACTTATGACTTATTAATGCCCCATAGTTGGGTTGCTTTTGCCTATGTAATATTTCAAACTTAATACTTAAGACTTACAACTTATTTAATGGTATTTTGAAGGATGAAGTTGTGTGTTCTGTCTTTTTTACTTTGTTCTGCAAATATATGTTTCAAGGATCAAATTGGATATATGTTTATAAAATTCAAGGAATTATTTGACGGGTTTTTAATATAATTTAAGGATCGACTTGATAGTAAGTAAAAAATAACAGGGACAAAATTGCATAACATTTTCTGCAATCAATCAATTTTTTCATTGGAAATTTTTGTCACTATCGACCAATTTAGTCTCTGCTTATGTGGTATCTGACATGGCAATCCATGTGAGAGGTTAATGGTCACATCATCACCGTTAACGCCCCAAATGGACGTAGGGACTAATTTGATTGAGATATGACAAATTTAGGGACAAAACGTGCATTTCGATAAATTGGGGGACATTTTTGTACGGTTCGTACAAATTCAGGGACGAATTTGGGTATTCACTCACTTTGAAACTCTTGAGGAAGGTTGCACCTAATAGCTGGAGGGTGATGAACCCAAACCTCTGAGAGAGTAAGACCCCACATGTACCAACCCATGTGATCAGTTGGTGCTACTTGACAACTAGTAGGTAGTAAAACCCCACGAACTCATCACTTAGATAGAAAACGCTAAAAATTGAATAATGTTTGACCATTAATTTAGTCTAACAAACGAATATAGGGGATTCGAAGAATTCTAACCGCCCCTAACATTCTACAATAAAAAACAAAGTTAATTCCTAAACTCTTCCTCTGTTGCAAACAGACTAAATTACAACCCCCTTATCTTTATTTATTGTTTTTATTTATTTTAATTATTTCTAAATAAATGACACGAATTGCTTAGTTAGAACGACAATCCATAAACGATACTCTACTTATCACTTTATTAATTGATAAATAATTTCGTACACTTTAAATTCGATCATCACTGCACATGTTAATCATTGTGACGCTGACTTCCCTTCAACCATAAGGTGCAGATAATGCACTAGTATAGGGAGGTATAACCCGATGCATATTTGATACACGAAACTCCAGACGCTTGCCTTGTTCTCAAGTGGAGGGTTCCAAGTTGATGACCATTTAGGGCCTGTTTGTTTCCATGGAATGAGCCACGGCGTAAAGCATAAATAGAGAAAGTTTCTAAATATGTTTGCCTTCAATCATAGTTTTAAACCTCAGACCGGACCGACCGGTTCGACCGGTTGAATCGTGAACCGGACCCTGACCGTCCGGTCTAAGTTTTGGATCGGTTATGCAACTAGCTCGGTGTGAACCGGTGCAACTCGGCCTAAACCGGTAAAACCTGGTGACCCGGCGGTTCTATTTGAACCGGACCGGTCTGAAGCAACAACAAATTTTAATTGAATATGAATTATATAATAGAAATAGAAAACGCTCCAAACCACCGAAGCACCAACTGTTTTTGTGTTTAATGTTCTTTCAACATGATTATAATAACATGTGTTTTGGGTAAACATCATTTCATATTTTCGGACTATTTACTATAAAGCAAAGCAATTACCTTTCAATTTATTTTTTTTCTTCTGATAAACCCTCATATATAAATGTATATAATCTTTCACAAAAACATGTGCATATATAATTATTTCAAAAATAAAACATAAGCATATATAATTATTAAGCTCAAATATTTTTTTTAAAGCTCATAATAATTAGTCTATGAAATTATGTTTGTTGGATATTTATTTTTTATTCTATGTGTTATTATTTTAGTTTTTGGAGTAACCGAGTTACCAGTTCAATCCGATTTAATCTCATTAAATACCTATACAAATTTAATCTAAACACCATGTTATCTTACCGAGTCATCCGGTTTGATCCGATTCAGTCATATGGTTCAACCAGTAACCCGATGGTTCGACCATCGACTCAGTGACCCAGTACCTATGCCGAGTCGATGACCGAGCCGAGTTTTAAAACTATGCTTTCCATGGTTTGGTTTCTCTAAAGACAGGAAGGAAAGATTGTTTAAGGCATGTCCCACGTAGAAAAAAGCTTGGAATGAAGTTGTGATCCAATAAAATGACAAAAATGCCCTTGTAAAACTTCACGTGCCCACTTACTTTTCCGCCAAATAACATTTCTCACACAATACACTGTTGCAATTTTTAACTTTTTGTCTTTGTGCTAGACACTTATTGTATTAATATAATTAATAATTAATATATTTACATGTTTAATACATTTAAAATATCAAACTCCATTTATATATATATATATATATAAATAATATATAACATTTTAATATAGGGGTATTAATGATTTTTTTTTAAATATACACCTTTCTTTTCACTTTCACTCATTCCAAACAACTAAAAATTTATCTCACTTTCCATCAACTTTCTACTCACTTTCATACAATCTTTCCTTCTATTTTCTTTCCTTTCACTTTCTTTTATCATCCAAACATAGCTTTAGTGGCATCTCTTATGTTTTACTGAAGTCATGATTCCAAAGACACAACTGTTGTCTTAATACACATAAATTATTAAATACCCAAAGGCGTAAGTTGGCATAGATGTACATAAATTATTAAATAAGTTGTTGGTCAATAAAAATATAATCAATTTTGTTTTTAGTCGCCACAAAAAAGGGTTAATTAAGTAAATGGTCTTTATAAATATTTAGAATTTTGTTTTTAGTCCCTACAAAATAAAATCACACTGTTTAGTCCCTGACATTTTCCTTTAGCATTTTAGGGAAAAAAAGTGTTGATGGAAATTTTTTACAGGGACTAAAAATATTGATGCAAAATTTTACAGAGACTAAAAAGTACGATTTTATTTTATAGGGACTAAAAATAAAATTCTGAATATTTATAGGAACCATTTATTTAATTAATCCTAAAAAATGTGACATATTTTGGTTAGTATAAAAATTTTCAGCACGTAATTTTAGTCCCTGTTAAATTAAAAATTGTTTAATTATGCTTAAAATTTTAAATTTTTTAATGATATTTTACAAAATTGTTTAAAATATTATTAAAAGTTCATCTGCAAAAAATTAACTCAAAATTTGATTTTTAAGTCCAAATTTTTGTTAGTTTTATCTTGAAATTTTGGTTTTTAAATAAAGTCATGTTTATTTCATTAGATGTTAAAAAATTGTAATTTTATAAAAGAGTTTTTTATAATGTTCTTAACATGTCTGTAAAAAATCATTTAAAAATTTAAAATTTTAATCACAGTTAAATAAATTTTAATTTAACAGAAACTAAACTACGTGCTGAAAATTTTTATAGGGACTAAAATGCGTCACTTTTTTTATGAGGACTAAAAATTAAATTCTTTATATTTATAAGGACTAAAAACTTATTTAACTCAACATCTAACACATACCTTTTATACCAGAAACTTCAAGACTAGTTACATGGCTTATGCTTTGTTGAACACTTCTTTCTATACGCACAACTAAGATGTTTCTTTTATCAAAAGGCGTAGTTTGGCTTCAATGTAAGTAAACATCTGAGACATGGCTTAGTTAACCCGACGCGATGTTTTTTTTTTTTTTTTTTTTTATCAAAGGATGTTTTTTTGGTATGCCTATGCTTGGACTTCATGATTAGACAATGTGCTCTATATGTTCTCCTTGGTTTGTCTTGAACCAATGTTGCAGTAGAGGAAAAATTAGTCCTCACTTTGTCATTGAACTAGTGGAACTTTTTCCATTAGTGGACCATTTGCATGAATCGTATTCCTTGGACTTTGTTTATCCTTGACGTCATTCTCTTGAGAAAAAAAACATTTCATAAACAAATTCTTGTCATCCTTTTCTATCATCAAAATATTAATATAAATGAATTATTCTTGAAATCAATTAGACTCATTGGACCACTCAAGACGAGTTACATGGCTTATGCTTTGTTGAACACTTAAAGTTTGTTAGCTTATGATGATGATTCTACCACTCAAATTTCTCTAGTGTTTATGAATGTTATGTTATACCCTCATTGGACAACTATTCCTATGACTAAAACATTCTAAAACACTATTATTTCTTGTTTGGAATCGTTTCCTTTCTTTATAATGAAAGGATATAAAATCATAAAGGGTTAGTACAAAAACACAACACATGTCATAAGCTAAAGGTCGAATGATTAACTGAGTAAGTTAAAAGGACAAACACAATATTTCAATATATTTAAGAGACATTTATAAATTACTATAATTTTAGAAAGGATTTCTTATGACTCAAGATAAGGGATAAAAGGTAATGAATTAAAGTTAAAAGAGTTTTCATTTTTTAATATAAAGTGATCAAATAATTTAAGTTTTTAACATCTATAGAAGAAACAATATGGCTAAACATCTCATGATTGTGAGCAATATGGAAATCATGATTTTCTCATTTCTTTTTGTAACATCCCAATGTTTGGAGGTCAATGGTGAAGTTTTAAATCCCAGAGGCAAAGTAATTTATTCAGGTAATTACTCTTTTTAACTTTTACAAAATATGTAATCATTTTATTTTAAGACCCATTCAGGGTAATTTGCAACATTTTAAAAGCAGTAAATACAATTTAAAATACAAGATTGACATGCATAAAAACACCAAAACATGCACTTAACGATATTAAGGTAGAAATAAAAAGCCTGCAAATGTGTACAAATTTTATATATATATATATATATATATATATATATATATATATATATATATATAGCACCCTTAAATAAAAAATCAACTGAAATAAATGACATCTATTTTTATCGATGACCATCTGACTGAACCAAAATTAACATAAAGTCCAAATAAGCACTAAATACCTTGGTTTATACTGTATGGAGATGCATTAGTTTCCAAAATATCGCTACTTTCTCGGAAAGGAAATTATCACCACTCCTTTTAATTTTTAGTTAGAATTTATGTCATGCCTGTAAAAATGAATCACCATCTCTAATAACCTTCTCCAGAAATTGTTTAATGACATATTTACCAAGTGTTGCTCAAATAACCTTCACAATTCAATATAAGTTTCACCCAAGAGGCAAAAGTTTTAGTTATGTTTTCAATCAATTTTTTTCAATTTTAAATTCTAGTTCAAAACGTCAAACAATTTAATATGACTTGTTAATTTTTCCAACATCCATAAAAAAAAAAAATCAATCTACTAATCAAAATTACTAGAAAAATATTTACTTGCAATCTCCAATTAATCAACAACATAATCACTTCTAAATTTTCAAAACACTTTGTCGAAACCTATTTTTCTCCTTTGATCTCTATTCACAAAACAATAACATCCATTATAACTATAATATTCATCTCTAGGATAAAAAAATTTAATCACAATCCTCCCATTTACCATCAGCACATCACACCAATCAATTAATGATAAACAAAGAGAGTGAGAAAAAAAACATTTTATAATTTTTAAATACACCACCAACAATACAAAGTGAAGGATTTTGTTAAGTAAATTGTTTTCAAATAACTCACTCCATATCACACCAAAGGCCACCACACAAAAAAGTAAAATTAATGCAACATTCTTATTGCAATTACCATAAAATTCATGACCAATCACTTTTTGTACTCTATCAAAATTGCCTTGATAATTATCCTTTAACGCTGCAAAATTAGACCACTAACAATAAAATTCATTATCAAAAAGTTGTTTGAATAAACAACTGGATTATTATAATTTTAATATTTTTTCCATTGAAAAATATAACCTTTCCCCATAAAATCTCAAATAAAGTAAATTAGCAAATTTTATTTTGTTATTTGATGAGTTCATTTGAAAATTAATAGGGGTCAAAGTCACCCGATTGTCCAAACACGGAGAAATTTCAAGAAAGTTTTTACTACCACTTAATAACATCAATTAAGTACTAAGAATTATTCCCCCATGAATTAATTGAATTCATACCACAAAAAATTTCAAATTGTAACAATTTATATAAAATACAAAAAAAAAAAACAAATAATATGCTAAATAGTTAACTGTATGACAAGAGTCCTATAGTTGTTTTAATGCCAAACAGTGATAAACAATTTCTTTTGTGAGTTTCGAATTTTATTCATTACTTTATACTCAATTTTTCATTCCCTTTTAGTATAATTTATTTGTTATTTTTATTTTATAGCATGGTGCAATGAAGACTCTGATTGTAAACGTGACGTGTGTACTCCTCTTTCTGTGATATGCGATGCACAAAGATGTAAATGTCAATCCAGTTAAGTTAAAATATAATTATATTTTATTTAGAAGTCAATAATTTTATATTGATGTCAAAATATTCTTAATCTTGTTATTTGTTCAAACCTTTGATTTTTTTTCTTCTTCTTTACTTTCTACACACATTTTCATCTCCTCTTAGTAACGTTTATTCCTTATTTTTGTTTCGCAGGATGTATTGAAGACTCTGATTGTAAAGAAAAAATTTGTTTTCCTCCTTTTTTGTCACATTCTAAGTGCGATGGATATGTATGTATATGCACCAACTACTTTGAGACGTTACTTTAATTGGTAAGGGGTAAGAATACGAACTTTGTAACACTCCAGGTTTTAATAGCGCGAGTCTATTTAAAAAAAAAACTGTAACTTACGAAAATAATCAGGGGCGGAGCCACCCACAGCTTAGGGTGCGGAGCTGCAGACCCTAAACATTGAAAATTTGCACATACCATCCTATGATTTTATCATTTTGAACACCCTATATAATTGGTTTTGCACCACTAACCTGATCTCTCTCCCTCACTGACAAGAAAGACGGGAAAAGAATGAAGCAAAAGCACTAAAGAAGCAACAAGATAAGTGAATTAGACAAGAAATATGAAATGGACAAAATATGTGCAACAACTGTTGCTTCTCTTTTCTTTTTAGAACAACGAAGTGTTAGGGTTCATTATGGGCTTTGGACCTGTTTGTATGAGTCAGATTTGATACATGGGTCTCGTACACAGGGCTTGTACATTTTGGTTCAAGCGAGAATTCAACCAAAATTGTTATTCTATATTGCTACTTGCTACTACACTAGGAGCACTAATAAATTATTTTAACATTTCAAATTGTTTCTTTTATAACACTTTCATCCAAAACTCCAAAACTGTTAAGCCATATTACATACTATCAATTTATTTATATGAAACGTGTATATTTTTTTAGAGGAAAACATAATTATTTTTAAAAGTCACACATACGAGTGATTGTGATGTGTTGACAATTCATTATAATTCAACTCTCACTAGCGATAAAATGCTAAAAAAATAAATTAGGTAGCAAGTTTTTTTGAAAGAAAAATACCAAAACACAAATTTTGTTATATAAGATTAAAATTAAGTTTTTTTAATGGTTTCTATTATTTTGTATTGTTCATATTTTAATGGGATTTTATCAGCTTTTTAATTGATAATTTAAATTATATTCTAAAAATGATAATATAGTTAAATGAAGGGTAAAAATGAAAGAAAAAATTTCAATACAAAAAGATATATCCACTTTATATATTGTTATAACTAATAAATATATAATAATAATAATAATAATAATAATAATAATAATAATAATAATAATAATAATAATAATAATAATAATAATAATAATAATAATAATAATAATAATAATAATAATAATAATTAATTCAAGGTAAAAATTTTGCATCCCTTGCTTGAAGGTCCTAGATACGCCACTTAATAATCACGATCATTTTTTTTCAAATAAAATTAGATGATATCACCTTCAAAAATGAAACATATTAGACAACTGAAATAATATACCTATGCATCATATATATATAACATGTATTAGGAGAAATGTGATGAAACCTAGAATAATACATCACCGAAAGAAATTATAAAGGCTTTAGTTTTTTACTCGTCAACTATGTACTATCATAATCTTAGGGCCCTAATACAATCATCGTAAAATGATATCGGATGATCCCAAGACTAAATTAAATTCAAGTCATTATACATTCAAAGAGTAAAAATACAAGGCCCAAAAGGAAGGTTATAACTCTAGCTTGGTGTTAACAAAACAAAAGTCCAACCACCTAAGTCTAACCATAACCATGTAGAACAATAACACATATTACTGATAGGCCAAACCGCAAGTGCACGGTCTATCGAAGTAATAGTAGTAAAAGAGTATCGTTCCGCCAGGGAGTTGTTCAATCTAATTAACTTTAAAAGAATGATTAGAGGAGAAAAGAGATTAAAAAGAGGAGGTTCAGTTGGTTGAAATTAAATAACAATAATAAAAAGGAGCCTTGGGATCATTGGTTCGTCATAATAACAAACCCTTCTCTAGCCAAGACTTTAACTTCTAATTTCATGGTTTACACCTTAATTTCTAAAGACCGGTTTCCCTTTAGCCCCTCACCTTTCCGATAAAAGTCCGGTGAGAGTTTACCCCTAGTAACCAAGCCTATTTCGCTGACTTGATGACTAGAAGAAGCTTATAAGGATTGAAACTACACATGTCTCAATAATTGCAAAGACTATTTCGCTGCCTTTGCAATTATTGTCTAGATTCACTTGTTCCAATATCAAAGCTTCGCTCTCGCTTTATGAATTGATATTTGGGATGATGGATTAACAATTATCAAACCCTCCACTTTCGCTTCTACAGTTTGATAATGGTTAATTCATGTTAAAACGGTGAATCTAAATTAGAAATTACGGTTACATGAAATTAGGGTTAAAGCTTGGTTCGATTAGGATTATGTCATTAGACTTATCCAACAATCCCAAGACAAAAAGAAGTCTACTCACTCATGTTCATCGTAGACATGGGGGAGAAGAGAGAAAGCATAAAAAAAATAACAAGAAGGTAAATAAAAAGATGAACTTTTATTAGAAAGACAATTGTCACTTATTGAATTCCAAGAAAAGATGATTGTTTATGATGGAGAGCTACTCTATTTATAGCTTTACAATTGACTTAAAATCTAAGCAACTATAAGGGATAATCAGTAAAACTACAACAGAGTAACTTGGGCCTGAAGAAAAAGCAGCAAAAGGGACTCTGGAGGGTGGCATGGTCGTGCCACATGTTGGCACGGGCCGTGCCAAGCTTCTGACTTGTGGGAGACATATTTTTGTCTCCGTATCTTCGTATTTTTGCACTGTATCTGCTCCAGATCTCTTTCTTTTGCTCCAAGACACCTTCCATCATATATTTGTTCCTGAAATAAAATAAAATGCAATTTAAAGTAAAAGATTCAAAAAGGAAATAAAATTAAAATAAAATAAAACTAAATCTAAATAAAACGATTCTAAATAATGCATAAAATTAGACTAAATTATGACTCATCAAACTCCCCCACACTTGAATCTTTTCTTGTCCTCAAGCAAAAGGCAATAGACATAGTAGCAACAAGAAAGATTAAACATGGCAACACAGATGAAATACCCATGCCTCTCCTAAGGTTTTGTTTCAAGTACACTAATCACAACCTCAAGCATTCCTTGTGAACTTATTCAACCCAACAACAAGTCTTAAGTGAGTGTATGTGTGCAGTCCAACCCTTTTCTTGCTCATGTATAAGATAGATATTATGAGGAACAGGTTCTATCCTTAATGCTAAAGTAACCGAGAAAAGTCCTTTCTTCATTTCATATAAGAGTGATGGGAATTTAGTTAAAATTAAATTAGATTAACAAATTAAGCACAAAGGGGCTGCAGATGCTTAGAGGCTATCTATCTTCATAGGAAGTCTTTTTGGATGAGTTGTCCTTTCCCCCTAGATTCAAAATCACCCTAAGTAGTGCTGCAAAATTTTTATTCATCTCCGCGTAGGAAGTCTTTTTGGATGAGTTGTCATTTCCCCCTGGCTTTGATGAATTTATTTTCCTCAATTGAGAGATTTGGAACTTAAGTTCAATTAGGGAGTCACCACCACATTTAGGAAGTTAGAGGGAGGGTGTCCTTTCCTCCACATGTTGGTGCCATTCTCCCGCCCCATTTAACTTTAACAATTTAGAGAATATAACGATAAAGAACATTGATTATTCCCACACAAACTTATATTACTTTTACTCTAAAGACTTTTAAGGGTCTAAGTTAACACTAAAGATAGAACGAGTTCCTTAAAATACCTACTCATACATTTACTCAAAGATTGCAACCGGGTGCTTTTCTCATTGGAGAATTTTTCACAATAAAACATGATGTGGGTATAGCAAGAACACTAAAAACACAAGAAATTACTTTCATGTACAAGAAACAACCTTTTTAAGAGAAGACAAAACAAAAATTTTATGCCATGATTTACATTAAAAACAAGCTACTTAATCATGCCTTTCGCTATAAAAACAAAACAAAAGAATAAAGTTCAAGGGAGTTTGGAAACACTACGACTCAAGACACTTTATTATCCCCCCCCCCCTACACACACACACACACACACAGACACACACACACACATTTAGGAGAAGCATTGTCCTCAATGATTCAAAAGAAAATCAAAATTAAAAGAAAAAAGAAGGAGAAGAAGAAGAAGAAGGAGTTTAGAGAAAGAGAGAAGAGAGAAGGGAAGAGAGGAAGAGGAAAGCTCACAATTTATTGGGGTCCATAAGGAGAACCTTGGAGATGAAGGTGTTGCATCATCCGGCGGAGCATCTCATTGTTTTCTTGTGTTAAGCGGTTGCCCCTTTGAACATCATTGTGAAGCCCAGAGATTTCAACACGTTGCCTTTGTTGCTCAGTGCTCATCCTCTCAATCTCAGCTTGCATCCATGCCCATCTTTCATTTTCACGTAGCTCACCAGCTTCATGGCCATGGTGCTCCTCCTCATGGTGCAAGTTAGCACCTTCGCCTTCATTATGGTGCTCTTGTACCTGTTCATCAACATACAACCAATTTTCTTCCATCTCGGTGTTAGTCCGAGATGGGTTAGGAAGCAAAAATAAAATCGGTACATTGAGTTTAAGGGCATATTGCAATGGTGGATGATGCTTAATGAATTTCATAGAGATTAGTGTCTCTATGTTAAGCCTATTGTTGCCCTCAATTTGATTTATCCCCTCCTCCTCACTCACTCCAAACTTCCTAGCAATGAATGTAATGATACCCTCCACCACTATATCAGCAACATAATTAGGCTTAGTTCCTATGGAGGCAAGGTAATCAAGCATGTAAAAACAAGTATTCACGGGATTATTAGTAAGCATAGCCCAAAGCATGAAGAGTTCATCCGTCCTACATGTTCCTACTTCTTTCCTACCCCAAATGGTACAAGCCATCACTCTTTGGAGGTACCTAAGCACAGGATTATGAATGTTGCTAGCCTTGTTGGAACGTGAAACATATTGATTTAAACCGGTAATGCGTTTCCAAAAGCTAGCAGGGTCATAGTCTTCCGGCTTTAGAGCTTGATTCCAAGAGTCATGGATGAACCCCGCATTTGTGAAGCCCATTTCATTGCAAAAAAATTTGAGGGACATCTCGTAATCAATATTCTAAAGCCGGAAGGAGACTCTATGACCGGGGTCATCTAAATTCAACTTATCTTTCTTGAATTGTATGGAACTTAAAAACTCATAAGTGAAATTTTCATACCCCCTCATAGGCTTAAGCATCTCACCCCATCCTAATCTATTCAACAATTCAAAAGCATTGTCCCTAATCTCTAAGACATTCAAAGTATGAGAATCAAGGTACCTACAAGGATGCAAAGGTTTAGAAACAAGAGCTTTATACCTTTCCTTTTGGTTGTTATCCTTGAAGGCGATGCCATGATTCTTAGCCGGTGCTCTTTTCTTTGATGGAGGTCCTCCGAAAGAGCTTGCTGGTTTCTTACCACTTCTCCTTGAAACCATTGTCCTTGACCTTGAGTTGACTTTGTGTGGTTTGGTGAAGGTTAGGGTTTGGGAAAGAATTTTTGTGAAAAAGGTTGGTTTAGGTTTGGGTTTAATGTTAGAGTAAGGTTTATGAGTTTAGTTGTGGAGATGGGTTAAGAAATTGTTGGTGTTTTGGTTAGGTCTAATGGAATAAGGGTTTGGTGAATTATGGGTTTGGGTGGTGAAAGTTTTATTTGATTGGTGGATTGTGTTTAGAATGAAGTTTAGAGTGATTTGGTGAAAAACATTGAGTGATTTGATGAAGTTTTTATGGAGATATGAAGGGTATAAAGGTGGATGGTTATGGAGGTTTTAGAGAGAGGTTTAGAAGATGAGAGAGGTTTGTGGTTGGGAATGAGGAAGAAGAAAGAAAAAAATTGAGGTTATAGGGTGTAGAAGTCGGGCACGGCAGTGCCGCCTATTGGCACGGGACGTGCCATGCCAAGTTTCTGTAATTTGGCCTTTTGTGTTGTAAAATCTGGCACGACCGTGCAAACCTTAGCACTGGCCATGCCAACCTTCTGGTCATAGGGGCTTCAAAATTTTCAGTTTTTCTCGAATCACACTTGGACAATTACCTACAAAACACTTAAAACAACGGAAAACAAACAAAATAAAGCAATTAAATGTGTGGGTTGCCTCCCACAAAGCGCTCTTTTAGAGTCATTAGCTTGACAGTTAGAAAAAGTCCTTAGAATGGATCAAAGAGATCATGATGTGTAGATGACGCTATGAAACGCTCTTTCACATCATGATCTTTAAGCATGCAACAAGAGTAAAGAGCGGGACCTTTCATAACATTTTCCAACTCAAATCCTACCATTTTGTCACTCACTTGAAAGACAATCCTACCATTCTTAACATCAACTAGAGCTCCCGCAGTCGCAAGGAAAGGTCTACCTAGGATTATAGGGACGTCATTGTTCTCTTCAATGTCAAGGACCACAAAATCAGTAGGGATGTAAATCCCTTCTATCTTAACAGGTATGTCCTCTACAAATCCAACTAGTTTCATGATAGAACGATCAACTAATTTCAATTCTATCTCGGTAGGTTTCAACTCTCCTATCCCCATCCTTTTAAAGAGGGACAAAGGCAGCAAACTAACACTAGCTCCTAAGTCACACAAGGCTTTGTTTATGGTTTCATTACCAATTTCACAAGGTATGGCAAAGCTACCTGGATCTCTAAGCTTAGGGGGTGTCTTTTGGATGATTGCACTAGTGTCTTTAGCTAAAGCTATTGTCTGATTATGCTCCATAGCCCTTTTCTTTGAAAAAATTTCCTTTAAAAACTTGGCATATAGAGGCATCCTAGACAAAGCCTCCGCAAAGGGGATCTTAATGCAAATTTTCTTGAGGATGTTGACAAATTTATTAAATTGACCCTCCAAGTTGAGCTTAGCAAGTTTAAAAGGGGAGGGAGCTTGGGTCTTGTCAAGTGGTTTCTCAGTTTTCTCACCTAAAAGCTTGACACTTTCTTTCTCAATGTTTTGAACCTTAGCAATAGTATCTCCTAACTTACTACCTTCAATAGAAATGACATTAACATGAGCTTTAGGGTTGGCTTCGGTTTGACCAGGAAAGACTCCCAGTGCTTGAGAAAGAGTGGACACTTGTTGGGCTATTTGGGAGATTCGTGTTTCAAGCATTTTAGAATGAGTAGAGATAGAATCAACATTGGTATTAAGTTTGGAAAGAGAATCATTTAGAAATCCGGTTTGGTTCTTAAGTTCTTGAAGTTGTTTATTTTGGCTGGCAATAGAATTTTCCAACAAAATTTCCAAATTAGATTTCTGAGCGACTCTTTGGTTGATTGCATAGCCAGGTGGTGCTACTTGTCCATAGGGATTTTAATTTTTATAAAAATTTTGGTTTTTTCCATCCCTTGGTTGTATTGAGCATAGTTCATTTGCTCAACACCATTAATAGCACTACCTAGTTGGCAATCAACACCAACATGACCAGTTATACCACAGATTTCACAAGAAGAAGATGCAGGAGTAGAAGAGATAGCACTAACATTGAATTTTTCAAATTTTTGGGTTAGTGCATCAATTTTAGCAGCAAGGTGATCATAGTTAGAGACTTCGTACATACCTGCCTCCTTTTTGGAGGATGAAGAACTAGTGATGGCTCTCTCGTCGGTCCACCTGTAATGATTTTGAACCATATCTTCAATCAAGGTGTATGCCTCCGTGTAGTTCCTGTTCATTAGAGCTCCACCTGCAGCTGCATCAACATACATCTTAGTGGTATAAGACAAGCCATTATAAAATGTGTGAACTATGAGCCAACTCTCTAGACCATGGTGGGGACAAAGTCTAAGCATTTCTTTGAAACGCTCCCACGCATCATAGAGAGACTCCCCATCTTTTTAATTGAACCGAGTAATTTGGTCCCTTAGTTTAGCAGTTTTGGATGGGGGAAAGAACCGGGCAAGGAATGGTTGCCTCATCTGATCCCATGAAGTAATGGAACCGACTTCGAGGGAATGGAACCAAGCGCTAGCTCTATCCCTTAAGGAGAAGGGAAATAGATGAAGTCTTACGGCCTCTTGGTTCTCCTTCATGGTTCAACTAATTCGTAGGAAAACAGAGATGTAAAGATTAGGATCCTCGGTGGGGGATCCCGAAAATTGGTTTTGCTGCACCAAGTTAAGTAGGGCAGGCTTGATTTCGAAATTATCATCCTCAGCCATTGGGTACACAATAATAGCTTGTGGCTCAGTCGTAGACGGCGTTGCATACTCTTTGAGAGTGCGATTAGCCATGGCGGTATTATTTTGTGCCTCTCTCCTCCTTCTATGTAAAAACCTTTCGATCTCGGGTATGAATACCACTCGATTTCTAGTTCTTCGCATAAAAGGTTGAGAACTCGAGAAGTTAACGATAACAGAAAGAAAAGAAAAATAAAAGGAAAATAAAAGAAGAAAAGAAAAGAAAAAGAAAAAGAAAAAGAATTCTAATCAAAAAGAAAAAGTTAATTAAATTAGTTGACTCCCCGGCAACGGTGCCAAAAACTTGATAGGCCAAACCGCAAGTGCACCGTCTATCGAAGTAATAGTAGTAAAAGAGTATCGTTCCGCTAGGGAGTTGTTCAATCTAATTAACTTTAAAAGAAATATTAGAGTAGAAAAGAGATTAAAAAGAGGAGGTTCAGTTGGTTGAAATTAAATAACAATAATAAAAAGGATCCTTGGGATCATTGGTTCGTCATAATAACAAACCCTTCTCTAGCCAAGACTTTAACTTCTAATTTCATGGTTTACACCTTAATTTCTAAAGACCGATTTCCCTTTAGCCCCTCACCTTTCCGATAAAAGTCCGGTGAGAGTTTACCCCTAGTAACCAAGCCTATTTCGCTAACTTGATTACTAGAAGAAGCTTATAAGGATTGAAACTATACATATCTCAATAATTGCAAAGACTATTTCGCTGCCTTTGCAATTATTGTCTAGATTCACTTGTTCCAATATCAAAGCTTCGCTCTCGCTTTATGAATTGATATTTGGGATGATGGATTAACAATTATCAAACCCTCCACTTTTGCTTCTACAGTTTGATAATGGTTAATTCATGTTAAAACGGTGAATCTAAATTAGAAATTACGGTTACATGAAATTAGGGTTAAAGCTTGGTTCGATTAGGATTATGTCATTAGACTTATCCAACAATCCCAAGACAAGAAGAAGTCTACTCACTCATGTTCATCGTAGACATGGGGGAGAAGAGAGAAAGCATAAAATAAATAACAAGAAGGTAAATAAAAAGATGAACCTTTATTAGAAAGACAATTGTCACTTATTGAATTCCAAGAAAAGATGATTGTTTATGATGGAGAGCTACTCTATTTATATCTTTACAATTGACTTAAAATCTAAGCAACTATAAGGGCTAATCAGTAAAACTACAACAGAGTAACTTGGGCCCGAAGAAAAAGCAGCAAAAGGGACTCTGGAGAGTGGCACGGCCGTGCCACATGTTGGCACGGGCCGTGCCAAGCTTCTGACTTGTGGGAGACATATTTTTGTCTCCATATCTTCGTATTTTTGCACTTTATTTGCTCCAGACCTCTTTCTTTTGCTCCAAGACACCTTCCATCATATATTCGTTCCTGAAATAAAATAAAATGCAACTTGAAGTAAAAGATTCAAAAAGAAAATAAAATTAAAATAAAATAAAACTAAATCTAAATAAAACGATTATAAATAATACATAAAAATAGACTAAATTATGACTCATCAATTACCTCCACAAACACAACAAGAAACATCTGATGGTGTTCTCAACGTAGAGGTAACCTCGTCTTCATACATTTTTGAAAAATGACCCAACTCGTAAGAAGTCAACTCCATTGAAACTGCAGGCGACCTTGACTACACTGAAATCTTGTAGCAGCTCACTTCCTCAAAATATGTAAGGTATTAATTCTTCACCACAACAAACAATATGTCCACACTGAGAGTAGAAACCCAATTGATACATGTCTCGTCCATACAACGCTCCGCTTGGTGGGCATGTAACGCTCGAGGCTGATAAGGGCGGGGAGTGGTCCGACTTCTGGTAGCTTATAGGAAAAACCGAATCACATCGGAATGAAAGGGATCCTAAAGCCGTGCAGGAATGAGACTACATGGTTGAAGGAATTCTTATAAGAATTGTTTGGTACTACCTATATCAATAAGATGTATCTTAATAAACAACCACGCTCAAAAAAATTATTCTTCTTCACCTATTATCTTTTTTCTTACATAAGAAATCCACAGTTAAGCGTGCTTGACTTGGAAAAAATTTGGGATGGGTGACCTTCTGGAAAGTTTTCCATAAAGTGTGTGAGTGAGGACGAAACACACTAAAAGGACTCGTGTTGATTTGTGGGGTCAGTCAGCAATCCTGAAAGCAATCTGGGATATTACAAGTTTCTTCTCCACATCAAATGATATCTCCATGCTGAGAGCAGAAAACCAATCTATACACGTCTGGTCTATACAAAAAGCCTTCCTTTTGGGCAAGAGCTGTTGATGGCACAAAATTTCCAACTCTAGTAGCGTATATGGAACGTCTTCTCTGAATCTACCAACTTCAAGGAAGAATATATACTCATGTTGTAGGTATCACCATGCCTCCATTAACAATGTCCTGATCATGAAGATGAACTCCCTTCATCGTATTTAATACAATTGTCATAAGTATATGATAAAGTATTGTCTCTAAACTCACATACTTCTGAATCAACTCCCCTCCATGTCACTTTAACACAACCACTCGCACCTCATACAATTTAATCTATAAATCATGTTGTAGCTTCAAACACTTTGCAAACCTATTAGGGAAATCCAGGTGGTTACCATTTTTAGAGTCATTAATGGCAACATATACTCTCTCATTATCTAGGGAAATATGCTGAATTCCACAAACGTTATCTAAGCATAATACACATACACATACAAATATATATATATATATATATATATATATATATATATATATATGGCGTGATATGACAAACGACATAACATGTATCCCAATCAAACATTGACTTAACAAAGACTCATTTTTGTTTATGGTCAACTATATCATTATGCACACAATACCTTGATGCATTGAAAATTTTACACTCCCCCAATGTGCCATCTTTTGTACCTAATTTATTTTCATATAAGAACATGGCCTTTTACTGCAACAGTCAACCATTTTGTATTCTAATCCTAACTTAGACACGAACCTCTTAACACTGATGTAAATTTTTGGAAGATTAGGTTTCACAGGAGTCACATCCAACTTCATTTTTTAGAAAGACTCCAAGCACTTATCGAATACATGACAATTTGACTTGGAAACTAAAAGTCGCACATAAAGGGATAATTTATAGTCAGATGTCCTTTCAAACAATGGTTCATTTATTTTTCTCAACATTATTTAAAACTCTTGCATTTTCTCATTCGAGGGTCTTTCGTCTTGATCTTACTCATTGTAAGAGAGATTTACCCTAATAGTGTAACTAACCATATCTTTCATCACGTCATAATGTTCACATGCTCTTTATGTGCTCCATTGCATGAAGCATGGTTATTAACATCGAATTGATCATTTGTGATGATTTTTAAAAGGGAGATCTCGAAGGAATACGAGGTGAGCTCCTTGCTTTTTCGAGTAATACAACGGTTCAAATTTCGTGACCTTTTGATGTTGGTGGCGTGTTCGAATCGTGGCGTTTTTGCCACATGTCTCCACTCATGAAGAAGGTGAGCGTGTTTTTTGAGGCGACTTTAATTGTTGTGCTATAAAAACGTGTTCTCTCTTCATTTCCTTTCCTTATATGTAACATTTTTGCCTTTTTCGCCTCTGAACTCTCTGTAGTTTGCACAAATCTCGTCACCTGCTTTTCTGGATTTCCAGTCTCGAGATCTTCAACTTCTCAGGTACTCTTTCATTTTGTCTTTTTTTTTTTTCAAATTTCTTAGCTTTACGTTAGGGATGGTTCTTATTATGGAGTGTGATGATAGGGGTAGAGTGATTTCCCATTCCAATTCTGTCAAAAGGGATCATTTAAGGAGGGATTGTTTGAGGCATGTAACACGGCCAAATGGCTTGATTTATTGGGATGCGTACGAATTATGGATTTTCGGTCGTAGCATTTTGGGGGATTTGTCTAGTGATAGTGACACTACTAGCGATAGCTCTGGTAGTGATAATGATTGTGTGTTTCTCTATGCTATGTCAGGAGCAGATTGTGAGGGGGAAACTCGTCAGGAGATCTGTCGTTATACGCATTCTCCGTCTTTTCATAAAAAAGAGGGGTTGTTGTTGACATATCCATGTGAGCATTAGATGAGTTCCTTTGCTAAAGAGGTTCTTAGGGAGGAGTCCTTATATTTGGACGTGTCATTCGTTACCCTGTGCTGTGGGCGAGAGAGTATGTGACCAACGTCTGGAGGGCGTCATGATTGAATCTTTCTTTATGTACATGGAGGTGTTGGAGGAATTTGGAGTGATGATTCCTTTCACGGCGTTTGAGATGGACATGCTAAATTTTTTGAATGTGGTGCCTTCGCAGATACGTCCTAACAGCTGGGCATTCATCCGTGGGTTTGAAATTCTTAGCAAAGCGTTAAGTTTGGAGCCTTCTGTTGGTGTCTTCTTCCATTTTTATGGAACTAAAGATGTGAAGAAATGAACTTGGATCTCAACTTATGCTTCAAACTTTAAGAAGGAGTGACGCGACTCTTTTTCTCAGGTGCAGGGGGCGCATGAGTGTTCGACTTTACCTGTGATGGTTGAGGGAAAAACGAAGTTTCCTTTGTGCTAGACAAATGTTCCGGCTGCTGTGATGGGATATGATTTCAACAAGATGTTGCCTTACAAGCAGGGAATGGTGTGTTTTCGGGATAAGTTTTTACTCATGGATATCCACGAGCTTCTGAATCGAGAGGGTGAATCCAATAGTCTTGATGCTTATCTGCGTGAGTGTTTTGATTTGATCTTTGTTTTTGTTTTTAACAATTGTTGCATTTCTGATCTCGATCTTTCTTTTGTGTTTTTGTAGAAACAATGATGCCTTTATCTGGAGCGGAGAGGAAGAAATACTTGGCTGATTCGAAGGCTATGAAGGCCGCGGAGAGATACTCCGCCAGTGACCCGGCTTGCGTTCTTCACATGAAGGTGAAGAGGAAAGATGTGGCTTCCAAAGTGGATGTGGTAGGAAGTTTGGAGTTGGATGTTGACGTCGAGGCGACCGGTGATGGCGTCCTGGCTGATCAGGCTGACTCGCCAAGGCGTAAGAAAATGAGGACCGGGAAGGGCAATTCGAAGAAGACACTCTTTGCTATTGAGAAGGATGATGACAATGCTGGAGAGGTGGCAGGAACTACCTCTCTGAATGCGCAGGTGGTGGAGTCCTTCTGGCATACAAATTTTGACTTTCGCAAGTATGAGAGTTGATTGGAGAATTTACTTTTTAAATTCTGTTTATTCGTTTAGCAAGTTTCTAATTTGTAGGCTATCTCTTTTATCGTAGTTACATCTAGGAGAAGGTACCACTGGCGAAGGTTGATGTTGATGTTGGCGCCAAAGCTAAATTTGGCGATCTAGTGGTTGATGATGGAACATCTGCATTCTGATTCCTACTGATGGGACATGTGATGGAGAAAAAACATGTTGCTTTGGAGGCAAAGTATAAAGACGCCCGGAAGATGTGGAAAAGTGGAAACACAGAGCGACGGGGCTGAAGAACAGGTTGAAGGAGGCTTTGGTGGACAAGAAGATTGCAGATAAGGTGGTCACAGATATGAAGGAAGAAAAAGAAGTTGTGGAGCAGGAGAAAGACTAGTTGAAGAAAAAGGTTGTTGTAACACCCTGTTTTCCCAACACATAAATAATATGAATAATCAGAGTTTTCAACTTTAAAACAGGATGTCACACTTCTTACACAGATTTAAAATAGGATAAAGTCACTATTTATTCAAACAACACCTGTCAATATTTCAATTACTTTGCAGCGGCAAATAAAACATCTTAATTAATTCATCATAATGACACTATGGCCTCAACATCATTCAACTTATTAAAATTCAAATCAAAGGTTCTTCAACATAATTCATAATCAAACATAGTTCTTGACCAATAACATAGTTCATGATAAAATAACATCGTTCATGACAAATACGTAACACATGGAAACAAACAATATCCCCATCCCGTTACGTATCAGAGCAACCTAAGACAACACGGCGGAGACTACTCAAGACTGCAACTATTCTTGGTCACCTGCAAGTTACCCATGTAAGGCAACAATTTCCAAGCAGAAGGGGTGAGATTTCACATTCAATAATAATAAGCATATAATTCATCAGTAGAATTTAACAACATAAATAACACTTATTTAACTATGTTACTTCATCATAATACTTCTTAATTCAACTCCTTAATTTATTGATAACTTGACAACAACGACAATAGATCAACTACGACATCCACAACTTCGACTAGACATCAAGGACGATGCAACAACAACTCTTTAACTTCGACAATGCAACAACAACTAAGACATCATGCATGTGGTACCATTCAGGGCATAAGCCCTCGTCTCTATTGAGCATAAAAGGCTCCCAGGGCTTGAGCCCTCGTCACTATTGAGCACAAGGCTCCAGGGCTTGATTCCTAGTCGCTATTGAGCAAAATGCTCCAGTGCTTAAGCCCTCATCGTTTGTATGAATAGACTCAACAACTTGACATCTTAACATCCTAACATCTTAACAACTCAACAACTTGGCATCTTAACATCTTAACATCTTAACAACTCAACAACTAAGACATCATATAACATCGTATTCAAACATCAACAATTCATCATGCATCTTTGTAAAAACATAATAAATTATACACAACATATTTTCATGTCAAACCAAGTCTACTGGAAAGATATCGCAATTATCAACAACTTTCATATTTATACCAAAGACCAATTCAAAACAGAAACATATGAACAAAACTTAAAAACATGAAACAGAGAATGTTGTCATTGTGCAATTTCACTGTGACCTACGTGCAGAAATTTGACCATAACTCAAGTTCTATAAATCGTTTTGACGTCATACCAACGACATTAGAAAGCTAACATCCATACCTACAATTTTCGTGTTTACACCTAAGACCAATTCCGCACGGATCAATACCAGTTTTCATATCAAAATTCCAGAAAAGCTGTGCTGAAATTCATAAAAATTCACTGTGACCTACATGCAGTAATTTGACCATAACTCAAGTTCTATAAATCGTTTTGAAGTCAGACCAACGACATTAGAAAGCTAACATCCATACCTACAACTTTCGTGTTTAAATCTAAGACCAATTCCGCACCGATCAATACCAGTTTTCATGTCAAAATTCGGGACAGAGATAAGAAAAAATCAAGAAAAGCAACTTATATTATTCGAACTTCACATTCATTCAAAATCATCACAATCAACAACAACAACTCAACATAATTCATACCCAATTCATAATATGACATTAACAACAACAATCATCAACAACCACAACTCATAATCATGAATCCAACCACAAATCAACACCAACATAACATAAATCATCAACTAAGCATAATTCATCAATTAAATTTCAATTCAAAACCCTATCTTCTTTTCAAACCCTAACTTCACTAATCATCAAAATAAAACAACAACAAACATGTTAAACCCTATTTCAGAACCATATACTTATGATTAAAGAAGGTTAGTCCCACTTACCTTAGATTGATTAGCAGCAAGGTCTACAGACTTCTCATTCTCTAACTCTTCTCTTCTCTTCTCTTCTCTTCTCTTCTCTTCTCTTCTCTTCTCTTCTCTTCTCTCTAAACCTTGTTTTCTCCAAATCCTTGTTTTTGCATATATTAATCTTTCAACCTAATCTCTCCTCTATTTATATTACTAATTACTCTTCTTAAATCTGATTAGGCTCAATAACTCTCTTCTTTTTATTTCAGCCCCCAAATCTACTTATTCTAATAATTATATTTCTCCACTAAATATATTCATCCACTAAATATATTCTCCCACTAAATATATTCTAATAAATAATAAAATAAAGTCACTCAATAAAATATCAACATATCACATAATTAAATAAATCATATAATTCGACTCTATCTCAAGAAAATAATTAAATAATAAAATAGGGCGTTACAGTTGTCGACCTTGAAGGGGAACTAGCCACGTCTAAGTCCGCCGTAGTAGAGGGTAAGGGGGCGCCCGCCTTATACTTTGATAATGGCTTTGAGCGCGCCAAGGCGCATATTCTCCACTTCAATCCTGATGCTAATGTGGACGAGCTGGACCCTTTCAAGGTCTTGGTTAATGGGAATCTAGTGGATGAAGAGTGATGCTGACGTCTCTTCTTTCTTCGTTTGCTTTATAATTTATACTTTTTTTGTTGTTTTATGACTTTGTCGTTTTTTGGGAAATTTGTAACTTAAACGTATTCTGGTATTTCTTGGAGAGCCTTTTTTGGCGATTTCAGATGTAAAAACATGTTTTTTATGCTTCGATATTTTATGCTGATAATTTATGCTTATCTTTGTGTAGCACATCTATTTTGATTTTATTTGTTATATGCCTTGTTTGTAGAAAACGTTTTCCTTTGCTCGCTACTTAGTCATATTTTACTTTTCGTAAATTGAATGTTTGAAAAGTTTGCTTGTTGATTTACACTGTTGTTTGTACGAACGTTGTTCTCGATTCAGACGGAAGTTGAATATTTCTTTGTAGGCGGTCAAAATTTTGTTGTGTAAGTTGGTCGTAGTAGTTTAGGTTTTTGTATGGAATGATAAATTTTATACTTAAGAGTCTTGTAAGTTAGCGTTCTAAGTTCAAAGCCTCATAGGGTTGACAGGGAGTTCAGGGCCTCGTAGGGTTGACTTAAAAACTGCTCAGAGCCTCGTAGGGTTGACGCTATAGTTCAGAGCCACGTGGTGTTAACTTAAAAACTGTTCAGAGCTTTGTAGGGTTGACAGGGCGTTCAGGGCCTCGTAGGGTCGACACTATAATTCTGAGCCACATAGGGTTGACTTAAAAACAGTTCAGAGCTTCTTAGGGTTGACAGAGTGTTCAGGACCATGTAGGGTTGACTTAAAAACTGTTCACAACCTCTTAAGGTTGACAGGGCGTTCAGGGCCTCGTGGGTTGACGCCATTTGCAGTAGTCGTAAAATTACTATGTAGAACAAATGAAGTAGATAGGCGAGGAGAATTTAGAAAATAGGGCACCTCGTTAAAAACCTCTATCCTTGCAGGGGAAAAGAGTTCCACCTTACGTCTTTTATTATTAAAAAACTGAAAATGTTGAAACATTAATGGGTGGCATCTGCATGATTTTGTGCTCGCCTTAAGTTATACTATGAAACAACATAAATAAAGAAACATAAGTAGAGTTTTCAACTAAAGTAATGACGCAAGTTGACTGCTTTCCATGCCTTGGTATTGGGTCACCATTCAACTCCTCCAGTTTATAAGCTCCATGTGATAGCTTGTCATTGATCTTGTATGGTCCCTCCCATTTGGCATCAACTTTCCAATTTTGGTAGGGGAGACCACCTGCTTCAAGACCAGATCGCCTTCCTTCATTTCTCTAGAGATAACCTTTGAGTTATATTGGCGAGCAGCTCTCTGTTTTGCGGCGAACTCTCGGATGTGGGCGTTTTCACGTATCTCGTCTATCATATCCGTGGTGCATCTTAGACCTGTCTCATTAGCTTTTATAGGAAACCATTCGTTTAGCTGTAAGAGGCTACAATAAATTTCTAGAACATATAAAGAGAGAGGGTTATTGAAACTGAAAAGATTGCGTACCTTCCTCAGAGAAATTTCACGTCGCCATGTGGGCGTGTTTATTTCGACGAGGAGCATGGCATCAGTGCCGTAGAACATAGTAAATGGTGTTTCTTTAGTGGAAGAATGTGGTGCAGTGTGATAAGACCGTAATACCTCATGCAATTGTTCAGCCCAAAGGCCATTGGCTACTTCCAGCTTTTTCTTGATTCCAATCAGGATTACTTTGTTGGTGCATTCTGTTTGTCCATTAGCTTGAGGGTGAATGATGGAGACAAATTTGGTTTGAACTCTTAGATGTTTGCAAAAGTTTACAACTTTAGTGTTGGCGAACTGAGTTCCATTGTCTGACACTATTTCCCTGGGATGCCCAAAATGGTATATGATTCTCTTCCAGTAAAACCTCTTAACTCTCTCTGCAGTGATTTTGGCGACGACTTCCATTTCAACCCAATTTGTGAAGTAATCCACACGCCAAAGGGCTTGCCCAACTATACCTACTACCCATTTGCAAAATTGCCAAGGTGAGAATACTGAAGTCAACTCATTTGGTGGGGCGTGCTTCTTATCGGAGAATCGCTCGCATTTGTCGCATTTTTTGACAAATTCGACGCAATCCTGTAACAAAGTTGGCAAGTAATATCTGGCCCTTAGTAACTTGGCCGCCAAGACTCGTCCGCTGATATGGCTTCTACATACTCCTTAGTACAACATCTTCTTCTTCGTTCTTTGGGACAAAAGCACAAGTTAGGTATTTGATCAGGGGAGTCATCCACCCTTCTTCTTCTTCTAAAATCATGTTAACGTCTATTGCTTCAGTACTCAGTTCAGATATTACTTCTTGAATTACTGTTCTGTTATTTCTGGGCTTTTTGGTACTGCCGAGCTTGGCTAAGAGGTTAGCTTGGGCGTTCTGTTCTTGGGGAACAAAGATTGCTTCAAAGAATTTGAAATTGCTTGCTAAGGTTTTAACTTTTGCTAGGTAGTTGGCGAGTTAGGCATCCTTTGTTTGGTGCTCCCCTGTTATCTCACTTGTCATGAGTTAAGAGTCGCTCCGTGCCCATCTCCTGTGCTAAATTCATTCTTGCAATCAGGCTTCGTACTCTGCCTGATTGTTGTTGGCCTTAAATTCGAACATGAGAGACTGTTCAATGAGAAGTTCACCTGACCCTTCTAAAACGATTCCTGCTCCGCTTCCCTTTAAGTGGATGATCCATCAACGGACATAAGCCACACATGAGGAGTTTCTTCTTGTATGAGTGATGACAGTTCTACCATGAAATCTGCTAGGACCTGAGACTTGATGCTTCCTCTGGGTAAGAATTGGATATCATATTCTGATAATTCAATGGACCAAGCTACCATTCGTCCGACGAGATCCGGTTTGCTAAGGATTTATTTGATGAGATAGTTAGACTTGACGATGATTTTTTAGCCTTGGACGTATGGGCGTAACTTTCAAGTTGTGGTTACGACGGCTAGAGCAAGGCGTTCAATCTTCTGATATCTGAGTTTAGCTCCTCAGAAAACTTTGTTGATGAAGTATATAGGTTTCTCTCCAGAATCGGAGTCTTGGACTAACACGGAACTCATGGCATTGTTTGATATTGATAAATACAAGAAAAGAATAGCACCTACTGTTGGGTGGTGTAAGATGGGCGTGCTGGATAAAAAATATTATAGTTTGTTGAAGGCGTCCACTCAAAATTTTCCTTTTTCTTGATGGAAGCGAAGAAGGAGAAAGCTTTGTCGCTTGCGCATGAGAGGAAACGAGATAAGGCAGCTAATCTTGCTGTCGGTTACTCAACTTCTTTGATATTGGATGGGCTCCTCATGTCGATGATGGCTTGGTATTTATCAGGGTTGACCTCTATACCTCTTCTTGTTAGTAAAAAACCCAAAAACTTCCCTACTTGAACACTGAAAGTACATTTGGCAGGGTTCAGATGCATGTTGTATTGTTTCACCTGTTGCAAAATCTCCTTCAAGTCTTCTATGTGACTACCCTCTTCTTTTGTTTAAACTACCAAGTCGTCTATGTATACCTCAAGGTTTCTCCCAATTTGTTTTGCGAAGGTGGTGTCCACGCATCTCTGAAAGGTGGCACCTGCATTCTTGAGGCTGAAAGGCATAACCTCATAGTGATAGTTTTGGGTATTCGTCATGAAGGTAGTTTTTGGAGAATCCAGTGGATCCATCTTGATCTGGTTGTAGCCTGAGTAGGCGTCCATGAAACTGAGAGTCTTGAATCCAGAGGCGTTGTTAATTAAATAGTCTATATTGGGTAGGGGGTATGCATCTTTCGGGCACGCCATGTTGAGGTCTGTATAATCTACACGCATTCTCCACTATCGTGTAGCTTTCTTAACTAGTACAGTATTAGCCAACCATGTCGGGTATTTTATTTCACTAATAAAGTGTGCATCTTTCAGTTTTTTGACTTCTTCATCTACAACTTTTCTTCTCTCCCCGCCTAGCTTTCGCCTCCTCTGCACTACTGGCTTGATCCCAGGGTTGACAGCGAGATGATGACACACCACACTTGGATCGATTCCTGGCATATCTGATGGCTTCCAGGCTAATAGATCAAGATTATCTTGAAGCAATTTTGTCAGGGTGCACTCTTCCTCCAGCTGTAAAAAAGTGCCTAGTTTTGTAACTTGGTGTGGTTCGGGGCCAATGCAAACTTCCTTGAGGTCTTCAGTGGGTTTAATGCGTTCTTTTTGATACACTTCTCTCGGATCAAGATCGATCATGTTGACGCTGAGGTGCTTTTCTTCTGTGCATGCTTTCTTCTTTCCTTTTTCTAACCTCAGACTGTTATGATATCACCTGGTGGTCTTTTGGTTTCCACGAACTGTTCCTATCTTTCCATTGTCTAAAGGGTATTTCATCACCAAAAACCTGGTGGAGAGGAAAGCGCCTAGGAGATTGAAAGTTGGACACCCAATGATGATATTGCAGGAGTTAGGCACGTTGATTACCAAGTACTTCACTCTGACCGTTTTGGCATTTATTCATGCTCCGAACGTGGTCTTCAAGGTGATGTAGCCCTGGACGTGTACTTGTTCGCCAGTAAAGCCTGCCTGAGAGCCTCTGAAAGGCTGTAGTTGCTCTAGGTCCAAACCTAGCTTTTCGAAAGCCTCATAATAAAGGTTATTTGTCGAACTACCTGGGTCAATGAGGACTCTTTGGACGTCCCAGTTAAATATTTGTAAGGTGACCACCATCAGATCATCATCGTGGGGAACCACGCCTTCGTAATCTGCCGCCAATAAGGTGATGCTCTATTCTCGCCTTGAACCTATATCATTGTTATCAATGAACATCACTTGTCTGACATACTTCTTTCTGGACTAGCTAGATTCTCCTCCTCCTGCAAAGCCTCCAAATATGGTATTGAGGGTGTGTCTTTTATTTGTATCTTTCTTGCGGTTTTCTTTGTTCTTTTCTTCTTCTTGGTGGCGTTGGTCTTCGCCTTGTCCTCCTCTGATATATCCTCGAAGCTTTCCTTCCTGTATAAGTATCTCAATTTCTTTCTAAAGCTGCCAGCAGTTGTCAGTTGTATGGCATCGAATTCGGTGGTACTTGCACCATACCTCCGAGTCATTACCCATATGATCACTCCGAGGCTCAGGGGGGATCAGGGATGAGTTTGAACTGGTAAAATTCCTTGTATATTCGTTCAGGTCTTGTGTTTAGTGGTGTGATGTTGTCCAGATTGTAGGTCCTTCTTTCTTGTCTCTTGAAGGTGCCTCTGTCTCTTGTTGGCAGTGGGTAATAGTTTCTTTTATCTCCTCTGGTGCTATCTCGTTCTTTGGCATCCCTGGCTTTCTTTTCTGCATTACTTTCCTCATCTTTGATGTAACATTCAGCTCTTGACATGATTTCCTCCATGAAGTCTGCTGGTTTTTGGGCTAAAGATTCATTGAGTTATCCCACTCACAACCCGTTCTGGAAGGCGCCTACAAACAGTTCCTGGTAGGGGTGAACTACTTTGATTGTGGCGTCATTATAGCGAACGAGGTAGCTTCTCAGAGATTCATTTAGTTCCTGGAGGACGTTGAAAAGGTTGGTGCTTGAAACTTTACGATGGCGACTTGCTGAGAATTGGTGGATAAGCTTCCCTAACTTGTCTCGATAACTAATCACATAAAAACTGGGTTGATTCATGTAATATTGAAGGCCGGCGTCTGTAACACCTCCGCTTGGTGGGCATGTAACGCTCGAGGCTGATGAGGGCGGGGAGTGGTCCGGCTCCTGGCATGCTTCTAGGCAAAACTGAATCACATCGGAATGAGAGGGATGCTAAGGCGGTGCAGGTATGGGACTGCATGGTTGAAGGAAGGCTTATAAGAATTGTTTGGTACTACCTATATCAACAAGATGCATCTTCTTTTCGGTAGCTCATTCCATATGAACTCCATAGTTAAGCGTGCTTGACTTGGAGCAATTTTGGGATGGGTGACCTACTGGGAAGTTTCCCGGTGAGCTTGTGAGTGAGGACAAAACATGCTGAAAAGACTCGTGTTGGTTTGTGGGGTCAGTCGGCAATCCTGAAAGCAGTTTGGGTTGTTACATCGTCACTCAAAGTTCCTGCTAGTAACTTGCACTTGAGAGAATCGGGGGCCATGATCACGGCCATGCGGGTGTTGAAAGAAGTGATTTGCTCCATTGGATCGCCCTTGCCATCGAAGGAAGACAGAGATGGCAATTTGAAAACATCGGGAACGGGCGCGTTCCAAATCTCTGTTGATAATGGCTGGGGTTCTGATTCGTCTAGGTCGCCATAATGAGAGTCCTTCTTCTCCTGATGTTGTTGTTGCTGGATGGTTTCCATCGACGTCTGCAGTGCTTCGTTCTACGCCACTAATTGAGCGATATGGGTTCTCATCGTTTCGACTTCCTCAAGAGTAGCCATGGCGATGAGCGATTTGGATTCCTAAATCACGGTGAGAGATGCGATTTTGGGTTTTTGTGGTTGTTTAGGGATTCCAAATCGTACTCAGAGGCTACGATTCAGAGTTTTAAGCTTAGGGTTTCCAAATCACGATTTGTGATTCAGAAACGTGGTCCAGGTTAGTTTTACCTCTCCCCACAGACGGCGCCAACTGTACTTGCAAAAGTACAATAATCGTAATTAGGATTTAGTATTCTATTGGTCATGCCTTAAGAAGGCTCTCAAGGGTTGTATTTATAGCCCTTCATGGGCTTGATTTGTAGGTACTTAAGCTATAAGTAACAAGGGTATTTTAGGTACTTAGGCCGAGGTCTAGAGGCTTCTAGAAGCTGGTCAAGGCGGCCCCCTAGGGAGGGCGCGCCTTGGGCCTTAAAGCCCTTTTGGAGGGCGCTAAGACCTTTGGGAGGGTCTAAATGTCTTTTTGGAAGGTTCTTAGGTCCTTAGGGTGTTGGAACAAAATGTGTTTAACAATAAACCTTTAGAGTTTTGATGATAACAAGGTATTAAAAATTGACAATTGGAATTGCTAATATTTGTTCAAGTGTACAGGACCATAGTTAAAACTTTACATCATACAAAGGTTCTGAATGAGCAAATAAAGAGCAAAGGAATCAACAAGATTGAAGCTTAGAAGCTCCTGAAGGCAAAGTGCTCCTGAAGACTAGTGCTTCTGAAGACTATAGGTTCTGAAGTGCAACGTCATCAGAAGCTGCCTCATCAGAAGCTGCCTTATCAGAAGCTGTTTTCACCAGAAGCTGAAGATCAACTGAATTTGTAGAATTCAAGGATTCAAGAGTTGTTTCATGGATTGAAACTCGTCTAAAGATGGCAGAAGACTAGTGGAACGTTGCAACGGTCATTTCAAAAGTATTTGAAGGCATTTGCTTGCAAAAGGAACAAGAGCGTTGACATTGTACTTTGTACGATCTGTACAACCACCTTCTCCACTACTCTGTTTTTGTGTCTCCACTACAAGACAAGATAACAGCTCTGAAGATACAACCAAGCCTGCAGAAATGTTCCCTCTTAACTGGAATGGATTTGAAATTGATCCTTCATAGGACAATCACTAAATCAGGCAAAGAATCATTGGTGAAAGATCAAGCTTCAACAACGACTCTTTTTGGATGTGCTGGCACTTACAACGTTCATTTCACACCTCTATAAATAGGAGTGAATACTTGAAGAATGAACAAGACTCTACAACAATTTGAAAGCGTCAAAACTCTGTTGAAATCATTCTACATCCAAAGTTCACTTAGAATTTCTGTTTCTCAAGTTCATATCTTAAAAATTCTAAAGTCTTAAGAGTCTGTATCTGATTTGTATTGTGAGCACCTCTGATTGTATATCAAGTGTTCAACCTCAAACATTTTTCTTTGTAATCTTGTTTGATTAGAAGTATCTTGCAGTTGTGCTTGAGCATAGAAGTCTCTTGATTGTGTTCTTGAGCATAGGAAGACTCTTGCAAAGTGTGCTTGAACAAAGGAAGTCTCTTGTTGTGTGCTTGAACATTTGTAATCAGATATTACATTTTAGTGAACTCTCCTTGGAAGTGCAAGGGGGACAGGGCTACTTCCGGTTTGTTGAAGGAACCTGTATAATTGCTTTGTGTCTTTCTTCTTCTCTCTCTCTCTGTTTTTATCCGCTGCATTTAGATTCTGATTATCACTTCAGAAGTTGTTTCACTTTGCTTCTGATCAGTGTGTTCAGTTTAGGAGAAACGAAGAAAATTTCAAAACACAATTCAACCTCCCTTCTTGTGTTTTTCTCACCTTCATAGGGATATATTAACAGTCCAAATCTAAATTGTTAAGGACCCGATCGTATTCTGTATACCTAAGAATTAAGATACAAAGATCTAACATGTCTCTCGAAAGGGCTCATGACTTAATACCGCCCTAGAAGAAGAGACCAATACCCGCATCTAATTGACTCATACAACCCCATTTGGTTGGACCCAAGAAATTTTTCTGACCCAATAACAAAAGGTTAACTAACCCAAGCATTTGAACAAATAAATTAAAAAGCCGCATATCTTCTTTCACCACCGCTCTATCACCGACCACCACCCCACCCTTTATGTCCTTCTTCGCTCTCACCGAATTAAAGTCCCCTACACAACACCACATGTCTTCTAACACCCTCCGTTTTGCCGCCAAAATATCAACCCACAACCTTTTTTCTTTGCCAAAATATCACACCGCGCATACACATTTAGGATCACACACTTTTTCTTTGTTTCCCCGCTCAAGCAAGGTACACCCCAAGGTAACCACAACCATTAAAAGATGAAACTAATTTCCCCTTCCCACTATCCCGCAATGTTAATAAACCACCCACCACTCATCCCCATAGATGGGAAGCTTACCCAATCAACATTATCATTCCTCCATATGAACTAGTTCCATAAGACAAACTATTTTTTTATACTCATTATCGATACTTTGTTACTACTATAATATGACGAAACTGTACTCAATCGTCGAGACCATGTGTGCATACAAGAGTTGACTGTCTTTTTTGTTGTAAACTACAAGAGTTGACTATTCTCAAAATAAAGCAAAAAATTAAGGATTGTTTATTTTGCCAAATTATGTTGTTGATTACAATGTATATCACGTGTTGTAGAGTGCATATTCTTTGTTAGTCAAAGAAGACACCGTTATCACGATCGAGTCAACTTAAAGTATAAACTACGAATTGATATATAACTTATAACTAATCAAGTGGCTGTTTAAATACTGCATTCTAAACCAAAATCAAACAACGCATTCTTAGTCCAATATCTTAAATTTAATAATAATCTACCCGCAAGAAATTACAACACAAATCAAAACTTCACAAAATATGAACAAAGAACGATAACATACAAATTACACACATGCAAGTAAATTATTAAGAAGTTGAACTTGCACTCACGTATAAGGTCAACTATTACTATTAGATCTCTCTCACAATCTGAAGTACATGAAATATTAACAATTTCTTCATCCCTAGTATTTTGCGATTAGTACTCTTACTTGTTATTCTCAGCTACCACGAGATCACTGATTGTTTGTCCCAACAAACTACTCATCGATCGCGCTTTCACCATTCCAATCTTCATCCTCTTCTTCGCGATAATCATCGGCTTCTTCTCATCATTGTCTTCACCATCAAACTTGGTTAGCTTTTCAAGAGATGGAGGTTCAGTTTGAGATATTGGCTTTTCAATAGAACTTGTTTCAGCCACAATAGACCTATT
Source organism: Medicago sativa (assembly GCF_051527215.1). NCBI lineage: Eukaryota > Viridiplantae > Streptophyta > Magnoliopsida > Fabales > Fabaceae > Medicago > Medicago sativa. The sequence continues at coordinate 52,159,643 of NC_140749.1, forward strand.
TCTTACACTTGTCATGCTTCTCAACCTTCCTTTCCCTAAATGATGCTCACATAGAGAATAACCGACTAGTGTTGGTTGACAACACCTCCATCCTCTTCCATTAACACGACTGCACCGCGAACCTTCCATAAGTGCACCACCTCTTACCTTCTTTTTTATTTTGATTTTATAAACATCATATAAGGATTAATATATAATCTTGATTTCAAGAATGTATATACAAAAAAAAAAAAAAAATGAGAATTTGAGAAAATGCACTTCTTACCTTCTTTTGTTTTGTTTCTCTAACGACCACTACCTCTTCTTCTTTATGATCTTCCTCTTCATCCCATTCATTACTATCATAACACTTCTTTTTTGTATTTGTCTTCAACTTCTTCTTCGTATTATTATTGTTATCGTTGTTGCTATTCGTCGCAAAGCTTCCTCTTCGTTTCTTTAGAGGAAAAGCTTTCTCTCCGTCGTTCCATCTCCAATCTATATAAATGACAATAGTACTCTAGATAACATACTCACTCAACATATATATATATATATATATATATATATATATATATATATATATATATATTTATGCATTCATGCATTATACTTCCAATAAATATAACACATTAATAACTTACCTTGTTTATGACTAGAAGGCCTTGAAGGAGAGAAAACCTCAGTTGAAGTTTGTGCACTCAAGATGCTTCCATTCCTACTAACAAAAAAGACACATCCACAAATATATATATCACACAATTACACCATACACTTCAAGGTAAAAAAGAAAAGGATAGAAAAAGAATGTAATATTATGAAAAAAAAGATGTGATGTAAATGGGGGACCAGCATTTGGTTCCACTCGATCTACCTGCTTGTGCAGCTAAAGGGCAAATTGGTAGGTAGCTAGTTTTGAGAAAAAAACGATCGGTTTAGATAAGAGGGTATAATAATTAAAACACTTTCAACACTATTTCACTAACAGTGTTGTATTTCTTTTTAGCTCTTAGTGCTCCTTATAATTTCATAAAAAAATAATTTAACTATATGTTTTTTCATGCCGGTTAAATCAAGTTATGGGTCTCCATGTTTTCACCTTTTTTTTACTATGAGATATTCATGGAGGAATAATAATTTCATGTGTCTTTCTTTGGTTTTACCTGGTATCATTACCCTTTTGTCCCCCTTCCTTGACATGCCCTCTCCCATCTTCTACCTGCAAATCACACGCACGCACAAAAAAGAAACATACATAGGATCCACTAAAATTAATATGGTTGGTTAAGAATATTACCCCTTTGTGTCTTTCAAAAATATTACCCCTTTATGAATGTGAAATAAAATAATTACACCAATCTAACACTTTGTAAAAGGTTGGACAAAAGTGCACTAATTTACAAAAGAAATGTCCTAAAAAAAAAATTAAAAAATTATTCAAGAATGAAATAATAATGTTTTTTCACTAACCAAAATTTCTTGCTTCTTGTGCTGGCTTAAGAAATCATCACAGCCGTTGGCTGGTTTCCCGATCGGTGGGAGTAGTTGATCAGACGGCTGAGGATGATCCGAGAGAGATAACAGTGCAGTAGCCAAGTCATGAGTGCAAGAAAGTTTTGGTGATGTAGTTGTAGCATCGTTGAGTTGCACCACCACCGGTGACCGGTTGATCATGTTGAGATCTGAGAGAGTAGAGTAAGCTTTTCGGATCCTCATATTTGCAAGAGACTATATTTATGTTCTTATGAATCTATGTCACAATATTTAGCTCATAAATAACAATAGACTTTGGAGAAGGAAAAAAATGAAAAATCACATACTATAGAAGGATCTAAATTTGGGTTTAGATTTCGGAGAAAATAATGATAGTAAAAAAAAAAAAAAAACATTAAGAGCCCATCTAGTTTATGAAACTAAAAAGCAAGAAAAATCAATGTTTTTATAAATTTATAAACTCTATCATCTCAATAAAAAGCACCTAATGCACTTTCTTTCTCTCACTAAGATATGTTCTTGGTTGGTTTCTATCTGGCTTTTTATTTGTTGCACTTGCACCACCACAAACGGGTGTTATTCTAGTTAAATTGTATGGTTGAGGGTGGCACGTGTGAAGGTGCTTTAGGAGTGGAAGCACGTGTGAGAAGGGTGACCGGTTGGGTAGGTAGCAAGTGGAAATGGAAAAAGACAGAGTACGGACGAGGATGCCAGGGTGGAGTGGGAGAATTGTCAAATAGAAAAATTAGAAATTAAAAAAAAAAAAAAAATGAAGAATAAGATAAGAGAAAGGAAGGAAGGAGAAGAAGTGGGTGGTTCTATCGTTTATACTTTTAAGAATGGGGACTATGGGCCCCACAACTGTGACCCTCCTTAACGAAGGACCCTCTTTATATTCTTTTCCCCATTATATAGGTTGAATTGATAATTCTAAATGATACATTATATAAGTTCAATTGATAATTCCAAATAATTACTACATAGGCACCGTATAGATCATGTGGGATGCTTCTAAGAAATTATTCTTTGCATCTTCCACTTTATTTTATACATGTATGCACAATTTTTTAACTCATGTTACAAGTCCCCTAAAAAGAATTACAAGTCCCGTTAAAAAACCCATGTTACAATTATAAAGTTTTCACCTCCTTCTTTAACAGTAGTTAATCTCTTTCGAGAAATATGTAGGTACACAAAGTGATTTTTATATATCTTTTGAACTGATTTTTGTCATGCACGGAAATCAAAACTTTGACCACTTGCTAAAAAGGCTCAAATCTCATGTCTCATATACATATTAATTCATATACTAATATGAATGAGAGGTCATAAATTTTAGATGTATGATAAACCTCTTTTTACATATATATATATATATATATATATATATATATATATATATATATATATATATATATATTTTACAATATATAACTTGTTTTATTTACAAATACAACACATTGTATCTTAGGGCGGGAAATAATAAGCATTACAGTTTCCTTATCTTAGGGCTGGAAATTATTCGAACCAAATCGAACTTGGCTCATCTTGACTTGAGTCGATAAGAATTTGTTAAGCTCAAAACTCAACTCGAGTTTAATTTGATATGAATTAGAGTCATATGCACCTTAGAATATCTGTATTGGTTTCTTTATCAATGAGAGTACTTCGACGATGAGAAAAACACAAATAAGGGTTGAATTGTATTGGCTTTTTCAAACTTTTTGAAAGTGTTTCACAAGTCAGAGTCTGAGTGCAACATATAAAATCAAACACACACAGAGAGAGAGAGAGAGAGAGAGAGAGAGAGAGAGAGAGAGAGAGAGAGAGAGAGAGAGAGAGAGAGAGAGAGAGAACAATTATACTAGTTATAATCCAGGATTAATTCAGTCCCCTTGCACTTCCAAGGGATTTTCACCATAACCACAACTGATTGCAATTACTAAAGGACAAAACCAAGAGACTTCAAATGCTCAAGCACACAAGGAAGAGACTACCAAATGCTCAATCACAATTGAAAGACTTCTAAGAGTTTACATATAAAAGAGTCGTTGAGAAGCATCAAATCAAAGATGTTGGAATGTTACCTGTTGGAACAAAGCTTTAACCCCCCACAATCTTCCCCTGTCAATGTCATCTATTTCTTCCACTTTCTCCTTCCTTTTTTTTCAAACACCTCCCCTCCCTTCCAAACGTAAACAAAGCCTTAAAATAGCCTGAGGAGGTACTAGAAGGTCGATGGGAAAATCTGTCTCTTGTTTGTGATCGATCGTCAACCGAAGTAAAAGAACACTGTGAGGCATTGTTGCATGACTTAGCACTCATTTAGCAAGATCTTATCGATTTTTCAACTGACTCAGATGATTTTAGTTCAAAAGCCAATGCTTCAACCGATGAGAATAAAGCTCCTCCAATTAAGAATAAGACTAATAAAGTGGAGTGAAACATTTGAGTGAAGAAGAACACATGTAAATGTAATTATTTAGAAATTAATTAACTTACATTTTAATTTTTATCTTAACTTTTTTTCTTTCTTTCTCATATGAATGAGTCTTAATGCATGATGAGAATTCCATAAAAAGATGGAGCTGTAAGTATTTTATTCCAAAAGGCAAGAACATATTACTTTTTATTATGAAAGGGGCATTATTTTTTTGTTAAACGTTTATTCTTTTGTTAGGAAAACTTTCATTCCATTTTTCTATTGAAATATTCATTATAGATTTTAATTTCCCTGCATCATTACTTTCTCGGTTGATAATTTTTGTGTTACTATACCTAATTCCTTAAATTGGATTAAAAAGAAAGTTATAACAAACTTGAAGAAATAAAAAAAAATGTTAATGTATCTTGACACTAACAAATTATATGTTGGGTTTTCGATGTTTTTTTTTTTTTCTTCACCATGATATAAAATAAATTTACGAAGAATTCTCATTTGATCAGGTAATAGATGAAAAAGTATTGATGATAAGATTGAGGAAGTATTGTTGACTAACAAATATAGTACAGTGTTTATTTTCACCGATTCAAGTTTTGATTTGGAGCCTCGTAATCAAATTAGGAAAAAAGTCATTTTTTTTATTTCATTTTTTAGTTAGATTAAATATTTTGTTTACACATATTTCCCCTAATAAAATTGACTTGCTCTAAGTATTATTTATATAGGTTATTTGTAGAGGGGCTCGAGATTTATAAGAAGAGGAATGGGAAATTGATTTCAGAACATGTTCGTACAAAAATTCCAAGTCAAGTTGCTAGCCACGCCCAAAAGCATTTCCTTCACCAAAGTGCTACATCAAAAAAGACAAAAAAAAAAGCAACTTTAATATTACTTCATTGAATGGAGATTTGAACCCTCTTCTTTACAGGGACATCATTCCATCTCCTCCTCCTACCTTATGGGATGGAAATTTCCACCCACCTCTCTATAAGGACAACTATGTTCCAGCTCTTCCTTCTCCTCATCTGAATTAAATGTTGAAATTCAAACTATATTACTGTCAAGGTGTATCAAGAAGACTTCTTTAGAATGTTACAAATTTAGATGATGGTTAGTTGCTTTATTTTGAGTTTGGTTTTGTTGTTAGTTGTGTTATTGAATTGCACTCTTCTCCTTCATGAGGTTTTATCCTACTAGGTTTTGTTGGAACACTAGTTAAAGTCTAGTGAAAAAAATTGGAAAGAAAGAAAACACTATGAGAAACTAGTGTGTGGGTATGTGACTTAAAAATGTCCCACATTGGAGAGTCACCCCAACTAGTAAGTGTTTATATAAGGGTGGGGTGACCTCCAAGGGTGTGCCCTTGGGGTACCCATTTTTGTGAACGGGTGAACGCTTACAAAATACATATATCACACGCGCGACGCCGTCCGTCCGACCGGCCGGGCTTGGGTCGTGGGTTGGAAAATTGATATATATTTTTTTGTCACTTGAAAATGTTAAATTAATTTTTCATTATACGAAAGCGCTCGCGTAACGATCCAAACCAGTATCCAGAAACTTCCGGATATTTCCAATTAAAGAAAACGCGTTTGCATTGCTTAAGGATTAAGTAACTTAATCCCCAAGTCACGCGTAAAACGCGTTTGCTTAAGGATTAAGCAAACTTAATCCCCAAGTAATTCTCGCGAACTCTGCCTATAAAAGGAGAGCTCCCCCCACTCATTCTTCACACCAAAATCTCACAGTTGATGCTTCCTGTGCGATTTTCTCTCTTCTCCCTTCGATTTTAAATCCTTCTTCTTCTTCTACTCCTTTCTGTCCCATCGGTTTCGAATAGAGCGGCTGCGTACCGTATCTAGTGGCTTCGATCATACGATTGAACCATACTTTGAGGTGTAATTCTCGAGCGACTATATACTGTGCAGTATATACTCGTAACAGTGATCTGGGCTGTTTTATCCTGGAGACGGCGTGGTTGATAGTCTACCTTGCACAAACTAGGGTAGTGCCGCGAAACGTCTTAAAGAAAGCGACCTGGTCGTGACTCACCCAGTAATTTCGTTCGGTATAATTTTTAAATCGAAAAACAACATTTTTAAGACGTTTCGGACACCATGAATACCAACAACGAAATTACTGTATCTGGAACAGCTGTCGATTTCAACAAACCGTTTAAGTTTCACGGTAGTAACTTCAAGCGTTGGCAAACAAAGATGATGTTTTTTCTAACTACGAAAAAGGTTGCCCACGTCTTGAAGGATAACATACCCGTGATACCATCGATGTCGGTTCCTATGGAAACAACTAGTAACGGTAAGACAGCAGTGGCTACAGATGCTTCTATATCTGCAGCAAATGCTGAGTTGGAAAGGCTTACTGCCGAACATGCTGAAAAGGTGAAACAGGCTGAAAAGGATATACTCCTCTGGAAAGAAGAGGATTACATGTGCAAGAATTACATATTGAACTGTCTTGCGGATCATCTATATGATCTGCATCTGATTCATAAGACAGCTAAGGATGTTTGGGATGCTCTTCAGAATAAATATAACACTGAAGAGGCTGGCTCAAAGAAATTTGCTGTGAGCCGGTACCTAAACTATAAGATGAACGACGAGAAATCTGTCGAAGAACAATCTCAGGAGCTTCAGAATATAGCTCATGAGATTTTTGTTGAAGGAATTCAATTACCTGAGCAGTTTCAGATTGCTGTGATAATTGATAAACTGCCCCCTGCTTGGAAGGACTTCAAGAATGCCCTTAGGCATAAGACTAAGGAGTTTTCTCTTGAAAGTCTGATTACTCGACTTCGTATTGAAGAAGAGGCAAGAAAACAAGAACTGAATGAAGAGGTGTTTGCTGTCTCGAACAGCAACACTAAAAAGAAATCTGTGGGTGCTGTTCTGAAGCCTGCTGGCAAACAATTTAAGAATCAGAACCGTCCTGCAAATAAGAATTCCAATCGGAATAAGAATGGGAACCCACAAAAGGTCCCAAGAGCTCAACCATCAAAGAATGACCCTGCTCAACCGTTTAATTGCTACAATTGCGGACAACCAGGTCATATGGCACGAAAGTGTAGAAACCCATCCACTCGACCGGCTCAAGCTCAGGCTCACTTGACAACAAATGAGGAGCAGCCGTATACTGCAATGATAACTGAAATCAACATGGTGGGTGGATCTGATGGTTGGTGGATAGACACTGGTGCATCTCGCCATGTCTGTTATGAACGTGCTATGTTCAAGACATACACTGCTGCTGAAGATCAGAAGGTGCTGTTGGGAGATTCTCACACCACTGAAGTTGCTGGAACCGGAGATGTGGAGCTGAAATTCACCTCCGGGAAGACTCTCATATTGAAGGATGTGCTGCACACTCCTAGAATTAGGAAGAATTTAGTTTCTGGTTTTTTACTGAATAAGGCTGGTTTTGAACAAATCATAGCATGTGATATGTACTCTATTACTAAGGATATGGTTTTTGTTGGGAAAGGGTATGCTACTGATGGTATGTTTAAGTTGAATCTTATGAATAAAATTTCTCCTTCTGCTTATATGTTGTGTGATTTTAATATTTGGCATGCACGACTCTGTCACGTTAATAAACGAATCATTTCTAATATGAGCAATCTCGGTTTAATTCCTAAGTTATCTTTGAATGAATTTGAAAAATGTCAATTTTGTAGTCAAGCAAAAATAACAAAAGGATCTCATAAATCTGTAATAAGAGAAACCGAACCATTTGAATTAGTACATTCTGATATATGCGAACTTGATGGTAACTTGACTAGAAACGGGCAAAGATACTTTATAACTTTTATCGATGATTGCTCTGATTACACTTATGTGTATTTAATGAAAAACAAAAGTGATGCGCTTGATATGTTTAAAAATTTTGTCAAAGAAATTGAAACTCAATTCAATAAAAGAATCAAGCGCTATCGTAGTGACAGAGGCACTGAATATTTATCACACACATCCAATGAGTATTATAAAGAGCACGGAATCATTCATGAAACAACTGCACCTTACTCTCCTGAGATGAACGGTAAAGCGGAAAGAAAAAATAGAACCTTTACCGAATTAGTAGTTGCCATCATGCTTAATTCTGGTGCAGCGCCTCATTGGTGGGGGGAAATTTTATTAACTGTTAGCTACGTGCTAAATAGAGTACCTAAAACTAAGAACAAAATTTCTCCTTATGAAATTTTGAAGAAAAGACAACCTAATTTGTCTTACATTCGAACATGGGGCTGTTTAGCCTATGTAAGGATTCCTAATCCCAAGAGAGTCAAACTTGCAAGTAGAGCCTATGAATGTGTATTCATTGGGTATGCCTTGAACAGTAAAGCATATAGGTTTTATGACCTAAAGGCTAAGGTGATCATAGAATCAAATGACGCCGATTTCTATGAAACGAAATTTCCCTTTCTATCAAGAGATAGTGGGGGTAATAGTGGGGGCGCAAACATGAACACTACACCTGATCACAATCCAGTAATCAGAAATAGTGATGAAAACATCATAACTGATGTTACAGAACTTCGACGAAGTAAGAGAGCAAGAACTGCTAAAGAGTATGGACCTGAATATGTGGTCAATACAGTAGAAGAGGATCCATCAAATCTCAAAGAAGACTTGTCTTCCTTGGATGCAGACTTATGGCAAGAAGCCATAAATGATGAAATGGATTCTCTACAGTCTAACGATACTTGGCACTTGACTGAACTGCCTCCAGGCTGCAAACCAATAGGTTGTAAATGGATTTTGAAAAAGAAACTGAAACCTGATGGAACTGTTGACAAATACAAGGCACGCCTTGTAGCCAAAGGTTTCAGACAAAGAGAAAATATAGATTTTTTCGATACCTACTCACTAGTCACTCGAATCACATCCATAAGGGTACTAATTTCCTTGGCTGCTGTTTATAACTTGATAGTACACCAAATGGATGTGAAAACTGCTTTTTTGAATGGTGAGCTGGAAGAAGAAATCTATATGGAACAACCTGAAGGTTTTGTAGTCCATGGACAGGAAAGCAAAGTATGTAAGTTAGACAAATCTCTGTATGGTCTAAAACAAGCCCCTAAGCAATGGCTTGAAAAGTTTGACAACTTAATGATTTCGAATGAGTTCAAAGTGAATGAAAGTGACAAATGTATCTACTACAAGTATGATAAAAACATTTGCACTATCATATGTCTATATGTAGACGATCTACTCATATTTGGGTCAAACATTCCTGCCATAAATTCTGTGAAATCACTGTTGAGTAACAACTTTGATATGAAGGACCTAGGAGAAGCTGATGTAATTCTTGGCATCAAGATTACTAGATCAGATAAAGGAATTTCCTTGGATCAGTCTCATTATATTGAGAAGATATTAAGGAAATACAACTACATTGATTGTAAACCTGCAAGCACACCTTATGATCCAAGCGTAAAACTTTTTAAGAACACTGGAGATGGTGTTAGACAAACTGAATATGCGAGCATCATTGGCAGTCTCAGATATGCCACTGATTGTACTAGACCCGACATTGCCTATGTCGTGGGACTCTTATGCAGATTTACAAGTAGGCCAAGCAAGGAGCATTGGCATGCTATTGAGAGAGTCATGAGATACCTGAAAGGGACTATGACATTAGGACTGCATTATCAAAAATATCCTGCTGTACTTGAAGGGTACAGTGATGCAGATTGGAACACCTTGTCGGATGATTCCAAAGCGACCAGCGGCTATATATTTAGCATAGCTGGAGGAGCTGTTTCTTGGAAGTCTAAGAAGCAGACCATTCTGGCTCAGTCCACAATGGAATCTGAGATGATAGCACTAGCTACTGCTAGTGAAGAAGCAAGTTGGCTAAGATCCTTGCTAGCTGAAATCCCTTTATGGGAGAAACCGTTGCCAGCTGTGTTAATTCATTGTGATAGTACCGCGGCTATTGCAAAGATTAAGAATCGTTATTACAATGGTAAGAGACGACAGATAAGGCGAAAACACAGCACGATTAGAGAGTGTATCTCTAATGGAGCGGTTAGAGTTGATTTTGTACGTACGAATGAAAACTTAGCTGATCCTTTGACGAAAGGACTTAATAGAGAGAAAGTCCGAGAAACATCCAGTAGGATGGGACTAATGTCTATAGCCCACTAAATGATGGTAACCCGACCTATATGACTGGAGATCCCAAGATTTAGGTTCAATGGGTAAAAACAAGTCATGAAGTGGTAGAACATGCTATGAGAGAAAGAATATAGAAAGCATGATCCTGCAGCGAAAGAAGGATGAGTTAATGGTAACTCTTAATGAGATCTATACTCTAATTGAGTGGGGTACACAGCTACAGGAGTACCCTTGATAGACTCACCTATACGAATGTGGAACTTAGGCCGGTCCTATGGAATTTTGAGGCAGAATTTCTAGAGCATTCGTTAAAACCGGGATACACGTGCAGGGCCTTAAAACGCACGGGCTTTTAGAATACACCTATGAAAAGGTTTGTGTGTGGATTCTATGTCTGAGATAGAGTTCAATGCTGTAAGCAACTCTTGTTAAATCAGAATACCTTCCACTATGCAAAGGTTCAAGTTGTTAACAACACCTTTGTATATTAGCAAATCTTATGGAAACATTTTACGTTATTTCTCGAAACCATTTTGAAGTCAAGTGGGGGATTGTTGGAACACTAGTTAAAGTCTAGTGAAAAAAATTGGAAAGAAAGAAAACACTATGAGAAACTAGTGTGTGGGTATGTGACTTAAAAATGTCCCACATTGGAGAGTCACCCCAACTAGTAAGTGTTTATATAAGGGTGGGGTGACCTCCAAGGGTGTGCCCTTGGGGTACCCATTTTTGTGAACGGGTGAACGCTTACAAAATACATATATCACACGCGCGACGACGACGCCGCCGTCCGTCCGACCGGCCGGGCCGGGCTTGGGTCGTGGGTTGGAAAATTGATATATATTTTTTTGTCACTTGAAAATGTTAAATTAATTAATTAATTTTTCATTTTTCATTATACGAAAGCGCTCGCGTAACAAATTAATGTGTTACATTTCGACCCGATCCAAACCAGTATCCAGAAACTTCCGGATATTTCCAATTAAAGAAAACGCGTTTGCATTGCTTAAGGATTAAGCAAACTTAATCCCCAAGTCACGCGTAAAACGCGTTTGCTTAAGGATTAAGCAAACTTAATCCCCAAGTAATTCTCGCGAACTCTGCCTATAAAAGGAGAGCTCCCCCCACTCATTCTTCACACCAAAATCTCACAGTTGATGCTTCCTGTGCGATTTTCTCTCTTCTCCCTTCGATTTTAAATCGTTCTTCTTCTTCTACTCCTTTCTGTCCCATCGGTTTCGAATAGAGCGGCTGCGTACCGTATCTAGTGGCTTCGATCATACGATTGAACCATACTTTGAGGTGTAATTCTCGAGCGACTATATACTGTGCAGTATATACTCGTAACAGTGATCTGGGCTGTTTTATCCTGGAGACGGCGTGGTTGATAGTCTACCTTGCACAAACTAGGGTAGTGCCGCGAAACGTCTTAAAGAAAGCGACCTGGTCGTGACTCACCCAGTAATTTCGTTCGGTATAATTTTTAAATCGAAAAACAACAGGTTTTCTTGATAAGGTTTTTACAGGCAGTTGTCCAAAACTCTTTGTAGTTTTCTTGGGTTTTAGTCTAGTCCCCCCAAGACATTTTTTGAATTTCTTTATTTATCAATAAATTTGTTAGGATGTTGCAAATGATAGGTAGTGAATTTAGTGTCTCAACCTAGTTAGGATGTCAAGCTTATCATCTAATTCCCATGCACTCTAATTTTTGCAAAGTTGAACATGACTTCCATGGAGGAAAAATGCAATAAACTTATCATAGAATCCTTAAACAAATGTCACCTGGGGCTCAACACATTATAGTGCTACGTGCGGTCATTAATATTAGGGCTGAGTTTTCACGCGTACTAGTTTAGCGCCTCGCGCTTGACAATAAAAACGTGTTCCTTGAGCTTCACAAACTTTCCCTTAAACATAGACCAACATTAAGGTGGAGAGGACCTAGGTTGAATCTACATTTTGTTTATGAACCGACAAGGGCAAACCCAGACTCATACAATGGAAGGGACCAGCTACACATACTTGATAAAATGATGAGATGCACATAATTGCAAGTAATTATATAATGTTTGATATCTCTTATAGTTTAAATTGGTCATATTTTATTTTATTTTTTTGTCAAGAAATTGGTCATATTTTAGAAGATGAAATTATTGATGTTTAAAAATATGTAAACAAGTGTACGTGTGGTTGAATGAACAAATAAGTTGATCAATCAGGAGAAAAGTGAGATTCAATTATATATATGAATCTAATACTAATTAATGATTATAATTATTAGACTTGTTCAAAGTTATTTGATTGTATAATAAGCCAAAAATTAGAGCTATAGTTGCGTTAAATATTAACAACGAACTACCTCAGCTACTATCATTCGCTATTAGCTATCCAATACTTTTTATCAAAGTTTTAGTCAACAAAATGATATAGTTGCCGAAAGACCTCTTTGACGTGGGTGTTTTATATTTTCTTTGTTAGTGTTCCATGAGTCTATATTTTCTTTGTGAGCGTTACATGAGTCCCGAAATCCAACTCCACCAAAAAAAATTCTAAGAATTAGAAGATACTGAGAAAAGGGATGCTAATACTTCCACAGTAACGTACGTGCTGTACCACCCTTGCACGGTTATGTTTTAAAGCACTTTATGATTGACCTTGGAACAGATAACAACAATATGATTAATCGGGCTCTCAGGACAAACAAGAGTTCATTGATATGGTTCAAACTGTCTTCCGTGGTGCAAGCCCAGGCGACACTCATCTTGCAACTATGAAGTCCACTCAAACAAAAAGAAGAAGATCGGACACGCCAATACTGTTGGACCTATCGTTTTCCAATACTGTTGGACCTGTAGATCGGACACGCCAGTCAACTTATATCACTTCACAATTCATTTCCTCTTTGGTGAGTTTGAAGTACTTGACTTCTCTTCATTTGTTATCTTCAAATATCTCAGATGAGTTGCTCTCCTCTGTTGCATGTGAAGGTCTTCCTTTGACAAGGCTTGTTCTCCAAGATTGCACCAGCTATATTGCTATTCTGGAATCTTTTCTTTGCTATCTAAATGTCAACATTTCCAACACTTGGATCTTTAAAATGTTGTTTTTCTGAATGATGAACATGTTGTGGAGATGTCTTTGTTTCTTGTTGATTTGGAATCTATAAAATTGACTCATTGTTCAATGCTTACAAAATCAGCCTTCTTTGCACTCCTTAAGAACTGCCCTTCACTTAGTGAGATCAAAATGGAACACACATGTATTGGGAAAAAGAGTCTAGAGAGTACTAAATCTTGAATGGATTTTGTTGCTTGCCTTCAATTAAAGTATCTTCCTTTGACTCACAATCCATGGTTATTTGATGATTATATATGTTTGCTTCTATCTTCTCAAATTTGCAGCTACTTGATTTGAGAAATTGTTGTCGCATACCTGAAGAAAGTATTGTTCAAATTTTAAGGATATGTTGTAACATTAGACATTTGAACTTATCCCAGCATTCAATAGAAAAAATATAAATGAATTTGGAAGTTCCCAAATTGGAGGTGTTGAACTTGTCACATACAAAATTTGATGATGAAGCACTTTATACGATCTCAAAGAGTTTTTGTGGGATTTTGAAATTGTCCCTTAGAAATTGTAATGATGTCACAAAGAAGGGAGTGAAGCATGCAGTAGAAAACTGCACACAGCTGAGAAAGATTAGTTTGTATGGTTGTCAGAAAGTCCATGCGGATGTTGTTTCTTCGATGGTATCTTCAAGGCCGTTGTTAAGAAAAATAACGACTCCTCCAACTCGTAATGAGATTAGTAAGAGATAGATGGACTACTTCTTGCGTCATGGATGCCTAGTTCTCTAGCATTTTTGAAGTATTCTGCTGATGTTTCAGCTATGAAATGTAAGATGTGTTTGTTTTCAGATGTACCCCTCAATTCATATAAGAAAAATGTCAACTTATAGACGTGTATTTGCTTCTGTTCATGATAGTTGCCTAAGTATATGTAGGATTTTAATTATCTAGTGCACAGTGTAATAAAAGCAGTTGGATGGTATATGCACTTTTAAATTGTATTGCTTTTCATAGCTTTGCCTTGTGTCAAATTTTATGTTTCATATTTTGATATGTTCTTATATGACTTCCGAAATCGGGAATATCTTAGTCTTTATTTAGTTTAGCTGAATTCGAGATACGAAGAAACTTCCCTTTTTATACTGTTGTGAATTCAATAGAACTTATGTCTTTAGTTCTTATTACATTGCTGATTTTTAGTTAGAGCCATACTCTAGGATCATAGTGTTGTTTTTGGAACATTAGAGATCTTGAGTCCCATTGCAGTTCAATGTGGGCATTACATGTGTTATTTTGCAATCAATGCAGCGTTAATTTTAGAATTTCCTGTAATTTTTAAATCCGCTGCAATCGCCATGCGATGCAGTTAACAATAATAATGCAGCTGCATCAATTGATTTTGTTGCAATCCACAGTTCAAAACCAATGGTTATGCATAAGGAGATTATAAGGAAACAGAGTTAATTTGAAAATCTTATATCCTAGGTACATAAGTTGATTTTGTTGCAGTCCACAATTCAAAACCACTGTATATAAGGGTTGTTACAATGCTTTACTTGTTATGGAGGCAACTCATTGACCTAAAGGATATCAATGGTTGCATACATAAATAGTGTGTTTCCTTGAAACCAAACCAAACAAAGTATATTGTTCTCCTCCAATTACATTGCATGCATATTGCATATGCAAGGATCTTGTAAATTACATCATATAATTATATTGCTTTTGAGTATGTCTTTTGATTGTTTCCGACGTTTCTTTAGTAAGAAGTTGTGGATCGTATGAATTATTAATTATTTATTACATTTTCTGGAAGCCTAAAACCGAAAGGTATGTTGGTTAGGTATTGTACAAGGGAAAAGGACCCTTGAAAATTCATTTACATTGAATTTGGTTACTTTCTCATCTCTGTTTTGGACTCCGAGCAATCACCAGATTACACATTCATGCAGTTAATTTATTTACATGTTCAGATTAATCGTTTAGTTACATATTTATCTTGGAATCAAAGACTTGTGAGAAATCTAATGGTATAAGTTCACATGTTGCTTGTATGCGCGTTAACTTAGTAGTAGAGAATGTGACACTAGGAGCAGCGAAATCATATCTTTTGATCAAGGGTAATATATGTTGAGTATGTGAAACTAGATTTTGTGTGAGCACCTGAAAAAATTTATTTTCCTTCTTTGTATAGCTCGATTAAGATTGTCATTATATGAAGATGGAGTGTGAGCCTTAGTTGGAGGTTGTTTTGGAAGTGTTCTCGAAATATGTATGCAGGAATTCATGCTTAATATATTCACATTTGATTCACTTGAAGTATTTCATTCTGATTAATGTTCTTCTGACCCTTTCAAGAAAATCTCAAAATCATTTCCTTAATTTTTTTTTCTTGCATTCTTTTCTTTAAGTTTTGTGTGAATTGAATTGGGTATTTGCTATTTGAAGAGATGTACTTTATATCAAAATTCAATTTTCAACACATGTTGTGCTTTCTGCCAATTTTCATGGTTTAATGCGATATTTGTATTCAGTTGCTCATTGTGTAATGATGATAACTGAGAAATATAAAGAATTTCATACTACTTTTTGTGTTGAGAACCAAAAAGTAGTGGTTTGTTTTTTTGTTATAAAAGCATTTTTGCTTCTATTCTTGCTGTAGAGTTTGTTAGGCTTTATAATTTTAGAATTCAGCAATTTTATCATTTTTTTTGCCGTTATTTATAGTGTAATTTGGTTGCAGAATCATAGAGCTTCTATTGACTCAGAATGGAATAAGATAAATAAACAAGTGTTGGAAGACCAATCACACTTCAATAACTGACAAAGAAACTCAACAATGTAAAGTTTGGGAGTAGAAATATATGAACATGGACCAAGTAAAAAAGGAATTTATATAAATATGAACTTGAAAAAAGAAAGTATCATAAAAACGTTATGTCAAACTTTCAAACTGTTGCGGATTCGTTGTGAAAACCACACCAATAAAAACTTGATGTGTGGAGCAAATTAATACCAAGCAATCAATCGAAGTGGATGACAAAAATAAAACAAACAAAATAAAACAGCAAGAGAGGAGAGAGAGAGAGAACACGAGAATCTGTTTACCCAGTTCGGTCTAATGATGACCTACTCTGGGGGAGAGAGCAGCTCTCCGTTCCACTATAATGATATGAGTTTCTTTACAAAGAGATGTCAGAGGGTTACAAGAATCAGTCTTCAAACCTAATTCTACCCAAAATCCCAGCCTCTTCCCGTGACCAAGAGACTCAATCCTAATAGTGCTTTGTTCAAGGTGAATCGAAAACAAACCCAACCCTAGTGTTGTTGCCAAGAGAATTCTCTATAAACCCTAGTTTTTATGTTGGCTTCTAAACCCTGTTTTCTACTCTCGTTTCCATCTGATACAAGGCTTATATTTATAGTAAAAGTAACCCTTAAAATATGGAACAAATCTGCATTGAAAATACGTTTTCTTTATTTCCTTCAGCGTACCATCGTGCCACGTTACGATTCAATCGTGGCACGATTTTTCCAGTGCTTGCCTCAGGATCGGAAACCACCAATCGTGGCACGTTGCTCTCCATCGTGGCACGTTGCTTCTGAAATTCTGAACCTGATAGAGATTTTCTAGTAAACACAAAACCTGATAGAGATTTTCTAGTGTCTACATTACCTGCATAGTCCGCATCCACATATCCTTCCAAAGCATCCCTTCCTGGTTGTGACCTTGTATACTTCAGACCACCTTTCAAAGTCCCATTCAAATATCTCAGAACCCTCTTCAAAGCTTGCCAGTGTACTTGACCCGGATTTGCCATAAACCGACTTATCACACTTATTGCATAGGATAAGTCTGGTCTACTACAAACCATACCATACATGATGCTTCCAACCCCACTTGCATAGGGAGTACCCTCCATCTTTCTTTTCTCTTCATCGGATTGAGGACACTGCTTTATTGACAACTTTGTGTGATGACCAAGAGGAGTGCCAACGACCTTAGAATCTCTCATTCTGAACCGCTCCACCACTTTCCTCAAGTAACCTTGCTGAGATAAGAACAGCTCACCTTTGTTTCGGTCCCTTATGATATCCATACCAAGTATCCTCTTTGCATTACCAAGATCCTTCATCTCAAATTCATCATTCAATCTTTTCTTGAGCTTCTGAATCTCTTGCATGTCAGAACTTGCCATAAGAATATCATCTACATAAAGGAGAAGGTAGAGAATGACTTTCTCATTTCTTCTCATCATGTAAACACAACTATCATAGTTGCTTCTCACAAAACCAGCCTTTACTAGGAACTCATCAAACCGACGATACCACTGCCTTGGACTTTGCTTCAACCCATACAAAGATTTCTTCAACAAACACACTTTTGTATTATCTTCCACGAAACCTTCTGGTTGTTGCATATAGATAGTTTCTTCCAACTCTCCATGTAGAAATGCGGTCTTCACATCCATTTGTTCTAACTCAAGATCATACATGTTAACAATCGCCATAAGTATCCTTATAGAACAATGTTTTACCACCGGTGAAAAAATTTCATTGTAATCAATCCCTTCCACCTGAGTAAAACCCTTTGCTACAAGTCTTGCCTTATACCTTGGTGCCTCGACCCCTGGTATACCTTCTTTCTTCTTAAACACCCACTTGCTTCCCACTACCCTTTGATTCTTAGGTAATGAAACAAGTTTCCAAGTCTGGTTCTTTTCCAATGAAAGTATTTCCTCATTCATTGCCTTCAGCCAGTCCTTGCTTTCATTGCTTTCTAATGCTTCCCTGAAGTTCTTTGGTTCCGAGTCTTGCAATTCTTCAGCTGCATTCAAAGCATAACATATGAGGTCAGCATAACCGTATCTAACAGGTCGATTAATTTGTCTCCTTATCCTATCTCTTGCTAGCTGATAGTCAGGATCAATTGTTTCTTGGCCTTCACTCTCATCAGGTACTGGAGTCTGATCCTCCCCTTCCCTTTCATCAGTGGTAGGCTCCACCTCAAACTGAATTTTCTCTACCCCCGTTTCTGAGCTTGTATCCAGGTCTTTGCACTTCATCCCCATACGGGTCTCATCAAAAGTAACATCCCTGCTTATAATAAATTTTGATCCTCCAGGTTCCATCTTCCATAGTCTGTAACCTTTCACACCTTCAGGATAACCCATGAAAATACACTTCACAACTCTAGCATCAAGTTTGTCCTGTCTCACATGAGCAAATGCTAAAGCTCCAAAAACTTTCAAATTAGAGTAGTCTGCCGGTCTCCCACTCCAAACCTCCATAGGTGTCTTAAGATCTATCCCTGTTGATGGACATCTGTTAATCAAATATGCTGCAGTACTAACAGCTTCTCCCCAGAAACTCTTGGACAATCCAGCTCCCAACAGCATACACCTCACACGCTCCAACAAGGTCCTGTTCATTCTTTCAGCAAGACCATTCTGTTGAGGTGTATATGCCACGGTTTTATGCCTCTTTATACCTCGTTTCCTGCAAAACTCATTAAACTGCTCTGAAACAAACTCCAGGCCATTATCAGTTCTCAACACTTTCAGTTTAGTTCCAATCTGATTTTCTACAAGTGTATGCCATTCTTTAAATTTTTCAAAAGCGTCACTTTTATTCTTCAGAATGTAAACCCATACCCTTCTAGAATAGTCATCGATAATAGACATGAAATATGAACCTCCCCCATGAGTTTTAACTGATGCTGGACCCCAAAGATCCGAATGAACATACTCAAAAGGCCTACTAGATTTATGCACACCCACCCCAAACTTCACCTTGTGTTGTTTGCCTAATGTGCAATTATCACAGAAATCTAGTTTGTTCAATTTTTCATTCCCTAGCAAACCTTGTTTAGCTAGCTCAACTAAACCCCTCTCACTGACATGACCTAACCTCAAATGCCACAGTTTAGTTATGTCCAGAGTGTCTACACTAGCAACCGATGCATGACCTATAACAGTGGAACCATCTAAAATATATAAACCATGTATTTTAGACCCTTTAGCTATAACTAATGCACCATGAGAAATTCTCATCATACCACGTTCAATTCTAGTACAATATCCTAGACCATCAAACATGCTTATAGATATTAAATTTCTCTTAAGTTCAGGAATATACCTCACATCCTTCAAAAGGAAATCACAATCATCAAACATTTTGAGACGGATAGTACCCATACCTTGAATCTTGCAAGCCTTATTGTTACCAAGGCGAACAATTCCACCTTCTTTCAGCTCCAATGTTTCAAAGTACTCCTTTCTCGGACAGATGTGATAAGAGCACCCAGAGTCCAAGACCCAGCCCTTTTCAGGTTCCCAACTTGTCGCAGTTAGTGCTCCAGCACTCTCATAACCTTCCTCTTCACTTGCAATCTGAACGGATGGATTACCACTTCCATTGCCCTTTCTTTCCGGACAATCCTTCTTGAAGTGACCATAGTTGTGACAAATAAAACATTTGTACTTTGTTTTATTATCACCACCCTTTGACCTAGACTTTGATCTGGAATTCTTGCCTTTCCCCTTTCCTCTCTTTTCACTTCTCCCCCTTGAGACATTCAAGCCTTCTCCACTATCATCAACCTTCAACTCCTTGAACTTGGTCAACTCTTTGGTTCTCAAAGCTGCTTGAACTTCCTCCAAAGTGATAGTGCCCTCTTTGCCATAAAGCATAGTATCCTTGAAATTCTCAAAGGACTTAGGTAAAGCACACAGTAGGTGTAAGGCTTTATCCTCATCATCCAGGTTTACATCTATGTTCGCCAAATCATCAATAATCTTATTGAATTCCGTCAGTTGCTCCATTATAGGTTTTGACTCCACCATTCGATAAAAGTAGAGTTGTTGTTTCAGACATTGTCTATGTGCCAAGGACTTGGTCATGTACAATGAATCAAGTTTATTCCACATAGACACAGCAGTAGTCTCCCTTGCTACCTCTCTCAACACCTTATCACCAAGACACAGAATGATAGCACTGACCGCTTTATCATTCATCTCCGTCTTCTCTACAGGTGTCAGATGCGCAGGCATCTGTGCTTCTCCCTTCAATGCTTCAACACACTTTTGTTGAATTAGAATTGCCCTCATCTTTACCTTCCACAACCCGAAGTCGTTACTACCGGTAAACTTTTCAATATCCCACTTCGAACCCATGATACCTGGTTATTGATTGACCTTTGCCCCACGGTGGGCGCCAATTGTTGCGGATTCGTTGTGAAAACCACACCAATAAAAACTTGATGTGTGGAGCAAATTAATACCAAGCAATCAATCGAAGCGGATGACAAAAATAAAACAAACAAAATAAAACAGCAAGAGAGGAGAGAGAGAGAGAACACGAGAATCTGTTTACCCAGTTCGGTCTAATGATGACCTACTCTGGGGGAGAGAGCAGCTCTCCGTTCCACTATAATGATATGAGTTTCTTTACAAAGAGATGTCAGAGGGTTACAAGAATCAGTCTTCAAACCTAATTCTACCCAAAATCCCAGCCTCTTCCCGTGACCAAGAGACTCAATCCTAATAGTGCTTTGTTCAAGGTGAATCGAAAACAAACCCAACCCTAGTGTTGTTGCCAAGAGAATTCTCTATAAACCCTAGTTTTTATGTTGGCTTCTAAACCCTGTTTTCTACTCTCGTTTCCATCTGATACAAGGCTTATATTTATAGTAAAAGTAACCCTTAAAATATGGAACAAATCTGCATTGAAAATACGTTTTCTTTATTTCCTTCAGCGTACCATCGTGCCACGTTACGATTCCATCGTGGCACGATTTTTCCAGTGCTTGCCTCAGGATCTGAAACCACCAATCGTGGCACGTTGCTCTCCATCGTGGCACGTTGCTTCTGAAATTCTGAACCTGATTTTTAGTTAACTCTTACACAAACAATACCTTGAAAAGAAAACGTGAATATTTTTTAAGCCTCAATGATAGGAATTACATTGTGTATTGACTAAGTAGAATTATCTTCATTTCCCCCCTACTATGTAGATATGTTTATTGAATGTCGGACTTGATTTTGAAAGACGATGCTTCAAATTGTTAAATTGTTGAAAGACGATGCTTCAAATTGTTAAATTATCAACGGTGTTTTTTTTATTAAATTTTGATTTTGATTTAAACTAAAAAAAAATATAAATGTTTGTTGCTTTCAAGTTATAAAAAATCAAACTAACTATGATTATCTATTTCAACGACACCACCAATAATACAATATAACAAAAACAATATAATATAAATTCTTTTTTTAATGACACGAACAACAATTTTATTTTATAATTGTAAAAAAAAAACCAACAACAATTTTATTATAGAAAAAGCTGTTTAAGGGTATAATTGGAATGATGAAAAAAAAGTATAAATATACTTATCTAGTTTGTTACACTTTTTAAATGATAAAGGAAAAAAAACAAAAAAATATATATTCATATCGTGTTGGTTACATTTTTTAAATATTTAAATTCATTCTCTATTTATTTGTTACATGTGTTATTTGTACTGAAAATTAAAGGTATTATTGGAAAGAAAAATCCAACTCAAAAGTGCTGAAAATGATAGTTTTCTTTATATATAGTATAGATACCTTGTTGGCGAAATGAGAATTTTTGGTCGGTGATTAAACATTGTATTTTTCATTGTTTTTTTTTTTTGGCTTAATTGCACTTTTGGCCCCCATCTTTCCAAAACTTGCGGTTAGAGCCCCCTAACTAATTTAAATACAAAACAGCCCCCTAAGTATTGAATCTTTGGCAGTTTTGGCCCCCAACGCTGACGTGACACCCTAAATGAGGTGCCACGTGTCATTTTTTTTATTTTTTTTTGGCCTTGGGGGGCCAAAACTACCAAAGATTCAAAACTTAGAGGGCTGTTTTGTATTTAAATTAGTTAGGGGGCTGTAACCGCAAGTTTTGGAAAGATAGGGGGCCAAAAGTGCAATTAAGCCTTTTTTTTTTTGGAAAAATGTATTCTTTAAGAACTTTGTTTCACTTGAGAGACAGGGATTCATGCGAAAATGCAACATGGAAATTGAGGCAAAATATTTGTCCCCTAAGTAAATATAATTGCAAATATTCACGACATGAAGTCTACCTTTAATGCTTAATTGTTATGTGGTGTATGGCGACTTCTAAACAATGGTGAATTACTACTTTTAAACAAGGACAAATCACCACAAAATTCATTATTTTCTAATTGGATTTGTTGGCTTCTAATAGGGCTAGTTATGTGTTTAGAGTTTACTATAGCCGATGGATTTGTCTCCTCACTTCTATTTCTTTCTCCTGTACATGTTGTTTCTTTAAAGACATTTTTTTCAAGGGTCTTGTTAACATTTTCCTTTAAAGGCACTGGTTAACATTTTCTTTTTTTAAAAGTCGAAATGAGAATAAGTGTCATACAACTGGAGATTAGAATGGTAAATTAGAAATTTTAAAAAGTACAGGGGAATAATTGAAATTATGGGCTGTTTAGGGGCATAATTGCTGATAAGAGAGGTAAAGAGCAACACTGAAAATTTGCAATAATATTGGGTTCAAAATTAATTTACTAAAAATTTAAGGTATAGTATTTCCAAAATTTGTGTTGTTGGAGGGTGTGTGGCTACCTTTGACACGTCGGACAAAGGAAGTGGTTGCATGATGACAACCGGTAGCTAATGTGGGTGCCTTCAACCTCTGAATTTTTATATCATGTGAAAGTCAACCTCTGAATTTTTATATCATGTGAAAGTCCAACGACATAGATAGTAGCCTAAAGTGTAGCAAAACTTGTGGCAGAGGGTTAGTACATTTTTCTCTTATCCATATACGTCTTGTGCTTGGATATGAATTCTTGTAATAAATTATTTCCTAATTCAAAAATATTTATGGTTTTCTAAAAATAACTTGAAAAATAAATATTGTAATTTTAAAAATAATACTAGTTTGATTTTTTTATTATTAATGAATGGTATATTTTATTACGGTAATTGTGAATTCTCTAATAATGACAAATCAACATTGAAAAATAATAAGTTTGTCAGTTTTTTTTTTTAAGGAAGTAAATTTGTCATAGTTGTACTAAATACAATTAAATATATTCATTTGTTTACTATCAATATGTTTAATAATAGAGAAAAAATGGTTTAGAAAATCAGAGTTACGTAGTTCTCTTCGGTAATAGTGATGTGGGGATGAAGAATTCTATGATCCCTAGAGGCGTGTAACCTCTTGTCTATATAGTTGGCCATAGGAGTGGGGAGTTAAGGATTAAGAGGAGAGTGGAGACTGGAAAGTGGAGGAGTGGGAAGATCATGGGATCACCATGTATCCCACCTCTTTTAGACTTGGTCATACATGTGATCCTAGCATATCGACTAAGGCATGGCTTATATGAGATTTCTTAACGGTTCAAACTATGGCATGGCTTGTGAAGTGAAATGATGGAATATATTGTGTCTTCCAAAAATAGCAAAGGAGAGAGGATGTTGAAACATAGTAACATATCATATGTTATTTGAAAAGTAGTGTCGTAATTGTTTCTCATCAGATAAATGTTCAAATTAGGATGTGATTACCACTTGAGGCCTTATTTTAATTGTATCAAAAAGTTTTTATCAAGAAAACATTTTACATTTAAACAAGCATATTTTAAAAAATTGAACTGACTTAATTAAATGATATTTTTTGCAATTAAGTTCGGTAAACATAGACACATAGCAACTCAAAAAAAGAAACTACTCAAAAGGTAACCCATTACATGTAAAAATGTACAAAAATACTTCATATATCATTTAAAGTATGTCTAATATGACCTCACAAAAATGGTCTAATGATAGACCATTACCATTTTGAAACAAACTTTCTGTTATTCCATTTTCTAGTTTGATTATGTCATATGTAACGACCTGAAATTTGAGACATGAAATTTTGATTATGTCATATGTAACGACCTGAAATTTGAGACATGAAATTCTTAGTGAAAAGGACAAATAACTTTTTTCTTTTAAATAATAAAAGTAACTTAACTATCTTTGGATTCATAATTTCAAAACATGGGTACTGCACCATGAATTGACCCATGTGTTGAAATTTGACAGTTAATGTTTTAAAATTTGATATGATTAGTCAATGCATATTGTGCATGAATCGAATCATGTATTATTCTGCTTTGCTATTTTCAAAATTTTCAACATGGCTGTTTGATAAAAAAAATGCAAAATTTTAAAAATTCAAATCATCACATACATGGAAGAATTTTATTCGCTTTAAATCATTCCAAACCCTCTAATTCATCAAGTACTTTATGATTCTCGACTTTTTCAAATTTGTATAAATTTTAATTGTGAAATGTCTTGATTTAATTTTGATGATGCATTTTAATTTCATATTTTTTATTGGGAATTGTTATGTTACTGAGTTTAAGATTTTGTTGTGTCTTCTGGTGTACAATATTGTCTTAGTCTGGAACATGAATGCATGCTCAAGCATGAGATTTGTGGTGCCTTGGGCGAACTGAAATAATGGTGTCTTTTTTAATCATATTATTTAAAAATCGTTTGTGCACAATGACGGTGTTTTGAGAGAAAAAAATTTGTTGGTGCCAGAGTCTTGATGAAAAATTTAATTCGTAAATATATGAAAACAATAATATAAAAAGAAAATTCATTAATGTATAATAGCATTCATATGGTTATATGTACAACTAGTCAAAATTAAGAAACAACATCACTTTGTAACGTACACATAAATCTAAGAAACAACACAAGATAACGCGACCAACTATTTTTCTCAAAATTGAACACAATCAGATGCAATAAACAACAAAAATTGTTCTTTTTTGTTGGTATGAACTAATTCACAATTTGTTTGAATCAATTAACAAAGTCATTTAGAAACTTAACTTAAAAACCTTGACAAATGCATGATTTATTCATTAAAGAAATGATTAAAATTTAATTAATATAATTTTAGTCTTAAATTAAACTTTAAATATTAGATCAATCACACACAATTTATATTATCTCATTCCCATGAACTAAACATTACCATTAGAGTCACTGATTTCAATCACAAACGACACCAACAACTACATGCAAGAACCACCAATATATTTTTCAAAGAATGCATATATCGCTATGTTGGATATTTGTAAGTTGGCTTCACTTTTGCCTAAAACAAATATTCAAATGTAATGTTGGAGTCGATGTTCCAACATTCTTGCAACGTTCAGTGTGACCTGTACCTGTGCCTTGATTTACGCACGTGTTTTATATTTAAGGAATCCACACCTTTATTTCTTGTTGGCCAAGCCGCGTGCTTTTATGTTCAGAATCAGAACTTTTATTATTTCCTGAAGGAGTGTTATCTACTTAGGAAAGTATGGATGTATACGAAGATGTTCCTAAGAATGTGCCTACTTATTAGGACTTTCCTTATTTGGTTCTGACTGATGTGAAACGGATCACTGTTTGTTCTGAAGCCCAACAAGTTGTTCTAACCCGTATTGCTTCAGTATTTTGATCATCGAAGCCGTAATTACAAGATTAGATCATTTTTAGGGTTTTCAGTCTTTTGTTTGTGAGTATTTCGTGTATCACCTTGATGCATGTTTAGGACTGTGTTTTGAGTTGTATTTTTTTCACTCCTTTGAAGCTTTTAAGCAAAGAGGTAGGTAGTTTGTGTACTGCACCAAAGCTGTGAAGCACGGTGTTAGGTAGTTTGTTTTGAAGGTAACTTCATATTTGATTGTGTCTGTAAACTGAGAATCGCATGGGTTGTGATTGTGCTGTAGGGAGTGAGATGGGATCTCAGATCTAGGAGTTCCTAGGTTGAAGTCAATACGGCTAGGTCCTAGGTCTTTAGTGTTAACAAGGTATTTGCTAGAGAATAAGAACTACACTAGTGGATTTCCTTCCTAGCTTGGTGTTTTATCTTGGTTTTTCGGGTGTCAAACATTGATTACGTTTGAACCTTTTTAACCTTTGATATCTCATGTTTTCTTGGGAAGGGAAAAAATAAGCAAAACCCTTGAGAATCGAGGTCCGGGAGTTGTTTTCGCTACGGGAAGGTGTTAGGCACCCATAACGATTATAGTATCCTATAGGAACCGTCTTTACTTTCTACGCGCGCGCTTTATTTTTAAATGCTATTTGAAAAGTGATATTTACACCTAAAGTTTACTAAGTCAAGAATTGGAGGGAGAAGAAGACGTTTGAATTTTTATTTTATTTGAATTGAAGGAATATTGGTTCCTTGCCTACGTACCCTTTCAAGGGATCAAATCCACCGTAGTTCTCTTCCAAAAATGTTTTTTGTTTTTGTTGATTGATTTTAAGTTTGAAAATGGAATTTTGAAGAATGAGAGGGAGAGGCCTCAAGGGCATAAGATTGTGAAAATATGGGGTTGAATTAGTTATTTTGCAAAATGAAGTCCAAATATGATTAAAATTCATTAAGATTTTGTTTAAGAAAATGAAAGGAAAATCAATGGGATTTTGATCCCAAAGTTTATTTAGAAAATGATTTGAGTGAAGTTGTTCATATTTTTTGGGAAAAGAGAATTTTTCTAAGTATCGAAGTTCCTAAACATACATCTAAGGCATACATTCCCTAAGCATACATCTAAAGTATCCATGTGATGTGTGTGCATGTGTCGGTGCTTGTGTCAGTGTACATCATTAGAGTCCATTGTCCTTTACATATGCCCTAGTTTACATTCTATGGTCTTGCAAGAAATTAAAAGCATAAAGTAAAGTACAAGAATTCCTAGGTTTTACATTCTAACTTTTGCATGAATTTTAAAGTGTAAGAAAATAAAGACTAAGAATATAAGACGGAGGATGAGATGCTTATGGAATGTATGAAACATGAAGTAAAGTGGTTAGTAGCATAAGACATGACAGAATGGAAATTAAAAGCACAAGAAACACTAAAAAACTTGACAAAAGATAACAAGACTCTTAACCTAAAAGTAGCAAAATATGCCTAAAGTTTACCATAACATCAAAGCAATTATATGACCTATAATCCTCACATCGTGACAATTTTCTAAAGGCTTTATTACAATCAATGATATGAGAATTATAAGAACACATGCAAGTCAAGAATCATGATATATTTTAGACATACTTGGCACTTTATTTTCACAAACAAACATTCACATGACTTGTAAGACAAGCAAACACATACAATATATTCACATGCAGTAAAAACACTTCAAAACAACAAGAAATTCATTACAAATTCACACTTCACAAATCAATATCATGTATCATGATTAGGGATCAAGAACATGCACTTTTCACAAATTTTTAATATAAAACATCACAAAATAGCAAGAAAAGCATCACATTATTTTTTTTTTTATCAATTTTTAATATGCAAAATCATCACAAAAATATCACAAAACTAACAAGAAATATACATGAAATTTTTTTAGAATTTTAAAGGATTTTTAGACTCAAGAACATGCAAAACTTCACAAATTTTAACAAAAATAGTAAACAATTTAGCAAGAAATACCACATATATTTTCCCTCAGGTTTTAACACAAAAATATCACAAAAATGTCAAGAACATGTAGAAAATTTTTAGGAATTTTTTATCAAAGTTTTGAACACATAGAGGTGCAAACAACAAGAAACAGTATTGAAATAGCAAAAAAACAAAGGAAAACGCAAGAAACCCAAACCAAAGCCCAGGCCCAAAGGGAAGGTGGATCCTGGATCCACAGGGAAGCAACAGAGGCCGTTGGATTGATCCACTTGTATCAAACCCTAGATCTAATGGCCAGGATGCAAGGCCAAGTGAACCAAGATTGAACCAGACCGGTTCACCTGCTTATATAAAGGTTTGTAGACCGGTTCATTTCATTTCTCCCATTCGTTTCTCTCTCTATGTCTCAGACTTCTCTCCCTTCTCTGTAAAACTCCGTCGTCTTCTCCGGCGGACTTGACCACCGCCGGTGAAGATTCCGGTGATGAAACCCTAATCTTCTCCAATCTACATGGATCTAAACCCTAAACTAACCTGTTTTTCATACTGATTTCAAATATGAACTTAGATTTGAGAAATAAATGGTGAAACTCTGTAGATCTACATTTGATGTTTCGGTTTCTTATCTTTTTCAATCTTTTTCGAAAGAACAAGTTCTGGAATTTGTTAACCTACCTCGTTTCACCGTTTATTTACATTTACGAACCTTCGATGATGATTTAAAACGAAAACGAGAAGGTTTCGTGAGTTTACCTGGATTTTAATGGAGATTTGAGTGAAAAGACGAAGAGGACCTTCGCGAACCTTCTCTGAGCTTCTGGTAAGTGCTTCGTTGTTGTTCTCCTTCTTCTCCTCTGGTTCGCTTCGAATTCAACTTCTCTTCTTCTTTCTCTCAACACTTTCCTTGTGCAAGGAAGAAAGTTCAGTGAT
Source organism: Medicago sativa (assembly GCF_051527215.1). NCBI lineage: Eukaryota > Viridiplantae > Streptophyta > Magnoliopsida > Fabales > Fabaceae > Medicago > Medicago sativa. The sequence goes on from NC_140749.1 coordinate 52,188,190, forward strand.
GAAGATTACGCAAGTAATCACTGAGAACTTTCGCTGAATTCGAAAAGATTTTGTTGAATTGAAAACGTTTTGGCTTCGATCTTTGGAAATTTGTATTGATTTTGTGTTTTTGATGATGAATTTGTTGATTTGTGTTGGTTTTGGTGAATCTGGAAACGGTTAGGGTTTGTTAGATGATGAAGTTCTTCATGAGCTTCATCATGTTCTTGATGAAAAGTGGTTTTGATTCTTTTAGAGGAGAGAGAATGGGTGAAACGTGTTTGTTGAGTTGGCGAATTGTGATTGATGATGATTCTGTTGCAATGATTAGGTGGCCTTATATAGGCTGCCATGTGTACCACTGAACCAATTGCAATCTGACACCTGTACTTGGACTGAGACTGGCTCGGCCTTGGCTTAAAATAGACCTGAGGACCTTCCTGCAATTTTTAAGACTTTGGGACTAATCTGCAATTTTGCAAAAAAGGACCATTCAGCAATTTGACTAAAACTTGAGGACCAAACTGTAAAATAAAAAAAAGACTAAAAACAACAGTTTGACTTAAAGGACTAAAATGTAAATTGAAAAAGTCTTTGAAAGAAAAATAAAATGGAAGAAAAGGACCTAAGTGAAATTTTTAAAACTTGAAGGACTGAAATGCAATTATTAGAAATTTTAGGACTAAAATGAAAATTAAAAATAAAATTGAATTAAAATTGGTAAATGAAAAATAACGTAAAGTGGAACAATTAAAAAAAAACAAAATGGACTAAAACGAACCCACTACATAAATGAGGTACTTCAAAGTAACCTCTCTCTGCCAAAATTTCGTGTGAAATGACCAAAATGCCCCTGGGGACTAAAATGACTCGAAATGTAATTTTAAAATGGTTTTTTAACATGGAATTGAAACAAAGGCTTGTACAACAAATTAAAAAGACTCAGAGACAATTTTTAGAGATCAAACAGAGTTTTGACACTGGAAATGACTAAAATGCCCTTGAGGACTAAACTGACTCAAAATGTCTCAGATGCAATTTTTTTAAAAGGGATTTTGACATGAATTAAATCAAGGACTTATACAAACAACTTGAAATGACTCAATGACAATTTTCAGGGATTAAAATGAAGTTGGACACATGAAATGACTAAAATACCCCTTTGGTATGAATTTTACAAATAATATTGAAATGAAGTGCAGAGAAACATGCAATTGATCAGAGACAACTTCAAAATGACTTGACATGCAAGAAAAACATTTGGATGGTTTTAAATGTAAGAAGACATAGACAAACTCACAGTTTGAAAAGATTTTTGAGGCAAAATTGGAAGATAAAGCAGGGTAAAATATCAGTGTAAAACAATAGCAAATTGGCAATCTTTCAAGAGTAATAGACATATATCAAAGATGGAAAAATATTCTGAGCAAGTATTTTTAGGTCCAAAATTAGGGTATAACAGCTGCCCCTATTTAAGTTTCTTTGTCCGGAGGGTCAAGAGACGGAGTCTTTGATCTGACGGGACAGAGATACTTAAATATAAACATTTGCACTGTTTTTGGACATAAAAATACGCTCTCTCATTTTCAAAGACATAAATGCCATGCAACATTTCGATTATGAATGCAAGACAACAACTGGAATCTACAAAGCATGTCATATCACTGGGGATCTCGGTAGACATTGACAGGGTAGATAAACCAGGGGACAAAAGGTAGGTACAAGCTGTTCTTTGGATCGAACTAGCCAGTTGACCAAGAAATACAAACAAGAGATGGGTACAAGCTGTTCTTTGGATCGAACTTGCTGCTTGACTGGGAAATAGAAATACGAGACAGGTACAAGCTGTTCTTTGGATCGAACTTGTCACTTGACCGGAAACATAGACATATAGGTAGATACAAGCTGTTCTTTGGATCGAACTTGCTACTTGATCGAAAACACAAACAGATAGGTAGGCACAAACTGTTCTTTGGATCGAACTTGCCGTTTGACCTGGAGACATAGACAAAAGGTTGATACAAGCTGCTCTTTGGATCGAACTTGCGGCTTGATCCATATCACAACATGTAGGTTGGTGCAAACTGTTCTTTGGATCGAACTTGTCGTTTGACCGATAACAAAACATAAGCAGGGTACAAACTGTTCTTCGGATCGAACTTGTCGTTTGACAGGAAACATAGGCATGTAAGCAGGTACAAGCTGTTCTTTGGATCGAACTAGCCACTTGACCAATAACAAGGCATGTAGCAAGATACAAATTGAGAGTAAGTTGATATTGACTTGATTTGAAGATAGACATGACCATAATTGTTCGTCCAAGAGCAAATTGAGAATGGATTAGCATTGATTGAGACATTGAATTGCATTGAAAGTTGATATTGAAAGAGACATTGAAAGTTGAAAATAATCAGAGATATAGACAAAGACATAGACATAGACATTGAATTGAATTGAGAGTTTAACAGAGACGTAGAGATTGAATTAGAGAGTTGAAATTGAGTTGAATCGGAAATTGAAATTGAGTTGAATTGAAAGTTGAGATTGAACTGAATTGAAAGTGGAGATTAGGTTATACATGCTAAGTCCTTTGCAAGAAAAAATAAATGGCAAGAGAATAAAGCTATAGAAATGAGGTGAGATGAGGAATGCTTATGAATGAATGAAACATGAAATGAAAGGGTTAGTAGCATAAGGTATAATAGAATAGAAATTATAAGCAAAAGGAAAACTAAACAAAGTAGCAAAAACTTGACAAAAAAGTAACAAAACTCTTAACATAAAGGTAGCAAAATATACCTAAAATTTATCATAATATCAAAACAAGTATATGACCTATAATCCTCATATCATGACAATTTTTCAAAGGTTTTATTACAGCAATAATGTGAGAATTAAAAGAGCATATTCAAGTAAAGAGTTATGATACATTTTTAGATACATTTGGCACTTTATTTTCACAAACAATTATTTACATGACTTGTAAAACAAGTAACTAACCACAACACATTAACATTCAGTAAAAACACATCAAATACAGATGTAAACTCATCACAAATTCACATATCACAAATCAACAGCATGTATCAAGAATTAGGATCAAGATCATGCAATTTTTCACAAGTTTTAACACTAAATATAACAAATAAGCAAGAAAATCATCACATTATTTTTTACTAATTTTTTAATATGCAAAATCACCACAGAAACATCACAAAATGAACAAGAAACATACATGAATTTTTGTAGATTTTTAAAGGATTTTTAGGAATGGCAGGGGTGTAAAAAGCAAGACACAGCGTGCAAATAGCGAGAAAAAATAGAGAAAGAATGCAATCCAGTACAAAACAAGCCCAGGCCCAAAAGCTAGATCCAAAACCAACTCAGGAGCTTCAGGGATCGTAGGATTGATCCATGTGGATCAAACCTAGATCCTATGGTGGAGAGTGCAGGGGAGTGGACCGGTTTTAAACCGGTCCGGTTCAGTCCTTTATAAAAATCTAAAGCTACCGGTTCAAAACATTTCTCACTTCTCATTCTCTCTCTAAGTTTAAACCTAAAGAGAGACTCTCCCTTCTCTCTTCTTCTCCGTTCATCTTCCCTGCCGGTTTCTGGAATGAAACGGCCGGAGAAGATGAAGATTCATCGGAATCTTCATCAACTCCGCCGTGAATTCCAGATTCCGACGAGTCTTGAACTCCGATCTACGTGGATCTAAACCCTAAACTACTCTATTTTTCACACTGATTACGAATATGAACTCTGATTTGGAAAATAAATGGTGAAACGTTGTAGATCTACGTTTTAAGATTCGGTTTTGACATTTTTTAATCTTTTTCAAAGTCTTTTGAAGGAACAAGTTCTGAAACTTGTTTATCCACTTCGATTCACCATTTATTTGTTCTTACGAACCTTCGTTGAGCTTTTGCAATCAAAATGAGAAGGTTCTTTGTGATTACCTGGTTTTAATCGGAGATTCGAACTAAAAGATCCTCAAGAAAGCTTCAGATTCTTCTGGTGAGGGTTTGAACCGAAAATAAATCGGTGATTCTTCCTTTTCTTCTTCTCTGGCTTGATCTTTCACCTTCGATCCCTCTTCTTCTCACTCTTCGTCTCTGTGATCGCACCGGTTCGTCCTTGAGATGAATTGGTGCTGGAATTGCAGAGAACGCAGTTCAATGATGAAGATTCATCTTCGAATCTTTGAGAACTATGATGAATTCGTTTGATTTTGCTTCAATTTCGTGTTCTGGAAATTTAGGGTTTGGATTTGGGGATGAATGTTCTTGGTGATTTCTGAAAACGGTTAGGGTTTTGATCCTTGGGAGAAGAGAGAGAAATGAGAAAAGTGTTTGTGTGAGTTGGCACTGAATGATTGGGATTGGTACTGTTGCAGTCAGTGATGTGGCCTTATATAGGCTGCCATGTGTGCTTGAGACCCAATGAGTTTGTGACATGTGTCCTTGGACTGATTTTGGACTTAAGGACCTTTCTGCAATTTCTGGAAATTAAGGGACTGACCTGCAATTATTTTAAAAACAAGGACCAAACTGCAATTTGCAACAGAACCAAAAACAGAGTTAAAAAGCTTTGAAGGACTAAAATGCAATTTTAACAACTTTGAAGGACTGAAATGAAATTTAAAATAAATCTGGTTAAAATTGGTAAATTGAAAATAACGTAAAGTGAAACAAATAAAAAATACAAAAAGGACTAAAATGAACCAACTACAAAAATGAGGTACTTTAAAGTAACCTCTCTGTCAAAATTTTATGTGAAATGACCAAAATGCCCCTAGGGACTCAAATGCAATTTTTGAAATGGATTTTAACATGGAATTGAAACAAGGATTTACACAAACAAGTTGAAAAGACTCAGAGACAATTTTCAGGGATTAAAATGAGTTTGAATACAGGAAATGACTAAAATGCCCTTTTTCATGAATTTTGCAAATAACATTGAATGAAAGGCAGAGAAATATGCAATTGATCAGAGGGACTTTCCAATAACTTGTAATGCAAGAAAAACTTTTTGGATGGTTTTTAAATGCAAGAAAACACAGACAAATACACAGTTGAAAATATTTTCAAAACAAAGACAGTAAAATATGCAGATAAAGCATGGTAAAATATCAGGGTAAAACAATAGCACATTGGCAATCTCTCAAGAGTAATAGACACATATCAGAGATGGAAAAACATTCTGAGCAAGTATTTTTAGGTCCAAAATTAGGGTATAACAACGATAACATACTCATGGATAAAATTCCAATGATTCAAGATCTGTTAATTGGGAAAATTATCTTCTTTCACGAGACCAATGATGATGGATGGGAGATGAGAGAAAGTGACAGTCTCCCATGTTGGCTCGAGTGTGGATAAAATAAATCCTGATAGTGAAGAGAAGAAGATGAAAAGGGAAATGAATTTATAAGAATTGATATAATAAGGTAAGGAACATATATGCCTTCTTAATCTCAGCCATTTATTTTTGATCTAATGGGTGACGATCATTCTCATCATTCTCATATAAGATAGGCATTCTCATAATATACATCCTCTGCATGCATAATAATATATTGTTTTAACACTGGTCTTGCTAACAAGTGTTTTAAGAGCATTAAAGGCATTGCATTGTTTAAAAAAAATGCATAAAAAGAAATTTTGTTTTTAAAAAATAAGTCAAATAGTTTTCAAATCGATAATGACATCATTATCTATGCAAAATTTACTTCTTTTAGTTCCTTAAACAATGACGTAAGGGCATTTATCAGCATTTTTCTTATATGTTTTTACCAAAAAATTGCTAAACATATTTATCTCGAGTTTGAGTTTACCTTGCCAAAAAACATAGACTACTCAAACAAAAACCACAGGAAGAGTTATCCATCTTTTTATAAGTAATATCTTAAGGGCGTTGTTTAAAGAATGCATAAAAAGAAATTTGATCTTGAAAATATAAGTCAAATAATTTTCAAAGCAGTAACGACATCATTATCTATACAATAATTACCTCTTTTGATTTCTTAAACAATGCTCAAAGGACACTTGATAACATTTTTCTTATATGTGTTTACCAAAATGTGGCTAAACATATTTAACCAATAAGAGTTTGAGTATAACTAGTCTATGTGAATGAGGCTAGTCTATGTCAATGAGAGTTTGGTAAAAACATTATTGGTTAAAAACATAGATTAATCTGGTTAATAAATAACAAAGGACAAAAGTAAAAATATGAAAATAACGTTTTCCATTGTCTTTAGTAAAATTAGTCTCTTGAAGGATAATATCAAATTTCACTTAGACCTCAACTTTTATCATCACTTAGACCTCCAAATACAAAATCAATTGAATGGATCATAACATTTATCATCTATAAGAGAATCTTGATAATAAACATGATTCAGAATAGTAGTCTTTATAGTTATACCTTTTTGAAACCAAAATGCAAACTTCATAAAGCTCCCCCAAGTTTTGACATTTCATCTTTAAGAACATCTCCTCCCTTATAAATGTGGAAACATCAAGACTCGAAAGATGTAGAATTTTTTTTTGTATTATTTAGAAAATACAAAATATGTAAACAAAAATCTCTCCATATGTGATATACTGTTCAAAAGTTCTAGCAACGAGGCATTTAATGATCTATCTATAACATATAAAACAAGTGATCCATAAAATAGAGGTTAAAATGTGGTTTTGGTCCCTGCAAATATGTCTTGTTTTGGTTTTAGTCCCTGCAATTTTTTTGTTGTTTTTGGTCCCTGCAAAATATTTTGTTTTTGAAAATAGTCCCTTTTGAAAATATTTTGGAGGAACCTTTTTAAAAGTCAAAAGATTTTGCAGGGACTATTTTTCTAATAAATGGGTTCAGTCATCATGTACCACGTGTGCAAATCATCACAAAAGTGGGGCCAGGGACCACAACCAAAACGAGACATATTTGCAAGGATCAAAAACAAAAACAAAAAATTATAAGGACTAAAACCAAAACGAGACATATTTGCAGGGACCAAAACCATATTTTAGCCTAAAATAAATTGAGCAAAATTAAGGTTTTCTTATGTGAATTTATAAAAACTTTGGGTTTTATCTGAATTTCAATAGAAAGTATATTTAAAAGTATAAATTAACTATCCTCTTCCTATAAGATACTTGTAAATAAATTGAAGATTTTCTCTATGTAAAATTTTTTTTTTTTTGAAAAAATAAATGATATTCATTCATTCAAATTGGTAGAGTACATCGATACAATGAAAATTTGCAAAAAACAAAAAGGATGAATCTGTTAACAAACAACATACATGTTAATAGCATAAAACGGCGAAGTATTAAAGCATACACATACGACTATATTTATGTCTCTAGAATACCCATGTTTCCGGATCTGCAATGTTGACGACTCCAAAGTCATTGATTTGATCTGCAATGGATCGGAGTTGATCTGACAATCTGAACCGGACAAATAACTGAACGAAACAAGAAAGACAAACAACGTCGCACAAAGACGATGATCCAAACAAGTTAGAGGGGTGATTTTGGGTTAAAAATTGACCCTAAATCACCCCTCTTTGGTGGATGAAGTAGAAGAAACTAGGGTCTTGATAACGGCTCACAAAAGAGAGAAGGGGAAGAGTTGATTTCAGTCTATGTAAAATTAAATGTAAACCAACATTATACGTAAAATAATAAATTAACACAAAAACTAACATCATGATTAAGCATGCACTTTTAATGAAAGTAAATTATCTTGCAAAGTGGTACAACTTTATTCTTCATTATTCCATTACCAGCGGGTGTTTGGTAAAAATCTTCAAGTGATACATTTTTCAAATAGTATTATGCAATTTTTGATTCTTTCTCAAACATCCACTCTTTAAACCTCTTTATTGATGAAAATGTGAACCATTCACTCGAGCCATCCTTTACAAAAATTTCCTGCACTTGTATGCATTTAGACAAGAACCATTGATCCAACCATTATCCTGAGGAAAATCTATAAAAAGGACTTTGGTTGAGCATCAACGCTAAAGTGGTATTTGTCAAGCAATTTTGCTGATGTTGTAATAAATGAGAGAAGACATGATTGTTTCAAAGAAGAGAGGCAGGATGTGACTATGGTTTTTACTTGAGGGTTCGTTTGTTCAAATTGAGAAAAAGAACTTAAAAGAGAGATATGTGTTTAGACTTTCATCAAAGTGATTCAAGTCTTTTTTTAGCACAATATCAGTGTTATATACTTTTCACTCTTTGAGTTTCTTAGTCAGTTAAAGAGCTGGTTAGGGTTCTTATTCAATTCTCAAACACTTACTATTCTTTCACAAACTTAACAAAATTTAAAAAATCTAATTGCAAAACCAATAGAAATGACATTTATTATTCTGTAACAAACTTAATACTTATTATAAAAACTAGACTTTTGACCTGTTTGTGGGTCTATTTTGAAACACAAAAGAATTTAAAGAAAATAAAATATGTAAATTGAAGTATCTCTAATATTCGATAAACATGTATTATTAGCTAATACTTGGTTGATACATAAACATTGAAAACTTCAACCTTCATAAAATAACATTCATGACATTCATATTTGATTTTAAAATCATTGGTATCAAACATGTAACGTATTAGATTGAACACAATATTAATTCAATTAATAGCATTTTGCAAAGAAACCCTACCTTTAACAAGAGCACAAAAATAATGCAAATAATTATAGAAATTTTTGGGTGAACATTTTAGAAAAACAAAGAACAAGTTTCTTCATCGGTTGGTTTCATTGTATATATGATAATTGTAACATATCATATAAGATTCCTTAACAGTTCAAACTCAGACATGGCTTGTGACATAAAATGATTGAATATGTTGTGTCATCCAAAAGTAACAAATGAGAGGGAGATTGAAACATATTAGTAACATACCATATATTATTTGGAAAGAAAATGCCATAATGGGTTCTCATCATATATGTTCATATTGAGGATAAGATTACCACTTGAGGACCCTATATTAATTGAATCAAAAAGTTTGTATCAAGAAAACATTTTGCATTTGTTAAAGAAAAACATTTTACAAAACTAAACTGATTCAACTAAATGAGATTTTTTAGCTATTAAGTTCCGTGGACATAAACACATAGTAGCTCAAAAAAGAAACTACTAAAAAGGTAACCATTTTACATGTATAAGTGGACAACAAAAAATCTTCAAATGATATGCATTCAGTGTATGTCTAACATGACCTCACAAAAATGGTCCAACAGTAGACCTTTACCGTTTTTAATAAAAAATAAATTTTATAATAATAAAAAATAGAGAAAAAATAATATTTTAATAAAATTTACTATAAATAATAATGTCCACCTCTACACCAAGTCTATTTTAAAAAATCATATATCATCTATAAAAAAAAGAAACACACATAGCCAATAAAAGCTGAAACAATAAAGCAGTAAAGCAATCAATAATAAAATAATTTAAACTTGGGTCATAAACATGTCAATAAAGAATACTCATCTTAAAATTCATTACTCTGATTAGCTCGACAATGTCTCTTTTGTGTTTCAAGGATTATTTTTTTCAGGTTTGGAGTTCAAAGGATTCTCATCAGTGGTGGAGGTACACATTTTTGCAACAAAGTGTTGGCCAAGCTTTTGGCTAAATACAATGTTAAACATAAAGTGGCAACACCCAATCATCCTTAAACAAGTGGACATGTTGAAGTCTCTAACATGCAGATCAAGCAGATTCTAGAGAAAACTGTTAATAGTTCTAGGAAGGATTGATCAACAAAATTGGATGATGCTTTATGGGCATACATGACCGCTTTCAAAACTCATCTAAAACTATCACCTTATCAATTAGTTTATGGAAAGACTTGTCACTTACCGGTAGAACTTGAAGATAAAGCATTTTGGCTTTTAAACTTTTGAATTTTGATGGAGATGCAGCAGGAAGAAAAATGTTAGTGCAATTGCATGAATTGAAAGAAATTAGGATGAATGCCTATGAAAATGAACCAATATATAAGGAAAGGAAAAAGAAGTACTATGATCAACAGTTGGTCAAAAAAGAGTTTCATGCAATTCAAAAGATGTTGTTGTTCAACTCTCGATTACGGTTGTTTCCTGGAAAGTTAAGATCAAAATGGACATGACCATTTAAGGTTATTGAAACATTCCCTAATGGAGCATTAGAGCTAGAATACCCATAAAGAAACATCACTTTGAAGGTAAATGGTCAAAGATTGAAGGTATACATAGAAACCGGACAAAGAGGAGAGAATTCACAAGAAGAAAGAGGTACAATTTATTTGCATGACAAGGAACCTGAAGGTTTGGGGTTCGTAAGCTCACCTTGGACAAATGCGTCAAGCTCGAGACTCTAAACAAGAGTTGAATGGGATGCAATCCATATTTTTATTTTCAGTCATTTATTTTACATAGCCACGTACTTTATATCATAATTTATTTCTTTTACTATTGCTAACCCACGACTAGGCGCGTTGTTTTAACATGAAATACACAACTTTCTCTTTCAAAAATCTAAAATTTTGTTTTAGCCTTGGAGAGTTATTCCAACCATTATCAGCAGATGGTTAGCTTACTTTCGAAGTTCAAGAGCACGATAACTTTTGGAGCTTGCTGTGGAAGATACTCATAAAAGTCACCATTACAATTATGTATAGCATAATCAATGAGAATATGAGCCAAATAATTATTCCAATCTAATTCTAATCTTTTATTTCATTATGAGTGTTCCATGTTGGATTGCTATGTTTTCTTGAAATTTCAATTGTTCTATACGGACTACCGGTTATATTGTCATACGCACGAGACATTTATTTTTGGTAACTAGAGCCTTTTTCAAGTCATCATGAATTATTATTACACTTTGAGCCTCCATGCATGAATTTTTTCTGGGTTACTTTTATGTGACTTTGCATCATGTCACGACTTATGAAACCTATTGAATATATATGTTTGATTTCTTTTTGGAGTTAGATAGGTGAGTGAAATACTTGTAATTATTTGAAATTAAGTTTGGGGTTGCTCTTTGAAATTAGAAACATTTTAAATTTAGGGTGGGGTACTAGTAGAACTTAGTTGTCAAAGGAAAGAAAAATGTAGATAAAACATCAAAATGATGGTCTACACAACAAAAAAAATCAAGAGACAAAAACAAAAGTTTAGTCTCTTTAAAGAAAAAAGGAGAATAAGTAGTTCTAATAGTGCCTGGTATACTTTGAACTAGCTAAAAAAAATGAAAGCTAGTACATAGTAACAATGGTTGTGACACAAATTGTGAATCAAGTTATAGGTTTGGTTGATGAACGTTTTTCAAAGTATTTCAAATAAGGAATCCTTAGGAACTAACTCTAAAGTGTTTGTTAGCCTACCTTAACCTTAACTGTAACACCCTAAACCCCTTAAGCATTACGCAAATAATACAATTATTCAGGAATCTAGATGTTACATCTTCAATAAGTTCATCATGCATAGACAATTTTTCTAAAGCATCACAGCGGAATAATAGTAACATCTCATCAGATAAATGAAACATCTCCAAGTAGCCATGTCATATAATCACACTACATTACAAAATATAAAATCTCAACTCAACAAACTGAGTGAATAAAAATCTCCAAAAGACATAATGAAAATAAATAGACAAACACCCCTAAATCAGAGTCTGACTCTATAGACTCCAAAGCAAAACGAGGTAGCTCCAAAGCTAACCTCCAACAACTCACCAAGCTAAAGAAAACTACTGCTGCATGTCGTCTACCCATCCATAGGAATAAGGTAGGCGGTCAACCAAACGACCACTGGGGGTTAGTTCACAATTAAACATAATCAGATGAAATAAAATAGCATGAATCGATTTTACATAATTAATAAATTCAACATCACCATAACCAACAAGTATACAAGTACAATCAAGAGGGTCACCCAATTCACCTTATTCAAGTATTCAAAACATTCACCAATTATCCACCAAATGCACATATACACCGACTCACATATTCAAGTACGAATCGACTCACCAATCAATAAATGCATGCAATGTTCTAGACTCATCTAGATGCTTGTGGTACCATAGGATTCCGAAGATAATTTTACTGTTAGTGAATCCACCAACATAATAAACATCACCAATTATGTTCTACATAAGCTATGTAATAAACATCACCAATTACATTCTTCAAATTACCTCAATATGACTATGAATGCATGGACTTCAAGTAAGGACTCGACAATGCATGACTCACAAAACTATATTAACATAATAATCATCACCAATTATGTTATTCACCAACAATTGCATTATCAAATAATTGCATCCATACAATCAACAAGTCATCATCAATTCATCATTTTATAATCATCTAAAAGAATCATCATCATTAACATTTAACACCTCAAAGAAACGATAAAGTCTCAATTTCACATTTCACCTAAAAGACAGACATTTATCCACATTATGATATTCATCATATTAAACACTCAATCATCATCAATTTATTCACATTATATCTTACTAACATGAATTCAAAGTCTCCTACAAATTATCTGACCATAAAGTATTAATTTGACAAAGTTCTTCTAAGTTTATGAAAACTAGCATTTTCCGATTATCCCACCAAAATCAAAGTGACTAAGTTCAAATGCCTCAGCCGAGTATATATACAATTCACATACGAGTGCAGTAGCATATACATATACGTTTCATAAGCCAATTTCGATTAGTTTCAAAATTTCAAAAAGTTCGTCTCATTTTGTCACTTTTCAAAAGAATTCCACTTTTCAAAGCAAAACCAAGTTTAAGCTCATGATTACCATCTAAAACATTTTTGCTAATCAAGGTTACAGTAAACAACCCTAACCCTACCCTTTTCCTTGAGAAAAACGAGTTTTCAGAAAATCTCATGTTCTTTAACATTTTTCAAAAAGTTTGATACAATTCACAAAACTAAGTTCAATCCATTTCATTTTATGTTTCATAAGGTTTAGAAAGTTCAAATACAGTTAAATACATCAAAAGAATTAGTTTGGAACGGTCTGGATCGACCTCGGTGTACCCTAAATGACCAAAAACATGGGTGCTGGACTGGGCAACTCGCCCTGGGCTCACCATGAGCTGCATCAGAACAGGGAGCACTACTGTTCTTGGGTTTCCTCTCGGGAACCCGCCAATTTTCACCCCAAAATCCCATTTTTTGATCCCCTTTGACCCAAAGTCTACCCCAAAACTTGTACATTAGTTTGTAAACATCAAAAGGCATTCAAAACAACAACAAACAACGAATCATAACACCAATCCTCACCAAAATCATCATTATGTTCATTTTTCACCAACACCCACAATTTTCTCATTTTTCATTCAAACTTCATAAACAAGCACACCAATTCAAACCCCATCAACACACAATCTTAAACAAACATTTATGAAGTGAATTCAAAACATATTTCAACAACAATCACTCACCAATTCATGATTTACACTCATTTAATCAAAAATCTTCAAAGCAACTTAACAACAACAACCATGATATTTAAGCACATAACACAACAATTTCATGAAGTTTATCATACCCACAAATTCACATGAATTAGGAGCACGAAATTCATCATCAAAAATCACCAAAAAGTCACAATTAACACAAAAGCACTTAAACCCATAATTTAAAATTGAAGATTATGACTTAATTGATGAAGAGAAACCATCCCCTTCTAGCTCTTGATTCCTCTAGCTTAAACTTCACTTTTGATCCTAGTTCTCCAAACCCCAAGCTCTCTCTCTAGCTCCTCTTTTCTTCCTGTTGATCCACTTTCTCTTTATACCTCTCTCTCAAAATATTTTTGTGAAACAAGTGAATGAATGTAATGACCTAATTTTCTCACAAGTGTTGTGTTTATATAGTCTCCACATAATTGGGCTTAAGTCTCTAATTATCTTAATGAGCTCAATATTCTTACCAACTAATTCACCAAAGTTACTACACACTTAAACCGTCAAAATAACAAATAATTACCGTCTCTAAATAATTACCCCAACTCACTAGTAACTTAGTAAAAATAATTATTCCCACTTAAACCACCAAAAATAACCTTCTAATAAATATGACTATTTTACCCTTTCTCACAAAATGACCAAAATACCCCTAGTCTAAAAATGACTAAAATACCCTTCTTAAGTCAAAATTCACTAATCCTGAATAAAATATACACTAAGACAAATAATCACACACAAGCACACATAAACAAACATAACAAGTAAATAAAATAATTCTAGTGAAAATCGGGTTGTTACACCAACCATGTTATAACCTTGAAAAGACCTCTATATGTGTGTGATGATATATACCTTGAATGTCTGTTTAGAATTGTTTTAATCTGATAGCAAGGTACAATCACATGACAATTGGAGTGTGGCAAATGCCTTGACCAGCCCCGCCGTCTTTAGGAAGTACATACATGTATCTTGGAATTGTATGTGGTTGAAAGTAAGAGTATCTTCTCTAAGTTTGTTCTGCATTCATGGAAGTAGTAAGCTAGTTAAGTCTAATCATGGGAAGAATGACAATCTGAGCAACATCTTTGAAAAGGTATTTTATTATTATTTAAATTCATGTAAATTCTAACTTCTTGCTATTGTGTTGCTTAAACACAAGAAACAGTTAAGTTTGGGGTTGAGATGACGGAGCATCATATGATATTTTTGACTATGTTTTAAGTACTTTTCTTTGCATTTGAAGACAAATAAGATGAGCGTTAAAGGAATTGTCAATGGTTTGAGGAACATATTGTATTTTTTTCACCCAAGTCATTGTAATTCACGTTTATCCTAAATCATGCAACTCCAATTGTGTTTTGTAGTGAGAAATCATGTAAATCGACAAGTCAAGACATCACATGAAGAATTAAGGAATTGAAGATTGAAGACCAATAGTTCATATAAGGTTTTTGAAGACAATACAAAGTGAATAAAATTTATTTCAGGTTCCTAGGAGTTTCTAGTTGGTAGAACGATCGAAAATGGGACGGAAATGCAAGAATTCGCACACAAGAGCTACCTCATGCGCCTCTTGTGCACATGCCATGCACCTCTTGCACCCATATCATGTGCATCTGCGCACAGCTGCACACAGTGGAAAAAGCCCAAGTTTCTTCTCTTATACACTAACTAATCATATGTTATAAATAGAGACCCTTGCACACATTCTTATTCATTCAGAAAGCTAGCGATTCAAGGCAAGGGTCAAACATCAAAGTTCTAAGGCAGAGGATGTCCATCCTCCTCTTATCATCTAGGGTATGTTTTTCTATTGTTTTGTTTTGACGTTTGTTGCCATGCACAACTAAACCTCTTTGATTTGGGTTCTAAGATGAACCCCTTCTTATATGTTGGAATCAATTAATAAAGTTTCTATTCAGTTATGTTTTTCATATGTCTGTTTTAAATAGTTCTTATATGTGCTTAATTTTTTTATTTGAGAATCTGTATCGGCAACATTGAAAATTGATCCTTATAGAATTAGTAGAATTGACAACCCAGATTTATTCTTTTGTTCGAGGTAGATCTAATTATTTATTTCTTAATTATGGTAATGAAAGTTAAGTTTGAAATTTAGGGTTTTCTACTTTCTTATCTGAGGAGCACCGCAATTTAAATAGGTTAACTCGTAACATACGTTGTCGTAAGGTCTTTAATGGAGTTTTAAATACTAGTTTCATAAGTCATAAGTAGACACCATATGACTGATATTTTAGTAAGTTAATTCCAAAAAGAAGAAGGGGGTTCAAGGATTACCAAATTCTCGTTAAACCTCTGAATCACAAACCTAATCTCGCATTGAGCAAGACAATTAAAACCCTGCAATCTTTTCTTAATCTCTTAATTTCACTTTTAAAAATAAGTTTTGTTAATTGTTAAGTTGAACGTCAATCCCCATGGAGAACATTAAACTTACTACCTTATTACTTGTTACGATTTGGTGCACTTACCCATTTCGTCCATCATCAGGTACTAGATGAAATTTTACCTCTACTTCATCAATGCCTGATTTTTTCATTCTAAAAATGTTTAAAGTAATCATCCATCCTCACAGGGCCGCTGAGATAAAAAAGTTTTATGCCATCCTCCCATTCAAAATTGGATAAAAGGAAATAGAAATGCATCCTCATATACTCTTTCATCTGCTTGAGGAGTCATTTTCAGAAATAGTGAAGCTAGTTTCCTGCTTCGTCTTTAACCATGGTAAAATTATTGCCTTTCAAGCGGAGCTTATTTATGGAATGAGAGTCAAACAACTTATCATAGAAATTGGTTAAACTTTTGGTTGAAAACTGATTCAAATCTAGTGGATAGATGGTTCAACTGCAAAAAATTGCTTTCTAATATGAATTTCATTGTGACTCATATTTTCAGAGAGGGAAACCACTATGCAGACTCCCTTGTAAACATTGGTCTTTCCTTTCAAGGTTTGTATGTTTGGGATTGAATTCTGTAGGTTTTATCTAGGCATTTTGTCCATAACAAGCTTGGTATACCAAACTTTAGATTTGTTTACTTTTGAGGGTTTTGACCTAATCCCTCTTTGTTTGTATGCTTCTTTTCCTTTTAATGGTATCATAGAGGATTGTGTAACACCCTAAACCCTTAAAGCGATAAATCACACAAATAATACAATCATACAAAAGATTTAGATGCTACATCTTCAGTTAATCCAAAACATGCATAAATGATTTTTCAAAATATCACAACAAAATAATATCTTAATATCTCATCGATACATAAAATCTCCTAAATAGCCATGTCATATGTATCATAATAGATCACCAAATAAAATATCCAGTCTGAACACAATGAGTAACAAGTCTCATCAAAGTATGATAAATAAACGACAAACAACAGACGCCCTAATCAGAGCCTACACTAAGACTCCAAAGAAAAGAGACGAGGTAGCTCCAAAGCTAGTCCTCAAGCATACTCACAAGCAAAGGAAAAACAACTAATTCTGCAAACCGTAGCTCCAAAGCATACCCACTAGGGGTTAGATATTAATCCACATAATAAACATAATCAAATAAAGCATCAAAACTACAAATAATTATACATGTGTATATTCAACATTCTTAAAATATTAGCTTCACATAATTTTCATCACATCATCAATATAGTATATTAATCAACATATACAAAACAACAATTCACATCATCACAACATTCACCAAATTTCACCAATGCACACATTCACCAAGTCACATTCAATTATGACACATCTCACCAAATTCAAGTGCATGTAATGTTCTTAGACACTTCTATATGCATGTGGTACCAACTAGATTCCAGAGATAATATCATTGTATTGAACCCACTATGTAGTCCTCTCCAACTACGTATTAACATTACTCCCTTCGGTTATGTTCCCACCAAGACTCGATATGACTATGAATGCATGGACATGTAAGCAAAGACGCAACCGTGCGATAATCACAACATTATATTATATAACCCCTCCATCATATAATATCCCCACGAAGAACCCACCATTGAATCATAAATTATTTACATCCATACAATTCAACAAGTCATATTCAACAAGAGTCGTCAACATATTCAACATCAACATTCATTCATCATAAGTAAAACACAATTATCTCACAAACCACAATTTTACATGAAAGACGACATATAACTCCATCACGATAATCAACATATAAAACACCCAACAATCATCATTTCTAGGGGTGTAACGGTTCGGTTTGGATTGGTTTTCAGTCAA
This sequence comes from Medicago sativa, assembly GCF_051527215.1. Lineage (NCBI taxonomy): Eukaryota > Viridiplantae > Streptophyta > Magnoliopsida > Fabales > Fabaceae > Medicago > Medicago sativa. The sequence continues at coordinate 52,205,958 of NC_140749.1, forward strand.
AAAAATGTTCGAACTGATGAAACCTTAATCGGTTTGGATTGGTTCGGTTTTCACTGTTTTTCAAAAAAGAAACCGAACCAAACCTCATTTCATATCAAAATCACCATCAAATTCATTTTTCACCAAAAACTCATATTTTCACATTTTCATTCAAACTTCACAAACAACAATAACAATTCAAACACCATCAACATACAAACACATATAATCATATATCAAATGATTAGAAACATTTTTGATCGATAATTACTCCCAATCTCATGGTTTACACTTAATTGAACAAAAATCACCAAAACAACTTAGCACAAACATCAATTGTGAACTTGAACACATAAACACATCAATTCCTTGAAATTTAACATACCCATAACTACACATAAATTAGGAACACTAAATTCAACATCAAAAAATCACAAGTCATAATTCACACAAAAGCACTTATGACCTATAAGCAAAAAGATGAGATTATAGCTTACTAGATGAAAAGGTTCCATCCCTCTTACCTCAAAGTTTTACAATCACTGGCTATGGTTTCACTCTCCTCTCTAGCCTCCAATCTCTAGCATCCCTCTTTTCCAAGTTCTTCCTCTTCTCTTCTTCTCTCTATTCTTCCCACTTTCTCTCTCTAGCCTCCCTTTGGTTATGAGATAAAATGTTCTAACCCTAATTTCCTTTCATGAGTTAAGTATATATACTACTCTTCAATGAGTTAGGTTTCTAATATTCATAATGGGCCTAACACTCTTACTAACAAATTCTAAAAAGTTACTACTCTTTAATTTGCCAAAATTCCGAATAATTACCGTCTCTAAATAATTACCTCAATTCACTAGTAACTTAGTAAAATAATTATTCTCACTAAAACATAAAAAATAACCTTCTTAATAAAATGACTAATTTACCCTTACTTGCCAAATGACTAAAATACCCCTTAGTCTAAAAATGACTAAATTACCCTTTTAAGCAAGAAATTCACTAATCCCAAATTAAATATGCACAAAGACAAATAATCATACATAAACACATACAAACACATATAATAAATAATTAAAATAATTCTAGCAGGTTTGTATTGGAAGTGTTGAGATATTGAAAAGTTGTGACTATTTAATTTTAACTTCATTATTTATTGTATTGATTAATCTTCCTTATTAATTAGGGGTTAACTAGGAGACTCCTACTGATATAAATGCACATTATCCCCCTCATAATATGATATCCTAGTTTGTGTTTGGGCTCCGTCGCTGTCAAGGCTAGCCCTATATTTTTATTATATTTTTTTCTCTCAATTCAGTCGTTCGGTGTCCAAAGAGCACCGTCCTTGTTTTCTGTTTCATGTTGTTTAATGGTGATCTAACCAGTTTCCTCTTCAACCACATTGGTTCATTTCAACAATTCTACGGTGTGCTTATCTCACTCCATTGGATCATGGGTTCTGGATTCTGGTGCTTCTGATCATGTAGTTGGTAATCCCTCTCTTATCTCTAACTTGTCACCTCCTAAGATACCTCATAACATTACCCTTGCTAATGGTTCTAATGCACAAGTTACTGGTATCGGTCAAGCTTCACCTCTGCCATCTTTATCCTTGAATTATGTGTTATTCGTACCTGGAAGTCCTTTTAATTTGATCTCAGTCAGTAAACTTACTCAATCTTTCAATTGTTCTATAACATTTTCTTTCGATTCTTTCCTTATACATGACCGAAGGACGGGAAAGACAATTGGAACAAGATCTGAATCACAGGGTCTCTATTATCTCCATTCTCGTCCGTCCACCATTTGTAGTGTTTCTGCATCTCCAGATATCATTCATCGCTGTTTGGATCATCTAAGTTTGGATAAGTTAAAGGTATTAGTTCCTCATCTTTCACATTTAAAGTCATAGGATTGTGAATCATGTCAGCTTGGAAAACATGTCAGAGTATATTTTCCAAGTAGTGCCAATAAAAGAGCAATGTCTCCCTTTGACATCATCCATTCTGATGTTTTACGTCCTAGTCATGTGTCGTCTACTTTGGGATCAAATATTATGTCACTTTCATTGATGATTTCTCTAAATGCACCTAGGTATTTGATAAATTGTCTCACTGGGTATTTGATTTCTCTAAAGAGCAATGTCTTTAAATATTCTGATGTTTGGGGTGATGCCAATCTCACTGCCTGTTATTTGATAAACCGTATGCCATCATCAATATTGGGTAATGAAATTCCATACTCGCATTTGTTTCCTAAGGATCCTATGTACATTGTCCCTCTTCGTGTGTTTGGATCTACGTGTTTTGTACATGATCTATCTATTGGCTGTGATAAATTGTCTGCTCAAGCTGTCAAATGTGTGTTTTTGGGCTATTCTAAAACCCAAAAGGGGTATAGTTGTTATTATCCATCTACACATTGTTTTTATGTTTCAGCAGATGTTACTTTCTTTGAGGATAAACCATTCTTTGCTTTACCCACTACATCTGGTTCTACAACTGATGTTACTACTTCCCAGGTGATGCCCATTCCTCTATTTGAGCCATTTGTCTCTACTCAAAATCCTTCACAGTCACAAGGTAACCCTGAGCTCCGTCGGTATGGTATTACTTATGAGCGTCGACATGTTGAAACTCCAAAAACAACTCATTAATTCCAATGATTCAACTCCTAAGACCCCTACTACTTATTCTAGTGATTTAGTTATTGTTCCGGTCTCTTCTCTTGTTACGATTCCACCTAAGCGTCCTATTGACTTACCTATTGCTCTTCGTGAAGATAAAAGGTCTACCGCTAATCCTCATCCTATTATAATTTTTTGAGCTATCATCGACTGTCTCCTTCCTACTTGGCTTTTATTTATGCTCTTTCAACTGTCTAAATTCCTAAGACACTTCATTAAGCATTATCTCATCCAGGGTGGAAACAAGCCATGATTGATGAGATGATTGTGTTAGAATCAAACCAAACTTGGGAACTTGTTCCACATCCTCTTGGAAAATCTATTGTTGGTTGCAGGTGGGTGTTTAATGTCAAAGTGGGACCCAATGGACAGGTTGATCAATTAAAGGCTCGATTAGTGGCAAAAGGTTATACTCAGGTCTATGGTCAGGGTTATAGTGATACGTCTCACCAGTTGCGAAGATAACATATGTTCGCCTCTTTATAATTATGGCTACCATGAGACGTTGGCTCTTGTTTTAGTTGGATATCAAGAATGCTTTCTTGCATGGTGACTTGGAAGAAGAGATTTATATGGAGCAACCTCTTGGGTTTGTTGCTCAAGGGGGCATAGTTTGGTATGCAAATTGAAAAAGTTCTTGTATGGTTTGAAACAATCGCCTCGAGCATGGTTTGGTCGATTCAACAAAGTTCTACAACAGTTTGGGATGACCCGTTGCGAATCAGATCATTTTGTTTTTCTTAAATGCTCAACATAAAATAAAGGAGCCTAAAATAAATATATCTACCTTGTGGTTTATGTTAATGACAATGTAATTAAAAGTGATGATTATGAAGGTATCAAGGAATTAAAACAACATCTATTTCAAAACTTTCAGACTAAGGACTTATGTCCTCTTCGTTACTTTCTCAGGATTGAAATGGCTCAATCAAACTCTGGTATTGCTATCTCTCGGAGGAAGTATGCCTTAATATTTTGGAGAAAACATGTCTTATAGATTGTAAACTAGTTGATACTCATATGAATCCTAATGTAAAGTTTCTCCCTAACCAGGGGGAGCCCTATTATGTTCCAGTCAGATACCGAAGACTAGTGGGAAACTTGAATTATCTCACCTTGACCAGACTGGACATATCTTTTCTAGTTAGCATCGTAAGTTAGTTTCTTAACTCTCCCTGTGTCAATCATTACATTGCAGTTGTTCAAATTCTTAAGTACATTAAAAGAGCACCCGGAAAAGGACTTGTTTTCAGTGATAGAGGCCACACAAATATCACTGGGTATTCAGATTTCGATTGGGCAAGAGATGCAAGTGATAGACGGTTTACTTCTGGTTATTGCATTTTTGCGGACGGAAATCTGATTTCATGGAACTTGTTATTGCCGAGTATCGAGTTATGGCTCATACTACATTTGAGCTTGCGTGGTTGAAACATTTACTGCAAGAATTACATTTTTGTGTGGTTGGGCAAATGGGACTTGTATGTGATAATCAATCAGCTTTACACCTCCCCTCCAATCCAGTTTTTTACCAGAGGACAAAGCATATTGAAGTTGACTGTCACTTTCTTAGAGAGAAGATTATCACCGGAATCATTAGAACCTCATTTGTGAATTCCAAGGATCAACCTCGCTGATATCTTCACTAAATCTCTAAGGAGTCCTCTGATAACTTACATGTGACAAGATGAATGCATATGATGTATACGAACCACCTTGAGGGGGAGTGTTGAAATATTGAAAAGTTGTGACTATTTAGTTTTAACTTCACTATTTATTGTATTGATTGTATTGATTAATCTTCCTTATTAATTAGGGGTTAATTAGGAGACTCCTACCCATATAATATTGTTGTCATAGTCCAAAGGCGCAAGGCAGTGGTTGGTTTGAGTAAGGATCTTCAGAAATATTGACGATAGTGAGCCAAATTACTCATCTGTGTACGTTTATTCATTTTTTTCCTTGTAAGCCATTAAAATACCTAAATTTAATAAAACTCAATTGGTCAAAACATTTATTTATGTATTTATTTATTTATATACAAATTCTTAAATTAGCAAAGTTGGATGGGGTGGGGGAGTGGGAATTCCTAAACCATAATAGGGTTAGAGTAAACAAAAAATAATTAATCTCCTTATCTTAATTCTTTAAGTAATCCACATCTTGAAAATTTTGTTTACAATCTGCATGGAGGATGACCCGAAAATTACGAGCTCTCCCTTGATTGCGGAGACCTAAAGATTTTCTCAATCTGTAACTTTTCCTACGTAGTGAGACTATGCAATTAAGCCTTACTTTTTTTGACAAAAGCCTTACTTAAAAGCTAGCTTGTTTTTTTCACAAAGACTTTGATGTAATACTATATGATTATATCTGCAAACTTGAATAAAAAAATTACATATCTTAGAGAACTACCAAGGATTATGTATCACATTTGTAGTTTTTGTAACCTTTTCTGGGCCCAGAGAATCTTTCTTGTTTCTAGATGAGTTGACTTAACATCATAAGAAGACAATTCTTGATTAAGATGCCATGCTAAATTAGAATTGTTCCATTGGACAAGCAGCTAAATATTGACCAAAGGAACTAAGAAAGAAATGCCGCGTGGAACGTCGGTGAGCAATGATTGGCGATATTTTTCATTTTTTTTTGACAAATGATTGGCGGATATTTTAACTCTCTTAAAAATTTAGGTATATAGATAAATAAGTTAAAAAAGAAAACTGGAGAGCTAAAGCATGAACATCCTTATCCTTATTTATTAATTTTGTTAAGTCTGCAGTAACTAAACCTAATATTTTCCCGCCTAATACTAAACCTAATTTTTTTAGGATTTGTTATTTTTACGTTTTGTTACATCCCTCAAATATATCCTTATTTATTAATTTTGTTAAGTCTGCAGCAACTAAACCTAATATTTTCCCTCCTACTACTAACCCTAATTTTTTTAGGTTTTGTTATTTTTACGTTTTGTTACATCCCTCAAATATTTTAACAAACAACAAATTTTACTACTAGGAAGGGATTTACAATTTATGCAAATTTCTTTCTATCATATCTAATTGTTTTGAATTTTTTCATTCTTCTATTCTTATATAGTTTATGAAGTTATTCAACTTACCATCAATCTAATTTATTCGGCCATAATTATGTTAGTTGTTTTGGGAGTTAAACATATTACTATAACAAGCAGTGGTAAGATGATTTACAGTAGGATAGTTGACGTATGATAGTTTACAAGGAAAATCATCATTAAAACTAAGTGCACAATATAAATGACATAAATATAGAATCATGACAGATATTTTAAACTTACATACAGACCTGATAGGAATCAAAATACATTTGCTTTGTTTCAGTAATTTATAATTTGTGTGGTGCTTATGCCAAAATCTCTTTCGTTAAAAAATTATGGATTGCTGCTCAATGTCGCTAAAAATATTTTGAATCAATTGCACAATCTGCTTTTATAGTTCTATTTAAAATTATGACATTAAAATTATAAGTTGGGATTGTCCTATAAAATTTTGCTTTTGTCTACTACATTTATAATGTCCTAAAAATATTATTAACAGATGACAATGAAGACTGTATTAACACCACTTCAAATGTAGTGTATAAGGAGATTTTCCAAAATGTGTGAACAACCATTGTATGTTCTTAATTCTTTTATTATCTATGTAATGGATCATATTACAATATATTAGCTTCTCTATTTTTTATGACCCGGGCGGTAGCACGGGTAAAAGTTCTAGTTATTGGTCTAATTGTTGAATTAGGTTTCAAATAACGCTCGCGGTTTCGGTCACGGTCGCGTTAAGGTTGTCGCGATTTCGGTTGTTACGGATGTTGCATTACAAATTGTGGTCGTCGCGGTGTGAATTAATCATAACAATGCACAAAGATTATTAAATCATTTATTCTAATCATAACAATGCACGGATGTTGCGTTACAGATTGCGGTCGTCGCGGTGTGAATTAATCATACGTTTTAGTCCCTGTGACATTTTCCTTAAGCATTTTAGGGACCAAAAATGTTGACAAATTTTTTTTATAAGGACTAAAAATGATGATGGAAAAATTTTATAGGGACTAAAAATGCTGACAGAAAATTTTATAGAGACTAAAAAGTGTGATTTTATTTTATAGGGACTAAAAACAAAATTTTGAATATTTATAGGAACTATTTACTTAATTAACCCTAAAATAAATATAATAATTACAACATCAACACTGTATAACACGAAAATAGGCGATGAAAGGAATTTGAGATACTATTGGTTCATCACAGTCTCTCATTATCTATTTTTCCTTATGAACGGTGTTGTGTTTTTTGCTTTCGTAATGGTGTGTCTCATTGTAACGTAGTTTTACGGTTGTATCGGCTTTTTGTCACGGTTGTAACGGGTGTTTCGGTGTGATTTTCCATCTCACCATAAAAACAGGTAAAAACGGTAACAGTGGCCACCTATACCTTTTTGTCGCGGCCGTTTTCCAAGTAACGGACCAGTGTTTAAAAATTTAGTTCTTTACTGTAAATGAGATAGTAGAAATTTTTTTGATGTTTGTTGTTTTCATGAAAGTATTAATATTTTGATTCACACTCCTTATATACAAGTAGAAAATAATATACTAATTGACATTCTTAATTATGTAAAAATAATCGATTCTTTTCCAACGTATATTGTTTATAGAATAATGTTGACAAAATTGTTGCTCTTACGAACACTGTTTTTTAAAATTAAAATTAATAAAATCTTATATATGAACAACAATGTCTCATTAATGATTAAATGGGTTAACTATATTATCCATTGAAAAAGAATTGTTAAATAAAATCCATTATGATAATTTAATAAACGATTTTCATCTCAGAAAACCAAATAAAAAACAGTAAAATATACTTTTAAAAAGACCCAATTCTTAGAGTTTGCCTTAGATACTAATATTGGTTGAGACGGTCCTGAAACTAAGACAAGCAGGACAATGTTCATAAATCATCAACCCACTTGGGTTGGCATGGTGGTATTGGCTTGGGATCTGAGAGTGTGCTCCTCCTCGAGGTCTCAAGTTCATTCTCTTAGGTGCCAATTTCGGTGGGCTAGTTTAGCTTCTTCAAAAAATGTTCATAAATCATCAACACAGTCTCATGATGACACCCCATATTTGCTTGAGCTTTGCAAAAGATAGCAACAAACAAAATTTTTTATAAGTCGCCACCCAGCCACATTACCAACCTTATTGCTGCTCATCAGAATATTCACAACAACTTTTTAGTCTACATGAAGCTCCACTTCCAAAAACAAGTCCAAGCAAAACTCAAACCCTCCAAACTTTCCACAACTCGCCGATATAAGCATTACAGTTAGGCTTTGTTTGCGAGTTGGGTTTTGGAGGGGAAGGGAGGGGAAGGAAAGGCTTATGGAGAGGTAAACCCTTGTTTGCGAGTTTTAAAAAAACAAGGGAAAGGTTTTGGGGGGTTTAGAAGGGCTTCATTTGTTCAATTTTAAAGTTCCCCCAAATTGGGGGGTTTTGGGGGTTAAACATACAAATTGACAATTTTACCCTCATAATAATTCAAATTGACAATTTTAGATATAACCCAATTATTACGATCTCTTTTCAAAACAACTTATTTATCCAAAACAGCTAATTACAACCTCTTTTCAAAAAACAACTTATTTATGCAAATCAGCTTTTAACTACCTCTTTTTCAAAATCAGCTTATTCAAAACAACTTATTGAAAACAGCTTATCCATCCAAAACAGCTAATTACAATCTCTTTTTCAAAAACAACTTATTCAAAACAACTTATTTATCCAAAACAGCTTATTACGACCTCTTTTTAAAAAACAGGTTATTGAAAACAGTTTATTTTTGCAAAACAGCTTATTACGATCTCTTTTTCAAAAACAACTTATTCAAAACAGCTTATTTATACAAAACAACTTATTACCACGTCTTTTTCAAAATCAGCTTATTCAAAACAGCTTATTTATCCAAAACAGCTTAATACGACTTCTTTTCAAAAAACAGCTTATTCAAAACAGCTTATTACCACATCTTTTTCAAAAAAAGCTTATTCAAAACAACTTATTTATCCAAAACAGCTTATTACAACCTCTTTTCAAAAAGCAGCTTATTCAAAACAGCTTATTTATGCAAATCAGTTTTTAACGACCTCTTTTTCAAAATCAACTTATTCAAAACAGCTTATTCATCCAAAACAGCTTATTACGACCTCTTTTCCAAAAACAGCTTATTGAAAACAGCTTATTCATCCAAAACAGCTTATTACAATCTCTTTTTCAAAAACAACTTATTCAAAACAGCTTATTTATACAAAATAGCTTAATACGATCTCTTTTTCAAAAAACAACTTATTCAAAACAGCTTATTTATACAAAACAACTTATTACAATCTCTTTTCATAAAAACAACTTATTCAAAACAACTTATTTATGCAAAACAACTTATTACGACCTATTTTTCAAAAACAACTTATTCAAAACAATTTATTTATACAAAACAGCTTAATACGATCTCTTTTTCAAAAACAACTTATTCAAAACAGCTTATTTATTTATACAAAACAACTTATTACAATATCTTTTCAAAAAACGACTTTTTCAAAACAGCTTATTTATACAAAACAGCTTAATACGATCTCTTTTTCAAAAACAACTTATTCAAAACAACTTATTTATACAAAACAGCTTAATACGACATATTTTTCAAAAACAGCTTATTCAAAACAACTTATTTATCCAAAACAGCTTATTACGATCTTTTTTTTATAAACATTATTCAAAACTGCTTATTTATCCAAAATAGCTTATTACGACCTCTTTTCAAAAAACAGCTTATTCAAAACAACTTATTCATGCAAAGCAGCTTATTGGATGAATAGGCTGTCTTCAATAAGCTGTTTTTTGATAAAGAGATTGTAATAAGCTGTTTTGGATGGATAAGCTGTTTTCAATAAGTTGTTTTGGATGAATAATTTGTTTTCAATAAGATGTTTTTAAAAAAGAGGTTGTAATAAGATGTTTTGGATGAATAAGCTGTTTTGAAATAAGCTGATTTTGAAAAAGACGTGGTAATAAGTTGTTTTATATAAATAAGCTGCTTTGAATAAGTTGTTTTTGAAAAAGAGATCGTAATAAGCTGTTTTGCATAAATAAGTTGTTTTTAATAAGCTGTTTTTTGAAAAGAGGTCATAATTAGTTGTTTGGATAAATAAGCTGTTTTGAATAAGTTGTTTTAAAAAAAGAGGTCGTAATAAGTTGTTTTGCATAAATAAGCTGTTTTGAATAAGTTGTTTTTTGAAAAGAGATCGTAATAAGTTGTTTTGAATAAGTTGTTTTTTGAAAAAGATATCGTAATAAGTTGTTTTGTATAAATAAGTTGTTTTGAATAAGCCGTTTTTTAAAAAAAGATCGTAATAAGCTTTCTTTTTTTTTTTTTTATAAATAAGTTGTTTTTTTAAAAATAGATCGTAATAATTTATTTTTTATGAGATAAGTTGTTTTGAATAAATTTCAAGATAAATTACAAAGTATAACACAATGTATTGTTTCTAAGAGAAAAAAGGGTAAAATAGTAAAATTATAACATAAGCCCTCCATTTCCTTTCCTTATTGATTTTTTAACTCCCAAACAAGGGGAAGGTTTTCCCTCCTTTCTCCCTTCCCTCCCTTTCCTTCCCTTCCCCTCCTAAGCATTTCCTTTCCTTCCCCTCAAAACTCGCAAACAAAGCCTTAGGAGCGGATCCACTGTATGGCTTGGTGTGACTATAGCCATACCAGAATATTACCCTTTTTTCTTTTTTCTATACTAGGCCCTAATATACGATACATGTCGTTAATATTTCACCTTCTCTTTTGTTGCAGGGAAACGTAAACCATAAGGGTGGTGTGTGTATGCATAACCACTTCGTTGTAGTGCTTAATATGTCACAAATTCGCATGTAGAACAAGTTATATTTTAAATTGCTTTTGTTCAATTTTTTTCCATGTAGAACACTACAAGAAATGTTGCATTTTGCCAGGGGATGAAGCCCTGGCAAAATGCAAAAGTCCTTGGCAAATGGACGTTTGCCAGGGGTTTTGCCAGGAGCAGAATCACTAGCAAATCCGCTCATCGCAAATTGTCCTGCCAGGGGTTTAGCTCCTGGCAAAATGCGCTCCTGGCATAGGCCCTGGCTCAACCCCTGGCAAATTGTATTGCAGCTTTTATGACACATTCTGGTCAATGCAGGCTTTGCAGACTGTGCCAGGGACATTGCAACTTTTATCACATGTCATTTTCAAAACATGCCAGGGGCATTGCGAGGGGTTAACCCCTGGCAAATTGTGTACGAATTTTTTTTAAAAAAAATGTTATTAAAATATTTAAAATAAACGTTTTTATATTGTTTTTTTATTTCTTTTTTAAAAAATTGATTTAATAATAAAAATTATTTTAAATAATTTTTTTAAACTTAGAAATATTGATCCCATACACTTATACCTCTACCCCACAAACACCATAAACTTAGAATATTCAAAGAAATTTAACATGAACCATACACTTATACCTCTACCCCACAAACACCATAAACTTCCCAACATCAAAGTTAAAACAGGATGAATGATTGCAGAAAAAATCTAGTGTGTGAACCTATTACATTTGTGTTGACTCTTTTGGTATCATTAACAACAAGAAATATGCATTTTCAGCAAAACAAGGATACATAACAAGATAAAAGATGATTTTATGAGAGATTACACGATTGTAGAAGTATTTATTGTGAGGACAGCAAAATTTTTTGGTAGTACAGTATTAGTAAAAATGTTTAGATCAATATTTGTCAACTAGCCACAGACACTGTTGACTAAACCAGAACAAAAAAACTGCAATTTACATAAACAATCTCTTAAACTCTATAGGTCACTAATTCAACAAACAATAAAACCCTAATTCAACATTATCAATATAAAATCAACAAACAAATTAATACATCCTAATTCAATTTCAACTTACCAATTTCAGTAACCAAACCCTAAAAATTAAAATAAATTTCAATTTATGTACTTACCTAAAAGAGAAGAAGAGAGGAGATGGTAATGTACTGGCCGACCGAGAGAGGAGATGAGAAGGGCTAACCGTCTGAGAGAGGAGACGGTGGTGGGTCGTAAAACCGAACTGATGGACGGTGGTGGTGGATCTGAAAACTAACCGTAGGAGAGGAGAGCAAATTGAAGGGGATCTGAAAACATCACGCCAACGGTGGTGGTGGTTTATGTTTTGTGGAGAATTGAATTTTTTTCTCTCTAAGTATTGTGTTACTGATATGTGAGTGGACTGATATGTGTGATGATGTGAATTAAATAAGCGCTACAATACAAGCAATTCACGTGCTGCTGACAAATTTGCAGGCTTTGCAATTTGCCAGGGGTTTTTGGTGGCATAACCCCTGGCAAAGTGTTGTACCCTCCTGCTTTTTCCTGACCACACAAGAATCTTTTCTGTTCCATACAATTTGCCACGGCTTTGGTGTGGGGTTGCCCCTGGCAAATTTGCCAGGAGTTTTCCCTGGCACAGCTCCTGGCATTGTTCCCTGGCAATATGCAAGATTTCTTGTAGTGGAACAAGTATGTCGGACAAGTAGAGCAACACTTCAATTCATCAGTGGTAATACATTGTTGTTATAGTTATAAATTCCATGTGCTCAATATTTACATTTGACTTGTCATGATTTTGTGCCAAATTATATTTTAAATTGCTTTTGTTCAATTTTTTTCCTTTGAATTTTCAAATAGTAGAAAAACAAGAAGGCCATTTTAATAACATAAGATTGTAACGAAGAAAAATAGCATTAGATAAAGGCTTTGTTTGCGAGTTGGGTTTCGGAGGGGAAGGGAGGGGAAGGAAAGGCTTATGGAGAGGTAAACCCTTGTTTGGGAGTTTTAAAAAAATAGAGAAAGGTTTTGGGGGGTTTTGAAGGGATTCATATGTCCAATTTTAAAGTTCCCCCAAATTGGGGGGTTTTGGGGGTTAAACATACAAATTGACAATTTTGTCCTCATAATAATTCAAAATTTTAATTATAATTTGCAAGATAAATTACAAAGTATAACATAATGTATTGATTTTAAGAGAAAAATGGTAAAATAGTAAAATTATCACATAAACCCTTCATCTCCTTTCCTTGTTGGTTTCTTTAACTCCCAAACAAGGGGAAAACTTTCCCTCCTTTCTCCCTTCCCTTCCTTCCCCTCCTAAGCCTTTCCTTCCCCTTCCCTCAAAACTTGCAAACAAAGCCAAGTATTTTGAAAAACCACCAAACCAGTTACTGTCAAGCCTTTAATTAAACCTCTATGCAAATAGCAACTTGATCACTTCTACTAGCTCCATATGTGTTTAAAACAAATTCCCTCGTTTCTTAATTGATTGGTCAATCTTGTAGTCCACCCTGGCAGTTTGTCTTACTAGATGGATATTATTATTTTTCTTTATTTTCAATATATCTTTGTTATTAAAAAAGAGGAATTATAATTGTACACATTTATTTTTTCTACACTCATTTAACACTTCAATTTTTTTTCTCTCTCTCTCTCTCTCTCTCTCTCTTTTTATCGGATCACCAACCTATCATATTACTCTCTTTGTTTCCAACTCTCTAGTAGTAGATAGGTTTTGGGTGTTTAAAAATTATATTCCATTAAAAAAATGGGTCTTGATTTGAAGATTAACAGAAATTGACAGTTTACTCCCCACCTTTTTGGAAAGATATATAAATTGAAAGGCTTACATTTTGATTTTCAATAATTTAGGTTGCTAATTTTGTCAAAAAAAAAAATAATTTAGGTTGCTAATGTTTTGAAAATATTATGAGGAGGTGCTATTTGAAATATTTACTAATATAGTAATAATAATTGCATTTGTCAATGTGTCACTGCATTCATTAGACAAACTCTTAGCCACTTAATATTAATTACGATGAAAGCTCTTGGTAACATGCCATCCTAGAACACTTGTTAAGTTGAAATTTTGTTTTGAAAAACTAATATTTGAACTTTTCAAGAAATTGAAATGCATCCTTATGTGAGGATTATTTTAATTTTAATTTTATTTTTCTTTTCTTTTTTATTTTACAGGGTTAGGTTTATGTCCCCCACATTTTTATTTTTATTTTTTCATAAATGAATTTGGATACTTAGTTAAAAAAAATGCAATTTCTAATACAATTTTCTATATTTAAGTTCATTAACAAATGTTTTACGGAAAGATGTTAACATTTGCATGTATATTTTTGGTATATTAACGTATCCACCAAATATATTTTTCCTAGAAAAAAACAATTATAATTTATAATATTTGAACACCCTCTAATTTTCTTACATCCATTCAACACATCATTTTCTTTATATCTATCTATTTCTATCTTATTATCATGGGTTAACTAAGTAAATGGTCCCTATAAATATTCATAATTTCATTTTTAGTTCCTACAAAATAAAATCGCATTTTTTAGTCCCTGTAAAAAACTTTGTCAGCATTTTTAGTTCCTGTAAAATTTTCCTTCAACAATTTTAGTCCCTGTAAAGATTTTACTTCAGCATTTTCGGTCCATAAAATGCTAAAGGAAAATATCACAGGGACTAAAAAGTGTGATTTTATTTTGTAGGGACTAAAAACAAAATTCTAAATATTTATAGGGATCATTTACTTAATTAACCCTATTATCATGTATCTATCGCTTCTAACACACCGGCCTCTCATATATCTATCTCTTAATTGTGGTATCTAACAAACATTTTCCTAACTTATTAGGATATGTTGACCTTCAACTACTAGACAGTGAAGTGTCAATCTCTATGATTTTCATATTTTGTCCTAGAGACAAACTATACCCACTACATGTTATGAAACTTCCTACATCTTTGACATTGTATTAGGTAATAACTTGTGAATAATTTATCCTAAAGAAAGTTCTTAAAGTAATAAAAATAATTGACGCGCTTTCATTATCTATATATATGTGCATATATCACCTTGATATGAATCACTAAGCAAATAATATTAATACCTTTAAGTAAAAAAAATACTAAAATCAATCATGCTTTCTTCAACTATACAAGCTATCATTTTCTTTTCGTTAATCCTTCTTTATCCTTCAAATGGACAATTGAATGCAACTTTCTATTCTAACACATGCCCTAATGTGTCATCCATTGTGAGAAATGCTGTTCAACAAGCTCTACAATCTGATTCACGAATTGGTGCAAGCTTAACTCGCCTTCATTTTCATGATTGCTTTGTCAATGTAAATTTCATACAACTTCATTTTATTTTATTTTATTTTGTTTTCTTCAAGAATATTATCCTTCTTATATTTTTATTTATTTAGAGGACTAATTAATAAATCGTATTCGTTCATTAGGGGTGTGACGCGTCGATTTTGTTAGACCAAGGAGGAAACATCACACAAAGCGAGAAAAGCGCAGCTCCAAATGTTAATTCCATTCGTGGATTCGGTGTGGTTGACACCATCAAAAGCTCTCTTGAAAGTTCATGCTCTGGCATTGTATCTTGCGCTGATATTCTTGCCCTTGCAGCAGAATCTTCTGTGTCCTTGGTAATTACTTTGAAATTTCATTTTTTTTTCCCTCTAATTTTCTAACTATATGTTAATTATTTCATTTATTTGGAGTTAAATGACATTTAATTAAGAGTGAAAATTGCAGTCAGGGGGTCCTTCATGGAATGTACTACTTGGAAGAAGAGATGGTTTAACAGCAAATCAAGGTGGTGCGAATAGCTCCATTCCCTCTCCATTTGAGAGCCTAGCCAATGTTACATCTAAATTCTCTGCAGTTAACCTTGACACTACTGATATGGTTGCATTGTCAGGTAACAATATATGATATACAATAGTAACTTTTTCTATTTAATCTTTAAATGGTAGATCAGACAATATTTTGATCCATGAGATTTTAAAATTATATCAATAAATAAAAAAAAATGTCCATCACATTAGTCAGTTTGAATGGACCAATTATTACTTAAAATTGTTCAAGAAGATTTAGATTTTAAATCATTGTAATTTAGGAACTAAAATGATTAACTCTATATTAATTATTTGTGAATTTGCTGATATACTCAATTTTTTAGTAGACTGTCGATTGAAATTTAGACATGGTCAACCCATATTGACTCATGATTTGATGAATTTCACTTTAATTTCATCTAATAATAGAGCATGTGGTCTTTTTTACGTATAATAGAACATGTATTCAAAAGTAGGGTTAAGTAAGTTTTTAATCCCTACAAAGTTACAAGCTTTTAAATTTAGTCCTTATAAAAAATTTATTTACTTTTAGTCACTATTTTCATTTTAGAAGGACTATTTTGGAGGACTAAAATTTCCATTTTTTGTAAAAGGTTGGGTTAAATATGTTTTTGTTCCCTAAAAATATGTCAACTTTTCATTTTAGTCCTTCAAAAAAAAAATTCTTCAACTTTTATTCCCCCAAAAATTTGTCATCTTCACTTTTGATCCCTCTTTTAAAGTAAATTCATATGTATAATTTATTTTTTTAATAAACTTTTGCATAAAATATTTCTTTCAAAAAAATAAAAATAAACTTTTGCAGAAAAATTTATAATATTATAAGAATCTATCCCAAAAAAATTAGAATTTTTTAACAAAACATGAATTAAATATGAATTTTTATATTTTTTACGGTTGAAAATTCATATTTAATTTTATATTTTGTTAAAAAATTCTATTTTTTTGGAAAGATTTTTACAATATTCTACACATTTCTGCATAATTTCGTTAAAAAATACAAAATTTAACTTAAAATTAGGGACCAAAAGTAGTGATTGAAAATTTTATAGGGACTAAAAGTTGAAGAAATTTTTTAGAGAGACTAAAAAGAAAAATTGGTATATTTATAGGGAGCAAAAACATATTTAACTCTAAAAAGTTTTGAAAATAAAGACTATTCTTACATACTATTAAAATTTTATAAAGATTAAACTTGAAAACTCCTAATTTTGTAGGAACTTAAAACATGTTTAACTCTAAAAATATGGGAGTGCACATGCATTGTTTTGTAATTTCGGTTCATTTCTATTATATTTTGACTAATGATGATTACTACTTTTTTCTGACCTCGCTTTCAAAACTTTGATTAAGAAATAATATATGTAATTTTCATTAACAGAAAAAAGTGATATTTTTATACCTATAAGTAAAGACAAATGATTATATCGCTTTCAAAACTTTGATTAAGAAATAATATATGTAAATTTCATAAACAGAAAAAAGTGATATTTTTATACCTATAAGTAAAGACAAATGATTATATAAAAGAAAAAGTCATCAATTTGTTTTTTGTAAAACATATAAAAAATTATACAATTAGTACCTAGTTTTTTTTTTTTTTTTTGACAAGATAATTAGTACCTAGTTGACTAGTTCTAATATATACCAAGTCTTTTTCTTGACAAGCACACAAACTAATGATTAATTGAAATGTATGGAATTTATAGGTGCACACACATTTGGACGTGCTCAATGCCAATTTTTCTCCCAAAGACTATTCAACTTCAGTGGTACTGGAAGCCCAGATCCAACCCTAAACACAACCTATTTAGCAACACTTCAACAAAATTGTCCCCAAAATGGAAACGGATTTACTTTGAACAACTTAGACCCATCAACTCAAGATACATTCGACAACAATTACTTCACTAATCTTCTAACCAAAATGGGTCTTCTCCAAACGGACCAACACCTTTTTTCTACCAATGGTTCTTCTACTATCTCAATTGTTAACAGCTTTGCCAACAACCAAACAGCATTTTTTAACCAATTTGCTCAATCAATGATTAATATGGGTAATATTAGCCCCTTAACGGGTACTCAAGGAGAAATCAGAATTGATTGTAAGAAAGTCAATGGAAGTTGATGAGAGAAAACAAAGAAATAATTAAGAGCATTATACATTTATATGGTTAAAAAATGGCCCAGATTTAATGGCACGGTGCCATTAATGGCACCAAAGTGCTACCGTACCAAGTTTTTTTTTTAAATCTTGATGTTGTTTAATTATCATTTCCATCAAAATGTACTATAGTTTTGTCTTTAAAGTTTTTGTGTACGTTAATGTTGGACTTCGAATTTGTTAAGAAATTAATATATGTGGTTCCTTTTTGTGTAAGTAAGTTACTAGTATATTGTCCGCAAGTTGCATGGGTAGGATTGACAATGACTAATTAACGTAAAGTGATACAAGTTAAAAGTGTTTATCAAATGCGGTTTTATAAAAAAGTGGCAAGAATTAATAAACAACACAACACATTTTACAAAAAAGCACAAAGGTTTACCGCAACACACAAAGTATTACAATATCAAAGTGTTTATATGAATTAGGTATGAATCAAAATCAACAGTATTCATATTAGTTTCAACATGTCCGGTCTTCTAAAAAAACAAAAACCAAGAATACAACACACAACTAAGCAACAACACTTAAGTGAATAAAAAACAAAAACAACAAAGCATATATATAATTCATAGAATTTATATATTGCACCATTATGAGGTAAAGCAATACAACAATGAAAACACCATTGTGAAGTACCAAGCATTTATTGTTATTACATATCGACAATTAATAGACGATCATCTCCAGCAATACTTCCCACAACAAACAGCTATATTTTTTTGAAAACTTTTTCGTACACAACATTAGTGGTCAAAGTCGACGGTTGCCCATTATAATCAATTATTAATATCTTTAAACCCCCACCTAGTTTTCACACGAGACACAACTGCGTACAACTGACTGTGAGTAAAAACATGTCGTGAAAGATAAAGTCCAACATTAGACAATGTTTGTCCTTGACTTTTGGTAATCGTCATTGCAAAACATAAACATAATGAAGATTGCCTTCTTTGAAAAGTAATTGTTACGTTTGCATCTCAGGGAATTAAATTCATCCGAGAGATATAAACCCTTTTACCACTATGAGGTCCATTAACAACATGGGCACAAAACACATTTCACCAACGAAACAATTGTCAACCATGTACCATTTCAAAGTCGAGACAATACATCAAAGTTTGTAAGTAACATAAAGGAACACCAACTTTCAATCACAATTTATGGTTTGACATACTAGAACATTTAAAATCATTTATAAACTCAGTAGTAATCCATCGACAATTAATCCTGACATCTTCATCTCACTTGCAAATAGTATCACAACTCATACACTCCCTTTCTTCTTCAGGTATTAAATTAATAACAAAATCATTGACCTTTTCAACTATTTCAAATATAGGAGCTAGAATAACCAATCTTGGAAAAATGATGAATCTTGCATATTGCAATAAACTTGTGTATGTTGATTCGACAATATAAAAAAATGATTTCCATAACTTTTCACGCAAAGATCACTAGAAATTTCAATCAAGGCCTCACCATCATTTACTTCTCCTAATTTACTGTCATAAATATCAAGAATCTACTTGGCAAATACTTTCAATGACTCTATTTCATCACTATTAGAGGAAAAATGTTACTGCATATTTTTTGTTAGCTTCAGAACTTTGCAACCTCGCCATAACAAAGAACAATTGATGGCAACATGAACAATATCAGCACAACCACCTTTAGGAACAACATGTAGTATTTACCGAAAATCTCCAAACATTGTAGTTTTTTCATCGAATGGAAAATGGAAAGCACCTTCAATTACTTTGTTCATTATATCACGCAAAGTGCGATCAAAAGACTGAATAGCCAACTATTAATCATTAAAGCCTCTTTGAAATTAATCAAATTGGTCATGGCCAACAACTCCACCTTCATACTACCTTTTTCAATCCTACAACACGACCCTTCAACTAATATAAAAGCAATTGAAAATTGTGAATGAGTAGACCTTCCACAAGGGAGAAGTAAAGCTGAAATTCCATTTGATGCAACATTAAGAACAATCTTACCTTCTGAACGCAATTGAAATGAAAGAGCATTCCAAAGAAAAGTCTTGTCGGTACCACCAATGTCATCAACAATAAACATACGACCTAAATTATTATCAACTACATTTACAATCTGATGATATACCACCAATAGCTCCTCATTCATATTCACAAATAGCTCATTATATTTTAAAAACATTTTAAATGAATCGTAAGACAATTCATTAGCACATAATATATTATTGAATGCCGCAATAACAGGAGAAACTATCATAGGCATACAATCAAATTCTTAAAGTGATTTACCATTTGCGATTAAAAGTTTATCAATTTCTATCAAGCAAAATTGTCTCAAAACATCATCAGGAATAACCAAATATGTGAAATATTATTACAAATTAATGTGAATTAATGATTTTGTTAATTAACTTATTATATATTAAAAAATGTCTAGAGAGATAAAGAGAGCGCGGTCTGGAGAGAGTGTGTGGCGGCTATCCCCACTACCACCGGGACAACCACGTCGGCATTCACCTTCGCCGGAAGCAAGGTACTATATGGGGGAAGGGGGCCAAGCAGGGTGCCACTATATGGGTAGGGGATAGGGGAGAGTGGTCCGACGTGAGACCGCGAAAGGGGAAAGCGCAGGAACAGGTAAATAGTCAACGGGACAGGCTCTGGGAGGATCATGTTATACCCTAATTTTGGACCTAAAAATACCAACTCAATTCTTCTTTTCTTGCATTTCAAGCCATTTGATATGTCTCTGATCAATTACATCTTTCTCTGCATTTTATTTCAATGTTATTTGCAAAATTCACATGCAAGGGTATTTTAGTCATTTCCTATGTCAAAATTTCCTCCAGTCTTTTAAAATTTTGTTTGAGTCCTTTCAAGGAGTTTGAATAAGTCTCTGTCTCATTCTATGTCAAAGTCCATCTCAAAAAATTGCATTTGAAGTCATTTTGAGTCAGTTTTGCCCCTAGGGGCATTTTAGTCTTTTCAAGTGTCAAAGCTCTGTTTAAACCCTTAAATTTGTCTCTGAGTCTGTTAATTTTGTGTGTATAAGTTCTTGCTTTAGTATCTTGTTAAAAATCCATTTTTAAGTTGCATCTGAGTCATTTTCAGTCGTTCTAACCCTAGGGGTATTTTGGTCATTTCACACGAAATTTCGGCAGAGAGAGGTTACTTTAAAGTACCTCATTTAGGCCATTGGTTCATTTTAGTCCGTTTTGTCAATTTTAGTCGTTTCACTTTACGTTTATTTCAAATTACGTCTTTTAATTCAATTTTATTATGTTTTTTTTCATTTTTGTCCTAGAAATTTCTAAATTTGCATTTAAGTCCTTCTCTTAAGTTTTAGATTTTACTCTTAAGTCCTTTTTTATTATTTTCAAGTCTTTTCTCCTTTTTTTCTTTTTAGTCCTTTTTGAGTCATTTTACAGTTAGGTCCTTTTGTCCAAAGTTTTGCAGTCTGGTCCTTTTTATTATTTGCAGGGCAGTCCTTCAAAGTTTCAAAATTGCAAAAGAGCCCAAAGTCCAAAACAAGCCAAGGCCGAGCCATTTCAAGTCCATATCCAGGTGTCCAATTCCTATTGGTCCAGTAATACACTTGGCAGCCTATAAAAGGCTCCAATCATTGCCATGCCACTCAGATTTTTACAACTCAACAAACACCAATTCGATTCTCTTTCCAGAATCAAGAGGATCAAACCCAGAAATTCCACAAGAAAACGATGAAGGTTTGAAGAACCTTCAAACCCTAACCGTTTTTCCAGCACCACAATCCATCCAAACTCTCTCAAATTCACATCAATCTTCATCAATTCACAACAAAATCATACCAATTTCATCATCAGAAAGTGAAATTCAATAACAATATCCAAAATCAGTTCAAAGAAAGAGGTTTTGTCTCGCAGTTCTCAGAGATTCAGTTCGAATCTTCATCATCGAACGCAAGGCTCTGCAATTCCAACACCGAATCATCCAAGAGACGAAACGGTGTGATCACAGAGACAAAGAAGTGAGAAGAGAGGGAATCGAAGAAAGAACCAGTGGAATCACAGAGACGAAGAGTGAGAAGACGAAGAAACTTCGATTTATTTTCGAAGTTTCGACCAAAATATACCTCAGAAACGAAGAAGAAGCTTCAACGTCTTTCTTCTTGGTTTGTATCTCCATTTTTCAACAGGTATACTCAAGAACCTCCTCGTTTTCTAATTTCAATCATCATCGAAGGTTTGAATACGTGAATAAACGGTGAATCAGAGTGAACATGTTGAAAAGATTTGAAAAGATTGAAGACCGAACCCTAAAAATGAAAATCATGAAGATTCACCGTTTATTCTTCGAATTAAAGCATAGATTCATCATCAGTATGAAAAATGAGTCAAGATAGGGTTTAATTTCAAAGAAATCAGAAGAAATTTTTGAAACCCTAGGTTGTAGATTCAAGTATAGATCTGTTCAAATCCAGGCCAGTTCTCAAAAAATCAGTTTCGAAATCATAAAGAGGAGAGAAAGAGCTTCAAGATGATGTGTTTAGTTTTTAGATCGGAGTTGGTTGAAGCTCCGACGCGGCGGCGCCACCATGGGCCACCACGTCGGAGAAAGGATGCCTCGTCGGAGAAGAGAGAGCCATTTGCAGACTCTCTCTCTCTAGTCTGTGTTTTAGAGAGAGAAGTGGAGAGGGGAAATGAACCTGAACCGGTTCAAGGCCTTATATAGGCCAACAAACCGGTTCAACCCATGGTTCAACCCTGACCCGCCTCTTAAGGCCCAATTCCATGCCTGTATGCTTGATTTGCTATGCGCCCCCCCCCCCCCATTTCTGCATATCCTTGCTATTTTCTTGCTATTTACACCCCCTGCCTATCCAAATTTGTTCATAAAATTTCCTAAAAATTCATGAGTGCTTCTTGATAATTTTGTGACCTTTTAGTGTTAATTTTACATAATAAAAACTGGTAAAAGATAATGTGGTGGTTCTCTTGCTATTTTTGTGATATTTTGTGCTAAAAATGAATGAAAATTTGCTTGATTTTTATCCCAATTTCTTGATGAACATTTGTGACCTATGCCACTTACTTTTATGGAGTTTTAGCCACTGTTTGTGTTTGATATTGTTGCATAATTGTGAATCTTGGTAGGTTACTTAGTTTACAAGTTACTTGTGTAAATAAATAATGTAAATGTGCCTAAGTTTGCTTCTAAAATGTAAAGTTAGTCATGTTGCCTTAATTCCCATTCCAAAATCAGATTCTAAACCTTTAAAAATGTGTTGGAATGTGAGGATTATAAGTCATATGAGTCTTGCACTTTATGAGCAAATTTTAGTCATGTTTGCACTCATTTTGCCTTTACTTTGGGTTATTTTCTATGCTTTGTGCTATAGTGTCTTTCTTGCTCTATTTCTTGTGATATTATCATGTGTTACTAACCATTTCATTTCATGTCTCATATTCTCCATAAGCATTCCCATTTCATTCCATATCTCATCTCTTTTTCCACTTTAATTTCTTGCACTTTAAGTTTCAATCTCATGCAAAAATTAGAATGTAAGGATTTAGGAGTTCTTGTAATATTTTACCTTCATGTCATTTTAATTCTTGCAAGACCATAGAATGTAACTAGGGCATGATGTAATAAGGACAATGGACTCTAATAATGTACACCGACACAAGCACCGACACATGCACACACACCACTTTAGGAATATGACTAGAATATGCATGTTTAGATGTATGTTTAGGATTGTATGTTTAGATGAATGCCTAGGCTTTATACTTAGAAAAATCAATTTACCAAAAAATTTGAACAAACTTCACTCAAACCATTTTCTTAATAAACTTTGGGATCAAAATCCCATTGCATTTTCTCTTTTATTTTCTTAATCAAAATCTTAATGAATCTTAACCATACTTAGACCTTTTTGCAAATGACTAATCAAACCTCACCTTTTCTTAAATTCTCATGCCTTTAAGGCCTCTCTCTCTCATTCTTAAAAAATTCCAATTTTCAAACTTAAAATCAACCAACAAAAACAAAAACATTTTTGGAAGAGAACTACGGTGGATTTGATCCCTTAAAAGGGTACGTAGGCAAGGAACAAAATTCCTTCAATTCAACTAAAATAGAAATTCAAACACATTCTTCTCCCTCCAATTCTTCACTCAGTAAACTCTTAGGTTTAAATAAACACTTTCAAAATAGCATTTAAAAATAAAGCGCGCGCGTAGAAATTAAAGACGGTTCCTATATGATACTATAGTCGTTATGGGTGCCTAACACCTTCCCGTAGCAAAAACAACTCCCGGACCTCGATTCTCAAGGGTTTTTCTTATTTTTCCCTTCCCAAGAAAAAATGAGATATCACCGGTTAAAAAGGTTCAAACGTAATCAATGTTTGACGCCCGAAAACCAAGATAAAACAGATCATCGGCATGGAGGTTCAAGGGAGAGGCGGCAAGGGCAGTCTAGGGTTAGGGCATGGTATAATTCTGCAATTCAGTACGACTCAGAGGAAGACTATGAATATAATGACCAGGAGGCAACACACGACGGTAGGGTTATTATTCAGTATCCACGGCCAGGCAGGGTTTAGAATCGCGATGGGTTAAGGTATGAGGACGTCAACATTTTGCAACCGCGATCGCGGTCCAGACACTGTGAGAAAGTGTGAACAATGTAACGCCCTACTTCTATTAAAGCGATAAAACACGGGAATATAACATATATTCAAGAAATAGACGCTACGTCTAACAAAATTCAAACAAACAACATGCATATATATATATATATATATATATATATATATAATATCTCAACAGTCGCAGCGGAACAAGTCATATATATCCAACATATATACATGCCATGGTCAATACATCCTCAACATAAAATCCACCAAGTCCCGACAAAAGGGCAAGTCTCAAATAAGCAAAAACAGAATCCAAGAATAACATAAGGACACCACACCCTAATCAGAGCCTAAACCTATGACTCCAACCGATAACGGAGAAAGCTCCCGCTATCCAAGCACTCACCAGAAAGCAACTACTCCTGCACAACGTCTACCCATCCATACAGACAAGTAGGCGGCAAAAACCACTGGGGGTAAGCATTACATTAATCATAATCAATAAATAATAGATTGCCATAGACAAAATTAATTCAATTCTCAGATAGTTACATGAACAGTTAGCTCCTATAATAACATTCTTACAACAAGCCCAAGCAATCACATCTAGCACTCATCAAGCACGTTCATCACCAACAAACATCCTTCACATAACACAACAAAATGTCATTTCAATATGTAATGCGCCTATACTCGACACATATATGCATGTGGTACCAAATCTCCTCAAGGTCGTTACCCATGATGCAACAAAAACATCATATGTAAGAGTCAATCTCCTCTTACCATTCACCTATGTAAAAGTCCATCTCCTTTTACTTTTCAACATATGACTCAATGTGATCATGATGCATGGACATACAACAACGAACCGATAATACACAGCTTCACACAACAACTATCAACGACAATGTAAAAGTACACCTCCAATTACATTGACTAGGTCAACAACATTGCATTATCAAGTATTCATTGTCCACACATTCAGCAATCACATTTCAAATAAGAGTCATCATCATAGATCAACATACATCAACATCAACTCACAACCTTTCCATATACATCAACATCATACATCAACATCAACTCACAACATTTCAAATAAGAGTCATCATCATACATCAACATCAACATTTCCATATACTTCACATAATCCAAGTAAAATGGAACAACCCAACAAGTTATGATAAACATAATATCCAACCCTCAACAATCATCCACATACCTTCAATTAGTCATATAAAACCATTCATGAAAGATTTACAAGGTAATCGACTCAAAGGAACCATTTCCAAACAAGTTCGTCTATTGTTATCCCATTTTCAAAATAATTGAACTATTGAACCAAAATCAAGTAAACAAGATCCAATGTCTCAACTAAGTATACCTCTAGACCACATATAAGTGCAGTAGAGCATACAATTTCGTTTCATCGGCTAAATGCGACGAAATCATGAAAATCACAAAGTTCGTCTCTCTTTATCATTTTTACAAGAAAAATCCATTTTCAAAGCAAAACAAGACAAGAATTGATGAAACCAATCACAACCAATTTTAGAAATCATATAAACATTATACAACCTTAATCCCACTTCAATTTTCGGAGAAAAACGAGTTTCAGAAAAATCGACGTTTTGGACCATTTTTCAAAAGTTACGTGAATTCACAAAAATCAAGTCCAATTTGATTCAAATGAATTAAGTCAAAAGAAACATTTTAGAAAGCCCGGATTGGTCCCCAAATGCACGAAACGAAAAATCAAAAGCGGCTGAACCAGGTGCAGCTCGCTTAAGCGACGACTTGCTCGCTTAAGCGACCAAGTTCCAGTAAGTTCTGGGCTTGCTCGCTTGGAGCTCGCTTAAGCGAAGCTTCATCTGCCCAGAATTCAACTTTCGGGTTTTCACTCCTTTTCACCCCAAAATCCCAATTTTGATCATCCCAAACCCCAAAACTCATTCCAAAAGATGTTTACAGGTCAAATACACTTCAAAACACTAAAGCATGCATAAGTTTTGTGATTAAAACATCAACACATTAAAATTCATCAATTCACCAAACTTCCACAACTTTCAACAACAACAACAAATCTCATCACCAATTCACCATTTCAATGATACCCATTGCAACAATTCAACAACAACATATGTCAAGATAACAACAACAACATTTGAACATGATCTTCATCAACAATTCAACAACCATAACTTCATTCATCATCAAATTCACACCAAAACATATCATGTTCATATATACCCATTTTGACATGCAAATTCAACAACAACAACACAATTATCATTCAATTCATGCATATAATCATATCATTACAATTAAGCATGAATTTCTACAACTAAAATCCAATTAACCACTTAATCACAATTATGCAAATAATTAGGGTAGAAATTAAACTACTTGATTATGATTAAAGCCTAACCTCCTTACCTTAATTCTTCACAATCACCAACTAAGGCTTCACTTTAGCTCCCAAAAGCTTGAATCTCTACCTCCCTCTAGCTCTCTAGCTTTCCTTCTTCAAACCCTTTCTTCTCTTGTCTTTCTTTCTCTACCTCTTATCTCAAAATTGAAAAATGATGGTGTAAACCCTATTTTCTCTACAAACTAGAGTTTATATAGGTTCCACCTAATTGGGCTTAACTCACAATGTCTTAATGGGCCTAACCCATTACTATTCTAACTTAAATGTTACTACCCACTTAACGGTAGAATGTAACAATAATAACGGTCACATACCGGTTAAAACATAAATTACCACACTCTCTAGTAACTTAGTAAAATAACAACTCTCACTAAGCACTAAAATAATCCTCAGAAAAATTACAAAATTACCCCTACCCGCAAAATGATCAAAATACCCCCAAGTCCAAAATGACTAAAATATCCTTCTAACACTGAATTCTACGAATCCCAACCAAAATACACACAGAGGCAAATAATCACATACGAGCACATATAAACACACATAAAAATAATTAAATAAATAATAGGATAAATCTAGCGAATAATATAAAACAACTATGGATACGAAACCCTCATCCTACTCTCCGATTCCCAAGTGGCACTCTCACCAGTTGGTCCAACCCAAATCACTTTAACCAAAACGATCTCATTGCCACGCAAACGCTTCACCTCCCGATCCTCAATCCGAACTGGCCAAGTCTCAACGGTCAAATTATCTCTTACTTCCAAATCGTCCACTTGAATCACATGAGACGCATCATACACATACTTCCGCAACTGAGACACATGAAACACATCATGAAGATTCGACAAAGACGGTGATAACGCAATCCGATACGCTACAACCCAAACCTTCTCAACAATCTCAAACGGTCCAACAAAACGAGGAGTTAACTTCCGACACTTCAAAGCACGACCAACACCAGTTACAGGATTCACCCTCAAAAACACATGATCACCAACCTGAAACTCAATGTCCTTCCTCCTCTTATCATGATAACGCTTCTGCCTACTCTGAGACGCTCTCATATTCTCTTGAATCATCTTAACCTTCTCCGTAGTTTTTTGCACAACTTTCGGTCCTAACAAGACACTTTCACCTGACTCATACCAACACAACGGCGTCCTACACCTCCGACCATACAAAGCTTCAAACGGTGTCATTTTGATATTAGAATGAAAATTTTTGTTGTAAGTAAACTCAATCAACGATAAACATTCGACCCAACTGACACCTTGCTCCAAAACACAAGCTCTCAATAAATCTTCCAAACTCTGAATAGTCCTTTCCGTCTGACCATCAGTCTGGGGATGATAAGCAGAAATCAACCTCAACTTAGTCCCCAAAGCAGCTTGCAAACTCTCCCAAAACTTAGAAGTAAACCTCGAATCCCGATCCGGCACAATACTAGAAGGAATACCATGCAACCTGTAACAACCCGATTTTCGCTAGATTTATTTATTTAATTATTTTTATGTGTGTTTATATGTGCTCGTATGTGATTATTTGCCTCTGTGTGTATTTTGGTTGGGATTCGTAGAATTCGGTGTTAGAAGGGTATTTTAGTCATTTTGGACTTAGGGGCATTTTGGTCATTTTGCGAGTAGAGGTAATTTTGTAATTTTGCTGAGGATTATTTTAGTGCTTAGTGAGAGTTGTTATTTTACTAAGTTACTAGAAAGTGTGGTAATTTATGTTTTAACTGGTTGGTGACCGTTATTATTGTTACATTCTACCGTTAAGTGGGTAGTAACATTTAAGTTAGAATAGTAATGGGTTAGGCCCATGAGTTGAGCCCAATTAGGTGGAACCTATATAAACTCAAGTTTGTAGAGAAAATAGGGTTTACACCATCATTTTTCAATTTCGAGATAAGAGGTAGAGAGAAAAAGACAAGAGAAGAAAGGGTTTGAAGATGGAAAGCT
Organism: Medicago sativa; assembly: GCF_051527215.1. Taxonomy (NCBI): domain Eukaryota; kingdom Viridiplantae; phylum Streptophyta; class Magnoliopsida; order Fabales; family Fabaceae; genus Medicago; species Medicago sativa. The sequence goes on from NC_140749.1 coordinate 52,234,642, forward strand.
AGAGAGCTAGAGGGAGGTAGAGATTCAAGCTTTTGGGAGTTAAAGTGAAGCCTTAGTTGGTGATTGTGAAGAAATAAGGTAAGGGGGTCAGGCTTTAATCATAATTAAGTAGTTTAATTTCTACCCTAATTATTTGCATAATTGTGGTTAAGTGGTTAATTGGATTTTAGTTGTAGAAATTCGTGCTTAATTGTAATGATATTGTTATATGCATGAATTGAATGATAATTGTGTTGTTGTTGAATTTGTATATCAAAATGGGTTTATATGCATATGACATGTTCTTGAGTGAAATTGATGATGAATGAAGTTGTGGTTGTTTAATTGTGGATGAATTCATGTTCAAATGTTGTTGTTGTTGTTGTTGTTGTTGTTATATTGACATGTTTTTGTTGAATTGATAAAATGGGTATCGTTGAATTGGTGAATTGGTGATGAGAATTGTTGTTGTTGTTGAGAGTTATGGAAGTTTGGTGAATTGATGAATTTTGATGTGTTGATGTTATCATCTCAAAATTTATGCATGTTTAAGTGTTTTGAAGTGTATATGACCTGTAAACATCTTTGGGATTATGTTTTGGGGTTTGGGAGGATCAAAATGAGGATTTTTGGGTGAAAAGGGTTGGAATCCGTAATTGGTTTTTGAACTTCTGGTGTAGGACGCTTAAGCGAGCTACCCAGCGTGCAGAAAGCGTGCTCCAAGCGAGCAACTCCCAGAAGCTACTGGAAGTTGGACGCTTAGGCGTGCAGCTCCCACTTCAGCCATTTTTGAATTTTTGCTTCGTGCACTTGGGGGCTAATCCGAGCTTTCTAAAATGTTTCTTTTGACTTGTTTAACCTCTCTTTATACACTTAAACCTACTGGAACATTGTATGAGTTGAATTGGACTTGATTTTGTGAATTTTCACTTAACTTTTCAAAAATGGTCCAAAACGTCAATTTTTCGGAAACTCGTTTTTCTCATGGAATTGAGGTAGGGTTAAGGTTGTATAATGTTAATATGATTTCTAAAAATGGTTGTGATTGGTTTCATCAAGTCTTAACTTGTTTTGCCTTGAAAATGAGAATTTTATGAAAAGTGATAAAGAGAGACGAACTTTGTGATTTTTATGATTTCGTCGCATTTAGCCGGTGAAACGTAATTGTATGCTCTACTGCACTTATATGTGGTCTAGAGGTATACTTAGTTGAGGCATTGGATCTTGTTTACTTGGTTTTGGTTCAATAGTTCAATTATTTTGAAAATGGGATAACGATAGACAAACTTGTTTGGAAATGGTTCCTTTGAGTCGATTACCTTGTAAATCATTCATTAATGGTTTTATATGGCTAATTGAAGGTATGTGGATGATTGTTGAGGGTTGGATATGATGTTTATCATAACTTGTTGTGTTGTTCCATTTTACTTGGATTATGTGAAGTATATGGAAATGTTGAGATAAGTTATGAGTTGATGTTGATGTATGTTGATCTATGATGATGACTCTTATTTGAAATGTGATTGCTGAATGTGTGGACAATGAATACTTGATAATGCAATGTTGTTGAGCTAGTCAATGTAATTGGAAGTGTACTTTTACATTGTCGTTGATAGTTGTTGTGTGAAGTTGTGCATTATTGGGTCGTTGTTGTATGTCCACGCATCATGATCACATTGAGTCATATGTTGAAATGTAAAAGGAGATGGACTTTTACATAGGTGAATGGTAAGAGGAGATGGACTCTTACATATGATGTTTTTGTTGCATCATGTGTGACGACCTTGAGGAAATTTGGTACCACATGCATATATGTGTCGAGTATAGGCGCATTGCATATTGAAATGACATTTTGTTGTGTTATGTGAATGATGTTTGTTGGTGATGAACGTGTTTGATGAGTGCTAGATGTGATTGCTTGATGAGTGCTTGTTGTAAGAATGTTATTATAGGAGTTAACTGTTCATGTAACTATCTGAGAATTGAATTAATTTTGTCTATGGAAATCTATTATTTATTGATTATGATTGATGTAATGCTTACCCCCAGTGGTTTTTGCCGCCTACCTGTCCGTATGGATGGGTAGACGCTGTGCAGGAGTAGTTGCTTTCTGGTGAGTGCTTGGATAGCGGGAGCTTTCTCCGTTATGGGTTGGAGTCATAGGTTTAGGCTCTGATTAGGGTGTAGTGTCCTTATGTTATTTTTGGATTCTGTTTTTTTTTATTTGAGACTTGCCCTTTTGTCGAGACTTGGTGGATTTTATTTTGAGGATGTATTGACCATGGCAGGTATATGTTGGATGTATTTGATTTGTTTCGCTGCGACTGTTGAGATATTATATCTATGCATGTTGGATTTGGTTAGACGTAGCGTCTATTTCTTGAATATTTGTTATATTCAATTGTTTTATCGCTTAAATAGAAATAGGGCGTTACACAACCTAACAATCTGCTCAATGTAGATCTCAGCCAACTTCGCCACAGACATACCGGTCTTGATAGGAACAAAATGTGCCGACTTCGTCAACCGATCAACAATCACCCAAATCGAATCAAAACCTTTATCAGTGTTCGGCAACGGTCCAACAAAGTCCATATAGATACTGTCCAACTTCCACTCTGGCACAAACAAGGGTTGCATCAAACCCGACGGTTTCTGATGTTCAATCTTCGACTTTTGACAAACCAAACAAGCATAAACAAATTCTGCGATCTCCTTCTTCATTCCAGGCCACCAAAACAACCTCTTCAAATCCTGATACATCTTAGTCGCTCCTGAATGAATACTCAAACTACTTCTGTGACCTTCTTCTAAAATTCGTCTCTTAAGCTCAAGAACATCTGGTACACAAACACGATCACGAAACATCAAAACTCCGTTCTCACTCAACTTGAAGTCTCCACCCTTACCTTGATTAACCAACACCACACGATCAACAAGTTCCAAATCTTCTTTTTGACCACTCTTAATCTCTTCAAAAATATTACTCGTCAGCTTCAACATTCCCAATCTCATACCAACCGTATGGTGATTGGTTCGGTAATATCTTATGCTCAGTCGGCATTTATTAAAGGTCGTCAGATCCTTGATGGGATTTTGGTGGCTAACGAGGTGGTAGATGAAGCTAGAAAATGTAAAATGGAGTTGATTCTTTTCAAGGTTGATTTAGAAAAAGCCTACGATTCTATTGATTGGAATTATTTGGATGAGGTGATGGTGAAATGGGTCCCCAACAGATGAGTTCCCATTGCGTAGGGGATTAAGGCATGGTGATCCACTGTCGCCTTTTCTGTTTCTTTTGGCTGCTGAGGGATTTCATGTTTTAATGAAATCGTTGTCCGTTAACAATTTATTTACTGGTTACAAGGTGGGTAGGAATGACCCGATGTCGGTTTCGCATCTCCAATTTATGGGAGAAAAAATCTTAGGCTTCTATTCGTGCTATGAGAGCAGTTCTTATTCTCTTTCAAGACTTGTCTGGCTTAAAAGTGAATTTTTCGAAGAGTCTTCTAGGGAGGGTGAACATCTCTGAGTCTTGGTTAGCTGAAGCAGCTTTGGTGTTGAACTGTAAGGTTGAATCTATCCGGTTTATGTACCTTGGGTTGCCAATTGGTGGAAATACGTGTTGTTTGGCTTTTTGGGATCCGTTCGGGAAACACATAAATTCTAGACTGTCGGGTGGAGTTAGAGATATCTGTCTTTGGGTGGTCGACTGGTCCTTTTGAAGTATGTCCTGTCATCATTGCCTGTTTATGCTCTTTCTTTTTTCAAGGCTCCGTCAGGTATCGTTTCCTCTATTGAATCTATATTTAATATTTTTTTTTGGGTGGGGGGGTGTAGACCACAGGAAAATATCTTGGATTGATTGGAAAACTATTTGTCGGAGTCAGGAGCTTGGAGGCCAGTGGGTAAGGAGAATTAGGGATTTTGATATTGCTTTACTAGGGAAGTGGTGTTGGTGGATAGGGATAATTTATGGTTTAGTGTGTTATCGGCTCGCTATGGTGTGGAGGGGGCCGAGTGAGGGAGGGTAGCCGCGAGGCCTCTGTTTGGTGGCAGGACATATCTGCCTTGCAAATGGAGGAGTGGTTCCACGGTAATGTCAGTCAGTTTGTGGGAGATTGAAAAAACACACTATTTTGGATGGATGTCTAAGTGGGGGGAATGTCATTTAGAGATAGATTCCCTAGATTATTTGAGTTGTCTTTGTTGAAGGATGCATTTGTGTTTGATATGCATTTGTTAGGTTGGGGGATTGAAGGGGCGGCTTGGAGGTGGAGGCACATGTTGTTTGTGTGGGAGGAGGAGGCAGTAGGGGATATTAGGTTTTTACTTCATAATGTCTCTTTGCAGGTTGATAGGGTTGATAGGAGGTTGTGGTGATTGGAAACATCTTCCGTGTACACAGTTCGCAATGCTTACAATTTTTTTAATGTTAATCTTCTTGTTGATCTTGTGGTGCCGGTGCCTTCCCTGTGGCACAAGGATGTTCCCTTGAAGGAGGTTTTATTTGCTTGGCGTCTGTTTCGCGATAGGCTTCCTACTAAAGACAACCTCTACCGTCAGCATGTTATTGACATTGACGCTCAATTGCTTATTGGAGGGTGTGGGGAAGTGGAAACTTCTTCTCATCTAATATTACATTGTAATTTTTTTGGCTTTGTCTAGAATTATATCCTTAGGTGGCTTGGAGTATATACTGTTTTGCCTTGTGATGCTTCAAGTCATTATTATCAATTCAGCTTTATTGATGAAGTTGCAAAGTCAAGGCGATCGATATTACAGGTCATTTGGTTTGCAACAGTGCAGGAAATTTGGAAATAAAGAAATAACCGGATTTTCAATGTCAAAAATTGCTCTATACCGCAGGTGGTGGACAAAATTAAGGTGCTAACATTTATGTGGTTGAAGGGGAAACTCGTCAGTCTTCCCCTCAATTACCATGGATGGTGGCATAGTCTGTTTACTATCCTAGGCATAGGTTAATTGTTGATTTCTGTTTTGTTTTGGTGGGAGGTCTCAGCCTTGTAATTATTGTTCAAACTTTGTTTGTACTTTGGTGCCTTTTCCTTAGCACGCCTTGTGCTAGGAAGCCCTTTTTGTTGTGGTAATATAATTCATTTTAGGCTCTTCAAAAAAAAACTCATTATATATTAATTAAAAATAAATGACATAAGAAATAGTTCTAAACTGAATTGCACTAACTAGGATAATTAAGCAAATGTCACCGATCATATATTAATTATTTAATGAACCTAAAAAAATAAATATTTTTCTTATATATGAGATCGGAGAGAGTAATATTTTTATTTTGACTAATTAATTTGTACCTTTAGAGCACATGCTAACATTTTTCTAATACTATCTTTACAAACCATATTAATTTAAAAAAAATATTAAAAAGAAAGTCATGTAATGCCATTTGATTTAGCGTTAATGAAATAAATAACAACAATATTAGTTTTGAGAGAATAACTGCAATATAATAGTAATTCATATCTAAATAATGCCATTTCGAAACATGGCACCATTACTGTAAAAAACTTTTTACTTTTGTTGTTTTTTTTTATTGCATTTTAGTGTTGGAATTAACAATTTTTTTAAAAAGGTCAGATTATGTCCTCTGCACAATGATGTGCTAGCTTGCGTAAAGTTTCTTTCATAATTTATTTTGACAAGATTTTTTTCTATAATTATTAAAACCTATATTTTAATGTTTGTAAAAAAAAATTAAAAATTAATTTAGATGAAGATGAACAGCTTGGATGAACTTCATGAACACCATGAAAGCATGGATATTACTAATCCAGAAAAAACAATGAAAGAAAAAATAGGATTAAACAAAAAATTAATAATTAAGCAACAACACCATTAAGATAGAGAAACTAAATGGATTAGACAATAACATGGAGTTGTGACAAATTGCCTTAAATAACAGCAAGAACAACAACATTGATATATTAAATCTCATTCGTAAATGATTAAGACAAATCCAAACGAAATTATCCAACATTAATATGATATTGGTTACTTCATTATAAATACAAAAAGAGTTAATGAAATTAACAACTAGTACGAATTACTTCATTATAACTGCAAAAAGAGTTAATGAAATTAACATAACCATAAATACTATCATGCCCTTGAAAAACCCTAGTGTCATTTTCATGTCATGGACTTCCTTCTTGGTTTCTTTGATTTCTCGCAAAATGGAAAAGATTTGAGCTTCACCCAACATTGTATTTTCCAAAGAAGCACATTCTCTAGTCTGATGATCAACAACACAGTAGTTTAAAGGATGAGCCCAAAGCTACAAATCACATTTATACTTTCCACCACTACACTGATAATATAATTTGTTGGGATTATGGTCAGTAGTTGAAATTTTAATTTGTGCCACTTTTCCACAAAAACAACGCCACTTGTTGTACTGCACACTACAAGCTTGAGGGTGATTGTTGTTAGTGCTGTTGACACTTGATGAAACCATGGACTAGTTAGAGATAAGGGTGTTAGGCGATATGAAAATGCAGAAGATGTATGGTGATTGAGTTTTGGATGAAATGTGTGTGTTGTTGTGTGTTTTTATTTATCTAATACATGGTGTTTGGGGTTAATTTATTGTTGAGTCAATAAATGGGTGTGGTGGCAATTAATGGTTGCACTGCAATTAATATGTATACAAGAACAAAGATTAATTTTCTCTAAAAAAAAGGAACAAATATTAATTTATTGTTAGGGTTAAGGTTAGGATGTTCTTGCATAGTAATTTTGTTGTGGCACTAGAACAAAGATTTTGATGGTCAAAATTTCAATTCATGATTGGTTATCTATCTAATTACATCATATCTAACAGTCAGAGTGATCCATCTATGTTTGATTTAGTGTATGTAGGTGTGACCCTTTTATGTGGGTTGGGGTTAGGTTATGATGTTATTTCATAGTAATTTTGGTGTGACACTAGAACAAAGATTCTGATCATTGAAGTATCAGTTCATGAATCATTATTTATCTAATTACTTCATATCTAACGGTCGGAATGATTTGAATCCGTTCTGTTAACCTTCTATGTGATTTAGTGTATGTAGGTGTGACCATTTCATGTGCATTAGGGTTATGTTATGGTGTTATTGCATAGTAATTTTGGCGTGACACTAGAACAAAGATTATGAGCATCGAAGTATCAATTCATGAATCGTTATTTATCTAATTGTTTCATATCTAATGGTTGGAATGATTTGAATCCGTTATGTTAATCCTCTATGTTTGATTTAATATTTGTAGGTGCGACCGTTTCATGTGGGTTAGGATTAGGTTATGGTGTTATTGCATAGTAATTTTGGCGTGACACTAGAATAAAGATTTCGATCATCGAAGTATCAGTTCATGAATCGTTATGTATCTAATTACTTCATATCTAACGGTCGGAATGATTTATGGTGTTTAATATATATAAATATGATTTTAGTCCCTACAAAATTACATGCTTTTAATTTTTGTCCATACAAAAACTTATTTAATCCTTTTTTTTCTTTCTAAGTTGTTATTATATCATAAATTTTTAAATGAATGAATTCAGTTAATTTTTTTCACTAAAAATTCATTAAACAATGTCGCAAATGATTTATTATCAAGTTATTAACAAAGTATGGTTACAATCTAAATGTAATGATATTATTTTAATTTGGATTGCAAAGATGTGGTTATCTAAACGTAATTCTGTGAAATGACTAATGCAGTAGTAGTTTTCGGCAACCAAGAGACATGTCCATATCAAGCTGTCAAAGACACAAAAGTTTATTATTAAAAGTTTTAATTTAGACAAGTTGTAGAACAGTACAAAGCAAAATGAAAAAGTTGACAATGTGGTGTTGATATCATTTAGGAAAAATACTTTTTACAGGTCTTTTAAGTTTTTTAAGTTTTAAACAAGTCATTTATGTTGTTAATTTAATGAAATATTACTCTTTTTAGGACCTATTTGAAACTTAAAAACAAAAACAAAAAATTAAATAGGTTCATTAAAATAACAATTTAAAGGATCTATTGGAAAATACATCGTTTTTTATTACTAAAAATAAACATCATTATTTTAAATGTTTTCTTAATAAATCTTTTTAAAAAAATTATTTTATTAGTGATTATGATTGTGGTATCTAAATATGTTTGGGTTACTCGTGAGGTTAACCCAACCAATTACAAATTGAAAATCCATTAATGTACAATTAAATCCTACATATCCAATCTTACACTTTTCAACCTAAGTCACTATTGTTTGTAGAATCATGCAAAACAACTCAGAGCTTACCTCACATAAGAAAACAAACTAACCCTTCCCTGACTTCAACTTCTTCACATTCCTTTTGACATGGAGGAAACTAACAATGTAAATTTTATCACAGGAGTGAATGATCCAATTGATTTATGGTAACAGTTTGTTTTATACTAACATAGATTTTTTTATTTTGGAAAAGGGGTATTCGTAAATAAAAAGTTAGAGGCTAGAGGAATCCCAAATACGGGAAGCAGGTAAACAAATGGCATAACTTAATCATTTTATCTTGTTATTGGTTGAAATATTTATAACTAAATTGTATGGACTTGCAATGATAATTCGGGTGTGTGGGTACTTGATTGGAGTGATAGTGGACATTGTTTTGATCTAAACACCCTTTATAACATGGTTGGTATTTAATAATGTTGTGACATATTGATGTTCATCGGAATTTAATTACCATTTATAATTAATTATTTCTCTATTATGTGTAGTTGAATGAGAATGAAGTGGGGATCAAAACAACTGTGAAGTTAATGCTTGAAACATATAACGAGTTAAAGGCAAAGGTGGAACACAACACATTGATGTATATCTACAGCTTTCCAAATGACACTCCAATTAATTTGAATGCCTAGTTTTATTGTATTGTTGAATCCTTGGTGATATTAGAGGAACTCATTTGAACTTGAATGATATTTTGTTTTGTAATGGTTCGTCATATTTTTTGTGTGGGTATCGACCGCGTATGTGTAACGATCCAATTTTTCAGACGTTAATTAGCAAAATTCTTAGTGAAAATACGAATTTTTTAAAAAAAAAATAATAAAATCAGTAACATGAAACTCATCAACTTAAAATAAAACAATAAATAATTTTCTCTTTGCATTTCCAAAATAGTAAATTTTACATAAAAAATATAATATTCCTAATAACAAGCATTTGACCTTTATCTACCCAAGTCTACCTAGATGGTCATAGTTCCGGATGCTTGTGAAAAAATTTCTCAACAAGACTAATACAAGTGTCGGAATACTTCAAGCCTCCAAATGTGCACCACCATTTTACTTGCGTCTTCTTCTACTATATCATTTTACCTCCTTGACGTCGTTGTCAAGGAGGAAAGATGAATTGACGATCATCTATCCAAAAGTAAGGGTCATCTCCAACTAACAACATGGTACAAATAGGCATGCAGGCATAAATTTTATAACGATAAAAATACAAAATAATGTACATGACACATTATTCCAGTTTCATTATCATCACACCTAGCCCCAAGATACAACCAAACTAAAATGCGTTAGTCCCTATTTGTTAATCTATATGCCAATGCTCATGATCCAGATTTCACCTTTATGCGGAGCCAAATGTCCCACCATTGGACAATATACCCCACCATTGGGCAATATCCCACAGTTGGATAATAATTCATAAAAATTTGATGTACCCCACCGTTGGGCATTATTCTAAATCACCTAATGCATATGAATCGCCATTACTCCACCGCCGGGTAATGACTCCTAAAACTCGATGTTCAGTGCCCCACCATTAGACATTTGTCTCATCTAATGCATGAATGTCTCCGTAAATACTCCACTATTGGGTAATCTCCTTAAATCAAAAGTCTAGTATCCCACCTTTGGATATAGTTTTGAATCACCATTTTAGTTACTTAAGGTTATTCATCCATAAACAAATAGTATTTATGTTAAAACAACACCACATAAATAATAAAACATAATATTCATGCCAAAACAAAACCACCAAGATAATTATCATAACACCAATATATAACACATATCATTAATTTGAAAACAACAAATGATAATCATCACAACACAAATATATACACGTATACACATACGAAAGTGCATGGAGTGATGCCCTTACCTTTGCAAGAACAGTTCTTAACCTTCCCACACAACAATCTTTGCTCCACTACATCTATATACCTTCACATAATAATCCACCAGTAGTTCTTAGAGTCGAACTAACTAACACTATTCTTATTCAAGGTTGCATGCTTTAACTAAGATATGACTCATAAATTAACACTATTCATAATTAACTCCTACTTCATTATGCCTACTACAAATTTAAAATATATCACATAAATAGTTAAGAAAATATGATGTCTTAAATAAAATCATTCAAGTAAATTGAATATATACCTCTATTTATGTAATGTAATAAATATAAAATATTAATTAATTATTTCTTTAAAGGATATGCTTCTAAAAAATGTCATATATTCAAGGACGGAGGAAGTATCATTTGGTTACTAATTATGCATTGTTATACCTTAATTTTGTTCACTTTATTTTTCTTTTCCTCTATAAATTCAATTTGACCGACAAAATAATAAACATTACTACTACTAATACTGTACAATAATAATAATAATAATAATCTAGCTCAAAGTTTCGTGCTTTTGGATTGGATTAGAAGTCCATTCTTATTACAACGTCGCTAATAAAAACCATAAGATAAAATATGTTCATATATAGCATCATCACAAGATTAACAAATAATTATAAAGGAGATTACCAATGTAAAAAGACAAATTTTGGTTTTATTTCACAATATTGGACTGGCTTGCCAATGCCACCGTACCCATGCACATTCACCCAAAAAGGTTACTCACTTGGCTATGCTTGGCCAAAGCTTGAAATGGAAAAAACATCTTTCCTTACAAAAAGACAGTCGAACAATGAAACAACACCAATTAGTTAAAACATGAAAACAGGAGATGTTTGGGTGAAAACAAATAATAGACAGAGGCAATTGAAACACAAATGAGTGAAAGTATTTGGGTTGTAACGTGTGTCTTAGCCTGCAATCCTATTTATACTAGGCTAGGGGATTTAAGCAAGCTTCAATAGTTTAGAGAATGTCACAATGATGCAAAAATCCCCCTATATATGTGTGTGTGTGTCTATATAATTGAAACACAAATGAGTGAAAGTATTTGGGTTGTAACGTGTGTCTTAGCCTGCAATCCTATTTATACTAGGCTAGGGGATTTAAGCAAGCTTCAATAGTTTAGAGAATGTCACAATGATGCAAAGATCCCCCTATATATATATATATATATATATATATATATATATATATATATATTTTCCTTTATTTTTATGAAAGCTCATGCCTTCGAATCACACGTACAGTCGCAAAACTAGTTTGCTAACTTTATTATAAAAATAATTTAAAAAAGGCTTAATAGGTCATTTGGTCCCCTAATTAATTTCAAGTTTTCATTCTGGTCTCATAACTAATAAAAGTCATGTTTAAGTCCCATAATTGTCCCTGGTCAAAAAAAAAATCCTTTATGTCAAAACCTCACACTTCCATTAGTTTTTGCCCACGTGACAAGTATAAAAGGCAAGATTTTTTTTTAGAAGCCCATAAATTAGGGTTCATCTTCCTCTATTCATCCTCTCCTTCAAGTTCCCTCTTCTCTCTCTGCAAAATCAAATCTTCTTCTTCAACCTTCCTATTCTAGTCCTTCGAATCTGGAATTTTAGAGACGTCTTGAATTTCATTCCTTTATGAATTAAACACTGACCCATTATATAAAATTCCATTTATACACTAATTCACCAACAGGGTCCATGATTATGCTAATTGAACTCTTAAAAAGAAAATAAAAAAACGTAATTGAATTGAAGGTGATGAAAATTGAAATCCTAGGAAGATATTGTCCATGAACATGAGGCGTAAAATTGAAATCCTAGAAAGCGAAGACCTTTGATGTTCTTGTTTTTCTCTGTGTTTACGAAGCGGTAGTGGGTTTATATATAGATTTATGGGTTTATGTACTGGAAAAAAAATCCCCTTTTAGAACAAGAAAAAATTCCTTTTGATTCTGGAAAAATTGGTGATTAATTTGTGTAGAATTGATGATGTTGATGTTGTTGTTGTTGTTTTATTGAATTGTTGTTCTAAGAATTGTTGATGTTGAACATTATATGAATTTTGGTGATTAGGTTATGTGTTGTTTGTTGTTGATAGTTGTTGTTTATGATTTTTTTTTTTTTTTTATAGTTTTTCTCATGAATGTGAGTTGAAGATGATGAAGATTAGTAAGGTAGTAGATGAAGAAAGAAAGAAAAAAATTAGTTGTTGTTGGTACACCGTAAGTTACAATTGACACACATAATTCAATGGTCATCTTTTTTAAAAAACAGATCAAACAGTTTAAATTAAAAAATTTAATAAAGTCTATGGTGGACCACTCTTAAGGTTGGTCCACCATAGACATTTGGGGTTAAACTTAACCGCCAGAGATTTATTTGACCGACAGAAGCAAACACGAGGGACCAAAACATGAGTTTTATTAGTTATGAGACCAAAATGAAAACTGAAAATTAATTGGGGGACTAAATGACCTATTAAGCCTTTTAAAAAAACACTTATCTATACCTATTATACCCATCAATACCTATTAATAAAGGGAATACTATATTTTGGTGTAGCCTTTTTTAAAAATCCGAAAATGCCCTTACTTTATGGCAATTATTAAATAGAAAAATATGGCTTACCCACTAATAATCACACACGCGGTGGTTATTAAAGAAAAAATATGTCTTACCCACCAATCACACACCAAAACATGACTGCATGCTTTCACTTTGAAAAAAAATCTCCCATAGCCTTTCTCTTTCTTACAATTGCAGAAACAATCTTAAAAAAAATAACTGCTTCCATTTTATTTCTCACAATTTGGTAGATTATATCATGTTTACTGCTAGACACAGTACAATGATTTTTTTATAATTTTCATAGAACGCAGGGACTAAGACCTTGACAAGTAATCGAGTTCCAACGCTCTTTCATCCTCTCCTTCTCCTTCTCCTCCTCCTCCTCCTTCTCCTCCTCCTCCTCCTCCTCCTCCTCCTTCTTCTTGAAGCATTATATGAATACTGGTTTAAGATAATGGGTTACAAAATTTAACCACCACAACTAATAGAGATACACGGTTATATAAATTTTGTCAAATGTAGTTTCTTTTTCCAATTCCAATTTCCAATCACACAAACCAAAACAAAAAGAAGTACATAGACTTAACAGTGATGACTTGATAAAAATTTGTTTTAGTGAGATATAATGACTTCGTGCCTTCGGTGACCACAACAGGGAGGCGACGATAGACACATGGATATGTGACAGCGACACCAACATCCCACTATCTTGCAATGACATCGATTTGGTAGTGGCATCGTGGAGGGTACGACCCCGATTCTCTCATTCTTTTTTTTGAATTTCTCAAACTATTTGCTTTGTTTCCTTTTTCTATTTATTTCAAGATAATGACGTGATTATGTTACATATTAATTTCATTCAATTTCACATTTTATAGATTTGGCATTGATCTGACGATCAAGAAGAAACAAATCAAACAATAACAGGTGTTGTTGAACGGTCCCTATTTTAAGCTTTCATTTTCCTCTTTTTTTTTTATTTGATGTCAGATTCAGTGCATTGGTCGGTTCTTTGGCGATGACAAAATCCAGCAGGTACTGCAAATATAATTACTACATTTAGTACATTTGGAGGGATGCAACGGAGCAACAAATGGCAATTTCTATTGCAGAACTTCATTCCATATGGGTACAACTTCTATTTCTTTTTACATTGTTTGGTCTCTCTTCTTTCGAAAAAGGCTGAATTCAGCATGTTCTTATTAGTATTTGAATAATTCCTCTTTTCATTCCAATCTAAGAACGGTAACTACCTATGATTAGAGACAAATCTCTGATCGTATAGGCAGAGCAGAGAGCAAATTTTTTTTTGTAGAAATCGAAGTTCCGTGAGTGGTGACCCTATGTTAAATAAAATAAGGGGCAAATTTATTTCCTTCTAATTATTACCATGTAGCAACAAAAAAGACAGACGCAAAAAGAGTAGTTAGACATGCACCGTATGAAAGATAGAAATAAGGCTTAATTGCATGTTTGGTCCCTTATGTTTATTTTAGTTTTCAAGTTGGTCCCTTACGTTTTGAAAGTTTCAAGTTGGTCCCTTACGTTTTAAAAGTTTTCAAGTTGGTCCCTTACATTTTGAAAGTTTCAAGTTAGTCCCTTATGTTTATTTTAGTTTTCAAGTCGGTCCAAAACATAAGGGACCAACTTGAAAACTAAAATAAACATAAGGGACCAATTTGAAAACTAAAATAAACATAAGGGACTAACTTATTCCAACATGAGCAACGTTTTGGACCAACTTGAAACTTTTAAAACGTAAGGGACCAACTTGAAACTTTCAAAACGTAAGGGACCAACTTAAAAACTAAAATAAACATAAGGTACCAAACATGCAATTAAGCCTAGAAATAAAGAGAACGATAGATGTTTTTTTTTTTTTGAACAAGCCAAAATGAGATATATTAACAAAGAGTTTTGTTCCCTAGCACAAGGAGTGTCAAAGGAGACAAAACAAGGTTACAAAATAGTTCCAATCAATCACAAAAGACATGAACGAAAAACACATCACCCAATCCCTAAACAAGCAAGGGGACGCTGCCACCACAAATGATAAACGATAGATGTGAATAGAGTTTAGGGCTTTTTATTTTATTTTTCTGAAGGAAGAGTTTAATGGTTGTTGATAACTCCCTGAATATTTTTTTTTTTTGAGAAAATTTCTTGATTTTTTAGAATTCATGAGGTTTGCTATATTTTCCATGGTTTTGACTAGCTAGAAAAGACATCATTACTTGAGTTTGTTATTGTTTCTTTACTGCACTCATTTTTTGCATTGACTGCAGCAAACAAAAAATATTAATGAAGTCGCTAATGAACCAAATTAATTCTATGTTGACAACAAGATTGTGATGTCAGTTTAAATCATGAACAAGTCTCATAATTTTGATGAATTGAAATGATGTACTCCAGTTTGTAAAGTGAATTGATTATCATTGATGCGTTAAGTTAATTTTTTTACTCATGTAGTGCTCTTTTTTTATTTGGGTCAAGACTAATGTAGTGCTTTATTTATTTGTTTCAGGATATTCTTCGATAGAAATAGAGGAGTATTATACAGATTCTAAGCCGGATCTTGGGAAGTGCAAGAAGCGTTACCGAACCGAGCCTCTAAAAATTATGGGCCTCAAAAAAAATTATAATACCCACCCCCATTGAAAAATCACAACAATTATTTCTTTTTCGCATAAACCATTCGTTTTCCCCTTTCCTACGACGTATGAGTGACATTCCAAACGACACCGTTAGGTAAATTTCACCTCTCTTTCACTTAATTTTATTTTGTTTTGTTTCGTGTTTTAAAGTTCTTCTGATTCTGATTTTTTAATGAAGCTTAGCTACACAGAAAGAATTGCGTTTTGATTTTACTGGGGTTTATTTTAAAAATAGAACCGAGTCTTCTGTTTCATAGCAACGGCCTGTAAATCTATATAGCAAATAGAAAGTTGCGTTTGTATATATGCTTCGAGTTGCCTATATTTCCTTTTATCCATGAGTTTTATCAAAATACTTGAGATTTTTTGTTGAGCGGATCAAAATACAAGAGATATATTAATACAAGAGCTTCATCAAATTGTCCTAAACATGGTTTTGGTGTAGCTTATTTTACATTTCACAATTACCCATCTGATTGCTTTAGGTAATTTTCAAAGGTAAAAACCACTTACTACACAAACATAAAAATAGTCGGAACAAAATTAAGGAGAATAAACCTGTGTAATTCACCGATGTATTGAAAGTGTTGATTCATCATAATATGAGTTTTCTATTGATAACTTTTTTTGGCAAGCTCGATTATTTTTAGTGTTGATTAATCAAAATTCGGAAGATGGATTATTACAACATATTGAAAAGGGACATGATCATCTTACCTTTTTTATTAAGTTCAATTTTTTTAATACTCCCTCCGGTCCTAAATATAAGCAAATTTCACTTTTTAGGTTCATTCAATTAATGATGTATGTGGTTCATATTATGGACCACATACATCATTAATTGAATGAATGTAAAAAGTCAAATTTGCTTATATTTAGGACCGGAGGGAGTACCAAGCACATGTAACCTCATTCTTTTAATTCTAATAATTTTGTCCAAAATATATCACGAAAAACTAAACGACCATTAAACAAAAACACTGATTGTGAGTTACACACGATAACGCAGTAGAAAAAGCGGACATACGGACATATAAACCAAAATGAAAGCATACAAAAAGAAAACATAGTTTACTCCCCCTTGCAGCCCATTAAGCAATGCGAATGTTTATGTGTCTATAAAAAATCTTTTAAAAAAAAAAAATTAAGCAGAATCAATCAAATTTAAATTTAAAAAAAATTGTGAAATAATTTACAGGGATTTTTTTAAAGGAAAAGATTTTATAGGGATGAAATTAAGAACAGATTCTATTTTATTTTATAGAGATTTTTTTGGTAGTGACTGCATTGATATTTTGTAGAGATTTTTTTCTTTTTTGGTGTTGTTATTTTATAGAGATTAAAATTTTAAAACAAACTCAATTATTCATAAAGACTAAAATATCTTTCCTTCAAAAAAAAATAAAGACTAAAATATATTTAATTCAAAAAAATAAACACCTAACAAATCGCCTAAATTTTACGCTGCAGTTGTGCTTTTTTTCTACGCAAGTTTCTAATGTTCGGGTAATATTTTCTTCTCAGTTAGGGTTTACATAATCCCAATTTTTTCTACGCCAAATTCTTTCAAAGCTTTTATATTGAATTTGTGATGGGCGAACAAGCATCTCGTAGAATTGCGATGGATATTGATTTGAATCTGGAACCAAATCCAGATCAATTATCATATGCCATCGGTGCAATGAATTTGAATGATGTGATCAATCCACCTCTTCGTAGAACTAGTAATCTTCTTGATCGTCATACATTGGGAAAATGTTTCCATGGAATTGGATCGGTTTTTGGGTATTTCTCGCAATAATTCAAGTATCGAAAGAATTGCGGTAATACCTCAACCACAACCAAGCCTTATCACACTAAGTGGGGTCATCCATGCTGAAGTACCACAAGCCAGTGAAACTCGCTGTTAGACGGTTAATTCCCAAGAGAAATGCTAGCAAACCTAGATGGACCAGAGACTTTATTCTTAAGTAGTTTGGGCCAATTGTTTTGACTGTAAGGGCTAGGCCCAATATTGTAAGAGGCAGCTTGACCTAAAAAACCAGCTATTTAAGGGGTACTGTTACCTCTGTGAGCAGATAAGAAATAAGCCGTTTTTTTATTCATTCTTTTTCTTTGTTTATTCTGTTTTTTTTCATTGGCATAACTTTGAATTTTGTTGATCCCCAAACGTAAATCCTATCATTGGTGCTTTCATTGCTGTTCTCAAATGCCTCCCAAACCCACAAATCCATCCCCCAAGGACTTGGAAGACGCCATCCAAGCCACCCAACAACACCTTGAAGCCTCCATCAACTCCACACACTCACACTTCAATGAACAACTGAACATTTTGAACACCAAGCTTGATAACCAGCAACATCTACTGGATACACGCGACGCAAACTTCCAGCGAATCATGGACGAACGCCATGAGGCGCTGACGACTATGCTCTCTGCAGTGCTTCAGAGCCGGCCGCCGCCTGCTGATCCGCCGCCTAGTTCCGCAGGTATCACCCATTCTACCCATTTTTCACAACCAATCCTTTCCCCAGTTTTGAATCCCTCAACTTCACTCACACATAACACTTCAAATTTTTCCCTACCATTTCCTGTGTTATCATCACCCACACATACTACTCACCAGATCCAACACTCCATTTTTCCCTTCAACACACATAACCAGTCTATAGTCACTTCACCCACCACTCCCATTTCCGTCACACTCCCTACACCTCCACCGTACACCCCACAACCCCAACCAATCACCCACACTCTTCCGTTGCAACACCCACTACTGTACACACCACCACCCATTCACAACAATATACCTTTTGGTACCTTCCAACAACCAAACCCATCCTACAACCATACTCAACAAAGCCCATTTATGAACACCACACCCCAAACACAATTCCAGCAGACTTTCCGCACACCCAAAATTGAGCTGCACCCCTTCGATGGCACCGAACCCCTTGAATGGATATTCCAAGCTGAACAATTTTTCTCCTTCTACAACATACCAAGTGAAAATCGTTTATCCTTAGCCTCTTTTTACATGAAGGGAGATGCCCTCAGCTGGTATAAGTGGATGTACCAAAATAACCAACTTTTCGATTGGACCTCATTTTCCAAAGCCTTGGAACTTAGATTTGGACCCTCAACTTATGAAAATCACCAAGCTCAGCTCTTCAAGCTCCGTCAATATGGCTCTGTTACGGATTACCAAACCCAATTCGAAAAGTTGGGTAATCGCGTAATAGGCTTACCGCCAGAGGCACTATTAAACTGTTTTGTGTCGGGACTCATCCCCGAAATTCGTCATGAGCTAGCTGTGCAAAAACCATACACCATTACCCAAGCTATTGGTCTTGCTAAATTAATTGAAGCAAAGATTAAAGACTCAAAGTCCAAAACCTCACGGCCTTACACCACACCAGTGCCTACAATCACTTCTGCAGGGCCCAAAACGAACACAACAATGCCAACTGCCCTTAAGCCCAATCCAAATACTTCCACCTCACAAACTGCCGCACCAGCTACCAAATTTCCCATACGTCGTCTAACGGCGGCACAAATGCAAGAAAGGCGAGCTCAAGGCCTTTGTTATAATTGTGATGAGAAATATATTATGGGTCACCGTTGTGCCACGGGACGCTACCTCTTACTCATCCTTGAGCCGGATGAGGAGTCCGAAGACTTGGTGGAAGACAACACAACCAATGACGAAACTGCACCCACATATTTTCATCTATCACCCCAAGCACTTACTGGCCGCACCTCTCCCAAAACACTTAAATTCAAAGGCAGCCTTTATGGCCTCACCGTGTCCGTCCTCATTGACACCGGTAGCTCCCACAACATATTGCAACCTCGAATTGCCCATCACCTTCGCATACCATGCACTACCAATCCCAAATTTTCAGTCATGGTGGGTAATGGAGCACATATTCATTGTGCTGGGTTTTGTTCAAACATCCCTATCACTCTCCAAAACACACTCTTCCATATTCCTTTTTATCTATTTCCCATAGAAGGTGCTGATATTGTATTGGGCATGGAATGGCTACAGACACTTGGTAAAATTGATGCCGACTTCTCCATACCAGCCATTTCCTTCATACAGCAAAACACGAGGGTCACTCTCCAAGGTGAAGGGAACAACCAACCATCACCATCTACTTTACATCACATTACACACCTACTCCACACCAACGCTATAGCCTCCATGCACCTGCTGACATATACTCCCACATCCCAGCTAGAAACGACAACTTCCACATCTCCACAACAACCAGAGACCATACCCCCAGCCGTACAACAACTGCTTCAACAATATACAGCCGTATTCCAAACCCCGCATGGCCTTCCTCCAACTCGCCCTCACGACCACCACATCCCTCTCCAACCAAACACAGCCCCAATCAATGTCAAACCGTATCGTTATCCTCACTCTCAAAAAGAAGCCATGACCGCTATCATTCATGACATGCTCAAGGAGGGAATTATCACACCTAGTCACAGCCCTTACTCCTCGCCGGTGCTATTAGTTCGAAAAAAAGATGGGTCATGGCGTTTTTGTGTGGACTACCGAGCCTTAAATGCGGTTACGGTTCGTGACCGTTTTCCCATACCCACGATTGATGAGTTGCTGGATGAATTGGGTGCAGCAACTGTTTTCACCAAGATAGACTTACGTTCCGGATATCATCAAATTCGGGTTATGCCTAATGATACTCACAAAACGGCTTTTCGCACTTTTGATGGTCACTATGAGTTCCTAGTGATGCCTTTTGGTTTATCTAATGCTCCATCCACTTTCCAATCAGCTATGAATGATTTATTTCGTCCTTTTTTACGCAAATTCGTTTTAGTTTTTTTTGATGATATTCTCATTTTTAGTAAATCTCTTTCTGACCATGTTTCTCACCTACAGCTGGTTTTAAAATTGTTACATGAAAATCAATTTTTTGCAAAACAGTCCAAGTGTGTTTTTGCAGTGCAGCAAGTGGAATATTTCGGACACGTGATTTCAGCAAACGGCGTAAAACCAGATCCAGAAAAGATTGCAGCAATTTTAAACTGGCCTGTACCTCACTCTATTACAGCTCTCCGCGGATTCCTAGGTCTCACCGGATTTTACCGGCGTTTTGTGAGAAACTATGCTACCATAGCGGCGCCACTCACAGATTTGTTAAAAGGTACAAAGTTCACATGGAATATACAAGCAGAGGAATCTTTTGCAAAGTTAAAAACAGCTATGACAACAACGCCGGTATTGGTTCTGCCGGATTTTGCGAAGCCTTTCACCATTGATACTGACGCGTCTGCAGTAGCCATAGGGGCTGTTCTCTCACAGGAAGGGCATCCTCTAGCTTTTTTCAGCAGGAAAATGTGCAACCGCATGCAAAAATCATCAGTCTATGTCCGCGAACTCTTTGCCATAACAGAAGCCGTCAAGAAGTGGCGTCAATACCTGATTGGGAGACATTTTCACATATTCACAGATCAGAAAAGTCTCAAAGAGCTGTTTACACAAACTATTCAAACACCGGAACAACAAAAATGGGCCGCAAAATTGCAAGGGTTCAGTTTCGACATCTTCTACAAACCAGGCAAAACTAACCTTGTCGCCGACGCCCTTAGCAGAAAACACTCCGAGGAAGAAGGTTCCCTTCTGCTAGCTCTCACAACGACTGTTCCTGATCTCCTTCAAGAATTACGCCAATATTATCTGCAGCATCCACAGGGCAAAACCTTACTTTCAGATCTGTTCCACAAAGACAACCCAAACCCACACTATACATTTAAAGACGGACTGTTGTTTTTTAAAGGACGAATATATGTTCCGGACTTACCAGGCTGGAGAGACTCTCTCTTAACAGAATTTCATTCGTCACCCATGGCGGGACATTCCGGCGTCAAACCAACCTTATTCAGACTTGCAGCTACGTTCTTGTGGCCGGGCATTCACAAGTCAGTGAAGGAATGGGTGCAACAATGTCCAAATTGCCAACACAACAAGTACATGCCTACAAAAAAATCAGGACTGTTACAACCCTTGGACATACCACAAAGAGTTTGGGAGGATTTAACAATGGATTTCATTACCCATCTACCAAATTCTTTCGGCCATACAGCCGTTTGGGTCATTTGTGATAGATTAACAAAGTTTGTTCATTTTATTGCATTACCTACCCGGTTTACAGCAAGGGATTTAGCCATTCGTTTTTCCACGGAGATTTGCAAGCTGCACGGTGTTCCTAGCTCTATCATTTCTGATCGTGATCCAATCTTCCTCAGCAACTTCTGGAAGGAGTTATTTCGTGTCCAAGGCACGACGTTGAAGTTCAGCTCAGCCTACCATCCGGAGACCGACGGCCAAACAGAAGTCGTTAATAGAAGCTTAGAGACTTATCTCCGTTGTTTCACAAGTGACCATCCTCACAAATGGTACAAATATCTTCACTTTGCTGAATACTGGTACAACTCTTCATTTCACTCTGCCATCCAAATGTCACCTTTCCAAGCTTTGTATGGCCGTGCACCGCCCACCATCCTCAACTATGTTAAAGGAGACACCTCATTGACAGATCTGGACAAGTCCCTGGAACAGAGGCAGCAGCTTCTCAACAGACTTAAGGAAAACTTGAAAAAGAGTAAGGCCAAAATGAAAGTACAAGCAGATAGAAAACGTAAGGATTGTATCTTCTCACCTGGAGATCTAGTTCTTCTCAGACTCCAGCCTTACCGCCAACAGACCGTGCAACGTAGGATCTCGCCCAAGCTAGCAAAACGATATTTTGGTCCGTTCAAGGTCCTCCGTCGTATCGGTGCCGTCGCTTATGAGCTGGAGCTTCCACCATCTTCAAGGATACATCCGGTCATACATGTCTCTCAGTTAAGGGCTTATCATGGTGATAACCCAGAGGCTCACTTCTCTCCAATTCCTCAAGAAATGGAGCCCAATATTACTATGGAACCGTCTGAAGAGAAAGATGAGGAGCGCAGAACTTGTCAACAAGTCAAGAAGAAAATAGAGGAAGTTATGAGAGAGACTACTCACCAAACACAACCAGACACTTTAACTCCTAATCTCACTGTAAACTCACCAGTTTCCAAGATGACCTCTGACTTGTCACAACCGTTGGCTACACTTCCACCACAAGATGGCTTATTCCCAGGACTTTCCTCACCATCAGATGATACTGCCGAATCTTCACAGCTGGCCTCGGGAACATACACTTCAAAACCCAACGGTCCACTTTCAGACCAACCACAGTCCCATCACAATTCCAGTGGAGCCACCCCCAACTCAGCACACATTCCAAACCTTGAGGTCAAGGTTTCAAGTGCACCGGATAGCAATGTTAGACGGTTAATTCCCAAGAGAAATGCTAGCAAACCTAGATGGACCAGAGACTTTATTCTTAAGTAGTTTGGGCCAATTGTTTTGACTGTAAGGGCTAGGCCCAATATTGTAAGAGGCAGCTTGACCTAAAAAACCAGCTATTTAAGGGGTACTGTTACCTCTGTGAGCAGATAAGTAATAAGCCGTTTTTTTATTCATTCTTTTTCTTTGTTTATTCTGTTTTTTTTCATTGGCATAACTTTGAATTTTGTTGATCCCCAAACGTAAATCCTATCACTCGCAATGTTGGTGTTGCATTGGATAAGAGCGAGACGAAAAAGGAGAATGTTGATAAGGGTTGTAGTAGTGAAGGAGGTTTCTATGATTGTAATATTTGTTTAGGTTTGGCTAAGGATCCTGTTGTGACTCGTTGCGGTCATTTGTTCTGTTGGCCGTGCTTATATAGATGGTTGCATTCGGGATCATCCGGCAATAAAGAATGTCCTGTTTGCAAGGGAGAAGTTAAGGATAAGAAGGTTATTCCTATATATGGTGGTGGGAATGATGTCGATGTTAGTCATGAGGATTCAAGCTCCACTCTGCAAATCCCTCGCAGACCTAATGCAAGGAGGAAGGTTTCGAATGCGAGGCAATCAAGACATGGGAGAGTGAGGCATCTAGTAATGACTATTCCGTAGTGTTTGATTATTATTAGCGTGTTTTGTTTACGATTGTAATGTGCTCCCAAAGCACATCTAAAGCTAATGCATGAACTAGTTGAGTTTCTATGACAGTTTTAACTTTTTTGAACTCTCAAAACCCTTTTGTGGCATCGTTATATTAATTTTGAAACATTTTATTATGTGTTTGGTGGTTAATATTATGTTGATAGTGATAACAATATCTCTTGATTGAAGTGAATTTTGTGCGGCTAAATTAAGTAATGCTATTGTTGGTCTTTTATGTATTTAATATGTATAGTGTAAACAAGAAATTGTTCAACCTAGCTCATTTTTCGCCAGTGTTGTAACTTGTGTGTGTTATATTTGGGTTTGTGAAAGCTGTCCTGATAGAGATATTATTTGACTGTGTTCATGTTTCACACCAACCAGGTTTTGATCACTCTCGCCTCAACATTCAGGTGAATTATTACTTTGTTGTGTCATCTAATGTTTTACAATTCAAAATTCTCAACCTGATTAGATTAACTGGAGATTTGCATATCTTGCTAAAAAAATATTGATATCTGCTAAAATAATTATTCAATAGAATGTTTAAGATTGCGTCGAAATAGATCTGAATCATTGTGTGGTAGGTAAGGTTTGGATTATGGAACATACATGGAGTTGAATACAGAGGTTTGCATCGTATTTGCCCCAATGTGGCTGTTACGGTCTCCTCAGTGTTTAAATTTCTGAGACTCCTCTAGATCCTAACAGTATACAAGTTTAACTTTTCGAATCAGCCACTAGACCAGTCTTTTAAATCGGTGATTATATAAATTGCGACCGATTTAGAAAAGGTTGCTAAGCCACTTGTTGCTAATGTTAGGACTGATTGAGATTTGTTCTCTCTCTAGTACAGCATATAAATATTTGTCATTAGCGTTAAATCTTTTGTTAATGGTTACTCATTCAATTTGTAACTGCTAATTAGGTTACTGTTTGAGAACTGTTGTCTACCCTACGATAGTTTTAATACATACCACTTGTTGAGTGACATTTCACTCCGTTAGGCATAAACATGTTACATACTACAGAGTCATGCAGTCTGCGGACTGTTTCTGATTGGGACAGTCGCTACTGAATGCGATAAATAGGTTGTGGAAAATGTCAATTCCGTCAAAAGTGTGTATGTTTGATTGTTTGGATGGCGATTGCTTCATGGAAGGCCCCCAACAAGGATGGAATTATGGAAGGAGTATTAAGAAACATCTATCAACAATGTTGTGTGCTATGGTTTCATCAATTCGAAACTCAGTCACCTACATTTCTCTTGTCGAGTTGCAAAAGTCAGTTGGAGTGCCATTTTCAAACGGCTTGGTTGGAATGCGCCAAGTTAGGGATGAGGAGGTTGACAATTTTGTCTTTTAATTTCATTGTGAAAGGGAATAAGAAGCATAGGGTAGAGGAAAAACATTATTTTTAACGGGAAAGTGACTAACTCGAAAGAGGTGAAAAATTCCTCCCATTTCAGGAGAGATGTTCCGTCGCCTGGAGAATTTTCCGTTTTTTGATTTGAGTAGACTTGAATCTCTTTCAGGATTTGAGTAGACTTGAATTATTAAGTGAACAATCTTGATTTTGAATGATTATCAAGTGAACAATCCAATCTTTAGAATTATGGAAACAATAATCTGAATGTTCAACAATAGCCTGACACAATCAGTATGGCTTGTTCATTCTGAATAGCCTGAGACAATTAAAACTAAATTCACAATTAAAAACTTAAACTTGTCCGAGTTTATGAGTTAACACTAGAGTTTTAGAACACCGACTACAGCTAGTATCTCAGGAACTCCTATTTGTAGTGATGATGCATCAACAAAACCTATGTTTGATAGAACATTTGAACAATTGGTATAGCCTTGGTGGATATGGATGTCACACAAACATTGAGATATAAGGTCTTGGTAGAGAGAAAATGATTTGCTTTATTTTATTTTATTTTATTTTTGTACTCATTGCAAAAAGATAGGTCACTATCTATAAATTTGCAAAAAATGTGAAGAAAGATGACAGATAATCAAGCAAAGGAGCAGATTACTAAAAGGAAAATTGATAAAGACCCTAGAAAAGTTGTGCAACCTCTAAGGACTAAGAACCTAGAACAAAAGAACATAACAGATAAATATAGATAAATATATTGAGAAGAGGCCTAATAAAGATAAGGTAGTGGAGACTCCAATTGAGGTGCTAAATCATAATCTTGCTTCAAATAGAGGTGGATCTAGTAGAAGTAATAAATTATGAAATGAAGAGTAACATGTAGCTAATAAAGAAGATGATAGTTTGAATCAAACTGATGAAATGGACAAAACTGGAAACATTAATGATACAAGCTCCAAAGGTTCAAAGTTTCTTAAGGAGGAGGTGAAAGCTTATCAACTAAGGAAGACAACAATGAGATGAGATTATTCCTGAGAGAGTGCATAAAATAGGGTTTTTCTAAATGAATCTTGGGCAAATATTGATTCCTATCCATTACGGCATAATAGGGGGACCAAATCTTCATTTTTTTTGTGGGTTAATAGGCTTTTTCACCCTTTGGCATATAAGCGAAATTTGATTTACCCTTTGTAATTTTTTTTTTTTTTTTGGAGATCACCTTGTAATTTAAAGATTATTTGGTTTTGGACCCTCAGTGCATATGACTGTGCAAAAATTTATGGGTTAATAGGCTTTTAACCCCCTGCCATATAGGTGGAAATTTGGTTTACCCTCCTGCCGCGTCAGTGAAAATGCACAGTCATATGCACTAAGGGTTCAAAACCAAAGAATCTTTAAATTATAATCTCCAAATATTTTTTTTACAAGGGGTAAACCAAATTTTGCCTATTAACCCTTGCTTTTTTAAATAGGGGACCAAAAGTGTATTCAAGAATTTATATTAATATTTTTTATATTTTTTTCTTCATCTTATTTCTCTGTTTTAAACGATATTTTAAACTTAGTTCATCTATAAATTTTATTTAATTTCAGCCCCTATTTTTCTAAAATTAATAACAGTGAGTGGTTTTAGTCATTGTAAAACTAAAATAGGAACTAAAATTGAAAAAAAAATTATGCTGAGTCTAAACTTGAAAAATCCTGAATTTTATAGAGGCCAAATATATCTTTGATTTTAAACTTTAGTTTGAAAAGCTTTTTACCAAAGAATATGACTAATTTTAGTTCCTAAGAACTACAAACGTAGTCCGTAATAAATGACACCTTCCTTTATCCTTGCTAATTAGTTTAGGGTGTGTTTGTTGCATGGTTACCACAAACATTCCTGGAAAATGACATTAGGAAATAACCATTCTCATGGATGAAACAAGTTTATGAAAATTATTCTTAAGAATAAAAATTACGAACAACTTAAAGGGTGAATTTTTTTTATTCTCGTCAATAAAACAAAACTATCAATAACTCGTGATCAAACTTACAAATGAGTAGCGATTTCGGTGCAAAATGATTCTTCATCAATCCTGTAAGTTATGTTCCGTGTCAAGGGAATGCTTGTTACATTGTTTCAGAGATTGCAGAGTGTGGTTATAAATTAGCATATGGTGGCCGTAGACCTTATTCCTGACTCTTTTTGGAGCCAAGACTTTGAAACTTGGCTTGTATACAATCTTACCAAATCCAAGTATTGTGGTATGAAGAATTTGAATTTCATGTTTATTGTTTTGTTGGATCTAGTTTGTCATTCTCATATTGAGTGGGTTTTCAAGCAAGGTCATAGTACGAAGTTGGAGGCTGTGGCAATTAGAGGTTTTATGCTAATCATTTAGCGATGTTGATAGTATTAATATGGTGAAGATGTTTTCCTTTTAGGTTGCTCTTATGTCTTGCTAAAGAATTCTTTGTGGGAAAGACCAAATGATAAAGTTGCTCGAGAGGAGGTTTTTGTTTGAGGGTGAGGTGACGGTATGGGTTGAGGAAGTGTTCCATTTTCTTTGAAAAGGGCGAGCACCGTCTAAGGTGTTAGCATTCTCTTGAACGATGCTCTTGAATAGAATACTGACAGGGTGAATCTAGCAATAAGAGGTGTCTTGGCGGGCGACTCATTGGGAGAGGAGGTGGGTTACCTAGCTATAGTTTAGTTAGGCTCCGCCCAAAGTCCAGGTGTTATCCTAGAAGTGATAAGTGTTGCGGAGCCGTCGAAAGCGAAAAAAACAAACCCTAATAATTTTTTTTTAACAAGAAGGAAACACTAGTTAATTAGTGGTAAATGAATATTTAAGCCATTTGGATCGCTGAAATGGCATGTTTAGATGTCGTTGATTGTATTTTATTCTTATTATTGATTATTGAAGGATTGATGGCACGGATCGATGATGTAATCAGTAATATATATATATATATCAACGATACGCTCTCACTCAATCTCTTGCCTTTGATCATCCAACTTTCTATAACCAGTCGGATTTCTGATAGGCCAAACCGCAAGTGCACGGTCTATCGAAGTAGTAGTAAAAGAGAGTATCGTTCCGCTAGGGAGTTGTTCAATTTAACTAACTTTATAGAATGATTAGAGGAGAAGAAAGATTATAAAGTAGGAGGTTTCAGCTGTTGAAAGTAAATAACAATAATAAAAAGAGAGCCTTGGGATCATTAGTTCACCGTAATGACGAATCCTTCGCAAACAAACCCTTAAACTTATAATTCTACGTAAGTCCTAATTTCTAAAGACAAGTTTCTCTTTAGCGTATCAAAGCTTCTCTCGAAGTCAGTGAGTGTATTCCTCCAACAACCACACCTATTCTCATAGGTGATTGCCTTTGGAACCCTTGAAGATCGAAACTTTATATGTCTCAAGGTTTGCTAGATTATTCTCATGTTTCGCAATCCTTGTCTAAATTCACTTGTTCGAATATCAAAGGGCTCCGCGTTCGCTTTATGAATTGATATTTGAGATGATGAATTAACAATTATCAAACCCTCCGCGTTCGCTTCCACAGTTTGATAATGGTTAATTCATGTTAAAACGGTGAATTTAGATTAGAAATTAGGGTTACATATAATTAAGGTTTAAGGCTTGGTTTGATCCGGATTACGTCATTAGACTTATCCAACAATCCCAAGACAAAGAAGTCTACTCGCTCATGCTCATCGTAGACATGGCGAAGAAGAGAGAAAGCATAAAATAAATAACAAGAAAGTAAAGAAATAAAAAGATGAACTTTATTAAGAAAACAATTGTCACTATTGAATTCCAAGAAAATAAAGATGAATATTTGTGATGGGAGGCTACTCTATTTATAGTTTACAATCGACTTAAAATCTAAGCAACTACAAGGGCTATTTGGTAAAACTAAAATAGAGTAGCTTGGGCCCTAAGCAAAAGCAGCAAAAAGAGCTTCTGGGTGGTGGCACGGCCGTGCCACATGTTGGCACGGGCCGTGCCAAGCTTCTGACTTGGGGGAATATATTTTTGTTCCCGAATCTTTCGTATTTTCTCTCCGAATCAGCTCCAGACTCCTTTCTTTTGCTCCAAGACTCCTTCCATCCAATATTCATTCCTGAAATATAAAAATATGCAACTGAAGTAAAATAGCTCAAAAAGGAAACAATATTAAAATAAAATAAAATAAAATCTAAATAAAACGAAACTAAATAATATATAAAAATAGACTAAATAATGACTCATCAATTTCATGACTTGGCTGAGAATTGAAGTTGTAGTTCCTGAAGCATTTTCTTTAGTGCTGGAGAGAAGGAAGTTTCTTGAACTTTATTTTCTTTTTTATTTCTTGATATATTCTGATAGAGAATGATGAAGATGTTGGTATAGATTTAGTATTTGGAATACTTCGAACTCATCAACAGAAGAATTTCAAAATAGTAATTGCAGATATGTTTTTTAAAATGGCTAATTTCATCGAATGTCAGAAGGTAACAAATGTTGTCTTGAGGACGAGTTAGAAAATCTTGACTTGAAGACGAGTCTCTTCCAACCCGCGGAGAATGATAGAGAATGATATGGAAGTTTCAAGAAGATGGATAATATTATAGATCGTTTTAGAAATAATGAATATTTTAGAGCTTTAGAACTAATGAATATTTTGGGACTAAAAGTCCTTAAATACTCCTCAAACTTAAATTCTAAAGTTCCCCTTACTCTTAAACGCGCGCTAAGTATCGTTATCAGGTATTATCTCATAACTTGAAAAACGGGATATTACACAAGAACTCGACGACGAAACAAATTGTCTTTAGTAGAGCTTCAGTCGTCGCTTCGTCGGAATAAGTCCTCTCCTTGACTTACTCCCGTGCCCGTCTGTCCGCTCTTTTTACTGTGCTAACGTATGTAATATTATTCTGAATTTTTTAATCCATATCTTTATCTATGAATTATTGGCTTTATAAGAACAACAAATTGACTCACATAATAAGTCGCAAATGTAAAAATAAAACAACCAATCAAATAAATGATTAGAGAAATCCAAAATGCTTGCTTCACCAAGTTAAATTATAATGAATCATAGTCTTCTCACTTTGTTTTTTGTTCTTATGTAAATTATTGTTGCGTGAATGACATTTTTGGTACAAAGAATCGAGAAAAAATCAAGAAGAATAAAAAAGGACAGAGAAAAATTTACATAGGATTAAAGGGATGGTTCATCCTAGAAGCCATGCACCTGAAAAATAAGTAATTATTTTGAGATATTTTTTGTTTGCCGTTGGACCTTGATTCCTCAATATATTGTTCAATTCCCTAATAAATTGAAACCAATAGTTAAAGATAAATAGGAACTTGTACAAAAAAAAAAAAAGAGAGATAAATAGGAACTAACTAAACAACATCCACTAAATACAGGTTTTGATGTAAAAAAAAAAAAAAAAAAAAAAGGAAAACTCAATAGAATTCATAATTTTTCTAAATGCTTTTGTTTCAACCAAATATCAGAATTATATTTTAACAATTCATAAATTTTCAAATTTTTCTATACATTTCATTACATTCTTTTTAAAAGAATTGTTTGGTACACATGAAACATGAAATGTACTATAATCAAACTGAGACAAACCTATATGTAAAAATGAAAGTCATACACTCCTTCCTCGTCTTCCTTCAAAAAAGAAAACTCACTCTCCTTCCTTGTACTATAATCAACATGGATTTGTTTTCTATGGTTTGAAGACACATCACATGGCTATGCATCTCTATTGGTTTGCCATTGGTTTTTCTTGTCTCGGCTTGGCATAGGAGGGCATCACTTTTATCTTTAGAAGCTTGGTTTTGTTGCTTCATGGTCCTTTTGGTGTGAAGTTTGTTCAACATTTGACCTCCTTCCATTGTTGACTATGGCTCTTCCTTGCATTTGGTTTTTCTTGTCTCGGCTCGGCATAGGAGGGCATCACTTTTATCTTTGGAACCTTGGTCTTACATATGACCTCCTTCCATTGTAGACTATGGCTCTTCCTTGCACTTCTTTCTTGTCTTGTGCTTCTATCTTGAGTGATTGAACACTCTTGATGGTTAAGCGTTGTGCCTTAATTGGCTTTGTTGATATTGGCTTCTACCGGATGGTGGTTAAGCGTTGCTTTGATGCTCCTTCCTTCAATTGGTTCAACCTTGAGTTGTGGTTGCTTCTTGTTGGATGAGCACTTGTTTGATATTTTTCTTAGCCGATGTATTTCCGGCATCTTTCCTTGTATTTTCTCATTTCAAGTTGGATGTGTTTTAAACACCTTCCAACTTGAGGGGGACTATTAGAGATATATTGTTTAGTTAGTCCTATTAGTATATATAGTTGTAACCTCCCCATAAGTGGGACAACTTTCTCATTGTGTAAGATTCATTTTCCATCAATACAAAGAACTTTTCTATATTTCTCTCTTTCCTTCCATGGATTCCATGTTTCATAACAGTCACTATAAACTACGCAAATATACTAAGCAGTACTTAAAATATACAAACATATTGTACCATGTATCATCAATATTATTAAAATATACAAACATATTACTTACTATAATTATATAATTTAGGGACAAAATTAAAGAGTGTGTGATAACTTAGGGATAAATTGATAGTTTATTAAAAAAAATCACACTACGTACTAGATATTCACTGACGGTGAGGACATAAAGAGCGCACACATCATAACACAAATTAGAAAACACCAAAATCATATTGAATAAATAAATACAACATGAAAAAGATTGATTTTAAAAAACCTGTATTTTGAAGGGCTAGAGTGATTGTTTAGACTTTAGTGTTTGGCTGTGTGAGAAATTTCTCAGTCGAAGCAAATTTTCTTTATTTTGTTTGGGATGTTCGATTTGGACATTGTTCATATTGTACTGTATTTAGTTCCAAAAAATAACAAGTGCGAAAGAAACCCTAAACCCTAAAATTAAGCGCAAAAGAAAGAAGACAAAGTGAAGTGTTTGTGACTTCACTTGGTACTGTTTATATGCTTATTTATATGCTTATCTGGTAGACAAGTAATAAGAGAGAGACTGATGTTAGTCTTTTATTTTTATTTTTATGGATTTTTTATTTTTATGGAATGTAATAATGATAATATAATCTAATTAAATCAAGCTCCAAAGTTTTCTTCTTACTATATATAATATTTTTTTTTATCCAGAAGTCCTAGCTCAACTGGTAAAATGCCGAAATTGTTAGGCCGGATGTCATGACAGGGGTTCGAACCCCAGTACCTCCACTTGTGTGTGTGTGAGTTTTTGAAGGGAATGTTGTATTTTTTTTTATTTCCTTTTGACATTGGTACATATATCCCTTTTTGTCGATGAAAATGGAAAGGGGAATGGAGGTAATTAATAGAATGTTTAGAAAATCGTAAAAAAAAAAAAATTTACTTTCAGTAAGAAACTATATGATTGACTGTAAGTAGGGGTGTGCAAAGTTAAAACCAAACCAAAACCGAAATCAAAATTATAATTTGGTTCCTAAAACTGGTTTTATTTGTCAACACAAAAAATAACGTTAAATATTTTTTTTGAACAAAATAACGTTTAATTTTTATTTTCTAAGAAGAGCATCATGTATCATATTGTGATTTGTCACAATAAAAAATATTTAATGCCGTAGTAATATATGATAAGTTAATTTTTAAACTAATCAAGTTTTATTTATGATGTCACTTTTTTTTATTTCTTCAATTAAATTTTTATTCTAAATATGAGTTAGAAACGAGCATCTTAAGCGTAAATAATGTATAAATCTCACATAAAATTTAAGTACAGTTGATCAAAATGTACAATTTACTTACTTCATGAATAATATCTGATGAGTAATATGCTAGCAACACTCTCTTTTGAACACTCTCTCTAATACTCACTCTCTTATTTTCACTTGATTATGACACTAAAGTTGGTTCGGGCTTGTGCAAATGTTTCGCTTGATTCTAGAATGGTTTTACTAATTTTGTGGTAGAATTGGTTGTTTTGGTGTTGTCTATGAGGCATTTATAAGGGATATTGGTGTTATTACTGGTAGTTTTTGAAGGATCGGTGGTTTTTTGTGGGTTATTAGGGTTTGGGGTATTTTTTGAGGTTTCTGTTTGATTTTTCTCCAAATACTTTGGATAATAGTTACTTTCTTCGTTTCAAAATATAAGCAAAATTCACTTTTTAGGTTCATTCATTTAATGATGTATGTGGTTCATGATATGGACCACATACATCATTAAATGAATGAACCTAAAAAATGAATTTTGTTTATATTTTGAAACGGAGGAAGTATCTATAAGACAAGCTTAAGGATTAATGTTGTTTCCATCTTGATCTAGGCGAAAAAACACAAGTCGATGGGGATTATGTGGGTTACCTAATGAATAAGAAAGATGAAAGTTAGTGGTGAATGAACATTCATCTTATCCGATAGGAAATCGCTTAAGCTTTTTTTTGGTAGTGGCCCGGGTTTGAACCCCGAACCTTGCATATTTTATGCATTGTCCCAACCAACTGAGCTAAGCTCACGAGGACAGGAAATCGCTTAGGCTAAAAGGCATGTTGAAGTGTAGAGATTTTGAAACTTGAAAACATAATAGTTTTAAGATAAAATTTGATAAATTTGAATGAGATTGAGCCACTTCAAAGCATTCATTATTTATTTTCTTTTCACTTTTGTATTTTTTATTACAATTTTTTGGATAAATAAAAAACAATGCTTATAAAAAAAAGGGTTAATATATGTTAACCCCTGTAGTATTAGCGAATTTTAAATTACCCCCTATAAAAAAATAAATAAATTAGATTCCAACCTTATAACACGAGGATTCTTTGTGTTAGACCCTCAAACATATGACTGTACACTTAGACATATGTGGCACCTTGAGTCACTAACTTTTTGATCATGTGACACGCTGACTGTATAATTAATTTTGTTTTTTATTTTTTTATCAGATCATAATTACATGTCATTTTTTATTTACAATTAAAAAATAAATAAATTTTCTTCTTGAAACCTCTCTCCTCTCTCTTTTTTTTTCCATAAACTTTCTCTCATCTCTCTCTTTTCTCCCAACCTTCTCTTCTCCCTTCTCTCTTATCTTCTCCCTTCTCTCTTATCTTCTCCCAGCAACCCACTCTCTATATTCCTTTCTCTTCTCTTCATACTTCTCTTCTCTTCCTCCTTCTATTCACTCATATCTTTTATTCATTAAATTCCAAAATCTATGTATTTTTTTCAAACCCATAAATTAAAATCCAAAACCAAAAATTTATTCAATATGAAAAAAAAAAGATTTTTTTTGGATCAGTTGTGTTGTTGTGCATAGGTGTTTTTCTTTATCAATTTTTAGGTTTGTGTTCTTGATATTTGAGTTGTTGTTCTTGAACGATTTGGTTTTGTTTTTGTTGTGTTTGGGTTATGACTTTGTAACCATATTGTGGTATAATAATCCCACAGAAACAATTGTAACAATATTTTAGTATTGATTTTGTGCATTCATGGAAATTGTTTGTGAATTTTCTTGACTGAGTGTTTATTGACAATAGTGTGGGGAAAGATTAAAGCAAAGGTTGGAGACGTTGCAATTTTGCAAAGTGAACAATATGATTGTATAATTTCTCTGTGAATGATCGATGACGATGATGATGAGAGAATTTCAATTGGCTGAAAAGTGGTTGATTTTCCAGGAAAAAAATTATGAATGGGTTGATGATGATGATGATCGAAAATCGGTTTCCTGGGTTTGTTTTTTGGAAGACTAAGATAAAAGAGTAACAAAATGAATGTTGTTTTTAATTTTGATTTTTTTAAAAATTATTATTAATTAAAAAAAGCATTTGGCAAAAAATTAAATGGAAAAAAATGGCAAGTCAGCGTGCCACATCATCATTTGTACACAATCATAGATGACTCAGCAGACTACGTCAGCTTAAATGTACAATCATATGCCCAGAGGTCACATCTGCGAATCCTAGTCACTTGTATTATTGACTTGATTTAACTTTTATAATATTCTTTTTGCCTTTCAAAAATAAAAGTTGAAACCTATTTTTTATTTTTTTTACAAAGGGGATAAACTAGAACTCGCTAACATTAGACGTGGGTAAACATATATTAACCCTAAACAAAATTTGTGGGACTAATAATGTTTAAAAAAATTAAAAATAACAAGAGCCTGTTCATTTAACCCGCGACCGATATTGGGTCGGTCTCGGATAGTAAATTTTCAATCCGTATTTACAAAGAGATTTTTTGTTGGATATTTTTTTTTAAAGGAAGATTTTTTGTTGGATATTTAAATGTAGAAGAGAGAGTGTCATATGCCGTTTTTCCAAGCAAATACCTTTATATACCGTTGAGTAAAATCGCAAGGATATTTTTTTTTTCAAAGGAAGATTTTTTGTTGGATATTTAAATGCAGAAGAGAGTGTCATATGCCGTTGTTTCCAAGCAAATACCTTTGTATACCGTTGAGTAAAATCGCAAATATATAAACCCACTCACTAGTTACATTAAACCTAATCTACGTTTTCTTCAATCTCTTAAAATCTCTCTCTCTCTCTCTCTCTCTCTCTCTCTCTCTCTCTCTCTCTCTCTCTCTCTCTCTAGAAACTCAAAACACTTTCTCTCCAATCGTTGCATTCTGAATCAATCGTCTAAAATTTTCCAGCTTTAGTTCTACGTCAGCATCTTCCTTTCTGACTCACAGATAAAAGTATCGCATCATCCTTTGTTGAATACACAAACCCTAGAAATCGTCTTAGGTTTTTTTAAAACCCTAGAAATCTCAGGTTTTTTTTCCAAACCCTAGAAATCTTCAACAAGACTCATTCATTCCAAGATTAGATCATGGCTAAATCTGGACGCCAGGATCAGAAAAACAGCAGAAGTAAGGGTTTTTGTTATGTTACTTGCTAATTATTAATGATTATTTAGAATATTATCATTGTTATCTTTATCATTAATCATTTCACAGATTTGTCAAACAATGAATGAATTGTTTCACAACAAATTGACTGTAACATTATCTATCTATGCAGTTCAGTTTGAAATTTAGATTTGTAAAACATGTGTTGTCAATTGTGAATCACACAAAATACAAGTTTGTTCAAATTCTGGTGTGCAACTATTTCACCACATGTTTTTGCCCCGTGCTAATCTCCTTTTCCTTTGCCTGTTTTGATAGACGCTGCTGTATCCAAAGTCAAGCCAAAGACGCATCGGAAGAAAGACGGTTCAAGGATTGGAGGTCGTCGAAAGGCACTACACAACAAATATAAAACTAGTTCAACCTACGGCAGCCTCATCTCAGAAGAAGAATTTACCCAACGAAGATATCAATACAGAGGAAGATACCACTGAGATTATGATATCAATGAGTTATTTATCTCCAGAATCATGGGGTAAAGACCTATATCTCTTGGCTCTGTATTTGTAGTTTAAATATATGCTGTGACGCGTCATTCGATGATGCCTGTAGCTCTAATATTACAAGTGAATTGAATGGGACTGTGTGCATATTGTTTTCTAATTTGTCTAATTATTATTACTACTTTATGTTGATAACTCTCCTAATCACATTTTATTTGTGCAGATCACTTACTTTGTCCGGAGGAGATTAAGGTATTGTGTTATATGATGCCTTTTTACTTTCAGTTTGTTTCATTTACAAACATGTTTTTGAAATTAGAGATTGCATTAGGAAACCGTTGATTATATATATTTAGTGCATAATCAATGTATTGGTTAAATTTTCATGCGCCTTTTAAGTAAAAAATCTGAAGAAACACAAATTTTTGATCAATACTTTTGCTGTTTTTTCTTCTTGTTTTAGTTTCAGGATCCTGGTTCCCCTCTAGACTACAACATAGAATCTGAAGAAGAAGAAGGAGAAAAAGAAAAAGAAGAAGAAGAATCACCAATGTCCTATATTCCTATTCGGATGCGCTTCCGCCACCATCCTTCTCCATTATCTCCTCCATTTCCAAGATCTCCTCCTCCATTCCTAGAAGATTTGATAACGTTACCCTTAGAATGGGAATATGAAGAAATTGATGACCAAGTGTAACCTACTAATTTCTGTTATGTAATACAATAAGTAGATTGGATTAGTTATTTCTTTCTTCTACTGCTGCATGAGCCATTTATGTGAATAATTTCAAGCTATTTTTAACAAAGTTTCCTTACCAAGAAGTTTAGGGGAAATCCTTTTTTGCCTCTCATGTTGCTTTTTACTTTGGCATCTCTAGTTGGGGGATGCTTTCATGTTCAGCATTTAGATCCTCAAAAACCTTTATAGCATGACAACGAATATCTTCAGCCTGAAATGTTGAATGATATTTTCTATAATGCTTTACCTAATGTTATTAAAGAAAAATTGATATAACAATAAATATAAGAATTTACTAATGAAATTGAAATGATTCGATCGAATTTCCTTTTATTTTTAATTTTTATTCAGTTTAGACAAAATAATAAAATTGTTCGTTCACAAATCCCATCTCTAGTTTTAATTTTGTGTGAGTTTTCAATGATTATTCTTATTTTGTCTATCTATCAAAAATGACTATTGGTATTCAGCTTTTTATGGTGAACGAAGCAAACTCAATTCATTTACTATCATTCATGGACCAAATACATGATAGTGCATTAGTGTAAAGGTGGGAGCTAGCAATACATGGGGCTACCATTGCTAGTTCACTAGACTTTTGACCCGTGCGTCGCACGGGTTTTCTCGACTATAATAGACACCAATAAATAATCTTTAACCCGTAAGATCATTGATATGGTAGAAAATATTTTCTTAAAAAAAAAAGGCAAGAGGATAGGAATGAAATTGGTGTGCAATGCATTTTTTAGATGGAATTTGTTAGGTTAAATAATTGCAAACCTAATAAAGCAAATGAGGGGAAAAAATTAGGTTAAGTTGCTGCAAACGTAACAAAATTAATAAATAAGGATAAGCTACCCCATTAGCTTGCCTCAAGGTTTCGCGTCTGAGAGAACACTCCGGCTCAAAGTGCACCACGCCACACAGGAGCCCACCCCCAAGGCGAGGATCACCCTACACGTGTCCTCTAATCGTCCCTAATCACACGCCGCAAAACCCAGAGACGGTTAAGATCAACGCGCACTTATATAAAGGTGAACTTGCTTCACCCTCAAGGTATTATTCACTTTTCACAACACTTTCTACATGCTATTTCTCAGTTCCATTACTGACTTGAGAGTTTG
The DNA here is from genome assembly GCF_051527215.1 of Medicago sativa. Classification (NCBI taxonomy): domain Eukaryota; kingdom Viridiplantae; phylum Streptophyta; class Magnoliopsida; order Fabales; family Fabaceae; genus Medicago; species Medicago sativa. The sequence continues at coordinate 52,272,730 of NC_140749.1, forward strand.
AGTGCTAACATGTCTGCATATGCACCTTTCGTTCCATCACAAGGATTCATCACCACCATACCGGAAACCATCACCGTCTCACCGGTGCACTTTCCGCTACCGTTGCCACTCATTCATCCTTACCAGACAGATCAGGAATTAAGAATGTTCTTAAGACCATAGACCCTTTCTAGATATAACGTCCGTTGGGAATTAAGAATGGTTTTAAGAGCATAGTCCCTTTGATAATTTATGTCCCTTTAGAATAAAGAGTACTTTTATGACCATAGTCCTTTTTGAAGAAAAACAATGTCCCTTCGGAATAAAGAATGATCTTAATAGTATATGTATATATCCTTTGGATATTTTCTTTAAGGCTTTGGAGAAGTTAGAGGCTAGAATGGTGGTAACACCAAATTTGAATGGTGAGAGTACTATATCGATACTTTTAGAGAAGTTAAAGATTAAAATGGTGGTAACACATATTTGAGTGGTCACAATACCATAATGTATTAAAATAAAGGTCTTAGACACCATAATGTAAGTGTAATTCTCGAACGGTTTTCTACAATATAGTAGTTAAACACACAATTATAGATGTGCTTGTTTTATCCTGGAGCCTTGCACAATTTTAGACATTGCAATATAATGTCTTAAAGAGAGCAACTTTGTCCTGACTCAACCTATTAACAACTTCAGTTGATGAAATTTTTATTTTTTTGAAATAGATTTCGAAAATAAAAAAAAATACAACAGTTTAATTTAGAAATCCAAAAACTAACAATTTCATATGTCAATCTCGGCGTCAGGTCCCTCCCGAATCGAGTTCCTCAAGGATGACGAGATATACTATCAACCATTTGAAATAGAATTTACTTAGTCGTTTGGAATACGATTATGCTGGGAAAACTAGTTTGAGACAGCCAAACTGAAGTGAAGGACATTTAAGATTTTTATGTTTGGTAAGGTAGCCTTGGATTTGATGACATAAACCGTCCCCAGTCCTTGTCTTGGTGTGAGACTTGCTAGAGAAGCAAACACTGTTATGCTGGGAAAACCAGTTGTGCTATATACTCTTGTTTCTGCTGCACTTAAGATAGTTATGTTTAGAAAGTAGAGTATAGCTATACAGATAGAGTATGGCCTTGATACTATTAATCCATAATTGAAGGATTCAGAAACTAAAAGAGAGGAAGCAGGGTGAGGACATGACATAATTGATGTTTATAAGTGCATGAGGTAATAATGTCTACTCTTGTTGACATGATTCCTAGTTCTTAAAATTAAGTGGACTGTGCGATCGAGTTGGGATTCGAACGTACGGAACACGGCTAACTCTGATATGTTCATGGTAGAAACCACATATTGGAACGATAAATTGAAACATAGATTCTGGTTTTGTTCCTAAGTCCAAATGTTGGGGTTTTAAATTTATTGTTTCGGAGATTGATTCAAAACCAGTGGTAGACAGCATGATCATAATTGAGGCATATTGGTTTGTGTTTTTATTTAATCATATTTAACAGACTTTCATACACTATACTGAGAAATATTGTCTGAGATACTGAGAAAATTTCTCAAGGTTGCCACAAATTCTGCTATACAGAGAAAATTTGTTAAAAATATTGTTTCTGAGATTGATTCGTGCCGACCAAATATCTTGCTAACCGAAATTTCCTCAACATTGGTCTTAATAATAAAGTCACAGATTGTTATGTTTGGAATTGGAAAGGTAGCTTCAAATGATAGCATATATTCAGTTGCATCATAGAAATATTTAGCAAGATAATCATTGTCGAAGAGTCTTAAAATATGAGGACACTATTCTGCATTATTTGACTAGGAAAATGCGAGAATATCAAGCTACCCCAACTTTCTGTAGTTGTAGTCCTGCAGCTAATTTATTCTTGGCTTGCATTTGGCGCTGGACAGAAGGAAATTTCAGTGCAACTTTTGTTGCCAAAATGAAACTCTCCTCCTGCTAATTTCAGTGCAAATTTCATTTCTAATACTTTTACCTTTGTGTGTAATGGAAAATCTATTGTACACATGCTAATTCAGCATTATTATAATTATTATAGATCATTTAATTGCACTTTATTTTCTTTTTTATTTCTTGGTAAATTCTGATAGAGAATGATGGAGATGTTGGTACAGTTTTTGTCTTTGGAATACTTTGGACTCAGAAACAGAAGGATTTCAAAATGGTAATCGAAGACATGTTTTAAAAATGGTTAATTTCATCGTATGTCAGAAGGAAAAATATGTTGTCTTGAGGACGGAAAAGAAAATCTTGACTCGAAGACGAGTCTCTTCCAACCCGCAGAGAATGATGGAGAATAATATGAAAGTTTCAAGAAAACTGATAATAACTAGGACTATCTTTAGATATTTCTATTTTGTAATGTAGAGCCTTACTAGACTAGTATAAATGAGGCTCATCACCATGTATTTTGACAATTCAAGCATAGAAGTATTCAATCAATGACAACTTTCTTTTAGAATATTAGAGAATTTATCTATTTTTCTACCATTTCATGTCTTCCCTTTCTTTAGTTCCAGCTCGTCCTAGCCATGTGCCACTATAGGATTGTCCTCATTCGCCTTTCATAGTCTGCATCTCCATTGCATCATGATAATATTTTGGTTCCTATCAATGCTCATAAAATTATTGCTCTCCTCCTTTAACCTTTTGTGTTGCAATCTTGGAAATCTTCTCCGTCTTAGGGCCAACAATGACTAGAGCGTTTTCTTTCTGATGTTAAATTTGTTTATACTAGAATCAAATGTATTGACTCTGTTCGCCCTGTTGGAATATTTAATTATTTATTTATATTCTAATGTCATTATGCAGGTAATTACCTTTATATTAATTGTTGGGTATTTGTGTTGGTTGCATCATTACTAAAACAAATATCCTTGTTGTGTAAGTTGGAACCAAAGTTCCAACATGTGGTTAGGCATCTCTGTAAGATGTTGGATACAATGTTCCAACATCCTGGCACGGTTCAGTGTGCCTGGGTTCATGCCTATATGTACGCGCGCCCTTTATTGTTTAAGGAAACAATATTTCCTTATCTTATTGTCCAAGCAACGTGCATATCTATACAGAATCAGCTGTGGAATATTTCTAAAGTAGATTTTATATTTTAGGAAATATTTGTTATTGGCTGGAACGATCCAATAAATGTTCTGACATTTTAGGACTTTCCAGATTTGTTTATGAATTCTGTTTTACAGATTAGCTGAACCGATCTACTTTGTACTGAAGCCCAAAGAAGTATTTAGCCCAAGCTGCTTCAGTATATAAACAAGACTTCAAGACCTAATTGAGCATTCATGCCGTCATACTAAAAAGATTAGATTCTTAGGGTTTTGAGTCTACATGTATTCTGCTCTTGTATCATGTTGATGCAAGTTTAGAATCTTTACTGTGTGCCTTTCTTGTATCGCCTGTGATACTTGTTTAGGACTGTCTGTGTGAGTTTGATACTCTTATGCACTACACCGAAGTTGTGAAACAAGATGTTAGTTGTTTGTGCTTGAAGGTAACTTCTACTTTTGTTTTGGTTTAGGTCTGATAGGTCACAGGGGTTGTGACTGACCAATAGGATAGTGAGATGGGATCTAAGATCTAGGAGTTCCTAGGTTGAAGTCTAGACGGGGTAGGTCCTAGGTCATATTGTATAAACGAGGAGTTTGCTGAGAGCTATTGAATAAGGACTACACTAGTAGATTTCCTTCCTAACTTGGAGCCCCCAGACGTAGGTGTTTTTGTTAGCGAACTGGGTCAACAAACTCATTGTGTTCTTTACTTTCATGTCATTTATTTTCTTGTTTTTATTTCTGTTTATCACGTGATGTTGGAACATTAAACGGAATATTGCAAACGTTAAAACATCTGACAGAACACATTAAAACAAGTGCGCTATAATTTCAATTGGCATCAAAGCAGGCACCCTGCCTGTTTTAGGGTGAGCTCCAGGGTGTTCTATTCTAGCATCATGGACAACGAAGGTGGATTTGTAAACAGACCCTCTCTATTGGATGGCTCAAATTATAATTACTGGAAATCACGCATATGAGCGCTTTTCTCAAATCCATTGACAGCAGAACCTGGAAGCAATTCTGAAATGTTGGGAACATCTTTTGACACTTGACGCTGATGGTAACAGGACTGATATTTTGAAGCCAGAAGAAGAATGGACTGCTGCTGAAGATGAACTGGCTCTTGGAAAATCCAAAGCTTTGAATTCCTTGTTCAATGGGGTAGACAAGAATATGTTCAGACTGATCAAGCAATGCACTGTGGCTAAGGATGCTTGGGAGATTCTCAAAACGGCACATGAAGGCACAACTAAGGTAAAAAGTGCTAAAATCCAACTTCTTACCACTAAATTTGAGAATCTGAAAATGTTAGAAGATGAGAGCATTCAGGAGTATCATTTGAACGTTCTAGATCTTGCAAACTCTTTTGAGTCTCTTGGAGAGAAAATTTCTGATAAAAAACTTGTTAGAAAAATTCTCAGATCTCTACCAAAGAAGTTTGACATGAAAGTTACTGCTATTGAGGACGCTCAGATATATCTAGTTTAAAGGTTGATGAATTAATAGGGTCTTTGCAAAACTTTGAAATAACAGTCAACAACAAGACTGATAAAAAGGGGAAGGGTATTGCCTGTACATCTAGTATGGATTCTGATGATACACTTCGAACTTATGAAGATGATGAGGATATGTCAGAGTCACTAGCACTTCTTGGGAGACAGTTCAAGAAGATTTTCAAAAAGTTTGACAGAAGGTCAGGCCAAATGGTCAGAACATCCGACCCAACATTGACAATCAACCTAGTAAAGAAAAGGTGGCAAGATCTGAGGAAATGAACTCACACTACAAAGGAGTGCATTGTCATGAATGTGAAGGGTATGGTCACATCAGAACAGAATATGCTACTTTTCTAAAGAAACAGAAGAAAAGTTTGGCTGTGTCTTGGTCAGATGGAGATGACTCAGATGATGAGGTAAAAGCTGAATCTGCAAATCATGCCTCTGCCCTAACTGGTAGAATTATGTCAGAAACCGAGTCTTGTGAAGAAGAAATGTCTTATGATGAGCTTGTTATATCCTACTATGACCTGATGGTTAAAAATAATGAGTTAACCCAAAAGGTTGAGGAACAGGCAAAAGGGATTGCACAACTGCAGGATGAAAGGTTTGATAATTTGGCTCATATCTCAGAACTCATTGATGAATAGTCAAAATTGAACTTTCAACTGGTGCATATGAAACAACATACTGGAATGAAGTCAGCAGAGTCAATGTTCAAACATCCAGAGGAACATCAGACGAAGAAGAAATCAAATTCTTGGGTCTGTGATCACTATAAAAAGAAGGGGCACATTAGACCCTATTGCTTCAAGCTGCATGGTGAGTTCTTGCATTTTCAGCAGAAACTATACAAGAAAGGATGGAACCACAAAAGCACCAACACTGGGTTAATTGCTCACACATCTCTCAGAGCATCATCTAAAGAGGACTGGTATTTTGATAGTGGTCGTTCAAGACATATGACTGGTGTAGAAAACTATCTGGAAAATGTAAGACCTTATGTTACCAGCTATGTTACCTTTGGTGATGGAGCTAAAGGAAAGGTTGTAGGAATTGGAAACCTGATTAAACATGGGTTGCCAAGACTTGATGATGTGTTTCTAGTTAAAGTATTAACTGCCAATTTAATTAGAATTAGTCAGTTGTGTGACCAAGTATTGCAAGTAAACTTCACCAAATTAGAATGTCAGATTTCAGATGAGAAAGGAGAAGTACTCATGAGAGGCATAAGATCCAAAGACAATTGCTATCTTTGGGTATCTCAAGAAGAGTCAATTATCTCAACCTGTCTTTTGAGCAAAAAGAAAGAGATCAAATTGTGGTATCAAAGGTTGGGTCATCTGCATCTGAAAGGGATGAAGAAAGCTTTAACTTCAGAAGCTATAAGAGATTTACCAAATCTGAAGATTGTTGAAGGCAGCATTTGTAGTGAATGTCAAATTGGCAAACAAACATGAATGTCCCATCCAAGGTTGAAACACCAAGCAACCTCTAAAGTTTTGGAACTTCTGCGCATTGATCTGATGGGACCTATGCAAGTTTAGAGCATTGGTGGAAAAAGGTATGTTCTGGTTGGTGTTGATGACTTCTCAAGATTTACTTGGGTGAACTTTATTAGAGATACGTTTCATGCTAAACACTTACCTTATCGTTTCTGGGCTGCAGCCATGAACACAACTTGTCATATTCACAATAGGGTTACTCTAAGAACTGGAACTTCAACAACTCTATGAGTTATGGAAAGGGAGAAAACCTACCGTCAAATACTTCCATGTGTTTGGTAGCAAGTGCTACATCTTATCTGATAGAGACTAAAGGAGGAAAATGGATCCTAAGAGTGATGAAGGAATTTTTCTTGGTTACTCTACTAACAGCAGAGCCTATAGGGTCTTTAATCCCAAAACTGAAACTGTTAAGAAATCCATTAATGTAGTGATAGATGATGTACCTAAAGAGAGGGTTCCTGATGTTGATGCTGATGTTGGAACACCTGTTCAGGAAACAACTGTACCCACTCAGGTGAATGAATCTGAACCTGAGAAAGATGAAAGTGAAGATGTTGGGCAAGATCAGATGTCCACTACTAAGGGTCCATCTATTAGAGTTCAAAAGAATCATCCTAAAGACCTAATCATTGGGAATCCTGATATAGGGATCACAACCAGAAGGTCAGTTGGATTCATTGCCAACTCTTGTTTTGTGTCCAAGATTGAGCCAAAGAATGTCAAAGAAGCCCTGACAGATGAGTTCTGGATTGAAGCTATGCAAGAAGAACTTAATCAATTTAAAAAGAGTGAAGTGTGGGATTTAGTTCCAAGACCTGAAGGTGTGAATGTGATAGGCACCAAGTGGATCTTCAAGAACAAGTATGATGAACATGGGACTGTGACCAGAAATAAGGCAAGACTTGTAGCTCAGGGTTACACTCAGATAGACTGGAATGCTAGACTGGAATCCATAAGATTGTTACTAGGAGTGTCTTGTATACTCAAATTCAAGCTGTTCTAAATGGATGTTAAGAGTGCCTTCCTGAATGGGTAATTGAATGAAGAAGTATTTGTTGAACAACCTAAAGGATTTGTAGATCCTAGCTTTACAAATCATGTCTACAGATTGAAGAAAGCCATGTATGGTTTAAAACAGGCACCCAGAGCATGGTATAAGAGACTCACTCAATTTCTTGTCGAACAAGGGTGCAGAAAAGGAGGAATAGACAAGACCTTGTTTGTAAAAGATGATAATGGAAGACTAATGAATGCACATATATATGTTGATGACATTGTTTTTGGTGGGACGTCAAACAAGATGGTTCAACATTTCATTCATCAACTGCAGTCAGAGTTTGAGATGAGCCTAGTTGGTGAGTTGACCTATTTTCTTGGTCTTCAGGTTAAACAAATGGAGGACACTATTTTTATTTCCTATAGCAAATATGCCAAGAACATTGTGAAGAAATTTAGGTTGGATAATGGTGGTCACAAGAGAACTCCAGCTGCAACTCACCTGAAGCTGACAAAGGATGAGGGTGGTATATCTGTTAATCAAAGCATGTACAGAAGCATGATTGGGAGTTTGTTATATCTTACAGCAAGCAGACCAGATATTACCTTTGTTGTAGGTGTGTGTGCAAGGTATCAAGCTGAACCAAAGATGAGCCATCTCACTCAAGTAAAGAGGATACTGAAGTACATCAATAGCACCAGTGACTATGAGATCTTGTACTCATCAAGTGAAAACTCTAAGCTGATAGGCTACTGTGATGCTGACTGGGCAGGAAGTGCTAATGATAGAAAGAGTACATCAGGAGGATGTTTCTTTTTATGAAATAATCTAATTTTCTGGTTTAGTAAGAAACATAATTGTGTATCCCAATCTAGTGTTGAAGCTGGATACATAGCAACTGGAAGTAGTTGTTCTCAACTTGTCTGGTTGAAACAGATGTTGAAGGAGTATAATGTTGAACAAGATGTTCTATCCTTATACTATGACAATCTGAGTGCTATTAATATCTCCAAGAATCCTATTCAACACAGCAGAACAAAGCACATTGACATTCGATATCATTTCATCAGAGATCTTGTTGAAGAAAAGGTTGTGACACTTGAGCATGTTGACACAGAGGAGCAATTGGCAGACATTTTTACCAGGGCTTTAGATGCTAAACAATTTGAAAATCTAAGAGGAAAGTTGGGAATTTGCCTGCATGAGGAGGCCTGATCATCTGTGGTGTGAGGTGTGCTGTCAATTTCTACTTATTTGCACGTCTTTGTGTTGTGGGGTATACAAGCAATGAAGTATTCCTGAAGCTCTCTATATTTCTATTTGGCATATTTTATGGATAAAAAGGGGGAGAAAAATGGTATGTATATATTGGTATGTCTATAATCCCTATGCCTGCCTATATATGTGCTCGCTTCTGCATGTATCTATGTGTCTGCATTTGTTTTGCAGCCTTCGTGTGCTTTCTGTATGCCTGCTATTTATATGTTGTTGTATTTATTTTGCAACTATGTTAGGTTATGTGTAGATGTTGACACTCATGTTGCAACATCTTGTTGGTCTTAATGATGATCTGAGAATCTGCGCTCAATATTTTTTTTATGTATATGTTCCTTGCTGATGTTCTCTGGAATGTTGGAACATGTCTGATAAGACCTGTGTAGATGTTAGCACTTGTGCTACAACATCTCTATGAATGGATCAAAGAATTTATTTTTCTCAGTATTGCTCTATTCAATGGAACATGTCTATGTGTGTGACTTGTAAAGTCTAGGTGCTGCGTGCGACCTTTGATAGGTCTGCTAGCAAATATCTGCTGATAGGTTTGCTAGTTAGTGGATATTCCTTGAAAGTCTTTATGCCCAGATCCTGAATTTATTCTATCTATGCATTATGCATGTATTCAGGGGGAGTAATGGAATATTCCTGTACGTAGTCACTCATAAGATCATATATTCAGTGGGAGTGATACTTCTATGTGTGCTTGTGCTAGTCCAAGCTGGTTGAAGGATGTTGAGCCAGATGTTTAGACATCCATGTCTGTCAGTTGTAAGTATGGGAATTTATTTTTCCCTTGCTTCTATGTTGTTAGTGACAGTACTCTGAAGCCATCCAAGTCTGTCACATGTAAGTATAGGAATTTATTTTTTCTGTGCTTCTATGGTTGGTTGGTGACAGTACTCTATAGGTATGGGAAATTTATTTTTTCCCTTGCCTCTATGTGTGGCAGGTACTCCTGTCAGATGTTATGAAGGATGTTGAAACATCCTATATCTGTGTGGGAATTTGTTTTCCCTGAAATGTAGCGTATGAATTTCTTTTTCCTATGCTCTATGTGGTGAAGGATGTTAAAACATCTTCTGTACAGAAACTTATGTTCCCTAGATGTAGCTTAGGAATTTACTTTTCCCTTGCTCTTGAGACTATGCTATTTATCTGATCCGCTGCTGCATGTCTTTGATATAGTGTAATACCTCTGCCAGCTGTAGTTGTGATAGAAGACTCGTGAGGTATTCTATGTATGCACACTCTTCTTGAATATGTGATCATGATGACTTGAGGAAGTGTATCTAAGGTGTCTCTTTAGATTCTGTGTGCTAGCTGTTTCTTCATAGGTATGTGTTCATGCTTTTGGAGAAATGGTCCTCTGTATCCCTCTTTATTCTTTGGATTTGGCCTTAATTTGTTGGGTATTTGTGTTGGCAGCATCATTGCTAAAATAAATATCCTTGTTCTGTAAGTTGGAACCAAAGTTCCAACATGTGGTTAGGCATCTCTGTAAGATGTTGGATACAATGTTCCAACATCCTGGCACGATTTAGTGTGCCTGGGTTCATGCCTATATGTACGCGAGCCCTTTATTGTTTAAGGAAACAATATTTCCTTATCTTATTGTCCAAGCAACGCGCATATCTATACATAATCAACTGTGGAATATTTCTAAAGTAGATTTTATATTTTAGGAAATATTTCTTATTGGCTGGAACGATCCTATAAATGTTCCGACATTTTAGGACTTTCCAGATTTGTTTCTGAATTCTGTTTTGCAGATTAGCTGAACCGATCTGCTTTGTACTGAAGCCCAACGAAGTATTTAGCCCAAGCTGCTTCAGTATATAAACAAGACTTCAAGACCTAATTGAGCATTCAAGCCGTCATACTAAAAGGTTTACATTTTTAGGGTTTTGAGTCTACATGTATTCTGCTCTTGTATCATCTTTACTGTGTGCCTTTCTTCTATCGCCTGTGATACTTGTTTAGGACTGTCTGTGTGAGTTTGATATTCTTGTGCACTACACCGAAGTTGTGAAACAAGATGTTAGGTTTTTGTGCTTGAAGGTAACTTCTACTTTTGTTTTGGTTTAGGTCTGATAGGTCACAGGGGCTGTAACTGACCAGTAGGATAGTGAGATGGGATCTCTGATCTAGGAGTTCCTAGGTTGAAGTCTAGACGGGTAGGTCCTAGGTCATATAGTGTAAACGAGGTGTTTGCTGAGAGCTATTGAATAAGGACTACACTAGTGGATTTCCTTCCTGGCTTGGAGCCCCCAGACGTAGGTGTGTTTGTCACCGAACTGGATCAACAAACTCATTGTGTTCTTTACTTTCCTATCATTTATTTTCTTGTTTTTATTTCTGTTTATCACGTGTTGTTGGAACATTAAACAGAACATTGCAAACGTTAAAACATCTGACAGAACACGTTAAAACAAGTGCGCTAGAATTTCATTAATTATATTAGTTATTTATCAATTTGGAGCCTAATTAAATTAAGTAATAAGGCTAATTAGATTTCTATTTAGATAATTAATTAATAACAGAATAATGGTAAACTCTGATGGCCATCACACTATAAAAGGCTATGGTTCTCAATACACCATACACGACAATACAATCTCTTATCCTAGAACGTCATTGCATTCCTAAGTGGACCGTCATAGCATTCCTAAGGGACTCTATGACCTCCAGAAGATCCGTTCCCATGTCATCATCACTTCGCCTTGTCCCAAGACTTGTGCTTGGGGGGCTGTGGACCGTCATAATATTCCTAGGGGCTCAAAAACTCTCCACAAGGGCCTAGGCGCCCTCCAGAGGGGCTAAGTCACCCTCTAGAAGGGCTCAGACACCTTCAGAGAGGTTATCCAGGCCCAGGCGCGCCTTCCGTAGGACGCCGCCTCAATTAGTCTCCAGGACCTTCTAAAAACCACCCAAAATAAGTAAATACCCCTGTTGCTTGAGAACCAAGCAACCGAAGCCCAAGCCCATAGCAGGCTATAAATACCTCTCCTGGGATTATTCTCAGGGCATCCAATAATTAGTCTAAACCCTAGAATCCTAGTATTCCTTACCGTACTTTTTTACAAGTATAGTTGGCGCCGTCTGTGGGAAAAGGTAAAACTAGCCTTGACCACGATCTCTCTGGATTGCAAATCGCGATTCCGAGACCTTGAAACCGCAAAGCATCCAAACCGTAAAAGCCTTTTACGATTTGGAAACCCTACCCTTTTTCACCAACCTAGATCGCACCTCTCGTACGATCTAGAGAAATTCCTCTCATCATGGCAACACAAGAAGAGCTGGAGTCTATACAAACCCCAACTCGCTCGGCTGAAGGAGCACAACGACGCCCTGCAAGCGTCGATGGAAACCATGCAACAAAAGCAACTAGAAGAAAGGGGTGAGTCAAACCATGGCGAGATGGACGACCCAGAACCGCAACTACTGTCCACCAAGATCTGGGGAGCGCCAGTTCCAGAAAACTTCAAACCGCCTCATCTTTCCGTCTTCGATGGAAGGAGCGACCCTATGGAGCATGTTACAGCTTTCAACACTAGCATGTGCGTAGTCGGAGCCCCAGACTCCCTCAAGTACAAACTATTGGCGGACACTCTTTCAGAAGCCGCCCTACGATGGTACATGAATCTCCCACGTTTCTCTATCATCAGCTACCCAGACATGACAAGGAAACTCATCCAACAGTTCTCCGCTAGTCGCCATCGTAAAGTTGCCGCAATCAGCCTCTTCAACGTTCGCCAGGGACACAATGAGTCCCTGCGAGACTATCTGGCAAGATTTAACGACACAACCATAAAGGTAATCAACCCCAACCAGGAAGTATTCGTAGGCGCCTTCCAGAACGGTTTGAAGGCAAGACAGTTCAATGAATCACTAGCTCAAAAACCCGCCGATTCCATGGAGGAAATAATTGCCAGGGCGGACTGTTATATAAAAGGAGAAGAAAGCAACGTCGAGAAGAGGGCCAGAGATGCTAATAGCACAGATCGACGATCTTATCAACCACCGGCGAGCAGAGACCGAGTTCCCTACCGAAAAACAAATTACAGGCCTTACTCGCTTCCAGAGGAATTCACCCCTCTTAACACGAAACCAGAATGCATTTTAAAAGAAGTCTACGAGGCCAAATTAATCCCAGATCCGCCTACACCGCGATACGAGACCATGGAGAAAGACAAAAACAAATGGTGCAAGTATCACAGAATTCGGGGGCATGACACTGACTCGTGCGTACATTTACGGCAAGAAATTGAGAAACTGATACAGAGTGGGAAATTGAGAGGATACGCTCAGGCCAGGAGGGGCGAGAACGAGCAAAAGACAGAAACTAGGAAGAATGAAGGGAACAAAGGAAAGAGACACACGCTCAATACCATCTCAGGTGGATTCTCAAGAGGAGGAGAGTCCAGTCCGTCACGAAAGAAATAGGTCAGACAGGTAATGTTGTGCCAAGAGTAGGAGACACCAGCTTCTGAGCGTGAACTTGATATCTCTTTCACTACTAAGGATTTCCGGGACGTCATACCACATGACGATGATCCCATGGTTATCACTCTGCAAATATTCAAGTGGGATGTGAAGAGGGTACTGATCGACCCAGGAAGCTCGACAGACATCTTATACTACGACACGTTCGATCGGATGGGATTGGACCCAGAACAGCTACAACCTTTCAGAGGAACCCTAGCCGAATTCACCGGCGAGCAGGTACATGTAAGGGGTTACATCACGCTCAAAACAACTTTTGGGAGCGGCTCTCACGCAAAAACTATTTGGGTAAGGTATCTCGTCGTAAGCTCGCCAAGCTCATACAACATTATCATCGGTCGCCCCGCCTTCAACCTCTTGGGGGGTTTCCTATCCACTAAATTCTTAATCATAAAGTATCCTCTGGACAACGGAAGGATAGGAACCATCCGAGGCGACCAGAAACTCGCCAGAGAATGCTACCACAACAGCTTAAGATTGCAGAAAACTAAGAAGAAAACCAGTGACGAGAAAACACACGAAGTCAACATGATAGACCTTGATCCTAGGGAGGACTTCCAGCAAGAACGCCTCGAGCCTATTGAAGACTTGAAAGAAGTGTCCATTGGTCCAGAAGCCCATCAAACAACTAAGATCGGCACGTCTCTAAACCTCGAAGAAGAAACCACCCTCATCAACCTGTTATGAAGAAATTTGGATCTTTTCGCATGGCACCCTTCCGAAATGCCAAGAATGGATCCCGACATTGCCTGCCACCACTTATCAATCAAGCCTGGAGTAAAACCGGTAGTACAACGAAAGAGGAAGATGGGCGAGGAGAGAAGGAAAGCCGTGTATGAAGAGGTGAAAAGATTGGTCGATGCCCACTTCATTAGTGAAATAAAATACCCTACATGGCTGGCCAACACTGTTCTTGTGAAGAAAGCAAACAGAAAATGGAGGATGTGTGTAGATTACACAAACCTAAACATGGCGTGCCCGAAGGATCCTTACCCACTCCCGAATATCGATCATTTAATTGACAGTGCCTCAGGATACAACACTCTCAGTTTCATGGACGCCTACTCTGGTTACAACCAGATACGGATGGACCCTTTAGATGCTCCCAAAACGGCCTTTATGACTAATACCAAAAATTACCACTATAAGGTCATGTATTTTGGTCTCAAAAATGTCGGGGCCACTTTTCAACGGTCTATGGACACAGCCTTCTCCCGTCAGATAGGACGAAACCTGGAGGTATACATTGACGATCTGGTAGCAAAAACAAAGGAGGGGCATCACCATACAGACGATCTGGAAGAAATTTTAGGCCAAGTAAGAAAGTATAGAATTCGTTTGAACCCAACAAAGTGTTCCTTCGGAGTGCAGGCCAGAAAGTTTTAGGTTTCCTTTTAACAAGGAGGGGTATTGAAGCAAATCCAGATAAATGTCAGGCGATTATCAACATGAGAAGCCCATCCAGCATCAAGGAAGTCGAGCAACTGACGGGAAGACTGGCCGCCTTATCTCGTTTCTTATCCTGTGCTGGCGACAAAGCTTTCTCCTTTTTTGCTTCCATCAGAAAAAAAGAAAAATTCGAATGGACACCGGAGTGTGAAGACGCTTTTCAGCAGGTGAATTTTTTTTTATCTAGCCCGCCCGTTCTCCAGCGGCCAAGCCCACACTCCACCCTTTTCCTATACCTGGCGATTTCTGAAAACGCCATGAGCACAATACTGGTAGAAGATTCGGAAGGAGGAGAAAAGCCGATTTACTTTGTCAGCAGAGTGTTCAAAGGCGCCGAACTTCGATACCAAAAGATAGAACGCCTAGCGCTGGCTGTAGTCATAACAGCAAGGAAGCTTCGTCCGTATTTCCAAAGTCACAAAATCGTGGTGAAAACAAATTATCCCATCAGGAAAGTCCTTGGAAAACCAGACCTGGCGGGTAGGATGGTTGCCTGGTTCATAGAACTTTCAGAATACGACGTCCAATTCGTACCAAGGGGATGCATCAAGTCCCAGGTCCTAGCCGATTTCGTCGTGGAACTCACTTCTCCAGCCCAGGAAACAGCTCCTTTCATGTGGCTTTTGTCCGTGGACGGCTCCTCCAACTTAAAAGGAAGCGGTGCAGGCGTAATCTTGGAAGGACCCGATGATATTCTCATAGAACATTCCCTCAGATTTGAATTCAGAGCAAGCAACAATCAAGCAGAGTACGAGGCGCTCATCGCCGGTATGACCTTAGCACAAGAAATGGGAGCTGAAAACTTAAGAGCTAAAAGCGACTCTCAGCTGGTAACAAGCCAGATCACGGGCGAATACCAGACAAAGGACGCCCAACTTGTCAAATACCTGGGAAAGGTGCACGCCCTCGCCAAGAGATTCATTTTCTTTGAAGCGATATATGTGCCACGAGAACAGAATTCCAGAGCCGACCTGCTAGCAAAACTCGCCAGCACCAAACGACCGGGCAACAACAGAACCGTCATCCAAGAGGTAATCTTGACGCCCAATATCAACATTGAAACGGTTCACCACATCGCCGAAGAAAGATCCGGATGGATGGAGCCATTACTTAGATACCTAACTGGTTCCTTTACTCCCAATAACAAAGACGAAGAACAGATAGTCAGAAAGAGGGCTTCAAAATTCGTCATCATCTCGGGTAAACTCTACAAACAAGGTCGAACAAGTCGCCTGTTATGCTGTTTAGCTGAGAATGAAACTCACCTGGTACTACTTGAAGTTCACAAAGGCGTGTACGGCAGCCACATCGGAGGGCGAGCTCTGGCTGCAAAGCTCCTCCGTGCAGGGTACTACTGGCCCACCATGCTCCAAGATAGTTCAAACTTCGTCAAAAAGTGTGATAAATGTCAAAGGTTCTTCGATAAGAAGCACGCCCCAGCCCAGAAATTGACCTCTGTGTATTCTCCCTGGCCCTTTCACAAGTGGGCAGTCGATATTGTTGGACCTTTCCCTCTCGCCCCAGGACAATTGAAGTTTCACATAGTAGGAGTTGATTACTTCACCAAGTGGATCGAAGCAGAAGCAGTCGCCAAGATAACGGCTGAAAGGGTTAAAAAAAATTACTGGAAGAAAATCATCTGCCGTTTTGGTCTCCCAAAATGCGTAGTCTCAGATAATGGAACTCAATTTGCAAGCTCACCAGTGGTAGATTTCTGTAAACACCTAGGGATACAAACAAAGTTCGTTTCCGTAATACACCCACAAGCCAATGGGCAAGCTGAATCAGCCAACAAGGTTATTCTTAACGGAATCAAGAAGAAACTGGAAGCCGCCAAGAGCTTATGGGCAGAACAACTCCATGAGGTAAGTTTGACTGTCAAATTTATTCCTTTCCTCCAAATTAGTATCTTTCGAATTAACCCCATTGCTTCAAAAATAATAGTTGCCAAATTAACTATATATGAACGCCGTATCGGTCAATGTAAGTACAGGTGCTATGGTCTTACCACACTACTCCTCATTCTACCACCATGGAGACACCATTCACTATGGTCTACGGCGCAAACGCTATGCTCCCAGTCGAAATAGATACCCCTACTTGGCGACGAGATACATTTTCAGAAGAAGGTATCACTTTTTGTTATTTGTACAACTAACACTTTGTGCATGCAGGAGAACTCCTTTATTTTTTACTCATTTAATAAACATGAAATTCATAAGTCATTTCTTTCGAAAGAAAATGAAGTAGGTCTAGCGGTTAACATGGATGTGATTGATGAGGTAAGAGAACAAGCTCACATCAGAGAACTTAAGTCTCAAAAATAAACTAAAGCAAATAGGCTCTCACCAAAGCCCTATATACAAGAGTAACACATGATTAACCAAAACGCAACATAAGTTAAATTGAAGTTGCCAGACAATTCAAAGACATTAAGAAAGTACACGTTGTCCACAAGGCGCTTCGCAAAGTCGCCGAATTTAAGTTACAAAAAAAGAAAAAGACTACGACAAGCGTTATCACTCGTCATCAACCAGCTCTCCATCAACGATCACCTTAAACGGATCAAGTTCCTCCACCGTCGCGTCAGGGTTGAACAAAAGGACTTGTTCCTTAGCACGCCCGAAACCTTTCTCAAAGTATATCGCCAAGGCTCGCCTCCCCTCGTCTACTGCCGCCTCTGACTTCTCCAGCGCAGCTCTATTTTCATCCCTTTCCCTCTCTGCTTTCTCTTTCGCTTCCTTCATCTCTTTCAAGGCGTCCTCTGCAGCTTTCTTGTCCCTCAACGCCTCTTTGAGACGACCATCTAGCCCAGTAGACTTATGCTTCCATTTCTCAACATCCTCCGCAACATCATTATACTTTTTCTCCACCAGGTCATGCTTCACCTCCAAATAGTGGGTCATCAGTAAGACCCTCAAAGTTGCAGTAAAAGCATCAGTAACCAGGTCACTGCACTTGGCTTTCACCCCGGCTTCAACTTCCACTTTCGCAAACAACACTTTTTCTTTCATGTACCTACAAGTCGCCAGACAACAGTGTCGCAAAGAATTAATTTATTTTCAAACATAAAAAGAAAAAACGTAGGGTGATCAAAAGCACATACCGACGAAAGTCAAACTCCGAATGCCAGAAAGACTCCATGGCCTCATCATTCAGTGACGTACCACCAACCTCTTTCCCCAACGGGGGGCGACCTCCCCCAGTTTTAGCCCCCCGGGCTGTCCTCGACTTCTTGGACGCCGACGACTCTGCAGAAACAAGGGCGTTTCCCCCCCCCCCCCCCCCAGTACCCTCTAAATCATCCACCTCAATGACTCCCACTTCACCCTTGCTAGAAGACTCTTTGCGTTTCAACTTCCTCAAAGAAACACCCCCCGGGCTGCTGGACACATAACCATCCGGGTTCTGACTCTTCTCAAGATCCGCCAGATACTTTCTCATCTCTGCTCCAGTGAGAGGCAACATTTCCTCTACAAAAGGCCAAACGACACCGGTTAGAAGGATAACATGATAAACTCTCAAAATAAAATTCAACACAAACTGTTAAGAGAACACTCACGTAAATAAGCGTTCAAACGAACGACATCACCTTCCCTATTTAATAGCTCATGAATATTAGTTAAAGGGGCCTCCTCCAAGAAGTGCACAAGCTTACGCTCGTAGGGTGACATCGCGTCACGATCATACCCTTTCACTGCCAAGGGAGTACCTGTCCATCTCAATGGAAACTTGGACACACCGTCCACCAGCACAGAAGATGTAGAACACTCCGGCGCCCCCTGTACCCTAACAAAGGTGTCTCGCCATTCCTTTTTAAAGTTTCTTGCATAAGTAGGAAACAACCTTTTCCCAGAATGGGCAGATATCGCAATCCATGTGCCTTTGTTGACGTCCTTGGTCCCATAGAAGTGAAAGAAAACACCAACAGAAGGCTCCAGACCTAAAGACTTGCATAAAAGCTCGAAACCACGGATAAACGCCCAACTATTGGGGCGTTTTTGAATGGGCGCCACGTTAAGAAGTCTCAAGACATCCATCTCAAAAGGCGTGAAGGGAATCTTTACGCCAAACTCTTCCAACACGTCGGCATAAACGAAATACGATTCATTGCCCTCGCCCGCCATCTCTTGATCACAAGCACGCTCGCCAGGGTCACAAGACAACAATACTACGTCCTCTTCTCGCCCAGTGGCGGAAATGTCAAACTTGCTCCGAAAGGTGTCCAGGGCAGACACGTCAACATACAGGGACTCCTCCGCTAATACTTCTTCGGCAAATGAGGCCATTTCAACTAACCTAGAAGAATGTTCGTCTCCCACCAACCCTACATCAATCTGGAACGGACGAATCTCCTGGCACTCGTCCTCCTTACGGTTCGTTCCTGAAGTGGCAGACAAAAACACACAATCACTATCTCTACCCGAATTAGTGCTAGATTCACTAGATAAATCGCTAAACAACCCCTCCCCGAATAAACCATCATAATAAGTGTCCTAGTTAATAATCCCGTCAGGACCAGTAGCGTGTTTTAGACACTCCTTCCTCAAACGATCCCTCTCAACTGGGTCAGTAGGTTGAACCAGTTTTCCCTTTTCGTCACACTCTCTAATCAACACCATATCTCAAACTCGAACTCTCACGAATCGCGAAAAAACAAAGTAAAATGTGAGAGAGGGTAGGAGTTGAGGAATACCTGTGAAGAAAGGAAGCAAGTGTATGCTGAAGCTGCTTAGCCGGAAGAGAAACGGACGAGAGGAACTTGGAACAGTAGAAGTTAAGCGAAAGAAATGAAAAAGGTAAAAAGCCAAACACACTTTTAAAGAATCGAAATCGCCTTGGGAAGCGTGTCCAGGACGATTGAGTGGAATAACGTCATCAGATCTCGACACGTGGTGATCATCGGAAATGGCAAAGAATACGAAGCGTCCAGAAGGCGAGCTTATGCCTCAGTCCACGCCACACAACGTACGTCGCCCATATTTTGAGTAAGTACAGTCGCCCATATGCTTACAACGTCCCATGATAGGCTCAATACAATGCTCTGAATTTAGGTTGTATAATCCATCATTGGGACCTTCGGAATGCTCTAAACACGCATTCCTAAGGGACTCTATGACCTCCAGAAGATCCGTTCCCATGTCATCATCACTTCGCCTTGTCCCAAGACTTATGCTTGGGGGGCTGTGGACCGTCATAGCATTCCTAAGTGGACCATCATAGCATTCCTAAGGGACTCTATGACCTCCAAAAGATCCGTTCCCATGTCATCATGACTTCGCCTTGTCCCAAGACTTGTGCTTGGGGGGATGTGGACCGTCATAATATTCCTAGAGGCTCAAAAACTCTCCACAAGGGCCTAGGCGCCCTCCAGAGGGGCTAAGTCACCCTCTAGAAGGGCTCAGACACCTTCAGAGAGGTTATCCAGGCCCAGGCACGCCTTCCGTAGGACGCTGCCTCAATTAGTCTCCAGGACCTTCTAAAAACCACCCAAAATACGTAAATACCCCTACTGCTTGAGAACCAAGCAACCAAAGCCCAAGCCCATAGCAGGCTATAAATACCTCTCCTGGGATTATTCTCAGGGCATCCAATAATTAGTCTAAACCCTAGAATCCTAGTATTCCTTACCGTACTTTTTTACAAGTACATATCCCCATTTGAAAATAACTTGAGCCATAAAGGTACGATTGAGGAAAGAACCAAATTATGTGTTTATGTTGGAACATGTGTGGTATTTTAGTTAAAAGAGTAAACACAAATTCCCACATTGGGTGGAATTAGTGTTGTGTGAATTGAAAAAAATGGTTGTCTCACATTGCATAGATCACACACATTAATTAGTGTTGTTTATATAGTAGAGGGTGTACCTCTAAGGATGTACATTAGTATGTGAACGAAGTAAACACTAGAGAAAAAAATATATTCATATATATATATATATATATATTGTGTTATTCGGAAATGTTAAATTAAATAATTAATTTAATCATTATTATAAAGTGTTTTCTTAATCTCCAAGTTTTGCCTAAAATATTGTGGAACGCAATCTGAAATATTTTTGTATGAAATATAAATATTTTGGTACATAATATGCAATATATTTTAATAATCAATAGTATATTTTTGCACTGAATAATATATTTTTGTATTCAATATGATATATTTTGGTACTCAATTTGAGTTATTTTTGTACTATATCTAATATTTGATTTACTTGTTCCCAAATTTTCTCACATATTAGTTGTGAATTTTCTCTATAAATAGAGAGTCCACAAAGTGCATTCTACACACCAAAAAAATATTATGAAACTCAAAATCCTTTTCTTCTCTCTCTCCCTCTTTGACTGGCGTTGACAAGTCGTTCTTCTCTTCATCTTTTTTTTTTCGTCCCTTCAAATTAAGAGTGTTTTTAAGACCATAGTCTCTTTTGGTATGACTCAACCTAGTGACAACTTCAGTAGATGAATATTTTTTTTCATTATAGACTTTGGAAATTCAAATACAACATTCAGTAGATGAATATTCTTTTTCATTATAGACTGGAAATTCAAATACAACATTTTGAAAATCCAAAACCAACAATTTCAAGACAATTGCGAAAACAACAGTTTCAGATCACCACCTCCACTTGCTTATCGTTGTTGTTGAGAGAGTGTTGTCAGCAATACTGCAGGTATTCCTAATACCTACCTTCAATTTCTTAATATTCTTGTAAATCAAACTTGTTGTAGATCGTACTTTATATACATGCTCTTATGTTTTCTACACTATTGTTGGAGATCATACTTTATATACATGCCCATATGTTTTCCACACTAATGTATGATTATAGTTTTAATCTTTATAGAGCATGTTTGTCTTGATCAATTATTAAATTAATTCCAATACACCCTTCATTTGAAATAAATCACACTCCGCTTTTATTATCACTTAATTTTAGCTTATTTCACACATTGATCGCCTAAATGATATGTATTTTCATGTGTGTGTCTAAATGATTTATATTAAGACTTGTGATCATATAAGTATTACTTCCGTAGAAGTTACTTTAGGGACAAGTCAAAGTACATCATTATTAAAGAAAGAAAACAAGTGACATAAAAAATAAAACATGATTAGTTTTGTAACAAAAAAAAAAAAGAGATGATTAGTTTCAAAATTAACTTATCGTAAAATACTAACGCATTAAATATTTTTGATCAAGACAACTCACAAAATATGATACTTGATGTTTTTATTAAAGAAAATAAAAATTACACGTTATTTTTTGTGTTGTTAGATTACTTACAGCCAAGCATATAGTTTCTTAAATATCATTTTTTTATGATTTTGTAAACATTGTATTAATTACCTCCATTCCATTTTCGTCAACAAAAAGTGCTATATACCAATGTAAAAAGGAAATAAAAAATACATCAGTCCCTTCTTAAAAATATTATATATGGTAAGAAGAAAATTACGAAGTTTGATTTAATTAGTTTATATTATCATTATTACATTCCCCATAAAAAAAGAGACTAACATCAGTCCCATCTTAAAAATATTATATATGGTAAGAAGAAAATTACGGAGTTTGATTTAATTAGATTATATTATCATTATTACCCCATGAAAAAAAAGAGACTTCGATATCACCCTTATTACTTGTCTATCAAGATAAGACTATAAATAGGGGGCTTCTATGGTGAAGTTACTATTGTGACTTTTTTGGAAAAGTCGCTTATGTGGCTTAATGGGAGAGTGCCACGTGGATGTCTTTTTAAATCGGTTATTTGGAAAAACGATTTTAAAAAGCTTTTGTTTTAAGAAAAAAGATATTTTTAATTTCTTTTTTATTATTGTTTTCATTTTTATCCTTTAGGATTGTGTTCCTGGCTCTGATACCAGATTTGGAGTGGGGTTTTTTGCGGAATTTTCTCGAGCTCGAGCTTCATTTATAAGTTGTTCAATTCTTTCTAAACCCCAAAAAGGTTCTAAAAGAATTTTTGCTTTTTTCTTTTGAATCTCTGTGAGATTTTCTTGCATTTCTTCTACCAGATCTTCAATTAAATCTATATGAGATCTCATTAAAGTTTGAGCTTTATATATTATTTGTTTGTATGTTATTAGATCATAATACCATTCTATATCACTTACTAGATGTTGTAACCTAGTTTTAAAAAGTATTAATTCTGATTTAAGAGTTAAACCAGGCATATCTAATTGTTGATTCTCCAGCGGAGGTTTTCTTGTTCTAACATTTGTTCAGTTTTTATTTGTTTTAACATTTCTTCGATTTTTGCTAAACCTTGAAAGGGTTCTAAAAGCATTTTTGCTTTTTCTTGCTGAATACTTGTAAGAGTATTCAAATCTTCTATTTCTTCTAATAACTTAGAAATAGAATCTACATGGTAGATTATTAAATCTTGTGAAGCAAAAAGAATTTGTTTTAACATAATTCTTGTATTTTGATAATTTATTTCAGAAATTATTTCTTCTAGTTTTTGCTTATAGAGTTGTAACTCTGTTTTTAGATTTAATCCAGGCATTTTAACTTTTATAGTTTTTGATTAATTTTATTAACCTGTATCGATAAAGTTTTTATAGAATCTTGTAGCTTTTTCAGCTCACTTTCTTCTTTAATTTCGAAATCCTTTCTAGGTGGTTCGAATGAGGATGAAGCATCATCTTCAAATATAGTTCGAGAACTTAATGATTTGCTAAAATCTTTTTGATCTCTGTTTGGTGATGTTATTCGAAGACTTTGGCTTCTAAACAATGGTTTTTCTGTTTCTTCAAACATATTCTTTTCTGCTTCTATCAAAGAAAAACTATTTCTTGTGATATTTTTAAATATTGGTGTTTCCAAAGTAATTAATGGTGTAAATAATTCATCAATATGAATTGTATCTTTTCCTATGAATTCTATGCTATGATGTGAATTACTCAAAGCATAATTAATTCTGTAGTAAATTGTAAAAGGATGATTACCTTCTTTCATAAATGTTGAGTCTTCTAATTTATAATGAAAAACTATAGATTTATTTAGATCTATATCTTTCAGAGATAATCCCATTTGTAAATTTATATCAAATTTTATCTTTCCATATTTTAGATTACATTTTCCTTTTGCAATTACAGCTTGTTTCTTATTTCTAATTCTCGAATCTTCTAGAGCTATTTTTAAAGGTGAATCAATACCTTTCATGAAGGTACTTTTGATTAGAATTTGAATGGTTGATATATGAATATAACCAATCTTTCTTCTTTCATTTTCAGAAAATTTTTCAAGTCTTCTATCGATTTGTTGTTTATCTATAGTCGATATAACTATTTTCCCATTAGTTGTTTCAATTGGAATTGCTTCCTCTCCTACCATTATTCCAAATTTTAGAATATTTTTTCTTGATAAAAATTCTTTAAGTTTACTAAACTTTCTTTTAAAATTTTCTTCAGCAGTTAAAGATAAATCTGCTTCTTCAATTTTATTATCTATTATGCTATCAGCATAATAACTAGATGTTCCTTCAAAATATGAAACTTCAGACATGTTTTATAATAAATTCATACCTGATTTCTTCAGAAATATGGGTTGGTTTTGCTTCAGCAATCTGATCTTCTTCAGCAGTTTTTTCTGCTTGTATTGAGTTTATCCCAACTCAGGGCGAATTCCTCCAGAGTATTACCTCAAGAATTCTCAGCTATAGTGTTTTACCACTATAGGACCACTAGTTCTTAAAACTAAGAGGCAAGCTCATATCAAACTGATATAACTTATATTGCTTCAATTCATGGTGAATACAAATGAGCTTCGAGGCCCTTATTTATAGGATGAGAGACTCACAAGTTGGCCTTCATAATTGGCACAACGTCTCTTTCCTTTACAGCACACGAAAAAGAAATGACAAGACAAAAAGAAAAAGAAAACGTAGAAAATATGTTACATAATTGCCTTAGAGATAAGGCTTATCTCTAAATGGGTCCCATGCCCACTAGTTTTCTACATTTTCTTCGTTGTTTGGTGATATGTCGCTATCATACAACGATTCTTTGTCGGCCACGATATTCATGTCTTTTGCACACCACTTGCATTGGTGTCCTTTGTATTTTTGAAAGTGTCGGCAGCACTCCTGTTGAATTGGGTCGGGTAGATGGCCCAAGTCTGCTTCAAGCCCACTAAAGTTTTCTTCGAACTTTAGAATTTGCTGAAGGTGTTCTTCTCTTGCTTGTTTTCTTGAGTCGCTGTAGACTAAAAAACTTTCTTTAGCAGTTGTTACCCTGAAGTTAGGTAATTTTGATCCAAATCTAATGAGGGTATCATAGAATTTTTCCATTTGATGCAGAAAACATTATGGTCTTGGATCCACATCTCTTCCATCATTTGTTGGATATGAGTGATTTGAAATACCAATCTTGATCAGATGTCTGGCTTTAATAACTTTATCATCTTCAAACCATGGATAGGTTGAAGTAAAAGATAAAAAGAACTCTTTACCTTTTGCAAAGTTATTGTTGAATTTATAAGCGATATCGCCTATATCTTTTGGAAGAAGTTCTAGTTCATGGATCTTCCTTCCTGTATCTTCTTGAAGATACATTGTTTTAATCATTCCACAATCATAGAATGATCTTACCAATTCCTTGCCTATGCCTGGAACTGTTACAGCTTTGACTTCTATCCCATTGTTGCTAGGATAAAAACATTCTGCTTTTAATTCTTCTGAATAGTTGGTTAACCATCTCCAGTTTTTGTAGTAGTCTCCAATGGTGACTTCTTTGATGAACTGTCTTTCTCCATAGATAATTCTATCTATAGATTCTTCTTTTTAGTCTCCATTTTTGATGGTTGGACTATGTTATTGGCTGTTGCAACTTCTTTGTAAACAACGTTGTAGGCTGCTTTTGCTTTCTCAAGAGTTTCATAACCCTTGTATCTGACATTTTTGCCTTGGGTATGAAGTTTTGTGGTTTCCCAGTTATGGTAGATACCTTTCATGGGTCCATCAAAAACTACATAAGCCATTTTCTTGCCTCCAAGTTGACTATCAAATTTTTGGCTTATTTGCTGATCAATGGATTCTTCTTCTTTTCCATTTTTTCTTTCATCTTCTTCGACTTTGTCAGCCCAAGATGTTTTAGGTAATTCTGCAAGGACAGTTGTTGGGTTTGTTGAAGATTCTTTTGTTGGATTCCATCCATTTGGTTCTATTGACTCAATTGGGATTTTTGACTCTTTTGGAGCTGAGTATTTTACATAGTAGTTGAATTTTCCAGAATCTTGACCCAACAGACCCCAGTTTTCACTGTTTTTAGATTCTGAAACTGTTGATGTTTCTTTTTTACAAAGTTTTTCAAGGTTTTGAATTGTTAATATCATCTCCCCCTCTTCAGAAAGAAGAGTTTCTAGACAATTTTTTGCAGAGGCAATTTGCTCCTGCTTTTGTCTGAGAGAATTCTGTAGCGTCTTTATAGCTGCTTCCATTCTCTTGTCAATGCATCTGCAAAGCAATTCTTTTCAGATTTTATATATTCAATATATGGGTGAAACGGTTGGAGTTTCATCTGCCATCTTAAAAGTCTTCCATATTTATAATTGACGCGAAGGTCATATTTCCAAAATCCGGTTACATATTTGGAATCTGTTCTTAATAAAAATCTGGTTGGAATTAATTCCATTTGCCATTTTGTTAAAACTTTAACACAACTTAATGTTTCTAATTCATGAATTGGATACCTTGTTTCGGTGTCTGTAAATGATCCTGAAACATATTTTCAAAGTAAAAGATCTTCATCTTTTATCTTATTTTTAATATTTTCATAAGAATAATCAATCTTAGTATCCTTTAATACTAATTTTTCTGATGAATCAGAAAGTTTGTCCAATTTCTCTTTCGAGCTACTAGACTTAGTGTACTGGGTTGCTCCAGTATCTTTCATTCCTTGTTGATGGGTTACATCATCAACATAGTTTCCCGAATCATCAAGATTCAGTATCGCTTTACCATTAGGTAGAGCTCTCATACAACCTGCCCATGTTGTTTTATCAGCATCAATCTCAACAATTAAAAAATCATTTTCTGTTGGATTGTATAAGCTGGGTAAAACTTTAATTTTTCTTTTAATAGTTTTTACAGTTAGAGTATCTTGTTCAGTCCATGACCATGGAACCTTTTCAGATATCTTTTTCTGTAAAATCTTTCTTTCAGTTGCCAAATTTTTGAAAAATCCTTCATTGGCAATATAATTCAAACATCCTAAAAATCTTTGAATTTGTTTTCGATCTTTCAATTCATCAGGGAAAGCTTGAATTTTTTCCTGAACATGTGGAGATAAATCGAGGGTGCCATTCTCTTTAAAAATAAGGCCTAAATACTCGATTTCTTTTTTGGCTAATTGTGATTTCTTTTTTGAAATAACAATTCCTTTTTCTGAAATTCTATTTAAGACAATTTCTACATCTTTAAGATGTTGTTCTTTAGTTCCTTTTGTAAAAACTATGATGTCATCAATATATGCCAAACATATATGTTCCAATCCTCTAAGAGCATTATCCATAAATCTTTGGTATATAGATGGTGCTTGTTTTAGTCCAAATGGAAGGACATTCCATTGGTAATGACCTTGTGGACATGAAAAAGCTGTTAAAGGCTTAGTTCCTTCTGAAAGTCTAATTTGATAATATCCTGATTTTGCATCAAAGGATGAAAACCAATCACATCCTTTTATTTTCTGCAAAATATAATCCTTTCGTGGTAATTTATAAGAATCTCCGATTGTAGCATCATTGAGTTTCTTATAATTTATCACCATTCTAGCTTTTCCTCTCTTTATTTCATTGTGATTTGTCACATAAAAAGCGGGTGCCGAATGTGGACTTGCAGATGGAGTAATTAGCTTCTTTTCTTGAAGTTCTTTTATATCTTTTTGAAATTCTAATTTATCTTGCACTGAATAAGGCATTTTATATTTTACATTAATCTCCTTATTAGGATCTCGTAATTTAATGGTAACAAGTTCATGATTTGTTTTTTTCAGATTATCTAAAGGATCTTCTGAACATACAGTATCAAGTTTTTGTTCTATTTCTTCAAGATTTAAAAAGAATTTTCCTTCCTCCCAAATACTTTTTAGGTTTATAAGATTTTCAGAAATTAATTGAATAATCTCATTTCTAGTTATAATTTTTGTTGTTATAACTTTTGTCTTTTCTTTGGGGTTTGCTAAATTTTTCCAAAGCAAAGAAATAGTTTTAACATTTTGCACAAACGGTGCATATAACTTTAAAAAGTTATTTCCAATGATTAAATCTAATCCTGAATCATGGAGATAAATTGTTGGTATAAAAAATTCATAACCTTCTATGGTGATTGAAATGTCTCTCAAAACAAACCATATTTGATGTTTTGATTTGTCTGCAACAATTATTTCTTTGGGTTTTTCTAACCTTTTCCAATCTCTTGATATGCTTCGTCTTCCGAAACATAATGTTGCGCCTGTATCTAAATAGGCTAAAATTTTCTTCTTGCGAAGTTTTACTTTTATAAAGGTAGCACTAGGGTTTCCTTTACTTAAAATCTTGGTTTTGCTCATCTTCGGAATCTGTACAAAGTTCATAGAAGCTTTGTTGCTCCCAATCAGAATCTGAGTCTGATTCTACTGGTTCATAACCTATTCTATAGATCATGTTTAGAACTTGTTTCTTTTCTTTAGAAACTTTCTTTGGACATTCATTAGCATAATGTCCTGTTTCATGGCATAACCAACATGTGCATGATTTTTTACCTTTAGGGCAGGTTTTATTTTTTCTAGGATACTCTCTTTTTCTTCTATAGAATCTTTTCTTCCGATGTTTCTTTTTATCATAGGAAAATCTTTTAAATTTCTTTCTTCTAGGATATTTTCTTTTTCTCCTATTTTTGTCACAACCATAAGCTCCAATTTTTCCTTGGATTCTATCACAGCACAATCCTATTTGTGCATCTCGTTTTGATTGTTTCTTTAGGCACTGTTCTTGCATCCAATTTCTAAGGATAGAAATTCTAGCTCCTAAAGTATCTTTAACCTTTCCTGAGGATACTGCACTGTTAAATTCAGTTTGAATTATTTGGGACATTGACATAGGTAATTTTTGGTAAAATAATTCGACAACTTTTTGGTTTTCTCTAGTGTCCTTGTTTAGATCATAATATAATTGTGAAAATTCACAAATATAATTTTCTATGTAACAAGGATGACATATGGATAAATTCACTATTCTCCATAATTTTTCAGTGTTAAAGGCGGTATTTGAATCTACCGTATCTTGCCATCCTTTGAATTCATTTAAAAGCCATTCAAAGATTTTATTTATCATACCCATGCTGTTTTCTGCAGTTTGTTCTTCTTCAGGTTTTTCAGCCAAAAATTTATATGCATTATCTTCTGTTCTACACAAAAGATAATTAAAAATCTGCTTTGGGCTTAAACCTTTTAAATCACTATCTAATTGTATTTGGATAGTATTTTTATTATACCAGCTTCTTATGGCTTGAACAAGATTGTCAACACAATCAATATTTAGAATTCCACCTCCATCATATACACTATGTTTGGGAATATAATTCATAGGAATTCTTTGGAATTTAGCTTGGGAAAATTCTCTATGGAATTCTGTATTCCAATTATAAGAGGGTCCTCTCTTTGTTCCTGAGCTTTCGCCCATTTCTAATTGTTCTATTTTAACGAAATTTCCATCGTCTTTTGATTCATCATCAGAACTAAAGTCGTAGACAAAGTCTTCTAGATCTTTAGGTTCAGGTTCTTCTTTAATGGAATCTTTTTCACTTATGTCTAAAGTAGCCATAAGTTGATCTAATTTTTCGAGTTGATACTCTATGTTTTCTTCTATACTCATTTTTTATAGTGAGTAAATAAAGATGTTTCGATTTTTTCCTTATTCTTCCCCCCTTCTTTTAGTTGAGAAGAATGATTTTGCTTACAACAACAATTTTTTATGATATAATTAATCATATCAGTTATATTGTTTAACTGAGGATTAAAAGAATGATACATATGAGGATATTTTTGATTCTCATTTTTGCTGTAGCACGGAAAATCTTTTTCTATATTTGCCCAGGTTTCATGGGGTCTTTCTAATCCTTGCTCATAATCTTTCGTAACTAAACTATTTTGTTTAAAGATTTGAGGTAAGGTTTCAAGAAAAGAAATTTGTTTTTCAAATCTCTCATTTAATTTCTTGGTTTCGTCAAGCAAAGCTGTGAGTCTAGTTGTGAGTGTATTGTTTTCTTCACTCCATGCATCTAGCTAATTCTTTAAGTTTATCTCTTAAATCTTGAGCTAATCCTTTGTATTCATTATATAAAAAATGATCTTCATTTTCATGGCTTTCATATAAATATTTATCTAAAAAATATTCAGCCGTTTTATCACACCATCTAATCTGTGCTTTTACTAGTGTAATATCTTGATAATTTGGACATAATATAAAGGGTTGTAAAATACATTTCCCTGTTGGTCCTTTAATAAATTCCATTATTTTACTTAGACTTTTAAAGCCAGTTTTTGAACAAACTGATTTAAAAGATTTGACTTTATTGGAAAAGTCATTTGGGTGACTGCACCGTAGAATTTCCTCTATAAATATAGTAGCAAGTGAAGTCACAAACACTTGACTTTGTCTTCTTTCTTTCGCACTTGTTATTTTTGGAGGAACCAAACACAGGACAACGTCAACAATGTTGAAATCGAACATCCCAAACAACACAACAATAACACCACCGAAAACCACAAGGGTTCTCCCTCATGTAACAAATGAATCTACATGAAGTCTACACCTTACGTAAAAAAACTGGGTGAAGGTCAATTCGTTATCACAAACCTCTGCACACACAACACACACTAGTACAAAAAATACTTTATAGATTCGTGCTTAAGTCAGTTCGCTCTGCACCCGTCTTAAGAAGTGATGCGGTGGCATTTTCGTAATTATTTTAAACTTTCTTAAGTCGGTTATAAGTTTACCCGACTTAGGATGGATAGAATAATGAAAAGATTCTTTTTTAATACTCCCTCCGTCCCGGAATAACTGACCTATTTTCTAAAAAAAAGTGTCCCAAAATAACTGACTCATTTCAATTTTCAATACAACTTTCATCATTCCCAATACAATATAACACTAAATAATACTACTTTTATCATTCCCAATACAATATATTCCACTTTCCCCTTTATTTATACACTTTTCTTAATCTGTGTGAAAAACCAAAGTAGGTCAATTAAACCGGGACGGAGGGAGTAAATTCCTTAAGTCACTAGGTTGATCAATTGACTTAAGAAGTCTTTTTCTTAAGTCGGTCCCTTGACCACCCAACCTAAGGATTTTTTCCTCTATTTCCAGGTGAATCATCAACTTTCACTATTTTTATTTATTAATTAATTAAATAAATAAACTAATTAAATTTATTAATTAAATTAATAGTTTTTTTAATAAAAAATTAATTAATAGTTTTTTTTGAAGGAATTAATTAATAGTTATATGTTTGACAAAAAAAATAGTTATATGAATATGACCTTTTTTCCGTAACAAACAAAAAAACAAATTTTTATTTATATGTCTAAAAAAAAACAAAATTTTTTTCTTTAAAAGAAGTTCACGTCGCTGAATCACTGAAAGCTCTCACTTGCTCTCACTCAATGAATCGCTCTCACTTGCTCTTTCTTTCTTTCTCACTCAATCACTGAAAGCTCTCTCTTTCTCACTCAATTGCCAAAAGCCGCTCTCACTTGCTCTCTCTTTCTCACTCGCCGCGGCCTCCGTCATCGCTCAATCACTCTCGCGGGACCTTCTTACTTTTTTACTCGCCCTCGTCGGAACCTAAGGTAAGCCAATTGGTTCTCCAATTTCTCCTTCCTTCCTTGTTTTAGGGTTTTAGAATTGGGAATTTTTCTTGTGTAAATTGGTTACGACGTTGGTAATCCAGGTTCTGTCTTAATCCCTTCACTCTCAAAACTTCATTCCAAATCCCTTCACTATTCTTTATGTGCAAAATAATCACTTTTGTTATGCTATTTTTGTTTAGGAATAATTGTTTCTGTGAGTAAGTTGTTTTGTTATTATAGAGAAAAAGGGATATGCAAACACACTCGGAGAATTCAGTTAGAATGTGAGGTTGTAGGGTAGAAAATTAGAGTTTAAGGGCCTTGAAAACCTTGGTTTGGACAACTCTGAGCAGATTAGGGTTCAGAATGGACGATTTAGGAGGGTCTATGTGTGGTCCACGTGTTAGCTAGTGACTTAGGCTTTCATTCTTATTGTAATGATACAAACATCCTGAAGGCTTTTGATTTATACTTTATTTTATTCAGGATACTAAAGTTAGTTGCGTTTTTGTTGGCTGGAGTGGAAAACATCGACATATATAGGAAGACAAACTACTTCATTGTCAATTCAAGTATGTCACTGAATTCTATTTTACTCACTATTCTGAAGTGATCCCTCTAGTTTAAGGATTGCATAAAATAACATTTTGTTTGAATTCTGCTAGTATTTGACTCCATGCTAGTAATTGATATTCGAAATTAAAGTGATAAATTTGAACAAATGTGACTAAATTAATTGACTTTCTTCAACTTAGAGACTACAATATATAAACCTCAATTGATTAGTGAAAATTTCCTTTATCTTGTTCTGTTTTGATTTAAATCTTATGATTTGGAACTCATTTGAATAGTCATGAAAATAGTTGTGTGTATAAATTGCTAAAAAAACTTTGATAATTTTGAGTTGAATGAGTGAACATACAGTAGGAAAGGTGAAAAATTCCTTTATCTTGTTCTGTTTTGATTTATGCCTTATCATTTGGAACTCATTTGAATAGTCATTAAAATAGTTGTGACTAGTATAGTACATCGTCAATATTGTTAGAAGCTAGAGACATAATAGATAAAATGGTGTTACATATATGTATAGGCAATACAGCATGTTGCATGTTACGGTTCCAGCTTCCCTCATTGTTTATAAAATCTAATTAAAATGTTCTGATTTAAGTTTGGTTCGAATAACCACATTTATAGAATTCAATTCGATCTTTGCAATACGGGGCATGATAGAATTACCACATTTATACTTTGTTCGAATAATTGCCATCCCACTTTTATCATATATATAGATAGACACTTGCTTCATTGAACAAGTTTATTGTAACCCCGAACCATCGAACTTTTTAGGGACACATACTTTCTCTCATGACATCGTATGCACTTTAGAGCCCCTTGGTATCAGAGTGTATAACATAGCTAGGAAGTGCTTGGATCCACCTTATCAATGATCTTGTGTCTGGTCTATAATCTGAAGGTTGAATGCACTTGCACAAAAATCTTAAATTATGAAACTCTAACCACCGTACATACTATTAATACCTTGATAGTTATTTTTTGTCATCTTAGCTATACATAGAACTATTGTATGATACTTTTGTGCTAACGAAGGTAGGAACTAGTTTGTTTTGATACGTTCAAAAATCTAAATTGATTTACAAAGATCTAAATTGACATACACAATTCAGTGGCTGCAGCTGGAAAGAAAGAAAAAGGATAGAACCAAAATAAGATGGTATGAGAGGTGTCCATAAAAATAATTGTAGGTCCTTATAGTAGTAAGAATCTCTATAAACATATTTCATTTTTCTAGTAGGGAAAGGGAACGGTAAATGTAGATATTACCCAATGTGTTTCAACTGAAATATGTTGAACATATACAAGAGAAACATAAGTAACTGTACTAGAATGAAGATTATGCCAAGTGCAACATTCTTGTGCATACTTCTTTTTTATTATTCACCATTCATCTTCATTCAAACAAGATTAATTGACCGAGTCAAATTGTTGTAATTTAAGCCTATGTAGTCAAAAAGGTATTATTTATTTATTAGAGGCTAAAGAGATTATTTATTTTTAATACAAACTATAAGCAAAAATATATGTATGTGGGGCGTCATTTTCTAAAAGCATAGTTTTTAGAAACAATGTCTTCAATTAGGCATTTAGTCTTTTAGAAGAAAAACAAATATATAGAAATATTGAACTTTGACTTTTCTTTCAATCATTAACAAAGTATAATTATGTGAGCTGTAAAACAAAAAATTTAATTTAATTTAACAGACTTATTAGATATAGTCATGGACTTTAAAAAGAAAACTTTAGGCCTATATGAGATGTGTGAACTCATTTTCTAGAATCATTCAGTTCCTATGAGAAAGCATATGCTGAAGTTATTATTTTATGACCAAGTTAGTGTTCAAACCTACATTCAAAACACGATGGACAATAACAAAAAGGATTTGTACCTAGCTCCTTACTTTAACAAGTACTTTTTTTCCCTCTCTTTATATCCAATCACTTGTAATATAGAGATTTGAATTTTACAAATAATTTAATTGTTTAATGCCCTTGTAGTCGTCACTGGCAGTTGCTCACAATTAATCTCAAGAAGCGTGAGGTAACTTTTCTATGTTCATTAGGAAAGAAGCCGGCAGATAAAAATTTATCAGTCATTGTTGATTCGTAAGTATTCAATTTATTTATTGTACATGAACTGTGATATGTTTAATGATATAAGTTTAACGATTAAGTATTGATTATTGTAGAGCTTTGGAAGGTTATAATAAGCTACAACGGGTGAGAAATCATAATAAAGTAGTATGGTTTTATCCCACTGTAATTTGTTAACACATGCTACTACTTCATCTATCATCTTTGTGGTGTTTCTGTATTAAATAGCTTCTATTTTTAATAGTATTTACCGACTAATCGGTCATATTTGATCATATTCAATTTCAGAGTCGAAGGCAATCAGTTTGTTACGAGAGCGGATACTTTGTCATGCTACATATGTTGAACATCGTATCCAGTGGTGTTTGTGGATTCATGGATGCAAGTACGTATAGTTTTTTTTAACAAATATTATAAATTAATTAATTTTATTTTTGCATGCTAATATGATAAACTAATATTATGTCATCATTTATTTATTTAGATATTTGCGGATTCAACTCCCTTTCAAAAGGATGAAGTTAAAAATGTTCAAGAACGCTGTGCAAATTTGATTCTGGAACTTATTGAAGCAAATACGGATTCATCTTAGTGCGATACTGGTTTTTGGAGCCGGTGTGGGGAGTAAGCTTTAGTGAGATTGTTTTTTTTTTTTAGCAGTTGGGGTTTTAGCTTAGTGTTAGCCCTGTTTTGAGTTTTTGTACTATTTGCATTTTGGTTCTAACATGTACTTTAATCTCCCGGTGCACAGTGGCAATATTTACTTTCGTATGACATTGTAGTTCTATGGATTTTGGTACATGTGGATTTTGGTTATGGTTGCTATTGACTAGTAAATGTATTTTTATCCAACATTTTAATGTATCTTTCTATTACTACAAGATTGTGCATTGGATATTCTGCATGCATGCGGTGGACAAAAAAAAATGGTTGCAGAAAAAAAATGGAAGCATATTCTGCATGCGTGCTATATAAAAAAAAAGTATTAACTCTTTATGACGGTTAAAACTATGTGACTTGCGAAGTTAATATCTTAGGTCGGGTTAATATTAACCAACTTAAACAATGAGGCCTTAAGTCGGTTGCTAAATCCGACTTCAAAAACCGAAACTTCTTACTACGGGAGTTGTTAGGTGGGACGCGTGCCCGACTTACAAAGCCTTTTTAAC
Organism: Medicago sativa; assembly: GCF_051527215.1. NCBI lineage: Eukaryota > Viridiplantae > Streptophyta > Magnoliopsida > Fabales > Fabaceae > Medicago > Medicago sativa. Next base: position 52,307,747 of record NC_140749.1, read on the forward strand.
CGACTAAAAAAGGCTTTTTAAGTCAGGCGCGCGTCTGACCTAAACATTGAGGCCTTAAGTCGGTTCCTATATCCGACTTAAAAGGCAGAAACTTCTTACTATGGGAGTTGTTAGGTCAGACGCGTGCCTGACTTAAAAAGCCTTTTTTAACCGACTTAAAAAGGGTTTTTTGTACTAGTGACAATAGGTTGAACCTACGAGTGCAAGTCTATATCATAGAAGAAATTGTTATGCAAAGAGGATTATGATGATGTTTGGACAGAGATTCAGATAATGCACCATTTATTTGAACATCCAAATGTTGTGAGGATCCAGCAAACTTATGAGAATTCTTTTTTTTTTTCATTTGGTTATGAAGCTTTGTGAAGCTGGGGAATAATTATTTGATAGGATTGTGTAGAAGGGTCATTATAGTGATAGACAACTAGGACTATTGTTGATGTTGTTGAAGCTTGTCCTTATCTTGGTGTTATGCATAGAGACCTTAAACCTGAGAATTTTTTGTTTGATTCTGTTAATGAAGATGTTGTTCTCAAAACTATTGATTTTGGACAGTCTGTGTTTTATAAGACATGTTTTTTTTTTCTTTCTATTTTGATGAGATTCAGTGTGATATGTGAAATAATGAGATTCTCTTGGTGTTTATGATTTTAAGATTTTTTGATTTTTATGCAAAATAGAAAAAGAAACAAAAATATGGCTTATAAAAAACAAACAACCCAAATCAACTGAGAACAACATCTTTATCAATACAATCAAACAAAAAAAATTCTCTCATGTTTAAAGTCTCTATGCATAACATCAAGTGAATGACAAGCATCAACAACCTCAACAATAGTCCTAATCAACTTAACGGTTTGTCTCTCACTATAATGACCTTTCTGCACAATCCTATCAAACAATTCCCAACCTTCACAAAGCTCCATAACCAAACGAAGAAAGAAAAAAAAGAATACTCATAAGTTTCGTGGATCCTCATAAGTTTCGTGGATCCTCACGACATTTGGATGTTCAGATAAATGGTGCATTATTTGAATCTCTCTCCAAACATCATCATAATCCTCTTTACGTAACAGTTTCATCTTTGATATAGACTTGCACGTGTAGGTTCGACCTGTTGTGTTGTGTGAGCAGTGATATGTGATACCAAATTGACTTAACCCAATTTTTTACCTAAGGTGTAGACTTCATGGAGACTCTTTGTTACATGAGGGAGAACCCTTGTGGTTTTCGGTGGTGTTAGTGTTGTGTTGTTTGGGATGTTTGATTTCGATATTGTTCACGTTGTACTGTGTTTGGTTCCAAAAAATATCAAGTGCAAAGAAACCCTTAACCCTAAAATCAAGCGCAAAAGAAAGAAGACAAAAGTGTTTGTGACTTCACTTGCTTCTATTTAGATGCTTATCTTGGTAGACAAGTAATAAGAGCGAGACTGATGTTAGTCTTTTTTTTTTTTTTTTTTTATGGAATGTAATAATGATAATATAGTATAATTAAATCAAAATCCGTAATTTTCTTCTTACTATATATAATATTTTTTTAAAGGGACTGTTGTATTTTCTATTTCCTATTGACATTGGTATATAGCCCTTTTTGTTGATGAAAATGGTAAAGGGAACGGAGGTAAATAATAGAATGTTTACAAAATCATAAAAAAACTTTTAGTAAGAAACCATATGCTTGGATGTAAGTAAAAAAAAATAACGTGTAATTTTTTTTTTATTAAAATAAGATGTAACTTTTAATAAGAACATCATGTATCATATTTTGTGAGTTGTCACAATCAAAAATATTTAATGCCATAGTATTTGATAAGTTAGTTTTGAACTAATAATGTTTTATGTCACTTGTTTTATTTCTTTAAATAAATCTTTTATTTTAAATATGAGTTAGAAATCAGCATCTTAAGCCTAAATAATGATGTTGATTGTAATGCAGTTGATCAACATGTACAATTGACTTACTTCAGGAACAATGTCCGATTAATATGGTTTGTTCATAATTTGAAACTGCAAGATTTGCACTCTGTTGGATCAACCATTTTCTTTTTCATCAAGAACTTCCTTGCTGTGTATGTGTGTTTTTCTTGTATTTAATGAATTGTTTTTCATTGAAATACTACTACAAAGGGCTTTTGGTAACTTAAGAGGCAAATTTTTATCTCAGTAGAAAAAGTCATAAAATAGAAGTTTATATTAATTGGAGCCTTGTCAAATGAGTTTAAATTCTCTCATTTGCATGTGAGTGTTTCAAAAATGATAAATACTTGGCAATGACACTAGCGTTCATTACATGTGATGATAACATTATATTTTATAGTAGAAATAGATAATGTTATCTCAGATTGTCTTGAACTTTATATATCATTAATGACAAATTTTAGGGTTGGAAACATCCTGGAACCTATAGCCTCTATTTTATAGTCTGATGCTATATCTATACTATATAGGCTAGTTGGAAACATCCTGGAACCTATAGCCTTTATTTTATAGTCTGATGCTATATCTATACTATATAGGCTAAAATATGCTTTTGGTCCCTTCAAATATAACGAGTTTGGGTTTTGGCCCCTGGTAAAAAAAAAAATTGAAATAATGTTTACTCCTGTTATTGATCACATGGTTCATAGTTACTGTCAAGTCTGCAAATCATGTTAGAGCATTGGCAAAACAAGTTATAAATTTTTCAATGATGTTATTATATAGTATATGATGATTTTGGAATAATGTTTAAGGTTGATTTTGCAATAATGATGGATTGAAAAATCAATTGAAACCACGGTGTCAAACTTATTCTTCACGGATTACCAAACCGACGGTTGAATTGAAAGATAATAAAATATACTCCTAAATCATTTCTGTTAAATTTGTCATGAATTGAAAACCATTTGATATGTCAATGGGTACATAAAAATAAGTTAAACTCCCACAATAAGAATGTCTGCTACAATCTCTCTTTCGACTGTAGTTAGTCTTATATTTAGGGACAAAACTTTTTTGTAAACAAGACGATATTTTCAACTTATTCATACTCCAATACCAAGACAGCACTTTGATACTATCCACGAAGTCTTCAACCTCAACCACACCATTATAATATCATTCCTCATCCGCCAAATTACCCAAATCGAAGCATTCCAAATGAAACATAAACCGCGCCTTATTTCTTCAATGACTCCGCATTAAACCAACACTCAAAATTAACAAAACGATTGTGAGGTATTATAAAATTTAATTGAAGCCACCACATCACCCTTTGCCACACTTTCATAACTACATCACAATGCAAGAATAGATGCAACATCGTTTCCTCGCTCCTTCCACACAACACACAATTCTTCGATGCATCCGCATTTAAAAACTCCTCTGGTAAGCTAAGTTTTCCCTTGTCGGAATATGATCAAGTAACAAAGTCCAAACAAATGTCTACACCTTTGACGCAGCTCGGCTTTTCCAAAGTAAACCAAACACTCGCTCTTCACAATGGGTATAGTATCATCAACCAAAAACAACCTCTCAAGAACTTTGTAGCTGATATGATAAACCGCAAGTGCACGGTTTACCGTTGTAGTAATAAAAAGATATTGTTCCGACAGGGAGTTATGAATTCAATTAACTTTTAACAATGATTAGATTGAAAGTTTAAAAGGTAGAAAGATGTATTTTTATTTAAAATAAAATAACAATAATAAAATAAAAGTGCCTTGGGATTACTGGTTCATCATAATGACGAATCCTTCACAAACAAACCCTTAAACTTATAACCTTACGTTAGTCCAAATTTCCAAAGACAAGTTTCTCTTTGGCCTATCACATCTCCCTTCGGTCTCAGTGAGTGTGTTCCACCAACAACCACACCTATTTTCATGGGTGATTGCCTTTGGAATCCTTGAAGCTCGAAACTTTGTGTGTCTCAAGGTTTGCTAGACTATTTTCATGTTACGCAATCCTTGTCTAGATTCACTTGTTCGAATATCAAAACTCCACTTTCGTTTTATGAATTGATATTTGGAATAATGGATTAACAATTATCAAACCCTCCACTTTCGCTTCTACAGTTTGATAATGGTTAATTCATGTTAAAACGGTGAATCTAGATTAGAAATTAGGGTTACATAAAATTAAGGTTTAAGGCTTGGTTTGATTAGGATTACGTCATTAGACTTATCCAACAACCCCAAGACAAAGAAGTCTACTCACTAACGTTCATTGTAGACATAGAGAAGAAGAAGAATAATAATATAAAAGTAAATAACAATAAAATAAAGGTGAACTTTTATTCCAAGAACAAAAGATAAATATTTGTGATGGGAGGCTACTCTATTTATAGTTTACATTCGACTTAAAATCTAAGCAACTACATGGGCTTTTTGGTAAAAACTAAAACAGAGTAGCTTAAGTCCTAAGCAAAAGCAGCAAAAGGGTGTTCTGGCGGGTGGCACGGCCGTGCCACATGTTGGCACGGGCCGTGCCAAGCTTCTGACTTGGGGGAAACTTATTTTTGTTCCCGAATCTTCGTATTTTCGCTCCGAATCAGCTCCAGACTCCTTTCTCTTGCTCCAAGACTCAATCCATCCAATATTCATTCATGAAATATAAAAATATGCAATTGAAGTAAAATAGCTCAAAAGGGAAACAATATTAAAATAAAATAAAACCAAATCTAAATAAAACGAAACTAAATAATATATAAAAATAGACTAAATATTGACTCATCAGTAGCAAGAATTCATCGTAAATTCTCCCCCTTCCTCTGACCTCCATCCCCACGTATCTCTTCCCTCTCCCAACTCCACCCCTTCCAACATTCCCATTAAATTTTGTAAAAGCTCCGTCTCCCACACAAAAAGGCCTCTACGCCACATAAAGTTCCATCTCTCCCCCTCGCCCCCTACACAACTATCCTTTTGCATTGAAATCTCAAAAAGAAGCGGAAAAAGATCCTAAATGAGAACGTCGGCCCTCCACCTATCCTTCCAAAAACTAGTACTTATTCCATCTCTCATCTTTCTAACCACCTCCGATTTGAACCAATGCATCCCACCTCTATCCTGCAACAAAATCAAATCGTTCCACCACATAGAAGCAAAACGGTTACCAACCACTCCACTATGGTCCCCCTTGTCCCCCAACTTCTCTCCATATTTATCTTCAAGCACCCTCTTCCACAAAGAACCATCACCCTTAAAAGCTTCCACTTCCAATTTGCAAGAAGGCCAAGATTCATCAACTTCACATCTCTAACTCCAAAACCTCCTTTTGCCTTAGGTAATTGACAAATTGTCCTCCACCTTACCCAACACATCTTTCTATGACCACTTGCTCCCCCCGCAAAGAAAATTTCTTTGGGGAGCCACCACCATCTTTACCACCTTAGCCGGCATTTTCAAAAAAGATAGAAAAAAATCGGAAGAGAATTGAGCACCGAGTTTAGAAGGACAATTCTTCCACCCAAACTAATGTATCTATTGCCCCAATAAAGTAGCCTCCTCCTCAATTGGTCCACCATCGGTTCCCAAGTTTCCACTTTTCTAGGATTCGCCCCCACCGGAAGCCAAAATAAATAAAAGGAATTGACCCTACACTACAATTCAAAGAGTTACTCACCATCCGCATAAATTCCGCATCCACATTAATACCAATCAAGCAACTTTTATGGAAATTCACTTTTAGACCCGAGACCAACTCAAACCCCCACAACAAAGCCTTCAAAGTCCATAAATTAACAATCGGTGCCTCACCTATGCAAAGAGTATCGTCGCCATATTGAAGATGTGTTATGTTGACGCCCCCCGGTTTAAGCTCAAAACCTTTAAACAAATTCCGCTCCACCGCATTCCTCATCAACCCACTAAATCCCTCCGCTATCAAAAGGAAAAGAAATGGAGCCAAAGGATCCCCTTGTTTCAATCCCTTTTGAATATTGATTTATTCTGTTGTGCTCCCATTAACAAGGATAGACATACTCCCTCCAAACACACAAGCCTTCATCCACCCAATCCACTTATTACATAAACCGCACCTTCGCAACATGTATTCCAAAAATCTCCAATCCACAAAATCATAAGCCTTTTCAAAATCCACCTTTAAGATTAAACATTCTCGATTTGATCTCTTCGCTAAATCAATCACCTCATTATCAATCAACATGCCCTCCACAAGATGTCTACCTTTCAAAAAAGCCGATTGGGATTCGAAATAATAGGACTCATCACCTTTGCTAACATTGCCGCCAACACCTTTGATAGCAACTTATACCAGCTTCCCGAAAGCGAAATCGGTCTAAACTCCTTTAAAGAAACAGGACATTTCACCTTTGGGATCAACGTCACAAAGTAAGACAATAAACTCTAGGGAACACTTCATTACCATGGAATTGATCAAAGAAAATTCTCACCTCATTCTTAATGAGATACCAAAATTTCTTAAAGAAAGCACAATTAAAACCATCTGGTCCCGAGCTGTTATTACCATCACTCTCCTTAACAACCTTTTCTATTTCCAATAAAGAGAAAGGAGCTATCAACACTCCATTCCTCTCCTCGGAAATGAAAGCAAAATTCACCCCATCCAACCTAGGCCTCTCCCACTCACCATTCGAAACATGCCTCTGGAAATAATCCACCACCGCTCTCTTAATCTCCGAGGGACTTTGTATCCACTCACCTTCCACCTTAAGAGCCTTAATAGCATTACGGGAGACTCTCGTCTTAATGCATCGGTGGAAATACTTTGAATTAGCGTCACCTTCCTTGAGCCATTTAGATCTAGACCTTTGAAAAAGCATAGATTGCTTACTTTTAAGTAAGCACCAACATTCCTCAAATTTTATTTTCCTCCTCTCCACCTCGTCATTAGTCAAAAGACCCCTTTCACTTCGCTCATCAAGATCACTAATATCTTCTTTCAATAACGCTAACTTAGTATCCACCTCCCCATATTCCCTCCTACTCCACACCTTAATATCACACCTCAACCCCTTTAGTTTCGATTTAAGAACAACCACCATCCATACAAAAATCATGATTCTTACATAATTCATGCAAATTTTTGAAGCAAAATAAAAGCATAAAAACATCCAAATTTCATGTGCATTCCAACCTTAAATAACTTCATTTGACTTCCAATTACTAAATTAAAAGCATATAAATCCAAATAATCAATATAACAATGATAATTGAAATAAAATCTTATAACATTTACTATCAATTTACTTAATTTATTATCAGGTATGTATTCCCACGGGCACGGGTATCACCAAATTTGTGTTTGTATCCATAAAATAACGGGTTGTCAAATACCCGTGGATACCCGTTTAATTACCCGCCCCATGTCCGTGAAAGATTTTATCCGTGAGCATGTGTATTTTTGCCACCCCTAAGACGGAGGGAGTATTTTTAATAAATTTTAATAAAACATTTTATTTGTTTTTCATTTATAACTACAATAAAATTTATTTTTTTACTAAAATTGAATTGGTCAACTTTTTGACCATTTTTTAGAGGTCAAACACACCCATTATTTTATGTTAAATTTGCATAATCAGTCAAATACTCATTTATTATACCCGTGGATACACATTTTACTACCCGCCCTGTGCATGTGACAGGTTTTACTCACAAGCATGGGTAGTTTTGCCACCCTTAAGACGGAGGGAGTATTTTTTATAAATTTTGATAAAACATTATATTTGTTTTTCATTTATAACTACAATAAAATTTAATTTTTTTACTAAAAATGGAAATGGTCAATCTTTTGACCATTTTTTAGAGGTCAAACACACCCATTATTTTATGTTAAATTTGCATAATCAATCAACTGACTTCCATGTATGTCTAGAATAAAATCTCTTTTAAACCGAGGAATGGATAAAAAATAATCAAAGAGTTTACTTGTTCAAACGTTTTTTTAATGAACTTATTCAATTTTTTATAATTAGCTTCTAATTGAAACGTTTACTATGAATATTAATATTACTTTTACATTATTTTTAAAAATTAAAAAATAATTATCTTAAAAGAAATGCTAACAAGGTTATCTATGATAAAAAAAAGTAAAAGTAACGGAAAAAAGTTTATCTATGATAAAATATATATATATATATATATATATATATATATATATATATATATATATATTTAACTTCAATATTATATGATGAAACACTTTATTCAACACTCATGTTATTTTTTCCTTTGTCTCTCTTTAACTTGGTGATACATGCGCATCAAGGTTTCATAGAGAAAAGGGAACATAAGGTATTCATAAAAAACAGAAAGAAACATAAATTAAATTTTGCATCATGCTACAAATCATCAATTTTTTCTTCTTTTCTTTTTTGACGTTTTCGCTTTTCTTCCAACCACTGGATCCTGAGCTAGAAGCATCATACATTCTGATATCTCAATATCACTGAGACGCAATTTTATGCAATCTTGAAGATCTTTGTACGAATCTCTCAATTCTTTAAGCTCTGAGAGTTTTGCCACATCATTTTGCTTCAGAATCTCATCATGAGTCTCAGCTTTCTTTTCACCTTCTCGGATTTGTGCCAACAGCTCAGCAAGTTCTTGATTCAATTTTTCCATATTGGAAGAATCAGAAGAGGGGTTTCCTTCAGAGTTCCTACGTTTAGGCTTTAGTCCAAGGTGCTTGGCAGCAACAACATCAACTCCTGGGTGACCAAAAGAGTAAGGATTGTCACCTGGAGAGAACACAACAATAGCCACTTCTGCTCCGCACAAAATCGACAATTCATTTGCTTTCTTGAATAAGCCCGTCCGACGCTTTGAGAATGTGACCTGCCTCGTGTTGGAGTCTTTCACCCTCTCAATCTTAATTTTGCGACGACCCATGATTCTGCAACCTATATACAACAACCTACTAAAAAAAAGTTTAGAAATAAAGAGTGGTTGTAAAAGTTGTGTGTATGTGTTACACCAACTTCACTATTTATGTAAACAATTTAGAAGAAGGTTCATTGTATCTAACAATAATTTTAAAATATCTCATTTTTAGTTATGCATATAATTATTATTATTATTATTAATATTATTATTATTATAAAAATATTTTATTATCATTCTAACTTTACATAATTGCCCCTAAAGTTTTAGTATATTATAATATTTTATTTATTTTTAATTCAATTGTACTAATACCGAAAATGCAGACATATGAGATGTATTGGAAAACAATAAATCAAATCTTCTTCTTTCAAAAAAAAAAAAAAAGAAATCTAAATCTTCTCTTTATTTGATATAAGAGGAGTGCTATTGTCAAACGCTCAAACACACTCTCTTGACATCCGTAATGGTTATTCGTGGGTACAGATAGTATGATACTCGTATCCGCCTCGTACAGGTGTGGGTACCAACTATACGGGTAACCTGTGGGTATTGAGGTATCCATGCATGGGTACCCATGAATTCTTGAATTTATTTATTTTTTGGTACAAAGAAGAACTTTTTTAATTACCAAAAAACTTCTATTTTTAAACATCCTTACATAATTCATTCACATTTAATGTTTTAAAAGTATATAAATCTACAAATAAAGATCCTAATAATCAATATAACACTGATAATTGAAATAAAATCTTATAACATTTACTAACAATGTCATTTACTTAATTTATTATCGGATATGGGTACCTGCGGGCATGGGTATCATCAAATTTGTGTCTGTGTTCATAAATAATGGGTAGTCAAATACCCATTTATTATACCCGTGGATACTCATTTTACTACCCGCCCTGTGCATGTGACAGATTTTACTCACAAGCATGGGTAGTTTTGCCACCCTTAAGACGGAGGGAGTATTTTTAATAAATTTTGATAAAACATTATATTTGTTTTTCATTTATAACTACAATAAAAATTAATTTTTTTGCTAAAAATGGAAATGGTCAACCTTTTGACCATTTTTTAGAGGTCAAACACACCCATTATTTTAAGTTATAATTTCATAATCAATCGCTGACTTCCATATATGTCTAGAATAAATTCTCTTTTGAAAAAGAGGAATGGAAAAAATATAATTAAAGTGTTTACTTATTCAAATATTTATATTTTTGTGAACTCATTCGATTTTTTATAATTAGCTTCTAATTGAAACGTTTATTATGAATATTTATATTACTCTTAAGTTATTTTAAAAAATTAAAAAAATAAGGCTTAAATGGAGTTTTGATCCCCCAATTTTAATTTGAACGAAATTTTAGGCACCCTATTTTTAAAACCACTATTTTAGTCCCCCTATAATATATTTCTTGAGTTTATTTTTGTCCCCCATCAATCTTGACGATTTGTCACTTTCATTAATGATGTGGCACTGAAGTGGCATGTATGTTGGCTTTCTCATTTTCCATGTCATTTATAGTAATTATTTTTGTGTAACTAATAAAAAAAATTATTTATTAAAAAAATAAAAGATAAAAAAAATTGGAATAGATTGTTGAACATTAATTGCTAAAATCTCCAATTCAAGGTAATCTCCAATCTCCAATAACCTACATTGGGCGATAATCCACACTCGACCTGATGAACTTCTTATCCAACAAGTTTTCCAACTACCTCTTCAACTCGCCCAATTCCAATGCAGACATCCTATAATGTGTCGTCGAAGTAGGACTTGTCCCAAGTACAACATTGATCACAAACTCCACTTCTCTCTTAGGCGGAAAATCAACAACATCTTCCAGGGAACTCGCGTACCACCGGCAAATCCTTAACTCCGAACTTTCAACATGCAAAGAAGTGAACATCACAAACACGTTGGCTTCCTCATCCAAAGACTTAACTACTTGCCCCTCGGTTAAGAATTTTCCTTCAACACGCTCTCCGATTTAGAAAACATTACGCTCTTGGTTAAACAATTAATGTTTACACCAAAAGATAACAACATTATACCATAAAATAACGTCCCTGTCCTCCAAAGACAAACAAACTAAATCCAATTTAGAATACACATTACCAAAATTCATAGGACAGTCCAAACAAACCAAGGAAGTGGTCACTGAGCCATTGGTCGGGGTATCAATGATCATTCCTCTCAACACAGGAGACAGAACAAGATTCAAACGCTTAGCGCATCCAATTCTACTTCATCAATCTATTCCATTTCTACTCCATCCAACGTTGTGCGGAGCGCCAATGTTGTTGGTTAAGAAAAAGTACGGTAGCATGAGGTTGTGTGTGGATTATCGGCAGTTGAATAAGGTGACGATTAAGAATAAGCATCCACTTCCAAGGATTGATGATTTGATGGATCAAATGGTTGGTGTGCGGGTGTTTAGTAAGATTCACTTGAGATCCAAATATTACCATATACTAGTTAAGTCAGAGGATATACCAAAGACTGCATTCCGAACGAGATATGGACACTATGAGTATTTTGTGATGCCATTTGGTGTGACTAATGTACCATGTATATTTATGGTATACATGAATATAATTTTCCATCCATATTTGGACCAGTTTGTGGTGGTGTTTAAAGAAGATATCTTGGTGTATTCGAAGTCGGAAGAAGAGCATACAGAGCATCTGAGGATTGTGTTGCATACTACGAAAAAGAAGAAGTTGTATGCTAAGTTGTTGAAGTGCGAGTTTTGGTTGTGTAAAGTGAGTTTCCTTGGTCATGTTATTTCAAAAGGTTGAATAATAGTGGATCCGTATAAGTTTGATGCAGTGTTGCAGTGGAAGACTCATAAGTCTGTTTCTGAGATTCGAAGTTTTCTTTGGCAGTGTTGGAGTTAAAGGTTCATGAGAGGCATATGATTTAGAATTGGCAGTTGTTGTGTTTGCACATAAAGTTTGGAGGCACTATCGGTATGGTTCGAGGTTTGAGGTGTTCAGTGATCACAAGAGTTTGAAGTGTCTGTTTCACGAGAAGGAGTGGAATGTGAAGCAGAAAAGATGGTTAGAATTTCTTAAGGATTATGATTTTGCATTAAGTTATCATCTTAGAAAGGCGGATGTGGTAGCGGATGCGCTGAGTAAGAAATCATTGCATATCTCTGCATTAATGGTGAAAGAGTTAGAGTTGATCGAGCAGTTTTGGGATCTGAGTATAGTAAGTTAGTTGACACAAAGTGGTGTGAAGTTGGGAATGTTGAAGTTGTTGAGTAATATTTTGGAGGAAATCAAATAAGGTCAGAAAGTGGATTTGGAACTTGTAGATCGGTTGGTGTTGATTAATCAAGGTAATGAGAAGGACTTTAGATTGGATGAGATTAGATTTATCGGGTTTCGTGATAGATTTTGCGTATCGGATGTACCCGGCTTAAGAGGAAGATTTTATATGAAGGTTATCAGAGTAGTTTTTGTATTCATCTTAGGGACGATGAAGATGTATCTGAAGGTGAGAAAAACACAAGAAGGGGGGTTGAATTGTGTTTTAAAAAAATTCTTCGTTTCTCCTAAACTGAACACACTGGTCAGAAGCTAAGTGAGACAGCTTCTGAAGTGATAATCAGAATCTGAACGCAGCGGATAAAAATAGAGAGAAGAGAAGAAGAAAGACACAAAGCAATTATACAGGTTCCTTCCACAAACTGGAAGTCGTCCTGTCCCCCTTGCACTTCCAAGGAGAGTTCACTAAAAAGTAATATTTGATTACTATTGCTCAAGCACACAACAAGAGACTTCCTTTGCTCAAACACACTTTGCAAGAGTCTTCCTATGCTCAAGAACACAATCAAGAGACTTCTATGCTCAAGCACAACTGCAAGAGACTTCTAAACAAACAAGATTACAAAGAAAAATGTTTGAGGTTGAACACTTGATATACAATCAGAGGTGCTCACAATACAAATAAGATAAGACTCTAAGACTTAAGAATTTCTAAGATGAGACTTGAAGAAACATAAATTCTAAGTGAATGCAGAACAATTTCAGCAGAGGTTTGGCACTTGTAAAAATATTGAGAGTCTTTCGTTCAGCATTGCCAAATCTCTAAGTCTTGACTCCTTTATATAGAGGTGTGAAAGAGACGTTGTGAAATTGCCAGCACATCAAAAGAGTCATTGTTGAAGCTTGATCTTTCACCAATGATTTTTTGCCTGATTTGTTTGTTGTCCTATGAAAAACCAATTTGAAATTCATTCCCATTGTGAAGGAACATCTTTGCAGGCGTAGCCGTATTCTGGAGTTGTTTTCTTGTCTTGTAGCGTGGACAACTGCAGTGTAGTGGGGAAGGTGGTTATACAGTTCGTACACAGTACAATGTCAACGCTTTTTGTTCCTTTTGCAAGGAAATGCCTTCAAACACTTTTGAAATGACCGTTGCAAAGTTCCACTAGTCTTCTGTAGTGTTTTCGAATCCAATAGACAGCTTTTGGAGTGTTGATCCTTGAATCTTCAACTTGTGGTGATGATCAACTTCTGATGAGCTTCAACTTCTGATGAAGTTGCTTCTGAACTACCCGCTTCTGATGAACTTCAGCTTCTGATGACGTCATCATTCTTCAGGAGCACTTTGTCTTCAGGAGCACTTTTAGTCTTCAAGAGCACTTCTCTTCAGACGCTTTAAAGCTTCCTTTTCTTGATTCCTTAGCTCTTTTTTTGTTCTTCAGAACCTTTATATGATGTAAATTTTTAACTATGGTCCTGTACACTTGAACAAATATTAGCTAGTCCAATTTACAACTTTTAATACCTTTTTATCATCAAAACTCTTTAAGGTTCATTGTTAAACACATTTTGTTCCAACAATCTCCCTCTTTTTGATGATGACAAACAATAGTATTTAAAATTGATCAACTGTTGTTAATCTAATTAACAAGTTGACTTTGGGGTTCTGAGGTTTGTAAGCTCAGAGCCTGAGGTTTGTAAGCTCTAACTCCCCTTGAGTCTGATAGTCTTTAAGGTGAGGTTTGTAAGCTCCCCCTAAGTTCTATCCAGGTTAATTAAATTCATTTAGCGCACAATAATATCAGAGCTTTTAAAAACAAATAATTGAGAAGTAGATTATAGATAAGAAGAATGGTTCAATTAATTTTATTTGAAATTTGATACACCTTCTTTCGTTCATAGCTTATACCTTTCAGGTAAAAATGATAGAAGTTTTTCAAAATAATTTTCAAATATCATTAATGGGGCTCAGATCCTTTAAATACTATCACATATACTCCCCCTTTTGTCATTAACAAAAAGAAATAGGCAAAAAGAAGAGATGAGAAAAACATAGAATAAAGGTTCAGAGCAACATATAAACATAATAAAGCATATAAACCATCTTCAAAGTAAAATAAATTAATCAGAGCGTAAAGACCAAAATGATTATCAGAGCAAAAACAATAATATGAAAAATATTCAATCAGTTTAGAAGCAAAAGATAATCAGAAGCAAAAACTATGTCAGAAGCAAAAGATAAAACAATATATATCAGAAGCATAAAGAAAACAGGCAAGCTTAGGTGTGCAACTAAGGGTTTGGCTTGTTTTGGTTTTCTAAGATCTGCTTCAGTAGCTCCTGAGTCTCTGCCAGTCTCTTGTCCATTTCTGATCTGAGCTTATCTTCTCTGAGTCTTGCTTCTTCCAACTTGGCCTCTGTTTCAGCTTTGAATGTTAGCAGCAAGACTTTCTGTTCATTCAGCTCTTTTTCCAGCTCCTTATTCCTTTCTTCTAACATCTTATTCTTCTGAACTAGAGCCAGATCAGGTGCAGATTTGCTCAAATTGACCTTTGAAAGGAATGATAGGTCCAAATCCTTAGGGTGAATGAAATTGGGAAGAAAATCTGTAAGATCTCTTCCTCTTATGCTCAGAGGATTCTTCACCCAGGTTACAAGGACCTGTGTATCTTCAAGGTTCTCTTCAATGCCTTTCAGCCAGTTTTCCAGCTTCTGCTTAGCTTGCTCTTGAGCTTCTATACATGAATCATGCAGAGCTGAGATGACATTGATCACTCTTTCTCTCAATCTCCTCCACTGCTTCTGATAATTGATTTTATGACTCAAGTCATTTCTCCCTTCTATCAGTTTGATAAGATCAACATCAATGTCTTCACACACACCTTGTAAAACATGAGGATCTAGGAATATGGTGGCTGGTGAAGGTTGTCTAGAGGGTTTCGGTGAGGCTGTAGGTACAATGGCTAGATTTGATGATGATGATTGGCCATTTGTAGGTTCAAGGTTGCTGGTTGAGGGTTGGTCAGAGATAGTGTCTATAACCATGTTAGAGGCTGGAGGATTATCTTGATCATCCTCAGATTCAGTATCTATATCAGTGGTTATAGAGACACCATCATAGCGGGTTACCTTGATAGTTTGGTCAGGTAGAGAAACTGTGAAAGATTGGGTTGGTTTAGGAACAGGTTGTTCAGGAGCAATAGGTTCAGGTTCAGGTGAAATATGTTCAAGAACAGTATGTTCAGGAACTGTTTGTTGAGGAACAGTTTGTAAGGTTTGATTTGTTGAAGGGGCCATTTGTGGTTCAAATGGTTGGTTGGTTGGTTGTTGTTGTGGTGAAGAGGTCTTTTGTGGTTCAGGTGCTTGGTGTTGGGGGCTTTCCGAAATGTCTTCCTTAGAAGCCACTTCAGAGGCGTTTTCTGAGTTTGCATCAGGTAATTCACCTTCACAGTGACTTGCTAGATGATCTAATACTGATGTGTCTTAGTAGGGATAGATGATGAAGAACAAGATGTGGTGAAGACTTGAGATACCTGAGGAATCTTGACTGAGTTATCAGCAGCTTCTGAAGTAGACTCTGAAGCTGCAGATTCTGAAGCATCAGCTTTCTTCTTAACAATTTATGCAGTTTTATCAGCAATTCTTTTTACTTTTGCCATCTTCTCCACAAAGAAATCTTCATGCTTATCTTTCCCAATTTCCTTGATCTTTGCATCCCTATT
Source organism: Medicago sativa (assembly GCF_051527215.1). Classification (NCBI taxonomy): domain Eukaryota; kingdom Viridiplantae; phylum Streptophyta; class Magnoliopsida; order Fabales; family Fabaceae; genus Medicago; species Medicago sativa. The sequence goes on from NC_140749.1 coordinate 52,323,599, forward strand.
CTGAATGAATTTAGCTTTCATTTCCTTCTGTTCTGCTAACATCTTGTTAGCATGATCAGAAGCCATTTTGGCTAAATCAGGAGTTACTTCTACCATGGGGCACACAATTGGCTCAGAAGCCTGCTTCTTCTTCTCAGGCTCATGCTCTTCTTCTACTATCTCATCAAGAACACGTTCCAAATGTTCCTTGGTGATTACACGTTCTCCCTTACTTCTTCTTTTCTTGGGAATAGAAGCAGCACCAACTTTCTGCTTCTTGGTCTTAACATCAGCAGCATCAGACTCAGCTTTGGTTCTGGCCCTTTTTCCTTTGGTTTTAACAGGAGCAACTTCATCCTGAGAGTTAGCACCTGATTCTCTGATATAAGCAGCTACAAGTCCAGCTAGGACTTCAGGATCATTCTCCATAATGATGGAAGGAAAATACATTAGCATTTCTGAATCAGACGATGAGAATTCCATAACCTTCTCATCTTGAGGAACTTTCCCGATAAACTTCATAAAATATAAGGTTCTGCTACAGATAGTCTTGTCAGTAGTAGAAACCTCAAAGCATTTATCAGATGAAGCCCTTGATTTCCTCAGAATCTTCAGCAGTTTACCTTGGTGGAAGATTTCAGACAATAATCTTCCACATGGTACTTGCTTTCTACCTTTGTTGATGCCTTCATTTATTGCCCATCATAAATGATGCATGATGTACCTTGGGAGATTAATCTTGTCGAAGGTTGCCATAAAGTAAATTGCCAACTTGTCGTCATGATTAGGTTGATCAGACCCTCCTCCTCTCTGAAAGAAATAGTCTGTGTAGAACTTCACCAGCATCCTGTGATGAATCTCCATATCTGAAGTCTTAGCATCTGAGTTTCCATTTAGTAGCAAGTTCAAGTAGCTCTCCAGCAAGATATCATCCTTTTTGACATCCCACTTAAATCTTCCTTTAGGAGCCACCCTGCATGCTTTGGCAATAACCTCTTCTGTGATGGTTACAGGAATACCCATCACTTTAGACCTGATCTCTAAACCACTGACCGGTTTAAGATCCTTTTCCTTTCCTGTCTTTCCCTTTAGACTGGTTTCTTAGACACTGCTTGTCTTTCTTCTGCCTTTGCATCTTTCTCGTTGTAGACTTCAGCCCTTACCCAGAAGTCTTTGACAAGATTCTCATACGTCGGCCCATTCAGCATTTTAAAGTAGTTAGATAGCTTCTGAGCTTCTACCAAAGCTTCCATGTCCACCTTGTACTTTTTGAGAGAAATGAAGTCCACTGGTGATTCCTTTTGAACAATCAGTGATTTGAGAGAAATGGACATTGTTCTTGGCTTGTTTACAGAACCAGATCCTGATGTGCCTTGATGTTGCATGCTGGAAGTAGATTCTGGAACACTTTGTTGTTTCGAGTTTGAGGATGCCATTGATGATGAAGATGATTTATGGTTCTTGGGTTTAGAAATGAGCTTACTTCGCACGAAATGGTTTGAAAGAATGAAGTGTTTATTGTCAAGTGAGTAGTGTGTGAATTGTCAAAGTGTTAAGAGTAAAAACGATTGCAGTTCAAAAGAGACAAACAAACATAACATTAATGACATTGGGGGCGCGTGAAAGTACTTTCAAAGCTATTAAATTATCATTGCCCTTTTTAGTTATACACCAATACAGATAAGCCACGTTAGAAGTTCTCAGAGTAACTGCCAAGTTAGTGGGCCAATGTTACTACAAAAAGTAACTTCCAGCGTTTCCACTAACTCAACTATTCAGGAGCATAAAATCCAGCTTCTGAACTTCAGATGCCGACGTCATCATCAGAAGCGTATTTTCCTCAGAACCTCAATAAAGAGCTTCTGATGGACCACAACTTCTGAACTGACTTCAGAAGCTAAAATCCTATTCAGGAGCAAGCAAGCTTTTAATCAGACACAAAGTGCATGTTCAAATTTTTCTTTATAAAATCAAATCTTTCAATAGTTAAAGGCTTAGTAAATATATCAGCCCATTGATTCTCAGTATCAATGAATTGTATATCTAAAATTCCTTTTTGAACATAGTCTCTGATAAAATGGTGTTTGATTTCAATATGCTTAGCTCTTGAATGCAAAATTGGATTTTTAGACAAACAAATAGCAGCAGTATTATCACAATAAATGGGAATACTGTTAGCAATTATCTGATAGTCTTCCGACTGATGTTTCATCCAAAGTAGTTGTGTACAACAACTTGCAGCTGAAATGTATTCTGTTTCTGCTGTAGACATAGCAATAGTTGTCAGTCTTTTGCTAGCCCAGGATATAAGATTATCACCCAGAAATTGATAATTGCCACTGGTTGACTTTCTTTCAATTCTATCACCAGCATAATCAGCATCACAGAATCCAATTAGCTTATAATCTAAGGATTTCCTATAAAGGAGTCCAAGATTAGTTGTTCCCTTCAAATACCTGAAGATTCTCTTGACAGCAGTCATATGAGATTCTCTAGGATCTGATTGGAATTTTTCACACAAGCATACACTGAATAAAATATCTGGCCTAGATGTTGTGAGGTATAACAAAGAACCAATCATACCGCTGTACAGCTTTTGATCTACTTTAGCTCCCTTAAGGTGCATGTTGGATGCATTGGAGTGTTCATCACTTTACAATCTTCAAGCTTGAACTTCTTCAGAAGCTCCTTTGTATACTTTGTTTGATGAACATAGACTCCATCTTTACATTGATTGATTTGAATGCCCATGAAGAACTTCAGCTCTCCCATCATGCTCATTTCAAATTCATCCTACATTAACTTAGAGAATTCCTTGCAAAGAGATGCATTTGTAGAACTAAATATTATATCATCAACATATATTTGCACAACAAGAACATCTTTCTCAAGGGTCCTTTTGAAGAGTGTTGTGTCAACCTGTCCTCTTTTAAAATCACTTTTGATTAAGAAATTACTTAGCCTGTCATACCAAGCTCTAGGAGCTTGTTTCAAGCCATATAGTGATTTCTTCAGTTTAAAAACATGATCAGGATACTAAATATCCTCAAAACCAGAAGGTTGTTTGACATACACTTCTTCTTCTATGACACCATTAAGAAATGCACTCTTGACATCCATTTGATATAATATTATGCCATGATTAACTGCATAGGAAAGAAGTAACCTGATTACTTCCAATCTTGCAACTGGAGCAAATGTTTCAGTATAATCAATGCCTTCTTGTTGACTGTAACCTTGTGCAACAAGTCTTGCTTTGTTTCTTGTTACTTCTCCTTGCTCATTTAACTTGTTTCTGAATACCCATTTTGTTCCAATAATGTTCTTGTGCTGAGGTTTGGGTACCAGATCCCACACATCATTTCTTTGAAATAAATTTAACTCTTCTTGCATAGCTAAGATCCATCCATCATCTGAAAGTTCTTCATCAACTGTTGTAGGTTCAATCATTGATATCAATCTAATCATAGACTCTTCTTGTCTGAAATATGATCTTGTTCTTCTTGGACTATCTTTGTTTCCAATGATTAGCTCCTCAGGATGTGAAGACTTGTGCTTGAATGTGTTTCTCGGAGGATCTGCTTGATGTGAGCCATCTTGTGCTTCATCAGAAGCAACTTCATCTTGTGCTTTTGATGTGGGTTCAGCTTCTGGACTATCTTCAGATTCAGCTATCTGATCAGGTTCTGGAGTATCTTCAGGAACCTGTATCTCTGCAAAACTTTCATCTTGTTTTGTAGTTTTATCTCCAAGCTCTTTGTCATCAAATTTAACGTGCATAGATTCTTCAACACAAAGTGTTTATGAATTATACACTCTGTATGCCTTTGACCTTTTAGATTAACCTAAGAAGATTCCTCTTTGGGCCTTGGCATCAAATTTCTTTAGGTAGAACTTGTTATTCAGAATGTAACATGTACATCCAAATTGATGAAAGTAAGAGATATTGGGTTTTCTTCCTTTAAAGAGTTCATATGCTGTTTTCTCCAAGATAGGTCTAATATAGATCCTATTCTGAACATAACATGTTGTATTCACTGCTTCTGCCCAAAAATGTTTTGCTAAATTGTTTTCATGGATCATGGTTCTGGCCATTTCTTGTAAAGTTCTATTCTTTCTTTCTACAACCCCATTTTGTTGTGGAGTTCTAGGAGAAGAGAATTCATGGACAATTCCATGTTTTTCACAAAAAGCTTCAAATGGCTCATTTTCAAACTCATCACCATGATCACTTCTGATTTTCAAAATCTTTGTTTCTTTTTCAGATTGAATTTGAGTGCAGAAACTACTGAATACATCACAAGCAACATCTTTACTCTTCAGGAATTTTACCCAGGTCCTTCTGTTGTAATCATCAACAATAACCAATCCATATTTACTTCCATATAAGGATGCAGTGCTAACTGGTCCAAATAAATGAATATGAAGTAGTTCCAAGGGTCTGGAGGTTGAATCAATGTCTTTGGTTTTAAAAGATGATTTCACAATTTTCCCTTTCTGACATGCACCACAATGTGCATCTGCATGATAGTCAATGTCAGGTAGCCCTTTGACAAGTTGTAACTTCCTAAGCTTAGAGATTAACCTCCAGCTAGCATGTCCCAACCTTCTATGCCACATCCATTTCTTATCATTCACTGATAGAAGGCATATTACCTTCTGATCAACCAGTTCAGAGAAATTGATTTTATAGACATTCCCCACTTTCTTTCCCTTGAATATTATGGATTTGTCTTCCTTGTTGATTACAGTACAGTTGGCTTTCTCAAATAACACGTCATAACCATTGTCACAAAATTGACTAATGCTCAAAAGGTTATGTTCAAGACCATCTACCAACCATACATTATTAATTGAGGTAGAGGAATTACCAATAGTTCCTGTACCTATGATCTTGCCAGACTGGTTGCCTCCGAACTTCACATTTCCTCCCTCATTTATTGTTAGGCTAAGGAACATGGACTTCTCTCCTGTCATGTGTCTTGAGCAACCGCTGTCTAGGTACCATGATTTTTGTTTCTCCTTTGCTCTTAGACATACCTGCATAATTAACATTTCCAGATTTAGGTACCCATTGTCTTATGGGTCCTCTCAGGTTAGTACTAGAAGTTTTACTCTTCACTTCTTGTACCTTGTGTTGTGAGTTAGGTTGCTTCTGATTAACCATCACTTTAGGTTTAACAACCTTTGGTTTTGGTACTTCAGGAGCAGTAACTGTCTTCTTCTGAAACTTGACTTCAGAACCTCAGATTTCGGTTTCACGAGACTCTGAGGAACAGGTTCTGATCTCTTTAGAATTCTGATCTTTGAAGTCTTTGAATCAAAGTTGATCATAGCCTTTGGCTTAGAGTTCTTTGGCTTTGAAGTAATATTAGCCTTAGAGCTGGAAGCTTCAGGTTCTGATTGAACAACAATTTCCAACTCAGCACCTTCAGGTACAAAGAAAGTTTTCAATCCTTCCTTGATGCATTCACAACATGCTTTGAGACTGATTTCATTAGGTTTCCCTCCTGAAAAACCAATCCCTCTTCCACTGTTTCTATAAATGCTGTAAATCATTGAAGCAACTCTGCTTCTGTCAATACCAGACATGATAAAATCCTCAAGAGCAATTTCATGGTTGCTTAAAGCTTTTTCATTACACTTTTCTTGTAGCTTCTGACATAAGAACCTGAGCTTATCTTCATAAGTTTTACAAATAAAGTCAAAGCCTCTAAGTCCTTCTTCAGAAGCCTTCAGATCCAATAGAGTTGATTTTTGTTGTTTCACTAAATCAACATATTTTTCTTTTAAATCCTTCAACTCATTGGTTCTTACTTCAAAATGTGTAAGAAGTTCTTTAAGTGACTCAACAAGTTCAACTCTGGGAATTTTAGAATATACCTCGTTTTCATCTTCAGAATCTGATTCTGATCCAGCTTCTAAAGTTGTTGTAGCTACTAACCCAACAACTATCTTTGCACCTTCATCAGCTTCCTCATTATCAGATCCAGATTCACTTTCCAAATCATCCCAGGTGGCCATTAAACTCTGCTTCTTGAATTTGCTTGGTTTGAAAGATGACTTCTTTGACTTGTCCTTTGACTTATCCTTCTGAAGATCAGGGCAATCAGCAATGAAATGTCCAGGCTTCTTACAGTTAAAGCAACCCTTCTGATCTTCTCTCTTTGAGCTTCTGGAGTTACTCCTTCTGGTTAGAAACTTTCTATTCTTCTTGGCCAGATACTGAAGTCTATTGGAGAGCATAGCCATCTCAGCAACATCTTCTTCAAAGTTTGAACCAGATGGTTCTTCTTCTTCAGATTCAACTACGTTGAGAGCTTTTGATGGCTTGCCTTTGCATGGAAGAGCTATTTGAAGGTAAGAAAAACACAAGAAGGGGGGTTGAATTGTGTTTTGAAAAATTCTTCAATTTCTCCTAAAAACTGAACACACTGATCAGAAGCTAAGTGAGACAGCTTCTGAAGTGATAATCAGAATCTAAATGCAGCGGAATAAAACAGAGAGAGAGAAGAAGGACGACACAAAGCAATTATACTGGTTCCTTCCACAATCCGGAAGTAGTCCAGTCCCCCTTGCACTTCCAAGGAGATTTCACTATGAGTAATATCTGATTACAAATGCTCAAGCACACAAGCAAGAGACTTCCTTTGCTCAAGCACACAAGCTAGAGACTTCCTTTGCTCAAGAACACAATCAAGAGACTTCCTGCTCAAGCACAACTGCAAGAGACTTCCTAACTAAACAAAATTACACAGAAAATTGTTTAAGGTTGAACACTTGATATACAATCAGAGGTGCTCTCAATACAAATCAGATACAGACTCAATGGACTTAAGAATTTCTAAGATATGACTTTTAGACACAGAAATTCTAAGTGAATGCAGAACAATTTCAGCAGAGATTTGGCACTTGTAAAAAATGTTATGAGTCTTTCGTTTAGCGTTCTTGCATTACCAAATTTCTAGGTCTTCACTCCTTTATATAGAGGTGTGAAAGAGACGTTGTGAAATTGCCAGCACACCAAAGAGTCGTTGTTGAAGCTTGATCTTTCACCAATGATCTTTTGCCTGATTTGGTTGTTGTCCTATGAAGAACCAATTTGAAATCCATTCCTTATCCAAAGGAACATATATGCAGGCGAGACCGTATTCTGGAGCTGTTTTCTTGTCTTGAAGCATGGACACAAAACAGAGTAGTCGAGAACGTGGCTGTACAATTCGTACAATAGTACAATGTCAACGCTTTCGTCCAAATTGCAAGCACATGCCTTCAAACACCTTTGAAATGGCCGTTGCAATGTTCCACTGATTTTCTGCTGTGTTTTCGAGACCAATAGACAGCTTTTGAAATGTAGATCCTTCAATCTTTGAATGTTTTGCAAATCCAGTTGATCTTCAGCTTCTGGTGAAATGACTTCTGATGAGGCAGCTTCTGATGATGCAGCTTCTTCAGCTTCTGATGATGTGGCTTCTGGACCTCTTGTCTTCAGAAGCACTATTCTTCAGGAGCAGCTTTACTTCAGGAGCGGTATTTCTTCAGGAGCAGCTTGACTTCAGGAGCGCTTTGCCTTCAGAATCATCTAAGCTTCATTTCCTTTTGCTCTTTATTTGCTCATTCAGAACCAACCAATGATGTAACTTTTTAACGGTGGTCCTGTACACTTGAACAAATATTAGCTAGTCCAATTTACAATTTTTAATACCTTGTTATCATCAAAACTCTTTAAGGTTCATTGTTAAACACATTTTGTTCCAACAATCTCCCCCTTTTTGATGATGACAAACAATAGTATTTAAAAAATTGATCAATTGTTGTTAATCTAATTAACAAGTTGACTTTGGGGTTCTGAGGTTTGTAAGCTCATAGTCTGAGGTTTGTAAGCTCAAACTCCCCCTGAGTTTGATAGTCTTTAAGGTGAGGTTTGTAAGCTCCCCCTAAGTTCTATCCTGGTTAATTAAATTCATTTTTCGCACAATAAAAATATTAGAGCTTTAAAAAATTGAATCATTGAAAGAATTAACTTATAGATAAGAAGAATGGTTCAATTAATTTTACTTGAATTTTGATACTTCTTCGTTCGTTCATAGCTTATACCAATAAGGTAAAAAAAATGATAGAAGTTTTTCAAAAACTTCAAATGCCATTAATGGGGCTCAGAGCCTTTAAATACTTGTCACATATACTCCCCCTTTTGTCATTATCAAAAAGATTAAAAAAAAATAAGCACAAAAGACAAAAGATTTGAGAGAAAAAAAATTCAAACATGAAGAGAGTATAATAGAAAAATAACTAAGTCAATCAGTGCAAAGTAAATGAACAAGAATATCCAGGCATTGTACATAAATCAGAAGTAGCTAAGCAGTCAGAACCATTAAGCATTCAGAAACATAGAAAAACAAGATGGTTTCAGAAGCAAGGACTTAAGAATTTAAAACAAACAACAAACAAAAGATAGCACTAAGGTGTGCAACTAAGGATGGGTTTGTTGTTGTTTCTTCATCTTCTCCATTTCTTCAGTTTTTGTCTTCAACAATTCTTCAAGGTATTGTTGCCTCTGGAGAAGAGCCTGTTCCCTTTCCTTAGCCTCTTGCTGCTGTTGTGCCATCTGTTTCTTCAGAAGCTTACACAACCTTGCTTCTCTGGTCAAGTAGTCCTTTTCTGAGAAGAAAGGCTGGTTTGCTAGGAGCAGTGTAGAACTTCTTACTCTGAGATTCTGCTTCAGATGCTCCATTAAATTCCTGACAGAAGCTTCCTTGCTTCTGATGCACTTAGCCTTTACATTTTTAATAAGCTCAGCTGCCCGGTTCTGAAGAGATGCCCAGGAGTCTTCATATGCGTTGGTGAGATCAATTGACCTTCTTTGATCCACCAGATTATGCATTTGACTAAGGATTGTGAGAAGCTCAGCATTAATATATCCAGATTCCAGGATGTTTGTGGGTGGTTGTTCAAGCGTTTCAAGATCAGAATCACTGATTTCCAGGTCTTGAACAGGGTTAGGAACTGGAATTGTAAAGTGTGTTTGTGTGTTTGAAGATGAGGGCTGGTCAGAAGCAATGTGTGCGGTAGAGGTTGAGGCTTGATCATTGACTTGAGAGTTGTCAACATCCATGGGAGTTGGTTCTGGGGAGTGTTCAATTTCAGTTGGTGGTTGTTGTGGTGAAGTTGATGTTTGAGTGTTGAGTTGGGGGTCAATGGTATCTGTTGGTGATTGTGGGGGTGTTGTGGGTTTATGTGGTTCAGGTGTTTGTTGATGGGGGTTTTCTGAAACAACATTTTCAGAAGCAGCTGCTTCTGGAGTTGGTTCAGAGGCTTTTCTGAGGTAGATTTGTCTATAGGTAACTCACCTGAGTAGTGGAGAGCAAGACTGTCTAAGACAGAAGTGTCTTCTTCTTGCTCAGTTGCTTGTGGTGAAAGGGGTGAAATGGGGGTAGAGGTGAATGGAATCTGACATACCTTGACTGAAGAGCCAGCTACAGAAGTGGTAGCACTAGGTGCTTTCAGAACCGCTTCTAAAGCTTTAACAGCCACTTCCTTGACTTCTTCAGACTTCTTCTTGAAGAATTCATCACAATTCTCCAGTCCTGAAGCCTTGAGCCTTTGATCCCTTTTCAGATTGTGCTGAGCTTCTTTCCTTTTTATCTCAGCTAACATCTGAACAGCTTGCTCATCAGCTTCTTTCTCCATATCAGAAGTCACTACAACCATTGGAGTGAAGGTTAGTTCAGATGCCTTCTCCTTATGCTCATTTCTCTTTACCCCATCAAGAGCTTTGTTCAGATGCTCTTCTGTGATGATGGACTTTGATCTGTCCTTACTTCTTTTCTCGGGAATAGAAGCAGCCCTAATTCTCTTCTTCTCCTGTAACTCTGCTAACTTAAAAGCAGCAAATTCCTTAGCCATTCTGGCCTTGGCAGAAGTCAGCTCAACCATAAAGCTTTTTATATCAACAGGTGCCTTTTTCTTCTTCAGCTTGGGCTCAGCTTCCTCTTTTTCTACTTCATCCAAAGCTTCATCCAGTTTTTCCTTGTGATAAACTGTTTCAGCTTTCCCCCTCTTTCTTTTAACATCCTTCTTTTGCTTGCCCTTATCAGTAGTTGCTTCTGATGCAGTGGCACTCTTTACCTTCTTCACTTTAGCAGGAACAGCTTCCTCCTGAGTGCTTGCATCTTCTTCCAGGACATACTTAGCAACTGATTGAACTAGGAAATCAGAGTCACTTTCCTTAATGATGGGAGGAAAGTCCCGGATTATCTCAGTTTCAGCAGTTGTCATCTCTAACCACTTCTCATCTTTAGGGGCTGTCTTGAATATGTGCATAGAATGCAATGTCTTGCTACTGATAGTCTTCTCTGCAGTAGATACTTTGAAGCAATTATCAGAAGCACTCCTTGTATTTCTCAAGAAATCCAGCACTCTTCCTTGATGAAAGATCTCAGACAATAATCTTCCATAAGGAACTTACTTCCTTCCTCTGATAGTGCTTTCATTTATTGCCCAGCAGAGATGATCCATTACATATCTTCGGAAGTTTATCTTTTCCAGAATAGCCATGAAGTAAATTGCTAGCTTCTGTTGGTTGTTAGGTTGATCAGACCCTCCTGCTCTTTGAAAGAAGCAGTCGTTACTGAATTTCACCAACATCCTGTTGTGAATCTCCATTTCAGAAGGCTTGGCATCTTTCTTCCCACCCAGAAGAGTGTTGTAGTAACCTTGTAGCAGAACATCATCCTTCTTGACTATTTCTTGGAACCTACCCTCTGCTTTCATTCTACAAGCTTTAGCTATAACGTCCTCAGTGATGGTTATAGGAATGCCCATCACTTCAGACCTTATTTCTAAGCTATCAAATGATGTAGGATTCATATCCATGATCATTTTCCCTTTCTTTGACCCAGCTTGTTTGCTCACGACTTTTGCAGGCTTTTCATTGTACACTTCAGCTCTTAACCAAAAGTCCTTGACCAAGTTCACATACGTTGGCCCATTTAGCATCTTGAAATACTCAGACAACTTCTGAGTTTCTATCAATCCTTCCATTTCCACTTCGTACTTCTTGAGTGAAGCAAAATCCACCGGTGACTCTACTTGAACTATTAAGGATTCCCATGGAATATCCATAGTCTTCTTTTTGTAGACGGACCCAGATCCTGGTACGCTTTGCATGTTTGATGTAGATTCTGAAACTTTTGAGCTTGATGATGCCATTTGATGATTGATGAAGATTTGAAGAAGATGAAGATTTTAGGGTTATAAGGTTGGGAGAATGTGCTTACTTCGCAAGAGGTTTGAGAGCAAATGTGTTTGTTGTGAGTGAGTAGTGTGTGAATTTACAAAGTGTTAAAAATAAAACGATTGCAGTTCAAAAGAGACAAACAAACATAACATTAATGACAAAATTGGGGGCGCGTGAAAAGTATTTTCAAAGCTAAAATCATCATTGCCCTTTTTAGTTATACACCAACACATACAGGCCACGTAAGAAGTTCACAGAGTAACTACCAAGTTAGTGGGCCAGAAGTTACTTTTAAAAAGTAACTCCCAACGTATCCACTAATTCAACTATTCAGAAGCAATAAATCCAGCTTCTGGACTTCAGATGCTGACGTCATCAGAAGCGAGTTTTCCTCAGAACCTCAATAAAGAGCTTCTGATGGACTACTGCTTCTGAACTAACTTCAGAACCTAAAATCCTATTCAGGAGCAAGCAAACATCTAATCAGACACGTAATGCATGTTCAAATTTTTCTTTATAAAATCAAATCTTTCAACAGTTAAAGGCTTAGTAAATATATCAGCCCATTGATTTTCAGTATCAATGAATTGTATATCTAAAACTCCTTTTTGAACATCATCTCTGATAAAATGGTGTTTGATTTCAATGTGCTTAGCTCTTGAATGCAAAATTGGATTTTTAGACAAACAAATAGCAGCAGTATTATCACAATAAATGGGAATACTGTTAACAGTTATCTGATAATCTTCCAACTGATGTTTCATCCAAAGTAGTTGTGTACAACAACTTGCAGCTGAAATGTATTCTGCTTCTGCTGTAGACATAGCAATAGTTGTGTGTCTTTTGCTAGCCCAGGATATAAGATTATCACCCAGAAATTGACAATTGCCACTGGTTGACTTTCTTTCAATCCTATCACCAGCATAATCAGCATCACAGAATCCAATTAGCTTATAATCTAAGGATTTCCTATAAAGGAGTCCAAGATTAGTTGTTCCTTTCAAATACCTGAAGATTCTCTTGACAGCAGTCATATGAGATTCTCTAGGATCTGATTGGAATCTTGCACACAAGCATACACTGAATAAAATATCTGGCCTAGATGCAGTGAGGTATAACAAAGAACCAATCATACCTCTATACAGCTTCTAATCCACTTTAGCTCCTTCATCTTCTTTGCTTAAGGTGCACGTAGGGTGCATTGTACTTTGATTGATGAACATAGACTCCATCTTTGCATTGATTGATTTGAATGCCAAGGAAGAACTTCAGCTCTCCCATCATGCTCATTTCAAATTCATCCTGCATTAACTCAGAAAATTCCTTGCAAAGAGATGCATTAGTAGAACCAAATATTATATCATCAACATATATTTGCACAACAAGAATATCTTTCCCAAGGGTCCTTCTGAAGAGTGTAGTATCAACCTGTCCTCTTTTAAAATCATTCTTGATTAAGAAATTACTTAGTCTATCATACCAAGCTCTGGGAGCTTGTTTCAAGCCATATAGTGATTTCTTCAGTTTAAAAACATGGTCAGGATATTTAATATCCTCAAATCCAGGAGGTTGCTTGACATACACTTCTTCTTCTATGACACCATTTAGAAATGCACTCTTGACATCCATTTGATATAATATTATGCCATGATTAACTGCATAGGAAAGAAGTAACCTGATTGCTTCCAATCTTGCAACTGGAGCAAACGTTTCAGTGTAATCAATGCCTTCTTGTTGACTATACCCTTGTGCAACAAGCCTGGCTTTATTTCTTGTTACTTCACCTTGCTCATTCAGCTTGTTTCTGAATACCCATTTTGTTCCAATAATGTTCTTGTGCTGAGGTTTGGGTACCAGATCCCACACATCATTTCTTTGAAATTGATTCAACTCTTCTTGAATAGCTAGGATCCATCCATCATTTGAAAGTGGTTCATCAACTGTTGTAGGTTCAATCATTGAGATTAGTCCAATCATTGACTCCACTTGTCTGAAATGTGATCTTGTTCTTCTTGGACTATCTTTGTTTCCAATGATTAGCTCCTCAGGATGCAAAGACTTGTGTTTGAATGTGTTTCTGGGAGGATCTGCTTGATGTGAGCCATCTTGTGCTTCATCAGAAGCAGCTTCATCTTGTGCTTCTGATGTGGGTTCAGCTTCTGGACTATCTTCAGACTCAGCTATCTGATCAGGTTCTGGAGTAGCTTCAGGAACCTGTATCTCTACAAAACTTTCACCTTGCTTTGAAGTTTTATCTTCAAGCTCCTTGTCATCAAATTTAACGTGCATAGATTCTTCAACACAGAGTGTTTCTGAATTATACACTCTATATGCCTTTGACCTTTCAGAGTAACCAAAAAAGATTCCTCTTTGGGCCTTGGCATCAAATTTCTTTAGGTAGAGCTTGTTGTTCATAATGTAACATGTACATCCAAATTGATGAAAGTAGGAGATATTGGGTTTTCTTCCTTTAAAGAGTTCATATGCTGTTTTCTCCAAAATAGGTCTGATATAGATCCTGTTTTGAACATAGCATGATGTATTCACTGCTTCTGCCCAAAAATGTTTTGGTAAATTGTTTTCATGAATCATGGTTCTGGCCATTTCTTGTAAAGTTCTATTCTTTCTCTCTACAACCCCATTTTGTTGTGGTGTTCTAGGAGAAGAGAATTCATGGAAAATTCCATGTTTTTTTCACAAAAAGCTTCAAATGGCTCATTTTCAAATTCTCCACCATGATCACTTCTGACTTTCAAAATTTTTGATTCTTTTTCAGATTGAATTTGAGTGCTGAAGCTACTGAATACATCACACGCAACATCTTTACTCTTTATGAATTTCACCCAAGTCCATCTGCTGTAATCATCAACATTGACTAATCCATATTTACTTCCATATAAGGATGCAGTACTCACTGGTCCAAATAAATCAATATGGAGTAATTCTAAAGGTCTTGAGGTTGAAACAATGTCTTTGGTTTTAAAAGATGATTTCACAATTTTCCCTCTCTGACATGCACCACAGAGTGCATCTGAATGATAGTCAATGTCTGGTAGCCCTTTCACAAGTTGTAACTTACTAAGCTTAGAGATTAACCTCCAGTTAGCATGTCCCAACCTTCTGTGCCACATCCATTTCTTATCATTCACTGATAGTAGGCACATCACCTTCTGATCAGCCAGTTCAGAAAAATTGATTTTATAGACATTGTCAACTCTCTTTCCCTTGAACACAATGGATTTGTCTTCCTTGTTGATTACTGTACAGTTGGGTTTTTCAAAAAGCACATCATAACCATTATCACAAAATTGACTAATGCTCAAAAGGTTATGTTCAAGACCATCTACCAACCATACATTATTAATTGAGGTAGAGGAATTACCAATAGTTCCTGTACCTATGATCTTGCCTGACTGGTTGCCTCCAAATTTCACATTTCCTCCCTTTTTTATTGTTAGGCTGAGGAACATGGACTTGTCTCCTGTCATGTGTCTTGAGCAACCGCTGTCTAGGTACCATGATCTTTGCTTTGGCACTGCTCTTAGACATACCTGCATCATTGACATTTTTAGATTTAGGTACCCATTGTTCTATGGGTCCTGGAAGGTTAGTACTTAAGGCTTTACTCTTCACTTCTTGTACCTTGTGCTGTGAGTTGGGTTGCTTCTGATTAACCATCACCTTAGGTTTTGGTATTTCAGAAGCAGTAACTGTCTTCTTCTGAAACTTAGACTTCAGAGCCCCAGATTTTGGTTTTACCAGACTCTGAGGAATAGGTTCTGATCTTTTCAGGATCCTAACCTTTGAAGTCTTGGAATCAGATTTGATCATAACCTTTGACTTAAAGTTCTTTGGCTTTGAAGTAATCTTAGCCTTAGAACTAGAAGCTTCAGGTTCTGATTGAACAACAGTTTCCAACTCAGCCCCTTCTGGTACAAAGAAGGTTTTCAGTCCTTCCTTGATGCATTCACAACAAGATTTTAGATTGGTTTTCTCAAGTTTCACTTCTGGAAAACCAATTCCTCTGCCATTGTTCTTGTAAATGCTATAAATCATAGAAGCTACTCTGCTTCTGTCAATGCCAGATATAATAAAATCTTCAAGAGCAATTTCATGGTTACTTAAAGGTTTTTCATTACACTTTTCTTGTAGCTTCTGACATAAGAACCTGAGCTGATCTTCGTATGTTTTACACATGAAGTCAAAACCCCTAAGTCCTTGTTCAGAAGCTTTCAGATCCAATAGAGTTGATTTTTGTTGTTGTACCAAATCAGCATATTTTTCTTTTAAATCCTTCAACTCATTGGTTCTTACTTCAAAATGTGTAAGAAGTTCTTTAAGTGACTCAACAAGTTCATCTCTGGGAATTTTGGAATATACCTCGTTTTCATCTTCTGAGTCTGAATCTGATCCAGCTTCTGAAGTTGCTGTTGCTACCAACCCAACAGCTATCTTTGCATCTTCATCAGCTTCCTCTTTATCAGATCCAGATTCACTACCCAAATCATCCCAGGTTGCCATTAAACTCTGCTTAATCTGCTTCTTGAATTTGCTTGGTTTGAATGTAGACCTCTTTAACTTGTCCTTTGACTTTTCTCTTTGAAGATCAGGGCATTCAGCAATGAAGTGTCCAGGCTTCTTACAGTTGAAGCATCCCTTCTGATCTTCTTTCTTTGAGCTTCTGGAGTTACCTCTTCTGGAGAGAAACTTTCTGTTCTTCTTGGCCAGATATTGAAGTCTGTTTGAGAGCATGGCCATTTCAGCAGCATCTGGTTCAGAATCTGAACTTGACTGTTCTTCCTCTTCAGATTCAACCACTTTGAGAGCTTTTGATGACTTGCCTTTGGATGGAAGAGCTATTGATTTACTCTTCTTAGTAGACTCATGTTCATTAAGACTTAACTCATGAACTTTGAGAGAACTAACAAGATCTTCGACACTTAAAGTGTTTAAATCTTTAGCTTCCTCAATGGCAGTCACTTTTGGTCTCCATCTGGCAGGTAAGCTTCTGAGTATCTTGCTTACATGATCAGAAGCAACATAGCTCTTCTTTAGAATCTGTAGCCCAGAAACTAAGGTTTGAAACCTTGAGTACATCTCCTCAATAGTTTCATCATCCTTCATCTTGAATAACTCATACTAATGTACGAGCAGGAGAGCCTTTGCTTCTTTGACCTTCTTGCTCCCTTCATAATTTGAACAGAGAGAAGCAAACATAGCTTTAGCAGTGGATTTGTCACTCATCTTCATGTATTCTGCTTTGGGTATGGCAGTGACAAGGGCTCCTCTGATAATATGATGCTTCTTGTAGAGTTTCCTCAGTTCTGGAGTATGTTTCTTTCTATCCACAGCAGCTCCTTCTTCATCAAGGACTAAATCACCAACACCATCTTCCAGAATATCCCATAATTCTTCATCTAGGCTCATGATGTAACTGTAAAAGTTGGTCTTCCACCAAGAGAACTCTTCAGCATCTCCATTGAACTTTGGAACTTTTCCAACACTGGTTTTCTTACTATCACTATAATCATGTGAGACATTTTTATAGCTAGTATCACCAGGACCAGTAGGAGGAGGAGTAGACATGTTTTTCTCAGATCTTTGACTGTTGCACGGTTAAGTGTTACACAACAGACCAAGGCTCTAGATACCAATTGAAGGTGAGAAAAACACAAGAAGGGGGGTTGAATTGTGTTTTGAAAAATTCTTCAATTTCTCCTAAAAACTGAACACACTGATCAGAAGCTAAGTGAGACAACTTCTGAAGTGATAATCAGAATCTAAATGCAGCGGAATAAAACAGAGAGAGAGAAGAAGAACGACACAAAACAATTATACTGGTTCCTTCCACAATCCGGAAGTAGTCCAGTCCCCCTTGCACTTCCAAGGAGATTTCACTATGAGTAATATCCGATTACAAATGCTCAAGCACACAAGCAAGAGACTTCCTTTTCTCAAGCACACAAGCTAGAGACTTCCTTTGCTCAAGAACACAATCAAGAGACTTCCTGCTCAAGCACAACTGCAAGAGACTTCCTAACTAAACAAAATTACACAAAAAATTGTTTAAGGTTGAACACTTGATATACAATCAGAGGTGCTCTCAATACAAATCAGATACAGACTCAATGGACTTAAGAATTTCTAAGATATGACTTTTAGACACAGAAATTCTAAGTGAATGCAGAACAATTTCAGCAGAGATTTGGCACTTGTAAAAAATGTTATGAGTCTTTCGTTTAGCGTTCTTGCATTACCAAATTTCTAGGTCTTCACTCCTTTATATAGAGGTGTGAAAGAGACGTTGTGAAATTGCCAGCACACCAAAGAGTCGTTGTTGAAGCTTGATCTTTCACCAATGATCTTTTGCCTGATTTGGTTGTTGTCCTATGAAGAACCAATTTGAAATCCATTCCTTATCCAAAGGAACATATATGCAGGCGAGACCGTATTCTGGAGCTGTTTTCTTGTCTTGAAGCGTGGACACAAAACAGAGTAGTGGAGAACGTGGCTGTACAATTCGTACAATAGTACAATGTCAACGCTTTCGTCCAAATTGCAAGCACATGCCTTCAAACACCTTTGAAATGGCCGTTGCAATGTTCCACTGATTTTCTGCTGTGTTTTCGAGACCAATAGACAGCTTTTGCAATGTAGATCCTTCAATCTTTGAATGTTTTGCAAATCCAGTTGATCTTCAGCTTCTGGTGAAATGACTTCTGATGAGGCAGCTTCTGATGATGCAGCTTCTTCAGCTTCTGATGATGTGGCTTCTGGACCTCTTGTCTTCAGAAGCACTATTCTTCAAGAGCAGCTTTACTTCAGGAGCGGTATTTCTTCAGGAGCAGCTTGACTTCAGGAGCGCTTTGCCTTCAGAATCATCTAAGCTTCATTTCCTTTTGCTCTTTATTTGCTCATTCAGAACCAACCAATGATGTAACTTTTTAACTGTGGTCCTGTACACTTGAACAAATATTAGCTAGTCTAATTTACAATTTTTAATACCTTGTTATCATCAAAACTCTTTAAGGTTCATTGTTAAACACATTTTGTTCCAACACTATTGATTTACTCTTCTTAGTAGACTCATGTTCATTAAGACTTAACTCATGAACTTTGAGAGAACTAACAAGATCTTCAACACTTAAAGTGTTTAAATCTTTAGCTTCCTCAATGGCAGTCACATTTGGTCTCCATCTAGCAGGAAAACTTCTGAGTATCTTGCTCACATGATCAGAAGCAACATAACTCTTCTTCAGTATTTGTAGTCCAGAGACTAATGTTTGAAACCTTGAGTACATCTCCTCAATAGTTTCATCATCCTTCATCTTAAACAACTCATACTGATGAACCAACATATGAGCTTTTGCTTCTTTGACCTTCTTGCTGCCTTCATAGTTTGAACAGAGAGAAGCAAACAGAGCTTTAGCAGTGGACTTGTAACTCATCTTCATGTACTCTGCTTTAGGTATAGCAGTGACAAGAGCTCCTCTGATAATATGATGCTTCTTGTAGAGTTTCTTTAATTCAGGCATATGTTTCTTTCTATCAACAGCAGCTCCTTCTTCATCAAGAACCAAGTCACCAACACCTTCTTCAAGTATATCCCATAGTTCTTCATCTAAACTCATGATATAACTGTAGAAGTTGGTTTTCCAACAAGAAAATTCTTCAGCGTCTCCATTGAACTTAGGAATCTTTCCTACAATGGATTTCTTATTGTCACTGTAATCATATGCGACAGTATGATGACTGGTATGACCAGATCCACTAGGAATAGGAGATTCACCAGACATGTTTTTCTCAGATCTTTTTCTGTTACACTGTTAAGTGTTGAGTTAACACACCAAGGCTCTAGATACCAATTGAAGGTGAGAAAAACACAAGAAGGGGGGTTGAATTGTGTTTTAAAAAAATTCTTCGTTTCTCCTAAACTGAACACACTGGTCAGGAGCTAAGTGAGACAGCTTCTGAAGTGATAATCAGAATCTGAACGCAGCGGATAAAAACAGAGAGAAAGAGAAGAAGAAAGACACAAAGCAATTATACAAGTTCCTTCCACAAACCGGAAGTAGTCCTGTCCCCCTTGCACTTCCAAGGAGAGTTCACTAAAAAGTAATATCTGATTACAATTGCTTAAGCACACAGCAAGAGACTGCCTTTGCTCAAGCACACTTTGCAAGAGTCTTCCTATGCTCAAGAACATAATCAACAGACTTCTATGCTTAAGCACAACTGCAAGAGACTTCTAAACAAACAAGATTACAAAGAAAAATGTTTGAGGTTGAACACTTGATATACAATCAGAGGTGCTCACAATACAAATTAGATAGGACTCTAAGACTTAAGAATTTCTAAGATGAGACTTGAAGAAACAGAAATTCTAAGTGTATGCAGAACAATTTCAGCAGAGGTTTGGCACTTGTAAAAATATTGAGAGTCTTTCGTTCAACATTGCCAAATCTCTAAGTCTTCACTCCTTTAGATAGAGGTGTGAAAGAGATGTTGTGAAATTGCCAGCACATCAAAAGAATCGTTGTTGAAGCTTGATCTTTCACCAATGATCTTTTGCCTGATTTGGTTGTTGTCCTACGAAAAAGCAATTTGAAATCCATTCCCACTGTGAAGGAACATCTTTGCAGACGTAGCCGTATTCTGGAGCTGTTTTCTTGTCTTGTAGCGTGGACGACTGCAGAGTAGTGGGGAAGGTGGTTGTACAGTTCGTACACAGTACAATGTCAACGCTTTTTGTTTCTTTTGCAAGCAAATGCCTTCAAACACTTTTGAAATGACCGTTGCAAAGTTCCACTAGTCTTCTGTAGTGTTTTCGAATCCAATAGACAGCTTTTGGAGTGTTGATCCTTGAATCTACAACTTGTGGTGATGATCACCTTCTGATGAGCTTCAACTTCTGATGAAGTTGCTTCTGAACTACCCGCTTCTGATGAACTTTAGCTTCTGATGACGTCATCATTCTTCAGGAGCACTTTGTCTTCAGGAGCACTTTTAGTCTTCAGGAGCAGTTCTCTTCAGACGCTTTAAAGCTTCCTTTTCTTGATTCCTTAGCTCTCTTTTTGTTCTTCAGAACCTTTATATGATGTAAATTTTTAACTATGGTCCTGTACACTTGAACAAATATTAGCTAGTCCAATTTACAATTTTTAATACCTTGTTATCATCAAAACTCTTTAAGGTTCATTGTTAAACACATTTTGTTCCAACAGTATCAAGATCTGAAGAAGTTGTTTTGCTGGCCAGGAATTAAGAAGGACGTAGCTGAGTTTATGTTTATGTTTATGTGCTTAGACTCATAATTGTTGTTGGTGATAAGTTGTTTTGATGATTTTTTCTTAACTAAGTGTATCCAATGAATTGGTGAGTGATTATTGTTGAAACATGTTTAAATTTACTTCATAAATGATTATACATGGTTGTATGTTGATGGGGCTTGAATTTGTGTGGTTGTTTGTGAAGTTTGAATGAAAATGATAAAATATGAACTTTTGGTGAAAAATGAACTAGATGATGATTTTGATGTGAATGGAGGTTATGATTCCATCTTTGTGGTTGTTTTGATTGCCTTTGGATGTATGTTAACTAATAAACAAGTTAGGGGGACGAATTTGGGACCAAGGGGATCAAAATTGGGGTTTTTGGATGAAAATAGGGTGGGTTCCCGAGAGGAAACCCAAAAACTGGGTTGTCCTCTTTGGTGCAGCTCGCTTGTCGAGTTTGAGCTAGCCATGGCGAGTTGCTCAGGGCAGTCACCCATGTTTTGGGTGTTCCGGATACTCGGGGGTCGATCCAGACTTTCCTAAATTATTCTTTTGACGTGTTTAACTATTGTTATGTATTCTAAACCTTTGGAAACATCAAATGAATTGGATTAAGATTGGTTTTGTGAATCAAATCGAAATTATATGAAAAAATATTCAAGAACATAAATTTTTCTGAAACTCGTCTTTCTCAAGGAAATTGGTAGGGTTATGATTTATTTTCTATAATAATGATTATAAAATGGTTTTGAAAAACTGTGTGTGAGCTTTAAACTTGGTTTTGCTTTGAAAATGGTTTTCTTTTGGAAAATGATAAAGTGAGACGAACTTAGTGAAATTTTGGAATTAAGCGGAATCAAGCTATGATTTGAATATACATGAACTACTGTGATGATATGTGGTATATGTATATGTTTTGTTGAGGTGTTTGAACATGTATGCCTTGTCATTAACTAATTACTTAGGAAATGATGAAAGTTATGAAAATAGACGAACTTTATTAAAATGAGGTTTAATGATTGGATAACTTGTAAATAACTATGTGGACATGATAATTTGATAAAATAAGAGAGAACTAAGGTTTGTTGGTTGTTTGTTAAGTTGGATATCATGATGTGATTAATGGTCCGTCTAGTATGCGAAATATGCTATATGTAACAATGTTGTTTCTTTGTAGTGATGTATACTTCACAATTGTTTATGATTGTTGATTATAAATATCTGGAGTTAAATTTTTTATGATGAATATGTAGAGATGACTTATTATTTGATAACATGTTGATGTGTGGTTGTATTGTTTGATAATGCAAATGTGGAGATATGTGGAGAATATGTAGAGTAAATTATAGTTATGCATTATCGAGTCAATACTTGGCATCCATGCATTCATAAGTCCATATGAAGATATATGCAGAGATATGTAGAGGGATCAATCGATAAAATTACCTCCGACATTCAATGGTACCACATGCATGTAGAGTCGTGTCTAGAGAATTACATATGCATGAGTTATGTAAATCATGTGTTTTGGAGAAATTATATGTTGGTGAATTTGGTGTAACTTGTGAAGTTGTTTAATTGAACTTGAATGAATGAAGATGCTTGTACACTTGAATATTGTAAACGAAGAGATGATTTAATTATGCTAATTATTCACTTGTTGATAGCTTTAAGGGATGATATGACTGTTCATGCTTACATGTTTCTTAATTTCCTTTAATGTTATTCATTTGGTTATACTTCAATTGTGGAATGTTATCTAACCCCAGTGGTTGTTTGGTTGACCGCCTACCTTATTCGTATGGATGAGTAGACGGCGTGCAGAATTAGTCGCTTTGCTTGGCTTGTGAGTATGTTTGAGGCTAGCTTAGTGTTGGGCTCTGATTAGGGTGTCTGTCGGTTGTTTTTGTTTTATGACTTTATGAGATTTATCACTCAGTATATTGAGATTGGAGATTTATTTTGGTGATGTATTATGATTATGTGACATGACTACTTTGGAGATTTTATTTAGTTGTTGATGATATGTTATGAGATTATTCCGCTACGATCTTTTGAAAAATTAATTATGCATGTTTTGAACTTATAGAAGAAGTAGCATCTAAATCCTTTATATGATTTGTGTTATCCGCGTGATTATGGCTCAAACTAGTGTTATCTTATGAAATTAGTGTTATCTTATGTTGATTTTCGTGCTAATTAATTATGTTAATTATGGGTATGATGAACTTTGTAAAATTAAGTTGTTTATGTGCTTAAACTTATGCTTGATGTTATAGAATAAGTTGTTTTTGAGATTTTAGAATAAATGTGTGAAAATCATGATGTTGCTGTTGATTATGGCTCAAACTATGTTTTAATTGCTTGCTATGTGTTTGAGTATGTTTGTATATTGAATTTTATGGAATGAGTTATGTTAAATGTTATGTTGTTGATGGTGAACTTGTGAGAAATGGGTGAATATTCATGAAATTGTGTTTTAGTGAATTGAACTTTGTGATTATGTTGGTGTTGTTGTTATGGTGGAATGGGTATGAAATTCTGTTTTGGTTATAAGTTTTGGGTTTGAAATTGAATTTGGGAAAAAACATGTTTTTAATTCAAAAGCCGTTTTAAGTGATTATGCGAAATAATCGATTTTGAGCTAAGTAAATTGAAATGTTTTTGAGTAAGAAGTGAGGTTAAATAGTAGGGTTTAAGTGATTGAAATTGTTTTGGCTCGATCGGGATAGAAAATGGTTTTGAAAACGGACGCCCCTGCGTGAAAACACAAAAATTCAGGAACCTTGTCAAGGCAGCACGATTGTGTGACCTGGGAGTACAGACCGTGGGTATGGTTTGCACTTGGTATGCACGACCATGTGGTCAGTTGGCATGACCGTGTGCCCTATACTGTGTCGGGGAAACTCATTTTTTTTGTCGTTTTTCGATGTTTTGAGCATACCATTAGGTCCCAAATACCTAAACTTAGTTAATTGATGTCTAATTGAGTACTTCAACTTGTTTAACTTGGTTTGGATTGGAATTGAATTGTATGGTGCAAACTTTTGAAAATAGACGAACTTTGACATTTTAAGAAATAGACGGATTTTGAAATTTAATGAATCATGTTAAGATAACTTGAGAATGAATATGTACTATTGTTGTGAAGATGAATGAGAATTGGTTTGATTATGATATGTATTCTTGAAATGTGGATTAGCTATCTTAAATGCTTAATTGTGTTAAAATGCCAATTGTACTAAATGAATGATTGTTGTTTCTTGAGGAGATAAATGGTGTTGATGATTTTGGTAAAGATGATTTATTGAGAATGTTAAATTCATGATGGTGTGAATGTGTATATGTGTATAAATGACGATGAATACATGTATATAAAGTGGTGAAGTTTATGATGGAGATGTTTTGTATGAAAGTATGGATTTAGTGAGTCATATGTTCATGCATTCATGAGTTTTGGAGTATGATATTTCAATATCCAAGTGGAGATTAGGATAATTTTATCCAAGTGATGATTTAGGATATTTCAATATCCAAGTTGAGATATGATTGATCGGTAAAATAACTCCGACATCCGAAAACGGTACCACATACATGTAAAATGGTGTCTAGAGCATTGCATGCATATGAATCCATGTGACATGATTTATACTTGATGTTGGTGAATGATGTGATATAAGGTGATATATGTAAATGGCGTGAATTATGTGCATTAAATGAATTATATGCATTATGTGGTTGTTTGGTCACCGCCTCGCCATTGAAAAATGGTGTAGACGTGCATGTATAAGAACGTTTGAGATGGCGTGAGTATTTGAGGAGTTGCTTGAGGCCTCCTCTTTTCCTTGCTTTTGGAGTCTAGATTAGGGCTCTGATTAGGATTTTTGGGATTCATTCTATTTTTATTCTGTATTGGAATTTTATGGAGACTTTGTTATCTCAATTTGGTGTTACAGACATCACCACATCATGCACTACCATATACCAAAAAAAATTGATAAAAGTATCCTTCAAACCCATCTGGTCTGGGAGCGCCATCAACATTAAGGTCAAACACCGTTGTTTTAATTTCAGAGGTTAACGACAAAATAAGTAACATGTTATTATCCTCTGGTGTCACCAAGGAAGGAATAACCTTGTCTATCAAGAGATTGGCCGTGCAAGCATTCTGATTACCAAATATATTATGAAAGTAATCAAGTATATGTGTTTCAATGGCCTCAGGGGTCCCTGGAACCGTGTCACCATCCATAATTGTAATTTGCTTACATGCCGCTTTGATCTGAGCAACACAATGGAAGTAAGACGTGTTTCTATCCCCGTGAATGAAGCTATTACTGCGAGCTCTCTCCCTCCAGAGTTGGTGCTGACAATTCAAAGCTTCCGTTAGAACCATTTGTGCTTGCAAGTTTTGCCCAAGAAGCGGTTCAGTTGGTCTTTCTGAATCGATAAGGTGCTGATGTTTTTAACTTCATCAATAGCAAGCTTAACTTGTCAATCAATATCACCAAATACCGATTTATTCCACACTTTGAAAGTGGATTTAATTCGCTTTAATTTCTGCTGCAAACACGCCATGCCCATGCCAACTAAAGGTTTCATCCAATTCTCCTGGACAAGTTGTTTACAATCAGCATAAGTTGTCTAAGATTTTAAAAATTTGAAAGGAGTAGCATGTGAAACTGAAGAGAACTCTTGGGAAACTAATAAGGGGTGGTGATCTGATTGGTGTCTAACCAAAGACCAACAAGAAATATTACGCCAAAAATCCAACCAATGATCATTAGAAATTGCCCTATCAAGACGGAGCATCACACTAAATCAATAAAAAGAGTGAAAAGACAGACACATGATGCGGTCACAATGCTAGTATTCAATAAGGGGGATTTCATTAATATTTCAATGGACATTGCTTTTACATTTTTTTTAAGGCTTTGTTTGCAAGTTTTGAGGTGAGGGGAGGGGAAGGGATAAAGGAGGGAAAGCCTTCCCCTTGTTTGGGAGTTAAAGAAACCAACAAGGAAAGGAGATAGAGGGCTTATGTGCTAATTTTACTATTTTACCATTTTTTGTCTTAAAATCAATACATTGTGTTATACTTTGTAATTTATCTTATAAATTATAATTGGAATTTTGAATTATTATGAGGACAAAATTGTCAATTTGTATGTTTAAACCCCCCTCCAATTTGGGGGAACTTTAAAATGGACAAATGAAGCCCTTCAAAACCCCCCCTAAACCTTTCCCTATTTTTTTAAAACTCCCAAACAAGGGTTTACGTCTCCATAAGCCTTTCCCTCCCCTTCCCTCCAAAACCCAACTCGCAAACAAATCCTTAGGGAACTTTTACATTGTTTTTTATTTTTGAAACAACTTTTACATTGTTTTTTTTTTTTGAAGAACTTTTACATTGTTTTTAAAAAACTTTTTTTTTATTTACCACAAAAACTTTTTTTTTTTTAAATTATAAATTGATCTCGGTGTATCCCCTTTTTCTCGTTCCCCAAAACAAACATATTTAACACCTATTGTTTGTTTATTTATTTATTTATTATGGTACATGGTTCTGCTTTCGGACTTAGATTGGCTTCACTCATACGCATGCTACAAGGTTCTGCTTTCTATCTACGCCGAGGTTTTAGTAACTTCTCTGCTCGGTTAGGGTTTCTATTTATTTCTATTTTGTGATCCCTCTTTTCTCAATTTGTGATGATGGAAGAACAAGATTCCGGTCCGATTCCGATGGACATTGATTCGTTTCCTCAACCCTCTGATAGAGTTGGTCGTAGTAATTTTTATGATTCTCGTACCTGGGATCATATTTTGGGTGTTTCTCGCAATGGAGATGCGGTTGCGGTACCAGTAGCTAGTAAAACTAACAAGGTTGGTGTTGCGGCATTGGAAAAGAGTAAGACATCAGAGAAAAAGGAGAATGTTGAAAAGGGTTATTGCAATGATAGAGGTTTCTATGATTGTAATATTTGTCTTGATTTTGCTAAGGACCCTGTAGTTACTTGTTGCGGTCATTTGTTTTGTTGGCCATGCTTATATAGATGGTTGAATACAAAATCACCATTGTCGTTTACAAGATCCTCTCTAGCTAAAGAATGTCCAGTTTGCAAGGGTGAAGTTACTGATAAGACTGTTACTCCAATTTATGGTGGTGGGAATGACGTCGAGGTTCGTGACGAGGATTCAAGTTCTACCACTCTGCAAATCCCTCCTAGGCCTGATGCAAGGCGTGTCTCGAAGGCTTCTGCTTCAAAGGTTCGAGTTACTAATTGGTCGTTTTCTTTTATTATTAACCCTCCGTTTCCTAGGAGAAACAGGATCCAGTAATCAGGAGTTCCGTTATGAGTTAAGGTAAGTCTGAACAATTCGTTATTTGGTTGATGGAGCTAATTAACTATTTGCTTTCAATTGCTTAGTTTCCTAATGTGTGGTTTACAATTGCTTTCTAAGGTGGAGACATTTTATTTGTTATTATTGTATTTGGTTTGCAAATGTAAAGGGCTCGAATGCACATCCAATGTAAATGCATCAAATAGCTGAGTTTCTATGTTAGTTTTAGTCGTTTTGAACTCTCAAAACCCTTGTTTATCGTAATCTTATAATGACTAAATTATTAGTGCATATATTTTAAGATATGTTTGTTGGTTGGTATTTTGTTGATAGTTATGATAATTTCTCTTGATTCATCTAAAGTGAATTTTGAATTTTGCGTAGTTAAAGAAAAGTAATGTTCTTATACTTCTTTATTATTCTATAAGAGTGGTTGTCTAGACATGGATAACGACATTTGCATGTAATTTATCTTTTTTAACACAGTATCCGTCCCACCGACTAATTTGATGGTTCAATCTCATCTTCCATTTGCGATGCCCCATATAAAGTATGTACTAGTCCACCGAAATTGGCACCGTTGGAATCGAATGTGAGTCTTTGAGAGGAACATACTTCAACGTCTCACACCATTAGGCCTCA
Source organism: Medicago sativa (assembly GCF_051527215.1). Taxonomy (NCBI): domain Eukaryota; kingdom Viridiplantae; phylum Streptophyta; class Magnoliopsida; order Fabales; family Fabaceae; genus Medicago; species Medicago sativa. The sequence continues at coordinate 52,351,076 of NC_140749.1, forward strand.
AATTCATCTTCCATTTGCGATGCCCCATATAAAGTATGTACTAGTCCACCGAAATTGGCACCGTTGGAATCGAATGTGAGTCTTTGAGAGGAACATACTTCAACGTCTCACACCATTAGGCCTCAAATCTGTGTTTACAATCAACCTTTATCGACTAGGCATAACTCTTCAAACTAAAACCCTCTTTCATATATACAGAAATGATTTTTACGCAACCTTTTCTTTCAAAAATTTTAGAAATTTAAGAAATGCTTTCACAAACCAGCTCCACTGAAAACTAGCTCCTCTAACCGTGACCACACTCCAATTTAAATACTTTGCTCAAACCACGGCTCTTGCCGATTTAAGCTGCCACACACATATTCTGAAATCTTAGCCATTGGACACGCAGCACACTGATTTGAGGTCTCCTATGCCAAATTATAACTGCACGTCACAAGCTCGAAATTGTTTGTGTTTATCTCTGATCTGTGAGTTTGATGTAGGTTTTGTTCGTTAAGTTTGAGGTTCCGTTCATTCTAATTTTAATTTGAGTTCAGTAGAATGTGATTCCTCAGATCTCAGGTTCCACGTCTTGTAGGTTTATGTCTTGTGTTTGATCGAACCCTTCATGAATTTGATGTGCTGCACACATGAATTCTAAGCGCCCCACACGTCGATTTCAACCACCACACATACTCTGAAATCTTAGCTATCGGACATTCCGCCCGCTGATTTGAGGTCTCCTATGCCAAATTGTAACAACGCACCTCACAAGCTCGAAATTGTTCGTGTTTATCTCTGATCTGTGAGTTTGATGTAGGTTTTGGTGGTTAAATTTTAGGTTCCATTCATTCTAATTTTAATTTGAGTTCGGTAGAATATGATTCCATGGATCTCAGGTTTTAAGCTCCTTTCATTCCAATTCAGCTGAATTCGATGATGAGTTCATCTGCTTCCATGTCTTACAGGTTTATGATCGATGATTGATTGCATAACTTCGGCTTTTGGCTTTTCTTTGATCGAATCCTTCATGAATTTGATGTGCAGTTATGGTATTAATTTTACAAAAAAACAAAAAAAACATACTAGCTTGTGACAATCATCAAGGTGTTGGTGAAAGTATGCTAGTGGGTACAAACTATTGGTGATATTTTTGAAGTTCTGCGAAAAGGAACAATGTTGTGGCTAATGATCATAACGAACATAAAGGGTCATAATCGGTGACAATGCCTTAAACTAATGTAAGGCTAAGTTTTTCTTATGGCACAAAGAGTACAAGAAGTAGAAGTACTCAAAAGGTAGCACGCAGGACCCAAGCAATGAAATCCGTTTCCGCCATGGCGAGACAGACAACCTAAACCCCAAACACGACCATTTGATTGTTAAGGAACGGTCATTTAACATGATCTGAGAGCTATATGGTTATTGACTAGACACATGTTTGATCTTTGATAATTTCTAGAGATATCCACTGTTGGCTGCTTAAGAAGAAGAGGCTATTGCTGCTACCTTGTTTATTGTTAGATGGGTGCAAGAGTTGGTTTATATTTTAAATCTATCACTAGAAAATCTATGATTTGTCCCGTGAGCAGGGACATGTATTGTTATATGCAGGGGCCGGAGTTCGAACCCCGGACACCTCATTTATTCACTTTGAAAAAGGTAAATTTTAACTACTAGGCTACTTGACCCAAAAAAAAAAAAAATTAAGATTTACTACCATGAATGTGCTAGGAAGTTTGTTACCATTTGACTGAAATAAGTTTTATTTTGATTTTTTTTTGTTTAAATAAATTTATGTAAAAGATCCATTTGTTTAAAAAAATAACGAACCCATTCTCTCTAAAACACACACCGCACCACAATATCCGAAAACTCTCTCACTCCCGATCTTGATCTACACCGCCTCTCCAATCAACACAGTCGTCGTATCTTGCACCGATCATCACCGTCGTCGTAGCATGCACCAATCACCACTGTCCTAGCTTGCACCGATCACCATCGCCTCTCCGATCTACACCACCTATCCGATCACTACCGCCTCTGCGATCGACCATGTTATATCTGTCAAAGCCGACGCTCAATCTGTCGAGTTTACTTTCACTTTAGATTGAATTGAATCATGATCAATTTCTTCGAATTGCAGTAAAAATGTGTTTGTTTAAATGTAATATTCATTGAAATCCATCAAATATCACTTTTGTTTCGAGTTCAATTCATTCCTCTGCATAACTTTAATAACTTTTGGGTGCGTTTGTTTCAGCTTTAAAAAAAAAATAGATTTTGAGTTAAAAGAATCTAGAGATTTTTTTTAGAAATTTTAAAAAAATTTAAAGTTATTTATGTTTGTTTACTATCATAAAAATCATTTTTTTAAGATTTGAAACTCTTACAGTTGAGTTCCTTATGTTTAGAAAAAAAATAGATTTTGGAAAAGATACTTGAAATAGTTTTTCATTTTGAGGCTAAAAATGATTCGTTTAACAAAATGGATTTTTTAAAAATCTAAAACAAACACTACAAAAATAAAAAAAGTGATTTTTTTAGATCAAAAAATATATTTTTTTTAAAAAAAATCCAAAAAAACAGGCCCTTAATTTCGGAAAATCTAGACCATAATATAAATATAAAAGTAACTCTAAGTTGACCTTAATTTCAGAATGCCTGAGTTTAACTTTGTTAATTATTAAGGAGGTTTTGGTTCTTGTCTCCCTCCTTTTGTTTTGCTTTCCCTATTCTTAATATATTTTGGTAGCCTAGCACTTTGCTAGCTACTTGTTTGGTAAACGAAAAAAAATTCGGAAAAGAAAAAACTATACAGATAACTTTAGATTTTTTTCCACGCAAACTTATATTAAGCTTGTTAATGTATGTCTTTCAATTAATTTAATTAATGCAAAATCATAGCTCCATGATCAGCCCAATAATTTTCAATATATAATTAATGAGGTCTAAAACAAGATTTAATATTCCTTAAAAAAAAAATTAATATATGAGGTGATGAGCACTCTTTTGGCCCCCTATTATTTACTCTTTAAGCCTATAAAACAACATTTGAGAGATATCTCTCAATGACTTATAAACACACAATAAGTTGTTTCTGGAGTTACGAACTGAACCGCTATGAAACCAATAAATCGAAATTCTTTATTTTTATCAAAAAAATAAATATATGAAGTCTTTTTGTCTACGAGACACTCTTTTGTTTTTAAAAAACTAATGAAAAAAATTATAGGTTCCCTCAAATAAAAATACTAATGAAAAAAATTAAAGGTGGGTTTTGATAGCTTTATCCTTTGGCTGACAACCTTATATGATCTAATGTCGATCCCTTTCTCTCGTTGCCTATAACAAACTTATTTAACACTTTTTATTTCTCATCGCTTAACTTAATGTGGTTTCTATTCTCCATTAAGAGTTTTTGGAAGGTTTACTCAACAGCTTCTAACAGCTAGTCTGCAACCTCAAATCCACTTCACTTTTACTCAATGCAGGTTTCGAGAATTTTTCATTCAGCTAGGGTTTATATAATTTTTTTTTTGTGACCAACTAGGGTTTATGTATTTTGCCCTCTTTTTTTTGCAGTTTTATTTTAATTTTGTATCCAATTCAAAACCAATCTTATTTTTAATTTTGTGACTCATAAACCCAGGCTTTTTCTGAACACAATTTTGTTTAATAAACTTTTTTGTGATAAAGGCAATTTTTTTTACAGTTTTGTATTATTTGTTTTTTAAATAACAAAGGATAGAATGTTAATTTCTCCTTTGCCTGGGACTTTAACTCTTCAACTAGTTAAATTCGTTAGTTCAACCAATTGAGCTACCAATCCCCCAAAGTGAAAATTCAAAGTTCTGAATTTGGATATTGAATTTGTGATTTGAATATGCTTCTATCCAGAACAGTTATCAGGTGTCATGGCAAATGGAACTATGAACTTGATTGATTTGGTTGATCAACCTTTTGATAGAGTTGGTGAAACTAGCAATGGTGGTGTTGGATTGGATAAGACATCAAAGAAGAGGAAGAATGTCAAAAAGGGTGGTTGCGGTGAAGGAAGTGTTTTTTATTGTAATATGAAGTCAACTCGTTAATTAGATAAACAACAATTGTCTTTAAATACTTGTGCTTGTCATCATCAAAAAGGAAGAGATTTTTGAAACAAAATGGGTTTTGTATAGGAGGAGATCACATTGCTCGCATTGTTTCAGGTTTCTTCCATATCACCGATGTGTTGATTTTCTCAGCAATCACCTTTGTTTGGTAATGCAGGGTCTGGATGATGATGTTAAGCAACGCGTTTGTAGAGGTAATGTTGCTCGTTCCTTCAGTAGGACGAGGTGGAAAAACCATCACGGCCCTGCCGAAAGGAACCACCAATTGTGATATTGGATGTTGGATCTCAACCGTAGGGGTGTCGAGCAGAGACGGAGTGGTGGATAGTCTATTGCGGTTGATGCGGTGAACCTTGCTTCTCAGTTGAGTGGATGCATTGTCATCCATTCTGTAAGTATGATTTTTTTTTTTAATTTGAGTATTGTTGATCTTTAGTGAGCAAAAATATGGTGAGAACTTGGTTTCCCACAAACGCCGCCACAAATCTTGGAATGGATGGGGGTGTGTATCTGCAGGAACTTCAACTATCAACTCTATATATAAGCAAGAAGAGGGGTTAAGGGTAGAAAAATGTCGTACCTTTGGGGAAAGTGTATAGTCCCATTTTATTGAATTGCAGGTTGTTGTGTGGTTTACGTCGTTCATAGTCGTGTGGTTATGATTGCAAGAATCGTAACAATCAAGAGTTACAAAATCAACAGTTATATGGAGCGGTTACGATTCAATGGTTTTTAATTGTCGCTTCGTCTTGTTATGAGCACCCCTTGGGGGGAAGGGTGAAATGTAAGTAATTGGTATAATGTTTGAATTGTGCCTATGTTGTTAGGCCTTAGACCGTTGCGAGCATAGACGTTTGCGCAGTCCAGAACAGTAACATTGATCTATGTTGTTCAAAAACATTGGTGTCACATTACATTGATGTAATTTCATCCCTCATATATATATATATATATATATATATATATATATATATATATATATATATATATATATATATTCCATAAAAAACAGAGAGGGAAAACCACATGTGAGAAGAAAAAGAAATACACGTAGTTCTATTTTATTTTATTTTTTTTGAAATATATATATATTTCCATAAAAAACAGAGAGGGAAAACCACGTGTGAGAAGAAAAAGAAATACACGTAGTTCTATTTTATTTTTTTTTTGAAAGAAAGTTCTAAACTGTATATTGCTAATTGATTTTACCTCGTAAGCATATGTCTAATATGGACTCAGGTCCAAATGGTCAACCTTTTGACATTTTGTCCAAATGGTCAACCTTTTGACATTTTTGAGAGGTCAAACACACTCGTTATTTAATGTTAAATATGTATAATTATTCGATGACTTCCTTGTATGTCTAGAATAAATTTCTGTTGTGCTCGTGAGCTTAGTTCAGTTGGTATGAACAATGCATAATAATATATGCAAGGTCTTGGGTTTAAACCTCGACCACCACCAAAAAAAGAATAAATTCCCTTTTGAAAATGAGGAGTGGAAAAATATATAATTAAAAAGTTTACTTATTCAAATATTTATTATTAGCTTTTAATTTAAATGTTTACTATGAATAATTTTATTATTTTTAAAACTATTTTAGAAAATGTAAAAACTAATTATTTTAAAAGTAATTATGTTCAAGGCAGTAAAAATGTTTACAGATATCTACGATAAAAAAAGAAAACATTTTTAACATCAAAATTATAAGACTACATGATAAAACACTTTATTCAACACTCATATTATTTTTTCTCTTGTCTCTTTTAACTTGGTGGTACATGCACAACAAGGTTTTAAAGAGACAAGGGTACATAAACTATTCAAAAAAAAAAAAAAAAGGAGCATAAGTTGGTTTCATGCTGCAAATCATAAATTTTGTCTTCTTTTCTTTTTGGGTGATTACTCTTTTATTCCCACAACTGGATCCTGAGCTAGAAGAATCAAACATTCTGATATCTCGATATCACTAAGACGCAATTTTATGCAATCTTGAAGCTCTTGATATGAATCTCTCAATTCTTTAAGCTCGAGGAGTTTTGTCACATTGTTTTGCTTCGGAATCTCATCATGATTCTCAGCTTGCTTTTCACCTTCTTGAACTTGTCCCAACACCTCAACAAGTTCTAGATTCAATTTTTCCATATTCGGAGAATCAGAAGAGGAGTTTCCTATGGAATTCATGCGTTTAGGCTTTAGTTTCAAATACTTGGCAGCAACAACATCAACTCCTGGGTGACCAAAAGAATAAGGATTGTTCCCAGGAGAGAACACAACAATAGCAACTTCAGCTCCGCACAAAATGGACAATTCATTTGCTTTCTTGAATAAGCCCGTTCGACGCTTTGAGAAAGTGACCTGCCTCATGTTGGAGTCTTTCACCCTCTCTATTTTAATTTTGCGACGACCCATGATTCCGCAACCTGTTTCATTCAACGACCTACTAAAAAATAAACAAAAGTTTAGAAATGAAGAATGATTGTAAAAGTTGTGTGTATATGTTACACCAACTTCACTATTTATGTGAACATTTTAGAAGAAGGTTCATTGTATCTACCAATAATTTGAAAATATCACACTTTTAGTCATGCACATCATTATCTTTATTATTATTATTATTATTATTATTATTATTATTATTATTATTATTATTATTATTATTATTATTATTGTTATTATTATTATTATTATTATAGAAATATTTATTATCATTCTAACTTTAAATAATTGCCCCTAAAATTTTAGTATATTGTAATTTTTTTAATTTTTAATTCAATTGTACTAATATTGAAAATGCAGACATATCAGAAATATTGGAAAACGAGAAATCTAAATCTTATCTTTATTTGATATTAGAGGGGTGTTATTGTCAAACGCTCAAACACACTATTTTGGTCAAACAATATTTTTTTTTATTAACACTATACATATAGAACCATCCTTGGGAAGAGTACTAGTTCTATTGGCTAAACAAACAACAAAACAAAAAGTAGGAATAAGATCAAAAATTAAATTTAAATCAAACTAATATATATATATATATATATATATATATATATATATATATATATAGAGAGAGAGAGAGAGAGAGGGGGGGGGGGGAGAGTCAGACTCTGTTGACAGGAAATCTCAACCGTATAATTTATTTAATCAAAGGTTACTATGTTTCATGGAGGCCCTGTCGCCCTGTGACCGGGCCTGGTTGGATCACATGGACCTTACTCAGAAGAGGATATTGGTGGCCGACAGCGTCGTTTGTACTTACAAGACTGACGTCCTGTGTACCATGATGGCCGGCTATGACATGGTCCCGGGGGGTGTCTCTGAAAGTCTAGCAGATGAGGCGTCTGGTCTTTGGGAGGAGGAGAGAAGAGGCTTCAGGATATCATTGTTTCCCACCGGGTGGCCCTAAAGGAAGCCAAGGATACGGCAGCGAAGGAGGCGCGGGAAGTGGCCGAGAGGGAAGTACGTGAGCTTAACCAAAAGCTCATCGTTTTTAATTGCAAGTTTGAAGAGGCTCAACAGAAGCTCAGCGAGGTTGCTGCCGGGCTTATGGACGCGGAAAATGAGGCCGGAGATGCGAAGGAATTTCTTTCTTCAAAGACAGCTACCTAAAATTCCAAGCTGAGGAGGTTGATAAAAAGATCTCCCTTTTGGGGAAAGAACTGCAATCCCGTGCTGCGGTCAACAAACTCCTTTCTGGAGACATTGAAGTTCTCACTTATGCGGTTAAATTTCCGACGGGTAAGGAAGCACTGGCTTTGAAACAAGCTTTGGTTAGTAAGACATCGGCGGAGGAGGAGGCTTTGCTTCAACGAGAGTGGGCAGATGAGGTTGTGGCTCTTGCGGAACAGTGTCAGGGGCAGGGCTTTGAGGATTCCCTCGTCCAAGTGGAGTTCTTTCAGGTTCCTTTCAAGGTTGACCGTTCCAATGTTTATCCTGATCAGGAGGTTCATCGGTCTGTGTCACTCGAGGGACAGTTTGCTGAATCGGTGACTTCTAAATGAGTTGATTGTGTTCGCCTCTTCTGCTTCAAGCTTTTTTCTTTTTCTTTTTGGCTGTACTAGATGATGTTCCGCTGTGGCAAACACCCTGTAATAGACTATTGTTTTTGCTTTCCTTCTGCTTCAGATTTTCTCTTGTGCATTTTTAATTCATGCCGCGTTCATAGAAAGACTGCCTTCGATCGCGAGCCTTCTTCTCCCCCTCTATGCGTTATTGCATTTTTAATTCATGCCATGTTCGGAGGAGATTTCCTTCGATCGCGCGCCTTCTTCTCCCCCTCTATACGGATTTGCATTTTTAATCCATGCCGCATTCGGGGGAGATTTCCTTCGATCGCGCGCCTTATTCTCCCCCTCTACGTGAATTTGCATTTTTAATTCATGCCATGTTCGGAGGAGATTGCCTTCAATCGTGCGCCTTCTTCACCCCCTCTACGCGTGTTTGCATTTTATTTCTTGTCGCGTTCAGAGGAGATTTCCTTCGATCGCGCACCTTCTTCTCCCCTTCTACACGTATTTGCATTTTTAATTCATGTCGCATTTGGAGGGGATTTTCTTTGATCGCTCGCCTTCTTCTCCCCCTCAAGGAGTATTTGCTTTTTTAATTTATGCAGTGTTCGGAGGAGATTTCCTTTGACCGATCGCCTTCTTCTCCCCCTCTACGTGTATTTGCATTTTTAATTCATGCCGCGTTCGGAGGAGATTGCCTTCGATCGTGTGCCTTCTTCTCCCAATATACACATGTTTGCATTTTTAGTTAATGTCGCGTTCGGAGGAGATTTCCTTTGATTGCGCGTCTTATTCTCCCCCTCTACCCGTACCTGCATTTTTAATTCATGCCGTGTTCGGAGGAGGTTTCCTTCGATCGTGCGCTTTCTTCTCCCCCTTTACGCGTATTTGCATTTTTAATTCATGCCGTGTTCAGAGGAGATTTCCTTGCTTTATGCATTTTGTTTCATGCAAGATATGCGTTGTCTGCGCACCTCTGTTTGTCTTTATGCTCGGGGGTTCATGACCGGCCAAGGTATAGTCCCTCCTTTACGGGATTTAGGGGGGAGACACTCGTCCTGATGGGTGGCTAGCCTCGAGGTGGATCTTTCATGGTTGTCTAGGTTTTTATTCCACTTAAAAGCAGAAGCCGTAACAACCGTTCGCCATTGCATGCTCTTACGCGCTTTGTTTTCCTATTCCTGTTGGTCAATCATTTAACAACCAAGCAGAATTGTGAGCGGAAGTTTCTCATTTTGTTAATATGTGAAGGTATATTTACAGTGGTATTATTATGGGAAATCGTAGGAAATACTTAGTCGCATATTCGTAAGGAAGTTATTTGTCACCACTATGGTCGTGGGATCCGGGCGAGTCGTTGGTGCTAAGTTATGTCGAGTTCCTAGCGTGGTGGTAGAGTACCTCGGCGGTCCTTACCAGAGGGTGTGCGATACGCTTATACCTTAAATGGCTTTGTAGAGTCTCCGGACGCCGCTTAGGTCTGCGTGAATAGTCACAATCCGCCCTTCTTCGTTATAGTATTTCATTTTTAGATGCACCGTCGAGGCTATCGCGTTAGTGCTGCGAGAGTTGGGCGGATGAATACACGGTTGTAGGTGGAGGCGCCGGGAATTACTAGGAATAGAACTTCCATAATTCTCTTTCCTGCTCCATCTCCGAAAGTGACGTCTAAAGTAACGTATCCCCATGGACGCGGGTTCATACCGTTGAGGCCTATTGCCTCCAACCCGAAGTAGTATTCTAGATTTTCCCTCTTTAGCCCAATGCATTCAAACATGTTTTTGAAGGTGAGAAAAACACAAGAAGGGGGGTTGAATTGTGTTTTGAAAATTTCTTCGTTTCTCCTAAAAACTGAAGCACACTGGTCAGAAGCTAAGTGAGACAACTTCTGAAGTGATAATCAGAATCTGAATGCAGCGGATAAAAACAGAGAGAGAAAAAGAAAGACACAAAGCAATTATACTGGTTCCTTCCACAATCCGGAAGTAGTCCAGTCCTCCTTGCACTTCCAATGAGATTTCACTAAAAATGTAATATCTGATTACAATTGCTCAAGCACACAGCAAGAGACTTCCTTTGCGCAAGCAAACTTTGCAAGAGTCTTCCTATGCTCAAGAACACAATCAAGAGACTTCTATGCTCAAGCACAACTTCAAGAGACTTCTAAACAAACAAAATTACAGAGAAAAATGTTTGACGTTGAACACTTGATATACAATCAAAGGTGCTCACAATACAAATAAGATAAGACTCTAAGACTTTAGAATTTCTAAGATGAGACTTTGAGAAACAGAAATTCTAAGTGAATGCAGAACAATTTCAGCAAAGATTTGGCACTTGTAAAAATATTGAGAGTCTTTCGTTCAGCATTACCAAATCTCTAAGTCTTCACTCCTTAATATAGAGGTGTGAAAGAGACGTTGTGAAATTGCCAGCACATCAAAAGATTCATTGTTGAAGCTTGATCTTTCACCGATGATCTTTTGCCTGATTTGGTTGTTATCCTATGAAGAACCATTTTCAAATCCATTCCAGTTGAGAGGGCACATCTCTGCAGGGCTTGGTTGTACATTCAGAGCTGTTATTTTGTCTTGTAGCAGAGACACAAAACAGAGTAGTGGAGAAGGTGGTTGTACAGTTCGTACAAAGTACAATGTCAACGCTTTTGTTCCTTTTGCAAGCAAATGCCTTCAAACACTTTTGAAATGACCGTTGCAAAGTTCCACTAGTCTTCTGCTATCTTTAGATGAATTTCGATCCATGAAATAACTCTTGAATCCTTGAATTTTGGAAATTCAGTTGATCTTCAGCTTCTGGTGAAAACAGCTTATGACGAGGCAGCTTCTGACGAGGCAGCTTCTGATGACGTTGCACTTCAGGACCTCTAGTCTTCAGGAGCACTAGTCTTCAGGAGCTTCAGGTCTTCAGGAGCTCTCTAGTCTTCAGGAGCGCTTTGCCTTCAGGAGCTTCTAAGCTTCAATTTCGTTGATTTTGCTCTTTATTTGCTCATTCAGAACCTTTAATATAAATTTTTGTTTATGGTCTTGTACACTTGAACAAATATTAGCAATTCCAATTGTCAATATTTAATACCTTGTTATCATCAAAACTCTAAAGGTTTATTGTTAAACACATTTTGTCCCAACAGTTTTGGTATAAGATGTCTACAGGATTACATCCATCTATCTGACATCCTCCTACCCGGTACCCATGGATATTTGCGTTGACGACGAGCGGAAACGTCTTGTTAGGATCCCCGTTGACTTTTTCATCGTAGGTGAACCCCAAGGCCTACCTGGTTCTTGCCTTTTTCACTTTTGTGGTAGCCTCGTTTGGCCCCTATGGTCGACGGCCTCCCTCTTGGTCTTTCGGCGCGGTTGCACTCTTTCCTCTGAAGCATCTCTGCTGAACCGCGCCATCTTACCCTCCGCGATGATTTCTTCTATCGCGGCATGGAGCTTGTAACAATTATATGTATTGTGACCGCGAGACCGGTGATATAGGAAGTATTTTGTTTTGTCCGTTTTCGCAGCTTCTTTCAGCAGTTTTGGCGGGGTGATGCCTGCCTCCTTGAATTCTTTGTCGAGGCATTCCCGGAGGATGATGTCCCGTGAGGAATTTAGGGGAGTGAATTTCCTTCCTCATAGATTGACGCTCTCGTGGCGGGGTTTGCCATTGGGTGCCGCCCTAGACGGTTCCTTCTCTTCGCTGGATTTACAATGTTTGTTGTGACAAGTCGTCCATTGATTTGGAATGGCGCCTTCGGGAGAGTCTTGAGGACTCCCCGGCTTTCTTATTCCATCTGTTCTTCCTCTGACGGCTTTCTCCTTTTCCTTTCCGCTGGTGAGCGGTCCTCGGCATCTTGTTCCCGATTTCGAGAAGAATTTTTCCGCTGTTCGGGCGAGATCGCTTCCGACGGGGCTGAGGTGGTGTCGACGTCCTTCGGTCGTTAGGTATTCCGTTGATTTATCGTGACAGACACGGCGGGGAAGGCGTCTGTCATGTTTTGAGTTTGGACTGTTGCGGAGCATATCGCAATCCCTGCGGCACGAGACCTGAGGAAGCGGTGGTGAAGGGGCGACTTCCTCCCGTTGAGGAGGTGTGGGAAGGATTGTGGTGTCCAATGCGGTAGTAGCAGCGTCAAGGATGGCATCGTCTTTTTTTTGGATTCGCTGGTTCGTGAATCAAGATTGTTCGGTTCTGGAGAATTTGAGTCGTCGAACACGGTGTTCAAGAGGCGGAAGGACGGTCCATGGTAGTTCGGAGGAAGGAACGATAATTGTTAACCGTTGCGGTGGAGGAACGTGTAACTGAAAACAGTTGTGGCGGAAATGCGCGTAGCCAAAACTGCCACAGGTGCAAAACTTAGGGGTTGGTTTTGTAGTTTTTTTCTTAGGGGGCCAAAATCGCAACTTCGTGAAAGTTATGGGGCGAAAACTGCTATTAAGCCTTTTTAAAATTCTAATCCCATAAACCCCCTAAAAATTTCATCACTACACAAAGACAAAAAATACGGGTAGAAGTCCAGATTGTAAATGGGTCGGGTAGTCCGTTTTAAACCAAAAGGGTTGGGGATATTGAAATGCATGAGTGAGTGAGTGCCGTTGTTTCCAAGCAAATACGTTTGTATACCGTTGTGTCACTCACTCGTTACTATAAAGTATAAACCCAATCTAGGTTTTCTTCAATTTCTTCTTAAAATCTCTCTCTCTCTAGAAACGCAAAACGCTCTCTCTCTCAATCAATCGTCTTCAACCGTTCTTTGGTGGCATCTTCGTTTCTAACTCACAGGTAAAGTATCCACATCTTCCTTTGTCAAACAACCAAACCCTTGAAATCTTCTTAATCATGTTTTGTTGATTGATTTTGTTGTTCTAATTAGATAATGGCTTCTAAGTCTGGACGCATAGTGATTAGTGATGAAAGCAGCACCTTGGATCAGAAAAATCCCAAAAGTAAGGGTTTTTGTTGTGTTACCTGCTAATTATTAATGATTATTTAGAATATTAACATCGTTATCTTTATCATTAATCTAAATCATTTCACAGATTTGTCAAACAATGAATGAATTGTTTCACAACAAATTGAATTGACTGTAACATTATCTATCTATCTATAAGATTAGTTTTCAAAATTGTCTGTAACATTAATTAGTCTTTATTTTGATTATCATTATCTTCTAATTGTTATTACAGTTTTAATTAGTTTGTTTCAAAATTTCGTTTTCACTTGGTATCTACCTAGATGTTTACCCTGATGTTGTCAAATTAGAGCTTGTGAGTTCCTATCCAGCTAATTTTGTTTTGCACTATATTTTTGAAATGCTGGTAAAAGATTATCTCTTTTCGAATTCTGGTTAATATCAAATGAATATGGCACTTGTATTTGGGTAGAAAAAGTTTGGTCTCAGTTGCGGCAACAATAGAGTAATTTGGAGTAGTGGTTAAGAAGGTGTAGTATAATTTGAATTTGGCTCAATCAAGGACAATGTGCCTAATTATGTAGGTGGGGTGGTGGATACTGATAGTAGGAATTGATGCCTTGTTAATACCTTTTGGCTGCAATAATAATATCCATGATTTGGATATCTTGAAAGAGTAAGAGGATGTGAGAATATAAGTTTGAAGTGTAGCATGTATATTTGCGGTTGATTTCAAACTACTAGTTTTGGTCGAGTTGAGATCTTCTCCATTTAATGGTTAAAGAGTTGAGATATTGAAGGAGTTTAAAAGGGGTGATTACTAACATTTCTCTTTTCTCTCGAGATATGCTACTAGTACTAACATTTCCCTATAGGAAAACAAACCAACACAGCTGTAACAAAATTTACCTGTAAGGGTAATCTAACTGTAACATTATCTATCTATCTATCTATCTGTCAATTGTTAATCACATAAACTAGTGCTGTACCCGTGCATACGCACGGGTTGCGCCGTTGGCGCATTTTTTTTTGTCAATGTTTATAATTTAATTCAGGAGAGTAATATTGAAAGTATTTATATTTTTAGATGGGCAAAATTTTTAAAAAAAATCACCATTTCATGAGAATTAAAAATATATACTTGTATAATTCGCACGCTTAAGTGGTTATTAAGTTTTATATAATTAATTATGATATAACTGACCCCACTTATTAAGTTTTCCTGGATCCGTCACTGCATATAGATATGGTTTACTACAGACCAAACCACATGCAAGCTCAGTTTCTCTGTCATATCTTAGTCAAAGTATATAAAATAGTTTGACAGGGAGTTAAGAAACATATTACTCATACAAAGTTATAAACAAAATTTGTACATAAAGTCATTTGTATGCTTCAATGAGAAACGACCTAGTATCTAAACACTGAAATATTGTAAATATCATGGCTGGATATAAAGTTCAGCCATGATATATGTAATTGATTAAATAGAGTAAGAAAAAAAATTCAATTCAAGACAATTAATAATAGACAAAGGGACAAAAAAAAGTGAAGGTGGACATTGCATTAACATAACAATCAAAAGACATATCGAATAAAATAGTTAAGCAGGACATGTAATTATTGGAGTTGTGATAACAATTGATGGGAACAACGTTAATTGTTTGAAGATGATGCAGGTAAAACTTGTACTTCAACAACTACATAATATTGAAAAAGATAAACCTAAAAACTGTCCTAATCGTAGCGTGTATAATATTATAATTTACGATATAAGGAGTAAATGGCATTTTATGAGATGCAATGCATAGAGAAACTACAATAAATCTACCATTTATAATGTGAAGTTGGGTAAATCACATGTAATATAATGTCATTGGTAAAAGATCATATTTTTATGATAACTATGTTATAACATGCGGTGCACTTGATTATGGCATATAGTAGACAAAATGATTAAAGGATAGGCACTTCATACAGAAAGTATTTCAGACACAGTCATAGCACATAAAGTCATATATTGGAACACATACGTGATTGTCATGGATTGACATGTCAAAATAAACCAAAGATCAAAAGATAGGTGGTTTCAAAAGCATGTTACAATATAATACATGATAGTCAATAAGCTTCATCTTATTGAACACTATTTTGAAGAGCATTCCTGATAACTCGAACATGAAGATTCAATGGTGGGTGCTCCAGACCAAATAAGAGCTGATCATCCAGATTGAGGTTGAGATCTTTAGCTAGTTGATACCAACCTAATCCTATGGAGTACGCAACAGGCTTCCTTTTAGACCTTTTGACTTTGCATTTTAATCTAAAATTAGTTTCCTCATTAATTAGAATCATGTTATACACATTTGATAACCCAGCAGCTTTGGCAACCCACCTTGGAAAGTGCTGCAAGAAAATATATATGAAATTTGTTATAACATGGTAAGAAAAAGATATATGTGGAGTCATTTAAAAAATGGCAAGGATGACAGGTTAAATTGAAACATGTTACCAGGGTACATTGGCCTTGGGATGTAGCGGTTGACACATTTTGAAACCATTCGAAAGGATATTCAACATGGTCTTTAACATATAAACTTTCCTCTGGTTTATCTGTCGCTTGTTCATCGATAATAGCTTTGCAATTCATATGCTTCATGGCAAAACCTTTTGATATGAATCGTTTTCCATTATTTCTGACCAAACCAACATATATCGGATTGACATGTTTAGTAGGATCAGCCAGTTTGATTGCATGATAGTTAATAGGATGGTGAATACCAAAATAAGGTATATCATTTCCTTCAATATCAATTATCCTCATGTTGTAAACATTACCATGTGGTTGATAATCAAGAATGACTCTTTGTGGTTCTTGAAAACCACAATAGGTTGCAATAATGTTTCCAGGTCGAATAACACCTTCAGACAATATTTTTGAAGTATCAATCTCAAAAAAATTATCACAGGGATCCTTGATTGACCCAAAAATATCCATCCCAATTTCATACTTCCAATTTTCAATGAACACAGATGGTATTGATATATCAGCCTGGAATGCAAAGGATTCAGTAAATTACGATAGTAGTGTATTGGTTCAAATAAATTAAAGATTTTAGAAATTGAATGAAATAAAAGACCTGATCTGGTGTGATGATTGTTTGAAAGGATGTTGGATGTCTGGAAGAACTTCCTTCACCAGTATCAAAGTTTCTAAATATAAAATTTTGGTATTTAGAAAAGATAGTTAATAGATGATTTAGTAATAATTTATTAAATAAGCATAAAATTATAATTAATCTAAAGAAAAGTTCAGTAAACCTATGTTATGAAAATAATTTGATATTTGATGAATATTATTGAAAATTGATATTGAGTAAGTCAACCAATTACAATCTACAAATAGGTTAGTGAGTTGATAAAATTTGAACTGAAACAAACCTGTTTTTTGCAGGGTCCGTGGTTGATCTGTCCCAAATTGGGTATCTGAGTTCAGTGCATATAAACACATATAAGAGTGAATGAATTTAAGTAAAAAAACATTATTAATTAACATGATGTTAACAATAAAACATACAGAGCAAACTGCTTCATAGGAAGTCTTGTAACATAACTATAAAAAGAGAGAACATTAGACAATGTAAACCTTAAAATACAACATAAAAACTAATGTATAATAATATGAAAAATCAAACTGTTTGTCCTTGAAGAAGATTGTATATAATGATTTATTGTAAGATAGACAAACCTGCTTTCTGTAGGCACCATTGTTGAATTGTTGAAAGTTGTTATAGGATGAAAATGACGAAATTAAAGGGATGTTTAACTGGAAAAGGGAAAGTGGAATCCTACCTTCATCAAAAGTGGACATAAAAGCATTGGAACTGGGTATGGCTTGGATCGGTGAAATGTACATGGGTATGGGCTTGAATGAAAATTTCGACCCAAATCATTTAAGTTGGGCTTAGAGTAGTGTATATATTTGAGTGGATTGTATTTGGTAAATAGACAAACATTGCACAAAATGGTTTGTTGAGTAATAATGTAGAGATTTAGATATCTTCTTACATTATATTACTTATAATGTAAGAAATTGGAATAAATGCATATATTTGGTTTGTGTTTTGAAAATCAATAAGTGAGTTATGGTAGTTACGTATATGTCGAATAAATATTTGAAATATAAATCAAGAATTTTTGATAGGATTTGGAAATTTAAAATATTTGTTAAATTAATATACGGATAAACAGAATATTGTTTTGGTAGTCAATTAACGTTGTTTTGAAATAAGTAAAATTTTGGCAACTTATAATAATAATAAATTGATATTAATTGTAGCTTGTTGAGTAAGTAATAGGAGGCAAGGTTCCGATGTTAAAGTTCTGACTTAATAAATGAAATGTAATTAAAAAAAATATTCTCATTCAACATGGTACTTAGCATTAGCGAATAGTAGTAGTATTGACATGGTACTTAACAACTAAGACTAATTATAAAAATAAAACAGGTTTAACATCAACTTAAAGTCCATCAATTCAAAGACATACAACAAATAGGATGATTAAAGATTGAATTGGTATACAATCAAGGATTGAATATAGTTGGTTGGATATTTGAAATATAATTACTATGTATGTTATATGTTAAATATAACTGAAAAGAAGTTAAATATTGACTGCATAATAGGAACATATAAGGGAATTTGTTACATAAGACAAAAATAGAAGTTAATTGTTCATTACAGCACTTGGTTGGAAACTAACAGAAGCATAAATACATTTGAAAACAAAGGATACGTAGTAGAGGTGCATAATAACAGCTGGACGAAAACATACAACTTAATTGGATGGAAATCTAAGCATTGTTTTTAAAGACATGAACAAAATTACTAAGTTTCCCATCAAAGAACTTGAAACGCAGCACATCTCCAGTTTGATATCCACTGGTTGTGCAGAAATCCTCCCAACCGTGAATGAGTTTGGTGGTGAGTGTTTCAGCTGCTTGGTAATCAATAGTAGTCTTGACTATTTGACCATTGTCATTGGAGAGATACAAATAATCAAAGTCACCATTCCATATGAACTCATTGAAATCAGGTGGAAGGACCTGCATATAGACAACAATAAATATTAGCTTTTGATGCAAAAAGGATTGTAATTGACAGCCATTTGAAGATTGTAATAAATACATGGATTGGAATAGATTTATAATTTACCAATTCTGAATTGAAATCCATTTGCATAGGAGTCAAAGTGATGTCAAAAAAGAAAGACTTCTTATTCGGAAATCTTGTGCTTCTGCTATGGTATGAAGGAATATCAGCAGTGTTGACAATTGTTTTCCCAAGTGTGATAACAAATCTACTTTGACCAACATAGCTAAACATAATCAGCTTCATGCCTTCAAACTGGTAAAATTGTCTTAAGTCTGTCCAGCCATCAGTCAACCGTGGTAGAGTAGCTGAATTGTTGAAAGTAACTTGATGAGAATTCCCTTCAGCATCAATTAAATTCCAGACTGGACCCAAGTCATGAAATTCATCAGCGAATTTGGGGTTGATTTCTCCAAAGTCCTACATACACATTGTACATATGTAATGAGTAAATATTGTCTTGTTATAGATTCATATATATTTATATCAGATAAATACTTTTCATCATAAGTTGGTAGTAAAAAACATTCATAAGAGTAAAGAGCAGAAATTAAATGATCAAACCTTGTCTGGTAAATGGACAGTTCCAAAGCCTCCCAAAACCTTTCTCTTTGAGACTGCACGATATCCAGCCATGATGTTAAGCAAAGTTGAGAGGTTGGAGTGATATGTTTGATTGAGTATTATATAGAAAAGGTGTGTTGAGTTTTTAAATAAGTAATTTAAAAGTTAAGATGGATTGGTTATTGGAATGTTTCAAAGTAATAATTGATAAAAAGAATTTTTTGAGGAATGGATTAAATTGGAATCTGTGTAAAGATTCATGGAAGAACAAAATCTGGTTGAAAGATTTAGGTCCTAGCTAGTTATTAAGAATCTTAAGTGAGTTAGATAGTAGTTTATGTGTGATAGGATATAAAGCATTGTCATGTCTATCAAATTTAGAGTAGAATCCATTGAACTGTGAACCAAATAGATAAGCTTTCCATATTTACACTTTTTCACATTTCTTTGTAGGTGTCTTTAATCCAACGGAAAGTAATGCATATGGAAGGACTTGGCAACATAATAAAACTGATAATGTAATTAGCAGGTGTAATTAATCTCCACAATTGAGCTTAGGAAAAGAATAATAAACGGTTCAGTGAAGGAAATGTTACATTTGTATAATAAAACGTCATTATGGATTGAGTGGAAGTAGTATAAAATTGCATGGTATGTAATTTTAAGTTGAAAAGGAAAAAATAGCATAGGATTATATGTACTAATATTATTGTCCATGAAATACATAAATACAATCCGGCTATACAAATCGATCAGCTTGAATAAACGTTGTAGACTTGACATTTATGTACAGGATTAATAAGGGGGAAGTTGAATCTAATTATATCGTTTGGTTTAAAATTGTTTGATATTGCAAACATTTTCCAGCCCATTGGAGACTTAAGCTGAGTCTTGACTTCATTATCTTTGTTTTTGTCGACAACATCAAACAGCGTTATACATCCATTCTCACCGCACAACGTAATCATCAGATGAGGAAAATGTAGCTTAATATAGTTCGCGAAATCTTCTGGAAGAGTCTGCTAAAAGGATATTGTTAGTTATGCATATAAATGTAATAAAAAAAACTGGTAGTGATAATAGAAATGCGAAGGACTTAACTAAAGACATCTTGGCGAGTGTAGTGTGTTTGAGACTAATGTCAAAGTAAATTGCTATTGTTGGGTCTACATTTCTGCTATGAAATCGTGGAATTGGTGATGAAGAGTTCAGAGTTTTGAAAGATTTAAGTGTAAAAAAGCAACTTCCATAATAAGCTAAAACAACTATGACATTTTCTGCGAGATCGTAATGTAATTTTAATTTGTTCCATCCTTTTGTTAACAGAGGATAGTGGAAATCTTGGTTGAATCTGATAGTATGGAAACCTTCATCATTCCAAACACACCACTTGTTACCTAATCGAGAATAATATTTATCGACAAAAGTTGGATCAACTTCGGCATATGTCTATGAGATACGAAAAAAAAAACAGAGTTAGTATTATAGTAAAAATAATTTGATATGAATGAAAAGAAGTGGTTAAAAAGATGTTAGACCTGTGTATATAGTTGTGCAATATGAACATAGTCCATAGGATCAGATTGAAGAAAGTTTGTTATAGGTTCCATTTTAAATTGTATGATTTTGGGTTAGTATAGCCAGATGTATATATACAGAAAACAATGATGCAAAGTCTAATATTTTATATTTTTTATGTTAGGTATAAAATAATATAACGTGTACTATAATTGTGATTCATTATAAAGTCATTATGTCCGAAAGTAAAAGTAACCATATTTTGTAAAAATGATTATTTTGACATGATTATAATTTAAAAAATATAATCCATATAGTTATAAGACAATGTTCATATTTAATTTAAATTATTAAAATTATTCTTAGGTAGGTAAATTATAATGTATAATATATAAAATGAAGTATAAATTGTATAATCAAAATAAGCATTGTGTTTAAAATGAATTGGTTAACATTATGATTGATATAAGAATTATAGGGTAATTAAATATAAAATAGGAAAAGTTATAATTCAAAAATACATTTCAATGTTTACATTCAATAGATCATATGATTCTGATTTAATACATTAATCCAAACACAGAAAGTAGGTTTTCTTAAATACATGGACAGTACAAATATGTGGAAAAATAGAAAACTTGAATCTGATTTCGTTTGCCTCCTTGAAGTGATTAGCTTTGAAAAATTGTTTCCATCCACTTGTGATCTTGTATTTTTTCGAGTATTTACTTCTCTCAATTGAGCATTTAGTTGTTTTTGCATTGTTTCCTATCAATAATAGTTCCTTAAAACCCATGTTATGAATATAACCTCCAATGTGGTTGTCAAGTTCCTGTTTTAGAATGACATAGCAAAGTTAGAATATGTGAATTGATTGAATAGTTATGATGTTAGTAGTATAAGAAGGAACTTAACCAATTGATAATTAGTTGCAACATGAAACTTTGAGATAGTTATATCATAATATGGTGCACATCCATCTGATGTGCTTCTACTATGGAACCTTGGAATATAGATTGGAGATGTATAACCTCGGCAGATATGAAATTGGAATGTGTTTCGACCAAAGTATTGCAAGAACAAATTTTTATGTCCTCTGAATTTGTATACATCTCTTAATTTAGTCCATCCTTTGGTTAGGAGAGGGAGAGTGCTGCATTGATTGAAATAAATGATATGTATTCTTCCACTTGCATGGAAAAATCTTAGTTTCTTTGCCAATTTGAATTTACGTTTCATAAAAAAATGAGGGCATAGTTCTCCAAAGTCCTACATAAGAAAGGCATAAATATTAAATATTTGATGTAGTTTATAAAGTTGTAGTTGATAAATTCGAAATATGAAAAAAAACTATAAATTCTTGAAGTGTAGTTGAATGTTTTATGATATAATTTAACAAAATAACATTAAAGGTATATTAAAAATAATATAAATGAGGCAAAAAAAATAAAGAAAACTACCTGATTTGGAACATGACATAGATAGAAAACATCTAATATGGGGGGTTTTGGGCAGAATTTTTGTCTTGTAACCATGGAATGATTCATTGTGATGCTGATCAAAAGGAACTTGAAATGAGTAGGAAGAAATTTAATTGTTGAGTTTGCAATGGATAATAATGGATTTTGTAATTAGTTTGTGGCTTATATAGAGAAGATGTTGAATGATGTGATATAGATTAATCTTGGAAAATGGTATATTGAATATTAATTAGTGTATTTAACGTGATGTATGGTAGAACATATATAACATAGTGATTGAGAATCTTGGAATATGTAAGTAGTTAAAATGATATTTATTTATAAGACATGATGTATATATTATGAGACATGAAGTCTTAAGTTAAGATATTGGAAAACTACAAAGAAAAAGTGTTGAAGATTTAAAGAAAATTCTTATTTTTTATTCATATTGTATATAGTGGATATCAGTTAAGGAGGAGATTAAATGGTAAATTTCCGTAAAAAGATTGTAGAAAATATTTAGATGGATTAAAGATTGTGGTCAAAGAGGATATAAATGTTGGTTGTAGAGTGTAAGAGTAGTTGGAATAATTTTTTTGAGAATGGTGTTTGATATGTAGAATCTTCATGAGAAAAAAGAAATTTGATTGATTGCCTTTGATATGTTTAATCAACAATAGTGTTTGTATTGATTGTGTTAACTATTTGTGTAAGAATAAAGCAGAGGTAGATAAGTATAGAGATGTGGTAAACAAAGGAATGTGAAAAATTATAATTTAGAGTGGAATCGGAATAAAGGAATAGGGAAAAGAGATTTTACATAATGGGTTAAATAAATAATGTGTTGACCACTAAAAATTATTGAATAAATAAATAATAGAAAATGATCTATATATTTCGTTTGTTATTGTAATGAAAAAAAATTTAAAAAATCCGATGAAGAAATTCGCAGGAAAATATAAGTAAAACGTTATTGGTGGTCACATTTATATGAAGAAAATGTACACCATCCGGTGACTAATATAAGGAAAAGTGTGATTTTTAGTTTAATTGATTAAATGATGTATTTAGTCTTTATTATATACTACATACGTCATTTAATGAATGAACCTAAAAATCAAACTTTTGTTTATATTAGTGACCGGAGGTTGTATTTGGTTAATATATCGACAACAGACGCAAATTATAGAACGCGTATAAAAAAAGACATTACTTATAAATGTGACCAGATGGACTATATTAGAAGAGCAATTAAACAATGAGAATGAGACCATATGATGTAGGTAACATCAATGAATATATCTATTTTATAGGTTAGTGCAGAAAAGTACATATCTATAATACCTACTATATCTATGACAGTACTATTAGTAGCTTAGTTTTAGATAGCCTTGGGAATAAGAAGAATCTTAGAATTTTTCATGATGAAGCCTTTGAAATCCAAGTAGTAAAGAAACTAATAAAGGTAACTTGTATAGTAACCATCTTTAAAGAGTTGTAATAGTTTGAAATTGCATTTGATGCTCTAAAGTGGCGTGTGGTGTATATAGTTCATTCACATGATAATAAAAAAAAAATGTTCCACACAATTTCCCCGAATTATATATATGTATAAATTTAGGAGGAAAAAGATGAGGAAATAAATGTGGTTGCATGAATTTATTATAACAATGTTGGAACTATAAGACTGAGATGTATTTAGGAAATAAATACTGATATTTAAAAATATAATGGTTCTCAAAAAAAAAAGATCTCAATCTAAAATGTAATGAAAATTAAATAATACTTTGAATAAAAACACAATAGTCAATGAAATTTATGTTTACACATTCTTATAAAAGTTTTTCGAATAAAAACACAAAAAACTATAATTAAAATACATTTGGGTTTAGTTTTTTTAATAAGTGTGATTTTTTTAAATTTTTTTGCTTATAATTCGGGACTGAGGGACTATGTAATTAATTTATAATCTAAAAATGGAAGTACAAAGTGAGATTGTAAAAAAAATGAGACATAGAGTTAAATGTGATTTACATGTTATGTTGGTGTAAAATGTGCATTATTTAAAATAAGAGAATAAACTTTACTTCCATCATAAAGTTAAATGTGATTTACATGTTATGTTGGTGTAAAATTCGAAGTTTATCTCCATGATTATAATGTTATACGATTTTTTTGGCAATGCATTCTCTATTGCAATGTCTTTATACATTGTAAAATATAAATAGAATTGATATTTTCTTTTATATTATAAACACTATCAATGTATAATGTAATACATGGGTTGGGCCCAATAAATGTATATCATCAAAGTGTAAGTTAAAAGAATAAATTTTGATCTATGTTAATAAAATTTTAATTGTTTGGGATCGAAGTTAAAATAAGAATTCAGGACATGTGAAAAGAAATTAGTATCAAATTGAGGAAAAAATATAGTGAATCTGGCAAAAATATGAAAAGAATTCAGGATATAATTTTAATAGTGGTCATTGATGATCTGTTAAGTAGATGGTAGAGTGATGTTATAAAATATAATGAAGTGAAACAAATTTTCTTTATAAGTCAATGTGAAAGAAAAAACCTTAGATAGATACAACAACCTTGAAATATTACTAAATAATTAAATAAATTACAATTGTTTATCTATGATTTTTGATTGACTAAAATTAAGTGCAGTAAAAACATAGATCTAATGAGCAATATTATTTAAAAATATGACAAATTGTAAGATAACTATACGTCCTTTTTAATATACGATTAGAAGTAGGATTAGAGTATAGGAAAGTATGTATCTTGAATCCTTCATATTATTAAAAAGCAAATTACAATGGTATATCTAGTTTTCTTATATTTCTATAATATTGTATTATAAAAAAACTATAGTTAATTATATGAATCAATGAATAAAATAATACTTACCATAATGTATACAATACTAAGCAAATGTCGTTGGTATGGATGACTTATCAACTGGAGGCATAATAAAAATGGCATTATAATACTAAACAAATTACATATAATTGTTCAACATTATATTTGTTACAGAGACAATGATAGATAGATGTAAACACATATATCTGAAATACATACCATTGTACTTAAACACGAACAGAATTTAACATAACATATATATGAGACAATCTAATAAGATGGAAATAAAGGAAAGTTCATAACTTCAACACAAAGATACTAATTGGCAGAGATTCATAAGCAAATCACATTTTTGCAACCATTATAATATTTGAGATTTTATGATGGACAAATCGAAACTTCAAAACATCTCCTTCCTTAAATTTGTTCAACAGTGTAAACAAATTCCAGTCCTTCCCTAATTCAGTCCATGATTTGTTGCCTTTGTTCCTCTTCAGAACTTTGCAACTGAATTCAAATCCGTCAGGTCCAACAATTCGCACATAGTCATATCCAGTGCTTCTCACATAGTTTGCAAAATCATTCTTCAATGACTAAATAAAGTTGTAAAAAGATGTTAAATTAATCCTGTTTTATGTTGACAAAAACTAATGAATTGGAATTTTTAAGCAAAATATAAAGAAACTTACTAATTTAAATTTTTCGGCAGAAAACTTGGTGAGGGTAACTTGAAATTGTCCCGGCTCAAGGGCACTGTATCGATAGCTATGATAAGTTGGTAATTCCAATGGATTGAACTGGCGTTGCCCTACATCAATACCAAATAGATTGTCTCCATGATATGTCACCAAAAGAAACTTGTTGCCATTGATACCAAAAAAAGATCTCAAACCAATCCATCCTTTTGTAATTAATGGATGATTGTAGTTTTGATTGAACTCGACATTCATGCAACGGCCTCTGGTATCCATAATAGTTAAGGTGGCACCAAGTTGTGGAAAATGTTGTTGAACAAAAGTTGGATCAATCTCACCGTAAGGCTGCCATTGAATTGAACAAAGGAAATTGATATGTTAGTTTATAGTGTATTGAACAATAAAAATATAGGATTCATATCTAAAAGATGAATATATACAAAGTACTTGAAAAAAAAATAATGCATTTACCTCATCAATGATATGAGCAGTTAAAAAACATCCAAAGTTCCTTGGTTGCCATGTTGAATACATGTTGCAGTTCTAAAGAGATAAGGTAAAATTGAGAAAATTTATAGTTTGAGAAGTAGATGGAGAATAAGCAGATTTTATAACCAATATATTGCTTACTTATATGAGTTGTGACATAAATATATTAAAGTTAAATTGTATATGTATTGGATACAATATTCTCGATAAGAAGTATAAAAAAAAAAAGGTTAAAATTAAGTTGTATTGGATATTGTGGTAGAAAAAACGTTTAAACAAACTTATTAATACTAAATTTTGCTAGTTAAAAAATCTTTTAGGTGGGTTCGGCTCCGGTAACTACCAGGGTCAGGGCAGGCATCCGGACCCAAAGGGCACTTACTAAAGAACTTACAGATTACCCACCAACACCGTCATCACATCGGCAGCGGGAATCGAACACACAACCTTCATCTGAGAAGTGGCTCGTTCCTTACCAACTGAGCCAACATGTGTTGGCACTTATTAATACTAAATTTGAGATTAATAGTAAATAATATACTTATTATCATAGTTATAATTTATCTTATAAATAAAGTTGTGAAATGTGATTGAAATGCAAATTTTTCAAGCATAAACAATTAATAATTTTACATGGATATTAGGACTAAGGAATGAATTTTTGTACAACTTGTAAAGATAACTATTAATAGAGAATATAGTAATATATACTTAATAAAGACAAAGTTTAAATAAGGAAAAAAATTTAGAAATTGGATTATTAATAGTGTTATATTTGACGTATTTGTTAAATAATTTAAAAATTGGAAATAAATAAAATTTTAATTGAAAGAAGGTAAAATAAATTTAGTAAACGTTTAATGTGATATATAAAAGATGTCGGTGGTAAAACCGGGAGTTAATCATTTTAGACAAAAATGATACAATAGAAGTGATTAACATGCCAATGCATTCTCTGATACGTTACAATTATTTTTTGATTGACCAATTAATCAAAATTACATGAAAAATTAAGACCATGTGAAATATTGAATGATAGATTGGACTAAAGCAAACCACATATAAAACTTGTAAGCAAATTTGACATGACTGATATCACTATGTCAAATCTTCTATTAGATCATATCACATAAAAAGATATGGTTAAAGCATATATACAAACTTGTCATGGCTAATGCCTATTATAATTGATATTCCTTGTAGCATGTCTCTTCATTAGTTACTTTGGAACTAACCAATCTGCTATACATTGATAGTATGATGCAAATATTAATTATTTATTGGCATATAATTGAACAACCCATATCATGAAGCTGCTACAGGAGGATTGAATTTTTGAAGTTTCCGTCTTTAAACTTCTACCATAAAAGACAATGTAAAATACACAAACTCTTGTTCATTATATGAGCCTTATATAACTATAAAGATGTCGTCAATTTTCCAGTGAAAAATCAATTGGGTTTTTCAATTAATAAAGCTGTCCACATATATGTAATTATACTGACAAATATCGATAGCAAATACCATAATAAGCTTTGTACTAATAAATACACAAACATATAAATATGTTAACTACAACTACTTAAAATTATATTAAGAATAAAAATTAAAGTTCACAAATTTGTTTACGACATAACCATTATGAATCATTCATTAATACATAGACTTGTGCTGCTACATTTGCTAAATAATTTAGAAAAATGACTGAACATAATTTAGGAAAAGGACAACAACCTAAATAAAGGTTTTTCAACATAACTTAATATTGTCACGGATTAATATCTTGAACTAATGATAGTGTTATTTATTATGATTGTGATAATAAGTAATGAAAGGTATTATCACGAACTGAAATGTATGATCTTCATATACTTTTTTTTATCAACATAACTTAAAGTCATTATTTATTATATAATCTTCATAAACTATTTTTTTAGAACATCTATCATACATGCAACACTTAATACATATTTTAGGCATATTCAAAAAGAACTTAACATGACTAATTTAGCATACAGAACTGGGAAGACACATAAGTTAGGTAGCAGACTTCAACTAATTTACTTGAACGAAATACACAAACAAATTACATCTTCGTAACTTTTATCAGATTTGAACGATTATGATCGACAAATCGGAACTTCAAAACATCACCATCGACAAAGTTATTAACTGTGGCAGCCAAATTCCAGTCACTTCCAAATTCAGTCCATGATCTTCTGCCTTTGTTCCTCTTTAGAACATTGCACATTATTGGAATTCCTGTTGGTCCATATATTCGCACAGAATCATATCCGGTGTTTCTGACATAGTTTGCGAAATCTGTCCTCAATGTCTTACAAAAGTAGTAACAATCAAACAAATTAGTCATAATGGTATGTGAATTATAATAATCCGAAAAATGATTCTAAATGACATATAATAAGAAACTTACTAATTTATATTTCTTAGAAGATGTGAGTGTAACTTCAAATGGTCGAGGTTCCAATGCAACATTCCGATAGGTGTGATAAGCTGGTAATTCCAAGGGGTTTAGTTCTGTTGGCTGAGCTATATCTATAAGAAAACGATTGTTTCCTAGGTAAGTCATTAAAAGCATTTTGTTGCCATGAATTCCCAAAAAAGATCTTAATTCAGACCATCCTTCGGTGATAAGTGGATGACGGTAGCTCAGGTTGAACTTGACAGTCATAATTCGGCATCTTCTATTCATGACAATAAAGTTAACTCCAAGTTCGTGATAACGTTGTTGTACAAAACTTGGGTCGAGCTCACCGTATGGCTGCAATGAAGTTAGGGAGGTGTTGTTTAACATGATATGAAACATAATGCATAAGTTTTTGAAAAAATGTAAATTAACATGTAAGAGATGTAGTTGATTTCTTAAATGATGTAGCATGATACATACCTCATCAGATATATGAGCAGTGAAGAAGCTACCTAAGTTCTGATGTTGGCTGGTAAAAGACATGAGTAACTCTTGAGGGAAGGTCTTTGAAGGAGTATAAGATTGAAGTTGTGGAAGTGCTTGGTGAATAAGGTGAGTATATAACCATAAAAGAAATGATGGTGTTGCATGGATCTTATTCATTTGTATGTGAGGTGGATGGATATTTGACAAACGTATGTAAGTGAATAGTTTAGAACTTGTCTTCAATTGCCAAATGGAAGTTATATTGACAGCACTACTTGATGATATTATGTGTATATTTGGTTATATTATACTCCATTTAGGATAAAAAGGAAGTATAATTGTAGTTTTATAGTTTATCATAACAGAAGTAATATGAAAAAATATAATGTAACATAGAGAATATGGTTGCAAAACTAATTTTATGATACGGTCAAAATGAATGTTATATTACAAATCAAAAGAAACTAACTGAATGAATAAAATGTTTCTTAATTATAGCACAACACCTTATTATGTGAAACTAACTTGTCCACGTTAACAAAATAATTGATATTTTGCTTTGACTTATTCAATCTTAAAATTTCTTAGAAAATATGCTAGCAGCATCCAAAGACATGTTTTCAATAATAATTATAATAAACTTGTACATGATAATTACCTATAGAATAATAACTGATTATATAATAATAATCAGGAGCTAATTGTAATGGTCTCTAATGATATAAAACATGATAGATGAAATCCTATGATGATGATACACGCTATCATGTAATAACATCACTATAGTTTTTCATATAATACAATAAGATGTTATACATGCATAAGATTGGTTAACTGTCCAGAAAATGATATGCCTCATATGGCTGCAGTTCAAGCTTGATGTCTGGCTGTTTTAGCTGGTACACATATTGAAAAATGTAATTAACACTTGTTCTGAATAATATTCATGAAAGAGAGATCAAAATACAAACATCTCAACAAAACAGTACTTACATAACATTCTGGAACACTTCTTTGAATACAACATTAGTTGTAATATTGGTAGCTTTCTTTTCTTCATCAAGAATTAAAATCTTCAAACCTTTTTTGGTTTTAACTCTTGAAATAGCAACATATAACTGCCCATGACTAAACACAGGTTTAGGCAAATATAGACCAACACAATCCAAAGATTGACCTTGCGACTTGTTTATGGTCATTGCATAGGAAACAATAATGGGAAATTGCCTCCTAATCAATTTAAAAGGCCATGGAGACTGTGAAGGTGACAATTCCATACGCGGAATATAGACCAAATTCCCCTTTTGTTTACCAGACATAACCTTTGCCGCTAAAACATGTTTTCCAAGCTTAGCAATGATTAACCTCGTACCATTGCATAAACCTTGTGCTTGGTCTATATTCCTCATAAGCATAACTGGAGTTCCAACTTTTAGTTTAATTCTGTGATTTGGTAAACCTGAAGTACGAAGTGAATTTAAAAATTCAGGTGTAAGTACTTCATAGAAATTACCATCATTAGCCTCTGATCTATCAACAGAATCAGCACTTAAGTATTCAGTTTCCTCCCCTGCAATAATGGTTGATTTATTAGTGTATGAACAATATAATATATATATATATGATGTTGTAGTAAAAGACAAATTAAAATATAGCACCTGGTATTAATCCAAGAACATATTGATTGATTTCTTCCACAACTTCAATAGTTGAAGCTAAGATTGCTCGGCAACTCAAGAAGTCGTACTCTTGATAATGATCCAATAAATCAGGATATGTACTATTTACAATTGCAGTAATTGGATCATCAAAAACCTTGATTAGCAACTCATCTGGAATCTCTATATCAGCAATGCCATCATTTGGTTCATTTATCTTTCCTTCACCTACGTTTAAAATCCACTTCGAGAATTCGGCCATTTCATGTTTTTCCGACTCACTTGATCCACACTGTAAACGCATGTTTCTTGTTAAAGTGAGCACTTGACAATGATCCCATATGTCTGAAGCATTAATGGAAGCATGAACAATTTCAGACCTATTCCCTCTTGGAATGACAGGTAATATTTGTCGGAAATCGCCGCCAAAAACAACAACTTTTCCACCAAATATTTTTTCAGAGTCCCTGTATTCACTCATAACATCTTTCAAAGTTCTGTCTAAAGCCTGAAAGCAAAATTTGTGAGTCATTGGAGCTTCGTCCCATATTATCAACTTTGTTTGTTGCAGTAACTCAGCATGATCACTATCAAATTCAATATTGCAGGTTGAATTGTCTTCTGTTGGAACAGGGATTTTAAACTTTGAATGAGCAGTTCTACCTCCTGGGAGTAAAAGTGATGCTATACCACTTGATGCAACTGTCAAGACAATTTTAAGTTTGCATCTTAATGCACTGGCAAGAGTTTGCCACATGAAAGTCTTGCCTGTTCCACCATATCCATGAAGGAAAAATACTCCACCTTTTTGTTCATCAACAGCTTTCATTATCTTTTCAAATATTGTCTTTTGCTCATCTATGACATAAACAACAATAACCATTAATTACATTACTGAGTAATAAAACTAATTTCACCAAAATATTAGTAAAAAGAGAGTAACTTTAATTAAGATTGCCACCTGTCAACGCTTTGTACAGATTCTCGAATTCTTGTTTCAACTTTTGAGCATTGTAGTTTCTCTCATCATATATAAGTCTATTTCCTAATTGAGCTGTGATATAATCCTTTGGATAAGGCATAGGTTTGAAATCTGCTAAACTCCTTCTGTTTTGTTCCAAGATCTTCTCAATTTCAAGAAGAGTTAAGTTCATTAACTCTTCTTCTGTTAGCTGTAAATCTGTTTGAATAATATATTGTTACTATGAAAGGTTGACAACATTCAAATGATAGCAATGTAAAGTTGAGCAAAATCATATGTATGAGCTGATTATTACATAACCGTATATTATATGGTTATAGACTCAATTGAGAAACTACATGGTAGTAACAACTTACTTGGATTATTTGCTATCCTTCTCTGTAGATATAGTATTCCATCTGCCAACCAATGCCATGTCTTTTCCCACACATGCTTAGGTCTATCCATTATATCAGACAATAACAATACGACAAAAAGATATCGTAATGCATGACCTGATCCCCAATCTTTGGCCTCTCCAATGGCTGAAATGAACTCTTGATCGTCTCCTAAAAAGCCAAGTGCAAAGCAAGCTTCTCTAAAAGTAAGTAACTGCACGCCAGCCACATTTTTTAATTGGTCATAGGTGAGGGGACCTTTGACAGCCGTGAGCATCATTCTTAAGTAAAATAACTCTCCAGTACATGGTGGAACCCAAATCAATCTACCAATGGTGAACCCTCTCTTTCTTGGAGTCCAACACCTGTTTTTCTTGTTATATACAAATTTAGAAACAAACTGACCGTATGTCAATTTCCTCGCTTCTGAATAGTTTGCATTTGCTTTAAACCAGGAAGTGAACATCGATTCGGTAACACTTGGTTTTTCAAGAACATGTTCCATTCTCTGATTGTCTGTGAACACCACTGGATTTTCGCCAATTAAATGAAAGAACATGCGTTCAACAGCTGGTCTTCTACCATGAATTGGAAAAGAAAACATTCGCCAACTTGCTTCACTTGGAGAAACATACCTGCAATCTAAATACTGCTTGATCTCATCAATTTCAACTTCTTGATTAAGATTGCATGGAACAACCCTGGCAGTTATACGATCATAACCTTTGTGTATATACTTAAATAAGTATTTGATTGATGTACGCTGGTTACACCACTCCATATTTATATGAGCTTGGTACTTTAGCAACAACATGGGGTTGTAAGGTACAACATGCCGGTTGTCAAGGGTAATCCCACATTTTGTAACAGTGTGGGCATTTGAACTTCTTCGCCTATAAACCGGAAAACCATCCTGGTCAACAATTGTCTCTTCCTGCCAATTTTTGGGAAAAAATTTAGAGCATTTGTTATTCTTCATGCACGGTGACGACAACTTTGATAATCCACACGGGCCATGAATCATATGAGTTTTGACCAAATGATAAAGCTCTTTTTGAGTATCTGGATTTGGTATTTCAGCTGAAATGATTCGGTTGATATCTGCAGGGTTTGGATACTTGCTAGATGGATGTAGGAAAATTAGAATGTGAGCATGTGGCAACCCTCTCTTTTGAAATTCAATAGTATACAAATCTGTAAAATAATATAACAGGTTGTCAGTTATCTGAATTAATCTAACTCTTGACAAATGAAAGGAACACATGGGAATGGAATATATCACTTACATGCCAATACTTTTCCAAGAATGTGATTTTTTGTTAAGTCCTTCATTAATGCATCAAATTTCATCTTGAAAATCCTTGATATGATATCAGGTCGATCGTGAGGTTTCAAGTTATCCTTGAGGAGACACCTTTGAATTTCTGGCCAGTTTGGATTGCAAGTGAATGTGATAAATATGTCTGGGAAACCAACATTGCTAGATATAGCCATACCATCAAAATACAACTGATCCAGATATCTTCGACTTCCAACAAAGGTAGATGGAAGAACAATCCGTTTACCTTTTTTTTGTTGAGATGTTTGTCCATCATTGCCAGTTTTGTTGCTTAACCGATGATATTTGGAAACTCGGAGTTTTGATTGGTTTCTTCTCAACCAATTGAGTCTTTCTGCTTCAATCATTGTAAAACCATCAACCATGAATTGGTGTAACAATCTCCTACTACATAGCAGAGTTCGAGCCTCTCCTTTCCTGCTTTGAATCCGGAATGAGAACCACTCTTTTATAGTGAGACGGTTTTTACTTGTGACTATGACCTCGGCTCTATATTTATGCAATATACCATCTCTATAACCATCTTCACCATAAGGGAAAATGAGAGGATACTGGTAACTTAAATAAGCAGCATGAAATTCATCAATCCTCTGGAGCTGACCATTAGTTTGATGCAAAATAATATCTCTTTTATCGGCCGTATCAACATCACCTACTATGAAAGCAGCAACTTCGGATACCGTAGGTTCATTGTAAATCCTACCATCAGATTTCCTCTCTGATATAAGTCTTAATTTCAAATCATGGATATGTCCTCCCTTTAAGATTTCACGTGCCATCCTGAAAGACTTTGCATGAACATTATTCTCATCCAACATTTTGGACAATCGTTTGACAATGTCTTCAGAAATATTTTTGGTATTCCTGTTGAAAAAATGAAATGACAATGATTATGTTTATAAATACAATGATCAAGAGGTATATGATTTATGTATATTAACCATGTTATCATAACTTTGATTCCATGAAATAAATATATACCCAAATCCTTTAATTCTGTTTTGTATCTCATTCTCGGTGTCATATATGTAAAGTTGGGCATATTTGGGTAGTTCTCCATCTGGCGGTAACATGCTACCAATTCTGTGACATGTCTGTCCTTGTATCCTCATGGTTGGTGGCCCTCTACCTTTAGTAACCTTATCATCAAATTTCATGCCTGCTGAACTGAAAGCAAACATTGAATTATACATTCTTGTGTTTTGTTGGAAATTTTTGGTATCTTCTGATTGATGATCAAAGAGTAGATGTTGAAGCACAGGAGGAGGTTGTCTTAGAAGAGGAAGTTGGACTTTCCCATTCCCGCAACACAGTTGAAATAAGGGTGTTGATGTAGACTTAGATTTATGTTTCCTTTCTAAATACCACATTTCTGCTCCACATTGTTGACAAATACAATCAGGATCTCCGACATCAAAATAATCTACAAATAGAATTCAACATAAGTGGATATGTCATATAAATAAATGAAGAATGTATGAATGACTTGACAATCATATTACCTTGTAATGAAGGTTCTCCTCCTTGTATGTTTGTGGCATTTGTATTTTCTTCAGATATATCATATTCAGAATCTGAATCAGATTCCGTAAGTTCCTCGGAATCACTTCCACTATCATCTGTGTCTGAGTCAGAGGAAATATTGGAATCAAATGATTCATGTGCTGAAGTTGAAGCTGCACTGTAAGATGGAATTGAAATTCCTGGACTTTTTTCATTGGCAATGACATCATTTGGTTCGACTTGTGAGGTTGGAATAGGATTTGCTGTAGCTGCAAATTTGCTGAGAAGGTTTATGCCACTCTTAGACTGTCGAGACATCTTACTATGATTTTGATCGTTGGGCTGAGTAAATGTATTCTGCGACAGAGTTTTGGTAACATGAGTCTGCTCAGGAAAAAAGAATTGTTGAGCATTTGTAATATCTGATAAAGGAGTAGTGTACGCAATGGTTTTTTTTGATGTAATGGGAGTATTATGGATGGAATTAGATGGTGAAATACTTTTATCATCAAAAACTCTTTTTCTATTATCTCTTGAAGCGGTAGAGTTTTCTTTTTGAGAGTGTATAACATTGGATTGTAATGAGTGTTTGGATATAGAGTAAGGATTATCAGGACCTGTTGATGGCACATCTAACTTGTTCTCTTGAATAATTCTTTTTCTTTTTTCTCTGCTTAAAGCTGCGACCTCGGGTAGATTTTTGATGACATTGAAAGGTTTTGGAATAGCTTGTTTAGGAGAGGGAACACAAACTTTTTTGGATGCAGCAAGTGCCTTATTTTTGTATAGAACCCTTTTTCTATTTTCTCTTTCTGTTGCTGCATTTGATTGTTGAAGCAATGATTCAGCCAAACTAATAGGTTTAATGAGTTTTTGTTTTGGAATGACTGCAGAAGTATGTGTATTAATTTTAGTAGTCACACATATTTTCTTTCCTTCTAAGGCTTTCTTCCTTCTTTCTCTTGAACTCGACTGTTGTTGTTGTTGACTATTTTGAAGAGGATCCATATTGTATTGTACTTTAAGAACTTGTGTGTAGTTAGTAAAAGTGATCCCATAAAGGTTTTGATGTTGTTCTATGACTACATAATATCCACGATTTTGGAATACTCAAACTATAATACAATATACTTTGACATCTTTTGTTTTAAAAAAAGAGACTTTGACATTTACCCATAAAATGGTACAACTGTACTACAAAACCTTCTTGGAAATAGTAATAGAAGGAAAGGACAGTTAGATTTTGGTAGAGTATATAATGTAGGAGAAAGTAGGATAAGACATTACTGTTCAATTAGGTTTATTGATGATGACAAACTCTATTATATATATTGCTACACATAAGTCTGATTTGATATGTTGGGTATGGATTGTATTGGTCATTGTACTATTTCATCATTTCTCTCAAAGATGTTTGGTCATGGTTTTGCAGACATAGTTAGAATTCAATTAACATAATTGTTGTAGTTAGTAAACATGAACTATGAAATATGAATGATTGAATAAGTCTATGAGGCAAAGAAAGAAATTTCGATAAGATATCTACAGTAAGGGAAAAACAACATGGATATAAACTTCTAAAATAACTATCATAATTTTCTCATAAACATGTTTATAAAAAATTTAAATGATTAATGTAATTGCTTGATAGACTTTGAAAATCTCCTTATATACAAAAATTTAAATGAATAATGATAATAATTTATGAAAAGTTCCCTATTCCTCTAAATAATTAACTGGTATAACATCATATTCGTACTTTTATTATATGATATAGCTGAATATTATTTTATGAAATAACTTGTATGGAATTAACTATAATGAAACAATTTTTGCTAATTCAAAGGTATAATAAATTGTTAGATAGATAATTATTCAAAATTAACTTATAAAGAAGGTTTATATGATAAATAAGCATAGGTTTAAACAGAGATACGTATATGTTAAATAGAAGTTGTTCTTAGGTAAGATAAGACCAAATGCAACAATGTTTGAGGTTGCTGAAATATCAGATTAACTGATATTCAATCAAAATAATAGAGTACTTAGAGCCACATACGGCTATTAATTAGATAATAAGTTAATTAGATAATAAGTACTGCTGATGTAGTTATATAGAAGTGTGCATGACAAATATGATAATTCAATCTTTCTTTTCTCTCTTGATATTTCTCCTGATCTTAGTTGAAGATTGTTTGGTTGAGCACGTATCTGGGCTTTCGAAATCTTTGGTAGGAAGTTCATCTGCAACTCTCTTGCCTGGTGTGAGCGAAGATTGGCTTTCAGTTTCATTCTGATTTATAGTAGATGGTGTTGGCTGCAATTACATTGATGAGGATGAAATTAGCAATGAATGACAAAACAAAAAGGATGTATAATTTTAAGAAATTGTCAAACAATTATCACAACTTACAGTTGGGATAGTTGACATGGTCTGAAGTTGAGAAAGAGTGGTTGTGTCTGCAATCTGTGGAAACATCGAAGAACAATTGTTAGAAATAATCCAACATTGTATATGGTTCCCCTGTGGCAGCGATATATAACTCTGTGAAAGCTAACTTAACAGTACCTCTGCAATTTCAACATTCTCAACAGCCAGAATATCATCCTCCTAATGTAAAATAAAATCATTGTCATGATACTACTTTTGAAATTTGTTAACACTAATGAAAGTTGTGAAACTGATATTAGAAGAGTACCTCAGTCTTTGGGAACAATGCTTTGATCTTTTCAACCAAGCCTTCATCCTCCTTAATTGCTTGAACAGAACAGCTGTCCCAAGTTGGCTGCCACTTAACTTTACAAACAAATTCTCTGTTTTCCAATTGGTCCAGATGAACTGGATATTCCAAGGGATTTGTGACACCGGCCTATATGCAACATATACATAAGATACGATCAGTATTTAATCTCCCTGTAAGGTACAAAGGTGATAACCAATACCTCAATCATGACCCTCTGAAGATCAGCAGCAGTAGTTCCAAGCAATTCATTGCACTCACGATCCCAGAAGAAAAACTTAGTTGCAACTCCATTATATTCGACCTCCACTTCTAACTTAAATCTGCATAACAAATTCCAATAACTGAATACGCAGTTCTAATTACAAATATTTATAATGGAGGAATTAACCTACTACATTACTCTTTTGTACCTTAGATTGATAGCATTGGTCTCATGTTTTTGGTCACAAAACAGTGGTAAAGTATCACCCTTTGCAGCCCTGTTGCATTTGGTGCATGCTTTGTAGTACCACCCATTCTTGGAAGGTTTCACTTGATTGATCTTCACAACAGTCACACACACAGTTGTCTTCGGTATATATACAAAAGCAAAAAGGCAACAACTTCAGTTCTAATCAAATAACAATGTTCATTGTATATACAGGTTACTCAATTACATAATGTAATAAACATCAATTTATTTCTAACCTGTGAATTGACTATGAATTAAGCAAGAATATGAAATACCTCCGTGAGTTGCATAATCTCTTTCAGTGGTAGAACAACAGCACTGCCAATGAACCTTTCAATAGATGAGTATTGCGTCATACTTGACGAAGAGGGGCTAGCAATTTGAGAAGAGAGACTTAGTTGCTGAGTCTGTGAGAATGCTGGGTCATCAAGAGGCAACCTATACAGGTTATAAATAAATTTTTAGTTAATAAACATTAAGAGTAAGTACTTTGATCATTCAATTGGTAAACCACTATATAGTAAATATTAATTACCCTTGTTTGAATTCAAGGACCTCGGGGAAATCAGGATTGAAAAAAAGCTTGGTAGCATTCCATGCATTAGAGACCCCGAGCTCATACTTTTCTATAGAATGATAAGTATATTAAAAACAAAGCATATCATGTAAGGAATTTCAAGACTAATATTTATTGAGTACTTCATTATTAATAACCTGTGGCTTCCTTAATCTTAGCATTGTGAATAAGAATGATAGTTGGTCCAGACTCAGCTTTGTTGGTAAAGTTAAGGAATTGAAGACCAAAGTCTTCCCACAATGTACAACTTAATAATGTTCCCCTGTACATAGTGACAATATGGATGAAAATTTGTTATAGAAACTAAATGACTTGTAATGTCATTAAAAAGATTAAAAATGTACTTTAGGTCTTTCATCCAGAAATTGATTTGTATTTTCCTAGATCCTTGTTGAGTCTGAGTGTATCCTAATTCATGAAAGGCTCCAATGACATCTATAAAACACATAATTAATGTTAATAAAAAATGTTTAGTCGTAATTTTACAAACTGCAAAAGGGAAAATATGTCCAATTTACCTATCAGGACATCTGGCCTTACTTCTCCCTTCTTGATCTCATCAAAGTCCTTAAAGTTGAAGGATGGTTTGGGAATGTCATGCTTGTCAATGTTGTCAACACTTGTTCCACCATTAAACACCAACCTAAATGGATGATCAGTTGCTTTTATGGACATCTCATTTTTCTCGACATCAAAGTTTTGCAGAGTAAAGGTAGTGTTCTCAGCAATTCTACCCTTAAACTGATCTTTTAATTCCGCTGGAACAATGACTTGAATACGATCACCCTGATGACAATTAGAAGTGAATTATACATACTTATTAAAAAAAATAGTTTGTATTAAATAATAAATATAGATGAGTGATGTTGTAACAATTTAGTTTAGTGATGTCAAAACCACCTCTTTGTCACACAACACCATCTCAATATGTTGTTTGTTCTTTGAATTTGCAACAGTCCACATGTCAACAACTCGAACTGCAATTTTCCACAGAGATTTGGAATCATTGAGGTTCTTGATCTTTTGGAAAGGCCTAGCCATTGTTGCTGCAAAAAAAACATGTTTTCAACAGCAACAGAATGATTTGAAAAACGTGATTATGAATACATCTATTATAATGATATAGCAGGAATAACACGTTGAAAGTTAAACATGAAACACAACCAAACTTTGTCTCTACATAATGTTAGACACCCAACTCCATTTTTTTTAAAGTTAAACATGTAACACAACCAAACTTTGACTTTTACATGGTGATTATTGATATAATTTGTAAAATATTTGAATTATAAACATGTAAAACAACCAAAGTTTGACTTTGGCATTGTGCTTAGTAAGTATATTTGCAATATTTTTCAAAAATAAACATGTAACACAACCAAATTTTGAACTTTTACATGTTTGATATGCTCTGTTCAGGAGGGAAATTTTCCCAAAAGATTACTTTGGAAAACTGATTTCATGCAAGCAGGAACCGATCTATGATAGTGTTGTTCTAAAAAAAATGTTGAACAAACATTAAAATGAAAACATGATTATATACAAATTTCAACCATAAAAATAAAAAGTTGTTACTGAAAAAATGTATAAAATATATACCAGGATGAAGAATGCTTGAAGGAACCTGCAAAATGAAAAAAAATAGTTTGTATTAGTTAATGCAAAATAACATGTTCTTTCAGGTTAGAACCTTTGCATGCAACCGGTCTATGGAAGTGTTGTTCTCAAATAAAGGTTGAACAAAAATGAAAAGAAGAACATGATTATATACAAATTTCAAGCAGAAAAAGAAGAAGTTGTTACTTGGAAAATGTACAAAATATATACCAGGATGATGAATTCTTGAAGGAACCTGCAAAATGAAAAAAAAATAAGAACAATATGAGATGAATTTAATAAATGCTTGAGGATAGAAATCGAAAATGAATGGGAAAATATGGAGATGAAAAGAGATAGAGAGAGAGCTACCAGATTTTGGATTGTGAAGAGAGAGAGTGAATGAAGTGTGTTTGGAAGGAATAGAAGTTTAGGGAGTATACATTTCTCTGCAAAGTACAACCCACTCCCCCCAATGAAGTGACATATGCTTTTTCCAAATCCTTTTCAAAATCTTTGTGAATATTTCCCTCCTTTCCCTCTTCACGTGAGCTAAACCCTTTTCTCTTTGGAAGCTAACAGTCAAAACCCAACAGGACACGTGGCATATAATGAAGCTATCCATGTGCCAAGCAAAGCCGCAGCCAAATGTCGCCTTGTGGTGCAGCGTGCACTCCTTTCTTATATTATAAGAGATTACAAGTTTGTTCAAATTCTGGTGTGCAACAATGCTATAGGCTAATTAATGTAGCCACTATTTCACAACATGTTTTTGCCCTGTTCTAATCTCTGTTTTCTTTGCTTGCTTTGATAGACCCTGCTGTATCGAAACGAAAGCTAAAGACAAAGCGAAAGAAAGGAAGTCGAAAGGCACCAAACGATATAACAAAGGGGCCTAATCAACCTGCAGCCTCATCAAAAGAATTAACTCACAACAAGTGCATCGATCCCCACAATGATTTCAAGCTAGATCTTAACGATATTGATATTGATATTGATATTGATATGATAAAGAAGGAAAGGTCTTCCGAACATGATCAAAACAAGTGCATTGAGGCTCAGCAAGCTTCATGGAATGCTTATGATCTACTTTTGGACCCATATGGTAAAAAACTATATCTTTTAACTCCATATTTGACACATTAATATTATATGCTGTGATACTTATGTCAAAAGTTTAGTTAAGAGTTGATTTTGATTCTTCTTCTTCTTATTGTTACTACTTTATGTTCATAACTCTCATAACCATATTTTATTTTTACAGATCCCTTTCCTTCGCCGGAGCAGATTAAGGTATTGTGTTATATGATGCCTTTTTTACTCTCCACTTTCGCTTCAGTTACAAACATGTCTTTCAAGTTAATATAGTATTTCTTTTTGTTTGTTGCTTAAACTTTTCTGTTTTCTCCTCTTTTTTTTTTTGTCCCTTCTGTTTGTAGGATCCTAGTTCCCCTGAATGCTCCGACCCAGAACTTGATGAAGAATTGACATTGCTCGATTTTCCACAAAAGTTGTACAGGTCAAGTCCTCAGAGCTCTACTCTTCTACCATTCATGGAGGAGAGCGCTAGAGAAAAACTGTGCAATATTATGGAGGATTTTTCGGAAGCAGACATCGATGGATGATGAAGATATGTCATCATGTCATTCCATGAATTAGATTTTTATAATCATTAGTTGGCACTAAAATTATTTATATTTCTTAATGTGTTTCTGATTTTATAAATTATTATTAATGTGGAAAAAGACAATGATATATTGTTAGTTGCTTATATTTGGAACAAGATAACCAAGCCATCATCTCGATCGCATACAGCATGACTTTGAAGTCAAAAACAAATTATTTGCTCTCATCTACATAATATTGAGCTGAATTAGTATGCAGAAGACTATTTTGTTTTGTGAAATTGTTTGACCAAGTCACTTTTTGTCATGTGAATACTTTTTAAAAAATAAAAAACAAAGGAAGTTTGCAGCAGAAAATTAAACCCTAAAGAAATATTAACAAAATTGAAAGTAGGGAAGTTCAAGTCTATTTCTAAAAAAAAAAAGTCTTCAAAAAATTTGGACAGGTATTTGGTTCCACCAAACAGAAGAATTCAAAGACAAACGTGAGTTTGCATGCTTATGAGCAGAATGATTTTCTTTTCTATTGATATGAGACACAATGATAGGCATGTAACAATTTTAGATGACTTAAATGCCAAGGAACACCGGCATTGGCTCTTTGATGAGCGATTTCCTCTGCAAATAGGGCACCAATAATCTCAATGTTCAGAGAGTTTGACACTCCTAAATTAATAGCAAAGGCTCCTAAAAAAAACAGAGTTGCAGCTTATGAACAATCCACCACAAGCTAAAAACCATGATTACCAATTGAAGCAACACGTTGATGAATGTGCCTTAGGGCAGGTTGATTTTAACTTTGAAGATGATAAAATTTGTGATGGTATTAACAGACAAATTATTATGATTACCAGTTAATGAGGTTCCTAAAATGACGAGGTTGATTGTAGTTATTGGGTTGATGGCCCTATTAGAAAATCTCCTTTGGTTTCTGCAATACCAAATGTTGTTGAAGAATTTGTAACCGCAACTAAGATGACCAACTTAAACTGTGGAGACCAATTTCTATCGTATAAGTTATGGACATGATTGAAAGTTAAGAAATTGTAGTGAAAATTGATGGAATAACCTAGCCAGTTCCAAATGCATTTTGCATAGATGCAATCAAGGAATGAATGAAAGGAAGTTGTAACATTGACAACACAAAGGATGAACATAGAAGGAAGATTACAATCTTTTCTTGCAAGAATGTCGTCGGTAACTTGTCTAGCAGGGTTCTCCACAAAAGTAAAGTTTTTGAAAGAGGGATTGCAAAATGTGTTATTGAAACCAAAAACTCTCATGACTTTGAGAAGGAAGTTCCAATCTAGAGTATCACAAACTTTAGCAATGTCAATCAAATGTTTTTTTGTGAAGGACATTGATTGCCTCGAATGTCAAACTAATGCAGTAGTCTTTGATGTTTCTCCCTTTGATAGAGCCTCATTATTGAATTGGAGTGATAGCATACGTAATTTGTGTGGCATAATTTTTGAGATAATTTTAAATTTTAAATTTGTTATAGTAATAGGCCTATAATGGTTCATTGAATCTGCATTGTTAGTTTTAGGAATAAGAATAATATTGCTCGAATTAAAATTTTGCAA
Organism: Medicago sativa; assembly: GCF_051527215.1. NCBI lineage: Eukaryota > Viridiplantae > Streptophyta > Magnoliopsida > Fabales > Fabaceae > Medicago > Medicago sativa. Next base: position 52,394,212 of record NC_140749.1, read on the forward strand.
AATCTATCCGGATCTAAAAACTACAAAACTACTTTTATCACATCATACCTGATGATGTTCCAAAAGGTTCGACAAAATATTGCTCCGAATCCATCTGGTTTTGGAGCACTATTTATTTAGATCAAATACAACTTAAAAAGTTTATTCATGATAACGTAACATAGTCAACATGTTGTTAACTTTAGTCAACATGCCATTGTCAGTCACTATATTGTTGCTATTGAAGATAGAAGTGAAGAGATTAAACACATTAGCGGAAACTTCAGCTGGATTATTGAGGAACTAATAACCATTTATCAAAGTAGTGATAAGATTAGAAGCATTTTTTATACCTTTGCAATCCTATGAAAATAAGAAGTGTTTATGTCACCATTACAATGCCATTTAACCTTAGTTTTTTCTTGCCAAAATATATCCTCAATGTTAAGTGCATTTTCCAAAACCATTTGTGCATTATTTTCTTGATGCATTGGGGCATTAGTGTGCCCTAATAACTTTTCTATCTCTTGTTGTTGCACAACTTCATATCCTCATTTAATAACTTCAACTTTTGATTCAAAATGTAGATAAGGCAACCAATAAGAGATGAAATTCAACCATGCCTAATAACATTTACAAAATCAGGGTTAGCAATCCACATTTTCACGAATTTACACTTAGAAAGTAATTCGACCTTAGTGAGAGTTGAATAACTCACTAATTTACAGGAATTGAACCAATATTGGTTACATAAGTTTCATGTTTCCCTTTTCTTGGATGAATTAGGTTATTGTTATCAGTCCAATTTTGAAAATCCAATTGACAATTTAGCTGGAAAGTAGATACTTCTCTACTCATGAACACCTAAGACGGTGCTGAAATCACTAAAACAAAACCATGACATGAGAACTTGAAATATTGGCAAGGGTTTTCCAGAATTATCTACTAATATAGAAGGTAGAGGTATAAACAGCTAAAATACCAAAAATTTCGACATATTTTAACTTTTAAAAATATATGATCAGTAAAAATGAAGGTAGGATTCAAAAATATGGAATAAAGGCACTAAAGATTAGGAGTGACGTTGTGATAACCAAAAAAATGTTGGTTATTACCATTGATTTAATTTCTCCCCATTATTTAAGAGTCTTTTGAGTTATTGTATGAACTAAATATCTTATTCTATGTCTATTTAGGATTTTACGAGTTTATTTAGTTTTTTATTGTTATTTAGTCATTTAGAACAATTTATGCTCGTTAGTGTTGGTTGAATAATTTTTTTTCTTTTGTTTCCTTGATGGGTGTCTCATGTAGTATCAATTAACATGACATTTTTTAAAATAGAATCTTGTCTTTTATGAAAATTAAAATTTGGTCAACACAACATCATAATCATCCATATGCGTGACTTTGAAATTAGGTATAAGAAAAAAATCAAATGTTTTTTTTATAATAATTTGATTGTTATGATTGATTGACGATGGAAAAACTACTCCCTTATAATAGCCATTTTTACAATAATTTAAGGATAAGTGTTGATTTATGCTTAATTGATTAATAACAACATGTGCCTTAAGCATTGCTTGGATTGATGGAATCCGATGGAATGGAGCGGAACAGAATAGTATTTAATAAGGTTTCATTGTTTGGATTGTTAAAATATAGATGGAATGGAGTGGAGTGGGACATGATGAAATACATTCAATCTCATTCCATCATTCTCTCTTATTTTCCTTCCCTCCCAATTTGGGGCGTATAGGATAGAATGAAACCTCTTAATTACATAATTATCTTTTTACCCCTATTTTTTATTTCACAAAATTGTAGCATTTCTTCTTCTACCTCCCGTTTACATTTTTTTATTCTGGTCAATTTCTTTCTGTTTTTGCATTGTTTCATGTATTTTCGTTTCCCTTTCTAGAATTGTTTCATGTATTTTCGTTTCCCTTTCTAGAATACATACAAGTACAGCTCGTCATTTGTTGATAAACTAAACTATTAAGATATTTTCTGCGTTGTTTCATGTTTTGTTGTCACCCTGTTCTTATATGCACATAACAATAACTAATTGCAATTGTGATTTTTTTGGTTTAATATCTTTTAAACGGTCTTTTGGGTTGATAATTAATTTAAATTAGGGTTTTTTTTTTTTTTTACAATTGTTGTTATAAAAGTTATAACATTTTAATTATATTGATAAAAGATAATAACAGTAAAAATGGAATAAAAAATTATATCATATTCCGTTCTCTTTCTAAATAATGGAATAGAATTTATGTTAATTTATATTCCATTCCACTCAATTCTACTACTATTACGTTTCATTCCGCTCGTTCCGTTCTCTTCCATCAATTCAAACAAAACTAAATGTAAAAATTTATCTCAGAAATTGTACATTCAATTTCTTAAAAATTTAAAAGTTTTTTTTTTAATCGGCAAATATTATTAAACGTCATTCCCGCAAGACGCAGGATATGAACGAAACAGGATACAAATGGTGCCCGCATATAGACGGAACACCAGAACCACCTAAGAACACCCCTGAAAATAAACCCACCAAAACACCATCAACACCTAAAACAGACTCCAAAAATACAAGCACTGTAAACACGGTATGCACCACTGCTCATCGTCACTACTCACTCTCAAAGAACACCCTCAAAATAAAACACCAATACCCCAACACCAAGCTAAGCCACATTTCGAAAAGCACCTGACCGAAGGATCATGCTGCTGCCACAACCTCGCGACCCCTGATCCACCGAAAGAGCACAAAAACAAAAGCCGAAAAACCAGCTTGAGTCAAAGAACTGACTCCCGATCTCGAATCAAAAGTGATCGGCCTACCAGACTTTAGAACCAAAAGTTATTTTTTTAATATAAAATTTTACTTTTAGTTCCACTTACATAGAGTCCAATAACACTTATCCTTAGAGAATAAGTCAACACATTACTCCTTCTGTTCCACGGTAAGTGTTTCATTTGTAAAAAAAAATAATTGTCTCCAAAATAAATTATTCATTTCACTTCTAATGCAATATTATTCATATTTTTCAATTATAAACTCTAATTAATACTAATTTCATCACTCTCTGAGTAGTATATCATTTTCTATTTATATTGATAATTATGAATGTACCATCACTCTCCAAAATAAGAGTGTTGAAAATAATTTTTTTTCATTTATATATTTTTTTTAACGTGTAAAATGATCAAATTTTGAGACTAATCAATTCAACAATTATTAATTGATTTGACATATATTGAAGTAGTAGTACTAATATTCAACCCTTGTTGTTTGTCTAGTCCAATTCACGAATCTCGTGCATGATTGAGAAATGAAAACTTGTGATTGTAGAAAGAAATTGGGAGGGTAAGAGAAGTAGAAGTCGAAGACCCTTGTTCACGGTTAAGTGGGGTATGTTATCTTTTTTAACATTCCATTCCATTTTCATCAACAATTATTAGATGATGGTCACTTTTTGGCAAAGGTTCGTTTTCTGAAAGCAAAAGGGTCCCACCCAATAATTCACACATCTTTCTCTGCAGCTTATCATTAAAGCCTGCATGACTTCAATTATTGCAATGATCCCAAAAGCATGACATATCTGACCCTCCTTATTTCCTCTGTGTGCCCTATTTTAAAATAGTTCAATATTTATTTTCTAATTCTAAAGCTAACACGCGCAAGGGACCACTTGTTATATTTTTCTTCAATTTCATCAAATTCAAATAAACTAAGGGTAAAAAGGAGGACCTATATATAATATTCAATTTGATTGGGGTTACCCCACATGACCCTCATTTTACGGTCTCTATGTCATTGGATACCAATCTTTTTTTATATACATAAAATACTAAACAAAACTACCATTCAATAGTTTTTCATGTTCATTATCATTATGAAACAAGTTATAATATTGCTCCAAAAGAGTACACAAGAAACCTTAGCTTCCCCTTTTTATAAACCATGATTTATTTGCTTACTTAAACAATTGCAAAGCAAGATTAAAAGCACAAAACTTTTCTTGGAATAGTAAAACGTGGTCGGTTTGTCGATCTAATTGACACTACAAACAACAATAACAAAACAACAACAACAATAATATGTTAGGATGCCATACATTTTATTTATAAAAATGTTTAATGTGATATTTAAATCGTAAACTCTTCATATAGTGGATTTGAATGCAATTGGGTGGGAGATGAATTTGTTGATAATTTTTTATCATTCAAAGAGGTTTTGCGAAGGAAAGATTGGTAGGAAAATGTCTCATCTAATGTAGTTAGCTATAACATGATGCATTTGGTTGAAGGGCAATAACGTTTTTTTTAATAAGAAGGTTGTTGCAAAGGTAGTTGATAGAACTAAACGAATAGCATGGTCTTGGTTTATTTGTAGAAAATGATGAAATAATAATATTGTTTTTGTTAATTCCATTTTCTTGTTTTCAATGTATTTGACTTGATTCTTTTTTGTACGTTTGAGGATCCATTTAATCAAAGTAGTAAAATCCTTTTGTGTATAAAAAAATCATTGGATACATTTTTTTTAGAGAAAAAATCATTGGATACATGAATAAGATATTTTTAAAATTTTAAATATATTGGACAGACCTTTATGATAAGCTCTCAAGATATACATGATGTGTGGTGACTATTGTGACCCTTTCGTTAAATCAAGACTTCTAGATTTTCACAAGTTACAACTTTAAATTTGTTAATATATTTTCAAATGTGAAACTTCCAAGTATACAATTTTCTTCTTTAAAAAAAAAGTATACAATTTTCTTAAAAGCAATTAGGAGGTTTTTATTGCTTTACTATCATGATTTATATAATTATATAAGGAGTTATTTACATTATTATTTAAAAAAGGGTCATGTTAACTTGTGCCCTAAGGGCACATGTTAAGCAATCCTAAAATAGAAATATTCCATTAACATTTGTGCATTCAACTAATTAAAAGTCAACAAATTAAATGCAATACACGAATTCTAATAAAAAGTTTCTACATTTGACTCATTAACTTGTGCCTTGAGGGCACAAGTTAACATTTCCCTTTAAAAAAATAATGAAAATCGTTAAGTAATTCTTTAATTAACAATCTTGTCCTAATGAGAAAAATACATAGTAGTAGCTAGTTAGTATCTTTGTTTTGTCGCTTAAAATCTCCAGCTGGAAGCTACCAGAGTCATTTCACTTCAACTGGTCAGACATTTATATAACCTATTTGTATTTTTGTTCAACTTGGAAACTGCACAAACCATTTTCCCTAAATTAATAACTTTTGATAGCAAAAAACAAAAAACATTGAAACAGGACTGTTCAACTGTTTTTATCATGCCTTAATAAATACTATATCCCACAATCCCACATGATTCTTCTTCAAATTGGTACCCAAAGACAAATAATCATTCTTATCATATTGTCATGCATAATGAGAATAAGAATGAGTATGATGGCGACGATAGATGATAAAAACAACATATATACTTGCTAATCAATAAGACAATTGGAGCAGGTTAATAATCTCAGACATATCTTATAGGATGATATATCATTTTCTTCTCCTTGTCATCATGATGTTATTGGACCCTGTTTTGTTTGGTGCAACCTCTTAATTATTTTGTGTCTTGTTTGGTGAGCAACAAATTGCATAAGCATTTATTGGATTGGAGAGCAACCCTTTGGTTTAATTAGACTGTTTTCAAGATTGACTATATACTAAGTTTAGTTCAATTCTACGGTGTATAAATGAGTTAGATCTTTGCACCATGCAAAAAACTTGTTTCCCTATTGAATTAATAAATCTCATCATTGAATCAAGGTTCCTTATAAAATGAACCTATGAAAATATTGGTCCATGATGGACCAATTTTTTCAATGGTTAGATTATATGAACCCCTAAATCTTATCATGGTCTATAAACACTAAATCTAACCCATCTTTTCTTATCATTTTATAAAAAAATTCATTTTTATCCTTTATAATTATTATAATTTAAAATGTTACATATTGTTACGATAATTGTTTTTTTTCTTGACAAATTTGTTACAGTAATTTTTTGTTGTTGATATTTATACTTTTTTTAATGAATTTGTTAAGGTAATTGTTGGACAGCAGCATATTGTTATTTGATTTTATTTCTACGAAAGCGTACAAGTTTTTTCAAAAGAGAAAAGGACATTTTTTTTTTACAAATGGGAGAAAAGGTACATGTTATTTTTTTTTAAATAAGAAAAGGTACATTTTTTTTTGAAAGAAAAAATATACATGTTATTGTTACCTGATATAGTTCAGGTACCGTTATCAATTATTTATTTATTTTCATTGTTTTTTTGGAATAGTCATATTATCCTTTCCAAAAGAATAATAATAGCAGTAATAATAAATAACACATTCTTTAACTGTTCATTGCTATCTTTTATAAATAATTAAAAAGCTTTTCATTGCTATGTTTAAGTAAATGAAAATAAATATAAAATAAATTTTTGTGAGTAAATATTAATTTAATATTATAATATAAAAGATATGTTAAATTATTAAATTTTAAATATTGATTAAAAACGATGGGTTTTCATTGAAAACAATTGAAGATTAAATGTTGACATTTCAGAAAGAGAGAGAAGGCAAGAAAATATTTTAGAAAGAGTAAAGGAAATAATTAGATGTGTGAGATGTATTGTGTTATTATGTGTACATATAAATCCAATGACTATAAATATTGGTCCATTATGGACCAATACTTACACAAGTCCAGGCTAAATGGCACCTTGAATCAATTACGATAACTTATGTTTGTTAGATTGTGTAAGAAGTTTTATATTTCTTGTAAATGGTAAATCGTGGATACATAAAAAATAACTCGTTTATCTAATTCCTTAAGATTTGAGATACAAATATGGAATCTTCATCTATTATAGTCTTTGAAGCATTGGTTTGTTGTTACTTTCGACACTCTCCAAAATGTCAACGATGTAACATATGTTCAAATACTAAAAAACAAAGTTGTCCATGATACAAGATCAATTTACTGGTCCATGTTAGACAAAACACTAATTTTAGAGCAATGATAGATAGACACCCCTAATGTGTACACTCTTTTGTATCACTCTGAAAAATTTAAGTTAACCAAATATATGGTATGTGTGACCACTATTTATTTGGTTAACTAAGTGGAAAAATAGTGGTCACACGTATTTTAGTTACGTTACCACATTTTTCAGCTTTTAAATGTTGTAAAGAATAGTGGTCACACAACATGAATTTCTATATACCGATTTTCTTCATACTACTTTTCTCTCAAACAATTTTTTAAATTTAGGTTCTAGTATACTCTTATTTTGATCCACATCAGCTTCACCAACCCATGAAATTTAAAATGGAAATAAGACTTATAATCGTATCTTACCCAAAAGACCGTACAATGAAAATAAATCTAGAAACTCCAGCCGATCTTTTCTGACCCGTATGATTATTTTTCTTCAAATATTTACTTCGTCAAATTGATAGAAAAAGAATTCAAAGGGAAAAATTCTATTATTTTTTATTGAAAAGAGAAAAATTATATAATAACATAGCACTGGATAGCCATTTGATTTTTCTTTAAATATTTGATACCGCACGACTAATTTATGTGAAAAAATTGGTATATGCATTTATAGATTTTGTTAAACAACAAAATAGTTTTAGTTCCTTCAAAAAAAAAGTTTTAGTTACTAATGTTTTTTGAACAAGGTTTTAGCTCTATCAATGACATTTGTTATATGTCATTTACAGATTTTGTTAAACAAAATAGTTTTAGTTACTATTGTTTTAAAAGAGCTAACATAAGGAGAAAGATCAAGAGTGTCCCCTCAAAATACTATTTTCTCATCCTCTATAAGAGTGTCCCCTAAAAAAAGAAAAAGTTGAAAGAGTTAAATAATCAAAGCCCAAAATATGATGAAGGAGAAAATAGTACCATAACCAACATAAGGTATACAATTTCTATATTTTTTATACCTCTATCTTTTTGCACTTATACTAACTTAAATATCGGAATACTCTAAAATATGATATATTCGTAGTTTGAACTAAGTTAAATAAAGTGATATAACTTGAATACTTTTAAATGAGCTTTTTAGTTAAATATATTTGTTAGTTTGCATAAAATCAGATGCATAAATTCTTAAAAAAGTGAAATATAAAATACCCTCCTATAGAAAATTCTTAAAAGTAGTACATATATTTTTTTAGGGGATATACATATATTTATTTGCTTGTAAAAAAAAGTATACTCCTAGTACATAAATAAGGAGGGGTCTCCCTCGTGGATATTTTTATTCCCTTCTTTAGGAGGTGGTGGATGGGGAAAAAGGTGTGAGAACTGAGAGAGAATGGTTGTAATAATTATTATATACTCATACTAGTATTAAATTCATTCACGTGCCTTTGTCAACCTGTGTTTGTCGGTCAATCTTTACTCCTCCCAAACCCTTTCAAACATCACAAATATAAACCCATTATTCCCTTCTTCATTTCAATTTGCACTCTCATTGTTTTTTTCAAACAAAACTCTAGTGTTTGTTATTACTAGAATTTTACCAACAACTTCATAAAATGGAACTTGCTTTGAGCTTAGGTGACACACCAAAATTACCTATCTCTTTTCTTGACAAACCCACCAAAGATCCACTACCAAGTTTCTTCTCAACCCAACAAGGAAAAGCTTCAGAAGAAAAAAGAGGTTCTTCAGATCCACCTATTCAACTAGACCTTCTTCCTTTCTCTCCTGTTCTTAGATCTCCTCACCCTTCTTCTCACCTCCCCATTCCTTGGCTCACCCAACCATGTAATTTTCTATCTACTATAAATCCTTTTCTTTCCTCTAAATGGTTTTATATATTTGTTTAATATCTAGATAAATTTGTTTAATTTTATTTTGTTTTTATAGATTTAATTTTATCTTTTTTGTTTTTGTTTTAAAGTGCTTGAAAATTGTGGGTTTGAATTTGCACCCAAGATTTGGTACAAGGTTTTGCATATTCTTGACTAATGCATATTGAAAAATATTTGTTATGAAATGTCAATTTTTTTAATGGATCTTAGTTGCTTTGAGATATTAGTCTTTGCAGTTGCGCATCAAACAATTTTATTATCCAAAAAATTTTAAAATATGTTTAAACTTTTGTATACTCAATCATTTTTTGTTTTTGTTATCATCAGGTAGACCGGTAAGGGAGCTAGACGTGAACCGTTTCCCGGCGGCGACGACCGAAGACGTCGACGACGGCACCTCATTGTCATCCCCCAGCAGTTCTGTGTCACCATTTGCAATGGATTTCAGTATGAGGAATAACAATGCTGAATATGGAGGAAGAAACAAGAGAGAAAATGAAGGTGAAGCTGAAAGAGGGAGTGATGATGATGAAAATGGGTCAACTAGGAAGAAACTAAGACTCTCTAAAGATCAATCTGCTTTTCTTGAAGAAAGTTTCAAAGAACACACCACTCTTAATCCTGTAAATTTCTTATTTAATATTTGTTTATTTACTTGTTTCTTCTTTTTAATTAAGGTTTATTTGTTAATTAATCATGTTTATTTATTTGCTTGTAGAAGCAAAAACTTGCACTGGCTAAACAGTTGAATCTTAGTCCTCGTCAAGTTGAAGTTTGGTTTCAAAATAGAAGAGCAAGGTGAGTCTTATCCTTCAATATTTTTGTTTTAATTTTTTATCTAGGTTTAAATGCTATTCATACCCTAAAAAATATCTTTTTTTTATGCTTTTAATCATTGAAAATATTATTTTATTTTAGCCCTCATAAATATATGTCATTTTGTCTCTTCAGATAGAAATGAATTTTTCTAATATTTTATTTTAGAGTTTATTTTGAAGAATTAAAATCAAATAGTATGTATCCTAATAAGTTAGAATATGAATAATTTTTGTTTGAACTAAAACAATGATTGTGTTTAATCCTCAAACTGAGCTTCGTTTATTGCTTACAACAGACAGTATGGGTGTTACTCATCATCGCGGCCAGTATTTTTGTGTTTATTTTTTTTGCTTTGCCTTTTTTTCATGGAACCAAAAAAAACAAAACCATAAGATAAAGAAATCTAATACTACTAGAATTCTTTTGATATTTGTTGGTACCATTTACTTATCTATTTAAGTCATCTTTAATATTTTTTTTATTAAAGTTTTGTTTTGGAATGTATGATTTTGTAGGACAAAGCTAAAGCAAACAGAAGTGGATTGTGAGTATTTGAAGAGATGTTGTGAGACACTAACAGAAGAAAATAGAAGATTACAAAAAGAACTTCAAGAGCTTAGAGCTTTGAAAACTACTCAACCATTCTACATGCAACTTCCAGCTACCACTCTCACTATGTGTCCTTCTTGTGAACGTGTAGCAACAAACCCTTGCAACAACCAAACAAACACCAACAAGTCAAGAATACTGCCATTCTCTAATGCTCAAGCCCAAGCCCATCAGGCTCAAGCCCAAGCCCATCAGATTCCTTCATGACCTTATAATCTTATAGTACCATCACATGGAAAATTTTCTTTTTTTATTTGCTTTTCAGATAATATATATGATAGATAATATCATAGAGGGCGTGACAAGGTGTTAATTAGTTTCACTGACTTATTTTCCGTGTGTATATAATTTTGATTTTGACCTAGACTTGTTAATTTTTTTTTCCTTTCATTCTAATCATTTTGAGTTAATTTTTTTTCCTTTGTGTGACATGGAAGAATGATCTTTTTTTGTGTATCATTTTGGTGGTAGAATTGTGAAATGGAACATTTGGTCTGTTTTATTTTATTGGTATTTGTTTGTGTTACTCTTTTTGACCAAAAGAGCATATTGGTTATTAATTGATGCTATGATGATTAGTTTAAAGTCTTCTAAAGTCTTCATGCTCCAATGGACCAATAGTACCACTACTTTTGCAGCCACCAGTGTTATTCCTAACCATGTAATTTGCTAAACCACTATGGTATTTTTCTTCTTTTTGGTGTAAATAAACTCCCAAAAAAGAAAGAAACATGGCAGAAACATCATAAAAAACATTTTTGAGTATTTTGAATTGGTGGTCATTTTATGTTATTCACAAGGAGATAAAGTAATCGTTGTAGTAAAACAATTACAACAAAATGAATGGATCAAATTATTTTTAACCTTAAATTAGTCCATATCGAACCACAAACCCACCAAAATCAATGGTACAAAAAAAGTTTTTATGTTTTTCTTAAGCAAATGGGTGCATATAGGAAACTTTTTGGAAACCTTAAATATGTTAAAACGAAAATAATAGGAAATTCAAAACACTGGGGGTGCAAAAAAAAAATAGTGGTATATGGTTCAAATTCATTTTATGACAGTTGCCTTGAAAAAAAATAAGTGGTATATAGTTTAATATATTTTTGGGAAATGTTAACCGGTGCCCCTGGAACACGGGTTAAGGAATCAAATAGGGTAATATTTGCATTGAAAGTTGTGTAGTCAATGCATTAAAAACTTAAAAAGTGTTATTTTTGAGTTAAAATTTCCTCTTTTAGCTTCCTTAACCAGTGCCCGGGACACCGGTTAACAAACTCCCATTACAAGAGATGAAATTGATCCACTACAAACTCATGTGAAAACTAAAATAAAATCCTAAAACCAGTAAAAGTAAAAAAAAATCTTAATTTCAGAAATTTTCAATGCTAGTACTATGATTTAAAAAAACACAAAAACATGAGATCATAATTATGTTGGTGATGGCTTCTCGATTGAAAAAGGGGTCACTTCAGTTAATTTTGGAAATTAAGTCCATCTCTTACGTACAGATTATGAAACTTTGTCTCTCTGCCAGGGTACATGAATAAAATTTATAAAGATCTGTGATGATGATACTACTACCTAGTAAAGTTATTATTCTGCTGTCAAGATCTATATATGAGATTTCCACACCTCCTGATGGGGGGCTATGATGTTCAAGGAGTTTACTTAATTAGATTTTGCATATATGGTGTTCAAATTCATTGGATTGATTAATCCCTACTCAAAATATACATATGAACCTTTTCGATCTCGTATCAATTTTTATGGTGTTCAAATTCATTGGATTGATTAATCCCTACTCAAAATATACATATGAACCTTTTCGTTTCAATCTCGTATCAATTTTTTACTAGAATTTATGCTGGGGTTAACTCAACGATTACAAAATCGATTTATAAAGTGAGAATTTTCATGTTTTGACTTCATTGTGATTATAGTGACTCAAGCGCTAACTTTTAAGTAAAAAAATTTCTACATTTCGGATGATTTTAATAATATCTTAAAATTTGGGTTGAGTGTTATTCAAATTTTATTGAAACGTGAGAATTGTTTTCATATATATACTCATTATCGATGATTGTTAGGGTGTCTCAGGAACAACAACTGATCAATGCTCACAAGTGAAGGAGACACTACATCAATCAATGCTCACAAGAGAAGGAGACACTACATCCTATACTTGATCAAAACACCAAGATCCACTCTGGCTCTCCACCAAACCGATCTAGGGCTTTGTTAGCACTTGTTGGTGGTGTCTGAGGAGTGTCGTGAGCTAAAAAAAACCAATACTCTAAGATCATAAGAGATGGACATCAAATTTCTGGTTGAACAATTTATGGTCGATGTAACCACTTACGCTTAATCAAATTCAATACTAGTGTTGAATGTGATACTTTAACATTATATAAGCAAAAAATTACTTTTTAGATTCATTCAATAAATGATGTATGTGGTGTATTTAATAGTCCACATACATCATTTATTAAATGAACCTAAAAAGTGAATTTTTGCTTATATTTGTGACCGGAAGGTATATATTTTTTTCAAAGGAATTGATAATCATTGTTACAATAACTGGTTAGCACCTGATCAGAATTCTTAGACAAGCTAGTTATGCAATATTGCAGGATTTACTTACAACCTGAACCTGTACTGTTAAATCATAAATAAATGGTTTGAATTGAAATGACAAAGCAGCATTAAAACGGTGTTCGGCCGTTCTGTTGCTAGGTTAACGTCCAATCAACACAGATTACTTTCTTTAATTTCGACCCAAATATTGAGGGGTGCAGACACAGTGCCCAGTCAATAACAGCATGCTGCATGTAACGTTTTATTACTACATAAATAAAAGTATATTAATTAGTAATTTTTTATTTATAAAAAAACATTAAACTACTCCCTCCGTTCCTTTTTAATTGTCACTTTTAGAGAAATATTTTGTTCCTATTTAACTGTCACTTTCAAAGTTCAATGCAACAATAAATGTTATTCTACCAATATTACCCTTAGATATTTATTGCGGAGAGAGAAACATATGGAGTAAAATATTAAATTAATAAAGTCATTATAGTAAAAGTAAAAACAATTGTATCAAAAGTAGTAACATTTATTGATTGTCTTGGTTTGTGTCAAATGTCAAAGAGTGGCAATTAAAAAGGAACGGAGGTAGTATTTATTTTTAGTTTTTGTACGAGTCAATAACAGCATGCATGTAAGATTTTTAACCATGAATTCATTATTCATGGTACGTAACAGAAAGAGGAGCAATTTCATTAATTATACTAGTCCAGTTAAAGGCTCTGTTTGGTAAAAATAGCGGATAGCTGATAAGCTAGCTGATGACTGATGACTGATAAGCTAATTGAAGTGTTTGATAAAATTAGCGGTTGAACTAGCTGATAAATGTAAAATTACATAAAAGGACATTATTAATTCATATAAAATTTATACTAAGATATTTGATAATTTAAATATTTTAAATTTAATAAATGTTTGTATTTTATTAAATTATTGTTTTTCGGTAATAATAGATGCTTATAATGAATATTATCTTTTGAATTATTTTTTTTTGAATGTTACATGTACTATATTATTAACAACGGAAGGTATATTTGATCCTTCAAAAAAAAAACGGAAGGTATATTTGAATGAAAAAACTTATTAAAAGTTGACGTGCTGAAAAAAAATAATGGAATGTATATTTATAATTGAATGAAATAACGGAAGGCACGCACGCAGTGAAAAAGATATGTGCAGCTGGACTATTACACAGGCAATGAAATAAACAACATAAGGGTAAAAGTGGGTTTTGATAAAAATAATAAGGGTAGAAGTGGAAGAAATATTAATAAGCTATAAGCTATAAGCTCAAACGCTACTTGGAATAGCGTCTGAAAAATAGCTTATAAGCTCGTGGAAATTCGTGAAATAAGCTATAAGCTCGTTGTAAAAAATGTTACCAAACAAAGCTTATTTTGTCAGACGAGCTCATCCGCTATAAGCTATAAGCTCTTTTTATGGCCTTATCAAACAGAGCCAAAATTATTTTAACTAGAAAAAATTAAATAAGATAAGCAAAGTTTACAAAAACATAAACTTTTCTCTTTTCGATAGGCACTGCACTGGCACATTGAATTGGATGTTGGATACAATATAAACACCGTATCTCTGGTAGATCTTTTTCCGCAGGTCTATAATCTATTTAAGGATCTCAGCTATGTCATGTAGCTAGGGTTCGTCCTTTTGAGTGGTAGTTACAGTACTAGGAGCCCGTTTGTTATAGCTTTTTTAAGAAAAAAATCACTTATTTTAAAAAAATAATCACTTTTAAGAGTATTGTATCCGTTTGTTACAGATTTTAAAAAAAATCAGAATCTAAAAATAATCTAAAAACAGCTTCAAATGAGAAGCTGTTAGGAGCAGCTTAAAATAAAATAGATTTTTTTTAGAGGAGAGAGAAAATATAATTTAAAAGATTGAACTAATTTTGTAACAAAAAAATCCCTTTTATATAGTTGTATCCAAACAAACTAGATTATTTGTTTAAAAAAAGTGATTTTTATTACAGTAAACAAACACAAAATAGATTCTGATTTTTCATATAATCTCTAAAATATAATCTCTAAATTATTTTATATCAAAATCACTTTTATTTTAATCCGTAACAAACGGACCCTAGATTACGCTAAACCAATCACGTAAGTCTACTCAAGCTAATACTAAAATGCTTTACTCCCTCCGTTCCGGAATATCTGACCAATTTTCTAAAAAAAAGTGTCTCAAAAATAACTGAGTCATTTCAATTTTTAATACAACTTTCATCATTTCCAATACAATATAACTCTAATTAATACTACTTTCATCATTTCCAATACAATATACTCCCTCCGGTCACATTTATAAGCAAAAAACACTTTTTTAGGTACATTGAATAATTGATGTATCTAACATATAAATGTGACTAGATACGTTAACTATTCAATGTACCTAAAAAAGTGTTTTTTGCTTATAAATGTGACCGGAGGGAGTATTCCATTTTCCCCTTTATTTATACATTTTTCTTAATCTGTGTGAAAAACCAAACTGGCTCAGATAAAACGGGACGGAGGGAGTAATTTGTTTGACATTTTTTTTTTGGTACATTTGTTTGACATTTTTTTATTAATGAAAAGGTTAACCAAGTTCCCAAAGGCATTAGTTAAGCATCCAAATTAACAAGTAAATTTTTTATGAAAAAATTGTGTAATCATTATTTGATGAAAAGTAATTCTCCAAGTCAGAATTTTTATTTGTAAATTTCTTAGCTATTATTTGACCAAAATATATTTCCAAGTCAAAATTTTTATTTGTAAATTTCTTAGCTATTACTTTGAGGGCACCGGTTAACAAGACTATTGCTTATTTTTAATTCCTCCTCTATAGTAGTAGTTGAGTATTCAAAAACTCTTATCTCATGTTCTCATGTATAGTTCCGGTGCTAGATTACGCTAAACTAAACTAATCACTTTCCGTCTCCTCAAGCTAATACCAAACTTATTGGTAGGCTTAATTAATGAATTTGCACAAATCCATTTTATATTCCCTCCATTCTCGATTAAATGAGTAATTTATTCATTTTACACATATTAAGAAAAATGTATAAATAAAGGAGAGAGAAACATGATTTTAAGTGCTCTTGTTATGTATTGGTGTATTCTCCACTATCATAATTGCAAAGTGGAATATATTGAATTGGAAGTGATGAGAGTAATATTAATTAAAGTTATAATTAGAAAAAAAAAATAATTAATATTGTATTGAAAAGTGAAATGAGTCGGTTATTTTAGGACAATATTTTTTTTACAAAAGGTTTAATTATTATGGGACGAAGGGAGTAGTTGATATTCAAAAATAAAAATAAAATATTATTGTTTTTTAAATATCAATAATAATGTAGTATTTCTCCTTAAAAACAAATAATGTAGTATTTCTATAACATATTCCAAATTTGACTTGAAATAAACCTTCCAAATTATTTTTTCTACTTTTTTTTTTATCACTACTTTTTTTTATCTACTTTAGAGGGGTGATTTAATATCAATTTTGACTTGAAATAACCCTTCCAAATTATTTTAATTAAATAATTGATTTTAACATATTTTCAGTTTTCTTTCATTTGTTTTCATGATTTCACCGTCTTAACACGATTATGTTTTTTTTTTCCTACTTTCCACCTTAGTGCAATGTGTGTTTGATTTCATGTCTTAGTGTAGTGTTTCTTTTATTTTCCAGGCTTTTATTTTGTCACTTTCCTTTCCTACCACTTCAACTTTATCTATCGCCAACTTTAAGGACCAAAGGTAATGATCGAATATATCCCTTGGTAGGACACATAAAGCCATAATCCCTTAATTGTTAGATCACTCCCCCGAAATAAGGACTTTATCAATTTGACTCACTACACTTCCATTTGAGTTATTCCAAGTAAATCTACGCCATAAATGGGTCACATTCATCAAGTCTATCTCTCTCGATAAATGTTGAAAAGATTCATTTCCAACACTTGTCCCAAAAAAAGCTTTCAAATTTACCCCTTAGTCTCTCTTCCGGACTATAGACTGCATTGAAATCACCCATAAAAACCAAGCTCCTTCTCCAAAAGAGTTTCTACTCAACAAAAGATTTCCCCACAACCTCCTTTTTGCCATTATATCACATTTGGAATAGATATTAATGACCAATCACCTTCTTTTTAAGAATCCCTCACTCCAGGCATAAACTTAACCTCTTACTTTCCACGAATATAGACTATAACCTCTACTCATTGATGATAGATAAGCTCAATCACAATCCTCACCATTCCACAAAGCATAACACAAGGAATTTGTAATAGCTTCTTGTTTAGTTTCTTAAATTGTTAAGAAATCCACCTTAATTTTGTGAACCAACTCGTTAATCTTTGTCAACTTACATGATTTCTTCGTGAATTACATAAAAAACACATCCTAGAATTGGTATGTTTCGGGAATAATAGAATTACAAACTAAAATATAAAAAACATTACAAATGTCCCGAAATCATAGACAATTGCTCTAATTTTCCTCTTCTTTGTAGGTAAAATCTACTAAAAATGACTGAAAAACATGCTAAGAATAACGTAAGATGACATGTCATCAACATGAATATTGTTTTTTGAATCGACATGGTTCTAACAAACTTTAAAATTGTCCAAAAATATATATTTTTCCTTTTACTATCACAAAGGGTTTAAAAAGTAATGATTTTAAAAGAAAAAAACAATGACAAGTTAGTTACGTAATATACAATTATTATTATGATTATCAAGTTTATGATATTACCTCCTTTCTAATTGTGAAGGGACAATCACAACCCACTGATATACTTTAGAGTCATTTATTAATGATTATAACTTTATGAATGTTTATTGAAACTTCAAAAAAATTTAAACTAATTAATTATTTTGATGAGAGCTTGAATTTTTTTACTATAAAGAGATAGAATCATATAATATCAATTATATGCAAAGAGTTAAAATTATGGTTAAAATTAGGAAATATGTTAATGTTCCGATTCTATTTCTTTCCATACTTCTTGTCCTGATGGTATATGGTTCTAATTATTCTCCCACGCCTTTTCCTTGTATGTTAGATATAGATTGTACACGAAGAAAAGGTTTCAGTGTGACGTGTCGTAAAGGCTTTTGTGTAGAGTTCAAACATTTTAAGTGAGACTAATGAGTTCTTGCAGTAGAAAAATAATTGTACAATATACCTTATGATAGAATATTCCACAAGCCATCATTTAGTTTTTGTTTATGCACCAAATAATAATATTTTTACCTTAATTTTATGCACCATGAAGTTATAATTTTGTAATCTAATGTGATTGCAATGAAATAAAATAAGGAAGTGTTTTATTTATAGCTAATATATACACCAGTGTCAAGCACGAGTTAGAATTTCATCATACTTTCAAGAGACAATACCATGATGTATCAAGTGTTAGTTAAAGTCCAAAATTGGATAAAGATGTTGAGTCACATATAAGTGAGATGGTTCATAAACCTATTTCTTTAAGACTTTCGGTAAATATGTGATGTCAAACTCCTTTGTGTGGTGCTCTTAGCTTAATGTGAATATGTGATGATATAACACAATATAGGTTCCCGCGGAAGACCCAACATTGTAATGATTGTTTTGTTAGTATTGGGTGTCATTTGTTTAATTTTTCATCTTAAATTTTATTTTTTGTATGTCATTAACTTTCAAGAATTTTTTTATTAAATTTCAATTATTAAAATTTCTTTATTTTTTGTCTTTGGTGGGATCTAACAATGAATAAATGCATATTTGTTTTGCTGAGTTGATAAAATGCATGCTTATTAGATATTTTCAATTGATGTGACTTTATTTTAATGAGACTATTATTTTGGTAGCACAATTACCTTGCAATTTTCTACCCGCTCAACAAATCCATAATATCAACATCAACTAATTTTATTCTATATACTCTCGCGGATTAAACACACACTCCTTAGTTTTCCCCCTTATCATTTCTCTTATACATATTCCTTTTTCATCTTCATTCTTTTTCTAATTTATTTCCTATCTTCTCATGAAAGAAAGGAACAAAGACACCTCTGTATAAAACCACATAAACCCACATTTTTTTTTACCATGTTGTGTCTCTGACTTTATTTGCCTATATCACTGTATCATAGACATAGAGAGTCTCACACTTAATAGGATATGTTAATATGTCATGTGTGAGCTAAACTTTTCTACATTTGATTCAAAAGTAGATACTGAGCAAAACATAAGGAAGGTGGCTAATATACCTAATGTCTTGAGACTTCTACATTTGATTCAAAAGTAGATATTGAGCAAAACATAAGGAACATGACTAATATACCTAATGTCTTGAGATTTTGGATAAAGTTTTGGTGTCAGTTTCACTTGTAGGGTTTACGTTAATCAAACGCGATGATTCAACGCAATGTTGGATCCCTCAAAACTCTGAACATTATGACGAACTGTTTTGTTAATTTTTGGATGTCATTTGCTTAATATATCAATATTAATATAAGTTTTTGGATGTCGTTCACTTTCATACAATAACTTTGTATGGACACATGTGCGAAGCACGGGCTAGAAATTCACCTAATTCTTTTTAGGAATTGAACAAATGTTGAACCACATATACGTATTTTTCCTTCAAGCAGACACTTGTTTCCTTAATTATTAACTAGTTACATCCACAATACACATTATTTACAAATAGAAACAAGTAGTTCTACAAACGGGAAGCCCTAACAACGTCTGCCTTACCAAGGGTTTAAGAGAATAGTTCTATTAGGCTACGACTTATTTCCTTCAAGCAGGCACTTGTTTCCTTAATTATTAACTAGTTACATCCTAGGTTCAACAAATTTTACATATTAGTAATGTCACCTCCTAAGTACTTTCTATTAGGGTCAACTCGCTTTCGTTATCTTTCTCTAGTTATAACTAATTACTCCCTAAACATATAGATATTAGTATCAAGGGTTGCACTTAAGTATCTAATCTAGGGTTGTGCCTACTACGTAAATAAACTAAGGAATTTCCTAATAAAACATAATAGTGAACAAAAGATAAATAAAACAAAAACGACATTAAATTAAATATATATCCAACATAATAAATAGAGGTTCATCTTATAACTCTAACCTAAAAAGAATTAGTTACACATGGTAACTAAAAACAAATTATTAAAGATAAAAACATACCCTAGAAAATCAAGGAGAAGATATAAAACTCCTCTGAAGCTTTAGAATTGCATTCCTCTTGAACTGCCACAGTTCTAAACGAGAAATTTTGAATGAGGAAAGCTGGTATTTATGGTGAGAGTTTCTACATGGGTTTGGACTAATAGTGCGGGCTTTACCCACAAAAAAGCAGGAAAAGACGCGTGCTCCCCACGCTTTTTAGATGCACGGGGCACATGACTAGTGTGCCTAGCGCATGTGAAAGCATGGAAAACCATGTCCTAGGCTCATGGAAAAGCCCTAGGCACATGGTAATTGTGCTAGGCGCATGACATCTCTTTCCGGGCCTGAATTCTCCATCGTTTTAGGTATTCGTCTTGAAATAACTTGTCTCGAAACTTGGGAATAGAATCCTCGCTTTTGTAAGTCTCCTGCTAAAACCTACTGAAAAAAGCTGAAAAATATGTTAATAATATCGTAAGATGACCTGTCATCAATGACTTATTTAACTAACAAAGAGAGAAAATCAATTTGGAAGGTTGATTTCTAGTCAAAATTAACCCTAAATCACACTGAGAAAATAAAGAAAAAGGAAAATAGTGACGACTAGAGTTTTAGAATAAGAGAGATAAAGTTTGTGTGTTATGTTAAGTTGGTTTCTTCATTAAATTTGTAAAGCATTTCTTTTATTCATAATCAAGTAATGCATCTTACTTTCCTCAATTGATTTTCAAAATATAAACCAATATTAATCTTATTAATTTGAATTAAACCATAATGTAATATATGTTATTGTAGCATATAGGACATGACATACTAATACACTAGCCTCAAAATATTTAAATATAATAGATGTTATCTTATTTTATGATAAAAGAACATGGTGACATACTAGTCTCAAAATCTTGAAATATAATCATACAATCTACTGAAGGTGAGAAAAAAAACAAAAGGGAGGGGAACCGTTGAATTGTGTTGACTTTCTCAAACTTTTTCTAAATGTTTCACTAGTCTAAGTCTGAGTAGTTCATAGTCCGAGTGCAGCAGATAAAAACAAACACATATATATATATATATATATAGGTATGTATGTGTGTGTGTGTGTGTGTGTGTATATATATATATATATATATATATATATATATATATATATATATATATATATATATATAGGGAGAGAGAGAGAGAGAGAGAGCAATTATATTGTTTCATCCTAGAATCCAGGAGTAGTCTAGTTCCCTTGGAGTTTCAAGGGATTTTCACTATAATCATTAAAGATTACAAACGCTCAAGCACACAAGCAAGAGACTTCAAATGCTCAAGCACACAAGCAAGAAACTTCCAAATGTTCAATCACAACGCAAAGAGATTTCAACAATCTAACTTCACCAAATAAAATATTTTTTGGTTTTTACATTGGATATACAATCAGAGGTGTAAACAATTACAAAACAGAGTAAGACTCTTAAAACTTAGAATTTAAAAGATACGAACTTTGTAAGATTTTCTTAAGAACGTTGAAAAAGGAAAGGATTTGAGAGACGTTGGAGAGGTGCCAGCGCATTATTTGAGTCTTGAGAATTTTGATCAAGAACGTTGAAATGTTACTTGATATGGATAATATGGTTGATGGGACATTTCAAATTCATTTGCTGCAACTAGAATTATCTGTTCATTCCTTTTGTCTTTGAAGTTTCTTTGTTTGTATCTACACGTGATCAAAAGTGGACAAGTTGTACTATCCGAGTTTGATAGAGACAAATTCAGAAAAAGACAAAGTCTGACATGGCCTTCAGAGTGTTTTGTCTTTTAGAGTTTGATGACCTTCATGTTCTGGTTTTCCTTATAGACTTATGCAGAACTTCAACTTCTCTAGTTTCCAAATGCTCTTGTATATATTATTCCAGGATCAAGACATGATTTTATACTATAAATTTTAATATGTAGTCCTGCACACTTGAATATATATTAGCATATCCAATTTAGAGGTATTGTACACATCCAATTTTGTTCCAACAATCTCCCCCTTTTTTATGATGAGAAACATAAGTATTTAAGAAAATTGTTGTTGATTTAATTAACAAGTTGACATCAGAGTCCGAGGTTTGTAAGCTCCCCATGAGTCTTATAATCCAGAGGGGGAGGTTTGTAAGCTCCCTCTAAGTCTTATCTATGTTAATTAAATGGTTGTTTATAACACAATATTGACGAAACAAGAATTTGGAATCTGGTTTTAACTTAAAAACTTTCAGGTCCTGAACTTATCATAGTCAGGATCCTGACTTAGTTTTATTTAACCAGATTCCAAAGTTTAAGTCAATAAAAATTTGCTAGATTAAAATTTCTATGCTCTCTATACGTTCATACTCAGACATAAACACTTTCTATCTACTCCCCCTTTTGTCATCAACATAAATATAAATATAGAATAAAATAGCACATACAAGATAAAGATATGTATATATAAGCCAAAACAACCAATTTTAAGTTATGCAGATCCAAATGTTACTTGTGCAAAACAAAAAGTAAATAACAGAAAATGAAAAGTGTTCCTAACGTTTTTGAGTGAGCAGCTTCAATAAGGTCTTGATATTCATGCTCATCTCATCCTGTTGTGCCTCCATTTCTGACTAAGTATGCACAATTTCATCCATATTTTCTTCCAAAGCTTCTTGCTTTCCTAAGGTTTTTGAGTGAGCAGCTGCAATAAGGTCCTGATATTCATACTCATCTCATCCTGCTGGGAGTTCATTTCTGACTGAGTATGCACATTCTCATCTATTTTTGCTTTAAAAGCTTCCTGCTTCAGCCTTTGAGTTGCCAACTCTTTTCTTTGCACAACCAAAGCTGGGTTCTCATAGACATCTCTTCTAACAAATAGATCTTTAGGTTCAAGGCTGTACCACCCTAAACCCATTGAGCGATAAATTACGCAAATAATACAATTATTCAAGGATCTAGATGTTACATCTTCAATAATTCACCAAGCATGCATAAATAATTTTCTCAAACATCGCACCAGAATAGAACATCATTACATCGACATCTAAATAAATCATCTCAACAGTCATTCATAATTAAATAAATCACCAAGTAGCCATGTCATCATACAACTCATATCATCATCAATACATAGTCTCGAAAATCTCCAATATACATAATAAATATAACATCAAAAACCGACCCCTAATCAGAGCCCTAAAGTCTAAGACACCAAAAGCAGTAAACGAGGTAGCATCCAAGCTATCCTCAAGCGACTCACCATAGCAAAGCTAACTAGTCCTGCACGCAGTCTACCCATCCATACAAATAAGGTAACAGTCAACCAAATGACCACTGGGGTTAGTTCACAATTCATAATCAAACATAATCAAATGAAATAAAATAACATAGTTCAATTCCATATGAATAATAATTTCTTCAAATCCATAAGTCAACAAGTATATGTCGCGTCATTTTTCGGAGGTCAAGGCTATTTGATTAGCTTATTGACTCACTTTTGATTTCACGACCGAACATTTTAATTTTCAAGAAAAGGGGAAAAAAGTTCAAACACCCCACATTTTGAAAAGATTTAGGGTTCGGGGGTTAGTTACATAAAGGGAAGGTGTTAGCACCCTTTATGTCCGTAGTACTCTACGGGAACCTCTTGGTTTTATTTAATTAATGTGCTATAACTTGCTTATTTTTTGAAAAAAGAGGAATTTAAAATGGAAAAAAGGAAGACCTAATTATCTAAATTTTATTGATTTGGAAGGACATGGTCCTTTGCCTACGTACCCGTGAGGGATCAAAATCACGTAGTTTGTGGTAAAAATTGACGTTTGATTGGTTGAGTGTTTTTTATGTTTTGAAAAAGGTTTTAAAATAAAAGAAAGCCAAAGTGACAAAAACGTATTTGTTTGTGTTTTTTAATATTAAAGAAAAGGGTTAATTATGTTTTTGGTCCCTACAAAATGGCGACCTTGTAAGTTTATTCCTTACTTAATTTTAATAGCATTTTTAATCCCTACAAAAAATTTCTGCACTCAATATTAGTCCTTATTCAATCCAAATTTGTTTAATTTATACTTAAACTCTTAAGTTTTTCAACAATTTTTTACAAGCGTGTTAAGAACGTTATTAAAAGGTCCTCCGAAAAAAATATCGCAAAAATTTGATTTCTACGTCCATATTTTTGTTACTTATATCTTAAACTTTTGTCGTTTTAAAAAATTCATATTTAATTTATTTCATGTTAAAAAATTATAGATTTTAGTAAATGAACCGTTCATAGTGTTCTAAACTTGTATAAAAAGAATCGTTAAAAAATTTATGAGTTTAAGGATAATTAAACAAAATTTATTTTAGCAGGGACTAAAATTATAAGTAAATATTTTTTTGTAGGGATTAAAAATGCTATTAAAATTAAGTAAGGACTAAACTTACAATGTTGCAATTTTGTAGGGACCAAAAACATAATTAACCCTAAAGAAAATGGACTCAAAATAAATTAGATTGATTGATATTTGATTAAGAAAAGAAAATAAAAAGACATCACTTGATTTAGGATCAAGGTTTATTTAAGAAAATATTTTTGTGATTTTTTGAACTATTTGCATGTTTTTGTTTTTTGAATAATTGGACTAAAATTAAACTAACGGAGCTAAAATGTAAAGCATAGGTACCTTATGGTTGGACCACCACAAGGACCTTCTACCTAAACTAGCAAGTATAAAAAGTAAACATGCACCCACACACGCACACATGCACCTAAACTATTACAAAAAACCTATTAATACATTCTAGGGTCTGCGATAAAATAAATAAATTACATTAAACCTAATATACATTCTAAAATCAGAGTTATAAACGACAAAGAATAAAGGAATTAAAATGCAAAGTGATAAATCTAAACTAAATATGCATGAAATATTTACATTCAAGCCTAATATACAAACTACGTTCATGTGATAAAATAAATAACGAAAAGTAAAGTATGCATGATAATAAACCTAGACTAAAAAAATGCATGAATGATTCTTACATTGTCCTAATATGCATTCTAATTATTGAAAAATAAATAACGAACATTGAAATGTTTATTATAAAAAGGAAATGTAACGAATAGAAACGAAATGATCTAAAATGCAGCAAAATTAAAATACCATGAAGAAAAAATGCATGAGGATCAAACAAAATAAAAGAATGAATGCAGGGGAGGGGTGCAACAGTAATCAGGTGGTGTGGTGATCAAAAAGTACAGATACTGGGCTTAAAAGACTGCAGGGGCGTGTGGGCCTAAAGGGAGTTAATCAGAGCCATTTGATCATGATCACATGGCTCTGGTATGATCAAGGAGGAAGCTTTGATGGCCATGGATTCAGATCAAAGGCAAGGTAGCGCGTGGGCACACAATAAAGGGGTGAACGCGCACGCATGGGAACTGGGGGCTATATAAATAGCATTTCCCTTCAGACTTCTTTCATTTCAAATCCCTCATTCTCTCTCTTCACTTGTTTTCTCAGAACCACTCTCTTCTCTCACTGCTCTGTTCCTACATACTCTTCTCCGACCAGAGTGGGCCGCGGCCGGCCGTTAGGAACGGCGGCGCCGCCGTAACCAACAACCACATGCTCCTTTTTTTTTATTTTTTTATTTCCTACTCCTACCCTACTGGATTAGGATTCGGACTTGGAACAGGCGCGTGCCAGTTTTTTCTCATGAATCGGGACCATTTTTTGAAACAATCTTGGACTTACCAAATAATATAAATAAAATAAAAATAAAAGATAAATATGCATGTTTTTTTTTGGATTTTTATTGAATTAAAAATAAGATAAAAATAGAAAAATAATAAAAAAAACTAAAAGTGAATAAAACAAACTACGCTTATCTCTAAAAAACAACAATTGAAAAAATGAAAATAATGATGAGGACTAATTAAAGGAAAAAAATTGAAAAGTTAAGATTAGATTAAATTAAAAAAAAACAAAATTAAAGTTAATTAAAACTTAAATAAAAGATGGAAATTAAAAATAAAAATAATGAGAGGAGAGGGTCTGACTCGAAACCAAACATGAGGTATTTTAAAATACCTCTCTGCCAAATTTTCACCGAAAAAGTCAAAGACCGATCAGGATCGAAGGGCACGTGTCGGTGTATGAATGTGGGATCCTTAGGTCAAAAATTGGGGTATGACAGTATACAATCAAGTAATGCACACAAGTCACCTTATTCAAGTATTCACAACAATCACCAATCACACCAAATTCACATACACATCGATTCACATATTCAATATTCTTACCAACAAATTCACCAAAGTTACTACACACTTAAACCGTCAAAATAACCAATAATTTCTGTCTCTAAATAATTACCCCAACTTACTAGTAACTTAGTAAAAATAATTATTCTCACTTAAAACACTAAAATTAACCTTCTTTATGAAATAACTAATTTACCCTTGCTCACCAAATGACCAAAATACCCTTGAGTCTAAAATGACTAAAACACTCTTCCCAAGCCAAAACTCACTAATCCCGAATAAAATACACACAAATGCAAATAATCACACATAAGCGCATATAAACATACATAATAAATAATTAAAATAATTCTAGCAAAAAAAAAAAAACGAACTGTTACAAAGGCCAAAATGAATTAAACGGATAAGTCTATTTGCAGCAATGGATTTGAAATGACTTTTCAAACGACATTAACCATATTAGGCTACATTCCAACGTCTTGATTTGATAGTTTCTAAAAGACCCTTAATGCGCTGACACTTCTCTAACGTCTCTCAAACCCCTGCCTATATAAGGAGTTGAAGACTTGAAGAAGATAACAAGACTTTGTACTTTTTACAAGTGCCCTTACACTGTCAAAATTCTTAGCGCACGCACAATCACTTAAGAATTTCTTACTAAGTTCAATATCTTAGAAATTATAAGTCTTAAGAGTCTTACTCTATTTTATATTTGTTTACACCTCTGATTATATATCAATTGTAAAACCAAACAATCTATTATTTGAGATATCTTTAGTGATTATAGTGCAACTCCATTGAAAGTGCAAGTGGACTAGACTACTTCTGGTTGTGAGAGGAACCAGTATAATGTCTCTCTCTCTCTCTCTCTCTCTCTCTCTCTCTCTCTCTCTCTCTCTCTCTCTCTCTCTCTCTCTCTCTCTCTCTCTCTCTCTCTCTCTCTCTCTGTGTGTGTGTGTGTGATTTATCTATTGCACTCAAACCCTTCAATCAAACTCTGGCTCACTCCAACTCTGATCAGGCTGAACACTTAGAATAAGTTTGAAAAAGCCAACACAATTCAATCGCCCTCTTGTGTTTTTTTCTCACCTTCATAGGATGCAAAAGTTGAGTGTAACATCCGATATAGTAAAGCCTTAAGTTCCTTCTAACAATGTATGGGAATAAGTTCCTTGATTTATTGTGTGTGGCCTGAGTATGTTTATTTAGTTTTATTCAACTAATAAATAATTGAATTTTTGCTAGCTTGTCTCTCCTTTATTTTTACCTCCACGATTAATTATTTCCATGCGTTTTCAACCCAAAAAAAAGTAGTAGTCTTTATATTTACAAAAATAAAATGTCGTTTTTCTAAAACTAAAACAAATTAGGTGTAATATGTTGTTTTTCTAAAACTAAAACAAATTAGGTGTAATATCTTGGATAAAAAATCCGAAGCGTTATATTGAGGAGGCAATAGTTTTAGGTTTATTTGTTTTTGGTATTTCAGTTGTAAATAATGGAATGATTTTGGTTTTAATTGCTTTTATTTTTTGGGTCTTGCTAACCATTGCCCTCAGGGCAATGGTTAAGGAAACTAAAAGTAGTAGTTTTGGCTTTTGCATTGGAAATTACAATTTTTTGACTTTTAGAAAGTTGAATTCAGCACTTTTCACCATTTTCCAACAAATTATTTCTATTTATATTATCTGAACCAATGCCCCAAGGGCACTATTTAGCATTTCCCTTATTTTTATAACATTATCGTGTGTAAAATTAGTGATATTATCGTATGAATCGTTTCAAATATTTTAATATAACCCTCTCAAAAAAGTAGTTTTAATATATAATTTGGTTTAGGCCCAATAGATATATATTTTTAATTTAATCACAAAATTTCAAATTACATGGATATCTCTGTTTTAAGAGAAGATTAGTGTAAGGGAGTGAGTATATTATCACCTTCGGCTCTGCCGTGCTGGATTGGTTTTTTGGAGTCGGGCTGCCTAGTTATTTTAGATCACTTCATTCAGTTTATTTAGTTTATTTATTTAATAAGTGGTTTCGAAACTCAGCATTCTTTTTTTACAGCTTACCTGATCTTCTATGTGTTTGGGTTGTGTGGAATAACGTAATAGTAGATTATTTAAGAATATAGAAAATTTCATACCTCAGTTGCTGGATAAAGTAAAGTTTTATTCCTTTTGGTGGCCAAAAGTTAAGAATGTCAAATTTGTTTTCGGTGTTCAGAGGTGGTGATCGAGCCCGTTAATCTATTTGGGCATCGACTAATTGTTTTTTTGTAATTTTTGACTGACTACTTGTAAATTTTAAAAAGAAGTGTTATTAGATTTCATTTTTCTTGTTAAAAAAAAATATGAAATTTCAATACTAGTAAAGTTAGATAGAGTTTCAATTGTGAAATTTTCTCTCAAATTATGTGAAATGATGAAGTGCATCTTAAGTCCATTGCTCCAACGGTTTCTTAACTGTTAACAATACTATTCTCTTATAAACTTGACTTGTGAATCGAGAGTCAACATTTTGAAAGGCTAATTCAAAGAATACGAAATGAGTGTGAGTGGTGTAGTTTGAGGGAAACACGTACTCCTTTGTGATATATTAGGTGTTTGAATTTGACTAAATCAATCTACTCATGTAAGGGACACCAGTTTGAGGAATCCAATCATCACCACCACAAAGTTAGACACTCTGAAATTTGCTGCATCAGTGGCACCAATAACATGATAACCAGGCCATGTTACTCTATTTGCAGTGCTTGAACCTGCTCCTCTATTATCATATTCTGCATAATATAAAGTGCTCAATGCAAAATCACCTTTCCATTCACGCCAACCAGGGGTTTACGAAACTATCCATAAAGGATTGCATATAAACTGTTCTTAAATATTCTTTCCATGGTCTCCCTAGGTATGTTTGAACAGTTCCAACTTTAGGAGCCAAATCATCTGCTGGTTTAATAGTTGCATTTTGTATAGAAATTCCTGTGTTTTGATTTGGGTCGGTTCGACCTTGAGCTGTGATAGGATTGAATTGTCCACTTAGAGGAAGGCGAGAATATATGTTACAATTTTGCAAAACAACTTCACCATTTCCGAATATGAAGTCAACTGTTCCATAGATATCACATTCTCTATAAAATTGCCTCATAGAATGTGTATATAGTGTGTCTTGATACCCTTCAAAGCTGCAACTATAAAAGGTGGACATGTCTGCTCCACTTCTCAGTGCAACTGCTTGATGTTTTGCTGCTCCAGCGGTGTTGCGAAATGTTATGTTAACTGCCACGAACCCTTGAGCAACCACAGCTGCAAATCCATATGAAGCATCAAGTTGTCCCTCAAAAAAAAATGAAGCATCAAGTTAGTGAAATTGTTGACGTATAAAGTATCTTCATGCATGCATGCCATAAGTCATGACATAATATAGGTTAACAATTTTTGTGTGATTAATTGCGGACTACAAAAATCCGATGTTAAAAACCAACCAAAATTATCAACCGTTATTCAAACCAATTTTGCAAAATAGATTACTAAATAATTTTGTGATTTGATGCCATTACGCTCTAGATTCAGCAAAACAAAAAATTATGATTTGGTCACTAAATGAGTTGTGAATATGTAGCAATTTCTTGCAGTGGTCTATTTAATATGTCTAAGTATTAATTTTTCTTACCGAAGGTGGCTGAATTGAATGTTGTGAAACCATCGGCGACATTGCGATTGCCTGTGATAATTGTTTGATTTATTCCATCTCCAATCATCATTAAGTATTTCTTCTTTTTGTCAATAGAGACATACTCTTCATACACACCTTCAGTGATAAAAATGAGGAAGTATCCATCACTTGCAACTGTGTTATTTGGTGCAGCAGCTATTGCATCATTGATAGTGGTAAAGTTTCCACTTCCATCTTGACTAACAACAACAATATCACTAACCAAAATACTATCTTCATCAGTTTGAAGTAGTTTTCTCCCTTGAATCGTAAATAGCACGTGCTTTATTTGACATCTTCAATGGTAAATTACCATTTTTGAAATTCAAATGTCTCCCTTTTTGTGGCCATGACGTTCTTATTTTATTCTCGGGCATCCAGCCCTTCAGGAACAAGGCTATGAAGCTTTATGTCATCAGATAGAGATAATGACAAGTCATTTTTCACTCTTTGATCAGAAGCAGTGGTGTTTAGACCATCCAAACATGTTTGTTGGTTAGTCAAAACGGCGCTGAGGAATGTTTCAAAATCCTCGGCTTGAGAAGTCGGAAGAATGTTACTAGATTGATTTGTTGTGCCATAAGTGTTTGATAAGTATTCAAAACTTAGGTTAGCAAGGTATTTACAATCTTCAAGAGCGCGAATTGTGGATTGAGACAAAGACGAACTACCTTGAAGATATGAGTCCAATAAGTTCACAAACTTACGGGATTGGGATAAGGACTTTCGAATAGAAATGCGACCAAAGTCATATATGTTTCAATTTTCACTACCAAGAACGGTTTTACAATAAGCAGGGTTTATGGTACCCTTGCAAATGGTTTCAGGTGGAACATTATTTGCTACACACAATGATACAAAGAACAAGATTGAAAGTAGAAAGGAAACATACAACTTCATAAAGTTGAAGTTTTTGAAAGCCATTGGTAGTTGGATGAATGGATAAAAGGGTTGTTATAGCTAGATGGATGAATATAAGATGCATGGCTTCTAGGGTTTATATAGTAGCTATGAAGATTTTTTGTCACATTAATATAATATCATTAGTGAGAATGAAGAAAAGTCAACTATATTCTTAGTAGCTAGCTACAAGGAATTTGTCTTAATTTTGTATCTTTGATGTTGATATTTTGGCTGCCGTGAATGGATTCACCAATACCAACCTACTATTATGTATATTTAATTTCATTAGAGATTTAGTATGAACTTAAACATTCATCAAGTTCAATGTAATGGTGTATGTATACAAATAGTCCTTGGGATTTTAGTTCCTTTGAGCTTGATTTTCTTCTGAAATTTTTCTGGGATTCTTGTTGTTGAAGGTTGATGGAGATGATATGAAGATGAAAAAAAGGAGAAGAAGATGAAGAAAACCTAACGTTTTTGAATTAAAACTAATGGAAAGGACCAAAATGTGTAACAGAGAGAAGTTAAGGGACCAAAATAAATCGAATTTTAGTTAAGGGACTAAAGCGATACTACCTAAATAGTTAAGGGACCAAAAATGCAATTTAGCCAATATTCAAATAATACTGTGTGGACGCCATGTATTATTTCTCGAGGGATGTTTCTAATTATAGCGCTACTACATATTTATACGTACGAACCTCCTTGTGCTAAGTTTACTAAAATAATATAGGGGCGCAGTAGTTGATTATAAATCCATTTTGTATAGTATTATATTAAGGATTAAGGATATATCATTTGGTTCATCAAGATTTTCTTAATTTCTTAGTGATGCACAATATCGATTGCAATCCAATGGTTCTACGTTCCAATGGTGCCTGCCAAAATAAATAGTCAATGACGCCTACCAATGAAAATAGTAATGGCAATATATCCAATGGTTCTACTTTCCTATTTGTTAGTTGAATTTCTCACTATTGGATATTGATGAAAATTGTTGAGAAGATTCAAACCTTACCCAACTTTTATTTTTCGTTATGTTGTGTTTTACTCAATTTTTTTTTGAATATAGATATTCTAAAATTAATTTGTTCGCAAATTAGTGAGTTGGGTTGCTGTTAGCCTGCATTTTCGACAAACTAAATTAAATGCAGTCAACAGAGTTTGACTTTGCGTTTCGAAGGAAAGGTTAATATGTTCGACATCATAATACATGAAAGATCAATTATTGTTGCTTTGTCGAAGATATGTACTTATCAAGATTCTGAATTACGAAGATCATGGTTCGACAAGTGAGAAGATGTCGAAGGAAAGATAGGTTTTAGATAAGATTCAAGTAATGGATACTATTAAGGAATGCTTTTGTAATTCAAATCGAAGAGGTGTTTCAGACCGTTAGTGGTATATATAGTTTCAAATATCTGTATATAAATAGCAGTTTCTCATGGAAAAACAAGTCACAATTCAACCATACAGAAAACTTACACTCAAACTATCCGCATTTAGAGAGAAACGAGTTACTAGTTAAAATATATGAATTTGTGTACCAATTTACTTTCAATCAATGCAATTTAAGTTTGTTTTCTTAAATTCCTTCGCAATTTACTTGTTCCTTTAAGCATTTTTTTCCTTTGTTACTGGAAATAACATCGACGGATTTGACCCTGTTAAATTCGACAGTTATCTTCATTGTTTTAATAAGAACATCAAGAATATTCATCAATTTCTCGAAAATAACAAACACAATATGTCCTAAGATTTACTATTGATCTTGCAAGTAATTAATTTTAAACCAACAGTTGTTTACAAAAAATCACGGTAAACAAATTGGCACGCTGTTAGCTGGTAATTTAACCAGACTCATTTAATGCGGTCAACATTAGTTGATTTTTATCTTTGCAGGAATCGAAGTCTTTTTCTTTAAATTTGAGGAGTTCGACGAGGTGTGGAAAGATCTAAAAGCCTTAGAGTTCGACAAGACATGAGTCAGGATGCAATACTGTCGAAGCCAAATATTTTCCTTAAGGCGGGAAGATTTCAAATTTCAAAGAGAAGCGGTTTCCTTAATGGAAATGTGGGAGACAAGCGGTTGTCTACATGAAGAAAGTGCTGATCGTGGGATTATGCTTTTTCTAATTATTTTGCTATGTATAAATAGTAATTTTCCATAGGGAAAACAAGTCAAGAATCACCTATACAAAATTCTAAAACACTCGAGGTACCGACAAAGAGTCATACAGAATGTATGTAAAGGATTTTTCGAACCACCTTTATTTTTAATGCAATGTAATTTATCTTTCCTTTAAGTTGCTGCAAATTTAACTTTCAACACCTTTATCTTGCATTTACAGCGTTTTAAAACCTTTTTCTGTCGAGAGACGCCATATGGTCTCGTTCTTTTCATTAAGCAACCTATGAACTTGATGAACATGAGCACTTAGTAAAATAACAACTCTCACTAAGCACCAAACTAATCCTCAACCAATTTACAAAATTACCCCTACTCTCAAAATGACCAAAATGCCCGTAAGTCCAAAATGACTAAAATACCCTTCTAACACCGAATTCTACAATTCCCAACCAAAAATACACACAGAGGCAAATAATCACATAAGAGCACATATAACACACATAAATAAATAATAAAATAAATCTAGCGAAAATTGGGCTGTTACAAAATTTATTTAAATGGTTGATCTATTTTACCAAGTCCTTTATCATATGCGCGTGTTGATAATATGCTTAAGATATCAAGGTGTGAATATGGGCCTGTTTGGATTGGCTTATTTTGAGCTTATTTGAGCTTATCTACTAACATAAGTCTTTTTAAAGACGTTTGGATAAAGTAATAAAATCAGCTTAACATAATTTCATAAGCTGCTTATGTTATATATTAATAAGCCTTAATTTTGTGATTATCAAATTGCTTATACGGAGCTTATGGAAATAATGAACTCAATTCGATTCTCTCGTTCCACTTTTTCCCAAACCCATAATTTTTTTTTATAATATTTTTCTTTTGCGGGGGTGAGTAGATAGAGAGTATCTAATATATTATATATGGATTTTGCTAGAATACATCTTTTACGAAGATGTCTTTTAGCAAAGTTATAACTAAAAAGTGGATATCATACCTTGATGTGTGACTTGCTAAAAGATACCTCTAAAGGGTGTCTTCTAGCAAAACCCATTATATATATATATATATATATATATATATATATATATATATATATATATATATATATATATATATATATATATAATGTATCACACGTAACAAGTTATTTATTTTATTTTTTTTTAAAAAAAAAAGCAACAAACGTAATTGGCCTTTGTTCTCATACACATTTTCTTTCCTTCAGGATTCTTGTTAACACATTTGTTTTATCTTTATGCAAATTTAATATAGTAATAAAGCTGAAAAAAACAATATAGTAATAATATATATATTGGTTGTGTTAACTTGTGCGCTTAGGGCACAAGTTAAGAAGCTAAAAATGGAAGTAAAACATAATTTCTATCTTAAAAACATAAGATTTTAAATTTCTAAAACATAGAATGCACAATTCCCAATAAAATGTTTCTATATTTAATCTCTTAACTTGTGCCTTAAGGGCACAAGTTAACATTTCCCTATATATATATATATATATATATATATATATATATATATATATATATAAAACATATTTTGACATTTCATTATTGTTAATTACTAAAAAAAAATAATTCATAATTGCTTTTGTAATCACACATCCAAACACTTTGAATTTATATAATTACTTTTTAGTGTACATGTCCAAACATAAAGAGCTTATTGAGTATAAGAACTTATGATGTAAACTCTAGTTCTATAGGCTCTAATGCTCTAAGCACATGTATAAGCTATTTATCCAAACGGGGTCTTATTATAATGGTGATATTTATTATCCGTAAATTTTTTATTGTCATTTATGTCATTATAACTTTTATCATTATTAGGAAAAATGACAACTACTATAAAAGAATATAACTATTCATTTATAATAAAATATTATAATAATATAGTTTTGATTGAAATTACAATCTTTATTTTGAAACTTATTTTATGAAAGTCATATTGACTATGTTTGCGGATATACTATTACAAGGATATTTTCGAAATTTGAGGCAGTCGGTTGGATTACAATTTTTGATAGCAACAACAGTACAATCCGTTTGAGACACACCGTCCAGCATGATAGCTCCTTGAATTACAATATTTGAGGCAGTCGGTTGGATTACAATTTTTGATAAAACCGCAATTAGATCCAAAGTTAGCACCTATTTTACAGAAAATTAAACATTGTTAGACACATCATCTAATATTTTGAATAAATATTTCATGTTTCAAAGATATTATAGATTTTTCCATAAAATCCTACAACTTAAAGATTAAAATGAATAAGGAAGTTTTGCTAAAAAAAATGACAATAAAAACATATTCATTTAAAACATTACTATCATATTCTGCAAATACAAATCATTTCGTTGAAAACATAACAAAGGTTTCATTGTGGAACTAGATTGTTACCTGCAATTTGAACTGAAGCAATGCACATAATTGCAAAGGTAAACATGAGAAGAGTCATGCGGGTTGCCATTAGTTTTTGATAGCTTGTAAGTAGTAACACCTTACAATAGGCTATATATAATGACAAGGAAAGTCAATGCAATAAATTAAAGGGTAATGCTTCCGGTGCCCGGGGCATTAAGGAACAATAAATTATTGGGTCCCACTTGTTTTATCTCAATCAAAGTGATAATAATGACATAAAAAACTTCAATGTGCATTTATTTGTTTGTATATTTTGTCATATACTTATTTTATATGTATTTATTTGTTTTATATGCATTTATTTGTTTGTATATTTTGTCATATACTTATTTTATATGCATTTACTTGTTTTATATGCATTTATTTGTTTGTACTATATTTTTTAAAAACAAATGCACAACATGTCCGAGGATTTCTGATTTGATTCTGCTTGTAATAATCAAAATCAGCCCGTATTGTTTACCAAAAATATTCCAAAACAAATTGGCACGTCCAGTGGGACCCTGTTTGTGCATCATTTTCAAAAACGTTTTTCAAAACCTTTGGAATAAATTGCCATAATATTCCAAAACATTTCTTGTGAAAACTGTTTTTATGAAATTTAGCAACTATTTTTAGTAAACTTTTTTTAAATAAAAAATTCGTATTTTTGTGTATGCATTTAAGAACTGGTAAAGCCTTGAAGATAATGACTAAATCCGCCAATACTGGTGCTTCTATGTCATCACAATCCTCTTCACAAGCACAATCTACACGGGCATCCGCCCCTTTAGTGGGTGCTAGTGTACCAACAACCACCGTGGAGGAAACCATGGCCATGCCGGTTTCGACGGAAATGAGAGTAACCGCTTCCACAACCACTCTTGCTATAACCGCTACAATGACACAACCAGAAATGGGGACCATTGTGCCACCATTTACTGTTGGTGTACCCGTGTCTACAAATATCCCTGTCTCTCATAACCCTTATGTCAGGGCTAGATTTGTTGATAGGGTCGTAAATATGCAGAACTTCTCTAAGGACTAACCGTCCCGTATGCCAACTTCAAAACATCCAACAACAAAACATCAGAGCACATAACAACATAGCCAATTTGGTTGAAAATATTATGGCTCAAAATGGCTTAAACGTGGGTTTACATAGGCCAAACTTCGTATCTCCTTTGTCAGAATATGTTCTAGCAACTAAACTTCCTAGGGGTTATAAAATTCTTAAGTTGACAACGTTTACTGGTGATATCATCAAATCTACGGTCGAACATATAACACGATATTTGACTGAGGCTAGAGATATTGCAAACAATGAGAATTTGATTTTAAATTTCTTTCCAAATTATCTAACAAAGAATGCCTTTACGTGGTTCACCACGCTTGCACTGCATTCCATTCAACATTGGACTCAATAAGAGAGACTATTCCATGAACAATTTTACATGGGCCAATCTAAGATAAGTCTAAAAGAATTGACGAGTGTCAAGAGACAAACAACTTAATCCATTGATGCTTATTTGAACAAATTCAGATTGTTAAAGGCAAGGTGTTTTACTGAAGTGCATGAACATGAGTTAGTCGAAATGGCCGTTGGTGGCCTAGATTATTCCATCAGGAAGAAATTAAACATTTAATACTTGAGAGGTATGGCCCAATTGGCTGATAGAGTTCGACATGTCGAAAGCTACGCACATGTGTAACATTTTTCCAAGAGCACGTTGAACATACCAATCAGACATATGGAAAGTAAAGCCAAGCAACCGTCAGGCTGCTGACGTTCCGTCTAAAGCATTAAATGCCAACTACTCCCCCTATCTCACAATCGAACACCGCCTACCAACGGGCAAATCCAAAGTTTCCTAACGAAATGCGACCAAGGTTCTTTGGCTTAGATCATTAACAGATGCCATCTCCTTACGGGCAGACTTAAGCTCCCTAACTTAACGCATTGAGGGCCGCCGAACAAAGGCTTCGCACTCAAAGGAGCATGCCAGCTTGCGTGAACCGTGCCTCACAGGAGCACGCCTCATCGCAGGGATCACGCTACATGTGTCCTTCCCCGCTCCTAATCACACGTCGCATAACCCGGAGATGGTTATGACCAATACGCGCCTATATAAGGGTGAACTTGCTTAACCTTCATGGTACACATCACTTTTCACAACACTTCTTACACTCTATTTTTCAATTCAATTGCTGCAGACACCTTTCGTTCCATCTTAGAGACTCATCACCGCTGTACCGGAAGTCGTTATCAATTCATCGGAGCATTCTCTGCCGCCATTGCGATTTAATCGTTCTCACCGGACAAATCACACAGTGTGTTGAAGAATCAATGCACATCAAATTTGATGACAAAGAGCCTGGAAATGAAATTTCAGAGCTAGTTCAAAGTTTTGCAGATATTCAGATATCTGAAGAACCTAATTAGACTTTAGAGTCTGATGTCATGCATGAGAGTTCAGAAGCTGAACCAACTCCAGACGTTCATCAAGATGAAGAAGCTTCTAATGAAGCTCATGATGGTTTGCATTAAGCAACTCAATCCAAAAGCACATTCAAATACAAGTCGTCAACCCAAGAAGATCTAATCATAGGAACTAAAGACAGTCCTAGGAAGACAAGATCATCCTTTAGACAAGAAAATTCAATGTTAGGATTGTTATCTGTGATTGAACCTACTTCTGTTGATGAAGCACTTTCATCTGATGGATGGATAATTGCTATGCAAGAAGAACTTAATCAGTTCCAAAGAAATGATGTTTGGGCTCTGGTAGCCAAACCATGTCAGAAGAACATTATAGGAACAAAATGAGTATTCATAAACAATCTTAATGAACAAGAAGAAGTTTTTAGAAACAAAGCAAGACTTGTTGCATAAGGATACAGTGAACAAGAGGGTATTGATTACACCAAAACATTTTCTCCATGAAATTTTGGCACACAGTAAAGATGTTATACACGATGTCAAGCCAAGCGAGATGTCAAGAATGATGTTAAGACATCGTGACAACACAGATAACAAACAACAACTTGAATAATAATGGCAGGAAGTAAAAAACACAAGTAGTTTGTTAACCCAGTTCAGTGCAACGTCACCTACGTATGGGGGCTACCAAATCAGGAAGAAAATTCACTATAATTGTATTAGTTTGAAGCATACATAAAAAGTATCTCCAATCTACTAGCTTCGAGCCTAATCACTACCTGATAGAAGGTTGGCAAGTGCACCAAATACTATCGAAGTAGTAAAATTATCGATCCCACGAGGACTGTTTTTAATCTCAATAATTCAATTATGTTGGAACTTAGGATGTATTAAATTTATTTTGGTTTGCCCCTAGGCAGTAGATTGGTTTGATTGAATAAAAGTAATGACAGAAAAAAAATTTGGTTTTTAAGAATAAGAGAGAGATAAGTTTAGGTCTTTCGAATCATCTATGTTCCCCTAATTGGTATACTACACCTATTCTTATGAATGATTTTCTAATCGCACGATAGTTAACAAAATAGTCATAATCAATCCCTTGAGTTAGGACCCTCTTCTCAAACTACAGCCCCTAATTCCTTAGGTGGTCTAATAATCTTTGAAGTTTTAAGCACGTTAACCTAATATCACTAACAAACGATTATCCATTCCTAGACTAACCATGTTTATTAGAACAATTCAATTAGGTCTAAGTCAAAAGATATGGTCAGTAGTCATTCGTTCTCACTAAATCATGTTTATATTTGATCAGGATATAAAAAGCATTAAGAACAATTGAATTGAATAAAGACTAGATTATCATTCATAATAAATAGAGTTTCACAGCAACATGTTTCAATTAGGGTTACAAAGAATCATCTCAGACCTAACCTCTAATGGATTTAGCTACTCATAATGATGTTTACAAATAACATAAACATTAGAGGAATTAAAACATACATAAACTAGTAAAGATTGAGGAAATCGTCCCGTTCTTCAGTCTCCAGGTCTGCAATTCGCACTTTCTCTCTCCAGAATTCGTAACCCTTGTTTTTGGAATAGACTTCAGCTTAAATAGGCACATAAATTTGCCCAAATCGTGTCACTTTTTAAGTAAATCGTGACACATTTTCACTTTGTGGAGCAAGAAACTGAATTAGGGTTTCACCAAATCGTGTCACGTTTTACCAATCATGACACGTTTCTTGAATGTCGAATCAATGCTTCTAGCTTCAACCAAATCATGTCACGTTTTCACCAAATTGTGACACGTTTTAGTCTTTGCATTTTCTTCAGTTTTTCTGCTCTTTTTGCTGCATAAGTCTCCTTGTGAACTCCAATTTGTGATCAAAATACTTACAAAATTACGTAATGACGAGATATCATCACAACCCCAAACTTGAACCATTCCTTGTCCTCAAGGAATTTACTTGGAAAGTTGACAATCGACAGTAAAATGACAATTACCTGATCAAGCAATAGTACCCAAAAGTTCAACACCTTACTAGCTAAATATGAGCTAGTTTGACTTGTACGCATCCACCAATTCATAACACCACGCAACAAAATGAATAGGGTTCACACACAGCCGACATGCAATCTACATATTACCATACGCTTGAAAAGTTTCTAAACGTCAATCAAAATCAATGTCAATGCACACTTTGAGGTCTTAAAGGGTTATAACGGGGCTTAGGTGAAGGTGGGATAATATTTGAATAAGTAGGCTACACAAAATTTGAGTTAGGCATTCCTACGGAAGTTAAGCACAAAATTCAATCCATCATACATTCACCTTATGGAACAACAATTCTTGCAAAGGTAATAGAGAATACTTGAAACTATTGGGACAATCGAGTTTAAAGTTACTCGGATTTTCATTGTTTTGTCCCTTTTTCGTTGTATTTTTTTTATACACCATTTTTGTGTGTATTTTTCATGATAATGTTCTTTCTTTGTTCTCTATGTTCTTTAGTACCCCCACCCCAAACTTAATTGGTTGCAAATTCCACTAGCAACCCCAAACTTATTATTTAGCAACATTCTACAATGCCTAACTTAGAAAAACAATATGGGACAAGTCCTAAAAGTCTCTAAGCTTGTAATGTAGCTTTTCACCGAACAAAAAGTTCTAATCCTACCGGCTCAAATTGGCTAAGAAAAGGATTAACATAACAATTAAAATCAGGGTAGGCTTCAAAAAGGCTCACAGGACCAAGCACTTTTGCCTCAGTGTGCTAATGACAAAGATCAATCCACAGTAGAGAAACAATGCAAGTTCTAGAAATGTAAAAGCATGGAACATTCTATATAAGTAAATTGGAAAAATAAAATTTGGCCATGAGCCTTACAGTTTAGATTTCTGGGAGTTGTGACTACCTATCTTTAACTGTCGTACACTTCGCCTTTGAAACATAAGTCACTCCTCCTTTTGAACTTTTGGAATACCACTTGAACAAATATTTGTTACTAAACTGTAAAAAGTCAAGTAAACAAGAAAATTCATGAATAATAAACAAATTCAGGAACAATTACATAAACGGGGGGTACAACCGAGTTAAACTTTATCAAAGCAAAATAAAATTGCTCGAACATAAAAATAAAAGTACATAACCAAAGTGCTGAAACAAAAAAAGAAAAATCAAAATGAGTTGGACCATCAGTAGTCCACTCAATCCTGCATCTGGTCCTCCGGAATCCATGTGCAAGGGTTCTCCTCTGCATAAGAGTCCTCCCCAAAGTGGTACCTAGACCGGGCTCCACCAGCAGCAAAGTCGGCTATGATCTCCTGCTCTCTAGCCTGAGTTAGACCTCTGGTGACATCAAAGTAGTGGTCCACGGATGGTGGTGGTGGTTCATTGGTAGACTTAGGTTTGACTGGTTTCTTTCTAGGGTTGTCGGTTTTGGATTTCTTGGTGGCCTTTTGGGTGGATGCTTGGCCCTTGTTACGTGTCTCAACCATGGCTAGGGTTAGGGTTAAGGTTTTTGATTGAGATCATGAATTTGATGGATTTGGGTTGTTTGTGGATGATGATGAAGAGTTAAGGTGATGGTTTGGTGATTTAAAGATGACAAGATGAAGATTTATGGTAGAAAAGTGTTAGAATTTCGAAGGTTAGGGTTTTGGGAAAATTTTGGCAGAGTTTGGTTACTTTTGGAAATGAATGAAATGAAAATCATGTTGGATTTCTTTATAGGCTGGGAAAATCGTGTCACGTTTAGCCAAAAACGTGTCACGATTTAGTTTTGTAACGGTCAGATTTTGAAAACCACCAAAATCGTGTCACGATTGGGCAAAAACGTGTCACGATTGCTATTTTTAAAAATTTTCTTGCCCAGAAAACGTGTCACGTTTTGGCCAACATGACACGATTTAGCATTGTCGAATGCCACCAATTTGTAACTTAGAAAAAAATTTTGGGTGATCAAATTGTGTCACGATTTCAGTATCGTGACACGTTTTTGGAAAATGCCGAATGGCACCCAATTTTGACTTAGAAATTTTGTTGAAGAGCTTCAGAGGTGGGGAAAATCGTATCACGTTTTGCCCAAAATGTGTCACGATTTTGCCCAGTATTGGACTTGAAATTTTTTTTGTTCCTCTGTTAGTTTCAGCTAAAATATTTTTGTCTTTTTTAATTTTTTTTAAAGAAATAAAAAAAATTACTACCTGAAATAAAAATGTGGGTTTCCTCCCACCAAGCGCTACTTTACCGTCTGTAGCTTGACTGTCGACGATCCTTAGAGGTCCGTCAGAATAAGTCCTACCCTTGCTTTCGATAGGTCGCCACCCAGATATGGCTTAACTCTCTGCCCATTCACCTTGAAACTTCTGTCACCTTCAGGTGTCATCAACTCAACAACTCCATGAGGTGACACACTTTTTTACCAAGAACGGTCTATACCACTTTGACTTGAGCTTTCCAGGAAATAGCTTCAACCTGGAATTATACAACAAAACTAGTTGCCAGAGTTAATATCGCTAGATACTAAGTTTTTGTCATGATACCTTTTAGTCCTGGCTTTATAGATGAGCGCATTTTCATATGCTCTAAGCCTCATCTCCTCAAGTTCATTAAGTTTCAAGAGTCTTTTCTTACCAGCGGCTACTTGATCAAAATTTAAGGCCTTAATGGCCTAGTATGCTTTATGTTCTAGCTCAATTGGAAGATGACATGCCTTCCCATAGACTAACTGATAGGGTGAGAGCCCTAGATGAGTCTTAAAGGCTGTCCTATATGCCCACAGTGCGTCATCTAATTTTTTAGACCAATCTTTCCTATTAGACGTAACTGTCTTCTCTAGTATCTGTTTTAGTTGTCGGTTTGAAACCTCCGCTTGACCACTTGTTTGTGGGTGATAGGGAGTTGCAACTTTGTGCCTGATATTATACTTTTTGAGCACATTTTCAAGAAAATTATTGCAAAAGTGCCTCCCCCATCACTGATCAAGACTCTAGGTGTTGCAAACCTAGTGAAAATGTTCTTCTGCAGGAAGTTAACAACAATTTTGGCATCATTAGCAACACACGGTATCACTTCAACCCATTTTGTGACATAGTCAACACAAACAAGTATATGGAGAAAAGGGTAAGAGGAAGGGAAGGGTCCCATAAAGTCAATGCCCCAACAATCAATTGGTTCAACTTCAATGATTCCTGATAGGGGTATCTCATTCCTCTTTGAAATGTTACCTGTCCTTTGGCATTTGTCACACTGTGCAACAAAGTCGTGGCAATCCTTGAAAAGGGTGGGCCACCAGAATCCACTTTGCAAAACTTTTGCAGCGGTTCTTTCTCCACTATGGTGGCCCCCATAAGCTGAGCTATGGTAATGCGACATGATACTATGAGCTTCTTCACCTGCAACACAATGTCTAATCAAACCGTCAGTGCCTAACTTAAACAGATAAGGGTCATCCCACACATAGTGGTTTGCATCTTTGAAGAACTTTTTCCTCTGATGATAATTCATGTCATCAGGAACTATGTTATCAGCCTTAAAGTTCACTATGTCAGCAAACCAGGGCCTTTCTCCAATAGCAAACAACTGTTCATCTGGAAACTCGGCCTTGATGGCCTTCTCTTTCTTTGTAACCTCATCATTTTCCAGCCGTGAGAGGTGATCAGCTACCACATTCTCTACTCACTTCTTGTCACGAATCTCAAGATCAAACTCTTGCAACAATAGGATCCACCTCAACAGCCGAGGCTTTGAATCCCCTTTAGTCAAGAGATATTTTAGAGCTGCATGATCTGTAAAAACAATGACTTTGGAGCCTATTAGATAAGAACGAAACTTTCCAATGCAAAGATTACTGCAAGCAATTCCTTTTCAGTAGTGGAATAGTTAACTTGATTTTCGTTTAAAACCTTGCTTACATAGTAAATTGCATGGAAAAATTTGTTCTTTCGTTGGCCTAAGACTGCACCAACAACATAATCACTTGCATCACACATAAGTTCAAAAGGTAAATCCCAATCAGGT
Source organism: Medicago sativa (assembly GCF_051527215.1). Lineage (NCBI taxonomy): Eukaryota > Viridiplantae > Streptophyta > Magnoliopsida > Fabales > Fabaceae > Medicago > Medicago sativa. The sequence continues at coordinate 52,438,156 of NC_140749.1, forward strand.
GCAATGATTATTGGTGCAGCTACCAACTGGGTTTTAATCAAAGAAAAAACATTTAAACATTCAGAATCAAAATTAAACTCATTTTCTTTGACCAAAAGGTTACATAGGGGCTTGAAAATTTTAGAAAAATCTTTTATGAAATGCCGATAGAAACCGGCATACCCCAAGAAACTCCTCACTCCCTTAACATTAATAGGTGGAGGAAGTTTCTCTATAACCTCTATCTTGGCTTGGTCCACCTCTATGCCTTTAGAGCTTATTTTATGCCCCAAAACTATACCTTCGGTTACCATAAAATGGCATTTTTCCCAATTTAAAACAAGGTTAGTTTCGGTGCATCTTTTAAGGACATCATATAGATGGAACAAGCATTGATCAAAAGACTTACCAAACGCAGAAAAGTCGTCCATAAATACGTCAATGTTCTTCTCTATCATGTCAGAGAAGATGGAGAGCATACACCTTTGAAAGGTCGCCGGCGCATTACATAGCCCAAAGGGCATTCTCCTATAAGCAAACACACCAAATGGACAAGTGAAGGCAGTCTTCTCTTGATCTTTCTGAGCCACCGCAATCTAATTATACCCCGAATACCCATCCAAAAAGCAATAAAAGGCTTGACCAACCAATCTCTCAATCATTTGATCCATGAACGGTAACGGGAAATGGTCCTTCCTTGTTGCGATATTCAACCTCCGGTAGTCTTTACACATTCTCCAACCAGTGATGGTACTGGTGGGTATCAATTCATTTTTTTCATTAGCCACCAAATCAGAAATGTTCCACCCTAAAGCTCCTTGATTGTCCCTTAACACCTTCATTAATTTTTCTTCTTCTAAAGGTGTCAAGGTGTTGCTGATGATTGCTGGTTTAGAGGCATCCTTGCTAAGAAAAACATACTTCAAGTGAGAATGAAGTTCTTTTAATTCTGGATTTTTTTCTCCTTCTCCACTCAAAGTTGGCGCACCTGTAGAGTCTTTACCAATTATTTCTTCAACTTTCACTGGTCCCAACTCTTGGTTGCTTGCCTCAAGTTGCTTGACACATTCACTCACCTCAAGATCTTCATCCGGCTCACAACTCTCTATAAAATTAACAATTTCTCTTTCCATAGGTTATGTTGGTTGAGGTTCACGGGAATTGTCTTCAACTATTTCTTCAACAACATCAATCTGGTAACACTTTGGATTTTCATCTCGGTGTTTCTGTAATATCCCGCCTGTCAGCATTGGTATATTACCCGTGATCGTGCCAGAGGAATTAAATTCATGAAAGATAAGTGTGATGGAAATATCTTATGACATGTCAGCATAATATGGATAAAGTATCGGTGTCGTTTTAAAACACGCTTAAGACCAAGGGCAGTTAGGTAATTCCATGGATAAAGGATATTTATATTTTATTGAGGGAAAATATCTCATTTCCTCTTCTCCTTTCTCTCGCTTAAGGTTGGCAAGAGCTTTCTTCTTCTCCTCTCTCCTTCCATCGATCTCCCTCCTCTTCACACCACATCATGCATCAAATCTTTTTCTTCATAGATTCAAGAACAAGTTTTAGTGTCTCTATCTTCCCACAAGGGGGATTGGTAACATGGATTGAACTTATTTCCAAATCTTCCTCCTCTTTAGAAGAGATTCAAGGTTAGGGTTTTGATGAAGAAGCTTTGGGTTGGAGTAAAGATGATCAAGCAAGGATCATGATGTCTCAAATTGCAAGAAAACAACAAGAATGAGATGGTGTGTTCAAAGGAAACAAGTTGACCAAAGCTAGGGTTTTGGCTTGTTGAGCTTAGAGCTTGAAGAGTTGGCAAGATTATGTTAAGGTGAGTTCCATAGATAGATATCCTACCCTTGGGATTATGTTTATGTCATGTAAGATTAACATGAAAATTCTAGGTTCCAAGTATTATGTTTAGTACCCATTTTGTACCATTTATGATCAATTATTGTTAATTGATGCCATGCACATGATATAAGCTGATTTTATGATGTTTTGGATGATTAGAATGAATTAGAACACTTGGATTGAGGTTTTTATACAAAATCATGTTTTCTGCAGAATTCTGGACTGCTACAGTTCGCCAGGCGGAATTTAGCTCGCCATGGCGAGCTGAGGATCAGAGCTCTATGGAATAGCTCGCCATTTAGCTAGCCATGGCAAAATTTTTCGCCATGGCGGAGAGAATTTGGCCTGGCGAAATTGACTGCACAACATGTGTTGTCAATTCGTTTCGTGGCCAACAAGGGCTATCCGAGGCTCGATCTTGCAGTATCTTTTTAAACTATGAACCCCTCAATTCTAAGTGCCTAAAGTACAATTACAAACAAGGTTTTAATCAAGGGAAAGGCATGGAAAATTGTTAACAATACTTGTTGATAAATGATAAGCAAAAGTGATATGTTATGCAATATGTCCGGGTAGTGATGAATTAAGAAAGGGCATGAATGTAGAGCCTCGACATATTTGTTGAGAACTAGAAAGATAGCATGAATCCCTAAGTATGTCAAGTATAGGAATATGAATACATATGTAAGTAAGACGTGAAGGATAATCTCTTCGCACATGAGCTAGAATGACTTAGCAAGTATGTAAGTTGTGGATTGATAGGTTATTTCTCTCCATGATGAATAAGAATGTACAAGCATGAACAAGTATGTATTTACCGTTAATCGGATCGATCAAGGTTCCGAGGTAAACATGTATGCATGATTAGGTTTAACCTAAATTAACGACAAGACCATGACAAGTATAAGTAGGTGGCATGTCTCTTGCTATCCACATCAGGGGGATACAAGGGGTTCTCTTTATGAGAACGATTCAAGCCGTAAGGGACCCGCATGTCACCGAAAACGCAAGACTAAGTTTATAACCGCATGTCGGTGCTCGTGTCTCTTGTTATCCACGTCAGGGGGATACAGGAGGTTCTCGAATCAAGGGGAACGGTTCAAGCCGCAAGGGACCAGCACGACACCGAGGGAGTCCAATGTACGTACATCGGTCATGATGAGATTGTTCTCGGCGTTACTCCACCCGGGGCTCTCCGTAAAATGAACCAAGATAATAATTGTTTGTTCAACGCTAACATAATAATGAATGAACTTATGTACGACTATGTTTCTCATGATTATGATTATGTTATGATATGTAGAATGATTCCATGCAAGATCATGTTAAGAACAAGAACATTATATGCTACAAGCAAGTACAAGTCATGTATAGAACAAGTAATGAACATGATACCGATGACGATCTTAGGTTTCCCCTAATCGTCCGGTTTAGAATCGTGCGATGATTATGATATGCTTATGCTTAGGCCTTGATACGTAGAGCGTATTCTTGGCAATGTGGGTCTAGCATGCACTACCGTCTAGGAAAGCATGACCACACATGTATAATCAACCGTCAGGTTGTATTGTAGACACGTGGTGACCGTAGGTTTCCCCTGAGGTTGCCTATAGCCTAGGATTTAGGGGAACTCACTGAGACATCATGTCTCATCCCAATCCTTATTTGTTTCAAATAAGCAGGATGATTATGCATGTTCGTTGCCGGATGGATATTACTTCAAGGGTTCGTTCGTACCGCTGCAGGACGTCATGGACATCAAGGATGTATTTTTATGTATGGATGAGATGTATTGTATTATTATTTATACGAACGTGACTTGATGTAAATATTATTCATTCGGAAAATTTTATGTTGTATATACTTAATGTATCCAGTACTAAGAATAACGTTCATGCTAAACTTTCTAGATATGTTTAGTATGGGTGTTACAGTTTCATTGCCTCAAAGATATTGAACACCACTTGCTCATTATGAAATCTCAACATTAGATCACCCATCTCAACATCAATCAAAGCACGACCATTTGCAAGGAAAGGTCTTCCTAGAATGAGTGGTATTTCTTCATCCTCATCCATATCTAAGATCACAAAATCTGCTGGAAATGCTAGCTCATTAACCTTAACATCTTCAAGCACACCGAAAGGATAAGAGATTGACCGATCAGCTAGAGTGATGGTCAATCTTGTTGGCTTTGGCTCACCACATCCAAGCTTCTTCATCATTGAAAGGAGCATCAAGTTGATACTTGCCCCTAAATCACATAAAGCTCTACCAATGTCTACCGGACCACTGGAGCAAGGGATAGTAAAAACACCAGGATCTTTTAGCTTAGGTGGTAGTTTCTTTTGGAGAATAGCACTACAATTCTCGAAAAGAGAAATGTTCTCATCATCTTTTGGCTTTCTTCTTCCCGTTAACAAGTCCTTCATGAACTTGGCTTTACGTGTTCTTCTCATTTTTATACTATTACATGTTCTCGGAACTCACCCCTTTGTTGTTTGTGTTTGATGGCTTGGCCCTGTGGTTGCGAAACCGTAGTTCTATAGGTTATGAATCTTGGAGTCAAGTACATGCCTTCCATGAAGACTTGTCTTTGTGTCGTCTGTTAATTTGGGGGAAAAGCTCCGCTCTGATAGTGACACTGGGAAAGGGATATGCTTACTTATTTAACTTTGTACAGGAAAACTATTTTCTATGATGTAAAAGAAAGTATTTTGAAAAGAAAAGGATTCGATGTTATAATTTTCAAAGAATTGTGAAATATGAATTATGTTTGTTATGAGTCAATGTGGTATCCTAAATCTTGTGGAAGAATTTTTATATTAATAGGAAAGTTTTTATTTGACAATCTCCGCTGCGAATTAAACTCTATTTTTTTTCAATAAATCTTATCTTAATATATAATACTAAGATTCACAATGCATGCCTAATATCTTAGCCCTAAACCTAATTTAGGTCTCACAATTACCTTTGACCTTTGTGTCCTCCTGCCTTTTTTGAGGGTTTTGAAAAATATTTATGAAAAAAATTCTCTCCAAGATTCGAACCCATGACATATTGGTTACTTTAAAGTATTTTAACCACCAAGCCACTTACTGTTTTTGTGATATCATTTGGCTTCACTACATGATATCCAAGATTAAACTCCCTTTTCTAAAAACCAATTAATTCTTTTTCCTTTCTTTCCTAACGGTTTTGAACCTTTTTTTCTCCTTCGCAATCTAAACCCAAAAATTTGTTCCAAAAATTTGTTCATTGTTTAAACATGTCGACGACTAATGATATAGTCAATCTGATGCTTATATATGAAAATCGAAATAAACCATCTCTTTTACTTTATCTGTGTCATCTCTTTTTTTTCAACTTCAATACACCATTTTTTTTTCATTGTTCCATCTCCCTCTCTCTCACTTCTCTATTCACTATCACCATTCATTATCCACACCATCAGTGCAGTAACCAAACAATCATCACTAACCATCCGTCACCGTCGTCATCGTTAACAAACCATCGTCGCTGTCAACTTTCATCACGTCATTACCATCACCGCCACAATGACAATGACTCCGTCGCCGGCAGTCCCCTCGATCCTCTCTAGCGATCTCATCCTTGATGTACTTTCGTTTCTTCCTATAAGATCTTTTCTTCGATTCAGGTATGTAATTGTTATACCCTAATTTTGGACCTAAAAATACTTGCTCAAAATATTTTTCGATCTCTGATATGTGTCTATTACTCTTGAGAGATTGCCAATTTGATATTGTTTACACTGATATTTTACTATGTTTTAGCTGCATGTTTTATTGCCTTTGTTTTGAAAAATTTTCAATTGTAACTTTGTCTATGTTTTCTTGCATTTTAAACCATCCAAAGGGTCTTTCTTGCATTCCAAGTTATTTGAAATTGTCTCTGATCAATTGCATCTTTCTCTGCATTTTATTTCAATGTTATTTGTAAAATTCATAAAAGGGGTATTTTAGTTATTTCCTGCATTCAAACTTATTCTAGTCCTTGAAATTTGTCTCTGAGTTTTTTCAATTTGTTTGTATAAGTCCTTGTTTCTATTCCATGTTAAAATCCATTTCAAAGATTGCATCTGAGTCATTTTGGGCCAATTTAGTCCCTGAGGGCATTTTAGTCATTTCCTGTGTTAAAACTCCTTTTAATCCCTAAAAAAGTGTCTCTGGGTCTTTTTAATTTGCTTGTATAAACTCTTGCTTTAATTCCCTGTTAAAAACCATTTTAAAAATTGCATTTGAGTCATTTTGAGTCGTTTTAGTCCCTAGGGGCATTTTGGTCATTTCACACAAAATTTTGGCAGAGAGAGGTTACTTTGAAGTACCTCATTTATGTAGTTGGTTCATTTTAGTCCTTTTGTGTTTTTTATTGGTTTCACTTTACGTTTTTTCCAATTTACCAATTTTATTATTAATTGCATTTCAGTCCTTCAAGATTTTAAAAAATTGCACTTTAGTCCTTTCTTCCATTTTATTTTCCTTTTAAAGTGTTTTTTCAATTTACATTTTAGTCCTTTCGTCTTAAAAATTGCAGTCCAGTCCATTTTTTTGTTAATTGCAGATTGGTCCCTTAACTTTCAAAAATTGCAAAAAGGTCCCAAGTCCCAAATTTGTCCAAGGCCGAGCCAAACAAGTCCAGTACAGGTGTCAGCAAGCTATTGGTTCAGATATCACACATGTCAGCTATAAATACGACACATCATCAATGCACAGTGCCAACAACACCACTCATTACAAGCCAAATCATCACAAACAGATATTCATTTCCATTTCTCAGAAAAACAGATCAAAATCCTAACCGTTTTCAAGAACACCAAGAACATTCATCCCCAAATCCAAAACCCTAACATTTCCAGAGCCAAAAATTAAATCAAATTGAAGCAAATTTCATAAGGTTCTCAGAGATTCACCGTTGAATCTTCATCATCGAACCTTTTACTTCGCAATTCCAGTGCGAATCCATCACTGAAAGTAACGGACTCAAGCACGATCACGAAGGGTTTGAAATTGAGAAGAAGAGGAATCAAAGACGAAGAACAAAACCAGAGAAGAAGAAGAAGAACTTCACCGATTTATTTTCGGTTTTCAACAATAACAAATCACTTACCAAAGGCTCAGAGAAGATTCACGAAGTTTTCCTTCATCTTCTCGTTCAAATCTCTAATTAAACTCAGGTAATCACAAAGATCCTTCTCTTTTTCATTGCAAAAGCTCAATGAAGATTCGTAATAACAAATAAACGGTGAATCGAAGCAGATTAACAAGTTCTAAGACTTGTTCTTTCGAAGAACTTTGAAAAAGATTAGGAAATGTTTAAACAGAACCCTAAAATGTAGATCTACGAAGATTCACCGTTTATTTTGTAGAACTGAGTTCATATTCGTAATCAGTGTGAAAGAACAAGTGGATTAGGGTTTAGATCCAGGCAAATCGAAGTTGTTTGAAGTGTTGCCGGAATATGGAATTCACGGCGGTGACGATGAAGATTCCGATGAATCTTCATCTTCCCCAGCCGTTTCTTTCCAGAAACCGGCGAAGGGAAGAACACCGGTGAGGAGAGAGGTGAGAGCTTCTCTCACTAGGAGAAGTTAGAGAGAGAGAGAGAGAGGTGAGGGAAATGAGGGATTGGACCGGCCTCAACTGTTTTATAGAGGGTGAACCGGACCGGTTCACGTAAACCAGTCTGGTTCACCTTGGTTCAGCCTTCTCTGCCTTCCTGACCGTTAGATCTAGGTCTGATCCATCTGGATCGATCTAACGGTCTCTGATGCCTTATGTTTGGATACGAATCTTGTGTGTTTGGGCCTGGACCTTTGTTACTGCTCTTTCCCTATTTTCTTGCTATATGCACACTGTTTCTTGCTGTTTGTACCACTGTTTGCCTAAAAACTTTGATAAAAATTCCTAAAAAATTTGTTCAATGTTTTCTTGTTATTTTCAATGATTTTTGATGTGTTTTACATGTTAATCTTGATAAAAAATACATGAAAATAATTTGTTCCTTGTTGATTCAATTCTTTTTCATTTCTTGATAAAAATTTTGTTAAAAACTGCTAAAATTTTGTGAACTTCCTTGCAATTAGTTTTGACACTTAAAACTTGTTTCTTATGATATTTTGGCATGTTAAAATTGATAAAAATATATGTGTAATTTTCTTGTGATTTTTGTGTTACTTTTTGTTAATTTTTTGTGAATTTTTTGCATGTTCTTGATCCTAAAATCTCACTAGGATCTACTGATCCTTGATATGTGAATTTACAATGTGTATGCCTCTGGTTTGGTGCTATTCTTTACTGTTTTGGGGTTTGATTTGTTAGTTTCTTGTTTTACAAGTCATGTGAATATTTCTATGTGAAAACAAAGTGTGAAATGTGCTTGAAATGTGTCATGATTCTTGGTTTAATATTGCCTTATAACTTTCATGTCATAGTCGAAATAAAACATCTTGAAAATTGTCATGGCATGAAAATTATAGGCCTTATGTTTATGTGAATTTTATGACAAAGTTTAGGCACATTCTATCACTTTTTTGTGCTAAGAACTTGTTACTTCTTTGTCAAGTTTCATTGCTTTACTATGCTATTTTACTTGCTTCTATTTCAATTCCTATTATGTCTTATGCTACTAACCCTCTCATTTCATGTTTCATTCATCCATAAGCATCTCATCCTCCATCTTATATTTTTAGTTTTTGTTTCTTGCACTTTAAGTTTTGCAAAGGCTTAGCATGTAAAACTTAGGGATTTTGTAATTTCTGATAAGACCAAACCGCAAGTGCACGGCCTATCGAAGTAATAGTAGTAAGAAGAGTATCGTTCCGCTAGGGAGTTGTGGATTCAATTAGCTTTTAGAGAATGATTAGAAGAGAAGAAATATTATGAAATAGGGGGTTAATTGCTGAAGATAAATAACAATAATAATAAAAGAGCCTTGGGATTATTGGTTTATCACAATAACAAACCCTTCACTAGACAAGACTTAAACATCTAATTTCATGGTTTACACCTTAATTTCTAAAGACCGGTTTCCCTTAGCCCCTCACCTTTCCGATGAAAGTCCGGTGAGAGTTTACTTCTAGCAACCAAGCCTATTTCGCTGACTTGATTACTAGAAGATGCATAGAGGATTGAAACTACTCTTTGTCTCAATAATTGCAAAGACTATTTCACTGTTTTGCAATTATTGTCTAGATTCACTTGTTCCAACATCAAAGCTCCGCTCTCGCTTTATGAATTGATGTTTGGGATGATGGATTAACGATTATCAAACCCTCCGCTTTCGCTTCCACAGTTTGATAATTGTTAATCCACTTTAAGACGGTGAATCTAGATTAGAAATTAGGGTTACATAGAAATTAGGGTTTAAGCTTGGTTTGTTTAGGATTATGTCATTAGACTTACCAACAATCCCAAGACAAAGAAGTGTCTACTCACTAACGTTCATTGTAGACATAGGGGAAGAGGAGAGAAAGCAATAAAGTAAAAGAACAATAATATAAATGTGAACTTTTATTCAAAGAACGAAAGATGAATGTTTATGATGGAGTGCTACTCTATTTATAGCTTTACAATTGACTTAAAATCTAAGCAACTATAAGGGCTAATCAGTAAAACTACAACAGAGTAACTTGGGCCCGAAGAAAAAGCAGCAAAAGAGGCTTCTGGGGGTGGCACGGCCGTGCCACATGTTGGCACGGGCCGTGCCAAGCTTCTGACTTGGTAGAGACATATATTTGTCTCGTATCTTCGTATTTTTGTACTGTATTTGCTCCAGTCCTCTTTCTTTTGCTCCAAGACACCTTCCACCATATATTCGTTCCTAAAATAAAATAAAAAGCAATCTAAAGTAAAATATTCTAAAAGGAAATAAAATGCAATAAAATAAAATCAAATCTTAAATAAAACTAAACTAAATAAGGCAATAAAATAGACTATTCTATGACTCATCAATTTCTTTTATGCAATTTAAATTCTTGCAAGACCATATCATGTAAACTAGGGCAAATGTAAAGGACAATGGACTCTAATGATGTACACCGACACAAGCACCGACACATGCACACACATCACATGGATACTTTAGATGTATGTTTAGGGATGTATGCTTTAGATGTATGCTTAGGAATCACGATACTTAGAAAAATTCTCTTTTCCAAAAAAAATGAACAACTTCACTCAAATAATTTTCCAAAGAAACCTCGGGATCAAAATCCCATTGAATTTTCCCTTTATTTTCTTAAGCAAAAACTTTAATGAATTCTAATAATACTTAGACTTTTTTTTGCAAAATAACTAATTCCACCTCACATTTTCCAAATCTTATGCCCTTGAGGCCTCTCTCTCTTATTCTTCAAAATTCCATTTTCAAAATTAAAATCAACCAACAAAAACAAAAACATTTTTTTTGGAAGAGAACTACATGGAGTTTGATCCCTTAAAAGGGTATGTAGGCAAGAAGTCAAAACTTCTCCAAGTCCAATAAAACAAAAATTCAAACACCTTCTTCTCCCTCCAATTCTTAACTTAGAAAACTCTTAAGTGTAAATAACACTTTCAAATAGCATTTAAAAATAAAGCGCGCGCGTAGAAAGTAAAGACGGTTCCTATAGGATACTATAGTCGTAATGGGTGCCTAACACCTTCCCGTAGCAAAAACAACTCCCGGACCTTGATTCTCAAGGGTTTTTCTTATTTTTCCCTTCCCAATAAAAAATGAGATATCAAAGGTTAAAAAGGTTCAAACTTAATCAATGTTTGACACCCGAAAAACCAAGATAAAACAGCTGGCGACTTCACTGGGGAAGATTCGAGAGTTACGCCTAGTCTTTATTTTCACGCTTGCGCTTTTGTTTTTACTTGCTTCTTTTTGCTTTCTTATGTGAATAAATGTTTAAATTCTTGCTAACGTGTGGGGGTGAGAATATCAAAAGTCCTACACCCGGGCTGAGTGAACTTAGGATTTAGGGGGGATATAATCGACAATTCATTCCGAGGGTTGCCTCGTGTATTGGATTATGCGATCAATCCCACATAGCTGAGGCATTTTGGGGGTGATGTTGTCGGCGCGTGTTGTCGCGTTTAGGCACTTTACTTCTAATTGTTCTATGACGCTCTGAACCGTAGATAACCGAACCCATCCATGGCCATTTTCTAGGATGTAGTGCGGAGGCTAAACCGAGTGTTGTCTCGAGTTTTAGTCGTCACGCGATACTACACTCAGGTTAGACCTTCTTATGGATAATCATGGAGCGAGTGTTTGTCTCATGACACCATGATATATGTGAGAGAGATTGCGACTTGGGAACTTTTTAGAACCTGGTTACTATTATCCAAAGCCCTAGATTCACCGGACAACGTGTCCACCCATGACTCCTTGACTTTGAATCTCAACCCACCATGTTTTCTCCGTACTTGAATATGATCATGCATACATGCATACATGCATAAACTTTTCTTCATGCATTTATCGAAGGGCTTAAACAAATTGAATTTGTAAACATTGCAGGAATGAGGAAGACTAAGTCCTACAAGTTCAAGGAAGTGGATTTGGCTAGTTTGAGAGATTTGGCACTCAAGATCAAGGATCCGACCGGTTTCCGACATCGTTACAGGGACTTACTTACTCTTCTCCGGACTAATGTGGATGAGAAGCTTGTACACACTCTAGTGCAGTTTTATGATCGGGACTATCGGTGCTTCACTTTTCCCGACTTTCAGTTGGTGCCCACACTCGAGGCTTATTCTTGCTTGATGGATCTATCTATTGCTAAGGGGACACCTTTCACGGGTCTTGAGCATCCCCCTACTCCTTTGGTTATTGCCCGTGATCTCCATCTCAAGACCTCCGATGCTTCCAAGAATCTTGTCACTAAGGCTCACATCCGAGGATTCATTTCGGAGTATCTACTTGAGAAAGCCAATCTTAAAACCACTTGTCAGGGCACTCTTGAGGCTATTCTTGCACTACTCATCTATGGGCTTATTTTCTTTCCAAATCTTGATGACTTCGTGGATATGAATGCCATTATGATCTTCCACTCCAAGAATCCGGTTCCTACTTTGCTAGCTGACACATACCATGCTATTCACGATCGATCTGACAAGGGTCGTGGATATATTCTTTGCTGTGTACCTCTCCTCTATAGGTGGTTTATTTTGCACCTTCCGAAGTCTTTCCATGATAATCCAGAGAATTGGACTATTTCACAGAGGATCATGGCTCTCACCCCTAACGAAGTGGTTTGGCTCACCCCCACTGCTAGAGTCAAAGAAATTATCTTCGGTGGTGGAAAGTTTCTTAATGTGCCTCTTCTTGGTACCCGGGGTGGAATCAACTATAACCCGGAGCTCGCCTTGCGATAATTTGGTTTCCTGCTGAAAGAGAAACCCATCTATATTGCTACATCTCCTTACTTCTTCCATTACTCTAATGCTCCCACAGGAATAAGAGAAGATTTCATAGAGGCTTGGTCCAAGCTTCGGAAGAAAGAGGTGAAGCATATGGGTGTGAGGTCCGGTATTGCTCATGAGGCCTATACTCAGTGGGTGATAAACCAGGCTGAGAAGATTGGCATGCCTTACCCCGCCATGAGATATGTGTCTGCATCTATTCCAACCATGCCTTTGCCTCTACTACCACCTACTCAGGAGATGTATCAGGAGCATTTAGCTGTGGAGAGTCGAGAGAAGCATCAGTGGAAGGCTAGATACTATGAGGCTGAGAATTTGATCATGACTTTGGATGGAGAAGATGAACGGAAGACTCATGAGGTTTTGACATTGAAGAAGGAGTTGGCTAAAGCTAGGAGAGAAATTTAAGAAAAGGATAAGTTACTTATGAGGGACTCCATGAGGGCTAGGGGTGCCCATGACTTCTATGCCTGATATTGCAGCTATGAGTCTGAGTCCGAGTCTGAGTCTGAGGATGATCCTTCCACTTCCTATGCTTGAGGATTTCTGTTTCCTGTTGTTATTTCAAGTTGTTATTATTGTTTTACATTTCAAAGTCTATCCCTTGGCTTAGTATGTTTGAATGTTTCGTCTGGTTATGATGTTTTAGTTGATTAGTAATGTTTACAAATTTCTAATTTGTCTAAAACCCTTCGATAACACAAAAAGAGTCTTTTTTGCATATGCATTTACACATCTCATGCATCATGTGCATTCATTGGTCACAAAAGACTTCCCTCGTGCTCATTGCCTCCTGGTTTTTTCCGCCGCAGTCTAAAAGGTGGTTCGTGCACGCAAGGTTCACCAACCAGCTAGAATTCATCAGACAAGATTGTACAAGAGAAGAAACACAGCTAACTTTGAAGAAGAGAATGCTCAGCTCCGTGCCGAATTGGCTGCTATGAAAGAAGACTTGGCTAAGGCTCATGACACTATGTCTACTCTGATGGCTGCACAAGAACAACCGGTCACGTCTGTTCCGGTTACTGCTGAAGCGATTCCATCCATCCCATTATCCACTGTGGCTTCTGATGCTCGGTTTGTTATGCCCAATGGGCGCCCTTACGGACTCTCAGCTTTCTATGCTCCTAATACTGCGGCTGGTATTTCTGGTGTTACCCATCAAGGACAGATTCCTGTGACAACTTTTGCTTCTACATCTACCTCTATGCCTCAAGTGGCTACTGTTGTTACCGATCCTATTGTACACACTGTGCAACAGGTAATCGATGTTGATACTCCGCGTGGACAGGACCCCATAATGGAGGCTATGATAGAACAATTAAGAGAGCTAGCTGGAGAGCTCCGCGAGGTCAAAGCTAGCCGTGGGAATGGTGTTTCTGCTAAGGCTCGTGATCTATGCCTGGTATCCCGATTTGGGGTTCCTAAGAAGTTCAAAGTGCCAGACTTTGACAAATACAATGGATCTTCTTGTCCACATAGCCATGTCATTCGGTACGTCCGAAAGATGGCCAACTACGCAGATAATGATGCGCTGATGATCCACTGCTTCCAGGATAGCTTGACAGAAGATGCGGCAGACTGGTACACTAGTTTGAGTAAAGACAATATCCATACTTTTGAGGAACTCGCCGCTGCTTTTGAAAATCATTATGAGTTTAACACCCGCTTGAAGCCGAATAGAGATTCTCTCAAGTCTTTGTCTTAGAAGTCAGATGAAACCTTATGTGAATATGCTCAGAGATGGAGGGGGCAGCTGCCCGCGTTTCTCCTCGGCTCGATGAGGAAGAACTGACACAGACATTCCTGAAAACTTTGAAGAAAGAATATGTTGAAAGAATGATAGTCTCTGCACCAAATAATTTCTCCGACATGGTTACTATGGGAACTCGTCTAGAGGAGGCTGTCAGAGAGGGTATCATTGTTCTTGAAAAAGGTGAGTCCTCAGCTAGTGCGCCAAAGAAGTATGGTAACGACCACCATAAGAAGAAGGAATCCGAAGTAGGGATGGTGTCCGGTAACCAGTCTACAGCTGCTGTCGCTCCTATCAATGCTGCTCAGTTACCCCTACCCTACCAATATATGCAGTACTCTCAACATCCTTTCTTCCCACCATTCTACCAGCAATATCCTCTGCCACCGGGTCAACCACCAGTACCCGTCAATGCCATTGCTCAGCAGGTACAACAGCAGCCTCCTGCTCAACTGCAACAGCCACAACAACAGGGTCCTCGGCCCAGGCCTTATTTTCCACCAATACCAATGCGGTATGCTGATCTGCTCCCAACTCTACTTGCCAAAGGGTATTGCGTCACCAGGCCAGGCAAGCCTCCGCCTACGCCATTGCCTCCCAGGTTCCGACAGGATCTCAGATGTAAATTCCATCAGAGCGCTCAGGGCCACGATGTTGAAGGGTGCTATGCTTTGAAGTACGTCGTAAAAGATCTAATAGACAGAGGACGATTGACTTTTGAAAATAGTGTTCCACACGTTCTTGACAATCCACTTCCAGACCATGCATCTGTTAACATGATTGAGGCTTTTGATAAAGTTGAAACATCTCGAGTTCTTCGAGGAGTCCCCGCTTTAGATGTCCGTAATGTTGCTACTCCTTTGGTGCCACTACATGTCAAGCTCTGCCAAGCTGCCTTGTTTAAACATGATCATGCGTCCTGTTCAGAGTGTCTTCAGAATCCTATGGGCTTTTGTACCGTACAAGGTGATATACAGAGTCTAATGGACAACAAGCACTTGGTTGCCAGTGACGTTTGTATGATTGTGCCAGTGTTTCATGATTCTCCTTCCAAAAGTGTATCTCAGACAAGGGAAGTAGAACCCTTAGTGATCAGGTTACCTGACCCGGTATCTTATGCCTCTACTAAGGCAATCCCTTACAAGTATGATGCCACTATGATTGAAAATGGGGTAGAAGTGCCTTTGGTATCCCCAGCTGCAGTTAGTAACATTGCTGAAGAAACTACAACTCTGAGAAGTGGAAGAGTCCGTCCACCCTTGTTCCAAAAGAAGATCGTTACACCTACTGCTATAGTAACTACACCGGTTGATTCTCTTGTTGACAAGAATGCCAGCCCATCGGGCCAGTCTATTGAAGAGTCCAATCTGGAAGAAATTTTGAAGCTTATTAAAAAGAGCGATTATAAGATTGTAGACCAGCTGCTGCAAACTCCGTCAAAGATATCCATCTTGTCTTTGCTCCTAAGCTCAGAAGCTCACAGGAAAGTGTTGATGAAAGTACTGGAACAGGCCTATGTTGATCATGAAGTCTCCGTGGATCAGTTCAACGGAATAGTGGGTAACATTACTGCTTGTAATAACTTGGGGTTTGGTGACGATGAACTCCCCGAAGCAGGGAAGTACCACAACTTAGCTTTGCATATCTCAGTGCACTGTGAGTCTGATATGATATCGAATGTGTTGGTGGACACTGGATCGTCCTTAAATGTAATGACTGAGTCTACATTGAGACAGCTGAGTCATCATGGAATTTCTCTAAGGGGAAGTAGTTATTTGGTTAAGGCTTTTGACGGATCTCATAAAGATGTTCTTGGAGAAGTAGATCTGCCAATTACCATTGGTCCTGAGACGTTCCAGATCACTTTCCAGGTCATGGACATCAATGCTTCTTACAGCTGCCTCCTCGGAAGAAAGCGTATCTGGTTAGCCAAGTGTCATCTTTCTCTTGTGTTGAAGCAGGGTCTACTGAAGGGACGTCATTTCAAGGCATGACTGTTGAAGGTACAAAAACCCGAAGAGGTAGTGCTACTATGACTTCATTGAAAGACGCCCAGAAAGCCGTTCAAGAAGGGCAAGCTGCTGGCTGGGGCAAAGTGATACAGATTTTGGAGAATAAGCGCAGAGAAGGCCTCGGTTTCTCCCCGACCTCGCGGGCGTTTCAACAGGAACTTTCTATAGTGCTGGGTTTATTAATGCTATTGCTGAAGATGCTGCTGAAAGTAGTTATGTGCCTATGTTTGTTATACCAGGAGGCACCGTGAGAAATTGGGAGGCCATTGATATTCCTTTAGTCATGCATACCTCCATGTAATGTGTCTTGTTGCTCATGCTTTTCTTTGTTTTCAAAATAACAATCCTTTCGCTCTGCCCAAGGTGAAAGTGATGTCTTTGTAAGGGCATGTTTGTTTCGGCATTGCCGTTATCAATAAAAGTTGTCGTCTTTTCCGCGACTCTTTGTTTTTACTTTTTAGTACCTTTTTAATTGGAAATAATGGTAATGCCAGAAAAAACCAAAACATCTTTATTTTCATATTAATTTCAAAAATCTGCATGAAAAACATTTTTTTTCTAAAATCATCCCAATCATATTATGCAGATTGAACCATAATAAACCCGTTGAACACAGTGACCCTACGGTTCCTCCAAATTTTGAATTCCCTGTATACGAAGCTGAAGATGAGGAGGATGACGAAGAGATACCGTATGAGATCACTCGATTGCTTGAGCAAGAAAGAATAGCCATTCAGCCTCACCAGGAAGAGACTGAGCTTATCAACCTGGGTACTGAAGAGAACAAGAGAGAGATCAAGATTGGTGCTGCACTTGAGCCAGAAGTGAAAAAGAAGATTACTCAGCTTCTCCAAGATTATCCAGATGTCTTTGCATGGTCCTAGATTGTGGAACATCAGATACCGACAAGACCTGAATGCCCTCCCGTCAAACAGAAATTGAGAAGGTCTCGTCCAGACATGGCTCTTAAGATTAAGGCTGAGGTGCAAAAGCAAATTGATGCGGGTTTCCTCATGACAGCTGAATATCCTGAGTGGATTGCCAACATTGTACCAGTACCAAAGAAAGATCGGAAAGTTCGAATGTGTGTTGATTACATAGATCTGAATAAAGCCAGTCCAAAAGATAACTTCCCATTTCCTCATATCGATGTGCTTGTTGACAGTACTGCTCAGTCTAAAGTGTTCTCTTTTATGTTATACCCTAATTTTGGACCTAAAAATACTTGTTCAATTCTTCCTTTCTTGCATTTCAAGCCATTTGAACTGTCTCTGATCAACTGCATCCCTCTCTGCATTTTATTTCAATATTGTTTGCAAAATTCACATACAAGGGTATTTTAGTCATTTCCTGTGTCAAATTTCCCTCAGTCTTTCAAAATTTTGTTTGAGTCCTTTCAAGTAGTGTGAATAAGTCTCTGTTTCATTCTATGTCAAAATCCATTTTAAAAATTGCATTTGAAGTCATTTTTGAGTCAGTTTCGCCCCTAGGGGCATTTTAGTCTTTTTATGTGTTAAACGCCCTGTTTAAATCCTAAAAATTGTCTCTGAGCCTTTTAATTTTGCTTGTGTGAGTCTTTGATTCAATCTCTGTCAAAAATCCATTTTAAATTCGCATCCGAGTCATTTTCAGTCGTTTTAGCCCCAGGGGCATTTTGGTCATTTCACACGAAATTTCGGCAGAGAGAGGTTACTTTAAAGTACCTCATTTAAG
This sequence comes from Medicago sativa, assembly GCF_051527215.1. Lineage (NCBI taxonomy): Eukaryota > Viridiplantae > Streptophyta > Magnoliopsida > Fabales > Fabaceae > Medicago > Medicago sativa. The sequence goes on from NC_140749.1 coordinate 52,455,909, forward strand.
CCATTGGTTCATTTTAGTCCGTTTTGTCATTTTTAATTGTTTCACTTTACGTTTATTTCAAATTACTTTTTTAAAATTCAATTTTATTAATTTTTGCATTTTAATCCTTTGTGTCACTTTTCATATTTTTATTTTAGTCCCTATCTTTCAGTATTTTGCAGTTTAGTCCTTTTTGTCCAAGTCACAAGTCAGGGGCCACGTGTCAGATTTTTATTAGTCCAGTTAGTTACAGTCCACAGTCCACGTGTCTTTACCTTATTGGTCCAGATTGCACAAGTGTCAGCTATAAATACGACACATCATCAGTACACAAAAAAAAGGCCATTCATTCAGTGCCAACTCAACAACACCAATCCCATTTTCTCTCTCTTCACCACAGAATCAAACCCTAACCGTTTCAGAAAAACCTCAAGAACACGATGAAGTTCATGAAGAACTTCATCCCCAAATCCTAAACCCTAACTGTCCAGAACTAAAATTCATCCCAATCCATCACCAAATTCGTATCAATTTCATCACACAGAACTCAAATCAACAATTATTACCTGAATTCAGCATGAAAACATGAATCAAAACCGTTCAATTTGACAAGTTCCTTTCGAAATTTTCGTATCAAGTTCTCAGTGATTTTTTCTGCGAAAAAACCTCATCATCGAACGTTTTTCCCTCCTCTTGCAATTCAAGCCCTCAGGCGATCACAAGACGAAGGTCTGAGAAGAATAGAAGAGGATCGAAGCAAGATTTGAACCGGCGAAGGAGGAGAAGAGAGTTTCACCGATTTATTTTCGGTTCAACGCTTACCAGAAAGATCAGAAGCTCATTCAAGGATCTTTTGTTCGAATCTCCAAACAAATCCAGGTAAATTCATGTAAACCTTCTCGTTTAGTTCGTAAATCATCATCGAAGGTTCTAAGTGAAAGATTAAACGGTGAATTGAAGTGGAAATTCGAAAAGATTTGAAAAAGATTGAAGACCGAACCCTAAAAACGAAAATCATGAAGATTCACCGTTTATTCTTCGAATTAAAGCATAGATTCATCACCAGTATGAAAAATGAGTCAAGATAAGGTTTAATTTCAAAGAAATCAGAAGAAATTTTCGAAACCCTAGGTTGTAGATTCAAGTATAGATCTGTTCAAATCCAGGCCAGTTCTCAAAAAATTAGTTTCGAAATCATAAAGAGGAGAGAAAGAGCTTCAGGATGATGTGTTTAGATTTTAGATCGGAGTTGGTTGAAGCTCCGACGCGGCGGCGCCACCCTGGGCCACCACGTCGGAGAAAAGATGCTTCGCCGGAGAAGAGAGAGTCATTTGCAGACTCTCTCTCTCTAGTCTGTGTTTTAGAGAGAGAAGTGGAGAGGGGAAATGAACCTGAACCGGTTCAAGGCCTTATATAGGCCAGCGAACCGGTTCAACCCATGGTTCAACCCTGGCCCGCCTCTTAGGGCCCAATTCCATGCCTGTATGCTTGTTTGCTATGCGCACCCCCCTATCCTGCATGCTTCTTGTTGTTTTTTGCTATTTACACCCTTACCAGTCCAATTTCTTCACAAAAAATTTCTAAATTTTTCTAATGTGTTCTTAATATTTTTCTTAACATTTTGGTGACTTTTTTTGTGCTAAAACTTGAGAAAAGCATTTTGAAGCATTTTTTTCCTTATTTTTGTTAGAATTAGTAATTTTCTTGCACTTTTTAGTCCAAAAAACCTTTAAAAAATTCCAAAAAAATTCATGTAGGCTTCTTGATATTTTTGTAGCATTTTGTGATGATTTTCACATGTTAAAATTGGTTAAAAAATAATGTGTTAGTTTTCTTGCTATTTTTGTCATATTTTGTGCTAAAAATGAATGAAACTTTGCTTGATTTCAATCCTATTGCTTGATGAACACTTGTGACCTATGCCACTTGATTTGAGGGAGTTTTAACTACTGTTTGTGTTGATATTAATGCATGAGTATGAATCTTGATTAGTTACTTAGCTTACAAGTTAATTGTATAGTCAAATAATGTAAATATGCTTAAAATTTGTTCTAAAATGCCAAGTAACTCATGTTGCCTTAATTCCCATTCCAAGACTTGTTTCTAAACCTTTAAAATGCATTGGAATGTGAGAATTATAGGTCATATGGTTCTTGTATTCTATGAACAAATTTTAGCTATGTTTGCACTCATTTTCTATCCTTTATATTCTAGTGTTTCTCTTGCTTTATTTCCTTTGATATTGTCATGTGCTACTAACTCCTTTCATTTCATGTTTTGTCATTTCATAAGCATCTCCATTTCATCCCATATTCATCTCTATTTCTTTCTTGCAATTTAATTTGTACCAAAGTTAGAATGTAAACACTTACGGGTTTTGTAATATTTTTCCTTCACGCACTTTTAATTTTCTTGGCAAAGAGGCCATAGAATGTATCTAGGGTATGATGTAAAGGACAATGGACTCTAATGATGTACACCGACACAAGCACCTACACATGCACACACATCACTATATAGTTAGAATATGCATGTTTAGATGTATGTTTAGGATTGTATGTTTAGATGTATGTTTAGGCTTTAGACTTAGAAAAAACCAATTTTCCAAAAAAAATATGAACAAACTTCACTCAAATCTTTTTTTACAATAAACCTTGGGGTCAAAACCCCATTGATTTTTTCATTTCATTTTCTTAATCAAATTTCAACAAACTTTAATCATACTTTGACTTGTTTTTGCAAATAACTAATTCCAACCTCACAATTTCACAATCTTATGCCCTCGAGGCCTCTTTCTATTCTTCAAATTCCATTTTCAAACTTAAAATCAACCAACAAAAAACAAAAAACAAAAACATTTTTTGGAAGAGAACTACGGTGGATTTGATCCCTTAAACGGGTACGTAGGCAAGGAACAAAATTCCTTCAATTCAACTAAAATAAAAAATTCAAACATTCTTCTCCCTCCAATTCTTCACTTAGAAACTTTTAGGTTTAATAAATACTCTTCAAAATAGCATTTAAAAGTAAAGCGCGCGCGTAGAAATTAAAGACGGTTCCTATAGGATACTATAGTCGTTATGGGTGCCTAACACCTTCCCGTAGCGAAAACAACTCCCGGACCTCGATTCTCAAGGGTTTTGCTTACTTTTTCCCTTCCCAAGAAAAAATAAGATATCACCGGTTAGAAAGGTTCAAACGTAATCAATGTTTGACGCCCGAAAACCAAGATAAAACAGCTGGCGACTTCACTGGGGAGATTCGAGAGTTACGCCTAGTCTTTATTTCCACGCTTGCGCTTGTATTTTTACTTGCTTCTTTTACTTGTTTTCCTATGTGAATAAATGTTTAATTTCTTGCAAACGTGTGGGGTGAGAATATCAAAAGTCCTGCACCCGGGCTGAGTGAACTTAGGATTTTGGTGGGATATAATCGACAATTCATTCCGGGGGTTGCCTCGTGTTTTGGATTATGCGATCAATCCCACATAGCTGAGGCATTTTGGGGGTGATGTTGTCGGCGCATGTTGTCGCGTTTAGGCACTTTACTTCTAATTGTTCTATGACGCTATGAACCGTAGATAACCAAACCCATCCATGGCCATTTTTTAGGACGTAGTGCGGAGGCTAAACCGAGTGTTGTCTCGAGTTTTAGTCGTCACGCGATACTACACTCAAGTTAGACCTTCCACGTATAATCATGGAGCGAGTGTTGTCTCGTGGCACCATGACATACGTCGGAGAGGTTGCAACTTGGGAACCTTTTTAGAACCCGGTTACTATTATCCTAAAGCCCTAGATTCACCGGACACCGTGTCCACCCATGACTCCTCGACTTTGAACTTCAACCCACCATGTTTTCTCCGAACTTGAACATAATCATGCATTCATGCATACATGCATAAACTTTTTCCATGCATTGTTATCGAAGGGCTTAGACAAGTTGAATTTGTAAACATTGTAGGGATGAAGAGGACTAATTCCTACAAGTTCAAGGAAGTGGATTTGGCTAGTTTGAGAGATTTGGCACTCAAGATTGAGGATCCAACTGGTTTCCGACGTCGTTACGGGGCTTTACTTCCTATTCTTCATACTAATGTGGATGAGAAGCTTGTGCACACTCTAGTGCAATTCTATGACCCGAAGTATCGGTGCTTTACTTTTCCAGACTTTCAGTTGGTGCCTACTCTAGAGGCTTATTCTTCCTTGATGGGTCTGTCTATTGCTAAGGGAGTACCTTTCTCAGGACTTGAGCCTCCTCTTACTCCACTGGTTATTGCTAAGGATCTCTATCTCAAGACCACCGATGTCTCCAAGAATCTTGTCACTAAGGCACGCATCCGAGGGTTCACTTCAGAGTATCTCATTGGGAAAGCCAATCTCAATACCACTTGTCAGGACACTCTTGAGGCTATTCTTGCACTTCTCATCTATGTGCTTATTCTCTTTCCGAATCTTGATGGCTTCGTGGACATGAATGCTATTATGGTCTTCCACTCCAAGAATCCGGTTCCTACTTTGCTAGCTGACACATACCATGCTATTCATGATCGTTCTGGCAAGGGTCGTGGATACATTCTTTGTTGTGTGCCTCTCCTCTATAGGTGGTTTATTTCGCACCTTCCGGAGTCTTTCCATGACAACCCGGAGAATTGGTCTATTTCACAGAGGATTATGGCTCTCACTCCTAATGAAGTGGTTTGGCTCACTCCCGCTTCTAGGGTTAAGGAAATTATCTTTGGTGGTGGTAAGTTTCTTAATGTACCTCTTCTCGGTACCCGGGGTGGAATCAACTATAACCCAGAGCTCGCTTTGCGACAATTTGGTTTCCCGATGAAAGATAAGCCCATCAATCTTGCTACAGCTCCTTACTTCTTTCACTACTCCAATGCTCCCACAGGAATAAGAGAGGATTTCATAGAAGCTTGGACTAAGCTTCGGAAGAAAGAGGTGAAACACATGGGTGTAAGGTCCGGTATTGCTCATGAGGCCTATACACAGTGGGTGATAAACCAAGCTGGGGAGATTGGTATGCCTTACCCCTCTATGAGATATGTGTCTGCATCTGTTCCTACCATGCCTTTGCCTCTACTCCCACCTACCCAGGAGATGTATCAGGAGCATCTAGCTATGGAGAGTCGGGAGAAACATCAGTGGAGAGCTAGATACTATGAGGCTGAGAACTTGATCATGACTTTGGATGGAAAGGATGAGCAGAAGACTCATGAGGTCTTGACACTGAAGAAAGAGCTAGCTAAGGCTAAGAGAGAGATTGAAGAGAAAGATAGGATGCTTATGAGGGACTCCAAGAGGGCTAGGGGTGCCCGTGACTTCTATGCACGATACTGCAACTATGAGTCCGACTCTGAGGACGATGCTTCCACTTCCTATGCTTGAGGATCTCCATTTCCTGTTGTTATTTCCATTTTGTGTTGATTTACATTTCCAAGTCTATCCCTTGGCTTAGCATTTCAAAGGGAATCGTCTTGTAAAAACTATATGTTGGTTATTTGTTTCCCGTTCATGTTAATCGTTGTTTAGTAATGTTTACAAGTTTCTAATTTGTCTAAAAACCCTTCGATAACACAAAGAAAGAGTCTTTTTTGCATATGCATTAACGCATTTCATGCATCATATGCATTCACTGGTCACAAAAAACTTCTCTCGTGCTCATTGCCTCCTGGTTTTGTCCGCCGCAGTCTGAAAAGTGGCTCGTGTTCGCAAAGTCTACCAACCAGATAGAATTCATCAGACAAGATTTCACAAGAGAAGGATGATGGCTAATTTTGAAGAGGAAAATGCTCAGCTCCGTGCCGAATTGGCTGCTATGAAAGAAGACTTGGCTAAGGCTCATGACGCTATGTCCGCTATGATGGCTTCACAAGAACAGCCAGCCACTTCTATTCCAGTTACTACTGAGGTGGTTCCCTCTATCCCACTATCTACTGTGGCTACTGATGCTCGTTTTGTTATGCCCAATGGCCGTCCTTATGGCCTCTCAGCTTACTACTCTCCTAATACTGCTGCTGGTGTTTCTGGTGTTGCTGGTCAAGGACAGATTCCTGTGTCCACTGCTATGCCTCAGGTGACTACTGTTGTTACCGACCCTATTGTGCACACTGTGCAACAGGTGATTGATGTTGATACTCCGCGTGGACAAGATCCCGCAATGGAAGCTATGAAGAGACAGTTAAGGGAGTTGGCTGGAGAACTCCGTGAGGTCAAGGCTAGCCGAGGAAACAATGGTGCTCCTGCTAAAGCTCGTGATCTATGCTTAGTATCCCGATTTGAGGTTCCTAAGAAATTCAAAGAGCCAGAATTTGACAAGTACAATGGGACTTCTTGCCCACATAACCATGTTATCCGGTATGTCCGAAAGATGGCTAACTACGCCGACAATGATGCACTAATGATCCATTGCTTCCAGAGTAGCTTGACAGATGATGCAGCAGATTGGTACACTAGTCTGAGCAAAGATAATATCCATACCTTTGAGGAACTCGCTGCTGCTTTCGAAGGTCAATATGAGTTCAACACCCGTCTGAGGCCAAACAGGGACTCTCTCAAAGCCCTATCTCAGAAATCAGATGAGACCTTCCGTGAATACGCTCAGAGGTGGAGAGGGGCAGCTGCCCGTGTTTCTCCTCGACTTGATGAGGAAGAATTAACGCAGACATTCCTGAAGACTCTGAAGAAGGAATATAAGGAGAGAATGATAGTCTCTGCCCCAAACAACTTCTCTGATATGGTTACAATGGGAACGCGTCTAGAGGAGGCCGTCCGAGATGGTATTATTATCCTAGAGAAAGGTGAATCTTCAAATAGTGCATCAAAGAAGTATGGTAATGGTCATCATAAGAAGAAAGAATCTGATGTGGGGATGGTGTCTGGTAACCCATCTGCAGCTGCCACACAATTACCTATGCCTTATCATTACATGCAGTACTCTCAGCATCCTTTCTTCCCGCCATTCTACCAGCAATATCCTCTGCCACCGGGCCAACCACCAGTGCCCGTCAATGCCATCGCCCAGCAAGTGCAACAACAGCCTCCTGCTCAACAGCAACAGCAGCAACAACAGGGTCCCCGACCCAAACCTTCTTTTCCACCAATACCAATGCGGTATGGTGAGCTGCTCCCAACTCTATTGGCTAAGGGACACTGTGTTACTAGACCAGGCAAGCCTCCGCCTAATCCATTGCCTCCCAGGTTCCGTCAGGACCTAACATGTGAATTCCATCAGGGTGCTCAAGGCCATGATGTCGAAGGTTGCTTTGCTCTGAAATATATTGTGAAAGATCTGATAGAAAAAGGACGTTTGACTTTTGAGAACAGTGTTCCTCATGTCCTTGACAATCCGCTTCCAAACCATGCTGCTGTTAACATGATTGAGGCCTTTGAAGGGGTTCCCGTTCCTCAAGAGGGTCCCATGTTGGATGTCCGCAATGTTGTTACTCCCTTGGTGCCATTACATGTCAAACTTTGCCAGGCTTCTCTGTTCAAACATGATCATGATTCCTGTTCAGAATGTCTGCAGAATCCTATGGGCTGTTGTGTGGTGCAAAATGATATCCAGAGCCTGATGGATGACAAGTACTTGATTGCCAGTGATGTATGTGTGATTGTGCCAGTGTTCCATGACTCTCCTGTTGAAAGTGTATCTCAGGCAAAGAATGTTGAGCCTTTGGTGATCAGGCTACCTGGTCCGGTATCTTATACCTCTACCAAAGCAATTCCCTACAAATTCAATGCAACCATGGTTGAAAACGGGGTGGAGGTGCCTCTGGTATCTCCAGCTACAGTTGACAATGTTGCCAGTGAAATTACAACTCTGAGAAGTGGAAAAGTCCGTCCACCCTTGTTTCGAAAGAAGGTGGTGACACCTATTGCCACGGTAACTCCACCGGTTGCTCCTCCTGTTGACAAGAACCCCGGCCCAGCAGGCCAATCTATTGAAGAGTCCAATCTGGACGAAATCCTGAGGCTTATCAAGAAAAGTGACTATAAGATTGTTGACCAGCTGCTACAAACCCCATCAAAGATATCCATCTTGTCTCTACTTATGAGCTCAGAAGCTCACATGAAGGTGTTAATGAAGATACTGGAGCAAGCTTATGTTGACCACGAATTCTCTGTGGAGCAATTCAATGGAATAGTGGGTAATATTACTGCTTGCAACAGTTTGGGATTCGGTGATGATGAACTCCCCGAAGCAGGGAAGTATCACAACTTGGCTCTACATATCTCGGTGCACTGTGGGTCTGATATGATATCCAATGTTTTGGTGGACACTGGATCGTCTCTGAATGTAATGCCTGAGTCCACACTAAGGCAATTAAGCCATCATGGAATTTCCCTGAGAGGTAGCAGCTATCTGGTTAAGGCTTTCGATGGATCTCGCAAGGATGTTCTCGGGGAAGTGGACTTGCCAATTACTATCGGTCCTGAGACGTTTCAGATTACTTTCCAAGTTATGGACATCAATGCTTCCTACAGTTGTCTCCTCGGAAGACCATGGATCCATGACGCTGGAGCAGTCACTTCTACTTTGCATCAGAAGCTTAAGTTCATGAGGAATGGTAAGATTGTCACTGTGCATGGTGAGGAAGCATATCTAGTTAGCCAAGTATCATCGTTCTCTTGTGTTGAAGCAGGGTCCGCTGAAGGGACATCATTTCAAGGATTGGCCGTTGAGGGCGCAGAACCCCGGAGGGCTGGTACTGCTATGGCTTCACTGAAAGACGCCCAGAAGGCTGTCCAAGCAGGGCAAGCTGCTGGCTGGGGCAAAGTGATTCAGATTCTGGAAAACAAGCGTAAAGAAGGCCTTGGATTCTCCCCGACATCTGCTGTTTCAAAGGGAACTTTCTACAGTGCTGGGTTCATCAATGCTATTACTGAAGATGCTGCCGAAAGAAGCCACGTGCCTGCATTTGTTATACCAGGAGGCACTGTGAGAAATTGGGAAGCCATTGATGTTCCTTTAGTCATGCATGCTTCCATGTAATGTGTTTTGTTGCTCATGTTTTTGTTTTCAAAATAACAATCCTTTCGCTCTGCCCAAGGCGAAAGTGATGTCATTGTAAGGGCGTGTTTGTTTCGGCATTGCCGTTATCAATAAAAGTTGTCGTTTTTCTCATGACTCTTTGTTTTTTTACTTTTTTAGTGCCTTTTTCTTGGAAATAATGGTAATGCCAGAAAAAACCAAAACATCTGTATTTTTTCTTATTAATTTCAAAAATCTGCATAGAAAACATTTTTCTAAAAATCATCCCAATCATATTATGCAGATTGAACCACAATAAACCTGTTGAACACAGTGACCCTATGGTTCCTCCAAATTTTGAATTCCCTGTATATGAAGCTGAAGATGAGGATGATGATAATGAAGAGATACCGTATGAGATCACTCGACTGCTTGAGCGAGAAAGAAGAGCCATTCAGCCTCATCAGGAAGAGATTGAGCTTATCAACCTGGGTACCGAAGAGAACAAGCGAGAGATCAAGATTGGTGCTGCACTTGAGCCAGAAGTGAAAAAGAAGATCATTCAACTTCTCCATGATTATCCAGACGTCTTTGCATGGTCCTATGAAGATATGCCGGGCTTAGATCCCAAGATTGTGGAACACCGGATACCGACAAGGCCTGAATGTCCTCCTGTCAAACAGAAATTGAGAAGGTCTCGTCCAGACATGGCTCTTAAGATCAAGGCTGAAGTACAGAAGCAAATTGATGCGGGTTTCCTCATGACAGCTGAATATCCTGAGTGGATTGCCAACATCGTACCAGTACCAAAGAAGGATGGGAAAGTTCGAATGTGTATTGATTACAGAGATCTGAATAAAGCCAGTCCGAAAGATAACTTCCCATTGCCTCATATTGATGTGCTTGTTGACAGTACTGCTCAATCCAAAGTGTTCTCCTTTATGGATGGTTTCTCCGGTTATAATCAGATACGAATGTCTCCTGAAGATAGAGAAAAGACGTCCTTCATCACTCCGTGGGGAACGTTCTGTTACAAAGTGATGCCGTTCGGCTTGATAAACGCTGGTGCTACCTATCAAAGGGGTATGAGCACTCTGTTTCATGACATGATTCACAAAGAGATTGAAGTATATGTTGATGATATGATTGTGAAGTCAAGTGATGAGGAGCAGCATGTTGTGTATTTGAAAAAGATGTTTGAAAGACTGAGAAAGTACAAGCTGCGGTTGAATCCTAACAAGTGCACATTCGGTGTACGATCTGGAAAGTTGCTAGGCTTCATTGTCAGCCAGAGAGGCATTGAAGTTGATCCTGACAAAGTCCGAGCCATCAGAGAGATGCCGGCCCCTCAAACTGAAAAGCAAGTCAGAGATTTCCTCGGACGCTTGAACTATATTTCAAGATTCATATCTCACATGACTACTACCTGTGGACCAATTTTCAAATTGCTCAGAAAGAATCAGCCTGTTGTATGGAATGATGAATGCCAGGAAGCTTTTGATAGCATTAAAGAATACCTGTTGGAACCACCTATCCTTGTCCCACCAGTGGAAGGAAGGCCTTTGATTATGTATCTGTCAGTGTTAGATGATTCAGTGGGTTGTGTTCTCGGTCAGCAAGATGAGACTGGTAAGAAAGAGCATGCTATCTACTATCTGAGCAAGAAGTTCACCGACTGTGAGACTCGGTATACAATGCTTGAAAAGACTTGTTGTGCTTTAGCTTGGGCCGCCAAACGCCTGCGTCATTATATGGTGAATCATACAACTTGGTTGATATCCCGAATGGATCCAATCAAGTACATCTTTGAAAAGCCTGCTGTTACTGGAAAGATTGCACGTTGGCAAATGTTGTTGTCTGAATATGATATTGTGTACAAAGCTCAGAAAGCAATCAAAGGAAGTGTCCTTGCTGAGCATCTTGCCTGTCAGCCTCTTGATGATTACCAGCCAATTAAGTTTGATTTCCCTGATGAAGAGATTATATATCTGAAAGCGAAAGACTGTGAGGAACCACTGATCAATGAAGGGCCGGATCCCAATAGCAAGTGGGGATTGGTGTTTGATGGTGCTGTTAATGCTTATGGTAAAGGAATTGGAGCCATCATTGTAACTCCGCAGGGGCACCATATTCCTTTCACCGCTCGAATAACTTTTGAATGCACAAACAACATAGCTGAATATGAAGCATGCATCTTGGGCATCGAAGAAGCCCTTGACCTGAGAATCAAACACCTTGACATCTATGGAGATTCTGCACTTGTTATTAATCAGATAAAAGGTGAATGGGAGACTCATCATGAGAAGCTGATCCCTTACCGTGACTATGCAAGACGTCTGTTGACATACTTTACAAAGGTTGAGCTGCACCACATCCCTCGGGATGAAAATCAAATGGCTGACACTCTTGCTACTCGGTCTTCCATGTTCCGTGTGAATCACTGGAATGATGTGCCTGTGATCAAGGTGCAGCGTCTTGATAGACCCGCTCATGTGTTTACTATTGAAAATATGCCAGATCAGGCTGATGAGGTTGTGAATGATAAAAAGCCTTGGTATTACAACATCAAGCAATTCTTGCAGAATCGTGAATATCCACCTGGTGCTTCCAACAGGGATAAAAAGACTTTGAGACGATGGGCTAGCAAATTCCTTCTGGACGGGGAAATCCTATACAAGAGGAACTATGACATGGTCTTGCTGAGGTGTGTTGACAAACAAGAAGCTGAGAAGTTGATGCATGATGTACATGACGGCACCTTTGGGACCCATGCTTCGGGCGTGTCGAGGAAGTTGTTAAGAGCCGGCTATTACTGGATAACTATGGAGCGTGATTGCCACAAACACGCCAAGAGATGCCACAAATGTCAAATTTATGCTGACAAGATTCATGTGCCTCCACATGCTCTCAATGTTATCTCTTCCCCGTGGCCTTTCTCTATGTGGGGCATTGACGTGATCGGAAGAATTGAACCAAAGGCTTCCAATGGACATCGTTTCATCCTAGTGGCAATTGACTATTTCACCAAGTGGGTTGAAGCTGCTTCCTATGCAAATGTGCCCAAGCAAGTGGTTGTCAAGTTTATCAAGAATAACATCATCTGTCGATATGGTGTTCCCAACAAAATTATCACTGACAATGGTTCCAATCTGAACAATAGCATGATGCAAGCTTTATGTGAAGAATTCAAAATTGAACATCACAACTCTTCTCCTTATAGACCTCAGATGAATGGTGCAGTTGAGGCCGCTAACAAGAACATCAAGAAGATTGTTCAGAAGATGGTCACTACTTACAAAGACTGGCATGAAATGCTACCTTTTGCCTTGCATGGTTACCGTACTACAGTGCGCAGTTCAACCGGGGCAACCCCTTTCTCCCTTGTGTATGGCATGGAAGCAGTTCTCCCTCTGGAAGTGGAGATTCCATCTCTTCGAGTGATTATGGAGGCAAAATTAACTGAGGCTGAATGGTGTCAAAGTCGGTATGATCAATTGAATCTGATTGAAGAGAAACGTATGGATGCTATGGCTCATGGACAGTTGTATCAAGTGCGTATGAAGAATGCTTTTGACAAGAAAGTCCGACCTCGAGAATTCAAGGAAGGCGAACTTGTATTGAAAAGAAGGATAAGCCAGCAACCCGACCCAAGGGGCAAGTGGACACCTAACTACAAAGGTCCTTATGTTGTCAAGAAGGCTTGAGGCCCCTTTCTATTCTTCAAATTCCATTTTCAAACTTAAAATCAACCAACAAAAACAAAAACATTTTGGAAGAGAACTACGGTGGATTTGATCCCTTAAACGGGTACGTAGGCAGGGAACAAAATTCCTTCAATTCAACTAAAATAAAAATTCAAAAACATTCTTCTCCCTCCAATTCTTCACTTTAGAATACCTTTAGGCCTAATATCATATTTCAAAATAGCATTTAAAAATAAAGCGCGCGCGTAGAAATTAAAGACGGTTCCTATAGGATACTATAGTCGTTATGGGTGCCTAACACCTTCCCGTAGCGAAAACAACTCCCGGACCTCGATTCTCAAGGGTTTTGCTTACTTTTTCCCTTCCCAAGAAAAAATAAGATATCACCGGTTTAAAAGGTTCAAACGTGATCAATGTTTGACACCCAAAAACCAAGATAAAACAGTAGGCAAGGAACAAAATTCCTTCAATTCAACTAAAATAAAAATCCAAAAACATTCTTCTCCCTCCAATTCTTCACTTAGAAACTCTAGGGCTTAACATTTTCTTTCAAAATAGCATTTTAAAAATAAAGCGCGCGCGTAGCAATTAAAGACGGTTCCTATAGGATACTATAGTCGTTATGGGTGCCTAACACCTTCCCGTAGCGAAAACAACTCCCGGACCTCGATTCTCAAGGGTTTTGCTTACTTTTTCCCTTCCCAAGAAAAAATAAGATATCACCGGTTTAAAAGGTTCAAACGTAATCAATGTTTGACACCCGAAAACCAAGATAAAACAGCTGGCGACTTCACTGGGGAGATTCGAGAGTTACGCCTAGTCTTTATTTCCACGCTTGCGCTCTTTTTACTTGTTTCTTTTACTTGCCTTCCTATGTGAATAAATGTTTAAATTCTTGCAAACGTGTGGGGTGAGAATATCAAAAGTCCTGCACCCGGGCTGAGTGAACTTAGGATTTAGGAGGGATATAATCGACAATTCATTCCGGGGGTTGCCTCGTGTTTTGGATTATGCGATCAATCCCACATAGCTGAGGCATTTTGGGGGTGATGTTGTCGGCGCGTGTTGTCGCGTTTAGGCACTTTACTTCTAATTGTTCTATGACGCTATGAACCGTAGATAACCAAACCCATCCATGGCCATTTTCTAGGATGTAGTGCGGAGGCTAAACCGGGTGTTGTCTCGAGTTTTAGTCGTCACGCGATACTACACTCAAGTTAGACCTTCCACGGATAATCATGGAGCGAGTGTTGTCTCGTGACACCATGATATACGTCGGAGAGGTTGCAACTTGGGAACCTTTTTAGAACCCGGTTACTATTATCCTAAAGCCCTAGATTCACCGGACACCGTGTCCACCCGTGACTCTTCGACTTTGAACCTCAACCCACCATGTTTTCTCCGAACTTGAACATAATCATGCATTCATGCATACATGCATACATGCATAAACTTTTTCCATGCATTGTTATCGAAGGGCTTAGACAAGTTGAATTTGTAAACATTGTAGGAATGAAGAGGACTAATTCCTACAAGTTCAAGGAAGTGGATTTGGCTAGTTTGAGAGATTTGGCACTCAAGATTGAGGATCCGACTGGTTTCCGACGTCGTTACGGGGCTTTACTTACTATTCTCCAGACTAATGTGGATGAGAAGCTTGTGCACACTTTAGTGCAATTCAATGATCGGGACTACCGGTGCTTCACTTTCCCCGACTTTCAGCTGGTGCCTACTCTAGAGGCTTATTCTTCCTTGATGGGTCTATCTATTGCTGAGGGGGTACCTTTCTCAGGACTTGAGCATCCTCTTACCCCATTGGTTATTGCTAAAGATCTCTATCTCAAGACCACCGATGTCTCCAAAAATCTTGTTACTAAGGCACGTATCCGAGGGTTCACTTCAGAGTATCTTCTTGAGAAAGCCAACCTCAAAACCACTTGTCAGGACACTCTTGAGGCTATTCTTGCACTTCTCATCTATGGGCTTATTCTTTTTCCGAATCTTGACGGCTTCGTGGACATGAATGCTATTATGATCTTCCACTCCAAGAATCCGGTTCCTACTTTGCCAGCTGACACATACCATGCTATTCATGATCGTTCCGGCAAGGGTCGGGGATATATTCTTTGTTGTGTGCCTCTCCTCTATAGGTGGTTTATTTCGCACCTTCCAGAGTCCTTCCACGCCAATCCGGAGAATTGGTCTATTTCACAGATGATTATGGCTCTCACTCCTAATGAAGTGGTTTGGCTTACTCTAGCTTCTAGAGTTAAGGAAATTATCTTCGGTGGTGGGAAGTTTCTTAATGTACCTCTTCTTGGTACCCGGGGTGGAATCAACTATAACCCGGAGCTCGCCTTGCGACAATTTGGTTTCCCGATGAAAGATAAACCCATCAATCTTGCTACGGCTCCTTACTTCTTTCACTACTCCAATGCTCCCACGGGAATAAAAGAGGATTTCATAGGAGCTTGGTCTAAACTTCGGAAGAAAGAGGTGAAGCACATGGGTGTAAGGTCCGGTGTTGCTCATGAGGCCTATACACAGTGGGTAATAAACCAAGCTGTGGAGATTGGCATGCCTTACCCCTCTATGAGATATGTGTCTGCATCTGTCCCTACTATACCTTTGCCTCTACTCCCACCTACCCAGGAGATGTATCAGGAACATCTAGCTATGGAGAGTCGGGAGAAGCATCAGTGGAGAGCTAGATACTATGAGGCTGAGAACTTGATCATGAATTTGGATGGAAAGGATGAGCAGAAGACTCATGAGGTGATGACACTGAAGAAAGAGTTAGCTAAGGCTAAGAGAGAGATTGAAGAGAAAGATAGGTTGCTTATGAGGGACTCCAAGAGGGCTAGGAGTGCCCGTGACTTCTATGCCCGATACTGCAGCTATGAGTCCGAGTCGGAGGATGACGCTTCCACTTCCCATGCTTAAGGATTTCTTTTTCCTGTTGTTATTTCCATTTGTTTATGTTGGAATCGTCTTGTAAAACTATATGTTGGTTGTTTGTTTCCTGTTTATGTTTAGTAATGTTTACAAGTTTCTAATTTGTCTAAAAACCCTTCGATAACACAAAAAAGGAGTCTTCTTGCATATGCATTAGCACATTTCATGCATCATACGCATTCATTGGTCACAAAAAACTTCTCTCGTGCTCATTGCCTCCTGGTTTTGTCCGCCGCAGTCTGAAAAGTGGCTCGTGTTCGCAAAGTCTACCAACCAGATAGAGTTCATCAAACAAGATTTCACAAGAGAAGGATTATGGCTAACTTTGAAGAAGAAAATGCTCAGCTCCGTGCCGAATTGGCTGCTATGAAAGAAGACTTGGCTAAGGCTCATGACACTATGTCTGCTTTGCTGGCTGCACAAGAACAACCAGCCACATCTGTCCCAGTTTCTACTGAAGCAATTCCATCTATCCCATTGTCTACTGTGGCTACCGATGCTCGGTTTGTTATGCCCAACGGCCGTCCTTATGGTCTCTCGGCTTACTATTCTCCTAATACTGCTGCTGGTGTCTCTGGTGTTGCCGGTCAGGGACAGATTCCTGTATCCACTGCTATGCCTCAAGTAACCACTGTTGTTACCGACCCTATTGTACACATTGTGCAACAAGTGATTGATGTTGACACTCCGCGTGGACAAGATCCCGCAATGGAAGCTATGAAGAGACAGTTAAGGGAGTTGGATGGAGAACTCCGTGAAGTCAAGGCTAGCCGGGGGGACAACGGTGTCCCTGCTAAAGCTCGTGATCTATGCTTGGTATCCCGATTTGAGGTTCCTAAGAAATTCAAAGAGCCAGAATTTGACAAATACAATGGAACTTCTTGTCCACACAACCATGTTATCAGGTATGTCCGAAAGATGGCTAACTATGCAGATAATGATGCACTAATGATCCACTGCTTCCAGAGTAGCTTGACGGACGATGCAGCAGATTGGTACACTAGTTTGAGCAAAGACAACATCCATACTTTTGAGGAACTTGCTGCTGCTTTTGAAAGTCATTATGAGTTCAACACTCGTCTGAAGCCGAATAGGGACTCTCTTAAGGCTCTGTCTCAGAAGTCAGATGAAACCTTCCGTGAATATGCTCAGAGATGGAGAGGGGCAGCTGCCCGTGTTTCGCCTCGACTTGATGAGGAAGAATTGACACAGACATTCCTGAAGACTCTGAAGAAGGAATATAAAGAAAGAAAGATAGTCTCTGCTCCAAACAACTTCTTTGATATGGTTACCATGCGAACTCGTCTAGAGGAGGCTGTCAGAGAAGGCATCATTGTTCTTGAGAAAGGTGAATCCTCAGCCAGTGCACCAAAGAAGTACGGTAATGGCCACCATAAGAGGAAAGAATCTGAGGTAGGGATGGTATCTGGTAACCCATCTGCAGCTGCTACTCAAATGCCTTTGCCTTACCAATACATGCAATACTCTCAACATCCTTTCTTCCCACCATTCTACCAGCAATATCCTCTGCCACCAGGTCAACCACCAGTGCCCGTCAATGCCATCGCTCCGCAAGTACAACAACAGCCTCCTGCTCAACAGCAACAGCAACAACAACAGGGTCCCCGACCCAAACCTTCTTTTCCACCAATACCAATGCGGTATGGTGAGCTGCTCCCAACTCTACTGGCCAAGGGACACTGTGTCACGAGACCAGGCAAACCTCCGCCTAACCCTTTGCCTCCCAGGTTCCGTCATGACCTTACATGTGAATTCCATCAGGGTGCTCAAGGTCATGATACTGAAGGTTGCTATGCTTTGAAATATATTGTGAAAGATCTGATAGAAAAAGGACGGTTGACGTTTGAGAATAACGTTCCTCATGTTCTTGACAATCCACTTCCAAATCATGCCGCAGTTAATATGATTGAGGCTTTTGAAAGAGTTCTCATTCCTCAAGAAGATCCCATGCTGGATGTCCGCAATGTTGTTACTCCCTTGGTACCGCTACATGTCAAGCTATGTCAGGCTTCTTTGTTCAATCATGATCATGCCTCTTGTTCAGAATGTCTCCAAAACCCTATGGGCTGTTGTGTGGTGAGAGATGATATCCAGAGTCTGATGGATGACAAATACTTGATTGCCAGTGATGTATGTGTGATTGTGCAGTGTTTCATGACTCTACCGCTGAAAGTGTATCTAAGACAAGGAATGTTGAGCCTCTGGTGATCAGGTTACCTGGTCCAGTGTCTTATGCCTCTACAAAAGCAATTCCTTACAAGTACAATGCAACCATGATTGAGAACGGAGTGGAGGTGCCTCTGGTATCCCCAGCTATAGTTGACAACGTTGCTAGTGAAATTACAGCCCTGAGAAGCGGGAAAGTCCGTCCACCCTTGTTTCAAAAGAAGGTGGTCACACCTATTTCCACCATAACTCCACCGGTCGATCCTCCCATTGACAAGAGCACTGGCCCATCAGGCCAATCTATTGAAGAGTCTAATCTGGATGAAATTATGAGGCTTATTAAGAAGAGTGATTACAAGATTGTTGACCAGCTGCTGCAAACTCTGTCAAAGATATCCATCTTGTCTCTGCTCTTGAGCTCAGAAGCCCACTGGAAAGTGTTGATGAAGATACTGGAGCAGGCTTATGTTGATCATGAAGTCTCTGTGGATCAATTTGATGGGATAGTTGTTATACCCTAATTTTGGACCTAAAAATACTTGTTCAATTCTTCTTTTCTTGCATTACAAGCTATTTGAACTGTCTCTGATCAACTGCATCTTTCTCTGCATTCTATTTCAATGTTATTTGCAAAATTCACATGTAAGGGTATTTTAGTCATTTCCTATGTCAAAATTTCTTTCAGTCTTTTAAAAATTTGTTTGAGTCTTTTCATTTGGTTAGAATAGGTCTCTGTTTCATTCTATGTCAAAAACCATTTCAAAAATTGCATTTGAGGTCATTTTGTGTCAGTTTTGCCCCTAGGGGCATTTTAGTCTTTTCATATGTCAAAACTCTGTTTAAATTCTTAAAATTGTCTCTGAGTCTTTTAACTTTGTTTGAATAAACTTTTGCTTTAATTTCCTGTTAAAGATCCATTTTAAAATTTGCATCTGAGACATTTTTAGTCGTTTTAGCCCCAGGGGCATTTTGGTCATTTCACACGAAATTTCGGCAGAGAGAGGTTACTTTGAAGTGCCTCATTTAGGCCATTGGTTCGTTTTAGTCCGTTTTGTCATTTTTAGTCGTCTCACTTTACGTTATTTTCAATTTACGTCTTTTAAACCCTTTTTAATTTTTTTTTTATTATTAAGTCCTCAAAATCTTCAAATTTACATTTTAGTCCCTAAGTCAAACTTGTTGTTTTAGTTTTTCAGTCAATTGCAGAATAGTCCATTTTTTGTCCAAATTTTTATTTTGCAGGATGGTCCCTTAAGTTCCAAAATTTGCAGATCAGTCCTTCACAGCAATAAGTCCAGAATTTGTTCAAGTCCAAGTCCACGTGTCATGCTGCTATTGGTCCAGAAGCTACACATGGCTCCCTATAAAAGGAGCATTTACTGCAATGTGTCAGAATCAGCAATCACAACGTGCCAACTCACGCAAACACCTTTCCATCCTCTCTCCAAAATTAAACAGATCAAAATCCAGAAAAACTCAAGAACACGATGAAGATTTGAAGCAAGCTTCAAACCCTAACCGTTTTCTTCATCCACAATTCCAACGAAAAGTCACAGAATCCACATCAAAACTCATCAATTCACACAGAATTCGCCACCGCAATCATTAGAAGCAGCAATTACAGCAGGAACAAAGAGGAACAACTCCAAACCCTAATTTTCCAAAATCAAATTCGAAGCCAAAGCCATAAATTCCAGACGGCTCTCAGTGATTCTTCGTAGAATCTTCATCCCTGAGCCATCTTTTCCTGCAATTCGAACTCCAGATTCGTCACGTAAGCGACAAATCCGAGTGATCACAGAAAGAAAGGAGAAGAAGAGAGATCGAGTTGAAAACGGTACCAGTTCAAACAAATTCACAGAGGCGAAGCAACAAGAGAAGAAGAAAAGGATTTTTACCGATTTATTTTCGGTAAAAAGGGATCCAAAGAAACTCAGTGATTCAAGAGAGGATTACGAATTTTCTAGCGTGGTTCTTGTTCCCTTTCTCCAATTAAAACCAAGGTAACTCTCTTTTCTTCTTCCTCATTACTTTTTAAAAGCTTTCGTCGAACCAAAAAGCTTAGATCTAGGCCTTATCTGAAAGTTCTTGAGAAAAAGAGTTGCATATTCGTAAAGAGAAGAACACGACGAACACAACGATGTAAAAAGGTTTAGAAAAACATTCAGGTGCGGCGGCGCCACCGGCGAGCCACAGCACCTGCACCGTTGTACTCGTCGAAGAAGCCGATCAGAAGAAAAGAGAAGTTGCAGAGCTTCTCTCTCTAGAACGCTGTAGTGAGAGAAAGGGGAGAGGGAAATGAATTGGACCGGTGGCTTTGTGCTTATATGGATGCATGAACCGGTCCGGTTCAGTTCGGTTTGTTCCCTTTCGCTCCTCCATCGTTAGATCTAGGGTTTGCTAGATCTGGATCAATCCAACGGCCTCTGAGGCATCTGGATGATCCAGATCCAGTATTAGCATTGGGCTTGGGCCTATTTCTACTGGTATTTTCGTTTTATGCCCATTTTGTGCTATTTCAACACTATATGTTGCTAATTACACCCCTGTTTGCCTCAAATACATGAAAAAACTCCTAAAAAAATATTTCCTAATGTTTTCTTGATATTTCGTGTTGATTCTTGGTGTTTTTATATGTTAATATTGGTCAGGAAAATATATGTGAAATTGTCGATTTCTTGTTTAGTTTAATGCCTTTAATTTTGTTAAAATCTTGATTAAATCTTGTAAAAATTCTATGAATTTCCTTGCAACTATTTTTGTTGTTTCTCATGATGTCTTGGTATGTTGAAAATTGATAAAGAAAATATATAGAGGTTTCCCTTTGATCTTGGGTTGTCTTTTCCTTGTCTTTGCCAAATTTTGTGGAGCTTTTTTTTGCATGTTTAACTCCAATATTTTACCTCATGATGATTGATACTTGATGAAATTTTTTTGTGATATGCTTATCTTTGATTTAGTGTATTGGGAGCTGTTTGTGATGCATAATATTGTTTTTTTGTTGTTCACAAGATATGTGAGTTTTGTTTGTGAATAATAAGTGTAAAATAGGTCTAAAAGTGCATCATAATGGTGTAGATTGATACTCTCCCCTAATCCTCATTGTCAAAGCTGAATTAAAACCCATGGAAATTTATTGAAATGGGAGGATTAGGAGTCAAGTATTGGTCTTACCTTTGTGACTAATTTTTTGGATACATTTTACATTTGTTTTAGTACATTTTGAAGTCTTTTGTGATATTCATTGGCTTATATTGTTCACCATATAACATCTTGTGTTACTAATCATTTCCTTTCATGTTTCATACATTCCATAAGCATCCCATCTTCCATCTTCTATTCCTAGCTTTTATTTCTTTATATAGTTTTAATTTTCATGCCAAAAATTAGAATGTAAGACTTAGGAATTTTGTATTTTACTTCATGCAATTTCTAATTTCTTGCAAGACTATAGAATGTATCTAGGCCAATGATGTAATAAGGACAATGGACTCTAATGATGTACACCGACACAAGCACCGACACATGCACACACCTCACTTTAGGTATATAGCTAGAATATGCATGTTTAGATGTATGTTTAGGATTGTATGTTTAGATGAATGTTTAGGCTTTATACTTAGAAAAATCAATTTTCCAAAAAATATGAACAACATCACTCAAATATTTTTCTTAATAAACCTTGGGATCAAAATCCCATTGTATTTTTCCCTTTCATTTTCTTAATCAAACTTTAACGAATTTTAATCATACTTTGAGTTCTTTTGCAAATTGACTAATTCCACCTCACGATTTCATAATCTCATGCCCTTGAGGCCTCTTTCTATTCTTCAAAATCCCATTTTCAAACTTAAAATCAACCAACAAAAACAAAAACATTTTTGGAAGAGAACTACGGTGGATTTGATCCCTTAAACGGGTACGTAGGCAAGGAACAAAATTCCTTCAATTCAACTAAAATAAAAATCCAAAAACATTTTTCTCCCTCCAATTCTTCATTTAGCAAACTTTAGGTATAAATATCATTTCAAAATAGCATTTAAAAATAAAGCGCGCGCGTAGAAATTGAAGACGGTTCCTATAGGATACTATAGTCGTTATGGGTGCCTAACACCTTCCCGTAGCGAAAACAACTCCCGGACCTCGATTCTCAAGGGTTTTGCTTACTTTTTCCCTTCCCAATAAAAAATAAGATATCACCGGTTTAAAAGGTTCAAATGCAATCAATGTTTGACACCCGAAAACCAAGATAAAACAATAGTGAGTAATATTACTGCCTGCAACAACTTGGGGTTTGGTGACGATGAACTCCCCGAAGCAGGGAAACACCATAACCTGGCTCTGCATATCTCCGTACACTGTAAGTCTGACATGATATCCAATGTGCTGGTGGACACTGGATTATCTCTGAATGTAATGCCTGAATCCACATTAAGGCAATTGAGCCATCATGGGATCTCTTTGAGGGGAAGTAGCTATCTGGTTAAGGCCTTCGATGGATCTCGCAAGGATGTTCTCGGGGAAGTAGACTTGCCAATCACCATTGGTCCTGAGACATTTCACATCACTTTCCAGGTTATGGATATCAATGCTTCTTACAGCTGTCTCCTCGGAAGGCCGTGGATTCACGACGCTGGGGCAGTAACTTCTACTTTGCATCAAAAGCTCAAGTTCATGAGGAACGGTAAGATTGTCACTGTGCATGGTGAAGAAGCATATCTGGTTAGCCAAGTGTCATCTTTCTCTTGTGTTGAAGCGGGGTCCGCTGAAGGGACGTCATTTCAAGGCTTAACTGTTGAAGGTGCAGAGCCCCGGAGGGCTGGTACTGCTATGGCTTCACTGAAAGACGCCCAGAAGGCTGTTCAAGAAGGACAAGCTGCTGGCTGGGGCAAAGTGATTCAGATCTTGGAAAACAAGCGTAAAGAGGGCCTTGGATTCTCCTCAACCTCTGGTGTTTCAACAGGAACTTTCTACAGTGCTGGGTTCATGAATGCTATTGCTGAAGATACTGCTGGGAGTAGTTATGTGCCTACGTTTGTTATACCAGGAGGCACTGTGAGAAATTGGGAGGCCATTGATGTTCCTTTAGTCATGCATGCTTCCATGTAATGTGTCTTGTTGCTCATGCTTTTTTTGTTTTCAAAATAACAATCCTTTCGCTCTGCCCAAGGCGAAAGTGATATCATTGTAAGGGCGTGTTTGTTTCGGCATTGCCGTTATCAATAAAAGTTGTCGTCTTTCTCACGACTCTTTGTTTTTTTTACTTTTTAGTGCCCTTTTCTCGGAAATAATGGTAATGCCAGAAAAAACCAAAACATCTGTATTTTCTTATTAATTTTAAAAATATGCATGAAAAAACATTTTTCTAAAATCATCCCAATCATATTATGCAGATTGAACCATAATAAACCCGTTGAACACAGTGACCCTATGGTTCCTCCAAATTTTGAATTCCCTGTATATGAAGCTGAAGATGAGGATGATGATGAAGAGATACCGTATGAGATCACTCGACTGCTTGAGCAAGAAAGAAGGGCCATTCAGCCTCACCAGGAAGAGATTGAGCTTATCAACCTGGGTACTGAAGAGAACAAGCGAGAGATCAAGATTGGTGCTGCACTTGGTCCAGAAGTGAAAAGGAAGATCATTCATCTTCTCCATGATTATCCAGATGTCTTTGCATGGTCCTATGAAGATATGCCGGGTCTAGATCCCAAGATTGTGGAACACCGGATTCCGACAAGACCTGAATGTCCTCCTGTCAAACAGAAATTGAGAAGGTCTCGTCCAGACATGGCTCTTAAGATCAAGGCTGAAGTACAAAAGCAAATTGATGCGGGTTTCCTCATGACAGCTGAATACCCTGAGTGGATTGCCAACATTGTACCAGTACCAAAGAAAGATGGGAAAGTTCGGATGTGTGTTGATTACAGAGACCTGAACAAAGCCAGTCCAAAAGATAACTTCCCATTGCCTCATATTGATGTGCTCGTTGACAGTACTGCTCAATCCAAGGTGTTCTCCTTCATGGATGGTTTCTCAGGTTATAATCAGATACGGATGTCACCTGAAGATAGAGAAAAGACGTCCTTCATCACTCCGTGGGGAACGTTCTGTTATAAAGTGATGCCGTTTGGCTTGATAAATGCTGGTGCTACCTATCAAAGAGGTATGAAAACTCTATTTCATGATATGATTCACAAAGAGATTGAAGTATATGTTGATGATATGATTGTGAAGTCAAGCGATGAAGAGCAGCATGTTGTGTGCTTGAAAAAGATGTTTGAAAGATTGAGAAAATACAAGCTGCGGTTGAATCCTAATAAGTGTACCTTCGGTGTACGATCTGGGAAGTTGCTAGGCTTCATTGTCAGCCAAAGAGGCATTGAAGTTGATCCTGACAAAGTCCGAGCCATTAGAGAAATGCCGGCCCTTCAAACTGAGAAGCAAGTTAGAGGTTTCCTCGGACGTCTGAATTATATTTCAAGATTCATATCTCACATGACCACTACCTGTGGACCAATTTTCAAATTACTCAGAAAGAATCAGCCTGTTGTATGGAATGATGAATGCCAGGAAGCTTTTGATAGCATTAAAGAATACCTGTTAGAGCCACCTATCCTTGTCCCATCAGTGTAAGGAAGACCTTTGATTATGTATCTGTCAGTGTTAGATGATTCAGTGGGTTGTGTCCTCGGTCAACAAGATGAGACTGGTAAGAAAGAGCATGTTATCTACTATCTGAGCAAGAAGTTCACCGACTGTGAAACTTGGTATACAATGCTTGAAAAGACTTGTTGTGCTTTAGCTTGGGCTGCCAAACGCCTGCGTCATTATATGGTGAATCATACAACTTGGTTGATATCCCGAATGGATCCAATCAAGTACATCTTTGAAAAGCCTGCTGTTACTGGAAAGATTGCACGTTGGCAAATGTTGTTGTCTGAATATGATATTGTGTACAAAGCTCAGAAAGCAATCAAAGGAAGTGTCCTCGCTGAGCATCTTGCTTGTCAACCTCTCGATGATTACCAGCCAATTAAGTTTGATTTCCCTGATGAAGAGATCATGTATTTGAAAGCGAAAGACTGTGAAGAACCACTGATCAATGAAGGGCCGGACCCCAATAGCAAGTGGGGATTGGTGTTTGATGGTGCTGTTAATGCTTATGGTAAAGGAATTGGAGCCATCATTGTAACTCCACAGGGGCACCACATTCCTTTCACCGCTCGAATAACTTTTGAATGCACAAACAACATAGCTGAATATGAAGCATGCATCTTGGGCATTGAAGAAGCCCTTGATCTGAGAATTAAGCACCTTGACATCTATGGAGATTCTGCACTTGTCATTAATCAGATAAAGGATGAATGGGAGACTCATAATGAGAAGCTGATCCCGTACCGTGACTATGCAAGACGTCTGTTGACATACTTTACGAAGGTTGAGCTGCACCATATCCCTCGGGATGAAAATCAGATGGCTGACGCTCTTGCTACTTTGTCTTCCATGTTTCGTGTCAATCATTGGAATGATGTACCTGTGATCAAAGTACAACGTCTTGATAGACCCGCTCATGTGTTCACTATTGAAAATATGCCAGATCAAACTGATGAAGATGTGAATGGTAAAAAGCCTTGGTATTACAATATCAAACAATTCTTGCAGAATCGTGAATATCCACCTGGTGCTTCCAACAGGGATAAAAAGACTTTGAGACGATGGGCTAGTAAATTCTTTCTGGACGGAGAAATCCTATACAAGAGGAACTATGATATGATCTTGTTGAGATGTGTTGACAAACAAGAAGCTGAGAAATTGATGCATGATGTACATGACGGTACTTTCGGGACCCATGCTTCGGGTCACACCATGTCAAGAAAACTGTTAAGAGCCGGCTATTACTGGATAACTATGGAGCGTGATTGCCACAAACATGCTAAGAGATGTCACAAATGTCAAATCTATGCTGACAAGATTCATGTGCCTCCACATGCTCTCAATGTTATGACCTCCCCATGGCCTTTCTCTATGTGGGGCATTGACATGATCGGAAGAATTGAACCAAAAGCTTCCAATGGACATCGTTTCATGCTAGTGGCAATTGACTATTTCACCAAGTGGGTTGAAGCTGCCTCCTATGCCAATGTGACCAAGCAAGTGGTTGTCAAGTTTATCAAGAATAACATCATCTGTCGATATGGTGTTCCCAACAAGATCATCACTGACAATGGTTCCAATCTGAACAATAGTATGATACAAGCTTTATGTGAAGAATTCAAAATTGAACATCACAACTCTTCTCCTTATAGACCTCAGATGAATGGTGCAGTTGAGGCCGCTAACAAGAACATCAAGAAAATTGTTCAGAAGATGGTCACTACTTACAAAGACTGGCATGAAATGCTACCTTTTGCCTTACATGGTTACTGTACTACAGTGCGCAGTTCAACCGGGGCAACTCCTTTCTCTCTTGTATATGGCATGGAAGCAGTTCTCCCACTGGAAGTGGAGATTCCCTCTCTTCGAGTGATCATGGAAGCAAAATTAACTGAGGCTGAATGGTGTCAAAGTCGGTACGATCAATTGAATCTGATTGAAGAGAAACGTATGGATGCTATGGCTCATGGACGGTTGTATCAAGTGCGAATGAAGAATGCTTTTGACAAGAAAGTCCGACCTCGAGAATTCAAGGAAGGCGAACTTGTGTTGAAAAGAAGGATAAGCCAGCAACCCGACCCAAGGGGCAAGTGGACACCTAACTATGAAGGTCCTTATGTTGTCAAGAAGGCTTTCTCTGGTGGTGCTTTGATTCTTACACACATGGATGGTGTTGAGCTCCCAAATCCTGTTAATGCCGATATAGTCAAGAAATACTTTGTCTAGAAAGAAAAGAACAACGTGGTAGGTCGAAAACCCAAAAGGGCGGCCTAGGCAAAAATGCGCTTCCCGGTGGATCGAAAACCCGAAAGGGCGATCCAGGCAAAAGTTAGGGACAAAAAAAAGTGAATATGAAAAAGCTCGCTGAGATTGTACGCAACTCAGGCAAGAATGAGCGCCTCGATGAGCCGAAAACCCGAAAGGGCGGTTCATGCAAAAATGAGGTTGATAAAAGACAAGTAACTATATCTGGCAAATCACCATCACCCCTTGGGGCATCTGCAACTGTCAATGATCGTCTTCATCAGAGGTTTCTGTACTTGTGGATTCAAAATTTCTAGGAAATGTAGCGGTCATCGTGTTCAATGTATCACCAACCAATAAAATTACCATTTTCCAAGCTTTGTAAATCCGTGAAGTCATGCCTTTGGCTGACTCTCACTCTTCTACATCAATTTGAGCCTGTGCTATTGTTTGAAACTCTATTTTTCTTTCTACTTTCAATGTTATGTACAAAATATTTTCTTTCTATTTGATAATGTCAATGTCTGAAACAAACATTTTTGAAAATTGAAAAATCTTTTTATATCTATTTTGAAAGCAAACCTGAGCAATAGGGTACATTTCAATGAAACATGCATGAATAAATGAATGTCAATGTCCATTTCAATACATGTTACGAGCAGGTTACTCCCCGGGATGATCTGTGGTCAATAGCAAGAATGAAAAAACAGAATGAAAATGAAAAATTGAAAAAATGCAAATGAAAAGCTCGCTAAGTTGAAAACCCGAAAGGGCGGCTTAGGCAAAAAAATGAGCACCCCGCTGATTGACAACCTATTAAGGCAATTCAGGCAAAAATGGGGCAATGAAAAGAACTTTACTCCCCGGTGAATCGAAAACCCGAAAGGGCGGTTCAGGCAAAAATGGGGTTTGAAAATGAAAAGAATATAAAAGCATTGACCACAGATGCGAACATCCAATGTTTACCCAGCACTGACACGCCTGGCAACGGCGACCTGTATCCAAGAATCTTCCAAGGTTCCTCTCCTCTACAAGTTTGTATTGCCCTCAGCCTTGGTTTCGATACGTCTCTCAACGACGGTCTCTCCAAAGAGGTTTTCCCCTGTGAATATGCTGCAGCACGAGCCACTACGTGCCCAATCTTCCAATGTTTTGTCTGCCTTTGTGAAACTCTTCTGTCAAACTGCAAACTAATCATGCATCTCAAGCATTCATACATGCATAATCATGCATTTTATGTGCCCATAACATCCAATAATCTTGTTATACCATACATACATGCTGCATTTCCAATTTCAACTCAATCCAAATTGCAACTGTCAAACTCAATTTCAATTTCAATTTCAATTCCAACTGTCAAATTCAACTTCAATTGTCAAATTCGATGCAATCTCAACTTTCCAATCTCAATTTCAAATCATGTCAACTGTCAAATTCGAAGCAATTTCAATTTCAATTCAATGTCAATATCCAATGTCAATGTCAATTTCAACTTTTAATTCAATTCCAATCCAATCTCAATGTCAATGCCAATTTCAATTTTCAATACAATCTCAATCCAATCTCAATGTCAATGTCAATGTCAATTTTCAATTCAATTCCAACATCCAATTCAATGTCAATTGCAACTCTCCAATTCAATGTCAATGTCTATGTATCAATCCAATTTCAATTTCCAATGTCTCTTTCAATTTCAACTCTCAATTCAATGCCTATGTCTCTGCTCAATCTCAATTCTCAATCTCTCCTTCAATGTCAACTTTCAATTCAAATCAATGTCAATCCACTCTCAATTTACTCTTGGGCCAACAAAAATGGTCATGTCTATTTTCAAATCAAGTCAATGACAATTTACCCTCAGTTGGTATTTTGTTAAAACCAGACTTTCAATTTGTATCTTGTTATTGGTCAAGTGCCAAGTTCGATCGAAAAGAACAGCTTGTACCTGCTTATATACCTATGCCTCTGGACAAACGGCAAGTTCGATCTAAAAAGAACAGTTTGTACCCAGCTTATGCTTTGTTATCGGTCAAACGGCAAGTTCGATCTAAAAGAACAGTTTGCACCTACCCACCTGATGTGGTGATAATCCAACGGCAAGTTCGATCCAAAGAACAGTTTGTATCTACCCCTTTGTCTATATTTCCAGCCAAACGGCCAGTTCGATCCCAAAGAACAGTTTGTGTCTGCCTATCTGTTTGTATCTTCAATCAAGTGTCAAGTTCGATCCAAAGAACCGCTTGTATCTGCCTATATGTCTATGTTTCCGGCCAAGTGCCAAGTTCGATCCCAAGAACAGCTTGTGCCTATCTCTTGTTTTGTATTCCTTGGTCAAGTGACTAGTTCGATCCAAAGAACAACTTGTACCTTACTTTCTATCCCCTGGTTTGTCCACCCTGTCAATGTCCATCTAAATCCCCAGTGACATGACATGTTTCATAGACTCCAGTTGTTTGTCTTGCACTCATAATCAAAGTATTGCATGGCATTCATGTTTTGAAAATCTAAGAGCGTATTTTTATGTCCAAAAACAGTGCAAATGTTAATATTTAAGTATCTTCGTCCCGTCAAATCAAAGACTTCGTCTCTTGACTCTCCGGACAAAGAAACTTAAATAGGGGCAGCTGTCGTACCCTAATTTTGGACCTAAAAATACTTATTCAATTCTTCCTTTCTTGCATTATAAGTCATTTGATATGTCTCTGATCAATTGCATCTTTCTCTGCATTTTATTTCAATATTGTTTGCAAAATTCACATAGAAGGGTATTTTAGTCATTTCCTGCATTCAACTCATTTTAATCTTTGGAAATTGTTTGGGTCTTTTAAATTGGCTTGTACAAGTCCTTGTTTCAATCTCATGTCAAAATCCGTTTCAAAAAAGTGTCAGTTAAGTCTTTTTTTAGTCAGTTTAGCCCCTAGGGGCATTTTAGTCATTTCCTATGTTAAAATTTCTTTCAGTCTTTTAAAAATTTGGTTGAGTCCTTTCAAATAGTTTGAATAAGTCTTCATTTCATTCTATGTCAAAATCCATCTCAAAAATTGCATTTGAAGTCATCTTGAGTCAGTTTTGCCCCTAGGGGCATTTTAGTCTTTTCAAGTGTCAAAACTCTGTTCAAATCTTAAAAATTGCCTCTGAGTCTTTCAAGTTGGTTTAAATAAACTTTTGTTTCAATTCCCTGTTAAAAATCCATTTTAAAATTTGTATCTGAGTCACTTTTAGTCGTTTTAGCCCCAGGGGCATTTTGGTCATTTCACACAAAATTTCGGCAGAGAGAGGTTACTTTAAAGTACCTCATTTAAGCCATTGGTTCGTTTTAGTCCGTTTTGTCAATTTTAATCGTTTCACTTTACGTTTATTTCCAAATTACGTTTTTTTACCAATTTTATTATTAATTACTTTTAAGTCCTTTTTTGTCATTTTTTTTGCATTTCAGTCCTTTATTTTTTAGTTAATTGCAGATTAGTCCTTTTGTCACAGTCACAGTCCAGTACACGTGTCAGTGTCTTATTTGTCCAGAAAAGTTTGTTACAAAGTTATGCCACATGTCACGCTCATATTGGTCCAGGAATTTACACATCAGCTATAAAAGCTGACTCAGTAGTCAAAGTCAAGAATCACCATTCACTTTCTGCCAACTCAACAACACAATCACATTTCTCTCTCCCAGATCAAAAGGATCAAACCCAGAATTTCACAAGAACGTGATGAAGGTTTGAGCAATCTTCAAACCCTAACCGTTTCTCAACAACACAATCCCACACAAATTCATACAGAATTCATCATCAATTACACCATTCAACAACAAATTTCACCAGAAAACGAATCGAACAGTCTCAAATCCACAATCAATTGCAACAAGATTCAAAAAATTCAACAAATTCGAAAAGGTTCTCAGAGATTCGCCAAGGAATCATCATCATCGAACCATAGTCTCTGCAATTCTAGCACGAAGTTCACCATTGAAATGATGAATCACGCGATCACAGAGAAGAGGTGAGAAGAGGAGGGATCGAAGAAAAGTCTGATCAGAGAATACGAAGAGAAAGATTCAACAAAATCAAAACGAAGTCCAATTCGAGCCAATCCGAAACCCTAGGGTTTCGAATCAAGTGTTGAAGGAACTTCGAATCTGCAAAAATCAAAACGGTTAGGGTTCGAACTTCTTCAGAGGATCAAAAGACGAAGAAAGAATCTCTCAATCCTCGTCAGGAATTCAATCGCTGCGAACTGTTCAGGTACCATTCCTCATCCCTCAATTCGATCTATGTAAGATTATGTGATTCTGAGTTTATCACCGTGATGTTGCTTCGTTTGTGAGCCTAAGAGCCAAGCCTTTACATCTTTAGATCTAGCGAAATCTAGGAAGTTCTTGAATGTTTGAGTGCCAGAAATGGAAACAAGAGAGGAGGACGATGCTTTCTATGTATTTAGTTTTAAAAACGGCGTCAGATCGTCGGAGAAGATGA
Organism: Medicago sativa; assembly: GCF_051527215.1. Classification (NCBI taxonomy): domain Eukaryota; kingdom Viridiplantae; phylum Streptophyta; class Magnoliopsida; order Fabales; family Fabaceae; genus Medicago; species Medicago sativa. The sequence goes on from NC_140749.1 coordinate 52,487,089, forward strand.
AGATTCCGATGAATCTTCATCTTCCTCCGCCGTCAACCACCGTCCTCCGCCTCTGTTTCCAGTTTCCGGCAAGGCCTCTAAACCTAGAGAGAAGGCAGAGCGTTTGAAGTTAGAGAGAGAAGTGATGTGTGTTTATGTGGTGTCTGCGTGTTCCAATGTATTTATACCTGCTATGATCACACGCGCGCGTGTGATCTTCCTTTTGCTGAGCTCCTGCAATTTTAACCATTGATTTCCCTTCTGATGTACGTGTACGGTCTAGATTGTGTGTTAAGGTGTACCTGATGTATCTTATTGTGTGCTGTGCATTGCTAACCGTCAGATCTAGGTCAAGCGTGGACCTGGATCAATCCAAAGGCTGTGAAGCCAATGGATGATCCAGGATCCATCAAAGACCATGGGCCTGGGTCTCTTTTTGCTGGATTTCGTCTGTTTCTTCATTTTCTTGCTGTCTGCACCACGTTGCATGCTTTTTACACCTCTTGCATGTCAAAATTTCTTTAAGAAATTCCAAATAAATTTCCACCAATTCTTGATAACTTTCTTGATGTTTTATAACCTTGTTGCATAATAAAACTTGATAAAAAATTATGTGTAGCCTTTTTTACCATTCTTGATAAAACTAGTAATTTTCTTGTACTTTTTAGTCCAAAAAAAACCTTTAAAAAAATCCCTAAAAAATTCATATAGGCTTCTTGATAGTTTTGTAGCATTTTGTGATAATTTTCACATATTAAAATTGGTTAAAAAATAAGGTGTTAATTTTCTTGCTATTTTGTGATATTGTGTGCTAAAATTGATGGGAACTTGCTTGATTCCAATTCCAATTTCTTGATGAACATTTATGACCTATGCCATTTACTTTTATGGAGTTTTAGCCACTGTTTGTGTTTGATATTGCTGCATAATTGTGAATTTTGGTAGGTTACTTAGTTTACAAGTTACTTGTGTAAATAAATAGTGTAAATATGCTAGGATTGCTTTAAAAATGTCAAGTTAATCATGTTGCCTTAATTCCCATTCTAAAGTCTGATTCTAAACCCATTCAAAATGTGATGGAATAGGAGAATTATAGGTCATATGGCTCTTACATTCTATGAGCAATTTTTAATCATGTTTGCACTCATTTTGCCTTTATTTTGGGTTATTTTCTATGCTTTGTGCTATAGTGTCTTTCTTGCTTTATCTCTTTTGATATTATCATGTGTTACTAACCATTTCATTTCATGTCTCATATTCTCCATAAGCATTCCCATTTCATTCTATATCTCATCTCTTTCTCCACTTTAATCCCTTGCACTTTAAGTTTCACCAAAGATTAGAATGTAATAATTAGGACTTGTTGTACTCTACTTCATGCAATTTTTAATTTCTTGCAAGACCATAGAATGTATCTAGGGTATGATGTAAAGGACAATGGACTCTAATAATGTACACCGACACAAGCACCGACACATGCACACACTTCACTTTAGATATATAGCTAGAATATGCATGTTTAGATGTATGTTTAGGATTGTATGTTTAGATGAATGTTTAGGCTTTATACTTAGAAAAATCAACTTTCCAAAAAATATGAACAAACTTCACTCAAATGGTTTTCTTAATAAACCTTGGGATCAAAATCCCATTGTAATCTTTCCTTTTATTTTCTTAATCAAATTTCAATGAACTCTAATCATGTTTAGACCACATTTTGCAAATGACTAATTCAACCTCACAATTTCACAAATCTCATGCCCTTGAGGCCTCTTTCTCTCATTCTTCAAATTCCCATTTTCAAACTTAAAATCAACCAACAAAAACAAAAACATTTTGGAAGAGAACTACGGTGGATTTGATCCCTTAAACGGGTACGTAGGCAAGGAACAAAATTCCTTCAATTCAACTAAAATAAAAATCCAAAAACATTCTTCTCCCTCCAATTCTTCACTTAGAAACTCTAGGGCTTAACATTTTCTTTCAAAATAGCATTTTAAAAATAAAGCGCGCGCGTAGCAATTAAAGACGGTTCCTATAGGATACTATAGTCGTTATGGGTGCCTAACACCTTCCCTAGCGAAAACAACTCCCGGACCTCGATTCTCAAGGGTTTTGCTTACTTTTTCCCTTCCCAAGAAAAAATAAGATATCACCGGTTTAAAAGGTTCAAACGTAATCAATGTTTGACACCCGAAAACCAAGATAAAACACACTGCAACTCATTGTATCTACAAAATGCATGCGATCAGTTCAGCTTATGTTTTAAAGTTTGGTGACTGTTAAACCATAGTAGTTACAGTACACATAATATTTTCTACTAAACTTTGTCACTTAATGTTGAACAGGACGCTATTTGACATCTTAGTATAGTAAATTGCTGACTGATCTCTATTATGTTATCATTCCGAGCAACCTCCTATGAACAATGTACCTTATTATAATCTCATTGCTTATGACATTATTACCATCAATCATAACTTCATATCTGTTACGTATAGCTAATATTCTAACTTTTCAAGAAACAAAAACTGATGCAGTTATTCACTGCAAGATAATCTAAGAAACCATGTTATCTTATCCATCAATGCATCTAATATCTTAAATTGCGGTGACTGTTAAACCAAGATTGCAGTTACAAGGCACAAAATGCATTCAAATAAACTTTGCCTTTTTTCTCCTGGAAAGGAATTTTTTCGACATCTACCCATAGTCAATTCATAACTGATCTCAAGTTAGTTATTATTCAAATCATAATTCTATGTTTCCCTATGCAGTGGCGAGTATCCAAAATGATTAAGATATTCGTTTCGAACAACTATTCGAAAACTAATCTTTGTGGACAAACTACCATATATTTAATGTCAGTTTCAACAAATGAAACACATGTATTTGTTAGTATATGGTGGAGATGGTTCTCACATTTTAGATTGCGGCGAATTTTTGAATCATTCAAATCATCCTAAATACAATGATTTGAATCATCCTAAAGGGAACAAATAGATTATGAATTAACATTATAGTTGAATATTTTGTTTGCCATCAATTGACCCGTGCGGAAGCACGGGTGCAAGGTCTAGTAATAGTAATATTTATTTTTGGGATTTAGGGTGTCACATACCCAATCCTTATTAATATTGTTGAGATACATGACTAGAGTTCTCCACTTGTCTTACACTCATACTGGCAATATTAAGTTTTGAATGTACATGTTGAATACATTGTTCTAACAATATACCCAGCATGTTATTCACATATCTTTGAGCAACCATGAATTTATCTTCAACAACCACAGTTTTGTCAATATTCATAACCTTGTTTCTGATATCAGCACCATCTACTTCAGACCTGTTCATGTAAATCCACAACACATTTACATCTTTAGGTCGAGGGACCAAGTTCCTCATCCTATTTGTCACGAAATGCCCAGGTTCCTCGTGCCAAGCATTGATCCTTGACTTTTGAATCATGACATTTTTCTTATGGTCACTTCTGGTTTTTGCAACAACATTTCATCTTTGAATTATTTGACAAATATCTTCAAACAAACACATATCTCTGGCAAGATTCATCTCATCAAAACTTGAGTAATCATCAACATCCACATGAGTGTTTCTTTTTACACCAGTACTCTCATTTTGAGTACCCCTAATTAGATCCAGAAGACGTTCAAGAATTTTTGAAGTGGTTTGATATTGCAACTTTGGTTCTGATATCTTGGTTTGCTTTCCAACTTGCCATTCTTCACAAACTTTACTTTCTTCTTTAGGCTTCCACAAATAACAGTTATCTTTTGATCTTTATCCTCTCATAAGGACATTATTTTTCTCATCTGTAACCAAACATTCTGACTTGGTAAAGATGACTTTTAATCCTTGGTCACACAACTGACTAATACCGATCAGATTTGCACAGTCCATTCACAAACAGAACACTATTAAGTTTAGGAAGCCCTGTACAAGCCAGTTTTCCAACTCCCTTAATTTCACCTCTAACTCCATCACCAAAAGTGACAAAACTTGCCAAATACGGCCTAATATCCACCAAGTGCTTTTTGACACCATTCATGTGCCTAGAACATCCACTATCAAAGTACCAAGTCTTTGAAGCTCTAAGGGTTGTGTGAACTATATGACAGGTGTTGCTAACTTTAGGTTTCCATTCTTTGATTACAACTTGATTAGGCTTAGGTGGTAAATGTTCACTAGTGCAAAATTGACATAAGAATTATTTGTATTATACCTATTTTATTAAAAAAAAGGTGTGAAATATTAATAAGGTGGCAGTTTTGTAAATATATTGCAAATTTTGTTTAAGTGTGTAAGTTTCAAAACCTGATTTTTAGAATAAATGGGGTCAAACATGAAATAAAAACAAGGTGGCAAACTTGTAAATATTATTTTATATCTGATTTTAAGAAAAAAGGGGTGAAATATTAGTAAATTAATTGTTATGTTAATGTTTTTAATTCTTTGCTAGGATTCGAACCCTTGACTTCCAACTTTTCAATCTTTAGATTAAACCAACTTAGCTATTTATACTCTATATATCATTGCAAACCTAATTTTAAGAAAAAAAGGTATAATATCTTTTATCCATTTTTTTTTTAAAAACAAACAAATAATCTTTTCTTCACAATCCTGGACCCACTTAACTTTCCCATCTCACTCCCACCCTAACTAAAAAACTAAAAAAAAAAAAAACAAAACAATTCCCTCAAAAAAAGAAGAAAAAAACAAAGAAACAAAACAATATTTTCTCTCTATGTATATACGATTATGTTTTTTCAATATCCATAGCTACCTTAAGTCCATTCAGTCTTCATTGTACCCTCAATCGAACTCTCGATGTTCAATCAAACTCTGCTACTCTGCAGCTATCCAATCGAAGTCTCATCCAACCTCACCGAAACCAGGTTCTAAAAAGGGTCTGATTTACTCCAAATCTTCCTATTAATCCAATTACTAGTTTGAAATGGGTCTGATTTCAACTGAAACTGCCTTTCTTCTTTTTCACCTCTCTGAGTTTTTGGGATTTACTCCAAGGTACTGTCTCTTTCCCTTTTGATTACTGATTTGTCTTAGATGTATTTGTTATTTGGTTAAGAATCATGAAAATCCGAATATATTTGATGAATTTCATTAATTTATTAATGACCAATTTGATCATAACTGTTATTTTTTTTTCATCTGGTTATAATTTTAAAATTTCAATGGAATCCACATATATTTGAATTTAAGTTAACAAGTAGAATGATCCTTAAATTATTGTTATAGTTATTGTTTGAAATTTTGTGATGAGGAGGATAAATATTATGTTTGTGTTTTTCGTTTAAATGTTTATCTTTTAGCGTTTTTTTCCCCCTCTTTTGATGTCAAAGAGGGAAGTGGAATTGATAAAAAAAATAAAAATAGAGTATGGATAATCTATTAGCTACTTCAGAACATACTCTTATACTAATGTCATAATTTTTTCATTTTCTTTTTCTGAAGGATTTTAGTGAATGCAGAGTTTAGTAATTTGGATTTGAGATATATCAAGAAGGATTTGAGCAAGTTGTCTATGTTATATATGATGTTTGCTGACTAAGATTTTGTTGTATGAAGATAGAAATTTGTCTGTCTATTTAACACTGATTGTTTCATGGTAACTAGGTTGGCCCTTATCTACATTACACTTCTGTTCAAGGAATTGAAATATAAGAAAGAAAAATATAATACATAGAGATTTTTAACTATGACCATCTGCATAATGAAGTTAGAATTATTCTGTATTTTCACCCTTTTAGTTTTATTTAATTATACCTCTTAAAAAGAAAATTTTATTTAATTATATTGATATGCCATTTTTAACTTTAAGTTAAATTAATTTTAAGAAAAAGAACTTCTAAGAGAATTGGAATGAAAAGGATCAGCCATGGAAGGAAAATAGTGTTATGCATATTGTATCTCATCTCTTGAATGATACAGTGTCCATGAAATCACCTCAATTACAAAGATTTGGATTGCGACTTCGTTTCGTTTTAGGTTTCTCAAATTACATCATCATTTTACTTATGTTTCTTTTATTGATCTTTTCCTTCATTCCTTTTGTGAGACAAATTTTTAGCAGTTAGAAAACCTTGTAGCTGTTTATTTAACAAGAAATTTGATTTGTTTGCACATTCTGCTACATTTAACCAATATTCTGACACATAATGCAGTTGTATAGGAATTTTTTTATTGGCATCTTTAAATCATGCTCTATGGCCCTCTGCATCCAGCTAGTATTTCTGAAATAAAATGACCAGTCGCTTCATATATGTTACTGCAGACATACTTCTATCAACACTACAGCCTATAGAGTTCATTTATTTTATGTTATATCAAGCATTTTGTCCTCTGTAGATTACGCTGCATCCTATGATGTTACCTTGAAATATTTTTGTAAAACTTTGAACCTTGTTTACGGTTGTTTTAATATTTAAGTTTTACTTTGTCAAGCATTTATAATATTTTTGCTTATTGTTATTATATAGCCTCTCTAAATGTGTATGTTCTGTGAATCTTTTCTCAAATAGTAATAAGATAGTCATGTGACTTTGCCTGGTATAGTCTTGTAGGTGGAGGAAATTTATTTTGATCATTATTCTTTGGCAACTAATATGTAGTTCACATTGCTTGAGACTACACATTCAACTTAGAAAATGTAAAAGATGAGAGTTGCAGGGGTTCTTGTAAATCTAAGCATTGATTATCAACTACCATCTATGTTGAAGTTTCTAGTCTTCTCCTATATATACTGTTCTCATTTACATTTCTATTTTCAATTTAGGGTTAATTATGTTTCTAGTCCCTATAAAATAGGGACCTTGTAAGTTTAGTCCCTACTTAATTTTAATAGCATTTTTAGTCCCTATAAAAAAAATTTACTTATAATTTTAGTCCCTGCTAAAACAAAGTTTGATTAATTATCCTTAAACTCTTAAATTTTTGAACGATTTTTTTGAGACAAGATTAGAACACTATGAAAGGTTCGTTTACTAAAATTTAGAATTTTCTGACATGAAATGAATTAAATATGAATTTTTTAAAACGACAAAAGTTAAAGATAAAAAGTAATAAAATCTGGATGTAGAAATCAAATTTTGCAATAATTCTTTGCAGACGAACTTTTAGTAATGTTCTAAACATGTCTGCAAAAAATTGTTCAAAAATTTAAGAGTTTAAGCATAAATTAAACAAATTTGAATTGAGTAGGGACTAATACTTAGTGCAGAAAAACAAAATTAGGGACTAAAAATGCTATTAAAATTAAGTAGGGACTAAACTTACAAGGTCGCTATTTTATAGGGACTAGAAACATAATTAACCCTTCAATTTATTATAAAGTTTTATATTAAGTGTAATCAAATCTACTTTTTTCATAATCACTATTAAATATAAAATAAGTATTACTATTTAATATAAAATAACCATAAAATCAATATTTTCTCATGAACTTGAATTTTATCATTATATTAATATATTTTTATGGGTAACTTTAGTATTTGTTTGTAGTTGATTAATGCATTGGGTTTGCTTATTAGGATTGATTAATCTTGTTTGAATGTGCAGGTAGAGTTCCGCCGTTCACCACTTCTAATTTGTTCACGGCCTCTGATCACCACTCATTCTCTGTGTGGTGAAATCCTTCTTTTTTCATGACCTAAGGTTATTATAAGTGACTCAATTCCTTGTCTTCGTTTTGTTCTTCTATTTGGAGCATCTTCAATCCTAGATTTTCTCCAGAGCGTGAAACTCAAACGTGTAAGTTTCCTATAACAGTATATTGATTTTAGCTTCTCTTTAATTTTTTGTTTCTTATTTTTTGTGAAAGAAATAAGTTAGAGTTGGGCTGTTTGTGTTGGATGATTTTGAGTTTGAGTTGATTAAATTAAACTAAATGTTAGATTTTTTTTTTTTTTAACTATATACTATTGATGTTGTCTGTCTGTCTCATTTGAATTAGGAAAATTATTCTGTTAAAGAACAATGCTGCTTGTAAAACCCTTATTTTTTCTAGTTATTAAACAAAATTCATAGGATCTCACCAAATAGAGTGACACTGTGGATTTAAGGTGAACTTCATTCGGTAAGAACACCGAGTACTCTAGAGTGTGTTGTTAATGTTACCTTTGGAAGAATCGGAAAAATATTATACGGCTACATGGAAGAATCTAGAGTGTGTTGTTGTTAATGGCTATGTTGTTGTAATCAAGTGGATGAAGCTCTATGGGTAACAGAAAAAGCTGTTCTAAAAGCCAAATCAGAATGGAAAGAAGCTTTTGCATCAAACTTACTAAAGGTACCTGCTATTATTTATGAATGTCATTTTGGTTGTTGTCTATTAGGAATTAGAAATATTGATTTCTCTTCTCGTATAGTTCTAGATATTATTTTGTTTTTTCTTTTCAATTGAAATTTGTTAACTATTGCAGGTAAGATGAAGTATTTAGTATTATTATATGTTTAAAGAAATTGGTCTAACTTTGCTTTTGGTTTCTCTCATATGAGAGAAATAAAAATTTCTGTCATTTTGATTTTTAAAGCTCTGAGGCCGAATTTCTTGTCTTTTCTGCTATGAATAAAGCAGCATATTGTTTCAAATGTTTTATTTGACTTCAAAATAAATGTTTTTTTGTTTAGTGTTGTTTTCTTTCCTTGATTGGATTTAATGTTTGGTTATTAACATTCCAGGCTTTAATTATTTCTAGTGGAGAACTCTCCTTGCTAAGCAGCAGCTGTTTTGAGGCATCTTGTTTTCAAACAGGATGCTTCTTGTAACATGTTGGTTGCATTTGTGTACTAATGTTAAAACATTTTACAACCTGCTTAAGAAACATGTTGGTTGTGCTCATGGTCAATGATTTCAAAAAAAAACATTATTTTTGATGTTATTTTTCTGTCTCAAATGAGCCTCTTTGTTGATTTAGTTTTGACTCAAATTTTACTCTGATTTGTATTTTCATAGACACATCTTCTTGATTATAAAGCAAGTGCTGGTGCAGGCGTTGGCTCAACTAGACAGATTCTTACTGAATCATCATTAATCTTATTTATGGATCTCATAAATTTTATTTTCTATACTTATGCTACACATTGTACTACAATAGAGTATGATTTTATTTTCTAAATTACAGGTGCAGATTGCCCAAGGTCTTGTATCTTGTACATTTCAGAACGGGACTATTAACACTTATTCCTTATCATTCTGATTGCGTCTTACTGCCACCGTAAGTTAACCCTTATTTGCCCATCTGCTTTTGTCTCTTAATTAAACCTTTGTCAGACAACAAATTAATTTAGTTGGTGACTTCAAATTTTTATAGCACAGGGCTTGCAGGACCAATTTCTATGTTGCATGAATGCATCGATATCAAAGCTATCTTGTTAGGAAAATATCACCATGTTATCTAGCTCCTCATGTTGGCCATCAGGTTTGTTTGTGAATCAAATTCCTCTCTCTCCCAACCCCAATTTGAAGCTAGTCTTAGTTAAACTCTGTTGTAAGAGCCGAGGATGTTGTTGACTATGGATGAGAACATGAAGCCTCTATTGGTGCATGTTCGGGTTGGCAAAGCAGTAGACGTTGTTGGACAAGCAGGTCAACCTAAGACGATCACCGGCTTTCAGAATCATTCCACTCATGTTCTCTTTTTTTATATGAATAAAGCATCGCTGATAGATTTCTTATCTGAGGTGTGGTGGTTTTAGTTTTGTTAGGAGTGATCCACACATTTATGTTGTTGTTTGTTTGCTATAACCTCATAAAGGGTGATGAATAAGAGTTAATTGATGTATTTGATTGGGCCGAGTTAGTGATCTTACTATTATTTTTATTTGTTATAGTCATTTCATGTATTATTTGTTGTATGAAGTTTGTATATGTGGGTTACACTTAAGTTGTATGTTCTTTTTTCTACCTTGTACATCTTGTGCTTAATAGGGAGTTAATTAATTCATTACCTTTTTGCTTTTGAAAAATAAAATAAGAAATGTATGCATTTATCCCAAGGCACCGTTGTAGTATAATTAGTTATATATCTATGTTGGTTTATGAAGAAACATTAGATGATATTCATTGCAAAAAAAAAAAAATTTGTGGAATTGAATAACCTGTAGGTGACCGTGCCTGCAGGTTAACTTTTTTTTTTTTTATTTTTTTTATTTTGCTACTAGCTTTCTCACACCTGTGTTTTGATAAAAATGGGTGTTATATGTTAGTTATGACACCTGATTTTGTATTCAAACAGGTGTTATATGCGTGGTTTTACACCAATTTTAGTGTAAAACTGGGGTTACAAATTCACATATCACACCAGTTTATTAGAAAAAACAGGTGTCGTATCTAAAACTTACAACACCCACTGATATAACCCCGACAAAAACAGGTCTTAAATCTCTAAAAAACAGGTTTTGTATACCTGATTTGCACTAGTGGTTGTTTAGGATAACCATGTAGTTCAAAACAATAGGCTTTATGTGACCATTCCTTCCACAATAATGACACTTCCAGGGCACAAACTTAGTTTTCCTTTGCAAATAGACAAAATGTTAAGATATGTTGTCAGACATTATGACCTCAACTTTACTTTCTGAAGAAACAAACATATTCTTATAAGATTCACCTTGTTTGTTCAGAGACTGAGAGTTAAATCCTATTCCGTTAAAATTAATTTTTTAATTTTCTAGAGTCCAATATCGTTGCCGCTCTTTTGACGCGTAAACAATATCTCTATGTTTCTACTTTCGTAGCGAAGCTTTTCATTTGAAGGAAAAAAAAGAATTTTCGGACTAAAAATACACTTCTCGTTCCAATTATATAACATACGATTCATCAGAGTATCATTAATGTGACGACCCTCACATTTCGGACTCAATGTAAACTACTCAGACATAATAAAATAATAATCTTTGGCATAGTGGTAATTGGTTTGCGACCTGGGAGTGTTCTCCTCCTCGAGGTCTCATGTTCGATTCTCTCTGGTGGCAATTTGAGTGGGCTAATTTAGCTTTTTCAAAAAAATAAAATAATAATCTAAACCTATTTTCTTTGAATTCATATTAATATTAAGAAATAGCAAGAGAATAATACTCTAATAAACCAAACAGCCGCGGCGGTAGAAAATTGAATAATTGGAATTGGGTTAGAAAAACTCTCGTTAATCGCACCACGCTCGTTAATCGCACCAACCAGGAATGAAAATAAATACAACACGGCAGGCAACAACAATTGAATTGGAACAACAATTTGAACTTGGCAGCAGAACTACGACATTGGATGAATTAGAAATCCAATAACCATGCAAAACAAATGAAAATTAAACTAGTTAGACAATGTATTTCATGTGTTATCACACACGGAGGTAGCTAGTTTACAAACAAAAAAACTTGCAATAGTAGTTTATGGGTGAAACTTGCAAATTTATTAATATGGCTAATTTTTATTATGTGTTGGATAAATTATCCACAATTTTTCAAAGAGAACCTTATTATAATAAGAATAAGTTATGATAATATATGAATTAAAGGTCTACCACCCAAGGTGAAAATTGATAAAAAAAATTATGTAGATCCCACCACTTTGTATTGTTAAAATGGTAGAATCTCACAAATATTTCATCTAATACTTCACGTAGGTCTCATCTCTTAAAGGGAATGTTAAGTGTTGTTATCTTCACTACTCTTTTTGCAATATCATTTACACAGCATTAAATCTATACCTATTAACAAAAGCAATACTTTTTTTGGTGTAGCCTATTTTCTTTCCTATTTTACCCCTAATTAATTGCAAATATTCCAAAAAAAACAATATATAAACAGTTAAAAGTGAAGTTGGTTACGTCACCATGTTTCAAAATTAAAATGTAACTTCTTTCCCTTACAATCTCCTTTCCATTACAACATTCTGCCACAATTTCCCTTCTACCACTTTTTTCCATCATACACTTCTTATTTCTAATTTCGATTTCAGTATGAATGGATAATTTAGTTGGTGATTTTATTGGTCAATTTTTTTTTCTTTCTATTATATCCTTCATTAACTTTTTCTTCAAACTTCACTTACAATGATTTATTGTATTCATTTGTTTTTCTTTAGTAACTTCACTTACAATGATTTATTGTATTCATTTGTTTTTCTTTAGTTTTCTCATATGCAATTCCCATTATATTTTAATCCCTTTTTAAGTGTGGAAAATTGATGTAACTTCTATTATGTTTCAATCTTCTAATCATCCTTTTTTTTGTTTGAACAAGAATCTTCTAACCTTCCTTTGTTTTCATTTTTTTCTTCATGAAAGTGGTTTCCTATTGTCATCTTCCATAACTATTAATGGGAACAAGAATGGGACGACCATGAAATGTAAGTAGGTTACTGCTAACTCTCTTATTTTGTGTGTTATGCTTCTACGGTTTTAAATATTCATCCATGTCTTTTTATACTAAGATCACACCTCTTTTCTTTTACCATTATTTTTTTCTTCGTTTCCTATTTTTTTTTAATTTGGAGATTTTGTTCTACGGTTTTTCTTCTACGTATTTTTTTTTTACCTTTATAAAACTGTTCAGATTTTGTTCATAATAGTGTGATCAATTTCAAAAACCATATTATTATTTAAAGTAACTACATTAAATATGTTGACAACATTTTGTAACCAAGGTTGGCCTATTTTTGAAAATGTAGGTGATTTTGTGAATTGATATAGAATGATTTGTTGTTATCTTTCAAGAAGCCGGTGCTTGCACGTGCTTAGTAGAAACCAACAAATTGAGCGAGCGGGTTAGAGGGAAATCGTACGATTTTACTACTATCATTTTCAGTTTTTGACTTTTGAACTTTAACCTTAACTGTCTTTTTTTTTTTTTTTTCATTTACTATTGTTTTCGATTAGGTTCAATGTGAGATGGAAGACAAGAGTAGAGGAAGAGAGTAAAAAAACTAATATTTAAGGAAAATAGGGAGCCATTGAGGTCACCTTTTCAGCGTGGCCTAAATGCAAATCCTCATATATAGCACTCGCACGAAATGATGAAGGAAGGGGGCATAAGGTTTTTGGAGAGAGAGAGTTTTGTTTACTAAATTTTAGTTAAAATATTTTCTTATTCTATTTCTACAATTAATTTGATTCTCTTCATTTCTTTTGTAGAAAATGAAAGTGATGTAAATAGAGATGATGGACATGTCTTATATTTTTATTTCATAGTTTGGTTTTGGCTTTTTTTTCTTCCTACATACCTATAAATAAAGACCCAATTTTTTGTGCTTTGTACCTCTGAACTTATTTGATATTTGCTTTGTGTTACTCAAGTATACTTTACCTAAGTTCAACCCCTAAACTCATTCCAACCTTAACCATAGAGTGGAGAATAAGAACCATAAGGAGTGGGAGAATGCTCAAATGGTAAATATATATACATGTTCTGAAATACATTTTAATGAAGTGATTATGTAACAAACTTTATTTTAGGCTTCTGAGATGAAAAGTGTTAAAGAAATTATATTTTGAATGGCAAAGAGCTAAAGAGATTAATTGTGCATTTGGAATCACAGTGAAAGGTTTTAGATAACAGGTTGATATTATAATTTTCTTAAGTTTCATTTATATTTCTATTTTATTGTGAGCATCTTAGATAGTATGAAGTGTGTTAAATTATGATATGCCAATTATCTTATGTTTACAACTATTTGAATTAATAAATAACAATTATATTGTGTTATAATCCTCTCTTATTCTCTTACTGTCTATTTTTTATCTCTTTATTCATAGAATAACTACTATTCAAATGTAACATTTTCTTTTTCAACCTATCATTTTTGTGTAGATACATGCGTTAGCACAGTAGAAAAAGCGGACAGACGGGCACGTCTGTACGCTAGTGATAATAAGAATAAAAGGTCTACCACATCTACTAAACTAAATAGAACAATCTTTGTCGTGCTTTTGACGATTTTGCCCTTATGAGGGTATTTTTGTAAATTAGTAAATGCCTCTTTTCCCCTATATATATATGGAGGGGTATGAAATTCCCACTACTTCATTTCATTGTATTCCAACTACAACTATCAGAGCTGTCTCTGTTTCTTACCTTCTTCCAGAGAACGTGTTGTTCGTTTTATTGCAAGGTATCGTTCTCCTCATACCATCGATTGAAATTGAAATCGATTAAGTGTAAAAGATGATTGATTTGGTCTATTTTTTTGTTTGCTTCATCTGTTTGCTTTTTGATCTATTGCATGTTTCAATCTTTGTTATTCTACATTTTCGCTGGGTTTTGTTTGATCTTTGGTTGCATGTTTTAAAAAAGGGTTTTTTGATTGTGGTCTAGGATGATCAGATGCTTTTTTGGTGTTTTATGTTTTCTTTGTGTGATGCATGTCCAATTGCATCTTGGTAATTTCCCATTTTTGGAATTTGGTCTTTGGTTGCATGTTTTCAAAAAGGGTTTTTCGATTGTTGTCTAGGATGATTAGATGCTTTTTTGCTGTTAGTTGTTTTCTTTGTGTGATGCATGTCCGATTGCATGTTGGGTTTGTGCTGAGCATGTTTTTTTATCATCTTGTGCAGGTTTCTTGCTCATCAAGCATAAGGTTGTGTGATTGTGGGAGTTGATGCTGTTTATGTCAATTATTTGTTGTTATTTTGTTTTGTTTTTGTGTGATTTTGCTCTCTTTGCGTTGTTTTGTTTTTTTGATGAGTATTGGATAATGTTTTTTAAAATTGACTTATATGTTTTTGGGTTCTTTTTAATTTGATTTTGGTTGCATGTTTGAGATAATTGTAAAATGTTTAGAGAAAAGCAATAAGTTGTGATTAAGTTGCAAATAAACAGATTATAAGCCATTTGAATCAGTGTTTGTGATCAATTGATGTTAAAGATGGCCATGGATATCATTTGCTTGATCACTAAGTAATTTTAAGAATTTGGTTGCTGATTGTGTTATTTTTGTTTGCTATTGAATCATGATTTTGTTATTTCTTTTTGAAACTAGGGAGATTTTTGCTAACTTCTTTGGAATATTGAACTGATTTCATTAGGTGTAGGGCTCATAGATATGGCTACGTGCGAAATTTGAATGAGAATGACATTTGGTGAGTTATATTTTAAAATAAGTTTTGTTCAATATTACTTAGTGATTTGATTCCTACTTAAAAATTTGCATTTCAAGTTGATAGTTTTTTATTTTAAATTCTATATGATAAGGATTCTAAATGTTGTATCTAAGGTGAGAAAAACTGGTATAGACTTCTGATGCAGAATTTGAAACCAACATTGGAACTGGTATAGTCTTGGTTTACTTTCTTGGATATATTGAAATGATTGTTATCTGGAAATTAGTAAAAAAAAACACACTCTCCAATTAGTAATTTACCAAACTTGAAAATCACCAAGTCCCCTTACTGTTTTGTTCCTATCTCTGAGATTGTTGGGGGTTCATTTGATATGGATTACTTGTCTGGTTACTGTTTAATATTCTGAATTAAATTATGTTAGTTAACTTTTGGGGAGATATGATAAGAAATGTCTGTTCATATCTAAATATCATTTGTATTTTGTTTTAACTTGATAGATATCATTGGAGTTTTGACCAGACTTGGAAGTGAGAGGGAGATACAAAGCAATGGATCCACTACAAAACTGAATGTGATTGCTATGGAGGTAGAAGGGTAAGATTATCTCATTAAATAATTTATTTTGACATGTATTGAGAATTTTTTGTAATCTGACTATTGTGTTTGGTTTTAAATTATTGTGTGGTTTTAGCATCTAAAAACTTCATATAATTCAAAAGTTTGTTCCTTTGAAAAGATATGTTTATTTATATTGATTATGGTTATGTGATGATAGTGTAATTACTGTTTCTTCGGACAAAGGTCTTTGTGGTGGAATCACCTCCACCTCTGTCAAAATAAGCAGGGCCTTGGGCAAGTTGAATTCTGGTAAGTTTTGCTCTTTGTGTGTGTATTGCGATGGCTGCAATGAGTGTTTTGAATGTCCACATCCACAATTGCATCAGTTGTATTTGCCCACAATTGTCTGCAATTTCAAGGATCATAATATAACTTTATTCCCGAAAAAATTTATAACCTTTCCATTGTGAAATATTGTTTTCATTTGGCTAAATTGTTTATAAGATAACGAGACTGATGCTAAATTTGTAATGTTGAAATATTTCGAGATAAAACCTGGTAATGGTAATGGTAATCAAGGTTATCAAAATCCGGACTTTACTTCAAGTCGAAAGGGAGTAGCAAAATCGGGACTTGTAAAATCGCAATCAAAATTGAAGGATTTTACTCAAGGACTTTTGTAGAATCAATATAGGATAGCAAAGTCGGGACTCGTAAAATCGCAATCAAAATCGAGGATTCTACCAAAATAAAAATAATGCTAAATATATGTTATAAATTGCATATAGTCATAAATGACTAAAGTTCAAAGTCCACAAAATACATATACATAATTGACTCAAAGCCTAGATGCAAATATTCTTTAGTGGTCATAATAATGCTAAATAACCTAGACAAAATACTTAAAGGCAAATCCTAAATGCCTAACAAAATACTTGATCACAAGTTAGTAAGGCTAATAAGTTTCAAGGCAAAGAGTGCTCAATTATGCAGGTGGTTGATAAAATTAAGTTGCTTACTTTCATGTGGTTGAACCCGAAATTTCCTTCTCTTCCCTTCAACTATCATGATTTGTGTCTTAGTCCATATTCACTATTTTGGGCATAGACTAATAGTTATTTGCTTTCTTTGGTCACAGTTTTTTGTTTTCCCTTGTAAATACTCCCTCCGTTTCAAAATACATGTCCAATTTTTGCAATATCCACTATTCACTTGACTTACTTTGACCGTAATTTTTAACTAATGTATAAATACAAATATTTGCATGTAAGATGTTGTTTGATTTGTCTCGACAAATATTTTCAAAATATTAAATTTTTATAATTTTTTACTTTGGATAATTAAAGATATTAACGGTCGAAATTGTGCATTGGCATATGTGAAGTGGTTGACTTGAACATGTATTTTGAAACAGAGGGAGTATTGTTTAGACTATGGTGTTTTTCCCTGACATACCTTGTGCCAGGGACGACCTTTTGATGTGGTAATATATTTCATTTTAGCCTCTTCAAAAAAAAAAAAAGTTTCAAGGCAAAGACTAGAGAGGCCTAACAAAATAAAAGATTTTTACCAAATGCAAACAGAATAAGTAAAATGAAATCATGAACAGAATGAAGAACAAAACAAAATGAAGACAGAGTACACCATTTTTTGGAAAGCTAAAATACTTAATGAAATCATCAAAGAAATAAGGAACAAAGTAAAAACTTATAATAGAAAGTAAATGGAAATGAAATAAGCAAAATAAAGTAGATCCATACGAATATGAAATCAGTGTGAAGAAGAAATGGAAAAGATGATGGATGTTGGATTGAAGATGAAACAATAATGTATTGAAGGAAGGAGGCAATCTAGTTAGGTTTAGTTCATTTTGAACTAGTTGAAAAATGAACAATCCCGTGTAACTATTGAGGAAGTGTGGGGGAAGTGAAAGAATGAAACTTTTTGGCCCTTTTGGGTATTTATAGAACCAGGTCATGAATTCAAATCGAGTCAATTTAAGAATCGAGTCAAAAATTAACCCTTATCAAAAAATGAACAAAATCCTTCAAAATCCATCAAAATCCTGCGATTTTGAATGGATTTCACGACTTTGTGCAATTTTGATAGGATTTTGCCTGTTTTTGGGACTTTGCTATGGATTTGAGTCGTTGAAGCTACGCAAAGTCGCAAAAACCAGGATTTTGGGACTTAGTCGCGTTTTTGATAACAATGATGGTAATGGTTCCAAACCTATTTGTTACTATAGGACTTGATAAAGAGACAAAGTATGTTATATTGGGAGAGAAGGCTAAGGCTCAGTTGATTCGTGACTTAAAGAAAGGCATTGCACTCAGCTTAACTGAAATACAAAAAAATCCTCTGAATTATATTCAGGTTAGTATATTGTGTCTTGAACCTTGTGTTTTACATATATCTAGAAAACAAGTTTAGTCCCAATTTAAATTGTTTTTAAGGAATATTGCAAAATATGGACATTGCTTTTGATGGTTTTATATCAAAATTTTATTCTGAAACCTTGTGTTTTACATATATATCTAGAAAACAAAGTTTACAAGTAGTCTTGAATTAGTTTGTTTTAAGGCTACAAAGTCATCGATAAACTCACGACAGGTAATGAGGACTTCTGAGTCGCCTATGGAATCCAGGTATCATAAACTCCTCTGCTTCTGTTCATTTTTATTTCATATATAGATGACTGATTTTCTATTTTCATGTTGAATTCAGTTTTGTTTCAGATTTTTTCAAATATTTTGATTCAGTTTTGTATGAAAACAAGTGTTGTTCAATTGCGATTATTCACTAATATTTGTATGTGCCTTGGTCAGTTTATTTCATATTTCAATTCCACATGTTCATTGCGATTGTTTACTGAAATTTTGCAGTGTTTTTGATTTTTCTGTTTCTAGGAATAAACCTTTGCAAATTTGGGACAATTGACAAAAAAGGTAAATGCTTTGTGTTTGCAGTGTACATTGGGTCAATATTTTATCATATTATTTTACTTTTTAATAGTTTACATGGAAAGCAGGAAATGATCCATGTTACATATTGCCTGTCTTTCTTTTCTTTCGATTTTGTATTGGCGTCGATTGATTAAATAAATAAGCTCCTCTGCTGTTCCCTTATATTCATGTAACAGAATATTTACTCACATAGTCTTTGTTGAGACTCTTTGGTAGAGACTGTCACGTTTATTGCTAGGTGATTCCTTAAACGTAGATCAATTTCAAAAAGATGAAACATGAGTTACAAAACAGAACTTTTTATCCACTATAATATTAGACAATTTTTAGCAGGATTTTATTTCTAGCAGCATAATCACTAAAACATTTAGTAGGAAATAAGTGTAAATGTTTAGATTTTTAAAATTTCTTATATAAAAATGAAAAACCATATCATCATTTGTGTGTAACAACTAAGCAAATCACATCATATTTTCTTTTATATAATTTTTTTTTGCATGTTCAAACTAAAAATTATAGGTCTGGACGACATAATCCTGAACAAATTGATGACACGACGATTTGAAGCTACAGATTACCCTTTTCGACTACGCTGTGCATCAATCTTGACAGGTTGTGACTTTGAAAATTCCTGATTTTAGTTTATTTTTTTTCTTTATAAATTGATGAAAGGTTGTGATTAAGCTGTGCATCAATTGATTTGAAGCTATGTAGTCTTTGTGCAGATTTTCTGTCTCTATTTGAGATAAATAGTGTTATTTCGGTCTCTATTTGAGATAAAGAGTGTTATTTGAGTCTCTGTTGAGATAAATAGTTGATGAATTTAACTATTCGTAGTTGACCAATAATGCCTGTTAGTTTCTATCTACACAAGTCAGTTACTGAACTGCCCCATTGGCTAGGAAACAAATCAGTTAGTGATGTAAACACAAGTCTCGGAAAAGTATTACAAAATAGTCTTATGTTGAATTGTTATATTTTTACAAAATCAGTTAGGATCATCTTCACTAACTTTCATAAATAAATACAACTGCACAAGTTATAATTCCTATGAACAATATTGAAAATACAACTATTATATGCCATGCTATGTTCAACCATACGTTGCATCTTAGAGTCACTCACTGTATTGAGTTCACAACATTCTGCTTTATTATACAGCTATGTCATATGCTTCTGATTTATTCGCTTAACATTCCTAATCTACCTCAACTGGTAAATTCAATGGTTATTCCTGCATAAACCAGTCCAGATAAGCTCATTTGGATGAATACTCCATCTGGTGACCTTTCCCTCAAAGATGCCTATCTTTTCAAAGATCAGAAATTGCATTGGGCTAAGACCATATGGATCATTGATATACCTCCATCTAGATTTTTGATTGCTTGGAGAGTGATGCATGATAAAATGCCTACAGATGAGAAACTAATGGAGAGACGTTGTAATAATCCTTCCATCTGTAATCTTTATTTGAAGCATACTGAAACAACCTTTCATTTGTTATTTGACTGCACTTATGCTATCAGAATATAGAACTTGCTTTTTGCTACTCTCAATCTCAACCTGCATTTCAATAGCATAGAAGACGTTTTGCAGATTTGTGACAGGAGATGGAGTCCTCAATGCAAGATTGCTATCAAAGCAGCCATTGTCAATATGTTGGCTACAATATGGTATGCTAGGAATTCTGCAAGATTCAAAGGTACATACATCCATTGAAAAACTGCCATTTTCCTAATCTCATCTAATATGTAGCACTTTCTGGTAACACTTCTCAGGCTACTTCAAACTCCTCCATGACTGATTTTGCTATTCTAAAGAAGTTCAATATTCACATTCATCCACCTAGAGCACCTCAAATCAAAGAAGTAATTTGGCATATTATTTTAAATTTTCTGTTTTGTTCTTAACAATGTTTAGCAAATTAAATAGTGTAGTGAGGTCATAGTACAAACTTGTCGAATTTTTTTTTTCAAGTAAATAGTGTAGTGAGGCCTTATAATGTGACAACCTTATGATTTTTAACCAGAATAATGTGATTGTTTTTTATGTTTTTTAATCTTAACTTTATTCCGTGATTGACAAGTAATACGTACACTAAGCGATATTTTGCTTCCTTGGTAGATTTGTATCCTCTTGTGAAATGTATAATTGAACAAAGTGAAAAATTTCATTTCCTTATCTGATTGTTGGAGTTACTGTTTGCACATAATCAATCTTGAAAGTTTGACATTTTTTTTAATGACTTGCTTCAGTAGCGATTTCGCTTCCTCAAAATGCACCTAACTATATCTCATTTCATTGTTACATAACCTTTGGGTGATATCAATTGAAGCAAAGGAGTAAAAGAAATAAACTTCATCGTTGTGCATGGTCAAGAAATTTGCAACGGGTGAGTTCTCTTCTGTAATATGATAATTATTGATGCTGAATAGGAGTATTTAGTCCACTTTGAGTACTGATTTTGGTTCTTATAATGAATGATTGTTGTCCACTTTGAGAAATTGAATCAGTCTTGGTGCTTTTATTCCATTTATTTGTTGTGTTTTTGTCTTTCCTATATAAGTCTGTTGATGGCTGATTTTTTTTTATCACATTGTATATATCCTTTTTTTTTATTTTTTTTTACGATTTTGCAGGTTTTTTTATGGAGAAATTCAGATTGGTACTCATATGTCCTGATTTGTATGTGTTGAATGTTGTTTAGGAGAGGTATTGTTGCATCCAATTCACATGAATAGGGGATGGAAGGTCAAGTACAAGCTTTAGTTAGAACTGTTGCATCTTATGCAAGAAGTACTAGCAACAATGGTTACTTACCTCAAATTTGTAAATTGTTATTAAACTGCATTTGTGTCATAGCCGAGAAGATATGTTGGACGTTGTGCATGATATATGTGTTGTTCTTGGTATGGACTCCTCCAGTACTGAGGTTCATCCACGCTTGAATGGTTCTACTGCTAGGCTCGCTGACACATTCTTGATGCTGAAAGACATTAAAAAGCAGAGGCTTCACAAGGTTGTTAACTGCAAGCTTTCAATTATTTCTAATTTTTTGCATTATGTGGTTTTGTCTCAAAATATTCATGTTTATAACACTAGGAAGTGAATTTACCTCAAATATTTTGAATTAATTTCTGATTGGCTTTTAGTCTATGGTATAATATTTTTTCTTCAACATGTGCAGCTCAAAGAATTAGCTTCGAAGTTAATTGATATGTGGAATCTATTGGATACTCCTCCCTTGGAAAGGAATCTGTTTAACAATGTTACCTGCAATATCTCAGCTTATGTCGAAGAAGAATGTGGATTATTCCTTTGTACTATTAATTAATTTTGTTGCTAAATTTCAACCTTTCAAAATTCCAAGTGTGTAGGTATTTGGTAAACTAATCTTTGATCTTGAACATCCCAAATAAATTTTTGTTGTTCAACATCCACCACTTTGACAAATCACCTTAACTCTAATCCAAAACAATCTTATTTGGGGATGTTGTTTCTTTCTTTCATTTTGTGTCATGTAAATATTAATGTTAATCCCTTTTTGGTAACTCTATGACATAGAGCTTGCTTTTATAATTTTGACTTATATGTAAGTAATTTACACATAATTGGTTCCTTCATTGGTTCCAATTAGTTTCATCTTAATCACACTGATGTTTTCCTGAACTAACGAACAAAATATATTCTCTTTTCATGAATCAAGACTTGGTAAAGCTTTCATAAATATTTTGATAAAGATAAATAGTGTTTGTGCAATATTCGTTGATTTGCTCATTTTTCTTTGGAACAATTTTTTTACAAGTTCGCACGGGTTTGTAACTAGTTCTTTCAATAAAAAAAAAAAAAAAAAGGCCTACTCACGTGTTTAGGTATTACTTCACTATCATCAATTGCATGAATAGAAAACAGGTTAAAGCAATAGGTATGGAAGAAAGTACACCTCTAATTAGAAATATTTAGACTTTAGTAGTTAAGGGATTTATGGTTTTTGTGTGTTTCTCATATGATCACATGGCTTCGTTAGATACTCCTCATTACAATACATATTTTTTAGATACTCCCTTTTTTTGCTAAATGTTATGCGTTAGATCACGATAAAAAAACGGCTACTTTGCAACACTAAAATTGCCATGTTTTTACTTGCTTATCACACTTTTCATTCCCACACTTTTTTTTTTTCCTGAAAATTTCGTTCTCCCACTTTCTTTCATCTTTCTTCCCCAAAGTCATGTCTTTCATCCCTAAAACCTAATCCCCAAAGTCATGTCTTTCATCCCTAATCCCCAAATTTAATTTCACAAATTTAATTTAATTTCTCTTTATAAAAACTATTCTCTAAAATTTGCAATTGACAACATTGTTGTTCACATGAATCGTGGAATTTGTTTGGTCACCTATACTGTTCTGAGTTTTTTCCTGTAATGTGTTCAAATAGAGCATGCTTTCAAGGCTGTTACATCTGCAGGGATAACCCCGATTGGCGTTAGGGGAAAATATTTGGTTTGTGGCGGCTACTCAGAAAAAAGTTCCGGTGAGTACAGGAAGTTGACTGTTAGGTTTTTTTTCTTTCTTTCTTTTGCTTGTTATGACTTATGAGTATTTGTGTTGGCTGATTAGGCGGGATTGTTCAATGCAGGACAAGCTCTAAGACCATACAAGTGTTACACATCTCTTTCCTATTGCGAAGTACCTTTGTTTACTGGCCACTGGCATCGCAGGTATGTTCTTCATTGCATCACAGGTATGTTCTTTATTGCATCTTCTTATAAGTACACACTGTTGTATTTGTTAAAGATGCATCCTGTCCATCGCGATTTGAAGATGCAAAGTCTGCACTTGGTTAGTGAGACTTGATTTTAGTATTTGTAAATAACTTTTTCTACAATTTTTTTTTCTAAGAATTGAAATGCTTTTGGCTGGACATGTAATTATTTCTTTCCATAATGCGACACAAGTTATTGTGTTATATTTCATAATTATTTCATAATCTTTATTGAAGTTACGTTTCAATTCAGTTGTTTGCAAACATATATGTTTCTAGTTTTAATAATTAATAGTTTAATACATCACATATAGAAGAGTCGTGTTACAAATGCTTCCCTTTCTATCAACTTTGGTTTCTTGTGTACATCAAAGTAATATGCAAAAATATATGTCTATACTTATATTTAAATTTTTACATGCAACTTGATTAATCAATTTATTTCCTTTTTTTTCCAGACCTTCCATCTTAGTTAATTTTTTCATTTTCATGTTCAATTTGTTCAGACAATTTAAGGTATTGAGCACAAGTTAAAAGTTACGTACACAATGAAACATTCTTGAACATAATCGTTAAGATTCTCTTTTATTTATTTCTGTTAAAGTCAACAATGCAACACAATAGGAAGATATGCATTTCATATTTTGTTAGACTAATGTCATGTCACACTATATATGGTCATAGATATATCCCAATAAGGTGACCACTTAATTTGATAATGCTCACTGCTTCTCTTTGCTTGTTTGATCTTCAATTATGACCGATTGAGGTTTAGTATCATCATTGACATCAATTTTGGCATCACTCCTCCAACAATGTTGATGTACATAAAACAAATCAAAGTGGAAAATATGAGTTTGACATTCTTAACCAAAAATGTTTGATATTAATGAATGAAACTTTAGAAAAGAAATAAGTTGTGAGAATGAGAAGCGTAATTATCAATTAAATCTTTAAAATTGTAGTCGTTGTATAATGTGATCTCTTAAATTAAAGAAACTTCAAAATAATTCTTGAAATTGAAAAGCATTGATCACATTAATGTTTTCGGGAAAAAATATTTAAAGTAAAAATTTACCGATCCAAAAAGACTAATGTTGATGCAATCAAAGATTTTTCAGTTCTATATATTATGTTGAAAGTTCGGTTAATGTCATGTATCATAGAGTTTAAGGTGTTTGATTTTAGAGACTAAATTAATTATTTAGTTTGCAAAAATTTTAGAAGTGTTAGGAATACACTCTGGGTTGCTATAATATACCGTCCAAGGTGGAGTTTCTCCGAAAGGAAAATACAAGCCAAAGTTAGGACTATAATCAAATGCAAAGGAGTATAAGCAATCACAAAAACAGGTCTCATAGTTTTAATTACATAGCCTTGCACATAATATTGAAATGCTGAAAATTTCATTCTCCTTTTGGTTTTGGTAAGCTTTTTCCTTTTTCCTTTAATTTGTTTTCTCTTGATTATTGGTATTTTAGCCTACAAGTCTATTGAATTTATTTATTCAAAAAAAAAAAAAGTCTATTGAATTTATGAATTTTGGGGTTGGATTTTGATATTTCATGCTATTTGTTTATCATGATGATTTGTGTGTTTTATGCCCTTTCCTTGTTGTTTGGTTGCTGAGAAATTTGTAGAAAATTTCATATCTTTGAAATTAAAATGTTTCTTTTTTGTTTAAACTTAAACCTGTTTCATAAATTAGGAACATGTTATATTGGAACATGTTACTACCTTTGTTTTTCCAATTTATGGTGTAGAGTTAATTTCAGATCTAAAATTAATTTGTATTTTTCTAAAGAGTGCTAGATCTAATTTCCGGTGTAGGTTGTTATGAGCTAATATAAGAACTCAATTCATGTTACTTTATTTTGTTCATACGGACATACATTTGTCTTAGGATTAATCTACAAATAATTGGATATTTAAGTAGTATGTGTCTTTAACGAATTTTAAAATCAACCTTTCATTTAAAAGAAAGAGTCGAGAGTTTTTTGTTTGTTCAATCGGTAGCAACATTTTGATTAGAGCTTCGAGTAGGAGTGTTTTCAGGTGTAGGTGTTCTTATCAATTAGTATTCTAGTTGTTTTTTTATGTCATTCTAAAATTGCTTTGCATTTCTGCGTTTTTGGCGCTATATGATCTTGGGATTTTAGAGGCTTTGAGCGGTAGCTTTTTCAGATAAGTGGTTGTTGCGCCAAATTGCTTTGTTTGCATCCGGTTTGTGTGTAATCACATAATTTATTTAGGCATTATGTGCTTGCTATAACTGGGTGTTTGCGCTCCATGAAAACAGTCAAAACACTGCTTTGAAGTGCACCAATAAAGCAAATCCATGTGGCTAGTGACATCTTTATTGGATACTTTCTCAATGTTATGACCTGCAATTGATAAGAGATTGTTTAGTCGGGGTCGAAACTGTATTTGAAAATCGTTTGAAACTTTAACGACTATAAACATCAATTATATCACTATCTTAGTAGTATTGTTTTAATAAATCGTTTGTTAAAAGTAGAAGTTAGTGATTCTCCTCGTCTTGTGACCCGAAACATGATTTTATAGGTGTCAACTTAACAAAAATAAGAAAAAACAAATGTGTATGCCTCAAAAGTCATCACATTATTTATCCATGTTTTTGTCAAATAGACATCAATTATATCACTATCTTAGTAGTATTGATTGTCTGTCTAGACTACAATTTATTTAAAAAACTGAAATATTTTAATTTATTTTCTGAATATGGCTAATATCTAAAATTAAAATATGAGGTGCAACTACTCAAATTGGATAATCTACGACCGGTTTTAGGGTATTGTCAAACCGCAGAATATTATATTTAGAGAATGGATTTTATTTATCTTTATTAATCTAACGATCTAAAACCGGTTCCACTATAAAGTCGGCAATAGAGGATTCAAGTTCAAATATGTATACGTGAACTTACCTGTAAAATCTAGAAAGCAGATTCCAACATAACTGATTAGGACAAACAATGCACCTAGGGGCCAGTGTGCACCAGTGAGATTGATGCACACTGACTCCTAGATGCACTGTTTATCCTCATTGGTTGTGTTCGCATCTCTTTCTACATTTATATGAACAATCACTAATCACCTACCATAAATAATTGACTGTGTAATATTTTAAAACATTGATAATCATACATACTTTAGAGAGAAAAGAGATATGCACAAACATTAATTATTAATTAATTAGTTTAGAATAATCTTTACAATGAATTTTCATATTCCCTTGTGAAACTACACACAAATGTCTTTCTTTTTTTGTTACAAGAAATGTTTATAAAAAGAAACAAGTACTATTAGCAAAGTCAAAATAAAAATTCCACAAATTGGTATAGTAGGTGTTTGAATTTGACTATACCAATCCACTCATGTAAGGGACACCCGTTTGAGGAATCCAATCATCACCACTCACAAAGTTAGCACTGTGAAATTTGCTGCATCAGTGGCACCAATAACATGATAACCAGGTCATGTTACTCTATTTGCAGTGCTTGAACCTGCTCCTCTATTATCATATTCTGCATAATATAAAGTGCTCAATGCAAAATCACCATTCCATTCACGCCAACCAGAAGGGTTTATGAAACTATCCATGAAGGATTGCATATAAACTGTTCTTGAATATTCTTTCCATGGTCTCCCTAGGTATGTTTGAACAGTTCCAACTTTAGGAGCCAAATCATCTGCTGGTTTAATAGTTGCATTTTGAATAGAAATTCCAGTGTTTTGATTCGGGTCGGTTCGACCTTGAGCTGTGATAGCATTGAATTGTCCACTTAGAGGAAGGCGAGGATAGATGTTACAATTTTGCAAAACAACTGCACCATTTCCAAATATGAAGTCAACTGTTCCATAGATATCACATTCTCTATAAAATTGCCTCAAAGAATGTGTATATAGTGTGTCTTGATACCCTTCAAAGCTGCAACTATAAAAGGTAGACATGTCTGCTCCACTTCTCAGTGCAACTGCTTGATATGTTTTGCTGCTCCAGCGGTATTGCGAAATGTTATGTTAACTGCCACGAACCCTTGAGCAACCACAGCTGCAAATCCAGATGAAGCATCAAGTTAGTGAAATTGTTGACATATAATGTATCTTTATGCATGCCATAAGTCATGACATAATATAGGTTAACAATGTTTGTTTGATTAATTGCGGACTACAGAAAATCCGTTGTTAGAAACCAACCAAAATTATCAATCGTTATTCAAAACAATTTTGCGAAATAGATTACTAATTTTTTTTGTGATATGATGTCATTTCGCTCTTGATTCAGAAAGAAAAAAAATAATGTTATGATTTTGGTCGCTAAATGAGTTGTGAATATGTAGCAATTTCTTGCAGTGGTCTATTTTAATATGTCTAAGTATTAATTTTTCTTACCGAAGGTGGCTGAATTGAATGTTGTGAAACCATCCGCGACATTGCGATTTCCTGTGATAATTGTTTGATTGATTCCTACTCCAATCATCATCAAGTATTTCTTTTTTTTGTCAATAGAAACTTACTCTTCATACACACCTTCAGTGATAAAAATGAGGAAGTATCCATTACTTGCAACTATGTTATTTGGTGCAGCAGCTATTGCATCATTGATAGTGGTAAAGTTTCCACTTCCATCTTGACTAACAACAACAATATCACTTTTACCAAAATACTATCTTCATCGGTTTGAAGTAGTTTTCTCCCATGGCGTCTAGCTGAATCATAAACAGCGAGTGCTTTATTTGACATCGTCAATGGTAAATTACCATTTTTGAAATTCAAGTGTCTTCTTTTTTGTGGCCATGATGTTCTTATTTTATTCTCCGGCATCCAACCCTTCAAGCACAAGGCTAGGGTTACACTATGAAGCTTTATGTCATCGGAGAGAGATAATGACAAGTCATTTTTCACTCTTTGATCAGAAGCTGTGGTGTTTAGACCATCCAAACATGTTTGTCGGTTAGTCAAAACTGCGCTGAGGAAAGTTTCAAAATCTTCGGCTTGAGAAGTTGGAAGAACGTTAATAGAATGATTTGTTGTGCCATAAGAGTTTGATAAGTATTCAAAACTTAGGTTAGCAAGGTATTGACAATCTTCAAGAGCACGAATTGTGGATTGAGACAAAGACGAACTACCTTGAAGATATGAGTCCAATAAGTTCACAAACTTACGGGATTGGGACAAGGACTTTCGAATAGAAATGCGACCATAGTCATATATGTTTCCATTTTCACTACCAAGAACGGTTTTACAATAAGTAGGGTTTATGGTACCCTTGCAAATGGTTTCAGGTGGAACATTATTTGCTATACACAATGATACAAAGAACAAGATTGAAAGTAGATAGGACGAATGGATAAAAGGGTTGTTATCGATAGATGGATGAATATAAGATGCATGGCTTCTGGGGTTTATATAGTAGCTATAAATATTTTTTGCCACATTAATATAATATCGTTAGTGAGAATGAAGAAAAGTCAACTATATTCTTAGTAGCTAACTACAAGGAATTTGTATCTTTGATGTTGATATTTTGGCTACCGTGAATGCATTCACCAAAACCAACCTACTATTGTGAATATTTAATTTCATTAGAGATTTAGGATGAACTTAAACATTCATCATGTTCAATGTAATGGTGTACGTATACAAACTTCCTACGAGGAAGTCTACCCTAAAAAAGGTTGCCAAAAAACCTCATAGCGAGGTCTTCCTTAAAAGGGGTCGCAAAAATCCCCATAGTGAGGTATTCCCAAAAAGGGATCTCAAGAAACCTCCCACAAGCAAATCCTTTCCAAAAGAAATAAAAAAAGAAAAAATATTTAATCAAACACTAAGTACGAAACATTAGAAAAACAAAGCAAGATGATGATAGGAAAGAAAAAAGCACATGTATTAATTACGGATAAGAGTACTAGGGTGCCTTGACAGGCTCGCCCATAAATATTACATTAAATAAAGTTACAGAGTACTGTAGCGCCGCAAAGAGCTCGCCCATGCCATACACCAATGAACTTGTCGAAGGTATTGTAAAATGCAGATATCGCCCATACTCCAATATCGAATAGCAACATTATGAAGGTGAGAAAAACACAAGAAGAGGGGCTTGAATTGTGTTAGCTTTTTCTTCGTTTTCTCCTACTGAAGTCACTGTTCAGAAGCAGATAGAATCCAGCTTCTGAAGTGATGATCATAATCTAAATGTAGCGGATAAAAACAGAGAGAGAGAGAGAGAGAGAGAGAGAGAGAGAGAGAGAGAGAGAGAGAAGAAAGACACAAAGCAATTATACAGGACTTTTGATGATCTTCAAAACTTCTGATGAAGTCAGCTTCTGGTGATCTTACTTCTGATGACGTCAACTTCTGATGTACTCCAGAACCACTTGTCTTCAGAACCTCTTTTCTTCAGATGCTTCAAGCTTCCTTCTTGTTAATTCCATTGCTCTCATTTGTTCTTCCAGAACCTATACTTTAAACGAGACACTAAATTTTTGTCTATGGTCCTGCACACTTGAACAAATATTAGCATATCCAATTGATAATTTTTAATACCTTGTTATCATCAAAACTCAAAGGGAAACGTTAAACACATTTTGTTCCAACACATTATAACTAACCGCTTCGGCTTGTCCCAAGACTTGTGCTTGGGGGGGATATGGACTATCGAATTCATAATTAATCACTTTGCCTTGTCCCAAGACTCGTGCTTGGTAGGCTGTGTACCGTCAATATATAATTAAGGGCACAACACCCTCCAAAAGGTCCCAAACGACCCTAGGTGTGTCCCTCTAAGAGCGCTGCCTCAGAAGGCTTCTAGAAACATCTAAAAGACTCTAAACCTGACTTAGGGCCCAAGTTTTTTGGGGCCTAAGTCACGGAATTACAAGCCCACAAAAGACTACAAATACTCCCTCTTGAGATCATTCTCAGGGCATGACAAAAACAAACTAAACCCCAGTTTCAGATATTGTACTCACTGCAAGTACATATCCATTTGTTGAAAATGAGCTAAAATAACATCATTGCTAAATATTAAAAGAACATCTTTTTCTATATAAGTTACAAGATATATAGTCACCCATCACTCATTTTGTTACATAGTTGACTCTTCACAACTTTCATAGCTGAAAAAACACCTTCAACAATTGCAATCGCTATCGGCAACAACAAAACCAACTTCAAAAACTTATAAATTATGGTAAATGCATTGTACTTATTTGTTTTGCGAGAGAGAGAGAAGTGTTCTAGTATAGTTGTGTGTTTTATTTATTTTTTAAAAAAAATGGAAAATTGTTGTGTGGCTTTAGCCACACATGATTCAATGTTGGGTCCGTCCATGAGCAAAATATTGTTGTCGCTCTTTCGCTCTATTTAAAAATTAATTTCTGAAGTTTCTAGAGTCCAATATCGTTGCTGCTCTTTCGACGTGTAAACAGTATCATTGTGTTCCTACTTACGTAGCGAAGCTTTTAATTTGAAAAAAAAAAACAGAATTTTCGAACTAAAAATACACTTCTCGTTTCAATTATATAACATACAATTTATCAGAGTATCATTGGTGTGACGATCCACACATTCCGGACTCAAAGTAAACTACATAATAAAATAATAATCTAAACCTATTTTTGATGAATTCATATTAAGAAATAGCAAATGAATAATACTCTAATAAACCAAACAGCCACGGCGGTAGAAAATTGAATGATTGGAATTGGGTTAGAAAACTCTCGTTACTCGCACCAACCAGGAATGAAAATATATACAACACGGCAGGCAACATCAATTGAATTGGAACAACAATTTGAACACGGCACTATGAAATTGAATGAACTGGAAATCCAATAATCATGCAAAACAAATGACCCTAAAACAAATGAAAATTAAGTTACTTAAACAATGTAATTCGTGTGTTATCACACGCGGAGGGTAGCTAATTGACACACAAAAAACTTGCAAGTGGGGTTAAAGTAGTTTATATATGGGTGAAACTTGCAAATTGAATAATATGGCTTATTTTTATTATGTGTTTGATAAATTATCCACAATTTTTCAAAGAGAACCTTATTATAATAAGAATAAGTTATGATAATATATGAATTAAAGGCCTACCACTGAAAGTGAAAATTGATAAAAAATTTCATGTAAATCCCACTACTTTATGTATTTTTTTTTTAAGTACTTCATGTGTTGT
The DNA here is from genome assembly GCF_051527215.1 of Medicago sativa. Classification (NCBI taxonomy): domain Eukaryota; kingdom Viridiplantae; phylum Streptophyta; class Magnoliopsida; order Fabales; family Fabaceae; genus Medicago; species Medicago sativa. Next base: position 52,518,659 of record NC_140749.1, read on the forward strand.
TAAAATGGTAGAATCCCACAAATATTTCATTTGAATCTGATACTTCACATAGGTCCCATCTCTCACGTGATTAGGCATTACTTCACTATCATCTCAATTGCATGAATAGAAAATAGGTTAAAGAGATTAGGTATGGAAGAAATTACACCTCTAATAGAAATATTTAGACTTTAGGGATTTATGGTTTTTGTGTGTTTCTCATATAATCATATGGCTTCTTTCGATACTCCTCATTACATTACATATTACACAAATCTAGGCAGCCTAAAAGATTATTTCAAATAAAATCAATAGGAGTCCATATTATACATAGCTAAACTCTAGTTTTTTTTTTTTTTTTGAATGACAAATATTATTAAAATAACACCAACACAATACAAAGCTGAGCAAAGGAACATGCATGCAACCGAAGAGAACACAGCAAAAAAACCTAACTTGTAGGAAACAATAGTTCACAACAAAAGCATGCACCCTCCCACCTAAACAGCCTTAGCAACAATTTGAGGCAACACCAACACAAGACGTGCACGGTTTGTATGAGGCAACAATACAAAGAAACCTGTCATTAATAATGCATTATCATGGATCATTATGTACATTTCTGAGTCTCCGTTGCAAGTCTTCCCCTTTGCATTACTGCATTATTAACAAGTCTTCCTCCTCTTTGTTAACTCTCCCCATTTGTATCTGAAAGTGAGAAGAAATAATAATAATTTGTAAACACCTTGGATAGTGAGCGCTTCTTTCGATACTCCTCATTACATTACATATTACACAAATCTAGGCAGGCTAAATGATTATTTAAAATAAAACCAATAGGAGTCCATATTACACAAGCGTGCATGGTGTGTATGAGGCAACAATACAAAGCTGAGCATATCACACTTTTCATTCCATTTCTTTATCGCATTTTCTTATCAGTGCACATTGTTGTATTTGTTATAGATGCATCTTGTCCATCACGATTTGAAGATGCAAAGTCTGCACTTGGTAAGTGAGACTTGATTTTAGTATTTGTAAATAACTATTTTTTTTAATAATTATTTTAATAACCATGATTATTACTCTTATTTATGATTTTATGGGTTGGATTTTGATATTAGGGGTTGATTAAAAGCTTTCTTGCTCTCTCCTTTGTCGATTTCTCCCTTTGGTTTTGGTAAGCTTTCTCCTTTCTCCTTTAATTTGTTTTCTCTTGATTATTGAATTTATGAATTTAGGGGTTGGATATTTTTTTTTTGTTTTGGTTATAGGGGGTTGGATTTTGATATTTCATGCTATTTGTTTATCATGCTAATTTGTGTGTTTTATGCCCTTTTCTTGTTGTCTGGTTGCTGAGAAATTTGTATAAAATTTCATATCTTACAAATTAAATGTTTTTTTTTTTTGTTTAAACGTAAACTTGTTTCAGAAATTTGGAACATCTTACTGCCTTTGTTTTTTCAATTTATGGCGTAGAGCTAATTTTAGATCTAAAATAAATTTGTATTTTTCTAAAGAGTGCTAGATTTAATTTCTGGTGAGTGTTGTTGAGCTAATATCAGAACTCAATTCATGTTACTTTATTTTTTTCATACGGACATACATTTGCACTATAATTCGTCTCAGCGGCCAAGTCCGCCCTCTGCACCGTCTCTCTCCTAGTCTTGCACTATAACAGGTATCCTCTCTCTCTCTCTCTCTCTCTCTCTCTATCTCTCCCTCTCTCAATTGCGCGATTTGTGTGACCTTAGCTCCAAAATTTGTGTATGAATTTTACATTTTTTTGTTAATTAATGTAATGGTAGTTGTTGTGGTATCTGATTGGGAATTTGTTTAACCTTTTGACGGGTAATGAAATAAGATTACAAATTTCACTATAAGAAGAAGTGAAAAAAGTAAACTCATACCACTGTATAAAATTCAAAATCGTGAATTAATCACCATTTCGTAGAAAAAATGTATGGTGATAGAAATGTGAATATTAGTGAATCACTATGAACCACTAACACAATTCTTATTATACCTTGATGGCTTTGCCATTTGATGATCATAAAGAAAGGGTCGTCGTGAGTTTTTTGTTTCTATACTCGGTTGCAACATTTTGATTAGAGGGGGATATGCCCATCGCAAACTTATGATACGATTTCCTAATAATTTTCTAGTGCATGCTTATAGTAAATTGGTCTCAAACATATCCTTTAAATTCTGATTACAGTTACGTCCATGTGATATTTTCTCTATCAACTCTATTATTATTTTTTCTTAGAATTGAAATGTTTTTGGCTGAACATGTAATTATTTCTTGCCAGTATGCAACACAAGTTATTGTGTTATATTTCATATTCTTTATTGAAGTTATGTTTCAATTCAGTTGTTTGCAAAAATATATGTTTCTAGTTTTCATAATTAATAGTTTAATACATCTCATATATAGAAGAGTCATGTTACAAATGCCTCCCTTTCTATCAACTTTGGTTTGTGGTCAACATCAAAGTATATAATATGCAAAAAAATATGTCTATACTTATATTTAAATTTCTACATGCAACTTGATTAATCAATTTATTTCCTTCTTTTTTTGTTTCCAGACCTTCCATCTTAGTTAATTTTTTCCTTTTCTTGTTCAATTTGTTCATACAATTTAAGGTATTGAGCATAAGTTGAAAGTTACCTACACAATGAAACATTCTTGAACATAACCGTTACGACTCTCTTTTATTTATTGTTGTTAAAGTCAACAATGCAACACGATAGAATGATATGCATTTCATATTTTGTTAGACTAATGTCATGTCACACTATATATGGTCATAGATATATCCTAATAAGGTGACCACTTAATTTGATAATGCTCTTTGCTTCTATGTGCTTGTTTGATCTTCAATTATGACCGATTGAGGTATATATATTAGCATCACTGACATCAATTTTGGGGACAGTAATTGGTAGTTGTAGTCCTTGTTGGGAGATTTTTTGTGTGGACTCATCTGACATCATTGCTTTTTGTTCTTTTGATATGACCCATACAACAATGTATAGTCCTGTAACCACCACCACTCCTCTAACAATGATGATGTACATAAAACAAATCAATGAGGAAAATATGAGTTTGACATTCTTAACCAAAAATGCTTGATTTTAATGAATGAAACTTTAGAAAAGAAACAATTTGTGAGAATGAGAAGCATAATTATCAATTTAATCTTTAAAATTGTAGTTGTTGTATAATGTGATCTCTTAAATTAAAGGAACTTTAAAATAATTCTTGAAATTGAAAAGCATTGATCACATTAATCTTTTCGAGAAAAAATATTTAAAGTAGAAATTTACCGATCCAAAAAGACTAATGTTGATGCAATCAAAGATTTTTCAGTTTTATATATTATGTTGAAAGTTCGGTTAATGTCATGTATCATAGAGTTTAACGTGTTTGATTTTAGAGACTAAATTGATTATTTAGTTTGCAATAAATTTAGAAGAGTGTTAGGAATACACTCTGGGTTGCTATAATATACCTTTCAAGGTGGAGTATCTCCGAGAGGAAAATACATGCCAAATCTAGGACTATAATCATACGCAAAGGAGTATAGGCAGTCATAAAAATAGGTCCCGTAGTTTTAATTACATACCCTTGCACATAATATTGAAATGCTAAAGTTACTATTCCTTGGGTAAAACATTCGAAGAAAAAATATTAGAAACAAAATTAGAATACTTGTTTAATGTTGTAACTTGGACCTAACTTCTTAAAAAAAAAAATTGAGTTGGGTCTTTGAGTTTAGATGGGCTCATTAGCCCATTACTATAACAATTGTTCAAAAACATCTCAAATTCATTGTCAAACGATAGCTAACTACCTTTCGGCCCTTACTAGGCGCCTAATGAGCAATGTCCTTATTGAAAATTGTTACTAACCGCATATATTGAAGCAAAGAGTCTAGAGTCCAATCCCAACGACCAATCTTCAGGGTGTTTGGTCTCCATGAAAACAGTTAAAACACTGCTTTGAAGTGCACCAATAAAGCAAACCCATGTGGCTAGTGACATCTTTGTTGGATACTTTCTCAATGTTATGATCTGCAATTTGTAAGAAATTGCTTAGTCGGGGTTGAAACTGTATTTGAAAATCGTTTGAAACTTTAGTGACTATAGATATCATTTGTTAAAAGTAGAAGTTAGTGGTTCTCCTCATCTTTTGACCCGAGACATGATTTTATTCGTGTCAATTTAACAAAAACAAGGAAAAAAATGTGTATGCCTCAAAAGTCAACACATTATTTATCCAACATCAATTATATCACTATCTTAGTAGTATTGATTTTCTATCTAAAGTGCCATTTATTTAAAAAACTGAAATATTTTAATTTATTTTCTGAATATGCCTAATATCTAAAATTAAAATATGAGGTGCAACTACTCAAATTGGATCATCTACGACCGGTTTTATTGTATTGTCAAACCCTAAAATCTTAGATTTAGAGAATGAATTTAATTTATCTTTATTAATCTAACGGTCTAAAACCGACTCCACTATAAAGTCGACAATAGAGGATTCGGGCTCAAATATGTATATGTGAACATACTTGTAAAATGTAGAAAGCAGAGATGCCAACACAACCAATGAGAATAAACAATGCACCAAGGAGCCAGTGTGCACCAGTGGGATCATTCACATTTTTAGGTTGGTGCATTTGAGTAGCTACTGATGACCCAACAATTTGAACAACAGGACCTTTGTATAGTGCGATTAGTAAGCACCACCAAGATGCACCAGTGTGCCAATCACTTTGGCTTGCATCCTATCTCCTTGGTGGGTCTTGGGGATGCATTACTGGTGGCACTATACAAAGGTCCTGATGTTCAAATTGTTGGGTCATCAGCAACTACTCAGATGCACCAGCCTTAAAGTGTGAATGATCCCACTAATGCACACTAGCTCCTTGGTGCATTGTTTATCCTCATTGGTTGTGTTGGCATCAATGCTTTCTACATTTTACAAGTAAGTTCACATATACATATGTGAACCCGAATCCTTTATTGTCGACTTTATAGTGGATCAGGTTTTAGAATGTTAGCTTAATAAAGATAAATAAAAGTCATTCTTTAAATCTAATATTCTACGGTTGACAATACCATAAAACGGGTCGTAGATGATCCAATTTGAGTAGTTGCACCTCATATTTTAATTTTAGATATTAGGAATATTCAGAAAATAAATTAAAATATTTCAGTTTTTTAAATTAATGGCACTCTAGACAGACAATCAATACTACTAAGATAGTGATATAATTGATGTCGATTTGACAAAATAATGATAATAATGTGTTTACTTTTGAGGCATACACATTTGTTTTTTCTTGTTGTTGTTAAGTTGACACCAATAAAATCATGTATCGGGTCAGAAGACGAGGAAAACCACTAACTTCTCTTTTAACAAATTATGTCTATAGTCATTAAAGTTTCAAATAATTTTCAAATAAAGTTTCAACCCCGACTAAACAATTTCTTATAAATTGCAGATCATAACATTGAGAAAGTATCCAACAAAGATGTCACTTGCCACATGAGTTTGCTTTATTGGTGCACTTCAAAGTAGTGTTTTAACTGTTTTCATGGAGCGTAAACACCCTGAAGCTTGGTCTTTGGGCCTAGACACTAGACTCTTTGCCTCAGTATATGCGGTAAGTAACAATTTTCAATAAGGACATTGCTCATTAGGCGCCTATCAAAGACCGAAAAGGTAGTTAGCTATCGTTTGACAACGAATTTGAGATGTTTTTGAACAATTGTTATAGTAATGGGCCAATGAGCCCATCTAAACTCAAAGACCCAACTCAATTTTTTTTAAGAAGTTAGGTCCAAGTTACAACGTTAAACAAGTATTCTAATTTTGTTTGTGACATTTTTTCTTCGAAAGTTTTACCTAGAGAATAGTAACTTCAGCATTTCAATATTATGTGCAAGTCTATGTAATTAAAACTACGGGACCTATTTTTGTGACTTCTTTTACTCTTTTGCGTATGATTATAGTCCTAAGTTTGGCTTGTATTTTCCTCTCGAGGAAACTTCACCTTGAAAGGTATATTATAGCAACCCAGAGTGTATTCCTAACACTCTTCTAAATTTATTGCAAACTAAATAATCAATTTAGTCTCTAAAATCAAACACGTTAAACGTTACGATACATGACATTAACCGAACTTTCAACATAATATATAAAACTTAAAAAATCTTTGATTGCATCAACATTAGTCTTTTTGGATCGGTAAATTTCTACTTTAAATATTTATTCCCGAAAAGATTAATGTGATCAATGCTTTTCAATTTCTAGAATTATTTTGAAGTTTTTTTAATTTAAGAGATCGCATTATACAACGACTACAATTTTAAAGACTAAACTGATAATTATGAACGATTCTCATTCTCTCAACTTGTTTCTTTTCTAAAGCTTCACTCATTAAAATCAAATATTTTTGGTTAAGAATGTCAAACTCATATTTTCCACTTTGATTTGTTTTATGTACATCAACAATGTGGGAGGAGTGGTGGTGGTTACAGAACTATACGTCGTTGTATGGGCCAAATCAAAAGAACAAAAGCAATGATGTCAGATGAGTCCCCACAAAAAATCTTCCAACAAGGACAACAACTACCAATTAGTGTCCCCAAAATTGATGTCAATGATGATAATAAACCTCAATTGGTAATAATTGAAGATAAACCAGCACAGAGAATCAGTGTGGATTATCAATTTAAGTGGTCACCTTATTGGGATATATCTATGACTATATATAGTGCGACATGAGATTAGTCTAACAAAATATGAAATGCATATCTTCCTATCGTATTGCATTGTTGACTATAACAAAAATAAATAAAAGAGAATCTTAACGGTTATGTTCAAGAATGTCTCATTGTGTACGTAACTTTTAACTTGTGCTCAATACGTTAAATTGTCTGAAAAAATTGAACAAGTAAAAGAAAAAATTATTAACTAAGATGGAAGGTCTGGAAAAAAAAAAAAGAGGAAATAAATTGATTAATCATGTTGCATGAAAATATTTAAATATAAGTATAGACATATATTTTTGCATATTATATACCAAAGTTGATAGAAAGAGAAGCATTTGTAACAAGACTCTTCTATATGTGATGTATTAAACTATTAATTATGAAAACTAGAAACATATATTTTTGCAAACAACTGAATTGAAACATCACTTCAATAAAGAATATGAAATATAACACAATAACTTGTGTGGCATACTGGCAAGAAATAATTACATGTTCAGCCAAAAGCATTTCAATTCTAAGAAAAAATAATACTAGAGTTGATAGAGAAAATATCACATGGATGTAACTGTAATCAGAATTTAAAGGATATGTTTGAGACCAATTTACTATAAGGATGCACTAGAAATTATGAGGAAATCGTAGCATAAGTTAGTGATGGACATATCCCTCTCTAAATTCTAGTGCTAAATTATATTATGCTGAGTGACTATTTTTTAGGTATTTCGTCCCATAAATATGTCACTAAAATGTATATTTGTAGTACTGGAAAAAAATATTTAGTCTTAATATTGATGATGAACTTTTGGACATCATTGAAGATGGTATTGACATTCCAATAGATGAAGAAGGTGTAGCTATTGATAGAAAGAAACACACTGTTATTCATAAAAAACTCTACAAGAAGCCTCACAAAGTTAGAGGAGTTATTGTTGCTGCTTTATCTCACAGTGAATACTTGAAGTTAGGTGACAAATAAACTCCTAAAGCTATCTTCAAATCTTTGCTCTCAAACTATGAAGGTAACAAGAAGGTTAGAGAAGCCAAAGTTAATCTTCTTGTTCAATAGTATGAGATGTTCAAATCTCCTGCGGGTAACTGACAATATTTTCTTTTTGTATGTGGTCGTTGCTCATGCGGGTAACTGACAGTATGTTCATCTTCACCGCAGTAATGATTGTTATACCCTAATTTTGGACCTAAAAATACTTGTTCAATTCTTCTTTCCTTGCATTTCAAGTCATTTGAACCGTCTCTGATCAATTACATCTTCCTCTGCATTTTATTTCAATATTACTTGCAAAATTCATATAAAAGGGTATTTTAGTCATTTCCTGTGTCCAAGCTCATTTTAGTCCTTTAAAAATTGCTTGAGTCTTTTCAATTGTTTGAATAAGTTTTTATTTCAATTCCATGTCAAAACCCATTTTAAAAATTGCATTTGAAGTCATTTTGAGTCAGTTTAGCCCCTAGGGGCATTTTAGTCTTTTCATGTGTTAAAGCTCTGTTTAATCTCTTAAAATTGTCTCTAAGTCTTTTAATTTGCTTGTATAAGCTCTTGCTTCAATTCCTCTGTTAAAAACCATTTTTAAATTGCATCTGAGTCATTTTTAGTCGTTTTAGTCCCTAGGGGGCATTTTGGTCATTTCACACGAAATTTCGACAGAGAGAGGTTACTTTAAAGTACCTCATTTAAGTAGTTGGTTCGTTTTAGTCCATTTTGTGTTTTTTATTGGTTTCACTTTACGTTTATTTCAAATTACATTTTTTAATTCAATTTTATTAATTTTTTCATTTTAGTCCTAAAGTTTCCAAAAATTGCATATTTAGTCCCTTTGTGTCATTTTATTTTCTTTTAGGTCCTTTTTTGATTCGAATTTTTTTCCTTTCCTTTAGGTCAAACTTCTTGTTTTAATCCTTTTTGGTCAATTACATTTCAGTCCCAGAGTCATAACAATTTTGCAGAATGGTCCTTAGTGTTTTTTTTGCAGGTTAGTCCCTTAAGTTCTGGAAAATTGCAAAGAGGTCCCTAAAACAAGAAACCCAGCAAGGCCGAATATCTCAAGTCCAGTCCAGGTGTCACAAGTCCATTGGTCAAGGCAATACACATGTCAGTTATAAAAAGATCCAATCATCACAAGTCCCATTCAGAATTGAACACATCATCAGAATCACAGAAACAACAAACAAATTTCTCTCTCTTGGCAGTTAGATCAAAAATCTCAGAATTCTTCAAGAACACGAAGAACACACACAAACCCTAACTTTCCAGTAACAAAAATTTCAATCAATTGCAATGAATTCAAGGCAGTTCTCAGAGATTCACTGAGGAATCTTCATCATTGAACCCTAGCCACTGCAATTCAAGCTCCAATTCAAAGAATTCGAGCGATCACAGTGGTGAGAGAGAGAAGAAGAGCGAAATCATTCGAAGTGAACCAGAGAAGAAGAAGACGAACAAAAACGAAGCGCTTACCAGAAGAATCAGAAGCTCTCTTGAGGATTTCGTTCGAATCTCCAATCAAGTCCAGGTAAAACCACAAAACCTTCTCGTTTTCAGTTTTAAATCATCATCGAAGGCTTGTAAGCATAAATAAACGGTGAATCGAAGCAAAAACTTTGAAAAGATTCAAGAAAGAATTGAAACCGAAACCCTAAAATGTAAATTCTTCAAGATTCACCGTTTATTTCATGAATCCAAGTTTATAATCATCATCAGCGAAGAAAATAGGTTAGATTAGGGTTTAGTTTCAAGAAGATTAGAAAAAGTTTGAAAAACCTAGAAACCGTAAGTTCAAAGTCCGATCTACTTCGTTTTCATCACAATTTCACAAAAATAACCGTAGATCCGTAAACAGGGGAGGAAGACGAACGTTTCTGTGTAAAAAGTTTGAAAAAGTAGCATCAGATCGTCGGAGAAGATGAAGATTCCGATGAATCTTCATCTTCCTCCGCCGTCCTCCCCAGTTTCCGGCTAGGTTAGGGTTTTAGAGAGAGAAGAGAGAAGAACGAGTGAAGAGAGAGAATGAGAAGTGAGAAATGAATTAGACCGGTCACTAGGCATTTATATAAGCCCTTGGACCGGTCTGGTTCATTTGGTTCGCCTCTCTTTGTTTCCTGGCCGTTGGATCTAGGGTTGATCCATATGGATCAATCCAACGGCCCCTGAATTCCCTGAGAATCCATGATCCATGCAGGTTTGGTTGGGCTTAGTTCCTTCGTTTGTTTTGGATTTCCTGCTATGTACACCACTGGACCTTGCTTTTCACACCTCCTGCATGTCAAAATTTTGTGCAAAAATTCCAAATAAATTTCTATGAGTTCTTGATAATTTTCTTGGTGTTTTTATAATATTTTTGCATAATAAAATTTGATGGAAAATATGTGTATTAATTCTTGTTACTTGTTTACTTTTCTTGTTAATTTTTTGAGGAACTTTGCTATGATTTTGATCATGATACATTGATGCATGATATGGGTACTTAATGTGTGATTTTAAGATGTGTTTGCCACTGTTTTGTTATGTTCACTCCACTGTTGTATGATTGATTTGTTAGTCTCTTGTTTTGCAAGTCTTGTGAAAACAAAGTGTCAAATGTGTCTAAAAAATGTATCATACCTTTTGACTTGAGTATATTCCTATAATTCCCATGTTATGGCTACAATAAAACTCTTTGAATACTACCATAATAAGGAAATTATAGGTCATGTACTTATTGAGAGGTTATGGTGAATTTTAACTACATTTTGACACTTTTATTCTTGTCATTTTTACTATTCTTTGTTTAGTATATCCTTGTCTATCTTTCTATCATTTTGTGCCTTAAATTCACTAACCATTCTACTTCATATTTCATACATCATGAGCATTCCATACTTCATCTCCTCCTTCACTTTATTTCTTGTACATTTAAATTTTTACCAAGACTTAGAATGTAACATTTAGGAATTCTTGTACTTTACTTTCATGCAATTTAAATTCTTGCAAGACCATAGCATGTAACTAGGGCATGATGTAAAGGACAATGGACTCTAATGATGTACACCGACACAAGCACCGACACATGCACACACCTCACTTTAGATATATGGCTAGGATATGCATGCTTAGATGTATGTTTAGGATTGTATGTTTAGATGGATGCTTAGGCTTTACACTTAGAAAAACCTCTTTTCTAAAAAATATGAACAATATCACTCAAATCTTTTTCACAATAAACCTTGGGATCAAAATCCCATTGTATTTTTCCTTTCATTTTCTTAATCAAATTTCAACGAAAATTAATCATACTTGACCCTTTTTCCAAAATAACTAATCAAACCTCACAATTTCACAATCTTATGCCCTTGAGGCCTCTTTCTCTTATTCTTCAAAATTCCATTTTCAAACTTAAAATCAACCAACAAAAACAAAAACATTTTTGGAAGAGAACTACGGTGGATTTGATCCCTTAAACGGGTACGTAGGCAAGGACAAAATTCCTTCAATTCAACTAAAATAAAAATCCAAACACATTCTTCTCCCTCCAATTCTTCACTTAGAATACTCTTAGGCTTAATATCATCTTTCAAAATAGCATTTAAAAATAAAGCGCGCGCGTAGAAAGTAAAGACGGTTCCTATAGGATACTATAGTCGTTATGGGGGCCTAACACCTTCCCGTAGCGAAAACAACTCCCGGACCTCGATTCTCAAGGGTTTTGCTTACTTTTTCCCTTCCCAAGAAAAAATAAGATATCACCGGTTGAAAAGGTTCAAACGTAATCAATGTTTGACACCCGAAAACCAAGATAAAACAATGATGATAGAAAGTCTTTTCTCCCCAGTGATAATTATTAGTTTGTCCCTCAGTCGGCATACACTTGCCGCTCGTTGCATGCATTTATATTCATAAGCATTGCATTCTCAGCATTTCAACCGGTCAAAATTGGTGTATTTGGTATTTAAGTCTCTTCGATCCGTTGATTTAAAAATTTTATCTTTTTAAATCCCGAGATGAAGTAACTTAAATAGGGGCATCTGTCATACCCCAATTTTTGACCAAAAAAATCCTACATTCATACACTGACACGTGTCCTTTGGCCCTTATCAATCTTTGACTTTTCAACGAAAAATTCGGCAGAGAGGTATTTTAAAATACCTCATATTTGATTCCGAGTCGGGCCCTCTTCTCTCAATTTTTCATTTTTTATTTAAATTTTGGTTTCCATCTTTTATTAACTTTAAAGTCATTTTTTTATCTTTATATTTATATCATTTTTGTCTCTTATTTTAGTCCTTCTATATTTTTATTTTTTTAACGTCCAAAATAAAGCCAATTTAACACAAGAAGAACATTCTCAAGAGTGTTCTGCTGAAGTTACAAATGCCACCATATCACAGCTCATTCACAGCTCAAACAGCCTGTCATGTTTCCTCTCCAAGCCAAACAGCCTGTCATGTTCCTCTCCAAGCAACATTATTTTGCTCATAACTCAGTTCTATAAATATAACACCTGCAGACAGCAAATAAAACACACAGAAAAACACAACAACCGGCAAGGCATTTTTTTTTTTTACACAAATTGCTAAACCTGCATAATCAATGTATCATAGCAACATAGTAACACAACAAAGAAGCTCATCGAATCGTAACTTTCATCATCAACACCAATCTCAACACAAAACCCAATCGGCCAAAATCAATGAATCCAGCAACCAAACCCATCGCAAATCCATCCACACACACACAAACCAAACCCACGACCAGCACAACCCCATACACCCGAGTTCAAAGAAATCCCAAACAATCACGAAGTGACAGATCCAAACGGATCCATAACCACACACCAAAGTTAGTTTTCTTTGCCTTTTTTAGATCTAGAGGCTTATGGTTAGTATTTGGAAATTTTAAGGGGAGGAGAGTGTAGAGGAGAAGAAAAGAAGTAGAAAGGACAAAAAAAATAATAATAAAAGAGGTGGCTCTAGCGGCGGCGCCACCACCTATGGTGGTTGGCCACCGCGTTGGAGGCCATCTCCGGTGACTAAAAAAAGAAGAAGAAGAAGTTTGTGAAGGGAGAAGAGAGAAGACGTGAGGGAAAGAAAAGAGAAGGAGAGAGAAAGTTGTGAAAATGAAAAAAAATGAGTGTTAATCCCCATTTATACCAACCTTTAAGCTGACCCATTAACCCATGGATCTGTTCCATAACCGACCCAACTTTTAACCCACTCCAAGCCCATTTTCGTTTTAGCCTTAGACCTAGCATGCTGCTCCCTTTGCTAATTTTCTTCACTACTGTTTTGCTGTTTTATATCCCCATTATACTGCTGCACCCCCTTCCCTGCATCTAACTTTATTTCTTTTCATGCATTTTAAATTCCCCTTGCATTTTATTTTCCTTTAGCATTTATTCTTTTACTTTATGTTTATTATATCATCATGCATTCTTAATTTTCATCATTTATTTTTATTGTATAGCTATTAGAATGTACTTAGGTCCAATGTACACGTAAATGAGAAAAAGTGCGCGCGTGTGTGTGTGTGTGTTTTATTTATCGCTTTATATATTATCATTACGGACTTTGTGGTGATCCAATGTCACTACAAAAGACCACGCGCTTTTATTTTCATTGCTCCGTTAGTTTCATTTTCATTCATTATTCAAAAATAACAAAAAACATGCAAATAATCAAAATCACAAAAATATTTTTATAAGCAAACCTTGATTTTTTCAATCAAGTGATCGTCTTTTTTTATTTTCTTTCTTAATCAAATCATCAATCAATTTTAATTCTACTTTAAATCTATTTTGCTTCAATATCAAAAATACAAACAAATCCCAATTTGCCACTTGGCTTTTCATTTTAAAACCTTTTTCAAAAAGATAAAAAACACGAAAACAAATCAAACGACAATTTCTACCCCGAACTACGAGGTTTTGATCCCTCACGGGTACGTAGGCAAAGGACACGCGTCCTTCCAAATCAATAAAAATGTAGATAAATTATGTCTCTATTTTCTTTCATCATTTCAAATTCCATTTTTTAAAGCAAGCAAGTTTATAGCACAAAAGTTAAATAAAATCAAGAGGTTCTCGTAGAGTACTACGAATATTTAGGGTGCTTAACACCTTCCCTAAATATAACCAACCCCTGAACCCTTAATCCCTAAAAAATGTGGTATTTGAACCTTTTTCCACTTTCTTTTGAAAAGAATTAAATGTTCAGTCGTGAAAGCAAAAGCGGGTCGAACGCCAAATCAAATGGCCTTTGAAAGTCCGAAAAATGACGCGACATGATACTTTACTTTAATTGTTGTTTATTGTTTATTTTGCTATAGTGTCGTATCTGTTGTCTAGGACATCAGTATTGTTGAACCTGTTGTCAAGGACATGGATGGAGCTTGATGAAGTAGTTTTGCATCAAAAACAAGATAAGTATTTGTATCGTCTCCACAGGGATTAGTGCGACATCACGGATAGTTCAACTTCAATTATCATTCTAAGTTAAAAGGGTGGTTTGATTGTTTCATTTACAACTAGATAAACTATTTGCAAAAGTAAAAAGATGAGATTAATAAGGATTGAAAGTAGAGTTCCTTAACCAAGCGTCACACATAACCTAATGATCCATACGAATTCTAGCTATATAACCAATATTATCACAATCAATTCTAAACTATCCTTCGTGTCCAAAGTGATATAATTAACTCTAAGGTATCGTTTAAACATTCGTGTCCAAATCCCTTAAACGATAACAAAGTCGATCGAATAACCTAATCGACCGTGTCCAGCCTGATTAAATATCCGAAAGCATTTAACTCTTGATTATGGTGATTATCACAAGATTAACAAAGATGTCAAGTAAGTTAACCTAAGATATATTGCTACTCTAGCTCTAGATTCAAGAGTTTGTGTCCAAAGCATCTTGAATCTCATTGAAAGCATTAACACAAGAATAACAACAATATTGAATATAAATTGCTAGAACCATATTTTGCAAAATCAAAAGGATTACATGTTTAGCAAGATCAAGTACCTCTCATCCCAACAAAGAGTATTTAGCTACACATCATCATGGAAGCCTTGCAAGGATGGCTTGAAAAGGAAGGATTCATTCTCCTAGTGATGTCTCAACAAAGGAATAAGATCAAAGGAATAAGATCCAACTTCCAAAATCACTCTCACTCTATATGCTCTTGCCCTATTTCTCTCTATGATATTATCTATGAAAGCTTAGAGAAAACTAATAGAAAACTAACTAAGTAACTATCTAATAAGTTCCCCTAATGAACTACTAATATATATAATAAAGCAAGCCCAAAATATCTAAAAATATCTTCAAGGAATAGCAAGTGGACCACTTGCTTTGAGCAAACCGTCCTTACTCACGCTAATAGCGCCAAAATCGCTAATAGCGAAATTTCTTTAAGCTCCAGATACGCCAATAGTGTATCTCTCTGGACTTTGACACTTTTTTGAACACGCTAATAGCGTAGAACACGCTATTAGCGCCATTTCTTCAAGCTTGCTGGACAACTTCTGCCATTTTGCACTTTTTCATGATGAATTGGTCTTTGATCAGTGTCTTGAGGCTAATTCCTGCACAAAAGGATAGAGTGATGATAAGTAAAGCGTAATAAGGCATTTAACGCTTATTTCTCGGCTTTTCCTTCAATTACTTGCAAAGAAAGCAACAAAAAGTGCTTAAAATATAACATGAATTTAACAATTTTATGACACTTATCAGAGCTTAGTACAAATGAAAAGGGGCATCTGCCACCCATGAAATACATAGGACCCCTATAGTACCCATGTGCATATTAACATTCACCACCCATGATTTCATATTCACTTGGTTCACTTATACTAAATTTTATTTTATTTTAAGTAAAGGTCCACTCATATTCTCCTTTTTTGACCGGCCACTCATATTTTTTTATAATAAACAAATATAGCATATTAAATTAATTAAGTTATATTCCTATTCCCAAGTAGAAGCCAGCCATCAACGTTTGGGTCTTTGAGAAATTAGGGGTGATAAAGATACCCTAGATCATACATTCAAGAACAATTACACTCTAAAGTTCCAATAGTAGATGTCTACATTTTGGTATTTTTTTGGCAAGATATGTTTTTTTTTTGTCATTAAACTAAATTTATACAATTATCAATAGTGGATGCTTGTTATTGTTTATTTTATTTATCGTGTCTTATATTTTTGCCCCCTCGATAAATTTTTCTGACTCCGTCCCTGGTACATGACATCAGGTTGGACATTTGTCCAGCGAGTGCTATAATTTCATATAGTTCTAATCAAATTATAAATTAAAACATTACATAAAAATTACTAAAACCTGAATGCATTGCTGCCTTCGTCCCTTTTTATAAGAAAAATGTTTGTAGTATTTGTCATAAATGTATGTTTTTTTTTTTGACAAAATAAAACATATTCATTCATTCAAATTGAAATAGTACATCGATATAATGCAAATTCGCTAAAAACAAAAAGGATGAATCTGTGAACAGACTCACAACATCCATGTTAATAGCATAAAACGGCAAAGTAAAAATGCCTAATATGACTATATTTAAATCTCCGGAATAACCATGTTTCCGGATCTGCAACGTGGATGACTCCAAAGTCATTGATTGGATCTGCACTGGATCGAAGCTGATCTGACAATCTGAAGCGATCAAATACATGAGAGAAATAAGAAAAACAAACAATGTCGCACAAAGACGACGAACAACCAACGTCGCACGAAGACGACGAAATCACAAAATAAAACGAAATAGATGTGAAAATCACTTATTTCAATAAAAGGGAAATAGAAAAACGAGTTAGAGGGGTGATTTTGGGTCAAAAATTGACCCTAAATCACTCCTCTTTGGTGGATGAAGGAGAAGAAACTAGGGTTTTTGTGATGGCTCACAAGAGAGAAAGGAAAAAGAGCATAAATGTATGTTATTATTTCCAAATTACGCTTTGTATATAGAGATATTTAATGTTAACTTTTCATATTTTAAGGTATATTGATAATATTAATGATGAGTGTATTTAAAAAAAAGAGCGTCCCCGTGAGCTTAGCTCAGTTGGTAAAGACAATGCATAATATATGTATGGTCTGGGGTTCGAACCCTGGACACCACCAAAAAAAAATTTAAAAAAAAAGAGCAATAATTAAAAAAAAGAGCAATAAATTAAATATTAAAATAAATATTAAAAAAAAGAGCAATAAATTAAATTAAAAAAAAGAGCAATAAATTAATCTAAAAATTAATTTGTAGATAATCTTATATTTAGGGAATTTTTTTTTATTTTTGTAAAGTAGTCTCGTAAAAAGTGAGGGAGGGAGTGGATGATTAGACCATATGTTATAAAAACCATTGTTGACATTGGCATCATCGGCATTATTCGGAGTAATCGATGGTGTCTTTCCATTTATAGTTTTCTGATTTGTTTACCAGTTTCTTGAAACCATTCCCAATGTGCTGAATGAGGTGTACCTATGAAATAACGATGAAGTTTTCTAATTTGATGACCACATCCTAATGTATATTACACAGGGTACATAGTAAAATCAACCTCATATTCATATTCATAAATACTTGGCTATAGCTATACAAAATATTTCACTAACAACTCAAGAAATCAACTATCACAAAGCTGCATGTGAAAGTTTTGGAGCCTAATGCAAGAAAAACTGCTTCCTGATTTACTTCACGCATTCTTCTTAGTTGAACCATCCTGAAAAATAAAAGGTTGTTCTTCTTACAAACTAATGGCCACTAGTGAGGGCGAAACACTCCTCGCACTCTCAACTTCTGCGAAGGTGTTGTTAGACAAGACTCTTTATAGTGAGCTCGTGGTCAACTTCCAGACCACCAAGCTTGTTGCTTCACTCTTGGAAAAACTGAAGTCAATTTTGGCGAAACTTCAAACTGTACTTCAGAATGCTCAAGAGAAACGAATCACCACAATGACCCTGAAGTAGATGACAAATTTGAGTTAAAACTGTGGCCAGATATCAGCTCAAAAGATTTTAATATTTCCAGGATTTTTGAATCTATTGTTGTACCCATAGTTGTCAAAGCGAAAACGCGGCGCGGCGCGGCCACCCCAAAAATTGACGCGGCGCGGTAAGCGGGCGCGACGCGGGCGCTTTTACATGACGCGGACACTAAAACTAAATATTATATTATTAATTAAGGACTAAAAAAGTATGAAAAAAATATATTTAGTATTAATATAGATGAGAAAATTTTATTTTGCATTCACATTTATACTTCATCTTGATCATATTAATTCCTAGATCTCTAGATCTCCAATCAATCTTTCACTTCTTCCCTCTCTTCTTCATTTTGACTGTAAAAAAAAGGATGATTAACAGAGAACAGAGATGAGATTTTGTGGTTTCTGATGAGATTTTTTTGTTGACCCGCTTTTTGCCCGCGTTGACCCGCATTGACCCGCTTTTGCCCGCGTTGACCCGCTTTTGTTCCGCTTTTGCCTAACGCGCGACTCGGTCGCGTTCTGACGCGCTAGGCTGTTTTCAGCCGCTCCGCGCCGCGATCGCGCCGCGTTAGACCGCTATTGACAACAGAGGTTGTACCAGCCTTTTACCCAAATATTTTGCTTGTATTGGATAACTTGTCGGGTGCACAATCTGTCAATTGGATATATCTGATGGATATCTTTAATGCCGCGGAAATGGGAAGTAGGATCATTGTTACAACACGAGATGAAAGAGTTGAAATATCCATGCAATATTTTGTTTATGTCCACTATTTAAGACCTCTTGAATGTGAAAGTTGCTGGTCTTTAATTGCAAATCATGCATTTGGAGTATGTAACTACCAACAACATTCCAATCTAGAAGAAATTGGCAGCGAGATTTCAAAAATATGTGGTGGATTACCATTAATTGCAGTGTCACTTGGGACTCTTCTTCACACCAATATTTCCCCTAATTATTGGAATTATGTGCTAGAAAGTAACATTTGGGAATTGAAAGATGATAAGGTGCAAGCTGCTCTTCAATTGAGCTACAGTTATCTTTCGAATTCTATTCTATTTATTCTTGAAATATTAAAATAAGGCTCCTTTAAAACTATGCTTTGCATATTGTTCAACTTTTCCGAAGAAGTCCATCTTAGAAAAGAAAATGGTAGTTCAGTTGTGGATTGCAGAAGACTTGGTAGAATCATCAACAGGTCAGAAAAGTATGGAAAAAGTTGGAGAAGAATACTTTGATGAGCTAGTGTCAAGGTCGTTGATACAACAACGATCGATTGGTTATGACAAAGATAGCTTTCAAATGCATAACATCATCCATGATTTAGCTACAAATTCTTCATCTCAATATCCCATCAGGTTTGACTACCTTAGACTCTCATACAATAGAGGAATGTATGACTCATTTAATAAATTTGATAAATTGTATGGATTATATGGTTTACGTACCTTTCTTGCATTACAAATACAGAAACCACAACCTTTTTGTTTGTTATCGAACAAGGTAATACATGACTTGGTGCCAACATTTAAACGATTATGCATGCTGACTTTGTCAAACTACAAGAGTATCACTGCGGTTCCCAACTCTATTGGAAATTTGTTATACCTGCGGTACTTAAATCTTTCTCACACTGAGATTGAAACGTTGCCTTCTGAAATATGCAAACTTTACAATCTGCAATTCTTGTTAATGTCTGGTTGTAAAAGGCTCACTAAGTTGCCGGAGGACATGGGGAAATTGGTTAATCTACGTCACCTTGACGTTAGTGACACTGCTTTGAGAGAGATGCCCATACATATAGCCAAACTAGAAAATCTCCAAACTTTGTCTGATTTTGTTGTCAGCAAACATAATGGTGGACTGAAGGTTGCAGAGCCGGGAAAATTTCCCCATCTACATGGGAAGCTTTCCATCTCACAATTGCAAAATGTCAATGACTCTGAAGCGGTTCAAGCCAATATGAAGATGAAAGAGCGAATAGACGAGTTGGCTTTGCAATGGGATTGTGGTAGTATTTTTTCAGATTCACAAATTCAAAGTGTTGTACTTGAACATTTGCACCCCTCAACAAATTTGAAGCATCTCACCATCAAAGGCTTTGGTGGAATCAGTTTTCCAAATTGGTAGGGTTGTTTTTTATTTACCAACATGGTGTATTTGAGGATCTCGAATTGTGATGATTGTTTATGGCTTCCATCCCTTGGACGATTGGGTAATCTGAAAGAACTCATTATTGAAGGGATGCAATCAGTACAGACAATTGATACTGAGATCTATGGAAGTGATAGTTCTCCTTCATTTCAACCATTTCCCTCATTGGAGACTCTGCAATTTCAGAATATGCAAGAGTGGGAGGAGTGGAACCTGATTGGAGGTACGGCTAAGGAGTTTCCTTGTCTAAAAACTTTGTCACTACGTAAGTGCCCGAAACTTAGAGTAGGAAACATACCTGAAAAATTTCCTTCCTTAACTAAACTTGAGTTAAGAGAATGTCCTCTATTGATTCAATCAATGTCATCATCAGATCATGTATTCAGGCAACCGTTGTCCCCTCTAAATTCTATTCGAGAGTTGACAATAGACGTCATTCCATCTCCAATGTCTTTAACAACAGTCTGTCTACCAAAAACCTTGAAATCGCTTATAATCAGTAATTGTGAGAATCTAGAGTTCCTTCCTCGTGAATACTTGCACAATTTCACGTCGCTTGAAGAATTGAAAATATCTTATAGCTGTAATTCAATGATATCATTTACCTTGGGAGCTCTCCCTGTCCTCAAGAATCTGTTTATTGAGGGTTGTAAAAATCTGAAATGGATACTAATTGCAGAAGACGGGTCGCAAAAGAGTCTCTCATTTCTTAGAAGCATCAAAATATAGGATTGTAATGAACTGAATTCATTTCCCCTAGGCGGATTGCACACTCCAGACCTCATTCATTTTGTTGTGTGGAAGTGTCAGCAGCTTCAGTCACTACCAGAAGCAATGAATAGTCTAACTGACCTTCAAGAAATGGAAATTGATGATATGCCAAATCTTCAATCTTTTGTCGTAGATGATTTGCCTATCAGTTTGCGGGAACTGACTATTGGCTCTCTTGGAGGGATTATGTGGAATACCGAGCCAACTTGGGAACATCTCACTTGTCTTTCAGTGTTGCGAATTAATGGCAATGCTACGGTGAACACGCTGACACTATGCATCAGTGGTCTTAATAATATAAGCATTGATGGGATGTGGCTTCAACATCTCACTTCTCTCCAAAACCTTGAGATTGTTAACGCTCCAAAACTCAAGTCATTGCCAAAAAAAGGATTTCCTTCCTCTCTTTTGGTACTAAATATGACTCGCTGCCCATTGCTCAAAGCAATTTTGCGGAGGAAGCGAGGGAAAGAGTGGAGTAAGATTGCTCACATACCTGCCATAATTATTGATGATGAATTGATCACATGAGTTTCTTATCGTGGTTAGTCACTGAAATTCCTATTTTTTGTTTCTTTGTTATCATGTATTCATGTCAGCATCAATTAATATTGTTAATTTCAATAGTAACATCAAAATACAATACAATAATACTAACACTCTTTTTTAATTATAGAACTATCTTCTGTTTCACCCCTGCTTCTGCCCAATCTTGTTGTTGCGAGAAGACAAATTCGCATGCCCGACCTGCAACCAAGTCCAGTAAATGTTTTACTGAGGATGAACAGATGAAAAGGAGAAATATCAACTGACTCAAAATATGTAAAAGGTGCTCTTTTTGTCTATATGACTTCATATATATTTTAATGAGTTGGTTTAAATGCATTGGATGTATCAAACTTTGTAATGTCGTTAAGGTTCTTCTCTAATCTATTAGTGTAGTAAATATCATTTTTTGCATTTCCACAAATATTGATATTTTATTCTTCTTTTTCTACTTGCACCAGCCCAAAAAGATGCCACCTTTAAGCAGAGTTCTCTAATTGTGTTTGTTTGTTGGTTGAAGCTGAATTGGATTGGTCATGAAGGCCAACAAACTTTCCAATCTCTGTGATTGAGTTTGCTGTCATTCTATGTAGATTTGTCTCAATTTTATTTAAGTTTTTATTGTTCCTTTGCCAATGATGCTGGTTATTTCCACTATTAGAGTTATGTTCTTCTTATATACCAGGAAAGAGTTCTAACTGATGTGTGGCAAAGCATCTTACAGCTTTTCCTTATAAAACTGTTAAGGTAACACAATAATAGTTGGACTTTTTTAGATTAGGTTGCTACATGGCATCGCCAATAGGAAGTGCGAAAATTGGTTTTATTAAGTGTATGATCATTTTCTAAAAAGAGAATATTCAACTACTTAGCCACCTCACCAGTCTTCTTAGAGTCACATTCTTACTCATATTTTACATGTATGGTCTTAACTCTCAACTATCAAATTCTTTTTTAATTATATCATGTTATTTTTTTTGACATGCAAAATTACTTATTCCCAAAGACATCATATTTGAAATTGATGGAGTTGCTTCTAACCTTGTCTAGGACCGTGGTAATATTGTGTTTAGAGGACTGCCAAGCTTTATGCACCAATTCTTCATAATTGTTGTGATCGATCGAAGTGGCTTCAAAACGGAAAGGTCTAGGCCCTCTGGCAAGGGGTAGGCCACCAAAGCGGAGGAGAGGATTATGATCAGAATGCCGTCTACAGAGCACTTCCACAAAGGCTTCAGGAAAGTCAAGGAGCCAAGCAACATTAGCTAGACCTCTCTATCAAGCTTTTTGGAAAGAATTTTGAGGCCATTATTGTTGCGATGCCAGGTGAAACGGCCTCCAACTGCAGTAAGATTAATCAAACTGCAGCTGTCCATGAAATTGGAGAAGGTTTCGGCTCTTGTGTGGTGAAAAGATACATTGAATTCAAATCTAAACTAATTATTCTAGCCGAAAAAATCCCAACAAATTATTTTCATGTCCATAAAGCAGCCTCAAAAAGAACCCTAACCTCATTATCTATAAATAAGCTTGAATCCATATGAAAAAAGTGCACAACAAAACAACTCCAAAGAGATAAAAAGTTCAGCTTTAAGAAGAAAAGAAACAATCATGCCTTCCTCCTTCTCTGCTCAATCAGGTATGTTTCATCAGAAATAGAATCTTAACAAAGATAGTATATGCTTTGTGATTATGGTGGTTATCGCAACCATTATTTAAATTAAACTTTGATAAGAATTCAAGCATGAAGAATTTAAGGCATTAAAAACATTATTTTGATTTGTAAAATTGTAAATAGTTTTATATTTTATTCATCATACATATACACATATCTTATCAGTCTTATATTTTATTTACAATGTTTAGAACCAGCACGTTGCTATTATGGATTATCTGATAATATCAAGAGCAATACGAATATCTTTGAAGAATGAATACAATCTAGAGGTGCAACGCCCCAAGCTCATGCCCACCAATCAGTTAAATTTTCAAATTGATGTTCTCTCGCATTCAGTTGATTCAAAATCAGTTACACATCTTAAAACGTTAATCCACAATTATCAAGAAGTGAGCTGCAAAAGGTTCTTCCAAGAGGGTCAAGATTGGTCTCTGGCTATCTTGTTCCACCATGACTTTCCCTCTGATTCACTTGAGGAACTAGCACTGAAGCTCGTGTCAGAAGTTCATGAATTGTTCGATTTCGATGAGAGATTATTTGGTTCTGATCTTGCTAATGGAGTTGGACCTTCCGATGCTCGTCGGTTCACTTTGCATCTTAGAATTGTCGTGGAAATATAATTAGTTAGATATTAGATATATAGTAACCATTTTTCACAAATTAAAAGCTATTATCTTTCTTGATTTGATCACACTGTGAATGCATATGTTGAGTTAATATTAATATTCTGGATTTGTTTATTAAGGTTAAACCATTAATTTATGATAGATATGTTCCACATATTGTTTTCTTCAAATTTATCCTATGAAATCTTTGATATTCTTTTCTTCAATGCCTCCTCCTCTTTAGTTCATCAAGAACATACTGCACCTAAAACTCTTGAATATATAGTAATATACTAAATTGAAAATTTAATTTTCTTATCAAATAATTGAATCTCAAACTCATGTATAAATTGATTCGACATGTATTCACAATCACAAATGTCAGCACAAAAAGAGATGATGCGCATAGAAAGGAGAAAGCCTAATACCACAGCTAAAATATTACAGCCTTGTGTTTTTACAATTCCACAAGTCAAGTATATCACTGATCTTGCGTTTCCTTCAACTGCAAGGAATTCAAAACTCCCTTGCAGGCTAGTCTTGTAGCTGTTTTCTTGTCAGCAGAACCTTTGTACTCGTATTGATGAATTACACCATCTGCAATCACCTCAATTCTACAGCTAGTAACGCCGTCGTTCCTGGACAAGTTCTTCTCCATAGTATAATTCATTTTCTGACACAGTTCAGTTAGTTCTCTGATCGGATGGATCGTTAATGTATCAGGTGTCACAAGGGGTTTCAAAAGAGGTCTTATGCTTTGCCACACAACCTCCTTGTTGTATCCTGAATCAACAAATATAGCACCAGCTAGAGACTCTATGATGTCTCCAAGTACCTGGAAATAATAGGAACAATCTTAGATCATCAGATTCACAACATAGAAAAATGCACTAACAACATTTACATCTTTATATTATGTTCAAATAGAACTAATGACCCTAAAGTAGACAAAGCATACTATGAAAACCACACGACATTGACACCGACACGAGTTTTCTCTGCTCAAACAGTACTATGACAGTAATAGCGTTATTCCTAGATTTCAACAAACTAACCTTGGGGAATGAAGCCTCGGACTCCCATCCAAAAGTTTGTGATGAAGACCGTTCATCAAATTTATCAAGGGTAGCTTCAATATGTTTATGTAACTCCTGGGAGGCATGGAGTACATGTTTATGCAGTTGAACCTTGACGGCAGACATTGCATAACAATCATTGTTCACAGAAGCTGACCGCATATCAGTTAACTGCCCAGGTGTCATGCCAGGATATTCATTATACAAATGTGTAGTAATGAGATAATCCAACACCGAGTCTCCTAAGTATTCAAGTCGCTGCAGGGAAAGGAATATATCATTTAAAAAATTAGGCAAAAGCAAAACACATGTAACAAGAATAAGGTATTGATTTGTCAAAAGAAAAGGATAAGGTATTGTTCGGATAAACAGCTTAATAAACTATTTATGTAACAATCAAGTTAAATCATCTTCATAAGCTATCCTGCAGAGCTAATGCAAGTAAGCTGAAAACAACCTATGAACATGCCATATGTTGTTTTCATAAGCTCTGCCAAACAGTATAAAAAGTGCTTGTGCTAGTAGATATGCTCATATAAACCACTCCAAACAGACCCTAAGAGGAAAATATAATTGATCGTGAAGAAGATTGTGAATTAGTAATATTTATAAATTAGGTTCATCAAGACTTCACAAAAGATAAGCTAATCAATATGGAGTCCAAGAAAATTCCGCCTTACATTGATAATATCTGGTTTCTATATGAAGAGTAAATACCAACAATAAGTACCTGATAGCATCTTGGTACGTCAGGCAGCATGTAAGAACCGTGTGTCATAGCTTCTACTAATAGGGAACGGTCCCTAAACGAGTACTTCAAGAGGGATTCTAGATAGCTGACATTAACTAGATTATCTGGACAAGCATTGACTTGCCTCTCATAGGGTGTAATATTAAGATTCACTTTGATACCAACCCAATCCATAAACAACAATGCAGCCATCTCACTGCCAGTGCTAAGGAATGCACCAATTAGTGCTTCGACAACATCAGCAACAACTTTCCGTTTCAATTTTCTATTTCCACGAGTATATATTTTTGTCCCCTTGAAAATTGTCTCTTCTAATTTAAAACATCTTGATTTAACTCCAGGAATGATCCAGGTCTTAGGATCAAAAGGCTCATTCCGTATGAAGCCCTGCAACTCAGAGGAATATATAATCAACAACAAAATTAATGTATTATCTGCAATTACAGTTTCAAAATAATAACGCAAAATGAAAAGCCAAACAATACAACATAATCAATATTTATAAGCATTACTGTTTTGAGAACATAATACTTATTACGGTAAATAGTGAGTATTGTACACTTTTTGTTTTGATCTTCAGTGCTTCGAGAAAGCAAAAAACTGAAAATAAAAAAATTGATACCGACATAATAATCAGCCAAGTTAGAAGCATATTATAGGATCAAAATTATAATAACTCCGATCTTCTGCAAACTTCTAAAAACACAATATCAACTAATTAAGAAATCAGTTGAAAGACAGCTTCATAAGAGATGTAAGCATACAAGATTAAAGACTAATCTATTAAAAAGAGAGGGAGAGAAAGAATACCGGAAGTATAGAACTGCAACCTAACTTACAGAGGGCAGCGTTACAAATGATCTTCTCCCTCTTCACACTAAGAAGACCCTCGTGATGATTTTCATACATATTAAAAAGCTGTTGACTAACAGCATATTTTAAAAAAGAATCTCCTAGAGTCTCCAGAGACTCGTAATGAAAGGTCTCCTTGCATGATTTTGTGGTCATTGCTTCCAAGACCTAAAATGCAAAATGCAGATACCATCAGTGCAAATATCTTTAAAATGTACTAACCAAAAAAAGCAAGAGGAGAAAGTTCCAAAAGGAACTCTTTACATTCATTATTCGGAGTCTTACCGTTTTCAAGTACAACTTTGTTTCAAAACTACTTTCATTATTAATAAATTATTATACGAGAAACATACAATAAAAAATAAACTGTTTTTCTAAACTTATTACCTATTAAGGAAAAAACCAATAGATACAGAATTCTTAATTCTGGAAAGAAGAAAAACTAGCCCACCTTGAATGTTTGAATACCGTTCTGAGGGCAATGATTCAAATGCATCTTTTTAAAGTTCAAAGCTACAAGCAATGACTCAAGTCTATGCATGATCGATGGAATAAATGAAAATGAATAAAGAGTTCTGACTGATATTGGTGACATGATTATAGAGCAAAGTTCAGGAGGTAACTCAACAAAGGTCTTGCTCACATCTGAAAAAGAAAAACACACGATTAATATCAGATTACACATTATTGCGTGCTTTTATGAACACCAAAGTCCAAATGTTTGCATGGTACTCACTAAGAAAAGATCAAGGTACCGCAAAAAACAAAGTAAAAAATTTAAAGCTCAAACCTCTGTCCTTCGATTGCCTATATCCGTGACAATAATTTTTTACTGGAAAAACGTGTCTTGCCTTAAGTAGGCGTTGATGCTCAAAACGCAATTGAATGCCATGTCTGAAACTCAGAAAAGGATAAATTAGAATAATGCCCTAAAATAGATAAATTAACCGCATAATATATAAGGCACTAGAGCTGATAGATTAACTTGACCCTGAACATCTACCACAAAAAATTACTTACTTTTGTCCAAAGTAATTCTTGTACGTGGTCACTTCACCATCCCCTACTTCCAGAGCTGAATTTCCATCCAATTCCATTATACCAGTGGTGATGTAGGTACGGCCATTATGAGGAGTACAAATCAAAGCATTTCGCAATATGCAAGGGCAAACTAAACCCTTTTCAGTGCATATATTTGCGTCATGATGCAGACACTTAACTATAGATGGATGTATGGAATTAATAGTTATCCAATCAACAGATGGTGTTTCCTCTATAGCAATTGATGGCAGCAGAAGATAATCAAACTCAAGATCATCTTCCAAACAGAATTTGTCGGAAACAGTTTCCATATCTGTTTTATTATGGTTCATAAGAATTCCAAGGACATTAACTTGGAATCTTTTACACAAAAGAACCTGGAAAATGAAAACAAACCATAATTGTTTTGACTTTTCCAACACTTGCGAATATGTCAGATGCAATTAAAAAAAACAATTAAAGGAGTAATAGAGAGATACCTGATCCGGAGAGAGATTAATGGATCCTTTGTATCTCAAGTTTACAGACAAGCTACCTCTATCGAAACACATGTCAAATTGCATGCATTCAGTTTCTAGATCAAGCTTGACTCTAGTTGCAAGAAAAATGTCTTGCACAGTGATATCGTAGCTAAAATTTTGTTTTAGCTCTATTAAATAACAATAGTATATTGTGTTACTATTGTTTGGCATACGATTCACCAATTCAAGTGGTACATAACTTGGTTGATCCACATCATATGGTTCATTCCCTGTAAGATTTTTTTTTTTTGCGTCGATGCCATTTATAGAATTAGTATATGGTTAAATAGAAACTTACATTCACGTAATATTAAAAATTTAAAGGCAATAATAATAAAATGAAAAATGAATAGAAAGCATGAAGTTACCAAAGTCCTCCACCTCTGCTTCTTCAACGACTATAGAAGGAACAAGATTATCTGTCAAAGCTCCAGTCATATGAAGTCGTTTGCATGCTTCAAGACATGCAATATTTTTTAAGAACTTTGAGTCACCTTGTACATTAATAGCTTGTAGAGGACAACTCTTAGGAAGATACAACGTTCCAGTCTGTTTGTCCCACCTTGGAGTCGGTTTAAAGTACCTGGGAGTTTAGACAAAATGGGATGAATGATGAACGAGATAAAAATAAATAAATTAAAAGGATCAGATTAATGCAAAAGAAAACAAATCTTAAGGTTCATTAAACGGAGAAAAAATGGAATAAGGGTAGCAATAAACGAACCCATCTGCTGGAAGTCGTGAGCAGTACAAGTATATCAAAGTAATGCTAGAACTAAGATTGACAACAGCTTCAGTGCTTGCAACACGGTAAGCTTGCTCATTAAATTGATCACTTTCCAGACTTTCACATGGAAGGGAAGAATGATGCAAGGACTCCTTCCTCATCATTTCCACACCATCAAGGTATTTCTCTAATCGAGAACGTGTAACTGAATCCCCACTGTAATTTTGGAACAAAATATAGAAGTTTTAGGTATGCTTACCTCAAAACAATGAACATATAGATTTGATATTATAACTTTGTCTCTTGCATCAGGCTAAATAGAACTTTCCTAAGTGGTACTATAGTAAATTGAAATCACAATAATTACCTCTTAACCATCAATATATAATCTGAATTTTGCATTCTGGCACGGCCACGGGACTGTACAAAACTGCACACGGTGGGAGATGGGTCAAATCTAATAACCAAATTGCAACTTTGAACATCTAAACCCTCCTCAAGAATTGATGTCGCAACAATGACGTTGACCTATAGATTAAAATGTTTCCTTAATAAGTAACTGCATTTGCTTATTACAATACAGTGGATTATACAAGAAAGTAGCATACCAATCCCATACGGAAATCTTCCACAATTTGATTTTGATTTTTCCTTGTTTGGTTTTGTAATTTACTACCGTTTCCTGCAATGAATTTAGCCGTCCAGCTATTGTATTTCGGAAGCAAAGTGTTCAAAAGAATCTCAAGGACAATAGCTGTAATGACCCTTTCCACAAAAACTATGCATCTCATTTCTGTAAAACTCCTGTAATTTCAGTAAAACAGATTTAATAATAATAATCAAAATGAGATGAAAACAAAAACTATTGATGTGAGCATGGAAAAGATAAAAACATTACTGCAAGATCTATTTATGATACATGATATAAAATATTTTTTGAAAGAATCTGTTTATGATAACCTGTACTCAAGTAGACAGTCCATAAGACAACACACTTTGGAGGTCAATAGCCCCCTTTCCATATCGGAATTCATATTGTCACCAATAGTCCACTGAGGATCTGATTAAGAAGACACTTTCTAGAATTAATAAAAGAATGCAAACAAAAGATTAAATTGAAATATCATCACTACAAGAAATTTAACATTTTGCGACACTTACTCTGCGACCCTTGGTTCAAAAATGTCGCAAAGTGCACATTTGCGACAGTTGTTGCGACATTTGTGGTCAACAGCCGCATATTTTAATCTAAAAAGTTACAACGCGTTACCAAAAGGAATTATGGCTCTCCTCAAAAACAAAAAAAAAAATCAGTTTTCCTCAAATATTCTTATCACTACCGCTTTCCCAGTATCTCCCTCCCACAACTCAAAACCCTAATCTCAATTTTATTCTCACCCTCATTCTCACTCTCACCATCAATCTCTCCCTCATTCTCACTTCTCCCGATCTGAACTCCTAAATATCCATCACTCTCACCCTCAATCTCACTCTCACCATCGCTCACCACCGAGGACCGAGCTATTCACCACCTGTTATGTCGATTTCACCACCCACACTCAATCGTTCATTCATCTCAATTCCCACAATCTCACTCAATAGCAGAATCTCAGTTCCCACAATCTCACTCTCAATCGCTGTCACATCCCTCGCATATTACTACCCATCCGTTCGTTTTACCCACGAATATCACTCTTAGTCGCAGAACATCTGGTTAGTTTCTTAATTTCTTTTGCGTTGAGTGATTTTCTTGTTCATTTCTTGACTTTTTAACTTTGTAATTTCTTATTTCAGCTTTGCGATCTCTGTTCTGTGCAAATGGGTTTCATTCGCCGGTTTTGCCAGTCTTTTGTAGTTATTCAGTTGTCCTACTTTACATATTCAAGGTAAAATTTATTTATTTATTTCAACATTTGTTTTTGGTATGGAAAGAATCAGGAAATTACTTGAATAGAAAGGGGATTTTTGTTGACCCTATAGTATGCTTTACTCTATGATGCACATATAATTATCTGATTAGGTGAGTCTCGGACACATATGATTACATTGATTTATGTCATTTTTCACAATTTATTAATAGTGTTTCCGGTGTCCGTCTATGAGTTTGTGCTACATAGGCTATATATTATAATGATCTACTTAAGATTTTACTCATTGATTCTCTGATTAATAATGCTCTAGTTTGTGTTTTTTTTTACTTGTTTTTGCTTATTTGAGCAATAGCCGTTATTCTAAGACATTGTTGGCTGTCCTGGCAGGTTTGAAGATGTTAAATACCATCTAGTTCATATGAACTGTAATTTTATTTATGTTTTTGGGTCTTGCCATTTATTGTTGAATTCTGTTGTGTTCTTTGCCTCATGAAGGATTAAGATTTTTTATTTTTGTTTGGGGCTGTTCATTTGAGAGTGCTTAATTCTTAGTGATACGGGAAATTGCTGGTACATATTTTATTTTCGAAAAATTACTACCCTTTGATTTTTATGTGCTTAAAGATTCCTTGCTATCGAGATAATTAAATGCTACACATGACCTTTTACTTATTGAAATTGATTTTATGTTTACAATGTGTTTGGTTAGGATTTTATTAAAACAAGATTGGAAAAAAAAACACATTAGTTACCATGGGACTCTTAAGTTTCCTTTTGGTCTTGATAGCATGACTGCAGTTATGAAAACATCTGCATTAATATTAAAGGAAGGATCCATATTCTATGGGATTTCAATTTCACTCATTTAACTCTTTTTTCTCTTCTTTTTTTGTCTTCATATTCTTTTGCTCATTTTTTGTTCTGTTATCCATTTTTATTTGTTTAGATTGACAAACTTACTTATTATGGACATGGATGGAGGATCACAAAAGGCAGATTATACACAAAAGAGAAAACTGACGCAAATGAAACTAAGTAGGTGCTTTTGTTTTGTAATTTTATTTGATTTTGAAAAATACATTGTTTTTTGACCTCTTGATTATATGTATCTCATGAATTTGGTGGTTTCTAGCTTTCTATACAAGTGCATCAATTATTGCATAGTGTGTTTTGGAACAAGGTTAACCCTTGTGAAATGTCCATGTTAATGTACCTATTCCAAATGGTGAACCTCAAAAACCAGTAGGCATGTAGCCAAGTGTAACAATAAGACTCTAGGTATGTCACTTGAACCTTTTGTTCTAGATTTTTAGAGTCTTCAAGATCAACTTCATCAAAACTATTTGCATAGTTATAAACTTGTGTTATTGGTGATTAGGAAAGAGCCAATTTCCAGACCTATATGTCTTCATTTGCTTATTTGATTGTTTTTCTTCATTCGTATTCCTTATTTTTTTTTTATTATTAGTTGCAAGGGAGTTGATTCTACAACAACTACTAAAGCATGTGTAATATTGAAGTTCAAGCAACGGTTGAGGTAAAGGGCTTCGGAACGACTGACTCATGGTGGTGGGAGAGAGCTTGAAGTGGTAACACAATCACCTCCCCTAAGAAGTTGATTTTACCTTGATTTTACCTAATCTTTACCCGGTTGAGGTAAAGGGCTTCGGAACGACTGACTCAAGGGAGTTGATTTTACCTAATCTTTATTGAGTTTCTTTCGTTTTTTTTTTTCATTTTCCTTTGTTGATGTCATTCTATTCTAGCTCATTTGATTGATGCTGGTTATTTTTACAAGTTTTTAATTCCTAGAAAAGAAATTTTAACACTCGGTTATACATTTTATTTCAGTGGATGACTTGAGAGCAAATACAGAATATTCTGGATATAGTGCTGCTTCCCTGGTGATTCAATGGTTTTGGGAGGTTGTTCAAGGTTTCAGCAAAGAGGACAAGGCTAGGCTGTTGCAGTTTGTGACAGGCACTTCCAAGTTATATTTCTTTCAGAGCTTTAAACATTTTGATCTTTTATTGGCAGTGTCCCAAAATTTAGTGATTTTCTATGTTGAGAAATTATCCTTCATATTGGAAATACTTTTATTTGGAGTTCGGATGTATAAGATGTGAATAAGTTAAATGCTAGCTACATTCTGTTACACCAGTTTTTCTGTTTACTTTCTTCCAAATGGTCGAGAGTTTTGGTGTATGTGTCACATGGTTGTGAACATAAGCAAGAGTATGTGTTCAGTTTGCATTCTATTCCAATACTCTGGCTTTCTCTCGTATTTTAAAAGATTGAATAATGTTGGTTCATTGTATTGAAGACTTGGAGCTGGACTTGGAGCTGTGAACATGTAATGTACGATTAATGGGTCCGATTTTTGCTTCCAATGTTTCAGGTGCCTCTAGAGGGTTTTAGCGCACTTCAAGGAATTTCAGGTGCTCAAAAGTTTCAAATACACAAGGCATATGGAAGTTCTGATCACTTGCCTTCTGCTCATACATGGTACCATTTCTCTACTTTCAGTTGGTTATATATTCTATCGACATAATTTTCGGGTCAAGTTTTGGCTATATTACATCTCGTGATGAATCATTTGTTATGTGAGTTGAATTGACATCTATTGTTCTTTATGCAGTTTCAATCAATTAGATTTGCCGGAGTATCCATCTAAACAACATTTGGAAGAGAGGTTACTGCTTGCGATTCATGAAGCAAATGAGGGATTTGGATGAGATTTTCTTTTGTTCAAAATACTATGTATTTTATTTATTGTTTGGATTTGGATTTATTGTTTTGATTTAGATTTGTATTTTATTTATTGTTTTGAAAGAATTATATATATGGGATTTAGATATTTTTTGTTATATATTTATTTAAATTGGCAACAAAAACTGTCCCATTCAATTTTATTTTTTTTTAAAAAAAAATTAACATTTGCGACCGTTGGTGAAGGGTCGCAAGCCTTTATTTTTTTTTAAAAAAACTTAACATCTGCGACTGTTTTGAAGGGTCGCAAGCCCTTTTAAATTAAATTAAAGCGCTCCTTTGCGACGGTTGACAACTGTCGCAGCACCTGTTGCGGCAGTTGGAGTGGCTGTTCTGCGAAGGGTCGCAAATGACTGTTGCGACCCCAACATCCGTGACTGTTGTGGAAGGGTCGCAATTGTACATTTGCGACCCTTCTAACAGTCGCAATCTGCCATTTTAAAAGTCGCAAAATGCAGTTTTTCTTGTAGTGCATGTATTTTCTCAAGATTGTAGAATTATTACCAGATGGTAGGTAACGTTGCAGTGTCAGAATAGCGGACGAGCAAAAATCTTTCACAATTTGATCACCCGAGTTGCCCCATAAGAAAGTTTCAATTCCAATGGATGATAAAGACTCTGCAGCCTATCACGTAAAACAAAGTTGATGTCAATTATGCAAACACGAACGTAAAATAGAGCCAAAAAATCACAGCAGCAGAAGGGCAAGAACCTTCAAAGCCAACCAAATACCAAGCTCATCCAAGCAAAACATTGAGTGAGTATAAATCCTTGCTATTTTCTTGTGTGCAGAGTCAACAGTTGACTTTATGAAATTTGAATTTGTGACGATAAGCTCGTGCTGAAGAACAAATTAGAGCCATTTCAAGTTAATAATCAACTATGATTGGACTAAAACACGCACTAATATAGTTTGGAATCAGTAACAAAATTTAAGAATGGATGACAAAACATGTAAAGAAACTTTAGTCTAATATCAATGTAAACAATCATTTGCATATGTACACACCTGTTGTTTTAAACTGCTGAGTTTATTGGCTAATTCTTCAAATAGCGCATATGAAATTACATTTTCATCGAAAAACTGGAATTTTGGGGTTGATGTCGGTATGAATTTGGAGATGACAGCATCACTCACACATGTATAAACCTTCGATTCAGAAAACAAAATATCAGAGAAATTCACCGAGAAGATAAGGGGGATAAATTATTGCCACTGAACACAATAAACACGTATAAAGAATAAAGTAATAAAGTAAGAAAAATTGTACATAAAGAAAATGAAAGTAAAAACAACCTTTGAATTCATTAAAGTCATTAGTTGCCGAATATTTTTCGACAAGGTCGACTTAGAATTTGCCGCTGTATCAAAAAATAAAAGTGAAGATAAATGAAATAGAACTTGAGAGAATAACTGACACTGATAAATAAGCTGGAAAGAACTAACAAAGCAAATAAATGAATAGAAACTTTCTATAGGCTTTTATACCTTTCGACTTAATTGGGGATGCAGTCATCCCAAAAATTCGAGGAAGCTCGGTGATACCAGATCTTAATTGATGGTGATAAAATTCCTGCACACAATCAAACAAAAGTAACCACGACTTCAATCGTCTTCATCACTTAGTCACTGGAAATAAGTGTATACTAACATATTGCGATCAAAATATACTACGGTAATGAGTTCAAATACACACTTACAGTCATGATACAAGCATATGGGTGTCTACCCGAAGCATGATGGCATTCATCCATTATTAAAACCTTTATCATTTTCAGTTTCATAAAGCTATGCCTCAAGCAAGAAAGCAATATTGCAGGAGTCATAACAAGCACCTGGTACATTCAAAAGCATTACCAGCAGTGATTACCAACAAGAGATTGAAGCCACATGAAAGGAATGAATTCCAGAAAGAGCTATATTAATTAGTCGGTTAATTAGCTATATGTTTGTTTAATATAAGATAAGATTTCATTGACATAAACAAAATTAATAAGAAAAAATTGTCTATTTCTTGTTTCACTGGAATCTGCGTAGTACAAACTAATAAAGTTTAGAAGAATATTTCATATATGGCTCAAACAGATAGATTATTGTTATGCAAACCAGATTAATATTAATATAAAATAACAATGACGTATTCTAGCGGCCATTGAAATGCAAAGACTCTCACCTCATGTTTCGCCATTTCTTCTTTCCATATAGCTCCATCCCATAAGTCAACACGCATCTCTCCCGAATACGTTCCAACTTTCAAATCAGTGTGATTTCTCAAAGCCTTAGCTTGCTAGAATACACAAGTAAATAAACAACAAGCACAGTGAATTCTCAATCATCACATAGAAATCATTCATCAGAGAATGCATCTGTAATTCGCAAAGTTATTGTAAAAGAGATGAAAGTGGCAGCATAATACCTGAGAAACCAAAACAACTCTGGGAACCAAAAAAACAGCAATGTAAGGAGAAGGCTTTCGGAGGTGATAAGCGTAGCTTCGAAGAAGCATGATGGCTATCAAAGTCTTTCCACAACCAGTCTCCAAGTACACTATAGTATTTTCACGAATCGCTTTATCCAATGCTTCAAGTTGATAGCTACACCAAAAAAAAAAAAAAAATCATCAATCCAAGCAAACATTACAATGAAAAGGTTTAGGTTTAAGAAACTAACCTTCTAGCAAATGGAAGAGTGTCAGCCACGATCTGCTTCTGATAACAGTCATCTATTTCCATCAGAGCTTCTTCCATAGTATTTGATGGACCTACATTAATCAACTCAAATATTATAATTTTTCTAAATATTACTCTATAGATGAAGCAATGACAATAACATGGACTTCAGATACAACACTAACTTGTAGACAACCCTAATAATTTAAGAAAATACAAGCGATCAAATGTACACCAACATGGATCAGACACAACACTGATTCAGACACCACTTCAATCAAGATGATCTTAAATATATTAAAGAACCACACTAAACCAAAAGCTATGAAAGTGAAATTGAAAAAGATCATACCTTTGCCTGTTGAGTGGTTGGTTACTACCACACAGCAAAATACAGATGAATAAGAAAAATCCTAATGAAAAGACCTAAGTCAAAGACAAAGACACGGGACAAAGAAACAAAACAACACGGCTAGGTATTAGGTTCTGGTAAAACATACAACTTGCACACTATTTATTGAGTGATTCTGTAGGGACTTGGTAGGTTTTGGTAAAGCATACAACTTGCACACTGTTTATTGAGTGATTTTGGTAAAACATACAACTCGCACACTATTTATTGGTAAAACGTAATGTTCTTGTTTTTAATTCTTTGTGTTTAATGTAATCCAATACATTAAAGAGATGATTGATTATGTTTTCTCATAGAATTACAATGATTTAAATAGTATTAAACGTGCTAGTAGGAGGGTTGTATATAAAAACTTGTATGGATATAAAAACATACTTTTTTTCTTTCAAAGAAAAAGTATGTGGGCTAACGTATCGGATGATTGATCTCTTCTCTTCTCTTATTCTTAAATTTTCTCTGGTCAAGCAACCCTTTTACCTATCCCTAATGCACCAAATTACTAAAATAACCTATAGTTAAGCCTCTAATAATCCCGCCATTCTACTACTTCAAAAATTTGTCCGCCAAAATTACATTGCCACACATGGAAGTAATCTAATAATTAATACTCACTTCGTCCTTATATCTAAGTATCATTTTGACTAAAAATTTGTCTCTAAATATAAACACATTTTAAATTACTAGATGCATTTATTATTTTTTTCTCTAAACATACCCCTAATTAATATTACTAGCTTGTCTTGAAATATGAAAAGTTAAATTTAATACATATGCAAACAAAGGACAATTTGGTAATATTAACATACAAAATAGACACATTAATTATACTAACAACTTTTATTAAGAAATATGAAAATTTTTGCCACTTTAATGCCATTTATTCGACTTTCTGCATTTTAACAAAGTTCAGCTCTTTTACCCGTAGACTAAAGCCACTTTTGATTCTGCAATATTTTTTCATTAATTACTCTGGATTCTTTCATTTCCATATAAAGATCATTTCCCTCATGATACTGTCACCTACTCCAAATACGGATACACCTCCATGAGCTTTGGCAATGTTATTGATCAATTCCATAATCAATATTGTTTTACCTAACCCCAGCTCCACCGAAAATTCCTATTTTTCCGCCACAACGATAAGGAGCTAAAATATCTACTACTTTAATTCCTGCGCCAAAATGGATAATTTTGTATCTAATTGTATAAAGGCATGCGTGAATCTATGAATAGGAGATATTGTGCGAGTATCTAAAGGACCTAAATTATTAATAGGCTCTCCAAGCACGTTGAAAAATTCGACCTAGGGTTGCTCCGCCGACTGGAACATTAGGGGAGCTCCCGTGTCAATCACATACATTCCTCTCTTTAGACCACCTGTAGCAATCATAGCTACAGCTCTAACTTTGTATTTCCTAATAATTGTTGTACTTCACAAGTTACGTTAATTTCTTTGCCAACAGTATCTCGACCTTGAACTATTAGAGCGTTGTAAATATTAAGCATCTTCCCTGGTCGAAAAACTACATCAAGTACCAGACCAATATTTGCGTGATACGTCCCAATTTTTTTTCCCAAGTCCAAAAACCTCAGTCGTATCTGAAGTGGTACGTAGGAGTTAGTCTGATATTAAAATATGTCGGTTTTAAAAAAATTGAAATCAAGAAAAAAATGTTCGATAACAAAGCAAGTTGATCAGTTAATTTAATTAATATTTAATATTAATTTAATTAATATTTAATAAGAAATGTACGTTAAAAATCGATTGTCAATTAATGAATTTTCAAAGTCAACCCAATCAGTACGAAAATTCTAATTGGATGAAATCTTTTTAAAGTCTTTCATTTGTTTATCATTATATATTATAGATTATAGAAAATACTATCTATATCATTTATGGAATTCGAACCTGAACTTTGTTTACGATTCAGTTTTTCCATCAAAATTTTTATTTCCTCAGCATATATATGATTTATACTTAGCCTATTTTTTTTTTTTTACCTATTTTTCTTTTCGTGGGCGAATTCTGCCCATTTTTTCATCTAGGATTTACATATGCAACATATATCATTGTCAAGGTCAAGAGTAAATTCATTTTAATGCCATTTAATGTCGTTACAGAGTTTCTGCATTATAGTGATTTAAGGCTCTCAAAATATATGTACTCCCTCCGTTTTTAAATATAAGCAAAATTGACTTTTTAAGTTCATTCATTTAATGATGTATGTGGTTCATATTATGGACCACATACATCATTAAATGAATGAAACTAAAAAATCAATTTTGCTTATATTTAAAAACGGAGGGAGTAATGTATAATGGTTAAACCTGTCTTTGTACCAAATTAGTCCCTATCTTTGTACCAAATTTTCAATTTGGACCCTGACTCTATTAACAACTCAAAATGGTCCCTGTTTTTGTCAAATATTTCTCAGTTAGGTCCCTCTATTAGTATATCATTTACAAAGACAGAAACCATTTTGAGAAACGTTTGACAAAGATAAGGACCATTTTGAGGTATTAATAGAACCGGGGACCAATTTAAAAATTTGATACAAAGACATGGACCAATTTGATGATTTACTCCCTTAGAATTTTCCTTTACTTACTTATAAAAATAAAAAATAAAAAATCAATTCTATTGATTCCAATTGAAACAGTGATGTTATCGTTTCGCTTTTGTTTGTCTTGTTTTACACATTCTTCTTCTTCTCACAGAAGACTCCTCTTCCTTCTCCAACCAACATCTCCAGAAATCAATGTTGCTTCAGTGTGAAACCCATTAAGCAAAATAATGGCTTCTTTTCTGTACCCAGTAATAATAATAACCTTCAATCTTCTTTCTCCAAAGACAATTCTCCCTTTTCAGGTACCCATTTACGTCCTTATAATGTTTGCATCATCAAAATCTTGTTTTTTGCATTGTATAACTTATCTTTTTTTTCATGTTTTCAGGATTAGATGATGTTTTTGTGATCTTCCTCTTTGGAAAGAAAAAGGCAACATATGTTGCTCATATGTATGTATACTTTACTTGATGCATCTTAGGATTATAATTGATTTTCAATGAATTGAATTTGTAAAGTAGCCTAATAGCTAGAAATTCACCCTTAAGTGGGAATTTGGGGTTCGAACCTCGACCCCAGCATATAGAATGTGATGTCCCTATTAACTTGAGTTATGCTCACGCAGACTGATATGTTGACGTTTTATGAGAATGTTACTAGAAAATTACATTGTATGATTAATTTTTTTGTAAGAATTACACTTGAAATAGCTTACATGCTACACTAGTATCACAGAATAATGAGCAGTTTAATTTTTTAAGAAGTCCTAATCATTTGTGGCAAATTCTCTTTGCTTTATCTTTAGAGGGTTCCTTTATGTATACATTTTCAGCTTCATTGATTCTATAGATAGCTTTCAAATGCATAATATCATCCATGATTTAGCTACAAATTCTTCATCTCAATATACCATCAGGTTTGAATACCATAGATTCTCATACAATAGAGGAATGTATGACTCATTTAATAAACAGTTTGTTAGAGGAGGTATGTATTATTTCACATATTTTAGGTTTAAAGATCACTTCAAATCCACTATCACACAATTGACTTATGCTAAGTAGATTGTGAAGTGAATAAAATAGTCACAAGGAAGGGGGGGTTGAATTGTGACCCTTTAAAAATTAACTTGTAACTTAAAAAGTAATTCTCAAGTGGAAACTTGGAATGGTTAAGTTAATAGCAGATTTAGAACGTTCTGATGTCTGAGTGCAAAAAAATGTTTAACAAAGTAAATGTGTTTGTGTGTGTTTGTGTTTGCAGTAAGTAAAGAGTATAGGGAAGAGAGAATCAACACACAGAAGTTTATAGTGGTTCCCCCAATGTGGGTTAGTCCACTCCTAACAATCTTGTGAGAGTTTCCACTATGATGCTTGAGATAACCTCTCAAATCCTGCACCTTACAATTTGTGTTCACCTGAACACTTGCAACTCTGT
Organism: Medicago sativa; assembly: GCF_051527215.1. Lineage (NCBI taxonomy): Eukaryota > Viridiplantae > Streptophyta > Magnoliopsida > Fabales > Fabaceae > Medicago > Medicago sativa. The sequence goes on from NC_140749.1 coordinate 52,558,877, forward strand.
ATTCTCTAAGCCTCAGCAGGTTTGCACCTTGTTTCTAAGTTACCCACTTAGACTTTTGCACATTTTGCTCAAACTAACACTTTAGTACCCCTAAAGCTAGATGAGACTTTCTTTTCTTCTTTCTAAGTTACCCACTTAGACTTTTACACCTTTTGCTCAAACTAACACTTTAGTACCCCTAAAGCTAGATGAGACTTTCTTTTCTTCTTGCTAAGTTACCCACTTAGACTTCTACACCTTTTGCTCAAACTAACACTTTAGTACCCCTAAAGCTAGATGAGACTTTACAAGATGTTTGGAGTTTGAATGTTTGAGAAACAAACAAAAGAGGGAGAAGAAGAAGAAGTTATCTTTAAGAGAGATAACAAAGAGTATTGATGTGCACTAAGTGAACGAAAGCCTTAGTGATTGATCAATTTCAATTGCAAGAGCTTCAAACAAAATCTAGTTGCTTTCTTGTATGCTTTGCAATGGTGCAAGTAATGATGAGCCTTTGATCTCTATTTATAGATTTTTTAGGCTCATATAGCCGTTGTAAGGTGACCAACGGTGTTATGCCACGTGTCCTGGGCCCCACAAGCTTTTACTTGAAAATCTGGGTGAACATTCTGACCATCAGAATGTTGTTGTGTTCCCAGGATGAACATCAGAATGTTGTTGTGTTCTTCATCATAATGTTGATATTCATGATGTTCTTCATCTGGGTTCATCAATGATGAATGTCTGATAAGTTTCTGGGTTTGTTCAAGGCGTGGCATGAGATTTGTTAGGCTTTATCCAACAAAAGTAACTTCTCCATAAGCATCAAAAGTTGCTGGATAAAGTAGGATAAAGTTGATTCAAATCTACCTTGGATATTGTACAGGAGAGAGAGGATAGTGGGTATGCAACTTCAGGCCCATGCTTCTAGGAGATTTGCTTGATTCTTATCAGAGGGCAAGTTATCTCTGATGCAAGATCTCCTTTTGCTACCTTTTTCATCTTTCCACCAACTACACTGTTCATAGCTGAAAGCATGTGCAGGAGTGAACATTCTGACCATCAGAATGTTTCACTTGCCCTTACTTTAGGATGATTTGTAACACTACTTTTGATGTAATCAATCCTAATAGTAGAGACATAACTGAAGTGCAGTAAAGTAACCTCTAGGATAATATCCTCCTTGGAATATTACTAGAACTTCAAGTGTTCATAGTCTTGAATGAACCTTGAAGACCTTTTTGACACCTTTAATTGTTCAAGCCTTTATTGCTGATACATTCATGCAGATGTACTTTTCTGGACCTTTTATTCATGCCAAGTGTACTTGCATGTTCTTCGCGTTCTTGATGAATCTGGGTTTCCTTTTGAACACCATTCTGAACTTCCATCAGAACGTTCTGATCAACTCATTGATCAACATTCTAAACTAACTTTCTCAACTTCAGAGTTAGTTCATGAATTCAAATGTACTTTGATTTCTTGTATCTTGGTATGATTTAAACTTTGTTTGTGTCTTGGTTAATCACTCAAGAACGCACAAATACCAAGAACTATCAAAGTCCATTAATCTTTTAATCACCATAGATGCCTTTAATGATTTCTTGATCCAAAGTCAAAATCCTTTTCTGCATTCTTGGTGTGGACATTGATTTATGGGTTTGCTCTAATGAACCTTCTAAGCAACCTTCTGAACAACCTTCTGAACTCCTTCTAGATTCAAACATATGAACTTCAGAATGTTTCTTCTGGGTTCCTTCCTTTTTGACGATTGTACTTTGTGCTGAACATTCTGATGGTCTTCAACACTTTGAACCTTATGAAGGTTGTTTACTTATTTCCTTCAAAAACTACTTGAAGCATATAAATGAGAGATCATTTGTTTTGACAAACAAGATGATTTTTTCTTTGAAGTCCAAAAGAATATTTCTTTGCATCTAGTTCATTATAGCATGTAACTGATGACTTTAAATATTCTTGTTTATTCATGAAGTAATCCTTTATTGTTTCTGGATATATTCAGGGTTAATGTTCATGATTATTATGAACTCCATTCATATAAACATTCTGATCCCTGTTCTTATGAACATTCTGAACTCTGAACTTCTTATCTTCAGAAGCTTTGGAAGTGTGATACTTTGAGGAGGTTCTGAGAATCTTCCTAGATTGTATGCATATTTCCTTTTATCATATAACATAAAACTCAATGTGAGTTTTGTCACATAACTTCATGCACATTCTTGTGTAGCTTGTGATGTAAGTTCTTCCATCATGATTCTAGTTCTTCCATCATGATTCTTGAGTTATGAATCTTCATGGAGATATGATGTTGTTGTTTCAACTGATGATATACTCATTCTTTCATTGTTGAGTAGACATAATGCATTTATCAATGTGGGAGGCTTCTAGCTTATCCACTTATGTGATTTCGGTTCTTTTAACAAAAACTCAAGTGCAAACATCAGTAGATCACCAATCATAAAACTTATCATTTATTCCACGAGGTTTGTTATCATTAAAACATTCATCAAAAAGATTTTTGCTTCAACAGATTGTGTTTTAAACCTTCTACATACTGAACATTTTCTATCTTAGCAGAGTTAAACTTACCTATAGTGCCTTTACCTCTGATCTTACCCTTGTCATTATTACCAAATGTCACCAGTCCTCTATCCTTCTTTTCAAGGTCAGAAAACAGTTCCTGTCACCTGTCACCTGTCATGTGCCTATAACAACCACTATCCAAGTACCATGGCTTTGTTCTTGCACCCTGAGGCAGGACCTACATTTGACAAGATAAAAACTTTAGGTACCCATGTAATGTTGGGTCCTTGAGGGTTAGTTCTTCTAAGAGATCTTTCCTTATTGTGACATTCTGTCTTGTATGATCAGATTTGTTAAAGTAGGAACATGTCTTCTTAGCCTTCTCAACCTTTTGTGATCTTTCTGTTCTACTGAGATGAGAACGTTCTGAACTAAGATTAATCTTATTTTGTTTGATAAGTTTTTTCTTAACATGGCATACTGATTCATCATGTCCATACTTATCACAGAAATAACATTTAATTCTCATTTTAGCCTTAGGTACAAAACTTTCAATAATTTTGCTTGGATCTTTAAAGCCTAAACCAGATTTCTTAGCACTTTCATTTTGAGATCCTAAGATGTTTTGAAATATTTCTGTAGATTTTATAAAACCTGTAAGATCATTTTTCAATGTTTCAACTTCCTTTTTCAAAAGTGTGTTTTCCTTTTGCATTTCAGAAGGTATAGAAATAATGCCTTTTTGTTTTCTGTTTAGTTTCTTTGTTTTTCTGACATTTCAAAATGAGAATCTTGCAAAATTTGTATGGTCTTTCTAGACTCATCATATTTGTTTTGAAGTGTTTCTTTTTCTGGTTTTATCTAAGAAAGTTCCTTGATTAAAGAATGACATCTATTAGTTAAAAAGTTTGAGTCATATAAGAGACTATCTATTTTACTTTCAAGATCTTTATATAAAGAATCAGTTTTATAGATAATTACCTCTTCCTCATCATCTGATTGAGCTATTAATCCCATGTCTGTATCTGCATATTCTTAAGGATCTGATTCTTCCATGTCATCCTAAGTGATCATTGCCTTCCTCGTGAGAGGAGACAGAGGAGGTTACGTTCAATCAGAGATGGAGGGATGGGAGGAAGAGACACGAGACTGTGAAAAATATATAAAAAGATATTATAATCTTTTAAAAGTAAAAAATAAAAAGAAAATAATTAAATATTATTATAATTAATAAAAAGAAAAGATAAGTCCTACTTAGTTGTTTGGCAGCCAAAAAACTTGTAATTTGCTACAGATACAATCCGTATCAAAAATTTGGTAGCATTTAGCATATTTTCTTGTAGTGAATCTAACACACTTCGAAAAAATAGTATTGCTGGTCTATTTTAATATATTCAAAATTTGAATACATATTTTTCGCTATTTTTGATTCATAATTTCATTAACATATGTCTTTAAACCCTATTATAAAATAGGAAACAACCAAAAATAAAATTAAAATATGCGAAAAATTACTAAAGACAATAAAGTACGGTTATTTAAAATTTAATTTTATGCTCTAAATTATAAAATTAATAGAAAAGTATTTAAATTTAATTATCATTGACATTTAAATTATAAAGAAATGAATTTATTTTTCTTAAATGGTGGCTCAAAATTAAATATATCATAAAAATATTTATTTATGCTAAAATAAATTAAAGTGTAATGCATATTTAATTATTAAGGGAGGGGATTATAATTCAAGCATCTTATAGGGGAGGGGAATATAAATTTTACTTTTCAAAGGAGGGGAGAGGAGTGTAATTCAAGCATCTTTGAGGGGAGGGGAGTGTAATTTACTCTTTTATTTACTTGTTTACATTTAATACACGACTTTTTTTTTGTGTGAAAGAAACATGCTCATTGCATTTCATTAATAATAATATTGTTAATACAAGATGGGATATGATAATAAATAATGGGACTAGCTAGAAATATAGCCTCTCCTGCTAGAACATGAGCGGCTGCATTTGCTTGTCGCCTAGTGAACTCTATCCTGGAGTTTGTAAAGAAAGCGGAAAAAAGAGCTTTGCAAGATGCGATAACATTCCAACACTCTGAAATATCATCTCTAAGAGAAAGGAAAGTATCACATGTAACCTTTGAATCTAGCTCGAAATCAACATTGTCGAAAGCCATGTCGCTAAGCCATTGGAGGGCTTCAAATAAACCAATAGCTTCACCAACCGCAACCTAATGTAGACAAGGGAAACTCACCTAAAATAAAAGTGCCCTCCTCATCCCGGATACATATTCCAATCCCCATATGATTGAAACTTGACGAAAATGCCGCGTCAACATTACATTTGTAGCGCCCCACACCCGGCTTCTTCCACCGAACCATAGCAGCTGCAGGTGAGCTGGATGTTGCAGCGTTGGGAGACAAATGAGTAGATGAAACTGTTGTTACAGCAGAATTCGCAGCTGGAAGGCTGAGGTTTGCTAGCTGCCAGTCAGAAATCATAGCGCGGGCACGTTCGACAGCAGTAGCAGCAGTTTCTGTCTTGTCTTCCCACACCTTCAGGTTCTGATGTTTCCATATGGTCCATACCATGGCTGCAAGGGTCTGTTTCTGTTCAGTTGGGAGAGTTTTCAGCAGGTTGAAAATCATGTCTGTTACCGGTGCAGCTGTTGCAATTACGTTCTGAATGTGAGACCATAAACCTGCAAAACGCCAAACTTGGATCGCAAAAGAACTGTGAAAAAATAAGTGTGCCATATCTTCTTGACCAGAGTCACAACTCACACAATGCATAGCACATTGCACACCTTTATCTTGAAGCCTCATTCTCGTAGGTAAACAACCGCGACACATCCTCCAAATTAAGTTTCGAATCTTTGGAGGAACTTTAAGCTTCCAAATACTTCACCAATTACTAGGACGACGAAGATGAGAAGAGTCAATAAGCATAGTTGTCGAGTGTGAGGTTGGTTCCCAGCAATCACAAGACACAAATATTCAAATGAAAATATTTTCGACAAGAGAACATAAACGTGTATGCCATGTATTATTTCTCGAGGTTATGCTTCGTAAAACCGCAAATGTGATGTGAGTGATATTTCTAATTATAGCTACTACATATTTATACGTACGAACATCTTTGTGCTAAGTTGACTAAAATAATATAGGGGGCAGCAGTTGATGATAATTCCATTTTGTATAGTATTATATTAAGGATTAGGGATTATATCATTTGGTTCATCAAATTTTCTCAATTTCTTAATGATGCACAATATCGATTGCAATCCAATGGTTCTACGTTCCAATGGTGCCTGCCAAAATAAATAGTCAATGACGCCTACCAATGAAAATAGTCAATGGCAATCCAATGGTTCTACTTTCCTATTTGTTATTGGATATTAATGAAAATTGTTGAGAAGAAGATTCAAACATTGCCGAGGATTAGCGGGAAATCATATCTAACTCTGGTGTCTGCAATCACGATGTCTAAACAGTAATCGAAGCCTCCAATGTTAATTGGAAAATTCTTTAGCATGTCAATCGCCTTTTCCTCGTGGCCATTAGCATACCTTGTTGTATAAGAATATGGAGATATTTTCAAAATCCCTAACTCCCTTGCCTTGGTCAAGCTCATTAGGTTTGCATTTTCTCCTGAATCACACAATCCTTGTCTGATATATTCCCCTTTTATTCGAATGGGTAGAGTAAAGCATCCTTCACCATCGAACCTGACTTCAGCCAGTACCTCGTAAGTGTGCTGACATTCGCTAGTTAGTATGATGAGTTCCTTTTCAGATAGATCGGCATTAGTCTTTAAGAGTTCCTGAAGAAACATGATGCAACATGGACTATGTTCGGACATTTCCCTGATAGGCATGATTACCTTGTAGTGCTTGAGAATTTGATGCTAAGCATTGAACTCTGGCAGTACGTTCTTGTCCTTTTGCATGTCTTCCATCTAAGGCTTCTCTTTATTCACTTCTACCGAATGAATACAAGCTAGGGTGCTTTAACATTCTAAAGGCAAATCTAGACTAATCAACATATAATGCATAAAACAATTAATCTATAATCTAAAAGCTAATAACATCAAAAACTAGCTAGAGGCTTCAATTAGCCCTTAACTCCACAATATGACTAGTGTTTAAACCCTTAAAAGATATGTCTCCAACTTGCTTTTTTGTGATCACATGCACATAAGTGACAGTCTTCTTTTCAGTTAACTCTCCGATGGAGTGATGATGAAAGTCAAAGTGTTTGTTTCTGCTGGTTAGAGGGAGATTTTCAGAGATGATGATTGCTCCCAGTTTTTTGCAGTATAATGTCATAACATCCTCCTTGACTTTATGTTCTTGTAAAATTTACTTCATCCACATCAATTGATTACAACTACTTTCTTCAGCAATAAACTCAGCTTCAGTAGAATACAAGAACTCACAGATTTGCTTCTTGTTAACCCAAGATATAGAACTATTCTAAAAAATGAACCATATCCAATAGATGTAAGTTTTATTTCATCTGCATTATCTACCCAATCATTATTACAATATTGTTGAGATACATGACTAGTGTTCTCCATTTGTCTTACATGCATACTGGCAATATTAAGTTTTGACTGCACATGTTGAATACATTGTTCTAACAATATATCCAACATGTTATTCACGTATCTTTGAGCAACCATGAATTTATCTTCGACAAACACAGTTTTGTCAATACTCATAACCTTGTTTCTGATATCAACACCATCTACTTCAGACCCGTTCATGTAAATCCACAACACAATTACATCTTTAGGTTGATGGCCCAAGTTCCTCATCCTATTTGTCATGAAATGCCCAGGTTCCTCATGCCAAGCATTGATCCTTGACTTTTGAATCATGACATCTTTCTTATGGTCACTTCTGGTTTTTGCAACATTTCATCTTTGAATTCTTTGATAAATTTATTCAAACACGTATCTCTGGCAAGATTCATCTCATCAAAACTTGAGTAATCATCAACATCCACATGAGAGTTTCTTTTTCCACCAGTACTCTCATCTTGAGTACCCCTAATTTGATCCAGAAGACGTTCAAGAATTTTTGAAGTGGTCTGATGTTGCAGCTTTGGTTCTGACATCTTGGTTTGCTTTCCAACTTTCCATTCTTCACAAACTTTACTTTCTTCTTTAGGCTTCCACAAATAACAGTTATCTTTTGACCTTTCTCCTCTCATAAGGACATTATTTTTCTCATCAGTAACCAAACATTCTGACTTGGTAAAGATGACTTTTAATCCTTGGTCACACAACTGACTAATACCGATCAAATTTGTAGTCAGTCCATTCACAAACATAACACTATAAAGTCTAGGAAGCCCTGTACAAGCCAGTTTTCCAACTCCCTTAATTTCACCTCTAACTCCAAAATGACAAAACTGGTCAAATAAGGCCTAATATCCACCAAGTGCTTTTTGACACCATTCATGTGCCTAGAACATCCACTATCAAAGTACCAAGTCTTTGAAGCTTTAAGGGTTTTGTGAACTATATGACAAGTGTTGCTAACTTTAGGTTTCCATTCTTTGATTACAACTTGATTAGGCTTAGGTGGTAAATGTTGTTTAGGATAACCATGCAGCTCAAAACAATAGGGCTTTATGTGACCATTCCTACCACAATAATGACACTTCCAGGGCACATTGGTTTTCCTTTGCAAATAGACATAATGTTTAGACATGTTGTCGGACATTATGACCTCAACTTTACTTTCTGAAGAAACAAACATATTCTTATAAGATTCACCTTGTTTGTTCAGAGTCTGAGAGTTAAATCCTATTCCTTTCAAATTAATTTTTAAATTTTCTAAATTCCAATATCGTTGCCGCTCTTTTGATGCGTAAACAATATCTCTATGTTCCTACTTTCGTAGCGAAGCTTTTCATTTGAAGAAAAAAAAGAATTTTCGGACTAAAAATACACTTCTCGTTTCAATTATATAACATACGATTCATCAGAGTATCATTAATGTGACGACCCTCACATTCCGGACTCAATGTAAACTACTCAGACATAATAAAATAATAATCTAAACCTATTTTCGTTGAATTCATATTAAGAAATAGCAAAAGAATAATACTCTAATAAACCAAACAGCCGCGACGGTAGAAAATTGAATAATTGGAATTTGGTTAGAAAAACTCTCATTAATCGCACCAACCAGGAATGAAAATAAATACAACACGGCAGGCAACAACAATTGAATTGGAACAACAATTTGAACTTGGCAGCAGAACTATGGAATTGAATGAAGTGGAAATCCAATAATCATGCAAAACAAATGACCCTAAAACAAATGAAAATTAAACTAGTTAGAAAATGTATTTCGTGTGTGATTACACATGGAGGGTAGCTAGTTCACACAAAAAAACTTGCAATAGTAGTTTATGCAGGACAAACTCAACTTTGGCTACGTTTCAGATAAAACTTGAACCCTACCTTGCTCCTCTAACGCATCTCTCACCCCACTTCTCTTCACCTCTTTCACCTACCTCCGCAAACTATCCTTCCACAAATGCTTCAACAACACACAGCAACACCTCATTTCTTTCCCTTCTTCTCTCGAAGAACTCGTTTTCATCGACAACCCTTCTATTGTTTCACCTCTCCAACCCTTTCTCACCAATCTTACCTCTCTTAGAAGACTTGTCTTGATCGGAAACGGGTTCCACGACGAACATCCATCGCAGATTGGTGATTTTTGTGACTTGGAAGAGCTTACTCTTTCAAGAAACAATCTCTCCGGGGAGATTCCGGCGTGTTTGGGAGCGCTGAAGAAGCTGAAGGTTCTTGATCTGAGTCGTAACCAATTCAAAGAGTGTGTCCCGGAACAACTTGGGAATCTCGTTTCTCTTTTGAAGCTTGATTTAAGCTACAACAAGCTTGATGGGTCTGTTCCTGAGGAATTTGGGCTTTTGGAGTTTGCTAATGAGATTAATTTGGAGAACAACAATTTGAGTGGTATAATCACTTTTTCAGATAGAGTTGGCCAGAAGTTGAAGTTGGCAGGAAATATAGGGCTGTGTTTGGGTAAAAATGATAATTAAGAAGCACTTTTTGGCTCAAAGGCTTTTTCAGATAAACTCCTCATTACATTACATTACATTACATTACATTGTTATGACTTATGAGTATTTGTGTTGGCTGATTAGGCGGGATTGTTCAATGCAGGACAAACTCTAAGACCATACAAGTGTTACACATCTCTTACCTATTACGAAGTACCTTGGTTTACTGACCACGGGCATCACCGGTATGTTCTATGAAGTTAATTGAACACATTTTCAATCCCATTTATGTATGTTCTTTATGTATGAGAAGCGTAATTATCAATTTAATCTTTAAAATTATAGTCGTTGTATAATGTGATCTCTTAAATTAAAGAAACTTTAAAATAATTCTTGAAATTGAAAAACATTGATCACATTAATCTTTTTGGGAAAAAATATTAAAGTAGAAATTTAGCGATCCAAAAACACTAATGTTGATGCAATCAAAAAAATTTCAATTGTATATGTTATATTGAAAGTTCGGTTAATGGCATGAATCATAGAGTTTAACTTGTTTGATTTTAGATACTAAATTGATTATTTAGTTTGCAATAAGTTTAGAAGAGTGTTAGAAATACATTCTGGGTTGCTATAATATACCTTCCAAGGTGGAGTTTCTCTGAAAGGAAAATACAAGCCAAAGTTAGGACTATAATCATACGCAAAGGAGTAAAAGCAGTCACAAAAACAGGTCTCGTAGTTTTAATTACATAACCTTCCACATAATATTGAAATGTTGAAGTTACTATTCCCTGGGTAAAACATTCGGAGAAAAAATGTTAGAAACAAAATTAGAATACTTGTTTAATGTTGTAACTTGGACCTAAATTTCTTAAAAAAAAAAAAATTGAGTTGGTTCTTTGAGTTTAGATGGGCTCATTGGCCCATTATTATAACAATTGATCACAAACACCTCAAATTCGTTGTCAAACGATAGCTAACTACTTTTCGGCCCTTGATAGGCGCCTAATGAGCAATGTCCTGATTGAAAATTGTTACTAACCGCATATACTGAACCAAAGAGTCTAGAGTCCAGGCCCAAAGACCAAGCTTCAGGGTGTTTGTGCTCCATGAAAATAGTTAAAACACTGCTTTGAAGTGCACCAATAAAGCAAACCCATGTGGCTAGTGACATCTCTGCATGATACTTTCTCAATGTTATGACTTGCAATTTATAAGAGATTGTTTAGTCGGTGTCGAAACTGTATTTGAAAATTGTTTGAAACTTTATCGACTATAGACATCATTTGTTAAAAGTAGAAGTTAGTGGTTCTCCTCGTCTTCTGATCACCAGAGACATGATTTTATTGGTGTCAACTTAAAAAAAACAAGAAAAAAAAATGTGAATGCCTCAAAAGTCAACATATTATTTATCCTTGTTTTTGTCAAATCGACATCAATTATATCTCTATCTTAGTAGTATTGATTGTCCGTCTAAAGTGCCATTTATTTAAAAAACTGAAATAATTTAATTTATTTTCTAAATATGCTTAATATCTAAAATTAAAATATGAGGTGCAACTACTCAAATTGGATCATCTACGACCGGTTTTATGGTATTGTCAAACCGTAGAATATTAGATTTAGAGAATGAATTTTATTTATCTTTATTAATCTAACAGTCTAAAACCGGCTCCACTATAAAGTCGACAATAGAGGATTCAGGTTCAAATATGTATATGTGAACTTACTTGTAAAATGTAGGAAGCAAAGATGCCAACACAACCAATGAGGGTAAACAATGCACCAAGGAGCCAGTGTGCACCAGCGGGATCATTCACATTTTCAGGTTGGTGCATTTGAGTAGCTGCTGATGACCCAACAATTTGAACAACAAGACCTGTGTATAGTGCCATTAGTAATGCACCACCAAGACTCACCAGTGCGCCAATCACTTTGGCTTGACATCCTCCTTGGTGGGTCTTGGTGGTGCATTACTAATGGCACTATACAAAGGTCCTGTAGTTCAAATTGCTGGGTCATCAGTAGCTACTCAGATGCACCAACCTGAAAATGTGAATGATCCACTGATGCACACTGGCTCCTTGGTGCATTGTTTATCTTCATTGGTTGTGTTGGCATCTCTTCTTTCTTCATTTTACACGTTCACATATACATATTTGAACTTGTATCCTCTATTGTCTACTTTATACTGGAGCTGGTTTGAAACCGTTAGATTAATAAAGATAAATAAAATCCATTCTCTAAATCTATATTTTACGGTTTGACAATACCATAAAACTGGTCGTAGATGATCCAATTTTAGTGGTTGCACCTCATATTTTAATTTTAGATATTAGGCATATTCAAAAAATAAATTAGAATATTTCAGTTTTTTTAAATAAATGGCACTCTAGACAGACAATCAATACTGCTAAGATAGTGATATAATTGATGTCGATTTTACAAAACAATAATAAATTATGTGTTGACTTTTGAGGCATACACATTTGCTTTTTCTTGTTTTTGTTAAGTTGACACCAATAAAATCATGTCTCGAGTCAGAAGACGAGGAGAACCACTAACATCTCTTTTAACAAATGATGTCTATAGTCGTTAAAGTTTCAAACAATTTTCAAATACAATTTTGACCCCAACTAAACAATATCTTATAAATTGCAGGTCATAACATTGAGAAAATATCCAGCAGAGATGTCACTAGCCACATGGGTTTGCTTTATTGGTGCACTTCAAAGTAGTGTCATAATTGTTTTGATGGAGCGCAAACACCCTGAAGTTTGGTCTTTGGGCCTCGACTCTTGACTCTTTTCTTCAGTATATGCAGTTAGTAACAATTTTCAATAAGGACATTGCTCATTAGCCACCTATCAAGGGCCGAAAGGTAGTTAGGTACGTTTGACAACAAATTTGAGGTGTTTGGGAACAATTGTTATAATAATGGGCCAATGATGAGCCCATCTAAACTCAAAGACCTGACTCAATTATTATTTTTAAGAAGTTAGGTCCAAGTTACAACATTAAACAAGTATTCTAATTTTGTTTCTAACATTTTTTCTTCGAATGTTTTACTCAGGGAATAGTAACTTCAGCATTTCAATATTATGTGCAAGGCTTTGTAATTAAAACTACGAGACCTGTTTTTGTGACTGCTTTTACTCCTTTGCGTATGATTATAGTCCTAGCTTTGGCTTGTATTTTCCTCTAAGAGAAACTCCACCTTTGAAGGTATATTATAGAAACCCAGAGTGTATTCTTAACACTCTTCTAAATTTATTGCAAACTAAATAATCAATTTAGTCTCTAAAATCCAAACACGTTAAACTCTATGATACATGACATTAACCAAACTTTCAACATAATATATAAAACTGAAAAATTTTTGATTGTATCAACATTAGTCTTTTTGGATCGGTAAATTTCTACTTTAAATACTTTTTTTCCCGAAAAGATTAATGTGATCATTGCTTTTCAATTTCAATAATTATTTTGAAGTTTCTTTAATTTAAGAGATCACATTATACAACGACTACAATTTTAAAGACTCTAAAGTTTCAGTCATTAAAATCAAATATTTTTAGTTAAGAATGTCAAACTCATATTTTCTACTTTGTTTTGTTTTATGTACATCAACAATGTTGGAGGAGTGGTGGTGGTTAACAGAACTATATGTTGTTGTATGGGGCAAATCAAAAGAATAAAAAGCAATGATGTCAGATGAGTCCCCACAATAAATTTTCCAGCAAGAACAACAACTACCAATTATTGTCCCCAAAATTGATGTCAATGATGATAATAAACCTCAGTTGGTCATAATTGAAGATCAAACAAGCACAGAGAAGCAGTGAGCATTATCAAACTAAGTGGTCACCTTATTGGGATATATCTATGACCATATATAGTGTGACACGACATTAGTCTAACAAAATATGAAATGCATATCTTCCTGTTGTATTGCATTGTTGGCTATAACAAAAATAAATAAAAGCGAGTCGTAACGGTTATGATCAAGACTGTCTCATTTTGTACGTAACTTTCAACTTGTGCTTAATACTTGAAATTGTCTCAAAAAATGGAACAAGAAAAAACTAACTAAGATGGAAGGTTTTGGACACACCATTTAGACACTCACACATAAAAATATATTTCATTTAATTATTTAAAAAATAAATATGATCTAATTATTTTCTCTCTCTAACTTTTCTCAATTATGTATATGTGCCTAAATTTAGTGACCAAACACTTGTGCCTAGACAAGTATTTTCCTTGAATCATCTATTTCAATATGACTCAATCATATGGTTCGACCAATAAAATACTGGTTCAATCCATCACTAATGACCCACTATTCTCCCTAAAATTTGAGTGCTTAAGATTTTAAAACATTGATAGCCATAAATACTTTAGAGAGAAAAAAGATATACCCAAACATTAATTATTAATTAATTAGTTTAGAATAATCTTTACAATGAATTGTTATATTCCCTTTTGAAGCTACACACAATTTTTTTTCTTCTTTCTTTTGGTACAAGAAACGTATATAAAAAGAAACACATACTCCCTCCGGTCTCAAATATAAGAAAATATTCCTTTTTTAGGTTCATTGAGTAGTTAATGTATCTGGTCTACATTGTAAAGCAGATACATTAATTATTCAATGAATCTAAAAAAGGAATCTTTTCTTATATTTGAGACCGGAGGGAGTATTCATTTGTGATATATTAGGAATCCAATCATCACCACTCATGTATGGGACACCCGTTTGAGGAATCCAATCATCACCACTCTCAAAGTTAGACATTGTGAAATTTGATGAATCAGTGGCACTCATTGGTCCTCTATTATCATATTCTGCATAATATAAAGTGCTCAATGCAAAATCACCATTCCATTCACGCCAACCAGAAGGGTTTATGAAACTATCCATAAAGGATTGCATATAAACTGTTCTTGAATATTCTTTCCATGGTCTCCCTAAGTATGTTTTAACGGTTCCAACGTTAGGAGCCAAATCATCTGCTGGTTTAATAGTTGCCTTTTGTATAGAAATTCCTGTGTTTTGATTCGGGTCGGTTCGACCTTGAGCTGTGATAGCATTGAATTTTCCACTTAGAGGAAGGCAAGGATAGATGTTACAATTTTGCAAAACAACTGCACCATTTCCGAATATGAAGTCAACTGTTCCATAGATACTTCTTAGTGCAACTGCTTGATGTTTTGTTGCTCCAGCCGTGTTGAGAAATGTTATGTTAACTGCCACGAACCCTTGAGCAACCACAGCTGCAAATCCAAATGGAGCACCAAGTTAGAGAAATTGTTGACATATAAAGTATCTTCATGCATGCATATAAGTCATGACATAATATAGGTTAACAATTTTTGTGTGAAACTAACCAAAATCCGATGTTAGAAACCAACCAAAATTATCAATCGTTATTCAAACCAATTTCGTGAAAATAATTTTGTGATTTGATGACACTACGCTCTTGATTTAGCAACAAAAAAAAATTATGATTTGGTCACTAAATGAGTTGTGAATATGTAGCAATTTCTTGTAGTGGTCTATTTAATATGTCTAGGAACTATTTTTCTTACCAAAGGTGGCTGAATTGAATGTTGTGAAACCATCAGCAACATTGCGATTTCCTATGATAATTGTTTGATTGATTCCATCTCCAATCATCATTAAGTATTTCTTCTTTTTCTCAATAGAAACATACTCTTCATACACACCTTCAGTAATAAAAATGAGGAAGTATCCATCACTAGCAACTGTGTTATTTGGTGCAGCAGCTATTGCATCATTGATAGTGGAAAAGTTTCCACTTCCATCTTGACTAACAACAACAATATCACTTACCAAAATACTATCTTCATCAGTTTGAAGTAGTTTTCTCCCATGGCGTCTAGCAGATCGTAAATCGCACGTGCTTTATTTGACATCTTCAATGGTAAATTACCATTTTTGAAATTCAAATGTCTCCCTTTTTGTGGCCATGGCGTTCTTATTTTATTCTCGGGCATCCAACCCTTCAGGAACAAGGCTAGGGTTATGCTATGAAGCTTTATGTCATCGGAGAGAGATAATGACAAGTCATTTTTCACTCTTTGATCAGAAGCTTTTGTGTTTAGACCATCCAAACATGTTTGTTGGTTAGTCAAAACGGCGCTGAGGAAAGTTTCAAAATCTTCGGCTTGAGAAGTTGGAAGAACGTTACTAGATTGATTTGTTGTGCCATAAGTATTTGATAAGTATTCAAAACTTAGGTTAGCAAGGTATTGACAATCTTCAAGAGCACGAATTATGGATTGAGACAAAGACGAACTACCTTGAAGATATGAGTCCAATAAGTTCACGAACTTACGGGATTGTGATAAGGACTTTCGAATAGAAATGCGACCATAGTCATGTTTCCATTTTGATTACCAAGAACGGTTTTACAATAAGCAGGGTTTATGGCACCCTTGCAAATGGTTTCAGGTGGAACATTATTTGCTACACACAATAATACAAAGAATAAGATTGAAAGTAGAAAGGAAACATACAACTTCATGAAGGTGAAGTTTTTGAATGCCATTGGTATTTGAATGAATGGATAAAAGGGTTGTTATAGCTAGATGGATGAATATAAGATGCATGGCTTCTATAGGGTTTATATAGTAGCTATGAAGATTTTTTGTCACATTAGGGAGCTTCTACGGTGCAGTAAGGAAACTGACTTTTTTGAAAAAGTTAATTTTGATATTAATGTTTGATTCATTTTTAAATTGTTGATTACTGATTAATGATCAATAGTAATTCATCTAGTAATGCTTGCAACATCTTGGGCTTACAAGTACTATTTTATCATTGGAATCTTTAACATGCAAAGAGAGTTGATGATATTATATATGTGATAGTCTTAAGTGTTACACTTTGTGAGGTGTTACACTTAAAACAAGGTAGGATAAAATTAGATTAAGTGTAGTCTTGTTAATCTGATGAATTGATGATAATATGAGGACTGAACGTTTGATACCATTGTACAAACAGTGGGGTGTTACTCTCTACATTTTTGATGTTATAGTGTTAACTTCACCAAAAAAGTCATTCTCATGACTTCACCGTAGAATTTTCCTAATATAATATCATTAGTGAGAATGAAGAAAAGTCAACTATATTCTTAGTAGCCTAGCTACAAGGAATTTGTATCTTTGATGTTGATGTTTTGGCTACCGTGAATGCATTCACCAATACCAACCTACTATTGTGAATATTTAATTTCATTAGAGATTTAGGATGAACGTAAACATTCATCAAGTTCAATGTAATGGTTTATGTATACAAATATTCCTTGGGATTTTATTTACTTGTTTAGATTTTGGTACAAATTTAGTTCGATACACGACTTATGATCTTGGATCCGTGGAATATAAAAATTATAGCTTAGTTGTCAACTGTGTGGTTGGTTCCCAGCAATCACAAGACACAAATATTCAAATGAAAATATTTTCGACAAGAGAACATAAACGTGGATACCATGTATTGTTTCTCGACGTTATGTTTGGTAAAACCGGAAATGTGATGTGAGTGATATTTCTTTCTAATTATAGCTACTACATATTTATACGTACGAACATCTTTGTGCTAAGTTTATTATTAAGGATTAGGTTCATCAAAATTTTCTTGATTTCCTACTGATGCACAATATCGATTGCAATCCAATGGTTATACTTTCAAATGGCGCCTGCCAAAATAAATAGTCATTGACGCCTACCAATGATTTCAATACTGATGGTAAAAAAGAGCAGTATTGATGGTAATATGATTTGCAAGCAGTACTCTTTTTTACCATCAGTACTGATGGTAATATCTCCCACATTAATCATACTTTCATTAGCCTTATCCCTAAAATTAGTTCTCCTAATACTCCTGTTGAATTTAGACCTATTAGCCTTTGCAATGTGATCTTGAAAATTGTTACTAAGACTCTGGCTAATAGTGTTAAACATATTCTTCCTCATATTATTAAAGATTTTCAAAGTGCTTTTGTAACAACCCATATTTTACTCTAGTTAAATATTTCATACCTACAACCTTATCAGCACTAACTTAAGTAAGTTAGAAAGAAAAAAATATATAATTAGTGGACAAAGAACACTCTACTAAAGGAGTAGGATGCAATATGATGAGAGTAGGATGTAAGAGAAGTAATGGTATTTTTATAAGGGTAGTTTAGTAACGTGACACTATCAAATTCCATATATATCGACCAAGAAATATATACTGAAGTTCTAATTGAGAAATATGGTCTATCATTCATACATGAATTCTGCTCTTTATCTAAACTGTTCTGCTCATTCCCAAAGTAAATGTCCAAAATGCATTTACGTGACTTAAGTCACGCTAGTGTATACGTTACCTGAGTTAAGTCACGCAACATTGAGCCTCTGCGCGAGTTAACTTGTGCTAGTTGGCCGGTTGTTAGAGCTCAGGAACACACGTTTTTTGGACGGTGGTCAATGCATTTTAATGGTTTTTACACATTTTTTTTAGTTTTTCCACGTTTTTTCACGTTTTTTGACCTCATTAAGTGCTATGTTACCTTAAACCACCTATAAATACCCTCACAAACTTCATATATTCCTCACATTATCTCCTCCCACTCTCTCCCCCTCTTTCTCTTCTTCATTTTTGCTTCTTTAGTCTTTAGGCTCTTTATACCCCTTTAGATATATAACAATAGCTTTGGGGGGAATAGTGGTCAGTCGAGTTTGGGAAAAAGACATCATCCCTTGAGGTAAAATTAGGTTTGCTTCCTTTTACTCCCAAAATCTTTTTACCGTGTGTAAAAAGAATCATCATGGGGGTATAAAAGGAACCAATTAAATTTACCTCAAGGGATCTTGATGTCGTTTTTCCCAACAGGACTGATCACTGTTTTCCCCAAGAGCTATTGCTATATACCGAAGAGGGTAAAAATAACTTTTTACCCCCAAGAGGGTAAAAAGATATTAAGTAGATTAGTGAATTCAAATAAAATATATTTTTTGCTTATTGTAATGTTTGAATGATATTAATAAAACGAGAGTTATATTAATTAATTTTATTTTTATTTGTATTTAAATTTGCATTTTATTTTATGTTTATGATTATGTATTGAATAAATAAATATTGAATAAATAAAATTGAATTTATTTTCTAATTTTGTATTCAATGAATAAATAAATTAGAATAAATATTGAATTAGAATAAAATCGAATTTATTTTCTAATTTCGAATTTATTTCAAGTGCATAAATAAATTAGAATATAAGAAATAAATAATTTGGAATAAAATGAACAAATAATTTAGAATAAAGTAAAAAAATAATTTAGAATAAAGTAACAAAAATAATTTAGAATAAAGTAAATAAAATAATTAAGAATAAAGTGAATAAAAAGAATAAACTAAATAAAATAATTTAGAATAAAGTAAATAAAAAAATTTACTTGGGTAATCCATGGATCAGAGAACATAATAAAGCCAACATCGATGCCAGCTTAAAGGTTCGAGGTCAATGGGGTTTAGGTTCGATCGTACGTAATGAAGAAGGGTTGATTATGGCTGCAGGAATTTGGGTAATCCATGGATCAGAGAACGTAATGGAAGCTGAAGCTTGTGCTCTAATGAAGACCATGTGTTTTTCTCTAGATTGTGGTTTTAGGAAAGTTCATTTTGAAAGTAATAATAAGACTCTGATTCAAAAACTTCAGGAGGGTGAGCTTATGGATAGATCTTATATCTTGGCCTTATCCTAGACGAAATCTACAAGCTCCAATCAGAATTTGTCATTTGTCGTTTCAGTTTTGTTCCTAGAGAGGAAAATATGGTAGCCCATAAGTTAGCTCAGTTGGCCCATTCTAAACCAAACATAGTTTGGATAGAGGAGGTGCCCTTAAAAATCCATGATGTATATTTCAAAGATTTGCTGAATTAATATAATTTCTCTTGTTTTTTTCAACAAAAAAAATGAAAATAGTCGATGATAATCCAATGGTTCTACTTTCCTATTTGCTAGTTGAATTTCTCACTATTGTTGAGAAGAAAATTCAAACCTTGCCCAACTTTTCTTTTTCATTAGGTTGTGTTTTACCGAATATTTATTTTCTTTGAATAATAAATATTATGAAATTAATTTGTGTGGGTTAGGGGGTTGAGTAACTCAGCTAATTTAAATTAAGGATAAAGAATTTAAAGTCTAAAGTTCAAATTCGGTTGAAGGAAAAAAAAATTAATGTAACTACCAACATTTTCCATAAATAAAATTGTGTTGGTTGAAATTAATGTGTATAATTAATAAAACAAGAGCATGGTTAAAATTTGTCGTTTTTTGAGATTAGACATAAACATAAGGACAAATTTATCAAAATGAGTGAGCTTTGATCTATTTATACTAGCAGGGTAAGTGGAATTCCACTAAGCGAATTTGTAGCTTGTTTAGCAAATTGACTTTTAATCATTTTGAATTAAGGAATATGTTAACCAGTGTTTCTGGGGTATTGGTTAAGCAATTAAAAGAGATAATATTTTATTAAAAAGTCGTGTAATAATTAGTTAGTCAAAAGTAACAGTTTATATTTCCAAAACAATTTTTCTACTTTTGAATTTCCTAACCCTTGAAGTAATTATCAGTTGTTCTTGGTGAGTCATTAACCGCCATAATTCGCTATGCACAATATTCACTTTGCTAAGTTAATTTTCCTTGTTTTACTTCAAATATCTCCACTTTGCTTTGCTCGCTTATTGAATTGACTCATAGCCATGTCTTTGGCCACACGGTACACCCTAATGTACCTAATTGGGCAATATTATATAACATAAAATGCCCAATCGTACACAAGTAGGATCCTTCTCCTTACCTATTAGAACACAGGAACATATGAAAATAAAATCATTCTCAATCTCAAGACCTAATTACTAAATAAACGTTGTTTTCTATCAAACCAAGTAAGTAAATTGGACAATTATCAATTATTAGGAGATCTTGTAGATTGAATCAAAAGTCTATCTTTATCTTGGTTCATTTGCAAGGATTGTAGCAATAAAAGCCAAGTCTTTTCGGATTCCTGGTCAATAATTTCAATTGCTTGTTTTAAATATAAATCTAACTATTAATTTTGTTTTAATAGGTTTCGAGTACCCTGTTGTCCAAAAAGTTTTGCTTATAAAAAAAAAAAAAAACATGGATGTCTTATAAAAAGTATGTACATTCATACATTTGTCGTAATGTACCCTGCATGACTTTATTTACTTGCGCATGCTACCCTTGGCCTTTTGGGCCTACTCACGTGTTTAGGTATTATTTCACTATCATCAATTGCATGAATAAAAACAGGTTAGAGCAATTAGGTATGGAAGAAAGTACACCTCTAATAGAAATATTTAGACTTTTGAAATATCATCACATTCACATGGCTTCTTTCCATACTCCTAACATATACTCCATCCGATCACATTTATAAGCAAAAGACAACTTTTTAGGTTCATTGAATAATTAATGTATTTGGTCTATAAATGTGATTAGATACACTAATTATTCTATGTACCTAAAAAGTAGTTTTTTGCTTATAAATGTGACCGGAGGGAGTATATAATACTTAGGATCCGTTTGATGGTCAGGATAGGGAGACAGGATATGATACATTAATCATATCTTGCTTAAATCTCATGTTTGATGCACCAAAGAGATAGGATAAAATAAACCATTTTCCTATCCTATCCTGACTCTCCTTTGTAATTTCTATCCTGAGTATAAGCTCGGTTAGAAATTATCCTGATGGGATTAGAAGATCATCTCTTATTTATTACCTTGATATTCTTCCATTTTTAAAATATTGTCATTTTAAAAAATAATGATAGCATGTATTTTCTATGCCATTTTTACAATATTTAATTAATTATGAGAGCAATTTTTTCATTTAATTACAATGATATCCTGTTTGTTATCACGTGCGCATCAAACACATGATAGGATTAATGCTTATCATGTCTTTATCATATCCTATCTCTATCCAGCTTTATATCATATCATGTCTCTCTCCTATCTTGACCATCAAACGGACCCTTATTGAATGAAGTTAATAATTTCAACTTTCAAGTGATAGATAATGGCATGTGAAAACTGAAATTATGATGAAAGAAAGAGTGTATGATGATTTATCATTATTGCTTTGTTGGCACAACATGATAAGAAGATGGAGAGTAGTACTATACCATGGTGGGATTTACAATGCACAAGCAAAAGAGTTGTGCACAACACAAATTTGTGCAAATGGTGGGCCCAAATCAAATCTGGACCGTTTATATATTATTATTTTAATGCCGACGGTTGAGATCTGGAGAGATAAAGATATGGGTGACCTGCTGATGCTTTGTTGGAACAGTACACGCGGGTCCCACATGGAGAATAAATTGGAATATTTTAATGGGTTTTTTTTGCAAATGTTTGTATTGGGCTTAAGTATTCAAAACGTGGGTCCCACCTGATGCTTGTGTTGTATTAAAAAATGAGGCCCATTCCGTAAATTCTTTTCTTTAATTTAATTCTTTTGTTGTTTATTTATTCAATTTTTTTGTTTTATTGTAGTTTTTATAAGAATAAAAATTTAGAATAATATAAATTAAATATACCAAATGAATTCCCTTTCCGTAAATCATGATATAAATTAAATATACTAAATCATATTTATAAATTAAATACACAATAAGTAATAATTATAAATTAAAGATACATTAAATCGAAAAAGAATAAAAATTTAGTGTAAGTTGTTGAAGTAAATTAAGAAAATTTAGAGAATTGGATTTTTTTCTGAAAATTTAGAATATTTACTAATTGGATAAAAAAATTGTAATTAGAATTTTTTTTCGAAAATTTCGATAATTGGACAGAAATTTAGTAATTGGCTTTTTTATTTTCTTCGAAAATTTAGAATATGAATAAATTTGGTAATAAATAGACAGTTTAGTCGCTATTGTAAGCAAAATATAACATGTTAGGTTTATTTAATAAATAGTGTGTGTGATGTATATTTATGACCACATAGATTAATTATTGAATAAATAAAAAAATGTCAAGTTTTGGTTATTTTGGTGACCAAAGTGTGTACATTATTGTTGAATGGGTCAAGGTAAATGGACATAAAAATAAGCAAAACATTTACTCATTAGCAAGTTTGAGTTTTTGTATTTTTAAGAATTTTTTTATATTTTTATTCTTGAGTTTATTTAATTAAAGTAGTATTATGTTATTTTCATTTCAATGTGTTTAAAAAATAGTTGTAATTTGTTATCTATATTGAATTTATAAATTAGTTTTTTAATAATAACGATAAAATAAATAAAATACAAATCACGTAGTGAATATCTTGATTAATCAATTAACATTTATCCAAGTACTTTCCGTATAAGATTTTGTTGTTAGGGTAAGAGTTGTGGGTTTGATTAGTCGTTGTGATCAATTGATCTAACTATTAGTAGTCTTCCAAGTAGTTTAATTCGAACACTATTGTCGTTAGGGTTAAAGTTGTAGGCAAGATAAGTTAGTGAATAGTTTGATTAGGCATTAAACATTCATCGAAATACTTATCGTATATTATTCTACTTGTTAGGGTAAGAGTTGCGAGTTTGATCAGTCGTTCGGACATCGATGAAGTAGTTTAGGTAAAAGTGAATTGTCATTACTGTGAGAGTTACATGCTTGATTAGTCGGTAAATATCTTGATTAATCATTGAACAGTTATTCAAGTACTTTCGCTGCAAGATTCTTTTAGTTAGTGTAAGAGTTTTGAGTTTGATCAATCGTTCTGAAATCTTTGTAGATGTGTAGGTCTAAGAAAATTGTCATTAGGGTGAGAGTTACAAGCCTGATTAGTCGGTAAAGAGTTTGATTAGTCATTGAACGTTGATCCAAGTACCTTCACTCCAAGATTCTTTCAGTTAGGGTAAGAGTCGTGGGTTTGATCAATCGTTTTGAACTCTTTGTAATAGTTTAGGTCTAAGAAATTAGCCATTAGGGTGAGAGTTGTAAGGTTGATTAGTCGATAAAATGAGTTTGATTAGTCAGCGAACGTTCATCCAAGTACTTTCACTGCAAGATTCTTTCAATTAGGGTAAGAGTTGTGAGTTTGATGAATCGTTTTGAAGTTTTTGTAGTAGCTTAGGTCTAAGAAACTTGTCATTATGGTTAGAGTTGTGAGCCTGGTTAGTCGATAAATAGTTTGATTAGTCATTGAACATTCATCTAAGTACTTTGACTCTAAGATTCTTTCAGTTAGTGTAAGAATTTTGAGTTTGATTAGTCGTTAAGAAGTCTTTGTAAAAGTTTAGGTCAAAGAATCTTGTCATTAGGGTTAGAGTTGTAAGCTTGGTTAGTTGATAAACAGTTTGATTAGTCATTGAACGTTCATCCAAGTACTTTGACACCAAGATTCTTTCAGTTAGGGTAAGAATTTTGAGTTTCATTATTCGTTAAGAAGTCTTTGTAGTAGTTTAGGTCAAAGAATCTTGTCATTACGGTTAGAGTTGTCATTAGGGTGAGAGTTGTAAGCTTGGTTAGTCGATAAATAGTTTGATTAGTCATTAAACGTTCATCCAAGTACTTTGACTCCAAGATTCCTGCAGTTAGGGTAAGAGTTGTGAGTTTCATCAGTCGTTCTTAAATCTTAGAAGTAGTTTAGCTGAAAGAATCTTATCATTAGGGTTATAGTTGTCGTTGGGGTTAGAGTTATAAGCTTGGTTAGTCGATAACATGGATTTTGTTAGTCAATGAACGTTCATCCAAGTACTTTGACTTCGAGATTCTTTTAGTTAGGGTAAGAGTTGTGAGTTTCATCAGTTGTTCTGAAGTTTTGAAAGTAGTTTAGGTGAAGAATATTGTTATTAGGGTTAGAGTTTATTTAATTAATGTATTATTATGTTATTTTCATTTCAATGTGTTTAAAAAATAAAATGTAATTTGTTATCTATATTGAATTTATAAATTTGTTTTATAATAATAATGAAAAAAATAATTAAATACAGCCCACGTAGTGAATATCTTGATTAATCAGTTAAAATTTATCCAAGTGTTTTCCGTATAAGATTATTGTTGTTAGGGTAAGTTATGTGGGTTTGATTAGTCGTTGCGACCTCTTCATCTAACTATTAGCAGCCTTCCAAGAAGTTTAGGTCGAAGTATTGTCGTTTTGAAATCTTGGAAGTAGTTTAGTTCAAAGAGTCTTGTAATTAGGGTTATAGTTTTCATTAGGGTTGCAGTTGTAAGCTTGGTTAGTTGATAACAAGAATTTGATTAGTCATTGAACATTCATCCAAGTACTTTGACTTCAAGATTCTTTCAGTTAGGGTAAGAGTTGTGAATTTGATCAGTCGTTTTGAAATCTTGGAAGTAGTTTAGGTCGAAGAATCTTGTCATTAGGGTTATAGTTTTCATTAGGGTTGGAGTTGTAAGCTTGGTTAGTCTATAACAATATTTTGATTAATCATTGAACGTTCATCCAAATACTTTGACTCCAAGATTCTTCCAGTTAGGGTAAGAGTTGTGAGTTTGACTGGTCGTTATTTTATCTTGGAAGTAGTTTAGGTCGAAGAATCTTGTCATTAAGGTGATTGTTATAAGCTTGATTAGTCGGTGAAAAATTTGATTAGTCATTGAACATTCGTCTAAGTACTTTGACTACAAGATTCTTTTAGTTAGGGTAAGAGTTGTGAGTTTCACTAGTCATTATGACATCTTGGAAGTAGTTTAGGTCTAAGAATCTTGTCATTAGGGTGATACTGCCTAAATAGTTAAGGGACCGAAAATGCAATTTAGCCTATATTTTAAGATGAAAATCTTGAAGGGATAGATATGGAGTTAGAGTTAGACTTTATTTAATCTTCTTTTTTAAATTCATCATTTTTTTTAAATTTCACAATCTTGTTCCTTCTATTAGGGTTGGACTTTATTTCCTTATATTAGGGTTGGACTTTATTTGATCTTCCTTTTTAAAGTCATCATTTTTCTATTCACAATTTTATTCCTTCTTATTGGATTGGATTTTATTAGATCTTCCTTTTCAAATTCGTCATTTTTCTAAATATATGAGAGAATAATTCAATTGAATAATTTGAAAAGCTGACAATTATTAATGTAGAATATATTATAAAATTAATGAGGCCTATTTGAAAGTTTTGGATGAGTGATATGTATATTATGAGAGAATAATTCAATTGAATATTTTAAAAAGCTGATAATTATTAATGTAGAATATATTATAAAATTAGTGAGGCCTATTTGAAAGTTTTGGATGAGTGGTATGTATATTTAGAAAATTCAGTTGAGTGGTTTCAATAATTAAGAAGTGTGAAGTAATATAATATATTAGGTAGAGTCAATTTATATCACTCATATTGTGTCATGGATGTGGATGCTCTAAGATAATGAATTGAATTTTCGCTCAAAATAATTAAAAAACTCAATTCCATTTTAACCAATTTTTTTTGGTGGAATTATTTCACTTTCCCTCTTCTCCCAAAACATTCAAGTTTTATCTCCCTCCTTATTTTTTCCCTTCTCACGTTTTTGTCTCTAACATATCAAATTTATTTAATTTTTTAAAATTAAATTAAATTTAAAACAAAAGAGAAAACTCCAAAATATGATTTCAGCACTCTCACATGGCTCCAACATTCCCCCTTATAATTTTCATATTTTCGTTTTCCTCTTCCCAAAAATTTCAGAATTAATAATTTCGCTCTAACAAAGAGAATAGCATTTGAGCGCTCATTTTTGGCTTTTCACTTTTCATTTCCCTCTTAACTTTTCCCTCTCTTAGATTCACAAATTTTGTTTTACTTTATTCTCTTTTCACTTTAACACTATCTAAACCCTAAATCCATTCACCACCCCACCTTCAATTTCACCTCCAACGCCTCCTTCCCCCACCTTCTCATCTTCAATACTCAGTCCCAAGCTTCTCATCTTCAAAACTTCACAGTCTCTCGGAATCGCAAGCTTCACTGGATAGCTCTTTCATTCTCAGTTCCTGAATCGATCTTTCCTTCTCAGTCCCTGAATCGCTCTCTCAACCTGTCTCATCTTCTCAGTTGGAATTGCTATTTCCTTCTCATTTGGAATCGCAATCTCTTCTCAGTTGGAATCGGTCAGTTTCAGATTTCTTCTTTGTTAATTGAAATTTCTTCTCATTCTTTACTAATTTATGTGTTTAATTTGTAGATTCTTCTGAATTTGAAGCTGAATTTCTCCCAAAATCTGAAGCTGAATTTGAACCCTAATTTACTGTTCTCATGCCCTCACAGCACAGATCTTCACTGAATCTCACTCCCAAAATCGAATCTTCTTCCTTCTCCCAAAATCCTTTATCAAATCTTCAGTGAATCTCAAACTCACGGTAACCTCTCTCTCAATCTCAGAATTTATTTATTATTTATTTTATTTTTAATAGTTTTTTTTTTATAGTTTTTCTCTTTAGTGAAGTTGATGTTGGTGATACTTGTATTTCTGATGTTGTTTTAATTTATATATTAACTGTTATTTTCATCATGACCTTACTTGAAGTGACACTTGGATTTTGGGTTCGAATTTTGCTGTTATGTGATATGGTGTTGATACAATTTAGAGCAGGGTGCTGTACATGATCTAGGCAATTTAATTTGAAGAAATCGTCAAATTTGTATTTGGTCTCACATATCTTATTTTTGAAAGAAGCCTACTCTTTATAAAGTTGTTTGCAGTTATTATTGGCAAGCCTAGCAAGTGATAAATTAAATATTTTAGTATGGTGTGCATCTAATGATTATAGTTGGTTGATTTTGTTTGTAAACACATGTATTGGTATTCATCTTATTTGTGTATCTACAACATAGTTTATGTAAAAGTACAAAATTTATACTTGCTTATCCGTGATTTTGACTGAATCACTGTGTGTTTTTACAAAAGTTACACTTTAGAGTTTCAAAAAATAATGGTGTCACCTGAGATGACTCACTCTAAAATTATAGTTTAGCATAATTGACAGGGAGCCTCACACTCACATTAGGGCCACTGAACTAGGATGTTAGTTTTTGCTTACTCTTGTTTACATGCTCTGTTGCTGTGCTATTTTACATGCTCAGTTGCTGTGCTATTTTAGATGTATCTTTGCTTATGATTTCCTTTATGAATATGGTTTAAATGTGGCTTGTAGATTTGATTTGGTTACGAGCATATTTGAAGTAAAATGACCTATGTTTGAATTTCATCCACTCAAACCAAATGTTATATGGAGTTGCTTTGCTTCTATCAAAACCACCTTTCAACCCTTAAAAATTGTTTGAAAAAAATAATGTAACTGTACTTGTAAACATTTTAATGACCCTTTTTTAATGATTTAGTGCAAAATAGACTATAGCTGAAACATATGTTATATTATCTGCTCAACTACTTCTCAGGCACAACTAGTAAGACCATGCTAACTAGATAGAATTCGGGACATAAAGTAGCAAGGAACAGAGCATGACATAAAGAGTTATGTTCATTATTTTAGTATCATGATTTTCAAGTTGCTTTCCACAAGAACCAGAACCATAATTGTGGCTACAACTTGATGCTTTTCAAGATCTCAACAACTACATCAAATCCACCATTGCATTTGCATCAACTATATCTAACTACAATTCTAGATATCAAATATTGTTGTACGACCGCAATTGTAGTTTAAAAACCTAGTTTATATAACAAGATGTGGATAAGGTAAACAAAGTGATACATTGTCATTCCAATTTTAATCAAATATGTTTTTTTATATGTACATATAGATGGCAGGAAATGATACTCCGACGGGTGTAGGAAGAGGTACTAGTAGAGGTATCAGTAGAGGTAGGAGAGTTAGGGGTACTACACTTTCATCTGTGAGAGGTATGGCTGCCACTACTCCATCACACTCCATTGTTGGGCAAGCATCAAATCCTTCCACATCTCATACAACAACAAATACACAACTTCCCCACTCTACTCCTAGCCCACCTATTTCTCAAACACCATCAACTAATGCATCTGATGTTGATCCACATGTATCATCAAATGATATGGATTCATCTCCAAACATTGAGGACCCTCTTGATGACCGTATTTGGATTCGTCCAGGACCAGAGAACACGTAAGCTTTTATTACCTCTTGTCCTTTAATTTTAAAATATATCATACTCGTATCTTATAATTTCTTCAATATTGTTTTTATAGGTTTAACCCTGCTATTGCGCCTACACGTGCGATAATAAAAATTATCCAGCGAAAGTTTACTGGATGTTGGACAAAGTATGGAGAACTAAAGGCTGAAGAAAAAAAAACCGGGATGGTAGTTGGATTCCTATTGAAATGTGTACGAAATTGGATGAAAAATGGAGTGAGAATGAATGGAAAAGGAAGGCATAAATTAACAGCGAAAGCAGAAAATCTTCTGATGCTCCACTCCACACTGGAGGGTCGATTCCAACATTTTAGATTTCTAAGAGAATAGCAAGTAATTGAATTTAAGTTTAATTGTTTGACATATAAAACTATTATGTTAATGATTGAGTACAGAATATGAATCATTGTTCGTTACTGCTTTGGCTTCGAATACCTGAGTGAATAATTTTTCTGAAGCAAAGTTGTAAACTGCTATCATGTTAGTTTCAAGCAAAATAAGAGGCAGAGCTCAACTACGTTCTGCTGTTATAAAATCATAAAGAGTGTCATTTTTAAGACATTCTACATGAAACTATTGTCACTTTATGTGATTTAAGTCCTTTCATTTACTATATTTTTTACTGACAGTGTGTATCTTTTCATTTTTGTTTCATACTTATTTAATTTGAGCAACCAAAACCTTTCACTTCTTTCATTATTTAAGAATTGATACTTTATTTCAAAAAAAAAAAAGAATTGATACTTAAAGTATTCATTTTTATGCAAAAAATTGAGTCGCTTGAAATCAAATTGTACACTGACTCATATTACAAAGGCAAACTAGAGTTATATCATTGTTTAGGCTTCTTAAGCATTTTAATTTCAATTAACATTGATTGATCCGTTTTGTTTTTCAGAAAACATCTCCAGATGATAAACGGTAGGAAACAAAATCGTTCTGATTATTGGATAGTTTGTGCGATTGATTTATAACAAAATTTCGGATCGTCGAAAATCGAGTTCGTATTTCGTCCTTAGTCTGGTTAGGTTACGGTTAAATTAATTACATTGAAGAGAAAATTTTAATTGGACACAACTACAAATCAAAAAAATTGGACACATACAAAAATTAAATCTGTGTCAATATAAATTTTATTTAGGCTTGTGTCAATTAAATAATAAAATGGTAGGCTTGTGTTAACCCATATAAAATGAATTAAATCATTGATTAATTGTCTATTATTCAAAACTGGTAACAACAATTAAATAAAATTAAAATCCTTGAGATTTATAAGTGCATGCTTGATAGGTGATATTCAATTGTGTAATAAGTCATGGGCCGCTGGTTCAAATCTTGGTTAGTCCAATTTTATTTTATTTTTGCCAATTTTTATTACTCATCTTCTTCGCCCGCGAGTTTAAAACGGGTTGTTCGACCCATGTTCTGACCCGACCGGATCTCGCTCAACACACAGTGAAATTCAACGATTTTTATGTAGTTTTAATCGGATTTATCGGATTTGAATGACAAAGAGAAAGCACATACATATTTTAAAATTCCACAAGCCAATCACAGTTAATTTTTTTAAGGTTCTTACAAAAACAAATATGGTTAAAATCTTCTGTGAAAAAAATTCCAACCATCTACTCTCTCCATTTGGTTTAGAAGATTTTAAATACTCGTAAAATAATTTTAATTGTAGAACCATGAACCAAAGGATTCTAATTTTTGTTAAGTCTATAATCCTTAATTTTTGTAGCTGTAATGGATTTTGTCTTTTTGATAAGTGATGTTAGTATTTTACTACTTTCAGAACACATTTAGAACGTTAATGTTCAGTTTTACTCTGTAACCATCGGCCTCTCATCCGCTTCCACGACTCTCGTCCGCCGCGCGCCGCCGTTCTGCAACCACCAGCCTTCCTTTCACCACTGTTCTGTCTTAAATTTTCGCCCAGAGAAAAAACATGGAGGAAACAACTTTGATTTTCTGGATTTTTATTCCTCTACTTTTGATTTTGAGGAAGCAACAACTTTTTCTAATATAGCAATTTTGAGGAAGCAACAACTTTTTCTAATATAGCAAATTAGTTTAGTTTAATTGGAATTGGAATTATAGTGCTTAAATTAACGGTATTGTTGGTGGTTATTGGGGAAGAAATGTAGTAACTGAGAGAGAGAGAGCAGGGGAAGAAATGTAGTAATTGAGAGAGAGCAGGGGAAGAAATTACTACTCTCCATATTTCAATTTTAGGGGGTATACAAGTAATTGCTAATAAGTGTTGGTTTTTTAGGGGGTGTGAGCAGCAGAAACAATAAATGGAATAGGTTATAATATAATATGTTTCATTAAAATATTCCAGCAGGTAAAAAAGCACTTTTTTACCGCCAGCTGTCCATAATTTCTTCCCTTGTGCATGTGCACAACTCTTTTGCTTGTGCAGGCTAAATGCCACCCTATACCATCTTTTCTCTTATTTCACAATCTTCATCTAAATAAGGAAGGAATCTAATTTCTAATTCTGGTAACAAATTCATTCATCCATTCATCCGTGACTATGCTATGCACAATTGCACATGGATGGACCACTGCCAAACCCAAAAGCACCAAGGACATTTGTTCACGGTCTCGTTTTTTTGCCATTGTACCAAATTGTTCACAGGTCTGTTTTATTTTTTATGTGTCAAAATTGAATATAAAGTTAGAATTGAGATGAGTTGATTGAATTAGTAGAGGGTTCACTCATATCTCATAATATGGTCTAAACATGGATTCACTACACGTTGTAAAACTACAACACAACCTCTGGATACCAATCACAATATTTTGAAGATAATATCTTTCAGCCACTTCTTCTCTATATTTAGGAGCTTAATGACCCTTTCACTATCACTTTCTACAATCACCTTTCATAAACTACAATCCTTCGCAAGCACCAACGTCTGCCGCCGTCAACTACCGCACCGGAATGCTGTTGTCGTCGTGTAAGTCTTTCTTCCAGAAAATTGTGTAGTTTATGCTTCAAATTAATTTTTTTTTAAATATTTGATTTGATGTAACCAGCAAGGATTATGAAATGAGGAAGAAGAGAAAACAATGTATAATAAACAGTCTACATTCAAAGGTGAGGAAAACAGTTCTCAAAAATGATCCTTCAACTGTGGAAAGATTCGAAGGATTACTTTAATCTCCGGGCAAGGTAAAAAAACAATTTCCTTAGCTTACTAGATATATTTTCTAAAATGATACATAAGCATAAAAAGATATTAAAAACTCAAATTTATATTAAATATATTTGATTTTTTTTTAATGCTTGTGGACTCTTTTTAATATAAATCAATTAGGTTACTTGTGGACTCTTTTTATTAAGCATATTTGTGTATTAATTTCTTCCTCTTTGTTCAGGAACATTAGACCCAAGATGACAGTTCGGGTATTTTGTGGAGTACGTAATATAATTTTATCCATATATTGAGTAAATTAATGTTTATTTAATTTTGATTTTTTGTAAAGTTGTAGATCATCATATTGTATTGATTTTTCATTCATTTAAACTTTTGTAATTATTTATTTATAGGATAACACTTGGTCAATGCTTCTCTTTCTTGGGGATGAAGCTAACGTCAGCATCTTTTGGATCTGCTGTGATGAACTCCGTTCCTTCTATGACCTTTATACTTGCATTAATTTTTCGGTAAGGCAATTATTCTAATTCAAATGATCATATTATTTAGTTAAATAATAACTAGTTATGCATATTGCTCACGAACTTAGTATGCCGTAATAATAGAAATAAGCACGTATATCATTTATATACATTGAGAAATTAAGAGAATCCGACTAAAAGTGTTTTAGATACTTGAGATTTTATTAAGTGATTTAAATTCATTTATATACATTTTATTTTTGAGCAGATTGGAACGTATGAAGATAAAGGAGATTGGAAGTCAAGTGAAAGCGATTGGAACTATAGCCAGCCTTGGAGGAGCACTATTAATGATACTCTACAAAGTTCCTATTCTTCAAGCTGCTAAGTCATCAGCACATACTATGCACCCTGAAAATGTGAATGACCCTAGTGGTTCACATTGGCTCGTTTGTGCATCCTTATTTATTAATTTTGTTAAGTCTGCAACAACTTAATCTAATTTTTTTCCTCCAATTTGCTATATTAGGTTAGCAGTAATTTAACCTAACAAATTCCATCTAAAAAAATGCATCGCACCAATTTCATTCATATCCTTTTGCCTTTTTTTTTGTCAATATTTTGTACACTTATTTAATACTAAAAAAATGCATCGCACCAATTTTATTCCTATCCTGTTGCCTTTTTTTGACAATATTTTGTACACTTATTTAATACGTTTACAAACAGAATACCCTAAATTTTCATGCAAACTCGGCTACCCTAATCCTTATTTATTAATTTTATTAGGTATGCAGCAACTTAACCTAATAATTTCCCTCTAAAATGCTGCATTAGGTTAGCAGCAATTTAACCTAACAAATTCCATATAAAATGTAGCAATTCCTAATATTTCTCCTAACTTTTCATTCCTGTCATGTTGTGTCATCGTTTGTATATATCTATTGTTTTTGTTGACTTTTTTTTTGACAAGTTGTTGTACACTTATTTAATACGTTTACAAACAGAATTGTATATATTTATTGTTTCTGTAGACTTTTTTTTTTTGACAAGTTGTTGTACACTTATTTAGTATGTTTACAAACAGAATAGAAGCCATGCATCTTATATTCATCCATCTATCTATAACAACCCTTTTATCCATTCATCCAAATACCAATGGCTTTCAAAAATGTTCCAACGTTTATGAAGTTGTATGTTTCCTATCTTCTTTCAATCTTGTACTTTGTATCATTGTGTGTAGCAAATAATGTTCCACCTGAAACCATTTGCAAGGGTACAATAAACCCTGCTTATTGTAAAACCGTTCTTGGTAATCAAAATGGAAACATATATGACTATGGTCGCATTTCTATTCGAAAGTCCTTATCCCAATCCCGTAAGTTTGTGAACTTATTGGACTCATATCTTCAAGGTAGTTTGTTGTTGTCTCAATCCACAATTCGCGCTCTTGAAGATTGTAAATACCTTGCTAATCTAAGTTTTGAATACTTATCAAACACTTATGGCACGACAAATCGATCTAGTAACGTTCTTCTAGCTTCTCAAGCCGAAGATTTTGAGACTTTCCTCAGCGCCATTTTTACTAACCAACAAACATGTTTGGATGGTCTAAACACAACAGCTTCTGATCAAAGAGTGAAAAATGGCTTGTCATTATCTCGCTTCGATGACATAAAACAATTTCTTTAGCTTACTAGATAGATATATTTTCTAAAATGATACATAAGCATAAAAAGATATTGAAAACTGAAATTTATATTAAATATATTTGATTTTTTTTAATCCGTTTTACTTATATTTTATTCTCATAAGGAGTATTAGTATAATTCCTTAAAAAAATATCATTATGATAACATCTATTTAATTATACTTTTTAGTAAAAAAATTAACTTTTCAATAATCTCATGAATATGCCTAATTTGTCAAATATTAGATTTAAATTTGGCAAATTGGTCCCTATTTTGATAAATATAAGAAATATTTTTTATCATATTTGTGCAGATTGGAAGGCATGAAAATTAAGGAGATAGGATGACTGCTTTTGTCACTGACACTCTTCTAAATTTATTGCAAACTAAATAATCAATTTAGTCTCTAAAATCAAACACATTAAACTCTATGCTACATGACATTAACCGAACTTTCAACATAATATATAAAATTGAAAATCTTTGATCGCATCAACATAAGTCTTTTTGGATCGGTACATTTCTACATTAAATATTTTTTCCGGAAAAGATTAATGTGATCAATGCTTTTCAATTTCAAGAATTATTTTGAAGTTTCTTTAATTTAAGAGATAGCATTATACAAGGACTACAATTTTAAAGACTAAATTGATAATTATGCACACTTCTCATTCTCATAACTTGTAATTTCTTTTCTAAAGTTTCATTCATTAAAATCAAACATTTTTTGGTTAAGAATGTCAAACTCATATTTTCCACTTTGATTTGTTTTATGTACATCAGCATTGTTGGAGGAGTGGTGGTGGTCAATGCTTCTCTTTCTTGGGGATGAAGCTAACGTCAGCATCTTTTGGATCTGCTGTGATGAGCTCCGTTCCTTCTATGACCTTTATACTTGCATTAATTTTTCGGTAAGGCAATTATTCTAATTCAAATGATCATATTATTTAATTAAATAATAACTAGTTATGCATATTGCTCACGAACTTAGTATACCGTAATAATAGAAACAAGCACGAATATATATCATTTTCTTATGACAAATTGAGAGAATCCGACTAAAAGTGTTTTAGATACTTGAGAATTTAATAAGTGATTTAAATTCATTTATATACATTTTATTTTTGAGCAGATTGGAACGTATGAAGATAAAGGAGATTGGAAGTCAAGTGAAAGCGATTGGAACTATAGTCAGCCTTGAAGGAGCACTATTAATGATACTCTACAAAGGTCCTTTTCTTCAAGCTGCTAAGTCATCAGCACATACTATGTACCCTGAAAATGTGAATGACCCTAGTGGTTCACATTGGCTCGTTGGAGCATTGTATCCTTATTATAAGAAATTGTTTTGAGAATTTCTTATTACTTTGAAACATGTCATGAACTTGATAGTGTCTTCTAAATGAAATTAATGTACCATTTTGAAAACCGAGTGAAAATGAAATGCATATGTATTGTTACTTGAAATTGTGTACTTATTAATGAACTTAAGAATGACTACGAGCATTTGGAAAATCGATTTAGGAGAATTTGAGTAGTTGAGCCAAGGTAGGAGGAACTTAGACTGAACAAATAGTGCATTAGATGCGCAGGTAATAGTTGAGACTTTTCTGCATACATTTTACTATCCTAGTTGATATCCATATGCTGGAGCGTTAATGTTGGTTGCGAGATCTTTGTGCACATGATTAATAGTAATTCTCCCATGTAAAAAGACCTTCCTCAATAAAATTAAGTCCTATCAAGAATTAATTGATCAATCAAGTTGCATGTAGAGATTTAAATATAAGTTTTTTTTTAAACAAAATTTAATTATAAGTATAGACATATAGTTTTGCATATTATATACTTTGATGTTGACAAGAAACCAAAGTTGATAGAAAGGGAAGCATTTATAACACGACTCTTCTACATGTGGTGTATTAAACTTTTTTTTTTGTTGAGCAAATTAAACTATTAATTATGAAAACTAGAAATATATTTTTGCAAACAACTGAATTGAAACTTAACTTCAATAAAGAATATGAAATATAACACAATAACTTGTGTTGCATACTGGAAAGAAACAATTATGTGTCCAGCCAAAAGCATTTCAATCTATCAAAAATATAACTGTAATCAGAATTTGAAGGATATCTCTGAAACCAATTTACTATAAGCATACGCACTAGAAAATTATGAGGAAATCGTATCATAAGTTTGCGACGGGCACACTCCTCTCTAAATTCTAGTGCTAAATTATATTATGTTGTTCCTTCAAAAAAAAATTATTATGTTGAGTGACTATTCTTTACGTATTTCGTGGCAAATCTGCCACTTAAATGTAGATTTATATTGTGAGCACCTCTGATTGTATATCAAGTGTTCAACCTTAAACAATTTTCTGTGTAATTTTGTTTAGCTAGAAGTCTCTTGCAGTTGTGCTTGAGCAGGGAAGTCTCTTGATTGTGTTCTTGAGCAAAGGAAGTCTCTTGCTTGTGGGCTTGAGCAATTGTAATCAGATATTACTCTTAGTGAAATCTCCTTGGAAGTGCAAGGGGGACTGGACTACTTCCGGTTTGTGGAAGGAACCAGTATAATTGCTTTGTGTCGTTCTTCTCTCTCTCTGTTTTATTCCGCTGCATTTAGATTCTGATAACCACTTCAGAAGCTGTTTCACTTAGCTTCTGACCAGTGTGTTCAGTTTTTAGGAGAAACGAAGAATTTTCCAAAACACAATTCAACCCCCCCCCCCCCCCCCCCCCCTCTCGTGTTTTTCTCACCTTCAGTGTTTAATCTGATGGTTCAAAAAAGCTAGTCTACAGTGGAACATATTGAGCAGGTACACACTATATACCAAGCAACAATCAACACATATGACATGTGGCACATTATTATTGGATGTAGGGTAACTTCACCGAAGAAGTCATTTGCCTGACTTCTTCATAGAATTTTCCACTTTTATAAGGGTAGTTTAGTAACTTAACACTATGAAATTCCATATATATCGACCAACAAAAAGAAACATCATAATTCATTCATTCTTGTCATACTATCAAAGTACACAATAGCAAGGAAAAACCGTTTCTTCCTCTCATGAACATATCATCAATCACTCTATCCATTTTTTTTTTTTAAATGTGTCATTTATGGATATGTAAATGTTACTTCTAAAGAAAGTTATTCAAGGTTATTTATTTGAAATTTTAAGTTAAAATCTAAGAGTAATATCCCATTTGAGATGAAAAAGTTTTTTTAAAATTCTTAATACTCAAATTGGGACGTTACATTTGGTATCAGAGCAGGTCGTTTCATTTTTGGCCTGTGAGTCAAGTTTAGGTGTGATCCGGTTAAAGTGTCAGATTGTCATTCTATGATGTAATATCATTTTCACTTTTCTTGTATGACTTAGTGAGAATGGCCATTCATGAAGTTGTACTAGGAAAGGGGAATGGTACTATGTGATAGAATCATTTTATTTCAAAGATTTTATTAGCATAAATTGCTTAGTACCCCTTAACCACCTAAGTCCGAGTGTACAATCGGCAGTCGTTAAGGTTCGAGAGCTAAAATTGAGTTTTATGCTAAAGAGGTTTCCAAAAAATCTTATTTTCATTTGATTTCTTTGAAAATGAGTTTTCCAAATTATTTTGTAAAATTTTGTAAAGAAAGAATGACGACAATATTAGGTTTTGAATTAAGATGAACTGATTCTAAAGTGAAATTTAAATAGATTTTTCTGTGACTTAAATGTTTGGTGCAGGTCAGTTCTTGCATGAATATTATAGTCTATGTATGTAGGTCATGATGCATGCATATTAGTTCTAAGAAGTTGATGTTGGTGCATGTTGAAAGTCATAATTTTTGGGTAAAATCTGCAATCCTGTATTTGGATACCATGTTACTGTTTTGTTCATAACTTTCAATATATACATGATAATTGAGTAATTCTGATTTTGTTGGAAAGTAGACTTAATTGCCTTCATTTTGCACTAAACTTTCGTGGTGATTGACTAAAGATTGACGGTTTAAATTGTGTTACAAAATGAGACAAAAGTTTCCGTCATATTTTAGATTGGTGTGTTAGACTAACAAACTGAATTGATTGGATATTTATCGTGACAAATGAGACTTATATTTATAATCTACACATCCTAAGCTTTCCAAAGAGTGTTTGTTTACTCAAATCCGGCACCGTTTGATATTTTAATTAAATTGTCAAATTTGAGGTCTGATTATTGAAAATATGATTTTGGGACTGTTTGTGTAAAACCGCATACACACAAGTTGTTTGAAGGGTTTTTACTGTCATAGCATTACGTTATGATAATAATTAATAACCTAAGCCCCTAAGTTAGTGATGGGTAAATTAAGGTATGGGTGTTTGTTTACTCATGGAATTGTTAGTATTTTAAAATAGTCATGTCTTTGTGAGAGATTGAAAATGAAATAAAATTATAATTGATACGATGTATGATTATTTATGGATTATTTCTTGTAAATATGTGGTAGCAAATATGTTGAAAGAAGTTATCTCCCTTTTAAACAACATATGATAACTGATATTTTAACATACTTGTAGCGTTTCAATTCAAAATTAGGGTGCCATAAATGATAAAATCAGCCATCTCCGTAACTTTATTCGTGCATGTTGACTATTAGAACACAAGAACATATGAAAATAACATCATTCTCAATCTCAAGACCTAATTACTAAATAAACGTTGTTTTCTATCAAACCAAGTAAGTAAATTGGACAATGATCAATTATTAGGAGATCTTGTAGATTGAATCAAACGTCTATCTTTATCTTGGTTCATTTGCAAGGATTAATTGTAGCAATAAAAGCCAAGTCTTTTCGGATTCCTGGTCAATAATTTCAATTGCTTGTTTTTAATATAAATCTAACTATTAATTTTTTTTTAATAGGTTTCGAGTACCCTGTTGTCCAAAAAGTTTTGCTTATAAAAAAAAAAAAAAAAACATGGATGTCTTATAAAAAGTATGTACTGAAGTTCTAATTGAGAAATACAGTATGGTCTATCATTCATACATTTGTCGCAATGTACCCTGCATGACTTTATTTAATTGCGCATGCTAGCCTTGGCCTTTTGGGCCTACTCACGTGTTTAGGTATTACTTCACTATCATCAATTGCATGAATAGAAAACAGGTTAAAGCAATTAGGTATGGAAGAAAGTACACCTCTAATAGAAATATTTAGACTTTTGAAATATCATCACATTCACATGGCTTCTTTCCATACTCCTAACATATATATAATAATACTTATTGAATGAAGTTAATAATTTCAACTTTCAAGTGATAGACAATGGCATGTGAAAACTGAAATGGTGATGAAAGAAAGAGTTTTTTTTTTTTTTTAATCAGCAAATATTATTAAACGACATCCCTACAAGACGCAAGGTATGGACGAACAAGATACAAATGGTGCCGCATATAGATGGTACACCATAACCACCTAACAAAGCCCATGAAGATAACCAAACAAAACACATCACCACCTAAGACGGACACCTTAACAGAAACAAACACTATAAACACAGTCCACAATCACCCATCGTCACTACTCACCCCCAACGAACACCCCTAAAATAAAACTCCAAGACTTCAACACCTAAGTCGAGCCACAAGCGAAAAGCTCCTAACCAAATGAACATGAAAGAAAGAGTGTATGATGATTTATCATTATTGCTTTGTTTGCACAACATGATAAGAAGATGGAGAATAGTACTATACCATCTTTTCTCTTATTTCACAATCTTCATCTAAATAAGGAAGGAATCTAATTTCTAATTCTGGTAACAAATTCATTCATTCATTCATCCGTGACTATGCTATGCACAATTGCACATGGATGGACCACTGCCAAACCCAAAAGCACCAAGGACATTTGTTCACGGTCTCGTTTTTTTGCCATTGTACCAAATTGTTCACAGGTCTGTTTTATTTTTTATGTGTCAAAATTGAATATAAAGTTAGAATTGAGATGAGTTGATTGAATTAGTAGAGGGTTCACTCATATCTCATAATATGGTCTAAACATGGATTCACTACACGTTGTAAAACTACAACACAACCTCTGGATACCAATCACAATATTTTGAAGATAATATCTTTCAGCCACTTCTTCTCTATATTTAGGAGCTTAATGACCCTTTCACTATCACTTTCTACAATCACCTTTCATAAACTACAATCCTTCGCAAGCACCAACGTCTGCCGCCGTCAACTACCGCACCGGAATGCTGTTGTCGTCGTGTAAGTCTTTCTTCCAGAAAATTGTGTAGTTTATGCTTCAAATTAATTTTTTTTAAAATATTTGATTTGATGTAACCAGCAAGGATTATGAAATGAGGAAGAAGAGAAAACAATGTATAATAAACAGTCTACATTCAAAGGTGAGGAAAACAGTTCTCAAAAATGATCCTTCAACTGTGGAAAGATTCGAAGGATTACTTTAATCTCCGGGCAAGGTAAAAAAACAATTTCTTTAGCTTACTAGATATATTTTCTAAAATGATACATAAGCATAAAAAGATATTAAAAACTCAAATTTATATTAAATATATTTGATTTTTTTTTTAATGCTTGTGGACTCTTTTTAATATAAATCAATTAGGTTACTTGTGGACTCTTTTTATTAAGCATATTTGTGTATTAATTTCTTCCTCTTTGTTCAGGAACATTAGACCCAAGATGACAGTTCGGGTATTTTGTGGAGTACGTAATATAATTTTATCCATATATTGAGTAAATTAATGTTTATTTAATTTTGATTTTTTGTAAAGTTGTAGATCATCATATTGTATTGATTTTTCATTCATTTAAACTTTTGTAATTATTTATTTATAGGATAACACTTGGTCAATGCTTCTCTTTCTTGGGGATGAAGCTAACGTCAGCATCTTTTGGATCTGCTGTGATGAACTCCGTTCCTTCTATGACCTTTATACTTGCATTAATTTTTCGGTAAGGCAATTATTCTAATTCAAATGATCATATTATTTAATTAAATAATAACTAGTTATGCATATTGCTCACGAACTTAGTATGCCGTAATAATAGAAACAAGCACGAATATATATCATTTTCTTATGACAAATTGAGAGAATCCGACTAAAAGTGTTTTAGATACTTGAGATTTTATTAAGTGATTTAAATTCATTTATATACATTTTATTTTTGAGCAGATTGGAACGTATGAAGATAAAGGAGATTGGAAGTCAAGTGAAAGCGATTGGAACTATAGTCAGCCTTGGAGGAGCACTATTAATGATACTCTACAAAGTTCCTATTCTTCAAGCTGCTAAGTCATCAGCACATACTATGCACCCTGAAAATGTGAATGACCCTAGTGGTTCACATTGGCTCGTTTTAGCATCCTTATTTATTAATTTTGTTAAGTCTGCAGCAACTTAATCTAATTTTTTTCCTCCAATTTGCTATATTAGGTTAGCAGTAATTTAACCTAACAAATTCCATCTAAAAAAATGCATCGCACCAATTTCATTCATATCCTTTTGCCTTTTTTTTTGTCAATATTTTGTACACTTATTTAATACTAAAAAAATGCATCGCACCAATTTTATTCCTATCCTGTTGCCTTTTTTTGACAATATTTTGTACACTTATTTAATACGTTTACAAACAGAATACCCTAAATTTTCATGCAAACTCGGCTACCCTGATCCTTATTTATTAATTTTATTAGGTATGCAGCAACTTAACCTAATAATTTCCCTCTAAAATGCTGCATTAGGTTAGCAGCAATTTAACCTAACAAATTCCATATAAAATGTAGCAATTCCTAATATTTCTCCTAACTTTTCATTCCTGTCATGTTGTGTCATCGTTTGTATATATCTATTGTTTTTGTAGACTTTTTTTTGACAAGTTGTTGTACACTTATTTAATACGTTTACAAACAGAATTGTATATATTTATTGTTTCTGTAGACTTTTTTTTTTTTTTGACAAGTTGTTGTACACTTATTTAGTATGTTTACAAACAGAATAGAAGCCATGCATCTTATATTCATCCATCTATCTATAACAACCCTTTTATCCATTCATCCAAATACCAATGGCTTTCAAAAATGTTCCAACGTTTATGAAGTTGTATGTTTCCTATCTTCTTTCAATCTTGTACTTTGTATCATTGTGTGTAGCAAATAATGTTCCACCCTGAAACCATTTGCAAGGGTACAATAAACCCTGCTTATTGTAAAACCGTTCTTGGTAATCAAAATGGAAACATATATGACTATGGTCGCATTTCTATTCGAAAGTCCTTATCCCAATCCCGTAAGTTTGTGAACTTATTGGACTCATATCTTCAAGGTAGTTTGTGGCTTAAATATGGTTTTGGTCCCTGCAAAATAGGTCAGTTTTGGTTTTAGTCCCTGCAAAAATTTTTTATAGCTTTTGGTCCCTGCAAAAATAAGCCAGTTTTGGTTTTAGTCCCTGCAAAATTTTTTTATAGCTTTTGGTCCCTGCAAAAATAGACCAGTTTTGGTTTTAGTCCCTGCAAATTTTTTTTTATAGTTTTTGGTCCCTGCAAAACTATGCCAGTTTTGCTTTTAGTCCCTGCAAATCTTTTATAATTTTTTTTATAGTATTAAAAAATTCTGGAAAATTGAAAAATTAATAAAAAAATTTAAAAAATTCTGGAAAAAGTAAAAATTATTAAAAAATTTTAGAAAATCGAAAAATTAATAAAAAAATTAAAAAAAATTTAAAAATTCTGGAAAAATTCGGTTTATAAATACACATAAATACACATATTTTTTCCCTTATTCTCGGTTTATAAATACACAAAAATTCCCGGAAAATTTTTGAGAAATACTAATGAAAATTTCAAAAACTTCGAAAAATTTTCATTAAAATTTCATTTTTCCAGAATTTCATTTTTATTTTCAAAAATTTCATTTTCCAGAATTTTAATTTTTTTAGAAAATTTTCGAAATTTTATTTTTTTCAGAATTTTTTAATCTTTTTTATTTTTTCCGTTTTTTTCAATTTTTTTCATTTTTCAATTTTCCAGAATTTTTTAATATTTTTTTCAATTTTTTATTGTTTTTTCAGATTTTTTTATTGATTTTTCATTTTTCCAGAATTTTTTAATATTTTTTTCAATTTTTTAATTAATTTTTACTTTTTCCAGAATTTTTTTGTTTTTTAAATTTTTTTTATTAATTTTTCGATTTTCCAGAATTTTTTAATATTTTTTCTAATTTTTTATTAATTTTAAATTTTTCCAGAAATTTTTTTATTTTTTTATTAATTTTTCAATTTTCCAGAATTTTTTCAATTTTTTATTAATTTTTAATTTTTCCAGAATTTTTTTAATTTTTTTATTAATTTTCCAGAATTTTTTCATTTTTTTTTAAAAAAAAACTATAAAAAAAATTATAAAAGATTTGCAGGGACTAAAACCAAAACTGGCCTATTTTTGCAGGGACCAAATGCTATAAAAAAAATTTGCAGGGACTAAAACCAAAACTGACCTATTTTTGCAGGGACCAAAAGCTATAAAAAAAATTTGCAGGGACTAAAACCAAAACGGGCCTCTTTTGCAGGGACCAAAACCATATTTAAGCCTTGTCTCAATCCACAATTCGCGCTCTTGAAGATTGTAAATACCTTGCTAATCTAAGTTTTGAATACTTATCAAACACTTATGGCACGACAAATCGATCTAGTAACGTTCTTCTAGCTTCTCAAGCCGAAGATTTTGAGACTTTCCTCAGCGCCGTTTTGACTAACCAACAAACATGTTTGGATGGTCTAAACACAACAGCTTCTGATCAAAGAGTGAAAAATGGCTTGTCATTATCTCGCTTCGATGACATAAAACAATTTCTTTAGCTTACTAGATAGATATATTTTCTAAAATGATACATAAGCATAAAAAGATATTGAAAACTGAAATTTATATTAAATATATTTGATTTTTTTTAATCCGTTTTACTTATATTTTATTCTCATAAGGAGTATTAGTATAATTCCTTAAAAAAATATCATTATGATAACATCTATTTAATTATACTTTTTAGTAAAAAAATTAACTTTTCAATAATCTCATGAATATGCCTAATTTGTCAAATATTAGATTTAAATTTGGCAAATTGGTCCCTATTTTGATAAATATAAGAAATATTTTTTATCATATTTGTGCAGATTGGAAGGCATGAAAATTAAGGAGATAGGATGACTGCTTTTGTCACTGACACTCTTCTAAATTTATTGCAAACTAAATAATCAATTTAGTCTCTAAAATCAAACACATTAAACTCTATGCTACATGACATTAACCGAACTTTCAACATAATATATAAAATTGAAAATCTTTGATCGCATCAACATAAGTCTTTTTGGATCGGTACATTTCTACATTAAATATTTTTTCCGGAAAAGATTAATGTGATCAATGCTTTTCAATTTCAAGAATTATTTTGAAGTTTCTTTAATTTAAGAGATAGCATTATACAAGGACTACAATTTTAAAGACTAAATTGATAATTATGCACACTTCTCATTGTCATAACTTGTAATTTCTTTTCTAAAGTTTCATTCATTAAAATCAAACATTTTTGTTTAAGAATGTCAAACTCATATTTTCCACTTTGATTTGTTTTATGTACATCAGCGTTGTTGGAGGAGTGGTGGAGGTCAATGCTTCTCTTTCTTGGGGATGAAGCTAACGTCAGCATCTTTTGGATCTGCTGTGATGAACTCCGTTCCTTCTATGACCTTTAT
This sequence comes from Medicago sativa, assembly GCF_051527215.1. Lineage (NCBI taxonomy): Eukaryota > Viridiplantae > Streptophyta > Magnoliopsida > Fabales > Fabaceae > Medicago > Medicago sativa. The sequence goes on from NC_140749.1 coordinate 52,603,715, forward strand.
ACTTGCATTAATTTTTCGGTAAGGCAATTATTCTAATTCAAATGATCATATTATTTAATTAAATAATAACTAGTTAATAGTTATGCATATTGCTCACGAACTTTTTTTTTTTTTTTTTGAGAGAGCTCACGAACTTAGTATGCCGTAATAATAGAAACAAGCACGTATATATATATATATATATATATATATATATATAGAGGATGTTTATTATGAGAATGACTATCTTATATGAGAATGGTGAGAATAATTATCAACCATTTGATTAAAAGTTAATGGCTGAGATTTAAATGGTCAATTAATATACCATGTGCACTCTATTTTCTCTCACGCGGGCCTCTTATTGACTATTGTTATTGTTCTTCTTCTTCCGGATGGCAAACGAAACCCTTTTCACCCAAAGCAAACCCTTCTTCTTCCTTGACCAAATGTTGGGCAAAGTAAATTTAACGAAATCAAAATTCATTCAATCAAATAAACAATACACAAAAACCAACATTTGTTGGCAGTAGCTATTGGAAACAGAGGAACCATCATGCTCACCGTTAACTACAATTCTTTCAACCTCATACCCACTTCTGCAACCCATATTTTTAATGGGTATTATGTAATTGAATCATCAATTCTAGTTTAGAATGATCACTTTGTCATTAAAGAAATAAAATTTACAGGTCTCGTCTTTTAATTTACCCAGATGGAAAGATGGAAATAAATATAAAATCCAATCACAACTAGTATCAAGTCCACTAATTTGATATTGAAAGGTTAGGTTGGGTTAATTTTAAATTTCAAAGATTAGAATGGTTTGGTCTCCAGATCATAAAAAATGGCGTGATGTTGTTCTTTGGAAAGGAAGAGGAAACGAGTGAAGGTTGGGATAAGGGAAAACAACTACGCGTGAGCTCTTGTATTTAATTTTAAATCTCAGCCATTAACTTTTAATCAAATGGTTGATAATTGTTCTCACCATTCTCATATAAGATAGTCATTCTCATAATAAACATCCTCTATATATATATATATATATATATATATATATATATATATATATATATATATATATATATCATTTTCTTATGAGAAATTGAGAGAATCCGACTAAAAGTGTTTTGCATACTTGAGATTTTAATAAGTGATTTAAATTCATTTATATACATTTTATTTTTGAGCAGATTGGAACGTATGAAGATAAATTAGATTGGAAGTCAAGTGAAAGCGATTGGAACTATAGTCAGCCTTGGAGGAGCACTATTAATGATACTCTACAAAGGTCCTATTCTTCAAGCTGCCAAGTCATCAGCACATACTATGCACCCTGAAAATGTGAATGACCCTAGTGGTTCACATTGGTTCGTTGGAGCATTGTATCTTATTATCGGTTGTCTTGGTTTTTCGGCCTTCTACATTATACACAGTGGTGTTGCCAGGACCCTGAATCATGGGTTCAAACTTTTGAACTTTTATGTATATATGCATGCATGTGTGTATGTATGTATGTATGTGTGTGTATGTATGTGTGTGTGTATATATATATATATAGGGGGCTTCTAATATACACTTAAAATATAGTTGGTGTTTGTTAGCATCATGCACATTTTCACATGGATCAAAAAACCATTTCTTTTTCTTAAAAACAACTAAATTTGGTGTCTCTTAAAGTAATTTTATGCAGATTTTCTCTCTTCTTATCATAAGTAATGATTATTATGAAGAAAGAGAAAGATGTTCTCTCTTTTTTTTTGACAAAAAATGTTCTCTCTCATGATGTTTTAATTGTGTCTAGCAAGAATTAAAATATATTAAGCTACCATAAAAGAAAAAAATTGTCTCATTTCTAAAAAATAATAAAAATGCTACGTTTTTTTTGGTCAACATATTTTTATTTGTGAAATGGCTCAACTCAGCAATTTTCTTTTGCAATTTATTTTAATAAAAGTTTTCTTTGCTTTTTCAAAAAGAAAACCATGTTTTTGTTATTTTTTTAATTCGAAAACCATGCAATTGTTTCTATTTACTAATGGTGAGATGGAGAAACACATTGCAGAGGGCATGAGAAGGGAACCAACGAGAGAGAAGGAAGAATAAAAAAAAAACTAATTGAAAAAAGTTATTCAGCTTCCTCTTAATTCTTCCCTCAATTGGACCCCACTACTAAAATGCTAACCAATAGGAAAGGGAAGAGAAACTTTAAAATTTGATTATTTTTAAGTAAAACAATTAAAGTACAACTATACCCCTTTGTCTTGACTTTTTAAAGAAAGAGAATATTGGGTATGTTGTCCAACTAAAAATGTGTTGCTTGCTAACACACACCTTCTAATTTATGAGTGAGTGTGCATTAGCATAACCCTATATATATATATATATATGGAGTTTTCGGTGTGGTCTCTGTCCCTCTTTGTTAGAAGCAACTTCAGGATCAACAGCGTTGAACGGAACAACAAATATGTGGATCTTGCTCACTCGTCTACGCTCCGACCTAGCAAGTAAGAATTGAAAATCTTTCCTTCTCCCTTATGGTCGAGAACTACTAATGCGACGGTTGTCAAAGACCGGATCTTTGCACTTCACAACCCTATCCGAGTATGGACTTAGTGCAACGCCTTATAGAACAATGAAGTAATGTATCCATATGAGCTCCGGCGCACATGCGTGCGCGCGCGTGCGTGTCTAAAAATTATGTTATATTTTATTTATATTGTATTGAAAAAAAGTATACACATATTCTACAATTTTTCTCTACGCAGTGACAAGCCTATGCCCTGAGCAATGAGTGCAAACTTTTAACTTTAATTAATAATTACTACCTTTGATCCTTATTATAAGAAATTGTTTTGAGACTTTCTTATTACTTTTTTTTAAAACCCAATATTATAGCAAGCTCCTTAACCTCTCAAGAGAAAGCAGGTGCGAAGAAAAATACAAATCCCAAACGATGAGACAACAATTTTTCAGTACTATTTATAAAAAAAATATCAAAAAAATTTAATTTATAGTTATTAATTATAACACTTTTTCCAACTCTCATTTAATTTTTTTTAATATTAATGAGTGTATTTAATGCTTTACGAATTTTTTACGATATATTTATAAACATATTTAACAAGTTACAATTATTAATAATGGTATTGATTTTGATATTATTTTTTTACTTATAATAAAGACTACATGGTAATGAACAAAATAGACACCATAGAAAAAACTTAAAAACTTGTTAGGTTTACATCTATTGAATAAATATAATATAATATTATATCATTAGCAAAATATAATATAATACTATACTATTAGTAACTAACTAAATTAGACACGTAAGAAAAAAACTGATTTGAAAGCTATTGTTGTGTGTTGCAGAAGGTGCGACAATTATTTTTCAGGGTGTTTATAGTGCATGAAATATGAGAAATTAGTGTGGACTTTGAAATTTGAGGGGAAGCAGCTGCATCCCCCGTCTCCAAGGTGCCTCCGCCAATGATTATACAAGTAAGTCACATATATAAAGTTTCAAACAATGTAGATCTATTTAATTTTAACCCTTGTTTTTTTTTTCATATGGTGCTTTTAACCCTTGTTTTATTTTCTAGTTCTCTCTAAAGGTTTTTTGATTTTGTATCAATCGCAGGTCAAAACACTGAAAATGTATCCAGCAGAAATGTCCCTAGCGACATGGATTTGCTTTGCTGGTGCTATTCAAAATAGTGTCGTAACTATCCTCATGGAGCAAAAACACCCGGAAGCGTGGTGTTTGGGCCTAGACTTCAGGCTATTCGCTCCAATATACGCGGTATTGCTCAATTTTAATTTTATTTTTTATTTTTAAGAAGTTAGGACTAAGTTACAGCGTTAAGCATTTTAATTTGTTTATGACATTTTTTCTTTTAATGTGTTTTACACAGGGAATAGTTGCATCTGCAATTTCATACTTTGTGCAAGGCTATGTAACAAAGACTATGGGACATGTCTTTGTTTCTTCGTTTACTCCGTTGCGAATGATTATCGTCATTGCCTTGTCTTGCATTTTCCTCAAAGAGAAACTCCACATAGGAAGGTACCATTATATCAATCCATGGTGTAAAGGTTATTAATAATGATTAGCACCTAGTAGAAATTGTATATTATTGCATCAGTACAATGTGTAAAGGCTTTTATATTGATGACCATAGACAACAACAGATAGATGTTACTTTTGACTTTGTCCACCAAAAAATGATAGATGTTTGCTTTTGTATATTGCTACTTGCTCTTTTTATTAAAGTTACAAAAAGAGAGAACGAAGCTTGGATGTCTTGATGACTAAGGCATGAAAGAAGGAATTCCAAATTTCCAAAACTAACATGATGCACGCTTATTGTGATTTAAGGCAACATACGTAATATGTTGTGAATAATGTTTTTAAACAAGAATTTTATATATATATATATATATATATATATATATATATATATTGTGTGCGCGCGCGTGCGTGTCTAAAAATTATGTTATATTTTATTTATATTGTATTGAAAAGAGTATATACATATTCTACAATTTTTCTCTACACAGTGACAAGCCTATGCCCTGAGCAATGAGTGCAAACTTTTAACTTTCATTAATAATTACTACCTTTGATCCTTATTATAAGAAATTTTTTTGAGACTTACTTATTACTTTTTTTGAAAACCCAATATTATAGCAAGCTCCTTAACCTCTCAAGAGAAAGCAGGTGCGAATCAACAATTTTTCAGTACTATTTATAAAAAAAATATCAAAAAATTTTAATTTATAGTTATTAATTATAACACTTTTTCCAACTCTCATTTAATTTTTTTGATATTAATGAGTGTATTTAATGCTTTACGAATTTTTTAAGATATATTTATAAACATATTTAACAAGTTACAATTATTAATAATCGTATTGATTTTGATATTTTCTTTCTTATAATAAAGACTACATGGTAATGAACAAAATAGACACCATAGAAAAAACTTAAAAACTTGTTAGGTTTACATCTATTGAATAAATATAATATAATATTATATCATTAGCAAAATATAATATAATACTATGCTATTAGTAACTAACTAAATTTGGTGATTGAATAAATATAAATATAATATAATGCTTTACCATTTCTTTTTCTTAAAAACAACTAAATTTGGTGTCTCTTAAAGTAATTTTATGCAGATTTTCTCTCTCCTTATCATAAGTAATTATTATTATGAAGAAAGAGAAAGATGTTCTCTCTCTTTTTTTTTTGACAAAAAATGTTCTCTCTCATGATGTTTTAATTGTGTCTAGCAAGAATTAAAATATACTAAGCTACCATCAGAAGCTGACGTCAACAGAGAATCTGAAGAGCCTCAAAAGCTGGAGTTCATCAGAGTCTGAAGACTGGAAGCTGGAGTTAGTTAAAAGTTGTTATTCTGAATTCATATCATTGCAGAAGGAATGGAAGCCTGGAGCAACGACTATTTCAGAGGAATTATAAGGCATTGTATGCTTATCCACTGAAGAGCGCAGGAAAAGGACATAGTACAATTGTACAATTAACCACTAGTCTACTACTCCACTCCTCATGTCTGCAGTAGTACAAGATAACAGATGTGTCTACGCTGGTTATTCTCTATTCAAGGAATGAATATGAATTTGTTCCCTCCTAGGACAATAACCAAATCAAGCAACATATCAGTGGTGATTATCAAGCTTCAACAACGTCTCTTTTGATGTGCTGACAAACAACGTCTCTTTGACACCTCTATATAAAGGAGTGAAGGATTGAAGATTGTAAGAGACTCACAACAATTTTAAAACAATTTTAAAACCAATCTCTGACTGTGTAAGATTTTAAAACATTGATAATCATACATACTTTAGAGAGAAAAGAGATATGGACAAACATTAATTATTAATTAATTAGTTTAGAATAATCTTTACAATGAATTTTTATATCCCTTTGTGAAACTACACACAAATGTCTTTTTTTTTTTTTTTACAAGAAATGTTTATAAAAAGAAAACGTACCATTAGCAAAATAAAAATAAAAAGGCTTAATTACTCTTTTGGTCCCTTAAGTTATTTGTTGGTTACATTTTGGTCCCATAAGTTATTAACGTTACAATTTGGTCTCTTAAGTTACTTTTTGGTTTCGTTTTGGTCCCTTAACTATTAAAAGTTTCGTTTTGGTCCCTTAACTTATTTTTTGGTTTCGTTTTGGTCCCTTAACTTATTTTTTGGTTTCGTTTTGGTCCCTTAACTTATTTTTTGGAGGGACCAAAACGAAACCAAAAAATAAGTTAAGGGACCAAAACGAAACCAAAAAATAAGTTAAGGGACCAAAACGAAACTTTTAATAGTTAAGGGACCAAAACGAAACCAAAAAGTAACTTAAGGGACCAAATTGTAACGTTAATAACTTATGGGACCAAAATGTAACCAACAAATAACTTAAGGGACCAAATCATTAATTAAGCCAAATAAAAATTCAACAAATCGATATAGTAGGTGTTTGAATTTGACTATATCAATCCACTCAGGTAAGGGACACCAGTTTGAGGAATCCAATCATCACCACTCACAAAGTTAGACACTGTGAAATTTGCTGCATCAGTGGCACCAATAACATGATAACCAGGCCATGTTACTCTATTTGCAGTGCTTGAACCTGCTCCTCTATTATCATATTCTGCATAATATAAAGTGCTCAATGCAAAATCACCATTCCATTCACGCCAACCAGAAGGGTTTATGAAACTATCCATGAAGGATTGCATATAAACTGTTCTTGAATATTCTTTCCATGGTCTCCCTAGGTATGTTTGAACAGTTCCAACTTTAGGAGCCAAATCATCTGCTGGTTTAATAGTTGCATTTTGAATAGAAATTCCAGTGTTTTGATTCGGGTCGGTTCGACCTTGAGCTGTGATAGCATTGAATTGTCCACTTAGAGGAAGGCGAGGATAGATGTTACAATTTTGCAAAACAACTGCACCATTTCCAAATATGAAGTCAACTGTTCCATAGATATCACATTCTCTATAAAATTGCCTCAAAGAATGTGTATATAGTGTGTCTTGATACCCTTCAAAGCTGCAACTATAAAAGGTAGACATGTCTGCTCCACTTCTCAGTGCAACTGCTTGATATGTTTTGCTGCTCCAGCGGTATTGCGAAATGTTATGTTAACTGCCACGAACCCTTGAGCAACCACAGCTGCAAATCCAGATGAAGCATCAAGTTAGTGAAATTGTTTACATATAATGTATCTTTATGCATGCCATAAGTCATGACATAATATAGGTTAACAATGTTTGTTTGATTAATTGCGGACTACAGAAAATCCGTTGTTAGAAACCAACCAAAATTATCGATTGTTATTCAAAACAATTTTGCGAAATAGATTACTAATTTTTTTTGTGATATGATGTCATTACGCTCTTGATTCAGAAAGAAAAAAAAATAATGTTATGATTTTGGTCGCTAAATGAGTTGTGAATATGTAGCAATTTCTTGCAGTGGTCTATTTTAATATGTCTAAGTATTAATTTTTCTTACCGAAGGTGGCTGAATTGAATGTTGTGAAACCATCCGCGACATTGCGATTTCCTGTGATAATTGTTTGATTGATTCCTACTCCAATCATCATCAAGTATTTCTTCTTTTTGTCAATAGAAACATACTCTTCATACACACCTTCAGTGATAAAAATGAGGAAGTATCCATTACTTGCAACTATGTTATTTGGTGCAGCAGCTATTGCATCATTGATAGTGGTAAAGTTTCCACTTCCATCTTGACTAACAACAACAATATCACTTTTACCAAAATACTATCTTCATCGGTTTGAAGCAGTTTTCTCCCATGGCGTCTAGCTGAATCATAAACAGCGAGTGCTTTATTTGACATCGTCAATGGTAAATTACCATTTTTGAAATTTAAGTGTCTCCTTTTTTGTGGCCATGATGTTCTTATTTTATTCTCCGGCATCCAACCCTTCAAGCACAAGGCTAGGGTTACACTATGAAGCTTTATGTCATCGGAGAGAGATAATGACAAGTCATTTTTCACTCGTTGATCAGAAGCTGTGGTGTTTAGACCATCCAAACATGTTTGTCGGTTAGTCAAAACTGCGCTGAGGAAAGTTTCAAAATCTTCGGCTTGAGAAGTTGGAAGAACGTTACTAGAATGATTTGTTGTGCCATAAGAGTTTGATAAGTATTCAAAACTTAGGTTAGCAAGGTATTGACAATCTTCAAGAGCACGAATTGTGGATTGAGACAAAGACGAACTACCTTGAAGATATGAGTCCAATAAGTTCACAAACTTACGGGATTGGGACAAGGACTTTCGAATAGAAATGCGACCATAGTCATATATGTTTCCATTTTCACTACCAAGAACGGTTTTACAATAAGTAGGGTTTATGGTACCCTTGCAAATGGTTTCAGGTGGAACATTATTTGCTATACACAATGATACAAAGAACAAGATTGAAAGTAGATAGGATGAATGGATAAAAGGGTTGTTATCGATAGATGGATGAATATAAGATGCATGGCTTCTGGGGTTTATATAGTAGCTATAAATATTTTTTGCCACATTAATATAATATCGTTAGTGAGAATGAAGAAAAGTCAACTATATTCTTAGTAGCTAACTACAAGGAATTTGTATCTTTGATGTTGATATTTTGGCTACCGTGAATGCATTCACCAAAACCAACCTACTATTGTGAATATTTAATTTCATTAGAGATTTAGGATGAACTTAAACATTCATCAAGTTCAATGTAATGGTGTATGTATACAAACTTCCTACGAGGAAGTCTACCCTAAAAAAGGTTGCCAAAAAACCTCATAGCGAGGTCTTCCTTAAAAGGGGTCGCAAAAATCCCCATAGTGAGGTATTCCCAAAAAGGGATCTCAAGAAACCTCCCACAAGCAAATCCTTTCCAAAAGAAATAAAAAAAGAAAAAATATTTAATCAAACACTAAGTACGAAACATTAGAAAAACAAAGCAAGATGATGATAGGAAAGAAAAAAGCACATGTATTAATTACGGATAAGAGTACTAGGGTGCCTTGACAGGCTCGCCCATAAATATTACATTAAATAAAGTTACAGAGTACTGTAGCGCCGCAAAGAGCTCGCCCATGCCATACACCAATGAACTTGTCGAAGGTATTGTAAAATGCAGATATCGCCATGTTGTGAAAGTGACTCAAAATTGGAGTTTGGAGGCCAAAAATTGATGTTTGCTGAAAGTACAAATCGGGGCCCGAATGGCAAAAATCGGGGCCCGATTTTGGCTGTCTTTGGGAGCAGTTTGGTACTGGAAAAATCGGCGCCCGAATGGTTAAAATCGGGGCCCGATTTTGCGTGCTGTTATTTTTCAGAAACGTATTTTTGGGCCAGATTTGGTACAATTTTATGGGAGTTTCTTTTACTATAAATATAGGCATTGTATCAGTGTAAACCTTGAGATAGAGGGGGCTGAAACAAGGGTTTAGAAAGGCAACAACAAAACTAGGGTTTGTATAGAGTTTGTCTCTTTGGAACAAACACTAGGTTTTGAGGGTTGATTCACCTTGGGAAACACTATTAGGATTGAGTCTCTTGGTTACGGAAAGAGGCTGGGATTTGGGTAGAATTAGGCAGGAGACTTATTCTTGTAATCCATCTCTTTTGTAACGTTACTCATCATATAGTGGAACGGAGGGCTGCTCTCTCCCCCAGACTAGGTCAATTTGGACCGAACTGGGTAAACAGATTCTTTGTGTTCTCTCTTCTTCTTTTCTCTTGCTGTGTTGTTTTCTACTTTTGGTTTGTGATTATAACTGTTCTATTCACTTTGATTATTGGTTGCTTTATTATCCCTTGCTCCACACATCAAGTTGTTATTGGTGTGAGTTTTCTCATCGAATCCGCAACAATTGGCGCCCACCGTGGGGCAAAGGTCAAAGGATAATCTAGTACCATGGGTTCGAAGTGGGATATTGAGAAGTTTACCGGAGATAACGATTTTGGGTTATGGAAGGTAAAGATGGAAGCGGTGTTAATACAGCAAAAGTGTGAGAAAGCTTTGAAGGGTGAAGGTGCGTTACCGGTCACCATGTCACGAGCGGAGAAGACCGAGATGGTGGACAAGGCCAGGAGTGCCATTGTCTTGTGCCTCGGAGATAAAGTTTTGAGAGAAGTAGCAAAGGAACCAACCGCGGCATCAATGTGGGCAAAGTTGGAATCTTTGTATATGACAAAGTCTTTGGCTCGTCGGCAATTCCTAAAGCAACAACTTTACTTATTCAGGATGGTAAAGTTAAAGGCCGTCATGGAGCTACTTGTGGAGTTCAACAAAATCATTGGTGATTTGGAGAACATTAAGGTGCGTCTTGAGGATGCGGGTGCTCTGATGGTGTGGTGTTGTTTGGAGGATGAAGGTGATGTTGGTCACCTTGGGATTGATGCCTAGGGGAGCGGTGTTCGTCTGGAGAGACGTTAAACACTCAACATCAGCCTGGAGAGGCGGTGGTAAGAATACTCATGATCAGTCTGGAGAGGCGGAGGCAACAATACTCATGATCTACCTGTTGAGGTGGAGTTTCAAGGTTGAAGACATAATGGGATGTACGCATTTGCTAGTTGAGGTAAAGTACGCTCAGCTTGAGGTGAAGTTGAACACACCGGTAATGGTACGGCTATGGAGGACCTTGGGTGCTATGCTCTATGGTGAGCAAGAGATTTCTTCATAAGGTTGAAGAATGTACTGCACAGCTTGCGGGATTACCCTAAAAAAAGGCCAAGGGTGATTGGATGCAAGGAGACCTTCAAGGAAGCGGGAGATGTCCTGTGTTGAAGATGTCATGGTGAATGCTTGTGGGACTACCTAAAATACCTAGCGTAGTTAGACTGCAAGGACCTTCGAGAAGGCGGAAGACATTCCGAGGGCTGAAGGGATGGGAGGTGTATACTTGTGGATTACTCTAAAAGCCAAGGGTGATTGGGAACAAGTAGATCTTCAAGGAAGCGGGAGATGTCTCGTATTGAAGAGGTATGGTAAAGGCTTGTGGAACTACCTAAAATTCCTGGCGTAGTTGGACAGCAAGTACCTTCGAGAAGGCGGAAGACATTCCTATGGCTGAAGGGATTAGGGTGCAAACTTGTGGAGCTACTTGGTGTAGTGGGAAGCAAGGGAAAGAGCAGCAAGGTGTTGATGTTAAATGGGCATCATCACTAATTTGGAGTCAAGGTGGAGATTGTTGTGAAAGTGACTCAAAATTGGAGTTTGGAGGCCAAAAATTGATGTTTGCTGAAAGTACAAATCGGGGCCCGAATGGCAAAAATCGGGGCCCGATTTTGGCTGTCTTTGGGAGCAGTTTGGTACTGGAAAAATCGGCGCCCGAATGGTAAAAATCGGGGCCCGATTTTGCGTGCTGTTATTTTTCAGAAACGTATTTTTGGGCCAGATTTGGTACAATTTTATGGGAGTTTCTTTTACTATAAATATAGGCATTGTATCAGTGTAAACCTTGAGATAGAGGGGGCTGAAACAAGGGTTTAGAAAGGCAACAACAAAACTAGGGTTTGTATAGAGTTTGTCTCTTTGGAACAAACACTAGGTTTTGAGGGTTGATTCACCTTGGGAAACACTATTAGGATTGAGTCTCTTGGTTACGGGAAGAGGCTGGGATTTGGGTAGAATTAGGCGGGAGACTTATTCTTGTAATCCATCTCTTTTGTAACGTTACTCATCATATAGTGGAACGGAGGGCTGCTCTCTCCCCCAGACTAGGTCAATTTGGACCGAACTGGGTAAACAGATTCTTTGTGTTCTCTCTTCTTCTTTTCTCTTGCTGTGTTGTTTTCTACTTTTGGTTTGTGATTATAACTGTTCTATTCACTTTGATTATTGGTTGCTTTATTATCCCTTGCTCCACACATCAAGTTGTTATTGGTGTGAGTTTTCTCATCGAATCCGCAACAATTGGCGCCCACCGTGGGGCAAAGGTCAAAGGATAATCTAGTACCATGGGTTCGAAGTGGGATATTGAGAAGTTTACCGGAGATAACGATTTTGGGTTGTGGAAGGTAAAGATGGAAGCGGTGTTAATACAGCAAAAGTGTGAGAAAGCTTTGAAGGGTGAAGGTGCGTTACCGGTCACCATGTCACGAGCGGAGAAGACCGAGATGGTGGACAAGGCCAGGAGTGCCATTGTCTTGTGCCTCGGAGATAAAGTTTTGAGAGAAGTAGCAAAGGAACCAACCGCGGCATCAATGTGGGCAAAGTTGGAATCTTTGTATATGACAAAGTCTTTGGCTCGTCGGCAATTCCTAAAGCAACAACTTTACTTATTCAGGATGGTAAAGTTAAAGGCCGTCATGGAGCTACTTGTGGAGTTCAACAAAAACATTGGTGATTTGGAGAACATTAAGGTGCGTCTTGAGGATGCGGGTGCTCTGATGGTGTGGTGTTGTTTGGAGGATGAAGGTGATGTTGGTCACCTTGGGATTGATGCCTAGTGGAGCGGTGTTCGTCTGGAGAGACGTTAAACACTCAACATCAGCCTGGAGAGGCGGTGGTAAGAATACTCATGATCAGTCTGGAGAGGCGGAGGCAACAATACTCATGATCTACCTGTTGAGGTGGAGTTTCAAGGTTGAAGACATAATGGGATGTACGCATTTGCTAGTTGAGGTAAAGTACGCTCAGCTTGAGGTGAAGTTGAACACACCGGTAATGGTACGGCTATGGAGGACCTTGGGTGCTATGCTCTATGGTGAGCAAGAGATTTCTTCATAAGGTTGAAGAATGTACTGCACAGCTTACGGGATTACCCTAAAAAAAGGCCAAGGGTGATTGGATGCAAGGAGACCTTCAAGGAAGCGGGAGATGTCCTGTGTTGAAGATGTCATGGTGAATGCTTGTGGGACTACCTAAAATACCTAGCGTAGTTAGACTGCAAGGACCTTCGAGAAGGCGGAAGACATTCCGAGGGCTGAAGGGATGGGAGGTGTATACTTGTGGATTACTCTAAAAGCCAAGGGTGATTGGGAACAAGTAGATCTTCAAGGAAGCGGGAGATGTCTCGTATTGAAGAGGTATGGTAAAGGCTTGTGGAACTACCTAAAATTCCTAGCGTAGTTGGACAGCAAGTACCTTCGAGAAGGCGGAAGACATTCCTATGGCTGAAGGGATTAGGGTGCAAACTTGTGGAGCTACTTGGTGTAGTGGGAAGCAAGGGAAAGAGCAGCAAGGTGTTGATGTTAAATGGGCATCATCACTAATTTGGAGTCAAGGTGGAGATTGTTGTGAAAGTGACTCAAAATTGGAGTTTGGAGGCCAAAAATTGATGTTTGCTGAAAGTACAAATCGGGGCCCGAATGGCAAAAATCGGGGCCCGATTTTGGCTGTCTTTGGGAGCAGTTTGGTACTGGAAAAATCGGCGCCCGAATGGTAAAAATCGGGGCCCGATTTTGCGTGCTGTTATTTTTCAGAAACGTATTTTTGGGCCAGATTTGGTACAATTTTATGGGAGTTTCTTTTACTATAAATATAGGCATTGTATCAGTGTAAACCTTGAGATAGAGGGGGCTGAAACAAGGGTTTAGAAAGGCAACAACAAAACTAGGGTTTGTATAGAGTTTGTCTCTTTGGAACAAACACTAGGTTTTGAGGGTTGATTCACCTTGGGAAACACTATTAGGATTGAGTCTCTTGGTTACGGGAAGAGGCTGGGATTTGGGTAGAATTAGGCGGGAGACTTATTCTTGTAATCCATCTCTTTTGTAACGTTACTCATCATATAGTGGAACGGAGGGCTGCTCTCTCCCCCAGACTAGGTCAATTTGGACCGAACTGGGTAAACAGATTCTTTGTGTTCTCTCTTCTTCTTTTCTCTTGCTGTGTTGTTTTCTTCTTTTGGTTTGTGATTATAACTGTTCTATTCACTTTGATTATTGGTTGCTTTATTATCCCTTGCTCCACACATCAAGTTGTTATTGGTGTGAGTTTTCTCATCGAATCCGCAACAATTGGCGCCCACCGTGGGGCAAAGGTCAAAGGATAATCTAGTACCATGGGTTCGAAGTGGGATATTGAGAAGTTTACCGGAGATAACGATTTTGGGTTATGGAAGGTAAAGATGGAAGCGGTGTTAATACAGCAAAAGTGTGAGAAAGCTTTGAAGGGTGAAGGTGCGTTACCGGTCACCATGTCACGAGCGGAGAAGACCGAGATGGTGGACAAGGCCAGGAGTGCCATTGTCTTGTGCCTCGGAGATAAAGTTTTGAGAGAAGTAGCAAAGGAACCAACCGCGGCATCAATGTGGGCAACGTTGGAATCTTTGTATATGACAAAGTCTTTGGCTCGTCGGCAATTCCTAAAGCAACAACTTTACTTATTCAGGATGGTAAAGTTAAAGGCCGTCATGGAGCTACTTGTGGAGTTCAACAAAAACATTGGTGATTTGGAGAACATTAAGGTGCGTCTTGAGGATGCGGGTGCTCTGATGGTGTGGTGTTGTTTGGAGGATGAAGGTGATGTTGGTCACCTTGGGATTGATGCCTAGTGGAGCGGTGTTCGTCTGGAGAGACGTTAAACACTCAACATCAGCCTGGAGAGGCGGTGGTAAGAATACTCATGATCAGTCTGGAGAGGCGGAGGCAACAATACTCATGATCTACCTGTTGAGGTGGAGTTTCAAGGTTGAAGACATAATGGGATGTACGCATTTGCTAGTTGAGGTAAAGTACGCTCAGCTTGAGGTGAAGTTGAACACACCGGTAATGGTACGGCTATGGAGGACCTTGGGTGCTATGCTCTATGGTGAGCAAGAGATTTCTTCATAAGGTTGAAGAATGTACTGCACAGCTTACGGGATTACCCTAAAAAAAAGGCAAGGGTGATTGGATGCAAGGAGACCTTCAAGGAAGCGGGAGATGTCCTGTGTTGAAGATGTCATGGTGAATGCTTGTGGGACTACCTAAAATACCTAGCGTAATTAGACTGCAAGGACCTTCGAGAAGGCGGAAGACATTCCGAGGGCTGAAGGGATGGGAGGTGTATACTTGTGGATTACTCTAAAAGCCAAGAGTGATTGGGAACAAGTAGATCTTCAAGGAAGCGGGAGATGTCTCGTATTGAAGAGGTATGGTAAAGGCTTGTGGAACTACCTAAAATTCCTGGCGTAGTTGGACTGCAAGTACCTTCGAGAAGGCGGAAGACATTCCGATGGCTGAAGGGATTAGGGTGCAAACTTGTGGAGCTACTTGGTGTAGTGGGAAGCAAGGGAAAGAGCAGCAAGGTGTTGATGTTAAATGGGCATCATCACTAATTTGGAGTCAAGGTGGAGATTGTTGTGAAAGTGACTCAAAATTGGAGTTTGGAGGCCAAAAATTGATGTTTGCTGAAAGTACAAATCGGGGCCCGAATGGCAAAAATCGGGGCCCGATTTTGGCTGTCTTTGGGAGCAGTTTGGTACTGGAAAAATCGGCGCCCGAATGGTAAAAATCGGGGCCCGATTTTGCGTGCTGTTATTTTTCAGAAACGTATTTTTGGGCCAGATTTGGTACAATTTTATGGGAGTTTCTTTTACTATAAATATAGGCATTGTATCAGTGTAAACCTTGAGATAGAGGGGGCTGAAACAAGGGTTTAGAAAGGCAACAACAAAACTAGGGTTTGTATAGAGTTTGTCTCTTTGGAACAAACACTAGGTTTTGAGGGTTGATTCACCTTGGGAAACACTATTAGGATTGAGTCTCTTGGTTACGGGAAGAGGCTGGGATTTGGGTAGAATTAGGCGGGAGACTTATTCTTGTAATCCATCTCTTTTGTAACGTTACTCATCATATAGTGGAACGGAGGGCTGCTCTCTCCCCCAGACTAGGTCAATTTGGACCGAACTGGGTAAACAGATTCTTTGTGTTCTCTCTTCTTCTTTTCTCTTGCTGTGTTGTTTTCTACTTTTGGTTTGTGATTATAACTGTTCTATTCACTTTGATTATTGGTTGCTTTATTATCCCTTGCTCCACACATCAAGTTGTTATTGGTGTGAGTTTTCTCATCGAATCCGCAACAATTGGCGCCCACCGTGGGGCAAAGGTCAAAGGATAATCTAGTACCATGGGTTCGAAGTGGGATATTGAGAAGTTTACCGGAGATAACGATTTTGGGTTATGGAAGGTAAAGATGGAAGCGGTGTTAATACAGCAAAAGTGTGAGAAAGCTTTGAAGGGTGAAGGTGCGTTACCGGTCACCATGTCACGAGCGGAGAAGACCGAGATGGTGGACAAGGCCAGGAGTGCCATTGTCTTGTGCCTCGGAGATAAAGTTTTGAGAGAAGTAGCAAAGGAACCAACCGCGGCATCAATGTGGGCAAAGTTGGAATCTTTGTATATGACAAAGTCTTTGGCTCGTCGGCAATTCCTAAAGCAACAACTTTACTTATTCAGGATGGTAAAGTTAAAGGCCGTCATGGAGCTACTTGTGGAGTTCAACAAAAACATTGGTGATTTGGAGAACATTAAGGTGCGTCTTGAGGATGCGGGTGCTCTGATGGTGTGGTGTTGTTTGGAGGATGAAGGTGATGTTGGTCACCTTGGGATTGATGCCTAGTGGAGCGGTGTTCGTCTGGAGAGACGTTAAACACTCAACATCAGCCTGGAGAGGCGGTGGTAAGAATACTCATGATCAGTCTGGAGAGGCGGAGGCAACAATACTCATGATCTACCTGTTGAGGTGGAGTTTCAAGGTTGAAGACATAATGGGATGTACGCATTTGCTAGTTGAGGTAAAGTACGCTCAGCTTGAGGTGGAGTTGAACACACCGGTAATGGTACGGCTATGGAGGACCTTGGGTGCTATGCTCTATGGTGAGCAAGAGATTTCTTCATAAGGTTGAAGAATGTACTGCACAGCTTGCGGGATTACCCTAAAAAAAGGCCAAGGGTGATTGGATGCAAGGAGACCTTCAAGGAAGCGGGAGATGTCCTGTGTTGAAGATGTCATGGTGAATGCTTGTGGGACTACCTAAAATACCTAGCGTAGTTAGACTGCAAGGACCTTCGAGAAGGCGGAAGACATTCCGAGGGCTGAAGGGATGGGAGGTGTATACTTGTGGATTACTCTAAAAGCCAAGAGTGATTGGGAACAAGTAGATCTTCAAGGAAGCGGGAGATGTCTCGTATTGAAGAGGTATGGTAAAGGCTTGTGGAACTACCTAAAATTCCTGGCGTAGTTGGACTGCAAGTACCTTCGAGAAGGCGGAAGACATTCCGATGGCTGAAGGGATTAGGGTGCAAACTTGTGGAGCTACTTGGTGTAGTGGGAAGCAAGGGAAAGAGCAGCAAGGTGTTGATGTTAAATGGGCATCATCACTAATTTGGAGTCAAGGTGGAGATTGTTGTGAAAGTGACTCAAAATTGGAGTTTGGAGGCCAAAAATTGATGTTTGCTGAAAGTACAAATCGGGGCCCGAATGGCAAAAATCGGGGCCCGATTTTGGCTGTCTTTGGGAGCAGTTTGGTACTGGAAAAATCGGCGCCCGAATGGTAAAAATCGGGGCCCGATTTTGCGTGCTGTTATTTTTCAGAAACGTATTTTTGGGCCAGATTTGGTACAATTTTATGGGAGTTTCTTTTACTATAAATATAGGCATTGTATCAGTGTAAACCTTGAGATAGAGGGGGCTGAAACAAGGGTTTAGAAAGGCAACAACAAAACTAGGGTTTGTATAGAGTTTGTCTCTTTGGAACAAACACTAGGTTTTGAGGGTTGATTCACCTTGGGAAACACTATTAGGATTGAGTCTCTTGGTTACGGGAAGAGGCTGGGATTTGGGTAGAATTAGGCGGGAGACTTATTCTTGTAATCCATCTCTTTTGTAACGTTACTCATCATATAGTGGAACGGAGGGCTGCTCTCTCCCCCAGACTAGGTCAATTTGGACCGAACTGGGTAAACAGATTCTTTGTGTTCTCTCTTCTTCTTTTCTCTTGCTGTGTTGTTTTCTACTTTTGGTTTGTGATTATAACTGTTCTATTCACTTTGATTATTGGTTGCTTTATTATCCCTTGCTCCACACATCAAGTTGTTATTGGTGTGAGTTTTCTCATCGAATCCGCAACACGCCCATACTCCAATATCGAATAGCAACATTATGAAGGTGAGAAAAACACAAGAAGAGGGGATTGAATTGTGTTAGCTTTTTCTTCGTTTTCTCCTACTGAAGTCACTGTTCAGAAGCAGATAGAATCCAGCTTCTGAAGTGATGATCATAATCTAAATGCAACGGATAAAAACAGAGAGAGAGAGAGAGAGAGAGAGAGAGAGAGAGAGAAGAAAGACACAAAACAATTATACAGGACTTTTGATGATCTTCAAAACTTCTGATGAAGTCAGCTTCTGGTGATCTTACTTCTGATGACGTCAACTTCTGACGTACTCCAGAACCACTTGTCTTCAGAACCTCTTTTCTTCAGATGCTTCAAGCTTCCTTCTTGTTAATTCCATGGCTCTCATTTGTTCTTCCAGAACCTATACTTTAAACGAGACACTAAATTTTTGTCTATGGTCCTGCACACTTGAACAAATATTAGCATATCCAATTGATAATTTTTAATACCTTGTTATCATCAAAACTCAAAGGGAAACGTTAAACACATTTTGTTACAACACATTATAACTAACCGCTTCGGCTTGTCCCAAGACTTGTGCTTGGGGGGGATATGGACTATCGAATTCATAATTAATCACTTTGCCTTGTCCCAAGACTCGTGCTTGGTAGGCTGTGGACCGTCAATATATAATCAAGGGCACAACACCCTCCAAAAGGTCCCAAACGACCCTAGGTGTGTCCCTCTAAGAGCGCTGCCTCAGAAGGCTTCTAGAAACATCTAAAAGACTCTAAACCTGACTTAGGGCCCAAGTTTTTTGGGGCCTAAGTCACGGAATTACAAGCCCACGAAAGACTATAAATACTCCCTCTTGAGATCATTCTCAGGGCATGACAAAAACAAACTAAACCTTAGTTTCAGATATTGTACTCACTGCAAGTACATATCCATTTGTTGAAAATGAGCTAAAATAACATCATTGCTAAATATTAAAAGAACATCTTTTTCTATATAAGTTACAAGATACTTATATAGTCACCCATCACTCATTTTGTTACATAGTTGACTCTTCACAACTTTCATAGCTGAAAAAACACCTTCAACAATTGCAATCGCTATCGGCAACAACAAAACCAACTTCAAAAACTTATAAATTATGGTAAATGTGTTGTACTTATTTGTTTTGCGAGAGAGAGAAGTGTTCTAGTATAGTTGTGTGTTTTATTTATTTTTTTAAAAAAATGGAAAATTGTTGTGTGGCTTTAGCCACACATGATTCAATGTTGGGTTCGTCCATGAGCAAAATATTGTTGTCGCTCTTTCGCTCTATTTAAAAATTAATTTCTGAATTTTTTAGAGTCCAATATCGTTGCTGCTCTTTCGACGCGTAAACAGTACCACTGTGTTCCTACTTTCGTAGCGAAGCTTTTAATTTGAAAAAAAAACAGAATTTTCGGACTAAAAATACACTTCTCGTTTCAATCATATAACATACAATTTATCAGAGTATCATTGGTGTGACGATCCACACATTCCGGACTCAAAGTAAAATACATAATAAAATAATAATCTAAACCTATTTTTGATGAATTCATATTAAGAAATAGCAAATGAATAATACTCTAATCAACCAAACAGCCACGGCGGTAGAAAATTGAATGATTGGAATTGGGTTAGAAAACTCTCGTTACTCGCACCAACCAGGAATGAAAATATATACAACACGGCAGGCAACATCAATTGAATTGGAACAACAATTTGAACACGGCAGCAGCACTATGAAATTGAATGAACTGGAAATCCAATAATCATGCAAAACAAATGACCCTAAAACAAATGAAAATTAAGTTACTTAAACAATGTAATTCGTGTGTTATCACACGCGGAGGGTAGCTAATTGACACACAAAAAACTTGCAAGTGGGGTTAAAGTAGTTTATATATGGGTGAAACTTGCAAATTGAATAATATGGCTTATTTTTATTATGGGTGCGTTTGTTTCAAGTTATATTTGTAGATTCCTGGGAATAAAACGATGGGAATACATATGCCTATGTTTGTTACAAGTTTATTAAATTTTATTCCCGGGTATAAAACGTTCCTGGGAATAGAAAAAATTTCCCAAAGAAAAGGGTGGGAATAAAGTTCCCATGGAGATGGGAATAAATTCATGAGTAATTTTCTATTATAATTCCTCTTTTTATGGTTCCCATGAATATTATAGTGTTAAACAAACATCTTTTTCCTAAATACCTTGGAATAAAATTCTCATTTTTATGTTCCAAGGAATATTATTCCTAGGAATGAATTTGGTAAACTTGAAACAAACACACCCTATGTGTTTGATAAATTATCCACAATTTTTCAAAGAGAACCTTATTATAATAAGAATAAGTTATGATAATATATGAATTAAAGGCCTACCACTGAAAGTGAAAATTGATAAAAAATTTCATGTAAATCCCACTATATGTATTTTTTTTTTTTAAGTACTTCATGTGTTGTTAAAATGGTAGAATCCCACAAATATTTCATTTGAATCTGATACTTCACATAGGTCCCATCTCTCACGTGATTAGGCATTACTTCACTATCATCTCAATTGCATGAATAGAAAATAGGTTAAAGAGATTAGGTATGGAAGAAATTACACCTCTAATAGAAATATTTAGACTTTAGGGATTTATGGTTTTTGTGTGTTTCTCATATAATCACATGGCTTCTTTCGATACTCCTCATTACATTACATATTACACAAATCTAGGCAGCCTAAAAGATTATTTCAAATAAAATCAATAGGAGTCCATATTATACATAGCTAAACTCTAGTTTTTTTTTTTTGAATGACAAATATTATTAAAATAACACCAACACAATCATTGTTATCAAAAACGCGACTTAAGTCCCAAAATCCTGGTTTTTGCGACTTTGCGTAGCTTCAACGACTCAAATCCATAGCAAAGTCCCAAAAACAGGCAAAATCCTATCAAAATCGCACAAAATCGCACAAAATCGTGAAATCCATTCAAAATCGCAGGATTTTGATGGATTTTAAAGGATTTTGTTCATTTTTTGATAAGGGTCAATTTTTTACCCGGTTCGTAAATTGACCCGATTTGAATCCATGACCCGTTCTATAAATACCCAAAAGGCCAAAAATTTTCATTCTTTCACTTCCCCCACATTTATGTATATGTAT
Source organism: Medicago sativa (assembly GCF_051527215.1). NCBI lineage: Eukaryota > Viridiplantae > Streptophyta > Magnoliopsida > Fabales > Fabaceae > Medicago > Medicago sativa. The sequence goes on from NC_140749.1 coordinate 52,625,002, forward strand.
TTTGTGGACTTTGAACTTTAGTCATTTATGACTATATGCAATTTATAACATATATTTAAAATTATTTTTGTTTTAGTAGAATCCTCGATTTTGATTGCGATTTTACGAGTCCCGACTTTGCTATCCTACATCGATTCTACAAAAGTCCTTGAGTAAAATCCTACGATTTTGATTGTGATTTTACGAGTCCCGATTTTGCTACTCCCTTTCGACTTGGAGTAAAGTCCCGATTTTGATAACCTTGAACACAATACAAAGCTGAGCAAAGGAACATGCATGCAACCGAAGAGAACACAGCAAAAAAACCTAACTTGTAGGAAACAATAGTTCACAACAAAAGCATGCACCCTCCCACCTAAACAGCCTTAGCAACAATTTGTGGCAACACCAACACAAGACGTGCACGGTTTGTATGAGGCAACAATACAAAGAAACCTGTCATTAATAATGCATTATCATGGATCATTATGTACATTTTTGAGTCTCCGTTGCATTACTGCATTATTAACAAGTCTTCCTCCTCTTTGTTAACTCTCCCCATTTGTATCTGAATGTGAGAAGAAATAATAATAATTTGTAAACACCTTGGATAGTGAGCGCTTCTTTCGATACTCCTCATTACATTACATATTACACAAATCTAGGCAGCCTAAATGATTATTTAAAATAAAACCAATAGGAGTCCATATTACACAAGCGTGCATGGTGTGTATGAGGCAACAATACAAAGCTGAGCATATCACACTTTTCATTCCATTTCTTTATCGCATCTTCTTATCAGTACACATTGTTGTATTTGTTATAGATGCATCTTGTCCATCACGATTTGAAGATGCAAAGTCTGCACTTGGTAAGTGAGACTTGATTTTAGTATTTGTAAATAACTATATTTTTTTAATAATTATTTTAATAACCATGATTATTACTCTTATTTATGATTTTATGGGTTGGATTTTGATATTAGGGGTTGATTAAAAGCTTTCTTGCTTTCTCCTTTGTCGATTTCTCCCTTTGGTTTTGGTAAGCTGTCTCCTTTCACCTTTAATTTGTTTTCTCTTGATTATTGAATTTATGAATTTAGGGGTTGGATATTTTTTTTTTGTTTTGGTTATAGGGGGTTGGATTTTGATATTTCATGCTATTTGTTTATCATGCTAATTTGTGTGTTTCATGCCCTTTTCTTGTTGTCTGGTTGCTGAGAAATTTGTATAAAATTTCATATCTTAGAAATTAAATGTTTTTTTTTGTTTAAACGTAAACTTGTTTCAGAAATTTGGAACATCTTACTGCCTTTGTTTTTTTCAATTTATGGCGTAGAGCTGATTTCAGATCTAAAATAAATTTGTATTTTTCTAAAGAGTGCTAGATTTAATTTATGGTGAGTGTTGTTATGAGCTAATATCAGAACTCAATTCATGTTACTTTATTTTTTTTCATACGGACATACATTTGCACTATAATTCGTCTCAGCCGCCAAGTCCGCCCTCTGCACCGTCTCTCTCTCCTAGTCTTGCACTATAACAGGTATCCTCTCTCTCTCTCTCTCTCTCTCTCTCTCTCTCTCTCTCTCTCTCTCTCTCTCTCTCTCTCTCTCTCAATTGCGCGATTTGTGTGACCTTAGCTCCAAAATTTGTGTATGAATTTTACATTTTTTTGTTAATTAATGTAGTGGTAGTTGTTGTGGTATCTGATTGGGAATTTGTTTAACCTTTTGACGGCTAATGAAATAAGATTACAAATTTCACTATAAGAAGAAGTGAAAAAAGTAAACTCATACCACTGTATAAAATTCAAAATCGTGAATTAATCACCATTTCGTAGAAAAAATGTATGGTGATAGAAATGTGAATATTAGTGAATCACTATGAACCACTAACACAATTCTTATTATACCTTGATGGCTTTGCCATTTGATGATCATAAAGAAAGGGTGTCGTGAGTTTTTTGTTTCTATACTCGGTTGCAACATTTTGATTAGAGGGGGATATGCCCATCGCAAACTTATGATACGATTTCCTAATAATTTTCTAGTGCATGCTTATAGTAAATTGGTCTCAAACATATCCTTTAAATTATGATTACAGTTACATCCATGTGATATTTTCTCTATCAACTCTATTATTATTTTTTCTTAGAATTGAAATGTTTTTGGCTGAACATGTAATTATTTCTTGCCAGTATGCAACACAAGTTATTGTGTTATATTTCATATTCTTTATTGAAGTTATGTTTCAATTCAGTTGTTTGCAAAAATAGATGTTTCTAGTTTTCATAATTAATAGTTTAATACATCTCATATATAGAAGAGTCATGTTACAAATGCCTCCCTTTCTATCAACTTTGGTTTGTGGTCAACATCAAAGTATATAATATGCAAAAAAATATGTCTATACTTATATTTAAATTTCTACATGCAACTTGATTAATCAATTTATTTCCTTCTTTTTTTGTTTCCAGACCTTCCATCTTAGTTAATTTTTTCCTTTTCTTGTTAAATTTGTTCATACAATTTAAGGTATTGAGCATAAGTTGAAAGTTACCTACACAATGAAACATTCTTGAACATAACCGTTACGACACTCTTTTATTTATTGTTGTTAAAGTCAACAATGCAACATGATAGAATGATGTGCATTTCATATTTTGTTAGACTAATGTCATGTCACACTATATATGGTCATAGATATATCCTAATAAGGTGACCACTTAATTTGATAATGCTCTTTGCTTCTATGTGCTTGTTTGATCTTCAATTATGACCGATTGAGGTATATTAGCATCACTGGCATCAATTTTGGGGACAGTAATTGGTAGTTGTAGTCCTTGTTGGAAGATTTTTTGTGTGGACTCAACTGACATCATTGCTTTTTGTTCTTTTGATATGACCCATACAACAATGTATAGTCCTGTAACCACCACCACTCCTCTAACAATGATGATGTACATAAAACAAATCAATGAGGAAAATATGAGTTTGACATTCTTAACCAAAAATGCTTGATTTTAATGAATGAAACTTTAGAAAAGAAACAATTTGTGAGAATGAGAAGCATAATTATCAATTTAATCTTTAAAATTGTAGTCGTTGTATAATGTGATCTCTTAAATTAAAGGAACTTTAAAATAATTCTTGAAATTGAAAAGCATTGATCACATTAATCTTTTCGAGAAAAAATATTTAAAGTAGAAATTTACCGATCCAAAAAGACTAATGTTGATGCAATCAAAGATTTTTCAGTTTTATATATTATGTTGAAAGTTCGGTTAATGTCATGTATTATAGAGTTTAACGTGTTTGATTTTAGAGACTAAATTGATTAATTAGTTTGCAATAAATTTAGAAGAGTGTTAGGAATACACTCTGGGTTGCTATAATATACCTTTCAAGGTGGAGTTTCTCCGAGAGGAAAATACAAGCCAAATCTAGGACTATAATCATACGCAAAGGAGTATAGGCAGTCATAAAAACAGGTCCCGTAGTTTTAATTACATACCCTTGCACATAATATTGAAATGCTAAAGTTACTATTCCTTGGGTAAAACATTCGAAGAAAAAATATTAGAAACAAAATTAGAATACTTGTTTAATGTTGTAACTTGGACCTAACTTCTTAAAAAAAAAATTGAGTTGGGTCTTTGAGTTTAGATGGGCTCATTGGCCCATTACTATAACAATTGTTCAAAAACATCTCAAATTCATTGTCAAACGATAGCTAACTACCTTTCGGCCCTTACTAGGCGCCTAATGAGCAATGTCCTTATCGAAAATTGTTACTAACCGCATATATTGAAGTAAAGAGTCTAGAGTCCAGGCCCAACGACCAATCTTCAGGGTGTTTGCTCTCCATGAAAACAGTTAAAACACTGCTTTGAAGTGCACCAATAAAGCAAACCCATGTGGCTAGTGACATCTTTGTTGGATACTTTCTCAATGTTATGATCTGCAATTTGTAAGAAATTGCTTAGTCGGGGTCGAAACTATATTTGAAAATCGTTTGAAACTTTAGTGACTATAGATATCATTTGTTAAAAGTAGAAGTTAGTGGTTCTCCTCGTCTTTTGACCCGAGACATGATTTTATTGGTGTCAATTTAACAAAAACAAGGAAAAAAATGTGTATGCCTCAAAAGTCAACACATTATTTATCCAACATCAATTATATCACTATCTTAGTAGTATTGATTTTCTATCTAAAGTGCCATTTATTTAAAAAACTGAAATATTTTAATTTATTTTCTGAATATGCCTAATATCTAAAATTAAAATATGAGGTGCAACTACTCAAATTGGATCATCTACGACCGGTTTTATTGTATTAGCAAACCCTAAAATCTTAGATTTAGAGAATGAATTTAATTTATCTTTATTAATCTAACGGTCTAAAACCGGCTCCACTATAAAGTCGACAATAGAGGATTCGGGCTCAAATATGTATATGTGAACATACTTGTAAAATGTAGAAAGCAGAGATACCAACACAACCAATGAGGATAAACAATGCACCAAGGAGCCAGTGTGCACCAGTGGGATCATTCACATTTTTAGGTTGGTGCATTTGAGTAGCTACTGATGACCCAACAATTTCAACAACAGGACCTTTGTATAGTGCCATTAGTAAGCACCACCAAGACGCACCAGTGTGCCAATCACTTTGGCTTGCATCCTATCTCCTTGGTGGGTCTTGGGGGTGCATTACTGGTGGCACTATACAAAGGTCCTGGTGTTCAAATTGTTGGGTCATCAACAACTACTCAGATGCACCAGCCTTAAAGTGTGAATGATCCCACTAATGCACACTAGCTCCTTGGTGCATTGTTTATCCTCATTGGTTGTGTTGGCATCACTGCTTTCTACATTTTACAAGTAAGTTCACATATACATATGTGAACCCGAATCCTTTATTGTCGACTTTATAGTGGATCAGGTTTTAGAACGTTAGCTTAATAAAGATAAATAAAAGTCATTCTCTAAATCTAATATTCTACGGTTGACAATACCATAAAACGGGTCGTAGATGATCCAATTTGAGTAGTTGCACCTCATATTTTAATTTTAGATATTAGGAATATTCAGAAAATAAATTAAAATATTTCAGTTTTTTAAATTAATGGCACTCTAGACAGACAATCAATACTACTAAGATAGTGATATAATTGATGTCGATTTGACAAAATAATGATAATAATGTGTTTACTTTTGAGGCATACACATTTGTTTTTTCTTGTTTTTGTTAAGTTGACACCAATAAAATCATGTATCGGGTCAGAAGACGAGGAAAACCACTAACTTCTCTTTTAACAAATTATGTCTATAGTCATTAAAGTTTCAAATAATTTTCAAATAAAGTTTCAACCCCGACTAAACAATTTCTTATAAATTGCAGATCATAACATTGAGAGAGTATCCAACAAAGATGTCACTTGCCACATGAGTTTGCTTTATTGGTGCACTTCAAAGTAGTGTTTTAACTGTTTTCATGGAGCGCAAACACCCTGAAGCTTGGTCGTTGGGCCTAGACACTAGACTCTTTGCTTCAGTATATCCGGTAAGTAACAATTTTCAATAAGGACATTGCTCATTAGGTGCCTATCAAAGACCGAAAAGGTTGTTAGCTATCGTTTGACAACGAATTTGAGATGTTTTTGAACAATTGTTATAGTAATGGGCCAATGAGCCCATCTAAACTCAAAGACCCAACTCAATTTTTTTTTTTTAAGAAGTTAGGTCCAAGTTACAACGTTAAACAAGTATTCTAATTTTGTTTGTGACATTTTTTCTTCGAAAGTTTTACCTAGGGAATAGTAACTTCAGCATTTCAATATTATGTGCAAGTCTATGAAATTAAAACTACGGGACCTATTTTTGTGACTTCTTTTACTCCTTTGCGTATGATTATAGTCCTAACTTTGGCTTGTATTTTCCTCTCGGGGAAACTTCACCTTGAAAGGTATATTATAGCACCCAGAGTGTATTCCTAACACTCTTCTAAATTTATTGCAAACAAAATAATCAATTTAGTCTCTAAAATCAAACACGTTAAACGTTACGATACATGACATTAACCGAACTTTCAACATAATATATAAAACTTAAAAAATCTTTGATTGCATCAACATTAGTCTTTTTGGATCAGTAAATTTCTACTTTAAATATTTATTCCCGAAAAGATTAATGTGATCAATGCTTTTCAATTTCTAGAATTATTTTGAAGTTTTTTTAATTTAAGAGATCGCATTATACAACGACTACAATTTTAAAGACTAACCTGATAATTATGCACGATTCTCATTCTCTCAACTTGTTTCTTTTCTAAAGTTTCACTCATTAAAATCAAATATTTTTGGTTAAGAATGTCAAACTCATATTTTCAACTTTGATTTGTTTTATGTACATCAACAATGTTGGAGGAGTGGTGGTGGTTACAGAACTATACGTTGTTGTATGGGCCAAATCAAAAGAACAAAAAGCAATGATGTCAAATGAGTCCCCACAAAAAATCTTCCAACAAGGACAACAACTACCAATTAGTGTCCCCAAAATTGATGTCAATGATGATAATAAACCTCAATTGGTCATAACTGAAGATAAACCAGCACAGAGAATCAGTGTGGATTATCAATTTAAGTGGTCACCTTATTGGGATATATCTATGACTATATATAGTGTGACATGAGATTAGTCTAACAAAATATGAAATGCATATCTTCCTATCGTATTGCATTGTTGACTATAACAAAAATAAATAAAAGAGAATCTTAACGGTTATGTTCAAGAATGTCTCATTGTGTACGTAACTTTTAACTTGTGCTCAATACGTTAAATTGTCTGAAAAAATTGAACAAGTAAAAGAAAAAATTATTAACTAAGATGGAAGGGAAGCATTTGTAACAAAGACTCTTCTATATGTGATGTATTAAACTATTAATTATGAAAACTAGAAACATATATTTTTCCAAACAACTGAATTGAAACATAACTTCAATAAAGAATATGAAATATAACACAATAACTTGTGTTGCATTTCAATTCCAAGAAAAAATAATAATAGAGTTGATAGAGAAAATATCACATGGATGTAACTGTAATCAGAATTTAAAGGATATGTTTGAGACCAATTTACTATAAGGATGCACTAGAAATTATGAGGAAATCGTAGCATAAGTTAGTGATGGACATATCCCTCTCTAAATTCTAGTGCTAAATTATATTATGCTGAGTGACTATTTTTTAGGTATTTCGTCGCATAAATATGTCACTAAAATGTATATTTGTAGTACTGGGAAAAAATATTTAGTCTTAATATTGATGATGAACTTTTGGACATCATTGAAGATGGTATTGACATTCCAATAGATGAAGAAGGTGTAGCTATTGATAGAAAGAAACACACTATTATTCATAAAAAACTCTACAAGAAGCCTCACAAAGTTAGAGGAGTTATTGTTGCTGCTTTATCTCACAGTGAATACTTGAAGTTAGGTGACAAATAAACTCCTAAAGCTATCTTCAAATCTTTGCTCTCAAACTATGAAGGTAACAAGAAGGTTAGAGAAGCCAAAGTTAATCTTCTTGTTCAACAGTATGAGATGTTCAAGATGAAAGTGGGTGAAAACATTGAGACTATGTTCTCAAGGTTTCAGACTCTGGTATCTGGACTTCAGATTCTGAAGAAAAGCTACTCAACTGTTGATCATGTGAACAAGATTCTAAAGAGCTTACCTTCTAGATGGAGACCTAAGGTGACAGCTATGGAGGAAGCAAGAGATCTGAATACACTCAGCATTGAAGATCTCATAAGCTCTCTAAAATATCATGAGTTAGGGCTCAAATCCAAGTCTATAGCACTGAAGTCAAAGGGTAATTCTTAAAAGCTCTCAAAGCTTATGAGTCTGAAGATGAGTCTCCTAAGGGAGGTTCTGAAAAAGATCAGAAGCAAGAGAAGCAAGAGGTTCTCAAACAGAAGCAGTGGTTCCAAAGGATCAAGCTCAAAGAAAGAAGATCAGAAAAGTTGTTTCAACTGCAAGAAACCTGGTCACTTCATTGTTGAATGTCCAGATTTGCAGAAGGACAAGTCAAAGGAGAAGTAAAAGAAAACAAGCTTCAAATCTAGTAGCTTCAAAAACAAGAACAAGAAAAGTCTTATGGCAACATGAGATGGTCTTGACAAGGAATCAGATTCTTAGAAAGAAGAAAATGCTAAAGAAGCTAATCTGGCTTTGGTAGCAACAACATCTTCTGATGCAGAGTCTGGAACAAATTATGAGGATGAAGATGAGGTATACTATAAACTTACTAGATCTGAACTTGTTGGTACTGTCAAAGAACTTATCACTCATTATCAAAGCAAGTCAAGTGAATTTAGAATTTTAAAAGGAAAATTTTACTTGGTGATTAGAGAAAATGATAGTTATAATCTTGAAATTTTAGAATTGGAAGAACAAAACAGATATTTTAGAAAAATGACTGATAAGTGGTCTAATAAACCCTTAAGTGAGCAAGAAATTGCACTTCAAGAGTTTAATGTGACTGGAATTGACAGAAGCAAGGTAGCTTATATGATTTATGGAGTCAGAAGGAACAAGGGAGAAAGAATTGGTTTTACAAAAGAGTTTGGTAAGCCGAAATCCATTCAACCAACTTGTTCTGACTGCATTTAGAAAGGTTTAAAAGCTTATTTTGTGCCAGAAGCTAACAAAACTGAAGTTCTGAACCAGACAAAACCTAAGGCTTTTGAATCCCATATTATGAACAAATCAGAATCAAAGATTTCTAAGTCTAAGACATTGAATAATCCTGAGCCCAAGACTTCAAAGATTCAGATTCTGAAGAGACCAAAACCAATGACATCTAAATCCCAAGTTCTTATGAGATCAGAATCAAGATTCTTGAAAGCTCAGGTTCAAAAGAGTTCAGTTTCTAAAACTAAGGTGATTTCAAGATCAAAAGATTTAAAACCGAGAGTCTTGAATGAATGATGACAGTCCATCATATCACATTTTTATAGTCTTTTTAATTAAGTTTTAATTCTATTTTTATTAGTTTAGTACTTAATTTAAAGTCATTTTAAATAATTTGTCTTTTTTTATTTAATTTATAGAGTAAGTAGTTTATTATATATATATATATATATATATATATATATATATATATATATATATATATATATATATATATATATATTAGTAGCACAATACTAAAAGAAAAGAAAGCAAAAAACGTGTAACATGGTAAAAAGAACAACTGGCCTTTAACCCAATTGGGTCTTGGTTGACCCGAGAGGAACAAAAAGATGGAAGTGAGGGAATAACAAAGGAAGCTGCGCAGCAAATGAAGAAAGAATGACGTTTTGGAACAACAAGCAGTAACATCATTTTTTTGGAGATTTTTGGTTTATGAGAGAAATATATTATTTCTAGAGAGAAACACAAATGAAGGTGTTAGGAGTAGATTCTACCCAAGATTTGTTGAGACATCATGAGTCTAGGTATGTAATCTTCATCTTTCTTTCATCATCTGCTAAGCTTGCATAGACATATGTAGCTACATCTACCTTGTGGGTTTTGAGATATTCAAACAAGCCATTATGTAAACTCTTGATCTTTTAATATATGGCTCTAACTATTTATTCAATATTGTTATTATTCTTGCTTTTAAACCTTTATTTGAGATTTGAAATGTTATTGACAAATACTTTTGGATCTAGGATTAGAATAATAATCTATCTAAGTTTTAATTCTAGACATAGAATTTAATCTTTGATAATCACTTTGTAATCAAGAACTTAATGCTTTTGGGTCGTTTAATAGATTGGGAAATCGTCGATTAAACAATCCGATCGACTTCGTGATTGTTTAATAGTTTGGGAAATCGACTTTTCAATAGTCCATTAGAAATCACGACATCATTTGGACACAAATGATGTTGTTGAGTGATTGTAATAATATCGTTTAAAAAGCTAGAATCTGTTATTTGATCGTGAGATTGCAGTTGTTACGCTTGGTTGAGTGTCTCTGACCCCAAACGAAATGGCCTATCTCTTCTCTATTTATTTTAAGTCAAATAGGTTATATAGGTTTACACAAACACACATTTTAAATCCATACACTTAGAACAATATTGATTGTTGAATGACTTGAATATCACGCTAGTCCATGTGGAGACGATATACAATACTTACTTTTGATTGATAGAAAAATATTACATCAGTGAACCTAAGTTTTATAACTTCAGGCACAAGGCACGGAAGAACCCAAAACCTTTCAGAACTAACCAAAAAGGACCTATAAAGATATGGCTATCTAAGTAGGAAATTGTTTATGTTGCAAATATGCTTAAGAGGAATGGAAAAGCATAGATCATGGTACCTGGACAATGATTGCTCACGACACATGACAGGAGATAAGTCTATGTTCCAAACACTGACCATGAAAGAGGGAGGAACTGTGGGGTTTGGAGGAAACCAGAAAGGAAAGATTATTGGTATGGGGACTATTGGTAACTCTTCTATCTCTATTAATAATGTTTGGTTTGTTGGTGGACTAAGAAATAACATACTTAGCATAATTCAATTTTGTGATAGTGGTTATGAAGTGATGTTTGATAAGAACAATTGCACAATAATCAACAACATTGACAGATATATATTGTTCAAAGGTAAACGAATGAACAGTGTTTACAAAATCAATTTTTCTGAATTGGTTGATCAGAAGGTAGTTTGTTTTCTATCATTAAGTGATGAGAAATGGTTGTGTCACAAAGGTTGTGATATGCTAACTGAAGATTAATATCTAAGCTTAGCAAGTTACAATTGGTCAGAGGCTTACCAGACATTAACAATCACTCAGATGCACTATGTGGGGCATGTCACAAAGGAAAAATTGTGAAAACTTCTTTTCAATCCAAAGACATTGTTTATACTTCTAGAACCTTAGAACTACTTCAAATTTATTTGTTTGGACCAGTTGCTACAACATCAATTAGTGGGAAGAAGTATGGATTAGACATTGTTGATGATTACAGCAGATGAACTTAGGTAAAATATAGCTAAATATGAAGCATATGATATGTTTAGTAAATTTTGCACACAAGTAAAGTCTGAAAAATAAATGAAAATTTTAAAAGTCAGATGTGATCATGGTGGAGAATTTGAAAATGAGCCATTTGCAACTTCTTATCAAAAACATGGAATTTTCCATGAGTTATTTTCTCCTAAAACTCCAAAACAAAATCGGGTTGTAGAATGAAAGAACATATCTTTACAAAAAATTGCCAGAACCATGATTCATGAGATTAATATGGCTAGATACTTCTGGAAAGAAGCTGTAAACATAGCATGTTATGTTCAGAACATCATTTACATTAGACCAATTCTGAAGAAAACGACATATGAACTCTTTAAAGGAAGAAAACCAAGCATCTCATACTTTCATCAGTTTGAATGTACATGTTACATCTTAAACAATAATGTCTATCTAAAGAAATTTGATGTCAAGGCACAAAAGGTAATATTTTTAGGATACTCTGAAAGATCAAAGACATACAGAGTGCATAATTTTGAAACACATTGTGTTGAAGAATCAATGCATATCAAATTTGATGACAAAGAGTCTGACAATGAAATGCCAGAGCTAATTGAAAATTTTGTAGATATTCATATAACCGAAGAAGCTTCAGAACATTATCAAATTTTACAGTCTGATAACAATCTTGAAGGTTCATAAGCTAATCCAACTCCAGAAGATCATCTAGACGAAGAAGCTTCAGAAGTACCTCATGATGGTTCTCAAGAAGCAAATCAATCCAAAAATACTTTCAAGTACAAGTCTTCAAAACCTGAAGATCTAGTCATTGGAAACAAAGACATTCCTGGAAAGACAATGTCATCCTTCATACAAAAAGATTCAATGTTGGTACTTCTGTCAATGATTGAGCCAAATTCTGTTGATGTAGCACTTTATGATGATGGATGGATAGTTGCAATGCAAGAGGAACTTAATCAGTTTCAAAGAAATGATGTCTGGGATCTGGTTACTAAACCATCTCAGAATAACATTATTGGAATAAAATGGGTGTTCTGAAACAAGCTTAATGAACAAGGTGAAGTTGTCATAAACAAAACAGGACATGTAGCACAAGATTACTGATGTATTAAATCGGCAAGTGCACGGTTTACCGGTGTAGTAATAAAGAGTATCGTTCCAGCAGGGAGTTGTTGAATTCAATTAACCTTTATTGAATGATTAGAAAAGAGTTTAATAGAAAAGTTGGGATTTTAACGGTTTAAAATAATAATAATAATAATAATAATAAAAGTGCCTTGGGATTATTGGTTTGTCATGGTAACAAATCCTTCTCAAACCAAACCCTAAACCTTGAACCTTATGTTGAACCAATTTTCTAAAGACAAGTTTCTTTTTAGCCTATCACATATCCTTTCGGTCTCGGTGAGTGTGTTTCTCTAACAACCACACCTATTTTCATGGTTGATTGCTATTTAAATCCTTGAAGCTCGAAACTTTATTGTCTCAAGGTTTGCCAGACTATTTTCATGTTTTCCAATCCTTGTCTAATTTCACTTGTTCCAATATCAAAACTTCATCTTTCGATCCATTGCTTGATATTTGTGATTATGAATTAACTAGTACTAACCCTCCGCCGTCGCTTTATAAATTTGATACTTGTTAATTCATTATAAAAATGGTGAAATTAGATTAGAAAATAACATGTACATAATATTAATGTTCAAGGTTTGGTTTGATAGGGATTACATCATTAGACTCATCCAACAATCCCAAGACAAGAAGAGTCTAGTCACTCATGTTCATTGTAGACATAGAAGAGAAGAAGAAGAAGAAGAAGAAGAAGAAGAAGAAGAAGAAGAAGAAGAAGAAGAACATAAAATAAAATAAAATAAAGGAGAACTTTTATTCAAAGAAACAATTGTCACTTATTATTTCAGAGAACAAAAGATGATTATACAAGCTTGATGGCTGCTCTATTTATAGTCTAACAATGACTTAAGGTTTATTGTTAAACACATTTTGTTCCAACAGTGACAAGCCTTTAACTGAACATGTAACATCCCAGACTGCTTACAGGATTGCCGACTAACCCCACAAACCAACACGAGTCTTTTCAGCATGCTTTGTCCTCACTCACATGCTTACCGGGAAACTTCCCGGTAGGTCACCCATCCTAGTACTACTCCAAGCCAAGCACGCTTAACTATGGAGTTCCTATGGATTGAGCTCCCGAAAAGAAGATGCATCTTGTTGATATGGGTAGTACCTAACAATTCTTATAAGCCTTCCTTCAACCATGTAGTCCCATACCTACACGGCCTCCGGATCCCTCTCATTCCGATGTGTTTCGGTTCCTACTATTGTCGTGGGGGTCCCTTGCGGCTTAAACCGTTCCCCTTAGGTCAGGAACCTTTCGTATCCACCTAGCGGGATATCGAAAGCCACGACGTGGGTGTTACAGAACATGAGCTTACTCAAAAGCTAACAACCTTATGGGAAATGCTTGGACAATGATGTGAAAGACTTGGGTAGTAGGCACTATGAATGTAATGCTAGGTTTAGTATGATCATCAAAATGGACAACATATTTCAATCCTCATACGCAAAGACAAAGTCATGCACAAGTTTGGATATGTTTAATTAACCTTCCACGAGAGTATTAGATCCCAAAAGTGTTGCATGAAATAGCAAGAAGGGTTGGCATACTTTTATACATCTTTGGATAAATCAACCAAGAATCGTGTTTGGACATTATGCAAGAATCATGGTAGATCCTAATCTTTTAGATAAAATTTAAATGAAGAAATAATGGTTGAGAAAGAAGACTACACTTTCTTCGTGGAGGTAATCTATGAAAATCTTCTTCGAAATTTTTTTAAACTGAAATCTTCCTCAATATTTCCCTAAATGTCAAATGCTTGGTGAATTCATTGCTCAATGCCATAAATTGCACTCTTATGGAAATAACGAAAACCAAAACAATGTTAAGATAGATAACAAGAGTTAATAAAAACAGACTCTGATTATGTATAATGTCGTAAAGCTTCGCAGAAAGTTATTGAAAGATCTCTTGATCATAATGAAAATGCAGGAAATAAGTTCAACACCTATTTCTTTTTGCATATCAAACTAAACACATATGAGATTATTGTCAACATTCGTAAAAGGATTTTGAACCACTAGTTCAACAATTGCACCATAAAAACAATGTAAATGTTTATGAGGGTGAAAAGGACAATAATTTATCCATATATGAATTTCATGAAGCTTAGACTCATGAAGATCGGGACGATCATCAGAAGCATGTGGCTACTAATCGAGATCTTGCTGGAAATATACAAAATGAAGGGAAGGGCTTGAGGAACCAGTAGCACATATATAATTTTGAACCTAGAGATATCAAAACATTGTTGGATTAATTATTTAATTAATCAATTATGGATTGACAATAATCAATTATTATACGTTAATATTATAATATAAATTATGGTATATTGTGTTGAGCACTAATTAATTGATGAATATGTGTGATTGGGCTATTCTTTCTAAATGGACCATGATGGGTTGGACCATTTAGCTAAGCCCAATGAGAGGTCCCTGCCTTCAGCCGTTTAGCTATTTAAACGTCATCCCATCAGACGGTTAAGCATTCTGACCATTACGGTGAAACCCTGCAGCCAAACGGGATGAGGGTAGTCATCCCTCTCATATTTGTTGGCGGTTATCGCTCATGAACATAATTCAAGGTACACGGTTTCTTATTCATTCTATGTTATTGATGATATGCTATAATTTGTATCTATTCATCTATGACTAAATTCTAAAAACTTTTATCAAACATAGAAAGAATTTGTTCCTAAAACACAAAGTAATACTAAGTCCTCTCATGTGAAACACATGATCATGGTTGATCATACAATTAAGAGCTCAATCCAACAATTGATGACAAGATATTTGATGATAGTTTAAATATAACTTTTGCTCGAGTTTGAGGTCATTTTAAAGATGTTTTTAGAGGAGTTGCTCATTGTTTATGGGACATTTTGTATTTTTCCATGAGTCCATGTAATTCTATTTCTTCTCGGAAATTTCATAGGTGTTTTGAGTCATTTTAGTAAGAAACTGTGTAAATCAGAAAATCAAAACACATCGCATGGAATTATGGAGGCAAAAGAATGAAGAACAAAGGATTTCAATTAGGTTTTTTAAGACAATACAATGTGGGAAAATAATGTCCCAAGTTCCAAGATGAAAGCATGGAAGAAGATCGTTAAAAGAATGAAGAAAAACAACATTTTCTGGCCAAGGTTTGGTTCATGCGCCCCAAGGTTAACCTCATGCGCCCCAGGCACAAGGTACCTGGTAATTTTGCTTTCTGACTTATTTTTCAAGCCAAGATCAGTGGAAAAATCCCAAGAATATAGTTCTAAACTTGCTTATATAGAGAGACCACTTGCAAACACTTTATTCATTTAGAAACCAGACGGTGCAAGGTGAAGGCATGGAGCAATGCTATCATCAAGGAGGAGGAAGATAGGGTTTCTCCCAACTTTCTCCCTTGAGAGTATGTTTCGTATTTCTTTCTTGTTTATGTATTATGTTGCCATGAGCAACTAAACTTTCTAAGATTAGGATTCTAAGTTAGAATTATTTAATGTACTCTTTATTCAGTTATGATTTGAGTTCTTATTTAATTTTTAATTGTTCCGATAGTTGTAATTATAGTTTTAAAAATCGGACCGGACCGGCCGGTCGAACTGGTCCGACCGAGAACCGAAAGGGTAACCGATTTGAGTTGTCAGTTGGATCGTCTATGCACTTAAACCGGTGCAAACCAGTGTGACTAGGAGAAAGCGTGTAAAAATAGGTGACTCGACGGTTTTGTCGAACCGGAACAGGTCTGATGATAAAATAAAATAAAAAGGCAAAACCAATGGAGAAGAAGAGAAGAAGGAACTGTTCGACATCTTTGAAACTAATTCGCAGCATTGTTCATTTAATTTCAAAGCACTCAAACAACTATAAACTGATTGTGTGCAACTTGATAAAGAGATGAAAAAACATTGTTCTTCATTGAATCTGTTTGCATAGTGCGACGACGTGAATAATACCTGGAAAAGAAATATACTACTAAAAGATGAGAGGCTAGGGTTGAAATTAAATAAAAATTGGGCCTTTTACAAAGGGTTGGGTTAATGATACATAAAAGGTTCTGTTGCTGTTCTGACTTCAAAAATGTCATATTAACAAATGGAAAATTTCAAAATACCCCCAGCGGTAGTTAACTACCGTTCTGCTAACCGACAACAGTTAACAGTCATTGATGCCAGTGGTAGTTAACTACCGCTACCTTTTGCGAATAAACAAGAACAGAAGCATCAGTATTCCATTTTCCAGAAACACAACACTACTCAACTCTTTCTTCCAAATTTCTCCAAACTTCAATTGCATGGATTTGAACCCAATTTCTTCAATTAAATCACAAGTAAGTTCTTTTCTTCCTATTTACATGCAATGTAGGTTGTTTAGGGTGTTAGTTTTTATAATTTTAGCAAAATTTTAGTGTTTAGGTTAGGTTAGAAAATTGCAAATTAAGCATGGTTTAGATGTTTTAATGTATTGTTTTTGCTGAAATTGTTGATTAGAGTAAGTATAGGTACAATGTAGTTGTTTAGAAGTTGAAATTTCACTAATTATGCTACTAATTTAGAATGCACTTAAGGTGTTTGATGAAATGCCTAAGTGAGATAATCATGCTTTTTTTGTGTAATTTCATTGCAAATATGTTAAATTTTATAATTTATATATGTTATAATGATTCTAAGCTTGGATTTTTAAATTTTTTGGCAAGTTTGAAGAATTACATAATGTTATACGTTACATAAAGTATGATGAATGTATATATGTTATATTACGTTTGATGAATGCATAACTTTGTTTTGGCGATATGTTACTTGCATTTTGGTGTTGTGTATAATGTGAGGGTTAGATCCATTGTTCCATGTCTTAGGTTGTGTTACCGTAAAAGTGTATAGTTTGTAGGAAATGCCTAAATACATTGTCCACTTATTTATGTTATTTATAATTTGTTTTTGTGCAGATATGGGGAGGAGGATGAGCAGTAACGACATAATAGAGAGGCCAAGATGCGCAAAGGTAAACAAGCGACTACCGCTAGCGCTCGGAAAGAGCGGGAGGAGCAAAACCCGTGTGTCCCAAAGACCCAAATGCTTAGGGACGCGAGGCTAGTTGGAGATAGCTCACAGTCACAGATGGATTAGTCCCAGGTGGTTGATCCGACACAAGCACATGAGTATGCCGGGTATGCGGAGGGATTTGAGGGATATGATCGGATGGAGGAGGAGGCTATGTTTTATCAGCCGGAGGAGGAGGAGGCATCTCATTATGACAGAGGAGGTGGCAGAGGCCAAGGATATGGCAGAGGCTGAGGATGATGTGGCCGAGGATGATGAGGATGAGGAGGTGCATGCGATTGCGCTTGAGCCTGATCCCAAGCCTGTGCGAAGTCGTCGTGATGAGGTGGCATTGGTCGTGCCTGTTGCAGGGCCTCCTTTTCCTGGAGATCCCGAGACCACGCTATTGTTGTCCGACTACGCGAAGCACGTGACGATCCCTCTTTGGGTGAACCATAATGATGTAAGTGTTTAAATTCTTAAAAGAAAATTACCTGTTAAAATGTTTTAGGTGATTTAGTTATTTAGTTATTAAGTATAAAATGTTAGTGATTTAGTTTTAGGTGATTTAAATGTTAAAATGTTTTATTAAATGTTAAATGTTTTAAGTGATTTAGTTGTTAAGTATAAAATGTTAGTAATTTAGTTTTAGGTGATTTAAATGTTAAAATGTTTTATTAAATTTAGACGGGTAATTTAGTTATTTAGTTATTACGTATTAAATGTAGTGATAATGTTTTAATTGATTTGATTTTCAGAAGTGGTATGATCAGGAGTATAAGTGTATAAATTTAGGGAGAAAGGTGAGAGAGCTTTCTAAGTCGGAGGAGGGTTTGAGGCTTCTGGCTTACATGATCTGATATACACCGGGTATTCGAGCGTGACCCATGCCATGGTATGTGCTCTGTGCGAGAGGTAGCACACGGAGACCAGTAGTTTTCATCTACCTATGTGGGAGATGACGATCACTTTGGATGATGTGTCTAATCTCCTCCACCTACCTATTTAGGGCCGCATGCTGGACCATGATCCGATAGTGGATCGGGAACATGGGATTACATAGATGACCAGGTTGTTGGGCATGTCAGATGTTACTGCTCGTGCTGAGTCAAAGAGTGAGTATGGTGCTCATATTAGTTATACCGCACTGAAACGGCTTTAGAAATCCCACCTGACAGAGGCTAGACAGCTGGAGCACCCACAGATGAGGGAGGAGATGCTGGAGAGAGATAGGAGGTTTGTGAGGAGTTTTCTTTTATATCTCGTCGGTAGTGCGTTGTTCACTAACAAAACGAACAGACACGTCAACTTGGTATATCTCGATTGTATGGTGGACTTGCATGCGATTGAGAAGTGGTAATGGGGAGGGATGACCTTAATTTACCTATATGATTACCTTGATGATTCTGTTTGTCTGCGTAACAAGACGATGACTGGTTGTGTGACCCTTCTTATGGTAATAATTTAATATTTAACTTCATTTATCTATGAATTTATTTTATAATTTTTATCATCATGTTAGATTTTTTTCCCTATGTTCGACTACATTTACTTTGGATTTTATTTTAATATTTTTGTGAAGTTTTTATATAATTTATTTATCATTTTGTTATATTTATTTAATATTTAATTCGAATATTTATTTTTGTGTATTATTTTTTTGTTGCAGGGATGAATTTTGGAGCATCTGCCAGGTCCGTACCCAAGGAAGAAAAACAATAGCTGGAAGCCGGAGAGACCATGTGCGGGGAGATGGCTTGCTAGCAGAGGGAATACAGTTGTGCACCATTACCGCATACTCCTGGATCACTTAGATGTGGATGATGTGAGGTGGTCTACATATGATGATCACAGATAGATGCACCCTTTTCAGCTTGTCACTTACTCGGGATGGCTTATGTGCGGGAAGGAGAGGGTGTACCGTCACTTACCTGAGCGGGTTAAGAGGCATTTTGGCTTTATACAGGACATCCCTAGACATTCGTCAGATGTCCCTGAGATGCCTAAGGAGATGCTGGCTACTTTGTTGATAGACCCCAGTCCGTGGTTCTATACTAATTGGGGAGAGAGGTGTGAAAGAGAGCATGGCATCATGATCCTGGCTATATGGCTTGGTATGCCAAAGTCTCTCACCCTCGGATTATCCCACCTGATGAAGGATCTCCTCCCAGATCGGCGAACCGAGAGCAGCTTATATAGGAGGAGCATGCCAGAGAGCTGCCTGACACACTGACGATCATCAGGGATGTCGTGCAGATGGCTGATAATGCTGTGGCCATGAGCGCCGAGATGACTAAAGAGGAGCTGGTGCAGGAGATGATCCGGATTGGCAGTACTGGTCGCGCTGCCCTTATGTATCAGATTGTCAGGCAGCGCAGGGGGCATAGGCATCGTAGGCAGTAGGGTTGATTCTGATTAGGCTTTTTTTTTTTTTATTTTACATTTTGACTATGATGATGGTGATGTATTATTATGAAATGTTTCGTACCGTTTCATATTTCTATGACATTTTCGTACGTTTTATATTATTTCTTGCGCTTTATTTTTATCATGTTAAACATTATTTCGTACATTTTATATTGATGAATTTGCAATTGGATGAAAAAGAGTGAAAAAATGTGTTTAAAATGGTATGTATGAAACATGTTCAAATGTGGGGAAAAAGGGAAGGAGAAAGCTGCTGGAAATTGAGCCAAGAATGCTGCAGCAGTTAACTACCGATGGCTGTAGCGGTAGTTAACTACCGCTGACCTCAGCAGTTGTTAACTGCTGCCGTGTCTCCCAACGGCAGTTAACTACCTCTAAGGGTAAATTGGTATTTTACTTGTGTTTTTAGGAAGTTTCTTATGTCAGAAAAGCAATTTTTTTACATTTTTACTGTAGATAGCAGTAGCATACTAAATTGGAATAATTTTTTTTTTAAAGAAAATTTTAGCATAATATTGTTATTAACTTTTTTCTAAAAATATATTGTTATTAATTTTAAATTAAAGATAAAATTGGAATTTTAAAAGGGCAATGAATCACGGAAAAAAATTATGAAACGAAGTGGGCAAAATATAATTTAGGAAATTGAAAATTTCTAGGGAATTTAGAAAACTTGGACTATTAGCAACCGAGTCATCCAATTCAATCATGTTTAATACCTATACAAAATTAAATAGAGACCGAGTTATTTAACTGAGTCATCCGATTTAATTTGGTTCTATTATGCAGTTCGACCAGTGACCCAGTACCCTTGCCGAGTCGACAACCGAGCCGGTTTTTAAAACTATGGTTGTAATGCTTATGGACCTTTAAGCACAAATAAGTCATAATTGTATCTATTGCAGAGTTTAGGAAAAAATAAACACCTATGGATATCATGTATGATCTCTAGGTTTTAGTAAAAGGTTGTCTTAGATTGCTTTAAGTCAAACAAGAACTATAATTGAGAATTGCTTATTTATCTTAATCTGACATTTTAGGGTTTCTGAGTATGATGTTTGATTTGTGATTCATCATTAGAGAATTTACTTAGTACAGCTCTAGTTAAGCATATTTACAGATAAGTAAATCTACAAATCAATCACAGTTTCATAATTGACATGTCGTTTATCAGGCGCTTAATCATAATTGGTATTAAATATTCCATTAATCCAACAAAGAAGACAGATGTGATTTGAAGAATCCTAATCATTGTCTAACCTCTGAAACAAAACTTTTACTTTTTTGCAAACAACTACTTCTCGCATTGACAAATCAAAAGTTCAAACCCTTAAACCCCTTTAATGTTGTCTTAAATTAAATAGGTATAGCAAAATGTTTCGTTGACAACAATATATGTGAAAACAATAACTTCTACTTTATTACTTGTTATAGTTTGGAGCACTTGCCAAATTTGTGATTAAAAATGCAAAAGACATTCATATGCTTGGCCAACTTTGGAGTGACATTGAAGATGATGTGAACTAAATAGTTAAACATTATGCAGACAAGGACGACAATTTCACTTGATGCTTAACCAAAAAATTGAAGGAAGAAATGTTGGAATATTTTATTATTTAATAATATTCCAATAACATTATGTGGGCAAATATCGTAATAATAATTATATTAGTTATTTATCAATTTAGAGCCTTAATTGATTAGTGATCAAATTAAGTAATAAGGCTAATTAGATTTCTATTTTGGATAATTAATTATTTAATTAGTTGATATGGACTCAATGAGTGGATGTCCGGATGGCCCATTAACGGAATAATGGGAAACCCTAATGGCCATCCAATATAAAAGAGGCTATGGTCCCCAATACACCGTACACGGCGAACTCTCTCTTCTCCCCATCTGAAGAGAACTTGAGGCATAAAGGTACCGGTTGAGGAAGAACCAAATCAGCCGCCGCTAACCTATGTTGTGTATTTCAGATCGTTTCTCCTCGTTGTTGTTGAGAGGGATGTCATCAAAGCTTCATCCAGGTATTCCTAATACCTAATTCTTAATATCCTTGATAAATCAAACATGTCGTAGATCCGATCATATTCATGTTCAATGATTAATTTGCTTCCGCTGTACTTTTATTTTGTATTGAACATGTTTTATGAATTAAGACCTAAATTTCCAACAAGTGGTATCAGAGCCACTTCATGTTTGGTTTATTGGATTTTATGCAATTTATGTGTTTCGATTGACATGTATATATCATCGATGAATGACTGTTGCCTTATTTCTTCAAGCGATGACTTTGTATGGTTATGGGTTGTTTATTAAAGCATAGGTTGTTTTCTTTTTTTGATCGATACATTTTTTGTGACCTTGTTCATCGATTCTTGATATATATACATGATACTGTTGATTCAATTAGTTTATGCAAGCCATGTATTTGAGACCTGTTGCTTTTATTATGTCATGAATGGCCTTGGTTTTGTTTTTTTAATTTTGCATCGATACAAATTCATATATTTTTGGATTCGGTGACTTCATTTTTTTCTCCTTGGCATATTCATGTTTCATTATGCATACTGTATATGACTTTTAGTTGTTAATGTGATCCACGTCTTTGTTGAAATTCAATTGAAAACAAGAAAGTTATTTTGTTTCACTGTGTTGATCGATGCCAACAAGTGGTGTTCCATTTATTTTATTTTTTTTTGAATCGGTCTCAAAAATATTGAGAAATATTGAGCTTTTTCTTGTTATCGATACCTTTAATCTTCTGACAATTATAATGCTTTTTTCCTCGGTCAATATTTATCAAAGCCTATGCTGTTTGTTCATGTGGATTATTCACTTTTCTTGGCTGTTGACCGAAAATTGTCCCTTGATTAATTGCATGTGACATCTTCATACTAAATTGCATATCTTCATTCTATTTTTTGTTATGCTTTTTTTTTGTTTGTTGATTCATCTTATTTCAGTTTTGAATTTGAATCAACTTTCATGGATCGTTTTTTTTCTTTTTTTTCTAATTCATTCGAAAGCAACGTCGTACTAAGCTATTTGGTTTTTTGTTCATTATGTGTGTAAATACATATAAGATTTATGAGAGGATGACTTACAAGGACCTCAATGTGAATTTGATATCATTAATTTTGAATATGAAACAAATCCAGAAAACCTTCTCGGTATTTTTTGTTTTTGTTTTGTTTTATGGATATATATATGGTTCCATATCCATTTGAAATAAAATTTGTGAATTGAAAGATACTTCGTATAATCAGATTTAAATTTTGGAAATCTTTAAACAAATCTTTCGGTTTGACTTATTTATAAAGTTTTTTTTTTATTGTTATATCTATTCAGTCTTTGATATATCAAATACAAATATATTGTTAATAAATAAGTATTTGAATTTGATTTGTTTTAAAAATTTGATTTGAGATGATTTTTAATATCATTATCATATTTCACAGCTTAATTTTTATTTGAACTTGATATTGATTCACAAGATTTTGTACATAAAATTTATTTTGAGAAGTGGGCAAATAAAGAGTTAAAATATATTTATGATATATGTTGCCTGTTAATAAGAATCTCAAAATATTGTTGTCCTCATTTGGTTGTATAGAAAATAACGTTTTGATTCTTTAAATTTTGAACATATTGATTCTAGTTTTGTTTGTTTATTTATAAACATATAAAATTTGTTTCCTTATTTAGGAAGTAATTGAGTCTAGAGTTATGTTTTATTTTGTTTAAAGAATCATTTGGTAATGTGAATCAATTGTGGCATGAATATTTTGGTGTATATAAGATTCAATTTTCTTTTGGTTTGAAATTGAATATTTTTCTTATATCATGATTATGATGTTAGCGTTTATTGTCATTAAGTTTTCTACAATAATATTTTGTCTTATCATGCATTTTGAATATATTTCATGCTATGTTTTTTTTTTTTGTTGCTTTTATGCGATATATGTAAATGTATTGTCATACACACATTGGTGTGATTTGTGACTTGCATCTTCTTTCAAATTTGTGAGTTTGTCTTCACACTTAAGTATTGTCATATACACATTGGTGTGATTTGTGACTTTCATCTTCTTTCAAATTCATGAATTTGTCTTCACACTTAAGGGTTGTCGAGTGACCTTATGGTTACTTAGCAACATAATGAACTAATTCGGCCTACATTATGTCGGTAGTGCCTTGTAAATTTAAGACATTTCCCATCTGCCTTGTAAAATTAAGACCATTCCCATTCATTTATTGAATTGTCTAGTAATTTTGGTTGTTTTGGTTGAAACAACAAGTTGCAAAAGTAACCTCTGTTGCGTAGATTTGATTCAATTGGAATTACAAAAGATGTAGTATGAAATTGTTCATGCGAGCTGTTTTAGTCGGCCAAAAGGAAGGCACAGCTTGGCCGAATAATTACATACCTGCGATGGTAAATATGCGGTAATTATTAAGTTTTCCATGTGGATGATGAGGATGTCAAAAGGCACCCATTATCTGACAGGACTTCTTAACTTTTATCCATGTGGATAATGAGGATGTCAAAAGGCACCCATTGTCTGACAGGACTTATTACCATATTTGATCATTGCATTGAGATTACCGTTTGCAGTTAATTCTTAGCAGTCAAAAGATTGTGTTTTAACGGTGCGTTTGGTATCTTGTTTTTTGGTCTTTTAATTTACAACTTGTGATGATAAATATGTGGTAATTCTTAAATTTTTCATGTGGGTAATGAGGATGTCAAAAGGCACCCATTATCTGACAAGACTTATTAAGTTTTTCCATGTGGGTAATGAGGATGTCAAAAGGCACCCATTATCTGACAGGACTTATTACCAATATTTGATCGTTGCACTGAGAGTACCGCTTGCAATTAATTCTTAGCAGTCAAAAGATTGTGTTTTAATGGTGCGCTTGGTATCTTGTTTTTGTCTTTTAATTTACAAATAAAGATAAATTGTGTGTCTTATAATTAATTAATTTTGACATGTTTACTAATGTTGTGTGAATGTAAACTCATTTAAGTATTTAAGAGTTTACATTCACATACATTATGATAAACATATGACAATTATAAGAATTTATTCTTTGTCAAAGTAAATTGTCATTGTTTGATCAATATTGTAAAATACCGCTAGCAATTGATATTATTGTTTAAAGACTTGATATTGATGGTGCACTAGGTATTTTGGAATTAAAGAATAATATTAATATTGTTCTTGGATCTAGACCTTAGATAAGGATGGTGAAACTCACATTCTCTCACAAATTCAGCACCTAATGTGAGAATCAAGTTTGACAAGTAAGTATACACCAAATCTCATAGGTCATATGTGATCATAAAGCTAAAATATCATATGTATTAGAGGTGTTATTTAAGATGACAAATTTTTTGTCATATTTTCTTTGCTTAAACTAAGGTGCTTTTAAAGCAATATAGAGAAAGACAAGCTCTCATTTGAGAGTGAGTATTTCATTAAGATTATTAGGCAAAGAAAATGTTAGGAGCACATTATGTAAATATTTAATCTTGCTAAGACACTATAATTTATACTATCATATGACTTGTTCGAAAATTCAGTAATTTTGACTATCATATGACTTGTTCGAGAATTCAGTATTCTCTTTGCACAATTAAGTTTTTTAACTGTTCCAGTTAGAAATGATCAATTCATAAAGTGTGCAAATAAGGAAAAGTTGAAGCAAGAGAAAATAAAATAGTGCTCATTCGGAAAATACCTCAAAAGATAAGGGCAAATAAAGAAAGGTAGTCTTGACTGACTTATGTCCAATGATGTTGAAAGATATATCAATTTAGAATGGACAAAGTCGATAAAGATTGCTTTATTAATTTTTGAACCAATTTTAGATTGTCATTACTAGCTTTTTTTGTATTTAAAAGACAATTTGGTGAATCATCATTTGCTTATTTTTTTTTTCTCTTTCTTTCTTCTTTTTCTCTTTGAATAAGTCATGATATTTTGAGTTCTATTTTCAAATGATAATTCAATGTGTCTTTTAAGTTCAATTATTAGAGTCAATTCAGTTATGACTTGTGACATTCTATATTGTTTAAGGTTTTGAATATTATAAGTTTTTCGTCCCACAAATTAAGAAATTTTTTGAGACATAAATTGTTAAGCTTTCTTGAGGATATTGAGTTTGGGGGAGAGATATGGTTTTAGAACAAAACTGAATGAGGAAGAATTAGTTCTAAACTAATTCATATAGTTACTATTATTATAGTATATTTGGATTCTCACGAGGACATTATTGTTCTTCCTCTCAATCAAGTTAAGAAATTATTTCATAGAGATCAAACTCAACACCTCAAGAACTATAGGGATTCTAGTGTCATTAATAATTGACTGAAAAGAGAAATTCTATTTAGTTTAATTGAATGACTCTATTAGGACAGTCATGAGACTAGTTTGCTTACTATAATTTTGGAGCTGCACAAGATGGATTTCAATATAGTGTTTCTTAATGGTGACATTAATGATGCAATATGGTGCAACTGAATCAAACTTGTGTCAATTGATACAAAATAGATGGTTTGCAAAGTCATGAAATCCACTTATAAGTTAAGAAATTTGTCTCTTTAGTGTTACCACAAGTTATCATTAAGTAATTGTCTCATTTGGTTTTGAGATAATATTATGGAGAACTGTGGATTTAGTAAGCTCAGTGGGAGTAAATTTATATTTTGAGTTTAAATGTGTCGATTTTATTTTATTTAGTCAACTATGATATATGTTTGTTATGTGAAACCAAGGAAATCTCTAACAAAAGTTTAGCGATGAAAGATCTTGGGGACACTTCTTTTGTATTAAGTTTTAGATACTTAGAGATTACTCTCAAAGTATATATCCTTCAGATGTCACAAAAGGTTTATATCAATAAAATTGTAAATAAATTGACATAATAAGTTATAGGTGACAATCACTGAGAGAGACTTTCAGTCTCAAATATTGCCAATTAGAAAATTTATAAATTCAGAAAATTGAGTGTTTTCATACGCTTTGTCTATAGGATTTTTATGTATGATCTTATTTATATGCATTTGGAAATAACATATATAATCAGATTGTTTGCAGATACTTGAGCAATTCAAAGTTTGAATTGTTGAAAAGCAACCTTAAGGATTATTAAAGAGAACAAGAGAGCTTATGCTCACATCAGAGATCTGACAATTTGGAGATCATTTTTGTGTCTGACTCTGACTTTTGGATGTCAGTATATGACATACAGCCTAACTTAGGAAATGACTGTAAGTATTTATGTCACTTGGTTGCATATTGTTAAAGGCATTGAAAGACCACTCAAGTTATATAGTGACATAATTCAGTCGTATAGTTATTCGATAACAAAGTTTATAATGTTCATTGCCTTATAGATTATTGTTGTTGAATGATAGAACAAGTAGAGACAAACTTTATGCTAACTGATCCGTTATTCAAAGACATGACACATAAGGTCTTTCATATGGTTGTTGTCATTAAGGATGTCTTGGATTAGTGGGAGTCTCTTTTACTTTATGTTCTATACTTTTGTTTTGGTATTGATACAGACTTTATGTTATGATTTTCTGCAGAAATAAAGTTCATGAGGTTATATTTATTATAACCATTTCTGTATCATTTTGTGCAAATACTAAATTTGCAAACTTCAGTTTGATCTCACTAAAGTTTTCAGTTGGATCAGTTGGAAATAGACATGATTTAGAGATCACATTACATGAAATTTCCATGCCACTCATCCATATCAATCTATGTCATCAAGTGCATTGATATGGTGGTCGTCGGGGTTCCGTCACGTTATATGTCAGTGACGACAGCCGCGGTGGTCCCATTATTAATGTATGAGGTGGACCAGATTGTACGGTTGAAATCTAAAGATAAATAACATTCGGACGCGCGCCTAAAGAATTCTGGTATAATTATTAAGATATGTAGCCCAAGTGGGAGATTGTTGGAATATTTTATTATTTAATAATATTCCAATAACATTATGTGGGCAAATATCGTAATAATAATTATATTAGTTATTTATCAATTTAGAGCCTTAATTGATTAGTGATCAAATTAAGTAATAAGGCTAATTAGATTTCTATTTTGGATAATTAATTATTTAATTAGTTGATATGGACTCAATGAGTGGATGTCCGGATGGCCCATTAACGGAATAATGGGAAACCCTAATGGCCATCCAATATAAAAGAGGCTATGGTCCCCAATACACCGTACACGGCGAACTCTCTCTTCTCCCCATCTGAAGAGAACTTGAGGCATAAAGGTACCGGTTGAGGAAGAACCAAATCAGCCGCCGCTAACCTATGTTGTGTATTTCAGATCGTTTCTCCTCGTTGTTGTTGAGAGGGATGTCATCAAAGCTTCATCCAGGTATTCCTAATACCTAATTCTTAATATCCTTGATAAATCAAACATGTCGTAGATCCGATCATATTCATGTTCAATGATTAATTTGCTTCCGCTGTACTTTTATTTTGTATTGAACATGTTTTATGAATTAAGACCTAAATTTCCAACAAGAAATTCATCATTCTACATGCTAAGTTAGTTGTAAGTGCATATAACAACCATTCAAGGATTGATTCTAAACACCATTCTCAACGAAACTCCTTTAGTTTGTTTGATTATCACCAAATAAATGCAATAGACGTGCTCACACATTTTGAAAGAGGGGATTAGTTTTTCTAATAGGTTGGTTCATCATGGTCACAATGATGTGGTATAAATTGGTGGAATATTTGTCAAATTTTGTTAGCACTGAGTTTTCTAAAAATAGGTTTGGTCTTCTAAACTTCGTACCACTTTATTTTTGTTGACTTTGATTTGGTCTCCCAAACTTTATTCTTCTTCTTTTTCTTTTTCTTTAATAATATTTAGGAGTTGTTGTTGCAAATAGTTGTTGAAAATTGAAATTATGAGGTGCCAACATAGTTGGAGCATAATTTTTCATAATAATATATTTGTATGTTCTCAGTTTATAAAAAAAATTAAACAACTTTTCAAAAGAGAAGTAAAAATAGTTATGTAAAAAAAAAAAGTAAAAACAATGGTAAAAAAATTGGTTCATTATGGACCACTTTTTTGTTCCAACGTTAGATTAGTTTATTACCAAATCCTATCATGACCCACTCATACCAAATCTCACCCCAACTCTATCTCTGATTCTCTGTCATTGTAGTCTCTCTCCCTCCTCTCTCTATCCGTTCGTCTCCATCCATTGAAATCTAATATGGTTTCCTTTCTCTTTTTTATAGTTAGTTCACGTATACAAGAGATTCACACTCCTTTTCTCCTTTCCCCCCTAAATCCAATGGTCCACCGTTCATAGTGGCGGCAGCATCGGTGGCAGTCGCACTGCCGGGTTGAGGTGGCGATGGCATGATTTGGGTCGAGTTTGTGAGAGTGAGAGCAGTGTTTGGGTTTCTTGTTCTTGTTTTGTATGAGTAGAATAACTCCCAAAGTATCAGCTAACAATTGCATTGGAGGTTTTATCTCATTGCATAAAGATTGAAAAGCCAACATTAAAATTGGATTCTGAAAGTAGTTATTGTCCCAATCTGATTCTTTTGTATGATTTTTCATCAATCCTCCCCCAAAAAGAAAAATTGTTTTGTAGATTTTAACTTTTGAAGTGTTGATGTTACTCCTCATCTCTGCAGAAACATTGTCTGGGTGAATAACAACTAACAAGTGAATGGTTGCAGCAAAATGAATTAGGAAGAAACAGGGTGGTTGTTGTTATGAAATTGAAATTCATATAAAAAGTTTTTCCAGTTTGATTGATTACCAGTCTTCACAATTTACATAATTCATCATAAGTGGATGATTTCTCATTAAATCTGAGGATTGAATGAACCTGTTTAGAAAGTACTCTTTATTGTGTTGAATAAAGGTTTGAAGAGATATGAATGGTCCTCCCACAGAGAAGAGAAGAGAGAGAACGCAAGAGGAAGTTTTAGAGAAAGTAAATGAAATAATCAGATGTGTGTGGTGTATAGTATTATTGTGCTTACATATTAATCAAATGACTTTAATTTTTGGTTCATCATGGACCAATACTTTCATGGGAAATACTTGTGTGACATTAATGTCACGGTGACATTAAATCTGGGCCACACATTGGGTGACATTAGATGTGTTGTGTGGCCCAGATGCAATGGCAATGGCAAGAACAACAACTTTGTTAGTTTTCTACTTGGAAAGCAACTAAACCTAAAAGGGCTCAAAATATATACTTAATTCGTGTCCAATTTGCCACCACTTTTTAGTTTGATCAGAGCCTTTTTAGTTTCTGGTCCAAATAATAGATGCATAAGTCTCAAGTGTATACTAAAGATTTCTCATGTAAATGTCATTTGAAATATGAACTAAAGTGTGGTCCTTCATATTCTTGTATTATTTCCATCCGTACATGGTTGATTTGCCTCTTTCATTCGCCTACTTATATGTGCTTGAATAATTTAATCACTCAAATTTACCAAATAAAATATTATTAATCACTTAAATTAAAGAACATACAATCAATTTAATCCATCAATCAAAATGTCTATTTATAATAAACATGTCAAAATTATTGTAAAATATGAATATTGATTTGAACAATCTCTTGATGCATCAAATAAGTATAAAATACTAATGCGAAGCTAAACTTGGTTAAAATAATAAATTGGCTGACATTGTTTAATTTGGACGAAGAACCAAATTACTATTTCGTATTTCTTTTTTTTGAGGGATACTATTTCGTAAAATTGATTACTAACTTTGACATTATTTTACAATATAAAATTGACATAATCGTACAAGTTGAAGGAGTAAAATGTTAATTTAGACTAGATTTAACGAAAAGAGAGTTATATACATGATGAATACATGATGAAGGGAAAGAAACAGAAAGAAAAAAAAAATGTTGACATGTGCTTTAAGGATATATGTTAGTATTCAAAAAGATAGAAATTATGTTCGTATTTACAAGAGACATTCATCTAAATAAAAGTTGATGTATTTGATTTTAAATTTGAATCAGATACATCAACTTTTATTGACTCAAATATCTATTATAAATTGGATTGGAGGAGTTTTAGAAAGCGTAAATTAATTATTAATTTTAGTAATTTTAAATATTTGTATAACCCTTAATATGTGTCGTTAAATGTGTGGAAACCATTGTTGCTTTAATTTATTCCCTCAAAAAAAAAAAATTGTTGCTTTAATTTATTTATGGGAAATGTTAACGAGTGCTTTGGGGCACTCTTTAAGAACCAAAAATAATAAGTATTTATAAAAAAATGTGTGGAAACCATTGTTGTTTTAATTTATTTATGGGAAATGTTAACGAGTGTTTTGGGACACTCTTTAAGAACCACAAATAATAAGTATTTATAAAAATGTGTGTAATCAATGCATTAGAAATCAAAATATTTGACATTTTAAAATAATAGTAATTGTTTATTTTAGAATGCTTGAAGAGTATCCTGTATGATGCAATCATTAACAAAACCTTTTATTTATTTATCCGCTAAAAAAAATTGTTGTTTTATTTTGTTTACGGTGACAAGAAACTTTTAGAATGCTTGAAGAGTATCCTGTATGCAATCATTAACAAAACCTTTTATTTATTTATCCGCTAAAAAAAATTGTTGTTTTATTTTGTTTACGGTGACAAGAAACATGTGCAGTGATGTCTACGTATGGAATTGGTGTCCCAGAGCCACCGACAGAATCCAAAGCTTTGATTACATTCAAAATGTGCGGCGTCATTAATCATTAACCAAGTTTCCGTCCATACTGTTTGAGTAGTACTCCCGGTCCTTCTTATAAGAAAAGAAACAAAAAATCATCAAAACTAAGACAATCATTAGTGGTTGTAATTTTTGAATGTTTTTACAAATATACCTTCATAAAAATTTGTGAAGTATTAAATATACTCACTAATATTAAAAAGACAAACATTAAATGAGGGTTAGAAAAGTCTTTTAAACAATAAATGTACCTTAAAAGTTGTGACTTTTTCTTATATATTGGACCAAATTTTTTTTTGAAAATTTTCTTATAAATAGGACCGGATGGAGTATTTATAAAAAAATGTGTGGAAACCATTGTTGTTTTAATTTATTTATGGGAAATGTTAACAAAGCAAAACATAAAAAGTCAAAAGATTCTTAATCTACTAAACCTTTTATCTTAGCATTGCTTCATATGTCTACTCATGTCTAAATTTATTTTCTTAAAAGGGATTTGATGTTTCTTTCTTCCTAGTTTAAGATAATCTTGATTGTAAGTTGTAACTTTCTGCATGTATTTCTGGTCTAAGATTGTAATTGTCTCAACTCTGTTTTAGTTTGTTAATTTATCTCTCTAATTAGATGGTTAAGTAGTTCAACTGATTCGAATTACGAGTTAAAGAGATAGAAGTCATGGGTTCAAATTCAGATAAAGAAAAATAAAAAAAACTAACAACTCGTTATTAACATTAATCATTTAAAAAGTTTAATCCCCCTCATTATCTAAAAGAAAAAGGGAAAATTATTTATTTTGATGTGAACTTGAATTACAAACGTACAACTCATTATTAACATTAATCATTTAAAAAGTTTATAATCCCCCTCATTATCTAAAAGAAAAAGGGAAAATTATTTATTTTGATGTGAACTTGAATTACAAACGTGTTTTTCTTTCACAAAGTATAACTAAATTACAATCTTTTATTAGTATACAACATTTCAAAATTACCAAACACGACTAATCCAACATCACATAAGTAAATGAAAGAAACTTTACAAAGTAATGTGAAAATTAAAACACGAGGAGTTGAACCAAGACACGTTTATTTTGAGGTGCTTATGAGCAATTAAAGGGGCTTAAAGAGCAATTCTCTAGCTTGGACTACCCATATTGATATTCCAATTCAAGATTTTTAATCTTAAATATAGTCTAAACAACTTAATTTATAGTGTTTCTTTTTCCACCATACTGATTTCTTGCGCACTCTACGATTTTTAGATTATATACCGAAAAGCAAAATACACCCTCCAAAACACATTAAAACACCTTCCAAAATCTCTTGTTTTTATCGGGTTTTGTAATCCGAATAGGGTACATAAGAAGGCTAGAGAGTGAAAAAAGAAACAGTTTTAAGTTATACTTTGTAAAATTAAAAATAATGTGAAAATGTGTGTTGGTTCGGAGTTGAACCAAGACACACCCCTTACCATTGAACCATGGCAATGGTTATGAATAAATTTGAACAATATTGGTATATATACTTGCCCGTGGACATGCTCTTATCTCCCGATCCAATGATTGATTTGTAACTCCCGATCCCAAGCGAATATGAATTAGGATACGATATGAGCTTTTTTGGAAACAACAGTGCTATATGGTGCGACATATAACACCCACGAATCGCACGACACCGTACCTATCACGTGCAATTTCCATTCTTAGCGGTTATTTTTTATTTTATTTTTACTCAATGTAGTTATTTAAAATAAACAATAAATACTGAGATCAAAAAAAGTAAAGAGAAAGCATTTATAAGGCCTTTAAAACAAAGTCCTTGTCTCAATCACCGCTTCGCATAGCAGAGCTTTGTGGATACTATAGCCTAAATCAATATCTCACAACTTATTTTTGTTGTTGTCTTCACCATTGTTGTTGTCACCCTTGTCTTCATTTTTGCCATTGTTGATGTCTTCAAAGATACCAAATAAAACTACTACTCCATACTCTCATATTATAGCAAGTTTCATTTCGTAATAAGATTCTAAATTATCAAATCACTTTGTCTTTGATTATATAAAAAGTATTTGCTGCGACATTTAAAATGGACATTTAAATGGCTAAGTTTTTTTGCAGCACCGACGTTGAGTCACACAGTTGGTTCAAAAGATTTAAGGATAAACTGGACATTTTGTATGAAATATAATTTAAGAAAGGGCCCCATCAAGACGCAATGTCGTTCGTGGGTTATGCACGAAATTTTTGTCGTGCTATTCATCATTTTCCTTTTTGGAAATTCAAGGTGCTTATGACTTGTGACCAACTTGAGGGGCTTAAAGAGAAATTTTTCCCATGTTAGAAGGACCAGAGAGAATAGGCCCATTGTTTATGGATACAAGCAAGTCCAACCTCCCCTCCAATTTTCTAATTTTACCTCCATTTTTCATGTGTGCCTTTCATGCATTCACATGGGCGTAAAACAATTATCACCATTCTTCATATGGACAGTGAATTAATGCAAAAGAATACCTACGTAACACAATTAAAACTAATCGACCATGTCAGCTTTAAATAATTCCATGTACTTTAAAATTTCGCTCACAATGGATGTTAGCATGTTGTAACCAATGTTTTTAAAACCAGACCGGAGATCAAACCGTTGCGATCTATGGTTTTCGGTTCAATCGGTCTAACCGTTATAGAACCGGTTGCAACCTCTGGTTCTCAGTTCAATCGGTCTAATAGTTATAGAACCGGTTGAACCGAATACTAAATATATAAGTAAATTATAGAGCTATATTCACTCAAATAAAAAAAAACTTACAAAATTCTATTAATTTTATTATTTTAATGCAAAACAATTTACTTTTTTTTTGTCAGGTAACCTAGTGGCTAGAATTCACCTTATAAGGTGAATAAGTGGCATGTCCGGAGTTCGAACCCCGGCCCCTGCATATAATAATGCATTGTCCTACCAACCGAGCTATGCTCACGGGACAACAATTTACTTTTTATGGATGTTGTTAGTCAACTTTCGTAAAACAAAGTTAATAGCCCACTTAGTTAGAAAGATGCTCATCTCCCAACAAGATTTGCTCACTCCTAACCAAACTTCTGAAAATAGCCTCGACACGAGTTAAGTCACGCATGTGTTAAACGTAGCGTGACTTAATTCACGTAGGGTGAGTTAAGTCACGCATGAGTTAAACACAGAGTGACGTAACTCACTCAGAGTGACTTAAAACCACAATCAAGCCTTATCCCACTGAGTGGAGTCGACTACATGAATTAAATGATGTCGTAGTGTTCTAGAAAAAATCATGTATTTCTTCAACTCAATTATCTCTAGATCCTTCCTAGTAGTTTCTTTTATAGTTCTTCTAGCTCTACCTCTACGTCAAGTGATTCGACTCCACTCCATTTATTCTACTCTTCTTACTATAGAATTCACGTGTCTTCTCTACATGCCAAAATCACATAAGTCTAGCTACCCCAAATCTCTCTCTAATGTTGTCATTTCTAATTCTATCCAACTTTATCTTACCACACATCCAACACAACATCTACATCTCTGCTACACTTATTTTATGTTCATGTTTATTCTTTACCGTCCAACACTCGATCTCGTACATCATCGTCGGTTTTATCACTTTCGATAAAAAATTTCCTTTAACTTGAGCGGTATTTTCTCGTCACGTGAAACACCTGAGGCACTCCTACATTTCAGCCACCTAACTTGGATTCGATGGGTTACACCTCCTTCTACTTCTCCATCATTTTGTACTATAGACCAAGCTATTTAAACCGTGTAACATGTGGTATGATATGGTCTCCAACTTTCACCTCTATGCAGAAACACTTTGTCTTTTGCTAAAATTACATTCCATATATTTTTTCTTGCTTCTACACAAATGAAAGCCATATGTTTCTAAGGCTTGCCTCCAAGTATCAAACCTCTCATTTAATTCTTCCTTCGACTCTTCAAGTAGGACCGTAACATCTATAATTTCGTTGTTGTGTGTGCCTTTGATTGTGTGGTGAACTTATTTTCGTTTATGCGTAATTTCTCATTGAAGAATATTTATGAAGTAGTGTTGAAGATGTGTTTATTCCTTCATGAAGATTTAAAAGATGATTTTTAAGTAAGTTTATTTTTTGTATCCCTCCTGCATACATTGATTAAGCCAACTTGATATGACATTGTTGGGTTTTTATTTATGTGTTGGCTGCATTTTGTTAAAACAAGAAGTTCTAGCGATATGTTGTACCAGATGTCCTAAAAATGTAAGTACGACATCTTAGCTTAAGGTTGAGTACTTTATTTCTCTTTCTTAGAAGATTGTGTTTTTGCGTGAGATCACTAAAGATTCTTTTGAAGATTTGATTCATGTAAATTGGGGGTCCAAAAGTCGTGTGTTTTAAGAAGCTGCTCATATCGGTTTAAGCTATGCCGTGTTTTTGAAGTTAATATCCTAAACATTTTAGGAAATGATATATTTGCTCATAGAAGAATATGAAGACCGAATATACGTTTTAGTCTGCTGATTTGTTTATCCCGATTGAAGAAAAATCCGTTCTTACTCTGGCTATATAAATGAAAACTCAAACCTTGTGAAGACCGATCGAAGCCGTCATATTTTGAGAAAAGAGTCTTAGGGATACTTTACTTTAATTGTTGTTTATTGTTTATTTTGCTATAGTGTCGTATCTGTTGTCTAGGACATCAGTATTATTGAACCTGTTGTCAAGGACAGGGACGGAGCTTAGTACAAATGAAAAGGGGCATCTGCCACCCATGAAATACATAGGACCCCTATAGTACCCATGTGCATATTAACGTTCACCACCCATGATTTCATATTCACTTGGTTAACTTATACTAAATTTTATTTTATTTTAATTAAAGGTCCACTCATATTCTCCTTTTTTGACCGGCCACTCATATTTTTTATATAATAAATAAATATAGCATATTAAATTAATTAAGTTATTAAGTTATATTCCTATTCCCAAGTAGAAGCCAGCCATCAACGTTTGGGTCTTTGAGAAATTAGGGGTGATAAAGATACCATAGATCATACATTCAAGAACAATTACACTCTAAAGTTCCAATAGTACATGTCTACATTTTGGTATTTTTTTTGGCAAGATATGTTTTTTTTTTGTCATTAAACTAAATTTATACAATTAGCAATAGTGGATGCTTGTTATTGTTTATTTTATTTATCGTGTCTTATATTTTTGCCTCCTCGATAAATTTTTCTGACTCTGTCCCTGGTACATGACATCAGGTTGGACATTTGTCCAGCGAGTGCTATATAATTTCATATAGTTCTAATCAAATTATAAATTAAAACATTACATTAAAATTATTAAAACCTGAATGCATTGCTGCCTTCGTCCCTTTTTATAAGAAAAATGTTTGTAGTATTTGTCATAAATGTATGTTTTTTTTTGACAAAATAAAAGATATTCATTCATTCAAATTGAAATAGTACATCGATATAATACAAATTCGCTAAAAACAAAAAGGATGAATCTGTGAACAGACTCACAACATCCATGTTAATAGCATAAAACGACAAAGTACAAATGCCTAATATGACTATATTTAAATCTCCGGAATAACCATGTTTCCGGATCTGCAACGTGGATGACGCCAAAGTCATTGATTGGATTTGCACTGGATCGAAGCTGATCTGACAATCTAAAGCGATCAAATACTTGAGAGAAATAAGAAAAACAAACAATGTCGCACAAAGACGACGAACAACCAACGTCGCACGAAGACGACGAAATCACAAAATAAAACGAAATAGATGTGAAAATCACTTATTTCAATTAAAGGGAAATAGAAAAACGAGTTAGAGGGGTGATTTTGGGTCAAAAATTGACTCTAAATCACTTCTCTTTGGTGGATGAAGGAGAAGAAACTAGGGTTTTTGTGATGGCTCACAAGAGAGAAAGGAAAAAGAGCATAAATGTATGTTATTATTTCCAAATTACCCTTTGTATATAGAGATATTTAATGTTAACTTTTCATATTTTAAGGTATATTGATAATATTAATGATGAGTGTATTTAAAAAAAAGAGCGTCCCCGTGAGCTTAGCTCAGTTGGTAAAGACAATGCATAATATATGCCTGGTCTGGGGTTCGAACCTTAGACCATATGTTATAA
This sequence comes from Medicago sativa, assembly GCF_051527215.1. NCBI lineage: Eukaryota > Viridiplantae > Streptophyta > Magnoliopsida > Fabales > Fabaceae > Medicago > Medicago sativa. Next base: position 52,662,586 of record NC_140749.1, read on the forward strand.
AAACCATTGTTGTAAAATCAACCTCATATTCATATTCATAAATACTTGGCTATAGCTATACAAAATATTTCACTAACAACTCAAGAAATCAACTATCACAAAGCTGCATGTGAAAGTTTTGGAGCCTAATGCAAGAAAAACTGCTTCCTGATTTACTTCACGCATTCTTCTTAGTTGAACCATCCTGAAAAATAAAAGGTTGTTCTTCTTACAAACTAATGGCCACTAGTGAGGGCGAAACACTCCTCGCACTCTCAACTTCTGCGAAGGAGTTGTTAGATAAGACTCTTTCTAGTGAGCTCGTGGTCAACTTCCAGATCACCAAGCTTGTTGCTTCACTCTTGGAAAAACTGAAGTCAGTTTTGGCGAAACTTCAAACTGTACTTCAGAATGCTCAAGAGAAACGAATCACCACAATGACCCTGAAGTAGATGACAAATTTGAGTTAAAACTGTGGCCAGATATCAGCTCAAAAGATTTTAATATTTCCAGGATTTTTGAATCTATTGCCGTACCAGCCTTTTACCCAAATATTTTGCTCGTATTGGATAACTTGTCGGGTGCACAATCTGTCAATTGGATATATCTGATGGATATCTTTAATGCCGCGGAAATGGGAAGTAGGATCATTGTTACAACACGAGATGAAAGAGTTGAAATATCCATGCAATACTCTGTTTATGTCCACTATTTAAGACCTCTTGAATGTGAAAGTTGCTGGTCTTTAATTGCAAATCATGCATTTGGAGTATGTAACTACCAACAACATTCCAATCTAGAAGAAATTGGCAGCGAGATTTCAAAAATATGTGGTGGATTACCATTAATTGCAGTGGCACTTGGGACTCTTCTTCACACCAATATTTCCCCTAATTATTGGAATTATGTGCTAGAAAGTAACATTTGGGAATTGAAAGATGATAAGGTGCAAGCTGCTCTTCAATTGAGCTACAGTTATCTTTCGAATTCTATTCTATTTATTCTTGAAATATTAAAATAAGGCTCCTTTAAAACTATGCTTTGCATATTGTTCAACTTTTCCGAAGAAGTCCATTTTAGAAAAGAAAATGGTAGTTCAGTTGTGGATTGCAGAAGACTTGGTAGAATCATCCACAGGTCAGAAAAGTATGGAAAAAGTTGGAGAAGAATACTTTGATGAGCTAGTGTCAAGGTTGTTGATACAACAACGATCGATTAGTTATGACAAAGATAGCTTTCAAATGCATAACATCATCCATGATTTAGCTACAAATTCTTCATCTCAATATCCCATCAGGTTTGACTACCTTAGACTCTCATACAATAGAGGAATGTATGACTCATTTAATAAATTTGATAAATTGTATGGATTATATGGTTTACGTACCTTTCTTGCATTACCAATACAGAAACCACAACCTTTTTGTTTGTTATCGAACAAGGTAGTACATGACTTGGTGCCAACATTTAAATGATTATGCATGCTGACTTTGTCAAACTACAAGAGTATCACTGCGGTTCCCAACTCTATTGGAAATTTGTTATACCTGCGGTACTTAAATCTTTCTCACACTGAGATTGAAACGTTACCTTCTGAAATATGCAAACTTTACAATCTGCAATTCTTGTTAATGTCTGGTTGTAAAAGGCTCACTAAGTTGCCGGAGGACATGGGGAAATTGGTTAATCTACGTCACCTTGACGTTAGTGACACTGCTTTGAGAGAGATGCCCATACATATAGCCAAACTAGAAAATCTCCAAACTTTGTCTGATTTTGTTGTCAGCAAAAATAATGGTGGACTGAAGGTTGCAGAGCTGGGAAAATTTCCCCACCTACATGGGAAGCTTTCCATCTCACAATTGCAAAATGTCAATGACTCTGAAGCGGTTCAAGCCAATATGAAGATGAAAGAGCGGATAGACGAGTTGGCTTTGCAATGGGATTGTGGTAGTATTTTTTCAGATTCACAAATTCAAAGTGTTGTACTTGAACATTTGCACTGCTCAACAAATTTGAAGCGTCTCACCATCAAAGGCTATGGTGGAATCAGTTTTCCAAATTGGTAGGGTTGTTTTTTATTTACCAACATGGTGTATTTGAGGATCTCGAATTGTGATGATTGTTTATGGCTTCCATCCCTTGGACGATTGGGTAATCTGAAAGAACTCATTATTTAAGGGATGCAATCAGTACAGACAATTGATACTGAGTTCTATGGAAGTGATAGTTCTCCTTCATTTCAACCATTTCCCTCATTGGAGACTCTGCAATTTCAGAATATGCAAGAGTGGGAGGAGTGGAACCTGATTGGAGATACGGCTAAGGAGTTTCCTTGTCTAAAAACTTTGTCACTACGTAAGTGCCCGAAACTTAGAGCAGGAAACATACCTGAAAAATTTCCTTCCTTAACTAAACTTGAGTTAAGAGAATGTCCTCTATTGATTCAATCAATGTCATCATCAGATCATGTATTCAGGCAACCGTTGTCCCCTCTAAATTCTATTCGAGAGTTAACAATAGACGTCATTCCATCTCCAATGTCTTTAACAACGGTCTGTCTACCAAAAACCTTGAAATCGCTTATAATCAATAATTGTGAGAATCTAGAGTTCCTTCCTCGTGAATACTTGCACAATTTCACGTCACTTGAAGAATTGAAAATATCTTATAGCTGTAATTGAATGATATCATTTACCCTGGGAGCTCTCCCTGTCCTCAAGAATCTGTTTATTGAGGGTTGTAAAAATCTGAAATGGATACTAATTGCAGAAGACGGGTCGCAAAAGAGTCTCTCATTTCTTAGAAGCATCAAAATATAGGATTGTAATGAACTGAATTCATTTCCCCTAGGCGGATTGCACACTCCAGGCCTCATTCATTTTGTAGTGTGGAAGTGTCAGCAGCTTCAGTCACTACCAGAAGCAATGAATAGTCTAACTGACCTTCAAGAAATGGAAATTGATGATATGCCAAATCTTCAATCTTTTGTTGTAGATGATTTGCCTATCAGTTTCCGGGAACTGACTATTGGCTCTCTTGGAGGGATTATGTGGAATACCGAGCCAACTTGGGAACATATCACTTGTCTTTCAGTGTTGCGAATTAATGGCAATGCTACGGTGAACACGCTGACACTATGCATCAGTGGTCTTAATAATATAAGCATTGATGGGATGTGGCTTCAACATCTCACTTCTCTCCAAAACCTTGAGATTGTTAACGCTCCAAAACTCAAGTCATTGCCAAAAAAAGGAATTCCTTCCTCTCTTTTGGTACTAAATATGACTCGCTGCCCATTGCTCAAAGCAATTTTGCGGAGGAAGCGAGGGAAAGAGTGGAGTAAGATTGCTCACATACCTGCCATAATTATTGATGATGAATTGATCACATGAGTTTCTTATCGTGGTTAGTCACTGAAATTCCTATTTTTTGTTTCTTTGTTATCATGTCAGCATCAATTAATATTGTTAATTTCAATAGTAACATCAAAATACAATACAATAATACTAACACTCTTTTTTAATTATAGAACTATCTTCTGTTTCACCCCTGCTTCTGCCCAATCTTGTTGTTGCGAGAAGACAAATTCGCATGCCCGACCTGCAACCAAGTCCAGTAAATGTTTTACTGAGGATGAACAGATGAAAAGGAGAAATATCAACTGACTCAAAATATGTCAAAGGTGCTCTTTTTGTCTATATGACTTCATATATATTTTAATGAGTTGGTTTAAATGCATTGGATGTATCAAACTTTGTAATGTTGTTAAGGTTCTTCTCTAATCTATTAGTGTAGTAAATATCATTTTTTGCATTTCCACAAACATTCATATTTTATTCTTCTTTTTCTACTTGCCACCAGCCCAAAAAGATGCCACCTTTAAGCAGAGTTCTCTAATTGTGTTTGTTTGTTGGTTGAAGCTGAATTGGATTGGTCATGAAGGCCAACAAACTTTCCAATCTCTGTGATTGAGTTTGCTGTCATTCTATGTAGATTTGTCTCAATTTTATTTAAGTTTTTATTGTTCCTTTGCCAATGATGCTGGTTTTTAACTTTCAAAAGTTACACTTAATTTGATTAACTAATAATCCCTTGTATAGTTATTTCCACTGTAATATCCCGCCTGACAGTATCGGTATATTACCCGTTGACCGTGTCAGATGAATTTAATTCATGGAAAGTAAGTTATTGGAAATATTTTATGACATGCCAGCTTTTTACGGGAAAAGTATCAGTGTCGGATTAACACGCTTAAGGCAAGGGCAAAATAGTAATTTCACGTGGAAAGGATATTTAAATGGTTTTTGGGCAAAATATCTCATTATCCCAATCTCTTTCTCTCTCTAAGTTGCAAAAAAAAATTCTCCTCCTTCTCTCTTCTCTTCTCTCACGCCATTCCTTCTTCTCCTAACCACCATCAAGCTTGCAACTTCTTCCTTCTTGAAATCTTAGAATATAGTTGGAACTTTCATCATGGTTTTTCTTCTTCATCCTCTCTTTCAAGAACAACTAAAAGTTTGGGTGATCTCACAACTTCTTCTCCTCACCAAGAGAAAATCAATGAGGTTAGGGTTTGATTATTCAATGGTTCCTTTGTTGATTCAAGTAAAGCAATGTTTCTTTTATGAAATCATGAGCACAAGGGAACTAGAGGATCAAGTTAGGGTTTCTTGGAAGAGGTGATTTGAGGATTGATGGTTTGAAGCATGGTCTTGGGCATGATAAGGTGACTACATGAATGAGAGTTAAAGAGGAGAAAAGATTTGAAGTTGGAATCAAGAGCTAGGTCTCAAGAGAAGTTCATGAAGTTTTAGGGTTTTGACTTGATTGTGCTTGGAGCTTTGTGATGCTTCGAAAACTTGATTTGGTGAGTTCCATAGATAGATTTGCCACCCTTTGGGATTATGTTTATGCCATGATAGATTAATATGAATAACATGAAATTTTCTAGGGTTTTCAAGTAAATGACAGTTGCCCTTTTCTTGCCATGCGTACAAAACATGCTTATACTTGCCAAATGAATGTTTTACAAGTTTCCAATGATCAAATATGTTCTAAAACACTTAGAGACATTTGGTTTGAGGTTTTTGGGCTGAAAATACCATTTTTACAAGTTCTGGACTGTCATTACTCGCCACGGCGAGCTAGAAGGCCGAACAGGGGGTACTACTCGCCCCCAACTCGCAACTGCGAGCAGCTACTCGCTACGGCGAGCAAGCTTACTCGCGAGGCGAGTGAACAGGGCACAGTGCTCTGTTTGTTCGTTTCGCGTGTTGTTGGCATGTCCCGGCTCAAGTTCTCTTCAAGCAGTCTTATTATAAATTAAACCCCTCCAACCAAGGTCCTACATGATGATCATTGAAAGCAAGATTATTATGAAATGAAGCAAGAATTAGGCATGATAGTAAGGCATGGCATATTAGAGAAACAAGTCATGAATCGAGTAGCAAGTTAATCAGTAAGCAAGGGAAAACTAGAGCCTCGACGTAGTTGTCGAGAACTAGCTAGATGACAAGATTCCCTAGAAAGATAAGACGCGAAGTTAATCTCTTCGCACATGATTAAGAATGTACTAGCATGAACAAGTATGAATTTACCGCTAATCGGATCGATTAAGGTTCCGAGGTAAACATGTATGCATGATTAGGTTTATCCTAAATTTATGACAAAAACATGACAAGTATTAATTAGGTGACATGTCTCTTTCAATCCATGAAGATATGGATTCAAGGGGTTCTCATTATGAGAACGATTCATGCCGTAAGGGACCTGCATGTCACCGAAAACGCAAGACTAAGATTATAACCTCATGGCGGTGCTTGTGTCTCTTGTTATCCACGTCAGGGGGATACGGGAGGTTATCGACCTAAGGGGAACGGTTCAAGCCGCAAGGGACCCGCACGACACCGAGGGATTCCGATGTACGTACATCGGTCATGTATGGGATTGTTCTCGGGGTTACTCCACCCGGGGCTCTCCGTAAAATGAATCAAGATAATAACTGTTTGTTCAACGCTAACATAATGAATGAACTTAGATACGTTTATGTATGATATGATTATGATTATGATTATTTTCATGAATGAAAGCATGTATGCTTAAGTTAAGTACAAGAGCATGAGATGCTATAAGACAAGTACAAGTTATGTATAGAACAAGTAAAGTATATTACGGCGATGACAATCTTAGGTTTCCCCTAATCGACCGGTTTAGAATCGTGCCATGATATGTTATGTTTAGGCCTCGATACGTAGAGCGTATTCTTGGCAATGCGGTCCTAGGTTCCCCCGGCCGCCATGACACGTATAGGAAGTGAAGCCTATAACAAGTGAGATATGCCTATGACGGGACTAGCATGCACTACCATCTAGGAAACATGACCACACACGTATAATCAACCGTCAGGTTGTAATGTAGACACGTGGTGACCGTAGGTTTCCCCTGAGGTTACCTTTAGCCTAGGATTTAGGGGAACTCACTGAGACATTATGTCTCATCCCAATCCTTATTTGTTTCAGATATCAGGTTGGACATCAAGGTAGTAGCCGAATGGATTTTTCAGCAAGAGCTCGTTCGTACCCGAAGCATGAAGAATGTGGATCTCAAGGATGTATTTATTTTAAATTAGACAAGATATGATGTATTGATATTGTACGAGCGTGTTTTGTTGTATATAAATTCATTCGAAGTTTTTTTGTTGTATAACTTAATGTATCCAGTACTAAATTCAACGCACGTGCTAGACTTTCTAGATACGTCTAGTATGGGTGTTACATTTGGTATCAGAGCAGGTCGATTCAGACCGTGCCTTGGGTCATTAATGTTACAACTAAGGTAGTGGGACCATTGGGTTTCGGGTAAATGTTCTAGTTGTTGTTGTTAGTTGAGCCTGATCAACTCAATTTAACATTCAACGATTAGGATGGATGCCTAAGAGCTGAATAGGACCCAGGAGGAACGAAGTATGTGATGAAATAGTTTGATCGTGCCAAAAGGTGGCCGATGAACTAAACAAGTAGAAGTGTGAATCCTCCGGGTTGTAAGGCATGTTAAGAAGGGACGTTCCGACAATGTCGGGTAAGATGATAGTGATACTTAATGTACCCGTAAGAGAAGAAGTTGGATATATATATCTAATCATGACCAAAAGTTTCGGTAAGAGCTGTTGTTGGAACGGGTTTATGATATTCTGGAATGTCAGAACAAGGTTACAAGATAGTTAGAAGTCGACGTATGTTGTCGGAGTCAGCGTGCTCTCAGGAATAACAATATGTGAATGAAGTTAAGGACAAGTATGTTCGGAAAGATGTGTAAGTGGCAATGTAATGAGGAAAGCTATTCATAGTGGAGGAAGTTAAGGATTCAAGAGAAGGTTTTATGTTAACAGGATTGAGACATTGATTTCCGACGTGCCAAGAATTGTATCGAAAAGGTTGATGTTGCCATGCATATGTTATAAAATATTTCACGACGATAGGAATGAATGATGTGCATTGTATGCTTGAGAATAAGAATTTCATGTAAAGAATGTTTTTTTGAAAAATAGAGTTGGAGAAGCTCATCAATAGCAAGCCTGGGACGAAATTTTCCGTTTTCTACCAATTCGTTCCAATGGTTTGCAACCATTATCGGGGAGATGTCTTCACAAAAATCTTTTATATGACGAAAATAGTTTATGACATCAAGAAACGAATGCAAATCATATCCTAAGATTTTCAAGGAAAAGACATGGGCAACCATCAACGAAATCGATACGGTTTAAGGTAGCTTTGGAGGTTAATGTGTCAAGAGTCAAGAACAAGCCAAAACCAAGAGTATAGAAGTCCCGGCGTTTAGAAGGAAAATCACAGGTGTTTATGCATGAGGTATGAAGTAGGAATTAAAGCGGTGCAAAGTTATGAGAAATTACAAGGTTCACCGATTATGTGGAATTATGACGTATCGCTCGAACCTACGTTTTGCTTAATTAACTTGCTAAGGCTCATTATGAAGTTGAACTATAAGGTTTAAAGAATTTTAAAAAGATTTACACGTATGGGTGATTGAAGTTGATATTTTGTAGAAGAAAAAAAAAATTCACGAGATTTTCTAGGAACCGGTTTGCTTCGACACTCGTAGAGCGGGCTAGACTCATTAGAGTCTAGGTTCGATGCCACGTATGTGTTATCAGCTCGTTTTATGATTTTAGAGCAACGGCCGGGGCCTAAACTCAATATATTTATAAAGTATAAAATCATCAACGTCAATGACCCGTGCGTTAGTTTAAAAAGTTTTCTTTAAAAGAAAAATTAACGAGAAAGCATTGGTATGATTAAGCAAAATATAGTATGCGAGAATGCGAAGGTACAAGGATTAGATAATCAAGAAAGTCATGTTCAAGTGCTAGATGGGTTTGTTAACGGATTTCGAGTTTACTCAAAAACAAGTTCAAATATGATATGTTTGGTAAATGCAACCAGCAATAATGTAAGGTTTACCCCCAAGTCAAGTATTATGAGCATAAGATAAATTATCATGAGTTTTGAATTTACAAGACAAGTGTAAGGTTGTGAGGTTGGTTGCAACATGGAAGGTCTTGAGAATGGTTCAAGGAGTAAATAGTCAAGTGATAAGCATGAATTGAAGCCTTGATCGCTCTAACGGATAAGAGTGATCGTTAAAGCCAACCGGTGGGAATCAGAGTAGCGCCATGGAAGTAATCGATCAATCATGAGAAATGGAAGTTTAATATGAAAGAATGCATCTTAAGACAAGCAAGGATTTCTCGATGTGATAAGTAAGTATGGATGATTACATAGTCGGCATTGGCTAAGGTAAAAGTTTTAAGTATGTGTCTTCATTTAAGTAAGATGAAAAGGACAAGAATTGCCATATATGAATTGGTCAGGATGCACGAAAGACGATAATGGAAAATATATAAGATTCAGAAGGTTGCCTGTCGTGACTCAAATAAAGAATCAAATCATCAAGAATGAGGACCGGTTTCCGGAAAAGGTATTAACGTTCAAGCGATAACCGAACGAGATGATGTGGAGAATTAAGTTTAATGTCCCTAGATAAGAGGGTTAAGTTAATGTCAAGTGGGTCAAGGATCTTCTTGGTTTATGTCATGTATTAAAATGTGCATGAGGTATGTATATCAGTTAAGAAGGTAAGAATCCACCTTCGAAGTTTAAGTATGTTATTATGTAGGGAGATGCGACTCTTGAGTTTTATGCAATGAGATTCATAATCTTGTAAGCAATACTTGTTGAGTGACAACGATACTTGTTAAGACATGTCAAGCCATGATTTTATAACTTTTAAAAGTTAAAATTGGTATTAAGGAACTTGGGAACGATGCTTATTTTAAAACTCATGGAATTATATATTTTCAAAACTGATGAGATACGTTTTAAGCAAACTCACTTAAGACGTATAAACTTCAGGACCAACTTGTCGTGGACAAGTTTGGGGCGAGTTGTAAAATCTTTTTCAAAATATAGAAACTCGTCCGGTGGTTCTGTGGTACCATTACAAATTCAATTTTGAAAATGATAAAATCTTTTTAGTCATGTATCTATTCGTTCCAAGAACCCGAATACCAAAGCTTAAGAAAATTTTTACAAGAAAGATTCTAGAACACGTATCGTTATCATTTAACAAGAGGCAGCACCTGAAAGTATGTATATGTTATGGAGATGATAATGTTCGTACGAAGTCAATGACATACGGGGTACACGGTAAAGTGTTAAGAATATTTGATGTATGTGCAAGTGAATTTACTAGAAGGTTTTAAGAGCATGTGAACCATGACATTGGTTATTAGATTATCAGATGAAGTGGCAAGTTTGATTTCACTCCTCTACGTCAAGTTTTATGAGTTGCCCATTAGTTCGGGTGTGATAAGATGTTTTAATGTTACAAGTAAGCACTGCAGGGCAAACCTGGTTTTCGGTAGGATTCTAGTTAAAAGGCAAATCCTGAGTGTTCATGTTTATGATGAGATACCGTTATGAATGGTTTATGTTAAGCGGGTAAGTTATGAATCCGAGACAATGAGTCTTTGTATAACAAGGAAAGTTCCAAGTTGTGATGTGTTAAGTTAACTCTAAATTTAGAGTGATATTAAGATCAAGAAGGTTATGTTCAGTTGCATGTGGGTTAAGAAACAAGATGAGGACAGGTTACGACGAACCCTTTGAATATGTAAGAATAAGTTTGAGACCATAGATGGAAATTTTTGTCATGATGATTGGTAGTCGATATCTAAATTTCGAGGACGAAATTTTTTTAAGGGGGTAGAATGTAATATCCCGCCTGACAGTATCGGTATATTACCCGTTGACCGTGTCAGATGAATTTAATTCATGGAAAGTAAGTTATTGGAAATATTTTATGACATGCCAGCTTTTTACGGGAAAAGTATCAGTGTCGGATTAACACGCTTAAGGCAAGGGCAAAATAGTAATTTCACGTGGAAAGTATATTTAAATGGTTTTTGGGCAAAATATCTCATTATCCCAATCTCTTTCTCTCTCTAAGTTGCAAAAAAAATTCTCCTCCTTCTCTCTTCTCTTCTCTCACGCCATTCCTTCTTCTCCTAACCACCATCAAGCTTGCAACTTCTTCCTTCTTGAAATCTTAGAATATAGTTGGAACTTTCATCATGGTTTTTCTTCTTCATCCTCTCTTTCAAGAACAACTAAAAGTTTGGGTGATGGCACAACTTCTTCTCCTCACCAAGAGAAAATCAATGAGGTTAGGGTTTGATTATTCAATGGTTCCTTTGTTGATTCAAGTAAAGCAATGTTTCTGTTATGAAATCACGAGCACAAGGGAACTAGAGGATCAAGTTAGGGTTTCTTGGAATAGGTGATTTGAGGATTGATGGTTTGAAGCATGGTCTTGGGCATGATAAGGTGACTACATGAATGAGAGTTAAAGAGGAGAAAAGATTTGAAGTTGGAATCAAGAGCTAGGTCTCAAGAGAAGTTCATGAAGTTTTAGGGTTTTGACTTGATTGTGCTTGGAGCTTTGTGATGCTTCGAAAACTTGATTTGGTGAGTTCCATAGATAGATTTCCCACGCTTTGGGATTATGTTTATGCCATGATAGATTAATATGAATAACATGAAATTTTCTAGGGTTTTCAAGTAAATAATAGTTGCCCTTTTCTTGCCATGCGTACAAAACATGCTTATACTTGCCAAATGAATGTTTTACAAGTTTCCAATGATCAAATATGTTCTAAAACACTTAGAGACATTTGGTTTGAGGTTTTTGGGCTGAAAATTCCATTTTTACAAGTTCTGGACTGTCATTACTCGCCACGGCGAGCTATTACTCGCCACGGCGAGCTGGAAGGCCTAACAGGGGGTACTACTTGCCCCCAACTCGCAACTGCGAGCAGCTACTCGCTACGGCGAGCAAGCTTACTCGCGAGGCGAGTGAACAGGGCACAGTGCTCTGTTTGTTCGTTTCTCGTGTTGTTGGCATGTCCCGGCTCAAGTTCTCTTCAAGCAGTCTTTTTATAAATTAAACCCCTCCAACCAAGGTCCTAAATGATGATCATTGAAAGCAAGATTATTATGAAATGAAGCAAGTATTAGGCATGATAGTAAGGCATGACATATTAGAGAAACAAGTCATGAATCGAGTAGCAAGTTAATCAGTAAGCAAGGGAAAACTAGAGCCTCGACGTAGTTGGCGAGAACTAGCTAGATATCAAGATTCCCTAGAACGATAAGACGCGAAGTTACTCTCTTCGCACATGATTAAGAATGTACTAGCATGAACAAGTATGAATTTACCGCTAATCGGATCGATTAAGGTTCCGAGGTAAACATGTATGCATGATTAGGTTTATCCTAAATTTATGACAAGTATTAAGTAGGTGACATGTCTCTTGCAATCCATGAAGGTATGGATTCAAGGGGTTCTCATTATGAGAACGATTCAAGCCATAAGGGACCCGCATGTCACCGAAAACGCAAGACTAAGATTATAACTGCATGGCGGTGCTCGTGTCTCTTGTTATCCACGTCAGGGGGATACGGGAGGTTCTCGACCTAAGGGGAACGGTTCAAGCCGCAAGGGACCCGCACGACACCGAGGGAGTCCGATGTCCGTACATCGGTCATGTATGGGATTGTTCTCGGGGTTACTCCACCCAGGGCTCTCCGTAAAATGAATCAAGATAATAACTGTTTGTTCAACGCTAACATAATGAATGAACTTAGATACGTTTATGTATGATACGATTATGATTATGATTATTTTCACAAATGAAAGCATGTATGATTAAGTTAAGTACAAGAGCATGAGATGCTATAAGACAAGTACAAGTTATGTATAGAACAAGTAAAGTATATTACGCTGATGACGATCTTAGGTTTCCCCTAATTGTCCGGTTTAGAATCGTGCCATGATATGTTATGTTTAGGCCTCGATACGTAGAGCGTATTCTTGACAATGCGGTTCTAGGTTCCCTCGGCCGCCATGACACGTATAGGAAGTGAAGCCTATAACAAGTGAGATATGCCTATGACGGGACTAGCATGCACTACCGTCTAGGAAACATGACCACACACGTATAATCAACCGTCAGGTTGTAATGTAGATACGTGGTGACCGTAGGTTTCCCCTGAGGTTACCTTTAGCCTAGGATTTAGGGGAACTCACTGAGACATTATGTCTCATCCCAATCCTTATTTGTTTCAGATATCAGGTTGGACATCAAGGTAGTAGCCGAATGGATTTTTCAGCAAGAGCTCGTTCGTACCCGAAGCATGAAGAATGTGGATCTCAAGGATGTATTTATTTTAAATTAGACAAGATATGATGTATTGATATTGTACGAGCGTGTTTTGTTGTATATAAATTCATTCGAAGTTTTTATGTTGTATAACTTAATGTATCCAGTACTAAATTCAACGCACGTGCTAGACTTTCTAGATACGTCTAGTATGGGTGTTACATCCAGTATTAGAGTTACGTTCTTATATACCAGGAAAGAGTTCTAACTGACATGTAACATGTGTGGCAAAGCATCTTACAGCTTTTCCTTATAAAACTGTTAAGGTAACACAATAATAGATTAGGTTGCTACATGGCATCGCCAATAGGAAGTGCGAAAATTGGTTTTATTAATTGTATGATCATTTTCTAAAAAGAGAATATTCAACTACTTAGCCACCTCACCAGTCTTCTTAGAGCCACATTCTTACTCATATTTTACATGTATGGTCTTAACTCTCAACTATCAAATTCTTTTTTAATTATATCATGTTATTTTTTTTCACATGCAAAATTACTTATTCCCAAAGACATCATATTTGAAATTGATGGAGTTGCTTCTAACCTTGTCTAGGACCGTGGTAATATTGTGTTTAGAGGACTGCCAAGCTTTATGCACCAATTCTTCATAATTGTTGTGATCGATCGAAGCGGCTTCAAAACGGAAAGGTCTAGGCCCTCTGGCAAGGGGTAGGCCACCAAAGCGGAGGAGAGGATTATGATCAGAATGCCGTCTACAGAGCACTTCCACAAAGGCTTCAGGAAAGTCAAGGAGCCAAGCAACATTAGCTAGACCTCTATCAAGCTTTTTGGAAAGAATTTTGAGGCCATTATTGTTGCGATGCCATGTGAAACGGCCTCCAACTGCAGTAAGATTAATCAAACTGCAGCTGTCCATGAAATTGGAGAAGGTTTCTGCTCTTGTGTGGTGAAAAGATACATTGAATTCAAATCTAAACTAATTATTCTAGCCGAAAAAATCTCAACAAATTATTTTCATGTCCATAAAGCAGCCTCAAAAAGAACCCTAACCTCATTATCTATAAATAAGCTTGAATCCATATGAAAAAAGTGCACAACAAAACAACTCCAAAGAGATAAAAAGTTCAGCTTTAAGAAGAAAAGAAACAATCATGCCTTCCTCCTTCTCTGCTCAATCAGGTATGTTTCATCAGAAATAGAATTTTAACAAAGATAGTATATGCTTTGTGATTATGGTGGTTATCGCAACCATTATTTAAATTAAACTTTGATAAGAATTCAAGCATGAAGAATTTAAGGCATTAAAAACATTATTTTGATTTGTAAAATTGTAAATAGTTTTATATTTTATTCATCATACATATACACATATCTTATCAGTCTTATATTTTATTTACAATGTTTAGAACCAGCACGTTGCTATTATGGATTATCTGATAATATCAAGAGCAATACGAATATCTTTGAAGAATGAATACAATCTAGAGGTGCAACGCCCCAAGCTCATGCCCACCAATCAGTTAAATTTTCAAATTGATGTTCTCTCGCATTCAGTTGATTCAAACTCAGTTACACATCTTAAAACGTTAATCCACAATTATCAAGAAGTGAGCTGCAAAAGGTTCTTCCTAGAGGGTCAAGATTGGTCTCAGGCTATCTTGTTCCACCATGACTTTCCCTCTGATTCACTTGAGGAACTAGCACTGACGCTCGTGTCAGAAGTTCATGAATTGTTCGATTTCGATGAGAGATTATTTGGTTCTGATCTTGCTAATGGAGTTGGACCTTCCGATGCTCGTCGGTTCACTTTGCATCTTAGAATTGTCGTGGAAATATAATTAGTTAGATATTAGATATATAGTAACCATTTTTCACAAATTAAAAGCTATTATCTTTCTTGTTTTGATCACACTGTGATTGCATATGTTGAGTTAATATTAATATTCTGGATTTGTTTATTAAGGTTAAACCATTAATTTATGATAGATATGTTCCACATATTGTTTTCTTCAAATTTATCCTATGAAATCTTTGATATTCTTTTCTTCAATGCCTCCTCCTCTTTAGTTCATCAAGAACATACTGCACCTAAAACTCTTGAATATATAGTAATATACTAAATTGAAAATTTAATTTTCTTATCAAATAATTGAATCTCAAACTCATGTATAAATTGATTCGACATGTATTCACAATCACAAATGTCAGCACAAAAAGAGATGATGCGCATAGAAAGGAGAAAGCCTAATACCACAGCTAAAATATTACAGCCTTGTGTTTTTACAATTCCACAAGTCAAGTATATCACTGATCTTGCGTTTCCTTCAACTGCAAGGAATTCAAAACTCCCTTGCAGGCTAGTCTTGTAGCTGTTTTCTTGTCAGCAGAACCTTTGTACTCGTATTGATGAATTACACCATCTGCAATCACCTCAATTCTACAGCTAGTAACGCCGTCGTTCCTGGACAAGTTCTTCTCCATAGTATAATTCATTTTCTGACACAGTTCAGTTAGTTCTCTGATCGGATGGATCGTTAATGTATCAGGTGTCACAAGGGGTTTCAAAAGAGGTCTTATGCTTTGCCACACAACCTCCTTGTTGTATCCTGAATCAACAAATATAGCACCAGCTAGAGACTCTATGATGTCTCCAAGTACCTGGAAATAATAGGAACAATCTTAGATCATCAGATTCACAACATAGAAAAATGCACTAACAACATTTACATCTTTATATTATGTTCAAATAGAACTAATGACCCTAAAGTAGACAAAGCATACTATGAAAACCACACGACATTGACACCGACACGAGTTTTCTCTGCTCAAACAGTACTATGACAGTAATAGCGTTATTCCTAGATTTCAACAAACTAACCTTGGGGAATGAAGCCTCGGACTCCCATCCAAAAGTTTGTGATGAAGACCGTTCATCAAATTTATCAAGGGTAGCTTCAATATGTTTATGTAACTCCTGGGAGGCATGGAGTACATGTTTATGCAGTTGAACCTTGACGGCAGACATTGCATAACAATCATTGTTCACAGAAGCTGACCGCATATCAGTTAACTGCCCAGGTGTCATGCCAGGATATTCATTATACAAATGTGTAGTAATGAGATAATCCAACACCGAGTCTCCTAAGTATTCAAGTCGCTGCAGGGAAAGGAATATATCATTTAAAAAATTAGGCAAAAGCAAAACACATGTAACAAGAATAAGGTATTGATTTGTCAAAAGAAAAGGATAAGGTATTGTTCGGATAAACAGCTTAATAAACTATTTATGTAACAATCAAGTTAAATCATCTTCATAAGCTATCCTGCAGAGCTAATGCAAGTAAGCTGAAAACAACCTATGAACATGCCATATGTTGTTTTCATAAGCTCTGCCAAACAGTATAAAAAGTGCTTGTGCTAGTAGATATGCTCATATAAACCACTCCAAACAGACCCTAAGAGGAAAATATAATTGATCGTGAAGAAGATTGTGAATTAGTAATATTTATAAATTAGGTTCATCAAGACTTCACAAAAGATAAGCTAATCAATATGGAGTCCAAGAAAATTCCGCCTTACATTGATAATATCTGGTTTCTATATGAAGAGTAAATACCAACAATAAGTACCTGATAGCATCTTGGTACGTCAGGCAGCATGTAAGAACCGTGTGTCATAGCTTCTACTAATAGGGAACGGTCCCTAAACGAGTACTTCAAGAGGGATTCTAGATAGCTGACATTAACTAGATTATCTGGACAAGCATTGACTTGCCTCTCATAGGGTGTAATATTAAGATTCACTTTGATACCAACCCAATCCATAAACAACAATGCAGCCATCTCACTGCCAGTGCTAAGGAATGCACCAATTAGTGCTTCGACAACATCAGCAACAACTTTCCGTTTCAATTTTCTATTTCCACGAGTATATATTTTTGTCCCCTTGAAAATTGTCTCTTCTAATTTAAAACATCTTGATTTAACTCCAGGAATGATCCAGGTCTTAGGATCAAAAGGCTCATTCCGTATGAAGCCCTGCAACTCAGAGGAATATATAATCAACAACAAAATTAATGTATTATCTGCAATTACAGTTTCAAAATAATAACGCAAAATGAAAAGCCAAACAATACAACATAATCAATATTTATAAGCATTACTGTTTTGAGAACATAATACTTATTACGGTAAATAGTGAGTATTGTACACTTTTTGTTTTGATCTTCAGTGCTTCGAGAAAGCAAAAAACTGAAAATAAAAAAATTGATACCGACATAATAATCAGCCAAGTTAGAAGCATATTATAGGATCAAAATTATAATAACTCCGATCTTCTGCAAACTTCTAAAAACACAATATCAACTAATTAAGAAATCAGTTGAAAGACAGCTTCATAAGAGATGTAAGCATACAAGATTAAAGACTAATCTATTAAAAAGAGAGGGAGAGAAAGAATACCGGAAGTATAGAACTGCAACCTAACTTACAGAGGGCAGCGTTACAAATGATCTTCTCCCTCTTCACACTAAGAAGACCCTCGTGATGATTTTCATACATATTAAAAAGCTGTTGACTAACAGCATATTTTAAAAAAGAATCTCCTAGAGTCTCCAGAGACTCGTAATGAAAGGTCTCCTTGCATGATTTTGTGGTCATTGCTTCCAAGACCTAAAATGCAAAATGCAGATACCATCAGTGCAAATATCTTTAAAATGTACTAACCAAAAAAAGCAAGAGGAGAAAGTTCCAAAAGGAACTCTTTACATTCATTATTCGGAGTCTTACCGTTTTCAAGTACAACTTTGTTTCAAAACTACTTTCATTATTAATAAATTATTATACGAGAAACATACAATAAAAAATAAACTGTTTTTCTAAACTTATTACCTATTAAGGAAAAAACCAATAGATACAGAATTCTTAATTCTGGAAAGAAGAAAAACTAGCCCACCTTGAATGTTTGAATACCGTTCTGAGGGCAATGATTCAAATGCATCTTTTTAAAGTTCAAAGCTACAAGCAATGACTCAAGTCTATGCATGATCGATGGAATAAATGAAAATGAATAAAGAGTTCTGACTGATATTGGTGACATGATTATAGAGCAAAGTTCAGGAGGTAACTCAACAAAGGTCTTGCTCACATCTGAAAAAGAAAAACACACGATTAATATCAGATTACACATTATTGCGTGCTTTTATGAACACCAAAGTCCAAATGTTTGCATGGTACTCACTAAGAAAAGATCAAGGTACCGCAAAAAACAAAGTAAAAAATTTAAAGCTCAAACCTCTGTCCTTCGATTGCCTATATCCGTGACAATAATTTTTTACTGGAAAAACGTGTCTTGCCTTAAGTAGGCGTTGATGCTCAAAACGCAATTGAATGCCATGTCTGAAACTCAGAAAAGGATAAATTAGAATAATGCCCTAAAATAGATAAATTAACCGCATAATATATAAGGCACTAGAGCTGATAGATTAACTTGACCCTGAACATCTACCACAAAAAATTACTTACTTTTGTCCAAAGTAATTCTTGTACGTGGTCACTTCACCATCCCCTACTTCCAGAGCTGAATTTCCATCCAATTCCATTATACCAGTGGTGATGTAGGTACGGCCATTATGAGGAGTACAAATCAAAGCATTTCGCAATATGCAAGGGCAAACTAAACCCTTTTCAGTGCATATATTTGCGTCATGATGCAGGCACTTAACTATAGATGGATGTATGGAATTAATAGTTATCCAATCAACAGATGGTGTTTCCTCTATAGCAATTGATGGCAGCAGAAGATAATCAAACTCAAGATCATCTTCCAAACAGAATTTGTCGGAAACAGTTTCCATATCTGTTTTATTATGGTTCATAAGAATTCCAAGGACATTAACTTGGAATCTTTTACACAAAAGAACCTGGAAAATGAAAACAAACCATAATTGTTTTGACTTTTCCAACACTTGCGAATATGTCAGATGCAATTAAAAAAAACAATTAAAGGAGTAATAGAGAGATACCTGATCCGGAGAGAGATTAATGGATCCTTTGTATCTCAAGTTTACAGACAAGCTACCTCTATCGAAACACATGTCAAATTGCATGCATTCAGTTTCTAGATCAAGCTTGACTCTAGTTGCAAGAAAAATGTCTTGCACAGTGATATCGTAGCTAAAATTTTGTTTTAGCTCTATTAAATAACAATAGTATATTGTGTTACTATTGTTTGGCATACGATTCACCAATTCAAGTGGTACATAACTTGGTTGATCCACATCATATGGTTCATTCCCTGTAAGATTTTTTTTTTTTGCGTCGATGCCATTTATAGAATTAGTATATGGTTAAATAGAAACTTACATTCACGTAATATTAAAAATTTAAAGGCAATAATAATAAAATGAAAAATGAATAGAAAGCATGAAGTTACCAAAGTCCTCCACCTCTGCTTCTTCAACGACTATAGAAGGAACAAGATTATCTGTCAAAGCTCCAGTCATATGAAGTCGTTTGCATGCTTCAAGACATGCAATATTTTTTAAGAACTTTGAGTCACCTTGTACATTAATAGCTTGTAGAGGACAACTCTTAGGAAGATACAACGTTCCAGTCTGTTTGTCCCACCTTGGAGTCGGTTTAAAGTACCTGGGAGTTTAGACAAAATGGGATGAATGATGAACGAGATAAAAATAAATAAATTAAAAGGATCAGATTAATGCAAAAGAAAACAAATCTTAAGGTTCATTAAACGGAGAAAAAATGGAATAAGGGTAGCAATAAACGAACCCATCTGCTGGAAGTCGTGAGCAGTACAAGTATATCAAAGTAATGCTAGAACTAAGATTGACAACAGCTTCAGTGCTTGCAACACGGTAAGCTTGCTCATTAAATTGATCACTTTCCAGACTTTCACATGGAAGGGAAGAATGATGCAAGGACTCCTTCCTCATCATTTCCACACCATCAAGGTATTTCTCTAATCGAGAACGTGTAACTGAATCCCCACTGTAATTTTGGAACAAAATATAGAAGTTTTAGGTATGCTTACCTCAAAACAATGAACATATAGATTTGATATTATAACTTTGTCTCTTGCATCAGGCTAAATAGAACTTTCCTAAGTGGTACTATAGTAAATTGAAATCACAATAATTACCTCTTAACCATCAATATATAATCTGAATTTTGCATTCTGGCACGGCCACGGGACTGTACAAAACTGCACACGGTGGGAGATGGGTCAAATCTAATAACCAAATTGCAACTTTGAACATCTAAACCCTCCTCAAGAATTGATGTCGCAACAATGACGTTGACCTATAGATTAAAATGTTTCCTTAATAAGTAACTGCATTTGCTTATTACAATACAGTGGATTATACAAGAAAGTAGCATACCAATCCCATACGGAAATCTTCCACAATTTGATTTTGATTTTTCCTTGTTTGGTTTTGTAATTTACTACCGTTTCCTGCAATGAATTTAGCCGTCCAGCTATTGTATTTCGGAAGCAAAGTGTTCAAAAGAATCTCAAGGACAATAGCTGTAATGACCCTTTCCACAAAAACTATGCATCTCATTTCTGTAAAACTCCTGTAATTTCAGTAAAACAGATTTAATAATAATAATCAAAATGAGATGAAAACAAAAACTATTGATGTGAGCATGGAAAAGATAAAAACATTACTGCAAGATCTATTTATGATACATGATATAAAATATTTTTTGAAAGAATCTGTTTATGATAACCTGTACTCAAGTAGACAGTCCATAAGACAACACACTTTGGAGGTCAATAGCCCCCTTTCCATATCGGAATTCATATTGTCACCAATAGTCCACTGAGGATCTGATTAAGAAGACACTTTCTAGAATTAATAAAAGAATGCAAACAAAAGATTAAATTGAAATATCATGTATTTTCTCAAGATTGTAGAATTATTACCAGATGGTAGGTAACGTTGCAGTGTCAGAATAGCGGACGAGCAAAAATCTTTCACAATTTGATCACCCGAGTTGCCCCATAAGAAAGTTTCAATTCCAATGGATGATAAAGACTCTGCAGCCTATCACGTAAAACAAAGTTGATGTCAATTATGCAAACACGAACGTAAAATAGAGCCAAAAAATCACAGCAGCAGAAGGGCAAGAACCTTCAAAGCCAACCAAATACCAAGCTCATCCAAGCAAAACATTGAGTGAGTATAAATCCTTGCTATTTTCTTGTGTGCAGAGTCAACAGTTGACTTTATGAAATTTGAATTTGTGACGATAAGCTCGTGCTGAAGAACAAATTAGAGCCATTTCAAGTTAATAATCAACTATGATTGGACTAAAACACGCACTAATATAGTTTGGAATCAGTAACAAAATTTAAGAATGGATGACAAAACATGTAAAGAAACTTTAGTCTAATATCAATGTAAACAATCATTTGCATATGTACACACCTGTTGTTTTAAACTGCTGAGTTTATTGGCTAATTCTTCAAATAGCGCATATGAAATTACATTTTCATCGAAAAACTGGAATTTTGGGGTTGATGTCGGTATGAATTTGGAGATGACAGCATCACTCACACATGTATAAACCTTCGATTCAGAAAACAAAATATCAGAGAAATTCACCGAGAAGATAAGGGGGATAAATTATTGCCACTGAACACAATAAACACGTATAAAGAATAAAGTAATAAAGTAAGAAAAATTGTACATAAAGAAAATGAAAGTAAAAACAACCTTTGAATTCATTAAAGTCATTAGTTGCCGAATATTTTTCGACAAGGTCGACTTAGAATTTGCCGCTGTATCAAAAAATAAAAGTGAAGATAAATGAAATAGAACTTGAGAGAATAACTGACACTGATAAATAAGCTGGAAAGAACTAACAAAGCAAATAAATGAATAGAAACTTTCTATAGGCTTTTATACCTTTCGACTTAATTGGGGATGCAGTCATCCCAAAAATTCGAGGAAGCTCGGTGATACCAGATCTTAATTGATGGTGATAAAATTCCTGCACACAATCAAACAAAAGTAACCACGACTTCAATCGTCTTCATCACTTAGTCACTGGAAATAAGTGTATACTAACATATTGCGATCAAAATATACTACGGTAATGAGTTCAAATACACACTTACAGTCATGATACAAGCATATGGGTGTCTACCCGAAGCATGATGGCATTCATCCATTATTAAAACCTTTATCATTTTCAGTTTCATAAAGCTATGCCTCAAGCAAGAAAGCAATATTGCAGGAGTCATAACAAGCACCTGGTACATTCAAAAGCATTACCAGCAGTGATTACCAACAAGAGATTGAAGCCACATGAAAGGAATGAATTCCAGAAAGAGCAATATTAATTAGTCGGTTAATTAGCTATATGTTTGTTTAATATAAGATAAGATTTCATTGACATAAACAAAATTAATAAGAAAAAATTGTCTATTTCTTGTTTCACTGGAATCTGCGTAGTACAAACTAATAAAGTTTAGAAGAATATTTCATATATGGCTCAAACAGATAGATTATTGTTATGCAAACCAGATTAATATTAATATAAAATAACAATGACGTATTCTAGCGGCCATTGAAATGCAAAGACTCTCACCTCATGTTTCGCCATTTCTTCTTTCCATATAGCTCCATCCCATAAGTCAACACGCATCTCTCCCGAATACGTTCCAACTTTCAAATCAGTGTGATTTCTCAAAGCCTTAGCTTGCTAGAATACACAAGTAAATAAACAACAAGCACAGTGAATTCTCAATCATCACATAGAAATCATTCATCAGAGAATGCATCTGTAATTCGCAAAGTTATTGTAAAAGAGATGAAAGTGGCAGCATAATACCTGAGAAACCAAAACAACTCTGGGAACCAAAAAAACAGCAATGTAAGGAGAAGGCTTTCGGAGGTGATAAGCGTAGCTTCGAAGAAGCATGATGGCTATCAAAGTCTTTCCACAACCAGTCTCCAAGTACACTATAGTATTTTCACGAATCGCTTTATCCAATGCTTCAAGTTGATAGCTACACCAAAAAAAAAAAAAAAATCATCAATCCAAGCAAACATTACAATGAAAAGGTTTAGGTTTAAGAAACTAACCTTCTAGCAAATGGAAGAGTGTCAGCCACGATCTGCTTCTGATAACAGTCATCTATTTCCATCAGAGCTTCTTCCATAGTATTTGATGGACCTACATTAATCAACTCAAATATTATAATTTTTCTAAATATTACTCTATAGATGAAGCAATGACAATAACATGGACTTCAGATACAACACTAACTTGTAGACAACCCTAATAATTTAAGAAAATACAAGCGATCAAATGTACACCAACATGGATCAGACACAACACTGATTCAGACACCACTTCAATCAAGATGATCTTAAATATATTAAAGAACCACACTAAACCAAAAGCTATGAAAGTGAAATTGAAAAAGATCATACCTTTGCCTGTTGAGTGGTTGGTTACTACCACACAGCAAAATACAGATGAATAAGAAAAATCCTAATGAAAAGACCTAAGTCAAAGACAAAGACACGGGACAAAGAAACAAAACAACACGGCTAGGTATTAGGTTCTGGTAAAACATACAACTTGCACACTATTTATTGAGTGATTCTGTAGGGACTTGGTAGGTTTTGGTAAAGCATACAACTTGCACACTGTTTATTGAGTGATTTTGGTAAAACATACAACTCGCACACTATTTATTGGTAAAACGTAATGTTCTTGTTTTTAATTCTTTGTGTTTAATGTAATCCAATACATTAAAGAGATGATTGATTATGTTTTCTCATAGAATTACAATGATTTAAATAGTATTAAACGTGCTAGTAGGAGGGTTGTATATAAAAACTTGTATGGATATAAAAACATACTTTTTTTCTTTCAAAGAAAAAGTATGTGGGCTAACGTATCGGATGATTGATCTCTTCTCTTCTCTTATTCTTAAATTTTCTCTGGTCAAGCAACCCTTTTACCTATCCCTAATGCACCAAATTACTAAAATAACCTATAGTTAAGCCTCTAATAATCCCGCCATTCTACTACTTCAAAAATTTGTCCGCCAAAACTACATTGCCACACATGGAAGTAATCTCTATCTCTATTATATATATTTGCCTTCTTTTTTCTTGATAGTACACGTGTCACTCTTTTATTCTTAATCTCATTAATTGCATCCATATCAGCACAAATTTATTTGCTTACTTTCATCACCTCAATTTTTCATAGCATGATTCACGTAGAATATGCTTACTTTTAGATGAAACTGCTTAACTCACAATTTAATACAATTAAATTGTATTGATTTCATATAAAAGTGAATCATAGTTCAAAAAAAAATAGTGAATCATATGATTTAATTGAGTAAAACAATAGTAGTAACATATAATAACGTGTGAATAAGTGTATTAAAAACAAAAACGTTTTTGCTTTCATTGTTAAAATAAAACGTTTCATCAACCAATCATGAACATGATTTTAAAGTTCAACCAATCGAATTTGAGCATTATTCATGTGTTTTTTTTTCTTCCTATATATATATAGTCACTTTGTCTTTCATCAACACCACATCATATTAATTTAGCCACTCCTATTGGGAAGGGAACAAATGTGCTGATAAGCTTGCTTCAATAAGTCTGAATATTCAGGGTATCACTATTTCCCTGCCTGCATTCAAAGCTTTCATGGTCAAGACAAGATAGACTTGGGTTACCCAATTTTAGGGTTGTAAATTTTTAGGAGGTGAAGGTTTTATGTCCCCCTCCTTTGTGATTTTCTCTCTATCTATAATATTTTAAGGTAGCAGTCCTTTGCTGCACCTCTTTTGGTTTAGAAAAAAAAAAAAAAAAAAGGGTTAGCCACTCTTGAGTTTTTTCCTATATAGTCACTTTGTCTTTCATCATTTGTATATGCATCTCCCTTTCATACAAATTGTTTATAATATCATTTATTTATCATGCAAATATTTCGACCTTCTGGCCAATTCAATTTTATTGATTTCATTATTATCAAATTGATTTAGGCCCCCTTTTTTCCCGAATTTTGATTCACTTTTATTGGTTCAGCTGTCGACTCATCTCTGTTAATTTTAGGGTTTTCGTTCCTATATATATTTACACCTTTTGAAAAAGTTTACTTCACGTTTTCTTTTTGTAGTTATTTTTTAAAATCAAATTAATATAAAATTCTACTTATGATTTTTTTGTCTCTAATCGTATTCCAACTTTTCCTTATATAACAATTCCTTTAAAGAAATGTAAATGTAAATATTTTCTAAACATTCTTTATGTATGAATGTCTTTCATGCGTTTAACCAGACTCCATCTCCTCCTCCTCCTACATTTCTTCTATCAAAAAATCAAAAATAAAACAGACCCCTAAGAAAATGTAGAAAAAGTATTTTAGTTTTTTTTTTCAATAAATTTTCTCTAAACCTCTATATTTTCTTTATTATTTTCAATGGCTCCTATTAAAAAAAAACCTGATTTAATTTATGAAGTTTTTACGTTTCTATTGTCAAACTTTGGTGTGTCTATGATATCAAAACAAAACAAAAAATCACTCATTTTCACTAAACATGGCGTTGATATATATCATTCACATAAATTATGTTGACATCAAATCTCATCCATTCATTTCATTTGATAAATTATTTCACATGCATCTAATACTCTTTAACACCTAATCAAAACATTCCATTTTTATTTCCCCATATTTATTTATTTCTGCCATCAACACATACTCAAACTTCTTTGTTAATTTTTTTTACAAATTGCATGATAAAACTCATACTTATGGTTGTTTGAGTCACTCATCAACATGGATGATATTTATTTGCCTTTATTTGATACCCATATTTTTTTATTTATTATCTTTATTATAAAGATTTCCCTTGCATAGAAGCAATAGTACTCATTTAATATTATTCTAACATCATATTCCTCTCATCAAAATTTATTATTCTTATTATTATCATTTAAAAAAAAAACCAAACAAAATTGTTGACTAAAAATGAATTGTTTATGGTGTGTAAATGCTATTAACTAGCAATACCTTTTTTGATTTATATCACAGTTAAACAAGACAGAGGAAGATATTCTATATACACCTTCTATTTCATATGTTTCAATCTGATCATAAAACCAATCTAATCATAACACGTGTCAGGTGATATTTTAAGCCAACCGAATTCTAACATTTGTTGTTTTTTCCCCTATATATATATATATATATATATATATATATATATATATATATATATATATATATATATATATTCAAAAGTAATTATGGTTAGGGGCTCAAAAGTAATTTGATTGTCTTTTCCCCTATATATATATTTAATCAAACTTGCATCAGTTTCATCTCATTACTTCATCTGATGACATCTTTGAAATCAATTCAGTTGAAGAATCATGAAGCATAGTCACGCGGATTATACGTGTTTGGTTCGTTCGTTATGTGAAACAAGAACATCATGTAAATTGGCACTAACCATGCTTATTATTGTAAATCAAATATCAAAATAAAATACTTGATCAAGTAGAGTTTATGATCATGCTTTTCATGTTCTTTTTGAATAGTAATTTGATCAATTGTTATCACATTCTTCTATATCATTTTTACGATTATGTCATTAAACAATAACATTGCTTTTTTTTTGGGACATTTCTTTCTAGATTTGTTTTTCATAAATATTCAAATAAGAAAATAACGTTATTCCAAAAAGTTGGACACTTTTCTTCGACATGTTCATGTTGATGAAGTTTGGTAAAGCTTTGGGCTTAGAACATTGACATCCAAACATCAATGCTATAATCTTGAGTTAGTAGGTGAATTGGCATACTCAAACCATACCTAATAATAGATATTATTTGGTTTTGTAGACATTGCTAGGATAATGATCTTAATTGATTTGATTTGAGAATGTTCCTTTTTTCTTAATAGTAAAAATGTTCAACATGACATTGATCCTTCTATATCGAGTTATTGTGGAATAAAGATATAAATTCATGATTCTTATTACATTTTCATATAACATTATAACTAATTATTGTCAAAGAAACCAATACATGAATAATATAATATCTCCTAAAAAAATGAATGATATAACATGTTCCATTTCCGTTGTTTCTAAATATGAATCGACCATTAATGTAAAAAAAAAATTAATCAACCAACGTGTTTTGACTTCTCTTGCTTGGAATGAAAATTTTATATCATCAAATAAAATGTATAATTAAATTAAAGAAAGG
Organism: Medicago sativa; assembly: GCF_051527215.1. NCBI lineage: Eukaryota > Viridiplantae > Streptophyta > Magnoliopsida > Fabales > Fabaceae > Medicago > Medicago sativa. Next base: position 52,689,608 of record NC_140749.1, read on the forward strand.
ATTAAATGACAGTGAAAATTCATGAATAAATGAAATATAACCGTTCAAATAAGGCTTATAAAAACGATCAAAATAATAAAAGGTACATTTGACAAATCCTCTTACTTAGTATTTTAATCTCAACAAAAGTGAACCAAAGATACAAATTTTCTCCCATTTTTATTTTCTCTTGACATGGTTCTGATGGATGCATTTGTGAGCATATTCCTTTTTTTCAGGTTTTCTTTAATGAAAATTTTGTTTTGTATTTTTAATGAATTATTTGATTTTTCAGGGAAACAAAATTCATGCCACTATGCAAAGAACATTGATTTACAAATTTTAAAAAGACATGAAGGAGGGTAAGGCTACTCTATGAGTAACTTTGGTGTTGCTGTAAATCTTGGATCTTATCAAACAACACTTTTCGACTATTTTATCTTCCATATAGTGTTGTTAATATCCAAAAATAATAATATTTAATATAATGGACATCATGATCTGATAACACCTCTAAGATCAAACTGGTGAAGGGATCATGAAGCATAATCATTCCATTTGTTCGTACTTGATTCGTTCGCGGTGTCAATTATGACACACACCCATCTGTAAATTTGAATTTTAAAAAATTACCATTATAAAACAATAAAACATTTACTTTTCTTTAATATTATGGCCATTTTTTTTTTCTTACGACAAACAAACGTAACCAATTGGTCCTTAAAAAACATAACCAATTAGATTTTTTTTTGACAAGATAACAATTTGGATTCAGGGTTGACAAATTACATTAATATTGAGTAACTAAAATACCAACATATAGCATTGAATATTATTTTCATTCAATCATTATGACCATTAATTTAGATTATACATGTTTTGTAAGTTGTATTAACTTCTTTAATATTTTAGATTATAAAGAGCAATTAGTGAATTTGTTTTCCTTTATTCTCGCATTTAATAAGGAGTGTTGCGATAGGAAGAGATATATCGAAAGAAAAAATTAAACGAGCTGTTGAACGAGTATTTGAGAATTATGTGTGTTCAAATATAGGAAATGGATCCTTTCAATTGGAAAAAAAATTTGAGAGAATAATGTGGAGATCCTAACCATTGATCTCCACATTATCAATGGTTAAAATTAATGGTAGGTTTGAACCATTGATGGTCAAAATCTCCACATTATTTCCTCAAGTTTTTTTTTTCGATCAAAAGAATCCACTCTCTCAAATAAAATGGTTGCTAAGACATAATTTAGTCCATCGAGCTAAAATAAAGGTGTGGATGTGGAGTAATTTTTTTAAATCTTTAAACTTACTCTTGAGAAAATCTGAAATACTAATCCTATTGCCTCCTTGCACCGAAATGAATCATGAAAAATGACATTAAATGCACTTATTTTAAAAAAATTCAAAACAATTTGATAAATGACTAATTCTATTAGAATTCAAATCAAAATATTGGCCCAATAATTCAAAAAGTTATTTGTTTTTGAATTTGCTTAAAAATCTAATATATACATTATTTAGCTAAAATTGAATTAATAAATTATAGGTGGAACGATTCAGACTTTACTTACATTCTGATCGAACTCTAAATTATTAAGATCCCTTCCTCTATAAATTGGAGGGTTAACAAATAAATATGAAGGAAATAAATTTATATTCTAACAAATGAAAAGTAATTAATTGATTGTTTTGATACACTACAAAACCTAAAAATATATGTACAGTATACAATAATTTATTTGGTTAAAAAAATATACTGTAGTTTAACTCATTAATTTAAATAAATCAATATACATTAATATTTACATCACAATTAGTTGATTTATAATGTCCCCTATTAATCAAGACATAAATAGTCATTTAGTGAATCATTATCACTCATTTCATATATCAAACATTAATCATTATGTCAATGAATGACTACTTATGTTTTGATTAATGAGAGAAATTACAAGTCAGCTAATTGTGTGTTATATGTTAATGTGTATTTATTTATTTAAAGTAATGAGTTAAATTATTGTTTATTTTTTTAATCAAGTAATGAGTAAAATATCACCCTTATCGGAGGAATTGTCATTTAGATTTCCTTACCTTTCAAATTTAAAACCTTATTTCCTTTATTTGCATTTCCATGTATTTCATCTACAACACACTAAAATTTGTAATTTTGTTTTGGAAACATATGTAAGTAATTTTTCACCCATCAAATTATTCCCTTAAATTATCAATCATAAAAATGTCAAATGAACATGCATTTTGTCAACTCAACGTAAAACATTAACATTGTGAAGGAATTTGAAATAATATAAAAACAATTAAAATAATTTCTTAATGTTTAATATAAAAAATTAAGAAAATGACATCTAAAAGCAAACAAAATATTTCATCAAATGTACGGAATTCTTAGAGATCCTAAAATGGGTTGTATCGTCTTATTTGGCTAAGAGAAACATCATAAATAAAAACGACACATCATCTTCATCTAAAACCTTAAGACGTTATTCTATTTTTCATTTCACTTATATGTTGTTCAATATTTACTCTCTCATCCAATGCAGAAGTTTAACTCACATGATGCACTGAAAGATCTCTCTTAAGTGTAAGACTCATTGTGCCTCTCATAAGGTGAAATAACTAAATAAGGTAAAAAGCACAACATGATAAAAAAGGTGGGTTGGTATTAGTTTTATAGAGCAATTTTTTTGCTCATTTCTTTCATGGGAAAAGAGAAAATAAATTAGAAAAAAAAGAAGAAAAAAGAATTTTAACATGGGAGAAATGATGAGGGAAAGAGTGGGTTTTTTAGAATTTTATTGGTTTGTTAAAGGAGTTGAAGATTAATTCGTAATTATGTTATCAAAATATAGGCTCATTAAAAAATGCTACAATAATTGAAAACGTCTCATTGGCATGTATTTTGGCAAATCAACATAACACATCTAAGTTTTATACTTTATCAAATCCCACCAAATTCTACAATGGGTTGAATCATCAAGGTAGACTAAGAGAAACCACACAAGTGAGATTGACATCACACTATCACCCAAAATCTTAAGGCATTAAACATATTGGTCATCTCACTTATATGTTTCTCAACATCTATTCTTTCATCCAATGTAGAACTTTGTCTTAATTGACACATTATCATATCTTCCTTAAGCATGAGATTCTTTATGTCTATGATCTGAAGACATAGTCTAATAAGGTCAGTCAAAGATACAATGTGGTAAAAAAAATGTGTGTTGATTGTGATTTTATATAAGGGAGGTTTATATTCCTTTCTTTCATGAAATGAAAGAGAAAATTAAAAGAAAAAATATGAAAAAGAAAATATAACATGAGAGAAATGATAAAAGAAAAAAGTAGTGTATTTTGTTCGTGGAAGTATTGAAAGTAAAGTGAGTTACCAATACTTTTATGGGTTAGTTGAAGACGTTTGAGATTTATGAGTAATTATTCATCAAAAAATAGACTCAATCAAACAAATGTCACATTATTTTAAAACAACTAATAACCATAAATTTTGTTAACTCAGCATAACACATTCATATTTTTCTATTGTGAGGTCTCACCAAAGACCAAAAGTTAAGGTATTTGAAATAATAAAGGTTGGGACTAAAAAACTTTTTTCAATATAAAAAATTAAACAAATGACATCCAAAAACTAAAAAAAAAAAAAAAATCATCACAATGTTCGGAGTTTTGATGGATTCTGCAATGAGTTGCATCATCACATTTGATTAAGCGAAATCCCACAAGTGAGATTGAAACCACATCTTTACCCGAAACTTTAAAAAATTATGTATATTGGTCATCTCACTTCTATATTTCTCAATATATAATCTTGCATCTAATGTAAAATTTTAACTCACACATGACACATTAACCTTTCTCCCTTAAATATGAGATTCTTAATGTTTGTAATATGTTGAGATAGCCCGATAAGATCAGAGGCACACTATGGTAAAAAAAATATGGGTTAGTAGCGGTTTAATAGATGGATGTCTTTGTTTCTTGAGAAAAGAGAAAGTAAATTATAAAAAGAAAAAAAGATGAAAAAGAAATTTGAAAATGAAAGAAATGATACCGGAAAAAACTAGGTAGTGTGTATGTTATCTGTAGAAGTAAAGAAAATATTGATGGGTAATTATGCTACAAAAATATTAGACTAAAAAAATTCACATCGATTTAAAATATCTAATAAACACATATTTTATGACCTCATCAGATCATATCTACATTCTTTCATTGTCAGATCCGATCAAAGATCAAAAATGATTGAATTTGAAATAATAGAGGTTGATAAAAAAAATTGAATGAAAGCGAATGATATCTAAAATCTAAAATTTAAGATAAAATATTAAACAAATGATGTCCACAAATTAGCAAAACAAATCATCATATTTCTGGGACTTCTTTGGGTGTGTACATTGGGTTGTATCATCTCACTAGGATAATATGAACCACACAAATAAGGTTTACATCACATGTCCATCCAATATCTTAAAACATTATGTATATGTGTCATCTGACTTATATGTTGTTCAACATTCTTGCATACAATGTAAAATTTCAACCCACACTTGACACTCTCGCTCCCCCATAATGTTGAACGGAAATATGATACCATGATTGGTCCTTCTAGAGCAAGCAACACATGTGTGGATCGACTTCTTGGAGAAATAGCATCCACGCAAGTAAGAATGATACCACATCATCATCCAAAATTTTAAAGTTTAAGTATATCAGTTTTTTTTAACTTATTTGTTGTTCAAACTCCACTCTTTTATCCAATGTCGGGATTTAAGCCGTTAACAGACACTCTTTTTGAGGGAAGCCTTTAAGTGACACTTGATACATAACAATATATTCCCCCTCAAGTATGACGAAATTTTAGCCGGTGTTATATGGGAATGTAATGTTGTTGTTAGTTTTACGCCATAAACCTACTCTAACTATTAATAGTGTTGGTAATATATATATATATATATATATATATATATATATATTAAGTTTATTAAGTTCCCGTAGACTTAACTCAGTTGGTAGTGATAATTCATTATATATGCAGTGGTCAAGCTCGAAACTCGGACACCATAGTTATCAATAGTTATGAATAATCAATTGCATGTACAAGATGAACAATGACCGACGAGACAAAAAAACAACAAGCGTATGATATTGTATATAGGAAGAACAAAAAAATTCCATATCTCCATATTTAATTTTGTTTTGTTTTTGGATTAATCCATTTATTATCAATATGCATATTAAAAATATTTGCTTAATTTTAGTCATCCATGTAAAATATTCCCGTGTCAAAGATTAATATTTCAGCGTTACATCCGGTAAATTATTGTTGTTTAACAATACAAAAATCAAAATAAATATATACACGTTAATATTTAATTAAAAATACGATAACGATTTTTATGTGATAAAAAAAAGTTGGAAATCTAGCCCGTGCTTGGCACGGGTCCACATACTAGTCTAATAATTAATACTCACTTCGTCCTTATATCTAAGTATCATTTTGACTAAAAATTTGTCTCTAAATATAAACACATTTTAAATTACTAGATGCATTTATTATTTTTTTCTCTAAACATACCCCTAATTAATATTACTAGCTTGTCTTGAAATATGAAAAGTTAAATTTAATACATATGCAAACAAAAGACAATTTGGTAATATTAACATACAAAATAGACACATTAATTATACTAACAACTTTTCTTAAGAAATATGAAAATTTTTGCCACTTTAATGCCATTTATTCGACTTTCTGCATTTTAACAAAGTTCAGCTCTTTTACCCGTAGACTAAAGCTACTTTTGATTCTGCAATATTTTTTCATAAATTACTCTGGATTCTTTCATTTCCATATAAAGATCATTTCCCTCATGATACTGTCACCTACTCCAAATACGGATACACCTCCATGAGCTTTGGCAATGTTATTGATCAATTCCATAATCAATATTGTTTTACCTAACCCCAGCTCCACCGAAAATTCCTATTTTTCCACCACGACGATAAGGAGCTAAAATATCTACTATTTTAATTCCTGCGCCAAAATGGATAATTTTGTATCTAATTGTATAAAGGCAGGCGTGAATCTATGAATAGGAGATATTGTGCGAGTATCTAAAGGACCTAAATTATTAATAGGCTCTCCAAGCACGTTGAAAAATTCGACCCAGGGTTGCTGTAACGCCCGTCTTAACTATTTAATTAATTCAATGAAGTTTAGAATATATTTATAAATATATGCTTATATGATTTATAATTTGTGTAATTTATGTGATTTATGATTTGAGTAAGTTATATGATTTATGAATGAATTATGTGGAGTATTTGATGTTGTGAAGTTGTTATGTTGGTGTGACTTATTTTATTATTAAATAAAATAAGATATTAGAAATAAAATAAAAATATTAGAAGTTGGGCTGTGAGGTGGAAAGAGTAAGTTTATAGGTGAGATGAGTAATAAGAGTAAATAAATAATACAGACATAAGTGGGAAACGTTTTTACGTGAAACGCTTTTGGAGAAAAGAGAGAAAGAGTCAGAAGAGGAGAACCAGAGGGAGAGGCTATCGATTCTGCGATTACAAGGTAAGGGTGAGACTAATTTTCAATATTATTAAGGGTATAATTCTATAGGATGAATTTAGCATGATTAGGTTAAGTTTTGGTGAGAATTGGGAATTAGGTTTAGGATCAATTTTGATGAATGAATCAAGAACAGATGTTAGATTGATGCAAAATTAGTGTACAGACCTTAGATATGACTTAAGATGATAATTAGATGCTATTTGGATGAAGGAATCGTGAATATAGGTGAAAAGTTGTGATTTTTAGGTTTCTGGCCGTACTGACATTCATCGCTCGCACCTGCGAGCAAGAACACTCGCATCTGCGAGCTAGAACCCAGAACTCGCAACTGCGAGCAATGCAACTCGCAACTGCGAGTGACCTGTGAGCTCGCAACCGCGAGCAGAATAACTCGCCACTGCGAGTAAATACGTAGGAACTCAGAATGCACACTTTGCTCGCCATTGCGAGTGAAGTTACTCGCCACTGCGAGTTAGGCTGTTAGTTGCCCAAAATTGTCCCGATGCGATCCTTTCACACGTGTAGTCTTGAGATGACCTTAGAAGTAAGTTAGAGAGCTGTTTAGGATGCTTTCATAAGCTCCAGAAGTCTGTTATGGTGACTGAAACTAGAAGTGTTGCTGCATGAATGCTATAATGATGTTTTATGATATTTATATTGATGTAATTAATTCTTTATGTGAATGTTAACACATTCAAGCGTTGTTAATTGTTGCATGTTGCTGCTGTTTTCTGTTGTCGACTGTTAGTGTCTTGAGGTTGCATGAGTCGGTCTATGTTGTTGGAATTTAAGAAGTCGTCCATGATTATGAGTCGTATGAGTTGTACACGTCGTTGTCTAAGTTGTTGGAAGTTGAGTTCATTGCATACTCATTAAAGTTGGGGGCTTTAGGCCCGGCAGCCTTTGTGCTCATTAAAGTTGGGGGCTTTAGGCCCGGCAGCCTTTGTGCTCATTAAAGTTGGGGGCTTTAGGCCCGGCAGCCTTGTGCTCACACGTTGAAGAGCCTATTATGCTCATTTGTTGTTGATTGGTACCACATGCATTTGCATATCAAGAAGTTTCATGATGTTTAAGTTGTCAAGTTGTTGTTGAGTTGATAGAGTTGCATGGTCTTGATGAGTTGTGTTGTCAAGTTGTTGTTGAGTTGATAGAGTTGCATGGTCAAAGATGAGTTGTGTCATCAAGTTGAGTATTAAGTTGATTATGATTTGTGATGAAAATTAGTAACGATATTTGATGATTGTATTTGTTATATAATGAAAATTATGCTAATTGGTAATTGTTGATATGCTATTAATGTTTAAGTTGTTAAATGCATTTTATTGGATTATATGCTTAATGTATTGATTATGAAATCTCACCCCTTCTGCGTATATGTTGCCTCGACCGTGGGTAATGTGCAGGTAATAAAGATTAGAGGCGTTCATGAGTGGACTCTCAGTTGGTGTCTAGGTGCTCTGATACGTAACGGGATGGGGGCTTGCTTTTACTTCTATTCCTTACGTGTCTCTTTTATGAACTAATTTATGAGATTTTTCAATAAGGCCTGCGTGCCAAGACTTTTAAACGTTGAACTAATTTCCGCTGCAATAGTTTAAGATATTTCATGATGTTGAATTTGAAAGATAATCATTATTATCCATTTTATGATTTAAATGAAGTATGTGACATTCCGTTGTGATCAAAATACTCTGATTTTAAATGAAATTTTTATGTTGGGAAAACGGGGTGTTACAATTGGTATCAGAGCAGGTCGGTCCGTCCGGCCAAATAGATGAGTCGATGTGTCGTTTTACAGTTTTGTACTGTATTTGAGTTGTCTTGTTTGTTGTTTGTTGTTTAACCCTTTGTATGGACTGGTTGGAGTACAACCTTGTCCATATTAATTGTTTTAGTAAGTTGGTGTATTTTTTCTTCTGCCGAAGAAGAAAGTGGAGCAGAGTTTTTGTCTACTAAGCAGCTGAAGCAATTAGAACGTGATGGGATCTTGATGTTTTCCTTGATGGCATCCTTATCTTTGGAGAATCAAGCAGTGATTGATAAGTTGCAAGTAGTGTGTGAATTTCCTGAAGTTTTCCCTGATGAAATTCTTGATGTACCACCGGAGAGAAAAGTTGAATTTTCTATTGATCTTGTTCCGGGAACGAAGCCTGTGTCTATGACACCTTATCGTATGTCAGCTTCTGAGTTGGCTGAGTTGAAGAAACAGTTGGAGGAATTGCTAGATAAGAAGTTCATTAGACCGAGTGTTTCACCTTGGGAAGCGCCGGTATTGTTGGTTAAGAAGAAAGATGGAAGTATGAGGTTGTGCATTGATTATCGACAACTGAATAAAGTAACTATAAAGAATAGATATCCACTTCCTAGAATTGATGATTTGATGGACCAGCTGGTGGGTGCACGTGTGTTCAGCAAGATTGATTTAAGGTCGGGTTATCATCAGATTAAAGTAAAAGATGAAGATATGCAGAAGACGACCTTTAGGACGCGATATGGTCATTATGAATATAAGGTGATGCTTTTGGTGTGAGTAATGCGCCAGGCGTGTTTATGGAGTATATGAATCGCATTTTCCATGCATTTTTGGATCGCTTTGTGGTTGTGTTCATCGATGATATTTTGATTTACTCTAAGACAGAAGAAGAACATGCAGAACATTTGAAAATCGTTTTGCAAGTGCTGAAGGAGAAGAAGTTGTATGCTAAATTGTCCAAGTGTGAATTCTGGTTGAACGAGGTAAGTTTTCTGGGCCATGTTATTTCTAGTAGTGGTATTGCGGTTGATCCATCTAAAGTTGAAGCAGTATCACAATGGGAGACTCCTAGGTCGGTTACAGAGATTAGAAGCTTTTTGGTGGTCAGGATTGAAACGTGATGTGGCACAATTTGTGTACTCTTGTTTGATTTGTCAGAAGTCGAAGGTAGAGCATCAGAAACCTGCTGGGTTGATGACACCGTTAGATGTACCAGAATGGAAATGGGATAGTATATCCATGGATTTTGTGACAAGTTTTCCGAATACTCCTAAGGGAAATGACGCTATTTGGGTGATTGTTGACAGATTGACGAAGTCGGCACATTTCCTTCCGATTAATATTAGTTTTCCTGTGGCTCAGTTGGCAGAGATTTATATTCGAGACATAGTGAAATTGCATGGTGTTCCTTCAAGCATCGTGTCAGATAGAGATCCACGATTTACTTCTAGATTTTGGAAGAGTTTGCAAGAGGCTTTAGGTTCTAAGTTGAGATTGAGTTCGGCTTATCATCCTCAGACAGATGGTCAGTCGGAAAGAACGATTCAGTCACTTGAGGATTTGTTGAGAGTATGTGTGCTTGAGCAAGGTGGAACTTGGGATAGTCATCTTCCGTTGATAGAGTTCACTTATAACAATAGCTATCATTCCAGTATTGGGATGGCACCTTTCGAGGCTTTGTATGGTCGGAGGTGTAGGACTCCGTTGTGTTGGTTTGAGACAGGTGAAAGTGTGGTTCTAGGACCAGAAATTGTTCAACAGACTACCGAGAAGGTGAAAATGATTCAAGAGAAGATGAAAGCGTCGCAGAGTCGACAGAAGAGTTACCATGATAAGCGTAAGAAAGACCTTGAGTTTCAAGAGGGAGACCATGTGTTCTTGAGGGTTACTCCAACGACCGGGGTTGGCCGTGCATTGAAGTCAAAGAAGTTGACTCCAAAGTTTATTGGTCCTTATCAGATATCAGAGAGAATTGGCGCGGTGGCTTACAGAGTTGGCTTACCACCGCATTTATCAAATTTGCATGATGTATTCCATGTGTCGCAATTGAGGAAGTATGTTCCAGACCCGTCCCATGTGATTCAGAGTGATGATGTGCAAGTTAGAGACAACCTTACGGTAGAGACCTTACCCTTGAGGATTGATGATCGCAAGATGAAGACGTTGAGAGGCAAGGAGATTCCTCTAGTGAGAGTTGTTTGGAGTGGAACGACTGGTGAAAGCCTGACATGGGAGCTAGAGAGTAAGATGATGGAGTCTTATCCAGAGTTGTTTTCTTGAGGTAAATTTTCGAGGACGAAAATTCTATAAGTTGGGGAGAGTTGTAACGCCCGTCTTAACTATTTAATTAATTCAATGAAGTTTAGAATATATTTATAAATATATGCTTATATGATTTATAATTTGTGTAATTTATGTGATTTATGATTTGAGTAAGTTATATGATTTATGAATGAATTATGTGGAGTATTTGATGTTGTGAAGTTGTTATGTTGGTGTGACTTATTTTATTATTAAATAAAATAAGATATTAGAAATAAAATAAAAATATTAGAAGTTGGGCTGTGAGGTGGAAAGAGTAAGTTTATAGGTGAGATGAGTAATAAGAGTAAATAAATAATACAGACATAAGTGGGAAACGTTTTTACGTGAAACGCTTTTGGAGAAAAGAGAGAAAGAGTCAGAAGAGGAGAACCAGAGGGAGAGGCTATCGATTCTGCGATTACAAGGTAAGGGTGAGACTAATTTTCAATATTATTAAGGGTATAATTCTATAGGATGAATTTAGCATGATTAGGTTAAGTTTTGGTGAGAATTGGGAATTAGGTTTAGGATCAATTTTGATGAATGAATCAAGAACAGATGTTAGATTGATGCAAAATTAGTGTACAGACCTTAGATATGACTTAAGATGATAATTAGATGCTATTTGGATGAAGGAATCGTGAATATAGGTGAAAAGTTGTGATTTTTAGGTTTCTGGCCGTACTGACATTCATCGCTCGCACCTGCGAGCAAGAACACTCGCATCTGCGAGCTAGAACCCAGAACTCGCAACTGCGAGCAATGCAACTCGCAACTGCGAGTGACCTGTGAGCTCGCAACCGCGAGCAGAATAACTCGCCACTGCGAGTAAATACGTAGGAACTCAGAATGCACACTTTGCTCGCCATTGCGAGTGAAGTTACTCGCCACTGCGAGTTAGGCTGTTAGTTGCCCAAAATTGTCCCGATGCGATCCTTTCGCACGTGTAGTCTTGAGATGACCTTAGAAGTAAGTTAGAGAGCTGTTTAGGATGCTTTCATAAGCTCCAGAAGTCTGTTATGGTGACTGAAACTAGAAGTGTTGCTGCATGAATGCTATAATGATGTTTTATGATATTTATATTGATGTAATTAATTCTTTATGTGAATGTTAACACATTCAAGCGTTGTTAATTGTTGCATGTTGCTGCTGTTTTCTGTTGTCGACTGTTAGTGTCTTGAGGTTGCATGAGTCGGTCTATGTTGTTGGAATTTAAGAAGTCGTCCATGATTATGAGTCGTATGAGTTGTACACGTCGTTGTCTAAGTTGTTGGAAGTTGAGTTCATTGCATACTCATTAAAGTTGGGGGCTTTAGGCCCGGCAGCCTTTGTGCTCATTAAAGTTGGGGGCTTTAGGCCCGGCAGCCTTTGTGCTCATTAAAGTTGGGGGCTTTAGGCCCGGCAGCCTTGTGCTCACACGTTGAAGAGCCTATTATGCTCATTTGTTGTTGATTGGTACCACATGCATTTGCATATCAAGAAGTTTCATGATGTTTAAGTTGTCAAGTTGTTGTTGAGTTGATAGAGTTGCATGGTCTAGATGAGTTGTGTTGTCAAGTTGTTGTTGAGTTGATAGAGTTGCATGGTCAAAGATGAGTTGTGTCGTCAAGTTGAGTATTAAGTTGATTATGATTTGTGATGAAAATTAGTAACGATATTTGATGATTGTATTTGTTATATAATGAAAATTATGCTAATTGGTAATTGTTGATATGCTATTAATGTTTAAGTTGTTAAATGCATTTTATTGGATTATATGCTTAATGTATTGATTATGAAATCTCACCCCTTCTGCGTATATGTTGCCTCGACCGTGGGTAATGTGCAGGTAATAAAGATTAGAGGCGTTCATGAGTGGACTCTCAGTTGGTGTCTAGGTGCTCTGATACGTAACGGGATGGGGGCTTGCTTTTACTTCTATTCCTTACGTGTCTCTTTTATGAACTAATTTATGAGATTTTTCAATAAGGCCTGCGTGCCAAGACTTTTAAACGTTGAACTAATTTCCGCTGCAATAGTTTAAGATATTTCATGATGTTGAATTTGAAAGATAATCATTATTATCCATTTTATGATTTAAATGAAGTATGTGACATTCCGTTGTGATCAAAATACTCTGATTTTAAATGAAATTTTTATGTTGGGAAAACGGGGTGTTACAGTTGCTCCGCCGACTGGAACATTAGGGGAGCTCCCGTGTCAATCACATACATTCCTCTCTTTAGACCACCTGTAGCAATCATAGCTACATCTCTAACTTTGTATTTCCTAATAATTGTTGTACTTCACAAGTTACGTTAATTTCTTTGCCAACAGTATCTCGACCTTGAACTATTAGAGCGTTGTAAATATTAAGCATCTTCCCTGGTCGAAAAACTACATCGAGTACCAGACCAATATTTGCGTGATACGTCCCAATTTTTTTTCCCAAGTCCAAAAACCTCAGTCGTATCTGAAATGGTACGTAGGAGTTAGTCTGATATTAAAATATGTCCGTTTTAAAAAAATTGAAATCAAGAAAAAAATCTTCGATAACAAAGTAAGTTGATCAGTTAATTTAATTAATATTTAATAATAAATGTACGTTAAAAATCGATTGTCAATTAATGAATTTTCAAAGTCAACCCAATCAGTACGAAAATTCTAATTGGATGAAATCTTTTTAAAGTCTTTCATTTGTTTATCATTATATATTATAGATTATAGAAAATACTATCTATATCATTTATGGAATTCGAACCTGAACTTTGTTTACGATTCAGTTTTTCCATCAAAAATTTTATTTCCTCAGCATATATATGATTTATACTTAGCCTATTTTTTTTTTTTACCTATTTTTCTTTTCGTGGGCGAATTCTGCCCATTTTTTCATCTAGGATTTACATATGCAACATATATCATTGTCAAGGTCAAGAGTAAATTCATTTTAATGCCATTTAATGTCGTTACAGAGTTTATGCATTATAGTGATTTAAGGCTCTCAAAATATATGTACTCCCTCCGTTTTTAAATATAAGCAAAATTGACTTTTTAAGTTCATTCATTTAATGATGTATGTGGTTCATATTATGGACCACATACATCATTAGATGAATGAAACTAAAAAATCAAGTTTGCTTATATTTAAAAACGGAGGGAGTAATGTATAATGGTTGAACCTGTCTTTGTACCAAATTAGTCCCTATCTTTGTACCAAATTTTCAATTTGGACCCTGACTCTATTAACAACTCAAAATGGTCCCTGTTTTTGTCAAATATTTCTCAGTTAGGTCCCTCTATTAGTATATCATTTACAAAGACAGAAACCATTTTGAGAAACGTTTGACAAAGATAAGGACCATTTTGAGGTATTAATAGAACCGGGGACCAATTTAAAAATTTGATACAAAGACATGGACCAATTTGATGATTTACTCCCTTAGAATTTTCCTTTACTTATAAAAATAAAAAATCAATTCTATTGATTCCAATTGAAACAGTGATGTTATCGTTTCGCTTTTGTTTGTCTTGTTTTACACATTCTTCTTCTTCTCACAGAAGACTCCTCTTCCTTCTCCAACCAACATCTCCAGAAATCAATGTTGCTTCAGTGTGAAACCCATTAAGCAAAATAATGGCTTCTTTTCTGTACCCAGTAATAATAATAACCTTCAATCTTCTTTCTCCAAAGACAATTCTCCCTTTTCAGGTACCCATTTACGTCCTTATAATGTTTGCATCATCAAAATCTTGTCTTTTGCATTGTATAACTTATCTTTTTTTCATGTTTTCATGATTAGATGATGTTTTTGTGATCTTCCTCTTTGGAAAGAAAAAGGCAACATATGTTGCTCATATGTATGTATACTTTACTTGATGCATCTTAGGATTATAATTGATTTTCAATGAATTGAATTTGTAAAGTAGCCTAATAGCTAGAAATTCACCCTTAAGTGGGAATTTGGGGTTCGAACCTCGACCCCAGCATATAGAATGTGATGTCCCTATTAACTTGAGTTATGCTCACGCAGACTGATATGTTGACGTTTTATGAGAATGTTACTAGAAAATTACATTGTATGATTAATTTTTATGTAAGAATTACACTTGAAATAGCTTACATGCTACACTAGTATCACAGAATAATGAGCAGTTTAATTTTTTAAGAAGTCCTAATCATTTGTGGCAAATTCTCTTTGCTTTATCTTTAGAGGGTTCCTTTATGTATACATTTTCAGCTTCATTGATTCTATAGATAGCTTTCAAATGCATAATATCATCCATGATTTAGCTACAAATTCTTCATCTCAATATACCATCAGGTTTGAATACCATAGATTCTCATACAATAGAGGAATGTATGACTCATTTAATAAACAGTTTGTTAGAGGAGGTATGTATTATTTCACATATTTTAGGTTTAAAGAACACTTCAAATCCACTATCACACAATTGACTTATGCTAAGTAGATTGTGAAGTGAATAAAATAGTCACAAGGAAGGGGGGGTTGAATGGTGACCCTTTAAAAATTAACTTGTAACTTAAAAAGTAATTCTCAAGTGGAAACTTGGAATGGTTAAGTTAATAGCAGATTTAGAACGTTCTGATGTCTGAGTGCAAAAAAAAGTTTAACAAAGTAAATGTGTTTGTGTGTGTTTGTGTTTGCAGTAAGTAAACAATATAAGGAAGAGAGAATCAACACACAGAAGTTTATATTGGTTCCCCCAATGTGGGTTAGTCCACTCCTAACAATCTTGTGAGAGTTTCCACTATGATGCTTGAGATAACCTCTCAAATCCTGCACCTTACAATTTGTGTTCACCTGAACACTTGCAACTCTGTATTCTCTAAGCCTCAGCAGGCTTGCACCTTGTTTCTAAGTTACCCACTTAGACTTTTACACCTTTTGCTCAAACTAATACTTTAGTACCCCTAAAGCTAGATGAGACTTTCTTTTCTTCTTGATAAGTTACCCACTTAGACTTCTACACCTTTTGCTCAAACTAACACTTTAGTACCCCTAAAGCTAGATGAGACTTTACAAGATGTTTGGAGTTTGAATGTTTGAGAAACAAACAAAAGAGGGAGAAGAAGAAGAAGTTATCTTTAAGAGAGATAACAAAGAGTATTGATGTGCACTAAGTGAACGAAAGCCTTAGTGATTGATCAATTTCAATTGCAAGAGCTTCAAACAAAATCTAGTTGCTTTCTTATATGCTTTGCAATGGTGCAAGTAATGCTGAGCCTTTGATATCTATTTATAGAGTTTTTAGGCTCATATAGTCGTTGTAAGGTGACCAATGGTGTTATGCCACGTGTCCTGGGCCCCACAAGCTTTTACTTGAAAATCTGGGTGAACATTCTGACCATCAGAATGTTGTTGTGTTCCCAGGATGAACATCAGAATGTTGTTGTGTTCTTCATCATAATGTTGATATTCATGATGTTCTTCATCTGGGTTCATCAATGATGAATGTCTGATAAGTTTCTGGGTTTGTTCAAGGCGTGGCATGAGATTTGTTAGGCTTTATCCAACAAAAGTAACTTCTCCATAAGCATCAAAAGTTGCTGGATAAAGTAGGATAAAGTTGATTCAAATCTACCTTGGATATTGTGCAGGAGAGAGAGGATAGTGGGTATGCAACTTCAGGCCCATGCTTCTAGGAGATTTGCTTGATTCTTATCAGAGGGCAAGTTATCTCTGATGCAAGATCTCCTTTTGCCACCTTTTTCATCTTTCCACCAACTACACTGTTCATAGCTGAAAGCATGTGCAGGAGTGAACATTCTGACCATCAGAATGTTTCACTTGCCCTTACTTTAGGATGATTTGTAACACTACTTTTGATGTAATCAATCCTAATAGTAGAGACATAACTGAAGTGCAGTAAAGTAACCTCTAGGATAATATCCTCCTTGGAATATTACTAGAACTTCAAGTGTTCATAGTCTTGAATGAACCTTGAAGACCTTTTTGACACCTTTCCTTGTTCAAGCCTTTATTGTTGATACATTCATGCAGATGTACTTTTCTGGACCTTTTATTCATGCCAAGTGTACTTGCATGTCTTCACGTTCTTGATGAATCTGGGTTTCCTTTTGAACACCATTCTGAACTTCCATCAGAACGTTCTGATCAACTCACTGATCAACATTCTAAACTAACTTTCTCAACTTTAGAGTTAGTTCATGAATTCAAATGTACTTTGATTTCTTGTATCTTGGTATGATTTAAACTTTGTTTGTGTCTTGGTTAATCACTCAAGAACGCACAAATACCAAGAACTATCAAAGTCCATTAATCTTTTAATCACCATAGATGCCTTTAATGATTTCTTGATCCAAAGTCAAAATCCTTTTCTGCATTCTTGGTGTGGACATTGATTTATGGGTTTGCTCTAATGAACCTTCTAAGCAACCTTCTGAACAACCTTCTGAACTCCTTCTAGATTCAAACATATGAACTTCAGAATGTTTCTTCTGGGTTCCTTCCTTTTTGACGGTTGTACTTTGTGCTGAACATTCTGATGGTCTTCAACACTTTGAACCTTATGAAGGTTGTTTATTTATTTCCTTCAAAAACTACTTGAAGCATATAAATGAGAGATCATTTGTTTTGACAAACAAGATGATTTTTTCTTTGAAGTCCAAAAGAATATTTCTTTGCATCTAGTTCATTATAGCATGTAACTGATGACTTTAAATATTCTTGTTTATTCATGAAGTAATCCTTTATTGTTTCTGGATATATTCAGGGTTAATGTTCATGATTATTATGAACTCCATTCATATGAACATTCTGATCCCTGTTCTTATGAACATTCTGAACTCTGAACTTCTTATCTTCAGAAGCTTTGGAAGTGTGATACTTTGAGGAGGTTCTGAGAATCTTACTAGCTTGTATGCATATTTCCTTTTATCATATAACATAAAACTCAATGTGAGTTTTGTCACATAACTTCATTCACATTCTTTTGTAGCTTGTGATGTAAGTTCTTCCATCATGATTCTAGTTCTTCCATCATGATTCTTGAGTTATGAATCTTCATGGAGATATGATGTTGTTGTTTCAACTGATGATATACTCATTCTTTCATTGTTGAGTAGATATAATGCATTTATCAATGTGGGAGGCTTCTAGCTTATCCACTTATGTGATTTCGGTTCTTTTAACAAAAACTCAAGTGCAAACATCAATAGATCACCAATCATAAAACTTATCATTTATTCCACAAGGTTTGTTATCATTAAAACATTCATCAAAAAGATTTTTGCTTCAACAGATTGTGTTTTAAACCTTCTACATACTGAACATTTTCTATCTTAGCAGAGTTAAACTTACCTATAGTGCCTTTACCTCTGATCTTACCCTTGTCATTATTACCAAATGTCACCAGTCCTCCATCCTTCTTTTCAAGGTCAGAAAACAGTTCCTGTCACCTGTCACCTGTCATGTGCCTATAACAACCACTATCCAAGTACCATGGCTTTGTTCTTGCACCCTGAGGCAGGACCTACATTTGACAAGATAAAAACTTTAGGTACCCATGTAATGTTGGGTCCTTGAGGGTTAGTTCTTCTAAGATATCTTTCCTTATTGTGACATTCTGTCTTGTATGATCAGATTTGTTAAAGTAGGAACATGTCTTCTTAGCCTTCTCAACCTTTTGTGATCTTTTTGTTCTATTGAGATGAGAACGTTCTGAACTAAGATTAATCTTATTTTGTTTGATAAGTTTTTTCTTAACATGGCATACTGATTCATCATGTCCATACTTATCACAAAAAATAACAAGTAATTCTCATTTTAGCCTTAGGTACAAAACTTTCAATAATTTTGCTTGGATCTTTAAAGCCTAAACCAGATTTCTTAGCACTTTCATTTTGAGATCTTAAGATGTTTTGAAATATTTCTGTAGATTTTATAAAACCTGTAAGATCATTTTCAATGTTTCAACTTCCTTTTTCAAAAGTGTGTTTTCCTTTTGCATTTCAGAAGGTATAGAAATAATGCCTTTTTGTTTTCTGTTCAGTTTCTTTGTTTTTCTGACATTTCAAAATGAGAATCTTGCAAAATTTGTATGGTCTTTCTAGACTCATCATATTTGTTTTGAAGTGTTTCTTTATCTGGTTTTATCTAAGAAAGTTCCTTGATTAAAGAATGACATCTATTAGTTAAGAAGTTTGAGTCATATAAGAGACTATCTATTTTACTTTCAAGATCTTTATATAAAGAATCAGTTTTATAGATAATTACCTCTTCCTCATCATCTGATTGAGCTATTAATCCCATGTCTGTATCTGCATATTCTTAAGGATCTGATTCTTCCATGTCATCCTAAGTGATCATTGCCTTCCTCGTGAGAGGAGACAGAGGAGGTTACGTTCAATCGGAGATGGAGGGATGGGAGGAAGAGACACGAGACTGTGAAAAATATATAAAAAGATATTATAATCTTTTAAAAGTAAAAAATAAAAAGAAAATAATTAAATATTATTATAATTAATAAAAACAAAAGATAAGTCCTACTTAGTTGTTTGGCAGCCAAAAAACTTGTAATTTGCTACAGATACAATCCGTATCAAAAATTTGGTAGCATTTAGCATATTTTCTTGTAGTGAATCTAACACACTTCGAAAAAATAGTATTGTTGGTCTATTTTAATATATTCAAAATTTGAATACATATTTTTCGCTATTTTTGATTCATAATTTCATTAACATATGTCTTTAAACCCTATTATAAAATAGGAAACAACCAAAAATAAAATTAAAATATGCGAAAAATTACTAAAGACAATAAAGTATGGTTATTTAAAATTTAATTTTATGCTCTAAATTATAAAATTAATAGAAAAGTATTTAAATTTAATTATCATTGACATTTAAATTATAAAGAAATGAATTTATTTTTCTTAAATGGTGGCTCAAAATTAAATATATCATAAAAATATTTATTTATGTTAAAATAAATTAAAGTGTAATGCATATTTAATTATTAAGGGAGGGGATTATAATTCAAGCATCTTATAGGGGAGGGGAATATAAATTTTACTTTTCAAAGGAGGGGAGAGGAGTGTAATTCAAGCATCTTTGAGGGGAGAGGAGTGTAATTTACTCTTTTATTTACTTGTTTACATTTAACACACGACTTTTTTTTTGTGTGAAAGAAACATGCTCATTGCATTTCATTAATAATAATATTGTTAATACAAGATGGGATATGATAATAAATAATGGGACTAGCTAGAAATATAGCCTCTCCTGCTAGAACATGAGCGGCTGCATTTGCTTGTCGCCTAGTGAACTCTATCCTGGAGTTTGTAAAGAAAGCGGAAAAAAGAGCTTTGCAAGATGCGATAACATTCCCACACTCTGAAATATCATCTCTAAGAGAAAGGAAAGTATCACATGTAACCTTTGAATCTAGCTCGAAATCAACATTGTCGAAAGCCATGTCGCTAAGCCATTGGAGGGCTTCAAATAAACCAATAGCTTCACCAACCGCAACCTAATGTAGACAAGGGAAACTCACCTAAAATAAAAGTGCCCTCCTCATCCCGGATACATATTCCAATCCCCATATGATTGAAACTTGACGAAAATGCCGCGTCAACATTACATTTGTAGCGCCCCACACCCGGCTTCTTCCACCGAACCATAGCAGCTGCAGGTGAGCTGGATGTTGCAGCGTTGGGAGACAAATGAGCAGATGAAACTGTTGTTACAGCAGAATCCGCAGCTGGAAGGCTGAGGTTTGCTAGCTGCCAGTCAGAAATCATAGCGCGGGCACGTTCGACAGCAGTAGCAGCAGTTTCTGTCTTGTCTTCCCACACCTTCAGGTTCCGATGTTTCCATATGGTCCATACCATGGCTGCAAGGGTCTGTTTCTGTTCAGTTGGGAGAGTTTTCAGCAGGTTGAAAATCATGTCTGTTACCGGTGCAGCTGTTGCAATTACGTTCTGAATGTGAGACCATAAACCTGCAAAACGCCAAACTTGGATCGCAAAAGAACTGTGAAAAAATAAGTGTGCCATATCTTCTTGACCGGAGTCACAACTCACACAATGCATAGGACATTGCACACCTTTATCTTGAAGCCTCATTCTCGTAGGTAAACAACCGCGACACATCCTCCAAATTAAGTTTCGAATCTTTGGAGGAACTTTAAGCTTCCAAATACTTGACCAATTACTAGGACGACGAAGATGAGAAGAGTCAATAAGCATAGTTGTCGACTGTGAGGTTGGTTCCCAGCAATCACAAGACACAAATATTCAAATGAAAATATTTTCGACAAGAGAACATAAACGTGTATGCCATGTATTATTTCTCGAGGTTATGCTTCGTAAAACCGCAAATGTGATGTGAGTGATATTTCTAATTATAGCTACTACATATTTATACGTACGAACATCTTTGTGCTAAGTTGACTAAAATAATATAGGGGGCAGCAGTTGATGATAATTCCATTTTGTATAGTATTATATTAAGGATTAAGGATTATATCATTTGGTTCATCAAATTTTCTCAATTTCTTAATGATGCACAATATCGATTGCAATCCAATGGTTCTACGTTCCAATGGTGCCTGCCAAAATAAATAGTCAATGACGCCTACCAATGAAAATAGTCAATGGCAATCCAATGGTTCTACTTTCCTATTTGTTATTGGATATTAATGAAAATTGCTGAGAAGAAGATTCAAACATTGCCGAGGATTAGCGGGAAATCATATCTGACTCTGGTGTCTGCAATCACGATGTCTAAACAGTAATCGAAGCCTCCAATGTTAATTGGAAAATTCTTTAGTATGTCAATCGCCTTTTCCTCGTGGCCATTAGCATACCTTGTTGTATAAGAATATGGAGATATTTTCAAAATCCCTAACTCCCTTGCCTTGGTCAAGCTCATTAGGTTTGCATTTTCTCCTGAATCACACAATCCTTGTCTGATATATTCCCCTTTTATTCTAATGGGTAGAGTAAAGCATCCTTCACCATCGAACCTGACTTCAGCCAGTACCTCGTAAGTGTGCTGACATTCGCTAGTTAGTATGATGAGTTCCTTTTCAGATAGATCGGCATTAGTCTTTAAGAGTTCCTGAAGAAACATGATGCAACATGGACTATGTTCGGACATTTCCCTGATAGGCATGATTACCTTGTAGTGCTTGAGAATTTGATGCTAAGCATTGAACTCTGGCAGTACGTTCTTGTCCTTTTGCTTGTCTTCCATCTAAGGCTTCTCTTTATTCACTTCTACCGAATGAATACAAGCTAGGGTGCTTTAACATTCTAAAGGCAAATCTAGACTAATCAACATATAATGCATAAAACAATTAAACTATAATCTAAAAGCTAATAACATCAAAAACTAGCTAGAGGCTTCAATTAGCCCTTAACTCCACAATATGACTAGTGTTTAAACCCTTAAAAGATATGTCTCCAACTTGCTTCTTTGTGATCACATGCACATAAGTGACAGTCTTCTTTTCAGTTAACTCTCCGATGGAGTGATGATGAAAGTCAAAGTGTTTGTTTCTGCTGGTTAGAGGGAGATTTTCAGAGATGATGATTGCTCCCAGTTTTTTGCAGTATAATGTCATAACATCCTCCTTGACTTTATGTTCTTGTAAAATTTACTTCATCCACATCAATTGATTACAACTACTTTCTTCAGCAATAAACTCAGCTTCAGTAGAATACAAGAACTCACAGATTTGCTTCTTGTTAACCCAAGATATAGAACTATTCTAAAAAATGAACCATCCAATAGATGTAAGTTTTCTTTCATCTGCATTATCTACCCAATCATTATTACAATATTGTTGAGATACATGACTAGTGTTCTCCACTTGTCTTACATGCATACTGGCTGATGACAGTCAGTCATGCACTACTTTTAGAGTCTTTTTCATGACATTTTTGAGTTCACAAGCAAGATTAAGCAGCAAAAAGAGCAGAAAAATAGAAGATTTTGAAGAAACAGCTGTGCTGATGTTTTTATTGAGTCTGTAGCAATTTTAGACAGACTGGGGGTGTGAAAAGCAGAAAATCTGGAAGTGCTGGAAAACCAGAAATCGTAGCGCGATTTTCACAACCGTAATGCGATTTTGGGCGATCCAGAAGTTGCCTATTTAAGCTGAAGTCACTCTCAAACATAAGGATTACGATTTTGGAGAGCTAAAGTGCGATTTTAACACCCAGAAGGCTGCAGCGGAGAGGATTTCATCATCTCTAACCCAGTTTATGTATGTTTTAATTCTTTCATTGATTATGCTATTTGTAAACTCAATTATGAGTAGCTAAATCTCTTAGAGATTAGGTCGGAGATGAACCTATGTAACCCTAATTGATCATATGTTGCTGTGAAACTCTATTATTTATTAATGAATTTCTAGTCTTTATTCAATTCAATTGTTCTTAATGCTTTTTATATCCTGATCAAATATAAACATGATTTTGTGAGATCGAATGACTACTGACCATAGCTTTCGACTTAGACCTAATTGAATTGTTCTAATAAACATGGTTAGTCTAGGAATGGATAATCGTTTGTTAGTGATATTAGGTTAACGTTCATAAAACCTTCAAGGATTATTAGACCACCTAAGGAATTAGGGGCTGTAGTTTAAGAAGAGGGTCCTAACTCAAGGGATTGATTAGGGCTAATTTGTTAACTATCGTGAAACTAGAAAATCATTAGTAACAATAGGTGCAGCAACCAATTAGGGGAAACATAGAGGATTCGAAGACCTGATCTCATCTCTCTCCATATTTTCTTAATCAAATCTATTCTTTTTTATTTGATTTCTTAAAATCAAACCAAATCTACTGCCTAGTGGCAAAATAAAATAAACTTTTATACATCCTAATTTTATAACGCAATTGAATTATTGAAGTTAAAAACAGTCCTCGTGGGATCGATATTTTTACTACTTCGATAGTATTTGGTGCACTTGCCAGAGATCTATCAAGTTTTTGGCGCCGTTGCCGGGGACTATTGATTTATTTCAACAAGGCAATTGCGTTATAAATTTAGGGTTTTTGCAATTTAATTTTTGTCTTTTATATTTTTGTATATATATATATATATATATATTAAAAAAAATATTATGCTCTTTGTTTTCTTCTCATTGTACTGTGCTACTGAAAAGTTTATCCAAGTTTTGCAGCTATGATAGACAGGGTACTCCTCTATGACACAGAAGAGATTGCTAAGTTGCAGTATGAAAAATATATGCTATCTTTTAAGATCAAAATTTTGGACAAAAAAATCTCGAGTTGTGGTCATTATGAGGCGAATCAACCAGGTAGTGATGGTGAAGGGAAGAAAGAGATGATCAACATCGATTACAATACTCAACTTCAGAATATTTTAGATGATTTCTTGGTGTCAAATCAAGTTTTATTTGAAAAGTATGATGTTCAGTGTGGTGATCTTGTTGAGAAAGCACATGAGTCTCAGAGGAAGCTGGTTCAGATGAAGAGTGAATGTCACAAGGTTGAGGTGGAAGAAAAACCCAAAGTGAGGAGTGTTGATATTTTCCCGAAGTCTGAACCAACGGAGGTTGAGGAAATCACTCGTGTGCAGATGGATGCATGTCCTTCTCTACGGTGGGAGAGCTTAAACTCTAAAGGTTTAACGGTGAGAGCATGGGAGCATCTACTTCTTTGCTACAAATACATGGAATTCCTACCAAACAAGAGGAAGAAGAAGGATGATGTGTTCTTTCTGACATATTTGCCACCCTAACAGTGGTTGAAGCGTCAAGCTCAATGACGTAAAAGAAAGCGCTTGGTGGGAGGCAACCCATCCTTTTTATTATGTCTTTATTTTCAGTAATTTATTTTTATTGTTGAGTCAAACAATTGTCAGTATGTTTGAATAACTCAGTGGTATCCCCCTGTTATGTGATTGAATCTGAACTTGTTTATTATTGATGAATTTGCTTGTTTGTTGACTCTTTACAGTTTAGTAACAAATGTTTGATCAAAGTGATATTCCAAAAGTTCAAAAGGAGGAGTGACTTGGTATTTCAAAGGCGAAGTGTGCGGCAGTAAAGATAGGTAGTCACAACTCCCAGAAATCTCAGCCATAAGGTTCATTGCCAAATTTTGTTTTTCAATTTACATATATTAGAATATTCCATGCATCTACATTTCTAGAACTTGCGATTTTTCTCTATTGTTGATTGATCTTTGTCATTAGCACATTGAGGCAAAAGTGCTTGGTCCTGTGAGCCTTTTTGAAGCCTACCCTGATTTCAATTGTTATATATTATCCATTTCTTAGCCAATTTGAGCCGGTAGGATTAGAACTTTTTGTTCGGTGACAAACTACATTACAAGCCTAGAGACCTTTAGGACTTGTCCCTTAATGTATTTTCTGAGTTAAGGCATTGTAGGATGTTGCTAAAGATTAAGTTTGGGGTTGCTATTGGAATTTGCAACCAATTAAGTTTGGGGTGGGGGTACTAGAGAATAAGAGAACAAAAATGAAAGAAAAAGAAATTGTCATGCAAAATATACACAAAAATGGTGTATGAAAAAAAAAATGAAAATGAATGATGAAAAGAATGGGACAAAACATTGAAAATCCGAGTAACTTCAAACTCGATTGTCCCAACTATTAAACATATTCTCTAGTACCTTTGCATTGATTGTTGTTCCATAAGGTGAATGAATGAAGGATTGAATTTTGTGCTTTAACGTCCGTAGGAATGTCTAGCTCAAATTTTGTGTAGCCTACTTATCCAAATATTATCCCACCTTCACCTAAGCCCCATTATAACCCTTAAAGACCTCAAAGTGTGCATTGACATTGATTTTGATTGACGTTTAGAAACTTTTCAAGCGTATGGTAATATGTAGACTTGCATGTCGACTGTGTGTGAACCCTTTTCATATTGTTGTGTGGAGTTGTGAATTGGTGGATGCGTACAAGTCAAACTAGCTCATCTTTAGCTAGTAAGGTGTTGAACTTTTGGGTACTATCGCTTGATCAGGTAATTATTATTTTACTGTCGATTGTCAATATTGCAAGTAAATTCCTTGAGGACAAGGAATGGTTTAAGTTTGGGGTTGTGATGACAGTCAGTCATGCACTATTTTTAGAGTCTTTTTCATGACATTTTTGAGTTCACAAGCAAGATTAAGCAGCAAAAAGAGCAGAAAAATAGAAGATTTTGAAGAAACAGCTGTGCTGATGTTTTTATTGAGTCTGTAGCAATTTTAGACAGACTGGGGGTGTGAAAAGCAGAAAATCTGGAAGTGCTGGAAAACCAGAAATCGTAGCGCGATTTTCACAACCGTAATGCGATTTTGGGCGATCCAGAAGTTGCCTATTTAAGCTGAAGTCACTCTCAAACATAAGGATTACGATTTTGGAGAGCTAAAGTGCGATTTTAACACCCAGAAGGCTGCAGCGGAGAGGATTTCATCATCTCTAACCCAGTTTATGTATGTTTTAATTCTTTCATTGATTATGATATTTGTAAACTCAATTATGAGTAGCTAAATCTCTTAGAGATTAGGTCGGAGATGAACCTATGTAACCCTAATTGATCATATGTTGCTGTGAAACTCTATTATTTATTAATGAATTTCTAGTCTTTATTCAATTCAATTGTTCTTAATGCTTTTTATATCCTGATCAAATATAAACATGATTTTGTGAGATCGAATGACTACTGACCATAGCTTTCGACTTAGACCTAATTGAATTGTTCTAATAAACATGGTTAGTCTAGGAATGGATAATCGTTTGTTAGTGATATTAGGTTAACGTTCATAAAACCTTCAAGGATTATTAGACCACCTAAGGAATTAGGGGCTGTAGTTTAAGAAGAGGGTCCTAACTCAAGGGATTGATTAGGGCTAATTTGTTAACTATCGTGAAACTAGAAAATCATTAGTAACAATAGGTGCAGCAACCAATTAGGGGAAACATAGAGGATTCGAAGACCTGATCTCATCTCTCTCCATATTTTCTTAATCAAATCTATTCTTTTTTATTTGATTTCTTAAAATCAAACCAAATCTACTGCCTAGTGGCAAAATAAAATAAACTTTTATACATCCTAATTTTATAACGCAATTGAATTATTGAAGTTAAAAACAGTCCTCGTGGGATCGATATTTTTACTACTTCGATAGTATTTGGTGCACTTGCCAGAGATCTATCACTGGCAATATTAAGTTTTGACTGCACATGTTGAATACATTGTTCTAACAATATACCCAACATGTTATTCACGTATCTTTGAGCAACCATGAATTTATCTTCAACAAACACAGTTTTGTCAATACTCATAACCTTGTTTCTGATATCAACACCATCTACTTCAGACCCGTTCATGTAAATCCACAACACAATTACATCTTTAGGTTGATGGCCCAAGTTCCTCATCCTATTTGTCATGAAATGCCCAGGTTCCTCATGCCAAGCATTGATCCTTGACTTTTGAATCATGACATCTTTCTTATGGTCACTTCTGGTTTTTGCAACAACATTTCATCTTTGAATTCTTTGATAAATTTATTCAAACAAACACGTATCTCTGGCAAGATTCATCTCATCAAAACTTGAGTAATCATCAACATCCACATGAGAGTTTCTTTTTCCACCAGTACTCTCATCTTGAGTACCCCTAATTAGATCCAGAAGACGTTCAAGAATTTTTGAAGTGGTCTGATGTTGCAGCTTTGGTTCTGACATCTTGGTTTGCTTTCCAACTTTCCATTCTTCACAAACTTTACTTTCTTCTTTAGGCTTCCACAAATAACAGTTATCTTTTGACCTTTCTCCTCTCATAAGGACATTATTTTTCTCATCAGTAACCAAACATTCTGACTTGGTAAAGATGACTTTTAATCCTTGGTCACACAACTGACTAATACCGATCAAATTTGCAGTCAGTCCATTCACAAACATAACACTATAAAGTCTAGGAAGCCCTGTACAAGCCAGTTTCCAACTCCCTTAATTTCACCTCTAACTCCAAAATGACAAAACTGGTCAAATAAGGCCTAATATCCACCAAGTGCTTTTTGACACCATTCATGTGCCTAGAACATCCACTATCAAAGTACCAAGTCTTTGAAGCTTTAAGGGTTTTGTGAACTATATGACAAGTGTTGCTAACTTTAGGTTTCCATTCTTTGATTACAACTTGATTAGGCTTAGGTGGTAAATGTTGTTTAGGATAACCATGCAGCTCAAAACAATAGGGCTTTATGTGACCATTCCTACCACAATAATGACACTTCCAGGGCACATTGGTTTTCCTTTGCAAATAGACATAATGTTTAGACATGTTGTCGGACATTATGACCTCAACTTTACTTTCTGAAGAAACAAACATATTCTTATAAGATTCACCTTGTTTGTTCAGAGTCTGAGAGTTAAATCCCATTCCTTTCAAATTAATTTTTAAATTTTCTAAAGTCCAATATCGTTGCCGCTCTTTTGATGCGTAAACAATATCTCTATGTTCCTACTTTCGTAGCGAAGCTTTTCATTTGAAGAAAAAAAAGAATTTTCGGACTAAAAATACACTTCTCGTTTCAATTATATAACATATGATTCATCAGAGTATCATTAATGTGACGACCCTCACATTCCGGACTCAATGTAAACTACTCAGACATAATAAAATAATAATATAAACCTATTTTCGTTGAATTCATATTAAGAAATAGCAAAAGAATAATACTCTAATAAACCAAACAGCCGCGACGGTAGAAAATTGAATAATTGGAATTGGGTTAGAAAAACTCTCATTAATCGCACCAACCAGGAATGAAAATAAATACAACACGGCAGGCAACAACAATTGAATTGGAACAACAATTTGAACTTGGGATCAGAACTATGAAATTGAATGAAGTGGAAATCCAATAATCTTGCAAAACAAATGACCCTAAAACAAATGAAAATTAAACTAGTTAGAAAATGTATTTCGTGTGTGATTACACATGGAGGGTAGCTAGTTCACACAAAAAAACTTGCAATAGTAGTTTATGCAGGACAAACTCAACTTTGGCTACGTTTCAGATAAAACTCGAACCCTACCTTGCTCCTCTAACGCATCTCTCACCCCACTTCTCTTCACCTCTTTCACCTACCTCCGCAAACTATCCTTCCACAAATGCTTCAACAACACACAGCAACACCTCATTTCTTTCCCTTCTTCTCTCGAAGAACTCGTTTTCATCGACAACCCTTCTATTGTTTCACCTCTCCAACCCTTTCTCACCAATCTTACCTCTCTTAGAAGACTTGTCTTGATCGGAAACGGGTTCCACGGCGAACATCCGTCGCAGATTGGTGATTTTTGTGACTTGGAAGAGCTTACTCTTTCAAGAAACAATCTCTCCGGGGAGATTCCGGCGTGTTTGGGAGCGCTGAAGAAGCTGAAGGTTCTTGATCTGAGTCGTAACCAATTCAAAGAGTGTGTCCCGGAACAACTTGGGAATCTCGTTTCTCTTTTGAAGCTTGATTTAAGCTACAGCAAGCTTGATGGGTCTGTTCCTGAGGAATTTGGGCTTTTGGAGTTTGCTAATGAGATTAATTTGGAGAACAACAATTTGAGTGGTATAATCACTTTTTCAGATAGAGTTGGCCAGAAGTTGAAGTTGGCGGGAAATACAGGGCTGTGTTTGGGTAAAAATGATCATTAAGAAGCACTTTTTGGCTCAAAGGCTTTTTCAGATAAACTCCTCATTACATTACATTACATTACATTACATTACATAACATTGTTATGACTTATGAGTATTTGTGTTGGCTGATTAGGCGGGATTGTTCAATGCAGGACAAACTCTAAGACCATACAAGTGTTACACATCTCTTACCTATTACGAAGTACCTTGGTTTACTGACCACGGGCATCACCGGTATGTTCTATGAAGTTAATTGAACACATTTTCAATCCCATTTATGTATGTTCTTTATGTATGAGAAGCGTAATTATCAATTTAATCTTTAAAATTATAGTCGTTGTATAATGTGATCTCTTAAATTAAAGAAACTTTAAAATAATTCTTGAAATTGAAAAACATTGATCACATTAATCTTTTTGGGAAAAAATATTGAAGTAGAAATTTAGCGATCCAAAAACACTAATGTTGATGCAATCAAAAAAATTTCAATTGTATATGTTATATTGAAAGTTCGGTTAATGGCATGAATCATAGAGTTTAACTTGTTTGATTTTAGATACTAAATTGATTATTTAGTTTGCAATAAGTTTAGAAGAGTGTTAGAAATACACTCTGGGTTGCTATAATATACCTTCCAAGGTGGAGTTTCTCTGAAAGGAAAATACAAGCCAAAGTTAGGACTATAATCATACGCAAAGGAGTAAAAGCAGTCACAAAAACAGGTCTCGTAGTTTTAATTACATAACCTTCCACATAATATTGAAATGTTGAAGTTACTATTCCCTGGGTAAAACATTCGGAGAAAAAATGTTAGAAACAAAATTAGAATACTTGTTTAATGTTGTAACTTGGACCTAAATTTCTTAAAAAAGAAAAAATTGAGTTGGTTCTTTGAGTTTAGATGGGCTCATTGGACCATTATTATAACAATTGATCACAAACACCTCAAATTCGTTGTCAAACGATAGCTAACTACTTTTCGGCCCTTGATAGGCGCCTAATGAGCAATGTCCTGATTGAAAATTGTTACTAACCGCATATACTGAACCAAAGAGTCTAGAGTCCAGGCCCAAAGACCAAGCTTCAGGGTGTTTGTGCTCCATGAAAATAGTTAAAACACTGCTTTGAAGTGCACCAATAAAGCAAACCCATGTGGCTAGTGACATCTCTGCATGATACTTTCTCAATGTTATGACTTGCAATTTATAAGAGATTGTTTAGTCGGTGTCGAAACTGTATTTGAAAATTGTTTGAAACTTTATCGACTATAGACATCATTTGTTAAAAGTAGAAGTTAGTGGTTCTCCTCGTCTTCTGACCAGAGACATGATTTTATTGGTGTCAACTTAAAAAAAACAAGAAAAAAAATGTGAATGCCTCAAAAGTCAACATATTATTTATCCTTGTTTTTGTCAAATCGACATCAATTATATCTCTATCTTAGTGGTATTGATTGTCCGTCTAAAGTGCCATTTATTTAAAAAACTGAAATAATTTAATTTATTTTCTAAATATGCTTAATATCTAAAATTAAAATATGAGGTGCAACTACTCAAATTGGATCATCTACGACCGGTTTTATGGTATTGTCAAACCGTAGAATATTAGATTTAGAAAATGAATTTTATTTATCTTTATTAATCTAACAGTCTAAAACCGGCTCCACTATAAAGTCGACAATAGAGGATTCAGGTTCAAATATGTATATGTGAACTTACTTGTAAAATGTAGGAAGCAAAGATGCCAACACAACCAATGAGGGTAAACAATGCACCAAGGAGCCAGTGTGCAGCAGCGGGATCATTCACATTTTCAAGTTGGTGCATTTGAGTAGCTGCTGATGACCCAACAATTTGAACAACAAGACCTGTGTATAGTGCCATTAGTAATGCACCACCAAGACTCACCAGTGCGCCAATCACTTTGGCTTGACATCCTATCTCCTTGGTGGGTCTTGGTGGTGCATTACTAATGGCACTATACAAAGGTCATGCAGTTCAAATTGCTGGGTCATCAGTAGCTACTCAGATGCACCAACCTGAAAATGTGAATGATCCACTGATGCACACTGGCTCCTTGGTGCATTGTTTATCTTCATTGGTTGTGTTGGCATCTCTTCTTTCTTCATTTTACACGTTCACATATACATATTTGAACTTGTATCCTCTATTGTCTACTTTATACTGGAGCTGGTTTTAAACCGTTAGATTAATAAAGATAAATAAAATCCATTCTCTAAATCTATATTTTACGGTTTGACAATACCATAAAACTGGTCGTAGATGATCCAATTTTAGTGGTTGCACCTCATATTTTAATTTTAGATATTAGGCATATTCAAAAAATAAATTAGAATATTTCAGTTTTTTTAAATAAATGGCACTCTAGACAGACAATCAATACTACTAAGATAGTGATATAATTGATGTCGATTTTACAAAACAATAATAAATTATGTGTTGACTTTTGAGGCATACACATTTGTTTTTTCTTGTTTTTGTTAAGTTGACACCAATAAAATCATG
Organism: Medicago sativa; assembly: GCF_051527215.1. NCBI lineage: Eukaryota > Viridiplantae > Streptophyta > Magnoliopsida > Fabales > Fabaceae > Medicago > Medicago sativa. The sequence goes on from NC_140749.1 coordinate 52,721,441, forward strand.
TCTCGGGTCAGAAGACGAGGAGAACCACTAACTTCTCTTTTAACAAATGATGTCTATAGTAGTTAAAGTTTCAAACAATTTTCAAATACAATTTTGACCCCAACTAAACAATCTCTTATAAATTGCAGGTCATAACATTGAGAAAATATCCAGCAGAGATGTCACTAGCCACATGGGTTTGCTTTATTGGTGCACTTCAAAGTAGTGTTATAATTGTTTTGATGGAGCGCAAACACCCTGAAGTTTGGTCTTTGGGCCTCGACTCTTGACTCTTTTCTTCAGTATATGCAGTTAGTAACAATTTTCAATAAGGACATTGCTCATTAGCCGCCTATCAAGGGCCGAAAGGTAGTTAGGTACGTTTGACAACAAATTTGAGGTGTTTGGGAACAATTGTTATAATAATGGGCCAATGATGAGCCCGTCTAAACTCAAAGACCTAACTCAATTATTATTTTTAAGAAGTTAGGTCCAAGTTACAACATTAAACAAGTATTCTAATTTTGTTTCTAACATTTTTTCTTCGAATGTTTTACGCAGGGAATAGTAACTTCAGCATTTCAATATTATGTGCAAGGCTTTGTAATTAAAACTACGAGACCTGTTTTTGTGACTGCTTTTACTCCTTTGCGTATGATTATAGTCCTAGCTTTGGCTTGTATTTTCCTCTAAGAGAAACTCCACCTTTGAAGGTATATTATAGCAACCCAGAGTGTATTGTTAACACTCTTCTAAATTTATTGCAAACTAAATAATCAATTTAGTCTCTAAAATCCAAACACGTTAAACTCTATGATACATGACATTAACCAAACTTTCAACATAATATATAAAACTGAAAAATCTTTGATTGTATCAACATTAGTCTTTTTGGATCGGTAAATTTCTACTTTAAATATTTTTTCCCGAAAAGATTAATGTGATCATTGCTTTTCATTTTCAATAATTATTTTGAAGTTTCTTTAATTTAAGAGATCACATTATACAACGACTACAATTTTAAAGACTAAATTGATAATGATGCACGCTTCTCATTCTCACAACTTGTTTCTTTTCTAAAGTTTCAGTCATTAAAATCAAATATTTTTAGTTAAGAATGTCAAACTCATATTTTCTACTTTGTTTTGTTTTATGTACATCAACAATGTTGGAGGAGTGGTGGTGGTTAACAGAACTATATGTTGTTGTATGGGGCAAATCAAAAGAATAAAAAGCAATGATGTTAGATGAGTCCCCACAATAAATTTTCCAGCAAGAACAACAGCTACCAATTATTGTCCCCAAAATTGATGTCAATGATGATAATAAACCTCAGTTGGTCATAATTGAAGATCAAACAAGCACAGAGAAGCAGTGAGCATTATCAAACTAAGTGGTCACCTTATTGGGATATATCTATGACCATATATAGTGTGACACGACATTAGTCTAACAAAATATGAAATGCATATCTTCCTGTTGTATTGCATTGTTGGCTATAACAAAAATAAATAAAAGCGAGTCGTAACGGTAATGATCAAGACTGTCTCATTTTGTACGTAACTTTCAACTTGTGCTTAATACTTGAAATTGTCTCAAAAAATGGAACAAGAAAAAACTAACTAAGATGGAAGGTTTTGGACACACCATTTAGACACTCACACATAAAAATATATTTCATTTAATTATTTAAAAAATAAATATGATCTAATTATTTTCTCTCTCTAACTTTTCTCAATTATGTATATGTGCCTAAATTTAGTGACCAAACACTTGTGCCTAGACAAGTATTTTCCTTGAATCATCCATCTCAATATGACTCAATCATATGGTTCGACCAATAAAATACTGGTTCAATCCATCACTAATGACCCACTATTCTCCCTAAAATTTGGGTGCTTAAGATTTTAAAACATTGATAGCCATAAATACTTTAGAGAGAAAAAAGATATACCCAAACATTAATTATTAATTAATTAGTTTAGAATAATCTTTACAATGAATTGTTATATTCCCTTTTGAAGCTACACACAATTTTTTTTCTTCTTTCTTTTGGTACAAGAAACGTATATAAAAAGAAACACATATTCCTTTGTGATATATTAGGAATCCAATCATCACCACTCATGTATGGGACACCCGTTTGAGGAATCCAATCATCACCACTCACAAAGTTAGACATTGTGAAATTTGATGAATCAGTGGCACTCATTGGTCCTCTATTATCATATTCTGCATAATATAAAGTGCTCAATGCAAAATCACCATTCCATTCACGCCAACTTTAGGAGCCAAATCATCTGCTGGTTTAATAGTTGCATTTTGTATAGAAATTCCAGTGTTTTGATTCGGGTCGGTTCGACCTTGAGCTGTGATAGGATTAAATTGTCCACTTAAAGGAAGGCGAGGATAGATGTTACAATTTTGCAAAACAACTGCACCATTTCCAAATATGAAGTCAACTGTTCCATAGATATCACATTCTCTATAAAACTGCCTCAAAGAATGTGTATATAGTGTGTCTTGATACCCTTCAAAGCTGCAACTATAAAAGGTAGACATGTCTGCTCCACTTCTTAGTGCAACTGCTTGATGTTTTGCTGCTCCAGCGGTGTTGCGAAATGTTATGTTAACTGCCACGAACCCTTGAGCAACCACAGCTGCAAATCCACATGAACCATCAAGTTAGTGAAATTGTTGACAACTAACGTATCTTCATGCATGCATATAAGTCATGACATAATATAGGTTAACAATTTTTGTGTGAAACTAACCAAAATCCGATGTTAGAAACCAACCAAAATTATCAATCGTTATTCAAACCAATTTCTTGAAATAGATTACTAAATAATTTTGTGATTTGATGACATTACGCTCTTGATTTAGCAACAAAAAAAAAATTATGATTTGGTCACTAAATGAGTTGTGAATATGTAGCAATTTCTTGTAGTGGTCTATTTAATATGTCTAGGTACTATTTTTCTTACCAAAGGGGGCTGAATTGAATGTTGTGAAACCATCAGCGACATTGCGATTTCCTATGATAATTGTTTGATTGATTCCATCTCCAATCATCATTAAGTATTTCTTCTTTTTCTCAATAGAAACATACTCTTCATACACACCTTCAGTAATAAAAATGAGGAAGTATCCATCACTAGCAACTGTGTTATATGGTGCAGCAGCTATTGCATCATTGATAGTGGTAAAGTTTCCACTTCCATCTTGACTAACAACAACAATATCACTTACCAAAATACTATCTTCATCAGTTTGAAGTAGTTTTCTCCCATGGCGTCGAGCAGATCGTAAATCGCACGTGCTTTATTTGACATCTTCAATGGTAAATTACCATTTTTGAAATTCAAATGTCTCCCTTTTTGTGGCCATGACGTTCTTATTTTATTCTCGGGCATCCAACCCTTCAGGAACAAGGCTAGGGTTACGCTATGAAGCTTTATGTCATCGGAGAGAGATAATGACAAGTCATTTTTCACTTTTTGATCAGAAGCTGTTGTGTTTAGACCATCCAAACATGTTTGTTGGTTAGTCAAAACGGCGCTGAGGAAAGTTTCAAAATCTTCGGCTTGAGAAGTTGGAAGAACGTTACTAGATTGATTTGTTGTGCCATAAGTATTTGATAAGTATTCAAAACTTAGGTTAGCAAGGTATTGACAATCTTCAAGAGCACGAATTGTGGATTGAGACAAAGACGAACTTCCTTGAAGATATGAGTCCAATAAGTTCACGAACTTACGGGATTGTGATAAGGACTTTCGAATAGAAATGCGACCATAGTCATGTTTCCATTTTGATTACCAAGAACGGTTTTACAATAAGCAGGGTTTATGGCACCCTTACAAATGGTTTCAGGTGGAACATTATTTGCTACACACAATGATACAAAGAATAAGATTGAAAGTAGAAAGGAAACATACAACTTCATGAAGGTGAAGTTTTTGAATGCCATTGGTATTTGAATGAATGGATAAAAGGGTTGTTATAGCTAGATGGATGAATATAAGATGCATGGCTTCTATAGGGTTTATATAGTAGCTATGAAGATTTTTTGTCACATTAGGGAGCTTCTACGGTGCAGTAAGGAAACTGACTTTTTTGAAAAAGTTAATTTTGATATTAATGTTTGATTCATTTTTAAATTGTTGATTACTGATTAATGATCAATAGTAATTCATCTAGTAATGCTTGCAACATCTTGGGCTTACATGTACTATTTTATCATTGGAATCTTTAACATGCAAAGAGAGTTGATGATATTATGTGATAGTCTTAAGTGTTACACTTTGTGAGGTGTTACACTTAAAACAAGGTAGGATAAAATTAGATTAAGTGTAGTCTTGTTAATCTGATGAATTGATGATAATATGAGGACTGAACGTTTGATACCATTGTACAAACAATGGGGTGTTACTCTCTACATTTTTGATGTTATAGTGTTAACTTCACCAAAAAAGTCATTCTCATGACTTCACCGTAGAATTTTCCTAATATAATATCATTAGTGAGAATGAAGAAAAGTCAACTATATTCTTAGTAGCCTAGCTACAAGGAATTTGTATCTTTGATGTTGATGTTTTGGCTACCGTGAATGCATTCACCAATACCAACCTACTATTGTGAATATTTAATTTCATTAGAGATTTAGGATGAACGTAAACATTCATCAAGTTCAACAATGTAATGGTTTATGTATACAAATATTCCTTGGGATTTTATTTACTTGTTTAGATTTTGGTACAAATTTAGTTCGATACACGACTTATGATCTTGGATCCGTGGAATATAAAAATTATAGCTTAGTTGTCAACTCTGTGGTTGGTTCCCAGCAATCACAAGACACAAATATTCAAATGAAAATATTTTCGACAAGAGAACATAAACGTGGATACCATGTATTGTTTCTCGACGTTATGTTTGGTAAAACCGGAAATGTGATGTGAGTGATATTTCTTTCTAATTATAGCTACTACATATTTATACGTACGAAATCCTTGTGCTAAGTTTAGTAAAATAATATAGGGGGGCAACAGTTGATTATAATTCCATTTTTTATAATATTATATTAAGGATTAGGTCCATTTTTTACCATCAGTACTGATGGTAATATCTCCCACATTAATCACACTTTCATTAGCCTTATCCCTAAAATTAGTTCTCCTAATACTCCTGTTGAGTTTAGACTTATTAGCCTTTGCAATGTGATCTTGAAAATTGTTACTAAGACTCTGGTTAATAGTGTTAAACAGATTCTTCCTCGTATTATTAAAGATTTTCAAAGTGCTTTTGTAACAACCCATATTTTACTCTAGTTAAATATTTCATACCTACAACCTTATCAGCACTAACTTAAGTAAGTTAGAAAGAAAAAAAAATATAATTAGTGGACAAAGAACACTCTACTAAAGGAGTAGGATGCAATATGATGAGAGTAGGATGTAAGAGAAGTAATGGTATTTTTATAAGGGTAGTTTAGTAACGTGACACTATGAAATTCCATATATATCGACCAAGAAATATATACTGAAGTTCTAATTGAGAAATATGGTCTATCATTCATACATGAATTATGCTCTTTATCTAAACTGTTCTGCTCATTCCCAAAGTAAATGTCCAAAATGCATTTACGTGACTTAAGTCACGCTAGTGTATACGTTACCTGAGTTAAATCACGCTGCACGACTTAACTCACGCAACTTGTAGCTCAGCGTGACTTAAGTCACGCAACATTGAGCCTCTGCGCGAGTTAACTTGTGCTAGTTGGCCGGTTGTTAGAGCTCAGGAACACACGTTTTTTGGACGGTGGTCAATGCATTTTAATGGTTTTTACACATTTTTTTTAGTTTTTCCACGTTTTTTGACCTCATTAAGTGCTATGTTACCTTAAACCACCTATAAATACCCTCACAAACTTCATATATTCCTCACATTATCTCCTCCCACTCTCTCCCCCTCTTTCTCTTCTTCATTTTTGCTTCTTTAGTCTTTAGGCTCTTTATACCCCTTTAGATATATAGCAATAGCTTTGGGGGGAATAGTGGTCAGTCGAGTTTGGGAAAAAGACATCATCCCTTTGAGGTAAAATTAGGTTTGCTTCCTTTTACTCCCAAAATCTTTTTACCGTGTGTAAAAAGAATCATCATGGGGGTATAAAAGGAACCAAATTTAAATTTACCTCAAGGGATCTTGATGTTGTTTTCCCCAACAGGACTGATCACTGTTTTCCCAAGAGTTATTGCTATATACCGAAGAGGGTAAAAATAACTTTTTACCCCCAAGAGGGTAAAAAGATATTAAGTAGATTAATGAATTCAAATAAAATATATTTTTTGCTTATTGTAATGTTTGAATGATATTAATAAAACGAGAGTTATATTAATTAATTTTATTTTTATTTGTATTTAAATTTGCATTTTATTTTATGTTTATGATTATGTATTGAATAAATAAATATTGAATAAATAAAATTGAATTTATTTTCTAATTTTGTATTCAATGAATAAATAAATTAGAATAAATATTGAATTAGAATAAAATCGAATTTATTTTCTAATTTCGAATTTATTTCAAGTGCATAAATAAATTAGAATATAAGAAATAAATAATTTGGAATAAAATGAACAAATAATTTAGAATAAAGTAAAAAAATAATTTAGAATAAAGTAACAAAAATAATTTAGAATAAAGTAAATAAAATAATTAAGAATAAAGTGAATAAAAAGAATAAACTAAATAAAATAATTTAGAATAAAGTAAATAAAAAAATTTACTTGGGTAAGCCATGGATCAGAGAACATAATAAAGCCAACATCGATGCCAACTTAAAGGTTCGAGGTCAATGGGGTTTAGGTTCGATCGTACGTAATGAAGAAGGGTTGATTATGGCTGCAGGAACTTGGGTAATCCATGGATCAGAGAACGTAATGGAAGCTGAAGCTTGTGCTCTAATGAAGACCATGTGTTTTTCTCTAGATTGTGGTTTTAGGAAAGTTCATTTTGAAAGTAATAATAAGACTCTGATTCATAAACTTCAGGAGGGTGAGCTTATGGATAGATCTTATCTTGGCCTTATCCTAGACGAAATCTACAAGCTCCAATCAGAATTTGTCATTTGTCGTTTCAGTTTTGTTCCTAGAGAGGAAAATATGGTAACCCATAAGTTAGCTCAGTTGGCCCATTCTAAACCAAACATAGTTTGGATAGAGGAGGTGCCCTTAAAAATCCATGATGTATATTTCAAAGATTTGCTGAATTAATGTAATTTCTCTTGTTTTTTTCAACAAAAAAAAAATGAAAATAGTCGATGATAATCCAATGGTTCTACTTTCCTATTTGCTAGTTGAATTTCTCACTATTGTTGAGAAGAAAATTCAAACCTTGCCCAACTTTTCTTTTTCATTAAGTTGTGTTTTACCGAATATTTATTTTCTTTGAATAATAAATATTATGAAATTAATTTGTGTGGGTTAGGGGGTTGAGTAACTCAGCTAATTTAAATTAAGGATAAAGAATTTAAAGTCTAAAGTTCAAATTCGGTTGAAGGAAAAAAAAAATTAATGTAACTACCAACATTTTCCATAAATAAAATTGTGTTGGTTGAAATTAATGTGTATAATTAATAACACAAGAGCATGGTTAAATTTGTCGTTTTTTGAGATTAGACATAAACATAAGGACAAATTTATCAAAATGAGTGAGCTTCGATCTATTTATACTGGCAGGGTAAGTGGAATTCCACTAAGCGAATTTGTAGCTTGTTTAGCAAATTGACTTTTAATCATTTTGAATTAAGGAATATGTTAATCAGTGTTTCTGGGGTATTGGTTAAGTAATTAAAAGAGATAATATTTTATTAAAAAGTGGTGTAATAATTAGTTAGTCAAAAGTAACAGTTTATATTTCTAAAACAATTTTTCTACTTTTGAATTTCCTAACCCTTGAAGTAATTATCAGTTGTTCTTGGTGAGTCATTAACCGCCATAATTCGCTATGCACAGTATTCACTTTGCTAAGTTAATTTTCCTTGTTTTACTTCAAATATCTCCACTTTGCTTTGCTCGCTTATTGAATTGACTCATAGCCATGTCTTTGGCCACACGGTACACCCTAATGTACCTAATTGGGCAATATTATATAACATAAAATGCCCAATCGTACACAAGTAGGATCCATCTCCTTACCTATTAGAACACAAGAACATATGAAAATAAAATCATTCTCAATCTCAAGACCTAATTACTAAATAAACGTTGTTTTCTATCAAACCAAGTAAGTAAATTGGACAATTATCAATTATTAGGAGATCTTGTAGATTGAATCAAAAGTCTATCTTTATCTTGGTTCATTTGCAAGGATTGTAGCAATAAAAGCCAAGTCTTTTCGGATTCCTGGTCAATAATTTCAATTGCTTGTTTTTAAATATAAATCTAACTATTAATTTTGTTTTAATAGGTTTCGAGTACCCTGTTGTCCAAAAAGTTTTGCTTATAAAAAAAAAAAAAAACATGGATGTCTTATAAAAAGTATGTACTGAAGTTCTATGGTCTATCATTCACACATTTGTCGCAATGTACCCTGCATGACTTTATTTAATTGCGCATGCTAGCCTTGGCCTTTTGGGCCTACTCACGTGTTTAGGTATTACTTCACTATCATCAATTGCATGAATAGAAAACAGGTTAAAGCAATTAGGTATGGAAGAAAGTACACCTCTAATAGAAATATTTAGACTTTTGAAATATCATCACATTCACATGGCTTCTTTCCATACTCCTAACATATATATAATAATACTTATTGAATGAAGTTAATAATTTCAACTTTCAAGTGATAGACAATGGCATGTGAAAACTGAAATGGTGATGAAAGAAAGAGTTTTTTTTTTTTTAATCAGCAAATATTATTAAACGACATCCCTTCAAGACGCAAGGTATGGACGAACAAGATACAAATGGTGCCGCATATAGACGGTACACCATAACCACCTAACAAAGCCCCTGAAGATAACCAACCAAAACACATCACCACCTAAGACGGACACCTTAACAGAAACAAACACTATAAACACAGTCCACAATCACCCATCATCACTACTCACCCCCAACGAACACCCCTAAAATAAAACTCCAAGACTTCAACACCTAAGTCGAGCCACAAGCGAAAAGCTCCTAACCAAATGAACATGAAAGAAAGAGTGTATGATGATTTATCATTATTGCTTTGTTTGCACAACATGATAAGAAGATGGAGAATAGTACTATACCATCTTTTCTCTTATTTCACAATCTTCATCTAAATAAGGAAGGAATCTAATTTCTAATTCTGGTAACAAATTCATTCATTCATTCATCCGTGACTATGCTATGCACAATTGCACATGGATGGACCACTGCCAAACCCAAAAGCATCAAGGACATTTGTTCACGGTCTCGTTTTTTTGCCATTGTACCAAATTGTTCACAGGTCTGTTTTATTTTTTATGTGTCAAAATTGAATATAAAGTTAGCTAAAATTGAGATGAGTTGATTGAATTAGTAGAGGGTTCACTCATATCTCATAATATGGTCTAAACATGGATTCACTACACGTGTTAAAACTACAACACAACCTCTGGATACCAATCACAATATTTTGAAGATAATATCTTTCAGCCACTTCTTCTCTATATTTAGGAGCTTAATGACCCTTTCACTATCACTTTCTACAATCACCTTTCATAAACTACAATCCTTCGCAAGCACCAACGTCTGCCGCCGTCAACTACCGCACCGGAGTGCTGTTGTGGTCGTGTAAGTCTTTCTTCCAGAAAATTGTGTAGTTTTTGCTTTAAATTAAATTTTTTTTTAAATATTTGATTTGATGTAACCAGCAAGGATTATGAAATGAGGAAGAAGAGAGGACAAAGTATAATAAACGGTCTACATTCAAAGGTGAGGAAAGCAGTTCTCAAAAATGATCCTTCAACTGAGGAAAGATTCGAAGGATTACTTTAATCTCCGGGCAAGGTAAAAAAACAATTTCTTTAGCTTACTAGATAGATATATTTTCTAAAATGATACATAAGCATAAAAAGATATTGAAAACTGAAATTTATATTAAATATATTTGATTTTTTTTAATCCGTTTTACTTATATTTTATTCTCATAAGGAGTATTAGTATAATTCCTTAAAAAAATATCATTATGATAACATCTATTTAATTATACTTTTTAGTAAAAAAATTAACTTTTCAATAATCTCATGAATATGCCTAATTTGTCAAATATTAGATTTAAATTTGGCAAATTGGTCCCTATTTTGATAAATATAAGAAATATTTTTTATCATATTTGTGCAGATTGGAAGGCATGAAAATCAAGGAGATAGGATGACTGCTTTTGTCACTGACACTCTTCTAAATTTATTGCAAACTAAATAATCAATTTAGTCTCTAAAATCAAACACATTAAACTCTATGCTGCATGACATTAACCGAACTTTCAACATAATATATAAAATTGAAAATCTTTGATCGCATCAACATAAGTCTTTTTGGATCGGTACATTTCTACATTAAATATTTTTTCCGGAAAAGATTAATGTGATCAATGCTTTTCAATTTCAAGAATTATTTTGAAGTTTCTTTAATTTAAGAGATAGCATTATACAAGGACTACAATTTTAAAGACTAAATTGATAATTATGCACACTTCTCATTCTCATAACTTGTAATTTCTTTTCTAAAGTTTCATTCATTAAAATCAAACATTTTTTGGTTAAGAATGTCAAACTCATATTTTCCACTTTGATTTGTTTTATGTACATCAGCATTGTTGGAGGAGTGGTGGTGGTCAATGCTTCTCTTTCTTGGGGATGAAGCTAACGTCAGCATCTTTTGGATCTGCTGTGATGAGCTCCGTTCCTTCTATGACCTTTATACTTGCATTAATTTTTCGGTAAGGCAATTATTCTAATTCAAATGATCATATTATTTAATTAAATAATAACTAGTTATGCATATTGCTCACGAACTTAGTATACCGTAATAATAGAAACAAGCACGAATATATATCATTTTCTTATGACAAATTGAGAGAATCCGACTAAAAGTGTTTTAGATACTTGAGATTTTAATAAGTGATTTAAATTCATTTATATACATTTTATTTTTGAGCAGATTGGAACGTATGAAGATAAAGGAGATTGGAAGTCAAGTGAAAGCGATTGGAACTATAGTCAGCCTTGAAGGAGCACTATTAATGATACTCTACAAAGGTCCTTTTCTTCAAGCTGCTAAGTCATCAGCACATACTATGTACCCTGAAAATGTGAATGACCCTAGTGGTTCACATTGGCTCGTTGGAGCATTGTATCCTTATTATAAGAAATTGTTTTGAGAATTTCTTATCACTTTGAAACATGTCATGAACTTGATAGTGTCTTCTAAATGAAATTAATGTACCATTTTGAAAACTGAGTGAAAATGAAATGCATATGTATTGTTACTTGAAATTGTGTACTTATTAATGAACTTAAGAATGACTACAAGCATTTGGAAAATCGATTTAGGAGAATTTGAGTAGTTGAGCCAAGGTAGGAGGAACTTAGACTGAACAAATAGTGCATTAGATGCGCAGGTAATAGTTGAGACTTTTCTGCATACATTTTACTATCCTAGTTGATATCCATATGCTGGAGCGTTAATGTTGGTTGCGAGATCTTTGTGCACATGATTAATAGTAATTCTCCCATGTAAAAAGACCTTCCTCAATAAAATTAAGTCCTATCAAGAATTAATCGGTCAATCAAGTTGCATGTAGAAATTTAAATATAAGTTTTTTTTTTAAACAAAATTTAAATATAAGTATAGACATATGGTTTTGCATATTATATACTTTGATGTTGACAAGAAACCAAAGTTGATAGAAAGGGAAGCATTTATAACACGACTCTTCTACATGTGGTGTATTAAACTATTTTTTTTGTTGAGCAAATTAAACTATTAATTATGAAAACTAGAAATATATTTTTGCAAACAACTGAATTGAAACTTAACTTCAATAAAGAATATGAAATATAACACAATAACTTGTGTTGCATACTGGCAAGAAACAATTACGTGTCCAGCCAAAAGCATTTCAATTCTATCTAAAATGTAACTGTAATCAGAATTTGAAGGATATCTCTGAAACCAATTTACTATAAGCATACGCGCTAGAAAATTATGACGAAATCGTATCATAAGTTTGCGACGGGCACACTCCTCTCTAAATTCTAGTGCTAAATTATATTATGTTGTTCCTTAAAAAAAAAATTATTATGTTAAGTGACTATTCTTTACGTATTTCGTGGCAAATCTGCCACTTAAATGTAGATTTATAGTATTGGAAAAACATATATTTGGTCTTAATAATATTTTTTTTAGTTACATGCGAAAGAAGAAAAAAGCAAAGAAAAAGCTATAAAAGTACCTCTTAATACAAGACACATGATTATAATGGATGATTCTCCATCACAAAATATTCATAATGATTAGCACCCTTGTAGAAATTGTATATTATTGAATCAGTACAATGTGTAAAGGCTTTTATATTGATTACCATACACAACAATAGATAGATGTTACTTTTGACTTTGTACACCCAAAAATGATAGATGTTTGCTTTTGTATATTGCTACTCGTTCTTTTTATTAAAGTTACAGAAAGAGAGAACAAAGCTTGGATGTCTTGATGACTAAGGTATGAACGAAGGAATTCCAAATTTCCAAAACTAATATGTTGCACGCTTATTGTGATTTAAGGCAACATATGTAATATGTTGTGAATAATTTTTTTTAACAAGAATTATATTTAAGACATAAAAATATGAATGTATGTATGTATGTGTATATAAATTGTGTGTGCGCGCGCGCGTGCGTGTCTAAAAATTATGTTATATTTTATTTATATTGTATTGAAAAAAGTATATACATATTCTACAATTTTTCTCTACACAGTGACAAGCCTATGCCCTGAGCAATGAGTGCAAACTTTTAACTTTAATTAATAATTACTACCTTTGATCCTTATTATAAGAAATTGTTTTGAGACTTTCTTATTACTTTTTTTTAAAACCCAATATTATAGCAAGCTCCTTAACCTCTCAAAAGAAAGCAGGTGCGAAGAAAAATACAAATCCCGAACGCTGAGACAACAATTTTTCAGTACTATTTATAAAAAAAATATCAAAAATTTTTAATTTATAGTTATTAATTATAACACTTTTTCCAACTCTCATTTAATTTTTTTTTATATTAATGAGTGTATTTAATGCTTTACTAATTTTTTACGATATATTTATAAACATATTTAACAAGTTACAATTATTAATAATCGTATTGATTTTGATATTTTTTTTACTTATAATAAAGACAAAAGTGAGTACATGGTAATGAACAAAATAGACACCATAGAAAAAACTTAAAAACTTGTTAGGTTTACATCTATTGAATGAATATAATATAATATTATATCATTAGCAAAATATAATATAATACTATACTATTAGTAACTAACTAAATTAGACACGTAAGAAAAAAACTGATTTGAAAGCTATTGTTGTGTGTTGTAGGAGGTGCAACAAATATTTTTCAGGGTGTTTATAGTGCATGAAATATCAGAAATTAGTGTGGATTTTGAAATTTGAGGGAATGCAGTTGCATCCCCTGTCTCCAACGTGCCTCCGCCAATGATTATACAGGTGAGTCACATATAAAATTTCAAACAATGTAGATCTATTTTGATTTTAACCCTTGTTTTTTTTTTCATATGGTGCTTTTAACCCTTGTTTTATCTTCTAGTTCTCTCTAAAGGGTTTTTGATTTTGTATCAATCGCAAGTCAAAACACTGAAAAAGTATCCAGCAGAAATGTCCCTAGCGACATGGATTTGCTTTGCTGGTGCTATTCAAAACAGTGTCGTAACTATCTTCATGAAGTGAAAACACCCGGAAGCGTGGTGTTTGGGCCTAGACTCCAGGCTATTCGCTCCAATATACGCGGTATTGCTAAATTTTAATTTTATTTTTTATTTTTAAGAAGTTAGGACTAAGTTACAACGTTAAGCAAATATTTAAATTTGTTTGACATTTTTTCTTTTAATGTGTTTTTCACAGGGAATAGTTGCATCCACAATTTCATACTTTGTGCAAGGCTATGTAACAAAGACTATGCGACCTGTCTTTGTTTCTTCGTTTACTCCGTTGCGAATGATTATCGTCACTGCCTTTTCTTGCATTTTCCTCAAAGAGAAACTCCACCTAGGAAGGTACCATTATAGCAACCCAGAGTGTATTGCAAACTAAATAATCAAGGGGGTTCAAACTTTTGAACTTTTATATATGTATGTATGTATGTATGTATGTATGTATGTATGTATGTATGTATGTATGTATGTATGTATGTATGTAGGTATGTATGTATGTATGTATGTATGTATTGTATGCGTGCGCGCGCGTGCGTGTCTAAAAATTATGTTATATTTTATTTATATTGTATTGAAAAAAGTATATACATATTCTACAATTTTTCTCTACACAGTGACAAGCCTATGCCCTGAGCAATGAGTGCAAACTTTTAACTTTAATTAATAATTACTACCTTTGATCCTTATTATAAGAAATTGTTTTGAGACTTTCTTATTACTTTTTTTTAAAACCCAATATTATAGCAAGCTCCTTAACCTCTCAAAAGAAAGCAGGTGCGAAGAAAAATACAAATCCCGAACGCTGAGACAACAATTTTTCAGTACTATTTATAAAAAAAATATCTAAAATTTTTAATTTATAGTTATTAATTATAACACTTTTTCCAACTCTCATTTAATTTTTTTTAATATTAATGAGTGTATTTAATGCTTTACTAATTTTTTACGATATATTTATAAACATATTTAACAAGTTACAATTATTAATAATCGTATTGATTTTGATATTTTTTTTACTTATAATAAAGACAAAAGTGAGTACATGGTAATGAACAAAATAGACACCATAGAAAAAACTTAAAAACTTGTTAGGTTTACATCTATTGAATGAATATAATATAATATTATATCATTAGCAAAATATAATATAATACTATACTATTAGTAACTAACTAAATTAGACACGTACGAAAAAAACTGATTTGAAAGCTATTGTTGTGTGTTGTAGGAGGTGCAACAAATATTTTTCAGGGTGTTTATAGTGCATGAAATATCAGAAATAAGTGTGGATTTTGAAATTTGAGGGGATGCAGTTGCATCCCCTGTCTCCAACGTGCCTCCGCCAATGATTATACAGGTAAGTCACATATAAAATTTCAAACAATGTAGATCTATTTTGATTTTAACCCTTGTTTTTTTTTCATATGGTGCTTTTAACCCTTGTTTTATCTTCTAGTTCTCTCTAAAGGGTTTTTGATTTTGTATCAATCGCAAGTCAAAACACTGAAAAAGTATCCAGCAGAAATGTCCCTAGCGACAAGAATTTGCTTTGCTGGTGCTATTCAAAACAGTGTCGTAACTATCTTCATGAAGCGAAAACACCCGGAAGCGTGGTGTTTGGGCCTAGACTCCAGGCTATTCGCTCCAATATACGCGGTATTGCTAAATTTTAATTTTATTTTTTATTTTTAAGAAGTTAGGACTAAGTTACAACGTTAAGCAAATATTTAAATTTGTTTGACATTTTTTCTTTTAATGTGTTTTTCGCAGGGAATAGTTGCATCCACAATTTCATACTTTGTGCAAGGCTATGTAACAAAGACTATGCGACCTGTCTTTGTTTCTTCGTTTACTCCATTGCGAATGATTATCGTCACTGCCTTTTCTTGCATTTTCCTCAAAGAGAAACTCCACCTAGGAAGGTACCATTATAGCAACCCAGAGTGTATTGCAAACTAAATAATCAAGGGGGTTCAAACTTTTGAACTTTTATATATGTATGTATGTATGTATGTATGTATGTATGTATGTATGTATGTATGTATGTATGTATGTATTGTAGGCGTGCGCGCGCGTGCGTGTCTAAAAATTATGTTATATTTTATTTATATTGTATTGAAAAAAGTATATACATATTCTACAATTTTTCTCTACACAGTGACAAGCCTATGCCCTGAGCAATGAGTGCAAACTTTTAACTTTAATTAATAATTACTACCTTTGATCCTTATTATAAGAAATTGTTTTGAGACTTTCGTATTACTTTTTTTTAAAACCAAATATTATAGCAAGCTCCTTAACCTCTCAAGAGAAAGCAGGTCCAAAGAAAAATACAAATCCCGAACGCTGAGACAACAATTTTTCAGTACTATTTATAAAAAAATATCAAATTTTTTTAATTTATAGTTATTAATTATAACACTTTTTCCAACTCTCATTTAATTTTTTTAATATTAATGAGTCTATTTAATACTTTACGAATTTTTTACGATATATTTATAAACATATTTAACAAGTTACAATTATTAATAATCGTATTGATTTTGATATTTTTTTACTTTTAATAAAGACCAAAGTGAGTGCATGGTAATGAACAAAATAGACACCCTAGAAAAAACTTAAAAACTTGTTAGATTTACCTCTATTGAATAAATATAATATAATATTATACCATTAGCAAAATATAATATAATACTATACTATTAGTAACTAACTAAATTAGACACGTAAGAAAAAAAAACTGATTTGAAAGCTATTGATGTGTGTTGTAGAAGGTGCAACAATTATTTTTCAGGGTGTTTATATTGCATGAAATATGAGAAATTAGTGTGGATTTTGAAATTTGAGGGGATGCAGCTGCATCCCCTGTCTCCAACGTGCCTCCGCCAATGCTCTTGCCCAAATAAATTGGTTTTTGTTATTTTTTTTATTTTAATTTACGGTTATCTGGTATTGTTTATGGTGAGATTTAGCCTGGGAAAGACAAGTTGTTTCCCATGATGGGAAAGGCTGGTTTTTTAGGACAGCTGGAGGTTGTCACCTGTTGAGTCCAAACAAAAAAAACTGTAGATTTCATATTTTAATATTGTCTATCGTTCTACTAATTCACCACCCCTTTTATCATGACAGCATAAACTACTTTTACTAACAATTTATTTTAATATACAGCATCTTATTTTGTTTCAGATTCTTTTCTAACTCAGACATAAAACTGCAAGTTTGGTGAAGTTCTTCATAGAAAAACCCAGCAAAGCCAAAAAACCAAATACTCTCCTACTATTGTTTAACGAAAGATTCCTTGAAAACATCCATTTTTCTTTCACTTGCTGATAGAATTTCGACAATGGCAGTTGGAGAATTTCCTTAAAATTTGTTCAACCACACCCATCAGATCTAGAACAACTATTGTTTTTAGTCAAAGAAATGTAAAGTTTTTCACAATATGTACGATTTACCCACTTAATATGTACAGTTAAAAAGGTTATGGTTCTATTGATGTGGTGATTTTCTAAATCTTTACATTTTCTTCTTGTTGTGGTTCTTTAGATCTGAACTTTTAGTAAGAAAAATTGGTGGAGATAATGAAGATTCCTTTGTAGAACACATGAAGATGAATAATTAATTTTTAATTAAAAAATATGTTAAATTAAGTTCACAAATCTTAATAATCTGGGTTTTTTTTTTGGGGACAACTCTTAGAAAGAAGAAGAAAAAATTACAGGGGTGATGGTGAGCGGCCAAAACGCACAGTGTTGGGAGCAAAGAAGAAGAGGAAAAGCATGTTTTCTGTGTGAATATAATATTCATTTGATATTTAAATAAATAAAAAGGGTAATTTAATTAGTTAAGGCAATTAAATTTTCTCACCAAAAAAGTAATTGAATTTAATTAGTCAGAGAATGATCTCCTTTTTCAAAAGAAGAACACCGTACCCAAAAAAGTAAACAACCGGTTGCCAGTGTTTAATCTTATCCGTTGAATATTTTTATTATTATATCAATGGTTCAAATTCAACTTTCCCATGATGGGAAAATACTTTGCTTTCCCAGGCTAAATCTCACCATTGTTTATGGTTTGATTTTTCATCTTATAATCTTATCCTTGTGTGCATGTCTTCCTCAATGAATATCAAATTGGCAAAATCAAAAAAATGATGAGCAGAACTTTAGCCTTGGCATTGATATGGATAATGTATCTTGGTACGAAAAAATGTAATATGCATAGAACTTGTTCTCTGATACTAACCTTATTTCTAAATTGAGCAAAAGCATTGCATGAAGGATTAATTTTGGTTTTGTGCTATCTTCTTTGATTCCCTTCATCACGGATTTATATTCAGTCTTTGTATATCAGCTTTGTCTTCTTCGCTGTTTTGCCTAGAGATAGTAAAGTTCATAGTTTGATCCTTTGGAGGAAACAGTTGGTCAAATCTGAAATCTACCATGAGACGGACACTATATTGGGCTGCCATTCATGTTATAATAAGAACTTGACAGAACTTGGGTTTAACTTTCCTTATCGCAAAAGAATCACTACAAAAAAACGCGTGAATTCCGGCGGTTAAATTTTGCATATTGCGGCGGTTTTAGCCGCCACTATTAGCCAAACTGGCGGTTCAGAAAAATGCCGGAATTTTGGCTGCCACAAAGATTAAAACGGCAGTTTAATACTAACCGCCATGAAAACTGCCGTAATACGCAATGCATATAGCGGCGGCTAGTTGATTGATTAAAACGGCGGTTTCAACCGCCCTATTGTACACAATTTCAGAAGAAAAAATTGCGCATAGTGGCAGTTTTAACCGCCAAAATTGTTGTAATTTAATTTTTTTTAAAAAGGAACTATGGCAGTTTCAACCGCCACAATTGCCTCTTTTTTAATAAAAAAATTGAATAATGATTATTAGGTAGAAAGCAAACATTTTTTTGGCCCAAAAATCATAAAGGAAATGATAAGAAACGTAGAAAAATATGGACATCATATAAAAATATAAGAATTGTAACAAATCATATAAGTATTTTTCTTTTTAATAAGCAAATGAATTAAATGAGTACAAGGGTCTAACCCATACAAAGAGAGTTTTTGACATACAACACAGGAGATGATTACATTGCCAACTAGAGTACAAATAGCTAACATCGCCATTCTTTTTACTGCAAAACCAGTCCCAAAAAAATTTAGTTCTCTCCCAAAAGCCATTGATGTCAGCACCTCCTGCAAAAGTGATATTATTTCTGTAATTTCTGTAACAAATATTTATCACAACATTATTTACTTCTTAAACTGTTGTAATGTTTCATGCCATGATTCAACAAGTTTATTGTCATTGATTCATTAAGTGTTCCAACATACTTATCCTCCAATTGAATCCCAAATTTCAAGTAATTAAAATGATGGTCAATGCTAGATAACATAACTCAGAAGAAACACATAGATTGCAAAGTAATAAAACCAATACCTTGGACATGTCGACAACAATGTATGATTATCGTATTGCCCTTGTGAATTTGAGCAGTAGCTGTGTTTGAAGCAAGGGTGCGAAGGCGCCTACAATACTAGGCGTGTTGAATAGAAATCGTATCTATGGGGTGAAGAAGTCCAAATTCATCTTCCAGCAAGGACTCCCATGATCTATCTCTTATGTATAAGCTCTCTCCCAAAGATCAATTACATGCCTAGTAGAAAACCTGAATTGTCTTTAGTAATTCAATATCTTACTTTGTATTGAAGTTTTATATATCCTATACTTCAAATGTTATCAAGGTTAGTAGTTGCAAACACAAAACTCCAATGTTAGACATGTCATTTAAGTTTCTTAAACCAGGGAACAAAGAAAGAACCAAAATCCTCATTTGTCATTACCTGCCTCTTGAGAAGAAAGCTAATGCCAAATGTAAATCCCCAATGGTTGCAGTTGCCATGATTCAAGCTAACAAAAAAAAATTCAAAAATAAAAATTCAAGCTGTTAGAATAAATTCACAACAGATAAAGCTAACAAATTCCCTATAAACCCAACTTCAAATTCTTCATTTTCCATTCAATTGTATATCAAATCAATACCTTAATCATCTCTACCAAATGATGGACCCCCCTCTCTCCAAGAAACAATGGCTGAAAAAATAAAACATAGTCACTTATTATATAAATTCAAAACAAGCAAAAACAAAAATGAAATCGTTGGTGGCAAAATAGAAGACAAAGCATTATCCAAATCAACAATCATTAATTTTCTTCAAACATCTATACCATGTTGTAATGTAATGAAGCTGGCACCTGCAGCCACATAACACACATTCAGTTACTTCAAAACTCTAAACTTTTGTAGTTCTATGTGAATTCACAGTCATATTAATAAAAGAACCCATCTGAAGATTAATGATAATCAGGACAAAATGTATAGACACCAAAAAACAAAAGAATATGACAACATCAGACACAAACAACTTCAATAAAAGGTAAATCAATTTCAGAAGCATGTAGACTAAATAATGAGAAGGATTCACAATTGAAAACAAGGAATTCATCCCAACAACACACCAAATCTAGAATTTATCAATTCAGAAACCAGTTCGCAAATAAACAAGCAACCTAGGGTTGTCCAAAACAGAAAAAACCTAAAACATAGAACCACAACTTTTTGGATTTAACAAAAGCAAAAGTAATTTAAAACAAAGAGAGCGGAAATAAACAGTGCAGAAGCAAAAGAACTAAAGTTGAGATATGGTTTTAGGATCAAATCGAGTTCAAAACTGAACGAAAGAGGTACAATCAGTTTACCAAATCCTTGAAATGCAATAAGCACGAGAAATTTAAAAAAGAACAAGAAAACCAATGCGAAAAAAAGAAAGAAATACAATACAATCAATTTACCCTAATTCAAGGAAGCCTCGGAGCATCAGAGACTTGATAGAAATCCTGAAATGGTAGAGAATATGAGATCAATATATTCCATCAATCGTTTCAGCATTACTTTATTACTTAACATCCATAGAATGACAAACAAACTATGATATACAACAAAATGTTATTTCATGCAATGGAGGACTCAAACATCATTGTTTACAATATACAGTACACCACAACTTTCTTTCTTTTTGTTTGTTTATCATTTAACTGATTAATCCAACCTAATTAATATACTAAAATCTGAATCACAAATCAGCTAACAAGATCAAATGAGTTCAAACCACCATATGATACAACTTCAAATAGCTTCAAAACTTAAAAATTAAATTGAAATTGCACTAAACAGAAAGTAATAAATCCAAAGATACACCAAATCAAAAAGTTCATATCAGAAGTGGTAACATACACAATATTTGTTCAAGAACCTGGATGAAGGGCTCTTTCTATTCTGACTTTGTCCTCTTCGACAGCAGGAGACTGAGGTAATTTTCAACTGCATGAATCACAACACCAACTAAAATAAAGAATAATACAAACCAAAGATTAAGCAAACTTCATACCCAGTTTCAGGTTCCAGATTAAGCATAGATATATTATCTTAAATTTATCTCTTCACTCCAATTTCAGTAACTCATTCATCGATATAAAAGACAAAAGTTATATATGATTAAGAAAAATAACACAAACTAATCCAAAATTAATAAATTCATAAATAACATTTTAAAATCATGAAGAAAAACAAATCAGTAAATAATAACAATATTACTAAAAAAAAATACCAAAGAATCCAATAACACTTCAGAAATAAGCTTCGTGAAATTTTACAAAAATTAAAATTAGAAAGTGAAAAAAGAAAAAAGAAGCATTATCGCAATACCAGGGACATTTGTGAAGGTAGAAAGTGAAGAGAATGTGAGATCCGAACAATCTTTTACTGGATTCAAAGGTGAAGGTTTTGAGGGTTTTGGAAGTTAGGGATTTGGATTAATCGATGGTGTTTGAAGTTTTGGAATTGAGGGTTTCGGTGTTTGAATCGATGGGTTTTGGATGAATCGATGGTGTTTGAGGGTTTGGAATCGATGAAATTGAGGGTTTCATCTTCTGCATGTGGTGTTCTGGATTGAGAAAAAAAATTATGTGTTGAGAAAAAAAAGATGAAGGTTTGGGTTTTTAGTTATAAAAATATATTGTGTTGAGACAAAAAAGATGGAGGGATTTTCTAAATAATTGGGAAAAAAAGAAGAGGGAAGCTAGTGCGCCAAAGTAGTGGCTGGAAAAATTAGAAAGGTTAATACCGGCAGTCTAAAATGCCATTATATACAAGGAATATTATTCAATTAAATTTTGTTAATACTGGCAGTCGAAACCGACGTAATGTACCGTAAAAAGCGGAGGCTATAAAAACTGCCGTAATACACTAGATATAGCGGCGGTCAACACTGACCGCCGAAAAAAAACCGCCGGAAAAAACGCGTTTTTTTGTAGTGAATGAAATATGTCACGAACTTGATAGTGTCTTCTAAATGAAATTAATGTACCATTTTGAAAACCGAGTGAAATTGAAATGCATATGTATTGTTACTTGAAATTGTGTACTTATTAATGAACTTAAGAATGACTACGAGCATTCGGAAAATCGATTTAGGAGAATTTGAGTAGTTGAGCCAAGCTAGGAGGAACTTCTAGACTGAACAAATAGTGCATTAGATGCGCAGGTAATAGTTGCGACTTTTCTGCATACATTTTACTATCCTAGTTGATATCCATATGCTGGAGCGTTAATGTTGGTTGCGAGATCTTTGCGCACATGATTAATAGTAATTCTCCCATGTAAAAAGACCTTCCTCAATAAAATTAAGTCCTATCAAGAATTAATTGATCAATCAAGTTGCATGTAGAAATTTAAATATAAGTTTTTTTTTTTAAACAAAATTTAAATATAAGTATAGACATATAGTTTTGCATATTATATACTTTGATGTTGACAAGAAACCAAAGTTGATAGAAAGGGAAGCATTTATAACACGACTCTTCTACATGTGATGTATTAAACTATTTTTTTTTTGTTGAGCAAATTAAACTATTAATTATGAAAACTAGAAATATATTTTTGCAAACAACTGAATTGAAACACAACTTCACTAAATAATATGAAATATAACACAATAACTTGTGTTGCATACTGGCAAGAAACAATTACATGTCCAGCCAAAAGCATTTCAACTCTATCTAAAATGTGACTGTAATCAGAATTTGAAGGATATCTCTGAAACCAATTTACTATAAGCATACGCACTAGAAAATCATGAGGAAATCGTATCATAACTTTGCGACAGGCACACTCATCTCTAAATTCTAGTGCTAAATTATATTATGTTGAGTGATTATTCTTTACGTATTTCGTGGCAAATTTGTCATTAAAATGTAGATTTATAGTACTGGAAAAACATATATTTGGTCTTAATAATATTTTTTTTTAGTTACATGAAAGAAGAAAAAAGCAAAGAAAAAGCTATAAAAGTACGTCTTAATAAAAGACATCCCCTTTAAGACCAAAATACCCATAAAGACATCCCCTTATAACATCAACTAGTAAAGTTGAGGAGACACATGATGATAATGGACGATTCTCCATCACAAAATATTCATAATGATTAGCACCCAAGTACAAATTATATATTATTGAATCAGTACAATGTGTAAAGGCTTTTTTATATTGATGACCATACACAACAATAGATAGATGTTACTTTTGACTTTGTACACCCAAAAATGATAGATGTTTGCTTTTGTATATTGCTACTCGCTCTTTTTATTAAAGTTACAAAAAGAGAGAACGAAGCTTGGATGTCTTGATGACTAAGGCATGAACGAAGGAATTCCAAATTTCCAAAACTAACATGGGATAATGATTAATGAACATGTTGCACGCTTATTGTGATTTAAGGCAACATATGTAATATGTTGTGAATAAAAATTTTTTAACAAGAATTATATTTAAGACTTAAAAATATGAAACATAATTTAAGGTAAATGTACTAGATTAAAAGACAATTTTGATATTAAAAATAATAATAAAATCAAAGATTAAGCATTCCAGGCTTCCAAATTACTACAATATTGGCCATTCCTGCAGGCCTCATGATCAAAGAGTCAGCCTTTGCCCAAAAACCATAACATCAATTCAAAAGTCAATTTGATTCAAACCATGAAAAAACTAATTTGTAGAGGAAAACTAATAAAGTAATCAAGCTATCGAAAAATGTTACTATTCCAACAGCAATGTAGACAGAAATAACATACATCTTGTAAAGTTCAAATTCATTTTCATATCTTGTTGCTATAAAACTGGAGAGACAAATGTTTATACACTGAATGAATTTATCCAGGCACTATTCATTTCAGAAAGTACAATTTCTTAAATGTAAAATCAATTCAATATCAACTAAATACCTATGTTCTAGAAGTGCCACCATGTTCCCTCTCAACATGCTCCACAAGGGACACGAGATCTGTGAATCCTTTACTACACTTAGGACACGCATCAGATCGGCTGCCACTTCTTTCATGAACTTTTTGCACATGATCGATTAAAGTAGTGATTGAGGAAAACTTGGCACCACATTGAGGGCATTGCTCCACTTGACCACTGTCGTTGCTCTTTCTCCCACCATCGCTTGATGTCCCCCATGCTTGGTTAATTTCACCACTCAACTTTGACATTCCAGCCTCAGCCGAAGCTCGAATATTAGAAGCGGCATTAACAAACCTCTATTTTCTAGATCCACGATTGACAACACTGATTCCTTCCAATTTTTCCCCATGATAATTTGATGATATTTTTATTTTGTGGGTTTTTAAGCTTATTAAAATAAAATAAACCTGAAGCTTCAATTGGTTTTGATTTCCCAGTTCCCACTGTAAACCATCACTTTCCTATCATATAAACTATAAAGGCCATAATATAACTGCTCTGTGCAAAAATTCTCTTGGAAAACCGCTTTTTTTCCTTCAAACTCAGTTTGAAATGGAGGCAAAGAGAAAGTGGCTTTTGCAAACTCGGTTTGCAAGCAAATGAGGTTGGTTCAAATTTCAGTTTACATTCTTTAATCCAAACATGCAACTAGATGACATCTAGACGAAAATGGTTGGGACGAGAACATCTAGATGACAAACCACCTTCATGACTACGTGCTGGTATTTGTGGAAATGGAGGAACAAAACTATCTTTGAAGCTGATTTCCAAAGGCTGAATAATCCAAATATTTTAATCCAGAGATTCGTTAGAGATATTGAAGACTACAACTTGGAGCACCTTCATAGAGGGCCTAAGGTGAAGGACACTATCTACATAGGATGGAAACGACCTCAGGAAGGTTGGATCAAGCTCAACAGCGACGGTGCCTGCAAGGATCTGGGTCATATTTCCGGTTGTGGTGGTATTTTTCGTGATGCAGATGATAAATGGATTAAAGGCTACACTAAGAAGATTGGAGCTTGTAATGCCTTGCATGCTGAGATGTGGGGGGTTGTATTTGGGTATAGAGATGGCTTGGAGGGAGCATTTTGATCATCTTATAGCGGAAAGTGACTCGAAGATATTTATTAGAGTATAGTGAGTAAACCATAGTTGATGTGTAACCTATGGTTAGTTAGTAGGTTAGGTGGTTAGGAGTTAGTTAGACTAACTCACCCTATAAATAACCTTCACCATTGTATCCCTATATTGATCGACATGATTTCTGACAAGTTCAAGTTTAATGGGAATATTCCTATTTTAGTTCATCGTATCAGGAAGCTGCTGAGGATGGATTGGCATGTGCAAATCAACCATACTTGACGCGAAGGAAATAGAAGTGCGGATTGGCTTGCTAATTTTAGCATTTCTGTGAATCATTTGAATTTGATTATTTTGGAGACTCCTTCTATCGAGCTTCAAAAGCTCATGTTTGATGATATTTCCAGGGGCTTGCATGCCTAGGAATGTCCGGTTAAATTCGTAGTTTCTTTTCTTTTGGGCTTTGCCATCTTTTTGTACAAAAAAAAAAAAAAATCTTACACAGTCAATGATTCAGGGTAGGTCATTAATGATTGATTGAACCACTATCTTATTAGTTGAACCACATGATTGAGTTGGATAGAAATAGATGACTCAAAATGATCATATCTAGAGGTGTTCCCGGTTTGGTTTGGTTTGGTTCGATTTTGAGACTAAAAGTCATCCGAATCACAAGATAAAAAACATGTGGTTTGGTTTGGTTTGTGCAGTTTTTATCGGTACAATATAATTTTTTTTTCAACAATAAAACAAGTTAATAAACTAAAACACAACATTTTTTCAGCAATGTTTTCAACAATTTTTAAATTTCATCGGACATTAAAATTTCATTTTCATCTAACCATATTCTCAACAACATAAACCAAATTAAAAACATGTGCAAAAAATAATTTTATTCCGTAAGAAATGCAAATACTAAGATTTTATCATTCTCTAAAGTTCAAGTAACACAAATATATATTTTTGAAATGAGAAAAAACATGTCATTTTATAAAAGTTTTGATTGAGTTTAGTTTCTATGTGTTGGAACAAAATGTGTTGGAACAAAATGTGTTTAACATTATCACCTTAAGTTTTGATGATAACAATGTATTAAAATGTCAATTGGATATGATAATATTTGTTTAAATGTGCATGATCATAAACAAAAATTTATACGTCTTTAATTCAAGTATTGGTTCTGAAAAAACAAATGAGAGCAATGGAATTTACAAAAGAAACTTTTGTTGCAAGATTTAAGACAGAGTCTGAAGACAAAGAGCGTTTGAAGACCATCAGAAGCTTACTACCAAAAGTTGACGTCATCACAGAGTCTGAAGAGCCTCAAAAGCTGGAGTTCATCAGAGTCTGAAGACTGCAAGCTGGAATTAGTTAAAAGTTGTTATTTTGAATTCATATCATTGCAGAAGGAATGGAAGCCTGGAGCAACGGCTATTTCAGAGGAATTATAAGGCATTGTATGCTTATCCACTTAAGAGCGCAGGAAAAGGACATAGTACAATTGTACAACCACTAGTCCACTACTCCACTCCTCATGTCTGCAGTAGTACAAGATAACAGTTGTGTCTACGCTGGTTATTCTCTATTCAAGGAATGAATTTGAATTTGAATTTGTTCCCTCCTAGGACAATAACCAAATCAAGTAACATATCAGTGGTGATTATACAGCTTCAGCAACGACTCTTTTGATGTGCTGACAAACAACGTCTCTTTCACACCTCTATATAAAGGAGTGAAGGATTGAAGATTGTAAGAGACTCACAACAATTTTAAAACAATTTTAAAACCAATCCCTAACTGTGTAAGATTTTAAAACATTGATAATCATACCTACTTTAGAGAGAAAAGAGATACGGACAAACATTAATTATTAATTAATTAGTTTAGAATAATCTTTACAATGAATTTTCATATCCCCTTGTGAAACTACACACAAATGTCTTTTTTTTTGTTACAAGAAATGTTTATAAAAAGAAAACGTACCATTTGCAAAATAAAAATAAAAATAAAAATAAAAATAAAAATAAAAATTCAACAAATTGATATAGTAGGTGTTTGAATTTGACTATATCAATCCACTCATGTAAGGGACACCAGTTTGAGGAATCCAATCATCACCACTAACAAAGTTAGACACTGTGAAATTTGCTGCATCAGTGGCACCAATAACATGATAACCAGGCCATGTTACTCTATTTGCAGTGCTTGAACCTGGTCCTCTATTATCATATTCTGCATAATATAAAGTGCTCAATGCAAAATCACCATTCCATTCACGCCAACCAGAAGGGTTTATGAAACTATCCATAAAGGATTGCATATAAACTGTTCTTGAATATTCTTTCCATGGTCTCCCTAGGTATGTTTGAACAGTTCCAACTTTAGGAGCCAAATCATCTGCTGGTTTAATAGTTGCATTTTGTATAGAAATTCCAGTGTTTTGATTCGGGTCGGTTCGACCTTGAGCTGTGATAGGATTAAATTGTCCACTTAAAGGAAGGCGAGGATAGATGTTACAATTTTGCAAAACAACTGCACCATTTCCAAATATGAAGTCAACTGTTCCATAGATATCACATTCTCTATAAAACTGCCTCAAAGAATGTGTATATAGTGTGTCTTGATACCCTTCAAAGCTGCAACTATAAAAGGTAGACATGTCTGCTCCACTTCTTAGTGCAACTGCTTGATGTTTTGCTGCTCCAGCGGTGTTGCGAAATGTTATGTTAACTGCCACGAACCCTTGAGCAACCACAGCTGCAAATCCACATGAACCATCAAGTTAGTGAAATTGTTGACAACTAACGTATCTTCATGCATGCCATAAGTCATGGCATAGTATAGATTAACAATATGTTTGTGTGATTAAATGTGGACTACCAAAAATCCGTTGTTAAAAACCAACCAAAATTATCAATCGTTATTCAAAACAATTTTGTGAAATAAATTACTAAATTATTTTGTGGTTTGATGTCATTACGCTCTTGATTCAGCAAAAAAAAAATATTTTATGATTTGGTCACTAAATGAGTTGTGAATATGTAGCAATTTATGGTTTGTGGTCTATTTAATACGTCTAAATATTAATTTTTCTTACCGAAGGTGGCTGAATTGAATGTTGTGAAACCATCAGCGACATTGCGATTGCCTGTAATAATTGTTTGATTGATTCCTTCTCCAATCATCATTAAGTATTTCTTCTTTTTGTCAATAGAGACATACTCTTCATACACACCTTCTATGATAAAAATGAGGAAGTATCCATCACTTGCAACTGTGTTATTTGGTGCAGCAGCTATTGCATCATTGATAGTGGTAAAGTTTCCACTTCCATCTTGACTAACAACAACAATATCACTAACCAAAATACTATCTTCATCAGTTTGAAGTAGTTTTCTCCCATGGCGTCTAGCAGAATCATAAATAGTGCGTGCTTTATTTGACATCTTCAATGGTAAATTACCATTTTTGAAATTCAAGTGTTTCCCTTTTTGTGGCCATGATGTTCTTATTTTATTCTCGGGCATCCAACCCTTCAGGAACAAGGCTAGGGTTACGCTATGAAGCTTTATGTCATCAGAGAGAGATAATGACAAGTCATTTTTCACTCTTTGATCAGAAGCTGTGGTGTTTAGACCATCCAAACATGTTTGTTGGTTAGTCAAAACGGCGCTAAGGAAAGTTTCAAAATCTTCGGCTTGAGAAGCTGGAAGAACGTTACTAGATTGATTTGTTGTGCCATAAGTATTTGATAAGTATTCAAAACTTAGGTTAGCAAGGTATTGACAATCTTCAAGAGCGCGAATTGTGGATTGAGACAAAGATGAACTACCTTGAAGATATGAGTCCAATAAGTTCACAAACTTACGGGATTGGGATAAGGACTTTCGAATAGAAATGCGACCATAGTCATATATGTTTCCATTTTGACTACCAAGAACGGTTTTACAATAAGTAGGGTTTATGGTACCCTTGCAAATGGTTTCTGGTGGAACATTATTTGCTACACACAATGATACAAAGAACAAGATTGAAAGTAGAAAGGAAACATACAACTTCATAAAGGTGAAGTTTTTGAAAGCCATTGGTATTTAGATGAATGGATAAAAGGGTTGTTATAGCTAGATTGATGAATATAAGATGCATGGCTTCTAGGGTTTATATAGTAGCTATGAAGATTTTTTGTCACATTAATAGTATAATATCATTAGTGAGAATGAAGAAAAGTCAACTATATTCTTGGTAGCTAGCTACAAGGAATTTGTCTTAATTTGTATCTTTGATGTTGATATTTTGGCTACCGTGAATGCATTCACCAATACCAACCTACTATTGTGAATATTTAATTTCATTAGACATTTAGGATGAACTTAAACATTCATCAAGTTCAATGTAATGGTGTATGTATACAAATATTCCTTGGGATTTTATTTACTTGTTTACATTTGGTACAAGGTTAGTTCGGTACACGACTTGTGATCTTATATCCTTAGAATATAAAATTATAGCTTAGTTGTCAACTGTGAGGTTGGTTCCCAGCAATCACAAGACACTAATATTCAAATGAAAATATTTTCGACAAGACAACATAAACGTGGATGCCATGTATTGTTGCTCGACGTTATGTTTGGTAAAACCGCAAATGTGATGTGAGTGATATTTCTAATTATAGCTACTACATATTTATACGTACGAACATCCTTGTGCTAAGTTTACTAAAATAATATAGGGGAGCAGCAGTTGATTATAATTCCATTTTGTATAGTATTTTGTTTTTTTTAAGGAATTTTGTATAGTATTATATTAAGGATTAAGGATATATATATATATAGGGTTATGATAGAAGACACCTTTTATGAAGGTGTCTTTTATCAAGTTACTCTATGAGCATTTGCGAAAAGACACCAACTTACTTTTATGAAGGTGTCTTTTAGCAAAGTTATAACTAAAAAGTGAAAATCACACCTTAAGGTGTGACTTGTTAAAAGACACCACCAAAGGGTGGCTTGTAACAAAACTCATATACAGTTAAAACTCTATAAATTAATAATGTCAGGACCGGAGAAATTTATTAATTTAGAGAGTTATTAATTTATCGATAAATTAATAATTATTAATTTAAAGAGTTTTTAAGTAATTATACTGTACATACCAAACAAAAAGGCAAATTAGTCTATGCCTCTTAGAATTACGTTGCAGCGAACCTTGAGACTCAACGTAAATTAGTAACTACTGTGTTCATATGCATTGGAAATCAATAATGACTTTTGAACTACAGTAAATGTAAACAAGAGGAACAAATGTGTTCAATGTATTCTTAATATATTTTTTTCAGTTTCTATGAATTATTAATTTATGATTTTCTTGGGACCGAAAATTATATAGGGATCTCCCGAAAAATTATTATCTTATTATTTTATCGAGTTTTTCAATTTTTTACATTGGCCCAAGTCGGGACCGGACAAATTTATTATTTTAGAGAGTTTATTAATTTACCGAGTATTAATTCAAAGAGTTTCTACTATATATATATATATATATATATATATATATCATTTGGTTTCTTAATTTCTTAGTGATGTACAATATAGATTGCAATCCAATGGTACCTGCCAAAATAAATAGTCAATGACGCCTGCCAATGAAAATAGTCAATGGCAATCCAATGGTTCTACTTTCCTATTTGTTAGTTGAATTTCTCACTATTGGATATTAATGAAAATTGTTGAGAAGAAGATTCAAACCTTTACCAACTTTTATTTTTTGTTATGTTAGGTTTTATCCAATATTTTCTTTGAATATAGATATTCTAAAATTAATTTGTGCGCACTGATTTAAGCTAAAGATAAGGGGTTGAAGACCTTGAATTCAATCCAGAACGAATGAAAAAAAATTAATCTAACTATATTAACATTTTTTATTAAAAAAAAAAAATTGTGGGCTGAAGTTGTTTTGTATAATTAATTAGTGAAGAGTATAGTTAAATCTGTCCTTCGTTGAGATTAGACATAAACATGAGGACAAATTTAATCGAGTTGAAATAGTTAATCACATAAGATTATAGTTAATTACATCTACTCTCAACAAAGGACATATTTAGGCACCCGAACTCATGGTAACTTTACAGAAATGAGATGAAAACATCAATAGTTGGAGTCCTCCTTCCTTGAATTCACTATGTTTATGTCCTCTCTAAGAGTGTACATATCAAAATGAGTGAGCTTTGATCTATTTATACTAGCAGGGTAAGTGGAATTCCACTAATTGAATTTGTAGTTTGTTTAGCGAATTGACTTTTCTTCATTTTAAAGTAATTATCAGTTGTTCTTAGTGAGTCACTAAACCGCCATAATTTGCTAAGCACAATATTCACTTTGCTAAGAGAATTTTCCTTGTTTTACTTCAAATATCTCTACTTGCTTCGCTAAGTTAGCTTCCGCTCACTTATCGAGTTGACTCATATCCTTGTCTTTGGCTCAAGAATCATCTTATCTCTTCCTCATTGAGTGAATATGAGAGATAAGTGATTCAACTCGATATGAGTGTAATAACGGATGCACACCTATAATTTGTGTGGTGTTTCCGTTCGTTATTTGTTTGCGAGATGTCCCAAGATGTTGAACGTATGAAATGACATTATTAAATTGAGAAATCTTTGGGTTGGATTGCCAATTTTGCATAAAGATGAAAATAAAGAGACTAAAACTGTAATTATTTATTAAAAACAAGCAATTGAATTATTGACCACGACGAATCCGAAAAACAAAACTTTTATTACTACAATCCTTACAAATGAACTAAGATAAAGATAGACATTTAATTTAACATACCACGCCTAAGAAATTAACCACTTAGTCATCGACCAAAGCCTCGTTTCTCTTCGATTAAATACATCAAACCGTTTTCAACCACTAAGATTAGACACTTTTTTAATTAGGCTTAATTGCAATTTTGATCCCCTTATTTTATTTTTTTGTGAAATTGGTCCTCCTATTTTAAAATTCAACAGTTTTGGTCCTTCTATCTAAAATTTTGTCTAAAATATAGTGATATAACATGTGTTTAAATGGTGTTTTCAAGGGAATTTTCTGACGATTTCATCGATGTTGATATTATCTCGTCTTCATATCATATATCACGACATTTAAAATTTATCACATCACCTTTTTTAGTTAAAAAATATGATTGATTGAGAACCAAAACTGTCGCATTTTAAAATAAGAGGATCAATTCACAAAAAGATGAAAATAGGAGCACCAAAACTGCAATTAAGCCTAAATTCTAACTATTGATTTTTTTAATAGGTTTTGAGTATCCTCTTGTCCAAAATGTTTTGCTTATAAAAAAAAAAATGGATGTCGTATAAATATGTACTGAAGTTCTTCTAATTATGGTCCATCATTCATACATTTGTCGTTTTACCGAACATAACACGTATAAACAATTCATGGCACCCACGTTTATGTTGTCTATATACTATTTATTATTATTATTATTAAAATTAATGCCATG
Organism: Medicago sativa; assembly: GCF_051527215.1. NCBI lineage: Eukaryota > Viridiplantae > Streptophyta > Magnoliopsida > Fabales > Fabaceae > Medicago > Medicago sativa. The sequence continues at coordinate 52,754,358 of NC_140749.1, forward strand.
TGAAATTCCAATATTGCCCCTATGAGGGGCAATTCGGTAATTATATAATTCCATACCCTTGGAGAGTGCCACTTCATTATAAATATTATATTTTATATTTTATTTTATAAAATTTATTTTTTATTTTATATTTATTTTATAAGAATAAAAATAATCCTAAATTCAGTTGCTTCTACATTGCCGTCGTTGTGGGAGATTAAGGTGTCGTTTGACCCGACTTTTTTTCAACTTCTCTACATTTTTAAGGAGAAGTTAGGCCAAACACAATATCAATTAAGTACTTACTAAAAAAATATTTTTTTTGAATGCATAAAATTGAATGGAATGAGCTTTGGCCAAAAGTTGTTGAATGTTATTTTATAAAACTACTTCTCGACAATTTATTTCACAAGCATCTCTTTTCAACTCACGCTAGGAACCTTTTCTTTTATTTTATATAATTTTATTTTTTATTTTATATTTATTTTATAAGAATAAAAATAATCCTAAATTCAGTTGCTTCTACATTGTCGTCGTTGTGGGAGATTAAGGTGTCGTTTGACCCGGCTTTTTTTCAACTTCTCTACATTTTTAAGGAGAAGTTAGGTCAAACACAATATCAATTAAGTACTTACTAAAAAAAAATACTTTTTTTGAATGCATAAAATTGAATGGAATGAGATTTGGCCAAAAGTTGTTGAATGTTATTTTATAAAACTACTTCTCGACAATTTATTTCACAAGCATTTCTTTTCAACTAACGCTAGGAACTTTTTCTTTTATTTTTTAATATTGTATTTCAATATGTTTTTTTTCTTCCATTTAACTTTATTTTATTTTAATTTTTGAACCGTTCCATTTAATTTTTCAAGGAGGTTCCATTTAATTTTATTATCTTTTTTTCAAAGGAATTTTATTACTCCCTCAGTTTCACAATACTTGTCCATTTTGAAGAAATTACACATACCAAGGAATCAAATAAATGTTGTCATTTTTGATGAAATTCTTTGTGTTTTTTCTATAATACCCTTACTTATTTATTACTGTATTTCATTATATTATTTCTCTCTTTACAATAAATAGGTAAGGGTATTATTGATAAACCAATAATTAATGTTGCATTGAAACTTGAAAGTGACAAGTAAAGTGAAACAAAATTATTCTCTAAAATGGACAAGTATTGTGAAACGGAGGGAGTATCTTTTTATCACTTATATATTTAATTTCAATATCGTTTAATCATCACAACCTCACAAATATTTTTATTCACGCCGTCATTTAATGATACCAAATATTTTTATTTCCTTTATTCAACCACATGAATATATACATACACATTAACGTTTAGAGTAATATTTTATGTCTGGCTGTCTGTTTTTTTGTTACGTTAATGCATATAATTTTTTTAGTGTTGCTTGGTTGAATGCTACCTCACCGATTTTTTAACTACTTTCCAATTTATATATTTTTAATTTTTTTTTAACTATTTTCCAATTTTTTTATTTTTAACTATTTTCCAATTTTTTCTCCCAAATTCAGTTGCTTCTACACTGCCGTTGTGGGAAATTAAGATATCGATTGACCCGGGTTTTTTTCAACTTCTCTACTTTTTTAAGGAGAAGTTAGGTCAAATACAATATCAATTAAGTACTTGCTAAAGAAGACACTTTTTAAGGAGAATTTTATTACTCCCTCAGTTTCACAATACTTGTCCATTTTGAAGAAATTACACATACCAAGGAATCAAATAAATGTTGTCATTTTTGATGAAATTCTTTGTGTTTTTTCTATAATACCCTTACTCATTTATTATTTCATTATATTATTTCTCTCTTTACAATAAATAGGTAAGGGTATTATTGATAAACCAATAATTAATGTTGCATTGAAACTTGAAAGTGACAAGTAAAGTGAAACAAAATTATTCTCTAAAATGGACAAGTATTGTGAAACGGAGGGAGTATCTTTTTATCACTTATATATTTAATTTCAATATCGTTTAATCATCACAACCTCACAAATATTTTTATTCACGCCGTCATTTAATGATACCAAATATTTTTATTTCCTTTATTCAACCACATGAATATATACACACACATTAACGTTTAGAGTAATATTTTATGTCTGGTTGTCTGTTTTTTTGTTACGCTAATGCATATAATTTTTTTAGTGTTGCTTGGTTGAATGCTACCTCACCGATTTTTTAACTACTTTCCAATTTATATATTTTTAATTTTTTTAACTATTTTCCAATTTTTTTATTTTTAACTATTTTCCAATTTTTTCTCCCAAATTCAGTTGCTTCTACACTGCCGTTGTGGGAAATTAAGATATCGATTGACCCGGGTTTTTTTCAACTTCTCTACTTTTTTAAGGAGAAGTTAGGCCATATACAATATCAATTAAGTACTTGCTAAAGAAGACACTTTTTTTTTAATGCATAAAATTGAATGGTATGAGCTTTGGCCAAAAGTTGTTGAATGCTACTTCAAAAAACTACTTCTCCACAATTTATTTCACAAACATCTCTTCAATTCACGTTGGGAACTTTTTCTTTTATTTTTTAATATTATATTTCAATATGTTTTTTTCTTCCATTTAATTTTTTTTTGAACCGTTCCATTTAATTTTTTTAAGGATGTTCCATTTAATTTTATTACCTTTTTTTTCAAAGGAATTCTATTATCCTTTTATCACTTATATATTTAATATCAATATCGTTTAATCATCACAACCTCACAAATATTTTTATTCTCGCTGTCATTTAATGATACCAAATATTTTTATTTTCTTTCTCAACCTCGCTAATATACACACACACACACACCTTAGCATTTAGAGCAATTTTTTTGGGTGTCTGTTTTTTTGTTACGCTAATGCGTATAATTTTTTTGGCGTTAAATAATGCGTATGATTATTTTTTACAAAATTTTGATTTTAATTAAAAGTAAAATTGTAGATGTCTTTTCTTCAAAAAATTTATAGCTGCCTAAAATATATATATATATATATATATTGCACCTTTATATTGTAACAAACTATGCATATCTTTTTCTTATTCAAAAAAATTAGACATATTTGTTTCCATGACACCAACAATGTAACAAATATAATATCATATAATATAAATGCTTATATTTTTTAAAAACACCAAAATTATGGTATTCTTATAACGAAATTTGTTATTGAGTATAATTGAAATAGAAAAAACCAACTATTTTGATATTATTTATGTTATTATTTCAGGCTCCTTAAATTGTTTCTCCTATTCAAATATTTAACAAGTCATTTATATGATGATACAAATTTGTATTCATGTTACACAAAATAAACGTTATTGAGTAAATATAGTATTTATAAAAAAAAATATCTTTTATTATTTAACATTTTTAGCCTTCAGAAAATATTTTAAACATTTTTTTATTTATTATGTTAATTCATAATAAATTCAAAGTTTTGTCATCGTGAGCTTAGCTCAGTTGATAGGAACAATGCATAAATATATGCCAAGTCCGGGGTTCGGACCCCGGACACCATAAAAAAAGTAATAAATTCAACGTTTGTACAATATTTTGTCAAACAACATTTAACTTAAAAATAGCTTTAAAACTAAAGAAACCAAACAACTTTAGCTTATTTCTTAAAGGCCTTTATTTTAACTTTGTTTTGAAGTAACTTTTAGACCGTAAAAAACCTTTGCCAAACGGTATCTAAGTTCAGCTGGGAACACTGTTTCACTTTCTTCTTCATAAAAGGTCATTTTCTTCCTTTTTTCATAGTTCTGAGAACATGTATGACTTGAGTTGATTGATTTTTATGGCTTGAGGGGTTCATTTTTCGACACTGGTTTAGTTTTTGCTTCATCATAGGTGGTTTTCTTCATTTTTTCACGATTCTGCATTTTAAGGGTTTTGTTTTTTGTTTTTTTTTTTCAATTGTTAGTGGATTATGTACCAGAAATTGTTATGTTGCATAGATGTAGAAAAATCTTCCTTTGTTATGTGGAGTATAGTAGAGGTCATGATGATTGAATTTTAGCTCATGGTAAAGTTTTGACACAATTGTTATTTTAGCTTCTACTACTGTAGTTGAAAAAAATTGATGCATGTGGGTTATTTTATTTTTTTTGAGTAATCCTAAAGCTATTTTCATATTTGGTTTATTCTTTCCTATATGATTGTGTCGTACGAAAGTTGATTGGTGTAAATTTGTTTTGGTCATATCATTGAGGTCCAGAAAGTTGATCATACAGAAATTTGTGCATTTAAGATCAGGTTGATTTGATGATACAAAAATTGATCACATAGAAATATGCTAGCTTCTTTCGATATCAGAATGAACAAAGGGAATAAAATTAAATGATGTATTATTGTATTTCTATATAGGACTTTCAATGTCAAGGAATTATCACTACATTAAGGATCTCAAAAATGATTTGGACATTTGGAAAATAGGATTTGGAGTGCTAGATTCTTGGATTGTGACTGGTAGTAATGAGAATCAACATATGAAGCTCATTATTTATGATGCAAATGTTAGATGAGTTAGTTAAGATTTGTTGTAATTTCCTTTATGATTTATCAACGGTACTTATTAGTATACATTTTGATTTATTTATATTTTTTTGGTTTCTTTCTCGGATTTAGGGTGATCGAGTTCATGTAATAACTCGATATAGAGAATTGGAGCATTGAAAGGCTTTGATTGAGGAAAACAAGACTTATATTTTGTATAATTGTCATGTGTTTGATAATGAAATTGCATTTAATCCCTTTAAGGTTGTTTTTGGTTATGGTACAAAGGTGCAGAAGTATGACAAGTTAACTATCGTTCTTACTCGTGAATTTCGCTTTAAGTCATTTAAGGAAATTCAAGATGGAAAATTCAAAACTGACGTTTTATATGGTATAGTTATGTGCTTTAATTTATTTCTGTGTTTTCTCCGATTATAATGTTCTTATAGATGTAATTTTTTTTTTAAGAAATCATCGGGCTTCTTCATGAGATTGTCAAGACAACACGAATTGGGACTGGAAAGAAACCGTGTACGAACATTGTGTTGAAAGATAAATGGTATTATTTTCTAATTTGTCAGCATCAGATGATAGGATTTTGTATACGTTTGATAATGACCTGAAAGATGTATTTCCTTATGCAGTGGGAATGTGGTTGATGTAACACTATGGGAAAAATACTTCGTAGCTTTATCATTTACCATCTATTTACCTTGAGTTCTTTGCTTCCATTTTGTAGTCAATGACAACCCAAATATATGTAACAATTGGTCAGGTTCGATGCTTCTCATCAACCTACATCATCCGGTTGTTGAGAAGTTTAAGACTTAGTAAGTTTGCATTATGATTTCACAATTAAGTGTTAAAGTAACTTATTATTTCACAATCTGATTTGATTGTTTTTTGACCATGTTTCTTGAATTGTTGTCGTGACCTTAACACTTCTCAAGCTCTTCAGTCAGAACTTAAGTCAGAGTTCGGCTTCTTCTCAACGTACTTCGTACAACGATTTTTCCAATCTGTCTCAAGTTAGGCCAATTGTTGAATTTATAAACTTAGTCAAGGTCTGCTTTTTTTATGAACAAACATGCTTTGAATTTTTTTACGCACAAATCAAAAATATATATTGCATTATTCTTTATTTCATGTGCATAATTTGTGTTAGGAAACATATTGCATCACTATTTGGAAAACAACTAAATTCAATCCTAACCAATTTGGATGGTATTATGAGAGTTGCACCAAATGTTCGAAGACATCAATGTCAAATGGTACTAGCTATAAAGCACATGCAGGAGCGATGCTTAATTTCCGTTTGTTTCAACAATGTTAATTGGACAACGGGGTACATATATACCACATGCATGCATTTATCTAGACTTTATAGGAAGATAATAGGAAGATAAATTAGAAGTCATGGTACATTTTCTTTAGCTTAAAATCAGTTATGCTACCTTCATTTTATAAATTATATGTAACTATATTCGCATACATTTTATCCATGTTAATATGCATTAGACTAATATTGTAGTTATTTCCCTGTTTAGCATTTCTCAAACGAGGAGTCAAGAACAATTCTGAAAGAAAAGCGCAAAACAATCACTCTTATTGATGATCAGACACAGAGAAAGTATAAGTGTCGCCTCATTACCGTTGAAAGAGCAAGCTATGGAAAATACTTGGGTGGGCAGTTGTTCAATTTCTGCAGAGAACGTGTGATGGAAGAAGGTGGTAAGCTCATCTTTGATCTCGAAAAGTCACCGAAGAACTTGCATGTTCGAGTTGTTCCAAAGTAGATCTTTGCTGCTGGACTATTTGAACTTCTACTATTTTGGCGTATCGCTTTGGACTGTAATCGTAAACTATCTTGACTTTGGGATGCCATTTGTTCTTTTCATTTTGTCTGATGTAAATATTGGCAAAAATCCCTTTTTGGTTAGTCTATGACACTTCCAGTCTCTTTTATAAACCTAACTATTATGTAACGTTAATATGCACATTGTTGGTTACTTCATTGGTTCCAATTAGTATCATGTTAATTATAATGTTGTTTTCCTAATCTCTTGAACAAAATGAGATTTGTGCAATATGCTTGCTTGATTTTCACATTTATGAACGACAACAATTTCTTAGAAAGATGCAGTTATTTCCCTTAATTTTCTCATTTCTCCTTTATAACAAAGTTTTTTAAAAATATAGCAAAAGTGATTTATTTAGAATATCCAAGTTTCTGCAATATTTATTAATTTGCTCATTTTTTCTTTGGAATTTTTTTTACAAGATACGTTATTCAACCCGTGCAAAGCACGGGTTTGTAACTAGTTTCTTCGAAAAAAAACTTTCATATATTTCTGTCTTGTGATTGCTGTGAACCACATTGGACAATTAAACTATAACATTTTATGTTATTTTAAAATAAAATAAAAAAATCAAAGTTTTTATACGACAAAAAAGAAAATCATATTTAATAACTATTAGCCGATCACACCTCAATCACCATGTCCAAAATCATCATCGTTCAAAGTTATGGAGGAGCAGGAGACAGTAATGTATATTTAATGAAGAAATTGTGTGGTAGGTGGTGAACACAAAGTAAACCAGTATCGGTTTCATATTGTAACAGGGTGTAGGTGCTCATATTATTTGGAGAATGCGATCATATAGGTTGGGTTTTATTTTATGGATTAATAATCATAATAATAATTAAAATTTTGTCAAAAAGAAATAATAATTAAAATATCAATAACTATATCAAGAAAAATTTCTTTCAAAAAAAAATATCAAGAAAAATTTAGGTTGTATATCAATTTTTAAAACAACTCCAATTTATTAATGGAACACTAATTCAAGCATAAGTGGTCCTCGTGAGCTTAGCTCAGTTGATACGGATAACGCATAATATATGCAAGGTCTACGGTTCAAACCCCGACCACCACCAAAAAAATTCAAGCACAAGTGGTGCTAAGTTTTTTCATTATTTTGTTGGTGTGTCTGAAAATTGAGAATTTTCAAAAGGGTCGTGTAATTGAATTTCTAAATTTGTCAAAATAGTTAATTAGATCTCTAAACTGAAATTTTTTAGCTTTTAAATAATTTATAACTAGGCTATTAGGACCATAAACAATCAATATAATTTTATATTTTATGTTACAAACTAATTCACGGACATAGAGAGTACATAAGCCAAAAATCTAAAAATAATTCACGGACATAGACAGTACATAAACCAATAATTAATGATACTTTTTTGAGACGGACAAATGCATACAACAAGACAGGCATTTGTCAAAGACTTCATGTGATGATGATGAAGAAAAGTTCCAACATCCATTCCAATTATTTATAGACATGGAATAGTTTATTGTCAGGCTAAAGAATAGTACAAATACTAACAATTACAAAGACTTCATCTAGTTATTGTTTGACTTTGGAAAATGTTTTCTAATTTAATGTATTAAATTTTAGGCTAAACTGCACTTTTCACCCCCTAAGTTTCAAAATATTGCGATTTTGGCCCCCTATTAAAAAAAATTAAAATTTGGCCCCTTGCATTTCAAAATTGCTGAGAAGACGCCACGTGTCCCAAAAAAGGGGCCATAATCGCACCTATTTGTAAAGATAAGGGGTCAAAAAGCATATTTCCCTTATGTTAGGGGGTTAAAAGAGTATATTTCCCTAAACATGGAGGGTCACTTTTTAATTTTTTTTAATAGGGGGCCAAAATCGCAACATTGTCAAAGTTAGGGGGTCAAAACTGCAGTTTAGCCTAAATTTTAATTACATAATGTTACATTGTTTTTTTCTAAGCCACGACATCGGGCAACTTTAGAGACTAATTCCTAGAGGTAATTGGGATCCATTGCTCTCTCAACATATATTTTTCTATCCGCATCAATTAGGAATCGCCTGTGAACCAACTTGTTGAATGTCTAAGTATCTACCACTTGTGCCATAACGCGCTGAGATACAAGGTGGCATTGATGGTTGAAGTGGGGGAGTTAAGGTGTGGAATGAAAATATTATTGCTAACCAAAGTATAGTATCTAATTTACTCTTAAAATTACCAACGCATTACATATTATAATATAAGATTTTCAATAAAAAAAATTCTACATGATGGCTCTAAGAGTACTTAGTTATAGTATATGACCCTATTCAAAATTATTCAAAGTAATCTTCACTTCACTATATATATCTGAGATGGCTAAATAAACAGTTTGTCTGAATAAATCGGTTTACATTATACAAAAACTAAATAGGACACTGCCTTTAGAAAGAAAACTGTGTTGAAAAGGAGAGAGGGTGGTTTACAATAATAACAATCTTAACCACCCTTTACATTCTATCTTTTCCTAACTAACCAACTTGTATGAATAACAGTTTCTTAACATTTACAAAAATTTGGAAAAAAGAGTCTTTTTCTCTATGGTTTGTTTCTTTCCCTATCCTGAAATATGGAAGGGACAAAAATTGTATATATGTGGCCTTGAGTTTGGTAGTTTACCTCAATGGTCTCTTCTTTTAATCAATGCTGATTCTGATTTTGATTTTGATTTCGATATTGATACTGTTTCATTAAAAGCTCCGCGTAGAGTATCTCATTCCACGTATCAGGAACACCAGGGAGGCACCAATGGCTGCAGTCTTGGTACATCAACGGCGATTTCCTTTCGTCTGGTGATAGGTTTTGCTTCCTATAGATAGAGGGATGACCGTCTTTCCGGAAATCTGTCATTTTCGTGACATTCAAGTAGGTCACACGAGTCTTCATATTTCTCAGTACCTTTTCCAAAACTCTCATCTTAGGAGGGTATTGCCTCAAGTATTTTTCGTTCTTGATTGGCACGATTTCGCTGTCACATTGTCCACCTGAATTCCATTGCCCGCCACTACAGTTTGATACAATTAGAAAAACATTTATATGTGTCAGCGTTCTTGTTCCATAGCATAATAGGCTCATAGGTCAAAAATATGTCTACAAGTCAAAAACAATTGAGATGACAAAATTATAAGTTGATACTATCTTACACGAACTTAAAAATAACTCAAGATTCAAGTCGTATATTAAATGACAAAAGAAAAGTAATTGATTTTACAAAGCTGAAAAAAAAGATTAGTTGGATACACTAAGTTTAAGTAGAGATTCATTATTTCTGGATTCACCATAATCAGGGCCGGCCTTGAGGGGGTGCAAACAGCTCAACCTAGCTGGGCCTCCCTCAAGGATGGGCCTCCAAAAAAAAAATTATACCCAGTAGTATACTATCCAGTAGTATACTATCCTGCAATGAAGGGGGTGCAAACAGCGCATGACTTTTGATTGTTTTGTGCAGGTTTAATTTTCCTCTTGCTTTTGGTGTTAGGTGGAGATTCCTCATGTATACGGTAATTATTTTCACCTATGGGTGTACCGCATATATACGGCACGTTGTATTTATCTTTTAAAAAATATAAACAGAGCATTGCTCTTTTAAAAAAATATGTTTTGATTTTATCACTGGCCTCTTTTCATTCCCAGAGCCGAGCCTCCGAATTCTCAGGGACGGCCCTGACCATAATGATACGGGATTCATGTCCAAATAGACTGACTGAGTTCAATTTAATATCGAATCAATATATGGCTCGCGTGTATTGTAATATACTGATAATCGTGATTAAGACAACTAATCTGAACCCGAAAAAATGACACTGAAATTGAACCCTTAAAGTAATGCATCAACAAAATAAATACAACAATCACAGATTCATTTTTACTTTACCTAAAATGCGAAGAAGAATATCCTCTGAAGAAGACCATAGACTTGGATGTATTTATGTTGGCATCAATCCATCTGCTCCAGGTTGTTATAGCCTTTCGAAATGCCTCCAAAACATTCAATTCATTATACACATGACTACCTTCTTGATAATAGTCCTTCCTGAAAAAAATTATCGAGGTTAACTGTTAAAGAGGCCTAGAGACTCGAGTTGACAGAAAACGAAATCAGAATAGACTCAAGAGAGTAATGAGCTTCAGTGAAGGTCGAATCGATGGGGAGTGCCCAAGTTCAAACCCTGACTGAAACAACTATTGGTCAGGCTTTATTTGCCTCGTACCCGGAGTCCGGGTAACCAAGGGAGAAAACAAAATCAAAATAAGGTTGAAAATAAGGCTTGACTGCTGTCACTTCTACGTTGTAAGAGGAAATTGAAATGCATCTGTTTACCCTTTAGAAGTTTTATCATGAGTCCACCAGTGGCCAGTATTGAAGATGATTATATCAGCATCTTTATATTGATTAGACGATCTACCAACCAAATCGAGCCGAAGTGTTTCCTTCTTTGTTCCATTCTTGACAAGCATCTCCCACTCCTGAACTAAGAACGGCGATACAAAAAGCTCGACCGTGAAGTTGTAATCCTACCAATCAAGGAAATCAATACTCAACATTGATACAGCATGAAGATGAAATTGCACAAAGCAAAACGGATAAACTGAAACTTAAAATGCAGAGGGAATCAAGGAAACAAAACTAACCTTGAATATGAATGAATAAGAGGATTCTCCTTTAAAATGAACTCTTCCATTTGCTTCAAAAACTTTACTTTTATCTTTCACAGAGTTTCTGAGGATGCAAATAAGAGATTCCCACATATTCCTATTGATTGAATCACCAACAAAAACAAGTCTCTTGCCTCTCAACAAATCCAACATTCTTTGTCCATCCAACCTATTAGCAATTGCAAGAATACAAGTATCAACAAATTAAACAAATTAAGTTCCTAAAAAACATTCTCAAAGCAATTTGAACAACATCAAAATTAATCATCAAACATGAATTGTTGAAAGTCTCGCATTAGATGTGACGTGGCCTAAAAATATGTCCGTAAGTGGTGGACAGTCCTCTCCTTACAAGTCGGTATTGTAGGAGTTGATTTAGAAACAACCTAAATTCTAATATCGTATTAGATCCTATCTAAAATCTTGTGTCATTTCTATCAGACTACTCGGGTCACGCTCCAAATGTCCAGGCCTTCCAATTTTGCAGCGATTGAGTTAGGCTCGACTAGAATTCTAATGCTAATAAGAAATCTAGTGCTAATAATAAATTCATCAAAAGTCTCTAACCTTGGAAGGCTACACCCTTTTGGCTTCCACTTTAATTTCTGATAATCTTTATCAGGCCTTCCATTGCTTATACAACTGAACTGTTCATCAATCAAATTGCAAGAACCAGGTTTATAGAGAGGATAAGATTCATCCTTAATCCATTTCCCATCAAAAAAATCACACTTCATCAAAGTCTCCATCATATGAATCTCATCTTTCATACTTGCAGTTTGATTTTCCTTCTTCTGATGTTTAACTTCATCAGAAACATGAGAAGAGGTTTGGTTGGTGGTTGAAACAGCATCTTTAGATGAATTGAGAGAGTTTTGAGTTTTGTTTCCAACATGGGTTGATTTGAAAGTTGTTGTATTTGAGTTAGAAGATTGAGAAGTGTTACTATTAGATCTAGAAGTGTTACTAAAAGTGTTGCTAAAAGTGGAAGAAGAAGAAGTGGTTGTGTTGTGGAAAAAGAATGAGAAAATAGAAGAAAGATGAGATTTAGAAGAATCAAAAGTGGAAGTTTTTGTGGTGAATATGTTAGTAAACCAAGGAGAAGAAGCATTAGAAGAAGGAGAAAAAGCTAAGAAAACAGTTAAAGAAACAAAAGCAAGCATAAAAGCATAAGTAAAAGCGATAGTTTTTCTGGTTTTGAGAATAGAAGAGAAGCTTTTGATGTTTAAGTGTGTAACATGTTTGGTTGTTTCAGCCATTGAAGTTAAAGGGTTGTTTTTGTTTGGGACAGAGAAAAAGAAACAATGAAGTTAAGTCATGTTATGTTACATGTGTGAAACAAAGAAGGTTGTGTAACTGTTTGGTTGAAGAAAGAGTTGGTTTTTTTTGTTTATGTGTGTGAAAATGAAAATGAAAATGAAAATGTTGGTGTTGAATTTTCTGGGTTGAGTGGACAAAGATGATTGTCGATTATTATGCTTTTTGTGATGATGATATATGAATTTGATATTTGATCGATGCATTGATTAGGATTTGATTAAGATTTAATAACTGTTAACCAATAAGAGTGTGACATGTTTTTTTGGTACAAAACATGTTTTTTTATTAACAGCAAAATTGCCACTGTTGGCTCCATGGTGTCGTGTAATAATTGAAAAGAATATTGTTGCATGACCATTTACAATGGTCACCAACATTAAACACCCTTCAACACCCACTTTTTCAATTCCCAACACTCCACATCATCTTCTCTCTCTTAATTCAACACTCATTCAACTTTAACCTCTCCAATGGTTTTTTTTCATTCAACACTCTACCCCACCACCTTTTATTTCTTATTCTTATTTAATTTTATATTTTTGTTTTTATAATTACATAAAATTACAATTATCGATTATAATTAAATTAAAATAAAGAAACACTTAACATTTTTTTTTGTAAAAACAAAATTTATTTAAATAATTTATTTTTATTTTCTTAACTTAAAATGCAATACAACAAACTAAGCACGCAACACACAAATAACTTAAAATGTAAGAAAAAAAAAAGCACACAACACACAAGCAATTTATTTAGTACGATACAAATCATCTTCAATCACGAAACATTCCAAACTTTGTCCATATGTGCTTCACTAGATCTGCTTGCAATTCGTGATGAACATTTGGATCACGCAACTCGGATCTAGCACGCACATGATTTGCAAAAGTGGGTAACACCTCGGTTGAGTATGGTTGCGGTGTACTAGATCCACTTCCCTCAGATTGCTCAAAATCAGTCCAACGTTGAGCATATGTATCTCGTTCATCCTCAACAATCATATTATGTAATATGATGCATGACCTCATGATGATACCCAAATCAGCTATGTCCCACAAGCGAGCTGGTTCACGGATGATTTTAAATCGAGCTTGAAGCACTCCAAAAGCACGTTCGATGTCCTTCCTACAGCTCTCCTGTTGTTTTGCAAATAACTTATCGGGTTCACTTTGAGGAAGTCTAATCGATTTGACGAAAGTTGGATAAGAAGGGTAGATACCATCAGCTAGATAGTATGCCATATTATAGGGACGTTGATTCACAAAGAAATTCACCCTTGGAGCCTTACCCTGTTCCACATCATCAAACACCGGTGACCGGTCTAGAACGTTGATATCGTTCAATGTTCCTGGACATCCAAAAAAGGCATGCCAGATCCATAGATCATGAGATGCAACTGCTTCAAGAATAACTGTTGTGGTTCCCTTATCCCCCCTAGTAAATTGACCTTCCCATGCTTTAGGACAATTTTTCCACTCCCAGTGCATGCAGTCAATACTCCCGATCATCCCTGGGAACCCCCGCATTTCACTAACATGTAGTATTCTTTGAAGGTCATCTTCGGTTGGTGCTCTCAGGTACACTGCCTCATACAATCGTATGATTCCTTTACAGAATCTACGTAAGCACTCCAATGCTGTAGTACCTCCTATTTTGATGTATTCATCGACCGCATCTGCTGCCACACCATATGCTAACATTCGCATTGCAGTTGTACATTTTGCTAAGGGTGATATACCTTCTTTGTCAGTGGCATCAACTCGCTGGGTGAAGTAGTTATCACTACTTGAAAGGTCTCCAACGATTCGAAGGAAAACGTGTTTTTGCATCCGGAACCGACGACGAAACATTGCGTCGTCATATGTAGGCTCATTGGCAAAGTAGTCGTCAATGAGTCTTTGGTTTGCCGCTGAATGATCTCTATTTAAATATTTTCTACTACGAGATCCACTACCTTCCTCTATTTGTTTTCGACGCTGAATAAATCGGTTGACGATATAAGTGTCTTCAGCATCACGGTTTTTGAAGTAGGCTGTGAAATCATAAGGATCCATTGATAATTTTTGGTGATATTGGAAGTAGATATGAATAAGATTTGTGATATTGGAAGTAGATCTAAATGCAATTTGCGATATTGGAAGTAAATATGATAATTTTTTGTGATATTGGAAGTAGATCTGAGTCCCTATATATAGAATATGTGTGGTGGACAGTGATGATAATTAAAGTCACGTATGCATAGTATAGTATGTGTAAAGCAACTACTGAGGAATACCATGGGCTGTGATGCATAGTATGTGTAAAACAAGTAGTTTGGAATACCATGGGCTGTGAAATTAAATTCAAGCTTGCAGGCTTTCTCAGACTATCTCAGACTTTTGTGTGTGTTTGTAATTTTATTTGGCGAGCATGTATATTTAAGTATTTAATTTTTTTTTTCCATGTTTAACATATCAAATGGCGCCATTTGTTGTTTTTTTTTTACTATTTTTTTTTGTTTGCCATGTGAAATGGCGAGCATAATATTTGTTTTTTTTTTTTTTTTTTTTGCATGCCATGTGAAATGGCGAGCATCCTATTTGATTTTTTTTTTTAATTTTTTTTTGCATGCCATGTGAAATGGCGAGCATTCTATTTGATTTTTTTTTTTAATTTTTTTTTGCATGCCATGTGAAATGGCGAGCAAGGAAAGGCTATTTTTTTAAAAAAAATGCGAACATGTTTTTTTTGCGGTTTTAAATTTTTTTTTATGAAAAATACCATATTTATTGAATTTTAAAAAACAACCTAAAATGATTTTTTTTATTAAATATTAAACAAAAATACATTAAAATAAAACATTGTTACAAACCTAAACATCTATTACATTTATCTTCTCCTAATTTTGTGCCCATGAGTACCACATCCAACAGGTTTGATTTTTCGTTGAGGTCGACCGGGTGGCGCTATTTGTAGTTGTGGCTCCTCCTCCTCGTCCTCATCATCATCATCCTCATCCTCATCCTCCTCCTCTTCTTCTGTTAATACAACATCCTTTTCTTGTTGTACTACGTCTTCATATTCTTCTTCTACTTCTACCTTTTGTTTGAGATGGATATCTCATCATCGATCCATAATATCCATGAAAGTTTGGAACAGAGGATGACTGGTTGAAATTTGGTGTAAAACCAAAATTAGGTACGTTTTGAGGTACGTTTTGAGGTATGTTTTGAGGTATGTTTTGAGGACGTTGGTTGAAAAATAGATTTGGATTTGGATGATTGTTGGGATTTTCGTAGTTAAATGGGAAATTAGAATAATTTTGGCTGTTGAAAGGGTTATTATTGGGATCCATTTCACAAAAAAGAAGATTAAAACTTCACTTAGTTTGCTAATAGAAAGATAATAATGAGATGAAGATAGTGAAAAACTTGGTTTTTTTTTCTGTGTCCAAATCAAATGAACCAAGTCTCTATTTATAGAGGAAAAAAAATCATGAATTTTGGTATTTTTTTTTTTTTTTATAATTATTTTTCACCGAAATAATTGATTTAAAAAATTAAAATCATAAAATCTGCGTGACCAATCAGAGCGTGACACGTCTGCAGGCTTATCCAAAAAGCAATCCCTCTCTCTTCTGGTTTGCAGCTCACACGCTGCTGTCTGCGCGTGTGCTGCACGCGCCTGTGCGGTCCAATTGCACGCCGCCACGTGGCATCCTGTGGCAGATTAATTGGTGTTGAATCCGTTAATCCTCTCTCTCGTCCAGCAGTTCATTCAACACAGTTTCAACATGCCATTGCAGTGCTTTTGCTTGTTTAATGTCAGGTTCAACAGCACCATTGCACATAGTCTAACATAACATAGGATAAAACTAAGATTAATAACTTTTCAACATTAATCAACGGGAATTCACCGTCTTATCATGAAACTAATTTTATAACCATTTTTAAAAAAAATTAAAAATAATGTTTACATACTCTTTTTTTTTTTTTTTTTTACAAGTTAAACTGGAAAATAGTATAACGAACAATGAATTATATTGAAGACAATGTACATTAGGATAGAACAAAGATGTTTGAACAAACAATTACAAAGACACAGGTTTGAACAGACAATTACAAAGACACAGCGGTTTAAATATAAGCAACAAAATTTATAACATGAGTGAGAAACTCAGACACATTAAGGGGGTTAAGCCACCAATTGTGAAAATCAAAAGCAAGGGTAACATTCTTTGTTTTCAACCACCAAAAGATAGTAGCTTAAATTTGTCCAACATATGCTGCAACGATTCCTCGTTATGTTGAAAAAAACGACCCTTCAGTTCTTTCCAAATTACTCGCACACACGATAACCAAAACAAATGTATAAGAAGATCGTAAAGCTTTAGAAAAACCTCCCAAATGTTCAAATTGAATGAGATGATCCGATAACCTCAACATATTCAAAGAGGAGATGCATAACCAATGTCGAACAAGATGTCATATACTCCTAAAGAAATCACAACCCAAAAACAAGTGATCAACATTTTCCTCCATACCACATCCACCCACACAAAGTTTAAGTAGACTAAATGATACCTTGTTAACCAAGTTGTTCTTGGTAGGAATCCGATTACGAAGAAGACACCAAGCAAGCGGAGAAACTTTTAACGAGGTTGCTTTATTCCAAATAATGTCACTATAATCGGAACGAGCAATCGGCTCCACCTGAGCCAACAAATGATAAACTCCACTGATTGTGTAGCCTTTGACTGATTCTAAATGTCATTTCCACCTGTCCGCCACGCCATACCGCATAACAATATTATGTAACACAACACAACACTCCCCAACCATCTCTTCCTTCTACCCAGACAAGACAATATTATGTAACCTTTTCTCTCTCAAAATTATAGTATCATCTCCAAATTGTAGGTGAATAATATGAATAAGCTCAATCTGACCAATAAGATAACTTGTAAATAGCCCTGCCTCCACCATAGCTTTCATCATAACATTTAATCCCTTAATATCAATCAAAAAGAGGAATGGAGATAAAGGGTCTTTACGATGAAACTCTAATAGGAAACACATTATATCATCTTTGAGTTTGACCTAAAAATCCTTGACAAACCCAAAATTTATACCATCCAGCCCAGGACTTTTGAAGCTGTCATAATTCCACACGACTTGTTTAACCTTTTCTATATTGAACAGTTTGATCAAATCCCCTCTATCCACAATACTAAGAGACTTGAAGAGGAAATTTCTGATTAAACATTGCTGATTAAAAAATTTCTACCCTCTCCATTTGAGCACCGTTGACATTTATCGAAATAATAGAATTGACGCTACGTCTACTAGACATAATCCCATGGAAAAAATTTAGAGTTAGTATCACCCTCCTTTATCTAGTTCAGTCTAGATTTCCACCATTGCATATTAATGTTGATTTTATATAAAGAGAATAAACTAGTTGAAAGACTGTGTAGCTCCTACACTTCATCCACCCCTAGATTGTCTTCCTTTGCCCTTGGAATCAAGGGAAGAAATGAAATATGTAACGGTTGAGGCTGACGACGGTGTGGAGTGGTCTCCGGTGCACAAGACATGACAATTAGCGGCTCCTAGTAGTTTCTAAGCAAACTAAATCCACATTGGAATGAGAGGGCTCATGAGATCGTGTAGGTATGTGACTGCATGGTTAAAGGGAGGCTTATGAGAATTGTTTAGTACTACATATACCTACAAGATGCATCTTCTTTTTGGCAGCTCATTTCATAAGAACTCTACAGTTAAACGTGCTTGACTTGGAGTAGTCTTTAGACAGGTGACCTTCTGGGAAGATTCCCGAAAAGCGTATGAGTGAGGACAAAGCACGCTAAAAAGACTCGTGTTGGTTTGTGGGGTCATCCGACAATACTTAAAGTCGTCTGGAATGTTACACGATCCTTCATCTCCTTAACTCTTTCATCTAAATTATGTGCATGATTTTAGTGCCAAATTTTTAGACTTCCTTTGATCATTTTAAACTTCTAAAGCACTTAACTGCCCCAACTATCCACTTGAAAAACCACCACTTATCACAAACAAACTGGTTATACCCAGGAATATCCGACCAATATCTCAACATACACAGAGGTTTTGAACCCCGATTTTCTTCCCTCCACAGACAGCAAAACATAACGATGATTAAATAATCCACGAACCTGAGCAACCTAGTAACAATTAGACCATTGTAAACACTAATCTCCAGACTGTAGGAATCTATCCAGGCGGCTCATAGAGTGATCATCATCACGATACCAAGTAAATTGTTTCACACATAAAGGAAGAACAAGCAACAAAGTATCACCAATAAACCTGATAAAGTGCTCAAAGTCTCCATGGTGAGAAGTCGCCCATCTAATCTTTCTTTCTTCCTAAGAACTAATATCATTAAAATCACCGCAAACACACCAATTAATACCCAATCTCCTTAACCTCCCCCGTGACAAATGTTTACCGACATTATCACAAGGTGCATACACATTAGCTAGGAAAAACTCTTATCACTTTTCAATAAACGACCATGAACGATGAGAACATGGTCAAAACTCATCATCATTCACACCTCCACCTCAGAACAATCCCCATAAGCTCAAAATACCCCATTAGGCCCCAAAATAACCATGAGAATTGGTACCCAAATGAAATAACATATAAAATCATCAATAACTTTCATTTTGGTCTCTGAATACATAAGACTGACAACCTTTTTTCCCCAAACTAATTGTTGAACTTCATTCCTCTTCTCAAAAGTATAAAACTAGTTTATGGTGTCGTTGTTAAGTGTATGCTAAAATTGCGTGAATGATATTATCCTACATACTATGATATGCATAGTAACATACAGTGAATATTCACTATTCTACCAGGACATCTCACTCACTAAAGTGTATTTTAAGTTTATTTGTATGAATTAGTAAAATTGAGTTTTTAATATTGTCGGTGTAAAAATACGTTTACAATTAGAGAGCATGCTCTGTTAACTTCTTTTTTTGTGTCAACTTTCCCTTCTAATTATACGTATATACTAACGGATAGAGAACCAAATCAAGCAATTCGGCTCAATTGGTTAATGAACTCCACGAAAAGACGAATTGTTGAAAAATCTGAGTTTGATTCTTGAGCGAAACAATTTTTAGCAGACGGAGAGATAATCACATTGTTTTCTATTGTATTTCTTTATATTTATATTTTATGTATTTTTAAATTAGAAAAAGAAATATTAGATTGTTATGAACAAATTTGCAACATTAAAATGATTCAACTACAAGATAACTTTCAAATTTCCTGTAATTTTAAATCGAGTTAAACAATCAATTGGATTGTTAAGGATAATTTTGTTCAGAAAAAAATATTCAACTAAAATCAACTAAAAAGTGGTTAACAGGGGTTAACTTTAAGACTATTTTATATTCTTCTGGTATGGGTCGGCGTCCAAACCACACATATGTTACAAAGGATCCCTTGCGCAAGGAGTCTTTGGGGTCGTGGAACAGATGCGTATGGGACCAAAGGCGGACAACCAATATGGTTTGTGGCACAAATATGCATGGGCCCGAAGGTGAAAACCCATTCGTGTTTGCGAAACCAATCCTCCACACGGACGAGACACTCACAGTTGTCCTTAAATGGACTATGATTGTCCTTCAAGAACAACTTTTTAGGTAAAGGTACAAGGACCAAATTCTTAAACCTACACTATAATACCATCTCATGGACATGGGTCAAGTACGTTCATTTTACCCACATATACCTACCGTTCTATGATCTTGCTGACTTGAGCTTCGGAGTGCGTGTAGATACACCATCCCAATTTGCCTGGAGAAGAAGGCCACATGCGACAAAGAAGACGATTGCTGCTGACGAAAGTGTTTCATTCAAATGTCATTCATGTCATCAACACTAAGATCTCATGTCCAAAAAGATGCTATATAACGGTATAAAATACAATCTAATATGTAACATGGAAACATTTGTTAAAAATATATATATTATCTCCGTCCCTAATATTTGGTCTTTTAAAGATTGAACACATATAGTAAGAAATAATAAGCTAGAAAAGTGTATACTTTTACTCTTAATTTATTTGTTTATTTTGTATAGTAATTTAGTAGATAAAGCTCACACATTTTATTTTGGTCTAAAAAGCTCGCACATTTTAAATGTTGAGAAGTTAAGAATTTGGGATTCGAACAATATTATCGTTACAACTATCAAGTGAGTTGTGCTTACAGAACCCCTTAATTTAATTTTTATACGAGCATAAAAGAAGAACATCATTAATTATATCTTTATCTTTTAAAAGAACAAATATTTTTGACAAAATTAAAAAGCTAAAATGATCAAAGACTAGCGACAAATTTTTTTTTTTAGAAACAAAGATTACGACTATGGTGGTATATTGTAAAAATAAATAAAAAGACTATTGTTGTAATTACTCTAATTGGTATAATAACATGAAATCAGTTGGGCATTTGTGAGTTTAACCTTAATTGGTAAAGACATTGTATTATAAATGTGTTTGATAGGGTTTAAACCGAGACTTTTCAATTATTCATCGTTATAGCGTGATTTTTTTCTTGAAAAAAAGATACCATAAATTTTTAAAAACTAGACTATTTTACTTTAAAAAAAAACATGGAATAAGTTGGAAACATGTCGTTGTCTCCAATCTTTTTTAAAAAAGATAAAAACGCGTAGTCATTAGGCATGGCAACAAAACTCATACCCGTGGTTACTCACCCGAACCAAACCCAATTTGACGGGTTTTCCCCGTTTTGATTGGGTTCGGGTATGGGTTTGGGTTTTCCCCGATGTCAAAACACGGGTATGGGACGGGTAACGGGTATATAGGTACCCACCCCGAACCCGTCCCAAATGCAGAAAACTATTATATGTTGATATATCATGTTATTTTGTTTGATAATTGCCGTGTTATAAAAACTGCCATTGATATTTAAAGAAGCAACTAAATCAAACGGTCTAACAAATGTTAAAGTGAGCATATTGTTGAATAATGCATTACAACATTTCTCTAAGGGTTGCAAAAAAACTTATTTTTTATTAAAAAAATTTATTCAATGCGGGGATGGGGATGAGGCGGGGATACCCGAACCCGTTGGGGACGGGGATGGGGTTCAATTTCTCATCCCCGTTGGGTATGGGTAGGGTAACGGGTAAGTATATGAGAATCGGGTATGGGGATGAGGAATGTAAAACCCGTCCCCACCCCGCCCCATTGCCATGCCTGGTAGTCATGTTTAGGGAAGAAAAAAAAAAAACAGCTGCAAGCCACTCTTTGACCTTTTCGTTTATTTGTTGTCTTTTTTGGACCTTAACCCTTTAATTTTTTCAAAAGAAAAAGAAAGACTAAAACATCAACTGAGTTGACTTCTATTTTTAACTTTTTTGGACCTTAACCCTTTAATTTTTTCAAAAGAAAAAGAAGGCTTAAATATGATTTTCGTCCCTGTAATATAGGCGCGTTTTGATTTTCGTCCTTGTCAAAAAAAAAGTTTGAATTACGTCCTTGTAAAATTTTTTTTGTTTGAAAATGGTCCCTGGGCCCACTGTTCAGCTGAGTTGGCAAGAGTTTGGCCACGTGGCAGTTGCTGACTGTGCAACTTTTGTCACGTGGCGCTGACGTGGCGTGCCACATAATTAAAAAATAAAATTCTGAAAATAATTTATTTAAATTTAAAAAAATCTGAAAATAAATTTAAAAATCATAAAAAATCTAAAAATAATAAAAGAAAATTCCGAAAAATCCCAAAATAAATTTAAAAATCATAAAAAATTTTGAAAAAAATCTGAAAATTATAAAAAATTTCCGAAAAATCTGAAAATAAATTTAAAAATCATAAAAAAATTTCGAAAAATAGATTTTTTAATTTGAAAATTATATATTAAATTTTTTTCGAAAAACATAATTTCAGAAAAATATAATATATATTCTGAAATTAATATATTATATTCAGTTTTTTCGAAAAATTTCAGAATATATATATTAATTACAGAAAAAAATCAGAAAATATATTTCATAATTTCAGAAAAAATTTATTTTAATATTTCAGAAAATAAAAATTTATGAAAAAATTTATTTTAATATTTTAGAAAAAAAATTTATTTTAATATTTCGGAAAAAAAATTATAATTTTTAAATTTTTTTTTGAAAATTTAAAAAAATTTCGAAAATTTATAATTTATTTTTTTCGGAATTTTTAATTTTTAAAAATTTTTAAATTTTTTTCGGAAAAAAATTAATTCTTAGCTACAACATTCTTCGAAAATTTTCACATTTTTCTAAATTTTTCGGAATTTTTTTTTCACATTCTTCGAAAATTAATTTTCGAAATTTTCAAAAATTTAAAAATCCCGAAAATTAATTTTTTTTAAAAATTATAAATTTTTGAAATTTTTTAAAATTTTTAAGTTTTCGAAATTAAAAATTATAAATTTTAAAATTTTTGAAATCTTTTTATGATTTTTAAATTTATTTTCAGATTTTTTCGGAAATTTTTTATGATTTTTAAATTTATTTTCAGATTTTTCGGAAATTTTTTATAATTTTCAGAATTTTTTCGGTAATTTTTTATGACTTTTAAAATTATTTTCATATTTTTTAATTTTAAAAACAATTTTCAGAATTTTTAAAATATTTTTTAAAATTTAATATTATGTGGCACGCCACGTCAGTGCCACGTGGCAAAAGTTGCACAGTCAGCAACTGCCACGTGGCGAATGCCATGCCACATCAGCGCTACAGTGGGCCCAGGGACCATTTTCAAACAAAAAAAATTTTACAGGGACGTAATTCAAACTTTTTTTTTTACAGGGACGAAAATCAAAACACGCCTATATTACAGGGACGAAATTCATATTTAAGCCGAAAAAGAAAGACTAAAACATCAACTGAGTTGACTTCTATTTTTAAAACTCTGAGTAGTGACAAATATACAGTACTATGAGTATCCTAAGTCGGTGGGTATAACTTATAATAAAACAATAATTTGAGGAAAAACACTAGTATTTGTTTTTTTTACTATTATTCTTACCAAAGATATGAATATAAATACATGAAAGTTAAAATAATAGATTTTAATATGAGTTTAATATACAACAACGTATTCACATGTCTTATAACTGTGTAATATCCAATTTTATATTTTAGTATAGGTATAACTAAAAAATTAATATTTTAGTATATGTAAAAATATGTCTACGGTCATTTAAATTTGACCCGTTATTAAAGAATTGACTCTTTTAGAGTGATCAACTCACTTTATAGCCTAAATTGAATAATATCAATCATTAATTAATAAATTAAAATATATATTGTATGT
This sequence comes from Medicago sativa, assembly GCF_051527215.1. Classification (NCBI taxonomy): domain Eukaryota; kingdom Viridiplantae; phylum Streptophyta; class Magnoliopsida; order Fabales; family Fabaceae; genus Medicago; species Medicago sativa. Next base: position 52,778,068 of record NC_140749.1, read on the forward strand.
ATATTGGTATAACTAAAAAATTAATATTTTAGTATAGGTAAAAATATGTCTACAGTCATTTAAATTTGACCCGTTATTAAAGAATTGACTCTTTTAGAGTGATCAACTCACTTTATAGCCTAAATTGAATAATATCAATCATTAATTAATAAATTAAAATATATATTGTATGTATATTATAATAAATCATGAGTTTGTTAAAATAATAATCGATAATTTTTTTACTTTATATTTCACTTATTTTAGAGGATTCAAATCCCATTTTTTGATAGATAATAAAGTTATTTTCTCAAATTGATCAATTATGTTACTTGTACGGTTAGTCTTTAATTTTTGATCCATTTGCACCGGTGCCTCTTCAAAATATCTCTATCGTATTTTCTCTTTCCTTTAAAAGAACTGTTTTTTGATAAATTATTTGTAGCAACTTCACATTTAAAACTAACTATTGTGTGATCTATTTTTATGAAGAAAAAAAAAACCTATAATAAACAGATGCAATATGCTTATAAATGATTATTTTTTAAAAAAATGATTTTTTTCAAAAAAAAACTGTGATAAATGGGTTCTTAAAGCATTCACATCCATGTCACTCAATTGGATGGTATAAATGGGTCTCACTCAATATATTAAACTACTTTACACTTTCTAATTATTTAAACAAATCAACTATATTTATTAAATATTCATACAATTCATCCAAAACTCTAGAATAAATCTCACTAATCTCACAATATACTCCAACAATTGAAATGGTAATTTCTTTTTAATTATTTTATTTCACAAAGTTTTTGGAAAAAGTTAAAACATGATGAAGGACAATACCATTGCCAAACTCGGGAACATGGTAAAGGAGTGACGGAACTTCAAGGGTACTTTGAATAAAAAACAACATTTGTGTTACTTTTGTGACATGTTCAACGACACATTGAATTATCGATAATGTTTCATGGACACCATTTTTTCTATACACACATTGTATCACTCTCATGTGAGAGTGTGTGAGAGACAAAAAATATGAGATTTTTGTGTGTGGAGACCATATGGACACGTGTCACAATTGTATGTGGGTGTACAAATGGTATATGTCACCTAAGGTGGTCTATGTATCACTACCCTTGAATAAAATATTAATATGTGAGTTAAAATTGTGGGACCTGCTGAGTATTTTAGAGTTGCACCGTTGAAGAAAAAAATAAAGGGTTAAATATCTTTTTTATCTTTATAAATATATTAAATTTTTGTTTTAATCTCTCTAAAAAAATTCTTTGACTTTTAGTCTTTATAAAATTTTCAATCACAACTTTTGATCTCTATTTTTAAGATAAAATTGTGCAGAAATGTGTATAATTTTTTAAAAAATTCTCACCGAAAAATTAATTTTTTTTTAACAAAACATGAATTAAATATGAATTTTAACCGCCAAAAATATATAATTCATATTTACTTCATGTTTTGTTAAAAAATTCTAATTTTTTTTAGAAATTATTATAATATTATATTCTTTTCTGCCAAATTTTATTCAAAAATATGAATTATACATATGAGTTTACTACTTGTCAAAAAAAAACATATGAGTTTATTTAAAAGGAGGGACAAAAAGTTGAAGAAGTTTTTTAGAGAGACTAAAACGAAAAGTTAGTATATTTATAGGAAACTAAAAACATATTTAACCCGAAAATAAATGAGTTACTTCAAGATGACGTGGCTTCGATGGGACCCATAAAATACTTTTAGGTGGTGTTCACCATTGGAGATGCTCTAAGAGCGTGTTGTTAAAAATACAAAAATAACTTTTTGTCTGCTAAATATCGTATAAGACCAAAAAATATTTAATACCTTTGTCCTACAGTGTTCTGTCTTGTGATGTTCTGTCCAGTCCATACTATTTCGGAAATCAAACGCACACTTAGAAAAATTGATAGGCGTAAGAATTGGTAGAGCTTATACCCTGTATGTCCTCAGTTTCTACAACCTTACATGGAGCAACCAAATACATGATCTAATCCTCTTAGCAATCATGCATGCTTTCTGGGTTATCTGGACTTGCAGGAACCATATCAGGTCAAGACAGATATATCACCAAATTAACAACAATTTCTATCATTGTGGCTTCAGTCTCTAACAACAATTCTTTCTCCAAAAGTATCATACAAGTAAATTGGATATATTACCTGTTGTTGGGTAGATCAAGGCAAATACACATAAATATGCAATAGGAAATCCTTCAATAACTGCTTGTGACGCAATATTCAGAGACTCTAGAGCAACTTTTGTTTATATATTCTTTTTCAAAAAAACTTTTGTTTATATATTCTTTCTGAACATTAACCTAAACAATGCCCTTTATACTGAATTTATGGCAATAATTAATGCAATAAAACATGATAAACAAAAAAGGTGGACCAAATTATGGATTGAAATGAATTTAAATTTGCAATATTAGCCTTCTCTAACACAAATATAGTTCCTTCGAGCTTACGGAACAAATGACAAATGACATCACTGTACACTTTTTCTCTGGTTTTCTCCATTTAAAATACTCTCATTTATATAGAGAAGGGAATGAATTTGGTGTTCTAATTTTATTAGGAGTGATTTATGTTGGCCGATATGACGGTAACAAAAGGAAGCTAGAGGGACGGGGCGTAATCTATACTATGAAGGTGATTGAATCATCAAACTTTTGAAAAAGGTTTTAGAATTTATTCAATCACACTACAACTACCGATTAACCTAATTCATAGTGAACATATATCAAAAATTGATTTGTTGAAATTGAAAGAGTAAGCGAAAAAAGAACATCGAGATTTATAAAGGTTTCCCTTTTTTGTCCTCGCTAGGGCTACATCCTCTCTTTGTAGAAATAAAAATTTCACTTCTACAGGCTTCCACTATGATGAAAATGTTTACAAGTGTATGATTGCAGAGATTCTTTTGATTCCTAATCTTCTATCTAAGAAATCACACTAAATCCAATCTTCAACCTCTCTTGAAATCAGACAGCCACAAGGTCATCAAATCTTAAGTTTGCATGCAATCCTTTGATCTTCCACTCTGAGAAATCGTCTTTGTTATGCCTATGCTTCGATCCCCTTGAATGTTTGAGAAACAACCCCCGAAATTACCTTCGGTGGTGAAAAGCACCTCCTTTTGTTTTAGTTCATTGATGCACCACCAAGATCCTTGAAAGAAATCAAACTTATAAGTAACATAAGCACTCTAACAATCTAGATCTCAAATCCTATAGGAGTTCTTTGAAAAAGTGTTTAATCTAGAGAAGGTTGTAGAAAAAGGAGAGGTTGGAGACTTTAGAGTGTTTTTGCTAATTGATTCTATGAGTGACAAAATGAATGTGTGAGGTATATATGAGGGTGAATGAAAGAAGAAAGTTTGCCTCAAAATAACACTAAAAGCAGGAGCTTGAATCAAATAATGTGAAGCATAAATCGATTCAATTAGTGTAAAATCAGAAATCAGAATGCTATGAACATTGACATGAAGGTCAAGAACATCGAATCGATTCAAACCAATTCCAGATAAAGAATGAATCGATTTAATAATGTATATTTAAGCTTTTGAATCGAATCATGGTTTCTAGACGAAGATTGATCTAATTCAAAGAACTTTGATATGATTCAAGTGAGAGAGGCTAAAGACCCAAGACATTGAATGAATCAATTCAAAATCATATTGAGTCGATTTAAAACACTTAAACTAAACACCTGAGGCAGAGAATGATTCGATTCATAATTTCCAAGATATAATTTGAATCAAATCAAGTGTTTTTAAACATAAAAACTTGAGAAAACTTGAATAGAAAGAAACACCTAAACTTAAGAATGGCTAATGTAGATGATTTCAAGACATAGATTAGCTAGGGTTCTTTTACATGTTAAGCAATCAATAGTAAGCAAAATAAATACAACAACAACAACAACAACAACAACAACAAAAACATCATCAAAACCAAACTAAAGGAGAAACTACATACCAAACTACCATTTTTATTAGTCTTTTTCTTTTGTTAGGCTTTGGTTTGGTCCCCAACTTGTATTTTTCTTTTATTTTAAGATAGGCGTTGATGACAGGTCATCTGATATTATTCTTAACATGTTTTTCGGTCAATTTGAAAATGTTTTACATCCAGAATAGAGGATTATTAAAGCAATTGCTTATGATTTCGGGACATTTGTAAGATTTTCTATATTTGAGTCTGTAATTTTATTCTTCCATAAACATAGCAATTTTAGGGTGTTTTGTTATAATTCACGAAGAAATCATGCAAATTAGCAAAGCAAGACATCTGAAGTTTTGTGAAAACCTTGGGAAGATGAAGAATGAAGATTCAAGAGGCCTTAGAAGACATTACAGAGGGAGGAATTCTGATCCCAAGTTCCAAGACATCTTATATGGAAGAAAACATCCAAAAAGAAGAAGAAATAGGCGTTATGGGGCCCAAACAACACTCACATGCGCCTAGGCACATGTTGAGGCGCTTGGCGCAAAAAATAACACACATATGCGCTTGTCGCATGGTTCGAGGCGCATGTCACATGATTCTTGGCTTCTTTCGCCTGTTCCTTGCGGGCCAAGGCGTTGTTTTGTGTGTTTTTGTTGCGAAATGCCCGATATTTTATCTCAAGTTCAGGTGGAAACTCTCCCTATAAATACCGCATTCCTTATTCACAATTTCTCATTCAGAACGAAGTGGTTCAAGAGGAAAGCAAGCACTAGGAGCTTCAAGGAAGGAGTCTCTCTCCTCACTCAAGGTTTTTCAATGGTATGTTTTATTTCTTTTGTAATTTGTCTTTAGTTACCATGAGTTACTAAATATTTGTAGGCTAAGGTTCTAAGATGAACCTCTGTTCTGGTTGTTGGATAATTTATTTAATTTAAGGTGTTTATTTATTTATTTATTTATTATGTTATTGGTTTTACTGTTGTTGCGTAAGATTTTTCTCCTCTGAAGCATAACCCTAACTTAGGCACTTAGGGAGGTGACATTACCTAATATTGATGTATATCTGTCAGATTAGGAAGTAATTAATTAGTAACTAGGGAAAGATGTCGAAAGCGAGCAAACCCTGAAAGTAAGTACTTAGGGAGGTGACATACGTAATATTGATGTATATCTGCTAAAATCATGAAGTAACTAGTTGAGTACTTAAGGAAATAGGTGACTTCACAACTTAAATCAGCCATGTAACTCCGCTCTTATTTCACCTCGGTAAGGTAGACGTTGATAGGGCTTCCTATTTGTAGAACTATCGAGAGGGAGAGTGTATTATGTGTTTCTAAGATTCATAGATGGGCAGACCTTTAGGAAGATCGGGAATTCACTTATGGGAATTTAGGAAAGCCAATTTAAGTCTATGTTTCAATTACCTATGAGAGAGTAAGACCCCACACGTACTTCCGTGTGATCAGCAGGTGCAACTCGAAAAGTTAGAGGGGAATGAGGCCATATCTCTAAGAGAGTAAGACCTCACACGTAATGATCACCGTGTGACCAGGAGGTGCAACTTGAGAGTCGATAGGTAGTAAAACCCCTCGAACCCATCACTTAGATAGATAACGATAAATAACATGAATAAGACTTGACTGTTAAATAATTCCAACAACCAAGTAGAGGGGATTGGAAGAATCCTAACCGTCGCTAACATTCTACAATCAAAACAGGTAAACTTTGCTCTGTTACAAACATATTAACTTTGCAAAACTCTAAACCCTGATCTCTTTTATTTTATTTTGTTCTCAAATAAGTAACGTGAATTGTTTGGTTGAAATGACAATCACTGTGGATACGATACTTTACATATCACTTTATTACTTGATAAATGATTTAGTACATTTTCTTAATCCGACCATCAGGTGTTGCAAATGATTGGTGAGGTATATGGATGTCAACCTGATCGGGATTTCTAAATTTCACAATGATGTTTTGCACTTATCATGTTTGCAAAAAAAAAAGTTATATGCAATTCAAGATTTACATTTAATTAGATTTAATTGTCATAAGTTAATGTAAGCTAACTCAACTTGTGTGTGTTAATGCACCTTGGTTCCTCAATAGATGGATATGATAGTATATTTCATAAATTAATGGACTTAGTTGCATGAATTTGCATAAGTTAAGAGACCAAATTGTATGATTTTAAAGTCAACGGATCACACTGAACTGTTAAAATAAGTTAAGGGACCAAAGTGATATTTTAAGCCTAATTTTTTTTTATATATTTGTAAAAATAAAATTGATACATTAAATGTCAAATGAATTAATATCAATTAATTTAGAATAATGTTTTGAATTTAATTATTTAACTAATATATTTATAAGAAAAATCATTAAAAGCTTGACCAGAAAAAAAAGAGGTTGACAAAAAAGTTTCTTTTTTTTAAGGAAGGTTGACTAAAAAGTTTTGGTCAACATAAAACTAAAATCTGGTGTGATAACTTTAAAAACACTTAATAAATTAATTTTCGAATGAATCAGAGGTTGACAAAATAGATTTGGTCAAAATGAAACTAAACATATGTAGTAATAGTGTAAAACATTTTTTGACAAAAATATTTAAAACATTAAATATACAGAATACTATAATAAATACTACATATACCAATGATTGACCATAAAATTATTTGATATTTAAAAATTGTAACAAAAAAATTATTAATTAAAAGTTTTTTTATTACAATATCTACATATAGTAATAACGACTAATTCAATATTACGTTAATTTAAAAAAATTATATTATATATTAATTAATATTTGTAATGACTAAATTAAAAAAATATATATATAAAAAAATTTCTTTCACTAAGTCCAATAGTATATATATATAACAACAACTAGATAATATGTTTCATTGTGAGTGCATCACTTAACATATTCCGCAAGTATGATGATTTCAATCTCCAAAATTGTGTTGTCAGTTTCTATATTTCTAACAATTCTTGTTGCTTTGCAGTTTCAGGAAGGTGAAAGTAACTTTTTTCATAAAAAAAGAGTATTTGTTTACATCACCAGCAACATAACTGATGCACAGCTTAGTGTTCACTGTAAAGATAAAGATACTGATCTTGGGCTGCATAAACTAAATTTTGGAGAAACTTACAACTTTTCATTTAGGCCTATAATATTTATAGAAGCAAAATTATACTTTTGTGGATTTTCTTGGATGAATGAACTTAAACGCTTTGACATTTATGTTGAAGCACGAGATGACAAAGATTGCAAAGGAGAATGTCGTTGGAAAATAGATAAATCAGGACCGTGTAAGTTAAAGGGTGATGATACTGAATGCTTTCCTTGGAATCCTGACAAAGTCATAGAAGGAACACAGCTTTGTGAAGAGAATAGTACTCTTACTGTGTAACTTGTTCAATACGTTCTTCAATAAAAATTTATGTGGAAGAAGGAATAATAATAATAATAAAATCATATACTATAAGTTTTTCTATATTTTCCATTGACCATAAAAAATGGTGAGTTTGATTTACCTTTATATCTCATAATTTCCTTCTCATTTCTTGTGATGAAAAACGCCTTTTTACTTGTTTAAAGTCTTTTTACTTTGATTTTCTCGTAAAAACTTACTTGTTTAAAGGTGAAAATTGTATGGTTCATTTCATTACATATGTGAGTTTATCAATAATAAAAAAAATACTATTAATGAGTTCACCTTTTTGAAATCTAAAAATTTATTGAAGATAAAAGGTAGAAAAAGAATAGAGGGGCAAAAATTTAACCCAAGAAAGAAAAATTAATGTAAAAATAAATTAAAAATTGATCAAGCATTATGTAACATAGGTCCTTCGACATATTTTTTCTTCTTTGCCTTAGTGGTAACTTTTATAAAAAGTTCTTCATTTGTGATAGAACAGTTTTGTAAATCTTTAGTAGTTGTCGTAAGGCCCGACTCTTAGCAAGTGCAACTTGAGCTAAGGAACCCGGCCTCAAAATTTTGATGGCCTCAAATATTTTTATTATTTTTTAATATAAGGATTAAAATTGTTAGTTATATATAAAAATTAATCGGCATCTTGCAATGGTTCAGTTGTAAAACATAATGCATTTAGGTGTGTGGTCCAAGATTCATTCACAACCGTTTGTGTTTTTCTTAATAATTTTAGTTTTTGTCAATCTAAAATAAAACATAAAAATTGTAAAACACGAAATTTGAACCTGGTACAAAATTCTCAATTACATACATCATTATTAAGCAATTACAATGCTTTTATAAAATTAAAAATTAATACGCATTTCAGAGTTCTATACTAAATGTAGAAAACTACTTTTTTTTAATAGAAAACTACTATATGCATTCAATTTCTTGTCATTTGTTTGTATTAACACAAATTAATCCCCTTAAATAATTAGTATTTCTTTCAATTGTTTTAAGTTTAATCATGCATGCTAGTATTAGTTTGTTACTTATTTTTCCCCAAAAATATATAAAGATAGGAAGGACCAATACACTTTTTTTAAGCAAAAAGGACCAATATACTTGAGATCTATTTTGCACTTATTCTTTTTAATTTTTGGTGTTTCTTTTTATTAGGGGTCCTATTTTTAATATTAGAATAATTAGTGGTTAATGAAGCTCAACACAAGTTAGTTAGTTACTCTAGTATAAACTAATTTCACTTAATTTATAAGGATGACTAAGTTTGATGTTATTTACAATTTAAATATGGGATAATTCTTTTTTTAAAAAAAATTGCATTTTTATTAGGGCTTTGATTTTAGTGTTTAAGCAAGGCCTCCAATATAATTAAGACGGCCTTGGTTGTTGTTGTCTCTTTCTATTATGTATATATCCTATGCTTTGTGTCTATAACAATTGTATCCTTCAAATTCTTTAATATCTCCATGTCATTAGCAACAATGGGAGTCATGCTATCATCACTAACAATAATATTTGAATATCCACCACTTCAACAGGATCACAAACATAGCATAGTCCTTCTTTGTTGCCGTATAATTCCAAGAGACAACAATATGCATATCAAGATATGCATTACCATGATGTTCCTCTCATTGTTTCATGGCTTAATAATAGACCGTGTGTGCACAGTTTCTATCATGTAATAAAGAGTATCGAAGCCCATAGATACTAGTGTTGATTATCAATTCTTGTATCTAAATTAATTATCTAAAAAGATTAGATTTTATGGGATGATTGTTGGTATAAAATAAACACTAATAAAAGGTGTGTTAATATTTTGGTTTATCATAATCATAGAAACTCCTATCCAAATTCACTTTGTATTCTATGAAAATTAATGTGACCTACCTCATTTGAGAGATGCATAAGAGTGTTTTGAACCAATGAGATATCATATTTTAATGGTGGTATTATTGACAAAACTCGTTAAGCTTAATTGTAGGAATTATATTTAATTAATTTATTTTAAAGTATTATTATTTTTGTTAATTATTATAATTAAGCAGTTTTCATTTGACCAAGTCCCATACACGTTTTTATTTTTCTAATTCATTGTTCCATTACCGTTGCAAGCTTGAATAAATTGCTTTTACTCTTAGTTATTTCCCTTAATTGTCGGTTTTCTTTTCCACTTAATGAGGAGCATTTTTTCATGTGTAACATAGAGCATATATATTTACGTGGGCTGTAATTACAGAGGTTCCCATGAGTATCCAAAAGTGGTTCATGAGACCTTGCTAATTCACGTGCGGTGCTAGCAAGATGTGACTGTTGTATCCTGTAGAGTACTAGCTATGAGACCTACTTCATCGGGTAACCTATCCGAGGTGGTGAAATACTCTTAAGCCCAGTGCATTTTGCACGCCTCAGTCAAATTCGATAAGTTTTTTATTCTCTATTTAATTTGATGAAGAGTCGTATATATTTGTGCTTATATTTGTGTTCTATTTATTACTTATAATAATTCTATGTCTAATTTTTCCTACAATCTTAAGGGTATTTCGGCATAGAATTATTATTGTAAAGAATACTTGTTATTAATTCTAATTTCAGAATTCTTTATATCTTTGAATGAGAAACTACTAGCACTGATCGGTTGTGATTATTTTGATGACCAGGAGTTTAATTAGTGAACTTGGTGTACATGGAAATGACTAATAAGTATCTATAAATGTTGTTGATTTTGAAAGACGGGAATGGCGTGTAAGTTGCTGAAGAATGTACTATAAATATTTCATCCAGGTTCTATCTATAACCTTACTATCTTTGTGGTTAATAGAAGATTTCTTTGTGTTTATTATCACAGTATGTGTACCTAATATATTGGATGCAAATTATGCCTTTTTTAAATTGGTGGATACGTGTATCAAATTTTTAGTTAAAATAATATTTTTAAAATTTGATTTGATTATTTCATAGTTGTTGAGAAATTTTGCTTGATATATTATCTTACAACTAATTTGTGAAAAATGGATATGAGTTTAGATTACTTATATGCAACATGTGAAAATAGTTGAATTTATCTAGAAATATAGTGATTATATGGTATAATTGAAAATGACAATCTTTGTTTCCTTTTGATGAGAATACTATGTTTACCTTTATGATTAAAATCTTGTATTAAGGTTGTTGTTGTGTTCCTATTGCTTTGAGAAATATTTGTTGTGGATGAAAAATCTGTTTTGAGGAGCTATTGTAACTGAATTGTTTTATTGTTACTATCATGCTTAATTATTTTGAGACCATGATGGTAGTTAATATGCTTCTGGAAAAATAGAAAGGTGATAGGTTATAATGGCATGAATCAGTTATTGAATCTTCATAATAAACTTGTCTTGAATCCAATAATAATATTTGTTGTTGGATACTTACTGAATTATGTATTTATTTTCTGGTGTCCTTACTGCTACGTGTATAGTTACAATCTCTTTATCATTTGTCATTTATTCTTGCTATGACAATTAATCTATTTTTTGTCGATAAGCAAACTTGGACACAAGTGTGAGGGTTTTATATTGAGTTTAATAACATGATTATTGATATCTCATACACAATGATTGAATTCTTATATTGTTCTTCAACTAATAGAGATTTGGTTTAGAACCTCATTGCATTTCGGTTTATATGTATTATGTAAAACCAATGTCTATGAATGAGCTTTATATATATGTGACTAACTGTGTATGAATGAACTTTATGTGACTAAGTGTTTGAGTGATATTTGCAGAAGCATGAGAATTTTGTTAGTATAAATTTTTTGTGATATATACTTCAATTTGTGTGAAATTTTCTTAACTATATTTATTGTAGGCGCATATAATATATTTATGATTGGGAGAATTTAGTGACGTGTGTATATATGCTTTGTATGCATGAGAATATATATTTGAGAATATTGTTTGATTGTGAAATATTATTTAATATATTATTGAAAGAAAAAAAAAATTTGAGAAACTTATAGAGATACATATATGATATGCACGAGTGAAATAAGTGCAATAAAGATGTTGTCGCTTAATTTAAGCAGACCTGAATATATTTGTTATGGCACTTGATAAACTCATGAGATATATAATGAGATACACTATAAAATATTGGTGACATATATTGTGAATTATTCATTGTATTAAAATAATACAATGATGTTTAATTTATCTATGTGTGGATTTATTTTTCCCAATGTGGGGTGTCGTCACTTGAAAAATAATTCAAGCAGACCTGCATAAAATTCACACATGAATTTATATTTACCCAATGTGGGGTGTTGTCGCTTGAAAGTATTTTCAAGTAGACCTGTATAATAAATCTAAATGTAGATTTAATTTCCTCCGATGTGGGGGTGTTGTGGCTTAGAATTTATTTAAGCAAACCTATGATAATATATCATGGATGATTATTTGATAATATATATGAGATACTGACTGAGAGACGTCTTGGTCAATGTATTATTTGTGATACAGCTGTATAGTGAAAAATATTTATACATCGAAGGGGGATGGATTATGTCCAATACAAAAATTGAGAGTGATGGTAACCCAACATAGATTGTGAAAATTCGCAAGGCTGTGTTCATATGGGTAAGAACAAGTCACTTGTCAATTTGATGAGACATTATCCATTTTATTTTTGAGAATTCATCCTTATGGTGTAGGATAGTGTATACTACAGCGTCGTAGGTTGAGTTCATACTCTTAATAAATCTATAGCTCATACATTTGAGTGGTATGCTTGAATGTGGTGTACACTTGATAGATTTATCTATATGAGTGTTGGAGGTGGGGTCGCCTCTATGAACGTTTGGGCAGACTTTCTAGAGCCACTCATGAAATCCAGGCATAGGTGCAAGGCCAAAATGCACCACACCGCGTTGAACAAACTTTGGACGAGAGATCAATGTGAGTGATGAGGTCACTGATTCACATACGGAATGAGGTTCATAGAGGTTATAATCTCACCGACATTCTAGTGGATCAAATTTCATTTGCTCTATGTGCTAGTTCATAGTCCAAAAGACACTAGTGCTTATGCATTGATTTTTCACGCTCTTAGGAACACCTAAAATTTAAAATAAATTGTGGGGGATTGTAGGAATTATATTTAATTAATTTATTTTAAAGTATTATTATTTTTGTTAATTATTATAATTAAGCAGTTTTCATTTTGACCAAGTCCCATACACGTTTTTATTTTTCTAATTCATTGTTCCATTACCGTTGCAAGCTTGAATAAATAGCTTTTACTCTTAGTTATTTCCCTTAATTGTCGGTTTTCTTTTCCACTTAATGAGGAGCATTTTTTTCATGTGTAACATAGAGCATATATACTTACGTGGGCTGTAATTACAGAGGTTCCCATGAGTATCCAAAAGTGGCTCATGAGACCTTGCTAATTCATGTGCGGTGCTAGCAAGATGTGATTGTTGTATCCTAGAGAGTACTAGCTATGAGACCAACTGCATCGGGTAACCTATCCGGGGTGGTGAAATACTCTTAAGCCCAGTGCATTTTGCACGCCTCAGTCAAATTCGATAAGTTTTCTATTCTCTATTTAATTTGATGAAGAGTCGTATATATTTGTGCTTATATTTGTGTTCTATTTATTAATTATAATAATTTTATGTCTAATTTTTCCTACATTAATTACCCTATGTCACCTCAGAGGAAACTAGACTATTTTCATGTTTCAAATCTTTTATTTTATCTTACAAATCTGACACCAACCTTCACCTTTTAATACTTCAATTGGTATCTAATATTATGAATAATACTATTAAGGGAGACCCTTTTTCGCCACTGCAGGTGCCATAATTGACGTTCAACATGATAAGTTGGCATTCAATATAGGTGAGGAAAAGATTGAGTTTGAAATTTCTAATCTAATGAAAAGTCCTTCTGTTCAGGACTCGTGTTGTATGATTGATGTTACTGACCATTGTGAGAAAGAATGTTCTTTAGCATCATATGCAAACAATGGTCTGTATGACCTAGACTGAGCAAAAGAATCTCTTTTTATTCGTCAAGCTAGTGACGTTAAAAGAGCGCAATGTGGGAGACAACCCACGAGTTAATGTTATTTCTTTTGTTTATGTTTTTGTAGGATAATAAGAGGGGAGCAGTTGAGTAAAAGTTAGTAAATGAGGCGCATGACTTAAATGTCTCGGATGCATCAATTCCATATCCACCAGGTGCCTCCGCCTAAGCAACATTGAAACATGTGAGCTTTGCTACCCCTTTTGTGTTGCTTTATTTGAATCATTGAGGACAATGCCTAGTCTAAGCATGAGGGTAAAATTATCTTGTGTCTTTAAGTATCTTATGTTTTAATTGTCTTGTTTTTTGAATTCCTCTTGTTTGAATTTCTGTTTGTGTCAAGCTGAAAAGTGATGTAGCAACTTTTTAGTAGTGTATTGAAAAGAAAAAAAAAATAAAGGCTTAGTTTTATGATGAATTTGTGCATGTAAACAAAACTTTTTGCTTTAAGTGTTTCACTGAACCCACATTAGTTTTATTGTGAACCCCTCTCTTTTAGAGATTCAAAAAGTCGCAGACTTTGAATAAGTGTGTATATTGGCATTTTAAGGAACCATAAGAACTTTAGCAGTAACCATAACTTTAAAATTTCACAAAAAAAAAAAAAGTAGTATAGGTTAGTGTGGGAAACAAAAAAAATCGTAAAAGGTGTAAAAAGAAGAAAAAGAAAAAAAGAGGGGGGGGGGGGGGGGGGGTAAGGGATCAGAGCACAAGGAAAATAATAAATAGGATCGCTGTGAAATATAGTGTAGGTGGTCCTAAAAATAAAGAGAAAGTGATAATAGTGTCTTTCTTTAATAAAAAGTGACTGAGTTTTCCCATGAAAAATAAACACCAAGTTCCCAAAAAAAACTTTCACCTAGGTTATATGAAATGATTGTGAAATTTTACTCGTATGTTTACTATCAAGGTTAGGATTTTTTCTTATAATGTTATTTACACAGGAGCAATAAAAAGATGGATTACACACACACTCACATGAAATAGTTGTTGGGTTGAAAAGTACAGGTGTTGTGATAAGTGTACCCTGAGAACAAAGTCTTTGAAAAAAAAAATTTGTACATATTAAAATTATGATGTTGATTTTCTTTGCCTTTTGCTGGAGGACAGACAAAGATTCAAGCATGGGGAATTTTGATAAGTTGTAATTTATGGTGTTTTTAGCATTTAAATGAAATTCAATAAAAATTAGTTTGTTTTAGTCTTGTTTTAGAGTTATTGTACTACAAAATACTAGTTTCATTTTCAGAACCAAATAATGAAAAAAATGAAGAATTTTCAAATGCTGAAAAAAAAAAAGTACGACCGTGCACCCAAGGAGCACGACTGTACGTCCTGTTTGAAGAAAAACCAGGCAAAATCTCGAAAGTTGAGCACGGTTTGTCTGCCTATCTAGCACAACTGCGCGCCCTTCCCAGTCTGCAGAATTTCAATAGTTTTTAAGGCAAGAAAGATTGTGCACCACACAAGCACGACCGTGCGGTTATGCATTTAGAAAAAATGTCAGAAACTCAGAATTTTCTAATTATTGGCTTGTACCTTGAATTTAATGAATTGCTCGAGGTTTTAGGCTATAAATAGACCTCATTTATGACGAAAAAGACATTTTGAAATGCTTGTAAACTTACTCTATATTGGAATCAAAGTTTTACATTGTTCTAAGCTTATTGTTCTTATTTTTTATGCATTTTACATTTCTTGCTCTTTACTTTTCTGCATTTTATTTTCCAGCACTTTACATTTCTAGTTGTTTATTTTCATGCCTTTATATTCCATGTCTTTATATTTTAATCTCTTATCTACTATGATCATAAGTGGGTAGACTTTTCTAGTTTTGGGATTGTTGGACTAATCTAATGGTCGAATCCTATTCAACCCAAGTCTAGAATCTATTTTATTTAAATTCTTTTTCTAATCTAATCTCATCATTTTTAAGTTTGATAACAAATATCAAACGAATCACCGAAATGTGAAGTTTGATATTGTTATTTATCATATCTCAAATATCAAGTGAAGGACAAAAATGTGAAGTTTGATATTGGATTAAATATGATTAGACAAGATAAATAAAATATGAGAATAGTTTTGTGAGTCTTGGGATGAAAAGGTTGCACTTAAGAGGTCTCAATGATAATCAACCATGAGAATAAGTTTGATTATTATTGAGATACATTTATGTATTGTGAAAGGAAGCATAAAATATCAAAGAACACCTTATCCTTTGAATTGAATTTAACATAAAATAGAGAGGGAATATTTATGATTTAGCATTATGATGAAAACAACAATCCCATGACACATTTTAAATCTGAATTTTAAACTAAACAAATATACTCACAAAAACTTATTCATTTTCAGCTAATCAAAACTGAGAATTAGATTGGTAATCACATAAACTTCATGTGGATAGATAGTTTACTACTCTATAGAACCGTATAGTTGCGAATTCGTATCAATAATTGCGCCAACAAGGATGAATCCATAGACACAAATGATAATAATAGCATTCCAAAGACAGAAAGTTGCCAATTCTCAACCTACTATAAGCAAAGTTGTGCATGAAGATCTTACCGTGTGGTCCAGAAAATGTTGGAGGCTAAGGTTGTTGGTAATGAATTCGCACCTTACATGATGAAGAGTAGAGGAAAAATATTAATTATAGAAGTGCCAATCAAATACAACGCCCACTGCGCCATTTCTCATCATTCCAAAAGATGTCGGTTTTTCTAGCTTTTTCTTTAGTGTTTCTCTTTCTTTTTTGTTTTTTTTTTATTATTTTCCTTTCTTTTATTTATCTTTTTCTTTTTTTTCTCTTTTTTATTTTATTATTTTTTGGGTAAAAAGGTTTGGTCCCGTTATTTTTTTCGTTTTGTTGTTAATATATTATGAGTATGCATGCCGTTGATTCTTGATTTATAAAAATGTCAACCTTGTTGGAATGTCTATCAAACATTTCAATGTATGTTTATATTGTCACCTTAGGTAACAAAAAAAATGTAAAATTTGGTGTTAATTATAAAGAAAAAAATCTATTAAATCTCCATGATAAAATATCATACGCCTATATATATAAAAACCAAAAGAAATGAATTTGAAGTCTGTTATCATTGTGAAAACCACTCCAAGTAACAGACTTGTTGCCAACATTTTTTAAACGTGGGATTGAAAAGGGAGAGAGAAAATTTACGTTAGAAGCAACAGATTTAGCGATACACTTTCTAGGCAAAGGCTCGCATCTTATCAAGTTCAATTTCCAAACACTGTAATTCATGTACTAAGACAACAAATCAGAAGATTTTGTCCCAGGAATGAACACATTACACATATGCTGCTTTCGTAGCAAAGAAGATGTTGCTCAGTTTGATTATGTTTTGGGGAAGATGTGAAATCATTAAAGGTGAAAAATATAGTAATGGTAACAGTTAGGCTTAATTGATCATTTGGTCTTTTAACTTATTTCTTTGTTTTGAATTGGTCCGATAACTATTAAACTTTTTAGTTTGGTCCCTTACTTCGCTTCCATCTATCGATTTTGTTCTATTTCGTTAATTTTAGGCTTAATTAATGATGGGGTCTTTAAGTTATTTGTTGGTTACATTTTAGTCTCATAAGTTATTAATGTTACAATTTGGTTCCTTTTCCGTCAACCAAATAGATTCCCACCGTCGAAACCGTTAAGCCAATGTTTTAAGGTGGATACATGTTGCAAGTTGTCACGTTACTGTTCACATGTGCCTATTTAACGTTTTAGCAAAAGACTGATAGTGAGGATTTATTTGGCTAACAGATACTAACTTAAGGGACCAAATTGTAACGTTAATAACTTATGAGACAAAAATGTAACCAACAAATAACTTAAGGGACCAAATCATTATTTAAGCCTTAATTTTAACTCATATGTCTGAAGTGGACCAATATTATAGGTGATGATCATAAACCTCGTTAATTTATTTAATTTTAATATTTTGATCATTTTCTAAAAAACGAGATCATAGAATAAAGGAGGTCCATCAAATCTAGCAATGTATCACCACCATCTAATTTATCTTACATTTCTTCATCTTCTTCCCTAATATCTTCATAGAATCTTCATCAACCTTCATCGAATTCATTAAAAAAACAAAAAAAACAAATAAAAAAAATCATAGTTTCAACTTCAAACATTCATCCAGAAATAAACCACGTAATCAAACTTTTAAACCCAAAATTAACCCAGAACTCATAATTAAATCTTTTTAATTAAGCCAAAATGAATTAAACTTTCACCACCATCGCATGAAGATTTGGTGAAACCCAGAAATGTGTATTCTCAACATCATCTTGCTCATAAACCACATAATCAAACCTTTAAACCCAAAGTTAAACCAAAAATCTCTCTCCTTTTAAACCTATGACTTTTCAAATGATTTGGTGATTGAACAAAAGTGAGTGAATCGAAGGATTTGGATTGAAGAAGAATCGAACAAAAGCGTGTTTATAGGCATGGAGGATTTGAGTGTTTCTGGGCATTAAAGTTATGTTTTTGATTGCATATTGTTTCTGGGCATTAAAACGATTATTACCCAGAATTTCTTTAGAAAAATTATAATAAAAAATATCACATTTTTTCTCGTTTTTTGTGTGTATAGAAATTGAAGGAGTTACGTTACTTTGATGAAAGATTGAAAATTAAAGCTGAATTTAAAAACATGTGAGTTAGAATGAAAATGGGTTGAATTAAACATGTTTAGAAATTTGAGTCCGAAACAAGCAAAAACAACACCTAATATTTGAATTTCTTTTTCAGGGTTTTTTTAATGAAGATTGGTGAGAAAAACATAATTTGAGTTTTAAATTTTTTATTTTCTGAGTTGAGTTTTTAATTTTTCTGATGAAAATGATATAAAGATGAAGAAGAATACACGAGAAGAAGATGAAAAAATAATTATGTGTTAGTCGTTCACAGTTACATGCAATCAAATGGCTTAATTTATATCAGAATTATTAGACATTAAAAAACTAACGTAAAGGACCATTAAAGAATATCACATGAGATAAGATATAACGAAACAATTGTGTATAAGCAAGTGAGAGTGGTCCTCACCTCGCAAGCAGTTTTGAAAGTTGTCTTACGTCCAACTACGCTTTGTAAGTGTTTATAAGTGGGACAATCTTCAACTCACAAGTCAGTTTTAAGGAGTTGTGTTAAGCCCAAACACATTGATTTTGTGGAATTATGTTCGGATCACAATTTTTAGGATGATATCATAATCTCCTCTAGTCGACCTACTATCAAGTTTCCGCTATCGAACCGCCCACCGTTAATATCCATGCACCAATAATACGGGACTTTAGGGGCATGCCAAAGAGTCACATCGAAAGATGGCCTGAATAACTGGGAGGCAACTCACCACCCAAGCAGGTTTGGTGAAATTGGGTTAGACCAAACCACAATTTCTAAGATAAGATCATCATAATGTTGGGATGACCCTATCAAGGACAGTAGCAACCTTACTCCTAACAAGTTTAATATATCAGGATGCCCTATTTCTTCAATAAATATAAAGACGGCCAGTAAAAATATCCATAATCTGAAAATCCATTTTTAATAACTTTATAAAGACAGGTGCAGTTCATTGCAAATTGAAATTTCAACTGTTTTCAATTGTATAACACGAGTTAATTCTGTAACCAAGGAACACTTAGAAAGACAAAGATGACACTTAAAAAGACAAAGATGACAAATCAAATCTTAAATTAGACGTACAACGAGCAAGGATCATCCATGGTAATAAACAAGATAGAGTTTCTGAAACCAGAAATAAGTAGCAGCAGAAATCATTGCAAAAGACACTTCGTCTTTCACAATAAGATGATCCAATGCCAATCCAATGATCTAACCATATAAAAAGAAAACAAAAATCGAATTCTACAACACATACTTTCAATGAAATCTCACATTCCAAAACCAAACACAGATCGAATCCTCTGGAATATGAGATCCCTCCACCCCCTCTCTGTATTCTCCACCACAGTCGCATTCCCGAATCTGCATTTGAACACAACAAGTTCAATAACTCAATTCTCCGACACAAAATTATCCATCAAAACCAAAATAATTAAACACTTACCTGTCTTCCTCAGGCACATCAGTGTGTGTTAGCTTCACAACCGTAACTCCAGATTCAGGCTCCTCAAACACAATTCTCACCTACAAAATTCACAGCCATTCAGAAACAAATATTCAAATCACGTTCCGAAAAAGGTTTTGAACAAAAGTATACAGCCACAGCTAAGCTCGCAACATCATAGTTTTTTATATTTCTACGACTGCGATTGAGACCAGAATTCTAAATTACCTAATGCTTACAATCAAATGCAGCTGATGCAGCTTCAATTGCAATTATATTGGTTTTACCGAAAAAGTTAAACACTGATTTAGACTGCATTGTCCGTATTTAACCACAAATATCCGCAATATTACAACGCCGTTTGGATACAACCTAATTAAGAGCTTATATCATTGGCTTTAAAAAACAAAACCAAACTATTGTAAAAATTATATATTATTGGCTTAATTGCAATTTTGGTTCCCCTATTTTCATCATTTTGCATAATTAGTCCCCTTATTTTAAAATTTAACAGTTTGAGTCCTCTATTTTAAAATTTAACAATGGCTAATGTTAACTTGTGCCCTCAAGGCACATGTTAAGATACTCATTATAGAAATACACATATCAAAAGGCGTGCATTCAACTTCTTAAAAGTTGTTATATTGTGTTTTCCAATGTAAAATTGTTCTATTTAGGTTGCTTAACATGTGCCCTAAGGGCACAAGTTAACAAGACCCTTTAACAATTTGGATCCCTCCTCTATCAAATATTTGATCTAAAATGCATAATTGGCTCCCCAATTTTAAAATTTGACAGTTTGGGTTTGATCTAAAATATGGTGATATGACATGTTTTAAACGATGTTTTTAAGGGAATTTTTGTACAGTTTCATCGATGTTAATCATTTTCCATCGTCATATCATAAATCACATCATTTAGATTATATCACATCACCAATTTTTAGTTCAAAAATAGGACAAATGACCAAAACTTTTAGATTTTAAAATACGGCGACCAAATCTGCAAAATAATGAAAATAGGGGGTTCAAAATTGAAAATTAAGCCTAAATTATTTTGATAAGCTATCCATCCTAAAAGTTTATAGAAATAAGTTGAAAACCAATTATTAACATGTCATCAACTATTTTACTAGTTCACTCGGTCAGTCTCAAGAGTGTTTATGCCTAATATACAAGTGTCACACAAGTGTTTATGCCTAGTCCATATACTCGAATAAGTCAATTCAAACAGAAAACACAAACAAACAAGTATTTATGCCTAGTCCATAAACTCGAATAAGTCAATCCAAACAGGCCCTATATACCGCAACACAACCGTAATCTAAAACCTTGCAAAATAGAAAAACCCTTAATTCAAACATAAACAAAAATCAAACAACACTAACCATTGATTGCATTCCATCAGGCCAACTTCCAAATCTCCATCTCTGAACAATCAACTTCCCTTCTTCCAACTCCAAATTCGTCCCTGTAACAGACCCATCAAAAATACTAAACTCACCCCCAACCTCTTTACTAATCCTAGCATTACTCTGCGTAAAACCCTTCCATCTATTCTCATCCATCATAATCTCAAACAAATCCTTCGCCCTACAATTAAACTTCTCATTCAAACTAATCACTTTACACCCTTTCTTCCCCTTCTCCTTCGCAACCGGAACAACTTCCTCCTCCTTTTTCTTCTCCACCGCAACCGAATTCTTCGGCAAAACCTTCTTACTCTCAAGATCATCCTTAACAGGCCCCCCTTTCGACATACTCTCAACCCA
This sequence comes from Medicago sativa, assembly GCF_051527215.1. Taxonomy (NCBI): domain Eukaryota; kingdom Viridiplantae; phylum Streptophyta; class Magnoliopsida; order Fabales; family Fabaceae; genus Medicago; species Medicago sativa. The sequence continues at coordinate 52,799,430 of NC_140749.1, forward strand.
AATCCTAACCTTCTCCAAAATCAACCCTTTCCCTTTCAAATTCATCACATCCCTCAAACTATTCGCAATTTTTCCTTCTTCTTTAACACTAACCCTAATTTCAGGATCTTCATCAGCATTCTCATCAGAGATATACGGAATTTCAACACTTCCCTTAACCTTCTGCAAAACCTTTCCTTCAGAGTCACGCGATTCACCTTCCCAGGTAAGGTTAACGCTGATTTCGTAACCAGGGATGATTTTACCTTTCCGGACATTAACGTAGGCTTCGCCGGAAAGCTTTTCGACTTTTTTGACAGTGATTTGAAGATTATTTTCGTGGTCATCGATGATTTTGAGATTGGTGAAGAGATTGTTGAAGAAGGTTTTAGACCATTCTAAACAATTGGTTTCGGACCAGTGCCAGTTGTGGACGTTTGTTCCGTCTGGTCTGTCTTCTACGATCCAACGTTTGTCTCCTTCGCCGTATTTTGCCATGAAATTGGGTTTGGTAGCGAATTTTAAGGAAACAAAAACAAACGGTGGTGGTTGTTTGAGGTTAATTGCTATGATGATAATGTTGGGTTTGGGATTGAGATTTGAGTTTGGTGTGTTATATAGGAATGTGGTGTTTGGAAGAGTCTAGAGAATGAAGAAAAGAAACCCTGGTTTGGTTTCAGCTCCAACAAGTGAGGCGGAGGAAGGATCTAGAAGCTGGCTAAACTTGGATTAGATTTTGTTTAGGGTCTAAAATAAATTTATAGTAAGTATAGGGTGCTTGAATCATAAAATAGTGTAAATTACATTTGCAATCTCATAACTTAATTTTAGATAACAATTTAGAATTTAGATATATCTTTCTTGACGAGACCTACATCACTCTTTGAGGGTAATTTACATTTAATGATAAGTAGGATTCGATTCTAATATGAACGAGATAAAGAAGTTTGATATTCTTAAGATGAAAATGGTAAATTACCCTCAATTCATTGAAAGATAACATAGAAAAAAATCATCTTGATTTCACTCGAATTTTGCCTTTTTGGTTGATTTGCATTTTCAAGTTTGAAATCTAATATTGTTAGTGGAAACAAAAATGAAAGACCATACATTTGAATTTTTTTAGCATTGTATATTGAAATATTGATAGGTTATAAGAAAAGAAAAAAAATCATAAATTTGAAGATTAAATTAAAAGCGCAAAATTTTATACACAAGTAAATCAAAGAGCAAAAATACAATGAATAAAAGTACCAAATCATGGCCTTAAATTAAATTAAGAGACACACAATTACATATTATTTTGTCGATCTCTAGTTATAAATACTGATTCTATTTTTTATAGAGAATAAACACTCATTCTTTTAAATTACTAGATATATTTATCTATTATTGTTAGTGAAATATATTCCTAAAATATGTTTTAAGGGTATACCCTTAAAATATATCCACCTTTTTATTGTATTTCAATGAATACATATTTGATCATATAATCTAATTTAATTTTTTTTATAATATTTATATTATTTGTTTTATTTAAATTTTACTCAAGTTTCAATATTTATTTTATATGTTTTTAAAATTTGAATTGAATCTGCAGAGTTAATTTGAGATGCAGTTTTGCTGGCCCTAGTTTTTTAGTGAGAGAAATTTCACTTTCTCTCTAAGTTTTCTTCCTCCTTCATTCATCGAAGATGAGTGGTTTTAGGTCATTTTTTGACTCAGAATCATCTTTCTACATCTTTTTTCTTCTTTCTTTCAATCTAAATAAGTGGTTTTCACATATATCAAGTTTTTCCTTTTGTTTTTATTTAATTCGTCGTCTAAGTGCGGCGTTGTGTTGTTCGTCGTCTTGTGTGGCGTATGATTTTATGTCTTGTTGCGGTGTTCGTTTAGTTCATATTGAAAGATCGACTTTAGTCAATTACAAATTCAATCGATGATTTGGCCGTTAACGTTGCAGATCTGGAAGCATGGGTATTTCGGTGACTTAGATTTTATCATATTATTTGTCGGGATTTTGTCGTTGTATGCTATTAACTTGGGTGTTGTAAGTTTGTTAATAGATTCATCCTTTACGTTTTTAGTAATGTTTGTATCTGATGTACTCTATAAATTTGAATTAATGAATATCGTTTTGTTTTTGTAAAAAAATTGAATTGAAAAAAGTTGTATAAAAAATAAATCAACTAAAATTGCTAGTTAGTTTTCAATTTTTTTTATAGTTATGGTGTAGATTTGAATTTGAAAAAAGAATGTAGTTGTTATGGATAAATTTGTAAAAAAAAAGTTGGACTGAAAAATGGTTAGGTCCGTTCCATTCCATTCCATTTCGTTCATTTAAATTCCGCTCTCTTCCATCAATCTAAACAAAGCCTTAGAGTTACCTTTATAAAACCATAGCGACTTATCAACGATAAAAAAGTTGCATTTCTTACCATTTTTAAAACATAACTTTAGTAAAATTGCTACTTTGTGTTTGGTAAATAAACAAGATAACATATGCGCGCAACTAAAAAAACTAATTCTTCAAGCTAGATAGAACCACAATGGATGTACAAACTCCCCTATAAATAAACTTAAAATAATTTTGTAATTTTAGAAAAATTTAAAAATGGATGATTTATTTGTCGAATGTATTGTACTCGATAATAATTTCATAACATAATATTAACTTCAACTTTGTTGCGGCCGTACACCACCTTTTGTTCCCTCCTTCAATCTAAAATGGGGTTGTTAAGCAGTTGATGGGGTAGAGCTTTGGTCATGCATTACTATGTTACTCACACACAACCAGGGTGCGATTTCCTTTGTGTTATTGTGTTGGTGTGTTCGTCGATCTGTTTTTGAGGTAAACGAAAGTTGTTGGCTTCACTATGTTAATGGAATGGTGTCGTTCGTTCTTCGTTCATATGTTTCTGGTTTATGTTTTATCTGGGTTCGTTACTTTGTTATTTTATTGCTTTTGTTGATCTTGTTCTGATTGATTGGGCTAAATTTATCGTAGGTTTTCGGTGGGCTTCGTTGTGCCTTTGTCGTGCTTCAGGTGCAATTGTTTTGGAGAAGGATCATTGTCTTTAGTCAGAACATCGTCGTTCGATGGTGTGGTGTTTGCGGGGGTTACCATTTTGGTTTTGTTTGGCTATGGGGGGGGTTGTTTTGGTCGTGATTGTCGTGGCGAGGTATGGCGTTTGTGATTGTTAGAGGATTTGACATTTTAAGGTGGTGACGGAGTTTGAGTGAAATGAATTTTGTCGGGAAGATTGTCATGTATCGATTTATAGTCGGATGAGGTGCAACCGTTGCAAGTGCTTTCAGTTTTTGTCTCTTTGTTTTGGCTTTTGTCAATGGCATGATGTATGATGTTAGGCTTTTGTTTGGTTTCAGGGTGGTTGTTGGGAGGTCTCGTGTTGGAATTTGAAAGTTTGTTTTGTATGGAATGGGTGGTGACATATTGGATATATTCGATACTTATTATATTCTAGATTCAAGAAATATAAATATTGAAACTTTAAAAGAGTGACACAATCTATGCCTTAATTTCAAAATAGTTTCAAGGACAAAGATGTAATTATACACATTATAGTTATCATAGAAATATTTTGTCAGATCATGTAAGTTTTTCTTCACTTGGGTGGCAGCGACGTATTGCTAGATGTTTATCGTTGGTCCTCGTGAGCTTAGCTCAGTTGGTAGGGACAATGCATAATATATGCAATGTCTGGAGTTCGAACTCGGGACACCACAAAAAAAATGCTTATCGTTGTTTATAATATTATATATATATGATTTAACATTATTATCAATATTACTAGAACTTACATAGTCACACACATGACAAAGCCATCAAGCTAGCTTATAGCTAATTAGACCATCCTATAAGCTTTGGTAACAAGCTTCTCTCACTAGTTTATACATTTTTTTTGAGATGCTATTTTCACTAGCTTTTAAGCTTGTAGCTTATAGCTTTTCACATTTTCTTCCATTTATAACTTCGTGTGCAGGTTACACGGTTCGTGGTGCCTACCAGCTTCTCACATCTCGAGATGCCCCTCAGGGTGAATAGGTGGCAAATTTGATTTGGCATAAACAAGTTCCTTTGAAGGTGTCCATTTTTGCTTGGTGGTTATTGCGAAATTGGTTGCCTACAAGGTCAAATCTTCTGGATCGCGGTATTATCTCTGACGTTGATGCGGGTTGTGTAGCAGGGTGTGCACACATGGAGATATCTCAACATTTATTCTTATCTTGTGATTTTTACGGTTTGTTATGGCATGCGGTGCGGTCTTGGCTTGGTGTGTCGAGACCAGATCCTTTCAGTATCTCATACCACTTGTATTAGTTTACTCACTTCGCGAGCGGTTCGAGCGCAAAGTGTTCTTTCATGCAGCTTGTTTGGTTACTTTGCGCCTGAACTATATGGAATGATCGTAACTATAGATTGTTTACTAATGTCGAAAGTTCCATAGATAAGTTGTTAGATAAAGTAAAACACTATTCTTCATGGTGGCTGAAGGCTAGTAACACAAACTTTGTTTTTGGCTTTACTTCGTGGTGGTCAAGCCCTTTGTTATGTTTGGTCATTGGCTAACTGTTGTGTAACATTGTTTGAATGTTTCTCGAGGAGTTTCATAGGCACACCTTGTGCTTCAGAGATTTCCTAATTTTGTTTATATATACCATTTTTGTATATTAAAAAAAAATTGTTATTAATAAAAACTACCCACTAATGAGAAAAAAACTTCCCACGTTTTTTTTTACAAAAAAGTAACTTCCCACATTATGTTGCTTTCTATTGATTTTTTTTTTTTATTGTTTCAATTGGTTGAAATATTGTTCTTAGATTTGATTTTTTTTTATACGGGCTTTCTTTTTTTATTTATTTTGTTCTTTGAACATATTTACAAATTTAAATAAAAAGAGATAATTATATTTAGAAAAAATATATATATATAATAAAAGAAGTCAAACAAAATTTATTAACGATAATCTCAATTAAATCATATATCACATTTATCATTTTAAAGATAAAAAAATACTTTTAAATACATTCAAATTATTAAGATAATATATTAGTTAAAAAAAATTATAAATATAATTTTAAATTTCTCAGACATTTTAAATTTCTCAAACATTTCAAAAGCTAATTGTACCAACCCCTTTAATTTCAATCAGCTAGTTTTTTTAGTTATAGACTTTCGGCTATAATTTTACCAAATACACCATGGATGAGAGAAATTAATAACAAATATTTGATATTGAAATTGTTTGAAAATAAATATTTTATTTATATTGGATTTAAATAAAATCAAATAAATAATTTTGAAATTGTTTGAAAAAAAAGATATATTTTAAATTCAAATAAAATCAAAGATATGCTTTTGAAATTGTTTCAAATGATATATTTTGGATTTAAATAAAATCAAATATATGTTTTTGAAATTGTTTCAAAAGATATATATTTTATTTAAAAATAGTTAAGAGGTGCACATACGTGAGTCTATAAATAGAACTTACAGGACGTTGAATATCATATCGCTTTTCAGAAACTCTAGTTTCTCTAAAGCTCTGATTGACTTGGCTTGCACTGATCACTTTAGAAGGTCCGTTCGTGTGGATTAAAGCATCACTACTTTGTTTTGCTCGTGATCGAATGTGTTTTCACAACAAAGATTTTGCAATTCAAAAGGTAACATTCCTATCACTAATTCATGACAAATCCGTATTAATCCAGGATGAGAAATAAATTTTAATTATCCACTACGTTTTATATATCAATTTCCCTTCACTTAAAACCTTAACTTTTTTTGTCTCCTCTCTCTAGGTTCTATTTTTGTGTGATGAAAATGCTTTTAAAAGTCTAATATTTATATGAAAAACACACTTGATTTGAATCATACTACATTATGATTCAAATCATCTAAAATATCAACATCATTCAAATCACCTCGGACTCGATTCGAATCAACCCTATAGAAACAAAAAACACATTAATTTTAAAGCACAATCCGCTATAAATTATTTGGGTGTCAATATTATAGATTCGGAGTCCCGAGTATCTCACTCTTTTTGATTATATAATATTTGTAGGTTTTTTGTCGTTTATGCCAAAGCGACGTATCATTTGTGAAAGTGGAAATAGTAACTAAAGTGACAAATTTCATATATTTATTATCTTAACAATAGTATATTGAGTAAACCACCAATTTGGTGCATGTCTTTGGAAGTCAATCTCAAATTAGTCCATAACTTTATTAATATCATTTTAAAATAGTCCTTGTATTTGTCAGAAGTTTCTCAATTAGATTTATGTCTCTATGTTTTTGTAACACGACAAGACACTTAATTGAGAAACTTTTGACAAAGAAATAGATTATTTTCAAATATTATCAAAAGTTTCTCAATTAAATCTCTCTCTATGTTTTTGTCGCATGACGAGAGACTTAATTAAAAAACTTTTGACAAAGACAAGTTTTTTGAAATATTAATAGAGATATCGACTAATTTGAAAGTGATTTACAAAGACAAAGATCAATTTAGTGGTTTACTCGTAGAGTTATTTAAATTAAATTGATGAGATAATAATATTTCAAGAATTGTTAAATTGAGTATTGATTACAGAGAAAGTTGTAGGTGGCAATGGCATATGGAAGTAGTATCACTGGTCCATCCACCCTTGTTAGTTAGGAATGTGTACTTACGTAACGACAGACAAAACCAAAATATTTTACTAATTTTCCCCAAACTAAATTAAATTGCTGTCAGAAATTATTAATTAATAAATAAATTATTAACAACAAAAAACAGGGCACAATACAAGGAACGAAAACAAATCCTGCGATTTCGAAACAACGTTAGAAGAAAAATAGAAGAACAAGACAACCATGTTTCTCAGCATTCACACATAATCAACCACCGACACCTTAAGAATCTCGTGGTACAATTTTTCATCGTTTTTTGCTCCATTTTAAATAATTTTTTGTTTTTTTTTTAAGTTTTTGGGTATTTTTTTATTGTGATTAAAAAATGTATAAGTTGTTTTTGATTAAAAAAAAATGTGGGTTTGTTAGTTTATTTAATAAAGTTTGATTTTTTAAAATTGGGTTGCAATTTATTTTACATCTTGTGAATTTGTTTTGGATGCTAGTTTTGAGGTTTGTGTTCATTTTGCATGTGATGTTATGTGTTTAGTTTTTGTTGCATTGTTGCTGTTGAAGGAATTTAATGTTGTTTTGCTTGTGATGAATTGTTGGATGGATGATTTTGTTTTTGATGTTAAAATTTGAAGATTTGATTATGTTGGTTGATTGAATTTATGAGTTGTTGTTATGATCTTTGTAACATAAGATTTTCCGTGATTTCCAATATTTTTCTTGAAATTGGGGATTTAGAGTAGGAGGTGTTTCTGGGATGAAATTGTTGTTCAATGTGGTGGTTTTTTGTTATGAGTTGTGACTGTGTTGTTCTTCATCCTTAAATCGAAGTACTTCAAAAATTTTGGATGTTAATTTTCACATTTTCGTTATAGTTTTGAAGTATGAAGAACATCTTTTGGTAAAAAAAAAAAAACATTTTATTCTTGTTTCCTGACAAACATGTAGTCAAACAGATTGAATGCTAATACATTAATATTTGATGCGTATTGTGTAATTTGTCCTTGTTTTGGTAGTGAGCGATTCAGTTTACGGAGTGCATTTTAGAGAGCTATGTTGTGTGATGTTGTTGTTATAAATATTTTCTTTTATTGAGTTCATGAACTTTGAATAAATGAAGGATAATGTTTTAAAAGAGTATCATTTTTCTGAGTATGTTTTTCAGCATTGACCTCTTTATTTCGTTACAGATGTGCGGTGCTTGTAGAAAGATATGAAAGCAGAAATCTGAGTCAAAGTCATTGAGAAAGTATTTCTATAGATCTGAATTTTTCAATGGATCTAGGAGGCAGTTCCTTCAAAGAAGTTCTTGAACCACACCTGATATTTTCAGATTTTGAGACAGCTAAGTCTAAATCTGAGGCTAATTCCAATAGTTCATTCACAAAATCAAGGACTTGTTTGGATGGAAAGAATGGAAATCATTCAAAGAATGGTGTGTATGACCTACTTGAGTGCCCTGTTTGCAAGAATTTGATGTATCCCCCAATTCATCAGGTTCGTACTTGTAATTTCGTTTCAATTTGAAATTCACTTTTATTTCCTTCAACTTGAAATTTAGTAGCATGTGTTTTTGTGTGTTTGGTAGCACATTCAAAAAGCTTATATTTTATACTCCATGATTTAAACATAAAAAAATATATGGTCCTGTTTGGGTAAACATCTTGATTAAGTGCTTATCATATAAGTGGTTAGGTAATGTATAAACTATTTCTATTTCAAAAGATAAAACAAAGTCGTACGATTTTCATGTAAGTTATAAGCTATCATCGAGAGCTTATGGAAATAAGCTGAAAACAACATACAACTATGTCATGATTTGTTTTCAAAAGCTCTCCGAAACAGCGACACAGGTGCTTACACCAATAGATAAGTTCAAATAAGTCAATCTAAGAACGCCTATAAGCATACATAAAGTGGCACTGATAATCTCTATTTCCATGTTCATTCATGTAGCGTGATTTCTTTTCCACATAGCACTTTTATTGCTTATTCCTCTACTACAAAGTCTGCACAATTCACCCCGTGCCAACGAGTATTAGACTTCAATTCTATACCCTAATGAATTGCTGAACTGTAAATAAATAGCTTTTCTATTTATCTTGAATGAGAGGGATGGATTGAGAAATGTAGGGAGTGTAACTAACAAATTCAGCGGCTTCAATCCTTGGGACCAATGTCTATTAAATTTATTTTTAAAGGTTGTAATCATGATAGGTTTTTGCCTTTGAGAAATTTGTCATGAACCTTCTCTTGATGTATACTGCTACATCAATTAATATTTTTGGTTATATCAAGCAATAACAAGCAGATGAGAAGTTTGGTATATAATTTGTCGATATTTTTCTAATGTAATTTTCACTATGATATCATGCACATCCTGTGAACGAAAGGCCGGGAATAAATGAAATGTGCGTACACTGATCCTACAAACGATGGTGATCGTATCTTTGTATAATGTTTGAAGTGGGGCTCATGGGTTGTGCTTTAACTGGCCTGATCCCAGCCCCCAAACATTATGAGGCCAAAATTTTGGGCCTGGTCATAGTAAGACTTAGGCAAAGCAGGCCCTATCATATTCTGGTCTGCTGTGGTTTTCGTTGGCCTTTGTTGGGTGGGGCCAAACAGAAGCTTGCTAATGAGTAGTCTCCAACCTAGGAAGCATGAGAAATAATAGTAATTACCTTGGGCCTGGTCCTTTCAAATGTTTTCATGGGCCGGATGGTCTCATTGCTGCCCCAATCCCAGCCTGAAAAACACCAGGCCTAACATTTGGCTCAATCCTGATCGAATTTTCAGCTGAAACTTGGCCTTACCTGCCCAAATAGCTCTAATTGCCGAGTTTTTGTGACCGTCAGGGTCATGAGCTCCCTTAAATGTTAGCTAATTTTTTGTGTACTGTCTGTATAACTATTTAGTTAGTTGATCACAGTTCATGTGGTTATTTTCATTTAAGTGAATCCCTAATACTTATTTTAATAGATGTTCATTTCTGATATTCGTCTAAATTTAATGTTTTTCCTTGATAACTGAATTATTTGTTCCAGTGCCCAAATGGCCACACATTATGTTCAAATTGTAAGATTACGGTGCATAACCGTTGCCCAACATGTCACCGTGATCTTGGGAATATAAGGTGTTTGGCTTTGGAGAAAGTGGCGGAATCAATGGAGCTTCCTTGCAGATATCAGAATCTAGGTTGTCATGATATATTCCCATACCACTCTAAGCTAAAGCATGAGCAAAATTGTCGATTTCGTCCATACAGTTGCCCCTATGCTGGATCAGAGTGCTCTATGATGTGTGATATTCAAGCTCTTATGAACCATCTCAAGGATGATCACAAGGTCGACGTACATGATGGATTCACCTTTAACCATCGTTATGTCAAATCAAATCCACATGAAGTTGAAAATGCCACATGGATGCTAACTGTAAGTTGTTTTTTACAGATTCAACAGATGGTTTATTTTACTCTATAACTTGATGTATCATTTCTCCTAGATTTGTATCAGCAAAATTGTTATAGGCTTACTTTTTGAAATGTAACATTTTCATATCATATTTTGAAGAGTCTGTATTTGCAGATTTGTTAACATCAGGTTTCAAACTTAGCATAGTTACACATCTAATAACTTTATATGAATCTAGTTGATTTGTTAAATTGTACTCTATACAAAATTATTGGAGGTGTGACTATGCTAAGTTTATGATTAATCTATTAAATGATTTCAATTGCAGAGTGTAATGTTTTCTCTCCCTTGATTTACTTTGAAACAGTTGAAAACATGTCATCATTCTAATCTACATATCTTTGCAGGTTTTCAATTGTTTTGGAAAGCATTTTTGCTTGCACTTTGAGGCGTTTCTACTTGGCACAGCTCCAGTTTACATGGCGTTTTTACGATTTTTGGGTGATGAGAAAGAAGCAAAGAAATTTAGGTATAGCTTAGAAGTTGGTGCAAATAGCCGCAAACTTATATGGCAAGGAATTCCAAGGAGCATTCGCGAGAGTCATAGAAAAGTTCGTGACAGCCAAGATGGACTCATCATTCAGAGAAACCTAGCTCTTTATTTTTCCGGTGGTGATAAACAACAATTAAAGTTGAGGGTCACTGGTCGTATATGGAAAGAAGAATGAAAATATGTAATTATTTTAGGGATGTCACACGATGATTCTGTATTCTGAAACATTTTAAAGATTTTGGTCTCTGCAGAGAATGAAGCTTTTATTTGTCTTCATAGACTCTCATAGACATTAGAGGTAACATTCAAGCTGGGCTTGAGCTTTATGTTCTTTTGTTTTTTTATTTATTAAAATGGCATTAATACTAATAAATGCTGTGCTTTTGAATGTGAAATATCTGCCATTTTGACTGCTATCTTTTTATTTTACTTGTTTAAAAATATTCAAAAAATAGGAAATGGAATTAAAGAGTATGAAAAATAAATAATATAGTAAAACAATAAAAAGTATAAAAATAAAAAATAGAAAATTCTATATTTTTGTTTATTTATTCTTTTATTTATCTCTTTACAAGTTTCCATGTCTAAATGTTAGAGAAAAAAGACGGAAAAATATAATGAAAGCTAGTGCTAAATTAACTTGAGAAATGCTCTTCTCCCAACAAAAATTGCTCGCTCCCAACCAAACTTCTAAAAATACCATGCGTGAGTTAACCCACACATGTGTTATACCCAATGTAAGTTAACTCACGCTGCGTGAGTTAACTCACATTGGTGTTATACCCCGAGCGAGTTAACTCACGCTAGTTTTAAAACTTAAACCAATGTAATTTTTCTACTCCACGGAAGCAAGCAACTATTATTGAGGATCTTCATTCTTTTCTTTTAGTTACAAACTCTCTTTTCTAATTACAAACAAAGTTTTCTTTCTCTCACAATCACATAGGAAGTTGTATAAATAATCTAGGATTGAATTAGTGTAAAAGGCTACGCATCAAAGTTACTTATAGCTTTATCAACATGCATCAAATTAGATTCTGTTAACAAATTAGATTGTGTTAACAAAAGGCTATGCATCAAAGGCTAACTACCCGCTGCAACCAAATTAGCGTGGAGTAGAAAAAATTACATTAAGTTTTAAAAATAGCGTGAGTTAATTCACGCGGAATATAACATCTGCGTGAGTTAACTCACGTTTTACTTTTTGATGGAAAGAAAATTAACCCTTAACTCTACGATTGGAAGTAACTCCATTAAAAGTGATTAGTCAGATTTCTTGTGAATATTAGTCAACAATAAAATAAAGTCAGTGAATTCTTCATATACCAATGTCATATTTAAAAAAAGAAAAAAGAAAGTTTGATCAGAGTTCAAACCAACAAAACTTCTCAGTTTTATTTTAGAGAAATGATATTTGTACAACTATTTTGTGACAACTTTTAGACAAATTTCTCTCTCATACTCACATTATATTCTTACTCTCTCTCTTCCTTTTTCTCTCTCCATTGTTTTTGACCAATGAGAAAAGAGAAAATGAAAGTTGTCAAAAAGGTTGTACAAAATAGTTGTTCAAATATCATTGCTCTTTATTTTAATTGGTTAAACCATGATTTAAAATAGAGAAATGCTAACGAATGTTCTTCGGGCATTCTTTAAAGACTTTAGATAGTAAATTTTTTATGGAAACTTGTATATTCAATGCATCAGAAATAAGACCCATGATCGGGCATTAGACTTTTTCAATGAATATTTTCTTACTTTAGAATCCTTAAAGAGCGTCCTTAGGGCATTCGTTAGTAAGGCCCATTAAAATAAGATGACAAATAAATAAATAAAAATATAAAAATATTAGTAAGTAAAGTATAAAAATAGAAACATAAGTCCTAGCTCAACTGGCAAAATGCCGAAATTGTTAGGCCAGACGCCATGATCGGGGTTCAAACCTCGGTACCTCCACTTGTGTGTGTGAGTTTATAAAGGCTTTGCCATTTCATCTATCTACCAAAAAAAAAGAAAGTAACAATGGTTTGCTTAACGGTAACCACGATGTAAACTGGTTTATTCAATTTCAATTAGACTATGGTTAAAATGGTGATAAACCAAGCCATAAGCCGATGAAGATATAATCAAGTGACTGAATTCAAGTGATTAATGACCTTAGGGTGAATCATTCAGGAGAACTTGAGTTCGATTCTTGGTGGAAACAATTTTTTGTCCGACTTTACTTACCTACTGGTCGAAACTCCGAATTACTAAGACTCTTTTCTCCTATGAACCGGATGATTAACACACAAAATGTTGATGATTCAAATTAAATTATTTCTCCTTTAACTAAGCATATCATATTTTTATGGGAGCTTCTATGGGACATTCGTAAATTGAAATATACCGGTGTATTTGATTAATAAATAGCTATTCATATTTTTATGAATTAAATAACTATTTGTCAATTTTTGTATTTTGGAAGGATCATTTCGTAAGAAAAAAAATGTCATTTCATTGTTTACAAGAATCATACTAATTTATTTTAACATTTTATTGGAAAAAATGAGTAATAAAATCATACTAAATTTGATTTCGTTGACATTTTCGATAGATAAGATTTAGTTATAATAATTTTAAATGATAGAAAATGATTTAAAAATAAAATTCACTTTACTACAAATTTAAAGATGAAATATACCTATACATGTCGAATTATCAAATGTATCTTAGAAATTGTCTATTTTTAATTATCTATTCACCATTCCTCTAAGAAAAATAATTATCTATCGACCTTTTTTTTTTATAGAAATTATTGACTGACCATTGTCGTAGTGCATGCAAGTAGGTATCCAAATTAATTTGACAAAACAAATCATAGACATTGAAACACATGAAAATAGTAACATGCGAAGTACGTGCATCGTGGTGGCACGTACACAACACTATGTTTTTAAGATAATTAAAAAACAACCGACTTTCCCGGGAAAGACATAAACATAGTTCCCTTTCTCCAAAACGTGCTTAATTTGATTTGGAAAATAACGTTAGAAGAAGAAGAACACATTAATTTTAATTTGTTCTTCTTCTTCCTCCTCCTCCTTGAATTCATTTAATTTAATTCTTCTCTTCATATATATTAATTGTTGCATTCAAATTTCTGTCTTTCTTCAGAAACAGGTAATCACAATGTCTAATTTCGTTTATGTTTTCTTTTTCTATATTTTTTTCTTTCTTGTCATGTTTTGTTCTACGTTGCTTGTGTTTTTTGTTTACAATACCATAAAAAAATCCATAATGATGTAATGTCTCCATCTTTTACATTTTTCTAGAAACAAATTAAACGATAAAAATGAAATTAGGGACCTCTCGGTTGTAGTTACGCTACGAACATTTATATTGTGGGAAATGCGGAGGATGCAACTGCAATTGCGATTGTGAAGACTTCTAAAACCTCTATTTTGTTTCGGCAATTGCGGTTGCAGACCCCAATTTATTACTATCATGTTACCATTTCCAAAATATAAATTATTGGTGGCTATCATCTATAATATATGGTAAAAAAAATATTCGAATCTTGCAACATTTTCAGGTCATTAATTGGATATTGTTTACTCTTAATGGCTTGTTTAGACTAGTGATTCTACCATAAAACCTGGAGCTATGTTGTGCTGTGGAGGTGCAGATGAGGATTTAACCACTTTAGCTGCAAATCATTACAGTTCAGCAGCTATAGGGAGTAACGCATATGGTGGTCGTGGTGGTGGAGGTATTTAACATATCCCTTTCATAATTTGCATGCTTCATTTTCTTTCAAATTTTTCACATTTTGTACCATTATTTTATTGCTCTTTCTCTACTTAACTCTGTTTTGATGCAGTATAATTAATGTTATAAGTTATATCTAACAAGATAAAATAAAGTTAAACCATAGTCACATGATTCACAATTCGGGTTGGTATGCGGTAGGGTTCACAGTACATGACATGTGAAGAATACGGTACGTATGGGGTATAGAACATTGGGACGCATCGGTTCATAGTACCAGTACTACCTAATTAAGTATAATAAGCCATTGATAAATTCTGAAGAAAAAGATCTTGTTTACCCAATGTAAGTTTTTCCAACTGCCCAACACCGTCTCCGGTACTTAAAATCTCTTTGTATTCAAGAGATTTTCACTAAGCTTCAAAGAGATTTTCTCTAAGCTTCAAAGAGATTTTCCTCTATCTTTTGCCTCCTATTTAACCTCTTATTCCTCTTTCTTTGATCTTCACTTGGATCACCAGTTCGTCGGTTTCGAGGAATTATAGGGGTATATGTGTGCGGTTTCGCAAAAATACCACAAATCGGTACGCAAGTAGCAATTTGCAGTTCACAGCATGTCAAGAGAATTTTTAATTCTTTTTTGAAGGATCATGTCAAGAGAATTATGTGACTATGAGTTAAACTATTTTCATATAAGCTGTTTTCATAAGTTATTCTAAAGAGTTTATCAAATTAAGTTGAACATAGCCTATGGACATGTCATAGGCTATTTCAATAAGCTCTCTCAGGCAGTCTCACAAGTGATTATGATACTAGCAAGCTCAAAAAGTCAATCCTGAAAATATTTAGCTTATACTAGCTATCTATCCATGCAATGGACAGTTTGATGATTGACACATGATAACAAGTTTTGCTTGTTGAGAGCATTGATTTGCATTACCTTGTTTGAGAAACAAAAAAGCATATGAGACGACTGAAAACAAGGATAAATTCTAATTTAAGTTCTAAATCTACTGGAAAATAGAAAGAGTTAAAATATATAATTGGAGTTTTATATTCTGCATAATTTCCTCTGAAATTCCACTTCAACAGAATTAGATACGCGTTACTATGTAATTAAAAAATTTCTCTTTATTTGCATAGCTCTTATTTGTATTTTCTGATAATGTCTGACAAACTGATCAGTAATTTGGCACAATTTATCTCAAAACAAAGTGACAAACTATAGTTTTCTAATACTATCTTAACTATATAATTTGTATTACCTGAGGGAACATAGGTATAATAAAGGTTTTAAAACGCAGTCGCGATCTTTGATATTATAGATAATAATCGCAATCAAATGCCTGATATGACTGCGGGAACATACTAGGATAATTGCAGTCAACCGCAGCCGCATTATGACTGCGGTACTTCAAAAATCTTGATGTTCACAGCCTAAATATCAGTTGTGAACCTTTTTCTGATGCAGCTCTATAAGTAACTTTAGTATCCCTATTCCCTAGATAGGAGAAGAGACTTACAGTAATTTTTGAACGCAGGCGGTGATAGAGGAGAGCCAAGGAGCAATATTATCAAGAGTGGTGGTCCGCAGAAAGCATTAGAAATTGAGTCAACCGAAATTAAGTTGAGCGAGTTAAAGCGGTTAACAGATAACTTTGGTACAAAAGCACTTATTGGAGAAGGTTCCAATGGGAGGGTTTTCCGCGCAAAGTTGAGTACTGGGGAGGAAGCTGCCATTAAGAAGCTGGATACTGGTTCTTCGCCGGATCCTGACTCCGATTCCGATTTTGAAGCGCAGGTATAAATATAAATATAAATATATATATATATATATATATATATATATATATATATATTTTATTTTTATTTTTTTATATTTGAGATTGATAATTCATTGAGGAAATATTTTGACTTGTTGGATTGTCACTATCTGAATCATATGTCACTATGGAACCATCATACAGTTAGCAATTGTTTCAAGACTGAAGAATGAACACTTTGTGGGGTTAATGGGATATTGTCTTGAGGCAAATAACAGAATTTTGGTTTACCAATATGCAAGTCTTGGTTCTTTGCATGACACATTGCATGGTAAGCCTTACAATATAACTAACTTCTATATATTAAGGAAATAGTTCGCGTGCGTTAATATGTTGAACACTACTAAGCTTTTGATGTTCCAGGAAGAAAAGGAGTTCAAGGGGCTGAACCTGGTATAATTTTAAGTTGGAACCAAAGAGTAAAAGTTGCATTTGGTGCAGCAAAAGGACTTGAGTTTCTTCATGAGAAAGTTCAACCTTCAATAGTTCATAGAGATGTTAGATCCACCAATGTTTTGCTGTTCAATGATTATGAGGCTAAGATTGCAGATTTCAACTTGACAAATCAGTCTTCTGACTCGGCAGCTCGACTACATTCAACAAGAGTCTTGGGAACATTTGGCTATCATGCTCCAGAGTATATATGCTTGAACTCTACCTCACTCTTAGTTTGATGAAACCTAGTTATGCTTAGGATTTGGATCGCCTTTGTCAAAAAAATGTCCCAGTGGATGCAGTCATGCAATCTCGGCCATCCAATTGAGAACAGACAACTCACATTTCAACTTCTATAATCAACTTTGAAGTTTAATTTCAAAATGTAAGTTGTCTCATCGAGATCGGGTGGCCAAGATTAATTGATGTCAACTTCCGCATTTTCAACTATGGCAGATCATGGAAAATTTAACAATTTCAATAAAACTAAACCAGTATTGTCAATCGTAGATTGCACAAAATAGTGGTTCGTTCAAATTCCTCTATGCAATAGTTCTATAGCCGATACTTGACAATATTTTGTCGTAAATAATGTATCGCAGAATAGTAGCGATTGATTGAAATTCCGCTACGCGATGCCACCACTATCTAACGTCAGTGAACTAAACATGGCAATATTCGAATTGCAATGAATGATAATATTGTATTTTTGTATCTAGACCAAGTATAATAATGAGTAAATGTGCACACCTTCAGAAAATTTGAGCTTCTTAGCTTATCTTTGGATTCCTTTCCTAATTAAGAAAATTTCATGTTTTGTAAGTTGAAAATAGTTTAATTTTTTCTAAATGATCATATATATATATATATTTTTTTCATTTTTAGGTATGCTATGACAGGGCAAATAACCCAAAAAAGTGATGTTTATAGTTTTGGAGTTGTCCTTTTAGAACTCTTGACAGGAAGAAAGCCAGTGGACCATACAATGCCTAAAGGACAACAAAGTCTTGTAACTTGGGTATGCCCTTTCAAACATTCTCACATGGTTTTATTGTCTTTTGGATCATTTTTTCATTATTGTATACTCTTTGTTTTTTCTAATATGATTTCTGACCATTACTTTAGGCCACTCCAAGATTAAGTGAAGACAAAGTGAAACAATGTGTGGATCCTAAACTAAACAATGACTATCCGCCAAAAGCGATTGCTAAGGTTCGTTTCTTTGTTTATCTCTTAGTTTGATCTTCGATGAGAGTGTTCCTGAAAGAACTTATGAAAATAGTTTACGACATGTTTAAAAGTTGTTTTCATCTTATTTCAATACGATCATTTTTCTCTAAAACCGGGAGGTTAAAACAATTCTCTGAAACCGGGATGTTAAAATAAAAAAATGTTCATTTCAATAAACTTCTAAAATAACATCCGAAAACAAGTTATAACTTACATAATAACTTTTTCTAGATATAAGTGTTTATATGATAAATACTAATTTAATAAGTGCTTAATGAATCTTTTTATCTGATCGCACCGAATATATCTAAAATATCATTGTTGTAATCGGTGTTCGATGTGGATATGCAGTTGGCAGCAGTTGCAGCACTTTGTGTTCAGTATGAAGCTGATTTCAGGCCAAACATGACGATTGTTGTCAAAGCTCTCCAGCCACTTCTCAATTCGAAACCGGCTGGACCTGACTCTCATGCTTGACATTCTGACCATAACCTATTTGAGAATGAAGGGTTAATCAAGTTTTAGGGCGATTAATTAGTAACACAGTGAAGTTGTTCTTAATTTTGTTGTTCTAGATATTGTACTAAGCCAAGTTGATTCAGGCTTCTTGATATCCTGTGTAACCGGAAAAATATTGTGTGTATAATGCATGAACTAGCTAGACCATAATTTGTCTATATAAATAAAAATCAAAGGGGTTTATAATTTGTCTATAAGAAAAAGAACATATGTTATGACTTATGAGTAATGAGAGTGGCTCAATTTGTCGGTACCATATTTTGAGGAAGGGGTTTATTGTAGCTATCACCGAATTCAGCATGCTCCTAACCTTTCAAATGACTTGTCAAAATGTGGTTGAATTTGTAATTTCAAAGATCACCTATAGTCGAAATGACCAATGGTTTGTTCAGTTGTTTTGGGGTGGTTTTTAAGGGGTTTTTCTTCGAGCCGATGTTTATATGGCAACCGATTTCCCCTTGTATTTTTTTTCCCACCCGAGCTTATTAGTGCATCTTGCACAGGCTTGTTGGTTAATAATATTTTGCCGATTCAAAAAAAAACCTATAGTCAAAATGAGCGAACATCAGCAACAACTTTTTTTTTCCGACGATGAATGCATGCAATATTAAAGATCGTGGATCTTTCATTATTCTTGATCATTGGTCATATGTGGATCAATTCAGTTTGGCTATTAGGATTAAGAGTTTGGGTTGCTAATGTACTTTTGCCTTCTAAAACTTCTATATATTGATGATAACATTTATTTAGCTTTCAAACTATGGATGGAAAATGTCCATACACATATTGAGTTAGATTATACGTTCATTATTTTAACTTATTTTTAAACTAACTACATCATGTTGAGAGAGGGAGGGGGAGAGAGAGAGAGAGAGAGAGAGAGAGAGAGAGAGAGAGAGAGAGAGAGAGAGAGAGAGAGAGAGAGAGAGAGTTATCCTAGCCTCCTAGGGCAACCGCGCAAGAACTCCTATTCGTCGGCGGTGAGGAACTACGGTGGGGAAGGGATCCAGTCAGGGTGACAAAAATTGGGGGGAGGCAGGGGATATGGGAGATTGGTTTGTGGTTAGGTTAAGAAGGTGGAAAGTGAGTCGGCCGGAGGACAGAAGACAAGACATATCAAGAGTTTCATCACAACAAGGCGGGATTGGATATCCTATGAACACATAGGATATCCTGAAGCACAAACTAAGGTTTTGGTAGGGTGTTGAATCCTGAAGCACAACCTTAGGGGGGGATATGGGAGATTGGTTTGTGGTTAGGTTAAAAGGGTGGAAAGCGAGTTGGTCGAAGGACAAAAGACATGACATGTCAAGAGTTTCATCACGACAAGGAGGGATTGGGTATCGTACAAATACGGTGGAGCAGAAAGGACGGTTAGATTATGGTTTTGGTAGGGTTTTGAATCCTGAAGCACAACATAGTGTTCTGGATAATGGTAGCAAGTGCACACTGCAAACTGCAGTTGTTGTTAGCCGTCAAGCACCATCGATTTCCAAGGATGGTGGCATCGCGGTTTCAGAGCAAAAGGGGAAATAACCAATGAGGTTGATTTCGTTTTATTTTACAAACGTACTGGAATTAATTCCATATTTATACTTGAGAAAAGACTTTGAGGTTTACGACATCTTATCAGTTGTGTATATGGCATGGAAGAGGAATTCACAAGAGCACGTGTATGGTTTTGTTCTATTTTCTAATGGGTGATTTTCTAGCGGGTGGTTTGGTCAATCACTACAAGAAAATTTGCATTTTGCTACTTTTAAAATAACTGATTGCGACTGTTAGAAGGATCGCAAATGTACATTTGCGACTGTTCCCCAACAGGCGCCAAAGTTGGGGTCGCAACTATCATTTGCGACCCTTCCTAGAACAGTCGCTTTAACTGCCGCAAAAGGTGCTGTGACAGTTCTCAACAGTCGCAAATGAAGAGCTTTCAAATGGTTTTGAAGGGACCTGCGACAGTTCCGAACTGTCGCAAATGTCAAATTTAAAATTTTGAACTTAATAATCTGCGACTGTTTGAACAGTCGCAAATGTTTTTTTTTTTTTTAAAAAGTCGCAAATATTTATTTATTTTTGAAATTGATATGGCCTGATTTAAATTTTTTTCTCTCTAGACTTTGAAGACAATCTACAATAAATATATTAGTAAAGACTTAAAATGCAAAAATATACATAGTAAATCTCATTCATAAAATGAGTAAGAAGTTTGATCCATACATCAACTTAACTAAAACAAAAGATAAAGTACCTAGTTCAAACATTCAAAAAACCGAAACACTAGTGACTAAATATTCAAAACAACTGTACCAAAATTAGAAGTCCATAAAATATCTAAATATTCCCTAGTGATGTTGCTTCAATGATCCTCAGGGCGGTTAGCCTCAGATGAATGTCTACATCTCTTGTTGTTTCTAAATTTGTTGGCTGAAAAGAAGAAAAATAAATAAGACAGTGAATAGTAAATCGCATGAAGCACACGTAGGGCACCAAAAAAATATTACTATGCAGAAAGCGTCATAAATATGATTCAGCAATATATGAGTCACTACAATAATACTGAGAACAGACAAAGAAATAGGCCAAAACATAGAGAAAATTCAGAATGATTGCAACTATCTATTTGGTCATCACAATCTTCTTGACTAATGACATTATTCACAGCTTAATCATTTTTCCTTTGGCTTAGATCCAAGAGGGAAACCATTCTTCTTAAAACATGTTAAAACATGTCAAAGTAAAAGATCTTAGCTAGCAATGATGGATTATTGATTAAAGCTGAATACTTGATTGTGGAAGGGGCATAATTGATTAAACAAGCTATATGTGACTCGAAGGGAAATTATACTAAAAAAAAAAAAATGCAAGCCAACAGTTGCCAGAGAAGCTGCTGTATATAAGTCAGGATAACAATGGCAACTTGAAGCTCAGACTGAAGATAAGCTTGAACTTCATGTTAGATATAACTGTACTAACTTGAATGAGTGAAAACCTAACTTAATTGATACTAATAACTCAACTGGCTATCACAAGATGATTACATAAGGATAACAAAACATAGTAAAGATAAGATAAAGCTGTGATCTAGGATCTTATTCAAGATAGAAAATCTCAACCTAAACTAACTTATTGATAACAGATAATATCCTCACATTCCCTTCTTTAAACTGGTTACACACAGATGCAAGGGAGCCAGTAAAGATCAGAGAAGAATCACATTAATGACTGAAAGCAACTCACAAAGAAATAACATAGTGACAACAGCTAATCAGAGGACTCATAGATGCAAACAAACAATCGACAGTTCAGCTTCCAAATGGAATGATTACGTAACTGGGGACAATGACAACTGCAATAAGAGAGGCTTTAACTTCAAGGACACTTCAGGTTCATGGAACAACAATGACATCTTAGAGGCAGCCCAAAAATTTATTTATTTATAAGCTTTCAAATGAAATCCTTAAATCTCTTATAATATAATGCAGCCCAAAAATCTCTTATATTCACTTAAAGATAGTCATGTCAAAACAATACAAATATTCATGAAAAGTGATTCACACAACCAACTAAAAAAGTAAAGTGTACTTAGAAGCAGTGTGTTTACAGTATGTAGTTTGGAAAATCACAGCTAGGTGTCATTATATTTTAGAACAAGTTTATACAACCATCACAAAAAGCACCAAACAGAAGCAAATCGATAAGACATAATCTATATCCCCATTTTACAACACAATGAAAAACAGTTTCATCAATAACATATCAAAAAAATGTGCAAACTAACAGTCGAAGATCAAAAAACATGAGGGAAAAAAGACTTACATAAACAGCAGCAGACTTAAAAAACCAATAGCGCGCAGAACAGAGAGCGACACAAAAGGAAGTAAGCACAAACAGAGCAGATGACAAAGCGACACAATATGCACGTAACAGATCAGACCTGTTGTGAATCTGTTGTAAGCATTTTGTTAGTAGAGTTAACATGTTGATAAATAACACCAATAAAATAGAAAATAGCAGACATTTAACTCATATAATCAATAGCCTCAAATAAATCAATCACGTTAACGATGTTTGCAATGTCATTAGATAGTCTGACATACAATTACCAACGACTTTGAATCTGGTGACATTAACACCTCAAATAAAGTAAACAATAGCAATAAATAGCAGCCACACACACACACTCACTTGCAAACCTAACCTAGTGCCATCTGAATGTGACATGCCTCCTAACCTAGTGCTCACGAATAAATTAAGTGTTATTCAAAGTATTTATGTCTTCCCTATACTCACTTCACAACTCACATGTCACAATCATTTTAATGCAGAAATAAGTAAAAATAACTATATATTCATATCCTCTAAAAATATTGATACTTCTTCATCTCATAACTTGATCCAAACAGGTCTATTTCATATTTGATTGGTTTAAGATACTTAAGATACTATTCATGGATTCAAAATTATTGCTTCTTCATATATCTCATTAGTTTGAGGTTAGATCACCATTAACAAAACAAATTTATTGAAATCTTAACCTTCATCATTCCGGTCTTCAAGAACTTTGAAAGCAATGTTTCAATTGTTGGTTAAGTACATTATCACCGAATCCAATATCAAAAAGAAAAGAAAAAGATATCAATGCATAAACAAACAAAACAAATAAGAGTTTAAAAGCATATACTGTTTGTTCAAAATGATTGAAAAATAGGACATCATTGTTTCATGAGGTAGTGCAATGCAGATAGCAGAAAACCAGAGCTTTAAAGATACCAGAACAAAAATATTGATCCACAGATCGGTCAATGTACATCATTTCAATTTATGGATATTTTTTTCACATAAATTTCCATATAACCACACAAGGAACAAGCAAATTTTTTATCAAATAACTCTAAAAGAATTGTCTCGTCTTATCATAAAAAATATCTCAGCATATTAAAATATTCAAATTATTTAATTTTGTTGTATTCAAATTCAATGTTCAGACAAAATCACATTGAAATAAATACAGGGAGAAGAATGGAATAAAAAACAAAAACACTTAATAATAGGAAATTTATTAAGTTAGGAACGTAGCAAACAAAATATCTAAAATATAAGCTACAGGATATGATCAAAAAGGTTCACCAGATATACGTAAACCAAATTTGACATTATCAGGGCACTAGTTTTCTATTGCATTCTAAGCAATCGATAAGCAAGTCAATCCGAAGCAACAATCACAATAGAATTGACATTATAATAGACATACATGTTTTCTGCATTTCTTAATCCAAGTTGGGTCATGATTAAATACAACCAGAAAGTATGATCCGGCAAATAACATCGTTCCATCTACTGCTAGAAATTTTATAATATAAAAGAAATAACAAATTTCCCACTACTATCTTAAAATCCATAACCACAGGCTCAAATTCTTATCCCTTTCTTACCAAATAACACATTCCCCTCTATGTCTTAAGAACCATGTATGTTTTATTCAAATTATCATTATTATTAACTAGATTAAGAGCATTACATATTCAATAGCATGGAAAATCACTCAGAAAACAAAAATAATCAACATAATAACAAAAATAATCACTGAAATCAACAAAAAAAACTAAGAATTCTTTAAAAAAAAAATTATCCAGAAGATTGGGTGGTGAACGATTGAGAGTGAGATAGACATAGAGAACAAAGATTGAGTGATCACCTTTTGAGCACCGTTTGAGTTCCGATTGAGTGAGTGAGTGAGAAGATTCTGAGATTGAGCTTTGAGTTCCGTTTGAGCGCCGTTTGAGTGAGTTGAACACCGATTGGACCGATTCAGAGCTAGGTTAGGTTTTGGATCTGAATCGAGAGCAAGTGTGTGAGCTAGGTTGGGAGTGCGAGAGCGAGTGTTCGAGTGTGAGAAGGCATAAGGATTGAGAGGAAGCAGCACTGAGAGGAACTAGAGTGAGTTGGTGAACGAGTGAGGAAGTTAAACGAGGAACTGGAGTGAAGTTTGTGAATCGAAATTCAAGGAGTGAAGATTGTGAAGTTTGAGAGTGAGATGGAGATTTGGGGGTTTTGGGGGAAAGTGAGAAAGCGGGGAATGAAAATTTGGGTAGAGCGTAAATGAAATCACAAAGTGAGGCAAATTTGTCTTGGGAATGAGCAATTTTTGTTGGGTAAAGAGCAGAATTCATCTTTATCTTTATATATTGTAAATCTATGATCTGTGTCAATTTAAAAAAATAAAAAAAAAGAAAGAAACGATGGGAAAGGGGAAAAGAAGGAGCAAAACCATGGGAAAGGCGAAAAGAAGGAGCAAAACCGCCGCCGCCGTCGTAGATCAGTCTCTGCCGCAACATCAAAAAGTTCCCTCGAAAACGGTCGAAATCTCTGGCGACGTCTCCGATTGCCCCATTTACCAACAGCTTATGAAACTAGGGTTTTATTTGAAGAGAGAAAAAGTTGATGATTGTCTTGGCCAACTAGGGGATTCGATAAATGGCTTGGATGACCTCAAAAAGGCTGAAATGTGTTTCGAGAAGTTTCTGTTTTCCAATCTCAATTCTTGTGGTAGTGGTATACTTCCTAGCTATAGCTATAACCATAATGATTTAATGCTCCCAACTACATCGAGAACTACTCTCGATGGTCCCTTCATATTGCAGGTTTCAATTTCGATCCCGTTCCGTTCCATTCAGTTAATTGATTGTTTCAATTCTGTTGTTGAATTTGCGGAACCCAAATGCATTGGCAGGTCGATGAATTTATGAGTATCTATGCTCCTCCAAGGGATACTATACCTCCTCCAAGGTTTGCTATACCTCCTCCACGGGTTGGTAGGATGTTGATGTTGTCAATGACCGATGGTGTTAATAAAGTCTATGGAATAGAGACCTACCACAGGCCTATTCAAGACATTCAACCTTCTGCGCCTCTTGGATTAAAGGTTTCTTCCATGTCACAAGACATCATCCTTTTCATCTGAATACATACATACATACATATATAATTTTTATTATTTGCTTCTTGTAGATCAAATTCTCTAATGTAAGCGTGTCCAAAGGAATTTTCAAGCTGCTTCCTGAAAATATTGTAGTATTGGGAGGAGGATTAGTTGATGTTGATGATGACAGCACTCATACTGTCCAAGCTGGTAATAAGGATGGAGTACCTCCTGTGTCCAAGCCCTACCCATTTAGTTTTGACACTCATAATTTCCTAGCAAGCAAAGGTTTTACTTGTAACTTACGGAATACAGAAGCTAATAAGGATCGAGTACTACCTCCTCCTCTGTCCAAGCCCTACCCATTTAGTTTTGACACTCGTAATTTCCTAGCAAGCAAAGGTTTTACTTGTAACTTACGGAATACAGAAGCTAATAAGGATGGAGTACTACCTCCTGTGTCCAGGCCCTACTGCAGCAAAACAAGTGGACTGGTTGTTTGTTTCGGTGAACTGTTGATAGATTACATGGCTATTCACGAACCGTCTGGTTGCTTTTCCTGGATAGATCTTGGTGGTGCTATTGCAAACGTGGCAGTTGGCATCTCTAAGTTGGGGGGTTCATCTGCATTTATGAGCAAGGTGTACATCTATGTCTTGTTACTATCTACAGGACTTCTATGTTTGATTTGTTCAAATCTTCATATATTTAAGAAATTTGAAATTGATTACACTTTTCTGAATGGCATGTGTGTGTGTGTGAGTGTGTGTGTGTGTGTGTGTGTGTGTGTGTGTGTGTGTGTGTGTGTGTGTGTGTTTCAAGGTAAACAAATAAACTCACTGAAAAGTGAGCCTGGGAATGTAATGGTTAAAGTTCATGCATTTTGAGGAATATCTTTTACCCGTATTTTCTATTTTTCATTCCCATCAAATAGAAACCACTTTAAAACCTAACCAACCATAACTTCCCATTTCCACCACATTCTACCTTTTTCCCTTTTCTTATTGTTAAATTAAATTAGTTTAAAAGATTTTCCTACAGATATCATGTATTTACTTGTAGATTGTACCTAGGAATAATACTTCTTGCAGTAGTATTCTGAATTTTAGGGATGTGAATCTATGTTGGCTGAGAAAATGATAGCTTAACTCATTATCATCTGCGTTTTAGGTTGGAGCAGATGAATCTGGGTATACGTTGGTTGATATTTTAAAGGAGAATAATGTTGATACATCTGGCATGCTGGTTGATTCTAATGCCAGCACCACATTGTATTATGTTTTACTTAGAGCTGATGGGGAGCGCAAGTGCTTGTCTTTCAGAAATCCTAATGCTAATATGCTTCTGTATGAGTCAGAGCTTGATCGTAAACTCATCGAGAAGGTGCCTTTAATTTCCATCTCTGTTTATAAAATGTGGCCATAAAGACCGATGGTTTAAGTCTGTATAATTTTAATTTAATACTGACTGCAGGCTAAAATATTCCATTATGGTTCCATCGGTTTGATTGATGAGCAATGCAAGGCGTCTTATCTTGCTGCCTTGAGTTTTGCTAAAACCTGTGATTGCATTCTCTCGTATGATCCGAAATTGAGATTGGAACTATGGCCATCAGCCGAGGCTGCTCGAAAGGGTATAATGAGCATATGGAATCTAGCCGATGTCATAAAGGTAAATTTTATTTGTCTAGTTTTTCACTTTTATGCAATACACTTTATAAATGCCATTGCACGTCATTCTACATTCTTTCTCTGAGTCTATCTGAAGTGTTATTTTCTTATGTATTGCAGATCAGCAAAGATGATATCACTCATTTGATTGATGCTGGTGATCCTTGTGATGCTGATGATGTAATAAAAAAGCTTTTTCACCCTGCTCTCAAGCTTCTAATTGTTACCAGTGGGTCGGAGGGTTGTAGATATTACACCAACGTAAGCTTGCCAAAGTCATTTAACTCATATTTTAATTGTCTGAATAGGTTTTATAATCCATCGTTTCATTATTTTCTTTGCTCTTTATTCGGATGAGTGGAATAAAATGTTGGCTGTGACTTGTCGAATGTAAATTAACAATTTCGACACTCAATGACGAATGGCAACTTGTAAAACATAAGCAAGGTTTGCTTCGAGGTTTAATATTTCACAGTACTATCTTGTCATGTGAGTGACCAGCATTCAGCTAATAGTGATTACTAAATTTTTGTGCAGGATTTTAAGGGCAAAGTTAGATGTTTAAATGTTGAACCTGTTGACACAACTGGTGCTGGTGATGCATTTGTTAGTGGGATTCTCTACTACATAGCTTCTGACCCAAGTATTTTCAAGGTAATTCAGATATCTTTACACATTCTAGTTGTTGATTTAGAAAAAAGTTGTGAGTGTTTATTTTGTGTGGCAGGATGAGAAACGTCTCCGGAAGGCGTTATATTTCGCCAGTGTATGTGGCGCGATCATGGTGACCAGGAGAGGGGCAATTTGTGCATTACCTACAAAAGATGATGTCCTGCAATATCAGATGAAACAGGAACATCAGCTGTTATAACATGTAATATATGTTGACAAAGAGTGAGTGATTAACCTTCTGACTTGGTTTTGATGGCACTAATTTGTGAAGTCCTGTACTGCAACATTCAGGCTAGAACAGATCAGTATGTTGAGTTGGATTTCCTTTTGATTATGCCAGCAGCCGCGCATATGTTTTGATCTTGTTATTTTAAACTCATAATTATTGTGTTATCTTCTTCCATTTTGACTCTTAAGATTTCAATACGTTGATGCTTGAAGAACCAATCCGCGTGTAATTAAAAGTAAAATAACTTTCTAAGGGTTCTAATCCGTCAATGCTTGAAGAACAACCACACATTATTGCGTTATTCAAAAAAATTCTTGTGGAATAATTCCTAATCAGCAGCAAACTCATCTTATGGTTGGGAAGAATATTGACAAACTAGTCTTGGAATTTAGAGAAGATCCCAAAATACTTTCACACCACAATTAACCTTCAAAACTCTATGGCTGTAGAAATAGATGATGCCACTTAAGGCGAGTAAGTGGAGTCTCTGTCGTTCGAACCATAGCTCCTACATATATTATAAATTGTCTCTACTAACTGATAGAAAATGACTTTCTATCTTTACAAACTTGATTTAGACATTCATTGACACATAAAATGAATTCATTGATTCCAATGTTTTAAATAATTTTTTCAGCGTATGATTTGATTTTAGAATCCAAAGTGGTAATTCACCCATCAAATAGATACAATTTTCCACATAAAAGTTAAGTTAAGTCAATTAGAAATGATCATGTTTGACTCATATAATCGTGAACTAACTATACCTGCACATTATAAATTTAATGAGCCTTCCCCTGTTCTTGCATTCTCTTCTCTTCAAGGTACTAAAGTGGGCTTGCTTCACCTTGAGCAATGGCGTAGCCAAGACCTAAGACATTGGTTAGGGTGCAAATTTTTTAAATTCAATTAATAATTTTTTTAGAACTTAAATTCATAATAATGATAATATATATAAATAACCTTCCTTATCTCTTCCTTCAACACATATTCTCTAATTAATCCGTCAATTCTTCTAATTTATCACAATCCAAACAGCCATATGTCTTAGCACTGATCACGGGTAAAAAAAAACTCTCATTTCCCCTGGTTCTTCTTATCATTCACTCTTTAACCTCAAAGTTTTCCATGATCTTTAAAAGGCCAAGAGAATCACTACTTCATTGCTAAATAATAAGAAAAATTAAAAAGCAACCAAGGCTACTCGTGTCCATAAAAAGAAAAGTACTACGTCACAAAAATTTACTGAACAAATTGCAAACAATTACTCTACAAAAAAAAATTGATTAACATCATTAACAATTACTTTGGTGGTACTATTATTGGTATTTCACATTAGTAATTTGTGTCTAAATCCATTCAAAAAAAAAAAAGTAATTTGTGTCTAAACACAATTGTTAATCATTTCCAAGATAGAGTCTTCAATTTTAAAAATGATCCTTCAATACAACATTGACAAGAGAAACCCTTTTCTAAAACAGTGATCTTAAGCAATAGTAACAAATAATGGATCTTAAGTCCCAACAATAAAGTTAAAATGTAAAAAGACCAGCAATACCACACTAACAATTTCGGCTGCATTTATGTTCCAACTAAAGATCACCACTACCACACTTCAGTTAGTGCATTCAACAACAATTTAAGAGGGCAAAATACATAAGTTTAAGAGGGCATTTCCTCACAATGAACTTCATCAAGGTAAAATTTCGATCCAAAAGAAATATGAATAATTATAAACAATCCAACTTGGTCAAGGTTTAACTTTTAAGTTCAGATATTGAAACTAAAATTTGCTTGACTGCTTTATCAAACCCAGCATTGTGCTGCACTGGAATTTCAGTCTTCACCTCTTCAATTTCAGCTTTCAAATCTTCAATACACAAAATCATTCAATGAGACATTTTTGGTAGTGTCAAAAACATTCAATCCGCAAACTGTCAAATTGCAAGCAAAAAATAGACGACATTTCTAACCATTCAACAACAACACTTATATTTCGGCAGTGTCATTTCAATCTGCAAACTATCACATTGCAGTCTAACTAACTATAATCAACATTAACAAACATATTTCTAACAAATTTCGTCATTAACAATCCAAAAAAACAAAACAAAAAAATCATTGAGACATTTTATCAAACACCTAGAGTTCATATTTCAATCAACTTAAAATCAAACAATTTCAAATACCTAAAACTACCACATTTCACTCAAAACAACATCTAAAATACATTTTCTATCTTAATTCATCACTAACAATCACCAAAACTAACATGCAAGGCAAATTTATAAAAACCTAGAAATGTTAAATTTCTTACGAAATTCTAAAATTTCAACCAAAAAAATTGGAATGGAGTAGGATGATCATCACTTACTTGATATTGTGAGAGAAATTGGCTTTGAATGGCGCAAAAATGGTGAAAATCGCACTTGGAGGAAAAAATTTCGTGTTTTGAGAAGTTGGAAAAATGAAGGTTTGTGTGTTCTGTTTTGCTGACATAACACTTAAGTCACGTCGCTGAGGGAACAATGGGCGTGCCTTTTAATTCATTTAACAAAGAAAACTTGCGACGGTTGACCCAAACAGTCGCAACAACCGTTGCAAATGTGAATTTTGAGGCAGTTACAAGGTAGGGGTCGCAGATGAAGTGTCGCAAAATCAACATGGTTTCTTCGTTGTTCTTCGTTGTTTGGGAAATGAGAATGTGGCGTTTGTCTTAACTACGTGATTGGTTTCTTTGGTATGTTTTTTTTTTTTTTTTTTTTACAAATTTAAGAAAGTCTCCAAATGATGTAAAGTATGATATAGGTGCATGGATTTGTATGTATGGAGTCTTGGTGCATGCATGGAATTCGAATTTTTTTAAACTTAGTGTGTCGATGTGTGGTCATTTTATTCAGATGGATAGTAACACTTTGGACAAGGAAAGACACGATTTTGCACTTATTCTTATGTCTAGGAGGTGGTGAATACAGTAGCTAATCTTTTTTTTTGAAAGAACAATAGCTAATCTTTTAATTGATGGTAAAACGTATGATATTAAATTGGTGGAGGAATGTGGGATGTGCTCCGGGGATGATTTTTTTTAAGGAGTCTGAGTCGCAATATGTTAATTTTGAACATAATGTCAAACATGGGTTGCATGGGGATCCTTGTGATGTTGAGGAGGTGGTTAATGAGCTTAAGAATGATTGGGTAGCGAATAGGGAAATGGAAAAGAAAAAGAAGTTGAACAACCATATGCACCTTTGGCTGATTTCGAAGAGAGATAGTTAGTGTTTCCTAGAATACTTTAAGACTTTGTTTGGGAGTTTGTAGGGGAGTGGAATGAAAGTCTTTGGAGGATTGGAAATAGAGAAAAATGGTAAAATCCTTCACATTTTTGAAAAAGTAATTATTTAGAGAACGATAAATTAATGCTTACGATTAATATATTTTTAATTTTAAGAATATTATAACTACATATATTAAAAAAAAATTAGAATTCATGTATACCCTTCAAAACCTCCCCAAAACCCTCATCTGATACAATTTTTTAGTTCCTCAAAATTAGGAGGATTTTGTATTATGAAGAAAAATGAACCCGAAAGGTCGTCTCCTTTTAATGTCATTCATTTCTTCCACTTTCTCCTTCCTTTTTTTCTAAACCCCTCCCATCCATTCTCCTCCAAACTCGCAAACAAAGCCCAAGTATTTCGGGTTTGACTAAGTGCAAATATACACTGTCCAAGTTATAGTATAAAAAGATATTGATACCACAGGGTCTAGGACGATGTAGCTTCCTATAGTTTTCCAGTAATAAACTTGTTTGCAATGACATAAAATAAATCATAAGTGTCACAAAAATAAAATAAAGATAACCGTTTAGGAAAACAGATAAAAAGACTTAGAAAACAATTATTTGACCTTCCTGGACGATCTGCATCGGTATATCATCATACTTCTTCTAGTAATGTATTTTCATACTTTGTCATACTCCTTTTCCATGTTGTAGCTACTTGGATCTCCGGTGCAACTCTTCATCATGTTCCACAGAACATCCATAACAACTATTACTAATTCAAAATGATTAAATAACACTAAAAATTATATAAAACCATAAATTTCTAAATAGTCACTTATAAGATGCAATCAGTCAATATATCATAGATTATAGAGGACAAGTATAATGTAATAACATACCAAATTACCAGTTATCACACTCCCAAAACTCATCCTTAAGGGTCTGTTTGTTTTGGGTGAAACTAGTAGGAAAGATTGAAGAAGGATAGAAAGTAGTAGGATTGACATTCTTTCCTTTGTTTGGAACCACATCAAAATGGGGGAGGAAAGGTACTGTTGACTGGGCCCCATACAAAATATGTTTCTGCGCTCTTGAGGATGGAAAGCATGGTGATTGCACTATTTTAAGTAAAATTACATAAAAACCCACAAAGCAAATGCTTTACAACTTCACATTAAAATATTCTAAATTAAAATTAAAATATAACTAATGAAAGTAAATCTTTCCGGTTTTTTTTTAATCGTACCGTTATGTATTTTTTTACTATTAATTAAATTATAAACTTTAAATTAGTTATTATATATAAATCACCTTCTTATAGGGATATCTTAGTCATTTTATTAAATATATATCTTTCTTTCCTTTCACTTTCTTTTCACTTTCACTCATTCCAAACAACTAAAACAATCATCTCACTTTCCATTCATTTTCCTCATATTTTCTTTCCTCTAACAATCTTTCCTCTTACAATCTTTCCTCTCACTTTCTTTGGTGATCCAAACACACCCTAAGGGATGCTGCTAAAACATTAATACGAAACGGTTCCTAATTTCTAGCCCTCAAAGTAGTTTTGTATTTGGTCTCAAGAGAAATACTAACAACACACATTTTAACACACATTTTTCAACATACTCATTTGATTAGTTAAAATTGACATAGATCCTACAAAATCATATGAGTCCCATATAAATTTAGTAGATTCAAATAAATTTTAATCAATTAAATAAAATATGTTGAAAAGTGCGTCTTCTTAACATTTCTCCTCGTCTCGAAGTACTCTTTCTGCCACAATAGGGACATTTTTGTGCTTTCCTCCAAAACGAATCTTACTTACTTAAAATCAAAGGTAGTCTGATTGGAGTTAATCCCTAACCCTAATTGCAGCAAGGGCCCACTCTATGTTTAATCCTTTTAGCCTAAACCATGTTTTGGCGCCTTGCAATATTGCCCTAATCACCCAACTACATGTATTAAATGATCTGGCTTTGGCGCCCACCAAGTATTTGCAAGCCCCATGGTTCATTAATTATTATTGCCATTTTGGTATCTCAATGTGATAAGCTTATGTGATAGGCTGACATGTGCAACTACCTAATTAATGAGCAGACTTAGTGTAGAAGGTTGTGTGCTCAATGTGTTTTTGTCCAACCCTGGACTCGCCCTCCAAGTATTTGGTAGACTATACTCCAGCATTCTACAGACATCATTTAATGCGTTGTTGTTATGTGTTGAGCAATTCCTTCTGGCGCATCCACTATAAATACAAGCCCCCATTTGTTGCATTTGGTCATTATCTCTAAGAACTAAGAGTTCATAACAGTCATAAGAAAAGTTTGTCTTTGCAAATTAAAGTCATGGCATCCAAAGGTTTGTTTTTGCAATCTCATATATTAACTGTTTTCATGTTTTTCTTTTAAGAATTATTTTGTGCCCTGTATATTAACAATTTTCTTGGTATCTCAGGAAAAGCTCCAAAGCTCACTAAGTTTGCATACATTGTTGGTGGAAGAATTGAGTTCCAGATCCATGGTAGGATGATTAATCTTTGGACCACTCCTGACCGTTTCAACGCAGCTGAGGTTGGAAGTATGCATATGATTTTGCTGGAGTATAGTCTACCAACAATAGGTGGCAAGAACATGTGAGCTTGAGTCTGACGCTGGGTGGTTCTATCGTGCGTGCACCAAATGTGCTTCCAGAGTTACTGTCATTAATGGTCAGATTTACTATGATAAGTGCAGCATGCCTCGAACTGCTGTGCCAAGGCAAAATACACTTGAAAATAGAAAATAGTTTGTGTTTCTACATAGTTGTTTGCTTTAAGGTTAAAAATTCACTGTGGCTGCGTGTTCCTTATTACCAGGTTTAAGGTTCATGTTCAAGTCATCGATAACACTGGATCAACTACTTTCGTTTTATTTGATCGCATTGTTGCACAGAAGTTGGGAAGGTCTGCACAAGACTTGGTTGATGCCATTGCTGAGGTGTTTTTTTTTCTCCACAACTTTGTCCTGCCAATTAATATCCTTAATTTCTACTCACTATTTTATGCTTTATTGTGTCTGCAGAACAATGTTGGCAGCAGTTATCCTGAAGAGCTGAATCTGTTTGTTGACAAGAGGATGTTGTTTAAGGTTGAGGTGAATGATTCAAATCTGTATCGCAACTGGTGTTGTTATACTGTCAAGAAAATGACTGCTGATGATGAAATCATTACGCGATTCATTTCGCATCATGGAATTAACGTAAGCTCTCAACTAGCCTAAACTACATATCATATATTTGTATAACAAAATCTGCTGTTTGTCTAATTAAATAAAGTTTTGTGTATCTCAGCCTGGAAATGACGAGGAAGAGGCAGAATATGTTCAAGCTGTTTCTCAGCTAGCAGATAACCAGACATTGGTAAAATTATATGTTTTTTAATTTCTGCCTTTTGTCTTAGTATGTAACGTTACTGCATAAATCAATCACGCTATATCCTAACGAAATTGAAATTCAATAGGATGTTAGCGAAGGTGCTGGGTCAAACAACAAGGACGAAAATATGGTTGTCGAACCGGTTATGACT
Source organism: Medicago sativa (assembly GCF_051527215.1). Lineage (NCBI taxonomy): Eukaryota > Viridiplantae > Streptophyta > Magnoliopsida > Fabales > Fabaceae > Medicago > Medicago sativa. The sequence continues at coordinate 52,834,132 of NC_140749.1, forward strand.
CCAACTAGCAAGAGTTTGGGAAAGAGAGGTGTTGATTGTGTCGAATCATTGGATGACATTGTCCTCGGTGAAGGTGACGCATCAACCACAAAGGAACCAAGGATTGTGCCTGTCAATTTTGAAGACGTTGATTGATTGTTGCGGAAGATCTACGTTGTCTGCAATGGTTGCTATTTTGTTTCTCCGTTTTAAGTTTGAATTCAATCAAGTTCAATGAACATTAAGTTTCTGTTATGTTGTTTTTGTACTAAACATGCCTTATACGGTGTGTAATTTTGTCAGTTTTAATTCAGCTATCTTATCACTTTCCTTACGGATTTTGCACTATATTACTATCTCTTTTGAATTATATTATGGATTTAGCTATTATATTGTTTGGTTTAAGCTTTGTGATCTGCTTTAATTTTGATATCCATAACTCCTTTTACGTGGTTATGTTCAAAAAACAACTGTTAAGTTGTGAGTTTTTTTTAAAGCTAAGGCATATTTTGAATAGCGCTTGCAACTAAATATCGAGTATGTCTTCACGTTAATGTATAGCAGCACAAAGCTATTACTCATTAAGTTGGAAGGTTATAGCTACCTTCAGAAACTCAATAAGCTATTACTCCTTAAGATCTCCATAAATCAGATGACCTTATAAGTATTCTTAATAGTGTGTTTCTTAATAGTTTCATTATGATAAAAGGCAATAAGCTATTACTCATTAAGTTGGAAGGTAATAGCTACCTTATAAGTTTAGTATCAATTTTATCATTGATTTGTCCATGAACTGAGTTTAGTATTTAATTGTATCTAAGGCATCGAATGAATTTATTACACTCAAGTATCATCTAAGTGATGAACATCCATAAGTACCAATTTAATGGTTAGCATCCTGTCTGTAGTTTTGATCAATGATGCCATCCTATAATGATATATTTTTGCAAAAACATGTTTTAGTTGATAGCTATTGAAATGTATCAAAAATCTTTGGCAGACCCGCGCGATAGCGCGGGTCAAGAGTCTAGTTAACTCACAGTCACAATGTCGTCACTATTGCTTCTGAGTTCTGAGTACACAAAATGATTTCATTCTCGTTTGTCGTATTTGCAATTTTGTGGCAATAAATGTTATGACGGAAATAGAAGGACAATGTTAGCAAAACAACAATGAAACGACTTTCATGTAATTTAGTTTAGAAGAAACTGTCCCAACGCCTTTTGATTTTTTTATAAAGAAATTGTTTGAATTTTGATTTTTATTGGAAGGATTATAATCATTTATGTATCTTCTCTAAAAAAAAAATCATTTATGTATCTTGTATGTTTTTGAATCATTTATGTTACTTTTAGACAAAATAATGTTTTTGGTTAATATTACGAAAACATAGCTCCATTTTTTATATATATTATTTAAAAATTAAAATAAGTGTTCCTTCAAAAATAAAAAGGTGAAATTTTATAATTATTTGTAATAAACTAAAAAAAATCAAAATAAATAAATAGATTTTGTGTGTGTATATATATAGTCAAGACCCGTTGATACCATGTGTAAGTCATTTGACTTATATCTCCGTGAGCTTAACTCGGTTGGTAAAAGGATATCAAAATTCAAATCTCGATGAAAGTGATGATGCTTCTGGATCGACTCTGAGCATTATTTTTGCAAAATCAGAAAACAACCAAAGAAGTAGGTGGATAAAAGAGAAATCAAGAGACGAATTGGAATTTATAATTGAAGTTTTGATTAATAACAATAGCAAATGTCCATACATGGTCATGATAGAAATGTAAAAGGGTATCAATTATCAAAAAGTGAAATTGAAAATTAAGAAATTTATATATTACTTTGGAATCGTAAAATTGATGATCGTCAATGTCCATACACAAACCATATGATTTACTAATTTTAATGGTCGAGATTTGGTGTAATTCAAAAGAGAAATGATATTTGTACAACCACTTTTTGACAACTTTAGACAACTTTCTCTCTCATACTCACATTATATTCTTACCCTCTCTCTTCCTTTTTTTCTCTCCATTGTTTTTGACCAATGAAAAGAGAGAGAAAAATGAGGTTGTCATAGAAGTTGTTAGCAAATGGTTGTTCAAATATCATTGCTCAATTCAAAATGACTTACATCTGATGTCAACGGACCCTGACTTATACTTGTGTGTGTGTGTGTGTGAGAGAGAGAGAGAGAGAGAGAGAGAGAGAGAGAGAGAGAGAGAGAGAGAGAGAGAGAGAGAGAGAGAGAGAGAGAGAGAGAGAGAGAGATTAACACTCTAGTTATAAAGAGTTTTCACTATTTTTTTTTCCTTTCTAATTTACATATATGACTAATAACAATGCTCTAATTTACCTATAGTAAAAATTTGGAGAAATTATGTAATGTTATTCCAATGTTTTTTTTATTCACAAAACAAATGTATTTCGGCTTATATGGATTGAGAGGAAGATAAGAAGATACCAGTAGAGGCGGAACCAGACTTTCGATACCGGTGTGGCAAAACTTTGAAGAAAGTATATATATTAATAAAGCTAACTTGTGACAAAATAAATACAACAACAAAATGGTTTAGAAGTGTTCATTTTACCAATTTGTCACTGGTTTGATTCCAAGCAACCATTTTTATATTCATGATTTGTTTTTTTTTATTCCTTCACTTTATAATATTATATTTACTATCAATATTACTTACACATGAATAGGAGGTCAACGTGCTAGGAAGCCAAAAGTGTCAAAAGTAAATGATATAAAAGCATGTTGATTTTAAAGAAAAAATGTCAAAAACAACGGAAGCAGAGGCTGTTGAACCCAAGACGCACTGCCGGGTTATGAAGCATTTACCACTAAACCAAGTAACTAATCATGATAATCTTCCAACATACTCCCTCCGTTTCAAAATGAGTGTCGCTTTAGCCAAAAAAATTTGTTTCAAAATGAGTGTCGCTTTCAGTTTCCAATGCAATAATAACTTTTTCTTTTCAATTGTACCCTCTAATTAATACTCTGCACACAACTTCCAAAGTATTACTTTTAAAACTAACCAATAGTTAATAAGGATAATTTGGTAAAGGAAAATGCTATTTATCTAGAAAAATAGCATCAAGAATTTTTCAAGACACATGTGGCAAGTTTTAATTGCATGATTTATTTGTCCACTTCCTATTTTTTAGTCACACCTCCTTGAATTGTGGCAAATAGTGCATTGTAATTGGCTACTCTTTATTCTTGAAGAATTCTTGATGTTTTTTTTCTTGATAAATAGCATTGCTCTTTGGTAAAATAACCATTCTCTTTCTTTTAATCATTGCATTTCTTAATATGTGTGTAAACACCTAAAACGACACTCATTTTGAAACGGAAGGAGTATATTATATATAATGCATTAGTTAAGACTAGTATATTTAAAAAAATTGGGTAATAATCCGGTGGGTCCGCCCCTGGATACCAGTCTCTGTGCAATACTATGTAGTGCTCCAATTGCTCGAATAGTATTCACAATTCAGATTATATAGTTCGAATATAGTTTTTACTCATTCAGATTATATAATTCAAAGTACTTAGTAGAGCAATGGAGTTAGAGAAAAATCTGGCAACAACGATCATCAAACATTGTCATGATCAGTCGTAATTACCTTGGAAGCATTGTCTTGAGATTCCAACAAATCAAACCATATCTTTACAACACAAGTGACGTTGTCTTCCTTCTCAGACATTTACTTATGATCCCTTGTGAGGTTGTGTTCGTTCTTAGACATCATATAAGAAAATACAATATAGTATGTCAACTTAGCATGAATAATACTGATAAACTAAAGCAACAATATATAATATTTGTTGGTTTTATAGGTGGAATCTATCAGCAGTAAAGTTGGAAAAGTGTTAAGCAATCTAATGGAATATGGCTGGGCCCAACAAATATCTTTGATAGTGATGGACGAATTGGCAAGTGCACCAAATCGTAACAAGTAATAAAGTACTAAGTTATCGTCTCCATAAGGATTGTCGTTCAACTTAACAATTAGCAGAATTGATTAGAAGTAAGTAGAATGAAAAAGATGAAAGTGGTTGCAGGGTTTTACTTGTCTTCCCCAATGCAAGATTATGTTGGTTTGATCCAGATGCGTAACAACGATTATGTTGTAGAGTTTTATTTTTATGTCGCCGCAATTCAACTAGTTACAATTGCGGCGTTCCTTTAAGATGAGTCAAAACCCTAAACTCATACTTAGATTTGATTAAAAGAATTTAATTGAGAAACTAAGCAATTTACTAATGTCATGGTCGGAGGGAAGTATGGTTGTCAATCCTATAATCCACCTAAAGAGCACATTCATCATTGGTTTGAAAAAGCATTAGAGAACGAACATATACAAATCAAATCTGACACTTAATCATAAACTGAATAAAAAAACTTTATTAATTGAATAAAAAAAGAAGCGGTTCATCGTGGATCCCTAATTAAGAGAGGTTTAGTTGCACATGGATTAGAGAGAACAATAGGAAGATGTAGATCCTCTGCCTTGAAACTCTGGTGCTTGACCCCTGCCTTGTACCGCTATCTTTCTGAATGAATAAAGAAGAAGAAGAAGAGGGATATGGAATCGACACAAGGAGAATTAAGCAAGCAGGAAAAATTGAAACATGCAGGATAAACCGATGTGAAACACATTGTAAAAATAAACCGATGTGAAACACGATAAAAAAGAATGAAAAATCACTATACGGTCAAACCTCTCAAACCCTAAAAGAGGAAGACGGTGCGCAAGGACTCGACACACGTACGTACACTCAAAACCAAAAAGAAAACCAATTTTTATATTATATATAGTAATCAAATAAATGGGTTAATATACCTTTTAAAAAATAAATAAATGTTTTATTATATATACTTCTTTTGAAAAGGGATTAATACATATTTTGTTGATTGTTAAAAAACGGATATAATAAAAAGGTAAGTAATAAATATAAAAAATCATATGAATTTTGATTTGACCTACAGTAATATATATATTTTTTTTATTATTTCAAGAAAAAAATATTTTTTTTGTTTTGTTTTGCATTTGACCACATAGTTTATTTGAATTTGTGAATATAGTTTTTTTTTTTTTTAAAGAATGATTGTTTAGTATTAGTATATGTGCATTAACCTGAATAATAATATACTATCAAATTGCATTGAACCCTTTCTTTTTAATAACTTTGAACCTTTTCTTTAACTATTTACCGGCGTTTGGTGATATATTCTTGCTTTTCTATGCAAATTCAACGTGATTTTAAAAAGTTAGTATTCCTAACTTCACTTCAAATGCGAATTGTTGCCGTAATTTTAGCCTAACGTAAAATTTCCACCGTCAAAGCAAACATACGATCTTCATTCAAATACCTACTGTTTCCAAGTTTCTTAGTACTTGAGCTAACCAAAATTTGATTTTATCACGCAACATATACTTGCACTACATTACTTTATTATTAACCATAGTATTTAATCTCTAATTATTTATTTTGACATAATATTTTTTTTTCCAAATATCACAATGGCTAGAATTCACCTTTAAAGTGAATAAACGAGAAATATGAAATTCAAATTTCAACCCACACATATCGTAATGTCTTTATCAAGAGAACTACTCATGTAAAAAAAAGCTACTCACATGGACTATTTTGACACAATAACTGTACAAATGTATTTAAATTCATCACCAACATAAAATCCTGTACGCATTATCTAATCAAATTTTACCATATAAAATATTTATGACCATATTTTGAAAATTAACTTAACAAATGTCATCATTATCCAGTCAAACAAATAGTGTCATCATAGTGGAATTCTTTTACACAATTAGTACCTAACAATAACAATAACAAATATACAAAGCAAAGGAAGTAAAAAAAAAAAAAAATCAAATCTATAAAGCATCCCTAAAAAAAAAATAAAAAAAAATCTATAAAGTAAAAAACCATTAAACATTAACAAAAATTAAATTTTTAAGGTTGATTCAATTTTGATAATCCAACAATGTTAAAACATTTTAAAACAAATTTTATTATCCATTGTGGTTTTGACTTAACTTAAGTGAAGAATTTACGTAAATAAACTATGAAACTTACGCACATAAATGGAAAACATGAACTCGAAATCCAATCACGATTTCAGTCGATATTTTTATTAATTGAGCTGAAACCTGCGCGCAATTTTCACAATTTGCGCGCAATTTTGACACAAACTTTTTTTTTTTTGAAATTTTTTTTGACACAAACTTTAATAATCAAAATATTGATTTTCACCTAAGCTTTTTTATATAAATTTTCACCTCGAGTCTTTCTCTCTCTAAAGCTATACAACATATATATATGTACATGTGAATGTGTACATGATGACATGACATAACGCACACAAACACGCAGTCTCACATGACACCAAATCTCATCTTCATCTCAATCGACCACACCACCCTTCTCTTTTTCTCTCTCTAAATCTCTCTCCCAATTCTCGATCTGTGATTCATTCTTCTTCTTCAATTACCGATTCACATCAATTCAAATTCAATCTGGAATGAAACCATTTTTGCATCAAAATTGAATTGCAAAATGCCAGGATTACCCCAATTCAGTAATGGATTTTGGTCTAAGAATCGTGATGATGTTGTTGGATATAATCAGCTTCACAAAGTATAAATTCTCGATCCAATTTTTGTGTTAAAATTGATTTTTTATTAGTTTGTAGATTTATTTATTTGATTTTATTATCTGGGTTGGTGTTAGATCGTTATTTTGTATTGGTTTTTGTGTTGCCAATGATTGGTTCTTGTTGAATTTTGGATCTAGCAGTGGTAGAAAATTGATTGATTGATTATTCTTTTGTTTGAATACAATAATCTTTGATTGTTTGATAATTGGTTGTTCAGTTTACTTTCCTGTGTTCAAATCAGTGGCTGATTATGCTATATAACAGTAATTTGATGTTAATTACCATTGAGTATTTATAAAAGTTACCATTGAGTATGAATGGTAATTACTAATGTTTACCATTGTTATTTTTTCAATTGTAAAGCATTGGCTAGTTTTTTGTTTTTGAAAACTCGGTATCCGGCCAGAATAGATGACTGACTAATCCATCCCAATGTCTACTAGAGGGGGCCTATTTAATGACGGGGCATAACTCTGTATGGACTGACATTGGCTATTAAAATAACTAACAGACATTGGCTGGAGCAGATGATTGTTTGAGGATGTGCTGTGTTTGTTAGCATTTATTTATGTGGAGATGAATTTGCAATTCGTAATGTCCTTAACTGTTGTCTTTTTTGTGTATTTTTGTCATGTAGTTCTGGAGTGAGCTGTCGCCACAAGCTCGGCAGGAACTCTTGAGGATAGACAAGCAAATGCTTTTTGAGCAAGCGCGGAAAAATATGTACTGCTCTAGATGCAATGGATTGCTTCTTGAAGGATTTTTGCAAATTGTTATGTATGGAAAATCTTTGCAGCCAGAAGGAGCAGGTGTTCAGTTTCCTTGTGGAAGACCCGGGGGTTTCAAAAATCAAAATAACGGTGGATCGTCCACTTCCAATGGGGTCCGGAATGAAATTCAGGATCCATCAGTTCATCCTTGGGGAGGTTTGACGACAACGCGTGAGGGTTCATTGACACTTATGGACTGCTACTTGTATTCAAAGTCTCTGAAAGGACTGCAAATTGTAAGTGTGGCGTATGTGTATTGGGTTCTCGTGATGCAACCCTTTTCTTTTCCCTGTCTTGTAGCTTAACTTTTTATCGTACCAGGTATTTGATGGCGCACGTGCTAGGGAGCGGGAAAGGGAACTGCTTTATCCCGATGCCTGTGGTGGAGGAGGCCGTGGCTGGATAAGCCAAGGAATAGTGAGTTATGGTAGAGGACATGGAACAAGGGAAACCTGTGCCCTGCATACTGCCAGACTTTCATGTGATACATTGGTGGATTTTTGGTCCGCACTGGGTGAGGAGACAAGACAATCTCTTCTAAGGATGAAGGAAGAAGATTTTATTGAGAGACTCATGTACAGGTGAGCTATTTATTTGAACATTCCCCATACTGTGTTAACCTTCGATAATGCAGGGCCGTAGCAGCCACTCAGGCTCCACTTGATTATAAAAATTAGTAGTAAGAGTAGTATCAAGTATTTTATTAACTATTTTACTTTATTGCCTTGAGTATATTTTCCTTAGGTGCAACATGCAATGGTAATTGACTACTTGTAGTTGACCTTTTATTTGGTTCATTACATTGAATGCATTTTGGAAAAGGACGAAAACACATTTCAGGCATGAATGCATGGTGATTGCCACATATGTCCATTTTACAATGTTAAAATAATTGAACATTTATTTAACACAATAATGTCCATTCCTCTTGTGAGTTACCCCGTGGACTAAGGAATATGGCCAAGGTATTCATTTTGGTCACGTAAGCTAGCTTTAGGGGTTGCACTAGGCCATGCTTATTATCAATTCATATATGGTATTGGAGTTTAATCTGGACCTAATATTGTGTCACTTGTAGACTTTCAACCCCACAACTCTAGACATCCAATCTTTTAAGGGTGTGTTAATATCTTATATTCAATAGGTATATGGCCAAAGTACTTATATATAATATATCTTTAGAAAGCCTTTGAGGTTAAGTTAAGACTTAGGCCCAATCCATTTTCAATTGAGAATATTTGTCAAAACCCAACATAGCTCTAGCATGCATAATTTATGTTACCTTTTTCTATTAAAACTTTTTCTTGTATAAGTTAAAAAAATGATATTATAGCCGTACTTTGTTATTTTCTTTTGGCATGTCAGTACTTGTTTATTTTGTATTCTTGGCTAGCATTTTCTCTCTGGAATTATATAACCTTTTAGCAAATACACATATATTAAGTGAGGTTTTATGTTCTTTGGCAATTTAAAAATTTTCGACATTATGCTTGGTTGCTAGCTTGTTCCACTCCCAAAGGGAACTTGTTGCCTTCTATTATTTTGAGAGTATTGATATAGAAGAATGATTTTCTTTGGTTCTTAAGCAAATTCTTTTCCTGAAGTTTATTTTCAAGCTATTTTGACTATATGAGATTTTCATTTAATTTCTAGCATGATATAGTTTATGCTGTTGAAACTAAATGATGCCATCCTTGATGGTTGTATTTGTGTATTGTGTATATATACTAAATTGTATGTTTTAGATTTTACTAAAAGTTTACCTTTTATATATCAGGTTTGATAGCAAGAGGTTTTGCAGAGATTGTAGAAGAAATGTTATACGAGAATTCAAGGAACTAAAAGAATTGAAGCGTATGCGTAGAGAACCTCGTTGCACCAGCTGGTTTTGTGTTGCTGATACTGCCTTTCAGTATGAGGTGTGACTCACATTTCTATGCTGTTAAATCTGTTATGATTTCATTGGTAGAGTCTTTAGTAACATTGTATGAAATAGTTGGAACTAAATTAGATATTGTTCCTACCTTCAGGTATCTGATGACTCGATTCAAGCTGATTGGCGCCAAACATTTGCTGATACTGTGGGATTGTATCATCACTTTGAGTGGGCTGTGGGGACAAATGAAGGAAAATCAGACATTTTGGAATTTGAAAATGTTGGAACAAATGGTTGTGTCCAAGTCAGTGGTCTAGATCTTGGTGGTTTGAGTGCATGCTTCATTACCCTCCGAGCTTGGAAATTAGATGGCCGGTGTACTGAATTTTGTGTTAAAGCTCATGCATTAAAGGGTCAAGAATGCGTACATTGCAGGCTAATTGTAGGGGATGGTTATGTTACAATCACAAAAGGAGAAAGTATAAAAAGATTCTTTGAGCATGCTGAAGAGGCGGAAGAAGAAGAGGTACTTCAAGTTTCTCATTAAGGAAATTAGATTCCCTTCTAATGTCCAAAGTTCATGGAATTTTTAAATCATTTACGAGGAATGTTGTCTAAGTTTCATCAGTTAATTATACAATGCTTGCTTCTAGGATGATGATTTGATGGACAAAGACGGGAATGAGCTTGATGGAGAATGCACCCGTCCGCAAAAGCATGCGAAGAGCCCTGAACTTGCTCGAGAATTTCTTCTAGATGCTGCTACAGTTATATTCAAAGAGCAGGTATGCTTTGCTTCATTGCTATTTTGTGCTTAATATTTTATTTTTCTTTTCCACCTTTTATTAATATTTACATTATCTTCTGAATTTTTTGGTTTGACTGTCAATGATTATCAAAGTTAAAGGATATATGGTAATCCTTACGAAACAGTATAATTGGTGTGGTGAGGGGTAAAAATGAATACGACAAATGAATGGAATTTTATATTGCTACGTTTACGAGTATTATTCAATTTTGGCTTTAGGATGGCATTAGGTGTGTTGAACTTCATATTGAATTCTAGTTTATTTAACTTTATACTGAGAAAAAGATTAGTGCATCCACAGGCTTTGTTTTTAACTTCACACACACACACACACACACACACACACACACAGTGATTTCACCAATTCCTTGGTTTGAGATAAAGGCGAGGCGGCTATCCTCAATCCATTTGCATTAATTAACAAATTATGACATATAACTTTATTTATACTTGAATGAAAAAGAAACTTCTTTAGCATGACCAACAATAATTTATTTGGAGATAAAATCTGGTAAAGCCCCAGCATCATGATTTTAAACAAATTTTCCATTTGATTTGAAATAAAGGTGTAGATTAGTTAATGACAATGAGAGAATACATGCTAGGCTAAAACATAATTTGTTGGATCTTGAGTTCAAGATCTGGAACCCAAAGCAAATATAATTTATGACTGTTTAGTTTATTTTGCACTGGCCATGGTTGTTGTGTGTGCAGACATCTTGTTTAAAAATCTAACTATGTTGATCTTTTCAGGTAGAAAAAGCTTTCAGAGAGGGAACAGCACGTCAAAATGCGCACAGCATATTCGTTTGTCTTGCTCTAAAACTGCTGGAGGAAAGAGTTCATGTAGCATGCAAAGAGATCATCACATTAGAAAAGCAGGTCTTAATTATTATTCTTTTATTAGGAACACACTTTAGTTATAAAACTAAGATCTTGCTTCCATCTGTCTTGTTATTATACTTCCTAAATGCTAAATATATGATATTTTTGCAGACCAAACTTCTTGAGGAAGAAGAAAAGGAAAAACGTGAAGAAGAAGAGCGCAAAGAGAGGAAAAGAGCAAAAGAAAGGGAGAAAAAGCTTAGAAGAAAGGAAAGACTAAAAGGAAAGGATAAAAATAAAGAAGGAAAGTTTTCTGAGTCAAATGATGTTCCTAGCTCTCCTGAAGCCGTAAAGGAAGAACTGTCTGCACCCGCTGATGCAGAGCAAAATAACGCCCTTACATGCAAGAATTCAGTTGTTGCAACAGATGAGCCTAATTTATCAAATGGCGATTATCATGACATCCAAGATGAAGAGTTCTCAAGTGAATGTAGTACTCTCAGAGCGCAAGACTGTGCTTATGATGACTATGATGGAGATATTGCATATGAACATGACAGGAATGGTACTAACAAAGTTGAACAACCAAAGTTTTATCGTCAAAGACTTAGATATAGGAAAGAGTTTCAAGTCGATATGTCTTCAAAGTGGTCTGACAGGTACCATAATGCAGTTGTTTCAGAAAATGGAGGAGGGATGGTAGGAAGATCTGAGCCAAGACACTATGGAGATAATTTCGGAACATCTTCCAGAGGAATCAGTGGATTGAACAGACAATCAAAAGTAAATGTTCCAAAAATCAATGGTCGAAATGTTGGTCATAATTGCAATGAGAAGTTCTATAGTTCCAACTACCGGATGAGTGAAAAATATGATTTCCATTCTTGCAGTTGTAGCCCAAACAGTAGAGTGACCAGAGGTAGTCGGGAGATGAAAGCCGTCAGTAAGTCTGAAACTGCAGTCGATACATCTAGGCAGTTTTACCGTGGTAGTAAGTATAATCAGGTAGACATGCATGAGAGTAGTGGAAGACCCAAAGGCAGAGTCTTCTCAGGCAACTATTCAAGTAGGGATATGCTTCAATCAAAGAAAGTTTGGGAGCCTACAGAATCACTCAATAAATATGCTCGTAGTAATTCAGACTCCGATGTTACGTTGAGGTCCACAGGTCAAGTATCTCAGTTTGATCCGGTCAGGTCGCCTGTTGATGAAGTTGATGATTCAGGTGAAATTGACAACAATGATAGTGATTTGAAGAGAAATGGAATGACCGAAGGCTGTCAGAATGATCTTGATGCAGAAGCTGAAGGATCTTGCAGCTCCACAGAAATTGGATCTGAGGAACCTGAAATAAGTGTGACGAGGCGATCTGCCATGAATAATTCTGATCACAGTCAAGGTAGCATTTCTAGTTCTGATAACTGCTCGTCATGTCTAAGCGAGGGCGATAATAATACAACCTCTTCAAACCGTGAAAATACAGAATTCTCAAATTCAGATTCAGAAGATGCTAGCCAAAAATACGAAGTAAGAGATAGTTCAACCTGCGTTGACAAGGGCGTGTCTGACTGTTGTGAACCTGAGATCGAGAAAACTCATATTGCAAATGGTGAGGGTCTGTCAAGCAGGTCGCTATCTGTTCCATCCTTGGATGTAGTAGAAAGTGAAGCGTTTGTGAATCCTGTATTAGAAACTGCCCAAAATTTTGAAAATGGTTTTTCTTCCCCCAATGTTTGTTCTCAACCTGAAAGCATGCTTCCTCCAATGCCAAACCGAAACATACAATTTCCTGTGTTTCAGACTCCTTCGACGATGGGTTACTACCATCAAAATCCAGTTTCATGGCCAACCGCTCCCGCAAATGGTTTGATGCCCTTTGTACACCCAAATAACTATTTATATGCTGGCCCTCTTGGATATAACTTAAATGAGGACCCGCGCTTCTGCTTGCAGTATGGTGCCTTACAACAACCAACACCTCAATTTAACCATGCAGCGATTCCAGTTTATCATCCAGTTGCCAGAGGTAAGGGCTTAAATGGAGAAGAACCGACTCAAATTTCTATGCCAGCATCCATGCAAGATCATTTCAATGAATCCATTGCAGAAAGGGTTGTTCCAGTTGCAGCTAATTCCAGAAAAGCAGGACTGAATGGGGAAGACCGACTCAGTAATTCTGCCAAGTCACAAGAGAGTAACGGTGGTTTTTCCTTATTTCATTTTGGTGGGCCTGTAGCCTTTTCAAATGAACGCAAAACAGCTACTGCATCTTCAGACAATGTTGGAGATTTTAACTCGAAAAGTTTGCATGATCAAGTCGAAAAAGATCATGGTTGCAATAAGAAAGAGACTGCTTTCATAGAGGAGTACAATTTGTTTGCGGCAAGTAATACCTTAAGGTTCACAATTTTCTAAAAGAAAGGCGACTGTTGTGGAGTTCAGTCCCCATTCTTCATGTGGCACTAGAGGTTTGAGGTATCTTGTAATTTGATAAACAATAAGCTTCTTTCAGCAATTTTTAATTTTGATTCTATAGATTTATTAGTTGATTGTTACTCAATTTATCTCTTTGTTTTGATGTAGAAAAAGATTGTGAGTGTATTTTGAAGGTTTTCTTTTTTCTTTGTGAGATTACAATTATAAGTCTAAGAGAGGCATTTGTTCGTGCCAATTTTTTTTTCTTTGTCATGTTACAAACCAAAGCTGCTTCATTGTGGAAACTATATGGGAGATTTTGAATGAACATTATCAATGTGATTAAATTGCTATGTTTGCTTGACTCTACTTGTGGTTTTTCCCAACCTATGTGCTAATTTGATTAGAAATTACATGCTGTCATTTCTAATGTGAATATCTCACTTTAACCTTATAATTTCGACCTAGAAGAGACACAGTTCTAGTTTTTGCATTTTGTCTTGCAGAAATTGTAGGTTTCATATAGTGTCCACTCACCTTCCTTGAAAATAGGAAGGCGTTTTGGTATATGGTTCTGGAGGTGCATCACCTTAATAATGACCCGTTACGATCCTACTTTGTCCATATTGGATGAAGTGCGTGCTGGGGTTTGTCTGCAGACTGCAAACCACTCATCCCACACGCTCAATCTGAGTCCTTACAGATAGATTATGCGGCAACTATGTGCTGGGATGCGAGAAAATGCCCCATCGCTGTTGTTCCAAATGATTGGTGAACAACTCATTGAGGCACAATCCTATAGTAGTATGCTTATAAAATAACAACCGTTTCCCTTGTCTTGGTAGGGCAACAACATATATGAAATGACTCACCAAAACCATAACTTCACTTTGATTGAGAAGCACATTTGCATTGAGTCACATGTTTGGCGACAGAGAGTATGGAAAACAAAGCTTCCCATTGATAGAAATTCAAAATTTGGGGCGCGTTTGATTTGCTAAAAAATGAAGGACATGACAAAACAATTTCAGTTGTACAATGTTTTATTTATAAAATTGTTTTGGGACATTACAAACTGGTGGCAAGGGACAAGACAAAAACTGAAATTCTTGTCCGTCAGTAAATCACGACACAACTTTTTGTCCAACATACAAGTTGTCTAAAATACCAAAATAGTCTTTTATCCATAAAATTTGTATAATACTAAAAATTATTCAATATCATAAAAGGTTGTTCTGTATTGTTCTATTTTTGTGTTGTGTTGTTATGTCTTATACTGTTTAGCATATCAAACACCATGTTTAGCCCATCAAACACCCATGTGCCAACTAATGCTTTTAAAGTTTTGTGTAAGCATAATAGAATTGGGATTTGTATATACTGATTAACCCAACCACGTTTTGTTGCACGTCACTTTCAAATAGTGTGGCTATGAGTACGAGGTTTTGGTGCACGTCACTTTCAAATGGTGTCACTGTGAGTATGATTCCCTGGTAACATCATTTACACATCACAATTTAATTCCCATAACAAAGAAAAGTACATTTTAGGCAGAACAAAAAAGTGGATGATTTTGGACCCATAACAAAAGTAGATGACTAGATTTAAACTTCAACATTTTTCCAGAATTGTTCTTCACTTCTCTTACCACTCTTAGTTTATTTCTCTCTCCTTCCCTCTCTCTTGTATCCTTTTATTACATAACAAGATGTGCACCAATCTGCTTTTTGAAAATTTATAGGGATTAATTTGCAAAGTTTGAAAATAAATAAGGATTAATGTGTAATTTTAGAACATATAGGAATCAATTTGCGTAATTTAAAATATTTTCAGGAACAATTTGAGATTGACGTTTTATAAAATTTTGAATGTAAATACAGCTTTTTATCAAAATATATTGTATAAAATCTCTTCATTTTTAAATTCTCCAAATTTATCATTCAAATCATATAATTTACATTGAAGAATTGACATTATCCTCTTAAATTACATTACCTCATAAAATTTCATAATCAAATACTCTTTTAGGTATAAGGTTTCATGGATATCCCTGCAATGCAAGGACCAGGGTAACTCCCCTGTGTTGTGAAACCATGCTACCATTATGGCATTATCAACATCTAAAGCAAATTTGTTTATTTTGCATTATGAATTTAAACAATTTAAGGTATATTATAGACGAGAGACGATGGCATTTGTGAACCACTACATACATTTAAATTACCAGTTCAAGTAGCAAGATAGTGCTAAAAACACACAAGAAAAATAGTTGTAGAGGAAAGCAAAATATAATATAAAGACGAGGTTATAGACACTATACAATCCCAAAGTTCCAAAATAAAGCTACTAGAAAACCATGTACTATTAAGTTTCCAGCTACAGAAGTTTAGAAGGTCATTCCCCCCAATCTCCTTCAGTCAGCAACCAACTTAACCACCTTCAAAAAACAATCTTCTACACCCTGAATAACTTTAGTTCATTCAACTTGGTCAAGGTTTAAGCCCTGATGCAAAATATACAACTTGCCTTACCGCCTTATCATAGCCGGCTTTGTACTGTAATGAAATTTTACCCTTTAATTCTTCAATTTCAGCCTTCAATTTATTAACAGTAACATTTCGAGCATCTTCGTTTACGAGTAATTTTACTTTATTCTTCGAAATGTCATCCATCAAGTCTTTTTCCCTTGCTACCATTCGATTCTTTTCCAGGCTTGAATATTCCAAAGTTTTCTTCAATTTGTTCAGTTCATCTTTCAGACTAGTCATCTCAACCATATTCTTCTCATATTCAGACAATTTGTTTTTCAATTCAGTAATCTCTCCAACATAATTCTTCTCATTTTCAGTCAACGTCTTTTTCAATTCAGCAATCTCTTCAACATAAGCCTTGTTTTCCTTTACCTTATCACCTAACTTTTGCGCCATGACACAAAGATGGAAGGTTGTTCGAACAGAATTTGTTAGGCTAGTTTGGAGTACTCTTTCTAATTCCATCTCCTTAACTTTTTCAGAAAACTTTTCCTTACTGAAATGCTTATCAATAAGGTCTCCAAATGGGAAATTTTCATCACAGACTGATGTGGCATTACCATCACCACTGCTTTTGATCTCAGTGAAAAACGATGTCCACATTTTATCCACCCCTTCAGAAGAACTAGGCGGGCTGCTTCTAGGAATTAGCACAGGAGGTGAATTGGAAACCTCCAGTCGAGGCCGTTTTACTTCAACACTTATGAGGGGTGTGGCCGGGGAATTATTGGATTGAGCTTCTTGTGGAGAGTTACTTATCAGATCAGCCACCCTCTTACATTTTATGAGGGGTGTGACCGCGGAATTATTGGATAGAGCTTCCTGTGGCTGTGGAGAGTTACTTATAAGACCAACCACCGTCTTACTTTGTCCGTGAAATTCACGTAACTCTTTCCCAGACACTTCTTTGACCAACATTGTGGATGTTCTTCCTGAAAAATCAAATGGAAAACCAGGTTAGAAGTTGTAAGCGAAAGAGAGAAAATTAATGAAGGAATTTTCGAAGAAACTACTCAAACACTGCCATAGGACCTCTCCATCCTCCTCCAACTTAATATGTTGTATTGCTAATGAGGGGGAACTTGGACTCAACCAGAAGAATTAAGTTGTAACTCGAGGCAAATTCGTAACTAGCTCAGATGCTAAAGAATTTAGTTATAAAATAAGAGAAAACAATATAGATGACTTTGAATTGAAAGCAAAGTTCCTTTTTGACTGAACTCCTCATGATTCAATTGACATATAGAGCATAAAAGAATGACAGGCACCAAAGTGCTTTTGAATTAAGTTCATCAACAACTTATTAAGGATTTAAACCGATTGACAATGATCAACGAAAAACCAAAACCACGCACGACACAACATTTAACCGATAAATCATATTTAAGAATACTGTTGTGAATGTTATTGTGTTTAGATCAAACATATTAAATAAGGATCAGAACCAAAAGTATGTTAGATTTATGAACCTGGAAAGAGAAGGGAAAGAAAATTCTTTCGCGGTATGGTTAGGTTAGATGTCAATAACCGCAAGAGAAAGCGTTGCTTGTTTGGCTCATACCGCATCCTTCGACTTTTCTAGAGACCATGTTTTTTTTAATGAATGTTTCTTACCTTGGGATGTTTATCATAAAAAACAAGTAAACCAAAATACAACTATCAATTGAATATAAAGAAAACAAGAAAGGTAAGAATAACTTAAAGGAAACAAATTTGACGAAAACAATTTGGCACACCCACGAGAAGTTTTGAAAACATGGTTCTTTACTCAAAATGATCCATTTCATTTAACGTAACCACTTCCACACCTCATTTCAGAAACACACGAAACAACAATAACATCAATAATAACAAATAAGACTCATCTATTCATCTAGCTTTTGACATGTTTGATTGGGATTTTTTTGAGAAAAAATCTATATTTTTAAACAAAAAATCAATCTTATTATTTTAATAGTGTTTGTTTCAAATTTTTAAAAATCATTTTGTTAAATAAATTATTTTAACCTTAAAATGAAAAACTATTCCTAGAATCCTAGTAGCTTTTTAAAAATTTATTTTATTTTCTTCTCAAAACAATGAACTCAAATGCATGAGCTTCAAATTTTTAGACAAAGATTTTTATTACAGTAACCAAAAGGAAATTAACTTCAATTTTTTTTTTTAAAAAAAATCTTTAAATTTTATTAAAACAAAATCACATTTTGAAGCCATAACAAAGAGACCCTTAATCATAAACCAGTAAATTGTTTAATGGAACATGCATGAAAGTCTTATTCTTAGTCTAATGTCCCAATTCATAAAGAACAAATTTTAATCTACCCATGCTAAAATCAAACTAACACAGAGGTAGAAATTGTATTACATGAAATCAACACAACACCACATTGAGGTTTCATAAGAGAATAAATGCATATTATTAACTCAACAAGAAGCACATGCAAAATTTTAGAACATGTTTATTCCAACGTCAAAAGTAGAAAAAAAATATATGAGAAAACTCACCAAACTTAAGGGAGAAGATGGTTTTGAAGACAAGAACAATGGTGAAGCCTCTTTAGTCTTTGCACAAAATGTGTTTCTCTTTCTTTCTCGGAGTTTGCAGTGAAAAGTTGGAGCCTTGTATGTAGTAGGCAGCGTACTATACTATAGTACTATAGGTGACGTTTTACCCTTTTTACCCTCAATAACTACGAGGGTAATTAATTACCTACTACCTTTATTTATTTTTAGAATGTACTGAGGTTTCTAAAAATGATTTGTGTTATTTTCACATTAAAATTTGAGAATAAATTTGTTGCTAAACATAGTTCAAATACAACATAAAAAGAAGTTTCTTAAGTGTTACGTATCATCCACTAACTTAACTATCTAATAGCTACCTACTACTTCATCCTTCTTAAATTAGATGCCCTTTTTTATAATTTTTTTTTCCAAATTATTTGTTCCTTTGAGATACCTAATTTGAAACGGAGGGAAATAAACGGTGGGTGGCCTCATAGTGAAAACCCACCGTTAGGGAAATAAACGGTGGGTGGATGCCCTTATTTATTTCCTACCTGACTTTGAGACACCTTTGAGATACCCACCGTTATTTGTCCCACTTATAAGCACATTATCATGTCATATTCTATTGGGCTTGGTTCATGGACATAAACGGTGGGTGGCCTGATAGTGAAAACCTGATAGCAGGTGACAGGGGCGGAGCCAGGATTTAAACATCGGGGGGACCAAGTTTAAAAGGTATACTTTAGTAAAGACAAATAAATTCTCAAATGCACTACATATTTAAAGAAAAAAAAACTACATTCAAAGTTAATATTGTCAAATATATATATATATATATATATATATATATATATATATATATATATATATATATATATATATATATATATATAAACTATCCATTACATCTGAAGTTGTAATCGTCGTGGTTTCATGAAGTCAAAATCATCAATTATCATATCTGATGTGAATTTTGCAGCAACCTCATCTTCAATATAAACAATCATGTAATCTTTGAGAAAATCATCTTTCATGTTGTTGCACAACCTTGTTTTTATAAGTTTCAAAGCGGAAAATGCACGTTTTGTTGTTTTTGTTGACACAGGAAGAGTCAAAACAAGTCGGAGCACTCTATCAATCAATGGAAATGAAAGTGATCTCCATGTCTCAACAAGACTACAAATGTCACCAGCATTAAATGACTTGAATGCATCATTGGGATTTAAAGATCTGCTCAACATAAGAAGCTCAGTTGATTGCTCATTGAATCTACAATTCAACTCATTTAGTTCAAAATCTATGATGGGATTAAATATGTCTACATGATAATGATGTTCAACTGTCACATAGTCCTGTTGACGACGAGACCAAATTAAATCAGAAAAAGAAGAACTCATATCAGGAATTGGAATGAGACCGATGTTGCAAAAAGCTATGACTTTTTCTAGAAGAGAATCCCAACTAGAGTTTCTGAGATTTTGAATTAGTGCTTTTGTGCTAGAGATTAAACTAGCAAGTATCATATATTACTAGTATAATTTTTTTTTGGGGGGGGGGGGACCACCGTTCTACATGCTATGTTATTTACCCTATCCTACATAATATATTACTATATATTACTAGTATTAAAAAAAAATTGCAAAACGTGGGGGGACCACGGCCACCCTTGGCCCCCATGGTCCCTCCGCCACTGGCAGGTGACCCGATGAATCTTGAAGATGCTCTGATACTATCTTAGAAATCGTGGTTGGGCCTAACACAATGATCGGAGGAAAATATGGAAATTAAATGTCATTAAGAGAGAAAGGCATTTTGTTTGGCTTCTCAAACATGATCGATTAAATACTAATTACAACAAAAGCAAAATGGGGTTTGGCCAACCTTTGTGCTCTTTTTGTGGTATCCTTGAAGAAACAAGTTTACGTGCTTTAAGAGATTGCTCTCTTGTTTATGCATGTGTGGTTGAATATGGTTTCTATTGATAGAAGATAACAATTCTTCATGTGTGATTTGCAAAATTGGATTAATTTCAATTCGTGCCACGATGTGAACTGGAGGAATGGTTGTGCTTAGAGCGACTTCTAGGCAACGGTGTGCCATTGTTTATGGACGTGGAGAAACAAGAAGCAGCATGAAAATAATTTTACTAGGCCAATTAACCGAGGTCAAGATGTGTTGAAGATTGCTTTTGATTATTTTCAAGTCAGGTTGGTTAGTATTTCAACCTTGCGAAATGCTCGTGTTGAGCAATATTTGTTCGCAGCCTCCGCCAGAAAATTGAGCGAAGTTGAATACGTATGGTGATGGCTGACGTGCCGGGTGTGGAGGTGTTATTACGGATGGAGAATGGCCTGGTGGTTTATGAATGTAGTGCTTTTGTTGCTGAACTTTGGGGAGTGCTTGAAGGGTTTAGCTCTTTTGAACTGGATGTTGATTCTCTAGTGGTGACTAAGGTTTTGGAGTTAGGAAGGACAAACATCTTAATAGGTTGCTCTCTAGTGAAGAAAATCCGTTAGTTTTTTTTTTTTTTTTTGAGAGAGAAAGAATATCCGTTAGTTGTTGTCTAAATTTAGCTTAATCAAAATATACAATTAATAAAATCTCTTTATTTTTTTAATTCTCCAAATTTATGATTCAAACAATGTAATTTACACTGAAGAATACGCGTTACCTTATAAAATTCTTCAAATCACTATACAAGGGACATGGGTAGCTCCCCTGTGTTGTGAAATAATCGATGTAAAATTTTTTTACCACCAACAAAACATGCAAGTAAATAAATGGTATATTCTGTACAACAACTATTGTTAATTACACGATTTATACTCACAAATTGTAACTGCATTCTTTTATTTATTGTTTTAGCAAGGGTTGAATATGTTTTTATTCGATAAATAAATATACCAACTTTTCGTTTTAGTCCTTTTAAAATTTTCCTTCAACTTATTTATTTTTTTGACTAAAAAAAATTGAAGAATACTCATTACCTATTAAAAAATTTCTTCAACTTTTAGTCTTTCCTGGGTTTTCCTCCTTGTGTTTTTCCTTGCAGGGTGCGGTGGCTGTGGTGGTTCTTTTCGGGGGTGCCTTTTCGGTGTCTCTTTGTTTTCCTTGTTGTTTTGTTTTGTTTTGTTTTGTTTAGGTGGTGCTTCTGGGGTTCTCCTCCCTCCCCGCTTGTGGGGTTAGAGGTTTTACCCTAGTGGAGTGTGTTGGGTGTCCTTGGACGACCTTTTGGTGTATTTGTACAGTTGCTCTTCTTATATATATATATATATATATATATATATATATATATATATATTTTGCCATTCAAAAAAAAAAAAAAAAAGACTAAAACGAAAAGTTGACGTATTTGTAAGGACCAAAAACATATTTAACCATTTTATTAATGATCACATGATAAATGCTTTTAAATTCTCTTTGCGTTTATAATGTTAAGGATCACAAAATTAAAGCCATAGAAGTTCAAAAAGGGTACAGCGACATAAGTTTAAGGTCATTCATTACCTTGTAACATCCTTCATCCAGGTAAACATTCTATCCAAACTAAAGTTGGATAATTTTAAATCATCCAACTTAGTCAAGGTTTAAGGTTATGTACTGAAGCTAAAAACTGTTTGACTGCCTCATTAAAGCCAGCATTGTGCTGCTTTGACATTTCATCTTTTAATTCTTCTGCTTTAGCCTTCAACTGTTTGTTTTCTTCCTTCAACTCTTCATTTTCTGCATTCAACTTGTTAACAATATCTTCGAACTTTCGCTTCATTTCCCCTACATTATTCTCAGATTCAGACAACTTATTTTTCAATTTAGTATTCTCTTCAACATGGTCCCTGCAGCTCTTTTTCAAATCACCAACCTTTTGCTCCATCCAACGAGCAACCGAGACCAATCGAATGAGTGCTGCTTGGAAAATACCGCAGCACTTTTCTAATCCCCACTGCTCATATACTTCACGATTATTTTCTGTAATGAAATGCTTATCGATAAAGACTCCAAATGGAAAATTGTCATCCCAGATTGCTGTGCCGTTGCCATTCTCAGCCGGTGTAGCCTTCCTCTTCCTACTGCTACGTTTTCCACGTGGTGTCTCGCGATCCATTCTCTTTGAAATAGTAACATTATAAAAGATGAGTTAAGGAAAACGTCAAATAAACAGGAGTTTGTTGAAGTTGCATAGATTGAACAGCAACCCAATAACCCACTCAAAACCTATGAAACATTTAACTAATTGTACATATATCGGACAGAAATACATTAGGAATTTTAGAAAAAAGAAAAGGGATTGAATAATGCTTTGAACAGAACAAACAAAGTTTTTGTTTACTAAGCAGATGTTAATAAAATTAGTAATTCCTTATAACTTACAAGCTCACAAGCTCACATCAGCTTATCCAGAGAATATTTTGTAGAGAATGTATTTTTTCATTTTAGTCCCTCTAATTTTTTTTTTAGATTTTTAGTCTTTCAAAAGTTTTTCATCACCACTTTTACTCCCTATTTTTTAGTCAACTCATGTCTAGTCTTCATATTTTTCAATACATTTTTTCAGAAATGGATAGAATATTATGACAATCATTCTTAAAAAATAGAATTTTTTAACAAAACATGAATTAAATATAATTTTTTTTTAAAATATTTTTGGTGCTTAAAAATTCATATTTAATTCATGTTTTGTTAAAAAGTTCTAATTATTTTTTTGGAGTGATTGTCATAATATTCTACACATTTCTACAAAATTTCATTAAAAAATATGAAGGTTAAACACGATTTGACTAAAAATTAGGGACCAAAAATAATGATGGAAAATTTGAGGGACTAAAAATCTAACAAAAAATGGTCCCTTTAGCCACCGTTTTAAGAACAACTAAAACTGAACAACAACCTTTTCAAAAAAGATTAAAAAAAAAAAAATCAAAAACTTGAGAAATTTAGCAAAAAGAAATAAACGGGTCCTAAAACTTGAGCAATATAGCAAAAAATAACCCTAATTTAAAGAATAAAAAATAAATGGAAAAATGATTCCCTAAAAAAATAAATGGAAAATGATAAATGCAAAACAAAAACAAAAATGTAACAATATGGCATCATCATACACTAATTTAAAGGTTTACAAATTTTACTCTTAAGTTTAAGAACATGACGAATCATGAAATTTAGACAATACAGAAGAAAAGAAAGGTAATAGCCACACGAATAAACAATGAAAAAATGGTAACGGCAAGCAAGAATAATTCGTACAGATGAAAATATAAGACCTTGAAGTGATGATAAACAATAGAATGGAGAGTTGAAATGCAAATGAAAATGAAAGAAACTTACTGAGGAAGGTGATGTATATATGCAAGTGAAGCGACTCCTCAAATGCTTATGCAAATAATGAATACAAGGTTTATATCTATCTACTCGTAACTAACAATGCTATAATCCAACGGTTCTAAATTGAAAATATCCAATGATATAAATCCAAACTCTGTTTACTTGTGTAAAAAAATAAATGTACTTTATCACCTTCACACGTATTAAGAAATGTAATTAGTTTTATAAGAATTGGAAAAAGAGAAAGTAATAAATAGTATATGATATGATTGGAAAACATTAATGCTTCATTGATAAGTGATAAGTACTCCATCCGGTTACTATTATAAGCAAATTTTGACTTTTTAGGTTCATTCAGTAAATGATGTATGTGGTCTATATTGTAGACCACATACATCATTTATTAAATGAATCTAAAAAGTAGAAATTTGCTTATAATAGTGACCGGAAGGAGTATATAATTAACATATATTTTTTCAAAGTCACATATTGTAAATTACAAAGGAAATTATATTAGCAATGCTAAATAGTGCGAAAATGCCACAATGAATTTTCACGAACATACGTGTAAAGGCTACGCCCACGTGCAACTTTTGGTTTTAATTGATTAAATATAAAAAAAAAATACTATGAGAAATACATTCCGTGTTATCTCCTAGTCCTAGTTTGACGGTTTCGATTTCTTCTACAATATCAAAACTTCTTCTTTCGATCTTTCGTTTGATATTTGTGATTATGAATTAACAACTATCAACCCTCGCCTTTCGGTTTATTGATTTAATACTTGTTAATTCATTATAAAAACGGAGAAATAGATTAGAAAATAGATTTACATAAAATTAGGGTTCGAGACTTGGTTTGATAGGGATTAGGTCATTAGACTCATCCAACAATCCCAAGACAAGAAGAGTCTACTAACTCATGTTTATTGTAGACATAGAAGAGAAGAAGAAGAAGAAGAAGAAGAAGAAGAAGAAGAAGAAGAAGAAGATAAAATAAGATAAAGGTTGAACTTTTATTCAAAGAAAACAATTCACTTATTATTTGCAAGAACAAGAGATGATTGAATATGTTTGCTAGCTACTCTTTTTATAGTCTACAACTACTTAAGCTCCAAGAAATACATCAATAGAATGTTCCACAAGAAACCACGGACTTTAGGTCAGAAGTAAACTAAATAGCAACTTGTCAAAGAAGCAAAAGGCTGTCTGGAGTGGTGGCACAGCCGTGTGGCTGGAGGCACGGGCCGTGCCAAGCTCTCTGGTGGCTTTTTGGCTTTGAATTGTTGGAGGCACACGTGCTGTGTCTTCAAGGCACGGGCTGTGTCTGTATTTTTGCACATAATCTTCATATTTTTGCCTCGAATCAGCTCCAAATCACCTTTCTTTTGCTCCAAGACGCAATCTTTTGAATATTTGTTCCTGAAATTAAATAACTTGCAATTGAAGAAAAATATTTCTAAAAAGAAAATAAAATCTAAATAAAACGGACTCAAATAATATATAAAAAACACTAATTTATAACTCATCAAACTCCCCCACACTTGAATCTTTGCTTGTCCTCAAGCAAAAGACATAAACATTAGCAGCACAAACAAAATTTAACATATGACAATACAATCAAAAACTCTTGTGTCCTCCAAGGCTTTGTCTCAAGCGTATACTAATCACAGCTTCAAGCATTTCTCCTGAACCTATTCAACCCAACAACAAGTCTTAAGTGAGTGTGTGTGTGTAGTCCAACTTTTTCTTGCTCCTGTGTAAGAGATATTATGAGGAAACGAGTTTTAACCTTAACACTAAACCAACCGAGAAAAGTTCTTTTTTTTTCATTTCATATAAAGAAGGTGGGAATTCTTTGGTCATTTGACATTTATTTATTCGGGGATTGGGACAGATGCTAGTAAAGAGGTTACTTTTGATACACCATTGCCTCTGTTCTACGGGTTTAATATAAGGTGACCATCCATGTTTTGAAGTTTTGAACAATTATTTGCTTTATTCATTCACTTTATTTATTTATTTATTTATATTAGATGTCTTTTTTGCCCTTTTTATTCCCCACACAAACTTATATTACTTTCAGTTTTGAAAAATTTTTAAGGGTCAATTTACCACTAAAGTTAGAACGTGCTCCTTAAAATACCTACCTACACACTTGCTCAAAGACTGCAGATTTGTGCTTTTCTCGAAGAGAATTTTCACAATAAAACATGATGTGGGTATAGCAAGAACACTCAAAACACAAGAGATTACTTTCATGTACAAGAAACAACCATTTCGGAAGAGACTTAACAAAAATTTTATGTCATAATTCACAATAAAAACAAGCAGCTTTACATGCCTTTCGCAACAAAACAAAACAAAAAATTAAAATTCAAGGGAGTTTGGAAACACTACGACACTTGACTAAACAAGACACGACACTTTATTGGCTCCCCCCACACTTGGGTGAAACATTGTCCTCAATGATTTAAAAAGAAATAAAAAAATAGCAAGAAATAAAAGGAAAAGGAAAAGGGGAAGGTCACAATTTATTGGGGACCCCGTGGAGGATCCTGGAGGTTGAGGTGCTGCATCATTCTCAAGAGCATGCATTTATTTTCTTCATGCATACGATTGCCTCTTTGGACATCACCGCGTAACCCTGAAATTTCAGCATCTTGTCTTTGTTGCTCGGTGCTCATCCTTTGGATTTCATTTTGAATCCATGTCCACCGGTCATTGTCATATTGTCCACCGGCTTCATGGTCATGGTGCACCGGATCATCATGCAAGTGAGCATCTACCTCATCCTCATCATTACCATCATCACCATCATCTTGTACTTGTGGGTTAGTACCAACATAAAGCAAATTTTCCGCCACCCCTAGATCGATCCTAGTTGGGTTAGGCAGAATAAACAGACATAGAGCTTTAGAGAGTCTAAGCTCATATTGGTACATGTGAGATGGGCCATAAGGCATCACAATGAGCATACAGGTGAGGGTATCTAAATTTAGCCTATTGTTTCCCTCAATCTTATTCATCCCATTCTCCTCACCCACTCCCATCTTCCTAGCAATAAAGGTGATGATTCCACCTACCACTATTTCACTTTTCTCATCCGGTTTCTTTTTAGCAACGGAAACAAGATAATCAAGCAAATAATAGCATGTGTTCACAGGTTGGTTATTCAACATAGCCCACAACATAAACAGTTCATCGATCATAGTTGTCCCCACTTCTTTCCTACCCCAGATGGTGCAAGCCATAACCCTTTGAATATGCCTAAGCACATGGTTGTGGATATTACAAGCCTTATTGGAATGGGAATTATATTGTGCTAAATCGGTGATACTCTTCCAAAAGGCAACAGGGTCATAGTCGGCCGGTTTTAAAGATTCATCCCAAGAGTCATGAATATACCCCGCATTCATGAAGCCTAAGTCTAAACAAAAAGCTTCCAAAGACATCTCTTAATCAACATTTAAAAGCCTGAATGAGACTCTATGGTTGGGGTTATCCGTCTTCGACTTATCCTTAGTAAAGGAAAGAGAGCTCAAGAAATCATAAGTGAAGTTTTCAAATCCCCGCATAGGCCTCTACATCTCGACTAAACCTAGGTTATTCAGCAGCCTAATCACATAGTCTCTAATTCCTAGTGTGTTCATGGTACCAATATCAGGATACCTACAAGCAGAGATAGGTCTAGAGATAAGAGATTTATACCTATCGCATTGTTCATCATCTTTGAATGATATGTCGTGATTTCGGACTGCTGCTTTCTTCCTCCCTGCACCACTTCTTAAGCTCTCAATCTCCTTTCCTTTCCTTTTTGAAGCCATTGACCTAGTTTAACTTGGGTTGGTTTTGGTGAAGGTTAGGTTTTGGTAAGGTTTTATGTGGGAAATGTGGTTTTAGTGATGGGTTTGGGTTTTAAGTAAGAAGTTTAAGTGTTGTGGTGATGATTTATGAAGAAATTGAGGTTTTTGGGTTAGGTCTTTAGGGTACATAAATTTGTGGATTTGTGGGTTGTGATGGATGATAGTTGTTTTTGATGGGTGGTTTGTGTTTGGGGTGAAGTTTAAAGTTGATTTGGTTTAGAAATTGTGTGATTTGGTGAAGTTTGGAGAAAGTTATGGAGGTTTGAAGGTTTAGGTTATGGAGGATTAGAGAGAGAAGTTGAAAGATGAAAGAAGTTATGTTGTGTGAATGAGGAAGAAGAAGAAAATTTTTTGAGGTATAAAGGAGGGAGTATCGCGCACGGCCGTGCCACCACAGGCACGGGCCATGCGCAGGCTTCTGGAAAATGAGGGTTTTTGGGAGGTTTGGACAGGCAAGGCCTTGCCACCACAGGCACTGGCCGTGCCAAGCTTTCTGGTATGTGGCTCAATTTTTTTTTCCTTTTTTCGTATCATGTTTGGACAAATACCTGCAAAACAAATTAAAATAACACAAAACAAACAAATAAAAGCAATAAAACTCGTGGGTTGCCTCCCACGAAGCGCTCGTTTAAAGTCATTAGCTTGACAGTTAGAAACACCTTCAAGGAGGATCAAAGAGATCATATTGTGTAGATGACGCTAGGAAATGTTCTTTCACACTATGATCATTAATCATTCAACAAGAATAATCAAAAAGGTCCTTATAAAGTGTCCATTTCAAATCCTACTCTCTCATCACTCACTTGAAAAACAATCCTACCACCCTTAACATCTATGATAGCTCTGACAGAAGCGAGGAAACGTCTTCCTAGAAGGATAGGGACTTTAGGGTCCTCCTCAATGTCTACTACCAAAAAAATCAGTCGGGATATATATCCCTCTTACTTTAACGGGGATGTCCTCAATAAATCCGACGGGGTGGATGGTGGTGCGATCAGCTAATTTCAGGGTCACCTCGGTAGGTTTCAACTCTCCTATTCTCATCCTCTTAAAGAGGGACGAAGGTAACAAACTAATACTAGTCCTTAGGTCGCACATGAATTTCTCAACGGTTTCACTCCCAATCACACAAGGGATGGAAAAACTACCTGGATCTCCAAGCTTTGGAGGCGATTTCTTTAAGACATTACTACATTCCTTTGTTAAGGCTATCGTCGCATTACCCTCTATTGTTTTTTTTTCTTTAACAAGATATCTTTTAAAATTTTTGCATAGAGGTGCATGCGAGACAGAGCTTCAGCAAAAGGAATATTGATGTAAATCTTTTTTAACATGTCAATAAATTTTTCAAATTGTGCCTCCAAGCTAGGCTTAACAAGCCTTTGGGGAAAAGGAACTTTGGACTTATACGGTGGTGAATCAAGATATTTCTCACTTTCTCCTAAGGCTTTCTCACTCTTTGGTTTGTCACTCTCTTCACCCTTGATAGTTGTGGTTTTCACAACGAGGTCCTCTAACTGTTTACCGTCCCTAAGGGTAATAGCATTTATATGGGCTTTGGGGTTGGCTTCGTTTGACCTGGAAAGACTCCCGGGGTATGAGAGGAAGCAGCCACCTGTTGGGCTACTTGAGAGATTTGAGTTTCAAGCATATTGGTATGAGTAGAAATGGAGTCTACCTTGGATGTGAGTTTGGCAAGAGAGTCATTCAGAAATCCAGTTTGATTCTTTCGCTCTTGGAGCTGCTTGGATTGATTCATAACATAACTTTCCATTAAAAGTTCCAAGCTAGATTTCTGAGGGACTCTCTGGTTGTTTGCATAACCAGGTGGTGCTGTTTGTCCGTAGGAATTCTGAGGAGTTTTATAAAAAATTTGATTTTGCCTCATTCGTTGGTTGTATTGAGCATAATTCATTTGCTCAACACCTTCAACAACACTACCTAGTTGTCAATCAACGCCAAAATGGCCAAATACACCACATACTTCACAAGGAGGTAAAACAGGAGCAGGTGTGACAACACTAATATTCATTTTGTCAAATTTTTGTGTGAGTGCGTCAACCTTAGTAGCTTGATGATCAAGGGAAGAAATTTCATACATATCTGCCTCTTTTTTAGAGGGTGAAGAAGCAGTGATGGCTCTCTCATTAGTCCACTAATAGTGGTTTTGGGCCATGTCCTCGATCAAGGCATATGCTGCTGTATAGTTCTTGTTCATTAAAGCTCCGCCTGCAGCTGCATCAACAGTCATTTTTGTGGTATATGAAAGACCATTGTAAAAAGTGTGAACAATAAGCCACTTCTCTAGACCATGATGGGGACAAAGTCTAAGCATTTCTTTGAAATGCTCCCACACGTCGTAAAAAGATTCCCCATCTTTCTGAGTGAATCGTGTGATTTGATCTCTCAGTTTAGCAGTTTTTGAAGGGGGGAAGAATCGTGCAAGGAACACTTCCCTCATTTGGTCCCATGAAGTGATAGAACAAACTTCCAATGAATGAAACCAAGCACTGGCTCTATCCCTTAAGGAAAAAGGAAAGAGGTGCAGCCTTACGACCTCTTGGTTTGCCTTCAAGGTTCCACTGAGTCTTAAAAAAGTTGAAATATGCAGATTCGGATCCTCAGTGGGTGATCCGGAAAACTGGTTTTGCTGCACTAAGTTAAGGAGTGCAAGTTTAATTTCAAAATTGTTACCCTCAACCGTTGGGTACACAATAATAGCATGTGGCTCTTCCGTAGAAGGGGTTGCATACTCTTTGAGAGTGTGTTCCTCAGCCACAGCGTTATTATTTCGTGCTTTTCTCTTTCTTTTATGCAAGAACCTTTCGATCTCGGGAACGAATTCACCAAGACTTTTGCTTATTCACATAAAAGAATAAGAACCCAAGAATTTAATGGTAAAAGAAAGAAAGAAAGAAGAAGAAGAAGAAGAAAAAGAAAAAGAAAAATTCTAACCACAACTAAAAAATTTAATCAAACTGCCTAACTCCCCGGCAACGTAACGGCGCCAAAAACTTGCTGGGGTAAATCCGCAAGTGCACGGTTTTCTGATGTAGTAGTAAAAGAGTATCGTTCCGACAGGGAGTTATGAATTTTAATCAAATTTCTATGAATGATTAGAAGAGAGTTTAAGTTGTAAAGTTGGGATTTTTATTGTTTGAAAGAAAATATAATAATAAAAAGCGTCTTGGGATTATTGGTTCGTCATGGTGACAAATCCTTCACAATCCAAACCCTAAACCTAGAACTTTATGTTGGACCTATTTTTTAAAGACAAGTTTCTCTTTAGCCTATCACATCTCCTTTCGGTCTCAGTGAGTGTGTTTCTCTAGCAACCACACCTATTCTCATGGTTGATTGCTATTGAAATCCTTGAAGTACGAAACTTTATTGTCTCAAGGTTTGCTAGACTATTCTCATGTTTCACAATCCTTGTCTAATTTCACTTGTTTCAATATCAAAACTTCATCTTTCGATCCTTCGCTTGATATTTGTGATTATGAATTAACAACTATCAACCCTCGCCTTTCGGTTTATTGATTTAATACTTGTTAATTCATTATAAAAATGGTGAAATAGATTAGAAAATAGATTTACATAAAATTAGGGTTCGAGGCTTGGTTTCATAGGGATTAGGTCATTAGACTCATCCAACAATCCCAAGACAAGAAGAGTCTACTCACTCATGTTTAATGTAGATATAGAAGAGAAGAAGAAGAAGAAGAAGAAGAAGAAGAAGAAGAAGAAGAAGAAGAAGAAGAAGAAGAAGAAGAAGAAGAAGAAGAAGAAGAAGAAGAAGAAGAACATAAAATAAGATAAAGGTTGAACTTTTATTCAAAGAAAACAATTGTCACTTATTATTTCCAAGAACAAGAAATGATTGAATATGTTTGCTAGCTACTCTATTTATAATCTACAACTACTTAAGACCCAAGAAATACATCAATAGAATGTTCCATAAGAAACCACAGGCTTTAGGTCAGAGGTAAACTAAATAAGCAGCTTGTCGAAGAAGCAAAAGCAGCAAAAGGCTGTCTGGAGTGGTGGCACGGCCATGTGGCTGGAGGCATGGGCCGTGCCAAGCTCTCTGGTGGCCTTTTGGCTTTGAATTGTTGGAGGCACGGGCTGTGTCTGTATTTTTGCACAAAATCTTCATATTTTGGGCCCGAATCAGCTCCAAATCACATTTGTTTTGCTCCAAGACGCAATCTTTTGAATATTTGTTCATGAAATTAAATAACTTGCAATTGACGTAAAATAGTTCTAAAAAGGAAATAAAATCAAATAAAATCTAAATAAAATGGACTCAAATAATATATAAGAAAACACTAATTTATGACTCATCACCCAGCGAGTTGCTCAGTGACAGTAACCCTAGATTTTGGCGTTCCGAGCTTTTTGGGTCGTTCTCGGACACCCCTAAGTGATTCTTTTGATGTATTTAACAGTTGTCATGCTTTCTAAACCTTTAGAAACATCAATTGAGTTAGATTGAACTTGATTTTGTGAAATCGTATCTTTACTTTTTGGAAATGGTTCAAGAACACGAATTTTCTGAAAACTCGTTTTCTCAAAGTAAAAGGGTATGATTAGGATTGTCTACTGTAGTTATGATTTATAAAAATGTTTTATATGGTAATCATGAACTTTAACTTGGTTTTACTTTGAAAAGTTGAATTCTTTGGAAAAGTGACAAAACAATACAAACTTTGTGAAATTTTGGAATTTATCAGAATTGGCATATGAAACGTATGTGTATATGTTGCTGCACTGTTATCTGATATGTGTATATACTCGGTTGAGGCGTTTGAACTTGGTTACTTTGATATTGGTGGAATAATTAGAAAATGTTAGTTTTTGCAAACATAGATGAAGTTTGTCAAATTAATCCTTTATGACCGGATGGCTTACGATTTGCTTTATGTTCATAACGATATTATAGAATAAGAGTGAATTGATGTTGATTAGGTGTCTATTACGTTGAATGTTAAGATGTGGATGATTGTCTATTTTTGGTGCAAAGTATGATTTTGAACCTTGTTGATTTTTGAGTTGGATTGTTATTGACGTTGATGATAATGATGATGAATTGTGTTGTTGAATTATTACATGCAAAATGACGACGATATTGATGAATGCATGTATGAAAATGAAGACGAAAATGATGACGATTTTATTGTTGAACATGTGCATTGGTCGAGTCATATGTTCATGCATCATAAGTGTTAAGTAGGATGTTATATCTAATGAAGACGATTAGGATGTTTACATCCAATGAAGACGATTATGATGTTTACATCCGATGAAGACGATTAGGATATTTATATCCAAGGAAGACGACTCGAATACTTTGTATTCAAAATGATGACGATTATGATACATTTGTATCTGAGGTGTGTCTAGGCACATAACATACATTTGATAAATGGTTAAATGTGTCATGTTTGTTTATGAGTTTGATGAATAGTTGAATTGGTGAAATTTGGTGACTCATATACTTTGTGAAATTTGGTGAATACGTGAAACGTGGAAATGTACTTGTATTTTATTATGCTTGTATTTTTTATTATTTTTAATGAGGATTTGTCTAACATGTGCAATATTGCACATGTTAAGGTAACCAAGAGTAGTAACTTTTCATTGAAAACCAACAAATATTTATTCAAAAGCTACATATTTATTGTAAAAAACACAAGTTCCAAGTCAAAGTTGCTACTTTAAACTTCTTATCATGTGAAAATTTGCACATGCTAGAAAAACCCTTTTAATGATGTTGAGGTATTGCAAATGTTTTAATTAAATGTTGTTTAATCATTGAAATTAATGATGTCGTTTACTTCAATTGATTATACTTTAATTATGAATTGTGAACTAACCCCCAGTGGTCGTTTGGTTGAACGCCTACCTTATTCATATGGATGGGTAGACGGTGTGCATGAATAATTTGTTTGCTTGGTGAGTTGCTGGAGGTTAGCTTGGAGCTACCTCGTCTTCTGCTTTTTCGGAGTCTAGTGTGTGGGCTCTGATTAAGGTGTGTGTCTGTTTGGTGTCTTATGACTATTTGATGTTTTATTACTCGGTTGTTGAGTTGAGATTTTATATTTGGTGATGTAATATGATTATAAGACATGGCTACTTGGAGATGTTTTATTAGATGTCGATGTGATGATATTATTATTTCCGCTGCGATGTTTGAGAAAATTATTTATGCATGTTGAACTTATGGAAAAAGTATCATATAGATCCTTGTATGATTTATATTATTTGTGTAATTTATCGCTTTAAGGGTTTAGGGTTATTTATGCATGTTGAACTTATGGAAAAAGTAGCATCTAGATCCTTGTATGATTTATATTATTTGCGTAATTTATCGCTTTAAGGGTTTAGGGTGTTCCAAAGTCTATCTCCTCACTCTAAGTCTCTAGAGTATGTTTTATTTCTTTTGTAATTTGTCTTTAGTTACCATGAGTAACTAAACCCTATTAGAGTAGACTTCTAAGCTGAATCTCTATTTTATTTGTTGGATCTATTTAATTTAAGTCTTTCTATTCAGTTATTTTATGAGTCTTGATTAATTTTACTATGCAAATGTTAATGATTTCACCTGAAGTGAGGCAACCCTGTGATAATTGTTATTAGGGAAGTGGCATACCTAATGTTCGGTGAAAACCTACCCGAAACAAGAAGTAACTAAGATAACAGTGTTAATTAACCACCCGAATTAAGGAACGTGTAATAACAACAGTTAATGAACCTAGGAACTAGGATAATAATTTTACTCTTCTTACATCCTTGGTAAGGTAGACGAGATACGAATGCCCGCTTGTAGAACTACCGAGAGGGAGAGTATGTTGATATACTTATGAGATTCATAGACGATGAAACCTTTAGGACCATTGAGAATTTAGGAACTCTAATTTAAATTTGTGTTTCAATTACCTCTGAGAGAGTAAGAACCCCACGTTAATCTACGTGTGAAGGTGCATCCACCTATATGATTGACGACCCTAAGCATTGACCCGCGTAGAAACTCCGGTGTAAGGTTGCAACTCGACAGCTGGAGGGAAATAAAATCATACGAACTCATCACTTAAATGGAAAACAATTAACCAATCGGTAAATAAGCTTAACTATTATATAATTCCAGCAAATGAATAGAGGGGATTCGAAGAATCATAACCACCGCTAATATTCTGCAATCAAAATCAGGTTACTTCTAAACTCTCGCTCTAAGCAAACATATCAAATTGTAGAAGCTCCCCTTTTTATCTTTTATTTTATTGTTTATTTTTTTTAAAATGTAACGCGAATTATCTCGTTGAAACGACAATCCATGTGGATACGATACTCTACTTACACTTTATTATTTGATAAACGATTTAATACACTTGTCTAAATCCAACAATCACCCCAATTTCTTGTGTTTTTCTCACCTTCAAATATATCTTTAACATAAACCATTTTATCATCAACTCACCTTTTAACTAGAATCAATGCACTCAAAATCAAATTTTTCGACATCATTCAATAGTCATTAGAGGAATAACATATAAGTGAGATCAACTAAAGATAAGCACTGCCAGACTAAACCTTTCGTGATGAGATTCATATTAGCTGCCATACACCTAACAATTTCAGCTGCACTCGTTGCCACGCTTCAATTAGTGCATTCAATATAAGTTTGGTGCCACTACTTCCTCCGTTTTTAAATATAAGCAAAATTTACTTTTTAGGTTCATTCATTTAATATACCTAAAAAGTAAATTTTGCTTATATTTAGAAACGAGGGGAGTATATGCTTAACATAAAAATTTAAATCTAAGATAAATAATTGTAGAAGAAAGCAAGCGTTGGAAAACATATGATATACTACATAAACTAAAGATGAGTTTATAGATACGATATATAATCCCGTCTAAAAGGATCACAAAATTAAATCCATAGAAGTTCATTCATTACCTTGTAACATCCTTCATCTAGGTAAACATTCTATCCGAAGTAAAGATGAATAATAATACATCATCCAACTTGGTCATGGTTTAAGGTTAGGTATTGAAGTTAAAAATTGGATGACTGCCTTATTATAGCCAGCATTTTCATCCTTTAAGTCTTCTACTTTAGCCTTCAACTCTTCGTTTTCTGCCTTCAACTTATAAACAATACCTTCTTCTCTGTGCAATTTTGCTAAGGTCTTGGAGATTTCATTCTTCAAGTCTTCTTCTTTTTCCATTAATCCACTCTTTTCCAAGATTAATTCTTCTAACTTTCTCTTCAATTCCCCTATGTTATTCTCAGATTCAGACAACTTATTTTTCAATTTAGTATTCTCTTCAACGTGGTCCCTGCAGCTGTTTTTCAAATCACCAACCTTTAGCTCCATCCAACGAGCAATTGAGTCCAATTGAATGGGTGCTGCTTGCGAAATACGGAAGCACTTTTCTAATCCCCACTCCTCGTATTTTTCACGATCCTTTTCTGTAATGAAATGCTTATCGATGAAGACTCCAAATGGAAAATTCTCATCCCAGATTGATGTGCCGTTGTCTTTCTCAGCCGGTGTAGCCTTCCTCTTCCTACTGCTACATTTTCCACGTGGTGTCTCGAGATCCATTCTTTCTGAAATAGTAACATTACAAAAGATGAATTAAGGAAATCCTCAAATAAACAGAAGTTTCTTGAAGTTGTATAGCTTGAACAGCAACCCAATAAACCACTCAAAACCTATGAAAAATTTGACTAATTGTACGTACATCAGACTCAATACATTAATACTCCATACTCTTTCCGGTCCTATTTATAAGATAAACTTGAGTCAACAAAAGCTAATGTATCTAGTTAAAAATTCAATCCAAATACATCAACTTTTGTTGACACAACTTTCTCTTATAAATATGACCGGAGTAATTTTAGAATAATTCAATCCAAATAGATCAACTTTTGTTGACACAACTTTCTCTTATAAATATGACCGGAGTAATTTTAGAAAAAAGAGAAGCTATTGAATGTACCAAAGTACGTCATGTCGAATAATGCTTCCAATCGAACCGTAAATGCTACATAACTCAAAACAAACTAAGTTTTTGTTTACTAAGCAAATGTTAATAAAAATTTTAACACAAAAAATATAAAAATTCATATTTAATTTATGTTTTATTAATTTTTTTCTCTTAGAAATTGCCATAATATTCTACCTATTTATGGAAAATTTCATTAAAAAATATGAAAATTAGACATAAGTTGACTAAAAGGTATGGACTAATTTCATAGATGAAATTTTTTGGAGGAACCAAAAGATTAGAATATTGTAAGGACACTAAAATCAAATGTTGGTATATTTAAAGGAAACATTTACTTATTTAACCCAAATTTATATTATAAAAAGATAGAAACGTTGTTTAAAGAAAATTCTACAACCCTAAAAAACCCCTCTCCAATACAATGAAAAGATAGATTCTTTTTTAAATCGGTAGTAACACAGAATAGCACTATGGCCACCGTTTCAGGAACCACTATAACTCAACAATAGCCTCTTTGACAAAAATAAAATAAAATAAAAAACACTAATTTTAATGGGTCGTAAAATTTGAGCAAACCAAATGGGAAATGGTAAATGCAAAACAAAAACGTAACAATATGACATCATACACTAATTTAAAGGTTTGAAAATTTTACTTTTAAGTTCAAGAACATGATGAGTCATGAATTTAAGAAATACAGAAAGAAAAGAAACGAAATAGCCACAATGAAAAATGGTAACAGCAAGCAAGAATAATTCGTACAGGTGAAAATACAAGACCTTGAAGTGATGAACGATAGAATGGAGAGTTGAAGTGCAAATAAAAATGAAAGAAACTTGCTGGGGAAGGGGATGTTATATATGCAAGTGAAACGACTCCTCAAATACTGACGCAAATAATGAACACAAGGTTTATGTCTACTCGAAATTTAAAATGCTAATCCAACGGTTCTAAATTGAAAATATCCAAAGTATGCTTGGATAAAAAAATAAATGTATTTTATCACTTTCACACATATTAAGAAATGTAATTAATTTTATAAGAATTGAAAAAAGAGAAAGATTGGAAAAAGATAAAGTAATAAATAGTAAATGGTATGATAAACAAACATTAATATTTCATTGGTAAGGGATAAGAATATAATTGACACATATTTTTCCAAAGTCACATATAATAAACTACAAAGGAAGTAGTATATAACATTTATCATTTGCCCGTAACTTAAAAAAAAAGGTAATCGAGTAAAATAGTCTGATATTGTTCACCTATCCTAGGGAAGTAACTAATCACAAGATAGACTAATAAAATTGGAAGAGGGGGTTATATTTTTATTTTTGACGAAAGAAGAGGTGTACATTTGAAGGGAAAGAAACACTAATACTCCCTCCAATCATTATTATAAAAAGAAAAGAAAAAAAAAAGGTTAAATGATGTTTACCCTCTTATCATTTGAGCGAGTTTTAGTTTAACTGTAAATTATTTTATTTTTTTTGAAGATTTTCCCTTGTAATATGAAGATTTTTTGGTTTTAAACTATCGGAACATCTGACTATGCATTTAAGCTTATGTGGCGCACTAAGTCAACATTTTTTATTATGTGCCATTCTTAGTGGGTATTATTAATTTTTTTTAGCTTTACTTTAATTCCACTTGCCTTTTTTATTATTAAATAAATTGAAAAAGATTATATACAATAAATTAAAAAAATTATACAAAAATAAAAGCAAAACAATTTTTTTCCCTTTTCTTTCCTTCATCATCTATATTAAATGAATTACTTGTCTCCATTGAATCCACTTGGTATTGCCCACACGAGAATTCAATTGGTTTTGGTACAAATCAATTGATTTTATGTTCTTGGTTCCCTCTTCTCACGAGAAGGCCGTTCGCGGCACTGACAACCTATTTGCCTGTGATTTTGGCAAACGGGGGACTAGTTCTGATTATTACAAGCGAGATCGAATTAGAAATCTCAAGACCGTTGTGCAAAGGTTTTTTATAGGAAAAAGTTTGAAAAAAGGCCACGAAATGCACTCAGGTTGCTTAGAGAGCAAGACGAGTTTGAATGAAAAAGCTTGAGTTTGCAAGTAAAAAACTTAAAATAATGCAAGATAAAAGTAACGTAAACTCGAGGAAAAGGTAAAATGCATTGCATTAAAATAAAAGGGGTGATATACAAATCAGTTTACATATATATTCTGTATAACGCCGGTAGTTTGAGTGTTGTAGAATTCTGTATATGATTTGCGACCCACTTTCCGGCTTGGAAACTACTATTTATACTAAAAAATTTGATGGCGAACCACTAAGCCCATGATCAGCACTTCCTCCATCTTGGACAACTACTTGTCCCACGTTTTCCACTAAAAGGAAACCGTCTCCTTGCTTGAAATCGTGCTTTCCCGCCTTTTGCTTGTTTTCGACGCGAAACACCTTTTCAGCCTTTGCTTTGTCGAGATTCTAACCATACGCTCTAGGCTTGATGCTTTGTCGAAGCTTTTCAATTTACATGCATTCGATTCCTACAAAGTTAAAGGTCTAAAAATGTTGACCATATTAAATGAGCCTGTCAAATTTACAAGCTAACAAATGACCCCAAAAATGCCATTTTCGACGACACAACTCTTGTCAATCAAGGAGAAAATTGGCATTTTTAAAGTACTTTTCTTGTCCGACAGTGTTTCCCTTCTTAATGGTCGACGCCATTCTATTGTCTTGGTGGGTCATCTTTGCAGTTGAAAAGTTAGTGGTGTACCTTGGTAAAACACCTACCAACTGTCAACCAATGATCATATCCACCAAGATAGACACGTGGCACCATCTGCACACTTCCGCTACTGAAAGGTTATTTGGTTCTTTTCGTGCTCCCATTTTCACAACCCGTTTTTCTTGACCCTTTCTCTTAGCAACAGTAATTTGTCAATCACCGTTTTTCACCATCTCTGAACCTTCTACCGCTCTTTGAGCAAATTTTCAAATTCGAAAATGACTTCTGCTGAAGAACAATCAAACTGATTGGCTATTACCCTCATTTGGTAGCACGCCAATTTGGATTAAGCCAGTTCAAACCGGCAGCTATTGCCACATTTTGCGAGACCATTTATGAAAACTTCCACAAGATGTCGGAAGCTCTGTACCAACAACACCTTAGTGTTTGTAATGGTCTAGCCCCGATTATGGAGCCTATTTCCTTTCAGATCTCTCTTGAGTGTACTAAAAGTTTCTCTTTATGGTGGCATTCATATTATTTTGCCCACCTCGTCGATGAACCGATGTTTCTTGCCAAGCTGGCCAATGCTTTTCCTTCTTTGCAGAGCAAGTCCAAGAAGACCAAAGGTATGCATATCAAAGAAATATAAGCTTTCCATAAATTTTTTGAAGTTGTGTATAATCCATTAAATGTCGAAAGAACAATAAAGGAGGTTGCACTGGTTTTGAGACAGAAAGTGCTTGAAAAACTTCCAAACATAAAATTTCCTTTCTGTGTGGAAGATATACAAATCAAATATAAAATGGCTTTAGCATTTCATTGCATAAGATTCCCCACACTTCCTAATGCTGACTTTACTTTTTCCTTCGAGCCAGGTTACCCTTCTTGGTTTTATTTTGGCTATGATGGCATCCAGAATTCTTTAAAATCAAAAAAACAACAGGTGACCTGGACAAAATTTTGTTTACACAACTATCCAAAAATGTTACACTATGGACTTCACCAAGTTCGCATCGAACGCTTGGATACTGATTATCTAACAGGTGATACATCAAAGAATGTTTGAATGCTAATATTTCCTTCAAACATACTTATTGTTCTAATGTTTGTATCCTTAATTTTACATCTTCACCTCGAATCAAAGCTCAAAGCAGTGTATCGACAGAAGACACAAGCTCAACTTCAAAAATTCAAACAAGACAAGTAAGTTTTGTATTTTACCTGTCGGAATGCAACTCACCGAAGCTCTAAACGGTTTTGCTTTTGTATTTTTCCAGAGTCGAAAGAGAGCTATCGAGGCCACATCTGAAGCTACGAGTAAAATGACCAAATGACCGTCCAAATCTAATAACCAAAGGATCTCAAAATCTAACAAAGGCAGGGTGCCTCTTCTGATTCCGACAAGAAAGTTCCCAATCCTGAAACTGCAAAAAATGTTCCTGTTAAAGGACCGAAAAGTGCTAACTCTTGCCCTGACAGTGATAAGGTAATCATTGTACTATCCTTCCTTATTTCCGAATTTGAACATATGATGTTCTCCATTAACTTGCATTTTAATTCCATCACATAGGACACTGCATCTACTGCTTGAGAACATGTTGGGCTCAAACCAAAAACTTCCCATCTTTCTTCTTCTTTGAACCCTGTTGTTGAGGAGGCAGAGATTGATAGTCCGGTACAAGAAAGTGATGAGTCCGAACCAAAGACAGATGTTTCCCCTAAAGGGCAAGAGAAAATTCATCCAGGGACAGAGCCACATCAGCAAGTTATTGAAAACTTGCCCCCTGCACCTCAAATCTCAACTTTGCCTACAACTGCTTCCAGCGCTAGCAATGCTAACGGAGACACCGATGAAGCTGAAGATGACGAAATTCATCCAAACCAAAGTGAAAAGGACAGGGCTTCCCCCATGAAGGATGTCGACTGGTTTGAAAAGAATTCGAGCCACGACACTGTTATGGTCGAAGGGGATCACTTTCCTTTAATGGATCAGCTTCCCAAAGAAATTGAAGCAGAGAAGTCTCCTTCTGGTGAGGAGATTGAGGATAGCGATAATTCTCTTCCAGAATCTCACACAAAAACCACTCCTTTTACCAATCTCCCAATTCCTGTGGATCAAGAAACATTTACTGACCTTAGGAAAAGGGATTCAATGGCCTCTTTGAGGTTGGTTTATGAAAACAAAAGCTCCATTCTGGCTTCCCCTCAAGGTACTCCTCCTTCTGCGAGTAATAATCCCTCGACCAATACTCATGACCAAATCCTTAAAAAATTACTGAATGTAGATCTTGTTCAATCCCTTCAACAAGATGATTCTTCTTACTTTGAAGTTAAAGGTTTGATTGAATCCTTTAACAATTCTTCAGAGACTGTAAGTAACAAAGAGCTACTTCGTTTCTTGCTTGGGTTTGGTCCTTTGATGGATACCCTCGCACGGGACTTCAACAAGAAAAAAGAGATTACCACTGATGCCAATAAGCAGGATCTCCTTCAACAAAAAGAGCTAAAACAAGGAGAGTCCCTGAGAACCGAGGCCTATTCTCTCGATGTTCAAGCCCAAAAAGAAAAATATAAGCTGGAAGATTTAGAAATTAGCATCCCTTTGTGGGAAGATGATCTCAAAAAGCTGCAGGCAAGAATTGATGTAGGAAAGAAGAGGTAAGCTGAAATTAATGGGTCAAGCTTGATTTCAATTTCAACTCAGCAATAGGCAGAAGCAGAAACTACTCTTCAACACTTTGAGAAAGCAACTGCAATTGAAGCTTCCACTGCCACATTGCTGGCCTTTGAAGTTCTGGTTGATTCAAGGTTGCAAGAAGTTGTAACAGCTTATGAAGCCATGAAGCAAAACATTAAGTTTTGATGTCAACTATTTATTGCTTTATTTCCTTTTGTTTGGCTTTGTTAAGACATTTTGAATCCTAAAACTTATCCATTTTAGCATCTCGACAATATTTCTTTTCTTGCCTAATTTACTTTCTTGTGTTACTTCAGCTTTCACATAATAGGTTTTACATCTTTCGATACATGGCTTTTATTTTGTACAAAATGGCAAAAAAATAACAAATAATTTCCAACTGAGAAGATCGACCTGGAAATCAACCTCTCTTGCCCCCACAATTTTTTGTCGATTTGACCCAAAACTAAAAGGACATGGATAAGAATTACCCATTTTAATTTCTGTCAAGAAACTTTTATTTCTTTCTGGTAACAAGTACCCACGTTTGCCATTTGGTTTTCACTTCAGGAACTATATTGATTCCTTCTCAAAGATAAAATCGATTTCGTGGCCAATCAACCATTCTTCCTTAAATTTTTACTTAAGTATTTCGACAATATCTTTGATTCGATGGTCCATTAACCATCTCTTATCACTTAAGGCTTTCTCGATCTTATCTCAGCTAAATAAACCGTGATCATGTTCCAAACATTTTGCTCAGATATGATGATTTCTTTTACCTTTTTGTATACTGCTCTACCGTTCTTTACTCCAAACGACATTACTATCCATCTACATCTTTCCTCGTTGAACTGAGGCTCTGGCGCAGTCTCCTCGACGTGTTCTTCATCTTTAGTGATGTCCACCATTTGACATTCTGCAACCTCTGTTTCTATTTCCACTTTTGCTTCGACAGACAAGTTCTCGACAACATCGATAATTGATTCGACCATATTGCAGCCTGCAATGTCAGTGTACATCATACTCGCATCTTTCAAGGGATCAGAGTCTACTTGCATTTGAGGCTTTTGCTTGTTTCCAAATTTCAGTCTGCCTTCATTTAGACCCTTATGAACCAAATCCCTGAAAAGAGAACATCGAGAGGTGTTGTCCCAAGAAATTATGATACTTACAAAAACCTCTTTTCTGACGTTGTTCTAGTAGTGGTATTTTTACATCCTTAGGTGCTACCACTTTACCATCAGCAACTAAGAGATCATAAATCTCGTCGCATTTGGTTACGTCGAATGTATATGTCTTGGGGACACATCTTTCATTGCTTGTTTCGACATGATTATTCTCATCAGAGGGCCTTAACGATATAGACGTATAAGGGGGCCCTAGTTTCAACTCAGCAATATCAACCTCCTTTATTTCGACATCTCCAAAAGCTATGTCAAATTCTTGGTTGCTTTCTTCTGATGCGACAAAAGCAACATTTTCTTTCCTGAAATGTTTCTGAGTTCTGGCTTTTCCAGCCTTTAGTCTTTCGACATGTCGAACTCTATCGGCCAATTCAGCCATGTCTCTCAAGTGTTGAGTTTCTAATATCTTCCGAATGGAATAATCTTGGCCACCAGCGACCATTTCGACTAACTCAAGTTCAGGCACTTAAGTGAAACATCTTGCCTTTAACAATCTGAATCTATTGAGGTAATCATCAATGAATTCAGTGGAACTTCTCTTAACACTCGCCAATTCCTTTAGAATAATCTTAGATTGGCCATGTAGACTTGTTCATGGAATAACCTTTCCAATTCAGTCTAATGTTGGATCGAATGCGGTGCAAGAGTGGTAAACCATGTGAAGGCATTCTTTGTTAGAGAATTGGAGAAAAACTTCAACCTCAAATTCTCATCATTTTCTAGGTCTCCTACCTCCGTCAAATATCTTGCGATATGTTCGACAGTGGACTCACTTGTATCCCCTAAAAATTTAGTGAACTTAGGAATTTTATAACTCCTTGGAGTTCAGATTGTAATACCAATTCCGACAAAGGAGAAACAAAGTTTGGCCTATGCAGGCCAATATTTAAACCATTTTGAGCCATTATATTTTCGACCAAATTGGTTATATTGTTATGTACTCCTATATTTTGTTGTTGGACATTCCGAACAACTTCATCGACATTATCATTTCGATCTATCAAGATCACTTCAGGTTGACCCTGTATTACTGGTTCGACCTGTTGAGGCTGAGGTACATGTTGTTGCCTCTGAATCATTTGTTCAACTAACCGCAACGGTTGTTGATTTTGTATTTGTGTAACCGGTTGGTAAACCAGTTGTGGGGGTGCAAAGAAATCTGTTATTCTCCCCATTTGTGTGGTTAAGGCTTGGTAACTCCGGTTTGTGTCCCTTATCAAAGGATTAAACACGATACCAATTTATTATGTTAACAAATTAAGCATTTCGTGGTTACTCTCATCCATTTGTTGTCTTAACAAATTCATCGAATCTGTTGTCAACGGTGGTAGAGTATCCCGACCAAAAATGCTAGAACTTGAGGGACTATGTACGTTGTCCATTGTGAACGGATTTGCTTAGTCTGCAAAAACGAAAGCACTATTATGTACATTTGCCATCATTGAAGTTGGCATACCATACGGTTGTTCCCTTTAAATGTTCTGTACATTTACATTTCGATCATCAAGTTTAGGCATGTTTGAAGAAGCACTAGTACTTGGCATGCTGGTAGTCGAAGGAACACCAGCGGTGAA
This sequence comes from Medicago sativa, assembly GCF_051527215.1. Taxonomy (NCBI): domain Eukaryota; kingdom Viridiplantae; phylum Streptophyta; class Magnoliopsida; order Fabales; family Fabaceae; genus Medicago; species Medicago sativa. Next base: position 52,878,897 of record NC_140749.1, read on the forward strand.
TGGGGGTATAACGGTTCCCATTTTTGGTCGTGTCATTTGAGTGGACGTAGAAACAGTTGAAGGAGCAGTTACTCCCATTTTCGTCGAGCCTGACATAGCCATGGTTGCCCCCACAGGGGTTGACACATTTAAATCTCCCAAAGGAGAGGTCGCTTGTAAAGGTTGTGCTTGTGAAGATGATTGTGAAGAGGATGAATTGGCACGAGCCATAGATTTACCACTTCTCAATGGCATACACAAACAATCTTGGTGTCTTTAGCAATAAAGTTACCCGGAAATAGTAACAAAATCTTAAAAACGGATCTCTTCAAAGAGATTGTTTTTTGAAAAAGTTTTTGAAAACGGTTTTTGATTTTGAAAAAGTTTTTGAAAATCAATTGCACAAACTGGGGGGCTAGTTCTAATTATTACAAGCGAGATCGAACTAGAAATCTCAAGACCGTTGTGCAAAGGTTTTTTATAGGAAAAGGTATGAAAAAAGGCCACGAAATGCACTCAGGTTGCTTAGAGAGCAGGACAGGTTTGAATGAAAAGGCACTGTCTCTCAACAGGTTTGAGTTTGCAAGTAAAAAGCTTAAAATAAAGCAAGATAAAAGTAATTTTACGCACGTATACTCAAGGAAAAGGTAAAATACATTGCATTAAAATAAAAGGGGTGGTCCACAAATCAATTTACATACATTATGTATAACTCATTTCCCTAGACGCCGGTAGTTTGAGTGTTGTAGAATTCTGTATATGATTTGCGACCCACTTTCCAGCTTGGAAACTTCTATTTATACTAAAAAACTAGATGGCGAACCACTAAGCCCATGATCAGCACTTCCTCCATCTTGGACAACTACTTGTCCCACGTTTTGCACTAAAAGAAAAATGTCTCCTTGCTTGAAATCGTGTTTTCCCGCCTTTTGCTTGTTTTCAACGCGAAACACCCTTTCAGCCTTGCTTTGTCGAGATTCTGACCATACGCTCTAGGCTTGATGCTTTGTCGAAGCTCTTCAATTTACATGCGAAAGCTCTTCGATTCCTGCAAAATTAAAGGTCAAACAAATGTTGACCATATTAAATGAGTATGTCAAATTTATAGGCTAACACAACCATGGCTTTTATGTGCCCATGGCCATGTGTGGCCGATACACTAATTCCAAAGCAAGTAGATTAGCCACAATAACAACAACAACAACAACGTTCATTTACCCATCCACTAACATCTTCGAATTTAGCAATCATGACATAACCTCTACCACAACCTGCAATTTGAGGTGATTCTTTATGCATTACGATTATGCAATCTGCATATGCCAAAGGTGTTGAATTTTGTCAACGTAATCTCTTTGGAAGACTTGTTTTAAGTAAGGGTGATAAGCGATACACAACGAAGGACCTAACAACAAAGCTTATGAAACAATGGAAGATTTTTGGCCAGTGGAAGATGCTTTCTCTCGGCAAGGGATACTATGAGTTTTCTTTTGCATCTTTAGCGGATTTACATGCAATCTGGGCGTTGGGTACAATCAATTTGAAGCCAGGGGTTTTACGCCTGTTTGAGTGGTCTAAGGATTTCAATGCGACCACCCAACGACAAACACATGCACATGTATGGATACAACTGTTAGAATTGCCATAGGAATATTGGATGGAAAGAACCTTGTGTGTGTAAGAGTTAACTTAAAATCAGGTTCAGAAATCAGGAGCAACGTGCCACGATCAGGAACAACGTGCCACGATGGATTGAAAGCAGATCCTGATGCAAGCACTGGAAAAATCGTGCCAAGATGGAATCGTAACGTGGCACGATGGTACGCTGAAGGAAATAAAGAAAACGTATTTTCAGTGCAGATTTGTTCCAAATTTTAAGCAAAACTTTTACTATAAATATAGGCCTTGTATCAGACTATTTTAAGAGAGATAGAGGGGCTGAAACAAGGGTTTACAAAGGCAACAACAAAACTAGGGTTTGTATAGAGTTTGTCTCTTGGCAACAAAACTAGGGTTTGTGGGTTGATTCACCTTGGGAAATGTTTTATCTTGGTTTTCGGGTGTCAAACATTGATTACGTTTGAACCTTTTAAACCGGTGATATCTTATTTTTTCTTGGGAAGGGAAAAAGTAAGGAAAACCCTTGAGAATCGAGGTCCGGGAGTTGTTTTCGCTACGGGAAGGTGTTAGGCACCCATAACGACTATAGTAACCTATAGGAACCGTCTTTAATTTCTACGCGCGCGCTTTATTTTTAAATGCTATTTTGAAATGATATTTACACCTAAGAGTTACTAAATGAAGAATTGGAGGGAGAAGAATGTGTTTGAATTTTTATTTTAGTTGAATTGAAGGAATTTTGTTCCTTGCCTACGTACCCGATTAAGGGATCAAATCCACCGTAGTTCTCTTCCAAAAAATGTTTTTGTTTTTGTTGGTTGATTTTAAGTTTGAAAAATTGGATTTTGAAGAATGAGAGAGAGAGGCCTCAAGGGCATGAGACTTATGAAATTGTGAGGTTGGATTAGTCATTTTGCAAAAGAAGTCAAAGTTTGATTATTTTTCATTGAAGTTTGATTAAGAAAATAAAAGGAAAATTCAATGGGGTTTTGACCCCAAGGTTTATTATGAAAAATATTTGAGTGAAGTTTGTTCAAGTTTTTTGGGAAAATGATTTTTCTAAGTATAAAGCCTAACCATTCATCTAAACATACAATCCTAAACATACATCTAAACATGCATATTCTAGCTATTTATCTAAAGTGAGGTGTGTGCATGTGTCGGTGCTTGTGTCGGTGTACATCATTAGAGTCCATTGTCCTTTACATCATACCCTAGATACATTCTATGGCCTCTTTGCCAAGAAAATTAAATTGCATGGAAGTAAAATATTACAAAAATCCTAAGTATTACATTCTAAGTCTTGGCAAAATTTAAAGTGCAAGAAATAAAACTAAGGCCAAAGGATGAAATATGCTTATGAAACATGAAACAAAAAGGGTTAGTAGAACCAATGATATAGAAACAAAATGACAAATGCATAGTAAAACAAATATAACTTGCAAGTAAAGTAAACTAACAACTTTAGTAACAAAAAAAGTGACAAAGGGACTTGAAATTCAATATACTTCTAAAGCAAGTTTGAGACCTAAATTCTCACAATATTGGAAGTTTTAGGTGACTTATTTCAAGGAAAGGAATATGAGAATCAAGGAAGATCGACATGCCAAAGATTATAAGATTTTCAAGTCCTTTATGCACTTTATTTCACAAGAGCATTTCACATTATTTACAACACAAAGTCCACAAAAATCTAACTCAAAACAGCAAGCACATGCCACATTTAAAGGGAAATTCACTTAAAAAAACACATGTCCATGGCCACAATTATGCACCAAAATTCAAGGATAAAACACACCACAAAATTCGCAAGAAACTTAACAAAAAGTGCACAAACGCGAACACATATATTTTGGAGCAAGTGTCAACATATAATTGCATTCAAAAACAAGTATCAAGTGCCAAAAATTGATCACAACAAACTTCACGAAACTTTAGAAATTTTTATCGAGACTTGAACAAAAATTAACACATGGAACTAAAATATTTTTCACATATTGTGATCAATTTTTGACATGCAAGATATATTAAAAATTATCAAGAAAACATAAAAAGACTACTAAAATTTTTGTGGAATTTTTAGGCATGAAAACAACACACAGAGGGGGTGCAAAAACACTATGGGGGTACGCAAACAGTACAGCAGAAAACAACAAGAAAGCCAGCAATTGGGCTTGCAGCCCAAAACGTATTGGGCTAGGGTTCATGGGTCTTGGAATGGGTCGGATTATGGGTTAAAGGAATGGGCATGGCATAAGACTTGGTCTGAAGCGAAAAGGAGGCTTCACGTTAAAACACATGTTCTCTTCTCTCTCAAAAAGCCTGGCCGAAAGGCCTTCTTCTCCAACAACTTTCCGGCGGCGGTTGGCCGGCCAGGGGTGGCGGCGCCGCCGCCTGGACTTCTCTTTTCTCTCTAACAGTTCCTTTCTCACTCTAGAATCGTTCCTCTCCCTTCTCATCCTCAAAACTGATCGTCCCTAACCTTTGCTCTGATTCAACAATTTCCATTATTTCACACATCCAATTTCATGCTGGTTTCACTAAAAGCCTCGGATTTCAAAGAAAATGGACACAAGAAGGTGAATCTGAGATTAAAGACAACAAAAACGAAGAACAAGTAATTTACCTGCTGAAATATGCGTTCAGCTCGAGTTTCTCTTTCTTTGTTACAGGTTTAGATCTTTCCTCGTTTCGTCCATTCCGATTTGCTCATTGCTCGCGTTTGTGTCCTTGTTCAATCTGGATTCGGCTTGACTCACTGATCTCGTCTTGTTCGATTCCTTTAATTTCGGTTCTGTTTTCTTGTTCCCTCCTTTCTTCCTCACGTGATTCAGGATTTGTCCAGAACGGTGCTGATTCCTCTTCGCGCCTCAACCTTGATCCGAATTCGACATTGTTGTGCTCGATTGCTCTTCTGTTCGATGCGTTGCTGTGTGATTCGGAATTGGTGTCGACGATTTGCGATGTGGTGAAACTGTGGCAGGACGAATCTGCTGTTGTGCGATTGAACCAGCTTTGCAATTGAATTTGGAAGTTGAATCCGTGATGCGAAAAAGAATTGGAGGAGATGAATCGATTGTGGAGCTTGTTGTGAATTCCGGGGATTGTGATTGCGCGTGTTCGATCAAAAAGTTGCTCTTGAATGTGGTGGATTGAAATCGGTCATGGTGTGTAGTTGAACATGGTGTGGAATTGATGAGTTTTGATTGGTGGAAAAAGGTAGTTAAGGTGGTTTTGGTGGTGGAGGAAAGTTGTTATGGTGGTTGAAGGTGGTGGTTAGGGTGGTTTGTGGTGGTTAGAGTTTGTTAGAGGAGAGAGAAAGTGGAAAAAAGTTAGTTAGATGGGAGGGAAAATTGAGAGAGAAAATAATTAGGAATGTTGTGATTTTTTGTGGAGTTTTGTGAAAATGATTGAATGTGTTGCAAATTGACCTTGACTTTGACTTATATAGGTGATGTGGTAAGCTTTGGACCAATGACTGGCTGCCACATGGCACTGGACTTGTAACAAACTCTTATGGACCAATAGCATTTGGACACATGGCACTTGGACTCTAACAAACTTAAAAAGGGATTAAAATGTAAATAACAAAAGTGCGAGGACTAAAATGAAAACTAAAACTAAAATTGAATTGAAAAAGTAAATTGAAAATTAACGTAAAACGAGACGATTAACAACAACAAAGCAGATTAAAACGAATCAGAAATATTATGTGAAATGACCAAAACGCCCCTAGGGACTAAAATGACTCGAAACGACTCAAATGCAATTTTAAAATGATTTTTCTAACAAGGGATTAAAGCAAGAGTTTATACAAGCGAATTAAAAGACTCAGAGACAATTTTTAGAATTTAAACAGGGTTTTAACACATGAAAAGACTAAAACGCCCCTAGGGGCAAAATTGACTCAAAATGACTTCAAATGCAATTTAAAAATGGATTTTGACATGAGATTGAAACAAGGATTTATACAAACCAATTTAAAAGACTCAAACAATTTTCAAGGATTAAAATGAGTTGAATGCAGGAAATGACTAAAATACCCTTTTTCATGAATTTTGCAAATGATATTGAAATAAAATGCAGAGAAAGATGCAATTGATCAGAGACATATCAAATGACTTATAATGCAAGAAAAGAAGAATTGAACAAGTATTTTTAGGTCCAAAATTAGGGTATAACAGCTGCCCCTATTTAAGTTTCTTTGTCCGGAGGGTCAAGAGACGAAGTCTTTGAGTTGACGGGACGAAGATACTTAAATATTAACATTTGCACTGCTTTTGGACATAAAAATACGTTTTCAGATTTTCAAAAATATGAATGCCATGCAATATTTTGATTATGAATGCACGACAAACGACTGGAGTCTATGGAACATGTCATGTCACTGGGGATTCAGGTGGACATTGACAGGGTAGACAAACCAGGGGATAGAGACAAGGTACAAGCTGTTCTTTGGATCGAACTTGACACTTGACCGGGGAATACAAAACAAGAGATAGGTGCAAGCTGTTCTTGGGATCGAACTTGGCACTTGACCGGAAACATAGACATATAGGCAGATACAAGCTGTTCTTTGGATCGAACTTGACACTTGATTGAAAATACAAACAGATAGGCAGACACAAACTGTTCTTTGGATCGAACTGGCTGTTTGGCTGGAGATATAGACAAAAAGGGTAGATACAAACTGTTCTTTGGATCGAACTTGCCGCTGGATCATCCCCACATCATGTAGGAGGGTGCAAACTGTTCTTTTAGATCGAACTTGCCGTTTGACCGATAACAGAGCATAAGCTGGGTACAAACTGTTCTCTTAGATCGAACTTGCCGTTTGACCGATAACAAAGCATAAGCTGGGTACAAATTGTTCTCCTAGATCGAACTTGCCGTTTGACCGATAACAAAGCATAAGCTGGGTACAAACTGTTCTTTTAGATCGAACTTGCCGTTTGTCCGGAAGTATGGGTATATAAGCAGGTACAAGTGGTTCTTTTGGATCGAACCTGGCACTTGACCAGTAACGAGATACAAATTGAGAGTTTGGTTTAACAAGATACCAATTGAGGGTAAATTGTCATGGACCTGATTTGAAAATAGACATGACCATTTTTGTTGGCCCAAGAGTAAATTGAGAGTAAATTGACATTGATTTGAATTGAATTGAAAGTTGAAATTGACATTGACATTGACATTGGCTTGGAAATTGAAATTGACATTGACATTGACATTGACATTGGCATTGGATATTGGATATTGACATTGGATATTGACATAGACATTGACATTGACATTGACATCGACATTGACATTGACATTGACATTGACATTGGCATTGGATATTGACATTGACATTGAAATTTGGCATTGACATTGACATTGACATTGGATATTGACATTTGACATTGACATTGACATTGGATATTGACATTTGACATTGACATTGACATTGGATATTGACATTTGACATTGAAATTGACATTGAATTTGACAGCTGACAGTTGGATATGCAACATGTATGCATGGTATAGCAAGATTATTGGATGTATGAGCACATAAAATGCATGATTATGCATGTATGAATGCTTGAAATGCATGATTGGTTGGCAATTTGGCAGAGAAGTTTCACAAAGGCAGACAAGACATTGGAAGATTGGGCACGTAGTGGCTCGTGCTGCAACATATTCACAGGGGAAAACCTCTTTGGAGAGACCGTCGTTGAGAGACGTATCAAAACCATGGTTGAGGGCAATTAAAACTTGTAGGGAAGGGACCCTTGGTAGGTTCTTGGATACAGGTCGCCGTTGCTAGGCGTGTCAGTGTTGGGTAATCATTGGATGTTCGCATCTGTGGTCAATACTTTTTCAACATTCCTTTCATTTTTCATTTTCAAACCCCATTTTTCCCTGAACCGCCCTTTCGGGTTTTCGATTCACCGGGGAGTAACTTCTTTTCATTGCCCCATTTTTGCCTGATTTGCCTTCACAGGTTGTCAATCAGCGGGGTGCTCATTTTTGCCTAAGCCGCCCTTTCGGGTTTTCAACTTAGCGAGCTTTTTATTTTCATTTTTCATTTTTCCATTTTCATTCTGTTTTTCATTCTTGCCATTGACCACAGATCATCCTGGGGAGTAACCTGCTTGTAACGTGTATTGAAATAGACATTGACATTCATTCATTCATGCATGTTTCATTGAAATGTACCCTGTTGCTCAGGTTTGCTTTCAAAATAGACATAAAAAGATTTTTCAATTTTCAAAAATGTTTGTTTCAGACATTAACATCATCAAAATAGAAAGAAAATGTTTTATATACAGCATTGAAAGTAGAAAGAAAAATAGAGTTTCAAACAATAGAAAGGCTCAAATTGATGTAGGAGAGTGAAAATCAGCCAAAGGCATGACTTCACGGATTTACAGAGCTTGGAAAATGGTAATTTTATTGGTTGGTGATACATTGAACACGATGACCGCTACATTTCATAGAAATTTTGAATTCACAAGTACAGAAGCCTCTGATGAAGACGATCATTGACAGTTATAGATGCCCCAAGGGGTGATGGTGATTTGCCAGGTATAGTTACTTGTCTTTTATTAACCTCATTTTTGCATGAACCGCCCTTTCGGGTTTTTGGCTCATCGAGGCGCTCATTCTTGCCTGAGTTGCGTACAATCTCAGCGAGCTTTTTCATATTCATTTTTTTTGTCCCTAACTTTTGCCTGGATCGCCCTTTCGGGTTTTCGATCCACCGGGAAGCGCATTTTTGCCTAGGCCGCCCTTTCGGGTTTTCGACCTACCACGCTGTTCTTTTCTTTTTAGACAGAGTATTTCTTGACTATATCGGCATTAACAGGATTTGGGAGTTCAACACCATCCATGTGTGTAAGAATCAAAGCACCACCAGCGAAAGCCTTCTTGACAACATAAGGTCCTTCGTAGTTAGGTGTCCACTTGCCCCTTGGGTCGGGTTGCTGACTTATCCTTCTTTTCAATACAAGTTCGCCTTCCTTGAATTCTCGAGGTCGGACTTTCTTGTCAAAAGCATTCTTCATTCGCACTTGATACAACTGTCCATGAGCCATAGCATCCATACGTTTCTCTTCAATCGAATTCAATTGATCGTACCGACTTTGACACCATTCAGCCTCAGTTAATTTTGCTTCCATGATCACTCGAAGAGATGGAATCTCCACTTCCAGAGGGAGAACTGCTTCCATACCATACACAAGAGAGAAAGGAGTTGCCCCGGTTGAACTACGCACTGTAGTACGGTAACCATGCAAGGCAAAAGGTAGCATCTCATGCCAGTCTTTGTAAGTAGTGACCATCTTCTGAACAATCTTCTTGATGTTCTTGTTAGCGGCATCAACTGCACCATTCATCTGAGGTCTATAAGGAGAAGAGTTGTGATGTTCAATTTTGAATTCTTCACATAAAGCTTGCATCATGCTATTGTTCAGATTGGAACCATTGTCAGTGATGATCTTGTTGGGAACACCATATCGACAAATGATGTTATTCTTGATAAACTTGACAACCACTTGCTTGGTCACATTTGCATAGGAAGCAGCTTCAACCCATTTGGTGAAATAGTCAATTGCCACTAGGATGAAACGATGTCCGTTGGAAGCTTTTGGCTCAATTCTCCCGATCATGTCAATGCCCCACATAGAGAAAGGCCATGGGGAAGATATAACATTGAGAGCGTGTGGAGGCACATGAATCTTGTCAGCATAAATTTGACACTTGTGGCATCTTTTAGCATGTTTGTGGCAGTCACGCTCCATGGTTATCCAATAATAGCCGGCTCTTAACAGTTTCCTTGACATGGCATGGCCCGAAGCGTGGGTCCCAAAAGTACCATCATGTACATCATGCATCAACTTCTCAGCTTCTTGTCTGTCAACACATCTCAACAAGACCATGTCATAGTTCCTTTTGTATAGGATTTCTCCGTCCAGAAGGAATTTGCTAGCCCATCGTCTCAAAGTCTTTTTATCCCTGTTGGAAGCACCAGGTGGATATTCATGATTCTGCAAGAATTGCTTGATGTTGTAATACCAAGGCTTTTTATCATTCACATCTTCGTCAGCTTGATCTGGCATATTTTCAATGGTAAACACATGAGCGGGTCTATCAAGACGCTGCACTTTGATTACGGGCACATCATTCCAGTGATTGACACGAAACATGGAAGACAGAGTAGCAAGAGCGTCAGCCATTTGATTTTCATCCCGAGGGATGTGGTGCAGCTCAACCTTGGTGAAGTACGTCAACAGACGTCTTGCATAGTCACGGTAAGGGATCAGCTTCTCATGATGAGTCTCCCATTCGCCCTTTATCTGATTAATGACAAGTGCAGAATCTCCATAGATGTCAAGGTGTTTGATTCTCAGGTCAAGGGCTTCTTCGATGCCCAAGATGCATGCTTCATATTCAGCTATGTTGTTTGTGCATTCAAAAGTTATCCGAGCGGTGAAAGGAATGTGGTGCCCCTGCGGAGTTACAATGATGGCTCCAATTCCTTTACCATAAGCATTAACAGCACCATCAAACACCAATCCCCATTTGCTATTGGGATCTGGCCCTTCATTGATCAGTGGCTCTTCACAGTCTTTCGCTTTCAAATACATGATCTCTTCATCAGGGAAATCAAACTTAATTGGCTGGTAATCATCAAGAGGTTGACAAGCAAGATGCTCAGCAAGGACACTTCCTTTGATTGCTTTCTGAGCTTTGTACACAATATCATATTCAGACAACAACATTTGCCAACGTGCAATCTTCCCAGTAACAGCAGGCTTTTCAAAGATGTACTTGATTGGATCCATTCGGGATATCAACCAAGTTGTATGATTCACCATGTAATGACGCAGGCGTTTGGCAGCCCAAGCTAAAGCACAACAGGTCTTTTCAAGCATTGTATACCGAGTCTCGCAGTCGGTGAACTTCTTGCTCAGATAGTAGATAGCATGCTCTTTCTTACCAGTCTCATCTTGTTGACCGAGAACACAGCCCACTGAATCATCCAACACTGACAGATACATAATCAAAGGCCTTCCTTCTACTGGCGGGACAAGGATAGGTGGTTCCGACAGGTATTCTTTGATGCTATCAAAAGCTTCCTGGCATTCATCATTCCATACAACAGGCTGATTCTTTCTGAGCAGTTTGAAAATTGGTCCACAAGTAGTAGTCATGTGAGATATAAATCTTGAAATATAGTTCAGACGTCCGAGGAAACCTCTGACTTGCTTTTCAGTTTGAGGGGCCGGCATCTCTCTGATGGCTCGGACTTTGTCAGGGTCAACTTCAATGCCTCTTTGGCTGACAATGAAGCCTAGCAACTTCCCAGATCGTACACCGAAGGTACACTTGTTAGGATTCAACCGCAGCTTGTATTTTCTTAATCTTTCAAACATCTTTTTCAAATACACAACATGCTGCTCTTCATCACTTGACTTCACAATCATATCATCAACATATACTTCAATCTCTTTGTGAATCATATCATGAAACAGAGTTGTCATACCTCTCTGATAGGTAGCACCAGCATTTATCAAGCCAAACGGCATCACTTTATAACAGAACGTTCCGCACGGAGTGATGAAGGACGTCTTTTCTCTATCTTCAGGAGACATTCGTATTTGATTATAACCAGAGAAGCCATCCATGAAGGAGAAGATATTGGATTGAGCAGTACTGTCAACAAGCACATCAATATGAGGCAATGGGAAGTTATCTTTTGGACTGGGTTTGTTCAGATCTCTGTAATCAACACACATTCGAACTTTCCCATCTTTCTTTGGCACTGGTACAATGTTGGCAATCCACTCCGGATACTCAGCTGTCATGAGGAAACCCGCATCAATTTGTTTTTGCACTTCAGCCTTGATCTTAAGAGCCATGTCTGGACGAGACCTTCTCAATTTCTGTTTGACAGGAGGACATTCAGGTCTTGTCGATATCCGATGTTCCACAATCTTGGGATCTAGACCCGACATATCTTCATAGGACCATGCAAAGACATCTGGATAATCACGGAGGAGCTGAATAATCTTCCTTTTCACTTCTGGCTCAAGTGCGGCACCGATCTTGATCTCTCGCTTGTTCTCTTCAGTACCCAGGTTGATAAGCTCAATCTCTTCCTGGTGAGGCTGAATGGCTCTTCTTTCTTGTTCAAGCAGTCGAGTGATCTCATACGGTATCTCTTCATCATCTTCATCCTCATCTTCAGCTTCATATACAGGGAATTCAAAATTTGGAGGAACCATAGGGTCACTGTGTTCAACGGGTTTATTATGGTTCAATCTGCATAATATGATTGGGATGATTTTAGAAAAAGTTTTTCATGCAGATTTTTGAAATTAATAAGAAAAATACAGATGTTTTGGTTTTTTCTGGCATTACCATTATTTCCAAGAAAAAGGCACTAAAAAGTAAAAAACAAAGAGTCGCGGAAAAGACGACAACTTTTATTAATAACGACAATGCCGAAACAAACATGCCCTTACAATGATATCACTTTCGCCTTGGGCAGAGCGAAAGGATTGTTATTTTGAAAACAAAGAAAACATGAGCAACAAAACACATTACATGGAAGCATGCATGACTAAAGGAACATCAATGGCTTCCCAATTTCTCACAGTGCCTTCTGGTATAACAAATGTAGGCACATGACTACTTCCAGCAGCATCTTCAGCAATAGCATTGATGTACCCAGCACTGTAGAAAGTTCCCTTTGAAACAGCAGATGTCGGGGAGAATCCAAGGCCCTCTTTACGCTTGTTTTCCAAAATCTGAATTACTTTGCCCCAGCCAGCAGCTTGCCCTGCTTGAACAGCCTTCTGGGCATCTTTCAGTGAAGCCATGCTAGTACCAGCCCTCCGGGGTTCTGCACCCTCAACGGTCAAGCCTTGAAATGACGTCCCTTCAGCGGACCCTGCTTCAACACAAGAGAAAGATGATACCTGGCTAACCAGATATGCTTCTTCACCATGCACAGTGACAATCTTACCATGATGATACCTGGCTAACCAGATATGCTTCTTCACCATGCACAGTGACAATCTTACCATTCCTCATGAACTTGAGCTTCTGATGCAAAGTGGAAGTGACTGCTCCAGCGTCGTGGATCCACGGTCTTCCGAGGAGACAACTGTAGGAAGCATTGATATCCATGACTTGGAAAGTAATCTGAAATGTCTCAGGACCAATGGTAATTGGCAGGTCTACTTCCCCAAGAACATCTTTGCGGGATCCATCGAAAGCCTTAACCAGATAGCTGCTACCCCTCAGGGAAATTCCATGATGGCTCAATTGCCTTAGTGTGGACTCAGGCATTACATTCAACGATGATCCAGTGTCCACCAAAACGTTGGATATCATATCAGATCCACAATGTACTGAGATATGTAGAGCCAAGTTGTGATACTTCCCTGCTTCGGGGAGTTCATCATCACCGAATCCCAAACTGTTGCAAGCAGTGATATTACCCACTATTCCATTGAATTGCTCCACAGAGACTTCGTGATCAACGTAAGCTTGCTCAAGTATCTTCATTAACACTTTCCTATGAGCCTCTGAGCTCATGAGCAGAGACAAGATGGATATCTTTGATGGGGTTTGTAGCAGTTGGTCAACAATCTTATAGTCACTTTTCTTGATAAGCCTCAGGATTTCGTCCAGATTGGACTCTTCAATAGATTGGCCTGCTGGGCCGGTGTTCTTATCAACAGGAGGAGCAACCGGTGGAGTTACTGTGGCAATGGGCGTCACCACCTTCTTTTGAAACAAGGGTGGACGGACTTTTCCGCTTCTCAGAGCTGTAATTTCACTAGCAACATTATCAACTGTAGCTGGGGATACCAGAGGCACTTCCACTCCATTCTCGACCATGGTTGCATTGTACTTATAGGGAATTGCTTTGGTAGAGGTATAAGATACCGGACCAGGTAACCTGATCACCAAAGGCTCAACATTCTTCATCTGAGATACACTTTCGACAGGAGAGTCATGGAACACTGGTACAATCACACATACATCACTGGTAATCAAGTGCTTGTCATCCATCAGACTCTGGATATCATTTTGCACCACACAACAGCCCATAGGATTCTGCAGACATTCTGAACAAGAATCATGATCATGTTTGAACAGAGAAGCCTGGCATAGCTTGACATGTAATGGCACCAAGGGAGTAACGACATTGCGGACATCCAATATGGGCTCTTCCTGAGGAACAGGGATTCCTTCGAAGGCCTCGATCATGTTAACAGCAGCATGGTTTGGAAGCGGGTTGTCAAGAGCATGAGGAACACTATTCTCAAAAGTCAACCGTCCCTTTTCTATCAGGTCTTTCACAATATATTTCAGAGCAAAGCAACCCTCAACATCGTGGCCTTGAGCACCCTGATGGAATTCACATGTCAGATCCTGTCGGAACCTGGGAGGCAATGGATTAGGCGGAGGCTTGCCTGGTCTGGTGACGCAGTGTCCCTTAGCAAGTAGAGTTGGGAGCAGCTCACCATACCGCATTGGTATTGTTGGAAAAGAAGGTTTGGGTCGGGGACCCTGTTGTTGCTGCCGTTGCTGTTGAGCAGGAGGCTGTTGCTGTACTTGCTGAGCAATGGCATTGACGGGCACTGGTGGTTGACCCGGTGGTAGAGGATATTGCTGGTAGAATGGTGGGAAGAAAGGATGCTGAGAGTACTGCATGTAATGATAAGGCATAGGTAATTGTGTAGCTGCTGCAGATGGGTTACCAGACACCATCCCTACATCAGATTCTTTCTTCTTATGATGACCATTACCATACTTCTTTGGTGCACTGGTTGAAGATTCACCTTTCTCAAGAACAATAATACCATCTCGGACGGCCTCCTCTAGACGAGTTCCCATTGTGACCATATCAGAGAAGTTGTTTGGGGCAGAGACTATCATTCTCTCCTTATATTCCTTCTTCAGAGTCTTCAGGAATGTCTGTGTTAACTCTTCCTCATCAAGTCGAGGAGAAACACGGGCAGCTGCTGAAGGAAAATCGAATTGAAGAATGGAGTAGAAGCAGCGGAAAATTTTTGATTTTCATTCCTTGGATCATTACGAAATTCAAACATGAATCAGTGATTCGATTGTTACCTTGAACTGTGGAATCTGAAAGCTGGAACTGGAAACTGGAATCTCGATCACAGCCAAGCAAGCAGCAAAGCCTCTAGCAAGTCCACACGAACAGTGCTCCTCCAAAACTCGGTGCTAGCCAATGAATTGGAAGTGCAGAGAAGAAAGGGGTTGCTTCAAAACGTGTAACCAAAAACTTCAGCACCAGAGTTCTATTTATAGAACTTCTAGTGTGCTCTGCAAGTCATAAGTCACTATTGGGCTTCAGTAAGCCCAACAACGAGTTTAGTAATTTTGCCAACTAATTAGCGTTATTTACTAAACGCACCCCTTATATAAGTCATACTTATATATTTCTCTTTTGATTGTTCTTTGTGTGTGACCCTATAGGTTCTAGTCACGTTGGCAATAATATTAAATCTAATATTTAATATTATAAACAATGAGCGGTATCTAGCAACACATCATTGCTACCCAAGTGACAAGAATGTCAAGTGATCTGACGAAACCTTTCCATGATAATACTCATGTGTACACTTACTCCTTTGTCTCGATATCTTTATTGATCCCAAGGCATAGATATTGTCACCCTTGTATAGATCAATGTTTATATTCCTTGATTCCGAAATATACTGAATAACGAATAAGTCAAATATCTTATATTGACTTAGTTCGGCATGGCCATGCAGTTTTACAGTCATATTTCATCAAGAGGCCTAAAGATATATCTCCCGTTTATGAGGAGGGACAAATCCCATCTAGGACACTCATGTCCCTCAGCATGCTTCATCAAGTACCCATCAACCAACGTTATGGTTATCCTTTTACAGACAACGTTAGAATGGCAACAAAGCACTTGAGTTCACATCTAGGGATCATAGTGGTTTCAGGTCTAAGAGCGATATACACTATTATCATTGTGAGTATATCTTATGACAATTGCATAACTTACTATGTATTATTCTCACGGTGGGTCAATCCAATATAAATATTACTCCTAATATTTATATCTATGTGAAGACTTGATAACTCTTTATCCATGATCTGTGAGATGTGTGAAGTAGCAATAATTGTCGCAAGAAAGGGGGGGTTTGAATTGTGACCCTTTTTAAATTTATTCCTGAAACTTTAAATGAAGTTTATATACTCAAGAATGTTCTTGGTTAAGAAATTAGTTCAAAACAAATAATCTTTGATATGAGAATAATATGAAGAATGATTATATAAGCGGAATGAGAAAAATGAAGTTTTAATTTGATTTAACTTTAGCGAAGTAAGTTAACCGATTTGACTGAAGTATTATGGAAGTAGTTATATAAATGATAAAGTGATAATTTAATAAGGACCAGAGAACTCTGGATTTAATGAGGTTGTGATTAATTTGGACTAGATTATCTTTAATTAGTAAAACGATATTAAAGATTAGTTATTAGGACCAGAGCACTCTGGATTATAAAGTAAAATAAATGACAAGAGTAAGGAAGAGAGAATAACACAGGAAAGTTATCCTGGTTCACCAAACCCGGCTACTTCCAGTCCCCACACACCTCGTGTGAGATTATCCACTATAGTATACAGTTGGCAGAAACTTCTAACCAACACTATAAGGTCTTGATCACACCAGATCAGTCCGTAACCCTGTATTATCAACCTCAGCAGGCTTCTTACAATTCTTTGCACTAGCAAAAGAAAGGTTGAATTTTTCTATCTCAAACTATTAAGCCCAATAGACTTGAGAACTAATATCACGCTTTGTATGGTGATTGGTTTTGTGTTGATCTTGATATTTCAACACATGAAACTTTTACAAACACAAACTCAAAAGGATAATGATACAAATAAATCTAGTGAGAGCTTATGGAGTTTGCTTATGTTTGTAGAAGAGCTTGATTGAGAGAATGATTGAGAGATTGATTGCTTTTGAGAGATAAATGCTTTTGTAGTTCAAACTCTTTCCTTTAGCCTTCAATGACCTCTTCTATTTATAGAGCACGAATAGCCTTTGAGGACAGGTCACAAAAGAGCTGTTTGAAACCATTTCAAACTGAAAAATGCGCTCCAAAAGTTGCTTGGGGAACAAGTGTGCAAGCTGTCTTCAGAGAACGTTCTCAAGAACGTTTTTTTCAGTGATCAACCAAAACTTGGGCATGAAGCAACACGTTTTTGCAAGGTGTCTATGAGCTGTTAGCCTTCTTTCAGAAACTTGGAGGCCACTTGAGATGATGTATGCTTGATGTCATTGTGTGATGTCATAGAGTGACTCCTTTGATGATGTCATGTGAAAATATCTTTTGAAGAACTTTTCCTTAATGGACCTTTTTCCATTCTTTTCTTAATGGGTCGAAAATCTCATGGGGCCTAATCAGATTTTATTCCTTTGTAGTCTTGTGGTCCATGTGCACATATTTGACAATGATTGTATTAATTTATTTTGCCATTAAAAAGCTTTAAAAGAGTCTTTATCCTTAAGATCTTTTATTCCCTTCTTTAGTGAGACAAAGAGAATTAATTTCCATTGATGCAGTCATTGAATGTGTACAAAAGTTCCAATTTGTCTATTTGCTTGCTCTTGATATTTCGATGGAAATACTTGTGTTTATTTTGCGAGGCAAGAACGTTCTTAGGATCATTCTCATGAAACATGCTCACAAAATTCATTAGTAGATAACAAGATAAAATTTGTTTGTTATCTTTAAAACATCAAAAGAGGATTTTGCTTTCAACAATCTCTCCCTTTTTGATGATAACAAACTTTTTTAAAAATTTAATCTTGAAAGGAATAAAAAACTAATAATTTTGATGAAATGTCTTTAATGATTTTATCAATTTTCTCCCCCTCAATTTCAGCATCCAATAATCATATAAAAGAAATTGAGAATGCATATAATTTTTATGAACCAACATATTTTTCATTCATTTGCAAAAGTTCATACAAATAACAGGTTCATCAAAATAGACATAATAACATAAAAGCATAGTACTGGATAATTTTTGCAGCATAGCAAGCATGCAATAGACAACAACATAATAGTTTTGCAGCACTTATAGGCATGCATATACCAAAATATAACAAGAAAATATAAATATAGATAAGCAGTAAAAAATGCAGCAAAAGATGATCCAGAGATGTTTGTTTCAATTCTTTTCCCCTTAAACTATCTCCCCCTTTGTTTCATCAAAAAGTAGCAGGTGCCAGTCATTCCTTAGGAGTAGGAGATGAGTCATCAGATGAGGAGTCATCAGAAGGAGCAGGAATGAAGTACTGTGGTGGTGGAAAAGGCAATTCGGCAGGTGGAGGAACACAATAACGTGTGCTCAAGGTGTTTGAGATCCAACCTCTTTGAGTTTGATTTTCCATCTTGTTATACACATGATGACTTAAACATGCTTGCTGTCCTTCAAGAAGCCTACGCAAATATTTTTTGATTTTGCTCAAATCCTTCTCAATTCTAGACCGTTTAGGAGGTCTTTCATTAGTAGCAGCAGCGTGAGTGGAAGTGGATGGAGCAGCCTTTGATGGATTTGAAGGCATGGTAGGACAGTTGGATTGCAAAGTGGTAAAAGATTCTAAGGGATTTGAACCATCAAATTGAGGCAGAGAATTGAAGAATTTGCTGATTGAATTTGAATTGAATAATGGAGAGAAATCAGCTTGAGGTGGAGATGTAAAAAGTTGACTTGTGTTGGAGACTTTTGTAGGTGGAGGAAGATTTGATTTGAAACTTTGAAGAATCTGGGTGGCTTGAATGTCATTGAAAATAGCAGTTTGATTTCCAAAGTCTTCTAAGAGATCTTGATGTTCCTCTAAAACAGGAGATCGTTGCTGAGAACGATTTGGAGAGTGTTCAGCAGAACGATTTTGAGGAGGAATTGGAGGATTTTTAGGAGGATTTTGAGGAGGATTCTGAGGAGGATCTTGAGGAGGATCCTGAGGAGAATCTGATTCAGAATCAGAGACATAATCCTCATCTTGATCTCTTTTCCTTTTAGAGGGAGTCAGAGTATGTTCAGCTTCAGACTTCATATGGCTGACATTTTTGGCTCGAAACTTTGAAATAATCCATTCAGATTCTTCACCATCCAAATCAATTCCAGTTTCTCTAAAAAGCCTGGTAAGAATCATGCCATAAGGAAGACCACGTCGTGGGTCGTTGTCTTTAATAGCAGAGATCATATGATGTAGAATCACATGAGGCAGGTTCAATCTTACTTCATAGAACATACAGTAAATGATCAAGAGATCGTTCTTGGTGATTTTCCCATGGTTACCCTTCCTAGGAATGAGACTGTGCTGACTTAAAAGGTTTAACATTTTGGGAATATAATGTAGGTTAGCAGAGACAAAAACATTGTTTGGGTTCTTAAAGATGTAGCTAAACACATCAGTTAGGTTAACTTTTAAATCTAAATCCCAATTATCTCCATAAACACAGAATCCATCAGAGGGAAGGTTTAGGTATTCAGCAATGAGGTCAGGCGTGAGAGAAATTTGTTTACCTTTGATGGTCGAGATGATTAAGCTTTTCTCAGAATAAGCTGTGGCTTGGCAATAGAAAGCTTGGACCACCTTCTTGTATGTCTTCTCTCGAATTTGAAGGAAGTGTGTCCATCCCATCTTATCAGTGAAAGCTTTGAGAAGAATTTCTTCTTTGGCCAGGTCTTCAAAATCCACATAGCGTCCTATTGCTATGGGTCGTGGTGCCCATTTCTCATAAAATTCCTTTTCTTTGTCAGGTTCCAGAAGAGGGATTTGTTTTGGAGAGGGATCCTTTTCTTCAGATGTGAGAGGACCTTTCCCTTTTTCCTTGCGAGTTAGTGGCGGTTTTGGTGGAGATTTTTTAGGAAGAGGAGGTTCTTTTGATTTGGAAATTTTTGATTTAAGAGGTGATTTTTTCGGTGGGTCAGAAGCAGGTTTTTTAGGTTTAGATTTTTTGGTTTCCTTTGGAGCAGCGACTGGTGTAGGTTGAGCAACCTTAGGAACAACTTCTTCTTCTTCATCTGAGTCAGGAATCTCGTGAATGACTTTGTCTCCTTCACCACTTTGAGTTTTCCTTAACCCAATATTAGCAATCAATCTTTGTGATCTTCTTCTGTTCACAGATTGAGAGGACATGGCTTTCTTAGTTTTAGGTTTAGGTTTTGTTTTGACAGGAGAAGGTTTTTCTGGAGTTTCCTCTTTCTCTTCATCTTCTTTGTCAGAACCTTCTTCTTCACAAGAAGCTTTCCTCTTCTTTTCAATCGAAGCTTCTTCTTCTTTGTTGACAGAAGTTTCTTTAGTAGAAACTTCCCCTTCTTCTTGACAGATCATTACGAGTGGATCAATGTTCATTACTTCTTCACAAGAGTCTCTTGATTTTGTGGGAGAGGGTGGAAGAGAAGCATGCATCTGAGAGAGAGAAGGCGAGAGAGAGAGTTCAGGTGAGTGATTAGAGGAGAGGTGAGGTGATGATGGTGGTGTGTGATTAAGATCTGGTGGGGTTTTGGATGAGGAAGATGATTGTTCATTTCCTTTCTTTGCTAACCCTTTTGTTCTAGCCATTTTTGATAAGGTTTGATGAGTTTTGATGGAAGATAGAAGGTTGTTTTTATAAGCAGGAGTGTTTAGTGAAAAGAGAAGTGAAGTGTGGAGTCTGTGAGAGAGAGAGCGTACGAGAAAGAGAGAGAGAGAGAGATAACTAGAGGAAAAAGTTTTTGATTAGACAAATGGTGGTTTAAGAGACAAAGTGGTAGTTTCCATAAAAAGTTATGAGTGTATTTCATTAAATGTGATGGAAATGGCATCTAATGAGTTGTATAATATTTTACATAAGTAGAGATAATTTGAATTTTAAAAGACAAATAAAAGATGTTCATAGCTAATCCACACGTGAGGAGCAAGTTAAGGATAAAGGACAGAATGTTCTTGAGAACGTTCTTTATCTTAAATTTTTTGGATTTTGAATAATATGTAATTTTTCTTTGATAAAATTAAATCTATCTTCTACCAAAGGTTTTGTAAAAATATCAGCCAGTTGATTTTCTGTATTAACAAAAATTAATTCCACATCCTTTTTATTGACATGATCCCTAATAAAATGATGTTTTATTTCAATGTGTTTTGATCTTGAATGCTGAATGGGATTTTTTGATAAATTTATTGCACTTGTATTATCGCAAAATATGGGAATGTTTGTGTACCTTATTGAAAAATCTTCTAGTTGATTTTTAATCCATAACACCTGGGAGCAACAATTTGCTGCTGACACATATTCTGCTTCAGTGGTTGATAGAGCAATAGTATTTTGCTTTCTACATGCCCAACTGATTAATGCATTTCCAAGAAACTGACAGGTGCCACTTGTACTTTTTCTTTCTATTTTGTCTCCAGCGTAGTCAGCATCACAGTAAGCTGTTAAATCAAAACAAGATCCTTTGCTATACCAAAGACCAAGATCAGTAGTACCGACTAGATATCTGAAAATTCTTTTTACTGCAGTTAAATGAGATTCTTTTGGAGAAGTTTGAAAACGTGCACATAAACCTACTGCAAAAACAATATCTGGTCTACTGGCAGTTAAGTACAGCAGAGATCCAATCATTCCTCTGTATTCCTTTTCAGAGACACTTTTTCCTTCTTCATCTTTATCAAGACTAGAAGAAGGATGCATCGGAGTTACCATAATTTTTGCTTCATTCATTTTATATTTTTTGAGAAGATCTTTAATATATTTTTCTTGACAAATAAAAATCCCTTTAATTTCTTGTTTTATTTGTAAACCAAGAAAAAATCTTAATTCTCCCATCATACTCATTTCAAATTCACTTTGCATGAGTCCAGAGAATTCCTCACACATTTTTTCATTTGTGGATCCAAAAATAATGTCATCAACATAAATTTGTACAATGAGAAAATCTGAGTTATCATCTTTTCTAAAAAGTGTTGTATCAATTTTTCCTCTAGAAAAATTATTTTTGATAAGGAATGTACTTAATCTTTCATACCATGCACGTGGAGCTTGTTTTAACCCATATAATGCTTTTGTTAATTTGAACACATGATTAGGTTTATCAATGTTTTCAAAACCAGGAGGTTGATGCACATATACTTCTTCATTTAAGAATCCATTTAAAAAAGCACTTTTAACATCCATTTGAAAAAGTTTAATATTTTTATGAGATGCATATGCAAGAAGAATACGTATTGCTTCTAACCTGGCTACCGGAGCAAATGTTTCATCATAGTCAATACCTTCTTGTTGATTGTAGCCTTGTGCGACTAATCTGGCTTTATTTCTGATAACTTTTCCTTCTTCATCTAGTTTATTTCTAAAAACCCATCTTGTTCCAATTATAGAATGTCCTTGTGGTTTAGAAACAAGATTCCATACCTCATTTTTCTCAAATTGAGAAAGTTCTTCTTTCATGGCTTTTACCCATGATTCTTCACATATAGCTTCTTGAATATTTTTTGGTTCAATATGTGAAATCATTGCCATATTGTTGTCATTATCTTTGAAGGATAGTCTTGTCCTAATTCCATCAAATGTGTTACCAATAATTTGTTCAGGAGGATGGTCACCGACAATTCTCCAACTTTTTGGAGGAGTTTGAGAGGAGGATGCTTGATCTGTATTGCTTATAATTTCTTGATTCTTTGGTATTTCCTCATCATCTTCTTTGTTAGTAACTAGATCATCAAACTCATCAAAAATAACATGCATGCTTATTTCCATAGTTTGATTTCTTAGATTATAAATTCTATATCCTTTAGAATTTGTTGCATATCCTAAGAAAATTCCTTTGTCTGATTTTGAATCAAATTTTCCTAAGTTTTCTTTATCATTTAAAATATAGCAAAAACAGCCAAAGATGTGAAAATAAGAAATGTTTGGTTTTCTGTTTTTCCAGAGTTCATATGGGGTTTTGTTGAGAATTTTTCTAATTGAAACTCTATTTATGATATAGCAAGAAGTGTTGATGGCTTCAGCCCAAAAATATTTTTCAACATTTGATTCATTAATCATTGTTCTTGCCATTTCTTGTAGAGTTCGATTTTTTCTTTCAACAACTCCATTTTGTTGAGGAGTTCTTGCACATGAGAAGTTATGTGAAATTCCCTTGTTATCAAAAAAAGTTTTGAATGATAAGTTTTCAAATTCTCCTCCATGATCACTTCTCACAGAGATGATATTTGATTCTTTTTCATTTTGAACAAGGTTACAAAATTTTACAAATGCTTCAAAAGCTTCATCTTTATGTTTTAAAAACAAAACCCATGTATATCTGGAATAGTCATCGACTATAACAAAACCATATTGTTTTCCAGCAAGACTTGCAGTTCTAACAGGTCCAAATAAATCTATGTGAAGAAGCTCAAGAGGTCTTTTTGTAGAAACGATGTTGTTTGATTTAAAGCTACTTTTAACTTGTTTTCCTCTAGCACATGCTTCACATATTTTATCTTTCTCAAAATTAATTTTTGGAAGACCTCTTACTAAGTCTAGTTGTGAGATTTTTGAAATTGTTTTCATGCTAACATGTCCAGCTCTTTTGTGCCAAATCCATTTATCTTTATCAATGGACATAAAGCAAGATTCAGCTGGAATGTCGTCTAGAAATAAAACGTAAAGATTTTTCATTCGAGAGCCAGTGAAGAGAATATTTCCTGTGGTTACTTGTTTGACTTCACATATGTTAGGTTTAAAAATAACTTCAAATCCACTATCACAATTGACTTATGCTTAGGAGATTGTGTTTTAAACCATCAACATATTGAACATCTTCTATTTTAGCAGAGTTATTCTTACCAATAGTACCTTTACCTTTGATTTGACCTTTGTCATTGTTTCCAAAGGTTACCAATCCTCCCTCCTTTTTTATGAAGGAGATGAAACATTGTTTGTCGCCGGTCATATGTCTAGAACAGCCACTGTCCAAAAACCATGGCTTTCTCTTTGAGTTTTGATAGAATACCTGCATTTCGATTTGATGGTATCTTAGGTCCCCATGATTTTGTGGGTCCTTTATGGTTAGTTTTCATAAGCTCAAGATTTTTAATCTTGAGAAAACAGTTAATTTCTAAGTGACCACTTCTTTTACAGTATGAGCAGAAAGATCGTTCTTTGTTCTGAGAAGAATGTTTTGGTTTTGTTAAGTAAGAATATTCTGGTCTAGCTTTTGCCAGCCTCTTTTTATGAAAGCAAAAAGACTCAACGTGTCCATCTTTGTCGCAGAAGGAGCATTTTAGTTTGTCTTTTTCTGGTATGAAAAAGTTTTCGTAGATCTTTTGATTTTTTGTAATATCAAAACCTATACCATTATGATCAGCCATTCCTTTTTGGGATCCCATGATTTTTTGAAATGTTTCTGTTGATTTTATAAAATGGGTGAGATCATTTCTCAAATGTCTTACTTCATTTTTTAAAGCAACATTTTCATTAGGATTTTTGTCAAATTCCTTTAATTTTTCAGTTGCTTGAAAATATGAGTCTTGTAATCGTTGAATAGTTTTCTTTTGATCATTGTTCAAAGTTTTAAGTTTTTCTTTTTCTTCTTTTAAATCATCGATTTCTTTTTGTAGAGAATAGCATTTATTAGTTAAAAAATTTGAATCAAAAAGTAAACTATCAATGGTGTTTTCTAATTCAGTATTTAAAGGTGGTTTGTCGAAAAGAATTACCTCTTCATTGTCTGTGTTAGCCATTAGACATATGTTTGCTTCTTCTGCTTCTTCTGCTTGTGTTTCTTCAAGAGTGTCCCATGTAATTAGTGCAGACTTCTTGTAAGGAGATTTTTGATTCTTTTTGTTTTGTGGACATTCATTTTTATAGTGTCCTTTGTTGTTGCATCCATAGCAAGTTACTTGACTTTTATCGACTTCCTTTTTTGAGTTGTCTCTTCTGTTTGGGAAGTATCTTTTTATCTGATCTCTTCTTCTTATCATTCTTTGAACTTTCTTTGTGATAAGTGCTAATTCATCCTCTGCTTCTTCCTGAACCATTTGTTCTTCTTCTGTTTCTTTTTCCTCAACTTGAGAGGATGATTCATCTGAAATGTTTTCAGATGCTTTAAGGGCAATCATTTTTCCCTTTTTATTTGGTTTATCTTCTTGAAGTAAAACTTCATGAGCTCTTAATGTTCCAATGAGATCTTCTAAAGCTAAGACATTTAAGTCTTTGGCTTGAGTGATTGCTGTAACCATTGGTCTCCATGAAGTTGGAAGACATCTTAATATTTTTCTGATTCTATCATGAGGGGAATATATTTTTCCCAATGACCTTAACTCATTCACTATAGAAGTGAATCTGGAATACATTTCATCAATGTTTTCCTCTTCATTCATTTCGAAAATTTTGAATTTTCTTACGCCAATATTTATCCTTGTTTCTTTTACATGGCTTGTTCCTTCATGATGTATTTTTAAAGTATCCCAAATACTTTTTGCTGTATTGCATTCATATATTCTTTCACTTTCTTCCATGGTTAGTGAACATTGTAAAAAGAGTTGAGCTTTTGAATTTAGGAGTACCCTCTTTTTATCTGTGTCAGTCCATGATGCCTCAGGTTTGATAGTTACTACTGATGTGACTGCATCAGTGGTTTGTGGTACGAAGTTACCTTCAGTGATAACTTTCCACATGTCCACATCTTGAGACTTTAGGAATAATTCCATCTTCCCTTTCCAGAAGTAATAGTTCTTTCCATTGAATAGTGGAGGTTTTGTACATGAAAGACCTTCTGGTATGTAAGACATTGCTTCTTCTTGAATCTTTTACTCTAACACGTGTTAAGTGTTTCTTTTAGAGACCGGGCTCTGATGCCAATTGAAGTAGCAATAATTGTCGCAAGAAAGGGGGGGTTTGAATTGTGACCCTTTTTAAATTTATTCCTGAAACTTTAAATGAAGTTTATATACTCAAGAATGTTCTTGGTTAAGAAATTAGTTCAAAACAAATAATCTTTGATATGAGAATAATATGAAGAATGATTATATAAGCGGAATGAGAAAAATGAAGTTTTAATTTGATTTAACTTTAGTGAAGTAAGTTAACCGATTTGACTGAAGTATTATGGAAGTAGTTATATAAATGATAAAGTTATAATTTAATAAGG
Organism: Medicago sativa; assembly: GCF_051527215.1. Taxonomy (NCBI): domain Eukaryota; kingdom Viridiplantae; phylum Streptophyta; class Magnoliopsida; order Fabales; family Fabaceae; genus Medicago; species Medicago sativa. The sequence continues at coordinate 52,904,702 of NC_140749.1, forward strand.
ACCAGAGAACTCTGGATTTAATGAGGTTGTGATTAATTTGGACTAGATTATCTTTAATTAGTAAAACGATATTAAAGATTAGTTATTAGGACCAGAGCACTCTGGATTATAAAGTAAAATAAATGACAAGAGTAAGGAAGAGAGAATAACACAGGAAAGTTATCCTGGTTCACCAAACCCGGCTACTTCCAGTCCCCACACACCTCGTGTGAGATTATCCACTATAGTATACAGTTGGCAGAAACTTCTAACCAACACTATAAGGTCTTGATCACACCAGATCAGTCCGTAACCCTGTATTATCAACCTCAGCAGGCTTCTTACAATTCTTTGCACTAGCAAAAGAAAGGTTGAATTTTTCTATCTCAAACTATTAAGCCCAATAGACTTGAGAACTAATATCACGCTTTGTATGGTGATTGGTTTTGTGTTGATCTTGATATTTCAACACATGAAACTTTTACAAACACAAACTCAAAAGGATAATGATACAAATAAATCTAGTGAGAGCTTATGGAGTTTGCTTATGTTTGTAGAAGAGCTTGATTGAGAGAATGATTGAGAGATTGATTGCTTTTGAGAGATAAATGCTTTTGTAGTTCAAACTCTTGCCTTTAGCCTTCAATGACCTCTTCTATTTATAGAGCACGAATAGCCTTTGAGGACAGGTCACAAAAGAGCTGTTTGAAATCATTTCAAACTGAAAAATGCGCTCCAAAAGTTGCTTGGGGAACAAGTGTGCAAGCTGTCTTCAGAGAACGTTCTCAAGAACGTTTTTTTCAGTGATCAACCAAAACTTGGGCATGAAGCAACACGTTTTTGCAAGGTGTCTATGAGCTGTTAGCCTTCTTTCAGAAACTTGGAGGCCACTTGAGATGATGTATGCTTGATGTCATTGTGTGATGTCATAGAGTGACTCCTTTGATGATGTCATGTGAAAATATCTTTTGAAGAACTTTTCCTTAATGGACCTTTTTCCATTCTTTTCTTAATGGGTCAAAAATCTCATGGGGCCTAATCAGATTTTATTCCTTTGTAGTCTTGTGGTCCATGTGCACATATTTGACAATGATTGTATTAATTTATTTTGCCTTTAAAAAGCTTTAAAAGAGTCTTTATCCTTAAGATCTTTTATTCCCTTCTTTAGTGAGACAAAGAGAATTAATTTCCATTGATGCAGTCATTGAATGTGTACAAAAGTTCCAATTTGTCTATTCGCTTGCTCTTGATATTTCGATGGAAATACTTGTGTTTATTTTGCGAGGCAAGAACGTTCTTAGGATCATTCTCATGAAACATGCTCACAAAATTCATTAGTAGATAACAAGATAAAATTTGTTTGTTATCTTTAAAACATCAAAAGAGGATTTTGCTTTCAACAATGTGATCATCAGTCTACCCACATAATAGTCTCTATGCTTTAATGATATCCCACTTCTCAAAAAAGCTTGACTACGGATTCTTTTAGAATAGTTTCCTTATGTTTAACGGGGTCTCACAATTAAGTTATACTTAATGTTCCATTAAACGGACTAACTATTCTAGGGACTTTATTATTTTGAAACAAAACAAAATCAATAAAGAAACGCCTTATAATTTATATTTTCACAATATATATATATATATATATATATATATTTATATCAATATCATGATACAAAGCCAAACCCAATCAATATAGATTGGCTTTTAGGGCTTACTCCAACAATCTCCCACTAGCACTAAAAGCCAATCAAATATTAACTCAATATCTATTGGTCAAGTGTTAGCATCAAGCACACTATGGAAAAGATACTCTACTAGCAGATAAGGAACTCTTTCCTATGTTGGTAGGTCATACTTCTTTAAATTTCCACTTTCGATCTTCTATCGAAAAGAAATTGAAGTGTCAAAGTGTACATTTGGATTATTGGTGAGATCAAGTATTCATTGCTCGCAAGATTAAACCAATTTCACCTCAGATGGGATCAATGGAATCCGCAACGCAAGAGACACATGGTTTCGCTCAGTTATGAGCTAAACAATCCAAATCATATATATTTGACATCTGTAATAGAAACAACAACTATTTGAAGCTTGTACTTTTACAAATTTCATAGTTGATATCCAAGCATAGCATTTATTCCAAATTGCGATTTGGATATACTGTACACCGATATTAAAGTCAGCATCATTGTAACTTTACAATGTTCCTTTAATCCGTGTTCAAGAAACAATCCTTAGTCCTTTAAGACATCCATGGATATTCTTGAAAGTATTCTAGTGTCGAACACTACAATCAATTTTGGTACATATTGAAAATAATTTTCTAACCATGTCTCATATGTGTAGATAAATTGTTTTGGTGACTAGTATGTCATCCACATACTCCACCAAACTAATATCAATGCTCCCACTATTCTCCTTGTGTGCACAAAATTTTTATTAATCAAAGTTTTTCATAAAACGTCACTAATAAAACAAATAATTCAACTTCAAGAAGCTTGCTCCAATTCATACATGAATTTTGTAATATATATACCTTTCTAGCATCCTTTGGATTAACGAAACCCTACATATATGTCAAATACATATACAAGGTCATTCTAATTAAAGAATGCAACATCGTTGTCCATCTCCTAGAATTTGCATTATACTATAATGACAAGTGGGATCGTTAGATTTAAGCATTATGATGATGTAATAGTTTCGTCATGATTTGCATCACGAGTTGCATGAAACCTTCTACAATCAATCACATCTTAAATGTATTCATAATACCATCCATGTCAGCTTTCTACAAGAAAACTCACATTCATCTCATGAGTCATACTCATTTGGATGATTTAACCAATATCCATATATGGTTTGTGTACATGGATTCTTTATAAGATCCCATGACATTTAGCCATTTCTCAAAGTTCAGGCCATTTACGACCTTCTAGTAAGTATGGGGCTCATCTACCATGAAAATCATAACACCTTGTTGAGCCATGACAAAATCATGTTACTCATTGTAGTGATATGACATATCAAACTCATCTAGATCTTGTGCTACTCGAACTGGTGATTTAACAACAACCCTTTGTTGAATTAGTTCATGTTCCATTCTTAAAGATACATGTATTTTGTGGTATTTGACTTAATTCAAGTTCTACAACACTCCCACTGGCTCCTGCAGAGACATACTCCTTTAATAGGAATACTCCAGATCTAGAGACAAACGACTATTGTCATGAAAGGTGATGTATAATCAATATCCCTTAGTTTCCTTAGGGTACCTCCACAAATGTACATTCATTTAATTTGTAGTTTAGTTTATCTAATAAACCATATAACCTCAAATTATCATAAAGTCAAAAACTAGGTACTCTTACCTCCATATCTAATATGGTGTCTTTATGATTACTCTATTGGAACTTGTAGTGGGTGAAGAATAACTGTAATTTAATTTAACATCAAGAGTCAATGAGTTATAACCAAACTATTTTAGATCGATTCATGTCAAACATGAAGCGATATAAATAATAATTATACTCATTAATCAAGCATTTACCATCACGACTTACTCATATGGTCTTTATACTTTTCAAACCTATTTCTTTTACTTCATTGTTAAACTCTTCGAACAATTTCAAAGATTTCTTGAATTGTGTCAAATACACTTTTCTCATATACTATTAATTAGTAATGTTAGATGAAGTAAGAGAAATAAAATATCCAGCAAATATATTTAGTGCTCCATATACATCTCATATGTATATCAACTCAAATAGATTATGTGTCCTTTTCACCTTTACCGGTATACTAATCTATTTTGAAAGGTGGAACTCACATCCTTCAAATGATATAAAACCAAATGAGTCCAATAGTCCATATCCATGGATTTTGGAAATGTGAATCACACTTGTTTGTACTAAACAGTGATGCCAATGATATACAAAAGGTTCAAATCTCATTTGATCCTTTTCTCATATGTTATAGACTAGCTTATCAAGATCATGGAACTCAAATCCATTACTTGATCAGCACATTGTATAGAAAACATTATTAGGACAATAGGACAATATTTGTCTATCATTCAACTACATAATCCTTCTCTTGTCAATACAAGATTTATGATTTAATGTTTCTATTTTATATGGAATTTAATAACAATTATTTGGTTCCATATCAAGTTAAGTTTAAGTCCAAGCATAAGCTCTTATAGTCAATGAAACAATTTGTTCCATTCCAGACGTAGGTGAACTTCACTTATAGTTAATGTTCTGCTTCTTTAAAACTCTCTATATTTCAACAAATATGAGATTAATCATCAAGTATCATATACTTATGATGAAGAAGTAGAAATTTAACTTTCTATAACTATATGGGTAAATAAGAAGTCTTACTTCTTTCTTATATTTTGACCCTTTCAAAACTACGAGCAATTTTTGTTTTTCAACTTTTGAAATAATTGCTTCCCCTTTTTGCAACCGTGTTTAACCTTTCAAAGGTAGAAAAACAGAATTTGAATTTTATTCTTATCCATGTACATCTACTTGATAGGCTTAAACTATTCATCTTATAACATTGAGGTTGAATGATCATATCATTCTCCATCGTCGTTACCACTATGAGATATCCTATATCTACTCATTTGACCCAATGCTTCTAATAAGCGTTGTTTTTCAAATATATACATAGAAAGTTGCTAGGAAATAACTGCTCGAGAATATACAGTTTTTCTCATTCTTAAGAACAATTCTTAAATTTTGTACCAATTCAGAAACTATTTTCTGAAAATTTTGTTCTTCATAAGAACTTTTAACAGTATAATAAAATTTATATGCTAAAGAAATTCTAAATACAGAAAATAAATAAAATAAATGTATCATGATTTAAAACATATTTAAATAGGTCTTTAATTAAATACGCTCCCACTATTTTACTCAAATCAAATGACCTTCAAAACACTTGATTCGGAAAATCCCGTTGGAAGATTTTCTAGTGGGTTGAAATCCATATTTCACCTTGCTTTAAGTCAACGGGGGCTGTACTCAAAACTCAGTTATTTACGTAGGAACTCCTTCCAATTGTATCTCATACAACTTTCAAATCATTGAGTGAATAACTCCTTACTCTAATCTATCATATAGATGTTCCCAAACATTGCTTCTAAATTTATTTTAATCTTATTAAAATTAATTTAGTTAAGTTAAACCCAAAAGAATAACACTTGGGTAAATTGGATTACCGCACCGCAACTTACTAGTATAGAAAGTGCACCTCGCGGAGGCGAAACCTACACATTTCGATATTAGTCTTGAAGGGTGTTAAACTTTTGGAAAGCATTAAACTTAATATTTTGAATTGAAGGATTTTTATTAAGTTTGATCTCACCTCACCACGGCTTATATATCATATATATTCGCACTCCAATAATAACATGCATAACGATTATACAATAATAAAAGTGACATGATTATGGCCATCCTAACGCTATGACTCTCTCAAGCCAATGAGAGAATCTAAACTAATCCTAGAAACGACCTTGCTTCTCCAAGCTTGACCTCCAGGACTATCCTAACGTCATGAGCCCTATTACTTCTTTGCATTCTATTTACATTACATATGAAAGAAACTCGTTTTACATACGAGGGAGTGGATGAGAAGAGAATGTACAATAGAGATATAAGAGAGAGGCACGACACGCAGGCCGTATTTTAATATCCAAAAGAAATAAAATAAAAGGACTAGGGCCATAATCATTCACATGATAATAATAACAAACACACTTTTATTATTATTAATTATACCTTATAATTAAATAAATTAAATTAAAATTTGACATATGATCACACTACGCAGATTAGCTGGGGGTTTAATTGAGTACCAAAATATATTATATTGAGTACAAAAATATATTATATTAAGTACAAAAATATCTCATATTATGTACCAAAATATATTTTATTGAGTACCAAAATATATTATATTATGTACCAAAATATATTTCAGATCAAGTATTAAAATATATTAGATTGCATACCAAAATATCTCAGATTGTGTTCCAAAATATTCTAGATTGCATATTTCGCATCAACACTTGACACGTTTATGAACACCCAAATCGTTTCGGCAAATATTATGATCAAATCCAAAAGATCATATATGATATTGAAACTCTTTCAAATCATGATTCTTTTAAATTATAAACAAATCAAGTTAAAGTCATGCAAATCGATTAAATAATTTCAAAAGATCATATATGACATTGAAACTATTTCAAATCATGATCTTTTAAATTAACTATCAATTTAGGATCGTTTATTACCTTTCAAACAACTTTTGAAAAACAATCCAAAAGGTAGAATTTTTATTTACTTAATTATAGTAATATTGACACTCAATAATTATTATAATTAAATCTGCTTTATTTAGGCAATCAATTTGTTTCCAAAACAAATCACAGGGCTAAAATTAAGCAAATATTTTATTACCAAATTCAAAAATCATATCTGATATAGAAACTCTTTCAAAATCATGATCTTTTAAATTTACTACCTTTCTCCAATTAAATAAATTAATTAAACATAAATATTTTCAAGGATTGTTTGTTTAGCATGAACAACCGGATCTATGATGCTTCACCAGATTCGGATATTGAAGCTCACTCTCACGAATTGTTCAAATTCACAACAATCTCTTTGAAAACAATTGATCAAATGATACAACCATAATAATACAACGCTTGTATAGTTAGGTATCCTAATACAACAATCAAACATCAATAGTTTTAACAATTGTTTGTTCAGTATGGACAACCGGATCTTTGATGCTTCACCAGAATCGGTATTCGAAGCTCAATCTCACGAGTTGACTACAAATTCACAATCAATTATATAAAACCTATTGAACGAATGATATCATCAATATATCACATATAATGATGTTGTATTAAAATCATATATCACATATATGATATTGATCAATCAATTTTAATTAATATTTAAATTTAAATAATAAAATATTAACACTTAATATTCTATTTTATTAACGGATTTGCATTCCAAATTAATTCTTTATAGAATATCAAAATATTAGCAAATCAAATATTTGCGAAAATATTATTATCTCTTAAAACAATTTTAAAAGATAATCTAATTTGATTTGTTTCCAATCATGTTCCCGTCGATATGTATAATCGATATGTCGATACTTCACCAGAAACGGTTTCTGAAACATCAAACAAATCGAAAAGCCATGCACAGAAAACATGATACGATGCCAATTTTAATTCTCTTTATTATTTAATTCCGATTCAAAATGTTTAATCATATTAAAACATAAAGCAGTAACAAAGCAATCCGATTCATGGTTTCGTAATTGGCTCTGATACCACTGAAGGAAAATCGAATTGAAGAATGGAGTAGAAGCAGCGGAAAATTTTTGATTTTCATTCCTTGGATCATTACGAAATTCAAACATGAATCAGTGATTCGATTGTTACCTTGAACTGTGGAATCTGAAAGCTGGAACTGGAAACTGGAATCTCGATCATAGCCAAGCAAGCAGCAAAGCCTCTAGCAAGTCCACACGAACAGTGCTCCTCCAAAACTCGGTGCTAGCCAATGAATTGGAAGTGCAGAGAAGAAAGGGGTTGCTTCAAAACGTGTAACCAAAAACTTCAGCACCAGAGTTCTATTTATAGAACTTCTAGTGTGCTCTGCAAGTCATAAGTCACTATTGGGCTTCAGTAAGCCCAACAACGAGTTTAGTAATTTTGCCAACTAATTAGCGTTATTTACTAAACGCACCCCTTATATAAGTCATACTTATATATTTCTCTTTTGATTGTTCTTTGTGTGTGACCCTATAGGTTCTAGTCACGTTGGCAATAATATTAAATCTAATATTTAATATTATAAGCAATGAGCGGTATCTAGCAACACATCATTGCTACCCAAGTGACAAGAATGTCAAGTGATCTGACGAAACCTTTCCATGATAATACTCATGTGTACACTTACTCCTTTGTCTCGATATCTTTATTGATCCCAAGGCATAGATATTGTCACCCTTGTATAGATCAATGTTTATATTCCTTGATTCCGAAATATACTGAATAACGAATAAGTCAAATATCTTATATTGACTTAGTTCGGCATGGCCATGCAGTTTTACAGTCATATTTCATCAAGAGGCCTAAAGATATATCTCCCGTTTATGAGGAGGGACAAATCCCATCTAGGACACTCATGTCCCTCAGCATGCTTCATCAAGTACCCATCAACCAACGTTATGGTTATCCTTTTACAGACAACGTTAGAATGGCAACAAAGCACTTGAGTTCACATCTAGGGATCATAGTGGTTTCAGGTCTAAGAGCGATATACACTATTATCATTGTGAGTATATCTTATGACAATTGCATAACTTACTATGTATTATTCTCACGGTGGGTCAATCCAATATAAATATTACTCCTAATATTTATATCTATGTGAAGACTTGATAACTCTTTATCCATGATCTGTGAGATGTGATCATCAGTCTACCCACATAATAGTCTCTATGCTTTAATGATATCCCACTTCTCAAAAAAGCTTGACTACGGATTCTTTTAGAATAGTTTCCTTATGTTTAACGGGGTCTCACAATTAAGTTATACTTAATGTTCCATTAAATGGACTAACTATTCTAGGGACTTTATTATTTTGAAACAAAACAAAATCAATAAAGAAACGCCTTATAATTTATATTTTCACAATATATATATATATATATATATATATATATATATATATTTATATCAATATCATGATACAAAGCCAAACCCAATCAATATAGATTGGCTTTTAGGGCTTACTCCAACAGCTGCCCCTCTCCATCTCTGAGCATATTCTCGGAAGGTTTCATCTGATTTCTGAGACAAGGCTTTAAGAGAGTCTCTATTTGGCCTCAGACGGGTATTGAATTCATATTGACTCTCAAAAGCAGCAGCCAGATCCTCAAAAGTATGGATGTTGTCTTTACTCAAACTAGTGTACCAATCTGCTGCATCATCTGTCAAGCTACTCTGGAAGCAATGGATCATTAGTGCATCATTGTCGGCGTAGTTAGCCATCTTTCGGACATACCGGATAACATGGTTGTGTGGACAAGAAGTCCCATTGTATTTGTCAAATTCTGGCTCTTTGAATTTCTTAGGAACCTCAAATCGGGATACCAAGCATAGATCACGAGCTTTAGCAGGAGCACCATTGTTTCCTCGGCTAGCCTTGACCTCACGGAGTTCTCCAGCCAACTCCATCAACTGTCTTCTCATAGCTTCCATTGCGGGATCTTGTCCACGCGGAGTATCGACATCAATTACCTGTTGCACAGTGTGTACAATAGGGTCTGTAACAACAGTAGTCACCTGAGGCATAGTAGTGGACACAGGAATCTGTCCTTGACCAGCACAACCAGAGACACCAGCAGCAGTATTAGGAGAATAGTAAGCTGAGAGACCATAAGGACGCCCATTGGGCATAACAAAACGAGCATCAGTAGCCACAGTAGATAGTGGGATAGACGGAATTGCTTCAGTAGAAACTGGGACAGATGTGGCTGGTTGTTCTTGTGCAGCCAGCAAAGCAGACATAGTGTCATGGGCCTTAGCCAAGTCTTCCTTCATAGCAGCCAATTCGGCACGGAGCTGAGCATTTTCTTCTTCAAAGTTAGCCATGATTCTTCTCTTGTGAAATCTTGTCTGATGAATTCTATCTGGTTGGTAGACTTTGCGGGCACGAGCCACTTTTCAGACTGCGGCGGACAAAACCAGGAGGCAATGAGCACGAGAGAAGTTCTTTGTGGCCAATGAATGCATATGATGCATGAAATGTGTTAATGCATATGCAAAAAGACTCTTTTTTGTGTTATCGAAGGGTTTTAGACAAATTAAAAACTTGTAAACATTACTAAACAACAATTAACATAAACGGGAAACAAACAACCAACATATAGTTTTACAAGACAATTCTGACATAAACAAATGGAAATAACAACAGGAAAAAGAAACCCTCAAGCATAGGAAGTGGAAGCATCATCCTCAGACTCAGACTCATAGCTGCAGTATCGTGCATAGAAGTCACGGGCACCCCTAGCCCTCTTGGAGTCCCTCATAAGCATCCTATCTTTCTCTTCAATCTCTCTCTTAGCCTTAGCTAACTCTTTCTTCAGTGTCAAGACCTCATGAGTCTTCTGCTCATCCTTTCCATCCAAAGTCATGATCAAGTTCTCAGCCTCATAGTATCTAGCCCTCCACTGATGTTTCTCCCGACTCTCCATAGCTAGATGCTCCTGATACATCTCCTGGGTAGGTGGGAGTAGAGGCAAAGGCATGGTAGGAACAGATGCAGACACATATCTCATAGAGGGGTAAGGCATACCAATCTCCTCAGCTTGGTTTATCACCCACTGTGTATAGGCCTCATGAGCAATACCGGACCTTACACCCATATGCTTCACCTCTTTCTTCCGAAGCTTAGTCCAAGCTTCCATGAAATCCTCTCTTATTCCTGTGGGAGCATTGGAGTAGTGAAAGAAGTAAGGAGCTGTAGCAAGATTGATGGGCTTATCTTTCATCGGGAAACCAAATTGTCGCAAAGCAAGCTCCGGGTTGTAGTTGATTCCACCCTGGGTACCAAGAAGAGGTACATTAAGAAACTTATCACCACCAAAGATAATTTCCTTAACCCTAGAAGCGGGAGTGAGCCAAACCACTTCATTAGGAGTGAGAGCCATAATCCTCTGTGAAATAGACCAACTCTCCGGATTGTCATGGAAAGACTCCGGAAGGTGCGAAATAAACCACCTATAGAGGAGAGGCACACAACAAAGAATATATCCACGACCTTTGTCGGAACGATCGTGAATAGCATGGTATGTGTCAGCTAGCAAAGTAGGGACCGGATTCTTGGAGTGGAAGATCATAATAGCATTCATGTCCACGAAGCCATCAAAATTCGGAAAGAGGATAAGCCCATAGATGAGAAGTGCAAGAATAGCCTCGAGAGTGTCTTGACAAGTGGTATTGAGGTTGGCTTTCCCAAGAAGATACTCTGAAGTGAACCCTCGGATGCGTGCCTTAGTGACAAGATTCTTGGAGACATCGGTGGTCTTGAGATAGAGATCCTTAGCAATGACCAATGGAGTAGGAGGATTTTCAGGTCCTGAGAAAGGTATCCCCTTAGCAATAGGTAAACCCATCAAGGAAGAATAAGCCTCTAGAGTAGGCACCAACTGAAAGTCTGGGAAAGTGAAGCACCGATACCCCCGATCATAGAATTGCACTAGAGTGTGCACAAGCTTCTCATCCACATCAGTCTGGAGAATAGTAAGTAAAGCCCCGTAACGATGTCGGAAACCAGTCGGATCCTTAATCTTGAGTGCCAAATCTCTCAAACTAGCCAAATCCACTTCCTTGAACTTGTAGGACTTAGTCATCTTCATCCCTACAATGTTTACAAATTCAACTTGTCTAAGCCCTTCGATAACAATGCATGGAAAAAGTTTATGCATGTATGCATGTATGCATGAATGCATGATTATGTTCAAGTTCGGAGAAAACATGGGGGGTTGAAGTTCAAAGTCGAGGAGTCATGGGTGGACACGGTGTCCGGTGAATCTAGGGCTTTAGGATAATAGTAACCGGGTTCTAAAAAGGTTCCCAAGGTGCAACCTCTCCGACGTATATCACGGTGTCACGAGACAACACTCGCTTCATGATTATCCGTGGAAGGTCTAACTTGAGTGTAGTATCGCGTGACAACTAAAACTCGAGACAACACTCGGTTTAGCCTCCGCACTACGTCCTAGAAAATGGCCATGGATGGGTTTGGTTATCTACGGTTCATAGCGTCATAGAACAATTAGAAGTAAAGTGCCTAAACGCGACAACACGCGCCGACAACATCACCCCCAAAATGCCTCAGCTATGTGGGATTGATCGCATAATCCAAAACACGAGGCAACCCCCGGAATGAATTGTCGATTATATCCCTCCTAAATCCTAAGTTCACTCAGCCCGGGTGCAGGACTTTTGATATTCTCACCCCACACGTTTGCAAGAAATTAAACATTTATTCACATAGGAAAGCAAGTAAAAGAAACAAGTAAAAATACAAGCGCAAGCGTGGAAATAAAGACTAGGCGTAACTCTCGAATCTCCCCAGTGAAGTCGCCAGCTGTTTTATCTTGGTTTTCGGGTGTCAAACATTGATTACGTTTGAACCTTTTAAACCGGTGATATCTTATTTTTTCTTGGGAAGGGAAAAAGTAAGGAAAACCCTTGAGAATCGAGGTCCGGGAGTTGTTTTCGCTACGGGAAGGTGTTAGGCACCCATAACGACTATAGTAACCTATAGGAACCGTCTTTAATTTCTACGCGCGCGCTTTATTTTTAAATGCTATTTTGAAATGATATTTACACCTAAGAGTTACTAAATGAAGAATTGGAGGGAGAAGAATGTGTTTGAATTTTTATTTTAGTTGAATTGAAGGAATTTTGTTCCTTGCCTACGTACCCGATTAAGGGATCAAATCCACCGTAGTTCTCTTCCAAAAAATGTTTTTGTTTTTGTTGGTTGATTTTAAGTTTGAAAAATTGGATTTTGAAGAATGAGAGAGAGAGGCCTCAAGGGCATGAGACTTATGAAATTGTGAGGTTGGATTAGTCATTTTGCAAAAGAAGTCAAAGTTTGATTATTTTTCATTGAAGTTTGATTAAGAAAATAAAAGGAAAATTCAATGGGGTTTTGACCCCAAGGTTTATTATGAAAAATATTTGAGTGAAGTTTGTTCAAGTTTTTTGGGAAAATGATTTTTCTAAGTATAAAGCCTAACCATTCATCTAAACATACAATCCTAAACATACATCTAAACATGCATATTCTAGCTATTTATCTAAAGTGAGGTGTGTGCATGTGTCGGTGCTTGTGTCGGTGTACATCATTAGAGTCCATTGTCCTTTACATCATACCCTAGATACATTCTATGGCCTCTTTGCCAAGAAAATTAAATTGCATGGAAGTAAAATATTACAAAAATCCTAAGTATTACATTCTAAGTCTTGGCAAAATTTAAAGTGCAAGAAATAAAACTAAGGCCAAAGGATGAAATATGCTTATGAAACATGAAACAAAAAGGGTTAGTAGAACCAATGATATAGAAACAAAATGACAAATGCATAGTAAAACAAATATAACTTGCAAGTAAAGTAAACTAACAACTTTAGTAACAAAAAAAGTGACAAAGGGACTTGAAATTCAATATACTTCTAAAGCAAGTTTGAGACCTAAATTCTCACAATATTGGAAGTTTTAGGTGACTTATTTCAAGGAAAGGAATATGAGAATCAAGGAAGATCGACATGCCAAAGATTATAAGATTTTCAAGTCCTTTATGCACTTTATTTCACAAGAGCATTTCACATTATTTACAACACAAAGTCCACAAAAATCTAACTCAAAACAGCAAGCACATGCCACATTTAAAGGGAAATTCACTTAAAAAAACACATGTCCATGGCCACAATTATGCACCAAAATTCAAGGATAAAACACACCACAAAATTCGCAAGAAACTTAACAAAAAGTGCACAAACGCGAACACATATATTTTGGAGCAAGTGTCAACATATAATTGCATTCAAAAACAAGTATCAAGTGCCAAAAATTGATCACAACAAACTTCACAAAACTTTAGAAATTTTTATCGAGACTTGAACAAAAATTAACACATGGAACTAAAATATTTTTCACATATTGTGATCAATTTTTGACATGCAAGATATATTAAAAATTATCAAGAAAACATAAAAAGACTACTAAAATTTTTGTGGAATTTTTAGGCATGAAAACAACACACAGAGGGGGTGCAAAAACACTATGGGGGTACGCAAACAGTACAGCAGAAAACAACAAGAAAGCCAGCAATTGGGCTTGCAGCCCAAAACGTATTGGGCTAGGGTTCATGGGTCTTGGAATGGGTCGGATTATGGGTTAAAGGAATGGGCATGGCATAAGACTTGGTCTGAAGCGAAAAGGAGGCTTCACGTTAAAACACATGTTCTCTTCTCTCTCAAAAAGCCTGGCCGAAAGGCCTTCTTCTCCAACAACTTTCCGGCGGCGGTTGGCCGGCCAGGGGTGGCGGCGCCGCCGCCTGGACTTCTCTTTTCTCTCTAACAGTTCCTTTCTCACTCTAGAATCGTTCCTCTCCCTTCTCATCCTCAAAACTGATCGTCCCTAACCTTTGCTCTGATTCAACAATTTCCATTATTTCACACATCCAATTTCATGCTGGTTTCACTAAAAGCCTCGGATTTCAAAGAAAATGGACACAAGAAGGTGAATCTGAGATTAAAGACAACAAAAACGAAGAACAAGTAATTTACCTGCTGAAATATGCGTTCAGCTCGAGTTTCTCTTTCTTTGTTACAGGTTTAGATCTTTCCTCGTTTCGTCCATTCCGATTTGCTCATTGCTCGCGTTTGTGTCCTTGTTCAATCTGGATTCGGCTTGACTCACTGATCTCGTCTTGTTCGATTCCTTTAATTTCGGTTCTGTTTTCTTGTTCCCTCCTTTCTCCCTCACGTGATTCAGGATTTGTCCAGAACGGTGCTGATTCCTCTTCGCGCCTCAACCTTGATCCGAATTCGACATTGTTGTGCTCGATTGCTCTTCTGTTCGATGCGTTGCTGTGTGATTCGGAATTGGTGTCGACGATTTGCGATGTGGTGAAACTGTGGCAGGACGAATCTGCTGTTGTGCGATTGAACCAGCTTTGCAATTGAATTTGGAAGTTGAATCCGTGATGCGAAAAAGAATTGGAGGAGATGAATCGATTGTGGAGCTTGTTGTGAATTCCGGGGATTGTGATTGCGCGTGTTCGATCAAAAAGTTGCTCTTGAATGTGGTGGATTGAAATCGGTCATGGTGTGTAGTTGAACATGGTGTGGAATTGATGAGTTTTGATTGGTGGAAAAAGGTAGTTAAGGTGGTTTTGGTGGTGGAGGAAAGTTGTTATGGTGGTTGAAGGTGGTGGTTAGGGTGGTTTGTGGTGGTTAGAGTTTGTTAGAGGAGAGAGAAAGTGGAAAAAAGTTAGTTAGATGGGAGGGAAAATTGAGAGAGAAAATAATTAGGAATGTTGTGATTTTTTGTGGAGTTTTGTGAAAATGATTGAATGTGTTGCAAATTGACCTTGACTTTGACTTATATAGGTGATGTGGTAAGCTTTGGACCAATGACTGGCTGCCACATGGCACTGGACTTGTAACAAACTCTTATGGACCAATAGCATTTGGACACATGGCACTTGGACTCTAACAAACTTAAAAAGGGATTAAAATGTAAATAACAAAAGTGCGAGGACTAAAATGAAAACTAAAACTAAAATTGAATTGAAAAAGTAAATTGAAAATTAACGTAAAACGAGACGATTAACAACAACAAAGCAGATTAAAACGAATCAGAAATATTATGTGAAATGACCAAAACGCCCCTAGGGACTAAAATGACTCGAAACGACTCAAATGCAATTTTAAAATGATTTTTCTAACAAGGGATTAAAGCAAGAGTTTATACAAGCGAATTAAAAGACTCAGAGACAATTTTTAGAATTTAAACAGGGTTTTAACACATGAAAAGACTAAAACGCCCCTAGGGGCAAAATTGACTCAAAATGACTTCAAATGCAATTTAAAAATGGATTTTGACATGAGATTGAAACAAGGATTTATACAAACCAATTTAAAAGACTCAAACAATTTTCAAGGATTAAAATGAGTAGAATGCAGGAAATGACTAAAATACCCTTTTTCATGAATTTTGCAAATGATATTGAAATAAAATGCAGAGAAAGATGCAATTGATCAGAGACATATCAAATGACTTATAATGCAAGAAAAGAAGAATTGAACAAGTATTTTTAGGTCCAAAATTAGGGTATAACAGGAAACACTATTAGGATTGAGTCTCTTGGTTACGGGAAGAAGCTGGGATTTGGGTAGAATTAGGCGAGAGACTTATTCTTGTAATCCATCTCTTTGTAACGCTACTCATCATATAGTGGAACGGAGGGCTGCTCTCTCCCCCAGACTAGGTCAATTTGGACCGAACTGGGTCAACAAATTCTTTGTGTTCTCTCTTCCTTTTCTCTCGCTGTTGTTTCTTACTTTTGGCTTGTGTTAATTGTTCCATACACTTTGATTTTGGTTGCTTAATTATCTCTTGCTCCACACATCAAGTTGTTATTGGTGTGAGTTTTCTCATCGAATCCTCAACAGTGTGAAATTGCAGATGCCATTGGGACACCTTTGGTCATTGATAACACAACTAAAAATAGGGTGTTTGGACATTATGCAAGGTTATTAGTGGACATGGACCTTTCCCGTAATATTTTTCATGAAATCATGGTGGAGAAGGAAGGGTATGCATTTCCCGCGGAGGTGGTGTATGAGTGGCTGCCTGAATTTTGTACGCATTGTAAAAGTATTGGTCATAGTGTAATAACTTGCAGCTGGTTGCACCCACAAAAAGGAGACAAAATCGAGAAGGTTTAGCATTGGTTAATCCGTTGCTACTCTCAAAATTTTGAACTTTTAACCTTACAAACGGTTTAGTCATGGCTAATCCGTCGCTACTTTTAAAATTTTCCACGGCGGCCATACGACCGTGGGTAATTGTTCGTGGTTAGTGACATATTTTCTTGTAGCGGAACTAATGGGAGGAACTCATTTCCTCCACCTATTATTAGTATAAAGTCATTTTAGAGTTTTAAAATGTTTACTAAAAATATTCTTTGGAAACAATTCACCATGTCAAGTTGGTTTGACATAAGTGACAAAATCATAAAATATTAAAATATCTCAAATTTTATTTTAAAATATCTCATTTCTTAACCAATGTGTATATAATAATGTGATTTATTACACAAGTGATAAACATTTGTAGTACAAGTTTTGTGTTTTTGGTCATCATCACTTTCCCCAAACAACTCTTGGGTGTACCTCTTTAATTTGGTATTGTAGGTTTTCCCCATTTCCATGCCCTTCATATTGACTCTTCATTGGTTCATATTTTTCTAGCATTTTTTTAAAAATTTTCTTCGATCCTTAATATGGATATTGTCCATTTCTCTTGTGAATTAGAGAGAAGAGGATAAAATAGACTCCTATTTTCACTTTGGTCGCATCCTAGATGTTCGGGAAGTTTATGTAGACACGGAGAGAATTTAAAAGCAGTTATCTGATCATCATTAATAAAATTACCAGTTCAAAAGTAGCAGGATAATGCTAAGAACACACAGAAAAGAAAAAACAGTTGCAGAGAAAAGTAAAATATAATATAAAGATGAGTTTAAGTACTATACAATGCCAAAGTTCCAGAACAAATCTACTAGAGAACCATGTCCTATTAAGGTTCAAGAGGAATCCAAAATATATAAACCCCCAAAAAACTACTCCAGCTAAAGAAGTGGCATTCTCATTCTTCTTCATTCAGCAACCAATTTCTTACCCACCTTCAAAAAAATCTTTACCCTGAATAATTTTAGTTACTTGGTTTAGGTTTAAGTCCTGATGCCAAACGTACAACTTCATCAACTGCGTTATCATAGCCGGTTTTGTAAATTAATGGAGCTTCATCCTTAAGCTTTTTGATTTCAGCATTCAACTTGTCAACTACTTTCTTGTGAGCATCTTCTTTTATTTGTAATTTCATAATGTCATCCCGTGATTGTTGCAAAGTTTTCTTCAATTTGTTCAATTCATCTTCAAGAGTTGTCATCTCAGCCATCTTCTTCTCATATTCAGACAACTTCTTTTTCAATTCAGTAACTTGTCCAACATAAGCCTCTTTTTCCATTACCATCTCACCATACTTTTGCCCCATCACGCGATGAAGCGAGGTCATTTTAATGGAATCTACCAGGCTAGTTTTGAGTACCCTTATAAAGTCCACGTCTTTAAATTTTTCAGAAAACTGTTCCTTAATGAAATGCTTATCAATAAGGTCTCCAAATGGGAAATGATTATCCCAGACCGATGTAGCATCACCATTACCACTACTACTGATGTCATTGAACACAGATATCCACATTTCATTCACCCCTTCAGAATAACTGAGCTGGCTGCTTCTAGGAATTTGCACAGGCGGTGAAATGGAAACATTCACCCCTTCAGAATAACTGGGCTGGCTGCCTCTAGGAATTTGCACAGGCGGTGAAATGGAAACATTCACCCCTTCCGAAGAACTGGGCTGGCTGCTTCTAGGAATTTGCACAGGCGGTGAAATGGAAACATTCACCCCTTCAGAATAACTGGGCTGGCTGCTTCTAGGAATTTGCACAGGCGGTGAAATGGAAACATTCACCCCTTCCGAAGAACTGGGCTGGTTGCTTCTAGAAATTTGCATAGGAGGTGAAATGGAAACCTCTAGTCGAGGACGTTTTGCAATATTTAGGACGGGTGTGGCAGGGGAATTATTGGATGGAGCTTCTTGTGGAGAATTCCTTTTCCGATCAGCCACCCTACCTTTTCCGTGGAAGTCACGTAACTCTTTCCCAGAAACTTCTTTGACAAACATTGTAGATGTTCTTCCTGAAAAATCAAAATGGAAAGCCATGTTAGAACTAGAAAACAAAAGCGAGAAAATTAATGAACATTAGAGGAAAATACTCAAGCACAGCCATGGGACCTCTTCATCATCCTCCAACTTAATAATAGAGGAAACTCTTTAATAACAGGGGACAACAATTGTTGTAGACCTAAAAGGAGGTAAATTGGACCCAACCAGAATAATTAAGCAGTAACCAGAGGCTAACTAGTAACTAGCTCAGATGCTAAAGAATTTAATTATAAAACCTTTACGTGACGAAATACAAGCTGTGAGAATACCTCCTCTAGGGATGTTATTGAGGCTAATTAGTAGCTAGTTCTTCCCACCCTTTTCTCATCCTCTTTACCATCAATGCCTAACTCACAAATGCTAACCATTTCTGCATTACATTATGCATACCACTTGCAAGCAAATAAAAGGGGACAAAAAAAATTATAGGTTATTTTGAATTGAAAGCATACTTCCTCTTTTGACTGAATTCTTCATGGTTCATTTGCCATATACAGCACAACAGAATGACTTGCTCCAAAATGTTTTTGAATTGAATTCATCAACAACTTATTAATTAAAGGACTGAAACCTATTGGCAACGATCAATGAAAAACCAAAATCACCCATATACAACATTTGACTGAGATATCATAATCTAAGAATATTGTTGTGCATATTATTATTTATGATCAAACATATTAAATATGGAGCAGAACCTAAAGGATTGAGATTTATGAAATTAGAAAGAGAAAGAAAACTCTTCCCCTGTATGGCTTAGTAAGATGTCAATAATCGCAAGAGAAATCACTGCTTGTTTGGCTCATAGCCTCATACCGCATCCTCCGACTTTTCTGGAGACTAAATTGATTTAATGAATGATTCTTACCTTGGGATGTTTATCATAAATAACAGGTAAACCACAAATCAACTATAAACAAACCTCAACTATGAATACTATTGGTTAATACCCATATAATAGTATAAAGAAAACAGGACAGGTGACGACAAAGTAAAGGAAACAAATTTGACAAACAGTTAGGCATCACCCACAAACAGTTATGAAGACAGTCTACTAAATTATGCGAAAAAACTGTTAATCCATTATATAATATTACCAAAGCAAAGACTGAATAAAAAATGGATGTTTGTCGTTCAAAAAAAAAAAAAAAAAGGATGTTTGGACAACTCAAGAAGAGAAAAGCACCATCCATTTACAGTTAGCATAAGGCTCACTAAAGAAACCTCTAGTGGAAGACTATGAATCTAATTGAACAGAAACTCTTTAAAGCACAAGGAATGCACAGAAGGAAGAAAAAACAGTTTTCATTCAACATGGAGTAAACCACCAAATTAGTCCCTGACTTTGTATGAAGCTCTCAAAGAGGTCCCCGACTTTATGAATATTTTAAAAAGGTCTTCGACTTTGACAAATTTAATTCATTAGTCCTTCAAAGTATATGCTAGGTACTAAATCGATATTAAGTGGATAAACTAAGGGGCCACATTGATAGTGATTTGTTAAAATTAGGGACTTAATTGATAGAGACTGATGAAATCTAAGGATTAACTTAACAGTTTAATGAAATCTGAGACCTTTTTGAAAAATTCATAATCTTAGGAACCTAACTGAGAGTGCCCTGCTAAGTCAGGAACTACCTTTGTGGTTTCCTATGCTTGAGAAATTCATCGGGAAACAAAATAAAACAAGACCATTAATTTTCATGAGGACCCCAATTCTAACATTATGTGACTTTTGAACAGTATCTAAGCTATAAACAGTAAAAAAATAAAAAAAATATAAATCTGGTATCTCGGACAAGGTCGGACTATTCTGAGGGTCCAATCCCACCGTCCACCTGCGGATGACCCATTCAAAGTCAGAGCTTTGCACTGTATGAACTTGTCCACCGAAATTAGGGGAATCGAACCCGAGACTTTTAGAGGAGCACACTCTAAAGTCTCAAGCCAACAACACCACACCAACGCAAATGGGTTTATAAACAGTAAAGTTATTTAATCGAACATGCATGAAGAATTGAGTTCAACCTAATACAAGGGACTTAACACATATTCAATCCACCCTTATGCTAAACTAAAATCAAACCACAACAAAGTCAGAAATTACAACACTTGTTAAATCAACACAACATATTGAGCTTAAATGCGCAATCATTAGTGAAAAAATGCATATGAACTCAACAAGAAGCACATGCAAGCACACACATAGCACTCAAAAGTAGAAAAATCCATGAGAAGAAAACTCACCGAATCTTCCAGCTGATGGTTAGCGTGTGTAAACTCTTTCTTTCTCTTTCTCTCAGAGAGACGTTGCCTTAAAGTGTGAGGGAGTAATAAATAAAGTGTCGTGTAGTGTTTTTCCAGGTTTTGTTTTCCCCATTTTACCCTCAGATTTAGGATTTAATACCTACAATATCCTAAAATGGCTTCTATTTGGGCCTTGAATATTTGCCTATGAGGAATTTTTTTGAGAATTGTTCTTTAGGCCCCCCATTGTTCCTCTGAAGTTACTCAGTTTCTATTGGAAGCTAGCTTTCCCGTGGGTGGCGTAGCTACATAGATTAATGAACTCAACTATGTATCTCCTAGAAGTGGGTTAGCAACTTCTCATTTTAGTTTAGGATTCTTCCTATGTGTAGGTCATTTATGGCATGTGGGAAGAGCTCGTGCAGCTGCTGCAGGATTTGAAAAAGGAATTGATTGAGATTCTGAGCCTGTTCTTTTTACGACTCCTCTTAATTGAGGTGGTACTGATAAAGACAGTGTTGAATGACCCAAACAAATCAATGTTAATAAGTTTCATAGGTTTGGAGGTTGAGACAATGTTTTTAAGATTAAAATAAGTTTTAATCTCCTTTGGCTAATTGCCTTTTACGTTCTCCAATCTTCTATTCAGACTTCTAAATTGGACTCTATATTCACAAATTCTGCCTTTCAATTTGTTTGAGGATGCTCCACAGACGTGAAGTGTTGCTTGACTCCTAGGTCCTTGAGGATCTGCTAAATTCTCTTGTTTGTGAACTAATAAATCAATAAAATTTACTAACAAAGACATATGTGACGTATATACAAATATTGGGCCGTTACATACTTCGCTTGGACCAATCCCCCGACAATCTCTTTGGACGCTACGACTTTCTTTGGGGATTGTTGTCGTCGCCTTTAGGCGACATAATTTGCCAGCGGGTCAACATTATGCCGATGGCAAACAACAATGGGATCGATCCCGAACATCTCTTATGATGAACATGCAAACAAATCCATGTAGCCCGTAGACACTTGAAGTCCTTGCTCGACCAAATTAGATAAGTCGACCAAATAAGCTACGCTTCCTGTAAAGTTACACTTATGCTACTATTTCACAAAGTCTTTTGAATGAGCTTGAAATAGTTGTTTTTGGTTGTGTGACCTAATACAATTGGGCTACATGTGTTTGTTGGTTTTTGCTTGAAGCCAATTTGACGAGATAGTTTTAGGTTAGCATTGTTTTGTGTGGTAGTTAGTTTTTTTTTTGTGTAACATTTCAATTCTAGTTTTTAAAAAATTAGGTGATTTAAAAAAGTCTCAATTGATTTTGCAATAAAAGTAAAAAGAAAATAGTACCAATTCTAGTTTTTGGGACTAAGTTCACAGCAAATTATACTTTCAGAGACTATTTTGATATTAAATAATAATATATTCCAGGGACTAAATGAACAACAAATTATATATTTCATGAACTATTTTGACATTAAGTAATATCCTTTATTCTTAAAAAAAAAAAAAAAGTAATATCCTTTAGAAATGAAATTGTCATTACATTATATTTTTATTCCAAATCAGATGCATATGTCGCACACTCGCACTCACATAGGGACATGAGTTATTACAGTGATAGTGGATTAGATAATTCATGAACTAATTTGAAATTTTTATTGAATCAGACACTAAAGTGACAGAGAAGTGTACTGTTAGAGGTTAAAATGACTATTTACTCAACATTTGAATATAAAAGAAAATAATTGTAGAAGAAACAAACACGATGGAAAACATTTGGTATACATTAAGTTAACTAAAGGTGAGTTTATAGATATGATACACAATCCCTGTCTAAAGGATCACAAAATGAAAGCCATAGAAGTTAAAAAAGCTTCAACTACACAAGGTTAACCTCATTCATTACCTTTCAACATCCTTCATCTAGTTATACACTATACATTCTATCCAAAATAAAGTTGAATAATTTTAAATCATCCAACTTGTTCAAGGTTTAAGGTTAGGTATTGAAGTTAAAAATTGTATGACTGCCTCATTAAAGCCAACATTGTGCTGCACTGCAATTTCATCCTTCAATTCTTCAATTTTAGCGTTCAGCTCTTTAATTTCAGCCTCCAACTTGTAAACAATTCCTTCTTTGGTGTGCAATTTTCCTAAAATCATGGAGTTTTCATTCTTCAACTTTTCCTCTCTTTCCATTAATCCACTCTTTTCGAAGATTAACTCTTCGAACTTTCTCTTTAATTCCCCTATGTTATTCTCAGATTCAGACAACTTCTTTTTCAATTTAGTATTCTCTCCAATGTGAGCCCTGCAGGTCTTTTCCAAATCACAAACCTTTTGCTCCATACAACGAGCAATCGAGACCAATTGAACGGGTGTTGCTTGCAAAACACGGAAGCACTTTTCTAATCCCCACTCCTCATATGCCTCATGATCCTTTTCTGTGATAAAATTGTCATCCCAGATTGATGTAGAGTAGCCATTCTCAGCTGGTGTAGTCTTTCTCTTTCTTTTGCTACGTTTTCCACATCTCTTGGGATCCATTCTTTTTGAAAAAAGTATCAACACAGAAGATGATAAGGAAAATATTATTGATTCCTCAAATAAACAAGAGTTTGTAGAAGTTTCATAGCTTGAACAACAACCAAATAACCCACTAAAAACCTATGAAACATTTAATAAGGTACGAACATCGGACACGAAAATGACGGTAAATGTAGACAAATAGTCATTGTCAAAATATAATGCTTTGAAGTGACATAACTTGAAACAACCTAAGTTTTTGTTTTCTAAACAAATGTCAATAATTCCTTATAACTTATAGGCTCTACATGATAGTTTCATAGGGAAAGGAAGGACAAATCTTTGTGGGAAGAGGAGCAGGGTGAAAGGGAAGGGAGTGAAATCTCATATCAGCTTATTTCGAGAGAAATTTATTTAGGGAGAAAAAAAATTGATCATGATTAATAATGTATTTTAAATTTGAGAGTATTTTTATGGCTTAATTGCATTTTTAGCCCCCTAACTTTTTCAAAGTTGCGATTTTGGCCCTCTAAGAAAAAAAACTACAAAACCGCCCCCTAAGTTTTGCAACTGTGGCAGTTTTGGCCCCAAGGCCAATTTTGACTCGGTCTACGCTGACGTGGCACCCTAAGTGAGGTGCCACCTGTCTTTTTTTTTTTTTTTTGCCTTGGGGGGCCAAAACTGCTACAGTTGCAAAACTTAGGGGGCGGTTTTGTAGTTTTCTTTTTTAGGGGCTAAAATCGCAACTTTGGGAAAGTTAGGGGGCTAAAACTGCAATTAAGCCTATTTTTATTAGAGAGAAAAGTTTTTTAAAAAATTTCTAGAACCCTCATGCTTTGTTTGGGAGTTTGGAGGGGAAGGAAAGGAAAGACTTTAAGGGGTGCAAAATATGAGGAAAAATATAGAAATTTTTCAATTTTTTTCAAAAAGTAGTTTTTTAGAGAATGATAAATTAATGCATATGATTACTTTATTTTTAATTTTTAAAAATATTATAACAACATAGATTAAATTTGAAGAATTCTTATTAACCCTCCAAAACCCCCCAAAACCCTCCTCCAATACAATTTTTTAGTTCCTCCAAATGATGAGGGTTTTGTATTATGAAGAAAAGTTAACCCTCCAAAGCCCTCCTTCCCATTTTCCTCTATTTCTTCTACTTGCTCATTCTTTTTTTCCCAAGCCTTCCCCTCCCTTCCCCTCCAAACTCACAAACAAAGCCTCAAAAACCCCTCTCCAATACAATGTAAGGAGAAATTCTTTTCTAAATAGGTAGTGGTAACAAACAATAATCCTAATTTAAAGAATAACAAATAAATGGGAAATTCTCTAAAAAAAACAAATAAATGGGAAATGATTCTCTCAAAAAATTAATGGAAAATGATAAATGCAAAACAAAAACAAAAATCTAACAATATGGCATCATCATACACTAATTTAAAGGTTAAAAATTGTTACTCTATGTTTTAGAATGTGATGAATCATGAAATTGAGACAATAGAGAAAGAAAAGAAAGCATAAAGGTAATAGCAGGGATGAGAAAAGAAAAGAAACAAACATGTAACAATATGGCATCATATACACTAATTTAAAGGTTAAATATACACAAGGATGAGAAAAGTAATCTACACAGCAACAATGAAAAGCACTAACCGCAAGCGCAAAGGAAGAACAATTCTTATTTCTTACCGATGATGACAGAATGGAGGCCTTAGCTACAAATAAAAAATGAAGGAAACTTTGTTGGGGAAGGGATATTATGCAAGTGAAGTGACTAATTGCTAGATTACTGACGCAAATAATTAATCCACGGTTTAGGTTTACTGGAAAATAGAAACATGATAATCCAACGGTTCTAAATTGAAAACAGATGATGTGATAAATCCAATGTATGTCCTTATGTCAGAAAAATGAGTGGAGTAAAATAAATACGACACTATTCATATGCTTTCCAAAGTTTACATCATAGAAAATTGAGAAATGATATTTCAACATTCATTTGGTGACAACTTTTGTGACAACTTTCTCTATCATACTCACATTATTTTTTTTATTTTATCTCTCTATTGATATGGTTTCCGTGCTAATACTACTTTTTCTTTGTAAATTATGGTTGTCAAATAAGTTGTCATCAAATTGGTTGTTCAAATAACACTCCTCTGAAAAATTACTTGAGTAAAATAGTATGATACTGTTCACCTATATTTATGTCAATTATTGACTAAGGTAGTGGAGTAACTATTCAAAATAAAGATTAATAATTTTGGGACGGGTAATTTTAGGGGAAAAGACTAATAGTTTAATGGAATATTTAACGTTACATAAAAAAGGCTTAAATGCAGTTTTATCTCCCTCATTTTGATTGAATTTGGATTTTGCCTTTTATTTTAAAACTCAGAATGTTACCCCTCCTATTTTTATTTAATTCATATTTTTCAGGATTTTGCCCCCTCCCCCCACATTTGAGTTTATTTTGATTGATCTGGTAATGCTGACTTAGGTTAAATTATATTATATAAATATCTACATAATTAATTAATTTATATAAAATGTTCTTTTTAATTGTTTATTTTTTTAATGAAAAATTTTGAATTATTTTTTTCTTTCAAAAAATTAGAAAAATACTAAAACAATGTATAAAAAATACAGGATAAAAATGCATAAAATAAGTATGAAAATAGCAAATATTTAGAGGTTCAAACTTGTTTTTTCATGTATTTTAATTGAAATTTTTCTGCTATTTTTATTGTTTTTCTATTTTTTTGGTTTTTTTTTTGCGTTTTATTATTTTCTTTTTATTTTTTTTCTGAATTAATATTTTCTGATTGTTTCTTTATTTTTCTAGTATATTTCTGGTTCTTTATTTTCTTTTTTTTAAAAATTCTAGTCTTACATTTTTTTTATGTTTATCCTACATTTTTTCTGTATTTTTTCTTTTGTTTTTTCCGAAGAAAAAAATTGTTCAAAATGCTTTCAACAAAAACAATAACAACAACCAAGCCTTATCCCACTAAGTGGGGTCAGCTACATGGATCAAATGACGTCATAGTGTTCTATCAAAAACCATATTTGGATCCAACTCATTTAAGCCAAGAAAAAAAGGAATATCAAGGGAACTAATAATATAATATTGAAATAGGCAATTGTATATAATTGAAAGTGTCCATTCAAATAAAAAATGGAGGAGGTGCAGTCATTTTAGTCCCTCTAAATACACTTCACTGCCAATTTAGTCCACGTGGTTTGTTTTAGTTCAGCGACTTTTTTTAAGGAAAAAAAACAAACCAAACCAAACTAATGTGGTTTGAACTGGTTCGGTTTTTGTGAGAGAGCACATTATTTAAAAATTTGCCAACCAAACCGTGGTTGAGTAAAAAATTATCCAGAACTCATTCAAACCAAATGTTATTTTTGCGGTTTTTTTGTTTGGGTTGGTTCGTTTGCGGTTTTATATTGGATTGGTTCAATTTTGAACACCCTTAAGTTATACCATGGCTTGGATAGTCATTTGAAGGACAACTGTGAGTACTTGCTCTTTGGTAGATTTGTGCTATAGACCATGGTGGTTGTTCACCTTTGGTCCATCCTCTTTTGTGTCACAGACCATGCTGGTTGTTCACTTTTGGTCCGTGTTCTTCCGTGTCATGGGCTTCTTCGGTTGTGCCTATGTGGGTTTGGTAGCTCTCATGTTGAGGAGCCTTTTAGAACTAATTAGTGGTTGGGTGGGTGTTCTCACACCATAATAGAGAGGATGTTAAGGTGCTAATACCTACAACCATACACACTTATATTTACAGGTAATTACATATGTACGTGTATGTACTTGTAACTAGTTTTTCCCCTGTGCAATGCACGAGCAAAAAGTGATATATTGTACGACATTGAATTGTTGACACTTAACATAACAACAAAATACATAAGATACATTGTCATTCATATATATTTTAATATATTGTTATCTTGTAATAACTAACAAATAAAATGAATGCCACATCAATCACACCATTTTAGTTCGGTACCACATTAATGTCTTTTAATCATCAATGACCAAAATAATGGCTCAAAACAATTATATAGAGTAATAGAAAGAAAAAAAAGTAAACAAAACAGGTCCTTGTAGACAATATATTTGCTACCCCTTCATAGCTCCAAATAATCTGCAAAATAAATGAAAGATACATCAATTCAATTTGTATATCTTAAATAATGATGATAAAAACCTATAATATTCACCTATTATTAACATTTTCAACCCTTTCTTAGCAGCTACTCTTGACATGGCAACATACAACTGTCCATGTGTGATTTCTGACCGAGGTAAGTACAACCCAACCTTGGACAATGATTGACCTTGACTTTTGTTTATTGACATGTAATTGTTACCAATAAATGCGGCAAATACTTATGGACTTAATTAAATAGAAACTTAAAATCAAATACATGTTGCTCCATGTTTTGAGGGAATATGAAAATTTAAACTTAATTAAATAGAAATTTCAATCAAATACGTACTTATAACCTCCTATGTTTTTCGAGGAATATGAAACTTTAGACTTAATTAAATAGAAACTTAATTCAAATACATGTAACTCAATGTTTTTAAGGAATATGAAACTATGGACTTTTAATAGATATTTAAATCAAATACTTATAGCCTCCCGTGTTGTATGAATTGATCAGTAAAGAGTGGCAAAATATTTAGTCAGTTAACTATATACAATAACGTAAGATATGACAATAGACTCATGTTAGTAGAGGAATTAGTAAGTTGTATAATTAAGGAAATTAAGGAATTAAGTAACTAATAGTGACCATCTAATATTAGCATTGAACAAAGAAAGCCATGCAATTTCCCTAGCTTCCAGTTTCCTCCCTCTCGCATCTAAAACCAAATTGCATGTAGCTTTAAACTTAATTAAATAGAAACTGTAACATCCCATTAATTCTCACTAGACTCCAGAGTCATTTGGACACGTGAGAGGATAAATACTTATGAAAGGTTAATTATTAAAGGGAATATTTAATTGTGATGTGTTAGTTAACTGATAAATGGAGAATGCACAAGAATTATGAGGATTGCAAGTTAAAGAAGGGCAAATTAGTGATTTCACCTAAAGGCTATATAAGGACCAAACCTCATGTTTCTTTCATTTCTCTACTTCCTCTTTCTAAACAAAATAAGATTCCCAATCTTCTCTCTCGCCCTCCCCCTTTCATCCACTCTCCACCTAATTCATCAATCTAATCTTTCTCAAAGCAACATGCAATTGCATTAATGTGATTCTTAGAGTTTTGGGCTTAGTATATGTCGCGGTGATTTTCGGAGATCAAACTATTGATTAGCGTTGACTCACAATTTTTTTATTCACCACCGAACATTAATTTTTTCCAAGGAAAAGGGGGAAAAGTTTGAAATAACCCACATTTTAAAGACTTTAGGTTTGGGGGTTAGTTACGTAAAGGGAAGGTGTTAGCACCCTAAACGTCCGAGTATCCTACGGGAACCTCTTGATTTTATTTATCTTTTGGCTATAACTTACTTGCTTTAAAAAAGAATTAGAGTGATGATTAAAAAGAAAAGAAAAATTTGTTTTTTTTCTACATTTTTTGATTTGGAAGGACAAGGTCCTTTCCCTACGTACCTGTGAGGGATCAAAACCTCGTAGTTTGGGGTAAAAAGCCGAGTGATTTGTTTGATTTTTTTTTTATTATTTTTTGGAAAAAAGTTTTAAAAATAAGAAGCCAAACGGAAAAGAGGAAATTTGTTTGGTATTTTTTAGTTTCAAGAAAAAAGTTTAAATATACTTAAATGCATTAAAGTTTTTATTAAAGAAAATTAAATAGAAAAATCTCTTGATGAGAATCAAGGTTTTTTAGGAAAAGTGTTCTTTTTTTGAAATTTCTTTTTTGGACTATTTGAATGTTTTTTTTATTTATTATTTAAAACCTAAAAATTAATGTGACGATAAAATAAAAGCGCGAGAGATTTTCGTAATGACGTTGGATCAAAACGAAACCCCTTCCCCCTGGATATTAGACTAATCCAATTTTTTTTTTTTTTTTGCATTTTATATATATATATATATATATATATATATATATATATATATAAAAGTTGAATAAATAAATAAAAGACAAGGCATGCTTTTTTCCTTTAATGGATTTTGATGGGGATTTGATGGTGTTTAATGATGAATTTTAAAAGAGGAATGTGAAATTTGACACTTGAATTGGCTTGGATTGTGGCACAGCTGGGAAAAAAAAATTCGGACCCCTCGATTAGAAGAGAGAAATTAAGATGAATAGAAAAGCAGATAAGAGAGAATAGTTATAATGTTTGACGATAATAATAATGACCAGTATTGAGAGAATAAAACCTTGATTTATAATGAATTCTTGGTGAGGGAAGTTTATGAAGTCGAAAGTAATGACGAGGTGGGATAATAACTTTAGATTAGAACGAGGTTCAAATTAGGAGAATGGTTGACGTATAAATGACGATGAATGTGAGGACTAAGTAATAAGATGTAAAGTCACGTTAATGAGAAGAATAAGTATGAATGAGTTAATGACGATGGTAATGTAGAACCTAGTTGTAAAGAGAGGAGATGTTATGATAACGAATAAGTAAACAACTTAAGGCTAAGAATGAGGAATATGGTATGATATCATAATAAAGTATATATAGATCCTAGAATAGATGAGAAAATAGAGAATGTCTGTGAGATAGATAATAAAATAAAATAGAGGGATAGTGACGTAGAAATGTGTCGCGCGTAAGGGTTGGATTAATGAAGGTATAATGTGGTGATATAAATGTCTTGAGAGGAACAAAATGGTGAGGAATCTTAGGACTGTAATGAAGAGTGATGATGAGTAATGTTATGTAAACTTATAAATACGTGTGATGAAAGTTGATGAGGTCTATATCATAAAGATGTTGAGAGTGATGATGTCTATATTACGATATGAGAACTGATGATGTTTATATTATAATTATGACAAGAATGGTGAAGTTTATTTCTAACAAAAGATGGGAGTGAGAGAGTTAAAGATCATAGAAATAAGAATAGGTGTTGTTTGTTTATATGGGTGATGAACTTGGAGATGTTTAAGGAGTATAAGGACGATAATGGTGACGTGTATTTTTAGTTGATGAAGAAAATAAAGAGGTTTAAAATAATTTTTGTAGTGATGTTGTTGATGTTTAATAATATTTGGTGATGTAAGTGGTGATGGTTATATATGGTGATGTTTAGAGAGTATGGTGATGAAATGGTGAGAATATTTACAATTGGTGATGAAAATGGTGATGTTTAATTATAGTGATGTTCTTGTTTATGTTGTGGTGTTTTGCATATTAGGGAGAGTCGTGCAATAAGGAATGATGTGTTGAAGCATATTTACTTGACGAGTCGGTCCCCATGCATGCATAATAGAATTCAGTCTAGGAAAAATGGTGATGAAAAGTCCAGTAATATATCTCTGGCAATTTGATGATGAAAAGTCCAGTAACATATCTCTGGCAACTCAGTGATGATAGGTGTGGTACCACATTCATATAGGTCTTAGGATGAGTCCATATGCATTTAAATGACGTACTTGTTCTTGTTATTTTTTAATGTGAAGTGTGATGTGTTGGTGTGATATACGATATGTTGAGAAAGAATAATAGATGTTGATGATCTTGTAATGGTGGAATATTGTTCTTATGATATTTCAATATTGTGAATGTTTCCTTATAATTTGTTATGGCTGGATTTCTCACCCTTTTCTTGTTGTTGTATTTATGGTGTCTGTACCCGTGGGGTACAGATACTTAGGAAGAGGAGATCTAGTTGCAGGACGCTTAGAAGGCTGCAACAGAACTTATCTTCTGTCAATTTTATTTTAGTAATGATTAGACATGTAGTCGAATATGAGCTTTAATATGTAACACCATGGTTGGGGTTGACGATGAATTTATTTATATTTGAGTTTAAATCTTGAGATCTATAGTTATTTCTATTTCGATGTTGAATGACAAGAGAAATTTTTATTAATGAGATCAGAGAATTGTTGAAATTATTATTTAAAAGAAAAATTTATGTTATTATGTGATATCATGTGATGTTTTGTAACATCCTAATTATTAAATTTATTCGTATTATTTAATAATTATCGTCGGGAAATAGGGTGTTACAATGGACACTTATATCAAAAGAGGATGAAACAAGCTTTTGGCAAGAAATGTCGCCCCCGTGAAGGAGACCTTGTGCAAAAAACATATATGTATCTTATTAACCAGACTCCAGGGGCAAGTGGACGCCTAACTATGAAGGCCTGACATTCCTGACTTGGTACAAAGAGCCTTTGGTTTCCATTCTCAACATCCCTGACCATCTTCATGCAAATCTTACAGACAAAGTTAGTGACTTCATGCTTAACTCTCATTGGTGCATTCCATCCCCGGTGCTGGATGTCTTCCTTGCTTTAGGTCATTTCACGCAGCAAATTACTTTTCCAAGTGTTGCTAAAGATGACAAATTAATTTGGAAAGGTAACTCAACTGGTGTTCCATCTTTTAAGGATGCTTTCCGCTTTAAATACGGTCATGGGCAAAACATTAGCTGGGCCAAATCTACTTGGAGCCCGGACATTCATCCGTCCTTATCTTTCCTAATCTGGAGACTTATGCATGACAAGATGCCCACTGATGAAAATTTGATGCTCAGAGGGAGCTCAATGCCTTCAATGTGTTCTTCTTGCCAATGTTGTGCCGAAACCACTACTCACTTATTTTTTGATTGTACTTTTGCTCTAAAATTGTGGTCTTGGTTAGCTGGCATTCTTAATAAATCCTTGCAATTTAATTCAATGAGTGAAGTATGGTCTCTTTTGGATCTTCATTAGACTCCTCAATGTAAAGTGGTGGTCAAAGCTTGCATCTTCAATATAGTTAATACTATTTGGTATAGGAGAAATCAAATTCGTTTTCAAAGGAAAGTGATTCATTGGCGCAGTGCAATAAACTTGATCATCTCCAAAGTTTCCCTTGCTGGTAATTTGACATCCAAAACGGCTGCTTCAAACATATATGAATTCACTATTATGAAGTCTTGCAAGGTGAATATTCGGCCTCCTAGAGCGCCCTCCATTAAGGAAATCATTTGGTCTCCTCCTTTGCCCTCATGGATTAAAATTAACACAGATGGTGCTGCTATTAAAAACCCCTCAAGATCTACTGCAGGGGGGATTTTTCGGAATTCTGATGGTGCTTGCTTGGGAGGTTTCACTCATTTTATTGGTCCGGCGGATATGTTGTTCGCGGAGCTGACTGCCGTTATGATTGCTATTGTGATTGCCGTTTCCAGGGGTTTTTACAACTTGGCTCGAATCTGATTCTCAACTTGTCATCATGGCTTTCAATTTGAAATTGGTTGTTCCTTGGGAACTAAGAAACAGATGGGAAAATTGCTGGCAGTTGACTCGCAACATGAGGTTTTGTGCTTCACACATTTATAGAGAGGGAAATACTTTCGCCGACAGTCTTGCTAATTTTGGTTTATCTCTCTCTTCATTTGATATATTTTGGTTTGATGTTATTCCTGATTTTGTCAGGGGAGAGTACATTGGGAATAGGTTGGGAATGCCCAACTTTAGATTTACTACCTTCTGAAAAGGTCTTGGTCTATTCCCCCTTTTCTTTCTTGTACTTTCCTTTCTTTTTCAATGAATTGAGCTCATGTTCTTTACTTAAAAAAAAAACTATGAAGGCCTGTGTGCAATGACTCTTGCGATTATGGATGGTGACAAACTCGCACATCTTGTGAACGCCGATGCAATCAAGAAATACTTTGTCTAAAAATATAAGAACAACTCAGTAAGTCGCAAACCTGAAAAGATGGCTTAAGCAAAAATGAGCGTCTCAATGGACTGAAAACCCGAAAGGGCTGTCCAGGCAAAAATTAGAGACATAAAACAGAAAATGATTATCCTGATAGGTTGAAAACCCGAAAAGGCGATCTATGCAAAAGTTAAGGATTATGACAAAGAAACTGCATCGGGTCAGACATGATTCACTTGGGGAATTTCAGCTGTCAAAAGACCTCCGATTTGAAGCATCTGCAAATCAAAGACTCGGAGCGGTGGAATTCAAAGTTGTTAGGGAGAATAACAGTTATTGTTTTCAATGTACGTTTCTCATATATTTACCATTTTCCGAATTTTGCAAAGATCCGTGGAACCACGCCATTAGCAGGCCACCACTCAATTAATCAAATTTGAGCATGTGCCCATTTATTTGGAATTATAAGTAGAATGTATAATTAATCTTCAGAGTCATATATTAACATTATCTAGGAAAATGGATACTTATAATTATGTAGAAACATTGTCAAAAAATTATGTT
This sequence comes from Medicago sativa, assembly GCF_051527215.1. Taxonomy (NCBI): domain Eukaryota; kingdom Viridiplantae; phylum Streptophyta; class Magnoliopsida; order Fabales; family Fabaceae; genus Medicago; species Medicago sativa. The sequence goes on from NC_140749.1 coordinate 52,938,503, forward strand.
GGCATTTTTGTTTTTAATATCTTATATAATAATACATTTTCAAGGTCAAAGAAATGGAAAGGTAAAAAACATAAATTAAAGAGTACGGAAAATTTTGATATAGAATTAGATTATACGTTTATAACTAACATACAATATTTTTCATATTAATGGTTATCTGACACCCTAAACTTAAATCCAAGATGAGGAAATCAATAGTTTTTGGTAACATTTTGTAAGAAGTATAATATTTAAAATAATTCTCAGAAGAAAAAAAATCAAGACACTTATTCCATCAAAACAATAATTTGGATAAAACTTATTCCCATTGTTTGTATTTCAATGCATAAACTCATTATTTTTTTCAACCAGGCATCACCTATCAAAGCGTGAATTTACAAGGAACAATGACTACAAAATAGAACATTATAAATACAAGTAAAAGTGGATAAACATCTTTGATAGTCACCAACACACTGGCTTCCTCTGAACGTTGTTTAAATTTGCGGATGATGCAATTTCCTAACACAAACCGCGAAAATATTGTTATATTAGTAGTCTATAAAAAATTTATATTAATACTCATGATCTCCTTAATTTTATAATCGTCCAGCAAATATTGAATGATGTTTTGCATATAAACTAAAAATTTATTCAATATAAACACTACATTGATGTTTATATATTGAAAATAATCATGAGTTTTCAATATATTATCATATCAACCTTTTCATATATGTATATAAAAATTTATTTATGGAGATATAAGCATATAAAATCTGCAATAGATGCGGTGTAAACACTGAATATTGTTTTGCATATAAAATAAAAAGTTATTTAATAGGAACACTATATTAATTTTGATTTTAAAATAGTTATGAGTGTTTAAAATTTTATCATATCGACTTTCTCATAATGTATATAAAAATTTCTTTATGCAGATTTAAGTACATAAAATCCGCAACGAGTGCGGTGCAAATATTGAACAGTGTTTTGCATATAAAATAATAAGTTATTTAATAGAAACACTACATTAATTTTGATTTGAAAATAGTCACGGGTTTCCAATATTTTATCATATTGATTTTCTTATATATGCATATATATTTATTTTATTCATATATAAGCACATAAATTCTACAATGGGCGAGGTGCAAACATTGAACAGTCTTTTGCAAATAAAATAAATAGTTATTAAATAGAAACACTGCATTAATTTTGATTTTGAAAACAGTCATGAGTTTTCAAAATTTTATCATATCAATTTTCTCATATATCTGCATAAAAATTTGTTTTCGCATATATAAGCAAATAAAATCCATAACGTTTGCAGTTTAAATATTTAACGGGAAATAATTTTTTTTTGAGTGAGTAAAATAAAATTTATTTAATAGATACACTACATTAATGTTGATATTTTGAAAATAGTAATAATAATAATAATAATAATAATAATAATAATAATAATAATAATAATAATAATAATAATAATAATAATAATAATAATAATAATAATAATAATAATAATAATATCTTTGGATTAAACATAATTTTTGCGTTGATTTCAAGCAAAACAGATTCTAATGACGAAGATTGCAACAAAAAATGAAACTAATCAATGGAAGTGTTGGTGTATTAAGAGAGGAGATGGTAGGGTTATAAAATTGGAAATTTATACTTAAATTGCTAAATCAATCGTATGAATATATATTTTTTTAAAACTCGGTATCCGATCCAAGGACTGACTAATCTGAGGAGATCAATCCCACCGCCTACTTGCGGGAGCCTATTTAAAGTCAGAGCAAAGCTCTGTGTGCACTTGCCCACCAAAATTTGCACCAAAGGTAATCGAACCTGAGACCTTGAAAGGAGCACACTTCAAGATCCCAAGTCAACCATTAGGCCAATCCAAAATGGGGCGATTGTAGGAATATTATCTTGAAGTTGTAACAAAAATGAAGAATATTCTTGCATATCATTGTACTATCAAGATTGAGTTTTGCATCTTGTTTCAACTACCTTGTTGATTTATTTCTCTACCTACCTTTTCTTTTCTGTTGACACTATTGCTTTATTTAATATTAGGGATTAATTGAATTTATTTTCTCAAAATATAAAAAAAATTATGAGTATAAACTTATATTTTTTTTAAAAAAAGTATTCAAATAGACTAACCTGCACTTACAAAGATTACTAATACACCTCACAAAATTATAAGGGGGACACGTAAAGAAGTCTGGACAATCACCAGCGACGGTGCACTTTAGATCTGCAAAGTAAAATAACAATAAATCAACTTTATCAAAAGGTAATGAAAGGTTGTGTATAACATAAAGAACAAAATGGAAAACCACTTACCTTTACCGGTTACAACAAAAATTAGAGAAAGAAATATAATCAAAGCATAAAGAGACTTGGAAATTTGAGCCATATTTTTCCTCTTTTCAATGTAATGACTTGAAACTTATTTCAACACTTTATAAGTAAAATATTCGCTTTGTTAATTTCAGGTAAATAGTTTTTACCCCTTAGGTACCGCAAGAAGCCATTAATAATCGTAGTTGTTAAATGTTACTAAGATAGATCAAGATGTCGTATTTACCCTTTAGCTCACTTAATTGATCACTTAGCCTTATTAAATTCCAAAAAAATCTTTAGATTTTCTTTTTATTCGAGATTTTCATGATAGCCAAGGGAAAAATATGAAAAGACAAATAATATTGATGTACGATAAAAACATTAGGTTTAATCCCACCGTGATCTTAGCTCAGTTGGTAAGGATATTGCATATTATATGCAGGGGTCGGGATTCGAACTCCGGATACCCCACTTCTCCACATTAAAATGTGTGAGCTCTAGCCACTAGGCTACTTGACAAAAAAAATAGTTTAAAGTTTATGCATCAATTAGGTGACAACACATTTATTTATACATTAAAAATGATAATTTGTTTTTGACAAAATTATAAGATCAAATTCGTGACAACCAAAACGAAAAAATGCGATATTTCGTATTTATCATTAAATAATGAAATTCAGGTTCAGTTAAAAGTAGAGATTTAAGAAATCTTTTAATAAAGATAAATGATATCACAAAATTAGATATTCTTTCAAACAAGATTGGAAGTGTTAATAGCCACCAATCACAAAATTAGATATATATTTCATATTGACAATGAATCACAAAATAGCCACTAATCATTTGCATAACCTTTAAAAGTATCAATATGAAAAAAGAAAACAAAGGTTGAGGGCCAAAAATCACACCTACAAAAACAAATCTAAGGAAAAGAATAAGCTGTTAGTCTATATGGCCTATAAGGTTGCTGTAACACCCATACTAAACGTACCTATGAAGTTTAACATGTGCGTTATAATCAGTACTGGATACATTAAAATTTTCAACAATAAAAGTTCGAATGAATATTATATACAACAAATCACTTTCGTACAAACAAACATATAATACATCTCGTCCATACATAAAAATATATCCTCCAAGGTCCATGACATCCTGCCACGATATGAACGCTCACTTGTTGAGATATCTATCCGGCTTCGATCTTGCCTATCATCCTGCTTATCTGAAACAAATAAGGATTGGGATGAGACATAATGCCTCAGTGAGTTCCTCTAAATCCTAGGCTATAGGTAACCTCGGGGGAAACCTACGGTCACCACGTGTCTACATTACAACCTGACGGTAGATTATACGCATGCTTTCCTAGACGGTCGTGCATGCTAGATCGGTCATAGGTGTTATACCCTAATTTTGGACCTAAAAATACTTGTTCAATTCTTCCTTTCTTGCATTATAAGTCATTTGATATGTCTCTGATTAATTGCATCGTTCTCTGCATTTTATTTCAATGTTGTTTGCAAAATTCACATAAAAGGGTATTTTAGTCATTTCCTGCATTCAACTCATTTTAATCCTTGAAAATTGTTTGAGTCTTTTAAATTGGTTTGTATAAGTCCTTGTTTCAATCTCATGTCAAAATTCATTTCAGAAAATATCAGTTGAGTCATCTTTTAGTCAGTTTAGCCCCTAGGGGCATTTTAGTCATTTCCTGTGTTATAATTTCTTTCAATCTTTTAAAAATTTGTTTAAGTCCTTTCAAATAGTGTGAATAAGTCTTCATTTCAATTCTATGTCAAAATCCATTTTAAAATTGCATTTGAAGTCATTTTTGAGTCAGTTTTGCCCCTAGGGGCATTTTGGTCTTTTCATGTGTCAAAACCCTGTTTAAATCCTAAAAATTGTCTCTGAGTCTTGTATAAGTTCTTGCTTTAATTTCCTGTCAAAAATCCATTTTAAAATTTCATCTGAGTCATTTTTAGTCGTTTTAAGCCCCTAGGGGCATTTTGGTCATTTCACATAATATTTCTGATTCGTTTTAATCTGCTTTGTTGTTTTTAATCGTCTCGCTTTACGTTAATTTTCAATTTACTTTTTCAATTCAATTTTAGTTTTAATTTTCATTTCGGTCCTTGTACTTTTGTTATTTGCATTTTAATCCCTTTTTAAGTTTGTTAGAGTCCAAGTGCCATGTGTCCAAATGCTATTGGTCCTTAAGAGTTTGTTACAAGTCTAGTGCCACATGTCCCACTCCAATTGGTCCAAGGCCTACCACATCACCTATATATGTCAAACCATGGTCAATTTTCAACACCATTAATCATTCAATCATTGGCACAAAAATCATAAAAAAATCAAGTTCTCTTCTCCCTCTCTTTTTTCCTCACGTGACCATTTCCTCTTCCTCCCTAACAACCCTCTCTCTCCACCATAACCACTTTTTCTCCACCACTCCTCCTCCCTAACTAACCACTTCACCACCGTAACCAACCCTCCCAACAGCCTCCAACCACCATTCAAACATCCTAACCACCCTAAACCGCCCCAATCTTCATCATCAACACCCAATCCCCGATCCAATTCATTCTTTCGCTCCTCCACTTTCGTTCAACAACAACAAGCCAACAACAGATTCGTTTTCGCAATCCAAGAACAAAATTCGAATCCACCGAAGCACAATTAGTATCTGCATCGTCCAAATCCATACAAAATCGAATTGGTTTGAAAAGGAAGAGAAGAAATACGAATTGTAGTGGAACCAATGAAGGTGAACGAATCGCAAGGCAAGGCATAACAAGAGCACAACGAATCCAAACCGGTCTGTGAAAGAGAAAGGAAGAGCTGTTCCATTGAGCATCGAAACCGGATCAGATGCTTAAAACTCAGGTCCAATTTGAAGGTAATTGATGCTAAACCTTTTGTTTCTGTGTTGTGTAAACCGAATATATGTTGTTCCTTTAAAGCTTTGAGTCGTTGATTTCAAGTGTAGATCTAGAGTATTCTATGACTTTTTTGTGAGAAGTGTTTTGAGAAAGTAATAGAGGACGAAAAGAGCTTCATTTTGATGTGTATTTTGTTGAAAACGGAGGTGTTTGGCTAAACTCCGGCGGCGGCGCCGCCACTCTAAGGTGGCCGGCCACCGCGCCGGAGTGATGATGTTGGCCGGAGAAGATGAGCTTTCATCTTCTTTCTCTTTTTACCCAGAAACGTAAAACAAGAAGAGAGAAAGAAGTATGTGTGAAATGAATGAAAAAAAACCAAGCCCAAGCCTTTTATACTCATACCAACCGAACCGGGTTTTTTAACCCATCACCCAACCGATCCATGACCCATCACCCTACCCGTTTGCATCCTGGATTGGGCTTGGGCCCTTTTTTGCTTGCAGTTTTGCTTCAGTTGAGTTTTTCTTGCTATTCCTACACGACCTGATGCTGTTTGCACCCATGTCTCATCCAAAACTTTCAAAAAATCCCCAAAAATGTGCGAATGATTTTCTTTATATTTTTTGAGGAATCTTGGTGTATTTATACGTTAAGTGTTGGTCAAAAAAATGAGGAAATAATTCGTTCCTTTGTTAATTCAATTCTTTTCCATTTCTTGAAAAATCTTGTTAAGAACTTCCAAAAAAATTGTGAACTCTCTTGCAATTATTTTTGATGCTTGAAATTGGTTTCTCATGATATTTTGGTATTTTGAAAATTGATAAAAATATATAGGGAGATTTCTTGTGGCTTTTTGACTTTTTGATAATTTCTTGTGAAAATTTTGCATGTTCTTGATCCCAAAGTCTTGCTATGGCATATTGATCCTTGGTGTGAGAGTTTGCAATGTGTATACCCCTGATTTAGAGTTGTTCTTTACTGTTTTGGAGTGTGATTTGTTAGTTCCTTGTGTTATAAGTCATGTGAATAATTCTATGTGGAATTAAAGTGTAAAATAGGCCTCAAGTGCTTCATAATTGCTTAGTTTAATGCTTCTCTCTAATCCTCATGGTTAAAATTGAAATGGAACCTTTAAAAATTGATTGAAATATGAGGGTTAGGAGTGGTGAATTGGCTTTGCTTTTGTGGTCAAGTTTTGGGTATGTTTTGCCTTTGTTTTGGTGTATCTTGAAGTTTTGTGATGTTTACTTGATTACATCTTCTGACCATATTACATACTATGCTACTAACCATTTTGTTCATCATTTCATAAAGCATTCCCATCTCATCTCATATTCACCTTTATCTTCTTGCAATTTAATTTGTACCAAGACTTAGAATGTAATACTTAGGAGCTTTTGTAATATTTTACTTCATGCCATTTTTAATTCTTGCAAGACCATAGAATGTATCTAGGGTATGATGTAATAAGGACAATGGACTCTAATGATGTACACCGACACAAGCACCGACACATGCACACACTTCACCTTAGGTATATAGCTAGAATATGCATGTTTAGATGTGTGTTTAGGATTGTATGATTAGATGAATGTTTAGGCTTTATACTTAGAGAAAATCAATTTTCCAAAAAAAATGTGAACAAACTATCACTCAAATCATTTTCAAAATAAACCTTGGGGTCAAAACCCCATTGAATTTTCCTTTTATTTTCTTAATCAAACTTCGATGAAAAATAATCAAACTTTGACTTCTTTTGCAAATGACTAATTCAACCTCACAATTTCCCAATCTCATGCCCTTGAGGCCTCTTTCCATTCTTCAAAATCCAATTTTCAAACTTAAAATCAACCAACAAAAACAAAAACATTTTTGAGAGAGAACTACGGTGGATTTGATCCCTTAAACGGGTACGTAGGCAAGGAACAAAATTCCTTCAATTCAACTAAAATAAAAATCCAAAAAACATTCTTCTCCCTCCAATTCTTCACTTAGAAAATTCTTAGGTTTAATATCATCTTTCAAAATAGCATTTAAAAATAGAGCGCGCGCGTAGAAATTAAAGACGGTTCCTATAGGATACTATAGTCGTTATGGGTGCCTAACACCTTCCCGTAGAGAAAACAACTCCCGGACCTCGATTCTCAAGGGTTTTGCTTACTTTTTCCCTTCCCAAGAAAAAATAAGATATCACCGGTTTAAAAGGTTCAAACGTAATCAATGTTTGACACCCGAAAACCAAGATAAAACAATAGGTTCATCTTACTTGTCATAGGTCTTTACTAACATAATACGTGTCATGGCGGTTTAAGGGAACCTAATACCGCTATGCCAAGAATCGCTAAATGCACCCGAGGCCTAAACATAACATTTTCATGACACGGTCCTAAACCAGACAATTAGGGAAACCTAAGATCGTCATCGATATACATTCATATCTTGCTCTAATGCATGTCTTGCTCATAGCTAACATCATATCATAACGTATTCATATCGTATCATACATTGTCATATTCATTCATTCATTCATTATGTTAGCGTTGAACAAACAATCATTATCTTGATTCATTTTACGGAGAGCCCCGGGGTGGAGTAGCCCCAAGTACAATCCCATACCTCCCTCAGTGAAGTGCGGGCCCCCCTTGCGGAGCTTATCCCATTCTCACGACACCTACGTTTTTCTTACTCAATGACATGCATGCCCTTCTCGTGGAGCTTATCCCGTTCCCATGAAGAGAACCCCTTGGGATCCAACCTAGCTGGATCACATATGGCACCTACATCATTCATAAAGTTATAGCCTTAATCATTCATGTAAGGTTAAACCTATACATGTTTTCTCATTTACCTCGAATCCGGGATCGATCCGATTAGCGGTAAAATACCTACTTAATCAAACATGTTCATTCTTAATCATTGTGGAGAGATTAACTTTCAATCCACGGCTTATCATGCGTGCAGACTCATTCTTAGACATGTTCGAAGAGAATATACTTTGCGTCTTACTTTCATATTCCTATACTCGTCATACTTAGGGATTCATGTTATCTTTCTAGTTCTCGATGACTATGTTGAGGCTCTACATTCATTCCCTTTCTTAATTCATCATCTACCCGAGTAATTCAGCTTAAACTCTCTTATGCCATCCTTGCCATACATGCTAAGATTGCCATGATTTTCATTTCAAGAATCATTTGATGTTATGTGCATTGCCTAGATGTTGTCTTGGGGTTATAAAGTTGTAAAACGTCAAATGAAAGGCTTCGGAAAGCACCACCGACCCTAGAATGGGCCAACATGCCAAAAGCATATTGGCCCATCCAGAGACTTTCGCAGATGGCGTGATTTTCTGGGCAGCTGTCTGAAGAATTTCGCTATTAGCGAAATATTTCGCTAATAGCGAAATATTTCGCTAATAGTGACTTTCTTCGGGTCTGTGGTGTAAAATTTGCAATTTGACCCAAAAATCGTCCAAATCGATCCTGCAATGCACTATGAACATCCAACAACTTACATATCATTATAAAACATTTTTCATGGCAATTTTAACATGAACAAAGCAAGATCAAAGGCAAAGGTACAAAATTCATATTTTCTTAAACTTAACATAATTCATGTTTTTCTTGCAAAATTAGCACATAATCCCAAGGGAGGGTTCTATCTAAGAAATCACCTAGCATGCTTCTTGTGTTTGCTTCAAGTTCCAAGCTTCCCAAGTTCAAACCCTAACTCCAACTTCCTCAAATCATGCTAAAACCTCTTCCTTTTGATGTTTTCTTGTCCAAGAAGCTTCTACAATCCATATTTAATCACCAATTTCATGTTTTGTGTAGCTTTGATGACTTAAAGAAGGAAGGATTGGGGCGGCCTTAGAGAGAAGGAGGAGAGAAATTCCCTTCTCAAAAACCTAGAGAGAGAAATTCCCTTCTTCAGTACATCATATTCGGATACCAATTATTGCTCTTGTTAAATTGACCATTACTTTGAGTCACAAGAAGAAACCTTCCGAATCCTACATGTATTCTTCTTATCATAGAACATATTCTTTCTTTACGACTAACAGTTCTTGTGCGCATCAGACATCACTGACTATAAAAGTCTCATTACTTACTTAACATTTCGAGAACTCCTCGCTCGTCTCAAATACTTTTCTCAAAGATTCTTACTATCAAATTCCATGTTCCATGGTTACTGTCAACAAATTACCGTTTAACTTCCGTTGCGCCACTCTGATTCCCACCGGTTAGCTTTAACCAATACTCTAATCCATTGAGACGAGTGAAACTTCACATTCTTTTTTCCTATATGTTACCATCCTCTTGAACTCTTTCTCAATACCTTTCATGTGGCAACCAACGTCACAATCTTTCACTCCTTATTGCCTCGTAAGATTGAATCTCACGATAGATATCATATACTCGTACATACCTTCCTTGAATAATCAACATTGTATCTTCGTATCCTCTCTTGCTATGCTTTGGTTAATCATACCAATGCTTGTTCGTTGATTTTTTTCTCAAAGAAAACTTCACAAATTAGCACACGGGTCATTGGCGTTGACGATCCCTCTTTATATAAGAACATAGTAAATCTGGGTCCCAGTTGTTGCTCTAAAATCACGGAATGAGTTGACAACACAACTGTGCCATCAAATCTTAGTTCCAGTGAGTTTAGCCCACTCTACATGAGTCGTAACAGACCGGTACTTGCAAAATTTCATTTAAATTCAAGAACGTCAACTCCAATCACCCATATGCATGTATTTATTTTCAAAATTTGGCAAACTTTAGAATTCATCATTACACCAAGCCTTAGTAAGTCAATTAAGCAAAACATAGATTCGAGGGATACTCATTGCTCCAACAAAATCCAGAAATCTTGTGATTGAACATAACTCTTCACCACTTTTACTTTCCGTCTCATGTCTTACATCCATAACGTCCATTCCATATGCTGAAACCTCTAACCTCTTGGTCTAAGCTCCTTCTTAACTCTTGACACCTTAACTTCTAATGTTATCTTGAACCAGATTGATTTCGTTAATGATTGCCCATGCACTTTCTTCTTTAGAAATCATAGGATGTAATGTGCATTCGATACTTGATGTTATAAAGGGTGTTTATTGTGTAAAAGATTGTGAAAACAACCTCCTAATAGCTACTACTGACCCTAGAGATGAACTGTCAGTTTTCGGAAAAACTGAAATTTTCGCCCCAGGTTCGCTATCAGCGAAACCCTCTGGAGTAGTTTCGCTATTAGCGAAATTTTCGCTATTGGCGAGTTTCTTCAGCTAAATTTCCCAAAAACCATACTTTGTATAAAATTCTTATTTCTCAAGTAATCCAATGCACATCATCCATTCTGAACGTCATAAAAAACAATTTTATAACTTTTGCATGGCAAGCATTAACATCGATCGATACAATTCACGACACATTAGAAACTATAGTCTCGTTCGTCATAGGACTTAACATAAAACTTTCACATCGAACCTTATCTTCGTCCACTATGAGTGGTTAAACTTGTTTCTCTACCGATTCACTCATCATTCCAAAAGTTAGAACCTTGTCCACTCTGGACATTCAGATCTTTGGCTTCGTTCTCATATCTCTATCCCTGAGAGCTTACTAATTTCATTAATACTCAACTATGTCGGAGCACTACATTTTACTCTTAACATACTTATGCTCCCGGAGGAAACAAACTTTGACTGTCCAGTTCACCAGCCACCTTCTGGCACGATTAACTCTTACCTTCATTTGCTCCGATTCAACTCTATCACATACTTCATTCCTCCTGGGTCCTATTCAGCTCTCAGGCATCCGTTCTAACCGTCGAGTGTTAAATTGAGTTGATCAGGCTCATCTAACATCAACAACCAGGACATTTACCTGGAACCTAATGGTCCCCCCTACTTTAGTTGTAATTTAATGACCCATGGCAGGATCTGAATCGACCTGCTTTGATACCAAATGTAACACCCATACTAAACGTACCTAGGAAGTTTAGCATGTGCGTTATAATCAGTACTGGATACATTAAAATTTTCAACAATAAAAGTTCGAATGAATATTATATACAGCAAATCACGTTCGTACAAACAAACATATAATACATCTCGTCCATACATAAAAATATATCCTCCAAGGTCCATGACATCCTGCCACGATACGAACACGCACTTGTTGAGATATCCATCCAGCTTCGATCTTGCCTATCATCCTGCTTATCTGAAACAAATAAGGATTGGGATGAGACATAATGCCTCAGTGAGTTCCCCTAAATCCTAGGCTATAGGTAACCTCGGGGGAAACCTACGGTCACCACGTTTCTACATTACAACCTGACGGTAGATTATATGTGTGTGGTCATGCTTTCCTAGACGGTCGTGCATGCTAGATCCGTCATAGGTTCATCTTACTTGTCACAGGTCTTTATTAACATCATACGTGTCATGGAGGTTTAAGGGAAACTAATACCGCTATGCCAATAATCGCTAAATGCACCCGAGGCCTAAACATAACATTTTCATGACACGGTCCTAAACCGGACTATTAGGGAAACCTAAGATCGTTATCAGTATACATTCATATCTTGCTCTAATGCACGTCTTGCTCATAGCTAACATCATATCATAACGTATTCATATCATATCATACATTGTCATATTCATTCATTCAATATGTTAGCGTTGAACAAACAATCATTATCTTGATTCATTTTACGGAGAGCCCAGGGGTGGAGTAGCCCCAAGTACAATCCCATACCTCCCTCAGTGAAGTGCGGGCCCCCCTTGCGAAGCTTATCCCGTTCTCACGACACCTACGTTTTGCTTACTCAGTGACAGGTGGGCCCTTCTCGCGGAGCTTATCCCGTTCCCATGAAGAGAACCCCTTGGGATCCAACCTAGCGGGATCACAAGAGACATGGCACCTACATCATTCATAAAGTCTTAGCCTTAATCATTCATGTATGGTTAAACCTATACATGTTTTCTCATTTACCTCGAATCCAGGATCGATCCGATTAGCGGTAAACCACCTACTTAATCATACATGTTCATTCTTAATCATTGTGGAGATTAACTTTCAATCCACAGCTTATCATGTGTGCATACTCATTCTTAGACATGTGCGAAGAGAATATACTTCATTCGAGTTTACGGAAGATATTCAATTTACGAAAGATATTCATTTGAAGTTTTAATGTTGTAAATTTTAATGTATCCAGTAATAAACTAATGCGCACACTAAGCTTTCTAGATACGTTTAGTGTGGGTATTACAGAGGAGGAGTCCCTTCAAATAAAATTGGAGGAGGTGCATTCATTTTAGTCCCTTTAAGTGTACTACAATATAAATTTAGTTTGTGGTTCAGTACAAAAAATTAAATTAGTCTCTAAATGATCAAACTCATTGCCACTTTATTTCTTGTCGTTACTTTTCTATTTGTTGAATGTTATCGTTGACGTGTGCAAGGACTAAAATGAAAATAACTAAAAAAAAAATTAATAGGTTAGATGATTAAAAATTCCCTAAAACCCTTTGAGTTTCCCTCCATGTTTCTCTCTCACACACATGCGCGCGCGCGCACACACACTTTTCTCCCCTCCCACACCAACACGTTGGTGTCTGTCTCCTCAACTACCGGGAGTGAATGTACATCGACGTCGTGTCATCTTCATCATCCCAAGTGACTATCAATAACAAAAACAAAAAGGTATATTCTTTGTCATATCCTCGTGTTCTTGTTTAGGAAAGTTATGTTCTTTATCATCTTGTATGTTTAGAGTTTAGATTCTAATTTTATGTGATTTTGGGGTAATGAATTTGTTATCATCTTTTTGATGATTCACTTAAAATTGTAGATTTTACTTATCATCTTGCATGTTTACATATTGTTAGCAAAGATTGGTTCAATTAATAAAAAGTTAACTGACCCACAAGTTCGTGAGTTTAATTTCGATTGTCAATGTTAGGACTTCTTTTATAACTAATATATAAGTACATATATTAATGTTCATTACCTTGAAGACTTCCTTGACCTTGGTCCAACTCTCCAAAAACTTTTTCTACCAAAAAATATGAAGCATACTTGGGTATGGCATCTTTAGATAGATGATATCCTTATATATAAATATAAACATTGTAATGGACGTGTATGCAACACTCGGATATGAAAACATAATTTTAATTTGATCAAAAAAATATATGAAAATGTAAAAGGTATTTATTCCTTATCATGTTTAAAAGATGACACCTATAGATATAGATAGGTAATACCAAATAAATACTAATTCTAAAATCCAGTAAATATCTTCTCTAACCATAACAAGCACACATGGAATTTAAACAAATCACAAATATATATTGTCTTTGACTAGAAAAAAAAATATCCAATTTGTATCAGCATTATGAATTAACACATGCTTATATTATACTTAAAAAAATATCTTCTCTATCCTATTATTACTCTTGTTGTTTAATGCAAATCCAAAATAAAACGATGTGATCCAATCCATCACCCACACCCCTACTCGCAATCCATTTTTTTGCTTTCCGATTCCTCCTCATCAATATTTTCTTCCATGTTCACCACAACCTTGCCTTCATTACCTTTCCTCCTCTTTTGTGGAGCATTCAGATCATTCTCGTTAATTTTTTCCAAAAATATTTCACTTGAATCACAAGGTTTTGAAACCTCTATCTTATCATCCAGCATGAGATTTTCATCACTTTTAGCAATTAATTCTTCAAAACTCTCCATTTGTTCAGCCTCTCGTTGGAGTGATTCTATGACATCCATTATTTCTTTATTAACCTATTAAAAAATAAGAAATTATAAGTCAGATAACACCAATACATCAAATTGAAAATTGCAATTAAAAAAGTTATTAGTTTGTTGGACTAAATATTTGCAACAAAACTTCAAAAATAATCAAATGCATAGACACATCAATATTAAGTATTTAAAGACATCATGGTAAACACTAAACACTAAATTCCTTTCTAAATTTCATATTTTCAAATGGTTTTAAAAGTTTCATGGTAAATTAGGACTACTAGTAATTTCGTAGTAATTTGTGGATACAATTAAAAGGAATGGAATTGATTTGAAGAATAATAACCCCTTCCCTATTTGATTGGTGAAAATATAAGTCATAATAAGAATATAGTTATTCACATAACAAATAATCAATGCAATCCAATAGCAAATAATAACACTAATATTAAAAACATTAATATCAAATTCAAATCATATTTTTCTTTCATATGTGTCTATTTAAAAATACTAGTAGTAGTACCTGTGGATTTTGAAGATAATCAACGATGTTAGTTGAACAAGTAGGGCATTTCATAATGTTCTTTTGTTCTCCCTTCGAAATATAACATTGGCCAGAAAAGACACCCTCAAGGCAGACTTTGCAGAAGTTGTGACCACAAGGTGTTGTAAGAGGGGAAGCTAACACGTTGTGACAACTATTGCAAACAAACTCTACAAAAACATTGAACCCACATGTAACAGTGTTACTTAAAAATTTCACTACTATAATTGAGCTAAGAAAAAATAGACAAGGTTACTAATTATCAGCAAGGATCATATACCTTTCAATAACCTATCCTTGATTTTGAAGGACACCTTTTTTTCTTCTGGCGTAACATCTTCTAATTTTACTCGATCAATAGGATCGACAATGTTCACCGGCTTCTTACTAAGTGGTGGAGGCTTCTTCCACAACCAGCAACCCTTTTCCTCCTGAAATTTGTATGAATTCAAATACTGATAGACCTTACAAATCTTTAAAAAAAAAGTTTGAAAAAAATAACATTTGTCTAGTGTTGTCGAATTTGAAAGTTTGTCGAGGATTCCGTTCATAGCTCTCAACAATGATTATACTTTTATTTAAGAGATCACCAAATGGAAGTAAATCTATCAATAAGTTGTGAGTTCTTTAACTCCTCAAAAGAATGTTAAGTACGGTGTTTAACGATTTTTGTGAATTACTAAATATAGAAAAACATAAATAAATGTAGAAAGGAATGGATAAATGTATGAAAAATAATATGTTTTCTGATTTAATGTACTTAAAATATAATGCACATGTGACATTTATAGACAATGAAACAGATCATACAATCCTATTGGCTGTGATCGTAGCCTACAAAGAATCAACTAAAGTGTTATTATTCAATATTCAGCTAAGCTCATGGAAAATATGCAACCTAGATCCCATATTTTGCCTCATTCCTTATGTTTTGTGCCATTTTCTAGTACCTTTTGCACACAAGTTTTTCTCTATGATCATGCTACCTATATTCTAGTTTGTTTGTCATCTTGACCTATAAATTTTGAAAATGAGCTATTGAGGTCAAATTACGAATTCCACTTGTGTTTGACTGATTCATACATTCCCACGCTTCTTGTCAAACTTGGTGAAAATGAGAAAGATTCAACTAATACGTTGGTCGTGAAGTAGTTAAATCCTTGTCTTGATATTCTCTTTTGTTTTAGATCTAGAATGTTTTGTATTTAATTTTTCTCAAACGGGTTTTTGAAACTTATATTATTTATAAAATATTTTTTAGACCATGTTTGTTTATTTAAAAACACAATTTAGACACTTTTTCTTGTATTTTTCACTACGTTCAATTTTGACTCATATTAGTTATTTCACGACACTTACTAGTACTTTTTCATGCAAGTTTATGTCTTTGATCATGCCCCCTATATTATAGTCTTGTTGGTTATCTTGAGGAGCTACAAACTCCAAAATGATCCCTTGTGGTTAAATTATCGGTTCCATATGTCTTGGACTAATTATGACTTTTCCACGACTCTTGTGAAACTGAACTAAGAATGATTTGACTAACCCACGTTTGTCAATTTCTAGTTTGACTAATCTCAATTTCACCATTAATATGTTGTAGGTTGTTTTTGGCTAAACTTTATCATTATGATTATCAGGTCTTACAAATTATGTACAAAAATAATGTCTAAAATACAATGAACAGATGTAATGAACAAAATTGAAGTAAATGCTATAAGACATTAGAAAATATAAGAAAAACATATAAGTAGACAACATCACTTACATCAAAGTCCCATGATGGATCACCCTTCCTTTCAGTAATGTCAACTGCATCCTTAAACTCCTCAATTATAGGTAGTGGTCGGGGACGGTCTCCTAATAAATCACTGCATACCAACAAAATTGATCCAAGTTATCATATTAAACATTTTCACTTGTTTTATTATTACAAAAACACACGTCCATGGAAAAAAAATATGAGGAAAAAAAATCAACCTTGTCCATGGAGCTGGCTCATTGTCACACCTCACAAACAAATACCTGCAAACTTTATAACCCTATCACACATAGATACCCCGTCAATAATAAATATTGAATGTTTGATAAACCACTAGGTCTTACTCAATTTATTTACTTGAATGACTATTGCAAACAATAATTGTACTTACTTGTTTTCCAATTTTGCGCCAACATTTCTCAATTCTATAAACTCCGTCATATCTCACTCCTGCTTTTGGTGCATAAGAGGAATGTTTCTCCTTGTGGGACCTGAACAAAATAAATCAATACATAAACTAAAGATTAATGCTAAACATATATATTGACGAA
The DNA here is from genome assembly GCF_051527215.1 of Medicago sativa. NCBI lineage: Eukaryota > Viridiplantae > Streptophyta > Magnoliopsida > Fabales > Fabaceae > Medicago > Medicago sativa. The sequence goes on from NC_140749.1 coordinate 52,955,359, forward strand.
TAGGATAGTTAATTCATATGAATCTAATTCATAATAGTTAATCAAAACAAAATCTCTCGCGAGATATAGCAATGCTCTAAACTAAATATCATATATATTCACGAATAGGATAGTTAATTCATATGAATCTAATTCATAATAGTTAATCAAAACAAACCTAATAACACGAACAGGATAGCCTTTTCGGCAACTGAGTCTCAACGCCTCATTCCTATCTTTAAATTGTTGATCAGATGATTGCCTTTTATTGGTACCTTTGTTACCAGCAGTATCCTTTCCACCACTTCCCGTATAAAGGAACCACTCACCGTGGTCTTCGTCATCAATGTACCCGCCAGAAAGAGCAACTGACTGGGCACCATGACTACTTTGACCAGCAATCCCCGCAATATGAGGAAAATGAGCACCCCATTGCTTACATTCCATCCTATCTCCCCATGTATCACCAACAAGAACCCCTCGACTCCTTGTTGGATCATTCTCAGCAATAATCGGTCCAAAATGATCTATTGGAATCGTCACAAATATCTTCCCACCAACAACATTAGCTTTTCCTGATTTCTTTGTTATCTCAGTCTTGTAACAAGTGTCAGGAAGCTGATCATCGTGAACAATACGAGAAACCTCTGTAGAAATGCTTGCTCCAACACTCTCAGGTCTTGCTAGCTTGGCCACGCGAATGGCGTTCACCAACTGAAAATTGATTTTTGGATTCTTGGTCATCTTTGCTGGAATGACCGTTTTACAATTCAGGCAATTGTGTTTTCCATTTCCATCCTTAATCCATTTCAGAAAACACTTTAGGCAAAAATTGTGTCCACATGGAGTCTGAACCAATGACAACAACATTACAACAACAAAAATCAATTTCAAACAATAATTCTTATAAAACTAAATGATTAAACATTTCAATTAAGGTCGAATCATTTAGATAACTTAACCATAACAAACTAGATTAAGTTATCTAACTAATTCGATGTTAAGATTAAAAGTAATGTCACCAGAAATCATCAGAAAATTAAGACTAAATATTATTAATTTTAATTGTTAAAGAGATAAAAGGGGGAAACAAAAGAAACTAACAGTGACAGGTCTCTCAGGCAATTCCATGCAGTATGAACAATTAATGCTACGATCAAAGATATCAAGCACGACATTGCTTCCAATGTTGTTTTCAGTAGAGGATCCAGCAACAAGTTCTTCATACATTTCCGCCAATTCTTCATCGCTAAACAAAGGTGGACTGGCAACTTTGTTGATGTCATTGGGCTGAGAACAACCAGGGCATTCCCAATCATAGATTGTAGTGGGAAGGAGGAGTAAACATGGCATATGCCATGGCTTATTGCAAGTTTTGCAAAGGAGAGTTTCAAATTCTCGATACGTCTCTTTGCAGGCCATGCATACGCCATTGGAGTCACAAGGAAGCTGCTTGCTATGCTCTTGTTCCATTTGGTATGATGTCTCACTGGTTTGATTTAGCGCTCCCTCTCCCTCTCCCTCTCTCCCTCTCCCTCTCCCCCTCCCCCCCCTCTCTCTCTCTCTCTCTCTCTCTCTCTCTGTCTCTCTCTCTCTCTGATAGTTTTATAAAATGAACAAAATGAAATTATATTAAGAGGCTTTTCTCCCTTTTTATAAGGATACTTTCAATCCTATTTTCACACGAGAGACTACCATATTTTATTTTTTTATTTTCCCAATTGTCTTCATTGTTTTTTCTTTTTCAACATTCATGAATTTAACATTTTATGGTAACTACTCTCCTTTTTGTCAAAAAAAAAATAATGGTAACTACTCTCTTTTGGTTATTTAAAATTATTTTTAATTATACTACTATAATTTAATTTTTTTAATTGTATATTATTTGGAAATCATTCATTACATATTTTTAATTAGTCCGATATAAGTAGACAATTATTATGACCCATTTTAAATTAGTCCATGTTCATGAACATGCACATAATAATACTCTCTTTATTATATTAAAATATATAATTATTATTTACTAATAGTGTATAGAACTTTCTACACATTTTATTCAACTTCCAAATATGTCTCCTCAAATAATATTTATTTACCCCTAAAAAAGGTAATACTTTTTTCAAATAGTTAGAAAATCATTAATTACAGATTATTACCCCTAATAACTTGGTCCATATTCATGAACAAACACATTTCTCATTTTTTTATATTGAAAAAAAAATTATATATGGCTTTTGTAGTATAATTTAATTATTTACCAATAGTGTTAAAAAATTTCTACATACATATTCAACTTTCAAACAAATCACAATAAGTTTATATATATATATATATATATATATATATATATATATATATATATATATATACTCCCTCCGGTCCTATTTATAAGAAAAATTTGACTTTTTAGATTAATTGAATAATTGATGTATCTTGTCTAGAATATAGACCAAATACATCATTTATGCAATGAATCAAAAAAATCAAATATTTCTTATAAATAGGACCGGAGGGAGCAGACGGTTATTATTACCCGTAATAACTTTAGTCCATATTCATGAACAAACACATTTCTCATTTTTTATATTGAAAAAAATATTGCATATGATTATAATTTAATTGTTTTCCAATAGTGTATAAAAATTTCTACATACATATTTACCTTTCAAACAAATCACAATAAGTTTATATATATATATATATATATATATATATATATATATAGTTTTATTTATAAATTATTGTATTTTTTAATAGTACACTTAAAGATCATACTTACTCATATATTTTTTAGGGTAAATATGCCTTTACCTCCTGTAATTTGAGCGAGTTCTGGTATACCTCCTGTAAAATAAAGGTTAGATTTAAACCCTGTAATATAAAGATTCTTTCATTTTAGACCCTGAGGCCATCTGACTGGGCAAAATCCCTGATGTGGCATGCTGACTGTGTAATTTTGATGATATGGCATGTTGACTGTGTATGAAAACAATGAAAAAAAAATAATGGAAACCTTCATAATTTTGAATTAAAATAAAGTTATAAAAAAATTCAAAAATATAATATTATCTAATTTTTTATTTTGAAAATTAATTTCAAGAATTTTATTTTATTTTAAAAAAAACCTTCATAATTTCGTATTTTTTTTAGAATGAATGGTGAAATGAGGTAAAAAAAAAAGTAAATTTGTGTTAATCTAGATGAATAACAGGATACAATGGATATTGATATTGGTTGACACCAGTATATAAGTCATGTTATACTACTGAATAACAAGCCCTTAATTCTATTCTTCATGATTTTTTTTTCTAATTTTTTAATTTCGAAAAAGATTTTATAAAAATTCTGGAATAAAATTTTCGAAAAAAAACCTGAATTTTTTCTATTGAAATTCTGGAAAAAGATTAACTATTTTTATTTTTAAAAAATATTTTCAATTTTTTTAAAAAAAAATTCAAGAAAATTATTTTCAGAATTTTCAATTCTGGAAAAATATTATCTAAATTTTTATTTTTTTATTTTCAAAAAATATTATCTAATGTTTTGTTTTTTAATTATGAAAAATATTTTCCAATATTTTTATTTTTTGTATAATTAATATAAAATAATTTCGAAAGAATAATTTGAACTTTGAAAAAAAATATATTCTAATTATTTTGAAATTTTTTGAAATAAATTGAGTTCCAAAGTGGTATTTGTAAACATATTTTGTTCCAACAAACATGTCTTTTTTTGGATGTGCAAAACTAGAGGAGGTTCAAAGTGAAGCAGGCCTATGGCACATTATACATGACAATTTGGAAACTCCGGATGGTTTTGTAGCTCTTCTCTTTCAGTTACTAGAATCTCTATAACTCCAACAACTTCTTGACTTCGTGATGACCCTTTGGTGTATTTGGAAGCGGCGAAATGACAAGCTGTGAAATGACGTCGAAACCCAAAGAGACAGAGAGAACAAGGAGAATACCACAACACTACAATGGTAGATCACAAATGAGAGGGGTGGATTAGATCAGTATCTTGAGAAGTGAACTGCAATGTCGATGCGGCAATTTTCAAAGATCAAAGATGTTATGGGGTCAATATGTGTCTACGAAGGGATCGAGGGAATTGTGACACCCTAAACCCCAAAATAAATATTAATAAGATTTATTAAAAAATCAAGTTTGATTTGCAACGGAGAATCAAATAAAAACTTTTTTATGAATTAAAAATTCTTTCAGAAGGTTCATGATACCACATTGACTCATAGTACAATATAGTGCATATTTCACCTCATTAATAATAATAATAATAATAATAATAATAATAATAATAATAATAATAATAATAATAATAATAATAATAATAATAATAATAATAATAATAATAATAATAATAATCTATACTATATATAAAGAACTTTCAGCTCTTTTGGGTTGGATTTTTTTCTCCAAAAATACCCTCAATTTTCAATATAAATAACACATGTAACAAATAGATAAGAATAAATTTAAATCTTAAAAAAATGTAACAAACACAATATATATATATATATATATATATATATCTGGTTTTTTTTCCTTTATCATTTAAAAATTGTAACAAAGTATATTTATATTTACTTTTTCATTATCCCAATTATACCCTTAAATAACTTTTTATATAATAAAGATTATTGTTGGTGTCATTAAAAAAAAGAATTTTGATTATATTTTTTTGTTATATTGTTGGTGTCATTGAAATAGATAATCATGATTAGTTTGGTTTGTTATAAATTGAAAGAAACAAATATTATCTTTTTAGTTTTAATCAAAATTTCATAAATAAAAAAAAAGTTCATAATTTTCAAAAGTCAGCGCAATAAAAAGAGCGGAAAGACGGGCACATGAGTGTCCGTCTTTTCGCTAGTAATAATAACATTAAATACTTTGTTTTTAAAAATAATGATTTCTCATACATCATAAATATGATTTTCTTATACAATGACTAAACAAATGATATAAACCTATATTCACATTGCGATTTCACAACCACATGACCAAGCCAGCAACTACAAACAACGAAGGGGTGAGTTTCAAGAACATGTAATATTGTAAAATAAATGAGAAGAACACGTAAGCATTTAAGTCAAAACTGTATCACATCACAAACATAATATACAAAACCTTGAAGAATATACTATACCAACTAAATCCACAATTAGTAAAAAAATATTGTTACAACATAAGAACCAAAGTCTATTGAATAAGCTTAAATTGTTGTTAGTGGTTGTTTGACCTGATACGATTGGGCTACATGTGTTTGTTTGTTTTGCTTATGTATGACAACAAAACTTGTACCCGCCCAAACCCACCCCGATATGACGGTTTTTTTCCTGCTTTAACTGAGTTTGAGTTTTCCTCGATTTAAAAAACGGGTAAAAGATGGGCAACGAGGATATAAGTACCCAAACCCAAAATCGTCCGCAAATGTTGAAAATTATTTTATCACCACTTTATTACTCCTTTAATTGTCATGTTATAAAAATTGTCATTGATATTTAATGAAGCAATTAAATCAGTTGGTTAAAAAAATGTTAAAGTTAACATATTACTAGACTAGACCATCGACCCGTGCTCCGCACGGGTCCTACCGACTAAAATATGTACGAATAAGTTATATCATAACTAGAACGCCGACCCGTGCGTCGCACGGGTCTTTTAAAATTACAAACTGTAGTATATTTTGAACAATCAGTATTTAGTTTTTTTTAATGAGAATAGATTTCTTTTAATGATGAAGGAATATAGTTTGTTATTAACATATGAAACTATATCATATTTTTTGTATTAACCATCTGGTTCGAAGAAAAAAGGAGATATGGTAATCTGGAGTTCGGTCGAAAAGTAAGAAAAGTTTGACCAAAAATTGTCCTCCTAAAATCAAATTCAAGTTCTCTTGAACAATTCATTATTTATGGAATTCATTAACCATTCAAACCCAATTGTTTGATTTATGAAACATTATCATATGACATTTACGATTGCAATGAGAATAGAAAATACAAAGGTGGAAGACAATACATTAGAAGAATTGTCTTTAAAAAAAAGATTGATGGAGAGCATCAAGATCCATTCACTATGCTCGTTTACAACACAATCTCAAACATCTGTGTTCCACAATCATCGATTGGTGTGACTTATATTCCCTTTTCTCTTCTCTTTTCACTGGACTTGGTTGATGGAGTAATCACAGCTTTCAAACAATCCTATACAAAACGATAAAATTAAAATTAAGACAAACTTTGAATTTCCTTTGTGTGTGAGATGGACACAAACTTACATCATAGCCTAAAAGCAAAGTTGGATTATTGCAGAACCATTAAATATTCGGTAAAGCACCCAATATAACAACATAACATTGATTTCAAATATGAAAAGAATACACCAAGTCGATTAATATCATAGTTGATTCTTAGAACCTCCTAACAATATGAATATTAATTGATACCACAACATATAGGAACAGATAAACAAAATATTAAGCACTAAACTGAACAAACAAAACTATCATGCAAATGTATGGAAGGAGGACAATAAACATTGGCACATTGCAGCAACGTTTAAGAGTATGGCTTTGTACAAAAAATGTATGACATAACACAACCAAGATCCTTAAAGCACAACTTACACCAGGTATTGAGGAGAGGATGAGGATATAGGACGCCGAAGTTTGGCTCACAAAAGACTCATGTCCACATTGTACACATCAGACAAAAAACATACTGAGCTATCAATTTCTTTCAAAAGGATAATCACAACTAACTATTATAACACCTTTAGATCCTATTAGAGAATCAATGTCAACTGATCAACACAACTAATATTAGTTACTATGCACATCTTTTTACAAATTTTTCTTCGCATGCTTCTAGTTTTTGATAACCCAATTCTTTTGAATTTATTTTTAAGTTATGAAGATACTTTTTTATGGAAGAACACTATAGTTAAAACTATTAACTCCTCAATGATAGCTGTATAAACAAAAGTAGAACCAACAGAGTCCTCGAAATAGTTTCTAAAGAGCAATACATATTACAATATTTGACCAAAAAAATAAAAATATTTGTGTGACAATATTATGGTCTTGGTCACACGGCTAAAGCATAGGATCATAATAAATTACTTTTAAGTTAAATAAATATGCATAGATATAACATGGCTTATAAAAACATACACGTACATAAGTTAAATGGTTAACATGAGATGTCATATCCTTGTGGGGTACTGTTAATCGAAATCACCTAATCAGAGATGTCATAATCAAAACATGAGATTAATTCAAATGAAACGTAACCAAACCAATATTTTTTTTTTAAAAAATAAAAAGAAAACAATTACAATGATTACTAAAAAAAGACTTTGATAGATCGATAACCAGGAGAAAGGGAATTAGGTCATCAAATCCAACAGATGAGTATTCTGAAGAATAACAATCTAGATCATGATAATCACCGTCCGATGAATTTTCTAAAATCCCTCTGATTTCTCTTCTCGGTTGAACAATCACCTTACACAAATCTCTTCGCTTCATCAGATTCAACATTTAAAAAAATCCGACCAACCATCACTCTATCTCCTTCGCTTCAGCTTCGTCACGTTGCGTTGCCGTATCAAATTTGCGATGCATACCGATGAGGGGGAGAGAGAGAGGGAGGGGCGTTAACAATTGATAAGAGAAGAGATTGTGGGAGCTGTTAAGAATGAGAGAAAATATGGTCATGGGAAAGAGAGAAAATTTGAATATGCATGGAGAACACAAATGCCACGTTGGGAATAATTAGGGGGAAAAATTAGGGTTAATGATAGCTTTAGGGGATAAGCTTTAGTAAGTAAGATAATAAAAAAAAATATGAAATATTCATATGATAAAAATGTATTACATTAATCATATCATCTTGACATTAATATAGTTTGAAAACCGTACATTTTACATTAGTTATCATACATTACGAAATACTATAAAAATGACATTTGAAGTGACATTAGTATTTTCACATTCATCATTGGTTATCATCAACCCCTTTTTTTTTACGTATTCAACCCATCTCTTACAGTAACTCTTGTTAATAGTCATTACAAATAAAACAAACAAAAATTGACTCCTTTGAAATTTGATCCAAGCCTTACACCAATTCCATATTAAGTTTGTGCTTGTGTGGCAATTAGAGTTTGTAATTTCACTCATTAAATCCTACCATGACATTCTCTAGCTTATATGTTCCTCCTTCTTCAAGCATTCCTTGAATCGTTGGCACTAGGAACTTATGAACAGTGGCTTGGATCCGTCCTCGCTAAACAAAAAATAACATGTCATTAACATAAACCATAGTATATGTTATCGTAGTCGCAACTTGAAAAATGAATCATTTATTTATACAATCGATTTATATAATATACCTTATCATCAACCAATATCATGTTCATGAAGATGATATCGTCTGGATTTTCCTTATCACGGATCAGCGATATATGGGCCACACGGACAATCAGCTTGAAATCCTTCTTTCCACCTGTCACAACTGAAATGGGGGTGAAAATGTTTGCCATATTAGCAAGTGCAAGAAGAGTTATATTTGCTTAAATTTTCTTAAAGTCGAGAATGGTTGTATTAGCACAACTAAGTGGTATTTAAATAGATAATTGACAATTCTCTTCGTTAGTTTCAAATGTGATTAATCATAGTCTTCTATTGGTAATAATTACTATTCAAAAGTTTTTAATTGCCATTAACTACGTTCTTGATTGCCATTAACACTACGTCATAATTACTATTCAAAATCGAATCAACCTTGATACGTGTTATTTTTCGAAATAAGTACATCATAATTGCTTTTAATAGGTAGTAATTGGTAGAGTGGTTAGCGCATAATGCATAAAAGCAATTAAAAGTAATTCCTATACGAAAATATGCGACTTTCAAGTTTTTAATTGTCATTAACGACATTTTCAAGCCATTAACTACGTTCTTAATTGCCTTTAACAGTACGTAATAATTACTATTCAAAATTGAATCAACCTTGATACGTGTTAATATTTGAAATAAGTAGGTCATAATTGCTTTTAATAGGTAGTAAATGGTAGAGTGATTAGTGCATACTTTAGTGGTAAAATTCGAGGGAAATTTCACCTTGAAACGCATATCTTCCTATCACTCTATATCGGATAGCACATTATAGTGTAAAAAATGCATGTGTGAAACATTGAAATGTCAGTAGAATAATGCGATAGGAATTAGTGTATGCGTGAAACAGTAAAAAAATATGCGTGAAACATTTTCAATTGCCACTTTCTAAGGGATGTTTATGTTATTTCTGATTAGCAATTAGTGTAGGGGAATTAGTTATTTCTGATTAGCAATTAGTGTAGGGGAATTTTGACCGACTTGATTAGGCTTTAATACGTATTCAATTGCATTAACGAAGTGAGAGAACTTTTTTCAAGTTTGAATAAGCGGATGTAATCAAGTGCTTGAACGGATGAGATTACTCGAGCAATTAGTACATGTTTAGGAGGGAAAAAAGCTAGAGAATTAGGGCAAAGTAGGGAGGATTAGGGCAAACATGATAGCCAAGCAAGTCTAGCTTTTATAATAAAGGATAATGCATTATATCATTGTCTTCGAGGTTGAAGAAAAACTTTTTCTTATTAAAAAAATGATTCATTGTGGGTACGGATGTGATTCAATTTCTCTTAGAATGATTTTGGATATTTAAGAATTATTTTCCAATAAACTAACGGATCAAAATGAAACATCAAATATTTGACATATTGGATTGCGACTTTGAATTGATCACATCATACAATATCATTTTACAACCGTTGGATCACTGTCCTTTTATCTTTGTTTTCACTTAAACCATCGATTTTCATTTGTATCAGAAAATGGAATGCATTGTCACCTTATTTCATAACCCTTAGCAAGCAAGTTTTCTCGTTCCACAATTCAAGCCTCCATTCTATCTCTCATCACTTCACTTCTTCGCATTCTAAAAGGTAACATTTTTAACCTTCTAAATCAGTGTATCATGCTATACTGTTACTAGTTTTGCTTTGTTTTTATCATTTTTCACTTAGGTTTGTGTTAATTTTTGCTATATTGTTGTCATGTTTTTGGGTTTTTTCTGCTGGGTGTTTTTAGTTATAAGTGATGATTTTGTAGATTCGGCTCTGTGTAGATAAACAACTTAATTTGCAGCTTATAACATAATGAAAGTGATTATGTGCTCTGAAGCATAGACACCTCATGCATTAAGCGTGTTCCGGTGTCAGACACCCATTGTTGTCCGACACCCGTACCACACATGTCCCAAAAGAAACTTTTTTTCCTTTGCTTCGACATACTTTTACACTCCTTAGACACTTCTATTGAGTTTAAAGATGTGTTGAAGTAGTATATGCATGAATCAGGTAAGAATTCGATAACATCATTTTTAACTTTTCGGTATAGTTGATGGATGAATCGGGTGAAAATTGTCATATTTTGTTCAAGAACTTTTTTGTAGTGTACCGAATTGCTCAATTTTGATTAACTTATATATAGTTTAGTTCTTAACGTAGATCTTTTATAAATAATGTTCGTATTTTATTTACATACGTGTCGGTGTCATATGTTTTTAAAACTAGCAGTATCGTCCGTATCCATGTCATTTTTGTGCTTCATAGTTTTTGAGTAAGCTATTTCTATAACAACAACAACAATCAAGCTTTATCCCACTATGTGAGGTCGGCTACATGGATCATATTACGTCATAGTGTTCTGTCATAAACCATATTTGGATCCAACTCATATTTCTAAAACAAATGATAAATAACATGTCATAAGTTGTTTTCGCAAGTTCTCCCAGACAGTGTACAAGTACTTATGCGTGTAGATAAACTCAAATAGATAACCATATCACATTTCAAGCACACTTATGGATTCCAAAAAATCCATAAGTGTGCTTGAAATGTGATATGGTTATCTATTATGTCAATTTTAGACCACCAAGTCCATGATCCTCAATCCATGTATGAAACATGAAAATTTCCACTTGAAGTTTGACTCTGCTTTTACCCTATTAACATCAAATCATGGTTTCTCAAATTTGAGAAATATGATGACAAGTGTTGGTGATGAAGTTCTTGTTGTTGTTGTTTATTGTTCTTATGTTGAACTTCATTTTGGAACATACTGTTTAAGCTTAGAAGAAGCACTGTTTCTGGTTCAGTACTACATACATGCATACTGTCTTACCTTAGAAAACATTTTAGAGCTAACCTCGTGCTTGTGACCTGCTAAATGCTTCCATTTCATTAAGAGATCCATCAGATTTGTGGGGCATAATGAATAAAAAGTTGTGACTGATGAGTGTGTGAAGGAACCCAACCAGTTTATTTTCATTGTTAATGTCAACAGCATCATCATTTCCATTCTCTTCATCTTTTAGATTGGGATTATATCCACACTCTCTGATTATTAACAGGGTTAGTTTTTCCTTTGGTTCTAGTCCATATTTAGATATGTATTATTTTTAACATGTACTAAGATAAATATATATTCGTAACAAGAAGATTTATAGGTTAGACATTGTCATGGAATGTTGGTTGTTTTACTTCATGATTACCTAGAGGTTTAAATCCTTAATAAATATGCTTTGTCAAAAAAATAAATCTTTCATTAATAAGTTGTTAAGGAATTAAATTTAAAATCTTCTTTGAGCAAGTGATTTTACTGTTCTGTATATACCTAATGAGTCATGAGGCATTTGGCCAGAACATGAAGTATGCTTTCAGTTGAAAGTCATTAATTGTTTTTGTACCCTATTAATTGCTTGTTAGTGGCATGCTTGTATCCATCAATAACATCCTCAGGATAGGTAATAAGATCTTATGACTAAATTCTTTAGCATGAGCTAGTTACTCATTTTCCCTGAGTTACTTGATGCATAATTTTTCTAGGAGTCCATGTTCCAGTTCCCTTTTGAGAAGAAATATTTAGAATTTCTTGAAAAATTTCCCTTTAGCTGAATTCTTGAATAATGAAGGAAATTTCTTGAAAAAGTTCTAAATGAAGGAAATTTTTCAAGAAATTCTAAATCTTTCTTCTCAAAAGGGAACTGGAACATGGACTCCTAGAAAAATTATGCAGTTAGTGCTGAAATTTCTTGAAAAATTTCTTGAAAAAGTTCCCTTTAGCTGAAATTGAAGAATTGAAGAGTGGAATTGAGTTGCAGTACAAAGCTGGCTATGATAAGGCAGTGAAACAAGTTGTATTTTTTGCATCTAAACTTAAACCATGATCAAGTTGGGTCAATTAAAATTATTCATGGTAAGTTGATTGACCTTTATGGTGATTTGGGAATACCTTATTAAACATGTGTAGTTAGTGCTTTGTTTGGGTAGCATAGATGTTTTGCACTGCTCTTGAAACTTGTAAGGTTTTCTAGTATCATTGTTTTGTGACTCCTTTGTCTTTTGTAGATTGGGATGGGATTATAGCCACATATAAACTCATATTAAGACTAAAACTTTCAATACTTGATTTGTTCTATAGCTATAAGTTTTTAGCATCATTCTGCTACTCAAACTAGTAATTTACATATAAGTAATGTTTTTTTTTATGTAATGGTTTAAACTTTACTGATTGCATTTGCTCTTGCTTGGTGGTCATTATCTATATGTAATTTAAATTTTTAAATTTCATGATACAAAATAGATAAAAAAAGGGTGACTTGGAACACTATATATGCCAACATATTTAGAAGTTAGAACGAGTATCTAATGTACAAGAAAAAAATAAAAATTTAGAAACAGGTATCTATTACCAAATTATTATTAATGTCTTAAGCCTCACAAGACTTAAAATAAACAGGTATCTATTACACTATATAACTCACAAGACTCACTCCTACAATGTCTCTTTGGACAAATATTCAGAAAAAGTGAGAGAATAAAAAAATTATAGAGAGACAAAACACCTTAAGAAAACAAAGAGTTAAAGGTTGATTTTTTTTTTTTTTTTTTGAGTTAACCCTTTATTTTTAAGGGAAGATTTAAGATGATTCTGATATTTTGAAATTCAACGAAGTAAATATAACTTAACAAAAAATTGTTCCACCTTTAATACAACAAACTAATTATATTTTTCTTATTCTTATTAAAAACTCTCAATATTATTTTCCATACATGTCATATAATGTTGAACTAATATCTATACATTATCATTTAATTATTATTATTTTTTTTTTACAATTCTACAAATTCAATTATTACTTAGCGAAAATAAATTTTTTTTTTTTGAGGGGAGCGAAAATAAAATGTTGTTTGTTGCTGTGTACTGTAGTACTAATTACTTCTCCTGACAACCTGTAACGTACTTTTCCTTTTTTAGTATTTTTGGTTTTGTAAAATTAAAATTAAATTTGTATTTTGTTAATGAATAGAAACAGAAATATAGGCTGCACATTTAGAAGCGTTGGATCATTGCTCTTTTAATTTTGAGCAGATTTTCACCATTGATTCATTTGTTTCTGAGTTTAAGTAGAGTCACTTTATTTACATAACCCTTCTCCAGTAAGTTTCCTTCATTTTCATTTTCCATCGGTACGAATCATTCTTGCATTCTAAAAGGTAACTTTTTTTTTTAAACTTGTAATTAGATTACTGTATGATGCCATATTTTTACAGTTTTGTGTTATTTTTGTTATATTTCTCAAGTTTTATGACCCATTATTTACTTTTGCTAATGGGTGTGTTGATTTTGTGTTACTATCCATTTTGAAAAGAATTTCTCCTTACATTATCTGAATTAGAGTATTTGGTGTGAACAGAGTTTAAGGTAGCTAAAATGAAAAAAAAAATAGTTATAGATGAAACAATTTTTGACGAGACTATATTTATCTTACGACTGAATTCCAGATTCTTATGACCTTTTTCCCGAAACCGGTGGGTTAACGTAACATAAAAAAAATAATAACGAAAAAGATAGTTTGTTTGTTTTGGTTGGGTCACTTAAGGAGATTGAGGAGGAGGAGGGCTTTCGTTTAATAATATTATAACAACATAGATTAAGTTTGAAGATTTTGAGTTCTCCCAAATCATGGGGGTTTTGAGTTTGATTTTTAGATTGAAATTTCAATCCCAAATCATGGGGCTTTCGTTTAATAATTTTTCATGTTCTATAATGTTACTTCTTCAGGAAGAATGGATTCAAAGTCTGTGAAAGGTTTACCCGAAAGACGTAGCAATAGGAAGAGGAAGATTGATCATGTAGAGGAATCTCCACCAGAAACTTCAACCAATGTTTCACGGGCTACACCCGCCAAGAATGGTGATGGCACATCAATCTGGGATGAAAATTTTCCATTTGGAGACTTTGTTGATAAGCAATTCATTGCAGAAAAGGATTGTGAAGCATTTGACGTGTGGGGATTAGAGAAGTGTAGCCAAGTTATGCTAGCAGATTCTGTTCGATCGGTGTTTCTTGTCCGTAGTATGGGGAAAATGGTTAGTGATTTGGAAAAGAAAAACAAGGCTTGCATTGAAGAGAATACTGAATTGAAAAAGAAGTTGTCTGAATATGAGAAGGACGTAGATAGCTTGATGGAAAATTTGGAAGAATTAAGCTTGGAAAAGTGTCAATTAATGGAAAAAGAAGAAAACTTGATAGAGGAAAATTCTAAGATGAACATAAAATTACTCGTCAAAGAAGATATTATTGACAAGTTGAAGGCTGAAATTGAAGTGGTGAAGGCTGAAATTCCACGGCAGTACAATGTTGGATTCAATGAGGCGGTCAAGAAAGTTTCAGTTTCATTACCTGAACTTAAACCTAATGTTTAAAATTATTGATATTTATTTTGGATTGAAGTTTACATTGATGAAGGTTATTGCAAGGTAATGCCTCTAAAACTTATGTAGTTGAAGGCTTGAAGCTTTTTGAACTTCTATACCTTTTATTTTAGGATCCTGTGTTTTGTTTTGCATTCTCCTTTGTTGTTGAATGTATGTATTGAAGCATGATAGTGTTGGTCTTTAGTTGGATGCATTCATCTTAATCAGTTAACTGCCAACTTTTTGCATTTATTTGCTTATGTTATGTGCCACCACTGGTTTAGAAAAGGGTTTCTTTTCTTAATGTTGTATTGAAGGATAATTTCTCTATTGAAGACTCTATCTTGGAGATGATTAAAAATAGTGTTTTAGACACAAATTACAAAAGTAAAATACCAATAATGATGTGATAAGTAAACAAGCAGAAACAACATTAGGAATGATGTGAATCATATGATTAAGTTGGGGGATGATGAAGAGGGTCTGTGAATAGTTTATGTTAATATTCCTTCATTACAATTTTGATTTATGGTTTGAACATGAAAAAGAAAAAAAATGATATAAGAGGGTGTGATTTACAAAGCTTGCATTCTAGAGAGGTGTTTCCTCACCTTCCATTCACAACCTGCATGGAAATTCATTCAAATCATATTTGCGGAGGAGTGATTAAATCATGGTGGCCTAACCGAACTCCTCTTTAGAATACTTTCTTCTTCTGATCATTATTATTACCCTCTGGTGCATTTTACTTTTACTTATTATTTGGCCAGGAAGTAGTATTTTATTGGCCTTTGGAGATCATAGACAGCTTTGAGATTAATGGGTGAATGAGAAGAACCAGTGGAAGTGAGATCTCTTGATGGTGTTCTTGGATCTGTGATCAGTGCTAAATTGATGGTTTAGTTAGATATTTTGTAGTGAAGGAAGAGATAAGGAAGGTTAGTACTGACTGCTTTTGAGCTTCAATTCCTTTAGGATTTTGATGAGTATGGCTTGAAATGGAGAGAAAGAAAACAGAGAAAGAGATATGATTGGAAGTGGAGAATTCAAAATTCAATTTAGATTATTTGTTTAAGTAGAGTTTGATTGGATTAGGACATCATCTCCTCACCCTAAATGTTGTTTCATTTAAAAAATGTCATATTTGTAGTACAATGTAGATTATTTTTACAATTACATTCAAATTTAAACTTTTACTATTTCCGTGTTATACAATCAATTTTCAAATGCATTTACAAAGTTGTTGTCATGTGACTGGAAGGTCACGAGTTCAAGTCCTGGAAACAGCCTCTTGTGTAAAAAGCAGGGTAAGGCTGCGTACAATACACCAAATGGTGGGACCTCTTCCCGGACCCTGCGTATGCGGGAGCTTTAGTGCACCAGGTTGCCCTTTTTTTTTTTTTTTTATTTACAAAACTAGGGCGATGCGGCAAAGTAATAGTATATTTGTAGATGTCTGGTGTAAAATTAGTTTATATTGTATGCTCTTTAAACATGTTTAAGTATATGTGTGGAAATGAAATCGACGAGTTTTGGGTAGAATACATAAAGAAGAGAAATGGTGATCTTCTAGGGAAATCTCAAAAGGATGTTCTAACTGATGATTCTTTTGATCTGGGTATAATCTTGAAGATCCAAATCAATAGATTAAATCAGAATTATACACTAAGAAAAATATTGACAAGACTCAAATTTATTATTTGAAGTTTGCAATTAAGAAATTGATGAAATTCCACTGCACTACAATGCTATAGTTTGAGAGCCACCCGTGGCGGAGCCAAAAAAAAAAGTTGGGGTGGGCCATTAAAATTAACCGTTGAAAAATTGTTTAAAGTCTCGCAAAATAGACCTATAATTGAATTATTTAAATTTTTCGGGTGGGCCACTACACCACTTTGCGGGAATTTGGATCAACCGAAACCTAAAACCGACATAAAAATGTATAAAATCTCACAAAATAGACATATAATTGAATTATTTAAATTTTTCGGGTGGGCCACTACACCACTTTGCGGGAATTTGGATCAACCGAAACCTAAAACCGACATAAAATTGTATAAAATCTCACAAAATAGACCTATAATTGAATTATTTAAATTTTTCGGGTGGGCCACTACACCACTTTGCGAGAATTTGGATCAACCGAAACCTAAAACTGACACAAAATTATATAAAATCTCGCAAAATAGATCTATAATCGTTGATTTTTTAATTTTTCCGGATGGGCCGTGGCTCACCCCAGCCCATGAAGGGCTCCGCCACTGAGAGCCACCACATATCATGGTTGTATGACACTTAAAAAGACTATTCCTCCAATTTCGAGCCATACTGCATAATCAGTACAAAGTTCTAACAAGAGTCTCCATTCTTCTGGCATTTGCAGCACAAAGTTCTACCAAGATGCAACCAATTTATTAGAAAAATGCAAATAAAATCGTTTATATTGCAAAAATACAAGTTGTGAACATGATCAATTGAATGCTGTTGCCTAATTTATTGTCTATGTTTTAGACTTATGAGAAAAATAAAGGAGGGATTATAAGCAGTGGCGGAGCTAGAAAAAAAAGCTCGGATGTGCCACTAAAATTAATCATAATATATAAACACTATAACCGTTGAAAAATTATTTAAAGTCTCGCAAAAATAGACCTATAATTGAATTATTTAAATTTTTCGGGTGGACTACAACACCACTTTGCAAGAATTTGGATCAGCCGAAATCTAAAACCGACACAAAATTATATAAAATCTCGCAAAACAGACATATAATCTTTAATTTTTTAATTTTTTTGGATGAGCCGTGGTCCACCTAGCCCATGAAGGGCTCCGCCACTGGTTATAAGAGATGATCGCAAATTCTATGAGAAAATAAACGAAGTTGTTGTGTAACAATAATATAAGTTAATTATTATAATATAATAATCAGAGTATTAGGTAACTGGTCTTTGATCAAAATATACTCACGTTCATTAAACGCATACAAGAGATGGTTGGTTAGATGATTCATGTATTAATTAATTAATTAATGATCTACTATGTTATAATAATCACTTGCATATTTCTATTTATTGTTAGGGTGTTGCTAACTTATGCCGGCACACGATAAGAAACTAAATGTAGAAATTTAACTTTGCAAATTTCGCATGCATAACCTTATATTTTCAATACAATAATTATTATTTAATTCTATTTTAAGACCTTTATCTTGTGACTTAAGAGCACAAGTTAACATTTCCCTTATTGTTATTCAGCAACATATTCAACTCATTTTAATTTTAACTTTAAATAAAAATCAATTAACTTTAAATAAAAATGACTATAATTTTTTCCACCCTATGAGTTTCTTGCGTATCTTATTCGGATTCTAAAATCTGAAATGTTTTAACATAATTTGGATGTATTCATGGATGTTTATGTTGTTTAAATCCTATAATCTTAATTGTATATGACATATATTATCAATTTAAATCCGTTGGAGAATTCTATAAGAGATTTGCGACATAGTCTAAAGACGCGCATGAAATACTCATGTTAATAGGTAAATCCAAAATACAATTTAAACTTAAATCATTTTTTTAAACACTTTAGAGGTTTAACTTTAGGTTCAACTCCATTGGATCGTTGACATATGGAACTGTTGTTGGAGAAGACTCGAGTGATGCAAGTGAAAAAGTTGTTGATATTTTCTCAGATGTTGCATGTGCTTGTGGTCTTAGTGGTATGTGTCTTGCTCCATTATTTTCTTCAGAAATTATGATGGATCCGATAGGTAAATCCATGGAGGATATCAAGTCCATGGTTTCATCAAATTTAACCTCAGCAGGCGGTGATGGTCCCGGAGGTGGGAGTAAACCCATCAGCATCTCGTGAAAACTGTTTGGTGGGGGAACTAACCCCATCATCATCCCCCCAACATTTGGTGAAGAGGGAAATTCACACGTTAGTTGAATCAGCTCGATCAACTTTTATTGATTCTATCTGTAAACTATGATTCAATGACAAACAATTGTGATAGTCAAGGTCTTCTTTATAGTTGAATTGGTTATAACAATAGGGGCATATGAAAGGTCCAAGACCACCATTGTTTGCCATTTTGTAAACGGGGGAGTAAGACGGAAAATAAATCTAATCTTAATAGAATGATATCTTTTAGATGAACACAAAAAGAGAGAATATATGAAGAAAATTACTAGGTAAAATGTTATATTTATAGTGTAGTTTCAAGTTCAAGATTGGATGGATCTCAAATTACATTTATTTAATTATTAATTTACGAAGAAACTTCTTTCTTTGTAATATTAGGAAATAAGTGGAGGTATATCCACATGATTTGAATTTTTTTAAATAAAATATTTTTTCTAGTCTATATACGTTGCACTCTTTTGAAAAGTATTTTTATTTTTTATAAGATCATTTTTAAAGTACAAGATACATTATCTATCTTTTCGCAAAAATACCCCTATTAAAAATGGAGAATTCAAGCACTAATCCCATAATAATTGAAGGATAATTTTCGAAAGGGAATGTATATTATTTAAAAATTTAACATACAACTACTCCCTCCATTTCAAAATGAGTGTCGCTTTAGCCAATTGCACACTTATTAAGGAATGAAATGAAATAATCATTAGACATAACACTTTTACTAAACTGCCCTTACTTTATAAGAAAAAAAAAACTTAAAGTTGCATTGAAAATTGTGTAAGGGAAAAGTTGGAGAGGGTAAAGTTGGAAGAAACAAATAAAGTTGTATTGGAAATGTAAAGTGACATTCATTTTGAAACAATTTTTTTTGGCTAAAGTGACACTCATTTTGAAACGGAAGGATTATTTTCATTTTATTTTTGTGCAATGACCGATGTAAATAATTTTGTAAACATTCTTTAATACATATAGATAAAAAATACTTTGTAAGTGCTCTTTGAACCTTAAAGTGATTCCTGTATTGGACCTGGGCACCATTCGCTCTTCCTAAATTATTTTCATAAAAAAATGTCTTACATTGAGAGAACGACGTAGTATATTTTTTGGATTGAAAAAAGGCTTAATTGCAGTTTTAGCCCCCTAACTTTCCCAAAGTTGCGATTTTGACCCCCTAAGAAAAAAAACTACAAAACCGCCCCCTATGTTTTGCAACTGTGGCAGTGTTGGCCCCCAAGGCCAATTTTGACTCGGTCTACTCTGACGTGGCACCCTAAGTGAGGTGCCACATGTCATTTATTATTTTTTTTTGTCTTGGGGGCCAAAATTGCTACAGTTGCAAAACTTAGGGGAGGTTTTGTAGTTTTTTTTTCTTAGGGGGCCAAAATGGCAACTTTGGGAAAGTTAGAGGGCTAAAACTGCAATTAAGCCTTGAAAAAATTATTAACTCTTTTTTATATACCCTTTCACAATTTCTAAGAATAAAATAAGGATTTCAATAATCAAATATGTAAAGGTGGTTCGACAAATCATATTACATACAATATGTATGACTCTTTTCTCTAGACGCTGGTATTTCGAGTGGTAGAATTCTATAAGAGATTTGCGACATGTTTTTTATATGAAAAACTATTTTTTATAAATAGTGAAATAATTGCAGAGACCTAACTGCCACGAACTGCACTTCTTCCATCGAAAACTGCATGTCCCCCACGTCTTCAATATGAAAATTGCTGCTTTTTTAATTCAAATTATTTCCATTCGACAACAACTGCTTGGCTTTGACTAGGCTTTGACTAGTATTCTTTTTGCTTTGACTAGTCTTTGCTGAAGATAATAGCTTTAACTCTTGGAAAGAACAAAAGTCAAATCTCATTGACTGTATTAAATGCTCATGTCGAAATCACAGGCTAGCAAACCTTTAGTGCGTCTGAATTTAACCATACACCACAAGGAAAGATGTTCAAGATTGCTCTGACGAGAATATTCATTCGGCCACGTCGGTTGATGTCTCTTTTACTTCTTCTATTGAAGGACACACGATCATGGTCCTTAATTGAGAACATCAACCTTCTGCATCTAAACAACAACAATCTTTGTCTATGAGTCTTTATGTATAATACTTTAAACATTCTCAAGCCTCGTTCAAACCTTCAATCCTAAATGACAAGTCAATGAACATCGTCGATCAAATCCAGCATCTATGCACGAAAGAAAAGCATAACAAAAAATTATATCCCATTTATATTTAAAATAAATTTAATAAAAAAGATCTAAATCATAAATAAAGTTGTTTACATACGGTTTTATATTAGAATGAAAAAATTATATAGAAAATTTGTATCCCCTTTGTATATTGTATAAATGGATGAATTGATTGATTTTGTGATAAAAATTAAAATACTTTTAAAAAAGGAATAAAGAATGTCAAATGTTTTTAAAATATTATAAATAGCATAATGTGTTAAGCAACACCCCCATTAGAAGAAAAAATAAAGTAAAATGTCATATGTATTTAGTTCAAATTTCATATATAATATATTTTACTTTTTTTTATTTCTTAATTCTAATTTCCATATATATCATTCTAGACTGGATAATTGTAATTAATAACTTTAAAATTAATTTTTTTATCTGATATTAAATCAAACATTGATAATATAACACAAAAATCAAATATTCAGTAAACAATTAAACCAAATAAAACAAGAACATTAGAATGAACATATGAAATTAAACAACAAAAATACATATGCGGGATCAGACTAGACACGATCAACCACAAATTTGATTATGCTTTGGAGCTTTTTCTTGTGAAAGTAAAACAAACATATAATCTAAAGACGCACATAAAATACTCATATTAATAGGTAAATCCGAAATACAATTTAAACTTAAATCCTTTTTAATAAACACTTTAGAGGTTTAACTTTAGGTTCAACTCCATTGGGTCGTTGGCATCTGAAACTGTTGTTGGAGAAGACTCGAGTGGTGCAAGTGACAAAGTTGTTGATATTTGCCCAGATGTTGATGTTGTATGTGCTAGTGGTCTTAGTGGTATGTGTCTTTCTCCATTATTTTCTTTAGAAATTGTGGTAGATCCGATAGGTAAATCCATGGAGGATAGCATGGTCTCATGAAATTTAACCTCAGCAGGGGGTGATGGTGTCGGAGGTGGGACTAAACCCATCAGCATCTCGTGAAAACTGTTTGGTGGGGGAACTAACCCCGTCATCATCATCCCCCCAACATTTGGTGAAACGGGAAATTCATACGTTAGTTGAATCAACTCGATTAATTTCTTTCTGATTGATTCCATCTGTAAGCTATGATTCAATGCCAAACAATGGTGATAGTCAAGATCTTCTTTATAGTTGAATTGGTTATAACAATAGGGGAATAGGAAAGGTCCAAGACCACCATTGTTTGCCATTTTGTAAACGGGTGTGTAAGATGAAACAAAAATCTAATCTTAATAGAATGATATCTTTTAGATTAACACAAAAGGAGAGAATATATGAAGAAAATTGCTAGGTAAAATGTTATATTTATAGTGTAGTTTCAAGTTCAAGATTGGATGGATCTCAAAGTATATTTATTTAATTACGAATTTACGAAGAAACTTCTTTCTTTGTAATATTAGGAAATAAGTGGAGGTATATCCACATGATTTGAATTCTTTTAAATAAAATATTTTTTTCCAGTGTATATACTTTGCACTCTTTTGAAAAGTATTTTTATATTTTACAAGATTATTGTTAAAGTACAAGATACATTATCTATCTTTTCGCAAAAATACCCCTATTAAAAATGGAGAATTCAAACACTAATCTCATAATAATTGAAGGATAATTTTCGAAAGGGAATGTATATTATTTAAAAATTTAACATACAACTACTCCCTCCGTTTCCAACTGAGTGTCGCTTTAGCCAATTGCACACATATTAAGGAATGAAATGAAATAATCATTAGACATAACACTTTTACTAAACTGCCCTTACTTTATATGAAAAAAAAACTTAAAGTAGCATTGAAAATTGTGTAAGGGGAAAGTTGGAGAGGGTAAAGTTGGAAGAAACAAATAAAGTTGTATTGGAAATGTAACGTGACATTCATTTTGAAAGAATTTTTTTTGGCTAAAGTGACACTCATTTTGAAACGGAAGGATTATTTT
Organism: Medicago sativa; assembly: GCF_051527215.1. Lineage (NCBI taxonomy): Eukaryota > Viridiplantae > Streptophyta > Magnoliopsida > Fabales > Fabaceae > Medicago > Medicago sativa. The sequence goes on from NC_140749.1 coordinate 52,978,271, forward strand.
TATTTTATTTTTGTTCAATGGCCGATGTAAATAATTTTGTTAAGATTCTTCAAAAGATATAGATAAAAATACTTTGTAAGTGCTCTTTGAACCTTAAAGTGATCCTTGTATTGGACCTAGGCACCATTCGCTCTTCCTAAATTTATTTACATAAAAAAATGTCTTACATTGAGAGAACGACGTAGTATATTTTTTGGATTGAAAAAATTATTAACTCTTTTTTATATACCCTTTCACATTTTCTAAGAATAAAATAAGAGTTTCAATAATCAAATATGTAAAGGTGGTTCGACAAATCATATTACATACAATATGTATGACTCTTTTCTCTAGATGCTGGTACTTTGAGTGGTAGAATTCTATAAGAGATTTGCGACATGTTTTTCATATGAAAAACTATTTTTTATAAATAGTGAAATAATTGCAAAAAGCTAACTGCCGCGAACTGCACTTCTTCCATCGAAAACTACATGTCCCCCACGTCTTCAATAAGAAAATTGCTGCTTTTTTAATTCAAATTATTTCCATTCGACAACAACTGCTTGGCTTTGACTAATATTCTTTCCGCTTTGACTAGTCTTTGCTGAAGATAATAGCTTTAACTCTATGAAAGAACAAAAGTCAAATCTCATTGACTGTATTAAATGCTCCTATCAAAATCACAGGCTAGCAAACCTTTAGTGCGTCTGAATTTAACCATACACCGCAAGGAAAGATGTTCAAGATTGCTCTGACGTGAATATTCATTCGGCCACGTCGGTTGATGTCTCTTTAACTTCTTCTATTAAAGGACACACGATCATGGTCCTTAATTTAGATCATCAACCTTCTGCATCTAAACCACAACAATCTTTGTCTATGAGTCTTTATGTATAATACTTTAAGCATTCTCAAGCCTCGTTCAAACCTTCAATCCTAAATGACAAGTCAATGAACATCGTCGATCAATTTCAGCATCTATGCACGAAAGAAAAGCATAACAAAAAATTATATCCCATTTATATTTAACATAAATTTAATAAAAAAGATCTAAATCATAAATAAATTTGTTTACATACGGTTTTATATTAGAATGAAAAAATTATAAAGAAAATTTGTATCCCCTTTATATTTTGTATAAATGGATGAATTGATTGATTTTGTGATAAAAATTAAAATACTTTTAAAAAAGGAATAAAGAATGTCAAATGTTTTTAAAATATTATAAATAACATAATGTGTTAAGCAACACCCCCATTAGAAGAAAAAATAAAATAAATGACAAATGTATTTAGTTCAAATTTCATATATAATACATTTTACTTTTTTTTATTTCTTAATTCTAATTTCCGTATATATCATTCTAGACTGGATAATTGTAATTAATAACTTTAAAATTAATTTTTTTATCTTATACTAAATCAAACATTGACAATATAACACAAAAATCAAGTATTGAGTAAAAAATTAAACCAAATAAAACAAGAACATTAGAATGAACATATGAAATTAAACAACAAAAATACATATGCAGGATCAGACTCGACATGATCAACCACAAATTTGATTATGCTTTGCAACTTTTTCTCATGAAAGTAAAACAAACACATAATCTAAAGACGCACATAAAATACTCATATTAATAGGTAAATCCGAAATACAATTTAAACTTAAATCTTTTTTTTTAAACACTTTAGAGGTTTAACTTTAGGTTCAACTCCATTGGGTCGTTGGCATCTGAAACTGTTGTTGGAGAAGACTCGAGTGGTGCAAGTGACAAAGTTGTTGATATTTGACCAGATGTTGATGTTGTATGTGCTTGTGGTCTTAGTGGTATGTGTCTTGCTCCATTATTTTCTTCAGAAATTGTGATGGATCCGATAGGTAAATCCATGGAGGATAGCAAGTCCATGGTCTCATGAAATTTAACCTCAGCAGGCGGTGATGGTGTCGGAGGTGGGACTAAACCCATCAGCATCTCGTGAAAACTGTTTGGTGGGGGAACTAACCCCATCATCATCATCCCCCCAACATTTGGTGAAACGGGAAATTCATACGTTAGTTGAATCAACTCGATCAATTTCTTTCTTATTGATTCCATCTGTAAGCTATGATTCAATGCCAAACAATGGTGATAGTCAAGATCTTCTTTATAGTTGAATTGGTTATAACAATAGGGGCATAGGAAAGGTCCAAGACCACCAATGTTTGCCATTTTGTAAAAGGGTGTGTAAGATGAAAAAAAAAATCTAATCTTAATAGAATGATATCTTTTAGATAAACACAAAAGGAGAGAATATATTAAGAAAATTGCTAGGTAAAATGTTATATATATAGCATAGTTTAAAGTGTAATATTGGATGGATCTCAAATTTCATTTATTTAATTATGAATTTACGAAGAAACTTCTTTCTTTGTAATATTTGGAAATAAGTAGAGGTATATCCACATGATTTGAATTCCTTTAAATAATTTTTTTTTCCTGTCTATATACGTTGCACTCTTTTGAAGAGTACTTTAATATTTTATAAGATCATTTTTAAAGTACAAGATACATTATCTATCTTTTCGCAAAAATACCCCTATTAAAAATGGAGAATTCAAACACTAATCTCATAATAATTGAAGGTTAATTTTCGAAAGGGAACATATATTATTTAAAAATTTCAAATACAACTATTTTTTTTATTTTTGTGCAATGAACAATGTAAATAAATTTGTAAACATTCTCTAAAAGATATAGATATAAATACTTTGTAAGTGCTCTTTGAACCTTAAAGTGATCCTTGTATTGGACCTGGGCACCATTCGCTCTTCCTAAATTTATTTACATAAAAAAATGTCTTACATTGAGAGATCGCCGTAGTATATTTTATGGATTGAAAAAATTACCAACTCTTTTTGATATCCCCTTTCACATTTTCTAAAAATAAAATAAGAATTTTAATAATCAAATATGTAAAGGTGGTTCGAAAAATCATATTACATACATTATGTATGACTCTTTGCTCTAGATGCTGGTACTTCGAGTGGTAGAATTCTATAAGAGATTTGCTACATGTTTTTCATATGAAAACTATTATTTATAAATAGTGTAATAATTTGCGACAACAATTGCTTGGCTTTGACTAGGCTTTGACTAATATTCTTTCCGCTTTGACTAGGCTTTGCTGAAGATAATAACTTTAACTCTTTGAAAGAACAAAAGTCAAATCTCATTGACTGTATTAAATGGTCCTGTCGAAATTACAGGCTAACACACCTTTAGTGCGTCTGAATTTAACCATACACCACAAGGAAAGACGTTCAAGATTGCTCTGACGTGAATATTCATTCGTCCATGTCGGTTGATATCTCTTTCACTTCTTCTATTGAAGGACGCACGATCGTGGTCCTTAATTGAGATCATCAACCTTCTGCAACTAAATCACAACAATCTTTGTCTAAGAGTCTTTATGTATAATTCTTTAAGCATTTTCAAGCCTCATTCAAACCTTCAATCCTAAATGACAAGTCAACGAACATCGTCGATCAAATCCAGCATCTATGCGCGAAAGAAAAGCATAACAAAAATTTATATCTCAATTATATTTAAAATAAATTTAATAAAAAAGATCTAAATCATAAATAAAGTTGTTTAAATACGGTTTTATATTAGAAAGAAAAAAATTATAACGAACATTTGTATCGACTTTGTATATTGTATAAATTTATGAATTGATCGATTGTATAAATTTATGAATTGATTGATTTTGTGATAAAAATGAAAATATTCTTAAAAAAGGAATAAAATATGTCAAATGTTTTTAAAATATTATAAGTAACATAATGTGTTAAGCAACATGCCATTAGAAGAAAAAATAAAGTAAAATGTCATATGTATTTAGTTCAAATTTCATATATAATACATTTTACTTTTTTTTATTTCTTAATTCTAATTTCCATATATATCATTCTAGACTGGATAATTGTAATTAATAACTTTAAAATTAATTTTTTTATCTTATATTAAATCAAACATTGACAATATAACACAAAAATCAAATATTGAGTAAAAAGTTATACCAAATAAAACAAGAACACTAGAATGAACATATGAAATTAAACAACAAAAATACATATGAAGGATCAGACTGGCACGATCAACCACAAATTTGATTATGCTTTGTAGGTTTTTCTTATGAAAGTTAAACAAACACATAATCTAAAGACGCACATAAAATACTCATATTAATAGGTAAATCCGAAATACAATTTAAACTTAAATCCTTTTTTTAAACACTTTAGAGGTTTAACTTTAGATTCAACTCCATTGGGTCGTTGGCATCTGAAACTGTTGTTGGAGAAGACTCGAGTGGTGCAAGTGACAAAGTTGTTGATATTTGACCAGATGTTGATGTTATATGTGCTTGTGGTCTTAGTGGTATGTGTCTTGCCCCATTATTTTCTTCAGAAATTGTGATGGGTCCGATAGGTAAATCCATGGAGGATAGCAAGTCCATGGTCTCATGAAATTTAACCTCATCAGGTAGTGATGGTGTCGGAGGTGGGACTAAACCCCTCAGCATCTCGTGAAAACTGTTTGGTGAAACGGGAAATTCATACGTTAGTTGAATCAACTCAATCAATTTCTTTCTTATTGACTCCATCTGTAAGCTATGATTCAATGCCAAACAATGGTGATAGTCAAGATCTTCTTTATAGTTGAATTGGTTATAACAATAGGGGCATAGGAAAGGTCCAAAACCACCATTGTTTGCCATTTTATAAACGGGTGTGTAAGATGAAAAAAAATCTAATCTTAATAGAATGATATCTTTTTGATAAACACAAAAGGAGAGAATATATGAAGAAACTTGCTAGGTAAAATGTTATATTTATAGTGTAGTTTAAAGTTTAAGATTGGATGGATCTCAAATTTCATTTATTTAATTATGAATTTACGAAGAAACTTCTTTCATTGTGATATTAGGAAATAAGTAGAGGTATATCCACATGATTTGAATTCTTTTAAATAAAATATTTTTTCCTGTCTATATACGTTGCACTCTTTTTGTAGCGCCCATACTAAACGTATCTAGAAAGTTTAGCATGTTCGTTATCTTTTAGTACTGGATACATTATTATTTACAACAATAAAACTCCGAATGAATATCTTATACAATCATAAGTGTTCGTACAACAAGAGTATAATATAACTTGTCTAAAACATAGTAAATGCATCCTTGAAATCCATATCATCCCGCAGCGGTACGAACGAGCGCTTGCTGAAGTATCCATTCGACTACAAGCTTGCCATACCAACCTGTTTATCTGAAACAAATAAGGATTGGGATGAGACATAATGTCTCATTGAGTTCTACCTAATTCCTAGGCTATAGGTAACCTGGGGGGAAACCTACGGTCACCACGTGTCTACAATACAACCTGCCGGTTGATTATACGTGTGTGGTCATGCTTTCCTAGACGGTCGTGCATGCTAGATCCGTCATAGGCTCATCTTACTTGTCATAGGTCCTGCTAACATTATACGTGTCATGGCGGTTAAGAGGAACCTAAGACCGCTATGCCATGATACGCTCAACACATCGAGGCCTAAACATAACATAATCATGACACGATTCTAAACCGGACGATAAGGGAAACCTAAGATCGTCATCGGCATAACCTTCTTTACTTGCTCTATTCATAAACTTGTAAGTGTCTAACGTCATATCATAAACATGTTCATTTGTTAAGTTAGAGGTTAGCGTTGAACAACAACATTATCTGAGTTAATTTTACGGAGAGCCCCGGGGTGGAGTAAACCCGAGCACAATCCCTTACTAAAACGATGAAAACCTATCTAAGGTACATCGGACTCCCTCAGTGTCGTGCGGGCCCCCTTACGAGCTTATCCCGTTTGTAATATCCCGCTTACTTATGTAGCGATGTAATACCTGATAACGATAAAATGCATACGACTAAGTTTAGGGGCATTAATGGAATTTCACGTTGTGAAGATATTTAGGTGGATTTGGACCAAAAATCTTCATTATCTTCTTGTCTTTCTCTCTCTAGGGTAGCAAGACATATGCTCTCCCTTCTCTCTAGAAACCTTGTCTTCTCTACTCTTCTCTACACTTGATCTTCACTCCATCTTCTCTCAAACTTCCATCAAGTTAGAAACTAAGCAAGAATAGAGCTTTGCTAAGGGTGTTGTTAAGGAAGTTGGAAGCAAGCTTCTCCAAACATCTTCCTTTCATCTAGGGTTTGGTTCTTAGGGTTTTGTTTTCAAAGACTTGAGGTTGTGAGCATATTTCCAGCTTGTTAAGAGCATATTTCCAGCTTGTTAAGGTGAGTTCTTAGTTAGATTTCCATCCATGGGATTATAAGTTTATGCTTGTGAGAGAACTATGAATTTTCTAGGGTTTCACATAGTGATTTGTTACCCCTATCATTACCATGTTTGCTATACTTGCATATACTTGTTCCATGACTGTTTTTTCAGGTTTCATATGATCATCAGAGTCACAATAAGCTTTGGGATGCTTGGATTTGAGGTTTTTGAGTGAAAAACACCACTTTTGACAATTCTGGACTGTCACAACTCGCCACGGCGAGCAAATAGCTCGCTAGGCCAGCTAGACCTCCAGAACGGGGGGGGGGGGGGGGGTTACCCGCCCCCAACTCGCCATGGCGAGCAGGAGCTCGGCTCCCACATAAAATCACTCGCCACGGCGAGCAAACAGTGGGGAAGCCCATTGTTTTGTTCGCCTCAGGTCGTTCTGGCGTTTCGCAGGCGGTTTTATTGTGCAGTCTATTTAATAAAAATAAACCCCTCAAATCAAGATCCTAGATGTTAATCTGTGGAAGAAATCTATCTGATAAAAATAAATCAAGTATTTGGCAAGTATATTCAAGCATGGTAAACGAGAGAATATGATGTACGTATCGGGTAGCAAGATAATCCTTTAAGGAACGGGAAGAACTAGAACCTCGATATAGATATCGAGAACTAGATAGTCAAGCATAGTTTTATTATATGCTAAGATATGAAGTGAATAGTTTATTTATTCACAAGCGAGATTAAGACAAGAATTAAATGGTCAAGACCATTAAGAAGTAAAGGTGTCGTGTCTTTTGTATTCCTTCCAAGGTTGGATATAAAAGGTTCTCCAAGGGGGAATGGGGGTAAGCCGTAAGGGACCTGCACGTCGCTAAGGGAGTCCAGTGCACCCTAGCTAGGCCTTTCACCGGTAGTAAGGGATTAACTTCCAGGGTTACTCCACCCGGGACTAATCCGTAAAATGAACTCAGATGTTAATGATTGTTCAACGCTAACCGCTAACTTAATGTTTGAACACATTTATTATGTTACGTATATAATAAGATGATTGTTATGTACAAGTTTAGAAAGTAAGTAAAGAAAGTTTTGTCGATGACGAGTTAGGTTTTACTTAATCGTCCGACTTAGAGACGTGTCATGATTATGAGGCATAGATCTCGATGCGTAGAGTGTATCTTGATCTAGCGGTCTTAGACTTTCCCCTTGATCGCCATGACACGTATAGTGAGATAAGACCTTAGTAAGTTAAGAAGTACCTATGACGGATTTAGTAAGCACTACCGTCTAGAAGAGCAAGACCACACACGTATAATCAACCAGTAGGTTGTATTTTAGACACGTGATAACTGTAGGTTCTCCCCCAAGGTTATCACTAGCCTAGGGCTAGAAAGAACTCACTGAGGCGTTATGTCTCATCCCCCTCTTTATTTGGTCAGGTTCACAGGTTACTCGAGGAAAAGGTAAGGAAAAAGCTTTGGATTGATTTTGTGATCGTGGAAACATGCTTGGAGTTGGACTTATGGATGCATATGTATAATTAGACGTGTTGTATTAACTTATTGTAATCAAGTTCCTTTTGGTTATCTAAGTGAACACTATGTAACATAAGACTTCGGTTGTTTTGTATCATAACTCTCGACTTGACGTCGTTTCCGTATTGTATAAATTAATGTATCCAATATCACTTTTAACGCACATTTGAGTATTCTAGACACTTTCAAATTGGGCATTACAATTTGGTATCAGAGCAGATCGATTCAGATTGTGCCTTGGGTCATTAATATTACAATCCAAACAGTCGTTCTTTTTGTGTTTAGGATCTTTGTCCTCATTGTTATATTTAGTTGAAATTGATCACTTTGACTTAAATATGACAGTTAGAGCAAAAATGTCTGGAGCACGAAGGGGACGAGGCCGACCAAGAGCTAATCAGAATGATGAGGAGAATGCTAACCCTGATGCTCAGATGTGGGCACAGATGATGCAACAGAATCAACAGATGATACAAATGATGCAACAGCAGATCCAGCAGAACGCTCAGTCCCAGCAACAGTGGGTTGCCGTTATGCAACAAGGTCTGGGTGTGCATCAACAGCATCCACCACCTCTAGTTGTGGGAAATCCAGCTTTCCGAGAGTACAATCGGAACCATGCTCCAGAGTTCGATGGTCACGGTGAACCGCCAAAGGCTAAGAGGTGGATTAAGCATATGGAATGGATTTTTCATATGGCTGTTTGCACTGAAGAAGAGAAGGTTATCTTTGCGACTAATCAATTCTGTGGTCCAGCGGAAGATTGGTGGGAGACTGCTCGACGCCGCATGGTAAATAGTGGCATGGAGATAAACTGGGACAACTTCAAGCAAGTGATGTTAGATAAGTATCTCTCAGTGACATACAAGGTCCGTAAGGAGCAAGAATTTCTTCATATGAAGCAGGCAGTATGTCGGTGACAAATTTCACCAAGAAGTTTGAAGAGTTGTCTGATTACTCTACTCACAATGAGTATGCAGGTAATGAGATGTGGAAGATGAATCAGTATAAGCATGCCTTGAGGGGTGAACTATATGTTGTGGTCAGTCAGCAGAGGTTGACGAGTTTTGATGAGATGATGCATAATAGTTTGGAAGCCGAGCGAGGTTTTGACAAAGCTGTTAAAGAGGGTACCACGACTTTTGATAGAAGGAGGGGAAATTTTGTTGATAGACATCACGATAAGTTGAAGCCAAAGGGGTCTCCTCAGAAGGGGAAGCTGATGGGTTCATCCAATCCTTTTGTAGTTTGCAAGAAATGTGGAAGGACCCATGCTGGGCAATGCAAGATAGGTGATGATTCATGTTATGCTTGTGGCCAGAAAGGACACTTTATGGCAGATTGTCCAACTAGAGCGAAAAAGGGCAAAGGAGTGAGTACCACAATGAGCAAAGGCAGGGTGTACTCGTTGGATGGGAAGAAGGCACATGCCAATGAAGATTTGATTGGTGTTATGTGCTTTCTTGGTCAGAATCCTATTAATGTTTTATTCGATTGTGGTGCATCATGTTCTTTCATTTCTTTTCAATGTGTGGAAGCTCTTCATTTATCTGTTTCGTTATTAAATCCCCCTATGATGGTAACTACGGCCACCGATGGAGGAATTGTAGCGAATTATGTTTGTGAAAATTGTCCTATCACCGTATCTAGTAAGACTTATTACATAGACTTGGTATGTCTTCCGATGAAGAAACTCGATGTGAAATTAGGTATGGACTGGTTTTTAGCCAACCATGTGTATATAGGGTGTGCAGAGAAAAGTATTTATATGCCAACTAGTAATACGGTGGAAGGAGTGGCCTTGTAGAATTACTTAAGCACACATATCAGATGGTTAAATTTATTTGTGCTCAAGATAAGGGTTTTTATGTTATTCTCACTGTGACTTCAGAGTCAGATCTAAGTCCCAGTGATATACCAATTGTCAGTGAGTACCTGGATGTTTTCCCGGCCGATATCACAAATTTACCGCCAGAAAGGGAAATTGAATTTTCAATTGATCTGATTCAGGAGCGGAACCAGTGTCAGTAGCGCCTTATAGAATGTCTCTGTTGGAACTCAAGGAACTGCAATCTCAACTGGAAGAGCTTATTCAGAAGCATTTCATCAGGCCTAGTGTGTCACCATGGGGTGCACAGTGTTGTTGGTCAAGAAGAAAGATGGTAGTATGAGACTGTGTATTAATTACCACAAGTTGAATAAGGTAACTATCAAGAACAAGTATCCTCTGCCAAGAATTAATGACCTACTTGATTAGCTTAAGGGAGCGTCTGTGTTCTCGAAAATTGATCTTAGATCGGGTTATCATCAGATTCGTATCAAATCTTCAGATGTGTCCAAAACGGCTTTCAGAGCACGTTACGGGCACTATGAATTTTTGGTCAGGCCTTTTGGTGTATCTAATGCTCCAGCAGTTTTTATGGATTATATGAATCGGATTTTTCAGCCATATCTAGATCAATTTGTCATTATTTTCATTGATGACATACTGGTTTATTCTAAGAATCCGCAGGAGCATGCTCAGCATCTGAAGATAGTGTTGGATATTCTTTGGGAGAAGCAGTTATACGCAATGTTCAGAAAGTGTGAGTTTTGGTTGACAGAAGTCAAGTTTTTGGGTCATGTAATTTCTCAAGAAGGTGTGGCGGTTGATCAGTCGAAAGTAGAAGCTGTTCAGAATTGGACTAGACCGAAGAATGTTGCAGAAGTTCGAAGCTTTTTGGGATTAGCTAGTTATTATCGGCGATTCATCATGAAGTTTTCCCAAATCGCTTTGCCTTTAACCCGACTCACAAGAAAGGATGTGCCTTTTGTGTGGAATGAAGAATGTGAGAAGAGTTTCAGGACTCTGAAGAAGAAGTTAACTCAGGCACCAGTTTTAACTATTCCTGACCCGGAGAAGAGATATGTGGTGTTTTGTGATGCATCGTCTAAGGGACTCGGTGGGGTACTTATGCAAGAAAACAATGTGATAGCTTATGCCTCTAGACAACTCAAGAAGCATGAAGAAAATTATCCCATACATGATTTAGAGTTGGCAGCCATAGTTTTTGTTTTGAAGATATGGAGACATCACTTGTATGGAGCACAATTTGAATTATTCATTGATCATAAAAGTTTGAAGTATTTGTTTGATCAAAGGGATTTGAATATGAGACAAAGACATTGGATGGAGTATCTAAAAGACTTCGACTTTGATTTGAAATACCATCCAGGAAAGGCCAATGTTGTAGCGGATGCTTTGAGTCGCAAGGCCATCGCTCAAACTGAAGTTATGATGCACATTTGTAAGATGTATGAGAAGGTTCGAGACCTTAACCTTGAAGCCACAGAGGATGATGATGGTATATGGATACACCAATTGGAAGTTTCATGCGATTTGCGGTCAAGAATCGTACAGGCACAAGGTGTTGATTTGGAACTTCAGAAGAGAAGTGGTTACCCTGAATTTTCTAGGGCTTCTGATGGAGCGATCTTATTCAAAGGAAGAGTATGTGTCCCAAGTGATCAAGAGCTTAGAAGATTGATCTTGGAAGAAGCTCACAAGATTAGTTTCTCAATTCATCTTGGTGCCACCAAGATGTACCAAGATTTTAAAAGGGAATAATGGTGGCCTGGCATGAAAACGGACATTGCTAAGTTTGTAGCAAGATGCATTGTGTGTCAACAAGTCAAAATTGAACATCAAAGACCAGCAGGTTTGCTTCAACCGTTGGAGATTCCTCAGTGGAAATGGGAACACATTACTATGGACTTTGTAGGAGGTTTACCCCGTACTCAGAAAGGTCATGATTCAATTCGGGTAATTATGGATAGATTAACCAAATCAGCTAATTTCTTACCGGTTAAGTCTACCTACAGAACACCGCAGTATGCAGAATTGTTCATCTCAGAGATAGTTAAGTTACACGGTGTTCTAGTGAGTATAGTCTCAGATAGGGATCCAATCTTTAATTCACACTTTTGGAAAGCTTTTCAAAGAGCTTTAGGGACTCGTTTGAAGCTAAGAACCTCTCACCATCCGCAAAATGATGGTCAGTCAGAGAGAACCATTTAGACCTTGGAAGATATGTTGCGTGCATGTATTTTAGAAGATGGCGGAAGTTGGAATTATCATTTGCCTTTGATAGAATTTTCCTACAACAACAGCTATCACTCGAGTATTGGAATGGCACCTTATGAAGCGTTGTATGGTAGGAAGTATACAACTCCTTTGTGTTGGGCCGAAGTTGGTGATAAAAGCATTATTGGACCAGAAATCATTCAAGAGACCACTTTGAAAATTAAGTCAATCCAGGAAAAGATGAGAACAGCTCAGAGTCGTCAGAAAAGTTACGCGGACAAGAGACGACGACCTTTAGAGTTTGATGAAGGTGATCATGTATTTCTAAAGGTTACTTCTAAATTGGGTTTAAGGGGAGTTTTCAGAACTAAGAAATTGTGCCTAAGGTATGTGGGGCCGTTTTTGATACTCAAGCGTATCAGACCAGTAGCATACCAGTTAGCTTTACCTCCAGCTATGTCGGGATTACATGATGTATTTCATGCATCTCAACTGAAGAAGTACATTCCGGATCCTTTCCAACCAGTTGAGTTAGATTCCATATAATTGAGATCGGATTTGACATTCCAACCGGAACCAGAAAGGATAGTAGATCGTGACGTCAAATCCCTCAGGAACAAAGAGATTCCTATAGTGAAAGTTATATGGAAGGGTTCGCTAAATGGTGAAGCTACATGGGAACTTGAATCAGAGATGTTAGACCAGTATCCGCATTTGCTTTTAGGTATATTCTAAATTTCGAGGACGGAATTTTTTTAAGGGGGGGTAGGATGTAATATCCCACTTACTTATGTAGTGATGTAATACCTGATAACGATAAAATGCATACGACTAAGTTTAGGGGCATTAATGGAATTTCACGTTGTGAAGATATTTAAGTGGATTAGGACCAAAAATCTTCATTATCTTCTTGTCTTTCTCTCTCTAGGGTAGCAAGACATATGCTCTCCCTTCTCTCTAGAAACCTTGTCTACTCTACTCTTCTCTACACTTGATCTTCACTCCATCTTCTCTCAAACTTCCATCAAGTTAGAAACTAAGCAAGAATAGAGCTTTGCTAAGGGTGTTGTTAAGGAAGTTGGAAGCAAGCTTCTCCAAACATCTTCCTTTCATCTAGGGTTTGGTTCTTAGGGTTTTGTCTTCAAAGACTTGAAGTTGTGAGCATATTTCCAGCTTGTTAAGGTGAGTTCTTAGTTAGATTTCCATCCATGGGATTATGAGTTTATGCTTGTGAGAGAACTATGAATTTTCTAGGGTTTCACATAGTGATTTGTTACCCCTATCGTTACCATGTTTGCTATACTTGCATATACTTGTTCCGTGACTGTTTTTTCAGGTTTCATATGATCATTAGAGTAGCAATAAGCTTTGGGATGCTTGGATTTGAGGTTTTTGAGTGAAAAACACCATTTTTGACAGTTCTGAACTGTCACAACTCGCCACGAAGAGCAAATAGCTCGCTAGGTGAGCTATACCTCTAGAACGGGGGGGGGGGGGGGGGGGGGGGGTTACCCGCCCCCAACTCGCCATGGCGAGCAAGAGCTCGCCTCCCACATAAAATCACTCGCCACGGCGAGCAAACAGCGGGGAAACCCATTGTTTTGTTCGCCTCAGTTCGTTCTGGCATTTCGCGGGCGGTTTTCTTGTGCAGACTTTTTAATAAAAATAAACCCCTCAAATCAAGATCCTAGATGTTAATCTTTGGAAGAAATCTATCCGATAAAAATAAAGCAAGTATTTGGCAAGTATATTCAAGCATGGTAAACGAGAGAATATGATGTACATATCGGGTAGCAAGATAATCTTTTAAGGAAAGGGAAGAACTAGAGCCTCGATATAGATATCGAGAACTAGATAGTCAAGCATAGTTTTATTATATGCTAAGATATGAAGTGAATAGTTTATTTATTCACAAGCGAGATTAAGACAGGAATTAAATGGTCAAGACCATTAAGAAGTAAAGGTGTCATGTCTTTTGTATTCCTTCCAAGGTTGGATATAAAAGGTTCTCCAAGGGGGAATGGGGTAAGCCATAAGGGACCCGCACGTCACTAAGGGAGTCCGGTGCGCCCTAGCTAGGCCTTTCACTGGTAGTAAGGGATTAACTTCCGGGGTTACTCCACCCGGGACTAATCCGTAAAATGAACTCAGATGTTAATGATTGTTCAACGCTAACCGCTAACTTAATGTTTGAACACATTTATTATGTTACGTATATAATAAGATGATTGTTATGTATAAGTTTAGAAAGTAAGTAAAGAAAGTTTTGTCGATGACGAGTTAGGTTTTACTTAATCGTCCGACTTAGAGACGTGTCATGATTATGAGGCATAGATCTCGATGCGTAGAGCGTATCTTGATCTATCGGTCTTAGACTTTCCCCTTGATCGCCATGACACGTATAGTGAGATAAGACCTTAGTAAGTTAAGAAGTACCTATGACGGATTTAGTAAGCACTACCGTCTAGAAGAGCAAGACCACACATGTATAATCAACCGGCAGGTTGTATTTTAGACACGTGATAACCGTAGGTTCTCCCCCGAGGTTATCACTAGCCTTGGGCTAGAAAGAACTCATTGAGGCATTATATCTCATCCCCCTCTTTATTTGTTCAGGTTCACAGGTTACTCGAGGAAAAGGTAAGGAAAAAGCTTTGGATTGATTTTGTGATCGTGGAAACATGCTTGGAGTTGGACTTATGGATGCATATGTATAATTAGACGTGTTGTATTGAATTATTGTAATCAAGTTCCTTTTGGTTATCTAAGTGAACACTATGTAACATAAGACTTCGGTTGTTTTGTATCATAACTCTCGACTTGACGTCATTTCCGTATTGTATAAATTAATGTATCCAATATCACTTTTAACGCACATTTGAGTATTCTTGACACTTTCAAATTGGGCGTTACACTGTTTCACCTAGTGGAAACCCCTCGAGATCCAACCTAATGTGGATAACAAGAGACATTACACCTACATCTTGCATTAAAGTCTTGGTCTTAAACGTTCATGAAAGGTTAAACTTATACATGCTTTCTCTTTTACCTCGGATCCTTAATCGATCCATTTAATGGTAAACTACATACTTGCTTATTTACCAAGGGTCCGTGAACTACCCGTTTGGCGGTAAACTACCTACATAGATATCTCATTTATAGTGAAAGAATTAACTTATCTATTCACTGCTTATCATGCTTGCATGGTCATTCCTATTCTCATACGAAGAGAATACATTAATCTCTTCGCGTCTTAACATACATAGAACTCATGTGCCATTCTTGAGGCTCTACTTAATTTCTATTTCTCGACAAGCTATGTCGAGGCTCTACTTTCTTTCCCTTTCTTAGTTCATCGCTACCCGAGTAATTCAGCTTAAACTCTTTTGTGCCATTCTTGAGGCATATGTTAATTTTGCCATGATTTTCATTCCAAGAATCGTTTGATGTTATGTGCATGGATTAGATGATGTTTTGGGGTTATAAAGTTGTATATCGATGAAATAAAGGCTTTAGATTGCACCACCGGCCCTAAAATGGGCCAACAAGCCAAAAGGAAGTTGGCCAAGGCAGAGACTTTCGCTATTAGCTAACTTTTTTCTGGGCAGGTTCTGGAAATTTTGTTATTAGCGAAATTTTAGCTAATAGCGACTTACATCTAGGTAATTTCACTATTAGCGAAATTATTTAGCTAATAGCGAGTTTCTTCGGGTTTATGGTGCAAATTTTGCAATTTTGACCCAAAACTCGTCCAATTCGATCCTGCAAAGCACCATAAACTTCCAGCAACATATAGAAACAATAATAAACATATTCCATGGCAATTTTAACATATAAACAATAAGAATTGTTTTGGGGTGCTAAATTTATATCTTACTAACTTAGCATAATTTCGTAGTTTTCTCACAAGAATTACACAACCCAAAGGAGGGAAAACTATCTATAGAACTCACCTAGCATGTATATTATTTAAAAATTTAAAATACAACTAATTTTTTTTATTCTTGTGCAATGAAAGATGTAAATAAATTTGTAAACATTCTTTAAAAGATATAGATATAAATACTTTGTAAGTTCTCTTTGAACCTTAAAGTGATCCTTGTATTGGACCTGGGCACCATTCGCTCTTCCTAAATTTATTTACATAAAAGAATGTCTTACATTGAGAGAACGACGTAGTATATTTTATGGATTGAAAAAATTACCAACTCTTTTTGATATCCCCTTTCACATTTTCTAAAAATAAAACATGTAAAGGTGGTTCGACAAATCATATTACATACATTATGTATGACTCTTTGCTCTAGACGCTGGTACTTCGAGTGGTAGAATTCTATAAGAGATATGCGACATGTTTTTCATATGAAAAACTATTATTTATAAATAGTGAAATAATTGCAAAAAGCTAACTGCCACGAACTGCACTTCTTCCATCGAAAACTGCATGTCCCCCACGTCTTCAATAAGAAAATTGCTGCTTTTTTAATTCAAATTATTTCCCTTTGACAACAATTGCTTGGCTTTGACTAGGCTTTGACTAATATTCTTTCCGCTTTGACTAGGCTTTGCTGAAGATAATAACTTTAACTCTTTGAAAGAACAAAAGTCAAATCTCATTGACTGTATTAAATGGTCTTGTCGAAATTACAGGCAAACACACCTTTAGTGCATCTGAATTTAACCATACACCACAAGGAAAGACGTTCAAGATTGCTCTGACGTGAATATTCATTCGGCCATGTCGGTTGATATCTCTTTCACTTCTTCTATTGAAGGACGCACGATCGTGGTCCTTAATTGAGATCATTATCCTTCTGCAACTAAATCACAACAATCTTTGTCTATGAGTCTTTATGTATAATTCTTTAAGCATTCTCAAGCCTCGTTCAAACCATCAATCCTAAATGACAAGTCAACGAACATCGTCGTTCAAATCCAGCATCTATGCGCGAAAGAAAAGCATAACAAAAGTTTATACCCGAATTATATTTAAAATAAATTTAATAAAAATGATCTAAATCATAAATAAAGTTGTTTACATACGGTTTTATATTAGAAAGAAAAAAATCATAACGAACATTTGTATCCCCTTTGTATATTGTATAAATTTATGAATTGATTGATTTTGTGATAAAAATGAAAATATTCTTAAAAAAGGAATAAATTATGTCAAATGTTTTTAAAATAGTATAAGTAACATAATGTGTTAAGCAACATTCCATTAGAAGAAAAAATAAAGTAAAATGTCATATGTATTTAGTTCAAATTGCATATATAATACATTTTACTTTTTTTTTTATTCTAATTTCCATATATATCATTCTAGACTGGATAATTGTAATTAATAACTTTAAAATTAATTTTTTATCTTATATTAAATCAAACATTGACAATATAACACAAAAATCAAATATTGAGTAAAAAATTAAACCAAATAAAATAAGAACATTAGAATGAACATATGAAATTAAACAACAGAAACACATATGCAGGATCAGACTGGACACGATCAACCACAAATTTTATTATGCTTTGCAGCTTTTTCTTATGAAAGTAAAACAAACGCATTATCTAAAGACGCACATAAAATACTCATATTAATAGGTAAATCCGAAATACAATTTAAACTTAAATCTTTTTTTTTAAACACTTTAGAGGTTTAACTTTAGGTTCAACTCCATTGGGTCGTTGGCATCTGAAACTGTTGTTGGATAAGACTCGAGTGGTGCAAGTGACAAAGTTGTTGATATTTGACCAGATGTTGATGTTGTATGTGCTTGTGGTCTTAGTGGTATGTGTCTTGCTCCATTATTTTCTTCAGAAATTGTGATGGATCCGATAGGTAAATCCATGGAGGATAGCAAGTCCATGGTCTCATGAAATTTAACCTCAGCAGACGGTGATGGTGTCGGAGGTGGGACTAAACCCATCAGCATCTCGTGAAAATTGTTTGGTGGGGGAACTAACCCGATCATCATCATCCCCCCAACATTTGGTGAAAAGGGAAATTATACGTAAGTTGAATCAACTCGATCAACTTCTTTCTTATTGATTCCATCTGTAAGCTATGATTCAATGCCAAACAATGGTGATAGTCAAGATCTTCTTTATAGTTGAATTGGTTATAACAATAGGGGCATAGGAAAGGTCCAAGACCACCATTGTTTTCCATTTTGTAAACGGGTGTGTAAGATGAAAAAAAAAATCTAATCTTAATAGAATGATATCTTTTAGATAAACACAAAAGGAGAGAATATATGAAGAAAATTGCTAGGTAAAATGTTATATTCATAGTGTAGTTTAAAGTGTAAGATTGGATGGATCTCAAATTTCATTTACTTAATTATGAATTTACGAAGAAACTTCTTTTTTTGTAATATTAGGAAATAAGTAGAGGTATATCCACATGATTTGAATTCTTTTAAATAAAATATTTTTTCCTGTCTATATACGTTGCACTCTTTTGAAAAGTACTTTAATATTTTATAAGATCATTTTTAAAGTACAAGATACATTATCTATCTTTTCGCCAAAATACCCCTATTAAAAATGGAGAATTCAAACACTAATCTCATAATAATTGAAGGATAATTTTCGAAAGGGAATGTATATTATTTAAAAATTTAAAATACAACTAATTTTTTTTTATTCTTGTACAATGAAAGATGTAAATAAATTTGTAAACATTCTTTAAAAGATATAGATATAAATACTTTGTAAGTGCTCTTTGAACCTTAAAGTGATCCTTGTATTGGACCTGGGCACCATTCGCTCTTCCTAAATTTATTTACATAAAAAAATGTCTTACATTGAGAGAACGGCGTAGTATATTTTATGGATTGAAAAAAATTACCAACTCTTTTTGATATCCCCTTTCACATTTTCTAAAAATAAAATAAGAATTTCAATAATCAAATATGTAAAGGTGGTTCGACAAATCATATTACATACATTATGTATGACTCTTTACTCTAGACGCTGGTACTTCAAGTGGTAGAATTCTATAAGAGATTTGCGACATGTTTTTCATATAAAAAACTATTATTTATAAATAGTGAAATAATTGCAAAAAGCTAACTGCCACGAACTGCACTTCTTCCATCGAAAACTGCATGTCCCCCACGTCTTCAATAAGAAAATTGCTGCTTTTTTAATTCAAGTTATTTCCCTTCGACAACAATTGCTTGGCTTTGAATAGGCTTTGACTAATATTCTTTCCGCTTTGACTAGGCTTTGCTGAAGATAATAACTTTAACTCTTTGAAAGAACAAAAGTCAAATCTCATTGACTGTATTAAATGGTCCTGTCGAAATTACAGGCTAACACACCTTTAGCGCGTCTGAATTTAACCATACACCACAAGGAAAGACGTTCAGGATTGCTCTGACGTGAATATTCATTCGTCCATATCGGTTGATATCTCTTTCACTTCTTCTATTGAAGGACGCACGATCATGGTCCTTAATTGAGATCATCAACCTTCTGCAACTAAATCACAACAATCTTTGTCTATGAGTCTTTATGTATAATTCTTTAAGCATTCTCAAGCCTCGTTCAAACCTTCAATCCTAAATGACAAGTCAACGAACATCGTCGATCAAATCCAACATCTATGCGCGAAAGAAAAGCATAACAAAAATTTATATCCCAATTATATTTAAAATAAATTTAATAAAAATGATATAAATCATAAATAAAGTTGTTTACATACGGTTTTATATTAGAAAGAAAAAAATTATAACGAACATTTGTATCCCCTTTGAATATTGTATAAATTTATGAATTGATTGATTCTGTGATAAAAATGAAAATATTCTTAAAAAAGGAATAAAGTATGTCAAATGTTTTTAAAATAGTATAAGTAACATAATGTGTTAAGCAACATCCCATTAGAAGAAAAAATAAAGTAAAATGTCATATGTATTTAGTTCAAATTTCATATATAATACATTTTACTTTTTTTTTAATTCTAATTTCCATATATATCATTCTAGACTGGATAATTGTAATTAATAACTTTAAAATTAATTTTTTATCTTATATTAAATCAAACATTGACAATATAACACAAAAATCAAATATTGAGTAAAAAATTAAACCAAATAAAATAAGAACATTAGAATGAACATATGAAATTAAACAACAAAAACACATATGCAGGATCAGACTGGACACGATCAACCACAAATTTTATTATGCTTTGCAGCTTTTTCTTATGAAAGTAAAACAAACACATTCTCTAAAGACGCACATAAAATACTCATATTAATAGGTAAATCCGAAATACAATTTAAACTTAAATCTTTTTTTTTAAACACTTTAGAGGTTTAACTTTAGGTTCAACTCCATTGGGTCGTTGGCATCTGAAACTGTTGTTGGAGAAGACTCGAGTGGTGCAAGTGACAAAGTTGTTGATATTTGGCCAGATGTTGATGTTGTATGTGTTTGTGGTCTTAGTGGTGTGTGTCTTGCTCCATTATTTTCTTCAGAAATTGTGATGGATCCGATAGGTAAATCCATGGTGGATAGCAAGTCCATGGTCTCATGAAATTTAACCTCAGCAGGCGGTGATGGTGTCTGAGGTGGGACTAAACCCATCAGCATCTCGTGAAAACTGTTTGGTGGGGGAACTAACCCCATCATCATCATCCCCCCAACATTTGGTGAAAAGGGAAATTCATACGTAAGTTGAATCAACTCGATCAACTTCTTTCTTATTGATTCCATCTGTAAGCTATGATTCAATGCCAAACAATGGTGATAGTCAAGATCTTCTTTATAGTTGAATTGGTTATAACAATAGGGGAATAGGAAAGGTCCAAGACCACCATTGTTTTCCATTTTGTAAACGGGTGTGTAAGATGAAAAAAAAAATCTAATCTTAATAGAATGATATCTTTTAGATAAACACAAAAGGAGAGAATATATGAAGAAAATTGCTAGGTAAAATGTTATATTTATAGTGTAGTTTAAAGTGTAAGATTGGATGGATCTCAAATTTCATTTACTTAATTATGAATTTACGAAGAAACTTCTTTTTCTGTAATATTAGGAAATAAGTAGAGGTATATCCACATGATTTGAATTCTTTTAAATAAAATATTTTTTCCTGTTTATATACGTTGCACTCTTTTGAAAAGTACTTTAATATTTTATAAGATCATTTTTAAAGTACAAGATACATTATCTATCTTTTCGCCAAAATACCCCTATTAAAAATGGAGAATTCAAACACTAATCTCATAATAATTGAAGGATAATTTTCGAAAGGGAATGTATATTATTTAAAAATTTAAAATACAACTAATTTTTTTTTATTCTTGTGCAACGAAAGATGTAAATAAATTTGTAAACATTCTTTAAAAGATATAGATATAAATACTTTGTAAGTGCTCTTTGAACCTTAAAGTGATCCTTGTATTGGACCTGGGCACCATTCGCTCTTCCTAAATTTATTTACATAAAAAAATGTCCTACATTGTGAGAACGGCGTAGTATATTTTATGGATTGAAAAAATTACCAACTCTTTTTGATATCCCCTTTCACATTTTCTAAAAATAAAATAAGAATTTCAATAATCAAATATGTAAAGGTGGTTCGACAAATCATATTACATACATTATGTATGACTCTTTCCTCTAGACGCTGGTACTTCGAGTGGTAGAATTCTATAAGAGATTTGCGACATGTTTTTCATATAAAAAACTAACTGCCACGAACTGCACTTCGTCCATCGAAAACTGCATGTCCCCCACGTCTTCAATAAGAAAATTGCTGCTTTTTTAATTCAAATTATTTCCCTTCGACAACAATTGCTTGCCTTTGAATAGGCTTTGACTAGTATTCTTTCCGCTTTGACTAGGCTTTGCTGAAGATCATAACTTTAACTCTTTGAAAGAACAAAAGTCAAATCTCATTGACTGTATTAAATGGTCCTGTCGAAATTACTGGCTAACACACCTTTAGTGCATCTGAATTTAACCATACACCACAAGGAAAGACGTTCAAGATTGCTCTGACGTGAATATTCATTCGTCCATGTCGGTTGATATCTCTTTCACTTCTTCTATTGAAGGACGCACGATCGTGGTCCTTAATTGAGATCATCAACCTTCTGCAACTAAATCACAACAATCTTTGTCTATGAGTCTTTATGTATAATTATTTAAGCATTCTCAAGCCTCGTTCAAACCTTCAATCCTAAATGACAAGTCAACGAACATCGTCGATCAAATCCAACATCTATGCGCGAAAGAAAAGCATAACAAAAATTTATATCCCAATTATATTTAAAATAAATTTAATAAAAATGATATAAATCATAAATAAAGTTGTTTACATACGGTTTTATATTAGAAAGAAAAAAATTATAACGAACATTTGTATCCCCTTTGAATATTGTATAAATTTATGAATTGATTGATTCTGTGATAAAAATGAAAATATTCTTAAAAAAGGAATAAAGTATGTCAAATGTTTTTAAAATAGTATAAGTAACATAATGTGTTAAGCAACATCCCATTAGAAGAAAAAATAAAGTAAAATGTCATATGTATTTAGTTCAAATTTCATATATAATACATTTTACTTTTTTTTTAATTCTAATTTCCATATATATCATTCTAGACTGGATAATTGTAATTAATAACTTTAAAATTAATTTTTTATCTTATATTAAATCAAACATTGACAATATAACACAAAAATCAAATATTGAGTAAAAAATTAAACCAAATAAAATAAGAACATTTGAATGAACATATGAAATTAAACAACAAAAACACATATGCAGGATCAGACTGGACACGATCAACCACAAATTTTATTATGCTTTGCAGCTTTTTCTTATGAAAGTAAAACAAACACATTCTCTAAAGACGCACATAAAATACTCATATTAATAGGTAAATCCGAAATACAATTTAAACTTAAATCTTTTTTTTTTAAACACTTTAGAGGTTTAACTTTAGGTTCAACTCCATTGGGTCGTTGGCATCTGAAACTGTTGTTGGAGAAGACTCGAGTGGTGCAAGTGACAAAGTTGTTGATATTTGGCCAGATGTTGATGTTGTATGTGCTTGTGGTCTTAGTGGTGTGTGTCTTGCTCCATTATTTTCTTCAGAAATTGTGATGGATCCGATAGGTAAATCCATGGTGGATAGCAAGTCCATGGTCTCATGAAATTTAACCTCAGCAGGCGGTGATGGTGTCTGAGGTGGGACTAAACCCATCAGCATCTCGTGAAAACTGTTTGGTGGGGGAACTAACCCCATCATCATCATCCCCCCAACATTTGGTGAAAAGGGAAATTCATACGTAAGTTGAATCAACTCGATCAACTTCTTTCTTATTGATTCCATCTGTAAGCTATGATTCAATGCCAAACAATGGTGATAGTCAAGATCTTCTTTATAGTTGAATTGGTTATAACAATAGGGGAATAGGAAAGGTCCAAGACCACCATTGTTTTCCATTTTGTAAACGGGTGTGTAAGATGAAAAAAAATCTAATCTTAATACAATGATATCTTTTAGATAAACACAAAAGGAGAGAATATATGAAGAAAATTGCTAGGTAAAATGTTATATTTATAGTGTAGTTTAAAGTGTAAGATTGGATGGATCTCAAATTTCATTTACTTAATTATGAATTTATGAAGAAACTTCTTTTTCTGTAATATTAGGAAATAAGTGGAGGTATATCCACATGATTTGAATTCTTTTAAATAAAATATTTTTTCCTGTTTATATACGTTGCACTCTTTTGAAAAGTACTTTAATATTTTATAAGATCATTTTTAAAGTACAAGATACATTATCTATCTTTTCGCCAAAATACCCCTATTAAAAATGGAGAATTCAAACACTAATCTCATAATAATTGAAGGATAATTTTCGAAAGGGAATGTATATTATTTAAAAATTTAAAATACAACTAATTTTTTTTTATTCTTGTGCAACGAAAGATGTAAATAAATTTGTAAACATTCTTTAAAAGATATAGATATAAATACTTTGTAAGTGCTCTTTGAACCTTAAAGTGATCCTTGTATTGGACCTGGGCACCATTCGCTCTTCCTAAATTTATTTACATAAAAAAATGTCCTACATTGAGAGAACGGCGTAGTATATTTTATGGATTGAAAAAATTACCAACTCTTTTTGATATCCCCTTTCACATTTTCTAAAAATAAAATAAGAATTTCAATAATCAAATATGTAAAGGTGGTTCGACAAATCATATTACATACATTATGTATGACTCTTTCCTCTAGACGCTGGTACTTCGAGTGGTAGAATTCTATAAGAGATTTGCGACATGTTTTTCATATAAAAAACTATTATTTATAAATAGTGAAATAATTGCAAAAAGCTAACTGCCACGAACTGCACTTCGTCCATCGAAAACTGCATGTCCCCCACGTCTTTAATAAGAAAATTGCTGCTTTTTTAATTCAAATTATTTCCCTTCGACAACAATTGCTTGCCTTTGAATAGGCTTTGACTAGTATTCTTTCCGCTTTGACTAGGCTTTGCTGAAGATCATAACTTTAACTCTTTGAAAGAACAAAAGTCAAATCTCATTGACTGTATTAAATGGTCCTGTCGAAATTACTGGCTAACACACCTTTAGTGCATCTGAATTTAACCATACACCACAAGGAAAGACGTTCAAGATTGCTCTGACGTGAATATTCATTCGTCCATGTCGGTTGATATCTCTTTCACTTCTTCTATTGAAGGACGCACGATCGTGGTCCTTAATTGAGATCATCAACCTTCTGCAACTAAATCACAACAATCTTTGTCTATGAGTCTTTATGTATAATTCTTTAAGCATTCTCAAGCCTCGTTCAAACCTTCAATCCTAAATGACAAGTCAACGAACATCGTCGATCAAATCCAACATCTATGCGCGAAAGAAAAGCATAACAAAAATTTATATCCCAATTATATTTAAAATAAATTTAATAAAAATGATCTAAATCATAAATAAAGTTGTTTACATACGATTTTATATTAGAAAGAAAAAAATTATAACGAATATTTGTATCCCCTTTGTATATTGTATAAATTTATGAATTGATTGATTTTGTGATAAAAATGAAAATATTCTTAAAAAAGGAATACAATATGTCAAATGTTTTTAAAATAGTTTAAGTAACATAATGTGTTAAGCAACATCCCATTAGAAGAAAAAATAAAGTAAAATGTCATATGTATTTAGTTCAAATTTCATATATAATACATTTTACTTTTTTTTTAATTCTAATTTCCATATATATCATTCTAGACTGGATAATTGTAATTAATAACTTTAAAATTAATTTTTTATCTTATATTAAATCAAACATTGACAATATAACACAAAAATCAAATATTGAGTAAAAAATTAAACCAAATAAAACAAGAACATTAGAATGAACATATGAAATTAAACAACAAAAACACATATGCAGGATCAGACTGGACACGATCAACCACAAATTTTATTATGCTTTGTAGCTTTTTCTTATGAAAGTAAAACAAACACATTATCTAAAGACGCACATAAAATACTCATATTAATAGATAAATCCGAAATACAATTTAAACTTAAATCTTTTTTTAAACACTTTAGAGGTTTAACTTTAGGTTCAACTCCATTGGGTCGTTGGCATCTGAAACTGTTGTTGGAGAAGACTCGAGTGGTGCAAGTGACAAAGTTGTTGATATTTGGCCAGATGTTGATGTTGTATGTGCTTGTGGTCTTAGTGGTGTGTGTCTTGCTCCATTATTTTCTTCAGAAATTGTGATGGATCCGATAGGTAAATCCATGGTGGATAGCAAGTCCATGGTCTCATGAAATTTAACCTCAGCAGGCGGTGATGGTGTCCGAGGTGGGACTAAACCCATCAGCATCTCGTGAAAACTGTTTGGTGGGGGAACTAACCCCATCATCATCATCCCCCCAACATTTGGTGAAAAGGGAAATTCATACGTAAGTTGAATCAACTCGATCAACTTCTTTCTTATTGATTCCATCTGTAAGCTATGATTCAATGCCAAACAATGGTGATAGTCAAGATCTTCTTTATAGTTGAATTGGTTATAACAATAGGGGAATAGGAAAGGTCCAAGACCACCATTGTTTTCCATTTTGTAAACGGGTGTGTAAGATGAAAAAAAATCTAATCTTAATACAATGATATCTTTTAGATAAACACAAAAGGAGAGAATATATGAAGAAAATTGCTAGGTAAAATGTTATATTTATAGTGTAGTTTAAAGTGTAAGATTGGATGGATCTCAAATTTCATTTACTTAATTATGAATTTATGAAGAAACTTCTTTTTCTGTAATATTAGGAAATAAGTGGAGGTATATCCACATGATTTGAATTCTTTTAAATAAAATATTTTTTCCTGTTTATATACGTTGCACTCTTTTGAAAAGTACTTTAATATTTTATAAGATCATTTTTAAAGTACAAGATACATTATCTATCTTTTCGCCAAAATACCCCTATTAAAAATGGAGAATTCAAACACTAATCTCATAATAATTGAAGGATAATTTTCGAAAGGGAATGTATATTATTTAAAAATTTAAAATACAACTAATTTTTTTTTATTCTTGTGCAACGAAAGATGTAAATAAATTTGTAAACATTCTTTAAAAGATATAGATATAAATACTTTGTAAGTGCTCTTTGAACCTTAAAGTGATCCTTGTATTGGACCTGGGCACCATTCGCTCTTCCTAAATTTATTTACATAAAAAAATGTCCTACATTGAGAGAACGGCGTAGTATATTTTATGGATTGAAAAAATTACCAACTCTTTTTGATATCCCCTTTCACATTTTCTAAAAATAAAATAAGAATTTCAATAATCAAATATGTAAAGGTGGTTCGACAAATCATATTACATACATTATGTATGACTCTTTCCTCTAGACGCTGGTACTTCGAGTGGTAGAATTCTATAAGAGATTTGCGACATGTTTTTCATATAAAAAACTATTATTTATAAATAGTGAAATAATTGCAAAAAGCTAACTGCCACGAACTGCACTTCGTCCATCGAAAACTGCATGTCCCCCACGTCTTTAATAAGAAAATTGCTGCTTTTTTAATTCAAATTATTTCCCTTCGACAACAATTGCTTGCCTTTGAATAGGCTTTGACTAGTATTCTTTCCGCTTTGACTAGGCTTTGCTGAAGATCATAACTTTAACTCTTTGAAAGAACAAAAGTCAAATCTCATTGACTGTATTAAATGGTCCTGTCGAAATTACTGGCTAACACACCTTTAGTGCATCTGAATTTAACCATACACCACAAGGAAAGACGTTCAAGATTGCTCTGACGTGAATATTCATTCGTCCATGTCGGTTGATATCTCTTTCACTTCTTCTATTGAAGGACGCACGATCGTGGTCCTTAATTGAGATCATCAACCTTCTGCAACTAAATCACAACAATCTTTGTCTATGAGTCTTTATGTATAATTCTTTAAGCATTCTCAAGCCTCGTTCAAACCTTCAATCCTAAATGACAAGTCAACGAACATCGTCGATCAAATCCAACATCTATGCGCGAAAGAAAAGCATAACAAAAATTTATATCCCAATTATATTTAAAATAAATTTAATAAAAATGATCTAAATCATAAATAAAGTTGTTTACATACGATTTTATATTAGAAAGAAAAAAATTATAACGAATATTTGTATCCCCTTTGTATATTGTATAAATTTATGAATTGATTGATTTTGTGATAAAAATGAAAATATTCTTAAAAAAGGAATACAATATGTCAAATGTTTTTAAAATAGTTTAAGTAACATAATGTGTTAAGCAACATCCCATTAGAAGAAAAAATAAAGTAAAATGTCATATGTATTTAGTTCAAATTTCATATATAATACATTTTACTTTTTTTTTAATTCTAATTTCCATATATATCATTCTAGACTGGATAATTGTAATTAATAACTTTAAAATTAATTTTTTATCTTATATTAAATCAAACATTGACAATATAACACAAAAATCAAATATTGAGTAAAAAATTAAACCAAATAAAACAAGAACATTAGAATGAACATATGAAATTAAACAACAAAAACACATATGCAGGATCAGACTGGACACGATCAACCACAAATTTTATTATGCTTTGTAGCTTTTTCTTATGAAAGTAAAACAAACACATTATCTAAAGACGCACATAAAATACTCATATTAATAGATAAATCCGAAATACAATTTAAACTTAAATCTTTTTTTAAACACTTTAGAGGTTTAACTTTAGGTTCAACTCCATTGGGTCGTTGGCATCTGAAACTGTTGTTGGAGAAGACTCGAGTGGTGCAAGTGACAAAGTTGTTGATATTTGGCCAGATGTTGATGTTGTATGTGCTTGTGGTCTTAGTGGTGTGTGTCTTGCTCCATTATTTTCTTCAGAAATTGTGATGGATCCGATAGGTAAATCCATGGTGGATAGCAAGTCCATGGTCTCATGAAATTTAACCTCAGCAGGCGGTGATGGTGTCCGAGGTGGGACTAAACCCATCAGCATCTCGTGAAAACTGTTTGGTGGGGGAACTAACCCCATCATCATCATCCCCCCAACATTTGGTGAAAAGGGAAATTCATACGTAAGTTGAATCAACTCGATCAACTTCTTTCTTATTGATTCCATCTGTAAGCTATGATTCAATGCCAAACAATGGTGATAGTCAAGATCTTCTTTATAGTTGAATTGGTTATAACAATAGGGGAATAGGAAAGGTCCAAGACCACCATTGTTTTCCATTTTGTAAACGGGTGTGTAAGATGAAAAAAAATCTAATCTTAATACAATGATATCTTTTAGATAAACACAAAAGGAGAGAATATATGAAGAAAATTGCTAGGTAAAATGTTATATTTATAGTGTAGTTTAAAGTGTAAGATTGGATGGATCTCAAATTTCATTTACTTAATTATGAATTTATGAAGAAACTTCTTTTTCTGTAATATTAGGAAATAAGTGGAGGTATATCCACATGATTTGAATTCTTTTAAATAAAATATTTTTTCCTGTTTATATACGTTGCACTCTTTTGAAAAGTACTTTAATATTTTATAAGATCATTTTTAAAGTACAAGATACATTATCTATCTTTTCGCCAAAATACCCCTATTAAAAATGGAGAATTCAAACACTAATCTCATAATAATTGAAGGATAATTTTCGAAAGGGAATGTATATTATTTAAAAATTTAAAATACAACTAATTTTTTTTTATTCTTGTGCAACGAAAGATGTAAATAAATTTGTAAACATTCTTTAAAAGATATAGATATAAATACTTTGTAAGTGCTCTTTGAACCTTAAAGTGATCCTTGTATTGGACCTGGGCACCATTCGCTCTTCCTAAATTTATTTACATAAAAAAATGTCCTACATTGAGAGAACGGCGTAGTATATTTTATGGATTGAAAAAATTACCAACTCTTTTTGATATCCCCTTTCACATTTTCTAAAAATAAAATAAGAATTTCAATAATCAAATATGTAAAGGTGGTTCGACAAATCATATTACATACATTATGTATGACTCTTTCCTCTAGACGCTGGTACTTCGAGTGGTAGAATTCTATAAGAGATTTGCGACATGTTTTTCATATAAAAAACTATTATTTATAAATAGTGAAATAATTGCAAAAAGCTAACTGCCACGAACTGCACTTCGTCCATCGAAAACTGCATGTCCCCCACGTCTTCAATAAGAAAATTGCTGCTTTTTTAATTCAAATTATTTCCCTTCGACAACAATTGCTTGCCTTTGAATAGGCTTTGACTAGTATTCTTTCCGCTTTGACTAGGCTTTGCTGAAGATCATAACTTTAACTCTTTGAAAGAACAAAAGTCAAATCTCATTGACTGTATTAAATGGTCCTGTCGAAATTACTGGCTAACACACCTTTAGTGCATCTGAATTTAACCATACACCACAAGGAAAGACGTTCAAGATTGCTCTGACGTGAATATTCATTCGTCCATGTCGGTTGATATCTCTTTCACTTCTTCTATTGAAGGACGCACGATCGTGGTCCTTAATTGAGATCATCAACCTTCTGCAACTAAATCACAATAATCTTTGTCTATGAGTCTTTATGTATAATTCTTTAAGCATTCTCAAGCCTCGTTCAAACCTTCAATCCTAAATGACAAGTCAACGAACATCGTCGATCAAATCCAACATCTATGCGCGAAAGAAAAGCATAACAAAAATTTATATCCCAATTATATTTAAAATAAATTTAATAAAAATGATCTAAATCATAAATAAAGTTGTTTACATACGATTTTATATTAGAAAGAAAAAAATTATAACGAATATTTGTATCCCCTTTGTATATTGTATAAATTTATGAATTGATTGATTTTGTGATAAAAATGAAAATATTCTTAAAAAAGGAATACAATATGTCAAATGTTTTTAAAATAGTTTAAGTAACATAATGTGTTAAGCAACATCCCATTAGAAGAAAAAATAAAGTAAAATGTCATATGTATTTAGTTCAAATTTCATATATAATACATTTTACTTTTTTTTTAATTCTAATTTCCATATATATCATTCTAGACTGGATAATTGTAATTAATAACTTTAAAATTAATTTTTTATCTTATATTAAATCAAACATTGACAATATAACACAAAAATCAAATATTGAGTAAAAAATTAAACCAAATAAAACAAGAACATTAGAATGAACATATGAAATTAAACAACAAAAACACATATGCAGGATCAGACTGGACACGATCAACCACAAATTTTATTATGCTTTGTAGCTTTTTCTTATGAAAGTAAAACAAACACATTATCTAAAGACGCACATAAAATACTCATATTAATAGATAAATCCGAAATACAATTTAAACTTAAATCTTTTTTTAAACACTTTAGAGGTTTAACTTTAGGTTCAACTCCATTGGGTCGTTGGCATATGAAACTGTTGTTGGATAAGACTCGAGTGGTGCAAGTGACAAAGTTGTTGATATTTGACCAGATGTTGATGTTGTATGTGCTTGTGGTCTTAGTGGTATGTGTCTTGCTCCATTATTTTCTTCAGAAATTGTGATGGATCTGATAGGTAAATCCATGGAGGATAGCAAGTCCATGGTCTCATGAAATTTAACCTCAGCAGGCGGTGATGGTGTCGGAGGTGGGACTAAACCCATGAGCATCTCGTGAAAACTGTTTGGTGGGGGAACTAACCCCATCATCATCATCCCCCCAACATTTGGTGAAAAGGGAAATTCATACGTTAGTTGAATCAACTCGATCAACTTCTTTCTAATTGATTCCATTTGTAAGCTATGATTCAATGCCAAACAATGGTGATAGTCAAGATCTTCTTTATAGTTGAATTGGTTATAACAATAGGGGCATAGGAAAGGTCCAAGACCACCATTGTTTTCCATTTTGTAAACGGGTGTGTAAGATGAAAAAAAATCTAATCTTAATAGAATGATATCTTTTAGATAAACACAAAAGGAGAGAATATATGAAGAAAATTGCTAGGTAAAATGTTATATTTATAGTGTAGTTTAAAGTGTAAGATTGGATGGATCTCAAATTTCATTTACTTAATTATGAATTTACGAAGAAACTTCTTTTTCTGTAATATTAGGAAATAAGTAGAGGTATATCCACAAGATTTGAATTCTTTTAAATAAAATATTTTTTCCTGTTTATATACGTTGCACTCTTTTGAAAAGTACTTTAATATTTTATAAGATCATTTTTAAAGTACAAGATACATTATCTATCTTTTCGCCAAAATACCCCTATTAAAAATGGAGAATTCAAACACTAATCTCATAATAATTGAAGGATAATTTTCGAAAGGGAATGTATATTATTTAAAAATTTAAAATACAACTAATTTTTTTTTATTCTTGTGCAACGAAAGATGTAAATAAATTTGTAAACATTCTTTAAAAGATATAGATATAAATACTTTGTAAGTGCTCTTTGAACCTTAAAGTGATCCTTGTATTGGACCTGGGCACCATTCGCTCTTCCTAAATTTATTTACATAAAAAAATGTCCTACATTGAGAGAACGGCGTAGTATATTTTATGGATTGAAAAAATTACCAACTCTTTTTGATATCCCCTTTCACATTTTCTAAAAATAAAATAAGAATTTCAATAATCAAATATGTAAAGGTGGTTCGACAAATCATATTACATACATTATGTATGACTCTTTCCTCTAGACGCTGGTACTTCGAGTGGTAGAATTCTATAAGAGATTTGCGACATGTTTTTCATATAAAAAACTATTATTTATAAATAGTGAAATAATTGCAAAAAGCTAACTGCCACGAACTGCACTTCGTCCATCGAAAACTGCATGTCCCCCACGTCTTCAATATGAAAATTGCTGCTTTTTTAATTCAAATTATTTCCCTTCGACAACAATTGCTTGCCTTTGAATAGGCTTTGACTAGTATTCTTTCCGCTTTGACTAGGCTTTGCTGAAGATCATAACTTTAACTCTTTGAAAGAACAAAAGTCAAATCTCATTGACTGTATTAAATGGTCCTGTCGAAATTACTGGCTAACACACCTTTAGTGCATCTGAATTTAACCATACACCACAAGGAAAGACGTTCAAGATTGCTCTGACGTGAATATTCATTCGTCCATGTCGGTTGATATCTCTTTCACTTCTTCTATTGAAGGACGCACGATCGTGGTCCTTAATTGAGATCATCAACCTTCTGCAACTAAATCACAACAATCTTTGTCTATGAGTCTTTATGTATAATTCTTTAAGCATTCTCAAGCCTCGTTCAAACCTTCAATCCTAAATGACAAGTCAACGAACATCGTCGATCAAATCCAACATCTATGCGCGAAAGAAAAGCATAACAAAAATTTATATCCCAATTATATTTAAAATAAATTTAATAAAAATGATCTAAATCATAAATAAAGTTGTTTACATACGATTTTATATTAGAAAGAAAAAAATTATAACGAATATTTGTATCCCCTTTGTATATTGTATAAATTTATGAATTGATTGATTTTGTGATAAAAATGAAAATATTCTTAAAAAAGGAATACAATATGTCAAATGTTTTTAAAATAGTTTAAGTAACATAATGTGTTAAGCAACATCCCATTAGAAGAAAAAATAAAGTAAAATGTCATATGTATTTAGTTCAAATTTCATATATAATACATTTTACTTTTTTTTTAATTCTAATTTCCATATATATCATTCTAGACTGGATAATTGTAATTAATAACTTTAAAATTAATTTTTTATCTTATATTAAATCAAACATTGACAATATAACACAAAAATCAAATATTGAGTAAAAAATTAAACCAAATAAAACAAGAACATTAGAATGAACATATGAAATTAAACAACAAAAACACATATGCAGGATCAGACTGGACACGATCAACCACAAATTTTATTATGCTTTGTAGCTTTTTCTTATGAAAGTAAAACAAACACATTATCTAAAGACGCACATAAAATACTCATATTAATAGATAAATCCGAAATACAATTTAAACTTAAATCTTTTTTTAAACACTTTAGAGGTTTAACTTTAGGTTCAACTCCATTGGGTCGTTGGCATATGAAACTGTTGTTGGATAAGACTCGAGTGGTGCAAGTGACAAAGTTGTTGATATTTGACCAGATGTTGATGTTGTATGTGCTTGTGGTCTTAGTGGTATGTGTCTTGCTCCATTATTTTCTTCAGAAATTGTGATGGATCTGATAGGTAAATCCATGGAGGATAGCAAGTCCATGGTCTCATGAAATTTAACCTCAGCAGGCGGTGATGGTGTCGGAGGTGGGACTAAACCCATGAGCATCTCGTGAAAACTGTTTGGTGGGGGAACTAACCCCATCATCATCATCCCCCCAACATTTGGTGAAAAGGGAAATTCATACGTTAGTTGAATCAACTCGATCAACTTCTTTCTAATTGATTCCATTTGTAAGTTATGATTCAATGCCAAACAATGGTGATAGTCAAGATCTTCTTTATAGTTGAATTGGTTATAACAATAGGGGCATAGGAAAGGTCCAAGACCACCATTGTTTTCCATTTTGTAAACGGGTGTGTAAGATGAAAAAAAATCTAATCTTAATAGAATGATATCTTTTAGATAAACACAAAAGGAGAGAATATATGAAGAAAATTGCTAGGTAAAATGTTATATTTATAGTGTAGTTTAAAGTGTAAGATTGGATGGATCTCAAATTTCATTTACTTAATTATGAATTTACGAAGAAACTTCTTTTTCTGTAATATTAGGAAATAAGTAGAGGTATATCCACAAGATTTGAATTCTTTTAAATAAAATATTTTTTCCTGTTTATATACGTTGCACTCTTTTGAAAAGTACTTTAATATTTTATAAGATCATTTTTAAAGTACAAGATACATTATCTATCTTTTCGCCAAAATACCCCTATTAAAAATGGAGAATTCAAACACTAATCTCATAATAATTGAAGGATAATTTTCGAAAGGGAATGTATATTATTTAAAAATTTAAAATACAACTAATTTTTTTTTATTCTTGTGCAACGAAAGATGTAAATAAATTTGTAAACATTCTTTAAAAGATATAGATATAAATACTTTGTAAGTGCTCTTTGAACCTTAAAGTGATCCTTGTATTGGACCTGGGCACCATTCGCTCTTCCTAAATTTAATTACATAAAAAAATGTCCTACATTGAGAGAACGGCGTAGTATATTTTATGGATTGAAAAAATTACCAACTCTTTTTGATATCCCCTTTCACATTTTCTAAAAATAAAATAAGAATTTCAATAATCAAATATGTAAAGGTGGTTCGACAAATCATATTACATACATTATGTATGACTCTTTCCTCTAGACGCTGGTACTTCGAGTGGTAGAATTCTATAAGAGATTTGCGACATGTTTTTCATATAAAAAACTATTATTTATAAATAGTGAAATAATTGCAAAAAGCTAACTGCCACGAACTGCACTTCGTCCATCGAAAACTGCATGTCCCCCACGTCTTCAATAAGAAAATTACTGCTTTTTTAATTCAAATTATTTCCCTTCGACAACAATTGCTTGCCTTTGAATAGGCTTTGACTAGTATTCTTTCCGCTTTGACTAGGCTTTGCTGAAGATCATAACTTTAACTCTTTGAAAGAACAAAAGTCAAATCTCATTGACTGTATTAAATGGTCCTGTCGAAATTACTGGCTAACACACCTTTAGTGCGTCTGAATTTAACCATACACCACAAGGAAAGACGTTCAAGATTGCTCTGACGTGAATATTCATTCGTCCATGTCGGTTGATATCTCTTTCACTTCTTCTATTGAAGGACGCACGATCGTGGTCCTTAATTGAGATCATCAACCTTCTACAACTAAATCACAACAATCTTTGTCTATGAGTCTTTATGTATAATTCTTTAAGCATTCTCAAGCCTCGTTCAAACCTTCAATCCTAAATGACAAGTCAACGAACATCGTCGATCAAATCCAACATCTATGCGCGAAAGAAAAGCATAACAAAAATTTATATCCCAATTATATTTAAAATAAATTTAATAAAAATGATCTAAATCATAAATAAAGTTGTTTACATACGATTTTATATTAGAAAGAAAAAAATTATAACGAATATTTGTATCCCCTTTGTATATTGTATAAATTTATGAATTGATTGATTTTGTGATAAAAATGAAAATATTCTTAAAAAAGGAATACAGTATGTCAAATGTTTTTAAAATAGTTTAAGTAACATAATGTGTTAAGCAACATCCCATTAGAAGAAAAAATAAAGTAAAATGTCATATGTATTTAGTTCAAATTTCATATATAATACATTTTACATTTTTTTTAATTCTAATTTCCATATATATCATTCTAGACTGGATAATTGTAATTAATAACTTTAAAATTAATTTTTTTATCTTATATTAAATCAAACATTGACAATATAACACAAAAATCAAATATTGAGTAAAAAATTAAACCAAATAAAACAAGAACATTAGAATGAACATATGAAATTAAACAACAAAAACACATATGCAGGATCAGACTGGACACGATCAACCACAAATTTTATTATGCTTTGTAGCTTTTTCTTATGAAAGTAAAACAAACACATTATCTAAAGACGCACATAAAATACTCATATTAATAGATAAATCCGAAATACAATTTAAACTTAAATCTTTTTTTAAACACTTTAGAGGTTTAACTTTAGGTTCAACTCCATTGGGTCGTTGGCATATGAAACTGTTGTTGGATAAGACTCGAGTGGTGCAAGTGACAAAGTTGTTGATATTTGACCAGATGTTGATGTTGTATGTGCTTGTGGTCTTAGTGGTATGTGTCTTGCTCCATTATTTTCTTCAGAAATTGTGATGGATCTGATAGGTAAATCCATGGAGGATAGCAAGTCCATGGTCTCATGAAATTTAACCTCAGCAGGCGGTGATGGTGTCGGAGGTGGGACTAAACCCATTAGCATCTCGTGAAAACTGTTTGGTGGGGGAACTAACCCCATCATCATCATCCCCCCAACATTTGGTGAAAAGGGAAATTCATACGTTAGTTGAATCAACTCGATCAACTTCTTTCTAATTGATTCCATTTGTAAGCTATGATTCAATGCCAAACAATGGTGATAGTCAAGATCTTCTTTATAGTTGAATTGGTTATAACAATAGGGGCATAGGAAAGGTCCAAGACCACCATTGTTTTCCATTTTGTAAACGGGTGTGTAAGATGAAAAAAAATCTAATCTTAATAGAATGATATCTTTTAGATAAACACAAAAGGAGAGAATATATGAAGAAAATTGCTAGGTAAAATGTTATATTTATAGTGTAGTTTAAAGTGTAAGATTGGATGGATCTCAAATTTCATTTACTTAATTATGAATTTACGAAGAAACTTCTTTTTCTGTAATATTAGGAAATAAGTAGAGGTATATCCACATGATTTGAATTCTTTTAAATAAAATATTTTTTCCTGTTTATATACGTTGCACTCTTTTGAAAAGTACTTTAATATTTTATAAGATCATTTTTAAAGTACAAGATACATTATCTATCTTTTCGCCAAAATACCCCTATTAAAAATGGAGAATTCAAACACTAATCTCATAATAATTGAAGGATAATTTTCGAAAGGGAATGTATATTATTTAAAAATTTAAAATACAACTAATTTTTTTTTATTCTTGTGCAACGAAAGATGTAAATAAATTTGTAAACATTCTTTAAAAGATATAGATATAAATACTTTGTAAGTGCTCTTTGAACCTTAAAGTGATCCTTGTATTGGACCTGGGCACCATTCGCTCTTCCTAAATTTATTTACATAAAAAAATGTCCTACATTGAGAGAACGGCGTAGTATATTTTATGGATTGAAAAAATTACCAACTCTTTTTGATATCCCCTTTCACATTTTCTAAAAATAAAATAAGAATTTCAATAATCAAATATGTAAAGGTGGTTCGACAAATCATATTACATACATTATGTATGACTCTTTCCTCTTGACGCTGGTACTTCGAGTGGTAGAATTCTATAAGAGATTTGCGACATGTTTTTCATATAAAAAACTATTATTTATAAATAGTGAAATAATTGCAAAAAGCTAACTGCCACGAACTGCACTTCGTCCATCGAAAACTGCATGTCCCCCACGTCTTCAATAAGAAAATTGCTGCTTTTTTAATTCAAATTATTTCCCTTCGACAACAATTGCTTGCCTTTGAATAGGCTTTGACTAGTATTCTTTCCGCTTTGACTAGGCTTTGCTGAAGATCATAACTTTAACTCTTTGAAAGAACAAAAGTCAAATCTCATTGACTGTATTAAATGGTCCTGTCGAAATTACTGGCTAACACACCTTTAGTGCGTCTGAATTTAACCATACACCACAAGGAAAGACGTTCAAGATTGCTCTGACGTGAATATTCATTCGTCCATGTCGGTTGATATCTCTTTCACTTCTTCTATTGAAGGACGCACGATCGTGGTCCTTAATTGAGATCATCAACCTTCTGCAACTAAATCACAACAATCTTTGTCTATGAGTCTTTATGTATAATTCTTTAAGCATTCTCAAGCCTCGTTCAAACCTTCAATCCTAAATGACAAGTCAACGAACATCGTCGATCAAATCCAACATCTATGCGCGAAAGAAAAGCATAACAAAAATTTATATCCCAATTATATTTAAAATAAATTTAATAAAAATGATCTAAATCATAAATAAAGTTGTTTACATACGATTTTATATTAGAAAGAAAAAAATTATAACGAATATTTGTATCCCCTTTGTATATTGTATAAATTTATGAATTGATTGATTTTGTGATAAAAATGAAAATATTCTTAAAAAAGGAATACAATATGTCAAATGTTTTTAAAATAGTTTAAGTAACATAATGTGTTAAGCAACATCCCATTAGAAGAAAAAATAAAGTAAAATGTCATATGTATTTAGTTCAAATTTCATATATAATACATTTTACTTTTTTTTTAATTCTAATTTCCATATATATCATTCTAGACTGGATAATTGTAATTAATAACTTTAAAATTAATTTTTTATCTTATATTAAATCAAACATTGACAATATAACACAAAAATCAAATATTGAGTAAAAAATTAAACCAAATAAAATAAGAACATTAGAATGAACATATGAAATTAAACAACAAAAACACATATGCAGGATCAGACTGGACACGATCAACCACAAATTTTATTATGCTTTGTAGCTTTTTCTTATGAAAGTAAAACAAACACATTATCTAAAGACGCACATAAAATACTCATATTAATAGATAAATCCGAAATACAATTTAAACTTAAATCTTTTTTTAAACACTTTAGAGGTTTAACTTTAGGTTCAACTCCATTGGGTCGTTGGTATATGAAACTGTTGTTGGATAAGACTCGAGTGGTGCAAGTGACAAAGTTGTTGATATTTGACCAGATGTTGATGTTGTATGTGCTTGTGGTCTTAGTGGTATGTGTCTTGCTCCATTATTTTCTTCAGAAATTGTGATGGATCTGATAGGTAAATCCATGGAGGATAGCAAGTCCATGGTCTCATGAAATTTAACCTCAGCAGGCGGTGATGGTGTCGGAGGTGGGACTAAACCCATTAGCATCTCGTGAAAACTGTTTGGTGGGGGAACTAACCCCATCATCATCATCCCCCCAACATTTGGTGAAAAGGGAAATTCATACGTTAGTTGAATCAACTCGATCAACTTCTTTCTAATTGATTCCATTTGTAAGCTATGATTCAATGCCAAACAATGGTGATAGTCAAGATCTTCTTTATAGTTGAATTGGTTATAACAATAGGGGCATAGGAAAGGTCCAAGACCACCATTGTTTTCCATTTTGTAAACGGGTGTGTAAGATGAAAAAAAATCTAATCTTAATAGAATGATATCTTTTAGATAAACACAAAAGGAGAGAATATATGAAGAAAATTGCTAGGTAAAATGTTATATTTATAGTGTAGTTTAAAGTGTAAGATTGGATGGATCTCAAATTTCATTTATTTAATTATGAATTTACGAAGAAACT
This sequence comes from Medicago sativa, assembly GCF_051527215.1. Taxonomy (NCBI): domain Eukaryota; kingdom Viridiplantae; phylum Streptophyta; class Magnoliopsida; order Fabales; family Fabaceae; genus Medicago; species Medicago sativa. The sequence goes on from NC_140749.1 coordinate 53,017,823, forward strand.
TCTTTTTTTGTAATATTAGAAAATAAGTAGAGGTATATCCACATGATTTGAATTCTTTTAAAAAAAATATTTTTTCCTGTCTATATACGTTGCACTCTTTTGAAAAGTACTTCAATATTTTATAAGATCATTTTTAAAGTACAAGATACATTATCTATCTTTTCGCCAAAATACCCCTATTAAAAATGGAGAATTCAAACACTAATCTCATAATAATTGAAGGATAATTTTCAAAAGGGAATGTATATTATTTAAAAATTTAAAATACAACTAATTTTTTTTTTATTCTTGTGCAATGAAAGATGTAAATAAATTTGTAAACATTCTTTAAAAGATATAGATATAAATACTTTGTAAGTGCTCTTTGAACCTTAAAGTGATCCTTGTATTGGACCTGGGCACCATTCGCTCTTCCTAAATTTATTTACATAAAAAAATGTCTTACATTGAGAGAACGGCGTAGTATATTTTATGGATTGAAAAAATTACCAACTCTTTTTGATATTCCCTTTCACATTTTCTAAAAATAAAATAAGAATTTCAATAATCAAATATGTAAAGGTGGTTCGACAAATCATATTACATACATTATGTATGACTCTTTACTCTAGACGCTGGTACTTCAAGTGGTAGAATTCTATAAGAGATTTGCGACATGTTTTTCATATAAAAAACTATTATTTATAAATAGTGAAATAATTGCAAAAAGCTAACTGCCACGAACTGCACTTCTTCCATCGAAAACTGCATGTCCCCCACGTCTTTAATAAGAAAATTGCTGCTTTTTTAATTCAAATTATTTCCCTTCGACAACAATTGCTTGGCTTTGAATAGGCTTTGACTAATATTCTTTCCGCTTTGACTAGGCTTTGCTGAAGATAATAACTTTAACTCTTTGAAAGAACAAAAGTCAAATCTCATTGACTGTATTAAATGGTCCTGTCGAAATTACAGGCTAACACACCTTTAGTGCGTCTGAATTTAACCATACACCACAAGGAAAGACGTTCAAGATTGCTCTGACGTGAATATTCATTCGTCCATGTCGGTTGATATCTCTTTCACTTCTTCTATTGAAGGACGCACGATCATGGTCCTTAATTGAGATCATCAACCTTCTGCAACTAAATCACAACAATCTTTGTCTATGAGTCTTTATGTATAATTCTTTAAGCATTCTCAAGCCTCGTTCAAACCTTCAATCCTAAATGACAAGTCAACGAACATCGTCGATCAAATCCAACATCTATGCGCGAAAGAAAAGCATAACAAAAATTTATATCCCAATTATATTTAAAATAAATTTAATAAAAATGATATAAATCATAAATAAAGTTGTTTACATACGGTTTTATATTAGAAAGAAAAAAATTATAACGAACATTTGTATCCCCTTTGTATATTGTATAAATTTATGAATTGATTGATTTTGTGATAAAAATGAAAATATTCTTAAAAAAGGAATAAAGTATGTCAAATGTTTTTAAAATAGTATAAGTAACATAATGTGTTAAGCAACATCCCATTAGAAGAAAAAATAAAGTAAAATGTCATATGTATTTAGTTCAAATTTCATATATAATACATTTTACTTTTTTTTTATTTCTTAATTCTAATTTCCATATATATCATTCTAGACTGGATAATTGTAATTAATAACTTTAAAATTAATTTTTTATCTTATATTAAATCAAACATTGACAATATAACACAAAAATCAAATATTGAGTAAAAAATTATGTTGAAACAAAACGTGTTTAACAATAAACCTTTAGAGTTTTGATGATAACAAGGTATTAAAAAATTGACAATCGGTATTGCTAATATTTGTTCAAGTGTACATGACCATAGATAAAAAATTTATATCATACAAAGGTTCTGAATGAGCAAATAAAGAGCAAAAGAATCAACAAAATTGAAGCTTAGAAGCTCCTGAAGGCTAAGTGCCTTTGAGGACTAGAAGCTCCTGAAGACTAGTGCTCCTGAAGACTAGAGGTCCTGAAGTGCCACGTCATCAGAAGCTGCCTCATCAGAAGCTGCCTTATCAGAAGCTATTTTCACCAGAAGCTGAAGATCAACTGAATTTGCAGAATTCAAGGATTCAAGAGTTGTTTCATGGATTAAAACTCGTCTAAAGATGGCAGAAGACTAGTGGAACTTTGCAACGGTCATTTCAAAAGTATTTGAAGGCACTTGCTTGCAAAAGGAACAAGAGCGTTGACATTGTACTATGTACGAACTGTACAACCACCTTCTCCACTACTCTGTTTTGTGTCTCTGCTACAAGACAAGATAACAACTCTAAATATACAACCAAGCCTGCAGAAATGTTCCCTCTCAACTGGAATGGATTTGAAATTGATCCTTCATAGGACAATAACTAAATCAGGCAAAGGATCATTGGTGAAAGATCAAGCTTCAACAACGACACTTTTTGGATGTGCTGGCACTTACAACGTTCATTTCACACCTCTATAAATAGGAGTGAATACTTGGAGAATGAACAAGACTCAACAACTATTTGAAAGCATCAAAACTCTGTTGAAATCATTCCACATCCAAAAGTTCACTTAGAATTTCTATTTTTCAAGTTCATATCTTAGAAATTCTTAAGTCTTAAGAGTCTTATCTGATTTGTATATTGAACACCACTGATTGTATATCAAGTGTTCAATCTCAAACATTTTTCTTTGTAATTTTGTTTGGTTAGAAGTCTCTTGCAGTTGTGCTTGAGCATAGAAGTCTCTTGATTGTGTTCTTGAGCATAGGAAGACTCTTACAAGTTGTGCTTGAGCATTTGAAGTCTCTTGCTAGTTTTAGCAGTGAGCAGTTGTAATCAGATATTACATTTTTAGTGAACTCTCCTTGGAAGTGCAAGGGGGACAGGACTACTTTCGGTTTGTGGAAGGAACCTGTATAATTGCTCGTGTCTTTCTTCTTTCCTTCTCTCTATTTTTATTCCGCTACATACACTCATGATCACCCAATTCAGAAGTTGTTCTTCAAGTTTCTGAACTTAACGTCCAACACAATTCAACCCCCCCCCCCTCTTCTTGTGTTTTTCTCCCCTTCAATTGGTATCTAGAGCCTTGGTTCTGTTGATAACACCTAACAGTGTAACAGTCCAAGATCTGAGAAAAACATGTCTGGTGAATCATCTGTTTCTGGCTCTGGCTCTGGTGCTAATCATAATGCTGTGGCTTATGATTACAATGGTGACAAGAAAAGGTCCAACTCTGGAAAAGTTCCTAAGTTCAATGGAGATCCTGAAGAATTTTCTTGGTGGAAAACCAACTTCTACAGCTATATCATAGGTCTAGATGAAGAACTATGGGATATACTTGAAGAAGGAGTTGGTGACTTGGTTCTTGATGAAGAAGGAGCTGCTGTTGATAGAAAGAAACATACTGCTGCTCAGAAGAATAGCTACAAGAAGCATCATATTATCAGAGGAGCACTTGTCACTACTATTCCTAAAGTAGAGTACATGAAGATGAGTGACAAGTCAACTGCTAAAGCAATGTTTGATTCTCTTTGTGCTAACTATGAAGGTAGCAAGAAAGTTAGAGAAGCAAAGGCTCTTCTGCTGGTTCATCAGTATGAGTTGTTCAAGATGAAAGATGATGAAACTATTGAGGAGATGTACTCAAGGTTTCAAACCCTAGTCTCTGGACTACAAATACTGAAGAAGAGTTATGTTGCTTCTGACCATGTTAGCAAGATACTAAGAAGCTTGCCTGCTAGATGGAGACCAAAGGTGACTGCCATTGAGGAAGCTAAGGATTTAAACACTTTAAGTGTTGAAGATCTTGTTAGTTCTCTCAAAGTTCATGATTTAAGTCTTAATGAACATGAGTCTACTAAGAAGAGTAAATCAATAGCTCTTCCATCCAAAGGCTAGTCATCAAAAGCTCTCAAAGTAGTTCAATCTGAAGAGGAAGAACCATCTGGTTCAGACTCTAAAGAAGATGCTGCTGAGATGGCTATGCTCTTCAACAAACTGCGGTATCTGGCTAAGAAGAATAGGAAGTTTCTGACCAGAAGGAGTAACTTCAGAAGCTCAAAGAAAGAAGATCAGAAGGGATGCTTCAACTTCAAGAAGCCTGGACATTTCATTGATGATTGCCCTGATCTTCAGAAAGAGAAGTCAAAGGACAAGTCAAAGAAGTCAACTTTCAAACCAAGCAAATTTAAGAAGCAGATTAAACAGAGTTTGATGGCCACCTGGGATGATTTAGAAAGTGAATCTGCATCTGATAAAGAGGAAGCTGATGAAGGTGCAAAGATAGCTGTTGGGTTAGTAGCTACAGCAACTTCAGAAGCAGGATCAGAATCAGATTCAGAAGAAGAAAATGAGGTATATTCTAAAATTCCCAAAGAAGAGTTGATTGAGTCTCTTAAAGAACTCCTTACACATTTTGAAGTAAGAACCAATGAGTTGAAAGATTTAAAAGAAAAATATGTCGATTTAATGAAACAACAAGAATCAACTCTATTGGATCTGAAGGCTTCTGAAGAAAGACTTAGAGGTTTTGACTTCATTTGTAAAACTGATGAAGACAAGCTCAGGTTCTTATGTCAGAAGCTGCAAGAAAAGTGTAATGGAAAACCTTTAAGCAACCATGAGATTGCTCTTGAAGACTTCATCATGTCTGGCATTGACAGAAGCAGAGTTACTTCTATGATTTATAGCATTTACAAGAACAATGGCAGAGGAATTGGTTTTTCAGAAGTGAAAACTAATGAAACCAATCTCAAAGATTGTTGTGAATGTATCAAGGAGGGATTGAAAACAGTTTTTGTACCTGAAGGTGTGAAAGGTAAAGCTGTGGTTCAGTCAGAACCTGAAGCTTCTGGCTCTAAAGCTGAGATTGCATCAAAGCCAAAGAACCTTAAGTCCAAGGTTGTGACTAATTCTGGATCTAAGACATCAAAGATCAGGATTCTGAAGAGATCAGAATTTGTTCCTCAGAGTCTGTTGAAACCAGAATTCAAGATCCTGAAGTCTGGAGTTTAGAAGGACAAAACAGTCACTGTTTCTAAAGTACTAAAACCAAAAGGTGTTAAACCTAAGGTGATGGTTAATCAGAAGCAAACTAAATCACATCCTAAGGAACAAGAACTGAAGAGTAGAACTTCAAATACTAACCTTCCAGGACCCATAGCACAATGGATACGTAAATCTAAACTTGTGAAAAATGCAGATATGTCTAAGAGCAATGCCAAAGCAGAAATCATGGTACCTAGACAGCGGTTGCTCAAGACACATGACAGGAGAAAAGTCAATGTTCCTCAATCTAACAATGGAGGAAGGAGGAAATGTGAAGTTTAGAGGCAACCAGTCTGGCAAGATTATTGGTACAGGAACTATTGGTAATTCCTCTACCTCAATTAATAATGTGTGGTTGGTAGATGGGCTTGAACATAACCTATTGAGCATTAGTCAATTCTGTGACAATGGTTATGATATCTTGTTTGAAAAAGCCAACTGCACAATAATCAACAAGGATGACAAATCTATAATATTCAAGGGAAAGAGAGTAGGGAATGTTTATAAAATCAATTTTTCTGAACTGGTGGATCAGAAGGTGATTTGCTGATGAGTCAATATTTAGTCTATTTTTATGCATTATTTAGTTTAATTTTATTTAGATTTGATTTTATTTTATTTAAATATTAATTCCTTTTTGAATCTTTTTACTTCAATTGCATATTTTATATTTCAGGAATGCATATTGGATGGAAGGAGTCTTGGAGCAAAAGAAAGGAGTCTGGAGCTGGTTTGGAGCAAGAATACGAAGATTCGGGAACAAAAATATAGAGCCCCCAAGTCAGAAGCTTATGTGGCACGGCCGTGCCACCCTCCAGAGTTGCCTTTTGCTGCTTTTGCTTTGGCCCCAAGTTACTCTGTTTTAGTTTTACCGAAAAGCCCTTGTAATTTCTTAGATTTTAAGTCGAATGTAAGCTATAAATAGAGTAGCTCTCCATCACAAATATTCATCTTTATTTTGGGATTCAATAGTGCAATTGTTTTCTTAATAAAGTTCATCTTTTTATTTCTTTACTTTCTTGTTATTTATTTTATGCTTTCTCTCTTCTTCTCCATGTATACGATGAGCATGAGCGAGTAGACTTCTTTGTCTTGGGATTGTTGGATAAGTCTAATGACGTAATCCGAATCAAACCAAGCCTTAAACCTTAATTATATGTAACCCTAATTTCTAATCTAAATTTACCGTTTTAACATGAATTAACCATTATCAAACTGTGGAAGCGAACGCGGAGGGTTTGATAATTGTTAATTCATCATCTCAAATATCAATTCATAAAGCGAACGCGGAGCTTTGATATTCGAACAAGTGAATTTAGACAAGGATTGTGAAACATGAGAATAGTCTAGCAAACCTTGAGACATATAAAGTTTCGATCTTCAAGGGTTCCAAAGGCAATCACCCATGAGAATAGGTGTGGTTGTTGGAGGACGACACTCACTGACTTCGAGAGAAGCTTTGATACGCTTAAGAGAAACTTGTCTTTGGAAATTAGAACTAACGTAAAATTATAAGTTTAAGGGTTTGTTTGTGAAGGATTCGTCATTACGACGAACCAATGATCCCAAGGCTCTCTTTTTATTATTATTATTATTATTATTTACTTTTACTCAACTGAACCTCTCACTTTATAATCTTTCTTCTCCTCTAATCATTCTCTAAAAGTTATTTAAATTGAACAACTCCCTAGCGGAACGATACTCTCTTTTACTACTACTTCGATAGACCGTGCACTTGCGGTTTGGCCTATCAAGTTTTTGGCGCCGTTGCCGGGGAGTTAACTAATTTAATTAACTTTTTCTTTTTGATTAGAATTCCCTTCTTTTTCTTTTATGTTTCTTATTTTTCTGTTATCGTTAACTTCTTGGGTTCTCAATTTTTTATGCGAAAAACCAGAAATCGAGTGGTATTCATTCCCGAGATCGAAAGATTTTTACATAGAAGAAAGAGAGACGCACGAAATAATACCGCCATGGCTTTCACACTCTAAAAGAGTATGCAACGCCGTCTACGGCTGAGCCACAAGCTATTATTGTGTACCCAACGGTTGAGGATGACAACTTTGAAATCAAGCCTGCCCTTCTTAACTTGGTGCAGCAAAATCAGTTTTCGCGATCCCCCGCCGAGGATCCCAATCTTCACATCTCTGCTTTCCTACGAATTAGTGGAACCCTAAAGGAGAACCAAGAGGCCGTAAGACTTCATCTCTTTCCCTTTTCCTTAAGGGATAGAGCTAGCGCTTGGTTCCATTCCCTTGAAGTCGGTTCCATTACTTCATGGGATCAAATGAGGCAAGCATTCCTTGCCCGATTCTTTCCCATCTCTAAAACTGCTAAATTAAGGGACCAAATCACACGGTTCAATAAAAAAGATGGGGAGTCTCTTTATGATGCGTGGGAGCGTTTCAAGGAAATACTTAGACTTTGGCCCCACCATGGTTTAGAGAAGTGGCTCATAGTCCACACTTTTTATAATGGCTTGTCTTACACTACTAAGATGTATGTTGATGCAACTACAGGTGGAGCTCTAATGAACAAGAACTATACGGAGGCATACGCCTTGATTGAAGACATGGCTCAAAATCATTACAAGTGGACCGACGAGAGAGCCATCACTAGTTCTTCATCCTCCAAAAAGGAGGCAGGTATGTACGATGTCTCTAACTATGATCACCTAGCTGCTAAGATTGATGCACTAACCCAAAAATTTGAAACTCTAAATGTTAGGGCCATCAATTCTACTTCTGCATCTCCTTCTTGTGAAATATGTGGTATATCTGATCATATTCGTGTTGATTGCTAACTAGGTAGTGCAATTAATGGTGTTGAGCAAATGAACTATGCTCAATACAACCAATGGATGAGGCAAAACCAAAACTTTTATAAAAATCAAAATCCCTATGGACAAGTAGCACCACCTGGCTATGCAATCAACCAAAGAGTCGCTCCGAAATCTAATTTGGAAATTTTGTTGGAAAATTCTATTGCCAACCAAAATAAACAACTTCAAGAACTTAAAAACCAAACCGGATTTCTGAACGATTCTCTTTCCAAGCTCAATACCAAAGTCGATTCTATCTCTACTCATTCTAAAATGCTTGAAACCCAAATCTCCCAAATAGCCCAACAAGTGGCTACCCTTTCTCAAACACCGGGAGTCTTTCCTGGTCAAACCGAAGTCAACCCTAAAGCTCATGTTAATGCTATTTCTGTTAAGGGTAGTAAGTTAGGAGAAACTATTGCTAAGGTTAAAAACATCGAGAAAGAAAGTGTCAAGCTTTCAGGTGAGAAAACTGAGAAACCACTTGATAAGACCCAAGCTCCTTCCCCTTTAAAACTTGCTAAGCTCAACTTGGAGGGTCAATTTAATAAATTTGTCAACATCCTTAAAAGAATTTGCATTAAAATCCCCTTTGCGGAAGCTTTTTCTAGGATGCCTCTATATGCTAAGTTTTTAAAGGAATTTTTTTCAAAGAAAATGGCTATACATAATGAGACAATAGCTTTAGCTAAGGACACTAGTGCAATTATCCATACCTTGTATAATCGGGAGTGAGACCGTTGACAAAGCCTTGTGTGACTTAGGAGCTAGTGTAAGTTTGTTGCCTTTGTCCCTCTTTAAGAGGATGGGAATAGGAGAGTTGAAACCTACCGAGTTGGTCTTGAAATTAGCTGATCGTTCTACAATAAACTTAGTTGGTTTTGTTGAAGACATACCCGTTAAGATAGAAGGAATATACATCCCAGCTGATTTTGTGGTAGTTGACATTGAAGAGGACGATGACGTCCCCATAATCCTAGGTAGACCCTTCCTCGCAACTGCATGAGCCCTAGTGGATGTTCAAAATGGTAGGATTTTCTTTCAAGCGAGTGATAAAATGGTAGGATTTGAGTTGGAAAGTGTTATGAAAGGTCCCGCTCCTTACTCTTGTGCATTACTTAAAGATCATGATGTGAAAAAAACGCTTCATAGCGTCATCTACACAACATGATCTCATTGATCCATTCTAAGGACTCTTTCTAACCGTCAAGCTAATGACTTTAAAAGAGCGCTTCGTGGGAGGCAACCCACGCATTTATTTGCTTTTGTTTTGTTCGTTTTTTGTAGGTAATTGTCCGAGTACGATTCAAGAAAAGTGAAAAATTTTGAAGCCCCTGTGTCCAGAAGGTTGGCACGGCCCGTGCTAAGGTTGGCACGGCCGTGCCAGATTTTGAAGACCAAAAACCAACCAAACTCCAGAAGGTTGGCACGGCCCGTGCCAATAGGTGGCACGGCTGTGCCCGATCTCTACACCATATAACCTCAATTTTTTTCTTTCTTCTTCCTCATTCTCACACACAAACCTCTTTCATCTTTCAAACTTCTTTCTAAACCTCCACAACCATCCACCTTCAAACCTTCATATCACCTTCAAATCTCCACCAAATCAATCAATTCTTTCACCAAATCAATTCTAAACTTCATTCTAAACAAAACCCTTCCATCAAAAACAACTTTCATCCACCCAAACCCATAATTCACCAAAACCCTATTCCCCTTTAACCTAACCTTAAAACCACAGATTCTTAACCAATCTCCACACCTAAACTCAAAAACCTCACTCAAACATCAAACCCAAACCTAAACCAACCTTTTCCACCAAAATTTTCCCCAAACCCTAAACCTTCACAAAAACACAAAGTCAACCTAAGGTCAATGGCTTCAAGGAGAAGTGGTAAGGAACCAGCAAGATCTTCCGGAGGACCTCCCTCTAAGAAGCAAGCACAAGAGAAGAATCATGGAATCAAGTTTAAGCACAACACATAAAGGGATAGGTATAAAATTCTAATCTCTAAACCCTTGCATCCTTCTCGATATCCTGATTCTCATACTTTAAATGTGCTAGAGCTTAGAGATGATATTTATAGGCTGCTAGGAAAATTAGGATGGACTGATATGTTGAGCCCTGTGAGGGGTTATGAGAATTTCACCTATGATTTTTTGAGTTCCGTTGTTTTTACTAAATATAGGTTGAATTTTGATAACCCTAACCATAGAGTCTCCTTCCGACTAATGAATATTGATTATGATATGTCTCTTCATCATATCCATGACCATTGGGATCCGGCACTAAAGTCTGTTGACTATCAACCGGCTGCCTTTTGGGAACGTATCACCGGTCTTACAAAATTTGTCACTAGATCCAATAAAACTAGCAACATTCACAACCCTGTGCTTAGGTACCTTTAGAGGGTAATGGCTTGCACTATTTGGGGTAGAACCGAGTTAGGGAACACTAGAACCGATGAGCTCTTCATGTTGTGGGCAATGCTTTACAACCACCCCGTAAACACTTGTTTCTACTTACTTGATTATCTAGACTTTGTAGGTACTAGGCGTGCCGGAAAGGGAGAAATAGTGGTGGGTGGCATCATCACATACATAGCTAGGAAATTTGGAGTGGGTGAGGATGAGGGAATCAAACCAATTGAGGGAAACAACAGGCTTAACATGGAGACCCTCATCTCTATGAACTTCATCAAGCATCGTCCACCTATCCATTACCAACTCAAATTAAATGTGCCTATCTTGTTTTTACTTCCTAACCCATCTCGGACTACGACCGAGGTGGAAGAAAATTTGTTGTATGTTGATGGTGACCAGGTACATGAGGAGCAAGATCATGATGAGGGAGAAGGTGCTAACTTGCACCATGATGTAGGAGAAGGTGCTAACTTGCACCATGAGGAAGAGCACCATGACCATGAAGCCAGTGAGCTAAATGAAAATCAAAGATGGGCATGGATGCACAACGAGGTTGAGAGAATAAGCACCGAACAACAAAGGCAAGGTGTTGAATTATCGGGGCTCCGGAATGATGTCCAAAGGGGCAACCGCTTGAAACAAGAGAACAATGAAATGCTCCGGAGGATGATGCAACACCTTAATCTCCAAGGTCCTCCTTATGGACCCCAATCAATTGTGAGCTTTCCTCTTCCTCTCTTCCCTTCTCTCTTCTCTCTTTCTCCTACTCTCTCTATCCCTCTTTCTTCTTCTACATCTTCTCCTTTTATTTTCTTTTAATTTAGCTTTTCTTTGAATCATTGAGAACAATGCTTCTCCTAAGTGTGGGGGGAGCCTAGTAAAGTGTCTAGAGTCGTAGTGTTTCCAAACTCCCTTGAACTTTATTCTTTTGTTTTGTTTTTATAGCGAAAGGCATGATTAAGTAGCTTGTTTTTAATGGAAATTGTGGCATAATTTTTTTTTTGTCTTCTCTTAAAAGGTTGTTTCTTGTACATGAAAGTGATTTCTTGTGTTTTTAGTGTTCTTGCTATACCCACATCTTGTTTTATTGTGAAAAATTCTCCAATGAGAAAAGCACTCAGTTGCAAGAAAAACACTACTATTTTTTTTTACTTCATCAATAATAAGTTCTTAGCTAAACCTATACAAAATTCTTAAAATAAATATCCTTCAAAAATATCTTCTAAAGTTACAATTCAATCAAAAACCCAATTTTTATCCCCGCGTACGCTTTCATCACACATCAAACTTCATATATCATATTTGGTACCTACAACATTATATTAATGTAAGGGTCAATTTCCTTATCCAAATTGGTTTATACTCAATGCACAAGAAACAATGTCATAAAATAGATAATATCAAAACTTATCAATCAAAAAGAATTTAGAAAAATACATTCAAGTCATATGCTTCAAAGTAAGGTTCACAGACATCTTATTTGCAATAAAATAGTTTAAGTCAATAATCAATCACATGTATACAATAGACTCAATGCATGATACACAAGTCTCTCTTTAACTCTGAATCAACTCAGTCTTATTCAATAGAAATCTGAAATTCAGATTCTTTCTTATTTTTAGAGCATGCAACATGTCTATATACCCAATATGCCATAAAGTTTATGGCAATTCTTGTTATTGTTTTAAACAATAACTTATGTAAGTACCAGCCATTAAAAAAAACATTATCAATTCTTGTTACTGTTTAGTAACAAACGGAACCAAACATTTTCTATCACATCGTTTGTTACGTGACAGCTCGCATTATTTTATTTTCAGCTCCAAACATTTTTTTTTTGGCTCGTGCCACCCTCCAGAGTTGCCTTTTGCTGCTTTTGCTTTGGCCCCAAGTTACTCTGTTTTAGTTTTACCGAAAAACCGTTGTAATTGCTTAGATTTTAAGTCGAATGTAAGCTATAAATAGAGTAGCTCTCCATCACAAATATTCATCTTTATTTTGGGTTCAATAGTGACAATTGTTTTCTTAATAAAGTTCATCTTTTTATTTCTTTACTTTCTTGTTATTTATTTTATGCTTTCTCTCTTCTTCTCCATGTCTACGATGAGCATGAGCGAGTAGACTTCTTTGTCTTGGGATTGTTGGATAAGTCTAATGACGTAATTCGAATCAAACCAAGTCTTAAATCTTAATTATATGTAACCCTCATTTCTAATCTAAATTCACCGTTTTAACATGAATTAACCATTATCAAACTGTGGCAGCGAACGCGGAGGGTTTGATAATGGTTAATTCATCATCTCAAATATCAATTCATAAAGCGAATGCGGAGCTTTGATATTCGAACAAGTGAATTTAGACAAGGATTGCGAAACATGAGAATAGTCTAGCAAACCTTGAGACATATAGAGTTTCGATCTTCAAGGGTTCCAAAGGAAATAACCCATGAGAATAGCTGTGGTTGTTGGAGGAATGCACTCGCTGACTACGAGAGAAGCTTTGATACGCTTAAGAGAAACTTGTCTTTAGAAATTAGGACTAACGTAAAATTATAAGTTTAAGGGTTTGTTTGTGAAGGATTCCTCATTACGATGAACCAATGATCCCAAGGCTCTCTTTTTATTATTATTATTATTATTTACTTTTACTCAACTGAACCTCTCACTTTATAATCTTTCTTCCCCTCTAATCATTCTCTAAAAGTTAGTTAAATTGAACAACTCCCTAGCGGAACAATACTCTCTTTTACTACTACTTCGATAGACCGTGCACTTGCGGTTTGGCCTATCATTTGCCTTCTGTTAGTGGATGATAAGAAATGGATGTGGCATAGAAGGTTGGGACATTCTAACTGGAGATTAATCTCTAAGCTTAGTAAGTTGCAACTTGTCAAAGGCCTTCCTGACATTGATTATCATTCAGATGCACTCTGAGGTGCATGCCAAAGAGGGAAAATTGTGAAATCATCTTTTAAAACAAAAGACAATATTGTCTCTACCTCCAGACCCTTAGAATTACTCCATATTGATTTGTTTGGACCAGTTAGCACTGCATCCTTATATGGTAGTAAATATGGATTAATCATTGTTGATGATTATAGCAGATGGACTTGGGTGAAATTCCTGAGAAGTAAAGATCATGCTTGTGACGTATTCAGTAACTTCTGCACTCAAATACAATCTGAAAAAGAAACAAAGATTTTGAAAATCAGAAGTGATCACGGTGGAGAATTTGAAAATGAGTCATTTGAAGCTTTTTGTGAAAAACATGGAATTGTCCATGAATTCTCTTCTCCTAGAACTCCACAACAAAATGGGGTTGTAGAAAGAAAGAATAGAACTTTACAAGAAATGGCCAGAACCATGATCCATGAAAACAATTTAGCAAAACATTTTTGGGCAGAAGCAGTGAATACAACATGTTATGTCCAGAATAAGATCTATATCAGACCTATCTTGGAGAAAACAGCATATGAACTCTTTAAAGGAAGAACACCTAATATTTCTTACTTTCATCAATTTGGATGTAAATGGTACATTCTGAATAACAAGCTCTACCTAAAGAAATTTGATGCCAAGGCCCAAAGAGGAATCTTCTTAGGTTACTCTGAAAGGTCAAAGGCATACAGAGTGTATAATTCAGAGACACTCTGTGTTGAAGAATCTATGCACGTTAAATTTGCTGACAAAGAGCTTGGGGATAAAACTCCAAAGCAAGATGAAAGTTATGCAGAGATACAGGTTCCTGAAGATACTCCAGAACCTGATCAGATAGCTGAATCTGAAGATAGTCCAGAAGTTGAACCCACCTCAGAAGCACATGATGAAGTTGCTTCTGATGAAGTTCAAGATGGCTCTCAGCAAGCTATTCAACCCAAGAATACATTCAAGCATAAGTCTTCACATCCTGAGGATCTAATCATTGGAAACAAAGATAGTTCTAGAATAACAAGATTATACTTCAGACAAGAAGATTCAATGATTGGACTGATATCAATGATTAAACCTACAACAGTTGATGAAGCACTTTCAGATGATGGATGGATCTTAGCTTTGCAAGAAGAGTTGAATCAATTTCAAAGAAATGATGTGTGGGATCTGGTACCCAAACCTCATCATAAGAACATTATTGGAATAAAATGGGTATTCTGAAACAAGTTGAATGAGCAAGGAGAAGTAACTAGAAACAAAGCAAGACTTGTTGCACAGGGTTACAGTCAACAAGAAGGCATTTATTACACTGAAACATTTGCTCCAATTGCAAGATTGGAAGCAATCAGGTTACTTCTTTCCTATGCAGTTAATCATGGCATAATATTATATCAAATGGATGTCAAGAGTGCATTTGTTAATGGTGTCATAGAAGAAGAAGTGTATGTCAAACAACTTCCTGGTTTTGAGGATCTTAAGCATCCTGATCATGTCTATAAACTGAAGAAATCACTATATGGCTTGAAACAAGCTCCAAGAGCTTGGTATGATAGACTAAGTAATTTCTTAATTAAAAATGATTTTAAAAGAGGTCAGGTTGACACAACACTCTTCAGAAGGACCCTTGGGAAAGATATTCTTGTTGTGCAAATATATGTTGATGATATAATATTTGGTTCTACTAATGCTTCTCTTTGCAAGGAATTTTCTAAGTTAATGCAGGATGAGTTTGAAATGAGCATGATGGGAGAGCTGAAGTTCTTCCTTGACATTCAAATTAATCAATGCAAAGATGGAGTTTATGTTCATCAAACATAGTATACAAATGAGCTTTTAAAGAAGTTCAAGCTTGAAGACTGTAAAGTGATGAACACTCCAATGCATCCTACATGCTCCTTAAGCAAAGAAGATGAAGTAGCAAAGGTAGATCAGAAGTTGTACAGAGGTATGATTGGTTCCCTGTTATACCTCACTGCATCTAGGCCATATATTTTATTCAGTGTATGCTTGTGTGCAAGATTCCAGTCAGATCCTAGAGAATCACACTTAACTGCTGTTAAGAGAATCTTCAGGTATCTGAATGGAACAACTAATCTTGGACTCCTTTATAAGAAATCCTTAGATTATAAGCTAATTGGATTATGTGATGCTGACTATGCTGGTGATAGGATTGAAAGAAAGTCAACCAGTGACAATTGTCAATTTCTAGGTGATAATCTTATATCATGGGCTAGCAAAAGCCAAACAACTATTGCTATGTCTACAGCAGAAGCAGAATACATTTCAGCTGCAAGTTGTTGTACACAACTACTTTGGATGAAACATCAGTGGAAGATTATCAGATTATTGCTAATAGTATTCCCATTTATTGTGATAATACTGCTGCTATTTGTTTGTCTAAAAATCCAATTTTGCATTCAAGAGCTAAGCATATTGAAATCACACACCATTTTATCAGAGACTATGTTCAAAAAGGAATTTTAGATATACAATTCATTGATACTGAGAATCAATGGGCTGATATATTTACCAAGCCTTTAACTGTTGAAAGATTTGATTTTATAAAAAAAAATTTGAACATGCTTTTTGTGTCTGATTAAAAGCTTGCTTGCTCCTGAATAAGATTTTAGGTTCTGAAGTCAGTTCTGAAGCCATGGTTCATCAGAAGCTCTTTATTGAGGTTCTAACGAAAATGTGTTTATGATGATGACGTCAGCATCTGAAGTCCAGAAGCTGGGTTTTGTACTTCTGAATAGTAGAGTTAATGGAAACGCTAGAAGTTACTTTTTGGTAGCACTGGCCCACTAACTTGGCAGTTACTCTGAGAACTTCTGACGTGGTTTATTTGTATTGGTGTATAACTAAATAGGGCAATGATGCATTTATGCTTTGAAAGTACTACCTCGCGCCCCCAATGTCATTAATGCTATGTTTGTTTGTCCCTTTGCATGTGAAACGTTTTTACTTAAAACACCTAGTCAATTCACACACTAGTCACTTCACAACAAACACTTTCTGCTTCTAACCTTTCTTTGCGAAGTAAGCACAATCGTTCTCTCAAACCTTAGAACCCTAAAACTTCAATCTTCTTCAATGGCAACGTCAACAAGTGGTTCTAGTATGCAACTCAACACAGAATCAGGTTACATCATCAAGGCAAAAACCATGTCCATTCCGTTTGAATCCTTGGTCGTTCAAAAGGAATCACTAGTGGATTTAGCCTCTCTCAAGAAATACAAAGTGGACATGAAGGCATGGGTAAATGCTCAAAAGTTGTTCGGTTACTTTCATTTGTTAAATGGACCAACATATGAGAATCTGGTCAAATATTTTTGGTTGAGAGCTGAAGTCTACGATCTGGAAGCTGCAAAACTAGAAGAAAGACAAGTTGTGTCAAGAGATTCAAGTCTGAAAGGAAAGACTAGAGAAGTAATGGGTCTTGAACCGTTCAAAGGTTTGGAAATCAGACCAGCAGTGATGGGTATTCCTATAACCATCACAGAAGAAGTGATTGCCAAAGCATGTAGAGTGGATCCTGAAGGCAGATTTCAGTGGAACGTCAACAAGAAGGATGTCATGTTGGAAAGGTTCACTAACTTGCTGCTGAAAGGAAATCTAGCTGCTAAGTTTGTGGAGATGGAGGATAATCACAAGATGCTCCTGAAGTTTATCACTGACTGCTTCCTTCAGAGAGGAGGAGGGTCTGACCAACCTAATCTGGAACACAAACTGGTACTGTATTTCTTGGATGCTTTCCAGAAGATAAATATTCCTAGATACCTCATGCATCATCTGTGCTGGGCTATCAAAGAAGGAATCAACAAGAAAAGAAAGCAAGTACCATGTGGGAGGCTTCTGTCTGAAATCTTCTATCAAGGCAAATTGCTAGAGATTCTGAGGAGATTCAAGCCTGCTTCTGACAATTGCTTTAAGGTTACTACTGCTAGGAAGATTATCAATAGCAGGACTCTGGTTTATATGGGGATTATCACGGAAGTTTCTCTCAATGAGAAGGGTATGGAAATATCCATATCTGAATCAGAACTAATAATGGATTTTCCTTCCATCTCAAAGGAGAATAATCCTGAAGTCTTGGCTGGATATATAGTTGCACATGCCAGAGAATCAAATGCCAGCATTCAGGATGAGAATGTTCCTGATGCTCCTGAAGGAACCAAGGGCAAAAGGACCAGGGTCAATACTGAATCTGAAGCTGCTGGTGCTAAGGCTAAGAAACAGAGGGTTGCCAAGTCTGAAGCAACTAAGCACGACAGTGCTTCTGTTTCTACTCCTAAAAGAAAAAGTGGTAAAGGAGATACCTCAATCACCAAAGAGGAGGTGAAAGGAGCTCTTGAAGAAATAGAGGCAGAAGAGCAAGAACAACAAAGGCTTAGGAAAAGGAAGCAAGCTCTAGAGCAAATTATCTCTCCAATGTTTGTTGTGACTCCTGCTATGGTAAGAATGGCCAAAGAGCATGCTGACAAGTTGATAGCAGAAAAGAAGGAGAAGGCTGCACAATACATTCAGGAGAGGGATGAAAAGCTCAAGGCTATTGGGCAGGAAAATTGTGATGAATTCTTCTTGAAGAATATTGCTGAGGTTAAGGCAATTGCTGGTGAAGCTGCAGAAGATGCTCTAGAGGAAGCTCGGATGGGTCTGGAGGAGACTCAAGGAACATCAGAAGCTGGTGCTTCAGGATCTATTCCAAAAGCTGCTACTCCAGAGTCTACCTCAGAGGCTGACAACTCAGTCAAGGTAACTCAGATTTCAGAACCCTTTATCACCATCTCACCTTCATCATCATCCACTAATAGTGATGACAAAACCATAGATACCCTTCTTAAACCTAAAGGCCAGTCATCATCATCCAAGCTTCACAAAAAGCCTGCTAAACATGTATCACCAGCTGAACCTATTGGGGTTAGAGTAGGTAAACTCTTAGAGCTTAAGTATAGCAAACTACCCCCAAACCATCCTGATCAACCACAAATCATTCAACCTCTCAACATGATCATTCCTGACAATCCTGTTGAACCTTCATCATCAATCCCTACTGAAGACACCACAGTATTAGATAATCTTGAAAGTCATTATAAAGATGAACTTCCTGGTGTTAATTTACAAAAAGCCTCTGAAGTGGCTTCTATGGAAGTTGCTTTATAAAGCCCCCATCATCAATCACCAACACCACAAATACCACAACCTACTCAACAAAAGACCATTCCATAAACTGTTACTGAAAAGTCTGTTCCTGTGACAGAACCTTCTGTGTCTGTCCCAGTTTCTGAACCAATTCAACACCAAACTCTTAGTGTTTCTGACCAACCTTCATCCTCATCTGATATTCAGACTCTTGAACAACCACCATTAGACATTCTAAAATCTGAATACCTTGAATCTGAGTTATCAAAGATCAGCACAGAAGTGAAGCTCTAGTGCAACTAAGAAAAGTTCCAACTTTATCTGTTGAATATGAGGATCGTTGGACATCTTTGAAGTGCAAAGCTTCTGAACTGCTAGATGTTGTGAGCCAAAAATTTCTTAGAATCCAAGTTGCTGCAGTGAGACGTCACTTGGAGAATATGCATTTAGCTGAGCAAGCTAGAGGACCAATTTTGTATCTAGCAAATGCACCTTTCTATTCAGAATCAGAATATGTATCAAGAGAAGCAAAGGTGTTCAAGATGCTGAAGCAGAAAATGGTTAAACAACAAGAAGAGTCTAAGGCTAGGGAAGATTCTCTACTTCAGAGACAGTTAGCTCTTGAAGAAACTGTGAGGCAACAGACTGAGCTCTTGAAGAAGCAATCTAAGGACATTATTCGCATGATGGCGTTGATCCAAAAATCACAACAACCCAACCCTTAGATGCACACCTTAGTTGTTTTAGCTTCTGTATTGTATATAATGTTACTCTTTTTATGCTTCTAAAAATTATCTAAACTCTGACTTCTTTTTGCTTCTGATTATTATTGTATATCATCTCATGTTTTACATATTGTTCTTAAGATATGCTCTGATTAACCTTGAACTTTTGTTTTTACTCTGAAAATGGTTAATAAGCTCTGATTATGTGCTTATGTTGCTCAGAACCTTTTTACTATAAGTTTTTCTCATCTCTTCTTTTTGTTTATTTTCTTTTTGCTAATGACAAAAGGGGGAGTATATGTGGTAGTATTTAAAGGCTCTGAGCCCCATAATTAATGTTATTTGAAAATTATTTTTGAAAAACTTCTATCATTCTTACCTGAAAGGTATAAGCTCTGAACGGAAGAAGGAGTATCAAATTTCAAATAAAATTAATTGAACCATTCTTCTCATCTATAATCTACTTTTCATTTGTAACATTATTGCGCGTTAAATGAATTTAATTAACCTGGATAGAACTTAGGGGGAGCTTACAAACCTCACCTTAAAGACTATCAGACTCAGGGGGAGTCAGAGCTTACAAACCTCATACTCTGAGCTTACAAACCTCAGAACCCCAAAGTCAACTTGTTAATTAGATTAGCAACAATTGATCAAGTTTTAAATACTATTGTTTATCATCATCAAAAAGGGGGAGATTGTTGGAACAAAATGTGTTTAACAATAAACCTTTAGAGTTTTGATGATAACAAGGTAGTAAAAATTTGACAATTGGAATTGCTAATATTTGTTCAAGTGTACAGGACCATAGATAAAAAATTTATATCATACAAAGGTTCTGAATGAGCAAATAAAGAGCAAAATAATCAACAAGATTGAAGCTTAGAAGCTCCTGAAGGCTAAGTGCTAATGAAGACTAGAAGCTCCTGAAGACTAGAGGTCCTGAAGTGCCACGTCATCAGAAGCTGCCTTATCAGACGCTATTTTCACCAGAAGCTGAAGATCAACTGAATTTGCAGAATTCAAGGATTCAAGAGTTGTTTCATGGATTAAAACTCGTCTAAAGATGGCAGAAGACTAGTGGAACTTTGCAACGGTCATTTCAAAAGTATTTGAAGGCACTTGCTTGCAAAAGGAACAAGAGCATTGACATTGTACTATGTACGAACTGTACAACCACCTTCTCCACTACTCTGTTTTGTGTCTCTGCTACAAGACAAGATAACAGCTCTGAATATACAACCAAGCCTGCAGAAATGTTCCCTCTCAACTGGAATGGATTTGAAATTGATCCTTCATAGGACAATAACTAAATCAGGCAAAGGATCATTAGTGAAAGATCAAGCTTCAACAACGACTCTTTTTGGATGTGCTGGCACTTACAACGTTCATTTCACACCTCTATAAATAGGAGTGAATACTTGGAGAATGAACAAGACTCAACAACTATTTGAAAGCATCAAAACTCTGTTGAAATCATTCCACATCCAAAAGTTCACTTAGAATTTCTGTTTTTCAAGTTCATATCTTAGAAATTCTTAAGTCTTAAGAGTCTTATCTGATTTGTATTGTGAACACCACTGATTGTATATCAAGTGTTCAATCTCAAACATTTTTCTTTGTAATTTTGTTTGGTTAGAAGTCTCTTGCAGTTGTTCTTGAGCGTAGAAGTCTCTTGATTGTGTTCTTGAGCATAGGAAGACTCTTGCAAGTTGTGCTTGAGCATTTGAAGTCTCTTGCTAGTTTTAGCAGTGAGCAGTTGTAATCAGATATTACATTTTTAGTGAACTCTCCTTGGAAGTGCAAGGGGGACAGGACTACTTCCGGTTTGTGGAAGGAACCTGTATAATTGCTTGTGTCTTTCTTCTTTCCTTCTCTCTATTTTTATTCCGCTGAATACGCTCATGATCACCCAATTCAGAAGCGGTTCTTCAAGTTTCTAAACTTAAGTGTTCTGAGTTTTAGAGAAAACGAAGAAACGTCCAACACAATTCAACCCCCCCTTCTTGTGTTTTTCTCCCCTTCAAATTAAACCAAATAAAACAAGAACATTAGAATGAACATATGAAATTAAACAACAAAAATATATATGCAGGATCAGACTGGACACGATCAACCACAAATTTGATTATACTTTGCAGCTTTTTCTTACGAAAGTAAAACAAACACATAATCTAAAGGCGCACATAAAATACTCATATTAATAGGTAAATCGGAAATACAATTTAAACTTAAATCCTTTTTTTTAAACACTTTAGAGGTTTAACTTTAGGTTCAACTCCATTTGGTCGAATTGGCATATGAAACTATTGTTGGAGAAGACTCGAGGATGTTGTATGTGCTTGTGGTCTTAGTGGTATGTGTCTTGCTCCATTATTTTCTTCAGAAATTGTGAGGGGTCCGATAGGTAAATCCATGGAGGATATCAAGTCCATGGTCTCATGAAATTTAACCTCAGCAGGCGGTGATGGTGTCGGAGGTGGGACTAAACCCATCAGCATCTCGTGAAAACTGTTTGGTGGGGGAACTAACCCTATCATCGTCATCCCCCCAACATTTGGTGAAACGGGAAATTCATACGTTAGTTGAATCAACTCGATCAATTTCTTTCTTATTGATTGCATCTGTAAGCCATGATTCAATGCCAAACAATGGTGATAGTCAAGATCTTCTTTATCGTTGAATTGGTTATAACAATAAGGGCATAAAAAGATCCAAGACCACCATTGTTTGCCATTTTGTAAACGGGTGTGTAAGATGAAAAAAAAATCTAATCTTAATAGAATGATATCTTTTTGATAAACACAAAAGAAGAGAATATATGAAGAAAATTGCTAGGTAAAATGTTATATTTATAGTGTAGTTTAAAGTTTAGGATTGGATGGATCTCAATTTTCATTTATTTAATAATGAATTTAAGAAGAAACTTCTTTCTTTGTAATATTAGGAAATAAGTAGAGGTATACCCACATGATTTGAATTCTTTTAAATAAAATATTTTTTCTTGTCTATATATGTTGCACTCTTTTGAAAAGTATTTTTATTTTTTATAAAATCATTTTTAAAGTACAAGATACATTATCTATCTTTTTACAAAAATACCCCTATTAAAAATGGAGAATTCAAACACTAATCTCATAATAATTGAAGGATATTTTTCGAAAGGGAATGTATATTATTTAAAAATTTAAAATACAACTATTTTTTTTTTATTCTTGTGCAATGAAAGATGTAAATAAATTTTTAAACATTCTTTAAAAGATATAGATATAAATACTTTGTACGTGCTCTTTGAACCTTAAAGTGATACTTGTATTGGACCTGGCAACCATTCGCTCTTCCTAAATTTATTTACATAAAAAAATGTCTTACATTGAGAGAACGACGTGGTATATTTTATGGGTTGAAAAAATTATCAACTCTTTTTGATATCCCCTTTCACATTTTCTAAAAATAAAATAAGAATTTCAATAATCAAATATGTAAAGGTGGTTCGACAAATCATATTACATACATTATGTATGACTCTTTGCTCTAGACGCTGGTACTTCGAGTGGTAGAATTCTATAAGAGATTTGCGACATGTTTTTCATATGAAAAACTATTATTTATAAATAGTGAAATAATTGCAAAATGCTAACTGCCACGAACTGCACTTCTTCCATCGAAAATTGCATGTCCCCCACGTCTTCAATAAGAAAATTGCTGCTTTTTTAATTCAAATTATTTCCCTGCGACAACAATTGCTTGGCTTTGACTAGGCTTTGACTAATATTCTTTCTGCTTTGACTAGGCTTTGCTGAAGATAATAACTTTAACTCTTTGAAAGAACAAAAGTCAAATCTCATTGACTGTATTAAATGGTCCTGTCGAAATTACAGGCTAACACGCCTTTAGTGCGTCTGAATTTAACCATACACCACAAGGAATGACGTTCAAGATTGCTCTGACGTGAATATTCATTCGTCCATGTCGGTTGATATCTTTTTCACTTCTTCTATTGAAGGACGCACGATCATGGTCCTTAATTGAGATCATCAACCTTCTATAACTAAACCACAACAATCTTTGTCTATGAGTCTTTATGTATAATTCTTTAAGCATTCTCAAGCCTCGTTCAAACCTTCAATACTAAATGACAAGTCAACGAACATCATCGATCAAATCCAACATTTATGCGCGAAAGAAAAGCATAACAAAAATTTATATCCCAATTATATTTAAAATAAATGTAATAAAAAAGATCTAAATCATAAATAAAGTTGTTTACATACGGTTTTATATTAGAAAGAAAAAATATGTTATGAACATTTGTATCCTCTTTGTATATTGTATAAATTTATGAATTGATTGATTTTGTGATAAAAATGAAAATACTCTTAAAAAAGGGATAAAGTATGTCAAATGTTTTTAAAATATTATAAGTAACATAATGTGTTAAGCAACATCCCATTAGAAGAAAAAATAAAGTAAAATGTTGTAACATCCCGCTCGTCAGATAATGGCATATCACTAGTCAAACGTGTCAGAGGACCAAGGTTCATGGGAAGCGGGTATGATGAAGAATATTTATCAAACGATAACAGTCAAGCATGTGTTTAAGTATCAGTGTCAGGCTAAACGCGATTAAGCCGCAAGGGCTATTTAAGGCCACAAGGGCTATTTTTCCTTCATTTTCACTTTTCTTTCTCTCTCTAGGTTTTGTGAGAAAGAATTCTCTCCTCCTTCTCTCTAAACTATCCCTCCCTCTCTTCTCATAATCTTCCAAACTTCCTCCTTTTGTGATCAAACATGAATCATAGTGGCTTAGCAAGCAAGAAAGCAACAAGAATTTGAATGGAAATCCTTTGGAACATCTTGAATAAGGACATCAATGGCTAGGGTTTGATGTAAAGAGGAACTTGAAGATTGGAGCTTATTATTGCTGAATCATGTTAGGTGAGTTCTTATATAGAACCCACCTTTGGGATTATGTGTTTAATTGTGTGAAGAAAACATGATTTATGTTAGTTTAGTTTTGATTAAACTTTAGTACCCCAAAGTAATTTATTGTTGATTATATGTTAAATTTCCATGAAATGTGTTTATTATTGTCTCTATATGTTGCTGGATGTTTATGGTGCATTGCAGGATCGAATTGGACGAGTTTTGGGTCAAAATTGCAAAATCTGCACCACAGACCCGAAGAAACTCGCTATTAGCGAAATATTTCGCTAATAGCGAAATTCTCCAGAAAAGCAATCCGCTAATAGTGACTTCCTCTGCCTTTGCCAACTTTTATTTGGCTTGTTGGCTCATCTTGGGGCCGGTGGTGCAATCTGAAGCCTTTCTTTCATCGTTTTATGACTTTATAACCCCAAAACAACATCTAAGCAATGCACATAACATCAAATGATCCTTGAATCAAAAATCATGGCAATCTTAGCATGTATGGCAAGGATGGCACAAGAGTGTTTAATCCGAGTTATTCGAGTAGTGATGAACTAAGAAAGGGAATGAATGTAGAGCCTCGACATAGCTTGTCGAGAACTAGAATGCTAAGCATGAATCTATGTATGATAAGACGCGAAGTGATTAGTGAATTCTCTTCGCATATGAACTAGAATGACCATGCAAGCATGATAAGCCGTGAATAGATAACCTAATCCCTTCACTATGAATGAGTAAGACTAAGTAGGTAGTTTACCGCCAAACGGGTAGTTCACGGACCCGTGGTAAACGAGCAAGTATGTATAGGTTTAACCTTTTACGTATGTATGATCAAGACTATGATATATGTGTAGTTTACCACAAATAGGATCATTTAAGGATTCATGGTAAATGAGTAAGCAAGACGTAGGTGTTGTGTCTCTTGTGATCCACGTTAGGATGGATCTCAAGGGGTTTCCGCTAGGAGAAACGGGATAAGCTTCGCGCACGATACTGAGGGAGTCCGATGTACCTTATATAGGTTTTCATCGGTTATGTATGGGATTGTGAAATTCTCCAGAAAAGCAATCCGCTAATAGTGACTTCCTCTGCCCTTGCCAACTTTTATTTAGCTTGTTGGCTCATCTTGGGGCCGGTGGTGCAATCTGAAGCCTTTCTTTCATCGTTTTATGACTTTATAACCCCAAAACAACATCTAAGCAATGCACATAACATCAAATGATCCTTGAATCAAAAATCATGGCAATCTTAGCATGTATGGCAAGGATGGCACAAGAGTGTTTAATCCGAGTTATTCGAGTAGTGATGAACTAAGAAAGGGAATGAATGTAGAGCCTCGACATAGCTTGTCGAGAACTAGAATGCTAAGCATGAATCTATGTATGATAAGACGCGAAGTGATTAGTGAATTCTCTTTGCATATGAACTAGAATGACCATGCAAGCATGATAAGCCGTGAATAGATAAGCTAATCCCTTCACTATGAATGAGTAAGACTAAGTAGGTAGTTTACCGCCAAACGGGTAGTTCACGGACCCGTGGTAAACGAGCAAGTATGTATAGGTTTAACCTTTTACGTATGTATGATCAAGACTATGATATATGTGTAGTTTACCACAAATAGGATCATTTAAGGATTCATGGTAAATGAGTAAGCAAGACGTAGGTGTTGTGTCTCTTGTGATCCACGTTAGGATGGATCTCAAGGGGTTTCCGCTAGGAGAAACGGGATAAGCTTCGCGCACGATACTGAGGGAGTCCGATGTACCTTATATAGGTTTTCATCGGTTATGTATGGGATTGTGGTCGGGTTTACTCCACCCTAGGGCTTTCCGTAAAATGAACTCAGATAATGTTGTTGTTCAACGCTAACCTCTAACTTAATGAATGAACATGATTATGATATAACGTTAGACACGTATAAGTTTATGAAATAGAGCAAGTTATGAAGGTTATGCCGATGACGATCTTAGGTTTCCCTAATCGTCCAGTTTAGGATCGTATCATGACTATGTTATGTTTAGGCCTCGACGCGTTTAGCGTATCTTGGCATAGCAGTCATAGGTTTCCCTTAACCGCCATGACACGTATGATGTTAGCAAGACCTATGACAAGTTAAGATAAACCTACGACGGGTCTAGTATGCACGACCATCTAGGAAAACATAACCACACACGTATAATCAACCGTCAGGTTGTATTGTAGACACGTGGTGACCGTGGGTTTCCCCCGAGGTTACCTATAGCCTAGGATTAGTAGAACTCACTGAGACATTATGTCTCATCCCAATCCTTATTTGTTTCAGATAAACAGGTGGGTTTTGCAAGCAAGTAGCTGGGTGGATATTTCAGTAAGTGCTCGTTCGTACCCGCTGCAGGATGATATGGATTTCAAGGACGCATTTACCATGTTTTGGACGCTTATGATTGTATTTATTATTGAAAATTTTAATGTATCCAGTACTAAAGATAACAAACATGCTAAACTTTCTAGATACGTTTAGTATGGGCGTTACGTTTGGTATCAGAGCAGGTCGATTCAGATCGTGCCATGGGTTATTAAATTTCAACTAAGGTAGTGGGACCATTGGATTTCAGGTAAATGTTCAGATTGTTGTTGTTAGTTGAGCCTGATCAACTCAATTTAGCATTCGACGATTAGAACGGATACCTGAGAGCTGAATAGGACCCAGGAGGAACGAAGTAAGTTTTGGAGTGAGCTGGGAGGTATGAACCCGAAGCAAGTGAAGGTAAGAATCTAATCGTGCCAAAAGGTGGCTGGTGAGCTAAGCAGACGAAGTTCGATTCCTCTGGAAGCACAAGTATTGTTAAGGGTAAGATAGAGTGTTCCGACAATGTTGGACAAATTGTTAATGGAATCTCGTATACGAAGGATAAGTTTTGAGGTATCTAAGTTGGCTCGAAGTTTCTATAAGAGAAGTAATTGAGATGGAATTATGATGGGACTATATCCTAGGATGCAAGTGGAGAGTTACTGGATAAGAAGAATTTCGGAATGGAGTAGTCGGCGTACGTTGACAAATCAGTAGGCTCTCAGGAATAGTGATATATGAAGGAAGTTAACGGCTTGAATGTCAGAGTGAGCATGATTCTTACATTGGAATGCTAAGTGTAATAGCGGTTAAGATATTAATTTCCAATGTGCCGTGAATTGTATTGATTGATGTTAGTACTTTCTATGTGAATGTTAGGAATTGTTTTATGATGTTTTGGATGAATGGTGTGCATTAGATCGCTTAAAAAAACAAGATTTTAATGTAAAATACGTTTTCGGGAAAAACTGAGCTGAAGAAACTCGCTAATAGCCAAAATTTCGCTAATAGCCAAATTACTCCAGAAGATTTCGCTAATGGCAAACCTGGGACGAAATTTTTCAGTTTTTCCAAAAGCTTTCAGTTCGTCCCTAGGTCCCGTAGTGGCTATTGGGGGTTGTCTTCACAGTCTTTTACGCGATAAAACCCTTTATGATATCAAGAATCGAATGCACATTACATTCTAAGGTATTCAAATAAAAAGGCATAGACAACTACTAACGAAATCGATCCGGCTCAAGGTAACGTCGGAAGTTAATGTACCAAGAGATAAGAAGGAGTTGGAACCATGAGTTTTGAGATTCCATCATATGGAGTGAACGTAGCCGATTTGAGGCAAGAAGTTAAAGTAGTGAAGAATTATGCGAGACCACATGATTCCCGGATCTTGGGAAGTTATAGTGTTCCTCGAATCTATGTTTTGCTTGATTAATCTGTTAAGGCTCGTTGTGAAGATGAATTTTAAATATTTGCAAAGTTTGAAAATGGACACATGCATATGGGTGATTGGAGTTGGCATTCTTGAACTGTATAGAGGTTCCGTAGGTCTTAACTGTTACGACCAGAGCGGTCTGAACTCACCTGGAGCGAGACCCAATGGCACAGATGTGTTGTCAACTTGTTCCGTGATTTCTAATAACGTATGGGACCCGGATTCACTATATAATGAGGAATCATCAACGCCGATGACCCGTTTGGATGTTCAAGGAAAGCATGTACGAGTACATGATGAGTCCACCATGGGAATTCGTAAGGATGTGCTCTATAAGTCAAGAGTACTCGGGAACAAGTATAAGTATGGTATTGATATGTCAGGAGGTAAGCCCAACCAGTGAGTATGTAAGGTCTATCCACAAAGAAAATAATATGAGTATACAATAAGCCTACCGTGAGATTCAATCTTACAAAGTAATGAGTAGTGCAAGGTCGTAGCGTTGGTTGCAACATTAGAAGTGTTGAGAAGAGTTCAAGAAGATAGTAGCCATGTAGTTAGAAGGATGGAAAAATTTCACTAGTCTCGACGGGTTAACGTCTATGGCTAAAGTTAACAGAAGAAATCGGAGTGGCACAGCAGAAATTGATTGATGAGATTTTTAACGGTATCCATGGAGCCTTGAGTTTTGATAGTAAGAACCTTCTCGAGGAAAGGTAAGAATGTCAGACATATTAACACGGTTTTAGTGAGAAGAATTATGAGAAAAGCAAGTAGTTCTCGAGGCATCGAGTTTAGGGTAATGGGACTGTTGTAGTTAGTGAAAGTTATGGTAGAAGTATAAAAGAATGTGTCCTCATCGGAATAAATCAAGAAAGATTTGAGTAGTCTCAAGTGTAGTAATCGGGTTGCTCAATGGGCGGTGTCAAATATGCACAAGAACTGTCAGTTGGCTAAAAAGGATATGTGCCAAGACAAGAGAAATACATGTAAGATTAAGAAGGTTTTTCACCATGTGCCATGCTTGCTAAATGATAACGATGCTTGCCATAATACTATAGAATCATGATTTTTATAACTCCTAGAGTTAAGAAATGTACTGAGGGACTTGGAAACAAAGTTTATTTTAAAAAAAACGATTATACATCTATTCGTTCCCAAGGACCCGTATAGCAATGTGTAAAATTTCTATAAAAAAAAAAATAGAGAACGACAAGACAAGTAACGTTATTATCTAACAAGGTACGACATTTGACAAGTTTGTGAAACCCTACGGAAGTACTTATGTAATGCGAACATGTATAAGATAGGTTTTGAAGAGTCCATCGAACCTTGTAAGATGAACCTTAGAGAAGTTAAGGTTGACAAGTCAACAACCGTATTCATTGAAGAAATCGTGCGAGATGTTCGGGAATTTTGCTACGGTTTTCAAATGCAGAAAGTGTAAGTCAAAAATCTTAAGGATATATGAATCAAAGGAATTGCTAATAATAGTCGGACTTATTGGCGTGTTAAGTTGGTTCCTTCGTGCCAAGTTTATATCAGTTGCCGAAAGTTCGCCTTGGATAGGAAATTAAGACAAGATTTGGGAACTTTCCCAAGCATCTAAGGAAGATCGTGATGTTCCTGTAAGATATGCCTAAATTAAGAAAGTTTGGAGATCCTTTGCGGTTAAGAGAATTGAGTACAAGTTATGGGAATCTCTTCGCGGTTAAGTGCTCTTCGAACCTTAAAGTGATCCTTGTATTGGACCTGGGCACCATTCGCTCTTCCTAAATTTATTTACATAAAAAATGTCTTACATTGAGCGAACGACGTAGTATATTTTATGGATTGAAAAAATTATCTACTCTTTTTGATATCCCCTTTCACATTTTCTAAAAATAAAATAAGAATTTCAATAATCAAATATGTAAAGGTGGTTCGACAAATCATATTACATACATTATGTATGACTCTTTTGTCTAGACACTGGTACTTCGAGTGGTAGAATTCTATAAGAGATTTGCGACATGTTTTTCATATGAAAAACTATTATTTATAAATAGTGAAATAATTGCAAAAAGCTAACTGCCACAATCTGCACTTCTTCCATCGAAAACTGCATGTCTCCCACGTCTTCAATAAGAAAATTGCTGCTTTTTTAATATTATTTCCCTTCGATAACAATTGCTTGGCTTTGACTAGGCTTTGACTAATATTCTTTCCTCTTTGACTAGGCTTTGCTGAAGATAATAACCTTAACTCTTTGAAAGAACAAAAGTCAAATCTCATTGACTGTATTAAATGGCCCTGTCAAAATTACAGGCTAACACACCTTTAATGCGTCTGAATTTAACCATACACCACAAGGAAAGACGTTCAAGATTGCTCTGACGTGAATATTCATTCGGCCACGTTGGTTGATATCTCTTTCACTTCTTCTATTGAAAGATGCACGATCATGGTCCTTAATTGAGATCATCAACCTTCTGCAACTAAAGCACAACAATCTTTGTCTATGAGTCTTTATGTATAATTCTTTAAGCATTCAAGCCTCGTTCAAACCTTCAATCCTAAATGACAAGTCAACGAACATCGTCGATCAAATCCAGCATCTATGCGCGAAAGAAAAGCATAACAAAAATTTATATCCCAATTATATTTAAAATAAATTTAATAAAAAAGATCTAAATCATAAATAAAGTTGTTTACATACGGTTTTATATTAGAAAGAAAAAAATTATAACGAACATTTGTATCCCCTTTGTATATTGTATAAATTTATGAATTGATTGATTTTGTGATAAAAATGAAAATATTCTTAAAAAAGGAGTAAAGTATGTCAAATGTTTTTAAAATATTATAAGTAACATAATGTGTTAAGCAACATCCCATTAGAAGAAAAAATAAAGTAAAATGTCATATGTATTTAGTTCAAATTTCAGATATAATACATTTTACTTTTTTTTATTTCTTAATTCTAATTTCCATATATATCATTCTAGACTGGATAATTGTAATTAATAACTTTAAAATTAATTTTTTATCTTATATTAAATCAAACATTGACAATATAACACAAATCAAATATTGAGTAAAAATTTAAACTAAATAAAACAAGAACATTAGAATGAACATATGAAATTAAACAACAAAAATACATATGCAGGATCAGACTGGACACGATCAACCACAAATTTGATTATGCTTTGCAGCTTTTTCTTATGAAAGTAAAACAAACACATAAGCTAAAGACGCACATAAAATACTCATAGAAATAGGTAAATCCGAAATACAATTTAAACTTAAATTCTTTTTTTTTAAAACACTTTAGAGGTTTAACTTTAGGTTCAACTCCATTGGATCGTTGGCATCTGAAACTGTTGTTGGAGAAGACTCGAGTGGTGCAAGTGACAAAGTTGTTGATATTTCCCCAGATGTTGATGTTGTATGTGCTTGTAGTCTTAGTGGTATGTGTCTTGCTTCATTATTTTCTAAAGAAATTATGATGGATTCGATAGGTAAATCCATGGAGGATAGCAAGTCCATGGTCTCATGAAATTTAATCTCAGCAGGCGGTGATGGTGTCAGAGGTGGGACTAAACCCATCAGCATCTCGTGAAAACTGTTTGGTGGGTGAACTAACCCTATCATCATCCCCCCAACATTTGATGAAAAGGGAAATTCATACGTTAGTTGAATCAACTCGATCAATTTCTTTCTTATTGATTCCATCTTTAAGCTATGATTCAATGCCAAACAATGGTGATAGTCAAGATCTTCTTTATAGTTGAATTGCTTATAACAATAGGGGCATAGGAAAGGTCCAAGACCACCATTGTTTGCCATTTTGTAAACGGGTGCTAAGATGAAAAAAAATCTAATCTTAATAGAATGATATCTTCTAGATATAC
Organism: Medicago sativa; assembly: GCF_051527215.1. Lineage (NCBI taxonomy): Eukaryota > Viridiplantae > Streptophyta > Magnoliopsida > Fabales > Fabaceae > Medicago > Medicago sativa. The sequence continues at coordinate 53,049,504 of NC_140749.1, forward strand.
ACAAAAGGAGAGAATATATGAAGAAAATTGCTACGTAAAATGTTATATTTATAGTGTAGTTTCAAGTTTAAGATTGGATGGATCTCAAATTTCATTTATTTAATTCTGAATTCACGAAGAAACTTCTTTCTTTGTAATATTATGAAATAAGTGGAGGTATATCCACATGATTTGAATTCTTTTAAATAAAATATTTTTTCCTGTTTATATACGTTGCACTCTTTTGAAAAGTATTTTTATTTTTTATAAGATCATTTTTAAAGTACAAGATACATTATCTATCTTTTCGCAAAAATACCCCTATTAAAATTGGAGAATTCAAACACTAATCTCATAATAATTGAAGGATAATTTTCAAAAGGGAATGTATATTATTTAAAAATATAACATACAACTATTCTTTTTTATTTCAGTGCAATGACCAATGTAAATAAATTTGTAGACATTTTTTAAAAGATATAGATATAAATACTTTGTAAGTGCTCTTTGAACCTTAAAGTGATCCTTGTATTGGACCTGGGCACCATTCGCTCTTCCTAAATTTATTTACATAAAAAAAATGTCTTACATTGAGAGAACGACGTAGTATATTTAATGGATTGAAAAAATAATCAACTCTTTTAGATATCCCCTTTCACATTTCCTAAAAATAAAATAAGTATATATAATCAAATATGTAATTTGGTTCGACAAATCATATTACATACATTATGTATGATTCTTTTCTCTACACACTGGTACTTCGAGTGCCAGAATTCTATAAGAGATTGGCGACATATTTTTCATATGAAAAACTATTATTTATACATAGTGAAAATAACTGCAAAAAGTTAACTGGCACGAACTGCACTACTTCCATCGAAAACAGCCTGTACCCCACGTCTTCAATAAGAAAACTGCTGCTTTTTGAATTCAAATTATTTCCCTTCGACAACAACTACTTGGCTTTGACTAGACTTTGACTAATCTTCTTTCTGCTTTGGCTAGGCTTTGCTTAAGATAATAACTCTCTTTGAAAGAACAAAAGTCAAATCTCATTGACTGTATTAAATGGGTTCTTGAAATTACAGGGTAACAAACCTTTAGTGCGTCCAAATATAACCATAAACCATCTAACGCCCACACTAAACATATCTAGAAAGTTTAGCATGTGCATTATCTTTAGTACTGGATACATTAAAATTTACAACATAAAGACTTCGAATGAATATTATATACAACAATTCACGTTCGTACATCAAGTAAAACAACACAATCGGTCCAAAACATAGTAAAACACTCTTGAATCCATAACATATCCTGCAGCGGATACGAACGAGCACTTGTTGATTATCCACTCGGTCACATGCATGCTACCTCCTGCTAACACAACCTGCTAATCTGAAACAAAATAGGATTGGGATGAGACATAATGTCTCAGTGAGTTCTACCTAATCCTAGGCTATAGGTATCCTCGGGGGAAACCTAGTGTAACCACGTGTCTACAATACAACCATCCGGTTGATTATACGTGTGTGAAACATATTCACTTAGACGATCGTGCATACTAGTATCGTCATAAGGTTCTTCATAACTTAGCTTGCAAGTCTTGTCATGTGTTCTACATGTGATGGCGGTCAAGGGAACCTAAAACCGCTACGTCAAGATGTGATAAACATATCAAGACCTAATCATAAACCATTCGTGACATGGTCCTGAACTGGACGATCAGGGACGTACTAAGATCGTCGATAGAAAATCTTCATAATCTTATTCTATTGCATAAGCTTGTGCATACTTCGTATTATAACATAAATGTGTCATAGCATGATTCATGATCATTCATTATGTTAGAAAGTTAGCGTGTAACATACAATTATCTGATTTGATTTTACGGAGTGCATCGGGTGGAGTAACCCCGAGTACAATCCCTTACTTGACCGATGAATTCCTAGCTAAGGTACATCAGACTCCTCTCAGTGTCGTGCGGGCCTACCTTGCGAAGCGTGTCCCGTCCCCCTAACGTGAACCTCTTCAAATCCCCCTTGGCCTGAATCGCAAGAGACATGACACCTACATGTTACTTATAGTCTTGTTCATACATGAAGAGCTTATACTTAACTTACATGAATGATCACCACGAGTCTGTAATCTACGCGCGTAGTAGTGAATCATTACGTGCGTATTCTTAATCATACATAACTTATACCTAATGTCCATAGGTTACATGATAACTTACTTATTCTCGACAGTCTACGAAGAGGCTATATGGTTTTCCCATTCTTAGAGTTAACTTCTACCCGTATATGATTCGTATCATAACTCTCATGTGCCATTCATTGTTGAATTGTTAATGACTTCCCATGTGTTTCTTTAAGAAACTTTAGATGTAATGTGCATTTGATGCTTGATGTTATAAATGGTTTTTAACATATAAAAGACTGCGAAAACGACCCCCGAAAGCCACCACGGACCCTAGGGACGAGCTGACGATTTTTGAAAAAGCTGTCATTTTCGCCCCAGGTTGGCTATTAGCGAAATGCTGCTGGAGCAATTTCGCTATTAGCCAAAATTTGGCTATTAGCGAGTTTCTTCAGCCCAGTTTTTCCGAAAACGTGTTTTTACATAAAAATCTTGTTTTTCAAGCAATCAAATGCACATTATTCATCCAGAACATGATAAAAACAGTCCATGACATTTGCATGGCAACAATTAACAAGTAATGATCATAATCAATGGCAAGGGAACTAGTTTTTCCTAATTCTCATACTAACATAATTGAACATTCTCACACAAGCGTACATAACCCAAGGGAAGGAAATCTATCTAAGAACTCATCTAACATGTTCTTGCAAATATTTCAAGCTCCAAGCTTCCTAAACCAAACCCTAGCTCTTGAGACTCTTGCTCAACACATCCTAAAGCTTCAATGCAACACCAATCCAATTCTAGTTGTTTTCTTGCTTATGAAACCACCATGATTCATGCTTGATTACCAATTACACAACTTGGGAAGATTAATGGGTTAGAGAGGGAGATTGGGGCGACAATGAAGAGGGGAGGAGGAGAGAATTCTAAAACTCTTGAACCTAGAGAGAGAAAGTCCAAGCACAAATGAGTTCCTTGTGACCAACCACCCTTATATACCACTTGCGTGCAAATACCAAAAAACCCTTCGTCTTAAACGCATTTAATTTGATACCGGTAATTGAACATGTGCTTGATCGTCACTGCATGATCACATCCTCTGTTATCTTGATCCTTCCTGGACATTCATTCCCTGATACACAATCGACTGATAAAATCCAATACTGACGAGTGAGATGTTACACTCTATCCCCTTTAAAAGAAATTTCGTCCTCGAAATTTAGAGATTACTTAATAACCGCGGCGACTAATACACAACATCTCTGGTTCTAGTTCCATGGCGTCCGATTATACATGACTCAAGGGTTCGAAGTATAATTCCCTTACCGAAAACATATAACACACCCTGACTTAATCCACACATTATCGGATATGATCCTTTCAAACCTTGAAATCTTCTCAAAATAATTATTAAAATATATATAAATAACCTTCTGTATAACAAGTACACTACCAAAAAATAAATAAAAATAACCTTCCTTATCTCTTCCTTCACTACAGATTCTCTAACTAAGCTCTTAATTCTTCTAGATCACAATCCAAAGTTTAAAGGCGTTGATATTTTCTGTGCATCACAGACCTCAACAGCAGTATGTCCTAGCACTGATCACAGACTAAAAAATAACTCTCTCAAGAAATCTCATTTCTCTCTTTAACTTCAAAGTTTTCCATGATCTCCAAAAGGCAAAGAAAATCACTACTTCATTGCCAAATAATAAGAAAAATAAAAATGCAACAAAGGGCATTCATGACTAGAAAAAGAAAAGTACTACCACAGAAAAAATTACTCAACAAATTGCAAACAATTACTCTTCAAAACCAATTGATAGTATTCACATCATGACTAAGTAATACTTCGATACAACATTAACAAGAGAAACCCTTTCCTAAAACTGTGATCTTAAGCAATATCAAATAATGGAGATCAGCACTACCACAATCAATAAATTTAAATGTAAAAAGATCAGCACTACCACACTAACAATTTCAGCTGCATTCATATTTCAACTGAAGATCAGCACTACCACACCTTAGTTAGTGCATTCAACAACAATTTAAGAGGGAAAGATACTTAAGTTTAAGAGGGCATTACCTTACAATAAACGTCATCAAGATAAATTTTCGATCCGAAATAAATAAATAATTTTAATCAATCCAACTTGCTCAATGTTTAAGTTCAGATATTGAAACTAAAATTTGCTTGACCGCCTTATCAAACCCAGCATTGTGCTGCGCTGGTATTTCAGCCTTCACCTCTTCAATTTCAGCTTTCAAATCTTCAATTACAGCTTTCATCTTGTCAATGATATCTTCTTTGATGAGTAATTTTGTTTTCATCTTAGAATTTTCCTCTGTCAAGTCTTCTTCTTTTACCATTAATTGACTTTTTTCCAAGCTTAATTCTTCCAAATTTTTCCCCAACTTATCTACGTTCTTCTCAGATTCAGACAACTTATTTCTTAACTCAGTATTCTCTTCAACGTAAGCCTTGTTTTTCTTTTCCAAATCACAAACCTTTTTCCCCATACAACGAACAAGGACAACCGATTGAACAGAATTTTCTAGCATAGCTTGAGCACAATTTTCTAACTCCCATGCCTCAAATGCTGAATAGTCCTTTTTCATGTTGAAATGCTTATCAACAAAGTCTCCAAATGGAAAATTGTTGTCCCAGATTGATGTGCCATCACCGGTCTTGGTGGGTGTAGCCGATGAAGTTTCTTGCAAAGATTTCCCTACATGGCCAGCCTTCCTCTTCCTATTGCTACGTCTTTCAGGCAAATCTTTCACAGACTTTGAATCCATTCTTCCTAAAAAAATAACATTATAGAAGATAAGTATACGAAATAGTGTAGAATTCAGACAATATAAGGAGAAATTCTTTTCTAAATAGGTTGTAACACAAAATCATTAACATACCCATGGGAAAAAACAAATAATGAGTCCTAAAACTTGAATAATATGGCCAAAATAACACAAAACGGTAATAATATGGCATACACTAATTTAATTGCAAACTTAGATTTTTTAACCTATTAGAGTACACAATCAAGAACTTTTCGTACCAATGGAAATGAAGAAATGAAATGAAAATGAAGATAACTTGCTGGGAAGGATTATGTAAATGAAGTGACTTCTCAAATTCCAAAACAAATGAATCAATGTTCCTATATTTATAGTGTCTGCACCTGTTTGTGAGCTTGGAGTTGGTCTTTTCTTGTATGTATGCTATATTTCTATTCATTAACAAAATATACTTTAAATTTAATTTAGAAAACCAAAAGTACAAAAAAAAAGAAATCCCTACAAAATCAAAGATTGTTATAGCTTGCGGAAGGAAGTACAGTACAGCAACAAACAAACTGTCCTGTGCCAGTAAGAGAGATATACATCCATATGGCTTTGCAGTTTGTTACAACTTTTTCCAATATTTATATAATTTTTTATCCCGTTTTACGATATTAATGATTTTTTTCATATTATAATTTTAATTTAATTTTTTCTATATACTTCTAAATTATAACTATATTTGTCAAATTTTTGTATTTTCACCTATCAGAATATTAATAAAAGTTAATTTTGTAAAGTAAGTTTCAATGTCAAGAAATTGTTTTTTTTTTTTTAAAGAATATTAAGAAATTTTGGTTGTACACCCAAAACTCATTCAACACTACCAGAGATAGAAATAAAGAGAGTAATGTGATAGACATGATAGATAAAGAGAAATGGTGTGGTAAAAAGAGACATACAAAATGTTGGGTTGAAAAGAATCATGAAAAGCATACAGGGATGTGAAACGTCTACCCTAAAAACAAAGCCTTTGAAAAAAAAAAAATTTCTTTTGAAATTTTGTTCCTACTAAAAGCCATTGAAAAAAAAATAATAAATTTTTTAAAATTTGTTACTTCTAATTCGTGTTGCTGATTTTGCTTGCCTTCTGCTGGAAGACAAGCAACGATTCAATCATGTGGAATTTGATAATTTGTTTCCATTTAAATTCAATAAAAATAACTTGTAGTTTTGTTTTAGAGTTATTGTAATACAAAATGAAATTCTAGCATTCTTGTTTTAAGATGTTCTATGTGATGTTTCAACGTTATACGCACAATAGGCGAATGTTCCAGTTAATGTTCCAACATCACGCAAATAAACAAATAAAACACATGAAAATAAAAGACAAGAAAGTAAAGAACACAGTGAGTTTGTTGACCCAGTTCGGTAACAAACACACCTAATCTGGAGGCTACCAAGCCAGGAAGGAAATCCACTAGTGTAGTCCTTATTCTGTAGCTCTCAGCAAACTCCTCGTTTACACTAAAGACCTAGGACCTACCCGTCTAGATTTCAACTTAGGAACTCCTAGATCTGAGATCCCATCTCACTATCACACAGTCAACCACAGCCCCTGTGAGTATCAGACTTTAAACAACAAACAAACAGTGAAGTTACCTTCAAACACAAACTACAACCTTGCTTAAAAGCTTTGGCGTAGCACACAAGAGTTTACAACTCAACACAAAGTCCTTAACATTTATCAAACTGATACGAGAAAGGCTCACAATAAAACAGGACTAAACTTGCATCGAGGTGATACAAGAGTAGAACACACAAATGACTCAAAACCCTAAAGCTAGACTTTTTAGAATGACGGCTTGAATAATCAATTAGGTCTTGAAATCTTCCATATATTGAAGCAATACGGGTCAAATAACTGGTTTGGGCTTCAGAACAAAGCAGATCGTCCGACTGATCTGCAAAACACGAATCAGTAGCAAATAAGGAAAGTCCTAAAATGTAGGAATATCTTTCAGAACTTCCAATCACATACAAATATTCCCTAAAATATAATTGCTCCTTTGGGAATAAAAGTACAACTGATTCTATACAGATATGTGCGTTGCCTGGTCAATAAGATAAGGAAATATGGTTTCCTTAAATAATATAAAGCGCGCGTACAAATAGGCATACAACCAGGCACATTGAACTGTGCCAGTATGTTGGAACATCGTATCCAACATTGTACAAAGATGCCTAAAACATGTTGGAACATTGGTTCCAACAACACATACATGGATATTTGTTTTAGCAACAATGTAGCCAATACAAATACCCAACACAAAATATTAGTTTTCATTTTCGGGACCAATCAATGAAGAAACGGAAGAATTTTCAAATGCTGGAAAAAGAGCATGATCGTGCGCCCGAGGCACACGACTGTGCGTCTTGTTTGAAGAAAACAAAGCAAAATTGTCGAAAGTTTAGCACGTCTGTGGGGCTACCTAGCACGACCGTGCGTCCTTCCTAGTATGTAGAATTTCAACAATTTTGAAGGCAAGCACGACCGTGCACATTATGCAATCAGAAAAAGATGTTACAAACTCTTGGAATTTGCTCATTATTGGTTTGTAATCCGAGTTTAACGATTTGTCTGAGACTTTAGGCCATTAATAGACCCCATATTAGCCTTGTAAAGCATATTTGGAATGTTTGTGAACTTACTCTAAATTAAGAATCAAAGTTTTACATTGTTTTAAGTTTATTGTTTTTATTTGTCTGCACTTTATAATTTTGCACTTTGCAACAACCTTTTTGGTTCAAATAATATCCTAGAAGACTGAATGCAAGAAAGCTCTTTTTGATATGGGGCCTCTAAAATCTCCTGGAGAGGATGGGTACCCTGCTTTGTTTTTTCAAAAATGTTGGGCCACTGTGTCAGACTCTCTTTTTCGGTATGTTAAACAGGTTTGGGTTAACCCTTCCCTCATCTCTTCGATTAATAATACTCTGCTTGTGTTAATTCCTAAAGTTGATAGGCCTGAATTTGTGTCTCAATTTCGCCCTATAGCTTTGTGTAATGTCATTTATAAAATTATCACTAAGGTAATTGTTAATAGAGTTAAGCCTATGTTGGATGGGATCATATCTCCTTATCAATCCAGCTTCATTCCGGGGCGCACTATTCATCATAACATTATTGTGGCTCAAGAAATGGTGCATTCTATGTCTAGGATGAAAGGTAAAAAGATGTTTATGTCCATTAAGATAGATCTTGAGAAGGCTTATGACCGTCTTAATTGGAATTTTGTGAAAAATTGTCTGAATGATTGTAAGTTTCCTCATAATCTTATTAACATCATACACCATTGTATTACTTCTCCTTCTTTCAAAATTTTATGGAATGGCGATAAAACAGATACTTTTACTCCTACAAGAGGTATTAGACAAGGAGATCCGTTGTCTCCATATCTTTTTGTCATTTGTATGGATCGGTTATCTCATATTATTGCTGACCAAGTGGAAGCGCATTATTGGAAACCCATGCACGCAGGTAAGTCTGGCCCTCAAATATCTCATCTTCTTTTTGCTGATGATCTCCTTTTGTTTGCAGAGGCATCTATTGAACAAGCTCATTGTATTATGCATTGCCTTGACCTTTTCTGCCAAGCTTCTGGGCAAAAGATCAATAGTCAAAAAACAGAGATCTATTTCTCGAAGAATGTCGACCAACAACTCAGGGAGGACATTTTACACCACACAGGTTATAAACAGGTCAATAATATGGGCAGGTATCTTGGGGCGAACATTGACCCAGGCAGAGCTACCCGGGGAAAATTTAGTAATATCATTGACAAGATTCAAAATAGGTTGAGTGGCTGGAAACAACAATGTCTGAGCTTTGCTGGAAGACTTACTTTATCTAAATCAGTTTTGAGTTCCATACCCTATTATCATATGCAATATGCTAAGCTCCCTAAGACTATTTGCGATGAAATGGAAAAAATTCAAAGGAGATTTTTGTGGGGGGATACAGACCATTCCCGCAAACCTCATCTTGTGGGATGGGACGTGTGTTGCCTTCCTAAATTTGATGGAGGCCTTGGCATCAAGAGACCTCATCATATGAATGAAGCTTTTCTTATGAAAATACTTTGGAATCTGATTACTAATCCGAATGACCTTTGGTGTAAGGTGCTCTATAGTAAGTATGGTAGGAACAATGATCTTAGGGTATCTATTAAATCTCAACCCTATGATTCTTCATTGTGGAAATCGTTAACAAGCATTTGGGACCAATTTCAGCAGCAGGTTGTGTGGCAGTTGGGGGATGGGAATAATATCAATTTCTGGTTGGATAAATGGGCTCCTAATGGAACTTCTCTTATCTCTATCACTAATCAATCTTATATAGACACGACACTCTCTGTGAGGGATGTGGTAACCCCCTCAGGAGAATGGGATTATAATTTCCTTATTTCTAATCTACCTTCTACCTCTGTCTTTCAGGTTCTTGCCATCCCTGCTCCAAAAGACACAGACGGAAGATACAACATTGGTTGGGGAGGAACAAACACTAGGGAATTCACAGTTCAAAGTGCCTACATTGCTCAGAGTAGTACAGTTCAACCAATAGAGGGTGATTGGAAGGCCTTGTGGAGTTGGAAAGGCCCTCACAGAATCCAAACTTTTATGTGGATGGCAGCCCATGAGCGTTTGCTCACTAACTTTCGGAGAAGCAAATGGGGTGTAGGAGTGTCTCCTGTATGCCCTGGGTGTCAGAGGGACAATGAAACTATTCTTCATGTTTTGCGGGATTGCCCCATTGCAACCCAGACATGGAATATGTTAGTACCTTCAAATCAAATCACTAACTTTTTTTCTTTTAATTGCAGGGACTGGATCTTCAAGAATATTAATCATAAGCTGTTTGGCGCTCAAAGTAAGAAGTGGACATCAATTTTTATGGTCACGTGTTGGTACATGTGGATGTGGAGGAACAAAGCTATTTTTGAAGATGATTTTCAGCGTCCGACAAATCCTACCTTCACTATTTTCAAGATGGTGGAAGATATAGACAACTACACCAACCATCCTTTGAACCTTCGCAATTACGACACCATTTTCATTGGTTGGACAAGGCCTGAAGAGGGGTGGATTAAACTTAACTGTGACGGATCCTACAAAGATACTTTGGGTCTAGCCGGTTGTGGTGGTCTCTTAAGGAATTCAGATGGTAGATGGCTTAAAGGGTACTGTCGCAAAATAGGCACTTGTGATGCTCTCACTGCTGAAATGTGGGGAATGTTCTTGGGAATGCAGCTTGCTTGGAGACTAGGATTTCATCGCCTTCAAGTAGAAAGTGATTCAAAAACTTTGGTTGACATGATCAAAGGGAACGTCAAAATTAATGGCAAAGCACCCACCTTGATGTGCCGTATTCAAGAGCTTTTAAAGTTAAACTGGCAGGTGCAATTCAACCATACTTGGCGGGAAGGAAATAGAAGTGCTGATTGGCTTGCTAATTTTAGCTTCTCTTTAAATTCTTTTGACATTCATGTCATGGAGACTCCTCCTAGTGAGGTTTCGAGTCTCCTTTTTGATGATATTTCTGGGGCTTGTATGCCTAGGAATATTCATGTAACTTTGTAGTTTTTTTTCGCTTGGGGCTTTTAGCCCTCTTTTTCCACCAAAAAAAAAAAAATATCCTAGAAGACTTATGAAGTTATATATAAGATATAAAGTATCTTGCAAAAAAAATACAACTTATATTAAAGTATATTAAAGATATGATATATATATTTAAATAAAAGGAAAAACAATTAAGAAATATGCAACAACTTTTTAAGTTTTACGATGTTGTCTAAAAGACTTGACAACTTTTATATTTAAGCTATGAGATCATTAGTTAATAAACAATAAAAAAAGAATAGAATAGGAAGGAAATTTGCAACAACTTTTTTGGCTTCAAAAATTTGTCTAAAGGCATAACAACTTTTATATATACCATATGGGATCATTATTTGATAAATATAAAAAATTAATAAGAAAATCTGCAAGCCTCTAATAATTTGTCTAAAAGACTTTGGAACTTTTATATAGAAGATAAAATATTTGCAAAACAAATATATCGATGTGTTATGAAATCATGGCCAACACTAGAATTAAGATAATGAAATGTGCATACATGTGATGGAAGTGTCACAGTGTGGATGAAATCATACTAAATCCTCTCAAGGGTCTTCAGATGAAAAAATTTCCTAAAATACAACATTAATAAGAGGACCCTTTTCTAAACCAATGGTAAGTAACGTATAATGGATCGTAAATTAATCTTAATCAATGAAGTAAAAATGTAAAAAGTTCGCAGCTAACAACTTCAGCTGCATGCATCTACACCTAAATATCAAGCACTAGCAAGCTTCAGTTAACAACAATTTGGTGTCACTATTTGCTAACCATACAAATAATAATTGTAAAGCAAAGCAAGAGTTTGAAAATATAATTAGATAAACATGCTAAATAGGAGTTCGTAGATACGATATATAAATCACAAATCTAAAAACAAAACACAAAGATCCCAAAATGAAAACCATATATACAAGTTCACGATGAGTTCAAAAGGATTCAACTACAAATATTGAAGAAGGCGTTAATCCCTTGCAATACCTTTCATCAAGGTCTTTATATCTAAAATATAGATGAATAATTTTCAACGATCCAATTAAAATGGTCATGGTTTAATTTCAGATATAGAAACTTTAACTTTCTTTAGGGCTTTATCAAACCCAGCTTTGTGGTGCATTGGAATTTCATCCCTCAAGTCTTCAATTTCAGCCTTCAACTCTTCAATTTCAGTCGTCAAAACTTCAGTTTCAGCCTCCATCTCTTCCACAATGCCTTCTTTGATGTTTAGTTTTATTTTAATCTTGGTATTTTCCTCCATCAAACCTTCAACTCTTTCCACTAACTGATTCTTTTGCAAGATTAATTCAGACAACTTATTTTTCAATTCAGTGTTCTCTTCAATGTAAGCCTTACATTTCTTTTCCAAATCACCAAACCTTTGCCCTAGACAATGAACAAGTGCCGCAGATTGAATGGTGCCGATAGCAAAGCATGAAAACACTTTTCTGATTCCCACTTCGCAAATTTTTCACGATCCTTTTCTGTAATGAAATGCTTATCAATGAAGTTTCCAAATGGAAAATTGTCATCCCAGATTGATTTGCCGTCACTGTTATCTGGTGGTGTAGCTGATGAAACATTGGTTAGAGTTTCCTGCGGAGATTTCTCTACAATGTCACCCTTCCTCTTTCTATTGGAATGCCTTTTAGGCAACTCTTTCGCGGACTTTGGATCCATACTTCCTGAAAAAGTAGCATTATTAACGGAAATATTATAGAATCCTCGGGTAAACAAGAGTGTTAATGCTGATGCATCAACCCACTCAAAACCATCGGACAGGAAACTTAGTTTTTGTTTACTAAATTAAAACAAATGTTAATAAACAAGTAATTTCTTAACTTTCCTTCAAAAAAAGTAATTTCTTAACTTTTAGAGTTTTACGAAAATAATTAAAAGCTTTATTTAAGTTGGGGGATAACCCTTGTCAAAAAAAAAAGTTTGGGGCTATCCATCGTTTCCTTTACTTTTATTTTTAAAACATCCTCTTATCTCGTCCTAAACTCACAACTAAATCGTAAGAGTTTGTTTGCAAGTTTAGAGAGGAAACAAAATCTACTCCAAACTTCATTATAAGGGAAGGACGACCTTGAAGGGAGGGGAATATGAGAGAAAAAAATAAAAAAAAATAAAAAATTATTTTTTGAAAGAGTGTTTTTATGATAACCGAATTATGTTAGAACAACATTGATTGAATTTAAAGATTTCATATAGACCCTAAAAAATCCTCGCGGGTACAATTTTTTAGTTGCTTCTAATTAATTAGGGAAATTTTTATTTATGAAGAAAAATAGACCTTAGGAAACACTCATTCCGAAGTCATACATTCCTTTTCCTGCCTCCTTTGTTTATTTTTCAAAGTCTCTCCTCCCGTCCAACTATCCTTCGCACCTAATACTCGAGTTTATATTTTCTAAAAAGGGAACGACACAAAATCATAACTATAGCGACTTTTTCTTCCAGATAATGCTAATATGCACTACACCAATTGTCGTGCAAATCACGCGAATGAATTAAAATGTTAATATCATTTCATTTCTTACCACTAATACCCAAAATAAATTGTGTTATTCTAATTTGTATGGTTTCTCACTAACATCCAAAAAATTTATAATCTGTATTGGCCCTAAAAAAAAAATCAATGAATTTTTTTTATATGTAGAATCCTTTGGATATAATCATATTTGAAGTGTATCAGACATTAAATGTGAGTGCCTATCTCAATAGGATTCAAACCTTGATTTCATCATATTGTAAAAGTTTAATCTCTTTTGCTCTATTCAATCCCATTAGTTGTGTGTTTGAATTAAGGATGAATTTGTCAAAATCATAGTGAGCTACCATGCAAAAGCTACATCTTAGAGTTTCAATTTTAACAAAATCATTATGTCACCATGATTTTATGAAGCCTACCTTAATTTCAAATATCCATAAAACAATTACAAGACTAAATTTAAAAAAAAAAATTATTCTAAACTGATAAAATATAATATATTTTCTTAGCATAGAAATAGTTCGACTCTATCACTTATTTTAGTTTACTTTTTATTCTAATTCTAATTACTAAATTAGTTAAAAAATAATAATATAAACACACACTCACAAAGAGGCAACATGGGCAATTTACATGCATTCGTGGGATGCACACGAATATGTTGTCGCACCACCACTGTTTTCTTCCAAAACCACAAGGAAAATGCTAGATATCAAGAATGATTTTATCAAGAATGATTTAGCGTCTCTAAATAATAGTCGTTTAAGGTTTTTACACACAAATTAAGAAATGTAATAAATTAGTCAACAAACATACTAATTTTACTAAACTAACCTCACTATTTATTTTTATTATTATTTAAAGTCACATTTAATTACAAAGGTGAGATAAACATTGTTAACATAATTGTAGCCGAGTAATTACGTCACACATGGCTCAAGATTACTTTTTTCAAAGAAGAAACATGCACGTGCAAATAGAGGAGGAAAAGGTAAGAAGGGCAAAGTTGGAAAAAGTGATTTAATTCTACATAGAAAACACAAAACGACTAATATTTTGCTACCTTTTTAATTTTCTAAAACGTCAATAATACTGAGACGGAGGGAGTATTTGGTGATGATGCAGAAGAAAATCGGGATGATTTTATCATGTCGCCACCTTTGATGTTCATCCACAACACACACTAGAAAAAGTAGAGACGGTTGTATGGAGGGTTTGTGAATCAAATGGATGAATAATAAAATTAGAGAACTTCGATTTGTAGGAGGAAAATCAAATTCATTAAATGAAAAATAAGGTCATTTGGACATAATACCGGTAACTTTTTTGTTTTGTTTTGGACATATTAGGTTGGATAAGGCCATGTGACTTTTAAACACTTTATTAAAAAAAGAGAAGAAAAAAAAAATGAGGGTCTTGTATGTCTATTGGTAGACTTGATTTTGAGACAAGGAAGAAAATAGTCATAGAGAGCCGAAGATAATACAAACTCTCCATTTAGTTTCTTTACTAACACGCCAAGAATGGTTTGTAGATTCCTTCAAAAAAGAAAGAAAGAATGGTTTGTAGATTATTATGAAATCTTTCATATTCTTATCTCTTTCCTTATTATTAGAATTGGAATTGAATTTTTTTTTTTATTGGGGTTGATCTCCCTGTTGATGCATAATTGTTTCATTCTATTTTTTTTTTTATCATACAATTTGTGATAAAATTGTTTAAGCTTTTGTGATAAAATAAAAATCTGTAACATTAAGAAAAATTGTGACAAGAACTTTTTATGTATCCTTTAAACAATTTGAACGCCGCGAGATTTAAGAATATGTTGTTATCACCGTTTCAATCAGAAATGTTATACATCACAAAATTGGGTAATTCGATTTTAACATTGACTTGGTAGGATTGAACTTATATTTGCTGCTTTTGAAGGTGAGAAAAACACACAAGAAGTGGGGGTTGAATTGTGTGAGTTTTTTCTTCGATTTCTTCTTCTAAGTGTTGAATACAAATCTGGATATAATCTGATGTTGCAAATCCCGATTCAGAGTTTGAATCCAGCGAAAATAAAGAACACACGGATAAAAGATAAAGAGTCAGAGAGAGAAAAAAGACACAAAGCAATTTATTTTGATTCCTCCTACAAAACAGAAGTAGTCCAGTCCCCTTGCACTTACAAGGGATTTCACTATAATCAATCTTGATTACAATTTGATCAAGGACACTTCCAAGAGACTTCTCAATGCTCAAGCACACATCAAGAGACTTCTATGCTCTATGACTCTACCTAATGACTTCTTTGCTCAAACACCCCTACAAGAGACTTCCCTTGCTTAAGCACAATTAGTTAAGACTTTACCCTGCTCAATCACAACTGACTGATACTTCCTAGGTGCTCAAGGTTTCACCAAGAGAACCTACTTGGGTTGGCCTGGTGGTAATGGCTTGGGATATGGGAGTGTGCTCCTTGAGGTCTCCGGTTTGATTTTCTCTGGTGTCAATTTAGGTGGACTAATTTAACTTGTTAAAAAAAAGTTTCACCATGAGACTTATATGCTCGAGCACGCATGCAAGAGACTTTCTAAAATGTTTTCCCCAATTGCAAAGAAGTTAATTTGTTCTTACACTCTTTCTATCTAGTGAGTGTAAACTGAACAAATGAACAGACTCACTCCTTATGATTTCTAAGATATAAACTTGAAAATAATCCTAAGTGTTTTGTGCTATTTGATTTGATAGAGTTTTGACACAGAGTCTTGTTGCTTTTTCTTCAGGTCATCAGCTCCTTTTATAGGCAATGATTTGAGATACGTTGGAGAATAATGTCAACGCAAATAAAGTCATTGAGAAGCTTCAATCATGAACGTTGGCCCTTTGCCTGATATGGATAATTTCGTTGGAAAGTACTTTGAATATCCTTTGCTAAAAGAGGAATTATTTGTTGCTTTCCTCGTTCTTGATGTCCTTTACATGTATACAGAAGAAGACAAAATAGCTACTCTACCAGATGCACTGATAGACACAACTCACAGAATAAGACAAAAGCTTATGTGGATTCTGGGTCCCTCAAAACTACGTAGCCTAGTCAGCTTCTGTGTTTGATGTCTTTCACAGAATCTATGGATATCACTCCCTAGCTTCTGTGAGACTTCCATCTACTAGGATGTTGACTTCTGGTTGACCTTCCAGTAGATCTTCCACCATAGCCTTCTAAGCTTCCCAATCCCTTTCTGATGCTCTTCATATGTTCCTTTTTCATGATAAGCAGTTCCTGCACACTTGAACATATGTTAGTATTTCAATTGTTCTTTAATACTTTATTATCATCAAAACCCAAGAGAACTTGAATGAACCATTCTTGTTCTAATAGCTTTTAGAACCGTTTACGAGATTTCGGTGACGTAGACGAAACCTCTAATTTAGGCTATAACTAATAAGTATATAAATTTTTCGAATTTCTAAGGCTAAAAAATAGTTTTTTTGAAGATTATAATTTTAATTACGGTAAAAAATAATCTAATAAAAAGATTAAACTTCATAGAAAAATTCATTGAATTTTTTATTTTATATCCAAATGCCCATATAAAACAATTCCTACGAACATTTCTAGATTAAAGTTATTAATAATTGTTTACAATAATATATTCTATACTATCTCTCAACATTTCTTCCGACATTGACGATCAAGTAGTTTTTCAATAAATTAACTTTGAAAAACTTCTTTCTGTAGATGCAATAGTCAACAACATAGTTAAGAGAATTCAATAGGCAATTGAAACATTTGGCAAAAAAATTTGTAACACTTTCAATTAAGAAAGTGGTCATTTGCATCAACATCGGACAAATCCTTATGAGAAAATGTAGTCTTAAAATTTGTGCAAGGTTTTTTTAATTCATCATTATCTAATGATTTCAACATTATAGACCCCTATTTTTCCTTTCATTTTGGAACTCAATTAGGACTTATTTTTTGGGACCTAAAATGATCACCCTCTTTTCCTGCCTTAGATACGGCTCTGGCTACTCTATGCTAGCAACACACAAATCTGAACAATTATTCATAAAAAAACTCTGAAACAAATAAGAAAGAACACTAATTAAAGTCATTAAAAAGAGTAAGGATAATAAGAACACTAAGTTAGATCCGCCAATAGTATACAAATAGAAAAAGAGTAAAGAGACTTTACTATAAACAAGAGGAGACCTTGTTTGCTTGTGATTCTAGACAATCACTAATACAAAAAATATTTTCTATATTCGTGCTTAAGTCGGTTTGCTTTGTCACTCGTCTTAACAAGTGACACTGTGGTAGTTTCATAATTCTTTCAAACTTTCTTAAGTCGGTTATAAGCTTACTCGAGTTAAGCTTGATAGAATAATGAAAAGATAAAATTTATAATCAATTTCTTAAGTCGTCAGGTTGACCAACTGACTTAAGAAATCATTTACTTAAGTCGGTTTGTTGACTACCCGACCTAAGGATTTTCCCTCTTTTTTTATTGTCAAAATAAAAACATTCCCTCTTTTTCTTTCAGTGAATTAACTTTCCCTCTTTAATTTATTAGTTAAACTAATAGTTACATAAAAACCACTTATCCACCTTTCTCACTTTCTCTTTTTATCAATCGAACCTTTCAGTGAAACCAAATTTCCCCCTTTCATCTTTTCATTAGAAACTAAACTCTAATATTACCCCATGTCATCTCTTTCCTTATTTTCACTTAAACCCAAAAGAACACAAACCCTAAACACAACAACAAAATTTCCCCTTTTCATAATTTTTCATTGGAATCAAAACCAATCATCAAGAAATTGAAACCCATCACAAAGAAATTGACCAACATAATCCCCACCGTATTGTTCCTATTTCAAGTTTTATATCGTACACATTTGTTTTTATCATCGTACAATGTGTTGTTCCAACTCTTGTTCTTGGAATCGAGTTCAACTATTCTTGTTCTTATCTCATCAGGTTTGTTCCTCTTCTCAAATCAGGTTTGTTCCATCATGTTGTTCATGTTCACTCAATCACTTGATTTCTTGTTCTAATTTATGTTCTCATCCCTATCAGAACACATATGGGTTGTTTGTGTATTCTCTGATATGGGTCATTTTTTCTTCTTCTTGTTCTTGTTTTTAATCTTGTTTGTGAAGAAGAAGTGCAGAACAATATCGCTTTGTTTGTGTATAAAGAAGAAGTGCAGAAACCATGTTAGCTCATGGATTATGTTTTCTACTTTAACAAATGATTCTCGTTCTTTAAATCCTTGAACTTTTACATATTCCGACTTTAAGAGTTGGGTTTTATTGTTAACGGCGTTAGAGTGTGTTGTTGTGGTTGTTGTTGAAGTCAAATTAAACAAACATGAAGAGACTGAAGTTATTGTTGTTTGAATTGTGTGTGTATTGTTTAATATGATGTGTGTAGTGTAATTTCGTAGGCCATTTGTTAACATGTGAATATGATGTTTTCCCCTTTACATTGTCACCATGTAGATCTTTCATGACAGATTGACATGCTTAAGATAATTGTACATATGCAACATTATTTTTTCTATTGAAAACTAAACACAACTTTCGAATTTACTAACTAAAGTTCATTTCCAATATTACTATAATATAATGGTCGAGTTTGATGTCATTGTAGTGCAGACAAGTGTTTATCTTTGCTAGTCATGCTAGAATGAAAAATCGTATGAGATGTAAATATAGAAATTCACATACTAAGTGACTTACATAATGATGGTTCACACCTTCTAAAATGATAGATTTGCTACACTTTCAGCAAGGAGGTTTTTCCATAAATATTATTAAAATTCACATGCTATGTGACTTACATAATCATTTCATGATTATAAACATTTCATGATCATGATTAACCCCTTAACCTAAATATATGTGGATCCCTATTTTTTCAAAAATTCTTATGGATCACAGTTGTATGAAAGCTAATCGTTTGAGTGAAGAGTATGGGCAAGGAGTGGAAGAGTTTTTACAATATTGTGAAAACCTTCCTAACAATAACGGGAAGTTCCATTGTCCTTGTTTTAAGTGTAGGAATAGACTTCCATTACTTTCAGTTGGTGAAATATGAAATCATCTAATTTGTGAGGGCGTTTGCGAAAGTTATACGAATTGGATATGGCATGGTGAATCGTCAAACATCCAGAGTGTCTCGGAAAGAGATGGAGTTGACGTAGACATGGGCAATCATCTAGAGGACATGATTTGTGATATCGGACAAGAGGATTTTCAGCGTGCACATGTATATAACAATTTGTGCGATGAGAATGAATTAATATTGTATTCGAGGTGCAATAATTTCATGCGGTTATCTGCAGTATTGAGATTGTTCAACTTGAAGGCAAAAAATGGATGGATAGATAAAAGTTTCATTGAACTTCTTGAACTGTTGTGTGAAATTCTTTCAGATGGTAACACATTACCGAATCATAACTATGAGGCAAAGAAGATATTATGTCCGATGGTTATGGAGTACAAGAAAATACATGCTTGTCCTAATGACTGCATATTGTATCAAAACGAGTTTGAGGATGAGAAGCAGTACCCCACATGTGGGCTATCACGCTACAAAGTGAAGGATCGTGATGATGATGAAAGCTCAAAGCGTCTTCCTGCAAAAGTTTTATGGTGTCTTCCAATAATTTCAAGATTTAAAAGATTATTTGCTAGTGAAAGTGACGTGAAGAATCGTCAATGGCATGCTGAGGCCGTTAACACTTTCATTAAATGACCAAAAAGACTTTTTCCAGTTATTGCTAATAAGCTATTTATTATATTTATGTCTATCACTGTTTACACTTGAGACTATTTAGACTTGTGTAATGTTTTATCATAATGGTTTAGGATGTTGATATATCTATAAAAGTTGAAGTTCCACCCAAAAATTCGTAACCTATTTGTGAAAATTTGATATTGATGGTAATATACATGGAACAAACTTAGATGTTTAAGGTTAACATAGTGGCATTGATATTGAGCTACCAAAGGACAATATCATGGACTTGTGTTTGGGTAAATAAAGAATTACACTTCACTATTTTG
Source organism: Medicago sativa (assembly GCF_051527215.1). Classification (NCBI taxonomy): domain Eukaryota; kingdom Viridiplantae; phylum Streptophyta; class Magnoliopsida; order Fabales; family Fabaceae; genus Medicago; species Medicago sativa. The sequence goes on from NC_140749.1 coordinate 53,069,647, forward strand.
CAAGTGTGGATGACATAAGTATATTTTTTTTGTAAATTTAATGGCTATTCAACTACTTAATTTCATTTATAATGTAATTTTGTTTCAATATCTTAGGTATCTACACCGCCGTTGTGTTGAATTAGGAAAAAGTAGCATGTACGTATATCTTGATCCATATTACACTCTTACTCAAAATGACTAAGTTAGTGTTCAAACCTAGATTCAAAACACGATGGACAATAATAAAAAAGATTTGTATCTAGCTCCTTACTTTAACAAGTAAATTCTCCCTCTCTCTCTCTCTCTCTCTCTCTCTCTCTCTCTCTCTCTATATATATATATATATATATATATATATATATATATATATATATATATATCCAATCACTTGTAATAGAGAGATTTGAATTTCACAGATAATTTAATTGTTTGTTACCCTTGTAATCATTATTGGCAGTTGCTAATAATTAATCCCAAGAAGCGAGAGGTAACCTTTCGATGTTCGTTAGGAAAGAAGCCAACAAATAAAAAAAAAAGGAGGCATTGCTTATTCGTAAGTATTCAATTTATTTATTATACATGAAATGTGATATGTTTAATGATACAATTTTAACGATTAAGTATTGTAGAGCTTTGTAAGGTTATGCATGTAAGCTACAATGGGTGATAAAGCATAGTAAAGTAGTATGGTTCTATCCCACTGTAAGTTGTTTACACATGCTACTACTTCATCTATCATCTTTGTGGTGTTTTTGTATTATATAACAATTTTTTAATAGTATTTACCGACTAAACGATCACATTTGATCATATTCAATTTCAGAGTCAAAAGCAATCAGTTTTTTACGAGTACGGCTACTTTGTCATGCTACATATGTTGAACATTGTATTCCGTAGTGTTAAGGAATCATGGATGCAAGTACGTAAAATGATTTTTTTTAACAACTTGTATAAATCAATTAATTTTATTTTTACATGTTTATATCATAAACTAATATTATGTCAACATTTATTTATTCAGATATTTGCGGATTCAACTCCCTTTCATAAGGATGAAGTTAAAAATGTTCAAGTACATAAATATGACTCTGGAACTTATTGAAGCAAATGTTGATTCATCTTAGTGTGTGAGACTGGTTTTTTTTTTTTTGGATTCAACTTTAGTGTGAGATTGTTTTTTTTTTAGCTGGGGATTTAGCTTAGTGTTAGCCCTGTTTTGAGTTATTTTCTTGTTATTTATCTATTTGTATTTTGGTCCTAATATGTGATAACACGCAAAATACGTTTATTGTGTTTTGCATATCTTCTGGCTGATATTTTTGTGTTTCAAGAACATAGGATCTAAAAAGCAAAAGTGAAGAAAAAAGAGGAAAAGAAAGAAACCATGACCGGTGTCACTAGCACAAAAACCTTTCTAACAAAGAATTAGACTATAAAAACACATTGAGACACTCATCGTAAAAGAATCCTAGCTGCCTTACAATACTTTGAGGTTAAAAATAACCTAGTTTCTTTGATATTTTCCATTATAAGTCGTACCTACTCATATTTGTTTCAGTTGCTACTTCCATACGATTACGATTCATCTTATTTCAGTTGAGTTTCTTTATGCTGCTTTATTTCGATTGATTCCACCCTATTTTATTTCACCGCTGCTACTAATTTTTTCTTATCTAAATCGGTTTCCTTATTGCTGCTAATTTTTCCTCTCCCTATTCTTATTCCAATTAAAGAATTGTTTATTGCTATGGCTGGTACCATGTTGCTATTATTTGCTGCGGTTTAGAATTGGTGCCTCCTTCAATTTTAATTGTTCAAAACCACTACTGTTGTCGTGGCTGCTCTCCAAAGTTAAAGAGATTCCATCATAAACAGAACTGGTGGCTCCTTCCATTTTAATTGTTCAAAACTGCAATTGGCGTGGCTGTTATTTAAATTTAAAGTGTCCATCAATTATCAGGTTTCATCTCTTTTATTTATTTTTAATATGAATTTATCAAAAATAGATTTAGATTATTACTTCAGTATGTCTGAGTAGTTCTAAATTGATTCTAAAACGAAAGGACCATCCTACCGACGGAACAATTGTAATTGCGCGCCTTTTTTTTTTAACTGTAACGAGAATAAAAAGTATTTGTTTTGAAAATTCCGTTTTGCAATTTATAAAGTCTACTACGAAAGTAAGAGCGAAAGCATTTCTTTTCTTTTAATTAAGAATTTATTGAATTAATAAGAAAAGAGAATTTTTAAGCTTGTAACCATACACTATGAAAACATGGAGTTACGCACCTAAAAATTCTGACAACGTATTGCGAAAGCAAACTGAGTCTCTTGTTTAATATTTTTCTACGAAAGTTTTATTTTTCTGCTATAAATTAAATTAGCTCAAAGTTAGATGAGTGACAGTCGACGGAAACCATGGTTTTGGTCTATACCCGTCATATATTTAACTAAAATCAATATTGATTTTACGCGCGAAACCAAATTATTTTGGACTTGCCTTAGATAAACATAGGAACAACAGAAAGTGGTATTTGTTAATTGGTCTGTATGGATACGATATTTTTTTATACTAAAACTGACATAGTCGTACACTTGCGGCCGTATCAATATGTACTTTACCCTGCTAGTGCAGTGGCTATGTTTACTTTCGTATGACATTATAGTTCTATGATTTTGGTACTTTTAGCTTTTGACTAGTACATGTATTTTTGTTCCAACTCTTCAATGTATCTTTCTATTAGTACAAGTTAATGGTATCGGATATTCTGCATGTATGTTGTGGGAAAAAAAAGAAAGGGATGCCTATTCTGCATGAATTTTGTGGAAAAAAAAATGAAAAACTGAACTTTATAAGTTGGTTAAATTTGAGCGACTTAAGAAGTTAATTTCTTAGGTCGGGTTAATTTGTTATTCGGGTTCTTTGAGGCTTATACTTCCTAAGTCGGCTTCTAGAACGGACTTAAACTATATTAAGTCAGTACCAAAATCCGAACTAACATGCCAAAACTTCTTACGACGGCTAATATTAGATCGGACACCCGTCCGACTTTAAAAGCCTTTTTTAATTGACTTAAAAGGTTTTTTTTTTTTTTGTACTTGTGGATATACATGTTATAAAGAAAAAGGGGAGATAGTTTAGAGAAGTAAAAGAGAGAGTTTGGAACGATGCCTCTGAGGGTTTTTCATCATTTTTATGTAAGTTATTGGATGCGCACTCAGATTCCACCATGTGGGATGTAAGGCGCAAAGTTCATGTTTTTCGGCCAATCAAACTAAATAGGTGAGGCTAAGTAGTCTATTTTATTGGCATAAACCCGACCTTTTTAATTATATATGCAATAAAAAATAAAAAAAAAACACACACACAGGCCTACGCGTTTTATTTAAACAGGCCAGGACGTATGCCCTTTTAGGAATGTTTGGCCCATTCCCACCCCTATTATGGACTGATGTATGGTGTGGTTGAATTGCATTCTCAGAATTATTTCCTCGGGTGTATAGTTCAGCATTGGACAAGCAGGTTGTGGTTTCTAGCAAGGGGATAGTGATTAGTGAGGGATCTAAATGGTCTATGAATTAGAGGTGAAATTTTGTTTGAGAGTGAGGTTGATTAGGCATGGCAATGGGGCGGGGTGGGGACGGGTTTTACATTCCCCGTCCCCATACCCGATTCTCATATACTTACCCGTTACCCTACCCATACCCAACAGGAATGAGAAGTTGAACCCCATCTCCGTCCCCGACGGGTTCGGGTATCCCCGCCCCATCCCCGTCCCTACCCATTACCCTACCCGTTACCCGTTACCCTACCCATACCCAACTGTTTTTAATAAAAAAATAGAAGTTTTTTTGCAACCCCTAGAGAAATGTTGTAATGCATTATCCAACAATATGCTCACTTTAACATTTGTTAGACTGATTAATTTAGTTGCTCCATTAAATATCAATGATAGTTTTTATAACACGAGAATTATCAAACAAAATAACATGGCATATCAACACAAAGTAATTTTCTGCATTCGGGACGGGTTTGGGAATGGGTTCGGGGTGGGTACCTATATACCCGTTACTCGTCCCATACCCGTGTTTTGAAATCGGGGAAAACCCAAACCCATACCCAAACCCAGTCAAAACGGGGAAAACCCGTCAAATTGGGTTTGGTTCGGACGGGTAACCACGGGTATGGGTTTTGTTGCCATGCCTAAGGTTGATACGTTGACAAAATTGCAGGGAATTTTTCAAGGAATTTCAATTAATCCCAACAAACTGGACTCATGGGTTTGGACAAGAGATGGTGTGGGAATATACTCAATAAAGTCAAGTTTTCATCATTTTTTGGATGCCAACAATGTGAGCGATTTATAGCTGCTCACATCGCATCGCATCTTAGCAAAATATATTGCCAGCATTGTGGTTTTTCAAAATGATAGTATTAAGTGGACTTATCTGGCTTGCAGTTGGATTATGCAATGCTAGAAATAATATCATATTCAAAGGTGCTAAAATTTATGGTTCTATCTTGGGGTTGGTTTATAAATGGGATGGAGGAAAATTCTTGTTTTAAATTGCATTATTTGTGATTTAACCCCATTTGTTGTGTTCAATTAGTTTGAAATACTCAACGAAAAAAAAAACGCAAACATGTATATTTCTTCAAAAAAAAAAAAAAAAATGTTGAGTTTGGTTACTAATATTTTTCAGGTGTAGCTCATAAATGCCACTTAAACATGGCTGAAAGATGGACCCCATACTATTTTTAATTAATTATGAATTTTATAATAATTTATAAAGTACATATATTTTAAAACAGTAACATGATTTGGTCTCTTTGAACATTTATAAAATCAAAACATTAGTACTAATGTCAGGGACATAAATATAGTTCACATTATAAAATGTAGAGGATAGCTCCCTAGTCCTTAGTCCGGAATTAAGGACTAATGTCTCAAAACAAAGATTTATTTAAGGTATATCTCCTTATTATATATTGTTCTATTTCCATACAGGTAGGTCTAAGATTGAGTCATAGTTCAAATGTTTAAATATCAAAGTAGACATAATTGGAATATAATCAAAAGTGCGGTGATTAGTATAAGACAATGCTGCTCTAGCTAACAAATGAAAAATATTGTCGACTTGCCATCTGATTAAACTTAACCTAAAGTTTGATAAAGAAAGAAGTAACAATTGTGTCACACTTTATATTTTTCTAATATATGAATATGGACATTTTGATGTAGACAATACATTCACATATATTTCAAGAGATGTATTTTTTTATTTAGTTTTTCAAATTTGAAAAGGAATATAAGTTTAAGTAGTTATGATGGTGTTCCTGGTTTGTACTCTATTTAGCTTTAAAGTTTTGGATTTTGGTTGTATAGGGCATATATATGTTATCTTTTTAGCAGAGGATAGTAATTATAAGGATGCATTGGTAGGAGCTTTTATTTTTCACCAACATCACATCAAATGACCCTACATTATTAAAACCTTTGAGATAAAAGTTTGAGTAAGTTATTATGTGGATGAAACTCTAGAGACTGCTTGTTTTGAAGGACCACTTTGGTTTGCCAGAAAGCAGTAAAAGAGTATTCACTGGTTTTCAATTAACCCTAGTACTACTGTTTTGGCTCATACAAAGTACATGCTTCTCTCATCTATTGTTCAGTCACATACTCTATCTCTCAAACAGACACACATTTATGTGTGTGTAAAGAGAAATGACAATTTCAGGTAGACAATTTGTTACTTGTATATGTGTTAAATTAAGGAAAAGGAATAGAAAACAACACATGCAGTTTTTCTTGGATGGCTACACATGCAGATTTTGATTCTTTTTGGTAAACCACAATATGATCTGCATGGAACTATAAAGACTAATCATCCTAAGACAACTAAGATCCATTTAAGAGGTTGATCTCTTTCTACAAATGTTTTTGTATGCGATCGGCCAAGGAGGGATATCAAACTTTAGACCAAATAGTTAAAAGAACTTAAAATGGGCTAGAAAAACCAGCAAAAAAGTTCTCGACACTGATTGTCATTCTTCATTGTTGAAATGAGAATAATATTGTTAGTGGCCAATCTTATCTCAATTCAATTATTTAAGAATTGTGGTTATAGAATTTCTAGGTAAACGGAAAAATTATAATGTTTCGTGTTATTATCCTAATGTCCCAATAATTACTCACACACACTTCAAATTCAACATCACACTGGAGCATCATTTTTCATTCCTAAAATATTGGTGTAAGGGTTAGTCTTCAACATCCATGAACTAAAATCAATAATAAATTAAAACAACAAATAAGAATATATAACCATCATTAAAAAGTCATGCATAAGACATTTCTTTTAATTTTAAAATATTCATCACCCAAAATTTTGATCATAGAAAACAAGTTTTAAGTTGATTAAACACAAGTAGAAAGGCTTCCATTGATAATCTCTATTTTTATCTATTACTTTTATAAGTTTTAAATAATAATACATCACTATCGTATACATGAGGAACCGCAAATCACCCTCCCAAAAAAACACCCACCTAACACCAAAAGCAAGAGGACCCAATTCTAATAGGTCTAAAACAAGACAACTTAAGAGGAAAAAGAAATCAAATCAAGGAAGAAGAAAAGGAAAGTCTGATGGAGTGATGGTGATGGAACGCGTGTTATCAGAGAGAAAGAGAATAAAGAATTTTTTTAATGGGGTAGTACTTAGTAATACTACTGGGCTATAATTTTTTTTTTGAGGCCCATACCTTGGGGAGGCCCGGTTCCATTGAACTCTTTGCACACCTCAAGGTCCGACCCTGCTAACCATAGATTTGCTGCTAGTATTTTCGTAGCAGACTATTATTCACAAAATTGGTAGCATAAATTAATAGATGTACAGATTTGTAGCAGAAAGTAGGCAGATTTGGTATATCTATTGAAGAATAACATGGAAAGTATAGAAACACAGATGATCAAAGATAAGGAAGAGGAACACACTACACACTAGTGACTTGCAGCGCAAGCTAACTAAACCCTAGGCTAGTTTTCATAGCTGTAACAAACTACAAGTTAGTTAGAGCTTAGGGTACAATCACATATGTGATGTACATGCTAGCTTAGCATGGTACTCATTTAGTTGAACTATAAATAACTGTAAGCATTGTTTTCCCAATTCATTCAATAATATTCTCCATTTTCATCAATATTTCTTTTCTTCTCTCTCTTTTCTGTTACATTTTTGGTTTCTCAATATGGTATCACGAGCCTCTTGATTCAAGAGAGCTTCTTCTTCCGCTTCGTTTTCTCTTCTTCTTCTTCGTTTTTCTCCTCTGTTTTTCTGTTTCCATGACACCTCGCAATAACAATGGTGCAAGTTCTTCATATGAGGTTGCTCTTGATCAAACCAGCCCGTATTTTGTTCACCCTAGTGATGGTCCATCCTCTGTAACGGTTACGCCATTGTTGAATGGTTCGAACTATCATTCTTGGGCTCGTTCGATGCGTAGAGCTCTTGGGGGAAAAATGAAGTATGAGTTTGTTGATGGCACCATTCCTCTAGTTACAGATCCGTTTGATCCTTCTTTTCGTGCATGGAATCGGTGCAACATGTTGATTCACTCATGGATCTTGAATTCAGTAGATCCTTCAATTTCTCAATCTATTGTTTTCATGGAAAACGCCATGGATGTGTGGAATGATCTCAAGGAGCGTTTTGCTCAAGGTGATTTGGTACGAATTTCTGAACTTATGCAAGAAATCTATTCTTTACAACAAGATTCTAAATCAGTTACTACATTTTACTCTGAACTGAAAGTGTTATGGGAAGAACTAGGATATACTTGCCTATGCCTAGTTGTAGTTGCAGAGTTCAGTGTTCTTGTGAGGCTATGCACACTGCTAGCAAAAATCACATTTTGTTGTATGCTATGCGCTTTCTTACTGGTCTCAATGAAAATTTCAACATGGTTAAGTCTCAGATCCTTCTCATGGATCCTCTTCCACCAATGAATAGGATATTTTCCATGGTGTTGCAGCATGAAAGGCAGGGTAATTTTGTAAAAGTTGTTGAAGATCCTTTACCCTCTATCAATGCTATGAATTCTAGTAAACCTAAGCATGGTAATCCAGGAAATGTGTACAAGAATACCAATCAAGGTTCTACTTTCAACAAGAATAGGGTTTGCACTTTCTGTGGTAGAAGCAATCACACCATATAAACATGCTACAAAAAGCATGGATACCCTCCTCATCTTCAAAGAAATTTTAATAATTCTTCTTATGCTAATCATGCTGCATCCTCAGAGACTGAGGTTCCACTCCTGATGAGACTGGGAGAGTTGCTTCTACATCTATTACACTTGAGCAGTATGAGAGGTTAATGAGTTTCTGTTGGATTCTTCTGGTCTTCTAGCTTCTAAACAAGATTCAGTGCCTGCACAAGCTTCTGCGAATCAGGTTTTTTCCATGCCATCTGGTCATACACCAAATGGTAAGCATAGTACTAGTTCCATTTTTTCCTTAACTTGTCATAGTTTTGCTCTGAACTCCTGGATCATTGATTCAGGAGCTAGTGATCATATATGTGGAAATGTTCAATGGTTTCATTCTTACAATGAAATCACTCCCATGCATATAAAACTGCCTACTGGCCACTATGCAATAGCTAAACATGCTGGAACCATTAAGTTTAGTTCAGATTTTTCCATTAAACATGTGCTTTATGTTCCTGAATTTCAGTTTAATTTGTTGTCTGTGTCAAAAATATCTGATTCACTAAATTGCATTGTTATTTTTGATGGTTCCACATGTATTATTCAGGAAAAGAATACTCAGAAGATGATTGGTTCTGGTGAAAGGAGGGATGAATTATACTACTTGACTCTACCAGATAAGGTTGCTTGCAGTTCAAGTACCATTGAAAAACCTTTCACTACTTTACCTGATAGTGCCCTGTGGCATTTTAGATTAGGTCACCTTTCATTTTCTAGAATGAATGCTTTACATTCTAAATTTCCTTTTGTAAATGTTGATAGCAAAGCTACTTGTGATGTATGCCATTTTGCTAAACATAGAAAACTCCCTTTTATTCCCAGTTGTAATAAAGCTAAACAGCCTTTTGAGCTAATACACTTTGATATTTGGGGTCCCATTTCTGTTAAATCCATACATGGTCACTCATATTTTCTTACTGCAGTAGATGATTTTAGTAGATATACCTGGTTAACTTTGATGAAAACAAAACCTGAAACTAGACAACATATTATTGACTTTATTACTCTCATTGAAAATCAGTTTTCCTGTCAAGTTAAAATCATAAGAAGTGATAATGGCCCTGAATTTCTCATGCCAAAATTTTACTCCTCTAAAGTAATTTTACATCAAAGAAGTTGTGTGGAGACTCCTCAGCAAAATGCTAGAGTGGAGAGAAAGCATCAACACATTTTAAACATAGTGAGGGCCTTACTTTTTCAATCAAATCTTCCAAAACATTTTTGGTCTTATGCTGCTATTCATGCTGTTTTCATCATGAATAGAGTGACCAGTCCTATAATTGACAATAACACTCCTTATTTTCTTTTACATAAACAGTCACCTGACCTAAATCAATTGAAAGTTTTTGGTTCTTTGGTTTTTTCTTCCACTTTACAAGCAAACAGAAATAAACTTGCTTCTAGAGCAAGAAAATGTGTTTTTTTGGGATATAAACATGGCATGAAAGGAGTAGTTTTACTTGACATTCATAATAAGGAAATTTTTGTTTCCAGAAATATTACACATCATGAAAATATTTTCCCTTATCAACCTGTTTCTTCACCATCTTTATGGAAGTACTATCCTAATACTTCTCCTACATCTTCAAATCAAAACCAAAATCTTAATCCCTCTATTCATGATAATCTTACCTCTTCTGACCAAAATTCTCTCCATGCTTCTCCTACACAAACACCACTAAACATAGATGATGATACTCAATCCATTCCTGACCCTACACATGCTCCTTCATCATCATCACCAACAAATACTAGAATTAGGAAGACACCTACTTATCTAGCAGATTATGTATGTAATTCATCAACTTCTTCTGCACCATCACCAAAATCTTCAGGTATTCTTTACCCTATTGCATCTTTTCACTCTTATGCACATTTATCACCATCACATAAGTCTTTTCCATGTCTGTCACTCAATGTACTGAGCCAAAAACCTACAAAGAAGCCTGTCAGTCTGAATGTTGGTTAAAAGCTATGGAATCTGAACTAGATGCATTAGCTAAGAATGGAACATGGTCCATTGTTGATCTTCCCAACAATGTGAAGCCTATTGGTAGCAAGTGGGTTTACAAAGTCAAACACAAAGAAGGTGGCAGTATAGAAAGATACAAAGCCAGATTGGTGGCCAAGGGGTACAATCAAGTTGAAAGTATTGATTTTTTTGACACTTTCTCCCCAGTAGCAAAACTTACCACAGTGAGAATTTTACTTGCCATAGCTTCAATAAAGAACTGGAATTTACATCAATTAGATGTAAACAATGCCTTTCTACATGGAGATTTGCAAGAACATGTTTACATGACCATACCTGAAGGTGTCTCTAGTGAACCAAATAAGGTTTGTAAGCTACATAAGAGTCTCTATGGTTTGAAGCAAGCAAGTAGGAAGTGGTATGAGAAGCTGACCTCTTTGTTGATAGCAGAAGGTTACACACAGTCACCATCAGACTACTCCCTCTTCACTTTTCAGCAGGGTTCTGATTTTACTGCTTTGTTAGTTTATGTAGATGACATCATTCTTGCTGGTTCATCTATCACAGAATTCACTAGAATCAAAACCATACTTGAAACTCATTTCACGATCAAAGATTTGGGAACTCTAAAGTATTTCTTAGGTTTAGAGGTTGCTCACTCCAAAAAGGGAATCTCTATTTCACAAAGGAAATACTGTCTTGATCTGTTGGATTCTTCTAGTCTTCTAGCTTCTAAACCTGCTACCACCCCTTTGGACACCTCAATCAAATTGCATCAAGACAATAGCAAACCTTTTGCTGATGTGTCTTGTTACAGGAGACTCATTGGAAGATTCCTTTACCTTAACACTACCAGACCAGACATCACACTAGCAACCCAACAACTGAGTCAGTTTTTGCATGCTCCCACTGTTTTACACTATAAAGGTGCTTGTAGAGTCATTAGATATTTAAAACAAAACCCTGGACTTGGATTATTCTTTCCTAGACAATCTGAACTACAAATCCTTGGTTATGTTGGTGCTGACTGGGCTGGGTGTATTGACTCTAGAAGATCAACAACAGGCTTCTGTTTCTTCTTGGGTTCATCCTTGATTTCATGGCGTGCAAAGAAACAGGCAACTGTTTCCAGGTCATCTTCAGAAGCAGAGTATAGAGCACTTTCCACTGGGACATGTGAATTACAGTGGCTTCTCTATCTTTTGAAGGATTTACAAATCACTTGTATCAGACAACCTGTGTTATATTGTGACAGTCAGAGTGCAATTCATATAGCCTCCAATCCAGTGTTTCATGAGAGGACTAAACATTTGGAAATAGACTGCCATCTTGTCAGAGAAAAGGTGCAAAAAGGGATACTCAGGTTGCTTCCTATACCTACTGAAGAACAGCTTGCAGATTTCCTCACCAAACCTTTGCCACCTCCAAAGTTTCACTCTTTTGTTTCCAAGCTTGGCATGATCAATATCTATCATGCTCCAGCTTGTGGGAGGATATTGAAGAATAACATGGAAAGTATAGAAACACAGATGATCAAAGATAAGGAAGAGGAACACACTACACACTAGTGACTTACAGCCATGAAAACTAGCCTAGGGTTTAGTTAGCTTGCGCTGCAAGTCACTAGTGTGTAGTGTGTTCCTCTTCCTTATCTTTGATCATCTGTGTTTCTATACTTTCCATGTTATTCTTCAATATCCTCCCACAAGCTGGAGCATGATAGATATTGATCATGCCAAGCTTGGAAACAAAAGAGTGAAACTTTGAAGGTGGCAAAGGTTTGGTGAGGAAATCTGCAAGCTGTTCTTCAGTAGGTATAGGAAGCAACCTGAGTATCCCTTCTTGCACCTTTTCTCTAACAAGATGGCAGTCTATTTTCAAATGTTTAGTCCTCTAATGAAACACTGGATTGGAGGCTATATGAATTGCACTCTGACTGTCACAATATAACACAGGTTGTCTGATACAAGTGATTTGTAAATCCTTCAAAAGATAGAGAAGCCACTGTAATTCACATGTCCCAGTTAGTTAGAGCTTAGGGTACAATCACATATGTGATGTACATGCTAGCTTAGCATGGTATTCATTTAGTTGAACTATAAATAACTGTAAGCATTGTTTTCCCAATTCATTCAATAATATTCTCCATTTTCATCAATATTTCTTTTCTTCTCTCTCTTTTCTGTTACATTTTTGGTTTCTCAATAATATCCTCCTAAAGATAAGCTATGTACTTTTCGCCTCTCAAGTGTTGTGTTTGTGAAATTTCGTCCCTCCCTTTTTATTAGCACTCTATTCTCTTTGGTTTTAAAAAGTCTATTATTAGACACACTTTTTTGTGGTTTAATGATATTTTAAAGATATTATCAATTAGTTGTCATCGTAAAAAGTAGTTTGAAAAACGAAGGAGAAATGATATTTGTACAACCATTTTTATACAATTTTTGAGTAATTTTTTCTCTCCTACTCACGTTGTGTTCTTATTCTCTCTCTTACTTTTTCTCTCTATTGTTTCTAACCAATAGCAAGAGAGTATAACAAGGTTGTCCCAAAAGTTGTAAAAAAATAATTGTTCAAATATCATTACTCAAAACTTATTGCATGTATATTTAGAGGAGAAATGATATTTTGACAACCACTTTTCGACAACTTTTGAACAACTTTCTCTCTCATACTCACATGATATTGTTATCCTCTCTCTTCCTTTTTCTTTCTCCATTGTTTTTGACCAATAAGAAGTGAGAAAAACAAGGTTGTCAACAAAGTTGTCATCAAATGGATGTCAATTAAAAACATGTACAACCTAATAAATAAAGAATAGAGAACAAATATAACATTTTATTAAATATATTAAAAATAGTACTATCCAATTTTGGATAATGTCCATATAAGAAGTCCATATAAAAATAGTACTATTGTTCTGATTCGTCTTTGTCATCGTTGACACAATTGTTTTCATTCAAATCTTCAGGTTGTTTCCTCTCCTATTTTTCGAGAAGGCAAATGCTTGCGCTGATAAGCTAGCTAATCATGGTCACTCGGTTCAGGGTGTCTGGTGGTCGGATTGTTTACCGGAGATTATCCGTGAGCCCTTCTTTCGAGATCGTTTTGGTTTGCCATCTTTTAGATTTCCATAGTCTTTTCTTTCTTTTTCTTTTTTCTTGCTTTTTTGAGTGTCGGGTCTAGCCTCCCTTCTATTGTACATATTTATTCTATTTTTTAATTATATTTCTTATGGGGTCGGCGGCATGGGATTGGAGGCTCTCAGGGGCTAACCTAGTTAAGATGTCTGCGAATTTTCTTGATGCTTGTCCACCCCTTGATTCATCTAAAAAAAGATGCCGGTATCTAATTAAACTTCAAAATACTTGTACTTAAGATTATACCGAAAATATATCCACAAATAATACTGCATAAGATCTAAGAAAGATCGAATTTAAATTTAAACTCACTTTATGTTATGCTAATGCTATTATAGAGAACGAGAACACTCTCAAGTGTCAACATCTTGATTTATGAGTGTGGACCAATGTTCAGTGATTGAAGTAAATGAAGGGAACATAATTCATGTGAACGTCGCTAACATACAACTACCAAATTCAGATGCTGTTTTGTACTACTTTTAATGTCAAACTCAAACAATGTACAAATGTGAAATGAATGTCAAACTCTCTGTGTCTTTTCCTCTCCCTCATATGATTATTGTCTGTCAGCAATAGCGACAAGTTAATGAAAGCTACTACTTTCTTAAACAATTCAGTAAATATAATTTATTGGAAAATAGAAGAAAACCCTTTTGAGAAGTTATTACTCTATCTATTCCCTAATTATAAGCATTCATTCATTGAAAGAAAATATATATATATATATATATATATATATATATATATATATATATATATAACTTAACTAATAGAATAATGCTAGTTATCCCGATGGATAAGCTAGCGAAATTTTCACGATCCTTGATTTCTACTGAATGTATTTTTTCTAAATTACAAGACTGCCCTCCCTTGTATTGTGGCACCTCCCTTGAATTGTGGAAGGAACAAAATTATATGCTTGTAAATTAGTCGTGATCCCATCGGGATAAATTGCTTCGGGAGATATAGCAATACTCTAACTAATATATTACTAATTTACTTTCACATTATGAAAAGTTATAATTGTATACATACATTAAGGGTATTCAAAACCGAACCAATCCAAAATAAAAACCGTAAATCGAACCAAACCAAACCGAAACCGCAAAAAACCGCATTTAGTTCGGATGTATTCGGATAATTTTTTACTCAACCGCATGGTTTGGTTCGGTTTGAGGTTTTTATTTTACCAACCAAACCAAACCGCAACATAAGAAAAACTCATATGTCGCCTAGACCAATACTCATAGAAATTCAATGGAAACTTTTTATAAAATGACATATTTTTTCTCTTGTTAAGTTTCTTCTTTGATTTTTATTTTAAAATGTATTTATGTGTTACTTGAGCTTTTAGAAATGATAAAATCTTAGTTTTTTTTTTCTTTCATTTCTTACAAAATAGGATTAGTTTTTGTCCACGTTTTTAATTTGGTATATATAGTTTGGAACATTGTTGAATGAAAATGAATCTCTAATGTTGGAGATATGTTGTTTTTTGTTTTTTAACTTAATTTTAATGTTGGAAACAAAAAATTGTATTACCTCGAAAAAACTGCACCTACCGATCCAATCCAAACCGCATTAGTTTGGTTTGGTCTGGTTCATATTTTATTTTAAAAATCAACCAAACCAAACCATGTAACAGCCCGTTTTTCACTAGAATTATTTTAATTATTTATTATGTGTGATTATATGTGCCTGTATGTGATTAATTGTCTCTATGTGTATTTTACTTAGGATTAGTGAATTTTGGCCTAAGAAGGATATTTTAGTCATTTTAGACTCGGGGGTATTTTGGTCATTTGGTGAGTAAGGGTAAAATAGTAATTTTAGTTATAAGGTTATTTTTGGTGTTTTAAGTGAAAATAATTATTTTTACTAAGTTACTAGTGAATTAGGGTAATTACTTAGAGACGGTAATTATTCGTTATTTTGGCGGTTTAAGTGTGTAGTAACTTTGGTAAATTAGTTGGTAAGAATATTGAGCCCATTAAGACAATTACAGACTTAGCCCAATTATGTGGTAACTATATAAACACAACCCTTGTGAGAAAATTAAGTCATTACATTCATTCACTCATTTTACAAACATTTTGAGAGAGAGGTAGATAGAGAAAGTGAATCAAGAGGTGATAGAAGAGGAGCAAGAGAGAGAGAGCTTGGGATTGGAAGCTAGGAGCTAAAGTGAAGCTAGGGTTTGGATTCTTGAAGATTAGAGGTAAGGGGGGTGGTTTCTTTTCATCAATTAAGTGATAATCTATTACTTTCAATTATAGGTTTAAGTAATTGGGACTTTTGTGGTTTTGAATGATGAAATTTGTGCTCTCATTTCATGTGAAATTATGGGTATGATAAACTTCATGAAATTGTTGTGTTAAGAGCCTAAACTTCATGGTTGTTGTTGCTAAGTTGTTTTGATGAATTTTGATAAATCGAGTGTAAAACATGAATTGGTGAGTGATTATTGTTGAAACATGTTTGAATTCACTTCATGAATGTTTGTTTATGTTTGTATGTTGATGGCATTTGAATTGGTGTGGTTGTTTATGAAGTTTGAATGAAAATGAGAAAAATGGTGGTTTTTGGTGAAAATGAACAAGATGATGAATGTGAGGTGAATTGATGTTATAATTCGATGTTTGTTGTTGTTTTGCATGTCTTTTGATGTTTATAAACTAGTGTAAAAGTTTTGGAGTCGAATTTGGGACCAAGGGGATCAAAAACGGAATTTTAGGGTGAAAACTTGAGGGTTCCCGAGAGGAAACCCAAGAACAGAGCCTGTTCTGGTGCGGCTCGCCTGGCGAGCTCATGGCGAGCTCAGGGCAAGTTGCCCAGTCCAGCACCCATGTTTTTTTGTAGTTTCGGGTACTTGGGGTCGATCCGGACCATTTCAAACTGATTCTTTTGATGTACTTAACTGTATTTAAGCTTTATAAACTTTTGGAAACATCAATTGTGTTAGATTGAACTTGGTTTTGTGAAATCGTATCAAACTTTGTGAAAAATGTCAAGAATGCATAATTTTCCGAAAACTCGTTTTCTCAAGGAGAAAGGGTAGGACTAGGTTTGCCTACTGTAGTTATGATTTGGAAAAATGTTTTGGATGGCAATCATGAACTTTAACTTGGTATTACTTTGAAAACTTGAATTCTTTGGAAAAATGATAAAACGATACGAACTTTGTGAAAATTTAGAATTTCTTGGAATTGGCCTATGAAACGTATATGTATATGCTACTGCACTCATATATGACTTGTGTGTATACTCGGTTGAGGTGTTTGAACTTGGATACTTTGATTTTGGCGGAATAATTGGAAAATGTAGTTTTTGCAAACATAGACGAAGTTTGTCAAATTAATTCTTTACGACCGTATGGTTTACGATTTGCTTTATGTTCATAATGATATGATAGAATAGGAGTGGTTTGATGTGGAAGAGGTGTCTAATATGTTGAATGTTAAGATTTAGACAATTGTCTATCTTTCGCTTAAAAGTATGATTTTGAACTTATTGATTCTTGAGTTGATTGTTGTTAATATCGAGTGTTGTTAATGTTGATTGTTGTTAATAATAGTTGTTGATGATGATTCTTTGGTGATTTTAAATTGATAGTTTGGTGATGACTTTTGTTGAATATGACTTGTGAATTATGAGGTGGAGGTGTTTCTTTTTGGTGATGACTATTTGATGAATGTTTGGTGATAAGCATGATTATGTTCTAGTGTTGATTATGATGGTGATGAATTATGTTGTTGAATTATTACATGCAAATGACGATGATATTGATGGTGAATGCATGTATGCAAAATGAAAGTGAAAATGATGACGAATTTGTTGTTGAACATGTGCACAGCGAGTCATATGTTCATGGATCATAAGTTTTAGGATATTTATATCCAACGAAGGTGATTAGGATATTTATATCCAATGAAGGTGATTATGATATTTCCAATGAAAGTGATTAGGATATTTATATCCAACGAAGGTGATTAGAATACTTTGTATTCAACGACGGTGTTTATGATACATTTATATCTAAGGTGACGACCTTGAGGTGACCAGTACCACATGCATATAGAGTCGTGTCTAGGCGCATTGCATACATTCGAGCTATGTGAATATATGCATTGGTGAATAATGTGAATCATTTGAATATGTGCTTGGTGATTACGTGCATTGGTGAACTTGGTGAATTGTGTACTTGGTGAAATTTGGTGAACATGTGAAGATGTGTACTTGATGATGTTTGTTATACTTGGTGATACTTGTACACTTGGTGATTTAATCGATGATGTTTATTTTGGTGAAAACAATAAAGTGTGAATTCTATGTATATGATTTGATGATCTTTTGGTGACGATAATTTCCTTGTGTATACTTTTGAAATGATGAATTGTGCATGTTGAGTTAATTAGGCTAAATGAGGAATAAGGTGAGTAATTCTTATATTGATAGATTTTATGAAGATGAGTTTGATGATGATTTAAAGTATGAATATACTTGATGTATCTTGATAGAAGTACGATAACATGATTTGTATTGAACTGGGGATAATACTAAGATGATGTTAGTATTCTAGGGATGTTGAGTATGTATATGTGTTATGCATGAAATCCTTGAATGCTTATGTATGATTATGCTTTAATTGTGAGTTGTGAACTAACCCCTAGTGGTCGTTTGGTTGACCGCCTAACTTATTTGTATGACTAGTTTGCTTTACTTTGGTGAGTCGCTTGAGGATAGCTTGGATGCTACCTCGTTTTACTACTTTCAGTGTCTCAGGCTTTAGGGCTCTGATTAGGGGTCGGTCTTTGATGTTATCTTTATTATGCTTTTTGAGGATTTTTGAGACTATGCACTGTTGATGATGCATGTAGTATGTTGACAAGGTTGTTTGGAGATCTATTTCATTATGGATAACTGTTGAGATGATTTATTTAAATGTCTATGTAATGATGTTTTTATTCCGTTGCGATGTTTGAAAAAAAATATTTATGCATGCTTGGTGAATTATTGAAGAAGTAACATCTAATTTTTTGTATATGATTGTATCATTAGCGTAATTTATCGCTTTTAGAGTTTACGGTGTTACAAACCAAACTGCCATACACCCAAAAAATAATTTATAAATATTTTCATACGAAACATACACATTAATTAAACTATCAATTTTTCGTAATATATATGTGAAAATTCTAATTGGGGCTTATAATTGTGTATTATGTGGAGTCTTAAAAGTTGGATTTGAAATTTCATTGTAATAAGAAACTTTTAGTTATCAAATCAGAAAAGTTAACAAAAACAAACTGTACATATGTTTAGTTTCTTTCTCAATTATAAACGAAATAATTAATGAATAATGTTAAATTGTATCCTAAAGCACATGAAATAGAATGCACAAATAGTATTTTCTTTTCAGGCAGAAAGAAAATTGAGAGAAAATAATTAAAAAAAATTAGGCAGAAAGATATGCAAGGACATATTTTGCCAGCATCAGCCTTCTTCTCCAGGAAAATAAGGGATGGTGTGCACATACTCTGATGGTCATTCACATACTATGACGGTCAAGTCAGTAAGCACCATGAAATGAAAGGTATTTTAGTATAAAACTTAGCGTACCTTAGTCAATGTCAATGGGTTATTATTTATAGTGTTGGGTTAAGGTTTGGATCCTTGAATTTTTACACGGCCTGTTCTTGAGGGACAATTGTAGTTTTCAAGGGGCAACTGTGAGAAGATGAAGGCAAATTAGAAGCCATTTAAAGGATTTGTCAATAGTTTAAGAAACTTTTTTATTGTTTCCATTCGAGTTGTTGTAATTCAGTTTCATTCTAAATCATGCAATTCCATAGGTGTTTGGAGTCTTTTCAGTGAGAAATCATGTAAATCGACAAAAGAAGACATCAACTGAAGGATCGAGGATATGAAGATTGAAGATCAATGGTTCTTAAAAGGTATTTGAAGATAATACAAGGTGAAGAAAAAATATCTGAGGCATTGCAAGACGGAAGTACACTCAAAAAAGGGACGAAAACTGCAAAATTCACAAAGGAGGGTTTGCTAGAAGTGCACCTGCGTCCATGCCATGCACCCTTGCGCATGAGGCAGCCTTGGCCACTGCCTCATGCGCCCCAGTGCCCCCGTTCATGCACCCTGCGCATGGTGTGCGAGTAGGGAGTGTTGATTACTTATTTTTCAAACTGTTTTGGTTGAAAAACCCTATTTTTCTTCTCTTAACCACAAAGGAATGATTGTTGGAACAAAATGAGTTTAAACAATGCCTCTAAGTTTTGATGATAACTGTAACAACCCGATTTTCGCTAGTTTTATTTTATTATTTATTTATGTGTGTTATATGTGCTCTTATGTGATTATATGCCTTTGTGTGTATTTTTGGTTGGGAATTGTAGAATTCGGTGTAGAAGGGTATTTTAGTCATTTTGGACTTAGGGGCATTTTGGTCATTTTGAGAGCAGGGGTAATTTTGTAATTTTGTTGGAGGATATTTTAGTGCTTAGTAAGAGTATTATTTTACCAAGTTACTAGAGAAGGTGTAGTAATTATTTTAATTATCATTAAGTGACCGTTAGTGTTATAATTTACCATTAAGTGAGTAGTGACATTTTGGGTGTTAGAATAGAAATGGGTTAGGCCCATTAAGGTTTGAGAGATAAGCCCAATTGAGTAGAACATGTATATAAACTCTAGTTGTTGGTGAAATTTGGTTTTACAACATTATTCATTGGGGAATTAGTCACTTTAGTCCCTGAATGGGGAACGATTCGTCAATTTAGTCCCTGAATGCAGATAATATGCAAAACAGTCCCTGCATGGTCAATTTCAGGGACTAAAGTGACTAACGAAGTCTACATTCAGGGACTAAATTGACTAACGGAGTCTGCATTCAGGGACTAAATTGACTAACAAAGTCTACATTCAGGGACTATTTTGCAATTTATCTGCATTCAGGGACTAAATTGACGAATCGTTCCCCATTCAGGGACTAAAGTGACTAATTCCCCTTATTCATTTCATTTCATTTGAGAAGAGAAGAGATAGAGGCTAGAGAGAAGAACAACAACAAGGGTTAGAAGGCAAAGAGGGGATTCATCACCTAGGAGTGAAATTGAAGCTTAGGTTAGAAAATCTTGGTGTTAGAGGTAAGAGGGTTAGATTTCAACCATAATTCACATCTTTTTCTTTTTACCCATTTTGTGAAATTGTTGAATTGAGCCTAATTGCTTGTAAATTCGTGTACATGTTTTGATGCAATATTTGGGTATGTGAATTAAATGTTAATTGAGTTGTTGATGATAAAATTACATGCTTAAGTTGTGGTTATATGTATGCTTTGCATTTTTGTCCAAAAATGATGAAATGAAGTGTTGTTGTGATGAATTGTTGATGAATTCATGATGTTTAGTTGTTGTTGTTGTTGATAGATGTTGTTATTGATGATTAAAACATTAGGTAATCATAATTGATGAAGTTTGCTATGAATTTGTGTTGTTTTTGAAGTTTTGATGAAAAATGGGTCAAATGATGATTTTTGTTAAGAGGATGTTGTAGTGCAAACTTTATATGGAATTGAGTGTCTTTTCATGTTTAGAAATGTTTAAACAAACTTTAGGATCAAATTTGAGCTTTGGGAAGTCAAAATTGGAGTTTTGGGGTGAAAATGAGGTTTTTCCCGAGACTGAACTGTCATGACTCGCAATGGCGAGTAAAGCATACTCGCAGTTGCGAGCACTCGCAATGGCGAGTAGATCTACTCGCAGTTGCGAGCTGCACTGGTCAGTGCTCCCTGTTTTGTGTTTTCATGTCTTTTCCCTCATTTTTGTTTTGAATTGGTTTTCGGTGTAAACATGAAAATTGTAGATAATATTTTTATCTTTCTAAGGGCATTGGTTTGACTTGAACATGATTTTTGGTTTGCAAGTTATGGGGAAAATACTCTTGAAACGTTTTGTCGAAAATCCCGCATAACTAGTTCTAAGTCGACCCAATCCTTGTGGAATGTTTTTAATCTTTGAAACTTGATTTTTAAGAGTGCAACTAAGGTGGCTAAACTGTGATGTAGTGAACCTACTTGTTTTTACTTAGAAATTGGGGAAATTCTTTGAAAAATGATAATTGAGACGAACTTTGTGATTTTTATGAATTCGTCGTATTTGGCCGATGAAATGCTTATGTAACCTCTACTACACACACATGTGGGTTGTGAGAATACAAGGAATAGGCAATTGAGCTTGTTTACTTGGTTTTGACTTAAATGTTCAATTAATTTAATTGTTGTGATTTTGAGAGACGAACTTGACTAAAGATGACTTTTGAGAACCAATTGATTGTGAATCCTTTATGGTGAATTGTTATATGTTATGTGAAGTTGATTGGTGGTGTAATTATGTGACAATTTCATGTTGTGTGATTTTTGATGTTGTTGGTGATTGTATATATGTTAAAATTGGTGGTGAATTGTTGATGATTGCATATATACAAATATTGGTGATGGTGAGGTGATTATTGTTTGTGTGGACATATGCATTTGTAGTTGAGTCATATGTTCATGCATTCATGACTGATGGTGGTGGATTTTATATCCAAGACTGATGGTGGCGGATTTTATATCCAATTGAGGTGAGTACGATGTTTTTGTTGCATCGAAGGTGACGACCTGGAGGTGATTGGTACCACATGCATCTAGATGAGTCTAGAATCATTGCATAAACTGTTGGTGGATTGAATTGCATTGCAATGTGTTTGATGATTGATTTGCTAACTGTAATTGTGGATTGAATTATTGAGGATTAATTGTTGATTGACAAGGTGAATTTGAGATATGTGTATGATACACTTGTTGAGATGAACTTGGAATGATGGTAATGAATAATATGCATGTGATGTGGATATTTGTGAATATATGTATGGATTGTTATTCTAAATATATTCTTTCATTTCCAATGTTCATGATAAATGTTTTTCGTGGATTATGATGATGTAATGTTAACCCTCAGTGGTTTACCACCTACCTTTCTGTATGGACGGGTAGATGGAGTGCAGGATGCTTAGTTGTTTGCTTGATGATGCCGAGGAGTGGAGTTCCTCTTTTTCATGCAAGTGTCTAGATTAGGGCTCTGATCTAGGATAGTTCTTGCATGTTGTTTTATTTTGGACCATGTATTTGGAGTTGAGATGTTATTTGTTATTTGAGAATTGGAGAATACAATTGTATTTTGTTGAGATCCAGAGATGTTTTATGAATTATATGACTATTCCGCTGCTATGTTGTGTAACATGATCTTTATGCATGTATGTTTTGTGGTTTGATTCGAAGACGTAGCATCTATTTCTAGAATATGTCTGATGTATTCGCACGTTTTACCGCTTATTAGAAATAGGGTAATACAATAACAAGGTATTAAAAGTTCAATTGGATATGCTAATATTTGTTCAAGTGTGTAGGATCATATACTAAAATTTAAGTCTTAAAGCAAAGCCTTGGTTCTGTAAGAACAAATTAGAGCAAAGGAATTTTCAAGGGAAGCTTAGTTGTAAGTCAGAATCTGAAGAAGTCAGAGTCTAAAGACTATCCAGAAGCTAACTGTCAGAATCTGAAGTTCACCCATAGTCTGAAGTTCATCAGAAGCTGAAGTGAAGAACCTGAAGTTATTTATTATGGATATTTGAAGACACAAATATGTAGAAGGAATAGAAGACTGAAACAATAAATATTCTGAAGAATTAGAAGGCTTTGGATGCTTATCCTTAGAGAAAAGACAGTGAAGGACAATTGTACAATTGTACAACCACTACTTCCACTACTCCAATATTTCATGTGCATAATACAAGCTACACATGTGTCTACACTGGATTGGAACAGTTAATTCTCTATCAAGGAATGGTTTTCAAATTATTCCTTCCTAGGACATTAACCATATCAAGCAACAAATCAAAGTTGATTGATCAAGCTTTTACAACTACTCTTTGATGTGCTGGTACCTCTACAACGTCTCTTTCATACCTCTATATAAAGGAATGAAGACTTGAAGATTAGTAAAGACTCAACAACACTTTAAATTGTGCCAAAACTCTGCTAAAATTGTTGTACATCAAAACACTTAGAATTTCTTATAAACTTTCATATCCTAGAAATTCTTGTCTTAGAGTCTGAACTATTTTGTATTTTGAACACCACTGATTGTATATTAAGTTTTCAACCAAACTTATTCTTTGTAATTTGTTTGTTTAGGAAGTCTCTTGCTTTTGTGCTTGAGAATAGGAGATCTCTTGTTTGTGTCCTTGAGTATTTGAAGTCTCTTGCTTGTGTGCTTGAGCAATTGTAATCTTGTCTGATTATAGTGAAAATCTCCTTGGAAGTTCAAGGGGAACTGGACTACTTCCGGTTTGTGGAAGGAACTAGGATAATTGCTTGTCTCTCTCTCTCTCTCTCTCTCTCTCTCTCTCTGTCTCTTTCTCTCTCTCTCTCTCTCTCTATATATATATATATATATATATATATATATATCCGCTGCATTTGACTCTGAACATTGTATCAGACTCTGAACTCTGGACTTTGTTAAAAAGAAGAAAAAGCTAACACAATTCAACCCCCTTGTGTTTTTCTCACCTTCAATTGGTACCAGAGTGCCTGGTTCTGTTGTTCTAGCATTTAACAATGTAACAGAAAAGATCTTAGAAAAACATGTCTTCTAGTAATTCTGGAAACTCTAGTGTTGTTGTATCATATGATTATGGTACCGATGATAAGTCATCTGGTTGACACAAGCCACATATGTTCAATGGTGATCCTGAAACATTTTCTTAGTGAAAAAGCAAAATGTACATTCATATCATTAGCATAAATGAAGAATTATGGGATATTATTGAAGATGATGTTGATTTTACTTTGGATGAAGAAAGTGTACCTATTGATAGAAAGAAAAACACTACTGCTCAAAAGAAACTCTACAAGAAATATCACAAAATTAGAGGAATTCTTGTTGCTACTCTACCTCACAGAGAATACTTGAATATGAGTGACAAATCTACTGCTAAAGCTATGTTTTCATCTTTATGTTCAAACTATGAAGGCAACAAAAAGGTTAGAGAAGTTAAAGCAACTATGCTTGTTCAACAATATGAAATGTTTAGAATGAAAGAGAATGAAGACATTGAGGTTATGTACTCATGGTTTCAGACTCTAGTATCTGGACTTCAGATTCTGAAAAAAAGCTATGTAGGTGTTGATCATGTGAAGAAGATTCTAAGGAGCATACCTGGTAAGTGGAGACCTAAGGTGACATCTATTGAGGAAGCTAGATATCTAAATTACACACTCAGTCTTGTGGATCTTATAAGTTCTCTTAAATGTCAGGAGATAGGGCTCAATGAAAGAGAATTTGTGAAGAAATCTAAATTTATAGCATTGAAGTCAAAGGGAAAGTCTTCAAAAGCTCTCAAAGCATATGAATTTGAAGATGAATGTTCTGCTGGAGGTTCTGAAGAAGATCCAGAAGTTGAAGCGATGGCTATGCTTTCCAAATGACTTCAATATCTGGCTAAGAAGAATAAGAGGTTCTTAAACAGATCAGAAGGGATGCTTCAACTGCATGAAATTTGTTCACTTCATTGTTGATTGTCCAGATTTACAAAATGACAAGTCAAAGGAGAAGTAAAAAAAACAAATTTCAAATCCAGCAATTTTAGAAGGCAAATCAAAAATTGCCTGATGGCTATTTGGGATGATCTAAACAATGAATCATAATCTGAGAAAGATAAAGCTGAAGAAGAAGCTAATGTGGCTATAGGATTGGTAGCTACAATAACTTCTGATGCACAATCTGGAACAGACTCTAAGTATGAAGATGAGGTATATTCTAAACTAACTAGACATGAATTTATTGAATCTCTCAAAGAGCTTCTCAGTCACTATCAAACCAGATCCAAAGAGTTAAAAGATTTAAAAGAAAAATATGTTAGTCTAATGAGACAACATGACAAAACTTTTTAGGATATGGAATAGTTAGAAGAAGAAAATGTGAGTTATGATTTCATTGTTCGAGACTATGAGAAAAAACTCAATTATCTTCTTCAAAAACTGAATGATAAGTGTTCTGAAAAACCTTTAAGTGAACAAAAAATTGTTCTTGTAGAATATATCATGCTGGAATTGAAAGAAGCAAGGTAGCTTCCATATTTATGGAATACATAGAAATTGGTTTCATAGAAGGGAAACCTAATGAAGCCAATTTGAAATCGTGTTCTGATTGTATTACGGAAGGTTTGAAACCTTATTTTGTGCCAGAAGCTGATAAAACTGAAGTTGTAATCCAGTCAGAACCTAAAGCTTATGAATCTAAGACTATGAACAATTCAAAGTCAAAGATTCCTAAGTCTATGGTTGTGAATAAATCTTGACCTAAGACTACAAAGATTCAGATTCTGAAGAGACCAAAACCTAAATCTAAGGTTCTGATGAACTTAGATTCTGGAGTCTTAAAGTCTAAGGACCCGAGGAGGAAAAACATTGTTGCTACATGGGATTTAAGACCAAATGATTTTAAACCTAATTTATTGAATAAACCTAAGCCACATAACTTCAGGCACAAGACACAAAAGAAGACTAAATCCTTCAGGACTAACCCAAAAGGACCCATAAAGATATGGGTACCTAAGTCTGAAATTGTTTATGATGTAGATATGATTAAGAGGAAAGGAAATGTAGAGATCATGGTACCTAGACAGTGGTTTCTCGCGACACATGACAGGAGAAAAGTATATGTTCCTAACCCTGACAATGAAAGAGGGAAGAACTGTGGGACTTGGAGGAAACCAGACAGGCAAGACCATTGGTATGGGAACTATTGATAACTCTTCTATCTCTATAATAATGTGTGGTTTGTTGATGGACTAAGACATAATATACTTAGCATAAGTCAATTTTGTGATGGTGGTTATGAAGTAATGTTTGATAAGAACAACTACATAGTAATCAACAAAATTGATAAATATATAGTGTTCAAAGGGAAAATAAAGAACAATGTTTATAAAATCAATTTTTCAGATTTGACTGATCATAAGGTAGTTTGTCTCTAAGCTTAGTATGTTACAACTGGTCAGAGGCTTTCCAGACATTGATTATCGCTTAGATGCACTCTGTGGTGCATGTCAGAAAGAAAAAAACTATGAAATCTTCTTTTAAATCTAAAGACATTGTTTCTACTTCTAGACCCTTATAACTACTTCACATTAATTTGTTTGGACCAGTGAGTACAACATCAATCAATGGAAGCAAATATGGATTAGTCATTGTTAATGATTAGAGCAGATGGACTTGGATAAAATTCCTTAGAACAAAAGATAATGCATATGATGTGTTTAGTAACTTCTACACACAAGTACAGTCTGAAAAAGAAATGAAAATTTTAAAAGTCAGAAGTGATCATGATGGTGAATTTGAAAATGAGCCTTTTGAATCTTTTTGTGAAAAACATAGAATGATCCATGAGTTCTCTTATCCTAGAACTCCACAACAAAATGGGGGTTATAGAAAGAAAGAACGGGTCTTTGCAAGAAATGGCTAGAACCATGATCCATGAAAATAATTTGGCTAGGTACTTCAGGGCAGAAGTTGTAAACACAACATGTTATGTTCAAAATAGAATCTATATAAGACTTATCTTGAACAAAACAACATATGAACTCTTTAAATGAAGAAAACCAAGTATCTCTTACTTTCATCAGTTTGGATGTACATGTTACATCTTGAACGATAAAGTCTATCTAAAGAAATTTGATGTCAAAGCTCAAAGAGGAATCTTTTTAGGTTACTCTGAAAGATCCAAGGCATACATAGTGTATAATTCAGAAAAACAATGTGTTGAAGAATCAATGAACGTCAAATTTGATGACAAAGAGCCTGAAAATCAAATGCTAGAGCTAGTTGAAAGTTTTGCATATATTCAGGTGTTTGAAGAACCTTCAGAACCTAGTCAGACTCCAGATTCTGATGACATTCCTGATAGCTCAGAAATTGATCCAACTCCAGAAGCTCATCAAGATGAAGAATCTTCTGATGAAGCTCATGATGGTTCACAACAAGCAACTCAATCCAAAAACACTTTCAAGTACAAGTCTTCATATGCAGAAGATCTGATCATTGGAAATAAAATAGTCCCAGGAAGACAAGATCATCCTTTAGACACAAGAACATTCAATGTTGGGATTGCTATGTGTGATTGAACCCGCTACTTCTGTTGATGAAGCACTTTCAGATGATGGATGGATAGTTGCAATGCAAGAAGAACTCAATCAGTTCCAAAGAAATGATGTCTGAGATCCGGTAGCTAAACCATCTCAAAAGAACATTATAGGAACAAAATGGGTATTCAGAAACAAGCTTAACAAACAAGGAGAAGTTGTTAGAAACAAAGCAAGACTTGTTGCACAAGGATACAATCAACAAAAGGGTATTGATTAAACTGAAACATTTGCTCTAGTTGCAAGATTGAAAGCAATCAGGTTACTTCTATCTTATGCAGTTAATCATGGCATGACTCTATATCAAATGGATGTTAAAATTGCATTTCTTAATGGTATGCTTTCTGAAGAAGTGTATGTCAAACAACCTCCAGGTTTTGAAGATTTAAAATATCCTGATCACGTTTATAAACTTAAGAAATCACTATATGGTCTTAAACAAGCTACCAGAGCTTGGTATGATATACTAAGTAATTTCTTGGTTGAAAATGATTTTAAAAGAGGACAGGTTGACACTACATTATTCAGAAAGACATTTGAGAAAGACATCTTAATTATTTAGATATATATTGATCATATTATATTTGGTTCTACTGATGCTACTCTTTTCAAGGAATTTTCAAGTTAATGCAGGATGAATTTGAAATGAGCATGATGGGAGAATTGAAGTTCTTTCTTGGAATTCAAATCAACCAATTCAAAGATGGAGTGTATGTTTATCAATCTAAGTATACAAAGGAGCTTCTAAAGAAGTTCATGCTTGATGATTGTAAAGTGATGACAACACCGATGCATCCAACCTGCACCTCAAGCAAAGAAGATACAAGAATAAAGGTAGACCAAAAGCTATTTAGAGGTATGATAGGTTCACTGATATACCTAACTGCTTCTAGACCAGAATTTCCTATTTAGTGTTTGCATGTGTGCAAGGTTTCAATCATATCATAGAGAATCTCATTTAACTGTTGTTAAAAGAATCTTTAGATATTTGAAAGGAATAACTAATCTTGGACCTTTTATATGAAATCCTTAGATTATAGGTTGGTTGGATTATGTGATGCTGATTATGCTGGAGATAAGATTGAAAGAAAATCAACCAGTGGAAATTGTAAATTTCTTGGTGAGAATCTGATATCTTAGGCTAGCGAAAGACAATCAACTATTGCATTGTCAACAATAGAAGCAGAATACATCTCAGATGCATGTCGTTGCACACAACTGCTCTAGATGAAACATCAGTTAGAAGACTATCAAATTAAGGAAAACAGTATTCCCATTTATGGTGATAATACTGTTGCTATCTGTTTGTCAAAGAATTTAATTCTACATTCAAGAGCCAAGCACATTGAAATTAAACATCATTTTATTAGAGACTATGTTCAAAAAGGTGTTTTAGATATACTAATTCATTGATACTGAACATCAATGGGCTGATATATTTACAAAACCTTTAACTAAAGAAAGATTTGATTTTATAAAGAAAAATTTGAACATGCACTATGTCTCTGATTAATGCTTGCCTCTAAATGGGAATTCAGACTCTAATGAGAATCTGAAGCAAAAGTCTATCAGACTATCTTCAACGAGACTATGAACTCCATAATCTAGACTTCCCTGCTTCTGATAGGTTTTATAAGTGGAAAAGGTGGAAACTGCTTTTTGTACACATGTCCCACTAATGGAACAATTACTCTGATGGTTTGTCTAACATGGTTTATAACTGTTGGGAAATGATGTATTTGCTTTGAATGATGTGTTTCGCGCCCCCAATGTTATTAATGTGTTTTTACTTTATTCTTTCTTGCCTGAATAGCAAACGTTTTGAACAAAAACACTTAGACATAAACACACTTATCACTTTCACTTCCTACACTTTTTGATTTTCGAACCTTCTCTTTCAAAAACTCTCATTTTCGCAAATTACCTAGAACCCTAAACCTTTAGAAAAATGCCTACTTCATCTCAAGCTGCAACGTTGTCTATTGATTCTGAAGCAACAACCTTCATCAAGCCTAGAACCATGCATATGGAGAAGGAAAAAATAAATCTCCTTATTGAACCTGCTGTGGATTTTGGGTCTCTAAAGACAAATGGATGTGATATTCAACCTTTCATTGACTATTAGCATTGGATGAACTACTTTGATATGTTGAATGGGCCATCATATAATGAACTGGTTAGAGATTTCTAGGTGAGAAGTAAAGTCTATGATGAAGAAGCTGCAAAAAGAGAAGAGCTTCAGAAGATTGCTAATGACAAGGAACTTCAAGGGAAGACAAAGGCTGGGATGGGTTTAGAGGAATTCATAGAGACTGGAATCAGGTCTGCAGTGATGGGGATCAAGGTGACCATCACTGATTCCATGATTGCTAAGATCATTGATTGCAGAGACAATGGTATGTTCTTTGTAGGAACAGACAAAACCATCAAGAAAAGTGAGTGGGCTCCACGAATCCATAAAAGTTTGTTTAAAGGAAGAGAATTTGATAAGATTGAACACTTAAAGAATGAGCACAAATTCTTACCAAAGTTGATGATTTTGTGTTTCATGCCTAGAGAAGGAGGGACAAACTTTATGTCCTGGGATCACAAGCATTTCTTGCTATTTCTTCTGGACAAGTTTCCCATTAACCTTCCTGCCTACATCTTTAACCACTTGTGTACCTTAATCAGAGAAGGGATCAAGGGTAGGAGGAATGTACCTTATACAGTTATACAAGACTAATCTTTAAGATCATGTATCAAGGAAGATTGCTTTAGAAGTTACAAAACCTTGGAGTAGCTTCTGATGAAGAGTTGGGTACCTGCAATGGGAAGATAATCTCTGGAGCTATTCTGGATATTATGAAGATAGTTGAAAAGAAGAAGCTTATAACTTTCAAAAGAGGATCTGAACTTATCAGCAAGAATTTCTCAACTGATGATTTAGTCATACCCATGCTCTGATAACACTGAAAGGATTTTAAGAGAGGCATTTCAAAATTTAATCCTCTTAGCGGAACAAATCCCATTGAAAACAAATCTTGATTAAATCATTAATCACAAATCAACCAGAACAAATACTTAAACACTTTAAGGATTATGTGTTTACCTCTTGAAGCGCAGAACCTTTGTAGCAGAGTTGTTTCTGATCACGAGCAAAGAAACGTGGTGATGCCTCTACTCAGTCGACACGAACAGAACTTCTCCGATGACCGGTGCTAGCCAATTCCAACGGAGATTCAAAGAGATTAG
The DNA here is from genome assembly GCF_051527215.1 of Medicago sativa. NCBI lineage: Eukaryota > Viridiplantae > Streptophyta > Magnoliopsida > Fabales > Fabaceae > Medicago > Medicago sativa. The sequence continues at coordinate 53,100,509 of NC_140749.1, forward strand.
GTTTAGAGAGCGGCGGCTAGGTTTCTGACTTTGTGAATTAGGTTAAGTGTTTCATCCACTTGTTTTCAGCACAAGGGTTCTATTTATAGTACCACTTGTGTGCTCCAAAAGTTAAGCACTTAAGTACAATGTACCTTACGGTGCACTATATTTCACTTAAACACACCATACCTTACGGTGGACCACATTCTCTATATTTTATAAATTAAATAATAAGTCATACTTAATTATTTAATTACTAATAAGTCTTATTATTTTATAAATAAGTCTAACATATATATTTCTCTCAATTATCTGTCCTTTGTGTGTGACCCTATAGATTCCCGTAATGTTGGCAATAATATTAAATCACATACTTAATATTATAAACAGTGAGCGGTATCTAGCAACAAATCACTGTTATCCAGGTGACGAGAATGTCATGTGATCTGACAAAACCTTTCCGTGATAATGATCATGTGTATAATTAACATTTTGCCCTCATGTCTATATTCAACAAAAGACATAGTGTGTCACCCTTGTCTAGTTCAATATTGAGCCCGTAGACATTTCTCATGTTATGTATGAGGGGCAAATTCCATCTAGGTCACTCATTTCCCTTAGCATGATTCGTGGAGTACCCATCAACCAACTTTATAGTCATCCTGTTACAGACAACGTTTGAATGGTGATAAATCACTCAACTCCAACATCTAGGGTACATAGTGGTTTCAGGTCAAAGGGTGGAATACGCCACTATCACTATGAGAATATCTTATGACACTTTTCATAACTTTTACTATGTAGTATTCTCATGGTGGGTCAATCCAATATAAATATTACTCATAATATTTATATTTATGTGTAGACTTGATAACTCTTTATCCATGATCTGTGAGATGTGATCATCGGTCTATCCACATAATGGTCTCTATACTTTAATGATATCCCACTTCACAATAAAGCTTGACTATGGATACTTTCATAATAGTGTCCTTATGTTTAATGAGGTCTCACAATTAAGTTATACTTAATGTTCCGTTAAATGGACTAACTATTTTAGGGACTTTATTATTTTAAAACAAAACAAAATCAACAAAGAAATGCCTTATTATATATTCACAATATATATTTATATCAATATGATGATACAAAGCCAAACTCAATCAATATGGATTGTCTATTAGGGCTTACTCTAACAACTTGAGATGTTGGTTGGTCTTTTGACCTCAAAACTCAACATGCCTAAGATGGTTGTCACCGATAGGGACAGCGCTTCGATGAATGCCGTTGTCACCGATAGGGTGAGGTCTACACCGAAATTAACATCCACGGGTCGAATCCCCTCTACGTGAGAGCGTGTTGATTCTCAAAATCCCGATAGTCAATCCTCACAACCCAAGATTAAGGTTCCAAAGAGGAAAGGTGCACATCTTGGCACTTACTCCCGCTCACAAGCTTCGACGCCTATTTCTCAACCATTTTTTAATATACCATACATTACAGACATGCCAAAGATCACGAGACCTTTCATTGAAAAAATTGTGAATGTTAATGTGAATGGTAATTGTGGATTCCGGGTCATAGCTAGACACTTGGGAATGGATGAGGAAAATCATGCATTGGTTAGTAATGCACTTATTCATGAGTTGGAAAATTGTAAGAGTGACTATTTGTCGATATTTTGTACCGAGAAGCGTTTTAAATTTATCATGGATGGTTTACACCCTCCAACAAGTAGTAGTGGAATTGCGCTTCAAGGAAGGTGGTTGACATTACCGGATATGGGTCACATTATTGTAACTTTCTACAATAGAGTCGTTGTTCAATTGGTTTTGCCCGAAACATGTATATGTGAGACATATTTCCCAATCCGAGGCGCTCTACCACTTAATCCACATTCAAACATCATGTGTTTAGGCTTAATTTCCGGCCACGTTCTTCATGTTTTTTTTTAAAGAAGGATGTATGTTACCACTGCCTTGTGGGGAATGGAGTAATAACAAGATTGGTGAGGCGGAGAAATGACGTTTTGCTTTTAAGGGTAGACAAGCGGCCTTCAACGACCTCATGGCAAAGGAGCCGAAACTGCCAAAGAAATCAACAAATGAGCACAATCCAATTATTTGTGACACTCTCACTCCTGAAAAACCAAAACAAGAATTCGAAGTCATGGAAGAAGACAAAGATTATGCACTATCACTAGTCTAGTTAGATAGTTTATGACACTTTTTGGCCGGTGTTCTTCCTATTTTTTGCGATATTACACCGACGTATTTTTTGGTGGCCGGTTATGTAATTTGGATATTTGTGGCCAATGTGTAACTAATATTATATAAATGTATGCAGTGAATTTTTTTTTGGTGGCCGGTTATGTCACGCCAATTATTGCTCGCATTTTTTTGTCTCTAATTATTCAACTATTTATTTTATCTTTCATTTGGTTTTATTCTCATACTTGTTATTCCATTATATTTTGTGAAGTGAAACATGTCTGGAGATGCACATGTTCCTGTTGAAGCTCGTGTCCGATACGAGAGAGTGAGAAAGAAGGTTAAGGTCTTTCTAACCCTCACTGACAAATTGGACGAGTTGAAGGTACAAGTTAAGATATACTTTATCGATATTGGTGAAAATCAAAGAACATCTCATGTAATAATACAGGAGCCATGTGTGGACTTGGGGGAAGATAAGGAATATGACTTTTGGAAGACCGTGTATTATCCATAATTTGTCAAAGATTATAGCGACGTTGCTTACATGTTTAGCGTGATGGTTGAATATAACATTTTACATCTTTATGTCCGATCCGTTGAAGTGTAATATTTATTAACGTATAATAGTGTAGTGTGTTCGAATTTGTGTCTATAATGTTGAATTTTAATGAATTTGTGTTATGTGTAATTTAATGCTGAATTTCTGTAATTTAGATCATTTATGTGCGACTATGTAATTTTGGGAATTTAAGGATGAATTTGTATAATTTGGATCGTTTATGTGTCATTAAGTGTGATTAAGTGATTATGCGTCATTAACGATGAATTTATGTAAATTGGATCGTTTATGTGTGATTACGTGATTGTGTGATAAACGACGAATTTGTGTAATTTGGATCGTTTCTATGCGATTATGTGATTATATTGTTAAACTGGCGTAATTCGGTTCAATTATGAGTGTGTAAAGATTACAGGTCATTAATGACTTGGTTGCACAGCAATCAATGTTGTCTACTGATATATCAGTAACAACATGACTTAACTCACGCAGACTTGTAACCAACGTGACTTAACTCACGCCGGGGGTATTTTCGGAAGTTTGGTTGTGGGTGAGCAAATCTTGTTTAGAGAAGAGCATTTTTCTAAGAGTTAAGTGAGTAGTAACTTTTTAATTAAGTGGTAAGAGACACTAGGCCCATTATGAATTGAGGTAACCTAGCCCATTTATTGGAGCATATAACGATAACTTATGAGGAGAATTAGGGTTAGACTCATTTCACACATTCACACAAAAGTGGTTAGAGGAAAATAGAGAGATAAAGAGAGAAGTGAAGAGAGAAGAAGAAGGAAGAGAAAGTAGCCTCAATGAGAAAATTTAGATGTAAGTGTGGAAAAATTAAATTAGTTATAAATGAGAAAAGTAGCCTCAAGACCCAACAAAAACAAATAGACTTAGATATAATTGTGAAGCAACATCACAAGCATAATCAAAGAAACAAAGATAAGAAAGAAGAGAAAGAAAACAACACACCAATGTTGTTTACCCAGTTCGGTAAAAAATGACCTACTATTGAGGAGAGAGCGGATCTCCGATTCACTATGATAAGAATGATACAAATATGTTACGAGATTAGTTTAAATGCTCACCAGGAACAAACCTTAATTTGTACCAATTTTTAAGTCACCAACACACACAATGAATCCGTAGAGAACAACATCAAAGGAAGCTTTTTGAACTTTCCTCTAATGAGATCTGACTACCTAAGGTGTTTGCAACTGTTTCCCAACCCAAGAAAAATCTCTCACCAAAGACACTCAACCCTAAAGTTCTCCCTTTTGGTTTCTCAAGTTTCTCTATCTTGAAACTCTATCATAACATGAAGAATGAAGTCATATATAGAGTCCATGATCCTGAGAAACAGTTACTCGTTAGACACCCATCGTGACACGATGTGCGGTTAGTATGCGAATACACTATACTACATTCTATCTATTAGGCGTGCCACGATATTTATAGTGACAACCTTCCAAAAAAGAGCCTAAATTGTGCCACAATCTCATACTCACGTGCCACGACTTTTCCAGAATTTCAACATCCAATTTTGATCCAAATATCAACAAATTTATGTAATGGATCAATCAATGTGAAAGTAACTAAGTCCGTCGTTATAACAAAAAAAAAAAAAAAAAAAAACCTAAGCCCGTTTGCGACACACGATTTTAGATAAAATTGCATAACAGATACTTGATTTTTGATTGAACCTAATACACTTAAGTTTTTAAGAATCAATAAACTAAATTTCAAATACAATTTAGATAACACTGTCACAAACCAAAATATTACACAATAAAACTGATAAGGTACTAATCTATGCTAGTCTTCTTGTTTCTTTAACGTATTCTTGTCAAATACAATTTATATAACACTGTTACAGACCAATTATTTTTTGTGCATGTCCTGCTTACGTATTCTTCTTGTTACGTAGAGTTCTAGCATATTTTCTCTTGTTTTTTCCTTTCTTTATTGTAATATAAAAAGTATAATAGGTTATCTTGATTGTTTTGCAAGAGTGTTGTTATGTCTTCCTTTACTTTATTTTCTTTTGAGTTAAATATGTTTATTTCTTATAAAATTACCAAGTTTTATATTTCAACCTCATAAAAAATTTCTTTTTTTAGTCCCTAACTAAAGAAAGACACCATATCACACCCTAACCACCAAAACACACCATACCACACCCTACTAAAGAAAGGACATGGTACAAATTAAGGTGGAAAGTCGACTCTGATGAATTAATACATAAGTTGTCGAAGGCCATTCTGGAATATCTTAGAACTTGTTTAGCCAAGGGATTGACAATGTAAAAAGTATTTACATATGAATCAAATCAAAATGCGTTTAATGTATAGGAATGATCTCTAAAAAAAAAAATAATGGTATAATCTTACCCAAAAAAAATGTTTCAAGGTGGGCACATTTGCCGTTATCGTAAGTAAATTTTAGTAAAATATACATATCTATTTTTTTTTTATTATTATTATTATTATTATTATTATTATTATTATTATTATTATTATTATTATTATTATTATTATTATTAATCTACTACTTAAGGGCCCACCTTTGATATTATTTTTTTGAAGATCTACTACTTTTAGAAAAACCTTTAATAAATAAAAGTTATGTATAAAGAATTGAAAATGTATAAACATTAAAATATGTACATGCATGTAATGCTTACTCATCTACTAACCAAATGCTAAACTATATCCATGGATATGCAATTTGAAGTCTTGTCCTTTTCTAAGATTCATGAAATGTCGCCCTTGATGTTGCCAAATCAAGATGCAAAGCAAACTAGCAAGTAGCAACTACTCATAATAATGTTCACATCTGCTAGTTTTCTACTTTATTAAGACATGATCAAAGTGGCGCAATTAAATTGAAACCCCATATGTAACTTGGTCCCCGCTCATGAGGGTGACCTTATTGGCAAAGAATTTTTGCATGAACCAATGGTTGTGGTTGGAATCAAGGGAGAGACTTTGATTTTTAAGACTTCATAAGAAAGAGACATTAAGCAATCAACTGATTTTAATAATGGTGCAAATCTATCTAAATATCAATGAGAGGAACTTGAGATAATGACTTAATGGAAACAAGGAAAAAAAACAAAATTGTAGCTATATATACTCCCATTTTGAAAATGATGAAAAACTCACGCCAATACTCCCATTTTGAAAATGATGAAAAACTCACGCCAAAAAAATAAATAAATGAAGTGTTTATTCCAAACTAGGTTTATTCGCAAATTAATACTATTTCACTCTGTTTATTCGCAAATTAATATTATTCTACGCTATTGTTTTTGTGAGTTTCACTCAGTTGTTAGAGACATTGCATTATATATGCAGGGATTAGGGGTTTGAATCCAGACACCTCTTTTATATTCATCTTAAGAGTTGAATTTCTAACCAATATACTGGTTGACCAATAAATAAATAATAAGTTACTCTCAGTCTCTTTATATCTAAATGCTTTTTATAACATAGTTTGTCCCTATTTTTAGTTATATATGCTCCAATTTTTAAAGTGATGAAAAACTCACGCGAAAAAATAAATAAATAAAGTGTTTATTCCTGACTAGGTTTATTCACAAATTAATACTATTTTATTCTGTATGTGCGAGCTTACCTAAGTCGGTATGGATATTGTATAATATATGCAAATTTTGGGTTTGAACTCCAGACACCCTACTTATATTCATTTTTAATAGGTGAATTTTCAGCTAATAAACTATTTGACCAAAAAATAAATAGTACTATCTCATTCGATCAATTCTTTATATCTAAGAGCTTTTTATAAAAAAGTTTGTCCCTAAACCTCTTTCAAAATTCCATGATACATGCATTATTTTTATTACAAAAATGTCTCCTATTAATTAAAGAGAATTAAAACATAAACTATTTATCTATTACCTTAATAATTTAAGGATAATTGTACAATGAGAATATATATTGTTTACAAATTAAATATCAAAACAGCATTTCTTAATATTTGTGCATTGATGAAGAAGACCTTATATATAGAGAAACAGATGCATTATTAAATATATGGAGGGAAATGAAAGGTGAATAAAACAAGAAAAATGGAAATGTGTACTTAGTTACTGAGGGGAGGATGATTGCAAGCTCTTATCACCCATTCGTGCCGTCTGATTGAATTTAACATGGTAGAGGACCACTCACTGCAGACTCCTGCAACAGATATAAAAACAGCCCACAAAGAAATAAAGAACCGACACCAACTAGTACTACTATATAAGTTAGTTAATTGGGGTCATTTCTTTTTCATTCTAAAGTTACAACTCACTTACTTGGTGGTGAATCCATACACGTAGATCAAATAATATTACTGTTAGAAAGAGTAAACGTGTACATGGAGAGTAATTTGTAAAGGAGTAGTGTAAAATATCAAAGTGTTAATTAATGGTTTTATTTTTTTTAAGGAAAACCAACCAAATTTAAAACACAAATAAATGTTTAATCAGTTCGACCACATGTGTCCGAACAAATTAATATATACTTCTTCCGATTCTATTTATAAGAAATATTTGACTTTTTTTATTCATTGCATAAATGATGTATTTGGTCTATATTAATATAGACCAAATACATCAATTACTTGATGAATCTAAAAAGTCAACTTTTTCATATAAATAGGACCAGAGGGAGTATATACTTGTGTGTATAATTTTAAAATCTCTCTAAAATAAATGTTTAATCAGTTCGACCGGAGACTCGCGTGTGTGGATGAAATTAGTTGAAAATAGTTTGAGTGACTCATATTTGACTTAAGATTAAAATGTAAATTGACATTCAAGTTTAAATGTTGGAATGCAAAAGAGTTTAGATGAAAACTATACTTTGGAATCAAAATAATGGAATATAAAAATGACGAGAATTTTAAAGACAATTGAAAACTATACTTTGAAAACTATAGTTTGAATGCTAGGAGAATTTTAAAGATGTTGGAAAGGTACATTTAATGTTCTGAAGTATATGTTTGGTTAGAAATAAGCTTCAAAAATATTCAACCAAAAGATATGTTGATTGATGATACGGTACATCTATTGATATGTATTGCACATGTTATGAGTCTCATCAAGAGTCATGTAAAATACCAAATTTTAACAACAGGAGTGTTTATTTTTCATTTCAAAACAACAACAGCAATCACATAGGGTATTCATAATCGTAATTTACAAAATAAAATCAGAGAAGTTCACTTTTCTCAAATAAAATCTATTACCTTTGTGATTAGAAGAATTTTGCGAAAAAAGTCAAACATATATATTGAACTATATATAACTATGCATTATAGATCATTCAAATGAAGGGAAATGTACTGATCTGGGATAATTTGAAAGAGAGAAAAATACAAGAAGGAGAAGTTGAATTGTATTGGCTTTTTCGAATACATTTTCTAAGTGTTTGGTAAAATAGTTTAGAGTCTAAAGCAAAAACAAATTTCAGAATCGGAAACAAAGTTATATGCAGCGGTTGGGAAATCAAACATACACACACACACACAGAGAGAGGGAGGGAGGGAGAGAGGAAACATACCAATTTATACTAGTTCCTCTCAAAAATCGAGAGTAGTCTAGTCCCTTTGTACTTCCAAAGGATTTTAACTATAATCACTAAGATTACAAATTCTCCCCACACAAGTAAGAGAATTCCTTTGCTCAATCACAGAAGAAAGACTCTTATTACAATCTAACTTAATCAAATAAAAGATTGTTTGATTTACACTTGATATACAATTAGAGGTGTAATACAATGAAGTTCAAATGGACTATGAGACTTCAGAATTTCTAATATATGAAAGTTTATAAGAAATTCTTGAAGTGTTTGTGCGCAATTGATTTTGATAGAGTAATGGCACTTATAAAAATTCAAACTGTTGTATTTTCTTCAAGTCTTCAGCTCCTTATATAGGAGAAATAGAGATGTTGGAGAGTGTCAACGCATAAATTCGAGTCCTTGAGAAGTTTGATCCAAAACATTGGAATATTGATTGATTTGGTTAATGTCGAAATTCGTTTGCTTCTTTTAGAATGACCTATTTTGTTCTCTTTGTCCTTGAATATCTTGTTTGTTTCTGCACGTGGTCAGAAAATGACAAACTATACTATCTAGAGTCTGATAGTGACCTGCCTTTAGAAGAAGACAAAATTGATCACTCTTTTGTTGCTTTCGTGGCTTCAGAGTCTTGAAATCGTCAGAATCTTTAATTCTTCAGATGCTTCTGACCTTCAGAGTCTTGACCACTTCAGATACTTGACTACTTCAACGTCTGTTTCAAATCTTCAACTTCTCACTTGATTCAAATGCTCTTATATGTGCTCATTATCTTGTTATTTCATAACCACAAGTTGATTTAACAGTGTGAATTTAATTTTATGGTTATGCACACTTGAACACACATATATACTGGGATATCCAAGTATTCTTTTAAGTGTTAAATATGTTTTTGGTCTCTATAAATATACTAACTTTTTGTTTTAGTTCCTCTAAAATTTTCTTTCAACTTTTAGTCCCTATAAAATTTTCAGTCACTACTTTTGGTCCCTTTTTTTTATGTTAATTTTTGTATTTTATTAATCAAATTGTGCATGAATGTGAAGAATATTGTAAAAATCTCTCCAAAAAAAAATTAGAACTTTTTAATAAAACATAAATTAAATATGAATTTTTACCTGCCAAAATTATAAAAATTCATACTTAATTCATGTTTTGTTTAAAAAAACTATCTTTTTTTTTTGAGAGATTTTTATAATATTCTTCACATTCATTCTGCCAGATTTTGAATCATCACCTACGAACTAATTAACATAATCCTAGGGCACTGGTCTAACCATGAAAATACCTAGTGATCCCAAAAGAAAATGTCATCGAGTCAAGTCATTGTACAAGTCAAGTCTATTTTATTTATAAAAGTTTAAAATGAGAAATCGAACCTAAATAGTTTACAAACCTTTTTTTTATTAACATTTTTTCAAGTTTATGAGGCTTTTTTGACATCAGATCTTGATATAATGTACCTGAGGATCATGGACAAGTGGTGAAATCAAATGGTTGGGGACAGGTAGTCTCGACAAGATCTCGTTAATTTGGTCACCATTTTCCAACATAAGCGGTACCTATTTTTTGAAATATGAAAAATGTTTGATGGACGCCCCATATAAATGTATACATAGGGGCAGATCAAGCCTCCACAATAAAACTAAGAGTTTCTATGATAATACTATTATATATTCTTATTGTAAAAAAATAAAAATAAAACTAATAGATTCATATACTCCCCACAAATCCACCTTTTGATTTTCCTACTTTTCATTCCCTCAATCTCTTTTCTAGTTTGTTTTTGTTGGAACATGAAGTGTGTGAATTGAATATAAAAACTCTAGGGTACCATATTGGATAATAGAGTATACTGGTGAGTGTCATTTGAAGAACACTCAAGTCTCACATTTATAGTTTATATACTTGGTTAGTTTCCAACATTATATAAGGAGATCTCGTGACCCTTTCCAAAGTGCACCAAAGTTTTAGACATTTGCAAGCTTTCTCTTTTCTATCTTCTACTCGAGGCACTTCCGAGTCACTTCTCCCATTTCTTTTATGTCCTCAGTAATTTTCTCTTATGGTAAACTTTGTCCCTGTGGGAAATTTTGTCCCTTAAGAATCGTCATGTTACCAATTTAGAGTGGTCATAGCATCATTATCCTTTTGGCTGATGAGTGGTCATAGTACGATAGAATTATCCTAGTACATTATTTGAGTTGTCATAGTACCATTCTAGAGTAATCTTAATATCATATTTGAGGTTGTGTTTTTAGAACGGATCCTAGAGTACAGTAAGACTACAGTTGTAGTTGAGCTGTTTTATCTTACGACGTCGTGATTGATTGTCTGCTTGCATAATGTTGGACAATACCACAAAACTTTTTAAAGAGATTGAATTAGTCCGCGACTCATGACAATAATCTATTCAGTGGTTGAAAAATAAATTTTTAACTATTTTTAAATATTGTTCAAACAATTTTTGTAGGGAGATTCCCCAATCTCTCTCTTAATTCTTATCTAGACTCTCCTCCTTGGGTCGGAGGGTAGTGTTGAATTGGGGTGGCCTTGGCTAGCTTCTTTTTTTTCGAAGTATTAAATATGAGATTAGTTTTGTTGGCGAAAGAAACCAACCATCATCTAAAAATATATTTTGATTGGTTGTAAATCTTTCTAGCCTCCACTAAAGAAAACTTTTAGATTCGCCATGCACTATGTATAGATCTTGAGAGTGAAAGAGATATAGAGTATATGATAAGGTTGATTGAGTTTTTAACGAGTTGATTCATCTGCAAGATTGTGAGTTTAACTTCCATTGTAGATGTGAGGATCTCTTTGGTGGATGATTTGTTAGTACTTCTGCAAGTGCTCGTTTATCCCTTCAGCCTGTCTTAAACTTGGTGAACCCTCAGAACCTAACACCACTGTCGATGTGAGGATCTTTTTAGTGGATGATCTTTCCGTAAGCACTCGTTTAGCCTTTAAGGCTGCTCTAGCCTTGGTGAACCTCAATAGTCTTAAACTTTTTATCTATAAAAGAATATATATAGGATGTCCAAAGAGCATGTTATAGAATTTTTTCCCTTCATCAAACATAAAGCCTTTGCGTGCGTTCGAAACTATAGTAATCCAATTTAATTTGTTATAGATACTATTTGCGTACAAACACGTCACGTCACTGCGTCTAAGTTTGGTGATTATCCAACGCCCACCACAACAGATGTAAATGAACAGAAGTTAATTAAGCTAGTTGTGAATACGATGGAATGGGCAGCAAATAAATGATGTCATCTTGAACTTTGTCTCAAATCAATGACAAAAGTTTTCAATATGCTTTGCCCACTTATAGAAGGTGGGGTTCTGAGCAAGCTGAACGGTAGGTTTATTGTCGCAGTATAGGGAAACACTCATGGGAACTTGATGATGTAAATCATGCAGAAAATTAAGTTGTCATTGAATCTCACAACTCAGCTTATGCAGTTGTTAGAGACATTGAGTTTTCCTTGGAATGAGTGAGAACCAAGAAACACAAACTAAAATGTTAATTATTAAATTGATAGGCTTACACTTTTGCAACGTAGCGAACTAACTTTTTAATATTGGGTGCCAGAGAAACTCATATTTAGTGGACAATTTTTACGTTTATAAAAAAGGATAGAAAATAGTAAAACAATATTAAAGGTTAGAAATGGAGGAAAATGTAAAATTCTATAAGCTATAAGCTTAAACTTTAGTTAAATAGCACATGAGGATAATGAATATAGAGCATTTGCGGAAGATACTCATCAGGATAACCATTTCTTTTCTCTATAGCATAGCCGGTGAGAATTTTGAATCAAATATTTTTCACTTTTTACCATATTTCTTTCACATTTGAGTGTTCATGTTTGAATGTTATGTTTCTGAAACATGCATTGTTTTGCTTCTCTACAGACTATTGGTCATAATTTTTTTCATACAAGTAGGGATGGGAATAGGCCAGGTCAGGTCAGGCTTTGATAAGCCTGAGCCTGGCCTACGAAATTTTTCGCAAGCCTGAGCCTGGCTTATGGCCTTTCATAGTTCTATTTTTTTGGTCTGGTCTGGCCTATTTAAAAGTTTGGTCTGGCCAGAAAGCCTATTTACATGCTTATTTCATATTAAAGTCATTAAATATTCAATTTTGTCTAATTCTAAATAGGCCAAATTGGCCTTAAAGCCTATTTCATCATAAGACATTATTGTTATAAGGCCTTAAAAGCCTATTTCACTATAACGCCTCATAGCATATTTAAAAAGTATATTATTTGATAATATGCATAAATAGGTCAGCCTACCAGGCTTCGTAGGCTTTTTTTGATAGCTTAAGTCTGGCCTATTTACTTAAATAAGCTTTTTCAAAAGACTAAGCCTAGCCTTTTTCATAAACAGGTCACACTTTTTGTACTTTGAGCCTTTTGAAGTCGCCCTTACTATTATTTTATCCTTTGTTAACTCACTTTGAGACTTCAGACGATATTCTTTGTTGTTTTTTTGACGAAAAATGTCGTATGTTTTCAACCTAAAATGTTATATTTGTTTGATTCCTTTGGAGTTAGATAGAATTATAAATTACTTGGTATTAGTTTGAAACAAAGTTTGAGGTTGCTCTTTCAAAATTAACGATACTTGGCATTATGTTATCTCGTAGTCCATGTGCTCCATGTGGGCTGAAGTAGGGGATAAAAAAAGCTTTTGCTGTTTTTGGTCCATGCGCCCCGAAGTAAAGGTGCATAAGCCTCGTGCATGCATGTCTCAATGCAAAAATTGTCTATTTAAAGTTCGTTTTGACCAAGAAATCTTCATTCAGGAACTTGACGGCTTAGAGTAAGATCAGGGCCTTCGCCAAGCGATCCAAACCATTCACCCAACAAAGTAAGTCTGAGTTCAAAGGCCTAAGCAATGGCGATCTGAACCCTCCTTTTGATGACGTAGAAAAACTCCATCAGGGCATAAACGGGTGTTCTCCCAATGAATAAGACACTTGCATAAAGAAGGACCAAATATCTCAGCATCATATCATATGTCTTGTAATTTATACATTATGTGCATCAAAATTCTCAGTGTTGGGATTAGGTGTAATGTGTTTGGAATCTAACTTAAATACTTGGTCTAGACATCTATTAATAAATCTTATTTTGTTATATCATTTTCTTTATTTCTACTCTTAATGTTTCTCCGACGTGCAATTTGAGATTGATCTTTTGACTTGGGGAGTGCAAGACATATACTACTCTTAGAAGAGACATGGGTAAAATCATTGTAGATGTTGTTGAGGCAAAGTCTCTAATTAATTTTAAAGATAATAAACCTTTATGATTAATGAATTAATGGACTTTGATTAATTTCTTTGTATTTAACTTTTGCTCTTGAGTGTTTAACTAAGATAGGAACAAGGTTTAAATCATACCAAGATACTATAAATCAAAGGACATTTGAATTCATGATCTAACTCTGAGGTCAGAAAGTTAGATTAGAATGTTGCTCAATGTTCAAGCAGAGTTCAGAAGGTTGTTCTTATACAAGCCCAGAAACTCAAGAACATTGATCAAGATCATGCAAGGCACATGTGACATGAATAAATGTCCAGGAAAGTACATTGGCATGGATCAATCAAGCAATAATGACATATACAAGATGTATGTCAAAAAGGGATACTCAATGTTCATTTAAGACTATGAACATTGAAGTACTAGGAATATTCCAAAAAGGAATATCATCCTAGATGTTAAAATCATTGCTCTTCACTGTTGTTTAACTATTAGGATTTGATTACATCAAATGGTAGTCTTACAAATCATCCTAAGTGAAACAAAAGGAACATTCTGATGATCAGAATGTTCAGCTCCGCACATGCTTACTTTATGAACAGTGCAGTTGGTGAAAAGCAAAAAGCAAAAGCAAAAGGAAATCTTGTCTCTCTCAATCAAAAAAATACACGTATGGGATTTGGTACTGTACATGGACCCCACAATCCCTCAAAGCATGGGCTTGAAGATGCAGAATCCACTTTATCTGTCCTGCACTGTTTCCAAGGCAAAATATGGGAATGCATTATCCATCAACATTCTGATGTATGTGGAAAAGTCATTGCTTATGGATATTGCTCAGAAAATCATATAAACCGCATATGACAAGCCCATAAACTCATGTGTTCATTCATACATGATGAACTCAGATGAAGATCATGATGAACATCAACATTCTGATGAAGAACACAACAACATTCTGATGTTCATCCTGAAGAACATAACAACTTTCTGATGGTCAGAATGTTTACCCAGAATTTCAAGTAAAAGTCAGTGGGGACCAGGACACATAGCATAACATCATTGGTCACCTTACAATGGCTATATGAGCCCAAAAACTCTATAAATAGAGATCAAAGGCTCAACATTACTTGCACCATTGCAAAGCATACAATAAAACATCTGAAACGTGTTTGAAGCTTCTGCATTTGAATTGATCATCACAGAGAATTTTATATCTTCTTGTAGTGTAAATCAATTCTCTATGCTATCTTGTTAAAGATAATTTCTTCCTCCATTCTCCTCTTGTTTGTTTTCAAACATTCAAACTCCATACAAATTGAAAACTAAATCTCATCTAGCTTTAGGGGTACTAAAGTGTTAGTTCGAGCAAAGGTTGTAAAAGTCTAAGTAGGTAACTTAGCAAGAAGGTGCAAGCTTGCTGAGGCTTAGAGAATACAGGGTTGTAATTGTTCAGGTGAATAAAGATTGTAAGGTGCAGGATTTGAGAGCTTATCTCAAGCGAAAACTGCTCTTTACCCAAATGGTTTCGCTCATTCCCAAGTAAAAAGACGATATTGCCCTTACGTGACTTAAGTCACATAGCGTGAGTTAAGTCACGCTGAGTACTATTTTCATTCAAAACCCAGCAGGCAACCACACAGCTCCATTTTTTCTTTCCCTCCACCTCCAAAAACCCAAAAAGTGTGAATTTTTGGGTCAAAATCTTCATTCCAAATCAGTGCAAATCGTCAAGAAGCAAGTTTCTACGCTCATCAAGCATCAAAGAACAGGTAATGTATCCCCAAAACTCATCCGATTTTCCTGGTTTTTGTGCCTGTTACGTCATTTTTTTTCAATAGGTGATAGGGCTGAGCGTGAGTTAACTCACGCTAGTTGTAAGTGCAGCGTGAGTTAACTCACGCAGGAAGATAACACTAGCGTGAGTTAACTCACGCTACTGTGATACCCAGATTTTGAATTTTTGCGCCACTTTTTTTACTTGCTTTGCTTGCAGCACAAGTCATTTGTTTATTTTTTCTTTGTTATTTTTTTATTGAATAGACATTGAGTGATATGGTTGAAAATGTGGCGGAGAATCGCGTTGAACCGAATCCGGCAAAAAAAAAAACTTCCGACGAAGCTTCTGGCGTAGGCGTAGGTTCCGGCGTAGCATCCGGCGACGTCAAACCAACCAAAGATGTGAACTTCAAAGTGAAAATTCCTTTTTAAGCGCACATTGTTCACAACCAAGCAAAACCGGTACCTACCGGTAACTTTGAAGAAAAGCCTAAACCGGTACCTACCGGTGTTCGTGTTATTGAAGTAAACACGGGGTCATTTTTTACAACAAATGAAAGATGGAAATATCGAGAAGAATTACTTGGTTGGGTTCGTCGACAAGCTGCTAGGGCCGGATTTACTATTTCTATAGATAAATCTAGTACAGTAACGCCATACATGACGATGCAATGTGAAAGGAGTGATGAATACAAGCCACCTACGACGAGGAAGAAACCGAAGCTTGAAGGCACGGGCTCAAGGAAATATAATTGTCCATTTAGGTTGAAATGCTTCTTTAAAAGAAAAAAAAACACAAGATTGGTGGATTGCAATGCTTTGTGGAATTCACAACCATGACTTGGCGCCAACGTTATCCGGCCACCTTCTAGCTAGTGGACTAAAAGCGGAGGAGAAGCAAAGAGTTATCGACATGACAAAGAGCTTGGTGGCGCCTAGGAATATTCTCATGGATTTTAAGGAAAAAAACAAAGAAAGTGTGACACTCATCAAGCAAGTGTATAATGTGCGAACTAGATGGCGCAAGGGGCAGAGAAAGGTCAAGACGGAGTTGCAATACATGAATTCAAAGTTGGAGAAGCATCAATATGTCTATTTCAAAAGAGTAAATAGCGAGGAAACCGCTCTTGAAGACTTATTCTTTGCTCATCCGAATTCAATTGATATGCTTAACACTTTTCGCACCGTTTTGGTCATGGACTCCACTTACAAAACCAATACCTACCGAATGCCATTATTTGAGATTGTTGGTGTCACCCCTACCAAAATTACCTATTCGGTTGTGTTTGCCTTTCGTTCCTTCGAAAAAGAGAATAACTTCATTTGGACATTTAAGATGTTGGTTGGTCTTTTGACCTCAAAACGCAACATGCCTAAGGTGATTGTCACCGATAGGGACCCCGCTTGAATGAAAGCCATTGCCGAAGTTCTCCCTAAAACGGACCATGTACTTTGCTATTTTCATATTAAGAAGAATGTCAAATCTAGGTGCATCACGGATTGTAGAGTCAATGCCAAGCCTTCGAAAGCAAAAGTTATTGGCAAAGATGCGAAGGAAGCGGATGATGACAAGCATTGTTAGCTTGTTAAGAAAATAGTGAGGGCTTGGAAAGATGTGGTTAACTCTCCTACAGAAGATTCATTTGCAATTGCATGGTTGACATTCAAAGATGAGGTATGCGGACATTTTCCATTGTTTTTTAAATATGTTGAGGAAACCGTTTTGCCCCTTAAGAAGCATTTTGTGAAGGCATGGACAAATAAATACTTGCATCTAGGGTGTAGAACCACCAACATTGTTGAATTGGCTCATGCACAATTGAAAAGATACTTGAGGAGTAGTGTGGGAAGTTTGGCATCATGTTGGGATGAAATTGACAAAATGTTGAAATACCAATTAGGTGAGATACAAGGGAGTTTTGGGAGGAGCATAACCGTCATGGTACACAAATAAAAAAACAAATTATTCTCAGAGTTGGAGGGGTATGTCTCTAAGGCCATATTGAGTTTCATCGATGAAGAATTTGAACGCTCTAGGAGATTCGGCTTTGCTAAAGAAGATTGTGGTTGTGTGCAAATGACAATGTTCGGGTTGCCTTGTGCTTGTATTCTTGCCGAGAAGAGAAAGAAAAAATTGCTGATTCTTTTGGGTGAAATACACCCTCATTGGCGAAGGTTATGTGTAATTGGAGAAGAGGTTGATGCCAATTTTTCCGTTATGGAGGAATGGAACGCCATTCAAGAATGTCTCAAAATGGCCACCAAGGGAGCACCTAAAAGGGTGAAGTCTACACCGACAATGAGGTCCACGGGTCAAATCCCCTCTAGGTGGGAGACTATTGATTCTCAAAATCCCGATAGTCAATGCTCGCATGGCAAGAGTAATGTTCCAAAGAGTAAAGGTTCACGTCTTGGCACTTGCTCCCGCTCACAAGCTTCGACTCCTACTTCAAAACCAAAACCTTATTTGCAAATACCATACATTTCACAAATTCCAAATCTCATGAGACCTTACATTGAAGACATTGTAAATGTTAGAGGGGATGGTAATTGTGGTTTCCGGGTCATAGCTAGGCACATGGGATTGAATGAGGAAGATTGATAGATGTTTGGCAAGTGCACCAAATACTATCGAAGTAGTAAAAATATCGATCCCACGAGGACTGTTTTTAACTTCAATAATTCAATTGCGTTATAAAAATAGGATGTATAAAAGTTTATTTTAATTTGCCACTAGGCAGTAGATTTGGTTTGATTTTAAGAAATCAAATAAAAGAAATAGATTTGATTAAGAAAATATGGAGAGAGATGAGATCAGGTCTTCGAATCCTCTATGTTTCCCCTAATTGGTTACTGCACCTATTGTTACTAATGATTTTCTAGTTTCACGATAGTTAACAAATTAGCCCTAATCAATCCCTTGAGTTAGGACCCTCTTCTTAAACTACAGCCCCTAATTCCTTAGGTGGTCTAATAATCCTTGAAGGTTTTATGAACGTTAACCTAATATCACTAACAAACGATTATCCATTCCTAGACTAACCATGTTTATTAGAACAATTCAATTAGGTCTAAGTCGAAAGCTATGGTCAGTAGTCATTCGATCTCACAAAATCATGTTTATATTTGATCAGGATATAAAAAGCAGTAAGAACAATTGAATTGAATAAAGACTAGAATTTCATTAATAAACAATAGAGTTTCACAGCAACATATAATCAATTAGGGTTACATAGGTTCATCTATGACCTAATCTCTAAGAGATTTAGCTACTCATAATTGAGTTTACAAATAGCATAATCAATGAAAGAATTAAAACATACATAAACTGGGTTAGAGATGATGAAATCCTCTCCGCTGCAGCCATCTGGGTGTTAAAATCGCACTTTCGTTCTCCAAAATCGTAACCCTTGTTCTTCAGATTGAGTGCAGTATTTATAGAAGTCATGGGCCTGACCCATCAAAATCGCGCCGCGCCATGTATATAGGCGTGCCGCGATTTCCTCTTTACAGGAAGTGTGTAATTTTGCTTCCAAAAATCGCAGCACGGCTTGAAATTGGCGTGGCGCGATTTCCTTCGAACAGACTTCAAATTTTAAGCTTTTTGCACTCCAGAACAGTATAAATTGCATGAGAACTCTATCAAAATGTCACAATAAGTCCCTAATATTATGTAATGACAGGATGTCATCACAACCCCAAACTTAAACCATTCCTTGTCCTCAAGGAATTTGCTTGCAACAGTGACAAACGACAGTAAAATAACATAATATATAGAAATAGCGCGACAAAAGCTTTGCAACTCTTCTCTCGTCCCAGCGGTATAAGCGAGCGTTGCCATGTGAGGGTCAGGTGTTCAACACCCAGGATTCCCTTTTTTCTTTTAAATTTTTCCTGTTTCTTTTTGATTTTTTCCTGTTTCTTTTTGATTAATTTTTCTTTTCCTTTTCTTCTTCTTACTTCTTTGATTGATTTTTCTTTACATTTTCTTAGTTTTTCTTCTTTGATTAATTTTTTTTCCTGTTTCTTTTTGATTAATTTTTCTTTTCCTTTTCTTCTTCTTACTTCTTTGATTGATTTTTCTTTACATTTTCTTAGTTTTTCTTCTTTGATTAATTTTTCTATCCAGTTTTTCTCTTTTCCTTTTTTTTCTTTTATTAAGTTTTTTAATTTGAGTTAGTTTTTTTAATTTGAGTCTCGTCTATCCTCAATACTCTATTTTTTTTGGTTAAATCTCAATACTCTATTCAAATCAACCAAATTCTCCTTAACATATTAGATTCTATATTTACAAATAAAAACACAATATATTTTTTTCTTAGAGCATTAATTGTAATTTTTCGTCAATACTTATCGTATAAAATAGTAAAGCTCTAATTCTCTAACAACAAACATCATAATTTTTTTTTAAAGAACAAACATTATAATTATTCTCTCAAATAAAACATTATAAACCTTTTATTTTTACATGTGTGCAAATTAACTAGGGAAATTAACAGCGTAGAAGATTGATAAAGATATTAGCTTGAAGTTGTATTTTTATTTTTACGGATCTTATTTTCAATTTAAATAGATGATTGCTCTTTTAAAAAAAATTACATTTTTATTTTATTAGGGGCCTATTTTTGATTGAGAGCCAAGCCTCCAAATATATAGGACGGCTCTGCTAGGCATCACAAATATTAAAAAACATGAGACATATCGGAAGGCATACTTTCCTGTAAGCTTCATCTATGAAAGTTGATAGATCTCTGGCAAGTGCACCAAATACTATCGAAGTAGTAAAAATATCGATCCCATAAGGACTGTTTTTAACTTCAATAATTCAATTTCGTTATATAATTAGGATGTGTAAAGTTTATTTTGTTTTGCCACTAGGCAGAAGATTTGGTTTGATTTTATGAAATCAAATAAAAGAAATTAGATTTGATTAAGAAAATATGAGAGAAAGATGAGATCAGATCCGTCGAATCCTCTAAGTTCCCCTAATTGGTCTACTGCACCTATTTGTTATGAACCCTCTTCTAGTTTACGATGATTAACAAATTAGCCCTAATCAATCCCTTGAGTTAGGACCCTCTTCTTAAACTACAGCCCCTAATTCCTTAGGTGGTCTAATAATTCTTGAAGGTTTTACCGAACGTTAACCGATTATCACTAACAAACGATTATCTATTCCTAGACTAACCCTGTTTATTAGAACAATTCAATTAGGTCTAAGTCGAAAGCCATGGTCAGTGGTCATTCGTTCTCACAAAATCAAGTTATATGTGATCAAGATATAAAAAGCATTAAGAACAATTGAATTGAATTCATAAACAAAATAGAGTTTCACAGCAACATGTGTCAATTAGGGTTACAAAGATTCATCTCGGATCTAATCTCTAAGAGATTTAGCTACTCATAATCGAGTTTACAAATAGCATAATCAATGAAATAATTAAAACATACATGAATTGGTAAAAGGTTGAAGAAATCGCCCTTCTAGCCGTCTCTGATGTCTCAAAATCGCACTTTGCTCTCCAAAATCGTAACTCTTGTTTTTCAACTTGAGTGCAGTATTTATAGGCAAATAACAAACTGCCAGCACAAAATCGCGCCGCGCCACTTTTTAGCCGCGCCACGATTTTGCCTTTACAGAACATAGTGAATTTTTCAACAAAAATCGCAGCAAGGCTGTAAATTGGAGCAGCGCGATTCTTCTTGGCAGCACACCAGTTTTTCATCATTTTGCACTCCAAAACAGCTTAAATTGCATCAGAACTCTATCAAAATGTCACAATAAGTCCTAAAAATTACGTAATGACAGCATGTCATCACAACCCCAAACTTAAACCATTCCTTGTCCTCAAGGAATTTGCTTGCAACAGTGACAAACGACAGTAAAATAACAGTTACCTGACAAAACGATAGTACCCAAAAGTTCATTCTCCTTCTAGCTAAAGATGAGCTAGTTTGACTTGTTCGCATCCACCAGTTCACAACTCCACGCATCAATATGAAATAGGGTTCTACCAGTCGACATGCAGGTCTACATATTACCATACGCTTGAAAAGTTTCTAAACATCAATCAAAGTCAATATCATTACACACTTTTGAGGTCTTTAGGGTTATAACGGGGCTTAGGTGAAAGGTGGGATATATTTGGATAAGTAGGCTACACAAAATTTGAGTTAGGCATTCCTACGGAAGTTAAAGCACAAAATTCAATCCTTCATTCATTCACCTTGTGGAAATACAATCAATGCAAAGGTACTAGAGAATATTTTTAACATTTAGGGACTCTCGAGTTTGAAGTTACTCGGATTTTCAATGTTTTGTCCCTTTTTCATCATTCAATTTCTTTTTTTTTGATACACCATTTTTGTGTGTATTTTGCATGACAATTTCATATTTCTTTCATTTTTGTTCTCTTATTCTCTAGTACCCCCACCCCAAACTTAGTTGGTTGCAAATTCCAATAGCAACCCCAAACTTAATCTTTAGCAACATACTACAATGCCTTAACTCAGAAAATACATTAAGGGACAAATCCTAAAAGTCTCTAGGCTTGTAATGTAGTTTGTCACCGAACAAAAAGTTCTAATCCTACCGGCTCACAATTGGTTAAGAAAGGATAAATTTAACAATTAAAAATAGGGTAGGCTTCAAAAAAGGCTCACATGACCAAGCACTTTTGCCTCAGTGTGTAATTGACAAAGACCAATCAATAATAGAGAAACAATGCAAGTTCTAGAAATGTAGTTGCATGGAAAACTAATCTAAATATAAGTAAATTGAAAAACAAGATTTGGCAATGAACCTTATGGCTGAGATTTCTGGGAGTATGTGACTACCTAGCAACGCCGTACACTTCGCCTTTGAATCAAGTCACCCCTCCTTTAGAACTTTTGGAATACCGTTTCATCAAACAACTGTTACTAAACTGGAATAGGTCACATGAAACAAAACAAATTCATTAATAATAAACAAGTGGAGGAGCAATTACAATAGGGAAATAAGTTCAATGGACTTCGACATTAAAAAGAAAATAAAGAAAATACATCAAAAGAAAATAAATGTAGTGGGTTGCCTCCCACCCAGCGCTTCTTTATCGTCACTAGCTTGACTGATGACCATCCCTAAGGATCAGTTGATGTGGCTCCCTCTTCATTGTTTGGGAGTCCTCCTTTACGGTACCATTTCAGCTTTTGTTCCTTACCCTTGAAAGTTCCTTGTGCACCAGACTTCCTTAGGTCCACAGCTTCATCAACAGGCTTGTTTCTTGCCAACCCTTCGTCACAGTACCTCCTAATTCTTTCTAAAGTATCAGAGAGAGTTGAAAGCATACACCATTGAAAAACAGCCGGCCCATTACGCATCCCACAGGGAATCCTTTTATAAGCCAATTTACCACCTGGACCAGTGGTAGTAGTCTTTATTTCATTGTTACCAGTTGTCAATCCCCCATACTTGTTGTCACGGATGTCTCCTGATGATTGTTGTTGCATCTGTTCTTTGCTTACTTCCAGTTGCTTAACACCCTCTATCATTCCAACATCTTCAATCACTTCTTGTCTGTCTATAGATTCCACACTTTCCACCTCCGTAGATCGAATAGGTTGAGATTCAAGGGATTTATCTTCGACTGTTTCTTCCACCACGTCAATCCGGTAACACTTGGGATTCTCATCTTGGTGCTTTATTGCCTCAAAGATATTGAAGACTACCTGCTCCTTATGGAACCTCAACATTAGCTCTCCACGTTCAACATCAATCAAAGCACAACCAGTTGCAAGGAAAGGTCTTCCTAGAATGAGTGGCATGTCTTCATCTTCAGCCATATCTAAGACCACAAAATCTGCTGGGAACACCAAGTCATTAACCTTGACTAGCACATCTTCAAGCACACCGAAAGGATAAGAGATTGACCGATTAGCTAAAGTAATGGTCATTCTTGTTGGTTTTGGTTCCCCACACTTAAGCTTCTTCATCATTGAAAGAGGCATCAGGTTGATACTTGCTCCCAAGTCACATAAAGCTCTTCCAATGTCTACCGGTCCAATTGAACAAGGGATAGTAAATGCACCAGGATCCTTCAGCTTAGGTGGCAGCTTCTTTTGAAGAATAGCACTACAATTTTCAGAAAGTGCTATGTTCTCATCATCCTTAGGCTTCCTTCGTTTAGTCAACAAGTCTTTCATGAACTTAGCATATAACGGCATTTGATCGAGAGCTTTGCCGAAAGGAATGTTCACCTGAAGTTGTGAGAAAAGTTGCATGAACTTCTTGAATTGACCTTCATCCTTTTCTTTCTTCTTTGAAAGGTGAGGGTATGGAAGCTTCACATATGATGGAATAACCTGTGGTTTGTCTCCATCTTTCCAAATTTGACTCTTCGACTTCCTCAAGATTGAATCTTCATCAATTAACTTCTCACTTTTTTCTCCCTCTATTTTTTTCTTCCTTTCATTTTCAACTACTCCATTATCATTTTCTTTTTCAACTACACCCTCATCATTTTTTTCAACTACACCGTTCTCCTCCACCTCAACTACATCATCAACCTTCTTTGGAGCTTTAGGAACTAAAGGTGTCAAAACCTTTTTGCTCCTCAATTCAATAGCATTACAAGACTCATTCTTAGGGTTGTCTTTAGTATTACTTGAGAATCCGCCTTTGTTTTGTTCAGCCAATTGCTTAGCCAATTGCCCCAGTTGAGTTTCAAGCATCTTCCTAGAAGCTTCATTGTTCTTTCTTTCAGCTTCTTGACTCTTCTTCATCTCTTCAAAGTTGCCTTGAGTCATCTTCATGAAGTTCATCATAGTTTCCTCAAGAGCTGATGGATTCCTTTGTTGTTGTTGAGGAGGAGTGAGCATCTGAGAGTTCAAAGCATTGTTATTTGAGTAGCTTAGATTTGGATGCTTTTTGATGCCTGAATTGTAGTATTGATTCTGCCTTTGATAACCTCCCATGAAGTTAGCTTCTTCACTTGATCCTTCTGGAACACACTCACCGTTGGGATGTTCTTCACCACATAAGTCACATTTGATTGCAGCTACTTGTTGTTGCTTATGAGCCAAAGTGAAGCCTTGAAACTCCTTAGTTAGAGCTTCGATTTGTTTGTTCATAGCTGCTTGGTTAGCAAGGATAGCAGTTTGTTCACTCACCCCAAACACTCCTCTTTCTTTCTTTTTAGCTTGATCACGATACTCATTGCCTCAGTGTTTGGAGTCACCCCCTCAGTGAAGATTTGGAGGTATTGTTTCTCGGTGAACTCATGATTAGGGCACCTCTTAAGAAGCAAATTGAATCGCTCCCAAGCATCATATAATGATTCACCTTCTCCTTGCTTGAAGTTAGAGATTTCCATCTTCTTTTCCCAATATTTAGACATAGGGAAATATTTCTCCAAGAACTTCAGCTCTAACTCTTCCCATGTTTGGACAGTCCCGTTTGGTATTGTCAGCAACCATTCTTTTGCTCTTCCCGTCAAGGTGAAAGGAAACAGCCTTAGCTTCTTTTGTGCTTCAGTCACGGTGGCTGGTTGCACACAAAACTCGCAGGTTTCAGCAAAGCGGCTCAAGTGTTCATGAGGACTCATAGCTTCAGTCCCATCGAATTGCTTGTCCCTCAAACCGTTGAGGACAGTTGTCTTGATGTCGAAAGCTACAGGGTTAGCTGGTTGAAAAGTGTGGGTCAGTTGACCGCGATGAGTGGCTAACCCGTAGTCTCCTAGCTTAGGTCTCGGTGGTAATACTCCTTCTCCTTCCATAGTTGCAGATTCAGTTGAGAGTGGCTCCGGTATTTGTTCTCGAACACCCGGTGGAACAGACTGAGCTAACCTTTGCGATCGGACAGCTTTCCGAAGTGCTCTAGCAGTCCTTTCAATTTCCGGATCGTATTCTAGGTCGTCTGAGCTCTGTTTACCTCGCATAAACAGCAAAATACCTTAGTAGCACTGCACAACGCAAAGTAATCAAGTGAATATGAAAACAGAAAAATAAAAATTAAAAACAGAAAAGTAAATTGCAAAAACCCTAAATTATAACGTAATTGCCTTGTTGAAATAATTCAACAGTCCCCGGAAACGGCGCCAAAAACTTGATAGATGTTTGGCAAGTGCACCAAATACTATCGAAGTAGTAAAAATATCGATCCCACGAGGACTGTTTTTAACTTCAATAATTCAATTGCGTTATAGAAATAGGATGTATAAAAGTTTATTTTAATTTGCCACTAGGCAGTAGATTTGGTTTGATTTTAAGAAATCAAATAAAAGAAATAGATTTGATTAAGAAAATATGGAGAGAGATGAGATCAGGTCTTCGAATCCTCTATGTTTCCCCTAATTGGTTACTGCACCTATTGTTACTAATGATTTTCTAGTTTCACGATAGTTAACAAATTAGCCCTAATCAATCCCTTGAGTTAGGACCCTCTTCTTAAACTACAGCCCCTAATTCCTTAGGTGGTCTAATAATCCTTGAAGGTTTTATGAACGTTAACCTAATATCACTAACAAACGATTATCCATTCCTAGACTAACCATGTTTATTAGAACAATTCAATTAGGTCTAAGTCGAAAGCTATGGTCAGTAGTCATTCGATCTCACAAAATCATGTTTATATTTGATCAGGATATAAAAAGCAGTAAGAACAATTGAATTGAATAAAGACTAGAATTTCATTAATAAACAATAGAGTTTCACAGCAACATATAATCAATTAGGGTTACATAGGTTCATCTCTGACCTAATCTCTAAGAGATTTAGCTACTCATAATTGAGTTTACAAATAGCATAATCAATGAAAGAATTAAAACATACATAAACTGGGTTAGAGATGATGAAATCCTCTCCGCTGCAGCCTTCTGGCTGTTAAAATCGCACTTTCGTTCTCCAAAATCGTAACCCTTGTTCTTCAGATTGAGTGCAGTATTTATAGAAGTCATGGGCCTGACCCATCAAAATCGCGCCGCGCCATGTATATAGGCGTGCCGCGATTTCCTCTTTACAGGAAGTGTGTAATTTTGCTTCCAAAAATCGCAGCACGGCTTGAAATTGGCGTGGCGCGATTTCCTTCGAACAGACTTCAAATTTTAAGCTTTTTGCACTCCAGAACAGTATAAATTGCATGAGAACTCTATCAAAATGTCACAATAAGTCCCTAATATTACGTAATGACAGGATGTCATCAAAGATCATGTTTTGGTTCGTCATGCACTTATTAATGAGTTGAAAAATCACAAGAGTGACTACTTGCCGATATATGCTACCGAGAGGCATTATAAACTTATCTTGGATGGTTTACACCCTCCAACAAGTAAAAGTGGTATTGCGCCGGTAGAGAAGTGGTTGACCACTCCAGATATGAGTCACATTATTGCTAGTTACTACAATAGAGTTGTTGTTCTATTAACTTTGCCCGAAATGGGTGGTGCATGTGAGACATATTTTCCAATCTAGAGTGCTCCACCAATTAATCCACATTCCAACATAAAGTGCCTTTGCTTAATTTCGGACCACTTTCTTCATGTGAAGTTGAAAGAAGATTGTCCGCTACCCCCTTGTTGTGAGGAGTGGATGATTCACAAGATTGGTGAAGCGGAGAAATGGCATTTTGAGTTTATGGATAGACAAGCCGCCGTTGATGAGCTCATGTCTAAGGAGCCGAAGCCGCCAAAGAAACCAACAGATGAGCACAATCCTATTACTTGTGACACTCCAACTCCGAAAAAACCAAAGCAAGATTTCGAAGTCATGGATGAAGAAGAAGAGTGCGCTATCACTAGTCTAGTTAGATAGGTTATGAAACTTTTGGGTCGGTCGCTGTTTGTCCTATTTTTTTGGTGGTATTACACCCTGACATATTTTTTGGTGGCCGATTGTGTAATTTGGATATTTATGGCCAATATGTAACTAATATTATATATTATATAAATATATGAAATAAATTATTTTTTTGATGGCCGGTTATGTAACACCAATTATTGCTCGCATTACTTTGTCACTAATTATTCAACTATTTATTTTATCTCATTTATCTCATATTTGTTTTTCTTTATATTTTTGTGAAGTAAAACATGTCTGAAGATGCACAAGATTGAGTTAAACTTGAAGTTCGTTATGTAGATGTGAAAAAGAGGGCTTGGTTGACTGTAAACCCAACCGACAAGTTGGACGAGTTGAAGACATTACTTGACGACTTCTTTATCCATATTGGTTCAAATCATAGAGCACGTGATGTGATAGTAAATGTGCCAGGCGTGGACTTGGGAAGACCGTGTATTATCCACAACTTCTCAAAGATGACAGTGACGTTGATTACATGTTTAGGTTAATGGTTGAGAATAACACTTTGTATCTTTTTGTCCGATCCGTTGAAGTGTAGTATTTATTTAAGTGTAACAGTGTAATATTTTCCGAATTTGTGTCCGTATTGTTGAATTTTAATGAATTTGTGTTTATGTAATTTAACGATGAATTTCGGTAATTTTGACCGTTTATGTGAGATTATGTAATTTTAGAAATTTATGGACAAATTGGTGTAATTTGGATCGTTTTCGTGTCATTAAGTGTGTTTAAGTGGTTACGGGTCATTACCAGCGAATTTGTGTAATTTGAACCATTTGGATCATTTATTAGTGATTATGTGATTGTGAGAAAAACGATGATTTTGTGTAATTTGGATCGATTATGTTGTATTATCTGATAATGTTGTTAAACTAACGTAATTCTGTTAAGTTATGTGTGGCGTGATTACGGGTCATTTTTTACTTTCCAAACACATGTTCAGTACTGCACTGCATTGAATGCAGTTTCTGCTTTCTGGTATGAATGTGAGTTAACTCACGCTAGTGCAAATGACAACTTGAGTTAACTTACGCTGCAATTAACATGCGTAGGGGTATATTCGTCTTTTCAGTTGAGAATGAGCAAAATCGTTTGGGTAAAGAGCAGAATTCATCTCAAGCATCATAGTGGAAACTCTCACATGATTGTGAGGAGTGGACTAGCCCACATTGGGTGAACCACTATAAATCTTTGTGAGTTCTTTCTCTCTTCCTTATACTCTTTAATTTCAGTATACACCACACACACAAACACGTTTATTTTATCAAGTAGTTTTTGCATAAGAAGTTCATAACGTTCCGAAGTCATTTCACTAACTTAAATATTCCAAGTAAACAACTTGATAATTAATTTTAAGTTGCAGGATAATTTTTAAAGGGTCACAATTCAACCCCCCCCCGAAAATTATAACGAAAGTCTTTAAAAACGTATTGTCGAAAATCTTGATAAAAGTCTTTAAAGAAAATATAGAAAACTCCATTTAGTAGAAATAATCAAAATGGGTGAATCGAGAACTAGCTCCATCTCGTTGATAGCCCTCTCCTCCTAATGGTGGCCTTTCCATAGGGGCGGCTCCATCTAACGGATAGCTCTTTTCTCTCAACTCAAAACAAAGTGTAAAACATCTTCAATTAGGTATTACCTCTCATTTAGAAGACTTACATGGGTATGAGAGCAGTTCCTTCTAATACATTTAGAAATAAAGGAGTTCGATTTTCAAAATTGAGTAATATTTCAGCTGTTGCTTCTACATCATCTGATACCGATTGGAAAGCGAAGTTTACAAGCTTGGAATCAGCATTTAAAGCTTACATTATAATGAAAGAAGGAAGGATTCCTAATGAAGTAGCTAGCTTCTTTGGTCCAAATGTAAGTTCTGTTATGATCCTTCTTTTTTCCTTTCTTTGACTAAATAATACATCATGTGAACTGATTCCTGATGAAGTAGCTAGCTTCTTTTAGATGATTGTTTAATTGTAATGGTATAAATGGAACTGATTGTTGTATTGTGCAATGATGTGTTGAAGAAAATCTTCTTATTTTATTTTTTTAATTTATGATAATTCTAGAGAAGAGAGTTAATAAGTTCCTGTCGAAAAGGAGAGATGAAAATAGCATTTTAAGTTTAAATAAATCATTAAAGTTTTGCTTGTTGTGAAATTTTGATGCAATTGTAGGCCACTAACAATTGTTCTGCTAGATTAGTGCTTTTCTTAGTTTGGTTCAGAGCACGATCAGTTTAGCGTGGTATTTGTTTTAATTTTTTTCGGTAATTTTATGGAAGCTTCGTCAAATATTTTAACTAATGAAGTGTTTTCTTTTTTAATTTCATTCTACAGATCTTGCAAGTGAGCCTGATTCGCCTTTGAACAGAAGAGAATCATGTGGTGGAAGCAACATCTGATGTTTTTTAGATTATATATAATGGTAGAACAAGAGATACTGACTCTGTTTTGTTATGATATATATATCCCTTTTAGAGGAAGACATATTTCATTATATATAATGGTAGAAGAAGAGATACTGACTCTATGTTTTGTTATGATGATATATATCCCTTTTAGAGGAAGACATATTTCATTATATATAATGGTAGAAGAAGAGATACTGACTCTATGTTTTGTTATTATGATATATATCCCTTTTAGAGGAAGACATATTTTATGTTATTATTAATTATGTTTTGTATTGTCACAATTGATATTAGATTATATATGGGTATTTTGGACTACAATATTTAAGTTATTGATGATATTTATTTTTGAATTGAGTGTATTGATAAAATCAAAAAAATTAAATCTTACAATACCTTTAAATTGCAATTAAAAACAAGTGTAGATTAGATAAAAAAAATTGATAATCATAAAAATAATTATATCATCACTGTATTAGAGGAGGTTAAAAACTCCCACAAAACAAACAAAAAGGAAATAGAAAAAATGTGTCTAAGGAGGTTAAAAACTGCCGCAAATAAAACACTCATATTGCGGAGGTTTTTGATATGAATACCAGCGGTCGCGAAAAGCCCCCGCAGATAATTTGTGGGATTAGTATAAGCGGGGGTTTTGAAAAATCCTGGAAAATGACTCGCGGAGGTTAAAAACCGCCGCAAACTATGCTTAAAACCTCCGCAATTGAGCGCGTTTTTTTGTAGTGTACATAGCATTCACACTTTATCACCATCGTCAAATCACACATTTTCCACATGGATACACATAGTCATGTACGTATCTTTCACATAGATTCACATAGTCAAGTACACAACTTCCACATAGACTCATATGCATGTAATGTTCTAACTCGACTCTATATGCATGTGGTATCATTTTTGGATATCAGAGTTATATTATAGAGTGATTCAACATCATCAAGATTCTTGGATAAATCAGAAATATGTTATTTAATTAATCCCACATCATCAAGATTACAAGACTGTGAATGCATGAAAATTTCACCATGACTCGATAGTGCACAACATTCATACGACTCAACGGTTACACATCAACAACTTCTATATATCATCATCAACATTGTTGCATCATCATAACCACATCATCATATATTTATCACATCAACATCATCATATCATCACCTTAATAAACAACACATTTTCATTTAATCACATCAATTCTTATCTCTAAAAAATTCACAATTTTCACTTAATTAGACAATACTTCATTCACATATCATTAACTAACTCAACCACTACTCATCATATTCTCATCATTAGATATCCATCATCATATAACAATTTACAAGCCAGCATTCCATAAGTCATCAATTAACTACTTTATCCGATTTTCCAACGTCCACATATCCTAAGTCACATACTCATACATACTTATCATTCATACATGACATTCCTCTGTCCAACATCACGTTAGTTCAAGCATCACAACATGTATTCCTTTTGAAAACACTAGCTCATTCTAACTCATTTTCAAGTTTCAAAATTGATTCAATTTCGTCTCAAAATCACTTAAAACAATTCCATCCAAAGCAAGCATTGATCATATATCATTTAATCATCAAAAAAACGATAAATCATCATCAAAGGAACACCCCAAGAGTTCACAGGACCATCTCCCAAGCACCTAAAACACAAAACAACAAAATTGTTGCTCAGTGTGTGGCGCCTAGAGCCAGAGGTAGCCAGTTTAAGCTTTGGCTCTCTTTAACAGGGCGCCTAGTGCCCCAGTTGCAGCGCCAGCGTTACGAAAGGTCCGTAAATGCATGTATGGCCCTCAGATTCCCCTCAAAATCACCCTAAAATAACTTATTTTGATCCTCAATATACCCAATTTAAGCTCTTCCAACACTTTTAAAACATCAACTTATACATCAATTATCATACATTTTCACTCAATTCATCATAAAACTCAAAAACAACAATTCAACATAATCAAACATGGCTTTTAACATAACAACATTATGAATTCACAACTTTTCACATACCCAAAATAACCACAACAACTAGAGCACGAAATTGACATTAATTCATCAAAAAAATCATGAAAGTGAAAAAAATCATACAACCCATAACTGCCCAATTGCTCATAAACCCCATATGGTGAAAATAATCTAACCCATGTACCATTTAACTTCCAAAGCTAGCTTCCTACAAGCTTGAATCTTAATATTCCCTTTGATTCTTGAGCTTTCCTCCTTTCTCTCTCTAGATCCCCTTTTTCTTTTCTCTTGCTTGCCTCTTTCTCAAAACTTAACAAATGATTTTCTAAATCATAAAGACTACCACTTATTTATATCAAGAATTTCGCTCTCCACCCAGCACATTTTGCTCGCGCCCTGCAAGCCTACCAAAAATGCCCTTGCGCAAGTTAACTTGCGCAAGTGTTAATCATGCGCTACTTAACTAACGCTACGTGAGTTAACATGCGCAGCGTTAGTTAACTCACGTGGCGTGTTGTCTTAAGCATGCAGACCACCTCATTTCCTCATTTCTCATCTAAAATCCAAAAAAATCTCAAAAATCTCTCTCAAATCACCCAAATCCAAAATTCCTTCAAGTTCAAATCAAACAACACTCTAATAATGAGTAAGTTTTCATGATCAAACACCATTAACCTTTTATTTTTACATGTTAGATTTTTTTCTCTTAGATTAGAAATTTTTTAGATGTAGGGTTTGTTTAAATTTTGGTGTTTTTGGCAAGAAATCATACAATGTTAGGATGTAAATGACTTGTGTTGCTTAAATGTTTAGATGTTTGCATGTTTATGTTGTAGTTTTGAGATTTTTTTAGAGAATTTTTTTAGAATTAAGGTTTGTTTAAATTTTGATTATTTTTGCAAGATATGCTACAATGTTACATGCAAATGAGTAATATTGCTTAATTATTTAGATGTTTGCATGTTTATGTTGTAGTTATCATTTTTAGGGTTTATGTATAATATGCACACCAAGTGTTTGATGAAATGTTTGAATGAGTTTTTCATTGATTATTTTTAATTTCTATGTGTGTAGATTTGAAACAATGGTCGGGTGGATCGACGTTCATGCAACATTCAACGGCGGAGAACCTCAGAGGTTGAAGGTTCGGTGTCTTGATGTAACGTAAAGAGATCTCAAGGATCAACTGAAAGAATTCAGCCAAGGAGTCAACCCCAGAGACACAAGGAGGGTGGATCACGTCCGGTATAAACGTCCAACGCTCGACGAGG
This sequence comes from Medicago sativa, assembly GCF_051527215.1. NCBI lineage: Eukaryota > Viridiplantae > Streptophyta > Magnoliopsida > Fabales > Fabaceae > Medicago > Medicago sativa. The sequence goes on from NC_140749.1 coordinate 53,133,416, forward strand.
GGAGGGTATCATTCACTTGGGTGGAGTTAAAGAAGGACGAAAACGTGACGACCATGTTTTGGGAGCACACCAAGTTCCAGTGGATTGATATGCGGGTGACGTTGCTGAGATCAACTGAAGATATCATCAACAGCTTGATTCCGCCAGAAGATCGTCATTAGTTAGGGTAAGGTGCATTCAAACTACAAATGATGGTATCGAAGTGTCAAGGTCTGGACCTCATTCCGTTGGCACTTAGATACTATCATTTAAAACCAAGACCAACAAGAATTTAACATTTGGAATTGAACAATAACACTTCCGGACGAATGTCGGAGTCCTGCTTTTTAGCTAGTTTGAGTTGACCCCATTCAGAGGTAAGATACTTGTTGTAGTTGGAAGGTACATTTCCGAATGTAATGTAATGATAGTTGATGTACATGTCTTTATTTCCGAATGTAATGATGATAATTCACGCTATCACAATATTTATTTGAATTCTCGCTATCGTACTTTTTATTCGAATTCATGCTATCGTACTTTTTATTAGAATTCACGCTATCGCACTTTTTATTCAAATTCACGCTATCGCAAATTTTAATTCAAATTATTTTATTGACTTTATTCTAAAATTTTATTTACTTTATTATAAAAAATTTATTGTGTTAGTTAAGTCAGCGTGACTTAACTAACGCACCTTATAAGTTGTGCGTGAGTTAAGTCACGCACCTTATAAGCTATGCGTGAGTTAACTTGCGCAAGGTGGCCGGTACTAAAAACTGAAGCACAAACGTTTCTTGGACGGTAGTCAATGGTCTTCAATGGTTTTTGTGCGTTTTCCTTAATATTTGACCACGTATTTGGACCTCATTAAGTGCTATATACCTATACCACCTATAAAAACCCTCACATACTTCCTCTTTTCCTCACATTTTCTCCTCCCACTCTCTCCCCCTCTTTCTCTTCTTCTTTTGATTCTATAGTTTCTAGGGTGTTTATACCCCTTTAGGTAAATATCGGTGGCTTTTGGGGGAAATAGTGGTCCATTAGGTTGGGGAAAAGGGCATCATCCCTTGAGGTAAATTTCGATTTGCTTCCTTTTATCCCAAAATCTTTTTACCGTGGGTAAAAAGAATCATCATGGGGGTATAAAAGGAACCAAATATAAATTTACCTCAAGGGGTCTTGATGTCGTTTTCCCCAACATGATGGATCACTATTTTCCCCAAGAGCTATTGGCATATACCGGAGAGGGTAAAAATAAATATTAAGTAGATTAGTTAATTGGAATAAAAGATATGTATTGCTTATTGTAATCTTTGAATAATATTAATAAAATGAGAGTTATATGTTCTATTTACTATTTGTATCTATTTTTGCATTTATTTTATGATTTCGAATTTATTTATTTTTGCATTTATTTTATAATTTCGAATAAAAATGAATTAGTATAGAATAAAATTTATTTTATAATTTCGAATAAAATTGAATTAGTATAAAATCGGATTTATTTTATAATTTCGAATAAAAATGAATTAGTATAGAATAAAATCGGTTTTTACACAAGTTGTGCAAGTTAACTTGTGCATAGACCATGGGTGCGTGACTTAACTCACGCATAGGTTACAACGTGCGTTAGTTAAGTCACGCTACGTGACTTAACATGCGCAAGGGCAATTTTGGCATCGCTGCAGGGTGCGAGCAAAATGTGCTGGGTGGAGAGCAAAATTCTTATATCAACTTGTATTGGGTTTGGTTCACTTATTTCTTAATGGGCTTAGTCTCTATTCTTCTTCATAAAGAAAATACTACACAATTACTTCACTTAAATCTCCCTTTTACTCATACACCTTTATTCTCTTAGTTATTCAAAGTTTCTACTAATTTTTCAAAAATATCATCCAGTCCTCAATTACCAATGTACCCTTCACTCTTAAATTGCCCAAAATACCTTTTACTCTTCAATCTCTAATAAAAATCAACTAACCCATCAATTCAAACATATCAAATAAAAATCAACTAAAAATCGGATGTTACATGAATTATCTTTTAAGAAACAAACAAATTATGCGGTGCCTACTTTTGATTTAATGAATCCAACGGTAAAACCCATACCGAGTTTCTTACAACAACTATTGCCGGACTAACCTAGGTTTAGATTATGTACAACGTTCTCAAATTAAAAGTGTAATTACGTAAGGAATTCAAACCTTAACTTTCTAACCTCTATAAGAAGTGGTAATTAGAAAGGACAATGGAACTGATATAATCTCGTTGTCAGGGCCTACATTTATCCTACAATTCATTCTTCAAGGCTACACTCGTAGTTAACGAATTGAAAAAAGTATTAAAAAACATGCATAGTCTAATTTAAATTGAGCACAATAAAAACATAAACTGAATGAATTCAATTGCGCACAATAAAAACATAAACTGAATGAAAAGCTTTATTAATAAGATCCAACAAATAAGAAGGGTTCATCTTGGAATCTTAATCAAGAGGTTTTGTTGCTCATGGAAACAGACATCATAACACAACAATAAAAAAACATACCATAGAGAGAACAAGAGAATGAAGAATCCTGTCTTGAAGCTCTGATGCTTGACCCTTGCCTTGACCGTGAATTTATGAACGAATAATAATGTGTGCAAGGGTATCTATTCATATACTTGATCCTTCATGTGATGTCTTGATTTATCGATTTACATGATTTCTCACTATCAAACACTCAAAACACCTATGGAGTTGCATGATCTAGGATAAAAGTGAATTACAACGATTCGAGTTAAAACAATACAATGTGTTCTTCAAACCATTAACAACTCTATCTCTCATCTTATTTGTCTTCAAAATCAAAGAAAAGTACTAAAAAAAACATAGCCAAAATGTCATACATATGATGCTTTCTCATCAATGATCATATACCTTGTATAGCACGTATAACCAGGGTGATTGAGGAGCAACTTGACATCTGGAAGGACGTTAGATCACACCGAACTAGCCACTTAATTAGAACCCTTATCTCATAATTGATAATTATTTGAATTAATTCAACGAGAACATAAATGCTGCTAAAACTACAATCAAACCCTTTAATTTTCTACAATCAACTCAATGACATTGCTCAATCAAATCAACAACTTTGCCTAATCAAATCAACTTGCAAACTCCCTCATTTAATTGCTTTTATTTATTGTTTTAATAAGTTTTGCTAGTTATCTAGTTGAAACGACAATGGCTTCATTTCAGCTCAGTGGAGGAGATGCGTAAGGTTTGAGCTATGGGAGCCATGAACTTGAAACCTGGTTTGATGCGGTTCTATTGATGGACAAGTGAATTCATCACTCAAGCTCAAACTCAGACACACGCACAGATTTGGGTGCGACTCATGCATTTACCTCAAGAGTATCGGCGTAAAACGACCCTTTTTGAAATTGCCTCCGGTTTAGGCACACCTTTGATAATTGATGATGCTACTTTGAATAGGCGCTTTGGCCTCTTCGCTCGCATTTTGGTTGATGTTGACGAGAGGGACACGCTTTATCTGTTATGGTCCACTATGAAAAACAACCATCATTTTGCATTCATTGTTAGATGATGGACCATGATATTCATAATTGTCTGAAATTGAGTTCTTTGCATCCGAAAGAGAGTTTGAACGGTATTCAAAACCTGGCACATATGGCTCCTAAGCATAACAGGAACCTTTCCTCGGTAAATTTGAATGAAAATCTTTAACACAATAAGAGTCAGAGTTGTGGAAATCAGCAGGTGGGGTCACATATGCTCCTATGCATACTCTACATAGCAGGAACCATGTCAGAATTGCTGGGAATGGCAAAATACCTGTAATGGTGTTGAACAACAACATCTCTCAAACAGTGCACATGAGGACTGGCACGCAAAACACTATGCTACAAGGCCCTAAACACACTCAAAAGCAAGTTGTCTGTGAATCTACCAAGGTTTCTGACGCTGCCGAGGAATTGCATAAGACCACTGAAGTGTTTGATTTGAATTTTTCTAATCAGGAAGGGCCATCCAAGGAAGGGGGTAGTGTGGATGTGGCTGAGATTGTAGCAATCCAGAAGGGTGTTGACCCTTCAACACTAACTCTCCTCAACTCTTTTGACTTGTTACAAGAAGATAGTGAACTTCCCTCAGGGGAGGTGAAGTTAACTGACAATGATCCTAATCACATTTCCAATGTCACTTTGTTGGAAAGTGCGGAAATTGTTGAAAAGGTATCTAAAGAGATAGTTAGTTGGGACCAAGATGCACACTCTAAGGTTTCTGTTATTGTGGAAAATGATATCTATGAGCCTGTTATCGTAAACACAAAAGATACTACTCTTTCTAAACAACACAGCAAGACTGGGAGGAAATTTCTCCAATACTGATATTGTGTCAGCTAACATTGCTAGGGATCCTATTATTAATTTGCAAGTTGTCTTGACTAAGAATGTCACTTATGGTACACCCATCATCATGCATGTTACCACTTCTGATGAAGTGTTGGTGATGAGTGTCGCGGAGCCGTCGGAAGCAAATATGAATATTTTGGTGGAAAAGACTCAAAAACGAAGAAATGGAATGGATAGACAGGGACGCCACACTTTCTAATCCAAGAAAGTGATAAGTCTATGGATGCGAGGATCGCCACAAGAAATATGCTTTCTTGATAAGATCAAGGATGGTTCAATCCAGAACCAGAAGAGACAAAGCTCTTAATACACATGTGTAAAATTCTACAAAATTCAACTTCTTTACATATCACTTTCGTGCTCTATTTATATGAGCTTATTACATGATGATTTTGACTCTAAAACTCTTAGAAAATGAAAGGAAATGCAGCCACTAATTACAATAATGTTTTGGTGGCTGATTAATGCAAATAAAAGGTTACAAAATGACTTTAAGGTGGGGGTGGCTGCATCAATGCATGGAGATGTTATACATTCATTTGCTTCTTTAATGTGTTGTTTCTTCTCTTACATCAGCCCATTCATCAAAATCACGTCATCCAATTCATGCTCATTTTACACCAAGAAATATTCTGAATTTGCTCTTGAGTCCAACAGACGAAATGTAGAGAATATTCTAAGCTTTCCAGCGCATTAAAGATCACCTCAAACGGACATCCAGAGCTCCAGATATAGCCAAAACAAGACAGACATATCATGACCTACGAAAATATAACTTTGAACCCAAAATTAATTTGGTTCTTTTATTCCACAATGACTTTATTATTCTTTTCAAGAGAGAGAATTTTAGGATCACATCAGTTGGGGCCTGACAAAGGGAGGACTTCTAAATCTGTTAATACTAATAATTCTGAAGCTTGCAGGAAAAGTGAAAAAAATTTAAGCAAGCTCTGGGCTGATGATTTGGACACGGATCAGGCTTCTGACAGCACTCTTGAGCCTGACATAAATGATGAGATTGAAGGGGATATTGAAGATGAAAGTTTATTTACTCCTTTTATGTCAAGAAGGCATAGAAGTCTAATAAGAAGAAACATGCCAATAAGCTAAATGATACAATGGTTCAAAGCACAAGTAGTGAGCACATACAAACTCGTTTCAAGAAGGGTGTGATCAAAAGCAATCCAAAATATTTGTAGAAGTATATCCAAAGCTTATAATAGTTGCTGTTATAGGCTAGAATTGTACTATGCTTCTGTTTGTTTTGCCTTAGTTTAGCTTTGGTGTATTACTCTTGTGTACATGGGTTCAGTTCCCAAAATTCTGCCTTTTTAGTGTTTTGTGCCTTATCAAAAAAAAAAAATTTGAAACGACAATCTTTGTATAGACGATTTTACTTACCACTTTATTACTTTTTTTGACAAAAATAAACGATATTCATTTATTCAAATTGATAAAGTACATTGAAATTTAAAGTCACTAAAAATAAAAAAGATGAATCTGTGAACAAACTCATAGCATAAACAATTTAGTGCCCTTGCGAAATTTAGTTATCAATTTTTTGACACCGTTGTCGAGGATTGTTGATTTTCAACGAGGTAATTTACTATAGATCTCTAGAATATTGTTAAAAGGAATTGACTCTTGCTATTTTAAGTACAAAATTTAGTAAAATTCTACATTCCTTTCCATTTTTTCATTATTAGAGAATTCATTGCTATTACTAAAATGATAACCGCTCACCCTTAAGACTTTTTTGGGAGATCATATTAGACTCTTTTGTGACTGTCATTCTTCATGTAAATGCAAGTGGTTTCTTAAGTCTTCTACAACATTGTTCAATGTCGGTACTCTACATATCTTCACATCTCATCTATCGATAATCTTCTGAAATAAAATAGGAACATCTAAGTTTATCATTGGACCACTTACTATAATAAATTAAAATATTAAAAGAGGCATGAATATTTAGAAAATAGAAAAATAAAATAAAAAAAGTGGGTATATACTACTATAGAGTTTGTAGAAATGGATGTGAATGGATCCAAAAATGAGTGAAAGGGAGGTGGTACTTTGAGAAGGCAAAGGCAGTCTTGTGGCGATTGTCAGGCAATTCACTCTGAGATGGATCAGACCCAATTGTCCATCCATAGATGTAATGTAAGAGTCCCCACCTTTTCCTTCCCCTCTCTGTTTTATAGGTCCCACCACACCTTCTCCATTCATCTTCCTCTTTCACCACTTCTTCACTTCAAAATTAACACACACTCACACTCACTTTCTCTCTTCTTCTCTCCACAACTTCAACACACTCTCAAAATTATTCTCTTCATGGACAAAAAAATCATTGAAAGAGAAACACATGACTTAATGAACGTTGAGTCATTCTCTCAACTTCCCTTCATCCGACCTCCTCCTACTAACAAAGAGAAAGGCATCCGCCTCTTCGGCATCGAATTCGGTGGTGGCGCCACCGAAGACGAGTCCCCCGAGTCTCCGGAAACAACCAACAACAACAACAACATTAACTCGTTCGAGGTTGACAACAACAACAACAACAAAGACAACAACAATAACAACGAAAACAACAGAAGATTTGAATGTCATTACTGTTGTAGAAACTTTCCTACTTCACAAGCCTTAGGTGGTCATCAAAACGCACACAAAAGAGAACGTCAACACGCAAAACGACAACACCTTCAATCAACTATGGTACATGCTACTACTTTCTCTGATCCACATCTCTACCATCATCACCATCAACAACAGCATCCTCTTTATAGATTTACATCATCATCACCATCATCATTATCATCATCACCTTCTTATCCAACATGGAACACAAACTCAACTAGGTTCTATAACCATCCAACAACTTCTTCTTACTCTCAACAACAACCTATTAATGGTAGTCCTTTAGCTTTTTGGCGTGTCCCAAACGGCACAGTTCAGAGTAACCCTAGTTTCAACCATGAACGTCCTTTACCTTTGCTTGCTTCTGAGGAAAGATCAAATTTATGGCACAGTGGACAAGGAGTACCTTCTTCTTCTTCTTCTGCTTCGCATAATCGTTACGTTTATGACACTAAACGTAACGACCATGTTAGTTTGGATCTTCATCTCTAAAATAACCAATTTTGGTTATTTAATTTATGAAGAGTCTATTTATTATAAATTAAGCTTGGTAATAACATGTCAATTTTTCATACATGATATATAGTATTAGTGTCACTCAGCAAAATAACTTCTTATGATTGATTCAACTAAGCTACTTTGAGAAGCTTGGGCGTAATATATATAATAAATATGAGAAATTTCTTCCTTTTAGTTAACCTTATGTTGGAACTAATTGTTTATGATTCATTTTATATTATATGAGTCGGAATCCGTTTACACCAGGTATTAAGTTTATTATACTTGCACCTTCCTTTTAGAATTTGTTTCAATGATCCTTCTTCTTCTTTTTTTCACCTTGAAACATTTGTTTCTAAACTCAAAGATTTGCTATATATTCCATTTATTTATCTATTATAAGAAAAAATCATATAGTGAAATATGAAAGAATTTCACACTTCTATTTTCAGTCATTTTTGTTCTCAGATCCGTTCAAGAGCATTGGATTTGAATCATTATTATTTCATTTTTAAGCAAAATTTTAGTAACTTAATGATCATATTAGTTTTCAGGGTTTGAACTCTGAACCTCCTTCTTAAAACTCATTCGATGACCTTTAGGTAGCATCGGATTTGTAAGTTCTTTGCAACAATTTTTTTAGGGGAGTTCATTGCAACAAATTAAACATGAGATTCAAGCATCTATGTATGAGCACACTAGTACTATGTGGTGTTTAATTCTAACACAAGTTTGTATAGTTAGGTTGTTAGCTGAGAAAAATTAAACTGTCTCACACGTGTGAGGGATAATGTAAAAGGTATGAATTGAATAGAGTTAGGTCATGGGTGCGCATGAACAATTTGTCGAATCACACGTGTGACTAAGTCCATGATATTGTCTAAGCAGGTGGGGTATTGAGAGAAGTGATTTTTGCTAATTTTAATGGTACAATGTAATGTCATGATAAGGTTTGATGATGGTCTGCTCAAATATTGCAGAAACGAAAGTGATATTTCTATGTCTATGTCTACTAGCAGGCATAAAAAATGTAATTCATTGATTTCAAAATTACATGTTTACATGCTCCTTTTGTTTTTCACTCACAATAGTGCAAAAAATGTTTTGATAGAGTGTGACAGGTACATGAAATTTAGCTTAATATTATGTCTTTTTTGTCATATAAAGATTCAAGAAGCTAGGGCAAATATAAAGGGTAGTATAGCAATATATATAGTAATAAATGAGAGAAAGGAACATGTTCGTCAAGAGCACGTTCATTGTTCAAGAACATGTTGGTGTTTTTCATTCCTCAATATAGTTTATAGTTTAGGTTGACCCGGTGTTGAAACAATTGATTGTAGATAATGAACAAAAGTGGTCCTAGAGCATGTTAGAAATTTTTGAAGTGTTTTCTAACCAATATCAGTTAAGTTAGTGGTTTTGTTAATTTTCAGGATTTGAATCCTGAAACTCATCAATGGAGTTATTTATTTAGGATTTTAAAAAAAAAAAAAAAAAAAAATCTATGGAAGATCTATATATAAAAAGTAGAATTGGGATTTGATACATGCAATGAGTGATGTGTTTGGTAATCATTCATAAATTGAAGTTGAAAATGGTGAATAATTACTACTAAGTTCATAAGTACTTATGACCCACAAGTAGGGAAGGCATATGGGCCAATTCTTTATTATGCGTTGTTTACAAATCACAAATTATCATCATCATTCAAAGGAAATGTTTCCCATTAAAGGGTTTTCTTGGGTTTAAAATGGCAAAACCAACCTTCAGAAAAGGATGTCTTGTGTCTTTCTTCCTTTTCTCTTGAGCAGCTTTAAGGAACATGGTAGTTACCGTGCCATCTTTATTTTCCCCATCTTATGTACCGTTGCTTTTATATCATATACACAAGTAAGCATCACAATGGGGTAGGGTGGGACATGTTTTACTGTCCTCGTCCTCAAATCACATATATTTACGTGTTACCATACCCGGTCTTCGACCGAGTAAGAAATTGAACCCCATCCCTAACCCTAACCCTGACGGGTTTGGGTATCCTCGCAATAAAATAATTTTTGAGTAAAAAAATAATTTTTTTCTGGCCTTAAACCCGAACCCAAAATTTCCCCGAACCTACAACCAGAAATTAATTTTTATAATCTTCTATTAATCAAATACATTTTGGGTAGAAAAACACCATACACTATGTGTATTTGTCGATTACAAACTAGGGAAGGTAACCTTATACCATATTCATAGTGATTAAAAATTCAAAAATATCTCAAAAGTAGGAATGACATATAGCCAAAATATCAATGGTCTAAATTAACTAATAATCTAAATTATCGGAACAGCAAACAACATAGCCAAGTACAAAGCACATGATTGTTCATTGAAAAATTAAAATTGCTAAAATTAGTAGCCACATCGACATTATATATCTTCTTTCTTTCTCTAAAACAAGTGAGAGACCCATAGTGTGAGACGGAGAGAAAAGTGAGAGAGTCGTAAGTTAGTTCCTGGTTTAGGGTTTACTTGAGACGTTTAGGTTTCTATTTATATAAAAGGGGTAATAAAGTAATTTTCTACATTCAAAACGGGTTCGGATACGAGTTTAGGGTGGATGCTTATATCCCTGTTATCCGTATTTTAAAATAAGGGAAAACCTAAAATCATACCTAAATCTAGTCAAAGCTGGAAACTCCATCAAATCCTAGAGGATATTCGCGGATACGGATTTTATTGTAATGTACTCCCTCCGGTCTCAAATGTAAGAAACTTTTCACTTTTTAGATTCATTTAATAAATGATTTATGTGGTCTTTATTATAGACCACATACATCATTTATTGAATGAACCAAAAAAGTGAAAAGTTTCTTACATTTGAGACCGGAGGAGTATATACACAAGCGCCGAAAATGGAATACTTACGTGTTCCTCTGTCCTCTTTTATAAGTCTATCATTGCTTAATTTTATTTTTTTTCTTTCTCCCATCTGATCTATTTTATTTTCATCTCCATATACACCGTTATGACTAGCATCCTAATGTCGTGGACGTTACTTTTCTTTTGAATGATAAAGTATATAAATATATCAAGAGTACAACAAGGTGTACTCGAAGTCTTGCAAGAAAACAACCCTTTAAAACGAAGGATAAGCAAACAAAAAAAAAAACCGAAACGTACAACAAACAGCCATGAAAAAAAAATAACCACGCACGATGGTACAATAGAGATTTGAGGTCTTACCCAGATATCAAAGTGATAAATACAGTTACATTAATTTTTAAAATATATATATATATACTATATGAATGAAGATTCAAAATGGTCCCTGATCAAAAACTCAAGTACCCAAGTTGATCCCTTACATTAATTTTTTCTTTAACATACCCTTAATTAATACTACAAACCTTGTTTTGAAATAAGAAAAGTCAAATTTAATACATATAAATAAAGGACAATTTAATAATATTAATACACAAAATGGACACATTAATTGCAGTGACTACTTTTCTTAAAAAATGTGAAAAAATTAAAAAATGCTTACATATATGTACGGAGGGAGTAAGTTATTTAATAATTAATTCAAGAAAATGACAAAGTTATACACAAGTCTTAACTCATTAAAATGCTGAAATTATTAGGTTAATATTGTGATTAGGGTTCGAACCTCAACTCTTCACTATTTGAATATAATGTTTGGAAGTGAAATAAGATAGGTTAAACAAGAAGTAAAATTGGAAGAAAAAATTACACCACATAATATTTGATTTTCTTTTTAATTGCCAAAGAGATATGTAGTGAGATAAGAAAAAATTACACCACATAATATTTGATTTTCTTTTTAATTGCCAAAGAGATATGTAGTGAGATAGAAAGAGATATGTTAAGTGTGTTAGTTTTGTGGTGAGTTGGAGATTCCTTCTCTGTGGAAAGAGAGAGGACATGTTCTCTCCTTAACAATAATAGACTGATAGTTATAGTACTGATGCTTCTGCCTACTTTAATCATCTATTATTTTGGCAGCACAAAAGGTCAGAGATTTTATTTTGCTACAATGGACACTACCTATGAAACTCAGATAAAAAGGCAATCAATCACATACACATGTTCAAGGTCTATTTTCCTCAAAGTTGTTTGGGACATATATACAATTTTGACCGACATGAAGACAACAATTTTAATCCCCTCTACATTTTTAATAGAAGCCACATTAATGCAAAATAACTGTTCCCCTCGTTCCATTCTTTTCATTAAACAATACTGATAATAAACTACATAAAAAAGAAATTCTTTTCTATTCATGAGTCCTAGTTCAATCGATAAAATTGTCAAAATTGTTAGGACAGATGTCATAACAGCAATTTAAACTTCAACTCCTCCACATATATGTATGAATATAATTTTGTCTATCTATTCGTCTATCTATAAAAATAAAATAAAAAATTCTCATTTAATTTAAATAGTATTTCATTCCTCTTTTTTCTAAAATGCTTATAATGTCGGAGGAGTGAGTAACATTATAACTATCATGATTAAATGTTTGTTCTTTTTACTAAAAATGTGAATTTTATGATAATAGAGAATGAAATTTAAATGTTTTATTTACTGAAAGTGGTAAGATCCACCTTTAGATATTGAAACATCGATATTTGATAAATCCTTAAAATGCTTATGACTATTCTCTTATGGAAAAACTTAACTCGTGCCCTTAAGGCACAAGTTAATGAATTAAATATAATAATTTTTTATTAGAATATGTGCAATAAATTTAATTTTTAAGTTTGTAATAAATTGAATGCACAAAACTTAAGAGAATAATTCTACTTCTAAATTTCTTAATATGTGTTTTAAGGACGCAAGTTAGCCTAACCCTTCTTTTATTTATCTTTTAAAAAAGTGTTCCTCTAATAATAATATGAACAAATTACATTAGATTTGATTAAGGAGAGATTCGGATGGGTAAAAAATTATTCAAGTCTAACCAACCGTACATTACAACTCTACTGATTATGGCTCAAGTACTTGCCCTTTGTCATATTTCTTACACGTTCAATTCACGAGAAAAACCCGACAATCTTATTGGTTGGTAAATATTAGTTTAACTTGTTTATAGTGCTCTTGTTACTCGTCTACGTCATCTGCAACTCCAACAGTAATATTCTTGAAAACAGTCAACAACATTTCTGAGTTGCACATAAGCCAGAAGCCCAGACCTATACAACGATTTATTAAAATTTAATGTACGTCATATAGTAAGTAATTATTCACTAGTACAATATAGATCGAGGAGAAATGATATTTTGACAACCACTTTTTGACAATTTTTAGACAACTTTCTCTCTCATACTCACATGATGTTGTTATTCTCTCTCTTCCTTTTTCTCTCTCCATTGTTTTTGACCAATAAGAAGTGAGAAAAACAAGGTTGTCAACAAAGTTGTCATCAAATGAATGTCAAAATATCATTACTTTAGATCGAGACATCTAGCTAATTAAACTAAAAAGACATATGTTATCTCATTTAAGCATTCATGGATGAATGTCTTTGGAAAGAAAAAAAATTGCATTCTTGGTTGATGTATAAATAGAAGTTTGGGTTAAATATGTTATTCGTCCCTGCAAATAGGGCTCGCTTAAAATTTCGTCTCTGCAATCGCGAATCCTTATTTTTTTGCCCCTGCAAAGTTTAATCAGTTAAAAATTCATCCCTTGACCCAGTTAATGACTGCCACGTCATCAAATTCACAAAATGGCATGAGAATTGACGAAAATACCCCTGGCTTGTTTTTTTTCCTTAAAAAAAATCAGTTTTTTCCCGAATTTTTCCCGAAAATTTTTCAGTTTTAATTTTAACAGTTTTTTTCCGAAATTTTTTTTGACTTTTAATTTTTTTCAGATTTTTTTAAATTAAAAAAAAATTGAAGGGAAAAAAAATTAGCCCAGGGGTATTTTGGTCAATTCCCATGCATTATGGTAATTTTGATGACGTGGCAGTCATTAACTGGGTCAAGGGACGAATTTTTAACTGATTAAACTTTGCAGGGGCAAAAAAAAAGGATTAGCGATTGCAGAGACGAAATTTTAAGCGAGCCCTATTTGCAGGGACGAATCACATATTAAACCCTTGATTGAAAAAAAATAAAGGCTAAAATATGGTTTTGGTCCTTTCAAATATGTCTCGTTTTGCTTATAGTCCCTGTAAAAAAAATTGTTGTTTTTGGTCCCTGCAAAATATTTTGTTTTTGAACATAGTCCCTCAAAAATAAAATATTTTGCAGGAACCTTTTTAAAAATCAAAAGATTTTGCAGGGACTATTTTTTTCATAAATGGGTTCAGTCATCATGTGTCACGTGTGCAAATCATCACAAAAGTGGGATCAGGATCAAAACCAAAACGAGGCATATTTGCAAGGAGCAAAAACAACAAAAAAATAAATACAGGGACTAAAACCAAAATAAGACATATTTGCAGGGACCAAAACCATATTTTAGCCAAAAATAAATCAAACTTAATGTATATAACTTACAATTATTGAGTGTGTTTGATGAGAACACCCGGGTGGCGGAACAGGGGTGGCATGGGGGAGCCATGGCCACCCCATCTTAAAAAATAAATTTATTTTTAATACCCTGGAAATTTTTTTATACCCCATCTAAAAAAAGTAGAACATGCAATTTAAAAATCTGCAACTTAGTAACCTTGAATTTACAAGTGCCAACAAGCAGATATATTCAAGACTCCTTACTAATTCCTTACTACTCCCTCCATCCCGGAATAACTGACCCATTTTCTAAAAAGAAGTGTCCCAAAATAACTGACTCATTTCAATTTTCAATACAACTTTCATCATTCTCAATACAATATAACACTAAATAATACTACTTTTATCATTCTCAATACAATATATTCCACTTTCCCCTTTATTTATACATTTTTCTTAATATGTGTGAAAAACAAAATTATGTCAATTAAATTAGGACAGAGGTAGTAGTTGCAATTACTAAACACAAAGTGGCCTTGAGCAGCTTATTTAGTAGTACAATGTAGTACATAAAGTAGCTTATTTAACTATTATGACTCATGAGGAAGCATTTAGTCAAGTCATTAATTAGTAGTACAAGTCAATTATTGATAACATGTCAGTATATATTGAAAGGGAAATTCGTATATGTATTAGATCAGAGTCAATTATTGATGATTTTAAGTCACTCGAAAAGTGTAAAGTGTCACTTTTTTTTTTGAGCAAAGTGTAAAGTGTCACTTTAAATATTTAATGATCGACTTTATATATTATGTGATTTAAATTTTGAATGATCGATTTTTGGTTTATTACAACTTAAATGTGTTGTATGCAATATGATTTATATATTTTAGTTTATTTTGATGGCGGTCACCCCAAACTTTTTTGTCTGGCTCCGCCACCGAGAACATCCCGGTGAAAAATGGATTTTGATCCACTAATTTATAAAGTGGAAAAGCAATGTGAGCTTAACAAAACTGATATGGACATTGCAAAATATATGTATGGACTGAGGTTCGAATATCATATATCCAACTTCTCCACATTTAAAATGATTTAAAATGTGTGAGCTTCAACCACTAAACTACTTGACAAAAAAATAGTTGATTTTAGGTTTAATTAAATAACTTATCGCTATAAATATTCAAAATTTTGTTTTTATTCTCTATTAAATATTCAAAATTTTGTTTTTATTCAATATTAAAAAATCACACTTCTTTTGTTGTAACATTTTTCTTTACCATTTTTAGGGAAGAAAAAAATACGGACAAATAGTTTCTTCAAGGATTTAAAATGCTTATGGAACTTGACAAAAAAAAATGGAAAAATTTACAAAGACAAAAAATATTAACGGAAATTTTTACAATGATTAAATAGTGTAATTCTTTTTTGAAAAGACTAAAAATAAAATTCTAAATATTTATAGAGATCATTTACTTAATTAACTCTTTATTTTATTTATTTTTGAATTGTTGATTTTAAAAAGTTGGAGCCCTATAGACAAAATTTAGTAGAAGTACTCGTATTTGTCCATTATTTTCCACCCAACAACAAAGTACATATGAAAAATGACCTTGACCTTACAGAATGGCTCAACTAACTAGACATGTACTTGTTAACATGATGAAGGGAGTTATATATAATGATGCAAGTTTAAGGCATGCATCTTTTTGTCTAAACAAATAATAAAAATTCAAGGCATCCAAGGTTCAATGCTTCCCGGCCTTCACCAAAAAATAAAGGACAAAAATATATTTTGCAAAACAAAAATTGATGTCTCAATATAAGGCTATGCTTAGCTAGATTTTCTCTATTGTTGGAATTAGGTATAATTTTCTATGATTATGATGTACAATTGTAAATACTTGATACGCATGGTTATATATAAGTTTTGTTTCACTATATCGATGTTTCTATTTCCGTACTTAATTTTCCAACATCCACTTCGAAATTGATCTTTTGATTTAGAAAGTGCTAGACATAGATTTTTAATTTATGGAACATGGAATAAATTTATTTGTAGATTCTAATTGAGAGACAGGATCAAAATGTAATGCTAGTTTATCATCTACCTGAGAAAAGACATTAGAAGTCATAGGATAAAATAAATCTTTTATTATCTACGAGACATCGAGATGTAGGGAGAGCAATAAGTGAAGTCATAGTTGAGACATTAGAAGCATATAATCGATCAAGAAATACTTTAGAGGATTAGTTCACGAAACTTAATCTCAACAATATTATCTCTCTGTTATTGTTCCCAATTTAATGCTTCTTTTCATAGAAAACAACCCTTTTTTCAAACTTAAAACTAGAATAATTGTTGAAAGATAATGATATCGCATGAGTCCTTGTGGAGACAATAAACTAAAATACTTACTTTTGATACTGCAAAACGGGTTGATTATTATTTTCCATTAGTTAGTTCTTGTTGATAACAAAGGGAGAGAAAATTTAATAGGTTGCATAGTATAGGAGTATGTAGCTAGCTCCATTTGGATGTTATTAGTACATGTTCTTAGTAGTTAGCATTTTTGTTTGTCCATTTAGATGTTCTTAGTCATGGTACAGGTATAATAGTTAGCCTGCTTGTTTTGTATGTTTGGATGTTCGCTTTTAGTTTGTATCATTAATTCATGGGTTAATTATGTTTCTAGTCCCTATAAAATAGCGACCTTGTAAGTTTAGTCCCTACTTAATTTTAATAGCATTTTTAGTCCCTAATTTTGTTTTTCTGCACTGAGTATTAGTCCCTACTCAATTCAAATTTGTTTAATTTATGCTTAAACTCTTAAATTTTTGAACAATTTTTTGCAGACATGTTTAGAACATTACTAAAAGTTCGTCCGCAAAAAATTATCGCAAAATTTGATTTCTACATCCAGATTTTATTACTTTTTATCTTTAACTTTTGTCGTTTTAAAAAATTCATATTTAATTCATTTCATGTCAGAAAATTCTAAATTTTAGTAAACGAACCTTTCATAGTGTTCTAATCTTGTCTCAAAAAAATCGTTCAAAAATTTAAGAGTTTAAGGATAATTAATCAAACTTTGTTTTAGCAGGGACTAAAATTATAAGTAAATTTTTTTTTATAGGGACTAAAAATGCTATTAAAATTAAGTAGGGACTAAACTTACAAGGTCGCTATTTTATAGGGACTAGAAACATAATTAACCCTTAATTCATTGTTCTATATCCTTAGTCTTTCTCTTCAAAGTAAAGAATATCAGTAATGTTATTGAATGCATCATTATTCTGATGTATACTTGCAATTCTCCCTTGTTCCTACAGGTTTAACATCCTAAAAGATCATAACTTATTCTATTTAGGCTTAACATCCTAAAGAAAACATGAATCTTGATGCTTAACATCCAAAGGAAATTTGGACTGCAAATCAAAAGATAAGCCTTGCTCTTTAGAGATTAGTCTCTCTTGTGTGAATGAAAAAGGAACTAACCATACTTAGGATTTTTGTTAATCATTTAAAAAGTAGTGTCATAATTATAATATGATCTATAATAATACATGTTTATCAAACTTAGGTGGAGACCTTGAAGTCTGAGACTCTGAGTTAAAGGACGAAATTATTCATCAAATTTCAAGTTGTTTGTCTTCAATAAAAAGTGAAAGATTGTTAGAACCACATTAGTTTAGATGCAATTTCGACCATTTAGGTTTAAACGTTGACAAACAAATGAAAAGTGGAAAATAACAAATTGTCTACTAAAAATTTGTGTAAATGTGCAGGGTAAAAACAAAGTAAATAATACCAGTCAACCCACTTAACATAAGCATTTTACAAAGATGAAATATAGGTCCAGATCCTCTGATAACAAGAATGTGCTCGTTCTCTTAACATAACACTTTTTCCAACAAACTAAGTTAAAAAATGATTGTGATGATGTTTATTGTTAAGTTTGTATGTCCAAATTCATCGCTCAAAACTAGGGTTTATAAGTATATTATTCAGTCTTAATTTGAAACAAATTTGATAGATTAATTGATTTATAACGTCGTTGTTGATGAAATATTTATCTATAAAATTAAGATTAAATTGAAAAACAATAAGAAGAAAATGTATGTAAGTAAATTATGTTTGGTGTCATAAGCATTTTTTGGATAATTCACCTCAATATTAAATGGTCATGTAAACGATGAATATATGATTTATTTTAAAATGTTAAAAGAAAATGTTACATAGACTAAAATATGTGATTTTTTTTCCGGATTAAAACAGAAATTCTGAATATTTATAGGGATCATTTACTTAATTAACCCAATAAATTTGTAACCAAAAAAATATATACTTTTATAGTATATATAAAGGAAATATGGGATTTTGGCCTGACTTTTTTACTCTTCCATTTATACCCTTAAAAAAAATTCTATAATATTGTTATATTGTTGTGTCATTTAAAAAGATAAGTATTTATTACATTTGCTATATTGTTAATGTAATTGAAAAATATAAACATGGTCTATTACAATTTGAAAGTCACAAACATTTTTTTTCTTTACAAAAGTCACGAACAATTATACATATAAATCAAAACCAAAATTTCATTACAAAAAACACCGTTTATAATTTACATGCATTAGTGTAGTAAAAAAAAGCGTGAAAACTCCGAACGCTAGTATAAAATAATGTTAGCTTAAGAGAAGATCTAGGGAGAGATCAGGATCGAATTTTGTCCCTCCTTAGATCTGTTTATGATTATGATTAAAATCAAACATTCTGTTTATGATTATGATTAAAACCAAACACTCTTTTGAAATCCAATGATTTAATCGATTGATAGTGTGTTAAAAATCTTTGCAATGACAATATATAATTAAATACTTTTCATTTATGCATATATATAAATCAAATAATATTGATTTTGTGTAAAATACCACATAGATTTCGTGGACCGAATATTCCTGTTATTTATAGAGTTTGTTTGTCTATAGTTTTGCCGTTATTATCTTTCAAAAAGAGAACTAAACAAACAAAAAAAATGTGTTAGAGAACTCATTAGAAAGCCCCACCAAAACTAAACTAATATAAGGCATGAATAAAGACAATGCCACAATACTGCTGTAGTGTTAACATCAATCCAACTATCCAAGACCCCACAAGTAAATGCAACATATAAAGTGCATGTGATGAGAAGGGAGTATAGTCCATAATGAAGACACACACAAACACATTATTATGACTAAAAAGGACCACTTCAATTACTTTGTAGATGTAGAGAGGGATAGAACAGTGGAATTTAAGGAACATCGGCCCACACCTCAATAAAGTTTGAAAACGAGGATGACAGTTTCTACAGTAAGTTTTCTTATTATGCCAAAACCTGCCCATAAGCCCCAAAATCCTCTACCTTTGTTTGTATCCATCCTATGTGGTGTAGTGATAGTGGCAGGAGAAACAACTTGGTAACATCTTGTTTATATATACACCATTATATTTTTGTTGGATCTTAAGTGCTTTTAAAAATATCTTTTTGCTTTTCTTGATTCAAATCATTATTTTGATCTTTGGAATTGTATCATGATCCCATAGATTTATAAGATTATTGACTAACCCTTAAAATTGATGGTCACCAATCACGCAGGTTGTAATTTCGTTATTGCATCGGGTTTTTGTACAGCCACAAGACTACGTGCAGTCACTCTGTGTGACTGAACGCAGTGTGTGGCTGAATCCAAATTCTTCATGATCTGACAATGTCAAATTGTTTAGTTAGCATGATGTTTAGGGCATGTTCAATTTAAGTATGTTTTCATAAATTTGTTTGTGACTATTATTGATCTCTATTTTGTGGATAAATTCATCAAAATTTATTGAACATGTTGTCAGGTGAACTAATAAATTTATTGATGGTCTTCAATTTCAATCATTAAGTAACTTAAGTGACTTAATTATCAATCAAATATATACATACATATACACATATACATACATGCATGTATTTACGTACTTACGTACGTATGTATATATGCATGTATGTATGCATGCATGCATGTGTGTAACAAATTAACTATTAGTAGGGTTGAACTCAAGCTTGAATATGCAAGTTAAAAGCAGTAAGTATCACTGCCACTGAGTTCCAGGAGTTGCTAAACTTTTTTTACCCATTTACGGATGAAAAAAAATGTACATGATATAGGACCACAGGTGCAGGAGGTCAATGACAGGGGGGGTTCAGTTGATCTTTCACATAGATGAGTAGGCACACCCACACACAACGCTATCAAATATAATTGGTCTATTGAACCAGAACTACATGTGATACCCACCTAAAGAAATCAATTCTATGTTCAACACTCTTCTGTACACTTGTCATAGGGTAGTTTAAGCTAGCCAACAATGCAAGTTGAAATTAAAGGGATTCATGTACAACCTTCCACCATCAAGTGGGAAGAGTCCTCTTCTCATTATGGCAACTCAACAAGGAAATTATGTATTGGCGTCAAAAGAATATTGATACTATTGTCTACAATTATTATTGCATTGGATCTAGCAAGTTAGCTAGGTGCATGTAAAAATGGAGCATACGTTGTTTAATTTTCAGCTACCAAGGTCCTTCAATTAAAATATTGTGCCCCACATTGTTTTCAATTTAATTCCTCAAATATCTTGTTTTGCTATTTATGTTGCATCTTCCCATCTATCATGGACAGAAACTAATAACGGAATTTTTAATTGGCTTTGTTTAAATTCCTTATGGTGACTTTCCATGTTTGGTCTTTACCGGTTTTAATCACGATAGTGACGAATTTATAGCTTTAAATACAAACTTAGGCACACCATTGTTAGGAACATAGCACACAAATGATTCAATGGTAACACATACAAAATAAGATACAAATATAGTATGGAGAACACAAGTATAATTGTTAACATCTTCAAAAACACTAATATTTATTATCTCAAACAAAATTGCATTTTTTTTACTAAAAATTATATTCATTCAAATTGACAAAATGCATTGAAAATAATACAGGTTCAATGTCACTAAAACTAAAAGATAATAAATTTGTGATCAAACTCACATCATCATAGTTAATAGTATTAAACGATAAATATCTATAAATTTAGCATAATCAAAGTGATTGTAATACTCATGCTTGCAGATATATAATGTTGACACTCAAATGATCAATTGAATCCAAATTGATTTTTTGTATTATCTAAGAGTGTGGTTAAACATCAAGGTGAAATCTCAACTCAGTTGGCATGCCAAAGAAACATTTATCCTCTACTACCCACTCATAAATATATAGGAAGGTGGCTAAACAAAAACCCTAAAAAAAATGTCAAAAACAAGCACAAAAGAGAAAGCAAGAAGACAAACTCCTCTAAAGGAAAATGTTGATTTTCAACCACCCTTGGGTTCATCCTTGGAGCGAGTGTTATAAGAAGTGCTTCTATCAGACAATTTTTGTGAGATAATAAGGAGTAAAGGGAGCCTTTAAATCCGCTTTCTCATCAATCAATATATGTTTAATTAAGTCAAGATCCTTCTCCATTACCAGGCATATGTTGTTCAAATTGATTTCTCAATTTGAACCAAACAAACATCGCACCAAGACAAATAACTAAACATCGGAGTAAGGGAGTGAGGGAAGTAGTGAGATAAGATGGTCAAAGTAAAGATATTTTAGCGGCTGGAGTAGGTTAAGATGTGGAGTAATCCAGAGGTCGATGATTCGAACCCCGCTACCAACTTAATTTTTTTTAGTGTTATCTACCAACATAATTTTAACAAAGAAAATACTAACTTATGTCCATAGGACACATATTAATATATTGAAAATAGAAATTATGTATTAGAAATTGTGTTAATTTATTCCCTCTGTTCTAGATTATATGACGTTTTTGGCATTTCACACGTATTAAGAAATATAATTAATTTTGTGTGGAAAAGAGATATTATTACAAAATTGTTCTTAATAAAGGATATGGAAAAGATAAATGAAAGAATTGAAAGAAAAGAGTAATAAATAATTAAGAATATGATAAGAAAAGAAACATTAATGTTTCATTGGTATTTTTTTTTTTTTTTGTGGTAGCCAGGATTCGAATCCTAGACCTTGCATATTTTATGCGTTGTCCATACCAACTGAACTAAGCTCACGAGGACAATGTTTCATTGGTATTGTAAAACAACGTATAATTTAGAATGGAGGGAGTATTATTCACAAAATTGACAATAAAATTTTCTCAATAAATACATGTTTTTTTATGAAATCCTTAGCATCACCATCCTTTAACAATACTAACATTCACTGTTATTTAATATCACACAGCATCCAAGAGTCTTCAATCAATATTATGGTGATCAACATTATGGTGATCTAAAGAGTCATAATAAATGTGGAATTCTCAATAATAGTTTATTAAACTCAACTAGCATGACAATAATTATTAAACTCAATTAGTTCAACAATTCTTCTATTAAATTTCAATTATTTTCTCTCTTTAAATTTTTACATCATTTGCTGACTTTGTTTTCTTTTTTGTTGTTGCTTGTTACCACTTGCTCGCTATTCTAAGTAGCAAATATTGTACCCATTTTTACCTCACATCAGAGATGGGCATGATTTGGGTTAATGTGGAATTGGGGAGAAAAATGGGCTTGGTATTGGCTTTTCATAATTGCTTTATAGGCCCTTCGTATTGCTTAAAAGTCTCTCGGATTTATCGAATTGTAACTCTGATGGTACAAATCTATCAAGAGTTACGACTCAACCGTTGTTTTTTATATCAGATGTAACTTCCGATCGATTTATTTCAAAAGTTAAGCAATCTTAATGGTCTATGGAGTGATCACCTTGACTTTTTGTATAAGTTGAATAATCCCGTAGGCAACTTGTACAAATTAATTTCTCTTGCATTGCAAAACTCATAAGGTGATAAACTCTCGCTAAAAGATTTTAACATTGCAAAATGTTCTTGCTTGAATTTGAGTCCAAAACTCTAGTAAAACAACAAAATACTTATATGTCATCTCATCTAACTGTTCTTTGATTGTCAATTTTAATTTTAAAGATTATTATAGAAAAAATTATTAAAAAATAGCAAAGTGTATAGAATATATATAAGTGATAATACGTACAATAAACGTTATAATATTTATAATTAATGGTAAATATTGAGTAATATATCTATGTTATATATAAAGATAATAGAGAATTTTGTGCTGGCTTTTTCATTCTTTCAATTACACTCATAAACAAATTTGTCTATAATATTGTTGTTGCCATTATAAAAGATAAAAATTTATATTATATTTTTTGTATTGTTGGTGTAATTGGAAAAGATAAACATTGTTTGCTATAATTTGAAAGTCACAAATAATTATACATGTAATTCTAATCAAACCAAACTTTCATTAAAAACACGTGAAAACGAATACGGGGTCCATCTGAACGATGGTAATTTTTAATAAAATAAAATAATTTATTATTAATTATGGAACAAAATCAAACTCGGCTCTAAATAGCTAAAGTTGGGGTGGTTGAATTATCGTGTTAAACTGCTTATATTAGACACTATCAAATATTGTGTAGCATGCTTCTAATAAACAGATAAATGAACAAATCGAATAAGCATCAAAACGAAAAAGATTCAGCACGAGCATGTAAACATACAATACAAATAATTTGCAAGAATTAATTGGTATCACCCGTACCAACAAAGTACAACTTTTGTTGAAAGTCCATAACAAAATAATTTCGTACTTAAACATATAGAACTTGGAGCAATTTTTAGTACAAGTAAGCTCTTACAACAACAACACGTAAACGAGATACTAAATATATGTTCTGATTCATGGAAAACGCTGTTAGGAAACCCATCGCAGCTCGTAGAGATCGCGTTATAAGATTAATCTTTGATCATAATCAACACATTTTTATGTACTAAACAAGACACCATTTGCTTTCACGTCAATTTGATTTTTCAAACTTATTATCATGTTTAAGCATTTAGCCGTATTTTCTTTTTGAAAAATTACACTCACCTCCGTCAAGGTATGTGCAAATGTAACTCATACCTCCTCTGTTTTTTGACTCAGCACTAACCTCCCCTACAGTTTGATACGGTGAAACTTCCGTCAATTTTCTTTTCGCAGAAAAATAGAACATTATGTGCTTCCTTCTCAAAGACACTGCCTTTTTTATTTTCCTCCAAGAACCCAGATCCCATATTTTTTTTCTTTCCACCATGGAAACAACACATAATACCTGAATAACAAGGATGTATTTTAATTTCATTCTGGTCTCTCTTGGTTCTCGTTGTTCATTGAATTGGTTTTTGGACATTTGGTCTCGTCTCTATCATTCTGGTTTGATTCGATAATTTTGTTCTTAGGAAATTAACAAACCAATCATGAGACTAATTGATCAGTGATAGTTTTGAGAAGAGAGAAACTTTAAATACACTGGGATATTCTATTGTATATTTGTTGATGCACCTATTTTTGGGAGGTGTGTGTTTTTCCCTTCCTTTTTCTTTCAAACAAAATAGCCATATCAAATTCATACTTAATCAAATGTGTACATGTTTGTAGACATAGTATACACGAATATAAACTAAAATCTCTTGTGGTGCTGTATCATATCCTCAAAAGTTAAAACACTATTTGTAAATTAACATTATTGGTTTGGATAAAATAACTGTTAAAAAAGGTTTATTTGATTTTGTTAGTTTCACACTTAACGCCTGCTCCCAGAAACAGGGCACCATACTATTGAAAATGAGGTTATTGCAGCTTCAAAGTACATTACAAAATCATTATTTACATTATAATCATTTCAAGATGGAGTAATAAAAAAACATAATTTAAACCTCAGAAATTCTAATCATCCACAAGACTGTATTTCTGCAGGCACGCAGATCTATCAAATATTAACGTAAACAAAATTGCCAAACCGTAATGTGCCATTCTTGTAATGAATGACACATGAAAGGAATCATCAGAGCCTCTTCAGATGCGGTGGACTGGATTTGTAGTTCTCTTCAATATGCCGGGTGAGAAGAGAGATTCCATAATGTGATGCACTCGAGGAGGCATAATAGGATGTTACTGTGAGTTGAGCGAACTTTGGAAGTACATAACCTGAAAAATTCACATGCAACCATATTGCTATTGAATATTTAAAGCTTGTAGTATCATCAGCAAACTACAAGACACCTTTAAGTCTTATTTGCCTGAGGAAACTAAAACACAGCACAAACCAAGTAAACCTTCTAATGTAGATATTCAGTTTAAACCAGGTAATCAATAGCAATGTAAACAGAGATGGCACCAAAATAATGGTGCTATTAGCAGCAGATCATTCCATCATATACACACAACTTCAAAGTTCCATTCGAATCAAGTATTGGTGTGGCATGAATCTCCATGAACCATGAGTCACATTCCGATAAAAAAGGATTGCAACCACAATGCTTGAGCATAAATTGAAATCTCTACTTCTTATATTGATTTTTAAACAAAACTCATTTTTCAAACTCACTTGAGCTAACAACTTATATTTCAGTCTTTTATGAGAAAAGAAAGATTAAATACCCTTATTTAAACCCATCTTTCAACAATAAAACAACTTTGGTGTCAATCACTACAAATTTGTAAAAGATACTATTCTGGAAATTTATTTTGTTAGAATATAAGAAAATATTTTTGATATTACATTACCATAAGTTATTTCCTAGGATCAGTTCATAATTTGGGAGTATCTTATATTATCTCTTAGGATTAGATTCTATAATAATTATTAAGATTTGTTCCCGATTTTTCTATTTATTTAGGGTTAAGTCTATTTATCTCTATAAATAGGGATTAGGGTTTAGCCTTTTGTATCAAGCTACTATCAAGTCATCATCAATAGTATTCAAAGGTCTTATTATTTTCTCTCCTTTTATCCAAAATCCTACAGAGCATGTTGAAGTTGTGGGATTTTTTATAAAAGGGGGGAGAAAACTTGAATATTTTCTATATTTGTAGCTTGATACAAAAGACTAAATACTTATAGGGATGCATAGACTCAATCATAAATTAAAAAATCAAGAACAAATCACAATAATTAAAAAAAAAATTAATCCCAAGAGATACTCTAAAATTTATAAATTGATCCTAGAAAACAACTTAAGATACTTTAATAGAACATCAAAGATAGCATTACATAATAGTTTAACACCATTAATCAGGCAACCATATTGTAAATTATAAGGAAACAGATAAAGAGAAAAACTAATTCCAAATACATTTTTAAACTACAACAACAACAACCAAGCCTTATCCCACTAAGTGGGGTCAGCTACATGGATCAAATGACGCCGTAGTGTTCTATCAAAAACCATATTTGGAGTTTTTCCTTCAAAAAAAAAAAAAAAAACAAATATGTTTTAAAAAAATCAAATTGGGAAAGTAAAGTGCTTGCAGTTCCAACTTCATCGCATGCTTCACAGGTCAAATTTATCAAATAGCAGATAATCCATTAAAACATTCAGCAAATACAATTAGCATCATTGCAGATTTTATTTGTGAAAACTGATTGCAATAAAACATAAAACACTAGGCAAGGAAAACATGTTAAAGTCAAGGTTGCCAAGTTTTGATGTGAAAAATATCATGAAGAAACCTATTGACTTGCATTGGTAAAATAAGGGTATGTGATAGGAACTCATATCAAAATATAAACTAGTAGTAATATTACAGTATAATCTGAAGAAATTCAAGAGTCTTGGTTCTCTCCCCTCCAAGCATTCAAGAGCTTGGTCTCTCCCTACCAAGCCTTTATCCCAATCCCTGAATGCCCTTCTTTTCCTCTGCATTTTATTTATAATACTAAATCCCTATAGCAGTTACATAGAAGTTCTGCAGATAACCTTTACTGCAGATAGCAGTTACTGCACATGTAACCGTTGCTAATTTATAATATATTAAATAAACAATCTACTAATATTCTGTAACTTCTGCCCTTATGAGTCCTATTGCCAACAATACTCCCCCCCTTCTAAAGATTCACCTTGTCCTCAAGGTGAAGGATAACACAAGTGTCCACCAGGGTCCCATAATTTGAAACAGAAAGATTGTGTTGTACATGAAATAGGAAAATTTCTTCCCAGATCAAATTTGCTCACGGCTGTCAGTCCTCTAGTGACCGGTTTTTGGGACGACAATGTCACCGACAATGAAAATTTCTCGTTCTTAGACTTTATCTTAGGTATATCAGCAACCACTGTGTGAGAGCCGATGTCCAGGGGTTTCAACAACGGCTGCTTTTGGTCTAACCATTCTAGTGGTGGCTATTGCTAACAGTATGATTGCTGGCAAGAATGTAGAAGCGATGATAATCACCCTCTAAAATGTTCTAGTGCGCCGCCATTTATGTGGCACATCTAACAAATTTAGAGGAAAAAACCTAAGCCAACCTGAACCGTGAAGTCATATTGACCTCCATCTACATCATCTCTACTCTCAATTATGAGGTTTCACCTGTGGCCTGGCTTTGTCCATGATCTATGGGGGTCTTGCTAATATCTGTGGCCTACCTCTCAAGGTGGCTGTTTGAAATTGTTAGTGGCTGATAGTTATGATTGAACTCTCTCCTTCAAAGTTGATTGTGGCTGATGATTGGATGCAGTTTCTTGGTATTTTGTTTTAAGATTTTGTAAAACACTCTTCTCTCCTCCAACTCATCTGTAGATGCTGTTTCCTCTCCAAACTACATCTTACAATGTCTGGCTAGCAGCTGATGGTACGTGTAAAAACATCTGTTTAGTTTTTAAAATCAAAACTTGTCTTTTCTATTATTTATTTATGAACATATGAATCTGCCCTTTATATTATGAGTTGTGACATTAACTTCAGTCGTGTCGTGTAACCTCCTGCATTTTCAATTTTTTTTTTATTGAACAGCAGTTATAATTTTTAAGTTATTTTGCAAATTTGTATTACTTAATATCACATATAAATTGTTTCAATATGGTCTTTCATTTTAGAAAATATCATAAGATCTAACTTACAATCCCTCTCCATTGCACACGTTACGTGACTTCCTAATCCTACCCTTGTGAACCGGGTAGCCTCTTGAGTTTGACGACATGGATTCAAGTCAATGTCATTAAGGCAGTTAATTACACCAAACCTAAAATCAAGCATAGCAATGTGGCATATGACACACTATGGCCGAAGCATGCGAACTAGCAACTAATAGTAAACGCACACGCAAAGCATACCAAAAAAACTGAATAATACAAACAAATATGACTATATGCTAATGTCAACAATAATCTAGAAACATATTGAATTTCATGCACCTAAAGTATCACTATTAGCAGCCCTAGAACCACTGAACAAATAAGATGCAATCACAAAGAAAGAGATAAATAGAATATAAAATAAAATAGACAAGTAGCTTATAGTTGATGCTTAAAGCATATAAGCTCATAATTAAAGTTGAGTTGTTTGAAAACAGTCTTTCTCTCACAAACTAGTGGTGTTTTTCTCTAACTTATAGCGATTTTGAGAGATGACTTCATGTACTGTTTAAGCGTATATAGTTTACAGCGTATCATTTTTTTCTCTCGTTTTAACCCTCATTATATTAATAGAAGTAATTTCATTTTATACTTATCGGTTTGTTCAACTGCTAATTTTATCAAATACTTCAAATTCAATTTGCTAACCTATCTGCTATCAGCTAATTATTCTGCTTTAAATTCATTTGCTATAGGCTAAACATATCCACTATGCATTACATTTTGTCAAACATAGTCATCAAGATCAAGAGACGGATGAGTAGAGAAGAAAAGGGAATCAATGAAGACGTGAATTAGAGTAGTCCGCAAAAGATGTGATAGAGTCTCAGCATAGATGTGCACAGTTAGGACTTGACTGGTTATTAGGATTTTATGAATCATAATGGGTTTGACTGGTAATTAGGGTTTAAAATAGCTCAATGATTTACGTCTTTTTTCATTCTTTAAGGTGACTTAGCTGCCATTTCAGCCATGTCAACCACGACCACCATACCTGCCAGAGATATTACAGCCATAGTAGGTCGGCAGCCGCCGTGTAAAGGTCGCCACCACATGGCCATCCAATTAGTTTTGTTAAAAATCTGCCACAACATACAACTATGGCCACCATTCTAGAACATGATTCAATTAACAAAAAATGGGGGACAGCCTATGATTTCATGAAGCAACTCTATAACTACCATACAATAGTTGTCAAACATTTAGTTGTGTGCACAGTAAAAATTGAAGGCCCAGAAACATATAATAAATTGGCGTGTAAATAGAATTACCTCCAAATGCAGCACTAGCTCCTGCAAATATCAACAATGGAGGGATCTATGGGGAAAATTAGAAAAGAACAAAGTCAGCTATAACATACGACCAAGCTCTATGTTACATCAATGCATCTAATCTTCTCAACATATAAACGCATGAAAACAATGAAACCAACTTCTATGATACAGACATCAGCATCAATAAAGCACAAAGCTAGATAACTGTAATATGCAAAGGACTCAAGCCATTAAAGTTCTACATACCCCAACCACAAAAGGCAGCCACTTCGGTCCTTTCAGACGATTTTGAAGATATGGTAACCCTACAACCAAATATTAAAGAGCAATATTTAAACAAAGTAGGTATTTGGATTCAACTTTAATCCATTAACAAATTAAAGAGTATTTGAGTTCCACTATCAATAAACAATATGATGCAACATTTGAAAGAAACAAAAAAACGTTCGCTTTTACTACAACTAAAATAGCCCAAATAATTATAACGTGAATTATGAAGATAATATCACGACACGTTCTTTTCAACGGATATTATAACAAAATCAGCTACCAAAACAGTAGATCACATTTAAATTCAAACTGTCTGTATATCATACAGAGCCAAGCAAAAGTAAAATTACCATTATTCAAACCATGAACTGCACTAAGCATTCCACCAACCCCGGAGCCAACCTATTCAACCAAACGAACAAGCAAATAAAGAACTCATAAAAAATAATACTAAATACTAATAGAATTTGAGTTCAACAACACAAAACCAATAAGAGCTAATGAGACTGTTTGGAAGAACTTGCGAAAATTCAAATTGTTTTTAGATTATTTTCATAAGTTCTCCAAGATAGCTTATGAAAACAGTTTAATAGCTTATATGAAAACAATTTAACTTAATTTTATCTTACGCCATAGAAATAGCATATACATACACACTTATCATGATAAGTGTTTATGCTATAAGCTGCAAATAAATTGTATCCAAACACAGCCTAAAATTGAATCCCAAAATCTTATTGATATTAACAGCTTATACATAAGTGTTTATCATGATATCTGATAACTGGCTTATTTCTTTAGCTTATGCCTGTATTCTTCATAAGCTTGCCAAGGTAGTTTATGAAAAAACAGCTTATGAAAATACATTTTTTCGTTGGTGAGAACTTATGAATTAACATAAAAGTTTATTTATTTGCATAAGAAATTTTTCATAAACTCAAAAATAAGTCAATCCAAACTGATCCTAAACACAAATCAAAACAAAATTCAAGAGAAGAACTCACGACGGCGGTTGCATCATGTAAAACGGGAGTGATAGTCCATTCACCTCTTTCCTACAAACAAATGATTGCAAAAATCAGAGTTGAATTTCATTGCGTCAATTTATCAAACATCTTATACGCAACAAAAAAACAGATACGTTGCAAGAGAGAAAAAGAGGAAGAAGAAGAAAAGAGAAACTAACGGAATTAGGGTTGAGAAGAGAGAGACAACGAGGGCAACGAGCGGAACCAACGCCAGGGTTTAGGGTTGGATCAAAGTGGAGATTTCCGTTCCTCAGTTTCTCTTCGTATACCTCTCTTGTTCCCATTCTCTTCAGAGACGGTGTTGCTGGAAGAAGCAGATTCACTTATTAATTAAACTTTCTTTAACAACAAAAAAACAATAATCAATAGATAGTCCTCTAAAATAAAAAATTAGTATATCATTAAAACGAAGAATTTTTTTTTGGTCTTAGATGAAGTGGCAAGCCACTGAAATTAAACTATACTATTAATCTCACACACAACTGTGAGGTCCTGGGTTCGAACCCGGGTCACGACGTCCACTCTTATAATTTCGACATCATATAATTTCGACATCAAATAAAGTATAATTTCGACATCAAATAAAGAATTTTTCTACTAAAAGAAAATTACACTCAAATTTCATTAAATATTTACGATAATACTAAAATTATCCTTTATATATATAAATTTTCTAAAATCTCCATTTTCATTATCAATCTCAATGAAAGATTAAAATTGATTAATAATGTCTTCCACCGATACTCTATTGATTTTTTTCAATGATGTTGAGTTTCTACCTTTTTTCAATAACGATGATTTATTTTTTTGCTCATCTTTTTTTTTTCTTATATGTGTTTTGTGTGACATAGTTTTTTCATGCTGGGTGTGGATTTAAATTACACATATGTTATTTAAGTTTAGGTAGACACTCACTTAAAGTATAATAAGGTTAACATAAACTTAGTTTATTTACCTTACTTAAACTCAATTTACTTAGCCTACGAGAATTCAATTTATGTGTGCCTATCTAAACACTTGCCTTTGAACATAGAAATACACTCAAGATGAAGTAGAAAGGGAAATATAAAATGCACAACATGGAATCCAAAACAACATCAAACCCATGACACAAATAAAATAAATCAAAATATAGAAACAAATAAAAAAATTAGGGAGTTAACAAGAAAAACATCAACGAATTATGATCTCAATTTTCTAAGATGACTTACTTCGACTTCTTGTATAGAAAGGAGCAATTTTGCTTAGAGAGGAATGGTTTTGGAGGAGGAAAGAAAGAAGAAAAGGGTTTTTTGTTTAGAAAGAACGATTGAAAGAGCTTTTGGTAAAATTAGAAATTTACTTTTATTTAAGAATGTTTTTGTCATTTTAAGGTGTAATCAGAATTATATGGGGTGTGACTACAAAAATTCAGAAAAGAAAGTAGTTGTAGATAAACTTGGGCTTAAGACTAGAGTCGGTGCATATTTTAGTTGAGAATTTCTTACTGCTCTCACCCTTTTCGCGCCCTTTAATTTTTACAATTTTTCCCTTTTGGATCTTAGAAATATGTTTCGGATTATAGAATTTTAACCATGTCAATATATAAGTCAACATCAGTCTTCTTCCCTTTTTTCTCCATTTTTGTATTTTGTCTTAAAAGACTAAAAAAATTGAATCTTGCTAATTGTATAATTTTTCAAGTAGAGTTGCTCGAATCCATCGATTTTGATACCTTTCAAAACACTAAACAAGATATTAGTTTTCATTTTCTCAAACATGTGTTGTTTTAATTGAGACCTTTTTTTTTTTATATATGGTTTTGTTCGGATTATAAAATTTGAAACATGCCTTTCAGCATTTCAGCTTCTAAAATCTAAAACGTGCTTAGGGACGGAAATTTAATTTATCTCAGAATTTTGTTCAATATTTTTATTTTCTCTGTATTTGTGATGTTTCATATGGACGCACACTTCGGCCGTGTTAGAGGAAACTGAATGAGCATGACTGCCTCAACTAAGTATGATCGCACGAGGAAGGTCAGACGTAACAGACTTGGACCTCTACAGGAGCCAGAATATCTTTGTGGCCCGGAGGACACGTCGGTCCTGGTGTTGTATTCCCTCACATGGCCATAAACATACGAGAGGGAGATGTAAGAATCAATTGTGTTATTTATTTTAGATGATTTCTTGTTTATTCTATGTTGTCCTTTCTTTTTAGTTATTTGTTCCAACTGCTTTTTGAGACAATTGTATATGGCTTATTATTTACTTTACTTTATCCTTTTTTTATTTGGGTTAATTATTTATTTGTTCCAATTGATTCTACCCAGGTAATTTGATTTTTTTTCTATTTTTGACCTCATGTTTTTTCTTATAGATATAAAGTACGTAGATGTTGAATTTTTTTTTCATGATTTCTTGTAAGCATGTTTAGGACGTTAAAATATGACTTTTCGCATAAAATTAGAATGTTACGAGAAAGGACAAAATAATTATGTTGTTTTAAAGCATCAAAAAATCAAAATAAAACAATGGAAATATTAACCTAAAAAAATAATTTTGAGTTGGTTATTTGCACATCTCTATAAAAATACATAGAGAAGATACACAAAGTTTCGTAATATTTTGACTATGCCTCAATTTATTTGATTTTTCAATCAAAATGTGCAAAATTGCAATTTTGTTTCGAGTAAGCATGTACTCATGGGTTAAATTATGTTCTCTAAGTTTAAAAGAGGGATGAAATAATTATAATTAATTCATCCCTTGTTGGAAAATTCTAATTTTATTATGAAAAAAACATTAGCTAATTATTTCTCTTGAAGATAAATTTGTAAAAGCAAAATCAATTGTCAGTGAAGCATAGATTCCCGTGATTTATTTCTCTTAAAGATAGGGCTGGAATTGAGCCGAGTCGAGTCGAACTCGTCTGATCTCGACTTGACTCAATAAGAATATAATTGAAAGATACTCCTTCTATTATATCCTTAACTATTTATTACTCTCTCTTCTTTCAATTCTTTAATTTATGGCATACGACCAAGCTCTATGTTACATCAATGCCTCAACATATAAAAGAAGTTATATTTTAACCTCCTTAACATGTCTTCAGAGAATCATGAAAAAATTCAACATCTAAGTCACTTTTCTAGACTTTATGTCTACCAAAAAAAATAAGAGGTCCAAAAATAAGAAGAATCTTAAATTACAAGAGTAAAATCAGTGTTTTTTTTTTACAGGGTCGTTTTTCAGACTTCTTGTATGTCAATTTGAACAATTAACCATTTTTATTTTTACATTTCTGTCAAACTTTAAGATGCATCAACAATAGAAAGAATGTCATGAAGTTGGATACTTTGAATAAGAGATGGTGCAAAAAAGCCATCAAAGCCAATGCATTGGGGACATTTCTAATACAGATTATTCACTCATCAGTCACGACTTGTTGTCTGTCTTTTCAAAGAGGTGGCATAAGGAGACAACTAGCGTCCATCTCCCGGATGGAGAGATGAAAGTGACATTGGACGACGTGTGTCGTCCATTGCATATGCCCATCCAGGGTCGTCTGCTAGACCACGACAAAAAACTGACCAGGATTGAAAGGTCGAGATGACAGTGGAATTTTATAGGTGCTGACTCGGAGGACATTGATCGGGAAGTGCATGGCACGAATGTGGCTCATGCATGGTTCAACTTTCTAGCGCATAAGTTTAGGAGGTGTTTGCAGGAAGCACAAGAGGGTCATGTGGTTCAAACGTAGTTGAATTGAGTTAAAAAAACACGTGGTTCAAACACAAGAGGTGTGACCATAATTATATATGAATTTTTAGCTCAGATATGAGGAGGAGCTCGGTGATTCATACACACTAAGGTTCTCCAAATTTAGCTCTTCATTTCATAAGAGTTAAACCATGTTATCTCAAATGAAGGATGAAAACCACATCCTAATTATAATGAAGAGGACTTCAACTTCAACAATCCTCAACACCACGCATGAAAATAAAAGTGAAAGCGCAACCTTCAAAAGTAACATATTCCATGAAATTTTAACATAAGTTCAAAACGCATTATGATGTTTATTGCTACTCATTTTCTGAAACAAGAAACCTCCAATGAATGGTTGCAATGACGATATCAGGAAGAGGATCCACAATAATTTTCCGTGGTTTTGATTAAAGTTAGTATTGAGCCATTAGATTAAAACAAAATCAAAGGTGGGGATTTTGAGCAACTCTTTTAAGTTGTTCTTGGAATCTATCTATCTATCTATATATATAGGCAAACTAGTTTGAAATCCGTGCCTTGCACGGGAAATTTTCTGCTGATTTTTTGTTTATGTATTTTAATTTATGTTGATAATATTTAAAATACATGTCAAAATGTATCTATATATCCTATATATAATGGGTATACACGTATCTTTGAGGTGGTTTTTTTTATTCAATTGTTTCCTTTTTCATTTAAATTATTTTATCGTTTTAGATTTCAGAGACAGAGGTAGTCATGCTGGCAACAGAAGTTGAACACACGACTTTGCGAATAAGTTAACTCTTTACCAGATGCGTCAACCTTCATAGACTGTTTTTATAATATTATTTAAACTATTTTATTATTCTAATGATATCTTTTGATCTTACTTGCCAAAAATTATTCTTTTATATTTGAGTGCAATAGAAAATCTCTAGTTTAATTAATATAAAATAAAGTGGGTTATATTTAAACATGAGTTTTTTATAATTTAAAAAATCTATCTAAACATGTTTATTCACACTTAGAAAGGAAGGTCTTTGATTCAAAAACTAATATGATATACATGCAAAGGAATCTATTAAAAAAACACCTAACTTTAATAACCTAAATCAATTTAAACAGAAACACAACCTCTGTTAAAAGAAACGAAAAACTTATGTTTCATCGCAAAACTAACTGAAGAATGAATAAAACAATTAACTTCATCTTGAAAGATACCAGCCCGTGAAGTGAAATGATACATATTTTATGGTAAATCATCTTTGCCAACCCTTGAAATTGTATATAATATAGATTCTATGGTACACCCAAAAATTTGAGTGTACCGGTACACCATAAATCATTAAATTAACAATTAAATAAGTTTTTTTTTTAGAAAAAGAATTATTTTCTATCATTGACAATTATAATAATCAAATCTTATGTACCAAAAGCTTCGACGAAATAAAATTTACTTTTTTGAATTTTTATTACTTATAATAAAGAATATTGATTATTTTTTTATGAGAAAATGTTTTTTTTTTTGAAAGAATGAGAAAATGTTAAAAATTTAATATGATTCTTATAAACAATGAAATGATGTTTTTTTCTTATAAAATGATGTTTTATAAAATATAAATATTTACAAATAGCTTTTTATTTCATAAAATGATCGTTAATTTATAATTTTATGGTGCAAGAGTACCGGTACACCACAATTTGTTATTTTAAAATAATTAATAAAAGGTAGTCATTTTCATTTAATATGTCGATTTTTTTTTTTGCACACTTTCATGATGTAGATTTTCATGAAAAATGGTCCTCTTTGTTGTTCTTTGTGCACTTTCATGAAAATCTAGATTTAATAAAAGGCAGCAACAAAAGACAAAATTATACTACAACAACAACAAAATATGGAGAAAGAAAAGAAAACGAAACAACAACAAAGTATAGGTAGAAGTGAGTAAGATCACTTTCTAACTAAAATATTTCCTAAAAAAACAAACTATTTTTTTTATATAGATTAAAACTATAAATAAAGAGCAATGCTATTTATCAAGAAAGATTTTATCAAGAAATTGTCCCGAAATTAATGTTAGCCAATAAAATCTCAGCCTGGCCGGAAATCATGGGGTGGTGGGTGTTATGTATTTTTTTTTTTTTTGAAACTTTAATAAATAAGATTAAAATCTAAGGGTGATTATTTTGCCATGTCATTCTTGAATTCATCAAGAAAATTCATTCTTGATATCTAGCATTTTCCATAAATAAATATAGATATTTGTGACTATATATGTGACAAAAATTTGCAATATATAGGTGATATATGTGTACTTTTGAATAGAAAGAGATTTACTTTTTTTTTTTTTTTGGGAAGAAGGGGATATTCACTTGTTTATATTGGAGTAGATCCTAGATGTAGATTTAAATAGATTGCTTTTATTATGTTTTAAAAAAAAAAAACTCTATTTTAAAAAATCATAAATTGATCTCGGTATCCCTTTTATCTCTCGTTTCCTAAAACAAACATATTTAACACCTAATCTTTTTTATTTATTTTTTTTTATTTATTTATTATGGTAAAAAAGAAGTCCCTAATGAAATCAGTTTGGCTTCACTCATACGCATGCTACGCAAAGGTCTGCTTTCTCTCTACGCCGAGGTTTTAGGGTTTTAGTACACTTTCTACTCAGTTAGGGTTTATATTTATATTCCTCTTTGTGATCCCTCTTTTCTCAAGCTATGATGGGGAACCAAGAATCAGGTCCGATTCCAATGGACATTGATCTAGAACCCATTGTTAATGATTCTTTTCGTCAATCTAGTCGTCGAAGTAATCTTTCTGAATCAGGAACGGTTCCAATGGACATCGATCTGGATCATACTTTGGAAAAGAGTAAGACAACAGAGAAAAAGGAGAATGTCGATGAAAAGGGTTATGGCAATGATAGAGGTTTCTATGATTGTAATATTTGTTTTGATTTGGCTAAGGATCCTGTTCTTACTTGTTGTGGTCATTTGTTTTGTTGGCCATGCTTGTATAGATGGTTGAATACAAAATCACCATTGTCGTTTACAAGATCCTCTCTAGCTAAAGAATGTCCAGTTTGCAAGGGTGAAGTTACTGATAAGACTGTTACTCCAATTTATGGTGGTGGGAATGACGTCGAGGTTCGTAACGATGATTCAAATTCTTCCACTCTGCAAATCCCTCCTAGGCCTAATGCAAGGCGTGTCTCGAAGTCTAATGCTCGTAATACATTTTTTCCCGTTTCTTTTTCCAGTCCTTTTTCTAATAGGGTTTATACTTTATAGTTATGCAACAAATAGTTGAGTTTCTATGTAGTTTTAGTCTTTTTGAACTCTCAAAACCCTTGTTTAGTATCATCTTATAATGGATACATTATTTGTGCATAGATTTTATGATATGTTTGGTATTTTGTTGATAGTTGTAACGATTTCTCTTGATTCACCTACAATGAATTTTGTGTAGTTAGAAAAAAACGTATGTTATTATACCTCTTTGTTATTCTATAAGTGTGGTTATATGGCTTCTGCTTTATAGATAATGTCATTCGCTTACAATCAACCTTTGCCGACAACGCATAACTCTTCAAACTAATCCTTTGATCGAATCCTTCGTGAATTGAATGTGCAATTGTGGTATTAATTTTACTAATCCAACTTCTTGTGACAATCACCAAGTTACGTTGTTGATGAAAGTATGCCAGTGATTATAATGTTGAGTTTAAGAAAACTATAAAACAAGCTGTTTGTGATATTTCTTTGTAGTTCTTCTAAAGGAGGAGCATTGTTTATTGTGGCTACTGGCTAATAATCATAACGAACATATGCAACCTAGAAATAAAGGATAATATATAAGATTGTGTGAATCAGTGATAATGCCTTAAACTAATGTAATGTAATAAGGCTGTGTTTTTTCCTAATGGCAAATATACTATATCAGAATTGAAGGTAAAAGGGTACAAAGAGTACCAGAAGTAGCTTTTATACAAGATTTGGTGTATGTTGATCTGGAAAGTCAAACTGCACCACTATTGGGTAATCATGAATTTAAATACATTTCCACATGCTAACATAATATTTCTAACGATTAACATGATAAATTCTAGAATTTAAAGATTAAATTTGGTTGCAACAAAAAATAGTTGCTGTACACATTGGTGGTAAATATACTAGGGTCCCTCAACCATTGGTTCAGGTTTCTATCTTTTGTCGGTGCAATGTGTAGAATTATTTGTTGGAAAATGTTGACCCTTTAACTGTCAATGTCTTTGGTCAGTGCATGTGGAAAAACATTTATTTTATGGAAAATAGTCATTGTGAGTAATTGCATTTCCATTGTGAGTAATTGCATTTCCCTAATCAACAACTACATTTAACATTTATTTCTAACGATTAACATTTATTTATTATATGTCACATACATCATTAATTGAATGTATCTAAAAAGTGGATTTTTGCTTATATTAGTGACCGGATGGTGTATATACCATCATTGTGAGTAATTGCATTTCCCTAATCAGCAACTATATACCATGTTAGTGTGTTTTAAGTTAATCATCGAATTCACTTAACTTTTTTTTTGAAGAAGTTAAATTAGCACACCCAAATTGGCTATATACCATCATTGTGAGTAATTGCATTTCCCTAATCAGCAACTATATACCATGTTAGTGTGTTTTAAGTTAATCATCGAATTCACTTAACTTTTTTTTTGAAGAAGTTAAATTAGCACACCCAAATTGGCTATATACCATCATTGTGAGTAATTGCATTTCCCTAATCAGCAACTATATACCATGTTAGTGTGTTTTAAGTTAATCATCGAATTCACTTAACTTTTTTTTTTTAAGAAGTTAAATTAGCACACCCAAATTTTAAGAAGTTAAATTAGCACACCCAAATTGGCACGAGAGAGAATAAGTTAAATTAGCCCACCCAAATTGACACGAGAGAGAATCGAACCCGAGACCTCGAGGCAAATTTTAAGAAGTTAAATTAGCACACCCAAATTGGCACGAGAGAGAAGAAGTTAAATTAGCCCACCCAAATTGACACGAGAGAGAATCGAACCCGAGACCTCGAGGAGAAGCATACTCCCAGATCCCAAGCCAATACCACTCGGCCAACTCAAGTGGGTTCGAATTCACTTAAAACTTAATGAACAAAACCTACATAAAACTGAGGAATTCATCATCGAACAACACCTTTTGTCTCTCATTTTTACCTAAATATCAAAGGACTAACACTAATCATTTACCTTTTGTTAATCTTTCAATTATTAACTCTATCCATATAAATAAAGTAAATTCACTTAATAACTCTTCCAATATCATCGAGCCAAGGTTTTAAATAATTGTCGCGGTAAAGGTTGCGGTCGCGTATAAGATATTGAGATTTCGGCAGTTACGAGTGTAGCGATATGGATTGTGGTTGTCGTGGTGTGAATTAATCACAACATTGAACAACTCTTAAATATAACGATAGTAACTTAAATAACTTAAACTAGAGAAAGATTTGAAGTTCTAAACTAGATAAGGAGATAACTTATGTAATCTATGATCAAATATGTCCTAAAAATATGATTTTCATCTATCTCAATTGAAAAATATCTGGTTTCTATGTCTATTGTCATGAACGGCATTTTTTTGCGGCCGTAACGGTATTTTGTCGCGGCTGTAACGACGTTTCGTTGTATTTTTTCACTCTACGGTAACGTCCGCTACATATACCTTTTTGTCGCAACCTTTTTCTCGGTAACGGACATTTTTTTAAAACCTTGCATCGAGCTATAGCAAAAGGCCTAAGAGATCAAATTTGTTTTTGAAGGAGTAAGTGACCAAACTTAGATAACATTAAAATAACTTTTATGTAAGTATTACACACCATCACATAAATCCAAGAATAATCTTAAAAAATAATTTCATTTACTAACTCAAAAGTGTTTAAATTCATGTTGAACTTCAACAAACACAGAGACAAAGATGCATCAAGATCCTTAGAGAATCTCTAATGGAGAGTACTTATTTAACATGGACTCTCCATTGAAAGTGGAAAAAAATACGTATTAAGTAATAGACAACTATATAAGGATTCTCTCTCCTAAGCAACTAATAGACCTCACGTTTAAAAGAAGTAATAAAATATGTATAAATTGGTCTTACTTTCAAAAGAATTAATATTTTATGAGTTAATTTATAATTTAATAAACAAATTACTTTTGGTCCCACTTTTAAACATTTTTCATTGGAGTTCTTATTAATGTATTATCATTGAGTCCTTAATAAAAACTTTTATTAAAAATTATAAAAAAAATGAGGTGTACATGTGGGGTCCATTAAAGGAGTCAATATTAGTATACTACTATTGTGATGCTCTTGTTACCCATCAAAAGGATTTTTTTTATTTTTTTTTTATAATATAAGAGAGATACATTAGAGAGAGTTCAAATGAAAGAGATAGATTTACTACAACTGAAATAAACCCATCTTTATTATGCAACCGTGTCCGTTGCTACGTTCTCTCAAATTTATAAACAATTTTTATTTTTTTAGATTCATTAAATAACTTATGTATCTGAAAGATAATACATTTCAAATACATCACTTATTTAATGAATTAAAAAAGCAAAATTGTTTATAAATATAACCAGGGGCGAATCCCATCATAACAATGGGGTAGCATCGGCAACCCCAAAAGAAAAATAAACCTTGCATAGTTTGTATAGTTTTGAATATAGCTACCCCATTAATATATTATTTG
Organism: Medicago sativa; assembly: GCF_051527215.1. NCBI lineage: Eukaryota > Viridiplantae > Streptophyta > Magnoliopsida > Fabales > Fabaceae > Medicago > Medicago sativa. Next base: position 53,174,573 of record NC_140749.1, read on the forward strand.
GCTACTTCAAACAATTTTGTTGGTTTAAAGAGAGATTATTTTAAAAAAAATACTTATAATCTATTTAGTTTAGTGTCATTATAAATAAATTTGACTTGTTAAAACTTTAGAGTACAACTTTTATAAATAATTATTGTTAGATTTTATTTTCTTCGTTGTCGCTTCATTAAATATAAGTAAAATTTATTGTAAATTTATTTTACTTATTAATTAAGTTTAATATATTAATTTTTAAAACATATTTTATTTCTTCTTTATATTTAGCCCCCTCGTAAAAATTGTGCTAGCTTCGCTGCTGAATATAACTAACTTCTCACCAAAATGAGCTTCGGTTGTCATGCAATAGAGGGAGTGAGTGAGCATGCTGAAAATCCAATATTGTTTTATGTCATTGAATAAAGGTTCAAATCTCATTCATCAACTTGTTAAAAATTTACAATGTCCGTTTACAAAAGGAGCATTATTTTCTCCACTCAACAACTATCTGAATGTATATATTCAAAAAATAATAATTAAATTTGTCAGTGTACATCTAATCAATTTATATATATATATATATATATATATATATATATATATATATATATATATATATATATATATATATATAGTCTACATATGCACATGTTAAACAAGATGCTTTTAGATCCCTAAAAAAAAAAAAAAAAAAAAAAAACAAGAAGCTTTTAGTGATGAGAAAAAGTAACTCATAAGAGACAAGTGTAAAACAATGGCTTGTTTTGTTTGAAAAGCAAAAGAAAGATATACCTAAAACCAAAATACAAAAAAGCGAAGAAAGGTACACTTATCAACTTGTTGCTTTCGCCATTAATTTCACTCTAATCAAATGTTACCTACTCCGTCATTACCGTGTTATTTTATTATTAAATAAAAATTTAAAATCCTACTTTGTACCCAAAAAAAAAAAATTAAAATCCTACTAGAATCGTCTTTTTTTAATGATTTAGAGGTACGAATTGGCATTGACATTCATTTTTCTTTTTAGATCGGCATAAAATTCAATGTGAACATGTTCAACAAGAGAGACTTAATAAAATCAAGACCCTATTACCAAAAAAAAAAAAAAATCAAGACCCACATTCTTCTCAAGAAACACCGTGAAGGTGTACGTACGCGTCACACACAAAGCGCATTAGGATCAATCCTAGCCGTCTAAACTATCTCTAACAGTCTTTAGGATTCACAAAACCTAAAAACGGTTATCGTTCTCCTCAGTTATATAAGCGTGACTCCATGTGACACTCTAGGTACACTTTCAATTACCCAATTTTCGCACATATACTAACTTAAACATTTGAGTGCTAACATGTTTGCTGACATCATTTTTCTCCGACAACAAAACTGGCTATCCTCCACACTGAAGCATCACAACCCATCGTTACAGCTACCACAATTCATAGAGAACCACCACTTCATCTTTTTAATCTTCACCAAACTGATCAATTTTTTGTCATAAGCACAAAAAGGTTCTTCAGCTCCACTCAATCAAAACTTTTTTCTTACCATTTGTCACGCTTAAATTGTTTGGCCCTTTATTACTCAAATCAACCACACGAATTTTTTTTTTTTAAGGAAAATCAACCACACGATTAGTCTACCAAAAGTGTCATGTGCTTAACAACGTGGAGAAATACTTATGCTTTTGTTTTTAAAAAGAAATTGTTTAATGATGTAACTAATTTATTTATCTTTAGACTTTGGAGAGAAGTAAGATGAGTCACTCTTTTCTAGGGATGTCTCACGTCAAGGTCAAGGTCAAGAATTAGTTTTGAAACATGTTTAAAGAACATACATCATGAGATATATCTTATCATATGATACTCACTACTAGTTAAAAAAAACATAATTATGGTGGATTAGATAAAAGAAATTGGTAATCATGTCTTCTTTTTTTTTTTTCTAAGGTTGGTAATCATGCAGGGGCGGATGCACATTGGTGCCATGTGGAGCTAAAGCTCCACATGTTTTTTCCTTTTTTTTATTTTTTTTTTATATAATTGATAAAACACAAAAGAAGTAGCCCTCTTCTCATCCTCTCTCTCAACTTTCAATCCCATCCCCATAGTTTTGGTGTGCTGCTGCTTTTGTGTGGTCTGTCACTTTAGCAGTAAGCATTTTTGGCTTGCATAGTGTTTATTTTTATGGAATTGCTAAGTATTGGCTTGGCATGTGCTTGCTTTTTTGTTTTTAGCACCTTTGTAAGAGCACACTACTGTATTTTAGACTATTTGATCCGCGAGTTTTTGTGTTTCTTACACAATCTCGACGAGAATAATATTTGTTGATTAAAAAAAATATTTAGTTTGCATTATTATTAATTTGAAATTTTAGCTCCACATGTATCTAAAGTCTGGATCCGCCCCTGTAATCATGTAATTTAAAATTTGATTAATTTCTTAAATATTTTCTTTATTTCATTTTTTCATTAATACTAAACATGTAATATCTCAGTTAAGGAACTCCGGCAATCTTAACTCAAGTCTCAAACAATTTTTCAGAGTGAAGGTAACTTGGAGATCTTATCATAATTACAGTGGTTCATCAAAATTTTGATAAATTTACCGTGATACCATGTACTTAAATATAACATATTCTCATTTCTTATGATTTCTTGCCAATAACTTTCATGTTCACCCATTATTACAAGGCTTGGCATAACAATGAAAAAAAGAAAAGAAAAGTGAATGATACAAAACTACATAAAGAAATTAACAACTAAAATTGATTATCAATCTCATCTTAATCTTAATAATGAAACACATAAACATTATACTCCACAATAGCTTCTAATGCATTTATAGAATGAGTTGAAGCTTGAGCATACCCCCTTGCAAATCTGAACAACCCACTACCACCCACAACCGGCATCTCTCTCACGGCGGATTCGATCGTATTCCTTCCCAAAACACTGAGATTACTTCCATTATACTTCCCTCGTGTGAAAGCAAAGTTAAGCACCATGAGAAACCCCACTTCACTTTGTGAAGCTGAAGCATAGATTCCTTGTGCTCTTCCCACAACCTCGGAGTTTGAATCCGGACGCGCTGTTAACGGGTCGTCCATCATAACCACTGAACCAAAACCCGTGGGGGATTTTTCAGTGGTTGGAGATGCGGCGACCCGAACAGCAGTTTGGTTTTTTCCACCGATGATGTCGTGGAAGTAGAAGCGGATGTGGCTTAGTTTTTGAGGTTTGTGGAGTCCTAGGGTTGTTGGGGAGATGGTTTTTATGAAAGAATGGGGTTTTGCTGTGGTAATGGTGGTGATGAAGAGGAAGTAGATGAGGGATAAGGGAAGGGATGTTGAGAAGAAAAGTTTGGCCATGGTGATTGAGGTGTGTGGCTTGAGGAGTCACATATAGGTCCACCTATATATTATGGACACCGATAGAATAAGATTCGAAAAGTGTGTGCCAAATTGGTGGAGTCACTACTTTATTCCATTATTCATATTTGATACTCCCTCCGTCCCATATTACTTGACCTAGTTGACTCCGTCACGTATGCCAATGCACAATTTTAAACTTAAATTTCTTTAATAATCTAGTAGAAAAAATTACGAAAATTTGATATTTTGAAAATATTAATCGAGACGAATCTAACAACATCTTATATGCTATATTTTGTTTTTATATATTAGTAGAAAAATAGAGTCAAAGCATGTTATATGAATAGTGCAAATATTCTAAATAGGTCAAGTAATATGGGACGGAGGGAGTACTACTTTTGTTTCTTTTAATTTATATATTATAGGTGTTCCTTTGAATTATTTAACAGAGTTTGATGGTTTTACAAAATTATTATTAATTAGTGGATATTAATCATTGTCAGACAAGCAACGAGACTTTTTGTTGACCAAAATTTCTTTTATAAATAGCAGGGCCGGCCTAAGGATAAGGCCATCAAAGCCCTCGCTTTAAACCCCCAACAAAAAATTATTTTTCATTATATTTTACAAGTAAAAAGGTCTCATATTCTAATTAAAAAAGGCTTCATATATTCAACTTTGGTTTTAGGCTTCACTTATTTTTAAAAATTATTAAATAGAAAGGGAGGAGTATAAGAATATTTGTGTGTGATAAACATAATGAATTAGTCTCAACCACTATTTTAGATCAGAATAATTCTTAGGTGGACACTGAAGATTTTATTTGGCCACACCACAAAAAGGTACACACATTATAGTCATTTGAAAATTAATAATTATTTAATTAGTATTATTTTTTTCTACATTTTTCTTTTTATGTGTGAGTGACTAAATGGATTGTTCAAATTCTTATGTCCACCCAAGAATCGTTCTTTAGATCATATTGTTGAGGTTGGTAGCCGTGTGAGGCACTTATTATAGGAAATTTGTTCTTCTCCAAATAGTGACCAGAGGAAGTAGCGACTAAAGAAAATGGGTAAAATGTATACCTTGAGTTGTGTATTCATATGGTGTCGCAATTAGATAAGATGAGACGCTAAAAATGAAAGTGTTATTGGAAACAATTTGAAGAATAATATGAAGATCTAGATTTCCTTAAAAAAAAAATATGAAGATCCATACCATTAATCTCTACGTTATCAACGATTAACATCTACTATTATGCACTTTAGAGTGATCCAACAAATCTAATGCTCTAATATTAAAAGAATTTGCTCCATCAATCGCTTTGATAATATGGATTAATCTCTGATAAGCTAATAGATCATGTTCGTGATGTGAAAAATGTCATCATATGACGTCAGTGTTTTTTTTATAGACATTGATTGATTTTCGGTCCAGTGGAATGGAAATTAGGTTGAGTTGGTTCAAGCTCAAAAGTTTTATTTTCAACAAATTTACATAAATCTATGGTAATTACTTTTCTCAATTATATGCTCTTCCTCTCAAGCGTCTTATGGTTTATTCTCAAAATATATATTCAGATTTTATAATTTAAATACTATTCAGATTATATAATCTAAAATATATTTATATGTGAGCACAATTATAACCAACCTTCAATATCGTAATTGTGAATTTTGCTGTTAAAAATAACAACAACAAAAAAAACAAAGTAACAAATGGTAAAAAATAGTCAAATAAAATCAAAAAATATATCATAAACGATCATTCCAACTTGTTATTGATGTCAAAGATAAAAGTGCACATTGAGATCCAGCACAAAGAAAAATAATGGAAAGAGAGAAATTGTTAATCTTTTAAGTTCTACAAACAAAAATAATTAAGAAAGATTTTGAGAAATTGTTGATCTTTAATTCTATTGGCGAATTCACGGAAACTAAATCCATAATAAGTTCTACAAGCAGAAACAACAAAAAAAAAAAAGTTCTACAAACAGAAACAATTAAGAAAGATTATAAAAATAAATAAATAAAAATACACAGCTCTCCTCTTCATTTTCTCATTTAGTCTTACAAATTACTCATGGGAGTTGCCGGAAAGAGAGAGATTCATAACAAAAGAAGTAAAATACAAAGAATAAATAAGGCTAAAAGTTAATTTTACAGTCTAGTTTTATTCATTTTTTTAATTTTAATGGTAAGTAAATTTTTTTACATTTTGATTGTATGTGCCTAAATATTTTGTGTTAATCTTAAAATTTGAATTGAGTCTAAATCAAAGTATAAAAGAAGAGTACAATGGAAGAATTACTCTCTTTTTTGTTAAAAGAGGTTAAAAGAAGAGCTTATATTATATAAATATCCACCGTAAATATCAGTTCAAGATAAAAAATAAGATGAAAGGTAAATATTGATGGAGACGCAATGAAAGTTCTGTGTTCCAGATGGAACGCATTCTCGCACCCACTTTGTATTTCTGTATCCACTCTCTTTGATTAAGCTCCACGGAACAAATTCTACTAGCTTGTACCTTGTCCCCTTCTAAAATAGCTGCAATGGTTTAAAAAATTAAAATTAAAATGTATAAGATGTAGTATAATTAATATATAAAAACTATAATAATGATGATTATATCATACTATGGACATACATACCTGATGCAACAAGGACAAGAAGAAACAAATGTGTAAAAGAAAGCTTAGTCATGATCTTAAGAAAACTATAGTATATATTGGTTTATGAAATTGTGATATTGGTGATGGTGATTTGGGGTTATTTTATAGAGGTAGGCAAAAGGAAGATGTTTTTTGATAACATTAATTTATGATTTGAAAAAGGAATATTGCTTTGATCATATGGTCGATTTGATTTTGTGTACGTCTAATTCTTAATTTGGTGGTAGAAAAGTTTATAAAAATTATGTTTTCACATTTCAGAAAAAGTAAGGTTTCTTTCTATCAATTTAGAGCAGGTGTATAGCATTAAACCTTGGTGAACAAGTTGGGAGACTTTTTGATGTAGAGACATAGAAGTAATAAATGAAAGGGTTAATCCTTTCAAAAATGAAATGAAATAAAAGGGTGGACGGTGCTAGAAATGGAATCATCAAATGTTATTAGAACTTGCTTAAACTTGTCATCATTGACTAAAATGATCACTATATTATTTTTTTTTGGGTTAATTAAGTTTTTAGTCCCTATAAATATTTGCAGTTTTGTTTTTAGTCCCTATAAAATTAAATCACACTTTTTAGTCCCTACAAAATTTTCCGTTAATGTTTTTAGTCCCTGTTAAATTAAAATTTGTTTAATAATGCTTAAAATTTTAAATTTTTTAATGATTTTTTAGATACTTATTTAAAACATTATAAAACGTTCCGCCGCAATAAGTTAGCTCAAAATTTTATTTTTAGGTTCAAATTTTCATTAGTTTTATCTTGAATTTTTGGCATTTTAAAAAAAATATATTTAATTTATTACATGTTAAAAAATTCTAATTTTTTATAAAAGAGATTATTATAATGTCCTTAACATGTCTGTTAAAAATCATTTAAAAATATAAAAATTTAAGTATAATTAAACAAATTTTAATTTAACAGGGACCAACACATACTATTAGTCCTTGTAAAATTAAAATTTGCTTAATTGTGCTTAAACTTTTACATTTTTTACATATTTTTTACATACTTATTTAGAACATTATACAAAGTTCCTCCGCAAAAAAGTAACTCAAAATTTTATTATTAGGTCCAAATTTTTATTAATATAATCTTGAAATTTTGGCTTTTAGAAAAATTCATATTTAATTCATTACATGTTAAAAAACTAAAAGATTTAATAAAAGAGTGTCTTACGATGTTATTTCCATCTGGTGTTGTTGTACGTTTTCTTGGAGTTCCTTTTTTTTTTTCTGTTGTGAAGAGTTTCTAAGGTCGCAAGAGAGAAGAAAAGTTGGGAGTATGTTGAAAAATGGTTTATTAGTTGGTATGTCTAAGGTCACAGTAATAATAATTAAGGATTAGTGAATTATCAAACATTAAGTTTCTTTTGATGTAAATTTCAATGACTTAAGGCACTAACTTGTTATTTGCAGCCAAATTATATGACATTAACTGCGCCCACATAATAGCAAAACGCATCAGTTATCAATGTATATGACATTTAGTTTCATTTATCATACATTTTTTCCTATTTAAATAAATATTATTGTAATTTGTGTATAAAAAAAAATTAACTAATGTGCTTTTCTGATGATCTAGTCTAGGATATTTGGTGTTATCAATACAATGTCTGGTGGTGAATCAATTTCAAAGACTAAACATAGGGATAATGGAGAAATACTTACTGCTTATATCATCAATGAGGTTAGAACTTCCTATTATTTTATGTTGAGCAATTTAAATTGTTTAGTAAATTATCTAAACTATATATCTCATTGACAGCCGTATGGAGAGATTAGACCTTCCTTTGTTGAGCAATTTATCCACAAATTTGGAATAGAATTTATATTGATTGATGCAAAATCCAATAGACACAAAGTTAAGTTCAATCAAAACATTGAACATCCACTTTTGACTGAGGGGATGGATCAACTTAAGGGAGTTTTATGGTTGGAATGAAAATAAAATGATCTTTATGAAGTTCTTGGGAAATGATTGTTTCCACTTGATTGCATTTCGTGGACATTTGAATGTTAATTCATTGCCATCATACCACACTTGTAGACAAAGAATTGTGGATCTCAACCATTATAAAATGACATTAACTCCTTATATGGCTGCAGATTATCAATTGGTTAGTATCCACTACTCCTTATCAAATGATACATCTCTATATACTTCAAAGTTATTCAAATTGTCAATTTGTTTTTTTCAGACACTGAACATTGACTTTGGTGATTACATTAGAAGCTCAGGCTACTCTGCTATTAATATGTATGGACCTACAGGCACTGAGTACAAATGTGATGTACTAATAAGGGATTGAAAAAAGAAGGCAACAAAGATTGGCAGTGGGTGGAACAAATTTTGTAAAGACAATGGATTCCATGGTGAGGATAAGCTTAAGTTTAAATTTGTGCATATGACTACATCAAATGTAATGAAGGTTTCTAGGATTTAAGTAGTGTGTTGTACGTTACTTGCACTAACATTTAATGAAACTACATTGTTTTGGTAGTCTATTATAAAACTCCTATGTTCATTTCGAATTGTAACAAAAATATGAAAAACCACCAGTCATATATATATACACCTGGAATAAAAAAAGGCAAAGTTAAAGATTGTGCAATTAGTGGTAGGAAAACCTACACACTAATTATATGTCTTTGGCATCAAGCCATTAAAATTACAGACCACCAAATTAGGAAAAACAAAAGGTTAATTTCAAAACACAAGAAGGCTCCAGCATATCACCACCATCTTCCCACCTAAATATCACCACCATCTTCCTACTCTAAGAAGAAACCAGCATCCTCTTCAAAGATTTATCTTTCTTTCATCACCTTAATCTCATTGTTAAAATTAATACTAACAATGTTGAAGATGATCCAGTCTCCTTTCACAAACTTGTATGCTGCAGCGAATTCCTTCCATCCATCTTTAATCTTCACATGCCATGGATAATTTTCATACCAAATAAGACGCCTCTTGTTCTCCCCTACTGGTCCACGAAGAATCACCTCATGCCAAACAGTTTCCCTCATATAGTCACCCATCTCTTGAGGCACAGTCTATGTGAAACAAACAAACAAACCAACACAGTCAGACTAAAACCAATAGATAATTGTTACAGATCAAATAACCTACAAACAATTAAGGAATATTAAACATGGATATGATACTTACAATTTCTAAGGTCTGGGTAGGATCCTCAATCAATTTCATGGTGAAGACAACTGCTTTGCGAAGGCCTTATGCCATGTCGGGAAAGACGGAGGGTAGTTCTTATATGCAAGATGATCAACGTGAAACACGCTGTGTCCCTGATAGCTTAAGAAGATGTAGTGGTTCCCTTGCAATCTGAAAACCTCCCTTAAACGCAACCATCCATCAGTTAAACATGGGTCATCATAATCTTGGTTGCACCGGACCACAAAGGTGTTTCCATCCTTGTCAACCAACGTCTAAAACTAACCCAAGTATCTACGATACTCTCGATAGAACCGTGGTTCAATCTCAGTAATAAAACAAACTCCTTGACGATTATAAACATTCCTTCGAAGACAAAGTCCTATTCTAAACATGGTCTTTTAAAAACAAAGTAATTCCTTCAAAGACAGAGTCTTATAGATTCAAAACATTCCTTTAAGGTAATTCAAAGACAGAGTCTTATACTAAACATGGTCTTTCAAAAACAAAGTAATTCCTTCGATTCAAGAGTCCATTAGTTTCAAAACATACTTTCAAAAATAAGTCAAAGACAGTCTTATACTAAACATGGTCTTATAAAAACAAAGTAATTCCTTCAATTCAAGAGTCCATTACTTTCAAAACATACCTTCAAAATTAAGTCAAAGACAATCCTATACTAAACATGGTCTTATAAAAACAAAGTAATTCCTTCAATGAATAGAGTCATATAGTTTCAAATCATTCCTTCAAAACCATTCAAAGACACAGTCTTATACTAAACATGGTTTTTTAAACAGAGTCTTAATCTATTCTTAGTTGTTTATCAAAACCTGATTCCTTCAAAACAATCCGTTTTATTCTAAACGTTCTTCTTCTGCAAAGTTTTAAATCATAATGAACACAGAACACAGATTCATAAATTAGCAACATGCATGTGTATGATACTGATAAATTATACAGAGTATTTTTTCCATACAAACTAACTTTACACAGAAAAATCATATTGATAGAAGTCAAAGTCATCGTGCATGAAAAAGGAATCATGAAAAATGTTAATGAGAAATGAAAAATTAATGGCTAACCTGATTCTTCACATGGACGGTCATGAAGTGTGACAGACTCTGTCTGATGCAAACATCTTTCTTCGTCACCTTTACCATCGCCATAGCCATAGACATCTTCAGCTGAAACTTAAGGAAAAGTAAAAAAAAAAAAAAAAGGTTAATAAAAGAAGAACCTTTTTTGAAACTTATCAAAGAATGTGAAGGGAAAAGATGTGATTGAATAGATGATGTGGTTTATATAGACATTAATGAAAATGTGTAAACTGATCAGAATATCAGTCGTGTTTAATCTGACTGATGGATGAAATGAATTGAGTGTTGTGGGAGGCGATTTGACTGCTCCGAAACCACATTAAATTTCTAAAATGTGACTTTTTCAATGTGTCATCATTAGTTGGTGCTTGTTAACCCTAATTTTTTTTGAATTACGTTCAGTCATATAGTTACTTAATAAATAATAAAAAACGGATGATGTACTTGACATATTTTAGCTAATGAAATGCAATGAATTTATTCCTTAAAAAATAATAATAATAAAAAACGCATATGTATTATTATTTAAAGAAGTTGAACAATTGTTTATAGTATTGCTACTTAAAGTATGTATTATTTTAAGGAAAATAATGTGGTAAAAAAAACATTATTTTAAGGAAAAGTATTTTAAGCAATTTATGTCATTAAAAAAAATTAGAATGACTAAAGAGTAGTGATATATATATATATATATGGGTTATGATAGAAGACACCTTTTGTGAAGGTGTCTTTTATCAAGTTACTCTATGAGCATTTGTTAAAAGACACCAACTACTTTTTATGAAGGTGTCTTTTATCAAAGTTATAACTAAAAAAGTGAAAATCACACCTTGAGGTGTGACTTGATAAAAGACACCACACTACTTTTTATGAAGGTGTCTTGTAACATAACCCTATATATATATATATATATATATATATATATATATATATAGGGTTTTGCTAGAAGACACCTTTTGTGAAGCTGTCTTTTAGCAAGTTATAACTAAAAAGTTGATAATCACACCTTAAGGTGTGGATTGCTAAAACAATTTCATCGGTGTCTTCTAGCAAAACACACACACACACAAATATATATATATATATATATATATATATATATATACAATTTCACTCCATGCTAGCAACACACATTCTAACACACACTTTTCAACATACTATTTGATTGGTTAAAATTCACATGAGACCCACCAAACTTATTTGGGACCCACATGATTTGGTGGGACTCGTGTGAGTTTTAATCAATCAAAGAGAGTGTGTTCGAAAGTGTGTGTTAGAATGTGTGTTGCTAGCATTCCTCTAAATATAATGGACATGTCTCTGCAAGTATGTATAAAATTAATCTTGGCATGATCTAGATTAGGGGCGGGAATCGGTTTGGTTCAGTTCAGGTTCAAATCCCCAAGTTCGAGTTCAATAACCTTATTGAACCAAATTTTCAATTCTGGTAGTTTGGGTTCGGTTATTTTGAGTAGAAACTGATCGGGTCTCTGGGTTGATGAGGATGATGAAAAATCCAGTAACAACCCCACAAATCCAAAAAAAACAACAGGACAATTAACACTCCTTAAACATCCCCTCTGTTAGTAGCAATAACAACGAGCTTTTTCTTTAAGCATCCAATACAGTCAGCATCAACAACCAAGAGAAAAGAAACAAATCTAAAGATTAACACAACATTACCAAAAATACCTGATCCATATGAATACAATGCAGTGTACTCTTTTCTAAGGTTTATTGTTGCCGCTATCCACATTTTCAGCATAAATTCCACAAGCACACCAACACAGCTATCAATAATGGTTCCTACAGGATACCAAATCAGGTTAAATTTTCTACTTTTACTTTATTTTGTTTTATACGATACTTGATCTACACGATACTTGATCTACACGATACTTGTTCTACACAAAAAGCTAAACAATTACATCTATATGCCTTAATATACAATTTTTTTACAAACCCTAATTAAACATACCCACTAATTCCAATCACTTGCTCTAATTTTTGCAAATACATAACTATTTACTGAATTTCAATCAAAAATTTGGTACATACGATTTTATACTATATAATCAGATTAATTTTTTAGGTTTACATGTTTGCTTAATACATATATAATTATATTACAGTGTATAATTTTGTGTTCTGTTGCAACACTGTTATTTTCTATTTCACATTGCCAAAGTTAACACAACTACATATTATTTACCTCAACATTTGATTTTCTTCCTTTACATTTGTTTTTTCATACAATATTGGTAACTATTAAATCACTATTATAAATATATATATATATATATATATATATATATATATATATATCATTTTCAACAATTTTATTAAATAATACCAATTTCATATTTTACCTAATAAATTTGTGTACACTAACAACAATGTTGGGAAAGGATGTTCACATTCAGTTGCATCAGTGTTTGAGAGAACAATTTACCCAAATTAGATCATATTAATGTACTCTTCTTTTTTCAATACATGTTTAAATTGTATAAATTTAATCATGACTTAATGCCTATTTTATGATATATTTAGAATGATATTGAAGTTTCACCTGAATTTGTTGCAAACTGGAAGGATGTACTGGCTACTAACTCATTTGGAGCAATCAAATATCCTGTGGATAATTTCTTTGAAATCTATGCATCATGTATCGTGTCTGAATTCAAAATTCGTCCTAGTATTGTGATTGCAACATATTGTCGTTTCCTCGAACCACTGAAAGTTATTCTGAACTATGAGCCTAACTTCAACCAGTATAATATGAGGATTGTTGACAATGAAGGGAAAGATATACTATACTTCGGATTTCATCACCCTGTTAATCACCATACTATGAAACTTGCTGATCATAATTACCAGGTTAACCCCCAATTCATATCAATTGTAAGAAATGGTGGAAAAACTTTCATTCCAGTTGGCTTTGCAATGAGATTGATGAATCTGCAGGAAGTTTTCAATGAATTGGAACTCGAAGATGAAGAATAATATATTGTTTATCCTTTTGAATGGACTCAAGATATATCCAACAAACCTTATTTCATTTCAGTTTGTACAGATCTATTGCAACAATATATATTTAGTGCTAATTATTATATACATGTGGTTGGATCGAACGGCATCTAAATCACATACATTATCAATATTTACTTCTTAAATATAAAATTGGTCATCACTTTAGTGATACAGGAACATGATGGGATAACTCAAACATTACTCTTCAGAACTTTATATATTGATAGCATGCTTACTATATACAATTAAATACAGCAAATGAGATTCTCTGTTCTTGTTCAATTTCAGACTTATTTTTTGTTTTTACTATATGGTGGATATGCTAAGAATCTTAAACACAACTTTAATTATGTACATACTAAGACTATTATGTACTACTGGAAATAAAATATAACTTACAATTCACTATATATGCAATAATTAAGATCAATATCATGTATTGCTACAAATCAATAATACATCCTCAAAGCATAGACAATACCATAATGGCTGCTCACAATATTATGATTCAAAGAGGGCCACTAGATCATTTCTCAGCTATCAAATCGGATTTCACGGTATTAATTTATTTACGTTTCTAACTCCATTATAGACTCCATGTTTAGTTACATTACTCAATGTATCTTTACAATTTTAGTAACACCTTTATTTAATGCTTTTAATTACAGACACATGTTGAAATCGATCCAACATTTGTGTTTAAGATTTGGTTGAATCTTTTTAAACAACATTTTGTTATATAATAAAAAGGCTTTAGGGAATTGATTAGTAACACAATAAACTCTAATCAATGCGTTATATGTAAAAATATCGCCATGTAAATCAACGATATCAAAAAAAATCAGCAAACAACTGACAAGCCTGATGAAAAGTATCGGGATTCTTACAGAGAGCATCAAAAACTGGATTCAACATAGATATATGAGGATAAAAGCTTCCCCTAACCCACTTCAATGCAGATTGAACATTTCCTTGGTCGCAAAGACCTTTCACCAATATCCCATTACTGATCTGATAAGATGCAATCCCATAAAAATCAGATGAATTATAAAACTGAATAGCCTCAACAACCTTCCCAAAAGAACAAAGAGGTTTCAACAAAGTATTCAAAGTAAAACCAGTGGATTGGAACCCTAATTTGAATACTTCCCCAAAAAAAAGACAAGAAGTAACCCAAGCGTTTAGCATCAGCATAGCACTTCATGAGAATGTTATAGGAAACTAAATCAAGAGAAATACCCATTTTCAGCATCTCAGTGTAAGAATCGACAACAACACCATTAGTTTTGGGGAATGTTTTTGCTATTGAACTTAGCAAATGATTGAACTCGTGTGTTGGAGGAGTAGGTCTTCAATCAACATACCTTCAAAAGCAGCGATTGCATCATGGTACTTGAAGAATATGAGTTTCTGAATGTTGTTGGGTTTGGAGCATGGTAATGGTAATGTTGATCTGAAACGACTGAACCTCTTTGCAGTGGCAATTTTTGGACAGAAACAACTTCCCATTATCGTCATCGTGTGTGTTTAGATTAATGGAGTCGGCGTGTGTCCGTTTTGTTATGAGCTCACCGTCACCGAAATGAATGTCTAGTGTTTGTAGTACAAATGAAATGAAGCTCTCTATTTAAATTTTTATTCTTTTAAATAGTTGAGAGAGAGAGAGAGAGAGAGAGAGAGGATTGTATATAATATTTATTATTTTAGACATTAATGTATTAATTAATATTCATATCTTATCTTCTACTATTCTATCTATAACTAAATAAACTAACCTTTTTTTTAGATCAATCATTACAATGTTTGTCATATATTCCATTTAAGATAGAGTTTATATGTAATAAGACTATATCTAATATATTATGGCAAACATAACAAATTATGCTTATTGTAACACTAAATATAAGTGTTAATTACTATCTTTTCCGACCAACTTAATGCAACTTTCATTTAATGTATACTTCACCTACTATCATACCATATTTAATATGTTACACCTAATCATTTATCTTTGCTGCTTAAATCAAATTATATGCCATATACTATTATTATTCCTACTTTTACGTATATAACAAATCAAATTCCTCCTTAAAAAAAATCAAATTCAATTTTTTTATTAACATATAAATCAAAAAGAAATTGTAATAAACTTTCAATGTACTCGTGCGTCAGCACGTGTATTTTTACTATTAAATTACTAAGAGACCCACAAACATTATTCCTTGATTATTTGCCCAAAACCTGTTTTAATATCCTAGATTTCCGCTAACAACACCCGTTCGCCTCTTAACCTAGAGGGTGAGACCACCCTCCTTGGTTTCAATATAGATATGTGAGATTTCTGCTTACAGCTCCCGCGTAAACACTCGCCTCTCAACCTTCTTGTTTCTCTTGAACACTCGCATCTCTCAATCCTCTCACCTCTCAAACATCAATTTTTTGCTATTCAATAACAATGGCAAAAACTATTTCAAAAGGAAAACAACAAAAAAAACAAACAATGACAGAAACTTTAATCGTCGAAACTGAAACTACTACGAAACAACCATTCAAAGGATTTTCACGTCGAAATAGTGAGTTTTTGTTTTATCGTCTTAAATTGGAATTGGTGTTTTTTTAGTTTAGTTGTTAAAAATAAAGATTTGATTGAAAAATTTCAGGGTGTTGGACTATGAAATGTTTGAAACACTTATTTTCTAAATTCAGTCTTGCAGTGTTTGACGTTTACTGAGCCCTTAGTTGCATATCTGCTAAGTGACGGACATAAAAGTTCATGTAAGCAATACATTTACTTTCAACAATGATTTGTTTTTAACAATGGGCAATAGGAAACTATGGGAAGTAAGAAATGATTTGTGTCAATGATTTATAGTTTATGGTATGGAAAACTTGAGGCAATATTTTATATTCCTTATGCCATTAGCCTTGCAGTAATAAATTCTGGCCAGAAAAACTAGAGATATAATGTCTTCAAATAAACAACTAGACTATAATATCTTCTAGGATTTTCTTTTTTAAAAGGACAACAAAATTAAAATATTGTACTAATTTCATTGATTTTTCTTAACTTGTTTAATGTCATTCGCTACATTGTAATAAGTAATCACCACTCATTTGTGATAACTATCTTGTGTGGACGTAATTGTACTAACAATGATATAGTTCAAATCTTGTTGTCGTGCTATGGACGGTAACAACTTGTCAAGAAACAATTAGACAGTTAACTTTAAATTTTGAATACTCTATAGATTAATATTATTTCGTTTGTTATTACGTGTGCATCAAACACATAATAGGATAAATGTTTGTTGTGTCTCTATCCTATCATGTCACTAAAAATCGAGGATAAGAAGTTTGTTGTCCCAATTAGTCAACTCATTGTCTTTGATATGGAACCACGTCATGAAGTTTACTTCATGATAGTATATATCATATGTGTAAAGCATTTAGAGTTAAACAAGTGCTTAGACTTGGTGTGTATTTAAGTTGAGAACATGAATTGTGCGATTCAGTGAGGGTTGATTGCAATGATTTTCTTTTAACAATATTTACATTGATGAATGAAGGAAATTTATGGTTCATAACATTTCTAATTATATTTTTCAATTTTATCTTTATAGGTCGGATTGTTGGGTTTTCGCGCTTTGTGCAATTCAGAATCATGTTAGTGATGTCCTTAAAGAACCTGGAAGAATACTATGTCCACATGATATGGTTGACATTCTGCAGAATCATGATATGGTTCGCCTCTCAACCTTCTTGTTTCTCTTGAACACTCGCATCTCTCAATCCTCTCACCTCTCAAACATCAATTTTTTGCGTGTTCAATAACAATGGCAAAAACTATTTCAAAAGGAAAACAACAAAAAAACAAACAATGACAGAAACTTTAATCGTCGAAACTGAAACTACTACGAAACAACCATTCAAAGGATTTTCACGTCGAAATTGTGAGTTTTTGTTTTATCGTCTTAAATTGGAATTGGTGTTTTTTTAGTTTAGTTGTTAAAAATGAAGATTTGATTGAAAAATTTCAGGGTGTTGGACTATGAAATGTTTGAAACACTTATTTCCTAAATTCAGTCTTGCAGTGTTTGACGTTTACTGAGCCCTTAGTTGCATATCTGCTAAGTGACGGACATAAAAGTTCATGTAAGCAATACATTTACTTTCAACAATGATTTGTTTTTAACAATGGGCAATAGGAAACTATGGGAAGTAAGAAATGATTTGTGTCAATGATTTATAGTTTCTGGTATGGAAAACTTGAGGCAATATTTTATATTCCTTATGCCATTAGCCTTGCAGTAATAAATTCTGGCCAGAAAAACTAGAGATATAATGTCTTCAAATAAACAACTAGACTATAATATCTTCTAGGATTTTCTTTTTTAAAAGGACAACAAAATTAAAATATTGTACTAATTTCATTGATTTTTCTTAACTTGTTTAATGTCATTCGCTACATTGTAATAAGTAATCACCACTCATTTGTGATAACTATCTTGTGTGGACGTAATTGTACTAACAATGATATAGTTCAAATCTTGTTGTCGTGCTATGGACGGTAACAACTTGTCAAGAAACAATTAGACAGTTAACTTTAAATTTTGAATACTCTATAGATTAATATTATTTCGTTTGTTATTACGTGTGCATCAAACACATAATAGGATAAATGTTTGTTGTGTCTCTATCCTATCATGTCACTAAAAATCGAGGATAAGAAGTTTGTTGTCCCAATTAGTCAACTCATTGTCTTTGATATGGAACCACGTCATGAAGTTTACTTCATGATAGTATATATCATATGTGTAAAGCATTTAGAGTTAAACAAGTGCTTAGACTTGGTGTGTATTTAAGTTGAGAACATGAATTGTGCGATTCAGTGAGGGTTGATTGCAATGATTTTCTTTTAACAATATTTACATTGATGAATGAAGGAAATTTATGGTTCATAACATTTCTAATTATATTTTTCAATTTTATCTTTATAGGTCGGATTGTTGGGTTTTCGCGCTTTGTGCAATTCAGAATCATGTTAGTGATGTCCTTAAAGAACCTGGAAGAATACTATGTCCACATGATATGGTTGACATTCTGCAGAATCATGATATGGTTCGCCTCTCAACCTTCTTGTTTCTCTTGAACACTCGCATCTCTCAATCCTCTCACCTCTCAAACATCA
This sequence comes from Medicago sativa, assembly GCF_051527215.1. Taxonomy (NCBI): domain Eukaryota; kingdom Viridiplantae; phylum Streptophyta; class Magnoliopsida; order Fabales; family Fabaceae; genus Medicago; species Medicago sativa. The sequence goes on from NC_140749.1 coordinate 53,193,089, forward strand.
ATTTTTTGCGTGTTTAATAACAATGGCAAAAACTATTTCAAAAGGAAAACAACAAAAAAACAAACAATGACAGAAACTTTAATCGTCGAAACTGAAACTACTACGAAACAACCATTCAAAGGATTTTCACGTCGAAATTGTGAGTTTTTGTTTTATCGTCTTAAATTGGAATTGGTGTTTTTTTAGTTTAGTTGTTAAAAATGAAGATTTGATTGAAAAATTTCAGGGTGTTGGACTTTGAAATGTTTGAAACACTTATTTCCTAAATTCAGTCTTGCAGTGTTTGACGTTTACTGAGCCCTTAGTTGCATATCTGCTAAGTGACGGACATAAAAGTTCATGTAAGCAATACATTTACTTTCAACAATGATTTGTTTTTAACAATGGGCAATAGGAAACTATGGGAAGTAAGAAATGATTTGTGTCAATGATTTATAGTTTCTGGTATGGAAAACTTGAGGCAATATTTTATATTCCTTATGCCATTAGCCTTGCAGTAATAAATTCTGGCCAGAAAAACTAGAGACATAATGTCTTCAAATAAACAACTAGACTATAATATCTTCTAGGATTTTCTTTTTTAAAAGGACAACAAAATTAAAATATTGTACTAATTTCATTGATTTTTCTTAACTTTTTTAATGTCATTCGCTTCATTGTAATAAGTAATCACCACTCATTTGTGATAACTATCTTGTGTGGACGTAATTGTACTAACAATGGTATAGTTCAAATCTTGTTGTCGTGCTATGGACGGTAACAACTTGTCAAGAAACAATTAGACAGTTAACTTTAAATTTTGAATACTCTATAGATTAATATTATTTCGTTTGTTATTACGTGTGCATCAAACACATAATAGGATAAATGTTTGTTGTGTCTCTATCCTATCATGTCACTAAAAATCGAGGATAAGAAGTTTGTTGTCCCAATTAGTCAACTCATTGTCTTTGATATGGAACCACGTCATGAAGTTTACTTCATGATAGTATATATCATATGTGTAAAGCATTTAGAGTTAAACAAGTGCTTAGACTTGGTGTGTATTTAAGTTGAGAACATGAATTGTGCGATTCAGTGAGGGTTGATTGCAATGATTTTCTTTTAACAATATTTACATTGATGAATGAAGGAAATTTATGGTTCATAACATTTCTAATTATATTTTTCAATTTTATCTTTATAGGTCGGATTGTTGGGTTTTTGCGCTTTGTGCAATTCAGAATCATGTTAGTGATGTCCTTAAAGAACCTGGAAGAATACTATGTCCACATGATATGGTTGACATTCTGCAGAATCATGATATGGTTCGCCTCTCAACCTTCTTGTTTCTCTTGAACACTCGCATCTCTCAATCCTCTCACCTCTCAAACATCAATTTTTTGCGTGTTCAATAACAATGGCAAAAACTATTTCAAAAGGAAAACAACAAAAAAACAAACAATGACAGAAACTTTAATCGTCGAAACTGAAACTACTATGAAACAACCATTCAAAGGATTTTCACGTCGAAATTGTGAGTTTTTGTTTTATCGTCTTAAATTGGAATTGGTGTTTTTTTAGTTTAGTTGTTAAAAATGAAGATTTGATTGAAAAATTTCAGGGTGTTGGACTTTGAAATGTTTGAAACACTTATTCCCTAAATTCAGTCTTGCAGTGTTTGACGTTTACTGAGCCCTTAGTTGCATATCTGCTAACTGACGGACATAAAAGTTCATGTAAGCAATACATTTACTTTCAACAATGATTTGTTTTTAACAATGGGCAATAGAAAACTATGGGAAGTAAGAAATGATTTGTGTCAATGATTTATAGTTTCTGGTATGGAAAACTTGAGGCAATATTTTATATTCCTTATGTCATTAGCCTTGCAGTAATAAATTCTGGCCAGAAAAACTAGAGATATAATGTCTTCAAATAAACAACTAGACTATAATATCTTCTAGGATTTTCTTTTTTATAAGGACAACAAAATTAAAATATTGTACTAATTTCATTGATTTTTCTTAACTTGTTTAATGTCATTCGCTACATTGTAATAAGTAATCACCACTCATTTGTGATAACTATCTTGTGTGGACGTAATTGTACTAACAATGGTATAGTTCAAATCTTGTTGTCGTGCTATGGACGGTAACAACTTGTCAAGAAACAATTAGACAGTTAACTTTAAATTTTGAATACTCCATAAATTAATATTATTTCATTTGTTATTACGTGTGCATCAAACACATAATAGGATAAATGTTTGTTGTGTCTCTATCCTATCATGTCACTAAAAATCGAGGATAAGAAGTTTGTTGTCCCAATTAGTCAACTCATTGTCTTTGATATGCAACCACGTCATGAAGTTTACTTCATGATAGTATATATCATATGTGTAAAGCATTTAGAGTTAAACAAGTGCTTAGACTTGATGTGTATTTAAGTTGAGAACATGAATTGTGCGATTCAGTGAGGGTTGATTGCAATGATTTTCTTTTAACAATATTTACATTGATCAATGAAGGAAATTTATGGTTCATAACATTTCTAATTATATTTTTCAATTTTATCTTTATAGGTCGGATTGTTGGGTTTTCGCGCTTTGTGCAACTCAGAATCATGTTAGTGATGTCCTTAAAGAACCTGGAAGAATACTATGTCCACATGATATGGTTGACATTCTGCAGAATCATGATATGGTTCGCCTCTCAACCTTCTTGTTTCTCTTGAACACTCGCATCTCTCAATCCTCTCACCTCTCAAACATCAATTTTTTGCGTGTTCAATAACAATGGCAAAAACTATTTCAAAAGGAAAACAACAAAAAAACAAACAATGACAGAAACTTTAATCGTCGAAACTGAAACTACTACGAAACAACCATTCAAAGGATTTTCACGTCGAAATTGTGAGTTTTTGTTTTATCGTCTTAAATTGGAATTGGTGTTTTTTTAGTTTAGTTGTTAAAAATGAAGATTTGATTGAAAAATTTCAGGGTGTTGGACTATGAAATGTTTGAAACACTTATTTCCTAAATTCAGTCTTGCAGTGTTTGACGTTTACTGAGCCCTTAGTTGCATATCTGCTAAGTGACGGACATAAAAGTTCATGTAAGCAATACATTTACTTTCAACAATGATTTGTTTTTAACAATGGGCAATAGGAAACTATGGGAAGTAAGAAATGATTTGTGTCAATGATTTATAGTTTCTGGTATGGAAAACTTGAGGCAATATTTTATATTCCTTATGCCATTAGCCTTGCAGTAATAAATTCTGGCCAGAAAAACTAGAGATATAATGTCTTCAAATAAACAACTAGACTATAATATCTTCTAGGATTTTCTTTTTTAAAAGGACAACAAAATTAAAATATTGTACTAATTTCATTGATTTTTCTTAACTTGTTTAATGTCATTCGCTACATTGTAATAAGTAATCACCACTCATTTGTGATAACTATCTTGTGTGGACGTAATTGTACTAACAATGATATAGTTCAAATCTTGTTGTCGTGCTATGGACGGTAACAACTTGTCAAGAAACAATTAGACAGTTAACTTTAAATTTTGAATACTCTATAGATTAATATTATTTCGTTTGTTATTACGTGTGCATCAAACACATAATAGGATAAATGTTTGTTGTGTCTCTATCCTATCATGTCACTAAAAATCGAGGATAAGAAGTTTGTTGTCCCAATTAGTCAACTCATTGTCTTTGATATGGAACCACGTCATGAAGTTTACTTCATGATAGTATATATCATATGTGTAAAGCATTTAGAGTTAAACAAGTGCTTAGACTTGGTGTGTATTTAAGTTGAGAACATGAATTGTGCGATTCAGTGAGGGTTGATTGCAATGATTTTCTTTTAACAATATTTACATTGATGAATGAAGGAAATTTATGGTTCATAACATTTCTAATTATATTTTTCAATTTTATCTTTATAGGTCGGATTGTTGGGTTTTTGCGCTTTGTGCAATTCAGAATCATGTTAGTGATGTCCTTAAAGAACCTGGAAGAATACTATGTCCACATGATATGGTTGACATTCTGCAGAATCATGATATGGTTCGCCTCTCAACCTTCTTGTTTCTCTTGAACACTCGCATCTCTCAATCCTCTCACCTCTCAAACATCAATTTTTTGCGTGTTCAATAACAATGGCAAAAACTATTTCAAAAGGAAAACAACAAAAAAACAAACAATGACAGAAACTTTAATCGTCGAAACTGAAACTACTATGAAACAACCATTCAAAGGATTTTCACGTCGAAATTGTGAGTTTTTGTTTTATCGTCTTAAATTGGAATTGGTGTTTTTTTAGTTTAGTTGTTAAAAATGAAGATTTGATTGAAAAATTTCAGGGTGTTGGACTTTGAAATGTTTGAAACACTTATTCCCTAAATTCAGTCTTGCAGTGTTTGACGTTTACTGAGCCCTTAGTTGCATATCTGCTAACTGACGGACATAAAAGTTCATGTAAGCAATACATTTACTTTCAACAATGATTTGTTTTTAACAATGGGCAATAGAAAACTATGGGAAGTAAGAAATGATTTGTGTCAATGATTTATAGTTTCTGGTATGGAAAACTTGAGGCAATATTTTATATTCCTTATGTCATTAGCCTTGCAGTAATAAATTCTGGCCAGAAAAACTAGAGATATAATGTCTTCAAATAAACAACTAGACTATAATATCTTCTAGGATTTTCTTTTTTATAAGGACAACAAAATTAAAATATTGTACTAATTTCATTGATTTTTCTTAACTTGTTTAATGTCATTCGCTACATTGTAATAAGTAATCACCACTCATTTGTGATAACTATCTTGTGTGGACGTAATTGTACTAACAATGGTATAGTTCAAATCTTGTTGTCGTGCTATGGACGGTAACAACTTGTCAAGAAACAATTAGACAGTTAACTTTAAATTTTGAATACTCCATAAATTAATATTATTTCATTTGTTATTACGTGTGCATCAAACACATAATAGGATAAATGTTTGTTGTGTCTCTATCCTATCATGTCACTAAAAATCGAGGATAAGAAGTTTGTTGTCCCAATTAGTCAACTCATTGTCTTTGATATGCAACCACGTCATGAAGTTTACTTCATGATAGTATATATCATATGTGTAAAGCATTTAGAGTTAAACAAGTGCTTAGACTTGATGTGTATTTAAGTTGAGAACATGAATTGTGCGATTCAGTGAGGGTTGATTGCAATGATTTTCTTTTAACAATATTTACATTGATCAATGAAGGAAATTTATGGTTCATAACATTTCTAATTATATTTTTCAATTTTATCTTTATAGGTCGGATTGTTGGGTTTTCGCGCTTTGTGCAACTCAGAATCATGTTAGTGATGTCCTTAAAGAACCTGGAAGAATACTATGTCCACATGATATGGTTGACATTCTGCAGAATCATGATATGGTTCGCCTCTCAACCTTCTTGTTTCTCTTGAACACTCGCATCTCTCAATCCTCTCACCTCTCAAACATCAATTTTTTGCGTGTTCAATAACAATGGCAAAAACTATTTCAAAAGGAAAACAACAAAAAAACAAACAATGACAGAAACTTTAATCGTCGAAACTGAAACTACTACGAAACAACCATTCAAAGGATTTTCACGTCGAAATTGTGAGTTTTTGTTTTATCGTCTTAAATTGGAATTGGTGTTTTTTTAGTTTAGTTGTTAAAAATGAAGATTTGATTGAAAAATTTCAGGGTGTTGGACTATGAAATGTTTGAAACACTTATTTCCTAAATTCAGTCTTGCAGTGTTTGACGTTTACTGAGCCCTTAGTTGCATATCTGCTAAGTGACGGACATAAAAGTTCATGTAAGCAATACATTTACTTTCAACAATGATTTGTTTTTAACAATGGGCAATAGGAAACTATGGGAAGTAAGAAATGATTTGTGTCAATGATTTATAGTTTCTGGTATGGAAAACTTGAGGCAATATTTTATATTCCTTATGCCATTAGCCTTGCAGTAATAAATTCTGGCCAGAAAAACTAGAGATATAATGTCTTCAAATAAACAACTAGACTATAATATCTTCTAGGATTTTCTTTTTTAAAAGGACAACAAAATTAAAATATTGTACTAATTTCATTGATTTTTCTTAACTTGTTTAATGTCATTCGCTACATTGTAATAAGTAATCACCACTCATTTGTGATAACTATCTTGTGTGGACGTAATTGTACTAACAATGATATAGTTCAAATCTTGTTGTCGTGCTATGGACGGTAACAACTTGTCAAGAAACAATTAGACAGTTAACTTTAAATTTTGAATACTCTATAGATTAATATTATTTCGTTTGTTATTACGTGTGCATCAAACACATAATAGGATAAATGTTTGTTGTGTCTCTATCCTATCATGTCACTAAAAATCGAGGATAAGAAGTTTGTTGTCCCAATTAGTCAACTCATTGTCTTTGATATGGAACCACGTCATGAAGTTTACTTCATGATAGTATATATCATATGTGTAAAGCATTTAGAGTTAAACAAGTGCTTAGACTTGGTGTGTATTTAAGTTGAGAACATGAATTGTGCGATTCAGTGAGGGTTGATTGCAATGATTTTCTTTTAACAATATTTACATTGATGAATGAAGGAAATTTATGGTTCATAACATTTCTAATTATATTTTTCAATTTTATCTTTATAGGTCGGATTGTTGGGTTTTCGCGCTTTGTGCAATTCAGAATCATGTTAGTGATGTCCTTAAAGAACCTGGAAGAATACTATGTCCACATGATATGGTTGACATTCTGCAGAATCATGATATGGTTCGCCTCTCAACCTTCTTGTTTCTCTTGAACACTCGCATCTCTCAATCCTCTCACCTCTCAAACATCAATTTTTTGCGTGTTTAATAACAATGGCAAAAACTATTTCAAAAGGAAAACAACAAAAAAACAAACAATGACAGAAACTTTAATCGTCGAAACTGAAACTACTACGAAACAACCATTCAAAGGATTTTCACGTCGAAATTGTGAGTTTTTGTTTTATCGTCTTAAATTGGAATTGGTGTTTTTTTAGTTTAGTTGTTAAAAATGAAGATTTGATTGAAAAATTTCAGGGTGTTGGACTTTGAAATGTTTGAAACACTTATTTCCTAAATTCAGTCTTGCAGTGTTTGACGTTTACTGAGCCCTTAGTTGCATATCTGCTAAGTGACGGACATAAAAGTTCATGTAAGCAATACATTTACTTTCAACAATGATTTGTTTTTAACAATGGGCAATAGGAAACTATGGGAAGTAAGAAATGATTTGTGTCAATGATTTATAGTTTCTGGTATGGAAAACTTGAGGCAATATTTTATATTCCTTATGCCATTAGCCTTGCAGTAATAAATTCTGGCCAGAAAAACTAGAGACATAATGTCTTCAAATAAACAACTAGACTATAATATCTTCTAGGATTTTCTTTTTTAAAAGGACAACAAAATTAAAATATTGTACTAATTTCATTGATTTTTCTTAACTTTTTTAATGTCATTCGCTTCATTGTAATAAGTAATCACCACTCATTTGTGATAACTATCTTGTGTGGACGTAATTGTACTAACAATGGTATAGTTCAAATCTTGTTGTCGTGCTATGGACGGTAACAACTTGTCAAGAAACAATTAGACAGTTAACTTTAAATTTTGAATACTCTATAGATTAATATTATTTCGTTTGTTATTACGTGTGCATCAAACACATAATAGGATAAATGTTTGTTGTGTCTCTATCCTATCATGTCACTAAAAATCGAGGATAAGAAGTTTGTTGTCCCAATTAGTCAACTCATTGTCTTTGATATGGAACCACGTCATGAAGTTTACTTCATGATAGTATATATCATATGTGTAAAGCATTTAGAGTTAAACAAGTGCTTAGACTTGGTGTGTATTTAAGTTGAGAACATGAATTGTGCGATTCAGTGAGGGTTGATTGCAATGATTTTCTTTTAACAATATTTACATTGATGAATGAAGGAAATTTATGGTTCATAACATTTCTAATTATATTTTTCAATTTTATCTTTATAGGTCGGATTGTTGGGTTTTTGCGCTTTGTGCAATTCAGAATCATGTTAGTGATGTCCTTAAAGAACCTGGAAGAATACTATGTCCACATGATATGGTTGACATTCTGCAGAATCATGATATGGTTCGCCTCTCAACCTTCTTGTTTCTCTTGAACACTCGCATCTCTCAATCCTCTCACCTCTCAAACATCAATTTTTTGCGTGTTCAATAACAATGGCAAAAACTATTTCAAAAGGAAAACAACAAAAAAACAAACAATGACAGAAACTTTAATCGTCGAAACTGAAACTACTATGAAACAACCATTCAAAGGATTTTCACGTCGAAATTGTGAGTTTTTGTTTTATCGTCTTAAATTGGAATTGGTGTTTTTTTAGTTTAGTTGTTAAAAATGAAGATTTGATTGAAAAATTTCAGGGTGTTGGACTTTGAAATGTTTGAAACACTTATTCCCTAAATTCAGTCTTGCAGTGTTTGACGTTTACTGAGCCCTTAGTTGCATATCTGCTAACTGACGGACATAAAAGTTCATGTAAGCAATACATTTACTTTCAACAATGATTTGTTTTTAACAATGGGCAATAGGAAACTATGGGAAGTAAGAAATGATTTGTGTCAATGATTTATAGTTTCTGGTATGGAAAACTTGAGGCAATATTTTATATTCCTTATGTCATTAGCCTTGCAGTAATAAATTCTGGCCAGAAAAACTAGAGATATAATGTCTTCAAATAAACAACTAGACTATAATATCTTCTAGGATTTTCTTTTTTATAAGGACAACAAAATTAAAATATTGTACTAATTTCATTGATTTTTCTTAACTTGTTTAATGTCATTCGCTACATTGTAATAAGTAATCACCACTCATTTGTGATAACTATCTTGTGTGGACGTAATTGTACTAACAATGGTATAGTTCAAATCTTGTTGTCGTGCTATGGACGGTAACAACTTGTCAAGAAACAATTAGACAGTTAACTTTAAATTTTGAATACTCCATAAATTAATATTATTTCATTTGTTATTACGTGTGCATCAAACACATAATAGGATAAATGTTTGTTGTGTCTCTATCCTATCATGTCACTAAAAATCGAGGATAAGAAGTTTGTTGTCCCAATTAGTCAACTCATTGTCTTTGATATGCAACCACGTCATGAAGTTTACTTCATGATAGTATATATCATATGTGTAAAGCATTTAGAGTTAAACAAGTGCTTAGACTTGATGTGTATTTAAGTTGAGAACATGAATTGTGCGATTCAGTGAGGGTTGATTGCAATGATTTTCTTTTAACAATATTTACATTGATCAATGAAGGAAATTTATGGTTCATAACATTTCTAATTATATTTTTCAATTTTATCTTTATAGGTCGGATTGTTGGGTTTTCGCGCTTTGTGCAACTCAGAATCATGTTAGTGATGTCCTTAAAGAACCTGGAAGAATACTATGTCCACATGATATGGTTGACATTCTGCAGAATCATGATATGGTTCGCCTCTCAACCTTCTTGTTTCTCTTGAACACTCGCATCTCTCAATCCTCTCACCTCTCAAACATCAATTTTTTGCGTGTTCAATAACAATGGCAAAAACTATTTCAAAAGGAAAACAACAAAAAAACAAACAATGACAGAAACTTTAATCGTCGAAACTGAAACTACTACGAAACAACCATTCAAAGGATTTTCACGTCTAAATTGTGAGTTTTTGTTTTATCGTCTTAAATTGGAATTGGTGTTTTTTTAGTTTAGTTGTTAAAAATGAAGATTTGATTGAAAAATTTCAGGGTGTTGGACTATGAAATGTTTGAAACACTTATTTCCTAAATTCAGTCTTGCAGTGTTTGACGTTTACTGAACCCTTAGTTGCATATCTGCTAAGTGACGGACATAAAAGTTCATGTAAGCAATACATTTACTTTCAACAATGATTTGTTTTTAACAATGGGCAATAGGAAACTATGGGAAGTAAGAAATGATTTGTGTCAATGATTTATAGTTTCTGGTATGGAAAACTTGAGGCAATATTTTATATTCCTTATGCCATTAGCCTTGCAGTAATAAATTCTGGCCAGAAAAACTAGAGATATAATGTCTTCAAATAAACAACTAGACTATAATATCTTCTAGGATTTTCTTTTTTAAAAGGACAACAAAATTAAAATATTGTACTAATTTCATTGATTTTTTTTAACTTGTTTAATGTCATTCGCTACATTGTAATAAGTAATCACCACTCATTTGTGATAACTATCTTGTGTGGACGTAATTGTACTAACAATGGTATAGTTCAAATCTTGTTGTCGTGCTATGGACGGTAACAACTTGTCAAGAAACAATTAGACAGTTAACTTTAAATTTTGAATACTCTATAGATTAATATTATTTCGTTTGTTATTACGTGTGCATCAAACACATAATAGGATAAATGTTTGTTGTGTCTCTATCCTATCATGTCACTAAAATTCGAGGATAAGAAGTTTGTTGTCCCAATTAGTCAACTCATTGTCTTTGATATGCAACCATGTCATGAAGTTTACTTCATGATAGTATATATCATATGTGTAAAGCATTTAGAGTTAAACAAGTGCTTAGACTTGGTGTGTATTTAAGTTGAGAACATGAATTGTGCGATTCAGTGAGGGTTGATTGCAATGATTTTCTTTTAACAATATTTACATTGATGAATGAAGGAAATTTATGGTTCATAACATTTCTAATTATATTTTTCAATTTTATCTTTATAGGTCGGATTGTTGGGTTTTCGCGCTTTGTGCAATTCAGAATCATGTTAGTGATTTCCTTAAAGAACCTGGAAGAATACTATGTCCACATGATATGATTGACAATCTCTAGCGTATCCTTGTGTTTTGTGTTTTTTTTAATGAGTAAACAATGTATGGCCATATTTGATTATAATATTCTTTCTTTCCGATTTGTTGTTTCGACATTTATTACACGAGTCTGGTATGGAGAATTGTTTTTATGTGAATTGTATTGTGTTCCTTTGAACCAATAAGCTTTTTCTTCTTAAACGCACTTTTCATCCTCAAACTTTTAAAGAGTAGCGACTTTGGCCCCTATTAAAAAAGTGGCCAAAAACACCCTCCATGTTTAGTCATTTTGCTTAATTTTGACCCAGTCAACACCTGCGTGGCAGACTTGACTGAGTGGCATGGCATATATGTAATTATTGATTTAAAACTAAAAATAAATATGTCACATGTTAAATTGTTGAATTAAAAAAAATGAAAAAAGGAAATGTAACTTGGAGAAGGCAAGTGAGTTTAGGATGAAAAGAACAACAACATCATCAATTTCGTCCTTCATCTTCTTTACCCAGCAACTCAATCAAATCCAAAAATCTCCAACAGCCTCACCCTCCTCCACTTCCATCCAACATGAACAATATCAATAACAATAATTTCTCAACATCCTCCACATTCATCGACCCTTCAGACCCAAGCCCAAAACATCAACACAAACAAGATTCACAATTTCAAAACAACAACGCTGTCCTTTCCAAGAAAAGCATGAACAGACAGCAACTTCAAATCCAAACCCAGATATTGATACCCAAATCTAGAATTTCATAGCCTCACACACACAAACTCATATCTCGTTTCAAATTTCACTTAATCCTTCTTTTTCTTGTGCTTCTCAAAATTTTATCCCACAAAAAAACACAACATCAACCTCCAAAATTAAATTAGATCAGAGACGGAGAAGACAAATCAACCTGAGACATTAAGGACGAAATATATCGGAGATTGAGAGGAAAAAATCATAATCCAATACAAAATGAGATTGAGAAAACTCGGATTTGAATAGATTGAGAAAAATGAGGCATTAGAAAGGAAAATCTAAGATGTAGTGATTTAATGTGTGATATTTGAGTCAAATTTAAGTTGATAATAGTAATTCCTATGTTTTTAATATGGTGTTTGTTGATGTTGCTTTTGTGTGAGTGATGTTATGTTCATGTTGTTGTTATGGTTTCTAGGTTTATTGATATGGTGATATGTTTCATGGTGTTGCCTGAAGCACCAATGTGGGTGGCTAGAAAGAATAGCTGGAAAAAGGGAAGAGAAAGGGGGCAACAGTGTTATCAAAGATAGAAGAGGAAGAAAGAAAAGGGAGTAAATGAAGATAGTGGAGACTCACACCCTTTTTTCTTTCTTTTTTTGATTTTTTTAATTCAAAATATACACACGTGACAATTTTAATATTTTTTAATTAAAAATTACACATGTGGCATGCCACATAGCGTGACTAGATCAAAATTGAGAAGAAAAGACTGATATTGCAAAAGGGGCTAAACATGGAGGGTGTCTTGGGCCATTTTTTTAATAGGGGCCAAAAGTCCACATTATTTTGCTTGAAGATCTTAATATTTCAAAATATATGTATTCATGATGTCTGTTTTTGAAAAAAGGCTTGAAGACTCGAACAAACTTCTTGACGTATATGTTTTGGGAGCTTCAACATTACTAATTTACCTCTTTCAACTCAGCTTCTTTTAAATCAGGGAAAAGATTGAAATAGTTTTTCATCATAGATAATTTTATCTTTTCTAAGGCTTTTTGAGGTTAAGAAAGTTGTGGACTACTCTTCTCTAAAATCGGAGAACAATATTTAACATAATTGATTTTGTTAGCTGAGTCGTAATAATGTTTTAAAGTTTAACCATGTGCTAATTTCTTGGTTTTATTCATAAGTATTGTCTCTTGCCTCCACCCCCGTTTTTTGTTTGAATCACTTCCCATTTTATAAGCTTGATTACTTGTACTTCTTGACATAAGAAAAGGCATATTGCCCAATTTCCAAAAGGGTAGGCAGGAAGATGTGCATGAGTATATGTTGAACTTACTTGAGAGAATGCATACATGTTGCCTGCCTTCTGGAGTACCAAGTGAACCTGATGCTTTCTAACAAAGTTTGGTTTATAGGATCTTGTTCTACACAAAATATAATCCAGTCTTCATGTCGGTACAACAACAAAAAAGAAAAACAGAAATAAAAAAACGTGGATATAGAAAAATAGAAAATAATAAACGATACTAAAGAGTTCCATGAAGATGTAAATGAGTTTAGCCATGTTACGTTTACATACTTGTATTGACTGCATTTATTTAAAACAAGAGTTCTAGCAAGATGTCTTGACATGTTGGTGCGACATCATAGCGTACCTTGTTTCGCTTTCTTGGAGTTTGTTTTTAAGCGTGAGATTCCTGAATATTCTTTGAAGATTTGTTTCACACGAAGAGTTGACCAAGAAACGTGTAGTTTCTAAAAGCAGAGAAAGACAATTTTTAATCAGCGTGTTTCTTAAGTATGTTGTTGCAACATTTAAGGAAACATTTTATCTGCTTCAGAATATTATGGTGAATTATCGTGATTCAGCTAGATGTCTGACCCGATTTGTGCATCAAGCCCATTATGCAATCAGGCTATATAAAGGAAGACTCAAAACCTAATTCACCACTGAAGTCGTCATTTACATTATAATCACATATTCATTGCAACAAGTACACATTCATATAATCACATATTCGCCAAATTTCACTAAGTTCACCAAATGCACACAATTCATGTATACAAATCAATTGCAAGTATTAAATTAAACAATAAGATAAGCACATGTTCTCAAGCAAATGGTTATATCTTCCAAGTACTAAAAATTATAGAAGAATACTTCCCATTGTATTCAATATACTTTTAACTACGAAAAGATATATTGAACGAACATTTCGTCTACTTTCTATATTTTACCACTTTCCATTTGAAGAACAGACTCAAACAGACATAGAAGAATCAGAAGAAGGTTGATACTTCTGTAAGTGACGGTTAGGAATTTTTTTAAAAAATCCGTTGCAATTTCATCAACATTTCTGATATAATGTTGGTTAAGTGGTATCTACACGCATATAGATCAAATTTATCAATGTTTTTAAAAGCCAAATGAAAGATTAAATTTAAAATATTACTAAAATAAGGATCTACATCAATATAAATTTAAAATTTCAAGCAATTTTTTTAGGAAAATTGCTTTTCTGACTTCTATTAGTTTCTAATAACACATGGAAAATACAAAATTAACCCCAGCGGTAGTTAACTATCGTTGGCCTATCCGACAGCAGTTAACTACAGCTGAGGCTAGCGGTAGTTAACTACCGTTGCGTTTATTCTGGGAATGCAACAACTTACATTCAACCTTGTTATTATCATTCAACATTTTTTTTATCATTCAATATTTTTTCAACATATTTTTTATCATTCAACATTTTTTTCAACATTTTTTTTATCATTCAATTTTTTTTATTTATCATTAATTCAATATTCTTTCATTCAACCTTTTTTATCATTCAATATTTGTAAAAAAAATAAAGTCACAAGTACATATAATCAATTCAAAAAATACACAATTGTATTTAGTTTTAATTTCATCTACGTTACATTACATTCTTCCTAAATATGTGGTATCATTACATTACATTCGGGTAGACAACTCTCAAGCAACATAAAAAAATGTTATAAAACAACTCTTAAGCATTCACCCAGAAGTTCAATTGTTCCTCTCAAAAATTAGGTAGTGATTTGCAATCCCTTTTGAAAAGTCAAAAGATTAAGAGAACACAACATGTATTATGCAGAATCAACTATATATGTTATCACATCAAATTCCCTCATATTTTGACGAGTCATCACATAAAGAATGAGGTGCATTCCGTGACGCTCATCTTATATGAAGGAATTCGATATCATAACTTACACAGTTGATTCTGCATAATACATGTTGTGTTCTCTTAACCTTTTGACTTTTCAAAGGGGTTTGCAAATCACTACCTAATTTTTGAAAGGAACAATATAACTTCTAGGTGAATGCCTGAGAGTAGTTGTTTAACAGATCTGACCTTATCCAATTTTAGAGGTAAGACCACTGTTGTAGTTGGAAAGTGCATTCTCTACCTAATCACGATCTTCTGGCAGAATCAAATTGTCGAGAATATCTTTAGTTGATCTCTGCAACGTGACAAACATATCGATCAACGGAACCATGTTGTGCTGCCATGCTGCTGGTCCTGCTCATGCTACTGTTGTCGCCTCCTCGGCCTCAGGCCTCGCCTCCTGGTCAAAATCGGCGCGATCTGCTCCCTAACACGACGCATGACCTCAAACCATTGCTGAGGGATCATCACCTCCTGACCCATCTGCTCATCAGCATAGGCAACATCACCACTAACCATGTCATAAGTATCAACCCTCCCTTCACCATCTGTCCTCCCTTTACCCCTTCCCCTCTTTGGGATGTGCCGTCTTTGCCTTGCCTGCTTGGCACTTTGCGTCATAGCGCGTCTACCACAAATAAGTTTTTCTGGATCAATTGGCTGGCCCTGATTCGGATAAGACATATCTACACAAAAATTTAAAAAATTAACATCATTCAACTTATATGTAAACTATAAACTAAACATCGTTCACAACATACATTCATCGCTGAAAATTAAAACCACATTCAACCTAAACATAACCTACACTAACTAAATAATCCAACACTTTATCAAACACTTTGTGGATTTCCATTATTTTCATAACTTAAACTAACTAAATAATCAATAATCAATATACACTTTATCAAACTACAATTAACATCATTTCCATAACCTAAACTAACTAAATAATCAATATAATTCTCATTGAGGCATTTTATCAAACACTTTGTGTGCAAAATATCAAACATATTCAAATTGTGTTCATTTGACACCATTCAAAGCCACATTATACTTAAACATCATTTAAACATCAATTACAACAACTAAATTCATTTATCAATTCATAAACTACACATGCAATCATCAAATTGTCAATTCCTACATCAACCCTAACCACATGCAAACTACTCAATTTTTTTTTATTAAAAAAAACCTACACAAACTAACATAATTATTAAAAATGAGTCAAACTACTTACTTGTGATTAAATGGAGATGATTCACTTGATTTTACTCCAACATCGATTTGAAGGAATTGGAGAAGTTTTGGACAATTTGTTTGAAATGAAAACTGAAATTTAAAACTGAGTTTCTGTTTCTGCATATGTTCAGGATGCATCGGCAGTTAACTGCCGATGAAATCAGCGGTAGTTTACTGCCGAGAAAATCGGCGGTGGTTAACTGCCAAAATTTTCCTCGATAATTAACTGCCGCCGGTTCTTTTCCTTGATAATTAATTGCCATCGGTGCATTTACGTCTTTTACTGTTATTTTTCAGCCTTTTTAAATGTGTCGATTGCAATTTTCTAAAATTAGGCAAATTAGAATAGCCCACTCTCTTTGTACCAAAA
Source organism: Medicago sativa (assembly GCF_051527215.1). Lineage (NCBI taxonomy): Eukaryota > Viridiplantae > Streptophyta > Magnoliopsida > Fabales > Fabaceae > Medicago > Medicago sativa. The sequence goes on from NC_140749.1 coordinate 53,209,510, forward strand.
AAAAAAGAATAGCCCCCTCTCTAACCAAGGTCCACAAAAAAAAAAAAAAAGATTTTGATTTCCAATAATTGAGAAATATAAATATAAATATCTAAATCCAATCTTCAAAAGGGTCGAAGAAAGGGGGAAGAAAAAGAAGAGTGAAAACCAAAATCAAAACGAAAACCAAAACCCAAATACTCAAAACCAGATTACATACAGCGTATTCGTATCTCACACACAAACAAATAAAAAAAAAAAAACGATTACTCCCTCTTCTTTTTTCTTCTTCTTCGTTTCAACTCAAGTGTTAACCAAAACCCTAATAATCTCATTTATCTCTTTCTAGAATCTTCGATCGATTCATTTTTAGATCCATCAACTCTGGCGGGTTATCGGGTGAAGTTAATGTCGGATCCGCCACAAGGGTTACAGTGCCGCCACCGTGAATCACCGTCGCCGTCGCGAAATAGTAATTACTGAAGCATGCTTACCGTGGTGCGTGTGCACCTTCCTTCTGATATTCCCATTGTTGGCTGTGAACTCACGCCGTATGTTCTTCTTCGTCGTTTTGATTCAACTCTTTCCACCGATGATGTTCTTGAATCTTCTCCTTTAGATGGCCATTTCTTGCGTTACAAATGGTGACTTCTTTTTTTCCTTTGCTTCAATTTTCTGTTTTTTATTGTTATTATTGAAGTTCGTGTTTCTAGTGTTGCTATTAGGTTTTAAATTATTAGGTAGTTTTAATTGTTATGTTAACTGTATCACTGACACTTTTGATGGAAGGAGTGTCTGTTGTCTGACGCGAAGCGACACGACACCGATGCATGTGATTACATTCAATTTTGTTATTTTCTCAAATTACTATCGGTATCGTGTCTGGTGTCTGAGTCGGTGCTTCATAAGTGCTAGTATACTTGTTATTGGATTGATTTTGAACGTGATTGAAGTTAATTGTGAATTGGGCGAAGGATTTTAGAGTTAATAAAATGGGTCTGTGGTGTTTTATTGCTAGGAAGATTTTTTTTATTTCTGATTGTATTGTGTTATCGATTGTGATTTTAGGGATTAGGGCATAATAAAATGTTGATGAATAATTAGGGATTTGGACTCCTTATGCAATTGGTTAGAATTTGATCCATAAGGGATTTGGACTCCTTAAGTAAGTGGGTTAGGGTTTGATCCCTGCCTCTTGAAAGTAAGTGGTTAGGGTTTGATCCCTGCCTCTTGAAAGCAAGTATAGAGGAAATTTACTTGAGATGGGAGAATCCAACTTCTGCGCCCAATTCACAGACGGAGACTAGTTGCCACTAAACGGCCGTGGAAACTTTGTAACTACAACATGGAAACTGAAAAAAAGATAATGATGACTAATACATGTGTTTTGTATAATTTGTTTCCTTTTATATTTTTCTATTTTATTAATTATTTGATGATTGGTAATATGTTTTTAGGGATTGCGACATATAACTATAAATGTTGGCGATGTTTTGTTGGATCTGTATGTATTGAATGTTAGCGATGTTTTGTCGGATCTGTATGTAATGAATGTTAGTGATGTTTTGTCGTATCTGTTTGTTTGCTTGCTTGGAAATGGGATATTTTGTTCATTTAAGCAAAACCTGTGCAATTAAAATTCTGCTCAAGTTTTGTGTGTCAGCTCATGGTTATAGTGAGTTAGTAAATTGATCTCAAATGTTCTGCAACTTTGTAATTTCTATTGATCTTATTTAAAAGCTGGACTTTTCTATTTTGACACTAAATCCTTTGATCTTCATTTGTGGCAGGTATCGTGTACAAAGTGATAAAAATGTTGCTGTATGTAGCATACATCCATCTGAGCCGGCCACAATGCAGTGTGTAGGTTGTCTCAAGGCCAAAATACCTATTTCTAAAAGTTATCACTGCACCGCAAAGTGTTTTTCAGATGCATGGCAGCATCACCGTGCCTTACATGATCGTGCTGCAAATGCAGTTAATGAAAATGGAAATGAGGAGGACGAGGTATTTGGGCGATATAATAGTTCGAATTCCAACTTATCTGGCTCTGCATCAAGTGCTAGTTTGACGAATGGGTATGCAGCTCCTATGTATCCAGCTGGTATCAGAAATGGCAATGAAACTTGGTTCGAAGTTGGACGATCCAAGACTTATACCCCAACTGCTGATGACATTGGTCATGTCCTTAAGTTTGAATGTTCTGTAGTTGATGCAGTGACCAAATCACCTGTGGGACAAGCTAGCACTTTACAAACTAATAGGGTCATTCCTGCTCCTTCACCAATCCCGCGCCGAATTATACGTGTTGATGGGATGGGACATTTAGATCCAGATAGGCGTATGACATCTTCAGGAACTTTTACTGCTCTGTCATACAATGTCTTGTCTGAAACATGTGCCTCAAATGATCTCTATAGCTACTGCCCTCCGTGGGCACTTTCTTGGCCATATCGCAGGCAAAATTTGTTACGGGAAATTGTTGGTTATGCTGCAGACATTATTTGCCTTCAGGAGGTACATTAACATGTTCTTGGTGGTTGAAAAACTTGATTTAATATATTGTTTCTTCAAGTTTTTATGAGTTTGGTGTTGTATTAATATTTGAATTTATTTCACAATTCTTTACGTATTTTTAAAGTTCAAATCTTTTTTGTTTTGATGAATGCTTGATTATGGAATTGGTTGCGTCAAAATATCTGCCACGTGCAGCTTATTCTATTGAATTAAAACTTGGATTGCCACAGTAATAAATGGTTAGGATAGTCTTGTGAATTTCATAAATAACAACAAACCAGTTCTATAATTTCCATGCATGTGAATCTGTGTTGTATTTTTTTTTTTTTTATGGGTTGGATGGGGTGTGGGAGTTTAATTTAGAATTTTTATTTTCTTATAACTTATAAGTTCACAATACAATCCCTTGCAAACATATGAAAACATTAAGTAGAAGATAATGACTCATGTAGAAGATAACACTTCACCTTTTTTCTTCCAGGTTCAAAATGACCATTATGACGAATTTTTTGCTCCTGAGTTGGACAAACATGGTTATCACAGTCTTTTCAAGAGAAAAACAACAGAGGTTATTGCAATACTCCGGTCCCTTTCGGTCCTAAATCTTCATATATTTTGTTATTAATGTTAACCTGATTATTGTGGGTTTACAGGCATCCAGCGGCAACACAATTGATGGTTGTGCGACATTTTTTCGCAGAGACAAATTTTCCCATGTGAAGAAATATGAGGTTGGGAATTGATTTTTTTTGTTTACAGTTACTTGAGTTCCATTTCTGCAGACATTATAATCATGAGTGGCTTGCATGCAGGTTGAGTTCAATAAGGCTGCACAGTCTTTAACAGAGGCCATGATTCCAACCGCTCAGAAGAAAACTGCCTTGAATCGGCTGGTCAAGGTGGCTTATTTCCCCAAAGATTACATTTCAGTTCTGCTTTACTGGATAGTCCTCTGATTGTTGCTTACCAAAATTTCATTGTATTCTTAGGATAATGTTGCACTTATAGTGGTTCTAGAAACGAAAGTTAACAATCAACTAGTTGACAATCTTGGGAAAAGACAACTTCTTTGTGTGGTAAGCTCTTTTACGTTGCTTTAATTTACAGTCATTTTTGTTCATGTCTTAATTGTTCATGACGTGTGTTACATAGAGGGCATTTTATTTTCATTGCTTTTATTTGTTTTTCCCCAGTACCAGATTGTAATTGCAATATTTGTTGAGTATTTGTCCCATAAGGATAATCTAGTGCCACACTTCATTGATATTGACTATTTATTAATCATCCATTTGTCAGTAAGAGTCGTCATTGTCAAATATCTGATAAAGATGTATATGCTTAGAGATAGAGAGACCATCTTAGGTTGTAGTGGTGGTTTGGTGTCTTATTTTGCTGATGGTTGTTAGTCATGTATAAAATCTTTATATAGTACTGGTCTTAAGTTACTTTTCCTTCCCTTTTATTTGCTCTAAAATCTCATAAAAGGGACCATGTTAGATATCTGGTTTCAAACACATTTCAATATTTCTTTAAGTAAGATATGTCATTTATCCCATCTTTCTGCCCTCCTTTACAGATTTAGGTTATATTTTTTAGTAATTCTACTATTATATTGCTTTTGTGAACTTAGGCAAATACACATGTTCATGTTCAGCAAGATTTGAAAGATGTCAAACTCTGGCAGGTAAGCTATTTTTTTGGTTTGTTTTATGCTTTACGGTTAGTTTTGAAAGTAGCAGTTACTAATTTTCTCCCCTCTCTTTAGGTGCATACTCTATTGAAGGGGTTGGAAAAAATAGCTACAAGTGCCGACATTCCAATGTTGGTTTGTGGAGACTTTAATTCTGTTCCAGGAAGGTATGGTGAATTCTTTCTCAATTTTATTTTATTTAATTGTGCAAAGGGTTATTTATTTGTTTATATAAAAGGTTATTCTGAACTTTGTTGCAGTGCGCCTCATGCACTTCTTGCAATGGGGAAGGTAGACCCGTCACATCCTGATTTAACAGTTGACCCACTTAATATTTTACGCCCTCATAGCAAGTTGGTTCACCAATTGCCACTGGTAATATATTCATCAAAGTGCATCTCTTAAAGACATGGTTTATTTAAGATGCATTTTTACCCATTTTATTTCTATATACTCTTTCCAATCTTTTGCCTTATTTAATTTACTATTGGTCGTATGTGGCTTCAAATTTTAGGTCAGTGCATACTCGTCTTTTGCAAGAACAGCAGGTCTTGCATTCGAGCAGCATAAAAGGAGACTGGATGGCGGCACAAATGAACCTTTGTTCACAAGCGTTACTAGAGATTTTGTTGGCACTCTAGACTACATATTTTACACAGGTGAATGTCTTGCCATGTTGCATTTTTGTTATAAATTTCACTTGTTGGTCATATTTTTATGAAGTTATACGGGTTTTGGTTTCAGCGGATTCATTAGTTGTGGAGTCATTATTGGAGTTATTGGATGAAGAGAGTTTGAGGAAGGACACTGCACTTCCTTCACCTGGATGGTCCTCAGATCATATAGCACTCCTAGCCGAGTTCCGGTGCTGCAAAAATAAGTCTAGGCATTGATACTTAAGGTAGGTACAATTCTTACCCTTCCCTTCCATATTTGTATTTTTGCTTGATTTGTATTGATGTTGTTAAGGTTACTTGTTTAAGAATATTGTTCAATGTTTAGAAAAATTATTGGCTGAAGCCATTTTATTTCTTTTGTTAGACACATATTGATGGCTTAATGCTTAGATGCTGCTGGGATTTGTAGTTGGAAATTCTCTCATGTTGAAGTTATCAGTTGCATATTCCTTGAACATTTTGTTTTGTAGTTGCTTCTATAAACTCTAAAAGGCGTGGTAACTAAGTGTTTATTATCTGACAAAGGGTGAGCTTGATTAGGTTGTCACTTAGAGTGTGAGATTAGGATGTAATGGATGAAAATAATGACATGGTGGAATTGGAAGTACTTAAAGCCTGCCTTATATAATTTTGATATACGACTAGCTTTGTATAGGACATAAAAACTCAGTACCAGCTATCTCCACTGTGTAAGCTTTATAAAATTTTATATAACACGAAAACTTTATAAATTTTTTAAAATTGTCCCCCTTCTACCTGCTTTCTCGCTAGTGTTTTCGGAGTCTAACATAGATTTATGGCTATAATTTCAAGGACAAAACTTAGAAACAGTACCATAGGTACTGTTCATCCTGTTGTCCAATAAGGACTTAACAAGTGGATTAAATCATCCACATCAGACACATTTCATTAACCCATATTTCACCTTCGTTGAATTCCGTTAACCCCTGTTTCACCATCGTTGAATAATTATTATTAGAATTTAAAGGGAAATCTAGGTATATGTTGATTCCTCAATAACATTAGCCTCACATGATTGACGCGTAAAGAGAAAACAATTTTATTGTTCCCCTGTTTCAGTATAACCATGTCTTCACATTGCATTAAGAGAAATCAATGTTATTGTATGTCGTTGGCATTTGCAGGAGTTTATACTGGTGGCTGTTCTCTTTATTGAATTGAATTATACATATATTTCTGATACGAATTTGAATTTGAGGGGTAATAAGAGAAATTCTGACATAACGAGAGATCGATGTTGCTCAGCATATGCTTTGATTTTCGTTTGACAGTTTACTGGAATTAAAACGGCGTTAGTGTGATAGGGAAGGGTTAGGTCTGATGTGGATGATTTAATCCTCTTGTTAAGTCCTTATTGGACCACAGGATGAACAGTACATATGGTACTGTTTCTAAGTTTTGTCCTAATTTTAAAGCAGTACCTAAACAAAGTAAAACTGAAGTCCTGTAAATTTCTGACAATACTCGTGCCATTATAGTAAAATTACATGGTCCTTATTATATTTCAACCAATGCATCTGTTTTACTTGTGTAGAACAGTGGTGTATGTGATTTGTTGGAATACTGGACTTGCTGTTGTATTGGCCTGCCTTTAAAAAATTTCCCTTCCGTTTTTATGAATCTAATGAAATGAAGTAGGGCCTACTATTTGGTATATCCTGTCTTTTCTGACATTATTCACTCGTGTGCTGGTTAAAACTTAACTATGCGAATCTTAATATGATTATAAAAGAATGTTCAAGTTTATATTTCACCAACCTAACTCCAATCCCACATCAGTTTCTTGTTCTGTGCCAGGATAGTTTAATTTGTTATTGTTATTGATAATAGCTGTTCTATCTTTGTCAGATCCAGAGACACATAAAGAAAAAGGCTGAAAGAAGCATTTGGCCGGAAGTTATTGTAAGAATGGTGGATCGTGCATGTATTTTCCAGGTATCTCCATGCGGGATCCTTGCAGTGATCTGCTTTGTATCATGTTACCTTTACTCATAGAAAAATTATGGTGATCATGCCTTATTACTTTCTTCTTTGTCCCTTTTCCCTCCCAACCTTCGCTTCAAATCTTTTTCCCTTTGTTAAGGCAAAAATTTCTTCAAAGATGCCTTACTGGCTCTAATACATCATAGTGAACAAACCATGTTTTTCCAATTTAGTGGCGGCTGAGCCTATAGTTTTAATTCATAACAAAGTAGTAGAATTTGAGGGAAGTTGCTTAACATGGACATGAATTTTGAACTGTTGCTTCATTGGCAGCAACATAGGAATAGATGTTTACTGTTAACAATTGAAAACAAGTTAAACACATTTTTCCGGCTCCCCTTAAACACAATGGTAGCAAATGATCACTCTCTTTGTGCTGCAAGAAAAACTGGCATTTCCCTTGAGTATAATATGATAGAATGCATATATTATGTTCCGTTAATCGTCATCTATGTTGATTACGCTTTTTAATTTTCCTGTCGCCGTTTCTAGCTAGAATAATTTTTTTCCCTGCCAACGTTTTAGTTTTATTCAGGTTGTGTACTACTAAACATTGATATTTTGACAGTAGTACTTTTAAATACACTGGCTTTTACGATGTTTATATAGGTTAGGCAGAGTAATTTGATGTTATCTGACCTGCCGTAAATGTAATGTGTTTCTGGTTTCATGATTTTCGGTGTAAACGTAAGCCTTTAATCATGGCCGTCATTAGCTTACATTCAGTAGTAACATTTTTGCACAAGTTGCTTCCAAGTATTTTTAGTCAGAACTTTTTTATGCTAGTTTTTCTTTTTCTAAAAGATGCTCGTCATTGAGAATGTGAAGATTAATTTTTTTTTTTTTTGACAAAAGTAAAGAATGTGAAGAATATATAATTGTTTTCGCTGATAAAAGTTGTAGGAAGCACAATTTTTCTTTATTGAATTGGGCATTTGTTTTAGAAAAAAATTCAAAAATTTGACAATAAATAAATTGTTGTATTTGTGTGTGCGGAAGAAATAGTGAAACAAAAATTCTCAATCTAAACAAACAAAACCAGAAAATCTGGGTTGTGATCGAGTTTGATACAAGGTTTGGAAAACAATGATATGATATGATGAACCTTTATCTAAATCAGACAAAGTATGCAACTTAGTTTGTTTCTGAATGAACCGAACATAAATCTAATAAATTTGTCATTGGGTGCTACCCTTCGTTTTATCCTATATTTAATAACTTATTTTAGGTTTTAAGTTGGTTTCGTATGTTTCAAATGTTTTAATTTGGTCCTTTGCAATAGCAAGGTCTCAATTAGTTGGCCTTACCCGTTAAGTGTTGAATAAAACACGTGACATGTCTAACATCAAATACCTAATTTCATATTTGGTTTCAGTGTTGGTAAGTTGTTCTCTTCGGTGAAGTGTTGATTTAATGCCCTGTGAAATATGTGACATTAGCATAATAGCATTGCCATAAGAATCATTAACATGTTAAACCATCTTTTTGGAAAACACAATTCTTCCTTTGTCTTGCAATTTTTATATCCTTTTCCTAGATTTTCAAATTATTCTTCAATTTCTTTAATCTTCGAATCAATTTCCTTCATATTTCGATCCTTTTCATCATTAATCTTCTTCAAACCAATCACCTCAAAGTAGTTACATCTTACACAATCACGATCCAGTACAAAACATTGACAAAAACTACTTTAGTAACCGCAATAAGACAAATTGTAAAAAGAACTTGAAGAACACATTACTACATGAAAGTTCCTGCATACCATTTAGTATCTTAAAAATTTTCTCTCATAATTTGCAAGAAAGAGTCTTTATAGCTCAAAGAATGCAATAATCAATATAGTGACAAGAAGAAAATTTTGAACAAGGTCCATTTCTGCGGCCTAGACAGTGCTAGATGGTTGTGAGTGACAAAATCATACAGTTACACTACTCTTGGAAAACACCTTCATTGGTGACATTGATGCTTCAAAATCTGAAGTTTTAGAATCCTAAAGTTGAGAAATTCTGGGGAAACAATTTTGGTTGTTGACAACCCAAATCTAATGGTATGATGGATAAGGGAAAAATGATTTCACACGACGTTAAGTCAACACTTAACAAAAGTGGCCAATTAATTGTAACATTACTAACGCAAAGAACCGAATTGCAACTTTTAAAGGTAGGCGAGCAAATTTAAACCTTAAATCAACGTAAGAGACAATATGCAAATTTATTTTATTTAACAAAAGAGACCAGCTAATTTTATTTATTCAACAAAAGAGACCAACTAATTCCTAATCGTACGGCTGCATTTATTGTGTTTTTTTTCTTCTGCGGTGGCCGGGGATTGAACCCCGGACCTTACATATATTATGCATTGTCCCGATCAACTGAACTAAACTCACAAGACTGTGCGTTTATAGTGTTGTTAATACATTATGCTGTTTCAAAAAAATAATAATTACTAACTGACGAAGGAACTAGATCAAGTCTTTAAAATATAGGGACCAACTTAAAATCTAAATTAAAATCTAAATAAACGTAAGAGACCAAATATAAAATAAAACCATTTTAATATAAAAGATTTGAATATTGTTTCAAAGATGGTCATGTTTATAAAACATTTTCTTCATTCTCTTACCTAGGAGTCCCATTAATATATTTGTGGCATAGATATATATCATCTCTTTGAAAGCAATTGTGTTTTCCTTAAGTTTGCTGTAAGGCTTATTTTTTCAAATCCTCTCTCTCAATTCTCACATTCTAAAACTTAGTATCTAAATAATAAATATATATTTAATCTCTCATTTTTTATTTTATATTTTGATAATATTCATTTTTTCCCTATAGACATAGTGACATATACCACCTGAAAAATCACATACACGATTTCGGGTTCGAACTTGAGTAACCACAAAAAACGTTCAACATAGCAATCTTGACATTGTCGGTTTAGTTAGACCTTACATTTGTATTAGGCAATCACCTTACAAGGTAGTTTTGTTGTTTGCTATACTTTACTATTGAAGGTTAATCTTGCACCACCTTTAAGATGTCGGGTTTCTTTTGCATTTAAGCCTTGCTAGCTTACAAATATTTGTTTGAACCTGTTGCCATGTTTCAAGTGTCTGTATCTTCATAGCGCGAGTCCCACATCGTTCACATTACATGTGCTAGGGTCCTTGGAAGCTTATAAATATAAGAGGTAGTAGTTACAATTCTCTAACAATCCAACGTTCCGAAATCTTTGAGGTCGGATTGGGTAAGACCAATAACAACTTTTTTTGTCCATTGGTTAATTTTAAATCAATAATTGATAAGGAGTTTAACTTTTTATTTGTAAACTAATAAAATTATGATTATGAATAATTATGATTTGTACTAGTTTACAAAAACCGGTTAGACTTCATATAATAATTATTTTAAATTTAGATTTAAATTGAACATATATTATATTGGTATTTGTTGGATGAAATTGGTTTTTTTTCGTAAAAAAAAAAAAAACACTTTATAATGAAGTTGGAAGTATATTATGTTTGCCATGTAGCACCGACACATTTGATTGAAGGTGTGGTACACTAACACATGTGATTACACTGAATTATTTTATTTAAAAAAAAATGGTGCTGTGTCTCCATTTTACACTATGTTAAACTTTTTGTAAAAATTTTGCATTTTCCTGATTAGAGGAGAAGAATTTATTATTGAGAGGAAGAGTCGTTGTGTATTATTGAGAGAGAGAATTCTCTACAATAGTTATTGGGTCTCTTGTGCGTCTTTTAAGGAGTTGCAACTCTGCGCATTTGCTATAACACATCACACGTACACACCTATCACATACAATTAGATACAACTTTATTACTTTCACAAAATGAGATTAGAAAATATTCAAGTTGATCATCGATTTACAAAGTCAGATTAAGGGATACAAGATCCTTGCACTTCAACATGCACTGAAGTCCTTAAGTTGTAAGATTTTGCAAGCCAAACTTACTTCTCTTATCAGTCTATATTGGATAGAATTGTGTATACAATTCTTCATAAATCCAAGAGTTTACCTAGGCATCACAAATATAAAAAAACATGAGACATATCAGAAGACATACTTTCCTGTAAGCTTCACCTATGAAAGTAAACAAGAGTGATGCTATGAGTTAATCCCATCCAAGGGCCAGACAACTTGGAAATAAGTATTTGAGTTGTAATGTCTACCTAGACATTGCACATAGATTCAAACTCTAAAGGGATGGACATTTCTGCAACAACTGCTTCAGCTCACGTCAGTTAACTTGAAGCACCTAGATGTGAAATTACAAAATATTTATGTTAGGAATCCGAAATTGATAATAAAAGCACAACTTTAATTAATGAAAGAATGAGATTGGGAGAGAAGAGTTTTAGCCAAGGGTTTCCCTTCTACCCCATGACTCTACTGATTTAGTGTTTTCATATCTAAACTTTAAGTGGTAAGAGTTTGATCTTGTAATATCGAGCGATGAAGTTCAAATTCCCATGAAGATGATTGTAAAACGATTGTTAGTGTCATTTTAATTAATAACAATATTATCACAAGGAAAAAAAATAACTAGATGTTAATGTCTTGTAATTAATAACTCTATTCATATTGTGTTTACATATCTAAACTTTGAAAAATAGTACTATCCATCTCTACTTGTGTCCTATATGAAACAGTATGACTGATCTACTACTTTAAAGTACGTATCAAAGGTAGAATGCCAATCAAACAATTTGAGTAATGATATCTACAACCTCAGAATGTATTAGATCTCACAAAATCTTCTATAAACCAATAGAGAGAGATACCTTGTCAACTGAAATATGCTGCAATTATCATATCAAAGCAATATGTTTAGATGACACAAGTATCATATGTAAAGAAATGCTATTATTTTCTGAGAAATATGTGTCTTATTATTTTCTTATTTCATTTAAATTCCTCTCATTTGGCTTCAAACAAAAACCAGTGAACTAAGTATGGTGCGGAGTTAGCAAACTTGATTTTAAATGAATTTGATTTTCAAAATTGATTTCAGTTGAAATGAGTATGGTGTGGAGTGAGTGATTCATGTTTGAAAACTTCTATTTGATTCATTTTTCACTATCAATGAAGGGACGCATCAACTGACGCAATATGCATATCTTTCTGTTTGTGTGCGTGTAGTCGGCGTAATAATAACAAACTTTTATACCAGAAAACAATTTACATTCACAATGTCCGAATCAATTTTAAAAAATAACTAAACTCAACCCAATTTTTGTCACCATAGAACCAAACATACTAATAATAATGTTGATTAGTACGTACCAGAGAAAGAGCAGCTATAAGGTGATTGATTCCTACCATCATTCAACTCATAGAAATGTGATTGATTCCTACCATCATTCAACTCATAGAAATTGAAGGACTAATAATAAAAATAAGATTAATTAATTGACATATAGAAAAAAATAAGCAAACAAGAAAAGTGGAGAGAGAGAGAGAGAGAGAGAGAGAGAGAGAGAGAGAGAGAGAGAGAGAGAGAGAGAGAGAGAGAGAGAGAGAGAGAGAGAGAGAGAGAGAGAGAGAGAGAGAGAGAGAGAGAGAGAGAGAGAGAGAGAGAGAGAGAGAGAGACTCCAAGCTCTTGCAAAATGAGAGTCCCACATCGGGTAGCAAGGGAAGCCACAAAATGCATGTCCCTTATAAACTGATACTTCTCACTTCCAACAGAAGCACATTGGAATTGTATATTGCATCATTTTGTCATATCAATTCAGTTTATATTTGATTTGAATTTGAATCGCTTTGTGGTTCAATATGATTTCCGATAAGATAGTTTTGATTTTTTTTTATTAAATTTGACATTATTATGAAAATTGTTGTTAACATTCTTCAATGCATTTTTTAATATATTAAATTTAATACAAAAAATTAGAATGTTTATAATTTCTGTTTGTGTGCGTAATAATAACAAACCTCCAAAGCATCCTGTACCTTACAGACAGCCACTTATATAAAATCAACAATGTGTTTGGAGCAGCGGCGAAGCTAGTACAATTTTTACGAGGTGGCCAAATAATAAAATATATTTTAAAAACTAATATATTAAACTTAATCATTAAGTAAAATAAATTTATAATAATTTTTACTTATATTTAATGAAATGACAACGAAAAAACTAAAATCTAACAATAATTATTTATAAAAGTTGAGCTCTATGATGTTTTAAGAAGTCAAATTTATCTATAATTGACACTAAAGTAAATAAATTATCAATATTTTATTAATATCATTCCTCTTTAAGTCAATAAAATTGTTTGGAGTAGCCGAATAATATATTAATGGGGTAGCTAGATATATAACTATACTAATTAGTCAAGATATTTTTTTATTTTGGGGCAGCCAATGCTACCCCATCCATAGGAAGCCATTCGCCCCTGGAGTGCCTCACTTTATGTAGTAGTCCATTATCAGTTTGGTTATGAAATGCTAAGGATTGACTTTCAAATCTGAAGTGAGATTTTCAACTCTAAATGAAACATTGCACATTATGAAAACACTAAAAATGCTTAAAATTAATTGATTCGAATCACATTCAATCTATATTATATATTTATACATTGTAAAGTATTTGTGCGAACATATTGTCAACTAGGCTTGCACTCTTTATCTAATATTCTTGTAATGTCTGAACCATAAATACTCAGTAAGCAATGGTAAACAGTTCCAGCTTCTGCATTTCTAGATATATGATAATAAATTAAGAAATAACTAAAGACAAAATTCACCATATCTTCAATAAGCATGAGATATGTATTTTCAAGATCTCTTGCAAATTCTGAAGGATCTGACTTCTTCATAAAGAAGAGCTAAGTGTAGAGTGTAAAACAAGTAATATCTATCAATTATGGTAGTTATTTTGAAATATTAACTATGGATTATCTCATCAATGAATGAGATTGCTCAATTTACATAAGTTATATCCTAATCACCAAAGTTTAAGGGAAAAGTACAAAGATCAATGAAGAAGACTAAATTGATTTCAGACGTAAAGACTTTTTGACATGTTTGGATGTTCATAATTTTGCCTTCATCATTGATTCTAACTCAATGCCCGAATCAATTTTAAAAAATAACTGAACTCAACTCAATTTTTGTTACCATACAACCAAACACACTAATAATAATGTTGTTTATGACGTAGCAGATAAAGAGCAACAATAAGGCGATTGATTCCTGACATTATTCAACTCATTGAGATTGAAGGACTAATCCTTTATATCTAATCCTAGCAAACATGCTTACCCTAATTCCCAACCCCTAACCCTACTTTTTTGGCTCCAATCTATCCAGACCGTTAGATCATTGTAATTAGGGGAGGTTATCATATCAGTCGTGGATCAAATCTCACTCCTTGAAATTTGATTCACGTGCATAGGGAAGATGAGTCTCATTCTCTTCCCTTCTAGCGTGTAATTTCCAAGGCGCTTTCTCTCTTCCGCAAGCTTCTCTCTGTCCACCACCGCCTGCCCTCACATGCTCAACCACAACACACCGCCTCTACACTTTCCCGTCGGCAACGCTGCCTCTCCCATCTTCTGCCTCACATGTTGTTTATTGTCTCCTCTACAAATTGATTTATACAAGGTACCCTTTCTTCTTTTTTCTGTACAACCTTTTGAATTCCACCTAGCTTCAGTCGCTACTTGCGGTCAGCTCTCCCTCTCTCCACAACCTTGCAGCTACGGTGGTCTCCCAACCCATGATAAATAATGTATTTTTTGTGTCTATAAATCAAAAGGGTTTACAATAGAAATCAGAACAGGGGTAAGATTGAGAGTGAGAAGATAAGATAATCGTGGGTCAAAATATGCATCAACTACCCATTCACATACATCTCCATTTTCCTGTTTCACGCTCAAATCAGTCGTGCTTTCGAAGGCGACGAACCTTCAACTGATCTCGATGTCATTTGAATTCGTACTCTAACTCTGTTTGCTTGGAAAAAATGGTCTAGAGTTTCTTGATTGGAGGAATATCCAAAGTGTAGCTTCAACGACAGCCTCTAAGATGTGGTCTTAATCGTTGTAACTGCTTCAACACAAACAAGTCCGACAAAGACCAATTGCTTCTTTGTGGCACCACAACTGAATCAGTCGCTGATTCCAACTCAAGGTAAAATTATAATCAAAATTCAGTATCAGAATTTCAATTTTAGTTATTCCACTAATTGTTTTGGTTGATTTTAATTTTGTTTGTGAATTTTTGTAGAGTTTGATTCCTTATAAGTTAGGATCTTTATTATGGAACAATAATAACTTTCTCGAGTCACTCCTCTAATTCCATTATGCTCCTTTTGATTCCCAGCCCCTACTGCATTTTTTTTTAACTTATGTGGTTGACTTAATGAATAAAAAATTGCTGAACTGACATAGTTTGAGGATGGATGAGGTTGAAGTAATTGGTAATATAAATTTAAACATGTTGGATTGACATTTTTCATACATGATTCTTTCGTTTTAACTTTTGTGTGCTTTTCTGCCATTCACTTGCCTTTTGTAGTTATTTGAATTCATGCCTTCTACCTTAAACTACTCTAGCATTGAAGGTTCATGTAATTAAATATATGGTTAGATGAAAGTGTTTAATTTGTTATGTTTTTTATTGTAGTTTTCTATATCTTGATGTCTTGATATGGATGATTTGTGGTTTGATGTATAATTCATAGAAAAGAGGGCTTCTCACTGACTATATATACGTAGACTGCAACGAACCATGCAATTGATTTTGATCTGAACCCAAAATCCAAATTTGGTTGCCAATATTAAGGGTCATTCTCAATCCTTTTGAAGATGCTATTGGAAAAAAAAATCTAATCATTTTTCTCTACTACAAAAATTAAGTATTTTTGAACAAGATAACATGATCTAGGGAGTAAACTCTATTGAATGAAGAATTGATGCTTAGTTTAACTTCAGGCAGTTTTTGTGGGTCCAGTTTGTGTGGTATTTTAATCTAAGCTTATGTGTTGTTATGGGATGAGGTTGTTATGTTTTTTGTGAGCTTTTTTACACTACAGATTTCGACACTAATTTCTCTATGGTGTTTATGATGCAATAATTTGAAGAACCTCATCTCATTGGAATTGATATATTTGTCGCTGAAGCTAATAAGTTCTGCCATTCTTTAATAATAAATTCAATTTAAGGGAAGACCTAATCAAAATTAAGGACAAATTTGAAACATTTTTGTTAGTGATATGATATCTTTTACTAATATTAGGTGATGGAAGAATGACATGCATGTTGTAAGAAGGACTTGGTCATCATTTTGCTATTGAAAATCTATGGCATTGGAGTAGACTCTAATAGCAACCATGCTAAAATATATAGGTTCAAAAACACGTGAAGATGGTTATTTTATGAATTACAATGAGAGGAAATTGCGGAGGCCTTTATCTCTTGCTATTGAAAATTGGGATTGGAGTTGGTGTGGTGATTAAAGTTGTGTTATAAAGGTTAGAGGATATTTGCTTATAAGGTTGGATAATTGTGAAGTAGAATTTAAAATTGAAAGAACTAAATGTCTATAAGTATTCTCCTTAACCGAAACAAACTTTTGAGTTAAGGAGAATATTCTGAACATGTTAAGTTCCTGAACACAGTCATTTGTAAAGATGAAGACCAGAGAATAAAAATATTTTATATTTATATCATATATACTTCCATTTAATTGGTTATCTTTTAAGCATTAATTGTTGTGCAGGACTCACAAAAACAAACATGGGGGGTGTGAAAATGGAGGGCCCTGATTTCTCAGTTGTGAAGATTAATGGTGCAGATGCTGACATTTAGGTTTGTGGATAAAAACCGTGGCAGGAATGTTTTACAAGTTACATGAGTTTTGCTTCTCAAGGCTCATCGCACCGTTTGTTGGGGGTTGGTAACTGTTCTTCGGGATTGGCTTGGAGCTATTAAGAAAAGGTTGATTAGTAGACAAGGTGTGGCTGTTGAAAAATGTAAATTGTTGTTTAGAATCATTAGTTTGTTTTTGGTGATTTCTTTGATTGTTTTGGATTTTGAGGTTGTTGCTTACACTCAAGGTTGGCATTTTAGGAATACTAATTTTTACATTTCTCATACTTTTGATTTCTGAAGGTTGCTCCAAATGGCTTTTGTTGCTTGGTTGATGTTTCATGCACATTGCTCCACCCATTTAGGCTCTTTCAAAATGGCATATGTTGCTTGGATTTTGTATTGTTTTGTTTCTTATCCAATTTGTGGACCGTATGCTTCTTTGTTTGGGGTGCTCTTGGATCAAATTCAAAAAGTTTAAGCCAAAGGATTAACAGGGATCCATTCAAGGTTGATGATGTTGAAGGATCTATATTCATTTATCCAATGGTTTTGGTTCAAATTCCAATGTGCAATGAGAAGCAGGTATGTCACCAAACTTCTGCGTTCCATTTTTGCTAAGAGGTGATGTCTAAGCTACCAGCAAGTTTCAGTGCAATTGTGTTAATTAATTTGTTTAAGTTGAACGTAGATTTTGCAAATGTCACAAGAGGATACATGACACATTATACTTTTTAAGATTTTAACTCCATTGGGAATTATCTGCAACCTCTCATACTTAGTAACACAAATACTTTCTTTGTGCTAAAGCTTGAATTAACATTGTATTGATGTAGATTATAGATATCATTACTTTAGGTTTCTGCAATACACATAGCTTCTTAATAATTAAAGATAGATTTTATTGTAGCAGCAGTAGATGAGTTTCCATTTGATGTTGAGTTGTTTAATGAATTTCAACTATTATAAGCAATCAATGACATTGGTAAAATATGGAGTTTCTATTTTGTTCATTTTGCACAAATTGATTTTATCAGGTGTATGCACAGGTGTATGCGCAGGCAATTTCTGCAATCTGTCAAATTGATTATCCATGTGATCTTTTACTGATTCGAGTACTTGACGGTTCTGATGATGAGAGCATACAATGGTTAATTAGGGCCGAGGTCTCTAAGTGGAACCTAACGGGAGTCAACATAATCTATCGGAATTGTTTGGTCAGGACTGGATATGAAGTTAGAAAACTGAATTCTGCAATGAGCACTATGTATTTTTTGCAATATTTGATGCACACTTTGAGTTTATCATATAAGGTTTAAACCATAATCTGATCACTTATTATAATTTCAAATATTGTGCTTACTTGGTTCTAGGATGTATGATTTGTGTAAGGAAATGTTATTCCTTGAGATCTTATAGCTTAATCGTTGTGTTGGGAAGTTTAACTTACCATTGAAATGCAGAGATAATTTGCATTCTTAGTTAATATTTGTTACTTGCTTTTATCAAATTATTGAAATGGTGTTTCTTAGTTAGATTGTATACTAAGAAACGTCTTTATTAAACCAGTGTCCTATTATCTTTGTAAATTACTTTCATCTGTATCAAGTTGGTTTATCAACTTATGACAAATATATTTAGAAAAAAAGAATATTAGGCTTGCATATAATGATAAATAGGCTATTAAAAAGCATAAATTTAATTAAAATTTTAAGAATGAAACACCTATTTGGTTCTAAAAATAATCTATTACATACCTAATCTAATAATTTGTGACAAACATATACTTCACATCTTTGGAAGGTTAGGTAGTTCAACTAATTTGAGTTAAAAGTTAAAGAGTTGAAGATTCGGAGTTCAATTCTTGACAAGGAAAAACAAAATAGAACATATTAACATTTGTCATTTATATATATATATGTGTTATGAGGGTGATGTAATTGGCAAAATATACAAATATGATTGCATAAAGTGGTCATATCACATTGTTGTTTGCTTTGCAATGACCATTAACAAAAGGCAAGAGTAGTCACTTAAGCAAGTTGGCATATATCTTTCCACAATCAGTCGTATCGCATGGTCAACTGTATGTTGTAGTTTCAAGGGTTACATCAAAGAATGGTTTGAAAATTATGTTAACCGATGAAAAATAGTGATTGCATTGATATTGCCACTAATATTGTATACAAAGAAATATTCTAAAATGTATAAACATTGAAAATGATGTTAAAGATATAAAACTAATTTCATCTTTGACAATTTTTTTTTTGTGTGTATTATATATGATATTGAGTTTTTACTATTTCTTCAATGTTTATGACCCATGCGGTAGCACGGGTAGACGATCTAGTAATAATAAGATGAATTAATTGATTATAGAAAAAAATAATAAGCAAACAAGAGAAGTGAAGAGATAGAGAGAGGTGAACATGAATGACTCCAAGCTCTTGTATGATGTGAGTCCCACATCGGGTAGCAACGGAAGCCACAAAATGCATATCGCATATAAAGTGATACTTCTCAAAGCATAGTGGAATTGTACATTTACATTGCATCATTTTGAATCGACTTTGTGGTTTAATGATTTACGATAAGTTAGTTTTAATTTTTTTTATTAAATTTGACATTATTATGAAAATTGTTGAACATTCTTCAATGTTTGATATTTTTTAATATATTAAATTTAATAAAAAAAATTAAAATGATTATAATTCAAATTAAATTTATTATTAGATTTTGAATTCAATCTCAAAGCTCATGAAATTTACAAAATTGAATAAAAGAATAAAAGAAGGGTCATAAAGTAAAAGAATAAAAGAAACAACTCTTGAAACAAACATAAGCTACACATATTCAAATAAACTAAAAACGAGTCATAATTAAAAGAAGGGTCGAAATTTGCAGATTTTAAGAAATTAAAAGAATAAATTAAATCCTTCCAAAAATTAAATTAAAATGAAAATAGGATTAGCTTTACTTCACAGTTGACATTGTAAACAAGCTTGCAGTACAACACGAGTTCAAATGGCTGATGATGATGATACGGAAACCGAGGAATGCACAATCACCGATCTTTCGAGTATTCTTCACCATTCTCAAAACGACACCGTTTTTTCTCAACCACTGTCCGAAACCACCGTCAAGAACGAAGCACCTGTTTTGCCGGAAGAAGTCATCTTCCATATCCTTCTGAGGCTTTCGGTGAAATCCCTTCTCCAATTAAAGTGCGTTTGCAAATCATGGAAAACCCTAATCTCCAATCCTCAATTCGCAAAGAGCCACCTTCTCAACTCAACATCGTATCCACGATTATTCACTTCTGCCGTCACAATCGCAGACCGTGAAATCACATCTTACCATACAAGAGATTCAATCTAAAGCATACAAAGTTGCCAACAGAAAAATCTTAAACCATCTTTTTGGAAAAACACAATTCTTCCTTTGTCTTACAATTTTCATATCCTTTTCCTAGATTTTCAAATTATTCTTCAGTTTCTTTAATCTTCGAATCAATTTTCTTCATATTTCCATCTTTTTCATCATTACCAACAATTTCATCTTCATCAAACCAATCAAAGTAGTTACATCTTACACAATCACGATCCAGTACAAAACATTGACAAAAATTACTTTAGTAACTAAGAACACATTACTACATGAAAATTCCTGCATACAATTTAGTATCTTAAAAATTTTCTCTCATAATTTGCAAGAAAGAGTCTTTATAGCTCAAAGAATGCAATAATCAATATAGTGACAAGAAGAAAATTTTGAACAAGGTCCATTTCTGCAGCCTAGACAGTGCTAGATGGTTGTGAGTGACAAAATCGTACAGTTACACTACTCTTGGAAAACACCTTCATTGGCGACATTGATGCTTCAAAATCTGAAGTTTTAGAATCCTAAAGTTGAGAAATTCTGGGGAAACAATTTTGGTTGTTGACAACCCAAATCTAATGGTATGATGGATAAGGGAAAAATGATTTCACACGACGTTAAGTCAACACTTAACAAAAGTGGCCAATTAATTGTAACATTACTAACGCAAAGAACCGAATTGCATCTTTTAAAGGTAGGCGAGCAAATTTAAACCTTAAATCAAAATGTTTTACACAATATTTATTTTATTTAACAAAAGAGACCAGCTAATTCTATTTTATTTAACAAAAGAGACCAACTAATTCCTAATCGTACGGCTTGTGCATTTATTGTGTTTTTTTTTTCTTTCTGCGGTGGCCGGGGTTTGAACCCCGGACCTTACATATTGTGTTTTTTTTTTCTTTCTGCGGTGGCCGGGGTTTGAACCCCGGACCTTACATATATTATGCATTGTCCCGATTAACTGAACTAAACATTATGCATTGTCCCGATCAACTGAACTAAACTCACGAGACTGTGCGTTTATAGTGTTGTTAATACATTATGCTGTTTCAAAAAAATAATAATTACTAACCGACGAAGGAACTAGATCAAGTCTTTAAAATATAGGGACTAACTTTTTTGTTTTGTTTTCTTTTTTTAATTTTTTCTGCACATCAAAGAACTTCCAACACTTAATGCTCCTACTTAGGTCACAAGCTTGCGTTACCAAGCTCGGCAAATATAGGATAAAACCATTTTAATATAAAAGATTTGAATATTGTTTTAAAGATGGTCATGTTTTTAAAACATTTTCTTCATTCTCTTATCTAGGAGTCTCATTAATATATTTGTGTGGCATAGATAGATATCATCCCTTTGAAAGCAATTGTGCTTTCCCTAAGTTTGATGTCAGGCTTGATTTTTTTCAAATCCTCTTCCTCAATTCTCACATTCTAAGACTTAGTATCTAATTTGGTTTTAGGGCTTGCGATCCTTTTTACAATAATATATATATATATATATATATATATATATATATATATATATATATATATATATATATATATTTATCTCTCATTTTTTATTTTATCTTTTGATAATATTCATTTTTTCCCTATAAACATAGTGACATATACCATCTGAAAAATCAGATACACGATTTTAGGTTCGAACTTGAGTAACCACGAAAATTGTTCAACATAACAATCTCGCATTATCGGTTTAGTTAGACCTTACATTTTTATTAGTAAGGCAATCACCTTACAAGGTAGTTTCGTTAACGGGTTTGTATTTGCTATATTTTACTATTGAAGGTTAATCTTACACCACCTTTAAGATGTCTGGTTTCTTTTGCATTTAAGCCTTGCTAGCTTACAAATATTTTGATCCAGAAACATTGTTCTAAATAAACCTGTTTAATGTTTGAACTTGTTGCCATGTTTCTGATTTTCTAAGCATCAAGCTTCTGTATCTTCATAGCGCGAGTCCCACATCGTTCACATTACATGTGCAAGGGTCCTTGAAATCTTATAAATATAAGAGGTAGTAGTTACAATTCTCAACAATCCAACGTTCCGAAATCTCTGAGCTCGGATTGAGTAAGACCAACAACTCTTTTTATCCATTGGTCCATTGATAAGGAGTTTAACTTTTTATATGTAAATTAATAAAATTATGATTATTCTAATCATGATTATGAATAATTATGATTCGCGCTAGTTTAATGGTAAAATGTTGGACTTCATTTAATAAATTGTTTACAATTTAGATTTAAATTGAACATATATTGGTCTTTGTTGAATGAAATTGGTTTTATATTGAAGTTTTTTCATAAAAAATATTCACTTTATAATAAAAGTTGGAAAAAAAATTTGAGGAATATTTTTTGTATATTATGATATCCATGTATTCGAGACACATTTGATCAAAGGCGTGGTTTTGGCACTGACATGACACCAACACATATGATTACATTGAATTATTTTATTTAAAAAAAATGTTGTTAGACTTCTTTGTGTCTTCTGTGTCTTGAAAAATTCCATTTTACACGATTTTAATCTTTTTGTAACAATTTCTCATTTTCCCTGATTAGGGGAGAATAATTTATTATTGAGAGGAAGAGTTGTTTGTTTCTTATTCAGAGAAAGAATTCTCTACAATAGTTATTGGATCTCTTGTGCGTCTTTTAAGGAGTTGCAACTCTGTGCATTTGCTATAACACATCACACTTACACATCTATCACATACAATTAGATACAACTTTATTACTTTCACAAAATGAGATTAGAAAATATTCAAGTTGATCATCGATTTACAAAGTCAGATTAAAGGATACAAGATCCTTGCACTTCAACATACATTGAAGTCCTTGATTTGTAAGATTTTATAAGCCAAACTTATTTATCTTATCAGTCTGTATTAGATAGAATTGTGTATACAATTCTTCATAAATCCAAGAGTTTACCTAGGCATCACAAATATGAAAAAACATGAGACATATCAGAAGGCATACTTTCCTGTAAGCTTCATCTATGAAAGTAAACAAGAGTGATGCTGTGAATTAATCCCATCCAAGGGCCAAACAACTTTGAAATAAGTATTTGAGTTGTAGTGTCTACCTAGACATTGCAAAGAGATTCAAACTCTAAACTTTGTTAGTGTCTTTAAAAAATAGTACTATCCATCTCTACTTGTGTCCTATATGATGAAACAATATGTACTCCTTTAAAGTACGTATCAAAGGTAGAATCAATATACCCAATATTGAGTAAAATTTTAGAGAACTGTTCACAATGGCTACAATTGCTTATATCTGCTTGCATTAAATGGTCGATTGACAGTTTCTACCCGCAGAAACTGTTCATTGTTAAAAAATGTTTAAAATTAATTTCTTTTGTCCTGTTGCATTAATTGGCTGAACATTAGATTAAATTTATTAGTTTGTATCTTGTCTTATTTCATGCAAATGTCATAACTCGAGTGGCCTTTTTAAATTTTCGAGGCACTTTAAACATTGAGGGATCAATATATCATTAAAATATGGAGCTTCGACTGTTGTGTCCATTTTTTTAATTTCTTTTCATATAAAGGTATTATTATAATACAGTAAATCTCCAAAAGGATCATCCAAAACAATAAAAATTGAATTTTATAGTATCCTCAAATTTTTTATAGGGGATGTCCCACAACATAAAACCTATATGAACCTATCAACATCTGCATCTGCAGAATTTGCAGTGCAGCGCAGGGCCTTTCTCTCCAAGGCTCTTTCTCTCTCTCACGCTCCAAGCCCTTCCTTTCTCTCCAAGGCTCTTTCGCTTCCCTCATGTAGTATTTAAAGGCAAGAGCCTTGCCTTGCCATCACATTTTGCAAGCCAAAATATATGCTTCTTTTTACTTCATATTGTGCTGTATTATGCATTTTCATGATGTTTGATAAATTTCCATTTTTCATACTCTACAATTGATGATGCATGTCTAATATTATATGTGATACAACTAAGAGCTTATCTCATTGGTATGCATTCTTTTTTATTCTTCTTTACAGCATAAGTAGAAGTGTACATGAACATCTTTATGTCATTCTCCATCATGCAACTTTATGCCTCTTCTTTGTCTCCCAGAATTCTTGAAGGAGGAACCACGCCAGCAGAAAGCAGTATGAAGGCAAGTCAAAAGAACACAATAATTAGAATTATACTTTTCTACATTGACAGCTACATCTATTTTATCCCTAACAATTATATTTATAATTATACTTTTAACCCATTATTGTCTTATGCAGAGTCTCTCTTCATTCACAACATTCTTAGTACAAAACAGAGGTATATGGCTAAATATGTGTGTGTGCGTGTGTGTTTGCATATATTATTAAGTGAAAAAATGATACCCTATTCTGCACAAAACAATCAAAAACCAATTGCAAGTTAAAAATAATAAACTTTCTTCAAGTTCGCAACAGCTTACAGTTGAATAATAAAGTGAATGAATGAAAAACAACTCAAAACTAGATTACAAGTTCTACACAATTGTTTTCATTTTTTTACTTACAGTGATAATGTGTATTATGGGCAGCAGCAAACAAGCATGTAACAAGTCCTCATCACATCTGCAGATTTGTGTGGATCCTTCATCAAACAATTCCG
Organism: Medicago sativa; assembly: GCF_051527215.1. NCBI lineage: Eukaryota > Viridiplantae > Streptophyta > Magnoliopsida > Fabales > Fabaceae > Medicago > Medicago sativa. Next base: position 53,234,217 of record NC_140749.1, read on the forward strand.
CAAAGCGTTTGGATAGCAGCCAAGCAGGTATGTCGACAAGAATATGATCTGCAGATTTGTGTAGATTAAGAAAGATGCATCAGTCATCCATAAGACGTCTCCAGAAATTATAATTTTACCAATGTTACTAAACATGTGTCTCCAATAAAATTAATAAAATTAATTCTTCAACAAGCAAACATGTGTCGTCTTACTAATTTTTGTTTCTGTAATTTATTCCTATATTATTATTGTTATTATTATTTGTATTCATTCAATCATTATATGTAAGGAAAATATGAGGAATCCAAAAGGCATACAATGGAATTCATGTTCACACTTTTACTATGAGAGTTTTCTATAAGGTATGGCAAAAGAAAAATTGGCTTGCAAGTCCATTATAATGGTTAATCATGTTTATCAGTCATGTGTTTCACTAGCAAGTATTCTCCATAACCAACATTTGAAAACTTATGAGCATATGTTGGTTACAATTGTATTAAACGAAAAACAAATTCAAAATATAAGTCCAATTAAATAATTTAAATTTAATTTAAATATGTGTGTGGTTTCATGAGAAGTTTGAACAAATAAATCGGATTTTGAGTCATAGCTCAAAGGAAACAACAACCAAATTTGGAAGTAGTGTTGTAAAGGGAAAATTTGGTACCTCTGACTTTGCAACACTAACAAAGCTCAAAATTGTGCTTTTCTTCATTTGAAGCATCAACTATACCAACATATGCAACAAGCTTGAGTCCTAACCACCTGATCAAAAGAAACCAGCCGTCTCTTATACTGTTGCGAGAATTAAAAGCTAAAGTAGAGAAAATAAACTCAAAGTGAAGGAAACAAAGTGTGATAAAAGCAATACAAAGCCAAAGGCAAAGGCAAACAATGTATTAACAAACTTTTTTAGAGAAAAAAAATCAACAAGAGTTCTGCAGCACTGACATCATATCCACAAATTCCACATAATCAAGGGAATAACGTATAACAAAGTTGTAAAAATCAAACAAATTCAATTGATGAAATGAAAAGGATATTGAAGAGTCTTAATCATTATGATGCCCTTGGATTTAGCTGCCACAAAAAGATCTATGCAGCAGTTATGAAAAAGGAATACCGGAAAAAGGTATTCATCGTTATCAAAAGAAGGCATGCAGAACTGTATATCGAAATAAAATGAAAAAAATTTGGATACCCATTTTGGTTCGATTCTTGCATGGAATTTGTAGAGAAGAAGTAGAGAATCAAGACTTGATTAATGAAAAGATGTCGTAGTTGCTTGAAAACTCCGAAAAAACATTACCCATTTTTCTGTCTAATCCATAAGATGTCTCCAAAAATTATAATTTTACCAATGTTACCAAACATGTGTCTATTGTAAGAAAAATATGCGGAGTCCATGAGGCATACAATGGAATTCACGTTCACACTTTTACTAGGAGAGTTTATTATAAGGCATGTCAAAAGAAATATTGACTTGCAAGTATTCTCCATAACCCATTGCAAGCTAAAAATAATAAACTTTCTTCAAATTCATAACAGCTTACAATTGAATAATAAAGTGAATAAATGAGAAAGAACACAAAAGTGGAAGGCTAACACTTTCTTTAATATAAAAAAGAGATTCACTAAAACAAGTTCTACACAATTGTTTTCATTTATTTACTTACAATGATAATGTGTATTTGGACAGCAGCAAGCAAGCATGTAAACAAGTCCTCATCAGTAGCTTTGACAGCTCCTTCATCTCATAGTTTCTCAAGGTGTCACCTGCAGATTTGTGTAGATTAAAAAAGTAGCATCTGCCATAAGATATTAGCTTCAACAAGGAAGTATAACATATGTTGCCATTTTATTAATTTTTGCTTCAGTAATTTATTCATATATTATTATTAATATTATATATTTCAATTGTTAAATGAAAGGAAGATATGACAAGTCCTAGAAGCATGCAATGGAATTCATGTTCACAATTTGACTAAGAGAGTCGATTAAAAGGCATGGCAAAAGAAGTATTGACTTGCAAGTATTCTCCATAACCATCTTTTGAAAACTTTTGTGGTTATGAAAAAGATCATAACAAGTGAGTGTGTTTGTTACACAAGGTTTCATGGGAAGTTTGAATCGTAAAACAAAGAATTTGAGTTAAAGTCAAAGGAAACAACAACCAGATTCAGAAGCAATGTTGTAAAGGGATAATTTGCTACCTCTGGCTTTGCACTAGCAAAACTCAAAGTATTAACAAGGCTTTAAAAAAAAAATTTGATAAGAGCAGAAACACAAATCCAAAGGCAAAACGATGCATCAATAAGATTTTTTTTTAAAAAAGGGACTCACCCCCCAACTGAAGTTTGCAACGAATTTCAAAATTCAATATGTCATATGATAAAGTTTAACCATTTCCACCTCTTCCACAAAAAACAGATAAAAAAAACTTTTTTCAAGAATATTGAATTATTAATATATACCTAATTCATTTCCAAGTTTAATGGCATCATTTTGATGGCTACTCTTCCTTCCTGCCAGGACTACTTCCACAAAGACACGTGCTCTCCTGAACTTTTATAACCTTATCTTACTTTTTGTCTTCTTTTGTATTTGTTACCTGCAAACATGCCAAAAGTTTCACAAAAGACGATTTACAAATAGTCTTGGACAAAATTTGTAACATTTTTTAGCTATGGCAGCAAACATAGTTTGAAAAAAAAGGGCCAGATTGTATGTCAGATATGGCAGCAAGAAAAATACAGCTATAGCAGAAAAGGCCTTAAAATGTGGGAAGAAAAAACAAAGAGCTACCGTGTAGGTCAGGAATATAAAGCCTTCCCCATATCAAGTTCAACCTTCCCCGTAAAAAACAAAAGTATTCATTGTATTTCAATTCCCTTACCTTCCCCAAATAAAGCCTAAATATTAACAATATATTCTTACATGTAGTAGTATTTGGTGGTATTTAAAGTCTTGCCATCTTATTCACTTGCATATCCATCCTTTTCTAACCCTTACCATGTCCATAAAGTTAACATTTCATACTGTTCGTTTCAGGAATTTATTATTATTATTATTACATGAAATGAAAATATGAAGAGTATAAGAGGAAAGAGAACTTACAGAAGGTCCATCTAGATGGGGAGAAATGGTTGTCTCTTATCATGCCCCAGTCCATGAATGGGTTTCCTGAATTTGTCACCTGTGACTTTGCAGCACTAACAACACTGAAGAGTGTACTTTTCCCTGCATTGGAGCACCAACTATGCAAACATCCTCAACCAGCGTGGGTTCTAACCCCAAACACCTGTTCAAAAGAAATCAACCTTCTTAAACTCTTAGGAAAATTAAGTTCAAACAAAGAAAATGAACTCAAAGTTAAGGGAAAGTGGGAAAATCTAAGAACACGATAGGGAATAAAGTTTGTGAGAGAAGAACGCAAAGCCAATGGCAAAACATAGTATTAACAAGACTTGCAAAAAAACTACTAAATTGATGAAAAATTTATAACACTGACAGTTCATGTATCAAAACAAATCTAAAAGCATATCAAGTTACTCACATGTTCTATTTTGAAGTTCAAAAAAACTCAATTGATAAAACGATTTCTACCTAAATCATGTATAACTTAGATACATATGTTAATGCAACAAAGAGAAGTATCACAGTTTTTAAGTCAAAAAGGTTTGTATGCAACTTAGAACATGTTCTTTTTTATAAAACCCTAACCATTATTATTTATTCATTTATTTTTTAAAACCCCATTTCCCGTCCTTTTTTATTTTTTATTTAATTTTATAAAAATCTCATTTTGAAGCTGTATGGGCCAAAAGAGGAGTGTATTACCAAAACAAGACGTTCCAAAACTCAATCTCAGACTCTAAGAGAAAAGTCTTTCCCGCAAATCCCGACATTAGGTTCAATCGATTCAAGGTGGTTAGGATTTTAGAAGAAGAAAAAAAAAACCTATGTTACAAGTATAATAACAAACCTTTTAGGTTCAAAACTTAAAAATCAACAAATCAGAGACCAATGAAAGTACATGCATAATCAGTAAAAAACAAAAAACGAAGCTAAAGACAGAGATGAACCCTCACTGTTTTAGATCTAAGCTTTGGTGTTGAATCTTTTTTCATCTATGCTCCGGTGTCGTCTGCAGTTTTCATTTCTGTGTGTGGTTAAGGTCTTAGAAGCTGTCGTAGGTACCACCGTCGCTTCTAGGCGTCTAATATCACGATCTGATAGAGGGTTGTCGGTAGTAGTGGTCGTCGACAAATGTCCTCCATTCAAACGAACACGGCGGATCCACGGTGGCAGGATAAATGAACGCGGCTAGCAGCAACAAAAAATTAACTTAACAGATCTGAACAATAAAAAGGTTGGCTTTGTAGAGAAGGAAGAGATGAGTTCAAAATTAGTGGTGGTATGGCCTAAGAAGGCTGCCGGATGGCAATGTTGAGGCGGCTGTGTTTGGTGGAGATATGTAGAGAGAGAGGAGAGAAGAGAGAAAGAAATAAGACAGAGAGTCATAGAGACGTTGGTAAAACGTAGAAGTCTCTAGATATTTTTTGAGGGAAAGCTTCTGGATTATTTTTTTTTTTTTAAGAGGAGAGCTTCTAGATATTGTTAAGTGAGTTATTTAATTTTTTCAAGGGAAAATAAAATAAATTAAGATAAATAAATTAATTAACTCTTAACCCTAAATACGTTTCTACTTTAAAAACAACTGTTACCATTTTATTTAGGAAAAAGCGATTTATCTCGAAAAGCGGTGTCTCGATACAGCCCGACATGTATTGTGTGAAGGAAGCTTTTTTTACTCACCTACCCCATGTATTGTGTGAAGGCAGCTTTTTTTACATCCAACGGTGCTAGTGTTTCGGGACAAATTCGGGAAGGTTAGTTTCGGGACATATAGCAAACCTGTTTTATTTATTGGACCCTTCGGCAAAACACTCAATTATTTAAAATAAACAAATATATTTCCCTCAAAAAAAAAACAAATATATGGTATAATTTTTTTTGTGGTGTCCGGGGTTCGAACCCGGACCTTGCATATATTATGCATTGTCCTTACCAACAGAGCTAAGCTCACGGGGACAGATATCATCAATCACATTTTCGTAATACATTCTCTATTCTCTATTCAAAACAGAAAAAAAGAGTTTCTCTATTCTCTATTCACTGCAAAAAATATTGATATTACGGTGAACAGACATTCAAAACTAAACCTATCAAGGATATTGATATTCTCTATTCTCCTCTCCTCCGACACCGCAGTCTCAAGGAAACGATGAGGATGAAGACGAGAAGATATCATTGACAGGTTTAGTTTTGAATGTCTGTTATTAATATTAGTATTAATTATTGGAAATGAAATAAGAATCTTGCTTAATATGTTTTCTTATTTTAATTTTCAGGTTTAAGATTTTTGTTGGAGTTGCTGCAAAAAATGGTGGATATTGATATTACATTCAAAGAGTTGAAGGTGATTGATGATATTTTGTTGATATGTAGTGGTTGTTTTTCGTTCGTAATGTATAAAAACTGATTATTTTTTTCCGCCATATTGCTTGATTAATTGAAGAACATCGCAATTAATTGTTGGTTTGTTACTTTTTTTATGAGGACCAAAAACAAAATTGACTATATTTTTTATGGACCAAACATTTATTTAACCCAGAAAAATGAATATGTTCCAAGGGAAAAATTATTAATTGTTAGATAACACGTTTGAAATACGAGAATTGATGCAAGAATATTGTGTAGAAAATTTTAAAGTTTTAGTGTTCTACACTTTGTGTCCGTGTGGTATGCACATCGTTCAGTATGTAGCCTATCGTCGGCTGTAGCTCACATAATATTAATTTATGATCATGTGTCATGTAGAATATGGACGACGTGCAGTCCAATGTCGACCGTTTTCCACCCGTGCGACGCACGGGCAACACACTAGTGTCAATCAAACAATTTCAGACAGCTGATGCAAAAGGGTAAAAACCGTATTTTTACGATTTGAGTAATGATATCTACAACCTCATAATGTTTTAGATCTCACAAAATCTTCTACAAACCAATAGAGAGAGATACCTTGTCAAGTTTAGTGACTCTAGTTTCGTGTAATTGTCGGCAACTAATTGTACATCTTGGACTGAAATATTCTGCAATTACCATATCAAATCAATATGTTTAGATGACACAAGTATCATCTGTAAAGAAATGTTGTTATTTTTTGAGAAGATGATTCAGAATTCCAGTGCACACAACAACATACTTCACGCCACGGGCACAATTTTATGCATAGTTATTTAGGTTTTCTATTGTGCAATACAACATGGGTATATTCAGGTAAGCTTTACTGTCAACTGATAAGACCTTCCTTGTGATTTAGGCATGCTTGGTACAACTTATTAAAATGAAATAGTGGAATTTTTAGCGGTAAAAGTGATGAAAAATTGTAGTAATTGATGAAATATGTTATAAAATTCTATTTAATTATATAAATTTGTCAACACTAAAGGGAACGATCGACAAAAATGTAAGGAGCTCCCACAAACTGAATATTAATTACAGTACGTTTCATTTAAATTCCTCTCATTTGGCTTCAAACAAAAACTAGTGAACTAAATATGGTGTGGAGTTAGCAAACTTGATTTTAAATGAACTTGATTTCAGTTGAAACTGAGTAGGAGTGAGTGGTTCATGTTTGAAAACTTTTATTTGATTTATTTTTCACTATCAATGAAGGAGGGATGCATCAACGAACAAACCTTTAAAAATAAACATTCAATAGTACTAATGCAATATAAAATTACAACTCCAAAGACTCTTGTACCTTACAGATTCAAATCAACAATGTGTTTGGAGTGCCTCACTAATATTCTTTTTTTTTTTGAAGAAGCTAAATTAGCCCACCTAAATTGACATTAGAGAGAATCGAACCTAAAACATCAAGGAGGAGCACACTTCCAGGTCCCAAGTCAATACCACTAGGCCAACCCAAGTGGATTCTTTATCTAATATTCTTGTAATGTCAGAACCATAAATATTAGTCAGAACCATAAATATTAAATACTCAATAAGCAATGATAAGCAGTTCTAGCTTATGCATTTCTAGATATATGATAATAAAATAAGAAATAACTAAAGACATAATTTAGCATATCTTCAACATCTCTTGCAAATTCAGAATGATCTGACTCCTCTATAAAGAGCAGCTCAGTTTAGAGTGTAAATCAAGTAATATCTATCAATGAATGAGATTACTCAATTTACATAAGTTATATCCTAATCACGAAAGTTTAGGGGAAAAGTACAAAGATCAATGAAGAAGACTAAATTGATTTCAGAGGTAAAGACTTGATTTTGACATGTTTAGATGTCCAACTTCCAGCTTAAATCAAATTATATACCAGAAGTCACTTTACATTCAACTCAATGTCCAAATCAATTTTAAAAACTAACTGAACTCAACTCAAATTTTGTCACCATACAACCAAACACACAAATAATCATGTTGTTTAGTACGTACCAGAGATAGAGCAGCTATAAGGTGATTGATTCCTAGCATTATTCAACTCATAGAAATTGAAGGACTAATGATAATAGTAACAAGATTAATTAATTGAAAAAAAAAAAAAAAGCAAACAAGAGAAGGGAAGCGATAGAGGTGAATACTTGCAAGATGTGAGTCCCACATCGGGTAGCAAGGGAAGCCACAAAATGCATATCCCATATAAAGTGATACTTCTCACTTACAACGAAAGCATAGTGGAATTGTATATTGCATCACTTTTCATATCAATTTTATTTATGTTTGATTTGAATTTGAATTTGAATTTGAATTGAATCTCTTTGTGGTTGTTTATGATAAAATAGTTTTGAGTTTTTTTATGAAACTTAACATTATTACGAAAATTGTTGAACATTCTTCAATGTTTGATATTTTTTTAATAAATTAAATTTAATAAAAATAATTTGAACTATCTTTAATTTAAATTAAATTTATTACTAGACTTTGATCTCAATCTCAAACTACAATTTAAACATCACAAATTGTGAAAATGAATGAATTGTGGGAGACAATTTGTTTACGACCCTTCCTATGTGTTGGTGTGATTTTGTGTTGTCTATTGTGACTTACTACCGGTATCATTGGGTGGATAAATCCTCCAAACAGTTGGTTTTGTTTGAATATGAAAGAAGAATTTAAAAGTATTGATTAGAGATGACAATGGAGTTTGGATGTGTGGTTTTTAATCTTGTATTCGTGTCGGGCTCTATCGATTAACTAATCTAAAGGAGTCCCTCCCTCTTTTCTTGCTCTTGAGTGAATAGGGTTGCTAAAATACAGATCATATGATGGAAATGTGGGAGTGTATGAAGGCTTTAGTACAACCAGGAGTAAAAGTAAAAGTATCTCCAATTTGATTGTCCAATTCAATCAGATTCGAAGATGGTTGTTCGTATTATCAATAGTGGAAAAATTGCAAGTTCCATGGGATGGACCATCACGCCTAAGATCAAACATTTGATTTCTCAAGATTTAAATGCTTGCTTTTTGCATATTTATAGGGAATCCAATAGACATGTTATGTGTTTGTCAACATGGATTGTGTGTTAGATGTGGATTATCTAGATTTCCATTCGGCATCACTAGATCGTTAGAAGGACCAAAAACTTATTTAACCCTAAAAAACACAATTTTATTGAAAGAATGAGAATATGAGAGAAGAGTTTTGTCTAATGGTTTCCCTTCTGCCTGCTCCTCTAATTCAATGTTTTCATATCTAAACTTTGAGAGGTAAGATACTGGTTTTGTAACATCGAGAGACCTAGTTTAAATATTTTTGAAGACGATTGTAAAATAATCGTTCCTGGTGTCTACGTGTCATTGTGGTGTCCATATCTATGTCACTGCTTTGTAGGCTATGCTAACTTCACTAACTAATATCTTCTAATGTTTTGTCGTAATAATATACCCGAAAGAGTTATAATTCATCCCGAATGTTCTTTTTATTATCTTAATGGACCGTTTGGAATCTCGATATGAAATACATTTCATAAAAACAAGGCTTAATTAATGATTTAGTCCCTTAAGTTATTTGTTGGTTACATTTTGGTCCCATAAGTTATTAACGTTACAATTTGGTCCCTTAAGTTATTTGTTGGTTACATTTTGGTCCCATAAGTTATTAACGTTGCAATTTGGTCCCTTAACTTATTTTTTGGTTTCGTTTTGGTACCTTAACTCTTCATCCCTCAACCACTCTGGTCCTTTATGTTATTAGAGTTAAGGGATCAAAACGAAACCAAAAAATAAGTCAAGGGACCAAAACGAAACCAAAAAGTAAGTTAAGGGACCAAATTGTAACGTTAATAACTTATAGGACCAAAATGTAACCAACAAATAACTTAAGGGACCAAATCATTAATTAAGCCTAAAAACAATTGCATCTTGCACAGAACTAGAAACAAAAGAAACTAGTTCACACAAACAAGTTTACACAGATAATGAAAAAGGCTTACTAAAAACCATATAATTTATCATTTGAGCAATGATATTTCAACCTCAGAATGTATCAGATCTCACAGAATCTTCTATAGATAAATGGAGATACATTGTTAAGTTTAGTGACTCTAGTTTTGGGTAATTGTCAGCAACTAATTGTACGCTTTAGTCTGAACTATGCTGCAATTATCATATTAAAGCACGCGTTAGTCTTACATAAGCACAAGCATTTAGGTACAAAATTTAGGCGCACATACATAAATAAATAAAAAATTAAAAGATAAATAAAATAGTCACATCAATTAATATCACTTTAATTTTTTTTTAAATTTTTTTAATTTCATGTGTGTGCTTAACATGTAATATTCAGTGTTGTACTTAACATGTAATATTTAGTGTTGTGTCTAAACAAGTATTTTTCTCAAACCAAATCTTTTAAAATGTTATTATTTTCTAATAAGATGATTCAGAATTATTTTTTGGTGGTGGCCAGACCATATATATATATATTATGCATTGTGCTTACCAACTGAGCTAAATTCACAAGGACAGACGATTCGAATTATTGTGCACACAACATAGTTCACAGTCATGAACTTGATTTACAAATTTGATTAAAAGAATAAAAGAAGGGTCATAACTAAAGAGTTGTGTTATTTGAACATTTATATATGTGACAACTTTTGTGACAACCAAAATTTTACAAAGGAAATGAGGTAGTGACACAAAAACCAAAACAATAAAGAGAGAAAGTAAAAAAATAATGTAAATATGAGAGAGAAAATCACAAAAGTTGTAAAAAATGATTGTTCAAATATCATTTCTCTAAACTAGGGTGTGTTTGGATTACAAGAGAAGTTGTAAAGAGAGAAATAGGTAAGAGAGAGAGGGAGAAGAGAGAAAGAGATGAGAAATAGAGTAGATTTGATGTATCGTTTGGTAGAATAAAAAGATAAGAGAAATAGAAGAGAGAGAAGTGTGTTTACTTTTTAATAGACAAAAATACCCTTTATTTAATGCTCAATATACAATTTTATTTCTTATAAAACCTGTACTAATCTTCAACGTTTTTTCTTGGATTAGGATTTTGAAGGACAATTTTTGTTTAAAAAAGTCTCAAAGATTTTAAAAGATTTTGTAGGATTTTAATGACTTTCATGATTTTAAAAGACAATCAGGATTTTCAATTTGGATTTCAATGGATTTACATCATAAGATTTTAAAGGATTTTTATGGATTTATAAGATTTCAAAAGATTTTATGAATTTTAAGGACTCATTGAAAAGAAATGATTACAACACACTCTCTATCATAATATTTTGAATACATACTGTTATTTTTTATTTTATTTTTATAAAAGATAGAGAGGGGGAAGAGAGGAGGGAGAGAAGGGAGAAAAGAGAGGAGATAGAGGGAGAAGAGAGAGAGAGAGAGAGAGATAGAGGGGAAAGAGAGGGGAGAGAGAGAGAGAAGGGAGAGAGAGAGGAGGGAAAAAAGAGAGGAGAGAGGGAAGGGAGAAGAGAGAAGGAAGAAGGGATAAGAAAGAGATAGCAAAAACTTTTAAAGAAAAACAATCCCAACAAATCTTATGTCTTCATGAAAGACTTTTTTTTGTTAAAATTTCACTACACAATCTCACAAAATCCATCAAAATCTAATTTATTAAACAATCCTTTGAAATTTGAATGATTTTGAATACCATGAGACTTTTTTTAAGTGATGAAAAGTCTTGATTGAATACCTCAAGACTTTTTTAAAATTTGAATACCTCAAGACTTTTTTAAAATGACAAAGAATCTTGATTGAATACCACAAGATTTTTTTTAAATTCCAAATAGTCTTAATTGAATACCACAATACTTTTTCATAATTAAAAAGTCTTTTAAAATCCCTTAGAATCCTAATCCAATACATCCCCCTTACACTTCTTTAGTCTTTCACAATGAAAAAAAATATATAAATATCCACGAAAAATGGTTTCAGCAAACTAAAACCACAACTTAGAAATTGAAAGAAAAATTTCATCATACAAGACCAAAATACATTAAAACTGAAACTCAAAACTAATGAAATTTCCAGCATTCACTAAACTTATAGCAGGAAAATAGATACATAATAACATAAAAAAAAATATTAATAGGAAAGTCAACAAATGATGCAAAAGAAAACATTAAAATGAAGAGAAAGGCAAAGTATAGAGGTGGTACAAGGTAAAGAAAGGGAGAAAGAGAAAAGGGCAGTAATGGAAATAGATGAAAAAATGGTCTTCATCTCACTTTCTTCGCTGCATTGAAGAGAAAGAAAAAGGTGGTAGGTCCCACGAAATTCTTTCTCTCTGCTCTATCTCTTCCCTAAACCAAACAGGAGAAGTTATCTATTTCTCCTCTATTTCTCTCTCTGTTATTTCTCTCTCTGTTATTTCTCTCTTCCCTAAATCACCTCTACCAAACACAGTGTAAAAGAATAAAAGAAACAACTCTTGAAACTAACATAAGCTACACATATATTCAAATAAACAAAAAAAACAAGAGGCATAATTAAAAGAAGGGTTAATTATGTTTTTGGTCCCTACAAAATTGCGACTTTGTAAGTTTAGTCCTTACTTAATTTTAATAGCATTTTTAATCCCTACAAAAAATTTCTGCACTCAATATTAATCCTTACTCAATTCAAATTTGTTTAATTTATGCTTAAACTCTTAAGTTTTTCAACAATTTTTTACAAGCGTGTTAAGAACGTTATTAAAAGGTCCTCTGAAAAAATATCGCAAAAATTTGATTTCTACGTCCATATTTTTGTTACTTATATCTTAAACTTTTGTCGTTTTAAAAAATTCATATTTAATTTATTTCATGTTAAAAAATTATAAATTTTAGTAAATGAACATTTCATAGTGTTCTAAACTTGTATAAAAAGAATCGTTAAAAAATTTAAGAGTTTAAGGATAATTAAACAAAATTTATTTTAGCAGGGACTAAAATTATAAGTAAATTTTTTTTTTTGTAGGGATTAAAAATGCTATTAAAATTAAGTAAGGACTAAACTTACAAGGTTGCAATTTTGTAGGGACCAAAAACATAATTAACCCTTAAAAGAATAAATTAAATCCTTCCAAAAAAAAGAAAAGAAAGCAAGGCATTAAAAGAAATTAAGTAGAAAAATAAAATGAAAACAGGATAGCTTTTACTTTCACAGTTGACATTGTTTGCAGTTCGAATGATACGAGTTCAAATGGCTGATGATGATGATAAGAAAGCTGAGGAATGCACAATCACCGATCTTTCTTGTATTCGTCTTCACCATTCCCAAAACGACACCGTTTTATCTAAACCACTGTCCGAAACCACCGTCAAGAACGAAGCACCTGTTTTACCGGAAGAAGTCATCTTCGATATCCTTCTGAGGCTTCCTGTAAGATCCCTTCTCCAATTAAAGTGCGTTTGCAAATCATGGAAAACCCTAATTTCCAATCCTCAATTCGCAAAGAGTCACCTTCTCAGCTCAACCGCGTATCCACAATTATTCACCTCCGCCGTCACAATCGGAGACCGCGAAATCACATCTTACCCTGTGAAGCCATTGTTGGAAAATCCATCAACCCCTGTTGAACCCGTTGCTATAACCATGATGAGACACAAATACAATATCTTCGGTTCATGTAATGGGTTGCTTTGTTTGTATGATTCTTCTCAATCTAATTTCAGATTGTGGAATCCTTCTATCAACTCGAAATCGATTAGATTTCCCATTGTTGCTTCGTTCGATAATAAGATTATCGCACATCATGGTTTTGGGTATGATCAAGTGAATGATAAGTACAAGTTGTTAGTTGTTGTACTCAATAAAGATGATTTTAGTGAAAAAGTTACTAGAATTTATACCTTTGGTGAAAATTCTTGGACAACAGTTCAAAATTTCACTTGTTATCCTGGTATGTGGTTGGGGAAGTTTGTGAGTGGCAGTTTGAATTGGATCATTAATAAAGATGGTGTTAATTCTAATCAACGGGTGATTCTTTCGGTTGATCTTGAGAAAGAGACTTATGGCGAAGTGTTGCTTCCTCAACACGATGGTAACAGATTTTGCAATCCTGTGATGTATGTTTTGAGTGATTGTCTTTGTGTGTGTTGTGATCACTCAGAAACTCATTTGGCTGTGTGGATAATGAAAGAGTATGGAGTTCCTGAGTCATGGACTGTATTGACGATCATCCCTCGTGAGAAGTTAATCTGGAATTGTCTAAGGCAGCCTCTTGTTGAGCCCTTGTTCGTTTCAAAAGATGGTGTTCTTCTACTGAGAACAATTTGTTCCAAACTTGTCTTATGTAACTTAAATAATGCAGAGATTGATTATCCTATTTTAGGCATACTTGAGAGGGAGGTGCATATATACTATGAGAGTCTGGTATCACCATTGTAGGCATACTTTGGCCGCGGCAGATGCATAATTACCATGAGAAGTGGTATCACTGCAATGATAAATCACATTTTTGGAGTCTTCCCAGTTCTAGTTGCATGACTTCTCATAAAAGCAACTATATTTTTTGCTTTAGCAATTGGTTACTAACCCAGCTATGCTTGGCGAAGCATGTTCAACATTAAAAATGTGATCGCTCTAGGATTAAGATGGTCAATAGGTATGGGCAGAATGTGAAAATTTGGAAGGATAATTGGCTTTCTAACCAAACTGGATTTAAAGTATGCAGCCCTGTGGTGGATTTTGAGGAAGCAACTTGTGTTAGTGAGTTAATTGACACCGATACCAAAAGCTGGAAAAGGGATCTTGTCAGGAATGTCTTCTTGGCCTTTGAAGCAAAAACAGATCCTAAACATTCCCTTATCTTGGAGACTTCCGCCTGACAGAAGAATTTTGCATTGGGAGAGAGACGGAAACTACTCAGTCAAGTCAGCCCTGAAGCATCATCATCAAATGACCAATCTTTATGGAAGGCGCTCTGGAAGATTAAGGCGCCTCATAGTGTAAAGAACTTCCTCTGGAAATTGGCCAAAGATATCCTTCCAACAAGGAGCAGACTGGCGAGGAAAGGTATGAATTTTGGTACAATTTGAACGCTTTGTTTTGAAGCAGACGAGACTTTAGAACATCTGTTTATGAGCTGTAGATGTGCCCAACAAACCTGGTTCACTTCCACCTCAGGACTTCATGTTCCTTCTCATATGTGCTTGAAAGTCTGGATGTCTGATTGGTTGTCAAAAAAAGACTACTTAGCAGCTCAAATTTTTGGTATTACTTTGTGGAAGATTTGGCAAGGTAGGAACCAAATGGTGTTCCAGAATCATCAATTTAATCCTATCCAAATAGCTACTTCAGCTGTGGATTTCACATTAGAATTCAACCGAGCAAACCACTCTGCAATTGCTTCTGTTTCAGGGAGAACTGATATTGAATTCCGGAGACCCCCTCCGCCAGGTGTGATGAAACTGAATGTGGATGCAGGCTGCTTCAAGGATGATACAGTGGGTTGGGGAATGGTAGTTAGAGACCATAGAGGAGTCGTAGAATTTGCTACAACAAAACTAGAACGAAGGCAGCTATCCCTTACTTTGGCCGAAGCATTAGCTCTTCGGTGGTGTCTCCAATGGATCCTCACAACAAAATCAAGATGGACAGTTCCTCATTGAAACTGATATTGAAGTTGCCGTGAAATGTATACAAGGTCTGATTCGGATGGCTGAGATAGAAAATATTATTCTAGACTGCATAGACATTTTATCTACTCTTTCCAATTGTACTGTTGCTTTTATGAAGAGAACTATGAATGGTGCTGCCATTAGCCTAGTGGGAGTAGCAAAATAGTTTGACAGTTTGATTCTAACTCATGGGTGGGATATGTCCCTGAACCTGTAACCTCTGCTGTTGTACTAATATGCTTTCCATTAATTGAATGCATGTTTGATTGTCAAAAAAAAATTATATCTTTTGCTTTAGAACTTTTTTGGCTCAAGTCTAGTAACATGGAATATGTAGTGTGAGTTGTTTTGGTGTAGCCGCGTCTTTGCTATCTCTTATATTGTTATCTATCAGTAATATTGTTGATTGAATTAAAGTCACTAATTTGAAGGAATAAGTTAATGCTGGCTGTGATCTGCTTTTTTTTTTGAGAGGAAAGTATTATTATGTTATATGGTAAGAGATTTGAATGATATTAGTCATATTACTAGTTATGTTTTACTTGCAAAAACAGAGGATTCACAATTTTAAACTACACTTGCAAGAGTAATTTGTCTGTCTATGTCGGCTTCACAGTGTATGTATGCCTTTCCCATTATAATTACAAATTATCAATGTAACAATCAATTTGTTAGAAACATTGAGTCGTCTTTCCATGTTACCGCTTACCATTGATCACAATGACAAAAAGTGATTGGTTTGACAAAAGTATCACATAATTCTTTTCTTTTTTAATAGGTTGGTGTTATTTATTGGATCAATGGTATATGATAAATAATGATATTTGGTATCTTCTGTCAAAAAAAAAAAGATATTTGGCTTCTTTTCCTAGGATAAGGTTTCATTGGTCTCAAATTGAATATGACTATATGAGCTCCTAGACAATTCTCATTGAAATTCTGAAAGAAATATCTACTATGATTAGAGTGATTCGCAACAATGTAGTTTAAGTTAATAATGAGATGCTAGGAGGTAGATTTGCTTTGATCCTGCCTGCAACTAAAGAACAAATTAGTCGTTGTGCTGGCTGCTGCTTTTTTTGTAATAAGCTGTTACATGATTACTTTCTGGTAGTAGGTTGTGGAAATTTGGTACTAAAGGAGTTAAGATGGTTTTTGTTGATTTAGGATAAGCTAAAAAGCTGCTATCTCGCACCAAACTTCGGTTTATATTTTTGACTTTTGTTGCTGTCAACATTATTAGTTGTTCATCATCTTGTGCAATGCTTGTGCTCGAGTGTAACTTTCTTCTCCTATTAATATTTGATTTGGCTTATTGAAAATAATTACTCAATCAATTGCCATGTTGGTCTAGAATTTGAATTAATCTTCATTTGCTATTATTGTTGTGTAAATGTTTATACTTTAGAATTTACTTTTAGATACCAAATTTCTTCATTTATTTGAAGAATGAATCAATCTTTCATAGATATATTTTTAACATACTATACTATATTCATGTTTTATTTTTAATTGACATTTTTTAATTTCATCTTTGATTTTGAACGGTTTGTTATAGGCTAAAACATACAGAAAAACAAAAAAGGGAGGCAAGTACTAGGATATCAAAAGTGTGACCCCTTAGTAATCAGCAAGAAGGAAGTTTTTGAGAGCATGAGGAGATAGTTTTTAATAAGATAGTTAGCTAAAACAATGTTGTCGAATAAGCAAAGTGGTGCTTAACAATCTCTGTACAGCATACTACATGAGACAAACCCATTACTTGTTGTGTTGGCTGCTGTCTTTGCTGATTTTTGTTTCTGTCAACATTATCTTGTGCAATGCTAACATCAATCAATCCATGAAGGATAGTCCTTGATCTGAAAGGTTCTGCAAGCCAAACATATTTCTGTTATCAGTCTGCATTAGATAGGGTTGTACGTAAAGATCTTCAGAAGACAACTTGAATTGAACTTAACTATGTTGAGTTTCAATGCTTTACCTAGACATTGCAAAAGGGAAGTGTCCAGTGTTATTGAGTGGTAGAGCTGTGGGCAAAAAGGAAGCCCTTGAGGAAAGTCTTTTCTTCTATAAGTTTTTAAATTATGTTTGAATGTCTGAAAAGACAAGTCACAATACTGTACTGTGTTGAGACATTTGCATAAGAAAAATATCAGTTTTTGTGCAGATGTCAGAAGGAATCATTTAGTTTATTTCCAATTCTTCTCTTTAAGAAGATTGTGTTGCTACATAAATAAAAAGTGGGCTACTGACTACTGAGGAGATAAATCAATGAAGAGAAGTTGACATTATTTGCAACTTCTTTTGCTTTCGATCTATGTATACCGTCGGAAATGGTTTGGACAAGCACCATTCAAGTTCTACTCTATACCATGGGAAGCACATATATCTGTAACATGACAAGGCCAATAAAATATTTTCCAAGTCAAAGAGTGCAACTCAAATATCAAAGTGTTATAAACTTCTCAAATAATGATATACCTCAGAAATTCAACAGAGGTGCAACTCTTTGCAATGTGTTTAACCCACTCATCAGTCACACGTCCACGTCTATTGTGTAAAATTAGATACAACTCCGTTACTATCATAAAATGTGACAGATGGATATTCGAGTTGATCATCAATTTACCAAGTCAGATTGAGGGATACAAGGTTTTTGAATTTTGAAATATACGCAAGTCCTCAATCTGAAAGATTATGCAAACTAGACGTATTTATGAGGGTATATTTTCCTATAAGCTTTAGAAACTGAAGATTTTACCTGAGCAATGCTGAGATCCTAAAACGTTAGACGTGTCAGAAGGCCTATTTTCCTATAAACTTTATCTGTGAAAAACTGAATAAGAGTAATGCTATATGATTAATTAATCAAATCTTAAGGCAAGAAAACTTGAACTTCAATATGTTGAGTTTCAGTGCCTACCTAGACACTGTATATAGATAGATTCTAATTTTGAAGGGATAGACATTTGTGAACCAACTGCTTCAGACCCTCGTCGGTTAACTTGTGAGATATATGTATGTTAGGAACACAGAAGAATTAGAAAATTCAAAGAAAGAAATGATAAAAAGAACACAATTTTATTGAAAGAATGGGAATGGGAATGGAAAAGAACACACTCTTTACTTATGTCCTATTTATTATGTAAGATAATTATCTGTTAACTAATCAAGTAACATCCACTTATCTTCTATATTGTAAGTCCTAAAAATGTACTACAAAAGAGGTATAATAATTCACCATAATGTTCCTTTCAGTGTTATCGATTGAGGGCGGAGGACCATGGCAGAGAGCCAGGAATTCACTATTTTGAGTCGCCATATCTGCCATCAAATGCATGGCACCACCATCCTTCACAAATTGCCCACGGCGGTTCTAAAAAAATCCACCATGACGGATATTTGACAACAATGGTCCCTTTTACCGTCTTAATAGACTGTTTTGAATCTCGATATGAACTATATATCAAGAAAACAATTGCATCTTGCATAGAACTAGAAACAAAACAAAAAAACAATGTAATTGATCCACTGCTTTATCGACTGGGAGAGCTATCTCTAGCGAAAGACTGAAGATTATCGGATTAAGATGTTGGATTTATGGATTTTTTTCTAAGGGGATTTAGAGATTAACTTAATCAATAATTAAAATAATAAATTATTTATTATATCAACTATTAAATTATAATACTGCACTATATTTAAGTAAAAAGATATTTATTAATGGATTGTAATTGAAAACGAGCTGTGATCGGTTGGGCCGTTTCTCATAGTAAACCCGTTAAGAGGCCTGTACCTCTCCTGATTCTAACCACTGCATTAGTTCGAGTACACTAAAACCAACTAGAAGCACCTGCTCATCAGTTAGAGGAAGAAGCATCCTCTCAATCCGCTTCCCTCATGGAAGTCTCATGGCAGCATACAAGGGTCATATAGAAAAGACTCAACCCATTAACTTTGGAAGAGAATGTGATGCAGGCATGAGGACGTATCGGTAGCTAACACCTTAGCACCAAAGTGAGTGTACTCTAGTGATTTTGGAGAAACTTTAGAAGAGTGAATAAATGAAACACATTTCATGACTCAGAGACAAGGGCTTTTCCCTTTCCTTTTTGCATATAATAATATGATATAGGGTCCCTCCATTGTAGCAAATAAAATAAACGTCACTAGCATGGACACTTTCTCACAAAATCACCTAGCTTTCCCAACATTTAGTTTAAAACCACTTCATCCAATTCAATTAATTCACAAAATTTATCAAATGATGCGCACCACGTAAAAAATGGGAGAAAAGCATAACAAAAACATAGGACACAAACTTTAGCTTGGTCTGTTAACTCTTTGATGGTATTTTTGTTAGATGATGTGCGCCTCTAAAGTACTTGACGCACAAATGATGAACTGCCACCGTGTGCTTAGAAGGCTGCCACTATAATTTTTGGAAACATTGATGTGTTGGTTTAGGTATGCCATGATTTTGGTGCTTTCCAAACACTATACAATCTATAGGTCCGGGAGTAAACGCTCCATCGCCAAACAGTTTCGTTAATGCAAACTGTTTTGTTTACTTTGCAACTGCATAACTATTCATGTCAAAAAGATTACTTGAATACAAGTTTTATCAATGCCATAAAACACAGACAAATCTATTTATCTCGTAACTAATCAACTAACATCGTTTAATGTAGCACCGACGTTTAGATTGAATGTGTGTCCGATGTCCAATACGTGTGTCGATGTTTGAGACCAATAGCTAGTTAGATTCTATCACTTCAATCTTCTTAAATTGTTACTGGTGTCTATGTGTAGTATCGCGCAGTGTCCATAACTCCATATCTATGTTACTGTTTGTAGTCTACGCTAACTAACGTCTTCTTATTTTCTATCCTACAATGTACCCGAACGAGGTATAGTTCACCCCAATTTTCCTTTCAGCACGCCTAACAAACAAGTTCAAACAGCTAGTGAAAGGCTACTAAAAACCATACAATTCATCGTTCAAGTAATGATATTTACAACCTCATAATGTATTAGATCTCACAGAATCTTCTGAAAATCAGTGCAGATACCTTGTCAAGTTTAGTGATTCTAGTTTTGGGTAATTGTCAGCAACTTATTGTACACCTCGGTCTGAAATATTAACATTCAAGACATCATGTACCTTGCATCCACTTATATTCAAGTCAACTGTGTTTGCAGTTCCTCACTGTATGAAGTAGTCCATTATCAGTTATCCTGTAATAAGACTCATATTTCAGTATTGTTGCTAAGAATTAACTTTAAATCCAAAGTCAGGTTTTCAACTGCAAAATCAAACATTGCACATTTAGAAAAAATTGAATGCAGCAGACATTCCAGTAGATGGAAAAGGTTTCTAGCTGAGGACAACAACTGGTTTTGCTTCAATTCTTGGATATATATAATCCATACTTAGTCTTGAAATTATTGTTCAAATGACTTTTCCAGAAATGTAACCAAACATCATCGTCCTTCCAACTGTTTGTGTCAATCTTCTTTCCTTTTCTGCAAAAGAAGAAAATGTAGATTCCAATCCCTTGCATAATAGTCCCACATCGGCTACTCAATGAACACACAACAAGCATGTCCTATATATATAAATAACAAAGCATCTGTAGTGAATCGTGTGGTGTTGATCATTAATAATTAATGATCTATACTCTTTAAATAAAAAATAAAAGAGAGTCTAAAACCGATTGTTATAGGTCATATATATAGGTCCACCAATGAACCTTTATTTCTAGGGTCCATATTAGGGGAGTCCTTAATATGGACCCCAAAGAAAAAGGTTCATTGGTAGACCTGTATAAGTGACCTACCACATCGGGTCACCTTCAATAAATAATTTTTGGGGTTTGTTCTGTGAATAAGAAATACCCGTAGTATCTCAACATGCCGACAACAAAAACAACAATGACTCTATCCTTCTAATCATCTCAACATGCTAGATCTGCAATGAAATTCACTTCTGGAAACGGTGGTATAGAAGGAGAGTGAGCTAAAAAAAAAAGTCTTGGCAACATTGATTCTTCAATCTTGGATTTACATTTGTTTTTATTTTTCAAGTTCAATCTTGTGTTTTGCTTGAATCAGCAGAATATAACAGTCGAAGGATTTCTACACTAATCTAGATAGTGGATCTGGACCCATTTTTCACTTTCAAGTTTAATCTTGTGATTTGGATCTACAATGAAGGTTGAATAATCATTATTGCATTTTGTACATGAATTGTCTATCAACTTTTAGAATTTTGAACATTTTCTTATTTTGCAGTTGCTCAAAATTGCTTTAATAAAATTAACCTTTCATATATGTCAGAGCAATTTCATTTTCGTTTTGGCTACAATATATGCCAGTCCTATTTTCTTTCGGATGTAATCACTTGGCTATGTGACACAAACAAAAACCCAAACAACATTTTGTTAATTTAACTTTAATGTCAATTATATGAAGAAAAAAAATAACGATTAGCTTGGAAAATATAAAAAATTAAGCAACCCAAGATCATTGAGTTTAGTGGTTTGTATCACTAAGTTCTTCTCAAGTGATTTTATTGCATATGGTTGTCATGAAGGCCAATACTTGAGGAACAGTGAAGTGGTGTTGGGTGAGGTTCGAATGCGACAAAGCTGAAGCATGAAGGTCCAATAATGGAGATATAAAATACAGATAATTTGGGGAAGGGAGAGGCATTTTGTAAAGGAGTAGGAGACATACATCACTTTATAAAAAATTAAATTTAAATTATTAACATGGAGGGTAACCGGTTGTTATAGGTCATATGCATAGGTCCACCAATGGACATTTATTTTTAGGGTCCATATTAGGGGCACCCCTAAAAGTTTTATGTTATTTTTAATTTTAATAAAAGAAATTAAATTTATTAAATTAATAGTAACAATAATTTTTAGACCTCCTCTATAAAAAAGTAATTTGTTTGAGTTTTTACGATGTTAAGAAAAAAAATCAATATCGAAATAAAAAAGGGGTAATAGTCACTTTGGTCCCTGAAATTGTAATGAGTAGTCAAAATAGTCCTTCAATGTATCAAAACTTCAAAATAGTCCCTGATTGTGCATTTTGTTAGTCAAAATAGTCTTTAATGTTAAAATATTTCATTAATATTGTCAGATTAGTCCTCCAATATACTTACTTATTGTCATATTAGTCCTTATAAGTACATGTTTATTGTCATTTTAGTCCCTATATGAAAATAGTTATTGTGAACATTGAGATGTTATTTTAGTGTTAATAACTATTTTGACTAACAGAATGCACAATCAGGGACTATTTTGAAATTTTGATACAATAAAGGATTAAAATGACTAATCATTACATATTCAGGGACTAAAGTGACTATTACCCCAAATAAAAAATTCAAAAATTGATTATCTTATTAAATTTATGGAAAAAGATTAAATATTTGATTTGGCTTATGTAAATGTTTATACTTTAGAATTTACTTTAACATAGTATTTTCATGTTTTAATTTTAATTGACATTTTTTAATTTCATCTTTGATTTTAAACGGTTTATGTTATAGGCTAAAACATACAGAAAAACAAAAGCAAAGACAAAAACAAAAGGGAAACAATTAGTAATCTGCAAGAAGGAAGTTTTTAAGAACGATAGTTAGCTAAAACAATGTTATCAAATAAGCAAGCCTTTTTCTGAAGACTTGAATCAGCTTAACAATCACTTTAATAAGCAAAGTTTTTATGATATATCTTAGAAATTCAAAAGACGTGCAACTCTGAGCAATGGCTATAGCCCCCTCATCAGTCACACATACACACCTATCACGTAAAATTAGATACAACTCCATTACGTTCATCATAAAATGAGATACACAGATATCGAGCGATACAAGGTTCTTGTATTTTGAAATACATTGAAGCCTTTGATATGAAAGATTCTGCAAACCAAACTTATTTCAATTAACAGCCTGCATTAGATAAGGCTGTGCAGAGAAATCTTCGAAGACTCAATATTTTACCCGGCTGGGAACCACATAGACCAAAAACTTGAGACGTGTCAGAAGACATATTTTCGCTTAAGCTTCATCTCTGAAAGAGAGTCATTTATCTTATATGTTGAGTTAATCAAATCTCGGGTTATGACAACAAGAACATAGATATGACGCTAGCTGTATATAGATTCAAACAAATTAGACACCCTAAGATATCAGTAAATGTTTGATTTTCTCACAATATATCCTATAATGCAAAGTCAGAGAATATAATAGTATAAGCATCTTCATGCTGAACTATCATGGATGGACACAAATTAGAGTGTGAAATAAGTGAATAAACCAATGACTGAAATTGCACTCACATACATAACAAATCGTAGTTGGGTTGAAATACTAACTATTGATTTTCTCATCAACGAATGAGATTACTCAATTTACATAAGTCATATCGCAATCACACAAGTTTAAGGGAAAAATATGAAGATCAAAGAAAAATACTAAATTGATTTCACTACTGGATAGAGCAAAATTGATTTCAAAGGTGAAAATTTGATTTTAACATTTTTGAATTGAATGTTCTTGAATAAAATTAATTTTGCCTCAATAATTGGTTATAACTTGAAGCTCGAATTTGGAGTTTTTGCCTTTGTCATTGATTTTTAGTCTCAAATTTATTGTTAAATTCCCTTTTACATGAAATACAAATAAAAATCACTTTACATTCACAATTAAAAGATGTAACTTGCGCTCTAAGCTATCTCTGACTTATGTTGCAAACTTCTTTTTCTCATTTGTACATTGCTCTAATACCCCCTCGCAAGCTGGAGGTTTGTAGATATCTGCCATCCCTTGCTTGGTGATGCATTCATGAAATTGACGAGGTCCAGCTGCTTTTGTAAACACATCTGCTGTTTGGTTTTGTGAAGAAACAGGTAGCAATCTCATTACACCAGCTTGTAGCTTTTCACGAACAAGATGACAATCAATGTCAAGATGCTTGGTAAGTTCATGAAACTCAGGATTGGCAGAGATATGCAATGCACTTTGATTATCACAGTAGAGAACAGACATGCGTGACGGAGCATGATGGAAGTCATGTAAAAGAAAGCACATCCATTGTAATTCATGAGTAGCAGAACCTTCAATTCCTGTATATGATTTTTTTTTTGGCAGACTCCAAGCTTTGAAGAGAATCAAATTATTTGGACAGAATCACATTCAATCTATGTTATACATTTCTACAATATAAAGTATTTGTGCGAACATTGTCAGAAGTCAACACCATATATATTTGGTAATAACCAGTGATAAACTGTTAATTATGTCAGAAGTCAGAACCATATATATTCAGTAATAAGAAATGATAAACTGTTCTGTATTCCTGTTATTGGAACACTTTGAACTGAAATTTTACATAATCTTCTTTCCCTTTATTACTCAACTTCTAGATGAAGGAAAATCACAATGATGCAATTGACATTTGAAACATGGAGTCACAATGCAAACATAATACAATAAAAGATTTTTTTATTTTATTTTTGATATAAAAACATAATTGTAAAACTAGATTATACAATTGCATATCTGTCTCGTCTTTCGTGCATAATTTTTTTATGAAGCCGGATGCATTAGGTAAGCAAATATATCAATTTAATTACCAAAATTAATACCATTGTTCTCCGGACAATCCTTCTTTAATTTACACTCCTACTTATAAATGATTGATATTACTTGTTTTACACTCTAAACAATAGTGGTGTTTTGGCCTTGAATTTGATTCCTTCTTCTTTTAGCCTAGATATCATGAGATTAACCTGGAATTTGCAGACGTTGAAGACAGACATCTCATACTAATTAAAGATAAGGTAGTCTATTTTGTTTCGTTATGTCTTAATCTATTATCATATATCTAAAAATGCAGAAGCCGGAACTGTTTATCATTCATTGCTTGCTGAGTACTTATGGTTCTGACACAATAATATTAGATAAAGGTAGTTGACAATGTTTGCACTAACATTTTATGATGTAGAAATTTAGAATATAGATTGAATGTGATTCTGACCAAATAATTTTAAGCATTTTTAGTGTTTTCTCTTCGAAACTTGTAATCCATTTATTTCCTTCAATTTGCTAATTCTTTAGCGTTCTTAACATACATATAAATTTGACGCCTAGGAACGTCAAGTTGACCGACAAGGGGATGAAGTAGTTCTTGCACAAATGCATACCATTTCAGAGTTTGGATCTCTGTGTCTAGGTAAGCATTGAAACACAACATTACTCTTATTCAATTTCACAGATGAAGCGTACCGGAAAATTTGCATTATGAGAGGTCCATGTTTTTGGATCTCTGCTTCACCTAGGTAAACTCTTCTGTTTTTGAAATTTTCTGCACGACAATATCTTATGCAGACACGACATGGTAAATCGATGATCAACTTGAATATCCGTCTATCTCATTTTATGTTAGTAACGGAGTTGCATCTAATTTTACGTGATAATTGTGTTCGTGTGACTATTTCAGCACAAAGGGTTATCACAACACTATGAAGTAATGCATTATTATACGCATACATATGCATATTCTTTTTACAATGGCAGCGTGACATTACCTCAATAGTTGGTGGTGTGGCTGATAAATGCCTAGAAGCACTTTCAAAGTTCTGTTCCAACAACATTACGTCCTTGATGTGAACCGATGTATTGGCATTAAGGCAAGTTCCTGTTTCGTATTTTATATGATGAATTACAAGTGTTATCCAGTCCATTTTGTCTAAAATTTGTGTTTTCTCATAGCAGAAAAGATTTATATTGCTTAGTTAATGTGCGGTTAGTGAAATTTTGGTAATTAAAGCAGTCTATATTTTTTAACTGCACCGGTATAACCTATAAATGATGTCAAAATGTTAGTTTATTAAATTGATTGTCCAGAGAACAATGTAACTCCATGCAAATTGTCTTGAGGGTTAAGAGGATGTGAGTGCTTGGTCATTACAAGTGTAACAAATTTCCACGGATTACTATGAAACTAATTTATTTGTTTTAAAAAATTAATTATGGATAATGATCATATATATACTAACAATATAAAAAATTCGAAGCCCGTCAAAATTTCATAATTGTTCTTATAATGGCCACTTTAGTCTCTAACTCTTCACCTCGCTGTCACAAAGGTCCTGAATCAGGATTAGATACAAAGAAGCCTCTGACTATGCACTTCCGTTATCACTTTAGTCCATGGCGTTAAATAATTCTGTTAAGGGTCCGTTTGGTTCGAGAGTTTTGGAGGGGAGAGGAGGGGAGATTTTTAATTTGACGTGTTTGATTCAATTTTTAGAAGGGGAGGGGAGATGAGCAAATTTTATTGCACTGTCAAAATTATCCTTATATTAATTTAAAATCTCAATATTATCCTTGTAACAACATTTATTATTATTATTATTATGTTATATTATCTGATACAGAATACAGAGCATGACATACAGAGCATGACATTATGGCATGGACTTTGTAGCCACCCCCCTACCATGCTAGCTTTCCATTTCCACACACCCTACTATTGACAATAAGGCCAACAAGCCACCATGTTTGACATTTACTAGATTATGTTTCCATTACTTCAACTACCATGACCTCTAGGATTGCTATAAATAAGGCCATTTCCTTCATGTATTCTCACAATTTTGAAATATACAAAACTTGAGTTTTCTCATTTGAGAGTTAGAGAGTGAATTCTCTCTTGGCTTCTGAGCCATTTTGGTATCAGAGCAAGGTTCCAAATCCGGAGTTGAGTTTGAGTGCAAGAATCAACGGAAAGTTTGTGTTTTCTAAGGGTGTTCTTAGAGTTTAAGAGCTGCCACCCTCGAAACTCTACTTTGCGGCCATTTTTTCACAAAACTAATGCCGCCATTGCGTCAAACGGAGCCTTGGACTGGCGGTTTTTGTCACCAACGGAGCCTCCACGAGCCGTCAAACGCCTCGCCGGAGTTCTCGCCGGACCACCACCCGCCGCCACCGGAAGTCTAGAGGTTGAAGACGACCAGTCAGCAGCCACATCAGCTGCTAGGTGTCGCTTCCAACTAATAACTTTCTGCCACGTGTCATCCTGACACATCACCCCTGACCTGTTCAGTCATCGACAAATCAGCCGCCACATCAGCGCCACGTGTCACCATGTGCCACGTCATCGCCCACTCACCCAAAATTTTCGGAAATTACAAATTTGCCCCAAAACCTTTCTGAAATTGCATTTTTGCCCCAAAATTTTTCAGAAATTTCAAAATTGCCCCTCAACTTTCGAAAATTGCAGAATTACCCCTGTATATTTTGAAATTACAAAAGTGCCCTTGTTCTTTCTGAAATTACAATTTTACCCCTGTTGAAAATTGTGATTTTTCAAGAAATCCTTTCTTTTAGTGCTATTATCATAGAAAATTCCTATTATGCTATGTGGTTGCAGTTTAATCTGATCTTCCACATCAGAAAAGAATTATTCTATTTTTTTTAGTACTTATACTCATTTTGTCCTTCAAAAAAAAAATGCGTCCAAGAAAAAACGACCAAACACTTAGAGATATTCAAATGGAAGAAATGAGAAGACAAATCCAACAGTTACAAGAAACTGTAAATGCACAACAAGCACAATTGGAAGCCCAACACATGCAATCAGACGTTGATGAATCAAGTAGCGAATCATCATCATTAAGAAGTCGTCGTCCAGAAAGACAATCATTCAGAGACAGCGACATCAAGGTAGATATTCCTAATTTTGAAGGAAAGCTACATCCAGATGAGTTCATTGATTGGCTCCAAACTGTTGAACGGGTCTTTGAGTATAAAAAGATATTTGAAGAAAAGAAAGTAAAGATCATTGCTGTCAAATTGAAGAAACATGCTTCAATTTGGTGGGAAAATCTTAAAAGGAGACGTAAGTGTGAAGGAAAAAGTAAGATCAAGACGTGGGACAAAATGCGTCGAAAACTAACCGGTAAGTATTTACCTTCTCATTATTATCAAGCCAATTTTAATCAAAAACAATTGCCTAAAAAATCTTCCAACCGACCTCTTTCCACCACCAAAAATCATATCGATTCTCAAAAACCACAAACCCACCAACCTATTTCCTCATTCAAAACCCAACATAATACATTCATAGAGAGAAATACCGAGATACCTAAATGTTTCATGTGTCAAGGGTATGGACACATAGCCTTAGACTGTGTCAATCATAAAGTAATCACCATCGTTAATGGAGAAATAAACAAGATGTTTGAAGAAGAAAAGGAAGACATTCATGAATTGTTTGAAGAAGATTCGATGGGAGAACCAATATACGATGAAGAATATGTTGGTTCTGACTTATGTGAAGTGCTTGAAGAAAAAGGAAAAGGAGATCCAATATATGATGAATATGGTCCCGATGACATTCATGATGCATTGGAAAAAGAGGAGCATGAAGAACTAGTATATGACGAAGAATATCTTCCTGGTGAATATGATGACTCTTTGGAGGTTAGAAAAAGCTCGCAAACAACAACCGCCAAAGAAGAACTATTGCTAGGCCATGATATCTTCAACATCCATTTCACAGACATGGCTTCTAATGACATCATCGATAACAAAAGTGGTGAAAACGTTGGATCAAAATATATAGAAGAATTAAAGTTCCCAATGATTAATCACCCAGATCCATACAAGCTGCAATGGCTCAACAAGGGTGATGAGGTAAAAGTATCTCAACACTCTATTATCTCATTTTCCATCGACAACAATTATAAAGAAAATGTATGGTGTGATGTTATTCCAATGGATACTTGCCACATTAATCTTGGGAGGCCTTGTCAATATGATCGTCGCGCATTATACGATGGTTATGTCAATACTTGCTTTTTTGTGAAAGATGTGATTGAAATCAAGTTGGCACCTCTACCGGTCAATGAATTCAATGATTGAGAAGAAGTATTCAAGCTACTTGGACTTTCACTCACAAAGGAACCATTCAAGGATAAAACAAAGTCATGTCTACTTCGTCCAGTTCCTAAGCCACCTTGGGAAAATGTTATAGTTGTTGCCGTAAGGATGAAGAAGAAACTTTTAAACTCGAGGACGAGTTCTGTTCAACCCGGGGAGGATGATACATAATACAGAGCATGACATACAGAGCATGACAGTATGGCATGGACTTTGTAGCCACCACCCTATCATGCTAGCTTTCCATTTCCACCACCCTACTATTGACAATAAGGCCAACAAGCCACCATGTTTGACATTTACTAGATTATGTTTCCATTACTATTTCAACTACCATGACCTCTAGGATTGCTATAAATAAGGCCATTTCCTTCATGTATTCTCACAATTTTGAAATATACAAAACTTGAGTTTTCTCATTTGAGAGTTAGAGAGTGGATTCTCTCTTGGCTTCTGAGCCATTATCCTTGAAACAACTTTTTTTTTTTTTGTAGTGGAAGGGTTTTTTTTGTAGTGATATTATCCTTGAAACAACTTTTACTATTATTAGGTTATAGCTTGTAACAACTTTTATTCCATATTATTAACAATTTTTCCTTGTAACAACTTTTATTACTACTCATAATTGTAACAACCCTATTACTAATCCATTATTATATCGTCTACATCGCGTTTTTATCGATTACATCGTTATTGTTTCGTTACTTTATTATCCTTATTTAATTAAGTTTAAGGGTAAAACAGTAAAATAATTTTAAAATCTCTCCCCTCCCCTTGTGAACCAAACACACTTTTAATTAAAATATCTCCCCTCCCCTCCCCTCCGTTAAAATTCCTCCCCTCCCCTCCCCTCACCTCCCCTCCTAATTCTCGAACCAAACGGACTCTAATTCTCGAACCAAACAGACCCTAAGTGATGATGTGGCACAAATTTTACGATGACATGACATATGATGTGTTACTGAGACTTAAGTGAAAGTAGAAAATGGTCATTTTGGTCTTTGAACCAAAAATCAATATCCCGAATCTCAAATCCCTAAATCTCAAAATCTCTAAATGTCATTTAATTATCTCTTTTGTTCAAAATCAATCTACCATTAAACACCAACTTTTATATGAATATCGCATTGTTACGTGACCCGTGCGAAATCACCGGTAATTTATTAGTTTTTACCAAATCAGGCTTGTGTTAAACTTACTTGGGCAACAAGAACATAATCCACCCATAATCTAATCTAATTAAAAAACAAAATATGAGATAGATAAGTAAATAACAAAAAGTTTTATTCAAAAAAATAAATAAAAAGTAAATAACAAAAAGAGTAGTGGCGTGTGAGAAAAATAAATTATGAGTCTTTTTTTAAGGAAAATGTTAACCAGTGCTCCCGGGGCACTGGTTAAAGAAACCAAATATAGGGTCTGTTTGGTAAGCCACATAAATGAGCTTCTAGCTTCTAGCTTATAAGCTCGTTTGACAAAAGTAGCTCTGTTTGGTAACACTTTTTCATCATGAGCTTATAGCTTATTTCACGAGCTTATAAGCTATTTTTCAGAAGCTATTCCAAGTAGCGTTTGAGCTTATACCTGTTAGCTTATCATGTTTTATTCCATTTATACCCTTACCACTTTAACTAAAACCCATGTTTACCCTTAATAATTAATTTATTATAGAAACAAAACAAAAACGATCCATTTATACGTATGTTTTTTTTTGTTTTATCCTTCGTTCTTTTTTTTATTTTATTCTTAAAATAAATTTGTAAACTTTAGTTTTTTTATTAAATGTATAATAACTGGAAACTGAATCGAAATAAATTTATAGCTTCTCATTTTTTGTCTCATTTTTACCCTTATCAATTTAACAAAATCCATATTTACCATTTGTAATAAATAACTACGTTGAAGAAAAACATGACACTTTTAATCTCAGATTTCACTTTAACTAAATATATATGGTCACGCTTTTATTTTTTTTACAAAATATATGCACATGTTTACAAAAATAAAAACTACATTTTTCCTTAAAAAAAATATATGTTACGTTTACCTAAATAAATCATATTACCTAAATAAATCAATTTTAAATAAAACATTAGCCAATTTATGAATTTAAAAATAACATATGAAAGACATATTAGATTAATATGTTTAAACTATGAAATTTTAAATATTTTAAATATCAATTGATACAAATTTTATAATGCATTAAAAATACCCTTTTATGTCATTTTACGTTTATAAGCTAGTTGAACCGCTAATTTTACCAAACACTTCAACTAGCTTATCAGCTAAAAGCTATCAGCTAGCTTATCAGCTAAAAGCTATCAGCTATCTTATCAGCTAAAAACTATTTTTTACCAAACAGAGCCATAGTATAAGGATTTTGGAACTTGTGTAGTTAAAATTAAAAAGTGTAAAAAATTAATGTTTTCAATATAAATATTTCCTTTTTTGTTTTCTTAACTAGTGCTCCGGGGCACTGGTTAACAAGATGATCCTTTTTTAATGATAGAACAAATTGAAGCCGTCAAGAACCTAAATATTCTCAACTCTCCTTTTTAAACCCTTCCAAAACCCAAATTTCCAACCCTCAGGTTTTTCTTTTCGCTTTCTCTCTAAAAACCAAAACACACAGAGCAAAACTTTTGATTATTATATCGCTCTTTAAAATTGAAGGGTTTACAATCTAAATTTTCTTCGATCATGGCTTCCAATTTGCAAAACGATTTTCTTCCTGCCGCTGGTATGTATCTCTATAATCAATGATCATCATGATCATATCGTTATTGTGTTTTTGTTATCAATCTTTTACTATTGCTTCAACATTCGTAGTTTGATCCAATGAAGCACGGACAATTCTCGGATTAGGCATGTTAGGGTGTCCGACATGACACCGATTCATATAATTACAGTGAATTATGTGATTTTCTCAAATTATTAGCGGCGTCGGCATGTCGTGTCCATGTCTATGTCCGTGTATGTATCTATACTAGATGAGTTTGATGTTTTGCTTTAGTTATTACCTATGTTTCAAAATTCGTAGTCTGATCTAAACAACCATAACAATTACCTGATTGAGCCTGAAAATGGGGTAAGGCTTAACAAACCCTCACCAGAACAATTGCCCAAACACCGCAGCAATGTAACAGGGACGACTAGTTCGCCGGAGAAGGCAAATCACACGTGTCAATGTCAGACACTTGACACGCCTTTGATCAGATGTGTTGGTATAGATAGGTTATTAGATTACATAAATATCCTCTTTATGTGTTTTTTACAAAGGCCACTACTTTAGACACCTATCCTTTATTTATGTGCTTTATTTACACTTTTTTTTGTAGTAGTAGATCATCAGCCGAGAACAAAACTTCCAAAGAAGAATCGTCGAAAAAAGAATAAAAATTCCAAAAATAAATCATCCTCCACAGTTACTCCTGGACATTTTGATTTCTCACCTCTGCTCAATGTAAGCTCTTCTCTCCGTTCTTGTGTTATTTGCATATGTGTGGTGTGTGCTGTATTTATTGATAATCAAGCTGTGTTAATTGTTAATGATGTTGAGCCTGTTTGCTTGGACTGTATGAGTATGTGCTTTTGTTTTTGTCCTGGTCATGCATCAGATTTGCAGCCAATGATCGGACAATACTTCTAGGAATAGGTTTTATGAAGACAAATTCTGAATGTTTATTTGAGGTTTTCACTGGGGGCAAAAAATGTATTTTAAGATTGTATACTGTTTTCTTCAAAGCTTTCCATACCATGATAGTGGAGTAAGCCTTTTGTAGTTGCTGCCAACTTGGATAAGATTTTGCATATTGTATTGTTCTTTTGGGCTTATGGCTGCTATCTTTGTAATAATCTTTTAAGGCTTGTATACAACTGAGATTTATTGATAGTTTAAGTTAAGTGAAGCAAGCATTTGATGACTTTTGAACTCATCATATGGTTGACCCAAGTCTTCTTCCTCTTTTCATTTTTCACTCACTAGGGAATGTCATTTGTCGGATGTACACTCTGAATTACTTACTAATGTATATATAATATTAGTATTTCATCATGGAGATTTAAAAAATGTCAATATGTCATAGGATCCAAATATCGAGAAATTGGCTGAACAGCTTCAGGATGATCTCCCAAATTCTCGTGATCGGAAGTATGCTTCAACTATGCAACAGATCGCAGAGAATCTTGATTTTCAAACCATGGCCAGGCGCCTGAGTTATGCATTGCTGCAGGTATTTTTAAAATTTTTTTGTTATGTTTGTAACACATCTGCTTGTTGTTAGATTAAAATGCATGTGATGTCTATTACAGGACCCTTCAATGTCTTCCATGCTTGAAATTTATACCAATCCGCCAATTGAAGGCCGGCGTAATTTGCGTAAACTGAGAACGAGACACTTGAACAAAGATCCATGTTTGAAACTTATTTTAGATGAGATAGAGAATGGTGGTCCTGCAATAATGATGAGGTTTAAACACCATTTTTTAAATTCTATTTTATTGTTTTGGCATTTCCATATTTCCACCATAAATTGTTGTGGTGTAAATTGGTAAATAATTTCTGAAGCGATTCTTTCCATGCAGATACTGGAATGATGAGAAGGTTTTGAAGATGTTTGGACTAGTCATGGGCATTCGTCCATACTTTGCAGATGCAGTTGCTTCTTTTGAAAATTATGGGCCAGATGAGACAGGAGATATGGGAAATGAAGATTCTAAAAATTCTGGGTCAGATGTGACAGAAGATATGGAAAGTGAAGATGAATCAACTGATCGTTCTTATTCTGGGTATGTGACAGAAGAAGATATGGAAAATGAAAATGAATCAACTGTTCATCATATTGAATCAACTGTTCATCATATTGCTGTTGTTGACGATGTTGAGGTATGTCATAATGGCTCTTCAATCTGTCATTGAATCCATTCAAATAAAATATGTTTGTAGTTGTCCTCATGCATAAAACTTTTTTGGGTAGAGGGTGGCATAAAACTTTTTTGGGTAGAGGGTGCAGATGTAGAACACATAAGTTAAGGTTAAGTTCACGCTGAATTTGAAGAAATTAAAACAGACTTCGAGTATAATGAATTGTCTTGCAATTGGAATTGAAACTCCAGGTTTCTGCATAAATTGCTTAAGGAATGTCAAAATGAATCACAGTCAAGTAAACTGGTTATTAGCTTTCCAATTGATCCTTTAGAATATCTACCACTTTAGCTTCAAGAGTATGTGTTTCCTCAAACGTCAAATTGCTTACATATCTCCTCTTTGAAAAATAAAATCCTTATTAGTTTGATCTGACCTCTCCTATTCCTCAACAATGCCCAAGTTTACTAAGGTCAGGTTTGAAAAGGCCAATATAAATAGCATTTTTCTTTTGACTTTTGCGATGCCATTCGTGTCATCGCACATCATCTGTGATGATAATATCCGCATAAACCTCAATGCAAGTATCATAGTAATCTAGTATAGGTCCACTAGGTTTGGTGCCTTAAAGAAATTAAATACCTACTGCAGCTGTCTTTTTACCCTAAAATTTGAACACAACGTTACTGAAATTTTGAAGCAAGTTCCAGGAGATTTGAAACCATTAACAAACTTCAATTATATCACCGACTTTCACTCATCTATTCTATCACCGACCTCGTCCCTATATCGTGTTGCATGTTTGTTTTGTTCTTCGTTTTCTCCCATCCCGCCCCTCATTCTTCACCGTGCTGTGGTTGAATCTTCAATTCCCACGCACGAGACCTCTTGCTTTGCTCAAGATAGATGTGTGGAAATATTTGAATCTTCTCGAATTTAAGTTTGTGCAAGTTTGGGGATTAAGGTTTCATAACTTTTAAATTGGGGATTTTTAGGCTGTGAGAGATTCTGAGAAATTAAGTGTGTTATTATTATTGAAAGATAATAGGTTAATACTTTGATGATTTATTCCTCGGCCAAAGGCTGGTTTTTATAGAGAGAATACAATTAATGTTCTCTTAGACTAGCCTAGAAAATTGTTACATTGGAAAAATGACAATGAAATTCTCTAGACTTGACTAGAAAATAATATCATAAGGGAACAATAACATAGGAAAATCTATTACTGATGTATTTTCCAACAATTATGATGGAGTTAAACCCTAGACA
Source organism: Medicago sativa (assembly GCF_051527215.1). Classification (NCBI taxonomy): domain Eukaryota; kingdom Viridiplantae; phylum Streptophyta; class Magnoliopsida; order Fabales; family Fabaceae; genus Medicago; species Medicago sativa. Next base: position 53,269,454 of record NC_140749.1, read on the forward strand.
CTAATTGTCTGTCCTTTATTGTTAAGCTGGGTTTGAATTTTCCAATAATTGTGTGTTTCTGTGCATGCTTATTTTGTTTTCAAAGGCTGAGAATCAATCATCCCTCTTGAAGGTGATTTCTCTTGTAAACCCTAGACACTAATTGTCTGTCCTTTATTGTTAAGCTGGGTTTGAATTTTCCAATAATTGTGTGTTTCTGTGCATGCTTATTTTGTTTTCAAAGGCTGAGAATCAATCATCCCTCTTGAAGGTGATTTCTCTTGTAAACCCTAGACACTAATTGTCTGTCCTTTATTGTTAAGCTGGGTTTGAATTTTCCAATAATTGTGTGTTTCTGTGCATGCTTATTTTGTTTTCAAAGGCTGAGAATCAATCATCCCTCTTGAAGGTGATTTCTCTTGTAAACCCTAGACACTAATTGTCTGTCCTTTATTGTTAAGCTGGGTTTGAATTTTCCAATAATTGTGTGTTTCTGTGCATGCTTATTTTGTTTTCAAAGGCTGAGAATCAATCATCCCTCTTGAAGGTGATTTCTCTTGTAAACTGCAACTTCATTCGTTTGCAATCATTTAAATTCCTGTGTGTGATTTTTGATCTAGATACAATGTGGTGACTTTGTGTTGACTGTTAGACACCATAGCACCAATCTTAGAATGTAGCTCTTGTCCCTTCATTCCATGTGATACATTAGTACTTAATCTCTGTTAATTCCATTTCCTTGCCGAGCAGATAATAACTTGCAGATTTTCTTTTTATTTTGGAGGATGCAGTGAGCTTTCCTCATAGTTGACTATGTATTTGAGAGATTTTAGTTGATTCTCTAACATCATTAAACAACTGGTAATTTTTGTTGTTATTATTTTGATCATCATCATCAATTTTAATTTGTAAATTTTTTTGTTCATTCATACTAGTTGTGCTGTTGGAAATTGGAGGAACGATGCCAGCAACCGAGTGTCTCCCCAATCGTCATCAAACCTCAAATGCAAATAGGTAACTCGAATCATAGCTTTTTAATATCAACCAATTGTATTCTAGATTGTCTTTCTTTGTTGTCTTTGTCGAAGTTTGTTCAATGTTGTCCATGTTGAATTATTAATACACTGTATTTTCTGCACTTGGTTGAATTAATTTAAGTTAACCATGTACTACATCTATCTTACAATTTAGATTTTGACTTGTGAAGATGCAATTTTGTTTTTCTTTTTTGTTTTTATTAACATGCAAGCTCTTGAGTGTTGATGCACATAGGCTATTATGTTTTGGTTGGGATTGTTTCTAGACTTGGGATACTGAGCCCATCTTGTTCATTTTTATTTTAGTATCTTGATGTCGTCCCATAGTGATTTGTGATTTCATTTTTTTCATATTTTTGTTTGCTAGAGAGCATACACGAAGAGCATTGTTTGCTTGAATTCATGCTCAAACTCAATCTACTGGACCTTCTCTTTAGACGTCTGCCACGTGAGCCTGCTCCTTATTATTGGTACGGCTATGTGAGGGCTCAAACTAGGAGGGTTGAATCATCTTTAACTTCTGCCCACAACCTACCTTACCAAGAAACCCAGGCAAGTTTTTTCTGCAAATGTTACCAAAGTTTACGAGGCCTTTAGCAATGCTTTTGATTCAAGTTTCGGAATTCTAGTTTTTTTTTTTTTTTTGCATATTTTAATCTTTAATATCAATTTCTAAACAGCAGCGGGCCGGAAGAGAGGGGTTGCTTACTATCCTGACTAGAGTTATGGAGGAGACTCCTTCAGTTCGATTCGCACAGGAGTTCATTCTAGTTCTCTTTATGTATCATAGTCTTTGCAACGTTCATTTGTTTTTAAGATTTTGACTTGTGAAGATGCAATTTTTTTTTTTATCTTTGTGATGCCCAAGTAAAATCTTTGATTTCTGAAGAATTTTGTACAAAATTCTATCTAATGCAGACCGGTAAGATAAATAAGTTTGGCTTGCAGAATATTTCAAATCAAGGACTTTAATGTACTGTGAAGTGCAAGAACCTTGTATCCCTTAATCTGACTTCGTAATTGATGATCAAGCTTGAATATTTGCCAATCTCATTTTTTGAAAGAAATAAAGTTGTATCTAATTTTATGTGATAGGTGTGTATGTATGTGTGGTGTGTTATAGCATATGCACAAAGTTTCAACTCCTTAAAAGATGCACATGAGACCCAATAGTTATTGTCGAGGACTTTATGCCTTCAACCTTTAGGTCTTTGGTTCAAAGTTGGGTAACTTCAAGAATAAAAAACAAAATAAAAATACTATGAAGCAAAGACATAAGCACAGGACCAGATTTGTTTATTTGATATAAGTGTGTACAAATTTTATGTTTCAAATAACTATTATACTATTACTCATTTTTCTTTGCTATATAGTCTTGTACCATTTTTTGTCAAAAAAAAAAAAAAAGTCTTGTACCATTTAGCACCTCGTTCTTCTTTGGTGCTGGTTCATATTCTTAGTTTTAATTCTTCTACCATTCATTTCTTTTTCTCTCTTTTTCTTTTTCTTCTGAAAATGGGATCATTAAAGGATAAAAAAAAAAAAAAAAGGTATGCGCGGGTTGGCGCGTTAGCCCCGGTGCCCGTATATGGCCGGGCCCGGGCTCTATTATTCCAGCCCGTATTTAACCAGGGCATTTCAGCTCGGTCCAAAAAAGTCCGCTACCCGTTCAGGCTGGCCCGAAACGGGACACGACACAAGAAGAAACAAAGAAGTCTAACACCAATTTTTTTTAAATGGAATAATTCAATATAATCACATGTGTTGGTGTTGAAACCTTGAACACATACGCCTTCTATCAAATGTCAATGCTACATGGATATCATAATAAATGTCATGTTCACTTTCAAATCTAGACAAATACAAATCATAATTATGTTACAATTATAATTATGTTTCGATTAGCATAAAAATGTTGAATTACTTATCAATAAACCAAAATATTTGTTGTTGGTTATTAAACAATCCGATCTTAAAGATTTTGAAAGCTTAGTTGTTTGTTAAATTTGACAACTCCCTCTATTTATAAGATTCCAAAGACCCTCGCACGTGTAATGTGAACGATGCGGGAGTCGCGTTATGAAGAAATGGATGTTCCCCCCAAGTATGTGAGTTGCCAACATTAGGGAATAAAATATGCCAATAATTGAAAACAAGCTTTTCTAATATGATACAAGAAACCAAATATGGTGCAAGATTCAGACCTTCAAAGTAATAATGTTACACATGAATGTCTTTGAAAAATCTTTTAATGTAATGGAATGGATCTGCACCCATTTTGATAACGTTCGGATTGATGCTTGACTGCCACTACCTTCACCATCAAGCCAATAATAAGGGTTATTAAGATTCATTTTTTTATAATCATATTAAGATTCACATAGTTAAATGTCAGAAAAGACAGGATATACCAAATAGTAGGCCCTACTTCATTTCATTAGATTCATAAATAAAGAAAGGGAAATTGTTTAAAGGCAGACCAATACAACATCAAATCCAGTATTCCAACAAATCACATAAAGCACAGTCCTACACAGGTGAAAAACAGATGCATTGACTGAAATATAACGAGTATAGTGTCAGAAATTTACAGGACTTCAGTTTTACTTTAATTGTTTAGGTAATGCTTCAAAATTATTACCAACAAAATCTTTAGTAACGCTTGTGAACAAAGGTTCATTTGTTCCGCCATCCAGTCTCCTTTTATGCTGCTCGAATGCAAGACCTATGCGCTGTTCTTGCAAAAGACGAGCATGCCTTTCTGGAACAGAATTAAATCTTGCTGGACGCGAACATGTGTATTTACCTAAGTCAACACAAAAGTAATAGACAAAGTTAATAGTAGAATTATACTAAAAAATAAATAAAGAAGCACTAAATAGATATGGACACCGACATATAATCACATATGTCCGACTCCGGACACTGTTGGGATAAAAGATAATAAGCTTACACCGTTAGAGTTTCCGAAAATTACAATGGGAGACATCTAAACTCACTATTAGCAGAGAAAACAGAAATTAGGTTTTACAGAAAGTGTTTTATATATATCGTGTTTGTACAGGGATACAATATGGTCATATATACAACTCAGTAGTAGCAATTATCTCCTATAATCAAGCTATTCATATAATTACACAATCTCCACTATTAATGAGTATATCTTTATAATGACACTAACAATCCCTACAATTATGCTAACACCCTCCCTCAAACTCTAGTTGGGATGGTGGATGCCAACTGGAGTTTGCTTAAGAGATCTTTGAAGCGAGATGGATGATGTGTTTTGGTGAAGATATCAGCAGTTTGGTTCGTAGAAGGGATAGAAATTAAGCTTATGGTGCCATTAGTAACATGATGGCGTACAAGGTGACAATCGATTTCAATATGCTTTGTACGCTCGTGGAAAACATCATTATGAGAAATCTGTATAGCACTTCTATTGTCACAATGAAGCTTAGTTGCAGAAGAATGTGTAACTCCCATATCAGTTAATAGCCACCGTAACCAAAGTAATTCAGCAGTAGCATCAGCAAGAGCACGATATTCAGATTCTGTGCTTGAACGGGAAACAACGGTTTGCTTTTTGCTACGCCAAGAAAGAAGAGAACTTCCCAAGAAGAAACAATACCCTGTTGTTGAGTGACGATCTGTTGGGTCGCCTGCCCAATCGGCATCCGAGTATCCAGATAAGACCAAGGATGAATTAACAGAGAAGTGTAAGCCATGGAAAAGAGTACCTTTAACATAACGGATAATTCGAAGAACTGCAGAGAAATGAGTAGATCTAGGAGCAGACATAAATTGACTGACAATATGAACAGCATATGCAATATCAGGACGAGTGACAGTGAGGTAAACAAGGCTACCAACAAGTTGTCGATACAATGTGGCATCTTCTAGAGGAGATCCATCAAGTGGTGTGAGCTTGCAGTTGAGTTCCAATGGAGTTGATTCAGTCTTACTATCTGTGATACCGGCTCTAGAAATCAAGTCAGAGGCATACTTGGCCTGGGAGAGATAATAGCCTTTTGGATCTTCAGAAACTTCAAGCCCCAAAAAATAGCTAAGCGAACCAAGGTCTTTCATTTCAAAATGTTGATTGAGATAACTTTGTAATGCAGAAATTCCTGACCTATCATCTCCAGTGATGATCATATCATCCACATAAAGAAGCAGAATCACAATACCACTATCAGTTCGTCGAGTAAATAAAGCAGAATCATGTGGACTAGAGAGAAAGCCAAAATGTGTAAGAGTAGAACTAAACTTGGAAAACCAGGCCCTAGGAGCTTGTTTCAAACCATATAATGCTTTTCGAAGCTTGCAAACCTTGTGAGGAGAATGATAACCAGGAGGAGGATGCATATAAACTTCCTCTGTCAAATCACCATGAAGGAAGGCATTTTTGACATCCATCTGAAAGAGCTTCCATTTACGAACGGCTGCGATAGCCAAGAGACTACGAACAGATGTCATTCGAGCTACTGGAGCAAATGTTTCTTCATAATCTATCCCATATTCTTGAGTATACCCTTTGGCCACTAGACGAGCTTTGTGACGTTCAACAGTTCCATCAGAACGAGTCTTAATTTTATAGACCCATTTGCACCCAATAGGAATCTTGTCCGTAGGGAGATCAACTAAATCCCAAGTATGTGTCTTCTCTAAAGCTTGAATTTCTTCAGCCATAGCTTGCTGCCAAATGGGGTTAGTACTTGCTTCACGATAAGAAGAGGGCTCATGAATGGTTGCAATAGCAGAATAACAATGATAATCATTAAGAGAAGGAGGGGGATTTCTTACTCTGGTGGAATGACGAGATGATATAGGTACAATATCAACAGCCGGAGCAGGTTCAGTAGGAACAGGTGGGGGTGGACTGGTATTGAGCTCATTAGAATTACCTGCATCAGAACTCAAAAATAACTCTATTGAGGGATTAGTGAAAAAATTGGAATTAGTGGTGATAGAACGGTGAAATTTAGAAAGAGAAGAGAACATGGTATTTTCCCAAAAAGTAACATGACGTGAAATGCGTAATCTATTGGAAATGGGGTCCCAACATCAATATCCTTTATGTTCCGTGCCATAACCAAGAAAGCAACACAAACGAGCACGCGGTTCTAATTTTGTGTGCTCATGAGGCTGCAAAAGAACAAAACAAGCACAACCAAAAGGTTTAAGAATGGAATATTCAGGAGACTTACCAAACAATTTTTCAAATGGGGAGAAGTTTTTAAGGACTAAGGTGGGGAGTCGATTAATAGTATAAACAACATTAAGAGTTGCTTCCCCCCAAAATTTTTCTGGACACGAGGCTGAGAGAAGAGCAGCACGAACAGAATCAAGGATATGACGATGTTTTCGCTCAGCTCTACCATTTTGTTGAAAGGTATGAGGACATGAACGTTGAACCACAGTGCCTTGTTGACTGAGAAACTGAAGTAAAGAAGAATCACGATATTCCATCGCATTGTCTGTGCGAAGAATCTTAATAGCACGAGAAAATTGAGTTTTGATCATACGTGCAAAAGATATGTACAATTGTGATAATTCAGATCGATTTTTCAAAAAATATATCCACGTATAACGAGAAAAATCATCAACAAACAAGACATAATAACGAAAACCATTAAAAGATGAAACAGGAGAAGGGCCCCAAATATCTGAATGAATTAAATCAAAAGGATTGTCTGAAACTGAATCACTACGATTAAACGATAATGCAGGTTGTTTTGCAAGTTTACAATGTAAGCAATCAAAAGACTCAAACTTTGTAGACCCTAGCAAACCACGAGAAATTAAAGGCTGGATTTTATTTGCTGAAGCATGACCGAGTCGAAGATGCCACTGATGAATGGGAGAGATCACAGTAGCTGCAGACACATGTGTCGTAGGAAGATGAAGAGATTGAAGCTCAAATAACCGACCCACCCTGTGACCCGTCCCAATGATCTGCTTCGTCTGTGGATCCTGTACCTGCACACCAGAAGGAGAAAAATAAACATTTAGTCCTTGTTCACACAATTGGCCAACAGAAATAAGATTCAGGGTCAAGTTGGGTATGTAATAGGTGTTAGGAAGAGTGAGGTTGGACGTGGATACATGACCAGTATGAGTGATGTTCATTGTATTGCCGTTGGCTGTGTGTATTGGTGGTAGAGAAGAAACAATTGTTACAGAAGGCAGTGATTTAATGTCGGTGGTCATATGATTACAACATGCAGAGTCAAAAAACCATTGAGAATTACCGTGAGTAGCAGACATCGCAGTAGAGGTGTTGGAAGAGATAACCTGTATGAGTAATGCCTCAATATCACTCATAGTAATGGTAGTGGAACCCTCAGTTGCAGCAGCAGAAATGGAGGAAGACCCAAACTTTGAAGCAGGCTTGGGTTTGAAAGATCCACGATTTTGTTTTGGAGGTCGCGTGGGACAATGCTCAAGAATATGGCCAATACCATGACAATACCTGCACTCTATAGTAGGACAATTAGCAAACACATGACCAATTTGATTACAGTTCTTACATGGTTGATGGCTGGATCTCTGTTGCGTGGGTCGAGTAGTTGCAAGAGCAGCATCAAATTGAGGAGTTTTATCCAGATTCAGGCGTGTTTCTTCAAACATGATTTCCTGAATAGCAGTATCCAATGATGGAAGTCGATTACGATGCAATAGTGAGGCTCTGACAGCTTCATATTCTGGACGAAGAGCCATAAGGACTTGAATTAGATGAAGATGGTCTTCACTAATTTTGGCCAGAGATATTTGATGCCAAATCGGTTGGACTTGAGCAAGAAAGTCATTGACTGATTGGCCAGATTCTTGCTTAATACTGAGAAGTGTAGTCCACAACTGATAATAGTGAGCAAGACCGGTGGTCTGGTACCGATTTTCCAAAAAATCCCAAATTTCTTTTGCAGAATCATACTTAGAAAATTGGATATGAATAGACGGAACTGAAGTATTGCGCAACCACGTGATGATCTGGTGGTTTTTGCTGTCCCAATCCTCAAGACGGTCAGCAAATTTGGTATCAGTTTCTTTGTCTTCTCGGATTGGCTTGACGATATCTCCGGTTACGATACGCCAAAGCTTGCGGCCTATCAGAAAACTCTTCATTCCTTGAACCCAAAGGTTGTAGTTTGATCCGGTCAAGGTAGTTGTAATGGGTTTCAGAATCTCGGTTTTTTCCATGGTGAAATGATGGAGACAGAAAACAGAATTAATTGAGAGTTTGCAAAGGTACAAAAAAAACAGAAGCCGCACAGGAAGAGAGGAAACAAGGAGCAGAGGTGAAATCAGATAACAGATATGCAGGCAGAGAAAAGGAAAAACAAGGATCGGTGACCTAAGCTCTGTATACCATATTAGCAGAGAAAACAGAAATTAGGTTTTACAGAAAGTGTTTTATATATATCGTGTTTGTACAGGGATACAATATGGTCATATATACAACTCAGTAGTAGCAATTATCTCCTATAATCAAGCTATTCATATAATTACACAATCTCCACTATTAATGAGTATATCTTTATAATGACACTAACAATCCCTACAATTATGCTAACACTCACGGTGGAGGTTGCTCACCACTCAGTCAAACATAATGCAGACTTGTTGATACTATACGTAAATAGAATAATATGATGAATGAGTATTACGATGGAAGATAGATTTAGAGATAAAATTATTGGACAAAAAAAATGAAACATTCCCTATAACAATTGAAGAATGTTGGAAAAATTGGACATAAAATTATCATAAAGTAATAAATCGAAGATAAATATTAGTATAAATAAATTAACTCATAATAGATAAAAATATATAATAGGAAAATTTATCGGATTTGACTGAGGCGTGCAATGCACTGGGCTTAAGAGTATTTCGCCACCCCGGATGGATCATCCGATGCGATAGGTCTCATAGCTAGTACTCTCCAGGATACAACAGTCACTTCTTGCTAACACCGCACGTGAATTAGCAAGGTTTCAGGAACAACTTGTTGGATGCTCAAGGGAACTTAGTATTTATTTTATAGTTAACCATGAAATGTTTATAGGTATAGCTACTAGTTTGCAAGAAGAAGAAGATAGCAGTAAAACACTACTCCCCACTAGAAACCTCAGATCACCTTATATATATGAAAAATGAAAACAATTTGGAACGGTTGTAATTAACGTGGCAAAATTATCTATATAATATCAATTTACGACCTGTTTCATGGCCCTTTATGGAAATATTTTTCTTCTATTGTATTCTTGACATGTGTCACCATATTTCATTGTTTTCAATTTCATTCAACTAATGACATGTGGCACTCTAATGTTCCTCTATTCTCAAGCATTTGCATTATTGTCACTTTGTGTATTAATTTTTCTAATTAATATATGGAACCATGTGTATGAATTATGTTGTATTTTTTTTTTTTGGAAGACCAATTATATTGTATTATTATATTATATTATTTGTATAATCGTGTAATGTAATGTTTTATTATCATATATTTTATAGTTGATATTAAGGAATGAAATTTTAACGAGATTGTTTCATATAATATGATATTTTCAATTATCATATATTTCTATAGTTGATATTAAGGAATGAAATTTTAACGAGGTTGTTTTATATAATATGATATTTTCAATTATAACATAAAAATATAAAATGTAAGCCATATTTTTATCACAAAAAAAAAAATGTAAGTCACATTTTTATAAAATATAAATCACCCATAATAACCGTTGTTAAATCATAATAATCCCCGTGCCAAGTATAGTGTAGGAATGAAAAAAAATGGATAATTTATTTTAGGACATAAAAAAAATTGGAATTGGAGGTATTTAATTGGAATTGAAAACGTATCATTAAAGAATATCAAAAATATGATTTCAGTTGATTCTATTTAATGGTCTTGCTAAAATAAACGTTGAACCTTCCCTAAAAAAAAAAAAAAAATAAGCCTTAAACCAAAAAAAAAATCGGAATTGCTTAATAGCTAAAAAAAAATATTTCAAGACCTTTCCTCTAAAATCGCAAAAACCGTTAAATAGATTTCACCATTTTTTTTAATGAATTTCGTTGAATTGTTCAATATTTATTTTAGAATAGAAAAAAAAAAATCGGATACTTTGTTTTAGGACAGAAAAAATTGGAATTGGAGGTATTTAATTTTGAATTGAAAACGTATCATTAAAGAATATCAAAAATATGATTTCAGTTGATTCTATTTAGTGGACTTGCTAAAAATATGATTTCAGTTGATTCTATTTAGTGGACTTGCTAAAATAATTTAATTAGATTTCGTAATAACCACTAATTTTTTATACAATATTTAATTTAATATGATTTTGTTTTTAATTTTAAATGTATGACTTTTAAAAAAACATGGACTAATTTTTATGTTTAATTTTGTAGTAATATGATGATAATAATAATAATAATAATAATAATAATAGTAATAATAATAACAATAATAATAATAGTTTTGTTAGAAAAAATAGTAATAAAAATATGTAACATGATATGTTTTTTTTTATACCAATATATGTATAGAAATACGTATCAATTGAGTAAAAAAATGAATTTTAATGAGATTGTTTAAAATAATATCATATATCAGTTCTAATATATATTTTTTTTGGCTGATTGGAAAAAAAATATCATAGATGATGTATGATGGTTGATTTTTTTTTTTTTATGGTCAAATAATATCATGGTTACTTGGCCGAATTTTTTTGACCGAATTTTCCTTTTGATGTGTATCCTTTTTCTTTGACCGAATTTTTTTATTTTTATTTTTTTGGAATTTATTGTGATTGAATGGTGTATTGGCAAAACACGGGAAACTTGCTTAATAAAACAAAAAGTATTATGTTCCTTGCTTTGCACTAATAAATATGTTTAATCGTGTTTCCAATCAGCCAAAAACTTTCTTAAATTGTTTTCAATGTACAATTAAAATCCTTGAATTATTTGTTTCCTGAAAAAAGTTTTTGGAGTTTATTGTGATTGAATGGTGTGAAGAAACTTGCTTAATTAAAATCATATTAAGACTTTTTAAAATAAACAACCTTAACAGTTGCCTGAACATTGTTCTTATCAAACGGATAAAAAAAAACCTTAAAAATATGTCTTTTTTTTCGGCTGCAGACCTAATAATAAACATTTAAGAAAAAAAATATTATAAGGAGGATGCATTAAAAATTAAAAACGCGTACCCAGATTAAAATGTTTTCAAATAATATGTTTCACGTACCCAGATTAATAAACGCGTCTAAAATTAATAAAATGATTCACCAAAATAAATGTTTCATTCCTTCAAAAAAAAAGTTTCATATTTCAATAAAATGACACATTACCAAATTACCCAGCGAAATACGTCTATATATTAGACATCCGAATCAGTCTAATTTCACAAGACACACTTCTATCATTTTTTTTTTCCTATTACACTCCGAATCAACCTATTTTTCATTTTTGTTTTGATAGAGTAGCAAATCAAGAATCATGATCAAACACATCGCATTTCCACAAATTCGCTGAATCGCAATCAAAAGCAGAGGGGTTTTCACATAGGAGTGTTAATCATTTATAAAAATCATGTAATTGAATTTCTACTGTGTTTGATAGTCCATTTTTCATCTTATTTCAGTTTGTATTTTTCTAAATACTTAATGCATAAGACTTTTACATGTAATCGAAATTTTATAGTTCTGTCTTATGTTTGTACAAAAAAATAATAATTTATACATGTAATGGAAATTTTATAGTTATTCTTATGTTTGTACAAAGGAAAAATGATCTGTATTTGTGAACAATCATTCTTTCTAATTGACATTCCATGGTTTATGTTCTAATTTTTCTTTTTCATAATTTTGTGATCTATATACTCTTATAAAGATCAAACATCGACGTTTGCAACGATATCAACGTTATTTTCTCTTCTTTTTTTTTGTTTTGATGAGATTTTACAATTAGTTATAACATCAAGGACCTAAGTATATTCATTTATTTTATTCTGGATAAAAACATTTGATGATCGAATGAAATCTTATTTTTCAAAAAAAAAAAATTTTTTTTTTGCTAAGCAAGGAGAAAGGACAGGCATCAGGAGACATCGTCGACATCCCAACCAGGTTGGCACCCCGAGACGCCTCCATCCTCTACCGCCAAACTCAGAGAAATTTTATTAAAAAAATGAAAAATAATTACATAAGGAGGGGGGACTAGGCCAAAACCCTAAGAAAAAACAGCAGAAACAACAAAAACAGAAACATACAAAAAAACAGACTAAGGAAATCTGTAGTTCTGTAAACCACATCTGTCCCGAAAGAACTCAAACGAAATAGCATGAGGGAGAGTGTCAAGCCAAACCGCGCCAACCACAGAGTGACCCAAATTTGACAAAAAATCAGCACAACAATTACCCTCTCGGAAAATATGCGAAGCAATCACCTGAACCCCAAGATTTCGAGCATTGTGCCATCGGTTACGTAACAATACGGGCACCAGATGAGGTTTTGAGAAGATCATGATAGCACTAGTGGAGTCACTCTCCAACCAAATATTCCTCCAGCCATGTCGATCAGCGAATTCAATGGCAAAAATAATGGCCAAAACCTCTGCATAAAAGACCGAATGCATGCCAATATTACAAGCATATGCACCAAGAAACGTTCCCCGGTGATCCCGAAACAGCCCCCCACAAGCGGCATAACCACCAATTACCGAGCCATCCGTATTAACTTTTAACCACGGGGCGGTGGGAGGCTTCCAAACCACCGGAATAATGTCCTTAACCTTACGGCAATGGGGAGAAACCATGAAAGAATCAAGCAAACTGGAGTCCGAAGGAAGGCAGTAACCCGTAGAGATGTTACCCGACATTGTTATATATGAATGAATACGTACCTTAGCTGAGTGTAAGGTAGGCGCACCATGGGAAAAGCGAACAGAATTCCGAGCCCACCAAATAGAATGTATGGTGTGTAATACCGCTGCTATATAAATATCCGACACTTGCGAAGAACATCGAGATGGTCTACAATATAGGAGAGAATCTACAGTAGAACGATCAATAAAACAATTAAGTTTATTACCTATCCAGTCCCAAAGCTGACTAAAAAAAAAAAATGATTACAAAAGGGTATATTATTAGTTTCAATGAGAATGAATTATTTTCAAAAGAGTGGACCATTTCCACGACACGAGAATGGATTAGCATAAAAATGATTACAAAAGGGTATATTATTAGTTTCAATGAGAATGAATTATTTTCAAAAGAGTGGACCATTTCCACGACACGAGAATGGATTATTTTCAAAAGAGTATGATCGCAAGATGTAACAATCTGACTGCAAATTTTTAAGGGAATAACCAAATTGTCATCAAATTGAGAAAAGTGAGGTGATGGTTTTTTTTTTCAGATCATGTTATTAATATTGGTGTCAAAATTAAAAATAGTATTGAATCATTAAACCAAGTTAAAAAAAAATCGTTTTTAAATTTCGGTCTCAAAGTTGACCACAAAAAAATCTTCAGTCTTAACGTACAAATACCATTAATTTGTTATTATTTAACATCTTAATGTTAATTACTAACATTAACTCACCAAAAAATATATTGAATTTGAAAACACCGTAATTCAAAATGGATATTTTTTACTTAAATATTACATTTTTTTAATTCGAATTTCAAATTTTGATGTTATATTTTAATACCTATTTGTTGAAAAAGGTAACAAGAGTCATTTTATTAAAGAAGTTTAATCATTCATATTCATGAAAATTTTGTAAAAAATCATAAAGTGATATATTAAAGATTCATCAAAATATGTGAAGTCAATAATGGATGCGTAACCAATAAATAAAAAAGGTTCAACAAAATATATTTTTTTTACAGAAAAAAGTGAAAAGTGAAAGAGAAGTGTTATTTGAACAACCAATTTGGTGACAACTTATTTGACAACCATATTTTACAAAGAAAAAAGTGGTATTGGCACGGAAACCATAACAATAGAGAGATAAAGTAAAAAGTAATGTGAGTATGAGAGAGAAAGTTGTCACTAAATGGATGTTCAAATATCATTTCTCAAAGTGAAAAGAATATATTAATTTAAGAGTAATGATATTTTGACATCCATTTGATGACAACTTTGTTGACAACCTTGTTTTTCTCACTTCTTATTGGTCAAAAACAATGGAGAGAGAAAAAGGAAGAGAGAGGATAACAACATCATGTGAGTATGAAAGAAAAAGTTGTCCAAAAGTTGTCAAAAAGTGGTTGTCAAAATATCATTTCTCTAATTTAAAATCATTAATGTCACTTTTAAATTGTAACATTCTTATTGACCAAAAAAAAAATGTAACAATCTTTTCTATCATATAAAAGTGAGAAGAATACATTGTTATACACATGATGGATAATGAAATGATTTTGCAACTTCATTGTATATCAATTGCATTTTCTTGATAAGGTTATTATAAAGGAAATAAGAATTGGTTATGAATTATTCAAAAAAAAAATTTGTGTTATGAAAAAATGTTATTTTTTTATGTTTTACAAAATGTTAACAACATTGATGGAATGCAATTATTAGTCATAATTTTATATTCTTTTTTTTGTTACAATCATAATTTGATATTCTACCATTCTACCTTTTTTTTTGTGTGTTAATTCTACCACTATACTTGATCTTTTTTTTTGTTTCAATCATAATTTTATAATCTTTTTTTTTTGTGTTTTTTGGAAAAAAAACAATTAAACGAACTTCTCTCTATTTTTCCTACGTTCAATTCATCTTGATCTTTATTCACCTGATCTTTAATTGTTGTAGAAGTGGATCTCAAACGACGAATCTGATGAAAGAATCAACATACGGTGTGAACTCGGAAGAAATTGGATTAAACACTTTGATTAGAATGAATGAATTTTATTAGTTTTCAAGTGATGATTATTCTTTTGCACAACTATTCATGTAAACAAATTGTAGAAAATTAAAAATACTTCAATCAAGGCAATCACAAAAAACAAATTCAATGAATATTTTAAATCACTCAATAATGAATATGTATGTCTCATTTTTTTATTTCTATTTAATCTTGACCCTCCTCCCATTCTTCAATTCATGTTTCTACTATTCTTGGTAAACAATAAATCATTGAACCATCATTAAAAAAAAAAAATCAAACCAAGCAAGTTCTCGGAATCAAGAGAATCAATCAAAGTATGAAATAAAAAATTTGGGACAAATAACTTATTTAATATTATGTGGTTGCTAATTTAAAATTTAACGGAAAAAAATTGTGGTCCACCTTAAATTTTAAATGAAAGTTAAAAATAAGGCAACTAATTAGTTGTGGAAATTTCTACTATACTTATAAATGATTATTATAGTTTTTTATTTACAGGAATTTCAATTTTTATTGTTTTTATTATAGATTTTTTTTATTATAGAAATCATTTAAAAAGTATATATTGATTTCTATAATCCTAATGTGCATTAAATCAGAATTAAAAAAGATATTTTATCAAAAGATAAATAATGACAATTGGATATTTAAATGTTTAAGTTTTAATAAGGAAAATAATACATAACAAAAGAGAGTACAACGGGTAGTCTAACTCATATTATACCATACAAACCATCTCCTTCTCCTGAAAAATAAAATAAAAATATACCTGTTTTTTGTCTTAAAAAATAACCTTTTTTTAAGTAAGAGTGGGATGAGCACTTTCAACATGTCATTGTTTTTTAATGAACCGAAGAGAGTTCCATTGATGAGGAAAGTAAAATCAATCAATAGTAAATGACCACTAACATAGGAAATACAATCATTTGATTCCTTCATCGTTTGAAAGAAAAATCATTCAATAAAAAAATTAAATTTAAGCAAACATAAGTTCATGATCGTCATGGGTATAAAAAAAATTAATTATGGATGATGATACCTATTTAAAAAAAATTAAGCAAACATGCTTCAACATCCACGCCTACAGGTGTTCACAGGATGGGTCGGTTTTCATTGTAATCAATTATCCGATGCAATCAAGTATCATTAGGTTGGATTAATAAATAATTACACGTAACTTTTTTTAAAAAATCTTAAAAATATATATAATTAAATTACATTTTATATTATAAAAATTTCAAGACTTGGACTAGATTCTACTAATTAAAATTTGAACACTTGAATTTAATTGAAACACTTTGAATCTCTATGACATGGACCGAGTAACATATTAAAAAGCATTATTTGTTTCCTGAAAAAAGTTTTTGGAGTTTATTGTGATTGAATGGTGTGAAGAAACTTGCTTAATTAAAATCATAGTAAGACTTTTTAAAATAAACAACCTTAACAGTTGCCTGAACATTGTTCTTATCAAACGGATAAAAAAAACCTTAAAAATATGTCTTTTTTTTCGGCTGCAGACCTAATAATAAACATTTAAGAAAAAAATATTATAAGGAGGATGCATTAAAAATTAAAAACGCGTACCCAGATTAAAATGTTTTCAAATAATATGTTTCACGTACCCAGATTAATAAACACGTCTAAAATTAATAAAATGATTCACCAAAATAAATGTTTCATTCCTTCAAAAAAAAATGTTTCATATTTCAATAAAATGACACATTACCAAATTACCCAGCGAAATACGTCTATATATTAGACATCCGAATCAGTCTAATTTCACAAGACACACTTTTATCATTTTTTTTCCTATTACACTCCGAATCAACCTATTTTTCATTTTTGTTTTGATAGAGTAGCAAATCAAGAATCATGATCAAACACATCGCATTTCCACAAATTCGCTGAATCGCAATCAAAAGCAGAGGGGTTTTCACATAGGAGTGTTAATCATTTATAAAAATCATGTAATTGAATTTCTACTGTGTTTGATAGTCCATTTTTCATCTTATTTCAGTTTGTATTTTTCTAAATACTTAATGCATAAGACTTTTACATGTAATCGAAATTTTATAGTTCTGTCTTATGTTTGTACAAAAAAATAATAATTTATACATGTAATGGAAATTTTATAGTTATTCTTATGTTTGTACAAAGGAAAAATGATCTGTATTTGTGAACAATCATTCTTTCTAATTGACATTCCATGGTTTATGTTCTAATTTTTCTTTTTCATAATTTTGTGATCTATATACTCTTATAAAGATCAAACATCGACGTTTGCAACGATATCAACGTTATTTTCTCTTTTTTTTTTGTTTTGATGAGATTTTACAATTAGTTATAACATCAAGGACCTAAGTATATTCATTTATTTTATTCTGGATAAAAACATTTGATGATCGAATGAAATCTTATTTTTCAAAAAAAAAAAAAAATTGACTAAAGCATAAAAATGATTACAAAAGGGTATATTATTAGTTTCAATGAGAATGAATTATTTTCAAAAGAGTGGACCATTTCCACGACACGAGAATGGATTAGCATAAAAATGATTACAAAAGGGTATATTATTAGTTTCAATGAGAATGAATTATTTTCAAAAGAGTGGACCATTTCCACGACACGAGAATGGATTATTTTCAAAAGAGTATGATTGCAAGATGTAACAATCTGACTGCAAATTTTTAAGGGAATAACCAAATTGTCATCAAATTGAGAAAAGTGAGGTGATGGTTTTTTTCTTTCAGATCATGTTATTAATATTGGTGTCAAAATTAAAAATAGTATTGAATCATTAAACCAAGTTAAAAAAATCATTTTTAAATTTCGGTCTCAAAGTTGACCACAAAAAAATCTTCAGTCTTAACGTACAAATACCATTAATTTGTTATTATTTAACATCTTAATGTTAATTACTAACATTAACTCACCAAAAAATATATTGAATTTGAAAACACCGTAATTCAAAATGGATATTTTTTACTTAAATATTACATTTTTTTAATTCGAATTTCAAATTTTGATGTTATATTTTAATACCTATTTGTTGAAAAAGGTAACAAGAGTCATTTTATTAAAGAATTTTAATCATTCATATTCATGAAAATTTTGTAAAAAATCATAAAGTGATATTTTAAAGATTCATCAAAATATGTGAAGTCAATAATGGATGCGTAACCAATAAATAAAAAAGGTTCAACAAAATATAGGGATAAGGGTGATACATTTGAAGACTATTACACATTAATAAATTTAGCACATTCCAACCTTGATGACAAGGTTGTTTTCGAGGGTTGTGTTTTTTAGGATATAGTAAAGGCTGATTAGAGTAGTTTTCCAACCTTGATGACAAGGTTGTTTTCGAGGGTTGTGTTTTTTAGGATATAGTAAAGGCTGATTAGAGTAGTTTAAGTAGTTAAGAGGTACTTTTTTTGGGATATAGTAAAGAACAAACTAAGAGTTACTAACTCTACGATATCATTCAGCATTTTTCACATTTTTTAGGCTGATATGTTTAAATATGAAGGATTCTCATATAAAGCTAATATTTTTTCTTTCTCTTCAACGTGCACACATATGCATGCAAAGGTGTTAATATTAATTTCGTGACTTTACATTTAATATGCAGATATACATATCAGTGACGATGACTTGAAGAACCTGTGTTTGATTGAAATTGAAATGTTGCTTCAGGAAAACGGACGGTCGTTTACTGACTTCAAATCTATGCCCAGGCTAAACGCAGCAGACATGCCAACTTTCACAAACAAGATCATCGTTGATGAGCTAAATTACAACAAAGATGAACTGGAAAAGACACACGCTGATATGTTACTGATGCTGACTGATGAACAATGATGTGTGCACGACAAGATCATGGACTCCGTTGG
The DNA here is from genome assembly GCF_051527215.1 of Medicago sativa. NCBI lineage: Eukaryota > Viridiplantae > Streptophyta > Magnoliopsida > Fabales > Fabaceae > Medicago > Medicago sativa. The sequence goes on from NC_140749.1 coordinate 53,288,285, forward strand.
TTCTGACGACGGTGGTTTATTTTTCTTATATGGTTATGGTGGTCCTCGAAAAACCTTTATATGGAAAACATTGTCGGCTGCTGTTAGATCAAAGGGGAAAACATTGTTCGTTGGCACTTCTCCTACCAGGTGGAAGAATGCACACTCGACGCTGACAGTCCCTATTAGGATTAATGAGGCATCTTCGCTTACGATGGAAAAGGATAGTCCTAGGGAAGACATGGTGCGTGCTGCTAAGTTGATTATTTGGGATGAGGATCCAATGATGCACCGATGGTGTTTTGAGGAAGTTGATCGATCAATGCATGATATCATGTCCAAGAATGATCCCCTAAACAAGTTTAGACCTTTTGGTGGAATGACAAGAGTTTTAGGTGGTGATTTCAGGCAGATATTGCCTGTTGTCTGAAAAGGAACGAGGCGGGATATTGTTGATGCCTCAATCAATTCATCAAAGATATGGGCATATTGTAATGTGTTAAGGCTTACTGTTAATATGAGATTGGGTGCATCTTCGGTACCTGCAGAGCAGGAAGAAATTGCTAATTTTGGCAAGTGGATACTCTCAATAGGAGACGGCAACGACGCTTCGGATGAGAATGGTAAAATGAAGGTAGAAATTCCTGAAGATTTGCTCATATCGGACACAACAAATTCGTTGATGTCGCTTATAGACTTTGTGTATCCCAATTTGAATGATAACCTTGGTGACCCACTGTTTTTTCAAGAAAGGGGAATACTCGCACCAACGCTTGATTCAGTTGAGCATGTTAACGAATATATGATGTCACTGATTCCAGGTGAAGAGAAAGAGTATTTAAGCTCTGATTCCAAAGCGAGTGGTTCACAACGGAATTTCTTAATGGTATTTAGAGATATGGAATTCCAAATCACCGGTTGAAACTAAGGGTGGGATGTCCAGTTATGCTGATGAGAAACATCGATCAGGCCAATGGATTGTGTAATGGTACGAGGCTGACAATTACACATCTAGGGAAGAGCACGATAACTGCTACCGTAATTACCGGAAAAAGGGCAGGTACCAGGGTATTCATTCCCAGGATGAATCTTATTCCGAGTGACGCTTTGTTTTGCAATGACATTAAATAACAGTCAGGGTCAATCTTTATCTCGAGTGGGAGTTTATCTTCCTAAGCCCGTGTTCACTCATGGACAACTCTATGTCGTTGTCTCTCGAGTTACTTCTAGAAAAGGTTTGAAACTGCTCATCTTGGATGAAGATAATAATGTTTGCAAGGAGACCACAAATGTTGTGTATCGTGAAGTTTTTCAAAAAGTATGATCATTGGTTATGTTTAAGAATTGTTGTTGCTATAATTTAGAAAACTAAAGTTGCGTATTTTTTGGAAGTCGTTTTTTTAAATTTCTTTGTAAGACGTACTGGTCATTACAGGACATGCAATTTCTATATAAGCAGGTCCTCCTGCCATTGACTTTTAATTGATGCACTTTCCAGGTTTAACAATCCGCGGAACCTTTCTTTTTTACATCGTTGTTACCCTAAAATACAATATTTACATTAGACCATTGGTTTTGTAAAAATTAAAAACAAATAACAATCGATGTTTCTGTAGCCCAAGCTATGTTTATACACACCCGTAAAAAATTTAACGTTTGCATTTACCGACTACGTGTATGCATGTGACACTGACTGTTATATAAAAAAATCAAACGTTGGCTAAGATTAAGAATGATCAGCATCTTAAACTACAAATAATTAGTATATGGCTTAATTGCACTTTTGGCCCCCTATCTTGCCAAAACTTGCGGTTACAGCCCTTAACTAATTTAAATACAAAACAACCCCCTAAGTATTGAATCTTTGGCAGTTTTGGCCCCCAACGCTGACGTGGCACCCTAAATGAGGTGCCACATGTCATTTTTTTTATTTTTTTTTGGCCTTGGGGGGCCAAAACTGCCAAAGATTCAATACTTAGGGGGCAGTTTTGTATTTAAATTAGTTAGGGGGCTGTAACCGCAAGTTTTGAAAAGATAGGGGGCCAAAAGTGCAATTAAGCCTTAGTATAACTATAACTCCAAATACTTTAATCGTTATGTGCAGTGTTTAGATATTTCAAAATGTATACAAAATAAACAAAATTAAGATGGTATTTTTGTCCATGTCAAATTTAAATTATAACCACTTATAACTTTAAGATAAAATAATATAATATCTATACATTTGATAAAAAAAAACAGTTTTTATTTCCCCGTGCTTGGCACGGGTCATTACACTAGCTCCTAGTAATTAGGACTTGTTGACCATAACGGTAAAAATAGCACTAATTAGAGAATGAAACGTGTAATGACCAAGTCATAAGAAAAAAATCATAAATATAATAATTAAATAGGGTAATTAACTTTAAAATAAATAATTAAAATAATCAAAATTCTAACAATCCCCCACAATTATTTATTTTAAAGTTTAGGTGTTCCCAAGAGCGTGAAAAACCAATGCATAAGCACTAGTGTCTTTTGGACTATGAACTAGCACATAGAGCAAATGAAATTTGACCCACTAGAATGTCGGTGAGATTATGACCTCTGTGAACCTTATTCCGTATGTGAATCAGTGACCTCATCACTCACATTGATCTCTCGTCCAAAGTTGTTCAACGCGGTGTGGTGCATTTTGGCCTTGCACCTATGCCTGGATTTCATGAGTGGCTCTAGAAAGTCTGTCCAAGCTTTCATAAAGGCGGCCCCACCTCCAACACTCATATAGGTAAATCTATCAAGTGTACACCACAGTCAAGCACACCACTCAAATATAAGAGCTATAGATTTATTAAGAGTTTATAAACCCACCCTTCAACGCTGCAGTATACACTATCCTACACCATAGGGATGAACTCTCAAAATAAAATTGGATAGTGTCTCATCAAATTGACAAGCGACTTGTTTTTACCCATATGAACATAGCCTTGCGAATTTTCACAATCTATGTTGGGTTACCATCACTCTCAATTTTTGTATTGGACATAATCCATCCCCCTTCGATGTATATATATTTCTCAGTATACTGATGCATCACAAATAATACATTGACTAAGACGTCTCTCAGTCAGTATCTCATATATATTACCAAATCAACATCTATGATAATATTATCATAGGTTTGCTTAAATAAATTCTAAGCAACAACACCCCCACATAGGAGAAAATAAAATCTACATTTAGATTTATTATACAGGTCTACTTGAAAATGCATCCCCCACATTGGGTGCATATAAATCCATGTGTTAATTTTATTCAAGTCTGCTTGAATTTTTTTTTTTTTTCAAGTGACGACACCTCCACATTGGGGAAAATAAATCCACACATAGAAATAAATCAAACATCATTGTATTATTTTAATACAATGGATAATCCATAATATATCACCAATATTTTAAGGTGTATCTCAATATATATCTCCTGAATTTATCAAGTGCCACAAAAATATATTCAGGTCTACTTTATTTCTAAAGCGACATCAATTCTATTACACTTGTTGCATATCATATATGTATCTCTATGAATTTCTCTCAATTTTTCTATCAATAATATGATTAAATAATATTTCATAATCAAATAAAAACACTCAAACCATGTTTTAATATACACACAACAAAGCAGATTCTCAGAATATGAATATTTATATGACCAAAACAAATTCATTCCCTTTGATGACACACTAAGCCAAGATAGTCTACTTTTCGGTCATTACAAACAAACAAATCTTACATTTTACATACCAAACAATGATCATAGAAACTACAGGTTATAATAGAAAGTGCTTTACTTAAAAGAATGGATATGAATCCGAATCCAAACCATAAATTTTATCCAATGTTTCAATTTTCGGCAGTCCAAGGATTTTGACATTTAAATGACTTTGCAAATATCATTATTTCAAGAAAAAGACTCATCTTCTCTTTCAAATGTACTTGGATAAATAAAAGTTAACATCTTGCAGCATAGTAAGCTTTTAAACACTACTAATTAAGCCTTGAGCTCATATATCATTGTGGTCTATATAAGATGTATAAAAGGTTTTTCAAAGGGATCGACAATGTTCATTAATTTTGTGACAAACAATAAAAACTAAAGTTCAACAAGATATAACAAATTGGCTGGGCTATGTAAAAACTAAAGTTCAACAAGATATAAGAAAGGTTAGCCAAATTGTATCATAGAGGGTCAACAAAATATGAACAAAGTAAAATCATAGAGTGACAAAGTTAAAACATAGAGTTTTAATTTAATTACCATACTTTCCTCAAAATTCCCTCCATTAATATAATTAAAATATCATCTTATATAAAAAGAAAAGCATCGCATATCATAATATAAAGAAGTAGAAACAAATCCTAACCACATTCAAGCATGCCACACTTTTACATAGAAAGCAATAAATCCAAGTAAGATATATGCAGCAACTCATTTTAATTTCAAATAAACTAGATCCTGAACAATTAATTTTAATTTTTCTTTTTCTCCATAGATCAACAATAATACGTATACAAGGTAATTACAAAGAGATTAATTACATAGACTTATCCGACTTCTTTGACATATAATATCTTAAGCATTCATATTTTCGTAATTAACGCAAATAAGTCTTAAATTAACAATAGGTGTAAAAATGGAGTAGATAGAACCTGGACGAAGTTTATTCAATATAATTTGCAGAGACTTATTCGTCAATTCTGTGTGCAGCAATTACTTCACCACGTAATGTTAAAACTCAGTTTTACAAACATATTCTGATTCACCAAAATAAAACAAAGTTAGACATTGAGAGAAAATAGCAATAAGACTTCACTTAAAAGAATACTGGTGGTTCAAAATCATAAACACATGCAGGTGCCAATACTCTCAAGCACTGATCAATTGGATCAAGAAAAGCAACCAAACAATTCTTACTTTCAATTCTCAAAATTTCATTTTCATCAACCGATAATTCATATACCAAATCTAAAATAAAATTAATAACAATTCTATGTCAAGCAAAATACTCTTAAGATTGTTGGAAAAATTGGACATAGAATTATCATAAAGTAATAAATCAAAGATAAATATTAGTATAAATAAATTAACTCATAATAGATAAAAATATATAATAGGAAAACTTATCGGATTTGACTGAGGCGTGCAATGCACTGGGCTTAAGAGTATTTCGCCACCCCGGATGGATCATCCGATGCGATAGGTCTCATAGCTAGTACTCTCCAGGATACAACAGTCACTTCTTGCTAACACCGCACGTGAATTAGCAAGGTCTCAGGAACAACTTGTTGGATGCTCAAGGGAACTTAGTATTTATTTTATAGTTAACCATGAAATGTTTATAGGTATAGCTACTAGTTTGCAAGAAGAAGAAGATAGCAGTAAAACACTACTCCCCACTAGAAACCTCAGATCACCTTATATATATGAAAAATGAAAACAATTTGGAACGGTTGTAATTAACGTGGCAAAATTATTCCTAGTAATTAGGACTTGTTGACCATAACGGTAAAAATAGCACTAATTAGAGAATGAAACGTGTAATGACCAAGTCATAAGAAAAAAAATCATAAATATAATAATTAAATAGGGTAATTAACTTTAAAATAAATAATTAAAATAATCAAAATTCTAACAAAGAAATGGCAGAATATCATCTTCATTGATTTGGACAAGCATAGAGAACACTAAGTAAAGAAAGTAAATTAGTTGAAACTAGTTCAATAGTGCTAGAGATTGAGCCAAACTAAAGAAAATTATGAGTTGTGTGTATGACTTAAAAGTGGTTGTAATGAAAATTAAATATTTTTAAAGATTTAACAATTATAATTCATTGACAGTGTAAAAAAATTACACCGACAAGTATATGAATTGAACCAAAAAAGGATAGGACAATACTATAACTTTAATCTAACTAATTACAACTGACAAAATTTTACTACATATGACTGTCTCAACTTAATAAGGGAGGCTTGGTTATTGTTTTCGATCATTAGAATTTAATTTATATGTTAGGGATATTGTAAAGTAACTCTTCACAAATTTTTGTGTGAAAACTTTACAAACATCTAATTATTGCTTAGGGAGTAAACTTTTATCACAGGCTAGCATCCGATAAAAAACACAACAAACACAACTAAAACCTAATAGTGAGTGACTCTAAGACAATACTATAACTTTAATCTAACTAATTACAACTGACAAGATTTCACTACATATGATTGTCTCAACTTAATAAAGGAGGCTTGGTTATTGTTTTCGATCATTAGAATTTAATTTATATGTTAGGGATATTGTAAAGTAACTCTTCACAAATTTTTGTGTAAAAACTTTACAAACATCTAATCATTGCATAGGGAGTAAACTTTTATCACAGGCTAGCATCCGATAAAAAACACAACAAACACAACTAAAACCTAATAGTGAGCGACTCTAGGACAATACTATAACTTTAATCTAACTAAGTACAACTGACAAGATTTCACTACATATGACTGTCTCAACTTAATAAGGGAATCTTGGTTATTGTTTTCGATCATTAGAATTTAATTTATATGTTAGGGATATTGTAAAGTAACTCTTCACAAATTATTGTATGAAAACTTTACAGACATCCAATTATTGCATAGGGAGTAAACTTTTTTCACAAGCTAGCATCTGATAAAAAACACAACAAACACAACTAAAACCTAATAGTGAGTGACTCTAGGACAATACTATAACTTTAATCTAACTAACTGCAACTGACAAGATTTCACTACATATGACTGTCTCAACTTAATAAGGGAGGCTTGGTTATTGTTTTCGATCATTAGAATTTAATTTATATGTTAGAGATATTGTAAAGTAACTCCTCCCCATGGTCTTAAAACGTCACATTTGAGCACAAGTACATGAAGGTACTAAAGACTCAAAGTACGATTAACTTTAAAAGAATAATTTTACGAATTGCCTAAATATTTATGGCAGTCGTTGAATCTTCCTTTACTACAAGACAAGTTGTATCATGTTTTCAGATGAGGTACTGAAGACTTAAAGTACCATTAACTTTGGAAGAGCATATGGTGAGGCACAAGTAGCAAACACCTTAGTACTAAAGTGAGTGTACTTGGTGATTTTAAAGAAACTGTAGAAGAAGGAATAAATGAAACACATTTCTTCCTTCCTTTTTGCATATCATATTACGATATAATATTGATCAGGAGTTTTTTATTAATAGGAAATTGCAAAATAAAAACAATAAGAAGGAAAGAAAATGAGAAGAATTATTTTTATTTTCTACATGGTTTCTCTATTGGAGGTGATCTAATTTAATTTAAGGCATATCGGACACATCTCTCGGTCAAAATTTAAATTTCAGCTCTCATTATGTAGGATTTAAATTTCAGCTCTCATTATGTGGGAACTCTTACTAGTAATGAAGTTTTTGGTCTATTTAATGTTGTCTAGTTTGAGATGTTATCTCTTTGATGGTCTTTTTCTATATCTCATGTCCTGCTTTTCTGTTGATGTTTTGTAGGTTTTTAGTTTCTTTAAGTTTGTGTCCATGTTTTTGTTGAAAAGCCTCTAAAGTACTTGGCTCGCAAAGGATGAACGACCGCTGAGATTAGAGCTATCCCACTGTAATTTTTGGAAACTCTAATGTGTAGCTTTTGGTACGCTGTGATTTTGGTGTTTTCCAAACACTAAAAATCTGCAAGTCTGGGGTAAAAGTTGCATCGTCAAACTCAAACAGTTAAGCTAATGCAGACTGATTTGTTCACTTCGCAACAGCATAACTATTGATGTAAAAAAGATTACATGGATACAAGTTTTATCAATGCCACAAAAGACAGACAGGTCTATTTCATTACAAATTCGCAAAATAAGACACGCAAAACAGGCAGAATGAGATGCTCAAAATAATCACTTGGGATTAGATTTGCTCTTTTACAGGTTATATTGCCACCGGTGAAAATAAAAAGAATGGACTGCTTTTATTACCAAAATTTCAATAACCACACATTAACTATGCACTTTAAAGCACTTCAAATATGGAAACAACTGAAGCAATTCTTCCCGGCTTCGCTTCTGCAAGGAAAAAAAAACACAAATTGTTAGACAAATTGTACAGTTAACACTTATAATTTGTCATAAAAAATAGAATAGAGCTTCTTTGAAATAGGAATTTGCCTTGATGCCAATACATCCGTTCACATCAAGCGTTGTAATGCTGTTAGAACATGACTTTGAGAGTGCCTCCAAACATTTATCTGTCACGCCAACTATTCCGAACAAGCTGCAAATATACCCGTTCAACACATTAGCCAAGTGATTCTATTACAACAATCAAATATTGAGGTGATGTCATGTTGCCACAGTAGAAAGGATATGCATATGGGAATGGATTCTCTCCATTGACATAAGAGAATAGTAAAATCTGGACCATTGAATAAAAATAAGACGAGATATAAAAAATGAGAGAAAACTATTTAAAGGTGAGATGGAAACAGACAAGAAAACGTGAGAAAACAATTGGAGAGAATCCATTCCCTATACATACGTATGCAAGTGTGTGCGTATGATAGCACATTACTTCATCATGTCGTGAAAACCCTTTGTGCGGGAAGCGACGTAAAAATATGATCTGCTTCAAGTAATCATACTGTGAATGCGGCTGCAAGGACCACTACCCACTTATGGGTCTCGATGCCCCGTGTGGGACAGGCCACCCACTGCGATGCGCGCTCTGCCGCGATAGCAGTGCTATTTCCCGCTATTGACTACATAGTTTAAAACCAACTTTGGCAAGGTCTTTTACATGGCCCTCCTATACCAACTCTGAACCAAGTTAAATAACATCAAACAAGAGTGAGCCAGGTTCGATTCTCCCTAGTGCCAATTTCAGTGGGCTAGTTTGGCTTCTTCAAAAAAAAAAAAAAAAAGAGTGAGCCAGGTCTAATCAAGACCAAGCAGTTCCCTATAATTAAAGTATGCTAAATCGGTATCTTGTGCTCAGATGAGCTGAAAGACTATAGTACACAACAGGGACAGACCCATATATATGGGGGCTCAATAAGTTCACATTGAAAAAGTTAAATTAAGTTCATGTTCGCATTTTTGTGCCAGTATGATTAGTACAAGTTTTTAAAATTATGTTAATGTCTGAAAAGATTAGCTACAATATTGTATTGGGTTTTGGACATCTGCATGAGAAAAGCCCCATAATGTTGGTGCAGAAGCCGGAAAGCATCGTGTATTTAAATTCAATTTTTCTCGTTAGATATTAATCAAAGGTTATGCAAAATGATAGATGGCATTCATGCAAACTTTTAAACGATGTAGGGGGGACATTCCAATGCCCTTGAAACAAAAAGTGAACATTCAAGTTCTACTATATTTCATGGGAAACGCGCACACACACACACAACAACAAGGCCAAAAAAACATGCTCAAAGTCAAATAGTGCACCATCCAGTACCAAATATCCAAGTGCTCTAAACTTCTCAAATTATAACATACCTCAGAAATTCAAGAGAGGTGCAACTCTGTGCAATGGCTATAACCCCCTCATCAGTCACACGTACACACCTATAACGTAAAATTAGACACAGCTCGATTATTTTCATCATAAAATGAGATACACGGATATTCAAGTTGATCATCAATTTACCAAGTCAGATTGAGGGAAACAAGGTTCTTGCATTTTGAAATACACTGAAGTCCTTGATCTGAAAGATTCTGCAAGCCAAACTTAGTTCTATTATCAGTATGCATTAGATGAGTTCAGATTTGCTCCATTTATCCACCCTCCATTTACTGTCCATTTATGAGAGAGATAGACAAATGTGATAGATTAGTGAGACCCACTTAATAAGTGGACCCACTAATCTTCTACTTGTGTCTATCCCTATCATAAATGGACAGTAAATGAAGGTAGATAAATGGAGCAAATTAAGACTTGCATTAGATAGGGTTTTGCAGATAAATTCCAAGAAACGAAGATTTTACCTGGGCACCACAGAGATCCAAAAAAGTGAGACGTGTCAGAAGGCATATTTTCCTATAAGCTTCATCTGTGAAACTGAACATGAGTAATGCTGTGAATTAATCCAATCCCAGGGCATGACAACTGGAACATAAATTTGTTGAGTTTTAGTGCCTACCTAGACACTGCATAGAGATTCAAACTCTGAAGGGATAAGCATTTCTGCAACAACTCCTTCAGCCCCACATCAGTTAATTTGACGCACCTAGGTGTGAAATTATGTTATATATGTTAGGAAACCAGAAGAATAGAAAATTGAAAGAAAGAAATAGATAAAAAATAAATAAAAAATAAAAAAAACAATTTTATTGAAAGAATGAGAATAGGAGAGAAAAGAAGAGTTTTGTCCAAGGGTTTCCCTTCTGTCCAAGGGTCTCGTAAACTCGAGGGACTTAGTGTCAATTTAAAAAATGCTCTCCATCTCTACTTTTGTCCTATTTATTATGTAAGCTAATTACCTCTCACTAATCAACTAACCATGCCAATTGTCCCTAACTAACGTCTCCTTATATATCCTAACAATGTACCATAAAGAGGTATAATTCACCTCCAATGTTCCTTTTATCATCTTAATAGTCTGTTTGGAATCTCGATATGAAATAAAGAAAGAAAAAAACCTAGAAGCAATATGACTGATCTAATCCTTTATAGTGCACATCAAAAGTAGCAAGTCAATCAACCAATTTCAGACAGCTGATGCAAAAGGGATAAAACGGTATAATTCATGATTTGAGTAATGATATTTACAACATCATAATGTACTGGATCTCACAGAATCTTCTATGAACCAATAGAGATACCTTGTCAAGTTTAGTGACTCTAGTTTCGGGTAATTGTCGGCAACTAATTGTACACCTCGGTCTGAAATATTCTGCAATTATCATATCAAAACAATTTGTTCAGCAAACACAAGTACCATATTTAAAAATAAAAAAAAAAATGCTACTATTTTCTGAGAAGATAATTCAGAATTCTAGTGCGCACAACATACTTCGCGGGCATAATTTTCTACATAGTTATTTAGGTTTTTTATTGTACAGTACAACAGTATATTCGGGTAAGCATTAATGTCAACTGATAAGACCTTCCTTGTGATTCAGGCATGCTTGGTACAACTAAAAATGAAATGGTGGAATTTTTAGTGATGAAAATTGTAGTAAATGCTGAATATGTATTAAAATTACATTTAATTGTATAAATATAACCTCTCATGAACTGAATATTTTCAGCACTTTTCTTTTTAATTCCTTTCTAGACGTTAAACTAAACCATTATGTGTTTGACTCAGAGTTAGCAAACTTGATTTTCAAAATTGATTTTAGTTGAAAGTGAATATAGATTGGAGTGAGTGGTCCATGTTTGAAAACTTTTATTTCAAAATTAGTTAAAAGTCTGAAAATTTCAACTCAGTGCAAAAACTACATTTTTAACAATCAATGTAGGGATGCATCAACTAAATATTCACACAGGCCCCCGGGAAGGAGTATTAAGAAGGATGTTCAGGGTTCCATCCTTGCTGCTAACGATTTTCCCTCTCTCCTAACAAACTAACCACCAACATTTTTCCTATCAAAAAAATAAACTAAATATACACACAATGTATGATACGTGTAATGATAATAATCTAAGCGTACAAAATCACAACTATGGTATCGTGTACCTTACAACCACTTATATTCAAATCAACAATGTGTTTGCAGTTCCTCGCTGTATGCAGTAGTCCAGTATCAGTTACCCTGAAATAAGAGTCATATTTCAGTATTGTTGCTAAGGATTGACTTTTAAATCCAAGGTGAGATTTTCAAATGCTAAATCAAACATGGGTCATTAAGAATTTTCAAAGCACCTCACGTTCCAGTAGACGGAAAATGTTTTTAGCTGAGGACAACAACCGGTTATTGCTTCAATTCCTGTATCCGATATTTTTTGGCAGACGTTCAGATTTAATGACTCCAAGCTTCGAAGAGAATCAAAACACTAGAAATGCTTAAAATTACTTGGTCAGAATCACATTCAATCTATATTCTACATTTCTACATCATAAAGTATCATTGCCTTCTTTATCTAATATTCTTGTAATGTCAGAACCATAAATATTCAGTAAGTAATCAGAAACTATTCTAGCTTCTATCAACGCATTGATGAGTTATGAAAGAGAAGAATAAAACATTACTTCTATATTTAAAAAATTAAATTAGTGCATAATTTTTTATGAAGCTGGACGTATTAGATTAATTTTCAGCATCCCTAAGATATCAGTATACGTTTGATGCAATTTCCTATAATGCAACTTCAGAGAATATAAGAATAGAAGCATCTTCTGACTAGTAGAATAACAATTTTATTTATACAACATCATTTTCAATACATAGATCATTGATAGACTCGAAATATAGAAAATTTAAAAAAAAAAAAAAAAAAAGAAAGATATATGTTACCTTATCTTTAATAAGTATGAGATGTGCGTCTTCGACATCTCTTGCAAATTCAAGGTTAATCTCCTTTACATGGCGATATCTAGGCTACACGAAGGAGCAATCAAATTGCAAACCAAAATACCATTTATCACAAGGATCTGACTCCTCTGAACAACTCACTTTAATTGCAAAACAAGTAATATCAACTACTAATGAATAAATCAATGACCAATATTACATGGACATACACAAAAAATTATATTCAAGTAGAAAAATTAACTTGTAATTTTCTCATCAATGATTGACATTACACACTTTAAAGAATCGTATCCTAACCACAAAAGTTTAACGGCAATATACAAAACTGCTTCAAGACATGTAGCATTGATTTTGCCTCCAAAATTGGTTGCATCTAATTTAGATCTTTTGCCTCTACAATTGAGTTATATCCCCAAATCAAATTTACTGTTTAATCCACCTTTTAATGAAAACATCTAAACCTAAATCATTTTATGTTCAACTCACTTCTAGCCGGAGTGTATGTTTGGTTTCACAATTGGGGAAAGCCAAAATTGATTTTGTTCGGTGTAAAATTGATTTTTACACTAAAATTTATACTTGAGCTCACTTTTACATAAATATATCCAAACATTAATCAGTTTCCTTCAACTCACTTTTAGCCAAAATCACTCAATTCACTCAAAATTAAATTTTGTCACCGCAGAACTAATAAATAAACTGAAAATCAATTGAATGAAAATGAAGTTGATTAGTATAACGTAAGTACCAGAGAAAGAGCAGCTAGAAGGCGATTCCCAGCATTATTCAACTCACGAAAATTGAGTGACTAAAAAGAAGGAAAAAGATGAATAAGTTGATAATAAAAAAAAATGAAGGGAAAATGAAAAGAAAAGTGAAGAATGAATGAAAAGTGAAAAACTCACATGCCAAAGTGGTTGAGAATCGAGAAGGGTGCGATAAAGGAATGGACTAACGAGAAGAAGAGAAACAAGGTCAGTGTGATTCAGATTCGTGGAGGAGGAACATACCAGTTTCAAAACCTTTGGTACTGTTTCTCTACACCAAACATCGTTGTTCTTTGTCTCTGTTGCTGATGTTTCCTCCATATTGATTTCCAACCTCAACCTGCGTGCGTCGAACGCTTTTACGGTGCTTTGTTTTGTTGGTTATATAAACGTTACGTACAAACATTAATTTTATAAAATTTTAATTAAAATTATTTTGATTTTAATTTCTTCAAAAAATTATTTTGATTTTAATTAAATTAAGATTTAGATATTTGTACTTTTATATTGTAAATACAACTCAGGATATATATCATTTTTTTTTTCCACAAATAATATGTGTGAAAGAAAACCATAACAGTATTCTGTCCCTCAAAAAAAAAAAGATTATAGTATTCTGACTCCTCTAAAGTACATAATTTCTTTTCTCAAAATGCTAATCAGTGTCCTTAAAATACTAATTAAAAAAATGTAAAAATATTATATTGTGAAATGTGAAGGAAAAAAAAATCATATATTCGACTTTTAAAAAATCAATAATTTATTGTTTTCACTTTCAATAAAAAAACAAATCAACTTTTAACTTTCTTAACGTGAGACACCAATAACATTGGTTAAAACGACGCTTCCTTTTTTACTCATGTTTTGTATCAGTCACAATCTTGCTTCACTTTCCAAAGAAAATATAATACTCTTTTGTTTATGTGATAATGATGCATTACTTTTGAGTTTGTCCTCCTAGAAAGCCATCATGGCAACATCATGTTTTGCTAAGTCTATCCCTATCTCATTTGAGATCTAATAATTGTGTTGGAGCTTTTACGGTTTTCTTGTTTGTTTATTTGGTTGTGTTGTTAGATTTAATTTGCTTCAAGTGTGTACTTTATGTGTTTGTTGAAATGCTCGAGAGTTACTCATTTTGTCGGTACTGTATTTTGAAATGCTCGAGAGTTACTCATTTTGTCGGTACTGTATTTTAAGTAAGAGACTTACCGTGGTTATCATCAAATTCAACATGCTCGGCACTCGCACCCATACAAATGAATAATCAACATGTTGAATTAGTTATTTCCAAGATCAACTATAATTAAAATGAGTGAACACCAACAACAATGTTGATCATTGACCATATGTTCAAAAATTTAGTTTGTTTGCAAGGATTAAGAGTTTAATTTGTTAAAGTACTTGACTATACTCTCGTAATTTTAATATATTTGAATGAAGCTTACTTTCCTGTAAAAAAATGATAATGACACATTTAAATAACATATTTGAATGAAGCTCCTTTTTTCGTAAAAAAAAAAATTATAATGACACATTTAAATAATATATTTTATTCAGCAGTGATTTTTAAAAAGGCTGAATGTTAATACACAAAAATTTCAAAATCAAAGTACTTTTACAACCTAAACTCAACAACCAACCTAAATTTATTGTTAGTGAAATCACTTCACATGCTAGCTCTCAAGTTTCCTATAATATTCCAACTTGTATTACCTCTTACTGAATTAGACAAGCAATGGTCATCATTTTGCCTGTGAAAACACCATCAGAACCTATTAAGTTACATACAGCCAACCGAGATAAAATTGGTTTTATGGATCCTTCTAGGAAAGGAAAAATAATATTAGGTAGTTATTAATGAAGTGTAGGGATATGATCAATTGACAGAAAAATCAAATTAATATGTGCATGCTAATTAGGGTTAACTCCCGAGTCAAAAGCTAAGAACCCTATCAAATTCAAAACACCACATACTACCCACAACATAAACCAGTAATATCTGCCCCCTTGAGTCTCCAAAACAATATAGTTTACACCCTCCCTCTTCTACAGAATTTCAAACCTATGTGCCTAACCAGCAAAAGCAAACCAGTTGTGGATCATTGACAAAGATTTCCTGTAGTAAGGAATGCATGGATTTAGGAAAACCATGGTTGAGAAAATACAACTTTACAACGTTAAGTCTGAAGTTTTTATGTACACCCAACATGAGAATGAATTAGCGATGTCACACTAACCTAATCCCAAGCACTTGTTACACCTTGACCATACCCTCCGCCATAACTGGCAGGAACACCATAACCACCACCGTTTCCACCATAGTAATCATTTCCTTTATTATATGAGCTCTCCTTCCTAACATCACGGCCACCAAAACGGGCTCCCCCAGTCCGCTTGTTTCTACCACCACCATAAGGAGTCCTTGCTGCATAACGGGTGAGCCATGCAGGTACTTCTTGATTTGCCTCTTGCATCAGATCAGCCAATGGTTTAGCCATTGACAAATTACTGTCATTGAAGAAGGCTGTTGCTAATCCCATTTTACCAGCTCGTCCTGTTCTTCCTATCCGGTGCACATAATCATCAATGTCATTGGGAAGATCAAAGTTTACCACATGTGCTACACGTGGAATATCAAGACCACGTGCTGCAACATCCGTTGCCACTAGAATTGGAGTGTTTCCAGTCTTGAATGATCTCAATGCTTGTTCTCTTTCCTGCAAACAGAACAATTACATTGCACACAACTTTTAGTTCAAAAGTCCTAACACAATATTGGGAAAGCTTGAGCGAATTTAATAACTAATGGCAAATCATAAAGCTTGATAGAATTTAATAACTAATGGCAAATCATAAGTAATGATTTCAACAAGCAGCAACCATAGAGAAATTCAATTCCCACAAAACAATGGAACATCATAATACCATGGTTGACAACAACTAAAAAACGACCACCATGCACCCAAAAAAGAAAAAACGCAAATTGAAATTTCGAAGCATCGGTTCTATGGTTTAATGGAAAGAGCACATTATGAGTACTAGAAAGTAACCTACATATCCAATGCGCTAAGAAATTTCAATAGGATTTAGTTAAATGACAGCAAGACAGTTTTTTACCTTATAAATTTAAAACTCAAATAAAAAGTTTACTTAGAAATTTCAATATATTAGAAAAGAAAGAAAAAAAAATCCTCCAAAGTAGGAAGGGAGCATGGTGAAAGAGATGGGCTTTCATGGTAATTTGGAACCTGTCATTTCAACTATAGTGAAAACAAAAGAAGCTTCTTTTGGAAGAGGGGGAAATTAGGTAAAAGAAGCCAAATCCCATTTCTGTGGCAGTATAAACTGACAAAAATGAGTTTTTAAAATTTGAACATCGAGAAATTTCTCAAATTTTAACCCCGTTAAAGTCTCATTGAGAATGTAGAACTTAAAAGCACAAGGAAATATCAGATGTTAGTAAAAAGGAACAACAAAGAAACAGAACAAATCAAGAAAATATGTAATTATTTTAGTGTAATCATAATGCTGACATGTTTAATATTAAACACAAACTTCAATTAGCTAAACAGACTCACTTGCTGTGTTCTGTCGCCATGAATGCAAGTTGCAGGAAACCCGTTAACACACAAGCAGTGTTCCAATGCATCAGCACCTTTCTTCGTTTCCACAAACACTAAAGTCAGACCTTGCTGCAAAAACCACAAAAAAATCCTTAATTGAGTGTGACAAAACCAGAAATCTTCCTACTCTTAAATAAACGACTGTTCCAGTGCAGCATAGTTTTTGAATATTAGTGAATTTCACTAACAAAATGTAAACTGCGGCCAACACATGTACAAGTTTGAATAGCAGCAGTATGCAGAGGTGACAATTACCTTGCCATTCACATCATTTTCTCTCTGAGCATGAAGGAGGTCCATGAGGTGGCTTCTCTTGTCAGACTCCAGCACATATTCTACTCTTTGAGCAATTAGATCGGTACTTGAACCAACCCTTCCAACAGCCAGAAAGATATAACTAGCAAGAAAATCTGAAGCAAGTCTCTGCAGTGCATTCAAATGAAGGGACATCATAATCATTATTATATCAATCATGCAGCAAATATAAATTGCAACTAGCTGATTACAAAATGATTGTCACTTGTCAACAAACCAAACTCTGTTAATTAATTAGAATGTCTATCTCACATACAAAGAATAATCCTAAGCAAACAGTTTCTATGACTCATTTCAGAGTCAAACACAGTCAAACATGAGTATCTTAATTACTATGTGAAAATATCACCATAAAAACTTCAACATATCCCCAAAACTACATCACCATCATTTAATCCTGACTATAATTATTTCAAAAACACACTTACTACATATTACTTTAACAAATTAAGCAGTGTCATTGTTTGCACCTGCCAAATGAATGAAGCATGGTTATAGGCATCAATATGTCATTTTTCAAAATCAAGTGCCACTCGTAATATGTAATAATATTATTTTAAAACAATTTGGTTAAGAAAACCATATTAGTCCACATAACAGAGTCAGACACAATTGGCATATAGCATCCGCTTTCCACCTTAATGAGACAAATTTTGAATATGGACTTTTCTCCAAAAAGAACTATTTCTTCAACTCTAAGGATTCATTGTCAGCACGAAAAAACAAATATTCAAAAGTTAGCAACAGAAGAAGAGTTTTTGTTTTTCTGCCAACATCAAGGCCATCCAGATTGAGGTTCTATAGATTGATAAGAGTATGGTCATCTGAAAAGAAGAGAACTACCAAATTCACGCCTACACTTTCCTTGAGGATTATTAGAATAGGTTGTCGCTAAACACGGAAGATGAAGTATGAGAAGCATATGAGCTAAAGATGTCTTATTAAGTCGTACCTGTTCAATCCTTACACTATAGTAGTAACCCTTCCTCCAAAATAAGTAAAGATTAACATAAATAAGACTCAGTTTCATGGTAGTCAAATCGAGATATGTATCGTCTATCGTTCGACCACTTTTTTGAATCATGTATCGAAAGATACATTAACAAAAAAACATGACTTTAAATATCATATATAAGCTCCAAAATACTTCAAAAATCAATTCATAAACAAAAATAAATAACATAAAACATCCTTAATTCAATCAAAACCAAACATAACTCCAAGATAACTAGGAGGTTTTAGACCCTTACCATATTCACCAGTTGGGTGTTTTGCAATACAGAGTAAGATACGTACCGGTGATGGGTGTTTTCGTATCACATCGCAGTACGTATTGTATGTATTGAATCGAAGGATACTTACTAAAATTGTTTCATGCATGACCATGACAGAGCAGGATTTCCACAGTTAAATAAAACAAATTGTGCTCCCCTTTTAAATCAAAAGCTATTTTTCCCCTACTCTCAAGGTTGGCTATTTGTTGGGGTAGTTTTCTGTAACTATTAAACTTTAAAGTATGTTCAAACACCTGAATTATGGCAATCTCAATTTCCACGAGTACAGAAGTGACGTTAAAAATACTTCCTATACCAATTCTAAATTAAAGAAACAACAGTAAACAGAAATGCCAGAAACATACTTTTTACAATAAATGGGTAATTTAGCTTCTAAAAAAACACAAATGTTCCAGGGAGGACAGATCCTCATGCAAAAAATAACAAGTCGACAGTTTGAGTACAAGTAACAAATTACCTGTATCTCTTTGGGAAATGTTGCACTAAACAGCAGCGTCTGTCTCATGCCTGGAGGAGGCATGTCCATTTGTTCAACTATCTTTCTTATTTGAGGCTCAAAACCCATATCCAGCATCCGATCTGCTTCATCAAGAGCTAGATATCTTATCATCTGCAATGACACCCTAGCCCTCTCAAGCAAATCCACCAATCGTCCTGGAGTTGCCACCAGAATATCAACACCTCTCTCAAGCTCCCGCAACTGAAATCAAATAGTATAAGTTTGTTTGAAATTTTCTGTTCCTTACTAAAACTCAATAAAAAAGAAAAAGTATACAAACAAACATTGCATGTAGTGGAAAATAACCTGTTGGGTGATCGGTGCTCCTCCATAAGCAACTACGACCTTGACCCCTGTTTGATAAGAAAACTTCTTGGCCTCGTCATGTATCTGTGAAACAATAAAAACAAAACATTGGTTTTTGAGATACAGATAACCTAGTCATATACAGATTATGAAATCAGAAACTCGTATTAAAACCCCAACCTGACAAGAGAGCTCCCGAGTAGGGGATAGGATAAGTGCGAGAGGATAAGCAGTCCGTGCCACACGTGGTCTTTGAGCATACTGCTCCCTAAGGATTCCGCTTATAATCGGAAAGCAAAATGCAGCTGTCTTTCCTGAACCCGTCTGAGCACAAGCCATCAAATCTCTCCCAGCAAGCGAAATCGGTATAGCATACCTCTGAACCGGTGTCGGTTTCACATACTTACATCTCTTTATATTCTGATTCAACGCATCACCTAAATCTATTTCCGCAAACGTATTCACGGGAGGCGGAACATGCTCCCCACTCGTCTCCACAGGAATATCATCATAAGCATCAAAGTTAATCCCCGTATTCTCTTGCTCAGTAAACGTTTCATCAACATCATTCTCAAATGGATTCACCTCACGTCTTCCTCCTCCCACACGCTCCCTCCCATTCCCCGCTCCCCCTCTGTTAAACCCACCAAACCCCCCACCACCACCACCACCGTATCCTCCACCTACTTGTCTCCCAGCCCCAAAATCCTGCTTAAAATTCGACGAACTACCCCAATTATTACCCAAAGCCCTATCATTAGCCACCAAAGAAGGTGGCTCGGCCGGAGCAGCCATTGATCGGTTACGAAGATGCGGTGGAACATAAGCCGGCTTGACCGGGCGCGCGGCCGATGAAGCATTAGCTGCATTGTCAGCAGAATCTGCCCATGTAGCTGTTCTCAAAGTTGCAGACATTGTTCAAGTTGTTCTCAATGCTCAACAAAAACAAAATTAAAAATAAAAAATAAACCACGCTTCTTAATCAACGATTCTTTCTTATATAATCACGAATTCACGATCAGCTGAAAAAACAAAAATCAACAAAATCAGAAATTAATTAGATTCATAAATTGAATTAATCAAATTAATTATGATCTATGATCTAAACACAATAATAAGCAAGATCGAAGAAACCTAAGCTGAAATAAAATTGAAAATCTGAAGAACAATAAATATCTGAAAAATTGAACAAAAAATCTTCAAAAAAAATAATAAAAAATTAGGATTATGCGAATCGGATAAGATTGAAGGAGGAGAGGTTTGGATTTTGTACCTTGAAGGAGATGAAGATTTTTGAGAGCGTTTTTTCAAAGGTGAATCAATGAAATTTTTTGAAAAGTGTGTTATCGTTTTTTGTTTTCTCTTTTTCTCTGAGTTTTCTTTCGTATCTCGTTCACCAAACACGCTTTTTGTTGCGCAGAAAATTAGATAGATAAATATCTTTCTTCACCGGCGTAAAATCAGCATGCATGAATATTCCTTTTTCTATTTCTAATTAAACAAAATTAATTATAATCTAATTAAACAAAATTAATTATAATTACGTCAAAAAATTTAATTAATTGTAATCATAAAAAAATTAAATGAAATTCCAATTTAACGATCATTAAAAATAAGTTGTTAGCTATTTCAAAAAAAAAAATAAGTTGTTAGTCTTTAAAGAGATCATCAAACCTTATATCGTGAAATGAACGCACTTTGATACATAATAAAATTAAGGGAAATGATAATTTGTGCTCTTGGGGTACAAGTTTAGAACATAGAAACATTTTCTTGAAAATTGTGCATTCAATATACTCCCTCCGTTTCAAAATGAGTGTCGCTTTAGCCAATTGCACACAGATTAAGGAATAAAATGAAATAATCATTAGACATAACACTTTTACTAAACTGCCATTACTTTATAAGAAAAAGACAAACTTAAAGTTGCATTGAAAATTGTGTGAGAGAAAAGTTGGAGAGGGTAAAGTTGGAAGAAAAAAATTAAAGTTGTATTGGAAATGTAAAGTGACATACATTTTGAAACAATTTTTTTTGGCTAAAGTGACACTCATTTTGAAACGGATGGAGTATTAAAAGTTAAAAGTTTTATCTTTTCGATACAATGGTCTTGTTATCTTGTGCCCTAAAGGCACAAGTTAAAGAATCCAAAATTAGAATTTTTTTTTATAGAAAAGAACAAAAATTTGACTTTGAAAAGTTGAATAAAGTTGAACGCACAACTTTTAAAACAGCTATTTCTATTTTAAATTTCCTAACATATGTCGTTGTGGCACATGTTATCATTTGCCTAAAAGTAAAGGTTTTACTAACTTGGGCCCCTTAAAACACATATTAAAAATCCTAGAAATAAATAAAAAATTTACGCTAAAATTACATTATTTGACTTTAAAAATGTTAAATACGCAATTTTTAAGATGAATATTTTTATATTAAATTCCTAAATACCTGTTATTGAGGCACATGTTAACATTGGCTTAAAGTTAATGCTAGAGTTTAATTATTAATTAATTAATTAATTAATAGGGACTCTCACTTATTCTTTTTATTTTTTACAATTTATGACTCTCATAATTTTTTTTCTTAATTACAATTTTGATTCCATATTATTATAATTTTACAAAATTGATTCTCTTATTTTAAAATTTAACAATTTTGGTATCTATCTTTATCTTTATATAATACAAAAGCTTACATCTTTGAGCAAAAGTACACGTGGCATCTTCATACTCCCCATTTCATTTAATGTTTTTCCATCAACCAATCAAAAAGGATCTTGACTCATTCATTTTCTATTAGCCAATCAAAATTGAATCATGACTCACTTATTTTTCACCAACCAATCAAAATTGATCATGATATGATTTTTTCCCTATATATAGACAATTTGATTTTTTTATTATTTTCATCTACCTCTTCCTCCCATAAAAAATCACTGTTTTCAACCTTATTATCTTTTTGTTTTATTTTTTTATTTTTTATTGTTTTATTGTTTATTTAACAGTTCTTATTGTTATGTTCCTTTTTATGTGATTTCTTAGGTTGATGTTTCTTATTCATATTCTCTTTTCAATTTTCTTTTGGTGTTTATATGTTCTTTGTTTTTGTTCTGATCTTTATTTTGGATATGGAAGCCGATCAAGAGAAAAGAAGAAATGCATCACATATAAATTAGAATATATACGAAGGATTTCTATTACCACATTCAAATATAATCACTTTCATCCCCCTTTTGTTTTATTTTAATCCCTCAGTACTCACAACTTTTTCTATCTATCTATTCTTTTTTGTTTAATTTTTCTTATGTTTTTTATGTTGTTATTTTACTTTTAATATCTTGCTCTTTTATATGTTATTTTGGTTTTTTTTTTTTCTACTTTATGCTTGAGATGGAAACCAGTCAATAGACAAGAAGAAATGCATCCTATTTTCAAAAAATTGATTGAATCGATAACTTTGGAGTGAAAAAGATAAGAAATACATAATAGAAAATCGATTTTATGGCACCTTTGATTTTTGTTTTTTGAGTCAAAAAGTTCCTTTTTCTTTAACTAAAAGGGAGCAAGGTGCTACCCTAAAATTTTAAGTGCATTTTCAAAAAAATAGTAAACCATACAATCATTTATATTTTATTTCCTTCATCCTAATTAAATATTTAAATGAGTTTATACTATTTTTAAAATTAATATCCTAATTAAAGATTATTAAATTATTATGTTTTATAAGTGAAAAAATATTATGTTTTATTCAACGTCATATTTTTGTATCCTTCATTCATTCTATTATTAAAATTAATAATCACATATGCTTTAAAACTGCATTAATATTTTTATTAATTACCTTATTTATAAGTGGAAAGTTGTAAAAGTCTTATAATGACAAAACTAAATGAATTTTTGATTTCTTATTAATATTTTTCAATGGCACTTTGCCCTCAAAAAAAAAACATGTTTCAATGACAACCATCAAATTATTATCATTATTTGATTTCTCAACCAATCAAATGGATTCATCCACCCTTTGTCTTAATTTGTGACCAATTAGATTTAACAAAATCATGAAAGGTTTCAATCATACACGTATTTTTTAACAATAAGCTAAATATAATTTTTTTTCCAACAAATATAATTCTTATAACAAGCAAATTGTATGTTTTTCCACTCAACTTTCAACCATAACTTAGCATTTTGACATGACATTTTTTTCTTTTATTTTTCAACAAAAGATGCAAAACCATGCAAGAATTTAATGTTATATCAATTGTATAATTCAATGTATTTATTGGTTTGGTTTGAATGTGTTTTTCCATGATGTTATAGGTTTTTGGTACAAAATTGGATGAAGAAGAAAACAATTAATTTTGTTTCGGGAAAGAAAAAAAATCTAACAACTAATTACTAATATTTGACATTAAAAAAGCATTTGTTTTATAGGATATCTTATGTCTTTCATTTTAAATAGTATTCAAGACATTTTGCTAATTCCCTAAAAAAAAAGGACATTTTGCAAATTAAAAATAGAAAATAATTGACATTTTAAGGATCTACACTAACAAGTTTTTTAAGATAAAAATAAAATTTATGGAGAAAAAAAAGTAGGGGACGTAAATCTAACCCGATAAAGAGCCAACACAGTCTTTTCTATTCATTTCAGTGATAGTCTTTGTCCCAATTGTTGTTTTTATCATCTTGAATTTCATTTGAAAATATTATGACATTTAATCAAATGAACTTTGTTCATTGATATGACCACATATGCTAAAATTAATTTGTGATAAAATATTTCTAAGTATACAACAATGCCTTAAACTTTTGTAAAAAAATGTCTTAATTTTTTTACTAAAGCCTTAAATATTATACTATATACATTAAATTTTTTCAGCTTATTATAGAAGTTTCTTATTCATAGCACCATTATCACTAATTATAATTTACAATTTTTTGTCTTAGACCATGAGAATTGCTACAAAAAAAAGCAAATTTGTTGCTAATTTTTAAAAAGTTACTTTGAAATTAAACCAAGATTGTATTCCCATTTTTTATTAATATGGAATTTATATTTATATTTTTAATATATTTCATGCAGTGACCTTTAACCACATAAATATGATTAATACCGGTATTCAATTGAAATTAAATTTAAATTATAAACATTTGTGAAGTAATTAATTTTTTTTACCTCTCAAAATAGGAATTTTTTTCTTTGTGAAAAAAAATATTTTTGTTGTAAAGGACTCTTTGTATACCGGAGTTTGATTGAAAGATTGTTCTACTGAAAAATCAAATTCAGGTTTCCTGATTAATTTGGAACTCACTGACCACTTGAGTTCAATCACATTACAATCAATGCTTTTTTAGTAAAAATATTTCAAATAATTCTAATTTCATAATTCATATTAATGCTCAAATAAATTTTACAGTCCTATAATTGCAACTCGGTTGGAAGCTCCATTGATATTGATATGTATGTGTCAATGTTCAAACTTATACCCCTCATTGTGTGAATTTAACCGCTAGAGTACTTGAGAGAAAAAATACAAAATAAGCTCACTAGGACAAATGTTGATTAGTAATTGTTGTAGATTCAAACAAAATCACCACGATGTTAAATTAAAAAAATTAAATAAATAAAACAAGAAATTTTGTTCATGTGGTCAATTAGCTCCATCAACGACGAATTATTATGGAGAACATGAGTTTGATTCTAGGTGGAACAGTTAATGGTCAAACTTTACTAACCTCCCGACTTAACTTAAGATTACTAGGACCCCTTTAGCTTTAAAGCCATAGGGCTAACACCATAATAAACAGTGGTGGGCCTAATAGAGAATAATGTTTATGAAACGACTCTCTTTACTTTTATACAGATCTAATTAAATAAATTATTTTAAAATATGTTGTTGGAATATAACAATATAGTTATTTGTGGAACTCATTTGTTGAAGAAATTACATTCTTATTAAGTATTATTATTAAAAGATAAATGAGTAATTTGTATAAGCGACTCATTCAAAATCTCAAATTGGCGAGAGCTTTTATTCATACAAATTTAATTCATGTTTCATTTAAAATTAATGTTTGAAAGAATGAATTAAGAATTATTTGAAAGAAATACATGACATCTAAAAACTTAAAAAAAAAAATAGTTCATAATTTTCTTACTACCGGGGATCATACATTTAGTTTAATCATCACTTTAGACTAAAAGAAACCACGTAAGTGATATTGACACCACATCTTCGCCCTAAATCTTAAGACATTAGATATATTATGTTGCTCAATATCTACTCTTGAATTCAATGTTGAACTTTTACTCACATTTGACACAATAACAACTCTCCCACTCGCGCTCCCGCTACAAAGTCGAACCGAGTTTTGTTACGACTGTTGGAATTTATGGGGGAACTCACGGTGGTGTGGATTGATCCATTGGAGCTAAAGCAATCATCCAAGTGAGAATGATATTACATTTTCACCAAATATTTAAGGTATTAAGTATATGAGTCTTCCAACTTATATGTTGTCCAACGTCCACTCTTTTATTCAATGTTGAAATGTAACTTACACCTGATACATACAACATTTTTTCACTTAAGTATGGTTGAATTCTAGTCCGTGCTTGGCACGGGTATCCATACTAGTATTAAATATTTGATTTAAAATATTGTCATACATATGATATGTTTTAAATGAAGTTTTTAAAAGATTTTTTTTACAATTTTATCGATGTTGGTATTTTCTCATCATCATATCATATATCAAATCATTTAAGACATATTTTATCACCATTTTTTAATTAAAAAAATAAAATGATAAACTAAATGGACAAAAATTGCAATCATGTTTCTTTTTGTTTTTTTACCAAGACTCTCTCTTAAATTTACCTCATGCTTTTCTGTATCCAAAAAATAATTCATGCATTTCTTTTCTCTGATTAGCTCTTTTTTTTTTGGTAATAATGAAGCATCTTTCTCTGATTAGCTCTCCGACCAAAATAATAATTTTACTTTTTATTTTTGCTTGTGCTTTTTTTCCTTCTTTTAAGTGAATGAAAAACTTATTTCAAGCTTAACAAATGCATCTTGTGTGTAGTCTTCAATACAAAAACAAAAAATGCAACTTGTGTGTGGGATAATGGGAAAGATATTTCAACTTCTCATAGTAGTACAATTTATTTAAAATAATTTTTAGTGATTTTACATCATTATCAAGACTTAAAAATTAAAATAACCACTTAAACTATTCTTAAAAAAAAGTTATATTCTAAAAAAAATGTAAACTACCAACCGATAATTAGTATATAATCTTTTTAATGAGGAGCAAAGGAAAAAACAATAAAACCAAAATACACTTTAAGGACGTCCTCGTGAGCTTAGCTCAGCTGGTTGGACAATGCATAAAATATGCAAGGTCCGGGGTTCAAACCCCGGCCACTACCAAAAAATACACTTTAAGGACAATAATTTGTCAAATCGACAATTATGTCAAAATATTTGGGTATGAGGTAGCATATGGGTGAAGGAAAGAACTACGAGCAAACCCTTAAGTCATTGCTAGGCAAAAACCATTGTAAATGACATGACGAGTTATTTTATCCATCTATGAGTTTTTCGCACGCCCTATTCTGATTTTTAAAAATGAAATGTTTTAACATGATTCAGAAGGTTTTATAAGATGCTTATGTTATACGAATTCTATGATCCGAACTGTATATAGGACATAAGAGAAACTAAATAAGGCGGAAAAAGTAACTTCCAAATGACATATATCTACAATGAAAATAAATATCTATAATGAAAATAAAAAAGGTATGATTACTAGGAATAGAAATAGGGAATTGAATTCATTATAGGACTTCTTCTTTTCAAATTTTAAAAATATAGGATAGGATGCCATGCCGCTACCTGGACTTGAACCGAGATGCTCTAGCACTGCTTCCTAAGAGTCTACCAATTTCACCATAGCGGCTTACTCGAAATCATAATAACCAACTCTTTAGTCAATCGTCGAGATTGAAAGAATCGCTTAAAGTGCACTATTTATTTAGTACATTTCTTTACTAAACATTTAGTAGAGCTAGGCAAGTAAAACTAGAAGCCATCTCAATGAAACTTGAGAAAACAATAGCCAACCACCATAACTATTGCCTTTTGCGCACAATGGCTTCATAACGTGATTTATAGGATCGTTGAAGGAGATGCCATCAACTTCAATTTTGACCGTGTTACGTTGCCTGCAATAGGAACTCAAGCTACATGTTGTGAAAGTGACTCAAAATTGGAGTTTGGAGGCCAAAATTGATGTTTGCTGAAAGTACAAATCGGGGCCCGAATGGCAAAAATCGGGGCCCGATTTTGGCTGTCTTTGGGAGCAGTTTGGTACTGGAAAAATCGGCGCCCGAATGGTAAAAATCGGGGCCCGATTTTGCGTGCTGTTATTTTTCAAAAACGTATTTTTTGGGCCAGATTTGGTACAATTTTATGGGAGTTTCTTTTACTATAAATATAAGCATTGTATCAGTGTAAACCTGGAGATAGAGGGGGCTGAAACAAGGGTTTAGAAATCAAACTAGGGTTTGTATAGAGTTTGTCTCTTGGCAACAAACTAGGGTTTGAAGGTTGATTCACCTTGGGAAACACTATTAGGATTGAGTCTCTTGGTTACGGGAAGAGGCTGGGATTTGGGTAGAATTAGGCGGGAGACTTATTCTTGTAACCCATTGAATTCTCTTTTGTAACGTTACTCATCATATAGTGGAACGGAGAGCTGCTCTCTCCCCCAGACTAGGTCAATTTGGACCGAACTGGGTCAACAAATTCTTTGTGTTCTCTCTTCCTTTTCTCTCGCTGTTGTTTTCTACTTTTGGCTTGTGATTATAACTGTTCTATTCACTTTGATTATTGGTTGCTTTATTATCCCTTGCTCCACACATCAAGTTGTTATTGGTGTGAGTTTTTTAGTCGAATTCGCAACACTACATGGTGTAAAAGTTTGCGAGAATGACAAGCCTCAACATTCGCAAAATGGAATCAATCGATGTGTGAATTTGTCAAAGACACTGTCTATTATTCCTCATTTTTGTTTGGAGTTTGTCAATGATTCATCCCTATTAATAATTTAATTGAATATTCTCAAGATTTGGGTAACCTTGAGAATTAAAATAGGTTTAGATATGATTATAGGTTGTGATATGTTACTGGTGAAGTCATTGTTTTGTTGAATGAAATATGTTGATGTGTTCCATTGAATGATTTATTATTGCAATTAATGTGTTGGATGAGATTGTTCTATTATGTTAAATTGATGTGTTAATGAATTGTTTTGCTAATTGATATGTAAGTCGATATATGAACATGTTAAATATGTGAACCTTGAACATGTATTGTAAACTATGATTGAGCATGAAATAATATTAAATGTGATTTACTAAGTGGAGTATAATTATTATTGTCACTAATATTGTCTTGTTATTTGATGATGCTTTAATTGGACCATTATGATATTAAAGTGTTGTGTTGATTAGTTAAATGATTGGCAAGGTTGTTATTATGATGTATAAACATGGCTACTTTGTGTATGTTGTGGATGTTACTCATATGCGTCAAAATATGAAATCTTAAATAAGTTTTATAGTAAGTGATTGAATCAATAATGGAAAATAATATGTGAAGAGAATAGTTATAGCACACACTTTTTAACCCACTCTTTTTGATTGGTTAAAATTTATACGAGTCTCGTTAAATTTTTAAGAAACTCACATGATTTAGGGTGACCAATGTAAACTTTAATAAATCAAAAAGATTCTAATAGAAAGTATGCATTGGAGAATGATAGAGCGTCTTGCTATAACTTCTCTACATGAAATGTGGTTATGTGAAAATGTGGTTAGGTGAATTGTGACTTATAAGAAATATGATTTATGAGAAATGTGATTTATGTGAAATGTGACATTTGTAAAATGTGATTTATGTGAAATAAGGTTTATGTGAAATATGAGTTGTGTTAATACTCGGATCATGTCTCTTTGATGGTCTTTTTTTAGGATTGACTTGGGACAACGATGGGAGGAAAGTATATGCGAGGGTCTATGACTTGGTGGAAATTAACATGCCATATTCGTGTATATGCGAGGGTTTAATTAATTAACCTGGTGTTGGAGGAACAAAACAATAAGAGTTTGAAAATGAAGGTTAACATAATTGAGCCTGCGGGTAATATGCTAGATCTTGAATCTTCTCAAGGGAGAATTTTCATGTGACCTAGGGTAACCCTCATCAATAAAATTTTCAGTTTAGTACCTCACCTCATAAGAAGTGGCATATGAAGGTTTGCGTGTCATGTGTCTGCAGTATAAGAATCATTTAATTGCAATACTTGTGAAAATATTAAATGTGAATATGAATCAATTTGTGTTATTATTAGTTTATGACTATGTGAACTACTTTATGATGAACATGCATAATTAAGTATATTAGTGTATCTCATATCATGTTTATGTCTACTTGATCATATTTGATTATATGTTTATGTCTCATATCATGCATTTAACTTGATTTGATCACTCAAACAAATAATTGACCAAAGTAAACTCAACTCATTTCATAAATAAGAATATCATTGGTAAAGAGGAGAAATATAAGAGAAAGAAAAAAAAAAAACCAGTGATTAGTCCAAAAATTGGTCGCCCTTACTAATATAAACAACTGAATTTGCTTGTCACAAATAAACTTTGCAACAAAGTGTGAATTAACATAGGTAAAATTCTTAACATTGTTAATGTCGGAGCCAAATTTTGAAGCATCATTGATTGAATTGTGGATAACACCATTGGTGACTTCGGAATCATTTTTGAAAATAGGTTGGAACTAAACTTGAATAAGAGATATTTTAAGGTAATAAAGATATAATTAATTTTAACTTTTACTTACCTCTGAACTAAATTCTAAATTAAGTCCTTGTTCGTTGGAATTATGACAAAAAAACATATTTAACTCTAAAAAGTTATATTCCTTCAGTCACCAACTAAAGAACATGTATATAAGTAAAACCTTGGAGGAGTACTAGATTACAGAAATTTGATTATCATTATTTTTATCATTATAAAATTACATCATGGATAATGAAGGATACCATAGTAGACTAGTAATTGTTATCACACTCTAAAGGGTTCAAGGAAAGAAGTATATATAATCTATTACAATTTGTTGCATCATAGATAGGACTACTAACTAATGATTACATATCACACATAAGATGTGAGTCACTGATTGCTCATTCCTCTTCCCTTCATCACATATCTCCTTAGACCTGGAATATGAACATTAGTGATATAATCTTTCCAATCTATGCTCTTTACATCAAATCTAAACTCTTTCTTTTCTTCTTCAGACATCATTTCTATCAATCTTTGTGTATTACTGTTGTCAAACCTGCATCACATTTATTTGTTTCTAAATTAGTAACTCATTCATATGAAGTTTAATAGTTTCTTTTTTGAGGGTGGGAAAAGTTCCTCCCCTCTCTAAGTTTACTTTAAGCCTCACTATCACGGATACGGACACGGACACTGACACGCCGACACAGCATATAATTTGAAAAAATTACATAATTCAATGTAATTACAAGTGTCGGTGTCGTGACTTGTCCGACACCGGGACACGCCTAATACGAGGGTAAGGATTCTGTCCAGTGACAATCTCAGCCATTAAATTGCTTTTTAACGATCTTCATAGAATCTAGTGAAATAAAATGAGTGGCTGAGATCCCACAGGACTCTCTAGTCACTGGAGCAGATCTGCTCCCCCTAATACGAGGAGTGTCCGTGCTTCATAGTCACTAACTCTTAGGTGGTTCTGACTTTCATTAATTGAAGACTGAAGTTAAATGAATAACAAACCTTCCACCATAAAATGTGTATGGTTCATAAATTTTGGCCAAGTACTTTGCTTGCTCCACTAATTTTCTACAAATGTTTTCAAGTTTTTGATACATCTTCCCATTTGAGGATGCCATTGCTGTCAAACCACTTTTCTGAATAGCATCTCTCCATAGGTGACCAGAGAATTCTTCTGATGAGCTAAACAACTTCATGATTGGAACTTGAATTGGATTTCCCTTTGAGTCAATGCATGGTGATGAAGTGTAATGTTCGTAGAGAAGCCTTGTAAGGTCTTGGAAGACTAAAGGGTTAACCACAGATGAAGCAATTTGGTACACATTGATATCTCGTTTTTGTGTTGTTCCATGTTTTGCCATTGCTGCTAGGGTTGCATTAACAACCATGTCAGCTGGTACCTATATTCAGAGCAAGTAATGTCATCTTAGTGTGAGAATTATTTCACCACGAAAAAAAGTGCGAGAATTACTCGCTTAATTAACCTATTTAACTTATGACTATATGGTCTATGAAGTTCGGATACATTTGAAGTTCGGATACATCGAAATGGGGAAGTATCGATGTTACTCCTAGGAAATGTTTGGTTATGTATCTTAGAAGTATCCGAATTTCATAGAATTATGTGAAACGAACTGATATAGTGTCACTTACCACATCAAGGACTCCATTAGGATCAACCAAGAAACCTGTTAGTTGTCCTTTACCATAGCAAAGAACTATTGGATCCATCATCCTAGTAGTTCCAAGAAGAAGAAAAAAATGTTTAGTTCTATCACACAAATTAGGTTTTTTTCCTTATAAGAAAAAGTTTGTGACTCACCTATTTCCTTCCATCCACCCAGGAAATGGTTCATTTAAAGTGCTTTCAATAACACTTGGCCTAATTACAACAACTGGAATATCTTCCCTCAATTTGTCAATCATCATTTCTCCCATTGCCTTTGTGAACACATAGGTATCTTGCCATCCATATCTTCTAGCCCTATATAGAAAAATCAAATCAAATTAAGCTTGTGAGTTTTAAGAATATTCACTTAATTGATGGATAAATATATACGTTAGATTCGACAAAACAAATATAGATATATTATTTGAGTTTATTTTTTTAGTTTTAACTATCTGATTTTCAGGTAAATGGAGCTCTCGTAATTCATAATTCGATCAGAAGGTAAGTAAAGTCTTACTGATGAATGATACAACCAGGATTCAAATTTAGGCTCACGGATGTTAGTCAAGTAAGATCAAATTAAGATTATTCTAGAATTTGTGGAAATAAAGTGATTAATTTTAGTGAGTCATGTAAAACATAGCGTCACTAAAAATACCTCTCTAGACCCATCTCCTTCATCTTTTGAGCTAGTAAATTGTCTTCAATGTTACCCTTGTTCTTCAAAATCATATTTATTTCATTTTCAATGTCCAAAGTAGGAATGTATTTTGGTGGCACCCCTGGTATAAGTTTCTCTCTTGCTATGCAATCACCAATACTAAATGGTCTTTCCATTATTCTACCTTGCCTTTGTCCATTGACATAAGCTACAAATTACAAACAAAACTTTTGTTATTTTTGGTAAATAATGTGAAGTCATATATACTTATCACATGGATTTAACTTTTTTAATCCATTTTTACTATAGTGTTATTATTTTACCTGTTGAAACATGAAGAAAGAGCTTAAGTTTCTTGCACTTTTTCGCGATCGCCATAAGGCGACATGGCCCTCGAGTGTTTATGTCGATTGCAGTATCATATCTGAAAAGAAAAAAAAAAAAAAAACTAGTCAAGATGATTATACTAAATGTAACTCAAAAGCAAAACATGAGAATTCATCATTTTATGGATAAGTAAAATTTTACCTTTCATCAAAAGTTGTATTAGCTGCTGAATTTACAATAACATCAACCTCATCAGCAATAACATGAGATAAATCTTCATCTAATCCAAGATTAGTTTCACAAATATCTCCAACAATAGGAACTAGCTTGCTCAACATAAAGGCTTGGTATGATTTTCCATGGATTTGTCTAAGGCATCTGAAAAGTTCTGTATTTATGATCTATAAAACATACAATTGAAATTTTAATGAGATAATAAGCTAGTAAGTAAAGTAAGTGAAGCCATGAACTTTGATAAATACAAAAAAAATAAAAAAAATAACAAGAAAATTAAAATACTTCATTCTGCAATCTCTCCATTGCAGCTTGCTTATTCTTGGCCTTGATCAATAGATACATTTTTCCCACATCAGGTTCTGTCCTTAGAATCTTCTCAATAAGAACTGGATTAATAATAATCAAATGTCATTATAAAATCTTCTCATTATATTGAAAAAATTACTATTTTTAAAAAAAAGAAAAATCACATTTGTATAAAATAAAAAAAAATAAAAATAGCTTCTATATTTCTAAAAAAATATCAAAATGTTAAACTCTAAAAAAATATATAAAAGTAAAATTCTAACTTATTGAAAAATATCCAATTTGAGTTGCTTGTAACCATGATTTTCATAATAGTAAACACAATAGCTTCTGTGTTTCTAAAAAAATATCAAAAATTTAAACTCTAAATTAATGAAAATCATGGTTATTTTTTTTATAATATGTAACAAGTGAACCAACATTTAAAGAATTTTTTTAAAAGTTAAGAAGTATTACATATTACAAATTATCATAGAATATTTAGGTAAGATTAGATTACCTTTTGCAAGAAATCCAGTTGCTCCAGTAACAAAAAATTTCTTCCCTCTAAGAAATTTGGCAATTCCAATTCCATCATCAAGTCCAATTAATGTAGTAGTAGTTGTTGGTCCACCATAAGGGACAATATCCTTAACCACAATATCTGTCTGATTTTTACCATTTTGTGACAAAACCAAATTTCCAGCATCCATTAATGTTGTTGCAGCATGATCTGAACTAACCAATGATGATGATATTTCAGTCAAAACAGAAGACAAGTTAGAAGATTTTATCACATTTCCACCTCCACCTTGATGACAAAACACAACAACATTTTTTGTAGTCTTTCTCCTTGTAGGAATATAACAATCATTGTTTTGAGGTACTTTTATTATTTTAGAAAGTAAATTTGTGGAATGACTTATGGACAAGATTCCCATGACTTAAGCAAGGGAAAATAATTTGAGAGAAAATCAAAGCAAGTGAAAAGAAAAGGGTGTTAAAGGTTGTGATGATGAAGTTAAAATTAGTTGACTTGTAACCTTGCTAATTTTCTTTATGAAATAATAAAGAAATTTTTTTAAAAAATAACAAGTAAACAAACTCAACTCTATAAGTTTTGTTTGGTTCAAAGAGAATGTGTATGAATGATAAAAGAAAGAATGGTTTGGTGGATTTAAGGATGAATGAGATGAGTGTTAGGTATTTATAATAATTTTTTTATGAAGTGTGAGTGAATTTCTCATAAGCACTCTTTCTGCCTAATTGTCACACCTCTCATACAAGCTAAGATATTGGGAGCTTTCTTTTCTTCTATTGTTTCATTATTATTTTATGGTTAGTGTTATTTTTGTATGTTGCATTAATGTATTCTTTTGGTAGAAATTTAGGGGAAGAAAAGGTTGTGTGACGATGGTTGTGGTTAAATTTAGCCACCATAGATGAAGGCTATAGCCAACTAGAAAATATCAATGATAATTTGTTATTTATCAAAAGGGGTAAAAATACTTAGGTGATTGAACTAAAAAATTGAAGATATAAGGATAATATATTACACTTGCGTAAATAATAAGTATGTCACATTTGCATGAATGACATTAAGTTAACCTAAATTGGCTAGTTGGGTTGTTTGAGGAGGTATCTTGTAAAAGAAAAAATATAGAATATATAAGAAAATGATTTCAAATCAAGGGAATGAGATATGTTTAATAAGACCATTAGACTAATCATTTAAGCCAAAAGTTAAATCAAGCAAGTTAAATTCCAAATTACGGAGACACAGTCACAAATTTTATTCGTTAGATGAAGATCGAATCTTAAATTGATTTGATGAAGTCAAAATACGAGCCGTGGATCTTTATCCAAATGATGAAATCTATAAATTAACTCCATATTATCTAAAAAGAAAAATCTAATGACATTATTCTCAAAAGAAAATTATTACATGGCAATGAAATTTGGGTATTCGTGGTTGTAAGGTTTAATCGGTTTTGAGACTAAAACTCATGCAATCTAAAGTTAAATTTACAAGCAATTTGGTTTATTTTTGTAAACTATTTAACAAAAATCGATCC
This sequence comes from Medicago sativa, assembly GCF_051527215.1. NCBI lineage: Eukaryota > Viridiplantae > Streptophyta > Magnoliopsida > Fabales > Fabaceae > Medicago > Medicago sativa. Next base: position 53,323,735 of record NC_140749.1, read on the forward strand.
AATCCAATTTAATGTGATTTAATTTAAAACAATTTTTGGATATCAAATTACAATTTTTTTATTAATGTTACAAAAACATAGTAAAGTAATAGTTTTTTTAGAGAGTAAAGCAATATCTGTCATTCAAAATATAACATTATTAAAAATTAATATACTTTTTTTTTTTGACAAATAATACTTGATTTTGCGTGATTTTCTTTCTTGTGTTTTTTTGATCGGTTTTGGGATTCAATTTTTTTTTGAATCAGTTTAGATTTACCATTGTTTTCTAAACAAATTATTGGTGCAGACATCCTTGAAATTGAAATCTTATTAGCCAACATAACAAGAGTTCTAACAGAGATGGTAAAGTTGGCCGGTTTGCCCTATTTAGGTCCGCCTCGTCTAAGGCCGTTTAAAACGGGACGAGACAATACGAGTCAAAATAGGTGATAGAATTCAAAATTTCACCCTGCAACGTTTATTGGCGGACAAATGAGTTGGCAGGCCGGCCCGCCAAACAAAAAACTTTTGTTTTTTAGAGAGAAAAAAAAAACAACTTTTTTAATGCATTTTTTTACAACTTAGTTGTTACAAAATAACTATGTTGCTTTTATCATAAAAAATATAAAATAATAGATATCGAATAAATTTGTGGTAAAAACATGATAATTAACAAATTGTCGAACTCAATATCATACTTGATAGTAGAATAAGGAAAATCCGCCAATATAAAACAAATCTGCAACATAAAACAAATCCTAAAATAAATTCAACAGCCAAAATAAATCCAAAACGAGTTAAGCGGACCGGCTCACCCCCGCCACATGCCCGCCCCATTTTTCAACGAGTTAAGCGGGGCGAGCCAACTACAGAAAGCAAGTTCAAAACTTTGACTCATCCCACCAATAATAGCGGGTTAAAGAGACTGGCACGACGGGTTAGACCCGTTTTGCCACCCCTAAACGGTCAGCTAATCATAGCCATTGGATTTGTAAATTATCTTTGGCTATTCACCTATAAATTGAGCTCCTCTCCCTCACTTCTTCTTACACCAAAAGTTCTCTTGAGTTGTCAAAGAACTTTTCTCTCTTCTCCCTCCTTTAGCTTGTGTTGACGAGCCATTCTTTTCCTCTTCCTCTTTTTCCGTCCCTTCGAATTTAAAGAGTGTTCTTAAGGGCATAGTCCCTTCGGTTTATAATGTCCCTTTGCAATTAAGAATGATCTTAAGAACATAGTCCCTTAAGTAAATTTTGTCCCTTCGAAAATAAGAGTATTCTTAAGATCAAAGTCTGTTTCGAGATAAAGCGTGCCTTCGAAAAATAAGAATGATTTTAAGAATATAATCCCTGTTTTATGTTTTATGTTCTTGGAGAAGTTAGAGGTTAGAGTGGTGGAAACACCATATTAGAGTGGTTTTAATACCATAATAGAGTGGTATCAATACCATATTAGAGTGGTCTTAGCACCATATTTTAAAGTGTATTTCTAGAACAGATCCTATAGTGCAATAGGACTTTGATACAGTTGTAGCTGGGCTGTTTTATCTTGGGGGCGTCGTGGTTGATAGTCTGCTTGCACAATTTTGGGCAGTGCCACGAAACGTCTTAAAGAGAGCGACCTAGTCCGCGACTCAGCCTAGTAATCTCTTCGGTGACAGAATTTTTTTTTTAACTAATTTTGACTTTTGTTCTAACAATTTTAAGACATTTCCTTCTGCCATATCGACCGAAGAAATTACCAGTTTGTTGTCTGTAAACTACAACAAGGATAAAAAGGCTATAGAAATACTCCGATTAAAAGAACACAATAAAGTGTAAGAATAGGTTTAGCGCTGCGTTACAGGCTTACCTGAATGGATAGTAATTCACTATTATGAATACTAAAGATCAACCTTTTGGTAGATTAAGTGGGTGACTTATTTGTCTAAGAAACTTTATGAAGGAAATTAATTTCTTTTAAGGAAATTAAATTGTGCATAAAGTCTTTGGTAGAAATTAAAGTTTCTTTTAATTTCTAATTATCGAAATTGCTTTGCATGCAATATTTTCTTGTAATTAAGGAAATTTCTACGAACTTTTTGCCTATAGTTTGGTGTCCACAAAATTTATGTCTGCGAAGAAAATTCTTTTGGACTAGTTTGAAGTTACACCATTTGAAGGCAATTTGATTTATATTCAATGTCGTTAATGAATTTACTCCAAATTATTGACTTTACAAAATGGAATTGAAGCATATGATTTCTTTCGGTTTATGGAATTCAATGCCTCATATAAATTGACATAATTTGGTTTCATTTATTGTTATAACTTTGGTTGACAATTTAAGATATGAAACAAATATCATGCATTGAGCCGTATAATAAAAATAAAATAATCACATGATATTTGTTTTTGCACTTTGAAATCCATATTTGTCATATTCAAAATTATATCATAGAATGAGATGTGTTGTATTTTTTAAAGAAAAAAATATATATGACTTTTTTTGTAGTCAAGTTAAAAATAACTAAGTAGTCGCATAAATCAATATTTAGATAATCTAAATATTTAGATTTAATTTATTATGATGAATGCGACCTTGATGGTAACTTGACTAGATATGAAAATATATTTTATCACTTTTATCGATTGCTGTTAAGACTATACTTTGGTATATCTCGTGAGAAATAAAAGTGATACTCTTGACAATTTCAAAGTTTTTGTAACTGAAATTGAAAATAAGTTAATAAGAAAATCAAGCGATTTGGTATTGATAAAAGCAGAAAATAATTTCCACACTTCAATGAGTTTTATGAATGACACGGAATTATTCATGAAACAATTGCATCTTACTCTCTTGATATGAACGGTAAAACGGTTATAAAGAATATAGTATTTACCGAGTCAGTTGTTGTCATCATGCTTAATTCTGGAAGTGCATCTCATTGTTGGGAAAAATTTAATCGACTATTTGATGTGTGCTAAATAGAATGCCTTAATCTAAGAACAAAATTTATAGCTATGAAATTTTGAAGAAAAGACAATCTCTCTTGTCTTATTTTTTAGACTTGGGGTTATCTGACCTATATTCGGATTCCAGATCCCAGAGAGTAAAACTCATTAGTAGAGCCTATGAATATGAATTCATTAGGTATGATATTAACAGGAAAGCATATAGGTTTTATGACCTAAACGTTATCATAGAATCAAAAGATGATGATTTCTATGAAATTAAATTCCCCTTTAAATTAAGAAAATAGTGGGGGAACTAGTGGGGGTTTTGCAACTGATCATAATCCAGCGATCACAAGCAGTGATGAGAACATCGAATCAGATGTAACAGAACCTTGAAGAGGTAAGAAAGCACTAGTTGCTAAGGAGTATTGACCATATTACATGGTCTATACATTAGAAGAGGATCTAACTAGCCTTCAAGAAGAGTTGTCTTCCTTGAATTGTGATTTATGGCAAGAAGTCATAAAAGATGAGATGGATTCTCTAGAGTCTAACAAGACCTAGTATTTGGTAGACTTGCCTTTTGGTTGCAAACCAATATGTTGTAAATGGATTTTGAAAAATAAAACCCAATGGAACTATTGATAAATACAAGGCTCGCCTTCAGTGGCGTTGCCAGGAACCTAAAGCAGGGGGTTCAAACTTTTAAAATTTAATTAATAATTATAATATTATATAATAATATATATATTAATATAAATCATAAGACAATTATTGGTTTAACAATCACTATGATAATCGAATTGTTTACATGAAATTAAAGATGAGACGGATGATTTTAATGTTACTCGTCATGTTAGGTGAATTTTTTTTTGACCGGAATATTGCCATCATTTTGCATATCAACTAAGATATACTTCATCCGGTTACATTTATAAACAATTTTTGTTTTTTCAGATTCATTAAATACGTGATGTTTTTATAATATATGGAGTATATTTGAAATAATCATGAGTCTTTTGTTTATTTCACACATATTAAGAAAAAGTGTACTAGTGAAAGAGAGGAAAATTGTTTTGAGTGTCTTGTCAAGTATTGATGCATTCCTCATTATCATGAATGCAAAGTAGAATATATTGAATTGAGAGTGATGAAAGTAATATTAATATACTATAAACCATTATTTACACTTGAATAGAAGGCAAGCGGGCAACAAGCTGCGCCGCTAGGCCTTTTTAGATGGCAAAACCATTCCTCATAAACACAACATTTATAGACCTAAGAGACATGACATTACTATGCATGATCTTTTGAACTCTATGTAGAAGGTCAATTGAAGAAAGTAATTAAAATTGTATTGAAAAGTGAAATGAGTCAATTTTTTTGAGACAATTTTTTTTTGCAAATGACTCACTTGTTATAAGACGGAATGAGTAATTTATAAACTATTTTTTAGACAAGATATTTTCTAAGTCAAAATATTAGTAATTCCACTTCCAATTACTAGATAAAGTAGTGTGTTTTGACTTTGGAGCCTGCACAACTAGTTGATTTTGACTATAAAATGGAGTGTGTGCAGCTTTAATTATCCAAAAGTCCAATATAGAGGTGCAACGCATAGCTTCCTTTGCACATATGTGAGATATTGGGTTCAAGCTAAAAATTTGAGGGGGTTCAAGCATTACACTAACATAAAAAATAGGTGTAATTGTAAAAAGTGAGAGGGTTCATATGAACCCCCTGAAGTGCACGTAGCTCCGCCTATGCTCGCCTTGTAGCCAAGGGTTTTTAGACAAAGAAACAAATATAGATTTCTTCTACGCCTTTTCTTCAGTCACCAAGATAACATCCATAAGGGTACTAATTGATCTTGCTGCCATTCATAATTTAAAAATACACCAAATGGATGTTAAAACCGCTTTTTTAAAACGGTGAACTTGAAGAATAATTCTATATGGAACAACCTGAATGTTTTGTAGTCCATGGGCAAGAAACTAAGGTCTGTAAGTTAGATAAGTCTGCTTATGGTCTTAAAAAGTCCATGAGCAATGTCACGAAAAGTTTGACAACTTAATGATAAGAAATGAGTTTAAAAGTGAATGAAAGTGACAATGTTATTTGATAATAACATTTGCACAATCATATGTCTCTATGTAGACGACTTGCTCATATTTGGTTCAAACTTTCATGTTGTGAATGCTCTGTAATCATTGTTGTCTAACAATTTTGAGATGAAAGACCTCAGAGAAGATAATGTAACTATGAATATTAATTACCAGGTCAGAAAAGAGATTTTCCTTGGATCAATCTCACTACATTGAGAAGATCTTGAGGAAATATAAATACTTTGACTGCAAACATGCTTGCACACCATATGATCCAAGTGAAAAACTATTTAAGAACACTGGTGAAAGTGTGAGAGCATCATTGGTAACCTTAAGTATGCCATTGATTGCACTAGACCCGATATTGTCTGTGTCGTGGGAATGTTGTGCAGGTTTGTCAGTAGACCTAGTAATAATCATTGGAAAGCTATTGATAGGGTCTTAAGACTCCAAAATAGAACCATGAACCTTGGATTACATTATCAAAGATTTCTGCTGTCCTGGAAGAATACACAGATGCAGATTGGAACATCTTATAAGATGATTCCAAAGTGACCAGTGAATATATATTTAATATTTCTGAAAGAGTTGTTTCTTAGAAAATCTAAGAAACAAAATATATTGGCTCAGTCTACTTCATAGTCTGAGAAGATAGCACTAGCAACAGCTAGTGAGGAAGCAAGTTGGTTAACATGCTTGCTAGCAGAGATTCCCTTATGGGAAAACAATTGCCAGTTGTGTTGATTCATAGCGATAGTACCGTGGCTATTGCAAAAAATCGAGAACCGTTATTATAACGGTAAGATATGACGAATACGTCATAAGAACAGAATTGTTAGAGAGATACTCTACACATGGGCTGTAAGAGTGGATCATGAACACACTGATGAAAATTTAGCCGATCCTTTGACGAAAGGACTAGCTAGAGAGAAAGTCCATAACACATAAATTAAGATGGGACTAGTGCCTATGGAATCACTCATGATGGTAACCTAACCTAAATGACTGGAGATCCTAAGAAATAGGTTCAATGGGTAATAACAAGTCGTGAAGTGATATGAGGTGAACATGCTATAATAAATCATAAAAGGCATGATTCCTGAAGCGATAAGAGGTTGAGATAATAGAAACTCTTAATGAGATCTATACTCTATATGGAGTGGAGTACCTAGCTACAAGAGTACTCTTGATAGACTCACCTTTGTGAATGTGGAAGTGGGGGCAGCTTCCTACGGAATTCTATAGGCAAAATTCCTAGAGCGTTCACTAAACCGGGATTGACGTGCAAGCCTTCAATGCACGGGCTTTTTGATAATACACCTAAGAAAAGGTTGTGTGTGGTTTGATGTCAGAGATAGAGTTCAAGACTACGAGTCACTCTAGTAAAATCTGAATCTTATTCACTACGCAAAGGTTCAAGTCGTAGACACCTTTGCTTATGCACAATCTTAGAACGCAAAGGTTCAAGTCGTAAGACACCTTTGCTTATGCAATCTTAATAGAAACCTTTAAGCCATTTTTTAAATTCAAGTGGGGGATTGTTGGAACACATTTAAGTGTTATGGTGTGAATTAAAAAAATTCTCATGTCAACTTTCTCAATTAGTGCTCATTTATGAGGCGAGATCAAGCCATTGATTTTCTAACGGTCAACTAATCATAGCCGTTGGATTTGTAACTTATCTTTGGCTATTCACCTATAAATTGAGCTCCTCTCCCTCACTTCTTCTTACACCAAAAGTTCTCTTAAGTTGTCAAAGAACTTTTCTCTCTTCTCCCTCCTTTAGCTTTTGTTGACGAGCCATTCTTTTCCTCTTCCTCTTTTTCTGTCCCTTTGAATTTAAAGAGTGTTCTTAAGGCTATAGTCCCTTTGGTTTATAATGTCCCTTCGAAATTAAGAATGGTCTTAAGAACATAGTCCCTTCAGTAAATTTTGTCCCTTCGAAAATAAGAGTATTCTTAAGATCAAAGTCCCTTTCGAGATAAAGCGTCCCTTTGGAAAATAAGAATGATCTTAAGAATATAATCTCTGTTTTATTTTTTATGCCCTTGGAGAAGTTAGTGGTTAGAGTGGTGGAAACACCATATTAGAGTGGTCTTAGCACCATATTTGAAGGTGTATTTCTAGAATAGATCCTATAGTGCAATAGGACTTTGATACAGTTGTAGCTGGATTGTTTTATCCTGGGGGCATCGTAGTTGATAGTCTGCTTGCACAATTTTGGGCATTGCCACGAAACGACTTAAAGAGAGCGACCAAGTCCGCGACTCAGCCGAGTAATCTCTTTGGTGACAAAAAAATATTTTTAACTAATTTTGACTATTGTTTCAACGTGACTTAAGTTACCTTCGGTCACATTCCAAACACCAATGTAAGTTAACTCACGTTGATGTCAAAGCATTCCTTTTCAATTATTTTGCAATCTCTCTTTTTCCACTCGCCTCTTCCTATTGCACTGCTATTCCTTTTTCTTTTTTCTTTTTTTCCCTCGAAATTGAACTGCTATACCTGTCCCTCATATTAGTAAGTCATGGGCAATGACTTTGACTTGAAGGAGAAAGTTTTCAATTTTCTCATTTTTCATTTACTTCTCAACTACGTCATTTTCATTTACTTCTCAACTACATTATCATCAATCTTTCCTTGGATCCTAATTAGATGGCAAATAACATCACTCGTGGCATTAATATTTTCTGCGCCCATCGTACGCACCTATTTGGATTGAATAACTTATGGACGAAAATACAAACCGACGAAAAAGAGAGATTGCAAAATAATTGAAAAGGAATGCTTTGACACCAAGGTGAGTTAATTCACATTGGTGTTTGGAAGGTGATCGAACATGACTTAAGTCACGTAGGTTATAGTCCAACGTGACTTAACTCACGTGACTTAAATTATATGGAGGTATTCTGAAAAGTTTGGTTGGAAGTGAATAATTTTTTATGTGAGAAGAGCACTTTTCAATTTGTATAGACGTGCGATAAGACAATCAGCTTTGTGTTTCTTATGACTATATGGCTGAGCTCTCAGTTAATATTAGGACTGCCTTGTGCCTCTATTATGCTATTCATTAGGTCTACGATATTCAATTTCAGAATGACAATTCAAGCTTGATTTGAAAAGGGTTCTGGACTACTTTCAAAAGGATATAATGATGTCACGGAATTTGGGAGCATGACTTAGGATTGTAAACATTTCTGAAATTTGTTTTTTTACAAAATCTTATGTTGAGTTTATTAAGAAATAGAAGGATGAAGTTGCTCGCGCGTTGGTGCGGATAACTCCATTATCAACTAACTTCCGCATTTATGTTGATGTGCCGTCATATATTTACAACTTGATATCTAATGAAATGCTATAAGTTTGTTCATCTTCAAAAAAAACATAACAAGGTACAAATCGATTAAAATGTGTAACCAATAAGATAATAATTTTGATTATGGATGGCCAATATTGAAACACGTCTTCAACCCAAAGAACATTTAAAACATGTTTTTTATAAAATACTGTATAAAACATTTATAACATTTTGTAAAAAAAAAAAAAGAACATTTAAAACATAAAATTCAAATATACTGTATAAAAAATATAAATATAATGATGAATGCAATTTAGGCTGAAAGAAGGAAGAGGGCAGGGCCGTTCCCGACAATTCGGAGGTCTGATTATAGACTTGACAATTTTCATTTAAAAAGAATTGAAAGAAAAAAAAATCCAACAATATTCATAGTGATAGATGGTTAAGTTGTAGTTAAATATATGAGCACTGGTTTAAACATAACTTTTATCTACAAATAAATAGACCTTTACTTATGACCAATTCATAATTGAGAGCAAAATTGATATCTTCCAGACTTTTACCTGCTGTAAAATGACATTTAGTGACGAATTGCTAGTAATTCTTTTTTGACAAAAAAAAAAATACTAGTATTGATCGTTTTAAAAGAAGATAAAAGATTTGAATTATTTGTATATTAATATATTTTTTATTCAGAGATTTAAACTTTGACCTTTTAACTCATTTTATTCTTTCTTAATTCAAATTAGATTAATTATTCAATCTTCTGAAAGTCATTTCCCTAATTAGCGCTATCAAGTAATAGAAACTTTGTAGTGTACAAAAATGAATGGTGAGTTTGGTGCTTTTCTATAAAATGAGTTCCATTTTTTTTTTTTTTTATAGATTTGCTAAATTATTAAATGTATGCAAGTAAAATATGGGGATTTAATAATATTCTAAGGCCATCATTCCTTTAATTCAAGATAAGTAAAATATGAGGGTCCTCGTGAGCTTAGTTGGTAAGGACAATACATAATATACGTAAGTTTTGAGGTTCGAACCCCGGATACCAAAAAAAAAAAAAAAAGTAAAATGTGACTGTTATAAGTATCTTTATATTTCTTAAAAAAGGGGGGATTACTCACTTTAGTCCCTGAATGGGAAATGAGTAGTCACTTTAATCCCTGAATGCAGAGAAATTGCAAAACAATCCCTGAATGTAGACTCTGTTAGCCAATTCCAGGGACTAAAGTGACTAACGGAGTCTACGTTCGGGGACTAAATTGACTAACAGAGTCTGCATTCAAGGACTAAAGTGACTAACAGAATCTACATTCAGGGACTATTCTGCAATTGATCTACATTCAAGGACTAAAGTGACGACTCATTTCCTATTCAGGGACTAAACCGACTAATCTCCCTAAAATAATATATATAGTCCATTAGCACTAGGGGAATTAGTCATTTTAGTCCCTGAATGGGGAACGATTCGTCAATTTAGTCCCTGAATGCAGATAATATGCAAAACAGTCCCTGCATGGTCAATTTCAGGGACTAAAGTGACTAACGAAGTCTACATTCAGGGACTAAATTGACTAACGGAGTCTGCATTCAGGGACTAAATTGACTAACAAAGTCTACATTCAGGGACTATTTTGCAATTTATCTGTATTCAGGGACTAAATTGACGAATCGTTCCCCATTCAGGGACTAAAGTGACTAATTCCCCATTAGCACTACCAGAAGAGAATGTAGGGGAATTATTGCATGTGTCTCCCTTTAGATATTTTGCAATTTGATAAATGAGAGCCATTAGATTAATTAGATTGAACGGTTGAGATTTGGTGTATGTTTTTTGACTTACATATGGTGTCAACGGATTCTGACTATATATATATATATCCTTTAAGCATGTGTACAGTGATAAGTCACATATATTATCTATAAACATGAAACTATGGCAAAATGAAACAAGAAGCGTTTGTAGTCCAACGGTTAGGATAATTGCCTTCCAAGCAATAGACCCGGGTTCGACTCCCGGCAAACGCATTTTAATTGATTTTTGGCATATTCGCATTCATATATTAATCATCTGTATGCTCGTAATCTTGTTTTTTAAAAGCACTTCAAATTCTTTTTTCTCATTTTGCATTCTACTTTTTAGTTAGATTTCCCACAATAGTCTTCAAATCTTGATTTCTTTTACCAGATTTTGAAATCATATCGATAACAGTCTATTTTCACAACTCTAATTTACACCCTTCATGGTCATGTGTAGTGTAAGTCAAGATCTTCATATATTAATCAAAGATTAATTGAATATCAATTTAATCTGTATGTAAATCCCTAAAAAAAAAAAAAAAAAACTTTGTATGTACAATTAGGCTTAGAGAAATTTCATATTGATTCAATCGAATTTCTATCTTATTGCAAGTGTGTTATATATATTCTATGTAACATTTTTTATAGTACGTTTTCATCTTAAAATATCAATGAACCATTAATTATTTTTCTCATTAATATACTTTTATTTATCATATCTCCATCCACCTAACTATTTCACTAACTTTAATTAATAAAAATCATGCAAAAAAACAATTAATAAGTGAAATATGTTTTATCATAAAAATGAACACAACTCAAATGAGACACTGATAATAAAATAAAGAGAATAACAATTTACAATTTCATCGATTCCTTTAGAATTTGCTACACAAATTTAGAAAAAGATTTTTAAAAAATGGAGAGGACTATATTCAACTCTCTTCTAGAGAGTAAGGGTATAAATTCTATCGACGGGGCGAAAATGTTTTTTTTAGGTTGGGGTGTGGGGGGAGGCATGGAAGTTGATGATGAGGTTCTTTGCTTGGGAGGAGGATTTGATGAGGGAGTGTAGTGAACAACTAACTACTTTTGTTTTTCGAGTTGCCATTACTGACAAGTGGATTCGGCAACTTCATCCGTCAAATTCATTTATTGTAACGGTGCTTACCATCAGTTGATATTGGGCAATAACCATGGTGTCTCAATCAATCCTTGTTTCTTTAATGTTCCAACAGTTCCTCTTGAGGTTAATATTTTTGTTTGGCGTTTGTTTCTTAACCACATCCCAACGAAGGATAATTGGGGGGGGGGGGGGGGGGGGGGGGGGGGGGGGGATTCCGAACAACAATCACAAATGCATATGAGGTTGTGGTATAAATGAAGATGTTGACCATTTATTTGTCAGCAGTGACTTTTTTGACAATATTTGGTCGCTTGTGTTACATTGGCTCGTTTTGATTCAGCGCATCCTACTTCTATCGTGACACATTATGATCAGTTTTGTTGCTTATGAGGGTTTTCAGAAAAGGTCGGCTTCTGTTTCGGATAATTTGGCTTTGTCGTGTTTGGGTTATTTGGAAAGAATAATCATATTTTTCAGCATAAGGAAGACAACATTCAATCTTTACGTGAACAATTAAGCTTTAGTTGTATTTGTGGTTTAAAGCGAATTATGTTTATTTCGCTGTTGATTACCATTTTTGGCAGCTAAATACCATCATTGCTTAAAAAAAATTGATCGTTGTTTTCCTTCTAGTTTTTTTTTGTTGGTGGTTCTTGGTGTAAACTGTAATTTTGTAATCTTTCCCAAGTTTTTCCAGGCACTTCTTGTGCGGGATATATTTGTTTGGCTTCGATAATATATTTGATTTTAGTTTCTTCAAAAACAAAATTGAGTAACACGTTGTTTAAATTGACGGAACATTACGAAGGAGAGCGGAATAGAACATAATGTAACATTAGCTCATTCGTTTTACTCGCTGTATAGAGTCTACTTTAATTCATTGCTTATTTTTTTTGTTAAGTATCCTAGTGACAAGAAATTTACTTTTATAAAGTGAATATATGGGGTGTTTGAGATTCAAACTCTGACTCCTACATATATTATGCAATGTCCCTGTTAACTAAGTTATACTTATAGTACTAATTTATTGCTTATTAATTTTGGTAGGCAATGGTAGTGGGGAGATTTGGACCTTTGGAGCTTGTAGTTATCTTGCGTGCTTAGCTTGGTGATTGCATTTTTGCATCTTCAGTATATTTTTAAACCTAGTACTAGTACACACCTTGTACTTTGGTTTAGAGTCTTTAATAAAGCTCATTCGTTGTCCACCACTCTTCCTAATAGCATGTTCCATGTCTAATACCTAGTTAATTTGCTCTTATGTAATATTATTTATCCCACCCAACGTTTCACATGCTAGGATTACAAAAAAGTGGATGTTTCTGACTTTTTTCCTTCTATTTTTCTCTCACTTTTCTCGGTTGTGCTTACTGCACTTTCTACTTTTCCATTTTCAAAATACTTCTTACCAATTGCGTGTTCCTAATTTGTAGCTAAAATGACCCCATTAAGTTATTAATTTACACCAATTACACCAATAACGGTATAACATCGTGTGTAGAACATGTTCTCTCTCATCCTCATAACGTTAATTTCTATGTAGTCAACAAAAACCCGCATTCACGCATACGGACATCGAGAATCCCTTGATCTCAGTCAATCTCACAATTTTAATCTGTAAAATCGAATTCAAATCTGCCTTTATTATGAACCGTTTGATCAATCCAGTTTGGGAGTGATTTAGGGTAAAAAAAAATTTATCCGCAATCATCCATCTAATTGTTTTCTTCTTCTCATTCATTTAAATAAGTGATTTTCATATCTATTTAGTTTTTTTCGTGATTTCGTTTTCTTAGTGCCACATAAATTTGTTTGTCATCTTTGTGCAGTGTTTTTTGTCTTTCTTGTTTTGTTACTGTTTTTTTTTTCAATATCCAGTATAAATTCAATCAACGACTCTTGTGTCGTCGACGTCACATATTTGGAGGCATGTATATTATGAACACTTGAATATAGTCATATTTGTAAGTTTATGTACTCTGTCATTTTATGTTATTAACATAGATGTTGTGAGTTTGTTCTCATATTTACCCTTTTTGTTTTTAGCAAATTTTGTATTGTATCAATGTACTCTTAATTTGAATGAATATCTTTTATTTTAGTCCAAAAAAAATAATCGTGCGTAGAGATTGATATCCATCTCATTTAACTCGATCTGCCTAAGCTCACATGTTGAATGTATTAGAATTGTCCATTTACAAATGATAACAAGTTGTGGTAGGTTGATTTTGGTCATTCCATGTTGATATGTGGTTAAACAGGTTCATCTGCAGGCTAAATATTATAAATATAATCTAGTATTATAAAAATTTCGTATTTTAAGGAAAACAACAGCAACTAAGCCTTATCCCACTAAATGAGCTCGACTAAATGAATCAAACGACTTTTTAGTATTTTATCAAAAATCTTTTCTTTCTTCAACTAATTTATCTCTAGATCTTTCCTAATAGTTTCTCTTATCGTTTTTCTATGTTCACCCCTACCTCTAGTGATGTGACTCATCTACTGTTCTAACTACAGAATCCACAAGTCTTCTCTCTACATGCACAAATCACCCAAGTCTAGTTTCTACCATCTTTTCTACCATAGGTCCTACCCAAACACACACTCTCTCTCTCTCACCCAAGTCTATATTACTATTAGTCCATGAAAATTTGAGTCAATTTTACTACGTTTGATTTTATTTTAATCTGATTAAAATCTAAGAAACATGCACTTGTTCTTGCAAATCAAACTTTTTGAGCCTGGAAACTACACTTCAATTTTTGTTGAGTCCGACTCATCAAGTAGTCTTTTTTGTTTTGGTTTTTTGAATGCGGTGGATTAGTGGGAATTAACTATTAAAGAATGAGCAATTAACTACTTTTTTAAGTTTTGACATGACTATATTTTGTCTATCTAAAAAACAATTAACTAACCTAATTTTTCAAAGACAAGACAAGATTTAGTACGTTGGATCTTTTGAATGGTGAAGATTCTTTCAACGGCAGTAACTTTAGGAAAATATGACTAGTTAATCTGAATCTTAAATAAGGTATCAGGACATGTTTCTTTACTAAAACACTTTTTTTTTTTAAAAGATTCTTTACGAAAACACTTGTAAGGTTGGAAATGAGTCGAGTCGAACCAAACTCGATAATATATGGTTCAGCTCAAAGCTCGACTCGAGTTTGACACGAGCCATTTTTTAACTTGAGTTTGACTCATTTAAAATTCGCAAGCAATTCAGTTTGGCTCGTTAGGTTCATCTCCGTACTAGATCAATGGGATGAACAAAAATTATATTTAAATTTTCTACTAATAGCCACAGTCACTACACAACATAGGAACTAATAGCCAGTCACCACACAACATTAGAAATGCAAATTGATTGGTGAGTATTAGGTTTTTGTTTTCCTTCGTTGTTTACAAGCAAACAATGTTGGGCATAATGTGCTATTATATGTTTCTCTTCTTTTGCTATTTGGTATTGTATACTTCAACTAGAGCACACGTGTTGCTGCTACTTTTAAGGTTAAATACTTGTACACAAAAAAAAAAAGTTAAATAGTTAATCAACTTCTACATTTTATTTACTAGTTAAATTGTTAACTTAATACTTGTTAAATAAATACTTGTTAAATTGTTGCTGCTACTTCAACATACATCAATACGAGAATACTAAAATTTAGAATTTAAAATATAAAGTCAATTATATAAATTTCAAAATGAAAAAAATTAAGTATTACTATCTTGAAAAATGATCATGCAATTCAAGTGTGGCAGTTCCTAGTGATGTTTAACCATAAAACAGAATACAAGAAGAGAGTAGGTCAACTTTCACCTTGCAATACTTAATTTATTATCATGGGCACGAAATATATATTGAATGCTTGTGTTTATAACAGAAAGTTGGATATGGTATCTATTATCTAAAATTCTAAATACTCAAAATTTGAGTAGGTTTACATCACAGCCTGTATTCAACCACTTAATATGCAAAACCTAGGAGAAACTTTTAGAGAAGAATAGCTAATCACCATGCAAGCACCTGCTACAATTGCATTGAAAACCGAAACCTTGAAACAATAGTTCTCGCCGAGCATCGCGGTCCAGACTGGCATCAATATAGCAGATTCTCAGTTCTTCACCTGCAATTTGCCAAAGAGATTTGTAGTTGATCAACGATAGTTTTAGGAAATAATTTTAGACCAGCAACTTGCTACCATCCAGGTCTGCTATCTTATAGTAATGTTTCCTTCTAGTGCAAATGTAAGAAAATGAAGAAAAAAATGCTTTATAATAAAACAAGATGATGAATTGATACACACACTTGTATTTTCCTAATTAACTTCTACGTTTTATTTACTACATAAGAGAATGAATATGAAGGATGCATGAAAAATTTGACTGAAAATTAAGGATGATAAAAACAAAACCAACTTTATTTAGCAAGAACATTGATCACATTGCAATAACAGAATAACAACATTCTATAATTGGATGATTACTACATTGGTATATTGCATGGTCAATCAAAAAAGCTATGTCCTTTAAGCTCCTTACAGCTAACTTTTAATTCCATTTGTTTGATTAATGAGTTATTTATGTTTCTATGATCTCACAGCTTTGTATCTCATTCATGCAATATATTAGTCGGGGCGGATCTGGAGGTACGAAAGGAAGTAAGTTTGCCGTCACAAGCATTTCCTTCTCAATAAATTTGAGAGTAGAAGAAACGCATATGGGTAGTTAGCATCATGCAGCTAAGCCACTATTACGCAATCACCAAGGGATAAGCAAATGGTTTTTCTTCAAGTGCAGAGACCACTAGAGATGAGTCACACTCAAGTCAAAGATTATGCCAACCTTTCAAGGATGCAATTTCAACAACCAAAATGGCACCTTCAAGCTTGGCATAAAGAGCGTAACGAACCCAAAGATTGGCAGCAAAGCACCCAAGGGTGGCTGCACTATCTAGAGAGAGTTATCTACATACATGTACCAAACAACACTATAGGCTTCGTTAAAAAAAATCAAAAACAATAAAACTGTTAAGAAAAAGGTTTTAAAAGGTATTCTCTTAAAGTGTTCTATCAATGATTGATGTTATAAAAGATGGCTTGGGAAAAAGGTTTGTGTCGAGTGTTGACTTTATTAACAACTACCTAAGACAAGCATCCTTTTCTATCCAGGTTATGGACCCGATTTTGGTGATAAAACATGATATAGGCAAAACTGCCTTCCATTAAGTTGTCAGAAACTGTCACATGCAAATACATCAAAATGAGTAGCAAGTTTTCAGAAATCATTGAATGCACTACTTTTTGGATGAGCCAACCAACAAAATTAAAAGGGAAAAACATTTAATCAAATAAAATACGATTGAGGACAAACCTTCATCAATGTCACGGAGGGCCTTCAATTTTGCCACTGCATTATCTATCCATATAATGTGTGCATTGGGATCTGCAATACCAATGAGTGAGATTGTTCATTTCTCAGGGTTAAAAATGACAAGGTATAGAGAGGTTGTCTATGCGTGTGGAATTTTCTGGTTACATAACTTCTCCTAAATATGGAAGGCAAATATTCGTTAAAATTTAGCTTTTCCAGTTAAGACAACTGTGCTTTATGAATAATTTAAAAGATGTTGAAGAAATATAAGCTCATGTTGACGGCATAGAGAAAAGTAAAAGAAAATTGTACTCACCGCAGTCATGATTATAGAAGGAAGGAAGAATATAGACAGCATTTCCAACAGCAGCTTCGGCTTCTACAGATGCAAATGCTGAAGAAAGAAGATCTTCATATGATCCACCACCAGCCAACTCAATGCGAAATGCATTGATTCGAATTCGTGCCAAAACATTGATGTACCAATGTTTGGTTAAAACTTAAAATGCCAAGATAAGTAATCTCTCAACATATATCCATGATCTCTTTATGCATGTGTGTTATATTTATCTACTTTATACAAAATGTTCCTAAAAGAAGGATACAAGCAATTTGTTCATCTGCAATAAGTGCCTTTGTGAAGGCATTCCTTAGCAAGTTGAACCCCTCTTCCATCTGAAAAATGATGTTATGCATAAACATACTGAAGCAGCAGAATACAGATGCCAAAACTTTATCAAACTTCAATTAGAACATCAATAATGGTGAAAATTTAATGTGAAATATAATGATAAGCAAAAAGCTTTCCTTTGAAAACTAACGGGTGGTAGACATCCGAGAAAAAAGGGTAGATGAAAAGTGCTTGCTAGTTGGACATACAATACTTCCTCCAGTGTTGATTATAAGTAAAAGTAACTAATTTCACAATTATTAAAAATTTAGTTAGCACAATTAATGTTCTTAATCTCTAAAAAATGCCCTTCATGAGAAGTTGTTCCATGAGAAAAAGAGTCATTGAAATAGAAAACATACATTAATTGAAGGGTATTTTAGGATAGGCAACATTAAGAGAAGCATTGAGAACTACTAGTGGATTGAAGAGGATCTTCCATTCAAATGTACACAACTAACTAGTTTTCATTGTTTATAGAAGAAACCTGTCAAATGGTTATTGTCATTATAATAAACTTCTAAATTCTCACCTCTAAAATCATCTCAGGTGTCAAATTGGCAGGTTGAAGTATGTCAAGACTATCACTTCTGGCAACTCCTGATATGATCATGCAAGCCAACCGCTTTACCAGAAAGGGAAATTTTAAACCTCGGTTCCTTTGAAAAGAGGTTAGGTAATTGTCACTTAGGTAATTTTAGTGCAATAAAATACTACATGATATATTGAGGTATTAAGAGTTAACAAACACAAAATGTTTCAGTAATTTATCATTAGGGTGACAACCAGACCAGAAATTGCCTATCATAGGGCCATACATAATAATCCCTGGAAACAGCCTCTTGTGTTAAAAACAAGGTAAGGCAGCGTACAATACACCAAATGGTGGGACCCCTTCCCGGAAGCTATGCATGCTGGAGCTTTAGTGCAACGGGCTGCCCTTTTTTAGGGCTATACATAATTATCAGATCAATTGAAATTTTAGAAGTGAAGTTTTTTTTGTGATCAAAATTTTATTACTTAGAGTACAAGGGGTACTCTAACCCAACAAACAAAGCATTCAACTCATGAAGACAAACAACATAAAGAACGACACCGCCAATCAGTAAATTGCACTCCCGAATTTCCCAATTCTGTTTATAACCAACCCCATGATGAGACCTTTATCTGAGACACAATTTTGACAAGGTCTACAATTTCTCCTTTGAAAATTACTTTGTTCCTTACATCTCAGAGACACCACATCACCACAAGCTAAATTAGAAAATTCACCCTCTTTGACTACTTGCATTTGACCAGAGAACCAAAGTGAATAAAGTGTTGTTTAATATCATTGTGAGTTTGTATAAAGGGCAACCCGGTGCACTAAGGGTGTGTTTGGGAAGAGGGTTTAGGAGGGGAGGGCTCACTTTTATTTTTTAAATTACGAACAATGTAAAATGTCTTTTTAAGATAAATTAAGTGTTTTTGAAGTATTATATGATCATTTATCATGTTGTTAATTCAATTTTTTTAAAATCATTTTATAATGTCTTTAAATTAAAAAAGAAATGTAAGCCCTCCCCTCCCTTCCCCTCCTAAACCCTCTTCCCAAACACACCCTAAAGCTCCCAATTAGGCAGGGTCCAGGAAGGGGTCCCACCATTTGGTGTATTGTACACAGCCTTACCCTGTTTTTTACACAAGAGGCTGTTTCCAGGACTTGAACTTGTGACCTTCCAGTCACATGACAACAACTTTACGAGTTGCGCCAAGGTTACCCCTCATCATTGTGAGTTTGTATACTACATCAAATTTCAAACCACTAAACCAGGTAACGAAGACATAAAAACACTAACAAGGGAGTAAAATGAAAATATAGCTCTTCAATCGGTTAATCTTTTCTCTCCACTGTACTGTCTGAATCGGACTTATTGTGGGAGGAAACAAAGAACCCAGACCTTACACTAGTAAACAGATAAGTGAACTTAGGGGAAATCTTTTGATGATTCATTTTATTTTATTTTATTTTATTTTTTGGTTCAAGAATTATGGTCCATAGAACATATTAAACTGCTTACAAAACCAAAGAGAAAAATTAGTGTCATTAATCATGCGAGAGGTTTAAAGATTGTTGAAACCCATGGCAATTGAAGATGCTAATCTTTCTTCTATGTTAGAGAAAAACTCACATACCGGCAATAATTATCAAAATCAGTCCAATTTGCTCTCAACTCAACATCGTGGTATTCCTATAAATAAATATCAAAATCCCAGAATAAGTACGTATTTGCAGAGAAGAACACATGAGTGAAACAACAAGAAGAAGAAAATGCATGACATTTTACAGCTCCAGAAGTGAAGTCAGGTATCAAATGCATGCACCTACCTGACTGCGTTTGTGGCAAGGGAGGGAACAAAAGGGAGATGAGAGGTTAGGGAGCCTGGCGAGGCAAGAGTAGCAAACGGGGTGAGGGGAGGAAGGTGAAGGGTGGCAGACGGCGGGTTCGGCGGTGTGGATGAGATCACCGGTAGGGATTGGGCGAGTTGCGAAGACGGCGCGACCTACGGAGTCGGTGAGAGAGACTCGAATCGGAGGTGGTGAAGAAGTGGAGAATGAGAAGATGTGAAGTGGTTTAGTGAAGCGGGAAGAAGCTAAACGGAGAAGTGAATGTGACACTGCCATTTCAGTTCAACTACATTACACGAACAAGGTACAACTACAACAACATAACACAGACACACAGTGGAAATAATGTTTATTTAATTATTATTGTTTTACTTTTTTATTTATTTACTAATGTTTGATTTATTCATGCTAAGCACCCCGGAACACAAATACAAAAAAAAAAAAATATTGAAAACAAATTTGTTTACACTTGATTACACAATTTTTAAAAAATTCTTATTATACTTGTTTTAAAAAAAAATTGGAAGGAGGTAGAAGGAGAGTGAGTGTAGAAGGAGAGGATATGTTCCCTTCACATCTTTAAATTAAGTTCAGTTTCATCCTCAATCAATTTCGGTAAGATATATCTTATCGACTTCAATGGATGACGAAAGTGAACTTAATTTAAAGATGTGAAATGATAATGGAGTTTAGAGGCAAATGTGTGGTAACTTTGCCACATCACTTCTGCGGTGTCTTTAGTGAGATCATTTTGACATCAATTTTGTTGAGGATATGAATGATATCTTAGTAAAATGAATTAACTTATGATGTTAATAATAGTATACTAAAATTAATGAACTTATGAACGAATTTGGAGGGAATAGAGAAAGAAAGTGATGATGCATATACTTCGTTTTCTTATCAGCATTCTTTCTTTTGTTTTGTTTTTTCTTTCTAATTTATCAGCATTCATCTCATAGCTCATAACAAGCTCAAAATCAAATTCCATACTAACAATCAATGCATGCTTACTCATCTCCTACACCCAGAATATGTGGGTTAGAACTCTAATACAATTACAAAAACCATTCATTATACATGTTAAGTAACAATTAGTGTTATTTTATATAAATCGGGCATCCTTGTGCACAACCCTAATCCCTCAAGCCGTGCAGAACACGAGAATAGGCAACAAAAACTCTTCTCAATAGTTTTAACGCTACTACATTCTCATATTCAAATCCAAACCTAGTTAAAAAGTTTAAAAAAACACAACCATGAATTATTTTTATATATGACATATCATCTATGCAATGATGATCTCCAATCAAGATGTTGTTGTGGACAATCTTTGTTAAGTTCCTGAGGTGGTAAGAAACAATCAATAGACAACCCTTGAACATTAAATGCAACATCATCAATAGTCCATGACTCCTCCAACCTAGTAATAGCAGGTCCATCCTTAAGATTATCACCAAACCTTGTTATCATCACAGTTGTTGATCCAGCATGTGCAATCATAACACCATCAACATCTCTATAGTCTTCAATTTTTGTTGACATTGTTGTTTCCCAATATGTAGGATTTGTCCCTATTGCTTGAATCCTTGTCAAATAAGAGTCCTCTAAGTGCACTAAAAGTCCATTTCTTTGGCTAAAATAACCAAAGATAGCATGTTTTATCATCTCGGCCGTGTTGTCGCTTCGTTCAATCAAGTCCTTTTGATCGGCTGAGAGTTTTAATACGAAACAATCTACGCCGTTGATTTGTTTCTCCCCCATGTGTTGTGCTGCACTGAATACAGCTGATACTGCTAAAGGGTCTAGTCCCTACATAGCAAAACTACAATTAATGTTTGTTTTTAAGGTAACAAAAATCACAAAGTAGTTGAGAGTAGCTAGTGATGCTATTTTAGATATTTATCAAATCATAGGTTCAAACTTCATAACTATACTGAAAAAGAAAAAGACAAGAAAGTTTAGGAATGTGGTTAGATTGAATAGTTGAAGGAAATTTATTAGGGAAGCAAATGATCCAATTCATTGGCCTGCAGCTAGCATATGCCTGTGTTGAAGTGCTGAAGTTTATTAAATTTGAACCATAGCAGTAGTTAAATGACATTTATGACTATTTAAACAAATTAATGATCTTTGATTAATCACTTTGACAATATCTTTCTTCTCATAATTACAATGTTATATAGCTAATATTCCAAACATCACCATATGTTCATAACACATTATCAAGAGATTATAAACAACTTATACCAACTAAATATAAAGCATGTGTTTGGTTTAACAGTTGCCAGAATTGATTTTGTGTCTATAGGAATAGAACTAATGATAAGTAACATTTTTGTAATGTCGAAAAGTTTACACTAAATTTCATACTAAACTTGTTTTCAAAGTACAAACATCTAAGTATAAAGCATTTCACTTCGAATTCAGTTTTAACCAAAATCAATCACATTCAAAATCAAGTTTAGGAAATGAACTTACCTGAAGTGCACGGCGAAGAGGACGAACGCCGCCTTTAGCAGCGTGCACACCGAGCCAAGGTGTGTGACGCCAAGCAATAGTGCCGTTACTACCAGCAAGAACCTTTTGGCCACCAACAACAATCTCTATCTGCCAATTATCAGGAACCATTTGCCACATCACAAAACACCCTTTTTCTGAAGTTCCATTAACACCACCACCACCGACCGATCCAAGCTCGTCCACGACAACCATTGTCACTTTTCCGGTTGCAAACACATTCTTCACTGTCCCCTCCAACTTCCTACACCCTGTTGCAGCTGTGAATTGTTGTATAATATACTGTGCCGATGACGAAACCTTTAACAGATTGTAACAAAATAAAGATCACTGAAAAAGGATCAAACTTTACATATACATGGTAACATTGGTAGCCATTATAAACATTAATATTAAAAGGGGTTTCATATGATGTAAAATAAGAAAATGATCAAAATAAGAAAATGATCAAAATATACATATATATTCCTAAATTTGAACACTTTTAGCTAACTTTTTCAAGGCAGTAAGTAACCATTTTCAATCAACAAAGAACATTATTTCATTTGATAGAGACATTATTTCAATCAACAAAAAAGCCAATCAAACCGTCTAGTATTTGATTCCATCCGAAGATTTCCTCAGGATGGCCGGAGCCTGAGGGCGAGTTTTATCGGGTAAAACCAATAATTAGAAGCATTTTTTCTTTACTTTTGGTTTGGTTGAAGGAATTAAAACATGAGTTCAAATTTGGGTGGAAGAGAAAAAAACTACTAGTACACTAATATTTGTCTAAAAAATGACCGACAAAAATATTTAGCAATATACTAAAAATGGAAAGAGAAAAAACAGCTTTATTTATTTTTCATGTGAATGATTATGAAGAGAAATGAAATGTTTTACAATCATAACATTACTAGTACTTTATTTCTTCTTAGAATTATGTGATAAGATACATTTTATATCACACTAGAGATATTATTAATCATAAAAATAAAAATTTGCATGGAACTTTAAACTTTAGATATCAAAAGTAAAGAGAAGAACAAAAAGAACTTACCTCATTGAGGGGTGATTTAGGATGAATAGGAACAGGAAAAAGAGGACAACCAAGAACACTAAGAAGCATTTTGAGGTTAGATTTTTTGTTGAAAGCAAGTGAAAAATGAGTCTTGATCCAACTCCAATTCATCCATAACTGAAAACCTTTCTTAGAGTTATATTTTGATAATTTTCTTTCATTTTCTTCATTGATAGGTTCTTCTGATAATGGTGCAAGCCTACCCATATCTAAGCTTGAAACAAAGGAAAATGAAAATGGTTGGAAAGAACAGAACAGAACACACTTCAAAGGAACATAGTCTTTGATGTTATTGATGTTGTTGTTGTTGAATGTTGCTGTTAATGTTGTTAGTTAGTTTTGATGTTTGTGGTTTAAGCACACGCATTGATCAAGTGCGTGTAGTGCACGATGAAAAAAGCATGATCCCAAATTAACTGCAAGATTGAATTTGATGTGACACCAAAGGGTCATACCATGAAGCACACACAAACATCGAACACGACATGAACATTAACACGCGGATACCGTTAATAATTTGATAAAATTACATAATTTGGTGTAATTATATGTGATGGTGTCGGATACGACACGTCGGATACTGTGACACGTCTAATCCTAAGAATGTTCATGCTTCGTAATAGTTATATTATTAAAGGAATTATGAAAAGGGTGTGTAAAGGAACTTATAAAAAGATTAGGAAAAAAATAATTGAAGATGGCCATGCTTTTTAGAGCTTTTTGGATTGAATTATTTTATGGTGATGATGTTAGTGTGTACTTATTCACTTTCATGATGGAATCATTTACCCTTTGCTTTGGGAGTAAGATTGGAATTTAGTCACCGTGGGGGTTTTTAAGCATGATTTAATTTCTTTGCTTAATTAGTGTGGGTTTTGGTTGGTTGGATGTTGAAAGATGAGAATGAAAAAGAGGTAAAAAAATCTAGATTCTTTTTTAAGTTTCAAAATTAAAATATGTCATAAATGAGGGAAATATTATGGGGCTGCTGCTCCTGGGGCTCACAAAAGTAGGGTGGGTTTCAATGTTCTTAAAAGTACTTGAATTCACATTTTTGTGAGATATGAGTTAAATTCGTACTATCAATTTGATCTTACAGTATGACACAAATATTAGATGTTTGATTCCTTAATCAATTGATCAAGAATTTGATCTCTGAATAATAGGTCTTTGCAAATTGTATATTATAGTCTCTAATGTGTTCTATACAATTTAATTGGCATGTCGATATGGGTTTGAACTTTGAATTTGGGCAAAATTACACAATTTGTCCTTTAACTTAAGTTCAGATAACACTTTCGTTATTTTTCTTTTTGATTTACTGCTTTCATCCTTCATGTTATAATCAGGTAACCCATTTGTCATTTATCTTTTTCGTATCCCGATTTAGTCTTTTATGTTACAAAATATCAACATTGTTATCCCTTTTTATGGGAATTTTCCGATGAAATTTGAGTTTCTATGTTTGTATGATGAAAATTTGGGTTTGTGTATGAGTTTGATGAATTTATTATAATTTTTTATGAGTTTTTTATTTTGTTTTGATAAAAAAAAATGGTAACAATGTTGACATTTATAACACAAAGGACTAAATCGGAAAAAGAAAAAGATAAAAAACGAAAGTGTTACCTGATTATAACATAAATGATTAAATCGGAAAACTAAAAAGATAAAAGACGAAAGTGTTATCCGAACTTAAGTTAAAGGACAAATTGTGTAATTTTGCATTGAATTTGAAATTTTTCACTTTAACCACTACACTCTTTAACAAAGTGTTTCTTTGGTTAATACATAAAATTGAGTTTATGACTTATCGCTTATAAACTCGCATGATTAAAAAAACTACATTTGGTAACTGTCGTTTTTACACGAGCTTATAACGGTTTTTGATAAACTAATTCAAGTGATTATATTTTATCACCTTTTATCTCTATTTTACCATGCAAACTTAATTAAAAATAAATAAATATTAATTAAATGGACATTTGTTTATGTTATTTCATATTTATAAACTACTTCAAACACTAATTTTACTAAACACTACATATTCAATCATCTATCTTATTCACTACTATTAGTAATAAGTTAGTTTATAAGTCATATGTTTTCAGATCATTCGTTATAAGCTATTTTTCAGCAAACAAAACCAAAATAAAATCTCTGGTGCACGTTATTTGTAAAACTACAATCAATTTTTAATTTTTCTTTACGATTAAAATCAAATTTTAATATGTTGACTACTGTACTGTTGGATAAATAAAGTGGTATCTTTGGATATGTTTTTGTTTTCTTGACGCAGGATATTTTTCTTAGAGGTGCCTCTTTGGATATAAAGTTATCATTTGAATAAACTTCATAACTAACTTTAACCATAATTACAACTCAAAAGCAAATTAACTTATTTACCAGATCCACAAATAGCAATGGAATCCTCGGTACAACCGTTGTAGAGAATTTAAGAGAAAAAGAAAAGAAAATTTAATTTACTGCTAAGTGAAATCATATATAGTATTGTGTGTATTAAGCTAAATTAAAAGAAGTTTATAAGTTTTATCTCAATTATAAAAATATCAGCAAAAAAAATTGAAGACACGAAAATGGAATATATATTAACCACGGTGGTAAGCATTCCTCAGCACAAGGTGTATCAAGGAAACCACCCCAAGAAGCAAAATGTCAATACAAAGTATATATACAACAAAGGTTAGTCGATACCCAAACACAACAAAGGGTCCGACCACCAACTCTGAGAACCGTACACAAATGAAACATTATTAGCTTTCAGCCACCAATACGAACGGAACTTTACTTTGTCTAAAAGCTGAAAAATAGGAGTTTCTACGTTGTAAAAAAAAAATCAAAATTGTTTAAGTAGACATTATAACTAGAGTTTGAATCTCGATTCACACATTTATTTGTGATTGTCATATAGTGTATCTATTCAAAAATAAATAAAAACTTACCTTATTCATACAAAAATAAAAGGAGAACTAATAAGTTTTTTTTAAAACTCCGTATCTCATCCAAAAGTCGACTAATATGAGGGGTTCATTTTCACCGTCCACTTGTGAATGTCCATTTAAAGCCAAATAATATGTATAATCAGTTCGTTCTTTCTTTCACCCAGCTAATATTCATTAAAAATGGCCAACTTTCTATCTAACCTAATTTTCATTACCATTCCTCTAAGCTGACATCTATATCTATACGAACTAAAAGTAAGAATCAACTTTTTAAAGGATGAAATTCATTCACTATAAAGCATCATCATAAAGCAATTAAGTATAATTTCAAACAATCCAAGGAAAAGTGGGTACTTGATTGTGGAAAACATGCTAAAAAGGATGATATTATTAAGAGGAATGATATTTTGAGATTCAATTTTCAACAACTTTTAGTGATAACCTTTTTCCTCTCTTCTTATTGGACAATAACAATAGAGAGAGAAAAGGAAGAGAGAGAATAAAAAGTATAATGAGAGTATGAGAGAGAGGGTTGTCATAAAAATTGTTAAAAAATGGATGTTCAAATATCATTTCTCTATTATTAACCACCGTAAAGAAATTAGAAAATATATAAAACCACCATTTGGACTTTATTATGATCTGCTTTTATAAAAATATCCACACATGCTCCACAAAAAGCACTTCACTGATTATCTCACGTTTGGCTTACAACTTTTCACCAATTGTTCCCATACCGATGGTCCATAAGCTCTCTTTATTGCCTTTAGGTGGGACTTTGTGGTGGAACTGTCATTGTACAAAGGAATCCATAACATATTGAAGCACATGCGTTACACATATTGATATTGGAACAACTTTTTGCATGTCACGTGATGTGCATATATATTTTCATTAATTTTTTTTTTCTTTCTGAAACTTCATTTAAAAATTAAGAGTCTTTTTTTAGGCAAAAATATAAATGAAACTATATGCATATACTTGTAAAATCTAGTGATAAAGGTTATGTGTTTTTAGTTTTATGAAATTCTCAACTCTCATATTTAATTCCTATATATTTTTAGTCGATCTTTGTTGAAAAATCTCAACCTATATGACTCTTGAAAGTACCAATATTGTTGGCATATGAGTTATGTGTATTTCCTCCACCAAATCCAAAAATTTGGTGGATATTCACGCTTCTTATAGCAAATCTTAACTATGTGGTCGATCTTGTCATCGTCTCGGGCGGATCCCCCTAGTGTGGTTATAACCACGCTAAATTTTTCCTAAAAAAAGTTTACATATGAATGATGTCTTTTAGAATAAAATGAAGAGAAAAAAAATGTGAAGAATAGGTATTTTTTCAGAGCAACAGAAAGAATGAAATGTTGCAAATAGACTTGAGCTAATAAAACTAACCCAAATAAAACTACTAAAATCTGATGGTCATTAATTTTCCAACACATTCGGGTACTGTTCACGAAATAGCTTTTCGCTGGATCTATCATTTCCCTTTTATTAATGCTTGAAAGTGGGTCCAGTAATGGAACTTATAACATAATACCTTGATGCTGAATTATTGATCATTCAATCCTATAAGGAATTGAATGATTTTGACCTCCATTTTGAACAATCTAGCATTTCTCATTGTAAAGCACACATGCATTTGGACAAGTGCATTGTGGCATTGGCCTGAGTTGATCAAGTGCTTGAAGTTAGAGATTTTTTTATACGAAGTTTCTACTCGAACCCTATCACCTCGAAGACATCGTTTTTTAAGATCATCCAAACATCTACAATATTTTCAATGAAGACAATGCTTTCTGGAACTTGTGAATTGATCAAACAAGAATATACAATGTTGTTATTATTACATCTTTCTTACGCGATGAAATTGAGATAATTTTCTTTCGATACCGGAATTGTGACATCAATGAAGCAAAATTTGTTCTTTGTTGCAAGAATGTGTCGCATTGACTTCGCCCAACCATTATAATTGCTATCTTCTTCCAATTTTGGCGTCACACACTATGCTAGATTTTTTTTCTTTTCTTACAGATGAACGTAGTATGGATCCAATGTTACATCCACATTCAAATTGTCTCCTTTGTTGTTAAATGATGCATTGTTTTTTTTTTGGCCATCTTGATCGAGAATCTTGAATGAAATTCTCAAAAATTTGCTTCCATAGATTGAATCAAACCAGACTAGATGATACCATATGAGTAAATTGCATATCAATCAAGAACTTCATGAATGAGTGAAAAAATCTAATTCCCATTGAAGAAGAAAACAATGACAATGATTTATAGAGCTATGATTATTTGGTTAAAAATTCTAACTAACGGTAAGCTCATAGGACATGTGGCAAAGAGATAGAAAAGACCAAAATAACTAACTCAATCATCACTAACCTGCATAACACTCTGAGCATACAGTTTACAAATTGTGTAACTTATTATGCAAGTTATTTATTTTCTTCTTTTATTATGCTGATTTTTTTTTTAATTTAATTAAAGGATCAACTTGTTACAACTAAATAACTTAATAGACCTAACTGATACGACGAAAAAAACTTAAAGAAATAACTTGTTACAATTAAACAACTTAAAAGACATTTAGTGTAATTTAACCTATAATCTAGGATATATGTGGTGAGTTGTGGGAACTTAGGATGGTAGCAGAGCCCATCCCAAGAGGCTGTCACTAAAGTAACGATTTTAGACCTCAATTTTTGTTGGCTTCATATTAGCTCCCAAATTTTGTTTGCTCTAAATATATCTCTTAAGTGGAATTCTTTAAACATATTTGAACCAATAGAAATCAATATTAGTTTGTTATTTCAAGGTATAACAATTGGTAAATGGGTTTGTCTAACATGTGCAACATTGCACATGTTAAAACAACTAATAGTAGTTACTTTTTCTTGGAAAATAACATTTATTTATTCAAAAGTTTGATATTTAATATTAAATGTATAAGTTCCAATACAAAATTTCTCTTTAAAACTTCTTAACATGTGCAAATTTTATGTCTGTATTAAATATTATTTTTAACATATCTTATTAATTAAACTAAATTTTTGTTTAAAAAAGTTCTTGCATTAACATGGTTGAATATAACGAAGGAGTTAGACTCTCACAATCTGACGAATCAATGTTTGAGCTCTTACCGAGAGCGATGCTCATTTTAGTGTCCTACATGCCTCAAAGAAAATTTTATATTTAGTGTTTTTAATTTTTATATTTCTATATTAACATTGGATAGGCCTTGTATTGTAGGATACAATGTCAATAATTATACTCCCTCCGTCCCTTAATGTAACCACCCATTTGATTTTATTTTTGTCCCTAAATGTAACCCCCTTTTCAAATTACTAGATGCATTTATTACTTTTTTCCTAAACATACCCCTAATTAATACTACTAACTTATCTTGAAATATGAAAAGTCAAACTTAATACACATACAAACAAAGGACAATTTGGTAATATTAATACACAAAACAGACACATTAATTACACTGACAACTTTTCTTAAGAAATGTGAAAAATGCAAAGGGGGGTTACATTAAGGGACGGAGGGAGTACAAAGAAGGAGCTTTTAAGGGAGGCAATGCAATGCTGCGGGTGACCTGTCCTCGTTTTCTCCTATTTGCAATAATGCCTTTTCTGGTAGTTTGGTAAAAGTCTAGGAATATTATGGTTTGTTGCTATCCATTGTTTGGTTTGGGAGATTTATGTTCCCATAAAACAAAATTGATTGTGAAATTTCTGACACTGATGTAAACCTAATCACACTCGTCATGCCTGTCGGAGCCAATAAATTTTTTATAGGGGAGCTATATTTTTAGGATATAGATATGTTGTGTTGCAATAAATTTATAACTAAAGTCATGGATTAAATGGTTCATGTTTTATTAGCTTGGAGGTGAGGTACATAACCACTATGTTAAACCGTTAACGCATGATTTATAATACAAGCTATATTATACTATATAACATAACATTTAGCTAAAAATGTTGATATATATATACCTATTAAAAATGAAACTTTTCGATGCTTTTTTAAATAAAGGGTAAGATTAAAATAAAAAAAAGTTATAGTCCATTTTTTTCATTGAGTTTCCAAAGAATGAAATGAGAAATCAGTTTTATTCCATCACAAAATACTCAAATTGTGGAATGTAATATTTGTTCCGTTCTATTACGCTCCATTAGTTTTAACTTTTAAGCTACAACTTAAGAATTTGTCGGGTAATTGATATTTAGTGTCATGTTTTTCTTATGCTTGATGGTTAAATTCTAATTTTGATAGTAAATATGGGTTTTGAGAAAAATTATTGACAATCAATTTTTTTTCTCAATGCTTTCTATATTTGTTAATATTTTTTCCGTGTAGTCTTTCTACTTTATCAATCTACTGAATTCAAATCTATGCCCAGGCCAAACACAGCAGACATGCCAACTTTCACAAACAAGCTTATCGTTGATGAGCTAAATTACAAAAAAGATGAACTGGAAAAGACATACGCTGATATGTTACTGATGCTGACTGATGAACAAAATGACAAGATCATGGAGTTCATTGGTTCTGACGACGGTGGTTTCTTTTTCTTATATGGTTATGATGGTACTGGAAAAACCTTTATATGGAAAACATTGTCGGCTGCTGTTAGATCGAAGGGGTTAATTGTATTGAATGTTGCATCTAGCGGTATAGAGACTCTTCTATTAACAGGTGGAAGAACCACGCACTCGACGCTGACAGTCCCTATTGAGATTAATGAGGCAACATCGCTTACGATGGAAAAGGATAGGCCTAGGACAGACCTGGTGCGAGCTGCAAAGTTGATAATTTGGGATGAGGCTCCAATGATGCACCAATGGTGTTTTGAGGCAGTTGACCGATCAATGCGTGATATCATGTCCAAGAATGATCCCCTAAACGAGTTTAGACCATTTGGTGGAATGACAGTAGTTGTATGTGGTGATTTCAAGAAGATATTGCCTGCTGTTCGAAAAGGAACGAGTCAGGATATTGTTGATGCCTCAATCAATTCATCAAAGATATGTGCTTATTGTAATGTGTTGAGGCTTATTGTTAATATGAGATTGGGTGCATCTTCTGTTGATGTCACTTATAGACTTTGTGTATCCTGATTTGAATGATAACCTTGGTGACCCACTATTTTTCCAAGAAAGGGGAATACTAGCACCAACGCTTGATTCAGTTGAGCATGTTAACGAATATATGATGTCACTGGTTCCAGGTGAAGAGAAAGAGTATTTAAGCTCGGATTCTGTTTGTCGATCGGGTGTTATTTCTGATGTCCAAATCGATTGGTTCACAATGGAATTTCTTAATGGTATTAAGAGCTCTGGAATTCCAAATCACAGGTTGAAACTAAGGGTGGGATGTCCAATTATGCTGATGAAAAACATCGATCAGGCCAATGGACTGTGTAATGGTACGAGGCCGACAATAATTAAAGGAAAAAGGCATGTACCAGGGTATTCATTCCCACGATGAATCTTATTCCGAGTGATCTAGGACTACCCTTCAAATTCAGGCACAAACAATTTCCTTTGACGCTTTGTTTTGCAATGACAATAAATAAAAGTCAGGGTCAATCTTTATCTCGAGTGGGAGTTTATCTTCCTAAGCCCGTGTTCACGCATGGACAACTCTATGTCGCTGTCTCTCGAGTTACTTCTAGAAAAGGTTTGAAGCTGCTCATCTTGGATGAAGATAATAATGTTTGCAAGGAGACGATAAATGTTGTGTATCTGAATTTTTCAAAAAGTATGATCATTGGTTATGTTTTAGAATTGTTGTTGCTGTAATTTAGAAAACTAAAGTTGCGTATTGTTTGGAAGTTGTTTTTTTTTTAATTTCTTTGTAAGGCGTACTGGTCATTACATGACATGCAATTTCTATATAAGCAGATCCTCCTGCCATTGACTTTTAATTGATGCACTTTTCAGGTATAACAATACGCGGAACTTTTTTTTTTACATCGTTGTTACCGTAAAATACAATATTTTCATTAGGCCATTGGTTTTGTAAAAAATAAAAACAAATAACAATCGGCGTTTCTGTAGCCCAAACAAATAACACCCGTAAAAAAGTTAACGTTTGCATTCACAGACTAGGTGTATACATCTCACATTGACTATTATATAAAAAAATACAAATTTTTTAGTTTTTATGATTAATAAAATACATTATGTCAACAAATAATAATATAAACTACGTCGGCGTATTTTTGAAAAATATTACATATGGTAAGTTTAACAATGAGTACATCTTATACTACAAATAATTAGTATTAGTATAAATCCAAATACTTTAATCGTTATGTGCAATGTTTAGATATTTCAAAATATATACAAAATTTAACAAAATTAAGATGATATTTTTTTTTCCATATCAAATTTAAATTATAACCATACTTATAACTTTAAGATAACATAATATAAAATCTATACATTTGATAAAAAAAAATTATTTCCCCGTGCTTGGCACGGGTCACTATACTAGTTATATAAATTTAAGACCCATTTCAAGTCTATATATGGAAGTGTTTTTCTCAATCTATTCTTATGACATGTGGCACTCTCAATAATATATATGAAAGTGTTTTACTCAATTGACATGTGGCACCTTAAACCAAACCAAGCAATTTGGTGAGTTTGGCAATTAATGAGATGTCATTTGTTTTGTTTTTTATTTTCATAACAATAATGTGATGCAATTGTAATATTTTTGCTTTTAATGCTTACCAAGCAAATATGGATACAAAAAAATATCTTAATTCATTTTGAGATTTTATTTTAGGTAATAATAATAATAGTTTTGTTTGCTAAAAAAAATAGTTTTGTTACAAAGGTTAATGATATCGATAATGGTAGAAATATATTTTGTTTGCCAATGACGATAAAAAAATGGAATTGAATATTTGTGATTTAGTGACTAATTTTTCAAATAATATTTTTTAGGTAACTAAGTTTCGAAATATTTTTTTTTGTTTCCTCAACGAGGATGAGACCAAGACTGATTTTCATGTTTGGTTTCGTAGTAGTAGTAGTAGTAATAATAATAATTTTATTATAAATAATAATGATATCAATAGTGATAAAAATACATTTTTTTTGTTAATAAGATGTAATCAATACCCAAAAATGAGTACGGTTACAATACTAATTTTTTATTGTTAATAAGAATAATCTATTTTCTATTACAATATATTAACAACAACAAAAAATTACTTTTACACAAATGAGTATTGTAATGTTTTTTTGCCAAAGAGTTTTTTTTTATTGTTTATGTTTGAATCATTACATATTATATAATCAGAAAAAAAAAGCTCTATTTTTTATGATACTTCTTAGCGATTCTGTTACATATTTGTGTCAAAATTACACTACCACTAACTTAGCATACAATATTTTCTCAAAAAATAAAACTTAGAATAGGAGACTTTTTTTATGATATGTTTTTAATGGTTATTAAAATAATTTATGGCAATTAAAATTTCTTCATGACCAAATAATTTCATAACCACATTGCCCTTAATAGAACAATGATTTTTTCAGAATGTTAAAAAAATAATGGTTATTTTACTAAATTACCGTGTGAAACAAGTCTATAAATTAGACATATGGGTTAACATAATTTCACATCACAACTCATATCACCCTTCTTTTTTATTTTGTTTCAATTTTTATTCTTTGGTCTTTGTATTTTTTTGTCGTTATTGTCAATGCTCGAAGAGTTATATTTCTTTTATGTTGCGATTTTGATGAATCAAATGTTATTGTTCAGTTTTTTATTATTTGTTCTTCGTATTTTTTTCATTGATGTCAATGCTCCAGTAGTTATATTTCCTTTATGTATGTGATTTTGATGAATCAAATGTTCACACAAATAAACAGGTTCTTCAACTCTTCTATAATTTTTTTATTCATCTCTCTTTTAATATTTCCCTATGACTTATTTTATTCTTCTTTATGCTTTGATGACATTGTTTATGCTCTTTTGTTTTCTTTATTATTCTGTTTAAATTTATGGATGATTCAAAGATGAAGATTATATATGTTTATTTTTTTTTTACTTTTGTGGTTTCTATGCATATAGGTGCATTGAATTGAGATATCAGGAACAAGCACAAAAAATAAGAATATGGAAAAAAATATTTTATATAGAAACCGATTAAATGATGGTCGAGTTCAAGACACACACATTCTTCACATGAGAGCATAGATAAAACAAAATAGATTTTTTTTTAAAAGGAAAGAAAAAAAATATGACATTATGACAAACTTTGAGATTCCGAAAAGAATTAGTCGGTTTTAGTAGAGAATCTAGACTAATTTTCTACTAGGATGAGTCCCTCTTTTATGTCTTTTATATAAAGAATGATTGTATAGTTTTCTGTTACGATTTATATGTAATGGACTAAAAAAATGGAACAAAGAAGTATTATAATGATATTAGTTAATATGCAACTTAATTCTCAATTTCATGCTTTTTACTACAATTATTTCATAATTGAGTTCATCATTTTCTCCATTTCTTTATGTCAGTTTAGTCAAAATAACAAATAAACATCAAACACACACAAACACTATCAAATGACAACACCTAAATTTCAATCCCAAACGAGCAATCCCGTCCTATTTTCTTCAGTAAATTTTATATTCATTTCTTGCTTCCAAATTTTAGTGTTTGTTATGATTTTATATTCAATAGTTTGTTTAAAAAATGATTTTTCAATCTAAAGTTGAGGAGAAAACTATGGAAATTATTTACTCGACAGTAATCAATAGCAATAATCTTGATTGAGATAATTAATTCATCCGTTACATCATCATATTTGTTGTGATGTAAATGATAATTAATAAAAAATAAATGATTGACTAATATAGTTACACGCATTCATTCATTTTCACATAAGAGTAGAGAGGAAACTTTTTTTTTTTTCGAGAAAAATTTAAGATTGTCATGAATTGAAACTTTGATAAAATAATTAAAGAGTTTATATTTTTATGTTTATAAATCATGGAAATTCTGCACATTATTATTTTTTATTTAAGACATATATCTCAAAGGATCAACAATATTTTGAATGAAATTAATTTGGTACAAACTTTTTAAATAAATGATCACGTTGTAATATTTGAAATAAACATTGTAATATTTTGAATGAAATTTATTTGGTACGAACTTTCTAAATAAGATATCTATTTTTTTCCTTTCATTCACGACATTTGTTTCCAAAGACTTGGGAGAAATAAAATATTTCAAGTGATTGTTATTAGTTGTTGTGTATGTTTATAGCAAAGGATTGTTATTAGTTGTTGTGTATGTTTCTGAATACGATACATTTTTTTTCTTTCCGGAAGTGCCTCTAAATATGCCATATTATTCATTAAGTGATAGCACATGAGGCTATACTAGTATGGACACCCGTGCCAAGCACGGGCTAAAATTTCACATACTTGGGGGAGAGAATATTGTGATGTATCAATTGTTAGTTAAAGTTCAACATTGGATAAATGAGCAGAGGTTGTACAACAAATAAGTAAATGAACGCATATAATTAAGCCTAGATATTTTGAAAGAAGACACGGTATCATTCTCACATGTGGTTGCTCTTTTTGCAATGTATCGATTCACATTAATGTTAACTACCTAAGAAGGACTTAAAGTGGTATCATATCTCGGTTCAACATTGGAGGGGAGCAGAAGTGGTTCTTGGCGGTGGACCATTGACACAAAGAGTCTCATACTTAATGTATATATGTTAATGTGTCCAGTGTGAGTTAAAATTCGACATTAAATGCAAGAGTAAATGTTGAGAAACATATAAGTGAGGTGGCTCATATACTTAATGTCTTAAGCCTTTGGGTGAAGATAGAGTTATCTAGACATGACATTGGGGCGGGATGGGGACGGGTTTTACCTTCCCCATCCCTATCCCTGGCTCTCATATACTTATTCATTACCTTACCCATACCCAACAGGGATGAGGAATTGAATCACATCCCCGTCCCCAACGGGTTTGGTATCCCCGCCTCATCTCTGTCCCCATAATGAATTATTATTTTTCAATAAAAAATAAGTTTTTTTAACCTCGAGGAAAATGTTGTAATGCATTATCCAATAATATGCTTATTTTAACATTTCATTGAGTGAATTAGTTGGTTGCTTCTTTAAATATCAATTGCAAATTTTATAAAATGTCAAATATCAATGGATGATAAAGGAATTTTCTACAATGGGATGGGTTTGGGTATGGGTTCAGGGTGAGTACCTATATCTATGTTATACCCATGTTTTGAAGTCGGGGAAAACACAAACTCATAGCCAAACCCAGTCAAAAAGGGGAAAACTCGTCAAATCGGGGTTGATTTGGACGGGTAACCGCGAGTATGAGTTTTGTTGTCATGTCTAGTGTTATCCTCATTTATGTGGTTGCTCTTGGTTGAATGTGATGTTACCATACTCAACATGTCTCTCTTCAATCCAATACGAAATAAACCCCCTCATTGAAATCCTTTTCCTTTAAGTTCAACATTCTTGTGGTCCTCCAATCTAATTTTTATATCTACATAATATTCATCTTAACCATAAAGGAAACAACAATGGATATTGAAGTGGCACAAATAAAATATATGTCTCATATATTTGTTTGAACTCTACACACACACTTTCAATATTAATGTCTCGACCTTTTCAACTGCATTACCATCGTTGATTATTAGTTTTGCAACATCATCACACATAACATAAGTAAATTATGCATTCTAGCACCCTTTGAAAGATTGATAATAATCTAAAATACAAATTGGTCGGGTCTTCTTGTTCGACGTGATCTATAACATAGAAAATCATTTTTGTGAGTACATTATGCTCATCAATGTATTTTTTAAGCTCTCAACCAAAGACACATTAAGATCTTGACCGTCAACATTCGCACTGTATAAAGAAATATTGTATTTAAAATGTTCATTTGACTCTTAAACTCAATTGTTGGTGCATAATTAGAACCTAACATCAGACTACCATTGCAATTATAGTTTTCACCAATAAGAATGAGTGGTGACGGTCCACCTCTATCTTTTTTTTTTTCTTTTTTTGAAGAAAACAATCCACCACTATATCAAGGTGAACGAAAACATATTACTGTAAACTTTAATATTATCCTGGTAGTGTCAACTATTTGGATGACCACCATGTAATTTAACTAAGGGTCCTGCTAACCAGTGCCCTGTGTGCACGGTTAAGCTTATCATAAAAGGGAATTATTACCACAAAAGGATGCTGCTTTTGACATTATTATCAATTAATTACACAATTTCAATGCATTAACTGCTATATAATTTCCTTTTTCATATTCTTAACCAGTGCCCCGGGGGCATTGATTAGCATTTCCCTTTAACTAAATAATAGTTGCGCAAGCTTCTACTATTAATTTATTTTTCTACTTAGTTATACATTAATTATTAAGGCTTAATTGCATGTTTGATTCCTTATGTTTATCTTAGTTTTCATGTTGGTCCCTTATGTTTTAAAAGTTTCTATTTGGTCTCTTACGTTTTAAAAGTTTCAAGTTGGTCTCACTTTGGAGTAAGTTAGTCCCTTCCATCACTTAACATTTAAAGATTCAGGTTGACAATAGCGGTGATGGAACTTAACTTATATAGAAAATCAATTTTAAAAACATTTTTTTCAATATTTTTTGTTTTTTTAAATTCAATATCATGTCGCGGAAGGGACTAACTTATCTCAACGTGAGTAACGTTTTGGACCAACTTGAAACTTTTAAAACGTAAGGGACCAAATTGAAACTTTTAAAACATAAGAGACCAACTTAAAAACTAAAATAAACATAAGGGATCAAACATGCAATCAAACCAATTATTAACTATTTGTTGGTTATATTGTGTTTATTCGTTTTTTATAGTGTACTTATGAATATTTATTTTTCAATTAATCTATATTATATTTTTTTTTGTTGATGAATCTATATTATACTGTAAACATTGGATTTAAAAGTAGAGTTGAATATGTTTTTCATCCCTATAAAATTAACAACTTTCCTTTTTTGTCCAAATAAAAAAAATTAGTTTGTGCTAAAACCATTATTTTTAACTATTCTTAAACTTTTAATTTTTATCGATTTTTTGTCTATGTGTTTAGAACATAATTTTTTTTTATTTAAAACAAATCAAGCCAAGTTGATTTGTTATTGGTGTTTTATCTACGGTTAATTAGAAACTATTACTTGGGCTTTGGCCCTCTTTTGTACCAAAAAAAAAAGAGAAACTATTACTACTCACAAAAACCAATGAATAAACTTATTATTGATTTGTTATTAACCTTTTACCTTTAAAACGTTTCTTTTTTACCACGTTACCCATGTATGGAAAGTGTTGTTACACCGTCGTCGAATTTTGTGATTAATCAGTGTCATTTTTTTTAGAGGATAATCAGTGTCATGTTGTTTCCCATTGCTCTTGATTAAAATTAATTGCAATAATGATGTTTATAAATTATATAACATGGTTGTATTTTGGATTTGGTTTGAAGTAAACATGAAATAGTACATATGGACACTTAAAAATTTGCAATTAGTCAATTAATGTTTTTTTTTTTACAAAATCAATTAACGTTTTTATATTAAAATATTACTTTTTACAGAGTATTTTAATTTATGAATGCATCCTTATGAAGTAAATCTTCTTCTAGGCATATTGTTTTTCATCAAGCATATTCTTCTCATTTGCACACCAAACAACTTAATTTAAAACGTAATAGTTGACTCAAAAAAAAAAAATTAAATGGTTTTATGGTACATAAATGCTATTAACTTGCACTTTCTCTTTTGAATTATTTCAATTAATTTGCACTTTGTATTTTTGGTTTATTTTAATTTTAAACCGAAGAAATTAGCATTGTTTTGTACCGAAAAAAATAGCATATTTTTTAACCTTTTTTTTTTTTTAAAAAAACATCTCTTATGATTTTATTTTTATTTTTATGATGTATGTATGTAAGGGAAAAAATATATTGTGTGCAGATTATTTCAAAAATTTGGTAGTAAATAAGGTAATAACTTTTGTAAATAAAATATTATTAAGAAAATGTACGCAGTCAAATACAAATATTATGTAATGCATATGTGTATCGATTAATATCTTATGCAATCTAAATAATTCAATTTGTGGAAAGTAAAAAATTTACTCACTAACCATAACAAAAATTAAAGAGAAATTCTACTCCACACATGAAGTAATTATATTATTTGGGAATGATTAGAATATGGAAACTCATAAATCTACTGCATTGAACCGTATAGAGTAGAACCAATTTGCCCCAATCATAAATTCACCATTTTTTTTTTTTTGCACCAATCATATAGGATGGTCTTGAAAAATACATCACAAAGAGTACAATGGTAGAAGAGCGTTTAGAAACCATTGTATATATGTGTAATAGTGATATTAAAAATCAATATAAATTAATTGTGATCAATGACGGATTTAAAGTTATTCAAATAGTATTCTCTACAAAAAATAACATTAATAAGGAGTATATTTGATAGTAGAAAAAAATGCACCTAGTAAATTGCAAATGAGCTTATATTTAAGGACACAAAAATTATTCAAATAGGGCTTATAATTAGTTAGGGAGGGATGGATTATCGGCCAAACATTGAACCGTATAATTCTCTTGAATAAAATATGCTAAATATGTTTAAATTCATATTAATAGATTATAAATTACATTATAAGTTAAAATAAGATGCTTATCATTTAAATTAGTTCGACATACGTTTTACATATCACTAAATTATTAAAATGAGCAAACGACAAAGAAGAGATTGCAAAATACGCAATTTGTCTATCACAATATAATTATAACTTATCCGGATTGAAATTGAAATGAAAATATAAAAATTCTTGAGAAACTTATACAATTGAGTTTGTATTCGTTTTGTTTATGTTCGATACAGTCCAAGAATTACATCACCACCAAAGTTACTCATAGAATACACCTTTCTCTTTTGTAGGTGTTGCCCAAATTTGTATAACAACTTCTTCGCATAGTGGAATGAATTATATTACCTTGAAAGTACAAAGAAATAAAAATACAAAAATTAGATTAATTTATAATGTCCAAAAAAAAAAAATTCATTATATACAAATAAAAGTCTTCATGAGAATCATATCTAGATAGAACAGGTGTATGTGACCATTGACATTATAAACAAACAATACATGAATGCGGTGGTCACATTATAAAGAAACAGAGGAGAGGGTTGAGTGCGGTGGTCATGATGATAGCACGGCGGCGCTTGGGTGGCAGGAAATGTTCACGATGATAACCATGGAAAGTTGCTAAAAAAATTACTAAGAAACTAAATAAGTGGGACCCAAAAAGCATGAATTCAGAAATAAAAATATATGTTTAAACATCAATTACAACTGTACCCTTTAGTTTGTTCTTTCTCAAAAAATAACACAAGGTTTTTTTGTCCAAAGAAAAAGGTGCACCTTGCTAAAATAGACCTTCATGAAAATGAGTGGGTCTATTGTAGCAAACCCCATATATATATATATATATATATATATATATATATATATATATATATTTGGTCAAAATAAAAGTTCCATATATACACATGAAATTAAAGTTCCATAAAAGATAAGTAAAGGTGTATATCATTTTCATTTATTTTGAATTGAGATTGAAATTTGAATATGTGTATAAAAACATTGTAGAATTGTATTGGAGAAGTAATAAATGCTAGAAGAAAAATGTAATGCCATGTGTACTTTGGCTCATAGAAGTATTCTTTTATATTATATAAAGATGTGTATCATTTATCTTGTTATTCATAGACTTGTTTAAAAATATAGTGGAAAAAATCTAATATGTTTTTTTGTTGTTGGGGTTAACCCTCCGGTCCTAGAGGAAAAGGACCCGGGTAATTCGAGCAAAGAGGAAATTAAAGTCTTAACAAAAATTATTTTTCTTAAATAATTCATCCTTTAGTAGAACTCATTAACCACTTTGAGTCCAATTAATTGTTTCAAATTTATAATTGTTTAAAACAATATTGGAGTTTTCTAAAAATGGTTGCTTTTTTGTACTTGTGTAAATAACAAATGATCAAGTTTATCAAAGCCTCATTCTTTAAAAAAAAAAAAGTTTATCAAAGCCTCCAAATAGATTGTACTACCTCTTTAAGATCGAAAATAA
The DNA here is from genome assembly GCF_051527215.1 of Medicago sativa. Classification (NCBI taxonomy): domain Eukaryota; kingdom Viridiplantae; phylum Streptophyta; class Magnoliopsida; order Fabales; family Fabaceae; genus Medicago; species Medicago sativa. Next base: position 53,365,217 of record NC_140749.1, read on the forward strand.
TGTTGTGATTAAAAAACTAATCCGAACAAAATAAAAGTATTATACATATAAATGACATAATAAGAAACACCAAATCAATATCTGAACTGAAATATCCGAAGGTACACTATTCACTCCGCATAATTTCATTTTTGTGTTAAACTAAAAATTTTGTTTGTAGTCATGTTTCGTTGTTTGATAAGATCCAAGATTTGTAGCGCAATATCAAAGTAGACCTTTCCTTCCTTCAAATCCTTCTCAAATTTATAGATCATATTTCTTCATACAATAGCATGAATTTTGTTACCCTGAAAATGCAAATAGTTAATTAGAAGAAGAGAAGAAAAAAAGGAACTGGATAAAAAAAATGAAGGAAAACTAAATACAGAATTTTCACACCAACATGTTATAACAAAAAGCACATAAATACAACCAGAATGAAAAACAATCATAAAAAGTATACTCGAAACCTAAATTATGGACACAAAATGTCTTTTATTTTATGAGAGGAAGATGGTAGATGAAGATAATGAAAAACAAATTGTCTATATATAGGAAAAAAAATCATGTCAAGATCAATTTTGAATGGCTCATAAAATATAAATGAGTCATGATCTATTTTGATTGGTTAAGAAAAAAAATTATGAGTCATGATCCATTCTAATTGGTTGATAAAAATATTAAATGCAATGGATACATAATACACAACTAAGTCAACTTTCTTGATCAAAGGTCTAATGCATTGCAAAAAATTTGTTTGAGGAGCATTAAATGGTAGAAGCAAAATGAGGCGCCACGTGTACTTATGCTCATAGAAGTATCCTTTTGTATTATATAAAGATTTAGTGTGCGTCTTATAAAAATCCAAATATCACAGACTTGACTTCTAAATAACACTTTTTTTATTGCATCCAAACATATTTTCACTAGAAGAAAACAAATCAAATGGATCTTCACCTTCCATTGAAATAATGAAAAAGAAATATTGATGAGGGAAAAAAATAAGATAGAGAAGAAAAACTGGTGATCGAGTGGAGAGGGAGAAAATTCCTAATACTTTGAAAACTACAATTTCTAAAAAAAATTTGTCAACAAGAGATAATGATCAACCACTAATAAAATCATATAAGTTCATTATCACTTAATATATGTTAATATAAGACACGACAATGAATTCATAAATATTTTAGAAAGGTAAAATTGCATATTAGAATTTTCCAATTACACTCATGATATTTTTAATGATTAATTTTTTTAAATAAATATATCAATGACATTAAATGTACAAAATGTTAGTGATTGATTACTAAACAATTTTATGTGCTTATTTTTTTCACCGTACCATTAAAGTAGTAAGTTTGTTATTACTACTATGTAAACCAAATAATTATTTTATCTATTTGGTCTATGGGTGTTAAGAGTCTCACATCGGATAGGTGATGACCTGACAATGTGTTTATAAATGGGGGCAATCCTCACATCACAAGCCGGTTTTGTAGGGTTGTGTTAGGCCCGACCATGGTTTTTAAGAATGGGTGCAACAAAGTTGTTTAAAGGTTCATAATTACATACTGAATATGTTTCTTACAAGTTGGTACACATTTTTACTAAAAAAATTAGTTTTGTAAATATTTATATAAAAAAACTCCAAAAAAGATATATGAAAAAAACATTTGCATACCTTATTTATTAAAGGATGCGAGATTTTACTTAACTCTAACAAACTTGACATTAGAGAGGAAAATTGAAATCATAATTATTATTGTCGAATTCAAGAACGTGAGGCAAAAGAAGTGTTCAAATTGAAGTGTGAAAATATTTTGGAGATATATGCATTGCGTGGATCACCAAACTTAATAACAAATTTATAAGGTCAAATAAGTTTTTTGGATGAGTGTTACAAGAATCACTTTAATTCTTACATATAAAAACAAAAAGAATTCTATGGTGCAGAAATAATAATTTAAAGATAATACATTTAATAATTCAGTACTTACATCTTTAAAAAAATCACAAATTATACGTACCGATATTTTTTAACAATTTAATTAGGATTGATTTTTTTCTTTTAAATACCATAAGACTCAATATAAAGTGAAGACCGGAGAGTCAATATTGTACTTGATAATTATCATAAAATGCATGTTTTATATGTAAGAGTGAAGATTCAATTTATTCTTTGGGAAATATTATAAGTAACACATATCTTTAGAGAAGGAAATCAAGTGGCGGATTCTCTTGCAAACTTTGGATTAACCATGGACTCTTTTGTTTTCTGGTCTAGCATACCTTTGTTTGCAAGGGAATATTATGTAAGGAACATGACTGGTATTCCAAATTTTAGGTTTTCTTCTCATTGAGGAAGTCTTGGTTTGGTCCCCTTCCTCATTTTGTAATCTCTCTTTTTTGACTAATATATATTTTGGGGGTTGCTAGCGTCTTTGCTACACCCTTTTTGGCTTAATAAAAATGTATTTCAAAATTACGCTGTTATGGGTATGAACAAAATTAATTATCGATGAGGAGACCTATTTCAAAATAAGAAAACATGCTTTTGTATCCACGCCTACATGTGTTCTGGGTCGGTTTTCATTGTAATCTATTACTCGATGCAATCAAGTTTCATTAGGTTGGATCAACAAATAATAGCACATAACTTTTTAACAAATATCTTAAATATATATATATATATAATTAAAAGGTTTGTCTAACATGTGCAATATTGCATATGTTAAAGTAACTAAAAGCGGCAACTATTTATTGAAAAACAACAATTATTTATTAAAAAATTATATATTAATAGAAAATACACAAGTTCCAAATCAAACATACTACTTTAAACTTCTTAACATGTGCAAATTTGCACATGATATAAAAACCCTTTAATTAAATGACATTATATATTATAAAAAAACTGAAGACTTGGACTAGATTCTACTGTTTAAAATTTGAACACTTGAATTTAATTGAAACACTTTGAATCTCTAAGGCATGGACCTAATATATAATAGTGTGAACATTAGGACAGTGACAAGAAGAAACGTGTTGTATAGCTGAAGTACAATGTTAAATGAGCAGAGGTGGATACATCGATGCCTGAATGAAGTAAAAAATAAGCAACGGTCCCACATCTTTGTGAACAAGTGTGGGTAAAGAAGTTAGTTCATGAGAGTAGGATCTGTTTTTGAACATGGAATAAAGGCACTCTTACTTGAACATATATGGAAATGATTGACGTTATGAGTAGGAGGAAGATTAATTTTATGTGCCAACAAGAAACTAAGTGGGTGGGTGAAAAGGCGAAAGAATTAGATAGTTCAGTATTTAAGCATTGTAAACTGGAATAGTTAGATCAAGAAATGGTGTAGGCATTATTGAGGATAAGGAATGGAAAAAAGATATTTTGAATGTAAAGAGGATAGGGAGATTGGATCGTAGCCCACAAATTTGTAGTTTAATAAGACATCTTTAATTTATTTTTTTGAAAGGAAATAAGACATCTTTAATGTTATTAGTGTTTACTCACCTTGGATAGGTTTGAAAGAATATCCTAAAGTAAAATTTTGGAAGGATTTGAAAGGCTTAATTAAAGTGTAAGGAGTGTTTGATAACTTTTGAAGGTGTGAATGAGGGTATAACCTTGGGGAGAAAAACGCATTTGGTAAATCCATCCTAGATTTTTTGTTGTCTTTTAATCTTACTTTAGGAAAAGAAAAGGGAATATTATTACATACAAGAGTGAGATATCATGTTCTCAGATAGATTTATTTCTTATTGGCAATTCTGACATAAATATTTGTTTGGACTTAAAGTTTTACCTGGAGAGAGTATGATTATCCAACATATAATATTGGCTATGGATGTAAGGGTTAAGAGAAGACCAAAGATGAGATGTCATGATTGGGATACAAGGATCAAGTGGTGGAATTTAAAGGATGAAAAACATAGTGTTTTCCTACAAAAGATTTTAAAGGAAGGTTGTGCAAAACTACATAGAAGCGAAAATGATATGTGAAACAAGATGACGTATGAGATTAGCAAAGCAGCAAAAGAGACACTAGGAGAATTAATAGATTTTGAACCTAGCTAGGAGTAAAGAATCTTGGTGGAACCAAAATGTTCAAATTAAAGTGAGAATCAAAAGAGAATGTTTTAAAGTGTGGTACACGTGTAAAAGTACAAATATGTAGGAAAATTATAAGAGAGCTAAGAAAGGGACGGATAAGGCATTGAATGCAGCAAGATCACAAGTTTTTGATGAGTTATACCAATCCTTACACGCCAATGAGGGAGAAAAGTTTATATATATTCTTGCTAAGGGACAAAAAAGTAAGAAAAGATATATGGATCAAGTGAGGTGTATTAAAATGGAAGCAAGTAAAATTATTGTCCAGAAAAGAGATATAAAAGGTACATGGAAGTAGTATTTTCAAAAATTATTTAATGAAGGTTATGACATATATATTACCATAATCGAACATGATAGACATCAGAGAGGAGAAACTATAACTATTATCATCAAATTCAAGAACACAAGGTAAAAGAAGTGTTGAAATGGGAAAACACCCAATACCAAATTTTATATCAAACAGACCTCTCCATAAGGTAATTAGTCAATTTTAAACTAAGGTAATGATTACAGTGATTAAAAGTTCATAAATATCTCAAAAGTAGGGATAATATTTAGAGACTTGCATGTTACATATCAATATATTTCTACAATTGGTACGGGTTCGAAGTGAGTATCTATATCTCTATTACCCGCACCATATCCGTATTTTGAAATTGAGGAAAATCCAAACCCAGACAAAGGAGAAAATCTGTCAAATCGAGATGAGTTCAGTCGGGTATCTGTGTGTACAAGTTTTATTGCCATGCCTAAGTTTCACGAGCCAATCATGGGCTACCATAGATCTTATAAAAAACCATTTTAAAAAGGTGAATTTGAAAATAGTAAATATAAGTTTTTTTTTTAAACGTCAATGTAAAATAGTCTTGGTCCAAATATCATTATGTTGGAGAGATTGAAACAGTTGTCATTTATTTTAATGACAAATGTTAGTAATTATTTGTTACATTAATCTTTACTCTTTCGTTTCAGTTTGACCACAGTATCTCAAACTTCTTATTCCTTAACTCAAACCATTTGAACTATTCAACCCCTTGAAACAATTTATTAGTTAGGATAAAGATACTAATTTAAAATAAAATATAGTTGCAAACTACATATACTTTATATTTTTAAAAGCAAATATCTTAATACAACTATATAATATTTTTTACGAAAACTACACAAAATTACAAGTTATATTTTTTGTAAAAAAACTTTACAATTTATACTAAAGTTACTTTAAATTTATATATCAAATAACTTAAATATTCACTAACTTTGTGTAAATTAATTTTCAATTTAAAAAATATATATATAGTTAAACTTATATAAATACGTAAATTCTTCGAGTAAAAGTAAATAAAATATGTACGTTAATTTCTCGTGCTTCATGAGAACAGGTTTATACAGCAATATATAGAATAGAAAGAAAGAATTTAAATACGAGTGTATGCACGTAAGAAAACAATAGCTTGAGTAAAACAGAGATAAATTCAAGGTTACCTAATAAAGTAGGCACACCAGATAGCTTTTCACTATTTTTTTTTAGACAGCAAATATTATTCTTCGTTGAGAGGGCGTAGGAAACGCCAAGTACTCGCAAAAATGAACAGAGGATGAATACAAGAACCAACAAAGGCAACACGCCTGCACCCAAAAAATCATGAGGCCAAGGTGTACACTAGGTTGCCTTAATCAAAGACCAAACCCAGCAAAGAATCACGATAAACCGTGGTGCTGCCTACACGATAGTACCCCTGTCTCACAATCTAATGCCCACAAATATCCTCTAAAAAGTCGCAGCTGCACAGCAGCAAAGCTGCACTACAACAGGCCGAAATACCTGCAACTAAAAAACAAAAAAGCCAAGCGGACGCAACAACAATTATGAACATACAGAAGCCTCCCAGCCAGCTGCTACATCACGTAATAGCAGGTTAACATGAGGCCAACACACCCACAGATAATGCAAACAACATAAGGTTAATGCATGACCTACTATCGATGCCACAAAACTGTCATATATAGATTTCCACTATGTATATCTTGATTAATTTGTTCACATTTTCTGTTCTTTAATTGATTAATTTTTCACGTTATCTAGATTAGTGAGCATTCATGACATCATTTTGTAGCAGTTCCAATATCTATTTATTTTCGCGTTAAATAAATAATGGCTTGGGAACTCCTTTACAAATAAGCTTAATTTTTTAGTTTGAGTTAAGCTAAAAGAAGCTTTTTTGGATTAAGAATTGAGTCGTAACTTTAATGTCATTTTTTTCGTTGTATTGCATATATTCTCTTACTATCATTATGACAAAGACAGAAGTGAAAATAAGCATGTTTCAAGACATAATGATATTTTTTTTAAGGCCAGAACATGTTGTAATTGTCATTGATGAGAATTAGAACAAATGGCATGTCATTATGCAACTTTAAAGGGAAAAGATGCACTTAAAATGCATTAAGAGGTAACATAAAACTTCAAAATAAAAACATATCTCCACTGAGATATATTTGTTAGTGTTGTCTCCACTGCACTTTTCTTTGTGTACTCCTTTGTTGTTGTTTTTTAAGCAACACAAGTCAAATACTGCTTGGAATTCTGGGGTGACGATTTTAGCATCAGGGTGCAAATGACATGGACGAGGCAATTATTTTTATAAAAGTTTCTTAGACAAATAATTTATTTCAAATGGTTCCAAGATCAGTTATCTCTCTTTTTCTCAAAATGAAATGCTTATGTAAAGGAAGTGGAGAGAAACTACTCATGTTATTGATGAAGATGTGAAGAAAAACAGTACTTCACTAATAAAAAATAGGGATAAGGGTGATACATTTGAAGACTATTACACATTAAGAAATTTAACACATTCCAACCTTGATAACAAGGTTGTTTTCGAGGGGTGTGTTTTTTAGGATATAGTAAAGGCTGATTAGAGTAGTTTAAGTAGTTAAGAGGTACTTTTTGGAAGATATAGTAAAGAACAAACTAAGAGTTACTAACTTTACAATACCATTCAGCATTTTCCATATTTTTTAGGCTGATATGTTTAAATATAAAGGATTCTCATATAAAGCTAATATATTTTCTCTCTCTTCAACGTGCACACATATGCAAGGTGTTAATATTAATTGCGTGACTTCACATTTAATATGCAGATCTGCGTATAGGTGACGATGACTTGAAGAACCTGTGTTTGATTGAAATTGAAATGCTGCTTCAGGAAAACGGATGGTCTCTTACTGAATTCAAATCTATGCCCAGGCCAAACGCAGCAGACGTGCCAACTTTCACAAACAAGCTTATCGTTGATGAGCTAAATTACAACAATGATGAACTGAAAAGACACACACTAATATGTTACTGATGTTGACTGATGAACAAAGATGTGTGCATGACAAGATCATGGAGTCCATTGGTTCTGACGACGGTGGTTTCTTCTTCTTATATGGTTACGGTGGTACTGGAAAAACCTTTATATGGAAAACATTGTCGGCTGCTGTTAGATCGAAGGGGTTAATTGTATTGAATGATGCATCCAGTGGTATAGCGGCTCTTCTATTACCAGATGGAAGAACCGCGCACTCGACGCTGACAGTCCCTATTAAGATTAATGAAGCATCATCGCTTACGATGGAAAAGGATAGTCTTAGGGGAAGACCTGGTGCGTACTGCAAAGTTGATAATTTGGGATGAGGCTCCAATGATGCACCGATGGTGTTTTGAGGCAGTTGACCGATCAATGCGTGATATCATGTCCAAGAATGATCCCTTAAACGAGTTTAAACCTTTTGGTGGAATGACAGTAGTTTTAGGTGGTGATTTCAGGCAGATATTGCCTGTTGTCCGAAAAGGATCGAGGCAGGATATTATTGATGCCTCAATCAATTCATCAAAGATATGGGCTTATTGTAATGTGTCGAGGCTTACTGTTAATATGAGATTGGGTGCATCTTCGGTACCTGCAGAGCAGTAAGAAATTGCTAATTTTGGCAAATGGATACTCTCAATTGGAGACGACAACGACGCTTCGAATGAGAATGGTGAAATGAAGGTAGAAATTCCTGAAGATTTGCTCATATCAAACACAAAAAATCCGTTGATGTCACTTATAGACTTTGTGTATCCCGATTTGAATGATAATCTTGGTGACCCGCTATTTTCCAAGAAAGGGGAATACTCGCACCAACGCTTTATTCAGTTGAGCATGTTAACGAATATATGATGTCACTGGTTCCAGGTGAAGAGAAAGAGTATTTAAGCTCTGATTCTGTTTGTCGATTGGGTGAAAATTCTGATGTCCAAAGCGAGTGATTCACAACGGAATTTCTTAATGGTATTAAGAGCTCTGGAATTCCAAATCACCGGTTGAAACTAAGGTGGGATGTCCAATTATGCTGATGAGAAACATCGATCAGGCCAATGGACTGTGTAATGGTACGAGGCTAACAGTTACACATCTAGGGAATAGCACGATAGCTGCTACCGTAATTACAGGAAAAAGGGCAGGTATCAGGGTATTCATTCCCAGGATGAATCTTACTCCAAGTGATCCAGAACTACCCTTCAAATTCAGGCGCATGCAGTTTCCATTGACGCTTTGTTTTGCAATGACAATAAATAAAAGTCAGGGTCAATCTTTATTTCGAATGGGAGTTTATCTTCCTAAGCCCGTGTTCACGCATGGACAACTCTATGTTGTTGTCTCTCGAGTTACTTCTAGAAAAGGTTTGAAGCTGCTCATCTTGGATGAAGATAATAATGTTTGCAAGGAGACCACAAATGTTGTGTATCGTGAAGTTTTTTAAAAAGTATGATCATTGGTTATGTTTTAGAATTGTTGTTGCTATAATTTAGAAAACTAAAGTTGCGTATTGTTTGGAAGTCATTTTTTTTAATTTCTTTGTAAGGCGTACTGGTCATTACGGGACATGCAATTTCTATATAAGCAGATCCTCCTGCCATTGACTTTTAATTGACGCACTTTTTAGGTATAACAATACGTGGAACTTTTTTTTTACATCGTTGTTACCCTAAAATACAATATTTACATTAAACCATTGGTTTTATAAAAAATAAAAACAAATAACAATCGGCGTTTCTATAGCCCAAACTATATTTATACACACCCGTAAAAAGTTTAACGTTTGCATTCACAGACTAGGTGTATGCATCTGACACTGACTATTATATAAAAAAAATACAAATTTTTAGTTTTTATGATTAATAAAATACATTATGTCAACAAATAATAATATACAGTACGCCGGCGTATTTTTGCAAAAATATTGCATATGCTAAGTTTATCAATGAGTACATCTTATACTACAAATAATTAGTATAAGTATAAATTAAAATACTTTAATCTTTATGTGCAATGTTTAAATATTTTAAAATATATACAAAATTAACAAAATTAAGATGATATTTTTTTCCATATCAATTTTAAATTATAACCACACTTATAACTTTAAGATAACATAATATAAAATCTATACATTTGATGAAAAAAGTTTTTTATTTCCCCGTGCTTGGCACGGGTCACTATACTAGCTTTTAATTATTTTGGATCTCTCGTTAAATGATACTACCCTAGTATTTTTTTTCAAAATGATAGCTAATTGCATTTTTAATTTCTTTAATTCATACTTCTCTGGTTTTTTTAAGGGGCCTAGTTGCTTTATTCTTCCAAATCAAGTCTTTTTTCATTAGTGATCTTTTTATTTTCTCATTTCCATTATGCATAGTAAATCACAAGTTAGTGTCGGTGAATAATTTATGGGGTTAAATATGTTTTTGGTCCCTATAAATATGTCAACTTTTTGTTTTAGTCCCTCTAAAATTTTCCTTCAACTTTTAGTCCCTATAAAATTTTCAATCACTACTTTTGGTCCTTATTTTTAATTTAATTTTTGTATTTTTTTAATGAAATTGTGCAGAAATATGTAAAATATTCTAAAAAAAATTCCTAAAAAAAATTAGAATTTTTAAAAAAAAACACAAATTAAATATGAATTTTTAACCATAAAAAATATAAAAATTCATATTAAATTCATGTTTTGTTAAAAAATTCTAAATTTTTTTGGGAGTGATTCTTATAATATTTTGAATTTTTCTGGAAAATTTTATTTAAAAATATGAATTCTACATATGAGTTTACTTTAAAAGAGGGACCAAAAATGAAGATTGAAAATTTTAGAGGGACTAAAAGTTGAAGGAAAATTTTAGAGGGACTAAAACGAAAAAATGACATATTTATAAGGACCAAAAATATATTTAACCCTAATTTATGCGTACCCTGCATTGATTGAAATAGCAGAGACGCAGAGTTGTAGGCTTCCCCACCTTCCTTCCTTGTGAGTACGGCAAGGGAGCCGTTTCTGGTATCACAACTCCAATTATTGAATAAGGTAGTCAATAATGTTTTGTCTATTATATCATTTTGTATTATAAGACATATTTTTAAAAGACTTACTTAGTCATAACTCCAAATCATTTTAGTTTGGGAGAATTTTAAAAGACTTACTTAGTCATAACTCCAAATCATTTTAGTTTGGGAGAAAACAAATTGAATAATAGTATATTCTTAAAATAATTAGGGTCAAATGTGTTTTATCACCCTAATTTATTGGGCCTCATTCATCAAATTAGCCATTTTTCACCCCAATTTTACATTAAATATTGCACTTTACCTTTTATATAACTTTACTGTTAGTTGTTGACTACGAAACCAAAAAATAAAACATAGAACGGCTTAAAATTTATCCAACCAAAAATTTAATAGAACATCAAACGAATTTTCCATTCCTAGTATCGCAATCATGAGAGAATTACAGTGTAATCTCTTACTCTTTTTTCCAAATCTTCAACGTTTTGAAGCTCCAACATAAACACAAAACAAAATGTATTATATTTCAACTTGTTTTTTTTTTTTTGAAACAGCATATTTCATTGAATGCCTTGCAAAAGAAGTGCATAAGCCTAAAAGTGTTACAAAGCATCAGTGGCTTGGCCTAGCAACACCACACAAAAACATGGGAGCCAATAAACAGCCAATGAGTATTTCAACTTGTTAAAAACTAAGAGAATCTATACAGGATGAATTCTCCTTATCAATTAATCATTATTATCAATTTAAGCATACTTGATGTTAGGGTGGCCAATGTCTTTATAAGTTATTTTATCTTGGTAATTACTATTGGCCAGGTCTCAACTGGTTTTATCAACAAATATAAATCGTTAAATATATATGCCCTCACCAGAACATACGAATGTTCTGAGTTTACTTCATTCAACCACTGTCACACAAAACTCAATTCAATCTAAACAAGATTGATGCTACACATACACGCTGTTTTCCTCATTATATATTACACAAACGTTTCACTTGAATCTGCTACACATAGACCACATACAATGCAAAAGAAACTAAGCATCGATGAAATTCTTAAGCACAAATAAAAGAACACAGTCAAGAGGCATTCTGATTAAAACAGGACTAAATATAGAACACAGTCGCAAACAATAGATAATACGACAAATCCAGATAAATTAACATATCATCTATCAAGAACACTGAACACAAGCAACATCAGAAATAAAATGAAAACTACAGCATCATCTCCCATATTAACCAATCTTGCAAGTTAAATCACCTAGAGTACCCTGGACTGCGGCTTATGCTCCTGCTGTAACTCCTACCTCGATCAGGGCTTCTTGATGCATAAGGCGATCTATAAGGGGATCTATAAGGAGATCTAGAGTATGAACGTCTCCTATACCTTTCGTCTCTTGGTGAGATTGACCTGAATTATAATGGAACAGGCCATAGTAAGAAACAAATACAGGAAATGATATACACCAGAAATAAAGACTTAAGTCACAAGTTAATCCAGTAACAAACCTGGAATATCGCCTTCTTCTTGGTGAAGGTGTATAGTCTGGACTACGAGAATAAGTTCGTGCATAGCGTGGTGAACGAGAACGACGACGTGGAGATCGCCTATAATCATATGACCTACACCAGAGATAGATTGAATAGGAAAATTGAATTAGAAATAATTCACAAATGAGATAGACAAAAAAATGCAATTTCAAAATAATACCAACACTTATATTAACTTTGATATTATTAGAGATGGTCAATAATCTATATTCTTACCTCCCACGTTCTCTTGCTCTCATTTCTTGAGGTTTCTTTCTGTTTTCTTCAGCAAACACCACAGTTAACTCACGACCAAGAAGAACTTGACCATCCATGTGATATTTCGCATCTGCAGCATCAGCTGGATCCACAAATTGAACAAACCCAAAACCCCTTGGCTCCCTGGAACATAAGATCCAAATGCATCAAGAGATAGGATATGGCATATCAAATAAACACACCTGCATACTGAAGTAGTGTGGATGGCAGATATTCATTATTCAAAAATATGATCGCGTCGCCGGACAATCACAAGTCACACTCTCAACTTTCCACAGAATTCAATAATAAACACCACACAATTCTAACCTTTTAGAAGCCAAAATATTGAGATGAAAATCTTCAATACTTGAACTTCAAGACTTGAACTTCTTTCAAATGAGTTCAAACTCAACCTTCCGGAACACTAACATCACCCTGAACTTCAACTCTTACTACTACTTGGTGGTGTCTTCTTTATGACACTCTTATTACTTCATTCTTGTCTTCAATACAATACTCTTATTACTTCATTCTTGTCTTCAACACTTTCAATAAAAAAAAACAAACCAAATTCCCATAAATGATTGGGTTATAAATTACTGTTTATTGATAATGAAGTGGCAATAGGAGGGGAAAAAAAGCCACCATAAAATTTTACAAAAAAAAATCCCAAGTCGTCCAGGACATAAACATTAAACACAACTTCATAGCACAAAAATTTCAAAACTTCGAAATGATGAAATAAACAGCAAGAGTCAATTCAGGCATCTCAAGAAACAAAATAGGCTATGAAGGCTATCAACTATGTTTCAGCCAATGAAAATATACTCACCCAGTATAATAATCACGAGGCAGGTAAACATCCTTGACAGGACCAAACTGACCAAATGGATCATGCAGATCTTCTGGCCTGCAAACCAAGTATAACATTTGAAAAACCAAATCAGTCTAGTAAATGTCATGCTAAAAGCAATAACAATAGTGCAGTATCAATCTTATCCTTCAATTTAGTTTATGCTATTATTAAAATGTTAGGAACTAAGTAAATTGACAGATTTACATATACTTTAGGACTAGATTAACAGATTTGGTACCCTTAAAGGACTATTTACTATATTAATACAATTTCAGGACTCAATCGAGGAGAGTAATCATTTAGTGACTAGCGCATGTATGGTATCACTAAGTTTTCCAGAATCATAGTGGAGCGGAGCCACCATGATTTTGCTGTAGCTACACTTTGTGTGTGATATTGACAATTCTGCCAAACATGCATGGATTATTCAAAAAAATAATAATAATCATGAAACAATAGCAAAACAAAAAAACAATTATAAATCAAATCAAATAACCAACTACAAAATTCTGAAATCCATTACCTGCAATCTTTGGCCAGGTTTCGGACGAGAAGACTAGTAGGCAAATCCCTATCACGGCCACCTCTATAGCGTCCTCCATACCGGCCTCTCGGACTCGGACTGCGTCTCCTTCCTCCACCGTAACGCCTTGGAGGTGAAGGACTGTAACTGTAACTTCTTCCCCTCATCTTGATCTCGTTACACCTATATATATCATCCCACAACAAAAAAAATCTCTTAACAACCTTAATTAATTGATAAAACTATAAAATTAGCGAAAATTAACAACTATAAAAACAATTTCGATGCCAACTTTAATTCATCAAATTCAACGTTAATTTATAATTCAGCAATTTCCTTACAGAATCAACGCTGATTTAAAAAACTCAACGCTACAAACACAATTTAAACACAAATCATAACATTAATGGCAAAATTAACAATTAAAACAGAGAAATTAAATCATGATCTTCACATGCAGATATAAATAATTTTTTACAGAAATTTCTGAAGATAAACTATATGTAAAGAATCATTATGAATCAGATGAATATAAAAATCGGAATTGAGAATTTTACCTGGTTCAGAAATTGCGAAACGAATCTCGGTTGCAGAATTTGGACGCAGAAAAGTTTGATTTTCGCTTTGCAGATTCGTTTTCGATCGTTGTATTTGTAACCATCTCGTGTGTTCGAGAAACTTCTACCTCGATGGGTAATCATTTGGTACATGAAGGTGCATGGGTTACCGTGGGGATCTTCTACGATCACGTGTTATTATGCAGACACGTAATCAACATCTACATTAATAAATGAGTATTACTTTTCCCACCCTATAGAATTCTCGCGCGCCATGTGTTTTTTCCAAAAATGCCCTCATACAGATTTTAAAATTTGAATTCATGTTTACTATTTCGAATTTTATAATCCGGACAATTCTTATGTATAATCAGCCATCAGACTCTCTCACATTTCAGCATTTTTGAGTTTTAATTTTAAAAACAACAAAAAAATTAAGTAAAAAATGCTAAGAACTGTCAAATAAAATCATAAAAATATAAAAATACCATAAAAAAATTCTAAAATTCAAATAAAACTAGTGCAAATTTTTTCGGATTTTACTGAGAATATGAATAATTAAAAAAAATGAAAAATGGGTCTAAACGATAAAATTTGGGATTTTGAGGGGCGGAGTCCTCTAAGAAGTCCCTTCTACGGGCATGTCGTCTTTCATGTCTTCCATGACTTCAAATTCTTGTTTCCTTTTTTCCCGGAGTGGGAGTATCATCACAAATAATTGGATTGTGCTCATTTGTTGGTTTCTTTGGCGGTTTCGGCTCCTTGGACACGAGTTCATTGAATGCGTCTTGTCTATCCAAAAATTCAAAATGTCATTTCTCCACCTCACCAATCTTGTTGTTCATCCACTCCATACAACTCGGCTGTAACGGACAACCTTCTTTCAAAATAACATGAAGATAGTGGTCGGAAATTAAGCAAAGACACATGATGTTGGATTGTGACTTAAGTGGTGGAGCACTTCGGATTGGGAAATATGTCTCACATATACCTTTTTCGAGCAAAGTCAATAGAACAACGGGTCTATTGTAGCAAGTAGCAATAATGTGACCCATATCTGGAGTGGTCAACCACTTATCTACCAGCACAATACCACTTTCTACTTTTTGGACATTCAATATTTTGTTATACTTTGGGTTCTCCGTACTATTTTTTTTAGGAACTTTCTCCAATCTTAAATATAAAAAAATAAATATTTCTTTTTATCTTAATTTAAAGAAAATATAATTTACTTTTGACTCTATTTAATGTTGTTTATTCTAAAATACATTTTGATTCATGCAAGTTTTAATTTTTTAATGACTTTTTTATTCTCATGAAACAAGTTTCAATAGATGGCACTTTTGATAATGTCGTTTTATTATTTTTTTTGGTTACAAAATGTTATATTATTTATGAAACCAAGAAAAATACTTGCATATAACGAAAATTTTGAATTGAAGTATTTTTGTTATAATTGTGATCGGAGAAAGTAATGTGATTAGGCAAAAAAGTAATAATTTTATCAAGAGTAGAAAATTACAATATAGGTAATCATATCTGTTTGATATATTGAATGATTGATAGACCA
Organism: Medicago sativa; assembly: GCF_051527215.1. Lineage (NCBI taxonomy): Eukaryota > Viridiplantae > Streptophyta > Magnoliopsida > Fabales > Fabaceae > Medicago > Medicago sativa. Next base: position 53,381,002 of record NC_140749.1, read on the forward strand.
AATCTAATATGAACTCTTATCAATTAGTTAATTTTTTAAGAATATATAAATTATTTTATAATGTTTTTATTTTTTAGGTGTAATTGTACTTTTGTCAACTATTTTATCACTACTAGAAAAATAGTTATCTCTTTACAAAAATTTAACTTTTTGATCCGAATAAATTGTGATTTATTGTTTCAATTTTAAATACGAAGATAAAACACCACATATAGCAAAATTCTAAATAGAAGCAAACAAAAACAATGATATTTGAAAAACATGTGAAAATGTAAAAACTTTCTAAGGAATTTTAAATAAAATGTAGCCTTTGCTTAGTAAAATATCCCTTTTACTCTGCTTCGTTTCACGAGTTAAAATATTCTCAATTTCTTCTATCTGAAGATATAAAGACACAATAAAATTTTAAAATAATTAATGACTATATTTTATTTGTATTTTTTCTAGATGACAATATCCATCTATTTTTATAAATGGAGATGATTCTAACTCCCATTAGAGTGTACCTTTTTATTTTCATTAAGTCAGATCAGGGGTGCAAATAATAGTTCCATAGTGTTTCAATTTGTATAACCGAGCCTATATAAATCAAGCCCATTTCATAATCATCTTCTTCGCTTCAAACCTAAAACCCTTGTAAACCCTGCTCTGCTTCTTCTTCTTATTCAACCCGCCTCAACCGAAACGCAAACGCAAAAGCTACTTTCTTACCATAACAAGGTAAGAACTTCTCGAAATAAGCCATGGCACCGCGTTCTGAAAAATCGCTTAAGCATAAGAACAATGATAAACCTAAAATCGATAAAGCTTCTAAGAAAATTTCCAAACCTAAAAGCGGCGACGTTGTGAAGAAGTCAGAATCTCTCGCTATGCAGCTTGAAGATGAAGTTCCTGATTTTCCACGAGGTTATCAATGATTTTCTCTCGTTTAGTTAATTCTGCTTCAGTTATCGTTAATTTGATTTTAATTTCTCAGTTTTTGTTGATTTGGATTTGAACGTGGATTTTAGGCGGTGAATTTAAGGTGAAGCGAAGTAGGGATGATTATGACAAATTTGGCGATGATGATGACTCGAAGAAAGTGTGGAAGACGAAAAAGAAAGGGAAAAAGGTGTTTAAAAAGAGCGATGAAGCTGAGAGTGATTGGGGCTTACTTTCAGGTGCTGGTATCACCGGAAAATTGCCGCGATATGTCAATAGAGTTACTCTCAAGGTAACATGAAGTGATTTTTTGTAATGGAGTATGCATTTTGATTATCAATTTTATTAAATTTTGAATTTTACTATGTATTTTATGTCAATAGAGTTACTCTCAAAATGTTAGCTATTGCATTTTTTTAGTTTGGTGTAATGAATGGTTTATTAATCTTTGTATAAAGTTGAAATTTAATCAGTAACTCTAGTAAGTACATTTTGGGTTTCACGCGTGAAATCACTGAGTCACTGTGATTTTGGTGGACATTGAGATACCAAACACGCACTAAAGAACACTAGATTTACTAAGAAACTCAGTAAGTACATTTTAGGTATCACGGGTGTAATCATGGTGAGTCGATTTTTCAAAATCACAGCGACAATTTTGGCAAACATTGTGATACCAAACATGCACTAAAGAACACTAGATTTTGCAAAATCACGGTGAGTCGATTTTGCAAAGTCACAGTGACAATTTTGGCAGATATTGATACCAAACATGCACTAAAGAACATTAGATTTATGATATGGATTATTGATCTTTGTAAATTTGAAATTTACTAAGTAGCTCTTAGTAAAGAACACTAGACTTATGACCTGTGTGATGCATGGTGAAGGAAGTTATGGAAACAATAATTTTAAATTTGTATAGAATAAATGTAAATGTAAATTGTGAAATGCATCTATGTGTAAATAAAGTTTTCACAGCAAAGGAGAATTGTAAGGAAACACTTTTTACTGCGAATGTTTGGCATTAAACATTTTGAGGTGAATACCATTTCATATTTAGTAGACTGCAATGCACAACCTAGGTGTGTTGGGTGTATTATTTTATTTTTTCTTTTTAAATATATGATTTAAAGTTAAAAGAAAATTCAAAGATGAACAATTGATTATATAAAGGCCAGATTGCTACAGAAACATGTGTATGATAATTTAGTTTCATAGAATAGAATACAAAAGCTGTAATTATGTCCTTTTATTTGTAAGTGATACAAATAATATATAAGATACAAATATATCTATAGCAATTATTAATATTATGATAAAGAATTACAAAAATATAATATAATAAATTAATGAAATATAATAACGTGTAATTGAAACATGTGATCACTAGGAAACAAGAAAATTTTGGATTTTATGGTTGACTGCTGAGTTTGTATATTTATACTTTATATATTTATGTCATTCTAAATCAATTAGCCGTCGAGTAATAGTTTTATCCTAATTTTACAAGCCAGAATGTTTAAATCGAGCTTTTTAATGTCATTCTGGTCTTTTTTTTTTTGAATTGTTGATGTCATACCTTGAGATTCTTTGTGTGCGTGTGCTTAAAGTTTTTTTGCTCATTCATGAATTCCAGAATATAACTCCTGGAATGAAGCTGTGGGGAGTTGTTGCTGAAGTAAATAATAAAGACCTTGTAGTTAGTTTACCAGGGGGTTTACGTGGTATTGTTAATGCTTCAGATGCATTAGATCCTATTTTCGATGACAAAACAGAGGTGTGTAATAGGCTTTTTTTTTTTGTGAAATTGCCTAACTTCATAATAATTTTTCCCTGTTTTGGCTTACCTCTGTTTCTCTCTCTGTATCATCAGGTTGGAGAAAGTTTTCTCTCTAGTGTATTTTGTGTTGGGAAGCTAGTTTCTTGCATTGTGCTTAGATTGGACGATGACAAGAAAGAGAAAGGACACAGGAAAGTTTGGCTTTCTTTGCGTCTTTCTTTGTTGCACAAGAACTTCAACTTGGATGTTGTCCAGGAAGGCATGGTATGTCATTATTATATGTATCAAATTATTTGTAATTCAATTTATTTTCATTCTTGTCATCCAGCGTAGGATTTAGTTAACTGCTATGATTTTAAGGTGTCATCAATTATGACATGCTTTATGTGATAATTGACATGAAAGAGGTTTCAAATTTTATGTGAGAAAAAGGTACGAATCAAGACTAATGAAAGTTTTTATGTACAACTATAAGACCTACAATGTTGTATGAAATGTAGTGTTGTTGACCAAAAAGCCAACTCAAGAATAAACACTTTGTAAAAGATATGAGAATTTTGCAGTAGACGAGTGAAAATATTAGACGAGACTGGATTAGTCGTGATAAAATTAGAGAGAGGTGGGGTAACACCTCTTATAGAAAAGACGTGATAAAATTAGAGAGTTGGGGTAACACCTATTGTAGTAAATTTGGGTAAATCTCAACTAGGGTGGTTTGGACATGTGTGGGTGGAGAAGACCTGTACATTTTGTAGTAATGAGAGTATATCACATGGATGGTAGCCGCCAATCACTAGAAGCAGAGGAAAACCTAGAAAAATTAAGGAGAAGCCATTAATAAATACATAGAGGCCAAAGGTTTTATTATAGATACGGTTTTTGATAGAGCATTAAGGCATCGTTTGATCCATGTTGCCAGCTGTACCTTGTGGGACACGACTTGGGTTGTTCTCATTAATTATGATGTAGCTAATGAAAAATGCTATTAAATTCTTTATGTTTAAGAATGTTCTCAATGACATTTGAGAAATCCTATGCTTTTAAATCTTTTATGTAGAGAGGTCCAAGGAGTAGAGGAAAGCCGATCAAAATTAACGAGAACCTATTAATAAATATACGTAGAGGCCAAATGTTTTTCTGTAGATGTGGTTTATGATAGAGCATTAAGGCGTCGTTTGATCCATGTAGCCGACTCTACCCTGTGGGAACGACTTGTGTTGATGTCGTTAATTATGATGTAGCTAATGAAAAAGGCTGTTCATGTTTAAGAATGTTCTTAATGGCATTTGAGAAATCATATGCTTTTAAATCTTTACCTAGAGAGGTCCAAACACATTCTATACTTTTAAATCAGCTATTCGCATTCTAACAAGCTTTAAAAAATTTCTCTGCTGTTCATATCTTACACATTCTATTATGCTATTTCTATTCATAATGATAATTGCAATGCATTTCATATTATAATTTGATGTTGCTCATGGTCCATATGCCATTTTCAACTGCCTGAGTGTCATAGGACTTAGTGAGAGATGCGGATTTTGATTTTTTGCACTATATATATGTATATTCAGGTCCTTGCTGCATATGTGAAGAGCATCGAAGATCATGGTTTCATTCTTCATTTTGGTCTGCCTTCTTTCACGGGATTCCTACCTAAAGGTAGCACTACAGCTAAACACCAGTGAACTGTTGCAAAATGATGTTGATTTATCTTGCTTTGTATGGGCTTAATTTATGGTTTTCTATTCCATTTAATATTTTAAATGCTTGCAGAAGGCTGGAATGGAGAAGTTAGAATTGGGCAACATGTGCAGGGATTGGTTAAGAGTATTGATAAAGTTCGTAAAGTGATTTACTTGAGTTCCGACTCTGATACAATGTCCAAAAGTGTGGTATGATTTCTTTTTATTATTTATGTCGTCTAATATTATCTTTCTTTTATTGTTCTCATTTTCCATTTCGATTGATCATTTTCTTTGTGGATTTGGTACAGACGAAGGATCTCAAGGGTATGTCAATTGATCTTCTAGTTCCAGGAATGATGGTTAATGCCCGTGTGAAGTCAGTCCTTGAGAATGGTGTTTTGTTATCGTTTCTCACATACTTCACTGGAACCGTAAGTGCATCCTGCAATTCTATTAGTAGGAATTCATAAAGGATAGTTATAGAAACTAGAGATTATACTAAGAAATAGGGATACCAAGCTCCATACAAGTAGAGGTAGTCTGGGGTAGCCCTCGTTAATGTGAATTGGAGAAGAATGTATAGCCAAAAATTAACAATGGATATATTCTACTGTAAAAATAATAGTTTCTTCTATTAAAACATATCAGCTCATTCTTCTTTTTTTAAATATGCTCGTGTTAGGGGTCTATCAGACAATTTGAGTAAATAGTTTATTTGTAGCAAACCTAATATACCTACAAAACTAATTTTTGAGTCTTTTAATTGCAGGTTGATCAGTTTCATTTGCAAAATTTATATCCTGCAACAAACTGGAAGGATAAGTACATTGAATCTCAAAAGGTACTTTATAACTTACCTTTGAATGCAACAACTTGCACCACACTCAATGTTGGACATCATATCCCACTACTTATCCTAGTTATTTGCTTGATGCACCTTAATACTTCTGTTGCAAACTCTTTTTGTACTATGTAGCAGTTTAATTTCTGTACTATGTAGATTGTGTTGCTTATACCTTTGTATTAATTTCTGTACCTTAGACATTCACACATTTCTGTTTGAGATACTGTTCACGTGTTCTCAGATGATGCTGTTATGCGGGGTTAAAGTGGCATTTCTATATTTTAAGCTCCTTTTATGTTATCTAGGTTGTTTGTCGGATATTATTCATTGATCCATCAAGTAGAGCCGTTGGTTTGACGCTGAATCCACATCTTGTTCAGAACAGGGCTCCTCCTTCAGTAAGTTTGGTTGTCTTAAATTGTTACTGCTCGGATATTTCATCCCTTTAAATAGATGCTATCTTTTTTTTTACTGTTGTTCCCAGTAGTAACCATCCAATGTGGCTACATTTATGCATGTCCCGTGTCTAATGTTTCCGAAGTTAGATAGTTATTGAATATGATTTGGAGAAACTCCGGTAAGCAAAAAAAGGAAATAATAATATGGCCTAATCTGTTAACTGAAGGAAATTCCCCAATGGTTTTGATACAATTGGTAGGGCTTCCAGGACACAGGATTCACATTCACACAAGTCTCTACTTCAACAATGTTATTTCCCATGAACCAATTTATGCAATACATAATTTCCTTGCACACAAGTAGTAATGATAGTCTCAACTCTTTCTGTTAGGTCACAGGGAGCTTAAAAGGATGATAAGTTCTCAGATAAATGGTGTCTAGTAAAATATTGTCGAGTCTTATAATCATATCCATATATGAATTCCAACAATTTAAGTGGTTTATATTTTGTTATTTTAATTAAAAATCCTATTGACCCTACGGTAACAGAAGTAGGACTAGCACTAATACACACTACCATACTGGTGTGGAAACATTCCATTGATGTTTTCATAGTAAGGTTAAAGTCTGTGTGAAATTTTATTTGTTGGTTTTTGTTAGGTTTAGCTTCTTTGGTACGAGCAGTAATTTAGTTATGCGTTGCTAGTTTGCCTGGTTTCCTTGACATAAGTTTTTATTTTTATTTTTTTTTATTTTTTAAATGTTTCTATTTTCATCAACCGTTGTTGGATATTTGGCTAAGGCAGTTTTCTGTTAGTTTACGTTTATAATCTTGTATGCCATGTTAGTCTGAGGAATCAACATTGTTTTGCAGTATGTTAAAATTGGAGATATATATGACAACTCGAAAGTTGTCAGGGTAGATAAAGGATCGGGACTATTGCTCGAAGTTCCATCAATTCCAGAGTCAACCCCAGCTTTTGTCAGTGTATGTTGCTTTTCGATAACTTGTAATGTCACAACTTAAATATGAAATTTGAATGGCCTTACCCAGTGAGGACAAATAAGACTGATTATTGAGTTTATCGTTGACAGATATCTGATATTGCTGAAGAAGAGATTCAAAAGCTTGAGAAAAAGTACAAGGAAGGAAATCATGTTCGTGTTCGGATTCTTGGGTTAAGGCATTTGGAAGGACTTGCTACAGGAGTTTTGAAGGTTGTAATTAAATGATTAGAATCACTTTTTATATAATAGTACTACACTTGCAGACACGCTTTTTATCATCTTGTGAAGGATTGTTATTTATTTAATTATTTATGATTCATGATCCTTGTTAGCAGACCACCTTAAGTATATACCCAACTCCTAATACATGCTACACTTAGTTGATCTACTATGTCCTATGTGTCTGAACATCGGTTTTCGTTGAATTTGAATTTAGTTTTTCCAGTTTTAATTTTACGGTTTTGTACCCTCAGTCTAATTGCTGTAGAATGCGTACTCAGGTCATCTATTGTTTAGATTCCTAACATCATCACACAGTGGTATTAATGTTTTTTTAGCTAATATGTTTTTGTTTGCTTATGGGCATTTGTACTTCTAGTTGCATGGTCTTATAAGGTATATAGGCTTTCTCACTTTCAAGAGTTTCTCAATGCTTATGACCGTTTTGAAATTAATCGCTTCATCAGTGAATAGACATTAATCTCTTATTTTAAATTTTCAATCCTTAGATGCATTATTTCAAGCCTTGGAGACTAAATTCTTTTTGAGTTATATCGAACTTGAATATTGGTAACAATGAACCTTGATTATTAGCTTTAAACACATCTCTAATTGTGTATTCTATTTTTGAGCTTTTATATGGTCATGGTATAAATTTCTTGTATTGTTTTGCTCAACTTCGACACAGCCGCTATACCGCTACTTGCTGTGCTCCACTATTTGATTGCATAGCTTAGTAGAGTGTTTTCATTTCATTATCTTATGTTTTCACATCATACAGGCTAGTGCTTTGGAAGAGGCGGTGTTTACTCATTCTGATGTCAAACCTGGAATGGTGGTGAAGGCTAAGATTCTTTCAGTTGACAGCTTTGGTGCTATTGTACAAATTCCTGGTGGTGTGAAGGCACTTTGTCCTCTTCGACATATGTCGGAATTGGAAATTGCAAAGCCCGGGAAAAAATTCAAGGTTCTATTGTAGCTCCATATGCATCTTATTATTGTCATTTTTTGTTAGTATAGCCCATTGACTTGTTTTGTCCCAAGTCTGAGATAGGATAGGTGGATTCTATGAAGCACGTTGTACGAACACGAGCACGACATGTACACTGGAATGTAAAAACCGATAAGAATTTGAAAAAATGACAATACAATGCAATCAGATGTGTCCGTGTCGTGTAGGTGTCGGAAACTTACACGTGTTGGACACTGGATAAGCCTTCGATCATAAGTGTCGGTGCTTAAGAGGGTGCGATTCTTCATGACTGAAGTCTTTGCCTGAATTGTGGAACAGGTGGGAGCTGAATTGGTGTTCCGCGTGCTTGGGTGCAAGTCAAAAAGAGTGACAGTTACACACAAGAAAACCCTTGTATGTTTCTACTTGCAACCTTTTCTTTCTAGTTTATTCAACCTTTAAATGTGAATAATTGAGAGTATTTATAATGATTTTTTCCAATTATCTTCTAATGTGTTTTTGTCCTTTTGACCGTCTTCGTTGAATAATAATTTTTTTAAGAGTATTGATTAATATTTTTTTCCCGCATGTTTGTTCCATATTAAATATTGAACCAGATATATGCTATTTTTACAGGTGAAATCAAAACTAGAGATTATTAGCTCATTTGTTGATGTGACTGATGGTTTGATAACTCATGGATGGATAACAAAGATTGAAGATCATGGGTGCTTTGTACGGTTTTACAATGGGGTCCAAGGATTTGCTCCCAGGCAAGTCTCTGGTTTGTTTGTTCAACAAATCTATAACTATTGATAGTTAATTTTGTCTTGATCGCAATTATATTTTGATGTTTGGCGTCTTGAAAACTTATTGACTTTTATGTAGTATGTTGACTACATTTCACTATTGATGTGAATATTATTGGTATTCTCGATTCATGTATGATTCTAGTTCTACTTTCCATACTTACAATCCTTGCCAGAACTATCTTATTTATTGTTTTGATTTAAGAGCAGATCTGAACTCGGACTAGAGCCTGGTGGTGATCCAGGTGCAGTGTATAATGTTGGACAAGTGGTAAAATGCCGGGTTGTTAGCTCTATTCCTGCTTCTAAGAGGATCAACCTTAGTTTCATCATAAAGCCTACAAGGTTTGCTTATTTTTTATTTTCTGCTTTGCTTGTACCCTGCATCTACAAATTGTTGCTAAATTTTAAGTGTATACTTCATTTCAAATCTTCTTATGGCTGGATATCTTAGGCGTATATGCGTTGTTTGGTTTGAGAAAGTGTTTTGTTTCTATTTTCTATTTTCACTTTTAATTATAAGGGTTTGTCTAACATGTGCAAACTTGCACATGATAAGGATATTAAAAGTAGCAACTTTTTATTGAAAACCACAATTATTTATTAAAAAGTTATATATCTAATATAAAATGCACAAGTTCCTATACAAACTTACTACTTTAAACTTCTTATCATGTGCAAATTTGCACATGTTAGAAAAACCCTAATTATAAAACCATAACATAACATTGTTTTCAAAGATTTGTACGGGAAGTACCAAAAACACTTCCATTAGTGTTTTTGCTGTTTCCTGTGCAAATATTTGAAGATAGAAAATAATATGAAAACAAAATACTACTTAGTGCTTTCACTTTAAATGTGAAACTATCTGCCTAGTTATGCAATGGGCTATGATTAAAATATACAAACAGGCACTGCCTTGTGTTACATTCGTTACAAATTAAGGCATTGTGATTTATGACAATTGCGACAATTCAATTGATAGGGTTTCTGAAGATGATTTTTACATTTGTTAGAAGTTATGCTTATCCATTGTGTTAAATCGTATGACAGGGTTTCTGAAGATGAAATGGTTACATTGGGCAGCATTGTTTCTGGAATTGTTGACAGAGTAACATCTAATGCGGTAGTTGTTTATATCAAAAGTAGTGGTTTCTCTAGGGGTACAATATCTATGGAGCACCTGGCAGATCATCATGGTAACAATTCCCTTATGTTTGATTAAGTTTTTTTTCCATTGTCGCTTCCTCGTAATGGAATTACTAATTCTAGCTACATACATGCAGGGCAAGCTACTTTGATGAAGTCAGTATTGAAGCCTGGTTATAATTTTGATAAACTACTGGTTCTAGGTACATTCAAATACATTCAGCCTGCTCTTATTGTGCATTTTTCTAAGCACCCTGTTCTAGATTTAAAAATCATAGTTATTGATTATGCTCATGTCCATACTCTATCATTCGTGTTTGCTCACATATCCTGATAATGTGCCTATTTTTGTGCATTACTTGTTCTATCCACATGCATGTCAGCCAACAACTTTCTTGTTTAATTTCCTGTTTCCACACCAATCACCCAATAGCATTGCAGTGCTAATTCATCTTGTATTTGAACTCTTACTACCCGATGCAATCAAGAATCTGATACCTGAGTGTTGCTGATAAATATGCATGGTTTTTTAATAATTGTTTGTGTGGATGCCCTTTTGTTGGCATTTGAAACTTCTTTTTTGCCATGTATTTTCAAGTTGTAGTCATTATTTACAATGCGAGTAGTGCTCATACGTAGATACTTAACGAACTAATTCAGTTACAGTAAGTTAGGAACTAACAAGCAATATATTTGGACTTACAATACTTTAAGTAGCTAAGATTACTCTGCTACATTCCAATATTATGTTTCTTGTTGTTATTTGTGTCGTTGATCAAATTTGATGGTGTCTTTAAGCAATGCTTTTTAAGTATTAATGGTGATTATCTTTAATTTGAGAGCTTTTTCAGTCTTGATCATATCTGTGTATATTAACAATTATTTACGTTGAAACTGCTGCTTTAGTATATTTAGTGTAGCAATCACTCCAGATTCAACTACAGGGATCATAATTATTGATTTGCTGTCTTTTTGTACTGAACTTGTACATGTGATAAAGTGTGAGAATTAAATGAGACATCAGTTTTTTATGGCATGACTTATTCATAATTTTATTCCTTCTAGAATCCTCTTTAATTCGAATGGGTATCACTAACTGTATGTAGTGTGTGAAACAGAAAATATTTTCTTTGATGCTATTTCCTTGATAACTGCACGGTTTAGTGTCATTAGTCTCTCATGATATTTTTATTTTCTGTCATATATAATAATATAAATGTCTCATTTAATACATGTAGATTTTAAGGGGAACAATATGATTCTGTCGGCCAAAAGTTCACTTGTCAGATACGCTCAGCAGATTCCTGCAGATATTAGTCAGATGCATCCTAACTCAGTTGTACAAGTAAGTGATGACATCAAACAGATATGAACTGCTTCCAGTACTTTATTGATAGAGAAGTGAATCCTTTAATTAATTTAGTTTTTTTTTGGTTGCCTGTGATACTATTGTTGATTTTTCCCTTTTTCTTTTGCTGTATAAATTGTGTGGAACAGGGCTTTATATGTAACTTAATTGAGACAGGCTGCTTTGTTCGTTTCCTTGGTCAGTTAACCGGCTTTTCTCCAAGAAATAAGGTATTTCATTTTTTTTAAATTATCCGTGATCCACCCTTTCCTCTTTACGACATATTGCTTCATGTTTATATAGTTTGTGGTGTAATCATTCTGTTGAATAGGCTGCAGATGACCAGAAAACCAATATTTTGGAAGCCTATTACATCGGGCAATCGGTTCGCTGTAATGTATCCAATGTTAGTATATTTTCAAGTTGTTAAGTTTAAAATTTGTGAAATCTTAGTTCAGGTTGAAACAAAAATTAACTTTTAATTCTTTTTCCTGACAGATTAACGGTGAAACCGGCAGAGTAACAGTCTCTCTAAAGCAGACATCTTGTTCTTCAGCAGATGCATCATTTATTCAAGACTACTTTCATATGGATGAAAAGGTACAAACAATCATCATATATCTATAATACTATTGATCGTCTAATAATTACCATTCTACTTAAATTGTTTATGCCTTATATAGTGCACCCATGCACACAAAGATATCTATCATTGTACTGTTCGCAAACATTGGAGGCCTCTAGGATGAGCATCAGATGCCATATAAACATTGTTGATTTACTCATTCCCTGTCCATGCCAAATGTTTCGAAACGTGGAATTAGATGCCTTGAGTACTGATGTTCATCTAAATTTTCATAATTTCATTTGGTTCATTTATTCTAATTAGAAAATCATCTTGGGGCCACTTTGTCCAGTAACTAGATGAACATATATATACATATATATATGTTATTTTTCAAAGTCGGTATATATATATATATATATATATATATATATATATATATATATATATATATATATTTACAAAAGTAGTTCTATGAATTTTTATTTGTAACACTTAAAAATCATCTTATGCCGCATTAAATTTTGGCTCGTTCTAGCAATTTTTCTTTTGGTTGTGCAGCAGTATAATTATATTATTTCCATATCTTGCATTTGTAATTTTTTCATTATTTCTGTATCCTTATTATCAATTCTTATCTTAGTATCCCTTTTTCTGTCACTTCTGATCTTTTGTGCATCTTTGAATCTAGATTGCTAAGTTGCAATACACGAACCCCAGTGCATCTGATTTGAAATGGGACGAAAGATTTAATATTGGCACCGTTGCTGAAGGGAGAGTTGAGGATGTTAAGGATGTCGGAATTGTTGTTTGCTTTGAGAAGTACAATGATGTTTTTGGTTTCATTACCAATTACCAGCGTAAGTTCTCTCCTTTTCACTTGTTATTTAATTATTACTAAATATGTTTGGATGATGCTTACTTAAGTGTAAGTACTAATTCTCATTGTGATGTGAACCCCCAGTAGGTGGAACTGTTGTGGAGAAAGGCTCTGCAGTGGAAGCATTTGTTCTTGATGTTGCAAAGGCAGAACGGCTTGTTGATTTAACTCTAAAACCAGAGTTCATTAATATATCTAAAGAAAGAAGTTCCGTAAGTCATACCAAGAAAAAGGTTGAGCATCTGTTTTCTGCATGGCAAATAAAGCTGATATAAATGTGTGTGGGTGTATATATGTATGTGTGTGTGTGTGTGTATATATATATCATGCTACCATAATGAATTACTCCATCCGTTTCTCAACTGTTGCTGTTTTACAGTTTTAACGTTTAGTATTTATTTCAAAAAATATTGATGTTTTAGATTTTCAATGTTTAATTAATGCTTTTATCTTTCTTCATTCAACTATACCTTCAATTGGGGAGATAAATTAGAAATCTGTAATGCAATGAATACCAGATTGTAGGAGGTTAAATAAGGATATTTTAGTTGAACTACATGTTTATTATTTATTAATTTGTGTGTACTATCCTTAAACATTTGTAATTAAGGATTTTATCGATGGATACAATCTTATCCCAATTTTCATTCTTCACTATAAGAAACTGTCATTTTTTATTCAAAGAAAAAATTGGATTTTTTTTAATGTTATGATTAAGGATTTATTCTGAGCATTCATTCTTGTTCTAAGAAGGATGACCTTGTGAATTGAGCTTCCTCCATCTTTCATTCTTAACCTACTTTGACCAAATCAATATCATATCTTGGTTCCAGAAACGTCAAAGGGAGGCTTTGAGGGACTTGGTGTTGCATCAGACAGTGACTGCAGTAGTGGAAATTGTGAAAGAGAGCTACTTGGCAAGTGTTGATATTATTATTCAATTTAGCCACCTGTTGGTAAAACATTTTCATACATATTAACCCTTTTTTGACGAGCTTCTTGTCTGTGATGCAGGTTGTATCTATTCCTGAGAATAATTACACTATAGGATATGTACAATTATCTGACTATAATACTCAAAGGTTTCCGCGGAAACAATTCCTAAATGGACAGAGGTGAACAAAAAATGAACTCTTTCACAAGTAGTTACTCTGTTTTTCACATTTATTTTTTCTCATATCACCAAACCTTTACTCAGAGGCTGGGTCTAAGTAGTATGGTGTCAAAAAATACCAGTGTCCATTATTACGACTCTTTAAAAAGGCTATGTGATTCCTAGACTAGAGTTCTTCCTTTAGTATGTTATAGAGTTGAGTGTATTGACATATTGTATTTGCCTTTAGGGAAAGATATTTGATTGGAAATCCTATTTTGGTACCTGGAAATGCCATTTTATATTCAGTTGATTTCATTTTGCATGTTTTCATTAACACGACATATTCTTTGGTATGATTTTGCAATCCAAGTCTTGTTTTAGAGTTATGATATTTGGTTGGCGTTGCTTCATTTGTCTATTGCTAATCTGTTTTTATTTGTATGATGGTCAAATTTATATGCCTTGATAAATTTCTCAAATTCTCTTATTATGTTACATTTTGTAACATAATGTATATGCTTTTTGAGTTATTCCATTGTTGTAGATATTTCATGTTTCTGAATTATACTTTTACTCCTTTTTTCTTGGAATAATATTATTTTTATTTGAAGATAATGTTTTCAAAAGTGTGGATATAGTGGCCTAGTTTTCCACAGCTCATTGCTTCACATTGGGCTTACACATGTTGTTTTGCTTGGTCAGTGTTGTTGCAACTGTTACGGCTCTTCCAAGCCCTGAAACATCAGGAAGGTTGCTTTTACTTCTGAATGAGGTCGGGGCATCTAGTTCTAAAAGAACCAAGAAGTCTAGCTATAAAGTGGGATCTCTGGTTGAGGCAGAGGTATGTGTTTATCTAGTACATTTTAGTCTATATGTATGTATGTGTGTGTGTGTCTATTTTTATGTGTGTGTGTTTGTGTGTCTATTTTTATGTGTGTGTGTGTGTGTGTGTGTGTGTGTGTGTGTGTGTGTGGATATGTGAGTATTTGTTTAGTAGAAGGTCTTCAATGCATGTAACATTGACATTTTTTGTGATTGGAACATGCAAATTTATTTAGAACTATGATTGTTTTCAGTTCTGTATTTCTTTTATTTTTTTAAGAATGTTACATCGTAGTGACATTCAAAGTTTTTAATTGCTGCTTTAAGCTAATAAAATGTATCGTGATTGTAGAGCTTGTTATTTTTTTGTCTACTCTTATGGATACAATGGTTTTTATGAGAACATATATAGCTTTTATGTGCTATTCGACATTTGTGCTTCGTTATGGATAATTATTTCTCCCTTTAACGTCTTTGCATTTCCACTTGTATAATTGACCCTGTTCCATGGATTTTATTTTGATGACTTTGTTCAGATTACTGAAATAAAAGCTTTTGAGCTGAAGCTCAAGTTTGGATTTGGTTTACACGGAAGGGTTCACATAACAGAGGTAACTCTACTGTGTTTTCTGGTGCCAATATTTTAATTAGCATTTTAAGTTGTAGATTTGATGTCTACAATGAGCAGGGAGATGTTCTGTTGTTTTGCGGCTTTGAGTGTGTAAGATGTATGTGGCCTTACTCTGAGATGATATGCTTTTTCTGCAGTAGGAAATTGTGACCAAGGTTGCATGGCTGAGGCCTTAATGATGCAGCAGTGCTTACCTCTTTTTAAATTTGTCTATTTTGATATGTTCCTCAATAATTTGGTAACTACTTATCAACAGGTACATGATGTAAATCTTCCTGAAAATCCATTTTCTGGCTACAAAATTGGGCAAACAGTGACGGCAAGGATAGTCTCAAAGCCTAATGAGAAAGATAGCAGCAGAAATGGATCACGGTGGGAGCTTTCAGTCAAACCTGAAATGGTTACAGGTAAAGGACACTACCAGATCCAGAAAGATTTGAATGATTGAAATACTCGTAATTTGTGCCTTGAAATGCATGTACAAAAAGACTGGTGAATGTTGCAGACCGGTAATGAGTTTAATAAGCATGAAGTTATGGATGGTACATTGCACTTGCCATTTTGGTGGTGCTTGGGAGTAGATTGAATAACTAAATTCACATTCGGAAATTTTTTTACTGTTGAATTTGTCATTCTCATTATACAATATTGATATCAAATATATATATTCTTTAGAAACTAGGGCAGTTGCAATTTAATCCAAATCTGCCATCTGTCGTTGGGATACAAAATTTAAATGTTTGATAAAAGAACCCACTTATTGAACTTCATTTAGGTATTCGTTTATGCTGTTATATGCCCTAGCTTTCCTGACTTTGCTTTTCTAATGAAAATGATCAAATATTTTAATTTTATCATGATAGTATTACTTGTTCATAAAGAAAATCAATATGAATTCAGGTTCCAGTGACATACGAGACAACGTATCAGAGAAACTGGACTTCAAGATTGGGCAATGCGTGGCTGGTTATGTATATAAAATAGAAAGTGAATGGGTCTGGTTAGCAGTTTCGCGAAATGTTAAAGCTCAGCTACATATTCTTGATAGTTCTACTGAACCTAATGAGCTTGAGGATTTCCAAAATCGATATCATGTTGGAAAACCTGTTTCTGGTCATGTTCTGAGTATCAACTTGGAGAAGAAGCTCTTGCGGTTGGTTTTGCGCCCCTTTTCTACTCTCCCTTTCAGACCTAATGAGGAGCCACAAATTAATGCTGTTAATAAAGATTTGACAGCGTATATTCATGAAGGAGATAGTTTAGGAGGAAGGATTAGTAAAATACTTCCTGGTGTTGGTGGATTGCTGGTACAAATTGGTCCTCATATATATGGAAAAGTACATTTTACTGAACTTACTGACAAATGGGTGCCTGATCCGTTGTCTGGATATCATGATGGGCAGTTTGTCAAATGTGTAGTTCTTGAAGTTAGCAATACTGTCAGGGGTACCGTTCATGTTGACTTGTCATTACGTTCTTCAAATGTAATGCCTTTGCAGGATTCAGCAGATGTTCACCGCAATGGGTAAGTACTGATACTTAGTGATGGATCTATATACAAGTTGCCGTATTATTATATTTACACATTTGCAATTGCTATTTACTCACATTTTTGAGCCTCAATGATTATTGCTAATATCTAGAATGTTTCTTATTTTAAGATTTTAACATGTGATTTGACACAACAGATTCTAAGAATTGAAAATTTTCCTGAAATGTTTTTACAAATTTAAGATTTTACTGTTAAATTATTATTGTAAGTTGTTTCCATGGGCTGATTTGAAACATCTATATCCTCCCATTCATATTATGCCAACTAGTCATGTCTTTTGATGGGACCTTGTAGCTTGGAATAACATTGTTGTGTGCAATTCTTTATGCAAGTGGTCTTGTTGAAGATATGGATTTTAGATAAAGGAGAAAAATAATAGAACTTTGAATATGATTGATAATAACTTGATATTAACTTCATACTAAGTTGATATAAAAGACTAAGCACATATTCCTATTTATAAAGATATGACTCCTAAGTCCTAATGCCAATTAAATAGGCAGACCTAGGATACAAATCATAATAATACCTTAGTTATATAGAAACTAATAATCATAAGAGATAATCTAAGATACTCTAACATCACAAACTGATATTACGAGAAAAACTAAGATTCTATAACATAACATAAATATGTTATAAGAAAATTCTAATATTCTAACACTCCTCCGCAAGCTAAAGTTTAGTAAGCTTTAAGCTTGTTGGAAATATACCCTTTGAAAGATAAGACATTACAATCAGCTTTCAGGAATTGCACCTCTTTGATATTAGCCTAAACAACCAGCTTAAGTGTGGTTCATAATTTTCAGGGACTTGTGTCGTGACTCTCCCTTGACGGTGGTCTAACGACAGGACTACCAAAACCGTCAAATTAAGTGGGAGTTGTCATTAATGATGGGTGCCAATGACTATTACAAACTGATCCTACTCGATAAATTTAAGTTACTGTAACATAGCATTAAGATATAAGATATTTTCTAATATTTCAACTTCCCACGTTGAATGTGATATGGCCTGAAAAGGTCGGTTTTTTAAGTATGAATTAGGCCCAGCTCAAATTCTAAGAGTCTCTTCTTTTTATTGCGTTGAATTTAATATTTAACTGACTGGTTTTAAACCTTCAGATTGTATTATACAATAGTACGAATGTATATTTGTTATACCTGAAGGCTATTTCCAAATAAAAATGTTAATCATTAATTTTTTTTAGGCATGCTAATGGCAAATGTGTGGAGAAGATTGAGGATCTTCACCCTGATATGGTTGTAAAGGTACTTGGTTTATTGTTTCTTCAGTTACCATTGTTATTCCGGGTTTTCAAAACCTGCTTTAATGTGAGGCTTGTACATACTGTGATGTTCGATAGAGTTAAACTGTTAGTAAAGTACAACATTCATCATTTATGTGCCATACTGAAAATTTATGGCTGAGCCTGCAATGCACTGATGTCATTTTTTGTATCTTATTTTTTTCTTTTAATTATGGGATTTTGATTGTTTGTTTTTATTTAATCATGTAATCTTTTGGACAGGGTTATGTTAAAACTGTCTCACCAAAAGGATGCTTCATTGTGCTCTCACGGAAGATTGAAGCCAGAATTCTTCTGTCCAATTTATCTGATCAATTTGTTACAGATCTTGTGAAAGAATTTCCTGTTGGAAAACTTGTAACTGGCAGGTAACCATCGACCTATGGTTTCTCTTAATTTTTTAACGAGGTACTTCAAAATGTGTACTAAGGTAGTAAATAACAGGGTTGTATCGGTGGAACCTCTCTCAAATCGTGTTGAAGTTACATTGAAGACATCAACAGTTTCTAGTTCATCAAAATCTGTGATATCTGATTTGGGTAAATTTCATGTTGGAGATGTGATATCTGGCAGCATTAAGCGAGTCGAGCCATTTGGTTTATTCATTGCAATTGACAACACAAACGTGGTAATTTTACATCCTTTGATGCCATTGGCAATCCATATACTTGTAATGGAAGTGTTATAAACTAAATGAAATGATGTTTTCATTTTTTTGTGCTTTTACCTTTTAACTTTCTAACAGTATATCAGGATTTCCTTTAATTTCATGGTTTTATCATAAAACCATTTAGATATTTTTGACTCAAACTTGCAACTTTTTCTGTGGCTGTATATAATTATAATTTTTCGTGAATGTTGCTCTCAAGAAAGTAATGGTGATAAATTTGATTCTTTGAGCTCAGTTGATTATGATCTTTCAAATGCCTAGGTTGGATTGTGCCATGTATCAGAGATTTCTGATAAGCATATTGATAACATTGAAGCGAAGTTCGGAGCTGGAGAGAAAGTAAATGCAATAGTATTGAAGGTAATTTTAGTGCAAGGTGTTGGATACTTTACTGCTTTATACCAGAAGAAAATTATACGCTGCGTCTAGCTATATCAAAGTGTGAATGATTGTGTCACCTATCTTGTATAGCTTAAGTGCATTTGCACGAGACCCTAACTAAAACTTGATTTTAATGGAAATAGGTGCAAGCGTCTTGAATATCTTTGGAAAACAATGAAAGTAGTTATATTTTGGTGTATTTTCAAGGTTCCTTTTGAACATTATAGTAATGTGTTAAAATTTATTATCTCAAGATTGTGTAAAATAACTTATCTCTTTAATATAGCATTATCTTGAATTTTTAATTGTCTTGCAAAATTACTTACATTTTCCTAATATAATATTATCAGGTAGATGAAGAAAGACACAGGATTTCTTTGGGAATGAAGGATTCATATATGAGGGGCGAAACTGTGCTCCAAATACCTTTAGATGAAGGATCCGATGAACCCATTGCAGATGGAATGAAATCTATATCTTCTACAAGTAGTCGTTTGCTTGGACCCTCAAATATGGATATTGAATACGAAACTGATCAATTCCCAATTCTTTCACAAGCAGAAGAAAGGGCCTACATTCCTCCGCTCGACGTTGCCCTTGACGACTTTGATCAATTTGAAGTAAATAACACAAATAGTCATAGTGAAGAAGCTGCAAATGAAGAAGGCTCTCTAAATGAAAAGCAGAAGAGGCGCGAAAAGAAAAAGGCAAAGGAGGAGAGGTTGATATGATGCTAGTAAAATTCCGTCTGTCATTTTTTTATTGTTTTGTAAAAATATAACACAATTATGCTTGTACAGGGAGAAACAAATAAGGGCTGCTGAGGAAAGACTACTGGAGGAGGATGTACCAAGGTCTGCTGATGAGTTTGAAAAGCTGGTTAGAACTTCTCCTAATAGCAGTTTCAACTGGATAAAATACATGGATTTCATGATTTCCTTGGCTGATGTTGAGAAATCCCGCTCTATTGCTGAAAGGTACATCTTAAGGAACTATGATTTTGAGTTTGGATGTTTAATTTTTTATGGAATGAAAGCTTGACTTGTTGGCGCTAATCTGAACATGTGCAAAGTCTAATCCTAAGCTTTTGTTTGTCTTGTATAAAGGATAGATTAATGTGATTTAATTAGAGAGAGTAAAGTAAAACAAAGGGGGTTGATTTTATCCCCGACAGAAAATGATAGAAACAGCACGACATCCACGAGCAATAAGCTGGGAGCCAAAGAGGGCCCCCATACACTCAATGCTCGTTCGAAATCTAATCCTTAGCCAGAAGAGGCTTTTAATTTTTTGTGTGTGTTTATTTTGGCCATTGATTGGGCTAATTCAACATGTTTTGGTCAGTTTATGTTTGAATATTGAACCTTCAGCAGTTGGAAGTGGATAACTGTATCATTTTAGCATGTAATCTTGTATACCAACATTGAAATGTTATATTCGAATTTAGAAGTTATTGTGGAATAATTATTTATACATCATATCAATGACAGTGCAGTTAATTGATTTTTCTCTTCAGTTTTTGTTTGCAACATTCTTTCAAACTCTAAACATTGTGTATACTTTTTGAACTGAAAAAACGGAAGTTTTTTTTTTTCCTTCCGGTTCCATGAGATTGTTTTTACCCCTTAACTTCTCACAAGATCTCATCTATGTGAATATCAAATAACTCCTTATCCTCCTGCTCTCTTGAATTTGAAGGGCTTTGAAGACAATAAATTTTCGAGAAGAGAATGAGAAGCTCAACATCTGGAAGGCCTACTTTAATTTGGAAAATAAGTATGGGGATCCTAAGGAGGTAATAAGAAAAAGAAATTTCAGCTTGTGCTGTCCACTGTTCTTGTTATGCTGAGTATACTTATTCTGAGTGTTTGTGTAGGAGGCTATTAAGCAGGTATTCGGCAGGGCTTTACAGTACCATGATCACAAGAAAGTTTATCTAGCACTTTTGGGAATGTATGAGAGGACTGAGCAGCATAGTTTAGCAGATGAACTTCTGAATGAAATGACAAAGAAGTTCAAGCATTCATGCAAAGTATTACTTCAACTTGTAAATATATATGTTACCTTTGCATCTATATGGAATTTGGAACTTACTATATAATGTGTTGCAGGTTTGGCTGAGGCGAGTTCAAAGTCTTCTGCTGCAAAAGAAAGATGCTGTTCAACCTGTTGTCAACGATGCTTTAAATGCACTTCGTGGACACAAGCAATATAAGGATAAGCATATTAAGTTCATATCTCAAACAGCAATTCTTGAATTCAAGATTGGGGTTCCAGATAGGGGGCGATCTTTGTTTGAAGGAATTCTACGGGATTACCCAAAGAGAACAGACTTGTGGAGTGTTTATCTTGATCAAGTACATCCTTTACCACTGTAGTCACTTTGTTCACTTTTGTTCACTTTGTACATCCTTTAACATTCTCGTGTTTTTGACAGGAGATTCAACTTAAAGATACAGACTTAATTCGAGCACTTTTTGAAAGGGCAATCAGTCTGAGTCTCCCACCTAAAAAGATGAAGGTGTGTACATATGTGATTTTGTTGGTATTTTTATTCTGTTAAAACTTACTTGAAACTTATTCCAAAAAAAAAAAAAAACTTACTTTGGACTTTGTTATCTTGATTGGCAGTTCTTATTTAAAAAGTATCTCGATTATGAGAAGTCACAAGGCGACGAAGAACGAATTGAATCTGTGAAGAGGAAAGCAATGGAATATGTTGAGAGTACTATGGCTTGATTTAAAATCACTGCTTTAGTTCTGAATTTGCAGCTTGCTACCATTTTTGAATTCTAAGTGGATATCCAAAGACGGTCTATAGCCAGATAACTAGACCGTATAACTTTTTTGGAGTCATCGGGAAACAACGTGAATCTTAGTTTGAATGCATCTGTACATTAACACTACAAATAGTGCTAATCGGCTTTCAGCAGCACAGGAAGGGTGCATGGATGTGAGCTTAAGGTAAGCATCAAATGTGCACAGCAAGAGAAAGGCATAGCCTTGATAATTTTGGTTGCTAATTTAAGAATGAGACTGATGATTAGATCGGAAATATAGATTAATGTATTCCTATTCTGCCTTTTGCCCATTTTTCATTTAGTTGAGCCTGTATTTTTTAAGTTTCATGCAAGATTTTTTATAAGTGAAAACGTTCATAAATTAATTTGTAAATTAGATAATGTTGTTATATTGGAATTTTGTTTTATCACAACTAATTTTATGAGTGTAACCACTATTTTCTTGTTTCTTCATGAATGTACTCCAAAATATGTTATTATAGCTCTCTATATGTCTGAAATTATCTCCTTACAAATGTCTCATTTCTTGTTCTTTCCTCTTCCTAATTAATAGTTATTTAGATCTGCCTTTCAAAAATGAAAGTAATTTAGATCTGATGTTCAGTTAACCTATTATGATTTTTGTGGGTAATCACTTTTCTTTATTTTCAATACCAACAATTTGAGATTTAAATGGCAGTAAAAATTTGAGCTTGTTGACGGTAAATGCTTTGTAGATGTGTAGAATGGTTCCCGGTTGAGTAAGCTCGGTAAACAGTTCTACAAAAAACTGCGGGATAAGTTGAGAAACTTGAAGATAATTGCTGAGTCTACCCAATATACCTATATATTTGTAAAATTATCTATTATCAAATTTTCACTTTCATATCTTTCTACTTGTCACGTGCATAATTTAACTCACTATAAAAATCAAATTTACAATAAGACTTATAAGTTATACTTTCATTCAATTAATAAACTAGGCTTCATGATGTGGGTCATCAAATCGGTTTTACAGCAAGACCTGATATTGAAAGGATACTTGTTTTGTTTGGAAGATTAGGATAGGAAATAACATGAGATGATGAATGAAGCTAATGTTTAGGATAGGAAATAACATGAGATGATGAATGAAGCTAATGTTTTAGTAAAAAGAATGAAAATGAAAATATTGATTAGAGGATGTTAATTATTTCTAGTTCATTTATGCAGTTGGTAAATTCAAAAAACGGTTCAATAAATGCATACACTTTTCGGTCACTATTATAAACAAAAATATGCTTCTTAGATTGAATGTGGTGGTCTATATATAAATATCACATACATCATTTATTGAATGAACATAAAATGCGGTTTTTTGTTATAATAATGACTAGATGGTGTATATAAGTTTAATAAGTATAACTCAATGCTACGTTGATAAAATTTCATATGTTGAAGTACAAACTTGTATCTATAATAAAAATACCTGTCACAAAAAAGGGGGAAAAAAGGTTTGAATTGTGGCCATTTGAAATCTTCTCAACTTTGATAAGAGATTCCAATTTGCTAACCTGAAGTATGAATCAAAATCTATATATAAAAAGGAAGTATGATTCAAAACGAATTTGATACAAAAAGAGATTGGATTAATGTGCTTGTTAATGAACTATCAAATAAAGGAGTTAATAGATAGAGATGACACAATGATGTTTTCTGGTTCATCGTAATTGAGTTAGTCTAGTCAACATAAACCGTGAGATTTTCCGATATGATGTTTGAAATATCTTCAACTTTACACTATCTCACAATTTACCTTTAACAACCTAAAGACGATTGTGGTGCCTATCAACTAATTAAAATAGTTATGGGTCTTGTTAACGAGTGCCCCCAGGGCACTCTTTAAGCATGCTAAGTAAAGTAATTATTCTTTCAAAATTTAAAAGTTTTCAATTTCCAATGCACTGATTACACAAACTTTTATAAAAAGTTACTATTTTAGGTCCTTAACCAGTGCCCCGGGGCACTAGTTAACATTTCCCAATAGTTATTTTGTGATCTTAATATGATTTTGATCAATTTGATTTCACAATGACCTGTCTCTTCCTCTCTCTATACATGTTCAAATTCATATAAAATATAGTTATTAACTTACACACGTATTAAAAAAAGCGAAAAATTAAACACACGAGTGACCGTCTCAAATGAAGAGTATAAT
Source organism: Medicago sativa (assembly GCF_051527215.1). NCBI lineage: Eukaryota > Viridiplantae > Streptophyta > Magnoliopsida > Fabales > Fabaceae > Medicago > Medicago sativa. The sequence continues at coordinate 53,405,002 of NC_140749.1, forward strand.
TGGAAAAGAAAAAAGTTAAACACAAATGCATATTGGTTATGGTTTTACCTTTTGAACGAACATTCTCCTCCACTCTGATTCCTCTCCTAAATTTAGCTGCGCTTTCTTCTGAATCATCACAATTCAACTTTCATTTTCCAATCAATCAACAACGATCGTTTAGATTGCACATCACAACCCATGTCGGTGAGTTTCTTCCTTCCTTCCTTTTTCTCTGCAATTATTTCTTATACTCAAATCATTTCTGTTTCTTATAAACTTTCAATTTTCTTTTACATTGTAGCATTTCTTTATATCTTCGGATTCCGTTTTGAACGGTACATTACAACTGTTTTATTCATCTCCAGTTTTTGTATTTACTTTAATGGATTATACAATTAATTAATCATAATTAATGCAAAATTCATGTTTTTGAAGAATTTTTTGGCGCAGAAAATGTGTTCCTGTTGACAAATTCATTCTTTCTAATAAATAATAATGAACAAAACAAATTGTATAAATTTGATTTGATTTAGAATCCTAGATTGTATCTATTTGATAAGTGACCATCATTGATTATTGATAAAACAAGGGACTGAGTTGATACGCGTGTTTATAACGATGTTTTTATTTGTAAAATTTGTTGGTAGGTTTTATCAAGCATGGAAGCGCCTACCGTTGACGTGGATCTTTCGCCTGCGAGGATTGAAAATGAGAAAGGAGGTCCGATGTTCCATTGTGATTTGCATGATACGGAAGTAGTTCACAAGTTGGCTCAAATGTTTCTGCCGGGTCTAGCTTCTGCTTGTGTTGATAACACAACTGGCTTCAACACACCTGGTTCAGTTGCGGATGGTTTGAGGAAGGAAATGATAGATTTTCTTACGCTGAGAAGTGAATCGTTTGTTGCTGAGACTGTTATCTTGGATGATGGTGCGGATGGTGGAGTGTCCGATCATCCTTTTGATATTATTTCTAGTTTTGTTGACGATTTTGTAGATTCGAAGAGGAATTTATTGAGTCAGGTTTCGGGATGGCTGCTTAGCGATAAGAGAGAAGATAAAATAGATGATTTTGTTCAGGAGATGGAAATGAATGGTTTTTGGTTGTTAGATAGACGAGAAAAAGTTGCTGAAAATTTGCTTAAGAATGTTGACTTTAAGAACTTGTTTCATTGCAGCGCGAGTTTTGTTAACAAAGACGAACTTGTTGCCCATGTTGATAATTGTAACTTCAAATCTGTGACCTGCGATAATGAGGGATGCAATGCGAGGTTTAGCGCGGTTCATTTGAAGGACCACGATTCACATTGTCCTTTTAAGATAATTCCATGTGAGCAGAAGTGTACAGATAGCCTTATGAGGCGTGAGATGGACAGGCACTGCATAACTGTTTGTCCGATGAAGCTTGTGAACTGTCCTTTCTATGCTGTTGGTTGTCGATCGGCTATTGCGCAATGTATGGTTGGAAAACATTGCTCAGATGATCTCAATTCTCACTTATTGCACTTGCTTAAAGGCATCCACAAGGATGCATCCGGTGGAGATCTTAATCGAAGAGTAGAGCAAATTGTACAGGTTAGTCGATAAAAACCATATAGATATAGAGTATTTATCTTCACAGTACCACATCTGTTATTATTCGTTCTAGCAGAAGCTTCAAATAGTAGCTTTAACTCTGCGCGTTTAAAATTTTATCAAAAAAAACAAACATGTGCTAGATAGAATTATTTTAAAGTTTAGCCATCCAACATCTTTCTGCTTACATTCTTTTTTTTTGTTAGTTCATGAACCATTCTGAACTTCTAAGTGAGTTGTCAAATATCCTTGCAAACTATTTTCAGTTTAAAAAGAGGTCTTAGTGACCAAGACCTCTTGTGGGGATGTAGAGGGTTGGTCAAATTCCTGGCAAAGCAGGACATGTAGTCCCAAAAGGCATAGACTCTGTAAGATGGTACCACTTGACCCTGAGCTCAGTTAGGATTAGTTTGTAGTTTATGGTAGCTTTAATAGATATCTAGGAAATTATCCAATCCCAAATCAGGATAGTCGTCATCATCCAAAACCACATTCTCTCTTAATCGATGGTATCATCATTAATAGGACTAGTAGGAGGAACATCCAAGCTGTCACCAACAACACTAACACCAGGGGCATCTTCTCCAACATCAAGTAAGATGTCTTCATCTATATGTTTACTATCATCTACATTCTCAACCCATTCATCTCAGAATTGATCTTTTCATAGTTAGCTGATTTCCTACCTTCCTTCTTTTTTGGCCAACCTTGAATTAGTCATTGCATAAACTATATCATATGGTTTTCTACTTTAAAGGGTTCATTTTTTTTATTGTGGACCTAAACAAATTATAAATGAATTAAAACAAGATGCCTGGGATTTTATCGAATAGAATACAATTTTTTCATAAATTTGGAATTTTATCCTTTCAAAGATACTTCAATTCCACTCACAACCGGATGAACTACATGTTAAAATCAGTATACACGTGAACCACTCCAATTCTGGATCTGCATCTTAACAAGAATCCCACCATTGTGTTGGTGTTTTAGTTTTAAGTGTGAGTGTAGCAAGCTGACCACCAGAGTAAGGATATCTCCATTCATAATAATAAATGGAGAATGCCATTTGGAAATACACACAAAAAAAAGGATGTGGGTCCTACCATTGAGTGGGTCCCACCATCATTAATTATTTTTTTACCTTTTATGCGTCTTTATCTCTTCAAATGGAACAAATGGAGAAAGACATAAATGGAGAGGATCTTAACTCTGACCACCAAATAGTTCAGTTTTTTCTTTGAAATCTTGAAGTCAGAGCACTTTTTACAGGTCTACCACCATTCTATCCAAAGATTCATACATGCTCTCTGGAACTTCATTATCAACAGTGAATCCAGGGCCATAATGCAAGATGGGGTTAAAGTAAAGGCATGCAACATGCAATGACCTACGCGCTATTTATCCCGTCTTTCATCAATGGTTTTCCATATGAGACTGTAACTAAGAAGGGGAAAAATAAATTAGATTTCAAACAACGTGTATAAATATCAACCCCCCAAAAAAAATGTAAGGTTACCGTCTATCGACCCCATTGAAGCCTGATCAAATCTTCTCTTTTGATCAGTCCATCTCTTCATAAATGAACGCTGTGACTGGTTTCTATTCCAAATCCACCATGTACAACAATATAATTAGGGGAAAAGCACCACTCATGCAATTCACAACATTTTTCCTGAACTCCACAACATTTTTCACCACTATAATGCATGATGAGAAGTATCTGCTTAATTTGAGTTTACAGATATTAAATTTCTTTGATTTTGAAAATTGATACACTAAAACTTATTTTAGATCAATCAGGACAGTGATTTAATGCCATTGACTTTATGACTTGGCAGCTATTGAATTTCTTTGCTCATTTTCTTCCAAGCTTACTATCCTTAATGGCTCTTTGGATTCGTATGTTATCTTGTTTCATATGTTAATTTCTGCTGATCTTAATCCTAAGTGAAATTTTTGACGTACTTAATTTCTAAAGACAAAAATGATCATTGCTGTTCATCAATTTGTTGCTGGATTGACATGCATTCTGGAGTTCATACACTGCAATTATGTACACACAATTTTTAAAAGCACACGTCATTGTAATAGTAATCTTTTGATAATTTTTCAAAATAAATATGTAGACACTAATGAGGCTGTGGCATATATATTGTGGCTACTCATGCTTATTTGAAACTTTACTACTGATACATGTATTATTATGTTTGGTTTTTGTGAAGTTTCTCACAAGATTTCTGCTTCAGATTGGTCAAAACTTTTGACCTCTGCTTCAATCAAGTACTCAATTTCTGTTGGATTTCCTTTATGTATTAGCGTATGACTGAAAAGTACTTGTAGCAAATACATTCATTAACAAAAGTTCTGAGGGATTGAATTTGTTTTTAATACTGAATTGTATATAGGCTTGATTTGCAGCATTTGTTTATATTTGGGAAGATGATACCTGATTTTTCTTGTCATAATCAATATTCGAATTATTTGTCTTATTACAGGCATCAACAAACAATAGGTTAGCAGAAGCTCGCGATGCGAGAGCTTTTAAGCTTATTGTCAGAGATCTTGAAGCTAAGCTAGGGCCTTTGGAAGTCAATCTCATAGAGAAAACTAGTGCAGAAACAGTTGCCAAGAATGAAGATAGTGAAGACATAGTCACTGAAACAAAGGACAGCACACAAACTTTAGCTTCATCAGATAAAGCTGAAATGAGTGCTACATTGAACAAGAATGTTGCATAGAATGTTGTGAATAATGAAGAAGTTGGTGAGCTTTAAAGTATAGCCACCAAACAAACATACTTCTGCTTACATTCTTTTGTTTGTTTATTCATGAACACCATTAAAAGTTTTCAAGACTAACTTTTCAGTTTGAACTTCTAAGGAAGGTTGTCAAATATCACTGTAACTATTTACAATATCAAAAAAGGTCTGTGAGAAGTTGGTACCACTTGAGCCTTAGCTCAGTTTGGATTAGTTTCTACTTTCTAGTTTATGAGAGCTTTTCTAGATATCTAGGATGTTATCCAATCCCAATTCATGATAGTCATCTTCATCCTCAACCTCAGTTTATTCTTCATCAATGGCATCATCATTGATAGGACGAGTAGGAGAAACATCCAAACCATCACCAACCGACATCTTCATCTTCTCCAACTTCAAGTACTATAGCAAGATGTCTTCATGTATATATAAATATGTTCATTATCCTTCATATTCCTAACCCATTCGTCTCTTCATAAAAATAGTTTGTGATATTCTACATTCTTTCTTCATCATCCTCCATATGATATTTTGCTTAAAGTTTTTATTTTTTAGCATGTTCAGCATGCACATGGGCATAAATTAATTTAGAACTTCAACAGGAAAAAAAAAATCAAAGCTACTTGTAAAAATGATCTCAGAACCATGGTCAATGTCTCAGACTCAGTTTTTTTTTTCTTTCCCAGATAACAAGCCTGATGAAAAACACTCGTTTTTCTTACTTCCAACAGACTATAATCTATCTATCTATCTATACAATATAAGAAAAGGTTAGTCTCTTTTAAAGACTATAATGCCCTTATTGTCACGTGTCATCACTTGAGTGAGTCTTCCTTTCTTGGTTACTTTCATAATAGACTCCACATTGATTATCTATACAACTAGTTAAAAACCTGTGTATCCGCATTGGTTTATAATGCCCTTATTGTCATGAGTCGTCACTTGAGTAAGTCTTGCTTTCTAGATTACTTTCATAATAAACTCCACATTGATTATCTATACAACTAGTTAAAATCCCGTGTATCCGCATATATTTAAAAAATAAATAGTCTTAATCTTACCAATTTCATTTGATAAATCATACAAAATATTTGCATCAAATTGATAATTAATAGTAAACAAAAATTTATACTTTCAATTTGTAGGAAATAAAAGTTAAGCATTTTATTTTTTTGTCCATAATCAATCATAAGAAATTACTCAAACTCAACAACAACAACAACAACAACAACAATTTGTCAAGAAAAAAAACTACAACAAAGAGAATTCTAACTTAGTTTCACAAATTGTCCTAAATATCGCTACACTTTGGTGACTTCAATTAAATTAGAACCATTTTTGTTGACAAATTTAAAGTTCGACACATCTCCAACATGACAATGTTTATCCCACAAAATACATCACATATATGACTCGACAATGAGACAATGATCTAATTTCTTGAATTACCATTAAAGAAATGTTTGTTTCAAGCAATTAGATGCCAACAAAAATTGTATATATGTTATTTTGTTTCAAATCCCTTTGCCATATCTTATCCGAAATCAAATCCCTTCTTTTCTATTGTCAATTTTAGCTTCACTTTACCTTCACCTCATGTGTCATGCTTCGATTGCCAATTTTACATTCATTTCAACATTAGCTCTTTTTATCAATCACACACTAGTTCATATAATTTTCCTTTACCATGCCTTATAGAAAATCAAATCCCCTACCTTCTATTTCCAATCTTACTTTCATTAAATATTAGGATTTTAAAAGTATGATACATAACTACAAATGAGGAAACTAAAAATTCCAATTTAAAAAGATAGTTTTTAGAACATAATAGTAACCGAGGCGAATCAATATTTTATTACAACTACAACACTCCACAATGGTTCAATGAGTGCATCAAATAATTATACAACTACATAGCTACGCTTTGATCACGTGAGGTAGACATTTTAATGCCCCTAACTAATTCCATATCAGCACTCCACTTTGCAAATCAATGTTGGAGACTATGCTTCGCTGAAATTTTGAAATTTCCTTGCAAATTTCCAGCATCAACAAACATTAAAACTAAAAATCCTCTATTTTCTCTACTTCAAACCAACTCCTAATATGGATCAAATCAGAATCCATACAAAAGTTACCAAAGTCTAGCTAGAGTGACCACAACAATCAAAACACAATAAAGTCATGTATCCAAAATTATTAAATGACTTCATCAAGTAAAAGACTATGAAACAATACTCAAAGCTAATGATTATTAAGTAGATAGACATTTTATTAAACATTTATAATGCATTTTATCCCCTTACTAAAGAAGGAGTTGAAGGCTACAAAAGAGGAATGAGCTTTGGTAAGGATTAAAGCAGAATTATGTATTTCCGGAGCGGGTTAGTTGAAGCAAGCTTAGGGATTACCACCAAAGAAATTTTGCCAAAAGGATATGAAAAATTCAGCAAATTTTTGGGGAACATTCGTTCTTTCTAATTTTGAGAGATGTGGAAATATGTCGGAGTTTATGTTAACCACCGTGGTGTGCGTACAAGCAATAATGGCCAAAGAAAATATCAATGTAGGAATGATAATTGCAAATGATTTGCTACGACTAGGTAATGAGAAGAGAGCCATATTTCTTTTGGGACATTGTAGCTTAGTCAATGCTTTGTGTAAGGCCGCGCATGGTAAAAGCAAACCTTCGGATACGCAACAAAGGAAAGTAAATAGTATTGACAAGGGATGGTTCAAGAAGCTAGAAGAACACCAAGTCCCAAGACAAGAACTTCAAGATAGAAACATTCCCCACTTCGTGGGCATGAGAGAATTTCTTAGTGCTTAGTGGGATGTTTTTAGTGCTTAGTGAGAGTGGTTATTTTACTAAGTTACTAGAGAGAGTGTAATAATTATTTTATTACCGGTAAGTATTAGTATTACATTTTACCTTTAGGCGAGTAATAACATTTTGGGTTAGAATAGAAATGGGTTAGGCCCATTAAGGATTGTGAGTTGAGCCCAATTAAGTAAAGCCTATTTAAACACTAGTGTTAGTAGAGAAATAGGGTTTTACCAACATTTTCACATTTGGGAAGAGATAGAGACAAGAGAAGAGAAAGGGTTTGAAGGAGGAGAGCTAGAGATCCAAGCTTTGGGAGCTAAAGTGAAGCCTTAACTTGAGTTTGTGAAGAATTAAGGTAAGGGGGTTAGTCTTTGATCATAATCACTTAGTTGTAGCTTCTACCCTAATTTTCTACATAAGTGCTTATTTGAATAATTGATTATTTGTGAAATTAATTGTGAAATTCGTGCTTATGTTGTGATGCAATGTTTGGGTATGTAAATTGAATGTTAATTGAGTTGTTGATGATGAAATTGCAAGCTTAAATCATGTACATATGTATGCTTTGTGTTTTACCCAAAAATTGTTGATATGAGATGTTGTTGTTGATGTTGTGAGGTGTTGTTATTGATGAATGGAACCTTGGGTAATCATAATCTTTGAGCTTGTGATGATTTGTGTTGTTATTTTTGAGGTTCATGAAATGGGTCAAATGGTGAATTTTGTTAGGAGAATGTTTTGGGTTAAATTTTATATCAATTTGAGTGTCTTTTTATGTTTGGAAATGTTTAGACAAGCCTTGGGACCAAATTTGGGTTTTAGGGTGAAAATGGAGGTTTTCCCGAGACTGAACTGTCACAACTCGCCACCGCGCTCGCGAGGCGAGTTGGACGCGAGCAAGGAGGGCTCCCTGGAGCTTACTCGCCTCGCCTCGTTTCTGTTTTGATTTGGGTTTTTGTGTAAACATGAAAGTTTTAGATAATCTTGTTATCTTTCCAGAGGCTTTGGTTTGACTTGAAAATGATTTTTGGTTTTTGAGTTATGATGGAAATACTCCAAGGGGGTCTTAGAGAAATTTTACGAAAAATCCGCATAACTATTTCTAAGTCGACCCAAACCTTATGGATTGTTTCCAAGCTTCGAAACTTGAGTTTTATGAGTTCAATTAAGGTGTTTAATGGTATTTAAACTATGATGTGATGGATCTAACTTGCTTTGATTTGAAAATGGAAATTTTCTCGAAAAGTGATAAAGTGAGACGAACTTTGTGATTTTTATGATTTCGTCGTGTTTGGCCGGTGAAACGCCCAAGTATACTCTACTGCACTTATATGTGGCCTAGAGATATACTTAGTTGAGACATTGAATCTCATTTGCTTGGTTTTGAATTATTTGTCTCAAATATTTTTATGTTGAACTTGAGAGACGAACTTGTCGAAAATGGTTCTTTAAATCCAATTACCTTATAATTCTTTCGTGAATGGTTGTATATGATTAATTGATGATATGTGGATGATTGTGGATGATTGAATATGATGTTTATCATGAAATGATGTGTTGTGCCATTATACTTGGTTTATGAAAAGTATATGGAATTGTTATGATATTGGGTAAGTTGATGTTGATGTGTGTGATGATGACTCTTATGTGGATTGTGATTGTTGTATGTGTGGACATGTATACTTGATAATGCAATGTTGATGAGCTAGTCAATGTAATTGGAGGTGTACTTTTACATTGGTGATTTGTAAGAGAGGAGGTGTACTCTTACATTTGTTATGTTGAAGTTGTGCATTGTCGGGTCGTTGTTGTATGTCCATGCATCATGATCATATTGAGTCATATGTGAAATGTAAAAGAGGAGGTGTACTTTTACATAGGTGATTTGTAAGAGAGGAGGTGTTCTCATACATATGATATTTTTGTTGCATCTTGGGTGACGACCTTGAGGAGATTTGGTACCACATGCATATATGTGTCGAGTATAGGCGCATTGCATATTGAAATGTTATCTTGTTGTTGCATGTGAATGGTGATTGTTGATGATAAGTGTGTTTGATGAATACATACTTGTGACATTTGGAATTGATTGGTGGATGAATTGTGTCATAATTAAATATGTGACTTGTTGAATTTGTACATTGGTGAAATTTGGTGAATGTTCTGATTGTGTAGATTGGTGTATATGTACATTGGTGAATTTTGTTGATGGTTGTGAATAATTGAACTATGTTCTAATTGCATGTCTTACTTGCTTGTACTTAAACACTTGGTGAACCTATTTGATGATAGTCACTTTGATAATAATGATGAGGTGAGAATTGTATACGTATATACATATGATGTGGTGATTTCCTTGATAATGATGATTGCTTGCTTATAACCTTGATAATGATGAGTTGTAAGTTAAGTATGCTAGATGAGTAATGAGGTGAGTAATATTTTCATTGATGTTGATAAATGATGAACTCTTGTCGATGACTTGAATAGAGATTAAATATGTCTGTTATGCTATGATAATAATGTGATAGCTTGAGGTGCAAGTAATCGGGGATAATAATCATGTGATGCTAGCATTCTAGGAGGGATGGTTATGTATATGTGATATGTATGAATCCTTGAATGCTTATGTTTTCATATGTTGATTATGATTAATGTAAAGCTTACCCTCAGTGGTTTTTGCCGCCTACCGGTCTGTATGGATGGGTAGACGCTGTGCAGGAGTAGTTGCTTTTGGTGAGTGCTTGGATAGCGGGAGCTTTCTCCATTATCATTTGGAGTCGTAGGTTTAGACTCTGATTAGGGTCAGTGTCTTTATGTTTTGTTGGATTCTGTTTCTTTTATTGTTGAAGTTGTCCATTTGATTAGGACTTGGAAGATTTATATGTTGATGTATTTTGACCATGGCATGTATATGTTGGAGTTATATGATTCATATCTGCTGCGACTGTTGAGATATTATATATATATATATATATATATATATATATATATATATATATATATATATATATGGGGTTTGCTACAATAGACCCACCTCATTTCATGAAGGTCTATTTTAGCAAGGTGCACCTTTTCACTTGGACATAAATGGCCATGCTTTTGTTTTTTGAGAGATAGAAAAGGAAGGGACAAAGATGTAATTCAGCTTTAGTCTTTAATGTTTTTTTTTTTTGTTTTTTAACTGAAATCATTTATGGTTTTTATCTCCTTTTTTATGTTCTTCTCTCTCTCTTACGGTCTCTCTCTTACGGTCTCTCTCTCTCTCAGTTGCAGATTACCTTCTTCTATTCTTCTTCCAAGTTTTGTGAATTGCCATCGCCACCTTCAAAACAAGTTTCCCTAATCACAAAGTTCATGGCAGAAACAAAATTCATTGAAACCCAATTGAATCCATGATAAAAAATAAAAATTTCAATACTTTTAACTGACATTGATCCAATTTTTTGAATCAAACTCTCAAGTAAAAAAATTAGGGAAACAATAAGTAAAGAATAAAAAAAAAGAATTTTTGTTCTTATTTCAATCTGAGTTACAGGATCCCACATGGGTTTAAGGTTGTTTGAAGAGATATAATCAATGGTGGGTTTCAACCGGAATTCATTTTCGTCATCGGAAGTTCAACGTTGTTGTTGTTTTTTCGTTGCGGCACTAAAAGGAGATTAAGGAACTTATAGGTGTAAAGGCACTACTACTGATAGGTACCATTTTGATTGCTAAGTTTGAGTGTGGGCCTATGATTTATCTTCCTGCTGTCCACTCCTAATCCCCCCAGAACATAATAGGAGCATATAGACAATGTCATACAAGCTCAATAGCTCATACCAAATCCAAATACAGAGTGTGTGAAAAAAAGATGCTATCTAATTCCATCCACTTTATACTACCAATCCAAATATACCCATGATTTCACCACAATCACTAATTTTCTTGACAACATAATGTGTAAAATGAAACAAATCCTTGAAAAAAATTGTCAACGTGAAAAAAATCAAATTTTGAGAGTAAATCAAAGTGGAACAAAGAATGGCGAGAGAAGAAGAATAGCAAAAGAGAAGGAAGAAAGAGAAAGATGGACTCTGTAGATCTCGTAAAACTAAAATGAAAATCTAACATTTAATTGGAAATTACATTTGTATCCTTTAGTATTAATTTTCTCAAAAAACAAAAACACGGACATTTATGTCCAAGGGAAAAGGTGCACCTTGCTAAAATAGACCTTCATGAAATGAGGTGGGTCTATTGTAGCAAACCCCTATATATATATATATATATATATATATATATATATATATATATATATATATATATGCATGTATGTTTGAATTTTGAATTTTGATGTTAGACGTAGCGTCTATTTCTTGAATATTTGTTATATTCGCGTGTTTTTATCTCTTTAATAGAAATAGGGCGTTACAGGAGGCAAGGCCACTATCCATGTATGAGCATTGCCAAGGTAATAGAGGGATAATGGAACACCGACATCATCTTGCATGAATTGAATTCAATCAAAGGATTGCTAAAGAAGTGGAAGAGTTCAACCAAGAGGAGAACCAATGAAGGAGCAAGAAAGGAGAGGTTATGAAAGTTGGCTTGGATTATTTAGTATTGAGCCCACATTTGACCATGGCACTTCGGCCGAAGGGAATGCTTAGTTTCTAGGATTATGATAGACAAATGTGTCAAGCTCGAGATGCTAAACAAGCGTTGAATGTGAGGCAACCAATATTTTTATTTTTCAGTCATTTCATTTTTAGTCATCTATTTTACATAGCCACTCCATCTCATAATTTCTTTCTTTTACTTGCTAACTTGTGACTAGGTGCATTATTTTATATGAATTGCATAACTTTCCCTTTCAAAAATCTAAAATTTTGACTTAGACGTGGATAATTATTCCAACCATTGTCAGTAGAGGGCTAGCTTACTTCCGAAGTTCAAAAGAACCATAACTTTTGGAGCTTGCTGCAGAAGATACTCAAAAAAGTGACCATTACAATTCCGTATAGCATAACTAGTGAGATTTTGAGCCAAATATATATTCCAATATGTTTCTACTTTTTTCTTACATTATGAGTACCATGTTGGATTGCTATTTTTGTTTGAAATTTTGGTCGTTCTTTACGGGCTATCGGTTGTACTGTCATACACACGAAGCATTTGTTTTTGGTAACTAGAGTCTTTTTCAAGCCATCATGAATTGTTATTTTATATATATATATATATATATATATATATATATATATATATATATATATATATATATATACATATACATATATATACATACATATACATATACATATATATATATATACATATACATATATATATATATATACATATATATATATATCCTTTGTGAAATCACTTTGAGCTTCCATGCATTAATATTTTCTTGGTTAATTTTATGTGATTTTACATCATGTCACAAGTTATGAACCCTATTGATTACTAAGGGTTCTCTTTGGAATTAGCAACATATTAAGTTTGGAGTGGGGTACTAGTAGAACTTGGTTATCAAAGAAAAAAATTGAAAAAGAAAAATTTAGATAAAACATCAAAATGATGGTCTAAAAAAAATAGAAAATAAAGAGACAAAAACAAAAGTTGAGTCTCTTAAAAAAAAGGAATAAGTAGTTCTACTAGTGCCCAATTGTTCTTAAAACTAGCTCAAAAATGAAAGTTAGTTCCTCATAAACATTGGTTGTGACACAAATTGTGAATGAAGTTATAGGTTTGGATGACAAGTTTTTTCAAATAGGGAATCCTTAGGAACTAACTCCAAAGTGTTTATTAGCCTACTTTCTTAGATGTATCTCACATCAAACTCATCCATGTTACAATCTTGAAAAAAACCTCTATATGTTTGTGTGATGATATATACCTTAAATGTCTGTTTAAAATTGCTTCAATCGCACAACAAGGTACAATCACATGACGAGAGTGTAACGAATGACTTTTAATAGAGATAAACATTATACCATTGAAAAACTTATTCTAAACACAACAAGGTAGTGGGGGCAACATTATAGCAATTCAAGTCAGCATTGAAATATTGATTTACAGCTATTCTCTACAAAATCAAAACTAAACAAATAGATATATAATAAAAAATCCATGAACTATTCTACATACAGGATCATAGTTACTGAGGTTCTACCATCAACGAGGACACCAATTCTGATTCTTTTGGCATAGTTTATGGTTTCATGCTGGTGATTTTTCTAAGCTGATCTCTTTTTTGTTAGGAGAAATCGTTGTTGTTAACCTATATTCATGAGTTGGCACATGGCATAACATCTCCTAAATCCTAATTCCAATATTATAAAATCTAATAAAGACCATCCAGTTCAATGTGTGATTGTGAACAATTGTAATGCATGATGAAGAACCATAAAATAAAAGCAACAAACAAATGAAAATAACACAACAACTTCTAAACTTGCAAATTGTATTAATTAACAATGATCCATGAAGTCTCCAACAGTCAAAACAAGCATCAAATACAATAAATATAAAGTTGGGGTTGAATTTAATACTCAAATTACTTAGCATAACATCTAAAACCTAGTCTAGCTTTAAAATCAAGGTGATATCAAACTCTCAATGTACACTTTTGATTGTACCCAACGGGATGTGGGAATCTTGAAACTATTTATAGCATCATTTTTGGAATCGTAAACAAGCCACTTCGAATTAGAAAACTCGTCAGACAAGAGCAGCACAAGGTTGTCATCCTCAGAAATGTATATTATATTGGCATTGTCGTAAAAGTAGACAGGATTGGAAAAGTGAGGAAGTCGGATCAATTTAATCCAAGACTCTTTATTTCCGTATTCCTTCATAAGCCAAACATCATTAAAAGATTTAGAATGAGAAAATATGCACAAGCATTCCCTCATAATACCCAAGGTCAAGTTAACTGGCATTCCAAAATCAGGCTGTAAAATCTCTTGGTAAGACTCTTTCATCAAATCAAGAGAAACAATAATGTGGGAGAAATTACCAGACACATTAGAACTCGCAACCCAATTAACAGTGCCGCTGACAATTATTCCCGACTCACCATAAGGGATCATCACAGAAGGAAAATCATTAATCTTTCTCCATGAATGTTTGCCCAAAGTGTGAACGTTAACTTGAGTTTTGCAACCATTTATGTGATAGCCATCATATTCAAAATCATAGCAAAAAACAGAAAAAACCTTGTAATTATGAATGAAAGGATCATAGCCAAAAGCATATATAGTGTAACCATTTACTTGTGGAATTTCTAAAGAGGGTAATTCCTTGAATTTTCTGATGGAAGGGTTCCAAAGAAGAGCGTGACATTGATCAATTGCAAAACAAAGGAGACCGTCGCAAGAAGCAATGAAATTATTGGAATATTTTGGATTAATGGAAGAATACTCGAGTTGCATCGGATTAGTGGTGAAAATAGAGTTTAGTGGAAGAGAATTGAGTTGATAAGACATTACATTTAACTTTTTGACGGGGCTCCATGCGGTTGTGATGAGGTGTTTGCGTTTAGTTGATAAGCGGAGGTGTTTCATGGCAAATTTGGGATCATTTGAGATTAGGGTTTTCCAGGATTTGCAGACGCATCGGAATTGCAGAAGGAACTTGACGGGGAGTTGACATAGGATTTCAGCGATGAGATCCAACGGAACATGAGTCGCCGTTGCTGGATGAATTCGGTGCCTTGTGGTGGTGGTGGTAGTTTCCATCAGTCTTTGAATCAAAAGAAGATGCGGCAGCAGAAGTTTGAAGAAGGAACCTACAGAGGATTTCAGCCACGAGATCCAACGGAAGTGTTATGGTTTCGATGATGGTGGTGGTCAGTCGCTGCTCTTGGTGGCGGTATGTTAGTCAATGAAATCAATTTGTTAAAACTCAATGAATAAGCGATTTGTTGAGGATTTCACAAACGAATTTTTTTATTTATTTTTGGATGGAGACAAGCGATTTGTTGAAAGTATTGAGGATAAATAATTGTAGTGTGCGATTTTAATTTCGTTTATTGATCCTTTTCTTTTTTTTTTTGAATAATTTTAATGATCCTTTTTAAAAAAAATTTCTTTAGGGTTTTTTTAAAGGAGTTTAAAAGTTAATTATACTATCGAAGGTAACATTTGGTAACATGTAACAAAATAATTTAATTGAATGTCATAATTGTTCTAATTAAATTCATAATATTAGTAATTATCATAGACATGGTACTGTACCATATCATATTATATCCATGACATCGACCTTGATATTGTAACATGACATCGACCCGGCATAAATTTTGATCTTTTAATTGGAATGAACAATAAATGCAATTATCATTCAAATTTAAATTACCCAACATTCTCCACAATATACGTTAATTGGTGTATATTCCCATCGTTTTAAGGGGGCACATGAGAACCAAACTCCTTTATCATGCAGGAAAACTTCCTGTAACTTAAATCAATCAATGGCATGCAGAGTCAAAACAATTAACAGAAAATACTCCAAATTACACGTGATATACACAAAGCTTATTCAATGTTAATGAAAATGTACCATCTTTAATGCAATTATATTATGATAAATTATGGTTGGGAAATCTGATTTGATTTTAGAATATTGATTTTAGAATAATTAGGGAGGGGCGCATAACATATGGCAAAAAATCATTGAAGGAAACATATTAGGCTATAGATGTGGATGAAATTAAGTTAACTGTTTCAATTAGGTAAACTATTATTTGACTTTATAATTGCAACTTGTTAGGGCGATTTGTTTAGCGCGGTTGTTCCTTTCCAAAAAAATAGCACCTAAATTGCCATGATAGTAGGAAGGATTAAATTGCAAGCATAGTAATATAGGGCGGGGTAATAACATGATCCATGAAGTCACCAGCAATCAAAGCAAGAATGAAACAAAATAAATAACAAAAACAAAAATGAACATAAAGTTGGGATTGAATCTCAGACTCATACTCAAATAACATAGTAGAGCATCTACATCCTAGTCCAATTATTAAAATCAAGGTGATATCAAACTTTCAACATAGACATTGGATTCTACAGATCTCAAGTCTTGAATCTTGAAACTCTTTATGGTATCATTTTTGGAGTTGTATACAACCCACTTCAATTTAAATTTCTCTTCGAAGACAAGCAGCGCATGGTTGTCCTCAGAAACATATAATATTTTGGTAAAACTGCCAAAGTAAGGAATATGAATCAATTTAACCCAAGACTCTTTATTTCCGTATTCCTTCATAAGTCAAACATCACAAAATGGATCAGAAATAGAAAATATGCACAAGGAAAATCTCTCAGCACATCCAAGGTCAACCTACCAAGATTTCTATGATCAGGTAGCGAAATTTCTTGAAAAGATTCTTTCCCCAAATGAAAAGAAACAATGACAGGCAAGCCATAAAAATCATTAGAATCAAGAAACGTCAACCAATTAGCTGTGCCACCCACAAATATTCCAAATCCATATTGATAATAACTAGTAGAAATTTTAGGAAAGCCATTAATCATTGTCCAGAAGTCAGTCCCCAGAGTATGAACTTGAACTTGAGTTTTCCAAACGCAGGGACGACACTTATAACAAAAAACACCAACAACCTTATGAATGAAAGGATCATAGCCAAAAGCATATCTAGTGTAACCAAATTGTTGGGGAAGTTCTAAAGAGGGTAGTTTCTTTAATTTTCTAATGGAAGGGTTCCAAATAACGGCAAGATGCTTGTTAATTGCGAAACAAATGAGACTGTCGCAAGAAACAATGAGGTGATCCATACAATCTGTATTAATGGGAGAGTAATCGAGTTGTGTGGCAGCTTCAGATGTGAAAATAGAGTCAATTGAGTAAGACATTACAGATAACTCTTTTCTTGAAGAGTACCATGAGCTTGTGACGAGGTGTTTGCGTTTGGTTGATAAGAGAAGGTGTTTCTTGACGAATTTGCGATCCTTTGAGATTAGAGAATTCCATGACTTGCAGACGCAACAGGTTTGTAGGAGGAACTTGACGGGGAGTCTACACATGATTTCAACCACGAGATCAAACAGAATATGAGTCACCAGTGATGGGGGAAGTTGTTGCCTCTTGTTTGCGGTAGTTTCCACCATCAGTGAATGAGAAGAATAAGAGGGTGCATCGTCATCGTTTGAGAATGGAGAATTCCAAAACTTGACTTGAAGTGAATTACTATGTGTTAGGGTTTCGGTGGAGGTGGTCGCTCGGTGTTGCTTTGTGGTAGCAGTCATTTCTTCTTGGATCAATGAATCTGAAATTGGTGGGGATGTTAGTGGCGGCGTTTCCTTCATTGGTGGTGGCGGCGTCAAGTGAGATACGATAATGTGTGTGTGTTTGTCTTTGGTGTGTCTAATACTTTGAGGTAATTTTTTTATCTTTAAATTAAAAAATCATAACATTATGACCCCTTTTTTTTGGTCTTAGATGAAGTGTTAAGCCACTGAAATTAAAACTCACACACAACTGTGAGGTTCTGGGTTCGAATCCGGGTCACGACGTCCGGCCTTGCAATTTCGGCATTTGTCAGTTGAGCTAGGATTTCTAGACACATTATGACCCTTTTTAAATGATTTTAAAAGGCACATTTTTAATTATGAAAAAATTATGTGGTATTTAATTAAGATTTTTCTAACTTAAAAAAAATTGTGGTATTCAATCAAGATTATTTGTAAGTTAAAAAAAGTCATGTGATGTTCAATCAAGACTCTTTTTCATTTATAAAAAGTCTTGCTTCTCCCTCTCTCTCGTAAAAAAAAATAATTTAATTAAAGAATTTATTTTTAGAATACTGTGAAAGAGAGTGTGTTATAATTCTACAACGTCATTTCAACTATTTTTAAATCTTATGATGTAAATCCATTGAATTCCTAATTTTAAATCTAGACAGTCTTTTAAAATCTCTTACAAATCTCTAAAGTTATTAAAATCTTGCAAAATCTTTTAAAATCCCCAAGACTTTTTTAAACAAAAATTGTCCTTTAAAATCTCAATTCAAACATCCCCCTTAATAAATTTTTATTTTTAGACTTAATTGTATATTTTGGTCTATTATGTTATGTTTATTTTCGATTTTAAGTTTTTTTTTTCAAGAAAGTTAAATTAGCCTACTCAAAATGGCACCAGAGAATCGAACCTGAGACCTTGAGAAAGAGCACACTCCCAAGTCTCAAGGCTATGCCATCAGACCAACCCAAGCCGGTTAATAGTTTTGTAAAAAAAAATTTGATTTTTATTTTTTAAAAGTTTCAATTCGGTCTCTTATATTTTAAAAGTTTCTAGTTGGTTCAAAACGTTACACGATTGAATAATTAGTTCATTCTGCCACATAATAATGAGTTTAATAAAAAAAATGTTTTAAAAATGATTTTTATAATTTAGTTAAATTTCAGCACTGATATTCTCAACTTGGATGTCTAAACGGTCAAATGATGGAAGAGACTAACTTATTTCAATATGAGTAATGTTTTGGACAAACTTAAAACTTTTAAAACATAAAGGATTATCTTGAAACGTTTAAAACATAAATGACCAACTTAAAATCTAAAATAAGCATAAGGGATCAAACATGCAATTAAGCTTTATTTTTATAATGTTCAATGGTTTTAAAAAAATATTGGTTTAATTATTTGGAGGATCTTGAACTATTTGAATTTTTTTATTAAATAGTTTATTTTTTGATATCCTGCTTCTCGAACTTCATCAATAACTTAACATAATTTTCTTCTCAAATGTTGTCAATTTTGTGATGGATACATCAATTATTTAATTAATTTATAAAAAAACATTTTTTTTTCTTAAATTTAGAATCGGAGGAAATAATAGATTTAATACCCATGTGCTTAACAAATATATATATGACACCCATAAAGAAGTACTCCAATCCCCCCAATGCAATGTCAGGTGTCCCACACCATCTAAGTCTTCTTACATCAATGCAACATTTTCCACAAACCCTATTAGGTCCAAACTCACAAACAATCTTTTTTTTTTGAGAGATCTCACAAACAATCTGAATTCTCCAAATAATGAAGTTTACATAAAAAAGGTTTGAATTCATTTTAAAAAAAAATTACCTCAAAACATTTTCACATTCAAACACACTTTTAGAAAAATAAATTGGGCAACAATTTGTTCTTCTTTTCATAACGAGGAGGTCTTTTTTTGGTGGTGACTGAGATTTGAACCCCAGACCTTGCATATATTATGTATTGTTCATACCAACTGAGCTAAGCTCACGAGGACATAAAAAAGAGGTCTAGCTGTAAGCAAATGTGATAGTCATTAGGTAAAAAAAGAATAATGCCATCGATTACAACCAATGTATCACTTTTTAAATTCGAAGATTTCTTTTAGGACCCCTAAACGTCTTTAAGGCCTTACAAAATTTCAATTTTACCCATATTATTAACGTTCGAGAAATACATTTCGAAGCATCTGGGAGTTTATCTCTTGATCGCTAGGATTCCAGAGTTATCTTTTGGATTATCTGTTTTATATGACAAACATGAAGGAAACTTTTAGTTGCTTTAACATAAACAATATTACACAGGTTAGACAAACACTATTGACATTATCCAGTATATTTGTCCCAGTTGAGCAACAAAGAACATCAAAAGTTGCAAATATGAAGAGTAAACAACATGATGATAAGAGAATGAAGGGTGAAATAGAAAAAGAAGCAAGACATTGTATTTTCATCATCAAGCTTTGAATCACAAGAAATAGTACACCAAGAAATAGTGGCATCAATAAAAAAAAGTCATTCATATCACCCAGACGAAGAGCAATAAGCTAAGATGTTACTAACCAAACAAGTAAAGCCATCAAACACCAAATTACAACACTACTTCCAAACCAAACAAGTAAAGCCGAAACAATATTGCATCCATTTTCAAAATCGAAATCTCTGTGTACGCCTTCCATATTCACAGTTGAAATACAATTTAACCCATCGACCCTCCGCAATGTGATTTCTCTATTTCTATAAACAAAGGAAACACTCTTCAATACTAACAATATTTTTTGTAATTGATTGACAATCATTATTCAACACCATGCATCAAAGATGATTCCATAAAAACTTTAATTCACACCAAAACTGTACTATAACAGTGAAACTTCATCTCTATATGACAGTACAAGATTACATTTAACCTTTTGCAGTTACTCCCAAAGTGTTTGTTAAGAAAGATACATAGCTAAAAGCTTTGATAGACCATTATACCATATAACATGAAAAGATATATTGCACAAATGTCCTAAATCCGAGAGGAAACCCTTCCATCAGCATAAAAGTGTTCCTAACTGACAGTTTCATATTCAATTACCACGACAATGAATATACCAGCATGTTCCACATCTGTCCAATTAAAACCGCGGCCTGCATGATTGTAACTGCTCTTAGCCACTATGCATTGCAAACTAGTCTCCACTAAAAATAAATTTTCCTTATAGACTCAATCAATCAACATAGCTTTATGGACATAGCTTTTTACAATGGTTCAATAGTCACTCATTTTGAAGAGTCGTCTCTATGACAACGATTGCTTCAAGTTTAGCTTCCAAAACAAGAACCATCTAAAATTAATAACATGCAGGGAAAGCTCAACCACTGTTTCAAAAAAGTTGCAGCTTGCTGATTGTTAAAAGAGTTACTAGTAAAAGTGATAACGAAAGAGGGAAACATTATAGAAACTGAAATCAGCATTGAAAACTGATTTACCACAAAGGCATGAGCATGACATACATTGCTAAACGCCTTGATAGAGCATTCCTCAAGAGCTATTTAAGAAAAATTCTTATGTGCAAAAATTGAATATTCTTAAATCGAACACATCACAATAGTAGTATTATAACATATTCCGTTTGGTCAGAAGTTGATTTAACGCAAACATTATTTAATTTTCATGTGCATCAGATATATTAACAAACGTACTAGTAGTCACTTGGCATAACATCTAAATCCTAATTCCAATACTATAAAATCAAATCGGCACCAACTAATTCAATGTGTGATTGTGAACAATTGTAATGCATAATGAAGAACCGTCAAATAAAACTAACAAACAAATGAAAATAACACAACAACTTCTAAACTTGCAAATTTCATTAATTAACAATGATCCATGAAGTCTACAACAGTCAAAACAGGCATCAAATACAATAAATATAAAGTTAGGGTTGAATTTAATACTCAAATTACATAGCATAACATCTACAACCAAATCTAGTTTTAAAATCAAGGTGATACCAAACTCTCAACGTAGACTTTTGATTCTACCCAACGCACAGTTGGAATCTGAAAACTATTTATAGTATCATTTTTTTAATCGTAAACACGCCACTTCGAATAACAAAACTCGTAAGACAAGAGCAGCACATGGCTGTCATCCTCGGAAATGTATATTTTCCTTGCATTTTCATAAAAGTAGACAGGATTAGAAAAGTGAGGAGGTCGGATCAATTTAATCCAAGACTCTTTATTTCTGTATACCTTCATAAGCCAAACATCATTAAAAGATTAAGAATGAGAAAATATGCACAAGAAATCCCTCATCATACCCAAGATCAAGTTAATCACGAGCATTCCAAAATCATGCTGTAAAATCTCTTGGTAAGACTCTGTCTGCAAATCGAGAGAAACAATAGCACACAAGAAACATCGCAACCTAATTAACGATGTTGTTGACAATTATTTCCAACTGAACATAAGGGGTCATCATAGAAGGAAAATCATGAATCTTTCTCCATGAATGTGTGACCAAAGTGTGAACGTTAACTTGAGTTTTGCAAGCATTTGCACAAGATCTATCATATTCAAAATTATAACAAAAAAACAGGAAAAAACCTTGTAATTAGGAATGAAAGGATCATAGCCAAAAGCATATATAGTGAAACCATTTTCTTGTGGAATTTATAAAGAGGGTAATTCCTTTAATTTTATGAGGGAAGGGTTCCAAATAAGAGCAAGACCTTGATGATTTGGAAAACAAAGGAGACCATTGCAAGAAGCAATGAAATTATTGGAATATTTTGGATTAATGGAAGAATACTCGAGTTGCGTCGGATTAGTGTTAAATATAGAGACGAGTTGAAAATAAATGAGTAGATAAGACATTACATTTAACTTCGTTAAGGGGTGGCATGTTTTTTTTGGCTAATTATGGTTCTCCAGGATTTGCAGACGCAACGGAATTGCAGGGCGAACTTGACGGGGAGTCGACATAGGATTTCAGCCCTAGATCCAACGAAACATGTGTCATCGGCGCTAGGTGAAGTGGTGGTGGTGGTAGTTTCCATCCATCTTTGAATGAGAAGAAGCAGCGGGGCGGAAGTTTGAGGAGCAACCTACACAGAGGATTTCAGCGACGAGATCCAACATAACGTATGTATTATAATTTGTATGTGAGTTTCTAAATTCAAGATCTAATTAAAAAAAATTGTCAAAAAAAAAAAACCTAATTAAAAATCATTTGAAAAGTTTGGAATTTAATTCCAAAAATTTAGTTTAAGGACATTTCTACAAACTAAAAAATTTACGAATTCAATTACCACAAAATTTAGTTCAATGAATTACGTTTTTTAGTTCAATAAGCTTCTAAAAATCACTAAATAATTCAAAGATCTACAAAAAATTAATGAAAGTTTTTAACCATAAACAGATGAACCATAAAGTCGATGTTGTGATAAAAGTGAGCCTCAACACCTCATCATAACTATACAATGGAATCACTACATCCCACGAAGTAACTTATGCCTTGTAAACCCACTATCTCGTTTGCAACAACGAGAGTAGCTTGGGGACAACGGTTTTGAAGTTAATTGAAGCCCTATCTAAACTAATCCGCAATCAAAGTTCATTTCCCCCTAACATGTACTAGAAGTCACTCAATTGTGATCATTAGATGCATTCAACGTTGATCCGTGAATCACATCAGATTATTCGCTTCATCTATTCAATGATAATAGTATTTTCGTCAAAAATACAACGCTCTTGTGTCTTTAAATACGGAGTCTACACCTTTGGAAATTAACTTTTGAACATTAGAGCGTTCTCAGATATACAATTCTCCTCAGCTCGCACTATCATTCACCGCCGTAATCTGCACCATCCTTATCTCACTCCGACCTCTTCTTAGATCTACTTCAGATCAATTATGTTCATATGAATACTTGTTTATGAATTTTTTTCATTCTAAATGAAAATACTCACTCTGTAAAAGTTGGATGTAAAAATACTCTGAAATTTCTTTTGCCACCTGCTGACAAATCTGGACCATAATTATCAGTCTCTTTTGCAAAATGCATCATGTGTGCTAGTGGTATTCAGTCCAAAACTCCTATTAAAATTTAAAATAAATATAAAGACATCGAAAAGACATAAAACTAGTTTTATGAAAATATATTTTGATTGCATTTATAAATATCAGTCAAATAAAACATGTATAGTTTACAATCGGAATGACTAGTCTCTCTTACTCATATCAACATAGACAAAGATAAACATAAAACATGTCTCTCATAGAACACAAAGTTCAACAGAAATTGACAAACATGACTAATAACCGAACAAAGCTATCTCAATAAGATTTCCTTTCAAGATTTGATTTACAATCTGCCGGAGCTCATCACGACGTACTTGGCAAGTCTTGGCAAATACTCAAGATTGGAACATCCCTGAAAAAATATCGGCAAGTCCAATTCTTGGCTTCTATTCCTCGGCCATAATGCATGTACGCCAATCTTCTAAGTTTAATTTAACACCCCCAGCTTTGTTTTGTTACAACTCATAGACAAGCAAACTACTCTAAGGAGATTATTTAAGGTGCAAAAACATTCAATATGCTACAAGTCCATGAATGTACTGCTAAATCATTGACAAATTAAAAAGGCCGTACCTTAAAATTGTGAAATAGTAAAATAAGAGAATATATGTATTTGCTTGGACATTATGTTTTTAAGTTTCTTTCGACATTTTCCTCTTTCCAACTATGAAATTAAACCATGGAATATACACTACAAGTATAGCAACGAGATTAATCTTAACATTAACTGTCAAGGACAAATATAAGATAATTGAAGACATAACATGATTTGATATAACTAAAGCCCAACACTGAATCAACCTAGAACAAAAAAGATTGAGGTGCCAGCAGCAAATTTCTCGTTAAAATAATGTTAATTGTGGCAATTAACAAATTCTGAAGGATTAAAAGTAGAATTAGTCGACGAACGTATTTCACTACTGTCATGTCCATCATCAGAAACGTATCAAGTGAGGCATTCTGAAACATAATCCAATGAACAGTCATACGCAATAACGCTCTAAGTAAGAAAAGATGTGGCAAATGAAAGGTTAAGATACAATAAAGTGAATGAAAATCTGTAAATCTAGAAATAAAGAAAAAATTCAAGAGATTAAGGAAAAAGGCAAATAAAAAAGCTGAGGGGTGGTACACTGATTTCTGTTATATCTATAACAATGACCAAGTTTAGCTCCATAATAAATAGTCATGCAGCTTACTGACTATTAAAAGAAAGTCTGTAATAAAGTGAACTGAATCCTGCTGTCAACATATTTCCTTGCATAAGAAAATAAGCTGAATTCATTGATTTCCATTGAAATCCAATTTCATATGTTTCACAGTATTGATCCTTCCTAACTGTCAGAAGGCTACATATGTGAAAAAATTGAATATTCTTAAAACAAACACATCACAATAGTATTATAACAAACTAAGTTCACATCGAAGCTGATTTGAACCATACATTATCAAAATTGGCATAACATCTAAATTCCATTTTCAATCTTACACAATCAAACCATATAATGCAATGTGCGGTTGCACAGCTAAGAACCAATAACTCTAACTAACAAACTAATGAAAATAAATAACACATCAATTTCTGAATATGAAAATTTCTTTAACCATTAATCAACCATGATCCATGAAGTCACCAGCAATCAAAGCAAAATTGAAACAAAATAAATAACAAAGACAAAAATTAACATAAAAGTTGGGATTGAATCTCAGACTCATACTCAAATGACAAAGTACATCATCTACATCCAAGTCCAAGTATTAAAATCAAGGTGATATCAAACTTTCAACATAGACATTGGATTCTACCAAACTCAAGTCTTGAATCTTGAAACTCTTTATGGTATCATTTTTGGAGTTGTATACAACCCACTTCAATTTATCATTCTCTTCAAAGACAAGCAGCGCATGGTTGTCGTCCTCAAAAACATATAATATCTTGGTCAAAAAGTTACCACCAAAGTTAGGAACATGAATCAATTTAACCCAAGACTCTTTATTTCCGTATTCCTTCATAAGCCAAACATCACAAAATGGATCAGAAATAGAAAATATGCACAAGCAATCTCTCAGCACATCCAAGGTCAACATACCAAGATTTCTATGATCAGGCAGCGAAATTTCTTGAAAAGATTCTTTCCCCAAATGAAGAGAAACAATGACTGGCAAGTCATTAAAATCATTAGAATCAAGGAACCTCAACCAATTAACTGTGCCACCCACAAATATTCCATGTTCTATAGATATTCCATGTCCATGTACATGATAATAATACTTAGTAGTAATATTAGGAAAGCCATTAATCGTTGTCCAAAAGTCAGTCCCCAGAGTATGAACTTGAACTTGAGTTTTCCAAACGTCGGAACCATACTTACAACAAAAAAACAGCAACAACCTTGTAATTATGAATGAAAGGATCATAGCCAAAAGCATATCTAGTGAAACCATATTCTGGTGGAAGTTCTAAAGAGGGTAATTTTTTTAATTTTCTAACGGAAGGGTTCCAAACAACAGCAAGATGTTTGTTAACTGCGAAACATATGAGACCGTCGCATGAAGCAACAAGGCTATCGCAATAATTTGTATTAATTGGAGGGTAATAGAGTTGGGTGGCAGCTTCAGATGTGAAAATAGAGTCAATTGAGTAAAACATTACAGATAACTCTTTTTCGAGGGTCCGTGAGCTTGTGACGAGGTATTTGCTTTTGGTTGATATGATAAGGTGTTTCTTGACGAATCTGTGATCCTTTGAGATTAGAGAATTCCATGACTTGCAGACGCAGCGGAATTGTAGGAGGAACTTGACGGGGAGTCTACACAGGATTTCAACCACGAGATCAAACGGAATATGAGTCATTGGCGCAGCGAGAAGTTGCTGCCTATTGTTTGCGGTGGTTTCCACCATCAGTGAATGAGAAGAATAAAAGGGTGCGCCGTTATCATTTGAGAATGGAGAATTCCAAAACTCGACTGGAAGTGAATCACTAGTGGCGGCGTAGCTTCGTGGTAGTTTCCTTCATTAGTGTCAAATACTTTTTGAGGTAATTATTTTTTCTTTAGATTAAAAATTCATAATATTATGATCCATTCTAAATATTTAATAGATTTTTTCCCTAAAAAAAAAATTAATAGATTTTTATCTTTAGACTTAATCGTATACTTTTTTTTTTTTGAGGGAACTTAATTGTATACTTTGTCTCTTATGTTTATTTTAGGTTTTTAGTTGATCTTTTTTTTAAAGGACCAATCTGTTACAACCCCCAAACTTAAGGGACCTCTGATGTAATTTACCCTTGATCTTTTACGTTTTAAAAATTTCTATTTGGTTTATTATGTTTTTAAAGTGTATAGTTGGTCACTACCTGTTAGCCTGTAATTTCAACAGGCTCATTTAATGTGGTCAACATTCAGTTGACTTTTTACTTTGTAGCAATCGAAGGTGATCGTACCTGGTCAGAAGGAGACTGCCGGTGCTTTGAATGTGGTGGTGGTGACGGTGGTGGAATGCGTCAGACTGCTTCTTGGAGCGAATGGGGGGTGTGTACCTGCAGGCACTCCGACGCTCAAGTCAGTAGAGATCAGGGAGTATGGGTTTAGAGGAAGAAAGAGTTCAACCTTGGGGACTGCGGTGAGTCCCCTATTTATAGAGGTGGAGAGCTGCATAGCCGTTGAGGAGGCACACCTGGCTCTGGCGGTTACGAAATCGTGGGAAGTGTAACCGCCAAAGATTTTATTGCGGGAACGTGCACAACGTGCAAGAGAGACGTTGGGGTTCGTTTGAACCAGTCTCTTTGCTTCGTACACCCCCCTTCTGGAGAGGGGGTATGTTACGAGCAATAATGGCAAACGTGGAGTTTGGGCTTTGAGTGATATTGGGCCTAAGTAAATGAGCCAAGAATCCCTTTGGCCGGTCCAGAACAGTAGCCCCCCAAGTCGTTGCTCTTGATAAAGAGTGATGACTTAAGTGCAGGCGTTTTGCTCGTTAGGAGCCGACCTCAAGGAGAATTCAGTTGGTATGTATCCCCGTGCTAGAGGAAGATATGGATCTCGTTAGCGGACTTATGCATGCCTTGACTCGGAGAATCGTTTGCAAGGTGGACTGAGAATGCTGAGAATTCGGGCCGACTAGGCTCGCCTATCTCGAAGCGTTTGTTCTCCCTCTAATGATGTAAGTTCGCCAGGAAGTTTGGTTGGATGTCATTCCGTAATTAATGCCAACGCCTCGAGGGAGAAGTTGAGGGGACATGACCTTTGGTTTCTGAGTGACACGTGTGCAAGCTGTTAGTAGCACTTGAGTGCCTATAGTTTCCAGCGTGTTCTCGGGTGGTATTTCCGAGGTGTCATCATCACCGTTGATTGAATCCTGACGTTCGGGGAACCGTAGTGAAGGATCATAGCCCTTGGATGAAGAGGTATGATTGAATCTGGACCGTCGAAGTAGCGCTTTAGAGGAGGAGTAGCGAGTGAAGGGATGCACCGGATAGACTTTGTGACTTTTGGGTGGTTTGTGAAACGAGTATAAATAGTTCCACTGTTGTTTGGAGAGTCACTGCATTTTCGAATTTCTCAGAGACTTAGAGATTTCCCACAGTTTCCAAAAGCAAAGTTCTTCCGAGTTTTCGCATTCTAATCGCAACTTCAATCTCTTCTTCTTCACAGGTAGAGTTCTGTTGACTCGTCTCTTTTACTTCTATATTTTAGTTTCTGTTCTTCTTTAGAAACCGTAGGAATGCATGCTTCTAGTGCAGAAGCAGTTTTGACTCGGTGGTTTCCGTCGTTGGTTTAGGCGGTTTCCACCGTGCATCAAAGAGTTTTGTAGATATGCTGTCTGTTTTCTGTTTAGTGTTTAGAAAAACATTGGCGACAGGCTTGGGTTTCTTCCATAAGCTTTAGGTCTGTTCACTGAGGGTAGATCCCCTTGATGCGTGAGTTTGAGTTTCTAGACCTCTTAGCTTTTTTATGGTAGCGATTTGATCCCTTCCTTGCCATGACCGACCTGATAGGTGAAGGAAGGGTGGATCTGACTGTTAGATTCACTTTTTCCCTTGCTTTTTCCAGATTTGTCATGGCTGGCGAGGGAGTTGCTGCGTCCGTTGTTATGAGGCCCGGAGAGGAACCCTTAGAAACTGAATCGGTGTTTGCCGCTGATGGTGTGAACGAAGCACCTTTTGACCTCATTGGTGAAGGTAGAGATTGGGAGCTGATTCTGCCGAGCACGTCCAACCGGGTGTGTTCGGAGTATGAAAATTACGTATTTCCCATGTATGAAGTGGTTTTCAAGGACATGTGTTTTCGGCTCCCTTTCTCTAACTTCCAGCGGGAGGTGCTTCGCTGGACCAAGTTGTCATCCACCCAGATTCATCCAAATTCTTATGCCTTCATGAGGGCTTTTGAGCTGTTGTGCGATTATCTTCGCATCCCTGCCTCCAAGAACGTCTTTTTCTCCTTCTTCACCGTACAGTGGGGTACGGACTGGGTTTCTTTTCGCCAGACCCAGAAGATGTTCGAGGCCTTTGCCGGGAAGATCCGGAGTTTCAAAGAGCGCTTCTTTCTGGTTCGGCTTAAGAGTACGGCTGCTCTGAAAAATCTCTTGGAGGCTGCTAAGGAAGGCGAGCAGGAGCGCCGTCCTTTTTTCCACCTGTGCTGGTCTCAGGACCATTTTGCTTATGAACCGAAGGACTTCGGTCGAACCGTTGCCACTCTGACTGACGAGGAGAAAGGCCTTCGTCAACAACTCTGGGCTTTCATTGAGTCCCTTCCCCAAAGGGTTAAGACTGACCGACGGGGGGACCCTTTGATGAATGCGGACGGGACCCCAGTAATTCAGCCCCACTTCATCAATACTTATGAGTTGTTGACCTCTGACGATTCTGATACCTGCCTTGGTAGTTTATTGTTTTCTTTTTGCTCCTGTCTCCTTTGTTGCCTTCTTGCTTGTTTCTCCTAACTGACGCAGTTTCCTTTGTCTTTGTGTTTGCAGAGAAAATGAAGAAGGATTTGGGAGCCCTTGTAAATGCGGCGAGCAAAAAGATCTCGACCAAGAAAAAGCGTAAGAACGTCCAGTCCCTGGAGTATCTGATTTTTGGATCTGGTCCTAGCTCAACCCCTGGTCCTGTGGTGGATTTAGACGGGGAGGAGCCATCTGAGGAGCTGGTGCAGGACCCTACTAAGAGGCAGAGGGTGAGAGTGCCTTCTGAGGATCCAATCATGCCGATCAAGGCCGTTCCTGTCCACTCTGAGAAGGGAGACTTCCTCCAGTTGCCGAGGGTGTGGTCCGAGCCGGAGCTGTGTGGCCCCCAGTCAACCCTTTTCTTGGATGATTCAGAGTTAAGGATTATCCAGGATCTGGGCCCAGCTGGCCGGAGCAAGGCAATAACTGATCGGGTTATTGCCACTATGAAGGCTTTGGAGGTTGCTGCTGCCCTGAACAACGCCTCTCTGGACAGTGAGGTCCAGGCCGATGCTCTGGTGCGAGAGAGGGACGCTTTGACCGCCAAGGTTGCCGCTCTTGAGGAGGATCAAAGGAGCAAGAGGTCCGTCGCTGAGGAGCGTGGCCGTCAGCTTGCTTCTTTGAAGGAGCAGTTGTCTCGAGCTCAGACTGCTCTTGAGCAAGCAACCGACTCCTCCCGGAAGCTGGCGGAGGAGAAGGCGTCTTTGTAGGAGGCTCTGAAGAAGGCGGACCTCCCTGGAGAGGATGAGGTGGAAGACCTTGCTGTCCTGCGGCGCGCCGGCCTTATGGACAGGATTGGTGAGCTGGAAGGAAGCTTGGTGGAGGCCCTCCAGCTTGGCTTTGATCGGGCGGTGGCCCAGTTGAAGGTGACGAACCCTGGCGTTGAGCTGAATGTCGAAGGAATTCATCTTCTTAGTGAGGTGAAAGACGGGGTGATCGTTCCGCCTCCTGATCCTGAGGAAGAAGACGGGTATGTTGATGAAGCTCAGGCCTGATGAGGCCTTGTAATTAATATCTTCTTCAAAATCTTGTAATGACATTGTGCGCCCTTAGTGGTTTTAGCACCTTTATAATATGATTTTTTTTATTCTCAATTATACTTGTTTCTGAAATGCATGATTTACTTTCAAGTATAATGTTTTGAATTTTGAATGCTCCTAGTGTGAGGCTTTCTATACTGTTTGCAGTATTTTGTTTGAGAGCGAATTATCTATCTATCTTGTATGTTTGATAAACTGCAATAATTTGTATGCTCTTAGCTGCTGTCGAGGGCGAACTATCTATCTGCCTTATGTTTTTGACAGATTGCAATAATTCGTGCGTTCTTAGTTGTTCAACTTGCGAACTTGTATGCTTTCGGATTGCGAAGCTCTTTAAGTTGAGTGTGGCGGGATGGGCTACCCCCCGCAGTCATTATTTCGACGAAGTGACTTAATGACTGAAGAGTCTTCCATGCCCGCCTAGCGTTTTGTGGCTTTGACTTGATGAAATCAAAGTTGAGCCTTTTGCTTTCCAGGTAATGATTTACTTTGCTTGGAAAGTTTTTACCTTTGCATAGTTTTTGCAAGGAAGAGCTCAGGCCAGAAGTTTTCTAACTGTTTACGCAGAGTATTAGTTAGAAGTATTTGCACATCCAAGATTTGCAAGGAAGAGCTCAGGCCAGAAGTTTTCTAACTGTTTACGCAGAGTATTAGTTAGAAGTATTTGCACATCCAAGAGATTGTTTATCTGAATGTGTGTCCAAAGTTATGGACGTGTAACAGCGGATGAACGGGAGAATTTTTTCTAAGTTCCCTCCACTGAGGCGTGAAACACCCATCGCGAGCTGGGGTTCTACCTAACATGCCGAGCAGTGATGTCGCAGCGGTAAGCGTACATACTGAGGAGTAAGAGAATTTGTTACGTAAAATCCTCTCATCCTTTTTCTTTTTGGATTCGGAGTGGCACGACTTTCCTCTTCCGTTTATTTGCTCGACGGGGAGCGGTGAGTTCGTTGTATAGAACTAAGTACGTACATTAGAGTGAGTTGGCGTTGTTTTGCCATCTAAGTGTAGTACTTTTTGAATTTTTCTGCGTTCCAAGTCCTTGGAATTGCACTTTGATGGAGATCTTCGAGTCCGTAAGCTCCTGTCCCGGTCTTCATCCGGATCCTGAAGGGGCCGTCCCAGTCGGCGGCGAGCTTCCCTTCTTCGGAATCATTCTGGTTTCGCCAGAGGACGAGGTCGCCTACTTCGAATTCTCTTTTGATGACTTTCTTGCTGTGGCGAGCAGCTATTTTCTGTTTTAGTGCTGCCTCTCGCAAGGTTGCCCCTATCCTGACTTCGTCGATGAATTCGAGCTCTTCACGTAGATTTGCCGTGTTGGCCGGGAAGTCAGTGATGGCGTCCGTACGCCATGTGAGTTTAGTTAACTCAATGGGTAAGACCGCTTCTGTCCCGTATGTGAGTCGAAAAGGTGACTCGCCAGTTGTGGAATGGGGAGTAGTTCTGTAGGCCCAGAGGACTGCGTGTAATTCCTCCGCCCATTGTGTTTTGGCCACGTCTAGCCTCCTTCGTATTCCTCACAGAACTACCCTGTTTGCAGCCTCGGCGAGGTCGTTGGCTTGAGGGTGTTCGACGGAGGTAAAGCTTTGTTTGATGTCGATATTCCTTAGGTAGTCCTGGAACCGTTGGTCCGTGAACTGTGTACCATTGTCGGATATCACTAATGCTGGCACTCCAAATCTTGCTAAGATGTTTCTCTTGAAGAAGCGGAGTACGTTTTTAGCTGTTATTTTGGCCAATGGTTCTGCTTCGATCCATTTGGTTGAGTAGTCGATTGCGACGACCGGATATTTTAGTTGCCCAGCGGCTTTGGGGAATGGTCCCAGAAGGTCGATACCCCACCATGCGAAAGGCCAAGGTGAGACCAAGGATGTTAGCTCAGCAGGAGGTGCTAGGTAAATGTCCCCGTGTCGCTGGCATTTATCGCAGAGGTTCACGTAGTCTTGGGCGTCTTTCATGATGGTAGGCCAGTAGTATCCTGCTCGTAGGACCTTTTTTGCAAGAGCTTTTGCACCAAGGTGTTGTCCGCAGATGCCGTCGTGGATGTCGGTGAGGACTTCTTGGGTCTCATTGGGTCCTAGGCACTTGATTAGCGGAATGTTGACACCTCTTTTGTACAAGGTTCCTTCCACTAAAGTGAATGAGCAGACCCTTCGTTTCAACCTTGTCTGTTCTTGCGGATCGGTCGGGAGCTCGCCATTCTCTATGTATCGAGAGATGGGTCCCCTCCAATCTTCCATTCCGATGATCGAGTTGACCTCTTGACGCAGAGTTCCTATGTTCTGGATGCTTGGCTCGTCGAGGACCTCTTGTATTACTGTTTTGTTTCCGTTTGCAGTTCGCGTACTTGCGAGTATTGAAAGAATGTCTGCCCGAGTATTCTGTTCGCGGGGAACGTGAATTACTTCTACGACGTCGAATTCTTTCATTTTCTCTAGTACTAACTCGACGTACTTTTGGAGGTGGTCTTCTTTTACCTGGAACTCTCCTGTGACTTGGGAAGTCATTAGTTGCGAGTCGGTAAAGATTTTCACCCTTTTGGCCCCCATGTCTTTGGCGGTTCGCAAGCCAGCCAGGAAGGCTTCGTACTCTACAGTGTTATTGGTAACAGGAAAAGACAAAGCGAGGGAAATTTCGACAACGATACCTTTGTTGTCTTCGATGATTATTCCGGCTCCGCTTCCCTTGGCGTTAGATGACCCATCTACGAAGACGGTCCATTCTTCAGGGTTTTCCTCAGCTGGGAAAGTCATCTCGGCGAACACCTGAGCCTTTAGTGCCTTCCTGGATTCATAATGAATGTCGAACTCGGATAGCTCGAGTGACCATTTCATCATCCGACCGGCCACGTCTGGACGACCCAGAATCTGCCTGATGGGTTGATCCGTCCGGACTACCACCGTATGAGCTAGGAAGTATTGCCTTAGCCTTCTAGCTGCGGTGAGGAGTGCGAGGGCCACCTTTTTGATCCTTTGGTACCTTGTTTCAGGTCCCAACAATGCTTTGCTGGTGAAGTATACTGGTTTCTGTCCCTCCGTCGTTTCTCTGATGAGGACGGCGTTTACCGCGTCAGAGGAAATAGAGAGATATAGGTACAGTACTTCACCTTGATCTGGTCGCGATAGCACTGGTGGCGCAGAGAGCGTTTCTTTGAGGTGCTGCAAGGCAGTCTCGCACTCGTCCGTCCATTCGAACTTCATTTCTTTCCTCAAGAGTTTGAAGAAAGGAAGTGCGTGTTGAGCGGACTTGGCCACGAACCTAGAGAGAGCGGTCAGCATTCCGTTGAGTGTTTGGATGCACTTTTTGGAGTGGGGTGTTGGAAGCTCAGTAAATGCACGACATTTGTCTGGGTTTGCTTCAATTCCTCTTTCTGTAAGATAGAAAGCAAGGAATTTACCCGTTTGGACTCCGAAGGTGCACTTTTCTGGGTTGAGTCTCATGTTGTATTTCTGAGTTTGCTCGAACACTCTTTTGAGATGGGCGACATGATCCACCTCTTGTTGGGATTTTACGATCATGTCGTCCATGTAAACCTCTAGAATGTCGCCCAGAAGTGCCTTGTCATAAACTCTGTTCATCATCCATTGATAAGTAGCCCCCGCGTTTCGTAGACCGAAGGGCATTACGTTGTAGTAATAGTTCCCTGATTCGGTCATGAAGGTTGTTTTCATTTTATCTTCTTCAGCCATGGGTATCTGATTGTACCCAGAATAGGCGTCCATGAAGGATAAAAGTTTATAGCCAGAGGAATTATCAACGAGTTTGTCGATGTTAGGAAGAGGATATGCGTCTTTAGGGCAGGCCCTATTAAGATCGGTATAGTCAACACACATACGCCACTTTCCATTAGATTTTTTGACAAGTACAACATTGGAGAGCCAGGTAGTTTATTTGGCCTCGGAAATAAACTTTGCCTCTAGGAGGTCTTTTACAGCTTTTTCTGCAGCCTCTGACTTTTCAGGAGACTGCTTCCTACGACACTGGGCTACAGCGCTAACTCCGGGATCCACTGTCAGTTGGTGACAGGCGACGCTAGGGTCGATTCCGGGCATGTCAGCTGCGCTCCAGGCGAACAGGTCAGCGTTTTCTCTATGGCAGGCGATCAGCTAGTTCTTGACAAGTTCGGGGAGATCCTTTCCAATCTTGAAGTTCTTCGAGGGGTCGTTGCCGAAAGGGACCAGCTCGAATTCACCATCGGGAATAGGTCGAAGAAGTTTCGCGTTGAGTGGATCCTTCTTCTCCCGTTTTTGCTCCTTCAGGTATTCCTTGGTGAACCTGGGGTCAAGTTCGACCAAGTTTACGTCCAGGGTACTCGCAGCAGCTTTCCCTTTGTCCCCAGCAGGTTTGCTGGGTTGGGAAACCGAGTTCTGGGTTTTATTAGCTTGGAGGAAACATCTTCTAGCAGCTTCGATGTCTCCGCTGAGAGAGGCGATGATGTCGTCTTTTGCATGGTACTTCAACTTCAGATGAGCGGTTGAACATGCGGCCCCCAGCTGGGCAAACCCAGTCCTCCCTATAATACAGTTATAGAGAGAAGGGCAGTCGATCACCAAGAATGGGATCTTTATTGTCTTTTTGGCCTCCTCTTCGCCGAAGGTGACCAGTAGCTCTGCGTACTTCCATGGTTGAGTGGATGAGCCGTTGAAGCCATAGTTCATGCCCAACGTAGGGAGAAAGGTTTTTCTCCGTCAGTTGGAGAGTTCTGAACAGGCTGGTGTACATGATGTCGCATGAGGCCCCTGTGTCTATCAGGACTCGTCTGACATCTGCGTTGGCCATCGATGCTCGCACGAGCAAAGGGATGGCAGAATTTGAAGCTCCACCAGGCAGTTCGGAGTCGTAGAATGCAAAGGTGGCATTCCTCCTCGAGTGGAGGGGGCCATGGCATTGACTTCCATGAGTTCCTGGAATTTCCTCTTCATGCTGCCCATGGAAATGTTCAGCGTTCCTCCGGTGATGATGTTAGCGGTAGGAAACTGCTCCCAGGTGCATGAGTAGGGGGTGATTTCCACGTTGTCAGGGAAATCACCAAGATGTTCCACAGACATGG
Source organism: Medicago sativa (assembly GCF_051527215.1). Taxonomy (NCBI): domain Eukaryota; kingdom Viridiplantae; phylum Streptophyta; class Magnoliopsida; order Fabales; family Fabaceae; genus Medicago; species Medicago sativa. Next base: position 53,440,539 of record NC_140749.1, read on the forward strand.
CTATGGTCCTTCCGGGCTCAGATCCGTCACCTATAATCTCGACGGTTTTCTGTCCTGCTTCCGGATTTTTGACGTACTGCTTGAGTCGACCCCTTTGGATGAGGAGTTCGATTGCGTCCTTCAGATGGATGCAGTCGTCGGTGGTATATCCGTGGCACTTGTGGAATCGACAATACTTTGTTTTGTCGACTCCTTTCCTATCCTGAGATGGAGCCTTTGGGGGCTTGATGCCTACTTCTGCTAGATCGGCTACTGCGATCTCGGCGATGATCTTTTCCCTTGACATGGCCAAAGTAGTGTACTTGGCAAAGCGGCCGCTGGGCCTCTTGCTCTCCCGAGTAGCTTTGCCTTCTTTCTTTCTCTCGTGGAAGGGCTTTTTGGAGATTCAGCAGCAGGTTCCTCCTTCCTAACCTTGTTGAGGCTGTCCGCGTACAAAGCCTCTTCGTAGGCGATGTAGATCTTGGCGATCGCTAGGAACTCGTTGAGAGTCCTTGGGTGATCCAGGAGGACAGCTTTCTTGACGTCCGTCTCGTCGCGTAGGCCTTTGGCAATGAGCTACAGCTTCATTGTCTCATTTGCGCCCCGGACCTGGACGGCTTCTTTGTTGAACCTCTCGATGTAGTCTCGGAGAGGCTCGCTTCTTCCTTGGACGATGGCTTCGAGGGAAGCCACCGTTTTTGGTTGCGTCCTTGACGCGGTGAAATGGGTGGTGAACTCGTTGCAGAGGTCACTCCAAGAGTCGATGGAGTTTCTCCTCAAGTTCTTGAACCACGTAACAGCTCCTCGCCTTAGAGTAGTGACGAAGAGCTTGCACTTGACGGCGCCCCGCACCGATCGGTAAGTGAGAACTGCTTTGATGTTCTCGATGTGCTCATCTGGATCGGTAGTCCCGTTGTATGAGTCCATTTGCGGTGGCTTTTCCAGTCTGCGAGGGATAGGAGCTTCCCGGATACGCCGTGTGAACGGACCGTAAGCATTACGATCTGTTCGGGTATCGCGAGTGTCCAAAGAACTGGAAGGTGACCGTGAGCGCCCGTTGCGTCTGGGCGGAGACCTTCTGGGTGGAGTTCGACACAGAGGGGATCTTCGCGACGGGGCCCTTCTGGGAGGGGATCTCCTTGGTGGAGACCGTCGGGGGACCTTCTTGTTGACCTCCGGGAGTAGGATGGAGATCCGATGCTCGCCGAATGTCGAGGGGATCTAGAACGTGACCGGCTGGGGCTCCCTCCTCTACTGTTACGTATTGGGGAGGGAGATCGCCGGGTTTGGACGGTTGGACGTGCTTGCTCCAGATCCATCAGTCGGCGGTTCTGTTCCTCGATTAACGACGTTTGTCGTTGAACCGTGCGGATCAGGTTGCTGATGAGTACGCTGGTTGATGATGCGTCTTCTGGCGTCTCTGTAGGGCGGATGAGACCTAGCAGAGGCCTTTGTTGGATAGGAAGTAACTGGGTTGGTTCCTCCCTAGGTGTATCCACAGGTGAAGGTGAGGATGTTACGCCATCCTGTTGAGGAATGCGCACCTCACTTCGTAGCTGGGATTTGGCACCGTTGGCTGCCATTGTAGTTTTTTGTGAAAAGCTTTGGCTTTTAGGGATAAAAACGGGGAAGCTTATATATTCCCACAGACGGCGCCACTGATCGTACCTGATCAGATGGAGACTGCCGGTGCTTTGAATGCGGTGGTGGTGACGGTGGTGGAATGCGTCAGACTGCTTCTTGGAGCGAATGGGGGGTGTGGACCTGCAGGCACTCCGACGCTCAAGTCAGTAGAGATCAGAGAGTAAGGGTTTAGAGGAAGAAAGAGTTCTACCTTGGGGACTGCGGTGAGTCCCCTATTTATAGAGGTGGATAGCTGCAGAGCCGTTGAGGAGGCACACCTGGCTCTGGCGGTTATGAAATCGTGGGAAGTGTAACCGCTAGAGATTTTATTACGGGAACGTGCACAACGTGCAAGAGAGACGTTGGGGTTCGTTTGAACCGGTCTCTTTGCTTCGTACACCCCCCTTCAGGAGAGGGGGTATGTTGCGAGCAATAATGCCAAACGTGGAGTTTGTGCTTTGAGTGATATTGGGCCTAAGTAAATGGGCCAAGAATCCCTTTGGCCGGTCCAGAACAGAAGGCTTTCTCATTTTAAATTGAGGATTTCGAAGAGATTGCAAGCCTAGCATGCATGGTCAATAGTTCGACAGAGCAAGGCTAAAAGCGTAATTGCGTCGAAGTCAAGTAATCAAGGCGGGTAAGATGCGATTTCAAGCTCAAAGGCGGTTTCCTTAGTGGAAACGTGGGACAATCGGTTCTCCAAGATGGAGGAAGTGCTGATCATGGGATTGATGCTTCTCAACGACTCTATTTACACTGACACTCTTCTCCAACATCTCTCAAACCACTATTATATTAGGAGATAATAACATGAAGAACAAGTAACACGACTTTATTATTTTTTTGTAACTCTGTCAAATCAAATAGCGCAAAACACTTAGGATTTATTTTCAAGTTTATTTCTTAGAAATTCTAAGGAGTCTGTTCATTTGGTCAGTTTACACTTGAAATTCCGGTAGACTAGCTTTCATTTGTTTAATACGATGTTATGATCAGAATGTCGAGTAAAATATTTTAACATCGAGCTAGCAGAAAACAGACAGATCAAGGCAAATATAACAGATATAGAATTTTAGCGCATTAGTTATCAGCTGTTTTTATGTGATGTTTCAGATCCAGATCTTCAGAAAGTAGATGTTCCGTTTAATGTTTCAACATCATTCTGGCAGTAAGCATAAACAAACAGCAAAATAAACGACAGGGAAGTAAAAGGCACAGAGAGTTTGTTGACCCAGTTCAGCACAACACTCTTACATCTGGGGGCTACCAAGCCAGGAAGGAAATCCACTAGTGTAGTCCATATTCAATAACTCTCTGCAAACTCCTCGTTTACACTATATGACCTAGGACCTACCCGTCTAGACTTCAACCTAGGAACTCCTAGATCTGAGATCTCATCTCACTATCCTAATGGTCAGTCACTGCCCCAGTGACCTATCAGACCTCAAACACAATAAAAGTAGAAGTTACCTTCCAACACAAACAACCAAACCTTGTTTCACAACTTCGGTTTGATGGACAAGAGTATCAATACTCATAAAACCAGTCCTAAACAAGTATCTAACACGACACAAGAAAGAACACAGTAAAGATTCTAAACCTGCATCAACATGATACAAGAGTAGAATACATGGAAGAAAACTCAAAACCCTAAAAATCTATTCTTTTACAAATCGATGGTTTTGATAAATTACAACTCAACTAAAGGTCCATCTCGATGCATCAAAGAGATACAAAGAGAGGCTCACAATTACGGCACGAGTTGAAACCCTAATGACTCAATCCAATATTCTTGAATTGGTAAATAAAACTAGGGTACAAGTCTTCCTTATATAGCCTTTCAAAGCATGGGCATTTTCGTAATAGGCTAAACATATATTTGTATCAAATATTCTCTTCAGAAATATGTTGAAACAAATATTCTCCAGAAAATATATTTTCTAAAATCTGTTTTGAAAATATATTTTACAAATATGGAAACTCCTAAAAAGTAGGAACATGTTTAGGAACTTCCATAACCACCACCAAGAAATCCTAAAATATTGTTTATATTTTATAAACAAATCTTCTAGTTTATTCTGGACAATAACGCGCTGCTTGGTGAACAAGAAACAGGGTGTGGTTTCCTTACTGAGATAAAGATTGCGTAAACCAAGCCACATGAACCGGGCACACTGAACCGTGCCAAGATGTTGGAACATCGTATCCAACATACACTAGTATTTCTTTTATCAACAATGAAGCCAATACCCAAATACTCAACAACACTACCATTGTTAAATCCAGTGTAAGAATAAATTAACTTATTTACAGTTGTGTAAACATTTTAGAAAGTCCCTCGCCCGTGTGCTTGAGCAGATAAGTCTCTTGGTGAAACCTAGAGCACGTAGGAAGTCTCTTGAAAGTGTCCTTGAGCAATTTGTAATCAAGAGTGATTATAGTGAAATCCCTTGGAAGTGCAAGGGGTCTGGACTACTCATGTGTTGTGGGTGGAACCAGTATAAAATTGCTTTGTGTCTGCTTTCTCTTTCTCTGACTCTTTGTCTTTGTGTTCTGTTATCCGCTGCATTCAGACTCTGGGTCAGAATTTGCGACATTAGATCTTGACATGTTTTTATAAACACTTAGAAAAAAATCGTCAAAAAGCCAACATAATCAACCCTTCCCCTTTTTTGTGTGTGTTTTTCTCACCTTCAATAACGTCATATCTTTACATATTCGATACTTATAATTTGTGTTCCACATTTTTTTGGTGGAATGCTCCACATAATTGTTTTGCTAATGAAATTGTAATTATTGTGGTTGCGAATATGATGTTACTACTTCTTTTGAAAAGATTAAGTTTAAATATGATATTGTTTTTAATTGGGAACCTTGTTAGTTGACAATTACTCTACGAGACCTCCATATTTCAATGGAGATGTTACTCAGTTTTCATGGTTGAAGAGCAAGATTTACAACCATATCATAGGAGTTGATGATGAGCTGTGGGGCATCATTGAGGATGGTGTTGCTTTTGCTATTGATGCATAAGGAATGGTAGTGGACATGAAGAGTTTGATTGAGGCTCAATGGAAAATCTACAAGAAGCACCACAAAGTACGTGGAATTCTTGTGGATTCTTTACCTCACTTAAAGAATCTAAAGCTAAACAATTGGTTCATCAGTATGAGCTTTTTAGAATGAAGGGGGATGAAGAAATTGAAACCATGTATTCAAGGCTTCAAACTCTTGTATCTAGCCTTCAGGTTCTAAATAAAATTTATATTGTTTCTGATCATGTCAAGTACTGAAGAACGATTGGATATGCTAATATATGTTTAAGTGTGCAAGGTCATATATATATATATATATATATATATATATTAAAATTTAGTAAGGTCTAAACATATATAAAAGCATCAGAAGCACAAGAGAAGCTAAAAACTATATATAAGATATGAAGAAAGGTCAATTAAAAGTCAACAAGTGATCATAAATGAAGATGTCACCTAGAAGCTACTAAAGACTAGACTTTGGATAATTAGACTATGTGGTATCCAAACTTTCAGGGACTCAGAAGTCAACTGATCTTTGTCTTCTTTTGAGAAGGGTCACATTCATCCTCTGACCTAGTATAGTTTGTCTTCTTCTGAATCACGTGCTAAGTAAAATTCAAGGACAAAATGATAATTCTATTTGCAGTAATGGTTTTCGAATGTCTTTTTGAGTGACATTAACCATATCAGGCAACATTCCAACGTCCAGATTTGATAACTTCTCAAAGACTCTTAATGTGCTGGCATTTCTCCAACATCTTTTAAATCCTTTCCTATATAAGGAGCTGAAGACTTGAAGAACAACAAAAGACTCTGCTATTTTTAAAAGTGCCTTCACTCTGTCAAAGTCATAGCACATAAAGACTTAAGAATTTCTTACAAAGTTCATATCTTAGAAATTCTAATTCTTAAGAGTAGTCTCTTTCGATTGTGATTGAGCATTTGGAAGTATCTTGGTTATGTGCTTGAGCAGTTGAAAGTCTCTTGCTTGTATGTTTAAGCATTTGTAATCTATATGATTATAGTGAAAATCCTTTGGAAGTTCAAGGGGACAAGACTACTCCTAGTTTGTGGGAATAACCGGTATAATGCCTTGTGTGTGCCTTCTCTATCTCTCTCCCTCTCTCTCTCTCTCTCTCTCTCTCTCTCTATATATATATATATATATATATATATATATATATATATATCTCTTTGCGTTTGTGTTTAATCCGTTGAATAACTAAAATTTGACTCAGACTCTGAACAGAACACGATCTGACCTCTAATCAGTGAACACTTGGAAAAAGTTTTGAAAAATTCAACACAATTCAAGCTTCACTTCTTGAGTTTTTCTCACCTTCACTCCATATGAAAGAGAGATAGGGAGGCAGGTAAGGGAAGAAGAAGGAAGAACTTAGAGGGAGACAGAATGGGAAGGAGAGGAGGAAGAAAAGGGTGGAGGTGGAACCGTGAGGCTTGAGAGATAAGGTAGAGAGAGAGAGATGACAAAAGTGCTGATGAATTTACGCATTTGCTCTTATTATTCAGTTGAAATGACAAAACTACTCATGTGTCAAGTATTTCTCTCACATTATGTGTTACAATAACACTACTTTATACTTAATGAGGTGACCAAACCCCCTTCTCTAGGTTGAATTTAGGATGGGAAAGGATAAAATTTTCTCACAATATATGGGTTAGTTTTTTCTGCCATTTGATTAAAGAAGAGCACATATTTTACTATGGTTTCTCCACATTGTATTTTTTATAACATCATGTTCAACCTTTAAGAGAGTGCAGGAGAAGAGAACCAATGAGATGTTCTGCACAGAGGTTGCGGAAAATGGTGTTAGAGAGTAAATGACATAATGGTGGTGGGTTTCAGGAAGTAGAGGTGATAGCTTGCTGCAATGCACTATGGTATCCAGTTTGCACATGTAAAGGTGGTGAATATGAATAAGGTATTTTTGTGAAGGAGGTGTCCTTTTTCCTTCTCTATTTATCCTCTACGATGTTGAATCTGGGAAATGAAGGTGTTGGATCTGTTCCTAAAGTTTTCGGGGCCAGATGTGTTGGAGGACATTGAGGCGTTGAGCAGTGAACATTTGGATGGTGCAAATAGGGCGACGATTGCGCCACCTCTAGTCAGCGGAGAACAAAATAAGTCTATCGTTGGTGTTGAATTAGGCAGCGACTGATTCAGAGATGGGTGAGTTGGTGAAGGATTTTTTTTAGGATTGGTCTTTTTTTTTTTAGGTGGATCGGTTTGCGTTCACATTCTCTCAAGGAGGTTGAAGACAATGTTATAAAAAAAAAATACTAAATGGAGAGACCATAGTAAAACTTGTACTCCTCTCTACTCTATTGGCAGAAAGCTCCTCTCTTATCTATGGGCAGAAATAACTGATCCATGATGAAAAACTTGTATCCTTTCCCACCCCAAATACCACCGTTGTTCTAAACACAACCCTCGAGTTCCAAAGATGCTCAAATTGACTAACAACGCGTTTTTTCAAGTTCTTTTTTGAAAACAATCTTTTTTTTTATATAAATCACTTCGTCATTTTAGTAGGGTTTGTTTAGGATTTTTTTAAAAATCATTTTTAACCTTAAAATAAAAATCATTTTTAATTGTGGTGGAATTCTCTGTTTATTTTTGTGTGTATTTCTCTATAAATGACATTCTCCATTAACTCTAATAAATGGAGAGATCCTAATTCGTGTAAAATACTCATGTATATATCTCCAAAATGAAAAGCATTTTTGTCTGTGCTTTCGCAACTATGCTGTTATTTTCTTCCATCATTTCTATACACTATCTTCTCTTCTTTTTTATTGTTCATTATATTAGTTTTTGGCTAATTAATAAATTGTTGACATGGTGATGCAAGTAATTGATTCAAAGGCACAATTACTATTTTTTTAGTCATATTTGTAGCCATTACACCATTTTTCTATAAACTTAAATGTTGTGAATTTGTTCGGAATTTAATCCATTTTGTTTTTAGCGGCTATGTGATTCATATTATTCTCGATCGATGTAGTTTCTACCAAGTTGAATGAATTTTGCTTTTAGTAAAAAAATATTGTACAGAATTTTGTCTTTAATTACATTTTACTAATAATATATTCCCTTAGTTTTTGGCTTTATACATAGTTCTGCCACTATTGAAAGAAGAAAAAAATTATTTTAACAACCAAAAAGTTGTCTGACACCGTTTTTTTTCCTTCTTGTTGTCAATTTAATAAAAAAAATTATCTGACTTTTAATCAAACTAACACTTAATATATGTGTATTTTTATACACTGTGCCAAAAATTGACACATTTTGGTTTATTCAAATATTATTTCTATTGATAGAAATTTTGTCATTGTATCTTGAATGTGAAGGTATTCAGAAATTTAATTGTAACCTTTCGCTAAAAGCATTCATTTTTCCCTGTTTCAAATGTCTGATAGAGCATGGTACATAAAAAATTATATGTCCAAATCAAAACTTTTGGCAAGTTTCAGACATTGTCCACAGCACATTGAAGGTTGAAAATAAGAAAAGTGAACAACATGATGCTAAGAAATGGAAGAGACACGATTGAGAGAACAAATAAAAAACACCATTCAGAGAACATATTTCATACTATTATCTTTTTGATTCTTCACAAACAAAAGTATTCAATAATTTTTTGTGGGGGAAATTAAACAAATGAATTTTAATAGAGATAAACATTATACTATTCAAAAACTTTTTCTAACACAACAAAGTAGTGGGGGCCAGTGGCGTAAGAGGGTGCGACGTTATAATTTTTTTAATTGTTTAGTGGCAAAAATGACTTATCTTAGGCGTAGATAAGTGTAAAATCTCATGACTCAAACTCACATCCCAACAAATTGAATGTTCTTATAGCTACCAATCGAGTTATCTTTATTGGACGGTGTAAACTTTTTAATTTCTATTAATAATAATTATTTATATAATTCAATTTTAATACTTCTTTGATCCTATTTATAAGAAAAAGTTGACTTTTTAGATTCATTATGTAATTAATGTATCTTGTCTAGAATATAGACCAAATACATCATTTATGCAAGGGTTAATTAAGTAAATGGTCCCTATAAATATTCAAAATTTTGTTTTTAGTCCCTATAAAATAAAATCACACTTTTTAGTCCCTGTGATATTTTCCTTAAGCATTTTAGGGACCAAAAATGCTGACAGATTTTTTTTACAGGGAAATGATGATGGAAAATTTTTATAGAGACTGAAAATGCTGACGGGAAATTTTATAGGGACTAAAAAGTGTGATTTTATTTTGTAGGATTAAAAACAAAATTCTGAATATTTATAGGGACTATTTACTTAATTAACCCTTTATGCAATGAATCAAAAAAGTCAAATGTTTCTTATAAATAAGACCAGAGGGAGTATATGTATATATGTGTGTGTTTTTTTTTGTCAAGTAGCTTAGTGGTTGGAGCTCACACATTTATTTTAAATGTGGAGAAGTGGGATGTCCAAAATTCGAACTTCAACCCCTATATATATTATGCATTGTTCCTACCAATTGAGTTAAACTCACGAAGAACTTAATGTGTTTTAATATGTGTGTGTTAAATGAGCTAAATTGCCGATAAAATTTATATGAGCTAAAACTTGAATTATTATCTAACATATAATAAATTTTAGATCAATCATAGCATACCACATCATAGCGGTTAGGAATTTCAATTTAAAGCTTAGGACACAAACTCCACTCGGGTTGTAGGCTGCAGCGTTAAAGTTAATAAGGTGCAAGCTAAGGTAGGTGCATAGGTAAGGGTAGATTTTGAGGAGGTGCAGAATAGAAAATGTTATAAAAATAAGCCTGATTGGAAGATTTGAGGGTGTTCAGTTGACCACCCTGAGTTCAAGGGGGCAACATTATAGCAATTCCAGTCAGCATTGAAATATTGATTTACAGCTATTCTCTACAAAATCAAAACTAAACAAATAGATATATAATACAAAATCCATGAACTATTCTACATACCCTCATCATAGTTATTTTTTTATTTTTTGAAAGGCCTCATCATAGTTATTGTTAACCTATATTCATGAGTTGTCACATGGCATAACATCTCCTAAATCCTAATTCCAATATTATAAAATCAAATAAAGAGTAAAGACCATCCAAAACAAATGAAAATAACACAACAACTTCTAAATTTGCAAATTTTCATAAATTAACAAGGATCCATGAAGTCTACAACAGTCAAAACAAACATCAAATACAATAAATATAAAGTTAGGGTTGAATTTAATACTCAAATTACATAGAATAACATCTACAACCAAGTCTAGCTTTAAAATCAAGGTGATATCAAACTATCAACGTAGACTTTTGATTTTACCCAAAGCTGATTTGGAATCTGGAGGCTATTTATAGTATTATTTAAATGGATATCGAAAACAAGCCATTTCAAGTTAGGATAATCGTCAAACAAGATCAGCACATGATTGTCGTCCTCTGAAATGTATATTATTGTGACATCATCATAAAAGAAACGTGGATCAGAAAAGTGAGGGAGACGGATCAATATAATCCAAGACTCTTTATTTCCGTATTCCTTCATAAGCCAAACATCATTAAAAGATTGAGAATGAGAAAATATGCACAAGCATTCCCTCATCATGTCCAAGGTCAACTTAACTGGCATTCCAAAATTCAGGTTGTAAAATCTCTTGGTAAGACTCTTTCATCAAATCAAGAGAAACAATAGCACGCTAGAAATTACTAGACACATTAGAATTCGGAAACCAATTAACTGTGCCGCTGACAATTATTCCTGACTCACCATAAGGGATCATCAGAGCCGGAAAATCATTAATCTTTCTCCATGAATGTGTGCCCAAAGTGTGAAGGTTAACTTGAGTTTTGCAAGCATTTGCGTGAGAGCCATCATCTTCAAAATCATAGCAAAAAACATAAAAAACCTTGTAATTATGAATGAAAGGATCATAGCCAAAAGTATATATAGTGTGACCATTTTCACGTGGAATTTCTAAAGAGGGTAATTCCTTGAATTTTCTAAAGCATATATAGCCAAAGGATTTGTTGAAAGTGTCAGGGTAAATAATTGTGGTGTGTGCTTTTAATGATCCTTCTAAAAAAAGTTAATGATATGTCTCCACATCATTTCTATTTTGCAAAAGACTTGGTGACTAGAATTTCATTCGTTGAATAGGTGGGAGTCTAGGTTCGAGTCACAACCCCTGCATATATTTTACAGAGAAAATGGCATTACCAATTGTGATATCCTTATGGAGACATGTTGTTACATTATTTAATTGTTTAAAATATGACCATTACTTTTCCTTACCTATGTGTTTCTCACGTGTCTTATTTTTTCTTTCTATCATACACTTTATTCGGATTCTATAATATAAATAACTTTATATGAATTTTTGGATTATATAATTTAAACCCGTTGAAACGTATGAATTGTATATGAATTGATATCAAAAATCTCTGGTGACCAAAAAACATGCATAGCAATTTCAAGGAGCATATGAATGGTCATCAGTGACCATGATATCATGAAACTGTAACACCCATACCAGACGTATCTAGAAAGTCTGGCACGTGCGTTAATATTAGTATTGGATACATTAAAATATACAACATAAAATTTTCCCGAATGAATAATATTTACATCAAGTCACGTTCGTATAAATCATAATACAATACATTCATCCATACATAAAAATTACATCCTTAATGTTCATATCGCCCTGCAGCTTCTCGAACGAACCCTTGAAATAAATTCCATCCGGCTCCGATCAAGCATAAACATCCTGCTTATCTGAAACAAATAAGGATTGGGATGAGACATAATGTCTCAGTGAGTTCCGCTAAATCCTAGGCTATAGGCAACCTCAAGGGGAAACCTACGGTCACCATGTGTCTACAATACAACCTGCCGGTTGATTATACGTGTGTGGGGACTTGCATACTTAGACGGTAGTGCATACTAGAGCCGTCATAGTTTTATCTTAACTTGTTATAGGCTTCACATCCTATATGTGTCATGGCGGTCGAGGGGAACCTAGAACCGCGTCGCCAAGAATACACTCTATGTATCGTGGCCTAAACATAACATAATCATGACACGACTCTAAACCGGACGATTAGGGGAAACCTAAGATCGTCATCGGTATCATGTTCTTTACTTGCTCTATTTCATGCCTTGTATTTATCATATAGCATCTAGTGCTCATATTCTTAAACATAATGTGCATGGATTCATTCTTGCATAAACATGAGAAACATAATCATATTCATATACTGCATAAACGTATCTAAGTTCATTCATTAGGTTAGCGTTGAACAAACAGTTATTATCTTGATTCATTTTACGGATAGTCCCGGGTGGAGTAACCCCGAGATCAATCCCATACATGACCGATGTACGTACATCGGACTCCCTCGGTGTCGTGCGGGTCCCTTGCGGCTTAAACCGTTCCCCTTAGGTCGAGAACCTCCCGTATCCCCCTGGCGTGGATAACAAGAGACACGAGCACCTACGTCTTGTTTACTCAGTGACATGCGGGTCCCTTACGACTTGAATCGTTCTCATTACGAGAACCCCTTTTATCCCCCTGATGTGGATAGCAAGAGACATGTCACCTACACTTATTAATCATGGTCTTGTCGTATACATAAGTTAAACATGTACATACTTGATTGTTTACCTCGAACCCTTAATCGAACCGATTAGTGGTAAACTCTTACTTGTTCTAGCTTATACGTTCTTATTCTTAGTGGAGAGATTGACTAATCAATCCATGGCTTAATGTGCTAACTAAACATATATGATCATATGCGAAGAGATTACACTTCGCGTCTAAACATTCTAGGGATACTTGCTAGACATGCTAGTTCTCGACAACTAGTCGAGGCTCTAGTTCATTCCCTTACTTAAAGATTATCTTGCTACCCAAATCAAACATCATACTCTCGCTTACCATGCTTTACCATATTTGCCAAATACTTGTTTCATTTATAAGGAAGTCTCCTTTTATAACTTTAACAATTAGGATCTTGGTTTGAGGGGTTTATTTCTCTTAAAAAGACTGCACAAGAAAAACCGCTCGCGAAATGCCGAAATGACCTGAGGCGAACAAAACAATGGGTTCCCCCACTGTGTTGCTCGCCTAGGCAAGTAAAATTACTGGGGAGGCGAGCTCTTACTCGCCATGGCGAGTTGGGGGCGAGCAGGACCCCCTGTTCGACCTTCTAGCTCGCCTTGCGAGCAGTTTACTCACCGTGGCGAACTGTGACAGTCCAGCCACTTCAAAATTGATATTTTTGACTTAAAAACCTCAAACCAAGCATCACCAAGTGCCATATGACCCTTAGGATCATTAGAAACCTATAAAACAGTCATGGAACAAGTACATACAAGTATAGCAAGCATGGCAAGAAAAAGGGCAACTAAACATATACTTAAAACCCTAGAAATTATCATATGATTCATGTTAATTAACAAGGCTTAAACATAATCCCAAAGGGAGGGAAACTAACTAAGGAACTCACCAAGCATGATTGCACTTGATTCCCAAAAGCTCCTAAGCATCAACAAACCAAACCCTAGCTCCTTGCTCCTTTTGCTTTCTTGTTCAAACCAACTCACTCTTGATGTTTCCTTGCAATCCAAAATATCATCTTCCTTGCTAGCTCATCTCTAATCCAAGGCAAAGCTTCTTTCCACATAACCCTAATTCTTCATAAATTTCTTTCAAGGAGGAAAAGTAGTGAAAACACTTCAACCCAAACTTCATATTGCTTCTTTGATCATGTTGAGACCATAACATAGCAAGACTCAAGCTTCCACTTCACCAAACCATAAACCCTAACTTGTTGGATCCATCCATGAGAAGAGAAATAAAGGAATCTAACAAAAATCCAAGCTTTTAGAAGTTTAAGAATCAAGAGGAGGCAAGATGAATTCACTTGCCATGGAAGGAAGAAGATTTGGAAGATTTGGTGGTGAGAAAGAAAGAGGGGGCGTGAGGAAGAAGAGAGAAGAAGGAGAAAAGTTTTTGCCAAGCTTAGAGAGAGAAAGAGAATTGAAGAATGAGATATTTTGGGTCCAAACACAATTAAATATCCAATAGACGCGCAATTACCAAATTGCCCTCACCATAAACTTGTTTTAAGCAACACTGATACTTTATCCGTATTTTGCTGACATGGCGTAATAAATATTATCCATACTTACTTTCCTTAAATTTCATCCTCTGGCACGATCGACTGGCAATATTCTGATACTGACAGGCGGGATATTACATTCTACCTCCCTTAAAAAAATTTCGTCCTCGAAATTTAAAGATCGACTACCAATCATCATGATAAAAACTTATCATCTATGGTCTGGGTCAAACATTTTTTTTTTCATTCATACATATCCAAAGGGTGCATCGCATCATGTCCTCATCTTATTTCTTAATCCACATGTAACTGAACATAGCCTTCTTGTAACTTACATGCTCTTAAAACTTCCGACTTGGACCTCTTGCATTTGAATACTCTTATCATATACTTGTGCGTCTCATAAGACTTTTCAAAAAACTGTTGTTTACTTCATCAAATCGTACCTTACATGGTGCCCTACATACTCTCAAGTGTCGCATCTTGTTAGATAATAACGATACTTGTTCCAACATCTTGATTAAAGAAATTTTCTAAACTTTGGTATTTGGGTCCTTGGAACAAATAATTGTACAACCTAAAAGAAAACATTACGAAATCATATTTTTAAAATAATCATCGTTCCAAAGTCCCTTACTACCCATTTTAACTTTAAAAGTTATAAATCATAATTCGAAATCTTCGTAGCAAGTATCGTGATCATTTAACAAGTTCGACATAGGAGAGTATGCACTTCCTCGTGCATAACTCACGGTTTATATCTCCATCCATAATAAAATTCTTGAACTTTAAAAGTAACTCCTTTATTATTCTTTCTTGACTTACATACATACCTTGGAGACTCACATAATCGCATAACATAAATCATATAGGATCCTTGACCCTCATAACATTATCTCCTTTCCTCGTTCTAAGAACAATAAACTTGAATCTTCAAAACATCATATCCGGTTACGATCACATATTGTTACCTTATCCCGCATAACACTTCTTCTTTTAATACCGGCTTCACACTTGATAGCTTAATTATTACTCTGAGTCACAAAAAGGAACCTCTCGACTCTTTCATGTATTTCTCTTGTCATAGCACATATTCTTCATTTGTTGTGTCTTTAGCCTTTCTTATCATACTTAGATGAAATCATATCCATCACTGACCATATCGGTCTCATTACTTATTCCATATTTCGAGAACTCCTCGCTTGTTCCATAATGCTTCTTAAGAAGACTCTCCCTATCAAGCTCCATGCTTACCGTCGAAAACTTCATCCATTAACTTTCGTTGTGCCACTCTGATTCCCACCGGTTGGCTTCAACCATTACTCTATTCCATTAGGACAACTAAAACTTTATGTATGAGCATCATTTTCTTGAACTCTTGTCAAGACCTTTCATGTGGCAACCAAAGCCAAAATCTTGCACCCTAATAATACTTTACCATAACTACCTTGTAAGATTGAATCTCACGGTAGACTTGTAACATTACCATAATACTTTACTTGGGGATATATCTTATATTCTCACCGGTTGAGTTTACCCTATGACATATACTTATCGTATTTATACTTGTCTCCGAGCAATCTCGAATTCCCATAGTAGACTCATCATAAATTCATACATACTTTGCTTGATCATACTTCATTGTATTCTCGCGCACTATGTTTTGCATAATCAAACTGATGCTCGCTCGTTAATTTCTTTCTCAAATAAACTTCACAAATTTGCACACGGGTTATTGGCGTTGACGATTTCTTTTTATATAAAAACGTAATAAGTTTGGCCCCAGTCGTTACTCTAAAATCACGGAATAAGTTGACAACACAACTGTGTTATCCCACCTTAGTTCCGGTGAGTTTAGCCCACTCTACGTGAGTCGTAACAACCGGTACCTACAAAAAAATTCCATTTTAAATTCTATAAACATCAACTCCAATGACCCATATATGTCTACCTTTCTAAAATCTTGTAAACTTTTGAATTCGATATCTTAACGGGCTTTAGCAATTCAATTAAGCAAAACATAGATCCGGGGGTACTCATAACTTTCTTAAATCTGAAAATCTCGCGACTTTACATAATTCCTTACCACTTACCTTCCATCTCATGCACGTGTATCCACTTTATCCATTCATATGCCGGAACCTTAAAACTTTTTGACCCAAGCTCTTCGTCAACTCTTGCCGCATTAACTTCTAATGTTGCCTTAAACCGGATTGATTCCGTTAATACTTGTCCATGCATTTTCTTCCTTAGAAATCATAGGGTGTGATGTGCATTCGATACTTGATGTTATAGAGAGGGTTTGTTACATAAAAGTTTGTGAAAACAATTCCCCAATAGCTACTAAGGCCCCAGAGACGAAATGACAGTGTTCTGAAAACTGAAAATTTCGCTCCAGGCTCGCTATTAGCGAAATCCTCTGGAGTATTTTTTTCAACTCAGTTTTCCAAAAATCATACTTTGCCTAAAAATCTCATTTCTCAAGTAATGCAATACATATCATTCCTTCAAATCATCTTAAAAAAAATCTCACAACTGTTGCATGGCAAGCATTAACTCCAATCAATATTCCACGGCACCTCAGAAACTAATATCTTGTTCATCATGTCACTTAACATAAAACTTCCACATAAAACCTTAACTTCGTCCTCTAAGAACAACTTAACTTATTTCTTTGCCGACTCATTTATTGTTAGAACCTTATTCACATTGAACATATAGATCTTTAACTTCATTCTCATAACTCAATCCCTGAGAGCTTATTAACTCCGTCAACATATGTCGACTTCTCCTTAACTTTTAGTTTTGTACTTACGTTCCAAAATATATTTCCTTTGCATACAATAATCCCGTTCCAACAACGACTCTTACCAAAGCTCCCGGTCGTAGCTAGATATTCCAAACTCTATACTTACAGGCATACGAAATATTACTAGCATCTTACCCAACGTTGTCGGAACATCCTGTCTTAACATCACTTTACATTCCCGGAAGATTTATACTTCTACTTGCTTAGTTCACCGGCCACTTACTGGCACGACCAACCTCTTGCTAATACTCATTCCGAGTTCTTACTCCTGAGTTCACACTTTCCAGTGCTTCTTCATCAAATACTTCATTCCTCCTGGGTCCTATTCAGCTCTCAGGCATCTATTCTAATCGTTGAATGCTAAATTGAGTTTATCAGGCTCAACTAACAACAACAATTAGAACTTTTACCCGGAACCCAATGGTCCCACTACCTTAGTTGTAATTTAATGACCCAAGGCACGGTCTGAATCGACATGCTCTGATACCAATTGTAACACCCATACCAGACGTATCTAGAAAGTCTGGCACGTGCGTTAATATTAGTATTGGATACATTAAAATATACAACATAAAATTTTCCCGAATGAATAATATTTACATCAAGTCACGTTCGTATAAATCATAATACAATACATTCATCCATACATAAAAATTACATCCTTAATGTTCATATCGCCCTGCAGCTTCTCGAACGAACCCTTGAAGTAAATTCCATCCGGCTCCGATCAAGCATAAACATCCTGCTTATCTGAAACAAATAAGGATTGGGATGAGACATAATGTCTCAGTGAGTTCCGCTAAATCCTAGGCTATAGGCAACCTCAAGGGGAAACCTACGGTCACCACGTGTCTACAATACAACCTGCCGGTTGATTATACGTGTGTGGGGACTTGCATACTTAGACGGTAGTGCATACTAGATCCGTCATAGTTTTATCTTAACTTGTTATAGGCTTCACATCCTATACGTGTCATGGCGGTCGAGGGGAACCTAGAACCGCGTCGCCAAGAATACACTCTATGTATCGTGGCCTAAACATAACATAATCATGACACGACTCTAAACCAGACGATTAGGGGAAACCTAAGATCGTCATCGGTATCATGTTCTTTACTTGCTCTATTTCATGCCTTGTATTTATCATATAGCATCTAGTGCTCATATTCTTAAACATAATGTGCATGGATTCATTCTTGCATAAACATGAGAAACATAATCATATTCATATACTGCATAAACGTATCTAAGTTCATTCATTAGGTTAGCGTTGAACAAACAGTTATTATCTTGATTGATTTTACGGATAGTCCCGGGTGGAGTAACCCCGAGATCAATCCCATACATGACCGATGTACGTACATCGGACTCCCTCGGTGTCGTACGGGTCCCTTGCGGCTTAAACCGTTCCCCTTAGGTCGAGAACCTCCCGTATCCCCCTGGCGTGGATAACAAGAGACACGAGCACCTACGTCTTGTTTACTCAGTGACATGCGGGTCCCTTACGGCTTGAATCGTTCTCATTACGAGAACCCCTTGTATCCCCCTGATGTGGATAGCAAGAGACATGTCACCTACACTTATTAATCATGGTCTTGTCGTATACATAAGTTAAACATGTACATACTTGATTGTTTACCTCGGAACCTTAATCGAACCGATTAGTGGTAAACTCTTACTTGTTCTAGCTTATACGTTCTTATTCTTAGTGGAGAGATTGACTAATCAATCCATGGCTTAATGTGCTAACAAAACATATATGATCATATGCGAAGAGATTACACTTCGCGTCTAAACATTCTAGGGATACTTGCTAGACATGCTAGTTCTCGACAACTAGTCGAGGCTCTAGTTCATTCCCTTACTTAAAGATTATCTTGCTACCCAAATCAAACATCATACTCTCGCTTACCATGCTTTACCATATTTGCCAAATACTTGTTTCATTTATAAGGATGTCTCCTTTTAAAACTTTAACAATTAGGATCTTGGTTTGAGGGGTTTATTTCTCTTAAAAAGACTGCACAAGAAAAACCGCTCGCGAAATGCCGAAACGACCTGAGGCGAAAAAAACAATGGGTTCCCCCACTGTGTTGCTCGCCTAGGCGAGTAAAATTACTGGGGAGGCGAGCTCTTACTCGCCATGGCGAGTTGGGGGCGAGCAGGACCCCCTGTTCGACCTTCTAGCTCGCCTTGCGAGCAGTTTACTCGCCGTGACGAGCTGTGACAGTCCAGCCACTTCAAAATTGATATTTTTGACTTAAAAACCTCAAACCAAGCATCACCAAGTGCCATATGACCCTTAGGATCATTAGAAACCTATAAAACAGTCATGGAACAAGTACATACAAGTATAGCAAGCATGGCAATAAAAAGGGCAACTAAACATATACTTAAAACCCTAGAAATTATCATATGATTCATGTTAATTAACAAGGCTTAAACATAATCCCAAAGGGAGGGAAACTAACTAAGGAACTCACCAAGCATGATTGCACTTGATTCCCAAAAGCTCCTAAGCATCAACAAACCAAACCCTAGCTCCTTGCTCCTTTTGCTTTCTTGTTCAAACCAACTCACTCTTGATGTTTCCTTGCAATCCAAAATATCATCTTCCTTGCTAGCTCATCTCTAATCCAAGGCAAAGCTTCTTTCCACATAACCCTAATTCTTCATAAATTTCTTTCAAGGAGGAAAAGTAGTGAAAACACTTCAACCCAAACTTCATATTGCTTCTTTGATCATGTTGAGACCATAACATAGCAAGACTCAAGCTTCCACTTCACCAAACCATAAACCCTAACTTGTTGGATCCATCCATGAGAAGAGAAATAAAGGAATCTAACAAAAATCCAAGCTTTTAGAAGTTTAATAATCAAGAGGAGGCAAGATGAATTCACTTGCCATGGAAGGAAGAAGATTTGGAAGATTTGGTGGTGAGAAAGAAAGATGGGGGCGTGAGGAAGAAGAGAGAAGAAGGAGAAAAGTTTTTGCCAAGCTTAGAGAGAGAAAGAGAATTGAAGAATGAGATATTTTGGGTCCAAACACAATTAAATATCCAATAGACGCGCAATTAACAAATTGCCCTCACCATAAACTTGTTTTAAGCAACACTGATACTTTATCCGTATTTTGCTGACATGGCGTAATAAATATTATCCATACTTACTTTCCTTAAATTTCATCCTCTGGCACGATCGACTGGCAATATTCTGATACTGACAGGCGGGATATTACATTCTACCCCCTTAAAAAAATTTCGTCCTCGAAATTTAAAGATCGACTACCAATCATCATGATAAAAACTTATCATCTATGGTCTGGGTCAAACATTTTTTTTTTCATTCATACATATCCAAAGGGTGCATCGCATCATGTCCTCATCTTATTTCTTAATCCACATGTAACTGAACATAGCCTTCTTGTAACTTACATGCTCTTAAAACTTCCGACTTGGACCTCTTGCATTTGAATACTCTTATCATATACTTGTGCGTCTCATAAGACTTTTCAAAAAACTGTTGTTTACTTCATCAAATCGTACCTTACATGGTGCCCTACATACTCTCAAGTGTCGTATCTTGTTAGATAATAACGATACTTGTTCCAACATCTTGATTAAAGAAATTTTCTAAACTTTGGTATTTGGGTCCTTGGAACAAATAATTGTACAACCTAAAAGAAAACATTACGAAATCATATTTTTAAAATAATCATCGTTCCAAAGTCCCTTACTACCCATTTTAACTTTAAAAGTTATAAATCATAATTCGAAATCTTCGTAGCAAGTATCGTGATCATTTAACAAGTTCGACATAGGAGAGTATGCACTTCCTCGTGCATAACTCACGGTTTATATCTCCATCCATAATAAAATTCTTGAACTTTAAAAGTAACTCCTTTATTATTCTTTCTTGACTTACATACATACCTTGGAGACTCACATAATCGCATAACATAAATCATATAGGATCCTTGACCCTCATAACATTATCTCCTTTCCTCGTTCTAAGAACAATAAACTTGAATCTTCAAAACATCATATCCGGTTACGATCACATATTGTTACCTTATCCCGCATAACACTTCTTCTTTTAATACCGGCTTCACACTTGATAGCTCAATTATTACTCTGAGTCACAAAAAGGAACCTCTCGACTCTTTCATGTATTTCTCTTGTCATAGCACATATTCTTCATTTGTTGTGTCTCTAGCCTTTCTTATCATACTTAGATGAAATCATATCCATCACTGACCGTATCGGTCTCATTACTTATTCCATATTTCGAGAACTCCTCGCTTGTTCCATAATGCTTCTTAAGAAGACTCTCCCTATCAAGCTCCATGCTTACCGTCGAAAACTTCATCCATTAACTTTCGTTGCGCCACTCTGATTCCCACCGGTTGGCTTCAACCATTACTCTATTCCATTAGGACAACTAAAACTTTATGTATGAGCATCATTTTCTTGAACTCTTGTCAAGACCTTTCATGTGGCAACCAAAGCCAAAATCTTGCACCCTAATAATACTTTACCATAATTACCTTGTAAGATTGAATCTCACGGTAGACTTGTAACATTACCATAATACTTTACTTGGGGATATATCTTATATTCTCACCGGTTGAGTTTATCCTATGACATATACTTATCGTATTTATACTTGTCTCCGAGCAATCTCGAATTCCCATAGTAGACTCATCATAAATTCATACATACTTTGCTTGATCATACTTCATTGTATTCTCGCGCACTATGTTTTGCATAATCAAACTAATGCTCGCTCGTTAATTTCTTTCTCAAATAAACTTCACAAATTTGCACACGGGTTATTGGCGTTGACGATTTCTTTTTATATAAAAACGTAATAAGTTTGGCCCCAGTCGTTACTCTAAAATCACGGAATAAGTTGACAACACAACTGTGTTATCCCACCTTAGTTCCGGTGAGTTTAGCCCACTCTACGTGAGTCGTAACAACCGGTACCTACAAAAAAATTCCATTTTAAATTCTATAAACATCAACTCCAATGACCCATATATGTCTACCTTTCTAAAATCTTGTAAACTTTTGAATTCGATATCTTAACGGGCTTTAGCAATTCAATTAAGCAAAACATAGATCCGGGGGTACTCATAACTTTCTTAAATCTGAAAATCTCGCGACTTTACATAATTCCTTACCACTTACCTTCCATCTCATGCACGTGTATCCACTTTATCCATTCATATGCCGGAACCTTAAAACTTTTTGACCCAAGCTCTTCGTCAACTCTTGCCGCATTAACTTCTAATGTTGCCTTAAACCGGATTGATTCCGTTAATACTTGTCCATGCATTTTCTTCCTTAGAAATCATAGGGTGTGATGTGCATTCGATACTTGATGTTATAGAGAGGGTTTGTTACATAAAAGTTTGTGAAAACAATTCCCCAATAGCTACTAAGGCCCCAGAGACGAAATGACAGTGTTCTGAAAACTGAAAATTTCGCTCCAGGCTCGCTATTAGCGAAATCCTCTGGAGTATTTTTTTCAACTCAGTTTTCCAAAAATCATACTTTGCCTAAAAATCTCATTTCTCAAGTAATGCAATACATATCATTCCTTCAAATCATCTTAAAAAAAATCTCACAACTGTTGCATGGCAAGCATTAACTCCAATCAATATTCCACGGCACCTCAGAAACTAATATCTTGTTCATCATGTCACTTAACATAAAACTTCCACATAAAACCTTAACTTCGTCCTCTAAGAACAACTTAACTTATTTCTTTGCCGACTCATTTATTGTTAGAACCTTATTCACATTGAACATATAGATCTTTAACTTCATTCTCATAACTCAATCCCTGAGAGCTTATTAACTCCGTCAACATATGTCGACTTCTCCTTAACTTTTAGTTTTGTACTTACGTTCCAAAATATATTTCCTTTGCATACAATAATCCCGTTCCAACAACGACTCTTACCAAAGCTCCCGGTCGTAGCTAGATATTCCAAACTCTATACTTACAGGCATACGAAATATTACTAGCATCTTACCCAACGTTGTCGGAACATCCTGTCTTAACATCACTTTACATTCCCGGAAGATTTATACTTCTACTTGCTTAGTTCACCGGCCACTTACTGGCACGACCAACCTCTTGCTAATACTCATTCCGAGTTCTTACTCCTGAGTTCACACTTTCCAGTGCTTCTTCATCAAATACTTCATTCCTCCTGGGTCCTATTCAGCTCTCAGGCATCTATTCTAATCGTTGAATGCTAAATTGAGTTTATCAGGCTCAACTAACAACAACAATTAGAACTTTTACCCGGAACCCAATGGTCCCACTACCTTAGTTGTAATTTAATGACCCAAGGCACGGTCTGAATCGACCTGCTCTGATACCAATTGTAACACCCATACCAGACGTATCTAGAAAGTCTGGCACGTGCGTTAATATTAGTATTGGATACATTAAAATATACAACATAAAATTTTCCCGAATGAATAATATTTACATCAAGTCACGTTCGTATAAATCATAATACAATACATTCATCCATACATAAAAATTACATCCTTAATGTTCATATCGCCCTGCAGCTTCTCGAACGAACCCTTGAAGTAAATTCCATCCGGCTCCGATCAAGCATAAACATCCTGCTTATCTGAAACAAATAAGGATTGGGATGAGACATAATGTCTCAGTGAGTTCCGCTAAATCCTAGGCTATAGGCAACCTCAAGGGGAAACCTACGGTCACCACGTGTCTACAATACAACCTGCCGGTTGATTATACGTGTGTGGGGACTTGCATACTTAGACGGTAGTGCATACTAGATCCGTCATAGTTTTATCTTAACTTGTTATAGGCTTCACATCCTATACGTGTCATGGCGGTCGAGGGGAACCTAGAACCGCGTCGCCAAGAATACACTCTATGTATCGTGGCCTAAACATAACATAATCATGACACGACTCTAAACCAGACGATTAGGGGAAACCTAAGATCGTCATCGGTATCATGTTCTTTACTTGCTCTATTTCATGCCTTGTATTTATCATATAGCATCTAGTGCTCATATTCTTAAACATAATGTGCATGGATTCATTCTTGCATAAACATGAGAAACATAATCATATTCATATACTGCATAAACGTATCTAAGTTCATTCATTAGGTTAGCGTTGAACAAACAGTTATTATCTTGATTGATTTTACGGATAGTCCCGGGTGGAGTAACCCCGAGATCAATCCCATACATGACCGATGTACGTACATCGGACTCCCTCGGTGTCGTACGGGTCCCTTGCGGCTTAAACCGTTCCCCTTAGGTCGAGAACCTCCCGTATCCCCCTGGCGTGGATAACAAGAGACACGAGCACCTACGTCTTGTTTACTCAGTGACATGCGGGTCCCTTACGGCTTGAATCGTTCTCATTACGAGAACCCCTTGTATCCCCCTGATGTGGATAGCAAGAGACATGTCACCTACACTTATTAATCATGGTCTTGTCGTATACATAAGTTAAACATGTACATACTTGATTGTTTACCTCGGAACCTTAATCGAACCGATTAGTGGTAAACTCTTACTTGTTCTAGCTTATACGTTCTTATTCTTAGTGGAGAGATTGACTAATCAATCCATGGCTTAATGTGCTAACAAAACATATATGATCATATGCGAAGAGATTACACTTCGCGTCTAAACATTCTAGGGATACTTGCTAGACATGCTAGTTCTCGACAACTAGTCGAGGCTCTAGTTCATTCCCTTACTTAAAGATTATCTTGCTACCCAAATCAAACATCATACTCTCGCTTACCATGCTTTACCATATTTGCCAAATACTTGTTTCATTTATAAGGATGTCTCCTTTTAAAACTTTAACAATTAGGATCTTGGTTTGAGGGGTTTATTTCTCTTAAAAAGACTGCACAAGAAAAACCGCTCGCGAAATGCCGAAACGACCTGAGGCGAAAAAAACAATGGGTTCCCCCACTGTGTTGCTCGCCTAGGCGAGTAAAATTACTGGGGAGGCGAGCTCTTACTCGCCATGGCGAGTTGGGGGCGAGCAGGACCCCCTGTTCGACCTTCTAGCTCGCCTTGCGAGCAGTTTACTCGCCGTGACGAGCTGTGACAGTCCAGCCACTTCAAAATTGATATTTTTGACTTAAAAACCTCAAACCAAGCATCACCAAGTGCCATATGACCCTTAGGATCATTAGAAACCTATAAAACAGTCATGGAACAAGTACATACAAGTATAG
Organism: Medicago sativa; assembly: GCF_051527215.1. NCBI lineage: Eukaryota > Viridiplantae > Streptophyta > Magnoliopsida > Fabales > Fabaceae > Medicago > Medicago sativa. The sequence goes on from NC_140749.1 coordinate 53,465,419, forward strand.
CAAGCATGGCAATAAAAAGGGCAACTAAACATATACTTAAAACCCTAGAAATTATCATATGATTCATGTTAATTAACAAGGCTTAAACATAATCCCAAAGGGAGGGAAACTAACTAAGGAACTCACCAAGCATGATTGCACTTGATTCCCAAAAGCTCCTAAGCATCAACAAACCAAACCCTAGCTCCTTGCTCCTTTTGCTTTCTTGTTCAAACCAACTCACTCTTGATGTTTCCTTGCAATCCAAAATATCATCTTCCTTGCTAGCTCATCTCTAATCCAAGGCAAAGCTTCTTTCCACATAACCCTAATTCTTCATAAATTTCTTTCAAGGAGGAAAAGTAGTGAAAACACTTCAACCCAAACTTCATATTGCTTCTTTGATCATGTTGAGACCATAACATAGCAAGACTCAAGCTTCCACTTCACCAAACCATAAACCCTAACTTGTTGGATCCATCCATGAGAAGAGAAATAAAGGAATCTAACAAAAATCCAAGCTTTTAGAAGTTTAATAATCAAGAGGAGGCAAGATGAATTCACTTGCCATGGAAGGAAGAAGATTTGGAAGATTTGGTGGTGAGAAAGAAAGATGGGGGCGTGAGGAAGAAGAGAGAAGAAGGAGAAAAGTTTTTGCCAAGCTTAGAGAGAGAAAGAGAATTGAAGAATGAGATATTTTGGGTCCAAACACAATTAAATATCCAATAGACGCGCAATTAACAAATTGCCCTCACCATAAACTTGTTTTAAGCAACACTGATACTTTATCCGTATTTTGCTGACATGGCGTAATAAATATTATCCATACTTACTTTCCTTAAATTTCATCCTCTGGCACGATCGACTGGCAATATTCTGATACTGACAGGCGGGATATTACATTCTACCCCCTTAAAAAAATTTCGTCCTCGAAATTTAAAGATCGACTACCAATCATCATGATAAAAACTTATCATCTATGGTCTGGGTCAAACATTTTTTTTTTCATTCATACATATCCAAAGGGTGCATCGCATCATGTCCTCATCTTATTTCTTAATCCACATGTAACTGAACATAGCCTTCTTGTAACTTACATGCTCTTAAAACTTCCGACTTGGACCTCTTGCATTTGAATACTCTTATCATATACTTGTGCGTCTCATAAGACTTTTCAAAAAACTGTTGTTTACTTCATCAAATCGTACCTTACATGGTGCCCTACATACTCTCAAGTGTCGCATCTTGTTAGATAATAACGATACTTGTTCCAACATCTTGATTAAAGAAATTTTCTAAACTTTGGTATTTGGGTCCTTGGAACAAATAATTGTACAACCTAAAAGAAAACATTACGAAATCATATTTTTAAAATAATCATCGTTCCAAAGTCCCTTACTACCCATTTTAACTTTAAAAGTTATAAATCATAATTCGAAATCTTCGTAGCAAGTATCGTGATCATTTAACAAGTTCGACATAGGAGAGTATGCACTTCCTCGTGCATAACTCACGGTTTATATCTCCATCCATAATAAAATTCTTGAACTTTAAAAGTAACTCCTTTATTATTCTTTCTTGACTTACATACATACCTTGGAGACTCACATAATCGCATAACATAAATCATATAGGATCCTTGACCCTCATAACATTATCTCCTTTCCTCGTTCTAAGAACAATAAACTTGAATCTTCAAAACATCATATCCGGTTACGATCACATATTGTTACCTTATCCCGCATAACACTTCTTCTTTTAATACCGGCTTCACACTTGATAGCTCAATTATTACTCTGAGTCACAAAAAGGAACCTCTCGACTCTTTCATGTATTTCTCTTGTCATAGCACATATTCTTCATTTGTTGTGTCTCTAGCCTTTCTTATCATACTTAGATGAAATCATATCCATCACTGACCGTATCGGTCTCATTACTTATTCCATATTTCGAGAACTCCTCGCTTGTTCCATAATGCTTCTTAAGAAGACTCTCCCTATCAAGCTCCATGCTTACCGTCGAAAACTTCATCCATTAACTTTCGTTGCGCCACTCTGATTCCCACCGGTTGGCTTCAACCATTACTCTATTCCATTAGGACAACTAAAACTTTATGTATGAGCATCATTTTCTTGAACTCTTGTCAAGACCTTTCATGTGGCAACCAAAGCCAAAATCTTGCACCCTAATAATACTTTACCATAATTACCTTGTAAGATTGAATCTCACGGTAGACTTGTAACATTACCATAATACTTTACTTGGGGATATATCTTATATTCTCACCGGTTGAGTTTATCCTATGACATATACTTATCGTATTTATACTTGTCTCCGAGCAATCTCGAATTCCCATAGTAGACTCATCATAAATTCATACATACTTTGCTTGATCATACTTCATTGTATTCTCGCGCACTATGTTTTGCATAATCAAACTAATGCTCGCTCGTTAATTTCTTTCTCAAATAAACTTCACAAATTTGCACACGGGTTATTGGCGTTGACGATTTCTTTTTATATAAAAACGTAATAAGTTTGGCCCCAGTCGTTACTCTAAAATCACGGAATAAGTTGACAACACAACTGTGTTATCCCACCTTAGTTCCGGTGAGTTTAGCCCACTCTACGTGAGTCGTAACAACCGGTACCTACAAAAAAATTCCATTTTAAAATCTATAAACATCAACTCCAATGACCCATATATGTCTACCTTTCTAAAATCTTGTAAACTTTTGAATTCAATATCTTAACGGGCTTTAGCAATTCAATTAAGCAAAACATAGATCCGGGGGTACTCATAACTTTCTTAAATCTGAAAATCTCGCGACTTTACATAATTCCTTACCACTTACCTTCCATCTCATGCACGTGTATCCACTTTATCCATTCATATGCCGGAACCTTAAAACTTTTTGACCCAAGCTCTTCGTCAACTCTTGCCGCATTAACTTCTAATGTTGCCTTAAACCGGATTGATTCCGTTAATACTTGTCCATGCATTTTCTTCCTTAGAAATCATAGGGTGTGATGTGCATTCGATACTTGATGTTATAGAGAGGGTTTGTTACATAAAAGTTTGTGAAAACAATTCCCCAATAGCTACTAAGGCCCTAGAGACGAAATGACAGTGTTCTGAAAACTGAAAATTTCGCTCCAGGCTCGCTATTAGCGAAATCCTCTGGAGTAATTTCGCTATTAGCGAAATTTTCGCTATTGGAGTATTTTCTTCAACTCAGTTTTCCAAAAATCATACTTTGCCTAAAAATCTCATTTCTCAAGTAATGCAATACATATCATTCCTTCAAATCATCTTAAAAACAATCTCACAACGGTTGCATGGCAAGCATTAACTCCAATCAATATTCCACGGCACCTCAGAAACTAATATCTTGTTCATCATGTCACTTAACATAAAACTTCCACATAAAACCTTAACTTCGTCCGCTAAGAACAACTTAACTTATTTCTCTGCCGACTCATTTATTGTTAGAACCTTATTCACATTGAACATATAGATCTTTAACTTCATTCTCATAACTCAATCCCTGAGAGCTTATTAACTCCGTCAACATATGTCGACTTCTCCTTAACTTTTAGTTTTGTACTTACGTTCCAAAATATATTTCCTTTGCATACAATAATCCCGTTCCAACAACGACTCTTACCAAAGCTCCCGGTCGTAGCTAGATATTCCAAACTCTGTACTTACAGGCATACGAAATATTACTAGCATCTTACCCAACGTTGTCGGAACATCCTGTCTTAACATCACTTTACATTCCCGGAGGATTTATACTTCTACTTGCTTAGTTCACCGGCCACTTACTGGCACGACCAACCTCTTGCTAATATTCATTCCGAGTTCTTACTCCTGAGTTCACACTTTCCAGTGCTTCTTCATCACATACTTCATTCCTCCTGGGTCCTATTCAGCTCTCAGGCATCTATTCTAATCGTTGAATGCTAAATTGAGTTGATCAGGCTCAACTAACAACAACAATTAGAACTTTTACCCGGAACCCAATGGTCCCACTACCTTAGTTGTAATTTAATGACCCAAGGCACGGTCTGAATCGACCTGCTCTGATACCAATTGTAACACCCATACCAGACGTATCTAGAAAGTCTGGCACGTGCGTTAATATTAGTATTGGATACATTAAAATATACAACATAAAATTTTCCCGAATGAATAATATTTACATCAAGTCACGTTCGTATAAATCATAATACAATACATTCATCCATACATAAAAATTACATCCTTAATGTTCATATCGCCCTGCAGCTTCTCGAACGAACCCTTGAAGTAAATTCCATCCGGCTCCGATCAAGCATAAACATCCTGCTTATCTGAAACAAATAAGGATTGGGATGAGACATAATGTCTCAGTGAGTTCCGCTAAATCCTAGGCTATAGGCAACCTCAAGGGGAAACCTACGGTCACCACGTGTCTACAATACAACCTGCCGGTTGATTATACGTGTGTGGGGACTTGCATACTTAGACGGTAGTGCATACTAGAGCCGTCATAGTTTTATCTTAACTTGTTATAGGCTTCACATCCTATATGTGTCATGGCGGTCGAGGGGAACCTAGAACCGCGTCGCCAAGAATACACTCTATGTATCGTGGCCTAAACATAACATAATCATGACACGACTCTAAACCAGACGATTAGGGGAAACCTAAGTTCGTCATCGAAATCATGTTCTTTACTTGCTCTATTTCATGCCTTGTATTTATCATATAGCATCTAGTGCTCATATTCTTAAACATAATGTGCATGGATTCATTCTTGCATAAACATGAGAAACATAATCATATTCATATACTGCATAAACGTATCTAAGTTCATTCATTAGGTTAGCGTTGAACAAACAGTTATTATCTTGATTCATTTTACGGATAGTCCCGGGTGGAGTAACCCCGAGATCAATCCCATACATGACCGATGTACGTACATCGGACTCCCTCGGTGTCGTGCGGGTCCCTTGCGGCTTAAACCGTTCCCCTTAGGTCGAGAACCTCCCGTATCCCCCTGGCGTGGATAACAAGAGACACGAGCACCTACGTCTTGTTTACTCAGTGACATGCGGGTCCCTTACGGCTTGAATCGTTCTCATTACGAGAACCCCTTGTATCCCCCTGATGTGGATAGCAAGAGACATGTCACCTACACTTATTAATCATGGTCTTGTCGTATACATAAGTTAAACATGTACATACTTGATTGTTTACCTCGGAACCTTAATCGAACCGATTAGTGGTAAACTCTTACTTGTTCTAGCTTATACGTTCTTATTCTTAGTGGAGAGATTGACTAATCAATCCATGGCTTAATGTGCTAACTAAACATATATGATCATATGCGAAGAGATTACACTTCGCGTCTAAACATTCTAGGGATACTTGCTAGACATGCTAGTTCTCGACAACTAGTCGAGGCTCTAGTTCATTCCCTTACTTAAAGATTATCTTGCTACCCAAATCAAACATCATACTCTCGCTTACCATGCTTTACCATATTTACCAAATACTTGTTTCATTTATAAGGAAGTCTCCTTTTAAAAATTTAACAATTAGGATCTTGGTTTGAGGGGTTTATTTCACTTAAAAAGACTGCACAAGAAAAACCGCTCGCGAAATGCCGAAACGACCTGAGGCGAACAAAACAATGGGTTCCCCCACTGTGTTGCTCGCCTAGGCGAGTAAAATTACTGGGGAGGCGAGCTCTTACTCACCATGGCGAGTTGGGGGCGAGTAGGCCCCCCTGTTCGACCTTCTAGCTCGCCTTGCGAGCAGTTTACTCGCCGTGACGAGCTGTGACAGTCCAGCCACTTCAAAATTGATATTTTTGACTTAAAAACCTCAAACCAAGCATCACCAAGTGCCATATGACCCTTAGGATCATTAGAAACCTATAAAACAGTCATGGAACAAGTACATACAAGTATAGCAGCATGGCAATAAAAAGGGCAACTAAACATATACTTAAAACCCTAGAAATTATCATATGATTCATGTTAATTAACAAGGCTTAAACATAATCCCAAAGGGAGGGAAACTAACTAAGGAACTCACCAAGCATGATTGCACTTGATTCCCAAAAGCTCCTAAGCATCAACAAACCAAACCCTAGCTCCTTGCTCCTTTTGCTTTCTTGTTCAAACCAACTCACTCTTGATGTTTCCTTGCAATCCAAAATATCATCTTCCTTGCTAGCTCATCTCTAATCCAAGGCAAAGCTTCTTTCCACATAACCCTAATTCTTCATAAATTTCTTTCAAGGAGGAAAAGTAGTGAAAACACTTCAACCCAAACTTCATATTGCTTCTTTGATCATGTTGAGACCATAACATAGCAAGACTCAAGCTTCCACTTCACCAAACCATAAACCCTAAATTGTTGGATCCATCCATGAGAAGAGAAATAAAGGAATCTAACAAAAATCCAAGCTTTTAGAAGTTTAAGAATCAAGAGGAGGCAAGATGAATTCACTTGCCATGGAAGGAAGAAGATTTGGAAGATTTGGTGGTGAGACAGAAAGATGGGGGCGTGAGGAAGAAGAGAGAAGAAGGAGAAAAGTTTTTGCCAAGCTTAGAGAGAGAAAGAGAATTGAAGAATGAGATATTTTGGGTCCAAACACAATTAAATATCCAATAGACGTGCAATTACCAAATTGCCCTCACCATAAACTTGTTTTAAGCAACACTGATACTTTATCCGTATTTTGCTGACATGGCGTAATAAATATTATCCATACTTACTTTCCTTAAATTTCATCCTCTGGCACGATCGACTGGCAATATTCTGATACTGACAGGCGGGATATTACAGAAACACTCATAACTACACATAAGAAAGAAAATTTTAGAATAGATGAGAATTGAAAAATGAATGAAAATTTTGAATGATGCAATGTTGAACCAAAAAGGGTTTTGTACAATGCTTGTGAAAGCTTAAGATTTTGAACATATATAAGAGTATCTGAAGCAAGTGACAAGTTGAAGAATTAGTACAAGATTTGAAGAAAGAATAACCTGAAAGTCAACTTTCTGATAATCTGTTGAATTTCGTTTAGAAGCATCTGAAGGTCAAAAGCATCTGAAGACGTCAACAATAAAAGACTGCCTGTTTTTCTCGTCTTCAGAAGGAAGGTTGCTATCAGACTCCGAGTAGTACATTTTGTCGTCTTCTGACCACGTGCATAAACAAACCAATAAATTCAAAGACAAAGAGAATGTAACAGATCATTCTATTAGATGCAAAGAAATTTTGAATGACTACTCAACGACATTAACCATTTGAAATAATATTTCAACGTCTCTGATCAAGTTTCTTAAAGACTCATTTGATGCGATAACACTCTTCAACAACGACTCTCAAAACTTCACCTATATAAGGAGGACCTGAGCAATTTAAGAAATTAACAACAACACTCTAATTCTTTACAAGTTCCCTTACTCTGTCAAAATAAATAGCGCACAAATACTTAGAAAATTTCTTACAAACTTTCTTATCATATAAATTCTTAAGTTTCATAGTCGAACGGAACTTTATTGTATTACACCTCTGATTGTATATCAAGTGTAAAATCAACAATTTTTTTTATTTAATTACATTAGATGGTGGAAGTCTCTTTCTTATGTCCTTGAACAACAGAAGTATCTTTCTTGGGTGATTAAGCAAATGAAGTCTCTTATTTGTGTGTTTGAGTAATTTGTAATATGTGAGATTATAGCGAATATACCTTGGAAGTGCAAGGGTATTGGAGTACTCTCGGTTTATGGGACGAACCTGTATAATTGTTTTATGTCGTCTCTCGCTCTCTCTATGTTTCAAACTTTTTTTTGCTTTAAACTCTGAAAAGTTTCACAAACACTTAAAAAATGTTTTGAAAAAACTAACACTATTCAACCCCTCCACCCGCCCCCTATTGTGTTTTTCTCAAATACAGTCAAAAGAAACATTTACAAAGTGTTAGCCGACCAAAAAAATAGAGTAAAAACACTACAAACCTCCCAAACCTTTGTTGTAACGCAACCGTCACAATTTGAGACAGTTCGGATTATATAATTCGAACTGTCACACACTGTGTTTTAGCTTGATCTTTGGAGTGTTTTTATGGTGAATAACACCAAGAAAAAAGTAAACGACATAATTCAACAACATAAAATAACATAATAAGAGAAGTGATGATGAAAGGGAAGGTGTTTTAAGAGTTGTTTTTGAACTTGATCCAGCTGACCTATCAATTGACATATTTCTATCGATAGAAAAACTGGATCAAGTTCACAACAACCTTTTTTTTTCAGATCCGCATAATAACGATGAAAGACAAGATGTATCAAAAAGTGTTTTTCAACTTGATCTTGCTGTCTTGCCAAGTGACATATTTCTATTGTCTGGGCAACGAGATCAAGTTCAAAACAACCTCTTGGTGGACAAAACAAGGATTTAGATTTTCTAATCCAAAATACCTATAAACTAGTTTGGATTATAGAATTCGAACAAATGATATTTTGAAAGAAAAAAAAGTAGGGCGCGCAAGAAACATTTAGGCTTGAAGAAGTAATAATCTTAAAATCAATATCTAAAACTTTTGTACATTGTCGGGATATATAAATTAAAAATATGTTTTTTTTTGGCCGAAAATTAAAAATATGTTAGATTTTTATATTAGGAACTTTAAAAAAAAGACTTTGTGTTAAAAAAAGTGATGTTAAAAATTTAGAGATTTTACATAAAAAAGTAATATTTTAGGACTTATATAAAAAAAAGTTATTGTGTTTGTTTACGATAAATAAATAAAAAGTGGCTTATTTTTTTCTTTTTTTTTTTGGTACAAAAAAAGTGGGAAACACAAGATAAAAATGGACTGAAGTATAATACAAAATACACAAATGTAATCTGGCAATCTGCATCATACTTGAACCCAACTTTGTTGTTAAATTGAGATTAAATGTATATGGATAAAGATTGAAGTTATAGATAAATTTATATGGATAAAGATTAAATGTAACACCCAAAGCTGACGAGGGCGGAGAGTGGTCACCGGTGCACAAGACACGACAATGAGCGGCTCCCGACAGATTCTAGACGAACCAAATCACATCGGAACGAGAGGGATCCAGAGGCCGTGCATGTATGGGACTACATGGTTGAAGGAAGACTTATAAGAATTGTTTGGTACGACCTATATCAACAAGATGCATCTTCTTTTTGGTAGCCCATTCCATAAGAACTCCACAGTTAAGCGTGCTTGACTTGGAGTAGTCTTTGAATGGGTGACCCACTAGGAAGTTTCCCGGGAAGCGTGCAAGTGAGGACAAAACACGCTGAAAAAGACTCGTGTTGGTTTGTATGGTGAGTCGACAATGATTAAAGTCGTTTGGGATGTTACAAATGGTACCGGAGCAGACCTATCCCAGTACGGTGTGGTTCAGGGACGAACCAAGCGGAAGTTGGTGGGCATGTATCACCCAAGGCTGACGAGGGCGGGGAGTGGTCACCGGTGCACAAGGCACAACAAATGAGCGGCTCCCGACAGCTTCTAGACAAACCGAATCACACCGGAATGAGATGGATCTCGAGGCCGTGCAGGTATGGGACTGCATGGTTGAAGGAAGGCTTATAAGAAATGTTTGATACTACCTATATCAACAAGATGCATCTTCTTTATGGTAGCCCATTCCATAAGAACTCCACAATTAAGCGTGCTTGACTTGGAGTAGTCTTTGGATGGGTATCCTACTGGGAAGCGTGCTAGTGAGGACAAAACATGCTAAAAAAGACTTGTGTTGGTTTGTATTGTCAGTCAACAATGCTTAAAGTCGTATGGGATGTTACATAAATATTTAAATTATTAAACTAATAATATTTTAACTTGTCTTTTTCTTCTAAAAAAAATTAAATTCTTATCGTTGACATATGATAAAAAAGTGTCACTTGGAACATGAGATGTGACTTTTGTCGAAAAACTGGGACTAGAACTAATAACAAAAAATTTAAAGGGATCATTATTAGAGAATCAAAAAGATATTTAACTCAAAGATTAAATATAAAAAAGTTTTTGATGGTCAATTTTTTGAGGGTGTGAGTTGCTTGCTTGGATCAGAAATTTGATCTAAAATTAAATATAATCGATGAATTTAAAAACTCGAATGAAATTTCTACTCCGTCCGACTAGTATCGGGTTCGAGCCGGTTTTGCTTGATGTGTCGAGAATGCCCGACTTATCAATTTATCCGGTAAGCTATTGGAGGCCCATGTAGACCATGGCAGATTAATATTATTCTGGGCCGGAGCAATGACCTCCCCCCCCCCCCCCCCCAAAAAAAAAAAAAAAATAAAAACTGAATCATGTTACACTATGCTAAAACAAAAGGTTAGCTTCCATTTGCTCAAATATTTGGTTTTTTTTCTTGAGGGTTATTGGTTATTTTTGGATTTTTATAAACTTAAGTGCTTTGTTGTAGAAATTCAGTTTCTAAAATGGTGAAAATCAAGGTAATTTCATCTCAGAAAATTTATGCCCTGAACAATGCTTGGATTTTTGGACTTTACGTTTTTTAACTTTGAGAAAAGTGCACCCATAAATTTAGAATAATATTATGACTTGTAAGTGAGTCAAGAAAATGCAATCATCATATCAATTAATCTTGTAACTCTTGGGAGTTTCATCCATTGTCTTTGACCCACACCCATCGTTTGATAAATTTAAATATGAGAAGAGTTATCAATACTCTCAAACAAACTTTTTTATTGGATAAAATTTTATATAGATCTCATCATTTTATCTGAGACTAATATTTAAAATGTTGCTTACATGAATTTCGCTAAAGAAAAAGAGTATCATTGTAAAGAGATTATTTAAAATTTGACTTGTATTTTCACCACTCTAAATTCATACACATGGTTAGTTACGATATGTTGACGGTGTAAAATATTTAATACAGACAGTGCATGAAAATCAAACTCCCAAATTTATGGAAAAAATATTGTTGCATTGCAAAAGTTAAATCACACTTATTTTGGAAACAGATTTATAAAAAGAAATATATGTTGAAATGAAATCGGTATAATTTCCAGTGGAGCAATTAAGTAAAATAATAGATGGGCTAATTGCGGGGTATCACTTTTTTGTTTTTTATAAGTAAAAATCAAACTAGATATTTAAGGGTTTAGACCATCAATTAATGATCTGCACACCAACAAATTGCGGTAGACTTAGTGCTCATCTTTTCAGTTTCTATTATATTTAGAACAATTAGGTACTCCTTGAAACACTTTCTCTCATAGTAAAGACAAAGAAAGATGAAAATTCATAGACACCCAAACACTCATTCTACACTTGGGAGATAAAGAATTAAAGAGAGAGATATGATATATATATATATATATATATATATATATATCTGTGTGTGTGTGTGTGTGTGTGTGTGTGTGTGTGTGTGTGTGTGATATATTGGTGATATAATTGGTAGAGAAATGAATAATGACACGTTACAAATAGCATTATCCAGAGGAAAGAAAACATTTCAAAACTGCATAAAAAATATTTGACTGTGATTTTTTAAAAATCAAGGTAACTGAAAACAATATTCAGGAGGAAAACTTGCTAGACACAACATGCATAATATTATAACATAAACAAAAACTGCAACATCATAACAACCAAATTCATCCATAAAAAAAAAACAACCAAATTCAAAACAAAACAGAAAAGAAGGAAAAGGTTACAAAATGACAAGACACATATTATAGTTGTTGAGAGATTCTAGCTTAATTTGTCCATGCATGCATGACACCTATGCTTCAAAGTTTCACTAATTTAAACCCAAACGAAGTTCCACATCAACTTTTCCATCATCAACAGAAACAACAGGAAGAGTCATGGAAGTGCTTGCTTCATAGTTGTTGGTGTTCTTGCTACTGCTAGCTTCTCCTCCATAAAACGTTGGAACTTCTGGAAAAAGAGTGAGAGTTTCCTTTGCAAGATTATTGTTAACAATCATGTTGTTCCTTTTCCTTTTCCTTAAACCATGCACATATGTGTCTGGTAGGTACCTGAAGAAGCTATTAGCATAGCTTTGAACTTGTTGTGGAGTCTTGTTGCACACAAAGTTCTTAGCAATTTCACTCCATTTCCCTTTTCCATACTTAAGCATCCCCATCACTAATAAGCTAAGACAAAAATAAAATAAAAATATGTATTAATTAAATATCTATGATAAATTGTGAGTTTGGTCACAAAGCTTTTAAAATTAAATACAAATTTGAATAATAAATATTAAGGGGAGAACAATAATCAATGCTTGCACATTATTTAATAACCTTTTTTTGACCAAAATTTATTATCTAATAACCTACAAAGGTTTAATTGGAGTTGAAATGAGTATAGAAAGCATTACATTAAAAAGTTGAAATAACAACAAATATTAGAGACGAAAATAAAAAATGATCAATAAATTTGACGTCTCTAATTCAACTTTTTCTACTAAAAAATAAGTAGAAATGAGCGTAAGAAAATCATTGCCAGAAAATTTGAAATAATGGCCAACATATGGTATAGAAGTGAGAGTATAAAAAGTGCAACAAAGAAGTTAAAATAATTATAAATACTAGAGAAATAAAAAAAAATTGGGGTTCTTTAACATTTGACTGAAAAATTAGAGACAAATTTTGCATTTTTCTATCTTTAAAAAATTAATTTTTTGCAGAAGTAAAGTGATATCATAACAATAAAAAAAAAAGATTTAAGACTGAGAGTTGAAATTACTCATGCTCTAACTGACTCCAAGGAACCATGCGCCTAGATCCATTTGGGAATGGCATGGTGTCTGATCCAGGTAACGGTCGGAGAACCCTAGCAATTAGGCTACCACCATGCGTGGCAGGTTGGGGCCAACTGGTAGTGATTCGAGGGGACTCACGGGTGTGTCCTTGAGCAGTTGGTGGTACCAACAAAGTAGTTTGGTATCGGTGGTGTTCGAGATGGTGGTGAAGATAAGGATTGGTAGAAACATGGTCAAAATTAGGGATCATTGGTGCATTAGATGAAGATATGTGTGGTGATGGAGGGGAGTCAAGAATGTTTGTAAGATCGGTGGTCTTAACAAGCATTTTTTTCTTAGCAAAGGTAGGTTACTCAAACTATGCTCTGGAGTGTGTTTAGAGTTGAAACTTCTTGAGCGTTAATTTATAGAACTCCTAAGCAATTATTGTGTTTCAATTTACCAAAATGTCCAAAAAAAATTGTCACAATTTTATAGTTTTTATTCAAATTAATGAATTTTTGGGTGAAAACAAATTAATGATTGCGCCCACTTAAATATAAATTTATTTGTATTTTTAGCATAGTTTTGATGAATTATTTGCATGTTTGGAGTCGGGGTGAGATGGTGACGAAAAAGTGGTTTTTTAATGGGCATTTCCGTAAAACTAAATATTTTATATAAGAGTCATGTTAAAAAGTGTTTTAAGGACATTTGCTAAGAAATAAAAAATGAAAGCAAATCATACGTTTTATGTAGAAAAAGTCAATTTCTATGATTTCAAAGTTTTAAATACACAATTTCCAAAATAAAGTTTCCTTTTTAAATTTTCCAACAAATGCTTTTTACCTTTATAAATACTAGCGGAAAGACGGGCACGAACACATGTGATTATTTTATTATGTTTGTTTGTATAATTTTGATTAAAATTTTAAAATGCTTTTTAAATTTTCCAACAAATGCTTTTTACCTTTATAAATACTAGCGGAAAGACGGGCACGAACGCATGTGATTATTTTATTATGTTTGTTTGTATAATTTTGATTAAAATTTTTAAATATTAATGAAAATTATTGATATATTACTTTATAAACAAAATATTGTCAAGGCATATAACAAAATTATTTATGAACTCAACATATTTGAGTTTTCCTGCATATAAAATAAAGATAAAATAATGATCATTTATTGTTTATTCTAATAGTAATTAGTAACATCATAACATAAGTGTATAAATGACATGTTATGTAAAAGAAAATTGTTATGATTACGATAAAACAATATCTTAAAAACTACATTTTTTGTAAAGTCTCCATCTTCTCCTTCTATTTTTCCTTCTTTAATGAGAACTTTGTTGAATTTTGAGAAACTCCTCTTGATAAAGCTACGTATAATTGACCATGGTTGAAAACATGCCGTGAAAGATAGATTCCGACATTGGGAATGGTCTGCCCTTGTGACTTATTTATGGTAATAGCAAAACTTAGTCTAATGGGAAACTGTTTTCTACTAAGCACAAAGGGAAGTCCTGAACTCACATTTATTTTTAATTTAATTTTGGGTAAGAATGCTCTTTTTCCAGCATTGCTTCCTGTTGTGATTTCCATATCCAACATATTCTTAAATAAACAACGACATAACAATCGTGTCACATTACACAGACCATATCTAGGGTCTATGTTTTACAACAACATCAAAGGTGCACCTTTTTTTACCTTTAAAATATGTGGTGGGATACTTCCTTGAGCAATTGAGTTTATATAAGTTATGAGTATCCCCTCCAACCTCGTCAAATGACAACAAATTATGTTCTTCTCCTGAAAACTGATTGATAATTAATATTTAATATAGTGCTAACAAATCTTTTTCTGAAATATTTTGAGTCCTAATCTTTTTTTAGAGCATTTAAAGTCCAATCTTTAACATTATTTTTTGCTCACGTTTGTTACTAATATTTTTTTAGAGGCTTTAAAGTCCAATCTTTAACATTATATTTTGCTCACGTTTGTTACTAATCTTTTTTTAGAGGATTTAAAGTTCAATCTTTAACATTATATTTTGTTCATGTCTGTTACTAATTTTTTTTTATTCAGAAGATTTAAACTCCAATCTTTAACATTATTTTTTTTGTTCACATTTGTTACTAATATTTTTTTAGAGTATTTAAAGTCCAATCTTTAACATTATTACTTTTTACTCAAGTTTGTTACTAATTTTTTTTAAAGGATTTAAAGTCCAATCTTTAACATTATTTTTTGCCCACATTTGTTACTAATCTTTTTTTAGAGGATTTAAAGTCCAATTTTAACAATATTTTTTGTTCATGTTTGTTACTAATCTTTTTTTAGAAGATTTAAAGTCCAATCTTTAACAATATTTTTTGCTCACGTTTGTTACTAATCTTTTTTTTTTTAGAGGATTTAAAGTCCAATCGTTAACATTATTTTTTGCTCACGTTTGTTACTAATATTTTTTTAGAGGATTTAAAGTCCAATTTTTACCATTATTTTTTGCCCACGTTTGTTACAATTGATCAAATGCTAAGGAAGAGTAACTTATATTAATAAAATAATATGGAAATACTGTTTTTTGTGGAAGTAATAAAATAATATGGAAATAATGTTTTTGTGGAAGGGATATGAAAATTTTTGGCAATCTTTGTCGGTTGTATTGAGGGGAACAACACAGATGTGCAACATAAAATCGGCTGATAAAAAAGTAACATGAGTTTTTGTTTTGTGCTGGTTTTTTGTGAGTTTGATCTATGGTTAACGGAGGTAAAAGAGGGTTAACGGGAACGATTAGTGACATGGATTATTAATCCACGTGTTATTTTATAATTGGCTAACAGTAGGAACAGTTCATAAGGAATTGTGTGTAAGTTTTCTCCTTAAATTAAATTTATTATTATCTATGTGTTATATGTGTTATTTGTATTTAAAATTAAAATTAAAAATTAAGGGTATTTTTGGAAAGAAAATTCCAACCCAAAAGTGTGCTGAAAGAGGTAGTTTTCTTTATATATAGTATAGATATATATGTGTGTGTGTTTTTTTTTCCACAATGAAACTGAAAAAGTTGAGCTGGACGTATATGTCCAAGATGTTTTGTGTGTGACAATATGACTTTCTTTTTGAATATCCTCTTTGTGAGTGAATCCAAAATTGTACGTGTTGTCTTTCAACTTTAATCGTAATAGACATTGAATTTATGTTTAATTTTTTGCTGATTTCATTTCAATAACATATTTTGCAACCAATGAAATATGAATAGCTTAGGTGGACAATACGTTTTTTTAACTTTGATAAAAGTGCACTCATAAATCTAAAATCATCTTTTGACTTGCGTATTTTATGTGACAATACGAGTTTCCATAACCCATCTTTTGTGAATTAGTCCAAAAATGCAATCATCATATTAATCTTGGAACTCTTGGAGGTTTCATCTGTTTTCTTTGACCCACATCTATTGTTCGATAAAAATTCAAATATGAGGACAGTTATGAAACTCTTTTTTCAATATTCATTTTACCCCTTACTTTTTTATTGAATTAATTCATATGGATCTCACCATTTTATTTGAGACAAATTTTTTAAGTGCCGGAGTCACATAAATTTGACTAAAAAAAAGCGAGTAAACATTGAAGAAAATAATGTTTCTATCACTCCTCATTTTTTTATCTTTGGTTTAAATGTGTTTTTTTTTTTAACAGAAAGTTAACAGAGGGACCAATACCAATATTTTTACAAAGTGCAGGGACCAATTCCAAACAAAATAAAGTGCAGGGACCAATGCCAAAATCTGATGAAAGTGCAGGGACCAATGCCAAAATCTGATGAAAGTGCAGGGACTAAAGACATATTTAAGCCTTTATCTTTTGATTATGTCATTAGACTCCCTTATTTTTAAAATAAATATTATGTTTTGGGGTTTTTTTTTCTTCATATAGCTAAAGAAAAATAAAAATTGTTGGACATGATTTTTCTGTTTTCTATAAGTGAAAACCAAAATGATATCCAAGAGTTTACAATAGGCATGGCAATGGGGCGGGGTGGGGACGGGTTTTGCCTTCCCCTTCCCCATCCCCATCCCCTACTCCCATATACTTACCCGTTACCCCACCCATACCCAACGGGTATGAGAAATTGAATCTCATCCATGTCCCCAATGGGTTCGAGTATTTCCGCCCCATCCCCGTCCCCGCACTGAATCAATTTTTTTTTAATAAAAAAAGAGAGTTTTTTTTAAGCTTCAATGGTAATGTTGTGATGCATTATCCAACAATTTTTACATTTCCTTACCGAATAATTCAGTTGCTCCTTTAACTATCAATGAAAGTTCTTATATCATGACAATTATCAAACCAAATAACATGGCATATCATTATCAACCCCCTCAACAAAAACAAAAACATGACCTTTCTACATTCGGGTAAGGTTTGGGTATGGGTTTGGGGTGGGTACATATATCCCCGTTACCCGTCCCATACCCGTATTTTAAAATCGGGGAAAACCCAAACCCATGCCCAAACCCAGTCAAATCGGGGAAAACCCGTCAAATCGGGGTTGGTTTGGGCGGGTACCCATGGGCATGAGTTTTGTTGCCATGCCTAGTTTACAACGTCAAATGATGATATGCACACCAACAAATTCTGGCGCACTCTGGATGGTCACCTTTTCAGTTTATATTATTCATTAGGACAATTATGTAGACTCTTTGAAACACTTTCTCTTGCACGAAAGGCAAAGGAAGATAGTCCATGGACACCCAAACACACAATCCACATATTGAGAGAGAAAGAAATCAAAGAGTGATGTGACATATGAATGTATCGGTGATGTAATATGAAGAGAGGGATGGGGAGCAAATGATGTGTTAAATAGATGTTGGAGAGTTATGGTGTCCAAATATCATTATTCAGATGATACAAAAGACATAGAAAACCACATCAACAATATTTGACTCCGATTTTTTATAATATCAAGGATCACAGAGCAATGAACAAAAATAAAATGTTGCCTAAAATATTATGGCCTTTTGCCATAAAAGACGATTATTCAAGAGAATGTATTGAAACAAAACATTTCCAAAAGAATATGAATATATGATCCATATGTTACCAAAGGAGGAAAAACTTGCAAGATGCAACATGCATAATATAATAAAAAAACTAGGCAGAGCCATGTAAGTGCTTCTTCATAGTTGTAATTGGTATTCTTGTTACAACTAGCCTCTCCTCCATAATATATTGGAACATTGTAATAAAAAGGAGCTTTCTCTGAAAAAAGAGTGAGAATTTCCTTAGCAGGACCATTGTTAGTAATCATATTAGGCATTAATATTATGATTTTAGGGGACTCATGGGTGTGTCTTCGAGCTTCTTGTACCAACAAAGTAGTTTGGTGTTGGGTAGAGTGGTTAAGATTAGGATTTGTAGAAACATGATCGGGTGCATTAGAGGAAGATGTGGGTATGGTGATGGAAGGGAGTCAGGGAAGTTTGTAAGATCAACGATCTCAATAGTAATTTTGCTTAAAGGTATCTTACTTAAAGTATGCTTTGGATCGTGTTTAGAGTTGAATCTGTTTGAGTCTTGATTTTATATAACTCGTAAGCAATTATTGTGTTTCAACTTTTCAAAATGTCTATGATGATTGTCACTATTTAATAGTTTTGTTCAAATTAATGATTTTTTTTTGGAAACAAATCAATGATCTTAGATGCTTATATATAAATTTATTTACATTTTTGGCATTTTTTGATAGATTATTTACATTTTTGGAGTCACAATGAGATGGTACTAAAAGTTGTGGCTTTGATCTTATCACACGCATATGACACCATAAAAAATGAATATTTTTAAACATGTTTGAATTCTATCTCAATCAAACTCATATTAGTTAACTACATAAGCTAAATTATTGCGTTTTGAGTTTTGAGATTTGAGTTTTTAGATGCTTTAGGATTTTGATTCTTCAAGTTGCATGTGGCAGAGAGAGAGAGAGAGAGAGAGAGAGAGAGAAGGGTGTTCGGCTTGTGAAAATGAATAGAGTGATAGCAAGATTGGTTTATATACTTACAATTTCAATACTCATATTTATCAAAATTCCACTCACTACTTATATGACTCAACCCTCTCTTCTTCACTTATGAGTTAGGATGGTTGGACTTAAAAATAAAGTGATTGTTATCGTTACTGGATTAAATACAAAGAATTGAAAGAGATGAAGTAAAAATTAATTTGTGGTGTGACAAGATTGATCATGGTGTAACTGATTTCGTCATGCCTGGAATTCTCTGTGACTGCACCCTACATGATTAAGCTTACCATCTCGTCCTTTTTCATCGTGGCCTAACTAGAAGAAAAAAAAGGTTAAAAAAAACAAATTAGTAAACTAAAATAAATTAACAAAATAAAAAATGAAACCAGAAAACACTGTTAGTTTTCTAAAACTATAGCGGGTGCTTGCCAAAGACACTTCAAAACTCAAGTCCGACTGGTTAATGAGATTTTGTGATGATAAAAGTGGGATTATCGCACTTAGGGTGCGATGCCTCCTATTTATGTGGTTGATCGGATAACAAGTTCCTTGTTGGTTTAAATCTTTTTTCCTTAGCTTTATAGATAAATTGTCTCTTTAAAAAAAAAAAGGTTTGTTATGAGGTTACTCCGGATATCGGTGTAATGAACCACCTATATATGTGGGGAGCTTATATGGTTTAAGTGAGTCCCCAATGTGTAGAACTAACTCATGCACATCCGAGAGTAACAGAACTCATTGTAGATGAACACGTCTATATGGTTCAAGTCAGTGGCGAAACCAAGAATTTTATAGAGCATAAAATTTTATCATAAATTCACATGTGACATAGTATATACTAGCGAAAAGACGGGAACTCACGTGCCAGTTTTTCCGCTCTTTTTACTGTGCTAACGTTTGTATTTCTTTATGAAATATACACACACATTAGCGTTTAGAGTAAGAGAGTAACAGAACTCATTGTAGATGAACACGTCTATATGGTTCAAGTCAGTGGCGAAACCAAGAATTTTATAGAGCATAAAATTTTATCATAAATTCACATGTGACATAGTATATACTAGCGAAAAGACGGGAACTCACGTGCCAGTTTTTCCGCTCTTTTTACTGTGCTAACGTTTGTATTTCTTTATGAAATATACACACACATTAGCGTTTAGAGTAATACTTTATGTTTGTCTGCCTGTTTTTTTGTTACGCTAATGCGTATAATTTTGGTTGGCTTACCGGGAAAAGGTGACACAACCAATAAGCTTACCGGGAAACTTCCCGGTAGGTCACCCATCCTAGTACTACTCCAAGCCAAGCACGCTTAACTGTGGAGTTCCTATGGATTGAGCTCCCGAAAAGAAGATGCATCTTGTTGATATGGGTAGTACCTAACAATTCTTATAAGCCTTCCTTCAACCATGTAGTCCCATACCTACACGGCCTCCGGATCCCTCTCATTCCGATGTGTTTCGGTTCCTTCTATTGTCGTGGGGGTCCCTTGCGGCTTAAACCGTTCTCCTTGAATCGAGAACCTTTCGTATCCACCTAGCGGGATATCGAAAGCCACGACGTAGGTGTTACATGCCCACCAGTTTCCGCTTGGTTCGTCCCCGAACCACACCGTACTGGGAGAGGTCTGCTCTGATACCAAGTGTAACATCCCAGGCTGCTTACAGGATTGCCGACTAACCCCACAAACCAACACGAGTCTTTTCAGCATGCTTTGTCCTCACTCACATGCTTACCGGGAAACTTCCCGGTAGGTCACCCATCCTAGTACTACTCGAAGCCAAGCACGCTTAACTGTGGAGTTCCTATGGATTGAGCTCCCGAAAAGAAGATGCATCTTGTTGATATGGGTAGTACCTAACAATTCTTATAAGCCTTCCTTCAACCATGTAGTCCCATACCTACACGGCCTCCGGATCCCTCTCATTCCGATGTGTTTCGGTTCCTTCTATTGTCGTGGGGGTCCCTTGCGGCTTAAACCGTTCTCCTTGAATCGAGAACCTTTCGTATCCACCTAGCGGGATATCGAAAGCCACGACGTGGGTGTTACATCTTTACACTGCATTATTTCCATTACTTTCGGTTTCATTTGACCACCTTACCTAGGAATTAATTTGTGCGTGTTTACATAGTATAAATAAGTGGGTTTGGGGAAGTCTGCAAAGAGAGAAGAGAGAACATATACACATATATAGGTTGCTTAAGAATAATAGCTGCTTCCACATCTATCTTATTTCATTTGGTCTCTATTAACTAATAACTAAAATAGAGTTCCCTTGAGCATCCAAGAGTAGTTCCTGAGACCTTGTTATTTCACGTGCGGTGCTAGCAAGAAGTGACTGTTGTATCCTGGAGAGTACTAGCTATGAGACCTATCGCATCGGATGATCCATCCGGGGTGGCGAAATACTCTTAAGTTCAGTGCTTTGTGCTTTGTGCACGCCTCAGTCAATAATCGATAAGTTTTCTATTCTCTATTTAATTTTATGAAAATCACATTTATTTGTGCTAATATTTTTCTTTGATTTTATACTTAATGATAATTCTATGTCTAATTTTTTCCTACAAAAACTAATCAAGATTTTTCTTTTGTGGTTGTTGATTGGTTGCTTGTGGTTGGAGGCTATTGTTTCCTCCCAGTATTTTTTTGTTGATGATTTGGCCAGCCGAAATTATAGTTGTTGGAGTAAGGATTCCGTTTTTTCCTTGTATAAACCCCCATGTACTTGACTTGATCTTCAGATAACCCATAACTTTCTGGAAGACATGCACCACTTTCATAAGCTTTCTCACAAAAATCGTAAATTTCACCATTGGATGATATGTTCGCCACCTCTTGTGCTTCCAACTTTCTAGCTATTGCTTCCAATTAGATGCTTAGGAGTTTGTTGCTTGTTCGTAAGACATCATGTGTTTCCAAGCTTAGTACCCCTTGCTTCTTTTGAACAGACCTTTCCTCGCTTTGGGAGCGGTACTCATTTAAGGACATGTTATCGACTAGCTATCAGATTTATCCTAAGGTTTCATTCTTCATAGTACTTTATGTTGATGTGTCTAAGAGCATTCAAGTTTGTGGCTTTAGACCATTGGTGAAAGTTAAGGTAATTTCATTTCAGGAAATTTGTGCCCTGAACATTAGTTGAGTAGAAACTAAATTCTCTCCCATGAAATGGAAGAAGTTGAGGTGGACTGTACGTTTTTTAACTTTGAGAAAAGTGCAACTATAGATTTAGAATAATCTCGTGACTTGCATATTTTATGTGACAACATGAGTTTCCATAACTCATCTTTTGTTAGCAAGTCAAGAAAATGCAATCATCATATCAATTAACCTTGCAAAAAGAAATTTATGTTGAAATAAGTAAGCATAATTTCTAGTGGACCAACTAAGTGGAATAATAGATGGTCTAATTGAGGGGTATCATTTTTCTGTTTTTTATAAGTAAAAATCAAACTAGATATTTATGGGTTTAGAACGTCAAATAATGATATGCACACCAACAAATTGTGGTAGACTTAGTGGTCACACCTTTTCAGTTTCTATTATAGATTAGAACAATTAGGTGGACTCCTTGAAACACTTTCTCTCGTAGTAAAATAGAGAAAGATGATAATTCATGGACACCCAAACACTCATTCTACACTTGACATAAAAGGAATTAAAGAAAGTGATATGATATATATGATATATTGATGATGTAATTGGAAGAGAAATGAATAATAATAAGGCGTTACAAATATCATAATCCAAAGGAAAAAAAATACAAAACTGCATACAAAATATTTGACTACGATTCTTTTATAATATCATGATCACAATGTAGCTAAACACAACATTTGACTAAGATTTTTTATGAAATAAAGGTAACTGAACACAATATTCAGGAGGAAAACTTGCAAGACACAACATGCATGATATTATAACATAAAATAATAACTGCAACATCATAACAACCAAATTCAAAACAAAACAGAAAAAAAGAAAAAGGTTACAAAATGACAAGACACATATTATGGGGACATACTGGAGCTAGTTGTTGAGAGATTCTAGCTTAATTTTACCATGCATGATACCTATGCTTCAAAGTCTCACTAATTTAAACCTAAACGAAGTTCCAAATCAACTTCTCCATGACCAACATAAACAACAGGAAGAGTCATGGAAGTGCTTTTGCTTCATAGTTGTTGGTGTTCTTGCTACTGCTAGCTTCTCCTCCATAAAATGTTGGAACTTTTGGAAAAAGAGTGAGAGTTTCCTTTGCAAGATCATTGTTAACAATCATGTTGTTCCTTTTCCTTTTCCTTAAACCATGCACATATGTGTTTGGTAGGTACCTGAAGAAGCTAGTAACATAGCTTTGAACTTGTTGTGGAGTCTTGTTGCACACAAAGTTCTTAGCAATTTCACTCCATTTCCCTTTTCCATACTTAATCATCCCCATCACTAATAAGCTAAGACAAAAATAAAATAAACATATGTATTAATTAAATATCTATGATAAATTGTGAGTTTGGTCACAAAGCTTTTAAAATTAAATACAAATTTGAATAATAAATTTTAAGGGGAGATCAATAATCAATGCTTGCACATTATTTAATAACCTTTTTTGACCAAAATTTATTATCTAATAACCTACGAAGGTTTAATTGGAGTTGAAATGAGAGTTAAGAAAGCATTACATTAAAAAGTTGAAATAACGAGTATTAGAGACGAAAATAAAAAATGATCAATAAATTTGACGTCTCTATTTCAACTTTTTCTACTAAAAAAATAAGTAGAAATGAGCGTATGGCCAACATATGGTGTAGAAGTGAGAGTGTAAAAAGTGCAACAAAGAAGTTAAAATAATTACCAATACTAGAGAAATAAAAAAAAAATTGGGGTTCTTTAACATTTGACTGAAAAATTAGAGACAAATTTTGCATTTTTCTATCTTTAAAAAATTAATTTTTTGCAGAAGTAAAGTGATATCATAACAATAAAAAAAAAGATTTAAGGCTGAGAGAAGAAATTACTCATGCTCTAATTGACTCCAAGACACCATGCGCCTAGATCCATTTGGGAATGGCATGGTGTATGATCCAGGTAACGGTCGGAGAACCCTAGCAATTAGGCTACCACCATGCGTGGCAGGTTTGGGCCAACTGGTAGTGATTCGAGGGGACTCATGGGTGTGTCCTTGAGCAGTTGGTGGTACCAACAAAGTTGTTTGGTATCGGTGGTGTTCGACATGGTGGTGAAGATAAGGATTGGTAGAAACATGGTCAAAATTAGGGATCATTGGTGCATTAGATGAATATATGTGTGGTGATGGAGGGGAGTCAAGGAAGTTTGTAAGATCGGTGGTCTTAACAGGCATTTTTTTCTTAGCAAAGGTAGGTTAATCAAACTATGCCCTGGAGTGTGTTTAGAGTTGAAACTTCTTGAGCGTTAATTTATAGAACTCCTAAGCAATTATTGTGTTTCAATTTACCAAAATGTGCAAAAAAAAAATGTCACAATTTTATAGTTTTTATTCAAATTAATGAATTTTTTGGGTGAAAACAAATTAATGATAGTGACCACTTAAATATAAATTTATTTGTATTTTTAGCATAGTTTTGATGAATTATTTGCATGTTTGGAGTCGGGGTGAGATGGTGACGAAAAAGTGGTTTTTTAATGGGCATTTCCGTAAAACTAAATATTTTATATAAGAGTCATGTTAAAAAGTGTTTTAAGGACATTTGCTAAGAAATAAAAAATGAAAGCAAATCATACGTATTATGTAGAAAAAGTCAATTTCTATGATTTCAAAGTTTTAAATACACAATTTCCAAAATAAAGTTTTCTTTTTAAATTTTCCAACAAATGCTTTTTACCTTTATATATATATATATATATATATATATATATATATATATATATATATATATATATATATATATATATATATCTGTGTGTGTGTGTGTTTTTTTTTTTTTCTTTTCCCACAATGAAACTGAAAAAGTTGAGCTGGACGTATATGTCCAAGATGTTTTGTGTGTGACAACATGACTTTCTTTTTGAAGATCCTCTTTGTGAGTGAATCCAAAATTGTAAGTGTTGTTGTCTTTCAACTTTAATCGTAATAGACATTGAATTTATGTTTAATTTTTTGCTAATTTCAGTTCAATAACATATTTTGCAACCAATGAATTAGGAATATCTTAGGTGGACAATACGTTTTTTAACTTTGATAAAAGTACACTCATAAATTTAAAATCATCTTTTGACTTGCGTATTTTATGTGACAATACGAGTTTCCATAACCCATCTTTTGTGAGTTAGTTCAAAAATGCAATCATCATATTAATCTTGGAACTCTTGGAGGTTTCATCTGTTTTCTTTGACCCACATCTATTATTCGATAAAAATTCAAATATGAGGACAGTTATGAAACTCTTTTTTCAATATTCATTTTACCACTTACTTTTTTATTGGATTAATTCATATGGATCTCACCATTTTATTTGAGACCAATTTTTTAAGTGCCGGAGTCACATAAATTTGACTAAAAAAAGAGAGTAAACATTGAAGAAAATAATGTTTCTATCACTCCTCATTTTTTTGTCCTTTTGATTATGTCATTAGACTCCCTTATTTTTAAAATAAATATTATGTTTTGGGTTTTTTTTCTTCATATAGCTAAAGAAAAATAAAAATTAAATTAAAGAATGTTGCAATTTCCCAATATTATATTTATTAACTATGACTATTTTTCGTTGTAAAAAATATATAAAATGAGATATAATGACTTGAAATTTATAAAGTCATATATGATTATAATAATCATTATAATGACTTGAAATTTATAAAGTCGTATAAGATTAAATTCAAATATATCAACCATGTAAAGAGTATTTATAAAGTCAATCAATTATAATCATTAGAATATTAGAAATTTGACTTGTATTTTAATCACTAAAATTGAAACACATGATTGGTTGTGATATGTTGACAGTGTAAAATATTTTACACGGACAATGCATGATAATCAAACTCAATAATCTATGGGTAGAATTAGAGAGAGAGAGAGAGAGAGAGAGAGAGAGAGAGAGAGAGAGAGAGAGAATTAATATTGCATTGTAAAAGTAAAATGGCATTTATAGAACCAAATTTTAATATAAAGCAACGGTAATTTCGAGATGAAGTCAGTATCATTTCTAGTGGACCAATTAAGTGGAATAATAAATGGAAAATTGTTGGAGATGATTTTTCTGATTTCTATAAGCGAAAACCAAAATGATATCCAAGAGTTACAACGTCAAATGATGATTTGCAAACCAACAAATTCTGGCGCACTCTTGATGGTCACCTTTTCAGTTTATATTATTATTAGGACAATTATGTAGACTCATTGAAACACTTTCTCTTGCACGAAAGGCAAAGGAAGTTAGTCCATGGACACCCAAACACACAATCCACATATTGAGAGAGAAAGAAATCAAAGAGTGATGTGACATATGAATGTATAGGTGATGTAATATGAAGAGAGGGATGGAGAGCAAATGATGTGTTAAATAGATGTTGGAGAGTTATGGTATCCAAATATCATTATTCGGATGAAACAAAAGACATAGAAAACCACATCAAAAATATTTGACTCCGATTTTTTATAATATCAAGGATCGCAGAGCAATGAACAAAAATAAAATGTTGCCTAAAATATTATGGCCTTTTGCCATAAAAGACGATTATTCAAGAGAATGTATTGAAACAAAACATTTCCAAAAGAATATGAATATATGATCCATATGTTACCAAAGGAGGAAAAACTTGCAAGATGCAACATGCATAATATAATAAAAAAACTAGGCAGAGCCATGTAAGTGCTTCTTCATAGTTGTAATTGGTATTGCTGTTACAATTAGCTTCTCCTCCATAATATATTGGAACACTGTAATAAAAAGGAGCTTTCTCTGGAAAAAGAGTGAGAATTTCCTTAGCAGGACCATTGTTAGTAATCATATTAGGCATTAATATTATGATTTTAGGGGACTCATGGGTGTGTCTTTGAGCTTCTTGTACCAACAAAGTAGTTTGGGGTTGGGCAGAGTGGTTAAGATTAGGATTTGTAGAAACATGATCGGGTGCATTAGAGGAAGATGTGGGTGGTGATGGAAGGGAGTCAGGGAAGTTTGTAAGATCAACGATCTCAATAGTAATTTTGCGTAAAGGTATCTTACTTAAAGTATGCTTTAGATCGTGTTTAGAGTTGAATCTGTTTGAGTTTTCATTTTATATAACTCGTAAGCAATTATTGTGTTTCAACTTTTCAAAATGTCTTCTCTCAAAAAAAAAAAACTTTCCAAAATGTCTATGATAATTGTCGCTATTTAATAGTTTTGTTCAAATTAATGATTTTTTTTTTTTGGAAACAAGTCAATGATCTTAGATGCTTATATATAAATTTATTTACATTTTTTGGCATTTTTTGATAGATTATTTACATTTTTGGAGTCACAATGAGATGTTACTAAAAGTTGTGGCTTTGATCTTATCACACACATATGACACCATAAAAAATGTATATTTTTAAACATATGAGAATGATGTCACTTTTATGTAGCGAGAAACTATACTCATGTCTGAATTTTATCTCAATCAAACTCATATATAGTTAACTACATGAGCTAAATTATTGCGTTTTGAGTTTTTAGATCTTCGAAGGTTAGAGAGGAAGAGGGGAAATCGGATAAAAAAGGAAAAGAGAATTGAAGCTCACCTTAATCCTTTAAATGCTTTAGGATTTTGATTCTTCAAGTTGCATGTGGCATAGAGTTTTCAATAGAATTATGTAAATAAAAAAGGCAATAGAGAGCTCTCCGCTATAAATCATAAAATTAGAAATGTTTAAAACAATTTTCAGATAATGAATAGCTTAAACGAACTTATTCGGTGTGTTTTTCAGACTTTCTCTTGTTCTTTTGCTTGAAAACCAGAAATCTTAGAAAAAATTGATAGAGAAATGAAAAAAATATAAATATTTTAATTTTATATTCGAGAAGAAAATAGATAGTTCCGGTAAAAATGTAGGGGTGAAAGTTTAAATATAAAGTATAGAGTAAAATTTCTCAGATCATTGATTATTGGGGTCGCTTTATTAATAATTAATAAAATTTCAAAGTGTGTTTGGCGAGGATGAATATAATAGTATCATGGATTAATGTATGTATACATGCACGTTATGGATGCTTTGCTGACAAATCAGAAATTAAAATAAGCTGAGATGATCAATTGAAGAGCTTTTAAAAATGTATACTAATACTGGACCAAAAAAAAAATGTATACTAATATATGCAAAATAATGTCATTTTGGGGGTAGACAAGACTATTTTAAAATGTTTGGCCAAAAAATGACTATTCTAAGAAGTCCCTCGTCTGATTTTTTTTAATGTGAACTATGTATCTTATGTATGCAACTTTAAAGATTAATATTTTGTCCCTGTGAGCTTAACTCAGTAGGTATGAACAATGCATGATATATGTAGGGGTAATACAACCACTTCTCCATATTGAAAATGTGTGAACTACAACCACTAGACTACTTGATAAAAAAAAAAAGACTAATTTTTTAGTCGAGTAATACTTTTATAGATGATAAAATTCATTAAGAAGTTCAACATTATTGCATTTTCATTCATGGTTGGATTTTAAAAGAGATATCTTACCTTATCATATAAATATTATTGGGGAGAGCAATTAACTAATTATGCATATGCCCTAACAAATAATATAATAATTAGTACAAATCTCATTGATCTGCCATGCATCATAGAACAACTCAGCGCCACCAAATTGGACCAAACAACGTGCAACCTATCACTCCCACCGTCTCATAGCAAGTGTTTCATTTAGAATATTTATTCGGATCATATTAATATATTTTTCTTTTAACTCTTTTTTGGTATTGTTACATTGTAACGAGGCAGAAAGAAAAAGAAAAAAAGAAGGACAATCGAAATTAAGTTTCAAGCTTATCTCTTTGAATGAGAGATTCCATGCTAGGCGGATGACAATTTCAGTGAGCAGCGTAGCTTCAATGTGATTATTCCTTAGCCATAAAATATGCACACATATTTTGTTCCCTAAGAACATGCACCAATGTTGTATTTCTATTTTCATGTAAAATATCTCTAATGTGAAGGATGACAGTAGCATACATGTGCAAGGTATGATCACGACTAGCAATAATCAGTTTAACTGCTTTCAAACAATCACTCTCACAAATAACGTTGACATATAACTCTTTTTACTACAAAAATCAAGGCTTATCTTCTTCTTTTTTAACTAAGTGCACGAAGTTATTTATGGGAGAAAAAATCAAAGTCACAAGGATATAAACCTAACCAGTAAAATAGAAAAATAGAAAAGTAAAAGGAAAATTAAATGACGCTCATGTAAGAATGTCATTTTTAAATTCTTGAATATAATATGGAGAATGCTAACCAATGACCCAAGTGCATTGGTTAAGCATCCAAAACAAGTAAGTTTTTATGAAAATATTGTATAATAATTACTTGATCAAAGGTAACATCTTAAATTTTCAAGACAAAATTTTTATTTGTAGATTTCTTAACCATTGCCCTGAGGGCATTGGTGAACAAGACCCAATATTTATGTCACCTTATCACTCTAAAACAAACAATGTACATATCAAAAAATATATTATTAACTTTTTTTTACAAATAAATATATGAATCTTTTTTTTAAACAAATAAATATATCAATCATGTCTTTCACTAATTTTCTTTTAAAAACAATGCCTTTCACTAATTTATTGTATTTTCCTTAAAAAAAACTAATTTATTGTATTTAAATCAATCTTAACTTTACCAAAAAAAAAAATATCAATCTAATTACCTTCTTCGCTTTTCATTAACTTTTCTTCTACTAATCATTAACTATTTTGTTAATAAGTCCTAAAGCTTATTTTATCATAAAAATCGGCATGGCATACTACTCATGGTTTTATTTTATTTTTTATAAAAGTATGCATAGCTTTAAACAACAATTGATATGAGATTGGGTAGTCTTATAGTAGTTTTCTGAGTTTACTTAATTTGCAAAGGAAATGCTTCATAGACATCCATATCTATTCTACACCTTAGAGAGAATAAAAGAAAGATGAAGTGATAGAAGTAAAAGAAGTAATATGTTAATAATGTAATGGGAAGTGAGATAAAAAAAAAAAAAGTGTTAAACGGGCATATGAAAATTAAGCGTATAAATATATGATATATGGGAGCTGTTAACTTACACCCACCTAAAAACACTAAAGTGCAAGTTAGCAACCTACACCCACTTGATTATTTACACTCATTTTTATAAGTATTATTAAGGTGCCAGATAGCAACCTTCACTAATTTACACTCACTTTCATCATTTCAAATATTGTTTCCTTAAAAGTTTGTCTTTATTACATGTTTTGTACCTTAAGCATGTCATTGTCTTTTTTGTTTCTTTTTTTAAGAATCTTTTTTAAGCTAGTTACAAAATTGTCCTTCTATTTAAAATTAATTAGAATATAAACAAAAGGGTGTTTTAGTAAATTATAAGTGGGTGCAGCTTGCTAACTTGCACCTTAATGTGTTTAGGTGGGTGTAAGTTAACAGCCTCATGATATATCATCATTGATTTGCAAAATCTTAATTTAAATCTTAGTTGGTGTATGATCCAAATCTTAAAACACATGTGCCCCTACGTCTAGGTTATATTTTATCATGGAAAACTAGTGCAAAGAGACCACAAGTCTTCAATCTCCATATACGATGCATATGTTTTACTTTGATATCAAGTCACTCTAGGTAAACCAAAAATGGCTATGGTTAGTGCAAGTAGATCACATTCATTGTTTTTTATTTTATTTCTATTAGCTTCTCTAATCCTTGTTTCCTCTGAGAGAGTAGCAAGGCCTCCTGCTGTGAGGGGACTAGACTATGATTTCTATTGGTTGTCATGTCCAAGGATTGAAAGGATTGTAAGGAAACATCTTGAAGATGTTTTTGAAAAGGATAGTGGTCAAGCTCCTGGCATACTCAGACTCTTTTTCCATGATTGCTTTTCCCAGGTATGACTTAAGATTCTTCTCAAAACCTTACTTTCTTTTTATCAACGTGTCTATTATGAACCTCTAAAAAATGATTCAATAGGTGATCCACCGTTATATCAGGTCTAAATTAGACAGATCATATTTTATTAAATGGTTTTGAAAATCGTATAACAAAAGAATGGAGGAGAGCAAAAGTATTAACGTGGATTTATATTTTTTTAAGAGGCTGAAATAGAATTAACTTCAACAAAACAATCAAACCATAAGAAGTGCTAAGATTGAAAGGATACATATATAAGTTAATAAACAAAATGCGCCAAAACATATCGGCGATATCAACCCAACACATAAGAAAAACAAAATCCAAGAGTAGTCACAACATATTTCACAAGTGGTAAAACAAATGACAAAAACTCGATTTTTGAATGGAGGATTAAAAGTTAATTTTGAACAAAAAGGAGATCCAAAACCAAGTTAAGCCTATTAGTAATAGAGAAAAACAATAATCTTTTATTAAAAAGAATAATAATTTGCCTTTAATTTTTTTTTCTTCAGAGTTCATACTATATGTACCCATTTATTTCCATGAATATTTTTGTGACTGCATTTGTTTCACATGTGATTTAAATTTTTTCTTGAAGTCAAACTTTTATAATTGAGTTGACATCTCGTGGTTAAATATCCTACACAATCTTTTTATTTACATGTAATCGAAAATATTTAATGTTGATTTGTGTAGTTAAAAAAGATTAAATGTTGATTTTTGGATTGAAACATGGATGCGATGCATCTATTTTGTTGAATGGTGTTAACGGAGAAGAGGACGAAAAACAACATGATGCCAACTTCGCTTTGAAGGAGGAGGCTCTTCAGACCATTGAGAACCTTCGTGCTATAATCCGTAAGCAATGTCCACGAGTTGTCTCGTGCGCATATATCCTTGTCATCGCCGCACGTGAAGCTGTTCGCCAAGTAATTTATATTTATGTGTTCTCTCTCTTTTATTTTTTTCTTTCTGTTTATTTAAAATACTATAGATCTCATATATATGACATTTATAATTGGTTGAAACTATAAAAACTATTTATTTGATAGTGTATTAATTCTTCTACATATTAATTTAAAAAACATTGTAATTTGAACCTTGATCTTACATGCCTCAATTATTTTAATCGCAAAGACACTAAACAATTTCACGTGAGATAAAATTATAGTTTTTTTTTTAAACGACTAATGTTACTATATTATGTTACGAGTAGATAGCTCTCAACCTATTTATCACCTGGTTTGTTAACTCCCTTGTCTAGGCACAAAACCATTCTTATACCCCCTTGAAATAAATTTATAGTATCAAAATATTTGGATAGTTTTTAAAATAAAAGTCACTTAATTGATTTGATCGAAATGCAGAATAGCTAAGCTAAATAATTGAAGTTAATTATATTTAAAATCCTGAGTTCGAATCCAGCCTTGGCATGCAACAGCGTTAAAACTCTGAGGGAGAGCTTGTTATCCATTTAGGTCCCACAATGCTCGAGGGATTAGTCTCTGCAGTTGCGCGTGGAGGATACCGGTTTACACCAAAAAAAAATTATTTTAAGTCTTTATTATAAAATTATTTACACTGACAGGGTATGTATTATTTTCACTTTATACGGAGTTAATTGAATGATCCTTAACTAAAACAATATATTGAACCTAAAAATGCAATTAAGCATATATATTTAGAACATCATTCATACTTTTTTGGCCACATTTAACATTATGTCACTTTTTTTTTTTGAAAAAACAAATTTTATTAAACAGCCTAATCCCTGCTCAAGACGATCAGAGACCGGTGATTGAGAATACAAACAAAAGGCGCCGTATATAGGCGGAACACCCGAAAATAAACACCCTAAAAACGCCCATGAGGACCACACCATCAAAATACTCGTCACCACCTAAAACAGACTCCTTCACGAAACCACCACTGTAAAAACGATATCCAACCATCCATCGTCACTACTCACCCCCAAAGATAAACACCCCTAAAAAATAAACCTCCCGTCCTGAACACCAAAGTTGAGCCACAATCGAAAAGCTCCTAACCGAAAGACCATTCAACTTCCACCACCTCTCGACCTCCGATCCACCGAAAGAAACCATAAAAAGCCCAAAACCTCAAACTTGAGCCAAAGAACTGACTCCCGATCTTGAATCAAAAGTGATCGGCTCGCCGGACTTTATGACCAAATCAGAAGGGCACCCCTCACTTCCGGTACACCAGAGAAACACCAAATCACGCCAAACAAAATTGCAGTTAGACACCGACTCCCGATCTTGAAGCAAAATTAACCGGCCCACCGGAAATCAGCACACAAAAAAGAATGACAAATGACATGATATGCAGTGGTGGCCCAGATTACGTCACTTAATTGCTTCCTTGAATTTGTACAGTTTGGAGGCCCAGATTTTGACGTGCCATTGGGAAGAAAAGACAGCCTAAACTTCAGTGTAAACGCATGAGATAATCTCCCAGTACCATTTGCACGAACAGATGAACTATTAACCGTTTTCGGATCAAAAAAAATTCGATGCAACCGATGTAGTTGCTCTATCTGGTGCTCACACTTTTGGTCAAGCTCATTGTCCTACAATGTTCAACCGAATCATTGATTCCGACCCGCCAATCGAACCAAATTTCAAGAAACAACTCGAAGCTACATGTCCGAATGAGGAATCCCTCAACGCCGTTAATTTGGATCTTCGAACACCAAACACATTCGATAATATGTACTACATTAACCTCTTGAATCACCAGGGTATGTTTACATCGGATCAAGACTTGGCAAGTCATCCTAAGACTAAGGAGATTGTGAACCACTTTGCTTCTAACCAGAAAGAGTTTTTTAACAAATTTGCTAATGCTTTTGTTAAGGTTAGTCAATTGGATGTTTTGACTGGAAATCAAGGAGAAATTCGTAAGTCATGTTTTGCTCCAAATAATAGGAAATCTAAGGTGGCATCTCACTACAAGAATTTTCCTTATTACTGGTGGAAATAATCCCCCAGTAATGCAAAAAATCCCTCAGTAATACGCATTACTGGCGGATTCGAGTCCCTCAGTAATATGAGCGTCAGAAATGTTACTGGCGGAATTTTCCCTCAGTAATGGGGAGTTAGTTTTGACAAAGCATTACTGAGGGATTATTCCGCCAGTAATTACTGACGGATTGCAATCCGTCAGTAATTACTGGCGGAATAATCCCTCAGTAATGCTTTGTCTAAACTACCTCTCCATTACTGAGGAAAAATTCCGCCAGTAATGTTTATACAGATATGCATTACTGACGGAAATTTCCGCCAGTAATGTACTTCACACATTTTTTTTTATTCCTTTCTACTTTTTAATTTTAATTAAAGAAATAGAATTTATTAAACGCAAATAAATTAATGAAATACAATTTTAATTAATAAGACACATTAATTAAACGACATATATCATCATAATATTCGTACAATCCATAAATCATTTTCGTACAAAACCATAAATACATCAATAATATTCGTACAATCTAAAAACTAACATAATAAACTAATTATCATAATATTCGGGAAAATTCGATCTTGATCTCCCTCCAAACTCAAAATCCTTGCAAATCCTTCAACGCTTCTTGAGTATTAGATGTTGCTTGACCCTTAAATGTCAATTAACGTGTTATCAAAGCTTCTGGAAAGCAAAAAAGTGAAACGAGAAATTAACATTAATTAAACAATTCAAAAGAAACCAGAACAAGGTTAAACAGAAACATTCAAACACTGATCTTCAGCATTAAAACTTCCTTCCAAAAACGTTACCTTTTTAACTTGTTTCTCAAAATTGTAAAAGTCAAAAAACCAACCATATCAAAATATTCATATATCTGCTACTCGATAATTTATAAATTTAGAAAGTGTGCACCATCCTATATAAAACTGCGACAATATAAACTACATTCATCAGGAAAATGAAAATAGCAGCTTCATGGAACCAAGAAAAATACCTGCAGAGCTAAAATACGGTCTTCAACTGTATCTTTGACAGTTAACCGCAAAACTGTAACCGGACGAGTCTGTCCAATTCGATGAGCTCTGTCTATGGCTTGATTTTCAGTTGTGGGATTCCACCATAGATCTAGCATGAGAACGTGGCAGGCTGCCACCATGTTCAGACCAAGACTAGCAGCCTTCAAAGACATTATCATAACAGATACCTGAAAGACAACAGATCCAACTTACCAAAATATATACTTATTCAAGACACAAAAAGAACCATATATTATCATTTTCTAGGTGAGGTTGGCTCACTCACAAAACTTATGACATGAAAAAGCAAGAACTTCAGTCATTGATATTATTATCTATGACTTTACAAACCTCAGGGAGTGTGTTAAAATCTTTAACAGCTTTATCTCTAGCGAGGACTGACATTGTTCCGTCAAGTCTTCTATACTGAATTGAAGAATCCTTAAGACATGTTTCAAGTAAATCTAGCATGCCTGTCCTATACAATTAGTTACCAAACATAAACTAAAACTACAAAATTAAGTAATTATAGTCAAGTGCAATTTCAAATCCAGAACCAGGTCGAGCTCTTGCAGATAGGATACTTGTACCTCTAGCTCCACAGATAGGATGATTTCCTTTCAATTATATTCTTGTGCCCAAGATGCTCTGTCTTTTAAATCAAATAAAGAAATTAAAATGGTCCTTTGTTGTACTTTAGGATTAGATCAGAACATCATTGCATTGCAGGTAAAACATAAGCTACATGGAGCAAAAAAGTTACAACTTAAACAATCATCAATGATTTAAGTTAAAATTTAACCAAATTGATTTTGATAAATATGTTCACACTAATAAAGGTGCTTCTTGAACCTCAAACAACAATAAGTCCATAGTAAATTGATAATCAAATTTGTGAGAAGATACAAATAAGTTCGATCTTTCAAGCTGTAAATTCAATTGAAATGACCAACAATAAGGACAGCAAATTGTTGTCTATTTTGCTGTTAAATTTGTGTATGAAAATATTATTTTTTGTATTTGTTAATATGCATGTAAAAATGCTTCTTTCAAGATCATTCTTACAAGAAGGATAGCTCTGAAAGATCCCCTAATGTATCTGGAATATTGCCACTGAAGCTGCAACCAGCCAAAATCCTGAATCAATGAAGTTTAAATCCTTATGAAAATTACTAAAAGTTTCTCTTGAAAGGACATTGGGAAATTAACTGGTTCTGTGTAGCTAACTTACATAATATTTAGCTTGCTTAAGTCCCCCAATTGTGGAGAGATAGAACCCATTAAACCTTTATTAAAGGACAAATCCCTGCAGTTACATGAATTGACACAAGTTAAATCGCAAATACATACTGTGGAAGATTTTTTGTTCCTTTTATTTTATGACCAAAGCTAAGTTAGTACTGGAAACAATTTTCTTTAAAAGTATTGTAATTGTGATTATGACTTGTTAGATTCTTATACAATAAACAATCAATTTAGTCTATAAAGTATCACTCTCTTTCCAATTTAGTGTTTTTTTCGGTATAGAGTAAACTGGCACATGGCGTGAAAAAGCCGCTCCAAACCAGATTACAACTTTAAGGAATAACAAAACACGCTACCATTAATCCAAAACAAATTGCACATAAGCGGCTAAACTATATTGGAAACCACTACATGGCTCCCCCTTTATTTAAAACAAAATCTGCTAAGCCAACACAGTATTCCCTCTGCTACTAAACCAGAAAAACTAAAAGTCCCCTACATTCTGCAGCAAACAATTCCATAGAAACACCTTCTAGATACTGTCAAAAGCAACAAACCACAAAGCCAACTCAAATTCTAAATCAACAGCCAACAAATCTCCGTAGAAAGGCAAACTTTAAACAGTTTGAAAACAAACAAGCGGATTAGACCACTAATCAGAAAAAATTAAATTTGACAGTTAACCGCAAAACTGTATCTTTGACAGTTCATAGTAAATTGATAATCAAAATTGTGAGAAGATACAAATAAGTTCGATCTTTCAATGAATAAAATTTAACCAAATTGATTTTGATAAATATGTTCACACTAATAAAGGTGCTTCTTGAACCTCTAACAAACAACAATAAGTCCATAGTAAATTGATAATCAAAATTGTGAGAAGATACAAATAAGTTCGATCTTTCAAGCTGCAAATTCAATTGAAATGACCAACAATAAGTCCACAACATGAGAAGATACGGATAAAACAGATTGAGGTATCGAATTATTTCCACTGTCTCAAGAAACGATTATACTGACAAGACCAATTTGAATCCACAATTAACAATGAACAAAACCACAGTCAGCCACAATCACAGTGAATTGAAAAACACAAGAGCAAACGAAAATCTAAACCCTAATAACCTCAAATACACATGTACCGTATACGAATCAGAAATTGGTTCTAAACCAAAACTAACGAATCAGAAATACACATGCATGTATCCTATACGAATCAGAAATTAGCGATGAAGAAGGTGAGATGACTTACCAGAATCGAAAACGGAGAATCACCATAACCCCTTTCACACAGTCACACTGCTCGCGACCAAGAATCCTTGATTAGAGGGATTAGGAATCGAAAATGGAGAATCGGTGAAGAAGAGAGAGAGAGAGAGGTTGGAGGATCGAAGAGAATGATAGAGGGTGGACAGAGAGAAAGATACGGTGGCGGTCACTCTTTTCTTTCTCTTCTACGATACTGGGTTTTGTTTGAAGAACAAGAGACATTGGGTTTTGTTTTTCAAGGATATGCGACCATTACTAACGGATATGCGGACCATTACTGACGGATTAATTGCTTTAATTACTGGCGGAATTTGTGCATTACCGACGGATTATTATTACTGGCGGATATGTTGCATTACTGGCGGAATATTTAATCCGTTATACTTTTACTGTCGGATTTATATCCCTCACTAACGCAAAGTCACATTACTGACGGATTTATTGCATTACTGGCGGAATATTTAATCCGTTATACTATTACTGTCGGACTTATGTCCCTCAGTAACGCAAAAACATGTGCGTTTACATTATTGGCGGAATATTTCCGCCAGTAATACATCGTAGGTTCTTTATTGATATTACAGGCGGATTTATCCGTCAGTAACGTTATTGAGGGTTTTTTTAATGTTACTGAAGGTTTATTCCGCCAGTATTTACTGAGGGCCTAAATCCCCCAGTAATGCAATTTTGAATTGGTTAGTAAATTGGGGAATTCTTGTAGTGTCTGTGGTGGAAGAGGTGGTGGAAATTGCAGCAAACATGTAGATTAATCAAAAAATTATTATTAGTTCCACCGTTTTTTTTTTGACAGTTATTAGTTCCACCGTTATTAATAATTCTTTCAAGCAATCCCATTAAAAAATCCTACCAGCTAAGAGAGTGTTGAAAGTTGTGATGTCTGAACTAAGCAATCCCATTAAAATTATTGTTTGTGTTGTTATAAGTTGTGATGTCTGAACTATGCAATAAGTGGATAAGGGGAGTATGGAAAGCCACATTGTGCACACAAGTCTATTTATAAATTTAGTACTTCATTTACCTTTTAATAACCTCTTTTTGAATGTCTTGAGTTCAAGATGCATCTCCTTAATATATCTTCTTGATTAAAATATTTTAATCCTTGGGATTAAAATATGTTCGTTTTTACGGTGGTATTATCTAACACCCTGATTTTTAATAGGAAAGGTGCATTTTTTAATTGCACTTTTCCCCCTATCTTTTGCTAATTGTATGATTTTGCACCCCTTTTTTGAGCGATTTTGCACTCCATCTTTTTGCCATCTTTCTTGTTAAATGGACCTTCTTGTGTTTAATTGCATTTTTGCCCCCTATCTTTTTGTCAATTGTGCGATTTTGCACCCCATCTTATTTTTTTGAGCGATTTTGCACCCCATCTTTTGCCCCCTTTCCCCTCTTTTAATGATGATTTTGAACAAAACACAATTGGCAAAAGATGAGTGCAAAATCGCTCAAAAAAAGAGGGGGTGTAAAATCACACAATTAGCAAAAGATAGGGGAAAATACAATTAGGCATTTTTTTTAATAACTCAAAATTTTGCATTAATGAATTCACAACCGTCTTAAATTTAAAACTATAGTGAATAATTTTTATCGAAAACATTTTCCAAAAAAGGATAATCATAATCTTGCATCAACTTTGTAAAATAAAAACACTATATCTTGCGTCAACTTCTAAAAACCCTTCAAAGAGTTGGAGATTGGTAGATTATCATCCGCATGAGAAAATCATAGAAAGTCTAATTATAAGATCGAAAACCGAAGATCTTTCATATATGAGTCAAACATGTCCATGATATCTCATTCTGAACTAAAATCCATTGATGAAGTCATCATAGATGAATCATGAATAAAGACAATGAAAGAAGAGTTATCTAAGTTTGGAACCTTGTTTCTAATCCTCATAGTTAAACCATCATCGTAACAAGATGGGTGCCAAAAGCAAATTTGTTGAAAAAGATAAAGTGATCAGAAACAATGCTAGACTTGTGGCACAAGGCTACAATTGACATGATGGTATATATTATGATGACACTTTTACACAAGTAGCAAGGTTATAAGAAATTATAATTTAACATGTATATGTTGATCATAAGTGCATGCAAACTATTTCAAAAGAATGTTAAAAGAGCTTTTCTAAATGGTTTTATGAAAGAAGACGTCTATATTCATCAATCACTAAATGGTTTTATGAAAAGTCTCGAAGCCTTAAGGTTCGACAAGATACGAGTCAAGAAGTAAATCCGTCAAAGTCAAGCAACTGCCTTTGAAGTGGGAAGATTCAAATCTCAAACGAGAAGCGGTTTCCTCAAAGGAGAACGTGGCAGACAAGCGGTTGTCTACATGGAAGGAGTGTTGATCGTGTGATTAGTTTCTTTCCAAGTTATTTTCTTTGTATAAATAAGAATTTTCCATAGGGAAAATGGGTCGCAAATTACCTATACATAATTCTAAAACACTTGAAGTACCGGTGCGATAAAAAGAGTCATAAAGAATGTACGTAAAGGATTTGTCGAACCACCTTTATTTTTAATGTATTGTATTTTACCTTTCCTTTAAGTTTATGCAATTTAGACTTATTGCCTTTACTTTTCATTTAAAACCCTTTTTCTGTCGAAAGACGCCACACGGTCTCATCCCGTTCGTTAAGCAACCTACGAACTCGATGAACACACAAAAACAAATGCACAACATGTCCTAGGATATCTAGTTTGGACCTGCTCGTAATAATCAAAACCAGCTCATATTGTTTACCAAAAACATCGTTACACAAATTGGCACGCCTGATGGACCCTGCTTGTGCACCTTTTTTAAAAACTTTTTCAAAAACATTGGAAAGAAATTTCTGTTGTATTCTTCAAAAATCTTGGAAAGAAATTTCCATTGTACTTTTTAAAAAACTTCGGAAGCAATTTCCATTGTGCATTTTTTCAAACAAAAACCTTTGGAAGAGATTGCCATAATCATCCAAAAAAATTCAAAACTTTTTTCTACAAAACAAACCTTTTTTCTAAAAACCCTTCTTGTGGAAACAGTTATTCTAAAGATTAGCAACTATTTTCAGTGAACTTGTTCTAAGGAAGAATTCGTATTTTTGTGCATGCATTTAAGAAGTGGTAAAACTTTTAAAACAATGACTAAATCCGCCAATACTGGTGCTTTTATGTCATCACAATTATCATAATCCTCTTCACAAGCACAAATTACACGGGCATCCGCTTTTGCAGTGGGTGCTAGTGTATCGACGGTCGTGGGGGCAACCATGGCCATGCCGTTTTTGACGGAAATAAGAGTAACCGCTCCCACAACTGATAGATCTCTGGCAAGTGCACCAAATACTATCGAAGTAGTAAAAATATCGTTCCCACGAGGACTGTTTTTAACTTCAATAATTCAATTTCGTTATATAATTAGGATGTATAAAATTTATTTTGTTTTGCCACTAGGCGGTAGATTTGGTTTGATTTTAATTAAATCAAGAAACAGAAAAGATTTGATTAAGAAAATAGGAGAGAAAGATGAGATCAGATCCGTCGAATCCTCTAAGTTCCCCTAATTGGTCTACTGCACCTATTTGTTATGAACCCTCTTCTAGTTTACGATGATTAACAAATTAGCCCTAATCAATCCCTTGAGTTAGGACCCTCTTCTTAAACTACAGCCCCTAATTCCTTAGGTGGTCTAATAATTCTTGAAGGTTTTACCGAACGTTAACCTATTATCACTAACAAACGATTATCTATTCCTAGACTAACCCTGTTTATTAGAACAATTCAATTAGGTCTAAGTTGAAAGCCATGGTCAGTGGTCATTCATTCTCACGAAATCAAGTTATATGTGATCAAGATATAAAAAGCATTAAGAACAATTGAATTGAATAAACTAGAATTGAATTCATAAACAAAATAGAGTTTCACAGCAACATGTGTCAATTAGGGTTACAAAGATTCATCTCGGATCTAATCTCTAAGAGATTTAGCTACTCATAATCGAGTTTACAAATAGCATAATCAATGAAATAATTAAAACATACATGAATTGGTAAAAGGATGAAGAAATCGCCCTTCTAGCCGTCTCCGATGTCTCAAAATCGCACTTTGCTCTCCAAAATCGTAACCCTTGTTCTTCAGATTGAGTGCAGTATTTATAGAAGTCATGGGCCTGACCCATCAAAATCGCGCCGCGCCTTGTTAATTGGCGTGCCGCGATTTCCCCTTTACAGGAAGTGTGTATTTTTGCTTCAAAAATCGCAGCACGGCTTGAAATTGGCGTGGCGCGATTTCCTTCGAACAGACTTCAAATTTTAAGCTTTTTGCACTCCAGAACAGTATAAATTGCATGAGAACTCTATCAAAATGTCACAATAAGTCCCTAATATTACGTAATGACAGAATGTCATCACAACCCCAAACTTAAACCATTCCTTGTCCTCAAGGAATTTGCTTGCAACAGTGACAAACGACAGTAAAATAACAGTTACCTGACAAAACGATAGTACCCAAAAGTTCATTCTCCTTCTAGCTAAAGATGAGCTAGTTTGACTTGTTCGCATCCACCAATTCACAACTCCTCGCATCAAATTGAAACAGGGTTCTACCAGTCGACATGCAGGTCTACATATTACCATACGCTTGAAAAGTTTCTAAACATCAATCAAAGTCAATATCATTACACACTTTTGAGGTCTTTAGGGTTATAACGGGGCTTAGGTGAAAGGTGGGATATATTTGGATAAGTAGGCTACACAAAATTTGAGTTAGGCCTTCCTACGGAAGTTATAGCACAAAATTCAATCCTTCAATCATTCACCTTGTGGA
Organism: Medicago sativa; assembly: GCF_051527215.1. NCBI lineage: Eukaryota > Viridiplantae > Streptophyta > Magnoliopsida > Fabales > Fabaceae > Medicago > Medicago sativa. The sequence goes on from NC_140749.1 coordinate 53,507,692, forward strand.
ATAACAATCAATGCAAAGGTACTAGAGAATATTTTTAACATTTAGGGACAATCGAGTTTGAAGTTACTCGGATTTTAAATGTTTTGTCCCTTTTTCATCATTCAATTTCTTTTTTTTTTTTTTTTTGATACACCATTTTTGTGTATATTTTGCATGACAATCTCATATTTCTTTCATTTTTGTTCTCTTATTCTCTAGTACCCCCACCCCAAACTTAGTTGGTTGCAAATTCCAATAGCAACCCCAAACTTAATCTTTAGCAACATTCTACAATGCCTTAACTCAGAAATTCATTAAGGGATAAGTCCTAAAAAGTCTCTAGGCTTGTAATGTAGTTTGTCACCGAACAAAAAGTTCTAATCCTACCGGCTCACAATTGGTTAAGAAAGGATAAATTCAGCAAATTAAAACAGGGTAGGCTTCAAAAAGGCTCACAGGACCAAGCACTTTTGCCTCAGTGTGTAATTGACAAAGACCAATCAATAATAGAGAAACAATGCAAGTTCTAGAAATGTAGCTGCATGGAAAACTAATCTAAATATAAGTAAATTGAAAAACAAGATTTGGCAATGAACCTTATGGCTGAGATTTCTGGGAGTATGTGACTACCTAGCAACGCCGTACACTTCGCCTTTGAATCAAGTCACCCCTCCTTTAGAACTTTTGGAATACCGTTTCATCAAACAACTGTTACTAAACTGGAATAGGTCACATGAAACAAAACAAATTCATTAATAATAAACAAGTGCAGGAGTAATTACAATAGGGAAATAAGTTCAATGGACTTCGACATTAAAAAGAAGATAAAAACTGAATGTATTGAAAAACAAAGTAAATCTAGTGGGTTGCCTCCCACCCAGCGCTTCTTTATCGTCACTAGCTTGACTGCTAAGGATCTTTAGAGGTCCTTCAGAATGAGTGCCACCCTTCCTTTAGGTAGGTCGCCACCTAGGTATGGTTTAACTCTTTGTCCATTTACTTTGAAACTTCGATCTCCTTCAGGTGTCACTAGTTCAACAGCTCCATATGGTGACACACTTTTGACCAAGAATGGTCCAGACCATTTTGACTTGAGCTTCCCAGGAAACAGCTTCAACCTGGAATTATACAACAAAACTAGTTGTCCACAGTTAATATCCCTAGGCACTAAGTTTTTGTCATGATACCTTTTTGTCCTGGCTTTATAGATGAGTGCATTTTCATACGCTCTAAGCCTCATCTCCTCAAGTTCATTAAGTTTCAAAATTCTTTTCTTACCAGCGGCTACTTGATCAAAATTTAAGGCCTTAATGGCCCAATAAGCTTTATGTTCTAGCTCGACTGGAAGATGACATGCCTTCCCATATACTAACTGATAGGGTGAGAACCCAAGATGGGTCTTAAAGGCTGTCCTATATGCCCACAGTGCGTCATCTAACTTCCTGGACCAATCTTTCCTATTTGACGCAACTGTCTTCTCCAGAATCTGTTTCAGCTGTCGGTTTGAAACCTCTGCTTGACCACTAGTTTGTGGGTGATAGGGAGTTGCAACTTTGTGCTTAATGTTATACTTTTTGAGCACATTTTCAAGAAAATTATTGCAAAAATGCTTCCCCCCATCACTGATCAATACTCTAGGGGTTCCAAACCTAGTGAAAATATTCTTTTGAAGGAAATTGACAACCGTCTTGGCATCATTAGCAACACATGGTATCGCTTCAACCCACTTTGTGACATAATCAACACAGACTAGAATATGGAGATAAGAGTAAGAGGAAGGGAATGGTCCCATAAAATCAATACCCCAACAATCAAATGGTTCAACTTCAATGATTCCTTTTAGGGGCATTTCATTCCTCTTTGATATGTTACCTGTCCTTTGGCATCTGTCACATCTTGTGACAAAGTCGTGGCAATCTTTGAAAAGGGTTGGCCACCAGAATCCACTTTGCAAAATTTTTGCAGCTGTTCTTTCTCCACTGTGGTGGCCTCCATAAGCTGAGCTATGGCAGTGCCACATGATACTATGTGCTTCCTCACCTGCAACACAACGTCTAATCAAACCGTCAGTACCTATCTTAAACAGATAAGGGTCATCCCACAAGTAGTGGTTCGCATCTTTGAAGAACTTTTTCCTCTGAGGATAGGTCATATCATCAGGAACTATGTTACCGGCCTTAAAGTTTGCCATGTCAGCAAACCAAGGTCTTTCTCCAATAGCAAACAGCTGTTCATCAGGGAACTCGGCCTTGATGGCCTTCTCCTTCTTTGTTACCTCATCATTTTCCAGCCTTGAGAGGTGGTCAGCTACCACGTTCTCGACTCCCTTCTTGTCACGAATTTCAAGATCAAATTCTTGCAATAATAGGATCCACCTCAACAGTCGAGGCTTTGAATCCCCTTTAGTTAAGAGATATTTGAGAGCTGCATGATCTGTAAAAACAATGACTTTGGAGCCTATTAGATAAGAACGAAATTTTTCCAATGCGAAGATTACAGCAAGCAATTCCTTTTCAGTTGTGGAATAGTTAACTTGATTTTCATTTAAAACCTTGCTTGCATAGTAAATTGCATGGAAAAATTTGTTCTTGCGTTGGCCTAGGACTGCACCAACAGCATAATCACTTGCATCACACATAAGTTCAAAAGGTAAATCCCAATCGGGTGCAATGATTATTGGTGCAGTCACCAACTTGTTTTTAATCAAAGAAAAAGCATTTAGACATTCAGAATCAAAATTAAATTCGTTTTCTTTGACCAAGAGGTTACAGAGGGGTTTGGAAATTTTAGAAAAGTCTTTTATGAACCGCCGATAGAAACCGGCATGCCCCAGGAAACTCCTCACTCCTTTAACATTGATTGGTGGAGGAAGTTTCTCTATAACCTCTATCTTAGCTTGGTCCACCTCAATGCCTTTAGCACTTATTTTATGCCCCAAAACTATACCTTCAGTTACCATAAAATGACATTTTTCCCAATTCAAAACAAGGTTAGTTTCAGTGCATCTTTTAAGTACAGCATTTAAATGGAACAAGCATTGATCAAAAGACTTACCAAAAACAGAAAAGTCGTCCATAAATACCTCAATGTTCTTCTCTATCATATCAGAGAAGATGGAAAGCATGCACCTTTGAAAGGTTGCTGGCGCATTACACAGCCCAAAGGGCATCCTTCGATAAGCAAACACACCGAATGGACAAGTGAAGGCAGTCTTTTCTTGATCTTCCGGAGCCACTGCAATTTGATTATACCCTGAATACCCATCCAAGAAGCAATAAAAAGCTTGGCCAGCCAATCTCTCGATCATTTGATCCATGAATGGTAATGGAAAGTGGTCTTTCCTTGTTGCGGTATTCAACCTCCGGTAGTCTATACACATTCTCCAACCAGTGACGGTGCGGGTAGGTATCAATTCATTTTTTTCATTTGCTACCACCGTCATTCCTCCTTTCTTGGGTACCACATGAACTGGACTTACCCATGAGCTATCTGAGATAGGGTAGATCATACCTGCATCTAGTAACTTCAGCACCTCTTTCTTTACTACTTCCTTCATTGTTGGGTTAAGTCTCCTTTGAGGTTGAACCACCGGTTTGTATTCAGCCTCCATGTGTATTTTATGCATGCAATAAGCTGGACTAATACCCTTTAAATCAGAAATGTTCCACCCCAAAGCTCCTTGATTGTCTCTTAACACCCTCATCAATTTTTCTTCTTCCAAAGGTGTCAAGGTATTGCTGATGATTACTGGTCTAGAGGCATCCTTAGTGAGAAAAACATATTTCAAGTGAGAAGGGAGTTCTTTTAATTCTGGATTTTTCTCTCCTTCTCCACTCAAAATAGGGGCATCTATAGAGTGCTTACCCATTAATTCTTCTGTTTTTACCGGACCCAACTCTTGCTTGCTTGCTGCTAGTTGCTTCACACAATCACTTACTTCAAGATCTTCATCATCTTCACCTTTTTCTATAGAATTCACAATTGCACGTTCAAGAGGGTGTGTTGGTTGATGTTCACAAGAGTCATCTTTAACTATTTCTTCAACAATGTCAATCCGGTAACACTTGGGATTTTCATCTTTGTGCTTCATGGCCTCAAATATATTAAACACTACTTGCTCCTTATGGAATCTCAACATTAGCTCTCCTTTCTCAATGTCAATCAAAGCACGGCCAGTTGCAAGGAAAGGTCTTCCTAGAATGAGTGGCATATCCTCATCTTCAGCCATATCTAAGATCACAAAATCTGCTGGAAATACCAAGTCATTAACCTTGACTAGCACATCTTCAAGTATACCGAAAGGGTAAGAGATTGACCGATCAGCTAAAGTGATGGTCATTCTTGTTGGTTTCGGTTCCCCACATTTAAGCTTCTTCATCATTGAAAGTGGCATCAGATTTATACTTGCTCCCAAATCACATAAAGCTCTTCCAATGTCTACCGGTCCAATTGAACAAGGGATAGTAAAAGCACCAGGATCCTTCAGCTTAGGTGGCAACTTCTTTTGAAGAATAGCACTACAATTCTCAGAAAGTGCTATGTTCTCATCATCCTTAGGCTTCCTTCGTTTAGTCAACAAGTCTTTCATGAACTTAGCATACAACGGCATTTGATCAAGGGCTTCACCGAAAGGAATATTCACCTGAAGTTGTGAGAAAAGTTGCATGAACTTCTTGAATTGGCCTTCATCCTTTTCTTTCTTCTTCGAAAGGTGAGGGTATGGAAGCTTCACATATGATGGAATAACCTGTGGTTTGTCTCCATCTTTCAAAATTTGACTCTTCGACTTCCTCAAGATTGAATCTTCATCAATTAATTTCTCACTTTTTTCTCCCTCTATTTTTTTCTTCCTTTCGTTTTCAACTACTCCATGATCATTTTCTTTTTCAACTACACCCTCATCATTCTTTTCAACTACATCATTCTCCTCCACCTCAACTACTTCATCAACCTTCTTTGGAGCTTTTGGAACTAAAGGTGTCAAAACCTTTTTGCTCCTCAGTTCAATAGCATTACAAGACTCATTCTTAGGGTTATCTTTAGTGTTACCTGAGAATCCGCCTTTGTTTTGTTCAGCCAACTGCTTAGCTAATTGCCCCAGTTGAGTTTCAAGCATCTTCCTAGAAGCTTCATTGTTCTTTCTTTCAGCTTCTTGACTCTTCTTCATCTCTTCAAAGTTGCCTTGAGTCATCTTCATGAAGTTCATCATAGTTTCCTCAAGAGCTGATGGCTTCCTTTGTTGTTGTTGAGGAGGAGTTAGCATCTGAGAGTTCAAAGCATTGTTGTTTGAGTAGCTTAGATTTGGATGCTTATTAATGCCTGAATTGTAGTATTGATTCTGCCTTTGATATCCTCCCATGAAGTTAGCTTCTTCACTTGATCCTTCCGGAACACATTCACCGTTTGGATGTTCTTCACCACATAAGTCACACTTGATTGCAGCTACTTGTTGTTGCTTATGAGCCAAAGTGAAGCCTTGAAACTCCTTAGTTAGAGCTTCGATTTGTTTGTTCATAGCTGCTTGGTTAGCAAGGATAGCAGTTTGTTCACTTACCCCAAACACTCCTCTTTCTTTCTTTTTAGCTTGATCACGATACTCATTGCCAGCCATGTTTTCAATTAGAGCTTGAACTTCATGATCAGTTTTACTTTTGAGACTACCTCCCGCGGAAGCATCTAAGAACATTCGAGTGTTTGGTGTTACCCCCTCAGTGAAGATTTGGAGGTATTGCTTCTCGGTGAACTCATGATTAGGGCATCTCTTGAGAAGCAAGTTGAATCGCTCCCAAGCATCGTACAATGATTCACCTTCTCCTTGCTTGAAGTTAGAGATCTCCATCTTCTTGTCCCAATACTTAGACATAGGGAAGTATTTCTCCAAGAACTTCAGCTCTAACTCTTCCCATGTTTGGACAGTCCCGTTTGGAATTGTTAGCAACCAATCTTTTGCTCTTCCCGTCAAGGTGAAAGGAAACAGCCTTAACTTCTTTTGTGCTTCAGTCACGGTGGCTGGTTGCACACAAAACTCACAGGTTTCAGCAAAACGGCTCAAGTGTTCATGAGGACTCATAGCTTCAGTCCCATCGAATTGCTTGTCCCTCAAACCATTGAGGACAGTTGTCTTGATGTCGAACGCTACGGGGTTAGCTGGTTGAAAAGTGTGGGTCAGTTGACCGCGATGAGTGGCTAACCCGTAGTCTCCAAGCTTAGGTCTTGGTGGTACAACTCCTTCTCCTTCCATAGTTGCAGATTTAGGAGAAGAGATTGTTTCAGATTCACTTGAGAGTTGCTCCGGTACTTGTTCTCGAACACCCGGTGGAACGGATTGAGCTAACCTTTGCGATCGGACAGCTTTCCGAAGTGCTCTAGCAGTTCTTTCAATCTCCGGATCGTACTCTAGGTCGTCAGAGCTCTGTTTACCTCGCATAAACAGCAAAATACCTTAGTAGCACTGCACAACGCAAAGTAATCAAGTGAATATGAAAACAGAAAAATAAAAATTAAAAACAGAAAATTAAATTGCAAAAACCCTAAACTATAACGTAATTGCCTTGTTGAAATGACTCAACAGTCCCCGGCAACGGCGCCAAAAACTTGATAGATCTCTGGCAAGTGCACCAAATACTATCGAAGTAGTAAAAATATCGTTCCCACGAGGACTGTTTTTAACTTCAATAATTCAATTTCGTTATATAATTAGGATGTATAAAATTTATTTTGTTTTGCCACTAGGCGGTAGATTTGGTTTGATTTTAATTAAATCAAGAAACAGAAAAGATTTGATTAAGAAAATAGGAGAGAAAGATGAGATCAGATCCGTCGAATCCTCTAAGTTCCCCTAATTGGTCTACTGCACCTATTTGTTATGAACCCTCTTCTAGTTTACGATGATTAACAAATTAGCCCTAATCAATCCCTTGAGTTAGGACCCTCTTCTTAAACTACAGCCCCTAATTCCTTAGGTGGTCTAATAATTCTTGAAGGTTTTACCGAACGTTAACCTATTATCACTAACAAACGATTATCTATTCCTAGACTAACCCTGTTTATTAGAACAATTCAATTAGGTCTAAGTTGAAAGCCATGGTCAGTGGTCATTCATTCTCACGAAATCAAGTTATATGTGATCAAGATATAAAAAGCATTAAGAACAATTGAATTGAATAAACTAGAATTGAATTCATAAACAAAATAGAGTTTCACAGCAACATGTGTCAATTAGGGTTACAAAGATTCATCTCGGATCTAATCTCTAAGAGATTTAGCTACTCATAATCGAGTTTACAAATAGCATAATCAATGAAATAATTAAAACATACATGAATTGGTAAAAGGATGAAGAAATCGCCCTTCTAGCCGTCTCCGATGTCTCAAAATCGCACTTTGCTCTCCAAAATCGTAACCCTTGTTCTTCAGATTGAGTGCAGTATTTATAGAAGTCATGGGCCTGACCCATCAAAATCGCGCCGCGCCTTGTTAATTGGCGTGCCGCGATTTCCCCTTTACAGGAAGTGTGTATTTTTGCTTCAAAAATCGCAGCACGGCTTGAAATTGGCGTGGCGCGATTTCCTTCGAACAGACTTCAAATTTTAAGCTTTTTGCACTCCAGAACAGTATAAATTGCATGAGAACTCTATCAAAATGTCACAATAAGTCCCTAATATTACGTAATGACAGAATGTCATCAACAACCGCACCTACTGTAACTGCTCAAATGACACAACCAGAAATAGGAACATTCGTGCCACCAATTACTACTGGTGTACCCGTGTCTACAAGTGTCCCAACTTCTCCTAACCCTCAAGTTAGGACCAGATTTGATGATAGGGTCCTAAATATGCAGATTTTTTCTAAGGACCAACCATACATTATGCCTGCTTCGATGATGGAAAATTTGCATAACGACCATGCATTTACAGAACATGCAAATCCATTTACACAGTTTAACTCACATAGTCCTTCAAGTTCTAGTGTTTTTGGCAGAAATGCCCCACCAGCCTTAACTACAAAATCTATGATGTTTTTTAGGCAACAAATGGATGAGATCAATCATGAGATGGTTAATTTTTGACACAACAATTTGGCACGGTGTTTAACCCTTTAATTCAAAACTGGAATCAGAGTTACCAAGCATTAACCACTCAAATGGGGAGAATAACAGATTTCTTTGACCGTCCAGAAATTGTCTATCAACGGATCCCTCAAATCCAGAATATCCCTCAAATCCAAAATACTCAACCTGTGCAAATTGTCGAACCTATAGTTCAAAGACAACAACCTGTACCTCAACCTCAACCAGTCGAACCAATGGTACAAGCACAACCAGAAGTAATTTTGGTGGGTAGAAATCATGATTCAGGTGAAGTTGATAGAAATGTCCAACAACAAAATATTGGAGCACATAATAACATGGCCAATTTGGCTGAAAATTTCATGGCTCAGAATGGCTTAAATGTGGGTTTACATAGGCCAAACTTCGTATCTCCTTTGTCAAAATAAGTTCTACAAACTGAATTTCCTAGGGGTTATAAAATTCCTAAGTTCACAACGTTTGCTGGTGATACTAGTGAATCTATTGTCGAACATATAACACGTTACTTAACGGACGCTGGAGATATTTTTAAACAATGAGAATTTGAGATTAAAGTTCTTCCCAAATTCTCTAACAAAGAATGCCTTTGCGTGGTTCACCACGTTTGCACCGCATTCCATTTAGCATTGGACTCAATTAGAGAGGCTATTTCATGAACATTTTTACATGGGCCAATCTAAGATAAGTCTAAAGGAATTAGAAAGTGTTAGGAGACGATCGACTAAGTTTGTTGAAGATTATTTGAATAGATGCAGGTTGTTAAAGGAAAGATGTTTCACTCAAGTGCCTGAACATGAGTTAGTCGAAATGGCCGCTGGTGGCCTAGAATATTCCATTAGGAAGAAATTAGACACTCAATAGTTGAGAGATATGACCTAGTTGGCAGATAGAGTTCGACAGATCGAAAGACTAAAGGCTGAAAAAGCTAGAACTCATAAGTTCAAAAAGGAAAAGGTTGCTTATGTTGATACACATGAAAGCAATTAAGAATTCAACATAGCTTATGAAGATGTTGAAGACGGCGAAATAAACTTTGCTGAATTGAAACCAGGGCCTCCTTATACATGCAAAATGTTGAGGCCATCTGATGGGAAAAATCCCGTCGAAACACAAAATGATGAATACACTCCGAATACTTCCACATTTGATGTAACCAAATATGATGAGATTTTTGATCTCTTAGTTGCTAATGGTCAAGTGGAGGTACCTAACGGTTTAAAAATCTCACCATTAGGACAACGTAAAAAGAGAGGGTTTTGTAAATATCATAATTTTTTGGGTCAGAAGACTTCAGATTGTGTACTTTTCAAGGACTTAGTTCAAAGAGGTCTAAATGAAGGCAGACTAAAGTTTGGAGACAAAACAAAGCTTCAAATGCAAGTGGATGTCGATTCTCTAAAAGATGTCGACGCAATGTACGCAGAAGTTGCAAGTTGCAACGTAGTGGAAGCCATTGCAAATGGTGTTGAAAAACTATCTGTCGAAGCAAAAGATAATGTTGCTGAATGTCAGATGGTATAAGTTTCTGGAAATCCCAAAGATGCTGACAAAATCATTTCAGAACTTCAGTTCGATGAGAAGACAAAAGCAACTTATCCCATGGCTGAAGAGGAGCTGATTGATTTCCTCAATCGTTGTAGATTGAAGAACTCTGAGGTAATGTTGTGCCCCATATGTAGTTTAATATTCGACAAAAAGGCTACCAAAAGCCTTAAGGATGTTGTTCCAGAATCCAAGAATAGGGGAAAATGGTGTGCTGATCATAGGCCAAAATTCTCTTTCACTAAAAGTTACATCCCTTTCATCAATAACTCTTCGACCACTAATTATGTTCTAAGGCACCTGTGCAGAAATGGGTTCAATTGACCCATAAAAATGTTCGATACGGAAAGAACAATGTGATGAAAGGCAACACTAGCAACAATGTTACTAAACGTGCCACCACTGATACTGAAAATCCAGACGAGTCAAATAAATATTCCTATCGAAATAATTACAAAGGTAAAAATCATATGAATCCTTAAAAACACAAAACTATTTGTAGAATAATTTTATAAAAATTTTAGTTTAATTTAAAATCAACACAAAATTATTTTTTAAAATATTTTAGCATACTTCCATTCACCTAAATAAGTAATTAAGTTGATAAATATTTAACAAAAAATGTCAAATTAAACGAACTGTCATTTTCTTTACCAAGATTTTTTTCATCAAAAAAACTCTTTTTACTATTTTGATTTAAGAATATAAATTTTATATTTGTACAAATTAATCATGTGAAACTCACTATTTTTTTTACCAATAATAGGCACACCATTTTTATATTGATTTCTTAAAATAAAAAAAGAGTTAATAATACATCCATTCGTGTGACTATTAGAGAGGTTTCGATATTGTTTGAAAATAATTGATTTATTTAATGCTGTAATTCGATGTTATTAACTTTTTTCAAATTTACTTTTTGTTCTATTTTATTCTAGGGTCATAGAACACACGTTAAGAAATTAAAAATAAAATTAAAAGATAATTTTTGCATTGAAAATATAAAATTTTAAACTTTTGTGCCTCAAAGGCACAAACTAACATTTCCCTTTATTATATAAAATTAAGGTCCTTATTTTTTTAGACCTTTTTATAAAGAGTATTTGATCCTAGTTCTCCTTTTAAATGAATTCTATAAAATTAAGGTCCTTATTATTTTTAGACCTTTTTATAAAGAGTATTTGACCCTAGTCCCTAGTTCTCCTTTTACTCCTTTTAAGTGAAGAAAGAGAAGTTAAAAATAACATGGGCCAAACAAACACCACTTAACTCCCTAATTAACCAACCTAGTAACTATAGTTTATTTTTACCTATAAAAACAAAATAAAAATTCAAAATCCAAATTATTTCTTCTGAGTATTAACGTTCTCTTCTCTCTCTCTTCTCTCTCTCTCTTCATTTTCGATTTCACCTTCACAAATTCTCAACTTGAATTTCAACAAACTCTTTTTCTTCGATTTTTGTTGAAAACGAATTACGGTTTTGTATTACGACGTCGTTTTCGAACGGTCGTAATCGGAGAAGAACGAAGCGACGCCGACGCCGTCACGAGCACATGTAATCGGTGGCGGTGGAGTATGCGCTGTCACGGGCGAGGTTTTGTGGCAAGGAGATGACGACGGTGCCGCCAACGGAAACTCGAAGGAAGGAGGTGCGAATGAGATAGCGTGAGGTGGAGGAAGGGAAGGAGATAGGGAAGAAGCGGAGAGTTTTTTCGTGGTGGTGGTGGTGTAAGCAGAGGGGTTCAGAGATGAAGCCGGTGGTGCCAGCGAGAATCGTATGAAGTCCTTGGCGTTTAACGGAATTCTACCGGAAATTGGTTCGATTTTTGTTTTTGTTTTTGACTTTGACTTTGATTAATGTTGATTAATGTTGAATTTGATTTTGAAATTAGTTTTGAAATTGGTTTTTTGAAATTGTTTTTGACTTTGATTTTGATTAATGTCGATTAATGTTAATTTTGATTTTGATAGTGTGTGGTTTTAGTTTATTTACTGCTTATAGCATATAATCACTTATGTATTATCTATTTCTATAGCAGCCACATGGTCTAGACCCACGAATACCATACGTAGTCCTTTTAAGATGGTCGAAGTCGGAGAAGAAAGATGCAACTCCCACAAGACGCGTATGAAGTCCTTGGCGTTTCACGGAATTCTACTGAAATCAAGTATGTTTCATTGATTTTTGTTTTTGACTTCGATTTCGTGTGTTATGGTTCATGAGGTTAATGTTGATTTTGATTTTGAAATTAGGGTATTTTAATGTATTGCTATAACATATAACATGACTGTATTTGGTAGTAATTCTCTCAAAGAGACTTAGGCCTTGTTTCCATAAATAGCTTATTTGCCGGAGTTTACGTCGCTCAAAATTATAAACTGCCTAACATTGCTGAGAAGGCTGATACCGTCTTGAAAATGGTCAAAGATGTCTATGAAAGACACCGCAATGATTAATGATTAGTAATCAGGTTCCTGTTTTAACTTTTTTGTTTGTTTTTAATCATAGATACTACTTACTTTAGGATCAATCAAATATCTTCATTCCAAAACATACCGTCTTGTTATTGTTGTTTTACATGTACGCCCATTATAATGGTATGTTTTACATTGTGCAAACATGATGAATGGTCAACATTGCTAATGTAAAAAAACATAGGACACCGTCACCACTACATTTATATTAATTTGTTTAGGTAACGAGGATCTACATTCTAAGTTCTAATAGAATATTAGGCTTTTAGGGATGTGATCTCTTAATGCATATTAGCTGTATAGTTGTCGCTTTTCATTTACTTAGACGGGACAATCATTGAAAGTTGGGGCTGATTAAAGAATAATTCGGTAATGAGTTATGGAAAATGCAAGGTTATCATCCACAATGAGCAAATATGGATCGTTACATAGTATTTGTTTAGGGGATGTGGGGAATAGGATGGGGGAGAGAGGGGATGAAAGGAATTATTTTAAATTTTGTTTTTTGGTTTATTGTTTTGGAGGGATAGGAAGATGGAGGGATTGGAGGGGAGTTAACTTCATTCTCACTTAAGTGAGACTCTCCTCCAATATTAGGAAGATTTGCAGGGTTCAGAAGATTAAGTAATTCAATATAAAGTTTAACTAGATCAACCTAAATATCCTTATAATGCCAAGGAGAAATGTGTGCTGTGTCTGATCTTCCTTTCATTGAGGTTCTCTCTATATATATCTCAATATCCATGGTGTAGTTAGTGAAGTTGCATGGCTGTCAATCAATGCTTGATTCACATGCAGGGTAAATGGGAAATGGTGCGTGTAAATTGAACAGAAAGAAAATAGAGATTAATGAGTTGGCCTGCTTTGTGTATGTTTGGGCGAGTGTTTGGCAAATGTGTTTCAGAATAAACTTGATTTTGTAAAATTGCTTTGGTCTGTAATGAATTTGAACTGGTGTTATTTTTGTTATGTAGTCTAAATTTTGCAGCTTAATAAAAAAGCTTTTAATCACTTCTGGCTAATATGTGATTTAGATGTTAGATTTGATCACCTTTTGCTAACAACAATTAAACATCTATACTTTACTAAAAGTTAAATCAGTGTTGTTACTTTTTTCCGTGACAGAAAATAACCACTTTGTAGGTAGCTGAGTGCTATGTCTAAAATTTCTTATATGTTGGTAGTTGAGTGCCATGTCTAAAATTTTCTTATAACTACTTCTTTCAGAGAGACTCAGGCCATGTTTCCATAAATAGCTTATTTGCTGCTTATACCATATAATCAGTTATGTATAATCTATTTCTAAAGCAGCCAACTGGTCAAGACCCACGAAGTACAAACACTGGCATGACACTAATATGTATTTGTAATGACACTAATATGTAATGACACTAATGTCATTACATAATACATATCAGAACTTAAACTATACACTGGCAGGACACTGGCATTACATAATATATATCTGTTGGTGTCATGTCGGTGTTGAACACTGAGATGTGTCTGACTAGTATTTCAACACAAAGATGCATGGTCCCTTGAAGATCTTTTCCTTTGTTTGTTAGTTAATTCTAGGGGAGTTTATAATTTGTGTGGGTGTGCTCCCATTTTTATGATTTCCCCCACCATACCTATCCGTTGACAGGTTTTCTGAGATTCTTGACCCAGAATTAATCTGACCTGGTTAATAGGTTTTATGATCTGCGTAGGCGTTGACTGAAGTTTTAAATGCTTCATATTATAGTTCATCTAAATTCGATAAGGTTAATGCTAATTAGTATTGAATGATACTTATCTAACCTGGTTGTCTTTGAAATAGGCACGGCAGTAATTAGGGAGATAATACAAGGGTTTTGTTTTAAAAATGAAGATAGTGTATAGTTTAAGTTCTGATATGTATTATGTAATGTGTCGAGTTTTGTTTATGAGAATATTTGTGTTTGAAAATTGTTTTTATTCTTCCTTTTAAGTGATGATGATGCTATAACATGAGCGTATTTGGTTGTAATTCTCTCACATATATAGAGGTGTGGGCCCTGTTTGGATAAAAAGCTTATTTGCTGCTTATATCATGATAAGCGCTTATGTATAAGCTATATCTATAGGAAAATATAAAATAAAGTTAAACTATTTTTCATATAAGCTATTAGTTGTTTTCATAAGCTATTTCGGTAAACTGGTGAAAATAAGCTAAAAATTGCTAATGGACAATGTTAGTACTTATTTGATAAGCTGTGTTTACAAGTTTTCCAAAGACTTACAAAACTCATGTCAGTAGATAAGCTCAAATCAGCCGATCCAAGTAGGATTTTGAAATTACGGTTTTTTAATGTATTGCTATAACATATAACATGACTGTATTTGGTTGTAATTCTCTCAGAGAGACTTAGGCCTTGTTTCCATAAATAGCTTATTTGCTGCTTATACCATATAATCACTTATGTATAATCTATTTCTATAGCAGCCAAATGGTCAAGATCCACCAAGTACAAGCAATATGCCGATGAGAGGCACTCGCCTTGTCAAAGGGAGAAGCATTATGTCGTTGAGCGGCACTTACCCTGTCAAAGGGAGAAACACTATGCCGATGAGAGGCACTTGCCATGGTATGCTGATGACAGGCACTTGCCTCGTCAAAGGGAGGAGCATTATGCTGATGAGTGGCACTTACCAAATCAAACAATGGAAGACTATGCTGATAAATACCAAATCAAACAATGGAAGACTATGCTGATAAAAAGAGCTTACCACATCAAAGGTTGAAATCAACTATTTCTGTTGTGGCCCCAATACTATGTCCACGATCAAATAATGAGAAGAGACCCCGAATATTACTAGAACTGCGCGAGCCATCAAAGAAAACTTCAAATGGACAAGAGAGTAGGAAGATTCCAAATTCTCAAATAAATCCAGTACTACCGAAATCTAAGAAAAATTGGTACTATTTAGAAAATGTGAGTTATGAAGCTCGTATTTTTAAGCACAAGATAGTTCCTGATGAAAGGTATGAAAGAAAAGTCAAGTATTACAATGGTGCCAATGGATCATGGCTTCAGGCGTGATATTAGAGGAGCCGAAGAAGGTAAATACATGGAAAAAAAGTTGGGATAACAAGCCTCATGAAGTCATCAAAACATGAGGTCAGTGCTCTGTCAAACTCTGGCTCTAATAGGACAGAATCTATGAGGACTGATTTTGCAGTACCACAAGTCCCTGTAACTTCTTCGGAACTCTCACCACCACCAGCAGTGAGGTCAAGTATTGAACCCAAAAATCATATTGATTCACAGAGAGAAGTTCAGAATCATTATGTAGAAAAAAATGATGAGCAACATGCAATCTCTATGGAGTTTAATGCCTCATCAGGTTTTGAAATTGAACCTCAAGAATCAGAAGCCTTAGCATATTATGACAGCCAACATCGTATTGAACTGCTACTATCCGCCTTATTGGATAATGAATCCGTTTTAAAGGACAGTGCTAAAACCGAAACTACAGACGGAAGCTCTCAAGGCGAAGTGGAGATGGATGTTCTCACAGCTGAGTGCGACAAAACTAATTTGCCTCAGGTATTTCTCGTTTTTTGATTTTCAAATGGAAGTTTCAAATTATACTGCTCTTTTTATGAATACTTGCTGTGTGGCGATAAAGGCTTTGAAGAGACGTTGGAGTATTGCAGCAAATGTAAAGGTTGCTGCTTACTCTCTTTCCATCTATTCTCTAGCATTACTGCACATGCAAGATGCAAACACTTCTGTTTCTATTTGGAACTGTGATTTCATACCATATTGAAATGATACACATTGTATCGCATTAATTCCCGGAACCTTTTCTGTTTTTGTAACACTCAAGCAGCAGTTAAGTATAGAGATTTTAGCATACTATATTATTCATACAAAACCAGAACAGTAGGTATTGATATGTTTTATGCTTTGGTGCTTTCACGTCACACGTTGAGAAGCAATGAACATTATTTAATATTAGTGACTCTCTTGTTACTAATATTATTCATCAATTCCTATTAGTGACTCTCTTGTTACTATTTAATACACATTATTTTTGCATTTTTTGAATTCTGAATAATTACTGATGTAGTAAGGCTATGTAAAAAATGGGAAGGATGACTCTGCAGCAACGTATTTTCTTAGCTTTCCTGTGTTTATCATCTGGATCACACAATATTGGAAGACAATGCAACAAATGGGAAGAAATACGAAGCTTATTGATTGATGGATCAATCATTCAATATGCAGTCTTCTCAAGGTTAGTCGTGCAACTCTTGAAAGTAACGGGATGATCCTTATTGCAAAAATGAGATTTTAGTTTATATGGTAACAAGTTTGATATCCCTTGATGCGAAACATGATATGTGAATCTATTTAGTATCATATTCGGTAAAATTGAAGTATTGGAATGACCCATGTAGCGAAAATGAGTTTTTGGTCTACAAGTTTGATATATGGGAAATTTTTACTTGTCCCTTGATGCAAACATGATATGTGAACTTATTTGGTTTTGTATTCGGTAAAATGAAAGTATTGGAATGACCCTTGTCGCGAAAATGAGATTTTGATCTATATGCCTACAAGTTTGATAAATGGGAAGTTTGAACTTGTCCCTTGATGCGAAACATGATATGTGAACCTATTTGGTTTTGTATTTGGTAAAATGAAAGTATTGGAATGACTTTGTCGCGAAAGTATTTGGTTTTGTATTCGGTAAAATTAAAGTATTAGAATGACACTTGTCGCAAAAATGAGATTTTAGCCTATATGATTAAAAGTTTGATAAATATGACTGTTGAATTTGTCCCTCGATGTCCTTTGATGCGTAACATTATATTTGAACCTATTCTGTTTTAAATTCGGTAAATAGAAAGTAATGAGATTACCCTTGATGCGAAAATGAGGTTTTAGCAGATATGGTTACAAGTTTGATAAATTTGAAGGTTTAACATGTCCCTCGATGTCCTTTGATGCGAAACATGATATGTGAACCTATTTGGTTTCGTATTTGGTAAAATGAAAGTATTTGAATGTCCCTTGTTGTGAAAAACGAGATTTTAGCCTATATGGCTACAATTTTGATAAATATGAAGGTTGAACCTGCTCCTTGATTTAAAACATGATATTTGAACCTATTTGGTTTTAAATTCGCTAAAATGAAGGTATAGAAATGACCCTTGTTATGAAAAATGAGATTTTAGCCTATGTGGTTGCAAGTTTGATAAATGGGAAGTTTGAACTTGTCCCTCAATGTCCCTTTATGCGAAACATGATATTTGAACCTATTTTGTTTTCAATTTGGTAAATTGAACACATGCGTTTTCTCTACTATCATATTGTGTCTCGATGACTCTTGTTCCAAAAATGATATTTTAGCATTTATGGTTACAAAAATGATAAATAAGAAGGTTGAACTTGTATCTGATGTCCCTTGATGTGAAACATGATTTTTAAGACGAGTTTGTTTGGATTTCGGTAAAAGTATGAGAATGTGGCTCAATGATCCTCAACCCGAAAATGATTTGAACCTAGTTTAATATAAATTTGATATATAGGAATGTTAATATTTTGTTTCGATGACACTTGACGCAAATATGTGATGTATGAGCATAGACGTTTTTATACTATAAATTGGAAGTATGAGTTTGTCTTCTATTATAATGTTTTTTGATGACCCTTGACGCGAAAATTTGAAATTTTATTAGAAGTTTGATAAATGGGAAGGTTGAACTTATCTCTCTATGTCAGTTGATGTTGTTGATATATCAATATATAGTAAATAATTATATTTATGTTGTAAATATATTTTAGCTTACTCTCCAAGTTTCTTAGGGTATAATATTAAAACTTGATTTTTAAGCATAGTTAATTCTAAATTCGGTAAATTGGAAGTATGACAATTTGCCTTTATGACCCTTGGTTTGAAGTTTGAGACCGAAGGTTGAACTTGTCAGTTGATACAAAACTTGATATTTAAGACTAGTTGGTTTCAAATTCGGTAAATAGAAAGTATAAGAATGTGCCTTAATGACCCTTGTTTTGAAAATGGATCGATAGTGATTAAATATTTCACGCTTGCCTGTAGGCCGTTGTATTTCATAGCCAAGAGTTAGAGTTGGATCTTTCAAGTTTGGATGCTAAAATGATTGCTGCAGTTTTTAGGTAAGAATGCTTAATTTGCCTTCCTTCCCATTTGCATCTTTACCCTTTTTTCTTTTTGACTGCCTAGTATAGAATTTTTGTTCTTTCCAATTCTTTCCTGGTATGGTTTTTAACTCCTTGTATCTGAAACTTTCTTCACGACAACAAACATGGTGTACCAATTAAATGTTGAATTTGTCCCTCGATGTCCTTTGATGCGTAACATAATATTTGAACCTATTTGGTTTTAAATTTGGTAAATAGAGAGTAATGAGATGACCCTTGTCGCAAAAACGAGATTTTTGCTTATATGGTTACAAGTTTGATAAATATGAAGGCTGAATATGTCCCTCGATGTTCCTTGATGCGAAACATGATATGTGAACATTTTTGGTTTCGTATTCGGTAAAATGAAAGTATTGGAATGTCCCTTGTCGTGAAAACGAGATTTGAGCCTATATGGTTACAATTTTGATAAATATGAAGGTTGAACTTGTCCGTCGATGTCCCTTGATTTAAAACATGATATTTGAACCTATTTGGTTTTAAATTCGGTAAAATGAAACTATTGAAATGACCCTTGTTGCGAAAATGAGATTTTAGCTTATATGGTTACAAGTTTGATAAATGGCGAGTTTGAACTTGTCCCTTAACGTCCCTTTTTGCGAAACATGATATTTGAACATGATATTTGAACTTATTTTGTTTTAAATTTGGTAAATTCAACACATGCGTTTTCTCTACTATCATATTGTGTCTCGATGACTCTTGTACCGAAAATGATATTTTAGCATTTATGGTTACAAAAATTATAAATGAGAAGGTTGAACTTGTACCTTGATGTCCCTTGATGCGAAACATGATTTTTAAGCCGAGTTTGTTTGGATATCGGTAAACTGGAAGTATGAGAATGTGGCTCAAATATACTCAATCCGAAAATTATTTGAACCTAGTTTATTATAAATTTGATAAATAGGAAAGATAATATTTTGTTTCGATGACACTTGACGCGAAAATGCGATATTTGAGCATAAACATTTTTAAACTTTAATTTGGAAGTATGAGTTTTGTCTTCTATTATAATGTTTTTTGATGACCCTTGACGCGAAAATTGAAAACTTTATTATAAGTTTGATAAATGGGAAGGTTGAACTTGTCCCTCGATGTCAGTTGATGTGAAACTTGATTTTTAAGCATAGTTAATTCTAAATTCGGTAATTTGGAAGTATGACAATGTGCGTTTATGACCCTTGTTTTGAAGTTTGATAACGAAGGTTGAACTTGTCAGTTGATACGAAACTTGATATTTAAGGCTAGTTGGTTTTAAATTCGGTAAATTGAAAGCATAAGAATGTGCCTTAATGACCCTTGTTTCGAAAATCGATCGATAGTGGTTAAATATTTCAGCTTGCCTGTAGGCCTTTGAATTTGATAGTCAAGAGTTAGACTTGGATCTTTCAAGTTTGGATGCTACAATGATTGCTGCAGTTTTTAGGTAAGAATGCTTAATTTGCCTCTCTTCCCATTTGCATCTATACCCATTTTTCTTTTTGACTGCTTAGTATAGAATTTTTGTTCTTTCCAATTCTTTCCTGCTATGGTTTTTAACTCCTTGTATCTGAAAGGAATACAATGTCCTGCAATTATAAGTATGTTAGATTTATAAATGATATTTTTTTAATGGTGCTGAATAATCATCTTTCCACAGTTATTATATTTTGACCATGAAGAAAATGTGGCGCAAGTGTTGCACTCCAGGTATACATCATTTTCTCCTCTGTGTGAACACGTTGTGTTTTTTTTCAACTAAGGAAATATGTTTAATGTAATGTGAAGTCCTTGAATGTTAGTGGCTCTCGTTACTATTTAATACATACATTATTTTTTCATTTTTTGAAATCTGAACATCATCTGTCGTTAATAATTACTGATGCAGTAAGGCTGTGTAAAAAATGGGTCGGATGCCACTGCAGCAAAGTATTTTCTTGGCTTTCCTGTTTATCGTCTGGATCAAACAATGTAGGAAGACAATGCAACAAATAGGAAGAAATACGAAGCTTCTTGATTGATGGATCAATCATTCAATATGCAGTCTTCTCAAGGTTAGTCGTGTCACTCTTGTAAATTTAATTTCTTTAATCACCACAACATCTCTCTTTATTCATCTTTTACCATTTGTTTTTTAGTTTTCGAGATATTGAATTTTGTCGTCAAAATAGAATCTCTTTCGTATGCTTATTATTTTTATTTTTTATCGATTGTCTTTTGGGTTTATAACTTTGTAGTTTTTTCTTTTTATTTTATTGATTTATGTCTTCTATTTGCCGCGAAAATGAGATTTTTGCTTTTATGGTTACATGTTTGATAAATTGGAAGTTTGAACTTGTCCCTAGAAGTCCCTTGATGCGTAACATAATATTTGAACCTATTTGGTTGTAAATTCGGTAAATATAATGTATTGGGATGACCCGTTGTCGCGAAAATGCGATTTTATCCTTTATGGTTACAAGTTTGATAAATAGGAAGGTTGAACGTGTCCCTTGGTTTAAAACATGATGTGAACCTATTTGGTTTTGTAATCTGTTAAATCCAAGTATTGGAATGACCTTTGTCGCGAAAATGAGATTTTGGCCTATATGGTTACAAGTTTGATGAATTTGAAGGTTGAACTTGTTCTTCGATGTCCTTTGATGCGAAACATGATATTTGGTTTTAATATTTGGTTTTAAATTCGGTAAATTGAAAGTAATGAGATGACCCTTGTCGCGAAAACGAGATTTTAGCTTATATGGTTACAAGTTTGATAAATTTGAATGTTGACCATGTCCCTCGATATCCTTTGATGCGAAACATGATATGTGAACCTATTTGGTTTCATATTCGGTAAAATGAAAGTATTGGAATGACCCATGTCGCGAAAATGAGTTTTTGGTCTATATGCCTACAAGTTTGATAAATGGGAAGTTTGAACTTGTCCCTTGATGTCCCTGGATGCAAACATGATATGTGAACCTATTTGGTTTTGTATTCGGTAAAATGAAAGTATTGGAATGACTCTTGTCGCGAAAATGAGATTTTGGTCTATATGCCTACAAGTTTGATAAATGGGAAGTTTGAACTTGTCCCTTGATGTCCCTGGATGCAAACGTGATATGTGAACCTATTTGATTTTGTATTCGGTAAAATGAAAGTATTGGAATGACCTTTGTCGCGAAAATGAGATTTTGGTCTATATGCCTACAAGTTCGATAAATGGGAAGTTTGAACTTGTCCCTTGATGTCCCTGGATGCAAACGTGATATGTGAACCTATTTGGTTTTGTATTCGGTAAAATGAAAGTATTGGAATGACCTTTGTCCCGAAAATGAGATTTTGGTCTATATGCCTACAAGTTCGATAAATGGGAAGTTTGAACTTGTCCCTTGATGTCCCTGGATGCAAACGTGATATGTGAACCTATTTGGTTTTGTATTCGGTAAAATGAAAGTATTGGAATGACCCTTATCGCTAAAATGAGATTTTGGTATATATGCCTATAAGTTTGATGAATGGGATGTTTGAACTTATCCCTTGATGCGAAACATGATATGAGAACCTATTTGATTTTGTATTCGGTAAAATGAAAGTATTGGAATGACTATGTCAGGAAAATGAGATTTTAGCCTATATGGTTAGAAGTTTGATATAGTTTGAACTTGTCCCTTGATGTTCCTTAGTATGAAACATGATATGTGAACCTATTTGGTTTTGTATTCGGTAAAATGGAATAATTGGAATGATCCTTGTCGCAAAAATGAGATTTTAGCCTATATGGTTAAAAGCTTGATAAATATAAATGTTGAATTTGTCCCTCGATGTCCTTTGATGCATAACATAATATTTGAACCTATTTGGCTTTAAATTTGGTAAACAGAGAGTAATGAGATGACCCTTGTCGCAAAAACGAGATTTTTGCTTATATGGTTACAAGTTTGATAAATACGAAGGCTGAACATGTCCCTCGATGTTCCTTGATGCGAAACATGATATGTGAACCTTTTTGGTTTCGTATTCGGTAAAATGAAAGTATTGAAATGTCCCTTGTCGTGAAAACGAGATTTGAGCCTATATGGTTACAATTTTGATAAATATGAAGGTTGAACTTGTCCCTCGATGTCCCTTGATTTAAAACATGATATTTGAACCTATTTGGTTTTAAATTCGGCAAAATGAAACTATTGAAATGTCCCTTGTTGCGAAAATGAGATTTTAGCTTATATGGTTACAAGTTTGATAAATGGGAAGTTTGAACTTGTCCCTTAACGTCCCTTTTTGCGAAACATGATATTTGAACTTATTTTGTTTTAAATTTGGTAAATTCAACACATGCGTTTTCTCTACTATCATATTTTGTCTCGATGACTCTTGTACCGAAAATGATATTTTAGCATTTATGGTTACAAAAATGATAAATGAGAAGGTTGAACTTGTACCTTGATGTCCCTTGATGCGAAACATGATTTTTAAGCCGAGTTTGTTTGGATATCGGTAAACTGGAAGTATGAGAATGTGGCTCAAAGATGCTCAATTCGAAAATTATTTGAACCTAGTTTATTATAAATTTGATAAATAGGAAAGATAATATTTTGTTTCGATGACACTTGACGCGAAAATGCGATATTTGAGCATAGACATTTTTAAACTTTAATTTGGAAGTATGAGTTTTGTCTTCTATTATAATGTTTTTTGATGACCCTTGACGCGAAAATTGGAAACTTTATTATCAGTTGGAAGGTTGAACTTGTCCCTCTATGTCAGTTGATGTGAAACTTGATTTTTAAGCATAGTTAATTCTAAATTCGGTAATTTGGAAGTATGACAATGTGCATTTATGACCCTTGTTTTGAAGTTTGATAACGAAGGTTGAACTTGTCAGTTGATACGAAACTTGATATTTAAGGCTAGTTGGTTTTAAATTCGGTAAATTGAAAGCATAAGAATGTGCCTTAATGACCCTTGTTTCGAAAATCGATCGATAGTGGTTAAATATTTCAGCTTGCCTGTAGGCCTTTGAATTTGATAGTCAAGAGTTAGACTTGGATCTTTCAAGTTTGGATGCTACAATGATTGCTGCAGTTTTTAGGTAAGAATGCTTAATTTGCCTCTCTTCCCATTTGCATCTATACCCATTTTTCTTTTTGACTGCTTAGTATAGAATTTTTGTTCTTTCCAATTCTTTCCTGCTATGGTTTTTAACTCCTTGTATTTGAAAGGAATACAATGTCCTGCAATTATAAGTATGTTAGATTTATAAATGATATTTTTTTAATTGTGCTGAATAATCATCTTTCCACAGTTATTATATTTTGACCATGAAGAAAATGTGGTGCAAGTGTTGCACTCCAGGTATACATCATTTTCTCCTCTGTGTGAACACGTTGTGTTTTTTTTCAACTAAGGAAATATGTTTAATGTAATGTGAAGTCCTTGAATGTTAGTGGCTCTCGTTACTATTTAATACATACATTATTTTTTCATTTTTTGAAATCTGAACATCATCTGTCGTTAATAAGTACTGATGCAGTAAGGCTGTGTAAAAAATGGGACGGATGCCACTGCAGCAAAGTATTTTCTTGGCTTTCCTGTTTATCGTCTGGATCAAACAATGTAGGAAGACAATGCAACAAATAGGAAGAAATACGAAGCTTCTTGATTGATGGATCAATCATTCAATATGCAGTCTTCTCAAGGTTAGTCGTGTCACTCTTGTAAATTTAATTTCTTTAATCACCACAACATCTCTCTTTATTCATCTTTTACCATTTGTTTTTTAGTTTTCGAGATATTGAATTTTGTCGTCAAAATAGAATCTCTTTCGTATGCTTATTATTTTTATTTTTTATCGATTGTCTTTTGGGTTTATAACTTTGTAGTTTTTTCTTTTTATTTTATTGATTTATGTCTTCTATTTGCCGCGAAAATGAGATTTTTGCTTTTATGGTTACATGTTTGATAAATTGGAAGTTTGAACTTGTCCCTAGAAGTCCCTTGATGCGTAACATAATATTTGAACCTATTTGGTTGTAAATTCGGTAAATATAATGTATTGGGATGACCCGTTGTCGCGAAAATGCGATTTTATCCTTTATGGTTACAAGTTTGATAAATAGGAAGGTTGAACGTGTCCCTTGGTTTAAAACATGATGTGAACCTATTTGGTTTTGTAATCTGTTAAATCCAAGTATTGGAATGACCTTTGTCGCAAAAATGAGATTTTGGCCTATATGGTTACAAGTTTGATGAATTTGAAGGTTGAACTTGTTCTTCGATGTCCTTTGATGCGAAACATGATATTTGGTTTTAAATTCGGTAAATTGAAAGTAATGAGATGACCCTTGTCGCGAAAACGAGATTTTAGCTTATATGGTTACAAGTTTGAAAAATTTGAATGTTGACCATGTCCCTCGATATCCTTTGATGCGAAACATGATATGTGAACCTATTTGGTTTCATATTCGGTAAAATGAAAGAATTGGAATGACCCATGTCGCGAAAATGAGTTTTTGGTCTATATGCCTACAAGTTTGATAAATGGGAAGTTTGAACTTGTCCCTTGATGTCCCTGGATGCAAACATGATATGTGAACCTATTTGGTTTTGTATTCGGTAAAATGAAAGTATTGGAATGTCTCTTGTCGCGAAAATGAGATTTTGGTCTATATGCCTACAAGTTTGATAAATGGGAAGTTTGAACTTGTCCCTTGATGTCCCTGGATGCAAACGTGATATGTGAACCTATTTGATTTTGTATTCGGTAAAATGAAAGTATTGGAATGACCTTTGTCGCGAAAATGAGATTTTGGTCTATATGCCTACAAGTTCGATAAATGGGAAGTTTGAACTTGTCCCTTGATGTCCCTGGATGCAAACGTGATATGTGAACCTATTTGGTTTTGTATTCGGTAAAATGAAAGTATTGGAATGACCCTTGTCGCGAAAATGAGATTTTGGTATATATGCCTACAAGTTTGATGAATGGGATGTTTGAACTTATCCCTTGATGCGAAACATGATATGAGAACCTATTTGGTTTTGTATTCGGTAAAATGAAAGTATTGGAATGACTATGTCAGGAAAATGAGATTTTAGCCTATATGGTTAGAAGTTTGATATAGTTTGAACTTGTCCCTTGATGTTCCTTAGTATGAAACATGATATGTGAACCTATTTGGTTTTGTATTCGGTAAAATGGAAGAATTGGAATGATCCTTGTCGCAAAAATGAGGTTTTAGCCTATATGGTTAAAAGCTTGATAAATATAAATGTTGAATTTGTCCCTCGATGTCCTTTGATGCATATCATAATATTTGAACCTATTTGGCTTTAAATTTGGTAAACAGAGAGTAATAAGATGACCCTTGTCGCAAAAACGAGATTTTTGCTTATATGGTTACAAGTTTGATAAATACGAAGGCTGAACATGTCCCTCGATGTTCCTTGATGCGAAACATGATATGTGAACCTTTTTGGTTTCGTATTCGGTAAAATGAAAGTATTGAAATGTCCCTTGTCGTGAAAATGAGATTTGAGCCTATATGGTTACAATTTTGATAAATATGAAGGTTGAACTTGTCCCTCGATGTCCCTTGATTTAAAACATGATATTTGAACCTATTTGGTTTTAAATTCGGCAAAATGAAACTATTGAATGACCCTTGTTGCGAAAATGAGATTTTAGCTTATATGGTTACAAGTTTGATAAATGGGAAGTTTGAACTTGTCCCTTAACGTCCCTTTTTACGAAACATGATATTTAAACTTATTTTGTTTTAAATTTGGTAAATTCAACACATGCGTTTTCTCTACTATCATATTGTGTCTCGATGACTCTTGTACCGAAAATGATATTTTAGCATTTATGGTTACAAAAATGATAAATGAGATGGTTGAATTTGTACCTTGATGTCCCTTGATGCGAAACATGATTTTTAAGCCGAGTTTGTTTGGATATCGGTAAACTGGAAGTATGAGAATGTGGCTCAAAGATGCTCAATCCGAAAATTATTTGAACCTAGTTTATTATAAATTTGATAAATAGGAAAGATAATATTTTGTTTCGATGACACTTGACGCGAAAATGCGATATTTGAGCATAAACATTTTTAAACTTTAATTTGGAAGTATGAGTTTTGTCTTCTATTATAATGTTTTTTGATGACCCTTGACGCGAAAATTGAAAACTTTATTATAAGTTTGATAAATGGGAAGGTTGAACTTGTCCCTCTATGTCAGTTGATGTGAAACTTGATTTTTAAGCATAGTTAATTCTAAATTCGGTAATTTGGAAGTATGACAATGTGCGTTTATGACCCTTGTTTTGAAGTTTGATAACGAAGGTTGAACTTGTCAGTTGATACGAAACTTGATATTTATGGCTAGTTGGTTTTAAATTCGGTAAATTGAAAGCATAAGAATGTGCCTTAATGACCCTTGTTTCGAAAATCGATCGATAGTGGTTAAATATTTCAGCTTGCCTGTAGGCCTTTGAATTTGATAGTCAAGAGTTAGACTTGGATCTTTCAAGTTTGGATGCTACAATGATTGCTGCAGTTTTTAGGTAAGAATGCTTAATTTGCCTCTCTTCCCATTTGCATCTATACCCTTTTTTCTTTTTGTCTGCTTAGTATAGAATTTTTGTTCTTTCCAATTCTTTCCTGCTATGGTTTTTAACTACTTGTATCTGAAAGGAATACAATGTCCTACAATTATAAGTATGTTAGATTTATAAATGATATTTTTTTAATGGTGTTGAATAATCATCTTTCCACAGTTATTATATTTCGACCATGAAGAAAACGTGGCGCAACTGTTGCACTCCAGGTATTCATCATTTTCTCCTCTGTGTGAACACGTTGTGTTTTTTTTCAACTAAGGAAATATGTCTAATGTAATGTGAAGTCCTTGAATGTTAGTGACTCTCTTGTTACTATTTAATACATACATTATTTTTTCATTTTTTGAAATCTGAACATCATCTGTCGTTAATTATTACTGATGTAGTAAGGCTGTGTAAAAAATGGGACACCCTCTGCAGCAAAGTATTTTCTTGGCTTTCCTGTTTATCGTCTGGATCAAACAATGTATGAAGACAATGCAACAAATGGGAAGAAATATGAAGCTTCTTGATTGATGGATCAATCATTCAATATGCAGTCTTCTCAAGGTTAGTCGTGTCACTCTTGTAAATTTAATTTCTTTAATCACCGCAACATCTCTCTTTATTCATCTTTTACCATTTATTTTTTAGTTTTCGAGATATTGAATTTTGTCGTCAAAATATAATCTCTTTCGTATGCTTATTATTTTTATTTTTTATCGATTGTCTTTTGGGTTTATAACTTTGTAGTTTTTTCTTTTTATTTTATTGATTTATGTCTTCTATTTGCCGCGAAAATGAGATTTTAGCTTTTATGGTTACATGTTTGATAAATTAGAAGTTTGAACTTGTCCCTAGAAGTCCCTTGATGCGTAACATAATATTTGAACCTATTTGGTTGTAAATTCGGTAAATATAAAGTATTGGGATGACCCGTTGTCGCGAAAACGCGATTTTATCCTTTATGGTTACAAGTTTGATAAATGGGAAGGTTGAACGTGTCCCTTGATTTAAAACACGATGTGAACCTATTTGGTTTTGTATTCTGTTAAATCCAAGTATTGGAATGACCTTTGTCGCGAAAATGAGATTTTGTTCTATATGGTTACAAGTTTGATGAATTTGAAGGTTGAACTTGTCCTTCGATGTCCTTTGATGCGAAACATGATATTTGGTTTTAAATTCGGTAAACTGAAAGTAATGAGATGACCCTTGTCGTGAAAACGAGATTTTAGCTTATATGGTTACAAGTTTGATAAATATGAATGTTGACCATGTCCCTCGATATCCTTTGATGCGAAACATGATATGTGAACCTATTTGGTTTCATATTCGGTAAAATGAAAGTATTGGAATGACCCATGTCGCGAAAATGAGTTTTTGGTCTATATGCCTACAAGTTTGATAAATGGGAAGTTTGAACTTGTCCCTTGATGTCCCTGGATGCAAACATGATATGTGAAGCTATTTGGTTTTGTATACGGTAAAATGAAAGTATTGGAATGACTCTTGTCGCGAAAATGAGATTTTGGTCTATATATATGCCTACAAGTTTGATAAATGGGAAGTTTGAACTTGTCTCTTGATGTCCCTGAATGCAAACGTGATATGTGAACCTATTTGGTTTTGTATTCGGTAAAATGAAAGTATTGGAATGACCCTTGTCGCAAAAATGAGATTTTGGTCTATATGCCTACAAGTTCGATAAATGGGAAGTTTGAACTTGTCCCTTGATGTCCCTGGATGCAAACGTGATATGTGAACCTATTTAGTTTAGTATTCGGTAAAATGAGAGTATTGGAATGACCCTTGTTGCGAAAATGGGATTTTGGTATATATGCCTACAAGTTTGATGAATGGGATGTTTGAACTTATCCCTTGATGCGAAACATGATATGAGAACCTATTTGGTTTTATATTCGGTAAAATGAAAGTATTGGAATGACTATGTCAGGAAAATGAGATTTTAGCCTATATGGTTAGAAGTTTGATATAGTTTGAACTTGTCCCTTGATGTTCCTTAGTATGAAACATGATATGTGAACCTATTTGGTTTTGTATTCGGTAAAATGGAAGTATTGGAATGATCCTTATCGCAAAAATGAGATTTTAACCTATATGGTTAAAAGCTTGATAAATATAAATGTTGAATTTGTCCCTCGATGTCCTTTGATGCATAACATAATATTTGAACCTATTTGGCTCTAAATTTGGTAAACAGAGAGTAATAAGATGACCCTTGTCGCAAAAACGAGATTTTCGCTTATATGGTTACAAGTTTGATAAGTACGAAGGCTGAACATGTCCCTCGATGTTCCTTGATGCGAAACATGATATGTGAACCTTTTCAGTTTCGTATTCGGTAAAATGAAAGTATTGAAATGTCCCTTGTCGTGAAAACGAGATTTGAGCCTATATGGTTACAATTTTGATAAATATGAAGGTTGAACTTGTTCCTCGATGTCCCTTGATTTAAAACATGATATGTGAAGCTATTTGGTTTTGTATTCGGTAAAATGAAAGTATTGGAATGTCTCTTGTCGCGAAAATGAGATTTTGGTCTATATGCCTACAAGTTTGATAAATGGGAAGTTTGAACTTGTCCCTTGATGTCCCTGGATGCAAACGTGATATGTGAACCTATTTGGTTTTGTATTCGGTAAAATGAAAGTATTGGAATGACCTTTGTCGCGAAAATGAGATTTTGGTCTATATGCCTACAAGTTCGATAAATGGGAAGTTTGAACTTGTCCCTTGATGTCCCTGGATGCAAACATGATATGTGAACCTATTTGGTTTTGTATTCGGTAAAATGAAAGTCTTGGAATGACCCTTGTCGCGAAAATGATATTTTGGTATATATGCCTACAAGTTTGATGAATGGGATGTTTGAACTTATCCCTTGATGCGAAACATGATATGAGAACCTATTTGGTTTTGTATTCGGTAAAATGAAAGTATTGGAATGACTATGTCAGGAAAATGAGATTTTAGCCTATATGGTTAAAAGCTTGATAAATATAAATGTTGAATTTGTCCCTCGATGTCCTTTGGTGCATAACATAATATTTGAACCTATTTGGCTTTAAATTTGGTAAACAGAGAGTAATGAGATGACCCTTGTCGCAAAAACGAGATTTTTGCTTATATGGTTACAAGTTTGATAAATACGAAGGCTGAACACGTCCCTCGATGTTCCTTGATGCGAAACATGATATGTGAACCTTTTTGGTTTCGTATTCGGTAAAATGAAAGTATTGAAATGTCCCTTGTCGTGAAAACGAGATTTGAGCCTATATGGTTACAATTTTGATAAATATGAAGGTTGAACTTGTCCCTCGATGTCCCTTGATTTAAAACATGATATTTGAACCTATTTGGTTTTAAATTCGGTAAAATGAAACTATTGAAATGACCCTTGTTGCGAAAATGAGATTTTAGCTTATATGGTTACAAGTTTGATAAATGGGAAGTTTGAACTTGTCCCTTAACGTCCCTTTTTGCGAAACAAGATATTTGAACTTATTTTGTTTTAAATTTGGTAAATTCAACACATGCGTTTTCGCTACTATCATATTGTGTCTCGATGACTCTTGTACCGAAAATGATATTTTAGCATTTATGGTTACAAAAATGATAAATGAGAAGGTTGAATTTGTACCTTGATGTCCCTTGATGCGAAACATGATTTTTAAGCCGAGTTTGTTTGGATATCGGTAAACTGGAAGTATGAGAATGTGGCTCAAAGATGCTCAATCCGAAAATTATTTGAACCTAGTTTATTATAAATTTGATAAATAGGAAAGATAATATTTTGTTTCGATGACACTTGACGCGAAAATGCGATATTTGAGCATAAACATTTTTAAACTTTAATTTGGAAGTATGAGTTTTGTCTTCTATTATAATGATTTTTGATGACCCTTGACGCGAAAATTGAAAACTTTATTATAAGTTTGATAAATGGGAAGGTTGAACTTGTCCCTCTATGTCAGTTGATGTGAAACTTGATTTTTAAGCATAGTTAATTCTAAATTCGGTAATTTGGAAGTATGACAATGTGCGTTTATGACCCTTGTTTTGAAGTTTGATAACGAAGGTTGAACTTGTCAGTTGATACGAAACTTGATATTTAAGGCTAGTTGGTTTTAAATTCGGTAAATTGAAAGCATAAGAATGTGCCTTAATGACCCTTGTTTCGAAAATCGATCGATAGTGGTTAAATATTTCAGCTTGCCTGTAGGCCTTTGAATTTGATAGTCAAGAGTTAGACTTGGATCTTTCAAGTTTGGATGCTACAATGATTGCTGCAGTTTTTAGGTAAGAATGCTTAATTTGCCTCTCTTCCCATTTGCATCTATACCCTTTTTTCTTTTTGTCTGCTTAGTATAGAATTTTTGTTCTTTCCAATTCTTTCCTGCTATGGTTTTTAACTCCTTGTATCTGAAAGGAATACAATGTCCTGCAATTATAAGTATGTTAGATTTATAAATGATATTTTTTTAATGGTGTTGAATAATCATCTTTCCACAGTTATTATATTTCGACCATGAAGAAAACGTGGCGCAACTGTTGCACTCCAGGTATACATCATTTTCTCCTCTGTGTGAACACGTTGTGTTTTTTTTCAACTAAGGAAATATGTCTAATGTAATGTGAAGTCCTTGAATGTTAGTGACTCTCTTGTTACTATTTAATACATACATTATTTTTTCATTTTTTGAAATCTGAACATCATCTGTCGTTAATTATTAGTGATGTAGTAAGGTTGTGTAAAAAATGGGACACCCTCTGCAGCAAAGTATTTTCTTGGCTTTCCTGTTAATCGTCTGGATCAAACAATGTATGAAGACAATGCAACAAATGGGAAGAAATATGAAGCTTCTTGATTGATGGATCAATCATTCAATATGCAGTCTTCTCAAGGTTAGTCGTGTCACTCTTGTAAATTTAATTTCTTTAATCACCGCAACATCTCTCTTTATTCATCTTTTACCATTTGTTTTTTAGTTTTCGAGATATTGAATTTTGTCGTCAAAATATAATCTCTTTCGTATGCTTATTATTTTTATTTTTTATTGATTGTCTTTTGGGTTTATAACTTTGTAGTTTTTTCTTTTTATTTTATTGATTTATGTCTTCTATTTGCCGCGAAAATGAGATTTTAGCTTTTATGGTTACATGTTTGATAAATTGGAAGTTTGAACTTGTCCCTAGAAGTCCCTTGATGCGTAACATAATATTTGAACCTATTTGGTTGTAAATTCGGTAAATATAAAGTATTGGGATGACCCGTTGTCGCGAAAACGCGATTTTATCCTTTATGGTTACAAGTTTGATAAATGGGAAGGTTGAACGTGTCCCTTGATTTAAAACACGATGTGAACCTATTTGGTTTTGTATTCTGTTAAATCCAAGTATTGGAATGACCTTTGTCGCGAAAATGAGATTTTGTTCTATATGGTTACAAGTTTGATGAATTTGAAGGTTGAACTTGTCCTTCGATGTCCTTTGATGCGAAACATGATATTTGGTTTTAAATTCGGTAAACTGAAAGTAATGAGATGACCCTTGTCGCGAAAACGAGATTTTAGCTTATATGGTTACAAGTTTGATAAATATGAATGTTGACCTTGTCCCTCGATATCCTTTGATGCGAAACATGATATGTGAACCTATTTGGTTTCATATTCGGTAAAATGAAAGTATTGGAATGACCCATGTCGCGAAAATGAGTTTTTGGTCTATATGCCTACAAGTTTGATAAATGGGAAGTTTGAACTTGTCCCTTGATGTCCCTGGATGCAAACATGATATGTGAAGCTATTTGGTTTTGTATACGGTAAAATGAAAGTATTGGAATGACTCTTGTCGCGAAAATGAGATTTTGGTCTATATATATGCCTACAAGTTTGATAAATGGGAAGTTTGAACTTGTCTCTTGATGTCCCTGAATGCAAACGTGATATGTGAACCTATTTGGTTTTGTATTCGGTAAAATGAAAGTATTGGAATGACCCTTGTCGCAAAAATGAGATTTTGGTCTATATGCCTACAAGTTCGATAAATGGGAAGTTTGAACTTGTCCCTTGATGTCCCTGGATGCAAACGTGATATGTGAACCTATTTAGTTTAGTATTCGGTAAAATGAGAGTATTGGAATGACCCTTGTTGCGAAAATGGGATTTTGGTATATATGCCTACAAGTTTGATGAATGGGATGTTTGAACTTATCCCTTGATGCGAAACATGATATGAGAACCTATTTGGTTTTATATTCGGTAAAATGAAAGTATTGGAATGACTATGTCAGGAAAATGAGATTTTAGCCTATATGGTTAGAAGTTTGATATAGTTTGAACTTGTCCCTTGATGTTCCTTAGTATGAAACATGATATGTGAACCTATTTGGTTTTGTATTCGGTAAA
Source organism: Medicago sativa (assembly GCF_051527215.1). NCBI lineage: Eukaryota > Viridiplantae > Streptophyta > Magnoliopsida > Fabales > Fabaceae > Medicago > Medicago sativa. The sequence continues at coordinate 53,540,991 of NC_140749.1, forward strand.
ATGGAAGTATTGGAATGATCCTTATCGCAAAAATGAGATTTTAACCTATATGGTTAAAAGCTTGATAAATATAAATGTTGAATTTGTCCCTCGATGTCCTTTGATGCATAACATAATATTTGAACCTATTTGGCTCTAAATTTGGTAAACAGAGAGTAATAAGATGACCCTTGTCGCAAAAACGAGATTTTCGCTTATATGGTTACAAGTTTGATAAATACGAAGGCTGAACATGTCCCTCGATGTTCCTTGATGCGAAACATGATATGTGAACCTTTTCAGTTTCGTATTCGGTAAAATGAAAGTATTGAAATGTCCCTTGTCGTGAAAACGAGATTTGAGCCTATATGGTTACAATTTTGATAAATATGAAGGTTGAACTTGTTCCTCGATGTCCCTTGATTTAAAACATGATATGTGAAGCTATTTGGTTTTGTATTCGGTAAAATGAAAGTATTGGAATGTCTCTTGTCGCGAAAATGAGATTTTGGTCTATATGCCTACAAGTTTGATAAATGGGAAGTTTGAACTTGTCCCTTGATGTCCCTGGATGCAAACGTGATATGTGAACCTATTTGGTTTTGTATTCGGTAAAATGAAAGTATTGGAATGACCTTTGTCGCGAAAATGAGATTTTGGTCTATATGCCTACAAGTTCGATAAATGGGAAGTTTGAACTTGTCCCTTGATGTCCCTGGATGCAAACATGATATGTGAACCTATTTGGTTTTGTATTCGGTAAAATGAAAGTATTGGAATGACCCTTGTCGCGAAAATGATATTTTGGTATATATGCCTACAAGTTTGATGAATGGGATGTTTGAACTTATCCCTTGATGCGAAACATGATATGAGAACCTATTTGGTTTTGTATTCGGTAAAATGAAAGTATTGGAATGACTATGTCAGGAAAATGAGATTTTAGCCTATATGGTTAAAAGCTTGATAAATATAAATGTTGAATTTGTCCCTCGATGTCCTTTGGTGCATAACATAATATTTGAACCTATTTGGCTTTAAATTTGGTAAACAGAGAGTAATGAGATGACCCTTGTCGCAAAAACGAGATTTTTGCTTATATGGTTACAAGTTTGATAAATACGAAGGCTGAACACGTCCCTCGATGTTCCTTGATGCGAAACATGATATGTGAACCTTTTTGGTTTCGTATTCGGTAAAATGAAAGTATTGAAATGTCCCTTGTCGTGAAAACGAGATTTGAGCCTATATGGTTACAATTTTGATAAATATGAAGGTTGAACTTGTCCCTCGATGTCCCTTGATTTAAAACATGATATTTGAACCTATTTGGTTTTAAATTCGGTAAAATGAAACTATTGAAATGACCCTTGTTGCGAAAATGAGATTTTAGCTTATATGGTTACAAGTTTGATAAATGGGAAGTTTGAACTTGTCCCTTAACGTCCCTTTTTGCGAAACAAGATATTTGAACTTATTTTGTTTTAAATTTGGTAAATTCAACACATGCGTTTTCGCTACTATCATATTGTGTCTCGATGACTCTTGTACCGAAAATGATATTTTAGCATTTATGGTTACAAAAATGATAAATGAGAAGGTTGAATTTGTACCTTGATGTCCCTTGATGCGAAACATGATTTTTAAGCCGAGTTTGTTTGGATATCGGTAAACTGGAAGTATGAGAATGTGGCTCAAAGATGCTCAATCCGAAAATTATTTGAACCTAGTTTATTATAAATTTGATAAATAGGAAAGATAATATTTTGTTTCGATGACACTTGACGCGAAAATGCGATATTTGAGCATAAACATTTTTAAACTTTAATTTGGAAGTATGAGTTTTGTCTTCTATTATAATGTTTTTTGATGACCCTTGACGCGAAAATTGAAAACTTTATTATAAGTTTGATAAATGGGAAGGTTGAACTTGTCCCTCTATGTCAGTTGATGTGAAACTTGATTTTTAAGCATAGTTAATTCTAAATTCGGTAATTTGGAAGTATGACAATGTGCGTTTATGACCCTTGTTTTGAAGTTTGATAACGAAGGTTGAACTTGTCAGTTGATACGAAACTTGATATTTAAGGCTAGTTGGTTTTAAATTCGGTAAATTGAAAGCATAAGAATGTGCCTTAATGACCCTTGTTTCGAAAATCGATCGATAGTGGTTAAATATTTCAGCTTGCCTGTAGGCCTTTGAATTTGATAGTCAAGAGTTAGACTTGGATCTTTCAAGTTTGGATGCTACAATGATTGCTGCTGTTTTTAGGTAAGAATGCTTAATTTGCCTCTCTTCCCATTTGCATCTATACCCTTTTTTCTTTTTGTCTGCTTAGTATAGAATTTTTGTTCTTTCAATTTCTTTCCTGCTATGGTTTTTAACTCCTTGTATCTGAAAGGAATACAATGTCCTGCAATTATAAGTATGTTAGATTTATAAATGATATTTTTTTAATGGTGTTGAATAATCATCTTTCCACAGTTATTATATTTCGACCATGAAGAAAACGTGGCGCAACTGTTGCACTCCAGGTATACATCATTTTCTCCTCTGTGTGAACACGTTGTGTTTTTTTTCAACTAAGGAAATATGTCTAATGTAATGTGAAGTCCTTGAATGTTAGTGACTCTCTTGTTACTATTTAATACATACATTATTTTTTCATTTTTTGAAATCTGAACATCATCTGTCGTTAATTATTAGTGATGTAGTAAGGTTGTGTAAAAAATGGGACACCCTCTGCAGCAAAGTATTTTCTTGGCTTTCCTGTTAATCGTCTGGATCAAACAATGTATGAAGACAATGCAACAAATGGGAAGAAATATGAAGCTTCTTGATTGATGGATCAATCATTCAATATGCAGTCTTCTCAAGGTTAGTCGTGTCACTCTTGTAAATTTAATTTCTTTAATCACCGCAACATCTCTCTCTATTCATCTTTTACCATTTGTTTTTTAGTTTTCGAGATATTGAATTTTGTCGTCAAAATATAATCTCTTTCGTATGCTTATTATTTTTATTTTTTATTGATTGTCTTTTGGGTTTATAACTTTGTAGTTTTTTCTTTTTATTTTATTGATTTATGTCTTCTATTTGCCGCGAAAATGAGATTTTAGCTTTTATGGTTACATGTTTGATAAATTGGAAGTTTGAACTTGTCCCTAGAAGTCCCTTGATGCGTAACATAATATTTGAACCTATTTGGTTGTAAATTCGGTAAATATAAAGTATTGGGATGACCCGTTGTCGCGAAAACGCGATTTTATCCTTTATGGTTACAAGTTTGATAAATGGGAAGGTTGAACGTGTCCCTTGATTTAAAACACGATGTGAACCTATTTGGTTTTGTATTCTGTTAAATCCAAGTATTGGAATGACCTTTGTCGCGAAAATGAGATTTTGTTCTATATGGTTACAAGTTTGATGAATTTGAAGGTTGAACTTGTCCTTCGATGTCCTTTGATGCGAAACATGATATTTGGTTTTAAATTCGGTAAACTGAAAGTAATGAGATGACCCTTGTCGCGAAAACGAGATTTTAGCTTATATGGTTACAAGTTTGATAAATATGAATGTTGACCATGTCCCTCGATATCCTTTGATGCGAAACATGATATGTGAACCTATTTGGTTTCATATTCGGTAAAATGAAAGTATTGGAATGACCCATGTCGCGAAAATGAGTTTTTGGTCTATATGCCTACAAGTTTGATAAATGGGAAGTTTGAACTTGTCCCTTGATGTCCCTGGATGCAAACATGATATGTGAAGCTATTTGGTTTTGTATTCGGTAAAATGAAAGTATTGGCATGACTCTTGGCGCGAAAATGAGATTTTCGTCTATATATATGCCTACAAGTTTGATAAATGGGAAGTTTGAACTTGTCTCTTGATGTCCCTGAATGCAAACGTGATATGTGAACCTATTTGGTTTTGTATTCGGTAAAATGAAAGTATTGGAATGACCCTTGTCGCAAAAATGAGATTTTGGTCTATATGCCTACAAGTTCGATAAATGGGAAGTTTGAACTTGTCCCTTGATGTCCCTGGATGCAAACGTGATATGTGAACCTATTTAGTTTAGTATTCGGTAAAATGAGAGTATTGGAATGACCCTTGTTGCGAAAATGGGATTTTGGTATATATGCCTACAAGTTTAATGAATGGGATGTTTGAACTTATCCCTTGATGCGAAACATGATATGAGAACCTATTTGGTTTTATATTCGGTAAAATGAAAGTATTGGAATGACTATGTCAGGAAAATGAGATTTTAGCCTATATGGTTAGAAGTTTGATATAGTTTGAACTTGTCCCTTGATGTTCCTTAGTATGAAACATGATATGTGAACCTATTTGGTTTTGTATTCGGTAAAATGGAAGTATTGGAATGATCCTTATCGCAAAAATGAGATTTTAACCTATATGGTTAAAAGCTTGATAAATATAAATGTTGAATTTGTCCCTCGATGTCCTTTGATGCATAACATAATATTTGAACCTATTTGGCTCTAAATTTGGTAAACAGAGAGTAATAAGATGACCCTTGTCGCAAAAACGAGATTTTCGCTTATATGGTTACAAGTTTGATAAATACGAAGGCTGAACATGTCCCTCGATGTTCCTTGATGCGAAACATGATATGTGAACCTTTTCAGTTTCGTATTCGGTAAAATGAAAGTATTGAAATGTCCCTTGTCGTGAAAACGAGATTTGAGCCTATATGGTTACAATTTTGATAAATATGAAGGTTGAACTTGTTCCTCGATGTCCCTTGATTTAAAACATGATATGTGAAGCTATTTGGTTTTGTATTCGGTAAAATGAAAGTATTGGAATGTCTCTTGTCGCGAAAATGAGATTTTGGTCTATATGCCTACAAGTTTGATAAATGGGAAGTTTGAACTTGTCCCTTGATGTCCCTGGATGCAAACGTGATATGTGAACCTATTTGGTTTTGTATTCGGTAAAATGAAAGTATTGGAATGACCTTTGTCGCGAAAATGAGATTTTGGTCTATATGCCTACAAGTTCGATAAATGGGAAGTTTGAACTTGTCCCTTGATGTCCCTGGATGCAAACATGATATGTGAACCTATTTGGTTTTGTATTCGGTAAAATGAAAGTATTGGAATGACCCTTGTCGCGAAAATGATATTTTGGTATATATGACTACAAGTTTGATGAATGGGATGTTTGAACTTATCCCTTGATGCGAAACATGATATGAGAACCTATTTGGTTTTGTATTCGGTAAAATGAAAGTATTGGAATGACTATGTCAGGAAAATGAGATTTTAGCCTATATGGTTAAAAGCTTGATAAATATAAATGTTGAATTTGTCCCTCGATGTCCTTTGGTGCATAACATAATATTTGAACCTATTTGGCTTTAAATTTGGTAAACAGAGAGTAATGAGATGACCCTTGTCGCAAAAACGAGATTTTTGCTTATATGGTTACAAGTTTGATAAATACGAAGGCTGAACACGTCCCTCGATGTTCCTTGATGCGAAACATGATATGTGAACCTTTTTGGTTTCGTATTCGGTAAAATGAAAGTATTGAAATGTCCCTTGTCGTGAAAACGAGATTTGAGCCTATATGGTTACAATTTTGATAAATATGAAGGTTGAACTTGTCCCTCGATGTCCCTTGATTTAAAACATGATATTTGAACCTATTTGGTTTTAAATTCGGTAAAATGAAACTATTGAAATGACCCTTGTTGCAAAAATGAGATTTTAGCTTATATGGTTACAAGTTTGATAAATGGGAAGTTTGAACTTGTCCCTTAACGTCCCTTTTTGCGAAACAAGATATTTGAACTTATTTTGTTTTAAATTTGGTAAATTCAACACATGCGTTTTCGCTACTATCATATTGTGTCTCGATGACTCTTGTACCGAAAATGATATTTTAGCATTTATGGTTACAAAAATGATAAATGAGAAGGTTGAATTTGTACCTTGATGTCCCTTGATGCGAAACATGATTTTTAAGCCGAGTTTGTTTGGATATCGGTAAACTGGAAGTATGAGAATGTGGCTCAAAGATGCTCAATCCGAAAATTATTTGAACCTAGTTTATTATAAATTTGATAAATAGGAAAGATAATATTTTGTTTCGATGACACTTGACGCGAAAATGCGATATTTGAGCATAAACATTTTTAAACTTTAATTTGGAAGTATGAGTTTTGTCTTCTATTATAATGTTTTTTGATGACCCTTGACGCGAAAATTGAAAACTTTATTATAAGTTTGATAAATGGGAAGGTTGAACTTGTCCCTCTATGTCAGTTGATGTGAAACTTGATTTTTAAGCATAGTTAATTCTAAATTCGGTAATTTGGAAGTATGACAATGTGCGTTTATGACCCTTGTTTTGAAGTTTGATAACGAAGGTTGAACTTGTCAGTTGATACGAAACTTGATATTTAAGGCTAGTTGGTTTTAAATTCGGTAAATTGAAAGCATAAGAATGTGCCTTAATGACCCTTGTTTCGAAAATCGATCGATAGTGGTTAAATATTTCAGCTTGCCTGTAGGCCTTTGAATTTGATAGTCAAGAGTTAGACTTGGATCTTTCAAGTTTGGATGCTACAATGATTGCTGCAGTTTTTAGGTAAGAATGCTTAATTTGCCTCTCTTCCCATTTGCATCTATACCCTTTTTTCTTTTTGTCTGCTTAGTATAGAATTTTTGTTCTTTCCAATTCTTTCCTGCTATGGTTTTTAACTCCTTGTATCTGAAAGGAATACAATGTCCTGCAATTATAAGTATGTTAGATTTATAAATGATATTTTTTTAATGGTGTTGAATAATCATCTTTCCACAGTTATTATATTTCGACCATGAAGAAAACGTGGCGCAACTGTTGCACTCCAGGTATACATCATTTTCTCCTCTGTGTGAACACGTTGTGTTTTTTTTCAACTAAGGAAATATGTCTAATGTAATGTGAAGTCCTTGAATGTTAGTGACTCTCTTGTTACTATTTAATACATACATTATTTTTTCATTTTTTGAAATCTGAACATCATCTGTCGTTAATTATTAGTGATGTAGTAAGGTTGTGTAAAAAATGGGACACCCTCTGCAGCAAAGTATTTTCTTGGCTTTCCTGTTAATCGTCTGGATCAAACAATGTATGAAGACAATGCAACAAATGGGAAGAAATATGAAGCTTCTTGATTGATGGATCAATCATTCAATATGCAGTCTTCTCAAGGTTAGTCGTGTCACTCTTGTAAATTTAATTTCTTTAATCACCGCAACATCTCTCTCTATTCATCTTTTACCATTTGTTTTTTAGTTTTCGAGATATTGAATTTTGTCGTCAAAATATAATCTCTTTCGTATGCTTATTATTTTTATTTTTTATTGATTGTCTTTTGGGTTTATAACTTTGTAGTTTTTTCTTTTTATTTTATTGATTTATGTCTTCTATTTGCCGCGAAAATGAGATTTTAGCTTTTATGGTTACATGTTTGATAAATTGGAAGTTTGAACTTGTCCCTAGAAGTCCCTTGATGCGTAACATAATATTTGAACCTATTTGGTTGTAAATTCGGTAAATATAAAGTATTGGGATGACCCGTTGTCGCGAAAACGCGATTTTATCCTTTATGGTTACAAGTTTGATAAATGGGAAGGTTGAACGTGTCCCTTGATTTAAAACACGATGTGAACCTATTTGGTTTTGTATTCTGTTAAATCCAAGTATTGGAATGACCTTTGTCGCGAAAATGAGATTTTGTTCTATATGGTTACAAGTTTGATGAATTTGAAGGTTGAACTTGTCCTTCGATGTCCTTTGATGCGAAACATGATATTTGGTTTTAAATTCGGTAAACTGAAAGTAATGAGATGACCCTTGTCGCGAAAACGAGATTTTAGCTTATATGGTTACAAGTTTGATAAATATGAATGTTGACCATGTCCCTCGATATCCTTTGATGCGAAACATGATATGTGAACCTATTTGGTTTCATATTCGGTAAAATGAAAGTATTGGAATGACCCATGTCGCGAAAATGAGTTTTTGGTCTATATGCCTACAAGTTTGATAAATGGGAAGTTTGAACTTGTCCCTTGATGTCCCTGGATGCAAACATGATATGTGAAGCTATTTGGTTTTGTATTCGGTAAAATGAAAGTATTGGAATGACTCTTGTCGCGAAAATGAGATTTTCGTCTATATATATGCCTACAAGTTTGATAAATGGGAAGTTTGAACTTGTCTCTTGATGTCCCTGAATGCAAACGTGATATGTGAACCTATTTGGTTTTGTATTCGGTAAAATGAAAGTATTGGAATGACCCTTGTCGCAAAAATGAGATTTTGGTCTATATGCCTACAAGTTCGATAAATGGGAAGTTTGAACTTGTCCCTTGATGTCCCTGGATGCAAACGTGATATGTGAACCTATTTAGTTTAGTATTCGGTAAAATGAGAGTATTGGAATGACCCTTGTTGCGAAAATGGGATTTTGGTATATATGCCTACAAGTTTAATGAATGGGATGTTTGAACTTATCCCTTGATGCGAAACATGATATGAGAACCTATTTGGTTTTATATTCGGTAAAATGAAAGTATTGGAATGACTATGTCAGGAAAATGAGATTTTAGCCTATATGGTTAGAAGTTTGATATAGTTTGAACTTGTCCCTTGATGTTCCTTAGTATGAAACATGATATGTGAACCTATTTTGTTTTGTATTGATAGAGCCAAACCGCAAGCGCACGGCCTATCGAAGTAATAGTAGTAAGTAGAGTATCGTTCCGCTAGGGAGTTGGTCAATTTAATTAACTTTTAATGAATGATTAGAGGAGAGAAAGTTGATTAGAAAGGGTTTGATTGCTGAAGGTAAAAACAATAATAATAAAGGGGCCTTAGGATCATTGGTTCATCTTAATAACTAATCCTTCACTAGACAAAACCTAAACTTCTAATTTCATGGTTTACACACTAATTTCTAAAGACCGGTTTCCCTTAGCCCCTCACCTTTCCGATGAAAGTCCGGTGAGAGTTTACTTCTAGCAACCAAGCCTATTTCACTGACATGATTACTAGAAGATGCATAGAGGATTGAAACTACTCTTTGTCTCAATAGTTGCAAAGACTATTTCACTGTTTTGCAACTATTGTCTAGATTCACTTGTTCCAACATCAAGACTCCGCTCTCGCTTTATGAATTGATGTTTGGGATGATGGATTAACGATTATCAAACCCTCCGCTTTCGCTTCCACAGTTTGATAATTGTTAATCCACGTTAAGACGGTGAATCTAGATTAGAAATTAGGGTTACATAGAAATTAGGGTTTAGACATGTTTTGTTTAGGACTGAGTCATTAGACTCCCCAATAATCCTAAGACTAAGAAGTCTACTCACTCATGTTCATCGTAGACATGGAGGAAGAAGAGAGAAATACGGTAAAATAAATTGCAAAGAAAGTAAAAGAGAAATAAAAGACTTTTATTAAAATTGCAATTGAAATAAACAAAGTAAAGGATGATTGTTTATGGTGGAGAGCTACTCTATTTATAGCTTTACATTCGACTTAGAAACTAAGCAACTAAAAGGATAAAACGGTAAAGCTGCAACAGGGTAACTTGGCCTTGAAGAAAAAGCAGCAAAAGTGGTTCTGGGGACGGGCACGGCCGTGCCACATGTTGGCACGGGCCGTGCCAAGCTTCTGGTAAGGGGAAATGTATTTTTGCCCCGTATCTTCGTATTCTTGCGCTGTATTTTGCTCCAGTCCTCTTTCTTTTGCTCCAAGGCACCTTCCACCATATATTTATTCCTAAAATAAAATAAAACACAATTTGAAGTAAAATATTCTAAACTAAAATAAAATGCAATAAAATAAAATCAAATCTAAAATAAAACTAAACTAAATAAGGCAATAAATAATACTATCTATGACTCATCAAACTCCCCCACACTTGAATCTTTGCTTGTCCTCAAGCAAAAGGCAGCAAGCATAGCAGCAACGAAGATTGATTTATGGCAATATTAAGAACATAAGTCTCAAAGAAAGGTTTTGCCTCAAGTACACTAATTTCAATTTCAAACACTTCTCATGAACCTATTCTACCCAACATCAAGTCTCAAGTGAGTGTGTGTGTGCAGTCCAACCCTTTTCTTGCTCCTGTATAAGACAGATATTATGAGGAATAGGTTCTATCCCTAGTGCTAAAGTAACCGAGAAAAGTCCTTTCTTGATTTCATATAAGAGTGATGGGAATTTGAGTTAAAATTAGATATAACAATTAAGCACAAAGGGGCTGCAGATGCTTAGGGGCTATCTATCCTCGTAGGAAGTCTTCTCGGATGTAATTGTCCTTTCCCCCTAGATTCAAAATCACCCTAAGCAGTGCTGCAAAATTATTTATTTGTTTCATCTCCGCGTAGGAAGTCTTTTTGGATGTAATTGTCCTTTCCCCCTAGCATTGATGAATTTGTTTCACTTTAAGTTCAAATTAAGGAGTCACCACCACAATTAGGAAGTTAGGATGTAATTGTCCTTTCCCCCATATGTTGGTGCCATTCTCCCGCCCCATTTAACATTAACAAATTAATAAGAATATAACAATTAAGAACAATTTGATTAATTTTCCCACACAAACTTATACTACTTTTACTCTTAAGACTTTAAAGGGTCTAAGTTAACACTAAAGATAGAACGTGTTCCTTAAAATACCTATTCATACATTTACTCAAGGATTGCAACTGGGTGCTTTTCTCATTGGAGAATTTTCACAATAAAACATGATATGGGTATAGCAAGAACATAAGAAACACAAGAAACTATTTTCATGTACAAGAAGCAACCTTTAGAGAAGAGACAAAACAAAAATTTTCATGCCATATTTATATTAAAAACAAGCTACTTAGTCATGCCTCTTGCTATAAAAACAAAACAAAAGAATAAAGTTCAAGGGAGTTTGGACACTACGACTCTAGACACTTTATTAGGCCCCCCCCACACTTAGGGGAAGCATTGTCCTCAATGATTCAAAAGAAAAAGAAATTAAAAGAAGAAGAAGAAGTAAGAAGAAGATGGAGTAGAAGAGGTAGAAGAAGAGGGGGAGAAAGAGTGAAGAGAAAAGAAGAGAGGGAAGAGGAAAGCTCACATTTTATTGAGGTCCGTAAGGAGGACCTTGGAGGTTGAATTGGTGCATCATCCTTCGGAGCATTTCATTGTTTTCTTCCGACAAGCGGTTGCCTCTTTGGACATCATTTCGTAGCCCCAAAAGTTCCACACCTTGCCTTTGTTGCTCGGTGCTTATCCTCTCCACCTCAGTTTGCATCCATGCCCATCTTTCATCATTATTAAGTTCTCCGGCATTATGGTCATGGTGCTCCTCCTCATGGTGCAAGTTAGCACCTTCTCCTTCATCATGTTGCTCAGGTACCTGTTCATTATCAACATACAACAAATTCTCCTCCACCGCGGTGTTAGTCCGAGATGGGTTAGGAAGCAAAAATAGAATAGGCACATTGAGTTTAAGGGCATATTGCATGGGTGGATGATGTGTGATAAATTTCATAGAGATTAATGTCTCTATGTTAAGCCTATTGTTGCCCTGAATTTCATTTATCCCCTCCTCCTCGCTTACTCCAAACTTCCTAGCAATGAACGTAATAACACCTCCCACCACTATGTCAGCTACAAGATTAGGCTTAGTTCCTATTGATGCGAGGTAGTCAAGTATGTAAAAACAAGTATTCACGGGATTATTAGTAAGCATAGCCCAAAGCATAAAGATTTCATCCGTCCTACATGTTCCTACTTCTTTCCTACCCCAAATGGTACAAGCCATTACTCACTGAAGGTACCTAAGGACTGGGTTGTGGATGTTACTAGCCTTGTTGGATCGTGGAACATATTGGTTTCTACCGGTGATGCGTGTCCAAAAGCTAGCAGGGTTATAGTCTTCCGGCTTTAGAGCTTGATTCCAAGAGTCATGGATGAACCCCGCATTTGCGAAGCCCATTTCATTGCAAAAATTTTCAAGGGACATCTCGTAATCAATATTCAAAAGCCGGAAGGAGACTCTATGATCGGGGTCATCTAAATTCAACTTATCTTTCGTGAATTGTATAGAACTTAAAAACTCATAAGTAAAATTTTCATACCCTCTCATAGGACTAAGCAGCTCACCCCATCCTAATCTATTCAGCAATTCAAAAGCATTGTCCCTAATCCCTAAAGTATTCATAGTAGGAGGATGAGGGTACCTACAAGGATGCAAAGGTTTAGAGATAAGGATTTTATACCTTTCTTTTTGGTTGTTATCCTTGAAGGTGATGCCATGATTCTTTGCCGGTGCTCTTTTCTTTGACGGTGGTCCTCCGGAGGATGTTGCCGGTTCCTTGCCGCTCCTTCGTGAAGCCATTAGAACTTTGACCTTGGTTTGACTTTGGGGTTTTGGTGAAGGTTAGGGTTTTGATGAGAATTTGAGTGGAAAGGGTTGGTTTTGGAATGGGGTTGATGTTTGAGTAAGGTTTATGGGTTTAGTTATGGAGATTGGTTGAGGTTTTGTGGTGATTGGGTTAGGTTTTGAAGGATTAGGGTTTTGGTGAATTATGGGTTTGGGTGGATGAAAGTTGTTTTTGATTGGTGATTTTTGTTTTGGATGAAGTTTGTGATTGATTGGTGAAAGAATGGAGTAGATTGATGAAGAATTGAGTGAGATATGGAGGTTTGAAGGTTTGAAGGTTATGGAGGTTTAGAGAGAAGTTTGAAGGTAGAGAGAGGTTTGTGGTTTGAGAATGAATGGAGAAGAAGAAGAAAAATTTGGTTTAAAAAGGCCAGAACACGGGCACGGCCGTGCCAACCTTGGCACGGGCCGTGCCAACTTTCTGTGGCTCCCAACCTTCTTTTCTTCAAATACACTGGCACGGCCGTGCCAGATCCAGCACGGGCCGTGCCAACACTCTGGTCAGAGGGACTTCAAAATTTTTCATTTTCTTGATTTTTCTCGAATCATACTTGGACAATTACCTACAAAACAAATTAAAACAAAGAAAAACAAAACAAAAACAATTAAATGCGTGGGTTGCCTCCCACGAAGCGCTCTTTTAATGTCATTAGCTTGACGGTTAGAAAGAGTCCTTAGAATGGATCAAAGATATCATGTTGTGTAGATGGCGCTATAAAACGTTCTTTCACAACATGATCGTTAAGCATGCAACAAGAGTAAAGAGCGGGACCTTTCATAACGTTTTCCAACTCAAATCCTACCATCTTATCACTCACTTGAAAGACGATCCTACCAAGTTTCATGGTAGAACGATCAGCTATTTTTAATTCCATCTCGGTAGGTTTCAACTCTCCTATCCCTATCCTTTTAAGCAGGGACAAAGGCAGCAAACTAACACTAGCTCCTAAGTCACATAAGGCTTTGTTTATGGATTCATTCCCAATTTCACATGGTATGGCAAAGCTACCTGGATCTCTAAGCTTAGGGGGTGCTTCTTGGATGATTGCACTAGTTTCCTTAGCCAAGGCTATTGTCTCATTATGCTCTATAGCCCTTTTCTTTGAAAAAATTTCCTTTAAAAACTTGGCATAAAGAGGCATCCTAGACAAAGCTTCAGCAAAGGGAAGTTTAATGCAAATCTTCCTAAGTATGTTAACAAATTTTTCAAATTTACCCTCTAGTTTAAGCTTTTCGGGATTTAAGGGGGATGGAGTTTTGTTTTCTTCAAGTGGTTTAGCTTCTTCTATCACAACTTTATCACCTAAGGGCTTGACATTTTCTTTCCCAATGTTTTTAACCTTAGCAAAAGTTTCACCTAACTTACTACCCCTAAAAGATATGACATTAACTTGGGCTTTGGGGTTGGCTTCGGTTTGACCAGGAAAGATTCCCGGTGTTTGGGAAGATGTAGCCACTTGTTGGGCTATTTGGGCGATTTGTGTTTCAAGCATTTTAGAGTGAGTAGCAATAGAATCAACCTTGGTATTGAGCTTGGAAAGAGAATCATTCAGAAATCCAGTTTGGTTTTTAAGTTCTTGGAGTTGTTTGTTTTGGTTGGCAATAGAATTTTCCAACAAAATTTCCAAATTGGATTTTTGAGTGAATCTTTGGTTGTTTGCATAACCGGGTGGTGCTACTTGTCCATAGAGATTTTGGTTTTTATAAAAATTTTGATTTTGTCGCATCCCTTGGTTGTATTGAGCATAATTCATTTGCTCAACACCATTAGTAGCACTACCTAGTTGGCAATCAACACCAGCATGACCAGCTATACCACATATTTCACAAGAAGGAGTAGATGCAGAATTGATAGCACTAACATTGAATTTTTCAAGTTTTTCAGTTAGTGTATCAATTTTAGAGGCAAGGTGATCATAGTTAGAGACTTCGTGTATACCTGCCTCCTTTTTGGAGGATGAAGAACTAGAGATGGCTCTCTCGTCGGTCCATTTGTAATGATTTTGAGCCATGTCTTCAATTAGGGCATACGCCTCCGTGTAGTTTTTGTTCATAAGTGCTCCACCTGCAGCTGCATCAACAGACATCTTAGTGGTATAAGACAAGCCATTATAAAAAGTGTGGACTATAAGCCACTTCTCTAGGCCATGGTGGGGACAAAGTCTTAGCATTTCTTTGAAACGCTCCCACGCCTCATAGAGAGATTCCCCATCTTTTTGATTGAACCGTGTGATTTGGTCTCTAAGTTTAGCGGTTTTAGATGGTGGAAAGAAACGGGCAAGGAATGCTTGCCTCATCTGATCCCATGAAGTAATGGAACCGACTTCGAGGGAATGGAACCAAGCGCTAGCTCTATCCCTTAAGGAAAAGGGAAAGAGATGAAGTCTTACGGCCTCTTGGTTCTCCTTCATGGTTCCACTAATTCGTAGGAAAACAGAGATGTGAAGATTGGGATCCTCTATGGGGGATCCCGAGAATTGGTTTTGCTGCACCAAGTTAAGTAGGGCAGGCTTGATTTCAAAGTTGTCATCCTCAACCGTTGGGTACACAATAACAGCTTGTGGCTCAGCCGTAGACGGCGTTGCATACTCTTTGAGAGTGCGATTGGCCATGGCGGTGTTATTTTGTGCTGCTCTCCTCCTTCTATGTAAGAACCTTTCGATCTCGGGTATGAATACCGCTTGATTTCTAGTTCTTCGCATACAAGGTTGAGAACCCAAGAAGTTAACGATAACAGAAAAATAAAAAGTTTAAAAAAATAAAAAGAAAAAGAAAAGAGAAAGAAGAAGAGAGAATTCTAATCACTAAGAAAAAGCTAATCAAATTAGTTAACTCCCCGGCAACGGCGCCAAAAACTTGATAGAGCCAAACCGCAAGCGCACGGCCTATCGAAGTAATAGTAGTAAGTAGAGTATCGTTCCGCTAGGGAGTTGGTCAATTTAATTAACTTTTAATGAATGATTAGAGGAGAGAAAGTTGATTAGAAAGGGTTTGATTGCTGAAGGTAAAAACAATAATAATAAAGGGGCCTTAGGATCATTGGTTCATCTTAATAACTAATCCTTCACTAGACAAAACCTAAACTTCTAATTTCATGGTTTACACACTAATTTCTAAAGACCGGTTTCCCTTAGCCCCTCACCTTTCCGATGAAAGTCCGGTGAGAGTTTACTTCTAGCAACCAAGCCTATTTCACTGACATGATTACTAGAAGATGCATAGAGGATTGAAACTACTCTTTGTCTCAATAGTTGCAAAGACTATTTCACTGTTTTGCAACTATTGTCTAGATTCACTTGTTCCAACATCAAGACTCCGCTCTCGCTTTATGAATTGATGTTTGGGATGATGGATTAACGATTATCAAACCCTCCGCTTTCGCTTCCACAGTTTGATAATTGTTAATCCACGTTAAGACGGTGAATCTAGATTAGAAATTAGGGTTACATAGAAATTAGGGTTTAGACATGTTTTGTTTAGGACTGAGTCATTAGACTCCCCAATAATCCTAAGACTAAGAAGTCTACTCACTCATGTTCATCGTAGACATGGAGGAAGAAGAGAGAAATACGGTAAAATAAATTGCAAAGAAAGTAAAAGAGAAATAAAAGACTTTTATTAAAATTGCAATTGAAATAAACAAAGTAAAGGATGATTGTTTATGGTGGAGAGCTACTCTATTTATAGCTTTACATTCGACTTAGAAACTAAGCAACTAAAAGGATAAAACGGTAAAGCTGCAACAGGGTAACTTGGCCTTGAAGAAAAAGCAGCAAAAGTGGTTCTGGGGACGGGCACGGCCGTGCCACATGTTGGCACGGGCCGTGCCAAGCTTCTGGTAAGGGGAAATGTATTTTTGCCCCGTATCTTCGTATTCTTGCGCTGTATTTTGCTCCAGTCCTCTTTCTTTTGCTCCAAGGCACCTTCCACCATATATTTATTCCTAAAATAAAATAAAACACAATTTGAAGTAAAATATTCTAAACTAAAATAAAATGCAATAAAATAAAATCAAATCTAAAATAAAACTAAACTAAATAAGGCAATAAATAATACTATCTATGACTCATCATGTATTCGGTAAAATGGAAGTATTGGAATGATCCTTATCGCAAAAATGAGATTTTAACCTATATGGTTAAAAGCTTGATAAATATAAATGTTGAATTTGTCCCTCGATGTCCTTTGATGCATAACATAATATTTGAACCTATTTGGCTCTAAATTTGGTAAACAGAGAGTAATAAGATGACCCTTGTCGTAAAAACGAGATTTTCGCTTATATGGTTACAAGTTTGATAAATACGAAGGCTGAACATGTCCCTCGATGTTCCTTGATGCGAAACATGATATGTGAACCTTTTCGGTTTCGTATTCGGTAAAATGAAAGTATTGAAATGTCCCTTGTCGTGAAAACGAGATTTGAGCCTATATGGTTACAATTTTGATAAATATGAAGGTTGAACTTGTTCCTCGATGTCCCTTGATTTAAAACATGATATGTGAACCTATTTGGTTTTGTATTCGGTAAAATGAAAGTATTGGAATGTCTCTTGTCGCGAAAATGAGATTTTGGTCTATATGCCTACAAGTTCGATAAATGGGAAGTTTGAACTTGTCCCTTGATGTCCCTGGATGCAAACATGATATGTGAACCTATTTGGTTTTGTATTCGGTAAAATGAAAGTATTGGAATGACCCTTGTCGCGAAAATGAGATTTTGGTATATATGCCTACAAGTTTGATGAATGGGATGTTTGAACTTATCCCTTGATGCGAAACATGATATGAGAACCTATTTGGTTTTGTATTCGGTAAAATGAAAGTATTGGAATGACTATGTCAGGAAAATGAGATTTTAGCCTATATGGTTAAAAGCTTGATAAATATAAATGTTGAATTTGTCCCTCGATGTCCTTTGATGCATAACATAATATTTGAACCTATTTGGCTTTAAATTTGGTAAACAGAGAGTAATGAGATGACCCTTGTCGCAAAAACGAGATTTTTGCTTATATGGTTACAAGTTTGATAAATACGAAGGCTGAACACGTCCCTCGATGTTCCTTGATGCGAAACATGATATGTGAACCTTTTTGGTTTCGTATTCGGTAAAATGAAAGTATTGAAATGTCCCTTGTCGTGAAAACGAGATTTGAGCCTATATGGTTACAATTTTGATAAATATGAAGGTTGAACTTGTCCCTCGATGTCTCTTGATTTAAAACATGATATTTGAACCTATTTGGTTTTAAATTCGGTAAAATGAAACTATTGAAATGACCCTTGTTGCGAAAATGAGATTTTAGCTTATATGGTTACAAGTTTGATAAATGGGAAGTTTGAACTTGTCCCTTAACGTCCCTTTTTGCGAAACATGATATTTGAACTTCTTTTGTTTTAAATTTGGTAAATTCAACACATGCATTTTCTCTACTATCATATTGTGTCTCGATGACTCTTGTACCGAAAATGATATTTTAGCATTTATGGTTACAAAAATGATAAATGAGAAGGTTGAATTTGTACCTTGATGTCCCTTGATGCGAAACATGATTTTTAAGCCGAGTTTGTTTGAATATCGGTAAACTGGAAGTATGAGAATGTGGCTCAAAGATGCTCAATCCGAAAATTATTTGAACCTAGTTTATTATAAATTTGATAAATAGGAAAGATAATATTTTGTTTCGATGACACTTGACGCGAAAATGCGATATTTGAACATAAACATTTTTAAACTTTAATTTGGAAGTATGAGTTTTGTCTTCTATTATAATGTTTTTTGATGACCCTTGACGCGAAAATTGAAAACTTTATTATAAGTTTGATAAATGGGAAGGTTGAACTTGTCCCTCTATGTCAGTTGATGTGAAACTTGATTTTTAAGCATAGTTAATTCTAAATTCGGTAATTTGGAAGTATGACAATGTGCGTTTATGACCCTTGTTTTGAAGTTTGATAACGAAGGTTGAACTTGTCAGTTGATACGAAACTTGATATTTAAGGCTAGTTGGTTTTAAATTCGGTAAATTGAAAGCATAAGAATGTGCCTTAATGACCCTTGTTTCGAAAATCGATCGATAGTGGTTAAATATTTCAGCTTGCCTGTAGGCCTTTGAATTTGATAGTCAAGAGTTAGACTTGGATCTTTCAAGTTTGGATGCTACAATGATTGCTGCAGTTTTTAGGTAAGAATGCTATATTTGCCTCTCTTCCCATTTGCATCTATACCCTTTTTACTTTTTGCCTGCTTAGTATAGAATTTTTGTTCTTTCCAATTCTTTCCTGCTATGGTTTTTAACTCCTTGTATCTGAAAGGAATACAATGTCCTGCAATTATAAGTATGTTAGATTTATAAATGATATTTTTTTAATGGTGTTGAATAATCATCTTCCACAGTTATTATATTTCGACCATGAAGAAAACGTGGCGCAACTGTTGCACTCCAGGTATACATCATTTTCTCCTCTGTGTGAACACGTTGTGTTTTTTTTCAACTAAGGAAATATGTCTAATGTAATGTGAAGTCCTTGAATGTTAGTGACTCTCTTGTTACTATTTAATACATACATTATTTTTTCATTTTTTGAAATCTGAACATCATCTGTCGTTAATTATTACTGATGTAGTAAGGCTGTGTAAAAAATGGGACACCCTCTGCAGCAAAGTATTTTCTTGGCTTTCCTGTTTATCGTCTGGATCAAACAATGTATGAATACAATGCAACAAATGGGAAGAAATATGAAGCTTCTTGATTGATGGATCAATCATTCAATATGCAGTCTTCTCAAGGTTAGTCGTGTCACTCTTGTAAATTTAATTTCTTTAATCACCGCAACATCTCTCTTTATTCATCTTTTACCATTTGTTTTTTAGTTTTCGAGATATTGAATTTTGTCGTCAAAATATAATCTCTTTCGTATGCTTATTATTTTTATTTTTTATCGATTGTCTTTTGGGTTTATAACTTTGTAGTTTTTTCTTTTTATTTTATTGATTTATGTCTTCTATTTGCCGTGAAAATGAGATTTTAGCTTTTATGGTTACATGTTTGATAAATTGGAAGTTTGAACTTCTCCCTATAAGTCCCTTGATGCATAACATAATATTTGAACATATTTGGTTGTAAATTCGGTAAATATAAAGTATTGGGATGACCCGTTGTCGCGAAAACGCGATTTTATCCTTTATGGTTACAAGTTTGATAAATGGGAAGGTTGAACGTGTCCCTTGATTTAAAACATGATGTGAACCTATTTGGTTTTGTATTCTGTTAAATCCAAGTATTGGAACGACCTTTGTCGCGAAAATGAGATTTTGGCCTATATGGTTACAAGTTTGATGAATTTGAAGGTTGAACTTATCCTTCGATGTCCTTTGATGCGAAACATGATATTTGGTATTAAATTCGGTAAACAGAAAGTAATGAGATGACCCTTGTCGCGAAAACGACATTTTAGCTTATATGGTTACAAGTTTGATAAGTATGAATGTTGACCATGTCCCTCGATATCCTTTGATGCGAAACATGATATGTGAACCTATTTGGTTTCATATTTGGTAAAATGAAAGTATTGGAATGACCCATGTCGCGAAAATGAGTTTTTGGTCTATATGCCTACAAGTTTGATAAATGGGAAGTTTGAACTTGTCCCTTGATGTCCCTGTATGCAAACAAGATATGTGAAGCTATTTGGTTTTGTATTCGGTAAAATGAAAGTATTGGAATGACTCTTGTCGCGAAAATGAGATTTTGGTCTATATATATGCCTACAAGTTTGATAAATGGGAAGTTTGAACTTGTCTCTTGATGTCCCTGAATGCAAACGTGATATGTGAACCCATTTGGTTTTGTATTCGGTAAAATGAAAGTATTGGAATGACTCTTGTCGCAAATATGAGATTTTGGTCTATATGCCTACAAGTTTGATAAATGGGAAGTTTGAACTTGTCCTTTGATGTCCCTGGATGCAAACGTGATATGTGAACCTATTTGGTTTTGTATTCGGTAAAATGAAAGTATTGGAATGACCCTTGTCGCGAAAATGAGATTTTGGTATATATGCCTACAAGTTTGATGAATGGGATGTTTGAACTTATCCCTTGATGCGAAACATGATATGAGAACCTATTTGGTTTTGTATTCGGTAAAATGAAAGTATTGGAATGACTATGTCAGGAAAATGAGATTTTAGCCTATATGGTTAGAAGTTTGATATAGTTTGAACTTGTCCCTTGATGTTCCTTAGTATGAAACATGATATGTGAACCTATTTGGTTTTGTATTCGGTAAAATGGAAGTATTGGAATGATCCTTATCGCAAAAATGAGATTTTAACCTATATGGTTAAAAGCTTGATAAATATAAATGTTGAATTTGTCCCTCGATGTCCTTTGATGCATAACATAATATTTGAACCTATTTGGCTCTAAATTTGGTAAACAGAGAGTAATAAGATGACCCTTGTCGCAAAAACGAGATTTTTGCTTATATGGTTACAAGTTTGATAAATACGAAGGCTGAACATGTCCCTCGATGTTCCTTGATGCGAAACATGATATGTGAACCTTTTCGGTTTCGTATTCGGTAAAATGAAAGTATTGAAATGTCCCTTGTCGTGAAAACGAGATTTGAGCCTATATGGTTACAATTTTGATAAATATGAAGGTTGAACTTGTTCCTCGATGTCCCTTGATTTAAAACATGATATTTGAACCTATTTGGTTTTAAATTCGGTATAATGAAACTATTGAAATGACCCTTGTTGCGAAAATGAGATTTTAGCTTATATGGTTACAAGTTTGATAAATGGGAAGTTTGAACTTGTCCCTTAACGTCCCTTTTTGCGAAACATGATATTTGAACTTATTTTCTTTTAAATTTGGTAAATTCAACACATGCGTTTTCTCTACTATCATATTGTGTCTCGATGACTCTTGTACCGAAAATGATATTTTAGCATTTATGGTTACAAAAATGATAAATGAGAAGGTTGAATTTGTACCTTGATGTCCCTTGATGCGAAACATGATTTTTAAGCCGAGTTTGTTTGGATATCGGTAAACTGGAAGTATGAGAATGTGGCTCAAAGATGCTCAATCCGAAAATTATTTGAACCTAGTTTATTATAAATTTGATAAATAGGAAAGATAATATTTTGTTTCGATGACACTTGACGCGAAAATGCGATATTTGAGCATAAACATTTTTAAACTTTAATTTGGAAGTATGAGTTTTGTCTTCAATTATAATGTTTTTTGATGACCCTTGACGCGAAAATTGAAAACTTTATTATAAGTTTGATAAATGGGAAGGTTGAACTTGTCCCTCTATGTCAGTTGATGTGAAACTTGATTTTTAAGCATAGTTAATTCTAAATTCGGTAATTTGGAAGTATGACAATGTGCGTTTATGACCCTTGTTTTGAAGTTTGATAACGAAGGTTGAACTTGTCAGTTGTTACGAAACTTGATATTTAAGGCTAGTTGGTTTTAAATTCGGTAAATTGAAAGCATAAGAATGTGCCTTAATGACCCTTGTTTCGAAAATCGATCGATAGTGGTTAAATATTTCTGCTTGCCTGTAGGCCTTTGAATTTGATAGTCAAGAGTTAGACTTGGATCTTTCAAGTTTGGATGCTACAATGATTGCTGCAGTTTTTAGGTAAGAATGCTATATTTGCCTCTCTTCCCATTTGCATCTATACCCTTTTTTCTTTTTGCCTGCTTAGTATAGAATTTTTGTTCTTTCCAATTCTTTCCTGCTATGGTTTTTAACTCCTCGTATCTGAAAGGAATACAATGTCCTGCAATTATAAGTATGTTAGATTTATAAATGATATTTTTTTAATGGTGTTGAATAATCATCTTCCACAGTTATTATATTTCGACCATGAAGAAAACGTGGCGCAACTGTTGCACTCCAGGTATACATCATTTTCTCCTCTGTGTGAACACGTTGTGTTTTTTTTCAACTAAGGAAATATGTCTAATGTAATGTGAAGTCCTTGAATGTTAGTGACTCTCTTGTTACTATTTAATACATACATTATTTTTTCATTTTTTGAAATCTGAACATCATCTGTCGTTAATTATTACTGATGTAGTAAGGCTGTGTAAAAAATGGGACACCCTCTGCAGCAAAGTATTTTCTTGGCTTTCCTGTTTATCGTCTGGATCAAACAATGTATGAAGACAATGCAACAAATGGGAAGAAATATGAAGCTTCTTGATTGATGGATCAATCATTCAATATGCAGTCTTCTCAAGGTTAGTCGTGTCACTCTTGTAAATTTAATTTCTTTAATCACCGCAACATCTCTCTTTATTCATCTTTTACCATTTGTTTTTTAGTTTTCGAGATATTGAATTTTGTCGTCAAAATATAATTTCTTTCGTATGCTTATTATTTTTATTTTTTATCGATTGTCTTTTGGGTTTATAACTTTGTAGTTTTTTCTTTTTATTTTATTGATTTATGTCTTCTATTTGCCGTGAAAATGAGATTTTAGCTTTTATGGTTACATGTTTGATAAATTGGAAGTTTGAACTTCTCCCTATAAGTCCCTTGATGCATAACATAATATTTGAACATATTTGGTTGTAAATTCGGTAAATATAAAGTATTGGGATGACCCGTTGTCGCGAAAACGCGATTTTATCCTTTATGGTTACAAGTTTGATAAATGGGAAGGTTGAACGTGTCCCTTGATTTAAAACATGATGTGAACCTATTTGGTTTTGTATTCTGTTAAATCCAAGTATTGGAACGACCTTTGTCGCGAAAATGAGATTTTGGCCTATATGGTTACAAGTTTGATGAATTTGAAGGTTGAACTTATCCTTGGATGTCCTTTTATGCGAAACATGATATTTGGTATTAAATTCGGTAAAGAGAAAGTAATGAGATGACCCTTGTCGCGAAAACGAGATTTTAGCTTATATGGTTACAAGTTTGATAAATATGAATGTTGACCATGTCCCTCGATATCCTTTGATGCGAAACATGATATGTGAACCTATTTGGTTTCATATTCGGTAAAATGAAAGTATTGGAATGGCCCATGTCGCGAAAATGAGTTTTTGGTCTATATGCCTACAAATTTGATAAATGGGAAGTTTGAACTTGTCCCTTGATGTCCCTGGATGCAAACATGATATGTGAAGCTATTTGGTTTTGTATTCGGTAAAATGAAAGTATTGGAATGACTCTTGTCGCGAAAATGAGATTTTGGTCTATATATATGCCTACAAGTTTGATAAATGGGAAGTTTGAACTTGTCTCTTGATGTCCCTGAATGCAAACGTGATATGTGAACCCATTTGGTTTTGTATTCGGTAAAATGAAAGTATTGGAATGACTCTTGTCGCGAAAATGAGATTTTGGTCTATATATATGCCTACAAGTTTGATAAATGGGAAGTTTGAACTTGTCTCTTGATGTCCCTGAATGCAAACGTGATATGTGAACCTATTTGGTTTTGTATTCGGTAAAATGAAAGTATTGGAATGACTCTTGTCGCGAAAATGAGATTTTGGTTTATATGCCTACAAGTTTGATAAATGGGAAGTTTGAACTTGTCCTTTGATGTCCCTGGATGCAAACGTGATATGTGAACCTATTTGGTTTTGTATTCGGTAAAATGAAAGTATTGGAATGACCCTTGTCGCGAAAATGAGATTTTGGTATATATGCCTACAAGTTTGATGAATGGGATGTTTGAACTTATCCCTTGATGCGAAACATGATATGAGAACCTATTTGGTTTTGTATTCGGTAAAATGAAAGTATTGGAATGACTATGTCAGGAAAATGAGATTTTAGCCTATATGGTTAGAAGTTTGATATAGTTTGAACTTGTCCCTTGATGTTCCTTAGTATGAAACATGATATGTGAACCTATTTGGTTTTGTATTCGGTAAAATGGAAGTATTGGAATGATCCTTATCGCAAAAATGAGATTTTAACCTATATGGCTAAAAGCTTGATAAATATAAATGTTGAATTTGTCCCTCGATGTCCTTTGATGCATAGCATAATATTTGAACCTATTTGGCTCTAAATTTTGTAAACAGAGAGTAATAAGATGACCCTTGTCGCAAAAACGAGATTTTTGCTTATATGGTTACAAGTTTGATAAATACGAAGGCTGAACATGTCCCTCGATGTTCCTTGATGCGAAACATGATATGTGAAGCTTTTCGGTTTCGTATTCGGTAAAATGAAAGTATTGAAATGTGCCTTGTCGTGAAAACGAGATTTGAGCCTATATGGTTACAATTTTGATAAATATGAAGGTTGAACTTGTTCCTCGATGTCCCTTGATTTAAAACATGATATTTGAACCTATTTGGTTTTAAATTCGGTAAAATGAAACTATTGAAATGACCCTTGTTGCGAAAATGAGATTTTAGCTTATATGGTTACAAGTTTGATAAATGGGAAGTTTGAACTTGTCCCTTAACGTCCCTTTTTGCGAAACATGATATTTGAACTTATTTTGTTTTAAATTTGGTAAATTCAACACATGCGTTTTCTCTACTATCATATTGTGTCTCGATGACTCTTGTACCGAAAATGATATTTTAGCATTTATGGTTACAAAAATGATAAATGAGAAGGTTGAACTTGTACCTTGATGTCCCTTGATGCGAAACATGATTTTTAAGCCGAGTTTGTTTGGATATCAGTAAACTGGAAGTATGAGAATGTGGCTCAAAGATGCTCAATCCGAAAATTATTTGAACCTAGTTTATTATAAATTTGATAAATAGGAAAGATAATATTTTGTTTCGATGACACTTGACGCGAAAATGCGATATTTGAGCATAGACATTTTTAAACTTTAATTTGGAAGTATGAGTTTTGTCTTCTATTATAATCTTTTTTGATGACCCTTGACGCGAAAATTGGAAACTTTATTATAAGTTTGATAAATGGGAAGGTTGAACTTGTCCCTCTATGTCAGTTGATGTGAAAGTTGATTTTTAAGCATAGTTAATTCTAAATTCGGTAATTTGGAAGTATGACAATGTGCATTTATGACCCTTGTTTTGAAGTTTGAACTTGTCCCTAGAAGTCCCTTGATGCGTAACATAATATTTGAACCTATTTGGTTGTAAATTCGGTAAATATAAAGTATTGGGATGACCCGTTGTCGCAAAAACGCGATTTTATCCTTTATGGTTACAAGTTTGATAAATGGGAAGGTTGAACGTGTCCCTTGATTTAAAACATGATGTGAACCTATTTGGTTTTGTATTCTGTTAAATCCAAGTATTGGAATGACCTTTATCGCGAAAATGAGATTTTGGCCTATATGATTACAAGTTTGATGAATTTGAAGGTTGAACTTGTCCTTCGATGTCCTTTGATGCGAAACATGATATTTGGTTTTAAATTCGGTAAACTGAAAGTAATGAGATGACCCTTGTCGCAAAAACGAGATTTTAGCTTATATGTTTACAAGTTTGATAAATATGAATGTTGGCCTTGTCCCTCGATATCCTTTGATGCGAAACATGATATGTGAACCTATTTGGTTTCATATTCGGTAAAATGAAAGTATTGGAATGACCCATGTCGCGAAAATGAGTTTTTGGTCTATATGCCTACAAGTTTGATAAATGGGAAGTTTGAACTTGTCCCTTGATGTCCCTGGATGCAAACATGATATGTGAACCTATTTGGTTTTGTATTCGGTAAAATGAAAGTATTGGAATGACTCTTGTCCCGAAAATGAGATTTTGGTCTATATATATGCCTACAAGTTTGATAAATGGGAAGTTTGAACTTGTCTCTTGATGTTCCTGAATGCAAACGAGATATGTGAACCTATTTGGTTTTGTATTCGGTAAAATGAAAGTATTGGAATGACCCATGCCGCAAAAATGAGATTTGGGTCTATATGCCTACAAGTTCGATAAATGGGAAGTTTGAACTTGTCCCTTGATGTCCCTGGATGGAAATGTGATGTGTGAACCTATTTAGTTTTGTATTCGGTAAAATGAGAGTATTGGAATGACCCTTGTCGCGAAAATGAGATTTTGGTATATATGCCTACAAGTTTGATGAATGGGATGTTTGAACTTATCCCTTGATGCGAAACATGATATGAGAACCTATTTGGTTTTATATTCGGTAAAATGAAAGCATTGGAATGACTATGTCAGGAAAATGAGATTTTAGCCTATATGGTTAGAAGTTTGATATAATTAGAACTTGTCCCTTGATGTTCCTTAGTATGAAACATGATATGTGAACCTAATTGGTTTTGTATTCGGTAAAATGGAAGTATTGGAATGATCCTTATCGCAAAAATGAGATTTTAGCCTATATGGTTAAAAGCTTGATAAATATAAATGTTGAATTTGTCCCTCAATGTCCTTTGATGCATAACATAATATTTGAACCTATTTGGCTCTAAATTTGGTAAACAGATAGTAATAAGATGACCCTTGTCGCAAAAACGAGATTTTTGCTTATATGGTTACAAGTTTGATAAATACGAAGGCTAAACATGTCCCTCGATGTTCCTTGATGCGAAACATGATATGTGAAGCTTTTCGGTTTCGTATTCGGTAAAATGAAAGTATTGAAATGTCCCTTGTCGTGAAAACGAGATTTGAGCCTATATGGTTACAATTTTGATAAATATGAAGGTTGAACTTGTTCCTCGATGTCCCTTGATTTAAAACATGATATTTGAACCTATTTGGTTTTAAATTCGGTAAAATGAAACTATTGAAATGACCCTTGTTGCGAAAATGAGATTTTAGCTTATATGGTTACAAGTTTGATAAATGGGAAGTTTGAACTTGTCCCTTAACGTCCCTTTTTGCGAAACATGATATTTGAACTTATTTTGTTTTAAATTTGGTAAATTCAACACATGCGTTTTCTCTACTATCATATTGTGTCTCGATGACTCTTGTACCGAAAATGATATTTTAGCATTTATGGTTACAAAAATGATAAATGAGAAGGTTGAACTTGTACCTTGATGTCCCTTGATGCGAAACATGATTTTTAAGCCGAGTTTGTTTGGATATCGGTAAACTGGAAGTATGAGAATGTGGCTCAAAGATGCTCAATCCGAAAATTATTTGAACCAAGTTTATTATAAATTTGATAAATAGGAAAGATAATATTTTGTTTCGATGACACTTGACGCGAAAATCCAATATTTGAGCATAGACATTTTTAAACTTTAATTTGGAAATATGAGTTTTGTCTTCTATTATAATGTTTTTTGATGACCCTTGACGCGAAAATTGGAAACTTTATTATAAGTTTGATAAATGGGAAGGTTGAACTTGTCCCTCTATGTCAGTTGATGTGAAAGTTGATTTTTAAGCATAGTTAATTCTAAATTCGGTAATTTGGAAGTATGACAATGTGCGTTTATGACCCTTGTTTTGAAGTTTGAACTTGTCCCTAGAAGTCCCTTGATGCGTAACATAATATTTGAACCTATTTGGTTGTAAATTCGGTAAATATAAAGTATTGGGATGACCCGTTGTCGCAAAAACGCGATTTTATCCTTTATGGTTACAAGTTTGATAAATGGGAAGGTTGAACGTGTCCCTTGATTTAAAACATGATGTGAACCTATTTGGTTTTGTATTCTGTTAAATCCAAGTATTGGAATGACCTTTATCGCGAAAATGAGATTTTGGCCTATATGATTACAAGTTTGATGAATTTGAAGGTTGAACTTGTCCTTCGATGTCCTTTGATGCGAAACATGATATTTGGTTTTAAATTCGGTAAACTGAAAGTAATGAGATGACCCTTGTCGCAAATACGAGATTTTAGCTTATATGTTTACAAGTTTGATAAATATGAATGTTGGCCTTGTCCCTCGATATCCTTTGATGCGAAACATGATATGTGAACCTATTTGGTTTCATATTCGGTAAAATGAAAGTATTGGAATGACCCATGTCGC
This sequence comes from Medicago sativa, assembly GCF_051527215.1. Classification (NCBI taxonomy): domain Eukaryota; kingdom Viridiplantae; phylum Streptophyta; class Magnoliopsida; order Fabales; family Fabaceae; genus Medicago; species Medicago sativa. Next base: position 53,569,382 of record NC_140749.1, read on the forward strand.
GAAAATGAGTTTTTGGTCTATATGCCTACAAGTTTGATAAATGGGAAGTTTGAACTTGTCCCTTGATGTCCCTGGATGCAAACATGATATGTGAACCTATTTGGTTTTGTATTCGGTAAAATGAAAGTATTGGAATGACTCTTGTCACGAAAATGAGATTTTGGTCTATATATATGCCTACAAGTTTGATAAATGAGAAGTTTGAACTTGTCTCTTGATGTTCCTGAATGCAAACGAGATATGTGAACCTATTTGGTTTTGTATTCGGTAAAATGAAAGTATTGGAATGACCCATGCCGCAAAAATGAGATTTGGGTCTATATGCCTACAAGTTCGATAAATGGGAAGTTTGAACTTGTCCCTTGATGTCCCTGGATGGAAATGTGATGTGTGAACCTATTTAGTTTTGTATTCGGTAAAATGAGAGTATTGGAATGACCCTTGTCGCGAAAATGAGATTTTGGTATATATGCCTACAAGTTTGATGAATGGGATGTTTGAACTTATCCCTTGATGCGAAACATGATATGAGAACCTATTTGGTTTTATATTCGGTAAAATGAAAGTATTGGAATGACTATGTCAGGAAAATGAGATTTTAGCCTATATGGTTAGAAGTTTGATATAATTAGAACTTGTCCCTTGATGTTCCTTAGTATGAAACATGATATGTGAACCTAATTGGTTTTGTATTCGGTAAAATGGAAGTATTGGAATGATCCTTATCGCAAAAATGAGATTTTAGCCTATATGGTTAAAAGCTTGATAAATATAAATGTTGAATTTGTCCCTCAATGTTCTTTGATGCATAACATAATATTTGAACCTATTTGGCTCTAAATTTGGTAAACAGATAGTAATAAGATGACCCTTGTCGCAAAAACGAGAGTTTTGCTTATATGGTTACAAGTTTGATAAATACGAAGGCTGAACATGTCCCTCGATGTTCCTTGATGCGAAACATGATATGTGAACCTTTTCGGTTTCGTATTCGGTAAAATGAAAGTATTGAAATGTCCCTTGTCGTGAAAACGAGATTTGAGCCTATATGGTTACAATTTTGATAAATATGAAGGTTGAACTTGTTCCTCGATGTCCCTTGATTTAAAACATGATATTTGAACCTATTTGGTTTTAAATTCGGTAAAATGAAACTATTGAAATGACCCTTGTTGCGAAAATGAGATTTTAGCTTATATGGTTACAAGTTTGATAAATGGGAAGTTTGAACTTGTCCCTTAACGTCCCTTTTTGCGAAACATGATATTTGAACTTATTTTCTTTTAAATTTGGTAAATTCAACACATGCGTTTTCTCTACTATCATATTGTGTCTCGATGACTCTTGTACCGAAAATGATATTTTAGCATTTATGGTTACAAAAATGATAAATGAGAAGGTTGAACTTGTACCTTGATGTCCCTTGATGCGAAACATGATTTTTAAGCCGAGTTTGTTTGGATATCGGTAAACTGGAAGTATGAGAATGTGGCTCAAAGATGCTCAATCCGAAAATTATTTGAACCAAGTTTATTATAAATTTGATAAATAGGAAAGATAATATTTTGTTTCGATGACACTTGACGCGAAAATGCGATATTTGAGCATAGACATTTTTAAACTTTAATTTGGAAATATGAGTTTTGTCTTCTATTATAATGTTTTTTGATGACCCTTGACGCGAAAATTGGAAACTTTATTATAAGTTTGATAAATGGGAAGGTTGAACTTGTCCCTCTATGTCAGTTGATGTGAAAGTTGATTTTTAAGCATAGTTAATTCTAAATTCGGTAATTTGGAAGTATGACAATGTGCGTTTATGACCCTTGTTTTGAAGTTTGAACTTGTCCCTAGAAGTCCCTTGATGCGTAACATAATATTTGAACCTATTTGGTTGTAAATTCGGTAAATATAAAGTATTGGGATGACCCGTTGTCGCAAAAACGCGATTTTATCCTTTATGGTTACAAGTTTGATAAATGGGAAGGTTGAACGTGTCCCTTGATTTAAAACATGATGTGAACCTATTTGGTTTTGTATTCTGTTAAATCCAAGTATTGGAATGACCTTTATCGCGAAAATGAGATTTTGGCCTATATGATTACAAGTTTGATGAATTTGAAGGTTGAACTTGTCCTTCGATGTCCTTTGATGCGAAACATGATATTTGGTTTTAAATTCGGTAAACTGAAAGTAATGAGATGACCCTTGTCGCAAAAACGAGATTTTAGCTTATATGTTTACAAGTTTGATAAATATGAATGTTGACCTTGTCCCTCGATATCCTTTGATGCGAAACATGATATGTGAACCTATTTGGTTTCATATTCGGTAAAATGAAAGTATTGGAATGACCCATGTCGCGAAAATTAGTTTTTGGTCTATATGCCTACAAGTTTGATAAATGGGAAGTTTGAACTTGTCCCTTGATGTCCCTGGATGCAAACATGATATGTGAACCTATTTGGTTTTGTATTCGGTAAAATGAAAGTATTGGAATGACTCTTGTCACGAAAATGAGATTTTGGTCTACATATATGCCTACAAGTTTGATAAATGGGAAGTTTGAACTTGTCTCTTGATGTTCCTGAATGCAAACGAGATATGTGAACCTATTTGGTTTTGTATTCGGTAAAATGAAAGTATTGGAATGACCCATGCCGCAAAAATGAGATTTGGGTCTATATGCCTACAAGTTCGATAAATGGGAAGTTTGAACTTGTCCCTTGATGTCCCTGGATGGAAATGTGATGTGTGAACCTATTTAGTTTTGTATTCGGTAAAATGAGAGTATTGGAATGACCCTTGTCGCGAAAATGAGATTTTGGTATATATGCCTACAAGTTTGATGAATGGGATGTTTGAACTTATCCCTTGATGCGAAACATGATATGAGAACCTATTTGGTTTTATATTCGGTAAAATGAAAGCATTGGAATGACTATGTCAGGAAAATGAGATTTTAGCCTATATGGTTAGAAGTTTGATATAATTAGAACTTGTCCCTTGATGTTCCTTAGTATGAAACATGATATGTGAACCTAATTGGTTTTGTATTCGGTAAAATGGAAGTATTGGAATGATCCTTATCGCAAAAATGAGATTTTAGCCTATATGGTTAAAAGCTTGATAAATATAAATGTTGAATTTGTCCCTCAATGTCCTTTGATGCATAACATAATATTTGAACCTATTTGGCTCTAAATTTGGTAAACAGATAGTAATAAGATGACCCTTGTCGCAAAAACGAGATTTTTGCTTATATGGTTACAAGTTTGATAAATACGAAGGCTGAACATGTCCCTCGATGTTCCTTGATGCGAAACATGATATGTGAACCTTTTCGGTTTCGTATTCGGTAAAATGAAAGTATTGAAATGTCCCTTGTCGTGAAAACGAGATTTGAGCCTATATGGTTACAATTTTGATAAATATGAAGGTTGAACTTGTTCCTCGATGTCCCTTGATTTAAAACATGATATTTGAACCTATTTGGTTTTAAATTCGGTAAAATGAAACTATTGAAATGACCCTTGTTGCGAAAATGAGATTTTAGCTTATATGGTTACAAGTTTGATAAATGGGAAGTTTGAACTTGTCCCTTAACGTCCCTTTTTGCGAAACATGATATTTGAACTTATTTTGTTTTAAATTTGGTAAATTCAACACATGCGTTTTCTCTACTATCATATTGTGTCTCGATGACTCTTGTACCGAAAATGATATTTTAGCATTTATGGTTACAAAAATGATAAATGAGAAGGTTGAACTTGTACCTTGATGTCCCTTGATGCGAAACATGATTTTTAAGCCGAGTTTGTTTGGATATCGGTAAACTGGAAGTATGAGAATGTGGCTCAAAGATGCTCAATCCGAAAATTATTTGAACCAAGTTTATTATAAATTTGATAAATAGGAAAGATAATATTTTGTTTCGATGACACTTGACGCGAAAATCCGATATTTGAGCATAGACATTTTTAAACTTTAATTTGGAAATATGAGTTTTGTCTTCTATTATAATGTTTTTTGATGACCCTTGACGCGAAAATTGGAAACTTTATTATAAGTTTGATAAATGGGAAGGTTGAACTTGTCCCTCTATGTCAGTTGATGTGAAAGTTGATTTTTAAGCATAGTTAATTCTAAATTCGGTAATTTGGAAGTATGACAATGTGCGTTTATGACCCTTGTTTTGAAGTTTGAACTTGTCCCTAGAAGTCCCTTGATGCGTAACATAATATTTGAACCTATTTGGTTGTAAATTCGGTAAATATAAAGTATTGGGATGACCCGTTGTCGCAAAAACGCGATTTTATCCTTTATGGTTACAAGTTTGATAAATGGGAAGGTTGAACGTGTCCCTTGATTTAAAACATGATGTGAACCTATTTGGTTTTGTATTCTGTTAAATCCAAGTATTGGAATGACCTTTATCGCGAAAATGAGATTTTGGCCTATATGATTACAAGTTTGATGAATTTGAAGGTTGAACTTGTCCTTCGATGTCCTTTGATGCGAAACATGATATTTGGTTTTAAATTCGGTAAACTGAAAGTAATGAGATGACCCTTGTCGCAAAAACGAGATTTTAGCTTATATGTTTACAAGTTTGATAAATATGAATGTTGACCTTGTCCCTCGATATCCTTTGATGCGAAACATGATATGTGAACCTATTTGGTTTCATATTCGGTAAAATGAAAGTATTGGAATGACCCATGTCGCGAAAATTAGTTTTTGGTCTATATGCCTACAAGTTTGATAAATGGGAAGTTTGAACTTGTCCCTTGATGTCCCTGGATGCAAACATGATATGTGAACCTATTTGGTTTTGTATTCGGTAAAATGAAAGTATTGGAATGACTCTTGTCACGAAAATGAGATTTTGGTCTACATATATGCCTACAAGTTTGATAAATGGGAAGTTTGAACTTGTCTCTTGATGTTCCTGAATGCAAACGAGATATGTGAACCTATTTGGTTTTGTATTCGGTAAAATGAAAGTATTGGAATGACCCATGCCGCAAAAATGAGATTTGGGTCTATATGCCTACAAGTTCGATAAATGGGAAGTTTGAACTTGTCCCTTGATGTCCCTGGATGGAAATGTGATGTGTGAACCTATTTAGTTTTGTATTCGGTAAAATGAGAGTATTGGAATGACCCTTGTCGCGAAAATGAGATTTTGGTATATATGCCTACAAGTTTGATGAATGGGATGTTTGAACTTATCCCTTGATGCGAAACATGATATGAGAACCTATTTGGTTTTATATTCGGTAAAATGAAAGTATTGGAATGACTATGTCAGGAAAATGAGATTTTAGCCTATATGGTTAGAAGTTTGATATAATTAGAACTTGTCCCTTGATGTTCCTTAGTATGAAACATGATATGTGAACCTAATTGGTTTTGTATTCGGTAAAATGGAAGTATTGGAATGATCCTTATCGCAAAAATGAGATTTTAGCCTATATGGTTAAAAGCTTGATAAATATAAATGTTGAATTTGTCCCTCAATGTCCTTTGATGCATAACATAATATTTGAACCTATTTGGCTCTAAATTTGGTAAACAGATAGTAATAAGATGACCCTTGTCGCAAAAACGAGATTTTTGCTTATATGGTTACAAGTTTGATAAATACGAAGGCTGAACATGTCCCTCGATGTTCCTTGATGCGAAACATGATATGTGAACCTTTTCGGTTTCGTATTCGGTAAAATGAAAGTATTGAAATGTCCCTTGTCGTGAAAACGAGATTTGAGCCTATATGGTTACAATTTTGATAAATATGAAGGTTGAACTTGTTCCTCGATGTCCCTTGATTTAAAACATGATATTTGAACCTATTTGGTTTTAAATTCGGTAAAATGAAACTATTGAAATGACCCTTGTTGCGAAAATGAGATTTTAGCTTATATGGTTACAAGTTTGATAAATGGGAAGTTTGAACTTGTCCCTTAACGTCCCTTTTTGCGAAACATGATATTTGAACTTATTTTCTTTTAAATTTGGTAAATTCAACACATGCGTTTTCTCTACTATCATATTGTGTCTCGATGACTCTTGTACCGAAAATGATATTTTAGCATTTATGGTTACAAAAATGATAAATGAGAAGGTTGAACTTGTACCTTGATGTCCCTTGATGCGAAACATGATTTTTAAGCCGAGTTTGTTTGGATATCGGTAAACTGGAAGTATGAGAATGTGGCTCAAAGATGCTCAATCCGAAAATTATTTGAACCAAGTTTATTATAAATTTGATAAATAGGAAAGATAATATTTTGTTTCGATGACACTTGACGCGAAAATGCGATATTTGAGCATAGACATTTTTAAACTTTAATTTGGAAATATGAGTTTTGTCTTCTATTATAATGTTTTTTGATGACCCTTGACGCGAAAATTGGAAACTTTATTATAAGTTTGATAAATGGGAAGGTTGAACTTGTCCCTCTATGTCAGTTGATGTGAAAGTTGATTTTTAAGCATAGTTAATTCTAAATTCGGTAATTTGGAAGTATGACAATGTGCGTTTATGACCCTTGTTTTGAAGTTTGAACTTGTCCCTAGAAGTCCCTTGATGCGTAACATAATATTTGAACCTATTTGGTTGTAAATTCGGTAAATATAAAGTATTGGGATGACCCGTTGTCGCAAAAACGCGATTTTATCCTTTATGGTTACAAGTTTGATAAATGGGAAGGTTGAACGTGTCCCTTGATTTAAAACATGATGTGAACCTATTTGGTTTTGTATTCTGTTAAATCCAAGTATTGGAATGACCTTTATCGCGAAAATGAGATTTTGGCCTATATGATTACAAGTTTGATGAATTTGAAGGTTGAACTTGTCCTTCGATGTCCTTTGATGCGAAACATGATATTTGGTTTTAAATTCGGTAAACTGAAAGTAATGAGATGACCCTTGTCGAAAAAACGAGATTTTAGCTTATATGTTTACAAGTTTGATAAATATGAATGTTGACCTTGTCCCTCGATATCCTTTGATGCGAAACATGATATGTGAACCTATTTGGTTTCATATTCGGTAAAATAAAAGTATTGGAATGACCCATGTCGCGAAAATTAGTTTTTGGTCTATATGCCTACAAGTTTGATAAATGGGAAGTTTGAACTTGTCCCTTGATGTCCCTGGATGCAAACATGATATGTGAACCTATTTGGTTTTGTATTCGGTAAAATGAAAGTATTGGAATGACTCTTGTCACGAAAATGAGATTTTGGTCTACATATATGCCTACAAGTTTGATAAATGGGAAGTTTGAACTTGTCTCTTGATGTTCCTGAATGCAAACGAGATATGTGAACCTATTTGGTTTTGTATTCGGTAAAATGAAAGTATTGGAATGACCCATGCCGCAAAAATGAGATTTGGGTCTATATGCCTACAAGTTCGATAAATGGGAAGTTTGAACTTGTCCCTTGATGTCCCTGGATGGAAATGTGATGTGTGAACCTATTTAGTTTTGTATTCGGTAAAATGAGAGTATTGGAATGACCCTTGTCGCGAAAATGAGATTTTGGTATATATGCCTACAAGTTTGATGAATGGGATGTTTGAACTTATCCCTTGATGCGAAACATGATATGAGAACCTATTTGGTTTTATATTCGGTAAAATGAAAGTATTGGAATGACTATGTCAGGAAAATGAGATTTTAGCTTATATGGTTAGAAGTTTGATATAATTTGAACTTGTCCCTTGATGTTCCTTAGTATGAAACATGATATGTGAACCTAATTGGTTTTGTATTCGGTAAAATGGAAGTATTGGAATGATCCTTATCGCAAAAATGAGATTTTAGCCTATATGGTTAAAAGCTTGATAAATATAAATGTTGAATTTGTCCCTCAATGTCCTTTGATGCATAACATAATATTTGAACCTATTTGGCTCTAAATTTGGTAAACAGAGAGTAATAAGATGACCCTTGTCGCAAAAACGAGATTTTTGCTTATATGGTTACAAGTTTGATAAATACGAAGGCTGAACATGTCCCTCGATGTTCCTTGATGCGAAACATGATATGTGAACCTTTTCGGTTTCGTATTCGGTAAAATGAAAGTATTGAAATGTCCCTTGTCGTGAAAACGAGATTTGAGCCTATATGGTTACAATTTTGATAAATATGAAGGTTGAACTTGTTCCTCGATGTCCCTTGATTTAAAACATGATATTTGAACCTATTTGGTTTTAAATTCGGTAAAATGAAACTATTGAAATGACCCTTGTTGCGAAAATGAGATTTTAGCTTATATGGTTACAAGTTTGATAAATGGGAAGTTTGAACTTGTCCCTCAACGTCCCTTTTTGTGAAACATGATATTTGAACTTATTTTGTTTTAAATTTGGTAAATTCAACACATGCGTTTTCTCTACTATCATATTGTGTCTCGATGACTCTTGTACCGAAAATGATATTTTAGCATTTATGGTTACAAAAATGATAAATGAGATGGTTGAACTTGTACCTTGATGTCCCTTGATGCGAAACATGATTTTTAAGCCGAGTTTGTTTGGATATCGGTAAACTGGAAGTATGAGAATGTGGCTCAAAGATGCTCAATCCGAAAATTATTTGAACCTAGTTTATTATAAATTTGATAAATAGGAAAGATAATATTTTGTTTCGATGACACTTGACGCGAAAATGCGATATTTGAGCATAGACATTTTTAAACTTTAATTTGGAAGTATGAGTTTTGTCTTCTATTATAATGTTTTTTGATGACCCTTGACGCGAAAATTGGAAACTTTATTATAAGTTTGATAAATGGGAAGGTTGAACTTGTCCCTCTATGTCAGTTGATGTGAAAGTTGATTTTTAAGCATAGTTAATTCTAAATTCGGTAATTTGGAAGTATGACAATGTGCGTTTATGACCCTTGTTTTGAAGTTTGAACTTGTCCCTAGAAGTCCCTTGATGCGTAACATAATATTTGAACCTATTTGGTTGTAAATTCGGTAAATATAAAGTATTGGGATGACCCGTTGTCGCAAAAACGCGATTTTATCCTTTATGGTTACAAGTTTGATAAATGGGAAAGTTGAACGTGTCCCTTGATTTAAAACATGATGTGAACCTATTTGGTTTTGTATTCTGTTAAATCCAAGTATTGGAATGACCTTTATCGCAAAAATGAGATTTTGGCCTATATGGTTACAAGTTTGATGAATTTGAAGGTTGAACTTGTCCTTCGATGTCCTTTGATGCGAAACAGGATATTTGGTTTTAATATTTGGTTTTAAATTCGGTAAACTGAAAGTAATGAGATGACCCTTGTCGCGAAAACAAGATTTTAGCTTATATGGTTACAAGTTTGATAAATATGAATGTTGACCATGTCCCTCGATATCCTTTGATGCGAAACATGATATGTGAACCTATTTGGTTTCATATTCGGTAAAATGAAAGTATTGGAATGACCCATGTCGCAAAAATGAGTTTTTGGTCTATATGCCTACAAGTTTGATAAATGGGAAGTTTGAACTTGTCCCTTGATGTCCCTGGATGCAAACATGATATGTGAACCTATTTGGTTTTGTATTCGGTAAAATGAAAGTATTGGAATGACTCTTGTCACGAAAATGAGATTTTGGTCTACATATATGCCTACAAGTTTGATAAATGGGAAGTTTGAACTTGTCTCTTGATGTTCCTGAATGCAAACGAGATATGTGAACCTATTTGGTTTTGTATTCGGTAAAATGAAAGTATTGGAATGACCCATGCCGCAAAAATGAGATTTGGGTCTATATGCCTACAAGTTCGATAAATGGGAAGTTTGAACTTGTCCCTTGATGTCCCTGGATGGAAATGTGATGTGTGAACCTATTTAGTTTTGTATTCGGTAAAATGAGAGTATTGGAATGACCCTTGTCGCGAAAATGAGATTTTGGTATATATGCCTACAAGTTTGATGAATGGGATGTTTGAACTTATCCCTTGATGCGAAACATGATATGAGAACCTATTTGGTTTTATATTCGGTAAAATGAAAGTATTGGAATGACTATGTCAGGAAAATGAGATTTTAGCTTATATGGTTAGAAGTTTGATATAATTTGAACTTGTCCCTTGATGTTCCTTAGTATGAAACATGATATGTGAACCTAATTGGTTTTGTATTCGGTAAAATGGAAGTATTGGAATGATCCTTATCGCAAAAATGAGATTTTAGCCTATATGGTTAAAAGCTTGATAAATATAAATGTTGAATTTGTCCCTCAATGTCCTTTGATGCATAACATAATATTTGAACCTATTTGGCTCTAAATTTGGTAAACAGAGAGTAATAAGATGACCCTTGTCGCAAAAACGAGATTTTTGCTTATATGGTTACAAGTTTGATAAATACGAAGGCTGAACATGTCCCTCGATGTTCCTTGATGCGAAACATGATATGTGAACCTTTTCGGTTTCGTATTCGGTAAAATGAAAGTATTGAAATGTCCCTTGTCGTGAAAACGAGATTTGAGCCTATATGGTTACAATTTTGATAAATATGAAGGTTGAACTTGTTCCTCGATGTCCCTTGATTTAAAACATGATATTTGAACCTATTTGGTTTTAAATTCGGTAAAATGAAACTATTGAAATGACCCTTGTTGCGAAAATGAGATTTTAGCTTATATGGTTACAAGTTTGATAAATGGGAAGTTTGAACTTGTCCCTCAACGTCCCTTTTTGTGAAACATGATATTTGAACTTATTTTGTTTTAAATTTGGTAAATTCAACACATGCGTTTTCTCTACTATCATATTGTGTCTCGATGACTCTTGTACCGAAAATGATATTTTAGCATTTATGGTTACAAAAATGATAAATGAGATGGTTGAACTTGTACCTTGATGTCCCTTGATGCGAAACATGATTTTTAAGCCGAGTTTGTTTGGATATCGGTAAACTGGAAGTATGAGAATGTGGCTCAAAGATGCTCAATCCGAAAATTATTTGAACCTAGTTTATTATAAATTTGATAAATAGGAAAGATAATATTTTGTTTCGATGACACTTGACGCGAAAATGCGATATTTGAGCATAGACATTTTTAAACTTTAATTTGGAAGTATGAGTTTTGTCTTCTATTATAATGTTTTTTGATGACCCTTGACGCGGAAATTGGAAACTTTATTATAAGTTTGATAAATGGGAAGGTTGAACTTGTCCCTCTATGTCAGTTGATGTGAAAGTTGATTTTTAAGCATAGTTAATTCTAAATTCGGTAATTTGGAAGTATGACAATGTGCGTTTATGACCCTTGTTTTGAAGTTTGAACTTGTCCCTAGAAGTCCCTTGATGCGTAACATAATATTTGAACCTATTTGGTTGTAAATTCGGTAAATATAAAGTATTGGGATGACCCGTTGTCGCAAAAACGCGATTTTATCCTTTATGGTTACAAGTTTGATAAATGGGAAAGTTGAACGTGTCCCTTGATTTAAAACATGATGTGAACCTATTTGGTTTTGTATTCTGTTAAATCCAAGTATTGGAATGACCTTTATCGCAAAAATGAGATTTTGGCCTATATGGTTACAAGTTTGATGAATTTGAAGGTTGAACTTGTCCTTCGATGTCCTTTGATGCGAAACAGGATATTTGGTTTTAATATTTGGTTTTAAATTCGGTAAACTGAAAGTAATGAGATGACCCTTGTCGCGAAAACAAGATTTTAGCTTATATGGTTACAAGTTTGATAAATATGAATGTTGACCATGTCCCTCGATATCCTTTGATGCGAAACATGATATGTGAACCTATTTGGTTTCATATTCGGTAAAATGAAAGTATTGGAATGACCCATGTCGCAAAAATGAGTTTTTGGTCTATATGCCTACAAGTTTGATAAATGGGAAGTTTGAACTTGTCCCTTGATGTCCCTGGATGCAAACATGATATGTGAACCTATTTGGTTTTGTATTCGGTAAAATGAAAGTATTGGAATGACTCTTGTCGCGAAAATGAGATTTTCGTCTATATATATGCCTACAAGTTTGATAAATGGGAAGTTTGAACTTGTCTCTTGATGTCCCTGAATGCAAACGTGATATGTGAACCTATTTGGTTTTGTATTCGGTAAAATGAAAGTATTGGAATGACCCATGCCGCAAAAATGAGATTTGGGTCTATATGCCTACAAGTTCGATAAATGGGAAGTTTGAACTTGTCCCTTGATGTCCCTGGATGCAAATGTGATGTGTGAACCTATTTAGTTTTGTATTCGGTAAAATGAGAGTATTGGAATGACCCTTGTCGCGAAAATGAGATTTTGGTATATATGCCTACAAGTTTGATGAATGGGATGTTTGAACTTATCCCTTGATGCGAAACATGATATGAGAACCTATTTGGTTTTATATTCGGTAAAATGAAAGTATTGGAATGACTATGTCAGGAAAATGAGATTTTAACCTATATGGTTAGAAGTTTGATACAATTTGAACTTGTCCCTTGATGTTCCTTAGTATGAAACATGATATGTGAACCTATTTGGTTTTCTATTCGGTAAAATGGAAGTATTGGAATGATCCTTATCGCAAAAATGAGATTTTAGCCTATATGGTTAAAAGCTTGATAAATATAAATGTTGAATTTGTCCCTCGATGTCCTTTGATGCATAACATAATATTTGAACCTATTTGACTCTAAATTTGGTAAACAGAGAGTAATAAGATGACCCTTGTCGCAAAAACGAGATTTTTGCTTATATGGTTACAAGTTTGATAAATACGAAGGCTGAACATGTCCCTCGATGTTCCTTGATGCGAAACATGATATGTGAACCTTTTCGGTTTCGTATTCGGTAAAATGAAAGTATTGAAATGTCCCTTGTCGTGAAAACGAGATTTGAGCCTATATGGTTACAATTTTGATAAATATGAAGGTTGAACTTGTTCCTCGATGTCCCTTGATTTAAAACATGATATTTGAACCTATTTGGTTTTAAATTCGGTAAAATGAAACTATTGAAATGACCCTTGTTGCGAAAATGAGATTTTAGCTTATATGGTTACAAGTTTGATAAATGGGAAGTTTGAACTTGTCCCTTAACGTCCCTTTTTGCGAAACATGATATTTGAACTTATTTTGTTTTAAATTTGGTAAATTCAACACATGCGTTTTCTCTACTATCATATTGTGTCTCGATGACTCTTGTACCGAAAATTATATTTTAGCATTTATGGTTACAAAAATGATAAATGAGAAGATTGAACTTGCACCTTGATATCCCTTGATGCGAAACAAGATTTTTAAGCCGAGTTTGTTTGGATATCGGTAAACTGGAAGTATGAGAATGTGGCTCAAAGATGCTCAATCCGAAAATTATTTGAACCTAGTTTATTATAAATTTGATAAATAGGAAAGATAATATTTTGTTTCGATGACACTTGACGCGAAAATGCGATATTTGAGCATAGACATTTTTAAACTTTAATTTGGAAGTATGAGTTTTGTCTTCTATTATAATGTTTTTTGATGACCCTTGACGCGAAAATTGGAAACTTTATTATAAGTTTGATAAATGGGAAGGTTGAACTTGTCCCTCTATGTCAGTTGATGTGAAAGTTGATTTTTAAGCATAGTTAATTCTAAATTCGGTAATTTGGAAGTATGACAATGTGCGTTTATGACCCTTGTTTTGAAGTTTGAACTTGTCCCTAGAAGTCCCTTGATGCGTAACATAATATTTGAACCTATTTGGTTGTAAATTCGGTAAATATAAAGTATTGGGATGACCCGTTGTCGCAAAAACGCGATTTTATCCTTTATGGTTACAAGTTTGATAAATCGGAAGGTTGAACGTGTCCCTTGATTTAAAACATGATGTGAACCTATTTGGTTTTGTATTCTGTTAAATCCAAGTATTGGAATGACCTTTATCGCGAAAATGAGATTTTGGCCTATATGGTTACAAGTTTGATGAATTTGAAGGTTGAACTTGTCCTTCGATGTCCTTTGATGCGAAACAAGTTATTTGGTTTTAATATTTGGTTTTAAATTCGGTAAACTGAAAGTAATGAGATGACCCTTGTCGCGAAAACGAGATTTTAGCTTATATGGTTACAAGTTTGATAAATATGAATGTTGACCATGTCCATCGATATCCTTTGATGCGAAACATGATATGTGAACCTATTTGGTTTCATATTCGGTAAAATGAAAGTATTGGAATGACCCATGTCGCAAAAATGAGTTTTTGGTCTATATGCCTACAAGTTTGATAAATGGGAAGTTTGAACTTGCCCCTTGATGTCCCTGGATGCAAACATGATATGTGAAGCTATTTGGTTTTGTATTCGGTAAAATGAAAGTATTGGAATGACTCTTGTCGCGAAAATGAGATTTTGGTCTATATATATGCCTACAAGTTTGATAAATGGGAAGTTTGAACCTGTCTCTTGATGTCCCTGAATGCAAACGTGATATGTGAACCCATTTGGTTTTGTATTCGGTAAAATGAAAGTATTGGAATGACCCTTGTCGCAAAAATGAGATTTTGGTCTATATGCCTACAAGTTCGATAAAAGGGAAGTTTGAACTTGTCCCTTGATGTCCCTGGATGCAAACGTGATATGTGAACCTGTTTAGTTTTGTATTCGGTAAAATGAGAGTATTGGAATGACCCTTGTCGCGAAAATGAGATTTTGGTATATATGCCTACAAGTTTGGTGAATGGGATGTTTGAACTTATCCCTTGATGCGAAACATGATATGAGAACCTATTTGGTTTTGTATTCGGTAAAATGAAAGTATTGGAATGACTATGTCAGGAAAATGAGATTTTAGCCTATATGGTTAGAAGTTTGATATAGTTTGAACTTGTCCCTTGATGTTCCTTAGTATGAAACATGATATGTGAACCTATTTGGTTTTGTATTCGGTAAAATGGAAGTATTGGAATGATCCTTATCGCAAAAATGAGATTTTAGCCTATATGGTTAAAAGCTTGATAAATATAAATGTTGAATTTGTCCCTCGATGTCCTTTGATGCATAACATAATATTTGAACCTATTTGGCTCTAAATTTGGTAAACAGAGAGTAATAAGATGACCCTTGTCGCAAAAACGAGATTTTTTACAAGTTTGATAAATACGAAGGCTGAACATGTCCCTCGATGTTCCTTGATGCGAAACATGATATGTGAACCTTTTCGGTTTTGTATTCGGTAAAATGAATGTATTGAAATGTCCCTTGTCGTGAAAACGAGATTTGAGCCTATATGGTTACAATTTTGATAAATATGAAGGTTGAACTTGTTCCTCGATGTCCCTTGATTTAAAACATGATATTTGAACCTATTTGGTTTTAAATTCGGTATAATGAAACTATTGAAATGACCCTTGTTGCGAAAATGAGATTTTAGCTTATATGGTTACAAGTTTGATAAATGGGAAGTTTGAACTTGTCCCTTAACGTCCCTTTTTGCGAAACATGATATTTGAACTTATTTTGTTTTAAATTTGGTAAATTCAACACATGTGTTTTCTCTACTATCATATTGTGTCTCGATGACTCTTGTACCGAAAATGATATTTTAGCATTTATGGTTACAAAAATGATAAATGAGATGGTTGAACATGTCCCTTGATGTCCCTTGATGCGAAACATGATTTTTAAGCCGAGTTTGTTTGGATATCGGTAAACTGGAAGTATGAGAATGTGGCTCAAAGATGCTCAATCCGAAAATTATTTGAACCTAGTTTATTATAAATTTGATAAATAGGAAAGATAATATTTTGTTTCGATGACACTTGACGCGAAAATCCGATATTTGAGCATAGACATTTTTAAACTTTAATTTGGAAGTATGAGTTTTGTCTTCTATTATAATGTTTTTTGATGACCCTTGACGCGGAAATTGGAAACTTTATTATAAGTTTGATAAATGGGAAGGTTGAACTTGTCCCTCTATGTCAGTTGATGTGAAAGTTGATTTTTAAGCATAGTTAATTCTAAATTCGGTAATTTGGAAGTATGACAATGTGCGTTTATGACCCTTGTTTTGAAGTTTGAACTTGTCCCTAGAAGTCCCTTGATGCGTAACATAATATTTGAACCTATTTGGTTGTAAATTCGGTAAATATAAAGTATTGGGATGACCCGTTGTCGCAAAAACGCGATTTTATCCTTTATGGTTACAAGTTTGATAAATGGGAAGGTTGAACGTGTCCCTTGATTTAAAACATGATGTGAACCTATTTGGTTTTGTATTCTGTTAAATCCAAGTATTGGAATGACCTTTATCGCGAAAATGAGATTTTGGCCTATATGGTTACAAGTTTGATGAATTTGAAGGTTGAACTTGTCCTTCGATGTCCTTTGATGCGAAACAAGATATTTGGTTTTAATATTTGGTTTTAAATTCGGTAAACTGAAAGTAATGAGATGACCCTTGTCGCGAAAACGAGATTTTAGCTTATATGGTTACAAGTTTGATAAATATGCATGTTGACCATGTCCCTCGATATCCTTTGATGCGAAACATGATATGTGAACCTATTTGGTTTCATATTCGGTAAAATGAAAGTATTGGAATGACCCATGTCGCGAAAATGAGTTTTTGGTCTATATGCCTACAAGTTTGATAAATGGGAAGTTTGAACTTGTCCCTTGATGTCCCTGGATGCAAACATGATATGTGAAGCTATTTGGTTTTGTATTCGGTAAAATGAAAGTATTGGAATGACTCTTGTCGCGAAAATGAGATTTTGGTCTATATATATGCCTACAAGTTTGATAAATGGGAAGTTTGAACTTGTCTCTTGATGTCCCTGAATGCAAACGTGATATGTGAACCCATTTGGTTTTGTATTCGGTAAAATGAAAGTATTGGAATGACCCTTGTCGCAAAAATGAGATTTTGGTCTATATGCCTACAAGTTCGATAAATGGGAAGTTTGAACTTGTCCCTTGATGTCCCTGGATGCGAACGTGATATGTGAACCTATTTAGTTTTGTATTCGGTAAAATGAGAGTATTGGAATGACCCTTGTCGCGAAAATGAGATTTTTGTATATATGCCTACAAGTTTGGTGAATGGGATGTTTGAACTTATCCCTTGATGCGAAACATGATATGTGAACCTATTTGGTTTTGTATTCGGTAAAATGGAAGTATTGGAATGATCCTTATCGCAAAAATGAGATTTTAGCCTATATGGTTAAAAGCTTGATAAATATAAATGTTGAATTTGTCCCTCGATGTCCTTTGATGCATAACATAATATTTGAACCTATTTGGCTCTAAATTTGGTAAACAGAGAGTAATAAGATGACCCTTGTCGCAAAAACGAGATTTTTTACAAGTTTGATAAATACGAAGGCTGAACATGTCCCTCGATGTTCCTTGATGCGAAACATGATATGTGAACCTTTTCGGTTTCGTATTCGGTAAAATGAAAGTATTGAAATGTCCCTTGTCGTGAAAACGAGATTTGAGCCTATATGGTTACAATTTTGATAAATATGAAGGTTGAACTTGTTCCTCGATGTCCCTTGATTTAAAACATGATATTTGAACCTATTTGGTTTTAAATTCGGTATAATGAAACTATTGAAATGACCCTTGTTGTGAAAATGAGATTTTAGCTTATATGGTTACAAGTTTGATAAATGGGAAGTTTGAACTTGTCCCTTAACGTCCCTTTTTGCGAAACATGATATTTGAACTTATTTTGTTTTAAATTTGGTAAATTCAACACATGCGTTTTCTCTACTATCATATTGTGTCTCGATGACTCTTGTACCGAAAATGATATTTTAGCATTTATGGTTACAAAAATGATAAATGAGAAGGTTGAACTTGTACCTTGATGTCCCTTGATGCGAAACATGATTTTTAAGCCGAGTTTGTTTGCATATCGGTAAACTGGAAGTATGAGAATGTGGCTCAAAGATGCTCAATCTGAAAATTATTTGAACCTAGTTTATTATAAATTTGATAAATAGGAAAGATAATATTTTGTTTCGATGACACTTGACGCGAAAATCCGATATTTGAGCATAGACATTTTTAAACTTTAATTTGGAAGTATGAGTTTTGTCTTCTATTATAATGTTTTTTGATGACCCTTGACGCGGAAATTGGAAACTTTATTATAAGTTTGATAAATGGGAAGGTTGAACTTGTCCCTTTATGTCAGTTGATGTGAAAGTTGATTTTTAAGCATAGTTAATTCTAAATTCGGTAATTTGGAAGTATGACAATGTGCGTTTATGACCCTTGTTTTGAAGTTTGAACTTGTCCCTAGAAGTCCCTTGATGCGTAACATAATATTTGAACCTATTTGGTTGTAAATTCGGTAAATATAAAATATTGGGATGACCCGTTGTCGCAAAAACGCGATTTTATCCTTTATGGTTACAAGTTTGATAAGTGGGAAGGTTGAACGTGTCCCTTGATTTAAAACATGATGTGAACCTATTTGGTTTTGTATTCTGTTAAATCCAAGTATTGGAATGACCTTTATCGCGAAAATGAGATTTTGGCCTATATGGTTACAAGTTTGATGAATTTGAAGGTTGAACTTGTCCTTCGATGTCCTTTGATGCGAAACAAGATATTTGGTTTTAATATTTGGTTTTAAATTCGGTAAACTGAAAGTAATGAGATGACCCTTGTCGCGAAAACGAGATTTTAGCTTATATGGTTACAAGTTTGATAAATATGCATGTTGACCATGTCCCTCGATATCCTTTGATGCGAAACATGATATGTGAACCTATTTGGTTTCATATTCGGTAAAATGAAAGTATTGGAATGACCCATGTCGCGAAAATGAGTTGTTGGTCTATATGCCTACAAGTTTGATAAATGGGAAGTTTGAACTTGTCCCTTGATGTCCCTGGATGCAAACATGATATGTGAAGCTATTTGGTTTTGTATTCGGTAAAATGAAAGTATTGGAATGACTCTTGTCGCGAAAATGAGATTTTGGTCTATATATATGCCTACAAGTTTGATAAATGGGAAGTTTGAACTTGTCTCTTGATGTCCCTGAATGCAAACGTGATATGTGAACCCATTTGGTTTTGTATTCGGTAAAATGAAAGTATTGGAATGACCCTTGTCGCAAAAATGAGATTTTGGTCTATATGCCTACAAGTTCGATAAATGGGAAGTTTGAACTTGTCCCTTGATGTCCCTGGATGCGAACGTGATATGTGAACCTATTTAGTTTTGTATTCGGTAAAATGAGAGTATTGGAATGACCCTTGTCGCGAAAATGAGATTTTTGTATATATGCCTACAAGTTTGGTGAATGGGATGTTTGAACTTATCCCTTGATGCGAAACATGATATGTGAACCTATTTGGTTTTGTATTCGGTAAAATGGAAGTATTGGAATGATCCTTATCGCAAAAATGAGATTTTAGCCTATATGGTTAAAAGCTTGATAAATATAAATGTTGAATTTGTCCCTCGATGTCCTTTGATGCATAACATAATATTTGAACCTATTTGGCTCTAAATTTGGTAAACAGAGAGTAATAAGATGACCCTTGTCGCAAAAACGAGATTTTTTACAAGTTTGATAAATACGAAGGCTGAACATGTCCCTCGATGTTCCTTGATGCGAAACATGATATGTGAACCTTTTCGGTTTCGTATTCGGTAAAATGAAAGTATTGAAATGTCCCTTGTCGTGAAAACGAGATTTGAGCCTATATGGTTACAATTTTGATAAATATGAAGGTTGAACTTGTTCCTCGATGTCCCTTGATTTAAAACATGATATTTGAACCTATTTGGTTTTAAATTCGGTATAATGAAACTATTGAAATGACCCTTGTTGTGAAAATGAGATTTTAGCTTATATGGTTACAAGTTTGATAAATGGGAAGTTTGAACTTGTCCCTTAACGTCCCTTTTTGCGAAACATGATATTTGAACTTATTTTGTTTTAAATTTGGTAAATTCAACACATGCGTTTTCTCTACTATCATATTGTGTCTCGATGACTCTTGTACCGAAAATGATATTTTAGCATTTATGGTTACAAAAATGATAAATGAGAAGGTTGAACTTGTACCTTGATGTCCCTTGATGCGAAACATGATTTTTAAGCCGAGTTTGTTTGCATATCGGTAAACTGGAAGTATGAGAATGTGGCTCAAAGATGCTCAATCTGAAAATTATTTGAACCTAGTTTATTATAAATTTGATAAATAGGAAAGATAATATTTTGTTTCGATGACACTTGACGCGAAAATCCGATATTTGAGCATAGACATTTTTAAACTTTAATTTGGAAGTATGAGTTTTGTCTTCTATTATAATGTTTTTTGATGACCCTTGACGCGGAAATTGGAAACTTTATTATAAGTTTGATAAATGGGAAGGTTGAACTTGTCCCTTTATGTCAGTTGATGTGAAAGTTGATTTTTAAGCATAGTTAATTCTAAATTCGGTAATTTGGAAGTATGACAATGTGCGTTTATGACCCTTGTTTTGAAGTTTGAACTTGTCCCTAGAAGTCCCTTGATGCGTAACATAATATTTGAACCTATTTGGTTGTAAATTCGGTAAATATAAAATATTGGGATGACCCGTTGTCGCAAAAACGCGATTTTATCCTTTATGGTTACAAGTTTGATAAGTGGGAAGGTTGAACGTGTCCCTTGATTTAAAACATGATGTGAACCTATTTGGTTTTGTATTCTGTTAAATCCAAGTATTGGAATGACCTTTATCGCGAAAATGAGATTTTGGCCTATATGGTTACAAGTTTGATGAATTTGAAGGTTGAACTTGTCCTTCGATGTCCTTTGATGCGAAACAAGATATTTGGTTTTAATATTTGGTTTTAAATTCGGTAAACTGAAAGTAATGAGATGACCCTTGTCGCGAAAACGAGATTTTAGCTTATATGGTTACAAGTTTGATAAATATGCATGTTGACCATGTCCCTCGATATCCTTTGATGCGAAACATGATATGTGAACCTATTTGGTTTCATATTCGGTAAAATGAAAGTATTGGAATGACCCATGTCGCGAAAATGAGTTGTTGGTCTATATGCCTACAAGTTTGATAAATGGGAAGTTTGAACTTGTCCCTTGATGTCCCTGGATGCAAACATGATATGTGAAGCTATTTGGTTTTGTATTCGGTAAAATGAAAGTATTGGAATGACTCTTGTCGCGAAAATGAGATTTTGGTCTATATATATGCCTACAAGTTTGATAAATGGGAAGTTTGAACTTGTCTCTTGATGTCCCTGAATGCAAACGTGATATGTGAACCCATTTGGTTTTGTATTCGGTAAAATGAAAGTATTGGAATGACCCTTGTCGCAAAAATGAGATTTTGGTCTATATGCCTACAAGTTCGATAAATGGGAAGTTTGAACTTGTCCCTTGATGTCCCTGGATGCGAACGTGATATGTGAACCTATTTAGTTTTGTATTCGGTAAAATGAGAGTATTGGAATGACCCTTGTCGCGAAAATGAGATTTTTGTATATATGCCTACAAGTTTGGTGAATGGGATGTTTGAACTTATCCCTTGATGCGAAACATGATATGTGAACCTATTTGGTTTTGTATTCGGTAAAATGGAAGTATTGGAATGATCCTTATCGCAAAAATGAGATTTTAGCCTATATGGTTAAAAGCTTGATAAATATAAATGTTGAATTTGTCCCTCGATGTCCTTTGATGCATAACATAATATTTGAACCTATTTGGCTCTAAATTTGGTAAACAGAGAGTAATAAGATGACCCTTGTCGCAAAAACGAGATTTTTTACAAGTTTGATAAATACGAAGGCTGAACATGTCCCTCGATGTTCCTTGATGCGAAACATGATATGTGAACCTTTTCGGTTTCGTATTCGGTAAAATGAAAGTATTGAAATGTCCCTTGTCGTGAAAACGAGATTTGAGCCTATATGGTTACAATTTTGATAAATATGAAGGTTGAACTTGTTCCTCGATGTCCCTTGATTTAAAACATGATATTTGAACCTATTTGGTTTTAAATTCGGTATAATGAAACTATTGAAATGACCCTTGTTGTGAAAATGAGATTTTAGCTTATATGGTTACAAGTTTGATAAATGGGAAGTTTGAACTTGTCCCTTAACGTCCCTTTTTGCGAAACATGATATTTGAACTTATTTTGTTTTAAATTTGGTAAATTCAACACATGCGTTTTCTCTACTATCATATTGTGTCTCGATGACTCTTGTACCGAAAATGATATTTTAGCATTTATGGTTACAAAAATGATAAATGAGAAGGTTGAACTTGTACCTTGATGTCCCTTGATGCGAAACATGATTTTTAAGCCGAGTTTGTTTGCATATCGGTAAACTGGAAGTATGAGAATGTGGCTCAAAGATGCTCAATCTGAAAATTATTTGAACCTAGTTTATTATAAATTTGATAAATAGGAAAGATAATATTTTGTTTCGATGACACTTGACGCGAAAATCCGATATTTGAGCATAGACATTTTTAAACTTTAATTTGGAAGTATGAGTTTTGTCTTCTATTATAATGTTTTTTGATGACCCTTGACGCGGAAATTGGAAACTTTATTATAAGTTTGATAAATGGGAAGGTTGAACTTGTCCCTTTATGTCAGTTGATGTGAAAGTTGATTTTTAAGCATAGTTAATTCTAAATTCGGTAATTTGGAAGTATGACAATGTGCGTTTATGACCCTTGTTTTGAAGTTTGAACTTGTCCCTAGAAGTCCCTTGATGCGTAACATAATATTTGAACCTATTTGGTTGTAAATTCGGTAAATATAAAATATTGGGATGACCCGTTGTCGCAAAAACGCGATTTTATCCTTTATGGTTACAAGTTTGATAAGTGGGAAGGTTGAACGTGTCCCTTGATTTAAAACATGATGTGAACCTATTTGGTTTTGTATTCTGTTAAATCCAAGTATTGGAATGACCTTTATCGCGAAAATGAGATTTTGGCCTATATGGTTACAAGTTTGATGAATTTGAAGGTTGAACTTGTCCTTCGATGTCCTTTGATGCGAAACATGATATTTCGTTTTAAATTCGGTAAACTGAAAGTAATGAGATGACCCTTGTCGCGAAAACGAGATTTTAGCTTATATGGTTACAAGTTTGATAAATATGAATGTTGACCATGTCCCTCGATATCCTTTGATGCGAAACATGATATGTGAACCTATTTGGTTTCATATTCGGTAAAATGAAAGTATTGGAATGACCCATGTCGCGAAAATGAGTTTTTGGTCTATATGCCTACAAGTTTGATAAATGGGAAGTTTGAACTTGTCCCTTGATGTCCCTGGATGCAAACATGATATGTGAAGCTATTTGGTTTTGTATTCGGTAAAATGAAAGTATTGGAATGACTCTTGTCGCGAAAATGAGATTTTAGTCTATATATATGCCAACAAGTTTGATAAATGGGAAGTTTGAACTTGTCTCTTGATGTCCCTGAATGCAAACCTGATATGTGAACCTATTTGGTTTTGTATTCGGTAAAATGAAAGTATTGGAATGACCCTTGTCGCAAAAATGAGATTTTGGTCTATATGCCTACAAGTTCGATAAATGGGAAGTTTGAACTTGTCCCTTGATGTCCCTGGATGCAAACGTGATATGTGAACCTATTTGGTTTTGTATTCGGTAAAATGAAAGTATTGGAATGACCCTTGTCGCGAAAATGAGATTTTGGTATATATGTCTACAAGTTTGATGAATGGGATGTTTGAACTTATCCCTTGATGCGAAACATGATATGAGAACCTATTTGGTTTTGTATTCGGTAAAATGAAAGTATTGGAATGACCCATGTCGCGAAAATGAGTTTTTGGTCTATATGCCTACAAGCTTGATAAATGGGAAGTTTGAACTTGTCCCTTGATGTCCCTGGATGCAAACATGATATGTGAACCTATTTGGTTATGTATTCGGTAAAATGAAAGTATTGGAATGACTCTTGTTGCGAAAATGAGATATTGGTCTATATGCCCACAAGTTTGATAAATGGGAAGTTTGAACTTGTCCCTTGATGTCCCTGGATGTAAACATGATATGTGAACCTATTTGGTTTTGTGTTCGGTAAAATGAAAGTATTGGAATGACCCTTGTCGCGAAAATGAGATTTTGGTATATATGCCTACAAGTTTGATGAATGGGATGTTTGAACTTATCCCTTGATGCGAAACATGATATGAGAACCTATTTGGTTTTGTATTCGGTAAAATGAAAGTATTGGAATGACTATGTCAGGAAAATGAGATTTTAGCCTATATGGTTAGAAGTTTGATATAGTTTGAACTTGTCCCTTGATGTTCCTTAGTATGAAACATGATATGTGAACCTATTTGGTTTTGTATTCGGTAAAATGGAAGTATTGGAATGATCCTTATCGCAAAAATGAGATTTTAGCCTATATGGTTAAAAGCTTGATAAATATAAATGTTGAATTTGTCCCTCGATGTCCTTTGATGCATAACATAATATTTGAACCTATTTGGCTCTAAATTTGGTAAACAGAGAGTAATAAGATGACCCTTGTCGCAAAAACGAGATTTTTTACAAGTTTGATAAATACGAAGGCTGAACATGTCCCTCGATGTTCCTTGATGCGAAACATGATATGTGAACCTTTTCGGTTTCGTATTCGGTAAAATGAAAGTATTGAAATGTCCCTTGTCGTGAAAACGAGATTTGAGCCTATATGGTTACAATTTTGATAAATATGAAGGTTGAACTTGTTCCTCGATGTCCCTTGATTTAAAACATGATATTTGAACCTATTTGGTTTTAAATTCGGTATAATGAAACTATTGAAATGACCCTTGTTGTGAAAATGAGATTTTAGCTTATATGGTTACAAGTTTGATAAATGGGAAGTTTGAACTTGTCCCTTAACGTCCCTTTTTGCGAAACATGATATTTGAACTTATTTTGTTTTAAATTTGGTAAATTCAACACATGCGTTTTCTCTACTATCATATTGTGTCTCGATGACTCTTGTACCGAAAATGATATTTTAGCATTTATGGTTACAAAAATGATAAATGAGAAGGTTGAACTTGTACCTTGATGTCCCTTGATGCGAAACATGATTTTTAAGCCGAGTTTGTTTGCATATCGGTAAACTGGAAGTATGAGAATGTGGCTCAAAGATGCTCAATCTGAAAATTATTTGAACCTAGTTTATTATAAATTTGATAAATAGGAAAGATAATATTTTGTTTCGATGACACTTGACGCGAAAATCCGATATTTGAGCATAGACATTTTTAAACTTTAATTTGGAAGTATGAGTTTTGTCTTCTATTATAATGTTTTTTGATGACCCTTGACGCGGAAATTGGAAACTTTATTATAAGTTTGATAAATGGGAAGGTTGAACTTGTCCCTTTATGTCAGTTGATGTGAAAGTTGATTTTTAAGCATAGTTAATTCTAAATTCGGTAATTTGGAAGTATGACAATGTGCGTTTATGACCCTTGTTTTGAAGTTTGAACTTGTCCCTAGAAGTCCCTTGATGCGTAACATAATATTTGAACCTATTTGGTTGTAAATTCGGTAAATATAAAATATTGGGATGACCCGTTGTCGCAAAAACGCGATTTTATCCTTTATGGTTACAAGTTTGATAAGTGGGAAGGTTGAACGTGTCCCTTGATTTAAAACATGATGTGAACCTATTTGGTTTTGTATTCTGTTAAATCCAAGTATTGGAATGACCTTTATCGCGAAAATGAGATTTTGGCCTATATGGTTACAAGTTTGATGAATTTGAAGGTTGAACTTGTCCTTCGATGTCCTTTGATGCGAAACATGATATTTCGTTTTAAATTCGGTAAACTGAAAGTAATGAGATGACCCTTGTCGCGAAAACGAGATTTTAGCTTATATGGTTACAAGTTTGATAAATATGAATGTTGACCATGTCCCTCGATATCCTTTGATGCGAAACATGATATGTGAACCTATTTGGTTTCATATTCGGTAAAATGAAAGTATTGGAATGACCCATGTCGCGAAAATGAGTTTTTGGTCTATATGCCTACAAGTTTGATAAATGGGAAGTTTGAACTTGTCCCTTGATGTCCCTGGATGCAAACATGATATGTGAAGCTATTTGGTTTTGTATTCGGTAAAATGAAAGTATTGGAATGACTCTTGTCGCGAAAATGAGATTTTAGTCTATATATATGCCAACAAGTTTGATAAATGGGAAGTTTGAACTTGTCTCTTGATGTCCCTGAATGCAAACCTGATATGTGAACCTATTTGGTTTTGTATTCGGTAAAATGAAAGTATTGGAATGACCCTTGTCGCAAAAATGAGATTTTGGTCTATATGCCTACAAGTTCGATAAATGGGAAGTTTGAACTTGTCCCTTGATGTCCCTGGATGCAAACGTGATATGTGAACCTATTTGGTTTTGTATTCGGTAAAATGAAAGTATTGGAATGACCCTTGTCGCGAAAATGAGATTTTGGTATATATGTCTACAAGTTTGATGAATGGGATGTTTGAACTTATCCCTTGATGCGAAACATGATATGAGAACCTATTTGGTTTTGTATTCGGTAAAATGAAAGTATTGGAATGACCCATGTCGCGAAAATGAGTTTTTGGTCTATATGCCTACAAGCTTGATAAATGGGAAGTTTGAACTTGTCCCTTGATGTCCCTGGATGCAAACATGATATGTGAACCTATTTGGTTATGTATTCGGTAAAATGAAAGTATTGGAATGACTCTTGTTGCGAAAATGAGATATTGGTCTATATGCCCACAAGTTTGATAAATGGGAAGTTTGAACTTGTCCCTTGATGTCCCTGGATGTAAACATGATATGTGAACCTATTTGGTTTTGTGTTCGGTAAAATGAAAGTATTGGAATGACCCTTGTCGCGAAAATGAGATTTTGGTATATATGCCTACAAGTTTGATGAATGGGATGTTTGAACTTATCCCTTGATGCGAAACATGATATGAGAACCTATTTGGTTTTGTATTCGGTAAAATGAAAGTATTGGAATGACTATGTCAGGAAAATGAGATTTTAGCCTATATGGTTAGAAGTTTGATATAGTTTGAACTTGTCCCTTGATGTTCCTTAGTATGAAACATGATATGTGAACCTATTTGGTTTTGTATTCGGTAAAATGGAAGTATTGGAATGATCCTTATCGCAAAAATGAGATTTTAGCCTATATGGTTAAAAGGTTGATAAATATAAATGTTGAATTTGTCCCTCGATGTCCTTTGATGCATAACATAATATTTGAACCTATTTGGCTCTAAATTTGGTAAACAGAGAGTAATGAGATGACCCTTGTCGCAAAAACGAGATTTTTGCTTATATGGTTACAAGTTTGATAAATACGAAGGCTGAACATGTCCCTCGATGTTCCTTGATGCGAAACATGATATGTGAACCTTTTCGGTTTCGTATTCGGTAAAATGAAAGTATTGAAATGTCCCTTGTCGTGAAAACGAGATTTGAGCCTATATGGTTACAATTTTGATAAATATGAAGGTTGAACTTGTTCCTCGATGTCCCTTGATTTAAAACATGATATTTGAACCTATTTGGTTTTAAATTCGGTATAATGAAACTATTGAAATGACCCTTGTTGCGAAAATGAGATTTTAGCTTATATGGTTACAAGTTTGATAAATGGGAAGTTTGAACTTGTCCCTTAACGTCCCTTTCTGCGAAACATGATATTTGAACTTATTTTGTTTTAAATTTGGTAAATTCAACACATGCGTTTTCTCTACTATCATATTGTGTCTCGATGACTCTTGTATCGAAAATGATATTTTAGCATTTATGGTTACAAAATTGATAAATGAGAAGGTTGAACTTGTACCTTGATGTCCCTTGATGCGAAACATGATTTTTAAGCCGAGTTTGTTTGGATATCGGTAAACTGGAAGTATGAGAATGTGGCTCAAAGATGCTCAATCCGAAAATTATTTGAACCTAGTTTATTATAAATTTGATAAATAGGAAAGATAATATTTTGTTTCGATGACACTTGACGCAAAAATCCGATATTTGAGCATAGACATATTTAAACTTTAATTTGGAAGTATGAGTTTTGTCTTCTATTATAATGTTTTTTGATGACCCTTGACGCGGAAATTGGAAACTTTATTATAAGTTTGATAAATGGGAAGGTTGAACTTGTCCCTCTATGTCAGTTGATGTGAAAGTTGATTTTTAAGCATAGTTAATTCTAAATTCGGTAATTTGGAAGTATGACAATGTGCGTTTATGACCCTTGTTTTGAAGTTTGAACTTGTCCCTAGAAGTCCCTTGATGCGTAACATAATATTTGAACCTATTTGGTTGTAAATTCGGTAAATATAAAGTATTGGGATGACCCGTTGTCGCAAAAACGCGATTTTATCCTTTATGGTTACAAGTTTGATAAATGGGAGGTTGAACGTGTCCCTTGATTTAAAACATGATGTGAACCTATTTGGTTTTGTATTCTGTTAAATCCAAGTATTGGAATGACCTTTATCGCGAAAATGAGATTTTGGCCTATATGGTTACAAGTTTGATGAATTTGAAGGTTGAACTTGTCCTTCGATGTCCTTAGATGCGAAACATGATATTTGGTTTTAATATTTGGTTTTAAATTCGGTAAACTGAAAGTAATGAGATGACCCTTGTCGCGAAAACGAGATTTTAGCTTATATGGTTACAAGTTTGATAAATATGAATGTTGACCATGTCCCTCGATATCCTTTGATGCGAAACATGATATGTGAACCTATTTGGTTTCATATTCGGTAAAATGAAAGTATTGGAATGACCCATGTCGCAAAAATGAGTTTTTGGTCTATATGCCTACAAGTTTGATAAATAGGAAGTTTGAACTTGTCCCTTGATGTCCCTGGATGCAAACATGATATGTGAAGCTATTTGGTTTTGTATTCGGTAAAATGAAAGTATTGGAATGACTCTTGTCGCGAAAATGAGATTTTGGTCTATATATATGCCTACAAGTTTGATAAATGGGAAGTTTGAACTTGTCTCTTGATGTCCCTGAATGCAAACCTGATATGTGAACCTATTTGGTTTTGTATTCGGTAAAATGAAAGTATTGGAATGACCCTTGTCGCAAAAATGAGATTTTGGTCTATATGCCTACAAGTTCGATAAATGGGAAGTTTGAACTTGTCCCTTGATGTCCCTGGATGCAAACGTGATATGTGAACCTATTTGGTTTTGTATTCGGTAAAATGAAAGTATTGGAATGACCCTTGTCGCGAAAATGAGATTTTGGTATATATGTCTACAAGATTGATGAATGGGATGTTTGAAGTTATCCCTTGATGCGAAACATGATATGAGAACCTATTTGGTTTTGTATTCGGTAAAATGAAAGTATTGGAATGACCCATGTCGCGAAAATGAGTTTTTGGTCTATATGCCTACAAGCTTGATAAATGGGAAGTTTGAACTTGTCCCTTGATGTCCCTGGATGCAAACATGATATGTGAACCTATTTGGTTTTGTATTCGGTAAAATGAAAGTATTGGAATGACTATGTCAGGAAAATGAGATTTTAGCCTATATGGTTAGAAGTTTGATATAGTTTGAACTTGTCCCTTGATGTTCCTTAGTATGATACATGATATGTGAACCTATTTGGTTTTGTATTCGGTAAAATGGAAGTATTGGAATGATCCTTATCGCAAAAATGAGATTTTAGCCTATATGGTTAAAAGGTTGATAAATATAAATGTTGAATTTGTCCCTCGATGTCCTTTGATGCATAACATAATATTTGAACCTATTTGGCTCTAAATTTGGTAAACAGAGAGTAATGAGGTGACCCTTGTCGCAAAAACGAGATTTTTGCTTATATGGTTACAAGTTTGATAAATACGAAGGCTGAACATGTCCCTCGATGTTCCTTGATGCGAAACATGATATGTGAACCTTTTCGGTTTCGTATTCGGTAAAATGAAAGTATTGAAATGTCCCTTGTCGTGAAAACGAGATTTGAGCCTATATGGTTACAATTTTGATAAATATGAAGGTTGAACTTGTTCCTCGATGTCCCTTGATTTAAAACATGATATTTGAACCTATTTGGTTTTAAATTCGGTATAATGAAACTATTGAAATGACCCTTGTTGCGAAAATGAGATTTTAGCTTATATGGTTACAAGTTTGATAAATGGGAAGTTTGAACTTGTCCCTTAACGTCCCTTTTTGCGAAACATGATATTTGAACTTATTTTCTTTTAAATTTGGTAAATTCAACACATGCGTTTTCTCTACTATCATATTGTGTCTCGATGACTCTTGTATCGAAAATGATATTTTAGCATTTATGGTTACAAAAATGATAAATGAGAAGGTTGAACTTGTACCTTGATGTCCCTTGATGCGAAACATGATTTTTAAGCCGAGTTTGTTTGGATATCGGTAAACTGGAAGTATGAGAATGTGGCTCAAAGATGCTCAATCCGAAAATTATTTGAACCTAGTTTATTATAAATTTGATAAATAGGAAAGATAATATTTTGTTTCGATGACACTTGACGCGAAAATCCGATATTTGAGCATAGACATATTTAAACTTTAATTTGGAAGTATGAGTTTTGTCTTCTATTATAATGTTTTTTGATGACCCTTGACGCGGAAATTGGAAACTTTATTATAAGTTTGATAAATGGGAAGGTTGAACTTGTCCCTCTATGTCAGTTGATGTGAAAGTTGATTTTTAAGCATAGTTAATTCTAAATTCGGTAATTTGGAAGTATGACAATGTGCGTTTATGACCCTTGTTTTGAAGTTTGAACTTGTCCCTAGAAGTCCCTTGATGCGTAACATAATATTTGAACCTATTTGGTTGTAAATTCGGTAAATATAAAGTATTGGGATGACCCGTTGTCGCAAAAACGCGATTTTATCCTTTATGGTTACAAGTTTGATAAATGGGAGGTTGAACGTGTCCCTTGATTTAAAACATGATGTGAACCTATTTGGTTTTGTATTCTGTTAAATCCAAGTATTGGAATGACCTTTATCGCGAAAATGAGATTTTGGCCTATATGGTTACAAGTTTGATGAATTTGAAGGTTGAACTTGTCCTTCGATGTCCTTAGATGCGAAACATGATATTTGGTTTTAATATTTGGTTTTAAATTCGGTAAACTGAAAGTAATGAGATGACCCTTGTCGCGAAAACGAGATTTTAGCTTATATGGTTACAAGTTTGATAAATATGAATGTTGACCATGTCCCTCGATATCCTTTGATGCGAAACATGATATGTGAACCTATTTGGTTTCATATTCGGTAAAATGAAAGTATTGGAATGACCCATGTCGCAAAAATGAGTTTTTCGTCTATATGCCTACAAGTTTGATAAATAGGAAGTTTGAACTTGTCCCTTGATGTCCCTGGATGCAAACATGATATGTGAAGCTATTTGGTTTTGTATTCGGTAAAATGAAAGTATTGGAATGACTCTTGTCGCGAAAATGAGATTTTGGTCTATATATATGCCTACAAGTTTGATAAATGGGAAGTTTGAACTTGTCTCTTGATGTCCCTGAATGCAAACCTGATATGTGAACCTATTTGGTTTTGTATTCGGTAAAATGAAAGTATTGGAATGACCCTTGTCGCAAAAATGAGATTTTGGTCTATATGCCTACAAGTTCGATAAATGGGAAGTTTGAACTTGTCCCTTGATGTCCCTGGATGCAAACGTGATATGTGAACCTATTTGGTTTTGTATTCGGTAAAATGAAAGTATTGGAATGACCCTTGTCGCGAAAATGAGATTTTGGTATATATGTCTACAAGATTGATGAATGGGATGTTTGAAGTTATCCCTTGATGCGAAACATGATATGAGAACCTATTTGGTTTTGTATTCGGTAAAATGAAAGTATTGGAATGACCCATGTCGCGAAAATGAGTTTTTGGTCTATATGCCTACAAGCTTGATAAATGGGAAGTTTGAACTTGTCCCTTGATGTCCCTGGATGCAAACATGATATGTGAACCTATTTGGTTATGTATTCGGTAAAATGAAAGTATTGGAATGACTCTTGTTGCGAAAATGAGATATTGGTCTATATGCCTACAAGTTTGATAAATGGGAAGTTTGAACTTGTCCCATGATGTCCCTGGATGCAAACATGATATGTGAACCTATTTGGTTTTGTATTCGGTAAAATGAAAGTATTGGAATGACCCTTGTCGCGAAAATGAGATTTTGGTATATATGCCTACAAGTTTGATGAATGGGATGTTTGAACTTATCCCTTGATGCGAAACATGATATGAGAACCTATTTGGTTTTGTATTCGGTAAAATGAAAGTATTGGAATGACTATGTCAGGAAAATGAGATTTTAGCCTATATGGTTAGAAGTTTGATATAGTTTGAACTTGTCCCTTGATGTTCCTTAGTATGAAACATGATATGTGAACCTATTTGGTTTTGTATTCGGTAAAATGGAAGTATTGGAATGATCCTTATCGCAAAAATGAGATTTTAGCCTATATGGTTTAAAGCTTGATAAATATAAATGTTGAATTTGTCCCTCGATGTCCTTTGATGCATAACATAATATTTGAACCTATTTGGCTCTAAATTTGGTAAACAGAGAGTAATAAGATGATCCTTGTCGCAAAAACGAGATTTTTGCTTATATGGTTACAAGTTTGATAAATACGAAGGCTGAACATGTCCCTCGATGTTCCTTGATGCGAAACATGATATGTGAACCTTTTCGGTTTCGTATTCGGTAAAATGAAAGTATTGAAATGTCCCTTGTCGTGAAAACGAGATTTGAGCCTATATGGTTACAATTTTGATAAATATGAAGGTTGAACTTGTTCCTCGATGTCCCTTGATTTAAAACATGATATTTGAACCTATTTGGTTTTAAATTCGGTAAAATGAAACTATTGAAATGACCCTTGTTGCGAAAATGAGATTTTAGCTTATATGGTTACAAGTTTGATAAATGGGAAATTTGAACTTGTCCCTTAACGTCCCTTTTTGCGAAACATGATATTTGAACTTATTTTGTTTTAAATTTGGTAAATTCAACACATGCGTTTTCTCTACTACATATTGTGTCTCGATGACTCTTGTACCGAAAATGATATTTTAGCATTTATGGTTACAAAAATGATAAATGAGAAGGTTGAACTTGTACCTTGATGTCCCTTGATGCGAAACATGATTTTTAAGCCGAGTTTGTTTGGATATCGGTAAACTGGAAGTATGAGAATGTGGCTCAAAGATGCTCAATCTGAAAATTATTTGAACCTAGTTTATTATAAATTTGATAAATAGGAAAGATAATATTTTGTTTCGATGACACTTGACGCGAAAATCCGATATTTGAGCATAGACATTTTTCAGCTTTAATTTGGAAGTATGAGTTTTGTCTTCTATTATAATGTTTTTTGATGACCCTTGACGCAAAAATTGGAAACTTTATTATAAGTTTGATAAATGGGAAGGTTGAACTTGTCCCTCTATGTCAGTTGATGTGAAAGTTGATTTTTAAGCATAGCTAATTCTAAATTCGGTAATTTGGAAGTATGGCAATGTGCGTTTATGACCCTTGTTTTGAAGTTTGAACTTGTCCCTAGAAGTCCCTTGATGCGTAACATAATATTTGAACCTATTTGGTTGTAAATTCGGTAAATATAAAGTATTGGGATGACCCGTTGTCGCAAAAACGCGATTTTATCCTTTATGGTTACAAGTTTGATAAATGGGAAGGTTGAACGTGTCCCTTGATTTAAAACATGATGTGAACCTATTTGGTTTTGTATTCTGTTAAATCCAAGTATTGGAATGACCTTTATCGCGAAAATGAGATTTTGGCCTATATGGTTACAAGTTTGATGAATTTGAAGGTTGAACTTGTCCTTCGATATCCTTTGATGCGAAACATGATATTTGGTTTTAATATTTGGTTTTAAATTCGGTAAACTGAAAGTAATGAGATGACCCTTGTCGCGAAAACGAGATTTTAACTTATATGGTTACAAGTTTGATAAATATGAATGTTGACCATGTCCCTCGATATCCTTTGATGCGAAACATGATATGTGAACCTATTTGGTTTCATATTCGGTAAAATGAAAGTATTGGAATGACCCATGTCGCGAAAATGAGTTTTGGGTCTATATGCCTACAAGTTTGATAAATGGGAAGTTTGAACTTGTCCTTTGATGTCCTTGGATGCAAACATGATATGTGAACCTATTTGGTTTTGTATTCGGTAAAATGAAAGTATTGGAATGACTCTTGTCGCGAAAATGAGATTTTGGTCTATATGCCTACAAGTTTGATAAATGGGAAGTTCGAACTTGACCTTTGATGTCCCTGGATGCAAACGTGATATGTGAACCTATTTGGTTTTGTATTCGGTAAAATGAAAGTATTGGAATGACCCTTGTCGCGAAAATGAGATTTTGGTATATATGCCTACAAGTTTGATGAATGGGATGTTTGAACTTATCCCTTGATGCGAAACATGATATGAGAACCTATTTGGTTTTGTATTCGGTAAAATGAAAGTATTGGAATGACTATGTCAGGAAAATTAGATTTTAGCCTATATGGTTAGAAGTTTGATATAGTTTGAACTTGTCCCTTGATGTTCCTTAGTATGAAACATGATATGTGAACCTATTTGGTTTTGTATTCGGTAAAATGGAAGTATTGGAATGATCCTTGTCGCGAAAATGAGATTTTGGTCTATATGCCCACAAGTTTGATAAATGGGAAGTTTGAACTTGTCCCTTGATGTCCCTGGATGCAAACGTGATATGTGAACCTATTTGGTTTTGTATTCGGTAAAATGAAAGTATTGGAATGACCCTTGTCGCGAAAATGAGAATTTGATCTATATGCCTACAAGTTCGATAAATGGGAAGTTTGAACTTGTCCCTTGATGTCCCTGGATGCAAACGAGATATGTGAACCTATTTGGTTTTGTATTCGGTAAAATGAAAGTATTGGAATGACCCTTGTCGTGAAAACGAGATTTGAGCCTATATGGTTACAATTTTGATAAATATGAAGGTTGAACTTGTTCCTCGATGTCCCTTGATTTAAAACATGATATTTGAACCTATTTGGTTTTAAATTCGGTAAAATGAAACTATTGAAATGACCCTTGTTGCGAAAATGAGATTTTAGCTTATATGGTTACAAGTTTGATAAATGGGAAGTTTGAACTTGTCCCTTAACGTCCCTTTTTGCGAAACATGATATTTGAACTTATTTTCTTTTAAATTTGGTAAATTCAACACATGCGTTTTCTCTACTATCATATTGTGTTTCGATGACTCTTGTACCGAAAATGATATTTTAGCATTTATGGTTACAAAAATGATAAATGAGAAGGTTGAACTTGTACCTTGATGTCCCTTGATGCAAAACATGATTTTTAAGCCGAGTTTGTTTGGATATCGGTAAACTGGAAGTATGAGAATGTGGCTCAAAGATACTCAATCCGAAAATTATTTGAACCTAGTTTATTATAAATTCGATAAATAGGAAAGATAATATTTTGTTTCGATGACACTTGACGCGAAAATCCGATATTTGAGCATAGACATTTTTAAACTTTAATTTGGAAGTATGAGTTTTGTCTTCTATTATAATGTTTTTTGATGACCCTTGACGCGAAAATTGGAAACTTTATTATAAGTTTGATAAATGGGAAGGTTGAACTTGTCCCTCTATGTCAGTTGATGTGAAAGTTGATTTTTAAGCATAGTTAATTCTAAATTCGGTAATTTGGAAGTATGACAATGTGCGTTTATGACCCTTGTTTTGAAGTTTGAACTTGTCCCTAGAAGTCCCTTGATGCGTAACATAATATTTGAACCTATTTGGTTGTAAATTCGGTAAATATAAAGTATTGGGATGACCCGTTAAAACGCGATTTTATCCTTTATGGTTACAAGTTTGATAAATGGGAAGGTTGAACGTGTCCCTTGATTTAAAACATGATGTGAACCTATTTGGTTTTGTATTCTGTTAAATCCAAGTATTGGAATGACCTTTATCGCGAAAATGAGATTTTGGCCTATATGGTTACAAGTTTGATGAATTTGAAGGTTGAACTTATCCTTCGATGTCCTTTGATGCGAAACATGATATTTGGTTTTAATATTTGGTTTTAAATTCGGTAAACTGAAAGTAATGAGATGACCCTTGTCGCGAAAACGAGATTTTAACTTATATGGTTACAAGTTTGATAAATATGAATGTTGACCATGTCCCTCGATATCCTTTGATGCGAAACATGATATGTGAACCTATTTGGTTTCATATTCGGTAAAATGAAAGTATTGGAATGACCCATGTCGCGAAAATGAGTTTTTGGTCTATATGCCTACAAGTTTGATAAATGGGAAGTTTGAACTTGTCCCTTGATGTCCCTGGATGCAAACATGATATGTGAACCTATTTGGTTTTGTATTCGGTAAAATGAAAGTATTGGAATGACTCTTGTCGCGAAAATGAGATTTTGGTCTATATGCCCACAAGTTTGATAAATGGGAAGTTTGAACTTGTCCCTTGATGTCCCTGGATGCAAACGTGATATGTGAACCTATTTGGTTTTGTATTCGGTAAAATGAAAGTATTGGAATGACCCTTGTCGCGAAAATGAGATTTTGATCTATATGCGTACAAGTTCGATAAATGGGAAGTTTGAACTTGTCCCTTGATGTCCCTGGATGCAAACGAGATATGTGAACCTATTTGGTTTTGTATTCGGTAAAATGAAAGTATTGAAATGTCCCTTGTCGTGAAAACGAGATTTGAGCCTATATGGTTACAATTTTGATAAATATGAAGGTTGAACTTGTTCCTCGATGTCCCTTGATTTAAAACATGATATTTGAACCTATTTGGTTTTAAATTCGGTAAAATGAAACTATTGAAATGACCCTTGTTGCGAAAATGAGTTTTTAGCTTATATGGTTACAAGTTTGATAAATGGGAAGTTTGAACTTGTCCCTTAACGTCCCTTTTTGCGAAACATTATATTTGAACTTATTTTGTTTTAAATTTGGTAAATTCAGCACATGCGTTTTCTCTACTATCATATTGTGTCTCGATGACTCTTGTACCGAAAATGATATTTTAGCATTTATGGTTACAAAAATGATAAATGAGAAGGTTGAACTTGTACCTTGATGTCCCTTGATGCGAAACATGATTTTTAAGCCGAGTTTGTTTAGATATCGGTAAACTGGAAGTATGAGAATGTGGCTCAAAGATGCTCAATCCGAAAATTATTTGAACCTAGTTTATTATAAATTTGATAAATAGGAAAGATAATATTTTGTTTCGATGACACTTGACGCGAAAATCCGATATTTGAGCATAGACATTTTTAAACTTTAATTTGGAAGTATGAGTTTTGTCTTCTATTATAATGTTTTTTGATGACCCTTGACGCGAAAATTGGAAACTTTATTATAAGTTTGATAAATGGGAAGGTTGAACTTGTCCCTCTATGTCAGTTGATGTGAAAGTTGATTTTTAAGCATAGTTAATTCTAAATTCGGTAATTTGGAAGTATGACAATGTGCGTTTATGACCCTTGTTTTGAAGTTTGAACTTGTCCCTAGAAGTCCCTTGATGCGTAACATAATATTTGAACCTATTTGGTTGTAAATTCGGTAAATATAAAGTATTGGGATGACCCGTTGTCGCAAAAACGCGATTTTATCCTTTATGGTTACAAGTTTGATAAATGGGAAGGTTGAACGTGTCCCTTGATTTAAAACATGATGTGAACCTATTTGGTTTTGTATTCTGTTAAATCCAAGTATTGGAATGACCTTTATCGCGAAAATGAGATTTTGGCCTATATGGTTACAAGTTTGATGAATTTGAAGGTTGAACTTGTCCTTCGATGTCCTTTGATGCGAAACATGATATTTGGTTTTAATATTTGGTTTTAAATTCGGTAAACTGAAAGTAATGAGATGACCCTTGTCACGAAAACGAGATTTTAACTTATATGGTTACAAGTTTGATAAATATGAATGTTGACCATGTCCCTCGATATCCTTTGATGCGAAACATGATATGTGAACCTATTTGGTTTCATATTCGGTAAAATGAAAGTATTGGAATGACCCATGTCGCGAAAA
Organism: Medicago sativa; assembly: GCF_051527215.1. Lineage (NCBI taxonomy): Eukaryota > Viridiplantae > Streptophyta > Magnoliopsida > Fabales > Fabaceae > Medicago > Medicago sativa. The sequence continues at coordinate 53,607,580 of NC_140749.1, forward strand.
TGAGTTTTTGGTCTATATGCCTACAAGTTTGATAAATGGGAAGTTTGAACTTGTCCCTTGATGTCCCTGGATGCAAACATGATATGTGAACCTATTTGGTTTTGTATTCGGTAAAATGAAAGTATTGGAATGACTCTTGTCGCGAAAATGAGATTTTGGTCTATATGCCTACAAGTTTGATAAATGGGAAGTTTGAACTTGTCCTTTGAAGTCCCTAGATGCAAACGTGATATGTGAACCTATTTGGTTTTGTATTCGGTAAAATGAAAGTATTGGAATGACCCTTGTCGCGAAAATGAGATTTTGGTATATATGCCTACAAGTTTGATGAATGGGATGTTTGAACTTATCCCTTGATGCGAAACATGATATGAGAACCTATTTGGTTTTGTATTCGGTAAAATGAAAGTATTGGAATGACTATGTCAGGAAAATGAGATTTTAGCCTATATGGTTAGAAGTTTGATATAGTTTGAACTTGTCCCTTGATGTTCCTTAGTATGAAACATGATATGTGAACCTATTTGGTTTTGTATTCGGTAAAATGGAAGTATTGGAATGATCCTTGTCGCGAAAATGAGATTTTGGTCTATATGCCCACAAGTTTGATAAATGGGAAGTTTGAACTTGTCCCTTGATGTCCCTGGATGCAAACGTGATATGTGAACCTATTTGGTTTTGTATTCGGTAAAATGAAAGTATTGGAATGACCCTTGTCGCGAAAATGAGATTTTGATCTATATGCCTACAAGTTCGATAAATGGGAAGTTTGAACTTGTCCCTTGATGTCCCTGGATGCAAACGAGATATGTGAACCTATTTGGTTTTGTATTCGGTAAAATGAAAGTATTGGAATGACCCTTGTCGTGAAAACGAGATTTGAGCCTATATGGTTACAATTTTGATAGATATGAAGGTTGAACTTGTTCCTCGATGTCCCTTGATTTAAAACATGATATTTGAACCTATTTGGTTTTAAATTCGGTAAAATGAAACTATTGAAATGACCCTTGTTGCGAAAATGAGATTTTAGCTTATATGGTTACAAGTTTGATAAATGGGAAGTTTGAACTTGTCCCTTAACGTCCCTTTTTGCGAAACATGATATTTGAACTTATTTTCTTTTAAATTTGGTAAATTCAACACATGCGTTTTCTCTACTATCATATTGTGTCTCGATGACTCTTGTACCGAAAATGATATTTTAGCATTTATGGTTACAAAAATGATAAATGAGAAGGTTGAACTTGTACCTTGATGTCCCTTGATGCGAAACATGATTTTTAAGCCGAGTTTGTTTGGATATCGGTAAACTGGAAGTATGAGAATGTGGCTCAAAGATGCTCAATCCAAAAATTATTTGAACCTAGTTTATTATAAATTTGATAAATAGGAAAGATAATATTTTGTTTCGATGACACTTGACGCGAAAATCCGATATTTGAGCATAGACATTTTTAAACTTTAATTTGGAAGTATGAGTTTTGTCTTCTATTATAATGTTTTTTGATGACCCTTGACGCGAAAATTGGAAACTTTATTATAAGTTTGATAAATGGGAAGGTTGAACTTGTCCCTCTATGTCAGTTGATGTGAAAGTTGATTTTTAAGCATAGTTAATTCTAAATTCGGTAATTTGGAAGTATGACAATGTGCGTTTATGACCCTTGTTTTGAAGTTTGAACTTGTCCCTAGAAGTCCCTTGATGCGTAACATAATATTTGAACCTATTTGGTTGTAAATTCGGTAAATATAAAGTATTGGGATGACCCGTTAAAACGCGATTTTATCCTTTATGGTTACAAGTTTGATAAATGGGAAGGTTGAACGTGTCCCTTGATTTAAAACATGATGTGAACCTATTTGGTTTTGTATTCTGTTAAATCCAAGTATTGGAATGACCTTTATCGCGAAAATGAGATTTTGGCCTATATGGTTACAAGTTTGATGAATTTGAAGGTTGAACTTATCCTTCGATGTCCTTTGATGCGAAACATGATATTTGGTTTTAATATTTGGTTTTAAATTCGGTAAACTGAAAGTAATGAGATGACCCTTGTCGCGAAAACGAGATTTTAACTTATATGGTTACAAGTTTGATAAATATGAATGTTGACCATGTCCCTCGATATCCTTTGATGCGAAACATGATATGTGAACCTATTTGGTTTCATATTCGGTAAAATGAAAGTATTGGAATGACCCATGTCGCGAAAATGAGTTTTTGGTCTATATGCCTACAAGTTTGATAAATGGGAAGTTTGAACTTGTCCCTTGATGTCCCTGGATGCAAACATGATATGTGAACCTATTTGGTTTTGTATTCGGTAAAATGAAAGTATTGGAATGACTCTTGTCGCGAAAATGAGATTTTGGTCTATATGCCCACAAGTTTGATAAATGGGAAGTTTGAACTTGTCCCTTGATGTCCCTGGATGCAAACGTGATATGTGAACCTATTTGGTTTTGTATTCGGTAAAATGAAAGTATTGGAATGACCCTTGTCGCGAAAATGAGATTTTGATCTATATGCGTACAAGTTCGATAAATGGGAAGTTTGAACTTGTCCCTTGATGTCCCTGGATGCAAACGAGATATGTGAACCTATTTGGTTTTGTATTCGGTAAAATGAAAGTATTGAAATGTCCCTTGTCGTGAAAACGAGATTTGAGCCTATATGGTTACAATTTTGATAAATATGAAGGTTGAACTTGTTCCTCGATGTCCCTTGATTTAAAACATGATATTTGAACCTATTTGGTTTTAAATTCGGTAAAATGAAACTATTGAAATGACCCTTGTTGCGAAAATGAGTTTTTAGCTTATATGGTTACAAGTTTGATAAATGGGAAGTTTGAACTTGTCCCTTAACGTCCCTTTTTGCGAAACATTATATTTGAACTTATTTTGTTTTAAATTTGGTAAATTCAGCACATGCGTTTTCTCTACTATCATATTGTGTCTCGATGACTCTTGTACCGAAAATGATATTTTAGCATTTATGGTTACAAAAATGATAAATGAGAAGGTTGAACTTGTACCTTGATGTCCCTTGATGCGAAACATGATTTTTAAGCCGAGTTTGTTTAGATATCGGTAAACTGGAAGTATGAGAATGTGGCTCAAAGATGCTCAATCCGAAAATTATTTGAACCTAGTTTATTATAAATTTGATAAATAGGAAAGATAATATTTTGTTTCGATGACACTTGACGCGAAAATCCGATATTTGAGCATAGACATTTTTAAACTTTAATTTGGAAGTATGAGTTTTGTCTTCTATTATAATGTTTTTTGATGACCCTTGACGCGAAAATTGGAAACTTTATTATAAGTTTGATAAATGGGAAGGTTGAACTTGTCCCTCTATGTCAGTTGATGTGAAAGTTGATTTTTAAGCATAGTTAATTCTAAATTCGGTAATTTGGAAGTATGACAATGTGCGTTTATGACCCTTGTTTTGAAGTTTGAACTTGTCCCTAGAAGTCCCTTGATGCGTAACATAATATTTGAACCTATTTGGTTGTAAATTCGGTAAATATAAAGTATTGGGATGACCCGTTGTCGCAAAAACGCGATTTTATCCTTTATGGTTACAAGTTTGATAAATGGGAAGGTTGAACGTGTCCCTTGATTTAAAACATGATGTGAACCTATTTGGTTTTGTATTCTGTTAAATCCAAGTATTGGAATGACCTTTATCGCGAAAATGAGATTTTGGCCTATATGGTTACAAGTTTGATGAATTTGAAGGTTGAACTTATCCTTCGATGTCCTTTGATGCGAAACATGATATTTGGTTTTAATATTTGGTTTTAAATTCGGTAAACTGAAAGTAATGAGATGACCCTTGTCGCGAAAACGAGATTTTAACTTATATGGTTACAAGTTTGATAAATATGAATGTTGACCATGTCCCTCGATATCCTTTGATGCGAAACATGATATGTGAACCTATTTGGTTTCATATTCGGTAAAATGAAAGTATTGGAATGACCCATGTCGCGAAAATGAGTTTTTGGTCTATATGCCTACAAGTTTGATAAATGGGAAGTTTGAACTTGTCCCTTGATGTCCCTGGATGCAAACATGATATGTGAACCTATTTGGTTTTGTATTCGGTAAAATGAAAGTATTGGAATGACTCTTGTCGCGAAAATGAGATTTTGGTCTATATGCCCACAAGTTTGATAAATGGGAAGTTTGAACTTGTCCCTTGATGTCCCTGGATGCAAACGTGATATGTGAACCTATTTGGTTTTGTATTCGGTAAAATGAAAGTATTGGAATGTCCCTTGTCGCGAAAATGAGATTTTGATCTATATGCGTACAAGTTCGATAAATGGGAAGTTTGAACTTGTCCCTTGATGTCCCTGGATGCAAACGAGATATGTGAACCTATTTGGTTTTGTATTCGGTAAAATGAAAGTATTGAAATGTCCCTTGTCGTGAAAACGAGATTTGAGCCTATATGGTTACAATTTTGATAAATATGAAGGTTGAACTTGTTCCTCGATGTCCCTTGATTTAAAACATGATATTTGAACCTATTTGGTTTTAAATTCGGTAAAATGAAACTATTGAAATGACCCTTGTTGCGAAAATGAGATTTTAGCTTATATGGTTACAAGTTTGATAAATGGGAAGTTTGAACTTGTCCCTTAACGTCCCTTTTTGCGAAACATTATATTTGAACTTATTTTGTTTTAAATTTGGTAAATTCAGCACATGCGTTTTCTCTACTATCATATTGTGTCTCGATGACTCTTGTACCGAAAATGATATTTTAGCATTTATGGTTACAAAAATGATAAATGAGAAGGTTGAACTTGTACCTTGATGTCCCTTGATGCGAAACATGATTTTTAAGCCGAGTTTGTTTGGATATCGGTAAACTGGAAGTATGAGAATGTGGCTCAAAGATGCTCAATCCGAAAATTATTTGAACCTAGTTTATTATAAATTTGATAAATAGGAAAGATAATATTTTGTTTCGATGACACTTGACGCGAAAATCCGATATTTGAGCATAGACATTTTTAAACTTTAATTTGGAAGTATGAGTTTTGTCTTCTATTATAATGTTTTTTGATGACCCTTAACGCGAAAATTGGAAACTTTATTATAAGTTTGATAAATGGGAAGGTTGAACTTGTCCCTCTATGTCAGTTGATGTGAAAGTTGATTTTTAAGCATAGTTAATTCTAAATTCGGTAATTTGGAAGTATGACAATGTGCGTTTATGACCCTTGTTTTGAAGTTTGAACTTGTCCCTAGAAGTCCCTTGATGCGTAACATAATATTTGAACCTATTTGGTTGTAAATTCGGTAAATATAAAGTATTGGGATGACCCGTTGTCGCAAAAACGCGATTTTATCCTTTATGGTTACAAGTTTGATAAATGGGAAGGTTGAACGTGTCCCTTGATTTAAAACATGATGTGAACCTATTTGGTTTTGTATTCTGTTAAATCCAAGTATTGGAATGACCTTTATCGCGAAAATGAGATTTTGGCCTATATGGTTACAAGTTTGATGAATTTGAAGGTTGAACTTGTCCTTCGATGTCCTTTGATGCGAAACATGATATTTGGTTTTAATATTTGGTTTTAAATTCGGTAAACTGAAAGTAATGAGATGACCCTTGTCGCGAAAACGAGATTTTAACTTATATGGTTACAAGTTTGATAAATATGAATGTTGACCATGTCCCTCGATATCCTTTGATGCGAAACATGATATGTGAACCTATTTGGTTTCATATTCGGTAAAATGAGAGTATTGGAATGACCCATGTCGCGAAAATGAGTTTTTGGTCTATATGCCTACAAGTTTGATAAATGGGAAGTTTGAACTTGTCCCTTGATGTCCCTGGATGCAAACATGATATGTGAACCTATTTGGTTTTGTATTCGGTAAAATGAAAGTATTGGAATGACTCTTGTCGCGAAAATGAGATTTTGGTCTATATGCCTACAAGTTTGATAAATGGGAAGTTTGAACTTGTCCTTTGAAGTCCCTAGATGCAAACGTGATATGTGAACCTATTTGGTTTTGTATTCGGTAAAATGAAAGTATTGGAATGACCCTTGTCGCGAAAATGAGATTTTGGTATATATGCCTACAAGTTTGATGAATGGGATGTTTGAACTTATCCCTTGATGCGAAACATGATATGAGAACCTATTTGGTTTTGTATTCGGTAAAATGAAAGTATTGGAATGACTATGTCAGGAAAATGAGATTTTAGCCTATATGGTTAGAAGTTTGATATAGTTTGAACTTGTCCCTTGATGTTCCTTAGTATGAAACATGATATGTGAACCTATTTGGTTTTGTATTCGGTAAAATGGAAGTATTGGAATGATCCTTGTCGCGAAAATGAGATTTTGGTCTATATGCCCACAAGTTTGATAAATGGGAAGTTTGAACTTGTCCCTTGATGTCCCTGGATGCAAACGTGATATTTGAACCTATTTGGTTTTGTATTCGGTAAAATGAAAGTATTGGAATGACCCTTGTCGCGAAAATGAGATTTTGATCTATATGCCTACAAGTTCGATAAATGGGAAGTTTGAACTTGTCCCTTGATGTCCCTGGATGCAAACGAGATATGTGAACCTATTTGGTTTTGTATTCGGTAAAATGAAAGTATTGGAATGACCCTTGTCGTGAAAACGAGATTTGAGCCTATATGGTTACAATTTTGATAAATATGAAGGTTGAACTTGTTCCTCGATGTCCCTTGATTTAAAACATGATATTTGAACCTATTTGGTTTTTAATTCGGTAAAATGAAACTATTGAAATGACCCTTGTTGCGAAAATGAGATTTTAGCTTATATGGTTACAAGTTTGATAAATGGGAAGTTTGAACTTGTCCCTTAACGTCCCTTTTTGCGAAACATGATATTTGAACTTATTTTCTTTTAAATTTGGTAAATTCAACACATGCGTTTTCTCTACTATCATATTGTGTCTCGATGACTCTTGTACCGAAAATGATATTTTAGCATTTATGGTTACAAAAATGATAAATGAGAAGGTTGAACTTGTACCTTGATGTCCCTTGATGCAAAACATGATTTTTAAGCCGAGTTTGTTTGGATATCGGTAAACTGGAAGTATGAGAATGTGGCTCAAAGATGCTCAATCCGAAAATTATTTGAACCTAGTTTATTATAAATTTGATAAATAGGAAAGATAATATTTTGTTTCGATGACACTTGACGCGAAAATCCGATATTTGAGCATAGACATTTTTAAACTTTAATTTGGAAGTATGAGTTTTGTCTTCTATTATAATGTTTTTTGATGACCCTTGACGCGAAAATTGGAAACTTTATTATAAGTTTGATAAATGGGAAGGTTGAACTTGTCCCTCTATGTCAGTTGATGTGAAAGTTGATTTTTAAGCATAGTTAATTCTAAATTCGGTAATTTGGAAGTATGACAATGTGCGTTTATGACCCTTGTTTTGAAGTTTGAACTTGTCCCTAGAAGTCCCTTGATGCGTAACATAATATTTGAACCTATTTGGTTGTAAATTCGGTAAATATAAAGTATTGGGATGACCCGTTAAAACGCGATTTTATCCTTTATGGTTACAAGTTTGATAAATGGGAAGGTTGAACGTGTCCCTTGATTTAAAACATGATGTGAACCTATTTGGTTTTGTATTCTGTTAAATCCAAGTATTGGAATGACCTTTATCGCGAAAATGAGATTTTGGCCTATATGGTTACAAGTTTGATGAATTTGAAGGTTGAACTTATCCTTCGATGTCCTTTGATGCGAAACATGATATTTGGTTTTAATATTTGGTTTTAAATTCGGTAAACTGAAAGTAATGAGATGACCCTTGTCGCGAAAACGAGATTTTAACTTATATGGTTACAAGTTTGATAAATATGAATGTTGACCATGTCCCTCGATATCCTTTGATGCGAAACATGATATGTGAACCTATTTGGTTTCATATTCGGTAAAATGAAAGTATTGGAATGACCCATGTCGCGAAAATGAGTTTTTGGTCTATATGCCTACAAGTTTGATAAATGGGAAGTTTGAACTTGTCCCTTGATGTCCCTGGATGCAAACATGATATGTGAACCTATTTGGTTTTGTATTCGGTAAAATGAAAGTATTGGAATGACTCTTGTCGCGAAAATGAGATTTTGGTCTATATGCCCACAAGTTTGATAAATGGGAAGTTTGAACTTGTCCCTTGATGTCCCTGGATGCAAACGTGATATGTGAACCTATTTGGTTTTGTATTCGGTAAAATGAAAGTATTGGAATGACCCTTGTCGCGAAAATGAGATTTTGATCTATATGCGTACAAGTTCGATAAATGGGAAGTTTGAACTTGTCCCTTGATGTCCCTGGATGCAAACGAGATATGTGAACCTATTTGGTTTTGTATTCGGTAAAATGAAAGTATTGAAATGTCCCTTGTCGTGAAAACGAGATTTGAGCCTATATGGTTACAATTTTGATAAATATGAAGGTTGAACTTGTTCCTCGATGTCCCTTGATTTAAAACATGATATTTGAACCTATTTGGTTTTAAATTCGGTAAAATGAAACTATTGAAATGACCCTTGTTGCGAAAATGAGTTTTTAGCTTATATGGTTACAAGTTTGATAAATGGGAAGTTTGAACTTGTCCCTTAACGTCCCTTTTTGCGAAACATTATATTTGAACTTATTTTGTTTTAAATTTGGTAAATTCAGCACATGCGTTTTCTCTACTATCATATTGTGTCTCGATGACTCTTGTACCGAAAATGATATTTTAGCATTTATGGTTACAAAAATGATAAATGAGAAGGTTGAACTTGTACCTTGATGTCCCTTGATGCGAAACATGATTTTTAAGCCGAGTTTGTTTAGATATCGGTAAACTGGAAGTATGAGAATGTGGCTCAAAGATGCTCAATCCGAAAATTATTTGAACCTAGTTTATTATAAATTTGATAAATAGGAAAGATAATATTTTGTTTCGATGACACTTGACGCGAAAATCCGATATTTGAGCATAGACATTTTTAAACTTTAATTTGGAAGTATGAGTTTTGTCTTCTATTATAATGTTTTTTGATGACCCTTGACGCGAAAATTGGAAACTTTATTATAAGTTTGATAAATGGGAAGGTTGAACTTGTCCCTCTATGTCAGTTGATGTGAAAGTTGATTTTTAAGCATAGTTAATTCTAAATTCGGTAATTTGGAAGTATGACAATGTGCGTTTATGACCCTTGTTTTGAAGTTTGAACTTGTCCCTAGAAGTCCCTTGATGCGTAACATAATATTTGAACCTATTTGGTTGTAAATTCGGTAAATATAAAGTATTGGGATGACCCGTTAAAACGCGATTTTATCCTTTATGGTTACAAGTTTGATAAATGGGAAGGTTGAACGTGTCCCTTGATTTAAAACATGATGTGAACCTATTTGGTTTTGTATTCTGTTAAATCCAAGTATTGGAATGACCTTTATCGCGAAAATGAGATTTTGGCCTATATGGTTACAAGTTTGATGAATTTGAAGGTTGAACTTATCCTTCGATGTCCTTTGATGCGAAACATGATATTTGGTTTTAATATTTGGTTTTAAATTCGGTAAACTGAAAGTAATGAGATGACCCTTGTCGCGAAAACGAGATTTTAACTTATATGGTTACAAGTTTGATAAATATGAATGTTGACCATGTCCCTCGATATCCTTTGATGCGAAACATGATATGTGAACCTATTTGGTTTCATATTCGGTAAAATGAAAGTATTGGAATGACCCATGTCGCGAAAATGAGTTTTTGGTCTATATGCCTACAAGTTTGATAAATGGGAAGTTTGAACTTGTCCCTTGATGTCCCTGGATGCAAACATGATATGTGAACCTATTTGGTTTTGTATTCGGTAAAATGAAAGTATTGGAATGACTCTTGTCGCGAAAATGAGATTTTGGTCTATATGCCCACAAGTTTGATAAATGGGAAGTTTGAACTTGTCCCTTGATGTCCCTGGATGCAAACGTGATATGTGAACCTATTTGGTTTTGTATTCGGTAAAATGAAAGTATTGGAATGACCCTTGTCGCGAAAATGAGATTTTGATCTATATGCGTACAAGTTCGATAAATGGGAAGTTTGAACTTGTCCCTTGATGTCCCTGGATGCAAACGAGATATGTGAACCTATTTGGTTTTGTATTCGGTAAAATGAAAGTATTGAAATGTCCCTTGTCGTGAAAACGAGATTTGAGCCTATATGGTTACAATTTTGATAAATATGAAGGTTGAACTTGTTCCTCGATGTCCCTTGATTTAAAACATGATATTTGAACCTATTTGGTTTTAAATTCGGTAAAATGAAACTATTGAAATGACCCTTGTTGCGAAAATGAGTTTTTAGCTTATATGGTTACAAGTTTGATAAATGGGAAGTTTGAACTTGTCCCTTAACGTCCCTTTTTGCGAAACATTATATTTGAACTTATTTTGTTTTAAATTTGGTAAATTCAGCACATGCGTTTTCTCTACTATCATATTGTGTCTCGATGACTCTTGTACCGAAAATGATATTTTAGCATTTATGGTTACAAAAATGATAAATGAGAAGGTTGAACTTGTACCTTGATGTCCCTTGATGCGAAACATGATTTTTAAGCCGAGTTTGTTTAGATATCGGTAAACTGGAAGTATGAGAATGTGGCTCAAAGATGCTCAATCCGAAAATTATTTGAACCTAGTTTATTATAAATTTGATAAATAGGAAAGATAATATTTTGTTTCGATGACACTTGACGCGAAAATCCGATATTTGAGCATAGACATTTTTAAACTTTAATTTGGAAGTATGAGTTTTGTCTTCTATTATAATGTTTTTTGATGACCCTTGACGCGAAAATTGGAAACTTTATTATAAGTTTGATAAATGGGAAGGTTGAACTTGTCCCTCTATGTCAGTTGATGTGAAAGTTGATTTTTAAGCATAGTTAATTCTAAATTCGGTAATTTGGAAGTATGACAATGTGCGTTTATGACCCTTGTTTTGAAGTTTGAACTTGTCCCTAGAAGTCCCTTGATGCGTAACATAATATTTGAACCTATTTGGTTGTAAATTCGGTAAATATAAAGTATTGGGATGACCCGTTAAAACGCGATTTTATCCTTTATGGTTACAAGTTTGATAAATGGGAAGGTTGAACGTGTCCCTTGATTTAAAACATGATGTGAACCTATTTGGTTTTGTATTCTGTTAAATCCAAGTATTGGAATGACCTTTATCGCGAAAATGAGATTTTGGCCTATATGGTTACAAGTTTGATGAATTTGAAGGTTGAACTTATCCTTCGATGTCCTTTGATGCGAAACATGATATTTGGTTTTAATATTTGGTTTTAAATTCGGTAAACTGAAAGTAATGAGATGACCCTTGTCGCGAAAACGAGATTTTAACTTATATGGTTACAAGTTTGATAAATATGAATGTTGACCATGTCCCTCGATATCCTTTGATGCGAAACATGATATGTGAACCTATTTGGTTTCATATTCGGTAAAATGAAAGTATTGGAATGACCCATGTCGCGAAAATGAGTTTTTGGTCTATATGCCTACAAGTTTGATAAATGGGAAGTTTGAACTTGTCCCTTGATGTCCCTGGATGCAAACATGATATGTGAACCTATTTGGTTTTGTATTCGGTAAAATGAAAGTATTGGAATGACTCTTGTCGCGAAAATGAGATTTTGGTCTATATGCCCACAAGTTTGATAAATGGGAAGTTTGAACTTGTCCCTTGATGTCCCTGGATGCAAACGTGATATGTGAACCTATTTGGTTTTGTATTCGGTAAAATGAAAGTATTGGAATGACCCTTGTCGCGAAAATGAGATTTTGATCTATATGCGTACAAGTTCGATAAATGGGAAGTTTGAACTTGTCCCTTGATGTCCCTGGATGCAAACGAGATATGTGAACCTATTTGGTTTTGTATTCGGTAAAATGAAAGTATTGAAATGTCCCTTGTCGTGAAAACGAGATTTGAGCCTATATGGTTACAATTTTGATAAATATGAAGGTTGAACTTGTTCCTCGATGTCCCTTGATTTAAAACATGATATTTGAACCTATTTGGTTTTAAATTCGGTAAAATGAAACTATTGAAATGACCCTTGTTGCGAAAATGAGTTTTTAGCTTATATGGTTACAAGTTTGATAAATGGGAAGTTTGAACTTGTCCCTTAACGTCCCTTTTTGCGAAACATTATATTTGAACTTATTTTGTTTTAAATTTGGTAAATTCAGCACATGCGTTTTCTCTACTATCATATTGTGTCTCGATGACTCTTGTACCGAAAATGATATTTTAGCATTTATGGTTACAAAAATGATAAATGAGAAGGTTGAACTTGTACCTTGATGTCCCTTGATGCGAAACATGATTTTTAAGCCGAGTTTGTTTAGATATCGGTAAACTGGAAGTATGAGAATGTGGCTCAAAGATGCTCAATCCGAAAATTATTTGAACCTAGTTTATTATAAATTTGATAAATAGGAAAGATAATATTTTGTTTCGATGACACTTGACGCGAAAATCCGATATTTGAGCATAGACATTTTTAAACTTTAATTTGGAAGTATGAGTTTTGTCTTCTATTATAATGTTTTTTGATGACCCTTGACGCGAAAATTGGAAACTTTATTATAAGTTTGATAAATGGGAAGGTTGAACTTGTCCCTCTATGTCAGTTGATGTGAAAGTTGATTTTTAAGCATAGTTAATTCTAAATTCGGTAATTTGGAAGTATGACAATGTGCGTTTATGACCCTTGTTTTGAAGTTTGAACTTGTCCCTAGAAGTCCCTTGATGCGTAACATAATATTTGAACCTATTTGGTTGTAAATTCGGTAAATATAAAGTATTGGGATGACCCGTTGTCGCAAAAACGCGATTTTATCCTTTATGGTTACAAGTTTGATAAATGGGAAGGTTGAACGTGTCCCTTGATTTAAAACATGATGTGAACCTATTTGGTTTTGTATTCTGTTAAATCCAAGTATTGGAATGACCTTTATCGCGAAAATGAGATTTTGGCCTATATGGTTACAAGTTTGATGAATTTGAAGGTTGAACTTGTCCTTCGATGTCCTTTGATGCGAAACATGATATTTGGTTTTAATATTTGGTTTTAAATTCGGTAAACTGAAAGTAATGAGATGACCCTTGTCACGAAAACGAGATTTTAACTTATATGGTTACAAGTTTGATAAATATGAATGTTGACCATGTCCCTCGATATCCTTTGATGCGAAACATGATATGTGAACCTATTTGGTTTCATATTCGGTAAAATGAAAGTATTGGAATGACCCATGTCGCGAAAATGAGTTTTTGGTCTATATGCCTACAAGTTTGATAAATGGGAAGTTTGAACTTGTCCCTTGATGTCCCTGGATGCAAACATGATATGTGAACCTATTTGGTTTTGTATTCGGTAAAATGAAAGTATTGGAATGACTCTTGTCGCGAAAATGAGATTTTGGTCTATATGCCTACAAGTTTGATAAATGGGAAGTTTGAACTTGTCCTTTGAAGTCCCTAGATGCAAACGTGATATGTGAACCTATTTGGTTTTGTATTCGGTAAAATGAAAGTATTGGAATGACCCTTGTCGCGAAAATGAGATTTTGGTATATATGCCTACAAGTTTGATGAATGGGATGTTTGAACTTATCCCTTGATGCGAAACATGATATGAGAACCTATTTGGTTTTGTATTCGGTAAAATGAAAGTATTGGAATGACTATGTCAGGAAAATGAGATTTTAGCCTATATGGTTAGAAGTTTGATATAGTTTGAACTTGTCCCTTGATGTTCCTTAGTATGAAACATGATATGTGAACCTATTTGGTTTTGTATTCGGTAAAATGGAAGTATTGGAATGATCCTTGTCGCGAAAATGAGATTTTGGTCTATATGCCCACAAGTTTGATAAATGGGAAGTTTGAACTTGTCCCTTGATGTCCCTGGATGCAAACGTGATATGTGAACCTATTTGGTTTTGTATTCGGTAAAATGAAAGTATTGGAATGACCCTTGTCGCGAAAATGAGATTTTGATCTATATGCCTACAAGTTCGATAAATGGGAAGTTTGAACTTGTCCCTTGATGTCCCTGGATGCAAACGAGATATGTGAACCTATTTGGTTTTGTATTCGGTAAAATGAAAGTATTGGAATGACCCTTGTCGTGAAAACGAGATTTGAGCCTATATGGTTACAATTTTGATAGATATGAAGGTTGAACTTGTTCCTCGATGTCCCTTGATTTAAAACATGATATTTGAACCTATTTGGTTTTAAATTCGGTAAAATGAAACTATTGAAATGACCCTTGTTGCGAAAATGAGATTTTAGCTTATATGGTTACAAGTTTGATAAATGGGAAGTTTGAACTTGTCCCTTAACGTCCCTTTTTGCGAAACATGATATTTGAACTTATTTTCTTTTAAATTTGGTAAATTCAACACATGCGTTTTCTCTACTATCATATTGTGTCTCGATGACTCTTGTACCGAAAATGATATTTTAGCATTTATGGTTACAAAAATGATAAATGAGAAGGTTGAACTTGTACCTTGATGTCCCTTGATGCGAAACATGATTTTTAAGCCGAGTTTGTTTGGATATCGGTAAACTGGAAGTATGAGAATGTGGCTCAAAGATGCTCAATCCAAAAATTATTTGAACCTAGTTTATTATAAATTTGATAAATAGGAAAAATAATATTTTGTTTCGATGACACTTGACGCGAAAATCCGATATTTGAGCATAGACATTTTTAAACTTTAATTTGGAAGTATGAGTTTTGTCTTCTATTATAATGTTTTTTGATGACCCTTGACGCGAAAATTGGAAACTTTATTATAAGTTTGATAAATGGGAAGGTTGAACTTGTCCCTCTATGTCAGTTGATGTGAAAGTTGATTTTTAAGCATAGTTAATTCTAAATTCGGTAATTTGGAAGTATGACAATGTGCGTTTATGACCCTTGTTTTGAAGTTTGAACTTGTCCCTAGAAGTCCCTTGATGCGTAACATAATATTTGAACCTATTTGGTTGTAAATTCGGTAAATATAAAGTATTGGGATGACCCGTTGTCGCAAAAATGCGATTTTATCCTTTATGGTTACAAGTTTGATAAATGGGAAGGTTGAACGTGTCCCTTGATTTAAAACATGATGTGAACCTATTTGGTTTTGTATTCTGTTAAATCCAAGTATTGGAATGACCTTTATCGCGAAAATGAGATTTTGGCCTATATGGTTACAAGTTTGATGAATTTGAAGGTTGAACTTGTCCTTCGATGTCCTTTGATGCGAAACATGATATTTGGTTTTAATATTTGGTTTTAAATTCGGTAAACTGAAAGTAATGAGATGACCCTTGTCGCGAAAACGAGATTTTAACTTATATGGTTACAAGTTTGATAAATATGAATGTTGACCATGTCCCTCGATATCCTTTGATGCGAAACATGATATGTGAACCTATTTGGTTTCATATTCGGTAAAATGAAAGTATTGGAATGACCCATGTCGCGAAAATGAGTTTTTGGTCTATATGCCTACAAGTTTGATAAATGGGAAGTTTGAACTTGTCCCTTGATGTCCCTGGATGCAAACATGATATGTGAACCTATTTGGTTTTGTATTCGGTAAAATGAAAGTATTGGAATGACTCTTGTCGCGAAAATGAGATTTTGGTCTATATGCCTACAAGTTTGATAAATGGGAAGTTTGAACTTGTCCTTTGATGTCCCTTGATGCAAACGTGATATGTGAACCTATTTGGTTTTGTATTCGGTAAAATGAAAGTATTGGAATGACCCTTGTCGCGAAAATGAGATTTTGGTATATATGCCTACAAGTTTGATGAATGGGATGTTTGAACTTATCCCTTGATGCGAAACATGATGTGAGAACCTATTTGGTTTTGTATTCGGTAAAATGAAAGTATTGGAATGACTATGTCAGGAAAATGAGATTTTAGCCTATATGGTTAGAAGTTTGATATAGTTTGAACTTGTCCCTTGATGTTCCTTAGTATGAAACATGATATGTGAACCTATTTGGTTTTGTATTCGGTAAAATGGAAGTATTGGAATGATCCTTGTCGCGAAAATGAGATTTTGGTCTATATGCCCACAAGTTTGATAAATGGGAAGTTTGAACTTGTCCCTTGATGTCCCTGGATGCAAACGTGATATGTGAACCTATTTGGTTTTGTATTCGGTAAAATGAAAGTATTGGAATGACCCTTCTCGCGAAAATGAGATTTTGATCTATATGCTACAAGTTCGATAAATGGGAAGTTTGAACTTGTCCCTTGATGTCCCTGGATGCAAACGAGATATGTGAACCTATTTGGTTTTGTATTCGGTAAAATGAAAGTATTGGAATGACCCTTGTCGTGAAAACGAGATTTGAGCCTAGATGGTTACAATTTTGATAAATATGAAGGTTGAACTTGTTCCTCGATGTCCCTTGATTTAAAACATGATATTTGAACCTATTTGGTTTTAAATTCGGTAAAATGAAACTATTGAAATGACCCTTGTTGCGAAAATGAGATTTTAGCTTATATGGTTACAAGTTTGATAAATGGGAAGTTTGAACTTGTCCCTTAACGTCCCTTTTTGCGAAACATGATATTTGAACTTATTTTCTTTTAAATTTGGTAAATTCAACACATGCGTTTTCTCTACTATCATATTGTGTCTCGATGACTCTTGTACCGAAAATGATATTTTAGCATTTATGGTTACAAAAATGATAAATGAGAAGGTTGAACTTGTACCTTGATGTCCCTTGATGCGAAACATGATTTTTAAGCCGAGTTTGTTTGGATATCGGTAAACTGGAAGTATGAGAATGTGGCTCAAAGATGCTCAATCCGAAAATTATTTGAACCTAGTTTATTATAAATTTGATAAATAGGAAAGATAATATTTTGTTTCGATGACACTTGACGCGAAAATCCGATATTTGAGCATAGACATTTTTAAACTTTAATTTGGAAGTATGAGTTTTGTCTTCTATTATAATGTTTCTTGATGACCCTTGACGCGAAAATTGGAAACTTTATTATAAGTTTGATAAATGGGAAGGTTGAACTTGTCCCTCTATGTCAGTTGATGTGAAAGTTGATTTTTAAGCATAGTTAATTCTAAATTCGGTAATTTGGAAGTATGACAATGTGCGTTTATGACCCTTGTTTTGAAGTTTGAACTTGTCCCTAGAAGTCCCTTGATGCGTAACATAATATTTGAACCTATTTGGTTGTAAATTCGGTAAATATAAAGTATTGGGATGACCCGTTGTCGCAAAAACGCGATTTTATCCTTTATGGTTACAAGTTTGATAAATGGGAAGGTTGAACGTGTCCCTTGATTTAAAACATGATGTGAACCTATTTGGTTTTGTATTCTGTTAAATCCAAGTATTGGAATGACCTTTATCGCGAAAATGAGATTTTGGCCTATATGGTTACAAGTTTGATGAATTTGAAGGTTGAACTTGTCCTTCGATGTCCTTTGATGCGAAACATGATATTTGGTTTTAATATGTGGTTTTAAATTCGGTAAACTGAAAGTAATGAGATGACCCTTGTCGCGAAAATGAGATTTTAACTTATATGGTTACAAGTTTGATAAATATGAATGTTGACCATGTCCCTCGATATCCTTTGATGCGAAACATGATATGTGAACCTATTTGGTTTCATATTCGGTAAAATGAAAGTATTGGAATGACCCATGTCGCGAAAATGAGTTTTTGGTCTATATGCCTACAAGTTTGATAAATGGGAAGTTTGAACTTGTCCCTTGATGTCCCTGGATGCAAACATGATATGTGAACATATTTGGTTTTGTATTCGGTAAAATGAAAGTATTGGAGTGACTCTTGTCTCCAAAATGAGATTTTGGTCTATATGCCTACAAGTTTGATAAATGGGAAGTTTGAACTTGTCCTTTGATGTCCCTGGATGCAAACGTGATATGTGAACCTATTTGGTTTTGTATTCGGTAAAATGAAAGTATTGGAATGACCCTTGTCGCGAAAATGAGATTTTGGTATATATGCCTACAAGTTTGATGAATGGGATGTTTGAACTTATCCCTTGATGCGAAACATGATATGAGAACCTATTTGGTTTTGTATTCGGTAAAATGAAAGTATTGGAATGACTATGTCAGGAAAATTAGATTTTAGCCTATATGGTTAGAAGTTTGATATAGTTTGAACTTGTCCCTTGATGTTCCTTAGTATGAAACATGATATGTGAACCTATTTGGTTTTGTATTCGGTAAAATGGAAGTATTGGAATGATCCTTGTCGCGAAAATGAGATTTTGGTCTATATGCCCACAAGTTTGATAAATGGGAAGTTTGAACTTGTCCCTT
The DNA here is from genome assembly GCF_051527215.1 of Medicago sativa. Taxonomy (NCBI): domain Eukaryota; kingdom Viridiplantae; phylum Streptophyta; class Magnoliopsida; order Fabales; family Fabaceae; genus Medicago; species Medicago sativa. Next base: position 53,626,053 of record NC_140749.1, read on the forward strand.
GATGTCCCTGGATGCAAACGTGATATGTGAACCTATTTGGTTTTGTATTCGGTAAAATGAAAGTATTGGAATGACCCTTGTCGCGAAAATGAGATTTTGATCTATATGCCTACAAGTTCGATAAATGGGAAGTTTGAACTTGTCCCTTGATGTCCCTGGATGCAAACGAGATATGTGAACCTATTTGGTTTTGTATTCGGTAAAATGAAAGTATTGGAATGACCCTTGTCGTGAAAACGAGATTTGAGCCTATATGGTTACAATTTTGATAAATATGAAGGTTGAACTTGTTCCTCGATGTCCCTTGATTTAAAACATGATATTTGAACCTATTTGGTTTTAAATTCGGTAAAATGAAACTATTGAAATGACCCTTGTTGCGAAAATGAGATTTTAGCTTATATGGTTACAAGTTTGATAAATGGGAAGTTTGAACTTGTCCCTTAACGTCCCTTTTTGCGAAACATGATATTTGAACTTATTTTCTTTTAAATTTGGTAAATTCAACACATGCGTTTTCTCTACTATCATATTGTGTCTCGATGACTCTTGTACCGAAAATGATATTTTAGCATTTATGGTTACAAAAATGATAAATGAGAAGGTTGAACTTGTACCTTGATGTCCCTTGATGCGAAACATGATTTTTAAGCCGAGTTTGTTTGGATATCGGTAAACTGGAAGTATGAGAATGTGGCTCAAAGATGCTCAATCCAAAAATTATTTGAACCTAGTTTATTATAAATTTGATAAATAGGAAAGATAATATTTTGTTTCGATGACACTTGACGCGAAAATCCGAATATTTGAGCATAGACATTTTTAAACTTTAATTTGGAAGTATGAGTTTTGTCTTCTATTATAATGTTTTTTGATGACCCTTGACGCGAAAATTGGAAACTTTATTATAAGTTTGATAAATGGGAAGGTTGAACTTGTCCCTCTATGTCAGTTGATGTGAAAGTTGATTTTTAAGCATAGTTAATTCTAAATTCGGTAATTAGGAAGTATGACAATGTGCGTTTATGACCCTTGTTTTGAAGTTTGAACTTGTCCCTAGAAGTCCCTTGATGCGTAACATAATATTTGAACCTATTTGGTTGTAAATTCGGTAAATATAAAGTATTGGGATGACCCGTTGTCGCAAAAACGAGATTTTATCCTTTATGGTTACAAGTTTGATAAATGGGAAGGTTGAACGTGTCCCTTGATTTAAAACATGATGTGAACCTATTTGGTTTTGTATTCTGTTAAATCCAAGTATTGGAATGACCTTTGTCGCGAAAATGAGATTTTGGCCTATATGGTTACAAGTTTGATGAATTTGAAGGTTGAACTTGTCCTTCGATGTCCTTTGATGCGAAACATGATATTTGGTTTTAATATTTGGTTTTAAATTCGGTAAACTGAAAGTAATGAGATGACCCTTTGTCGCAAAAACGAGATTTTAGCTTATATGGTTACAACTTTGATAAATATGAATGTTGACCATGTCCCTCGATATCCTTTGATGCGAAACATGATATGTGAACCTATTTGGTTTTGTATTCGGTAAAATGAAAGTATTGGAATGACTCTTGTCGCGAAAATGAGATTTTGGTCTATATGCCTACAAGTTTGATAAATGGGAAGTTTGAACTTGTCCTTTGATGTCCCTGGATGCAAACGTGATATGTGAACCTATTTGGTTTTGTATTCGGTAAAATGAAAGTATTGGAATGACCCTTGTCGTGAAAACGAGATTTGAGCCTATATGGTTACAATTTTGATAAATATGAAGGTTGAACTTGTTCCTCGATGTCCCTTGATTTAAAACATGATATTTGAACCTATTTGGTTTTAAATTCGGTAAAATGAAACTATTGAAATGACCCTTGTTGCGAAAATGAGATTTTAGCTTATATGGTTACAAGTTTGATAAATGGGAAGTTTGAACTTGTCCCTTAACGTCCCTTTTTGCGAAACATGATATTTGAACTTATTTTCTTTTAAATTTGGTAAATTCAACACATGCGTTTTCTCTACTATCATATTGTGTCTCGATGACTCTTGTACCGAAAATGATATTTTAGCATTTATGGTTACAAAAATGATAAATGAGAAGGTTGAACTTGTACCTTGATGTCCCTTGATGCGAAACATGATTTTTAAGCCGAGTTTGTTTGGATATCGGTAAACTGGAAGTATGAGAATGTGGCTCAAAGATGCTCAATCCAAAAATTATTTGAACCTAGTTTATTATAAATTTGATAAATAGGAAAGATAATATTTTGTTTCGATGACACTTGACGCGAAAATCCGAATATTTGAGCATAGACATTTTTAAACTTTAATTTGGAAGTATGAGTTTTGTCTTCTATTATAATGTTTTTTGATGACCCTTGACGCGAAAATTGGAAACTTTCTTATAAGTTTGATAAATGGGAAGGTTGAACTTGTCCCTCTATGTCAGTTGATGTGAAAGTTGATTTTTAAGCATAGTTAATTCTAAATTCGGTAATTTGGAAGTATGACAATGTGCGTTTATGACCCTTGTTTTGAAGTTTGAACTTGTCCCTAGACGTCCCTTGATGCGTAACATAATATTTGAACCTATTTGGTTGTAAATTCGGTAAATATAAAGTATTGGGATGACCCGTTGTCGCAAAAACGCGATTTTATCCTTTATGGTTACAAGTTTGATAAATGGGAAGGTTGAATGTGTCCCTTGATTTAAAACATGATGTGAACCTATTTGGTTTTGTATTCTGTTAAATCCAAGTATTGGAATGACCTTTGTCGCGAAAATGAGATTTTGGCCTATATGGTTACAAGTTTGATGAATTTGAAGGTTGAACTTGTCCTTCGATGTCCTTTGATGCGAAACATGATATTTGGTTTTAATATTTGGTTTTAAATTCGGTAAACTGAAAGTAATGAGATGACCCTTTGTCGCAAAAACGAGATTTTAGCTTATATGGTTACAACTTTGATAAATATGAATGTTGACCATGTCCCTCGATATCCTTTGATGCGAAACATGATATGTGAACCTATTTGGTTTTGTATTCGGTAAAATGAAAGTATTGGAATGACTCTTGTTGCGAAAATGAGATTTTGGTCTATATGCCTACAAGTTTGATAAATGGGAAGTTTGAACTTGTCCTTTGATGTCCCTGGATGCAAACGTGATATGTGAACCTATTTGGTTTTGTATTCGGTAAAATGAATGTATTGGAATGACCCTTGTCGCGAAAATGAGATTTTGGTATATATGCCTACAAGTTTGATGAATGGGATGTTTGAACTTATCCCTTGATGCGAAACATGATATGAGAACCTATTTGGTTTTGTATTCGGTAAAATGAGATTTTAGCCTATATGGTTAGAAGTTTGATATAGTTTGAACTTGTCCCTTGATGTTCCTTAATATGAAACATGATATGTGAACCTATTTGGTTTTGTATTCGGTAAAATGGAAGTATTGGAATGATCCTTGTCGCAAAAATGAGATTTTAGCCTATAAGGTTAAAAGCTTGATAAATATAAATGTTGAATTTGTCCCTCGATGTCCTTTGATGCATAACATAATATTTGAACCTATTTGGTTTTAAATTCGGTAAAATGAAACTATTGAAATGACCGTTGTTGTGAAAATGAGATTTTAGCTTATATGGTTACAAGTTTGATAAATGGGAAGTTTGAACTTGTCCCTTAACGTCCCTTTTTGCGAAACATTATATTTGAACTTATTTTGTTTTAAATTCGGTAAATTCAACACATGCGTTTTCTCTACTATCATATTGTGTCTCGATGACTCTTGTACCGAAAATGATATTTTAGCATTTATGGTTACAAAAATGATAAATGAGAAGGTTGAACTTGTACCTTGATTTCCCTTGATGCGAAACATGATTTTTAAGCCGAGTTTGTTTGGATATCGGTAAACTGGAAGTATGAGAATGTGGCTCAAAGATGCTCAATCCGAAAATTATTTGAACCTAGTTTGTTATAAATTTGATAAATAGGAAAGATAATATTTTGTTTCGATGACACTTGACGCGAAAATGCGATATTTGAGCATAGACATTTTTAAACTTTAATTTGGAAGTATGAGTTTTGTCTTCTATTATAATGTTTTTTGATGACCCTTGACGCGAAAATTGGAAACTTTATTATAAGTTTGATAAATGGGAAGGTTGAACTTGTCCCTCTATGTCAGTTGATGTGAAACTTGATTTTTAAGCATAGTTAATTCTAAATTCGGTAATTTGGAAGTATGACAATGTGCGTTTATGACCCTTGTTTTGAAGTTTGATAACGAAGGTTGAACTTGTCTGTTGATACGAAACTTGATATTTAAGGCTAGTTGGTTTTAAATTCGGTAAATTGAAAGCATAAGAATGTGCCTTAATGACCCTTGTTTCGAAAATCGATCGATAGTGGTTAAATATTTCAGCTTGCCTGTAGGCCTTTGAATTTGATAGTCAAGAGTTAGACTTGGATCTTTCAAGTTTGGATGCTACAATGATTGCTGCAGTTTTTAGGTAAGAATGCTTAATTTGCCTCTCTTCCCATTTGCATCTATACCATTTTTTCTTTTTGACTGCTTAGTATAGAATTTTTGTTCTTTCCAATTCTTTCCTGCTATGGTTTTTAACTCCTTGTATCTGCAAGGAATACAATGTCCTGCAATTATAAGTATGTTAGATTTATAAATGATATTTTTTTGATGGTGTTGTCTAATCATCTTTCCACAGTTATTATATTTCGACCATGAAGAAAATGTGGCGCAAGTGTTGCACTCCAGGTATACATCATTTTCTCCTCTGTGTGAACACGTTGTGTTTTTTTTCAACTAAGGAAATATGTCTAATGTAATGTGAAGTCCTTGAATGTTAGTAACTCTCTTGTTACTATTTAATACATACATTATTTTTTCATTTTTTGAAATCTGAACATCATCTGTCGTTAATAATTACTGATGTAGTAAGACTGTGTAAAAAATGGGACACCCTCTGCAGCAAAGTATTTTCTTGGCTTTCCTGTTTATCGTCTGGATCAAACAATGTATGAAGACAATGCAACAAATGGGAAGAAATACGAAGCTTCTTGATTGATGGATCAATCATTCAATATGCAGTCTTCTCAAGGTTAGTCGTGTCACTCTTGTAAATTTAATTTCTTTAATCACCGCAACATCTCTCTTTATTCATCTTTTACCATTTGTTTTTTAGTTTTCGAGATATTGAATTTTGTCGTCAAAATATAATCTCTTTCGTATGTTTATTATTTTTATTTTTTATCGATTGTCTTTTGGGTTTATAACTTTGTAGTTTTTTCTTTTTATTTTATTGATTTATGTCTTCTATTTGCCGCGATAATGAGATTTTAGCTTTTATGGTTACAAGTTTGATAAATTGGAAGTTTGAACTTGTCCCTAGAAGTCCCTTGATGCGTAACATAATATTTGAACCTATTTGGTTGTAAATTCGGTAAATATAAAGTATTGGGATGACCCGTTGTCGCGAAAACGCGATTTTATCCTTTATGGTTACAAGTTTGATAAATGGGAAGGTTGAACGTGTCCCTTGATTTAAAACATGATGTGAACCTATTTGGTTTTGTATTCTGTTAAATCCAAGTATTGGAATGACCTTTGTCGCGAAAATGAGATTTTGGCCTATATGGTTACAAGTTTGATGAATTTGAAGGTTGAACTTGTCCTTCGATGTCCTTTGATGCGAAACATGATATTTGGTTTTAATATTTGGTTTTAAATTCGGTAAACTGAAAGTAATGAGATGACCCTTGTCGCGAAAACGATATTTTAGCTTATATGGTTACAACTTTGATAAATATGAATGTTGACCATGTCCCTCGATATCCTTTGATGCGAAACATGATATGTGAACCTATTTGGTTTCATATTCGGTAAAATGAAAGTATTGGAATGACCCATGTCGCGAAAATGAGTTTTTGGTATACAAGTTTGATGAATGGGATGTTTGAACTTATCCCTTGATGCGAAACATGATTTGAGAACATATTTGGTTTTGTATTCGGTAAAATGAAAGTATTGGAATGACTATGTCAGGAAAATGAGATTTTAGCCTATATGGTTAGAAGTTTGATATAGTTTGAACTTGTCCCTTGATGTTCCTTAATATGAAACATGATATGTGAACCTATTTGGTTTTGTATTCGGTAAAATGGAAGTATTGGAATGATCCTTGTCGCAAAAATGAGATTTTAGCCTATATGGTTAAATGCTTGATAAATATAAATGTTGAATTTGTCCTTCGATGTCCTTTGATGCATAACATAATATTTGAACCTATTTGGCTTTAAATTTGGTAAATAGAAAGTAATGAGATGACCCTTGTCGCAAAAACGAGATTTTTGCTTATATGGTTACAAGTTTGATAAATACGAAGGCTGAACATGTCCCTCGATGTTCCTTGATGCGAAACATGATATGTGAACCTTTTTGGTTTCGTATTCGGTAAAATGAAAGTATTGAAATGTCCCTTGTCGTGAAAACGATATTTGAGCCTATATGGTTACAATTTTGATAAATATGAAGGTTGAACATGTCCCTCGATGTCCCTTGATTTAAAACATGATATTTGAACCTATTTGGTTATAAATTCGGTAAAATGAAACTATTGAAATGACCCTTGTTGCGAAAATGAGATTTTAGCTTATATGGTTACAAGTTTGATAAATGGGAAGTTTGAACTTGTCCCTTAACGTCCCTTTTTGCGAAACATGATATTTGAACTTATTTTGTTTTAAATTTGGTAAATTCAACACATGCGTTTTCTCTACTATCATATTGTGTCTCGATGACTCTTGTACCGAAAATGATATTTTAGCATTTATGGTTACAAAAATGATAAATGAGAAGGTTGAACTTGTACCTTGATGTCCCTTGATGCAAAACATGATTTTTAAGCCGAGTTTGTTTGGATATCGGTAAACTGGAAGTATGAGAATGTGGCTCAAAGATGTTCAATCCGAAAATTATTTGAACCTAGTTTATTATAAATTTGATAAATAGGAAAGATAATATTTTGTTTCGATGACACTTGACGCGAAAATACGATATTTGAGCATAGACATTTTTAAACTTTAATTTGGAAGTATGAGTTTTGTCTTCTATTATAATGTTTTTTGATGACCCTTGACGTGAAAATTGGAAACTTTATTATAAGTTTGATAAATGGGAAGGTTGAACTTGTCCCTCTATGTCAGTTGATGTGAAACTTGATTTTTAAGCATAGTTAATTCTAAATTCGGTAATTTGGAAGTATGACAATGTGCGTTTATGACCCTTGTTTTGAAGTTTGATAACGAAGGTTGAACTTGTCAGTTGATACGAAACTTGATATTTAAGGCTAGTTGGTTTTAAATTCGGTAAATTGAAAGCATAAGAATGTGCCTTAATGACCCTTGTTTCGAAAATCGATCGATAGTGGTTAAATATTTCAGCTTGCCTGTAGGCCTTTGAATTTGATAGTCAAGAGTTAGACTTGGATCTTTCAAGTTTGGATGCTACAATGATTGCTGCAGTTTTTAGGTAAGAATGCTTAATTTGCCTCTCTTCCCATTTGCATCTATACCCTTTTTTCTTTTTGACTGCTTAGTATAGAATTTTTGTTCTTTCCAATTCTTTCCTGCTATGGTTTTTAACTCCTTGTATCTGAAAGGAATACAATGTCCTGCAATTATAAGTATGTTAGATTTATAAATGATATTTTTTTAATGGTGTTGAATAATCATCTTTCCACAGTTATTATATTTCGACCATGAAGAAAATGTGGCGCAAGTGTTGCACTCCAGGTATACATCATTTTCTCCTCTGTGTGAACACGTTGTGTTTTTTTTCAACTAAGGAAATATGTCTAATGTAATGTGAAGTCCTTGAATGTTAGTAACTCTCTTGTTACTATTTAATACATACATTATTTTTTCATTTTTTGAAATCTGAACATCATCTGTCGTTAATAATTACTGATGTAGTAAGACTGTGTAAAAAATGGGACACCCTCTGCAGCAAAGTATTTTCTTGGCTTTCCTGTTTATCGTCTGGATCAAACAATGTATGAAGACAATGCAACAAATGGGAAGAAATACGAAGCTTCTTGATTGATGGATCAATCATTCAATATGCAGTCTTCTCAAGGTTAGTCGTGTCACTCTTGTAAATTTAATTTCTTTAATCACCGCAACATCTCTCTTTATTCATCTTTTACCATTTGTTTTTTAGTTTTCGAGATATTGAATTTTGTCGTCAAAATATAATCTCTTTCGTATGTTTATTATTTTTATTTTTTATCGATTGTCTTTTGGGTTTATAACTTTGTAGTTTTTTCTTTTTATTTTATTGATTTATGTCTTCTATTTGCCGCGATAATGAGATTTTAGCTTTTATGGTTACAAGTTTGATAAATTGGAAGTTTGAACTTGTCCCTAGAAGTCCCTTGATGCGTAACATAATATTTGAACCTATTTGGTTGTAAATTCGGTAAATATAAAGTATTGGGATGACCCGTTGTCGCGAAAACGCGATTTTATCCTTTATGGTTACAAGTTTGATAAATGGGAAGGTTGAACGTGTCCCTTGATTTAAAACATGATGTGAACATATTTGGTTTTGTATTCTGTTAAATCCAAGTATTGGAATGACCTTTGTCGCGAAAATGAGATTTTGGCCTATATGGTTACAAGTTTGATGAATTTGAAGGTTGAACTTGTCCTTCGATGTCCTTTGATGCGAAACATGATATTTGGTTTTAATATTTGGTTTTAAATTCGGTAAACTGAAAGTAATGAGATGACCCTTGTCGCGAAAACGATATTTTAGCTTATATGGTTACAACTTTGATAAATATGAATGTTGACCATGTCCCTCGATATCCTTTGATGCGAAACATGATATGTGAACCTATTTGGTTTCATATTCGGTAAAATGAAAGTATTGGAATGACCCATGTCGCGAAAATGAGTTTTTGGTATACAAGTTTGATGAATGGGATGTTTGAACTTATCCCTTGATGCGAAACATGATTTGAGAACCTATTTGGTTTTGTATTCGGTAAAATGAAAGTATTGGAATGACTATGTCAGGAAAATGAGATTTTAGCCTATATGGTTAGAAGTTTGATATAGTTTGAACTTGTCCCTTGATGTTCCTTAATATGAAACATGATATGTGAACCTATTTGGTTTTGTATTCGGTAAAATGGAAGTATTGGAATGATCCTTGTCGCAAAAATGAGATTTTAGCCTATATGGTTAAATGCTTGATAAATATAAATGTTGAATTTGTCCTTCGATGTCCTTTGATGCATAACATAATATTTGAACCTATTTGGCTTTAAATTTGGTAAATAGAAAGTAATGAGATGACCCTTGTCGCAAAAACGAGATTTTTGCTTATATGGTTACAAGTTTGATAAATACGAAGGCTGAACATGTCCCTCGATGTTCCTTGATGCGAAACATGATATGTGAACCTTTTTGGTTTCGTATTCGGTAAAATGAAAGTATTGAAATGTCCCTTGTCGTGAAAACGATATTTGAGCCTATATGGTTACAATTTTGATAAATATGAAGGTTGAACATGTCCCTCGATGTCCCTTGATTTAAAACATGATATTTGAACCTATTTGGTTATAAATTCGGTAAAATGAAACTATTGAAATGACCCTTGTTGCGAAAATGAGATTTTAGCTTATATGGTTACAAGTTTGATAAATGGGAAGTTTGAACTTGTCCCTTAACGTCCCTTTTTGCGAAACATGATATTTGAACTTATTTTGTTTTAAATTTGGTAAATTCAACACATGCGTTTTCTCTACTATCATATTGTGTCTCGATGACTCTTGTACCGAAAATGATATTTTAGCATTTATGGTTACAAAAATGATAAATGAGAAGGTTGAACTTGTACCTTGATGTCCCTTGATGCAAAACATGATTTTTAAGCCGAGTTTGTTTGGATATCGGTAAACTGGAAGTATGAGAATGTGGCTCAAAGATGTTCAATCCGAAAATTATTTGAACCTAGTTTATTATAAATTTGATAAATAGGAAAGATAATATTTTGTTTCGATGACACTTGACGCGAAAATACGATATTTGAGCATAGACATTTTTAAACTTTAATTTGGAAGTATGAGTTTTGTCTTCTATTATAATGTTTTTTGATGACCCTTGACGCGAAAATTGGAAACTTTATTATAAGTTTGATAAATGGGAAGGTTGAACTTGTCCCTCTATGTCAGTTGATGTGAAACTTGATTTTTAAGCATAGTTAATTCTAAATTCGGTAATTTGGAAGTATGACAATGTGCGTTTATGACCCTTGTTTTGAAGTTTGATAACGAAGGTTGAACTTGTCAGTTGATACGAAACTTGATATTTAAGGCTAGTTGGTTTTAAATTCGGTAAATTGAAAGCATAAGAATGTGCCTTAATGACCCTTGTTTCGAAAATCGATCGATAGTGGTTAAATATTTCAGCTTGCCTGTAGGCCTTTGAATTTGATAGTCAAGAGTTAGACTTGGATCTTTCAAGTTTGGATGCTACAATGATTGCTGCAGTTTTTAGGTAAGAATGCTTAATTTGCCTCTCTTCCCATTTGCATCTATACCATTTTTTCTTTTTGACTGCTTAGTATAGAATTTTTGTTCTTTCCAATTCTTTCCTGCTATGGTTTTTAACTCCTTGTATCTGCAAGGAATACAATGTCCTGCAATTATAAGTATGTTAGATTTATAAATGATATTTTTTTGATGGTGTTGTCTAATCATCTTTCCACAGTTATTATATTTCGACCATGAAGAAAATGTGGCGCAAGTGTTGCACTCCAGGTATACATCATTTTCTCCTCTGTGTGAACACGTTGTGTTTTTTTTCAACTAAGGAAATATGTCTAATGTAATGTGAAGTCCTTGAATGTTAGTAACTCTCTTGTTACTATTTAATACATACATTATTTTTTCATTTTTTGAAATCTGAACATCATCTGTCGTTAATAATTACTGATGTAGTAAGACTGTGTAAAAAATGGGACACCCTCTGCAGCAAAGTATTTTCTTGGCTTTCCTGTTTATCGTCTGGATCAAACAATGTATGAAGACAATGCAACAAATGGGAAGAAATACGAAGCTTCTTGATTGATGGATCAATCATTCAATATGCAGTCTTCTCAAGGTTAGTCGTGTCACTCTTGTAAATTTAATTTCTTTAATCACCGCAACATCTCTCTTTATTCATCTTTTACCATTTGTTTTTTAGTTTTCGAGATATTGAATTTTGTCGTCAAAATATAATCTCTTTCGTATGTTTATTATTTTTATTTTTTATCGATTGTCTTTTGGGTTTATAACTTTGTAGTTTTTTCTTTTTATTTTATTGATTTATGTCTTCTATTTGCCGCGATAATGAGATTTTAGCTTTTATGGTTACAAGTTTGATAAATTGGAAGTTTGAACTTGTCCCTAGAAGTCCCTTGATGCGTAACATAATATTTGAACCTATTTGGTTGTAAATTCGGTAAATATAAAGTATTGGGATGACCCGTTGTCGCGAAAACGCGATTTTATCCTTTATGGTTACAAGTTTGATAAATGGGAAGGTTGAATGTGTCCCTTGATTTAAAACATGATGTGAACCTATTTGGTTTTGTATTCTGTTAAATCCAAGTATTGGAATGACCTTTGTCGCGAAAATGAGATTTTGGCCTATATGGTTACAAGTTTGATGAATTTGAAGGTTGAACTTGTCCTTCGATGTCCTTTGATGCGAAACATGATATTTGGTTTTAATATTTGGTTTTAAATTCGGTAAACTGAAAGTAATGAGATGACCCTTGTCGCGAAAACGATATTTTAGCTTATATGGTTACAACTTTGATAAATATGAATGTTGACCATGTCCCTCGATATCCTTTGATGCGAAACATGATATGTGAACCTATTTGGTTTCATATTCGGTAAAATGAAAGTATTGGAATGACCCATGTCGCGAAAATGAGTTTTTGGTATACAAGTTTGATGAATGGGATGTTTGAACTTATCCCTTGATGCGAAACATGATTTGAGAACCTATTTGGTTTTGTATTCGGTAAAATGAAAGTATTGGAATGACTATGTCAGGAAAATGAGATTTTAGCCTATATGGTTAGAAGTTTGATATAGTTTGAACTTGTCCCTTGATGTTCCTTAATATGAAACATGATATGTGAACCTATTTGGTTTTGTATTCGGTAAAATGGAAGTATTGGAATGATCCTTGTCGCAAAAATGAGATTTTAGCCTATATGGTTAAATGCTTGATAAATATAAATGTTGAATTTGTCCTTCGATGTCCTTTGATGCATAACATAATATTTGAACCTATTTGGCTTTAAATTTGGTAAATAGAAAGTAATGAGATGACCCTTGTCGCAAAAACGAGATTTTTGCTTATATGGTTACAAGTTTGATAAATACGAAGGCTGAACATGTCCCTCGATGTTCCTTGATGCGAAACATGATATGTGAACCTTTTTGGTTTCGTATTCGGTAAAATGAAAGTATTGAAATGTCCCTTGTCGTGAAAACGATATTTGAGCCTATATGGTTACAATTTTGATAAATATGAAGGTTGAACTTGTCCCTCGATGTCCCTTGATTTAAAACATGATATTTGAACCTATTTGGTTATAAATTCGGTAAAATGAAACTATTGAAATGACCCTTGTTGTGAAAATGAGATTTTAGCTTATATGGTTACAAGTTTGATAAATGGGAAGTTTGAACTTGTCCCTTAACGTCCCTTTTTGCGAAACATGATATTTGAACTTATTTTGTTTTAAATTTGGTAAATTCAACACATGCGTTTTCTCTACTATCACATTGTGTCTCGATGACTCTTGTACCGAAAATGATATTTTAGCATTTATGGTTACAAAAATGATAAATGAGAAGGTTGAACTTGTACCTTGATGTCCCTTGATGCAAAACATGATTTTTAAGCCGAGTTTGTTTGGATATCGGTAAACTGGAAGTATGAGAATGTGGCTCAAAGATGTTCAATCCGAAAATTATTTGAACCTAGTTTATTATAAATTTGATAAATAGGAAAGATAATATTTTGTTTCGATGACACTTGACGCGAAAATACGATATTTGAGCATAGACATTTTTAAACTTTAATTTGGAAGTATGAGTTTTGTCTTCTATTATAATGTTTTTTGATGACCCTTGACGCGAAAATTGGAAACTTTATTATAAGTTTGATAAATGGGAAGGTTGAACTTGTCCCTCTATGTCAGTTGATGTGAAACTTGATTTTTAAGCATAGTTAATTCTAAATTCGGTAATTTGGAAGTATGACAATGTGCGTTTATGACCCTTGTTTTGAAGTTTGATAACGAAGGTTGAACTTGTCAGTTGATACGAAACTTGATATTTAAGGCTAGTTGGTTTTAAATTCGGTAAATTGAAAGCATAAGAATGTGCCTTAATGACCCTTGTTTCGAAAATCGATCGATAGTGGTTAAATATTTCAGCTTGCCTGTAGGCCTTTGAATTTGATAGTCAAGAGTTAGACTTGGATCTTTCAAGTTTGGATGCTACAATGATTGCTGCAGTTTTTAGGTAAGAATGCTTAATTTGCCTCTCTTCCCATTTGCATCTATACCCTTTTTTCTTTTTGACTGCTTAGTATAGAATTTTTGTTCTTTCCAATTCTTTCCTGCTATGGTTTTTAACTCCTTGTATCTGAAAGGAATACAATGTCCTGCAATTATAAGTATGTTAGATTTATAAATGATATTTTTTTAATGGTGTTGAATAATCATCTTTCCACAGTTATTATATTTCGACCATGAAGAAAATGTGGCGCAAGTGTTGCACTCCAGGTATACATAATTTTCTCCTCTGTGTGAACACGTTGTGTTTTTTTTCAACTAAGGAAATATGTCTAATGTAATGTGAAGTCCTTGAATGTTAGTAACTCTCTTGTTACTATTTAATACATACATTATTTTTTCATTTTTTGAAATCTGAACATCATCTGTCGTTAATAATTACTGATGTAGTAAGACTGTGTAAAAAATGGGACACCCTCTGCAGCAAAGTATTTTCTTGGCTTTCCTGTTTATCGTCTGGATCAAACAATGTATGAAGACAATGCAACAAATGGGAAGAAATACGAAGCTTCTTGATTGATGGATCAATCATTCAATATGCAGTCTTCTCAAGGTTAGTCATGTCACTCTTGTAAATTTAATTTCTTTAATCACCGCAACATCTCTCTTTATTCATCTTTTACCATTTGTTTTTTAGTTTTCGAGATATTGAATTTTGTCGTCAAAATATAATCTCTTTCGTATGTTTATTATTTTTATTTTTTATCGATTGTCTTTTGGGTTTATAACTTTGTAGTTTTTTCTTTTTATTTTATTGATTTATGTCTTCTATTTGCCGCGATAATGAGATTTTAGCTTTTATGGTTACAAGTTTGATAAATTGGAAGTTTGAACTTGTCCCTAGAAGTCCCTTGATGCGTAACATAATATTTGAACCTATTTGGTTGTAAATTCGGTAAATATAAAGTATTGGGATGACCCGTTGTCGCGAAAACGCGATTTTATCCTTTATGGTTACAAGTTTGATAAATGGGAAGGTTGAACGTGTCCCTTGATTTAAAACATGATGTGAACCTATTTGGTTTTGTATTCTGTTAAATCCAAGTATTGGAATGACCTTTGTCGCGAAAATGAGATTTTGGCCTATATGGTTACAAGTTTGATGAATTTGAAGGTTGAACTTGTCCTTCGATGTCCTTTGATGCGAAACATGATATTTGGTTTTAATATTTGGTTTTAAATTCGGTAAACTGAAAGTAATGAGATGACCCTTGTCGCGAAAACGATATTTTAGCTTATATGGTTACAACTTTGATAAATATGAATGTTGACCATGTCCCTCGATATCCTTTGATGCGAAACATGATATGTGAACCTATTTGGTTTCATATTCGGTAAAATGAAAGTATTGGAATGACCCATGTCGCGAAAATGAGTTTTTGGTATACAAGTTTGATGAATGGGATGTTTGAACTTATCCCTTGATGCGAAACATGATTTGAGAACCTATTTGGTTTTGTATTCGGTAAAATGAAAGTATTGGAATGACTATGTCAGGAAAATGAGATTTTAGCCTATATGGTTAGAAGTTTGATATAGTTTGAACTTGTCCCTTGATGTTCCTTAATATGAAACATGATATGTGAACCTATTTGGTTTTGTATTCGGTAAAATGGAAGTATTGGAATGATCCTTGTCGCAAAAATGAGATTTTAGCCTATATGGTTAAATGCTTGATAAATATAAATGTTGAATTTGTCCTTCGATGTCCTTTGATGCATAACATAATATTTGAACCTATTTGGCTTTAAATTTGGTAAATAGAAAGTAATGAGATGACCCTTGTCGCAAAAACGAGATTTTTGCTTATATGGTTACAAGTTTGATAAATACGAAGGCTGAACATGTCCCTCGATGTTCCTTGATGCGAAACATGATATGTGAACCTTTTTGGTTTCGTATTCGGTAAAATGAAAGTATTGAAATGTCCCTTGTCGTGAAAACGATATTTGAGCCTATATGGTTACAATTTTGATAAATATGAAGGTTGAACTTGTCCCTCGATGTCCCTTGATTTAAAACATGATATTTGAACCTATTTGGTTATAAATTCGGTAAAATGAAACTATTGAAATGACCCTTGTTGTGAAAATGAGATTTTAGCTTATATGGTTACAAGTTTGATAAATGGGAAGTTTGAACTTGTCCCTTAACGTCCCTTTTTGCGAAACATGATATTTGAACTTATTTTGTTTTAAATTTGGTAAATTCAACACATGCGTTTTCTCTACTATCACATTGTGTCTCGATGACTCTTGTACCGAAAATGATATTTTAGCATTTATGGTTACAAAAATGATAAATGAGAAGGTTGAACTTGTACCTTGATGTCCCTTGATGCAAAACATGATTTTTAAGCCGAGTTTGTTTGGATATCGGTAAACTGGAAGTATGAGAATGTGGCTCAAAGATGTTCAATCCGAAAATTATTTGAACCTAGTTTATTATAAATTTGATAAATAGGAAAGATAATATTTTGTTTCGATGACACTTGACGCGAAAATACGATATTTGAGCATAGACATTTTTAAACTTTAATTTGGAAGTATGAGTTTTGTCTTCTATTATAATGTTTTTTGATGACCCTTGACGCGAAAATTGGAAACTTTATTATAAGTTTGATAAATGGGAAGGTTGAACTTGTCCCTCTATGTCAGTTGATGTGAAACTTGATTTTTAAGCATAGTTAATTCTAAATTCGGTAATTTGGAAGTATGACAATGTGCGTTTATGACCCTTGTTTTGAAGTTTGATAACGAAGGTTGAACTTGTCAGTTGATACGAAACTTGATATTTAAGGCTAGTTGGTTTTAAATTCGGTAAATTGAAAGCATAAGAATGTGCCTTAATGACCCTTGTTTCGAAAATCGATCGATAGTGGTTAAATATTTCAGCTTGCCTGTAGGCCTTTGAATTTGATAGTCAAGAGTTAGACTTGGATCTTTCAAGTTTGGATGCTACAATGATTGCTGCAGTTTTTAGGTAAGAATGCTTAATTTGCCTCTCTTCCCATTTGCATCTATACCCTTTTTTCTTTTTGACTGCTTAGAATAGAATTTTTGTTCTTTCCAATTCTTTCCTGCTATGGTTTTTAACTCCTTGTATCTGAAAGGAATACAATGTCCTGCAATTATAAGTATGTTAGATTTATAAATGATATTTTTTTAATGGTGTTGAATAATCATCTTTCCACAGTTATTATATTTCGACCATGAAGAAAATGTGGCGCAAGTGTTGCACTCCAGGTATACATCATTTTCTCCTCTGTGTGAACACGTTGTGTTTTTTTTCAACTAAGGAAATATGTCTAATGTAATGTGAAGTCCTTGAATGTTAGTAACTCTCTTGTTACTATTTAATACATACATTATTTTTTCATTTTTTGAAATCTGAACATCATCTGTCGTTAATAATTACTGATGTAGTAAGGCTGTGTAAAAAATGGGACACCCTCTGCAGCGAAGTATTTTCTTGGCTTTCCTGTTTATCGTCTGGATCAAACAATGTATGAAGACAATGCAACAAATGGGAAGAAATACGAAGCTTCTTGATTGATGGATCAATCATTCAATATGCAGTCTTCTCAAGGTTAGTCGTGTCACTCTTGTAAATTTAATTTCTTTAATCACCGCAACATCTCTCTTTATTCATCTTTTACCATTTGTTTTTTAGTTTTCGAGATATTGAATTTTGTCGTCAAAATATAATCTCTTTCGTATGTTTATTATTTTTATTTTTTATCGATTGTCTTTTGGGTTTATAACTTTGTAGTTTTTCCTTTTTATTTTATTGATTTATGTCTTCTATTTGCCGCGATAATGAGATTTTAGCTTTTATGGTTACAAGTTTGATAAATTGGAAGTTTGAACTTGTCCCTAGAAGTCCCTTGATGCGTAACATAATATTTGAACCTATTTGGTTGTAAATTCGGTAAATATAAAGTATTGGGATGACCCGTTGTCGCGAAAACGCGATTTTATCCTTTATGGTTACAAGTTTGATAAATGGGAAGGTTGAACGTGTCCCATGATTTAAAACATGATGTGAACCTATTTGGTTTTGTATTCTGTTAAATCCAAGTATTGGAATGACCTTTGTCGCGAAAATGAGATTTTGGCCTATATGGTTACAAGTTTGATGAATTTGAACGTTGAACTTGTCCTTCGATGTCCTTTGATGCGAAACATGATATTTGGTTTTAATATTTGGTTTTAAATTCGGTAAACTGAAAGTAATGAGATGACCCTTGTCGCGAAAACGATATTTTAGCTTATATGGTTACAACTTTGATAAATATGAATGTTGACCATGTCCCTCGATATCCTTTGATGCGAAACATGATATGTGAACCTATTTGGTTTCATATTCGGTAAAATGAAAGTATTGGAATGACCCATGTCGCGAAAATGAGTTTTTGGTCTATATGCCTACAAGTTTGATAAATGGGAAGTTTGAACTTGTCCCTTGATGTCCCTGGATGCAAACATGATATGTGAACCTATTTGGTTTTGTGTTCGGTAAAATGAAAGTATTGGAATGACTCTTGTCGCGAAAATGAGATTTTGGTCTATATGCCTACAAGTTTGATAAATGGGAAGTTTGAACTTGTCCCTTGATGTCCCTGGATGCAAACGTGATATGTGAACCTATTTGGTTTTGTATTCGGTAAAATGAAAGTATTGGAATGACCCTTGTCGCGAAAATGAGATTTTGGTATACAAGTTTGATGAATGGGATGTTTGAACTTATCCCTTGATGCGAAACATGATATGAGAACCTATTTGGTTTTGTATTCGGTAAAATGAAAGTATTGGAATGACTATGTCAGGAAAATGAGATTTTAGCCTATATGGTTAGAAGTTTGATATAGTTTGAACTTATCCCTTGATGTTCCTTAATATGAAACATGATATGTGAACCTATTTGGTTTTGTATTCGGTAAAATGGAAGTATTGGAATGATCCTTGTCGCAAAAATGAGATTTTAGCCTATATGGTTAAAAGCTTGAAAAATATAAATGTTGAATTTGTCCTTCCATGTCCTTTGATGCATAACATAATATTTGAACCTATTTGGCTTTAAATTTGGTAAATAGAGAGTAACGAGATGACCCTTGTCGCAAAAACGAGATTTTTGCTTATATGGTTACAAGTTTGATAAATACGAAGGCTGAACATGTCCCTCGATGTTCCTTGATGCGAAACATGATATGTGAACCTTTTTGGTTTCGTATTCGGTAAAATGAAAGTATTGAAATGTCCCTTGTCGTGAAAACGAGATTTGAGCCTATATGGTTACAATTTTGATAAATATGAAGGTTGAACATGTCCCTCGATGTCCCTTGATTTAAAATATGATATTTGAACCTATTTGGTTTTAAATTCGGTAAAATGAAACTATTGAAATGACCGTTGTTGCGAAAATGAGATTTTAGCTTATATGGTTACAAGTTTGATAAATGGGAAGTTTGAACTTGTCCCTTAACGTCCCTTTTTGCGAAACATGATATTTGAACTTATTTTGTTTTAAATTTGGTATATTCAACACATGCGTTTTCTCTACTATCATATTGTGTCTCGATGACTCTTGTACCGAAAATGATATTTTAGCATTTATGGTTACAAAAATGATAAATGAGAAGGTTGAACTTGTACCTTGATGTCCCTTGATGCGAAACATGATTTTTAAGCCGAGTTTGTTTGGATATCGGTAAATTGGAAGTATGAGAATGTGGCTCAAAGATGTTCAATCCGAAAATTATTTGAACCTAGTTTATTATAAATTTGATAAATAGGAAAGATAATATTTTGTTTCGATGACACTTGACGCGAAAATACGATATTTGAGCATAGACATTTTTAAACTTTAATTTGGAAGTATGAGTGTTGTCTTCTATTATAATGTTTTTTGATGACCCTTGACGCGAAAATTGGAAACTTTATTATAAGTTTGATAAATGGGAAGGTTGAACTTGTCCCTCTATGTCAGTTGATGTGAAACTTGATTTTTAAGCATAGTTAATTCTAAATTCGGTAATTTGGAAGTATGACAATGTGCGTTTATGACCCTTGTTTTGAAGTTTGATAACGAAGGTTGAACTTGTCAGTTGATACGAAACTTGATATTTAAGGCTAGTTGGTTTTAAATTCGGTAAATTGAAAGCATAAGAATGTGCCTTAATGACCCTTGTTTCGAAAATCGATCGATAGTGGTTAAATATTTCAGCTTGCCTGTAGGCCTTTGAATTTGATAGTCAAGAGTTAGACTTGGATCTTTCAAGTTTGGATGCTACAATGATTGCTGCAGTTTTTAGGTAAGAATGCTTAATTTGCCTCTCTTCCCATTTGCATCTATACCCTTTTTTCTTTTTGACTGCTTAGTATAGAATTTTTGTTCTTTCCAATTCTTTCCTGCTATGGTTTTTAACTCCTTGTATCTGAAAGGAATACAATGTCCTGCAATTATAAGTATGTTAGATTTATAAATGATATTTTTTTAATGGTGTTGAATAATCATCTTTCCACAGTTATTATATTTCGACCATGAAGAAAATGTGGCGCAAGTGTTGCACTCCAGGTATACATAATTTTCTCCTCTGTGTGAACACGTTGTGTTTTTTTTCAACTAAGGAAATATGTCTAATGTAATGTGAAGTCCTTGAATGTTAGTAACTCTCTTGTTACTATTTAATACATACATTATTTTTTCATTTTTTGAAATCTGAACATCATCTGTCGTTAATAATTACTGATGTAGTAAGACTGTGTAAAAAATGGGACACCCTCTGCAGCAAAGTATTTTCTTGGCTTTCCTGTTTATCGTCTGGATCAAACAATGTATGAAGACAATGCAACAAATGGGAAGAAATACGAAGCTTCTTGATTGATGGATCAATCATTCAATATGCAGTCTTCTCAAGGTTAGTCGTGTCACTCTTGTAAATTTAATTTCTTTAATCACCGCAACATCTCTCTTTATTCATCTTTTACCATTTGTTTTTTAGTTTTCGAGATATTGAATTTTGTCGTCAAAATATAATCTCTTTCGTATGTTTATTATTTTTATTTTTTATCGATTGTCTTTTGGGTTTATAACTTTGTAGTTTTTTCTTTTTATTTTATTGATTTATGTCTTCTATTTGCCGCGATAATGAGATTTTAGCTTTTATGGTTACAAGTTTGATAAATTGGAAGTTTGAACTTGTCCCTAGAAGTCCCTTGATGCGTAACATAATATTTGAACCTATTTGGTTGTAAATTCGGTAAATATAAAGTATTGGGATGACCCGTTGTCGCGAAAACGCGATTTTATCCTTTATGGTTACAAGTTTGATAAATGGGAAGGTTGAACGTGTCCCTTGATTTAAAACATGATGTGAACCTATTTGGTTTTGTATTCTGTTAAATCCAAGTATTGGAATGACCTTTGTCGCGAAAATGAGATTTTGGCCTATATGGTTACAAGTTTGATGAATTTGAAGGTTGAACTTGTCCTTCGATGTCCTTTGATGCGAAACATGATATTTGGTTTTAATATTTGGTTTTAAATTCGGTAAACTGAAAGTAATGAGATGACCCTTGTCGCGAAAACGATATTTTAGCTTATATGGTTACAACTTTGATAAATATGAATGTTGACCATGTCCCTCGATATCCTTTGATGCGAAACATGATATGTGAACCTATTTGGTTTCATATTCGGTAAAATGAAAGTATTGGAATGACCCATGTCGCGAAAATGAGTTTTTGGTCTATATGCCTACAAGTTTGATAAATGGGAAGTTTGAACTTGTCCCTTGATGTCCCTGGATGCAAACATGATATGTGAACCTATTTGGTTTTGTGTTCGGTAAAATGAAAGTATTGGAATGACTCTTGTCGCGAAAATGAGATTTTGGTCTATATGCCTACAAGTTTGATAAATGGGAAGTTTGAACTTGTCCCTTGATGTCCCTGGATGCAAACGTGATATGTGAACCTATTTGGTTTTGTATTCGGTAAAATGAAAGTATTGGAATGACCCTTGTCGCGAAAATGAGATTTTGGTATACAAGTTTGATGAATGGGATGTTTGAACTTATCCCTTGATGCAAAACATGATATGAGAACCTATTTGGTTTTGTATTCGGTAAAATGAAAGTATTGGAATGACTATGTCAGGAAAATGAGATTTTAGCCTATATGGTTAGAAGTTTGATATAGTTTGAACTTGTCCCTTGATGTTCCTTAATATGAAACATGATATGTGAACCTATTTGGTTTAGTATTCGGTAAAATGGAAGTATTGGAATGATCCTTGTCGCAAAAATGAGATTTTAGCCTATATGGTTAAAAGCTTGATAAATATAAATGTTGAATTTGTCCCTCGATGTCCTTTGATGCATAACATAATATTTGAACCTATTTGGCTTTAAATTTGGCAAATAGAGAGTAATGAGATGACCGTTGTCGCAAAAACGAGATTTTTGCTTATATGGTTACAAGTTTGATAAATACGAAGGCTGAACATGTCCCTCGATGTTCCTTGATGCGAAACATGATATGTGAACCTTTTTGGTTTCGTATTCGGTAAAATGAAAGTATTGAAATGTCCCTTGTCGTGAAAACGAGATTTGAGCCTATATGGTTACAATTTAGATAAATATGAAGGTTGAACATGTCCCTCGATGTCCCTTGATTTAAAACATGATATTTGAACCTATTTGGTTTTAAATTCGGTAAAATGAAACTATTGAAATGACCCTTGTTGCGAAAATGAGATTTTAGCTTATATGGTTACAAGTTTGATAAATGGGAAGTTTGAACTTGTCCCTTAACGTCCCTTTTTGCGAAACATGATATTTGAACTTATTTTGTTTTAAATTTGGTAAATTCAACACATGCGTTTTCTCTACTATCATATTGTGTCTCGATGACTCTTGTACCGAAAATGATATTTTAGCATTTATGGTTACAAAAATGATAAATGAGAAGGTTGAACTTGTACCTTGATGTCCCTTGATGCGAAACACGATTTTTAAGCCGAGTTTGTTTGGATATCGGTAAACTGGAAGTATGAGAATGTGGCTCAAAGATGCTCAATCCGAAAATTATTTGAACCTAGTTTATTATAAATTTGATAAATAGGAAAGATAATATTTTGTTTCGATGACACTTGACGCGAAAATGCGATATTTGAGCATAGACATTTTTAAACTTTAATTTGGAAGTATGAGTTTTGTCTTCTATTATAATGTTTTTTGATGACCCTTGACGCGAAAATTGGAAACTTTATTATAAGTTTGATAAATGGGAAGGTTGAACTTGTCCCTCTATGTCAGTTGATGTGAAACTTGATTTTTAAGCATAGTTAATTCAAAATTCGGTAATTTGGAAGTATGACAATGTGCGTTTATGACCCTTGTTTTGAAGTTTGATAACGAAGGTTGAACTTGTAAGTTGATACGAAACTTGATATTTAAGGCTAGTTGGTTTTAAATTCGGTAAATTGAAAGCATAAGAATGTGCCTTAATGACCCTTGTTTCGAAAATCGACCGATAATGGTTAAGTATTTCAGCTTGCCTGTAGGCCTTTGAATTTGATAGTCAAGAGTTAGACTTGGATCTTTCAAGTTTGGATGCTACAATGATTGCTGCAGTTTTTAGGTAAGAATGCTTAATTTGCCTCTCTTCCCATTTGCATCTATACCCTTTTTTCTTTTTGACTGCTTAGTATAGAATTTTTGTTCTTTCCAATTCTTTCCTGCTATGGTTTTTAACTCCTTGTATCTGAAAGGAATACAATGTCCTGCAATTATAAGTATGTTAGATTTATAAATGATATTTTTTTAATGGTGTTGAATAATCATCTTTCCGCAGTTATTATATTTCGACCATGAAGAAAATGTGGCTCAAGTGTTGCACTCCAGGTATACATCATTTTCTCCTCTGTGTGAACACGTTGTGTTTTTTTTTCAACTAAGGAAATATGTCTAATGTAATGTGAAGTCCTTGAATGTTAGTGACTCTCTTGTTACTATTTAATACATACATTATTTTTTCATTTTTTGAAATTTGAACATCATCTGTCGTTAATAATTACTGATGTAGTAAGGCTGTGTAAAAAATGGGACACCCTCTGCAGCAAAGTATTTTCTTGGCTTTCCTGTTTATCGTCTGGATCAAACAATGTATGAAGACAATGCAACAAATGGGAAGAAATACGAAGCTTCTTGATTGACGGATCAATCATTCAATATGCAGTCTTCTCAAGGTTAGTCGTGTCACTCTTGTAAATTTAATTTCTTTAATCACCGCAACATCTCTCTTTATTCATCTTTTACCATTTGTTTTTTAGTTTTCGAGATATTGAATTTTGTCGTCAAAATATAATCTCTTTCGTATGTTTATTATTTTTATTTTTTATCGATTGTCTTTTGGGTTTATAACTTTGTAGTTTTTTCTTTTTATTTTATTGATTTATGTCTTCTATTTGACGCGATAATGAGATTTTAGCTTTTATGGTTACAAGTTTGATAAATTGGAAGTTTGAACTTGTCCCTAGAAGTCCCTTGATGCGTAACATAATATTTGAACCTATTTGATTGTAAATTCGGTAAATATAAAGTATTGGGATGACCCGTTGTCGCGAAAACGCGATTTTATCCTTTATGGTTACAAGTTTGATAAATGGGAGGGTTGAACGTGTCCCTTGATTTAAAACATGATGTGAACCTATTTGGTTTTGTATTCTGTTAAATCCAAGTATTGGAATGACCTTTGTCGCGAAAATGAGATTTTGGCCTATATGGTTACAAGTTTGATGAATTTGAAGGTTGAACTTGTCCTTCGATGTCCTTTGATGCGAAACATGATATTTGGTTTTAATATTTGGTTTTAAATTCGGTAAACTGAAAGTAATGAGATGACCCTTGTCGCGAAAACGATATTTTAGCTTATATGGTTACAACTTTGATAAATATGAATGTTGACCATGTCCCTCGATATCCTTTGATGCGAAACATGATATGTGAACCTATTTGGTTTCATATTCGGTAAAATGAAAGTATTGGAATGACCCATGTCGCGAAAATGAGTTTTTGGTCTATATGCCTACAAGTTTGATAAATGGGAAGTTTGAACTTGTCCCTTGATGTCCCTGGATGCAAACATGATATGTGAACCTATTTGGTTTTGTGTTCGGTAAAATGAAAGTATTGGAATGACTCTTGTCGCGAAAATGAGATTTTGGTCTATAAGCCTACAAGTTTGATAAATGGGAAGTTTGAACTTGTCCCTTGATGTCCCTGGATGCAAACGTGATATGTGAACCTATTTGGTTTTGTATTCGGTAAAATGAAAGTATTGGAATGACCCTTGTCGCGAAAATGAGATTTTGGTATACAAGTTTGATGAATGGGATGTTTGAACTTATCCCTTGATGCGAAACATGATATGAGAACCTATTTGGTTTTGTATTCGGTAAAATGAAAGTATTGGAATGACTATGTCAGGAAAATGAGATTTTAGCCTATATGGTTAGAAGTTTGATATAGTTTGAACTTGTCCCTTGATGTTCCTTAATATGAAACATGATATGTAACACCCATACTATACGTATCTAGAAAGTCTAGCATGTGAGTTAATTTAGTACTGGATACATTAGAAAATTTACAACAATAAACTTCGAATGAATATTAAACATCAATACACGTTCGTATGAAATAATACAACACCTTTTTGCCTATATTAATAGCAAATGCATCCTTGGAATCCATATCCACTCAACAGCGTGTACGAACGAGCACTTGATGAGATATCCATCCGGCAACTAACTTGACGTTCAACCTGTTTATCTGAAACAAAATAGGATTGGGATGAGACATAATGTCTCAGTGAGTTCCACCTAATCCTAGGCTATAGGCAACCACAAGGGAAACCTACGGTCGCCATGTGTCTACTTTACAACCTGACGGTTGATTATACGTGTGTGGAGACTTGCATTCTTAGACGGTTGTGCATACTAGGACCGTTATAAAACATCTTACTTGTTATAGGCTTCTCTTCCTATACGTGTCATGGCGGTCAAGGGGAATCTAAAACCGCAATGCCGAGTTACGCTCTATGCATCAAGGCTCTCCTAAACTTCTATCATGACACGATTCTAAACCGGACGATTAGGGGTAATCTAAGATCGTCGTCGGCATATCTTTCTTTAATTTCTTCTACTTGCTTAATATGTTGTATCTACAACATATCCTCTCTTATCACATAAGTGATCCTTACTATCTTACTACTTCTTGACGAACTACGCCAAGTCTCTACTTGTTCTTGACGACCTACGTCAAGGCTCTATGACATAACATAAACATGTATGATAGATATGCTTAGTTAGCTTCTTTAATTATGCTAGCGTGTAACAAACAATTATCTTGAATTCATTTTACGGATTAGTTCCGAGTGGAGTAACCCCGGAAGTTAATCCCTTACTACCGGTGAAGTGCTTAGCAAGAGCGCACCGGACTCCCTTAGTGAACGTGCGGGTCCCTTACGGCTTACCCCATTCCCCTTGGAGAACCTTTTGTACCCAACCTTGGAAGGTATACAAAAGACACGACACCTTAACTTAGGGAAATGCGGCTCCCTCGCGGCTTAACCATTCCCCTTGGGGAACCCCTTGAATCCAATTTGGATAACAAGAGACATGACACTCTTTCTTTCTTTCTTGTAATTCTTAGTCTTATGCAGGAAGAATAAACTTAAACATGCTAACTCTTATCTTGGATCCCTAGACGATCCCACTAGAGATAACTATATGCTTGCTCATCTTACTTCGTGAATGGATATAAATTCGATTCACGTCTTGCCATACTCATATGGCACTTAACTTCTATGCGAAGATAATAACCTATATCACCTCGCGTCTTAACAAGCTTATCACTAATGTATAGTATTATAATTCTTTACTAACTATTCTATTTCTCGATAACTAAACCGAGGCTCTAGTTCTTTCCTTTCCTTAATTAATGCTTGCTACCCATTCAATTTACGTACTAAGCTCTCGTATGCCATGCTTAAATATACATTATGAATACTTGTTTAACTTTCAAGAAACATATTTAAAGTTCATGCCTTGGAGCCTTGTATTAAGGGGTTTAATACTGTAAAAGATTGCTTGAAGGGACTGGACCGAAACACGCTCAAAAGGGGCTGAAACGAGCAAACCGGGTGACATGACCCCTAGCTCGCCATTGCGAGCTCCATCACTCGCCGTTGCGAGTTCACTTACTCGCCGTGGCGAGTATGGTGGCGAGCAGCACACCAGGGAGAGTGCCTGGCTGGCCATGGCGAGCTGTTTACTCGCCGTGGCGAGTTATGACAGTCCAGACCTGCATAATTGGGGTTTTTAACCCAAAAACCTCAATACAATCATCCTAAGGCATGGCAAGTTATTTGTGATCATATGGAACCTATAAAAATACTCAGGACAAGTATTCACATGTATAATTATGCATGGCATGAAAAGGTAACATGTATATATATATATATATATATATATATAAAAACCCTAGAAACTCATGGTTTTCTTACAAGCATAAATCACATAATCCCAAGGGTGGGAGCTATCTAAGGAACTCACCTATCGTGTTGCAATTGATCCCAAATCTCTCAAGCATCATCAACATCACATAACACAACCCTAGCTTGCTTCCAAAGCTTTAGGTTAACCAAGCAACACCATCCATACTCTAGCTCATGCTCCATCTTCCACTAGTTACTTCCAATTTGCCATAATTATCATAACGTCATCAAACCCACTTCTTGGTTGTCTTGAACCCTAAATCTTGATCTTGATTCCAAGTTAGCATCAATGCTTCAATACAAACCCAAAGCCCTAGCTCCTTGGTCTATAAACTTATGAATGCTAGAACAACTTATGTTTCAAGTTCTAACTTTTCCAAACCAAACCCTAACCTTGATTATCTTCTAAAAAGGAGGAAAAGAGATAACAAGTTCCATCCAAGTTACTAACCTCTTGTGAAAGCATAGAAAAACCAAAGCTTGATTCATGAACCTTGAGGAGGAATACTTGATGAGGATTAGGAGTAAAGAACAACCCCAAACCAAGCTTCTTTGTACCATAAAAATATTGAGAGAAACTTGTTCACCATGTTTCTTGATTTGGTAAGAGATTGGGAAAGATTGAAGAAGAGAAAGTGAAGGATATTCAAGGTAGATCCAAGTTTCACATGCTTAAGAGATCAAGAGAGAGCAACCTTAGCTCACTTGGAAAATGAAGGAAGAAGATTTAATGGGAAAGAAGAGAGAAAGGGCGTGAGGGAGAAGAGAGAAGGGAGAGAAGTTTTCTAACTTCAACCCTAGAGAGAGAAAGGAAAGGAAAAATGAGATATTTTGGCCACCATTCAAAATAAATATCCTTTAGGGTGAAATTACCATTATGCCCTTGCCTTTAAACGTGTTAAATACGACTCTGATACTTTTCCCGTAAAAGCTGACATGTCATGAAATATTTTCCATTAACTTATTTTCCTTAAACTTTATTCCTCTGGCACGATCGACTGGTGAAATACCGATACTGACAAGCGGGATGTTACATGATATGTGAACCTATTTGGTTTAGTATTCGGTAAAATGGAAGTATTGGAATGATCCTTGTCGCAAAAATGAGATTTTAGCCTATATGGTTAAAAGCTTGATAAATATAAATGTTGAAATTGTCCCTCGATGTCCTTTGATGCATAACATAATATTTGAACCTATTTGGCTTTAAATTTGGCAAATAGAGAGTAATGAGATGACCGTTGTCGCAAAAACGAGATTTTTGCTTATATGGTTACAAGTTTGATAAATACGAAGGCTGAACATGTCCCTCGATGTTCCTTGATGCGAAACATGATATGTGAACCTTTTTGGTTTCGTATTCGGTAAAATGAAAGTATTGAAATGTCCCTTGTCGTGAAAACGAGATTTGAGCCTATATGGTTACAATTTTGATAAATATGAAGGTTGAACATGTCCCTCGATGTCCCTTGATTTAAAACATGATATTTGAACCTATTTGGTTTTAAATTCGGTAAAATGAAACTATTGAAATGACCCTTGTTGCGAAAATGAGATTTTAGCTTATATGGTTACAAGTTTGATAAATGGGAAGTTTGAACTTGTCCCTTAACGTCCCTTTTTGCGAAACATGATATTTGAACTTATTTTGTTTCAAATTTGGTAAATTCAACACATGCGTTTTCTCTACTATCATATTGTGTCTCGATGACTCTTGTACCGAAAATGATATTTTAGCATTTATGGTTACAAAAATGATAAATGAGAAGGTTGAACTTGTACCTTGATGTCCCTTGATGCGAAACACGGTTTTTAAGCCGAGTTTGTTTGGATATCGGTAAACTGGAAGTATGAGAATGTGGCTCAAAAATGCTCAATCCGAAAATTATTTGAACCTAGTTTATTATAAATTTGATAAATAGGAAAGATAATATTTTGTTTCGATGACACTTGACGCGAAAATGCGATATTTGAGCATAGACATTTTTAAACTTTAATTTGGAAGTATGAGTTTTGTCTTCTATTATAATGTTTTTTGATGACCCTTGACGCAAAAATTTGGAAACTTTATTATAAGTTTGATAAATGGGAAGGTTGAACTTGTCCCTCTATGTCAGTTGATGTGAAACTTGATTTTTAAGCATAGTTAATTCTAAATTCGGTAATTTGGAAGTATGACAATGTGCGTTTATGACCCTTGTTTTGAAGTTTGATAACGAAGGTTGAACTTGTAAGTTGATACGAAACTTGATATTTAAGGCTAGTTGGTTTTAAATTCGGTAAATTGAAAGCATAAGAATGTGCCTTAATGACCCTTGTTTCGAAAATCGACCGATAATGGTTAAGTATTTCAGCTTGCCTGTAGGCCTTTGAATTTGATAGTCAAGAGTTAGACTTGGATCTTTCAAGTTTGGATGCTACAATGATTGCTGCAGTTTTTAGGTAAGAATGCTTAATTTGCCTCTCTTCCCATTTGCATCTATACCCTTTTTTCTTTTTAACTGCTTAGTATAGAATTTTTTTTCTTTCCAATTCTTTCCTGCTATGGTTTTTAACTCCTTGTATCTGAAAGGAATACAATGTCCTGCAATTATAAGTATGTTAGATTTATAAATGATATTTTTTAATGGTGTTGAATAATCATCTTTCCCAAGTTATTATATTTCGACCATGAAGAAAATGTGGTGCAAGTGTTGCGCTCCAGGTATACATCATTTTGTCCTCTGTGTGAACACGTTGTGTTTTTTTTCAACTAAGGAAATATGTCTAATGTAATGTGAAGTCCTTGAATGTTAGTGACTCTCTTGTTACTATTTAATACATACATTATTTTTTGCATTATTTGAAATCTGAACATCATCTGTCGTTAATAATTACTGATGTAGTAAGGCTGTGTAAAAAATGGGACGGATGCCTCTGCAGCAAAGTATTTTCTTGGCTTTCATGTTTATCGTCTGGATCAAACAATGTAGGAAGACAATGCAACAAATGGGAAGAAATACGAAGCTTCTTGATTGATGGATCAATCATTCAATATGCAGTCTTCTCAAGGTTAGTCGTGTCACTCTTGTAAATTTAATTTCTTTAATCACCGCAACATCTCTCTTTATTCATCTTTTACCATTTGTTTTTTAGTTTTCGAGATATTGAATTTTGTCGTCAAAATATAATATCTTTCGTATGTTTATTATTTTTATTTTTATCGATTGTCTTTTGGGATTATAACTTTGTAGTTTTTTCTTTTTATTTTATTGATTTATGTCTTCTATTTGCCGCGAAAATGAGATTTTTGCTTTTATGGTTACATGTTTGATAAATTGGAAGTTTGAACTTGTCCCTAGAAGTCCCTTGATGCGTAACATAATATTTGAACCTATTTGGTTGTAAATTCGGTAAATATAAAGTATTGGGATGACCCGTTGTCGCTAAAATGCGATTTTATCCTTTATGGTTACAAGTTTGATAAATGGGAAGGTTGAACGTGTCCTTTGATTTAAAACATGATGTGAACCTATTTGGTTTTGTATTCGGTTAAATCCAAGTATTGGAAAGACCTTTGTCGCGAAAATGAGATTTTGGCCTATATGGTTACAAGTTTGATGAATTTGAAGGTTGAACTCGGCCTTCAGAGTCCTTTGATGCGAAACATGATATTTGGTTTTAATATTTGGTTTTAAATTCGGTAAACTGAAAGTAATGAGATGACCCTTGTCGCGAAAACGAGATTTTAGCTTATATGGTTACAAGTTTGATAAATATGAATGTTGACCATGTCCCTCGATATCCATTGATGTGAAACATGATATGTGAACCTATTTGGTTTCATATTCGGCAAAATGAAAGTATTGGAATGACCCATGTCGCGAAAATGAGTTTTTGGTCTATATGCCTACAAGTTTGATAAATGGGAAGTTTGATCTTGTCCCTTGATGTCCCTGGATGCAAACATGATATGTGAACCTATTTGGTTTTGTATTCGGTAAAATGAAAGAATTGGAATGACTCTTGTCGCGAAAATGAGATTTTGGTCTATATGCCTACAAGTTTGATAAATGGGAAGTTTGAAGTTGTCCCTTGATGTCCCTGGATGCAAACGTGATATGTGAACCTATTTGGTTTTGTATTCAGTAAAATGAAAGTATTGGAATGACCCTTGTCGCGAAAATGAGATTTTGGTCTATATGCCTACAAGTTCAATAAATGGGAAGTTTGAACTTGTCCCTTGATGTCCATGGATGCAAACGTGATATGTGAACCTATTTAGTTTTGTATTCGGTAAAATGAAAGTATTGGAATAACCCTTGTCGCGAAAATGAGATTTTGGTATATATGCCTATAAGTTTGATGAATGGGATGTTTGAACTTATCCCTTGATGCGAAACATGATATGAGAACCTATTTGGTTTTGTATTCGGTAAAATGAAAGTATTGGAATGACTATGTCAGGAAAATGAGATTTTAGCCTATATGGTTAGAAGTTTGATATAGTTTGAACTTGTCCCTTGATATTCCTTAATATGAAACATGATATGGGAACCTATTTGGTTTTGTATTCGGTAAAATGGAAGTATTGGAATGGTCCTTGTCGCAAAAATGAGATTTTAGCCTATATGGTTAAAAGCTTGATATATATAAATGTTGAATTTGTCCCTCGATGTCCTTTGATGCATAACATAATATTTGAACCTATTTTGCTTTAAATTTGGTAAATAGAGAGTAATGAGATGGCCCTTGTCGCAAAAACGAGATTTTTGCTTATATGGTTACAAGTTTGATAAATACGAAGGCTGAACATGTCCCTCGATGTTCCGTGATGCGAAACATGATATGTGAACCTTTTTGGTTTCGTATTCGGTAAACTGAAACTATTGAAATGACCCTTGTTGCGAAAATGAGATTTTAGCTTCTATGGTTACAAGTTTGATAAATGGGAAGTTTGAACTTGTCCCTTAACGTCCCTTTTTGCGAAACATGATATTTGAACTTATTTTGTTTTAAATTTGGTAAATTCAACACATGCGTTTTCTCTACTATCATATTGTGTCTCGATGACTCTTGTACCAAAAATGATATTTTAGCATTTATGGTTACAAAAATGATAAATGAGAAGGTTGAACTTGTACCTTGATGTCCCTTGATGCGAAACATGATTTTTAAGCCGAGTTTGTTTGGATATCGGTAAACTGGAAGTATGAGAATGTGGCTCAAAGATGCTCAATCCGAAAATTATTTGAACCTAGTTTATTATAAATTTGATAAATAGGAAAGATAATATTTTGTTTCGATGACACTTGATGCGAAAATGCGATATTTGAGCATAGACATTTTTAAACTTTAATTTGGAAGTATGAGTTTTGTCTTCTATTATAATGTTTTTTGATGACCCTTGACGCGAAAATTGGAAACTTTATTATAAGTTTGATAAATGGGAAGGTTGAACTTGTCCCTCTATGTCAGTTGATGTGAAACTTGATTTTTAAGCATAGTTAATTCTAAATTCGGTAATTTGGAAGTATGACAATGTGAGTTTATGACCCTTGTTTTGAAGTTTGATAACGAAGGTTGAACTTGTCAGTTGATACGAAACTTGATATTTAAGGCTAGTTGGTTTTAAATTCAGTAAATTGAAAGCATAAGAATGTGCCTTAATGACCCTTGTTTCGAAAATCGATCGATAGTGGTTAAATATTTCAGCTTGCCTGTAGGCCGTTGAATTTGATAGTCAAGAGTTAGACTTGGATCTTTCAAGTTTGGATGCTACAATGATTGCTGCAGTTTTTAGGTAAGAATGCTTAATTTGCCTCTCTTCCCATTTGCATCTATACCCTTTTTTCTTTTTGACTGCTTAGTATAGAATTTTTGTTCTTTCCAATTCTTTCCTGCTATGGTTTTTAACTCCTTGTATCTGCAAGGAATACAATGTCCTGCAATTAAAAGTATGTTAGATTTATAAATGATATTTTTTTGATGGTGTTGAATAATCATCTTTCCACAGTTATTATATTTCGACCATGAAGAAAATGTGGCGCAAGTGTTGCACTCCAGGTATACATCATTTTCTCCTCTGTGTGAACACGTTGTGTTTTTTTTTCAACTAAGGAAATATGTCTTATGTAATGTGAAGTTCTTGAATGTTAGTGACTCTCTTGTCACTATTTAATACATACATTATTTTTTCATTTTTTGAAATCTGAACATCATCTGTCGTTAATAATTACTGATGTAGTAAGGCTGTGTAAAAAATGGGACGGATGTCTCCGCAGCATAGTATTTTCTTGGCTTTCCTGTTTATCGTCTGGATCAAACAATGTAGGAAGACAATGCAACAAATGGGAAGAAATACGAAGCTTCTTGATTGATGGATCAATCATTCAATATGCAGTCTTCTCAAGGTTAGTTGTGTCACTCTTGTAAATTTAATTTCTTTAATCATCGCAACATCTCTCTTTATTCATCTTTTACCATTTGTTTTTTAGTTTTCGAGATATTGAATTTTTTCGTCAAAATATAATCTCTTTCGTATGCTTATTATTTTTATTTTTTATCGATTGTCTTTTGGGTTTATAACTTTGTAGTTTTTTCTTTTTATTTTATTGATTTATGTCTTCTATTTGCCGCGATAATGAGATTTTAGCTTTTATGGTTACATGTTTGATAAATTGGAAGTTTGAACTTGTCCCTAGAAGTCCCTTGATGCGTAATATAATATTTGAACCTATTTGGTTGTAAATTTGGTAAATATAAAGTATTGGGATGACCCGTTGTCCCGAAAACGCGATTTTATCCTTTATGGTTACAAGTTTGATAAATGGGAAGGTTGAACGTGTCCCACGATTTAAAACATGATGTGAACCTATTTGGTTTTGTGTTCGGTTAAATCCAAGTATTGAAATGACCTTTGTCGCGAAAATGAGATTTTTGCCTATATGGTTACAAGTTTGATGAATGTGAAGGTTGAACTTGTCCTTCGATCTCCTTTGATGCGAAGCATGATATTTGGTTTTAATATTTGGTTTTAAATTCGGTAAACTGAAAGTAATGAGATGACCCTTGTCGCGAAAACGAGGTTTTAGCTTATATGGTTACAAGTTTGATAAATATGAATGTTGACCATGTCCCTCGATATCCTTTGATGCGAAACATGATATGTGAACCTATTTGGTTTCATATTCGGTAAAACGAAAGTATTGGAATGACCCATGTCGCGAAAATGAGTTTTTGGTCTATATGCCTACAAGTTTGATAAATGGGAAGTTTGAACTTGTCCCTTGATGTCCCTGGATGCAAACAAGATATGTGATCCTTTTTGGTTTTGTATTCGGTAAAATGAAAATATTGGAATGACCCTTGTCACGAAAATGAGATTTTGGTATATATGCCTACAAGTTTGATGAATGGGATGTTTGAACTTATCCCTTGATGCGAAACATGATATGAGAACCTATTTGGTTTTGTATTCGGTAAAATGAAAGTATTGGAATGACTATGTCAGGAAAATGAGATTTTAGCCTATATGGTTAGAAGTTTGATATAGAACTTGTCCCTTGATGTTCCTTAATATGAAACATGATATGTGAACCTATTTGGTTTTGTATTCGGTAAAATGAAAGTATTGGAATGATCCTTGTCGCAAAAAAGAGATTTTAGCCTATATGGTTAAAAGCTTGATAAATATAAATGTTGAATTTGTCCCTCGATGTCCTTTGATGCATAACATAATATTTGAACCTATTTGGCTTTAAATTTGGTAAATAGAGAGTAATGAGATGACCTTTGTCGCAAAAACAAGATTTTTGTTTATATGGTTACAAGTTTGATAAATACGAAGGCTGAACATGTCCCTCGATGTTCCTTGATGCGAAACATGATATGTGAACCTTTTTAGTTTCGTATTTGGTAAAATGAAAGTATTGAAATGTCCCTTGTCGTGAAAACGAGATTTGAGCCTATTTGGTTACAATTTTGATAAATATGAAGGTTGAACTTGTCCCTTGATTTAAAACATGATATTTGAAGCTATTTGGTTTTAAGTTCGGTAAAATGAAACTATTGAAATGACCCTTGTTGCGAAAATGAGATTTTAGCTTATATGGTTACAAGTTTGATAAATGGGAAGTTTGAACTTGTCCCTTAACGTCCCTTTTTACGAAACATGATATTTGAACTTATTTTGTTTTAAATTTGGTAAATTCAACACATGCGTTTTCTCTACTATCATATTGTGTCTCGATGACTCTTGTACCGAAAATGATATTTTAGCATTTATGGTTACAAAAATGATAAATGAGAAGGTTGAACTTCTACCTTGATGTCCCTTGATGCGAAACATGATTTTTAAGCCGAGTTTGTTTGGATATCGGTAAACTGGAAGTATGAGAATGTGGCTCAAAGATGCTCAATCCGAAAATGATTTGAACCTAGTTTATTACAAATTCGATAAATAGGAAAGATAATATTTTGTTTCGATGACACTTGACGCGAAAATGCGATATTTGAGCATAGATATTTTTAAAATTTAATTTGGAAGTATGAGTTTTGTCTTCTATTATAATGTTTTTTGATGACCCTTGACGCAAAAATTGGAAACTTTATTATAAGTTTGATAAATGGGAAGGTTGAACTTGTCCCTCTATGTCAGTTGATGTGAAACTTGATTTTTAAGCATAGTTAATTCTAAATTCGATAATTTGGAAGTATGACAATGTGCGTTTATGACCCTTGTTTTGAAGTTTGAAACGAAGGTTGAACTTGTCAGTTGATACGAAACTTGATATTTAAGGCTAGTTGGTTTTAAATACGGTAAATTGAAAGCATAAAAATGTGCCTTAATGACCCTTGTTTCGAAAATCGATCGATAGTGGTTAAATATTTCAGCTTGCCTGTAGGCCTTTGAATTTGATAGTCAAGAGTTAGACTTGGATCTTTCAAGTTTGGATGCTACAATGATTGCTGCAGTTTTTAGGTAAGAATGCTTAATTTGCATCTCTTACCATTTGCATCTATACCCTTTTTTCTTTTTGACTGCTTAGTATAGAATTTTTGTTCTTTCCAATTCTTTCCTGCTACGGTTTTTAACTCCTTGTATCTGAAAGGAATACAATGTCCTGCAATTATAAGTATGTTAGATTTATAAATGATATTTTTTTAATGGTGTTGAATAATCATCTTTCCACAGTTATTATATTTCGACCATGAAGAAAAAGTGGCGCAAGTGTTGCACTCCAGGTATACATCATTTTCTCCTTTGTGTGAACACGTTGTGTTTTTTTTCAACTAAGGAAATATGTCTAATGTAATGTGAAGTCCTTGAATGTTAGTGACTCTCTTGTTACTATTTAATACATACATTATTTTTTCATTTTTTGAAATTTGAACATCATCTGTCGTTAATAATTACTGATGTAGTAAGGCTGTGTAAAAAATGGGACGGATGCCTCTGCAGCAAAGTATTTTCTTGGCTTTCCTGTTTATCGTCTGGATCAAACAATGTAGGAAGACAATGCAACAAATGGGAAGAAATACGAAGCTTCTTGATTGATGGATCAATCATTCAATATGCAGTCTTCTCAAGGTTAGTCGTGTCACTCTTGTAAATTTAATTTCTTTAATCACCGCAACATCTCTCTTTATTCATCTTTTACCATTTGTTTTTTAGTTTTCGAGATATTGAATTTTGTCGTCAAAATTAATCTCTTTCGTATGCTTATTATTTTTATTTTTTATCGATTGTCTCTTGGGTTTATAACTTTGTAGTTTTTTCTTTTTATTTTATTGATTTATGTCTTCTATTTGCCGCGAAAATGAGATTTTAGCCTTTATGGTTACAAGTTTGATAAATGGGAGGTTGAACGTGTCCCTTGATTTAAAACATGATGTGAACCTATTTGGTTTTGTATTCGATTAAATCCAAGTATTGGAATGACCTTTGTCGCAAGAATGAGATTTTTGCCTATATGGTTACAAGTTTGATGACTTTGAAGGTTGAACTTGTCTTTCGATGTCCTTTGATGCGAAACATGATATTTGGTTTTAAATTCGGTAAACTGAAAGTAATGAGATGACTCTTGTCGCGAAAACGAGATTTTAGCTTATATGGTTACAAGTTTGATAAACATGATATGTGAACCTATTTGGTTTTGTATTCGGTAAAATGAAAGTATTTGAATGACCCTTGTCGCGAAAATGAGATTTTGGTCTATATGCCTATAGGTTCGATAAATGGGAAGTTTGAACTTGTCCCTTGATGTCCCTGGATGCAAACGTGATATGTGAACCTATTTGGTTTTGTATTCGGTAAAATGAAAGTATTGGAATGACTATGTCAGGAAAATGAGATTTTAGCCTATATGGTTAGAAGTTTGATATAGAACTTGTCCCTTGATGTTCCTTAATATGAAACATGATATGT
This sequence comes from Medicago sativa, assembly GCF_051527215.1. Lineage (NCBI taxonomy): Eukaryota > Viridiplantae > Streptophyta > Magnoliopsida > Fabales > Fabaceae > Medicago > Medicago sativa. The sequence continues at coordinate 53,663,704 of NC_140749.1, forward strand.
GAACCTATTTGGTCTTGTATTCGGTAAAATGAAAGTATTGGAATGATCCTTGTCGCAAAAATGAGATTTTAGCCTATATGGTTAAAAGCTTGATAAATATAAATGTTGAATTTGTCCCTCGATGTCCTTTGATGCATAACATAATATTTGAACCTATTTGGCTTTAAATTTGGTAAATAGAGAGTAATGAGATGACCCTTGTCGCAAAAACAAGTTTTTTGTTTATATGGTTACAAGTTTGATAAATACGAAGGCTGAACATGTCCCTCGATGTTCCTTGATGCGAAACATGATATGTGAAACTTTTTGGTTTCGTATTCGGTAAAATGAAAGTATTGAAATGTCCCTTGTCGTGAAAACGAGATTTGAGCCTATATGGTTACAATTTTGATAAATATGAAGGTTGAACTTGTCCCTTGATTTATGATATTTGAATTTATGGTTACATGTTTAATAAATTGGAAGTTTGAACTTGTCCCTAGAAGTCCCTTGATGCGTAACATAATATTTGAACCTATTTGGTTGTAAATTCGGTAAATATAAAGTATTGGGATGACCCGTTGTCGCTAAAACGCGATTTTATCCTTTATGGGTACAAGTTTGATAAATGGGAAGGTTGAACGTGTCCTTTGATTTAAAACATGATGTGAACCTATTTGGTTTTGTATTCGATTAAATCCAAGTATTGGAATGACCTTTGTCACGAAAATGAGATTTTGGCCTATATGGTTACAAGTTTGATGAATTTGAAGGTTGAACTTGTCCTTCGGAGTCTTTTGATGCGAAACATGATATTTGGTTTTAATATTTGGTTTTAAATTCGGTAAACTGAAAGTAATGAGATGACCCTTGTCGCGAAAACGAGATTTTAGCTTATATGGTTACAAGTTTGATAAATATGAATGTTGACCATGTCCCTCGATATCCTTTGATGCGAAACATGATATGTGAACCTATTTGGTTTCATATTCGGTAAAACGAAAGTATTGGAATGACCCATTTCGCCAAAATGAGTTTTTGGTCTATATGCGTACAAGTTTGATAAATGGGAAGTTTGAACTTGTCCCTTGATGTCCCTGGATGCAAACATGATATGTGAACCTATTTGGTTTTGTATTCGGTAAAATGAAAGTATTGGAATGACTCTTGTCGCGAAAATGATATTTTGGTCTATATGCCTACAAGTTTGATAAATGGGAAGTTTGAACTTGTCCCTCGATGTCCCTGGATGCAAACGTGATATGTGAACCTATTTGGTTTTGTATTCAGTAAAATGAAAGTATTTGAATGACCCTTGTCGCGAAAATGAGATTTTGGTCTATATGCCTACAAGTTCGATAAATGGGAAGTTTGAACTTGTCCCTTGATGTCCCTGGATGCAAACGTGATATGTGAACATATTTGGTTTTGTATTAGGTAAAATGAAAGTATTGGAATGACCCTTGTCGCTAAAATGAGATTTTGGTATATATGCCTACAAGTTTGATGAATGGGATGTTTGGACTTATCCCTCGATGCGAAACATGATATGAGAACCTATTTGGTTTTCTATTCGGTAAAATGAAAGTATTGGAATGACTATGCCAGGAAAATGAGATTTTAGCCTATATGGTTAGAAGTTTGATATAGGTTGAACTTGTCCCTTGACGTTCCTTAATATGAAACATGATATCTGAACCTATTTGGTTTTGTATTCGGTAAAATGAAAGTATTGGAATGATCCTTGTCGCAAAAATGAGATTTTAGCCTATATGGTTAAAAGCTTGATAAATATAAATATTGAATTTGTCCCTCGATGTCCTTTGATGCATAACATAATATTTGAACGTATTTGGCTTTAAATTTGGTAAATAGAGAGTAATGAGATGACCCTTGTCGCAAAAACGAGATTTTTGCTTATATGGTTACAAGTTTGATAAATACGAAGGCTGAACATGTCCCTCGATGTTCCTTGATGCGAAACATGATATGTGAACCTTTTTGGTTTCGTATTCGGTAAAATGAAAGTATTGAAATGTCCCTTGTCGTGAAAACGAGATTTGAGCCTATATGGTTACAATTTTGATAAATATAAAGGTTGAACTTGTCCCTCGATGTCCCTTGATTTAAAACATGATATTTGAACCTATTTGGTTTTAAATTCGGTAAAATGAAACTATTGAAATGACCCTTGTTGCGAAAATGAGATTTTAGCTTATATGGTTACAAGTTTGATAAATGGGAAGTTTGAACTTGTCCCTTAACGTCCCTTTTTGCGAAACATGATATTTGAACTTATTTTGTTTTAAATTTGGTAAATTCAACACATGCGTTTTCTCTACTATCATATTGTGTCTCGATGACTCTTGTACCGAAAATGATATTTTAGCATTTATGGTTACAAAAATGATAAATGAGAAGGTTGAACTTGTACCTTGATGTCCCTTGATGCGAAACATGATTTTTAAGCCGAGTTTGTTTGGATATCGGTAAACTGGAAGTATAGAATGTGGCCCAAAGATGCTCAATCCGAAAATTATTTGAACCTAGTTTATTATAAATTTGATAAATAGGAAAGATAATATTTTGTTTCGATGACACTTGACGCGAAAATGCGATATTTGAGCATAGACATTTTTAAACTTTAATTTGGAAGTATGAGTTTTGTCTTCTATTATAATGTTTTTTGATGACCCTAGACGCGAAAATTGGAAACTTTATTATAAGTTTGATAAATGGGAAGGTTGAACTTGTCAGTCGATACGAAACTTTAGTATAATATATATATTATTTGGTGTAGAAATATATTTGTTATTTTGTGTGGAAATATATATGTTATTTGGTGTGAAAATATATTTATTAGTAGCCCATATTGTATATATTTAATGGGAGAATATATTTGGTGGAAGAATATATTTAGTGGGAGAATATATTTAGCGGAAGAATATATTTAGTGGAGAAATATAATTATTAGAATAAGTAGATTTGGGGGCTGAAATAGAAAGAAGAGAGTTATTGGGCCTAATTAGATTTAAGAAGAGAAGTTAATATTTTAAATAGAGGAGATATTAGGTTGAAAGACTAACATATGCAAAAAAAAACAAGGATTTGGAGAAAACAATGTTTAGAGAGGAGAGAACAAGAGGTGAGAAGAACCAAGAGAAGGGCTGCCAATCGATAATTCTAAGGTAAGGGTGAGACTATCATTCGGTAATATTAAGTCTGTAATTCTGAATTTGCAATTAACATGTTCTACGATTAGTTTGTGAGAATTTGCGACTTAGGGTTCCTAGAGAGAATTGATGATTAGATGATGAGAAGTTGTTAGATTGATGTAGAAATTGTGTACAGACCTTAGATGATGAGAAGTTTGTTAGATTGATGTAGAAATTGTAAACACAAAAGTTGTAGGTATGGATGTTAGCTTTCTAATGCCGTTGGTTTGACTTCAAAAGGATTTATAGAAATTGAGTTATGGTCAAATTACTGCACGTAGGTCACAGTGAATTTTTAAGGTCTTTCAGCACAACTTTTCTGAATTTAAAATGAAAACTGGTATTGATCGGTACAGAATCGGTCTTAGGCGTAAACATGAAAGTTTTAGATAATTTTGTTAGCTTTCCAGTGGCTTTTGTTTGACATGAAAATGATTTTTGGTCTTTGAGTTATGATGAAAATACTACAAGGAGGTCTTAGCAAAATTGCACAGTGACAGCATTCTCTGTTTCATGTTTTTGTGTTTTGTTTATATGTTTCTGTTTTGAATTGATCTTTGTTGTAAACATGAAAGTTGTTGATAATTGTGATATCTTTCCAGTAGCCTTGGTTTGACATGAAAATATGTTGTGCATGATTATTTATGTTCTTACAAAGATGCATGATGAATTGTTGATACTTGAATACGATGATATATGATGAATTATTGATGATTGAATACGATGTTATATGATGAATTGTTGATGTTTAAATATAATATTAATGATGATCTGTGAAGTTGTTATAAGATGACTAAGAATATTAGTGATGTGCGATTGTTATATATGCACTATATGTGTTATTTATGATGCTTATGCTGATGTGATGCTTAAGATGCTATTATTATCATTTGATACTGTTATGTTGTGATGCTGATATGAAATGACTTTATAAGTGCTGCATATGTTGCCGTTGATCTTATTTAAGATGTAAATGTCGGTCTAAGTCAAAGAGTTGTAAGATGTTCATGAAATTTCTAAGACGTAAGATGTTGAGTCCATGCATACTCATTTAAAGATGAGGGCTTATGCCCTGGAGCTTTAGCTCAACGATGACGAGGGCTTATGCCCTAGGAGCTTTTGCCCAACGAAGATGACGGCTTATGCCATAGGAGTATATTTATGCTCAACGACGATGAGTGCTTATGCCCTAGATTGGTACCACATGCATTTGCATTTTCATGATGATCAAAGATGGTTTAAGACGTTAAGAGTTGCATAGTCGAGTCTAGATGCATTGTCAAGTCAAGTTGTTAAGTTGTGATGTTTTAACGAATTACTTAGTGATGCCTTTTAGTATGATGATATGTGACGATGATTGTGACTGCTATATGATGACATATTGCAAAGATGAAATGATGATGTCTATGTATTTGATTATAATTGTTAAATTATAATATGTTTATATTGTTAAATGTAATTTATGATTTATGAGCTTAATATTATTGTTTGAGAAATCTCACCCCTTCTGCTTGAAAATGTTGCTCTTCGTATGAGTAACTTGCAGGTAATCAAGATTAGCTGCGGTCGTGGGTGACTATCTCTCACTGTGTCCTTAGGTGCTCTGATACGTAACGGGGTGGGAATTTTGACACTGTTTTCTATTCCTTACGTATTGTTTTAAGAGATTTATAATGAAGTTGTTGGATTTGAACTAATTATTATGTTTTAGACTCTTTATGAGACTTTTATGATAAGGCATTCGTGCCAAAGACTATTTTAGATGATGAATAATTCCGCTGCAAAGTATTAATTAATTGTTGATTGAATTTCGAAGGATAAATATTAATTTATTCCATTTATGATGTTTAAGAAATGTGACATTCCATTTTGTGATGAAAAACTCTGATAATTGTTATGAAATTTTTTCGTTGGGAAAACGGGGTGTTACAATTGGTATCAGAGCAGGTCGGTCCGTCTGGCCAAGTAGATAGGTCGTTGTGTCGTGTGACGGTTGAATACTGTCGTTGTGTTTTCTAATTAATGGTTATGTTTTATAATGTGGTAATGTTTGACTGACTAACTTTAATGTGGTTTTAGTGTAATGTTTGAAGTTACTATTTTGTTATATATTGTTTAAGATATTTAAGCAATAATTAAATTCATTTTTCTCTTGTGCTTTGAATTTCGAAGACGAAATTCTTTTAAGGGGGGTAGAGTTGTAACGCCCTACTTTCATTATTTATTATTTTATTGAGATTAGATGTCTTTTTATAATTTAGTCGACTTATTTTGATGAGTGATATTTTGTTATGTTATACGCTGGTATTTACTAGTATAATATATATGTTATTTGGTGTCGAAATATATTTGTTGTTTTGTGTGGAAATATATATGTTATTTGGTGTAGAAATATAGTTGTTATTTTGTGTGGAAATATATATGTTATCTGGTGTAGAAATATATTTATTAGTAGCCCATATTGTATATATTTAATGGGAGAATATATTTAGTGGAAGAATATATTTAATGGAGAAATATAATTATTAGAATAAGTAGATTTAGGGGCTAAAATAGAAAGAAGAGAGTTATTGGGCCTAATTAGATTTAAGAAGAGAAGTTAGTAATATAAATAGAGGAGATATTAGGTTGAAAGACTAACATTTGCCAAAAAAAACAAGGATTTGGAGAAAACAAGGTTTAGAGAGGAGAGAACAAGAGGAGAGAATTGATGATTAGATTATGAGAAGTTGTTAGATTGATGTAGAAATTGTGTACAGACCTTAGATAATCCATGGGTAATCATAATCATAGAGCTTGAAGTGAATGTATGTTGTTCTTGAAGGTTTTCATGAAAAATGGGTCAAATGGTGATTTTTGTTGAAAGAGTGTTTTAGTTCAAGTTTTATATGGATTTGGGTGTCTTTTCATGTTTAGAAACGTTTAAACAAACTTTGAGACCAAATTTGGGCTTAGGGGATTCAAAATTGGGAATTTGGGATGAAAAATGGAGTTTTCCCGAGAGCTATCTCTGCCAGCATTCTCTGTTTCATGTTATTGCATTTTTTTCACACATTTCAGTTTTGAATTGGCTTTAGGTGTAAACACAAAAGTTGTAGGTATGGATGTTAGCTTTCTAATGCCATTGGTTTGACTTCAAAAGGATTTCTAGAACTTGAGTTATGGTCAAATTACTGCACGTAGGTCACAGTGAATTTTTATGGACTTTCAGCACAAGTTTTCCGAATTTAAAATGAAAACTGGTATTGATCGGTACAGAATTGGTCTTAGGAGTAAACATGAAAGTTTTAGATAATTTTGTTAGCTTTCCAGTGGCTTTGGTTTGTTGTGAAAATGATGTTTGGTCTTTGAGTTATGATGAAAATACTACAAGGAGGTCTTAGCAAAATTGCACAGTGACATCATTCTCTGTTTCATGTTTTTGTGTTTTGTTTATATGTTTCTGTTTTGAATTGATCTTTGTTGTAAACATGAAAGTTGTTGATAATTGTGATATCTTTCCAGTAGCCTTGGTTTGACATGAAAATATGTTGTGCATGATTATTTGTGTTCTTACAAAGATGCATGATGAATTGTTGATATTTGAATACGATGATATATGATGAATTGTTGATGTTTGAATACGATGTTATATGATGAATTGTTGATGTTTGAATATAATATTAATGATGATCTGTGAAGTTGTTATAAGATGACTAAGAATATTAGTGATGTGCGATTGTTATATATGCATTATATGTGTTATTTATGATGCTTATGTTGATGTGATGCTTAAGATGCTATTATTATCATTTGATACTGTTTTGTTGTGATGCTGATATGAAATGACTTTATAAGTGCTGCATATGTTGTCGTTGATCTTATTTAAGATGTAAATGTCGGTCTAAGTCAAAGAGTTGTAAGATGTTCATGAAGTTTCTAAGACGTAAGATGTTGAGTCCATGCATACTCATTTAACGATAAGGGCTTATCCCTAGAGCTTTTGCTCAACGACGACGAGGGCTTATGCCCTAGGAGCTTTTGCTCAACGACGATGAGGGCTTATACCCTAGGAGTATATTTATGCTCAACGACGATGGGTGCTTATGCCCTAGATTGGTACCACATGCATTTGCATTTTCATGATGATCAAAGATGGTTTAAGACGTTAAGAGTTGCATAGTCGAGTCTAGTTGCATTGTCAAGTCAAGTTGTTAAGTTGTGATGTTTTAACAAATTACTTTGTGATGCCTTTTAGTATGATGATATGTGACGATGATTGTGACTGCTATATGATGATATATTGCTAAGATCAAATGATGATGTCTATGTATTTGTTTATAATTGTTAAATTATAAGATGTTTATATTGTTTGAGAAATCTCACCCCTTCTGCTTGAAAATGTTGCTCTTCGTATGGGTCACTTGCAGGTAATCAAGATTAGCTGCGGTCGTGGGTGACTATCTCTCACTGTGTCCTTAGGTGCTCTGATACGTAATGGGATGGGAATTTTGACACTGTTTTCTGATCCTTACGTATTGTTTTAAGAGATTTATAATGAAGTTGTTGGATTTGAACTAATTATTATGTTTTAGACTATTTATGAGAATTTTATGATGAGGCCTTCGTGCCAAAGATTATTTTAGAAGATGAATAATTCCGCTGCAATGTATTAATTAATTGTTGATTGAATTTCAAAGGATAAATATTACTTTATTCCATTTATGATTTTTAGGAAATGTGACATTCCGTTTTGTGATGAAAAACTCTGATAATTGTTATGAAATTTTTACGTTGGGAAAACGGGGTGTTACAATTGGTATCAGAGCAGGTCGGTCCGTCCGGCCAAGTAGATGAGTCGTTGTGTCGTGTGACGGTTGAATATTGTCGTTGTGTTTTATAATTAATGGTTATGTTTTATTATGTGGTAATGTTTGACTGACTAACTTTAATGTGGTTTTTGTGTAATGTTTGAAGGGGGTAGAGTTGTAACGCCCTACTTTTATTATTATTATTTTATTAAGATTAGATGTCTTTTTATAATTTAGTCGACTTATTTTGATGAGTGATATTTTGTTATGTTATACGCTGGTATTTACTAGTATAATATATATGTTATTTGGTGTAAAAATATATTTGTTGTTTTGTGTGAAAATATATATGTTATTTGATGTAGAAATATATTTGTTATTTTGTGTGGAAATATATATGTTATCTGGTGTAGGAATATATTTATTAGTAGCCCATATTGTATATATTTAATGGGAGAATATATTTAGTGGAAGAATATATTTTGTGGAGAAATATAATTATTAGAATAAGTAGATTTGGGGGCTGAAATAGAAAGAAGAGAGTTATTGGGCCAAATTAGATTTAAGAAGAGAAGATAGTATTATAAATAGAGGAGATATTAGGTTGAAAGACTAACATATGCAAAAAAAAAAAAACAAGGATTTGGAGAAAACAAGGTTTAGAGAGGAGAGAACATGAGGAGAGAAGAACCAAGAGAAGGGCTGCCAATCGATAATTCTAAGGTAAGGGTGAGACTATCCTTCGGTAATATTAAGTCTGTAATTCTGAATTTGCAATTAACATGTTCTAGGATTAGTTTGTGAGAATTTGCAAATTAGGGTTCCGAGAGAGAATTGATGATTAGATGATGAGAAGTTGTTAGATTGATGTAGAAATTGTGTACAGACCTTAGATAATCCACGGGTAATCATAATCATAGAGCTTGAAGTGAATTGATGTTGTTCTTGAAGGTTTTCATGAAAAATGGGTCAAATGGTGATTTTTGTTGAAAGGGTGTTTTAGTTCAAGTTTTATATGGATTTAGGTGTCTTTTCATGTTTAGAAACGTTTAAACAAACCTTGGGACCAAATTTGGGCTTAGGGGATTCAAAATTGGGATTTTGGGATAAAAAATGGAGTTTTCCCGAGAACTATATCTGACAGCATTCTCTGTTTCATGTTATTGCATCTTTTTCACACATTTCAGTTTTGAATTGGCTTTAGGTGTAAACACAAAAGTTGTAGGTATGGATGTTAGCTTTCTAATGCCATTGGTTTGACTTCAAAAGGAATTATAGAACTTGAGTTATCATCAAATTACTACATGTAGGTCACAGTGAATTTTTATGGACTTTCAGCACAACTTTTCCGAATTTAAAATGAACACTGGTATTGATCGGTACAGAATTGGTCTTAGGCGTAAACATGAATGTTTTAGATACTTTTGTTAGCTTTCTAGTGGCTTTTGTTTGACGTGAAAATGATGTTTGGTCTTCGAGTTATGATGAAAATACTACAAGGAGGTCTTAGCGAAATTGCACAGTGACAGCATTCTCTGTTTCATGTTTTTGCATTTTGTTCATATGTTTCTGTTTTGAATTGATCTTTGTTGTAAACATGAAATTTGTTGATAATTATGATATCTTTCCAGTAGCCTTGGTTTGACATGAAAATATGTTGTGCATGATTATTTATGTTCTTACAAAGATGCATGATGAATTGTTGATACTTGAATATGATGATATATGATGAATTATTGATGTTTGAATACGATGTTATATGATGAATTGTTGATGTTTAAATATAATATTAATGATGATCTGTGAAGTTGTTATAAGATGACTAAGAATATTAGTGATGTGCGATTGTTATATATGCACTATATGTGTTATTTATGATGCTTATGGTGATGTGATGCTTAAGATGCTATTATTATCATTTGATACTGTTATGTTGTGATGCTGATATGAAATGACTTTATAAGTGTTGCATATGTTGCCGTTGATCTTATTTAAGATGTAAATGTCGGTCTAAGTCAAAGAGTTGTAAGATGTTCATGAAATTTCTAAGACGTAAGATGTTGAGTCCATGCATACTCATTTAAAGATGAGGGCTTATGCCCTGGAGCTTTAGCTCACGACGACGAGGGCTTATGCCCTAGGAGCTTTTGCCCAACGAAGATGAGGGCTTATGCCATAGGAGTATATTTATGCTCAACGACGATGAGGGCTTATACCCTTGATTGGTACCACATGCATTTGCATTGTCATGATGATCAAAGATGGTTTAAGACGTTAAGAATTGCATAGTCGAGTCTAGATGCATTGTCAAGTCAAGTTGTTAAGTTGTGATGTTTTAACGAATTACTTTGTGATGCCTTTTAGTATGATGATATGTGACGATGATTGTGAATGCTATATGATGATATATTGCCAACATGAAATGATGATGTCCATGTATTTGATTATAATTGTTAAATTATAAGATGTTTATATTGTTAAATGTAATTTATGATTTATGAGCTTAATATTATTGTTTGAGAAATCGCACCCCTTCTGCTTGAAAATGTTGCTCTTCGTATGGGTAACTTGCAGGTAAACAAGATTAGATGCGGGCGTGGGTGACTATCTCTCACTGTGTCCTTAGGTGCTCTGATATGTAACGGGGTGGGAATTTTGACACTGTTTTCTATTCCTTACGTATTGTTTTAAGAGATTTATAATGAAGTTGTTGGATTTGAACTAATTATTATGTTTTAGACTATTTATGAGACTTTTATGATGAGTCCTTCGTGCCAAAGACTATTTTAGATGATGAATAATTCCGCTGCAAAGTATTAATTAATTGTTGATTGAATTTCGAAGGATAAATATTAATTTATTCCATTTATGATTTTTAAGAAATGTGACATTCCGTTTTGTGATGAAAAACTCTGATAATTGTTATGAAATTTTTACGTTGGGAAAACGGGGTGTTAGAATTGGTATCAGAGCAGGTCGGTCCGTCCGGCCAAGTAGATGAGTCGTTGTGTCGTGTGACAGTTGAATACTGTCGTTGTGTTTTCTAATTAATGGTTGTGTTTTATTATGTGGTCATGTTTGACTGACTAACTTTAATGTGGTTTTTGTGTAATGTTTGAAGTTACTATTTTGTTATATATTGTCGATTTTTCCAAGTACTCCAAGAAGGAATGACGCTATATGGGTGATTGTAGATAGATTGACGAAGTCGGCTCATTTCATTCCGATTAACATTGTTTTTCCTGTATCTCAGTTGGCAGAGATTTACATTCGGGATATTGTGAAGCAACATGGTGTTCCGTCGAGCATTGTGTCAGATTGAGATCCAAGGTTTACTTCTAGATTTTCAGACAGATGGTCAGTCGAAAAGAACGATTCAGTCGCTTGAGGACTTGTTGAGAGTTTGTGTACTTGAGCAAGGAGGAACTTGGGATAGTATTCTTCCACTGATAGAGTTCACGTACAATAATAGTTACCATTCTAGTATTGGAATAACACCTTTTGAGACTTTGTATGGTAGGAGGTGCAGAACCCCGTTGTGCTGGTTTGAGTCAGGTGAGAATGTAGTTTTAGGACCAGAAATTGTTCAACAGACTACCGAGAAGGTCAAGATGATCCAAGAGAAGATGAAAGCGTCGCAGAGTCGACAAAAGAGTTATCAAGATAAGCGTCGGAAAGACCTTGAGTTTCAGGAAGGAGATCATGTATTTTTGAGAGTCACTCCTGTGACTGGCGTTGGACGCAAATTGAAGTCAAAGAAGTTGACTCCAAGGTTTATTGGTCCGTATCAGATATCGAAAAGAATTGGAATGGTGGCTTACCGAGTGGGTTTACCACCGCATCTTTCAAATTTGCATGATGTATTTCATGTGTCGCAACTTCGGAAGTATGTTCCGGATCCGTCTTATGTGATCCAAAGAGATGATGTGCAAGTTAAAGATAACCTTACGGTTGAGACCTTACCAGTAAGAATCGAAGGTCGTGAAGTGAAGAAGTTGAGAGGCAAAGAGATACCTCTTGTGAAAGTCGTTTGGGACGGAGTGACTGGTGAAAGTATGACGTGGGAGCTAGAGAGTAAGATGCTGGAGTCTTATCCAGAGTTGTATGCTTGAGGTAAATTTTCGAGGACGAAAATTCTATAAGTTGGGGAGAGTTGTAACGCCCTTTTCGATTATTTAATTATTTTAATGAGTTTAAGAATATATTTATATGATTGGCGTTATTTATATGAGCTTTATGTGATTTATATGATTTATGTGAGATGTTATGACTTATTTTACTATTTAATAAAATAAGATTTGAAAATAAAATAAATATTAAGTTGAGGGGTTGTTTTGTGAATTTGGAGAGTTTAGTGGTAGAAAGAAGAAATAAGATAAATTAGATGAGGGGTTATAAATAAGAGAAGTTAGGTTTAGAAAAGTTTTACAAACGTAAGGTCAGTTTTTGGTGAAAAAGGGAGAAAAATCAAGAGAAGAGGAGAAGACCTGGAGGCTGCGATTTCTACTTTCTAAGGTAAGGGTGAGACTAACATTCAGTAATTTTAAGTCTATAATCCTGATAATTAGATTTAACATGATGTAGGTAGAGTTTGTGGGATTTTGAGAATTAGGGTTTAGAGAGAAATTGTTGATTAGATGATGGAAACATGTTGAATTGATGTAGAAAACAGTGTTCAAACCTTAGAATCTTTCATAGTACAATGATTAGAACCAGTTTTGGGGTTGGGTAGATGAAAATTGGGATTTTCGTTTCAAAAGTTGGTGTCCAAACGTTTTTGCAAACAAGGGATTATGTGAGGTTCTGGAAAACGATTTTGGGGTGGTTTAAACTTGAATTTTTCTGTAGATTATGATAGGGCTATGTGTCATGAACGTGTAGGCGAAAACGGCATCGAAAACGGATTAACGGATTGATTTTTATGCTCGAAAACGTGAAAATTGGAAAATCTGATGTTGTCTGTCAGGCAGCCATCGTACTACAATTTTGGCCATCGTACTGCGATTTTTGACCAGTTTTTGGGCGTTTTCGACACTGGAAAAATCGTACTACGATGGAGAAAATTCATACTACAATTTTGCCTGACCATAAACTTTTAAAATGCATTTTTCTTCAACCAAATTGTTTCTAAACTTCTTCCTAAGTGTAGGAACTTCATCCTAACTACCTAGAGATGTTTTTAGGGAAGAAATAACTTTGTATAAGGATCTAATGAGTTCGTGAGGTGGTCTTGGGGTAGTAATGAAGGTTGTATATAATTGCATTGCCTTACAGTGAGTCTGAATTAATATGAATATTTGTTGTTGGATAAACTGAAATACATATATTATGAGGAAAATGTTGTTATATAGTTGTTTATACCATGCAAGTTATTGCTATTAATGTTATTATGTGATAGATCTCTGGCAAGTGCACCAAATACTATCGAAGTAGTAAAAATATCGTTCCCACGAGGACTGTTTTTAACTTCAATAATTCAATTTCGTTATATAATTAGGATGTATAAAATTTATTTTGTTTTGCCACTAGGCGGTAGATTTGGTTTGATTTTAATTAAATCAAGAAACAGAAAAGGTTTGATTAAGAAAATAGGAGAGAAAGATGAGATCAGATCCGTCGAATCCTCTAAGTTCCCCTAATTGGTCTACTGCACCTATTTGTTATGAACCCTCTTCTAGTTTACGATGATTAACAAATTAGCCCTAATCAATCCCTTGAGTTAGGACCCTCTTCTTAAACTACAGCCCCTAATTCCTTAGGTGGTCTAATAATTCTTGAAGGTTTTACCGAACGTTAACCTATTATCACTAACAAACGATTATCTATTCCTAGACTAACCCTGTTTATTAGAACAATTCAATTAGGTCTAAGTTGAAAGCCATGGTCAGTGGTCATTCATTCTCACGAAATCAAGTTATATGTGATCAAGATATAAAAAGCATTAAGAACAATTGAATTGAATAAACTAGAATTGAATTCATAAACAAAATAGAGTTTCACAGCAACATGTGTCAATTAGGGTTACAAAGATTCATCTCGGATCTAATCTCTAAGAGATTTAGCTACTCATAATCGAGTTTACAAATAGCATAATCAATGAAATAATTAAAACATACATGAATTGGTAAAAGGATGAAGAAATCGCCCTTCTAGCCGTCTCCGATGTCTCAAAATCGCACTTTGCTCTCCAAAATCGTAACCCCTGTTCTTCAGATTGAGTGCAGTATTTATAGAAGTCATGGGCCTGACCCATCAAAATCGCGCCGCGCCTTGTTAATTGGCGTGCCGCGATTTCCCCTTTACAGGAAGTGTGTATTTTTTGCTTCAAAAATCGCAGCACGGCTTGAAATTGGCGTGGCGCGATTTCCTTCGAACAGACTTCAAATTTTAAGCTTTTTGCACTCCAGAACAGTATAAATTGCATGAGAACTCTATCAAAATGTCACAATAAGTCCCTAATATTACGTAATGACAGAATGTCATCACAACCCCAAACTTAAACCATTCCTTGTCCTCAAGGAATTTGCTTGCAACAGTGACAAACGACAGTAAAATAACAGTTACCTGACAAAACGATAGTACCCAAAAGTTCATTCTCCTTCTAGCTAAAGATGAGCTAGTTTGACTTGTTCGCATCCACCAATTCACAACTCCACGCAACAATATGAAATAGGGTTCTACCAGTCGACATGCAGGTCTACATATTACCATACGCTTGAAAAGTTTCTAAATATCAATCAAAGTCAATATCATTACACACTTTTGAGGTCTTTAGGGTTATAACGGGGCTTAGGTGAAAGGTGGGATATATTTGGATAAGTAGGCTACACAAAATTTGAGTTAGGCATTCCTACGGAAGTTAAAGCACAAAGTTCAATCCTTCATTCATTCACCTTGTGGAAATACAATCAATGCAAAGGTACTAGAGAATACTTTTAACATTTAGGGACAATCGAGTTTGAAGTTACTCGGATTTTAAATGTTTTGTCCCTTTTTCATCATTCAATTTCTTTTTTTTTTTTTTTTTTTTTTGATACACCATTTTTGTGTATATATTGCATGACAATTTCATATTTCTTTCATTTTTTTGTTCTCTTATTCTCTAGTACCCCCACCCCAAACTTAGTTGGTTGCAAATTCCAATAGCAACCCCAAACTTAATCTTTAGCAACATTCTACAATGCCTTAACTCAGAAATTCATTAAGGGATAAGTCCTAAAAAGTCTCTAGGCTTGTAATGTAGTTTGTCACCGAACAAAAAGTTCTAATCCTACCGGCTCACAATTGGTTAAGAAAGGATAAATTCAATTAATATCAGGGTAGGCTTCAAAAAGGCTCACAGGACCAAGCACTTTTGCCTCAGTGTGTAATTGACAAAGACCAATCAATAATAGAGAAACAATGCAAGTTCTAGAAATGTAGTTGCATGGAAAACTAATCTAAATATAAGTAAATTGAAAAACAAGATTTGGCAATGAACCTTATGGCTGAGATTTCTGGGAGTATGTGACTACCTAGCAACGCCGTACACTTCGCCTTTGAATCAAGTCACCCCTCCTTTAGAACTTTTGGAATACCGTTTCATCAAACAACTGTTACTAAACTGGAATAGGTCACATGAAACAAAACAAATTCATTAATAAAACAAGTGCAGGAGCAATTACAATAGGGAAATAAGTTCAATGGACTTCGACATAAAAAGAAAATAAAGAAAATACATCAAAAGAAAAATAACTGAAAATAAAATACAAAGCAGGAAATGCTAATCCATCAGTAGATCAGCCCATGTTCACATCATCATGGTAACATCTCAGCATACGTAAGCATCTGGGATTTTTTTCAAGTCGACCCAGGCCTACACATCGTGGTAATGATGTCATCAAATGTATCCTCTGTCATACCAAATCTCTCCCTCCTCAGTTTCTCAACCCAACACTCCTCCGGTGGTTGAACATTCAGCCATTCATTAAGCGCTTCAGGGCTGAAATCAATGGTCTTGCCCCAAACAAAAGATTGAAAGGGTATCTCGGAAACCCGTGCATTTGCAAAGAATTCAACGATCACGGTTTTGTTGTTCGCTTCTTCGATCACCTCATTCAACTTCGTCCACCCTCTCCTCCGTAATTCAGCCTCAAAGAACGGATACTTAACAAGCCTTGTGAAGTCAAACTTTCTCTCCCCCACAACTTCAAAACTTTTCATGGATTGGTGGAACTCTTGGGCTTGGTCATTGATGAAAGGAATGGCGTTTTCGGGTGGTTCGGATGCGGCACGAGGGCGTTTGGATTTGCTTGTGGATGGTTTTGGGTTGGTGGTTTTCTTTGAGCGGGTGTTTCTTTGGTTTGAGGCCATTTGTGGTTTAGGAAGATGATGAAAGGAAAGTTTTGTGAAGTTTGGGAAGGTTTGGAATGATTGTGGTTTGATGATGGTTTGGATTGGTGAATTTGTGATAGGAATGTGGTATGATGATGGTTAGGAAGTGAATATTGAGATGAAGATGAGGAGAATTCGTGAATGGAAGTTTAGGGAAGTTTTGGTAGAGAAAGGTAGGAAGAATGGAATGGGAAAAATGGTGGAAAAGCTGGGTTTTTATAGACTGGTAGGCAAAATCGCGGCACGCCATATAACAAGGCGCGGCGCGATTTTGATCAAACAGGGAGCATGCTTTGCTTCCTCAGGCCAAAAATTTTGTTTTCTTGAAAAATGCCTGAGTTCATTGAATTTTTGAAAAACTTTTGAGGAGAGAATCATGCAAGACATCAGTACCTTGCATGATTTTCTTTGCAAGAGGTATCCTTGAACAACTTTTTAAAACTTTCCTGCCTTGTATTAAAAGAAAAGAAAAATATTTTTTTTTTTTTGTTTTTGAAAGCAATAAAATCATACCTGAAAAATAAATAGTGGGTTGCCTCCCACCCAGCGCTTTCTTTTACGTCATTGAGCTTGACGCTTCAACCACTGTTAGGGTGGCAAATATGTCAGAAAGAACACATCATCCTTCTTCTTCCTCTTGTTTGGTAGGAATTCCATGAATTTGTAGCAAAGAAGTAGATGCTCCCATGCTCTCACTGTTAAACCTTTAGAGTTTAAGCTCTCCCACCGTAAAGAAGGACATGCATCCATTTGCACACGAGTGATTTCCTCAACCTCCGTTGGTTCAGACTTCGGGAAAATGTCAACACTCCTTACTTTGGGATTTTCTTCCACAACAACCTTGTGACATTCAGTCTCCATCTGAACTAGCTTCCTTTGAGACTCATGTGCTTTCTCAACAAGATCACCACACTGAACATCAAACTTCTCAAATGAAACTTGATTTGACACCAAGAAATCATCTAAAATATTCTGAAGTTGAGTATTGTAATCGATGTTGATCACCTCTTTCTTCCCTTCATCATCACTACCTGGTTGATTCGCCTCATAATGACCACAACTCGAGATTTTGTTGTCCAAAATTTTAATCTTAAAAGATAGCATATATTTTTCATACTGCAACTTAGCAATCTCTTCTGTGTCATAGAGGAGTACCCTGTCTATCATAGCTGCAAAACTTGGATAAACTTTTCAGTAGCACAGTACAATGAGAAGAAAACAAAGAGCATAATATTTTTTTTTTTTTTATAAATATATATACAAGAATATAAATGACAAAAAATCCCAAATAAAAACAAAATTGAAAAATTCAAATGACTCAACAGTCCCCGGCAGCGGCGCCAAAAACTTGATAGATCTCTGGCAAGTGCACCAAATACTATCGAAGTAGTAAAAATATCGTTCCCACGAGGACTGTTTTTAACTTCAATAATTCAATTTCGTTATATAATTAGGATGTATAAAATTTATTTTGTTTTGCCACTAGGCGGTAGATTTGGTTTGATTTTAATTAAATCAAGAAACAGAAAAGGTTTGATTAAGAAAATAGGAGAGAAAGATGAGATCAGATCCGTCGAATCCTCTAAGTTCCCCTAATTGGTCTACTGCACCTATTTGTTATGAACCCTCTTCTAGTTTACGATGATTAACAAATTAGCCCTAATCAATCCCTTGAGTTAGGACCCTCTTCTTAAACTACAGCCCCTAATTCCTTAGGTGGTCTAATAATTCTTGAAGGTTTTACCGAACGTTAACCTATTATCACTAACAAACGATTATCTATTCCTAGACTAACCCTGTTTATTAGAACAATTCAATTAGGTCTAAGTTGAAAGCCATGGTCAGTGGTCATTCATTCTCACGAAATCAAGTTATATGTGATCAAGATATAAAAAGCATTAAGAACAATTGAATTGAATAAACTAGAATTGAATTCATAAACAAAATAGAGTTTCACAGCAACATGTGTCAATTAGGGTTACAAAGATTCATCTCGGATCTAATCTCTAAGAGATTTAGCTACTCATAATCGAGTTTACAAATAGCATAATCAATGAAATAATTAAAACATACATGAATTGGTAAAAGGATGAAGAAATCGCCCTTCTAGCCGTCTCCGATGTCTCAAAATCGCACTTTGCTCTCCAAAATCGTAACCCCTGTTCTTCAGATTGAGTGCAGTATTTATAGAAGTCATGGGCCTGACCCATCAAAATCGCGCCGCGCCTTGTTAATTGGCGTGCCGCGATTTCCCCTTTACAGGAAGTGTGTATTTTTTGCTTCAAAAATCGCAGCACGGCTTGAAATTGGCGTGGCGCGATTTCCTTCGAACAGACTTCAAATTTTAAGCTTTTTGCACTCCAGAACAGTATAAATTGCATGAGAACTCTATCAAAATGTCACAATAAGTCCCTAATATTACGTAATGACAGAATGTCATCATTATGTTCAAGTTGTCTTATGTCGCTGTTTCTACTGTTGTTGACTATTAATATCATTAAGTTGTAAATGTCGGTATGAGTTGTAAAGTTGTAAGATGTTGTCCAAAGTATTGGAGTCATATAAGAGGTTGATGTTGTCAAGTTGCATATGTTGTTGAGTCCATGCATACTCATCCAAAGTTGAGGGCTTGATGCCCTGGAGCCTTTGCTCAAACACGTTGAGGGCTTGATGCCCTGGAGCCTTTTTACGCTCAAATATGTTGAGGGCTCTGGATTGGTACCACATGTGTTTGCATTGTCGAGATGATTTAAGAAGTTGAAGTTGCATAGTCGAGTCAAAGTCGTTAAGTTGTTAAGTTGTTATCCTTGAGTCGTTAATTGGTTTATGAAGTTTATTATGGAGTTGTTTATGATGATGATATGATGTTACATAATTAATGTTATGATATTTGAAGATGCTTATGTTGTTAAATGTAGTTAATGAATTATATGCTTAATATTGTTGTTTGTGAATCTCACCCCTTCTGCTTGAAAATGTTGCTCTTCGTATGAGTAACTTGCAGGTAACCAAGATTAGTCGCAGTCGTGAGTGCACTCTCTCACAAGTGTGTCCTAGGTGCTCTGATACGTAACGGGATGGGAATTTGTTGTTGCTTTATGTTCCTTACGTATTACTTTAAGAAGATTTTTATGAATTATTATTGAACTAAGTATTTATGAGATTTTATGTTGAGGCCCTTGTGCCAAAGATTATTTAAGATGTTGAATTATTCCACTGCGAAGTTTTAAATATTACGTTGTTGGATTTTGAAGGATTAATATTTATCTACTCCGTTTAAGATTTATGAAAAGAGATGTGACATTCCGTTTACGTTGAGAAACTCTGATTTATTTATGAAATTTTTATGTTGGGAAAACGGGGTGTTATAGTAGGAGCTGCCCTCACTGGCCTCTCAGGGAAGATTTGATTAACCCGAAAACTCATATAGCTTCTGTAATTCCTTCTTTCTATTAATCGTCAAATGATCAAAATGATTCCCACCTCTCTTATATGAAATGAAGAAAGAACTTTTCTCGGTTGGTTTTGTGTTGAGGTCAGAACCTCTTTCCTCATAATATCTCTTACACAGGCGTAAGTAAAAAGCTGGACTACACACACACTCACTTGAATTTTGTTGTTGGGTTGAATAGGTTCATGAGAAACACTTGAGGTTGTGATTAGTGTACGCTGAAAACAAAGCCTTGGAGGAAGCAACAGTTTTAAATTTATGTTGTTATGTGGTTAATGTTGTTAATGCTACTAATGTTTATGCTTTTGCTTGAGAACAAGCAAAGATTCGAGTATAGGGGAGTTTGATAAGTCATATTCTATATGATTTTAAGTGTTTATTTTAATAGAATTATGTTTATTTAAGTTTCTTTTTAGAACTATTTTACTTAAAATTTGTTTGTTTTTATTTCAGGATCAAATACGATGAAAATCGAGTCTTTGAGCAAAAGAATGGATTAAGATGCATGATTAAAGCTTCTTTGAGAAGAAAGCTAAAAAGAGGGAAATTCCGCCATATTTATGTGCTGATTTGGTGCATATTTATGTGCAGATTTAGTACAATTATATGTTTTGATTTGGTGCAAATTTATGCGCCGATTTAGTACAAATTTATGCTCCGATTTAGTGCAATTTTATGTTGTTCGTTTAGCTATAAATAGAGGAGCCATCAGACTTGTATAATTCATCTTTTGTTCATGCGGATAAAACCGTGCACTTGCGGATTTAATACATCAACTTTTAAATTATATTAACATTGTATAAATGTTTATACAATGACACATCTGGACACTTCAATTTATTTAAGCACTTATTAGTATATATATCCAAACATAAAGAGCTTATACCATAAGCTCTCATGCTATAAACTCTTATGCTATAAGCATTTGTATACGTTGTTTATCCAAACGGGACCTTAATATTTATGACCCTTTCACTGCCTCACTTATGTATTTTGCTTAGCATATGATAAAGGGAAAAATGTGTGCACTGCAGTTTATTTTGAGGCAGTGATAAATATTAAATAGTTTAATTCAACACCCTTGGAGTAAAATTGTTTGTATGGCTATTGATTTATAGAGGACTTGGGCATTCAACTGAAGTCTTGTATTTTTCAGATATGTAAACTTGAGTTTATTCAACAATTAGTAATTTTTTACTTGATTTTACTAATGAAATTTTGTCTCATTGATTATACATCCAGCTGTTAATGGTGGTAAAGGTCAATCATATGTTACTCTCGATCTTGATTGCCTTGCCTTCCTAAAGGAGGTGAAAAAGTGTACTCCCTCCTTCCCCATATATAAAGAAAATTGATGTATTAGCAAAATTTGGACCAAATTAATATATCAAGTTTCTTTAACCCATTTTTACTTCAATAAAATTGATGCATTAGTATATATTTGTCGCAATTATGAGTCGTACCTTTATTCCTCCACCACTCTTTAGCTAGGGGCAGCTGTACAAATTTTTCAATAATAAGTTACATTGAAGGTTTTCTTCTTCCTAATGCTAGATATGGTTTTAGGGTGGTACTTTTGTTCTGGTTTACATGATATTGGTTGCTTTCACATTTTTTAATGCTTTCTTTCTATATAAGTACATGATATTGTCTTTCTGGTTTACATGATATTGTCTACTTAATGTGTTTGGCTTCAAATTTGCAAATAATTAAGATAGACTAAATCAATCAATAAACAGAAAAGTGATTCCACCAATAAAACCTGTTTTGATAATTTTATTTTTTCTTGGAAATTCAATATCCAACTCAAAGACCAACTTTGTTCTGATACTTCCATGAACACAGCTGAAATGGACAAAAATTCTGCATATAAGCAAAAAAAATAGAAGACGCCAATCCCACACTGATAATAAACTGCGAAAACTCTCCTCGTCTGACAAAAACCATGCCGAACAAAAGCAAATCCACGACAACCAACTCAGACAGCAGAAAAACACAAAAACACATACTCTGAAAATGAATTTTCCTTCTTACTGGTGTAACCTGATCAAAAACCGCAGCAATATTGTTCCTTCATATCTTTCAAAAGGCTACACATATGTGCAAAAATTTAGTATTCTTAACAGTAGTATGATTGCATACTCACTTAAGCTAGCAGTTGATTTCAAGAAAACATTATGAATTTTACATGTGCAGCAGTTAGAAATAGATCCTTCGCAAACAAATTAGTGAATTGACATAACGTCTAAATCCTTATTCCACTCTTATAAATCAAACCAGCACCATCTAACTCAATGTGTGATTGTGAACAATGTAAAACTGTAATGCATGATGAAGAACCATCAAATCAAACTAACAAGCAAATGAAAATAACATAACAACTTTTAGAAGTCGCAAATTTCATTAATTAAAAATGATCCATGAAGTCCACAGCAGTCATGACAAACATCAAATACAATAAGGGTCATGTTAACTTGTGCCCTTAGGGCACATGTTAAGCAACCTAAATAGAGCAATTTTGCATTGAAAAACACAATATAACAACTTTTAAGAAGTTGAATGCACGTCTTTTGATATGTGTATTTCTATAATGAGTATCTTAACATGTGCCTTGAGGGCACAAGTTAACATTAGTCATACAATAAATATAAATTAAAATAAAAGTTGAGATTGAATCTCATAATCAAATGACAGCGCATGACATCAACACCCAACTCCTAGCTTTAAAATCAAGGTGATATCAAGCTCTCATCGTAGACTTTCGATTTTACCCAAAGCTCATTTGGAATCTGGAGACTATTTATGGTATTATTTAAATAGATATCGAAAACAAGCCATTTCAAGTTAGAAAAATTGTTAACCGAGAGCAGCACATGGTTGTCATCCACTGAAATGTATATTATCGTGACATCGTCATAAATGAAACGAAATTTAGAAAAGCGAGGAAGCCGGATCAAAATCCAAGACTCTTTGTTTCCGTATTCCTTCATAAGCCAAACATCATTAAAAGAGTACGAATGAGAAAATACGCACAAGCAATCCCTCATCATACCCAAGGTTAAGTTACCCGTAATTCCATAATTAGGTTGCGGAATCTCTTGGTAACACTCTTTTCCCAAATCAAGTGAAACAATGGCACTCGAGATATTACCAGACACATTGGAGTAAGCAAACCAATTAACAGTGCCGTTGACGATTATTCCCGGTTCATTATTAGGGAACAAAGAGGGGAAATCCTTAATCCTTCTCCATGAATGTGTGCCCAAAGTGTGAACTTTAACTTGAATTTTGCAATCGTTTGTGTGAACGCCATAATATTCAAAATCATAGGAAAAAACTGAAACAACCTTGTAATTATGAATGAAAGGGTCATAGCCAAAAGCATATCTAGTGTATCCATTTTTATGTGAAATTTCTAAACGAGGTAATTTCTTTAACTTTCTAATAGAAGGGTTCCAAAGAAAAGCCCGACGTTGATCAATTGCAAAACAAAGGAGACCATCACAAGAAGCAATGAAATTATTAGAATATTTTGGATTAATAGAAGAATACTCGAGTTCGGTCGGAATATAGGTGAAAATAGAGTCGAGTTGAAGAGGATTGAATGGAGAAGACATTACATCTAACTTTTTGAAGGGGCTCCACGTGGTTGTGATGAGGTGTTTGTGTTTGGCTGATAAGCTAAGGTGTTTTTTGGCGAATTTGAGATCTTTAGAGATTAGATTTTTCCATGATTTGCAGACGCAGCGCAATTGCATGAGGAATTTGATAGGCAGTCTACACAGGATTTCAGCCACAAGATCCAACGGAATATGAATCACCGGTGGCAGGTAAAGGCGCTGCCTCTTTGTGGTGGTGGTGGTGGTAGTTTCCTCCATCAGTGAATGAAATCAATGGCGGCGTTTTGATCAGTGGCGGATCTCTTCAGTGGCCGGCGGGGGCCACGGCATCCCCCAGATTTTGCTTATATAGTATATTAGATGTAATTTGTCCAATAAATTCTATCCGCTGCAGTGGTTGAGGGGTGCCACAATGTTGTAAAGGTCGCAGGTTCGACACTTGCATGGCTTCTTTTTCACATATTTTTATCTTTTACTTTTACAAACTGTATTAAGAAACTTTTACAAACTGTATTAAGAAATTTGATGGGATTCGAACCCACATTCTCCAGCTACTTTCAAACAATTCATACCACTAGGCCAGTTGTTAATTATTGATATTGGTTGAAACCATTTAATATATATTTCATAGAAGTTTGGCACCCCCAAATATTTAAGTCAAGATCCGCCACTGGTTTTGATAATCACAGAAAAAGATGGCTGGTGAGAGTTTAGGGTCTGTAACAACTTGTGATTTTCATCCGTCTATTATCTTACTTTTTTATTTTGATTTAGATTATTTTGATTTTAAATAAATTATATTTTTTTGGTAGTGATTAAATAAATTATATATATCTATATTTATACTATATCTAAGGGAAACAGGATGTATTTGGCTTCTTTCAAAAAAAAAAAAAAAGTTGTATTTGGCTGATATTTATACTATATCTATATTTTCACCGTAAGAGATATATTGTTGGCGTCATTCAATAATATCAGAATTTATATTATATTTGTTATATTTTTTTAACAGATATTATATTTGTTATATTGTTAGTGTTATTAAAAAAGGTCCTCGTGAGCATAGCTCAGTTGGTAAGGACAATGCATAAAATATGCAAGGTCCGGGGTTCAAACCCCGGCCACCACCAAAAAGTGTTAGTAAAAAAGATAAGTATAGTTTGTTACAGTATAAATGGTTTGTTACAGTATAAATGTGCAAAATATCTATTATCTATACCAATAATTTTAATCAAAATTTCATAAAAACTACTACATAGGCCATTTTGGATTGTCTTTTTATTCTTCCAATTATACCCATAAACAAATTTGATTATAAGAATACGATTTTGTTGGTGTCATTAAAAAAGATAATAATTTATATTAGATTTATTATACATGTTTTGAAAGATATTGTATTTGTTATATTGTTAGAATCATTGAAAAAGATTAGTATAGTTTGTAACTTATACACACTAGCACAATAAGAATATTGGAAAGACGGGCACTGCTAGTTATATAAAAAGAAAATACATGAGTTTGAGCTGGTTTTTTCCCTTTTCAATTTTACCATTCATTTTAAGTATTTTATTTACTATTTTATCATTTTTAAAATAATATTTGAATTATTAATTATAAAATAGATAAATCTCATTGTAATACTCCACTACAATAGGAACAATATTATCTTAAAAATATATAAAGGAGATAGGAGATTTTGGGTTGAATTTTTCATTATTCCAATAATACCCTTAAATAAATTTTCCTATAATAATGTTATGGATGAATAACTTAATTATGCACTTAAAGCATAAGCTCTTCTCATATAAGCGATTATGTATAAGCTAATTTCTACAACATAAGATAAAATAAATTTAAATTGTTCTTGTAACGCCCTATTTCTATTAAAGCGATAAAACACGCGAATATAACAAATATTCAAGAAATAGACGCTACGTCTAGCACAAATCCAAAAATCCAATCATACATGCATATATATATATATATATATATATATATATATATATATATATATATATATCATATCTCAACAGTCACAGCGGAATATAATTCATAAATCTCCAACATATACATGCCATGGTCAAAATACATCATCATATAAAAATCCTCCAAGTCCGACAAGTGGACAATATCAACAACATAGCAACAGAATCCAAAAACAACAAACAGACACTAAAGCCTAATCAGAGCCTAGACCTACGACTCCGACACGACAACGGAGAAAGCTCTCGTCATCCAAACATCCAGCAAGTAACTCACCAAGCAACTAATCCTGCACAACGTCTACCCATCCATCCAGACAAGTAGGCGGTCGAAACCACTGGGGGTAAGCATTACATTAATCATAATCAATAAATAATAAATTGACATATGAATCCAAATTAATTC
Organism: Medicago sativa; assembly: GCF_051527215.1. NCBI lineage: Eukaryota > Viridiplantae > Streptophyta > Magnoliopsida > Fabales > Fabaceae > Medicago > Medicago sativa. Next base: position 53,689,520 of record NC_140749.1, read on the forward strand.
TCAGATAGTTGCATGAACAATTTAACTTCCAAATATTCAATCACACAACAATTCAATTTTCACAACTAGCATTCATTGAGCACACTTACCACCCACAAACATCGTTCACACATCACAATAAGATAACATTTCAATATACAATGCGCCTATACCCGACACATATATGCATGTGGTACCATAACAACAACAATAGATGTCAACCGAACATCTAAGTAAGAGTACACCTCCTCTTACCACAACTATGTAAAAGTACACCTCCTTTTACATTTCAACATACAACTCATATGATATGATGCATGGACATACAACGACCCGATAATGCACAACTTCAACACAACTATCAACGACAATGTAAAAGTACACCTCCAATTACATTGACTAACATCAACAACATTGCATTATCAAGTATACATGTCCACACATACAACAATCATAATTCAACTAAGAGTCCTCATCACAATTATCATGCTTCAACATCAACCCACAATATATCACAACAATTCCATATACTTCACATAAACTAAGTGAAATGGAACAACGCAACCTTTCATGATAAACATCATATTCAACCTTCAACAACCATTCATATATCCTCAATTAATTATATCAAACCATTTATGAAAGATTTGTCCAGTAATTGGACTTCAAGATTATTTTCGACAAGTTTGTCTCTAGTTTCACCATTTTAAAATAATTGAAGCAATTAAACCAAAACCCAGTAAACAAGATTCAATGCCTCAACTAAGTATACCTCTAGGCTACATATAGGTACAGTAGAGGATACAATTATGTTTCACCGGCCAAATGCGACGAAATCATGAAAATCACAAAGTTCGTCTCTCTTTATCACTTTTCAAGAAATTTCCATTTTCAAATCAAAACAAGTTAGATCCATCACACCATCAGTTGAATACTCTAAAACACCTCAATTCAACTTAGAGAACATAAGTTTGAAGTTAGAAAACATTCCATAAAGTTTGGGTTGACTTAGAAATAGTTATGCGGAATTTTCGTAAAATTTCCCTAAGACCACCTTGGAGTATTTTCCTCATAACTCACAAACCAAAAATCATTTTCAAGTCAAACCAAAGCCTCTGGAAAGCTAACAAAATTATCCACAACTTTTATGTTTACGTCAAAAGCCAAATCAAAGTAGAAATGTGAGAAAAAGAAGCAAGAACACAGAACAGACGTGTTGTCTGAACAGGATCAGCTTCTGAACTGGTTCTGCTTCTGAACTGGTTCTGCTTTTGAACTGGTTCAGCTTCTGAACTGGTTCAGAAATTTAAACTTTCGGGTTTCAACCCATTTTCACCCAAAAATCCCAATTTTGATCATTCCAAACCCCAAAACTTAATTTCAGAGATGTTTATAGGTCATATAACATTCAAAACACTTAAACATACCCAAGTTTTGAGATTAAAACATCAACACAACCAATTCATCAAATCACCAAACTTCCACAACTTTCAACAACAACAATTCTTATCACCAATTCATAATACCCAATGTATCAATTCATCAACAACACATGTTAAAACAACAATAACAACATTTGAACATGAATTCATCAACAATTCAACAACCACAACTTCATTCATCATCAATTTCATACAAAAACATATCATGTTCATATCTACCCATTTTGACATACAAATTCAACAACAATAAAACAATTAACATTCAATTCATGTACATAATCATGTCAACAAAATTAAGTACGAATTTCTACAACCAAAATCAAATTAAGCACCTAACCACAATTATGCAAAGAATTAGGGTAGAATTAAACTAAAGGATTATGATTAAAGCCTAACCCCCTTACCTCAATTCTTCTCAACACCAACTAAGGCTTCACTTTAGCTTCGATCCTAGCTCCAATCCTTGAAGCTTGACATCCCTCTAGCCTTCTCTAGATCTCCTCTTCAAACTCTTGTCTTCTCTCTATCTCTATCTCTTCTCAATTGAAAATGAAAATGTTGGCAAAAAAACCCTATTTCCTCTACCAACTAGAGCTTATATAGGTTCCATCTAATTGGGCTCAACTCACAACCAGGGCCGGCCTTGAGGGGGTGCAAACAGCTCAACCGAGCTGGGCCTCCCCCAAGGATGGGCCTCAAAAAAAAAAAATATACCCAGTAGTATACTATCCAGTAGTATACTATCCTGCAATAAAGGGGGTGCAAACAGCGCATGACTTTTGATTGTTTTGTGCAGGTTTAATTTTCCTCTTGCTTTTGGTGTTAGGTGGGGATTTCTCATGTATACGGTAGTTATTTTCACCTATGGGTGTACCGCATATATACGGCACGTTGTATTTATCTTTTAAAAAATATAAATAGAGCATTGCTCTTTTAAAAAAAATACGTTTTGATTTTATCACTGGCCTCTTTTCATTCCCAGAGCCGAGCCTCCGAATTCTCAGGGACGGCCCTGCTCACAACACCTTAATGGGCCTAACCCATTTCTATTCTAACCCAAAAATGTTACTACTCACTTAACGGTAAAATGTAATACTAACGGTCACCTACCCTACACTCTTTCTAGTACTTAGTAAAATAACCACTCTCACTAAGTACTAAAAATAATCCCCAACCAAATTACTAAATTACCCCTACTCTCAAAATGACCAAAATACCCCTAAGTCCAAAATGACTAAAATACCCTTCTACACCGAAATCTACAATTCCCAACCAAAAATACACACAGAGGCAATTAATCACATAAGAGCACATATAACATACATAAAAGCAATTAAATAAATAATAAAATAAATCTAGCTAAAAATCGGGCTGTTACAGTTCTCATATATGCTATTTTTTAAACTATCTTGGAAAGCTTATGGAAATAAGTTAAAAATAGCTTACGAACATGCCATAAATTGTTTTATACTTAACCACCTCACACAACAGCTTTGTTTTCTTACAACTCATAAACAAGCAAACAACTCTAAGGAGATTATTTAAAGGTTAAGAGACAATAAAGTGAATGAAATATCTGTTAATCCACAAAGAATGAAGAAAAAAATACATGAAATTTAATGTTGTTGCGGAACATAGACCGTAATTATGACATGTGTAATGAGACACGATTATTATGTTGTAGATTGTTTATGAATATGTTGGATGTGGTAATCATATCAGGAAACAACGTTGGAAAAGGAGCATTTTCGCCTATACTTAAATTAAAAACAATTGCGAGTTCTGGACTTCTTGTTGTGGTTAGTAGATAACAGTTTTCTGTTAGACTAAGTTTTCCTATTATCATAAATAGGTCACAAAGGCAAACCCATCCCAACGTTGGAAACTATCTTCCACGGCATGTTTTCAGCAATGGTCAATTATATGTAGCTTTAGCAAGAGAAGTTTCTCAAAATTCAACAAAAGTTCTCACCAAAGAAATATACAAGGAGAAAATAGAGACCGTACAAAAAAAAATATATAGTTTTTAAAGATATTCTTTTATTGCAATCATAAGATTTTTTTCTTTACATAACAAATCATTTACACATTTATGTAATCATTTTACTAATTATATTAGAATAAACAATAAATGGTCCGATTGAGCTTAACTCAGTTGGCAGGGACATGCATTATTATATGCAGGGGTCGGGGTTCGAACCCCAGACACCCCACATATTCACCTTGAAAAATGTGAATTCTAACCACTAGACTACTTGACCGAAAAAATAATAAACAATAAATGATCGTCATTTTTTTTATAAACAATAAAATGTTCTAATAAAAAAGACTTGTACAACCTCCTACATTCATTTCTTCTGTAATGACACAATCAAACATTTCAATTTATGTAAGCACTTCTGATAAGTCGTATTTTAAATGGTTTTCAGTGTTTATTTGTTTAAGTTTCTTTTTAGAACTATTTTACTTCAAATTTTTCTGTTTTTATTTCAGGATCAAATATGATGATGTTTTATCTTGGTTTTTGGGTGTCAAACATTGATTACGTTTGAACCTTTTAACCGGTGATATCTTATTTTTTCTTGGGAAGGGAAAAAGTAAGCAAAACCCTTGAGAATCGAGGTCCGAGAGTTGTTTTCGCTACGGGAAGGTGTTAGGCACCCATAACGACTATAGTATCCTATAGGAACCGTCTTTAATTTCTACGCGCGCGCTTTATTTTTAAATGCTATTTGAAAGTATTTATTTAAACCTAAAGGTATTCTAGGTGAAGAATTGGAGGGAGAAGAATGTGTTTGAATTTTTATTTTATTTGAATTGAAGGAATTTTGATTCCTTGCCTACGTACCCTTTTAAGGGATCAAATCCACCGTAGTTCTCTTCCAAAAAATGTTTTTGTTTTTGTTGGTTGATTTTAAGTTTGAAAATTGGAGTTTTGAAGAATGGAGATTGAGAGGCCTCAAGGGCATGAGATTTAGAAAAGATGGGGTGGAATTAGTCATTTGCAAAATATGGTCTAAGTATGATTAAAATTCTTTAAGATTTTGATTAAGAAAATGAAAACGAAAATTACAATGGGATTTTGATCCCAAGGTTTATTAGGAAAAACATTTGAGTGATATTGTTCACATTTTTTGGAAAATTGATTTTTCTAAGTATAAAGCCTAAACATTCATCTAAACATACAATCCTAAACATACATCTAAACATGCATATTCTAGCTATATATCTAAAGTGAGGTGTGTGCATGTGTCGGTGCTTGTGTCGGTGTACATTATTAGAGTCCATTGTCCTTTACATCATGCCCTAGTTTACATTCTATGGTCTTGCAAGAAATTTAAATTGCATAAAAGTAAAGTACAACAAAGTCCTAAGTGTTACATTCTAACTTTGGTGAAACTTAAAGTGCAAGAAATAAGATGGATATGGAATGAAATGGGAATGCTTATGAAAAGTATGAGACATGAAATGAAATGGTTAGTAACACATGGTAATATCGAAAGAAATAAAGCAAGAAAAACACTATAGCACAAAGCATAGGAAACAACCCAAAATAAAGGCAAAATGAGTGCAAAACATGACTAAAATTTGCTCATAAAATGCAAGAGTCATATGACCTATAATTCTCACATTCCAACACATTTTTAATGGGTTTAGAATCAGGCTTTAGAATGGGAATTAAGGCAACATGATTAACTTGACACTTTTGGAAGCAAACTTAGGCATATTTGCATTATTTATTTACACAAGTAACTTGTAAACTAAGTAACCAATCAAAATTCACACTCATGCAGCAATATCAGACACAAACAGTAGCTAAAACTTCATAACATCAAGTGGTATAGGTCACAAGCATTCATCAAGAAATTGGAATTGGAATCAAGCAAATTTCCATCAATTTTTTAGCACAAAACATCACAAAATAGCAAGAAAATTAACCACATTATTTTTCACCAATTTTTAATATGCAAAAGTTATCACAAAACAATACAAAATTATCAAGAAATGTGTATGAAAATTTTTAGAACTTTTAAAGAATTTTTAGACACAAAAACATATAGAACTTCACAATTTTTAACAAACATAGTAAACAATTGACAAGAAAATACCACACATTTTTTAATCAAGATTTAACACATAACAACATCACAAAAATGTCAAGAAAATGATCAAGAATACATGAAATTTTTTTTGGAATTTTATCAAAGATTTTGAAGCATGCGGGGGTGTAAACAGCGAGAAACTACCAAGAACACACAGGGGAGGGGGTGTGTACAGCAGCAGGAGACACATGAGAATACAAGCATTTGGGCCGGGTTATGGGTAGATGGAGCGGGTTAGTGTGTATTGATGGGTATGGGTCATTGATATGGGTTAAAATACAATATAAATTGTTGTTGTTGAAAGAAGAAAAACGTGATCTTCTTCCTTATTCAAAACACAGCATTACTCTTCTTTCTCTCAACACCACCGCCCCCAGCCTTCTTCTCCGGCAAGTTCACAAATTCCGGCATGGTGGCCGGTGGTGCACCACTGTGCCGGAGTTCCAAACTCCACCATTTTCAAAACAAACTACATCATTTAAAATCCTTTTCTTCCCTCATTCCAAAAATCCACTTAGTTTTTACGAAAAAACAACAACACAACCTAGATCTAGCATCAAAGTTACGGGAATCTTATGAACAAAGAGGAATAACAACAAACATTTCGTGACAGAGAGAAAAAGTAGAGAGAGATACCGCTAATTCGGATCGGAGAAATACACGAAGGTAAAACTTCAAGAAAACAAGCTCGATCTACTCTTCTTCTTTGAAATTAGCTTCTGAACCCCTTGTGTTTGGCCTAGTTCTGGCTTGATTCGCACTGTTTCGTGTTGTTAGGTGTTGGAAGAAACGGAAGGCTTGGACGTGTTGTTGAAGGCTGGTTCGACTTCGTCTTCTTGCTTCTTTGATTCCGATTCAGTTCATTTTTGCGTATTGTTTGAAATGGTACAGTGTGACGTTACGTGATGGACTCGGTTTAGAGATGATGATTTGATTGTAGTTTGAAAACGTGAATGGATTCTTGTGAAAATTTTGGTGAAGGTTTGTGACAATGGAGTTGTAGGATGTGACGGTGATGATTACGGTGGTGATGTGATCAAATCAAGGTGTTTGCGAAAATGCGTGAGTGAAGAGTAGTTATGGTGAATTTTCTTGAGGTTTAAGATGAGGATGATGAAGGTTTGGTTATGGAGGATTGTGGTGGAGTTGTGGTGGTTTTTGTGGTGGTTAGAGGTGGTTTATGAGTTTGTTATGGTTGAAGATGAGTTAGTTAGGGTGGTGGAAGTTGGTTAGAGATGAGAAAAGTGGTGGTGGAGTGGTGGTTAAAGGAGTGGCCACGTGAGAGAGAAAAAAAAAGAGGGAAGAAAGAAATTGATTTTTATTATTTTGGGATTTTTTGTGGAAAAATGATTGAATGTGGACTTTGACCTTGACTTTGACTTATATAGGTGATGTGGTAAGCCTTGGACCAACGATGTGATGCCATGTGGCACTGGACTTGTAACAAACTCTTGTGGACCAATCTGCAATTAACTGAAATAAACGGACTAAAATGCAAAAATGACAAAAAAGGACTAAAAATGTAATTAAAATAAAATTGGTAAAAAATGTAATTTGAAAACAACGTAAAGTGAAACGATTAAAAAATGACAAAACGGACTAAAACGAACCAATTACTTAAATGAGGTACTTTAAAGTAACCTCTCTCTGCAGAAATTTTGCGTGAAATGACCAAAATGCCCCTGGGGACTAAAACGACTCAAAATGACTCAGACGCAATTTTAAAATGGATTTTTAACAGGGAACTAAAGCAAGAGCTTATTCAAGCCAAATTAAAAGACTCAGAGACAATTTTAAGAGATTAAACAGGGTTAATATGTGAAAAGACTAAAATGCCCCTAGGGGCTAAACTGACTCAAAATGACTTTAAATGCAATTCTTAAAATGGACGTTGACGTGGAATTGAAATAAGGACTTATTCAAACCAGTGGAAAAGACTCAAACAATTTTTCAAAGATTGAAAGAAATTTTAACATAGGAAATGACTAAAATGCCCTTTTTCATGAATTTTGCAAATAATATTGAAATAAAATGCAGAGAAAAATGCAACTGATCAGAGACATATCAAATGACTTGAAATGCAAGAAAAGAAGAATTGAGCTAGTATTTTTAGGTCCAAAATTAGGGTATAACAGCTGCCCCTATTTAAGTTTCTTTGTCCGGAGAGTCAAGAGACGAGGTCTTTGACTTGACGGGATGAAGATACTTAAATATTAACATTTGCACTGTTTTTGGACATAAAAATACGCTCTTAGATTTTCAAAACACGAATGTCATGCAACATTTTGATTATGAATGCAAGACAAGCAACTGGAGTCTAACAGAGCATGTCATATCACTGGGGATTTAGGTAGACATTGACAGGGTAGACAAACCAGGGGACAAAAGATAGGTGCAAGCTGTTCTTTGGATCGAACCTGCCACTTGACCGAGAGATACAAACAAGAGATGGGTACAAGCTGTTCTTTGGATCGAACCTGCCACTTGACCAAGGAAATACAAACAAAAGATAGGTACAAGCTGTTCTTTGGATCGAACCTGCCACTTGACCAAGAAATACAAACAAGAGATGGGTACAAGCTGTTCTTTGGATCGAACCTGCCACTTGACCAAGGAAATACAAACAAAAGATAGGTACAAGCTGTTCTTTGGATCGAACCTGCCACTTGACCAAGAAATACAAACAAGAGATGGGTACAAGCTGTTCTTTGGATCGAACTTGCCACTTGACCAAGAAATACAAACAAGAGATGGATACAAGCTGTTCTTTGGATCGAACCTGCCACTTGATCAATACCACAACATGTAAGTAGGTGCAAACTGTTCTTTGGATCGAACTTGCCGTTTGACCGATAACAAAACATAAGCAAAGGGTACAAACTGTTCTTTGGATCGAACTTGCCGTTTGACCGGAAACATAGGCATATAAGCAGGTACAAGCTGTTCTTTGGATCGAACTTGCCACTTGACCGATAACAAGATACAAATTGGAAGTTGGATTTAGAAAGATACAAATTGAGAGTAAGTTGATATTGATCTGATTTGAAGATACGCATGACCATTTTCGTTGGCCCAAAAGCAAATTGAGAATGAATTGACATCGATTCGAATTGAATTGAAAGTTTGAGATTGAAAAAGAGATTGAGAATTGAGATTGATTAGAGACATAGACATAGACATTGGATTGGAGAGTTGAAATTGACAATGAGATCGAATTTGAAAATTGAGATTGAATTGAATTGAAATTGAGATTGAATGGAAATTGGAAATCGAGTTGAAATTGAAATTGAGATTGCTTCGAATTGAGATTGAATTGAATTGAATTCGGGATTGAAATTGAGTTTTGAATTGAAATTGGAAATTGATTTGAATTGAGATTGAGAATTGAAATTGGACTGAAAGGTTGAAATTGATTTGGACAGTTGAAATTAGAATTGTGATTGGATTGATATTGGAGATTGAGATTGAGTTTGAAATTGAAATTGAGTTGAATTGGAAATTGAATGTTGATTCAAATTGAAAGTGGAAATCGAACTGAATTGAAAGTGGGAACTGAGTTGAATTGAAAGTTGAAATTGGAAATGCAGCATGTATGTATGGTACAACAAGATCATTGAATGTATGAGCACATAAAATGCATGATTATGCATGTATGAATGCTTGAAATGCATGATTGGTTTGCAGTTTGAGAGAGAAGTTTCACAGAGACAGACAAAACATTGGAAGATTGGGCACATAGTAGCTCGTGCTGCAACATATTCACATAGAAATCCTCTTTGGAGATACCGTCGTTGAAAGACGTATCAAAACCATGACTGAGGGCAATATAAACTTGTAGAAGAAGGACCCTTGGAAGATTCTTTGATACAGGTCGCCGTTGTTAGGCGTGTCAGTGCTGGGTAAACATTGGATGTTCGTATCTGTGGTCAACGCTTTTCAATATTTCATTCTTTCATTCTTTCATTTTTCCATCCCATTTTTGCCTGAACCGCCCTTTCGGGTTTTCGATTCACCGGGGAATAAAATTCTTTTCATTGCCCCATTTTTGCCTGAATTGCCTTCATAGGTTTTCAATCAGCGGGGTGCTCATTTTTGCCTAAGCCGCCCTTGCGGGTTTTCAACTTAGCGAGCTTTTCATTTGCATTTTTCATTTTTTTCATTTTCATTCTGTTTTTTTCATTCTTGCCATTGACCACAGATCATCCTGGGGAGTAACCTGCTTGTAACATGTATTGAAATAGACATTGACACTCATTTATTCATGCATGTTTCATTGAAATATACCCTATTTCTCAAGTTTGCTTTCAAAATAGACAGGAAAAGATTTTTCAATTTTCAAAAATGTTTTGTATATAGCATTGAAAGTAGAATGAAAAATAGAGTTTCAAACAATAGCACAGGCTCAAATTGATGTAGAAGAGTGAGAGTCAGCCAAAGGCATGACTTCACAGATTTACAAAGCTTGGAAAATGGTAATTTCGTTGGTTGGTGATACATTGAACACGATGACCGCTACATTTCATAGAAATTTTGAATTCACAAGTACAGAAGCTTCTGATGAAGACGATCATTGACAGTTGCAGATGCCCCAAGGGGTGATAGTGATTTGCCAGATATAGTTACTTGTCATTTATCAACCTCATTTTTGCATGAACCGCCCTTTCGGGTCTTCGGCTCATCGAGGCGCTCATTCTTGCCTGAGTTGCGTACAATCTCAGCGAGCTTTTCATATTCATTTTTTTGTCCCTAACTTTTGCCTGGACCGCCCTTTCGGGTTTTCGATCCACCGGGAAGCGCATTTTTGCCTAGGCCGCCCTTTCGGGTTTTCGACCTACCACGCTGTTCTTTTCTTTCTAGACAAAGTATTTCTTGACTATATCGGCATTAACAGGATTTCGAAGCTCAACACCATCCATGTGTGTAAGAATCAAGGCACCACCAGAGAAAGCCTTCTTGACAACATAAGGACCTTCATAGTTAGGTGTCCACTTGCCCCTTGGGTCGGGTTGCTGACTTATCCTTCTTTTCAATACAAGTTCGCCTTCCTTGAATTCTCGAGGTCGGACTTTCTTGTCAAAAGCATTCTTCATTCGCACTTGATACAACTGTCCATGAGCCATAGCATCCATACGTTTCTCTTCAATCAGATTCGACTGGTCATACCGACTTTGACACCATTCAGCCTCAGTTAATTTCGCTTCCATGATTACTCGAAGAGATGGAATCTCCACTTCCAAAGGGAGAACTGCTTCCATGCCATATACAAGAGAAAGGAGTTGCCCCGATTGAACTGCGCACTGTAGTACGGTAACCATGCAAGGGAAAAGGTAGCATTTCATGCTAGTCTTTGTAAGTAGTGACCATCTTCTGAACAATCTTCTTGATGTTCTTGTTAGCGGCCTCAACTGCACCATTCATCTGAGGTCTATAAGGAGAAGAGTTGTGATGTTCAATTTTGAATTCTTCACATAAAGCTTGCATCATGCTATTATTCAGATTGGAACCATTGTCAGTGATGATCTTGTTAGGAACACCGTATCGACAAATGATGTTATTCTTGATAAACTTGACAACTACTTGCTTGGTCACATTTGCATAGGAAGCAGCCTCAACCCACTTGGTGAAATAGTCAATTGCCACTAGAATGAAACGGTGTCTATTGGAAGCTTTTGGTTTAATTCTTCCGATCATGTAAATGCCCCACATAGAGAAAGGCCATGGGGAAGATATAACATTGAGAGCGTGTGGAGGCACATGAATCTTGTCAGCATAAATTTGACATTTGTGGCATCTTTTAGCATGTTTGTGGCAGTCACGTTCCATGGTTATCCAGTAATAGCCGGCTCTTAACAGTTTCCTTGACATCGTGTGGCCCGAAGCATGGGTCCCAAAAGTACCGTCATGTACATCATGCATCAGTTTCTCAGCTTCTTGTTTGTCAACACACCTTAACAAGACCATGTCATAGTTCCTCTTGTATAGGATTTCTCCGTCCAGAAGGAACTTACTAGCCCATCGTCTCGAAGTCTTTTTACCTCTGTTGGAAGCACCAGGTGGATATTCATGATTCCGCAAGAATTGTTTGATGTTGTAATACCAAGGTTTTTTATCATTCACATCTTCATCAGCCCGATCTGGTACATTTTCAATAGTAAACACATGTGCGGGTCTATCGAGACGCTGCACTTTGATTACGGGCACGTCATTCCAGTGATTGACACGAAACATGGAAGATAAAGTAGCAAGAGCATCAGCCATCTGATTTTCATCCCGAGGGATGTGGTGCAGCTCGACCTTTGTAAAGTACGTCAACAGACGTCTTGCATAGTCACGGTATGGGATCAGCTTCTCATGATGAGTCTCCCATTCACCCTTTATCTGATTAATAACAAGTGCAGAATCTCCATAGATGTCAAGGTGCTTAATTCTCAGATCAAGGGCTTCTTCAATGCCCAAGATACATGCTTCATATTCAGCTATGTTGTTTGTGCATTCAAAAGTTATTCGAGCAGTGAAAGGAATGTGGTGCCCCTGCGGAGTTACAATGATGGCTCCAATTCCTTTACCATAAGCATTAACAGCACCATCAAACACCAATCCCCATTTGCTATTGGGGTCCGGCCCTTCATTGATCAGTGGTTCTTCACAGTCTTTTGCTTTCAGATACATAATCTCTTCATCAGGGAAATCAAACTTAATCGGCTGGTAATCATCAAGAGGTTGACAAGCAAGATGCTCAGCAAGGATACTTCCTTTGATTGCTTTCTGAGCTTTGTACACAATATCATATTCAGACAACAACATTTGCCAACGTGCAATCTTTCCAGTAACAGCAGGTTTCTCAAAGATGTACTTGATTGGATCCATTCGGGATATCAACCAAGTTGTATGATTCACCATATAATGACGCAGGCGTTTGGCAGTCCAAGCTAAAGCACAACAAGTCTTTTCAAGCATTGTATACCGAGTCTCACAGTCGGTGAATTTCTTGCTCAAATAGTAGATGGCATGTTCTTTCTTTCCGGTCTCGTCTTGTTGACCGAGAACACAACCCACAGAATCATCTAACACTGACAAATACATAATCAAAGGCCTTCCTTCCACTGGCGGGACAAGGATAGGTGGTTCCAACAAGTATTCTTTAATGCTATCAAAAGCTTCCTGGCATTCATCATTCCATACAACAGGTTGATTCTTTCTGAGCAATTTGAAAATTGGACCACAGGTAGTAGTCATGTGAGATATGAATCTTGAAATATAATTCAGCTGTCCGAGGAAACCTCTGACTTGCTTTTCAGTTTGAGGGGCCGGCATCTCTCTGATGGCTCGGACTTTGTCAGGATCAACTTCAATGCCTCTCTGGCTGACAATGAAGCCTAGCAATTTTCCAGATCTTACACCGAATGTGCACTTGTTAGGATTCAACCGCAGCTTGTACTTTCTCAATCTTTCAAACATCTTTTTCAAATACACAACATGCTGCTCCTCATCACTTGATTTCACAATCATATCGTCAACATACACTTCAATTTCTTTGTGAATCATATCATGAAACAGAGTTGTCATACCCCTTTGATAGGTAGCACCAACATTTATCAAGCCGAACGACATCACTTTATAACAGAATGTTCCCCACAGAGTGATGAAGGACGTCTTTTCTCTATCCTCAGGTGACATCCGTATCTGGTTATAGCCAGAGAAACCATCCATAAAAGAGAACACTTTAGACTGAGCAGTACTGTCAACAAGCACATCAATATGAGGCAATGGGAAGTTATCTTTTGGACTAGCTTTGTTCAGATCTCTGTAATCAACACACATTCGAACTTTCCCATCTTTCTTTGGTACTGGTACGATGTTGGCAATCCACTCAGGATACTCAGCTGTCATGAGGAAACCCGCATCAATTTGCTTCTGCACTTCAGCCTTGATCTTAAGAGCCATGTCTGGGCGAGACCTTCTCAATTTCTGTTTGACAGGAGGACATTCAGGTCTTGTCGGTATCCGATGTTCCACAATCTTGGGATCTAGACCCGGCATATCTTCGTAGGACCATGCAAAGACATCTGGATAATCATGGAGAAGCTGAGTAATTTTCCTTTTCACTGCTGGCTCAAGTGCAGCACCAATCTTGATCTCTCGCTTGTTCTCTTCAGTACCCAGGTTGATAAGCTCAATCTCTTCCTGGTGAGGCTGAATGGCTCTTCTTTCTTGTTCAAGCAGTCGAGTGATCTCGTACGGTATCTCTTCATCATCATCCTCATCTTCAGCTTCATATACAGGGAATTCAAAATTTGGAGGAACCGTAGGGTCACTGTGTTCAACGGGTTTATTATGGTTCAATCTGCATAATATGATTGGGATGATTTTTAGAAAAAGTTTTTCATGCAGATTTTTGAAATTAATAAGAAAATAGAGATGTTTTGGTTTTTTCTGGCATTACCATTATTTCCAAGAAAAAGGCACTAAAAAGTATAAAAACAAAGAGTCGTGAGAAAGACGACAACTTTTATTGATAACGGCAATGCCGAAACAAACATGCCCTTACAATGATATCACTTTCGCCTTGGGCAGAGCGAAAGGATTGTTATTTTGAAAAACAAAAAAAACATGAGCAACAAGACACATTACATGGAAGCATGCATGACTAAAGGAACATCAATGGCTTCCCAATTTCTCACGGTGCCTCCTGGTACAACAAATGTAGGCACATAACTACTCTCAGCAGCATCTTCAGCAATAGCATTGATAAACCCAGCACTATAGAAGGTTCCTGTTGAAACACCGGAGGTTGGGGAGAATCCAAGGCCCTCTTTACGCTTGTTTTCCAAAATCTGAATCACTTTGCCCCAGCCAGCAGCTTGCCCTTCTTGAACAGCCTTCTGGGCATCTTTCAGTGAAGCCATAGCAGTACCAGCTCTTCTAGGCTCTGCGCCTTCAACAGTCAAGCCTTGAAATGACGTCCCTTCAGCGGACCCTGCTTCAACACAAGAGAAAGATGACACTTGGCTAACCAGATATGCTTCTTCACTATGTACAGTGACAAGCTTACCGTTCCTCACAAACTTGAGCTTCTGGTGCAGAGTAGAAGTTACTGCCCCAGCGTCGTGAATCCACGGTCTTCCGAGGAGACAACTGTAAGAAGCATTGATGTCCATGACCTGGAAAGTAATCTGAAATGTCTCAGGACCAATGGTAATTGGCAGGTCTACTTCCCCAAGAACATCCTTGCGAGATCCGTCGAAAGCGTTAACCAAATAGCTGCTTCCCCTTAGGGAAATTCCATGATGACTCAACTGCCTTAGTGTAGACTCAGGCATTACATTCAAGGATGATCCAGTGTCCACCAACACATTGGATATCATGTCAGACTTACAGTGCACCGAGATGTGCAGAGCCAAGTTGTGGTGTTTTCCTGCTTCGGGGAGCTCATCATCACCAAACCCCCAAGTTGTTGCAAGCAGTAATGTTACCCACTATTCCATTGAACTGATCCATGGAGACTTCATGATCAACATAGGCCTGTTCCAGCACTTTCATCAACACTTTCCTGTGAGCTTCTGAGCTCAAAAGCAGAGACAAGATGGATATTTTTGACGGAGTTTGCAGCAGCTGGTCAACAATTTTATAATCGCTCTTCTTGATGAGCCTCAAAATCTCGTCCAGATTAGACTCTTCAATGGGCTGGCCCGAGGGGCTGGCATTCTCTTCTTCAAGGTTAACCATGTTTCTTCTCTTGTACAATCTTGTCTGATAAACTCTATCTGGTTGGTGAATCTTGCGAGCACGAGCCACCTTTCAGACTGCGGCAGAAGAACCAGGAGACAATGAGCACGGGAAGCCATTTGTGACCGATGAATGATGCATATGATGCATGATATGCAAATGCGAAAAGACTCTTTTTTTTGTCAGACGACTTGTCAAAGTGGTTGTGAACATCACGGAGAAACACGGTTTTATTTGAAGATCTTAAGCAAAACTAGAAGTTTAGTTGAGATGGTATCACTTGGTGTTCACATCCGTGATGTTCAAAAGATGACTTGTCTAAGTCCTCCGATAAATGCATGGAAAAAAGTTTATGCATGTATGCATGTATGCATGAATGCATGATTATGTTCAAGTACGGAGAAAACATGGTGGGTTGAAACTCAAAGTCGAGGAGTCATGGATGGACACGGTGTCCGGTGAAACTAGGGCTTTGGATAATAGTAACCTGGTTCTAAAAAGGTTCCCAAGTTGCAACCTCTCCGACGTATATCACGGTGTCACGAGACAACACTCGCTCCATGATTATGCGTAAGAAGGTCTAACTTGAGTGTAGTATCGCGTGACGACTAAAACTCGAGACGACACTCGGTTTAGCCTCCGCACTACGTCCTAGAAAATGGCCATGGATGGGTTTGGTTATCTACGGTTCATAGCGTCATAGAACAATTAGAAGTAAAGTGCCTAAACGCGACAACACGCGCCGACAACATCACCCCCAAAATGCCTCAGCTATGTGGGATTGATCGCATAATCCAAAACACGAGGCAACCCCCGGAATGAATTGTCGATTATATCCCTCCTAAATCCTAAGTTCACTCAGCCCGGGTGCAGGACTTTTGATATTCTCACCCCACACGTTTGCAGAAAATTTAAACATTTATTCACATAGGAAAGCAAGTTAAAGAAGCAAGTAAAAATGAAGCGCAAGCGTGGAAATAAAGACTAGGCGTAACTCTCGAATTTCCCCAGTGAAGTCGCCAGCTGTTTTATCTTGGTTTTTGGGTGTCAAACATTGATTACGTTTGAACCTTTTAACCGGTGATATCTTATTTTTTCTTGGGAAGGGAAAAAGTAAGCAAAACCCTTGAGAATCGAGGTCCGGGAGTTGTTTTCGCTACGGGAAGGTGTTAGGCACCCATAACGACTATAGTATCCTATAGGAACCGTCTTTAATTTCTACGCGCGCGCTTTATTTTTAAATGCTATTTGAAAGTATTTATTTAAACCTAAAGGTATTCTAGGTGAAGAATTGGAGGGAGAAGAATGTGTTTGAATTTTTATTTTATTTGAATTGAAGGAATTTTGATTCCTTGCCTACGTACCCTTTTAAGGGATCAAATCCACCGTAGTTCTCTTCCAAAAAATGTTTTTGTTTTTGTTGGTTGATTTTAAGTTTGAAAATTGGAGTTTTGAAGAATGGAGATTGAGAGGCCTCAAGGGCATGAGATTTAGAAAAGATGAGGTGGAATTAGTCATTTGCAAAATATGGTCTAAGTATGATTAAAATTCTTTAAGATTTTGAGTAAGAAAATGAAAAGGAAAATTACAATGGGATTTTGATCCCAAGGTTTATTAGGAAAAACATTTGAGTGATATTGTTCACATTTTTTGGAAAATTGATTTTTCTAAGTATAAAGCCTAAACATTCATCTAAACATACAATCCTAAACATGCATATTCTAGATATATATCTAAAGTGAGGTGTGTGCATGTGTCGGTGCTTGTGTCGGTGTACATTATTAGAGTCCATTATCCTTTACATCATGCCCTAGTTTACATTCTATGGTCTTGCAAGAAATTTAAATTGCATAAAAGTAAAGTACAACAAAGTCCTAAGTGTTACATTCTAACTTTGGTGAAACTTAAAGTGCAAGAAATAAGATGGATATGGAATGAAATGGGAATGCTTATGAAAAGTATGAGACATGAAATGAAATGGTTAGTAACACATGGTAATATCGAAAGAAATAAAGCAAGAAAAACACTATAGCACAAAGCATAGGAAACAACCCAAAATAAAGGCAAAATGAGTGCAAAACATGACTAAAATTTGCTCATAAAATGCAAGAGTCATATGACCTATAATTCTCACATTCCAACACATTTTTAATGGGTTTAGAATCAGGCTTTAGAATGGGAATTAAGGCAACATGATTAACTTGACACTTTTGGAAGCAAACTTAGGCATATTTGCATTATTTATTTACACAAGTAACTTGTAAACTAAGTAACCAATCAAAATTCACACTCATGCAGCAATATCAGACACAAACAGTAGCTAAAACTTCATAACATCAAGTGGTATAGGTCACAAGCATTCATCAAGAAATTGGAATTGGAATCAAGCAAATTTCCATCAATTTTTTAGCACAAAACATCACAAAATAGCAAGAAAATTAACCACATTATTTTTCACCAATTTTTAATATGCAAAAGTTATCACAAAACAATACAAAATTATCAAGAAATGTGTATGAAAATTTTTAGAACTTTTAAAGAATTTTTAGACACAAAAACATATAGAACTTCACAATTTTTAACAAAAATAGTAAACAATTGACAAGAAAATACCACACATTTTTTAATCAAGATTTAACACATAACAACATCACAAAAATGTCAAGAAAATGATCAAGAATACATGAAATTTTTTTAGGAATTTTATCAAAGATTTTGAAGCATGCGGGGGTGTAAACAGCGAGAAACTACCAAGAACACACAGGGGAGGGGGGTGTGTACAGCAGCAGGAGACACATGAGAATACAAGCATTTGGGCCGGGTTATGGGTAGATGGAGCGGGTTAGTGTGTATTGATGGGTATGGGTCATTGATATGGGTTAAAATACAATATAAATTGTTGTTGTTGAAAGAAGAAAAACGTGATCTTCTTCCTTATTCAAAACACAACATTACTCTTCTCTCTCTCAACACCACCGCCCCCAGCCTTCTTCTCCGGCAAGTTCACAAATTCCGGCATGGTGGCCGGTGGTGCACCACCGTGCCGGAGTTCCAAACTCCACCATTTTCAAAACAAACTACATCATTTAAAATCCTTTTCTTCCCTCATTCCAAAAATCCACTTAGTTTTTACGAAAAAACAACAACACAACCTAGATCTAGCATCAAAGTTACGGGAATCTTATGAACAAAGAGGAATAACAACAAACATTTCGTGACAGAGAGAAAAAGTAGAGAGAGATACCGCTAATTCAGATCGGAGAAATACACGAAGGGAAAACTTCAAGAAAACAAGCTCGATCTACTCTTCTTCTTTGAAATTAGCTTCCGAACCCCTTGTGTTTGGTCTAGTTCTGGCTTGATTCGCACTGTTTCGTGTTGTTAGGTGTTGGAAGAAACGGAAGGCTTGGACGTGTTGTTGAAGGCTGGTTCGACTCCGTCTTCTTGCTTCTTTGATTCCGATTCAGTTCATTTTTGCGTATTGTTTGAAATGGTACAGTGTGACGTTACGTGATGGACTCGGTTTAGAGATGATGATTTGATTGTAGTTTGAAAACGTGAATGGATTCTTGTGAAAATTTTGGTGAAGGTTTGTGACAATGGAGTTGTAGGCTGTGACGGTGATGATTACGGTGGTGATGTGATCAAATCAAGGTGTTTGCGAAAATGCGTGAGTGAAGAGTAGTTATGGTGAATTTTCTTGAGGTTTAAGATGATGATGATGAAGGTTTGGTTATGGAGGATTGTGGTGGAGTTGTGGTGGTTTTTGTGGTGGTTAGAGTTGGTTTATGAGTTTGTTATGGTTGAAGATGAGTTAGTTAGGGTGGTGGAAGTTGGTTAGAGATGAGAAAAGTGGTGGTGGAGTGGTGGTTAAAGGAGTGGCCACGTGAGAGAGGAAAAAAAAAGAGGGAAGAAAGAAATTGATTTTTATTATTTTGGGATTTTTTGTGGAAAAATGATTGAATGTGGACTTTGACCTTGACTTTGACTTATATAGGTGATGTGGTAAGCCTTGGACCAATGATGTGATGCCATGTGGCACTGGACTTGTAACAAACTCTTGTGGACCAATCTGCAATTAACTGAAATAAACGGACTAAAATGCAAAAATGACAAAAAAGGACTAAAAATGTAATTAAAATAAAATTGGTAAAAAATGTAATTTGAAAACAACGTAAAGTGAAACGATTAAAAAATGACAAAACGGACTAAAACGAACCAATTACTTAAATGAGGTACTTTAAAGTAACCTCTCTCTGCCGAAATTTTGCGTGAAATGACCAAAATGCCCCTGGGGACTAAAACGACTCAAAATGACTCAGACGCAATTTTAAAATGGATTTTTAACAGGGAACTAAAGCAAGAGCTTATTCAAGCCAAATTAAAAGACTCAGAGAAAATTTTAAGAGATTAAACAGGGTTAATATGTGAAAAGACTAAAATGCCCCTAGGGGCTAAACTGACTCAAAATGACTTTAAATGCAATTCTTAAAATGGACGTTGACGTGGAATTGAAATAAGGACTTATTCAAACCAATGGAAAAGACTCAAACAATTTTTCAAAGATTGAAAGAAATTTTAACATAGGAAATGACTAAAATGCCCTTTTTCATGAATTTTGCAAATAATATTGAAATAAAATGCAGAGAAAAATGCAACTGATCAGAGACATATCAAATGACTTGAAATGCAAGAAAAGAAGAATTGAACTAGTATTTTTTGGTCCAAAATTAGGGTATAACAGATGAAAGATCGAGTCTTTGAGCAAAAGAATGGATTAAGATGCATGATTAAAGCTTGTTTGAGAAAAAGCTAAAAAGAGGGGAAATTCTGCCATATTTATGTGTTGATTTGGTGCATATTTATGTATTGATTTGGTGCATATTTATGTGCAGATTTAGTGCAATTATATGTTCTGATTTGGTGCAAATTTATGCCCCGATTTAGTACAAATTTATGCTCTGATTTAGTGCAATTTTATATTGTTCCTCTAGCTATAAATAGAGGAGCAATCAGACTTGTATAATTCATCTTTTGTTCTTGGGAATTCTTTGTGACAATTACTTCTTTGAATAAAAGTTCTTATTTTCTCATTCTTTATAATTCTTGTTCTTTACTTTCAGCTATTTACTTTTATGTCTTTCTTCTCCTTCTCCTTAATCTCATTGTCTATGATGAACATGAGTGAGTAGATTTCTTTTTCCTGGGATTGTTGGATGAGTCTAATGACCTAATCC
This sequence comes from Medicago sativa, assembly GCF_051527215.1. Classification (NCBI taxonomy): domain Eukaryota; kingdom Viridiplantae; phylum Streptophyta; class Magnoliopsida; order Fabales; family Fabaceae; genus Medicago; species Medicago sativa. Next base: position 53,710,007 of record NC_140749.1, read on the forward strand.
TATCAAACCAAACCTAGAACCCTAATTTTATGTGAATATATTTTCTAATTTATTCTCATCATTCTTAATTCATATTTCAAATACTAACTGAAGGATCGAACAAAGAAGGTTAGTATTAGACATGTGAGATTAGACAAGGTTTACGAAACATGAGAATAGTCTAGTAAATCATGAGACCTTAAAAGTTTCGTTTTTAACGGGTTTCAATAGCAATCAACCATGAGAATATACATGGTTGCTGTTGAAACACACTCATTGATTCAGAGAGGAACCTTGATATGCCTAAGAGAAACTTGTCTTTAGAAATAGATTTAACATAAGATCTCGACATAGGCTTGGATCGTGAAAGATTTGTCATTATGATGAACCATTAATCCCGATGCGCTTTTTATTATTATTTTTACATCAAACAATTTGCAAAAATCCAAACTTTAAAATCTTTCGGCTAATCCTAAATTAAAAAGAGAATCATAATTACAAACAATTCCTTGTGGAACGATAATTTTTACTACTTTGATAAAACCGTGCACTTGCGGATTTAACACATCAAGTTTTTGGCGCCGTTGTCGAGGAGTTAGTAATATTGATTAACTTTTTAGTACGGATTAGACTGAAATTTTTCTTTTTCTTTTTCTTTATTTTTCTACCTTCAAATGCTTTGATCGAGCACATGACTCAAAACCACTATCAATGGAAAAGTGAAAGAGTCATCACCGCTGTTGCTCATTCACCCTCTGAAAAAGAGACAGTTATGTATGAAGTTTCTACCCTTGATCATCTATCTGCTACGGTGGACACACTTTTTCAAAAATTTGATAAATTAAATGTTAGTGTTGTCACACCTCAACCCGCTTCACCACCTTGTGAAGTTTGTGGAATATTTGGTCACACCGGTGTTGAATGCCAACTAGGTAGTGTTGTTGGAAGTCTTGAGCAAGTAAACTATGCTCAATATAATTAAGGAATGAGGAACAATCAAAAAATTTATAATAAAACCCCTCAAAATCTTTTTGGACAACAAACAACACCACCCGGTTTTGCAAACAATCAAAGAGGTCTTCAAAAATCCAACTTGGAACTTTTGCTAGAAAATTTTGTATTGGGTCAAACTAAGCAAAACCAAGAATTTAAAAGCCAAACTGGATTTTTGAATGACTCTCTCGCTAAGCTTTCATCAAAAGTGAATTCTATTTGTACTCACAACAAAATGCTAGAGACTCAAATCTCTCAAGTAGCCTAACAAGTAGTCTCTTCCTCACAAACCTCTAGAATCTTTCCGGGCCAACCTGAAGCTAACCCAAAAGGCCAAATGAATGTTATTACACTTAGAAATGGTAGGCAATTAGAGGACCTCGTTGTGAAAACCGAGACAAATGAGGTTGAGGTAGAGAGTGAAAAGCCACAAAGTGAGAAAGATGTAGTAGAGAGTGAAAAGCCAAATGTCCCACCACCATAAAGCCAAAAATTCCATTCCCACAAAGTCTTGCTAAGTTTAAGTTAGATGAGCAGTTTAGGAAATTCGTTGAGATGTTAAAGAAACTCTACGTTAACATTCCGTTTGCGGAGGCACTATCACAAATGCCCTCCTATGCAAAAAATTTAAAATAAATTCTTTCTAACAAAAGAAAAATTGAGGAGGATGAGACGGTGAACCTTACGGAAAAATGTAGTGCAATTATCCAAAACAAATTGCCACCTAAACTTAAGGATCCGGGGAGTTTTTCCATACCATGTGTCATAGGATCCGAGACTACAGAAAAAGTCATGTGTGACTTGGTAGCGAGTGTCAGTTTGATGCCATTGTCCCTTTGTGAAAGGTTGGGTATAGGGTAGAGAAACATTTTGATCGTCAAGCTAATGATGTTAAAAGAGCACTGCGTGGGAGGCAACCCACGAGTTAATGTTATTTTTTTTCTTTGGTTTATGTTTTGCAGAATAATAAAAGAAGACCACATAAAGGAATCAATAAATTCCACATACAATATGTGCTCTCACCTGAGCAACATTAAATCATGTGAATTTTCCTTTTTCTTCTCTCCCTCCTTTACTTTGTTTTATCTTTTGAATCATGAAGGACAATGCTTGTCTTAAGTATGGGGGAGTCGAATAAATTACCCTAGTTTTTCTTTTAAGTGTCTTTTAAGTGTCGTAGTGTTTTGAACTCCCTTGCATTTTAAATTTTTGTTTTTGTTTGATGCGAAAGACATGTGTAAGCAGCTTGTTTTTGTTAGTTTATGAAGAAAAAAATAATAAATTTCTTCCAAAAATGGTTGTTTAAGGATGATTATGTGCATGAAAATGAAATCTTGTGTTTTGATTGTTCTTGTTATACCCACATCAATTTTAATATGAAATTCTCTTTGAGAAAAGCTGTAATATCCTGCATGTCAGCATCGGTATATTACCCGTGATCGTGCCAGAGGAATTAAAATCATGGAAAAGTAAGTTAATGGAAAATATTTTAGGAGATGTCAGCTTTTTACGGGAAAAGTATCAGAGTTGTTTTTAACGCTTGAGGTAAGGGCAAAATGGTAAATCCACGTGGAAAGGATATTTATATTGTTTTTGGGAGGAAAATATCTCATAGCCCTTATCCTTTTCTCTCTCTCTCTCTCTCTCTCTCTATATATATATATATATATATATATGTTGGCAAGAATTTCCCTCCTTCTCTCTCTCTCTTCTCCCACGCCCTTTCTCTCTTTCTTTCTCCAATCCTTCTCTAATTCTCACTCCATGGCATGCATATTTTTCTTGTTCCTTCATGATCCTCTAACTTATGGAAGCTTAGTCTTCTTTGATCCTTTATCTTTCATCTCAAGAAGTGATCTAAGAATCTAGGGTTTGGTCTTTATCAAGAAGCTAAGGCTTTAGTTTGTTGTTTTGGGAGCTTTTGTTGAACATGCTTCATGAGGTTGGTGAATCAAGCAAGAAACAACAATGGGCTTGGAATCAAGACTTAGGGTTTGGAAGATGGTGAGTGAAGATGATGTTGAAGCTTGAGATTTTGCATGAAGTGGGTTCTTTATAGGCAAGAACCAAAGAGAAAGAAGCATATGAGGAATGGAATGTCATGAGCTAAGAATACAAGAGAATCAAGCTAAGGTTTTGTTGCTTGAGCTTAGTTCTTGAAGGATTATCAAGTTTATGATAAGGTGAGTTCCATAGATAGTTTTCCCACCCTTTGGGATCATGTTTATGCCATGTTAGATTATTATGAAAACTATGAAAAAGTCTAGGGTTTTGTAAGATGATAGTTGCCCCTTTTCTTGCCATGCATACTAAATATGTTTATACTTGCCAAATGAATGTTTTACAAGTATTCTATGATCAAATATGTACCAATATGCTTAGAGACACTTGGTTTGAGGTTTTTGGGCTTAAAATACCATTTTTAAGTGTTCTGGACTGTCATAACTCGCCACAGCGAGCTAGAAGGCAGAACAGGGGGTCCTGCTCGCCTCCAACTCACCATGGCGAGCAGCTGCTCGCCTCCCACATGAATTTACTCGCCATGGCGAGCAAGTGGTGTCTTCAGGCACTGCTTGCTTGATCTGGCAGATTCGGTGATTTTCGTTCCAGATCTTTTGTGCAGTCTTTTATAAAAGTAAACCCCTCCAACCAAGGTCCTAAAGGATGATCAAAGAAAGGATGATTCTTATGATATGAAGCAATTATTAAGCATGTTAGTAAGGAATGGCATACGAGAGAATCATGTCATGAATGGGGTAGTAAGTTACTCAATAAGCAAGGGAAAGAACTAGAGCCTCGACCTAGTCGTCGAGAACTAACAAGTTAGCATGAATTCCTAGAATGATAGGACGTGAAGTATATTATCTTCGCACATGAACAAGATTAAGAATGTACAAGCATGAACAAGTAAGACTTTACCGCTAATCGGATCGATCAAGGTTCCGAGGTAAACATGTAAGCGTGAATAGGTTAATCCTATATGAACAACAAGACCATGATTAATGTAATGTGGGTGGCATGTCTCTTGCTATCCACATCAGGGGGATACAAGGGGCTCTCATTATGAGAACGATTCAAGCCGTAAGGGACCCGCATGTCACCGAGCACGCAAGACTATGATTATAACCGCATGTCGGTGCTCGTGTCTCTTGTTATCCACGTCAGGGGGATACGGGAGGTTCTCGACTCAAAAGGGGAACGGTTCAAGCCGCAAGGGACCCGCACGACACCGAGGGAGTTTGATGTACGTACATCGGTCATGATAGGATTGTTCTCGGGGTTACTCCACCTGGGGCTCTCCGTAAAATGAATCAAGATAATGATTGTTTGTTCAACGCTAACTTAATGAATGAACTTATGTACGACCATGCATGTTATGTTTATGATTATGTTCATGATTATGTAAGAATGATTCCATGCACGATTATGTTCAAGAACAAGAGCACTAGATGTTATAAGACAAGTATAAGGCATGGAATAGAGCAAGTAAAGATTATGATACCGGTGACGATCTTAGGTTTCCCCTAATCGTCCGGTTTAGACTCGTGTCATGATATGTTATGTTTAGGCCTCGATACGAAGAGCGTATTCTTGGCAATGCGGTCCTAGTTTCCCTTTGGCCGCCATGACACGTATAGGAAGTGAAGCCTATACAAGTAAGATGAACTTATGATGGGTCTAGCATGCACTACCGTCTAGGAAAGTATGACCACACACGTATAATTAACCGTCAGGTTGTAATGTAGATACGTGGTGACCGTAGGTTTCCCCTGAGGTTACCTATAGCCTAGGATTTAGGGGAACTCACTGAGACATTATGTCTCATCCCAATCCTTATTTGTTTCAGGTATCAGGTTGGACGTCATGGTAGTAGCCGGATGGATTTTTCAGCAAGAGCTCGTTCGTAACCGAAGCATGAAGAATATGGATCTCAAGGATGTATTTATTTTAATTTAGACAAGATATGATGTAGTGATATTGTACGAACGCGTTTTGTTGTATATAAATTCATTCGAAGTTTTTATGTTGTAAATTTTTAATGTATCCAGTACTAAACTAACGCACATGCTAGACTTTCTAGATACGTCTAGTATGGGTGTTACATTTGGTATCAGAGCAGGTCGATTCAGACCGTGCCTTGGGTCATTAAGTTACAACAATGGTAGTGGGACCATTGGGTTCCGGGTGGATGTTCTAGTTGTTGTTGTTAGTTAAGCCTGATCAACTCAATTTAACATTCGACGATTAGGACGGATGTCTGAGAGCTGAATAGGACGCAGGAGGAACGAAGTATGTGATGGAGAAGCACTAAAAAGTGTGAGTTCAGAAGTTTGATCGTGCCAAAAGGTGGCCGGTGAACTAAGCAAGTAGAAGTGTGAGTCCTCCGGGAATGTAAGACATGTTAAGAAGGAACGTTTCGACAATATCGGTTAAGATGTAAGCAATACTTCATGTACCCGTAAGTGAAGAAGTTGGATATATATATCTAAGCAAGACCAAAAGTTTCGGTAAGAGTTGTTGTTGGAACGGGTTTATGATATTCTGGAATGTCAGAACAAGGCTACAAGATAGTAACAGGTCGACATATGTTGATAGAGTCAGCAGGCTCTCGGGAATAGTATTATATGAATGATGTTAAGGACATGTATGTTTGGAAAGTTGCGTAAGTGGCAACGTAATGAGGTAAGCTAATCGTAGTGGAGGAAGTTAAGGATTCAAGAGAAAGTTTTATGTTATCAGGATTAAGGCATTGATTTTCGACGTGCCAAGAATTGTATCGAAAAAGGTTGATGTTGCCATGCATATGTTATAGAATATTTCACGATGATAGGAATGAATGATGTGCATTGTATACTTGAGAATAAGAATTTCATGCAAAGAATGTTTTCTGAAAAATAGAGTTGAAGAAGCTCACCAATAGCAAGCCTGGGACAAAACTTTTCGTTTTTATGAAACCTACCAGTTCGTTCCTATGGTTTGCAATGACTATTGGGGAGATGTCTTCACAATAATCTTTTATGTCACGAAAATCTTTTATGACATCAAGTAATGAATGCATATCATACCCTAAGATTTCCAAGGAAAAAGGCATCGGCAACCATCAACGAAATCGATACGGTTTAGGGTAGCTTTGGAAGTTAATGTGTTAAGTGTAACGCCCCGTTTTTCAGCACCAAAAATTGTGTCATTTTTTTTTAAAAGAATGAAAGAGAAAAGTGTTAAACCTTATTAAACACATGTTATAGATTTTTATTACAAAATAAATTAAAGTTTCCTTTTCGAAATAGAGGTCAGAGTTATATAGAGCTTTGTAAGACAAAAGAATATTTACAAGACACAATTACATCCCTACGCAGAGGGAGAATTTCCTATCAAAAGTATTCACTAAAATAAAAAGGACTCTTCAACTGATCTCTAACTCTATAATACATAAAGCTGGGTACTTGACCCACCAATGCTATCAAGCTTAAGGCTTTCTACCTACCAACTATGCGAGTGGTCTTGAGTACTTTACCGGTGATAGTGACCCGTCCTGAGGCCAGGTCAAATCCCTAGGACGTAGTAGTCAAGCAATTAAGGAGCTGAACTCCGTCGCCTCCGATGGAAGCGTCTCGAGAACCCATGGTGCCGTCATAATCTATGTCATATAGCCCACACATCCACTGAAAGGGTCACCATTTCCGAAAATAACAAATATAAAGATAACATGAACAGAGAAAGTATTATACAAGGATTAAAGATCGCATTTTAACCCTTGTATGGGAACAAGTAGAAAAATAAGATTAATACAAAATTTATTATGACTCGACTCCTAATGCAGTGCCTATATGTCAATGCATATGTTCCGGAATTAATACACCTCCGCAGAGGGTCGTGGCCACGCCACTAAGGAGATGAGTATCTACTCATCTATCAGACTCGATGATCCACTACGGGATAAGGTGGTTTTAAAACGCACCCCGTGCCACCTCTCCGGTGTGCACCTCGTGACTCCTCTCTGGTGGTCACGTAATTATGAATGCATGGACATAATGTTTTTCAATAGGTATATGGACTTCTAGTCACATGTTACAACTTAACTATACCATATTTGATCTTTCTCATGCATACATTTATTCATTCATTCACTTTGGAATTTACACAATGTTAAACACGTATGAAAAATGAGCAATTATACACAACAAATTAACATGTATAAGTATATCTAAAAAGTGGATAGGTGCCCTTACCTCGACTAGCTTTGTATCCAAACAAATTTGACCTTGTCCCTTTTATTTCTGTCCCAATAGCATTCACAAAGGTGATATTCCCAATTTTGTTCTCACACCAATAGCCCTCCAATTAAATGTTTTTATTTATTTTATTACTCATTTCTCCAAACTCTCACTCAAACTTTCTCACAATCTCACTTATCTCTCAAAGTTCAAGACACCGAAAATTAAGATAAGGGAAAAGAAACCAAAGCAAATGGAGAGAGATGATCAGAACTAATAGATAGCAGAAAGATACGACCCGGACTTGAGAGAGAGCAAGAAAATACGATTGACAATTTTCTACCCAAGAGACCGTAATTTTAAAGATTAAGAATAACATCAAGGTTTATTACGATTATTATTTTATTAAGGTACGAGTTAAAACTTTTAGAAGTTTATCTTTTTCTAAAATTAACTAACACTTCAAAATAATATTTTAACAAGAAAACCTTATTCTAAACCAACCTTGAGTTATAATAATTCTTAACGTTTTTATCTCTAAATTCCTACGAAAAGTTCAACGGAGTGTCTCATATGTTTTTACGTCGTTTCACAAACTTCTTTAATTCCATTAAAACTTAAACGTGCAACTAAAATTATCAACAACTTCATGAATATTATTTTTCCTAGTTGTTTAATTAAATAAGTTCATCCTTTAGTCATTTATTTATTCTTATTTTAAAGGACCGGGTACACATAATAAAACAATTATTTTTCTTAAAACACTGCCTTGAGAAAAATAAATCTAGCCGGTATAAATTTTTATTCTAATGTTCTCATCCTAAAATTAATAGTATCTTTAATTTCTAATAACTATTTATTTTAGTGACTAACTAACTCATTGGTTTTGGACTAAAAGTAGTGACAGAGGTATAATTTTAAGTTCTAAATTAAAGTCTTATTCCAGTTTTAGTTAACTAGGAATTACTAAATTAATGTAATTAAAACCATAACACTAATTACTAAATTAATGTAATTAAAACCATAACACTAAAAGACTAATTTTCTTTTAACGCAAAATAAATGACTTTTGCAATGGTTTTATAATAGAGTTTCGAAGACAAGAGAAATGTGGAAAGTCCACCAAAACGATGAAGTTGGCAGCAGCTACAGAGACAGCAGCGCGGCCCCCTTAGACTGGCGGAACACTTCTTGTGGTGCAAATAGTTTTAACGAGGAGGTGAAAATAACAACATAGAACTACATCACAGAATACAACAAAAGAGATATGAAGAAGGTGCGGTTATAAGGGTTTAACACACAAACCAACATCCTTACATTTTCCGGCATGGAGGTGATGTTTTCCGGCACGGTAATCGCTAAAGCAAGATCATCATATCATAATTTTTCTTCGTGGGTTTTGTAGGGAATATGAAGGAAAGTATTTTCATGGTGATGGTTTGAAGAAAATCAAAACTTCATAGGTCCATAACCAACTTAGTGTAATTAGAAAATTGTGGAAAAATAAAAGGAAAATCGAATCAGTAGATTCATTGGGTAGTTAGAAAAGATTAAACTTTTGTTTTTGCTCTTAAACTTCTTAAAAAAGGGACAAGAGTACTTGGGTGATTTCCGTAAAAAATATAAGGCATACAGTGGTAAGTTTGTAAAGGCATACATATATTTTTAATTAAGGTTAAGTGTAGAAATTCAATTTTTGAATCAATTCCAATTTAGAGTTTATTGAAATTCAAAGAACTAAAGGTTTATGAGTTTTCAATATGATTACTCCTTTAAATCAAAATTATCAAAGATTTGTTTTAGAAATCTCTAGACACAACAATATGATTATTCAAATATGTGTTCCAAATCACATGGCATGAATCAAAGCAAAACAAGAAAAATGGAATTTTCACCTTTTGTGGTGTATGTGATTCAAAAATAATCGAGCATGGCCTAGTTTCCATAGTCAGGATCATTAGTTCTTCATGAAATTCTGGGGATAGATCTTTATATGTTAGAGAAGCTTATGTCTAAAATTGAGTTGACAAATTCCAAGTATTTAAAGAGTTAAACTAGTTCATGCTTATGATTCTTTACCCATCTTGTGAGAATAGAAATCAAAATGAAGGAAAGGGTAGAGGTTTCATGAGTGATTAACTAGAGAGAAGAAAGAAGAGAGGAGGAAGAAAGAAGAAGAGAAACGTGAAAGAAAGAAAAAGAAGAAAGAAGAGAGAAGTTGAAGATAGGGAAGAGAGGGAGAGAGCCGTGACAAAAGAAAGAAAAATGAAGTGAGAGGATGAAGTGAAATGTTTGTTCTTATGGATTAGATATATATAATAATATAAGTGCCTCTCAAAATAAATAAATAACATAAGTAAATAGATATATATCATGAAGGTGCCGTGTGAGAAAAGGAAGAGGATAAGTGGGAGAAGATATTTTCTTTCTCAGCAAGGAAAAATCTTCATTAGACTATACTAGTTACATTTGGTTCTTCTTCGAGAAAATTTTCTATGGAAAAAATATTTTTATTAGATAAATCAATCATAAATAATTTTATGAATCTATACAAAAAATTTCGTATAAAACGGAGTTTGTTTTAAAAATTAAGCGCGGTAAAATTTCCGGTTGTCGAAGAGACTGAAAATTAAATTCTCGAGAAATTTTCTGAAAAATTTATCATGAGTCGCTATCGCGACAAAAACTACAAAATATTCTACTAGCAATAAAAATTCATCGTCGAAGGTATTATTTATTTTTATTTGATCATAAATTAAAATAGGCGGAGTAGCATAATATTATATTATTAATATTGATTTATTTTCTAAAATTACGGGTCTTACATTAAGAGTCAGGAGCGAGCCAAGATCAAGAGTATAGAAGTTCCGGCATTTAGAAGGAAAGTCACAGATGTTTATGCATGAGGTATGAAGTAAGAAGTTAAAGCGGTGCAAAGTTATGAGAAATCACAAGGTTCTCGGATTTTGTGGAATTATGACGTATCTCTCGAACCTATGTTTTGTTTAACGGACTTGCTAAAGCTCGATATGATGTTGAGTTATAAAGTTTAAAGGATTTTAGAAAGATTTACGTGTATGGGTGATTGAAGTTGACATTTTGAAAATTCATGAGAGATTTTCTAGGAACCGGTTTGCTACGACACTCGTAGAGCGGGCTAGACTTATTAGGGTCTAGATTTGATGACACGTATGTGTTATCAAACTCGTTCTATGATTGTAGAGTAACAACCGAGGCCTAAACTCAGTATTTATATAAAGAAGAAAATCATCAACGTCAATGACCCGTGCGCTAGTTTGTGAAGTTACCTTTAAAAGAAAAATCAACGAGCAAGCATTGGTATGATTAAGCAAAATATAGTATGCGAGGATGCAAAGGTACCAGGCTAGCTGTTCAAGGAAGATATGTTCGAGTGCTAGATGAGTTTGTTAAAGGAATTCGAGTTTGCTCGGAAACAAGTTCAAGTATGTTATGTATACCTCAGCAGGTAAATCCAACCAGCAAGAACGCAAGGTTTACCCCCAAGTCAAGTATTATAAGCATAAGATAAGTTATCATGAGTTCTGCTCTTACAAGGCAGTGGTAAAGACAAGTATAGGATTGTGACGTTGGTTGTAACATGGAAGATCTTGAGAATAGTTCAAGAAGTAAGTATTCAAGTGGTAAGCAGAAATGTGAAGTCTCAATCGTTCTAACGGATTAGAGTAATGGTTTAAGCTAACCGGTGGGAATCAGAGCAGCGCCATGGAAGCTAATCGATTAATCATGAAACATGGAAGTTTAGTATGAAAGAATATTCAGTTGGTAACACAAGTTTAACAAGAATGCATCATAAGACAAACGAGGAGTTCTCGATGTGATAAGTAAGGATGGATGCTTATTCAATTAGTGTTGGCTAAGGTAAAAGTTTTAAGTATGTGTCTTCACCTAAGTAAAATGAGAAAGACAAGAGTTGCCATATATGAATTGGTCAGGATGCATGAATGATGATAATGGAAAACATGTAAGATTCAGAAAGTTACCTTTCGTGACTCAAGTAAAGAATCGTAACATCAAGAATGATGACCGGTATTCGGAGGAGGTAGTAATGTTCAAGTAATACTTGAAAAGATTATTTGAAGATTCAAGTTTAGTGTTCCGAAGAAGAAGAACAAGTTAATGTCAAGAAATCCAAGGATTTCCTACGGATATGTAAACGGTTTTGCGAGTATGTATATCGATTTAAAAGGGAAGAACCCATCTTCGAAGTTAAGCATGTTATCAAGAAAGGAGATGCAACTCTTGAGTTTTATGCAATGAGCTTCATGCCTTTGTATACAATACTTGTTGAGTGAAAACGATACTTGTTAAGAAATGTTAACGTATGATTTATAACTTTTAAAGTTAAGATTGGTATTATGGAACTTGGGAACGATGCTTATTTTTTTAAACTCATGGAATTATACATTTTCGAAACTAATGAGATACGTCGTAAATAAACTCACTTAAGACGTACAAACTTCAGGACCAACTTGTCGTGGACAAGTTTAGGGCGAGTTGTAAAATCTTTTTCAAAATATAGAAACTCGTCCGGTGGTTCTGTGGTACCATTACAAATTCAGTTTTGGAAATTGTAAAATCTTTTTAGTCATGTATCTATTCGTTCCAAGAACTCGAATACCAGAGCTTAAGAAAATTTCTTCAAGAAAGACTCTAGAACACGTATCGTTATCATTTAACAAGAAGTGGCACTTGAAAGTATGCATACGTTGTAGAAACAACAATGTCCGTATGATATTGATATCTTACGGGATACATGGATTCGTGGTTAAGAGTGCTCAATGCAAGTGCAAATGGAATTACTAGAAAGTTTCAAGAGCGTGTGAACCACAACGTTGGTTATTAGATTGTCAGATGAAGTGGCAAGTTGATTTCACATCTTCATGTCAAGCTTCATGAGTTACCCTTTAATTCGGGTGCAATAAGATCTCAAAGAGATTGGAAGAATTCTTAAGACTCGAAAAAAGATAAGAGATTCGTGGAATCGTTTGTATGAGTAATGTAAGTAAGAGGCATGTGTCTCAAGGTATAGTAAGTAAACTGATGTATGAATTATATGTTTACCCGATAAGATTATGTATGCGTGAAAAGATGTTTTAATGTTGCAAGTAAGCATTGCAGGGCAAACCTGGTTTCCGGTAGGATTCCAGTTAAAAGGCAAATCATGAGTGTTCAAGTTTATGATAAGATACCTTTATGAATGGTTTATGTTAAGCGGGTAAGATACGAGTCCGAGACAATAAGTCTATGTGTAGCAAGGTAAGTTCCAAATCATGATATACTAAGATAACTCTAAGTTTGAGTGATATTAAGATCAAGAAGGCTATGTTCAGTTACATGTGGGTTAAGAAACAAGATGAGGACATGATACGATGAACTCTATGAATATGAATGTATAGAAAATGTATGGCTCAGACCATAGATGGTAAGTTTATGTCATGATGATTGGTAGACGATCTCAAAATTTCGAGGACGAAATTTTTTTAAGGGGGGTAGGATGTAATATCCTGCCTGTCAGCATCGGTATATTACCCGTGATCGTGCCAGAGGAATTAAAATCATGGAAAAGTAAGTTAATGGAAAATATTTTATGAGATGTCAGCTTTTTACGGGAAAAGTATCAGAGTTGTTTTTAACACGCTTGAGGCAAAGGCAAAATGGTAAATCCATGTGGAAAGGATATTTATATTGTTTTTGGAAGGAAAATATCTCATAACCCTTATCCTTTTCTCTCTCTCTCTCTCTCTCTCTCTCTCTCTCTCTCTCTCTCTCTCTATGTTGGCAAGAATTTCCCTCCTTCTCTCTCTCTCTTCTCCCACGCCTTTTCTCTCTTTCTTTCTCCAATCCTTCTCTAATTCTCATTCCATGGCATGCATATTTTTCTTGTTCCTCCATGATCCTCTAACTTATGGAAGCTTAGTCTTCTTTGATCCTTTATCTTTCCTCTCAAGAAGTGATCTAAGAATCTAGGGTTTGGTCTTGATCAAGAAGCTAAGGCTTTAGTTTGTTATTTTGGGAGCTTTTGTTGAACATGCTTCATGAGGTTGGTGAATCAAGCAAGAAACAACTATGGGCTTGGAATCAAGACTTAGGGTTTGGAAGATGGTGAGTGAAGATGATGTTGAAGCTTGCGATTGTTGATGACGATATTCGCAAGTGTACGAAATCGTTCAAGTAGTAAAATAAAACGGTAAGACCGAGTGTCGAACTCGAGGATCGCGTTATACTATTGAATTGTATTTAGACTTAATCGAACAAAAGGTTACGAAGTTGGTTTTTAGTGCAATAATTGAAATTGAACAATATAGAGATGGTTCAAATTAATAAAGAGAAAAGTGTTGGAGATGAGTTTTACTAGATGACTTATTTCATGTTATTAACCTAATTCTCATCATTGAGTTGACTCACTTAATTGCTACCGAATCCTCTATAAAATTCGTGCCCTAATTCCTTAGTGACAGAAACGTTGACTCTAAAATAAACACCTAATTCCTTAGTGAATTTTAAGATTAGAATCAAGCATGAACGAACAAGGATTCATAATTGGTTCCAAGGGTTTGTATCTATTCCTAGATTACAAAGGCAAAGATTTCTTATCTCAAGCGTTTATAAATTCCACTTCCGTATCACAATATAAACCGTAATTCAATTTATAGATGGCCAATCAATAAAAGCATTAAGAACAGAGATAAGAGAAGCAATTCAATGAAATTCATCAATAAATAAAATTAGGTCAAATAACAATCATGTTCATCTAGGGTTACTCATCTCCAACAATGGAGGATTTAGTTACACATAGCAGCTAAACAAAAAGAAAGAGTGAAAGAGAGATTACAAGAACAATTCATGAACTCTTCTTGATGAATCTCCTCCAATAGTGCTCCAAAATCCCTTTCCTTGAGTTTCTATGTCTTTTTATCTCCAAAAACGTGAACTCCTTAATGAGAAACACCTCTTTTCTATTTATAAGAAGCTAAAAATCGGCCCCCGAGTGCCTAAAATCGGCCCCCGAAGGCCGAAATTTCGTAACCAGAAGCAGCCAAATCGGCGCCCGAACCAGGAGGGTCGGGGCCCGATTTTTCCAGTAACTCCAAGCCTTCCTGCTGCTTGGAAATCGGCGCCCGAACCAGTAGAGTCGGGGCCCGATTTTCATTTTCGCTGGCAACCTGAATTCTTCAATTTTTTGTGCTTTTAGCTTCATAAACTTGATGAATTACCCTAAAAATTACATGGAAAGTGTCTACAAACATAGTAATGACAGAGAGTCATCACAACCCCAAACTTGCATCGTTGCTTGTCCTCAAGGAACACACTAAAAATGAAAAATAACAGTAAAGTAACACTTACTCCACCAAGGGTCATGTCAAAAGTTCACTCCTTAGTTAGCAATTGATGAGCTAACTTGCTTGGCAACATATCCAATCCACAACTTCTCGCAACAATATTGAAACAAGGTTCACACAGTCGACATGCAAACTACTATATTACCAAGACTTGAAAAGTTTCTAAGCATCAATCAAAGTCAATATCATGCACACACTTTTAAGGACTTTTTCGGTTATAACGGGGCTTAGGTTCGAGGTGGGATAATTTGGAAAGTAGGCTTAAGAAAAATGACTTGGAGTTAAGCATCATCCTACGGTTCTAAAAATAAAAACAATACCACAACAAAATTCAGGGACTAGAGATCATCAATATTGAATTAAAAACAACTGATCACTTGTTGTCATTATGCATTCATTCATTTTTTTTTTTTTTGAGCTGAATTTTTTAATGTTTCAGCTTATTTTTAACATGCTTTTCTCTTCTTTTTTTTTTTTATAAGACACACAAAATGATCTTCAATTCTCTAGTCCCCTTACCCCAAACTTAGAGTGTTGCTAGTTCCAAGAGCAACCCCAAACTTGAATTTTTGTAACATTGAAACACAATTTATGCATAACTCCAACAAAATTATTGGGACAATCCTATGGTCTCTAGGCTTGTAATGTGGTTCGTCACCGAAACAAGGGGTCTAATCCTAATGGCTCAACTTGGCTTAAACAAAGGAATAATTCAATATAAACTCAGGTTGGCTTCAAAGGCTCAAGGTACAAGCAATTTGCCTTAGTGTGCACACAATATAACCAATCAATAGCAGAGAAAAATCGCAAGCTCTAGAAATAGCATTCACATGGAAACACTCATATTTGTAAAAATTGAAAAATAAAATTTGGCTATGACCTTACAAGCTGAGGTTTCTGAAAGTTGTGGCTACCTAAGCATTCCGTCCGGCCGTACACTTCCCATTGAGAGATCCAATCAAGCAAACACCTCCTTTGAACTTTTGACAAACCATTGGCAGAATCTTTGTTCCTAAACTGGTACATTTCAAGAAAAGTGAATTCATTAATAATAAACAAACGCAGATGCATCACAAAATAGGGGACTAAACCATAAGTACCAAGACACTACTCAAGTTGGACTCCATACTACAGTTCATACTAATGAAAATAACAAAACAAATGACAGAAGTAAATACTGAAAGCGATAAAAATAGTAAATATCTGGGCTAGACAAGGTGCCCAAATCACTGATGTGCTCCGGATGACCCTCCTGGTCCTGAAGGTGGAAACGGGTAGTACATAGGCTGCGTGTTTGCATCAGGATGCCTCTCAGCTTGAATCCTAAAGTACTCCGCCCTAATGCGCTCCTCTGCTCTAGCTCCTCTCTGCCTCTCCTCTGCAAAATAGTTCTCCATCTCAAGTGGGCTAGCAAACCTGTCATAAGCATTAGTCCTTGCAACAGAACTCTGACGGTAAAGCTCAGCTGCCTCAATGAAAGGCTGAGGGAATGCTGGTGGTGGCATCCGATCTCTAGAAGAAATGTCCTGAGCCCAGTTTGCCATGGCATATGTGTACTCCGTGAAATAAGGTGGAAGACCCTGCTGCTGCACCTGTGGTGGAGGATCTTGCTCCATTGCCTGCTGCTCTTCTGCTTCCCTAAGCTTCCGGTCATAATTCTCCTGCTCCCTCTCAAAGCCTTCTAGCACCGAGTCTGATATAGGCCTCAAAGACTTCACATATACATCAGTGGGTTCAATCGGAACCTGAGCTTCCTGACACAATCTGTTAATCAAACAACAATGTCCCAAAGTATTCTTATCAGTACCAATCAAACTCCGCAAACTATCAATCATCAACTGAGCAACATCTATCTCTTCATCAGCTATCAATGCCAACAAAATAATCACCCGGTCTCTTAACATCTCAGCTGTCGACGAAGTTTGCTCAATGACCGTCAAAATAAATGACGCCCATGCCTTGTACTCCGGTAGCAAATCGACAGTGTTAATCCTCTGAGGTCTATCCAAACTTCCTATCCACCCCTTTCCATCTCTCATAAGCCCCTCAAGCAAACTATCCCAGCCAGTGCGACCTCGGAAAGTATCATATACCTGCTTCCGATACACAACATCACACTTCTCCACATCCCTCAGCCCAAGCACTCGCTTAATATCCCTCTTCTGATAACCAACCCTCTTCCCTCTCACATAAGTGTAACCATTTTTATGAACAAATGCATTTGCCAAGAATTCTAAGGCAATGCTCGAATTACTCTCCTCGGTCACCATGTTCACAATTCCTTCCCACTTTCTAGCTTCAATTTGCCACACAAAAACAGGGTGTTTTTCTAACTTATCCATAGCAATACCCCTTTCTTTGTTGAAACCCCTCTTCTTTATCAAATTATACCTTTCCTCCGCAATCTCCGAAACAAACCTTTGGTATGGTGGTTGAATGGGTGGTTGAGGTTGTGGTGGGCTAGGTGGTTGTTGAGAAGAGGTTCCGGTAGCTCTTTTCCCTCTACTTCTCTTGGTGGTGGGTTCTTGGGTTTGGTTCTTATTTTTGGCCATGGTTGTTGTTGTGTTTGATAATGGGTATGTGAATTTGGGAATATGAATTTGGGGATAAAGTGAGGGTTTGATGAAATTGATGGAATTTGGGTTTAATTTGTTGGTAAAAGCTTGTGGGTTTGATTGTTGATAATGATTTGTGATGGATTTGTGGTTTTTGGAAATGATTTTTGAAGGTTAGGGTAATGGGTAGTGGTGTTGTTGATGAAGGTTTATGAGATGGTGAGGTTAGAGATGAAGATGTGTGGGTTTGTGGTGGTAGAGAAAGGTTGAAGATGAAGTTTAAGTGTAGATTTATGGTGTGGGTAAGTGAGAATGATGAAGATGAAGATGAACCAAGAGAGGTTGTGGGTTCCTAGAGCAATTTTGGCATGGTAACACTACTTGTGGAAGTTAGGAAGGAAGAAGAAAGGTTGGAAAATATGTATAGGAGGGAAAAGAAATCGGCCACCCATGGGCCTTGGATGGGAAAATCGGGCGCCGACTGTGTAGTCTCGGGCGCCGATTTTTACAGTGGCAAAAACGCCACTCAGCTTCGCATAAATCGGGCGCCGACTGGGGTTGGTCGGGCGCCGATTTTGTTCTTTTTTTTTTGTGTGTGTAAAATCGGGCGCCGACTAGTATGGGTCGGGCGCCGATTTTTACAGAATTTTTTTTTTTTTTTAACATAAAATTAAAAATAATACCTATAGTGGGTTGCCTCCCACTCAGCGCTGGTTTAACGTCCTAAGCTTGACGGTCCACTTCTCTTCCTTCAAGTGGAGTGCAGCGGGATAGACTCGGTTGGACGTTCTGACTCTCCCCCATAGTATGGTTTGAGTCTCTGCCCATTCACCTTGAAAGTTCTATCAGAGTCTGGATCCTTCACCTCAATGGCACCGTAGGGATACACTTTCACAATTTGAAATGGACCGGACCACCTTGATTTCAGCTTCCCAGGAAACAACCTCAACCTGGAATTAAAAAGTAAAACCAATTGCCCTTCCCAAAATTCCCTATTTTGAATCTTTTTATCATGCCATTTCTTTGTTTTTTCTTTAAAAATCTTGGCATTTTCATAAGCGTAATTCCGGAATTCATCCAACTCATGGAGTTGAAGAATTCTGGATTCACCTGCTTTAGTAAGATCAAAATTCAGGAATTTGGTGGCCCATAATGCTTTGTGCTCAAGTTCTAAAGGTAAGTGACAAGATTTTCCATAAACAATCTGAAAAGGAGACATACCTATCGGGGTTTTGAACGCTGTTCTGTATGCCCACAAGGCATCATCAAGTTTTAGTGACCAATCCTTTCGGGACGAGTTCACTGTTTTTTCAAGTATTTGCTTGATTTGCCTATTTGACACTTCTACCTGGCCACTCGTTTGGGGGTGATAAGGTGTGGCAATCCGATGATGCACATTGTACTTTTTCAACAACGCCTCCATCTTTCGATTGAGGAAGTGGGTGCCTTCATCACTAATTAACGCTCTAGGTACCCCAAAGCGTGAAAAAATATTTTTCTTAAGAAAGGCAACCACTACTTGAGCATCATTGGTTTGCGTGGCCATTGCTTCTACCCACTTAGAAACGTAGTCCACTGCCACCAAAATGTACATCTTTGAGCATGAGGATGGGAATGGTCCCATTAAATCAATTCCCCACACATCAAAGATTTCCACTTCTAACACAGGATTTTGTGGCATCTCGTTTCTTTTTGAAATATTTCCTGTGCGTTGGCAGCGGTCACATTTCTTAACATAGGTGAAGGCATCTTTGAACAAAGTAGGCCAAAACAGGCCGGATTGTAGGACCTTTGCAGCAGTCCTATCCCCACTAAAGTGTCCCCCATAGCTGGAGTCATGGCAGTGCCACAACACCTTTTCTTGTTCATCTTCGGGGACACACCTTCTTAACAACCCATCAACCCCCCTTTTATACAAAAATGGTTCATCCCACACATACGACTTGCAGTCATGTAGGAATTTCTTACGTTGTTGGGAGTTAAAGTCAAGAGGAATAATCTTACCCACCATGTAGTTCGCATAGTCCGCGAACCACGGCACCATCGTAAAAGCTAAGATGTGCTCATCAGCAAAGAGGTCCTTGATAGGCCTCTCCTCTTCTGTTTCATCCATCTTCTCCAGGCGAGAAAGATGGTCAGCTACCGTGTTCTCCGATCCTTTCTTGTCACGGATTTCTAAGTCAAATTCCTGCAATAACAGTATCCACCTAAGAAGTCTTGGCTTAGATTCCTGCTTAGAAAACAAATACCTTAGTGCAGCATGGTCAGTGTAAACAATAACTTTAGACCCTAACAAGTAAGATCTAAATTTATCAAAAGCATAAACAACAGCCAGAAGTTCTTTTTCAGTGGTGGCATAATTCAGTTGTGCCGGATTCAGAACATGACTTGCATAATAAATTACATGCAACAATTTATCTTTTCTTTGACCAAGCACTGCCCCAACAGCTATGTCACTTGCATCACACATAATTTCAAAAGGTAGTGACCAATCAGGTGCAATGACAATAGGGGCAGTGATCAATTTTTGCTTCAAAGTATTAAAAGCATTCAGACACTCATCATTGAATTGGAAAGGAATGTCTTTGACAAGCAGGTTAGTAAGGGGTTTTGCTATTTTTGAAAAATCTTTGATAAACCTCCTATAAAAACCTGCATGGCCTAAAAAGCTTCGAATGCCTTTCTCATTAGTGGGAGGAGGGAGTTTTTCAATTACTTCAATTTTTGCTTGGTCAACCTCTATCCCCTTGTGGGAGATTCGGTGACCCAAAACAATTCCCTCTCTCACCATGAAATGGCATTTTTCCCAGTTTAGGACTAAATTAGCTTTTTGACACCTTTCCAATACAAGAGATAAATTATGCAAACAATTATCAAAAGAAGAGCCAAAGACAGAGAAATCGTCCATAAAAACTTCGATATGTTTTTCAAGCATATCGGAGAATATGGACATAACACACCTTTGAAACGTGGCAGGGGCATTGCATAGCCCAAATGGCATCCTCCTGTAAGCAAATATCCCATAAGGACATGTGAAAGCAGTTTTCTCTTGATCTTCAGGTGCCACCGCAATTTGATTATAACCAGAGTACCCGTCCAAGAAACAATAGTAATCATGACCCGCTAACCTCTCTAACATTTGATCAATGAAAGGTAGTGGGAAGTGATCCTTCCTTGTTGCTGTATTCAGCCTCCTATAGTCAATACAAACTCTCCACCCGGTGACTGTACGTGTTGGGATCAGCTCATTCTTCTCATTTGTAACTACGGTAGTCCCACCCTTTTTAGGAACAACTTGGACGGGACTCACCCACGAACTGTCTGAAATGGGATAAATGATACCAGCTTCAAGTAACTTCACCACCTCCTTTCTAATCACCTCTTTCATGACTAGATTTAGTCTTCGTTGTGGCTGCACCACCGGCTTGAAATTATCCTCCATCAGAATTTTGTGCATGCAGAAAGTGGGGCTAATACCTTTCAAATCTTCAATAGACCAACCCAAAGCACCCTTGTACATTCTAAGCACCCTTAACAATTTTTGTTCTTCAAGTTTGCTCAAGTTAGAACTAATGATGGCTGGGTACTTCTCTTTCTCACCAAGGAACACATACTTCAAGTGAGAAGGTAGTTGTTTGAGTTCAACTATTGGTGCTTCTTTTGATTTCTCTACAACTTCGTTTTGAGGATGAAGTTCCTCCCACCTAGTAGGGGTGCAACGGTTGTGGGATGGAGAGGCCTCCAACATAGCTAAGACTTCACCTTCTTTAGGATCCTCACTTTCTTGTGCAATTTCCGGTGGCAAGCTTAAGACTCTTTCAAGTGGTAGGGCTGGTATCTCTTTTTGGAGTTTTTCTTTCACAAAGGATTTGATCATGTCGACCCTATAGCATTTTTCTTTCTCTTCGGGGTGCTTCATAGCCTTAAGAACATTCAACTTCACCACCTCATCAAAGAATTTCAAAGTTAAAGTGCCATCTTCCATGTCAATTAAACACCTTCCGGTTTGCAAGAACAGTCTTCCTAGTATCAAAGGAATATCATCATCTTCTTCCATCTCAAGAACGACAAAATCTACCGGGAAGATGAATTTATCAACTTTCACAAGAACATCTTCAACTATGCCATAGGGAAATTTGTAAGACTTATCTGCAAACTGTAGAGTCATCCTTGTGTCTCTTACTCTTCCAATTCCCAACTTCTTATAAATAGACAAAGGCATCAAGCTCACACTAGCTCCAAGATCAATCAATGCCTTCTTAAAAGTTCTATCTCCAATGGTACAAGGAATCGTAACACTACCAGGATCTTTTAGCTTCCTTGGGATTTTTCTTTGTAAAACAGCACTACATTGCTCGGTGAGCATCACATCTTCATCATCAATTGTTCTCTTCCTTGAAAGGATGTCCTTCATGAATTTTGCATATGAAGGCATTTGTTGGAGAGCTTCAGCAAATGGGATGTTGATTTGTAGCTTTTTGAACATCTCGATGAATTTTGCAAAGCACTTCTCATCTTTTTCTCTCTTCAACCTTTGAGGATACGGCAGCTTGATTTGTGGCTTTGGAAGATCATCGTTCTTTTTCTTTTCTGGCTCTTCGACAACATGAGTATCAACAGTATCATGCACCTCAAGCTCCACTTCAATTAGTTCAGGAGATGAGTCACCTTCATCATGTTTAGCTTGAGATGATAGTGATTCATCCTTTTTCATGCTTCTTGTGGTAACCATGTTCACATTTTCATGATCCCTTGGATTGATTACAGTGTTGCTTGGAAGGGTTCCTGGAGCTCGTTGAGTGAGTTGTTGAGCAATTTGACCAACTTGAGTTTCAAGATTTTTGATTGAAGCCCTTGTATTCTTTTGAGCCTCTCTGGTTTCTTGAGCCAAGGAGTTCATGTTGGTAGCCATTGCTTCAATTGCTAACTCCCAATCCGCCTTCTTCGGTGCTTGGTTTGATGAACTTCCTTGATAACCCCCTTGTTGTTGATTTTGGGAACCACCTTGTTGATTTTTCCAAGAGAAATTTGGATGGTTCCTCCAGCCTGGATTATATGTATTTGCAAAAGGGTTATTTCTAACCTGGTTCCCTTGACTGCTGAGGTAGTTCACCATCTCCACTTGGGTTGCATCCATGGGCACATCACAATGCATAGTGAAATGAGGGCCAGCACACCAATCACATTTGACAGTGTTCATTTGATTCACCGGAGCAACTTGGGGTTGAATTAAGTTAAGTGCTGCCATTTTCTTTGACACTTCAGCAGCTACTGCATCTTGAATCTGCTTACCAGTTAGTATGCTTTGAGCATTTTTGAGCTCAAGTTGATTCAGATCTATGAGTCCTCCCCTTGTACCACCGGTTCTATCATACATCTCCATTTGTTCATTAAGTGCAACAGCTTCAATGATTTTGATTATTTGAGAGGCGGTTTTGAAATTGATGGAACCACCGGAAGCTGTGTCGAGAACTTGTCTAGTAGCCAGACGTAGACCATTACAAAACATCTGCATTTGAACCGTAGTATCAAAGTTGTGCTCGGGACATGCTGAGATTAACTTCTTGTACCTTTTATAAGCTTCTCCCAAGGACTCTCCCTCTTTCTGTTGGAAGCTGGAAATGTCTTGACGCCTCCTCACAAATAGAGCTGTAGGAAAGAATTGCTCCAAGAACTTATCTTCCATCTCATTCCAAGTTGTTATGCTACCAGCCGGTAAGGAGTCAAACCACTCATATGCATCATCAGTTAAAGTGAACGGGAACAGTCTCAATCTTTTTGCTTCCTCAGAGTGCCCTTGTACCTTAGCTGTCTCACAAAGTATCAAGAAACTCTTCAAGTGCTTGTTGGCATCTTCATTGTACTTCCCCGCATACTGATTCTCCTTCAACTCCCGCAACAGACCGGGATTGATCTCAAACTTGTTTACCGTCACAGGCTGATTAGTGATGGTCAGCCTGTTTCGGTTTCTGTCACGGGCCCCATAGTCTCCTAGAAGTCTTTCTTCAGGTGGTGGCGGTGGTGGCGGTTGTCCCTCCGCCATCTCTTCGTCTAACTGCTCGTCCGTGTCAACCTCTACTCCTCTGGTCCCTTCCTTTTCTCGAAGTTTTCGGAGTTTTGTTTCTTTCCGGATTGCTCGGCAGTACTTTTCAACTTCTGGAATAAAGGTAAGTTCAGCTGAGGGCTGGCCTCGCATACAAGGTTAGACAATGAGTGAGTACTAATTTTAAAAACAAAAATAAAAACAATAATTTTGTTGCAGAGCAAAAAATTTCAATTAAGAAAATAAAATTCAACAGTGATTTGGCAATCCCCGGCAACGGCGCCAAAAACTTGATGACGATATTCGCAAGTGTACGAAATCGTTCAAGTAGTAAAATAAAACGGTAAGACCGAGTGTCGAACTCGAGGATCGCGTTATACTATTGAATTGTATTTAGACTTAATCGAACAAAAGGTTACGAAGTTGGTTTTTAGTGCAATAATTGAAATTGAACAATATAGAGATGGTTCAAATTAATAAAGAGAAAAGTGTTGGAGATGAGTTTTACTAGATGACTTATTTCATGTTATTAACCTAATTCTCATCATTGAATTGACTCACTTAATTGCTACCGAATCCTCTATAAAATTCGTGCCCTAATTCCTTAGTGACAGAAACGTTGACTCTAAAATAAACACCTAATTCCTTAGTGAATTTTAAGATTAGAATCAAGCATGAACGAACAAGGATTCATAATTGGTTCCAAGGGTTTGTATCTATTCCTAGATTACAAAGGCAAAGATTTCTTATCTCAAGCGTTTATAAATTCCACTTCCGTATCACAATATAAACCGTAATTCAATTTATAGATGGCCAATCAATAAAAGCATTAAGAACAGAGATAAGAGAAGCAATTCAATGAAATTCATCAATAAATAAAATTAGGTCAAATAACAATCATGTTCATCTAGGGTTACTCATCTCCAACAATGGAGGATTTAGTTACACATAGCAGCTAAACAAAAAGAAAGAGTGAAAGAGAGATTACAAGAACAATTCATGAACTCTTCTTGATGAATCTCCTCCAATAGTGCTCCAAAATCCCTTTCCTTGAGTTTCTATGTCTTTTTATCTCCAAAAACGTGAACTCCTTAATGAGAAACACCTCTTTTCTATTTATAAGAAGCTAAAAATCGGCCCCCGAGTGCCTAAAATCGGCCCCCGAAGGCCGAAATTTCGTAACCAGAAGCAGCCAAATCGGCGCCCGAACCAGGAGGGTCGGGGCCCGATTTTTCCAGTAACTCCAAGCCTTCCTGCTGCTTGGAAATCGGCGCCCGAACCAGTAGAGTCGGGGCCCGATTTTCATTTTCGCTGGCAACCTGAATTCTTCAATTTTTTGTGCTTTTAGCTTCATAAACTTGATGAATTACCCTAAAAATTACATGGAAAGTGTCTACAAACATAGTAATGACAGAGAGTCATCAATTGTGCATGAAGTGGGTTCTTTATAGGCAAGAACCAAAGAGAAAGAAGCATAGGAGGAATGGAATGTCATGAGCTAAGAATGCAAGAGAATCAAGCTAGGGTTTTGTTGCTTGAGCTTAGTGCTTGAAGGATTATCAAGTTTATGATAAGGTGAGTTCCATAGATAGTTTTTCCACCCTTTGGGATCATGTTTATGCCATATTAGATTATTATGAAAACTATGAAAAAGTCTAGGGTTTTGTAAGATGATAGTTGCCCCTTTTCTTGCCATGCATACTAAACATGTTTATACTTGCCAAATGAATGTTTTACAAGTATTCTATGATCAAATATGTACCAATATGCTTAGAGACACTTGGTTTGAGGTTTTTGGGCTTAAAATACCAGTTTTAAGTGTTCTGGACTGTCATAACTCGCCACAGCGAGCTAAAAGGCAGAACAGGGGGGTCCTGCTCGCCTCCAACTCGCCATGGCGAGCAGCTGCTCGCCTCCCACATGAATTTACTCGCCATGGCGAGCAAGTGGTGTCTTCAGGCACTGCTTGCTCGATCTGGCAGATTCGGTGATTTTTGTTCCAGATCTTTTGTGCAGTCTTTTAAAAGTAAACCCCTCCAACCAAGGTCCTAAAGGATGATCAAAGAATGCATGATTTTTATGATATGAAGCAAGTATTAAGCATGTTAGTAAGGCATGGCATACGAGAGAATCATGTCATGAGTGGGGTAGTAAGTTACTCAATAAGCAAGGGAAAGAACTAGAGCCTCGACATAGTCGTCGAGAACTAGCAAGTTAGCATGAATTCCTAGAATGATAGGACGCGAAGTATATTATCTTCGTACATGAACAAGATTAATTATGTACAAGCATGAACAAGTAAGACTTTACCGCTAATCGGATCGATCAAGGTTCCGAGGTAAACATGTAAGCATGAATAGGTTAATCCTACATGAACGACAAGACCATGATTAATGTAATGTAGGTGGAATGTCTCTTGCTATCCACATCAGGGGGATACAAGGGGTTCTCATTATGAGAACGATTCAAGCCGTAAGGGACCCGCATGTCACCGAGCACGCAAGACTAAGATTATAACCGCATATCGATGCTCGTGTCTCTTGTTATCCACGTCAGGGGGATACAGGAGGTTCTCGACTCAAGGGGAACAGTTCAAGCTACAAGGGACCTGCACGACACCGAGGGAGTCCGATGTACGTACATCGGTCATGATAGGATTGTTCTCGGGGTTACTCCACCCGGGGCTCTCCGTAAAATGAATCAAGATAATGATTGTTTGTTCAACGCTAACTTAATGAATGAACTTATGTACGACCATGCATGTTATGTTTATGATTATGTTCATGATTATGTAAGAATGATTCCATGCACGATTATGTTCAAGAACAAGAGCACTAGATGCTATAAGACAAGTATAAGGCATGGAATAGAGCAAGTAAAGATTATGATACCGGTGACGATCTTAGGTTTCCCCTAATCGTCTGGTTTAGACCCATGTCATGATATGTTATGTTTAGGCCTCGATACGAAGAGCGTATTCTTGGCAATGCGGTCCTAGTTTCCCCTTGGCCGCCATGACACGTATAGGAAGTGAAGCCTATAACAAGTAAGATGAACCTATGACTGGTCTAGCATGCACTACCATCTAGGAAAGTATGACCACACACGTATAATCAACCGTCAGGTTGTAATGTAGACACGTGGTGACCGTAGGTTTCCCCTGAGGTTACCTATAGCCTAGGATTTAGGGGAACTCACTAAGACATTATGTCTCATCCCAATCCTTATTTGTTTCAGGTATCAGGTTGGACGTCAAGGTAGTAGCCGGATGGATTTTTCAGCAAGAGCTCGTTCCTACCCAAAGCATGAAGAATATGGATCTCAAGGATGTATTTATTTTAATTTAGACAAGATATGATGTAGTGATATTGTACGAATGCGTTTTGTTGTATATAAATTCATTCGAAGTTTTTATGTGTAAATTTTTAATGTATCCAGTACTAAACTAACACACATGCTAGACTTTCTAGATACGTCTAGTATGGGTGTTACAAAAGCACAAAGTTGCAGTCTTTGAGTAAGTGTGTAGGTAGGTATTTTAAGGAGCACGTTCTAACTTCAATGGTAAATTGGCCCTTAAAAATTTTCAGAGTAAAAGTGGTATAAGTTAGTGTGGGGGAATAAAAAGGATCAAGGTGAACAAGTGCCCAAAACTGGTTAGTCACCAAGACATTAACTAAATGATCAAGTGCCTAAAACTAGTTGATTACCAAAAGGGTCGAAAGCAAAAATAGGGGACACCACTGACTTAGGTTGGTAGGAGCTGCCCTCACTGGCCTCCCAGGGAAGATTTGATTAACCTAAAAAACTCGTATATAAGGGGACATCATTGACTTGGGTTGGTAGGAGTTGCCCTCACTGGCCTCCCAGGGAAGATTTGATTAACCTGAAAACTCGTATAGCTTCTGTAATTCCTTCTTTCCTTTAATTGTCAAATGATCAAAATGATTCACACCTCTCTTATATGAAATGAAGAAAGAACTTTTCTCGGTTGGTTTAATGTTGAGGTTACAACCTGTTTCCTCACAATATCTCTTACACAAGCGCAAGAAAAAGCTGGACTACACATACACTCACTTGAATTTTGTTGTTGGGTTGAATAGGTTCACGATTTCTGGATGCGGAAAATCCTTTTTTGGAAGTATCAACAATATTATATTTTGAAAATCCTAAAATTATATTTTGAAGGGCTCTGCAATAATCCCAAATTCCCTTAAAGCAGCAGCTGCAGTTTTGCCTAGTTCATCGAGAGCAATCACTCATAATACCCATTTGAACTTTATTTTATATTATTAATAACTTTTCAAATGATCAAAATGATTCCCACCTTTCTTATATGAAATGAAGAAAGAACTTTTCTCGGTTGGTTTAATGTTGAGTTTAGAACCTGTTTCCATATAATATCTCTTACACAGGCGTAAGAAAAAGTTGGACTACACACACACTTACTTGAATTTTGTTGCTGGGTTGACTAAGTTCATGAGAAACACTTGATGTTGTGATTAGTGTATGCTGAAAAAAAGCCTTGGAGGAAGCAAAAGTTTTTAATTTATGTTGTTATGTGGTTAATGTTGTCAATGCTGCTAATGTTTATGCCTTTTGCTTGAGGACATGCAAAGATTCATGTATGGGGGAGTTTGATAAGTCGTATTTTATATGGTTTTAAGTCTTTATTTTAATAGAATTCTGTTTGTTTAAGTTTCTTTTTAGAACTATTTTACTTAAAGTTTGTTTGTTTTAATTTCAGGATCAAATATGATGAAAATCTAGTCTTTGAGCAAAAAAATGGATTAAGATGCATGATTAAAGCATGTTTGAGAAGAAAGCTAAAAAGAGGGAAATTCTGCCATATTTATGTGTTAATTTGGTGCATATTTATGTGCAGATTTAGTACAATTATATGTTCTGATTTGGTGCAAATTTATGCGCCGATTTAGTATAAATTTATGCTCCAATTTAGTGCAATTTTATGTTGTTCATTTAGCTATAAATAGAGGAGCCATCAGACTTGTATAATTCATCTTTTGTTCTTTGGAATTCTTTGTGACAATTATTTCATTGAATAAAAGTTCTTATTTTCTCGTTCTTTATAATTCTTGTTCTTTACTTTCAGCTATTTACTCTTTTGTTTTTCTTATCCTTCTCCTTAATCCCTTTGTCTACGATGAACATGAGTGAGTAGATTTCTTTGTCTTGGGATTGTTGGATGAGTCTAATGACCTAATCCTATCAAACCAAGCCTAGAACCCTAATTTTATGTGAATCTATTTTCTAATCTAATCTCAACATTCTTAATTCATATTTCAAATACTAACCAAAGGATCAAACAAAGAATGTTAGTATTGGACATGTAAGATTAGACAAGGTTTACGAAACATGAGAATAGTCTAGTAAATCTTGAGACCTTAATTAAAAGTTTCGTTCTTAACGGGTTTCAATAGCAATCAACCATGAGAATAGGTGTGGTTGCTATTGAAACACACTCATTGATTTCAATAGGAACCTTGATATGCCTTAGAGAAACTTGTCTTTAGAAATAGATTTAACATAAAATTTCGTCATATGCTTGGATTCTGAAAGATTTGTCATTATGATGAACCAATAATCCCGAGGCGCTTTTTATTATTATTTTTACATCAAACAATTTGCAAAAATTAAAACTTTAAAATCTTTCAGCTAATCCTAAATTAAAAGAGAATCATAATTACAAACAACTTCCTGTGAAACGATAATTTTTACTACTTTGATAAAACCATGTGCACTTGCGGATTTAACACATCAACTTTTAAATTATATTAACATTGTATAAATTGTTATGAAATTGATCCTTAGCATTGCAAGATATTATAAAGTATACAAGAATAGAGAGAAAGAAACAAAGAGAGAACATAAGAGTGTTTTGTATTACTTCACAAGTGTGTCTTTACATGGCAATGTAGGTCCTATTTATAGGATACGAAAGTTGTAACTTTCAATTACATGAATAGCCATGAGACTAAATATCAATAAAGTCATTTAGTCATAGTAGTTAAGGAATATAGAAGGTCTAGGGACAATGGACATCCACATCATATTTTCATTTATTCATAACACTCCCCCTTGGATGTCCATGAAGGATGTGCCTCATTAAAACCTTACTAGAGAAAAACCCAATGGGAAAAAAAAATCTAGTGAAGGAAAAAGAGTACAACAACCTTTTGTGTCTTAATCTGCCTCATTAAAAACCTTACCAGGAAAACCCAGTGGGATAAAACCATGGTTAAGGGAAAAAGAGTGCAGAACACATTTTTGTCTCCCCCTCATAAAGGCAACGAAGAAATTTCAATAATCTTTTATACTGGTTACTCAAAATATTTACTTGGCGGTGACTCTGTAGAAAGATATGATCTATCTCCATACTCTTCTCCAAATTAGCGGCTCATGAGATATCTTCATATTGGGTTGTTGAAAGAACCTCCTTTTAAAATTGGAAAACCGAACCCACTTGTGTTGACCTAGTGGTATTAGCTTGGGACCTGGGAGTGTACTCCTCCTCAAGGTCTCAGGTTCGATTCTCTCTGGTGCCAATTTGAGGGGGTTAGTTTAGCTTCTTCAAAAAAAAAAATTGGAAAACCGCAAGTTTCTTGTAGGTATAAAATCATAATCTTTAATGAAGAGTATTCTCCACTTCCTTGATGTGGTGTTAGCATTTTCGAACGATTGAATGATATTGTTCTTTCTCTAAGGTACAAATTGTATGCTTGACTTTGCTGTAATATCTGTATTGACAAAACTAAAATACCACGATATATAAAGAATAAGCAAAATACAATAGTGTCCTCACTTGACCAATTCAAGTTGTTTATAATTTTCTTGAGGACATGATCTTTACTCACATCAAATGACATCACGATCATTCTAATATATAATCAATTAGATTTGTCCATATCAACATTTATATAATAACAAATTTTAGAATATCTTCAGGATTTCTAATATTTTATACTATTATCATAAAATCGATTATAATGAATTCATTTCAAATTCTTAAAATGGACAAATGATGTCATCTTTTCAATAATTTTGATAGTATGTATTATGCAAATGAAATCCTTCAGGGAGTTTCATATATCACTATCAAGTGAGTCATATTGTAACACATCTTTCATACAATTTAAGCCTTTCATGTGCTACTGAACTTAATCAAAAAAAATCTTGAATTCACTTCAGGTGAATATGTCTTTAAAGAATATATGTCTCTTAAAAATAAATGGTAAACATTGACCAATTCACTTCAAGTGAACATATCAAATTTATATATATATGTATTTTACCATTCTAATTCCCCTTTCGCGGGAAAAATCATATATATCCATTTAACTTCACATCTTCGAGTGTGTGGACTACAGGTCCAAAGAGTTTGATTTCACTTGAATTCACATATAGTGCTATATTATATTCAAAAAGACGTCGACGTTGACTTCATTTCGGTTCCATCTCATTCCATTGAGATCTTTCTTTCATGACATAATTTATCAATATTTCATAAATTTCAGGTACCTGATTAGTTCTTCTGGAACAAATAAATCAATTATGTCAGAAAACACTTTCAGTTTCTATATCCTCGTTTGGGTTATCATTCCTTTAAGCTCTTTTTCTTATTCGAGGATTTTTATATTTGGAACCGATTGATCTACCATGCTTCAGGCACAGTTGAGACTCATTTGCATATTAGATTATCCGACAAGAACATATATTTCATTTGGAGCATTAGCAGCTGGTATTTGATTTATTTACCTTTGCAAATGAGTTATACCTTGAGGATCAAGACGAGCCAATAATATTTCCTTTCAAATAATTTATTGAACTTCATATTCACATTTTCAGCTGCTTAATATTATCTCCCCCTAATATTGGGAAAACTAATCCATCAATTGATAATCAGCCTACTAGGCTGTAAATAAGTTGGCTCAATACAGTTAATGATAGATGGAGATTCATATCAAATATTTTTTCCCAATATATTGGAGCAATTGTGATATACACAACACATCCAAACATCCACTTAGATGAGAAATATTAGGTTGTTAACCTAAAACCAATGATAAATTAAGGGGAGTAACTTATATATAGTATTGTGTTGGCTTGATGCGAATCAATATCTCAACAACTTGTTGATTCCCAAAATTTAGTTTATAAGACATGGTCTCATTACCAAAATAGAGTTTATAATGCATAGTCTGATAAGTATTAATTATACAATTAACTTTAGACGTCTAAAGAATGGATCTTCAAGTCCATTTTTATTTCTGTCGGAAAAAAAATAGTCCATTTTTATGAGCATATGCTACCAGTTATTCAATATCAATTGACAAATGATACTTATCAAATGCTTTCTGAAAAGATCTTAAAATAAACTCTTAGTCATAATTTGCTGACATAATAATCTCACAAATTTCTGGTTGTGGATATACATGTGATCATTTAGTTAAAATATCCAAGTGATTTACATGATCATTGTATTAATTTAAATATCACCTTATATAAGTGAGAGACTCATTCTTATTGTCAACTTTCTATGGGAACTAGTAACACAATAGTTACAAGATTGAAGAATCTTCTGGCTCTTCAACATACATCTAAATTTTTTTTCTTCAACTAATTTATGCATCATAATAGATCCGGGATAACCCAACCGGTCTTGCCAACGATAAATTTAATACAATTTGTAAACTTCTGGTTTACAATAATACGTGCTTCCATTGCACTAAAAATATAATATGTAAACTTCTGGTTTACAATAATATGTGCTTCCATTGCACTAATATAAGTGCAGTATAAATCAAGATATAACCATTTTTTTTACTACACTTATTTTCTCTAGAGTAATCTCATAATATAGAGATATTTAACCTTTTTTTTCTTCAATATGATATCCTTGAAACGTATTAAATTTCTATGAAATTAGTTTCGTATAATGTTCTACTGGATATCATATAATGCATCTCAGTACGTAATTCTATTATTTATTTATTTTGGTAGTGAATTATATTATTTCATATAACAATATATTTTCTCTTCTGGAGCCTTCTATAATTTTTATAGTGTCAAATATAATATTAAAATTAATTTCACAAAATACAATATATTTGCTCTTCTGGAGCCTTCAGTAATTATAGCATCATTTGTAGTCTTTCACAAAACACATCTTTCGTTCACAAACAAAAATCCAACAAAATATACATAAAATTATTGTGATCCTTAGTGAGGTCAAGTTCTAGGAGAAATACTTGCTTGAGACCTCAAAATATCATAGACATACTTTTAGAAGGAATTAGTACTACAAAATTCATATATAGTTCTCCTGCCAACTAACAAGGTTCCCAATTCAAAATAATATTATTCTTAAACTTAATATTTTCAAAAGAAATAATAACATCACATTCACAACCACAATAATTAAAATTTCATTGGAAAAGCAATTATATAGAGCATAATACCAAAAAAAAATAATACGTGGAGCACAAATTATAAATATCAAATATGTAAAGATATGACATTACCTTTAATTTCTATGTCTTGATCATTTCATCATTGATTGTACTCTTACGTTAAATCACAAATGTGTGATTTATCGGCCAAAATTTCTTTGATATTGTTTTCGTGATTTTGCTACTTCGGGAACAAGAGGCATAAATAATTTTTCTTTTCTTAGAATTTATACTAAGATCAAATAGATCTTATCTATTTGAATTGTGGTCAAGAACTCTACAACCATCTATGAACAATAAGCAAGTAAAATCACAATTTTTTCAATCCTTCAAGGATGATTTAATATTAAATCTCAGTTCTTCAGGAACTATATATATTTCAAATCTTCATAACAATAATCAAGAAAATTCTTTATTTGAGCGAGAACTATATTAACTCTTCGAGAACTACATTACATTCTCAACATGTAACTCTTCAATACTTTCATTTTAAAAATTATACAAAGATAAAATAGATTAGCTATCCTTCGAGGATTCTTGATATTTAAATATTTAGTTCTTCAAGAACTATATACATCTCAAGGGGCATAAATAATTTTTCTTTAATTTCTTTTGTATAACTTATACTAGGATCAAATAGATCTCATATTTCAATTGTGAATAAAGATGTAGTTCTTCAAGAACTCAACTACAAACCTCTATCGACAATGATAAAGAAAAAGTACAATTATATTTTATCATTCATGAATGTTTGATGTTAAACCATTAGTTCTTCTAGAACTATATCTCAAATCTTCATAAACAATGATAAAATTCCTTGTTTGGGTGATCCTACAGGGATGCTTTAATATTTATAAAAATAGTCCTTCATGAACTTATATTACACATGATGATCAAGACCAATTCATTCTTTACGCAATCCTTCAGGGATTATAAATATTAATTCACCTTTTATTTATTCTTTGAAGCGATTCAATTGATTTTTACAAATTGGAGTCACGTGAGTACTATCATATTATGAAAATCCAAGAAAGAATGATAAGCTACGAGGTATCACCAAAATAGTAAAAAAAAAATCATTGATAAGATTCAATAGCAAGTTTTAATCCCAATTCAATACTGAATCTAAATAATGATACATAAAAAAATAATATTTGGTATGAGAAATGAACCGATATCACTTAATTAAAACTGAAATTTATCATTGGTTTCTTTAACGTGATTATTATCTAATGATGAATGCACTTTTGATTACTGCATATGCACAACTTATTCTAAATGTATTTCACAGAAATGGTCACATTCAATAAAATTTCCCCTATTATACATCTGCATACATGAAATGGGACAGGACATATATATTTCCAAGGAATACAAATCTTGGATTGTAAAGGAAAGCAAAACACGCAGCAATTGGACTGTAAAAGCAACATACACTATCTTCACATAGTATCATGCATACAAGTTTAAGCAAGTTTTGCATCTATGATCTATGAAAAAATCTAAACATAAGAAAATGGCAGCACCTTCAAATAAGGTGGTTCATTCACAACTCACGTTAATTGTAAATAAAAAAATTGAGGAAATTAATTTGAAATCACGCTTATAAGAAAATCTAGCTATCATGAACATTACCTGTTTCCCTCATGGATTCAAGTGATTGCTAAATCATTGTCTAAAACCATTAGACACTCAAATTGCTCTGGTAGAGATCGTGCTGATAACGTGTTATGAAATTGATCCTTAGCATTGCAAGATATTATAAAGTATACAAGAATAGAGAGAAAGAAACAAAGAGAGAACATAAGAGTGTTTTGTATTACTTCACAAGTGTGTCTTTACATGGCAATGTAGGTCCTATTTATAGGATACAAAAGTTGTAACTTACAATTACATGAAGAGCCATGAGACTAAATATCAATAGAGTCATTTAGTTAAGGAATATAGAAGGTCTAGGGACAATGGACATCCACATCATATTTTCATTTATTCATAACATAAATGTTTATACAATGACACATCTGAACACTTCAATTTATTTAAGCACTTTTTAGTATATATATCCAAACATAAAGAGCTTATACCATAAGCTCTCATGCTATAAACTCTTATGCTATAAGCATTTGTATTAGTTGTTTATCCAAACGGGACCTTAATATTTATGACCCTTTCACTGCCTCACTTATAAAGGGAAAAATGTGTGCACTGCAGTTTATTTAGAGGCAGTGATAAATATTAAATAGCTTAATTCAACACCCTTGGAATAAAATTGTTTGTATGGCTATTGATTTATAGAGGATTTGGGCATTCAACGGAAGTCTTGTATTTTTCAGTATGTAAACTTGAGTTTTTCCAACAATTAGTAATGTTTTACTTGATTTTACTAATCAAGTTTTGTCTCATTGATAATACATCTATTTGTTAATGGTGGTAAAGGTCAATCGAATGTTATTACTTTCGATCATGATTGCCTTGCCTTCCTAAAGGAGGTGAAAAAGTGTACTCCCTCCTTCTCCAAATTTAAACAAAATTGATGTATTAGCAAAATTTGGACCTAATTAATATACCAAGTTTCTTTAACCCAATTTTTCTTAGGGATCAGTATATATTTGTCGCAATTATGAGTCGTGGTTTTATTCCTCCACCACTCTTTAGCTAGAGGCAACTGCAAAACATAAAAGTCATGCACTACATAATTTTTGCCCTAGCTAAAGGCAACAGAAAAATTGGTGTACATCTTTTTGTCATGACTGACCATGAGAAAATTCCAACTCAAAAGATCACCTCATTAGATAAAAGATATTTATAGTTTTTGTACTACATTGAACATTTTTATCACATAACATTGTCAATAAGAGTTGATGTCCATGGCAATTTTCACTTTAAAATGAATTTAGCAGGTTGTATTTTACCATGCAAAGAAAAACTCTAGTCATGGACAAAAAGGTTTCCATAACTCACTCACTTTAAGCAAAATAAGTTGTTATAGCTTTAGACATATATTTCAATAAGTTACATTGTCTAGATAATGTGTTTGGCGTCAAATTTGCAAATAATTAAGATAGACTCAATCAATCAATAAACAGAAAAGTGACTCCACAAATAAAACACCTGTTTTTTTTTTTTTTGAAACGGAATAAAACACCTGTTTTGATACTTTTATTTTCGAAAACTCAATATCCAACTCAAAGACCAACTTTGTTCTGATACTTTCCAGGAACACAGATGAAATAGACACAAATTCTGCTAAAACTCTCCTCGGCTGACAAAAACCATGCCGAACAAAAGCAGATCTGACAGCAGCAATATTGTTCCTTCATATCTTTCAAAAGGCTACACTACATATGTGCAAAAATATAGTATTCTTAAAACAAACACATCACAGTAGTATGATTGCATACTCACTTAAACTAGCAGTTGATTTTAAGAAAACATTATGAAATTTGCATGTGCAGCAGTTAGAAACAGATGTATTAACAAACAAATTAGTGAATTGACATAACATCTAAATCCTTATTCCAATCTTATAAATCAAACCAGCACCATCTAATTCAATGTGTGATTTTGAACAATGTAAAATGGTAATGCATGATAAAGAACCATCAACTCAAACTAACAAGCAAATGAAAATAACATAACAAATTCTAAAAGGGGCAAATTTCATTAATTAAAAATGATCCATGAAGTCCACAACAGTCATAACAAACATCAAATACAATAAATATAAATTAAAATAAAAGTTGAGATTGAATCTCATGCTCAAATGACAGGACATAACATCAACATCCAACTCCTAGCTTTAAAATCAAGGTGATATCAAACTCTCAATGTAGACTTTTGATTTAGACCAATGCTCATTTGGAATCTGGAGACTATTTATAGTATTATTTAAATGGATATCAAAAACAAGCCATTTCGTGTTAGGAAACTCGTTAACCGAGAGCAGCACATGGTTGTCATCCTCTGAAATGTATATTATTGTGGCATCGTCATGGAATAAATGAGGATTGGAAAAGCGAGGAAGCCGGATCAACTTAATCCAAGACTCTTTGTTTCCATATTCCTTCATAAGCCAAACATCATTAAAACAATAAGAACGAGAAAATACACACAAGCAATCCCTCATCGTACCCAAGGTCAAGTCATCCGTAATTCCATAGTTAGGTTCTGGAATCTCTTGGTAACACTCTTTTCCCAAATCAAGTGAAACAATGGCACTCGAGAAATTACCAGACATAGAATAAGCAAACCAATTAGCAGTGCCGTTGACAATTATTCCCGGATGATTATGAGGGAACAAAGAGGGGAAATCCTTAATCCTTCTCCATGAATGTGTGCCCAAAGCGTAAACTTTAACTTGAGTTTTGCAACCATTTGCGTGAATGCCATCATATCCAAAATCATAGGAAAATACAGAAACAACCTTGTAATTATGAATGAAAGGATCATATCCAAAAGCATATCTAGTGTAACCATTTTTATGTGGAATTTCTAAACGAGGTAATTTCTTTAATTTTCTAATGGAAGGGTTCCAAAGAAAAGCACGACGTTGATCAATTGCGAAACAAAGGAGACCATCGCAAGAGGCAATGAAATTATTGATATCTTTTGGATGAATGGAAGAATACTCGAGTTGCCTCGGAAAAGTGGTGAAAATAGAGTCGAGTTGAAGATAATTGAGTGGATAAGACATTACATTTACCTTTCCTAATGGGCTCCATGTGGTTTTGATGAGGTGTTTGCGTTTGGTTGATAAGCTAAGGTGTTTTTTGGCGAATTTGAGATCATTCGAGATTAGATTATTCCATGACTTGCAGACGCAGCGGAATTGCATGAGGAATTTGATGGGCAGTCTGCACAGGATTTCAGTCACAAGATCCAACGGAATATGAGTCACCCGTGGCTGGTGAAGTCGCTGCCTCTTTGTGGTGGTGGTGGTAGTTTCCTCCATTGTTTATTAAGTTGAGGGTTTGTTTTGATAATCAGTCGCTGCTGTCTTTTGGTGGTGGTCTATCAGTGAAAGAAATTTGTTGCGGGACTTGTGTTTTATAGGGTTGCGGGATTTGTAATTTGTAACAACTTGTGATTTCCATCCGTCAGTTATTTATTACTTTTTTATTTTGATTAAAATTATTTTCAACTTAAATAAATTATCTATACTATATATAAAGGAAATAGAAAGATTTTGGGAGATTTTGGGTTCGCTTCTTTGTTATTCGAATTATACTTTTAAACAAAAAGATTTATAACAATTTTATATTGTTGCTTTATTAAAAAGATAAGAATTTATTTTATATTTGTTATATTATTGTTGTCATTGAAAAAGATAAATATGATTTGTTAAGTTTGTTACATTTGAAAGTCACAAATATGTATAATTTTAATCTATATCAAAAAAATTGTATAAGATATTGTTTGTAATTTACACGCAAAATATCGTTAACAATCTACACACGTTAGCGCAATAAAAAAAGCAAAAAAATGGGCACTTGTGTGCCTGTCTCTCCGCTAGTATATATAAAGAAAACACCCTCTTTTGGCTCTTTTGGACTGACTTTTTCTCCTTCTAAAATTACACCCGACTTTCAATACAAATAACACATATAACAAATAGACAAGAGTAAATTCAAATATTAAAAAAAAAAGTAACAAATTGTATATGTCCTTTTTTTCTTATAATTATATTCAAATATTAAAACAAAATGTAACAAACATTTCCTTATAATTAAAAAAAAGTGTAACAAACATATATTTATTTTTTGGTTACCACAAATATATCGTGTAACAAACGCGATATTAGAATATGTTCAATTTTTTCCTTTATCCTAAAAAAAAAAGTGTAACAAACTAGATCAAGTAT
Organism: Medicago sativa; assembly: GCF_051527215.1. Taxonomy (NCBI): domain Eukaryota; kingdom Viridiplantae; phylum Streptophyta; class Magnoliopsida; order Fabales; family Fabaceae; genus Medicago; species Medicago sativa. Next base: position 53,748,504 of record NC_140749.1, read on the forward strand.
ACGTCACTATTACTATAATCAATAAGAAAAGGAAAATTATCATCGGTACACTGAAATAAAATATTTTCAAATGAGAAATTGGAGAGTAAAATAGTGACTCTCATATTCATCCCCTAAAAGGTAAGTCCTCTCAATATATGTCAGATAAAAATTTATTTTTGGATAATTGATTATGGAATCAAGTTGCCAAAATAAACTTTTGTTTATCTTTAGGTAGAAATTTTTTTTCTCTACCTAAAGGCAACAGAAAAATTGCTGTACAACTTTTTGTCATGACTGATCATGAGAGAATTCCAACTCAAAAGATCAGCTCATTAGATTAAAGATATTTATTGTTTTTGTACTATACATTGAACATTTTTATCACATAACATTGTCAATAAGAGTTGATGTCCATGGAAACTTTCACTTTAAAATGAATTTAGCAGGTTGTATTTTACCATGCAAAGAAACACTCTAGTCATGGCCAAAAATGTTTCCATAACTCACTCACTTTAAGCAAAATAAGTTGTTATAGCTTTAGACATATATTTCAATAAGTTATATTGAAGGTTTTCTTCTTCCTAATGCTAGCTATGGTTTTAGGGTGGTACTTTTGTTTTGTTTACATGATAATTGTTGCTTTTACATTTTTTAATGATTTCTTCCTATATAAGTACTATTGTCTACCTAATGAGCTTGGCGTCAAATTTGCAAATAATTAAGATAGACTTAATCCGAAATAGACACAAATTCTGCATATATGCAAAAAAATAGAAGACGCCAATCCGACACTGATAACAAACTGCTAAAACTCTCCTCGGCTGACAAAACCATGCCGAACAAATGTAAATCCACAACATCCAACTCAGACAGCAGAAAAACACAACAACACATACTCTAAAAATGAATTTTCCTTCTTACTAGCATAACCTGATCAAAAATAGCAGCAATATTGTTCCTTCATATCTTTCAAAAGGCTACACTACATATGCGCAAAAATTTAGTATTCTTAAAACAAACACATCACAGTAGCATGATTGCATACTCACTTAAGCTAGCAGTTGATATATTTCAAGAAAACATTATGAATTTTACATGTGCATCAATTAGAAATAGATGTATTAACAAACAAATTAGTGAATTGACATAACATTTAAATCCTTATTCCAATCTTATAAATCAAACCAGCACCATCTAATTCAATGGGTGATTGTGAACAATGTAAAATTGTAATGCATGATGAAGAACCATCAAATCAAACTAACAAGCAAATGAAAATAACATAACAACTTCTAAAAGTGGCAAATTTCATTAATTAAAAATGATCCATGAAGTCCACAACAGTCATAACAAACATCAAATACAATAAATATAAATTAAAACAAAAGTTGAGATTGAATCTCATGCTCAAATGACAGGATATAACATCAACACCCAACTTCTAGCTTTAAAATCAGGGTGATATCAAACTCTCAACATAGACTTTTGATTTTACCCAAATCTCATTTGGAATCTGGAGACTATTTATGGTATTATTTAAATGGATATCGAAAACAAGCCATTTCAAGTAGGTAGTGTCGGTAACCGAGAGCAGCACATGGTTGTCATCCTCTGAAATGTATATTATTGTTGCAACGTCACGAAAGTTACGAAGATTAGAAAAGCGAGGAAGCCGGATCAAAATCCAAGACTCTTTGTTTCCGTATTCCTTCATAAGCCAAACATCATTAAAAGAGTATGAAGGAGAAAATACGCACAAGCAATCCCTGAGGATACCCAAGGTCAAGTTACCCGTAATTTCACAGTTAGGTAGTGGGATCTCTTGGTAACACTCTTTTCCCAAATCAAGTGAAACAATGGCATTCGAGATATTATCAGACACATTAGAATAAGCAAACCAATTAACTGTGCCGTTGAGGATAATTCCCGGTTCATTATTAGGGAACAAAGAGGGGAAATCCTTAATCCTTCTCCATGAATGTGTGCCCAAAGTGTGAACTTTAACTTGAATTTCGCAATCATTTGTGTTAAAGCCGTGAATGCCACTTTTCTCAAAATCATAGGAAAAAACAGAAACAACCTTGTAATTATCAATGAAAGGATCATAGCCAAAAGCATATCTAGTGTATCCATTTTTAAGTGGAATTTCTAAACGAGGTAATTTCTTTAACTTTCTAATGGAAGGGTTCCAAATAAAAGCACGATGTTGATCAATTGCGAAACAAAGGAGACCATCGCAAGAAGCAATGAAATGATTAGAATATTTTGGATTAATAGAAGAATACTCGAGTTCCATAGGAATAGCGGTGGAAATAGAGTCGAGTTGAAGAGGATTGAAAGGAAAAGACATTACATCTAACTTTTTGACGGGGCTCCACGCGGTTGTGATGATGTGTTTGTGTTTGGCTGATAAGCTAAGGTGTTTCTTGGCGAATTTGAGATCATTGGAGATTAGATTATTCCATGACTTGCAGACGCAGCGGAATTGCATGAGGAATTTGACCGGCAATCTGCACAGGATTTCAGCCACAAGATCCAACCGAATATGAGTCACCGATGGCAGGTGAAGTCGCTGGCTCGTGGTGGTGGTGGTGGCTTCCTCCATCAGTTATTGAGAAGAAAAAGCAGCGGCGTTTAAGTAAAAAGTGGTGGTAGTTTCCTCCGTCACTGAATGAAATCAATGGCGGCGTTTTGAGAGTCTAGGGTTTGTTGCGGGACTTATGTGTTTATTTTTATAGTTTGTAATTTGTAACAACTTGTGATTAAAATTATTTTCATCTTAAATAAATTATTTATTACTTTTTTATTTTGATTAAAATTATTTTCATCTTAAATAAATTATCTATACTATCTGGTGCTATATATAATAATCTATACTAAAGGGATTTTGGCTTCGCTTTTTTATTATTCCAACTATACTTTTAAAAAAAAAATACTATAATAATTTCATATTGTTGGTTTATTAAAAAGATAAGAATTTTTGTTATATTTGTTATATTATTGTTGCCATTGTAAAAGATAAATATGGTTTTTATTTTTTCGGTGGTCAGATAAATATCGCAAGAAGCAATTATATTATAAGCTCTTTTCATAAGTTCAAAGAAATACAAGGAGAAGATGGAGACTTTACAAAAAAAAAAATATATACAGTTTTTAAGATATTCTTTTATCGCAATCATAGAATTTTTTCTTTACATAACAAGTCATTTATACATTTATGTTATTTATACATTTATATTATCATTTTACTAATTATTATTAGAATAAACAATAAATGATTTTTAGTTTATTTTTATTTTATATGCAGGCAAACTCAAATACGTCGAGTTGATAAATAATTTCGTTATATGTTTTGACAAGAATTTATAGATAAATCGATGTATAAATAATCTCCATTAATATTTAAAAATTATAATCAAAATTATATAAGTAAATATAATAAAATGTACACATATTAACGTAGTAAAAAGAGCGACAATCTAGCACGATAGTATATATTATTATTATTGTATGTTTAACATTATTATACGGTATAATTAGAATAAAAAAATATTTTCTTAATAATAACATAGGACTTGTGAAAAAAATAATAACAGAAAGCCACCCTGTGACTGTGAGGCTCCCAAAAAAAAAGAAGCCAATTAGCTCTTTTGTTTGAACATCTTCCTCTTTTCACCTCCCATATTCTTCGGTCTCTCTTACATTTCTCTCTGGGTTTCTTTCTCTCTCCACCCCATTTCTTTCTTTCTTTCTTTGTTGTTGTTCTCTCTCTCTCTCTCTGCCTAACATTACATCCATCTCCTTCAGCCTTTCTTCTCCCTTGCATGTCTCTTTTTAATTAACAAGGTATGTATGATATGATTATGAATGCTAGCTCCTTAATTCCTTCATAAAAATTAATGATTAGCATCACATCATTATCATCATCGTCGTCGTCGTCATCGTTGTTTTGCTTAGTTATTATTGCCATTGTGTATTATTGTTTTTAAAAACTCAAATAAACTTTTAGAATGTTTTCTTGTTTTTTTTTTCCTCCAATTTCCAGAAGAAAGGAACTCCGGTAATCTGAAGTCATGTTTTTCTGTTCCTATTTTAATAATATATTCTAATGTTCATCGTTATTTTTTACTCAAGAATGTGCATTGTTGGTAGCTTGTTTTCTGGGTTAATTTGATGACAATCAGGCCATTATTTTTTATTTAATTTAATCATATATTAAAGCTCCTCAGGGACAATATGTGGGTTGTTATTAATTTATATATTGCAACAATGAGACAATATTGTCCTTTATTCATTCTTCTCTTTCATTTATTAATTATGAAATGAAATGTGCAGTACTCCCTCCGACCCAAATTATAAGAAGAAAAAAAAATCACACTTATTAAGAAAACTAAAACATAAGAATTTGGAGTATAGTTTTTTGTGTTTTCTTTGGAAAAAGTTTCATAGGAAGATGTAAAAACAATTTTCATTTGCTATTGGTTATGGAAAAAATGAAAGAGAGAGAAAATTGAATGTAATTTTCATTTAATTTTATGAGAATAAACAAAAAAAAAATCTTGGAAAAGAGATTTTTTTAAAAAACAAGATTAAATAGGATAAAAGTTTGTCTTTTTTGCTTATATTTTGGGACAAAGAAAATGAGTTTTTTTGCTTATATTATGGGTCGGAGGGAGTATAAGATAATGTTTCAAATATATTTCCTAAATGCTGATATTCACTTTTTTTGCTAAGGTTAGATGTTGATAAACAAATGTTCATGAACAACTTGATTGGTATTTGTAAATTTTCTTAAATATAATACTTTGAAATATAGTACCTTGGAAGTTTCTAATAAGATCTATTCTATCAACATTGGGTGACTAACTCAAAACATGTCATACTTTTATTTTTAATAAACAAATGTTCATAAGTTGATGATTATGTTAGTTTGTAGATTTTAAATTCTGAACCTCTTGTTTAAAACTCCTTCCATATCCTTTACTTAATTAACTTTGCACACAGGGAAGATGAAGCTTGAAGGATCGGTTAGCATTAATGGCCGGGAGTTGGAGACAATGCTTGCTTTTAAATCTCCCACAGAAGATGTAGAAAATGACTTATTTGGTAAACCAGTAAGAAGAAAGAGTAGAGAAAATTACGATGATTTGTCAGGATCATTTAGTAACTTGTCTGAGAAGGGCTTGTATTCCCCAGCATTGCGAGAGCCTCTGCACCATAGAGACCTAGCTGCTCTTAAATTGCAGAAAGTTTACAAAAGTTTTCGAACAAGAAGACAGCTTGCAGACTGTGCAGTTCTTGCAGAACAGAGATGGTTAGTTAGTTTCAATATTTCATATTTACAAGTCTTGAGCCTTTATTTTATATCTCTTGAGCCTTTAAAATCTCCATCAAACTATAACATAGGTGTTCAAAATCATGTTTACGTTACCTGACGAATTACATTCATATGTAACAACAGGTGGAGGGCTTTGGATTTTGCTGAACTAAAGCGCAGTTCTATATCATTTTTTGACATTGAAAAACCTGAGACTGCCGTTTCACGTTGGTCAAGGGCAAGAAGAAGAGCTGCCAAGGTAATTTTTCTCGTATGATTTGTATTATCATTTGAAAAACTAGTAAATCTTTTTTGTCTCACCTTTTTTATCCCTTGAATAATAATAATAGGTGGGAAAAGGTTTATCTAAGGATAGGAAGGCTCGTAAGCTTGCTTTGCAGCACTGGCTAGAGGCAGTAAGTCACTCTCAAACTAAAATGATACAACACACTTCAAATTAGGGCCTGTATGGATTGATTTATTTGAACTTATGAAAAGAGCTTATAACATGTGCATAAGTTGTTTTCAGCTTACTTCCATAAGCTCTCTAAGATAGCTTTTGAAAACGGCTTTTAACTCATGAAAATAATTTTATTTTATCTTCTATTATAGAAATGTTTTATGCATCAGCACTTATATAGTAAACATTTATGTTTTAAGTGATTAGTTAAATTGTTTATCTAAATATGACCTTAATCTATTGGTTTCTCTAATTGTTTTCAACTTGTACAGATTGACCCTCGACATCGCTATGGCCACAACCTTCAATTTTATTATGTCCAGTGGCTACATTGTGATAGTAATCAACCTTTCTTCTATTGGTATGAATCAAGGACAACAAAAAATTCTGTTTATTTTTAGGGTAACTTTTAGTCAAGCTAATGGAAATTTATGATCAATCTGCAAGTGTAGGCTTGATATTGGGGAAGGCAGGGAATTCTGTTCTGAGAGATGTTCTAGATTAAAGCTTCAGCAGCAATGCATCAAGTATTTGGGTCCAGTAAGTTTTCTAATTCTCTTTAATATCACTTTTTTTTTTCATCCATATGGATCAAACTCATGCTAAAGATAGATGGTTCACCAAAGTCCAAACACTAAACAATGCGTAGGGAAAACAAATTTAAAAATAAAAGTAATATAGAACTCAGAGCCTATGTTGCACTGACAGTTCAGATTGAAGATGAGTTCAGTGGTCCAACACGTATTGGTGTCTGACACGACAAATGAGGTTAAACTCAATTATATAACTTACTTAAACTATTATTGGTGTCGACGTGTCAATATCAGTGTCATGTATGGTGTTTGTGTCAGTGTTTCATAGCTCATAGCTATTAGATAACTTAACTATCAAGTAACTTGTAAAAGAAATTTTGAAATTCTTTTTAAGGAGGAAAGAACGGCTTTTGAAGTAGTTATTGAGAATGGGAGGCTGCTCTACAAAAACGGTGGGATTCCTGTTGAAAGTAAAGGAGATGCTAAGTGGATTTTTGTTCTTAGCACATCCAAGACATTGTATGTTGGGCAGAAGAACAAGGGCACATTTCAACATTCAAGCTTCCTAGCTGGTGGAGCCACATTATCTGCTGGCAGATTAGTGGCTGATGATGGTGTTCTTAAGGTATGAATGAAAGAGAAATAAACCGAATGATTGATCAACACATTTTATTACTTTGATTTCAGTTTTTTCCTTGTTTAACATACTAACAGAAGACTTTTCTGATTCCAAAGGCGGTTTGGCCTCACAGTGGACATTATCTCCCAACAGAAGAAAATTTCCAAGAATTCATGAAATTTCTTAGGGAGCATAATGTGGACCTTACAAATGTAAAGGTAAAACATGACATTGTTGCATATAGTGTGAAATATATCAATCTAATGCATATTTTCTGTTAAGAGTCTCATATTCTAAGATTTCATTCATTATCTACATGACAGGAGAAATTTAAACTGCTATATTAACATAAATTCACACTCGTTATTCACTTATGGTAGTTTACTTGGGATACAGATTAATAGATCATAGCTTCTTGACATGAATTCCTGTAGAAATTTATCTAATTGTGTTCTGCATTAATATCTAGCTAGTCTAGAAAATAAAACTGTTCTGGAATTCTAATTGTGATTTTCTTATATCCAGAAAAACTCAATTGAAGATGATGAAACAATCAAAATGAACACGGAACATCATGTAAGAAGAAAATCTTTAGAGGCCATGCTGCATCTAAACATCGAAACCGAAAGTTCGAGCAGCACATTAGCCGAAGAGTTACCAGAGGATAGAAATGAGGATTCTACTGCTGATTCAAACCCTGATCTACCGTCTAGATTGTCAAAACGACTTGGATCGAAAATATCAAGACTCGAAATACCAAAAAGAGGCAGCATTTTCGGTCAAGTATTAGCAGTACATCGTCCAAGTAGCAAATTCTATTCTCCAGAAACAGACTCGGATTCAGAATCAGAATGTGGTTATGAGACAGCAGAAGAATCATTTATTGAAGAAGAAGATTTTATGTTTTCAAAATCAAACTTGTTTGTTGAAGATCAAGACAATGAAGAAGAAAAGCCTATTCCAAAAGAAATGATAATGAAGAGAATAGATTCACATAAAGGAATGAAATCATATCAATTGGCATATCATTTATCTACCAAATGGACAACAGGTGCTGGTCCTAGGATTGGTTGCATGAGAGACTATCCAGCAGAGCTTCAGTTTTTCATCCTTGAGCAACAAAACTTGTCTCCAAGGTCAAGAACAACAGCTCCATCGCCTCGGATACCGCCGTTGTCTCGATTCAATCCACGTGTTGCTTCTTCTCCAATTCCTTCAGCAGATGAAGCACCAACTATTTAAGGGATGTTAGTTCTGTTGGGGGTCATTGGAGATTTGGAGTAGAGAAAACTGAATAGGATTTTCTTTTTTTGAAGTCACTCTTTAAACCCATATACAGTTTTTGTAGGCCTTGTGGTTGTGAGTGAGGGGAACAAAAGAACTTTGCATGCATATTGTTCTAGTTCCAAATGCAGAGAGAGAGTTTGAATGAGTTTGCAATCTAGATATGAAACACTAGCATGCAACATGCAAATCATTAATGACATGTGTTATAGTTATGAAGCAAGTTTATTTGAGAATTGTTGACCTTATTTGTCCCATCCCTCAAAATATGTACTATATTTATCTTATCTGATATATATGAGGGTAAACTAGACAAGGCAAGATAATTTGTGTTTTGTGGAAATAGCTCATTTCGCTAGACACAACCAGCATCAATTGTGTCTATAGGATGGGGCTGGTTCCACACGAGACGAACCACAGTTCGACTGCTAGAAGATCTACCAAAAATGTTTACTGAACTTCTTGAAACTCTATAATCTACGAAAAAACGGAAGTAATAAAGTGACTTGATCGTTTGGAGGAATGAAACACAAGGATTGAAGTGAGATTTGCAAAAATGCAATACATGTAAGGTTTGGAACAATTGAATCCTCCTTGATAAATCGTAAACCTAGTTTCTATTCAATTCAAGTAATTCAAATCATGAAAACTTTGCTATTGTTAGGTGAGTTTAGTTTTTCATTACACACCTCTCACCTTATAGATGAGAGATGGTTGAAATTTCGCAAAATAGTGTCAATCATGGTCCTAAAAATATTCTTACAAGCTCGCTCACTACCCACTCGCCGGCTAAGCAAAGGAAAACCCACAAAACAAAGAATAAGGGAACTATTTGACAATGTGGCCGAACAAATTAAAAGATTACCAACATGTGACAAAGATAGAAAAACAACTTCATGATTGAAGACTATTATAGCAGTGCAAACAGTAGTTACTAGTAAGAGCGGAATCATAATTCCCCTATATTTAACCAAATGTGGTTAATTATATAATTTCTCAAACTATTATTGTGTCAGTTGTCTGGTGTTTGTGTCGGTGTTTCATCACTCATAGCTATCAGATAACTTAACTATCAAGTTACTTGTAAAAGTAATATTGAAATTATTTTTGCAATTTTTTTTCAAATTATAGCTGTAATAATTATCTATCTCTTTCAAATTCCCCTAAGTGCTGAAAGAGAGACAAAAACCAATGTAAAAAGCAAGAACCAAAACACAATAAAATATAAAATAAGTAGATAGGTGCTTAGAATGACAGAATCGGTAAGAGATATGCAACCCAAGCTAACAAAAATTTTAGTTGTGACATTTTAGCAAACACATGACACTCAATTCATCCACTTTATTTATTTTATTATATTGAATCACTCACTCCCAATATTATAGAGTTTAACAAATATTGGGAAAGTAACTCAATGTATTTTAACAATTTTGCCATATAAAATTGCAAGGGACCGAAATTTTATGAGCATGCATGTTTAGAAAACCGAAGCAGTTAGTGGAAGAAAAAAAAAATGGAGACTTTACTAAAAAATAAAATATGGAAAAAATAATTTTTTTTATTATATCCTAGTTTATGATCCATGTAGCCGACCCCACTTAGTGGGATAAGGCTTGATTGTTTTTGTTGTTGTACATCCTAGTTTATCTACCCTCCAAACCATCCCATCATATGTGATGAGTATCTTTCTTCTTCTGAATTCTCTTGTTGATGAAATTGAAAAAATGATCAACTCCTTTCGGTGGGGTCATGGTAGAGCAACACGAAAGGACATTCAATGGTACGTATTAGAAGCAAGTTCCCACCGTTGCTGGTGTTGTTCGTTCCAGCAACGCACGCATGAGACCACATGAGTAACAACATCATCTCTCGTCTTCAACACAAGTGGAAATGTTCGGCTGTCGGGAGATTTAAATTTAATATTGATATCTCGTTCTCAGTCTCAAGTAACATAGTAGGTATTGGTACTCATGTCCATTCGTGATGACATCGGTGTGTACGTCCTTACTAAAACTTTTTGGTTTTCACCAGTTTGTTCAGTTGATATAAGAGAGGTGTTGGGTCTCTGCCATGCTATTAATGGATCAATGCATTATAGTTGACGAATGTTGATTTTGAGGTGGATTCAAAAAAGTTGTCGACTATTATCATAAAGGTAGCATGCAGGGGCGGATCTAGACCGTTGATATTGGTGTGGCAAAATTTGCAAAGAAACTATATATATTAACAGAGAAAAGTTTTGACAGCTTAAAAGCTGCAGCCAAGTGGTTTGGGCGAGGGCATTATACCATAGTGTTACAGGTTCGACTCCCTGCAACACCATTTTTAATATTAATAACTTAAAAATAAAATCAAAAACAGCAACTCGCCAAGAGTTGAACAGAGGACCTGCAAGACACCATCAAACATAACCGCTAGGCCACCGAAGAATCTTTGATATATAGATGACTTATACTATATATATACTTAGTAGGAAATAATCTGGTGTGGCAGCTGCCACACCATGTTTCACACTGGATCCGCCCATGGTAGCATGGATATAACGGAATTTGGAGCCATTATGAGGCTTGTAAACATTACTGCAGTTTATTTTTTGAAAACTCTCATGTGAATATAACGGAATTTGGAGCCATCATGGAGGCTTGTAAACAATACTGCAGTTTATTTTTTGAAAACTCTCATGTGAAGTTTATTCGGATGCAAGCAAATGAGATAGTTCATAGCAACATCTCGAGCTAACTTTTATTAATATATCGTCATATTGAATTGATATCCAATGAAATGATATAAGGCTTTTCCTTAAATGCTTGATATCTCTTGAAGTCTCACAATCCAACTCAATTTATTGATTTCCATTCTTGATGGTCAAACTCTTCTCTATGTTTAGTAGGGGTGGGTACATATCAGGCCGCTCGACAGGGGCCTACGGCCTAGCATATTTAAAGCCTAGTTCGGCCCAGTTTGTTTAATAAGAAGGTCACGCTCAAGCTTTTTGTGAAACCTATTTAATTAAATATGTTAGGCTAAGGCTTACAAAAAAACTATTAAGCCTATCAGGCCGGCCTATTAAGTTTTTTATATATAATATCACTTCCATTATTAATATTATTGATTTTTTTTACAAACTCAAGCATTTATATGATTAGTTATTTACTAGCATGTATATTGGTGTGATTAGACTTTCATAAGATTTCGTTATTTAGTAGCAGACATATTTGTGTGCTTTAGGCTTTCGTAAGGTTTGGCCTATTTAGAAGTAGGCTTATAGATGTAGTTAGGCCTTAGTGTAAAATAGGTTTTTAAATAGGCTTCGATCCAGGCTTCATCGGACCTTTATAAAAGTCAGGTCATACCTTAAAAATGAGTCTATGATAGGTAATAGGTCAGACTCAGACCTATACTTTTTGAGATTTACTTTTCCCACCTTATGTCTTTCCCCGCGCGCTCTATTTTTTTCCCAAAATACCCCTCGTCCAGATTATATAATCCGAACCCATTCTGGAATATTAATTCCGGATTTATTCGTGTATTTTGGCACTTCATTCATCCTGATGGATGATGATGCCAGTTATGAATATATTGATTCGGATTATATAATCTGAAAATTGTAGATAACTTTCGGATTATATAATTCGAAAAGTGTAAATCACCCCATTGAAAGTCAACAAAAGGGGGTGGTGAACGATGGTTCCAGATTATATAATACGGAAAGTAGTTAACTTGTCCGGATTATATAATCTGGACTGCATCAGTACAGAGGAAGAAGCCATCTGTTTTGGCCGAGCCTCTGTTTTTGCGCATTAGCTTGCTTCTAAATAGACATATCATGCCGGTTACCATATGTTCTAACAGTAACATCAACTTATAACGTAACAATTATCAACACAACTTAATTTTCAAATAAAACAATAATCAAATATAATTAAAAATTATCCAAGATTACATAACATTAAAAATTATCCAAGTGTTACATAATTTTAAAGCATTCAAAATGTTCAAACATAAACATAAAATACAATACTATCAGCCCCTAATAACTACACCGATACCACCGCCACCTCTGCCACCACCCCTGCCACCACCTCTGCCACCTCTGGCACCCCTGCCACCCTCAGTAGCTCCTCGACAACAGTAAACTTTCCCATCATGCACCTCTTTCAACGCATCCTCCAAATGTTGTCATTCCTCAGTCCCTTTCGGCACCAGACCACTTCTCATCACAGCATAGATGTGGTATCCGATGCGGCTCATCCTTCCGCTAAGCTGTAAGTATCCAAGGTCTCCATCCTCCTGAGCAGCACGCGCATCAAGGACCTCACGCTCCGGTGGCCTCGGCACCGGTATCGGCATGTTTGGAAGAATCATGCGTGGATGGGAATGGCGATAAAACCAATCGATGTATCCATCTACTGCCTCCACATAATGAACTGCAGTCTCTCCCAACTGCTGAGGTGCCAGTGCATAATCAAGTGCATGCCGAAAGCGGTTTGTGATCTCCGCCAAATTAACACCAGTAGGTGCACTCTCAAGGGGATGTCTCGGTATGGTCTGAACCCACTCAAACTGACGAAGCACCCTCTCTGGAAGATATCTAACCATGTGGTCTCTGCATCTCAGCCATCCAGAGTAAAGGCTGACCTGCTGAAACGGACGTGCCTGACGGTGCGCTCCGTATGGGGCCATGACAACCCTCGTCAAATCCAGCGCATCCAGATGGGTTTTTGTAGTTGTCTGATGTACCTAAACCAGACAGTGGTAAAAAAACATCGCGCGTGGGTACTGATTCTCTAAATATCCTTCCCAAACATCCTTGCTTCCCATACCTAGGAAGTGGTGAAACACCCAAGCCTGCACCAAAGCCAACACAAGTTTATATATACAAACCATATACACTTAAATTTAAAAAAAATAAAACATAGTTTTTAATTTATACCTGCAACAAAGTCAGGTATCCTGCCACCTGACTGGTGTTCCAACGTGCTGCATTGTTGAGCTGCTTATACAAGTGAGCTAGTGCCGCAACCCCCCATGAAAAACCAGAAACAATCTCAAGGTCTCTAAAGTACTTCAGGTACACAACATCCACAGCCCACTGGCTCTTGTCAGTGAATATCGTGATCCCCACCAAGTACAGCAAATATATATGGACAGCCTGGTCCCGCAACCTCTCCACCTCCGGAGTCACACCATACTCGCTTTCCAAATCCCTCTGCTCCTTCAAACGGTCCTTGAAGATCCTCTCCAAGTAGCTAAATCGGAAATGTGCACCTTTGATCTTTTTGACCTCAATAAGAGCATCACCTGGATCAGACCTCAAGTACAACTCCATCCATTCCACCACCTCATCCCGTGATACGGACCCGTGGGACAGGTGCATGCCGTCAATGGGGAGATGCAGCAAACAGGCCACATCATCAAGTGTGACTGTCATCTCCCCAATAGGAAGGTGGAAGCTGGAAGTCTCCTCTTACCACCTCTCCACAAAGGCACAAATCAGACCATGGTCAATCAGACTGTAGCTGGTATCCTGAATCCAACCAAGGCCGGTGTCATGCAATTTTTTTTCCACCACTGTGCAGCCATGATAGGTTTGGTGTCTTTATCATGCATCACATCTATCTTCTTTCCATTGCTGATGCATTTTGATTTTGGACGCCACTGCAAATAATTAAAATTAATAAAGTGATTTTAAACTCATGGCTTCACAAATAGATTTTACAGTAAATAAACATGCAAATTTAACAGCACATAAACAGGCAGTTTCAGATATAAAGTAAGTGAGTTTAACATTAATAAATACCTCGCCATCAGCCGCCTTCCTGACCACGTGCACATGGTACTTCCACAGCAGGCCAGTCTCGTGTGGGCCACCGGGATAGTCATCTAGTGGCTCAGGGTCCACCACCTTCTTCTTTCACCTTCGTTGTGGCTCGGCATCTTCCATTTCCTCGTCCATAGCCTGCAGCTCCTCCTCAAGCTCCTGCTCCTCCATATGCTGCAATTCCACATCAAGTTGCTCTTGCTCCACGTTCATATACTCTTGCTGCTCCGGCTGATGCTTGACATCAACACGGCGTCCTCTAGCACCCCGATGCCTCGGAGGAACACCACCTTCCTCCTCCAGCCGTTGGCAACGCTCTCTCCTACGGGAAGCATGCCCTACCTCCCTTACGCGCCGAATATTAAAGGTTGAACCGTCTGTGACATGCACACAACACAATCATCACAGAGCAGTACAAAACAGACGGCCAAAACCAATACTGGGTTTTTCAGAAATTTATTTTCCGGAATGTAACATTACAGTCCGGAAAATGAATTCCAGATTGCTTCAGTTCATAGGAAAAAAAATCGAACAAATTACTTGCATGCATACAAAAATTGAACTAACCTTCCATGTGATGTTTGTCAAGGATTCAAATGTGGTCCACTTGAGCAAGATTTCACCGATTTTGGTTAGATTTTTGCAGTTCGGATTTTGGGATTAGGGGGAGAGAGAGGGAGAGAGAGAGAGAGAGAGAGAGTAAGTGAAAAGTGAAACTGTTAAAATGGGGGGTGAACGCCCTTTTATACTTCGAATGAGTCCAGAATATGTAATCTGGACCGGAAGTTAATATTCCGGAGGGTAATTTAGTCATTTTTTCAGGGCGCGTGAGAAGGGCACAGGGTGGGAAAAGTAATTCTCATACTTTTTGAAGTAGGTCAGTCTCATGCCTTATGAAGCTCGGCCCGGCCTAGCCCATTTTCACCCCTAATGTTTTGAAAAGGCTTTATTAATCTACTTATCTTTCGGTCTTTACAAAAACAAAAAAATATATAAATTAAAAAGATATTTTACGGTAAAAAAATTGCATAATTAAAAAGAGCCTTGGGGACCAAGCAAGGGTTTTAAAACAAAACCCTAATTCCTCTTTCCATTTTACGAAACGCAAGACAAATACATAATCACCAAACATTTTTGTTTAGTTTCAGCATCGCAAGGACAGAGTAACGAAAAGCAGCATTGCAATGGAGATTGACACAGTGACAGAGGCGGCAGTAATGGAGGAGAAGAGAACGACAGTAAACAACGTGATGTGTCTTTTGACAGACCAAGATAGTGGTCCTATCGGTGCTCCTATGTACCTTCCTTAGAACATTGGTCCTCAACAGCTTCAACTCATCGTTAATCAGCTTCTGAACAGTGCATTTATAAATGAAAAATGTATTGGTCGAGAAATGATATTTTGCTAGACAATACTTTAGGTGTTAATGGGTGGCTAATTACGTGCTGGGGATGACTGATAAGGCTCTGGTTGATAAGCTAACTTATAGTTGATGAGCTTATATCGGATAGCTAATAGCGAATAAGCTAACAGGTTGAATTTGTAATGTTTGGTGAAATTAGTGGGTGAACTAGCTTATAAATATGAAATGACATAAAAATGATATATCTAATGAATATTTAATTTTTTCCAATTAAGACTATAGGGGTAAAATTGAGATAAATAATGATAAGCTTTAAGCTATTTGGATTAGCTTATCAAAAAACGTTATAAGCTCAAGAAAAAGTGACGGTTACCAAACAAGTCTTTTTTAGTCAAATGAGCTTATATGACATAAGTTATAAGGTATAAGCTCAAAACTATGTCTTGCCAAACAAACACTAAGTATAACAAGTTATCACAAATCATTAATCATCCACGGAATGTAATTAACCACTTTTTTAGTACCCATGATTTTGCATATGTCCAAATATACATGATTTTCTTTAACCGTGATTTTTGTTCGAATTTAAACTTGAAAAGTGTGGTGAATGATGCTCAAAATCATGGTTAATTGTGTTTGATTGATGGTTAACGAGTTTTGATATATTATTATATTTATTAACCATCCACTGAATGTGATTAACCATGTATTTGAATATGTTAGTCATCTACATTATTGTCAAAATTATGTGTCATAATAAGAAAGTTCTATTGTTAAACAATTTTGTATAAAAAAAAAAGTCTGGTCAAATTGTTGGTTACTTTTGAAATTCTCTCTCTTTATTTTGTTGATAAATTTGAACAACACGAGAATAAGATAAGCATAGCAAAGATGAAGATGTTGCGTTGGATGTCTGATAAGACTAGACGGGATATGGTTAGAAACAACATCATTAGAGAAAGTTGGGTAGCACCTGTAGTTGAAAAAGTTGGTGTAAACTATGCTTAAGTGGTTTGGGCATGTAGAAAAAAGACCTGTAGATGTTGTAGTAAAGAGAGTAGTTTACATGAAGGATAGTAAGATCCCTAGATGAGGAGATAGACCTAGAAAAACAACTACTAAGAAATATCTTGAGATTAATTAGTTGGATTGAAATATGGTTTATGATAGAACATTATGGCAAAATTTGATTCATGTACCCGACCCCACTTAGTGGGATAATGCTTGGTTGTGATTTTTGTTGTTGAAGTTCTCTTTATATTATGATATAGATTATATTAACATTGATTTTATTGACTGTCCATCTATATTCTCAATTTAGGAGGAAAAATTACCGTATGCTTTTTATATATCAGACAAGGAGCTTCTTGTACCACTTGAAACATACTTGCAGAAACACAAAGGCTAGTCATGTTTGGTTTCAAACAAAGTTATAATTTTTAAAAAAATTCGCTTGTTTGATTTTTACTAATGATATTCTTTTGCTTTGTAATGTTAATTTAACATTATTTCAGTCTCGGTGGAGAAGACATTGCCTATAGTTTGTCAACCTCAAGCTGTTTTCCGGATTCGTCCTGTGAATCGATGTTCTGCAACAATTTCTGGTATGAAAGATGTGATGAACTTTGTTCTTTCAATCATTGTAATGGCACAATGTTCCGCGTAGAATTATTCTACAAGTTGTGTTTATTTTATGCAAAATCACATAAAAGTTAAACGTATGTTGTTTTGCTTTTGAAGATTTTAGCTTAATAGTATATTGTTGTCATTTTATTTGGAATTAATGTCGTTGAGGTTATTTGTAGGTCATGGTGAAGCTGTATTGAGTGTCGCCTTTAGCCCTGATGGGCCGCAGCTGGCAAGTGGTTCTGGTGATACTACTATTCGATTTTGGGATCTCGGCACTCAGACACCAATGTACACATGCTCAGGTTTGATATTTAAAGATGATAAGCCATTCTTAATGTCTACCAAACATAACTTATTCATTTAGGCATTCTTCTCTCTGAATAACTAAAGCAATCAATTTGAATCGTTTGATGCAGGACACAAGAACTGGGTCCTTTGTATTGCATGGTCACCAGATGGCAAGTATCTTGTTAGTGGGAGCATGTCAGGAGAACTTATATGTTGGAACCCACAGACTGGAAAGCAATCAGGCAACGTTCTAATTGTAAGTATTTAAATTATGAAGCTATCTTCTTTTTCTCCTCATAAATTAGTATTTAAATTGCGTGACTGAAGTTATATATGGTGGCATGATAGTGATTATATCATGCTGTTGTGTTGGCCACTACATGAAACTCAATTTGCATCGGTTGCTACTGAAATTTTGGAGGATGATGCAACTATACCAAGTGAATAATAAAGAATGGATTGGTGTAAATGAATAAATAAATTGAAAACAAGTGAATGCAAGAAAGGAACATGACTTCAAAAACTTCATACAGATTCAAACATGATGATCTACTAATGTTTCAATATTCAAAGAGTCAAACAAATATTTTTTTTAAATTTAGGTACTCGAAACTCTAAGCTTTGAAGAATCGCTTGCAGACGTTAACGATTGAAAGAAAAGAGGTAGCAACAGATCATTGGATGCGAGGGTGGCTCTTTATTAATGTAGTGTTTCCTAAAAAAACACGTCTATTATGGAGATATTTTAGATTAACATTAATTGGAGTACGTTCAAAATCAGTATATTTACTTTGATAACAGATGTTTTTTCTTGGCAATAAAATTTGAAATACACTTATTATAGGGCCACAAGAAATGGATTACTGGTATCTCTTAGGAACATGTCCATTTGAATGCTCCTTGTCGTCGCTTTGTAAGTGCCAGCAAAGACGGAAATGCTCGTATATGGGATGTTTCTTTAAAGAAATGTATCCACAAACTTGCAGTAACATGTGTAAAATGGGGTGGAGATGGTGTGATTTATACAGGGTATTTCTTCTTTTCTTGCAATCTCTCTAAATATTTTAGTCCGAGCCTTTCTCTTCGCTCAATCTTCTATTTTCAGACTTTGAATCAAATAATCCTGGTGTTCAGTGATGATATGCTGCAGAGGTTTTCCTTTTTAAGAATAAAATAATGGCTGATTATCCCTCTATATTTCTATATTACTACTTGGGTTCGTTACTTGTTTTGTTACAGATCCCAGGACTGTACGATCAAAGTTTGGGAAACCACGGAAGGGAAGCTAATACGGGAACTGAAGGTAAGCCTCATCCCTTCAAAATTAACTTCTTATATGCTTGATTGAAATTTAATTATCATATACATCTCCTGTTTCTACTTGGTGCCAACTTTTTCTTCATTTAAGTTATTTTGTTATATATTTTGTGTCTTTAATCTGTATCAGGCTACCAGCCTAGCCGGTAATTGAAATTTTACTATTTAAATACTCCAGGATGTTACTAGGTGTTTAATTTGATACATCTTTTAAGTGTGAGTGTAAACTTTCTTTACTATCATTCCAATATGTTAAGATATCGTTTAAAAAGTGACTTTCGTAGTATGATGATCAAACTCTTTCATTTTTCATGTGTCCATGAGTAGATGGAAACTCTCTTATATTCAACCTAATGCCCAATAAGAAATCAGGAACCTTTCCGTTATCAAATTCATTTTAATAAATAAATCTATTTTGAAATTTCTTATTGTTCATTGTTTTTCATTCTCCGTGCAACATTTTAGTCTAAATGATTTTTTTTCTTGTTTAAAAGAAAGTTCATCACAAAACACGAAAAGAACAATTCTAACAGAGGTTTTATTATATCCTTATATTTATTGTATGAAATATTTTGCTTATATTGTATTTTAAAATTCCTATTTGGTAGTGATGTTATCATTTTATTCTCTACTTTTGCATACTATTGATTGGGTTAATTCTTTAGCATTAAGCACTGAGTATGTTCTTCGCATTGGAGTTTTTGATCACACTGGGAAACATTATTCATCTCCAGAGGAAACATTAGTTTGTTTAATAGCAATGTTAGCCCTTTGAACAATAGTTGTTAGGCACGAAACATGTCCTTCTCTGGCTGGCCTTCTTAATGGTGAATCATGACATACATTGTTCTTAGCTTAGAAGAACGATTTTCTTACACCCTCCAATTTATGCTACTGATGTATGTAGGTCGCTCTTGAAAAGGTACAATACAATAAGAGGTAATGCCCCTGAAAGATTGGTCTCTGGATCTGATGATTCCACAATGTTCCTTTGGGAACCCTTCATCAACAAGCACCCCAAAACTCACATGAGCAGGTATTTATTTTTCTTTACCAATTTTACAATATGCCAATGAGAACAAACCAAAATTATCAGTTTTTCAAATTGCAATGTGACTTCAGTTTTGAATCAGTATTGAGTAGAAAACTAGGATTTGGAAGATTTATCTTGCTATATCAGTATGTGTTACACATAAAATGGTTAAATAGGAAGTTCTGCTAAACGTATTGAGATCCTTAATTATTTGCATTTGTCTATCTTTTATTTATTATACATTGTTATCTGTGTTAGTTGAAATCTATGATGCATAGGTACGGGTACGGTACCCGGTACGGGTACTGGTACCGGTACGTCATACGGCAAATTTTAAAAAATACGGGTACGTTGGCATAAAACATAAAAAAAATGTTTTTTCATGTTAATTACTACACTTCTATCATCATATTGCTTGAGTTTTATTTTTTTTTAATGCATCCCCTCTACTATTTTCATCAAAAGAAAGATAATTTTGGTTATTTTGTCAACGCCCGTACATTTTTGCTGCACCAATTACGACAAAATAACTAAGTAAAAATAGGTATGGTTCGGCACTAAGTTACGAGTACCATACGCGTACCCGGTACCGGTACTTCTCCGTGTTTGGAGTACCCATGCTTCAGAGGTTGAAATTGATTTTGTTATCAGACAGATTAAATCACAATTTATCAAGTTATAGTTTTGTTTATATGCATTACGCAAATTCCATTTTTTAGACTTAATGATACAAACTAAACTTGTTTATTGACAGCCTGTCAACCATGTCTATTTTTCTCCTGACGGGCAATGGATAGCGAGCGCATCTTTTGATAAATCTGTGAAGATATGGAATGGCACTACAGGGAAGTTTGTCACTGCCTTCTGTGGTCATGTTGGGCCTGTTTACCAGATAAGGTTTAACATGAGTGATTCAATCGTATTTCAAATTCATTATCGTTTTGTTGCAGATCCCCTGAATCAAATGCTAGCCAAATATATTGTTTCGAACTGTGATTAACCAACTATATTTGACTTTTTCTGTACAGCTGGTCTGCAGACAGTAGACTTCTTTTAAGTGGTAGCAAAGATTCTACACTTAAGGTAACCATGATTCTTGGTTTGGTTTGTCTATGACGATTAGATCACACATCAAATTTCATTTGTAAACAAGAACTTTGACATTGCATTGTGTTTGATTTTCAAGGTTTGGGATATTCGGACTCGTAAGTTGAAGCAGGACCTTCCGGGCCATGCTGATGAAGTATGTTTGTTACGGATGCCAATTACTTGGTGATTTTTAAAAAACAGTTTTCCGCTCTAGTGGCTAACCTCAGTTTATTTCCTTACTGTGAAGGTGTTTTCTGTTGATTGGAGTCCAGATGGAGAGAAGGTAGCTTCTGGTGGTAAGGATAAAGTGTTGAAGTTGTGGATGGGATAGGCTAATTTTTTGGACCATCATTGAGAATATATTCTATAGTTGCTGTATTTATCTCCATGCTGTTGCCGTTGCATGGAAATCAATGGCTGATTACTGCATGGATGCAAGATCATCTTTAAGTTCCACACGATGCCATTAAGATTAGTCACTAAAAGAACAAGTTAATCAAATTGAGTATCAGGCAAAGAAGCTGCTTGAATTGCTTGGGGATATATCATATGCTTGCAAGAATATACATACTTTTCTGATTTATTTTTTTTGTTTCCAAGTCTTTTTTTCTGGTATTATGTCCTACATTGATAGTAGTTATGACATTGTTTCTTAGGGTGTATTTGGATTGAGGGTTTAGGAGGGGAAGGAAGGGGAGGGTTTAGTTTTCTTTTTTAAACTACGGACTATCTAGCATGTTTTTCTAAAATAAATCAAGTGTGATTAAAGTATTATATTATTGTTTATCATGTTAATATGTTAACTTTTTAAAAGACATTATTTCAAAAAAAAAAACTTTTTAAAAGACATTTCATAGTGTCCGTAATTTAAAAATGAAAAGTGAATCCTCCCCTCCTTTCCCCTCCTAAACCCTCCATCCAAACACACTCCTAAAACAACTATGGCAATTTTGTTTTTTTTTTTGGCAATGAACTGAGTGTGCGAGGGCTAGCCATAAGATGGTTTTTGTTTGCCTTGACACTAGTGTTAGAGTAGTCTTTGAATGGAGCACTTCTACATTTAAAATTTGTGTGTAAGGAAAATAAGTTGCATCTGTCTGATTTTATTTTTCCTTCATTTCTCTCTTTTTTATTTGGATTGTCATGTGAAATTTTGAATTACTAATTAAGTGTGTAATTAAGTGTGTAATGTGTTGTTCGTGTAACATTACCCAATTATTAAACCAGTGTTATTATACCTCACATACAATCATGTATATCAACTTGTAATCATGTATTCCCTCAAAAAAAATTGTAATCATGTATATCTAATTGTAAATGATAAAAAAAAAGGGAGTAGTATAAACTATATAAGTCCTGAGTATGAACGTAAAAAGCTAAAGAAATTAGATTTTATTGGTTTTAATTTAAGTAATTTTTGCTAAGTTTTAATCAGACTCTGATGAGCCCAGTTTTAAAGTTTTTAAACTAGCTTAAGTGTAATCAAGTTGTAACCAAGTTCTAATAAGTGGTTTTTGATGATTAAAATTTGAATTTAATTAACGTGGATAAGATTTAGGGGGAGCTTACAAACCTCATCATCTAGATTATCAGACTTGGGAGGAGCTTACAAATCTTGGATCCTGAAGACAACTTGTTAATTAGATTAACAACAATTGTTCTAAATACTTGTGTTTGTAATCATCAAAAACGGGGGAGATTGTTGGAACAAATTTGGATTTTACAATGTCTCTGAAGTTTGATGACAACAAAGAATTAAAAGAACAATTGAATATGTTAATATATATTCAAGTATGTCGGACTTTATCTTCTTCTGGAGATGTCCCTATCAGACTCAGATAGTACATCTTGTCTTCTTCTGATCACGTGCATATATAAACAAAGAACTTCAAGGACAAAAGGAATGAACAGATAATACCGATTGTAGCAAAGGAATTTGATATGTCTCATCAACGACATTATCCATATATCAAGTAACTTTCCAACGTTCTTGATCAAGCTTCTCAAAGACTCAAATTTATGCGTTGGCACATTCTCAACGTCTCTTTTTTCCTTGTCTATATAAGGAGATGAAAACTTGAAGAAAACAAGACTCTCCAATTTAAATTGTGCTCTTACTCTGTCAAATTCATAAGCGCATAAACACTTAAGAATTTCTTACTAATTCTAAGTCTTAAGAGTCTTACTTTGTTTTGTAATTGTTTACACCTCTGATTGTATATCAAGTGTAAAACCAAACAATCTTTTATTTGATTAAGTTAGATTGCAGAAGTCTCTTTCAGTTGTGATTGAGCATTTGGAAGTCTCTTGCTTGTATGCTTGAGCATCTGTAATCTTTAGTGAGTATAGTGAAAATCTCTTGGAAGTGTAAGGAGACTGGACTACTCTTGGTTTGTGGACAGAACCAGTATAATTGATTTGTGTCTGCTCCCTCGCTCCCCCCCCCCCCCCCCCCCCGCTCTCTCTCCCTCTCTCTCTCTCTCTCTGTGTGTGTGTTTAATCTGTTGCATACAAAACTACATCTCATTCAAACTCTGAGCAGTGAACACTTAGAAAAAAGCCAACACAATTCAACCTCCCCCCCCCCCCCCCCTTGTGTTTTTCTTACCTTCAAAAAGAATTGTTAAATACTTGCCTACATTGCTGAATAATGCTTCCAAACTCGATATGGTGAATGCTTCCACCATTGAAAGCGTCTACCACTATTTTAGAATCAAGCAAGAAATCCATACCATCAAAACCCAATTCAACGATCCACTGCAACACTTGAAAAAGACACATTGCTTCACCCAAATCAATCGAACATAATGGAGAGAACCATGTTGCTCTCGCAAGGACAAAGCCGCCATCGAAATCACGAATGCACATTCCTATGCCAACTTTATTATGAGCAGAAGAGAAAGAAGCATCAACATTGCATTTATATCTACCTGGTGTGGGTCTCTTCCATCTAGGAGTGTGAGTAGGTGAGACTGCGCTTTGGTTATCCTAGCACTTGTTCTCATCTTATGTGCGAGCTTTCAATCTTCTAGCATATGCACAACAAGTTCAACTACTTGGCCATTTTTTTCATGGAATTTTTGCCACAATTTTAATTCCTACGCTTTCAAAGACTCCACAGGATGACATTTATTTTATAAATTTGTATTGAGATAACTCAATTTTCTCATACAAATCAAAATAAATTGATGGCTTTGGCACTACATGCTTCCAACATGTACAATGTAACAAGTGCTTATAATTACATGATGTTGTCAGTTAACATTTTGGCAGCTGATCACTTAAATGCAATTTGGAATAACGAGGTTCCTCTGAAAGTTAGTCTTTTTGCTTCGTGTTTGCTCTGTAATCGATTACCAACAACAGATAATTTAATAAGAAGGGACATTCTTCATCATAATGCTCAACTTTGTGTGGGTGGTTGTGGTATAATCGAAGATATAGACCATATATTTCTCTCTTGTGATTTTTTTTTTGAAAAAAATTGGACTGGTATCTCTAATTGGCTCGATTTTACTACGGTGCATCCAAAACATGTGGCAGACCATTTCCTTCAATTTGAAAATGTAGGCGGGTTTCCAAAAAACATCCGAATAGCTTTTCAACTTATATGGTTAGCTTGTGTTTGAGTGATTTGGTGTTAAAGAAATACTCGAATTTTTTGCAATCAAGAGGAATTGTTACAACAACTTCTTGACAAAATTAAACTTCAATCTTACGCGTGGCTGAAAGTAAATAGAATTGATTTTGCTTTTACCTATCACTTACGCTAGCTTAATCCTTTAACTTGTTCGGGGATTACTTTGTAATGAGGTCTTTTTGTCCCCCTGTTTCCCTATTTTTTTGCTATTTGAAGTAATGTGATTTTTATCTTGGGTTCGGCACTCCTTGTGCTGAATTTTCAAGAATTTCGGTAAATATATTTCATTTTAGCATTTTTAAAAAATTGTTCAAAAACAAAAGTAGCACTCCCTCAGTTCCTTTTTAAATGTTGTTTGACTACGAATTTAGCGTTCTTATTTAACTGTCGTTTTGGTATTTTCAAGGTTCAATTTATCACTTATGTCATTTCTCAATTACTCTTATCTTTTTCAATAAAACTAATAATGCTATCTATTTGGAAAACTAAATTTTGTTATTTCTAAACAAAGTTTGTTTTTAAACAACGTAAATTTTATAAAACAAAGTTTGTTTTTTTGTTATTTTTTAAACACTGTTTGTTTTTCTTATAAAACAAATTTTGTTTTTTGTTATCTTCAACATTCAAATCTATGTCACAATGTGAATCTAATATTGGTTGAAATCATAGTTGAAGTCTTAACTTTGATTAAAGAAGTTGAAAAAAAAAGTTATTTTTTTCTTAACTTTTGATTAATGTGAAGTTGAAATAATTTTTATTTTTTTTTACAATTATTAAAAAATATGTATACAATATTTAAATTATTGATAATTGTTTGTTATGAGAGAGGGTAAAAAGGGGATATTAGTCACTTTAGTCCCTGAATAGGAAAGGAGTCGTCATTTTAGTCCCTGAATGCAGATTAATTGCAAAATAGTCCCTGAATGTAGACTCTGTTAGTCAATTTAGTTCACTCTGTTAGTCAATTTAGTCTTGAATGTAGACTCCGTTAGTTACTTTAGACCCTGAAATTGACCGGCAGAGTCTACATTCAGGCACTGTTTTGCAATTTCTCAGCATTCAGAGACTAAAGTGACCACTCATTTCTCATTTAGGTTATGTTTGGTTTGGAGAAGAAAGTTAAAGGAAAGAAAGTGAAAGGATAGATAGTATAAGGAAAGAAAGGTAGAAGAAAGTGAGATGATTGTTTTGGTTGTTTGGTATAAAAGAAAGTGAATAGATTTTTAGAGGAAAGAAAGATATGTATATTTGCAAAATGACAATTATAACCTTAAAATGTTTTAGGTATGTGTTTGTTTTAAATTAATTATACTATCTACACATTTAAATATATTTTACTAATAAATATTAATTTACATATAACATTTGTTAATTTTTTATCAATGTTTTTTTTTTCAAAACATCACGCCAGGAGAAAAAAGAGCATGTTTCAAAATCATAACCTGCTTGCTTACCAATACTTGTTGAAGTTGAACACATTAATATTAATAAATTATAGAGAGTATTTTTGACTTTTTACAAAAAGTTGGTGCTTCTTTGTGTTTTCAGTCCAAAGAAGGGAGGAAAGTTTTTGAGAGTGGGTCCCACCTCAAACTTTCTTTCCTCTTCTTTTTTAAGTGTTGCCAAACCATGGAAAGACAATCTTTCCACAAACTTTCTTTCCCTTCACCTCTCTTTCCTTTATCTTTCTCTAGATCCAAACACAGCATTAGGGATTAAAGTGACTAATTCCCCGGATAAAAAGTATAAAGTAAAAACATATTTTATTGTATGTAAAAATATTGCAGGAAAGGAATTGGAATCTTGGGGGCCAAGGGTTTAAAAACAAAACCCTAATTCCTCTTCCTCCTCATTTCACGAAGCACAGGACAAAATCCTCAATAAACCCCATATACACACAGACACTCTAATCCCCAATCATTTTCACTTAGTTTCAACATCGCAAACACAAATATCCTAGAATCGTCGTAGAATTGAACACAGAGGAACGAAAAATGGAGATTGATACAGTGACAGAGGCGGCAGTAATGGAGGAGAAGAGGACGACAGTCAACAACGTGATGTGTCTATTGACAGACCAAGATGGTGGTCCTATTGGTGCTCCTATGTACCTTCCTCAGAATATTGGTCCTCAACAGCTTCAACTCATCGTTAATCAGCTTCTGAACAATGTATGTATTTTACCCTTTTTTTCTATTTTCTGTGTTTATCGTCTGTTATTCATTTTCGTGGGCCCCGCTAGTGGACGGTAGAATTGGTTCATCGGATTAGTCTATTCTTGGACCGGATACGGAGGTTACTTGTGTCAGTTTTATTATGTCTAAATTCAGTTTCAGTATAAAAAACATTTGTGGAGAAATGATATTTTGACAATAATTTTGATGTTAATGAAGTTTAAATACATGGTTAATTATGTTCAGTGTTTGATTAATGAATGTAAAAAGCTGTCACAGCTCAACAATCATCCAAGGAATGCTATTAACTATTTTTTTTATATGTTCAAATGTGAAATGTACATTATATCTGTTGATTAAGCATCAAAATTGTGTTAGAATATAGTACATGATTTGTGTTCAAATTTCATTTGAAAATTGTGGTTGTCTTCAGTTCAGTGTTGTTGATGGCCGACATCTTGTGAGGCCATTCTTCACATAATTGGCAGCATCAAAAATCTAAAAAACCACCACTGATATCTGCCATGTTGCCACCATGGCTGATTAACCGTGTATTTGAATGTGTTAATCATCTAAATTGCTGTCAAAATTTGTTGCCGAATTTATGTCAAAATAACTTGGCTCTTTTGTTCAAGACAATTTTGTAAAAAAAATAGTCTGATCAAAACTGTTACTTACTTTTGAAGTTCTCTTAATTATAAAAGTATGGATTATATTAACATTGATTTGATTGTTTGTCTGTCTGTTGTCTCAATTTAGGAAGAGAAATTGCCGTATGCTTTTTATATATCAGACGAGGAGCTTCTTGTACCACTTGAAACATACCTGCAAAAACACAAAGGTTAGTAGTCATGTTTGGTTTCAAACTAATTGTCATTTTTAAATCTGTTCACTTGTTTGAGTTTTACTAATGATTTTCTTTTTATCTGTGATGTTAATTTACATTATTTCAGTTTCGGTGGAAAAGGCATTGCCTATAGTTTGTCAACCTCAAGCTGTTTTCCGGATTCGTCCTGTGAATCGATGTTCTGCGACAATTGCTGGTATGAAAGATGTGATGGATTTTGTTCTTTCAATCATTGTAATGGCACAATGTTCCGTGTAGAATTATTCTGCAAGTTGTGTTTATTTTATGCAAAATCACAAAAAAGTTAAACGTATGTGGTTTTGCTTTTGAAGATTTTAGCTTAGTGTATTGTTGTCATTTTCTTTGGAATTAATGTCGTCGAGGTTATTTGTAGGTCATGGTGAAGCTGTATTGAGTGTTGCCTTTAGTCCTGATGGGCGGCAGCTAGCAAGTGGTTCTGGTGATACCACTGTTCGATTTTGGGATCTTGGCACTCAGACACCAATGTACACATGCACAGGTTTGACATTTAAAGATGATAAGTCATTATTCATGTCTGCCAAACATAACTTATTCATTTAATTAAAGCAAGAAACTATCAGTTGATATTTAGGCATTCTTCTCTCTGAATAACTAAAGCAATCAATTTGAATCGTTTGATTGTGCTCACGGTTGCATTGCTAGAAAATGCAACTTGATAGATTGTGTAGTTTAAATCGGTTTCTGATAGATGCCTATTATCGGGGGTATGCTATGAGGAAAGGGGTGGGAAGTAGAGGATCAACACAAGGAATAATAAATTGGTTATTCACACTGTTGAGTGTGGAGCATAACTGTATGCTGAGCTGGCAAGGAAAAGTGGGAGGTGGAAATTACGTTAGGAAGAAATGAAAACATAAGAGGGGAGGAAGGACTAGAAGTGTGACACAGGCAATTTCTGAGCAAGTATATCGGAGGGAGGATTTCTGACTGGTTTCTTTTCTTTTTCTGTTTTGAAGATTTACAGAGGTTTACCTCTGGTTTTAGGAGCTTTATTGTTCCTTAAATAAGTATCTGTTTCTATCACGTTTTGTATCAGTTTTGTACAGTTGTTCCTCGATACTAGGCCACTTACTAGAAATGTATATGTGAGATGAAAGAGAGTCTTCATTCTTTCTTTCTAGCACCGCTTGTTAGCATGCACTCTTTTACCATTCAAAAAGAGTAAAAATTAATCTAACAAACTAACTAATAACATTTTCCATTCAAAAAAAAAAAAAGAAAGCATGCACTCTTATGCATCTTTAAGGAGAATACACTATATATAGTTGTTTGCATTTTATGCAGGTCACAAGAACTGGGTCCTTTGTATTGCATGGTCACCAGATGGCAAGTATCTTGTAAGTGGGAGCATGTCAGGAGAACTTATATGTTGGGACCCACAAACTGGAAAGCAATTAGGCAATGCTCTAACTGTAAGTCATTAACCTTGAATTCTGATTTGTGTTATGAAGCTATCTTCTTTTTCTCCTCATGATTTTGCATTTTAAAGTGCGTTGAGAATAGCCAATTAAGGATATACTGTCAGACTAAAGTTATATATTGTCAGTATAGTCGATGGTGGCATGATAGTGATGAGAGAACACAATTTGCATTGATTGCAACTGAAATTTTGGAGGAGGATGCAACTATACCGAGTGAATGATAAATAATGGATTGGTGTGAATGAATAAATAAATCGAAAACAAATGCATGCAACAAAAGAACACGACTTCAAAAATTTCATACAGATAATTTCATACAAATTCAAACATGATAATCTACTACTGTTTCAACATTCAGAGAATCAAACAAATATTTTAGAAAACAATAGGAACATGAAACTATGAGCTTTGAAGAATCACTTGCAGAGATTAATAATTGAAAAAAGAGGCGAGCAACAGAACATTGGTGCAGGGGTGGCATTTATTTTTGTTAGAATAATTGAAACTGAATTACTTCACTTGTCTTCCCTCCCACACTTGAAAATTATAAAAAATAGAATAAAAGAATATCAGGCTTTATTAATTCAGTGTTTCCTGGGAAAATACATATGTTTATGGAGATATTTTAGATGAACATTGTTTGGACCACGTACATATTTATAACAACTACTTTGGGTCAGAATCAATGTATTTACTTTGATAACAGATGTTGTTCGAAGAATTTTATACCATCCAATTGTATATTGGACAATAATATTTGAAATATACTAATTGTAGGGCCACAAGAAATGGATTACTGGTATCTCTTGGGAACCTGTCCATTTGAGTGCTCCTTGCCGTCGCTTTGTAAGTGCCAGCAAAGATGGGGATGCTCGTATATGGGATGTTTCTTTAAAGAAATGTATTGTACTCTGTGGCCACACACTTGCAGTAACATGTGTAAAATGGGGTGGAGATGGTGTGATTTATACTGGGTATTTCTCATTCCTTCCAAATTCTCAAAATATTTTTGTCGAGTTTTTCTCTTCACTTAATTTTTTTATACTGCATGAATTGAGATATTACTAGAGTAGTTTTGCTGCTAAATCAAGTTTTTATCTAGAACAATGTTTCTTATTCAAGTTTGCAAAAGATTTCTTTAGAGCATGTTTTCTCAACATATCTAGTATACTTTGATCTTTAGGAGAATTATCCCTGCATACCCTCTGTGGGAAGTAAAATCTCATTTTTGTTCCCACTTCCATTTAATGATTTTAACTCGTGTTTATCCTAGTTTAGAGATTACAGATCTTATTTTTGAACTCTTAATTCAACTAATCCAGGTGTTTAGTGATAGTATGGAGGGGTTTTCCTTTTTTAATAATACAACAGTGACTGACTTTTCCTCTATATTATTACTACTTGGGTTTTTGACTATGTTGTTTTGTTACAGGTCCCAGGACTGTACAATCAAAGTTTGGGAAACCACAGAAGGGAAGCTAATTCGGGAACTGAAGGTAGGTCTCATAGTCATACCATCACAACACACAAAAAGAACATTTCTAACAAAGTTTTTTTTTTTTTATACTTTTTATCAGATACTTTGATGTATTATATATTTTATTTCAAAATTCCTTTTATTAGTGATGTCATCACTTTATTCTCTTTTCTTTACTTTTTCATACTATCGTTTTCTTCATATATTGGTATTTATTTTAGGGACATGGGCATTGGGTTAATTCTTTAGCATTGAGCACTGAGTATGTTCTTCGCACCGGAGCTTTTGATCATACTGGGAAACAGTATTCATCTCCAGACGAAATGAAGAAGGTAACTAATAGTTTGTTTAATAGTAATGTTAGCCCTTTGAACAATAGTTGTTAGGTACAAAACCGGGACTTCTCTGCCTGGCCAGATCAGCAATAATTAACCCACATTTCTGGAATTCGTTCACAATATCGTGATCATGTCAAGCCTTGTGACTGAAACCAGCTTCAGGATTGCATTAGTTCAACATCAAGGTTTTTTCTGTAGTGAAAGAAAAATTTGGGGATCAAAGGACTTCATAATGGAAATCAATCTGTAGTGCCAACAGGCAACTTGCTTTTTCAAGATGCTATGTTAATTTATCCTCATATTAAACAAACATAAAAAAAATTACTGTCTTATATTTGATGAAGATGCATATAAAAGTTAAAACAATAGTCATAAAAAGTTTTAACCATAGAAGTCCTAATCTATGAATCAGCAAGACCTATGATGTTGAATTGCAATTGAACAGATAATGTTCAGATTAAGATAGCGAATTCATAGTCCGAACCTGCAAACAGATTGATCTAGTTTTTGAAGTGTGTAATATGTTCCCCCATTCTATATTATTACTTTGGAATAAAATGTATCAGACAACTTTTGAATATTTTTATTGATATATTTATATTATTTCTATTTCTATTTATTAAAAGAAAGTATATCATAATGCCTTTTGCTCAGGATTTTAATTAAACAAAAAATTTGACAGTGGATTTTTAATTAAATTAATAATGTGGTTTCAGGTTAAAAACCCAACATAAAGTTATTTGGATTGTCGATTGGTCCAGTTTATTGAAATCAATAAATATAAAAGTTAATCAAGATTGATAGAGCCCAGTGACATCCAGTGACATGGTTCTGTCCATGTATCTGACTCCATATAATAGGATTCGGCTTTCTTGTTATAAAAATATCGGTAGATTATTTCAAAATTATTCTTAAGAAACAAGAGTTTTCATTGACTAATTTAATGTTATTTAATTTGTATTCCTTGAAGTTTCGACTTTTGTTCTGCTTTATACCTTCCTAATGGTGGAAGTGGAACCATGACATGCATTTTTCTTAGATTAGATGGATAATTTTTTTTCTCGCATTTGATATTTATTATTTTGGACATTTAGGGTGAGACTGATCTCTGATTTATTTTCTCCTTTTGGTTGTTTATTGTGCATTCATAATTATTACTTGAGTAGTTTTCACTTGCAATATATTAATTCTCTGAGTTGTTTTTGCCTTCAGTCAATCAGATACTTGATTTCTCTATTTCACAAGTTCATTCTGTAGGAACTACTTCTTCCATCTCTGTTTTACTAATACCAGTTTATGCTGCTGATGTATGTAGGTCGCTCTTGAAAGGTACAATACAACGAGAGGTACTGCCCCTGAAAGATTGGTCTCTGGATCTGATGATTTCACAATGTTCCTTTGGGAACCCTTCATCAACAAGCACCCCAAAACTCGCATGACAGGTCATCAGCAGGTATTTATTTCTTTACCAATTTCACAATATGCCAATGAGAACAAACCAAAGTTATTAGTTCTTGCAATGTGACTTCAGTTTTGAATCAATATTTAGTAGAAAACTAGGATTTGAAAGATTTATCTTGATATAGCAGTTTGTGTTACACATAAAATGGTTAAATAGGAAGTTCTAATGAACGTATTGAGATCCTTGATTATTTGCATTTGTCTATCTTTTATTATATGTTGTTATCTGTGTTAGTTGAAATTGATTTTGTTGTCATACAGATTAAATCACAATTTATCAAAAGTTATAGTTTTGTTTTTATGCATTTGGCAAATTCCATTTTTTAGGCTTAATGATACAAACTAAACTTGTTTGTTGACAGCTTGTGAACCATGTCTATTTTTCGCCTGACGGGCAATGGATAGCGAGCGCATCTTTTGATAAATCTGTAAAGATATGGAATGGCACTACAGGGAAATTTGTCACTGCCTTCCGTGGTCATGTTGGGCCTGTTTACCAGATAAGGTTTAACACGAGTCATTCAATCGTATTTCAAATTCATTATCGTTTTGTTACATATCCCGCAAATCAAATGCTAGCCAAATATATTTTGCTTAGAACTGTGATTAACCAACTATGTTGACTTTTTTTGTACAGCTGGTCTGCAGATAGTAGACTTCTTTTAAGTGGTAGCAAGGATTCTACACTAAAGGTAACCATAATTATTATTTTTTTGGTTAATATATGTTGGTTTATGTTTGTATAATAATTATTAGATCACATCAAATTTCATTTGTAAAGCAAGAACGTTGACCTTTCATTGTGTTTGATTTTCAAGGTTTGGGATATTCGGACTCGTAAGTTGAAGCAAGACCTTCCAGGCCATGCTGATGAAGTATGTTTCTTATAATGCCAAATACTTACAAGTGATTTTTAAAATGTAATTTTCCACTCTGGTGGCTGACTAAAGTTTATTTTATTGCTGTGAAGGTGTTTTCTGTTGATTGGAGTCCAGATGGAGAGAAGGTAGCTTCTGGTGGTAAGGATAAAGTGTTGAAGTTGTGGATGGGATAGGCTATTTTTTGGACCATCATTGAGAATATATTCTATAGTTGCTGTATTTATCTCCAATCCTCCATGTTGCCATTGCATGGAAATCAATGGCTGACTATTGTGTGGATGCAAGATCATCTTTAAGTTCCACACTACTACAATGCGATTGAAATTAGGCACTGGAAGAACAAGTTAATCAAATTGAGTATCAGGCAAAGAAGCTGCTTGAATTGCTTGGGGGTCTATCATATGCTTGCAATATGCTTTGCTGGTCTTTTTTTGATTTTGTTTCAATGATTTTTTTTTCTCTGGTATTATATGTCCTATGTTTACAATAGTTATGATATTGTTTTTTAAAGACAATTTTGGTTTTTTTCTGTAATGAACTCTGAGTGTGCAAGGGCTAGCCATAAGATGGTTTTTGTTTGCCTTGACATTAATGTTAGAGTAGTCTTTGAATGGAGTACTTCTATATTTAAAATATGAAATGTAAGGAAAATAAATTACATCCGTTTGATTTTTTTCCTTCATTTTTCACATTCTGTTTGGATTGTCATCTTTGAAATTTTAAATTCCAACTGAGACATGAGAAATGAAGTGTAATATGTTTTTATTAATAGCCCAGGGCAAAATAACTTTGCAATAACAAGCTTTACAATTTTATTTTATTTTACGAGTTTGAAACAAAATGAAATTTTTTTTTTGGTTCAGACTTGCAAAAATTAAACAGAGGAACTGTTGATAATTTTTTTAACGAAAGGAACTGTTAATAATCCTAACAATGAGTATAACTGAATTATCAATAATCCTACAGCCCAAAAAAAAAAATTAAATTAAACATCAACATCAAATTAATTTGCAAGGCTTTGGTCAAAAAAAAATATATAATAATTTGCAAGGCTGATATGCTAGCAATGAATGATAACACAAGGTTAATAATTCGACATAAACTATCATTTCTATTCACAGCATATAATCGCTAATCTTCAGTTTATTAACAATGTACTTGGTCTGTTTGGATTGAGTTATTTTTAAGTTTATGCAAATAAAAAGTTTTCGTGGTCATAACAAAAAAAAAAAAAAAACTTTCATTATTTATAAAAAAAAATGATATTTGCACAACCATTTTAGACGACTTTTGAACTACTCTCTCGCATTGTTTTTACTCTTGCAGTGTTTTTCCTCTCCCTTTTCTTTCTCTATTGTTTTGATCAATAAGGGAGAAAAGGGAAGTTGTCCCAAAAATTGTCAAAATGGTTATATAAATGTCATTACTCTTATTGATAAGCTTGTCAAGGTAGTTCATGAAAAAACAACTTATGAAGATACAACTTTCGTTAATGGAAACTTATGAATTAAAATAAAAACTTATTTATTGCATAAGCTATTTTTCATAAACTCAAAAATAAGGTAATCCAAACGGCCCTTAACTTGCGGTCTAAACTGTATGCTAGCAAGGTAAATAGATTCTCAAGATATTTCTCATGTTTCCTCATATTTCATGATCTCCACCATTTAAACTCATTTTGGTTAAAATTCTCTCTCTCTCTCTCTCCTTTCTAATGGATGATGGAGATTTCAATGGACCTTCATGTGGCCGTTGTATACAATTCTCATGGCAATGCATCTAATTAAAAAGAAGCACTATACTATATACAAAAATTTACTCAAGTCATTAAAAAAATATTAATATTTATTGACCGGCTTTAAAGCACTAGGATCCGGATTTGTCTTATTGATCGGCTGCTTTGGTCGAGCAACTGCTGCATTTCTGGATGCAGGTGTGCAATTTTTCCTAGTAAAAATGTAGCACAGTTTGCTAGATGAAAGGAAATAATGCATACTCAGCATAGAACAGATTCCATATGAATCGATAGAATCCTGATATTGCTTCCTGCAACATATAGTAGTTCAGACACTTAATCAAGCAATATTGGGAAGAAAAAAAATATATGTAGATGCAAAGTTCAACACTTTAAGTTTGACTTATTGAGTTTTTGTACAAGCATAAGCACTTGTGAGACTATTTAAAAGAGAGCTTATGAAAACAGCTTATAACAGTCTAAACTGCTTATATGAAACCCAGCTTCACTCTGTTTTATCTTTTGTAATAGAAATAGCTTATACGTGAGTGCTTACATGATAAAAGTTTATGCTAGAAACGCATAATGAAGCTGTTTATCCAAGCAGAAACAGGGGACCGGCAAAGATGCCTTGACCCACAAAAACCCAGCAAAGACGGTGTCTTGAAAGCTTTACACAAAAATTAATTAGAAGTAAAACTTGGGCTTCGTAAAGTACTTTTGGCTTTTGATCAAGGCTGGAAGAAGTATGAATTTTGTGAGTGATAAAAATAATCATTGGATGAGTTTTCCCCTTCAGGTTGGTCCACCCACCTCGACTTGAACTAGTCGATATTTAATGTTATTTTTCAATGCCTCTATTTTACTGGAAGAGAAGGGGAGCCTCAACGTAACAGTTGGAGTTGGTTCTATGTAAGTGTTGTAGATAGCGGAAGGCAGAATATGAAGGCCAAAGATCTGCATCTGTTATGTAAATACGCCATTGCGGCCTATGGCACTTCCGTAGCAGCCATCCCTTCACAAATTGCCAGTGGCGGTTGTAAAAAAATCTGCCATAGCCGCCATTTAACAACACTGTTTTGTGTGACTAAGAATTACGAGTTCATGTCCCTAGACCTTCCATGACAGGAGCTTTATAGACGCAGGTTGCTCTGTTTGAATTTGAGCTTTATATTTTTTATTATATCATTGAAGGGGGGGCCACGGCGCAACATTAAAGTTGTTGTTACGTGACCGAAAGGTTACGGGTTCAAGTCCTGGAAACAGCCTCTTGTGTAAAAAAAAACAGGGTAAGGTTGCGTACAATACACCAAATGGTGGGACACCATCCCAGACGCTGTGTATGACGGAGCTGTAGTGCACCAGGCTGCTCCCTTATTGATTATATCAATGATGTGGGCAATTTCCTATTTGTTTTAGTTTATGAGAGATCTCAACTAGATACCAATAGAATTAAGTACAACTTCCTTTAGTAAAAAGTGCATTCACCAGAATCTAAAACAAACGGAAGAAAAATGGCCACTTAAAGTAATCAAGCAAGGATCCTCCTTCTGACTAAATTTTCTCTCTATACAGATCCTCCTTCAACCCCTAAAAGATGTAACTACCAGAACAAGCAGAGGTACTTCTTTGCTAACTGATCTATATCATATGTAGTCGGGATGTTACAACTTACAAGAATCGAAAATCAAGGTCCAACTTTTGAGTTTTGAAAACATTAAATAAGTTGCTACAATTAATTCCAAACAAAAGATGATAACATATTTACCTTTGTATAATTTGCTTTTTCTAATATCTGCACCTGAAATATAAGAAAATAAATCATGTCATTTTACAATCTCACAACTTATTAATGTGCATTTTGGAAAAATACAGACGGGGAAAGATGAGAAATTGCTTGCTAATGAAGAACATATATGATGCTACGTTTAATATTCTCAAAGAACACGAGTATCCTAATTATACTAAGAAGTTCCAGACAACACACAACTCAG
This sequence comes from Medicago sativa, assembly GCF_051527215.1. NCBI lineage: Eukaryota > Viridiplantae > Streptophyta > Magnoliopsida > Fabales > Fabaceae > Medicago > Medicago sativa. Next base: position 53,785,250 of record NC_140749.1, read on the forward strand.
TAGCTGCACCATTCTCCGAACAAATATTTTATAACAGAAAATGATTAAGATGGTGCATTTCATTCTCATCATATCACATTCAATATGGAACTCTCAAATATTAGAATTAATCCGCTCATCGAACCTGGTAAATCAAGCTTGAAGCAAATATTGCATGAGCTGGTATCAGTAACCATCTCCTGAAAGCCTGTCAACAACACCACAACTTACATAAGGTTTATTTTGAAATGAAGGACAAATGATAAGAGATTCGAACATGAGACTAGTTAACATTCACCTGTGGCATATAAATTGCTGCCAATATGGTAACAACATAGTTCATCAGCAAAATTCCAGAACCAAGGAAAGAAATGTTCCGAACTCCTAATTTTGTAGCAAAGGTCGATATCTGATACCTGTAGTTAATTATTACATGCAATCCATATTACATGCATGATCATCAACAAATAAAGAGTGGTAGCAGTAGCAGATTATGTAAGATGCAAGCATGCGCGCGCACATGTATATAATGAAATACAAGTCAAATGATGTATCATCATCGCAGATAAATAGAACCAATGAACTTGCAACCCTTAACGCAACATGATTCTAAAACGTACCTACGATCTCCTTCAACATCTGGAAGATCTTTTGTTATAGCAATTACCAATGCGAAAAATGTTACGAAAGTTGTGATAAAAACCACAGGAGAGCTGCAGGCAGATATACAAGATCAAACGCATAAGTTGGAGACAATGGATGAAAATCTCACATCATCACAAGTTTTATTCATTATAATAGCAGCAACATAATTCATAGTCAGTATAAGCATTACTGAGCCTCTAATCAAACAATAGACACTCGCGATCTCAGTTGTTCAAAACTTTACCAATTGCAAAATATGAAACAACAACGATAAGCTCTAACTCACCTCCACTCAAAAGCAAGTCCAAGAGCAGCTCTAGTGGCGTAGTACACACCAAAGTTAAGTAGAAAACCTCGTACCTGCATAAATCTCTTCTGTCAATCTTGTTCATCCAAATGGTACTTTACTAACTGTAATTTGTCAATTACAGTTAGCAGTGCAAAGATTGGGAAAAAAAGGAGGTTATGTCATACCGTAGCAATAATAAGAAATGCTGCAACAGGAAAGCGTTTCATCCTAAGCGGAGGAACGGAATAGATAGTACCAAGAAAAAGGCCGAAGGAGTAAAGCGAAAAAATAAAAGGTCCAAAGTTCAATCCTACAGTCAAGAGGCCAGCTGCTGCAAAGAATATAACCAAGAACCATGCAGATTGGACAGAAAGATCTCCTGCGGCTATAGGTAAATAAGGTTTGTTTACCCTGAAAATGAAATATAAGAATAACTTAGGGCCTGTTTGAATTGACTTATTTGAACTTGTCTACTGATATAAGCACTTGTGAGATTGTTTGGGAGAGCTTATAGAAACAACTTATGACATGTCCATCAACTGTTTTCAGCTTATTTCAGTAAGCTCTTCAGGATAGCTTATGAAAACAGACTGACTTTATTTTATCTTTTGATATAGAGATAGCTAATACATAAGCACTTAATTTATTTTTTCATCCAAACAGATTCATAGAATAATAGTGCTATCATAATGTATTTGGGTGAAAAATTGAACTAAAATGAGGAATAATTTCAAATACAGAGAAAAAGAATCCTAAAATGAAAAATTGTACAGTTAAACATGATTCAGAAGAAAAATATTGAAAATTAGCAAGAAATGTGCAAGAGGGGACGAAAGAAAGAGAAAGGAATGAACGAGAAGAAGACAGTAAGTAACAAGACAATTATCTATATGTCTGTCTGCATCATACTTGTCAATGCCAATGTCATATATTTGATTGATGCCAACTATATAACCATTCCCACAAATCAGAGCAAAAAGACCAGAGAGTGCTTTCAAGACAAGTGACCACTTTATCAGATTTGAGTTCTCGATCAAAGCTCTTGACACCAAAGCACTGTAAACGATAGGGTTAAAATGAAACTCAGTTCAAGTGTAAGAACTATCATGAAGCTGCAAGCAACACATTGATGGAAGCTGAAGAGCTACTCACAAAGAACCTAATGTTGTACCACGGATAGTATGTGGCCTTAAAAATCTCCAGAATGCATCTTTAAAATCTAAAACTTTGTCAGCAAATGGACGATCAGATCCAGCAGCTCCAACTTCACTGCAGGCCTGCAAGCATTTCAATTTAAACTGTCAACTATTGAATCAAAACCAAAAGTAGGGTAAAAAGTGTTTCCTAGCATCAATAAATTCGACGATAAAAAAATTGAAGTAACCAACGGAATAATCAGTGGATGCAATTGCAGCTGAATCTGAAATTTTCAATGCTCAGATTTTTTATGGGTATCACGCGGGTTACTATAAAATTAGCACAGAAGAACCACAGAAAATATTTAGTGATTAATCTCTACTCAACATTGTGACAATCACAATCCAGCGACGTTTTTACTGTCGATAAAACATTTGTCTATTTGTCTTTTTAGGTATTTTTCGTTGCATCTCAATTTTCCTTGCTAACGATTGCTATTAGTACCGAGTGGACCACTTCGATAAAAAATTTCGTTGCATCTCAATTTTCCTTGCTAATGGTCGCAATACATTGTGATCTTTGAAATTGTGAAGAATTACAGAGAAATGCAGCTGATACGGCCACAATTGCAGTTGCAAAGTCCCCAAAAATTTTGACATTGCGGCTGCAACTGCTATTGCAGATCGCCATTTGAAACCATTACCATTACATTTCAATTGACGACGCCATCATTTCGTTTTGCTTCCGTTATATAAGTAGGTTTTAATTTTTTTTTTTTTTTTTTTGGTTCAATAGCCTAGTGGCTAGATCACACACTTTTAAAGTGTGGAGAAGTGGGGAATCCGGGGTTCGAACCCCGGCCCCTGCAAACATTGTCCCTGGTAGCTACCAACTGAGCTACACTTACGGGACAGTAGGTTTTAATTTTAATCAATACATAATTAAAACATCACAAATTAGATTTATTACGATTTACTATAATAACTCAAATGCTATACGAAGCCAGAGTTCAAGCTTCAATTCTAAACTTATATGCTGTCAATTATGATAAAAATCAGAAAAGCCTAAAATATGTCTATGTTGCATGCACACGGTCCGGTACTGATACCCGATATAAATACGGGTACGAGATACAGTAATTTAAAAACAACTAATGTACTGGTAAATTAATATAAAATATAAAAGATTAATATATACAGGTAAGAAATTGTAATTTTACATTACATAAGATGCCAAATTTGCCTGAAAGATCAAAGTAGTTAAAATACATTGCTAACACAACATATAAAAAAAAAAAAAAAAAAAAAAAAATTCTAGATTGCAGTTACATATTTTATGAATAAAACAAGAATTTGATTCATACACAGACTCTGAATTTAATCATAACTACTTCACGTATGATTGGTTGTGATTAGTTGACAGTCAAAAACGGTTTACACTTAAAAAATTAAACTCAATCATATATAAATGTATGCTTATATCAATATGTATGTATTCACACACCCCATTATTCCTTCTCAACCTTTCTGAATTTTCCATGAACTACTTATCAAAACCCACCAAATTTTTCCAAATAAAATCACAAGCTAACAAATAAAAATTGAAACTTTAATGAAGAAAATACAAAAACAACATACCCTGATGGAAATGGGTTTACACTGTCTCTTCAGTTTTGAAACATGAGCTGAGAAACTTGTGTGATGATAATGGTACAGCCCAATTGAACCAAACCGTTTGGAAGATTTTGGAGTTGTGGACTTAGCTGAAGTGGGTGGTTTGAAAGAGTAGTAGTTTTTGGAATTCCATGTGGGAATTATGGAATGTGAATGAAGAGAAGATGATGAAGAAGTAGAGAGCTCCATAAGGAGCTGAAGCAACACTCAACTGGCAATCTCAGACACACAAACGTTTGATGAAGGTGTTCTTGCTGATGTGGGTTCAAAATCATTCAACCACTTCTTCAAATCATGTTTTTTTTTTTTTTTTTTTATTGATAGAATTCAATAGTTATTATTTTTATAAATATTTGGGTATTTTTAAATAATAATAATTAATAATATTGGACTAAATGATTTTGATTTAGTATTGTGTCTATATAAGTATTTCTCTAAGGTTAAATAGTTTTTTGTCTCTATAAATATACAAAATTTCATTTTAATCTCTAAGCAAAAATTTCGACTTTTAGTCCCCCAAAATTTCCATCTTTACTTTTGATCTCTCCATTTAGGTACACTTATATGTAGAATGCATATTTTTGAATAAAATTTTACAAAAAAGTTTATAATATTATAAGAGTCTCTTCAAAAAAAAAAATTAATAAAACATGATTTAAATATATTAAAAACTAGAGGTATGAATTTCTTTGCAACTCATATGCTTAGAGAATGAAATCATTGTGCAGATGTTCTTGCCAGGGTTAACTCTTGAGTTTTTAGCTATTTGGTATGACATATCTAGTTGTATTAGAAGTCATTATATGCATAACTTGATATGGTTGTCTTGTTATAGGTTTGTTAACTCTTGGGGAGGTATTGGTCTAGTCCCCTACTTTTTTTCTTTGTTTGCTTTCCTTTTCTTTGTATATATATTTGAGGTAGTGTAGTTCTCTGCTACACTATCCTCTTTTGTTAAAAAAAAATAGAATATTTATATTTTTTGCGGTTAAAAATTTATATTTAAATCATGTTTTATTAAAAAATTCTAATTTTTGTTTGGGGAGTCTTTTATGCATAATTTAATTGAAAAATGCAAAAGCTACACATGCTTTGTTTTAAAAGTAGAGGCCAAAAGTGATGATTGAAAATTGCATAGGGACTAAAAGTCGATAGAAAATTTTAGAGGAAATAATATGAAAAGTTTGTATATATATAGGGACCGAAAACATATTTAACCCTAATATTTATTTAAAAAAAGAATAATAAAATTATTAAAACCCCTAAAAAAATATTATTAAAATATGGCTAATATTGTCTCATTTTTTTTATAAAGAAAGATATTAACGAGAAAATCTAAGAAACTAGATGACATATCGAAACCATTCTACAATCATCACAAAGCAATAAAAATAAAGAAGGTTGGATATGAGAACTCTACCGAATCAAGTTTGTCATTATGACCAAGAGTAAAAAGACATTAAGCATAATGATTGACTTCTCGATAAATATGTTTGATCTCACAATTCGATTATATTCGCCCATGAGAGTCACCAAATCCTTATGCACATTCTTTCAATCCTCACTCTCAACTCACCTTAAACCCCTAAATCCAAATGACCAAATGGTGTTATAGTGTAGGTTTGGAGTACGAGTACGGATACAATCAGTATACCAAACATGTTGTAGGTCATGTGTTATCATCTAGGGATTTTAGAAATCTCCTTATCAATCGCTATGGTTTTAACGCAATCCATTTTACGAATGAATTTCATGGACGCACTTCGACCAATTAGGATGAAGTTGTGTGTAGATATAGGCTCTTGTTTTGATGATGTTCATTGGATAGTTTTATTTGATTATGTTTTATTGTTGGTATAAGCCTAGACTCACTCAAAGCACCTAGAAATTCTTGCCTCTTTATGTCATATGGTCCCTTGGTGTCTTGTGTGTCGTTTGTTTGTAGAAAAATTCATTTTTCACAGTCTAAGTGATTTTCCAGCCAATTGATTTGATTCACGATATTCTGAATCATATCATGAAATGTTTCTGCCATTTTCCATGTGTGCTTGTGCATTTTGAATCGATTCATGAATTGATGAATTGTATCATCATGAATCGATCAGTCTTGGTTGATTCATGTCACTATTTTCTTCCGGTCCTGTTTTTTGCCTTGTTGAATAGAATCACACTTATTTGAATCGTATCAACCTTCATATGGGGCATATGAATCGATTCAAATTTAGCTTGTTTTGTATAAATCTTCATAGCTTAATTTGCTTGTCTTTTGATGTCAGAATCGAATCACACATTGAGTGAATCGATTCATTATTTTGTTTTTGGCCAAATTTTTGCACTTCCCACTCTTCCCCATATAAACTCATATCCTCATAACACCCAAACTACTGAATCATTTGCATCTATTCTCTCTATAGTCTCCAAACCTCATTCTCCATTTGTTCTTCAGATTAAACACTTTTTATAATAATTATTGTGGTCTTTGAGTCATAGATTGCTAGTGTTATAGGGATTGTAAGTTGATTGCTTTCAAGGATATTGATTGGGAATAAAGGGTATTGTGGTTCTTTCTAACCTTTTTGAGTTGAAGAGGATCCAACCAGATGGATCAAAGAAGAGTTCGAGTGAAGAGCTTCAAGGATTGCACGGGTGATTGAGGATTCAAAGACTTGAAGAAACACCAATTCCAAAGGGTATTTGAAGATTTGGGTGTGATTGCATATAAATTGAAAATTAGGGTAATTGAATGAATTCTTGTAATCACAACATTGTGATCAAACATTCAATTTTAGTGGAAGTCTTTTGTGAAGGTGTTTTCCACCGAGAAGAGTAGACGTACCCCGAAGCAAGAACGAAAGGAGGAACTACTTTAAATCTCGGTGTCGTTTCTCTTCCCTTTCCTCTTTAACTTGGTTTAATTTGAGTATATGTTTGTTTGATAATTGTTAGAATTGATTTGAATGTGATCTTGTTTCATTTTGTTAAACCTACTTAATTCATTGAATTAGGTTTTCACTTAATTCACATTGATCACATTTATATTCAATCTAGTGTCAATTTATCAAACACATATACCTTGTGTTCATTAGTATAGTTGATTTAATTGCTCTTAAGTTTGGTTTGAGAATTGTCATGTTTTGTATATTTGTGTGAGAATTATTAATCATGGATTGTATTAAGATTTAACATTTGAATCTTTCAATTTAATAGTAAATCTTATTGTGCATTACATTGTCTTAATCATTTTGTCATTGTTATTGTTTCAAGCGCAAATCAAATTAGTCAAATTGTTTTCAAACTTGTTTTCGCTAAAAACTTGATAAAAGCTTTGAAACGCTATTCACCCACTCTAGTGTGTATTCTATCTTGCCATATAGACCAACAAACGGCATCGATAGACGTCTCTTCACTAACGGTTAATCACTGGAATGGTCGATATGTGTATAATAGAGCACCAATTTTTTACAGCGAAAATTATGACTATTGGAAAGAATGCATGAGCGTTCATATCAATCGCAGGTTGTTGCTAACAGTGTCTTACAGGACAAACGAAAAACCGGTTGGAGTGACGATGAACAAAAGAAGGCTCGACGTCAAGCAATCAAAATGAATACATCATTCAATAATATGAGCTCTTTTACATGGAGGATGGTTAATCCATATTCTCCATGCAAATAAGGTTCACACATATTGACAACAAGTTACAAAACTTAGGAAGACTCCTCAAACCAAGATTGTACTAAAAGAGCATGAACATGAGATTATACAGTTGAATTCTAGTAAGGAAGATCTTACGAAGAAAGATAAGAAATCGGTGGTCTTGAAAGCCTCCTCGTCCAAGGCTAACATGTCAAACCATGGGTTAATGACTCCGGAAATGACTTACCTTTTGTTGCACAGTTGTTATCGAGTAGATTTAGATGCTTTGAATATGGGTACCACCAAGAATTGTTGAAAGAGTGTATTTTTTGGATATTAAGGCTGAAAAACAATATTTGTGTAAGGTGGTAAAATTGTTTTTACGGTGTACCTTATTTTTATTCAAATATCTAATATAATAATGTCTCGTGTCTTTATCAAATAACAATTAACCTTATAGGTCACTTGATTACAAATTCTTCCCTTCAATAGATAAAGAAAACATCGCTGCCTTTTGTCCATGGTTATAACACCACTCCATAACTTGGTTATCACTTTGTCAATCACCCGTAATTTTTAGGATTTATTATTCAAAATACACAATTTAACGTTTTTCAGTTGAAAATAGACAATAAAATAAAAGAATAAAACATGAAAACTTAAGAAAATTTTATAAAAAATAAACTAAAACTAATAGTTAACATCCAATTTGGCCTCAACAATTTTTTGTAGTCCAATTTATTTCCGATGAAAAATAATACCAAGTTAGCCTTTGACATTTTAAATTGGAGACAAATTGGTATGTCTGTTGTAATAAGGTGACTAATAAATAAAATTAGGTATTACTTTTCGATGAGAATTGATTGAAGTGTGAAAAAAATTGTCAGGGATAAAATCATATAAATAAATAATTGTTATAAAGTTTCATATCATATATAAGAAAAAATACTTACCTACAATTCCTTAGGAACTGTTTATTCGATTCTTAACAAAGTATAAGAAAATTTTAAAAACATATTATCTATGCGTGTATCATAAGACACCGTTTTTAAAAAGTTATGTTATGAACCGCTTGAACAATATCTTGAGTATTGTATGTAAGTATTGGCCAAAATAAAATTTAATAATCAAAACACAATATGTGCTAATAATAAGAACAATAATCAATTTTAAAGATAAACTCTTAAATCGTTGGAGATTCGATGATGTTCATATTCATTTTTCATCTCTCATCAATTTCATGCATCTCTGAGAGTAGGACAATTTGAGTTCAGTTGGTTTTTTGTTTAGGGTTCAACAATTAAATTAGTTTAAGCTGACCATTAATTATATTATATACTTTGTCTCAAGTACTAGTGTGCTGCCCGCGCGTTGCACGGGCATAAGCGACACTCGATACAAAGCTGACAAACTCAACGCGATGAAAAAAAAATACAAACAAATCATGTTCATCTTCGATTTCGAAAATGAAATCCAAAACATATATATATATATATATATATATATATATATATATATATATATATATATATATATATATATATATATATATATATATATATATATATATATACGGCGTACAAAGCCGTTACCGTCGGTCACAGACTACTCAAGGTCACCACGACCGTTGGTCACAAACTACTCAAGGTCACCACGACACACGAACAAAAACTAAAACCATGGCAGTTATAAATTTCTTGGATATATTCTTGCACCAATTCTTTTGGGATCAATTTCTTGTAAACATTCTTGCATCAATTCAGTAATTTCTTATGAAATTTATATTTAATCTTTTACTATGTGTTATGTGATTCATGGTAGGGGACTGAGGGAGAACGATTATTTGAAGGCGGAATTTCACTAATGAGACGAAAAAATAGATGGCTTTACCTATAGAATGATAATATATACACACTACATGAGAGCACCCTTAGAAAATACCACCATAACCAAAAAAGAAATATCGCTTCATAAGAAAAGCATAATCTCATCATTTATAAAAATCATATTATCCTTTTTAGCATCTTAGGTGATTGTAATTAATAACAAACTTGCCACCACAGAATTATAAGTATAATGGTACATCTTAACAACAACAACGCAATGAGGCATGCTCCAAGGAACACTGAAAAGAGCCACACGACTTCTTTCACCAAGAAAAGTACAACAACATAAACAGAGACACAAATAGGAAATTAGCAGCAAGCACGTGGGATTAATCCAAGGTACAATAACACAAACGACATCCACGAACAAAAGTCATTCATGTTCAACAACCCTTCAATATATCAATTGAATAAGTGACTCCATGCCATCATCCACTACAAATGCTTCCTTATATCTCCTCTTACGGCTTTGTTTTACATCCCCACCAACAACTCCTCCAACAACACTGGAGTCTCCCCCCTTCTTGACTTCTGTACCAGTGGAGATAGAGCAATCAAGTGTATCATGAGGAGATTCAACAACCTGAGCAACCTCAACATGTTGAGGATGTTCCTGAAATGAAAACACAACTGCTTAAGTCAACCAACAATCTTTAGATAAAGCTAATTACCAAGCACACAAAATACCTCACCAAATAAGTCTTCCATCTCATTAGGATACAAAGAAGATCCCCCATCCTAGTAAAAAACAAAATCATAACATAACCAAAATAATCAAAACATTAAAACACAAAAAAACACTTGAATAAAACAAACACCATGCATTGTGCATTGCATAAAACCTACCAAGGACATCAACACATCACAAGTATCATGTGCAACCATCAACACATCACAAGTATTCTGTGCAACCATCATTGATACACAATCACTAAGAAGGAAAATAGTTTCCTTCTCATTGTTACCAACCCGTATCTTTAGTCTAAACCGGGGATCAAAGTGAGTAGCATTCTCAGGAAGCCACATATTAACTCCCTCTTCATCTCCAAAGTAGCAAGCAATAACAACGAAAACTCCTTCCTCATTTGAAGAACATAAATCATTAAATTTTGTTACTGTCTGGTCTTCAACAAAATCAGCAAGCCTATCATTCTCAAATCATGGAACCAAAGAAACACAATCAAAGCAAGATACCGATCAAAATAGCAACGTGTTCTGCACCTAATAGCTATGAGATGAGCATTGTGTGATATATATAAAAGTCATAACTCGGTGGGGAGGGAAAACACCATTCAAACAATGAATATAATAATTAAAGTCATTAAAAAGACATAAATTTTTCAGTAAAAACAAACCAGACAACATCAGAAGCAACTCTGACAACCAAATAGGTGCAGACAAACAATTTCTGGCCTATAACATAAACTGGGAACATACAAATGTATCAAAAGATTTCCCTATTCAGCAAGGGGACAAACACAAGCAAGGATTAGGAATTTACTAATTTACAAATCACTAACAATTAATAGTATAGAATTTTAAACATGATTAAACCACATAGTAGATATGAAGTTTTCTTAGTTAAGAAATTGTTCCAGATTGAATCTTAGGCGATGTGCATATCTCCAATTTCATATCAACACACATAACAATTCATCAACTAAATAAACATGAGCAATTAAAATCAGAAAACTAACCATCTTTGAATATAGTCCGAATAGAACACAAACCACGAAAACAATCACCAAGCCATGTCCAAATTCTAATTCTATTACATCTTGTAAACCTCCCCTTCCAACATCTTCTTCTGGAAGACTTGTAACAGCTGTTTTCTAACAGTAGCATGAAGCTTGGTACCCTAACATAAAAACCACAAATCAAATCCCATTAGGAAGAAGAAGAAGAAGAAAAAAAAGAAGCAACCTGAGATTAAACAGTTAAATTATCAACAAAGTAATTTCATAAAATACCTTGTGATCAATCAAGACCATCTCCAGCGAGTTAGTTTCATCAGGCTTGAGAAATGCAAGAACTTCCCACATCCTAAGAACACGCACCTTGATCCTCCAATTCTCACGACCAGGAACAATGTCAGCCAAACACATCCTTATATAGTCCTCAAAACAGAGGGGTAAAATAGAAATATTAAGTAAAATTACACCCTACCCTAGACAATTTCTGCGATGAATCCACCAAATCTTTAAAAGTTTGAAACAAACTTGCTGTTAATCACCGACAATACCACATACAAACAAAAAATTTGAAATTCCTGTCGGCCATCAACCAATAGCCTTAAAGGATTTTGGAACGCTGAACTAAATACATCTTCTACAATTCAAGAAAAGGGAAAAAGACAAATTAGAAGAACCCTTTAAGTAAAAAGAATGAGACAAACCTGACAACAACAGACCAAAAAATTGGAAGGAAGACGCTATCACCAAAAATGGAATTCAACAGTAAAGAGAGAGACTATTCTCTCTTGTAAGAGTTATTGATTATCTTTCAATGTTTAATTTAAAAAATAACTTTCAATGTGAACGATGATCAACTTTGAACAATTTATTATTAATTTTATAATTGTAGTATATGAAATTTAATTTTAAATAGCCTTTTGTTTACCCATTTTAGTCATTTTCTATTTTTTAAATTGCATTTCTTCATAGTTTATAAAAATATTTAAAAGTTATTGTAAAATATAAAATTAAAACTATATGTTAATAACATCGTGAATAATAAAATAGAGAAAAAAATATGCGTTATAAGTTTGACTATATTAAAATGAACTAATATATTTATAAAGAAAGATGAGTGTAATTTTTGACATGATAAGAGCGAAAAACATTAATTCATTCATCTTTTAAAGAAGGAAAAACATAATTTTCTGTAATATATTTTGCATTAGAGTGAAGGAGAGTATATATTTTAACATATGGGGAGAATATTGTAGTGTAATTTAAGTTTTCACAAGCCAATAGAGTGCAACTTACTCTTAAAAAAAACATTTATTTCATAAATAATAGAAAAATAAGACATAAATGCAATTGAAGTTGAGTTTACAATCAATTCGTATTTATAATCTATGTAATAATGTTCATTCTCACATGACATGTATGATTTCAATTTCATATTTAATGAATGAAGAAAAATAGATAGTGTATTTTTTTTAAAGACATTTAGGGGGTGTCATGCATGTAGTTAATGGTGTTCTTGTTCATTGACATGCATGAATCAAAAAATCATATTTAATACGTGAAAATGAAGGATAATCTTTTATATATGATCTATCTAATATTCAAAATTGTGTTTTTTATATTCTCTTTAATTAAAACTCATAAGACTTTAATTTCTAAATTAAAAGTAACATTTTTGATTTAAGATTAAGCAAAAAAATCAAATTATTGACTAATAATATCCAAGTTCAGTCTCTAATTTAAACAATACTAGATAGTTTTTTCTTACCTACCGGCATAATTTCAAATGATCAGAACCTCTGTCTCACGAGAATTAAGGAGACAAGACGAACCTTTAATTCCTACCCAACTTTCAAAATTTACAAAATCAACACCATTTTTTACTGCGCAAAATTAGAACCATAATTTGCAAAGAATTAAAATCTAAATATCTGTATTTTAGGGAAAAAGTACGATACTTTTTAATATATATATATATATATATATATATATATATATATATTTAAAAAAATAATAGTAAGTAAAATTTAAAAACATTTAAATAAAATAACAAAAAGAAAGAGTATTAATCGTACAAAAAAAAAAGAGGTAACAATATTCAACCGGGAAAAAGTACGATACTTTTTAATATATATATATATATATATATATATATATATATATATATATATTTAAAAAAATAATAGTAAGTAAAATTTAAAAACATTTAAATAAAATAACAAAAAGAAAGAGTATTAATCGTACAAAAAAATAAGAGGTAACTGTTGGAATATTTAGTTATAATTTATTTAATTATAATATTCCAATGATTATTGTGTGGGCATATATATCTAATTTAATTATATTAGCTATTTATCTTTAAGGGCCTTAATTGATTAGTGATCATATAATGGAAAAAGGCTTATTAGGTTTCTATTAAAATAATAATCAATTATTTAAGTGATATGGGCTTGGATCGGGTGGATGTCTGGATGGTCCATTAACGGAATAATGGGAAACCCTAATGGCCATCCTATATAAAGAGGCTATGGTCCCCAATATACCGTACACAGCAAAACCGCTCTTCTCCCCATCTGAAGCGCATTAGGGCATCAAGGTACAGGTTGAGGAAGAACCAAACCAGCCGCCGCTGACTCTGTTTTTGTTTCAGATCACTGCTGCCGGGAAAACTCTTTTGTCATGGATCCAGGTATTCCTATGACCTTGAACTTTAATCTCAGTAAATCAAACATGTTGTATCTGATCATAAACTTGTTCAATAACTGCTTCCGCTGTTGATTGATAAATTAAATTTATGTATATTGAACTGTTTATGAAATTTGCTAACAAGTGGTATCAGAGCCACTTCATGTTTGGTTTATTGGATCGTTTATGCAAATTATGTGTTTCGGTTGATATGTATATATCATCGATTGATGATTAATGTTTTATTTTCAATCGATCACTTTTATATGGCCTGACTGTTCATCGATTGATAGTTGTATTAATTGTGATGGCTGTTATATTTATATATATAATTTTGTATGCTTGTGTGTTAACCATCGATGATGTTTGTTTTTGTTTTGGTTATTCATCGATGCTAATTTCAACACTTTGTCATCATTGGCTTAATTTATTCATGGATGAATCTTGATGAAACACTTTTGTTTGTTGCGATTCATTTTTTCTTTTAATCGAATCGGTGATGCTTCTGTTATCATCCAGTACCTCTATTTATTTTTTATCAATGCTAATTTGGTTTTTTCTTCATTGGTTTCAAAACAAGTCAATAATTTTTTGTTTAAACCAATTTTGGTAAAACGGTGTAATCAATTTCTTTGGCCTATCATGATCCATAAACTTTGTTTTTCAATACTGGCTAATATTTGTTTGGAAATATTATATTTTATTTTCAAAAATTGATTGGATTGGTGATACGTGATTGTCAATTTTTGTTTAAATGATAAATTAAGTTGGACTTGTTTCTTTAATTTTGAAACAAACTGTGTATGTTTATTTTATTTTTTTTTCTTTTCAATTTGGCACATCCAGATCGGTGCATCTAGTCTTTGTCAAACAATGGTCTTTTGTATGCAATACCTTGTTTTTGGTTTATTTTAATTGACTATATCTGTACATGAAAATTCATCTTTGTGCTTATATTTTTGATGAATTTTGTTTTACGCTTCCTATCAATGCTGCCATTATATTTTGACACACCTGAATTTGTCAAATTTTTCCTCTCTCAATCGTAAAACAAATTCCCTATTGTTTGGGACCTTTACGCTGTTTTTTGCAGAAACCGTTTTATTGAATTTAGGATAAATATATAAACTTTATTCAATTATTTATTTATTGAATTATAAATCAGAACTTTGACTATTTATTTAATTTTAAAATAATTCAAAGTGTACATGATTTTAGGAGTAAACCATGCATTTAGCAAATATTTTTGGAACCTTAAGTCTATTTGCATATACGTATGGTAATTTCCGTTTTATATATATATATATTTTTTTTTAATTGGATTGTTTAATTTTATTTTTTTTTATTTTGAAACAAATCGCATTTGCAATCCGTAATAGTAGCATTATTAATGCACATGATTGTTTCAATATTTTTTTTCATTTCCGTGAAGCAAATTTTTTTTTTTTTTTCCGTAACAGTGGCATTTTTTATCAATGCATATAATTGTTTAAAATCTTTTGCTTTTATTTTGGTGGAACAAGATAGTGTTATATATATTTATGTCCGTGCATATATCTTTCATTCTTGCTGCATATTCGATAGAATATGTACTACCTTTGTTCACCTCCCTGCAACTACAGTGCGCATATGTGCGCTGTCCTTTGCTTAAAGTTAACCTGCGATTTCCTTCTCGCATCGAGGATACCCCTTAATAATCATGAGATTATTAAAAGATAAATATAAACATACAATCTGCATTACATTTGTTAGTAATGTTCATGTGAATTTTAAGACTTTCCCATTCAGTTTATTAAACTAAAAATGTCTAGTAATTTTTGTTGAGTTGGTTGAAACAACAAGTTGCAAAAGTAACCCCTGTTGCGTAGATTTGATTTAATTGAAATTACAAAAGGATGTAGTGTGCAATTATTCATGCGAACTGTTTAGTCGGCCAAAAGGAAGGCACAGTTTGGCCGAATAATTACATACCTGCGAGGGTAAATATGTGATAATTCTTCATTTTTTTTTCTCTCCATGTGGACAATGAGGATGTCAAAAGGCACCCATTGTCTGACAGGACTTATTATCAATATTTGATCTTTGCATTGAGAGTACCGCTTGCAATTAAATCTTAGCAGTCAAAAGATTGTGGTTTAATGATGCGTTTGGTATCTTGTTTAAGTCTTATTTAATTTGCATATAAAGAAATTGTACATGTCTTTTGGTTATTTTACGACATGTCTACTAAAGTTGTTGTACGTTTATTGTTCTCTTCTTCCAGTTGCTGCTGCCACCGCTCCCAATTTTGCTGCTCAAATTAACACTATCCCTATGCTGAGTGGGATGAACTTCAAGTCATGGAAGGAATCTGCTGAGATTGTTCTTGGATGCATGGACTTGGATTTATCCTTGAGGGAGGATCGCCCCGTTGCTACTCCTGAGAATCCGAATGAAGTTAAGATAGAAAAATGGGACCGTTCAAACCGTATGTGTCTTATGATCATTAAAAGATCCATACCAGAGATGATCAGGGGCTCGATTGCTGAGAGTGAGACTGCTAAAGGGTTCCTTGAAACCGTTGAGAAGTTCTTTGCTAAGAATGACAAAGTTGAAACAAGTAATGTCCTATCCAAACTGGTTTCAATGAGCTACAAAGGTAAAGGGAACATAAGGGAGTACATTTTGGAAATGTCTAATCTCGCATCAAAACTCAAGGCACTGAAGTTAGAACTTCCTGAAGATTTAATTGTGCACTTGGTTTTAATTTCTCTTCCACCACACTTCAGTCAGTTCAAAGTGAGTTATAACACTCAGAAGGAAAAATGGACATTGAATGAGCTGATTTCTCACTGTGTGCAAGAAGAGGAGAGATTGAAAAGAGAGAAGACTGAAAGTGCTCACTTGGCCACCAACTCTCAGAATAAAAGGAAAAGGGCTGCTGCAAATTCTTCACAGAATAAGAAGGCAAAGGAACAACCAGCTGGGGTGAAATGTTTCTTCTGCAAGAAATATGGTCACATGAAGAATGATTGTTCCAAGTTTGCCGCATGGAAAGTAAAGAAGGGTAAGTTTCTCACTTTTGTTTGTTCTGAAATTAATTTAGTTTCTGTACCTATGGACAGTTGGTGGGTAGATTCTGGTGCTACTACTCACATTAGTATGTCCTTGCAGGGTTGCCTGTGGAGCCGTCCACCAAGTGATGCTGAAAGATTCATCTATGTGGGCGATGGCAACAAGGTTGCAGTTGAGGCTATAGGAACCTTTAGATTATTGTTTAAGACTGGTTGTTATTTGGATTTGTTTGAGACTTATGTTGCACCGTCTATTAGACGGAATTTAATTTCTATTTCTGTTTTGGACAAATTTGGTTTTTCTTGTTCATTTGGAAATAATAAAGTTAGCCTCTCAAATAATTCAAATATTGTTGGTTACGGGTCTTTAATTGATAATCTATATATGCTTGATATTGAGCGTTCCTCTAGCGAAATATTGCAAATAGAGTCACGAGGTACAAAACGTAGAATTAATCATAATTCCGCCACTTTATGGCACAGGCGATTAGGTCATATCTCTAAACAGAGAATTCAGAGGCTTGTGTCAGAAAGAATTCTTGAACCCTTAGATATGTCAGACTTTGAAGTTTGCATTCAGTGTATCAAGGGTAAGCAAACAAACAAAAGGAATTTTAACGCCGAAAGAGCTAAAGACGTCTTAGAACTAATACATACTGATATATGTGGTCCTTTCCCATCAAGTTCTTGGAATGGACAAAGGTATTTTATTACATTCATAGACGATTACTCGAGGTACGGCTATCTGTATTTAATTCATGAGAAATCTCAATCCCTGGATGTGTTCAAATCATTCAAAGCTGAAGTTGAACTTCAACTTGGAAAGAAAGTTAAAGCTGTCAAGTCTGACCGTGGTGGTGAATACTATGGTCGGTATGATGGATCAGGAGAACAACGTCCAGGACCCTTTGCGCTTTTCCTCAAAGAATGTGGAATTGTTCCGCAATATACAATGCCGGGAAAACCCAACATGAATGGAGTTGCAGAACGACGAAACAGGACTCTTAAAGATATGGTGAGAAGTATGATTAGTCATTCTTCTCTTCCAGAGTCACTTTGGGGAGAGGCATTAAAGGCCGCAGTCTATATCCTAAATAGAGTGCCTAGTAAAGTAGTAGCTAAAACCCCTTATGAGCTGTGGACTGGGAAAAAGCCCAGCATTAAGCACTTGCACGTTTGGGGATGTCCAGCTGAAGCAAGGCCTTACAGGCCTCATGAAAACAAGTTGGATGCAAAGACAGTTAGTTGCTACTTTGTTGGATACGCTGAACGCTCTTACGGGTATAAGTTTTACAACCCCATTAGTAGAACAATTTTTGAAACGGGAAATGCAAGGTTTCTTGAGGATGTAGAATTTGGGGGGGAAGGAAACATAAGGAGTGTTGTCTTTGATGAAGAAACTGTTACTGAAAATGAGCAAGTTATTGTGCCTGCTTTTGTTCCAGAAACAGATTCAGAAACAAACAATGATGTTATTCATAACATACCTGAAGAACAAGACAACGCTAAGTTTCTTCCTCTAGCACCACTTGAAGTTCAAATTCAACAACCTCAAGAATCGCCATTAAGAAGATCCACTAGAGAGAGGAGAAGTGCAATTTCAGATGATTATGTTGTATTTCTTCAGACTCATGAGGATGGCATTGGGTTGACTACAGAAGATCCAATCAACTTTAGTCAAGCTATCCAAAGTCCTAACTCTCTTAAGTGGGTTGATGCCATGAAGGATGAGATAAAATCGATGGCTGACAACAATGTTTGGGATCTCGTTGAGTTACCTGAAGGAAAGAAACCCATTGGTTGTAAATGGATATTTAAAACCAAACGGGATTCTAAGGGTAATGTTGAGAGATATAAAGCCCGTCTTGTCGCCAAAGGTTATACTCAAAAGGAAGGCATTGATTATAAAGAGACTTTCTCTCCGGTTTCTTCGAAAGACTCTCTTAGAATCATAATGGCATTAGTAGCTCATTTTGATTTAGAGCTGCATCAGATGGATGTAAAGACTGCTTTCTTAAATGGAAACATTGAGGAAACAATATACATGGTGCAGCCAGAAAATTTTGTGTCAGGTGACCCAAAATCTATGGTTTGCAAACTTAAGAAATCCATCTATGGCCTTAAACAGGCTTCCCGTCAATGGTACTTTAAGTTTCATCAAGTTATATCCTCGTTTGGTTTTGAGGCTAATCAAGTTGATGATTGTTTGTACCTAAAGTTCAGTGGGAGTAAATATATCTTCTTGGTATTATATGTAGATGATATCCTTTTAGCAAGCAACGATATAGGCTTACTGCACGAAACCAAGAAATTTCTCACAAAGAATTTTGAGATGAAAGATCTTGGGGACGCCTCCTTTGTCTTAGGAATCCAAATACTTAGAGATCGCTCTCGAGGTGTTTTAGGATTGTCACAAAGGAGCTATATCGATACAGTTTTGGATAGATTCTCCATGAAAGATAGTAAACCAGGAGATACACCCGTTGCTAAAGGAGACAAATTTTGTCTCAAACAGTGCCCCATTACGGATCTTGAAAAGAAAGAGATGCAAAAGATTCCCTACGCTTCGGCTGTGGGAAGTCTCATGTATGCTCAAGTTTGCACCCGTCCCGACTTAGCTTTCATTATAGGAGTTCTTGGGAGATATTTAAGCAACCCTGGTATGCAGCATTGGACGGCAGTAAAGCGTGTTATGCGTTACTTGAAGAGAACAAGAGACTTTGTGCTCACTTATCAGAAGTCAGACAACTTGGAGATCGTCAGATATTCTGACTCTGATTTTGCAGGATGCCCGGATAGCAGACGTTCCACATCTGGTTACATCTTCCTCTTGGCTGGAGGAGCCGTCTCCTGGAAGTCTGCTAAGCAGACTTTAGTGGCTCCCTCTACCATGGCGGCGGAGTTTGTGGCTTGCTTTGAGGCATCAAATCATGGAACTTGGCTGCGGAACTTTGTCACTGGCCTACGCATCGTTGGGAGCATCCAGAGGCCCTTGAAGATTTATTGTGACAATAGTGCAGCTGTACTCTACTCCAACAACAATATGAGTGCTACGAAATCGAAATTTATCGACATCAAGTATCTTGTTGTGAAAGAAAGAGTTCAGGAGAAACAAATTTCGATAGAACAAATAGGAACAGACTGTATGCTAGCTGATCCACTAACTAAAGGCTTGGCACCAAAGGCTTTTCATGGACATGTTGCAAACATGGGTCTTGGTTTTTCGATTGCCTTAGATTAGTGGGAGTCATTTCCTATTCTTCATTTTATGTTCTATATATTATTGATGTAATTTTGGTTCAAACTTTCAGTTATGTTTGATTTTCTGCAGAAATAAAACTTATGTGATATTATTGTTATAACAATATCAAGTTTAATTTTATTATGTGCAACTTTTGTAATTTCATTGCACCTATTGAACTACATTATGATCTCAATAAAGACTTATGTAGGACCAGTTGGAAATAGACATGATTTAGAGATCACATTAAATGAAATTTCCATGCCACTCACCCATATTGATCTATGTCATTGAGTACATTGTTATGGTGGTCGTCGGGGTTCCGTCACGTTATATATCAGTGACGACAGCCGCGGTGGTCCCATTATTAATGTATGAGATGAACCAGATTGTAAAGTTGAAATCTAACGATAGATAGCATTCAGATGTGCACCTAAAGAACCTTGATATAATTATTTGTAAGATATATTGCCCAAGTGGGAGATTGTTGGAATATTTAGTTATAATTTATTTAATTATAATATTCCAATGATTATTGTGTGGGCATATATATCTAATTTAATTATATTAGCTATTTATCTTTAAGGGCCTTAATTGATTAGTGATCATATAATGGAAAAAGGCTTATTAGGTTTCTATTAAAATAATAATCAATTATTTAAGTGATATGGGCTTGGATCGGGTGGATGTCTGGATGGTCCATTAACGGAATAATGGGAAACCCTAATGGCCATCCTATATAAAGAGGCTATGGTCCCCAATATACCGTACACAGCAAAACCGCTCTTCTCCCCATCTGAAGCGCATTAGGGCATCAAGGTACAGGTTGAGGAAGAACCAAACCAGCCGCCGCTGACTCTGTTTTTGTTTCAGATCACTGCTGCCGGGAAAACTCTTTTGTCATGGATCCAGGTATTCCTATGACCTTGAACTTTAATCTCAGTAAATCAAACATGTTGTATCTGATCATAAACTTGTTCAATAACTGCTTCCGCTGTTGATTGATAAATTAAATTTATGTATATTGAACTGTTTATGAAATTTGCTAACAGTAACAATATTCAAACTAAATTTGAATCATGTCATCTCTTGATCTATTTAACATCTCCTAATACTTTACTTTCCAATGTTTTATAAATTAGACCGAACTTACCAGTTAAACCGATCTGGAATTGGAATTGAAGTCAATGTCAATCTGAACATACACAATAAATCAGTAGTCGAAAAGAATTAAGGAAAAAATGGTTCAAACTGGTGGAAGCTAGAAGACTTGTTGAGTCCTACAAAGAATAAGGAAATGTCGTCTAAAGATTGAACATTCTATTTTGTTTGATTATTTTATTTTAATTATCGTTTTAACAACGGAGATAACACAACATTATTTATTTTAATCTAATAAATACATATTTTTAATTTTTCTCACACTTGGGAAAAAAATACACCTCAAATTAATTGTTCTTTTCCCAAATAGCATAACGTCTTAACAAATTATTCAAAATTGATTTCTTTACACACGCCATTGAATTTTTATTGAAAATTTAATGTGTTCTGATATAGTTATAATAACATTTCCTTAAAAAAATTGAATTATAATAAAATTAGTAATTTGTAAATATATATTTGAACAAAAAAATACCAAACACTATCTTTTCGGAAAGTCTTTCCACCCTTTTCGGATTATATGATAAAAGAAACACGGTTCAGATTATATAATATGAAATATGTTTATATAAACAATAATCAGAACCTCGACTCATTTCAGCAGTTGCGAATTTTGCTTATAAAAACCAACAAAAAAAAATAAAGTAAAAAATGATTTATCAAATAAAATCAAAAAAGTAATTTATTTTTTTATTTTTATGAAAATACGAAAAAATAAAAAAATGAAAAACATGGCTAAACAATGAAATTTTGGATTTTTAGGGGCTTAGTCCCTTATATAAAAGTCTGTTCCTTGATTTTTTTTCTTGATTTTCTTGACAAGTTTCAGAGCAACCTGATCAAATAGCTTGAAAACCGGATTTTCGATTAGGATACTACAGAAGCGGTGCACAATGACCTAAACACAAGAAAGACAATGAAACAATGAGTTAAAATGGTTAGTATAATTCTTACACCGGCTATTCCTATCACAAACAAGTTCAACCTTTATGCTGATACAATTCAAATCTTATAATCCAAACCTTGTTATGAAATTAATCCTTAGCATTGCACACTACTACAGAAATCAGTTTTTACATCAGTTGGAAACTACTTTTCACATCAGGTGGCAACCGATGTAAAGTGATATGATGTGGAATGTGCATGTCATTTCACATCAGGTACGGACTGATGTAATAGCAATATTTCCACATCAGGCTTTTTTCCCACTGATGTGATACGTTCTTTTTAAAATTTAAGATCAGGGTTTTCACATCAGTTTTATGATAGAAACTGAAGTAAAATAATTATATTTATCATCAGTCTTCTATCCCACCGATGTGAAATCTACATTTTTTTTTAAAAAAAATTATGCTTTATTAATACTGCTTACAAAATCAGCTTGAGACCATGTTCTTTTCTTTTATTTATATTAGAAATATGAAAAAAAAATATGATATTTTAATGCCAAAAAGGAAGCTAAAAAGCTAAGAGATACAAAATTTAATTTATAACCCTCACAAGTATACTTTCAAACTTATGCAAATTACATCATAAATCTTTAAGTCACGTGAGAAAGTGATTACATAATTTTTCTTTACATTACCAGTCTGGAGTAACTGGGGTACAAAGAGGGAGTTTCGGAAGCAAGGCCAAGATCTGTATGAAAAAAAATACCAGAAATGCAAAACATAAGACAATGATAGTTTATGTGCTTGCAAAAGATCACATTCAGATGGAGAAGTCGCACAATTACAAAGACATACAATTATCATTTCAAAATTGAAAAACTCCTATAAGCTAGAAGATCATCCCAACCAGGTCATAGTCTGGAATGTTTCTTTCTAATACCTATGTTGCCTTCAGCTTTTTATCTAATTATGTTTTATTTTTATAATAACGCAACCAATTCTTATTTTCTTCACTGTGCGATCTGTTTTGCCATATAAATTATGCAAAAATTATATCCAATATTTGGTGGTATTATGATAGAAGTTCAATAAGTACTAAAGGTGGGTGTCCATCCATGATTACACAAATGAAAGAAATATAATGTCATGCTGCAATATTTGCTTACAGAACTGACTATTCAATCACATGATAAGATCCAGGTATCGAGAAAAAGACAAAAAGGAAGTAACATGGTGAAATTATTAACCTTTTTTGATGAGCCAAAGAAATCTGTGCGATCACACAAATAGTAGTAGGCCAAAAGAAGACCGAATTCAGACCTATAACAAAGAATGAGTGAAGGAAATAGAAGTTAGTAGTTTGATCTACACATTTAACTATCTTGTAATATAAATAAAATGGTTCACTTACATAGCTCTAAGGGTCAAGCCTTGTGTTGCCTTGAGGAACTCCACCTTGTCCTTAGCAACCTCTTCACTCACTTCCTTCAAGACGCCTTTTGTGAAAATCAAACCAACATTTCCCTGATCCAGTAAACAAAACGTTATACAAATCCTAAAAAAAGTTAATAACAACAACAACAAGTCCTCATTAATAGCACTTATTGACATGACCATCACCCTGTTTGGATAAACAACTAAATTAAGGGCTTATAGCAACACAAGGGCATATAGCATAACACTACAAGAACAACGCAACACTTTACATCATTTGTATGTCGAAATCAAATAAAAATTAAGTTCAATAATTACACTTACATATGTCCTCTTGGAGGAGGGAGTGGAGGTGGTGTTGGAGGCCTGGTTGACACGCTTGAAGCTAATGGAGGAACCTATGACAGATGCATGCTAGAACCTTCCCCTCCACGGACCACCTCAACTAATCGTCCTTTATAAACCTTTCCAAATCCACCTCTACCTAGAATGTTTTTGTTACTGAAGTTATTAGTTGCTACTAGTAGCTCACGTAGAGAATACCTTTTACGCTGACTAAGGTGAACATCAGGATCCTGCTCAGCTACCGCGGTAAACGACAATGTTGCTTTATCAGTAATAATAACTATAAAACACAACATTTATCGGCATGGATACCATTTTCTGTTATTCAACTAACCAGGAACGTCAAAGAAATGACCCCGTTGTTTTCTTTTTTTTCCAATAAACAAGTGCAATTGCTGGAGCTGCAAACAACAGAGCAGCACCTGCAGCAACTCCTCCAGCGATAGCTCCAGTATTACTGTTACCTGAAAAAGGGATTACAGTTCAATTATATATTTTAACCCTTCTAGATTGTTGTTTGAGAGATCTCTGTATTCCAAGATTGCTGTTGTGTCAATTTACACATAGAAGTATATTGATTCTAACATAAATAGTAATCTACTTTGATTTCTTCAAAACAAAACAAAAAATATCTACTCCGACTATCACTCGGAGGAAATCTAAATAAAGGAGGAACACTCACCGAACTTGCAGCGTAGCAACATTTGACAAAGAAATGGGAATGCCTCCAGTCAAGCTGTTATTATTGAGACGCCTATTTCGGAGAGCAAAATGAATAATCAGTTTGCTATATACAAGATACAACTGATAAAGTAGAGTAATAAATCATGATAGGCAACAAGTCATCAAATGCATAAGAGAAGAAGGGCTGATAGATAACAAAATTCTATTATGCAAAGTGAAATTGTAAAGAATGGAAAACATATCTCACTCAAGGCATAACCAATACATTCATAAATTAAAGTCTTAGTTCCAAATACATGAATGAATTAGATAATCATATTAAAAGTTGTTACACATCGGCTAAAGCAAATTCACTTTAATGCAGGAAAGAAAAAAAAGAATAAAAAATGCAAGAAAAGACCATGCAAACAATTGGGTTGCAGTACTGTTAGAATATATTAAACTAACCCTATAAGATGAATTGAGATACTATAACATGATATCAAGATATTATAAGATATTTAATACCTTGTAACAAGTCCTTTAATATCCTATAAGATATTCTAAGATATTAACTTGTTTTGAAAGTGTTAACATGGAACAGGAATGAAGCAATTAACTAAAAAATAATAATTAGTTGATTACCTGCAGAAGCATGGTAAGTTTGCTGTCTCTAAAAGGCACATGTGAATCACCATTTGCAATGGACTCGACCACTCTCTTCAGCGCTATATTACCTTGATTAATTTTTGCTGTCTGTAAATTCATCAATCGTGTTATACAATCAGTAGAGAACCTACAAGATTAAAGAAAGAAAATCGACATGGCAGAAAAATAATAACCTGCATTTTTGCCTCAAATCCAGTTTGACCAGCTTGTTCAATATTTTCTGATCCTGCCATGTCCACAAGCATTAGTCGTCCTCCCACAGTCGGGACATCAAGTATCACATGATCAGAATAAAAAAGTCGTCAGTTACCAACCAATGAAACTCAATAAATTTGATCAGAACCACCTTCCACAAAAGCAACTATACCATGCACTGACTTCTAGAACTTCTGTCATTACAAAGAGTGCTTTTAACAATCCTTCGCTTCTCCACTTTCTGAATTTCTTTTGAGATCTTCCCTGCTTTATTTCCAGATATATAGGTTGCATTCTTAGCCTTTTTCCCCATCACTTCAAGTTTGACCTACAAGTCAAATTGCAGACATAAGAAAGTGGCACCATCCAAATGTTAGCACACTCAATTAATTAAAAAGGGTATGGTTCAGTTTACACTTCAAACTAACATCTGATTTTTAATATTAGTATGAATAAATAATAAGCCCAGATAAGCTTATCTTATCCTGAACCAACTGAGTTAAAGAAAGAGCAAATTCCAACCAAATGTGTACAAATTATGAACATAAGTTGTTCCGACCTTAGTTGACCTTTTGGTGTACCGGAACATAGTAAGTAAATCATGCAAACTTCATGAGCATATCACTAAACGGAGCCAAATAACAATCCTAATCTTAAACCCTAGATATGATCAGAAGAACAAAACCTATAGAGTACACAAGAAAGTGGCATTATCCAAAATCCAAATGGTCAACACATACAATTAGTTAAAAACAAGTTAATACTTTCAAAACTAACATCTGATGTTTAAAACCTATTGATTTGAATAATATTGATTTGTAAAGGTTTCCATAAGCTAAAAAATATGTCAATCCAAACATGCCCTGAGTGCTCATGGTATGAATGTGCTTATCTATAAGCTATTTCAACAACCCAAAATCTAAACAGTCCCATACGTAACAATAAACAACAGAAATCAACACAAAATAACCAAAAAATTTAGATTTATCATGCAATACACTAAAACAAACAACCCATTATACAATCGAAATTCATTCTTGAATCAATAAAAAAAGTGTAATCTAAAGAGAAAAGGAAAACTCACTACAAGGAAAACTCACCACAAGCAGGGGATAAGGTCAAGAAAAGCAAATGTTGTCGGTTTTCTTAACGTGCATACGATCAGATCGCTTCATCATGGTGTTCTTTCCCATGAGAACAACCGAGTCACCACATAGACCCTGGCGAATGTTCTGTAGCTGATTAGATCCAACGTTTTTTTTATGAACAAGTGATTAGATCCAACGTTTTTTTAATGAACAAGTGATTAGATCCAACGTTGTCAGCGTTGACAACAAGAATTTGGGTGTATTCATCGATAAGCTTGCGTGTATTCATCTTCATCACCTAAATCCACTGATTGAAAATGGGTTAGGGTTTCTCGATTGAAAAGGGCAAAGATTAAAAATTCATAGAGAGAAAGAGAGAACTCACCGGAAGAAAACAATGATTGACCTTCGACGGTAGAGAGGTTGAGCTTCGACGGTGAGCTTCGACGGTGAAAGAGAACGTGAGAGGTTGAGATTAAACAAATTTGATTGAGAGTGGAAAAGGTGTTGATGAGTTTTTACGATAGAGGCAAAAGGTAAAGGTGAATATTTGTTTTTTCCCCTCAGGCAGGTCTCACCACTGATGTGAAAAAAGTTAGCCAAAGTTTTCACTCAAATTGCGAAAATGCCACCGCGTCTTTTTCCCTTCATTTCAATTGTGCACTGATGTAAATGTTATGTGCTATTAGGAATTCCCTTCATGTGTTTATGTCAACTGATGTAAAAACACATAGTGTGCATCTTTCCCTTCAGATATTTCATGTGCTGATGTAAAAACTAAAACCCCCCTAATGTTAAATGTATATTTTGTAGTAGTGGCAAGATATTATAAAGTATATAAGAATAGAGAGAAAGAAACAAAGAGAGAACATAAGAGTGTATTGTATTACTTCACAAGTGTGTCCTTTACATGGAAATGCAGGTCCTATTTATATGATACAATATAAGCAAGTGAATGATCAAAGTAATTAAGGACCACTAACCATCCATTCACTTATGGGAGTTATAGGAAGGTGGAAGACTAAGGATGGACATCCACTAAAGTTAATATATTCATAACACTCCCCCTTGGATGTCCATCAGGATATGCCTCATTAAAACCTTACTAAGAAAAAACCCAATGGGAAAAAATCTCAATGAAGGAAAAAGAGTACAACATCCTTTTATGTCATAATCTACCTCGTTAAAAACCTTACCAGGAAAACCCAGTGGGATAAAACCATGGTTAAGGGAGAAAGAGTGCAGAACACATTGTCTCCCCCTCATAAAGACAACGAAGAAGTTTAAATAATCTTTTATACTAGTTACTCAAAATCTTTACTTGGCGGTGATTGTGTAGAAAGATATAATATATCTCCATACTCTTCTCCAAATTAGCGGCTCTTGAGATATCTTCATATTGAGTTGTTGAAAGAGCCTCCTTTTAAAATTAGTAAACCGCAAGTTTCTTGTATGTATAAAATCATAATATTTAATAAAGAGCATTCTCCACTTCCTTGATGTGGTGTTAGCATTTTCAAAGAATTGGGTGATATTGTTCTTTCTCTAAGGTACAAATTTTATGCCTGACTTTGCTCCAATATCTGTATTGACAAAACTAAAATACCAGGATATATATCATAAGCAAAATACATTAGTGTCCTCAGTTTACCAATTCAAGTAGTTCATAATTTTCTTGAGGGTATGATTTTTACTCACATCTAGTGACATCACAATTATTCTAGTATATAATCAATTAGATTTGTCCATATCAACATTTATATAATAACAAATTTTAGAATCTCTTCAGAATTTCTAATAATATTTTATATCATTATCATAAAATCGATTATAACGAGTTCATTTCCAAATCCTTAAAATGGACAAATGATTTTATCTTTTCAATAATTTTGATAGTATGTATTACGCAAATGATATCCTTCAGGGAGTTTCATATATCACTATCAAGTGAGTCATATAAATAAATTGTAACACATCTTTCATATAATTTGAGTCTTTCACGTGCTACTGAACTTAATCAAGTATGAAAAAGTTTTTGAATTCACTTCACGTGAATATGTCTTTAAAGAATATATGCCTCCTAAAAATAAATGGTAGACATTTACCTATTCACTTCAGGTGAATATATCAAACTCTATATATATGTATTTTACCATTCTAATTCCCTTTTCGAGCGAAAAATCATACATATCTAATTAAATTCACATCTTCGAGTGTGCGGACTACATGTCCAAAAAATTCAGATTTACAAAACGAGTTTGATTTCACGGGAATTATCTTTTTCCATCTGCAAATATTTTCTTTTTCTATAATCTTTAATAGACTGGAATTCACGATCCTCATTATCAACAATCACATATAGCGCTATATTATATCCAAAAACACGTCGACATTGACTTTACTTCGGTTCCATCTCATTTCATTGAGATATTACATTCATGACATAATTTATTAATATTTCATAAGTTTCAGGTACCTGATTTGTTCTTCTGAAACTGAAAAAATCAATTATGTCAGAAAACTCTTTTAGAGTTTCTATATCCTTGTTTGGGTTATCATTTCTTTAAGCTCCTTTTCTTATTCGAAGCTTTTTATATTTGGAACCGATTGATCTATCATGCTTCAGGCACGATTGAAACTCATTTTTAGTATTAGATTATCCGACATTGACATCTATTTCATTTGGAGCTTTAGCAACTGATATTTGATTTATTTACCTTTACAAATGAGTTATATCTTGAGGATCAAGACGAGACAATAATATTTTCTTTCAAATAATTTATCTGAACTTCAGGTTCACATTTTCATCTGCTTATTATCTCCCCCTAATATTGGGAAAACTAATCCATCAATTGATAATCAGCCTACTGGTTGTAAATAAGTTCGCTCAACACAATTAATGATAGATGAAGATTCATATCAAATATATTTTCCCAATATTCTTTCAATATTTATCTTAGTGTATTATATTGGACAATTGTGATATACACAACACATCCAAAATCCACTTGGGTGAGAAATATTAGGTTGTTAACCTAAAACAAATTATAGATATTAAGGGGAGGACTTATATATAGTAATGTGTTGGGTTGATGCAGATCAATATCAACATACAAGATTATTGATTCCCAAAATAGAGTTTATAAGACATGATCTCATAACCAAACTAGAGCTTATTAGGTATGGTCTGATAAGTATCAATTATACAATTAACTCTTGACGTCTAAAGAATGGATCTTCAAGTCCATTTTTATTACCATATGCTACCAATTTTTCAATGTCAATTTCAATTGACGAATGATACTTATCAAATGCTTTATGAAAAGTTTAGAAATTAAACTCCTAGTTAAATTGTTGACATAATAATCTCACAAACTTCTGGTTGTGAACATACATGTGATCATTTAGTTGATGCATCGATTCAAATCATATAATATTCAAGTGATTCACATGATTAGTGTATTAATTTAAATATCACCTTATATAAGTGAGAGACTCATTCTTTTAAATTGTCAACTTTCTCTGGGAGCTAGTAACACACGATGGTTACTAGATTGAAGAATCTTCTGTCTCTTCAATATATATCTTTTTTTTAATCCCTAAAAAAACATCTTTTTTTTAACTGGTTTCTTCATCAAAATAAAAACGGAATAACCCAACCGGTCTTGCCAACGATAAATTTAATATAATTTGTAAATTTCGGGTTTACAATAATACATGCTTCCATTGCACCAATAATATGTGTAGTCAATATAAATGAAAATACATGTAACTTTTTCACCGCACTTATTTATCAAAAATTGTCTCATAACATAGAGATATTCAACCTATCCTTCATTTCTTATTTTAATACGACATTCATTTAGGAGGACATCTTTCATTCACAAACAAAATCCAACAAAATATACGTAAAATTAATGTGGTCCTTAGTGAGGCAAAGTTCTAAGAGAAATACTTGACTGAGACCTCAAAATATCATAGACATATTTTTTAGAAGGAATCAATAATACAAAATTCATTTATAGTCTTTTGTCAACTAACAAGATTCTCAATTCAAAACAATATCATTCTTAAACTTAATCCTTTCAAAAGTAATAACATCACATTCACAACCACAATAATTACAATTTCATTAGCAAAGCAATTATGTGGAGCATTCTACCAAAAAGTCCTTTTAAATCAATGGTGAATATGTCTTTACCCCCTGTAATATAGGTCATTTCCAGTTTTCCCCCTGTAATTTTTTTTTTGATTTACCCCCTGTAAAATATTTGTTTTTTGATTTACCCCCTAATAGGCCAAACAAAAACGAAAATTTCTTAAAAAAATAAAATAAAATTGGTTTTTGTTTAGCCTATTAGGGGGTAAATAAAAAAAAATTACAAGGGGGTGATTAAAAAAAAAATTTACTAGGGGGAAAATCGGAAATGACCTATATTACAGGGGATAAAGACCTATTAACCCTTAAATCAATGTGGAGCACAAATTATAAGTATCAAATATGTAAAGAGATGACATTACCTCTAACTTTTGATGTCTTGTGGAAACTTATAAATAGTAAAGTTCATAATCATAAATCATAATAATAGAACTTTATTATCTTCACATGTTCAAAGCCTAGATGAATGAAAATCTCTACTCTATCATTTGCCATAAACTCTAGATCGTTTATATGAAACAAATAGTATGGATGATTCAATCAAAAACATAAAGTTTAATTTATCACGCGAGACTTCATCATTTCAACCAATGACTACTCTTTTGTTCAATCACAAATGTGATTTATCTTTTAAAATATTCTTGATATTATTTTCTCAATTTTGCTACTTCAGGAGCATATTCAAAAGGCATAAAATCACAATTTTGCAATTCTTCAAGGATGATTTAATATTAAAATTTAGTTTTTCACGAACTATATTTTAAATCTTCATAATAATGATCAAGAAAATTCTTTATTTGGGCGGTCCTTTAGGGATCATTAAAATAACAAATTAGTTCTTCGAGAACTACATTACATTCTCACTATGTAACTCTTCAATATTTTTTTTTAAAATAATACAAAAATAAAATAGATCTTATTTTCAACCATAAATCTATCAACACCAAGGAAGATCATGATTTTTACTATCCTTCGAGGATGCTTGATATTAAATATTTAGTTCTTCAAGAACTATATCTATTTATAAGAAAAAATTGACTTTTTAAATTCATTGAGTAATTGATGTATTTTTTCTAGAATATAGACCAAATACATCATTTATGTAATGAATCAAAAAAGTCAAATGTTTATTATAAATAAGACCGGAAGGAGTATATATTAAACCTCCATAAACAATGATAAAAATTTGATTGCTTGCAATCCTTCAGGGATGCTTTAATCTTAATTTTTTTCTTCTTTAGAAATTATAATACACATGATCCTCACCATGATTAAGAACAATTCTTTTGCGCAATCCTTCAGGGATACTCGATGTTAAATTATTCAAAAATTTATCAAGAATATCAAACGTGCTAATAAAATTCAATAAAAAAATTATTAAAAATATAAGTTCAGTAGATGTTAACAAATATCTAGTTCTTTAAGAACTCACCACAAACCTCTATCGAGAATAACAAAGAAAAATATACATTCGTTCTTTGAGCAATCCTTCAGGGATGCTTTAATATTAAAAGAAAAAATTAGTTCTTCGAGAACTATATTATAAAATATCTTCATTGTTTGAACTATCCTTCATGGATGATTCGTTGTTGAATTCTTTTAGAATTTAACAAAAATAAAGGAAAATAGATATGATAATTATAAGTTAAAGAACTTTTTCAACAAAATTTATGTGCAAAATAAAATAAAAATAACCATTGACATGAAACATGTTATGTATTTTTAAGCTTTATAGGTGCGAATTAAAACTATCCATTGCCTAATTATCATAGTCTATACATTGAGAAATTGAAAAGTTGTAGATAATTCACTCAAACAAATTTTAAACAAAATGAAAAATTAAAACATAGAGATGTAATGAACCATTAGCAAACCTGAATCATTGTCTAGAACCATCATTACTTCTTTAAATTCTTCAACACTTTCCATCGTAACAATTGTGGTTAATCTTCTAATCATGCTCTTTATCATACTCAATCTCAGAAAATGTCAAGTTTAATAAAAAAAATTGATAGATAAAATCAAAAGCATATAAGAAACAAATGAAGATACTAGCTGATGTTTCAGCAACATGTCTGATAATTATATTTAATAGGTATTTATAAAAACCGTAAAACAACAAGGTAGTAAGCACCCTTAGCATATGAAGTGACCAAGACATACAAATTTTGAGCAGGAAAGAAGGAACTTTGGATCATAAGAACATGACAACAACGTGATGATGAAATACAAAGGTCATATATTTTCAATTAAAAATAGAAATTCATTCCATGGAAGCAAATTTTAGAATCAATAAATTACATCATAAACATGTAAACAATACAACAAATAATATCAAGAACATGTAAACAACGTTAACAAATAATATCAAGAACAAGTAAGAATCGATATCACCTCAAATTGTTAGAGCTCCGTGCTGATAACGTGTTTTGAAATTAATCCTTAGCATTGCAAGATATTATAAAGTATATAAGAATAAAGAGAAAGAAACAAAGAGAGAACATAAGAGTGTATTGTATTACTTCACAAGTGTATCCTTTAGATGGAAATGCAGATCCTATTTATAGGATACAATATAAGCAAGTGAATGATCAAAGTAATTAAGGACCACTAACCATCCATTCACGTATGAGAGTTATAGGAAGGTGGAAGACTAAGGATGGACATCCACTAAAGTTAATATATTCATAACAAACCTATTATTCATATGATTTTATTAGAGAGTGCATGAGAAAAGAGAACGGTGTGAAAAGCAATTTGCATCGCCGTTAACATTCTTAGTCCACGAAAGAAAACATCGAGTCCGGCCCAGGCAAAAAATGGATCCACGAAAACACCAAAATAAATAGCCATGAACCAATGCACCAAAATTAGGGTTTATCACATACCATACCTTCTCCATTCTCAGCAGCTTCAGTTTGGTTGCCGCATCCACCTCAATCACGGTTCGTTCATTTCCTTCACATTCTTCGAATCTTCGTTCCTTTTCTGTATCCACTGTTTCTCATTCTTCGTTTCTCTATGCAGCCATGGCTGATGTCATTGAAGAACCTGTTGCAGTCGTTTCAGATCCAAACCTGATCGAAGTCAAGCTCTTCAACCGCTGGAGCTTCGATGACGTTCAGGTCATTTTTTCACATTTCTTCAATTTCATCTCAGATTTCGTTTTTTAATTACTTTTGAACAATCTATTAATTACTCTGTTTGAAATGTGTAATAATTTCTGTTTTTTTTGTTTGTTGAAATTTTGATATACTGCAATATTTTTTTTATTTCAATTAATTGGATTTTATTGTGTTTTGGTAATTAAAAAAATGTTGTGATTAGTTTAAACTAATACTACTTAATTAGTTTACTGCAATTTTTTGTGAAATTTTGGTATTTTCTGTTTTAGTTATCTGAAATTAGTTTACTGAAATTTTTTCTTTCAATTAATTGGTTTTTGTGTTAGTTATATTGTGTTTTTTGTTAATTATAAAAAGGTAGTGATTAATGTTGGAATTTTGATTTTGATTATACCAGATTACTGATTTGTCTCTTGGGGATTACATTGGAGCAAGATCCAAGCATGCAACATATGTTCCACACACTGCTGGTAGATACTCGAAGAAGCGATTCAGGAAAGCTCAGTGTCCCATTGTTGAGAGGCTCACTAACTCTCTCATGATGCATGGGAGGAACAATGGAAAGAAGCTTATGGCAGTTAGGATCATTAAGCATGCTATGGAGATTATTCATTTGTTAACTGACCAGAACCCGATTCAGGTCATCGTTGATGCTGTCGTCAACAGGTATGAATTGTGGATTGTTGATGGCTGTAGAAATTTGAGTTTGATATTGTGAAAATTGTTGATGTTTTTCATTTATTGAAACAATGTTTTTTATTTTATTTTCTGGTTTGATATGGAGGATGGAGTGATGAATTTTTGTTTCCCTATTGGTTTGACTGCAAGAGTGATGCAATTTTATTAGAACTATCTGACCATTCTCCTATCATTCCAGTTAATTGTTTTTAATATCTTATTAGATATTGTGGTTTCTTATGAAGATAAACACATAATTAAGTGCAGGTTATAATAAATAAACACTTTGGAAATACTATTTCTATGTCTTTGTCTGTTGGAAATTTGAGTTTGATACTGTGAGATTTGTCTTAT
Organism: Medicago sativa; assembly: GCF_051527215.1. Classification (NCBI taxonomy): domain Eukaryota; kingdom Viridiplantae; phylum Streptophyta; class Magnoliopsida; order Fabales; family Fabaceae; genus Medicago; species Medicago sativa. The sequence goes on from NC_140749.1 coordinate 53,819,926, forward strand.
GTATGTAGTTATTGTGATTGTGATTAGGTTGTTCTGTTTTTAGATTTTTTCTGGTTTGATATGGAGAATGGAATGATGAATATTTGTTTCCCTATTGGTTTGACTGCCAGAATGATGCAATTTGTTTTAGAACTATCTGACCATTCTCATATCATTCCAGTAATGAACTTTTATGTTTCACTAGTAATGACTATTAATGACTGTTGAGGAGATTGAAAAGAAACACTTCAGTAATTAAGTATAAGTTAACATAAATAAACAATTGCAATTGGTCTTTTCATACTATAGTGTAAATGATTTTAATTTAATTGACATTCTCGTGTATTTATTGTTTGGCTTGGAATGGAGGATGGAGTGATGAATATTTGTTTTCCTATTGGTTTGACTGCCAGAATGATGGCATTTTGTATTAGCTCTATCTGACCATTCTCTTAACATTCCAGGTCATTTGTTTGTATCTAATTAGAAATCAATCAGAAATATGGGTTTTAACATGAAAATGACTGACTTGTCATGTTTCTAAATAAAGATATTGAAAAGAAAGACTTAGCTAAATAAAGTTAATGTTGTAAACGATATTAAAAAGAAAGCCAGCTAAATAAAGTTAATATTACTAATAAACTTTTGCAATTTTCTTATCAAGCAAGTGTGAATGATTTGAATTTGTATGATGTTTTTATGTACTTGTTTGGCACTTTGGCTTGATTTGTAGGATGGAGTGATGAATAATTTGTTTCCTATTGGTTTGACCGCCAGAATGATGGCAAATTGTATTAGCTCTATCTGACCATCCACATTATCTCCCAGTTCATTTTTATTTTCAATTTATAACAAGACTTTGGTGCTCTGTTTTTGTTTTTTTTTTTCTTTCAAAAAATAGAACTCTTTCCAGAAGATGTTGTTGGATCATAACCTTACATTTCATGAGTTTTGATTTTCTGTGCTCTTTTGATTTGATGTTAAACCTACTTTGGTTTTTAAGCATAGAACAGTGACAATTGTAGTTGGAGAATGACATGATGATTGGTTATTTCCCTATTGGATTGATTGCCTGGATGATGGCATTTATGTATTAGCTCTATCTGATCATTCTCCTCAATGAATGAAATTATGATTGTTTTTGTCTATTTAATTAATCAACGACATTCTGCACCAAATATTACTGTAAGTGGTTGTTTCTTAAATATGCCATGCTAGCTGTGTATTTTCCGAGGTTGTTATTTACATATCACAATGTACCCAAAAGTGTTGTGTTTAACTGTTGCGATTTATGGTCAGTTCATGTTTCATAAGAATATGCTACCTTTTGCTTTTCTTGACATGTCCTGTTATGAATCAAATATTACTGTTTTCTTGACATGCTCTGTTATGAACCAAATATTACTGTTTCATAATTTTGAATTTGGATCTGATTTGTTTTGGTATGCGCATGTGTCATTTGTATAGTGGTCCTCGTGAAGATGCAACTCGTATTGGTTCTGCTGGAGTTGTAAGAAGACAGGCTGTGGATATCTCACCCCTTCGTCGTGTGAATCAAGCCATCTATCTTCTAACTACTGGTGCGCGTGAAGCAGCCTTTAGAAATATTAAGACAATTGCTGAATGTCTTGCTGATGAACTTATTAATGCAGCAAAAGGATCATCCAACAGGTATGCTTTTACAAATTTTATACCTGTACACATGCAGTCTTCCATGAATTTTTTTCATCTCGTGTTTTAGTCTTTTTAATTCTGTTAATGATAAATTCTATTATCTCTTTCAGCTATGCAATCAAGAAAAAAGATGAAATTGAAAGAGTTGCCAAGGCAAATCGTTAAGGAGCTTGTGGCAGCATTGGCACCTCAGATTTTGTTTTATCGTTGTACCTTATTTAATGAAGTTTTATGGGCTTTAGCTTCCTAGATTTTTGTTTGCGTACACATTATGAGTAATTTTGTTTGTTAAAACGTGAAATGTGTTGAGACCTGTGTTTGATTATCAACCTTCAAAAGTTATAATATGATAATTTGAATGATGGTTTATGGGTTTTTGGCCTTACGATGTTTCATATATGCCAAATCATGGTTTATTATGAAGCGTAAGCATAAAGTCACAATCTAGTGCAAGCATGTTTTCCCAAGTTTTCCCAACCATGATTTGCTAAAACTGAAGTCTTTGTTTTTGGTCGCTTTGTTAAACCTAAAATCTCATTCTAATCCTTTTATAAGTTGGAAGCTAAAATGGGAGTATTTTTGAGACTACTTAATGGCACGACGTCGTCAAATTCACATGACCTTGAATTACACCAACAATGACTTGTCAAAAGAGAAGATTAAGGCACATGAACTTACAATTTGTCCTACGACCCGAAAACATGATAAAGTTCTAACCGAGGTAGCACAAGTTCTGAGAATTATCTGAGTAATAAGAGGTGGGGGCAACGTGCTCAATCTGGTCCTCCATTACAACACCGGTAATCTATTTCAGGTCTTCGGAGTTTTGACTGGTTGGATACTCATGATAAGGGGGTGCTGGAGTTTTTTCCCCCCCCCCTTAAAGTGGTCGTGAAATCAACATGTCGTACAAGCTCAAAGGGTAGGAAAGCTAAGTCTAGAAAACGTGGTAACAAGCGTAAACAAATTGCAAGGATTTTTAAGTAAAGAATTGAAAGCTATGCTCAAGATTTTGAATAAGCATAAAAGAGGAAGTCAAAAGGTGTGGATAGCGAGTCATCCAATGTTGATGGTAAGAATGTGTCGGTCTCATCTGCTTCTTTATCTTTTGTTAGTAGTGTGATTATAAAAATCAGTTGATTTTACATGCTAAATCTGAGGTAGCGGTGGAGGATAGGTGCAAAATTGGGAGGAAGATAGTGGGTGAAGTTTAAAGGAGATAAAAATAATATGTTTAATGTTTTGTCTAAGGTGGAAAGTAGAGTAAGAGGTACTGGCTGGGGGTGGCAGAAGTGGTAGGAGTGAGGGGTTGAGAGTGAGGGAATGAGAGAGGCTGCCCATCGTCATGTTGATTTTACCCATTTTAACATGTTTATTGATGATAATTTATTAGTTAATCTTCCCTTGTGCTAGAGACGTTTTCTTGGTTTTGAGGTGATGGTCATTCTATGAGTCGACTTGATTTTTTTTTTTTATCAGAGGGATGGTCTTTGAATTGGCTAAATTATATTCAGTTGACTTTGACTAGGGGTTTGTCTGATCATTGTTCTATTATGTTAACTATTGATAAGGAAAATTAGACACTGTTGAGTTTGTAGAAGTGTTAGGCTGAATTTTCTAGGTATAAACATTTTGTTATCAATCAACGACTCTTGTTCCAAGTGGAAGATTGAGGAGGATTTGTTCTTAAAAAAAAGTTTAAATTTATCAAAGGAAGTTGAAAGTGTAGCATCAACATCTTGTGCAAAACTTGGAAGGAATAACTAAATAAGTTTATAATTGATGAAAGGAATAAGTTACAAGCTAGTAAAATAAACTATAAACTCGTGATGAAATAATGATTATCAAACATGAAATTTCTAGTCATGCAAACATATAAGTTACATTTTTTTTTTTAACATATGCAATATTGTACATGTTTTTTTTTAACCAAAAAAATCTTTTTATTGAAAAAAATCATTTATTAAAAAAGTCATGGAATAATATTTAACTTGCATACAAGAAAAAAACCCATTAGAGCATCAACATTGATGAGGTCTTCACCCTCCGTACCTAACAGCTACCCCAATGTTGAATTTTGGCTCATAACCGTTTGCTTCGTGTTTGCTGCTTTGCTTACTTGACCGGACCAGTTTGTATACCCGACCCGACCCGACCGTTCGATCCAATCCAAAAACCATTCATTTTGGCCTCCCATCATCCTACACAAACAAACATGGCGGAACAACTCGAACTGAACCCTAACTCGGTGACCGAACTCAGTGAAGACGACGACACTCCAGTTCTAAGCTCCCATGCTCTCTCCGCCCTCAAAGAGTTTCTCTCCGAGCAGCAGAGTCACTCCGATGCCACAGGAGACAACTCTGATGAAGTTTCTCTTGTATCTGAAGATTGGAGGCTGAGTCAGTTCTGGTATGATTCAGAAACTGCAAAGACAGTTGCTGAAGAAGTTCTTACTCTTTGCAGCAATGGCGTTGATTCTCGTGTTGCCTGTATTGCTTGTCCTACTCTTTATGCTTATCTCAAGGTATTTCCTCATTTCTGTTATTGCTTTTGTTTCAATAGGTCTGTTTGGATAAACAACTTTAAGTAAGAAGCACGTACATTCCTTGGATTAAATGCAACCGGTGTCGGACACACGTCGCCTGACACGAAATGACACCGTCACATATGATTAGACTGAATTATATCAATTTCTTAAATTATTATCGCTGTCGGCGTGTCTGGCGTCCGTGTGCCTGCTTCATAATGACTTTTTGCATATACTGTTTCTTTCAATTACAAAAATAAATAAAATTGTTTTTATAAATTATCGCCGAGAGTATGGAAATAAGTGAAAGCTATGTCAGATAGTTTCACAAGTGTTTATATAAGTAAGTAAGTTAAAATTAATAAATTTTAACAAACTCTTGACCATTTTTGGGACAACCATTTCTTCGCTCTTCTTTTGGGATAAAAATAGAGAGAAAGAGGGAGAGGGAGAGATTAAGAACACAATGTGGGTATGAGAGAAAGAGTTGTCCCAAAAGTTGTCACAAGTTCGTTGTACAAATATCACTTCACTAAGGAAATATATAAAGGAAAAATGTTTGGCAGACATCTCATTGGGTGTATACACTTTGAGAGAGATAGAGATAAGAGAAAATGATGGGATAGAAAGAGAGATAGAGATAAAATGAGGTGTAAAATGAGTGTTAGGAAGTACACGGTGTTCAAATATCAGTGTTGACTATAATACAAGGCAATTAGCAATCTTTAATTGCATGATATAGTGATTTATTGCTAATTATTGTTTAGGGTCCCAAATTGGATTGGAGTGTTTATTAGTGGGAGCATCTTTCACTTTACAAACCGGTTTCGTAGAATTGAGTTAGGCTCAACCCAAATTTCAAGATGGTATTAGTGCTTTTAAAGATTTGTTGGGCCATCTGCTATCGGCCACGTGGGTTATGTTCTTGATATCCAGTCTTGAACGTGAGAGGGTGTGTTGAGAGTCTCATTTGGATGAAATATGACATTAAAATGTGATTATATGTAACCTTTCGAGCCAGGTTTGTACCAAATTGTAAGAATGAGAGAAAGAGGGAGAGGGAGAGATTAAGAACACAATGTGGGTATGAGAGAAAGAGTTGTCCCAAAAGTTGTCACAAGTTCGTTGTACAAATATCACTTCTCCAAGGAAATATATAAGGAAAAATGTTTGGCAGACATCTCATTGGGTGTATGCACTTTGAGAGAGATAGAGATAAGAGAAAGTGATGTGTTAGAAAGAGAGATAGAGATAAAATTAAATGAGGTGTAAAATGAGTGTTACGAAGTACACGGTGTTCAAATATCAGTGTTGACTATAATACAAGGCAATTAGCAATCTTTAATTGCATGATATAGTGGTTTATTGCTAATTATTGTTTAGGGTCCCAAATTGGATGGGAGTGTTTATTAGTGGGAGCATCTTTCACTTTACAAACCGGTTTCGTAGAATTTAGTTAGGCTCAACCCAAATTTCAAGATGGTATTGGTGCTTTTAAAGATTTGTTGGGCCATCTGCTATCGGCCACGTGGGTTATGTTCTAGATATCCAGTCTTGAACGTGAGAGGGTGTGTTGAGAGTCTCATTTGGATGAAATATGACATTAAAATGTGATTATAAGTAACCTTTCGAGCCAGGTTTGTACCAAATTGTAAGAATGATTTTGAGATTGTTTATCTATTTTCAATTTTCAGAAAATGGATCCTAATGTGTCTGTGCAACTTCTTGAGTACGACAAACGTTTTGAGCAATATGGAAATGATTTCACATTCTATGACTACAATCACCCCGAGGAGTTACCATCAGAATTGAAGAATTCCTACAAAGTTATAGTTGCTGATCCTCCTTACTTGGTGAGAGTTAATTGCAGTAATTTTACCTACTTTAATTTGGTGACATACTAACATGATCTATACCTTTTATTTTACTTCCACTTCTGCCAGTTGTTTATGCACTTGCAATCTTATGTTTTTTCTCTAGGTGAAAAATGGTTTTTGAACCTTATATCTTTATTCAGTTAATATTTAGATTTTGCTATTTTGAATATTGGATCCTACATGAGAATTGAGATGTACACCTTGTACTCATCACTAATGTCACTACAGAATTGGTTAATCACAAGCAGTTAGAGTTAGATAGCTCTTTTCCTTATATGCTTACATATACACTGATGTACTCAAATCTAAAGTGAGTTGAATCATTTTCGCTCAATCTTTTGATGTTTTGCAATTTTTCTCCGTCCTTTTCTTCCTTTTCTCCTTATAGTATATGCAGTCAATGCAGATAAAAGTTATATTTTTAGTTTGGAGTCAATAGTAGCACTACTCTTTTCTTCTATTTTTGAAAGGCTTCGATTCCAATTTCCCAGTCTCCTAAATTTTTCATGACTAATGCATTGTGTTGGTTGAACTTCTCTCAAGTTTAGTTTTTATTCATGACAAATGTAACTACTTTCCTCTTTTTTGATGTCAAATTTAAAAGGGCATATATTTATTTTGGAGTGTACAAGAAGCATCACTCTTTTTCTTCGTCTATTTTTGAAAGCATAGATCCCATCTTTACAAAATTTATTGACTAATGTACTGCGTTGAACATCTCTCAATAGTTCTTCCTCATCTATTGTATTTTTTTTCTCCTTTTCTAATTACAAGTAACAGGATTATGGGATAGGAAGTGGATATTGTCAGCCTTGTAGGTTTATTGTAATCACTAATTAATATGAAATCTAATATTTTGTTTTGCTTCATAATTATCATGTACCAGATAAAAAGAATGCTATGTTGTATATAGTACGCATCCTTCTTTATATTTCTTTTTGCTGAGTTGAGCTGTATGTGTCATGAATACTTTAAAAAGAAAAGTACAGTTATATTTCTTTCTTTTTGAATCTGAATTGAGTTAATTTTCAAACTGTAAAGAGAATAGTTTAAAAGAAAAGTTCCTTCAAAATCGGAGCGAATGCAGTTAATGACTTAAGCTAGGGAGATATGAAACTATAATATTGTAGATTATTTCTAATTTATATAACAATAATCTTGTTGTTTATCTCATTATTCTAATTGCTTTGGTAATAGAGCAAAGAGTGTTTGGAGAAAGTTGCTGAAACAATGTCTTTTCTCAGACAACCTGGAGAGTCATTTTTGCTTCTACTCACAGGTAACAATCACAGTATTGAAAATGATTATTTACTCTTAATAGATTGTTCATAATGAGATCACCAATATAAAGAATTGCTAAAATGTAAAATTGAATACAACCTTGGGTTTTGTAATTGTAGGTGAAGTGCAGAAAGAAAGTGCAGCTGAGATCTTGGGCTTGCATCCTTGTGGTTTTAGACCCCATCACTCCAGTAAACTTGGAAATGAATTTCGGCTGTTTTCTAACTATGACCCTGAAACGAGACTAGGAGGGTGGGAAAAATAGGTGTTTTTCTTTTGCTTGCTTTGATTTCTCTAAATTGATATATCTGTAAGAAGTTCAATTTAGGATCCACCAATTTGAGTTATCTCAATCTCATGTCAAACATAATTATATGTTTAATGATCTGTGTTTTGTTGTCAACCACAATGATTTGTATGTGCAAAATTTTCCACTATTGAAAAATCTTATTTATAATTAGACTTTGCTAAAAATCACTCAAACTTGAAAAAGATTCTGTATAGAAATAGAGAGAATTGGTATTTGAATTCAATCCTTAAATAAGGGTATGAGCCCTATGACCAATATGAGAACATTGTTTCCTATGATAAGTGGCTTGTCTGTTTGTGTGTTTTAAGGTCATGAGCCAAAAGGTCTTGGTTCATGATGAAAATCCAAGGGAGATAAACAGTTGTAGAAGTCTATTGGAGGATTGGAAGTTAGTTTGATTCATACAACGTAAAGAGCTATGCACAAGTGAAAACAATTTGATTTGGTTTATGTACTTAAATTGCAGAAAGTAACATATATAATGAAGGGTGAGCTAGATTTGTGTGTTCTATGGGTTGGGTTGTTATATTGCTGCAGCAAGTGCAGATAAGGGGGAATTTGAGTGATTAATTAAATCATTGATTGAATTAAAAACATAGATTCGATGCAATGGTAATCTCATTGATTTCTCACCAAAACTTCAAAAATATTCTGTTTAGAAAAAAAGTAAAAAACTAAAAATAACCGACCTAATTATAATTATTTTTTAATTTTTTTGAAAATGCAAAATTCATTGATAATTTCTGGTCTCAGCACAATATGTTCAATGACATTGAAAATGCAAATCTCAACTCCTATGTACAGCCAACAATGAGTGGCCAGAAGTGCAGAAACTCAAACAAGCCATTTCCATGAATGAAGCCACCTACAGATAAGATAAGGACATATGCAGAAAATCAAACACCTACCACTACTCTTATTCATTCCCCGCAAAAATGGAGGAAATAAAGTTAGGGTTCTTCAATTTAAAGGACATTAAAAATATGCATATGTTTCTATTTCCAATCACTGAGGTCCCTGCCAAAATGGCTATGAAATCAGAGTTAAGAAATATTGTGTATGTATTTAAGTAACTAAATTTTTTTATTTCTTCCCTCAATTTTTTTTTATTTTTTATTTTATTTCTGTTTTGTAAAATCAAGGAAGTGTTTTGTTATGAGCAATGCAAAGCAAAAAAAAAAAAAAAAGGTGACCTACATCTTCGAATCGATATTTAGTTTATGTAATGCAAGTTTTTTATTTTATTATCTTTTTTTAAGGGGCGATCCTTTTTATTTAGAATTTTTGCATAATATCATACTACGAGCTTACATATTATACTTTTTTTTAAAAAAAATATCATACTTTTTTTTTTCTCCCTCAAAGAAGATCACCTTTTAATTTTGGAATCACTGAAACTATATGTTATATTATAGTTAAGCCAAATTAATTAAATTTTGAAAAATGAACTAAATTAATATTAAACCCACTTGGGTTGGTCTGATGGTGTTGAGTTGGGATCTGAGAGTGTGCTCCTCCTCAAGGTTTTTAGTTCGATTCTCCCCGATATCAATTTAGCGTCTTCAGAAAAATTAAAAATTAAATAGAAAGCAATAGTTATAATGTTTTTTTTACATAAAAAACATATTTTTACTGGAGTATCATAATATATAGTAGTTAACTAAATGATTAAAGAAACATTTTTGAAAAAGGTAAAATGAAATTTATTAAAGAAACATTGAGTAAACCTTATATGATAAAAGGCTATAAATACATTTGATATATTAGAATGCGAGTTTGAATATGCAATTTCACACCTCTCGACATGTGGTGAGTGCGAGTTACACCGCTAAATTCACTTGAATAAGAAAAAGAAACAATTTCACACCTCTCAACACGTGGTGAGTGCGAGTTACACCGCTAGATTCAATTGAACAAGAAAAAGAAACATTCTAAATTTAATTAAAATTAAATACATATCCAAGTGTGTATGTCTAGGAGAGTTGGAATCATGATTCTCTCATAAGGAAAATAATCTAAATTTGATTTTTGGTACTTCCTATTTAAAAGGTAGTCCACTGCTGGCCGACTAGAGAATTAGCCCCATAATTGACTGAAAAGATCTAAGTCGTGGACATACTTTGCGGCGCTGATGACAATTTAGGCACGTGCATCGAACCATTCCGAGTAATACAACAGTACGTTTATCGTCTCCCTAAAGATTATTGTTTTCTATTATCAAATTTGTGATTAAATAATTTTGAAAACTCGTGACTATTTTCAAATTATCAACATTAATATAGTGTTTTTAATAAATAATTTTTTATTTAATATGCATAACACCGTTCAATGTTTGCATTGTTATCGTTGCAGATTTTAACTGCTTATATCTATAAAAACAAATTTTATATACATATATGAGAAAATAGTTAATATAGTGTTTTTATTAAATAATTTTTTTTATTTAATATGCATAACACCGTTCAATGTTTTCATTGTTATCGTTGCAGATTTTAACTGTTTATATCTATAAAAACAAATTTTATATACATATATGAGAAAAGGGATATGATAAAATTTTGGAAACTCATGACTATTTTCAAAATATTAACGTAAATTTATCTTGGGAACCAAATGGGAGAAACTCTTATATGAACACAACCATATATAATAAATATTTGGGGACACTCACATCAAATAAAAAAAATACTTTTTTTAGATAAAATAATAATTAGATCACATCAATCAACATCATTTTTTTTAGGTAGATAGTAGATAGACGAAATGACAAAGCCATTATAAATTCACACAAATAAGTGGAGGTACCGGGGTTCGAACCCTGATCATGACATCCTGCCTAACAATTTCGTCATTTTGCCAGTTGAGCTAAGACGTGTGGATATCAATCAACATCATATAGTTTTATTCTCTTTTAATTTTTACATTTAATATGAGTGTGTCTAAATATTTATCATGGTTGTGATTATAGAAGAGTTTCTCCCAAATGAAAAACATGTCGCTATTTATATTTATTAGTTTGGAACCCAGTAATTTAGAATTTGTCAAGTACCAACATAAAAGAACACATGTTGTACTCCCTCGGTCCCAAATCGTAAGCAAAATAAAATAAAATCACACTTATTAAGAAAACTAAAACATAAAAATTTGAAGTAAAGTTTTTTGTGTTTTCTTTGGAATAAGTTTTATAGTAAGATGTAAAAATAAATTTTATTGACTATTGATTATGGAGAAAATGGAAGAAAGAAAAAATTGAATGTAATTTCCATTTAATTTCATGAGAATAAACAAAAGTTTTTCTTGGAAAAGATGGTTTTTTAAAAAAACAAAATTAAATAGGATAGAAGTTCGTCTTTTTTGCTTACATTTTGGGACAAATAAAATGAGTTTTTTTTCCTTATATTTTAGGACGAAAGGAGTAATTTTTTTTTTGACAACGAAAGGAGTAATTTGTAAAAATAAAATAAAATAACATATATATATGCCAAAAACTTAGAACTGTTAAATTTTATTTTTTTATATCTCTCCGTCGCTATATCTAAGCACTCTTTTATTGATGCAAATGATGCAGCCGAGAATCCATGTGAATGCCATTAAATGTTTTTTCATTGGGTCCCAAATGAAAATCATAGTCAACCTTGAGTAGTGTAATGTAATATTATTACTGACATTGAACACCCAGTCCAACTAATTAAATTACCTTTGGACAATAACTTGAGAAAAATGATGAAATAGTCATACATTGAAGAACCAATCCAACTAATTAATTACTACCTTGGACAATAAAAAATGACGAAATAGTCATTCATATTAGACCATGTCCAATGGCAAAAAATATTCAATAACCTTCAACACCCACTTTTTCAATTCCCAACACTCCACATCATTTTCTCTTTCTTAATTCAACACCCATTCAATTTTTACCACTCCAATAGTTTTCATTCAACACCCTACCCCACCACTTTTTATTTCTTATTCTTATTTAATTTTTGTTTTTATAATTGCATAAAATTATAATTATCGATTATAATTAAATTAAAATAATACAAATAATTTTTTTAAAAAAACAATATTTTTTTAAATAATTTATTTTTATTTTCTTAACTTAAAATGCAATACAACAAACTAAGCACGCGACACACGATTAGCTTAAAATGCAAGACAACAAACAAGCACACAACACACACGTAATTTATTTAGTACGATACAAATGATCTTCAAACTCGAAACATTCCAAACTTTGTCCATATGTGCTTCACTAGATCTGCCTGCAATGCGTGGTGAACATTTGGATCACGCAACTCGGATCTAGCACGCACATGATTTGCAAAAGTGGGTAACACCTCGGTCGAGTATGGTTGCGGTGTACTAGATCCACTTCCCTCAGATTGCTCAAAATCGCTCCAACGTTGAGCATATGTATCTCGTTCATCCTCAACAATCATATTGTGTAATATGATGCATGACCTCATGATGATACCCAAATCGGCTATGTCCCACAAGCGAGCTGGTTCACGGATGATTTTAAATCGAGCTTGAAGCACTCCAAAAGCATGTTCGATGTCCTTCCGACATCCCTCTTGATGTTTTGCAAATAACTTATCGGGTTCACTTTGAGGAAGTCTAATTGTCTTGATGTCCTTCACTCCAAAAGTTGTACTACTTCCTATTTTGATGTATTCATCGACCGCATCTGCTGCCACACCATATGCTAACATTCGCATTGCTGTGGTACATTTTGCTAATGGTGATATACCTTCTTTGTTGGTGGCATCAACTCGCTGGGTGAAGTAGTTATCACTACTTGAAAGGTCTCCAACGATTCGAAGGAAAACGTGTTTTTGCATCCGGAACCGACGACGAAACATTGCATCGTCATATGTAGGCTCATTGGCAAAGTAGTCGTCAATGAGTCTTTGGTTAGCCGCTGCATGATCTCTATTTAAATATTTTTTTTTACGAGATCCACTACCTGAGCCACTACCTTCCTCTAGTTTTTTTCGACGCTGAATAAATCGGTTGGCGATATAAGTGTCTTCAGCATCACGTTTTTGGAAGTAGGCTTTCATATCAAAACCAAAAGGATCCATTGATGGTGTTTGGAAGTAGATATTGGAAGTAGATATGAATGCAATTTGAGAAAGGAAATAGTTTAAACAATATTCAAGTGGCAATACCAAGTAAATATGAATGCTATATATAAGCAAATAGTTGAAGCACGGGGAGTGAAAAAAGTATGCATAGTAAAGCAATACCATGGGCTGTGAAAAAAGTATGCATAATTAAAGCAATACCATGGATGTAACACTGACCAAATAGTATGCATAATTAAAGTTTTGTATGCATAGTAAAGCAATACCATGGGCTGTGAAAAAAGTAGTGAGGAATACCATGTGCTGTGAAAAAACTAGTGAAGAATACCATGTGCATAATTTAAAGTTTGTGAAAAAAGTCACGGGACAAATATTATGCATAATTATTAAAGCAACATTGAGGACTAGACAACACTGACAATTATTTAAAGTAAACATTGGGGACTAGACAACACTGACAATTTTGACCGAATACAAACAAATATTAGTGAAATTAATTTCCAAACAGCTCACGCTCCAAGTTTTCCACCATTTTTTTTTCTGTCATCGAGATGCTCTTGGGAAGTTAACTTTATGTACATGTCCATTTTCTTCAATTTGTTTTTCTCTTGTTGCACTGCGGTGTACTTTTCCATTTTTTCGGTGTACTCTTTAAAGTGTTCCATCTCTTGCACCTTCATTTCTTTGAATTGAACCCACTCCTGTTCCACCTCCTCCAAGCCAGCGTCCTTGCTTTTCTTTTTTGTTTTTTTTAGCTGCCTCCCTACCCATTGGACGAGCACTAGATCCTACAGAGTCATCGTGAGATCTCTTAGATCCACTACTTCCTGAGCCAACACTTCCTCCCACTTGACTGCCATAACGAGGTTGATCACGGAGAGCGCGCCATTCTTCCTTTAAAGTAAATTGAACATTCTTCCCACCTGCATATATTTCTTGGGCTTTTGCCAACACATCATCTTCCGACCAACCGCTTGCTTGCTGACGCTTAGCGGTATCATAAGCACCAACCCATTTATTTATTAATTTGCTCATATAATTAAAACGGTTTCGGCATGCAATGACATCGCGTGGAGAATCGAATGAGCAATGGTCATTACAATACTCAACAATTTTACCCCAATATGATTCACTTGTCTGGTTTCTCCCGACAACACTGCATGTTCCATATTTTATCCACCCACTAATTAACACCAAATTTTGTTCAGTGTTCCATGCTGGTTGCTGGTTTTTCTTGCTCTTAGGAGTTGTATCCTCTGGAGTGACTTCATTTGCTATTGTCATTCCATCACGATTTATTTGTGATGAAAATTCAGGATATTCACCAACACTCTGAAAACTTTCATTCATCATTGGCATATAACCGTTAAATGGGGGTGTTTGAGATGAATATCCCATCATAGATCTAGAATATGGATGAAAGTTGTTTGGAACAGAGGATGAATGATTGAAATTTGAGGCATAACCAAAATTAGGCATGTTTTGAGGATTTTGGTTGGGAAATTGATTTGGGTTTTGAGGATGTTGGTTGGGAAATTGATTTGGATGTTGATAATTGTTGGGATTTTGGTAGCTAAATGGGTAATTAGAAGAATTTTGGGTGTTGAATTGATTGTTATTGGGATCCATTTTACTAATCAAAGACTAAAACTTCAAAAGAAATGCTAATAGATTAAGAGAGTGAAAAACTTGATTTTTTTTCTGTGTCCAAATCAAATGATCCAAGTCTCTATTTATAGAGAAAAAAAAATCACGAATTTTGGTAAAAAAATAAAAAAATAAAAAAATTATTTGCAATGAAATAATTGAGTCCAAATTATTAAGAAGATAAAAATCCAGGTAGCCAACCAGATAACACCACGTGTCACAGCTTTATTCAAAAGCTTCTTCTCTCTCCGCGTTTGCAGTGTCCCACGCACCCTGTCGGTGCGTGTGTTACACGCGCTTGCCTGGACGAACAAAAACGCGCCGCGTGGCAATCCGGTGCAGGCTTCAACTTATTGAATGGCTTCATCACTTCCCTCCTCCATCTCATCTTCAATACCCTCTTCTCCAATCATTCAACAACTCTAAATACCCATTCAATACCCCCATTGGACTTGGTCTTACTCATTTAAACCAAAAGTCAAAAGTCAAAGGTACCAAGTGGAAGATTTAAACCAATACCAGCCACCAACCTGTCATTAAACGTTAATAGAGCAGGAAAATCAATTTCAAACCAATATATTTACTGGCCAGTCCTAGCCTTGTCTAACATCCACACGCTACGAAAAAAATGGTCAGTCTATTAACCAATCTCTTTCTTTTCTGGCTCTCAATGCATTGTTTCATGGCTTACTTAGCACATGCCAATACCAAAAACATCTCCACAGATCAATCTGCTCTTCTCGCATTCAAATCCCTCATTACTTCAGACCCCTATGATATGTTGGCTAATAATTGGTCAACCTCCTCTTTTGTATGCGGTTGGGTTGGTGTCACTTGTGATGAGAGACACAACAGAGTCCACAGCTTGATTCTCCGAAACATGGGTCTTAGTGGTACAATTTCCTCAAAGTTGGGGAATTTGTCTTTCCTTGTTATACTTGACATCTCCCGCAATAACTTTGGTGGTCAGTTTCCCAAAGAGATATGTCGGTTGCGCCGATTAAAGACTCTTGATTTAAACTATAACCAGTTTGTTGGAGGAATTCCTGAAGCGTTGGGGGACTTATCACGACTTCAATATTTGTATCTTGGTGTAAACAATTTTAGTGGTTTTATCCCCCAATCTATTGGTTATCTTCGTCAGTTGATATATTTTGAAATTGGTCACAACAAGATGTATGGACCCATACCTCAAACAATTTCAAACATGACTTCACTTGAATATATTGGTTTATCTTCTAACTACTTTTCAGGTACTCCTAGCTCTAATATTATTATGTTTCATATTTGAGATACATCATCCGATCACTGTTATAAGCAAAAACTATATTCTAGATTTATTTAATAAATCATGTATGTGGTTTACATTATAAACCACGTGCATCATTTATTAAATTAATCTAAAATATTTTTTTTTTCTTATAATAATAACCGGATGGTGTACTTCGTTGTTTCACACTATTTGTGATTCTAGAATCTCAATATGATTTATTATTCCTTCAATGCAACAATAATTGTTACACATTTGACCATATTTCGCACATTAATAAAGATGATAAAAAACGAGTGCCCCGTGGGTACTCTTATCAAATATGTTTTTTTTTTTTTTTTTTTATGTTTTTGGTGCTTAAATATTCATATTTAATTCATGTTTTGTTAAAAAAATTCTAATTATTTTTGCTAGAGATTGTCATAATATTCTTTACATTTATGGAAATTTCATTAAAAGATAGACTTAATTGTAGTTTTGGCCCCCTAAGTATCACAATCTTGCGATTTTGACCCCCTATAAAAAACAATAACAAATGAGCCCCCTAAGTTTACCCCCTTTTGCACTTTTGCCTCTAGATCAATTTTGACAAAGTCAATGCATACGTGGCACGCACATCACTTAAAGTGAGGTGCCACGAGTGACTTTTTATTTTCTTAGGGGGCCAAAATTGCAAGATTGTAATACTTAGTGGGTTAAAACTGCAATTAAGCTTAATAAATAAAGTGTTTTGGGTGCCACGTATGCATTGACCTAGTCAAAATTGGTCTTGAGGGCCAAAAGTGCAAAATGGAGTAAACTTAGGGGGTTGATTTGTTATTGTTTTTATAGGGGTTTAAAATCGCAAGATTGTGATACTTAGGAAGTCAAAACTGCAATTAAGCCTAAAAGATATGAATGCTAGACATGAGTTGACTAAAAAATAGAGACAAAAAGTAGTGATAATTTTTTTTTGAGGGACTAAAAGTCTAACAAAAAATTTAGAGGGACTAAAACGAAAAGTTGGTATATTTATAAGGATCAAAAACATATTTGACATTATTATTAATTAGAGTGTACAATTAGAAAAATAAATTAGTTAGCTATTTTTTTTGGGTGGTGTCTGAGTTTTTAATTCTGAAGCTTACATATTTATAAAATTACAATTCATCAATGACTTAAATTTAAAAAATTAGAAAAAAAATAACAAACAGTAAATAATATAATAAAAAAATAAATATTAACGAAGGGAGTATTTATTTTATTATTTTTTTTGATAGAAGGGGAGTATTTATTTTAATCAAATGTTTGAACTATCCTAATTCAATCTTTGTATTTATTGTTTCATTGTGGAATTAAAGGAGAAATTTCAAAATGGATATCGGGTGATCTTACACAGCTGCAATTATTGTACCTTCACAATAACCAGTTTTCAGGAAGCATATCGTCCATATTAAAATTCAACAACTCAATATTGCAAGATTTATATCTTCGTTATAATAATTTCTCCGGCAATCTTCCGTCAAATATTTGTCACGGGTTTCCAAATCTTAGAATTTTTGATCTTAGTCATAATGATCTTTCTGGCGACATACCGACTATTTGGCATCAATGTGAAGAGTTGGTTGGATTAGATCTTTCATTCAATAGTTTCAACAAAGGACCCATACCAGGAGGCATCATAAACATGGCCAAACTTCAAACTTTATATCTTATTGGCAGCAATTTGGAGGGTAAGATATTTCCATTGACAACATTGACATTTTATTATACTGCATTTATTTCTTTATAATGTATAAGATGATAGAAGATAGAAGATTTGGCACGAGTTAAACCAAATATATATTTTTGCCAGTTATATATAAAGAAAATAGAAGATTTTGGGTTGACTTTTTCATTATCTCAATTATATCCTTAAACTATTTTTTCTATAACAAATTGTTTTTTGAAAGACTATAACAATGATTGTTGTTGGTGTCATTAAACCAAGCCACACACTTACTGATATAAAACCATAGAACACCAAAACAATCACCCACCAAACATCACATAGAGCAGCAGGACAAGAACACTAAGCAGCCGATAGAAAACTCAAAAAAATAGATTGAAGGGAGAAACACACATCCAAGACCGAAATAGACTAAACCTTCTAGGAGCCCTGCACTAAGCAAGACTACAAACTCATAAATTCTAGTCTGAAAACAGAAAATGAGACAGGAAAGTTTATGTCTTGTACTAACTAATAAATATTAAATGTGATATTAATGTTACACACGTGCAGGTAAAATTCCATCGTTTAACAACATGACTTCTTTGACGGATATCTTATTTAATGATAACAATTTAAATGGAAGTCTACCAAATGGTTTTTTCAATCAGCTTCCTCAACTTGAAGTTTTTTCTTTAGACAACAATCGTTTTGAAGGAAACATTCCACGATCAATTGGCAACTCCACATCGTTGAGAGGCTTAGGCTTAGGATCAAACTTTTTCACAGGTATGCTCCATTTTTTATCTCGACACTTTTACCTGAAATAAGATGCATATTTACATTTAAAAGCATTTATTTACTTTTAATGAATTTTATCTTTTTCTCTTAGAATGATGCTCTTAATCTTGATAAAAAAATTATCTTAATTGAAAACATTCTTTAATATGAAAAGCATTTTGTAAAAAGTTGCATAGAATTAATCCTTAAAAGAATAGAATTAAAAATTCAAAATAAATTATGTCCAAAATAATGGAAGTCTACCCTGATCACACTACTATGGTCCGAGAAAAACATTTTCATATGCTTATCTGGATCGTCAATATATTCCTAAGGACCTGTGAAACCTCCAAAAGGGCATTTAAACCCTCTCAGAGGCCTTAGCGCCCTCTAGAAGGGCTTTAAAGCCCAAGGCGACGCCTTAAGCTAGCTTCTAGAAGCCTCTAGAGCTCGGCCTAAATACATAAATACCCATATTACTTACTGCTTAAGTAATCATAAATCAGGCCCATAGAGGGCTATAAATACAATCCTTGAGATTCTTCTCAAGGCATGACCAATACAATACAAACTCTAATTACGATTATTGTACTTTTGCAAGTACATCACCTTAGGTAAGGGTTTTGGGCAATTGTTTCGGGCTGGGCCCACCCAAGAACAGACCATGTCATCCGTAATTCACTAGTCTAAGAACGTATTTTTTGAAAGATAGTTTAAGGATGTATGATAGTGAATTTGGAGTCGCTTTCAAGGATGCCAGTTAAATTTGTATGTTTTCCGAGTTTTCATGTTATAAAACATTGATTTTTAGAAGATATTTGGAGTCCATAATGTGAAATTTAAGTGTGTCAAAGTCTTAAAGAGATAGTCTACACATTCATTTTTTGTGCATAAATATAACGCAAATATGTTGTAGAAAATAAAAAATGGACCAATTAGTGTATGAAATATGTTAAGGCTTTGTTTGCGAGTTGGGTTTTGGAGGGGAAGGAAGGGGAAGGAAAGGCTTATGGAGAGGTAAACCCTTGTTTGCGAGTTTTAAAAAATAAGGGAAAGGTTTTGGGGGGTTTAGAAGGGTTTCATTTGTTCAATTTTAAAATTCCCCCAAATTGGGGGGTTTTGGGGGGTTAAGCATATAAATTGACAAT
The DNA here is from genome assembly GCF_051527215.1 of Medicago sativa. Taxonomy (NCBI): domain Eukaryota; kingdom Viridiplantae; phylum Streptophyta; class Magnoliopsida; order Fabales; family Fabaceae; genus Medicago; species Medicago sativa. The sequence goes on from NC_140749.1 coordinate 53,839,199, forward strand.
TTTGCCCTCATAATAATTCAAATTGACAATTTTAGATATAACCTAATTATTACGATTTTTTTCAAAACAACTTTTTCTAAACAGCTTATTTATCAAAAACAACTTATTACATCTTTTCAAAAAAAGGACTTATTTATGCAAATTAGCTTTTAACGACCTCGTTTTCAAAATCAGCTTATTCATCAAAAACAGCTTATTACGACCTCTTTTTCAAAAACAACTTATTGAAAACAGCTTATTCATCCAAAACAGCTTATTACAATCTCTTTTCCAAAGACAACTTATTCAAAGCAGCTTATTTATCCAAAATAGCTTATTACAACCTCTTTTCAAAAAACAGCTTATTCAAAACAGCTTATTTATGCAAAACATCTTATTATTACCACGTCTTTTTCAAAAACAGCTTATTTAAAACAACTTATTTATCCAAAACAGCTTATTACAAACTCTTTTCAAAAAAACAACTTATTCAAAACAGCTTATTTATGCAAATCAGCTTTTAACGACCTCTTTTTCTAAATCAGCTTATTCAAAACAACTTATTCATCAAAACAGCTTATTACGACCTCTTTTTCAAAAACAACTTATTGAAAACAGCTTATTCAACCAAAACAACATATTACAATCTCTTTTTCGAAAACAACTTATTCAAAACAGCTTATTCAAAACAGGTTATTACGACCTCTTTATCCAAAATAGGTTATTACGACCTATTTTCAAAAAACAGCTTATTCAAAACAGCTTATTTATGCAAAACAGCTTATTACCACGTCTTTTTCAAACACAGCTTATTCAAAACAACTTATTTATCCAAAACAGCATATTACAACCTCTTTTCAAAAGACAACTTATTCAAAACAGCTTATTTATGCAAATCAGCTTTTAACGACCTTTTTTTCAAAATCAGTTTATTCAAAACAACTTATTCATCAAAAACAACTTATTACAACCTCTTTTTCAAAAACAACTTATTGAAAACAGCTTATTCATCCAAAACAGCTTATTACAATCTCTTTTTCAAAAACAACTTATTCAAAACAGCTTATTCATTCAAAACAACTTATTACGACCTCTTTTCAAAAAACAGCATATTCAAAACAACTCATTTATGCAAATCAGCTTTTAACGACCTCTTTTTCAAAATCAGCTTATTTATACAAAACAGCTTATTCATCAAAAACAGCTTATTACGACCTCTTTTTCAAAAACAACTTGTTGAAAACAACTTGGATGAATAATCTGTTTTGAATAAGCTGATTTTGAAAAAGATGTTGTAATAAGCTGTTTTGTATAAATAAGCTGTTTTGAATAAATTGTTTTTGAAAAAGAGATCGTAATAAGCTGTTTTGCATAAATAAGTTGTTTTAAATAAGTTGTTTTGAATAAGCTGTTTTTGATGAAGACGTGGTAATAAGCTGTTTTGAATAAGCTGTTTTTTGAAAAGAGGTTGTAATAAGCTGTTTTGTATAAATAAGCTGTTTTGAATAAATTGTTTTTGAAAAAGAGATCGTAATAAGTTGTGTTGCTTAAATAAGCTATTTTGAATAAGCTGTTTTTTAAAAAGAGGTTGTAATAAATTGTTTTGGATAAATAAGCTGTTTTGAATAAGTTGTTTTTGGTAAAGACGTGGTAATAAACTGTTTTGCATAAATACGCTGTTTTGAATAAGCTGTTTTTTGAAAAGAGGTTGTAATAAGATGTTTTGGATAAATAAGTTGTTTTAAATAAGTTGTTTTTGAAAAAGAGATCGTATTAAGCAGTTTTGTATAAATAAGCTGTCTTGAATAAGTTGTTTTTGAAAAACAGATCGTATTAAGCTGATTTATATAAATAAGCTGTTTTAAATAAGTTGTTTTTAAAAAAGAGATCGTAATAAGTTGTTTTGGATAAATAAGTTGTTTTGAATAATTTGTTTTTGAAAAAGAGGTCGTAATAAGTTGTTTTGCATGAATAAGTTGTTTTGAATAAGTTGTTTTTTGAAAAGAGATCGTAATAAGTTGTTTTGGACAAATAAATTGTTTTGAATAAGTTGTTTTTTTTGAAAAAGATATCATAATAAGTTGTTTTGCATAAATAAGTTGCTTTGAATAAACTGTTTTTTAAAAAAGAGATCTTAATAAGCTTTTTTTTATAAATAAGCTCTCTTTTAAAAATAGATCATAATAATTTACTTTTTATGAGATAAGTTGCTTTGAATAAATTTCAAGATAAATTATAAAGTATAACACAATGTATTGTTTTTAAGAGAAAAAAAGGGTAAAATAGTAAAATTATAACATAAGCCCTCCATTTCCTTTCCTTGTTGGTTTTTTAACTCCCAAACAAGGGGAAGGTTTTCCCTCCTTTCTCCCTTCCCTCCCTTTCCTTCCCTTCCCCTCCTAAGCCTTTCCTTTCCTTCCCCTCAAAACTCGCAAACAAAGCCTAAGGAAATTTTTTTGAAAGTAAGATTAAGGACCAATAGAGTAATTTTAGCTATTTGTTTCCTTTTATGAAACTTAATATTCTTAAGAATGACCACAAGTCTACCATGAATATCCATTTTCAGGTTCGATACCCGAGGAGATTGTCTATCTTGATAAACTTGAGTTGCTAATACTGTCTGTTAATAACTTAACTGGAACTATTCATTCCAAAATCTTCAACATGTCATCGTTGACACATTTGGAGGTTGAACGAAATAGTCTCTCAGGTACAATCCCATCAAATACGGGATTCCTTCCTAACCTGCAAAAACTACACTTGAATCATAACAAATTTGTTGGAAATATTCCAAGTAGTATTTTCAACTCTTCTAATCTCGTTCAATTTGAAGCGGTTGACAATGAATTTAGTGGAACTCTACCCAATAATGCTTTTCGAAATTTAAGGTTCCTCGATTCGTTTATCATAAGTTTCAACAATTTGACAATCGATGATCCTCTTCAATTCTTTACTTCCTTGACAAATTGTAGATATTTGAAAATTCTAGACTTATCAAGAAATCCTATATCATCAAATCTTCCTAAGTCAATTGGAAACATAACTTCAACTTATTTTGACATGGATTCATCTGGAATTGATGGTAATATTCCCCTAGAAGTTGGAAACATGAGCAACTTGCTACAACTTTCTCTACCTGGGAATAATATAAATGGACCAATACCAGTTACATTAAAAGGATTACAAAAACTTCAGTATTTGGATCTTAGCAACAATGGACTGCAAGGATCATTTATTGAGGAGCTTTGTGGAATTGAGAGGTTGAGTGAGTTATATCTACAAAATAATAAGCTATCTGGTGTTTTGTCACCATGTTTGGGAAATATGACTTTTCTTAGAAATTTGGACATAGGATCTAACAATTTTAACTCTAGGATTCCTTCGTCTCTTTGGAGTCTCACATATATCTTAAAGTTAAATTTGTCCTCTAATGGTTTCAGTGGTAATCTTCCACCTGAGATTGCAAATTTGAGAGCAATTACACTATTTGATCTATCTAGAAATCATATTTCAAGCAACATTCCTGAAACCATCAGTTCCTTAAAAAATTTGCAGAATCTCTCCTTAGCCGATAACAAACTGTATGGATCAATTCCCACATCACTTGATGAAATGGTAAGCTTGATCTCCTTGGACTTGTCTCAAAATATGCTAACCGGTGTTATTCCAAAATCCTTAGAATCACTTTTGTACCTTCAAAACATCAACTTCTCATACAATAGATTGCAAGGAGAGATTCCTTATGGCGGACCTTTCCAGAATTTGACAGCTCATTCTTTTATGCATAATTTAGCACTTTGCGGAAATCCTCGCCTCCAAGTACCACCTTGTGGTAAACAAGATCAGAAAATGTCAATGACAAAGAAGATAATACTCAAAGTCATACTTCCCATAGTTGTGTTAGCCATTTTGGTTGTTGCATACATCATATGTTTTAAACTCAGAAGAAAAAATGTTGAAAATACTTTTGAAAGGGGTTTATCAGCATTAGGAGCTCCAAGAAGAATATCATATTATGAACTTGTGGAAGCAACAAATGGATTCGATGAGAGCAAATTACTTGGAAGGGGGAGTTTTGGTTCTGTGTATCAGGGGAAGCTTCCTAATGGTGAGATGATTGCAGTTAAAGTAATCGATTTGCAATCTGAGGCAAAATTAAAGAGTTTTGATGTAGAATGCAATGCAATGAGAAATCTACGACATCGAAATCTGGTTAAGATTATCAGCAGTTGTTCAAATCTTGATTTCAAATCATTGGTGATGGAGTTCATGTCAAATGGAAGTGTAGACAAATGGTTATATTCAAATAATTGTTGTTTAAATTTCTTGCAAAGGTTAAATATAATGATAGATGTTGCATCCGCATTGGAGTATCTCCATCACGGTTCTTCAATACCTGTGGTTCATTGCGATCTAAAGCCTTCTAATGTCTTGTTGGATGAAAATATGGTTGCACATGTTAGTGATTTTGGTATTGCCAAGCTCATGGATGAAGGACATTCTAAAACTCATACACAAACTTTGGCAACTATCGGATACCTTGCACCAGGTAATTTCTTCTCTCATACTTCTTAACATTTTCTTCTTTATGTTTTCGGTCCCAACCAATCTATTTGATATTGTTAGCAAAAGACATGTACAACACACGTATGCAATCAACATGTTATGTTAGTAATTATTGTGTACATAGTATGGATCTAAGCCTTGTTTTTTAGAATATTTGATAACTAGTATTTAAATGCAGAGTATGGATCTAAAGGAATGGTTTCTGTCAAAGGAGATGTGTACAGCTATGGGATTATGCTAATGGAAATCTTCACCAGAAGAAAGCCAACAGATGATATGTTTGTTGCAGAACTAAGTTTGAAAACATGGATCAATGAATCATTGCCTAATTCAATTATGAAGGTCTTGGATTCAAATTTGGTCCAACAAATTGGGGAAGAAACTAATGATATAATGACTCATATGTCATCTATTTTTGGTTTAGCTTTGAATTGTTGCGAATATTCACCTGAAGCAAGAATTAATATGACAGATGTTATTGCGTCGCTAATAAAAATCAAGACTTCGGTTTTTGGGGCAAACATGGTGTAGTTATTTTCATTTGTACGCTGTTGGGTTAATTCATTGGAATGTATTTTTAAGAATTTCCTTTTTCTTTTGTAATGTTTAGGATTGATGTGTTGCTACTTTCTGGTTTGTCTTTTCAGTTTTCTTCATTGTTGTATGAGATTGAAGTACACTCACTGTATACTTAATATATTTCCTTTTGCTTTTATAGGAATCAACTAATATGTAAATCGTGTGTGCTGCCCATTTATGTTGTTTGGTTTGGTTTGGTTTGGTTGGCAGTATTTTCATGTTGAGATAATATTTGTAGCAGGTTGGCAGAGCTTTTAGCTAAGAATGTATATAGTGCCCTTTTCTTACATTATGCAGTTTTTTTTTTTACTTACTTTCTATCTTCTCATCTTACATTTCTCTTATATTATTTTTGCCAAGTGACAAGCAAAGAGAAGTTGAATTGAGTTTCTTCAATTTGTTATGGATCATAGAAGTGCATGAGAAGTTGAATTGGGTCTTTAAATTTTATGATAATTAAGACTGCATTTTCTAGAACAAGCTTCCATTGAGCATTGATAATAAGTTTGTTAGTAAAAACAATATTCTTTTAGCTTAATTTTAGTAGCTTCAGATGAAACATAAAAATAGAGGAACTGCTGTATCAAACTGGTGGAAACTGATCGCTCGCTATCTAGGTATGTATAATGCATGTTAAACTTTTGTGATTAAAATATATACTCAGCATTTTTTACGTTACTTTTTGGACCCAAAATAGAAAAATAAAATAAAAATTCATGATAATATGAGAATTTTTTTTTTGTCTACCCTATATTGAAAAGCAAATTCCAAATCTGCCCTACATGAAAAAGAAAGTCCAAAACTGCCCTACATGAAAAAGAAAGTAACTGCCCTACTTTTTCTCTTTCTCTTTATTCCCCGCAAATCCCATTTGGGGGGTATGTTTCTCTTTTTGTCTTTTTCTGATGTTTCCCCGCAAAACTGACTTGCGGGGTGCATTTTGCAAATTTTTTTTTTTGTTTTTTATGCCCCATTTGCGGGCCCAACATTAGAAAAGGACAAAAAAAAGCCCTTCCCCGCAAAATGAAATTGCTGGGAAACATACCCCCCAAGTCAGTTTTGCGGGGAATAAAGAGAGAGAAAAAAAGTAGGGTAGTTTTGGACTTTCTTTTTCATGTAGGGCAGATTTGGAATTTGCTTTTCAATATAGGGTAGACAAAAAAAAATTCTTACTATTAACGGTTGGCCACTACCAATGAGAGTTCCTAAAGGCCAAAGAGGATACAAGTCAAGAAGATCCTTATGTTAGATAATAGAATATTACTCTTCTCTGTTTCAGTTTTGCTCATTCCCACCCCGATTTTCTAACATTAACCTCAACGGCAGTTAATTTCTGCTTGGTACCCTGTGTAAGTTAACTTGCGTTGGTACTAGCGGTAGTTAACATCCGCCTGATACCCAACGTGAGTTAACTTGTGTGTACCAATGACAGTTAACTGCTGCTACGTCCTTTTAGAGCAGAAACAATATCTTATTTTTTCCATTTCACAAAACTCAATATCTGAAACTCACTCAAATTATCCAACACCATATTCCTTCAAGGAGAAGATAGAGTTAGTTATACATGGTAACTAAAGACAAATTACAAAAAAAATAAAAACATACCCAAGAAAAACAAGGAGAAGATAGAGAAACTCCTCCTGAAGCTCCTAGAATCGCCTTCCTCTTGAACTACTCCAGTTCTAAACGAGAAATTATGAATGAGGAAGACGGTATTTATAGGGAAAGTTTGCACCTTAACTTGGGCTAAAATCGCAAGCTTAAGGGGCAAAAACGTTACAAAATTGCTACTTTTTCAACAAGGCAGCAAGCTCGGGTGGCACATAGCATCCCCGAGGCGCATATGCCTCACATCTAAACCGCCTCCATGCGCCAGGAGCACCATTCCATCCGCCAGGCGCATGTGCCTGGTTGCTCCCTACTCCAGGCGCATGTGCTTGGTTGCTCCATGCTCCAGGGACATGGTTTCATCCCCGGGGTGTATGGGCTTGACTTCCGGGTGCTGAAACGCCTTTTATTCGCATATTTAGGTGTTTGTTTCTATGTAAGTTGTCTTGGAACTTGTTAACATAATTTCTCACTTTGAGGTAAAGCAGCAACAATAAGTCCTCTAACTTTGTGATGTTTCTTGTAAAGCTTTTTCTGAGCAACAATGTGTTTCTTTCTATCAACAACTACACCTTCTTCATCTAGTGTAAGATCAACACCATTTTCAATAATGTCCCAAAATTCTTCATCTATACCAATGATGTGATTTTACATTTTACTTTTCCACCAAGAAAATGTTTCAGGATCACCATTAAACATATATAGGTGGTTTGTAAGAGACAGACTGCTTATCATCAGTACCATAGTCATATGATACATTTCTGGAATCTCTAGAATCAGCAGCTCCATCACCACTAGCAAACATGTTTTTCTCAGGAGCTTATCTGTTACATTGTTAAGTGCTAGGAATAGAACAACAAAACCAGACGCTCTGATACCGTCTAAAGGTGAGAAAAACACAAGAAGGGCGGGGGGGGGGGGGGGGGAAGGTTGAATTGTGTTACCTTTTTAGTGTTTTAAACTAAGTCCAAAGTCCAGTTTCTGATAGAGTTCAGATCCTGAAACAATATTCAGAGTTAAATTTGGCGGATATAAAAAAGATAGAGGTATAAGAAAGAGACACTAGCAATGATTCAGGTTCCTTCCATAATCCGGAAGTAGTACAATCCCCTTGTCGCTTACAGGAGATTTTTTCACTATAATCACACAAGATTACAATTGCTTAAGCACACAAGCAAGAGACTTCCTATGCTCAAGCACACAAGCAAGAGACTTCCTATGCTCAAGCACCCAAGCAAGAGACTTTATAATAAACAAATACTACAATGAAATAGTTGTTTGGTTGAACACTTGATATACAATCAGATGTCTTCACAAATACAAAACAATTCAGACTCCAGACTTAAGAATTTCTAAGATGTGAAAGTTTATAAGAAATTCTAAGTGTTTGATGCGTAATGAATTTGACAGAGTTTTGGCACTTGTAAAATATTGCAGAGTCTTGTAAATTCTTCAAGTCTTCAATCCTTTATATAGAGGTAGAAAAGAGACGTTGAAGAGTGCCAGCGCATCAAAGAGTCATTTGAGAAGCTTGATCATTCAACAATGATTTCTTGCTTGCTTAGGTTAATGTCCTATGAAGGAATGAGTTTGAAACCTTTCCTTGATAAGGAATTAATCGTTCTTTTCCAATGGAGACACAACTGTAGCTTTGTACAATGCACATGGGAATGTTGGAGGTAGTGGAGTAGTGGTCGTACAAGATTGTCCTTGTTTGTACCTTCACTGAAAATGACATCCATTGACCTTCTGATATCTTCATAACCATTGTGCATGATCTTAAGAATAATCCAGGCTTGATCTTCAAAGCTTCAGCTCCTTTATCCTTTAGCTTGTCCAGATCCTGACCTTCAGAGTCTGAAACATCTTTAGAGTCTAACTGCTTCCAGAGTCTGACTGCTTCCAGAGTCTGACTCCTTCAGATTTGCAACAAAGTTTCTCATGAAAATCCTTGCTCTTCAACTTGTTATTTCATAACCAATTGAACTTTTAATACCTTGTTATCATCAAAATTTAAGAGGTATTGTTTAAACTTATTTTGTTCCAACAACCTTCACAAGGAAAAGGAGAATAAAAGATACGAATATCTTCATCCATTAGAATATATGCTTAAACATAACAATATATGATTAAGGCTTTTTTTGCTGCTTCTATGGTGGTTTCACAAAATTCACACTTCCACAAATCTTCCTGACTTATTTATTTCTTGAAATAGATTCTAGCTTTTTGTGAGGAATTGTTTGACGAATCGATAAGATTGTACCTTTATTGTAGACTGTGTTTGGGAAGCATGACCAACAAAGGTTTAACACCTCTTCTTCTTCCCATAAGTGAAGACTTGGTTTAGGGTTGACACTTTCAATTGACACTCTCAGCTCCCCGATGGCTATCCATGGAGAGGAATCAATGCTTCATTTACTTTTTTTCTTCCCATTTTCTCTTATCCATTATGACCTTCTTTTTATTCTTGAAGGGTGGTGTCAGCTAGGAAGGACTAGTTCTTTATCTCCTCTTTGTCTAATCAACTCCTTCGATTCCATAAATTAGGTGGTGTTGACAGGGGGTCTTTGACTTCTCCATGTTTGCTTGAGCACATAATGTTGGCTAGGAGTCTTAGACTTCTCCACGTTCACTCGAGCACAAAGTTTTTTCTAGGAGTCTTTAACTTCTTCATGTTCGCTCGAGCACATAGTATTGGCTAGGAGCTTTTGCATTTTGCCCTATCTCTGGCTGGTGCATCATGGTTTACTCTGCGTTTCAACTTGTTTGATTTCCATGTTCTTGGTACTGGCTCTCCTTTGAGTGTTTCAAGTGTGTATGGCCTTTTTCATGTGCTCGTCATTATTGTTTACGATTCTTCCAATTTGGGGATAACTTGGCCTCTATGGTGTTTATCCCTCATATGTTAGCCCTTCAGAGCACAAGGTCTCCCACCTCAAAGTCTTGAGGTCTTACCTTGTTGAGAGTATATCGTGGAATGTGGTCAACACTAATGATCATTGACATATAAATGCATATTATGGAATTAAAGAAGCATATCATGACAAATTCCTTGTATAGAAGTTGACTCATGTAATGTATTTAATAGTTTTTATATTATAATCATATTATAGGCAAGTCATTATTACACTGATTTCTTGTATTCTTGTATATATAAGATATTACATGAATAAGAACAATGCAAAATTATGATATCAATACAGTCATATTCTTATTTCCTATACTAGTCATCCTTTTCTTATATGGTATCGGTTGTTTGTCCTATTTATATCATCACTTTGGTCCAATTTTTTTCCCTTTGCTTCTATTTGCCATCATGTCTGATATACCACCATCAGAAATTCCTCCACTTTTTTCCATCTCCTCACCCATAGTTGTCCACTCAACATCAACAACAACCTCAAACCCAGACCCTTGTCAACTGTTCTTGTCACCCCTTTACTTATAGGTGATAACTATGGTTCATGGAGTCGTGCAGTGACAATGGCACTTCGTGCAAAAAACAAATTTGTTTTCATTGATGGATCACTAACCATTCCAAAAGACTTGATAAATATGTTCTTTTAAGATTCTGACATCTTCATTTATAAAGTGTAAAGTTGGTTCTCTCCCTTTTACTTACCTTGCGTTTTCAGTTAGCACAAATCTTAAGAGACTTGATACTTGGAAACCAGTCTATCATTCCTTGGAAAAAAAAGTTTTGGTGGGTGGAGTAAATGTTTTACGAGTCTCGGATGGAGGGTTATTGTAAACCTAAGGATGAGGGGGGATACAACATTAAGGATCTAAAATGCAAAATATGGTTCTTCTTACGAAGTGGTGATGGCAGTTGTTGTAGGAAAAATGTGGTGAAAAAATGTGATTATCCTTCAAATGTTCTCTATATAGATAAGTTCAAATTCTCCTCATTTTGTTGGAAGGAGTTATGTGCTTTAGGAAAGGGGTTGGAAAATTTCCAAGATTGATTTTTTGATTTTCTGAAGAAAAGTATTGGTAATGGGGAAGTCAACTTTCTATTGGTATTATATTTGAATTGCAGGAAAATCTCTCATTTCAAACTTTCATAGGCTGTTTTCTCTACCCATTAAGGAGAATAACAAGGCAAGTCAATTGGGGCGGTAGGTTGATGAAGAGTGGCGTTGGGATCTTTGTTGGAGGAGGGTTCTTTCTGTAATGGAGGGGCACTTGTCGGGTGAGTTAATGAAACTACTATATACTTGTGTTGGAACAAAATGTGTTTAACAATGAACCTTAAATAGTTTTGATGATAACAAGGTATTAAAAATTGTAAATTGGACTAGCTAATATTTGTTCAAGTGTACATGACCATATTTAAAAATTTACATCATATAAAGGTTCTGAAGAACAAAAAGAGAGCTAAGGAATTAAGAAAAGGAAGCTTTAAAGCGTCTGAAGAGAAGTGCTCCTGAAGACTAAAAGTGCTTTTGAAGACAAAGTGCTCATGAAGAATGATAACATCATCAGAAGCTGAAGGACATCAGAAGCGGGTAGTTCAGAAGCGACTTCATCAAAAGCTGAAGCTCATCATAAGTTGATCATCACCACAAGCTGAAGATTCAAGGATCAACACTCCAAAAGCTGTCTATTGGATTCGAAAACAATGCAGAAGACTAGTTGAACTTTGCAACGGTCATTTCTAAATGGTTTGAAGGCATTTGCTTGCAAAAGGAACAAAAGCGTTGACATTGTATGTGTACGAACTGTAGAACCACCTTCCCCACTACTCTGCAGTTGTCCACGCTACAAGACAAGAAAACAACTCCAGAATACAGCTATGCCTGCAAAGATGTTCCTTCACAATGGGAATGGATTTCAAATTGGTTCTTCATAGGACAACAACCAAATCAGGCAAAAGATCATTGGTGAAAGATCAAGATTCGACAACGACTCATTTGATGTGCTGGCAATTTCACAACGTCTCTTTCACACCTCTATATAAAGGAGTGAAGACTTAGAGATTTGGTAATGGTGAACGAAAGACTCTCAACATTTTTACAAGTGCCAAACCTCTGCTGAAATTGTTCTACATTCACTTAGAATTTCTGTTTCTCAAAGTCTTTTCTTAGAAATTCTTAAGTCTTAGAGTCTGTATATGATTGTAGTGTGAGCACCTCTGATTGTATATCAAGTGTTCAACTTCAAACATTATTCTTTGTAATCTTGTTTGTTTAGAAGTCTCTTGCAGTTGTGCTTGAGCATAGAAGTCTCTTGATTGTGTTCTTGAGCATATGAAGACTCTTGCGAAGTGTGCTTGAGCAAAGGAAGTCTCTTGCTGTGTGCTTGAGCAATTGTAATCAGATATTACATTTTAGTGAACTCTCCTTGGAAGTGCAACGGGGACAGGACTACTTCCGGTTTGTGGAAGGAACCTGTATAATTGCTTTGTGTCTTTCTTCCCCTCTCTCTGTTTTTATCCGTTACGTTTAGATTCTGTTTATCACTTTAGAAGCTGTCTCACTTAGCTTCTGACCAGTGTGTTCAGTTTTTAAGAGAAACGAAGAATTTTTCAAAACACAATTCAACCCTCCTTCTTGTATTTTTCTCACTTTCAATTGGTATCTAGAGCCTTGGTCTGCTTACAACAACTTCAGAAGCTGGATCAGAATCAGACTCTGAAGATGAGAACGAGGTATATTCTAAAATTCCCAGAGATGAACTTGTTGAGTCACTTAAAGAACTTCTTACACATTTTGAAGTAAGAACCAATGAGTTGAATGATTTAAAAGAAAAATATGCTGATTTAGTAAAACAACAAAAATCAACTCTATTGGATCTAAAAGCTTCTGAAGAAGGACTTAGGGGCTTTGACTTCATTTGTAAAACTTATGAAGATAAGCTCAGGTTCTTATGTCAGAAGCTACAAGAAAAGTGTAATGAAAAACCTTTAAGCAACCATGATTTGCTCTTGAGGATTTTATCATGTCTGGTATTGGCAGAAGCAGAGTTGCTTCAATGATTTACAACATTTACAGAAACAGTGGCAGAGGGATTGGTTTTTCAGGAGGGAAACCTAATGAAATCAGTCTCAAAGCATGTTGTGAATGCATCAAGGAAGGATTCAAAACCTTCTTTGTACCTGAAGGTGTTGAGTTGGAAACTGTTGTTCAATCAAAACCTGAAGCTTCTGGCTCTATGGCTAAGATTACCTCAAAGCCAAAGAACTCTAAGCCAAAGGCTATGATCAACTCTGATTCCAAGACTTCAAAGATCAGGATTCTAAAGAGATCAGAATCTGTTCCTCAGAGTCTGGTGAAGTACCAAAATCAAAGGTTGTTAAACCTAAGGCGATGGTTAATCAGAAGCAACCCAACTCACAGCACAAGGTACAAGAAGTGAAGAGTAAAACTTCTAGTACTAACCTGAGAGGACCCATAAGACAATGGGTACCTAAATCTGAAAATGTCAATAATGCAGGTATGTCTAAGAGCAAAGGAGAAACAAAAATCATGGTACCTAGACAGCGGTTGCTCAAGACACATGACAGGAGATAAGTCCATGTTCCTCAGCCTAACATTGAAAGAAGGAGGAAATGTGAAATTTGGAGGCAACCAGTCTGGCAAGATCATATGTACATGAACTATTGGTAATTCCTCTACCTCAATTAATAATGTATGGTTGGTAGATGGTCTTGAACATAACCTGTTGAGCATTTGTCAATTTTGTGATAATGGTTATGATGTGTTGTTTGAAAAAGCCAACTGTATTGTAATCAACAAATACGACAAATCCATTGTGTTCAAGGGAAAGAGGATAGAAAATGTCTACAAAATCAATTTTTCTGAACTGGCTGACCAGAAGGTGATCTGCCTTCTGTCAGAAAATGATAAGAAATGGATGTGGCACAGAAGGTTGGGACATGCTAACTGGAGATTAATCTCTAAGCTTAGTAAGTTACAACTTGTCAAAGGCCTACCAGACATTGACTATCATTCAGATGCACTCTGTGGTGCCTGTCAGAGAGGGAAAATTGTGAAATCATCTTTTAAAACTAAAGACATTGTTTCAACCTCCAGACCCTTAGAACTACTCCATATTGATTTATTTGGACCAGTCAGTACTGCATCCTTATATGGAAGTAAATATGGATTAGTTATTGCTGATGATTACAACAGATGGACTTGGGTAAAATTCCTGAAGAGTAAAGATGTTGTTGGTGATGTATTCAGTAGTTTCTGCACTCAAATACAATCTGAAAAAGAATCAAAGATTTTGAAAGTCAGAAGTGACCATGGTGGAGAGTTTGAAAATGAGCCATTTGATGCTTTTTGTGAAAAACATGGAATTGTCCATGAATTCTCTTCTCCTAGAACTCCACAACAAAATGGGGTTGTAGAAAGAAAGAATAGAACTTTACGAGAAATGGCCAGAACCATGATCCATGAAAACAATTTAGAAAAACATTTTTGGGCAGAAGCAATGAATACAACATGTTATGTCCAAAACAGGATCTATATCAGACCTATCTTGGAGAAAACAACATATGAACTCTTTAAAGGAAGAAAACCCAATATCTCTTACTTTCATCAATTTGGATGTACATGTTACATTCTGAATAACAAGCTCTACCTAAAGAAATTTGATGCCAAGGCCCAAAGAGGAATCTTCTTAGGTTACTCTGAAAGGTCAAAGGCATACATAGTGTATAATTCAGAAACACTTTGTGTTGAAGAATCTCTGCACGTTAAATTTGATGACAAAGAGCTTGAAGATAAAACTTCAAAGCAAGGTGAAAGTTTTGCAGAGATACATGTTCCTGAAGTTACTCCAGAACCTGATCAGATAGCTGAATCTGAAGACAGTCCAAAAGCTGAACCCACATCAGAAGCTCAAGATGAAGTTGCTTCTGATGAAGCACAAGATGGCTCACATCAAACAGATCCTCCCAGAAACACATTCAAGCACAAGTCTTCACATCCTGAGGAGCTAATCATTGGAAACAAAGATAGTCCAAGAAGAACAAGATCATACTTTAGATAAGAAGATTCAATGATTGGACTGATATCAATGATTGAACCTACAACAGTTGATGAAGCACTTTCAGATGATGGATGGATCTTAGCTATGCAAGAAGAGTTGAATCGATTTCAAAGAAATGATGTGTGGGATCTGTTACCCAAACCTAAGCACAAGAACATTATTAGAACAAAATGGGTATTCAGAAACAAGTTGAATGAGCAAGGAGAAGTAACAAGAAACAAAGCAAGACTTTTTGCACAATGTTATAGTCAACAAGAAGGCATTGATTACACTGAAACATTTGCTCCAGTTGTAAGATTGGAAGCAATCAGGTTACTTCTTTCCTATGCAGTTAATCATGGCATAATATTATATCAAATGGATGTCAAGAGTGCATTTCTTAATGGTGTCATAGAAGAAGAAGTGTATGTCAAACAACCTCCTGGTTTTGAGGATATTAAATATCCTGATCATGTTTTTAAACTGAAGAAATCACTATATGGCTTGAAACAAGCTCCCAAAGCTTGGTATGATAGACTAAGTAATTTCTTAATCGGAAATGATTTTAAAAGAGGACAGGTTGACACAACACTCTTCAGAAGGACCCTTGAGAAAGATATTCTTGTTGTGCAAATATATGTTGATGATATAATATTTGGTTCTACTAATGCATCTCTTTGCAAGAAATTCTCTAAGTTAATGCAGGATGAATTTGAAATGAGCATGATGGGAGAGCTGAAGTTCTTCCTTGGCATTCAAATTAATCAATGTAAAGATGGAGTTTATGTTCATCAATCAAAGTATACAAAGGATCTTCTGAAGAAGTTCAAGCTTGAAGATTGTAAAGTGATGAACACTCCAATGCATCGTACGTGCACCTTAAGCAAAGAAGATGAAGGAGCAAAAGTAGATCAGAAGCTGTACAGATGTATGATTGGTTCTTTGTTATACCTCACTGCATCTAGGCCAGATATTTTATTCAGTGTATGCTTGTGTGCAAGATTCCAATCAGATCCTAGAGAATCTCATATGACTGCTGTCAAGAGAATCTTCAGGTATTTGAAGGGAACAACTAATCTTGGAATCCTTTATAGGAAATCCTTAGATTATAAGCTAATTGGATTCTGTGATGCTGATTATGCTGGTGATAGGATTGAAAGAAAGTCAACCAGTGGCAATTGTCAATTTCTGGGTGATAATCTTATATCCTGGGCTAGCAAAAGACAAACAACTATTGCTATGTCTACAGCAGAAGCAGAATACGTTGTTGTACACAACTCTTTGGATGAAACATCAGTTGGAAGACTATCAGATAATTGCTAACAATATTCCCATTTATTGTGATAATACTGCTGCTATTTGTTTGTCTAAAAATCCAATTTTGCATTCAAGAGCTAAGCATATTGAAATCAAATACCATTTTATCAGAGACTATGTTCAAAAAGGAATTTTAGATATACAATTCATTGATACTGAGAATCAATGGGCTGATATATTTACTAAGCCTTTAACTGTTGAAAGATTTGATTTTATAAAGAAAAATCTGAACATGCACTTTGTGTCTGATTAAAAGCTTGCTTGCTCCTGAATAGGATTTTCGGTTCTGAAGTCAGTTCAGAAGCTGTGGTCCATCAGAAGCTCTTTATTGAGGTTCTGAGGAAAATACGCTTCTGATGATGACGTCAGCATCTGAAGTCCAGAAGCTGGATTTTATGCTCCTGAATAGTTGAGTTAGTGGAAACACTGGAAGTTACTTTTTGTAGTAACACTGGCCCACTAACTTGGCAGTTACTATGAGAACTTCTGACGTGGCTTATCTGTATTGGTGTATAACTAAAAAGGGCAATGATGATTTAATAGCTTTGAAAGTACTTTCACGCGCCCCCAATGTCATTAATGTTATGTTTGTTTGTCTCTTTTGAATTGCAATCGTTTTTACTTTTAACACTTTGTCAATTCACACACTACTCACTTCACAACAAACACTTCTTCTTTCAAACCTCTTACGAAGCAAGCGCAATTCTCAACCCTAGAACCCTAAATCAACATCATCATCATTAATGGAATCATCAAGCTCACATCAGAACATTCCAGAATCTGCTGCACAAAGGGCCCCTGCCTATGATATCAGAGGAAGAAGCATGGAACTAGAAGAATGGGATTTAATTGTTCAAATAGAAAATCTCGTAGATTTTGAATCTCTAGCTTTTCATGGATGTTGGATCAGAAGTTACTACGAAGCACAAGGTCTCATGCCATACTTCAAAATGTTGAATGGACCAACATACGAAGCCTTGGTTAGGCACTTCTGGGTAAGAGCATCAGTGTATGATAAAGCTGCTTCAGAAGCTGAAGAGAGGGAGAAGGTTTTACTTTATCCTAGTCTGAAAGGGAAGACTAGAGAAGAAATGGGACTTGAACCATTTACTTGCACATAAATCAGGTCAAGTATCTGTGGAATTCCAGTTGTCATTGCTGAATGGCAGATAGCTTCTGTACTCCAAGCAGAAGCCTCTGGGAAATATTCAGGGATTGATATTTCAAGTACTAAAGAAGGCTTCTGGAAAGAAAAAGTAAACATGGCTATTTACAACTCCACACGGGCAGGAAAGTATACTGACTTAAGCATTGATAAGAAGCTGCTTCGGAAGATTCAGAATGAGAATCTGCTCCCAAAAGGTGGAGGTGATAAACCTACATTGGGACAGAAAGTCTTTCTTCAGCATTTTATCAAGAAGGAAAAGGTAAATGTGCCCAAGTACCTCTTCAAGTACTTGATTGATAATCTGAGCAAGAGTCAGTTAGAGAAGAGGCCCTGGATACCTTATGGAAGGCTCTTATCAGAAATCTTCTATCAAGGAGGGATTTTGGACCGACTCAGTAGTATTGAAGCCTACTCAGATGAGCTGCTTGACACTAAGACTGGGAAGTTCATTAATGCTCATACACTCAAGCAGATGAAGCTGATCAGATCTGTCACCAAGCTCAAAACCGACTTGAGTGAATCCATAGCTAAGTCTGATCTTATGAAAGACTTTCCACCCATCTGCAAGAAGGATCCTCTTGATGTGCAGATGTATTTCATCAAGGATCACTTTGAAACAACTAACAAGGTCATCAGGTTGGAGGATGTACCTGAAGAAATGTATGGTGGTGCTCTGCCAATTGCTAAAGGCAGAAAATCAAAGAGAAAGTTGACTGCAGAGGAGTACTTGGAAGCTGAAAAACCTGCAAAGAAGGCAAAAGCTGCTTCTGATAAGCTTAAGATTGGTGGTTCTGCAATGCCATCAATTGAAGAAGAAGTTGAGGACCTGGACTCAAAGTTGGTTCTGAACAGGAAAACAAGAAGTGAACAAGCTGCTGCTTATTTGATTGCTCTTGATCAACTTTCAATACCAAAGAAGAAGAGGAAGGCAGCAGTAAGGAAGATCAAGGAATCTCGTCAGGTTATTAAGAAAGCAGAAGCTACTGCTGCAGCATCTGGAGTTGTTGAAGCTGAAAAAGCTTTGGAGATCACTACTGAAGCTTCACAATTACTGATGGCTCCTGATACTGCTGAAGATGATCAGAAGAAAACAGCTGACTGTTCAGAAGCTTCTATGACAGGTAATGTCTCTACTCACACAGAACCTGTAATACATGAGATATCCGATTCCTCTTCATCAACCTCATCATCATCATCATCATCATCATCATCATCATCATCATCATCATCATCATCATCATCTGATTCTGATGATGATAAACCCCTAGGTCAACGCTACCCAAAACTAGTAAAAAGCCATACAACATCAACCAAATCCTACAAAAAGCCCTCTCAGACAAGCTCCTATGAACCCGTTGGTCATGTGATTGATCAAAAGATAAATGACATGTCTGAGAGGAGAAACCTAATCATTGATAGAATTCTCCTCAATCACCCTCTTCAACCTCTTAACATCAAACCCCTCAACATGATTGTACCTAAAAATGTTGAGTCTGACTTACAAACAACCTCTGAAATAGCTTCTGAAGCAATTGCTTCTGAGAAAGTTATTTCAGAAAGCCCCCAACACCATGCACCTGAACCACAAAAGACCCCATCACCACAAAAACAACCATCCTACACACAAATGGCCCCCTCAACCAGTTCGAATCAAACTTTCCCTAGCCAAAATGTTCCTGAACCTACTGTTTTTGAACATATCTCACCTGAACCTGAACCTGAACCTGTTGCTCCTGAACAACCCGTTCCTAAACCAACCAAGTCATTCACTATTTCTCTACCTAACCAAAATATCAAGGTAACCCGCTATGATGGTGTCTCTATAACCAATGATATGGACATTGATTCTGAGGATGATCAAGATGATCATGCCTCTGACATGGTGATAGACCCTGTTTCTGACCAACCCTCAACCAGCCAACCTTTACCTACAAATGGCCTATCATCATCAAACCTAGCCATTGTCCCCACAGCCTCACCAAAACCCTCTAAACAACCTTCACAACCCACCATATTCCTGGATTCTCAAGTATTATAAGATGTGTGGGAAGACATTGTTTTTGAGTTAATCCAGCTGATTAAAGGAAGAAATGACATGGGACACAAGGTCAGTTATCAGAAGCAGTGGAGGAGACTGAAGGAAAGAGTTCTGAATGTGATATCAGCACTGCATGATTCCTGCATTGAAGCTTAGGAGCAAGCCAAGCAAAAGCTGGAAGATTGGCTGAATGGAATTGAAGAGAATCTTGAAGATATACAGGTCCTTGGTACCTGGGTGAAGAATCCTTTAAGCATAAGAGGAAGAGATCCTACAGATTTCCTTCCCAACTTTATTCACCCCAAGGATCTGGATTTGACATTCCTTTCAAAGGTTAACTTGAGCAATGCTGCACCTGATCTGGCTCTAGCTCAGAAGAACAAGGTGTTAGAAGAATGGAACAAGGAACTGGAAAGAGAGCTGCATGAATAGAAGGTACTTCTGTTAGAGTTCAAAGCTGAAACAGATGCTAAATTGGAAGAAGCAAGACTCAGAGAAGAGAAGCTCAAATCGGAGATGGACCAGAAACTTGCAGAGACTCAGGAGCTACTGAAGAAGATCTTAGAAAACCAAAACATGCCAAACCCTTAGTTGCACACCTAAGCTTGCCTATTTTCTTTATGCTTCTGATATATATTGTTTTATCTGTTGCTTCTGACATAGTTTTTTCTTATGATTATCATGTGCTCTTGAACTGGTTGAATATTGTTCATATTATTTGGTTTTGGCTTTGATAATCATTCTAGTTTTTATGCTCTGATTTCTTTATTATGCTTATATGTTGCTCTGAACCTTTATTCTATGTTTTTCTCATCTCTTCTTTTTGCCTATTTCTTTTTGTTAATGACAAAAGGGGGAGTATATGTGATAGTATTTAAAGGCTCTGAACCCCATTAATGATATTTGAAAATTATTTTGAAAAACTTCTATCATTTCTACCTGAAAGGTATAAGCTATGAATGAAAGAAGGAGTATCAAATTTCAAATAAAATTAATTGAACCATTCTTCTTATCTATAATCTACTTCTCAATTACTTGTTTTTAAAAGCTCTGATATTATTGCGTGCTCAATGAATTTAATTAACCTGGATAGAACTGAGGGGGGGCTTACAAACCTCACCTTAAAGACTATCAGACTCAGGGGGAGTTAGAGCTTACAAACCTCAGAACCCCAAAGTCAACTTGTTAATTAGATTAACAACAATTGATCAATTTTAAATACTATTGTTTTTCATCATCAAAAAGTGGGAGATTGTTGGAACAAAATGTGTTTAACAATGAACCTTAAAGAGTTTTGATGATAACAAGGTATTAAAAATTGTAAATTTAACTAGCTAATATTTGTTCAAGTGTACAGAACCATAGTTAAAAATTTACATCATATAAAGGTTCTGAAGAACAAAAAGAGAGCTAAGGAATTAAGAAAAGGAAGCTTTAAAGCGTCTGAAGAGAAGTGCTCCTGAAGACTAAAAGTGCTCCTGAAGACAAAGTGCTCCTGAAGAATGATGACGTCATCAGAAGCTGAAGGTCATCAGAAGCGGGTAGTTCAGAAGCGACTTCATCAGAAGCTGATCATCACCACAAGCTGAAGATTCAAGGATCAACACTCCAAAAGCTGTCTATTGGATTTGAAAACAATGCTGAAGACTAGTGGAACTTTGCAACGGTCATTTCTAAAGTGTTTGAAGGCAGTTGCTTGCAAAAGGAACAAAAGCGTTGACATTGTACTGTGTACGAACTGTACAACCACCTTCCCCACTACTCTGCAGTTGTCCACGCTACAAGACAAGAAAACAACTCCAGAATACGGCTACGCCTGCAAAGATGTTCCTTCACAATGGGAATGGATTTCAAATTGGTTCTTCATAGGACACAACCAAATCAGGCAAAAGATCAAGCTTCAACAACAACTCTTTTGATGTGCTGGCAATTTCACAACGTCTCTTTCACATCTCTATATAAAGGAGTGAAGACTTAGAGATTTGGTAATGCTGAACGAAAGACTCTCTACATTTTTACAAGTGTCAAACCTCTGCTGAAATTGTTGTGCATTCACTTAGAATTTCTGTTTCTCAAAGTCTTATCTTAGAAATTCTTAAGTCTTAGAGTCTGTATCTGATTGTAGTGTGAGCACCTCTGATTGTATATCAAGTGTTCAACCTCAAACATTATTCTTTGTAATCTTGTTTGTTTAGAAGTCTCTTGCAGTTGTGCTTGAGCATAGAAGTTTCTTGATTGTGTTCTTGAGCATAGGAAGACTCTTGCGAAGTGTGCTTGAGCAAAGGAAGTCTCTTGCTGTGTGCTTGAGCAATTGTAATCAAATATTACATTTTAGTGAACTCTCCTTGGAAGTGCAAGGGGGACAGGACTACTTCCAGTTTGTGGAAGGAACCTGTATAATTGCTTTGTGTCTTTCTCTCTCTCTCTCTCTCTCTCTCTCTCTCTCTCTGTGTTTTTATCCGCTGTGTTTAGATTCTGTTTATCACTTCAGAAGCTGTCTCACTTAGCTTCTGACCAGTGTGTTCAGTTTTTAAGAGAAACGAAGAATTTTTCAAAACACAATTCAACCCCCCTTCTTGTGTTTTTCTCACCTTCAACTTGTGGAGTCAAATATGAGATTGATAACTGGAAATGGGTCCTTAATTCTACCAATGTCTTCATGGTGAAACTCTATATGTCACTTTGAGCAGTAAACTTTTCTCCCTCCTATAGAACTAGCTACAACTTCTAGATGGAGCCAAGGGAATTTTGACTAGCTTGACTCCTTAAAAAGTTCGAATCTTCTCTTGACAATTAGTTCTTGGTAGACCAAAATTGGTTAATAGAACAAAGCCCTTAAAGTTTAGATGATAACTAAGCAATATACGAAGCATAGTTGAAACAATTAGGATTCTCTAATATGTGTTTGGAGTATGCAGGAAATTCTAAGTATAGGTAAAGTACTGCCTCTGATCATGAAGTCAAAGCTCCGCACCCGATCAAAGCTATGAACATGAATTCAAAGCTCTGTACCCGATAAAAGCTTTGGACTATGTATTTTGCAAGCTCCGGACTTTGATGACTTATGTGTCATAGATAAAGGCAAAACTATACACCAAGATTAAGGACATATATGGAAGTCAATGTTGATGTACAATCCTCTGGAGTAGGATCCTCTGTACCCAAGCATCTGACTTGAGTAAATCATGATTGATGCGTGCAACAACTAGTATCTAAAAGAAGAAAGTTTATCCTGACTTATGGAAGGGAATAAAACTCCTTTAAGCGTTGGTGGAATTGAATGGGTGAAGCGTTGACCTCCCGAATGTCATCTATTTTAAAGACAAATCTACTTTATCTCTATATAAAGGACCAAGTTTGATTGAAGAAGAGGACGACTACGATAATACAATACTACATTCAAGCTGACAATGTCTAACCTGTGCATATATACTTGTAATGATTTACATACTTGTTGATAATATATGCCTTGTCTAGGAAAAAAAAGAAGAAAAAGAAATATTAGTAAGGCCACACTTTAGGTGTACTGAGCTTCATATATGTATTGAGAATATGATGTCCTCTAGGTTGAGGCAAGGAAATCTAGGGCAAGGTTGTCTTGGTGGTGTTGTTGTAATCAGAATTTGATTATAGTGAAAAATCCTTTGGAAGTGCAAGGGGACTGAACCCGGGTTGTGGGGAGAACCATTATGTGTTATTTATTTCCCTTATCTCTTTACTTTCCGATGTTATTTATTGTTTTGAAAGAGTTGAAAAAGCGTCAAATACAATTAAAACTCCCATTTCTTGTTTTTTTCTCACCTTCAAAGTGTTGCTAGATGGAGCTTCTGTAGACTATATATGGTTCCCGATGAAACAAGGACTGGAGGAACACTTGCTTTATAGATGTAGCTTAGTCGAAAGATTTGGTACTCTATTTTTAAATGGATCGGAACAAAGGTGATGTTACCCGGTAATGTTGTCTCCCTTCTTGATTACTTTTCATCCTCTTTATTGAAAAAAAATTCTTCGGAAAGTCTTAACTCTACTAACAATTTGGAAAATTTGGGAAGCACAAAATGAGTTATTTTTACGTCTAAGAATCGGAAGGGGGAGGAGATTGCCGATACCATCAAAGTTATCTCTTGGAGATGGTTTATATTGATAGGAGGGGGTCCGTGTTTTAATTATGAATGATATTCAAACCTCCTTCTATATTTAATTTCTTGCGAGATTAGTACCCCTTGTACTTTTTTCAAGTTGTTGGTTAAGTACACTTAATACTTATCTTATTATCCAATAAATTTTTTAAGTTAAAAAAAGGGAGGTGAAAATTTTACTTTTATTCATTAAATATTAATTTTTTTTGAAGGAATTAAATATTAATTTATTGATTTATAGATGGCTTCCGGCAAAAAATACAATATATAACTGCATTTCATGATTCAGTGTATCAATGGAATAAGTATTAACAACCTTTTCATCAGCTAAGCTACGTTTGCACCTGTCAAGTGCATCGCTAGCATGGTTGACAGTCAAGCTTATATTTTCTGGATCCTCGCGCATTGCACCTTGTACATCGCTAACTATCGTATTGTAATGCTCAACACATTCCTTGATGGGTTCAGAAGAAGGAAATTTTTTCATAATTTCTATGAGTTTGTTGTTGGGATTTCATTGCTTTTCTCTATTGTCACAATCTTTAAAAATAACCTGCAAAAGGTAAGATAATCTTCTATCAAAGTAATTTGAGAGTAAGCTTCTATAAGTTTCAGACAACGTTCTTCGAAGTCTTTCTGACGAGGTTCTTTACATATATTTTGGTACAACTTGGTGGTTGGTGTTGGTGTTGGTGTTGGTGCTGGTGAAGTGGCATGAGAAATAAAGATTAGGCTTAATTGCACTTTTGGTCCCCATGTTTTAACTTAACTGCAATTTTAGTCCCCCTATTTCTAAAACCACTAATTTGGTCCCCCTATTATACATTTTTTTTTTGGGTTTTTTAGTCCCCCATCAATTTTAGTAATTTGTCACTCTCATTAATGATGTGGCACTGACTTGTCATATGTGTGTTGGCTTTCTCATTTTCCATGTCATTTATAATAATTAATTTACGTGCATAAAAAAAACTAATTGATTAATTATTAAAAATAAAGAAAAGAATTAAAATATAAAAAGGAATGGAGTTCTATTGACGAACCCTAATTGCTAAAATCCTTAATCTTCATTCATATTCCTCCTTATTTTCAAATCAAAATAATTCAAATTCCTGACCCCCTCTTTCGTCTTTGAATTCATTCAAGATCTAGCATGATTATTTCTAATTTGTTCAATTTTTCAAGGAGCAATGCAACTTCCCACTGAAGCTATTGTTCAGCAATATCAATATCCAAAGTTTCAAGTAATGAAACCATTGAGGATGACACTTCACCAGAGTTTTCTTATTGATTGTTTGTAAGATCTAATGTGTGCAATCTATTCACCGTATTGTTGGTACATAAAAACAAAACAAGTGAGCTTCTGAAAATTTGTCTAAGACAACTTTAGCAATGATTCACGTTGGAAAAATTGTAGAATTGAACCTTCAAATTGAGGAATTCAAATTCGTTTGATTAGAAAAGAAGGGTTCCTAGAAAAGAAGGAATTCAAATTCAAATTCAAATTCGTTTTCTTATTGAGGAATTCAAATTGAGGATGAATGAAGACCGGAGATTTTAGAAATTAGGGTTCCTAGTTCCTCAATCTTTTTTTGGTTACAAGTTCCTCAATCTGATTCCATTCCTTTTTATGTTTTAATTCTTTTATTTATTTTTTTAATAATTAATCAATTAGTTTTTCTTATGTAAGTGAATTAATTATTATAAATGACTTGGAAAATGAGAAAGCCAACACACATATGACACGTCATTAATGAGAGAGTGACAAATCAACAAAATTGATGAGGGACTAAAAAAACCAAAAAAATGTATAATAGAGGGACTAAAATAGTGGTTTTAAAAATAGGGGGACTAAAATCGCAATTAAGTTAAAATAGGGGGACTAAAAGTGCATTTAAGCCTAAAGATTAATGAAATTGGGTGAGGCCTATGTTACCCTCTCTTGTTTAGGGGGTAATTACCCTCTCATGATTTTTTTTTTTGAAGGAACCCTCTCATGATATCAACCAATCAAAATGTAATATACATAGGTAACATTAAATGTCAAATAAATGAGTCAATTTTTTCTAAAAATAAAAGAGTTAATCTTAATCATAAGGTAACTTTTAATACTTCTAATTTTTATTTAATTATATTAAGGTGTTCAATCTTAATTAATTTACACTACAAAACTTGTAACAAATAAAATTTTACATCAAATTTCTTTCATCTGGATGTCCTTAAATTCATCTCTTACATTCATAAAATTTGTTCCATTCCAGAACCCCGAACGTGAGAACAAAAACATCTCCTTCATTCAAATTTCTTCTTCTTTTTTCTTCCCTATTGATCAATTCTTGTTTCTTTTTAATTCTTCTTCCCATTTTGATTGCTCAATTTTGTCGTTCTAAATTGTTGCAGTTTCCAATTATAGTGAGAATTGTCGTTGTTTCTAGAACCGCGTCAGGTATCGTGACTTATTTTTTTATTTAAGTAGTCAACCTCATAAAATCTGCTAACACGCATAGACCTGCCTCACTATCAGCCAAAGTCTTTAAGTCCAAACAAAAGAACAACCGCCTCATGACATAACCATTTGAACAACAACCGAAAAAAATGCTAGCAAACTCCCACAACATCGAAGCGGCAACACATGCTACCAGTCCTCAAAGTACAACAGATGACTTACTCAATTGTTATAATTAACTACCTCACAACCATAGAAAAATCAAATCAAAAAGAAAAATCAAGTTACCATACCTGACGTGGTTCTGGAAATAACGACAATTCTCACGATATTTGGAATCAAACGAACGACGACGATTCTCACGAAAATTGAAAAATGCGGCAGTTTGGAACGACAAAATTGAACAATCAAAATGAGAAGAAGAAATTTTATGAAAGTAATTGATAAATTTAAGGACATTCAAATGAAAGAAATTTGATGTGAAATTTTATTTGTTCTAAGCTAGTCCTGTAGTGTAAATTAATTAAGATTGAACACCTAAATATAATTAAGGCAAGATTACATTAGGGGTCCTTTATCTTATTTATTTGAAACACTTTGGTCATTTATCTTTATTTTTTCCCGTTTAGGTCCTTTTTCTCTCTTAAAAGCACATATACATCTTTTTTCTCATTTTTTATTAAAAAATACATAATTTTATTTTTAAAAATATATTTTTATTAAAAAATGAAAAAAAATCCAGAAATATGATGAAGATGTTCATCATCTTCATCTTCTTTCTTTGAATCAAAAAAATTCTACTAAAATATATCGCAAAATATCGTGAATTAATGTTATATTCACCTCAAATCTTCTTTTAAGCACAAAAATCAAAACCTTAATTTCACAAATGTTGCAAGGCGGATGGTGGAGGCTTAGTCACTGGCGGAAGGGTTAGGCTTTACGAAAGTTAAGATTGTTCTGAAAACAACAAAATTGATGTGCAAAGCTGCTCTCAATTTTGGGGTTATTTTTATGTCAGGTTTGAATATTGAGTTAGAAAATAATAATAATAATAATAATAATATACGGTGTGACAATTTATATAACTATTTTTTTTTTGTTGTGATGAAACTAAATCTCTTTCTCTATAGGATTTTGATTTTTGTGTTTAAAAGAAGATTTGAGGTGAATATAACATTAATTCATGATATTTGGAGATATATTTCTATAGAATTTTTTTTGATTCAATGAAGATGATGAAGATCCAAAGGAAGAAGATGAAGATGATGAACATCTTCATCATATTTCTAGATTTTTTTCATTTTTAATAAAAAATATTTTAAAAAATAAAATTATGTTTTTTTTAATAAAAAAAATGAGAAAAATGATGCATATGTGCTTTTATGAGAGATATAATAGCTAAATAGAAAAAAAATAAAGATAAAGGACCAAAGTGTTACAAATAAATAAGATAAAGGACCTATAATGTAATCTTGTCTATAATTAAATAAAAATTAAAAGTATTAAAATTTACCTTATGATTAAAATTTATTTTTTAAGAAAAAATTGACTCATTTATTTGACATTTAATGTTGTCAATGTATATTACATTTTGATTGGTTGATATCATGAAGGGGTAAATACCCCCTAAACAAGAGAGTGTAATCTAGAAAAAAAACCATGAAATAGAGATAAAAAAGGATAAATATGTTGAAAGTGCCATTTTATCTTTTGTTAATAATAATGGATATAGTAGTTACTTTATGGTTAATTTATTTATAGACATTGCAATTCAGTAAATTATTTTAGGGATATTCACTCATAATGAGTCAATACTAGTCAAAAACAAATCTGTTCACCATTAATAACTCCTGTTGTTATTAAAAAAAAATACTCCTGTTGTTTTGACTCAATTCAAATGACATATTTAAAAATATTGTCATTTTTTATAATTCATTCAATTTTCACACATGAGGAGATGCTAATCGTTTTCATTTCCTATGTACTAGTATTATTTTCATATGATGAATATTAATTTTCTGTACTGTAAAACCAAAAAGCCATCTCCATTTTTTTTTGACAAGTCTCTATTTTTATTTGATTTTTTTGGCGGTGGTCAACTTAATTTTAGAACTACACTATAATTTGGTTTTAAATATTTTCAAAATATGGTCAACCTAAATTATAAATGGTAGAAGACCATCTAAAATTTCCATTTCAATATATATATATATATATATATATATATATATTGATATATGAATTTTTTTTAGGGGATTAAAAATGAAATTCTGAATTTAGGGAGCAAAAACATATTTAACCCTACTTTTTTTTTTCCAATCAAATTTATGAATACCATGATTTCAATTAGTTTGAAATTTTAAAATTTTAAAGTGAAGGCTCAATTTAGGTCATGAGGAAAAACAATGAGACCCACTTTAGTCCTTGAAGAAAGTAAAAACACCTTTTAGTCTCTAAAAAAAAAAGAAAATGGAACACTGGTCCTTAAGTTGTTTACACTTTGTTTGGTTGACGACAAAAATACTGGTGAAAAAAATGATCATAGAGTGTAGGAAATAAATTAGTTTAAATTTCGTTAATTTAGTAGATTATAAATTAATTCTTAAGAAACTAAAATAAAAATTCGCAACACAACAAATAACATAGGATGGATTTGTTTCTTAAACGCTCACCAATATATTGCATAACCACACTAACATAAAATTTGATATATCATGTACAACCACTTGTGTTCTTAATTAATTTCAATTTTTTGTGCTTAAGAGAGTACAGAGATTTGTTCTGTTATGTAGGAAGGGAGGGAGGGATAGAGTGCACCAAATAAATTATTTTGAACTTAGTGAAATCTCATCTATAATTTTTTTCTATTATTTCTGACATCTCATCTGTCAAATAAAACAAGCCTTAAGTGAAACCAAAAGTTGAAAACAGAATAATACAGTGATGAGAAAATTATGGTTTTATTCACGAAATATAAATTTATTTATTTATAGATGGCCTGCGGCTATCAATACAATATCATCATACAACACCATCTCGTGATTCAATGTAGCAATGGAAGATGTATTAACATTCTTTTCACGAGCTAAGCTACCTTCACACCTGTCAAGTGCATCACTAGCATATCTGATATCCAAGTCTATAAGGTCCGGTTCTTCACGCAATGCAACTTTTAAATTACCAACCACACTATTATAATCATCAGCACATTCTTTGATGGGTTGAGAAGAAGGATTTTTTTTCGCAATTTCTTTAACTTGTTGTTGGGATTTTATTGCCTTCCCTATTGCCGCAATCTTTAAAAATGACCTAACAAAGGTAAGGTAATCTTCGATCAAAGTAATTTGAGGGTAAGCTTCTATAACTTTCAAACAACGTTGCTCAAAGTCTTTTTGACCGGGTACTTTGCATACCTTTTGGTACAACTTAAGGCTTGGTGTTGGTGTTGGTGTTGGTGAAATGGCATGAGAAACAAAGATCATTGAAATGGTGAGCAAAATGGATAAATAGGTTGAAGATGCCATTTTCTCTTTTGACAATAGACTTAGTTTGTTGTTGAGGAGAATGGAGAATAGACGTTACTTAGGGTTCTTAATTTATAGGCATTATAATGCAGTAAATTCTCTCAGTCAAAATGAGTTAATGAATGTAGTCAGAAACTAATTATGTCACCATTAATATTCTTGGTTTTTTGTTTTGACGTACTATGACGAAAAATTGACATTTTTTTTTAATTTATTCAGTTTTCACAATTTCTTTTTGTTTTGAAATGAGCGTTTTCCTTTGATGAAATTAATTTATATAAGACCAATAAAAGTCATCTCCAAATTCTATTGGTCGGTTTCCTTCACAATTGTTTTTTTTTTTTGATCGGTAGTCATCTCTCCAATTCAAAAACTATACTATAAATTTAGTTTTAAATATTTAAAAAATCTGGTCAACCCAAATGAAATACTAGTAGTATTTGATAAATAGTTATATATTTTTTATTATGCTAATAAATACTTATGATTTGAAATACAACGAATTGGATTGACTGAATATAGTTTTGAATTTTATAATGAAGACTCATTTTAGTTCATGAGAAAAATTGTAAAATTCAATTTTTTTTATTGAAGAAATCAAAATGAATTATATAATTACAAACTGACTATTCTCCTAGCACAAGATGAAGATGTGCCAGAGAAAAGAGCTAAAAGATGAACAAAGTACCACAAAGTACGAATCAATAATTAACCAATTTCCACACAAACAAATGGATTCTGGCACTCGATTTAACCGTCGAAGAAAATAAAAGCTCCTTTTACTGACTATAAAATAAAATAAAATGGGACAACTTAGTCCCTATCTTGTTCACAATTTTTTTAGTTGATGAAGAAAATATATGTGGAAAAAATGAAAGAAAAGTTAAAAGAAGAGTCAAAGAATAGAAATGAGACGATATTTAGTAATTTTGTATGAGAGAAAATGAAAGTAATGAGAAAAAAATATCAATATTTATAAAATATCAAGAGTCTCGCTAACCAGTGCCGCCTTCTGGGCCAAGGCCGTTTCTAATATTTTGGTGGCCTAGGGCGAGCCTACAATTTAGGTTCTAAATAATGATTATATAAAAAGTTAAAATTTCTAAAGTGTGAACATAATTTGCTTGAAGAGGATAGATTTTACTACGTTAATATATTATCTAACAAAAACATCAAAATTTTTTGTCAAAAAAAACATCAAAATTCATTAACAAATTGAGTGTTTATTTAATATTAAAATGGTGATACAAAACAATTCTTACGAACATTTCTATATGCAAAATCACTAATAATGTGTCTACACCAATACGTTATTTCATATCAATACATAAAATGGCTAGACCATTCAAACTTGACATTGACGATCTAAACTAGTTTTTCAATAATTGTACAATCCTCTGGAGTAGGATCCTCTATACCCAAGCGTCTGACTTGAGTAAATCATCATTGATGCGTGCAAAAACTAGTATCTAAAAGAAGAAAATTTATTTTGACTTATGCAATAGAATAAAACTCCTTTAAGATCATCATTGATGGAATTGAATGGGTGAAGCACTGACCTCACAAAGATCATCTACTTTAAAGATAAGGATTTCTTCATCAACGGTTTTATCTCTATATAAAGGACCAATTAAGTTTGATTGAAAAAAGGGACGACTACGATAATACAATACTACATTCAAGCTTACAAAGTCTAACCTGCTCATATATACTTGTAATTATTTACATACTTTTTAATTCTATATGCCTTGTCTAGCACAAAAAAAAAAAGAAGAAGAAATATTAGTAGCTTCATTTCTGGATTGAGAATAGGAAGTCCTTTAGGTTGAGGCAAGGAAATCTAGGGCAAGGTTATCTTAGTGTTGTTGTTGTAATTATAATTTGATTATAGTGAAAAATCACTTGGAAGTGCAAGGGGACTGAAAGTAATCCTGAGGAAATAATAAATGGAGGATCACTTGCTTTATAGATGTAGCTTTGTCAAAAAGATTTGGTACTCTATTTTTAAATGGATCGGAACAAAGGTGAAGTTACCTGGTAATGTTGTCTCCCTTCTTGATTACATCCTCTTTATTGGCAAAAAAGCTTCGGAAAGTCTTAACGCTTATTTGGAAACTAACAATTTGAAAAGTTTTGGAATCACATAATGGGTTATTTTTTCTTCTAAGATTCGGGAGGCGGAGGAGATTGCATGATATTCAAACTTCCTTCTATATTTAATTTCTTGCGAGGTTAGTACCCCTTGTACTTTTCTCGAGTTGTGGGATGAATACACTTTGTACTTATCTTATTATCCAATAAATTCTTAAGTTAAAAAAAGTGAGGTGAAAATTGTAGTTTTATTCATTAAATATTAATTTAGGCTTAAATGCAATTTTGGTCCCCATATTTACATAATTTTTAACTTTTGATCCCTCTGTTTTCAAAACCATTTTTTGGTCCCTCCATTTAGAAAGTCAATAAAAATATTTGGCTCCTCTCCTCTTTTAGTGATGTTGCACAATCATTAATGATATGGTGCATATTTGACATTAGTGAGTTGGAAAAAAATAATTTTCATGTCATTTTTATTGTAATTAGTATTATTGTTTATTTTATTTATAATCAAAATTTTAAAAATCAATTAAAAAAATTATCATTTATCAACGTCAATATCATATTCAACACCATGGTTTCCAACGACAACAATAACCATCGTTACTATGCTCTTAACGCCGCATCTATTCACCATGTTTACAAAACCATCGTTTTACTGAACACATCAATAGTCTCATGTTTGTTTTCTTTATAGTGCTTTCTTGTTTCAGTGTTAATGTAATTGATGCTAGTCTTGGTGATGCTGATCCTCTTTACATGTAATCTTTCCCCTTTCCCTCAAATTCATTTGTTTTCCTTTCCACTCAATTTTTGTTAAACAATAATTTTTAATCGGCTTAAAAAAACAATAATTTTCAATTGTTAATTATAAATAAAAACAAACAATAATATTAAGGAGAATGCTAACGAGTGCCCTCAGGGCAATGGTAACAATGATGACATGAAAATTGTTTTTTCAAACTCACTAATGTCAAGTATGCACCATATCATCAATGAATGTGCAATGAAAAGAAGAGAGGGTTCAAATTTTTTTGTTGACTTTTTAAATGGAGGACCAAAAAAGTGGTTTTGAAAAAAGTGTATCAAAAGTTAAAAAATATGTAATTAGGGGGGGACCAAAATTGCATTTAAGTCATTAATTTATTGATTTATAGATGGCTTCCGGCAAAAAATACAATATCAATATATAACTGCATCTCACGATTCAGTGTATCAATGGAAGAAGTATCAACAACCTTTTCATCAACTAAGCTACGCTTGCACCTGTCAAGTGCATCTCTTGCATAGTTGACAGTCAAGCTTATATTTTCTGGATCCTCACGCATTGCACCTTGTACCTCGCTAACCATCGTATCGTAATGCTCAACACATTCCTTGATGGGTTCAGAAGAAGGAAATTTTTTCATAATTTCTGTGACTTGTTGGGATTTCATTGCTTTCTCTATTGCCACAATCTTTAAAAATGACCTGCAAAAGGTAAGATAATCTTCTATCAAAGTAATTTGAGGGAATGTGCAATAGCAGGTTTGCTAGGTTTACGTCCTCGACTCTTCTTTCTCTTAGGTTTTGCCGTTACTTCTTCCACGGTCACCTTTGTGCCGACCTCTAGATTTTCTTGAGAATGACTAAGGGTGTGCTCACTAGAAACCTTAGATTTTTCTTGGGTATGTTTTCTTTTCTTTTCTCTTTCTACTCGAATTCCAGGATCAGTTTTCTCTTCAGCAATTCGGGGACTATGAGTGAATCATCATACTAAAGAGAAAAAGAGAAATTGGTGTTAACCATGAAAGAGATACTAATGTGTGTGAAGGTGCAAAGAACTTACTTCATCTTCATTTTGCCTTGTTTTCTTCGAGGAACGTTCAGAAGAGGCAGTTCCTTTTCTTTTTCGATCCTGTCAAAGAAAAATATGTGGTTAATAAAGAACAAATGTCGAATAAGAGAAGAAGTCAAAGAAGATTGCAAAAAATCAATTACTTTCTTCTGTTCTGTCTCTTGGGTTTTGCTTTTCTTTGAAGAAGAATCAACTTTCGCTTTCGACGACTCTTCCCCTCCAGTCATAGCTTTCTTCCCAGATGAAAATGGTAAGGCTAGAAGTACACCAAAAAATGGTAAGCTTTGCATTTGATTAAAGGTGATAAATCTATTGTCTCGACAGAGGTTGTCAAAAGTTCTCACCTATTCCTATAGGAGATACGATTCGAATGTGATGTAGGCCGTAGCGTAACCGGCCTCTAAACGTGTATATATCATGCTTAGTCGGAGTGACTCTTTTTACTTCATCTTTTATAAGACATTGTGTCATTGCCTTCCAAGAACCACAATGTCGCGTCATTTTTCGGAGATCAAGGCTATTTGATTAGCATTTGACTCACTAATTATTTCACGACTGAACATTTAATTTTTTAAGGAAAAGGGGAAAAAAGTTCAAGGGTTAGTTACATAAAGGGAAGATATTAGCACCCTTTATGTCCGTAGTATCCTATGGGAACCTCTTGGTTTCATTTAATTAATATGCTATAAACTTGCTTGCTTAAAAAGAAATGGATTTGAAGTGATAAAAAATCAAGACTGATTTTATTTACATTTTTTATGATTTGGAAGGACGAGTGTTCTTTGCCTACGTACCCGTGAGGGATCAAAACCTCGTAGTTTGGGGTAGAAATTGACGTTTGATTGGTTTGGTGTTTTTTATTTGTTTTGAAAAAGGTTTTAAAATGAAAAGCCAAGTGGCAAAATAAGCTTGTTTATATTTTTTAATTAAAGAAAAGAAACTCAAAGTGGAATTGAATTGATTAATGTTTGATTAAGGAAAAAAATAAAAAAGAGGATCACAAGTTCTCTTTATGATGGAATCTCTTTAACTTTGGAGAGCAACCACGACCTTGCAATTGGAAGGGAATAGAGCAGCCACGGCAAACACCTGTTAAAATCTGCTACAAAAGAATTAA
This sequence comes from Medicago sativa, assembly GCF_051527215.1. Classification (NCBI taxonomy): domain Eukaryota; kingdom Viridiplantae; phylum Streptophyta; class Magnoliopsida; order Fabales; family Fabaceae; genus Medicago; species Medicago sativa. The sequence continues at coordinate 53,873,588 of NC_140749.1, forward strand.
ACAAACAATAACAAGGTGCAAACACGACAAGGTATCTGCAACTTCAGTAGCAGGAGCTGAAAACAGAAATTAGTAAAAGAAATAGGAACATATATAATCAAACTTTTAACCTGGTTTCTCATGTCAGCTACACCTTGATTGAGGCTTTCATATAGACAGCCCAAGATTAGTTTGCTTAGGAAAACTTGCTTCCCTTCATGCAATTGGTAGGCTAACGTTCTGTATTGTTTGGCTACTTGGATAGATCTAGTGCAGAAAACATATAAAGATAACCAGAAGGTTAGAAAAGCTATATGCTCTTCGTCTGAGACCTATTCCTCGTCCTGAATCTGTTTGTCTTCAATATAATTACCAAAAGCGGCTCTATCCGGGTCGAAGTCAAAAAAGAAGTCTAACTCACAGGCATCCGGGTCGAAAATCTCAGTAGTGGGTTTTAAACCTGTTATAGCTGCAACATCTAGCACTGTAGGCGTAAACATGCCACATCTTAAATGCATACTATTGGTTGAAGTGTTCCAAAAATGGAGCGCAACTAGTAACATGGTTTTTTGATACCTAGGACCATATCTTGATAATTGGATCAGATCAAAAATCCCTATTTCTTTCCAAAAGTCTCCTTTCTTTTTCTCAACCTTATCGAGCCAGCTAATATAAGCTTCGACATTTTCATCTCTAGGGCTGCTCTAAAAACCCTAGTTTCTAAATAGTTGAGGTTATAAGGAATTTTAGGGTTTTAGGTGAAAATTAAAGGTAAACGTTTCTTATAGCAAGGAAAAATTTCTTTGAGTTCTTCACTCTCAGTTTTCTCATTAAACCCTAAATATGCAAATGATGAGTCAGAATGAGGAACCAATACATGGGATTTCCAGATTTGAGCTTTTTCCTCCTTTAGATCTGGTTCTTCAACGAACCATGCATTCCTAGATTGCATTGGGACTGAGAAATTAAGTAACCCTCGCTCTGGTTGAGATTGCGACAGATTACCAATATCATTTGTCATAGCAGTTAGAAATTGATGGACGGTGGTTTGGTTTCTTCAGAAGAAAGATCTTTGTTGGTGAAGATTTTGAAAGGTTTGAAAACGAAAATGCTATGAAATTTCGTGAGAGAGAAGGAGGAGTGGAAAGTACAAACTGAACTGAAAAGGTGTAGAAGAAAGGTTTGTATCTTTTTTATAGTCCCACATGGTCAACAAGTGTCAATACCTCAAATTGACGGTTATTAAAAAATGAATAGAGTGGTAGTTCCCAAAAATTGGGATGTGGCCAACAAAGTGGGATTTGATGACATCATAAAAGGTTTTTTTAACTGCCTTTGGATGCTGAGGATAATGATGTTATCTATCTCGACGGGAAAGACATGTTCGACAAAGTTCAAAAACATCTTTTTCTCCTTCTATCTGAAGATACGAACGAAAAAGACATTTTTGGGGGGCAATTTGTTAGCCTGTATTTTCACCAGGTTACAATAAATACAGTCAATCAAGTTTGACTTGGGTTTTGAAGAAGTCTAAATGAGTTAGACGCACAAGATGGATCGAGTTCATGGACTTAAAGAGATATTGCCATTCGATGGAGAAGCTTTGACAAGCAAGCAGGATATCAAAGAGAAGTTGGTGCCAGATAGACAAGCCGAGCAGTAGTTACTGTCGAAGAGATGTCATTTGAAATTCAAAAGATGTCTAGAGTAGTTATTAGCGGTTATGTTCGACAGTTTCTGTATAGGCAATTACTTAGTATAAATAAGAGTTTTTCATCGGAAAAACGGGTCACAATTCAAATACACAGAAAACTTACACACTCAAACTATCCGCACTCATAGGAGAAACGAGTAAACAAGTTGCAAATGTATGAATTTGTGTACCAATTTACATTCATTTATGCAATTTAAGTTTATCCTTTAAATTCCTTGCAATTTACTTTTTCTTTCTAGGCTTAAATGCTCTTTTGGTCCCTTAACTATTTATTTGGTATCGCTTTGGTCCCTTAACTAAAAAAAAGATTGTTTGAGTATTTTATCTTTATCTCTGTTACCTGTTTTGGTCCCTTCCGTTAAATAAATTCAAAAACGTTAGGGTTTAATAAAAAAATGTTAACTGATGTACACGTGTCATTATGGTATTGGCTCTGGAAATTTTTATTATATTTTTTCCTCATCTTCATCATCTACATTACAACCTTCATATTTTTTCTAGAAAATCCATTTTAATCTTCAACAAAAAATCCATCATTACTCCAACATAATCTTTAACAACAAAATCTTCACATCAATCCAGCATAATCTTCAACAACATAATCTTTACAATAATCCAACATAATCTTCAACAAAAATGCATCGACTCCTTCTCACACTACATTCATTATCATCAATTGAACGCTCAAAATTGATCAAATGAACCATCAATTGAAAATTTATCCCCAATCTTCTCACACTGTCAAAATACGAAAAGAAAATCTTGGAACGTGGAAGCAGAAGAGAAGAAAGAATCAACTAAAAAACATAAATGAAAACTCAAAGGAAAGGAAAAGTGCGAATCTAAACTAGCGGCGATAGGTGCGACAACGACATTGATTATAGTACGGTGGGTCGCAGCTGTTGGGTCGAGGTTTCTGAGATGGGTGTTAAGTTTGGTGTGGTGGGTATCTCACAAATCTGAGAGTAGGACGGCGGTGCACGACGGTCGACGAAGGTCTGAAGGTGGCGGTTTGCAGAAGGGGTGCTGGGTCATGAATGAATATGGGTTGTGCGGTATGGGTACAAGACATCATATCCCAGCACATCCTTGACAACATTAGCAACAGAAGCATCATTAAGCATAAAAAGCTTTCGATTTTGTTTTTTAGTTTTTGATTTTTGGTGAAAAGATTTGACTAGTTGGGTCCTGATGAAGATTTTTAGGGTTTGTGAAAAGATTAAAATTTTGGTGAAGATTTGATTAGTTAGGATCTGATGAAGATTTTTAGGATTAGGTTCTGTATTTTTATAAATGTTTCTGGATCTGATGAGATTTTAGGCTTAATTGGATTTTTATATTTCTTGATCCTATTTCCTTCTGAAGATGAATATGAGTTTTGATGAAGATGAAGAGGATGATAAACAAAAAACTTAAATGTTCTTTGGTCCCTTAAGTATTTATTTGGTATCGTTTTGGTCCCAAAATCTGGGTTGGTGTGTTGTTGATGATGAAGATCATGAAGAACAGGATGGAAGGAGAAGGAAGAAGATGAATAGTACAAACCCTAACGTTTTTTTTGAATTTATTTAACGGAAGGGACCAAAACAGGTAACGGAGATAAAGATAAAATACTCAAACAATCATTTTTTTAGTTAAGGGACCAAAGCGATACCAAATAAATAGTTAAGGGACCAAAAGTGCATTTAAGCCTTCTTTCTAGCAATTTACTTCAACGGATTCGACGCGTGTTTGATTCCGACGGTTACATTTATACTTTACGTCAAGAACATTCGTACTTTCTGGAAAACATAAGCACAATATGCCTCGAGATTTACTGGTTGATCTCCCAAGTTAACCATTTTTGGAAACCAGCGTTTGTTTACCAAAAACCAAGGTAAATAGGAAGTCTTATGGTTTTACCCTTTTATTGTATTTTCAGGTGGTTTCGTGTTTGAGCATCATTTCAACAAGTGCAACAAAGCTTCTTGTTTGGTCTACGAAATCTAGATTCTCTTGGATAGACTGAGATTTATCTTAGTCTTCAAGGTAATGTGTTGTTCTTCAACTTGGTTCCTCGACTTCCATTTGGATTATAATTTCGGTTCCATACATTAGTCTAAATTGTGTTTCCACGGTGGAAGAATGGAGGATTGTTTTGTAATCCTACATGACCTGATAAAGTTCCTCAAGCTAGTTCCCCTTTGAATATTCCATACATCTTTTGAGCCCCCCCCCCCCCCCCCCCCGAGCAGAACTCTATTAGTCGATTCTACTTGGCAATTTGTTTGTGGGTGTCTATGAAGGTAAAATATTGTTTTATCTCACGAACTCATCACTTAAATAGAACCCTAATTTCATAACTGGATAGTTACTTGTCTTTAATCCAACAAGGAAACATAGGGGTTCAAAGAATCCAAGGCGTCACAAAATTTTTGCAATAAAAACCAGTTACTAACTCTCAATTGTTATGCGCAATCAAATCAAACTGGCAAACTCCACCTAATTTACTCGCTTTATTTATTTATTTACTTGTTATTTTATGTTTTAATAAGTATCACTAGTTTTCTAGTTGAAACGACAATCCATATGAAGACGATCTTACTTATCACTTTATTACTTGAAAACAGTTTGACGCACTTGCCAAATTTAGTCATCAACTATCCTGAGGTAGTTCCATTTAATTTTGAGGATAAAAGTTTTTTTTTCTTCCAAGAATAGATTGATATGGGTTAATGTGGATAATTCTTTTAATATTCAGGCCTTGAAAAAAAGGTTTGGTTGGTGGAGTAAACGTTCTATGGTGGAGCAAACATCAATATTTTGAATTTGATGGTGCGAGCAAACAACAATGTTAAAGATCTAAATTTTAAATATGGCTCTTCTTACAAAGTGGAGATGCCAGTTGTTGAAGGAAAAATATGGTGGAAAATGTAATTATCCTTCAAGTGTTCTCTCTATAGATAAGTTCAAATTCTCCTCACTTTGTTGGACGGAGTTATGTGCTCTAGGAAATTTTTTCCAGATTGGTTTGTCAATTTTCAGAAAAAAGTATTGGTAATGGGGGAGTCAACTTTCTATTGGTATTATATTTGGATTGTAGGAAAATCTCTCGTTTCAAACTTTCATGGGCTGTTTTCTCTAGCCATTAAAAGAAATAAGAAGGCAAGTCAAATGGAGCAGTGGGTTGATGAAGAGTAGTGTTGGGATCATTGCTCGAGGGGGTTCTTTTTGTAAGGGAGGAACATTTGTTGGGTGAATTAATGAAACTACTATATACTAGTGGTGGCAAATATGTGATGATAAATGAAAATGGGTCCCTGATTCTACAAAGATATTCATGGTGAAATCTCTACACATGTCACTCTGAGAGATAAACACTCATAATCACACACATATTGCGATCCAGCCAATATTCCTGGGGTAATTCTATTAAACAAATCTACATCCGAGCTATTCTATTAAACAAATTCTATTATACTTTATTCATTTTTACAAATTCAAACAATAAAACATGATTATTTTCTACTCCATTACATCACATTCCATCCAACCAAACATAACTTGAGACTCTTAGCCTCAAAACCGAACCAAACCGCACCGCGAACACCCCTACGGCTGAGAGTGTGTTCATTTTGGTTGGAGGAGAAAAGACTGGAGGAAATAAATTAGTTTAAATTTTAGTTAATTGATTAGATTATAAATTATTTCTAAAGAAACTAAAATAAAAATTCGCAACAAATCACACACACATGAAATTTGATATATCATGTACAACCACTTGTGTTCTTAAGATAATAATTAATTTCAATTTTATGTGCTTAAGAGAGCACAGAGATTTGTTCTGTTCTGTAGAAAGGGATAGAGTGAACCAAATAAATTATTTTAAATTTAGTGAAATCTCATCTAAGATGATTTTTGTCAATTTTTTTCTATCACTTCTGACATCTTCTCTGTTAAATAAAACATGCCTTAATTGAAACTGTTGAAAACACAATAATACAAGTGAGGAGAAACTTGTGGTTTTATTCATGAAATATAAATTTATTTATTTATAGATGGCCTCCAGCTATCAATACAATATCATTATATAACTGCATCTCGTGATTCAGTGTAGCAATGGAAGACGTATTAACATTCTTTTCACGAGCTAAGCTACGTTCACACCTGTCAAGTGCATCACTAGCATATCTGATATCCAAGTCTATAGTGTCCTGTTCCTCACGCAATGCAACTTTTAAATTACTAACCACACTATTATAATCATCAGCACATTCTTTGATGGGTTGAGAAGAAGGATATTTTTTCGCAATTTCTTTAACTTGTTGTTGGGATTTTATTGCCTTCTTTATCGCTGCGATCTTTAAAAATGACCTGCAAAAGGTAAGATAATCTTTGATCAAAGTAATTGGAGGGTAAGCTTCTATAAGTTTGAGACAACGTTGTTCGAAGTCTTTCTGACCAGGTTCTTTGCATACATTTTGGTACAACTTGAGGCTTGGTGTTGGTGAATTGGCATGAGAAATAAAGATCATTGAAATGGTGAGCAAAATGGATAAATAGGTTGAAGATGCCATTTTCTCTTTTGTTAATTATAAACTTATTTTGTTGTTGAGGAGAATGGAGAAGAGACGTTACTTAGGGTTCTTAATTTATAGGCATTATAATGCAGTACGTTTTTTTTAAGGAATTCTCAGAGTCAAAATGAGTCAATGAATGTAGTCAGAAACAAATTAAATCACCATTAATATTCTTGGTTTTTTGTTAGTAACTCAGTTCATACTAGTAGTGACGTACTATTTCGAAAAATTACCATTTTCCTTTAATTTCTTTTTGTTTTGAAATGAGTGTTTTTCATTGATGAAATTAATTTATATAAGACAAATAAAAGTCAAAAAAATATATTTAGTTTTAAATATTTTCAAAATCTGGTCAACCGAAATTAAATAAATACTACTCTCTCTGTTTTAAAATGAGTGTCGTTTAAAGTTTTTACACACATATTAAGAAGTGCATTAATTAAAAGAAAGAGAGATGTTATTTTATCAAATTATCCTAATTAACTATTGGTTTCTTTTTCATTAAAGAAAAAATAATATTTTGGAAGTAATGTATATAGTATTAATTGAAGGGTACAATTGAAAAGAAAAAGTTATTATTGCATTGTAAACCGAAAGTGACGTTCATTTTAACATTTTAAAATTCAAAAATATATTCGGTGAATCCAATTCGTTTTATTTCAAATCATATAAGTATTTGTCATCGTGAGCTTAACATAGTTGGTAGGAACAATGCATAATATATGCAAGGTTTGAGGTTTAAATCTCAACGACTATATATATATATATATATACTCCCTCCTTTTTAAAATGAGTGTCGCTTTAGCCAATTGCACACAGATTAAGGAATGGAATAAAGTAGTCAAATGTCATAGCAATTTTACCAAATTATCCTAATCAACTATTGGTTTGTTTTTCATTAAAGAAAAAATAATACTTTGGAAGTAGTGTAACATAGTATTAATTGAAGAGTACAATTAAAAAAAAAGTTATTATTGCATTGAAAACCGAAAGTGACATTCATTTTGAAACAATTTTTTTTGGCTAAAGCGACACTCATTTTGAAACGGAGGGAGTATTTATTAGCATAATAGAATATACATAACTATTTATTAAATACTACTCGATCCGTTTCAAAACGAGTGTCGTTTTAGCCAAAAAATTGTTTCAAAATGACTGTCACTTTTAATTTTCAATGTAATAATAATTTTTTCTTTTCAACTGTACCCTTCAATTAATACTATATACTACCTACGTCTCTAATTATAAGACTCTTTTTTAACTTGTCAAAAAAAAAAAGACTCTTTTTTAAAAAAATTGTCCCTTTTTATAAGATTCCTTTGATATTTTCAATTACATTAATTATTTCTTTACCAACATACTCTTATTTATTTTGCATCTTTTTTATCATCAACAATAAATAATATGTTGAAAACATAAACTAACTCTCTCTTTTAAGGAATAAATTTGTAAAAACAATAGTAATTATATACAAATTTAATACAACTACCAACTTTCTTAATTCCCATGATTTTGACAAAATGGTCCTATATTTAGGGACATATGTAGTATAATGAACACTTATTTTAGTTCACGAGAAAACTTATGAGACCCAATTTAACCTTTGAAGCAGCATAATCATTAACAACCACGCACCAGAAGTGCAAAATGACAAGAAAATTACAATGGGGCCAAGACATGCTATACCAAGCTGATGCCAACAGTAGCACAAAAAGGAAAAGAACAGACTAAGAAAATGCAAAAAAAGCCCCTGGAACAAAACTGCCAGAGCCAAAAAAATGAGGCTAAGTGTCATACACGGTTAAGGCATTCTATAGGATTCCAAGTCCATTCATAAAAAGGGAATGAAGCAACCTTCAACCTACTCAACACCCAAAATCAAGACTCCAATTTTATACCCTCCACAATGTCATCAAAATCCTTAGTTTGATTTTAAAAATCCTCGCATTTCTTTCCTTCCATATTGCCCGTATCGATGCATGCCAAATCAATCAAGCTCCTTTTTTGAGTTTTTTAGAATTCGCCCCCCACTCCAATATTCAAAATGAGCAAACAAATTATGTGGAGTGATGAAATTGATTTCAAACCAATTCAGGATGGCGCGCCAAATCTTAGAAGATACCTCACAATGCAAAAGTAGATGAGTGGTTGTCTCCTCCCTTTCTCCACACAAAACACACATGATAAACTCCCCTGGGTCCAACATATGACGCCTCCTAAGATTCGACCGGGTTGGAATACGATCAAGTATTGCGGTCCAAGAGAAAGCAACCACTTTAGATGGTGCCGGACTTTTCCAAATACTTATAAAAACTCCTCCCTCTAACATCAGTAGTTTTTCGTCAAGAAGTAAAGCCTTTTCCAACACTTTATACAAAGACCGCACCGAAAAGCTTCCCTCATCCGCCGGAATCCACACCCACATATCCTCTTCAAACCCCCGAACCACCCATTCCAACATATCCAATAAATTATCGACTAAATCTTCCTCCTAAGCAAATGGTTATCTCCTCCAAATCAAGTTCCAACTCCGGATGCCTTATTGAGTCAACAACAAATCCCCCACCTTAGCATCCTTTTGGGTTGAGATAGTGAATAGACGAGGAAACACCTCACACAACGGTGTATCCCCCCTCCACCTATCCTTCCAAAACTAGTGTTCCTCAAATTTCCCACCTTACGCACCACCCTATTTGTGAACCAATTATCACCCGCATTCCCCTCAAGATTCATCAAATCCCTCCACGACTTCGATGTGAACCTGGCCACCTAAATCCATCCGCCGGCGCCAACCCACTAATACTCCCAACATGCTTTTCTAGCAAACAGACTTCCAAAGGGAATTGTCCTCTTGAAGTAAACGCCATTTCCATTTTGCTAAAAGACTCATATTCACCACCTTTACCTCTAGGTTCGCACACCTTTCTCCATTTAACCCAACACTTATTACAACCTCCTCTAAACCCTCCCCATAGAAACTCTCTTTGGATACGGATGACCATCTTTAACACTTTTATCGGAATCTTCAAGAAAGATAAATAGAAGATCGGTACAACATTCAATATGGAGTTTAAGAGGACAATTCTTCCCCCTAGACTCACATATTTATTTCCCCAAGCGTTTAGCCTTCCACTCAATTGCTCTAACATAGGCTCCCACGTTGAAACCTTCTTTGGATTAGCTCCCACGGGTAACCCCAAATACTTGAAAGGAATGGTACCTTATCTACAAAAGCCACTTCGATAAACTCCATCGAGACATTTACACCTATTAACAATCTTTTGTGGAAATTTACCTTCAACCCTGATGCCATTTTAAAACCCCTCAAGATGGCTTTCAACATCCAAAGATTATCCACCATTGATTCTCCAATACAAAGAGTGTCGTCTGCATATCGTAAATGCGAAATAACCATCCCTCCGCTCTTAACTTCAAAACCCTTAAACAAATTACAATTAACCACATTGGACATCAAACCAGCAAATCCTTCGACCACCAAAAGAAACTAAAAAGGAGCGAGTAGGTCACTTTTCTTTAGACCTCTTTGCACATTTATCTCTTATGTTGGACTCCTATTAAAAAGAATATACATATTTCCTCCAAACACACAACCCTTAATCCAACTAACTGACTTATCACTCAACCTTAATCTTCTCATCATATACTCCAAAAACCCCTAATCCACCGAATCATAGGCTTGTTCAAAATCTACCTTTAAGATCAAACACTTCCTCTTTGCCCGCTTTGCCAAATCCATAACCTCATTAACTATCTATCAACACTGTTGGAGTAAGCCCTAATAGCCAATCTTTATTGATTGGGTTTGGCTTTGTATCATGATATTGATATAAATATATATTGTAAATATATGAATAATAAGACATTTCTTTATTGATTTTGTTTTGTTTCAAAATAATAAAGTCCCTAGAATAGTTAGTCTGTTTAATGGAACATTAAGTATAACCTAATTGTGAGACCCCGTTAAACATAAGGAAACTATTCTTAAAGTATCCGTAGTCAAGCTTTATTGAGAAGTGGGATATCATTAAAGCATAGAGACTATTATGTGGATAGACTGATGATCACATCTCACAGATCATGGATAAAGAGTTATCAAGTCTACACATAGATATAAATATTAGGAGTAATATTTATATTGGATTGACCCACCAAGAGAATACTACATAGTAAAAGTTATGAAAAATGTCATAAGATATTCTCATAGTGATAGTGGTGTATTCCACCCTTTGACTTGAAACCACTATGTACCCTAGATTTTGGAGTCGAGTGCTTTGTCACCATTCAAACGTTGTCTGTAACAAGATGACTATAAATTGGTTGATGGGTACTCCACGAATCATGCGGAGGGACATAAGTGACCTAGATGGAATTTGCCCCTCCTACATAACAGGAGAAATGTCTACGGGCCCAATATTGAACTGGACAAGGATGACATACTATTCCTTGTGTTCAATATAGACATGAGGGGAAAAGGGTAATTATACACACAAACATTATTATGAAAAAGGTTTCGTTAGATCACATGACATTCTCGTCACTTGGGTAGCAGTGAAGTATTGCTAGATACCGCTCACTGTTTATAATATTAAATATGTGATTTAATATTATTGTCAACGTTACGGGAACATATAGGGTCACACACAAAGGACAGATAGATGAGAGAAATAAATAAGTAAGACTTATTTATAAAATAATAAGTGAGACTTATTTATAAAATAATAAGTAGGACTTATTAGTAATTAAATAATTAAATATGATTTATTATTTAATTTAAGAAAAATAGAAAAACACGGTCCACCGTAAGGTATGGTGTACTTAAGTGCTTGTCTTGCTGACCACACAAGTGATTCTATAAATAGAACCCTTGTGCGGAAGCATTACAGACTTTTTTTTGAACGCTTAACCTAATTCACAAATGTTGTGAAACCCTAGCCGCCGCTCTCTAAACTTTGTTTTCTCTGAATCTCCGTTGGAATTGGCTAGCACCGGTCATCAGAGAAGTTCTGTTCGTGTGGACTGAGTAGAGGCATCGCTGCTTTGCTTTGCTTTGCTCGTGATCAGAAAGATTTCTGCTACAAAGGTTCTGCTCTTCAAGGGGTAAACACATGAATCTTAAACTGTTTAAGTTTCTGTTTGATTTGTGATTAATGATTTACTCAAGATCCGTTTCAATGGGATTTCTTCCGCAAAGAGGATTAAAATTTTGAAAAACCCCCTCTATAAATCCCTTCAGTGGTATTATTGGGGGAAAACTCAAGTCCCACATCAGATAGATAAGACTCTTGATAAAAGTTTACATAGAGGAGGCGATCCTCACCTTACAAGCCAGTTTTGTAAGGATGAGTTAGGCCCCAAATTTCAACATGGTATCAGAGCTTGTCGAATTCAAGGGCCACCTACCGATTCACGCACCAAGCCCAAAGAGTGCTGGGCATGACGGGGGTGTATTGGGAAAAACCCAAGTCCCACATCGGATAGATAAGACTCTTGATAAGAGTTTACGCAGAGGAGGCGATCCTCACCTTACAAGCCAGTTTTGTAAGGATGAGTTAGACCCCAAATTTCAACAGGTATCAAAGCTTAAATCATTATATTCAAATCCTTTTGATGCATGTTTATGTTTATATGATGATATAACCAGGATGTGTGCATCTGTTTGATTAAATGTACAAAGTCATATTGTTTGATTCTGTGTATGATATCGTTGCCAATTTGTCCTTACGCTTGTATCTCTATGTGTTGACATCATGGTAGCAATTATTAAATTATATTGCTTATTATTTGTGAAAGGAGTTTCACATGTTTTGCTATGCAAATCGTTCATCCCAGTTCTGTGACTTGTGAATATAACTGTGATATTAGATATCACATAACCGCAATTTTAATTTGTTTCAATTGCGATCCCACACTATCACAGATACCGTAATTTAATTTGTTTCAGACCTAATTTTGGGTTTGTTACCGTTACAAATGTTTTACAATTAATTTACGGTGATATATTCCATTGCTGAGTTTTACAAATTAATTTTCGGTCATGTTAATTTGGAATGAGATAATATACTGGTTTTGAATTAATTCAAAAGAGATCAGGTTGTTCAATGGGATTGAATAATGCATTGATTTGTAATTATTAATTTAAAACTGAATCAGTATAATTCAAAAACAATGTCCCCTTATGTGATGCTCATCATAGGTAACAAAATCAATTTTCACACGTGGTATTAATTTTAAAATTGTTTTAAAAGGATATAACATGTTAGTTTTGCAAATATGTGATTGCAAAAGTTTTGTTACGAATATTGTGGTCCAAATAACAAACATACATCTGTTTGCTCCTATTATATTGTCAATTAAATACATGATATTTTGAAAGATTGGCACATAGCAAAATCAGTTGGGATGGATCATATATTGCCTGATATTTCGTGAATCATAGATTCAGAGGCAATTGATTTACTTTATTTGAATTCAATTTAGTTGAAAAGTGTACCGTACACTATATGCTTTTTATTAGTAGAGAATAAATAATAGTGAAAAAGTGTTCACCATTATTTGTTATTAATTAATTAATTATAAGGTATGGTACATGGTTATGACCTTAGTTTATTTTCGCGTTTATTTATTTTATTTTAATCATAACACAGCGGCTGAAATCATCTTTGCTCTACTCGAAGAATTAACGAAGGAGAAATCCGAACAGTTGCGATGAATTTATGGAGTTTATGGAAGAGTCGGAATCTTCGAATAGAAACATGCCAGGCTATTTCTGCTCGAGCACAACAGATGTTAGTTGAGTGGAGAGAAGCAAATATGAGGAAGCAGAAGTGTAGTGCAGCTGGACATATGGCTGGGCAGCAAGCTGATGTAAATATGCATTCTGCAAGAGCAGCAAGCTTGCTGTCATCACAGATCAAGTGTACAAAACCGCAACATGGTAGGCTAAAATGCAACATTGACGCGGCTTTTTCGGAAGATTTAAATCGTGTTGGTTTTGGGCTGTGTATACGGGATGCTGCTGGTAATTTCAGGAAGGCAAAGATGATGTGGTCTAATCCCATATGTAGGCCGGAGATTGGGGAAGCATTGGGTCTGCTCTATGCAATTCAATGGGTACACGAACTACAACTTACAAATATAGATTTTGAGATGGATGCGAAGTTAGTTGTAGATTATTTTAACAAAGGCAGCAACAATGTTTCTGAATTTGGAGCAATATTGGAGGAATGCAAAAGATGCCGCAATGTTTATTTCGAAAACTCTAAGGTGGAGTTTAATCGGAGATAAGCGAATGAGGTCGCTCATACTCTTGCTAGAGAGGCTTTATTCTTAGCTAGTCCCCAAGTTTTTAATGATGTACACCTCTTTGTATTTTGACATTGATTAATAAAGAAAAGCTATAAGCTATTTTCTCTCAAAAAAATTTATTTTATTTTAAATACAGCCTGCGTGTTGTGATTTATTTTATTGTATTTAAATACGACTTGCATGTCGTGATTTATTTTATTTAAAGAGTTAAACAATGTAATTGCTCAAGTTGAAGAGAAGACGACGCCAAAAGATGATTCAAATGGAGAAACTTTTGAAGCTTGCTCGTGGGTTAAAGAAATATTGTAATAAAATAATTTATTTAATTCTTACGCGTTAGGAGGTCATAACCATACTACCTAATTTATTATTTTATGTATGTGATGCATGAAATGTATGTTTAGTTAGCGCATGTATAAGATATATGCTTAACATGTTTTAGATGTATGTTAGCATGTATGTTTTAAATGTTTTATATATTTGCTTTCTATGAGCATGAATGTCATGCATCTTTAAAGACGCGTGTATGAGATACACATGTCAATGAGATTAAACTAAATAAAATCCTTCAAATAGAATATGAAGTAAATTGTTTTCAAAAGTTTAACACACTTCAAGACTAATATCGAAATGTGTAGGTTTAATGCTTTCCAAAAGTTTAACACCCTTCAAGACTAATATCGAATATGTGGGTTTTGCCTCCATGAAGTGTTATTCTTTTGGGTTTAACTTAACTAAATTAATTTTAATAAGATTAGAATAAATTTAGAAGCTATAATTGGGAAATGTCTATATGATAGACTTGAGTAAGAGTTATTCACCCAATTTATTTGAAAGTTGTATAGGATACAATTGGAAATGTTCCTACCTAAATGTTTCTATGCTTTAAGACAACCCCGGTTGACTTAAAGCAAGGTGAAATAAGGATTTCAATCCACTAGAAAATCTTCCAACAGGATTTTCCGAATCAAATCATTGAAGATCATTTGATTTGAGTAAAATAGTGGGAGCATATTTAATTAAAGACCTAATTAATTATGTTTTTATATATTGATACATTTATTTTATTTATTTTTTGTATTTAGAATTTCTTCGGCATATACATTTTCATTATACTGTTAAATGTTCTTATGAAGAACAAAATCTTCAGAAAGGAGTTTTTGAATTGGTGCAAAATTAAGAATTGTTCTTAGGAATAAGAAAAACTGTATAATTTCGAGCAACCATTTCCTAGCAACTTTCTATATCTAAATTCGAAAAGAATGCTTGTCAGAAGCATCAGGTCGATTGAGTGGATATAAGATATCTCATAGTGGTAACTGATGAGTCATTAATTAGTCTATTTTATTGCATTATTTAGATTAGTTTTAAATAGATTTGATTTTATTTTATTGCATATTTATTTCCTTTTTGAATATTTTACTTTAAATTGCTTTTTATTATATTTTAAGAACGAATATAAGGTGGAAGGTGTCTTGGAGCAAAAGAAAGAGGACTGGAGCAAATACAGTGCGAAAATACGAAGATACGGGACAAAAATATATTCCCACCAAGTCAGAACCTTGGCATGGCCAGTGCCAACATGTGGCACGGCCGTGCCACCCTCCAGGCCAACTTTTGCTGCTTTTCTTCAAGCCCAAGTTACTCCGTTGCAGCTTTACTGTTTTGCCCTTATAGTAGCTTAGTTTCTAAGTCAATTGTAAACCTATAAATAGAGTAGCTCTCCACCATAAACATTCACCTTTGCTTAGAATATTTCAGTATCATTATTTCAATAAAGTTCCTTTCTTTTATTTCTTTCTCGCAATTTATTGTTTTCTCTCTTCTTCCCCCATGTCTATGATGAACATGAGTGAGTAGACTTCTTTGTCTTGGAATTGTTGGAAAAGTCTAATGACATAATCCTAACGAACCAAGCTTTAACCCTAATTCTATGTAATCGTAATTTCTAATTTAGATTCACCGTTTTAACATGAATTAACAATTATCAAACTGTAGAAGCGAAAGTGGAGGGTTTGATAATTGTTAATCCATCATCCCAAACATCAATTCATAAAGCGAGAGCGGAGCTTTGATGTTGGAACAAGTGAATCTAGACAATAATTGCAAAGGCAGCGAAATAGTCTTTGCAATTATTGAGACACAAGAAGTTTCAATCCTTATAAGCATCTTCTAGTAATCAAGTCAGCGAAATATGCTTGGTTACTAGAAGTAAACTCTCACCGGACTTTCATCGGAAAGGTGAGGGGCTAAAGGGAAACCGGTCTTAAGAAATTACGGTGTAAACCATAGAATTAGAAGTTAAAGTCTTGACTAGTGAAAGATTTGTTATTATGACAAACCAATAATCCCAAGGCTCTTTATTATTATTGTTATTTACCTTCAGCAATCAAACCCCCTTTTTTACTAAACTTTCTTCTCCTCTAATCATTCTTTAAAGGTTAATTGAATTTAACAACTCCCTAGCGGAACGATACTCTTTTACTACTATTACTTCGATAGACCGTGCACTTGCGGTTTGGTTCTATCAAGTTTTTGGCGCCGTTGCCGGGGAGTTATTGCAATTTGATTAATTTTTTTTAACGATTAGACCAAAAAAATATATATATTATATATATATAAAATATATTATTTCCTTTTTTCTTCCTTTTTTTTATTTTTCTACCTTTAACTAAAAAAAAATATATCTCTCTCTCTCTCTATAATAAAAAATCTAATAAAATATTCTTTCCTTTTTTTTATTTTTCTTCTTTCTTTCTTTCTTTTTCTATTTCTTCTTTTGCCTTTAACTTCTTGGGAAGCATAAAATAATAAAGATATGGCTAAGGAACACACTCTCAAAGAGTATGCAATCCCATCTTCAAATGAGTCATACGATGCTATTGTGTACCCAACGGTTGAGGACAATTTTGAAATAGAACCTGCACTTATTCACTTAGTGCAGCAAAATCAATTTTTCGGATCACCCACTGAGGATCCGAATTTTCATATTTCAACTTTTTTAAGACTCAGTGGAACCTTGAATGCAAATCAAGAGGCCGTAAGGCTGCACCTCTTTCCTTTTTCCTTAGGGGGTAGGGCTAGTGCTTGGTTTCATTCATTGGAATTTGGTTCTATCACTTCATGGCATCAAATGAAGCAAATTTTTCTTGCCCGATTCTTTCCATATTCTAAAACTGTTCAATTAAGAAATCGAATCACACAATTCACTCAAAAAGATGGAGAATCTCTTTACGATGCGTGGGAGCGTTTCAAAGAAATGCTTAGACTTTGTCCCCATCATGGTTTAAAGAATTGGCTTATTATTCACACTTTTTATAATGGTCTTTTGTATACCACAAAAATTTATGTTGATGCAGCTGCAGGTGGAGCTTTAATGAACAAGAATTACACAGAAGCATACGCCTTGATTGAAGACATGGCTCAAAATCACTACAAATGGACCGACGAGAGAGCCATCACTAATTCTTCACCCTCCAAAAAGGAGGCAGGTATGTATGAAGTCTCTAACTATGATCACCTTGCCTTTAAGATTGATGCATTAACCCAAAAATTTCAAAAAATAAATGTTAGTGTCATCTCTTCTTCTTCTTCTTCTGCATCTCCTTTTTGTGAATTTTGTGGTGTATTTGGCCATATTGGCATTGATTGCAAACTAGGTAGTGTTGTTAGAAGTCCTGAGCAAGTAAACTATGCTCAATATAATCAAGGGTTTATAAACAACCAATTTTTTTTTCAAACCCCTCAAAAATTTTTTGGACAACAAACAACATAACCCAGTTATGCAAACAACCAAAGAGTCCCTCAAAAATCCAGCTTGGAACTTTTTTTTAGAAAATCATTGTATAAATCAATCCGAGCAGCTCCAAGAGCTTAAAAATCAAACTGAATTTTTGAAGGACTCTCTTGCCAAACTTACATCAAAAGAAGACTCCATAGTTACTCACAGTCAGATGCTTGAGACTCAGACTTCTCAAGTGCCCCAACAGGTGGCTACTTCTTCTCAATCCTCCGAAGTCCTCCTAGACCAAACTGAAACCAACTCCAAAAACCATATAAGTGCTATTACTCTTAGGGATGGTAAACAATTAGAGGACCCCGTTTTGAAAGTTAAGAACAATGAAGGAGAGATAGGGAGTGATGAGCCTCAAAGTGAGAAAGCCATAGGAGAGAATGAAAAGCCATTTGTTTCACCATCTCATGAGCCTAAAATTACTTTAACACAAGAGTTTGCTAAATCCAAGTTAGATGAGCAGTTTAAAAATTTTATTGAAATACTTCCAAACAAATTGCTACCTAAATTTAAGGATCCAAAGAGCTTTTCCATACTTTGTGTCATAGGATCTAAAACATTTGAGAGAGCTGTTATACCCTAATTTTGGACCTAAAAATACTAGCTCGAAATGTTTTTCCATCTCTGATATGTGTCTTTTACTTTTGAGAGATTGCCAATTTGCCATTGTTTTACACTGATATTTTACCCTGCTTTATCTTCCAATTTTGCTTTAAAAATCTTTTCAACTGTGTATTTGTCTATGTTTTCTTGCATTTCAAGTCATCCAAAAGGCCTTTCTTGCATATCAGGTCATTTGAAATTGTCTCTGATCAACTGCATATTTCTCTGCATTTTATTTCAATGTTATTTGCAAAAGTTTATGAAAAAGGGCATTTTAGTCATTTCCTGCATTCAAACTCATTTTAATCCCTGTAAATTGCCTCTGAGTCTTTTCAATCTGTTTGTATGAATCCTTGCTTTAATTCCATGATAAAAACCATTTTAAAATTGCATTTGAGTCATTTTGAGTCAGTTTAGTCCCTAGGGGCATTTTGGTCATTTCACATGAAATTTTGACAGAGAGAGGTTACTTTAAAGCACCTCATTTTATAATTGGTTCATTTTAGTCCTTTTTGTGTTTTTTTAATTGTTTCACTTTACATTATTTCCAATTTACCAATTTTAAACCAAATTTTATTATTATTTTCACTTTAGTCCTTTTTTCATTTTATTTTCTCTTTAAGTCTTTTTCAATTTACATTTTAGTCCCCTGAATGTTTAAAATTGCATTTTAGTCCTTTTCCTTAATTGCAGTCCAGTCCCTTGTTGTTTTAAAGTTTGCAGATTGGTCCCTTAATTTCCAAAAATTGCAAAAAGGGTCTTCAAGTGTTAAAACTCAGCAAGGCCGAGCTCAAAGTTCAAATCCACGTGGCAGAATGGCATTGGCTTACAAGTACAAGTGTCAGCCTATAAAAGGCCTAATGATTACAGGTCCCATTCAGAATTCAACAACTTAGCAAAAAAATCACAAACACCTTTCTCATTTCTCTCTCTTCTCCAAAAGATCAAAACCCTAACCGTTTTCCAGAAACCATCAAGAACACGATGAAGTTCATGAAGAACTTCATCCCCAAATCATAAACCCTAACTGTCCAGAATCCAATTCCACGCCAATTCATCACAAATTCGTATTAGTTTCGTCACAAACAAACTCAATTCAACAATTATTGCACCAAACCAGTTCGAATCTACAAGAATTCTCAGAGATTCTATGAAGAATCTTCATCATCGAATTGATTCCTTCGCAATTCCAGCGTAGATCCATCACAAACGGTGACGAATCCAACGCGATCACGAAGGATTAGGTAAGAAGAGAAGAAGAGGGATCAAATTAGAATTGAACCGGAGAAGAAGAGGAACGTGTTCACCGATTTATTTTCGGTTTGAAACAAGAACGAAGCATTCACCAGAAGATCAGAAAAGGATTCAAGAAGTTTCTTTCGTCTTCTCCTTCGAATCTCCAAATTAAACCACAGGTAAACACGCAGAACTTCTCAGTTTCTCTTTAAAAACATCAACGAAGTTAGATCGAAGTAGATCGGTGGTTTCTGGGGAAACCTATGTGAAAAGATTCAAAATCTAAAACTTCTTGGAAAACCGTAAGTTCCAAACCCCGATCTACTCCATTTTAATCATAGTTTCACAAAAGTAACCTCAAAACCATAAAGAGGAGAAGAAGACGAGAAGAATCATGTAAATAGTTTTGAAAAAGAAGTTCAAAAAGATTCCAGTACGGTGGCGCCACCGGCGAACCACTGTACCGGAGCTTTCTCCGGTCATCTTCTCCGATCTATCTACGACGGTCAAGTTTAGAGAGAAGTGAGAGCTTCTCTCACTAGGTTTAGTTTAGAGAGAGAAGGAAGAAGAGAAAATGAATTGGACCAGTACACTTAGGGTTATATAGGCACCTGAACCGGTCCGGTTCAACCTTGGTTCAGTTCCCCTTGCATCCTGGCCGTTGGATCTAGGTTTGATCCAATTGGATCAATCCAACGGTCCCTGAACTTCCTGACTGGATCCTGGACCTTGTTAGTTTGGGCTTGGGCCTCTTTCTGCGTAGATCCTGTTTTCTTGTAGTTTTCTTGCTATTTGCACGCTGCTTTTTGATTTTCGCACCTCTGTTACATTCAAAATTCATGATAAAAATTCCAAAAAAATTCTAGTAGTTTTCTTGATGCATTTTTGATAAATTTTGGTGTATCTTGCATGTTAAATCTTGATCACAACATGTGAAAAATATTTCGGCTCTTTGTTAATTCCATGTGATAATTTTTGTACAAATCTTGATAAAAATTCCATGAAGTTTGTTGTGATCAATTTTTTAGCACTTGATACTTGTTTCTTGGAATGTAATTGCATGTTAAAACCTACTAAAAAATAGGTGTGGTTGTTTTTGCGATATTTCTACTTTTTGTTAAATGTTTTTTGTGAATTTTTGAGATGATGTTGAACTTGGATTTTGGTGCATAAATGTGGCATTGAATATGTAATTTTTGGAGTGAGTTTGTCCTTTACTTTTGGTATATACTTGCTGATTTGTGTGTGAATTTTGTGGATCCTTTATGTTGTGAATAACAACTCCGTTAGGACAAGTATCTCACATTATTCACCCAATTTATTTGAAAGTTGTATAGGATACAATTGGAAATGTTCCTACCTAAATAACTGAGTTTTGAGTACAACCCCGGTTGACTTAAAGCAAGGTGAAATAAGGATTTCAATCCACTAGAAAATCTTCCAACAAGATTTTCCGAATCAAATCATTGAAGATCATTTGATTTGAGTAAAATAGTGGGAGCATATTTAATTAAAGACCTAATTAATTATATTTTAAAATATTGATACATTTATTTTATTTATTTTTTGTATTAAGAATTTCTTCGGCATATACATTTTCATTATACTGTTAAATGTTCTTATGAAGAACAAAATCTTCAGAAAGGAGTTTTTGAATTGGTGCAAAATTAAGAATTGTTCTTAGGAATAATAAAAACTGTATAATTTCGAGCAACCATTTCCTAGCAACTTTCTATATCTAAATTCGAAAAGAATGCTTGTAAGAAGCATCAGGTCGATTGAGTGGATATAAGATATCTCATAGTGGTAACTGATGAGTCATTAATTAGTCTATTTTATTGCATTATTTAGATTAGTTTTAAATAGATTTGATTTTATTTTATTGCATATTTATTTCTTTTTTGAATATTTTACTTTAAATTGCTTTTTATTATATTTTAGGAACGAATATAAGGTGGAAGGTGTCTTGGAGCAAAAGAAAGAGGACTGGAGCAAATACAGTGCGAAAATACGAAGATACGGGACAAAAATATATTCCCACCAAGTCAGAACCTTGGCATGGCCAGCGCCAACATGTGGCACGGCCGTGCCACCCTCCAGGCCAACTTTTGCTGCTTTTCTTCAAGCCCAAGTTACTCCGTAGCAGCTTTACTGTTTTGCCCTTATAGTAGCTTAGTTTCTAAGTCAATTGTAAAGCTATAAATAGAGTAGCTCTCCACCATAAACATTCAGCTCTCCACCATAAACATTCACCTTTGCTTAGAATATTTCAGTATCATTATTTCAATAAAGTTCCTTTCTTTTATTTCTTTCTCGCAATTTATTGTTTTCTCTCTTCTTCCCCCATGTCTATGATGAACATGAGTGAGTAGACTTCTTTGTCTTGGGATTGTTGGAAAAGTCTAATGACATAATCCTAACGAACCAAGCTTTAACCCTAATTCTATGTAATCGTAATTTCTAATTTAGATTCACCGTTTTAACATGAATTAACAATTATCAAACTGTAGAAGCGAAAGTGGAGGGTTTGATAATTGTTAATCCATCATCCCAAACATCAATTCGTAAAGTGAGAGCAGAGCTTTGATGTTGGAACAAGTGAATCTAGACAATAATTGCAAAGGCAGCGAAATAGTCTTTGCAATTATTGAGACACAAGAAGTTTCAATCCTTATAAGCATCTTCTAGTAATTAAGTCAGCGAAATAGGCTTGGTTACTAGAAGTAAACTCTCACCAGACTTTCATCGGAAAGGTGAGGGGCTAAAGGGAAACCGGTCTTAAGAAATCACGGTGTAAACCATAGAATTAGAAGTTAAAGTCTTGACTAGTGAAAGATTTGTTATTATGACAAACCAATAATCCCAAGGCTCTTTATTATTATTGTTATTTACCTTCAGCAATCAAACCCCCTTTTTACTAAACTTTCTTCTCCTCTAATCATTCTTTAAAGGTTAATTGAATTTAACAACTCCCTAGCGGAACGATACTCTTTTACTACTATTACTTCGATAGACCGTGCACTTGCGGTTTGGTTCTATCAGTAACGAAAATGGATAATGATATGATCATTAACCTCAATGTTATAACTGCAAGATAAGATAAAGAGTTTCAGCGTATCAAGTAGATGGAAACGGATAAGAATAAAATTCAAACTTTGTTTCTCTACCTTGGAAGGTTAAACATGGTGGCCAAATAGGGAAGTAATTATTTCAAAAGTTGAAAAACAAAATTGCTCGTAGTTTTGAAAGAGTCAAAATAAGAAAGAAGTAAGACTTCTTATTTACCCATATATTTATATAAAGTTAAATTTCTACTTCTGCATCATAAGTATATGATACTTGATGATTAATCTTATATTTGTTGAAATATAGAGTTTTAAAGAAGTAGAACATTAACTATAAGTGAAGTCCAACTACGTCTAGAATGGAACAAAAGTTTCATTGACTATAAGAGCTTATGCTTGGACTTTAACTTGATATGGAACCAAATAATTGTTACTAAATTCCATATAATATAGAAGCATTATGTCCTAAATGTATTGACAAGAGAAGGATTGTGTAGTTGAATAAAAGACAAATGTTGTCATATTATCCAAATAATGTATTCTATACAAGTGTGCTAATCAAGTAATGGAATTGAGTTCGATGATCTTGATAGGTTGATTTATAACATATGAAAAAGGATCAAATGATATTTGAACCTTTTGTATATCATTGACATTACTGTTTAATACAAACAGGTGTGATTCACATTTCCAAAATCCGTGGATATGGACTATTGAACTCATTTGATTTTATGTCATTTGAAGGATGTGAGTCCCACCTTTCAAAATAGATTAGTATACCGGTCACCAACAAAGGTGAAATGGAACATAATTTATTTGAGTTTATATACATATGAGATGTATATGAAGAACTGATGGCAGTCCGTCATTTCACATTTTTAGAGTCTTTTTATGTTATTTTGAAATTCACAAGCAAGCTTAAGCAACAAGAAAAGCATGAAAAGTTGAAGATTTTGAAGAAAGTAATTTTCTGGAGAATATTGGAGTTCACAGTTATTTTGAGCATGATAAAGTGCGAAAAACAGGAAAAATTGAAGATGCTGAAAAAAACGCCAAAAACGTGTCACGATTTGCCAAAACGTGACACGATTTTACCAGACCAGAAAATCATGCTCTCGGCGTTGGGGCAAAATGTGTCACGATTGCAAAAACATGACACGATTTCTTCAGCTGTTTGTAAAAACGTGTCACGATTTACTTAAAACGTGACACGATTTTGGGCGAATTTCTGAGCCTATTTAAGCTGAAGTCTATTATGAAGACAAGGGTTACGAATTGGAGAGAGCAAAGTGCGATTTTGAGACCTAAAGACGGCTAGGAGGGCGATTTCTTCAACCTTCTACAGTTCATGTATGTTTTGATTCCATTATTGATTATGCTATTTGTAATCACGATTATGAGTAGCTAAATCTCTTAGAGATTAGGTCTGAGATGATTCTTTGTAACCCTAATTGAACCATGTTGCTGTGAAACTCTATTTATTGTGAATGACAATCTAGTTTTTATTCAATTCAATTGTTCTTAATGCTTTTTATATATTGACACCATATAAACATGATTTCGTGAGAACGAATGACTACTGACCATAGCTTTCGACTTAGACCTGATTGAATTGTTCTAATAAACATGGTTAGTCTAGGAATGGATAATCGTTTATTAGTGATATTAGGTTAACGTACTTTAAACCTTCAAATATTATTAGACCACCTAAGGAATTAGGGGATTTAGTTTGAGAAGAGGGTCCTAACTCAAGGGATTGATTAGGACTATTTTGTTAACAATCGTGGAACTATAGAATCATTCATAAGAATAGGTGCAGTATACCAATTAGGGGAATATAGATGATTCGAAAGACCTGATCTCAACTCTCTCTCCTTATCTTTTCCAAAACTATCTTTATTTTCTGTTTATTTAATTTTATGAAATCAAAACTACTGCCTCGGGCACTAAAATAATTTACACATCCTAGATATTAACCTTATTGCTAAATTGAGATTAACACAGTCCCTGTGGATACGAACTTATAAATTTTATTACTTCGATAGTTTTAGTACACTTGCTAAAAGTTTATCAAGTTTTTGGCGCCGTTGCCGGAGACTGTTGAATCATTTCAATTTGGTAATTTTGTTATTATTTAGGATTTCTGTCATTTATATTTTTGTTTATATATATAAAAAAAAATTTATTACTCTTATTGCTTTTATTTTATCTTGGGCGGTGCTATAATGGTATCGTTTTCTTTTTGTAGTTTCTGCGAGGTCAAGCAAAATACTATTTGATTTAGGATGGGAGATATGCCATCTAGACACACCTTAGGGGACTATGGTATAGGAACACACCGATGTCTTATCACTCATGGGTTTCAACCGGTGAACCCTGTTGCCTTCAACATAAAAAATTCAATTCTTGTGGGTCTTTGAGAAAATCAATATGATGGAGGATCACTTCAAGACCCATACGAACACTTGAGTATATTTTATGAATCTTGTTTGTTCTGCTGCCCAAATGGAGTGACTGAAGATCAAAAGAAGTTGCAATTGTTCGCTTTAACATTAACTGGAAGAGCAAAAGATTGGTTGCATGCTCTGCCTAATGGTACAATTCAAAAATGGGATAAGTTAAAAGAGAAGTTTTTGAAGCGGTTCTTTCCATTATCGAAGTTATTGAAGAAGACAGCAGAAATTAGTGGTTTTCAAACAAGGTGATACATAATCTCTCTATGATGCTTGGGAGAGGTTCAGACTGTTATTGAAGAGGTTTCCACCACATGGTTTTGATATACTGGAACAGATACAGATATTTATTTACACACGGGATGAATGTTCAAACTAGGATGCTCCTTGATGCCACAGCTGGGGGTAGTATAAGAGAGAAAACAGACCTTGAGGTTCAAACCCTAATTGAGATCATGGCTCAGAACGAGTATTGTGTTGAGATTGAGCAAAGTGAGATATGAGTGCTTGGAGAGAATGAGAATAGTATTATCTTGGCTAGTCAGGCCTTGATGAGTAAAAAAATAGAAGCACTTTCAAAACAGGTGCAAGCCATAAGTATGAGCCAAGTTCAAGTTCAACAGATTCAACTACCACAAACAAAGCCAAACGCACTTGAAGAAGCCTTGACTAGTTTCATCAAATTAACCCAAACTAACTTCCAAGATATAAAGTCAAATCAAGAAAGTGTGCAAAGGGACAATGAAGCTTATTTTAAGAACCTTGAATCTCAAATTGGGCAGTTGTCAAAATTGATGGCAGCACAATCAAGGGGAGGTTTTGGTGGCAATACTTCCAACAATCAAAAGAATGACACATTTAATATGATTGGAGTGAGCGGTGGGAGAGTATCAGCTGTCCTTATGGGAGTGGATAAGAGTCAGAAAAAGAAAGTTGAGTGTGAATCCAAAAAGGAGGGAGATAAAATAGAGAAACTCATAGATGCAAGCTCCATTTTGAGAAAGTCTAAAAGTCAGCTCCTCAAGGATGTGATAAGCCTCAAGTGATTCCATATTATGTGAAGTTGCCTTATCATCATTTCAGTAAAAATAAGGAGAATGTTGAATATCCAAAGAATAAAAATTGCAAAGTCATTGAATTGTGAACCAGAAAAGTGCTCAAGCCGGTGAATCTTGAGAGTACCAACCGAAAGGTTGATGAAGTGGATAGTGAAGATGAAGTTGGAAATGAGCAACAAGAAAAAAATAAAAATGAAAAGAGAATGCTTGTTGAATCAAAGTGGAAATATCCACCTTGACTTGGGTGTTGAATCGTCAAGCTCAATGACGTAAAAGAAAGCGCTTGGTGGGAGGCAACCCATCCTTTTTATTATGTCTTTATTTTCAGTATTTTATTTCTATTGTTGAGTCAAACAATTTGTCTTTAATTTTAATTTTGGTTTAACTCAGTTGTATCCCCCTGTGATGTAATTGAACTTGCACTTGTTTATTATTGATGAATTTGCTTGTTTTATTGATTTTTTCCAGTTTAGTAACAAATGTTTGTTCAAGTGGTATTCCAAAAGTTCAAAAAGGAGGAGTGACTTGTGATTCAAAGGCAAAGTGTACGGCAGTTTAAGATAGGTAGTCACAACTCCTGGAAATCTAAACTGTAAGGTTCATAGCCAAATTTTATTTTTCCAATTTACTTATATAGAGTGTTCCATGCTTTTACATTTCTAGAATTTGCACTGTTTCTCTATTGTTGATTGATCTTAGTCATTAGCACACTGAGGCAAAAGTGCTTGGTCCTGTGAGCCTTTTTGAAGCCTACCATGATTTTAATTGTTATATTTTCTCCTTTTCTTAGCCAAATTGAGCCGGTAGGTTTAGGACTTTTTGTTTGGTGACAAACTACATTACAAGCTTAGAGACTTTAAGGACTTGTCCCATATTGTTTTTCTTGAGTTAGGCATTGTAGAATGTTGCTAAATAATAAGTTTGGGGTTGCTATTGGAATTTGCAACCAATTAAGTTTGGGGTGGGGGTACTAGAGAACAAAGAAAGAACATTATCATGAAAAATACACACAAAAATGGTGTATAAAAAAAAAAGAAAATAGAATGAAAAAGGGACAAAACTTTGAAAATCCGAGTAACTTGAAACTCGATTGTCCCAACAGTTACAAGTATTCTCTAGTACCTTTACAAGAATTGTTGTTCCAAAAGGTGAATGAATGATGGATTGAATTTTGTGTTTAACTTCCGTAGGAATGCCTAACTCAAATTTTGTGTAGCCTACTTATCCAAATATTATCCCACCTTCACCTAAGCCCCCTTATAACCCTTTAAGACCTCAAAGTGTGCATTGACATTGATTTTGATTGACGTTTAGAAACTTTGCAAGCGTATGGTAATATGTAGATTTCATGTCGACTGTGTGTGAACCCTTTCATATTGTTGCGTGGAGTTCTGAATTGGTGGTTGCCAACAAGTCAAACTAGCTCATCTTTAGCTAGTAAGGTGTTGAACTTTTGGGTACTATCGCTTGATCAGGTAATTGTTATTTTACTGTCGATTGTCAATATTGCAAGTAGATTCCTTGAGGACAAGGAATGGTTCAAGTTTGGGGTTGTGATGACAGTCCGTCATTTCACATTTTTAGAGTCTTTTTATGTTATTTTGGAGTTCACAAGCAAGCTTAAGCAGCAAGAAAAGCATCAAAAGTTGAAGATTTTGAAGAAAGTAATTTTCTGGAGAATATTGGAGTTCACAGTTATTTTGAGCATGATAAAGTGCGAAAAACAGGAAAAATTGAAGATGCTGAAAAAACGCCAAAAACGTGTCACGATTTGCCAAAACGTGACACAATTTTACCAGACCAGAAAAACATGCTCTCGGCGTTGGGGCAAAACGTGTCACGATTGCAAAAACGTGACACGATTTCTTCAGCTGTTTGTAAAAACGTGTCACAATTTACTGAAAACGTGACACGATTTTGGGCGAATTTCTGAGCTTATTTAAGCTGAAGTCTATTCTGAAGACAAGGGTTACGAACTGGAGAGAGCAAAGTGCGATTTTGAGACCTAAAGACGGCTAGGATGGCGATTTCTTCAACCTTCTAGCAGTTCATGTATGTTTTGATTCCATTATTGATTATGCTATTTGTAATCTCGATTATGAGTAGCTAAATCTCTTAGAGATTAGGTCTGAGATGATTCTTTGTAACCCTAATTGAACCATGTTGCTGTGAAACTCTATTTATTGTGAATGACAATCTAGTTTTTATTCAATTCAATTGTTCTTAATGCTTTTTATATATTGACACCATATAAACATGATTTCGTGAGAACGAATGGCTACTGACCATAGCTTTCGACTTAGACTTGATTGAATTGTTCTAATAAACATGGTTAGTCTAGGAATGGATAATCGTTTATTAGTGATATTAGGTTAACGTACCTTAAACCTTCAAAGATTATTAGACCACCTAAGGAATTCGGGGCTTTAGTTTGAGAAGAGGGTCCTAACTCAAGGGATTGATTAGGACTATTTTGTTAACTATCGTGGAACTAGAGAATCATTCATAAGAATAGGTGCAGTATATCAATTAGGGGAACATAGAGGATTCGAAAGACCTGATCTCAGCTCTCTCTCCTTATCTTTTCCAAAACTATCTTTATTTTCTGTTTATTTAATTTTAGGCAATCAAAACTACTGCCTCGGGCACTAAAATAATTTACTCATCCTAGATATTAACCTTATTGCTAAATTGAGATTAACACAGTCCCTATGGATACGTACTTATAAATTTTATTACTTCGATAGTTTTAGTACACTTGTTAAAAGTTTATCAAGAACTAAACATATTTGCTAGATATTGTTTCTATTACTTCATCTAACATTACTAAATCATTTAGTAGATAAGCAAAGTGTATTTCATACGATTCAAGAAAACTTTGAAATTGTTCAAAGATTTTAACAATGAAGTAAAAGGAATAAGTTTGAAAAGTATAAGACTATACGAGTAAGTCGTGATGGTAAATGCTTGATTAATGAGTATAATGATTATTTATATCGCTTCATGTTTGACATGACTCGATCTAAAATAGTTTGATTATAACTCAAAGACTCTTGAAATTAATGAAATTACAGTTATTCTTCACCCACAACAAGTTCTAATTGAGTAATCATAAAGGCACCATATTAGATATGGAGGTAAGAGTACCTATTTTTGACTTTATGATAATTTGAGGTTATATGGTTTACTAGATAAACTAAACTGCAAATTAAATGAATGTATACTTGTGGAGGTTCCCTTAGGAAACTAGAGGATACTATTTTTACATCTTCCTAGACAAAAGTTGTTTGGCGCTAGAATTGGAGTATTCCTTTTCAAGGAGTATAGCTCTGCAAGAGCTATTGAGAGTGATGTAGAACTTGAATTAAGTCAAGTACCACAAAATACATGTTTCTCTAAGAATGGAACATGAACTGATTCAACAAAGGGTTGTTGGTAAATCGCTAGTTCGAGTAGCACATGATCTAGATGAGTTTGATATGTCATAACACTAGGATGAGAAACATGATTTTTACATGACTCAACAAGGTGATATGATGCTCATGGAAGATGAGAACCCAACTTACTAGAAGGTCGCTAATGGCCTGACTTTGAGACGTGGCTAGATGCCATGGGATCTTATAAAGAATCCATGTACGCAAACCATATATGGATATTGGTTATATCATCCAAATGAGTATGACTCATAAGATGAATGTGAGTTTTCTTAGAGAAAACTAGAAAACTTACATGGATGGTATTATGAATACCTTTAAGATGTGATTGATTGTAGAAGGTTTCATTCAATTCATGATGCATATGATGACGAAACCATTCCATCATCGTAATGCTTAAATCTAACGACCCCAATTCCCATTGTTGTATAATACATGTTCTAAAAGATGGATAATGAGGTTGTATTCCTTAATTGGAATAACCTTATATATGTATTTGATATATGTAGGATTTCGTTAATCCAAAGGATACTAGAAAGGTAGATGTATTATAAAATTCATTTATGAATTAGAGAAAACTTCTCGAAGTTTAATTTTTTTATTTTATTAACGAATTTTTATGAAAACTTTTATTAATAAAGAAATCTTGTGCACATAAGGAGATTAGTGGGAGCATTGATATTAGTTTTGTTGGGGTATGTGGATGACATTTTAGTCACGAAAATAATTTATCTACACATGTAAGACATGGTTAGAAAATTATTTTCAATATGTACCAAAATTGGTTATAGTGTTCGACACAAGAATACCTTCAAGAATATCCTTGGATGTCTTAAAGGACTATGGATTGTTTCTTGAACACATATGTAAGAAACATTGTAAATGAGTTACAATGATATTGACTGTCATATCGGTGTACAGTATATCCATATCGTAATTTGGAATAAATGTTATGCTAGGATATAACCTATGAAATTTGTAAAAGTACAAGCTTCAGATAGTTGTTGTTTTTATTACAGATGTCAAATATATATGATTTGGATTGTTCAGCTCATAACTGAGTGAAAACATGTGTTTCATGCGTTGCGGATTCCATTGATCTCGTCTGAGGTAAAATTGGTTTAAATCTTGCGAGCAATGAAAACTTGATCTCACCATTGATCCAAATGTATCCTTTGACAGTTCAATTTCTTTTCGATAGAAGATCGAAAGTGGAAATTGAAAGAATTATAACCTACCAACATAGGAAGGAGTTCCTTATCTACTAGTAGAGTATCTTGCCCATATTGTGCTTGATGCTAACACTTGACCAAAAGATATTGAGTTAATATTTGATTGGCTTTTAGTGCTAGTGGGAGATTGTTGGAGTAAGCCCTAATAGCCAATTTATATTGATTGGGTTTGACTTTGTATCATGATATTGATATAAATATATATTGTGAATATATAAATAATAAGGAATTTCTTTATTGATTTTGTTTTGTTTCAAAATAATAAAGTCCCTAGAATAGTTAGTGTGTTTAATGGAGCATTAAGTATAACCTAATTGTGAGACCCCGTTAAACATAAGGAAACTATTCTTAAAGTATCCGTAGTCAAGCTTTATTGAGAAGTGGGATATCATTAAAGCATAGAGACTATTATGTGGATAGACTGATGATCACATCTCACAGATCATGGATAAAGAGTTATCAAGTCTGCACGTAGATATAAATATTAGGAGTAATATTTATATTTGATTGACCCACCATGAGAATACTACATAGTAAAAGTTATGAAAAATGTCATAAGATATTCTCATAGTGATAGTGGTGTATTCCACCCTTTGACCTGAAACCACTATGTACCCTAGATGTTGGAGTCGAGTGCTTTGTCACCATTCAAACGTTGTCTGTAACATGATGACTATAAAGTTGGTTGATGGGTACTCCACGAATCATGCTGAGGGACATGAGTGACCTAGATGGAATTTGCCCCTCTTACATAACAGGAGAAATGTCTACGGGCCCAATATTGAACTGGACAAGGATGACATACTATGCCTTGTGTTCAATATAGACAAGAGGGAAAAAGGGTAATTATACACACAAACATTATCATGGAAAAGGTTTCGTTAGATCACATGACATTCTTGTCACTTGGGTAGCAGTGATGTGTTGCTAGATACCGCTCACTGCTTATAATATTAAATATGTGATTTAATATTATTGTCAACGTTACGAGAACCTATAAGGACACACACAAAGGACAGATAGATGAAAGAAATAAATAAGTAAGACTTATTTATAAAATAATAAGTGAGATTTATTTATAAAATAATAAGTAGGACTTATTAGTAATTAAAAAATTAAATATGATTTATTATTTAATTTATGAAAAATAGAGAAACGCGGTGCACCGTAAGATACAGTGTACTTAAATGCTTGTCTTGCTGACCACACAAGTGATTCTATTAATAGAACCCTTGTGCTGAAGCATTACAGACTTTTTTTGAACACTTAACCTAATTCAAAAAAGTTGTGAAACCCTAGCCACCGCTCTCTAAACTTTGTTCTCTCTGAATCTTCGTTGGAATTGGCTAGCACCGGTCATCGGAGAAGTTCTGTTCGTGTGGACTGAGTAGAGGCATCGCTGCTTTGCTTTGCTCGTGATCAGAAAGATTTCTGCTACAAAGATTCTGCTCTTCAATAGGTAAGCACATGAATCTTAAAGTGTTTAAGTTTCTGTTTGATTTGTGATTAATGATTTACTCAAGATCCGTTTCAATGGGATTTCATCCGCAAAGAGGATTAAAATTTTGAAAAACCCCCTCTATAAATCCCTTCAAACACCCCATCCATCAAATGCCTAGCTTTTATAAAGGCCGATTGCGAGACGGAAATAATTTAATTCATCACATTTGAAAGCCTTGTCGCCAATACTTTGTAAAGAAGCTTATAAAAACTTCCCAAAAGTGAAATCGGAAGATATGCTTTTAGGGACATAGGAACACTCACCTTTGGGATAAGCGTCACAACGTAGGAAATAAAACTCTTGTGAAGCTTTTCATTTGCATTAAATTGATCAAACATTATCCTAACTTCGTGTTTCAAAAGATACCAAAATTCTTTGAAAAACGCAAAGTTGAATCCATCGGGGCCCGAACTTTTACTACCGTCACTATCCTTCACAACCCCTTCAATCACCCTGTTGTAAGTCCCTGAGGTGCAGGAGTTGCCTCCTGAATTCTAGCCATTCTTCGCGGGTTTGCCTCATTGAATTTGTAACACCCTATTTCTAATAAGCGGTAAAACGCGCGAATATAAAAACATATTCTAGAAATAGATGTTACGTCTTCGAATTCAAACATACATGCATAAAGATCATGTTGCATAACATAGCAGCGAAACATACATATAATTCTTAAACATCTTCAAATCTTAACATAATACAAATGTATTCTCAAAATCTCAATTAACAAGTACCAACTTAACTCCAAAATACATAGTCAAATAAAACAACATGCAAGAACTACCCTAGATCAGAGCCCTAATCTAGACACTTGCATAAAAAGAGGAACTCCACTCCTCGGCATCATCAAGCAAACAAACTAAGCATCTTGCACTCCATCTACCCGTCCATACAGAAAGGTAGGTGGTAAACCACTGAGGGTTAGCATTACATCATCATAATCCATATAAGATTAAACAAGAACATTGGAAATGAAAGATATATTCAAGAACAAAGGACAACAAATCATACATGTATTCACAAGTATTCACCACACTTATATCATTCAATATCATCATTCCAAGTTCGTATCAACAAGTGTATCATACACGTATCACATATACATAACCATCCCTCCTAGAACACTAGCATCACATGATTATTATCCCCCATCACTTACATTTCAAGCTATCACATTATTAACATGGTATAGCAAGTATATCCAATTTCTAAACAAATCATTGACATAAGTTCATCAATTATCAATCAATGAAAGGATTACTCACCTTATTCTCCACTTAGCATACTTAATTCAAAGGTACAATTCATCATTTCAAAGTTATAAGCAAGCAATCATCATTATCAAAGAAATCACCACATCTTATATAGATATACAATTCTCACCTCATCATTATTATCAAATTAATTATCATCAAATAGGTTCACCAAGTGTATAAGCACAACAATTAAGACATGCAATTAGAGTATGATTCATTTACTCACAACCATCAATAAAATCCACCAATGTACATATACACCAATCCACATAATCACAACATTCACCAAATTTCACAATTTACACAAATTTACCAAGTCACATATTCAATTATGACACGACTCATCAATTATTCAAATGCATGCAATGTTCTAGACTCTTCTAGATGCATGTGGTACCATATCACCTCAAGGTCGTCACCTTCGATGCAACAAAAACATCGTAATCACCTCAATTGGATATAAAATCCGCCACCATCAGTCATGAATGCATGAACATATGACTCGACTCAATTCATATGTTCACACAAACAATAATCACCTCACCATCACCATCATTTTGCATACATGCATTCACCAACAAGATCACCATCAATATTAGCATGTATGAATTCACCACCAACAATCAACATTTAACATGTTCAACAAACAACATAACATAAACATGTTCATCACCATTCAATTAGTATATATGCATCGACAACAGTTCACCACCACTTGACATATATACAATCACCAACAACATCCATAATTCAATCAACATATAGTTGTCACATATATATATATCATCAATCATCTCCACATAAATCAACATATAGTTGCCACGTTTCCACATAATTCCTTACAATCCAAATAAAGGAACAAATACAACATATGATCACAAACATCATATTCATCACTCAACAACCATTCATACATCATCTCATAATCATATTAACCTATTCATAAAAAGGTTGATAAGCAATAGGCTCTCAAAAATCATTTTTAATCAAATTCATCTCTCAAAGTCAAAATATTTCAAGTAATTGAGCATTTAAGTCAAAACCAAGTAAACAAGCTCAATTGCCTATGCCATGTGTTCTCACAAGTCACATATATGTGCAGTAGAGGTTACATAAGCATTTCATCGGCCAAATACGATGAATTCATGAAAAACTCAAATTTCGTCTCACTTTATCACTTTTCACAAAAATTCTCATTTTCAAAGCAAAACAAGTTCAAACTTAATGAAACCAATCACAACCAATTTTAGAAATCATATGAACAATATACAACTTTAATCCCACCTCAAACACCTGAGAAAAACGAGTTTTCGGAAAAATCGACGTTTGGACCGTTTTTATAAAAGTTAGACGATTTTCACAAATTCAAGTCCAAACTAATTCAAATCATGTTCCAGTAGGGTAAAGGGTGAAAACAGTAGTTAAAAATGTTGAAAGAAGCATATTAGAAAGTTCGGATTGGTCCCCAAATACCCGAAACAACAAAAACGGGGTTTGCTGTTTCTGCGAATCTTGCCCGGCACGCCAATGTCGCCATGGCGGGAAATGCACAGAACAGCAACCCTGTTCTGGTGTCTTCCCCTTACGGGAATCCACTATTTTCAACCCCAAATCCCCAATTTTGATTTCCTTGACCCCAAATTTGTCCCAAAAGTTTGTCTATACATTTATAAGCATAAAAAGGCACTCAAATCCATATGAAACTTGAATCAAACCATCATTCTATCACAAATCATCAACCAACCCATTTTTCATAAAACTTCCGAAAACAACTCAAATTCATACCATAACTCTATAATTATGATTACCCAATGTTTCAATCATCAATAACACATGTTAAAACAACAACAACAACATTTGCACATGCATTCATGCACAATTCAACACAACAACTTCATTTCTCATCAAATTTGCTCAAGAACACAAAATACCACCAATTATGCATTTCAACATGTTAATTCACATACTAACATACAATTATCATATAGATAATGTTCTCAAACATAACAACAACAATCATGCACGAATTTTCAACAATTAAATTCAATTCATCAATTTCACAAAAATTGGTAAAAAGGATAGATTATGAAATTATGAGTGAAGCCTAACCCTCTTACCTCTAGCACCAAGATTCTCTAACCCAAGCTTCAATTTAGCTCCTAGATGATGAATCCCCTCTTTTAGCTCTAGCCCTTGTTCTTGTTCTCTTCTCTATCCTCTAACTCTTCTCTTCTCAATCGAAAAATGTTGTAAAACCCTATCTCTCCACTAACATTAGTTTATATAGGCTCCCTTAATTGGGCTTAACTCACCACACCTTAATGGGCCTAACCCATTTCTATTCTAACACCCAAAAATGGTTTAACTCACTTAACGGTAAAACATCACACTAACGGTCACTTACCGGTAAATAAAATAATTACTACACCCTCTCTAGTAACTTGGTGAAATAATAACTCTCACTAAGTACTAAAAATAATCCTCAACCAAATTACAAAATTACCCCCACTCTCAAAATGACCAAAATGCCCCCAAGTCCAAAATGACTAAAATACCCCACTAACACCGAATTCTACAATTCCCAACCAAAAATACACAGAGGCAAATAATCACACATGAGCACATATAATACACACAAATAAATAATAAAATAAAACTAGCGAAAATTGGGCTGTTACAGAATTCATGGGTGAAGCTCATAGCCTCAGCAGCCAGACTGGAGGGGTCCAGAGGAGTACCTTTGAATACATCAGCATTTCTACCTGCCCAGAATTTCCACAACAAAATACAGAAAAACTGCACCCCTAGGCTATCTTGGTAGGTGAGCCACTTTAGGAGCCAGTCATGTATATCAATATCCCTTGGGGCGTGACATCCCATGTGAGAGGCAAAAAGAGAAAGCCTAAACAGTTCACAATTCATAAACAGATGTTTTGCTGATTCAACATCATTGTTACAAAGGGGACACATGATATCAAGGGTGATACCTTTATTATGGAGGTTTTCCCGAGTTGGTAGAATATCTTTTGCAAGGCGCCACATGAAGTTTCTGACTTTGTTGGGAACCGGTGCTCTCCAGATTTCCTTCCACAGTTTGCTCCTTTGAGGGTTTGAGGGACCTGGTTGCATTCTTGTTTTCTCATCACAGAGGGAGTGGTAGGCTGACCTGATAGAGTACTCGACATTCTTCTCCTAGTGCCAAATCAACTTATTAGGGGAAAGTGAGAGGGAGATGCTGTAGATTTGTTGCGCTACACTTCTGTCAAAGCAGGCTGATATCAGTTCCCTGTTCCACTGCCTGGACTCCTCATCAATCAAATCTGAGACCAATGCATCTGGAGGTAGAGGCAAATCATAATTGTTGTGTGTTAAGGTCTGCAAATCACATGTCTCCCACTCCCAATTTTCAAAAGGCCCCCTTTATCAACCAACTCACGAGCACTGATAATACTTTTCCACGCATAACTCGGCTGATAACCTTCCTTTGTAGTTAAAAAATTACCATTTGGATAATATCTGCTCTTGAAGACTTTTTCTAATAGAGATGAGCCACCAGATGCAAGCCTCCATCAATGTTTTCCTAGCAAGGCCTTATTGAATTCACCCATGCCTCCAAAGCCCATACCACCATCAGCTTTAGCTTTGGAAAGTCTCTCCCAACTCATCCAATGGATTTTCCTTTGCTCAGAATTCGCCCCCCACCAAAACTTTGCAAGCATTGAGTCAATATCTTTGCAACAACCCACAGGAATCCGGTAGCAGTTGAGAATGTAATTAGGGATGGCTTGTGCTACCGCTTTAATGAGAGTCTCCTTCCCTGCTCTTGATAGAAACCATTCCTTCCATCCCTTAACTTTCTTCCAAACTCGGTCCATGACAACGGAGAATATTACCTTTTTTGATCTTCCAAAAGGAATAGGAAAACCAAGGTATCTAGACTGTGTCTCTACTGCCTTTGCTCCCATCATGTTGCAGATCGTATTTTTAACTTCTAAATGCACATTTCGGCTAAAGGAGGCCTCAAACTTGTCAAGGTTAACAACCTGTCCCAATGCATGTTGGTAGGTATCAAGGATGTTGAGAATTTTGGATGTTTCATTAGGAGTAGCTCTAGAGAAGAGAAGACTATCATCCACAAAGAACAAATCAGATATTTGAGGGGCTGATCTTGCTACCTTTAATCCATGAATCTCTTTTGATGCAGCTGCCTTATGTATTAAACCTGAAAGGACATCAGCACACACAATAAATAAGTAAGGTGAGAGTGGATCGCCTTGCCTCAAACCTCTTCCTGGCTTAAAAGATTTGCTAGGCTGATCATTTATGAGAATCTGGTAGGACACAAATGAAATACACCGTAAGATCATATCAGCCATCTTCCCTGGATATCCCATAGAGATGAGGGCTTGATACACAAAAGGCCACACAACACGATCATAGGCCTTTGACATATCCAGCTTGAGAGCCATAACACCCTTCTTTCCCCTCCTCTTCTACTTTAACCAATGGAAGCACTCCATAGCTATGAGAGCATTATCGGTGATCAACCTTCCTTGGACAAAGGCGCTTTGTTCTATATCAATGACATCACCCAGAGTGTGTTTCAGCCTATTAGAAATCACTTTGGTCACTATCTTCATTACCACATTGCAGAGACTTATAGGCCTGAAGTCCTTTGGGGTGAAGGGTTCTTACATTTGGGGATAAGCACCGAGAAAGTTTTGTTGATGTCATGGGGCTGGTCATTATTGTTCAAAATATTAAGGGCCAAGTTCTGAACCTCTCTCCCCACAATGTGCCAAAACTTTTGGAAGAACAAAGCGGGCAGTCCATCCGGACCTAGGGACTTTAGAGGATGCATCTGGTTTATAGCTTCAGTGATCTCCTCCCGAGTAAATTCCCTATCACACCAACTCTTGTGTTCATCAGAGAGCTTTCCTTTTACCACATCATAGGTTGCTTTTATATTTGACGGATTAGAAGTTGAGAAAAGGTCATCAAAGTAGCTTATGAGCACTCTTTCAATCTATTCCTCTCCTTTCCACCAAACTTCATCTTCATCCCTTAGCTTGCTGATGTTATTTACCAAGGCCCTTTGAGTAGCTTTGTTGTGGAAAAACTTCGTGTTGCGATCACCATCTTTGAGCCAAACCGCCCTACTTCTCTGCCTTCACATGGTTTCTTGCCGCTTGAGAAGCTCCCCATATTCCTTTTCCAGAGACTTATAGCGCCTATGGTTTTCCATAGAATCAGCCCACAAGGATGGGTCCTTAAGCCTTTCCTCAATTCTAGAAATTTCGTTTGTAATCTCCCCAAGGCTATGGTCTCCAAAAGCACCCCCCAACTGTTTTAAACTGTCAATTTTCTGCACACAGTTACTGGAATTGCGCCCCCAACTATGACGAATGAAGTCCTCACATTTCACAAAGCGGAATAATCGCTTTTTCCTTTTATCACTTTGAGGAGTATGTTCCAGCGAAATAAGGATAGCTGCGTGGTCAGAACCAAATCTTGGTAGGTGAGACACTTTGATTGGGGAGAAACAATTGATAAATTCATCATTTGCAAGGGCCCTATCGAGTCTGCATTGAATATTATCCTCCTCTTCACGCCCATTGGACCAAGTAAACTTGTACCCCTCAAACCCAAGATCAGTAAGGTTCCAATCTGTCACAATTTGTCTACCATATGATAGCTGCATTTGACTTCTAACATTGCCTCCTTTTTTCTCTTGAGAATCTAAAATATCATTTAGATCCCCACAACAAATCCATCTGCCATTAGACTGTCTTGCCAAAGAGTCTATAAGTTGCCAAGTCTTCCTTTTGTGCTGTTCTTCTGGGAAACCATACACACAAGATAGCCTCCACAGCTCGCCAGTTTCGTCATCATCACATTCCCCATGAATATGATTCAGGGACTAGGAACTAGTAGAGAACTGAACATGCTCCATCCACATCAGAGATAAGCCTCCAACTCTTTCACGACCAGTACCACTACAGTCCACAGACAGGCAATTTTTGAACCACATCCTACTTCTAATACCTTCAACTTCACTAGCTTTTAGTCTTGTCTCCATT
The DNA here is from genome assembly GCF_051527215.1 of Medicago sativa. NCBI lineage: Eukaryota > Viridiplantae > Streptophyta > Magnoliopsida > Fabales > Fabaceae > Medicago > Medicago sativa. The sequence goes on from NC_140749.1 coordinate 53,912,874, forward strand.
AAGAAGACTAGTTGGGGGTTTTCAATACGAACGAGCCTCAACAAGGCTCGAACTGCCTGGGGACTCCCTAACCCCCGACAGTTCCAACTAAGGATTTTCATGGCTCTTGGTGGTGTTGGTCATCCAACACCACCTTTTCTGAGGGCTCCACCTGATCCACCATTGTAGCATCCCCTTTTGTTCTTTTGTCCATTCCCCATCCTATCTCCATATTTCCTTCAATCACCATAATATCCACCAAAGATCGCTTCCCCAACTCTTGGATCACTTACTTAGCAGACTGGTTCTTTCTGGGCTTTGAAGTTTTTTGTCTCACCCACTTCTTAGTTTTCCCCTCCTTAGCCTTGTCACCATCAGCTTCTTGTTTTGAGAGTGAGGAAATAGAAATAGCCCCTAGGGATTCTGCCACTCCCTCTACCACTTGTTGTGCGTTGTGTCCTGTACTGACCCCTGTCCTTGCAGCATCACTTTGCTCTCTAGTAGTTAGTTGTTTCAGGGGAAAATCATCATTAGGGATTCTCTGCTGCTCAACTTCTTACCCCCTTTCCTTCATGACTTCTAAGTTTTGGACCTTGCTGTTGCTATGTGAGGGAAAAAGCTTTTTGCTGCAGGCACTGAAGCTGGAATCTTTGGTCGCTTCGTACATGACTTTTGGAAGAGGGGATGCCCTAAGCCATGGTCCGTAAGCTTGGTCTTTCTCTTCTAAATCACTGAAGCCATCTCCATCTGGATCTTCCACCTCCTCACAATCGCGTATCTGGTGGCCAATCCTTCCACAGGCAAAACAGAAGTTTGGCAACCTTTCATATTTGTAATGTACCCAGATATCTTTCCCCTAGAAGTGGAGCTTCGATCCCCTTTTGAGTGGTTTGGTGAGATTAATCGAGGCCCTTAGTCTCATAAACTTCCCCATCCTGTTCACTTCTTTCATGTCCATCTCCTCATCATAACCCCCCAGGCTATTTCCCAACTTCTTTGCAATACCCTCAGATCTGAATTTCAATGGCAGATTATACACTCGAACCCAGAAAGAGGCTTTGTCCATGGCAAGCTCAGAAGGTTGTTCGTTTCCAGAGATCCTATTGAGGATGAGCAAATTCCTGTCAAAACTCCAAGGCCCATTCTTCCGCACTTGCTCAGCTTCCCTCTTTGATACAAACTTGAACAGGAACAGGTTTTTGTTGAGGTCTTGAATTTTGATCTGGTTTCGTGACCGCCATGCTTGGATCATTGTTTGCTTAAAGGCTCTAATGTTGAAAGGGCTTTCAGTCCATAGTTTCCCGACCAAAGTGCGTGAGAAACTTTCATCATCTTTGCAAATCTCCTCTTCTTCGACCGGTATTGCTTCATCGTCTTCATCAATTGGTTGTTTTGATTTGCGCCGCTCCATAGTACACAGCAAAATCGGTGTTTGAAAGAAGAGTTTTTGTGACCACTCTGTCTTATTGAATGGTGAGAAAATTGGTCCAATTGTTCGAGGGCACGGCCTCAGGCAAGGTGATCCGTTATCACCTTATCTTTTCATAATCTGCGTTGAAGGGCCCTCCTCGCTTATTCGTCAAGCGGAAGGCAACAGTACCATAAGTGGAGCAAAGATTTGTAAGAATGCACCTATTATATCCCATCTCCTGTTTGCGAACGTTTTATTCCTTTTCTTCAAAGCTAAAAGTGGTTAAGCTCATGCTATGAAAAATATACTAGAAATGTATGAAAGTGCTTCTGGCCAGTCTGTAAACTTTCAGAAGTCCGAAGTTTTCTATAGCAGGAACATGGATAATGCAGTCAAGGCTTCTATTTCTAACATTTGAGGAGTTCAACAGGTTATGGTAACATGCAAATACCTTGGTGTCCCTTCTATGTTTGGAAGAAGTCGCACTTCGACTTTCAAATTTGTGAAGGAAAGAGTCTGGAAGAAAATTAACTCGTGGAGCAGCAATTGTGTGTCACAAGCTGGACGAGAAACACTAATCAAATCTGTTTTGCAATCAATACCTTCGTACATTAAGAGTATTTTTGCTATCCCTAAATCCATTATTGTTGATATTGAGAAAATGCTGAATTCATTACGGTGGGGTCATAACAAAGGGAACACCAAAGGAATAAATTGGATGTCATGGGAAATGCTTAGCATTCACAAAAAGGAAGGGGGTCTTGGTTTTAAAAATCTCTGCGCTTTTAATGAGGCTATGCTTGGAAAACAAGCTTGGAAATTTATGACGGAACTGCACAACATTGTTACCCGACTGTTCAAAGCGAAATACTTTAACCAGCGTGATTTCTTGGATTTTAAGATTGGTCATAATCCTAGCTATCTATGGCGCAGCATTTGGGGGAGGGGGGCAAAAGAGTTGTTAGCGAAGGATACAAATGTTGCATTGGTCCAGGCAGTGGTATTTGTGTTTGGGATCAACGATGGCTAGTGGATGGTGGTCTTTTGCAGAAGCCTGAGAGTCTACCCGAAGTTTTCAAAGAGCTTACTGTATCAGATCTATTCATATCTCAGACTCGGTTTTGGAATGCTGGTTTATTGAGGAACCTTGTTGGCAACGAAGATACTGATCGTATCCTGAATAGTCCTATTTTTGAACCTAATCAGCATGATAGAAGAGTGTGTAAGTTAGAAACAAATGGTATCTATTCCGTTAGAAGTGGTATCATATCAGTCTCAGTCAACATTTGGATTTGAGTGCTCATCATTGTGATGGAAATTGGGAACTACTTTGGAATCTTAAGGTGCCTCCTAAAGTGAAGACTTTTCTTTGGAGATTGTGCATAAATGCTCTTCCAATTAGAGTCCAACTTCAAGACAGAGGGGTAAATTGCACAAAAACACATGCTTTATGCGAGAATGAGGATGAAGATAGTTTGCATCTATTTTTTTATTGCACAAAGAGTAGGTAGTGCTGGCAACAGTTAGGGTTGTGGAGCAAAATTCAACCAAAGGCTCAATTAAATATCAGTTTTGGGGTCATTATGTTTGAAATTCTACTGATGCTTGATCTGAGTCAACAAGTCACTTTGGCCCGTGTTATGTGGTCTATTTGAAAATAGAGAAATGATTGTATTTGGAGGAATGAAGTCATGACTAGTGCAGTAGTTCGTGACAGAGGTCTTAATCTTCTAACTGGATGGCAAAAAGCGCAAGAAAACCGTAATAGAGCGGGTGTATAACAACAACGTATTGACGACACAGTATGGAGAAATCCAGATGCAGGTCATTTCAAATGCAATGTGGATGTTGCGTTCTTCAAAGAAAGCAACCAGGTTGGTATAGGGATATGCATCAGAGATGATCACGGGAGGTTAGTGAAAGCCAGAACTAGTTGGTCAGCGCCACACTTAGATGTTTCCGAGGGAGAAGCTATTGGTCTTTTATATGCTATCAGATGGGTAAAGGAGCATAATCTTAATGTCATTTTTGAGCTCGATTCTAAAAGGGTAGTAGATAGTTTCCATAGCACTATAAATGATATATATGATTTAGGAGCTATTATAATAGAATGTAGGAATAATTTCTCATCCTTTTTCACAAATTCAAGAGTAGAGTTTATTAGGAGACAAGCAAATGAGGTTGCTCATACACTCGCTGGGGCGGCCACATTTTATGCTAGTATCCACCAGTTCACTGTATTATCTGATTATATTCAAGTTGTTCTTATTAATGAAATGATATAGTTATTTTCCGTGAAAAAAAAAGTCTACCTGCTCGAAACTGACATTAATTATGATTTTTTTTTTTATGGAATATTAAGAATTAAACAATAAATATACTAAAAACAAATGCACATAAATACACATGTTTCTTTCTAAGTACATTCATCATTACTTGAGTGTTTATAAAAATACCAACCTAGCAAGCCTTCTAAAGAAAATGAGATTAAAAAGATACAAATACGGCGATCTATTAGAAGATATGCTTAAACATAATAAAACTATGATCAATGCTTTTTATGGTGCTCCTCCGGTGGCTTCACAATGAGAATAGGTGCTTTTGCATGATGTGCACAATAGTCGCTTACACTTCCAAGAAATGCTCTACACCAAATATATATATAAAAAAAAAAAAAAAAGGGTAATCCATCACCAAAATGAAACCAAGATTAATACTCTTTCCGTTTCAAAATGAATGTCGTTTAAGGTTGTTACACATATATTAAGAAATGCAATAAAGTTGTCTAAAGACATGACACTTTTACTAAAATAGTCTTGTTACATATTGGTGGATTTTCCATTATGATATTTTGGAAGTTGTGTTCATAATAATAATTTAAAGGTAAGATTGGAAAAAAGGTAATTAATAATACATTGAAAAGTGAGAATGACATTCATTTTAAAACAAATTATTTGTGATAAAATAACACTCATTTTAAAACTGAGGGAGTACTAAGTTTGTTAGTACTTCAATATAGAAAATATGTCAATTGCAATGTGTTTTACAAAACACTAACCTTTTGAGTGTGCCCAGGCCACGGCTACCCATGATTAAGAGATCAACTTGCATTTGTTCTGAAGCCTGACAAATCATTTCCCTTGGGTCTCCATTGAGAATTACACTTTCTGCTTTGACCTGCAATTCCATTAATGAACATTTTCACCAGATTTGGCTAGATAAAACATTTTCGCCAGATTTGGCTAGATAATTTGGACTCCTACACAAATGATAAAAATTAAAAGATGGAGTAAATGATATAATTAAATTATTTCTCTTTTTTTATTTATATATGTTTGTGCCCAAATTTTTTTGCTTTTTTTACAAATATTATATTTGATTATGAATTGTGCTTAGTCAAGTATTTCTCATTTCCCCTAAAAAATAGTATTTCTCATATATGTCTTGCCTTGGGTGGGTTCACTTCTTAAGTGGGATGAATCAATTAATTAGAAAAGGAGAAGACTAATAAAAGAACAAGGTATGATTTGTGTTTTAGGGAGGGACCTAATGCAACTAGAAAAATAGTCAACTGTTTTCAATTTTGAAAAACTTAATGGGATGGGTGGGTGTGATTTTGAAAAGGGTTAAAATTGATATTTTCAATGGTTTGGTGGAATTATTTGATAGGGTATAGGGTAATTGTTTTGACAACTAATAGGTCAGAAATTACACCCTTTGTAGATCAATTACCCATTATCTGCTTTGACCAAGAAAAACAAAGCGTGTAATGGGTGTAATTGATGAAAATAAGGGAATAGCAAATTCGTATATTCAATTCATTGGAATTTCTAACATTTAAAATTTTTAAAGAATAAAAATTTTAAATTTGGAATTCTTAAAAAATAATCTGGGACATTTGTTAACAAAACCCTTTGATAAAATCCAAACTCAAATTTCTTGAGCACCTCAAAACATATTAACCACTTGAAGTGATCCATTTAATTTAATTTAATTTAATTTCAATTGTATTGAATTAAGTGATATTGAATATTTTTAAGATAATGACATTAAATAAGATAAATAAAGTGAAAATATTTTTTATTGTATCTGAGTAGAGGAAAGCGAAATTAGGAATACACTTACCTGCTTATCCTTGCACATTTGCAAAGCCCGCGAAAGAATAACTGCTGATCTTTCTTGCTGGCCTTTCTTCACTGAATCCACAACCACAGATGCTGGATAAAAAGCTGTTGAAGTGATAAAATAGTGAGGATAGAATTAGACATAAATTTTATTTGTTCAGTCTCAAAATTTCACTTCTCTAGTTTTATATAATAGTTCTATAATGATAGATATTAAAAGAAAATGTCCAAAAGTCTCAATTCAACGTGCAAAAATATCAAAATTGCTTGGTCGGAGAATGTGATCCGGGTCAAAACCCTGACTCCTCCACTTATTTGCGTCGTGGTCATTTCGTCTATCTTCTAAAGAAAGATATTCAAAGGAGATAAGGAGAGAGTAAAAGATACGAACCACCACCACCTGGTCCAATAGGGTGCATATAATTGTGGAAAATGGGTTCAACATGAACAAGAAACACCATTCCCTCATTTTCAGATGATGTTCCTTCCATGGCAGTCATAAAGTTGAAGAGATTATCAAGGGCCCACTTAAGAGCATAAAAGCTTCCATCACTCTCATCTATTGCCACCATCACCTTCATCTTCATCCTTCTCTTTTCTTCTGCACCTCCCCTCACTTGATCAACACTTCCACCTATTTCCTCCATCACCCTTTTCTTTTGCTAGAATAGAAATGAGAGATGCAAATGGCGTTTTATAGTGAGTGGAAAACAAAGATTTTTTTTTTTTTGAAATAAATTTATTCTATTGAAATGGAAGTTTAAAGTTTTCTTGTTTTCTTTTCTGAAAGTTGTTTCAAACATATCTTAACTTCTAGTTGCAGTTAAAGTCTTTGTGGGCCAGGTGCAGTGATTGGATATTTTATACTCCACAAAATATCTATCGTAAACATATCTTAAAGATCTTCGTCTTTTTCGGTGGTCACTTTAATTAAATGAGCTAGGGTTGATACTTGGCAGTACCAGCTACAATATTCTTGCATGACAAGTGAATACGTGTAAGCCTCGCATGTATATCACCCAATGGCTTCATGCACAAATGAACAAATATAAATGGAAAAATCTACTCTACATCCAAAAATTTAAGTGTCTTGATACACCAAATCATTAAATTATTAGTCAAATGAGTTATTTTTTGAAGAAAAAAATTTATTTTCTATCACCTATAACTACAATATCTAAATCTTATTTACTAAAAACGTCGATGAAATAAAATACATTTATTCTGAATTTTTTATTACTCATAATAGATAATTTTGATTATTTTTTACAATTAAATTTAAAAAAATTTAGAATGATTTTCATAAATAATGAAATGATATTTTTTTCTTATTAAATGATATTTTCTAAAATATAAATATCAACAAATAGCTCTTTATTTCATAAAAATGATAGTTAATTTGCATATTTTTAAAGCAAGAGTATCGATACACCTTAATTTATGAGTGTACCATAGAAGTTCCCTAAATAAATTAGTTTAATGCTTAGATATGAGTCAAAAATTGCAAAGATATTTGATATATTGTTATGCTGGTTTGAATCTGAAATTTTCCACCCAACGTATTTTGTAAGTGAGAATTTCATTAATAAATTCTATAGAATAAAACAAAAATTGAGTTTAATAGTTACACCGTCTCATGATCCAACGAATCGAGGCATCTTTAAATAGAGGCAAGCTCTGACTCATCTACTACCTCAGTTCCTTTTTAATTGTCACTTTTTGACATTTTACACCAACCAAGACAATTAATAATTGTTTCTACTTTTGATGCAATAAGTTATACTTTTACTATAATGACCTTATTAATTTAACATCTCATTTCATATATTTCTCTCTCCGCAATAAATGATAAAGGATAGTATTGGTAAAACAACATTCAATGATGCATTGAACTTTGAAAGTGACACTTAAATAAGAACAAAAATTTTCTCCAAAAAAGACACTTAAAAAGGAACGGAGGGAGTAGTAGATAACCTAAACCGCCTTACTTTTCTTGGCGAAGGGATGCTCCCCCATGAGTGTGGTCCTGTATTTTGTCGGGAAACTCGATGGAATCCTTGCTCTTGCTCGCCTAGCGAATACGCTATGACGCAAACTCCTTGTTTTTTTTTTTTTTTTTATCATTTTTGGCAAATGAGGTCAAAGCATGCATAATTAATGGAAAATATGTAACAACTCAATTGGCATAAACCTATAAATTTTTTGTATTTATAATAAATTGGGCTTTATTAATTACTTGTAAAATGAGTTAAACAAGTGTTATGGAAATTAAAATGATTTTGGCACTTACCACTAATGGATATGTTTGGTTCACCAAGATCGAACCTCAGAACAACCATGCATGATATGTGAGAGCCATATTCTCTATATTTAATCAACAGTTTCAGTACATTGATCAAGTTAGACACTACCTTGTGATTTTTGTTCATATTATTTTGATAAGGTTAAATCATCCAAGGACATTTAAAAAAATCATGGCATGCATAGGGGAATCCAGTGAAAAATGTACGTCATCTTGCGAGAGCACAACTAACTTTGACTCATCCATAATCTTTTTGAACAAACTAATCCATAATCTTGTTTGTGTTTAATTTATTATCAACTTCTTCTTCTGTTGTTGTTGTTTGGTTATGTTTCTTTTGTTGAATTTGATTTAATGTAGTGTTAATCATATTATTCATGCATTCAAGTTCCCAAAGCGTCCGAAATCTAATATTTAAACACAAAATGCACGCTCTGAATTCTAAACAAGTTCATTTGTTTAATATTTAAGGAAGCAGGACGAATGGAGGGTGGGGAAAGAGTTTCAGTTAATAGTTGCATCTAACTTCATTTAAAAAATGACAATTTTCTTATACAACCGACAACATATCCACGTTATTGTGAACTAACTGAAAGATGGGCACTAACATGTTGGTCTAACCACACTTCAACTCGCTTAACTGTATATATGTATCAATTTTAACATATACCATATTCAAATATTTTTGGAAAATAAGATAAAAATAAGCCCACTTTATAGGTTAAAATGGTGTTCCTTTTGTACTAAAGGTCCTTATATCATTATTCGATTTTAATATTATTTAATTTCTAATTTAAAAATATTATTGATTTTTTGTCGGACCTAAGAACTAGGATGATGTTCTGAACAAAGAAGCTTTGATTTCAAAGCTTTGGTATGAAGATGGTCAACAAAAGTCAAAGGTTTGAACGAGTATTCATCAAGTTGTGAAGCCAAAGCTCTGATCTAAAGGATTAAATCAACGGTCAACGCTATGATCAACATCGGATCCAGTTTTGTCTACTTCTAAACAAATGTCACTTTATATGGGACGTTAGTACATTTTGTCCTTAGTGAATTAAAAGAAGACACATTGTAGAAATGGACAAACCTTTGTGAAAGATAAAATGGATGCAAAAAAACATTCCGAAAGAAGCAAAGGAATTCTGAAGTACTATTCAATAAAATTATCCTTAAGAGACAAAGATTTAAAATCAGAAGAAAACTTCTTAAGGAAGCTTGGTGCATTGGCCCTCTTTTCCAACAACGACTTTATTCAAATCACATATAAAAAGATCTTGGATGTTTGAGTAAAAATAGAGAGAACTATACACCAAGAATTTCTTAAGTGTTAAGAAAAATTCTTAAGATACAAAATCATTTGTATTATGCTTAATCTAGTTTACCAATCTTTGAATTTGAAGTGCAAACAAACATCAAATTACTGTGAACTCTTAATACTGTTGGATTGAAGGAAGTCCTCAAGAAGAGGTAGGAAGTTTTAGACGTGGTGTCTAAGTACTTTGTAATCAAGTTTGATTATAGTGAAAAAAAAATCTCTCGAGTGTGGGGGGACTAGGCGTAACCTTGAATTATAGGGTGAACCATAATAAATATGTGTTTATTTTTCTCTTCCTTTGTTGCTTTCTTTTCATATCCTCTTATTTGTTTTAACTTAGAAAAGATTTTTAGAAAAATCCAACACAATTCAAACACCCCTTTCTTGTGTTTCTCTCACCTTCATTCTTCTCAAGTGAATAGGGGTGGTGTAGCTGCACACACTTTGATGATCAAGTCAGAAAGCGTCATGGGTGATTAGGTATGTCATACCCCAATTTTTGACCTAAGGCCCTACATTCATACGCCGTTTGACTCTGATTAAGCCTTCGACTTTTCGGTGAAAATTTCGGCAGAGAGGCATTTTAAAATACCTCATGTTTGGTTCCGAATCGGACCCTCTTCTTTTTTTATTTAATATTTATTTCCATCTTCCTTTTAAACGTTTTAATTAATTTTTGACTTTAATCTTTTAATTTTTTATTTTAATTTTTAATCTTTAGTTTAATTGGTCATTATTCTCTTTGTATATATTTTATTACTTTTCTATTATTATTATTATTATTGTTATTTGTCCAAAATCGTGTCAATGAGTCTGACAAGTCCAAACTTGTTCACATCCAAAGTTTGTTCATATCCCGAAACAGTCCAAAGTTTACAGACTGTTCACATGAAAACATTTATCAATCCAGGTCCAAGTTCATAGGCGTGTATCAGTTTCATCCCAAACAGAAGCACAATTTTTGTACTACTTCTCAACGAACCCTAAATCTTTTCAAATATAGGGTAATTTGAACTTTTTTCCCCTTTTCTAAAAAATTTAAATGTTCAGTCGTGAAATAAAAAGTGAGTCAAACGCTAATCAAATAGCCTTGACCTCCGAAAAATGACGCGACAGAATTGGCGACTTCACTGGGGACCCCCTAAGAGGGTTAAGCCTAACTTGGATTTATTTAATTCTTTTTGCTATAACTTGCTTAAAAAACAAAAAAAATAATAAAAGATGGAAATAAGTGTATATATGTTTTTTTCCTTCCTCTTTCTTTCTTCTTTTAACGTGAGTGGTGAGATAAGTCCTAACCCGGACTTGAGAGAAATATAAGATAGGACGGGGTATAATCATAGTGCCATACCAAGAGCATTCTTGGACCATGTGTACATGTGATAACCCTACTCGGTGAAGGCCTCACGGAAGGTAATACTCTTGTTGTCATGAGCATTCTTCTCAACATTATTACCTTCAATGTGAGTGTCCCGCGAAGCCGTGGACCTTAGTTATCCTTAACCCATCTTGGCCTTTTTAGGACGTAGTGCGGTGGCTAAACCAAGAGCATTCTTGACTTTAGTTAATACGCGATACTACACTGAAACTAGACTACCTTATGAATGTTATTGGACTAGGAGCATTCCTATACACCAATATATTCACAAGGGGGTTGCAGTTTGGGAACTTGGTAGAACCTTTGTTACAAAGTGCAAGTGAAACCATAGTCCTTACCAAATGGCGTACATACCCTTGACTCCATCATCATGGACCTTAAACCTCAACGATAGCAAGGGTATGAGAGATCAATTAGTGAAAGCTTTCCATACCATCCGCAGGAAAAACAGCAATCAATTAGGGGATAAGTCGGACCTCACGTATGAAACCTATATGCAATGGGTTATCGATAGAGCTGCTGAGTATAGGATGCCTTACCCTCTACCGAGGCACTTGTCCTCAACTACCCCGGAACTACCTTTACCCTTACCCCCCAGTACCCAAGAGAAGTACCAGGAGAAAATGGTTGACTTAAATCGTGTGTGTGATACCTGGAAAAGGAAGTATGAGGAAGCTATGTCCAAAGTGGAGGATAAAGATGTGGAAATACTGCAGCACAAGCATGAGATCCTCAACAAAGAGCGACATTTGATCTAGAAAAATGCTCAGATCCAAGCTCAAAGTGCGAGGCTTGCACAATTTATCAGCAAGAAGGAGTGCATGGATTTCTTCGCAGGGGCGCACCCAGATTTCGAGGAGTAGTCTACTACAAGAGCTCAAGAGTTTCCCAGTTTTTTCACCACTTTATGTTATTTTCTAGCTTTTTGTGATGTACTTTGGAGCCTATCCCTTGGCTCAGTTTTGTTAAAAGAGAATTATCTTGTAATACTTTAATTAGTCATTAAAATTTTCAATTATGATGTTTACAAATTTGCCTTTATAAGCCCTTCGATAAAAAAAAATGTGTCTATTTTTGCATAACATCGTTCATCATTTTGCATTTCATAGTTTCAAATCCAAAGTCTCACACAAAATTTCTTTTCCATAAAAGGTCAATCCGTTCTAAAAGCGGTCCGACTGTTCTCGTCCAAAGCCAACTCGCACCTACAACACTCGTGCAAATAAAAAGAGTGAACGTATTAGTCTGAACAAGAGATCACAACACTCCAGGCCGAGTCAGAGAGACTGAGCACCCTGATGGTTTCACTGGTAGCTTCGCAGAATCAGCCGCAGTTCCAGCAAGGTCCCGAACGCCAACATCAACAGTAGCCTCAACAACAGGCTCCAAGGATGCAGTTTGACCCAATCCCAATGACGTATGTGGAGCTGCTTCCCATCTTGCTCATGAAGAACCTTGTCTAAACTAGAAAGCCTACTCGAGTGCCTAACGAGTAGCCGGTTTGGTATCAACCTGACCTCTCATGTACCTTCCATCAAGGAGTACTCGGCCATGACATCGAGCACTGTTTCTCTTTGAAGTTTGAAGTCCAGAAGCTAATTGAAGCCACTATTTTGATTTTCGAAGATTGAATTCAGATGTGCAAGTTAATCCACTGGCAGACTATATTGTGACACATGGAGTGGATAGCCGCAATTGGGACGCTTTTGATGTTCTTTCTACTACTTATCTGTTCAAATAATGCTTTAATTTGTTGTTTGCTGCTTTTCAAAAAAATCTTTTCGTCCCTGTAACACCCATACTAGACGTATCTAGAAAGTCTAGCACGTGCGTTTAATTTAGTACTGGATACATTAAAATATACAACATGAAAATTTCGAATGAATTTATATACAACAAAACGCGTTCGTTCAATAACAAATACAACATATCTTATCTATATAACTTAAGTACATCCTTGAAATCCATAATCTCCATGCTCCGGGTACGAACGAGCTCTTGCTGAAAATCCATCCGGCTATTACCTTGACGTCCACCTTGATATCTGAAACAAATAAGGATTGGGATGAGACATAATGTCTCAGTGAGTTCCCCTAAATCCTAGGCTATAGGCAACCTCAAGGGGAAACCTACGGTCACCACGTGTCTACATTACAACCTGACGGTTGATTATACGTGTGTGGGGACTTGCATACTTAGACGGTAGTGCATACTAGAGCCGTCATAGTTTTATCTTAACTTGTTATAGGCTTCACTTCCTATACGTGTCATGGCGGTCGAGGGGGAGTCTAAAACCGCATTGCCAAGAATACACTCTATGTATCAAGGCCTAAACATAACATAATCATGGCACGATTCTAAACCGGACGATTAGGAGAAACCTAAGATCGTCATCGGTATCATGTTCTTTACTTGTTCTATTCCATGCCTTGTACTTATCATGTAGCATCTAATGCTCTCATTCTTAAACATAAACTTGTATGGATTCACTCTTGCATAATCATGAACATAACATAATCATAATCATATCATACATAAACGTATCTAAGTTCATTAATTATTATGTTAGCGTTGAACAAACAATTATCTTGGTTCATTTTACGGATAGTCCCGGGTGGAGTAACCCCGAGATCAATCCCATACATGACCGATGTACGTACATCGGACTCCCTCGGTGTCGTGCGGGTCCCTTGCGGCTTAAACCGTTCCCCTTAGGTCGAGAACATCCCGTATCCCCCTGACGTGGATAACAAGAGACACGAGCACCTACGTCTTGTTAATTTCAGTGACATGCGGGTCCCTTACGGCTTGAATCGTTCCCCTTAGATCGAGAACCTCTTGTATCCCCCTGATGTGGATAGCAAGAGACATACCACCTACTTATGATAATCATAGTCTTGTCGTACGTATACTTAAACATATTCATACTTGCTTGCTTATTACCTCGGACCCTTGAGTCGATCCGATTAGCGGTAAACTTAAACTTGTTCATACTAGTACTTGATCATGGTGGAGAGATTATCTAATCAATCCTTGACTTAATATATATGCTATATTATCCTTGTTCATGTGCGAAGATAATAAACTTCGCGTCTTATCATTGTAGGAATCTTGCTAACTAGGTAGTTCTCGACAACTATGTCGAGGCTCTAGTTTTCCCTTACTTATGGATAACTTGCTACCCGATTCATGACTTGTTCTCTCATATGCCATGCCTTACTAACATGCTTAATACTTGCTTCATTTCATCATAATCTTGCTTTCATTGATCATCATTTGGGACCTTGGTTTGAGGGGTTCACTTTCGTAAAAAGACACCACGGAGAAAACCGCGTCGCGAATCCCCATGCCTGCCTGAAGCAAGCAAAACAGTGAGGTTTCTCACTGTCTTACTCGCCTAGGCGAGTAGATTTGCTGGGGAGGCGAGTGGTAGCTCGCCGTGGCGAGTTGGGGGCGAGCAGGACCCCCCTTTCGGAGTTCTAGCTCGCCGTGGCGAGTTAGGACAGTCCAGAACACTAAAAAATGGTATTTTTGACCCAAAAACCTCAAACCAAGTTTCTCTAAGTATTTTGGAACATAATTGATCATATGAAACTTGTAAAACATGCATATGGCATGTATTAACATGTGTAGCATGCATGGCATAAAAAGGGGCAACTAGTCTAACACTTAAACCCTAGAATTTCTTATTATTCATAATATACATACATAGCATAATCATAGTCCCAAAGGGTGGGAATTCTATCTATGGAACTCACCTAAAACAAGTTCTTGAAGCCTCACTTTGTGCCAAGCCCAAACATGCCAAAACCCTAGCTTTGTCTCTCTTGCTTCCTTGGCTCAAACCATCACTATCTTGATGCCTTTCTTGCAATCTAAGACATCATGATCCTTGATTAATCATGAAGAAACCATACTTGAATCATCTTTGAACTTACTAACCAACAACCCTAACTCTTGCTTCTTGCCTTTCTTGAAACCCAGCCCTTGATTCCAACTTCTATTCATCTTCTATGTTCATGGAGGAACCACATCTTGCACTAGATCAAGCTCCCACTTCCAACATAACCAAACCCTAAATTCTTGATTCACTTATTGAGGGAAAGAAGTAGAGAAATCAAACACAACACAAGCTTCCCTTAGTTCATAAGATCATGAGGATACATAGTTTAGAAGCTTGCCAAAGATGGGAGAAGATTTGGAAAAGTTTGGTTGAGAGAGAAAAGAAAGATGGCGTGGGAGAAGAGAAGAGAGAAGGAGAAGAAAATCTTTTCCCAACCAAGAGAGAGAAAAGGATAAGGGAAATGAGATATTTTCCCACACAAAACATATAATTATTCCTTTTCGTGAAATTACGGAAATGCCCTTGCTTTAGGCGTATTTAATACGTCACTGATACTTTATCCGTAATAAGCTGACATCTCATAAAATATTTCCATTAACTTACTTTCCATGATTTTAAATCCTCTGACACAATCGACTGGTAATTTTACCGATACTGACAGGCGGGATATTACAGTCCCGCCCAAGACGAAAGTGAACTTGTGTAGGGCTTTTTGCTGCATGTATTTTTCATCATTAATAAAAAGGTCGTTTTGACCCCGACTTTGTTCTTATTTTGTGCTTATTCTGTAAAAATGGTAATACAAAAAACCAAAAAATATAATCATTCTCAAATATCTGCATAATCATAACTTATACTCCCTCCGTCCCGGAATAACTGACCCATTTTCTAAAAAAAAATGTCCCAAAATAACTGACCCATTTCAATTTTGAATACAACTTTCATCATTCACAATACAATATAACACTAAATAATACTACTTTTATCATTCCCAATACAATATATTCCACTTTCCCCTTTATTTATACATTTTTCTTAATATGTGTGAAAAACAAAATTGTGTCAATTAAATTGGGACAGAGGTAGTACTTGTCAAAATCAATAATCAAATCATGCATTAATAAACCTGTTGAACACATTAACCATGTACTCTCTTCCAACTTTGAGTTCCCTGTGTCCGAAGCTGAAGAGGAGAATGAAGAGACTCACGATGAGATCTCTCACATACTGGGGCATCTTAGCCGTCGAAGCTACAAATAAAAATCAAGAAGACTGTCCAAAAGATGGAAGTCGCTTACAAAGACTGGTATGAGATGTTACAGTTGCCTCTCATGGATATCGTACTTCAGTACACATTTCAACAGGGGCAACCCCCCTCCTTCCCCAATATACAATGTGGAGGTAGTGTAACAGCCCGATTTTCGCTAGATTTATTTTATTATTTATTTATGTGTGTTATATGTGCTCTTATGTGATTATTTGCCTCTGTGTGTATTTTTGGTTGGGAATTGTAGAATTCGGTGTTAGAAGGGTATTTTAGTCATTTTGGACTTAGGGGTATTTTGGTCATTTTGAGAGTAGGGGTAATTTTGTAATTTTGTTGAGAATTATTTTTAGTGCTTAATGAGAGTTGTTATTTTACTATGTGCTAGGGAGTCGTAGTAATTTATTTTATTACCGGTAAGTGACCGTTAGTATTACATTTTACCGTTAAGTGAGTAGTAACATTTTGGGTTAGAATAGAAATGGGTTAGGCCCATTAAGGCATTGTGAGTTAAGCCCAAATAGGTGAACCTATATAAACTCTTGTTAGTAGAGAAATAGGGTTTTTCACCAACATTTGCAATTGAGAAGAGATAGAGATAGAGAGAAGATAAGGGGTTGAAGAGGAAGGCTAGAGCTAGAAGAGGAATTCATCATCTAGGAGCTAAATTGAAGCTTGGGTTAGAGATTCTTGGTGCTAGAGGTAAGAGGGTTAGGCTTCACTCATAATTTCATAACTTTTTCCTTTTACCCATTTTTATGAAATTGAAGAATTGATTCTAATTGCTGTAAATTCGTGCATAATTGATGTTGTTATGTTTGAGAACATGATATGTATGATACTTGTATGATTGTATGCGAATTAACATGTTGAAATACATAAATATTGGTATATTGTGTTCTTGAGCAAATTTGATGAGAAATGAAGTTATGGTGTTGAATTGCGCATGAATTTGTGTTCATTAGTTGTTATTGATGATTGTTGAACTGTTGGAACCGAATTGGTGTAATGGAATCGTTGTTTATGGATTTGTGAAGAGATTTGTGGTTGTGTTGGTGTTTTGAGAAAATTTTATGATTTTGATGAAATGAGTCATTTTGTTGTTTCTAATGCATGATTCATGTTTGTTTAGATGCATTATAACTATTAGAACCCATAAACACTTTCTGGAACTTGTTTTGGTGAATTGGGGATTTGAAAATTGTATTTTGGGGTGAAAGGGGTTGGAACCCGTGCTGCAGCGTGCTCTAAGCGAGCAGCTTCTGGAGTTAGGACGCTTAAGCGTGCTCCAAGCGTGCTAAGTCCAAAAGCTACTGGAACTTGGACGCTTAAGCGTGCAGAGGACGCTTAAGCGTGCAGCTTCCAGTTCAGCCACTTTTATTTCTTCGCTTCGTGCACTTGGGCACCAATCCGAGCTTTCTAAAATGTTTCTTTTAACTTGTTAAACCTTTGTCTATGCACTTAATCCTACTTGAACATGGTTTGAGTCGAATTGGACTTGATTTTGTAAATTTTTACTTAACTTTGGTAAAACGGCCCAAACGTAAATTTTTCCAAAAACTTGTTTTTCTCCGGAAATCGAAGTGGGATTAAGGTTGTATAATGTCTATATGATTTCTAAAAATAGTTGTGATTGGCTTCATCAAGTTTGAGCTTGTTTTGCTTTGAAAATGAAAATTTTTGTGAAAGGTGATAAAGAGAGACGGACTTTGTGATTTTCATGAATTCGTCGTATTTGGCAGGTGAAACGCCAAGGTATCCTCTACTGCACCAACATGTGGCCTTGAGGTATACTTAGTTGAGGCATTGGAACTTGTTTACTTGGTTTTGGCTTAAATGCTCAACTATTTCTAATGTTGTGACTTTGAGAGACGAACTTTGTTGAAAATGTTTTTAAGAGCCAATTGCCTTATGAATCCTTTATGGATAGTTGATATAACTTGTGTGAAGATGATTGGTGGTGTATATATGTGACAACTATATGTTGCTTGAATTATGGATGTTGTTGGTGATTGTATATATGATGGTGAATTATTGTCACTTGCATATATACTAAATGTTGGTGATGGTGTGGTGATTTGTTTGTGTGAACATATGCATGTGTAGTTGAGTCATATGTTCATCCATTCATGACTGATGGTGGTGGATTATATATCCAATTGAGGTGATTACGATGTTTTTGTTGCATCGGAGGTAACGACCTTGGAGGAGACTCGGTACCACATGTATCTAGATGAGTCTAGAGTCATTGCATACATTATTGGTGAATTGAAATGCATTTGAGTTGTGCACGATGATTGAATTTTTTAATTGTTAATTGTTAATTGACATGATTGAAATTGTGATATATGTATGATACACTTGTTGATATGAACTTGGGATGATGATATTGAATGATCTTGAATGATATGAGTGTTGTGAATACTTGTGAATACATGTATGATTTATTATTCTTCGTTCTTGAATATATCTTTCATTTCCAATGTTCTTGTTAATTCTACTATGGATTATGATGATGTAATGCTAACCCTCAGTGGTTTACCACCTACCTTTCCGTATGGACGGGTAGATGGAGTGCAGGATGCTTAGACTGTATGCTTGATGTTGCCGAGGAGCGGAGTTCCTCTTTTTATGTGTAAGTGTCAAGATTATGCTCTGATCTAGGATAGAACTTGCATGCTGGATTCTGTTTTCATTATGTAGTTTTGGAGTTGAGATATTGATTGTATCTGAGATTGAAGGATGTATTTATTATCATGAGATTTGAGGATGTTATTCACATGGTTTATATGTATGTTTCGCTGCTATGTTATGAACTTGATAATTTATACATATGTATGTTTTGTTTTTGTTTGATGACGTAGCATCTATTTCTAGAATATATTCGTATATTCGCGCGTTTTACCGCTTATTAGAAGTAGGGTGTTACAGGTAGCGCTTCTCGTGGAGGTCGAAGTCCCGTCAATAGGAGTTATGCTAAAGTCCAAGCTTGATCGAGTTTAAACGCAAGACGTCCTTGTACAAATATATCAAAAGAGGTTTGAAACAAGCTTTTAACAAAAAGGTTAGTCCTTGCGAATTTCAAGAAGGAGACTTCATGCCTAAAAAGGTACTATTTCTCCAACCAGACTCCAGGGGCAAGTGGACGCCTAATTATGAAGGCCCATGTGCAATGACTCTTACAATTATGGATGGTGACAAACTCGCACTTCCTATGAATGTCGGTGCAGTCAAGAAATACTCTGTCAAACAAAAAAGAGAAAGGAGCTCGATAAGTCGCAAACCTGAAAAGGCGGCTTAGGCAAAAATGAGCGTCTCAGTGGGCTGAAAACCCGAAAGGGCGGTCCAGACAAAAATTAGAGACAAAAAAAATATATCATTATTCTGATAGATTGAAAACCCAAAAAGACGATCTATGCAAATGTTAAGGATCATGACAAAGTAACTGCATCAGTCAAGCACAATCCACTTGGGACATCCAGTTATCAAAAGACTTCTGATTCGAAGCATCTACAGGTCAAAAATTCAGAACAGGGGCATTCAAAGTTGTTAGCGAGTATAACGGTTATTGTGTTCAATGTACCCTTCCCATTATATTTACCATTTTCCAAAATTTTCAAAGATCCGTGGAGCCATGCCATTGGCAGGTCACCACTCAATTCATCAAATTTGAGCCTGTGCCCATTTATTTGGAACTCCCACTTATTCTATTTGCAAATTTTCTTCTATTTTTGATGTCAATACTTGAAGCAAAAATTTTCAAAATACAAAACTTTTTTTACATTTTTTTTTGAAAAGTGTGAACAACAAACACACTCTCTTTGAACTCATGAGTAGGTGAAGCGTACATCAGCATCCGCCTCGAGAACGGTTACATTCCGGAGGGGAAACATGGCTAAGCACTATGGAGAGGATCTTTGCTTCGAGCAAGATGCAGTCATAATACAAAAAATATACAAAAAGAGCTCGCTAAGCTGAAACCTGAAAAGGCGGCTTAGGCAATAGAGAGCGTCCCGGTGGACTGAAAACCCGAAAGGGCGGTCAAGGCAAAAATTAGAGGCATATAAAAGGAATATATTTCCGGTGGACGGAAAACCCGAAAGGGCGGTCCAGGCAAAAGTTAGGGATTTTCAAAAGATATATACAAAAAAAAAATGACTGTTGAAGCATACCAGTGGAAGAACACTCTGCTCCGGTTTATAAAATGGCGACTTCTTCCAGATTCTTTTGGTTAACAATGGGCTTTATCCCCGGGAGGCATCTGTTGCTACCTTGTGCCTGACTTTACCCCGTCAACGGCTTGATTGGTTCACAATAATATCATCTCCAAGGAAGTTTGTCGAGTGTTTGTACTGCGATGTCAGTCCGTCTCCCATCTTACCTGTCGTGTCTTGTCACATCGAGTTCACCTGTCACGTACAGTTTTTACAGTCATACAAGTTACATTCATACATTCATACAATCACGCATTCATACATTAATACTTTCACGTATTCATACATTCATATATACACAACATATACACAATATCAATTCATACATGGTTGCATCAGTCACCCAAAGTCTTATTTCGTCGTATCCTTTCGTTTCAGTCCTCAATCGTTTCAAGCTTCCAGTCCTAAACAATGGACCGCTTAAGTTTACCTTTTCATCTTGTTTCAAGCTGCCAGTCCTGAACAACGGACCACTTGAGTTTACCTTTTATCTTGTTTCAAGCCGCTAGTCCTAAACAACGGACCACTTGAGTTTACCTTTTATTTTGCTTCAAGCCGCCAGTCCTACACAACGGACCGCTTAGGTTTACCTTTTTATCTTCTTTCAAGCCGCCAGTCCTAAACAACGGACCGCTTGAGTTTACTTTTTATCTTGTTTCAAGCTGCCAGTCCTAAACAACGGACCGCTCGAATTTACCTTTCATCTTGGTTCAAACGGTCAGTTCCAACCAATGAACAGTTTGAAATCACATTTTGTGTTCTCACAAGTGACATCCCCAGTACGTCTGGTCAAAGGATGTCTCGTTCATTTGTCTTCTTATGGCTATCTTACAGATAATAGACAATGTCTTCTTTCATCTTACCTTCATACAACTATCATACGGATAGTAAGTAATACATGTCATTTGTCTTCAAACATCTATCATACGGATAGTAGACAACCATTTTCCCCAGTGAAACTACATTTCCCTAGCGGAGTCGGATTCCTTTCTTCAACAATTTAGGTATCCCATCCCAGTCAAATCATCTTTGTCGTCCTGCATTCATAATTACATCACAAGCATTCATAACATCTTAGGTCAAAATTGGTGTACTTTTGTATTTAAGTCTCCTCGACCCATCGAATCAAAGATTTCATCTTCAAGTCTCCGGACGAAGAAACTTAAATAGGGGCATCTGTCATACCCCAATTTTTGACCTAAGGCCCTACATTCATACGCCGTTTGACCCTGATTAAGCCTTCGACTTTTCAGTGAAAATTTCGGCAGAGAGGTATTTTAAAATACCTCATGTTTGGTTCCGAGTCAGGCCCTCTTCTTTTTTTTTATTTAATATTTATTTCCATCTTCCTTTTAAACGTTTTAATTAATTTTTGACTTTAATCTTTTAATCTTTTAAACATTTTAATTAATTTTTATTTAATAGGGTAGTTTGAACTTTTTTCCCCTTTTCTAAAAAATTTAAATGTTCAGTCGTGAAAAAAAAAGTGAGTCAAACGTTAATCAAATAGCCTTGACCTTTGACCTCCGAAAAATGACGCGACAAGGTACCTGAGCTAATGCCCATGATTCAGTATTTTTAGTGTAGGTTTAGTGTTTTGGTCCTTGGACCTTTACCTAGACAACTTCCCTCAAGGGACATATGTAGTCCTCAAGGGACAATTATGAGAAGATGAAAGTGCATGCAAACTTGTCGGTCCAGATTTCTTTAAGGCATCTTTATTCCACTATGGTCATGTGAGGTTTCCGTTTCACGGTCCTTATAAACTCATGATAAGAGCTATCTAGAACCTATCAAGCGTTGGGCCTTGGATTTGACCAAAAGAGTTATCCCCTAAACTGTTAGTTGAGGGAATCAAGTGATAACTTTTTCTTAAATTTGACTATGAGGCCCGACCTATTTGAGTCGCTTCACACATCATTTAGGTGCTCAAGCCTTCAGTCATAGTGTTGAGATCTTGGGGTCTCCAGTCCATGTACTATGATTTTGTCACATGAGGTCCAACTTAAGGTCTCCAGTCCATGTATCAAGAATTTATCCTTTTGGGGCACCGGTGAGAGTCAACGTAGGCGTATGTGCTACGTCAACTTTATTTTCACATGTAATGTTGTCAATGCGATTGTTGTCTTGAGTTGGGAACCCAATGTCTACCAGCCTCTTGGCCTTGAGCTAAGGCTAATGAAGGAATATTTTGAAGGTTCGAGGATGAACCTAAGTCCTAGAGAAAACAAATTTCGAGGCACGGGCATTATTCCCTCCTTTATTAATAGTCGAGGCTATTAGTCGTAGTTGTTAAAACTGTTGAAAACAAGATCTCATGGTTGACGTTGGGCTTTATTTTTCGGCTATATGTTGTTGGTATTCATGTCAGGTCTTTGTTATTAAGACCACTTACAATGGGTTATTGAATCCCATATTCAATATGTTTAAACCATTGGAGTGCCCTTGTTGAATATCACTTGGAGGAAAGAGATGATGAATTGATTCAATAAGTTGAATTGCTGTGCGGAAGGACACGTGGCGACGCGTGAATGGACCAAAATGGCGCGTGCATGTCACGCGCCGACAGGGGAGGTGAGCTGTAGGGAAAACGGTGGGAGAAAGAGAAAGTGATAAAAACAATGACATGTGGCTTGCTACGATTGGCTGCTTGGATTTTTATCTTCTTAATAATTTGGACTCGATTATTTCATTGCAAATAATTTTTTTTTTTTACCAAAATTCGTGATTTTTTTTTTCTCTATAAATAGAGACTTGGATCATTTCATTTGGACACAGAAAAAAAATCAAGTTTTTCACTATCTTAATCTCATTATTAGTCTTTCTTTTAAAGTTTTAGTCTTTGATTAGTGAAATGGATCCCAATAACAATCAATTCAACACCCAAAATTCTTCTTATTACTCATTTAGCTACCAAAATCCCAACAATTATCAACACCCAAATCAATTTCTCAACCAACATCCTTAAAACCCAAATCAATTTCCCAACCAATATCCTCAAAACCCAAATCAATTTCTCAACCAAAATCCTCAAAACATGCCTAATTTTCGTTTTGCCTCAAATTTCAATCACCATCCTCTGTTCCAAACAACTTTCATCCATATTCTAGATCTATGATGGGATATCCATCTCAAACACCCCCATTTAATGGTTATATGCCGATGATGAATGAAAATTTTCAGAGTCTTGGTGAATATCCTGAATTTTCATCACAAATAAATTGTGGTGGAATGACAAGAGACAATGAAGTCACTCCAGAGGATACAACTCCTAAGAGCAAGAAAAACCCCTAACCATCATGGAACACTGAACAAAATTTGGTGTTAATTAGTGGGTGGATAAAATATGGAACATCCAGTGTTGTCGGGAGAAACCAGACAAGTGAAGCATATTGGGGTAAAATTACTGAGTATTGTAATGATCATTGCTCATTCGATTCTCCACGCGATGTCATTGCATGCCGAAACTGTTTTAATTATATGAGCAAATTAATAAATAAATAAATGGGTTGGTGCTTATGATACCGCTAAGCGTCAGCAAGCAAGCGGTTGGTCGGAAGATGATGTTTTGGCAAAAGCCCAGGAAATATATGCATGTGGGAAGAATGGTAAATTTACTTTAAAGGAAGAATGGCGCGCTCTCCGTGATCAACCACGTTATGACAGTCAAGTGGGAGGAAATGTTGGCTCAGGTAGTAGTGGATCTAAGAGATCTCACGAGGACTCTGTAGGATCTAGTGCTCGTCCAATGGGAAGGGAGGCAACTAAAAAAAAGGAAAAAAGAAAAGCAAGGACGCTGGCTTGGAGGAGGTGGAAAAGGAGTGGGTTCAATTCAAAGAAATGAAGGTGCAAGAGATGGAACACTTTAAAGAGTACACCGAAAAAATGGAAAAGTACACCGCAGTGCAACAAGAGAAAAACAGATTGAAGAAAATGGACATGTACATAAAGTTAAGTTCCCAAGAGCATCTCGATGACAGGAAAAAAGATATTTTGGAAAACTTGGAGCGTGAGCTGTTTGGAAATTAATTTCACTAATATTTGTTTGTATTCGGTCAAAATTGTCAGTGTTGTCTAGTCCCCAGTGTTTACTTTAATAATTGTCAGTGTTGTCTAGTCCCCGTGACTTATTTCACAAACTATTTGCTTTAATAATTATGCATACTATTTGCCCCATGACTTATTTCACAAACTTTAATTTCCACCACACACTATCTCCATATACTATTCTATACGTGACTTATTTCATAATGGCTAAAATATGGTTTTAGTCCCTGCAAATATGCCTCGTTTTGATTTTAGTCCCTGCAAAAAAAAAATTTTGTTTTTGGTCCCTGCAAAATTTTTTGTTTTTGAAAATAGTCCCTGTAGGGACTATTTTCAAAAACAAAAAAATTTGCAGGGACCTTTTTAAAAAACAAAATATTTTGCAGGGACCAAAAACTACAAAATGAGTTCACTCATCATGTGACACGTATGCAAATCATCACAAAAATGGGGTCAGTGACTATTTTCAAAAACAAAAAATTTTGCAGGGACCAAAAACAAAATTTTTTTTTTGCAGGGACTAAAACCAAAACGAGGCATATTTGCAGGGACTAAAACCATATTTTAGCCTTTCATAATTATGCATACTATTTTCACATACTATTCTATACGTGACTTTAATTTCCACCACACACTATCTCCACTAGTTGTCAGTGTTGCTTCACCATCCGTGACTTTAATAATTATATCATCCGTGACTTTAATAATTCACATACTATTTGCCATTAATAATTATCTCCACTATCTCCACTCTCCACTATTTGTCAGTGTTGCTTTAAATAATTCACTCCAATATCATAAATCTCCCCGTGCTACTTTAATAATTCACTCCAATATCACAAATCTATTTGTCAGTGTTACATCCACTATTTGTCAGTGTTACATCCACTTTAATAATTCACTCCCCGTGCTTTAACAAACACTTTAATAATTCACTCCCCGTGCTTTAACTATTTGCTTATATATAGGGACTTGAATAACATTCATATCTACTTCCAAATATATTTGCCACTTGAATATTGTTTAAACTATTTCCTTTCTCAAATTGCATTCATATCTACTTCCAATATCTACTTCCAAACACTATCAATGGATCCTTTTGGTTTTGATATGGAAGCCTACTTCCAAAAACGTGATGATGAAGACACTTATATGGTCAACCGATTTATTCAGCGTCGAAAAAAACTAGAGGAAGGTAGTGGATCAGGTAGTGGATCTGGTAGAAGAAAATATTTAAATAGAGATCATGCAGCAGCTAACCAAAGACTCATTGACGACTACTTTGCCAATGAGCCTACATATGACGATGCAATGTTTTGTCGTCGGTTTCGGATGCAAAAACATGTTTTCCTTCGAATCGTTGGAGACCTTTCAAGTAGTGATAACTACTTCACCCAGCGAGTTGATACCACCAACAAAGAAGGTATATCACCCTTAGCAAAATGTACCACAACAATGCGAATGTTAGCATATGGTGTGGCAGCAGATGCGGTCGATGAATACATCAAAATAGGAGGTACTACAACATTGGAGTGCTTACGTAGATTCTGTAAAGGAATCATACGATTGTATGAGCAAGTGTACTTGAGAGCACCAACCCAAGATGACCTTCAAAGAATACTCCATGTTAGTGAAATGCGGGGGTTCCCAGGGATGATCGGGAGTATTGACTGCATGCACTGGGAGTGGAAAAATTGTCCTAAAGCGTGGGAAGGTCAATTTACTAGGGGGGATAAGGGAACCACCACAGTTATTTTTGAAGCAGTTGCATCTCATGATCTATGGATCTGGCATGCCTTTTTTGGATGTCCAGGAACGTTGAACGATATCAACGTTCTAGACCGATCACCGGTGTTTGATGATGTGGAACAGGGAAAGACTCCAAGGGTGAATTTCTTTGTGAATCAACGTCCCTATAATATGACATACTATCTAGCTGATGGTATCTACCCTTCTTATCCAACTTTCGTTAGACTTCCTCAAAGTGAACCCGATAAGTTATTTGCAAAACAACAGGAGAGTTGTCGAAAGGACATCGAACGTGCTTTTGGAGTGCTTCAAGCTCGATTTAAAATCATCCGTGAACCAGCTCGCTTGTGGGACATAGCCGATTTGGGTATCATCATGAGGTCATGCATCATATTACATAATATGATTGTTGAAGATGAAAGAGATACATATGCTCAACGTTGGACCGATTTTGAGCAATCTGAGGGAAGTGAATCTAGTACACCGCAACCATACTCGACCGAGGTGTTACCCACCTTTGCAAATCATGTGCGTGCTAGATCCGAGTTGCGTGATCCAAATGTTCATCACGAATTGCAAGCAGATCTCGTGAAGCACATATGGACAAAGTTTGGAATGTTTCATGATTGAAGATGATTTGTATCGGACTAAATAAATTAGTTGTGTTTTCTGTGCTTGTTTGTTGTCTTGTATTTTAAGCTATTTGTGTGTCGCGTGCTTAATTTGTTGTATTGCATTTTAAGTTAAGAAAAAAAATTATTTAAATAAATATTGTTTTTTAAAAAAATTAATTGTATTATTTTAATTTAATTTAAATCGATAATTATAATTTTATGTAATTATAAAAACAAAAATTAAATAAGAATAAGAAATAAAAAGTGGTGGGGTAGGGTGTTGAATGTTTACCATTGGAGTGGTAAAAATTGAATGAGTGTTGAATTAAGTGAGAGAAAATGACGTGGAGTGTTGAGAATTGAAAAAGTGAGTGTTGAAGGTTATTGAATTTTTTTTCCCATTGTACATGGTCTAATAGCTTTAAGTGTTTTTCCTCACTTTCCAATGTTTGACACTGACCCTGGTGAAGGGAATTTCGCATGGATATTTATTGCCTTAACTATTTATGTAAGACCCCAATAATTTATATACAGTACCTTTTATTATATACATCCTTCGGTCACTAATATAAGCAAAAATTCACTTTTTAGATACATTCAATTAATGATATATGTAGTCTTTATTATATGTCACATACATCATTAATTGAATGTATCTAAAAAGTGGATTTTTGCTTATATTAGTGACCGGAGGGTGTATGTCATTCTTGATAATTTTATTGATTCATTATTTATTTAAGGGTTAATTATGTTTTTGGTCCCTACAAAATTGCGACCTTGTAAGTTTAGTCCTTACTTAATTTTAATAGCATTTTTAATCCCTACAAAAAATTTCTGCACTCAATATTAGTCCTTACTCAATCCAAATTTGTTTAATTTATGCTTAAACTCTTAAGTTTTTCAACAATTTTTTACAGGCGTGTTAAGAACGTTACTAAAAGGTCCTCCGAAAAAAATATCGCAAAAATTTGATTTCTATGTCCATATTTTTGTTACTTGTATCTTAAACTTTTGTGGTTTCAAAAAATTCATATTTAATTTATTTCATGTTAAAAAATTATAGATTTTAGTAAATGAACCTTTCATAGTGTTCTAAACTTGTATAAAAAGAATCGTTAAAAAATTTAAGAGTTTAATGATAATTAAACAAAATTTATTTTAGCAGGGACTAAAATTATAAGTAAATTTTTTTTTTGTAGGGATTAAAAATGCTATTAAAATTAAGTAAGGACTAAACTTACAATGTCGCAATTTTGTAGGGACCAAAAACATAATTAACCCTTTATTTAATAACTTATTTTATGCGTAAAAGTACCACTCTTCTTTCAAACAAATTGTTGTTGTTATTACTATTGCAATGATTTTGGTTAAAATGGCTTTGACTTCCGACATTATATTCAAATAATTTTATTATGTTTAAAGAGAATTAATTTTGGATCTTTTCTTTATGTATTTCAACGGCTCTAACTTTTATAGTAGTATACTAATGGGCATTGATACACATTAATTTGTACACGCAATCAGGTCTTGGAATCGGGTGAAAAATACACCTATATTTAGTGTTCCTCTCTTCTACTTATTTAGTGTTCCTCTCTTCTACTCCCTCCGTCTCACAATAATTGTCACTTTAGCATTTTTTCTTTTTCTCAAAATAATTGTCACTTTACAATATCGATGCAGCATTTATTACTTTTTTCCACTATTATACCCTTATTTATTGAATTTCATCCAACTTAACTACTCCACTAACTACAATTAATAAGGATATTTTAGTAAATGCTACTAATTTTACCATTGAAATCAACACAATTAATCATTTCCTTAATAATCGTGTACAAACCTTAAACGACTAATATTGTGAGACGGAGGGAGTACTAAATTTTTGTAACTTCATTAGCAGACCTATGTATGTTATTCAATCCTCACACAAGCTCTCTCTCTTTCCTTGAGACAAGACTTTAATTTGTGATCATTTTTCATAAGTTCTTTCCTATCTTTTTGGTCAAATATTTCATTGCGAGTCATTGTCATTCATTACCAATAATAATCTTGCCTCACTAGTCACGCTATAGAAAGAGAGCCTTGTCTAAACCTTTCTCAGCAAAATCCATGAGTTCGTAAAAAATGAATAATTCATTAGAGTGTTGACCTTACAGAGTCACACGCTCTCTTCATCCTTTGCTCACTTAAAATATTTTCTAAACCTATCAATCAATTCCTAACACCTTGTCTTATAAAATATTGATCTTTTGTCCCTTCTTTTGTGGGTTTATCGTGGGTTCTAGAATATCGGCTAGGAAGAAAGCGCATCAGGTAAGGGCTTTTTTCCATACGTTCTTACTAAGTGCTAGGACCTTGTTACGAAATAGTGGTAGAAATTCTTGTCGTTTGAAAGAAGATAAAAAAAATAATAATAATAATAATTAAAAGATAACTATACTTATTAAAGTTTGGATTTATTTATGAAATTTATATACGAGAAGGTGGTATCGATTTTTATTATGTTTTATTTGCTTTATGATCTTTGAGAATAAAAAGATGTAATTTGTTTATGATTTAGTTGTGTTGTTGCCTTAGTGGTTGGGTTCTATTTTGCATTTGCCTAAGTGGCTAGAATATATATTTTTGAAAATTAATCATCATGGCATGGCATATGCATAGCCTTTGTGGCTCGTTACCCTTTGTGGCTCGTTTTAGCCTTTGTGGCTTGTTTAACCTATGTGGCTTGTTTATATCCAGATCATGTAGTACTTAAGAGCATGCATCTCATGCATAATTGTATTTGAGTTCTTTTCTTAAAACATGGCTTGAGTGTAATTTTATTTCTTTTTGATCGAGAAGATTTTATACTATCTATTTTAGAGCATTGTTTCTTGTGTTTTGAGTATGAACCAAATTGGATAAGGAAATTGACCCTTACATTAATATAATGTTGTAGGTACCAAAGATGGAATATGAAGCTTGATGTGTGATGAAACGCTTACGGAAAAAATTGGGTTTTTCAATGAAAAAGAAGACTAGTTTTTATTTATTTGTATTTTTAATTTAGATATTTTTGAAATGTAATATAGAGTTGATATTTATTCCATTAAGAATTAAAGTAAACAAATATATTTTTTAAAAGCTTTTTTCAAAAGTAAATATTTTGAAGTAATGTCTTGGACGAAAATCCGGGGCATTACAATTTCGTCGCCCTTTTGAAGTCTTGACAACATTACAATCAAGTGGAAAATTTGTATCTATAGATAGAGGCTTTTTCCATACTTATACCATATATTTCTCTAATCATTTCCTTTCTCTATGTTTTTCAATCTTCCCCTCTTCATAAATCTCTAGATCTTCTTCCTTTTTGCTCCCTTCATAACTGTTCATGTATGGGCGAAAGCCTTCCATTAATAAGTTCTAAAGGGCTCCTCCCTGAAAGAAGTCTCATAGATTGTGGTAGGGCTGAGCATCGGACGGTTTCGGGCGGGTTCGGGCCCGAAACCTCAATACGCCGAAAACCGAAACAGATGAATATGAGACCCATTTCCGCCCAATAAGCACTTCGGATAGCACGGGTTATGGGTTGTGCGGTTGGCGGGTTTGTCGGTTGGATTGAAACGGGTTAGATCAATAAAAACTCTGCAACACACAGTACACACTAAGGTAAAGGGTAGTAGAAAGAAAATTGCCATGGAGGGCGAGTGTGAGATAAAGAGAAAGACCCGTTGTGATATGCTAACTGTGAACAACAAGAAGGAACTAGCAAGGCATGCAAAGAGAAATGAAATAATAACTACACCAGGAAGGAGCTAACAAGACACGCAAAGGAAGGAACTAGGAAGGAGGTGTAACATATAGAAGAGACATTTTTAAGACTTAAAATAAGAGCAGCTAGAGTTAGGTGCACCGTGTTCCTAAAAATCCTTCTCTATCTTTTGGTCTCCATGGAGTAGTGTTTTTTAATGTTACGTTTTGTTTTTCTTTGGGAAAATTTAGCCAATAAAATAATATTATTAAAGACAAGTAGTCAAGTCACTTTACTAAAAAGTCACTTTAGCAGACTCTAATAGACTTTTGAGAAACACTTATCAATAAAAAGGAGATAAGTGTGCTGTACTGCTGCATTGTGCAGTCACGTCAGGTTTGAAACAGATTAAAATATGTATACGGGCGGGTACGGGCACCGTTTGATAGATTTTTTTCAAACCGGCTCCGCCCGCACAGACTCATCACAAACCGTTTTTTCTTGAATTTGTACCCGTGACCCATTCAAAACCGCCCGTAACACTCATATGGTTCACGGTTTCCTCGGGTTGCGGGCGGGTCAAACAATTCTGCTCAGTCCTAGATTGTGGTATATGTAAAAAAAGAGGCCCACAAGATGAGAGCCTAAGATACCAACAATGAGGAAGATCACAAACCAAAATGAGAAACCTTTAAGGTCCGTGGCACAAGAGACAAGTCGAGGTGAAAAACCAACATAGTCCATTCCGCTAGAGCACTGACACACCAAAGGTGAACAACTGACGAGGTGTGGAACTAATCCACATAAATATAATTTATATAGTTTTCACTCAAAGGACAATAGTTTTCCCTAAGATAATCATGTTTATCTTCACCAATAATCATGTTTATCAAATAATAGTTTTATTGAAGGACAATAGTTTTCACTCAAATAATAGTTTTCACTCAAATAAAAACCAACTGGTGCTATGTATCTTCACCACTTTATAATTCGGTTTATCTTTTATTTGATAAATTTATTCCTTTTTTTTATATATATTGGTTGTATAATCGGCATCACCATCACCATCAAAAGCCGCCACCCCCCCCCCCCCTCCCCCTCCCCCCCCATATTGTTGGATAATCCATCATTTTCTTAATTGTTCAATCACCATCGACCTTTGCGTTAGCCATATAGGTTTTCAATAGGGAACAGTACAAGAAGCCGAACAAACCAACACAGCTCGGTTGTCCACCGTTAAACTCATCTTGACCACCGGTAACCACCGCCCACCAAGTTGTCCAGCCTCTTTTTCTCCTCTCACAAGATTCAATCTCTTTATCCCTCTTTCGATTTCTCTCCCCAAGTTCTCTCTTTTTCAAAAATGTAATTTTTTTTAATGATTTTCATGTACAATCTTTAATTACATCTGATATGTGTATCTATGTCAAATACTATGCTTAAAGATGAGAAAATTTTGGTTTTAATTTTGTTTTAGTTTAAATAAAATTATTAATGAAATCTCCACCAAAACAACCATCCTAACCTAAAATTAAACACAAACCTTCCTTCTTTCAATATTGTTTCACATAAAAGTTTCAGAGTTGGGTCTTGTGTAGCATTCGATAATGGAGTTTTGCAATTTTTTGAAAGTGCGGAGGGAAGAGAAAATAGTCAAACACAACACAGACAGTCAGACAGAGAAGAGGAACTGCACGTGGGTAACAAAAAAGCAAGTTTTAATCCAAACCATCAATTTTTAATCCAAAGGCTGATAAGCATTCTTATCATTCTCACATAAACATATCATTCGCACTTGATATGCCCTATATATATATATATAGGCATATCAAGTGAGAATGCCTTTTCTATATGAGAATGGTAGGAATGAATTGCATCCAGAGAGGTTGGGATTATATCATGTGCCAATTCTCTCCTTCTTTCTTCACACGTTCCAACTATTCTTCTCCATTTCTACTTCAATTGTGCGATTCTTCTTCCCCTCACCTTCCACCACCAGTTCTTCAGTCGTCAACCCAACCCCCAATCAATTGCATCCTCCCTCAACCCCCTCGCCCAATTCATACACCCATCTATCCCTAATTTCCATAATTATACAAAGGGGGAAAATCTAAATTAAATCACAAACATGGAAAATGAAAGAACACAACAAATAAACACATCTAATTTAACTATTTATGTCATATCCCTTAAATCTACAATGTGTATTACCAATTACAGATCATAAAACACATCTGTTGTTGTGAGCCATGCTTTTCAAAGTGGAAATTCCTTAAATCATGCATATTTGGGTAAGCCACCGAAATTATTTCCAAATTAAACAAATCAAATTACATTTGAAATATCATATCATTGCAAGAACAACATCCCAAAACATTCTTTGGTAAATAAAATCTATGAATTTCGGATGACGAAATTTGCGAATGTCGACGACCCGGTGGTTTTCCGGCGACGATGAACAACCTGAGAGATGAAGGCTGAAACTTGCATAAGTGGACGCTGGGTCGAGATCACAAAGGAGGTATGTCGATGAGTCAAGAGGAAAAGAGAAGAAGATACACGTGACTTGTTAAAATATGACTTTAATCTCAACCATACATTTAGATCTAAAGGGTTAAGGTTTATTCCTACTATTCTCACGTGTGTGTGTGTGTGTGTGTATATATATATATATATATATATATATATATATAACCTAATAGAATCTAAATTAACATGCCCAATAAAATAGCCCTTTACTCCATTATCCGACACCTACCGTCAAATGCATCCACAAGAAGCATTGTGAGTTTGTCTAACAAAATACAAAAAACATACTAAATAATAGAAACTTCTAACACTACCCCTCAAGCTAAAACTTACTAAGCTTTAAGTTTCTTACAAATTTACCCCGAAAATAAACCAAATCAGTGATGAGTCAATAATTAGTGTTTTTAATATATTATTTGAGTCTATTTTATTTAGATTTTATATGTTTTTATTTCCTTTTTAGAACTATTTTACTTCAAGTGCAAGTTATTTAATTTAAGGAACAAATATTTGAAAGATTGGGTCTTTGAGCAAAAAAAAAGGAGATTTGGAGATGATTCGGGTTGAAAATATGAAGATTTGGTGCAAAAATAAGACACCACACCAGATATGCCTTTTGCTGCTTTTGCTTCTTCGACAAGCTGCCTATTTAGTTTATTTCTGACCTAAAGCCCATGGTTTCTTGTGGAACATTCTATTGATGTATTTCTTGGGGCTTAAGTTGTTGTAGACTATAAATAGAGTAGCTAGCAAACATATTCAACCATCTTTTATTCTTGGAAATAATAAGTGACAATTGTTTCTTTGAATAAAAGTTCACCTTTATTTTATTGTTATGTCTTCTTCTTCTTCTTCTTCTTCTTCTTCTTCTTCTTCTTCTTCTTCTTCTTCTTCTTCTTCTTCTTCTTCTTCTTCTTCTTCGTCCTCCTCCTCCTCCTCCTCCTCTTGGGATTGTTGGATGAGTCTAATCGCCTAATCTATATCAAACCAAGCCTTGAACCCTAATTTTATGTAAATCTATTTTCTAATCTATTTCACCGTTTTTATAATGAATTAACAAGTATCAAATTCATAAAGCGACAGTGTATGGTTAGTACTTGTTAATTTATAATCACAAATATCAAGCAAAGTATCGAAAGATGAAGTTTTGATATTGGAACAAGTGAAATTAAACAAGGATTGCGAAACATGATAATAGTCTAGCAACCCTTGAGACAATAAAGTTTCGTGCTTCAAGGATTTCAATAGTAATCAACCATGAGAATAGGCGTGGTTGCTAGAGAAACACACTCACTGAAACCGAAAGGAGATGTGATAGGTTAAAATGAAACTTGTCTTTAGAAAATAGGTCCAACATAAAGTTCTAGGTTTAGGGTTTGGTTTGTGAAGGATTTGTCACCATGATGAACCAATAATCCCAAGGCGCTTTTTATTATTATATTTTCTTTTAAAACAAAATACAAAACCTTTCAACTTGAACTCTTCTCTAATCCTTATTGAAATTTAATTGAATTCATAACTCCCTATCAGAACGATATCTTTTATTACTACATCGGTAAATCGTGCACTTGCGGATTTACTACATCAATCAGATGATAGCATAACTAATGAAGAGCAGTAACCGAAGTGAGATATCAACGTAGTGGGAGCAACATGAACCATCGATCAGGAACTGAGAGAAACCATTTAAGCAGAAGAACCAATTCAGACTAAACCTAACAAGAATCGGTAGGGAGAACCAATAGAGAGATAAACAACCAAACAGAAGAATCAAAAGGGGGGAGAAACGCAATCGACCAGAGGAATAAAAAAGGGGAGGAAGAAGTGCAATCTAAAGAATCAAAATGGGGAGAAGTGAAATCAATAAGAAGAATCAAAAGGGAGGAGAAATGCAATCAATCAGAAGAACTGAAAGGGGGAGAAGTAAAATCAATCAGAAGAATCAAAAGGGAGAGAAGTGCAATCAATCAAAAGAATCAAGAGGGGGAGACGTCAAATCAATCAGAAGAATCAAAATGGAGAAGTGCAATCAACCAGAAGAATAAAAAATGAGAAATGCAATCAATAATCAATCAGAAGAATCAAAAGGGAGAAGTGCAATCAATCAGAAGAGTCAAAAGGGAGAAATGCAATCAATAATTAGAAAAATCAATAGAAAGAAGTGCAATCAATAAAAATCAATAGGGAGAAGTGCAATCAATCAAAGAATCAACGGGGAGAAGTTCAATCAAACAAAGAGGGAGAAACCAAAGAGAGAAAGACAATCAAAGAAGAAATCACCATGCCAAACAAAGAGAGAATCAACTAAAACCAAACGAACAAAATAACCAAACTGCCACAGTAGTTAATCAGAGTATCGAAAGAAACCAAAATTAACCAATAAGGTCAATGTTGACTAACCAATACAAACCAATAAGATCATACAATTTTGAGCAATTGTAAACAAGGCACCAATCACACCAATTTTGAACAAAAGCCTCGTATACATCACGTTGCTTGAAAATAAACCTATATATTTCTATTAATTTGTTTCAAGGCAAATAAACAACCAATCAAACCACAAGGAAACCCAACACCTAGAGTTAAATGGTTTAGATACCACATTCAAATATCATCAACCGAACAAAAAAAACCATGAACTCAATTTTTTTTTTAACAAACAAATCAAGAAAAGCCAAATTAAACATGTTCCCAAACTTTTGGAAATACGACAACGGAAGTGAAAAATGGTTCAAGATGGATCAAACCATGCTCTGGATACCAAGTTAACAATATAGATTTTCAACAACGAATAACAAAGAGACGGCTAGAGTTCTAATATGATAATAATAGCATAATATTACAAAATGTTACTAGAGAATATATATATATATATATATATATATATATATATATATATATATATAACCTAATGGACTATAAACTAATAGGCCTAATAGCATAACTCATTACTCTATTATCTAACACTATTTACAAAAACAACTGTTCGTAGTTTAGGTTGTTGAATTTACATATTTTTAAATTATGTTTATTAATCTTTTTTTTTTAATTTTTTAAATTAAAAGAAAATTTATTATTAATAAGGGTGATGCTAAAAACCGTTTTACAATTGTTTGAGGTCGAATTTGCTATATTCTATCAAACAACTTATATCGTTAAATAAGTTTTGTCATCTATATAGGGTTAAATTTTACCCGAAACAATTGTAAAACGGTTGATTTATAGACGAAAAAACTTATTTAACCCTATAAAATATCTTCACCAATATTTTTTAAAGGTATCTTCACCAATATTTATATGATAATATACTATATATTAAATGTATTATTATTTACTTATTCATGCATTACATACTAATCAAACTATTTTATAATGTCTTATTCAAATAAAATAATTTACATGAAAATAGAAAATTATAATAACCAAAAATCATCTAGCTTAAAATCGTTTTTGAAGTTAAAAAAAAATAACTATTAACAAACAACTTTAACTTTTTTTTTTTTATAAAGCTCTTATTTTTAACTATAACTTTACAAGAGCTTTTAAGTATAGAAAAAAGTTGGGCGAAATACACACTTAACCTTCTTAAAAAAAAAGAGCATACAAAAAACTTCAGATAATTTCATTTTTTTAACAAGGAAAAATATAACTTTAAATTACTAACACACTTTTGTAAAAAAGAAAAAAAAGATTACTAACACACACTTACTAGCTAGGACAAAGAGTGCCATTAGGGCTTTTTCGATACATTCATCATTAGTTATAGAAAGTGAAAAAAAATATAATATGTTTAAAAGATACAACAAACCCAAGATTATTCAATTAGAAATAATAAAACTATAATCAAACTTAACAAATCCAAGATTATTCCAGACTTAGCCATCCCATAGAAGATATGCTTAAACATAATAAAACTATGATCAATGCTTTTTATGGTGCTCCTCTGGTGGCTTCACAATGAGAATAGGTGCTTTTGCATGATGTGCACAATAGTCACTTACACTTCCAAGGAAGGCTCTGCCACCAAATGTAAAAAATATTAGAACCATCAACCATGCATAAATGAAATCAAAATTATTTGCAAGCTTATTACTTCAATTTCATTATGAATACTAATTCATAGAAAACACTTACCTTTTGAGTTTGCCAAGGCCACGACTACCCATGATTAAGAGATCAACTTGCATTTTCTCTGTAGCCTGACTAATCATTTCTCTTGCATCTCCATTAAGAATCACACTTTCTGCTTTTACCTGCTTTCATTGATGCATACTTTCATTGGATTTGGCTTAAGAAATTCAATTTAGAGCGACCAAATTTAAAAGCCATAATTTATGTAGCTTCTACCGAATTTTTAAAACATCATCACTAGATGAAAGTAAATTTAATACGTAAATATTAAATAAATTTAGGATTTGTCTAACAACATGTGCAATTTTTTGACAAAGCCGTCTAACATATGCAATATTACACATGATAAAGCAACTAAAATTAATAATTTTTTATTGAAAAACAACAATTATTTATTAAAATACTGCATATTTAATAGTTAATATAAAATATACAATTGGTCAAAGTTACTCTTTTAAAGATCTTAACATTTGTTTCTCAAAAAAAAAAAAATTTACACATAATAAAATTTACTCTTTTGAAAATTTACACATAATAAAAAAAACCCATAGATTTAATACACTTCCGTCAAAGAAATTATTTTAGTTTTTTTTTTTTTTTTTACGGAACTTCCGTCAAGGAAATGAGTCTCGCTTTACAAGGTTTAAAAAAATCATGAGATTCTTTGTTAAAATTGTTCTCGTAGACAATATAATTTGGAAGTAAAATTCAAAAAAATATTGATTTCACATCGAAATTGAAATTGTTTTTACCGTTGATTTTACTATCCTGACGAGAGAATAATGTTTGTTTCGAATTTCAATTATCTAGAGTTAATTAATTGATGAATATTTTCAGAATAATGACATTAATTAATAGGATAAATTAAATGAAGGGTATTTTTGTAACCAAAAAAAATGAAGGGTATTTTGTTTTTATTTTTAGTATAGAGGAAAGTGAAAGGAAGATTATTTTTTGAAGGAAGGAAAGTGAAAGGAAGATGATTGCTTTTTGGCCCCCTATTTTCTGTTTATCATGAAAATAATCTGAAAATTACTCTTATCACTTGTAAAATTTCCCATTCCTTTATATCAACGGCAGTAACTGTCGCTCGACATTTTTCAGTGACGAACGTAGTTAATTGTCACTTATATTAGGGAATGAACAATTTTAAAAGGGAGAAGAACAATTTTCAAATATTGCGAATCACTAAAAATACAAAAAAAAAAAAAATATCATAGTTACCGCACCTGCTTATCCTTGCACATTTGCAAAGCCCGTGAGGCAATAGCTGCAGATTTTTCTTGCTGGGCTTTCTTCAAAGAATCCCCAACTTCAGGTGTTGATGGATAAACAGCTGTTGAAAGGACAAAGTATCACACAAGAAAAAGGAAATGACTCTTCTCCCATCTATTTTTGCTCATTCCCGTCAAAATAGCCGAGCGTGAATTAACTTACACAAGTGTATTCTCGGTATGAGTTAACTCAGGCATGTGTATTTCTCAGCAGAAATGAGAAAATCAGATGGAAGAAGAGCAATTTGGAAAAAGAGCAATTCTCCAAGAAAAATAGACAATATTAAAAGCTAAACCTTACAAAGTTACATCATTTTTAAAAATTATGAGAGAATTAGACATGTAAAAAAAAGGAAGTAAGCAAAGAAAGTTGGTAAAGTATATAGTGATATACTAACCAATACCAGCTGGTCCCATAGGTATAGGGTATGCATAAGTGTGGAAATTTGGCTCAACATGAACAAGAAACACCATTCCCTCCTCATTTTCAGATGTTGTTCCATCCATAGTAACAGTAGCCATAACGTTGAAGAGGTTATCAAGGGCCCACTTAAGAGCATACAAGCTTCCATCACTCTCATCTATTGCCACCATCACCTTCATCTTCATCCTTCTCTTTTCTTCTGCACCTCCCCTCACTTGATCAACACTTCCACCTATTTCCTCCATCACCCTTTTCTTTTGCTAGAATAGAAATGAGAGATGCAAATGGCATTTTATAGTGAGTGCAAAACAAAGATTTTTTTTTTTTTTGAAATAAATTTATTCTATTGAAATGGAAGTTTAAAGTTTTCTTGTTTTCTTTTCTGAAAGTTGTTTCAAACATATCTTAACTTCTAGTTGCAGTTAAAGTCTTTGTGGACCAGGTGCAGTGATTGGATATTTTATACTCCTACAAAATATCTATCGTAAACTAAAAATATCTTAGTGACACAAAATATCAAAGAGGAGTGTTATTTGAACAACCATTTGGTTGACAACTTTTGGTACAACCACAATTTAGAAAGAAAAAGTTGATATTTGCACGAAAACCAAAGCACTGGAGAGATAAAGTAAAAAATAATGTGAGTATGAGAGAGAAAGTTGTCACAAAAATTGTCACAAAATGGATGTTCAAATAT
The DNA here is from genome assembly GCF_051527215.1 of Medicago sativa. Lineage (NCBI taxonomy): Eukaryota > Viridiplantae > Streptophyta > Magnoliopsida > Fabales > Fabaceae > Medicago > Medicago sativa. The sequence continues at coordinate 53,951,903 of NC_140749.1, forward strand.
CATTTCTCAATATCAAAACTTAATACCTATCTTATGAGTCATGACTACGACCGCTCTTTATTACAGTCAATTTTTACAACTTGCTTTTGTTTATACAAAATTTAATCTGTTTTGCAAAAAATAAATATTTGTAGTCAATTTAAACAGTTTATTAACAATTTCAAAGAAAACCTTGTCCTAAACATCTGTTTTAAAAAAAAGCCTTCTAACGATTGTCCTAAAGAAATTGTTAATGATTCAAGAATAGAAATAATTCATAAGTTTTATGGAAAAAAAATTACTTTTAAAGTTTCAATGCATTGAGTACATCATTCACAAGACAAAGTTTCTTCTTTAAACTTCTTAAAGTGCAAATGGTTTCGGCAAAATGTCAAAGAAAACCTTGTCGTAAACATTTGTTTAAAAAAAAAATTCGGCAAAACGTAATTCAAAACTGAAAATTAATTTTTTATCATAATTTTATCATAGTTATTAAAGGAATTAGTATTTAAAGGATTGATGGCATGAATGTTATAAGCCGGGTGAATTAGTCTTTTTACAAAAGGGTATGCAATTTTATTGGCAAGGATTATCTCCATTTAGTATTATCTCTATTTCTTTCATTTGAAGAGATAAAAATACAGTAAAGTTCAAAGAAAAAAATAATTAATAATGAGAACCTACTATTTACTTTTTTGTATTTATCTACATTTTTCCGTTTATTTTAAACAAATAGAGAGAATCTTAACTCCAATTTCATATGCTAAACCCTCGTGTTGAATTGGATAGGATCACACCGACTAACAAAACCCTCCTTCATGAAAAATTAATTGATGCATTATTTTAAGATTTAATTCAAATTCAAAACTTCTCTGATTAAACAAATCCGTTCTTAAAGATGCAAGACTTGACTAATAATAGTAAGACCAGGACATGCAAATTCGAAAAATCCAGAAGAAAATTGTCAAATGAATACCGTTTAAGATTATTCCCAGCAAGAAATAGACCTTGTCTTTAGGATTAATTCAGAGGTTACATCATTCGTAATTAATTAATGATGTGAAGAATGAGTGGGGTCGAAGTCTTTGTAAAGGTGCAAGCAGTATCTTCTTTCACAAGAAACTTGGTTAATTAATTGCTTAAACCCAACCTCCCAAAATGGTCAATGTTTTCCTGGGTGCTACGATTAGAGTCACAATCATTCCACGAATCAATGTTCACCGTCTCATCTGTTGTGTTATTTTAACATCAGCAATTAGGTTATCATCTTAATCTTAATTGACTAGTGAAATCGCATCCATGCCTCTATATTTATATTCACACAGCAACGACTTATGTTATTTCCCCTAAAAAATCACATGTGTTATTATACAATAATATTGGTACCATTGAACCTCCATAAATCATTTGAGTGCACAATTTTTTTCTTCCAAGTTTTTTTTTATATATAGAAAATTAAACATAAATAAATGTTAAACGAACAACAAGCTGCGTGATTAACCTTTTTTTGATGACAAAATCAATCCTCTTAAAAATAACATTCATGGAACTTATGTTTCACCCTTTGTTATAAGTAGTTTTAAGGATTACCTATCCCACAATAAAAGCCTTGGTCTCCAATCCCACGAGTGATAAATTATTTTTTGAAAGCATACATTACCTTCTCTCTCAAACGCAAAAAATCCATAAGATCAAGTTAGAATCAATTCTACTTAAGAGCAACTAAACATGTTAAAATATTTTGCACCTCTAGAATCAATTCTAACTACTCCAAACGTGGAAGCAAACATAAGCTTAATATGGAACGGGAAAAAATAATTTTTTTATGGGTCATGTTAACTTGTGCCAAGGATTAAGAAAAGAATTAAAACATGTGTGTTGCATTGAAAAAATAAGTTTTTAACTTTCCAAGACATTGAATGCACAATCTTCAAAAATAAGTTTCTACATTTGACTTCTAAACTTGTGTCTTAAGGGCACAAGTTAACATTTCCCTTTTTTTATTTACCTTTTGTTAAATATCATTAACTATATATTATCTTATTTTTACCAATTTTTCTATCTAGAATAAATTTAGGAGATTTTTGACAAAATAATCGTTGACGTTGCATTCAATTATTGGAACGGTCCAAGAGTCAATCAGTCCAACATAAGGTTTTAAGCTTTAAATTTGTTTCTTAAAAAGGCCACAAATAGTTAAGATGAACACCTCGTGTCATGTCATCCCAACCTAGTTTTTTTATTGACAAATCTAACCTAAGTTCAAACCTTGAACTCAAACAAAACTTATTTTTTTTATATATGTCTTATATGTTGTTAGCATTTTCCTTTTTTAAGAGGTATCACTATAAAAAATATTTTAGGTCATTACCAAACCTAAAATCAAAATGCCTTGTCCCAAGATGTCCATTTTTTTTCCTCGTATCAAGCCTTTTTTCTTTAGTTGCTGGCTTCTTGGTATCTTTTGTACTATAGATATACAACCAACACCAATGTTGAGCTCTCTGCAATTCCTTATGGTCTTCTTCACATGGTCTGGGAAGTTGGTTTTGGGATTGGTTTAGGAATCTGACTCACAAACAACTTATCAATACAATTTGTTTGTGTTTTATACTTGGTGAAATAGAAATTATGGCCCCACGGCAAAGGCTACGGTGCATGACCTTCATGGGTCTCCTGCCGGTGCAAGATTTGAATTATTATTATTTTTTTGTTGCAAAAGTAATGTTATCCATTGGATGTAAGTTGAATTTTTTCAATGGTTGAGATTAATAGGCTAAGTGACCCACTATACTTGTATTCTTTTTTTTTTTTTTGAGCAAAGCTTGTATTCTTTTTAACATATATTGATTTAATAAATGCATTTGATTTTGGATTCAATTTTCAGAAAGGGTGTTTTTGTCATTGTTGAAAAATTGAAAAAATTTCCCCTCCCCTCCAAAACACTTCAAACACTTCAAATTAAAAATCTCTCCTCCCCTCCCCTCTCCTCCCCTCCAAAACACTCGAACCAAACGGATCCTTAAAGAAAAGGAGTTTAAAAATGCAACAAACCCAAGATTATTCAATTAGAAATAATAAAACTATAATCAAACTTAACAAATCCAAGATTATTCCAGACTTATCCATCCCATAGAAAATATGCTTAAACATGATAAAACTATGATCAATGCTTTTTATGGTGCTCCTCTGGTGGCTTCACAATGAGAATAGGTGCTTTTGCATGATGTGCACAATAGTCACTTACACTTCCAAGGAATGCTCTGCCACCAAATGTAAAAAATATTAGAACCATCAACCATGCATAAATGAAATCAAAATTATTTGCAAGCTTATTACTTCAATTTCATTATGAATACTAATTCATAGAAAACACTTACCTTTTGAGTTTGCCAAGGCCACGACTACCCATGATTAAGAGATCAACTTGCATTTTCTCTGTAGCCTGACTAATCATTTCTCTTGCATCTCCATTAAGAATCACACTTTCTGCTTTTACCTGCTTTCATTGATGCATACTTTCATTGGATTTGGCTTAAGAAATTCAATTTAGAGCGACCAAATTTAAAAGCCATAATTTATGTAGCATCTACCGAATTTTTAAAACATCATCACTAGATTTTTTTTTTTTTTGAAGGAAAAACATCATCACTAGATGAAAGTAAATTTAATACATAAATATTAAATAAATTTAGGATTTGTCTAACAACATGTGCAATTTTTTGACAAAGTCGTCTAACATATGCAATATTACACATGATAAAGCAACTAAATTAATAACTTTTTTATTGAAAAACAACAATTATTTATTAAAATACTACATATTTAATATAAAATATACAATTGGTCAAAGTTACTCTTTTAAAGATCTTAAGATTTGTTCCTCAAAAAAAAAAAAAAAGATCTTAACATCTGCAACGTGAAAATTTACACATGATAAAAAAAAAAAACCCATAGATTTTATACACTTCCGTCAAAGAAAATATTTTAGTTTTTTTTTTTTTTTTACGGAACTTCCGTCAAGGAAATGAGTTTCGCTTTACAAGGTTTAAAAATTGCTCAACCTATATAATTGCTCAACCTATATAAGAACGTAACGTAAGATTTTTATTTATTTTTTAATTACCAATAAAAAAAAAATAGTTACTAACAGATTTGATTTTTAAGCAATTCAGATACTCTTTAGCCAAGGTCATAGTATATATGCACGACTAGGTTTACCATAAGTCCATAAAAAAAAAGTGTGATTCATGATACAAAAATGAAAGGAGAAAACAAAATTCTAAATCTATTCCAAATCATGAGATTGGTTCCCTAAAAAAAAAAATCATGAGATTCTTTGTTAAAATTGTTCTCGTAGACAATATAATTTGGAAGTAAAATTTAAAAAAATATTAATTTCACATCGAAATTGAAATTGTTTTTACCATTGATTTTACTACTATCCTGACGAGAGAATAATGTCTGTTTCGAATTTCAATTATCTGGAGTTAATTAATTGATGAATATTTTCAAAATAATGACATTAATGAATAGGATAAATTAAATGAAGGGTATTTTGTATTTATTTTAGTATAGAGGAAAGTGAAAGGAAGATTTTCTTTTGAGGAAGGAAAGTGAAAGGAAGATGATTACTTTTTGGCCCCCTATTTTCTGTATATCATGAAAATAATCTGAAAATTACTCTTATCACTTGTAAAATTTCCCATTCATTTGTATTGGGAGTTAACTCTTGCTCGACATTTTTCAGCAGCATTAACTACCCATCAGATAAAGGAATGAACAATTTTGAAAAAGAGTAAAACAATTTTCAAATATAGCGAAGCACTACAAATACAAAAAATATCATAGTTACCGCACCTGCTTGTCCTTGCACATTTGCAAAGCCCGTGAGGCAATAGCTGCAGATTTTTCTTGCTGGGCTTTCTTCAAAGAATCTGCAACTTCAGGTGTTGATGGATAAAAAGCTGTTGAAAGGACAAAGTATCACACAAGAAAAAGGAATTGACTCTTCTCCCATCTATTTTTCTCATTCCCGTCAAAATAGCCGAGCGTGACTTAACTTACACAGATGTATCGGGCACGTGTATTTCTCAGCGGAAATGAGCAAAATCATATGGAAGAAGAGCAATTCTCCAAGAAAAATGGACAATATTAAAAGCCAACCTTACAAAGTTACATCATTTTTAATAATTATGAGAGAATTAGACATGGAAAAAAAAATCAAGAGAGTCATGAAATTTATTTTATTTAGTCTCGAAATTCCATTGTTCTAGTTTTTAATAGATAAAAGGAAGTAAGCAAAGAAAGTTGGTAAAGTATATAGTGATATACTAACCAATACCAGCTGGTCCCATAGGTATAGGGTATGCATAAGTGTGGAAATTTGGCTCAACATGAACAAGAAACACCATTCCCTCCTCATTTTCAGATGTTGTTCCATCCATAGTATCAGTAGCCATAACGTTGAAGAGGTTATCAAGGGCCCACTTAAGAGCATACAAGCTTCCATCACTCTCATCTATTGCCACCATCACCTTCATCTTCATCCTTCTCTTTTCTTCTGCACCTCCCTTCACTTGGTCAACACTTCCACCTACTTCCTCCATCACCCTTTTCTTTTGCTAGAATAGAAATGAGAGATACAAAATGGCGTTTTAATTTATAGTGAGTGCAAAACAATTTAAAGATATTTCTTTTGAAATAAATTTATTCTATTGAAATGGAAGTTTAAAGTTTTCTTCTTTTCTTTTCTGAAAAGTTGTTTCAAACATATCGTAAAGATGTCTGTCTTTATAAGCGGAGACTTTTATTGAGCTAGGCTTGATACTTGGCAGAACTAGCTATACCATGCTTGCATGACTAGTAAATACGTGTAAGCCTATGTGTTACCCAATGACTTCATACACTAAAGAAAAGATGTTTATTATTTATTAAAAAAAAAAAGAACAATATAGATTGAGTTCAATGCCTATCTTTTTTTTTTTTTGGTTACAAGTTCAATGCCTATCTAGTAATAGAAGAAGCATTTATATATTTTTGACGTAAATGAAATCTATAGTTTTCACTTCTTTGGTCGTCAAAAACATTCGCCGCTTCTTAATTTGTTGTGTGTATGAATTTTTTCGTTAAGTTATTTAGAACCAAAGAAAATTGAGTTTAATAGTTATACGGACATTTTTTTTTTTTAAGAAATAGTTATACGGACATGTAAGGTGAAATATTGGTTTCATTCATCTAATCAAAGTACAAGAGAAGTTTATTTATGTAAACCATCAACAAAGAATGTAAAAGGTTGGATAACTTGTGTTGCAAGTTATCTTATGAAAACAATGTCTAAAACTAACTAAAGCAATGCAATCAACTCTAAACACCTTGAAATATACTAAGTAACTCCTAACAAACCCTCCCTTAAACCGAACTTTATAAAGACACCAGTTTACAACAACATTACTATCGATCAAAGTTCAAACCATCAATGACCCTTGGTTTTGCTCTAATCTTGTAGAAAGTCTCGAGTTTCAATGGCTTTATCATAATATCTGCAACTTGATCAATAGAGATATCGTGCTCCAGCTCAATTACTCCTTCTTTAGACAGATCCCTAAGGAAATGGTACCTCACATCAATGTGTTTGCATCTGCTATGCATAACTCGATTCTTAATACGCAACTGTGAAATTCTCTTGAGCTTCCTTCAGACACTTCAAAATTCATCACAACCAAATTGCTTAACAGGAGCAAGAAGCTGCTGCCAGAAACTCAACTTTCGTAGTGGACAAAGTCACAATCGATTGCTTCTTAAATGACCATGATATTGCTCCATTGCCTATCATAAACACATAACTTGATATACTCTTTCTATCATATGTATCTCCAACATAATCAAAGTTTGACCATCCTGTTAAGCTGATAAAATAATCGCTCTTATACATAATCCCAAAGTTCATTGTTCCTTTAAGATATCTCCAGATTCTCTTAGTTGCTGCCGAGTGCATTTTTGTAGGTCTTTCCATATATCTAGCCACAAGACATACATAATAGGTTAGATCAGGTCTAGTAGCAAGTAGATACATCAAGCATTCAACATACTGTCTTTTTGTACTTAGTTGAATACATAGTTTTCCCAGTTTCTTCCTTCTTCATCTTGCTTCGAGTGACTATGAGACTATACACCATATTACAGTTTTCCATGACAAATCTTGTTAGTATTTCACCAGCATATTTGCTTCGAATGATAAAAATACCTTGATCATTCTCAGTGGCGGATCTTCTCAAGAGCCCATGGGAGCCATGGCTCCCCCCAGGTTTTGTATATATACTATATTAGTCACAAATTATATGGTATTTCACTAGTGTCGCAGTGGAAACTGAAGGAGAATTGGTTGAGAGATCATGGGTTCGATTCCATTTGTCTCCTTTTTCTTCCATATTTACAATGCATTTTTTTTGTTATTCACAAAAAATTACTTGGCAGGACTCGAACCACTGATCTTGAGGTGGTTTTATGCCTTGAGAACCACTGCAACACGTACCAATTTCTGTTTATTTTATGAAACAACTTGTATATATAAGTTACAATTATTTGGCTCCCCCCACATTTTTAGTCAAGATCCGCCACTGATCATTCTGCTTAACTTTTCTAAGAAAGTACCTCATTTTTCCTAAAGAAATTGTCTATTGCTATGATTATGATGAAAAACAGTCTTGACATCTAATTGATATACATCAACGGAAACCTCATTTGTCTAGTTCTTGACTAGAGCACTCCAGTTCCATCCCTTACTAACCTTAGTTTCTTCTAAGATGACATCTCTTCTTATCACTGTTTTCGTGCTTTTGGTATCATAGAGTTTGTAAGCTTTGGACTCCTCACTTAAACCTAGAAGAACATACCTTGAGCTCTTGTTATCCAGTTTTCTTCTTTCAGCATCTGACGCATGACCATATACTTTGCATCCAAAGACTCTAAAATGTTTCACTGAGGGTTTCAAACTACTCCAAGCCTTTTTAGGAGTTATGTCCTTTATAGGTAAAGTAGGACTTCAGTTTAGAACATAAGTAGATCATACAATTGCTTTAGGGCAAAATCTCTTTGGTACATCTCTAGCTGAAAGCATACTCCTTACCATATTCATCGGAGTTCTATTATTTATTTCATACAGAACATTTTGTTGTGGTGTGTAAGTTGTGGTGAGTTGTCTCTTGATTCCATTAGAACTACGAAATTCATTGAATGTTGATGAATTGTATTCTCTCCATATCTGTTTTAAGACACTTGATAACATATCCATACACCTTTTCAACAAGACTTTTAAAGTTTTTAAATGCCTCAAAAGCATTTGACTTATCTTTCAAGATGTATATCTAAGTTTTCCTGGTCCAATCATCAACGAAAATAATGAAGTATCTGCTTCCTGCATTTGAAATTGGTTTGATAGGGCCACATACATCTAAATGAATTAATTATCATCTTTCAGTAGCTATCCATTTTGACCTTTTTTGAATAACTTCTCTGTGTTGCTTCTCCCAACAAGCAATCTTCGCAATTTTCTTCAAATTCTCTCAATATTGCCAAACCTTTCACCATTTCTTTCTTTATCAAAATCTTCAATCATTTCCAACTAAGATGACCATATCTGCACTACCATAATCTATTATATTCTTGCTTTGCTATCTTTAAGCATACTGGAATAACCACAGGTGCAAATATGAAAAACATTCTATTGGAGCTCATCTAAATTGACATGATCATTTCCTTATGTTGAAGTTCACCAATACTAAGAAGTTATTTCTAAGACTAGGTAAGTAGTAAACACTAGTTATGACTTGAATCATACCACCTATGCAAAGCTTCCAGTTACCTTTTCCCATAACTAGCATCTTAGAATCATCCCATAATTAACTTCATTGATTCTCTAAAACTATCATCAAAATAAAATAATCAGTCTTTTATTCATACCATATGATTGCAACATTCAGGGTCAAAAAACCATATCTCATCTTTAGCATTGGTGTTCAAGCTATTTTGAGCCATGTGAAGCATTTCTCCTTCCTCAAATTTTGCATAATTTGTATTCTCCTCTCAAAGAGGACATTCATTCTGAAAGTATCCCATCTTGTGATACTTATAGCATTCTACAAGTTCTTTATTGACTCTTCCTTTCTCACGCCCCCTTCATCCTGAGCGCCTTCTTCCACATCCATATCCTCTTCCTGCATTTGAGAATTTCAAAGCTTGTTCACTATCAGTTTCTTGATTATGAGAGTTCATGTAATGTTCCTGCACAAGCAAGTTGCTTTGCAATTCATCAACGGAGAAAGTAGTCACATCATTTGATTCTTCAATGGAACACACCACACAATTGAACTTGCTTTCTAATGATCTCAAAATCTTCTCAACCACCAAGATTTATTCCATTCATTCCCCATGAGCAGTCATACGATTTTCAATAGCCATTGTTCTTGCAAAGTATTTATTAACGGATTCACCCTCCCTCATTGCTGTTAAATGATAATTTGTAATTTTCCATATTCCTAAGTTCCTAGAAATACATTCATGTATCTGTAAGTTCCAGAGAATGTCATTTAATATTCCTAGATGCATTCACTTATTTACTAGAACTTTCTATGCATCAATATAACTAGAGGTTCTATGTATTGTCAATGCATTGGAATGAAAAGAATTATTACTGCCAATTCATAATTGTCACGTTTTCTGTTCCTTTTCTTCCTCTTTCTCCAACAGTTTTGGTACCAGAGCAGCCTGGTTTATTAAAAAAAAAAAGGAATGGCAACGTCAAATTCAAATTCAATCTTCTCTTACACAACAAATCAAATTCCAGTTTTCAATGGTGAACACTATGATTACTGGAATTCTCAAATGGAAACTATATTTATCTCTCAAGATCTGTGGGATGTGGTTGAAGACGGATACGAAGAACGCCCAATTCGAAGAAACACTTCCTCGATTGCAGAGAAAGAGAATGAATACAAGGAGAATGTGAAGAAAAATGCTACAGCATTGAGAATCATCCAGCAAGGTGTAAGTAAAGCCATTTATCCTAGAATATTTGGTGTTAAGAAGGCCAAAGATGCGTGGGATATTCTGAAGACGGAGTTTCAAGGCTCGTCAAAAGTGATTTCCATAAAGCTGCAGTCTTTATGGGGCCAATTTGAAAACTTAGCAATGAAAGAAGGTGAGAAAGTCAAAGATTTCTTCTCTAGAGTAACTGAGATTGGAAATCAAATTAAAAGTTGTGGAGAAGAAGTTCCAGAAAAGAAAGTGGTTGAGAAAATATTGAGAAGCCTTCCACAAAAATTTGAACATGTTGTTGCTGTTATTGAAGAAACAAAGGACCTCACAAAGCTCTCACAATATGAATTGATGGGTTCCTTAGAAGCTCATGAGGAAAGAGTGAATAGATACAACAATCAGCCATTGGAGAATGTTTTTCAAGCAAAGATGAATATTCGGAGTTCCAACTCGCGACAAGAAGGAAGAGGGCACTCATTTCGTGGACATTCTTCCAATAGAGGTCATGGAAGGCATTCTGGATACAGAGTAAGAGGAGGAGAAAGGATACGAGGTAATTCTAATTCTTATTGCCTTATTTGCAAAAAATCTGGACATGAATCAAAAGATTGTCGCTTTAGATGTACCAGATGCAAAATTCCCAACCATTCAAGTAGAGATTGTTGGCATAAGAAGAAAGAAGATGATGAAAGAATAAAGGGAATTAATTTTTCTGCAGAAGATGATGCAAATAAGTTATTCTCTACGATGATTAATGATCAAAAATCTGGTGAAATATGGTTTTTAGATAGTGGCTGTAGCAATCATGTAACAGGGAATCAAACCATATTTGAAGAGCTAAATGAAAATTATTCTTCTCATGTTGAACTTGGTGATGGAAAACATGTTAAAATTGAAGGGAAGGGGGTTATAGCAGTTCATACTAGTCAAGGCAACAAACAATTCATTCATGATGTCCATTACTCTCCTAATATTTCACAAAATCTGTTAAGTGTTAGACAGATTATGAAAAGGGGTTATAAGCTGATTTTTGATGATGATAAATGTGAGATTTTTGACAAAAAATCAGGAGAGCATATTGTCACTGTGTTGCAGACTCCTAATAACCTTTTTCCCCTCAACATGAATTCATTTCAGCCTGCTGCATTTAGCAGTAAAAGTACCGATGATTCTTATCTTTGGCATTTGAGATATGGTCACTTGAACAACAAAGGTTTGCAGCTCTTAAAACAGAAGAACATGGTTGTTGGTCTTCCAGAAATCAAGACAGATAATGCAGTTTGTGAAGGCTGCATATACGGAAAAATGCATCGTCTTCCATTTCCAAAAACAACATGGAGATCTCAAGCCCCTCTTGAACTAGTACATTCAGACATTTGTGGACCTACTAGAACTCCATCTCTTGGAAATAAAAGGTACTTTCTGCTCTTTGTTGACGACTACACCAGGATGATTTGGATTTATTTTCTTGATAAGAAATCAGAAGCTTTCACCAAGTTCTTGCATTTTAAAGCACTTGTTGAAAATCAAAGTGGTTGCAAGTTGAAGACTCTTAGAACCGATAGAGGAGGCGAATTTATCTACAAGCCGTTTCTCAATTATTGCAAAGAGCAAGGCATTAGTAGACAGCTCACAATTAGACACACACCACAACAGAATGGTGTGGCCGAAAGAAAAAATAGAACAATTGTTGAGATAGCTAGAAGCATGTTAAAAGGTAAAGAGCTTCCAAATAGTTTTTGGGCTGAAGCGGTTAGCAGTGCTGTTTACATCCTCAATCGATCTCCTACAAAGGCAGTTCGAGATATAACTCCTTTCGAGGCATGGCATGGAAGAAAACCAGTTGTAAGTCAACTTAAAGTGTTCGGATGTATTGCATATTCTCTTGTTCCTGCACAAAATAGAGAAAAGTTTGATGAAAAAGGTGAAAAGCTTATTTTTGTTGGATATAGTGATGAATCAAAAGGTTATCGGCTTATTAATCCAACAACTAGTCAGCTCGTAATTTCAAGAGATGTGATTTTTGATGAAAGTGCAGCATGGAAACGGGAAGCTGAAGATGTTGTGCAAACACCTATGGTGCCTGTTGAATTCAAGCAATCACCTCATAATGTTGCTGAACCATCAAGGAGCAATTCTCATGAAGAAGATTCTGATTCAGAAACGCCACCAAGAAAATTCCGTTCCTTGCAAGAAATTCTTGAATCATGTAATGTTACATTTTTTGCACAGGAACCACAATGTTTTGAAGAGGCTATAAAAGAAGAAGTATGGAGGGAAGCCATGGATGTTGAAATGAAAAGCATTGAAAAGAATCGTACTTGGCAGCTAGTAGATCTTCCAAAAGGAAAAGATGCAATTGGTTTGAAGTGGGTCTATAAGACCAAGTATAATGAGGATGGAAGTGTGCAAAAGTATAAGGCGCGGTTAGTGGCAAAAGGCTATTCCCAGCAGCCCGGTGTAGATTTTAATGAGACTTTTGCTCCCGTTGTACGCATGGAGACAATTAGAACTGTTCTTGCTTTGGCAGCTCAATTAGAATTACAAGTTTTTCAACTTGATGTCAAATCAGCCTTCTTGAATGGAGAACTAGAAGAAGAAGTTTACGTGAAGCAGCCACAAGGTTTTGAAGTTGAAGGAAAGGAAGGAAAAGTCTATAAGCTACACAAGGCTCTTTACGGTTTAAAACAAGCGCCGAGAGCATGGAATAGCAAAATTGATGCTTACTTTCTACAAAATGGATTTGTTAAAAGTCCATCTGAACCATCTCTGTATGTGAAAAGAAGTGGTGCTAATTTCTTGATGGTTTGTCTCTATGTTGATGATTTAATTTATGCAGGAACAAATCATGATATGGTGCAGTCATTCAAGGAAGCAATGATGAAAGAATATGAGATGACAGATCTTGGATTAATGAAATACTTCCTTGGAATTCAAGTGAAGCAAACAAAAGGCGAGATTTTTATCACACAAGAAAAATACATTCATGATTTGCTTAAAAAGTTCAGATTGGAGAGCTGCAAACCAGTCTCAACCCCAATGGCCTTGAATGAAAAGTTGCAGCTGAATGATGGTGCAGAAAAGGCAGATCCAAAAGTCTACAGAAGCCTTGTTGGTTCCTTGATTTATCTCACTAATACAAGGCCGGATATAGTGCATTCAGTTAGTTTGGTTTCTAGATTCATGAATGAGCCGAGTAAGCTTCATTTTGCAGCAGCAAAAAGGATTTTGCGCTATCTCCAAGGCACAAAGAAGCTTGGTATCAAGTATGTGAAGGAAGAAAACAACTAGTTGGTTGGCTATACCGATAGCGATTGGGCTGGTAGTTTCGATGACAGAAAAAGCACTTCCGCCTATGTTTTTTGTCTAGGATCCAAAGCTATTTCATGGAGTTCTAAAAAGCAAAACTCAGTTGCATTATCTTCGGCAGAGGCTGAATATATCTCAGCGAATGAAGCTACACGTGAAGCTGTTTGGTTGAGAAGAATTTTGATTGACTTGCAGCAAAAGGTAGAAGATCCAACTCCTATTTTCTGTGACAACCAATCAGCAATTTCAATGTCCAAAAATCCAGTTTTTCATGGAAGGTCAAAGCATATTGAGCTGCGCCACAACTACATTCGTGATATGGTTCAAAGGAAGGAAATCAACTTAGAATACATCAAGACCACGGAACAACCTGCAGATGTTCTCACCAAAGCAGTGTCCATTGAGAAGCTTGAACAGTTCAAAGATATTATGAAAATTACAAATTAAGAGAGGGTGTTAAATGATAATTTGTAATTTTCCATATTCCTAAGTTCCTAGAAATACATTCATGTATCTGTAAGTTCCAGAGAATGTCATTTAATATTCCTAGATGCATTCACTTATTTACTAGAACTTTCTATGCATCAATATAACTAGAGGTTCTATGTATTGTCAATGCATTGGAATGAAAAGAATTATTACTGCCAATTCATAATTGTCACGTTTTCTGTTCCTTTTCTTCCTCTTTCTCCAACAATTTCAAGAACCTCGAATTCCATGCACAAAGCTTGCAATAAGTACGCTTCACCTCTGTGGATCCTTGAAATGAAAAATATAGCTCTTTACCTTAAGATCACAAAGTTAATATACTTTGCAGCTTTCTCTTGTTCTTGTAGGAGCAATGGTGACACAATTCTCAATCAAACTCTGGTATTCTTTGGAGACAAGACTTTCAATCAACATAGCCCAATGATCATAAAAGCCATCAAACTTTGGGATAGAAGGATGCACGTAATTCGTGGATTCTTACATAAAAAAAGAGCAAAGGAGTTGATCAATCTTGGTCAAGGATGAAGGAAAATGAGTTGCAGAAGAACAATGGAAGAACGAAGAAGAAAGATGAAGGTTGGTTAAGAAACAAATCAACCTAACTAACTCTTAACTGAATTTCCCGCCGAAAGTTGCACTTTTCAAGCTCTGGGTACAATGCCCAATGAAGGCCTATGATACGACTTGTAAGGTGAAATATTGGTTTCATTCATCTAATCAAAGTACAAGGGATGTTTATTTATAGTAAAGCATCAACAAGGAATGTAAAACAAAGTCTAAAACTAACTAAAGCAATGCAATAAACTCTAAACACCTTAAAAGAGACTAACGACTCCTAATAGGATAACAATGAGAACCCACTGCCTTAACATGTATGTTATTTTGCAAACATCTTTTAAAAATACTATCATATACTTTATTTTTATTGGAGGTTTTTGCAAAACTAATTTCCATCAGCAATGTATTTCTTTTTTCTCATATAAATTAAGATAATAAAATAAAGCAATATGTTCATTTGCATGAAGTGATAGTTCCAAATTTCTTCAACATTGTGCACTAAAAAAGCAAGAGTGAATGACAGTCTTACGTTCTACTTCTAAGAGTAGATTGCAAGGTTCAAATTTGAAGAAAGACCACCCATCAGGCACAACCCCTCAATCAACGTGGCTATTAGGAAAATCTGATTGTCGTCTGAGCCACTGCTATCTGCACTCTTCTACCTGTCACTCTACACAAGAAAAAATAACTTGCTGCACCCCTTTAATTCGGCCCCATCTTAATTTGATCCATTGGGCCCATACATCATTTCCACCCTATCTCACTCTTGGACCGTTTATTTTCACAGTATGAATGATGAAAATTGCTCTTTTCACTTTAAGAATTGATCGTTTACATCTCCGCAACACGTTAATATCCCCAACCGAAATTAACTGCCGCGTGCTATGAATGACAGTTAACTGCCGCTGAGTTTTGGTATGCAGATAGAACACCATTCTTGATAGAATTGTTGTTTTTTAAGGACATAAACCTAAACTTGCATTTTTTTTTTATTTCCAATCATTCACTACCACTACATTCACTCACATGTAATTGTTGACAGTATTACCTTAATTGTTATATTATTTCCACCGTAGGAATTGTCATAGACACACGTCTACTAAAAGATGAGATTTTTAGCTCCAAAATTCACGGTAAAGAGGCATGGTAAACACATGTCCATCATCGTAAAAGCTAAACCAAACACATGTGTTTCACACAACCCGATGTTTTCAATTATAAATACTTCTTTTAACTGTAATTTAAATCTTAATTTGTTATGTTGTGCGAGTTAAACTTTTCTCAAATACAACTCTCATTGGTTTTTTTTTGTCTGCATATATTATGCATTGTCCATACCAACTAAGTTAAGCACACGAGAACATACAACTCTCGTTGGTTAAACACGAGTTTATGAATCAGATAAAAATAAATAAATAAATTCGGCTATAAAAATCCTTCAAAAAAAATCGGCTTTAAAAAAAATATTGACGGACGCATTTATAAAATTGGATTCATTAGATAAACTTTATGTGAACTTCAACTAACGAGTACGGAAGCGTATGCTAGCAAGTGCTAAACCTAGATAGAAAAGAGACAAGTTTGCAAGCGACAAACTTGTGAAAATAGGGTTCCGGAATCCACCAGAAATTGAGGAAACTTCTCTAAAATATTATATATTGAATGAATAAAAGATATAAGTTTCCTCTTAGGTTACAACTGTTAAGCTTAAATAGAGAAATAACAAACCCTAATGGGCCAAAAATAACAAACTGAAAAACAAAATAGAAAGTTCTAGAAAATTTGGGTAAAATAAAAATACTAATAAAATTACTTAGGAAACTCTCCTACATCAGTCCCCTTCACCTCTAAAGAACTCGACCCCGAGTTCTCATTTTGATAAAGTGCTTCCCATGCATGTTGACTCCTCCGATGAACAAGAGACCACACTCGAGGGTCCCATTGAGTTAAAAGCAAAGGTAGTTTGGTTTGAAAAATATGGTAGTTGTTGTTGTCAACCGTAGCTATCAACGCTACCATCTAATCTGAAAGAGCTTTGATGTCATGGTAAATGTCGCGGTTATGCCGGCAAACTCTGCCCTCGTCATAAGTTGATCTCCCATGGCTGGTCATGTTGGTATCAGAGCAGGAGAATATTATGAATTGCCCACATTTTGACTTTCTTTTTATAAAATAATATTTTATATAAAAAATCAAACGTATGCCATACTCCATGCTAAGAAGACACACTTATTTATTAATTTTTAATTTGATCCACAAATAAGATCAATTTGGACTCGTTAAAATAATTAAATAATTTAAAAAAATTCTTACATATTTTTTTTTGGTGTGATTTAGTTGATATCCCAGATGACATTGAAGCACGATTACAAAAGGAGAAATAACCTACAATAAACATAACTGATTTTGTAAGCAATCTTAATCTCAAATATATGTTTCCTTGAAATTTCATCACATTATAATATTGGCTCTCTCAACATCTTACATGAGTTTGAATATTCTACTCATCAATAAAATACATTAATTTTGCTTCCTACTTAGACAAAACGAATCTTCATTTGACTTGACTTTAGCATATTACTACACATCCTCTCTGGCATTCACTTAATTAAATCTCTTTCTTTATTTTTTTCATTATTACAAATTCTTAGTATTATTCACGACCATTAATATATCAACAGCTCTTTCCTTGCTTTTTTCCGCGCCGGCAGTAACGAACTTTAGACATGTAAATCTATCAACATCTATGAGACTATGACTTTACTGTATGACAAATATTTTTTCTTGTCTTCTATTTATTGTAGAAATAACTATTTTTTCTTCTTGTTCTTCTTCAGTTTGTGAATACACATCAACAGATGTACGTACCAGAATGAGCACTAGTTCTGAATATTTTGAGAAATTTACATGGAAAATTGAAGATTTCTCAAAAAAGAATTGCATGAAATTAAAGTCCAAAGATTTCAAAATCCGCGGTTATACATGGTAAGTACCTCCAATGTTTTTTTCTTTTCATTTTCATACTTTCTTTTTCTTTTCTTTTATATGTGAGTTGTGACAAATAACTATAGGACAAAGTTATGGTGTATTTTTGTTAATGGAAGTATCTAATTAAATTCACTAATCATATGAATATGTCTTCATCATGTGATAGGAAGATCCTTGTGCATCCACTAAGGAGGGATGTTGACCATTTTACGTTGTATTTAATGGTTGCTGATTCTTTACCACCATATGGATGGGATAGAAACACCTTCTTCAAGTTAGTTCTCGTTAATCAGCTGGATAAGAACAAGAACATTGTAAAAGGTTCTAACCCTTATCTTCATTCTCCCCTTTACTAGTTTTGTCATTTATAATAACAAATTTTAAACTAATTCAGTAATTTAGTAGATTCCCTACCGAATCATTAAGTTAGGGCGTCCTAATCAAGATCTAAAGGCTCATATTTGGTTTTCTCAAATATGAACAGTTTGATCTTAATAGGACGATACTGACTTGTTGATTGTGTTAATACGTAAATTACATAGGGAATTGAGACTATTTTGAGAGTTAATTTTAGACTTCTAGATGAAAGGGAATTGAGACTTCTAGATCTAAAATTTAGATTTCTAGATTCTATTTTGAGATATTTTCCTCTAATGATAATATTTTTTGTTAAATATGAAAGCTAATTCTTCTTATGCGTACTTATTATTTTTAGAGACTCAGCAAAAGTTCAATGGAGGATATAGAAGCTGGGGTGCATTTTTCCTAAATTTCAATAAATTCATTGACCATAAACAAGGGTATCTTGTGAGAGACACATGCATAATTGAAGCTCATATTTGTGTGTCTAACTTTGCACCAAAAATTCATGACATCAATTCCTTGAACCAAAATTCATCTCTAACAGATCAATCTTCAGATGAAAGGGAAACAATTAGTCCAAGAACATCAGGTTCAACATCTAGTCCAGATGAAGGAGAGATTCAAGGTTCAGATTTAACATTAAGACAATTTATAGATTTGGATGGCTTAAAACCCGAAGAAAAGCATTTTGTTCCGTTTTTAGAGGAAGTTTGCACGTGGCGTCCGTCTTTGATACAAAGTCAAATGAAAAAATCCCATTTGTTTCGACAATGGGCATTTATTTCATTAGGAAAAGTTCTGTATTTTCTTAAGACAAAGAAAGTGAAAGATATGAGTGAAGATGACATAAACAATCTTAAGAGTTTGTGGGAGGAACTAGCAAAATCATCGGAATTCGACTTGAGTTGGTTAGAGCCTTATGTTAAATCTGCTTTAGGTGTGAAACCTTATTTGGAAAGAGCAAGCAAATTGAAGAAATTACAGGATAAAGTTGTTGCTTTGGATATTAAAATGAAGAGGCTTAGAGATGAATTGGCTGCTTCACAAGCAGAGTTTGAGGTTGCAAGGAAAAGCTTGTCAGAAATCAGAAATGGTTTCCAAGAAATGAATGTTAATGCTACAATAGGTTATGCTATGTTTTAATTGGTTTTAGTCACTGATTAATTAATTTGTAGACATTAATGAAATGTTTTATTTTTAGAACATGATTATTATTTAAATTCTTTTGGTGAAAGAGTACAAAGTCTTAGTTCTGTACAAATTATGGAGAAAAACTATAACTTTGTGTATGACCTTTAATACATAACTAGCTAGTGTTCTGTTATTCTTTTGTAATAATCTTTCTTACAACAATGCCTCTTTATGGCATCTTCTATTCATAAAACTATTGCTTTAGAATCCCCTGTAGAGTGTTTTGAAGAGGTGATTAGAAAATTTTAAAGAATTTAGAATTCTAGTCAATTCAAATTATTCAATTAAATTATTTTTATTTTTCAAATTATTCAATTGAATGGAGTAATAAAAAATTTCATTGTCATCATTATTGGGCAACTTCTATATATTTTATTTTTTTTGGCCAAATTTGAAAATTAAAATTAGGGGTCAATTTGCAAATTTCGAAATTTTGAGGGGTAAAATTAGTAAGTTTTGAAACTTCAAGGGGTCAACTTGCAATTTTTTGGAAAATTATTGGGGTCAATTTGAAAAATTTGGAAAATTTGAGGATCAAAATGAAAAATTTAAAAAAGTTAACATTGAAGAAATTTGAAATTCTTAGCTTTTAGGTGTCATTTGAAATTCTCTAAATTTAACTTGAATAAAATACTTTATAAATTTCGATCATTTTGATAATTATTCAAATTATCATCCAAACAATTAAATTCACATCAAAGTTTTTTTTTTTGGTCAGAACATCAAAGTATTTAAATTTCCTCAAAAAGTTACATTACCTTGAGTGTGTTTGGATGCAGTAATTGAATTTTTTTAAAGATTTTAAAATTTTAAACAATTAAAATGATTCAATTAAATTACCTTCATTTCTAAATATTATTGTTTTGATGTAGTAATGAAAAATTTCATTATCATCATTTTCGGCATCTTTTATAAATTTAAATGTTTTGTACCGAATATGAAAATTGAAATTAAGGGTCAATTTATAAATTTCAAAAATTTTGAGGGGTCAATTTATAATTTTAAAAAATATAATCAAAATATAAACGACATTGTAATTCTCCTTGTTATATTGGTCAATAATCAAAATATAAAATTCCCCCCTTTTTCTAATAGCATCACTAAGTCCACTCATATATTTGTTGATCTATTCAATGCTAATATTTGGGGTCCTTATACCACACTCTATATCTGGTCATCAATACTTTCTTATCTTAGTTGATTATTGTAGTAGATTTACTTGGATTATTCGTATGAAAATTAAAAGTGAGACTAGGCAACAAATCATCAACTTTTTTTCCGTTGAAACACAATTTGTTAAGAAACTTAAATGTTTATGAAGTGGCAATGGTAATGAATTCCCCATGCATGCATGCTTTCTTTAAATATAAAGGGATCTTACATCATTGATCTCGTTTTGTAACTCTCAACAAAATGAGGATATTGAGAGGAAACATCAACACATCCTTAATGTTGTAAGGTAACTTTATTTTCAAGCCCTTAATGAGAATGAGAATGAGAATGTTCTTCTTAAACAATAAAGCACCCAACACTCACCCTATAAACAACCTCCTACTTTATTACATGAAACATTTCAAAACTTTTGGTTCTTTGGTTTATGCATCAAGCCTTCAAGATAATAAAAGTAAATTTGAAATCGTGCTAGGAAATCATTTTCTTTTTTGGGATATAGGAATGATAGTAAACGTTATGTTCTCTACGATTTAAATAGCTATAAGTTCTTTATTTTTAGAAAGCGTTAACTGTTCAAATTGACTCTGTAATATACGCAAATTTGAAAAATAACCATGTAGAAAAGAAACACATGTTTTACCCATGTAATTTGACATTCATCATATTCAGTGGCGGAGCCAGGATTTTTATAAAGCCCGAGCGAAAAAAAATTTGCAATACAATTATAAGGGTTTACATAAGAAATTGCAAGCAAATAATAAAAAATTTAAAGAAATTGCCCAATTTATAGGGTTTTATATAAGAAATTCAAGGGGATTTACATAAGAAATTGCAAAAAATTTGGGCCGGAGCCCGGGCGAGTGCCCGGGCTCGCCGGGCCTTAGAACCGCCCCTGATCATATTTTTTATCTCTTATTTTTCCATGTTCTAAAACTCCTCTAATTTAGGTTAATCGAAACTAAAATGACTGAAAATATGTGGAAAATAATGCAAGATGACCTGTCATTACCCGTTCCAGAAGAACAATGTTCAGTGCGGTGAGCTTGCGATGAATTTGTAGTTGTGACGACAAGAATGAGAGGTTAAGGGAAGATTAAATCGTACCTTAGAGAATTTAGTAATCGTCGAGCCTTACACATTAAAGTGTGAAGGAGGCGTTTCAGTTTCCTTGGGGATATATGAGGCTCCTTATAGTTGCAAGCACACCTTCATGTGGTATGGAGGCGTTAATAGCTTAGTTTGAGTCCTGGCATGACTAGCAAGGCTTTTTGGGAAGTCTAGAACAATTACCCCCAAGTCATCATTCTGGTAGTGAAGAGTGATGACATCAACTAGTTTTATGTTTATAAAGGGACAAGTGCTTAAAAAATGTGATATAATTTACTCGGGGGAATTTTGAGTTCACTCGGGCGTTTACTACGAAGGAATATTTAGCTTGCGGGGGAGCTTTTATGGTAAGGAATATCAAACTCCCAGCGAGCTTTTATTGGAGAATAATGTTGAATTTGTGGGGGCATTTTATTGTAAAAGGATGTTAATTAAGCTCTCAAAAGAGATTTTATTGAAGAAAATTGCTGTTCACACATTCCATATGGCTGGGACACACATGTAAAATACCCTTTTACCCCCTCGGCAGTTAACTGCCGAGGAATTTGAAATCCGGCTGCAGTTAACTGCCGAGGAATTCCTCGGTAGTTAACTGCCGAGGAAAACTGTTTCATCAGATGAAACAGTCACCTGCTCCCCCTACACACTATTTTCTCATCACCTTCCATACAACTCCAATCCAACCCAAAATCCTAAATTTTTTTCATCAAATCTTGCTCCAAAATGATTCAAGCATCAAGCATAGGATGATTCAACACACTTTTGACGTAAAAAAATAGGTATTGTGCATTTTATTCGGTTTATTTTTTGGATATGTTACACTGTCATGGTTGGTTTACAACGTCAGTCACGTAACACTGTCATGGGGAATCTCGGTAGTTTACTGCCGAGGAATTCCTCGGTACCTTACTGCCGTGGTAAACCTCGGTAGTTAACTACCGAGGAACACTTGGGAAAAATTTTAAGAACGAAAAAATGGCAGCTACTGCCATTTTTTCCAAATTATTTTTTCTTTGTTTTTTTTTTTGTTTTTTTTGTTTTAGTTCATTATGGCATTGATGTTTATGCATTAGTAAGTTGTTAATTTATATTTTTGTGTTGTTTAATTATAGTAATGACCGAGAACGCGGAAGATGTTTCGGGAGAGACAAAACGTAATTTTGTCCAAATTTCCGGTGATGTCAAACCGCCTAAGGTTGAAGTCAAACCAAACATTGATGGAGCTTCCGTCAATGTTGAAGCTTCTAAATATGTTAGCCCCGGTGTCGTCCCACTTCAAGCCCACGAAGTGGACACGGCTAGGTTTTTTCTGACGACATTAAGTTTCAAGATAGAGAAGAATTGCTTGGGTGGGTACGTTGTCAAGCAAATAAGGCGGGATTTACAATTGTTACACAAAGATCAAGCTTGATCCATCCAATATTGCGCCTAGTGTGTGAAAGGAGTGGAGCTCACAAAGTGCCTAAAAAAAAAACCAAAGCATGCGACAACGGGCTCAAGAAAATGCGGGTGCTTGTTCATGATTAGTGGATATCAAAGTACGCAAACAAAGGAATGGGGATTGAACATTCTTAATGGAGTTCACAACCATGCGATGGAGCCGGCTTTAGAAGGACACATTCTTGCCGGTAGATTAAAGGAGGATGACAAGAAGATTGTACATGACTTGACCAAGAGCAAGATGCTTCCAAGAAATATTTTGATACACTTGAAGAACAAATGACCACATTGCATGACAAATGTGAAGCAAGTGTACAATGAACGTAAAAAAATATGGAAGGCAAATAGAGGTGACAAGAAGCCGTTGCAATATCTAATCTCGAAGTTGGAGGAGCACAACTATACTTATTACTCAAGAACACATGGTGAAAGTAATACAATCGAAGATATCTTTTGGGCTCATCCAACATCCGTTAAGTTGTTTAACAATTTTCCAACGGTTTTCGTTATGGACTCCACCTACAAAACCAACTTGTATAAGATGCCAATGTTTGAGGTAGTTGGGATAACTTCGACCGATTTGACATATTCGGTTGGGTTTGGATTCTTGATGCATGAGAAAGAGGAAAACTTTGTTTGGGTTTTAAAAATGTTGCGTAAACTTCTTACTTCAAAGATGAATATGTCTAAGGTGATTGTTACCGACAGAGATGGGTCTTTGATGAAAGCGGTTGGAATTGTTTTCCCGGAAAGTTATGGTATGAATTGTTACTTTCATGTGCAAGCAAATGTTAAACAAAGGTGCGTCTTAAATTGTAAATATCCTTTGGGAAAAAAGGATGGGAAAGAGGTGAGTAATCGCGATGTTGTCAAGAAGATCATGAGGGCATGGAAAGATATGGTTGAATCGTCCACTCAAGAGTTATATGCAAATGCATTAGTGGATTTCCAAGATGCTTGTAGTGATTTCCCACCTTTCCTAGCCTATGCCATGACCACCTTGAATGAAGTGAAGGAGAAAATAGTGAGGGTATGGACAGACCGTGTGTTGCATCTTGGTTGTAGATCCACCAATAGGGTAGAATCGGCTCATGCTTTGGTGAAGAAATATTTGGACAATAGTGTGGGTGATTTGGGTACTTGTTGGGAGAAAATACATAACATGTTGTTGCTTCAACACACTGCGATACAAACAGCCTTTGGTCAGAGCGTTACCGTGTTGGAACATAGATTCAAAGATGTCACTTTGTACTCCGGCTTAGGTGGTCATGTGTCTAGATATGCTTTGGACAACATTGCTATGGAAGAGTCACGTTGTAGGGAAACATTGTGCATGAACAAGGAAATATGTGGTTGTGTTTAAAGGACATCTTACGGCTTACCATGTGCATGCGAAATTGCAACTAAACTCCTTGAAGAAAAGCCAATTTTATTGGATGAGATACACCACCATTGGCAAAGGTTACGCATGGGAGAAGAAAGTAATGAACTTGGTTTTTCGGTGGATGATGAGTTGAAGGGTATTGTAGAACGTCTCAAGAAACTCCCTTTCCAAATGAAGCTTGAAGTCAAGGAGGCTTTGCGGCAATTGGCATTTCCTGAAACCACCATGATGTCTCCACCACCACAAAAAGCAACAACCAAGGGAGCCAAGAAAAAAGTGGACATTGCGAGGTCTAAAGGAAGAATTACATCCACTAGCCGGATCCCTTCTTCTTGGGAGGTTGTTGATTCCCAAAATCCGGATAGTCAACCGTCACCATCACCAACAACATCATCATATAAAAGGAAAAAAGGTGCTCGTCTTGGTAAAGCACCAATTTCCCCACTTCCACCACCTTCTCGGTATCCAAAGCCTAAGGCTATCCCGGTTATGAGGCCTATTGATTATATGCCACGCTTCATGCTTCCATTTATTGAAAAAGTGGTGGATGTTATTGGCGATGGACATTGTGGATTCCGGGCTATAGCCGAGTTTATGGGCTTAACCGAACAAAATCATCTCATGATTCGTACACATCTTATTCAAGATTTGAAAGATCATAGAGATGATTATGTTGAAGTATTTGCGGGTGAGGATCGTTATAACTACATTTTAAATGGCTTACATCCTCCCGCAAATACAAAAAGTTGTGCACATCTTGTTGATAAGTGGTTGACTTTTCCGGACATGGGGCACATTGTTGCCAATTATTACAAAATGTGTGTGGTTGTGTTGACAAATCTTGAAGTTGGTAACTCGGAATATTTTTTTCCACTAAGAGGGCCACCACCGCCGGGTAAGCAAAAAACTCCCATCATGTGCCTTGGGGTAATTCCTAATCACTTTGTGCTTATTTACTTGAGGAATGGTTGTCCACTACCTCCATCATCTACGGAGTGGCACAATCACAAGAAACAAGATGCGATGACTTGGGAAGATGAGTATTTGGATCAACATGAGTTGTTCCGAAAGCTCATGGCTATTGAAAGTGGAAACAAACCGCCAAAACCACAAAAGGAATCAAACAAAGCGGCGCCTATTTTGTTGGACACTCCCGAAAAACCAAAGCAACAATTTGAAGTTATTGCGGAAGATGAGGAAGATTTTATGTCACTTGATCTTCTCCAATCACTTGGCCTTTAACAAGGGATTTTTTTGTCGGTGTTAGTCCTTTTTTTTGGTAGAAATTACACCGACGTATATTTTGGGGTCAAAATTGTAATGCCAATTTTTTTGTGGCCAATATATAAGTAACATTATGTAATTGATATTGATATATATGATAATATGACTTTTATTGACTTGAAACTAGTGCAATACTTATTTATAGCTTATTAATGTTTACACATTTGATTTATTCGTTATTACATTCCATTTAATTTTGTTCTAATCTATGATTATTTTGTTAAAGCTTTTGTCAAGTGAAACATGTCAGAGGTTGCAAGAATTGAAGGTCGTGTTAGGTATTGCTCGTTTAAAAAGACGGTTAAGGTTATGATAACACCGACGGACTCTATTGATGATTTGAAGACACAACTTAACACTTATTTTGAGCATCTTGGTGAAAATCAATATACACGTCACTTGTCTGCTCTAATGCCAATGATAGACCTAGGAGAAGATAGAGATGAATTCGCATGGAAAACGGCAAGCTATATGCCTTGGATTATTAAAGACGATAGCGACGTCGGATTTATGTTTAGGAATATGGTGGAAAATAATGTATTATATATATATATATGTTCGTTCCATATGCAATTGTAATGAATGTAAGTAGGGATTTAATTTAATGAGTTGTAATGTGTTGTAATGTGCTGTTTGATTATGGACACTATGTTCCGTTTTGATGAATTTCAAACTTTTGTGTGGTTTGAACCAAATGTCGGTTTGATTTAATTATGGACAAATGTAAAAGATATTGTATTTTTCTTATTTATGACCGAGTTTCATTGTTGTATAATTTGAATTGCCTATGGAAATGATCTGGTGAAATTACAGGTCAAAACTGGCCTAAAAATGGCTTGGTAAGGGTTAGCATTAATGCAGGACCTGCTGTCTGCATAAATGCTTTCCTCGGCAGTTAACTACCGAGGAATTCCTCGGCAGTTAACTGCAGCCGGATTTCAAATTCCTCGGCAGTTAACTGCCGAGGGGGCAAAAGCGTATTTTACATGTGTGTCCCAGCCTTCTCTAATGTGTGAACAACAATTTTCTTTATTGAAAGAGTAATTTCGACCCACGGGGAGTGCTACCCTGTTAGTCTTGTAAGAACGTGAGATAATGTTTGAGGAGAACTTGTGACTCTAGGGTGGAAATACATTACTAAGCTAAACATGTCAAGGATGCCTTGCCTTGACGATGATCATCCTCTCTTATGCTTTTTGCAAGAGAGAATCGACCGATGCTATATTATGCTCACAAGGAATGAGGAGTTTGAATTATGTAGGACAAGTTCATGCTCATATGTCACATCCTGCATTAGGGCTACTTCATTTCACTTTATGGCCTAGACTATTGAGTGATTTTTAGCGCTCGTTTTCGAGGGTGGTTTGCGTTTGTTTTATTCATCAAAACACTTGGTTTTTTTTATCAAATATCTTGATGAACCATTAGATTCAATGAAGCATTTCAATTTTGACTGTCTAGTCGGTATAATGCTTGTGAAACATTGAATTTTTTTGCTTATATTTATACCAGATGGATGACCCTTATGACATTTAAATGTTGTTTTATGGAAAATATAAGAGGTTTTTGCGGTATTCAAAACAATTTATACCATCTTTTTTCTAAGTCTCTCCATTTTATTGGTTTTTGCAAACACAAAGCTTCAAGTTTTTCCAGAATCTTTGGATTTTTCAGAGTAGTTTCACTTCATTATAACAAGTGGGTTCTTTTATTCTTTTCTTATTCATTTCACATGGAATGATTTGTTAGTTTTTTTTTTGTTTTTTTTTTTTGCAATGATTTTCTTAAGTTTAGAACCAATAGGTTAGTTGTTAAATGTTTAGTGGTGGTGATGTAGTTTTCACCATCAAAGGTTACGATGGAATGACCTTTCTTCCACATATTATTCGTCTGAACTCTTTCTAGATCATTTTTGTGGGAGAGTAGGTGTGTTTATGCCCCCCATTTTTGCTTCAATCCATTGTTGTTTTGGTGGTTTTAGGTTGTTTTCATCTTGTAGTTTTGATAGGGACTATCATTATAGATGTTAACCATTGTGTCAGTAGTAGATCCAACTTGTTTGTGTTAGGTTCTGATGCAACGATTATATTGATAGATTTGGCTGCTCTGGTCATTCGTGAAGACTATGCTTCCAAATCTTTCTCTCTGTTTCCATTTTGTTGGTGGTGGAAGGGCGGATTTAATTGAATCTCGAATTCATATTTCCTGTCATTCACTTTCAGGCGAAATGGAAAAGAAGAGGCAAATCCAAATTTTTCAGGATGGGTTGGGCGTCTGCTGGATTGCGGCTGAGCCTCTAAATACTCCCTCGATCTACGCTAACTCTGATGTGGTCGTGTTCCCTTGTGCCTTCTCACCTTAACCTGAACTCAATGGAATTTAGTCATGCCCTTGAGATTATTTATGAGTATTTGAAGTTGACTTTAACAATCTATTTATTCTTGTTCTCATTTTTTGCTCTGCAACATTGAGCATATCCAAAACCTGGTAGCAAGACTTGGTTCTCTTTGAAACAATCTACATGGTTCTTTGTGATCTTCACAGGAAGCAAAAATATTACCTTGACCGTCCGAACGCGATGATAGTTTTGGATAAAATAATGAGTACTTGTCATCGTCCGAACGCTCACATATACTAAATGAGATCACAAATATTTGGTGGATTTTGCACTTCAGAACTAGACATATTTCAAGAAGCAAACAATGCAAAACTCGGAATGTCCTTCATATTTTAGACATTATGTGTATTGACCTAACTTCTGTTAATATTCACTCCTCAGAGTATCACACACACACACACACACACACACACACACACACACACACACAGAGAGAGAGAGAGAGAGATGTATTGTAACAGCCCGATTTTCGCTAGTTATATTTTATTATTTATTTATGTATGTTATATGTGTTTATATGTGATTATTTGCTTTTGTGTGTATTTTGGTTGGGATTCGTAGAATTCGGTGTCAGAAGGGTATTTTAGTCATTTTGGACTTAGGGACATTTTGGTCATTTTGAGAGTAGGGGTAATTTGGTAATTTTTGTTGAGGATTATTATTTTGAGTGTTAGTAAGAATGTTATTTTATCAAGTTACTAGAGAGGGTATAATAATTATTTTATTTACCGGTAAGTGACCGTTAGTGTTGTAAGTTACCGTTAAGTGAGTAGTGACACTTTGGAGGTTAGAATAGAAATGGGTTAGGCCCATTAAGGTTGTGAGGTAAGCCCAATTGAATAGAGCATATATATAAACTCTAGTTGTTGGTGAAATTAGGTTTTTACAAACATTTCACATTTCATTCATTGAGAAGAGAAGGGATAGAAGCTAGAGAAAAGAACAAGAACAAGGGCTAGAGCTAGAAGAGGGGATTCATCATCTAGGAGCTAAATTGAAGCTTGAATTAGAGATTCTTGGTGTTAGAGGTAAGAGGGTTAGATTTTAATCATAATTTCATCATTTTTCATTTATACCCATTTTTATGAAATTGATAAATTGAATCTAATTGCTCTGAATTCGTGCATGATTGTTGTTGCTATGATTGAAAACATGATTTGTATGATAATTGCATGTTATTATGTGAATTAGCATGTTGAAATGTGAATTTGTGGGTATATTGTGTTCTTGAGCAATTTTGATGAAAAATGAGGTGGTGATGTTGAATTGTGCATGAATTTGTGTTCATTAGTTGTTGTTGATGATTGTTGAACTGTTGGAATCGAATTTGTGTAACTGGAATGGTTGTTTATGGATTCATGAGGAGAATTGTGGTTATGTTGGTGTTTTGAGAAAATTTCATGATTTTGATGAACTAAGCCAATTTGTTGTTTCTAATGCATGATTCATGTTTGTTTAAGTGTATTGAACCTATTTTGACCCATAAACATTTTCTCAAACGTGTTTTGGGAGTTGGGGACTTGAAAAATGAGATTTTGGGTGTAAATGGTGTGAAAACCCGAAACTTCTGCATATTTTCGCAAGAACGGCGCTAATAGCGAAACTGTCTGGACAATATTCGCTAATGGCGAAAATTTCGCTAATAGCGAAATTTGCCCAGAAACAGTTTTCTGTTTTGATTGTTTTGAGTTTTGGGGACCAATCCAATACTTCTAAAATGTTTCTTTGGACTTAATTAACATCTGTTTACACCTTTAATCCTACTGGAACACGATTTGAGTTGGTTTGGACTCGAATTCATGAAAATCGTCTAACTTTTGTAAAAACGGTCAAAACGTCAATTTTTCCAAAAACTCGTTTTCTCCAGAAATTAAAGTGGGATTAGAGTTGTATATTGTTTATATGATTTTTAAAAAATGGATGTGATTGGTTCTATCAAGTTTGAACTTGTTTTGCTTTGAAAATGGAAAATTTTGTGAAAAGTGAAAAAGTAAAACGAACTTTGGGTTTTTCTTGAATTCGTCATTTTTGGCCGATGAAATGCTTATGTAACCTCTACTGCACCTATAAGTGACTTGTGAGAATACATGGCATATGCAATTGAGCTTGTGGAATTGGTTTTGGTTCATAACCTCTAGTATTTTTAAATGGTCACTTTTGGAGACGAACTTAGTAGAAATGACTCTTGATGAACTAAATTCTTATGAATCTTTTTTTTGAATGGTCACGTATGACTAAATGATTGTATTTGAATGATTGCAGAAGGATGAGAATGATGTTTATCATAAATTGTTGTATTATTCCATTTTACTTGGTTTATGTGATGTAAATGGAAATGAATTGTAAATCGATGTTGATGTATGTTGATGAATTTTATGTGAGATGTGATTGTTGAATGTGTGGGCATGATTACTTGATAATGCAATGTTGTTGAGTTGTTGAAATGTAAAAGGAGGTGTACTTCTACATTGTCTTTGGTAGTTGTTATGTTGGAGTTGTGCATTATCGAGTCATTGCTATATGTCCATGCATCATACCATGTTGAGTTGTTGAAATGTAAAAGGAGGTGTACTTTTACATAGTAAGAGGAGGTGTATTCTTACTTAGATGTGCGGTTGGCATCTATTGTTGTTGATTTGGTACCACATGCATATATGTGTCGAGTTTAGGCGCATTGCATAAATTGAATTGTTAGATGGTTGTGTTTTGTGATTGTTAATGGTGGGTGGTAAGTGTGGACTTGTATTGCTTGTATGATTGAATGTTGATGTTGGTCATGCATGCAAATACATATGAACTCTTTTATAATTGTATATCTGTTTATTATGATTTGATTATGATTAATGTAATACTTACCCCCAGTGGTTTCGATCGCCTGCCTGTCTGTATGGATGGGTAGAGGTTGTGCAGGATTAGACGCTTGGTGAGTTTGCTTGTTGGATGTTTGGACGACGGGAGCTTTCTCCGTTGTCGTGTTAGTGTCGTAGTATCTAGGCTTTGATTAGGCTTAGCGTCTATTTGTTGTTTTGGATTCTGTTGCTATGTTGTTGCTATTGTCCACTTGTCGGACTTGGAGTATTTTCACATAAGGATATATTTGACCATGGCATGTATATATTGAAGTTTATGAATTGTATTCCGTTGTGACCGTTGAAATATTATATATATATATATATATATATATATATATGCATGATGTTAGTTGGTTTTATTTTGAGACGTAGCGTCTATTTCTTGAATATTTGTTATATTCGCGTGTTTTATCGCTTTAATAGAAATAGGGCGTTACAAGTTGGTATCAGAGCCGTGGTCGGTCTTGTCCAGACCAAAACCCGTTGATTTTCCTGTTTGTATGCGACATGTACGGAAGTACTGTCGGTACTTGTTGTGTTGTTTCGTTCTTTTAGGTGGGTTTGAGCGTAGTGGGGGAGTAGCAGGTTGTTTCTAGTGTGTTAGTCTGGCAAGGGAAGGTATCTTTGGCTGCGGAGGCTGAGTTGGTTGTGGTTTGTGTTAAGGTTTCTGTTGATTTTGAGTTGGATCTTGTGTGTCTTCCGTTGAAGCATATGGACGTTATTTTTGGTATGGATTGGATGTTGACTTTTGGTGTTAACATTAATTGTTTGACCAAGAGTGTAACGTTTTCTAAGCCGGTAGTTGAGGAAGGTGGGAAGTTCTTGACCGCGGAGCAAGTGAAGAAGTCTTTGGATGGTGAAGCTAGTGTATTCATGATGTTTGCTTCCTTGAAGGAAAGTAGTGAGAAAGGAGTTGGTGATTTGCCGGTAGTGCAAGAGTTTCCAGAAGTTTTTCCGGACGACATTACCGAGTTGCCGCCGGAGAGGGAAGTTGAGTTTGCAATTGATTTGGTTCTGGGAATGAGTCCTATTTCGATTGCGCAGTATCGGATGTTTGCATCAGAGTTGGGTGAATTGAAGAAGCAGTTGGAAGAGTTGCTCGAGAAGCAGTTTATCAGGCCAAGTGTTTCGCCGTGGGGAGCTCCTGTGTTGTTGGTTCAGAAGAAAGATGGAAGTATGAGGTTGTGTGTGGATAATCGGCAGTTGAACAAAGTGACAATCAAGAATCGGTATTCGCTTCCGAGGATTGATGATTTGATGGATCAGTTGGTTGGTGCGAAAGTGTTCAGCAAGATTGATTTGAGATCAGGATATCATCAGATTAGAGTGAAGGCGGAAGATATATCCAAAACTGCGTTCAGAACGAGGTATGGACACTATGAGTATTCTGTGATGCCATTTGGAGTATCTAATGCGCCAGATGTCTTCATGGAGTACATGAATAGAATATTTCATCCTTTTCTGGATCATTTTGTGGTGGTGTTTATAGATGATATTTTGGTGTATTCTAAGTCAGAAGAAGAGCATGCCGAGCATTTGAGGATTGTGTTGGAAGTTTTGAAGGAGAATAGGTTGTTTGCTAAGTTGTCGAAGTGTGAGTTTTGGTTGCGGGAAGTGAGTTTCCTTGGTCATGTGATTTCTAAAGGTGGTATTGCCGTGGATCCGTCGAAGGTTGATGCAGTGTTGCAGTGGGAATCACCTAAGTCTGTTTTGAGGTTAGAAGCTTTCTTGGTTTGGCAGGATACTATCGGAGGTTCATTAAGGGATTCTCTAAGTTGGCGTTGCCATTGACGCAGTTGACTCGGAAAGGACAAGCTTATGTTTGGGATGCTAAGTGTGAAAAGAGTTTTCGAGAATTGAAGAAGAGGTTGACGTCAGCTCCAGTGTTGATTTTGCCGAATCTGAAGGAATCGTTTGTGGTGTATTGTGATGCTTCTAAGATGGGCCTTGGTGGTGTGCTTATGCAGAATCGTCAGGTTGTGGCTTATGCTTCGAGGCAGTTGAAAGTGCATGAGAAGAATTATCCGACTCACGATTTGGAATTAGCGGCCGTTGTGTATATGTTGACGATTTGGAGGCATTATTTGTATGGTTCTAAGTTTGAGGTGTTCAGTGACCACAAGAGTTTGAAGTATTTGTTTGACCAGAAGTAGTTGAATATGAGGCAGAGAAGATGGTTGGAGTATCTTAAGGATTTCGACTTTCAGTTGAGTTATCACCCTGGGAAGGCGAATGTTGTTACTGATGCTTTGAGTAGGAAGTCGTTGCATATGTCTGCTTTGATGGTCAAGGAGTTAGAGTTGATTGATCAGTTTCGAGATTTGAGTTTGGTTAATGAGTTGACGTCGGACGGTGTGAGGTTGGGTATGTTGAAGCTAACAAGTAATATATTGGAGGAGATTAAGAATGGTTAGAAGGAAGATGTGGAACTTGTAGATCGTGTGGTGTTGGTTAACCAAGGTAAGGGTGGAGACTTCGGGTTGGATGAGAACGGTGTTTTGATGTTTCGTGATCGTGTTTGTGTGCCAAGTGTTCTTGAGCTTAAGAGAAGAATTTTGGAAGAATGTCACAGAAGTAGTTTGAGTATTCATCTAGGAGCGACTAAGATGTATCAGGATTTGAAGAGGTTGTTTTGGTGGCCTGGAATGAAAAAGGATATTGCAGAGTTTGTGTATGCTTGTTTGGTTTGTCAGAAGTCTAAGATTGAACATCAGAAGCCGTCAGGTTTGATGCAACCGTTGTTTGTTCCAGAGTGGAAGTGGGATAGTATATCAATGGACTTTGTTGGAGCGTTGCCGAAGACTGTTAAGGGTTTTGATTCTATTCGGGTGATCGTTGATCGGTTGACGAAGTCGGCACATTTTGTTCCTATTAAGACCGGTATGTCTGTGGCGAAGTTGGCTGAGATCTACATTGAGCAGATTGTTAGATTGCATGGTGTTCCTTCTAGTATTGTGTCGGATCGGGATCCGAGGTTTACTTCTAAGTTTTGGGAGAGTTTGCAAGATGCTTTGGGAACTAAGTTGAGGTTGAGTTCTGCTTATCATCCCCATACTGATGGTCAGACGGAGAGGACTATTCAGAGTTTGGAAGATTTGTTGAGAGCTTGTGTGTTGGAGCAAGGTGTCAGTTGGATCGAATGTTTACCGTTGATTGAGTTTACTTACAACAATAGTTTTCATTCTAGTTTGAGGCTTTGAATGGTCGGAGGTGTAGGACTCCGTTGTGTTGGTATGAGTCAGGTGAAGGAGCTTTGTTAGGGCCGGAAGTTGTGCAAGAGACGACCGAGAAGGTTAAGATGATCCAAGAGAAGATGAAAGCGTCTCAAAGTTGGCAGAAGAGTTATCATGACAAGAGGAGGAAGGACATTGAGTTCCAGGTTGGTGATTATGTGTTTCTGAGAGTGAATCCTGTAACCGGTGTTGGCCGTGCTTTGAAGTGTCGGAAGTTGACTCCTCGTTTTGTTGGACATTTGAGATTATTGAGAAGGTTGGGGTTAGCGTATCGGATTGCGTTACCACCATCTTTGTCGAATCTTCATGATGTGTTTCATGTGTCTCAGTTGCGGAAGTATGTGTATGATGCGTCTCATGTGATTCAAGTGGATGATTTAGAAGTAAGGGATAATTTGACCGTTGAGACTTGGCCAGTTAGGATTGAGGATCAGGAGATGAAGCGTTTGCGTGGCAAGAAGATCGTTTTGGTTAAAGTGATTTGGGTTGGACCAACTGGTGAGAGTGCCACTTGGGAGTCTGAGAGTAGGATGAGGGTTGCGTATCCAGAGTTGTTTCCTTCAGGTAATTTTCGAGGGCGAAAATTCTTTTTAGCGCGGGAGAGTTGTAACAGCCCGATTTTCGCTAGTTATATTTTATTATTTATTTATGTATGTTATATGTGTTTATATGTAATTATTTGCTTTTGTGTGTATTTTGGTTGGGATTCGTAGAATTCGGTGTTAGAAGGGTATTTTAGTCATTTTGGACTTAGGGGCATTTTGGTCATTTTGAGAGTAGGGGTAATTTTGTAATTTTGGTTGAGGATTATTATTTTGAGTGTTAGTAAGAATGTTATTTTATCAAGTTACTAGAGAGGGTATAGTAATTATTTTATTTACCGGTAAGTGACCGTTAGTGTTGTAAATTACTGTTAAGTGAGTAGTGACACTTTGGAGATTAGAACAGAAATGGGTTAGGCCCATTAAGGTTGTGAGATAAGCCCAATTGAATAGAGCATATATATAAACTCTAGTTGTTGGTGAAATTAGGTTTTTACAAACATTTCACATTTCATTCATTGAGAAGAGAAGGGATAGAAACTAGAGAGAAGAACAAGAACAAGGGCTAGAGCTAGAAGAGGGGATTCATCATCTAGGAGCTAAATTGAAGCTTGAATTAGAGATTCTTGGTGTTAGAGGTAAGGGGTTAGATTTTAATCATAATTTCATCATTTTTCATTTATACCCATTTTTATGAAATTGATAAATTGAATCTAATTGCTCTGAATTCGTGCATGATTGTTGTTGCTATGATTGAAAACATGATTTGTATGATAATTGCATGTTATTATGTGAATTAGCATGTTGAAATGTGCATTTGTGGGTATATTGTGTTCTTGAGCAATTTTGATGAAAAATGAGGTGGTGATGTTGAATTGTGCATGAATTTGTGTTCATTAGTTGTTGTTGATGATTGTTGAACTGTTGGAATCGAATTTGTGTAACTGGAATCGTTGTTTATGGATTCATGAGGAGAATTGTGGTTATGTTGGTGTTTTGAGAAAATTTCATGATTTTGATGAACTAAGCCAATTTGTTGTTTCTAATGCATGATTCATGTTTGTTTAAGTGTATTGAACCTATTTTGACCCATAAACATTTTCTGGAACGTGTTTTGGGAGTTGGGGACTTGAAAAATGAGATTTTGGGTGTAAATGGTGTGAAAACCCGAAACTTCTGCATATTTTCGCAAGAACGGCGCTAATAGCGAAACTATCTGGACAATTTTCGCTAATGACGAAAATTTCGCTAATAGCGAAATTGTCTGGGAATTTCGCTAATAGCGCAAATTTCGCTAATAGCGAAATTTGCCCATAAAAAGTTTTCTGTTTTGATTGTTTTGAGCTTTTGGGGACCAATTCAATACTTCTAAAATGTTTCTTTGGACTTAATTAACATCTGTTTACACCTTTAATCCTACTGGAACACAATTTGAGTTGGTTTGGACTCGAATTCATGAAAATCGTCTAACTTTTGTAAAAACGGTCAAAACGTCAATTTTTCCAAAAACTCGTTTTCTCCAGAAATTAAAGTGGGATTAGAGTTGTATATTGTTTATATGATTTTTAAAAATGGATGTGATTGGTTCTATCAAGTTTGAACTTGTTTTGCTTTGAAAATGGAAAATTTTGTGAAAAGTGAAAAAGTGAGACGAACTTTGGGTTTTTCTTGAATTCGTCGTTTTTGGCCGATGAAATGCTTATGTAACCTCTACTTCACCTATAAGTGACTTGTGAGAATACATGGCATAGGTAATTGAGCTTGTGGAATTGGTTTTGGTTCATAACCTCTAGTATTTTTAAATGGTGACTTTTGGAGACGAACTTAGTAGAAATGACTCTTGATGAACTAAATTCTTATGAATCTTTTTTTTGAATGGTCACGTATGACTAAATGATTGTATTTGAATGATTGCGGAAGGATGAGAATGATGTTTATCATAAATTGTTGTATTATTCCATTTTACTTGGTTTATGTGATGTAAATGGAAATGAATTGTAAATCGATGTTGATGTATGTTGATGAATTTTATGTGAGATGTGATTGTTGAATGTGTGGGCATGATTACTTGATAATGCAATGTTGTTGAGTTGTTGAAATGTAAAAGGAGGTGTACTTCTACATTGTCTTTGGTAGTTGTTATGTTGGAGTTGTGCATTATCGAGTCATTGTTATATGTCTATGCATCATACCATGTTGAATTGTCAGATGGTTGTGTTTTGTGATTGTTAATGATGGGTGGTAAGTGTGGACTTGTATTGCTTGTATGATTGAATGTTGATGTTGGTCATGCATGCAAATACCTATGAACTCTTTTATAATTGTATATCTGTTTATTATGATTTGATTATGATTAATGTAATACTTACCCCTAGTGGTTTCGACCGCCTATCTGTCTGTATGGATGGGTAGAGGTTGTGCAGGATTAGTCTCTTGGTGAGTTTGCTTGTTGGATGTTTGGACGACGGGAGCTTTCTCCGTTGTCGTGTCAGTGTCGTAGTATCTAGGCTCTGATTAGGCTTAGCGTCTATTTGTTGTTTTGGATTCTGTTGCTATGTTGTTGCTATTGTCCACTTGTCGGACTTGGAGTATTTTCACATAAGGATATATTTGACCATGGCATGTATATATTGAAGTTTATGAATTGTATTCCGCTGTGACCGTTGAAATATTATATATATATATATATATGCATGATGTTAGTTGGTTTTATTTTGAGACGTATCGTCTATTTCTTGAATATTTGTTATATTCGCGTGTTTTATCGCTTTAATAGAAATAGGGCGTTACATGTATCACATTGAATATTGGTGAAAGTTGTGGTGCTTCGAGAAAATGTCATTTTAGATATTAAAAGAAAACTTAATCTCATTTATCCATTGGTTTGTCAGTCTATTAAAATATAGACCAAGTTATAATTTAAATGCATTCATATATATATATATATATATATATATATATATATATATATATATATATATATATATATATATATATATATATATATATATATATAAAGAAAATAACATGTTTTGCCTCTTTTGTACTGACTTTTTCTCTTTTCATAACAACCCTCTACTTTCAATACAAATAACACATATAACAAATATATTAGAATAAATTTATATATAAACTAAAATTGTAACAAACACGACATGAGTATATATATATATATCCAATTTTTTTCTTTTATCCTTTAAAAAAATGTAACAAACTAGATGATTATATCTATACTTACCTTTTCCTTATCTCAATTATACCCTTAAACAATTTTTACTATAATAAAGATTGGTGTTGGTGTCATTAAAAGAAAATTAAGAATTTTAATTATATTTTTTTATTATATTGTTTGTGTCATTGAAATAGATAATCATGGTTAGTTTGATTTGTTATAATTTAAAAGTAAAAAAAATATATATTTATACTTTTAATCAAAATCAAAATTTAAGAAAAAAATACCGTTCAAAATTTTCAATTGTTAGCGCAATAAAAATAGTGGAAAGACAAACACGTGAGTGTCCATCTTTTTCTTAGTATAAAATAACTTTTAAACAAGCTAACAAACCATATCAAACTTTCTAAAGGTTATTCTCAAACCTAAAAATTAAATCTATGTCAATATACAAACCGACTTAGATCTTAATACTTTTTTTTTTTAAACAAAGATCTTAAATATTTTTTTCGACAGAAGTCTATCTTGGCCAGCATATTCTCCCCTTGAGTACAAAACAAATCA
Organism: Medicago sativa; assembly: GCF_051527215.1. Classification (NCBI taxonomy): domain Eukaryota; kingdom Viridiplantae; phylum Streptophyta; class Magnoliopsida; order Fabales; family Fabaceae; genus Medicago; species Medicago sativa. Next base: position 53,989,964 of record NC_140749.1, read on the forward strand.
ATTTTACCCTTCATATTTACAGCATACGTGTGTTTATATAATATTCTTTTTCTTTCTCACATTACATTTTTTCTTCAACTTTCAATTTTTTTTTCTTCGGTTTTTTTTTTGTCAGGAAGTATTTATTTTCTTCTAGATTTTCAATTTTACTGTTTCTAATTAAGGAGCTTCCTTCGAATGTGAGTTAGTGATCGAACTTGACAGCAGAAAGAATCATTGACTCTTGCATGCTCAAAATGCCTTCTATATAGAAAAAGTCCACTTAGAAATAGTCCACTTTAAAATCAGCGATAAGGGATCTCAAAACAATCACGTAAAAGAAAAGCAGCACAATCGGGTCCCAGCGACGAGGGATCCTTAAATAACATATTCCACAAAGAGACAGGTCACATGATCAAGTTGTGAAAATATGAATATGCATAAAAATAAAATGTTGTTACTCACTCGGTCCCGTAATAGATTACTCATTTGAAAATATGCAATTTTGATCTAACTTACTTTGACTGTTTTTTTCTACTAATATATAAAGATAAATAATATTATATAAGATGTCGTTAGATTCGTCTCGATGATTATTTTCAAAATATCAAATTTTCATAATTTTTTCTAATATATTATTCAAGATATTTAAGCTTAAAGTTATGCATTGACATCCGTAATAAGGTCAAGTGTGTCAAGTATCATGCGACGGAGGGAGTAGGGATAGAGTTTGTTACGCTAACAACTAACTTGTTGCTAATTTCCAAAAATCATTGGGAATCATAGGCCCTTACATTTCCTTCCATTGATACAAATTACAATATATATTTTTTGAAAAAAAATAATAATTCAGTGAATAGCAATTACATCATAAAACGAATAAGTGAGAAATCTAAGATTCGAACCATACCCCTACATTTTTTTTTTGAGGAAATACCCCTACATATATAATGCAACTTTCCTACAATATTTATTTTTATCCCTAAAAAAAACACTTTTTTTTTTTTTGGTTTGTCGAATTGTTAATAATATCTTAAGCTTATTCATTTTGAAGTTAACTTAAATTATAAATGCGCATCATTTTAGTCCATTTCTAAAATTTCTATAATATAGCCTCTTTGTACCAAATTATGTCATTTTTGTAAAATATATTTATCCTAAATTATTTATCATTTTATAATATCAATAAATCATTAATATTTCATTTCTTTTTACAAGTTGTTTCTTTTTTATTATATCATTTATTATTTATTATTTTATCTTTTTCCGATTATTTTAATTTATGTTTTTCATACAATTAATAAAGGGTACTTTACTTTTGTGAACTTTTTCCGGACAATGGTAACTAATTTTTTAATTTGTTTAAAATTGTCAATATAACATATAATTTGGGACCGAAGAAGTATTATTAATGTTTATCTAAATTGATAGTAAGTAGTAACTTCACCATATTTTTATAAAGTTTTTATTTATTTATTTATGAAATGCGAGTCATTCGATTACGGTCTAACAAATAACTTTGTAAATTAGACATTAATTATACTCTACATAATCAAAGTCAATTGTTTTGCTTAAGATACTAGTCGTAATTGATATGATCAAAAGACTTAAGAAAAATAATGCAAGTAAAATGAAATTTGTGGTTTTATTCATTAAATAAAAATTTATACTAGATGCTGTGAGGCTTTTAGGGCAATATGAATAACAAAATCCATTTCACTATTCAGTGTAGAAATGGAAGTATCAATAACCTTTTCATACACTGTCGTATAACTTGGGGGTTGATGTTGGTGAAATGGCTTGAGAAATAAAGATCATTGAAATGGTAAGCAACAAGGATAAATATGTTGAAGGGGCCATTCTCTCTTTTGTTAATAAAGTTACTTTAGTTTAAAGTTCTGAATTTATAGACATTACTCCTAATTTAGTCAAAAAAATTAAATCCACTCACAATTAATACTCCTAAATCCTAATACTCCTAATTTTTGTTTGACTCAATTAATACGGGTAATATACTAGGAGTATTGCAAAAAATTATAATTTCATTTAATTCATTCAATTTTCACAAAGGACGGTGATGGTGCTAAAGGGTATGATTTTGAATACAATAATGATACAGCAATACTCTTTATACTTCACCAGGAGAAAATTCTTGAAGAAAACGAAAATGAAATGGTTGATAGATCTATGGAAGCATACTACTTTTTATACTTCCAAAAATTAGACAACATATATTCTACGTAAGATCAGTATAATTTTCTACGTAAGGCATGCGCATAGCCTTCACACACGTGCCATAGTTTCCGTAAAACACCGATATTATTTGGAAAAATGGAATATGAAACTTTAAGAAGAGAATATTCTCGAAGGTTTCGATCCAATACCACCAAACCAACTCAAGTTGGATCTAACACAACAATATTTATATTTTTTGTTTAAAAAGAAAAAGAAATTGTGATACGAAGCCACGCTTATGCCATCTTGATTTTTGTTAAAATCCCTTCGTGGCATATCGCCGTGATGTTTGGGATGGGAATAAGTCAGGTCAGTCCAGACTTTTTGCTTAAATAAAGAAGGCTTAAGATTTTTTTGTATGTCTATTTAGGTAAAAAAAAAAAAAAAAAAGAGTAAGGCCACAAGTCATAAGAGAGTTGCACGGATGCCCGCCAAGGATAGGAAGGAAATTTTAAAAATATTGAAAAAAACAAGCAAGGGATCGGAAAGCGCGACTTTTATTTCATTCGTCTAAGATGAAGGGTGTTGCTCAGCCTACTCCTTCTAATGTATCTTCTAACACTACTACTTCTTCAGTTAACAAAGATTGGGAAAACTTGGTGACTTTACATGGTGGTTCCGAGGTGGTGGTTGAAAACGTTTGTGCAATTAGGGGTATGATTGGCGTGAACTACAAGGGGGACAATATGAACCGATTTAGTGTGTTGTCGAAGGAAGGTAGGCGTGAACTTCGAGCGGAAGTGGGGAGAAAGATGGCTAGTGGGGAGTCAGGAGGGAGTGGGGTTGGCGTGGTTGGTTGTTAGTCGTTGGTAGTAGGGGTGTGTGTTGGGGTGGAGGGTCATTTCAATGAAGATAGTATCATATAATGTGAAGGGGTTATGCGGGTTTGAAAAAAGAAACGAGGTGCAGAGGTTAGTGTCTGAAAAGAAACCGCTTGTGTTATGTCTACAAGAATTGAAGCACAGTGTGGTGTATGATTTGTTGATTCCGGCGATTTGGGTTAGTTCCTCGGCGGGTTATTCTTTTCAATCTTCGGTTGGAGCTTCCGGAGGTCTATTGACGGTGTGGGATCGTAATTATGACGATGTGTGATCTACTTCAAGCTTTGCCCATGTTTTGGTGATTAGAGGCCGGGTTATCGAGACATGTCAGGAATTTGTTATTGCTAATGTGTACGCTCCTTGCGACACGGTGGTGAAGCAGGTTTTGTGGGATCTGTTGTTGCCTATTGTTGTTATTAATAGTAATGATAATCTTTGTTTGTGCGATGACTTTAATTCGGTCCGGTCGTTGGATGAGAGGAGGGGATGTGGCTAAATTTTCCGTCAACATGATACTGATATTTTTAACAAGTTCATCGACAACAATTTTTTGGTGGATTTGCCCTTCGGATGTTTAAATGTTGGGCGGACTTCCCTGGCTATGCACAATTTGTTCCCAAAAAATGTTGGGGACCTAGAGGTTAATGGGTGGGACAGTTTTGTTTTGAAAGAGAAACTCAAGTTGACGAAAGGTAGCTTAAAAGAGTGGCATCATCGTCATTCTCAGAATATGGAAGGGAAGCTTCGCATGATGAAGGAGCGGATGTCATTCCTAGATACTAAGGGGGAGACATCCGCTCTTGTGGAGGAGGAGGTGACGGAGCTTCATGATCTATCTGTGAATTTACATTTTTTGTCGCGTGTTCAAACATGTATATGTTGGCAGCAAGCGAGATTGAATTTTTTAAAAGAAGGTGACGATAATTCAATTTTTTTCATGGAGTTATGTCTTCAAGACGGTGATGCAATGCCATCTAGTTGATACAGGTTGATGGTGTCCAAGTCGAGGGGGTTCAAAATGTTCGTGCAGCTGTTTTTAATTATTTTTCTTCCCATTTCAAAGCAATCAACGTGGAGCGGCCAGGGGTGGAGGATCTAGATTTCAGCCGATTATCTATGGCTGAATCTAGTAATCTCACTTGGCCATTTACGTTGGATGAGGGGAAGCATACGATTTGGGATTGTTATAGTTTCAAGAGCCAGGGGCCGGACGGTATCAATTTTGGTTTCATCAAGCAATTTTGGATGGAATTAAAGGACGACTTTATGCGCTTTGTCACATAATTTCCTCGCAATAGGAAGCTGACTATAGGGATTATCGCCACATTTATTGCTCTCATACCGAAGGTGGATAGCCCTCGATGGTTAAATGATTTTTGACCTATATCTTTAGTGGGATGTATGTATAAGGTGTTGGCGAAGATCCTTGCAAATAGACTCCGTGCCGTTATTGGAAGTGTGGTCTCAGATTCACAGTCAACTTTTGTTAAAGGGAAGCAGATTTTGGATGGTAATTTGGTGGCGAATGAGGCAGTTGATGAGGCGTGCCGTTTACATAAGTAAATGTTGTTATTTAAAGTGGACTTCAAAAAGGCATATGATTCGGTGGATTTACATTATTTGGACGTTGTTATGCATAAAATGAATTTCCCGACTCTTTGGAGGAAATGGGTGTCTGAATGTGTCGGGTCGGCCACGACTTCAGTGTTGGTAAATGGTTGTCCAACAGAGGAATTTCCTGTGGAAAGGGGGCTTCGGCAAAGAGATCCTCTTCCCTGTTCCCTTTTTTGTTAGTTGCTGAAGGCTTTAACGTGCTGATGATGTCGTTAATGGCAGTGGGGTTGTTTCGTGGTTATCGTGTGGACCATGATGCCGGTCTTTGTCTTTCTCATCTCTAATTCGCAGATGACACGTTGATAATTGGTAAAAAAAGTTGGGCGAATGTGCACTCTATGCGGGCGGTTCTGATCATTTTCGAACAGGTGTCTGGGTTGAAGGTTAATTTCCAAAAAAGCATGTTGACGGGAGTTAATGTCTCAGACTCTTGGTTGTATGAGGCTGCTATGGTGATGAATTGTCTTGTGGGAGCCTTTCCCTTTGTATATTTGGGGCAGCCTATAGGAGGGGACGCTCGGAGGTTGGAGTTATGGAAACATGTGATGGTCTGTATTATTAATAGATTATCGAATTGGAAAAGCAAATTTCTTTTGTTTGGGGGTCGTCTGATTTTCTTGAAATATGTCATGTCATCTCTTCCGGTTCACTTTCTTTCTTTCTTCAAGGCACCCACATGTATAATTTCTTCTATTGAATCTTTATTTAAAAAAAAAAAAATTGTGTGTGTGTGGAGGGGGGGGGGGTGTGGGATTTTAGGAAAATTGCATGGGTTGATTGGGACTATGTTCGCTTACCAAAGGAGGATGGTGGGTTAGATGTGAGGAAATTGCGTGAATTTAAGATGTCATTGTTGGGGAAGTGGTGTTGGTGTTTGTTAGTTGATAAGGAAGGTTTATGCTATCGAGTCTTAAAGGATAGGTACGAGAGGAGCGGGTGGTTGTAGGAAGGGGGAAGGGATGGCTCGTTGTGGTGGCGGATGGTGTCTGGCATCCATGACGGTGTTGGGATGGGTGTAGGGAGTTGTTTCGATGTCAATGTGTGTAAGGTTGGTGACGGTGGAGGTAGCACATATTTTTGGACGGACAATTGGGTGGGTGGCTCCCTTTTACGGGTGCAATTACCTCGCCTTTTTGATCTGGCTGTGAACAAATGGGAGATGGTGCAGGAGATGGAGAGGAGAGGGTGGAAGGATGGAGGCGGTTCCTAGGTGTGGAGTAGGCGCCTCTTTGGTTGGGAGGAGGAGACTGTTATGGAGTGTTTGATTTTGTTGCATAATATTGTTTTGTAGGAACATATTCATGACAGGTGGAGGTGGATCCTTGATCCTGTTAACGGTTATTCCATTAAGGGGAATTATCAGTATCTCACGACGGTAGATGCACTTTCTGAGAGGGGTTTGTTCAATGTGAATTTGGCAGAAGCAAGTTCCGTCAAAGGTCTCAGTGTTTGCTTTAAGACTTCTTCGCAATAGACTTCCAACCAAAGACAATCTTGTTCGATGGAGAGTTCTTCATCATGATGACAACTTATGTGTTGGAGGGTGCGGCTCCTCCGAGACTGTGACTCATCTTCTTTTTGGTTGTGACATCTTTGGCAGCGTGTGACACCTTCTCTATCAGCGGCTCGACATCTCATTTACCGCACAAGACTTGGTTTGTGATCATCTTCATCAGTTTGGGCACATGGCGGGGTTACCGCGATTTACACATTCTTTTTTGAAGATAATCTGGCTTGCTTATGTTTAGGTTATTTGGAAGGAAAGGAACAATGAGATTTTTAAGCAGAAGACTTTGGATTCGGTTCACTTAGCGGACAAGGTCAATTTTATGTCTTTCTTATGGCTAAAGGCCAATATGCACACCTTCACGTCACCTTCAGTTATCATGATTGGTGGCGGCACCCTTTACATTGTATGAGTGTTATGGTGTAATCTTCTTTTACTGTTATTATTTCGTGGTGATTTTTGTGGCACCATAGACTTAGCTTTGTAATGTGTTGAGTGGTTCTCTTTTGCACGCCTTGTGCGAGATGAACCACTTTTGGTAATTTAATTTATTCCATTTTGGCTTGTTCAAAAAAAAAATCATAAGAGCCTCGTGGGCTTATCATATCAGTATACTTAAGTAATATATACTACATATAAAGAAAATCTAAATTTCTCAAAAAATTGTTCTTAACTATCATGCGTGCCTGTTGTAATGCTAGTACAAATAATATTATTTAACACTAATTTTATTATATTATATATTATACAATGAATTAAAGTATAAATTTGTGAACATGTTCAATATTTTTGTCTTATTAGTATATGTTTTTTTCCCGCATATTTAAACATATTATTTTAAATTACAACTGAAATGTGATATAATATATAGTCAAATTCTCTAAAAAATCATTTTAAATATCAAATGGAAGTTTAATCTCATTGATTTATTAGTTGGCTAGTCTATTTAAAATTGGGTTAGAAATTCACTTGGTACAATTTGAATGGGAGGGCCATGAGTCGTATTGATAGAGTGCTTATTTCGGAAGGGTGGATTCAGAGATGAGGAAGTGTTGCGCTTTAGGTGCTATCGAGAGATGTCTCAGATCATTGCCCATTAGTTATAAAGGTAGGTGATGATTGTTGGGGTCTGAGATAGTTTCAATTTAATGATTTTCAGCTTAACAATGGTAACTGTAAAATTATGGTTGAAAAATCTTGGAGGAGAGAAAGCTTTAGTGGGTGGATGGGAGTGATTTGAATTTAAAGATAAGGTTTTGAAATTGGTGTTGAAAGGTTTGAGCAATGTAGAGTATTGAAATATGCATGTGAATTTAGCCAAGATAGTGGAGGATATAGTGGAGTTAGATGTAAGAGAGGAAAATGGAGGTTTAAATAATCAAGGGGTGGAAGCTAGGAAATTAATGTTTGAGGAGTTGTGAAGACTTTTGAAGAGTAAAGATGCTATCATGGTATATCAGGAGATGTCAGTTTTGCTTAAAGAAAGGGACAAACATGAGTTCCGTCAAAGGTCTCAGTGTTCGCTTTAAGACTTCTTCGCAATAGACTTCCAACCAAAGACAATCTTGTTCGACGGAGAGTTCTTCATCATGATGACAACTTATGTGTTGGAGGGTGTGGCTCCTCCGAGACTGTGACTCATCTTCTTTTTGGTTGTGACATCTTTGGCAGCGTGTGGCACCTTCTCTATCAGTGGCTCGACATCTCATTTACCGCACCAGACTTGGTTTGTGATCATCTTCATCAGTTTGGGCACATGGCGGGGTTACCGCGATTTACACATTCTTTTCTGAAGATAATCTGGCTTGCTTATGTTTGGGTTATTTGGAAGGAAAGGAACAATGGGATTTTTAAGCAGAAGACTTTGGATTCGGTTCACTTAGCAGACAAGGTCAATTTTATGTCTTTCTTAAGGCTAAAGGCCAATATGCACACCTTCACGTCGCCTTCAGTTATCATGATTGGTGGCGGCACCCTTTACATTGTATGAGTGTTATGGTGTAATCTTCTTTTACTGTTATTATTTCGTGGTGATTTTTGTGGCACTAGAGACTTAGCTTTGTAATGTGTTGAGTGGTTCTCTTTTGCACGCCTTGTGCGAGATGAACCACTTTTGGTAATTTAATTTATTCCATTTTGGCTTGTTAAAAAAAAGAAAATCATAAGAGCCTCGTGGGCTTATCATATCAGTATACTTAAGTAATATATACTACATATAAAGAAAATCTAAATTTCTCAAAAAATTGGTCTTAACTACCATGCGTGCCTGTTGTAATGCTAGTACAAATAATATTATTTAACACTAATGTTATTATATTATATATTATACTATGAATTAAATTATAAATTTGTTAACATGTTCAATATTTTTTATCTTATTAGTATATGTTTTTTTCCCGCATATTTAAACATATTATTTTAAATTACAACTGAAATGTGATATAATATATAGTCAAATTCTCTAAAAAATCATTTTAAATATCAAATGGAAGTTTAATCTCATTGATTTATTAGTTGGCTAGTCTATTTAAAATTGGGGTAGAAATTCACTTGGTACAATTTGAATGGGAGGGCCATGAGTCGTATTGATAGAGTGCTTATTTCGGAAGGGTGGATTCAGAGATGAGGAAGTGTTGCGCTTTAGGTGTTATCGAGAGATGTCTCAAATCATTGCCCATTAGTTATAAAGGTAGGAGATGATTGTTGGGGTCTGAGATAGTTTCAATTTAATGATTTTCAGCTTAACAATGGTAACTGCGAAATTATGGTTGAAGAATCTTGGAGGAGAGAAAGCTCTAGTGGGTGGATGGGAGTGATTTGAATTTAAAGATAAGGTTTTGAAATTGGTGTTGAAAGGTTTGAGCAATGTAGAGTGTTGAAATATGCATGTTGTAATATCCCGCTTGTCAGCTAATGGGAAATTTCATCTGTTAAATGTATCAGAGGACTAAGATTCATGGAAAGAGATTTTGGTGAAGAATGTTAAGTACAACGAAAGATATTAATGAGTAATATCAGTCAAGCATGGGCTTATGTGTCAGTGTCAGGTAAACACGACTAAGGCGAAGGGCAAAGTGGTAAAACGTCGCAAGCGACTATATAAGGCCACAAGGGCCATTTTCCTTCATTTCTACCCACACTTTCTCTCTCTAGGTTTTTGGGAAAACCTTTCTCTCCTCCTTCTCTCTAGAATTTCGCCTCCCTCTCCTCTCTAAGACATCTAATCTTCTTCCAAATCATGATCAAGCAAGGATTAAGGCAGCTTATCAAGCAAGAAACAAGTGGAGGAAGAGATTATAGCATGGTTTGGAGGAAAGGGCTAAAGATCAAGAATGAAGTGGAAGCTAGGGTTTTATGCTTGGAGCTTAAAGATCAAGTGCTAATCATTAGGTGAGTTCTTAGATAGAACCCACCATTGGGATTATGTGTTTAATTGCAAGCAAAACATGATTTTTAGTTAAGATTAGAGAAATGAGAATTTTATACCTTAGCCTTGATCTAGTCTTGTACACGTTAATATTGCCATGAATGATGTTTTATAATGCATATATATGTTGCTGGATGTTTTGGTGCATTGCAGGAACCATTAGAATGAGTTTTGGGTCAAAAATTAGAAATTTGGTACCACAGACCCGAAGAACTACACTATTAGCGAAATCTACGCTAATAGCGAAATTCATCAGGATGAGCTACGCTCCAGGGGCGCTATTAGCGCAGCCCTCTGGTTTGGCCAGCTAGCTTTTGGCTTGTTGGCTCATTGTCGGGTCGGTGGTGCATTCCATAGCCTTTCTTTCAACGTTTTATAACTTTATAACCCCAAAACAACATCTAGGCAATGCACATAACATCAAACGATTCTTGAAAAGAAAATCATGGCAATCTTAACATGAGTGGCAAGAGTGATTCAAGAGAGAATAGCCGAATTACTCGGGTAGCAAAGAACTAGGCATGGGATGAAAGTAGAGCCTTGACATAGCTTGTCAAGAACTAGAATAGATAGTAATGAATAGAATGTAGGCATGGGTAGTATGCTTGATTAGATACGAAGTGTTATAGAGTATTCTCTTCGTATAGAAACTAGAGTGCCATACGAGTATGGCCAGACGTGAATTGACTAGACATCTCTTCACATAGCAAGTTAAGCAAGCATATAGTTTACCTCTAGTCGGATCGTATAGGTATCCGAGGTAAAAGAGATAGCTAGCATAGATTTATTACTCATGCATTTATAGACCAAGACTTTAAAGTTAAGGTGCCATGTCTCTTGTGTCCACACTAGGTTGGCTCAAGGGGTTTCCATTAGGTGAAACGGGGTTAGCCGTAAGGAACCCGCATGTCACTTAGTAAGAAAGATGTAGTGGTCGTGTCTCTTGTGTCCACACTAGGTTGGTGCAAGGGGTTTCCATTAGGTGAAACGGGGTTAGCCGTAAGGATCCTGCACGTCACTTCAGGAGTGCCGTTGGTTATACCTTAGATAGGTTTCCATCGGATAGATAGGGATTGCGCTCGGGGTTACTCCACTCGGGGCTTTCCGTAAAATGAACTCAGATAATGTTTGATTGTTAAACGCTAACTTCATGAATGAATCTGACTGTGCATATTATTAGATATATTATGTTATGTCATAGAGCCTTGACGTAGATCGTCAAGAAATAGTAGAGCCTTGACGTAGATCGTCAAGAATAGTAGAACATAGACGTAGATCGTCAAAACAAGCATGATAGCAAGATAGAATGTGTTGTTAGATACGACATAGTTATGTATAGAGAAAGTATAGAGAAAATATACCGATGACGATCTTAGGTTTCCCCTAATCGTCCGGTTTAGAATTGTGTCATGATTATAGTATGTTTAGGCCTCGATACGTAGAGCGTATTCTTGGCATTGCGGTTCTGTATTCCCCTCGACCGCCATGACACGTATAGGAAGAGAAGCCTATAACAAGGTAAGATAAGACTATGACGGCCCTAGTATGCACGACCGTCTAAGTATGCAAGTCCCCACACACGTATAATCAACCGTCAGGTTGTATTTTAGACACGTGGTGACCGTAGGTTTCCCCTGAGGTTACCTATAGCCTAGGATTTAGGGGAACTCACTGAGACCTTATGTCTCATCCCAATCCTTATTTGTTTCAGATAAACAGGTTGGATTAGCAAGCTAGTAGCCGAATGGATGTTGCGACAAGTGTTCGTTCGTACCGCTGCAGGACAATGTGGTTATGCAAGGATGCATTCATTATACTTTAGAAAAGTTGAGTTGTATTATAATGTACGAACACATTTGATTGTATTTATATTCATTCGTAGCTATATTGTTGTAAATTTTTAATGTATCCAGTACTAAACTAACGCACATGCTAGACTTTCTAGATACGTCTAGTATGGGTGTTACATTTGGTATCAGAGCAGGTCGATTCAGATCGTGCCTTGGGGCATTAAGTTACAACAAAGGTAGTGGGACCATTGGGTTCCGGGTAAATGTTCTAGTTGTTGTTGTTGGTTGAGCCTGATCAACTCAATTTAGCAATCGACGATTAGAATGGATGCCTGAGAGCTGAATAGGACTTGGAGGAACGAAGTATGTGATGAAGATGCACCGGAAAGTGTGAACTCAGAAGTAAGAACTCGGAATGAGTACTAGAAAGAAGTTGATTGTGCCAGTAGGTGGTCGGTGAACTAAGCAAGTAGAAGTATGAATCCTCCAGGAATGTAAGGCAATGTTGAGAAGGGTCGTTCCGATAATGTTGGGTAAGTTGTTAGTGACACCTTGTATACCCGTAAGTGAAGAGTACAGAAATACCTTAGCAGGACCTGAAGCTTCAGTAAGGGTCATAGTTAGAACGGAATTGTATTCCAGAAAGTAAGCGCAAGGCTATAAGATAGAGAGCATTCGACGTAGGTTGACGGGATTAGTAGACTCTCAGGATTAGCGTTATGTTATTGAGATTATGGACTTGAATGTTCATAGTGAACAAGGTTCTAGTGTTCGGGAAGCTACGTTAAGCGGTAACGCAGAGAAGTAAGCTACTCGTAGTAGAAAAGGATTCAGTGAAAGTTTTATGTTATCAGGAATGAAGCATCAGTTTCTAAAGTGCCGAGAATTGTATCGAATTAGGTTGATGCTTGCCATGCATATGTAGTAGAATATATTTTAGATGTTGGGAATGACTGATGTGCATTGATTTACTTGAGAAATAAAAATTTATGCAAAGTATGTTTTGAAAAATTGAGCTGAAGAAACTCATCAATAGCGAACCCGGAGCGAAATTTTTCAGTTCGTCTCTAGGGAATGCAGTGACTATTGGAGAGTTGTCTTCACCATCTTTTATGCAATGAGAAATTGTTTTTTTTTTTTTGATATTGAGTGACGAATGCATATCACCCCCCTAAAGTTTTCAAAAGGGAAAAAGGCATGGGCAACCATCAACGAAAATCGATTCGGTTTAACGTGACTTTGGAAGTTAATGTGTTAAGAAATAAGAATGAGTTTGGACCAAGAGTTTAGAGGCACCAGTATCTAGAATGGAAGTCACATATGTGAAATCATGAAGCAAGAAGTTAAATGGTGCAAAGTCATATGAAATCACGAGGATTTTGGATTTCGCAGAGTTAAGAGTACCCCTCGAATCTATGTTTTGCTTGACGAACTTGCGAAGGCTCGTTAGGATGCTAAGTTGTAAAATTTACATGATTTTAGAAAGACATACGCATATGGGTGATTGAAGTTGACATTTTTGAAATTCAAAATGAAATTTTGTAGGTACCGGTTTGTTACGACTCGCGTAGTTTGGGCTAAACTCACTAGGACTAAGATTTGATGACACATACGTGTTATCAACTCGTCCTGGGATTTTAGAGTAACGACTGGGACCTAGATTCAGTATATGTTTTATATATATAGTTGTAAATCATCAACGTCAATGACCTGTGTGCTAATATACGAATTTTATTAGAAAGAAAAATTAACGAGCAAGCATAGGAAGGATTGAGCAAAACATAGTATGCGAGATACGAAGCTACAATGTTAGATGCATAAGGAAGTATCTCCGAATGCAAGATTAGTCTACCATGGGAGGTTGTAAGAGCGTTTCAAGGAATAGTAGTTATGTAATTGCAAAGATGTGCTCCTTGAGTTAAGTTGCTCAGGAATAAGAATAAGTAGGACATTGATATGTTCTGAGGTAAGTTTCCTTGAGATTCAATCTTACCAGCAAAGAGTAGAGCAAGGTTACAGAGTAGAATGCAACATAGAAGTATCGAGCAGAGTTCAAGCAGATACTAATGTAATAATAGAAGAAGAATAAAGTTCACTCGTCTCAACGGATTAGAGTATTGGTTGAAGCCAACCGGTGGGAATCAGAGTAGCGCAACAGAAGTTAATTACTTAAGTTGCGAACAGTAGCCATGGAACATGGAATTTTGTAGTAAGAATCTTTGTGAAAAATGTTCGAGATAGAAATACCATTTCAGTGAGAAGTATTATGTGGAAAGCGAGGAGTTCTCGTTATGTTAAGTAAGTATAGATGCTTATGCAGCCAGTAATGATTAAAGTAAAAGTTTAAAGAAAGCATCTTCACTCAAGTAAGATGAGAAAGACTAGAGTTAGCACAGATGAATTAATCGAGTTGCCTTTTTGGTGATGTCGAATTCATAGAAGAGTTGTTGGTTAGTCAGAAAGAGTATGTGCTATATTAATGGAGTACGATTTATGAGTTATGCCTGACGAAGTACATACCCTCTTATACCATACTTGTTAAATGATAACGATACTTTCTAGAATGGTGTCAAGCCATGATTTTATAACTTTTAGAGTTAAGATTGGTATTGAGGAACTTGGGAACGATGTTTATTTTAAAAACATGAAATTTCACATTGTTAAAACTGATGAGATACGTCGTAAGCGAGTAAGCTCACTTAAGACGTACAGACTTCAGGACCAGCTTGTTAGAGACAAGTGTGAAGGAGAGTCATAAAACCTTTTTTTCAGATATAGAGACTCGTCCTGTGATTCTGCAGTACTAGTATAGACTCAGTTTTAAAATGATATATTTTTTAGTCATGTATTTATTCGTTCCAAGAACCTATGTACCAAAGTTTAGAAACTCTTAGAAACAAAAGCTAGAATGAGTATCGTTATTAACTAACAAGCAATGGCGCTAGAAAATATGCCAATACTAGAAGATAAAGTTTTATGAATGAATGACAATGCCCATGTGATACTCATGTCATACGGGATACACGGATTTGTGCTTTGAGTGTCCAATGCAAGTGCAAATGGACTTAGTAGAAAGTTTCAAGAGCATGTGAACCACCAGACAGATTAATAGATTGTCAGATGAATCAGTGTAGTTGATTTCACTTCTTCATGCCAAGCTAGACAAGTTACCTATGAATTACAGTACAGGGAGGTTATGAAAGATAGAAAGATTTCTTAAGACTCTGAGAAGAGATGATAGATTTGCCGAATCATCAAGATGAGTAACAAAGTAAGAGGCAAAAGTCGCAAAGTGCGGCATGAAAGATTATCTATGTGTGATAAGATGTATGCATGATAAGATGTGTTAGATACACGTAAGCACTGCAGGGTGATAGATCTCTGGCAAGTGCACCAAATACTATCGAAGTAGTAAAAATATCGATCCCACAAGGACTGTTTTTAACTTCAATAATTCAATCGCGTTATAAAAATAGGATGTATAAAAGTTTATTTTTGTTTGCCACTAGGCAGTAGATTTGGTTTGATTTTATGAAATCAAATAAAAGAATAGATTTGATTAAGAAAATATGGAGAGAGATGAGATCAGGTCTTCGAATCCTCTATGTTTCCCCTAATTGGTTACTGCACCTATTATTACTAATGATTTTCTAGTTTCACGATAGTTAACAAATTAGCCCTAATCAATCCCTTGAGTTAGGACCCTCTTCTTAAACTACAGCCCCTAATTCCTTAGGTGGTCTAATAATCCTTGAAGGTTTTAACGAACGTTAACCTAATATCACTAACAAACGATTATCCATTCCTAGACTAACCATGTTTATTAGAACAATTCAATGAGGTCTAAGTCGAAAGCTATGGTCAGTAGTCATTCGATCTCACAAAATCATGTTTATATTTGATCAGGATATAAAAAGCATTAAGAACAATTGAATTGAATAAAGACTAGAAATTCATTAATAAACAATAGAGTTTCACAGCAACATATGATCAATTAGGGTTACATAGGTTCATCTCCGACCTAATCTCTAAGAGATTTAGCTACTCATAATTAAGTTTACAAATAGCATAATCAATGGAAGAATTAAAACATACATAAACTGGGTTAGAGATGATGAAATCCTCTCCGCTGCAGCCTTCTGGGTGTTAAAATCGCATTTTAGCTCTCCAAAATCGTTCTTTTATGTTTGAGAGTGAGATGAGCTTAAATAGGCAACTTCTGGATCGCCCAAAATCGCACTACGATTAGAAAATCGTACCACGATGGCTTCATTAGACCCTAATTTCCTTTAAAGCCCTTCTTGAAATCGTATCACGATTGTCTGGATCGTATTACGATCCAGCTTCTTCAAAAACATGCTCTCTGACTTCAAGAAATCGCATTGCGATTAGAGAATCGCAGTACGATTGGCTTCATTCCAGATCTTCCAAATTTGATGCTTTTAACTGCTCCTGGACACTTAATGTTGCTTAGAACTCTATCAAAATGTCAAAATAAGTCCTAAAAATTACGTAATGACAACATGTCATCACAACCCCAAACTTAAACCATTCCTTGTCCTCAAGGAATTTGCTTGCAACAGTGACAGACGACAGTAAAATATCAGTTACCTGACAAAACGATAGTACCCAAAAGTTCATTCTCCTTCTAGCTAAAGATGAGCTAGTTTGACTTGTTCGTATCCACCAATTCACAACTCCTCGCATCAAATTTGAAATAGGGTTCTACCAGTCGACATGCAGGTCTACATATTACCATACGCTTGAAAAGTTTCTAAACATCAATCAAAGTCAATATCATTACACACTTTTGAGGTCTTTAGGGTTATAACGGGGCTTAGGTGAAAGGTGGGATATATTTGGATAAGTAGGCTACACAAAATTTGAGTTAGGTATTCCTACGGAAGTTAGAGCACAAAATTCAATCCTTTAATCATTCACCTTGTGGAAATACAATCAATGCAAAGGTACTAGAGAATATTTTTAACATTTAGGGACAATCGAGTTTGAAGTTACTCGGATTTTCAATGTTTTGTCCCTTTTTCATCATTCAATGTTTTGTGTGTATTTTTCATGATAAAGTTCATTCTTTGTTCTCTTATTCTCTAGTACCCCCACCCCAAACTTAATTGGTTGCAAATTCCAATAGCAACCCCAAACTTAATCTTTAGCAACATCCTACAATGCCTTAACTCAGAAAATACATTAAGGGACAAGTCCTAAAAGTCTCTAGGCTTGTAATGTA
Organism: Medicago sativa; assembly: GCF_051527215.1. Classification (NCBI taxonomy): domain Eukaryota; kingdom Viridiplantae; phylum Streptophyta; class Magnoliopsida; order Fabales; family Fabaceae; genus Medicago; species Medicago sativa. The sequence goes on from NC_140749.1 coordinate 54,006,582, forward strand.
GTTTGTAACCGAACAAAAAGTTCTAATCCTACCGGCTCACAATTGGCTAAGAAATGGATAATATATAACAATTAAAATCAGGGTAGGCTTCAAAAAGGCTCACAGGACCAAGCACTTTTGCCTCAGTGTGTAATTAACAAAGACCAATCAATAATAGAGAAACAATGCAAGTTCTAGAAATGTAGTTGCATGGAAAACTAATCTAAATATAAGTAAATTGAAAAACAAAATTTGGCAATGAACCTTATGGCTGAGATTTCTGGGAGTATGTGACTACCTAGCAACGCCGTACACTTCGCCTTTGAATCAAGTCACCCCTCCTTTAGAACTTTTGGAATACCGTTTCATCAAACAACTGTTACTAAACTGGAATAGGTCACATAACAAACAAATTCGTCAATAATAAACAAGTGCAAATTTATCACAAACGGGGAAATAAGTTCAACAGACTTTTGACAATACAAGAAATAAAAACAATACGGAATTAAATAACAATGTTCACAGAAAATAAAAATTACAACAAAACAATTAAACAAGCAAAGCTGGACCCTCAGTGATCCAGTCCCATAACCTCATCATCATCACCGCCGGTCTCGAGTATCCCATCAAAGAAGTCATCAGCATCTGCCTTCTCTCCTGCCTCAAAATCATCAGTGATCTCCTTCTTCATGAAAGCAGCATATCGCTCTTGGCGATCAAAGTAAGCATCCATAGACTCCCTAGACTTGTCAAACCTCTCATAAGACCCAGTGATCGGCCTCCTATGCATCTGTGCTTCTGCAGCAAACTCAGCGGAGAACCTCGGACGGTTGACCCACATGAGATCAGAGGTCTCATTCATCCAGTTAGCAGAACTGAACATATATTCAATAACCATAGGATGAACCGGAGGGTAAGAACCATGCTGACTACTACCCTCTCCATGCTCCATTTGTGGTGGTGGCTGCTGTGGTGGTGCTTCAGGTTCACCGCTTCTCCTCCTCATATACTCCGCGTACTTCTTCATCAAGACATCCATAGTCTTGTCAGTGATGGGTTTAGTGGTAGGAGTATGCAAATTACCCTCAAATTCTTGCACCAACTTCTTCTCACATAGCCAATTAATCATGCTCTCATGCCCATAGACTGACTTGTTTCCTTTTGCGAACATATGAATGTTATTGGCGATGAGTTCACCAACATTAATTTGTTGTTGATCAAGGATGGCAGACACAGTGAGCACTCGCTTGAGAGGTATCTCAGAAGAGCAAGATGTGCTCTCAAGCGTTTGAATAACAAAAGAGGCCCACGCCTTTGGAATGGGCAAGAACTCAACATAAGTTAACATCCGGGCTTTCTTCCATGTCGCCCCTGGCCTACACATTTGGGCAAGCAACTCAGCCCATCGATTATCACCCCAACTTTTTGCTTCACGCTCCAATCTCCGAACAGCACACTCTTTAGGAGCAACCAACCCAAGCAGATTGTTGATTGCATCAGGACTAAAATCTATCACCTTTCCTCTAACATAGGATTGGTATTTCGTTTCCGTGAAACGAGCGTTTGAATAGAACTCCATCACCACAGACTTGTTATTCTCTTCCGGTACCATGTTGTTCAACTCCTCCCATCCTCTCTCACGAAGCATTGTGTCGAAAATGGGGTATTTCGTGAGATTTACCACATCAAATTGCCTCTCCCCTACAACTTCGAAACCCTTGCAATAATCAAACCACGCTCTAGCATCTTCGGAAATGAACCGGTTAACATTGGATGGTGGAACGGGGGTTCGTTTGCGTTTGTTTTTGCTAGATGAAGGTTGGGTGGTTGTTTTCTTAGGTTTGGATTGTTGACGGGTCAATGGTTTGGAGGGTTGTTGTTGTTTGGGTGCCATTGATGAAAATTAGATGATTTGGTGAAAAGGGTAGGATGAATTGGTTGGATTATATGGATGAAAATGAAGGTTGTTGAATGAATTGATGTTGGGAAGTGTTAGGAAGATGAAAAATTGGTAGAAAATGGATGAATTTCGTGGTTAGGGTTTTCTGGAGAAATTTGGGCAGAGTAACACTAGGAAAATGGTCGAGTGGGTTGTGCTTGCAACTGCTGGGTTTTTATAGAACCTGATAGAATCGTACTGTGATTGGTCCATCGTAATACGATTGCAGTTTTGTAACGGTTATTTTTTTCAAATTCTTGTCTCCATCGTATTGCGATTAGTCCCATCGTAGTGCGATTTGTCTGAAACAGAAAGGGTGAAATTTTTTTCCATTGATCGTATTACGATACCCCAATCGTAATACGATTTCAAAAGTCAAAGTCCAGGTGTTTGACTTCACCATCGTACTACGATTTTACAATCGTAATGCGATTTTGTGAAGTGAGAATGATGATATTTTAAAATTTGAAATTTTTCCTGGACTTCTACTTTTGAAAAATAATTATTCTTTGAAAAGGAGATTGTGATACAACGTCAATATTGCATTACAATCTTCCTGGCAGGGCTTGCACACATTTTTTTTTTTTAAAGAAAATCCTCTGCCTGTCTTGTGTTTTGTTGTGAAAGAAAAATTAAAAGATGCAAGCAATAAATAATACCTGAAAATAAATCAGTGGGTTGCCTCCCACTCAGCGCTTCTTTACTGTCACTAGCTTGACTTATGACGACCCCTAAGGATCATGTGACATCTCTCCCTTTTCCTTGCTTTGGAGTCCACCTTCATGGTGCAGTTTCAGCTGTCGTTTTTTACCCTTTAAGGTTTCTTGTGTACCAGATTTCCTCAGCTCCAACGTTTCATCAGAAAGCTTGTTCCTTGCCAACCCTTGGTCACAGTACCTCCTAACTCTTTATAAAGTATCAGAGAGAATTGAAAGCACACACCATTGAAAAGCAGCCAGCCCATTACGCATCCCAAAGGGAATTCTCTTATAAGTGTATTTACCACATTGACCAGTGGTAGTAGTCTTAGTTTCATTGTTCCAAGTTGCCAATCCCCCGTTCTTGTTCTCAAGGGTGTCTCCTGATGATTGGTGTTGGATATGTTCCTTACTTTCTTCAAGTAGCTTAACCTCCTCTATCACTCCAACATCTTCAACCACTTCTTCTCTGTCTAAAGATTTCATACTTTCTACATCCATAGGTTGAATAGATTGAGACTCAAGGGATTTATCTTCAATTGTTTCTTCAGTAACGTCAATCCGATAACACTTGGGGTTCTCATCTTTGTGCTTTATTGCCTCAAATATGTTAAACACGGCCTGCTCCTTATGGAACCTTAACATTAACTCTCCACGTTCAACATCAATCAAAGCACGACCAGTTGCAAGGAAAGGTCTTCCTAGAATGAGTGGCATTTCTTCATCTTCAGCCATGTCTAAGATCACAAAGTCTGCCGGAAATACCAAGTCATTAACCTTGACTAGCACATCTTCAAGTATACCGAAAGGATAAGAGATTGACCGATCAGCTAAAGTAATGGTCATTCTTGTTGGTTTTGGCTCCCGACTCTTAAGTTTCTTCATCATTGAAAGGGGCATCAAGTTGATACTTGCTCCCAAATCACATAAAGCTCTACCAATGTCTACCGGTCCAATTGAACAAGGGATAGTAAAGGCTCCAGGATCCTTCAACTTAGGTGGCAGCTTCTTTTGAAGAATAACACTACAATTTTCAGAAAGTGCGATGTTCTCATCGTCCTTAGGCTTTCTTCTTTTAGTCAACAAGTCTTTCATAAACTTAGCATACAACGGCATTTGATCGAGAGCTTCACCGAAAGGAATATTCACCTGAAGTTGTGAGAAAAGTTGCATGAACTTCTTGAATTGACCTTCATCCTTTTCTTTCTTCTTTGAAAGGTGAGGGTACGGAAGCTTCACATATGATGGAATAACCTGTGGTTTGTCTCCATCCTTCAATATTTGACTCTTCGTCTTCCTCAAGATTGAATCTTCATCTATCAATTTCTCACTTTTTTCTCCCTCTATTTTTTCCTTCCTTTCATTTTCAACTACTCCATGATCATTTCCTTTTTCAACTACACCCTCATCATTCTTTTCCTCAACTACTACATCATCAACCTTCTTTGGAGCTTTTGGAACTAAAGGTGTCAAAACCTTTTTGCTCCTCAATTCAATAGCATTACAAGACTCATTCTTAGGGTTTTCTTTAGTGTTACCTGAGAATCCGCCTTTGTTTTGTTCAGCCAATTGCTTAGCTAATTGCCCCAACTGAGTTTCAAGCATCTTTCTTGAAGCTTCATTATTCTTTCTTTCAGCTTCTTGACTCTTCTTCATCTCCTCAAAATTGCCTTAAGTCATCTTCATAAAATTCATCATAGTTTCCTCAAGAGCTGATGGCTTTCTTTGTTGTTGTTGTGGAGGAGTGAGCATCTGAGAGTTCAAAGCATTGTTATTTGAGTAGCTTAGATTGGGATGCTTATTGATGCCTGAATTGTAGTATTGATTTTGCCTTTGATAACCTCCCATGAAGTTAGCCTCTTCACTCGATCCTTCTGGAACACATTCACCGTTGGGATGTTCTTCACCACATAAGTCACACTTGATTGCAGCTACTTGTTGTTGCTTATGAGCCAAAGTGAAGCCTTGAAACTCCTTAGTTAGAGGTTCGATTTGTTTGTTCATAGCTGCTTGGTTAGCAAGGATAGCAGTTTGCTCACTTACCCCAAACACTCCTCTTTCTTTCTTCTTAGCTAGATCACGATACTCATTGCCAGCCATGTTTTCAATTAGAGCTTGAACTTCATGATCAGTTTTGCTTTTGAGACTACCTCCCGCGGAAGCATCTAAGAACATTCTCGTGTTTGGTGTCACCCCCTCAGTAAAGATTTGGAGGTATTTCTTCTCGGTGAACTCATGATTAGGGCATCTCTTCAGAAGCAAATTGAATCGCTCCCAAACATCATACAATGATTCACCTTCTCCTTGCTTGAAGTTAGAGATCTCCATCTTCTTTTCCCAATATTTAGACATAGGGAAATATTTCTCCAAGAACTTCAGCTCTAACTCTTCCCATGTTTGGACAGTCCCGTTTGGAATTGTTAGCAACCAATCTTTTGCTCTTCCAGTCAAGGTAAAAGGGAATATCCTTAGTTTCTTTTGTGCTTTAGTCACGGTGGCTGGTTGCACACAAAACTCGCAAGTTTCAGCAAAGCGGCTCAAGTGTTCATGAGGACTCATAGCTTCAGTCCCATCGAATTGCTTGTCCCTCAAACCGTTGAGGACAGTTGTCTTGATGTCGAAAGCTACGGGGTTAGCTGGTTGAAAAGTGTGGGTCAGTTGACCGCGATGAGTGGCTAACCCGTAGTCTCCTAGCTTAGGTCTCGGTGGTACAACTCCTTCTCCTTCCATAGTTGCAGATTTAGGAGAAGAGATCGTTTCAGATTCAGTTGAGAGTGGCTCCGATATTTGTTCTCGAACACCCGGTGGAACGGACTGAGCTAACCTTTGCGACCGGACAGCTTTCCGAAGTGCTCTAGCAGTTCTTTCAATTTCCGGATCGTACTCTAAGTCATCTGAGCTCTGTTTACATCGCATAAACATCAAAATACCTTAGCAGCACTGCACAACGCAAAGTAATCAAGTGAATATGAAAACAGAAAAATAAAAATTAAAAACAGAAAATTAAATTGCAAAAACCCTAAATTATAACGTAATTGCCTTGTTGAAATAAATCAACAGTCCCCGACAACGGCGCCAAAAACTTGATAGATCTCTGGCAAGTGGACCAAATACTATCGAAGTAGTAAAAATATCGATCCCACGAGGACTGTTTTTAACTTCAATAATTCAATCGCGTTATAAAAATAGGATGTATAAAAGTTTATTTTTGTTTGCCACTAGGCAGTAGATTTGGTTTGATTTTATGAAATCAAATAAAAGAATAGATTTGATTAAGAAAATATGGAGAGAGATGAGATCAGGTCTTCGAATCCTCTATGTTTCCCCTAATTGGTTACTACACCTATTATTACTAATGATTTTCTAGTTTCACGATAGTTAACAAATTAGCCCTAATCAATCCCTTGAGTTACGATCCAGCTTCTTCAAAAACATGCTCTCTGACTTCAAGAAATCGCATTGCGATTAGAGAATCGCAGTACGATTGGCTTCATTCCAGATCTTCCAAATTTGATGCTTTTAACTGCTCCTGGACACTTAATGTTGCTTAGAACTCTATCAAAATGTCAAAATAAGTCCTAAAAATTACGTAATGACAGCATGTCATCACAGGGCAAACCTGGATATCAGTAGAACTCCAGTTTAAAGGCAAATCCTGAGTGATTCAGATAGAGAAAACTTACTTAGATGCAGAGTTCATGCTAAGCAGAGAAGGAATAGATCCGAGACAAGTAATCCTACTATAACAAAAGTTAGTTTTAATCACTATGTTCTCAGATAGTTCTGTGATTGAGGAAGATATTAAGATAGAAGAGATCATATTCATTTATGCAGATTAAGAAAAGGAAGAGTTACATGTTGATAAGAAAAGTATATTTCAAACTCCTTGAAGTGGTTTTAATCAGATATTGTATAACTAAAACCAAAGGAGGCAAATTTTAGTTGCGATGATCGTAGATAATTTCTAAATTTTGAGGACGAAATTTTTTTAAGGGGGGTAGAGTGTAATATCCCGCTTGTCAGCTAATGGGAAATTTCATCTGTTAAATGTATCAGAGGACTAAGATTCATGGAAAGAGATTTTGGTGAAGAATGTTAAGTACAACGAAAGATATTAATGAGTAATATCAGTCAAGCATGGGCTTATGTGTTAGTGTCAGGTAAACACGACTAAGGCGAAGGGCAAAGTGGTAAAACGTCGCAAGCGACTATATAAGGCCACAAGGGCCATTTTCCTTCATTTCTACCCACACTTTCTCTCTCTAGGTTTTTGGGAAAACCTTTCTCTCCTCCTCTCTAGAATTTCGCCTCCCTCTCCTCTCTAAGACATCCAATCTTCTTCCAAATCATGATCAAGCAAGGATTAAGGCAGCTTATCAAGCAAGAAACAAGTGGAGGAAGAGATTATAGCATGGTTTGGAGGAAAGGGCTAAAGATCAAGAATGAAGTGGAAGCTAGGGTTTTATGCTTGGAGCTTAAAGATCAAGTGCTAATCATTAGGTGAGTTCTTAGATAGAACCCACCATTGGGATTATGTGTTTAATTGCAAGCAAAACATGATTTTTAGTTAAGATTAGAGAAATGAGAATTTTATACCTTAGCCTTGATCTATTCTTGTACACGTTAATATTGCCATGAATGATGTTTTATAATGCATATATATGTTGCTGGATGTTTTGGTGCATTGCAGGAACCATTAGAATGAGTTTTGGGTCAAAAATTGGAAATTTGGTACCACAGACCCGAAGAACTACGCTATTAGCGAAATCTACGCTAATAGCGAAATTCATTAGGATGAGCTACGCTCCAGGGGCGCTATTAGCGCAGCCCTCTGGTTTGGCCAGCTAGCTTTTGGCTTGTTGGCTCATTGTCGGGTCAGTGGTGCATTCCATAGCCTTTCTTTCAACGTTTTATAACTTTATAACCCCAAAACAACATCTAGGCAATGCACATAACATCAAACGATTCTTGAAAAGAAAATCATGGCAATCTTAACATGAGTGGCAAGAGTGATTCAAGAGAGAATAGCCGAATTACTCGGGTAGCAAAGAACTAGGCATGGGATGAAAGTAGAGCCTTGACATAGCTTGTCAAGAACTAGAATAGATAGTAAAGAATAGAATGCTAGGCATGGGTAGTATGCTTGATTAGATACGAAGTGTTATAGAGTATTATCTTCGCATAGAAACTAGAGTGTCATACGAGTATGGCCAGACGTGAATTGACTAGACATCTCTTCACATAGCAAGTTAAGCAAGCATATAGTTTACCTCTAGTCGGATCGTATAGGTATCCGAGGTAAAAGAGATAGCTAGCATAGATTTATTACTCATGCATTTATAGACCAAGACTTTAAAGTTAAGGTGCCATGTCTCTTGTGTCCACACTAGGTTGGCTCAAGGGGTTTCCATTAGGTGAAACGGGGTTAGCCGTAAGGAACCCGCATGTCACTTAGTAAGAAAGATGTAGTGGTCGTGTCTCTTGTGTCCACACTAGGTTGGTGCAAGGGGTTTCCATTAGGTGAAACGGGGTTAGCCGTAAGGATCCCGCACGTCACTTTAGGAGTGCCGTTGGTTATACCTTAGATAGGTTTCCATCGGATAGATAGGGATTGCGCTCGGGGTTACTCCACTCGGGGCTTTCCGTAAAATGAACTCAGATAATGTTTGATTGTTAAACGCTAACTTCATGAATGAATCTGACTGTGCATATTATTAGATATATTATGTTATGTCATAGAGCCTTGACGTAGATCGTCAAGAAATAGTAGAGCCTTGACGTAGATCGTCAAGAATAGTAGAACATAGACGTAGATCGTCAAAACAAGCATGATAGCAAGATAGAATGTGTTGTTAGATACGACATTGTTATGTATAGAGAAAGTATAGAGAAAATATACCGATGACGATCTTAGGTTTCCCCTAATCGTCCGGTTTAGAATTGTGTCATGATTATAGTATGTTTAGGCCTCGATACGTAGAGCGTATTCTTGGCATTGCGGTTCTGTATTCCCCTCGACCGCCATGACACGTATAGGAAGAGAAGCCTATAACAAGGTAAGATAAGACTATGACGGCCCTAGTATGCACGACCGTCTAAGTATGCAAGTCCTCACACACGTATAATCAACCGTCAGGTTGTATTTTAGACACGTGATGACCGTAGGTTTCCCCTGAGGTTACCTATAGCCTAGGATTTAGGGGAACTCACTGAGACCTTATGTCTCATCCCAATCCTTATTTGTTTCAGATAAACAGGTTGGATTAGCAAGCTAGTAGCCGAATGGATGTTGCGACAAGTGTTCGTTCGTACCGCTGCAGGACAATGTGGTTATGCAAGGATGCATTCATTATACTTTAGAAAAGTTGAGTTGTATTATTATGTACGAACACATTTGATTGTATTTATATTCATTCGTAGCTGTATTGTTGTAAATTTTTAATGTATCCGGTACTAAACTAACGCACATGCTAGACTTTCTAGATACGTCTAGTATGGGTGTTACACATGTGAATTTAGCTAAGATAGTGGAGGATATAGTGGAGTTAGATGTAAGAGAGGAAAATGGAGGTTTAAATAATCAAGGGGTGGAAGCTAGGAAATTAATGTTTGAGGAGTTGTGAAGACTTTTGAAGAGTAAAGATGCTATCATGGTATATCAGGAGATGTAAGTTTTGCTTAAAGAAAGGGACAAAAATTCCAAATACTTTCATAGGTGTGCCAAAATCTAAAGAAAACCAGAATTACGTTAAGGCACTTAAAGTTGAAGATGTTTGGGTACAAACATCAAGTGAGGTGAGACATGTTGTTATGGAGTATTTTCGGAGGCAAGTCTCTTATAATAATTGGGATAGCCTAAGTACGATTGGGTATCTTTTATCATTCTTTCACATGAGCAAAATCTACAATTGATTGCACCCATCTCTATGGAGGAAATTGAATTTGTGGTGACGTAAAGTAATGAAAATAAGAGCCCGAGATCGGATGGATTTAATTTTTATTTCTCCAAGGAACTTTGTATCTCTTGAAGAAGGGGCAAGTTTTAATTGCGAAATTCCATGGCAATGAGAGGCTACCAAAAATTTGATTTTTCTTTATATTTTGTAGCATTGATCCCAAAGATGAAGTCTATTTTCCCATCAAAAGAGTTTTGTCTCATTTCCTTATTGGGGAGTTTTGTCCCAACCTTGCACCAGTTTGGAAGTTAACCTCAATGCTGATAAGAGGCCTTCTTTTGCTCCTCTGAGGAATTTGGTTTGTGTTCCTAATAAGGCTATTGATACTAGTGTAGAGATTCTGGGGGAGATAGCACTACAAGAAATTTAGCATTTTGCGACACTTACTTTGCAACCCTTGTCTCTTAACTGTCGCAAAGTGCACATTTGCGACACTTATTGCGACCTTTATGCCCAACTGCCGCAGGTTTTAAGCCAAAATATTTAGCACGTTCTCCATTTGTCAAAAATTCATTTGGCCTAAATATTTTCGTCACTCCCTCCCTCTTTCTCAATATCATTCTCCTTCACACAACTTCAAACCCTAAAGTCTAATTTCTTTCTTGAATCTCACTTTCTCTCAATCTGAAACCTATAGATCTTCATCACTCTCACACTCAATCTCAAGATCTTTATCACTCTCAAACTCAATCTCACTTTCCTTTAATCTCAATCTTACCCTCGATTACGTCAATTTCACCGGCGCTCACCCTCAATCTCACTCTCATCTTCGGTTCCCTCAATATCACTCTCAATCAATGAAGACTCACCATCAATCTGACTCTCTCACTATCACCCTCCCCTATCACCACCAAGTCGTTCGTTTCATCCTTGCCTATCACCCTCAATCGCAGAAATTCAATCAACTCACATTTTTACTGGTTAATTTCTTAATTTGAGTATTTTTCTGTTAATTTCTTAATTCTTTTAATTGTGCGTCATTTCTTATTTCAGTTTCGCGATCTCAGTTCTGTGCAATTGGGTTTCGTCGTGGGTCTCGCTGTGGTTCGCAGTTCGTTAGCTCTCCTACTTCAGTTTCTCAAGGTAAAATTTATTAATTTGAATCTTTATTATTGGTACAAAAAGAATCAGGACATTACTTGAAATAGAATAGGGATTTTTGTTGAATGTTGTTTGGATTGTTGGGCTTATAAGGTCTTTTATTCCCATGAAATGTGTGAAATAAATGATTTGTGCCTTTCAAAACGTTATTTGTTTATCCAAAGAACACCTTAAAACCCACAAAAGTCATTCCTAAGTAGTATCCTTTACTGGGTCTGCATAATCTTTTTTACTTATTTATTTTAAAATTTTTTACTTATTTATTTTAATCTTTTTTAGTTATTTTTGATTTATTCTAAGGGCTAATAATAGCACAGCAGAGAGAGAAGCAAAGATATTAGCTGCGAAGGATCCAATTTAGTACGGCTCGGTTGTTTTTTCACTTCTTTTGTGTGCATAACCTTGACTGGTACAATGGAGTTCTTAAGCATAAGGTTACTTGAAAAGTTAGGCTTCTTATGAGGCAATCCAAAACCCTCAAGATCTGCGCTAGTCATCTTAGTATGTGTTGTGATTTTAATTTTAATTTTGTGATTGATTTCACTGATTTTGTGTACTTGTTTTGTGATTTTGATTGTTGTGGTTATTGATTGTGTTGTAGTTATACCTATGATGAGTATGCAAGAGCATGTTGGAATTGAGAAACCGTGTGTTGGGCATGCTAGGGATTCTGCTGATGGTGAGCTTAAAGGATGCACTTTTCTGTTTTCGGTTTTCTTCAATTGAATGTAAGTACACGCTTTCCAAGATGCATTTTGCAGATTTTTTGTTTACATGCTGCTATTTTGTTTGGTGTTCTTGTAGTTAGATTGGTTTAGATGAATATTGTGGGTCACTGTTAGATGATGTTTTATTTTGGGGGTTTTAATTTGCTTTAATGTCGATCTATAATTGTGATGAATTTGACTTCTAGGATATGTATGTTGAATGATTTGTGGAATATATCTAGCGTGTTTCTGCACTGTGTTCAATGAATATGTATGTTGAACGGATATGTAGCAGGTGTGTTTGTGTATTCTGTTGAATGAATATGTTTGAGTATTGTGCAATGAATAATGGATATGTATGTGCGTTGTTTCAATGAAACCATTTATTCCACTTGGGAATTTTGTTTGTCAATATATTTTGTTCTTCCTCTTCTTCAATTAATTTGTAGTATATTTTAGATCTATTTTTTGTCTTATGTAAATCAGTGTTCTCACTCTTTTCAAATTGATTTGCTGATTTGTTAATTTATAGTCAATACATTTTGTTCTTCCTCTTCTTCAATTAATTGCTCTCATTGATTCACTTTGTTCTTGTTTTACACTGACCTACATGCTCTTCTATGGTCATCCCAGCACTGAAAAAGCTACTACTGCCCTTGTATTTACTCAACAGCTTTTCAGGTATAATTTTTATTATTTTCAGTGTGATATGTATCACTTCTTGTTTGTTATGTGTTCTATCTTTTAGTAAGAACCTTGTATATATAGATAGAATTCTTGTGATAAAAGAAGGTTCAAGAATTGAACCACTGTAGACCATATGAGGGTTGAATAAAGGTACTTCATGAAAGATGCTTGTGATAAAAGAAGGTTCAAGAATTGAACCACTGTATTATTCGTTAGAAAGATGCTTGATGGCTTGAATAAAGGGATATTGTTGCTGAACTAACAAAGCGTGCATCAACTGAAATAATTTCAACTGATGATTTACCGACCAACTCAGCGGCTTTGGTTTTAACTCAACTTTCTGTGCTTAGATTAAAACTATATTGCATTAAGCAAGGTTATATGTTTCTATCAATGGTAAAGCTACAGGTTATTTCAAGTATTGTAGAGGAGTTTGCTAGGGGGACCCATTCTCTCCTCTCCTTTTTTGTATAGCAGAGGAAGTAATTAGCAGAGGGTTAAACAATTTAGTGGAAGCTGGCAAGATTACTCATATGAGGGCCTGCATAAACTACCTTGTGCCGAGTCATTGTCTCTACGCAGACGATATTTCGATTTTTGGCAAAGGAACACTCTCCAATATTTGGTGTATCATGGATATTTTCGACGACTATGGGATTTACTCTGGGCAAGTCATCTACTCCAACAAAAGCAAATTTTACACTTGAGTTATTCCCTTATAAAGGCAAATAGCAATTGCGGACATCACTGGATTCAAACACGGGACTCTCCCTTTTACTTATTTGGGAATTCCTCTCTTTCAAGGTAAGCCTAAATCCAGGCATTTTTAACCAGTTGTGGGTATAATTAAAGTAAAATTAGCTTCATGGAATGGCCAATTGCTATCTATTATGGGAAGGACACAGTTGGTTAACGTTTTCATCCGCAACATGCTCGTCTACTCATTTCATGTCTATCCTTCGCCTTGTAGTTTGTTAAAAGATTTGAATAAGATGATAAAAAAAGTTATTTGGAGTTGGGATATCACTAAAGCAAAGGTGTGCACCGTGGCTTAGAAAGATATTTGTAAGCCTAAGAAATACGGGGCCTCTCTGTCAAAGACCCTAGATTGATGAATCAGACAACACTTCTGCATCTTTGCTCAAATTTAATTACTTCTGAAGAACAATGGGCAAGATTGTGTAGAGATAGATTTCTAAAAGGAGGCAAGCCTATCAGCTACCATATAGCTTCTTCTGTTTGGTCTGGAATGAGGCAGCACCTTACCATTATTTTTCAAAATTCAGCCTGGACCATTGGTAATGGTAAGTCTGTGCACTTTTGGATTGACAGATGGCTTGACAAAGCCATGGTGGACATTCTTGACATCCCTGAACATCGGCTCTTCTCTCTCAACATGAGAGTCTCAGACTATATCATACAGGGGCACTGGAATATTCCTAATTACTTAATCCATAAGAATGGCAATTTGGCGCAACATATCATCAACACTACTCTTCCTTTCGACTCATTGGAGGATAAGTTAAATTGGATCAATTCTACTCATGGTCAATTAACTATTAAAATTGCTTACAATGTGGTCATATGATGTGATCCTTTGGTTCAATGATGCAGTGTTATGTGGAATAATTTTGTTCCCCCCCCCCTAGAGCTTTCATTTTTTGTAGACTGTCTCATGGAAAGCTTCCAACAAATGAGAATCTTAGAAGAAGAAGTTGTGTGATAGTCTCTATATGTTGCTTCTTCAAGCAGCAGGAAGAAACATCCATCCATATTTTCTTCAAATGTCCGATAACTATGCAGATCTGGGCTTGGTTCTGTAACAACATTGATCAACCTCTGGACTGCTCAGATTGGCTCCCTCTTATTATGAGCTGTCTGGGTAACTGGGGAAAACAGGTACAACAACTCTTAATCTCTGTTACTCTGCACATTATTTGGAAAATTTGGCTTGATAGGAACAACAGATACTTCAGTGATGAAGCAAACAGGTACAACAACTCTTAATCTCTGTTACTCTGCACATTATTTGGAAAATTTGGCTTGAGAGGAACAACAGATACTTCAGTGATGAAACTAGTACAATCTCAAATATCATTCATACTGTGATTGTAGAAGTTAGAAATAGTTCGCAAATTTTGAGCAAATCATTTTCTAGGATGACAGACTTGAAAATCTCTCACCTTTTGAAACTCCCTCTTCAACGTTCTCGAGTGGCAAGCACTTTTCCAGTGACTTGGTCTCCCCCGCCGCCCGGCTGAGTCAAAGTTAATATTGACGGGTCTTGTTTTGGTGCCTCCTTCTTCGGTGGCATTGGTATTATATTCAAGGACTCTCTTTGTACTTTCTTAGGTGGTTTTGCACAAAATATTGGACATATCACTCCTCTCATTACCAAGTTAAGTGCTACAATGTATACTATTGAAAAAGCCAGCTTGCTGAAGTTGAAGAACATATGGCTCAAAAGTGATTCTATGTTGGTGGTTCATGATGTAAACACTAATGCTTTTGTGCCTTGACCCCTGCGTAACCGATGGTCAAATTGCAAGAAACTTCTTGGCACCTTCAACTTTCTCTGTTCCCACATATACAGAGAAGCTAACTTCGGTGTAGACGCTTTGTCTAATAATGGACAAAGTTTACCTTGTTTTGCCTCTCAATGGTGGAGGGACCCTCATATTTTTCTAGCTTCTATTATCTCTAGGGATAGCTCAGGATTGCCTTTTCTTAGAAGGGCTCTTGTGTAACCTCTGTATGTACTGGGTTTATCTCTTTTTTGTTTAATGCAATTTTAGTGCCTTGATCCAAAAAAAAAGTTAGTATAAGTTGATTTCCAAAGTATTTGCGGCAAGTCTATCAAGGATAATGAAATTATTTCAAAGTCTCAATTGGAGTTTTTAAAAGGGCGTAATTTAGCGGGTGGGCTGATGGTTGTAAATGAGCTGGTGGATTTGGCAAAAAGGCAAAAACGTGAATGTTTGATCCATAAAGTGGATTTTGAGAAGACATAAGATTCGGTGGATTAGGGGTTCTTGGAGTATATGATGATGAGAGTGGGGTTATGCGATAAATGAGTGGTATGCATAAAAGGCTTGTGTCTTTTGGGTTAATATTTTCATCCTTGTGAATGGAAGTCTTATAATGGAGTTAAGTATTCAAACAACCCTTAAACAAGAGAACCAATTGGCACCATGTTTTTTCTTTTTAATGGCCTAAGGATTTAGTGGTCTTATGTAAAAAACGGTGAATTGGAATTTCTTGAAAGACTTTGAAATCAGAAGTGGTGGAGAAGCGATCCCACATCTTCAATATGCGGATGATACTCTTTGTATTGGTGAAGCAACCTTGGAAAACCTTTCTCCCTTGAATGCTTTATTGAGAGGCTTCTAGATGGTATTGAGTTTGAATGTTAATTTCTTCAAGAGTTTCTTGATATGAGTAATTGTGCCATCAAAGTTAATGGATATGGCATGTAATTTTTTGAATTGCAAGGAAGGCACGTTCTGGTTTATTTATTTGGGACTCCCGATAGGTAAAAATTCAAGGATATTGTCCACATGTGAACCTTTGCTGGAGCAATTAAGGAAGATATTGATTTATTAAGGCGAACAAAAATGTAAGTAGGTGGGAGGATAGTTCTTCTTAACTTAGTCTTAAATTCAGTTCCTATTTTCTATTTGTCTTTTTTGAAAATGATGACAAAGGATTTGAAGTGAATAATTAAGATTCAATGAGATTTCCTTTGGAGTGGAGTATGGGGAGGTCACAATATTGTTTGGTAAATTAGAGGGAATTTTCCAACCGAAAAGTAAGGGGGTTTAAGGTGCAAAAGACATAAAGGAGGTGAACTTGATCCTTTTAGCTAAATGGAGGTGGATGGTGATTCGACACGACAACCCCTTATGGGAAAAGGTGCTTAAGAGAAGTATGGGGAGAGAATGGGTAATTTGGTGGAAGTGGGATAACTTAATTGACCTTGGTTTATTTCAAGGTTTTAGAAGGATTTGATGTCTTTAAAGGAGGTGGTGGGATCAAATTGATTTATAAATAGGTGAAAAGGTAAGTAGGGAATGGTTCTCAAACTAGTTTTTGGAATCTAAGGAGGAGAAGCCATGGGAGAATGGCAAAGGAGGAGGTACCCGAGGATCCTTTGGAGGAGAACGCCTTTTGTGTGGGATTGTGAGCTAATTGAGAACCTTTTGTGCACTATTGATAGTTTTAGAGGTGTGTCGTTGTACGATTTGTGGGATTGGAGACCGAAGGAGGGTGGATATTTCTTGGTTAGATCCACATCTATGGTGATTGAGGAGTTGTTGGTATGAACGGGAAGTTTGAATAGCTTGAATAAACAAGTGTTTGGGCTAATTTGGGTGAGTCTGATTCCTTAAAAAGTAGTGGCATTCTCTTGGACTCTCCTTATAGACTGTATCCCGACATATTCGAAGCTTGCAATTCATAATTTGTTGGCCCAAAATTTAAACTTGAATTGTGTGTTGTGTGATTCGGGGGAAGAGACATCAAAACATATTTTTTTAAATGTGTTGTATAAGGTGTGCAAAGAATGTTGACGTGGATGGATTCTAATTTCATTATTCCACTCAATTTATTTGTGCACTTGGTGGGTTAGTAGACGAGGTCAAAATGAGAAGAATTTGAAAAGGTGTGTGGTAATTTGGCATGTCTAGTTTTGGGTTATTTTGTGGACGAGATATGAGAGAATTTATAACAATCAGGTGAGGGATATTGATAAAACAGTGGAAGAGATAAAAATGTTGATATGGCATTGGAACTTAAGTAGATTGTAAATAACATATCGTCCCTTCTATGAGTTGAGTTGGAATCCAAAGTAGTTCTTAAGGAGATAAAAGGGAGAAGAATTTGTTTCATCAAGTGTGCGGGTAAGTGTTTTCTCTGGGGCGTCTTATGGTGGCTCTGCTGTTTTGGTTTTTGGCTTGGAATCTGCATCTTATGGGGTACAACTCTATTATGTTGTTTTTGGTCCTGGGATGGCGATTATGTACTTTTTTTGGAGCTGTCTTGAGATATTTTTTTTTCATCTGGTCTGTAACCTGTTTTATATGTCTTCACTAGTTTTAGCGTGGTGCCATTATATATACGGCATCTTGTATCTTTGTTGTAGGTTTTCCTCCTCCAAATTGTGCGGGGAGCCTTTATAATATATGTTGTTTAAAAAAATATATAACAAAGATTAATTCGTTTAAGTAGTAAACAATTTGGTCCCGAAAACAAAGGTTGTTTTCTTGGATATGTATATTAAAAATTGGCTTAATTGCATGTTTGGTCCCTTATGTTTATTTTAGTTTTCAAGTTGGTCCCTTACGTTTTGAAAATTTCAAGTTAGTCCCTTATGTTTATTTTAGTTTTCAAGTTGGTCCCTTACGTTTTGAAAGTTTCAAGTTAGTCCCTTATGTTTATTTTAGTTTTCAAGTTGGTCCCTTATGTTTATTTTAGTTTTCAAGTTGGTTCCTTATGTTTAGTTTAGTTTTCAAGTTGGTCCCTTATGTTTTGGACCGACTTGAAAACTAAAATAAACATAAGGGACCAACTTGAAAACTAAAATAAACATAAGGGACTAACTAGAAACTTTCAAAACGTAAGGGACCAACTTGAAAACTTTTAAAACGTAAGGGACCAACTTGAAACTTTCAAAACGTAAGGGACCAACTTGAAAACTAAAATAAACATAAGGGACCAAACATGCAATTAAGCCTTAAAAATTGGAAGCTTCAAAATGTTTACACAATAAATGTAAATTATTTCTTCAAAAAAAAAATGTAAATTATTATATCTAAATCAAATAAAATATCAAAAAAGGAATGGATGTTGATAGAATTCAACCAAATATATATATAAAAACAAATCCCTAAACAAACAAAAAAAAAATAATTTAATTCCAAATTGTTTTGAGTAGATAAAAGCAAATAAACTATCGAGAAGGAAAAAAAATGAACGAATAGAGAATTCTCAAAAAATGGATAAAGTAATATTTATGGTTTTATTAAATTTAAATCTATTGATTTAAGATTTGAGACTAGATATCTCTGCGATTTCAATAACAAACTCCATTGCGCTATTCAGTGCAGAAAACGAAGAATCAACAATCTTTTCATCAGTTAATCTTTGCTTGCAAGAGTTAAGTGCATTATAAGCATAATTGATAGCCAAGCTTATCTCTTCCGGGTTCTCAACCGAACCAGCTTTTAACTCGCTAACCACCGTATCATAATCAGTAGTTGCACATGCCTTCACAGCTAGTGAAGAAGGATATTTGTTCACCAATTCTTTGACTTTAACTTGGGTTTTTGTTGCATTCTCTATTGCTACAATCTTACAATATAACTTGGTAAAGGTATAATAATCTTTAGCCAAAGTAATTTCAGGGTAGGCTTCTAAAAGTTTTAGGCAAGTCTGTTCATAATGTGGGAATTTCTGAACAATTTCTTTACATACACTTTCGTAAACCTTGGGTGTTGATATTGGTGAAATGGCATAAGAAATAAAGATCATTGAAATGGTGATCAATAAGGATAAATATGTTGAAGGTGCCATTTCTCTTTTTTTAATGATGGTGGATGATAAAGTTACTTTAGGGTTCTTGATTTATAACAGTATCGTTTTTTTTTTTTTTGGGATATATCAATGAATTTGGTCAAAAAAGAAATCCACTCGTTGACTGAATTAAAAAAAGGATCCACATGAAAACGAAAATTGAGATGACAAGGTATAAGGATCTTACAAGGATCCACTTGTCAAAAGGATCTTACACTCTAAACTATATAAAAGGATCTTAGCACATGATGACAAGGTATATAATAGCTTACAAAGGTATAAGATCCTTTTAAGAACCCTAATAGCTTACAAAGGTATAAGATCCTTACACTCTAAACTGAGATGACAAGGTATAAGGATCCACCAATGACATCATGTGCTACTACTTTGATTGCCAACTAAGTCATCTCCTCGTCACGTCTGCAGATTCAAGTCGATATCCATAGCTAAGACACTAGGAATGTCTGAGGCACCCTCGTGTAGATACTAAAAATATATGAGGGACATAATTATTTACCTCGTTTAGATACTAAAAGTGTACCCTCATTTGTTTGTTTTTTACTGTTTTCTTTAAAAATAAAATAAAAACAGAAAGCCAGAGGAACATAATTATTTTTTATTATTTCATCCATCTTAAATTAGAAGTCTCTTTTGCAAAAAAAATTGTCTTAAATTATAAGTCACTTTACAATGTCAATGAAACATTAATATTATTTTTTCTATTATACCTTTAACTACTTATTACTTTATCTTTTTTCTACTTTTTAATTTATTTTTCTCATAATATTTATTGAGAACAATTTTATAAAATAACCCATAGTATCTCTTTTCATTCAACTTAATTATATTTCTTAATCCATGTAAAAAAGTCAACCCAACTTTGTTTTTAAGGAGTCAACACAACTTATAATACGGGACAAATGAAGTAATTGACTGTATTGTAACTGATGAATTAACACGGTTAATTTAGATCCAAGGACTATTATTTGCGCAAGAATTTCTCATATCAATTGTATTAATTGAGTCAACAAAATACCAGGAGTAAAAAAAAATAAAATATTTTAGTGAATTAGTTATTTACTTAAAGATGGTGGCAATAGAGAATGCAACAAAAGCTCAACTACAAGTCAAAGACATGAATAACAAATATCCTTCTTCTAATGCCATCAAATATTGTACACGATATTACGGAGTTGAAATTAGTGAGTTAAATGGTCCGTTACATAATGATGATCCAGGGATTATATACATGAATATCGCATATGCTGAGAGTGCAGTTAACGCATGCGAACGTCTCTTGGCTATTGAAAGGAGTGTTGATATTTCTTCAATTTCTACACTGAATAATGAGATGCAGTTTGTTATTGCAGTTGTTAGGGTATCCTCAAGCCATTTAAATATATAAATTGCTAACAAAAAATATCTATAAATCAATAAATTGATATTATAAGAGATCAAAGAGTTTTCTATTTTTCTCATTACTTTTATTAATTTGAAAGAAATTAATGTTATGTTTCGTTTCTATTGCTGTGACTAACGATAAAATGTTGTTTTCATTTTCACCAATGATTTTCACTGATTGCTTGGTAGTATTTTTTACTATTTTTTTTTTTGTGAGGTGTCCGATTGCTTGGTTATTGCTTGCGAGAAACACTTAATCATTATTTTTAAATTATTTAAAAAAATTAATGATATCATTAATGATATGTTGCGTTTCTATTTGAGAATAAAAATGATATGTTATTTTCATTTCCACCAAAGAATTTCTCTGATTGCTTGATATATTTGCTGCGGTGCCTCATTATGATTTTTTTTTGTTCAAATAATTTGAAACTTAGGATCAACTAAAATTAAGGATTGAGAGTTGATATTTACACATGGTGTCAGTGTGTGTGTGTATATATATATTTTGGGAACATTCTACATAAAATAAAAATATTAACTATACTATCAACTTAATAAAAATGAAAATTAAATAGTTAGTGCTTATATTAAGGGAGTTTGAGTTAGGTCCCAAATTAGATCCACCGTTGGAATTCCGTATTGTCACCCTTCATGTCCATTTGGTCCGAGTGTGAGAGGATGTTTTAAAATTTTTACATTATTGTGGATAAGTGTTTTGAAAATCTCACATCGATATATATGACTTTTGATAAGAGGTTATAGAAAGAAGACACTCTGGTTAATTTTATAAAGATGAGTTCTAAATTTTAAACGAGATCACAATAAGAAACTTCATCCCTTCTTTCACTCACACGAGAGACACACACAAACGTATGACCAACTTAAAACCATTGACCATTTTATAAGGACTTTTCCCATCTTTAATCACCGTTTCCTTGTTTGTCTATGTTTTCAAAACAATAATGGTGTGGGGTGAATTGATTCCTCTAATTTACCATTTCCATCAAATATTATTTTCCTGTCTCTACATTTTCTCTTCCAAGCTAAAATGCACAACTCAAAGCAGCAGAGAGATTAGAAAAATATCACCCAAATTAAATAAAACAACACGTAAACAATAATGGAAGTGGGGTGAATTAATTTCTCTTTACCATTTCCATCAAATATCATTTTCTTTTTCTTGTCTCTATATTTTCCCTTCCATGCAAAAATGCAAAACTCAAAGCAGCAGATAGATTGGAAAAATATCAATCAAATTAAATAAAAAAACACGTAAAAGAATATTGGGAGTAAATGAAATAACAAAGATGGAAATTTTTGAGAAACACAAAAAGAGTGAAAGCAATCTAAAACCTACTTTTAAGTATAGGACCACATTGCATTGCTAGTTAGTTGCTACTCAACAAATCTTCAAAATTGTAAACTGAGTCACTGATCTAGTTAGTTAGCTAGAAAGAACAGAAAGTTAGTTGTGTGAGTGTGTTGAGGTTAGCATATATGAAACGTAACCGGATATTAACTTGTCTTAATTTACATGTACCAATCACACTGAAAAAGTTATTGTTTTTTCTACTCACCCACTCTAAAGTCTCTTGTACATAAGATCATTTTATAAAATTCTCATTTGTTTCTAGAAAATTCTCTTTTTTTTAAGGGAGAAAATTCTCGTTTATTTATAGTTTAGATTAGATTTATTGTATTTAAAATTATATCTTTATTTCATAAAAATTCTATTTAATTTGTATCGATTAGATTTTGAAAATGTTTAAAACCAAATTATAGTAGTAGTTTTAAAATTGATTTTTCTTTATACTCCTACATGGGAAATGAAAATGATTAGCATCTCTGGTATTTGTACAAATTGTATCATTAAATAAAGAATGTAAGGTATCTGGAGTGGTTGTAAGTGGAGTTTGATTGATTGGTGAATCAAACATTCTCATTTAGCATTGTAATCGTTATCATCTTAATAAAATCTTGTTTGGCTTTTGAAAATAAAAAATAAAGAATGTAAGTAATATAAAATGTTTATTTTTAAAGAAGTACTTGTATACAATGTTTGCGTATAATTATTTTACATATTCATTTAATGATATGTTACCAAGTCAATTATTAAATATTTAAAAATATTTACAAAATAATTATTTACAAAATTTGTACCAAAAAATATATTTACAAAATAATTTAACTCTTTTTTGAAGGAAAAAATAATTTAACTCTTAAATAATAATAAAACTCTTAAATAAAATGGTAATTTCTGGAGATATATTACTCCCTCCGTCCCTAATTATAAAATCATTTCCAAAGATGGTCTTGTCCTTGTATATAGATCATATACAAATTCTCATATGTATTTATTACTGTTTTTTTTCAAATATACTCATTATTAATACTATCAATTTGTCTTGTCGTAAGTTAACAATAAATATATCTTAATTAAGGGTAATTTAGTAATAATCACATATATTTGAGACCACTTTATTTCTCAAATAATTTTTCTTAATATCCGCAATTTTTGTAAATTAATCATATAAAAAGCGATGGAGAGAGGTTATTTTAAGAAAAAAAAGTCGGTGGATATTGTGATATTAATAAGAGTGAAAACTTCTTTTGCTCCTTCATAATTTTTTATGCCGATAAAAAAAAAAAGTCAAATAGCCCAGTGATTGTGAAGATGTGGGGAAGTCGGGGTTCGAACCCCGACCCCTACATAATATTGTCTGTGTAGCTATTAACTGAGTTGTGCTTACAAGATTTGTGCGGATAAACTTAGTTATGACAAAAATAAAACTCAAAATAAGCTCTAGCATCTATACACCGAGAATTAAATAAAAATATTAAAACTATGATTTTCATTTTTTTTAGACTAAATTGATCCGTATAAAAATTGGGAAGTAGTAACAAAATATGTCATCACACCATCTATAAATTAGAAACCATAAAGTAACTTTCTCGTCCATCATCACTAACAAAAGAAAGAATGACACCTTCAACATATTTATCTTTGTTTCTCACCATTTCAATGATCTTTTTTTCTCTTGCCATTCCAGCAAAATCAAGCCCTAAGTTGTACCAAAGTGTATGCAAGGAACCTGGCCACAAAGATTTTGAACAACGCTGCTTGAAAACTTTAGAAGCCTACCCTCAAATTACTTTGACCATAGATTATCTTACATTTTCCAGATTATTTCTAAAGATTGTGGCAATAAAGAATGCAGGAAAAGCTCAACATCAAGTCAAAGAAATGAAGAACAAATACCCTTCTTCTGCAGTCATCAAATATTGTGCTGAATCTTACGGAGGTGCAGTTAATGAGTTAAAGGGTGCGTTACGTGAGGAGGATCCAGATCTCATAAACTTGCATGTGCAATATGCTTACTATGCAGTTGGCGCGTGTGAAGATGTCTTAGCTAAAGAAAAGAGTGTTAATACTTCTTCCATTTATGCACTGAATAATGAGATAACGTTTCTTTCTGATATTGCATGCATAGCTTCACGCCATGTATAAATCAATAAGTTTACATTTACTGAATAAAACATCAAAAACCTTACTTGTATTATTTTTCTCCATTTTTGTTTTTCCTTTTAGCATCAAGTAATGCATGTTTTATTTTCAACAAAGGAAAGGAGGGAGGAATATATAATCTTGTGTTTGGTCAAATTGGCCTTAAAAGCGGTTTTAGTAAGAACGCTTCATCTATTATCCTCAAATTGAATCAAACAAATCAAAGTTAAAATAATGTATCCTCTCCTCTCATTTTTCCTCCAACCAAAACACACACTTAGGGTGTGTTTGGTTGTGAGAAGAAACTAAGAAGAGAGAAATAAGTGAGAGAGAGTTTAGAAAAAGAGAAAGATAAGAGAAATAGAGTAGATTTGAGGGGTTATTTGGTGTAAGAGTGACAAAAGAGAAATAGAAGAGAGAAGTGTTGATTTTTTTGAAAATACTAAAATACCCCTTCATTAAAAAAACTATCAATCTCACATTTTTATTTTATTTTAGTTAATTAATTAAGTCATCGTTTTTTTTATTGTGAAATAAGTCATTGTTTTTTTTATTTGGTGATCTAAAATATAATCAAATTAATTAAATCATTCAAACGGCTTAAGCTATTTATTTTGCAAAACGTCATAAGGGTATGTAGTGGAAAGTGTAAATCAAAAGAGCTTTCTCTCGTATCTCTTCGCACATCAGCGAAGAAAAGGAAAAGTGGTGGGTTCCACATAAATTTTTCTCTCTTCCTTATTTCTTAGCATACCAAACAGGAGAAGTTTGATATCTATCTTCAATTTCTCTCTCAGCTATTTCTCTCTCTCCTATTTCACTGCAACCAAACACAGTGTTAATGTTTGTTTTCCACTTGCAATCAATGTTCCACAAATCGAGTGTTAATTCGCCGAGTTTACCGAGTTTATGTTTTTAGGTATCAAAATCGTGTTAACTACTCGAAGGTAAACTCGATTTCTGGTAAAATCAGAATGTTTGACGAGTTTGACTCGAGTTAACTCGATCAAACTCGGTAAGATTGTGTAAACTCGACCGAATTTACCGAGTTTACGTCTAATTTTTTTAAGAAAAACTGGCCATTTTTTTGACCCATTTTATTTCAAAGCCCAATTCATTTCCTTATCAATATATTGATGTTCATTACTGTCTGAATGTGCTATTGCTTCTAATAGAAGATTAAGTTTACTATTATATCGACACTCGTTTTTTCCACGCCTGTTATTATTATTAATGCATGTACAAAAGTTATGGCAATGTGTGACATACATTGAACTTTAGGCAATGCATTCAGAAGCTTGTTATTATTTATTTGAAATCATTCAAATATACAATTACTTGCTCAAATAATTAAATGAAAAAATGTAGGGATGGCAATTGGACCCAGACCCAATGGATACCCGCAAAAAATACCCACGATGGGTAGGGTAAAACCCCGCTTTCATGGGTATGGGCACGGGTCCGGGTAATACCCACAAATTTTAATGGGTATGGGCACGGGTAAGGGTACTATACTGCCCAGGCCCGCAGCCCCGCATATACATATTTATATAATATCATAAATAATTTATTTATTTTTTGTGTATAATTAATTTATTTATCTAGCTATTTAAGCCTATACCTAAACTTAAACAAAAAAACTACTTAATATAATAACAACTTCATCATGCCGGTGTACAATTTTTTAGGGATATTTTGGATGTTTTTTATTTCACTAAATACTACGATTCGAACTATTTTTTGAGTAAATTTTAAAAAATTTAGACCGTAGTTTTATTTCAATTATGATGTTTTTATTGTCTGTTCATAGTTAAAGTGCGGGTAATGGGTGCGGGTATGGGCCCTTAGGTACCCATAGGGTATGGGGAAGGACACTAAAGTTGTTGCCCACGAGGGTACGGGCACGGGTACGGGTATTTTTTACAAATGCGGGTATGGGGATGGACACTATAGTACCCTACCCATAGGGTACCCATTGCCATCCCTAAAAAAATGGAACAATTAAAGTTCGTTATTATGGTTAGAACATCACAACAACTTTAGGAATTTGTGAAACTTCCTTTTTTGGATGGTTAAGACTTAAGAGATTGATGAAACTTATGATTTTGCAAGTTTATTTTGTATTTTGATGTTTAGTTGAACATAATGTTTTATTATGGTGGTTGAAAACCTTTATAATTTAGTCATATTTTGCATTATTGAACTATTTACAATATTATATTAGTTTACATATGTCATGTAAATAATAAATTTTATTCAATTTTAATTTTAAGTAAACTCGTACGAGTTCTAGAGTCGAGTTTACGAGTTGAGTTTACCTAGGAAAAACGAGTTGAGGTAAACTCTCAAGTTGTAAAGCTTGCAATAACTCAGTCCAATATCCTCTCCAATAAAACGTTTGGACCTAACCATTGGAAGGAATACGCTTTGACCCTAATCATTGGAAGAAAACGTTTGAACCACGCACACTTAATGTGGTTTTTCCACTTTCAAAATGAATAAGATGATCATAATTTGCAGCTTATCTGCTGAATGAATACCTAACCATTGGATAATAAGAAGCCATATCCAACCGTAAAAACCACATCACACAAACAGATGTTGAAAGCTTTATTCCTTCCCCGTCCACTCAAACAAAGAATAGAGTTAGACAATATAATTCCATGCCAAATAGCATTATCTTTATTTGGTAAGCGGTTTAGTAACAACCGATCATCGATTGTCAACATCGACATAAGATGGTGTTAATTTGATGAGGGAGTTACTTGGTGTGGGCTTAAAAGGCACTCATAATGAGTTTGGTAGACTAGAAGGTGCTTGCATAACTTTGAATTGGCTTTTTGAAGTCTTCCTCGATCATCATACCAAACTCTTGCAGTTTGAAAGTGAACTATGAATGGAGGTTGCAGAGATGGGCACAAGATTAAGTGTATATGAGCTTTCCTAATTTACCTAAAGTAGTCCTGGGATCTCTAGTCTGTGTTGATTTGGGTTTTGGTTTCTGGTTATGTATTCACGGTGGTTGTTTACCATTTTCGAATCTGAAATATGCTGATGCATATTCAACATGGGTTGTTGCTCTGTTAAAATTTGTCGAAATGGTTATCTTGCATATTGTTTTCATGGGTGTTTTAGTGACTCAAAATTTGATGGATGGAGAATATTGTTGCTAAAAATATAAAAGATTTGTTTCAAATATATTTTGTGCTGAAAATATATTTATGGACAATAAATATATTTTTGTACCGTATGAAGGACGGTTTGATGCAAATATATTTTGAAAGGGAATATTATATTTTTGATGCAAATATTCTTTCACTGAAGGAGAAAAAAGAAAGAAACGTATCTTCAACGTGATATCCGTTCCAAATTTACGAGTTATATTTCTCTATAAAT
Source organism: Medicago sativa (assembly GCF_051527215.1). Classification (NCBI taxonomy): domain Eukaryota; kingdom Viridiplantae; phylum Streptophyta; class Magnoliopsida; order Fabales; family Fabaceae; genus Medicago; species Medicago sativa. The sequence goes on from NC_140749.1 coordinate 54,033,524, forward strand.
ATAGACCTTGTGTCAGATGTAAACCTTGAGATAGAGGGGGCTGAAACAAGGGTTTAGAAATCAAACTAGGGTTTGTATAGAGTTTGCTCTTGGCAACAAACACTAGGGTTGGGTTGATTCACCTTAGGAAACACTTTTAGGATTGAGTCTCTTGGTCACGGGAAGAGATTGGGGCTTTGGGTAGAATTAGGTGGGAGACTTATTCTTGTAACCCATTGATATCTCTTTTGTAAAGTTACTCATCATTATAGTGAAACGGAGGGCTGCCCTCTCCCCATACTAGGTCAATTTGGACCGAACTGTGTAAACAAATTCTCTTGTGTTCTCTCTTTCTTTTCTCTCGCTGTTTTCTACTTTTGTTTGTGATTATAACTTCCATACACTTTGTTTTGGTTGTTTGACTATCACTTGCTCCACACATCAAGTTTATTATTGGTGTGATTTTTCATCGAATTCACAACAGTGGGTTTGAGTTTCAAATAGATATGTTCTGATCCTCGGTGATTCTCTTCATAGCCTTTGCTTATTGGATGTTGATTCTGTGTGTTGAAAATCCCTACACCGGATGATTCCGATTGATTGGCTAGAATTGACTGCATAAACTTGTTGTACTTGTCACAATGAGTCGTTGGTTGATGGATTTGCTATCGTGTTGGTAATCAGATTCACTTTTAATATGGAAAGATGAGTTCTTTTTTTTGTAAATTGGTTTCAGGTTGTACGCGGGCTCACTAGATTGATTGCACTGACTGTGTGTGTATATGTTCGCTTGTTGTTTTCTTATACCATTTTGGGCTGAATTGTAATTTATTTGGGTCGGTTTTCTATTTTTAATTTGACTTGGCCTGTTTTATGTCCACTCAGTTTTTTATAACTTTTTTTTTAATTGTAATCTATCTTGGATATTGAGAAGGTGATTCATGGATTGTGATTCACTGCAGTTGGAAAAATAATGCAGTCACACAGTCAAATAAAACACAACCATCTGATTAAATCAAGGGTGCATATTCATCTTCTCTAATATTTCCACTTTAAGCCACAAACACATGATAAAAAAAAAAAAAACCTAAAACCATCGTTCATCCCTCCCCCTCCCCCATCGTAACCTTCTCTACAACTTCAACAACAATCTTTTCTATTACTTCAACATGTTAGAGCACTTACCATTTCAAATCAAAAAAGTTTGAGATTTTCGGTTTCATGTAATTCATTTCTCTCTAAATTGACCCCCAAACACAAGATCTTGTCGAAAACATCCAGGAAGAGATTTTGGGTTTCATGTAATTGTTTTCTGTGTTTTTCTTCTGTTTTTTGTTGTCTGGAATTTACTTTCTTTTTTATCAATTAAGGCCAATTTATTCCAAGGGAAGAAAGTTCCAATTCAATAAGAATTCCACTTAATTTCATTTCGATTCATTCAAATTTATCAATTTCACAGTGAGGGGTTGGTTGCTTTTATTCACCCAAATTTCAATGAAACAGCTTGAAGATACTTCAATTTGTTGTTGGCAGCTGCAAATTGTAACAACCCGATTTTCGCTAGATTTATTTTATTATTTATTTATGTGTGTTATATGTGCTCTTATGTGATTATTTGCCTCTGTGTGTATTTTTGGTTGGGAATTGTAGAATTCGGTGTTAGAATGGTATTTTAGTCATTTTGGACTTAAGGGCATTTTGGTCATTTTGAGAGTAAGGGTAATTTTGTAATTTTGGTTGAGGATTATTTTTAGTGCTTAGTGAGAGTTATTATTTTACTAAGTGCTAGAGGGTGTAATAATTATTTTATTTACCGGTAAGTGACCGTTAGTGTGATGTTTTACCGTTAAATGAATTAAACCATTTTTGGGTGTTAGAATAGAAATGGGTTAGGCCCATTAAGGTGTTGTGAATTAAGCCCAATTAAGGGAGCCTATATAAATTAATGTTAGTAGAGGAATAGGGTTTTACCACATTTGATCATTTGAGAAGAGAAGAGATAGAGGCTAGAGAGAAGAACAAGAACAAGGGTTATAGGCAAGAGAGGATTCATCATCTAGGAGCTAAATTGAAGCTTGGGTTAGAGATTCTTGGTGCTAGAGGTATGAGGGTTAGATTTCAACCATAATTCATATCTTTTTTTCTTTACCCATTTTTGTGAAATTGATGAATTGAATCTAATTGATGTAAAATTCGTGCATGATTGTTGTTGTTATGTTTGAGAACATGATTTATATGATAATTGTATGTTAATATGTGAATTAACATGGTTAAATGCATAGTTGTTGGTGCTTAGTGTTCTTGAGCAAGTTTGATGAGAATTGATGTTGTGGTGTTGAATTATGCATGAATTGGTGTTTATTAGTTGATGTTAGTGATTTGGAGGATGTTGTTGTTGAATTGGTGCTTTGGGTATCAAGATTTATGAATTGATGAAGAGATTTTGTATTATTGTTGAAAGTTGAGAAAGTGGTGATAATTTGGTGAATTTTGTTATGTTGATGATTTAATTCCAAAACTTGTATGTGTTTAAGTGCATTGAACCTATTTTGACCTATAAACACTTTCTGGAACTTATTTTGGTGAATTGGGGGATTGAAAATGAGATTTTGGGATGAATTTGAGTTAGAACCCGTAACAGAGTTCTGGAAATCTGGTGTAGGACGCTTAAGCGTGCTTAGGACGCTTAAGCATCCCACCAGCGTCCCAGAAGTGTGCCAAAAGCGTGCTGTTCCAGAAGTTACTGGAACTAGGACGCTTAAGCATGCAGAGGATGCTCAAGCGTCCTAGCCCCAGTTCAGCAACTTTTGATTTTTGTTTCGAGCACTTGGGGACCAATCCGATACTTCTAAAATGTTTCTTTGGACTTAATTAACCTCTGTTTATGCCTATAATCCTACTGGAACATGATTTGATTTGGTTTGGACTTGAATTTGTGAAAATCGTCTAACTTTTATCAAAACGGTCCAAACGTTGATTTTTCCGAAAACTCGTTTTTCTCCGGAATTTGAGGTGGGATTAAAGTTTTATATTGTTTATATGATTTCTAAAAATGGTTGTGATTGGTTTCACCAAGCTTGAACTTGTTTTGCTTTGAAAATAAGAGCTTTTGTGAAAAATGATAAAGTGAGACGAACTTTGAATTTTTTATTGAATTTGTCATATTTGGTCGATGAAATGCTTATGTAATCTCTACTGCACGCATAAGTGACTTGTGAGAATACATGGCATAGGCAATTGAACTTGTTTACTTGGTTTTGCCTTAGATGCTCAATTATTTTTGTTATGTGGTGACTTTGGGAGACGAACTTGATTGAGAATGAGTTTTGAGAGCCAATTGCTTATGAATCCTTTATGGATAGATTAATATGATTATGAGATGATGTATGAATGGTTGTTGAGTGATGAATATGATATTCGTGATCATATGTTGTATTTGTTCCTTTATTTGGATTGTAAGGAATTATGTGGAAATGTGGCAACTATATGTTGATTTATGTGGAGATGATTAATGATGTATATATGTGACAACTGTACGTTGATTGAATTGTGGATGTTGTGGTGATTGTATATATATGCCAAGTGGTGGTGAATTGTTGTCGATGCATATATACTAATTGAATGGTGATGAACATGTTTATGTTATGTTATTTGTTGAACATGTTAAATGTTGATTGTTGGTGGTGAATTCATACATGCTAATATTGATGATGATCTTGTTGGTGAACTCATGTATGCAAACTGATGGTGATGGTGAGGTGATTATTGTTTGTGTGAACATATGCATTGAGTCGAGTCATATGTTCATGCATTCATGACTGATGGTGGTGAATTTTATATCCAATTGAGGTGATTACGATGTTTTTGTTGCATGGAAGGTGACAACCTTGAGGTGATTTGGTACCACATGCATCTAGAAGAGTCTAGAGCATCATATGCATTTGATTAGTTGAGGAGTCGTGTCATTGAATATATGACTTGGTGGATTTGTGGATTGGTGAAATTTGGTGAATGTTGTGATTGTGTGGATTGGTGTATATGTACATTGGTGGATTTTGTTGATGGTTGTGAATAATTGAATTATACTCTAATTGCATGTCTTATTTGTTTGTGCTTATACACTTGGTGAATCTATTTGATGATAATTAATTTGATAATAATGATGAAGTGAGAGTTGTATATGTATATGCATATGATGTGGTGATTTCCTTGATGATGATGATTACTTGCTTATAACTTTGAAATGTTGAATTGTACCTTTGAATTAAGTATGCTAAGTGGAGAATAAGGTGAGTAATCCTTTCTTTGATTGATAATTGATGAACTTACGTCGATGATTTGTTTAGAGATTGGATATGCTTGCTATGCCATGTTAATAATGTGATAGCTTGAAATGTAAGTGATGAGGGATAATAATCATGTGATGCTAGTATTCTAGGAGGGATAGTTTTGTATATGTGATATGTATGATTCCTTGAATGCTATGTTTTCATATGGATTATGATGATGTAATGCTAACCCTCAGTGGTTTACCACCTGCCTTTCCGTATGGACGGGTAGATGGAGTGCAGGATGCTTAGACTTGTGTTGATGTTGCCGAGGAGCGGAGTTCCTCTTTTTATATGCAAGCGTCTAGATTAGGGCTCTGATCTAGGGTAGTACTTGCATGTTGGATTTCTATTTGATTATGTAGTTGGAGTTGAGACATTGTTTGTATCTGAGAGATGTATTTATTGTCATGAGATGTGGAGATGTTATTCACATGATTATATATGTTCCGCTGCTATGTTTATGAAACTTGACAATTTATACATGTATGTTGCTTTTGTTTTGATGACGTAGCATCTATTTCTAGATTATATTTGTATATTCGCGCGTTTTACCGTTTAATAGAAGTAGGGTGTTACACAAATCATCTTATCTCGGTCTTGGTTGCAAGTTTGATGGGTTGTTGTTGTTTTGTAGTGGACAACTGATGAAACATGTTTAAGAGATTCACCGAGGAAGATGATGATAAATGCATCGTGTAGAGGGGAAGATGGAGAAGACGTGTTTCCCTTTTTACTACCATGTGTTATGGATTTAAGTGGAAAAACTGATGAAAGTGAATTTACACCCTTGATTTGATCAAATGGTTGTGTATTGTTTGAATGTGTGACTGTGTCACTTTTGTGACTGCAATGAATCACACTCCGTGATTCATCTGCTTCCCTCTTGCTTAAATAAAACGGGAGTTAATTGTGTGTTGGTATTAACCCACGACACTAATTTTCTTTTTCCAGATTTATTTGTGTGTTTGACCACATGAAAAATGAAAAATAAATAACAAACAATAGAAAATTCAATTATCCTAATTTTTTTTTTATATGTGTTGGGTCACTGAGGCACCCAAGTGTTCAACCACATGCAAAAAGAAAAAATAAATAACAAAAAATGATGTGTCGAGTCACTTGCGTAAATGGAGCATACCTGAACTCCACACACATGCACACATCTAGGTCAGAACAACCATACTAATGAGAGAGACGTCACACTCTTACCCAAAACCTTAAAGACAATGAGTTTGTGACTCCTCTTACTTATAAGGTGTTCAACCTTTACTTTTCTATCCGATGTGGAACATATAACTCATATCCCTAAAGTGGAAGCTTTTACTTGCTTGTATCGTTGCTGCTTTCTAAGCAACAGACCGATACAAGGAGCTTTGCGAACAATCACACAAGTAAGAGAGACACGTAAAGTATGAATGAAGATTGTGTAAATTCTTTTATAATAACAACGTATAAAAATTACTTTTATGGCCAGGATACCTACTTAGGTGAATATAGATGATAGAAATGATTTTTTTTAAGGACAGAAAGCATTTAATGTTGGTTGTCATCAAGCTACTGGGTACAGACAGGGCATTTTATTTTTCATGTGTGTGATTCCTCCAGTTTATTTCTTGTCCCATTGTCTCACAACACACTTCATAATAATTTCATAAAATCATAATGAACAAGTTACAATTGGTGCCTATTTCGTGTAATTTATAGAATGACAAAATGACATCATATGATTATAGTATTACTTTCATATTTTGAGACATAAGTACAAGTGATATTAAACTCACAATTAAAAATGATCTCCTATCTAATCATGCAATCATTATTGTCGCCATCTACGAAAACACTCTATGAAATCCAACCCCCATTCATAAGCGAAACAAGGGTCCTTTTCAGGTTTTGGAAAAATCTGTTCCCAACTTGGAATATCCCAAAACTTATCGATAGAGTCTACAACCTTCAAGGCTCTCGTATGATACGTAGCTTCTACCGGAGAAATACCTTGTGATATGGATGCACAATCATTCCAAACTTTTGCACTCCTTTGCCAAATTGAAATTTTGTTTGTATGGAATTTTGGAGATGACAAAATATGTTTAACCAGGTCATCATGGCAGCGTTTTCCAAAATCATTCACAAGATTTAAACAACATACATTGCTAGAAGTTTGATTACCAAAAAATACACTAGAAAATATCTCCTCACCACAAATTGGGTATAGTTGTGCCGCACAATTAGTCAAATACTTCTCATACGAAGACAATGGCCTTTTTGCGTAATTAAATTCCGTCGGGGATCCAATTGGTGGATCGGTAACTTCATACGAAAGGCCAATTTGGACTAACAAAATAAAACTAGTTATGAGTAGCAACAATAAGAAAATATTGAGGGATGCATCCATGTCTTAATATATATATAGAGATTTATATTTTTTTGGCAAATATTATCTGAATGATTCACTGATGACTACTTAATGGAAGAGCTATATTTATAGTTTCAAACAACAAACATTCGTATTAAGTCGTTTCTGAAAACACTACTAATGAAAAGCAAAATTATTAATGTTTGAAAGTTTCTTTTTTTTTCATTTATGAGATTCTTGTAAGTTTCTAAAACATGGTTTGTATGTTACAACTTGAATTCATTAAGACCATCATATTTTATATAAATAAATCATCAAATTTTGAAAGCAAAAACAAGTGTTTAGCAAAAAAATTATGTTATATATAATTTTATAAGAAATTAGAGAACCATGCAGGTTGAAGAGAAACAATACACCGTATTAATTAGGATCTACTCAAAACTCAAAAGAAACTACTCTTCATATCAATTATATATGTCCAACGTTTATTTAGGCATGGAGAAAATTATGAAGTGACACTATTTTTAAAATTTATAATAATAATATTTTAAACTGTTACTACTTACCGTAAAAAAAAAAAAAAAGTAGCTCATATAATCAGTCAAACTTGTTTGACTTGAAACAGTTTAGAAATGGGTGATCTTATGGGAAATTTTTCATAAAGTATATGAGTGATGATAAAAACAGGATGAAACGACTCGTGTTAGGTTTGTGGTATTATAGGTATGTTTAGCACTATCAAAGTATTTATACAAATAAAATTCAACATCTCAACAATAATGTTGTCTTGGTCTATTTCAACAGAAGAAACAAATTGCATCAACAAACTCAAGTTAAGGGGCTAAAATGACTAGTTTTAGAGTTAATGGATAAAAATGAACCCTAAAAGTAAATTATGGGACTCAGAAGGTATTTAAGTTTTTTTACAATTCATTATGTGATGAGGTTTGTCATTTTTTGATGAGGTATTATAGTTTTGTAGTAAATACATGATATAAATACACGTATTTTTAAAATATGTGATACTCACTCCATTTCAAATTATGCGTCATTCTAGCATAAACAAATGAAAGTGACATATTTATTACCAAAAACCTTCACCCTTGATAGACAGATGAGACTTCTACCCCCTTACCAACTTCAAAAGATTTTTCTAGGAACAACAATTTGCCCAACGACACTTAAGGCGTTAACCGACAAAACATTCTCCATCTCTCCTAAAATTTTTGTGATGGTATTTTGAACATGCTATATACTAGTATGGGTTAAAGCTCTCATTAGCGTACAGTCTACTCTAGTAGTATTTCTGGTACTTTTGTAGTTAATTTTTTTTTTTAAAAAAACTCCGCAGAAAAATCACATTTATAACCATTACGGCTCTGTTTGGTAAAATTAGCTGATAGTTGATAAGCTAGCTGATAGCTTTTAGCTTTTATCTGATAAGCTAGTTGAAGTGTTTGTTGGAACAAAATGTGTTTAACAATGAACCTCAAAGAATTTTGATGATAACAAGGTATTAAAAATTGTAAATTGGACTAGCTAATATTTGTTCGAGTGTACAGGACCACAGTTAAAAAGTTACATCATTAATTGGTTCTGAATGAGCAAATAAAGGGCAAAAGAAAATGAAGCTTAGACGATTCTGAAGGCAATACGCTCCTGAAAGTAGAAAGCGCTCCTGAAGTCGAGCTGCTCCTGAAGATAGTAAAAGCGCTCCTGAAGAAATAGCGCTCCTGAAGAAAAGTGCTCCTGAAGACAAGAAGTCCAGAAGCCACATTCTCAGAAGCTGCATCATCAGAAGCTACATCATCAGAAGCTGGAGAAGCTGCACCATCGGAAGCTACAGAAGCTACATCATCAGAAGCTGTCTCATCAGAAGTCATTTCACCAGAAGCTAAAGATCAACTGAATTTGCAAAAGATTCAAAGATTGAAGAATCTACATTGCAAAAGTTGTCTATTGGATTCGAAAACACAGCAGAAAATTATTGGAACATTGCAACGGTCATTTCAAAGGTGTTTGAAGGCATGTGCTTGCAATTTGGACGAAAGCGTTGACATTGTACTACTGTACGAACTGTACAACCACCTTCTCCACTACTCTGTTTTGTGTCCACGCTACAAGACAAGAAAACAGCTCCAGAATACGGCTTCGCCTGCATAGATGTTCCTTTGGATAAGGAATGGATTTCAAATTGGTTCTTCATAGGACAACAACCATATCATGCAAAAGATCATTGGTGAAAGATCAAGCTTCAAACAACGACTCTTTGGTGTGCTGGCAATTTCACAACGTCTCTCTCACACCTCTATATAAAGGAGTGAAGACTTAGAGTTTTGGTAATGCAAGAACGCTGAACGAAAGACTCACAACATTTTTACAAGTGCCAAACCTCTGCTGAAATTGTTCTGCATTCACTTAGAATTTCTGTGTCTCAAAGTCATATCTTAGAAATTCTTAAGTCCATTGAGTCTGTATCTGATTTGTATTGTGAGCACCTCTGATTGTATATCAAGTGTTCAACCTTAAACAATTTTCTGTGTAATTTTGTTTAGTTAGGAAGTCTCTTGCAGTTGTGCTTGAGCAGGAAGTCTCTTGATTGTGTTCTTGAGCAAAGGAAGTCTCTAGCTTGTGTGCTTGAGCAAAGGAAGTCTCTTGCTTGTGTGCTTGAGCAATTGTAATCAGATATTACTCTTAGTGAAATCTCCTTGGAAGTGCAAGGGGGACTGGACTACTTCCGGATTGTGGAAGGAACCAGTATAATTGCTTTGTGTCGTTCTTCTTCTCTCTCTCTCTGTTTATTCCGCTGCATTTAGATTCTGATTATCACTTCAGAAGCTGTCTCACTTAGCTTCTGATCAGGGTGTTCAGTTTTTAGGAGAAACGAAGAATTTTTCAAAACACAATTCAACCCCCTTTCTTGTGTTTTTTCTCACCTTCAATTGGTATCTAGAGCCTTGGTCTGTTGTGTAACACTTAACCGTGCAACAGTCAAAGATTTGAGAAAAACATGTCTACTCCTCCTCCTACCGGTTCTGGTGATACTAGCTATAAAAATGTCTCACATGATTATAGTGATAGTAAGAAATCCAGTGTTGGAAAGATTCCAAAATTCAATGGAGATGCTGAAGAATTCTCTTGGTGGAAGACCAACTTTTACAGTTACATCATGAGCCTAGATGAAGAATTATGGGATATTCTGAAAGATGGTGTTGGTGATTTAGTCCTTGATGAAGAAGGAGCTGTTGTGGATAGAAAGAAACATACTCCAGAACTGAGGAAACTCTACAAGAAGCATCATATTATCAGAGGAGCCCTTGTCACTGCCATACCCAAAGCAGAATACATGAAGATGAGTGACAAATCCACTGCTAAAGCTATGTTTGCTTCTCTCTGTTCAAACTATGAAGGGAGCAAGAAGGTCAAAGAAGCAAAGGCTCTCCTGCTTGTACATCAGTATGAGTTATTCAAGATGAAGGATGATGAAACTATTGAGGAGATGTACTCAAGGTTTCAAACCTTAGTTTCTGGGCTACAGATTCTAAAGAAGAGTTATGTTGCTTCTGATCATGTAAGCAAGATACTCAGAAGCTTACCTGCCAGATGGAGACCAAAGGTGACTGCCATTGAGGAAGCTAAAGATTTAAACACTTTAAGTGTCGAAGATCTTGTTAGTTCTCTCAAAGTTCATGAGTTAAGTCTTAATGAACATGAGTCTACTAAGAATAGTAAATCAATAGCTCTTCCATCCAAAGGCAAGTCATCAAAAGCTCTCAAAGTGGTTGAATCTGAAGAAGAAGAACAGTCAAGTTCAGATTCTGAACCAGATGTTGCTGAAATGGCCATGCTCTCAAACAGACTTTAGTATCTGGCCAAGAAGAACAGAAAGTTTCTCGCCAGAAGGGGTAACTCCAGAAGCTCAAGGAAAGAAGATCAGAAGGGATGCTTCAACTGTAAGAAGCCTGGACACTTCATTGCTGAATGCCCTGATCTTCAAAGAGAAAAGTTAAAGGACAAGTCAAAGAGGTCTACATTCAAACCAAGCAAATTCAAGAAGCAGATTAAGCAGAGTTTAATGGCAACCTGGGATGATTTGGGTAGTGAATCTGGATCTGATAAAGAGGAAGCTGATGAAGATGCAAAGGTAGTTGTTGGGTTGGTAGCAACAGCAACTTCAGAAGCTGGATCAGATTCAGACTCAGAAGATGAAAACGAGGTATATTCCAAAATTCCCAGAGATGAACTTGTTGAGTCACTTAAAGAACTTCTTACACATTTTGAAGTAAGAACCAATGAGTTGAAGGATTTAAAAGAAAAATATGCTGATTTGGTACAACAGCAAAAATCAACTCTATTGGATCTGAAAGCTTCTGAACAAGGACTTAGGGGCTTTGACTTCATGTGTAAAACAGATGAAGATCAGCTCAGGTTCTTATGTCAGAAGCTACAAGAAAAGTGTAATGAAAAACCTTTAAGTAACCATGAAATTGCTCTTGAAGATTTTATTATATCTGGCATTGACAGAAGCAGAGTGGCTTCTATGATTTATAGCATTTACAAGAACAATGGCAGAGGAATTGGTTTTCCAGAAGTGAAACTTGAGAAAACCAATCTAAAATCTTGTTGTGAATGCATCAAGGAAGGTCTGAAAACCTTTTTTGTACCAGAAGGGGCTGAGTTGGAAACTGTTGTTCAATCAGAACCTGAAGCTTCTAGTTCTAAGGCTAAGATTACTTCACAGCCAAAGAACTCTAAGTCAAAGGCTATGATCAAATCTGATTCCAAGACTTCAAAGGTTAGGATCCTGAAAAGATCAGAACCTATTCCTCAGAGTCTGGTGAAACCAAAATCTGAGGCTCTGAAATCTAAGTTTCAGAAGAAGACAGTTACTGCTTCTGAAGTACCAAAACCTAAGGTGATGGTTAATCAGAAGCAACCCAATTCACAGCACAAGGTACAAGAAGTGAAGAGTAAAGCCTTAAGTACTAACCTTCCAGGACCCATAGGACAATGGGTACCTAAATCTAAAAATGTCAATGATGCAGGTATGTCTAAGAGCAGTGTCAAAGCAAAGATCATGGTACCTAGACAGCGGTTGCTCAAGACACATGACAGGAGACAAATCCATGTTCCTCAGCCTAACAATGAAAGAGGGAGGAAATGTGAAGTTTGGAGGCAACCAGTCAGGCAAGATCATAGGTACAGGAACTATTGGTAATTCCTCTACCTCAATTAATAATGTATGGTTGGTAGATGGTCTTGAACATAACCTTTTGAGCATTAGTCAATTTGTGATAATGGTTATGATGTGTTTTTTGAGAAACCCAACTGTACAGTAATCAACAAGGAAGACAAATCCATTGTGTTCAAGGGAAAGAGAGTTGAAAATGTCTATAAAATCAATTTTTCTGAACTGGCTGATCAGAAGGTGATTTGCCTACTATCAGTGAATGATAAGAAATGGATGTGGCACAGAAGGTTGGGACATGCTAACTGGAGGTTAATCTCTAAGCTTAGTAAGTTACAACTTGTGAAAGGTCTACCAGACATTGACTATCATTCAGATGCACTCTGTGGTGCATGTCAGAGAGGGAAAATTGTGAAATCATCTTTTAAAACCAAAGACATTGTTTCAACCTCAAGACCTTTAGAATTACTCCATATTGATTTATTTGGACCAGTGAGTACTGCATCCTTATATGGAAGTAAATATGGATTAGTCATTGTTGATGATTACAGCAGATGGACTTGGGTGAAATTCCTGAAAAGTAAGGATTATGCATATGAGGTATTCAGTAAATTCTGCACACAAATTCAAACTGAAAAAGAGTCAAAAATTTTGAAAATCAGAAGTGATCATGGTGGAGAATTTGAAAATGAGTCATTTGAAGCTTTTTGTGAAAAACATGGAATCATCCATGAATTCTCTTCTCCTAGAACTCCACAACAAAATGGGGTTGTAGAGAGAAAGAATAGAACTTTACAAGAAATGGTCAGAACCATGATCCATGAAAACAATTTGGCTAAACATTTTTGGGCAGAAGCAGTGAATACAGCATGTTATGTTCAAAACAGGATTTATATTAGACCTATTTTGGAGAAAACAGTATATGAACTCTTTAAAGGAAGAAAACCCAATATCTCTTACTTTCATCAATTTGGATGTACATGTTACATTCTGAACAACAAGCTCTACCTAAAGAAATTTGATGCCAAGGCCCAAAGAGGAATCTTTTTAGGTTACTCTGAAAGGTCAAAGGCATACAGAGTGTATAATTCAGAAACACTCTGTGTTGAAGAATCTATGCACGTTAAATTTGATGACAAGGAGCCTGAAGATAAAACTTCAAAGCAAGATGAAAGTTTTGCAGAGATACAGGTTGCTGAAGTTACTCCAGAACCTGATCAGATAGCTGAATCTGAAGATAGTCCAGAAGCTGAACCCACATCAGAAGCGCAAGATGAAGCTGCTTCTGATGAAGCACAAGATGGCTCACATCAAGCAGATCCTCCCAGAAACACATTCAAACACAAGTCTTCACATCCTGAGGAGCTAATCATTGGAAACAAAGATAGTCCAAGAAGAACAAGATCACATTTCAGACAAGTAGAGTCAATGATTGGACTAATCTCAATGATTGAACCTACAACAGTTGATGAAGCACTTTCAGATGATGGATGGATCCTAGCTATGCAAGAAGAGTTGAATCAATTCCAAAGAAATGATGTGTGGGATCTGGTACCCAAACCTCAGCACAAGAACATTATTGGAACAAAATGGGTATTCAGAAACAAGCTGAATGAGCAAGGTGAAGTAACAAGAAACAAAGCCAGGCTTGTTGCACAAGGGTATAGTCAACAAGAAGGCATTGATTACACTGAAACGTTTGCTCCAGTTGCAAGATTGGAAGCAATCAGGTTACTTCTTTCCTATGCAGTTAATCATGGCATAATATTATATCAAATGGATGTCAAGAGTGCATTTCTAAATGGTGTCATAGAAGAAGAAGTGTATGTCAAGCAACCTCCTGGATTTGAGGATATTAAATATCCTGACCATGTTTTTAAACTAAAGAAATCACTATATGGCTTGAAACAAGCTCCCAGAGCTTGGTATGATAGACTAAGTAATTTATTAATCAAGAATGATTTTAAAAGAGGACAGGTTGATACAACACTCTTCAGAAGGACCCTTGGGAAAGATATTCTTGTTGTGCAAATATATGTTGATGATATAATATTTGGTTCTACTAATGCATCTCTTTGCAAGGAATTTTCTGAGTTAATGCAGGATGAATTTGAAATGAGCATGATGGGAGAGCTGAAGTTCTTCCTGGGCATTCAAATTAATCAATGCAAAGATGAAGTCTATGTTCATCAGTCTAAGTACTCAAAGGAGCTTCTAAAGAAGTTCAAACTTGAAGATTGTAAAGTGATGAACACTCCAATGCACCCTACGTGCACCTTAAGCAAAGAAGATGAAAGAGCTAAAGTTGACCAGAAGCTGTATAGAGGTATGATTGGTTCTTTGTTATACCTCACTGCATCTAGGCCATATATTTTATTCAGTGTATGCTTGTGTGCAAGATTCCAATCAGATCCTAGAGAATCTCATATGACTGCTGTCAAAAGAATCTTCAGGTATTTGAAAGGAACAACTAATCTTGGACTCCTTTATAGGAAATCCTTAGATTATAAGCTAATTGGATTCTGTGATGCTGATTATGCTGGTGATAGGATTGAAAGAAAGTCAACCAGTAGCAATTGTCAATTTCTGGGTGATAATCTTATATCCTGGGCTAGCAAAAGACAAACAACTATTGCAATGTCTACGGCAGAAGCAGAATACATTTCAGCTGCAAGTTGTTGTACACAACTACTTTGGATGAAACATCAGTTGGAAGACTATCAGATAATTGCTAACAGTATTCCCATTTATTGTGATAATACTGCTGCTATTTGTTTGTCTAAAAATCCAATTTTGCATTCAAGAGCCAAGCACATTGAAATCAAACACCATTTTATCAGAGATTATGTTCAAAAAGGAATTTTAGATATACAATTCATTGATACTGAAAATCAATGGGCTGATATATTTACTAAGCCTTTAAATGTTGAAAGATTTGATTTAATAAAGAAAAATTTGAACATGCACTACGTGTCTGATTAAAGTTTGCTTGCTCCTGAATAGGATTTTAGGTTCTGAAGTTAGTTCAGAAGCAGTAGTCCATTAGAAGCTCTTTATTGAGGTTCTGAGGAAAACTCGCTTCTGATGATGACGTCGGCATCTGAAGTCCAGAAGCTGGATTTATTGCTTCTGAATAGCTAAATTAGGGGAAACGTTGGGAGTTACTTTTTAAAAGTAACTTCTGGCCCACTAACTTGGTAGTTACTCTGTGAATTTCTTACGTGGCTTGTATGTGTTGGTGTATAACTAAAAGGGCAATGATGATTTAATAGCTTTGAAAGTACTTTTCACGCGCCCCCAATTTGTCATTAATGTTATGTTTGTTTGTCTCTTTTTAATTGCAAATGTTTTTACTCTTAAACACTTTTTCAATTCACACACTACTCACTCACAACAAACACATTTGCTCTCAAACCTCTTGCGAAGTAAGCGCAAAAACCTTAGAACCCTAAATTCTCTAAATCTTCTTCAATCATCATCATATGGCATCATCAAGCTCAAAAGTTTCTGAATCTACCTCAAACATGCAAAGCGCACCAGAATCTGGGTCCGTCTACAAAGAGAAGACTATGGATATTCCATGGAAATCCTTAATAGTTCAAGTAGAATCACCGGTGGACTTCGCTTCACTTAAGAAGTACAAAGTGAACATGGAAGGGTTGATAGAAACTTAGAAGCTGTCTGAGTACTTCAAAATGATGAATGGGCCAACATATGTGAACCTGATCAAAGATTTTTGGCTAAAAGCTGAGGTGTACAGTGGAAAGCCTGCAAAGGTCGAAGTTAAACAAGCTGGGTCAAAGAAAGGGAAAACAATCATGGATATGAATCCCACCTCCTTTGATAGCTTGGAAATAAGGTCTGAAGTGATGGGCATTCCTATAACGATCACTGAGGATGTTATAGCTAAAGCTTGTAGAATGAATGCAGAAGGAAGGTTTCAAGAAATAGTCAAGAAGGAAGATGTCCTGCTGCAAAGCTACTACAACACTCTTCTGGGTGGAAACAAAGATGCTAAGCCTTCTGAAATGGAGATTCACAACAGAATGTTGGTGAAATTCAGTAACGATTGCTTCTTTCAAAGAGCAGGAGGGTCTGATCAACCCAACAACCAACAGAAGCTAGCAATTTACTTCATGACCAATCTGGAAAAGATAAACTTCCCAAGATATGTAATGGATCATCTCTGCTGGGCTATAAATGAAGACACTATTAAATGAAGAAAACAAGTACCTTATGGAAGATTATTGTCTGAGATCTTTCATCAAGGAAGAGTGCTGGACTTCTTGAGAAATACAAGGAGTGCTTCTGATAAATGCTTTGAAGTGTCTACTGCTGAAAGGACTATCAGTAGCAGGAGCTTATTCTCTATGAAGTTTATCAAGAAAGCTCCTGAAAATGAAAAGTGGTTGGAGATGACCACAGAAGAAACTGAGATTATCAGGAACTTTCCTTCAATCTTTGAGGAAAGTAATCCTAAAATCTTGGCTAAATCAGTAGCTGAGTATGTCTTGGAAGAAGATGCAAGCACTCAGGAGGAAGCTGTTCCTGCTAAAGTGAAGAAGGTTAAGAGTGCTACTGCATCAGAAGCAGCTACTGATAAGGGCAAGCAATAGAAGGTTGCTAAGAGAAAGAGAGGGAAAGCTGAAACCGTTTTTCATAAAGAAAGGTTGGAAGAAGCTTGGGAGGAGATAGAGAAAGAAGAGGCAGAGCCTAAGCTGAAAAGAAAGAAGGCTCCACTTGATATGAAAAGCTCTATGGTTCAAGTGACTCCAGTCATGAAGAGAATGGCTAAGGAACATTCTGATGACTTTTTAGCAAATAGGCGAGAAGTGAAAGCCTTGAAAGAACTTGAAAGAGAAGAGGAAGGAGAAAGGATGCTAATCGTGGATGAAGCTGATGCTGAAAATGTAGAGCAAGTTCAGAATCTTGGAACTTCAGAAGCAGTAGATAACTCTGCAATGTTATCTTAGGTACCTCAAGTTTCTCACACATCTTGTACCACATCCTCTATTCCTTCTGAAGACACTTCTCTATTAGATCACCTAGAAAGTCATTATCTAGGTGAACTACCCCAATCTGGCTTTAACACAACCTCACAAAAAGCCTCTGAAACAACCCCAGAAGCAGCTGCTTCTGATAAAGTTGTTTCCGAAAACCCCCCACAACAAAAACCTTCACCAGAAAAAGCCTTTTCACCCCCTACAACTTCATCACCCCCAACTGTTCCTGAACCATCTGTTCCTGAACAAGTCAATCCTCAAAAGACCGTTCCTGAACATATTGTTCCTGAAAAACCAGTTGCTAAACCCATTCCTGAACCTACACCTGAAACTGCTGCTCCTAAACACATTGTTCCTGAGCCAACCCCTGCTTCCATAACTCCTTCACCAATACAAGTTATCAAGATCACCCATCATACTGGTGTATGTGATATGGACACAGACTCTGAGGATGATCAATATGATCATGCCTCAGATATGGTAGTTGACCCCACTCCTGACCAACCATCAACTAGCCAAACCTTAACTACAAATGACCAATCATCATCAAACCTACCCATTGTACACTTAGCCCCTCCAAAACCCTCTAAACAACCTTCACCTCCCACCATTTACCTGGATTCTCAAGTACTAAAAGATGTGTGGGAAGATATTGCTTCTGAAGTTCTCATATTGATAGCAGGTAGAAATGACTTGGGTCATACAATAAGCTATCAGAAGCAATGGAAGAGGATAAAAGAAAGGGTCATCAACCTGATTTCAGCTTTGCATGATTCCTGCATTGAGGCTCAAGAGCAAGCCAAGCAGAAGCTGGAAGATTGGTTGAATGGAATAGAAGAGAATACTGGAGATGTTGAAGTTCTTGGTACTTGGGTGAAGAATCCACTCAGTATCAGAGGCAGAGAACCTGATGAATTCCTGCCTAAGGAGCTGCATCTGATTATTCCTTCTGAGATCCTGGAAAAGATTGATGCACCTAACCTGGCTCTAGCTCAGGAGAACAGGGTGCTCAAAGAAGAAAATGAAAGGCTTGAAACAGAACTACTAGAGCAGAAGCTGAAGATATCAAAACTGGAAGCTGATATGCAAGAAGCCAAGATCAGAGAAGACAACTACAGAAAAGATATGGACAAGAAATATGTTGATGTTCAAGAGCTTCTGAAGAAGATTTTAGAGAAATAAGCCAAACCCATAGTTGCACATTTTTAGCTTATTTTTTTTGTCTCTTTAGGCTTTTGATATTCTTGGTTCATCTCTGCTTCTGATTTAGTTCTTTTCGCTTCTGATATTATTAGCTTCTGAATTCTTCTTGCTTCTGAATATCATTAACTGTTTATATCATGTGTGCTTGCTATGACCTGTTTATTTAATTTTTGAAGATGGTTAAAATGCTTTAAATTTATTTGAATTATGCTCTGAACCTTTAATCTTATGTTTTTCTCATCTCTTCTTTTTGTTTATGTCTTTTTGCTAATGACAAAAGGGGGAGTATATGTGATAGTATTTAATGGCTCTGAGCCCCCATTAATTAATATTTGAAAATTTTGAAAATTTCTATCCTTTTTGTTTTTAACCTTAAAACAGTGTATCAAAAAGGGGGAGTATCAAATTTCAAATAAAAATTAATTGAACCATTCTTCTTATCTATAAGTCAATTCTTTCAATTTTTTTAAAGCTCTGAGATTATTGTGCGAAAAATGAATTTAATTAACCTGGATAGAACATAGGGGGAGCTTACAAACCTCACCTTAAAAACTATCAGACTCAGGGGGAGTTAGAGCTTACAAACCTCAGACTCTGAGCTTACAAACCTCAGAAACCCCAAAGTCAACTCGTTAATTAATTAACAATAATTGACCATTTTTAAATACTATTGTTTGTCATCATCAAAATGGGGGAGATTGTTGGAACAAAATGTGTTTAACAATGAACCTCAAAGAGTTTTGATGATAACAAGGTATTAAAAATTTTAAATTGGACTAGCTAATATTTGTTCGAGTGTACAGGACCACAGTTAAAAAGTTACATCATTAATTGGTTCTGAATGAGCAAATAAAGGGCAAAAGAAAATGAAGCTTAGACGATTCTGAAGGCAATACGCTCCTGAAAGTAGAAAGCGCTCCTGAAGTCGAGCTGCTCCTGAAGATAGTAAAAGCGCTCCTGAAGAAATAGCGCTCCTGAAGAAAAGTGCTCCTGAAGACAAGAAGTCCAGAAGCCACATTCTCAGAAGCTGCATCATCAGAAGCTACATCATCAGAAGCTGGAGAAGCTGCACCATCGGAAGCTACAGAAGCTACATCATCAGAAGCTGTCTCATCAGAAGTCATTTCACCAGAAGCTAAAGATCAACTGAATTTGCAAAAGATTCAAAGATTGAAGAATCTACATTGCAAAAGTTGTCTATTGGATTCGAAAACACAGCAGAAAATTAGTGGAACATTGCAACGGTCATTTCAAAGGTGTTTGAAGGCATGTGCTTGCAATTTGGACGAAAGCGTTGACATTGTACTACTGTACGAACTGTACAACCACCTTCTCCACTACTCTGTTTTGTGTCCACGCTACAAGACAAGAAAACAGCTCCAGAATACGGCTTCGCCTGCATAGATGTTCCTTTGGATAAGGAATGGATTTCAAATTGGTTCTTCATAGGACAACAACCATATCATGCAAAAGATCATTGGTGAAAGATCAAGCTTCAAACAACGACTCTTTGGTGCGCTGGCAATTTCACAACGTCTCTCTCACACCTCTATATAAAGGAGTGAAGACTTAGAGTTTTGGTAATGCAAGAACGCTGAACGAAAGACTCACAACATTTTTACAAGTGCCAAACCTCTGCTGAAATTGTTCTGCATTCACTTAGAATTTCTGTGTCTCAAAGTCATATCTTAGAAATTCTTAAGTCCATTGAGTCTGTATCTGATTTGTATTGTGAGCACCTCTGATTGTATATCAAGTGTTCAACCTTAAACAATTTTCTGTGTAATTTTGTTTAGTTAGGAAGTCTCTTGCAGTTGTGCTTGAGCAGGAAGTCTCTTGATTGTGTTCTTGAGCAAAGGAAGTCTCTAGCTTGTGTGCTTGAGCAAAGGAAGTCTCTTGCTTGTGTGCTTGAGCAATTGTAATCAGATATTACTCTTAGTGAAATCTCCTTGGAAGTGCAAGGGGGACTGGACTACTTCCGGATTGTGGAAGGAACCAGTATAATTGCTTTGTGTCGTTCTTCTTCTCTCTCTCTCTCTGTTTATTCCGCTGCATTTAGATTCTGATTATCACTTCAGAAGCTGTCTCACTTAGCTTCTGATCAGGGTGTTCAGTTTTTAGGAGAAACGAAGAATTTTTCAAAACACAATTCAACCCCCTTTCTTGTGTTTTTTCTCACCTTCAATTGGTATCTAGAGCCTTGGTCTGTTGTGTAACACTTAACCGTGCAACAGTCAAAGATTTGAGAAAAACATGTCTACTCCTCCTCCTACCGGTTCTGGTGATACTAGCTATAAAAATGTCTCACATGATTATAGTGATAGTAAGAAATCCAGTGTTGGAAAGATTCCAAAATTCAATGGAGATGCTGAAGAATTCTCTTGGTGGAAGACCAACTTTTACAGTTACATCATGAGCCTAGATGAAGAATTATGGGATATTCTGAAAGATGGTGTTGGTGATTTAGTCCTTGATGAAGAAGGAGCTGTTGTGGATAGAAAGAAACATACTCCAGAACTGAGGAAACTCTACAAGAAGCATCATATTATCAGAGGAGCCCTTGTCACTGCCATACCCAAAGCAGAATACATGAAGATGAGTGACAAATCCACTGCTAAAGCTATGTTTGCTTCTCTCTGTTCAAACTATGAAGGGAGCAAGAAGGTCAAAGAAGCAAAGGCTCTCCTGCTTGTACATCAGTATGAGTTATTCAAGATGAAGGATGATGAAACTATTGAGGAGATGTACTCAAGGTTTCAAACCTTAGTTTCTGGGCTACAGATTCTAAAGAAGAGCCACGTTAGTAATTTGATGATGTGGCAGTTTGACTCAACAAATTTTGGTTTGAACAGAGGAAAATACACCTGAGGTCTTAGCCACATGCACAACTTCTTCTTCCTCCACGTGATTCAGCAGAGATACCCATTCCTTCTTCTTCCTCCACTGATACCCATACCTTCCTCCACTTGAACAAGCAAATTCATAACATTAAAAAAAGGGTATTGAAAAACACACCCGTCATACTCGCCACGGATCAAACATTGAATTAAAGATGATAAGAGCCACTTATTGAACTTTCCATACGTCTGTAAAACATACACCCGTTTAATCATAAAGGCTTTAAACTCATCTTTCAATGTTATAGCAGAATTTATATAGGTAAAGTTGAATGAAATCAAAATAAAATTAGAAGGAAAAGCATCAACAAGAGGTTTGTTTTGTGTTGTTGATTGTAGGAGAAAATGAATTAAAGGCTGAGAAATTATGAGGCTGAATTGAAAAGGAATAGAAAGAGGGAAGAGAAACTGAATGAGCGTTTGGAAGATGGACGAAAATGAATGAGGAAACTGAATGAAGGTTTGAGATTTAAGAAATTGCAACAATTGTTTCTAGTTCCGTAACCAATAACTTTTTTATGGTGTTTTCATGGTTGCTGGGTTTGTTTTGTGTTTTTGATGTAAGCATTAATCCCTTTTGTCCTTTCAATCCAGATCGGAAATTGTTTAGGTTTGGAATTGAATGAGGAATTGGTGAAGAAGAGTGTGGATTGGTAATCCCTTTTTAGAGTCTTTTTATGATATTTTGGAGTTCACAAGCAAGCTTAAGCACCAAGAAAAGCAAGAAAAACTGAAGAAACAAAAGAAAGGGAATCATGTCACGATTACTGAAAAACATGTCACGCTTTGGAAATCTCAAGAAACATGCATTCGACATTGGTGAAAACGTGTCACGGTGGCAAAAACGTGACACGATTATGGAAACCCTAATTTGGGTGGTTTGTTACACAAGGCAGAAACGTGTCACAATTTACTTAAATTGTGCCATGATTTACTTAAATCGTGCCACGATTTAAGGAGCAGTTGTTGCCTATTTAAGATGAAGACTATTCTGAAAATAAGGGTTACGAATTCTGGAGAGAGAAAGTGTGATTTGCAGACCTGGAGACTGAAGAAAGGGGCGATATCCCCCAATCTTTTCTAGTTTATGTATGTTTTAATTCTTTCATTGATTATGTTATTTGTAAACTCAATTATGAGTAGCTAAATCTCTTAGAGATTAGGTCTGAGATGATTCTTTGTAACCCTAATTGATTCATGTTGCTGTGAAACTCTATTTATTGTGAATGACAATCTAGATTTTATTCAATTCAATTGTTCTTAATGCTTTTTATATCCTAATCAAATATAAACATGATTTAGTGAGAACGAATGACTATTGACCATAACTTTCGACTTAGACCTAATTGAATTGTTCTAATAAACATGGTTAGTCTAGGAATGGATAATCATTTGTTAGTGATATTAGGTTAACGTGCTTAAACCTTCAAAGATTATTAGACCACCTAAGAAATTAGGGGCTGTAGTTTGAGAAGAGGGTCCTAACTCAAGGGATTGATTAGGACTATTTTGTTAACTATCATGGAACTAGAAAATCATTCATAAGAATAGGTGCAATATACCAATTAGGGGAGCATAGATGATTTGAAAGACCTGATCTCATCTCTCTCATACTTTCTAACCAAATCTATATTTTCTAACCGAATCTTTATTTTATGTTATTTAATTTCATGCAATCAAATCAAATCTATAAAAATCATATTTTGTAACCGAATCTTAATTATTTACTTTATTGCTAAATTGAGATTAACACAGTCCTCGTGGATACGAACTTATGTTTATTACTTCGATGCATTTTTAGTACACTTGCTAAAAGTCTATCAAGTTTTTGGCGTCGTTGCCGGGGACTGTTAAATCATTTCAACTTGGCAATTTTGTTTTTATTTACGATTTCTGTCATTTATATTTTTGTATATATAAAAAAAAAATTTGAAAAAAAAATTATGATTTGATCCTTTCATGTTTATCTCATTGTACTTTGCTGCTAAAAAGTTTATCCAAGTTTTGCAGCTATGATAGACAGGTTAGTAGATAGGTTACGCCTCTATGACATAGAAGATATTGTTACATTGCAGTATGAAAAATATATGCTATCTCTGAAGATCAAATATTTGGACAATAAAATCTCGAGCTTAAATAAGAAAAATGATCATTGTAAGGCAAATTGTAATATCCCGCTTGTTAGTATCGGAATATTATCAGTCGATCGTGCTAGAGGATTAATGTTATGGAAAGTAAGCATGACGGAAATGTTTATTATGTGATGCCAGTTAAATACGATTTAAGTATCAGTGTTAGATAAAACGCGTTAAGACGAAGGGCATTTAAGTACTTACGCGCGAGGGAGTATATAAGTGTTTTGGGGCCAAAATTATTCATTTTCCACTCCTCTTTCTCTCTCTAGGTTTGAGAGAAAGAATTCTCTCCTCCTTCTCTCTAAGAGGTCGCCCCCTTCCCCTCTCCCAATCCACTCAAACTCTTTCAAGATCAACAAGTGGTAACCAAGCAAGGATTATGGAAGATTTAAGGACAAGAAACAACAAAGAGAATGGATAGAAGTTTGGATTCTTAAGCTCGGGTTTGATCTTTGGAAAGCTTGAAGCTTCAAGGAATTGCAAGAAACTTGTTTAGGTGAGTTCTTAGATAGCTTATCCTACCTTTGGGTTGTGTGATTCTTGTGAGAAAACATGAATTATGTTAGTTTATGAGTTAGAAGATTTTAGTACCCCTTTTGCCATTAGTCATTGAAATTATGTTGTTTGTTGTTATGTATTTGTTCTAAGCTATTTTCTATGTATTTTGGGTGTTTTGTGTGCATTGGAAACTCATTTTTGAGGTTTAGAGGTCAAAATCACGAATTCTGCAGGTCTGATACTGAAGAACTTCGCTTAAGCGAGAAAATCTCTATCAAGCGAAATCAATGTCGAATCAAAATTGCCAATCTCGCTTACGCTAGATGAATCTCACTTACGCGAGATTCCACAGCACATCACTTTTTCACAAAAAAATTCATGAAATGCAGTGGTTTCGACGAAGCTTTCTCCTGCAGTCTCTTATAACTTTAAAAACCCCCCAACGTCAAGTTATCATTGCACATTACACCTAAAGATATTGGCAATGAAATGCATGAACAACATCAAGAATTTCAATGACGAATAGCACATGAGATGTTATGATATGACCCTTGATACGGGTAGGAAATAACACTAAGTATGGGGGAAAAACATAGAGCCTCGGCATAGAAAGTCGAGAACTAGAATGTTTAGCTGGAAACCTATGTAAGTTAAGACGCGAAGTATATTCTCTTCGCATATGCTTAAGAAAGTTTGTGCACGCATGATAAGCTGTGGATTGATAGGTTAATCTCTCCACTATGATTAAGTACGTTCATGAATGAACAAGTATGTAGTTATCGCTAATCGGATCGATGTCGGATCTGATGTAACACCTAAATTTGAAAGTGTCTAGAATATTCAAATAAGCGTTAAACTGATATCGGATACATTAATTATACAAATACATGAAACGACATCCAGTCGGAAGTTTGGTTACAACATCATTCCACAACTGCTATGTTATATTATTACACCAAAAAGTTTGACAAACATAAGGTAAATACAAAACCCATAATTACACATCTCATAATATAACATATGCGTCTTTAATTCACAATAAGCGATTCCATGACGTCACGATCAATCCAAGACTTTTTCCTTACCTTTTCCTTGCGAAACCTGTGAACCTGAACAAATAAGGAGTTAGGTGAGACATAATGTCTCAGTGAGTTCATTCTAGCCCTAGGCTAGTGATAACCTCGGGGAAAACCTACGGCTATCACGTGTCTACTTTACAACCTGACGGTTGATTATACGTGTGTGGACTTGTACCTTTGACGGTCGTGCATGCTATATCCGTCTTAGGTCTTTCCTATTTTTTATAAGTTTGCTAACAACATACGTGCCATGGCGGTTAAGGGTTCCTAGAACCGCTTTGCTAAGATACACTAAATGTATCGAAGCCTAAACATGAATTATATCATGGCACAACATATACCTAGGATCGTCCTTGGCAATCCTTAATAACTTGCTCATATCTATTATCATATCATAATCATGCATGAATACATTCATTAAATCATTATGTTAGGGTTGAACAATCAAACATAATCTTGGTTCATTTTACGGAGAGTCCCGGGTGGAGTAACCCCGAGTACACTCCCATACATGACCGATGTACGTACATCAGACTCCCTCGGTGTCGTGCGGGTCCCTTGCGGCTTGAACCGTTCCCCTTAGGTCGAGAACCTCTCGTATCCCCCTAACGTGGATAGCGAGAGACACGAACACCTACATCTTGTATCAGTCATAATCTTATGCATACATGAATGATTAATCTATAATCACTTGAGTTAAATTCCTTTAACTCGGATCCTTGATCGATCCTTAGGGTAATACATACAAGTTCATAAGTATAAAAGACATTCATTACCCTTAACATAATTAATCATGATCTACATCCTAGTTCTCAACATCTACGTCGAGGCTCTAGTTCCATTTCCCTCCTTCACTATCACATAATGCCCATTCAACTTATCTAATAAACTCCCTCGTATGCCATGCTCATTTATGCATAATGAATACTTGCTTAACATTCAAGAAACATTCTTTTGGAAACTATGCCTTGGTGTCTTGAATTGAGGGGTTACCGTTTCAAGATTTGCTCAAAGAAAACCGCCGCGAAACGCCCAAACCACCCATGACGAGCAAAACAAGGAGTCTCCCCCATTGTCTGCTCGCCATGGCGAGTAAAATGGTGTGGGAGGTGAGTAGTTACTCGCCTAGGCGAGTTGAGGGCGAGTGGAATCCCCTATTCGCACTTCTAGCTCGCCGTGGCGAGTAATAGCTCGCCGTGGCGAGTTATGTCAGTTCAGAACATGTAAAAATGACATTTTGAACCCAAAAACCTCAAAGCAAGACATCCCAAGGCATACCATAGTACTAGAAGTCATATAGAACCTGTAAAACAGCTGTTATGCAAGTATTCACAAGTATAAAGATGCATGGCATAAAAGGGGTAACTTTCCTATACATTAACCCTAGAAAAATATATAGTTTTCTTGCAAGCTTTAACACTCATCCCATGAAATAGAGCTACCCTAGAACTCACCTTGAAATAACCTGAGAATATGCACACAACTCCAAGTTCTTGACAACAAACCCTAAGCTCAAAACCCTAGTTGAAAGATGAAAGTTTGGTGAAGCTTGCTTCCAACTTGTCACCAACAAGCACTAAACCCTACCCTTGCTTCAATTCTAACTTCTTAAAGGATTAAGTGAAGATTAAAGGAGGATCATGAGTAGAAAGAGGTGTAGAGAAGAAAAGAGAAGATTGCTTCAACACTTCACTAACCAAAACCATAAGCCCTAACCATCTTATAATTGATTCCAAAGAGAAGAAAAAAGGAAGCAAAAATTTTGGGTTAAGGATGATGATGATGACCGATTTCTAGAGAGAAGGGAGAGCAAAATTTCTATCAAACCCTAGTGAGAGAAAGTGAAGAAGATTGTGTGATAATTTTGGACCAAAAGTCTTTAAATAGTCCCTTAGTGCGCAATTACCATAATACCCCTAGTCTTAAACGAGTTTAATCTATCGTTAACAGGTAATTCATCGTATCATAAAAGTGGGATATTACATCCTACCCCCCTTAAAAAAATTTCGTCCTCGAAATTTTCGTCCTCGAAATTTGAAATTTACCTGAAAACAAATGCGGATACTGACTCAACATCTCTGATTCGAGTTCCCATGTTGCTTCACCATCTGGTGATCCTTTCCATACAACCTTCACTATGGGAATCTCTTTGTTTCTGAGAGACTTGACGTCACGGTCTACTATACTCTCTGGTTCTGGCTGAAACGTCAAATCTGATCTTAACTCTACAGAGTCTAATTCGACTGTCTGGAAGGGATCTGGAACATACTTCTTCAACTGCGACACATGGAATACATCATGCAATCCCGACATAGCCGGAGGTAAAGCCAACTGATAAGCTACTGGTCCGATACGCTTGAGTATCAAAAATGGTCCCACATATCTAGGACTTAATTTCTTGATTCTAAAAACACCTCTCAAACCCAGCTTAGGCGTGACTCTTAGAAATACATGATCTCCTTCATTAAACTCCAAAGGTCTTCGTCGATTGTCCGCATAGCTTTTCTGACGACTCTGAGATATCTTCATCTTCTCCTGAATTGACTTAATCTTCAAAGTCGTTTCTTGAATGATCTCGGGTCCAAGGATACTCTTGTCTCCAACTTCAGCCCAACATAATGGGGTCCTGCACTTTCTTCCATACAAAGCTTCATATGGTGCCATTACTATACTTGCATGATAGCTATTGTTGTAGGAAAATTCTATCAAAGGTAGATGATGGTTCCAACTTCCCCCATCTTCCAAAACACAAGCACGTAACATATCTTTTAAGGTTTGGATAGTCCTTTCTGATTGACCATTAGTCTGCGGATGATGTGACGTGCTTAGTTTCAATTTAGTCCCCAAAGCTTTATTAAAAGCTCTCCAAAAATGTGAAGTGAAGATTGGATCCCTATCTGATACGATACTCACAGGAACACCGTGTAGCTTGACAATCTCGGAAATAAACAAATCCGCATATTGTGATGTCTTGTAGGTAGACTTTACCGGTAAGAAATGAGCTGACTTGGTTAGTCTATCTACAATTACCCAAATTGAATCATGACCTCTTTGAGTACGGGGTAAACCTCCTACAAAATCCATGGTAATGTGCTCCCATTTCCACTGAGGAATCTCTAACGGTTGCAACATACCAGCTGGTCTCTGATGCTCTATCTTGACTTGCTGACATACAACACACCGTGCTACAAATTCAGCAATATCCTTTTTCATGTCGAGCCACCAATACTCTTTCTTTAAATCTTGATACATCTTAGTTGTACCAGGGTGAATTGAAAAACTGCTTTTATGAGCTTCTTCCAAAATCAATCTTCTAAGCTCTTGATCATTTGGAACACATAATCTTCCTTCATACAAAATTGCTCCATCTGCAGCCATAGAGAATTCTGGGTAACCACTTCGTTTCCTAAGTTCTAAATCATCACTTTGTGCTTGTACGATTCTTGATCGCAAGTCACACGAGACTTCCAAATTATACAAACAAATACCATCACCAACATTTGTAACTCCAAGGTTAAGATCACGAACCTTTTCATACATCTTACAAGTGTGCATCATAACTTCGGCTTGAACTAAGGCCTTACGACTCAAAGCATCCGCTACAACATTGGCCTTTCCTGGATGATATTTCAAATCAAAGTTGAAGTCCTTAAGGTATTCCATCCAACGCCTCTGCCTCATATTCAAATCCCTCTGATCAAATAAATATTTCAGAATCTTGTGATCACTAAACAATTCAAAATGCGTTCCATAAAGGTGATGCCTCCATATCTTCAAAACGAAGATTATAGCAACCAACTCTAAATCATGGGCGGGATAATTTGCTTCATGCGTCTTGAGTTGTCTAGATGCATAAGCTACTACATTATTTTCTTGCATAAGCACTCCTCCGAGTCCCTTAGATGATGCATCACAAAATACCACATATTTCTTTTCCGGATCTGGAATAATCAAAACAGGGGCTTGAGTCAACTTCTTTTTCAGGGTCCTAAAACTCTTTTCACATTCCTCATCCCACACGAAAGGTACCTCTTTCCTCGTGAGTCGAGTTAAAGGCAAAGCGATTTGAGAAAACTTCATGATGTAACGTCGATAATAACCTGCTAGTCCCAAAAAGCTTCTAACTTCTGAAACATTCTTCGGCCTTGCCCAATTTTAAACAGCCTCAACCTTCTATTGATCAACGGCTACACCACCCTGAGAAATAACGTCGCCCAGAAATTTGACTTCTGATAACCAAAACTCGCACTTACTGAACTTTGCAAACAATTGCTTCTCCCGAAGGATATCCAACACTATCCTTAGATGTTGAGTATGCTCCTGCGGATTCTTAGAATAAATCAGAATGTCATCAATGAAAATAATAACAAACTGATCTAGATAAGGTTGGAAAATCCGGTTCATATAATCCATGAAGATTGCTGGTGCGTTGGATACTCCAAAAGGCATAACCAGGAATTCATAGTGTCCGTAACGAGTTCTGAAAGCCGTCTTGGACACGTCAGAGGATTTGATGCGTATCTGATGATAACCTGGCCTAAGATCAATTTTCGAGAACACACACGCTCCCTTAAGTTGATCAAGAAGATCATCAATCCTTGGCAAATGATACTTGTTCTTGATAATTACCTTATTAAGCCGACGGTAATCAATGCACAGCCTCATGCTGCCATCTTTCTTCTTGACCAGCAATACCGGTGCACCCCATGGAGACACACTGGGTCTAATGAAATGCTTCTGAATAAGATCTTCTAATTGCGATTTCAATTCCTTAAGTTCCAAAGGAGACATTCTATAAGGTGCTAGCGACACAGGTTCGGCTCCCGGAATCAAATCAATTGAAAACTCAATCTCCCTTTCCGGTGGCAAGCTAGTATTATCGGGTGGAAAAACATCCAAATACTCACTAACTATTGGAATATCATTGGGGCTTAAGTCTGATTCTGGAGTCACCGTGAGCATTACATAAAAACCTTTATCTTGTGCACAAATAAACCGAGCCATCTGATACGTGTGCTTAATCAGTTCTGACCATGCTACACCTTCAACCGTATTACTAGTTGGCATGTAAATAGTCTTTTCTGCACACCCAATATACACATGATTGGCTGACAACCAGTCCATACCTAATATAACATTAAGTTGCTTCATCGGAAGACA
Source organism: Medicago sativa (assembly GCF_051527215.1). Taxonomy (NCBI): domain Eukaryota; kingdom Viridiplantae; phylum Streptophyta; class Magnoliopsida; order Fabales; family Fabaceae; genus Medicago; species Medicago sativa. Next base: position 54,063,353 of record NC_140749.1, read on the forward strand.
CACTAAATCTATATAGTACGTCTTACTAGATACGGTGATGGGACAATTTTCACAAACATAATTCGCGACAATACTTCCGTCAGTGGCCGTGGTTACTTTCATAGGGGGGTTTAATAATGAAGTAGACAACTGAAGAGCTTCAACACATTGAAATGAAATGAAAGAACATGATGCACCACAATCAAATAAAACATTAACAGGATTCTGACCAAGAAAACACGTACCACCAATCAAGTCTTCATTTGCATGTGCCTTCTTACCATCAAGGGAATACACTCTACCTTTACTCATTGTAGTACTCACACCCTTGCCTTTATTTCCTCTGGTTGGACAATCAACCACATAGTGCCCTGACTGCCCGCATGCAAAACAATTATCAGAACCTACCCTGCATACTCCTTGATGAGCCTTACCACACTTCCTACAAGTTGGATAAGTTCTAGGTGAACCTGTGTACTTTCCTCTAGTTGGAGAACCCTTGGGTTTCAGCTTCTCATGGTACTTGTCGACAAAGTTACCTCTGTTTCTTCCACTTGCCCCAGAACCTTCTCTAGCTGCCTTATCAAAACCTCTTTCGGCCTCCAAGCTTTTATGCACCAATTCATCATAATCAGTTACCCTCTGCTGACTTACAACATCATAGAGTTCTCCCCTCAAAGCATGCTTATATTGATTAACCTTCCACATCTCATTACCCGCATACTCATTGTGAGTCGAGTAATAAGATAACTCCTCAAACTTCTTCGTAAAATCTGTCACAGACATATGTCCTTGCCTCAGATGGAGAAATTCCTGTTCCTTCCTAACCATGTATGACAATGGAAGATACTTCTCTTTCATCACTTGCTTGAAATTCTCCCAGTTTAACTCTAACCCATTATTCTCCATTCTACGCCGAGCAGTTTCCCACTAATCAAGCGCTGCACCTCGGAATTGATTCGTTGCGAAAACCACCTTATCTTCCTCGGTACAGTGAACCATCAGAAAGATCTTTTCCATCTGTTTGATCCACCTCTTAGCTTCAGGCGGCTCGCCACTACCATCAAACTCTGGGGGATGGTTCCGGTTAAATTCTCGAAAGGTCGGAATCCCCACAACTAGAGGTGGTGGAGGGGGCTGATGACAAACACCTGGACCGTGCTGCATATTTGCAGCCCACTGCTGCTGAGTCTGAGAATTATGCTGCATTTGCTGCTGCATCATATGCATCATCTGTTGGTTTTGTTGCATCAACTGTGCCCACATCTGAGCTTCAGGCTTAACATTCTCCTCCACATTCGGATTCCCTCTTGGCCGGCCTCGTCCCCTTCGGGCTCCAGACATTTTCGCTCTAACTGTCATATTTAAGTCAAAGTGATCAATTTTAACCAATATAACAACAAGGACAAATATCTTAAACACCAAAAAGAACGACTACTTGAATCGTATTATTAATGACCCAAGGCACGATCTGGAAAGACCTGCTCCGATACCAAATTGTAACGCCTAAATTTGAAAGTGTCTAGAATATTCAAATAAGCGTTAAACTGATATCGGATACATTAATTATACAAATAAATGAAACGACATCCAGTCGGAAGTTTGGTTACAACATCATTCCACAACTGCTATGTTATATTATTACACCAAAAAGTTTGACAAACATAAGGTAAATACAAAACCCATAATTACACATCTCATAATATAACATATGCGTCTTTAATTCACAACAAGCGATTCCACGACGTCACGATCAATCCAAGACTTTTTCCTTACCTTTTCCTTGCGAAACCTGTGAACCTGAACAAATAAGGAGTTGGGTGAGACATAATGTCTCAGTGAGTTCATTCTAGACCTAGGCTAGTGATAACCTCGGGGAAAACCTACGGCTATCACGTGTCTACTTTACAACCTGACAGTTGATTATACGTGTGTGGACTTGTACCTTTGACGGTCGTGCATGCTATATCCGTCTTAGGTCTCTCCTATTTGTTATAGGCTTGCTAACAACATACGTGCCATGGCGGTTAAGGGTTCCTAGAACCGCTTTGCTAAGATACACTAAATGTATCGAAGCCTAAACATGAATTATATCATGGCACAACCTATACCGGACGAATAGGGTAACCTAGGATCGTCCTTGGCAATCCTTAATAACTTGCTCATATCTATTATCATATCATAATCATGCATGAATACATTCATTAAATCATTATGTTAGGGTTGAACAATCAAACATAATCTTGGTTCATTTTACGGAGAGTCCCGGGTGGATTAACCCCGAGTACACTCCCATACATGACCGATGTACGTACATCGGACTCCCTTGGTGTCGTGCGGGTCCCTTGCGGCTTGAACCGTTCCCCTTAGGTCGAGAACCTCTCGTATCCCCCTAACGTGGATAGCGAGAGACATGAACACCTACATCTTGTATTAGTCATAATCTTATGCATACATGAATGATTAATTTATAATCACTTGAGTTAAATTCCTTGAACTTGGATCCTTGATCGATCCTTAGGGTAATACATACAAGTTCATAAGCATAAAAGACATTCATTACCCTTAACATAATTAATCATGATCTACATCCTAGTTCTCAACATCTACGTCGAGGCTCTAGTTCCATTTCCCTCCTTCACTATCACATATGCCCATTCAACTTATCTAATAAACTCCCTCGTATGACATGCTCATTTATGCATAATGAATACTTGCTTAACATTCAAGAAACATTCTTTTGGAAACTATGCCTTGGTGTCTTGAATTGAAGGGTTACCGTTTCAAGATTTGCTCTAAGAAAACCGCCGCGAAACGCCCAAACCACCCATGACGAGCAAAACAAGGAGTATCCCCCATTGTCTGCTCGCCATGGCGAGTAAAATGGTGTGGGAGGCGAGTAGTTACTCGCCTAGGCGAGTTAGGGGCGAGTGGAACCCCCTATTCGCACTTCTAGCTTGTCATGGCGAGTAATAGCTCGCCGTGGCGAGTTATGTCAATTCAGAACATGTAAAAATGACATTTTGAACCCAAAAACCTCAAAGCAAGGCATCCCAAGGCATACCATAGTACTAGAAGTCATATAGAACCTGTAAAACAGCTGTTATGCAAGTATTCACAAGTATAAAGATGCATGGCATAAAAGGGGTAACTTTTCTATACATTAACCCTAGAAAAATATATAGTTTTCTTGCAAGCTTTAACACTCATCCCATGAAATGGAAATACCCTAGAACTCACCTTGAAATAACCTGAGAATATCCACACAACTCCAAGTTCTTGACAACAAACCCTAAGCTCAAAGCCCTAGTTGAAAGATGAAAGTTTGGTGAAGCTTGCTTCCAACTTGTCACCAACAAGCACCAAACCCTACCCTTGCTTCAATTCTAACTTCTTAAAGGATTAAGTGAAGATTAAGGGAGGATCATGAGTAGAAAGAGGTGTAGAGAAGAAAAGAGAAGATTGCTTCAACACTTCACTAACCAAAACCATAAACCCTAACCATCTTATAATTGATTCCAAAGAGAAGAAAAAAGGAAGCAAAAATTGTGGGTTAAGGATGATGATGATGACCAATTTCTAGAGAGAAGGGAGAGCAAAATTTCTATCAAACCCTAGTGAGAGAAAGTGAAGAAGATTGTGTGATAATTTTGGACCAAAAGTCTTTAAATAATCCCTTAGTGCGCAATTACCATAATACCCCTAGTCTTAAACGAGTTTAATCTATCGTTAACAGGTAATTCATCGTATCATAAAAGTGGGATATTACAGCCGAGGTATATGAGAAAGCATGTATAGGTTAGAAACCTTTCATGAATAAGATAATAATGAAAGAAGTAGGTGTCGTGTCTCTTGTGATCCACACTAGGTTGGATCTCAAGGGGTTTCCGCTAGGTGAAACGGGATAAGCTCGTAAGGGGGCCCACACGTCACTGAGGGAGTTCCGATGGATGTACCTTAGATAGGTTTTCATCGGTTAGATAGGGATTGTGCTCGGGTTTACTCCACCCCGGGGATCTCCGTAAAATGAACTCAAATAATGATTGTTGTTCAACGCTAACCTCTAACTTAATTAATGAACTTGGTTATATGAAGTTAGATATGTATATGTTATGTAATAGAGACTTGACGTAGATCGTCGAGAACTAGTATGATAGCATGAACCCCTAAGGATGTCAAGATAGTATATGACGTTAGATACATACAAGTTATAAAGTGCAAGTAAAGAAGATTATGCCGATGACGATCTTAGGTTTCCCTAATCGTCCGGTTTAGGTTTGTGTCATGATTATGGTATGTTAGGCCTCGATGCGTTTAGTTTATCTTGGCATAGCGGTCTTAGGTTCCCTTTTTCCGCCATGACACGTATGATGATAGTAAGACTTATGACAAGTAAGATGAACCTACGACGGATCTAGTGTGCATGACCGTCTAGGATAGCAAGACCACACACGTATAATCAACCGCCAGGTTTTATTGTAGACACATGGTGACCGTAGGTTACCCCCGAGGTTACCTATAGCCTAGGATTAGGTAGAACTCACTGAGACATTATGTCTCATCCCAATACTTATTTGTTTCAGATAAACAGGTTGGATAGCAAGCTAGTAGCCGGATGGATATTTCAGCAGATGCTCGTTCGTACCCACAGTCTGATGATATGGATATCAAGGATGTTTTACTATGTTTTAGACGAGATGTGTTGTATTGATATTGTATGAACGCGTATTGTTGTATATTATATTCATTCGAAGTTTTATTGTTGTAAATTTTAATGTATCCAGTACTAAATATAACGCACATACTAAACTTTCTAGATACGTTTAGTGTGGGTGTTACACAAATCAACCAGGTAGTGATTGTGAAGGGAAGAAAGAGGTGATCAACATCGATTAAAATACTCAACTTCAAAATATTTTAGATGATTTCTTGGTGTCAAATCAAGTTTCATTTGAAAAGTTTGATGTTCAATGTGGTGATCTTGTTGAGAAAGCACATGAGTCTCAGAGAAAGTTGGTTCAGATGGAGACTGAGTGTCACAAGGTTGTGGTGGAAGAAAATCCCAAAGTAAGGAGTGTTGATATTTTCCCAAAGTCTGAACCAACGGGGGTTAATAAAATCACTCGTGTGCAGATGGATGCATGTCCTTCTCTAAGGTGGGAGAGTTCAAATTCTAAAGGTTTAACAGTGGGTGCATGGGAGTATTTGACTCTCTATGCCAAATTCATGGCATTCCTACCAAACAAGAGGAAGAAGAAGGATGATATATTTTTCTATCATTTTTTCCACCCTAACAGTGGTTGAAGCGTCAAGCTCAATGACGTAAAAGAAAGTGCTTGGTGGGAGGCAACCCATCCTTTTCTTATGTTTTTGTTTTTAGTATTTTATTTCTATTGTTGAGTTAAACAATTTGTCTTTAATTTTCATTTTTGGTTGAACTCAGTTGTATCCCCTTATGATGTAATTGAACTTGCACTTGTTTATTATTGATGAATTTGCTTGTTTTATTGACTTTCTCCGGTTTAATAACAAATTTTTGTTCAAGTGGTATTCCAAAAGTTCAAAAAGAGGAGTGACTTGTCTTTCAAAGGCAAAGTGTATGACAGTTAAAGATAGGTAGTCACAACTGCCAGAAATCTAAACACTGTAAGGTTCATGGCCAAATTTTATTTTTCCAATTTACTTAAATAGGGTGTTCCATGCATCTACATTTCTAGAACTTGCATTGTTTCTTTATTGTCGATTGATCTTTTTCATATACACACTGAGGCAAAAGTGCTTGGTCATGTTAGCCTTTTGAAACCTACCCTGATTTTAATTGATATATATATATATATATATATATATATATATATATATATATATCCTTTTTGAAAGCCAATTTGAGCCGGTAGGATTAGATCCTTTTTGTTCGGTGACAAACTACAAATGAAGCCTAGAGACTTTTTAGAATTGAACCCAAAATGTTTGAGTTAGGCAATGTAGAATGTTATTTAACAATAAGTTTGGGGTTGCTATTGGAATTTTCAACCAACTAAGTTTAGGGTGGGGGATACTAGAGAACAAAGAAATAACATTATCATGAACAATATTCCAAAAATGGTGTATTAAAAAAAAATTAGAATGAAAAAGGGACAAAACATTAAAAATCCGAGTAACTTCAAACTCGATTGTCCCAATTGTTACAAGTATTCTCTAGTACCTTCACAAGAATTGTTGTTCCAAAGGTGAATGATGGATTGAATTTGTGCTTTAACTTCCGTAGGAGTGCCTAACTCAAAATTTTGTGTAGCCTACTTATCCAAATATTGTCTTACCATCACCTAAGCCCCGTTATAACCCTTAAAAACCTCAATGTGTGTTGTGATATTGATTTTGATTGACGTTTTGAAACTTTTCAAGTGTATGGTAATATGTAGATTTGCATGTCGACTGTGTGTGAACCCTATTCATTTTGTTGCGTGGAGTTATGAATTGGTGGATGCGTACAAGTCAAACTAGCTCATCTTTAGCTAGTAAGGAGTTGTATTTTTGGGTATGATCGCTTGATAAGGTAATTGTTATTTTACTGTTGATTATCAATATTGCAAGTAGATTCCTTGAGGACAGGGAATGGTTCAAGTTTGGGGTTGCGATGACAGTAAGTCATTTCACTTTTTTAGAGTCTTTTTATGATATTTTGGAGTTCACAAGCAAGCTTAAGCAGCAAGAAAAGCAAGAAAAAGTGTCACGATTATTGAAAAATGTGTCACGATTTGGAAATCTCAAGAAACATGCATTCGACATTGGTGAAAAAGTGCCACGATGGCAAAAACGTGACACGATTATGGAAACCCTAATTTGGGTGGTTTGTTACACAAGGCAGAAACGTGTCACGATTTAAGGAGCAGTTGTTGCCTATTTAAGATGAAGACTGTTCTGAACACAAGGGTTACGAATTCTGGAGAGAGAAAGTGCGATTTGCAGACCTGGAGACTGAAGAAATGGGCGATTTCTTCCAATCTTTACCAGTTTATGTTTGTTTTAATTCTTTCATTGATTATGCAATTTGTGAACTCAATTATGAGTAGCTAAATCTCTTAGAGGTTAGGTTTGAGATGATTCTTTCTAACCCTAATTGATCCATGTTGCTGTGAAACTCTATTTATTGTGAATGACAATCTAGTTTTTATTCAATTCAACTGTTCTAAATGCTTTTTATATCCTGATCAGATATAAACATGATTTAGTGAGAACGAATGACCACTAACCATAGCTTTCGACTTAGACCTAATTGAATTGTTCTAATAAACATGGTTAGTCTAGGAATGGATAATCGTTTTTTAGTGATATTAGGTTAACGTGCTTAAACCTTCAAAGATTTTTAGACCACCTAAGAAATTAGGGGATGTAGTTTGAGAAGAGGGTCCTAACTCAAGGGATTGATTAGGACTATTTTGTTAACTATCATGGAACTTGAAAATCATTTATAAGAATAGGTGCAATATACCAATTAGGGGAGCATAGATGATTTGATAGACCTGATCTCATATCTCTAATACTTTCTAACCAAATCTATATTTTCTAACCGAATCTTTATTTTATGTTATTTAATTTCATGCAATCAAATCAAATCTATAAAAATCATATTTTGTAACCGAATCCTAAATATTTACTTTATTGCTAAATTGAGATTAACGCAGTCCTCGTGGATACGAACTTATTTTTATTACTTCGATGCATTTTTAGTACACTTGCTAAAAGTCTATCAACTACCACTCCTGCATCACACACAGGTATTATATGCACAATCCCTATTCTACGAAAACCTGATGCTTTCATTCTTGATTCAGGAGCCACAGACCATGTATGTCACTCTTTAAAACAATTTCAATGCATGAAGAAAGTTGCACCCATAAACATCAAATTACCTTATGGTTCCATTGTTTCAACAAATTTGATAGGCACAATATTTTTTACCTCTGATTTTTATCTCACTGATGTGCTATTTTTCCAACAATTTTCTTTTAATCTCATATTTATTCCTAAACTAACCAGAAATATACACTGCACATTCCTTTTTGATGATACAAGGTGTTTGATACAGGCCAAGCATTCCTAGAAGATGATTGGTGCAGCTGAGTTGGAAGATGGATTGTATCTGCTTAAGACACCTTTAGCTAGTATAGTGCATACTCCTAATCTTCACTGTATCACTGATGTCAAAACTATGAATTTGAATAAAGAATGTACACTATGGAATATGCGTTTTGGTCATGCTTCACATGACAAGTTGATTGAAATAAAGAAAAAATTTCCATGTGTTTCCACTGATAATTCTTCTGATCCTTGAGATATTTGTTTTTATGCTAAACAAAAAAAATCTTCCTTTTTCTTTAAGCTCTCATAAATCTAGCAAAATTTTTGATTTAATCCATATGGATATTTGGGGCCCTCTAGCTCTTACCTCAATGTTTGGTTTCAAATACTTTCTTTCCATTGTTGATGACAAAAGTAGATTCACTTGGGTTTATCCAATGAAACTTAAGTCTGAAGCTGCTTCCATCATAAAATGTTTTATTAGTCTTGTTTAAACTCAGTTTAATTAAAAAATAAAAACCATCAGAACAGATAATGCTCACGAATTTATATTAAAAGATTTTTACAATGCCACGGGCATATTACACGAAAATTCTTGTGTCAGCACCCCTCAACAAAATGGCATAGTGGAAAGAAAACATCAACATATACTTGGTGTTGCTAGATCTCTTTTATTTGAAGCAAATCTGCCAAAAACTTTTGGGGCTCATGCCATTGGTCATGCTGTACAGATTATCAATAGATTACCTACACCCTTCATATCTCAAAAGTGTCCTTTTCAAGTTGTGTATGATCATTTACCTGATATTAGTTCCCTCAAGGTGTTTGAATCCTTATGCTTTGCTTTTACTCTTCAAGCTAATAGACATAAACTGGATTCTAGGTCAAGAAAATGCGTTTACTTAGGGTACAAGCAGGGTGTTAAAGGTCATATTATGTTTGATTTACTTATTAAGGTAATTTTTATCTCTGGAGATGTTAATTTTTGAACATATTTTCCCATATCAATCAACTGTGTCATCTGATAATGCATCTAAACCTGCATATTACATTTCTTCACAGTCTTTATTTGATGACAGTATTTCGGGTCATAATCATACTCAATATCATTCACTCCCACATCATGCATCCTTAAATAATTCATCATACATTCATTCTACATCCTCACCACCATTATTAAGTACTCCCAATAATAATACATCTGAGTCAACTGCATCTCATTCTAATCATTCTTCTGACTCCACAATGCATTCATCAAATAATGATCCACCAAAAAATCACACTCCCATCATCAGAAAGTCTTCATTGTAACTTGCTCAACAATACAATTCATCCTCCATCCCTTCTTGCTTCATCATCATCTGCTGAATCTTGTAAGTACCCTTTATCTTCATGTTTGACTTATCAACATCTCTCTTCTGCACACAAACACTTTGCCTATCTCTATCCTCCATCCCTAAACCTACAAACTATGATGATGCAATGTGTGATGAAAATTGGAAAAATGCTGTCAAAGTGGAGTTAGAGGCATTGAACAAGAACAATACATGGAAATTAACTTCGCTGCCCGCTCATAAGAAAGCTATTGGTTGCAAATAGATTTTCAAACTTAAGCTTCATGATAATGGCACCATTGAGAGATATAAGGCCATACTTGTTGCAGAAGGTTTCACACAGACATAAGATATTGATTATATGGACACATTCAGTCCAGTGGTAAAGATGACAACCATTAGAGTTCTTCTTTCCATTGCTGCTTCCCAAAATTAGTCTCTTTACCAGCTAGATGTCAATACTGCATTTCTTCATGGTGACCTCAATGAAGAAGTGTACATGCAACCCCTTCTGGTCTTATTCTATCTGCTCCTAATCAAGTTTGTAAGCTACAAAGATCTCTATATGGATTGAAACAGGCAAGCAGACAATGGAACACCAAACTCACTGAAACACTGATTTCTTCAGGCTATACACAGTCCAAAGCTGATTACTCTCTGTTTACTATGAAATCTACGAATGGTTTCATCGTCATTTTGGTGTATGTAGATGATTTGGTCTTAGGGGGGACTGATACTACAGAGATCCCACAAATTAAGACCCAATTGGAAAAGAAAATCAGTATTAAAGATTTAGGAGTTCTAAAATACTTTATAGGGTTTGAAGTTGCAAGATCACAAGCTGGAATAACTTTGTGCCAGAGAAAGTATACTCTAGATTTGTTACAAGATGCAGGTCTCTTAAGCTCAAAGCCTTGTCCCACTCCTATGCAGCCATAACTTCAATTACACAAAACATCTGGAGAACCTTTATCTGAATCAACCACATATAGAAGGCTCATTGGTAGAATACTATACTTAACCCACCCCATACCAGAAATAGCCTATGTTGTGAGTAAATTGAGTCAATTCTTAGATGCTCCCACCACTGAGCATATGCTTGCAGGGTTACATGTCCTCAAGTTTCTTAAAAATAATCCTGGCCAAGGGTTATTCTTCAGTTCTCCTTCATCTCTGACACTGAAAGGTTTTTCTGATTCAGATTGGGGAGCATGTCAAGACACCAGAAGATCTACAACTGGTTTTTGTTTCTTCCTTGGTAAATTTCTTATAAGCTGGAAAAGCAAAAAGCAATATGTAGTCTCAAGATCTTCTTCAGAAGATGAGTATAGGGCTCTTGCTCAAGCTACTTGTGAAGGACAATGGCTTCTCTACTTGTTGCCGGATTTTCTCACACCTCATTCATCACCTATCATTCTCTATTGTGACAACAAATCAACTTTAAATATAGCAACAAATCATGTTTTTCATGAGAGAACAAAACACATAGAGATGGATTGTCATGTGGCTAGAGACAAAGTGCAAGAAGGCATCATTCATTTACTACTGGTCTCCTCAAAAGAACAAGTAGCTGATATATTTACAAAATCATTGCATCCTGGTCCTTTCAATAATCTTCAGAGCAAGCTTGGCACAATTAACATCTATTACAGCTTGAGGGGGGATGTTAAAGATAGTGAAGAATGAGATGGTTACTATTACTTGAGCAGCAAGTTTCATTGTGTAACTAATTTGTAGCTTAATCATTACAGCTGTAATAGTTAGTTATTAGTTAGTTACTTAAGAGTTAAGTAATCATAGTTGAGTTAGTATATTAGAATACTCTATATATACATATGTGTATAGTTCAACTGTATAGACAGATTTTATATGAGAAATACCCAGAGTCTTCTTTTGCTCCTTCTTCTTCCTCTTGCACATTGCAAGCTTGTTTTACACTTTCATGGAGTTTGAGATTATCCTTTAGCAATGAGGATGAGAGAGATAGAGACATGAAGGACAACAAAGATCTAAATTCGTAGGAAGCATAGATAAATATAAGATCCCAAGACCAAAAATAAAAGAAAGATCACGTGAACATTTTATTGAATTATTGAAAGCCATCGGATTAAGTAAAATGAAGGGACAGGATTTAATGTCACAATCCATTTTGACACTTTGCTGCCAATTAATTCTGTCCCTATAGATAAATATTAAGCATCAAAGATAAATAATGTTAAATTAATTTAAACATTATATGGAGCTTCAGCTGCTTCTACTGGAGGTTCAGCTTCTACTGGAGTAATATCTTGTGCTCTAGATGCACAATCATTCCAAACTTGATCACTCCTTTCCCAAATTGAAATTATGTTTTTCTTGAATTTAGGAGATGACAGAAAATATTTCACCAGACCATCATGACAGCGTTTTCCCACATCATTCACAAGATTTAAACAACATACATTGCTATAAGTTGTATTACCAAAAAATACAGTAGAAAATATCTCCTCACCACAAATTGGGTATAACTTAGTTGCACAATCAGTCAAATACTTCTCATACGAAGACAATGGCCCTTCTGCATAAATATATTCAGTAGGGGATCCAATTGGTGGATCGGTAACATCATCAGAAAGCCCAGTTTGGACTAACAAAAGAAAACTAGCTATAAATACCAACATGAGGCAAACAGTGTGGGATGCAGCCATGTCTTATTATATATAGAGTTTTTTTTGTGACAGATATTATCTAAATGCTTTGGTGATGACTGCTCAAGGGAAAAGCTATATTTATAGTTTCAAACAACAAACATTTGCCTTAAGTCGATTCTGAAAACGCTAACCACCAAAATCAAAATTATTAATGTTTGTAAGTTTCTTTTTTTCTTTTATGAGAATCTTGTAAGTTTCTAAAACACAGTATGCATGTTACAACTTTAATTCATTAAAACAAGGAAAATGCTAACAAGTTTCCTTGCATCTCTGTTATCTATTCTTGATTGTGTGCCCCGTAGATGTTCCTCTCGGGTTGCTGATCTATATGTTGCGGCTGTAGTGCACACCTTGCACACTATTTGGCTATCTCGTAACACTGTGCGGTTCTCCTTGAATAAGGCTCCGATTCATGTTGCTAAGAGTCGTATTCACTTGTGGCTTGCTTTGAGTGGGAACAAGTCGAATGGTAATTGTTTGGCAATGGATGCTCATTTTCTTGATTCCCTTGCGGTCTCCCCACACCACCGTCGAGTAAAGGAAATTATTTTGGTTAATTGGAAAGCTCCCACCGCCCCTTGGTTGAAAGTTAATACGGATAGTTCAGTCATTGGAATTCATGCTGCTTGTGGTGGTCTTTTCCAGGATCACCTTGGTACTTTTCTGGGAGCCTTTACCTGTAATTTAGGCAACGCTTCGGTCTTTCATTCTGAGGTTATGGGTTTTCTTTTTGCTATCAAATTTGCTGCCCATCATGGTTAGAGGAATTTATGGATTGAGAGTGACTCCACTAGTGCTATGGGCATATTTAAAAATTTATCTTTGGTCCCGATTTTGCCTCGTAATAGATGGATTAATGCATGTAATCTCGACGTCCAGGTTATCTCATCACATATATACCGGGAAGGAAATTGTTGTGCTGATATGCTAGCTAGTATGGGTCATTCAGTGCAGGATTCTGTTTGGCTGTCTGAACTTCCCCATGCCCTTCATTTTCATTTCTTTAGAGACAAATGTGGTCTGCCTTCTTACAGATTTCCACAGTCTGTTCTTTCGCTTTGCCTTTTCTTTTCTTCTTTGTTTGAGGGTTTTGGTCTAGTCCCTCCTCTTGTATTTTTTTTCTTCCCCTTTTTCTTAATAAAACTGGTTTAGAGCCCCGACGTTGGCCGGGTTAGATATTAAATAAGTTTGTGTACACGAATGCACGTGTAAGTTTATTAAATTGAATTTATTTAAATTTAGAATTATAATAATATCTTAAAAATAAATATAAATGGTGAGATGAATGTCCATTGCAAGAATAAAAAGTGTAACAAAATCAATAATGAATTAGTCCAAGTGCTAAGAGTTTGTGTCTCTTTAAACATGTGGTCATGGGTTTGTTTCGTGGCTCATGCGTATGGGAAAAAAATTTGATTGAAAGGGAAGAACCCACCTTTTGTGCCCCACCGATTCATGATGGAGATTAATCATCTCTAACGATGGTGGAATTTGTGAACCTATATCATGGTTACCCAAAAAAAAAGTATAACGAATAAATAGACAAAAGACATATAAATTAAATCCTTAAAAAAAATTATACGGCTTCACAATGGTTATATTTTTCTAAAATATTTTATATTCATATGAAGTTGGTTTAAATTTATGGTTGGTTATTAGAAATTAAGATACTTTTCATCTCACAACATATTTCGATTGATATTTTTTTTATAATAACAAAGATTGATAGTTTGTAACATTGCCGCTTCACACAATGCATTGAATTTTAATCCCCTAGAATATCACCAATAACAAAATTAAATAAATATTAACATAGAAAAATAATTAAGTTAATGTGAAATCATGTTAGTAAAAGTTCACGAAGAAAAAAATTTGATGCATGCTCTATCATTCATAAAAATCGCATCGATTAAATATATGTGATCTCTTTAAAATCTGGCGTTCTTCACATTCTAATGATCCTAATCTTAAGTCTCCATATTCTATATTTAGAGTGTGAATAGTGTTAATAAAGTTTTTGGAAAAAAAAAATTCAATAGTATATGAAAAAGTGTATGAAAAAAAAATTGTAGAAGTGATATTTGTCAAACCTGAAAAATGAGAAAGGTTGATTTCAAAGGTGTAATTCGACTTGTGCTAAAATTATGTGAGTAGTTCTTTAGCAAAAATCCCTTAATTTTATAGTCCTAATAATATGTGAGTAGTTAAAATTTGAATTGGCATATGATGCTAAAAGATAAAGAAATAACAAATAATTTAAGTAATTGAAAAAATTAGGTTTAAAAGATAAAATATAACAAAAATCTTTAAAAGAGAAAAAGATACGGTATATGTTATTTGTTGAGACAATTATGTTACATAAAAAATAATAAATAAAATATACTAAAATTTGAAAAATAATAAAAAATAATAAATTTATTGAAATAAACTATGATAAAGTAAAATAAAACAACTTTAAAAAATGGAAATAAAACAAAAGGAACCTAGATTTATAGTTAAAGCTTGAATTGGAATATGATGCTAAAAGATAAATAAAAGGAAGTAACAGATCATTTAAGCAATTATAAAAAATAGGTTTTAAAAGATAAGGTATTGCAAAAATAAAACAAAACAAAAATATATAATATATTTAGTTTGTTGAGATATTTATGGCAGATAAAAAATAATGAATAAAGTATTTAGAAAATTCAAAAAATAATAAATTTATTTAAATAAAAAACATAATATTATAAAAACATTAAAAAAAATGTACATTGGTATATTTATATCAAATTAAAATAAATATTATTCAAAAATAAATATTATTCAAAACAAATGTGAAATCGACAAAAACATTGAATATTAAAAAATAAAAATATCATTGTAATGTACTCCCTCCGTTTCAAAATGAGTGTCGCTTTAGCGAATTGCACACAGATTAAAGAATAGAATAAAGTAGTCAAATGTCATAGCAATTTTACCAAATTATCCTAATCAACTATTGGTTTGTTTTTCATTAAAGAAAAAATAATACTTTGGAAGTAGTGTAACATAGTATTAATTGAAGGGTACAATTGAAAAGAAAAGGTTATTATTGCATTGAAAACCGAAAGTGACATTCATTTTGAAACAGTTTTTTTTTACTAAAGCGACACTCATTTTAAAACGGAGGGAGTATATAGATTATAGAAAGAATAAGAAAATATAGTACATAGTATAGATAACTTATTCTTTTGAGTTTTGAGTAGACATACATCCTATTTAATACGGTTTATTGTTTCTCTTCAACCAGCATGGTTATGTAATTTCTTATAAAATCATATATATCCAAGAGTGTTTAAATGAGATGGCGCATGTCTCTTCTAGCTTAACCATGGTGGGTTCGAATACAACTTTGAACTTGCAGAAGCTTAAGAGATTATTCTCCACTGTTGCACGCGGAGCATATTTGGTTTACGCAAAAAATAATTATAATAACATAATTTATGCTAAAGACTTGTGTATGCTTTTAATATTTCATGATTTGATTATATAAAATATAATTGTTTCAAGGGTCTTGCTAACAAGTGTCTTAAGGACATTGTTTAAGGAACCTATAAAAAATTGTCTTGAAAATAAAAGTCAAACACATGTAAAAGTCATAACTACAAAATTTTCTATGTAAAAGTTACAACTTTTGAATCTTAAACAATACCCTAAGTGCCCTTCTTAGCATTTTACTTGTTTTAATGAATTAAAGTTGTAACATGCACACTGTGTTTTAGAAACTTACAAGATTCTCATTAAAGAAAAAAAGAAACTTACAAACATTAATAATTTTGATTTTGGTGGTTAGTGTTTTCAGAATTGACTTGAGGCAAATGTTTGTTCTTTGAAACTATAAATATAGCTTTTCCCTTGAGCAGTCATCACCAAAGCATTTAGATAATTTTTGTCACAAAAAAATCTCTATAAGACATGGCTGCATCCCACACTCTTTGCCTGATGATGGTATTTATAGCTAGTTTTCTTTTGTTAGTCCAAACTGGGCTTTCTGATGATGTTACCGATCCACCAATTGGATCCCCTACTGAATATATTTATGCAGAAGGGCCATTGTCTTCGTATGAGAAGTATTTGACTAATTGTGCAACAAAGCTATCCCCAATTTGTGGTGAGGAGATACTTTCTACTGTATTTTTTGGTAATACAACTTATAGCAATGTATGTTGTTTAAATCTTGTGAATGATGTGGGAAAACGCTGTCATGATGGCCTGGTGAAATATTTTCTGTCATCTCCAAAATTCAAGAAAAACATAATTTCAATTTGGGAAAGGAGTGATCAAGTGTGGAATGATTGTGCATCTAGAGCACAAGATATTACTCCAGTAGAAGCTGAACCTCCAGTAGAAGCAGCTGAAGCTCCATATAATGTTTAAATTAATGTAACATATCTTTGATGATTAATATATATCTATAGGGACAGAATTAATTGACAACAAAGTGTCAAAATGGATTGTGACATCAAAGTTTGCCCCTTAATTTTACTTAATCTGAAGTCTGTTCAATAATTTAATTAAATGTTCATGTGATCTTTCTTTTATTTTCGGTCTTGAGATCTTATTTTATCTATGCTTCCTACGGATTTAGATCTTTGTTGTCCTTTATATCTCTATCTCTCTCATCATTTTTCTTATATTAGTATTATTGCAAATCTTAATTGCACTTTATATCTGCTGCCCTCATTTGCACAAGATTTGGATGGACATCGATGAAAGTGTAATTATATTAATGTATTATTCAAGTGTTTTTAACTTTCAAGTGTTTATTCTTCCTTAAAAAAAAAAAAAAAAGTCACAAGTGTTTATTCTGTAACACTCTAAATTCTGAAAGTTATAGTCATGCAATAAATTCTATAATTCAAGGATTTAGATGTTACGTCTACATTTTTCCAAAACATATATAACTTGGTTTCCATAAATTTTTTTGCAACGGAAGACAATGAACATACATATCTCATCACCAAGTAATAGTTCTCAAATCAAGAGTAATAAATCTCAACATGACATGTCTCACTCCATATAAATACATCACCATAATACAATTATCCTTATCAAATAATCAACATAAACCATCAAAAGGTATCAAAAGACAAGGTCATAAGACCGACACTCCTACATCAGACCCTATCTAGACTCCATGCGAAAACAAATAATTAAAACGAGGAAGCATCCATGCTAGCCCTCAAGCGTCAAAGAAAAAACAATCACCTCAATCCTGCAAATCACCTACGTCATTCAAAGAAATGACGCAGTGGTCAACCGAACGACCACTGGGGGTTAGATACTAATCCACATAATAAACATAATCAAATAGAACATTCAAGGATTTTCAAATAAATATACATATACGTATTCAACATTCTTAGAATATTAACTCCACATGAATATTATCACATCATCATCATAGTATATCAATCAACATAAACGAGTACACAAATTTACATCATCGCAACATTCACCAAATCTCTCACCAATGCACATATACATCACATATTCAAGTATGACACACTTCACCAAATTCAAATCCATGCAATGTTCTAGACATTTCGACATGCATGTGGTACAAATTGGATTCTGGAGATATGTTTACCATATTGAATCCACTAATGTAATGAACACCACCAATTACGTTCTGCAGAAGCAATGTAACAAACACCGCCAATTACATTCTTCGAAACACCTCAACATGACTATGAATGCATGAACTTCAAGTAAAGACTTGACAATGCACAACTCACCAAACTATATTATACAATTTACACATAATACAATATCTTCACCAATTAACATAATAATCACCACCAATTATGTCTTTCACCAACATTTTCATTATCAAGTATTTACATCCATACAATTAACAAGTCATAATTCAACAAAGTCATCATCATATTTAACATCAACAATTATCACCACAAGTAAACCACATTGTCTCAAAAGCACAATTCGCATAAATGACGACAAACACCCACATCATGATATCCAACATATCAAACACCCAACAATCATTGTTTAATTCTTATTTTATCATATTATCATATTTCTAAAGCCAATTGCAAGTTATCCGATTAAGAAACCTCATTTTAACAAAGTTCGTATATTTTCATAAATCGTCTATTTTCAATTTTCTCAACAAAATAAGAGTTCCAAGTTCTTACACATCATCAAAAACATCTCTACATATCATCTAACATCTAGGGTAATCAATCATAACATCTTGGTTTCACGGGGTTCGTTTATTTTCTCAAAAACTCAAAGTTCATCTCATTTTTAACTTGTTTCAAAACCAATTTCAATCCTAATGAACACCTATGTTTAATCACCCCTAGAATCCCAATTATACTTCAATACATCAGGTTTAGGTGTTTGGGATCCTTTGGTATACTTAAAGTACCATTTAAAAGTGAAAAATCGACATTTCTGTGCACAGGGAGGCTGGCACGACCGTGCTCACAAGTGGCATGGTCGAGCCACCCTTGGCAGAAGCACACGCACGACCCATGCCATGAGGGCGCACGGTCGTGCTTCCATGACAGGTGGGGAAGTGCTAATTTTTCGTTTCGAGCATTTTTGTGCGTAAAATTCCGATTTTCGATCCATTTTCAATTCCGTTTTTGCCAACGCGTCCCAAACGTTTAGACCACTCAAAATATACTTGAAAACATGGTTTTAAAACTCAAAACAACTTAATCAAACTCACCCCAAAATGACTTATTCACAAAAATGCTTAAAACGACTTTTTACCCAAAAACCTGATTTTCTCTCAAACGATTTCTCACTCAAAACCTTTGATCAAAAATAGAAATTCTAATCATCCTAACTCATCATAACCAATCCATTAATTAATTCAAATTTATCTAAATCAAAACTTCTCCATTTTTAACCCATTTTCACAAAAGTTTCAAAAACCCAAAAACTTAACCACAACAACACATTTATCCACACCCATGGCATGAATTATCATCACCAACACAACCCAACAACATGCATATCATATAATCATGATTTCACCAACAATCAACAACAACAACATCATTTTTTCATCAATTTAAGCTAAAACATTAAAGTATTCATTTCAACTTATAACAACAATGACAATTGAACATCAATAACAAGTTTACCACAAAAATAGAATGAAACTGAATGACATCCAAAAACGAAGTTTACTGTAAAAAATGGTTAATTAGGTAAATGTTCCTTATAAATATTAAGATTTTTTCTACTCCCTTGAAAAAAAAAATTGTATGTTCAGATTTTTTTGCAAAACTTGAAGATCTCAGATTTTTTCCAAGAGCAGGGGATACTTGCTCCCACGCTGGACGCAGTTGACCACGTAAACGAATTCCTTCTATCATTGGTTCCAGGAGACAAAAAGGAAATCAGACGAGAATAGTGAGGTACAAAACATCAAGTTGTGGATTTGATAGAGAGCAACAAAGATTCTATGTTCAAAAAAGCAAAATTAATAATATGGGATGAGGCACCGATAATGCATCGTTATTTTTTTGAGGCATTTGACCAAATCATGCGCGATATAATGTCTTATGATGGTGTCGATAATACAGACAAACCATTTGGGGTTGTTTCTGTGGTTTTCGGCGGTGATTTAAGACAAATTTTGCTAGTGATAAGAAAAGAATGCATACATGACATACTTGCTTCATCCATCAACTCATCAAAGTTGTGGAGTCACTGTAAGGTTCTCACACTTACAATAAATATGCGTTTATGTGCTTCAACCGTTCGTGTTGAGCAAGATGAGATAAGAAAGTTTGTCGATTAGATGCTTTCAATTGG
Source organism: Medicago sativa (assembly GCF_051527215.1). Classification (NCBI taxonomy): domain Eukaryota; kingdom Viridiplantae; phylum Streptophyta; class Magnoliopsida; order Fabales; family Fabaceae; genus Medicago; species Medicago sativa. The sequence goes on from NC_140749.1 coordinate 54,083,250, forward strand.
AGATGGAATAGGATCCACCAACGAGAGTGGAGAAATTAACGTACCCATTCCTGATGAGTTGCTGATAAAAGATTCCTCTGATCCGTTGCGTTCTCTGGTTGATTTTGTATATCCAATTTTTTTTGCAAAACATGATCTCAGATTTTTTCCAAGAGCGGGGATAATTGCTCCCACATTGGACGCAGTTGAGCACATAAACTAATTCCATCTATCATTGGTTCCAGGAGACAAAAAGGAATATATCAGTTTTGATTCGGTTTGCAAATCAGACGAGAATAGTGAGGTACAAAGCGAATGGTTTACCACCGAATTTTTAAACAATATCAAGTTTTCCGGTATTCCAAACCAAAAGTTGAGATTTAAAGTTGGATATCCAGTTATGTTGATGAGGAACATTGACCAAGCAGCTGGATTGTGCAATGGGACTAGGTCGATTGTAGACAATCTTGGGAAGAACTTTATCGGTGCAACTGTTATTACCAAAAAAACGCTGGTGAAAAATTAATTATTTCAAGAATGAACTTTGTTCCAAGTGATCCTGATTTGCCTTTCAAATTTACTACGAGACAGTTCCCGTTGGCTTTGTGTTTTGCAATGACAATAAATAAAAGTCAGGGTCAGTCATTGTCTCATGTTGGAATCTATCTTTGCAACCTGGTTTTTATTCATGGACAGTTGTACATCGCTGTGTCGAGAGTCACTTCCAAAAAGGGATTGAAAATGCTTATACTGGATGAAGAAAGTCGCGTGTGTACTGAGACCACTAATGTTGTGTACCGTGATGTTTTTCGAAATGTTTAATCGGTCGTTCCTGAAGACACAGGTGGGTATGAGTTTTTTCTTCCTCTTTTAAACTTCTTTGTAATATATATTTTTTTTTATTTGGATATGAATTGGTTGTTGCTACTTGCAACCATTCTAATAGTTGCGGAAAGAAAGAGTAATGGATTGTTCATGTAGATAAACTACAACAACTAACAATTGAGATCACACTTCTTATTTCATTATATAAATTCCAATGACATTTATTGCTATGCAAAGAGCAGGATGAATGATAGATTTGTTATGGGGACTAATATGTTATATGGAGTAATATTTTCGATCCCTTTTTGACAATATTATTTGTGTCATGTACCTTCAGGTGCTGGTTTGTGCTTCAGGTGACATGATATCATTCAGATGTACACATGCTGACATTAATGGAATTTCTATGGCATTGAAATATCATTGGCCAATTGCAATAGGTGCAATCCCTTCTCTTCGGCTCCGAAATTAACTTGCCTGATACATTAAGGTGTTTATCTACTGAGACTTCGGTTTTTCTATTATCTGATAGAGCAGCTTCAATATTTGCATACTCAGTTTAATTTTATTTATAATGTCAGTATCCTTATGATCTTTCTTATTTTTTTTTTCTAATGTAAGCCGTACTCTTCCAATGATCATAATATCAGCTATATGTTCTGCTTCATTTTTTATACAATCCACTGTATATCCGAATTTTCTTTTTTTGTTCTTTGGAGCGCCTATGTCTATTTGCATGCACAAGTCAATTTTGTTGTCCCTTTTTCAAGCCTTTTTTTGTTGTGTTTTTGTTGATGGGTTATTTTATAATATGCTTAATTAAAAAATGTGATAGATAGTTGATGTCTTTGTCGTTGTTTGTTATACTTTTTTGTTACACGACTGAATAATTACAAATTCGTGTTGGATGTTAAGATGAATCAAGTGTATGCACGATATTAAATTTGTATATATAAGGGTATCCATTATAGAAATTATAGAATTTGAAAGAAACTATATATAAGGGCTTCTGGTAGAAACTATATATAATGACTCATGTCTCCGGATCAATTTTAGTCATCCGTGTAAAATATTCCGGCATTAAATACTAATATTTCGGCGTTACATCCGTTAAATCATTCATGTTTAACGATACGAAAATCCACATAACTATATACGCGTTGAAATTTGTATATAACATGCAATAAAAAATACGATAATGATACGTTCTATTGATATATTATGTATAAAATAATGAATGTGTTGTTTAATTAGATTTTATAAAGTAAATAAAAAATAGTCGTAATTGTAGCCCGTGCTTGGCACGGGTTTTCAAACTAGTCTAATGTAAAACAAGTTGGAAATAAACTCAAACAATGTGTTGTGGATCTATCTAAATGGAGCATGATTACTAACCAAAACACTAAACAAGAGATTCGCAAGACTCAACGTACGCTTGAAGCTATCCGTTCACATGTGAATGCCTCTAATGTGAGTTATTTCAACATGTTAAGGCAGAGGTTGGATAAATTGTTGATCAAAGATGATATGTTTTGGAAACAACGTTCAAAGAATTTTTGTATATGATGATTTATGCATGTTTTGGATTAAAGATAAAGTAGCACCTTGAAGTTTATATGATTCATAATGCATTTTGTAACACCCTTGAACCCCAACATTAATATTTAATAGGCTAAATTACATTTTTGGTCCCTTAACTATTTAATTAGTATCTCTTTGGTCCCTTTGATTTATTTTGGTATCTTAACTTTCTAGTTGTTACACATTTTAGTCCTTTCCGTTAGTTTTAATTCAAAAACGTTAGGGTTTCTTCATTTTCTTCTGGAATTTTTCTAGGATTGTTGTTGAAGGTTAATGGAGATGATATGAAGATGAAGAAGAGGGGAAGAAGATGAAGAAACCCTAACGTTTTTGAATTAAAACTAACGTAAAGGACCAAAATGTGTTACAGAGAAAAAGTTAAGATACCAAAATAAATCAAATTTTAATTAAGGGACCAAAGCGATACTAATTAAATAGTTAAGGGACCAAAAATGCAATTTAGCCTATTTAATACAAATACAACAATTAATTCATATTATGCTCAAGGTGTCACTTCATTAAAACTCCAAAACATGCATGTTACATTTTTCATCAAAGTTACGCAACGGAATAAACAACATCTTCAAAATTATATCAAGGTGTCAACACTCAACAACATAATTCAAATCTCGGATACATCAAAATAAAACAACATGATTCTCCATATAAATCCAACATAGAATATAAATAAAATAACTCCCAAAAGATCCTAATCAAAGCCTAGACTAGACTTCAAAGCAAAAGAAAATGAGGAAGCCTCAAGCTAATCCTTGGAACTCACGCCGTCTCAAGCATCTTCCACCTGCACGTCAACACTATTTTTCAATGGTGAGGCGGTCAACCAAACAACCACTGGAGGGTAAGTTTACATTCAACATTAAGAAACTACAAATTCAAGTTTAGTATAATAGGATTTCAAATATCACACACACACACACACACACACACACACAGATATATATATATATATATATATATATATATACTTTCATAAATCAACAACGTTAATCACTCAAGAGTTTCTTACATCATTCTCCATTTATCATAATCATCAAATTACATCAACATCATCATTTATAAAATATAACCATATACTCATCTCCACTTATATTCTCATAAAGCACATGATCCACATAATTAATGCATATAATTCACATAATTCACATCTTAACTTAATTAACAAAACTCATCTTCAAACATCACAACTTCAATTAGATATATTACCACAAAACCACACCATCACATCTCTTCTCATTAAATAACACAAGTTCATCACAACATACAATATTCACATATATTCTTGTCTGATTATCTCAAATAAATTCAATCATCATCTCAAGAGTATAGACAAGAAAGTCATCATCATCATCAAAGGAATCACCAAGTCAAGTGCATACGATTCACAAATTATCACCATCACCAAAATAGTCATCAATAAATGAAATCACCAAGATATGTTCTCATCATTTTCATTTTATCACCATCATCACAAATGTACAAGTATCACCAAAAACAAACATAATCATGTACACCTCTCCACAAACATTCACATAATCCACATAGTTCACATAATTTCATATAATCAAGTATGAGACATTTCACATAGACTCATATGCATGCAATGTTCTAGACACGACTCTACATGTATGTGGTACCATTTTGGATGTCGGAGTTATTTTATCGATTGATCCACCATCACCAATAATTGTAACACCCTAAACTCTCAAAGCGATAAATTACGCAAATGATACAATCATATAAAGAAATTAGATGTTACTTCTTCTATAATTCACAACATGCATATTAAAATTCCAAACATCGCAGCGGAATAATCATCTCAACAATTTCATAAATAATAAAATAGATCTCCAAGTAGCCATGTCAACATACTACATATATCATCATCAATACATTGTCTCGAAAATCCTCAATAGTCATAATAAAGGTAAACAGCAAAGACCGACCCCTAATCAGAGCTCTAAAGACTAAGACACCAAAATGCAATAAACGAGGTAGCATCCAAGCTATCCTCAAGCAACTCACCGAGCAAAGAAATTAGTCATGCACGTCGTCTACCCATCCATTAGAATAAGGTAGGCGGTCAACCAAACGACCACTGGGGGTTAGTTCACAATTCACAATTAAACATAATCAATGAAAGTAAAATAGCATAATTTAGATTCACATGATTAATAACCTCTACATCATCACAAGATTCGGTCCAAATTGACCAATGTGTGATGCTTTATGCAAAATTGAATTCATTTCATATTTTTGCCTTTGGTTTTGAAATCAAATTTGGTTTCTTTTTATTTTGTTTTAGTAGTACTATGTTTTACGTCTCAAATTGACCTCAACTCCATGAATGCTAAGTTTAGGCCTGTTGATAAAAGTAGCAAAATCAGAACTTGAGTTTTTTATCTTTCATGTCATAAGTCCTCATGACTTCTTAGTATAAAAAAAATATTGAACAAGAAATCTTGTGACAACCCTAAAATTATATTTTGTCATCTGCATATCTATATATGATTGTAGCAAATATCATACCATGTATAGTTTTTTTTTTTTTACTAATCCTACCTTGTATAGTTGTATTGCCACTTTTATTGAATGTAATTAATAATACTGTTTCAGTCCAAAAAGCATCCTTCATTCAAATTGTCACCTTCCGTGTGCAATTAAGTTCATGAATCATGACTAGTTAACTTCTAATGAACATTTTACCTTAAAGTAATAGTAGGACAGGAAAAAAAGGATTTCAAAGAATATGGAATGAAAAATGGAAAAGAAACATAAAATTGAATTGACCATGAAACGTTACTCTTTTTATGAGATTCAACGGACAAAAGCTCTTAATCAATAAGGACCATAAATTTTACTACGCGATAGAAACCATGCACTTACAACTTATCATATGGAACATGCCTTAAGATACTCATTTACTTCATTTAGTTTTTTTGCAATTTTTCGAGAGAAGACGCTTGAAGAAGTTAGTGGTTGAAGGGATTGGATCTCCCTTTTGATTTCATACGATATCTAAAATTTAAAACAACTGAATAGAGAATTTGTAGGGAGACATCCTTGAGACCCGCTATCTAGAAATGAAAGGAAAAACTATCAAACACAATAAGTTACAAGTCCCTACACTGTTTGAAATATTTATAATCTTTAAAAATAGTATATAGTAAAAAAAATATTAAAAACTAGGCTAAAATATGTTTTGTTTCTAGTAAATGTTGGAAGGCCCTAATATGGTCCTTAATTTTAAAGATCCACCTATGGTCCCTTCAAAATGACCTTCAATAGAAGGTTTCACCAAAAAAAATTGTTTCGTGGTCCCATACACCAAAAAATCTTTTTTAATGAGCAGGATTGCATATTACTTCTGCACCTTTCCACAAAACCCTAAAACCCTCCAAGTGTAGCACCATTTTTCTACTCCTCTCCTTGTTCATCTCTACTCATGCCTTCCTCTTCTATCTAATCTTAACCTTCACCTTCACCACCCACACCCCTCCATTTAACCCGTAAACTTTTAGATCAAAATCATTTCATCACGTTAGTTCGTCCTTCATTCATAACAAGTGACAGGGATTTGACTACAAGGTGAGGGCGATAGCAAGTATTCCGGTCATGTTGTTGTTGTAGAGATCGAGAACTTTGAGGTTCATTAAAAGAGAAAGCTCGGAAGGGAAAGTATCGTTAAAGACATCGTTGGAGAGTGAGCTAGAGAGGTAATCGATTTGGTCCTAAGATCTGTTCTAAAAGTTGTAATTTCGTAGTTTTATTTCTGATTCAGTTTCATTTCAATTCAACTATTATTGGGTTATTGTGAGTATACTTTTATTGTTTTCTTTTTGTATTTTTGTTTTTGTTTTGTGATTTTTATAATTGTGATTTTATAGACTTGCTTCAGACATTTATTAAACTTTAAACAAACCAAAGTCTTGACAATCAGAACTCTATGTGTTATTAAATTGGCAAGAACCATATATCTGTTGTAATGATAGGCAAAATGTACCATACATAATTTGTTTAAGCTAAAATCATAGCTTTCTTGCATGACTTTTAACTAATTTATCGTACAATTTTTTTCCTGACTTAATTTCTCCATGGATATCTTAATAAGAGATTCAAAACAAAATGTATTTCTTACTCTATTAATTCAGACCAGTGGATAAAAAGATTAAGAATGTACTCTAGCAATTACAGTGAACGAAAAAAATCTTTGAAAACAGATGAAGCAGGTTCAAAACATATTGAGAAGAAAAGCATAGTTACTAAGGAATAAAAAAAATTCAACCACTATTCTTCTTACAAGTATCATAGTGAACACTACCAAAGTATAGCTTTTAATCAAAATAAACGTAACAAGGAACCAATTGTACTAGTTATCTTTTATTAACATGAAAAGAAATAGAGATTAAATGTTCGTTTTGAAATTCAAAATAACAAATTGTAACTTGAAAGCATCTCACCTAATTTTACATTAAAGTAGACCTCTAACAATCATTTCACGAAGAAGCTTCACCGCCTTAGTGCGCCTTGCACATGCTTGTCGATAATAATATTTGCATCATGAGGTAATCTTGAGTTAGTTTTTTGGTGCTTGCTGGGTTCGATTGTCTTATGTGTTGTCTTTTGTTTTGTTTTTCCCGTTGTTTCCTCTGTAGTGCTGTTGCGCAAGGGCTGTTAGTTGGGTCTGGGTTTGTTATTGTAGCGCAATCTCTCTCTCTCTCTCTCTCTCTCTCTCTCTCCCCTAGATTTTTGTGGTGTTATTTCTTTGTTGGCTGCCTCTTAACTTCTTGTGAGGCTTTAGCTTTTAATAAAGTTTTCCTGATTCAAAAAAGTATATTCGCCTATTATAAAAAAGTATGATGTTAATAGATGTAGTCTGAACCCACAATCCAATAATCCAAACATCCAAGTTTAACATTTTTTTATACAACTTCAAAAAGCACAAATAACGCAAAACATATAAACTGAAAGAGACAAAATAGAGTGTTCCAAGACCATATATTCTATTGGGCAGTATAATTATTCCAGCAAGTTTTCTAAGTAAAGCATAAAGAAAGCGACCTTGAAATCATAGAAAGGGCAGGAAAGTACAAAGAAAATGCAAAGGCATAAGGGAATGGCAAAATATAGGAGTGTGATTATTGTTTTCATGCTAGGAGAAAGAGATAAGTCATACTTGTTTTTAGGTGACAATGTCCACTCTTGAGCTTGCAAATCTTAATGCATCGGAAACGCCATGAAATAATCTAGGGATAAACCATCCACAAATTAAAAATTTGAACATTAAAATTCATACCAAGAAATATTTATTCATGTTAGAAGGGGCATAATAGAAATTAGATCTCAAGATACGTAAGAACAAATCTTATTTTAATGTAAGCATGAACTAAAACATAGTTGCGGCAACATCTCTATTCTAAAAATTCAATATCCATCCGCAATGCTATTAATCAATACTATCACTTTAGTGATAAAAATTCAACATCCATGTGCAATGTTTATCCAATTCAAATCTTATTATTTGATTATCTTTAGTGATTTTTTTTTATTTCTCAAGATCTGCAACATAAATAGTTGGAGCTCATCTTTGCACATGCATTATTATACACAACTTGATTTGAATCAACTTACAGCTCGTCATCTCACCTTCACTAAGGAATTAGGAGGAATTCTAAGAATTCCAAGGGCAGGTTCCATGACCTCAGGGTCTATGAAAACAACTTCACGTTGAAACCAAGCCCATGTTACATGAACCCACAACATCTTGACATCAGTTGGCTTCAAAGCACCACTTGCAAATCATTTTTTCATATACATTAAATTAAAATTAGCACTTCAACATATAAATGACCAAGAAAATAAAATACAAGGCATTAGCACTTCCTCGTTCTGTGCTCCTTGTATTTTATTTTCCTGATCATTTATACGATGAAGTGCTAATTTGCTTATATTGTATATGGAAAAATGATTTGCAGGTGGTGCTCTGATGTCGAGATGTTGTGGGTTCATGTAACATGCGCTTGAATTCAACGTGAAGTTGTTTTCATAGACCCTGAGGTCATGGAACATGCCCTCGGAATTCTTAGAATTCCTCCTAATTCCTTTGTGAAGGTGAGATGATGGGCTATAAGTTGATCTAAATCAAGTTGTGTATATTAATGTATGTGCAAAGATGAGCTCAAACTATTGATGTGCAAAGATGAGCTTGAGAAATTAAAAAAAAAAAATCATTAAAGATAATTAGTTAATAAGATTTGAATTGGATAAACATTGGGCATGGATGTTGAATTTTATCACTAAAGTGATAGTATTGATTAATAACATTGCACATGGATGTTGAATTTTTAGAATAGATATGTCGCCGAAACTATGTTTTGAATTCATGCTTACATTAAAATAAGATTTGTTCTTAGGTATCTCAGAGGTATACTTTCTATTCCGCCCCTTCTAACTTAATAAATATTTATTGTCATGAATTTTAATGTTCAAATTTTTTATTTGTGGAAGATTTATCTCTAGATTCTTTTATGGCGTTTATAATGCATTAAGATTTGAAAGCTCAAGAGTGTACATTGTCACCAAAAAACATGTATGACTTATCTCTTTCTCCTAGCATAAAGACAATAATCATACTCCTATATATTGACATGCCCTTATGCCTTTGCATTTTCTTTGTACTTTCCTGCCCTTTCTATGGTTTCAAGGTAGCTTGGTTAACGCTTTACTTAGAGAATTTGCTGGAGTAATTATACCGCCGAACATAATATATGGTTTTGGAACAGGGTTAATACTGTATATGATATAACATGACGATTACAGGTGCCTAATGTCTTTGCTGTTTGATAAATTTCCTAAACAATCTTAGGTAGAAACGCCGAAGAAGGTTCAAATCATGCCAGAAAACCAAGGGTTGACACTACAGTTAATATTTTTGTGCATCTAAAGGCTATTTTAATAAAGTTGCAGTTACATTTTAAGATGATTTGGGAGAAATTAACTATAGTTAATATTAAACAGCTTTGTGGAAATATACTTGCAACCTTTGAAGATGTCAACAAAGAACCAGAGTTAGATCAATGGAATTGTATCTAGGTAAAATTACTTTCTTAAAAAAAAAAAAAAAAATCTTTTTTCACTATGTCGTTATTACTTCTGCACTCTCCATTTTGTCTCTTTCAGTTTATATGTTTTGCGTTATTTGTACTTTTTGGAGCTGTATAAAAAATGTTACACTTAGGTGTTTGGATTAGTGGATTGTGGGTTCATACTACATCTAGTAACATCATATTTTTTTATAATCGGCAATTATATTTTTTTGAAACAACAAAACTTTATTAAAAGCTAATCCCCTCTACAAGAAGTGAAGAGGCAGCCAACAAAGAAACAACACCACAAAAGGCTAGGCACAAGAACACAAAAGAGAGATAGATTGCGTTACAAGACAACAACAAACCCAGACCCACTAACAACCCCTGCGCAACAGAGCTGCAAAGGAAACAGCGAGAAAAACAAAACAAAAGACAACACATTAGACAGCCGAACCCAGCAAGCACCAAAAAACTAACTCAAGATTACCTCATGATGCAAATATTATTATCGGCATGCTCGTGCAAGGAGAAGTAAGGCGGTGAAGCTCCTTCGTAAAATGATTGTTAGAAGTCTACTTTAATGTAAAATTAGGTAAGATGCTTTCAAGTTATAATTTGTTATTTTGAATTTCAAAAAGAACATCTAATCTCTATTTCTTTTCATGTTAATAAAAGATACAAAAGTATACTCATAATAACCCAATAATAATTGAATTGAAATGAAACCGATTCGAAAATTAAACCACAAACTTACAACATTTAGAACAGATCTGAGGACCAAATCGATTAACTCTCTAGATCACTTTCCAACAGTGTCTTCAACGATACTTTCCCTTCCGAGCTTTCTCTTCTCATGAGCCTCAAAGTTCTCGATCTTTACAGCAACAACATGACCGAAATACTTGCTCTTGTCTTCACCTTGTTGTCAAATCTCTGTCACTAGTTATGAATGACAGACGAACTAACGTGGTGAAATGACGTTGATCTAAAAGTTTACGGGTTAAATGGAGGGGTGCAGGTGGTGAAGGTTAAGATTAGATAGAAGAAGAAGGCATGAGTAGAGATGAACAGAGAGACGAGTAGAATAGTGATGAAGAGAGAGAGAGAGAGAGAGAGAGAGAGAGAGAGGAGTATAAAAATGGTGCTATACTTGGGGGTTTTAAGATCGCGTGGAAGGGTACAAAAGTAATATATAATGCTGCTCATTAACAAAGATTTTTTGGTGTGTGGGACCATGAAACAATTTTTTGTGAAACATGCTATTGAAGGTTATTTTGAAGGGACCATGGTTAGACCTTTAAAATTAAGGACTATATTAGGGGCTTTAGGTCATATATTTATGGACTTCGCCTATATAATTACAAAGTCAATTTGAACCATTAATCTTTTTAAAATTGTTTACTTATAGTCAAATTGGGTCCAAGTTTCAATATAAAGATAGTCAACAGTCAAACAAATTCATAAATGTCTTTTGAAGAAATTAATTAGTACAAAGACAAAAGTATTCTTTTGTTGAGTCAATAGTCAAATAAATTTATAAATGTCCTTTCAAAAAAAAATGGGTCTTGTTATCTTGTGCCCTTAGGGCACAAGTTAAGGAATTCAAAATTAGAAGCTTTACATAGAAAACAACAAAATTTTGACTTTTAAAAGTTGAATAAAGTTGAATGCACAACTTTTAAGACAATTGTTTCTATTTTAATTTCTTATCATATAGAAGTTGAAATAATTATTTTTATTTGTAGGAAATTTGGTGCAATGGAAGTTGAAATAAGCCGGTGCAGTGAAAAAAGACGTGACCATGTGGGAGTTTCTTCTGAAGAATTTTCCTGATGAGATTTTGGTTGAGATTTGTAAGGAGTTTAATATCTTTGAATCAGATTCAGCTGTTGGTCGTTTTATTGAAGCATGGGAGAGAGCTAGCAATGACCAACCAGTTTGGGAAACACTTGATTTCTCAACGTTGAAATCTGATTTTGTGACGACCTCAATTCAACCATATGTTTGGTTTCATTCCTGCTCTGACAGCATTTTGTACAATTTGCTATTTCTTGCATTGAATATTAGTCAAGGGAATATCAAGACCTTGATTTTCAATTACAGCTTGTATCTCACTAATGATCAATTCATTTACACGGCTATAAGGTACATCCTCCCGTCATTATTATAAGCAAAAATTCACTTTTTATATTCATTCAATAAATTATGTATCTGGACTATTTAATAGACTACATATATCATTTAATGAATGAACCTAGAAAATAAATTTTTCCTTATAATAGTGACCGGAGAATGTACGTAATTACATATAATTCAGTATTCGTACTATATATTTTATCAAAGAAAAAAGGTTTCTACTGCATATTATTATAGTACTATTCTACACTTATCATGTGCAATCTAATGATCCAATGAACCTGAAGATCCAATATAAATAATTTTGGTTTGGTTTTCTTCTTTGTTTGGATCTAAACCAAATAAATCAGTCAAACCTAACGTTTATTTATTCAAGTATCAATTTCACTTTATTCAAAATCAATCATCCAAAACCCGAACAATACTATTGTAAAAAACTCGTGTGAAATGTATTTTATTACTAGTAAAAAAACCGTGCTTCGCACGGGTTGAATACTGTATTTTTGAAAATCTTTGTTATTAAGGAGAAATTTGCAAATCAAGCAAGCATATTGCACAATTCTCAACTATATGTACATTTCTAAAACATTTACCAAAGCATTATAAAGTTTTGCTGTAGGAAAAGAGCATGTTCTATTTTGTTCAAGAGATTAGGAAAACAACATTATAATTAACATGATACTAATTGGAACCAATGAAGGAACCAACAGTGTGCAGATTAACGTTACATAATAGTTAGGTTTATAAAAGAGACTGTCAGTGTCATATAGACTAACCAAAAAGGGATTTTTGCCAATATTTACATCACACAAAATGAACAAAACAAATGGCATCCGAAGGCCAAGATAGTTTACAATTACAGTCCAAGCGATACGCCAAAATAGTAGAAGGTCAAATAGTTCAGCATCAAAGATCTACTTTGGAACAACTCGAACATGCAAGTTCTTCGGTGACTTTTTGAGATCAAAGATGAGCTTACCACCTTCTTCCATCACACGTTCTCTACAGAAATTGAACCACTGCCCACCCAAGTATTTTTCATAGGCGATACTTATACTTTTTCTATGTCTTGTCATCAATGAGGGTGATTGTTTTGCGCTTTCCTTTCAGAATTGTTCTTGACACCTCGTTTGGGAAATGCTAAACAGGGAAATAACTACAATATTATTCTAATGCATATTAACATGGATAAGATGTAGGCAAATATAGTTACATATAATTTATAAAATGAAGGAAGCATAACTGATTTTAAGCTAAAGAAAATATACCATGACTTGTAATTTATCTTCCTATTATCTTCCTGTAAAGTCTAGATAAGTGCATACATGTGGATTATATGTACCCCGTTGACCAATTAACATTGTTGAAACAAATGGAAATTAAGCATCGCTCCCACATGCACATCTATAGCTAGCACCATTTGACTTTGATGCCTACGGACATTTGGTGCAACTCTCATAATACCATCCAAACTGGTTATGATTGAATTTAGTTCTTTTCCCAATAGTGATGCAGTATGTATCCTAACACAAATTATGCAAATGAAATAAAGAATAATTCAGTATGTATTTTTAATTCTGAAACCTGATTCACCATTCCCATGCTCAATGTTACTGCTATTTCCAAAGTCAACTGTAACACTATTAGTGGATCCATGAGTGAAGGCATTGGAATTTCATGATTTGTTAGAGTTAGGGAATCCATGCTTCTGATAACGAGTGTCAATGGTGTGGTTTGTACGATTGCTGAAGGTGCAATATCTAGAGGAATTCTTCTGATTTCCATAAGATCCTTTACCACGACCATAAGATTTCTTTGAATCAGTGGCATTAACTGAAAAGTTAGACTCATAAATAGCAAGAGAGAGTATAGTTGTATAATTACTCTCTTCTTGAATCACTAGGGAGTACACTTTATTCAAAGAACGAAGAGGATCCACAAGCAAAATTTGAGTCTTGACCACTAAAAATTGATCATTCAGGCCTTTGAGAAATTGCATAATTTGATCTTCAACACGATACACATGAGCAAGAGTTGAAGCTTCACAATGACATTGGTGAACACAAGAGCAATTCAGAAGAGGCCTATGTGAATTCAATTCTTCCCAAAGTGTGCGCATTTCAGTGAAGTACTATGAAACTGATTTTCCTCCATGCTTGAGATTGTTAATAGAAGAACGAAGAGTGCAAATTCAAATTCTATCAGCTTTAGAAAATCTCTCTTTCAAGTCCTCCCAAACATCTGAAGGATAATCATGAAAAACAATAGTATGAGCTATTGATTCAGAAATCGAATTGATAATCCAAGAATGTATCAAATGGTTGCACCGTTCCCACGCTGCTCTGTTCAAATCCAAAATGTCAGGTTGTTGAACAACGCCATTGATGAATGCAAGTTTGTTCTTCGCTCCCAAAGCACGCTTCATAGACTGACTCCAAGCTAAGTAATTGGAGCCATTGAGCTTTGGAATGATAGTAATGGAATTTGGACCTTGGCTTGATGAACGTAGAAAACTGATTCAACATCAGGTTGAGGTGCATCTTGGATGATGATAGGTGCTTGACGAGGAGGCATGATGAAAAACAAGAGGAATCAAAGATGAACAATGCGTGAAAACGCAGAAATTGGAGAAAACAGATGAAGAAAAGAGGAAAAAATCACCGATTGAAACAAACGGAGAAAACAGAGAATCATGAAGAAAAGCTTCGGTAGGTATCAATGGTGGAAGGGGAGAATAAAATCAGAGGTTGAAGATGAAGATTGTAGTGGAAGCAACCGTTACAGAAAATGGTTAGGATCGAAACTTTTCTCTCAAGAGAGAGAAAACTGATACCATATTATCACTAGAGAGAAATGAATGAATCTCATATGTTCATTAGATTGAAAGTAATCAATACAATGTTATTTATACAAGTAGTGTGCTCTATGCTATTTACCTTGTGAGGGTGAATTTTAATGTGTGATCAAAACAATGTTATTTATAGGCGAGTTACATACATCATTCGTTTCAAGAACCAATATGATATTTACCTTGTGAGGGTCAATTTTAAAAGTTTTATGGAACATAAATGAACTCCTTTGCATGAATTTTGATTCTACTATTCATAAAAAAGGAAATGAATTAACTCAGAACGCATGATTGTCATGCGTCTTCTAACTTTCTTGAAATCTTCTTCAAGTTTTATTTCTTATTGAATCTTTGGTGCTGAAAAATCTTTTGACTTGATCTTTGAAAAAAATTATTTTGTACATTTTAAATCTGATGGTTTTGAGAAGTTACGAATTCTCGATTTCGAATGAATTCGAGAGCATTGTCATCAAATTTCATAAAATTGGTTTTCGAAAAGGCCATTGAGTTCGGTCGAGGGAGATTGTAAAGGTTTTCATATTGATAGACAATACTTATTCAAAATTTGCATGTAACAACTTAATTGCAATGGTTTATCTCGCCTTATACAAACTCTTAGTCCTTGCTTTGTTCAAAACTTGGAAGACACTTTGAAAACATCACCTGAATGGAATCTATTCCACAAATAGTGGCTATAAGTGATTGCTTGCTAATCATCATCTAATTACAATTGGGAAGGTTGGGATAGATTTGGAAGCTCAAAGTGTATGCAAGCATGCAATTTCTCATTAGGCAAGTATGCCATAAATCTCTTTCTATGATGTTTTCAAAACTTGGAAGACACTTGAAATTGAAAACATCACCAGAATGGAATCTATTCCACAAAGAGTGGCTATAAGTGATTGCTTGCTAATCATCATCTAATTACAATTGGGAAGGTCGGGATAGATTTGGAAGCTCAAAGTGTATGCAAGCATGCAATTTCTCATTAGACCAGTATTCATTAGGCAAGTATGACATAAATCTCTTTCTATGATGTTTATATAAATCTCTTTCTATGATGTTTATATTACAATTGGGAAGGTTGGGATAGATTTGGAAGCTCAAAGTGTATGCAAGCATGCAATTTCTCATTAGGCAAGTATGCCATAAATCTCTTTCTATGATGTTTATAAATCTCTTTTTCTATGATGTTTATAATATGATGTTTATAATTCTATGTTGGGTCATAGAGGGGAGCTCGGGAGACCGCTCACATCAAGGCTAGAAAAATCTCTTTTTCTATGATGTTTATAATATGATGTTTATAACTCTATGTTGGGTCATAGAGGGGAGCTCGGGAGACCGCTCACATCAAGGCTAGAAAAATCTCTTTTTCTATGATGTTTATAATATGATGTTTATAACTCTATGTTGGGTCATAGAAGGGAGCTCGGGAGACCGCTCAAATCAAGGAATTTGTTTATAACTCTATGTTGGGTCATATTGATGTTTATAACTCTATGTTGGGTCATAGAGGGGAGCTCGGGAGACCTAGATTTGGAAGCTCAAAGTGTATGCAAGCATGCAATTTCTCATTAGGCAAGTATGCCATAAATCTCTTTCTATGATGTTTATAATATGATGTTTATAACTCTATGTTGGGTCATAGAGGGGAGCTTGGGAGACCGCTCACATCAAGGCTAGAAAAATCTCTTTTTCTATGATGTTTATAATATGATGTTTATAACTCTATGTTGGGTCATAGAGGGGAGCTCGGGAGACCGCTCACATCAAATCTAGAAAAATCTCTTTTTCTATGATGTTTATAATATGATGTTTATAACTCTATGTTGGGTCATATTGATGTTTATAACTCTAGGTTGGGTCATAGAGGGGAGCTCGACAGACCGCTCGTTTATAACTCTATGTTGATAACTCTATGTTGGGTCATAGAGGGGAGCTCAGGAGACCGCTCACATCAAGGAATTTGTTTATAACTCTATGTTGGGTCATGGCAGACCGCTCGTTTATAACTCTATGTTGATAACTCTATGTTGGGTCATAGAGGGGAGCTCAGGAGACCGCTCACATCAAGGAATTTCTATGTTGATAACTCTATGTTGGGTCATAGAGGGGAGCTCAGGAGACCGCTCACATCAAGGAATTTGTTTATAACTCTATGTTGGGTCATGGCAGACCGCTCGTTTATAACTCTATGTTGATAACTCTATGTTGGGTCATAGAGGGGAGCTCAGGAGACCGCTCACATCAAGGAATTTGTTTATAACTCTATGTTGGGTCATAGAGGGGAGCTATAACTCTATGTTGGGTCATAGAGGGGAGCTCGGGAGACCGCTCACATTAACTCTATGTTGGGTCATAAAGGGGAGCTCGGGAGACCGCTCACATTAACTCATTTGTTTATAACTCTATGTTGGGTCATAGAGGGGAGCTCGGGAGACCGCTCACTCATTTGTTTATAACTCTATGTTGGGTCGGGAGACCGCTCACATGCTCGGGAGACCGCTCACTCATTTGTTTATAACTCTATGTTGGGTCATAGAGGGGAGCTCGGGAGACCGCTCACATGCTCGGGAGACCGCTCACATCAAGGCGAGGAAACCAGAAACCACACAGCAAGAGAGACACCACACTCTTACCCAGAATTAAACCTTAAGGTAGTGAGCTTATAGGTTTTCTTATTTATAAGGTGTTCAACCTTTACGTTTCTATCCGATGTGGGACATATAACTCACACTTGCACAAAACACTCTAGTCAATCATTTTTCTGAGAGTGAGGTAGAAACCATCTTGCATTGTCTCATTTTTCCCCCTAAAACATTAAAGTGCTTTATTACTTGTAAATATATTTATGAAGAAGTGGATTATGATAAGTATACTCTTCTTGTTTTTTTATTTTTATAAAAAAAAGGAGATAAATATACTCTTATACTCTTATACTCTTCTCTTTCATACTCTATATTCTAAATATACTGGTTGGTAACAATGCGGAATAATTGGTGCTCTTGAAACAAATTCGTGTTTGAAGCATCCCATCTGTTTTTACCTACTATGATTGCAGGCATTTCTCGTAGCTACGGTTGAACCAGCATGCTTTTGGTGTGCAAGATGGAGTTAAAAAAATGATAGACTAATGAACCAGCATGCTCTTTTGAACCAGCATGCTCTTTTGAACCAGCATAAATAAAAATGAATTCCTAGTTCGACTAATAAAAATGATAGAATAGCTTTCTGCTCTTTTTACTGCGTTAAAATTTTAAAATTATGAACTATGTTTTTTTTATGAAATTTTGATTTTGATTAAAACTAAAAATATAAATGTTTGTTGTTTTCTAGTTATAACAAACCAAAATCAAAATTCCATAAAAAAAAATATAGTTCATAATTTTCAAATTTTAGCGCAGTAAAGAACTAGAGCGGAAAGACGGGCACGTGAGTGCCCGTCTTTTCGCTAGTTTCAATAACACCAACAACAATCTTTATTATAGTAAAAGTTGTTTAAGGGTATAATTGGGATAATAAAAAATTAAGTATGAATTAATTGGGATAATAATCTTTTTCCAAGTAGCCATGTCAACATACTACATATATCATCATCAATACATAGTCTCAAAAATCCTCAACAGTCATAAGACAAAGTACAAATGTTTTATTTGTCACAATCCAGGTCACTTCAAGAAGGATTGTCCTGAGAGGAAGGTCAATGGAAGTGGTAGATTATCCGTTCAGATTGCAAGTGAAGAGGAAGGTTATGAGAGTACTGGAGCACTAACTGTGACAAGTTGGGAACCTGAAAAGGGCAGGGTCTTGGACTCTGGGTGCTCTTATCACATACGTCCGAGAAAGGAGTACTTTGAAACTTTAGAGCTGAAAGAAGGTGGAGTTGTTCGCCTTGGTAATAATAAGGCTTGCAAAATTCAAGGTATGGGTACTATCCATCTGAAAATGTTTGATGACCGTGATTTCCTTTTGAAGAATGTGAGGTATATTCCTGAACTTAAGAGAAATTTAATATTGTTGCGAATTCGATGAAAAACTCACACCAATAACAACTTGATGTGTGGAGCAAGGGATAATTAAGCAACCAAAATCAAAGTGTATGGAACAATTATAATCACAAGCCAAAAGTAGAAAACAACAGCGACAGAAAAGGAAGAGAGAACACAAAGAATTTGTTGACCCAGTTCGGTCCAAATTGACCTAGTCTGGGGGGGAGAGCAGCCCTCCGTTCCACTATATGATGAGTAACGTTACAAAGAGATTTCAATGGGTTAGAAGAATAAGTCTCCCGCCTAATTCTACCCAAAACCCAGCCTCTTCCCGTAACCAAGAGACTCAATCCTAATAGTGTTTCCCAAGGTGAATCAACCCTCAAAACCTAGTGTTTGTTCCAACGAGACAAACTCTATACAAACCCTAGTTTTGTTGTTGCCTTTCTAAACCCTTGTTTCAGCCCCCTCTATCTAGACGAACACCGCTCCACTAGGCATCAATCCCAAGGTGACTAACATCATCTTCATCCTCCAAACAACACCACACCATCAGAGCACCTGCATCCTCATAACCCTCAGTGACAATGCGGAGTTACCATTAATCTCCGGACAATCATTCATGAAGTGACCCATCTTATGACAGTTAAAGCATTCAGACTTTGACTTCTTACCACTCTTTCTCCGGTTACCTCTACCTCCACCATTCCCTCTTGAGACACTTAGGCCTTCACCGTTTTCATGAACTCTCTAGTCCTTGGACTTGGTCAACTCCTTGGTTCTCAAAGCCGCTTGAACTTCTTCCAAGGTAATAGTGCCTTCTTTGCCATAGAGCATGGTATCTTTGAACGATTCATAAGATTTCGGTAGAGCACACAACAAGAGTATAGCTTTATCTTCATCCTCAAGTTGCACCTCAATATTCTCCAAGTCATCAAGGATTTTGTTGAACTCCGTAAGTTGCTCCATGATGGCCTTTGACTCCACCATCTTGAATGAGTAGAGTTGTTGCTTTAGGAATTGCCGATGAGCCAAAGACTTTGTCATATACAAAGATTCCAACTTTGCCCACATCGATGCCGCGGTTGGTTCCTTCGCTACTTCTCTCAAAACTTTATCCCCGAGGCACAAGACAATGGCACTCCTGGCCTTGTCCACCATCTCGGTCTTCTCCGCTCGTAACATGGTGACCGGTAACGAACCTTCACCCTTCAAAGCTTTCTCACACTTCTGCTGTATTAACACCGCTTCCATCTTTACCTTCCATAACCCAAAATCGTTATCTCCGGTAAACTTCTCAATATCCCACTTTGAACCCATGGTACTTGATTATCCTTTGACCCTTGTCCCACGATGGGCGCCAATTGTTGCGAATTCGATGAAAAACTCACACCAATAACAACTTGATGTGTGGAGCAAGGGATAATTAAGCAACCAAAATCAAAGTGTATGGAACAATTATAATCACAAGCCAAAAGTAGAAAACAACAGCGACAGAAAAGGAAGAGAGAACACAAAGAATTTGTTGACCCAGTTCGGTCCAAATTGACCTAGTCTGGGGGGGAGAGCAGCCCTCCGTTCCACTATATGATGAGTAACGTTACAAAGAGATTTCAATGGGTTAGAAGAATAAGTCTCCCGCCTAATTCTACCCAAAACCCAGCCTCTTCCCGTAACCAAGAGACTCAATCCTAATAGTGTTTCCCAAGGTGAATCAACCCTCAAAACCTAGTGTTTGTTCCAACGAGACAAACTCTATACAAACCCTAGTTTTGTTGTTGCCTTTCTAAACCCTTGTTTCAGCCCCCTCTATCTAGACGAACACCGCTCCACTAGGCATCAATCCCAAGGTGACTAACATCATCTTCATCCTCCAAACAACACCACACCATCAGAGCACCTGCATCCTCATAACCCTCAGTGACAATGCGGAGTTACCATTAATCTCCGGACAATCATTCATGAAGTGACCCATCTTATGACAGTTAAAGCATTCAGACTTTGACTTCTTACCACTCTTTCTCCGGTTACCTCTACCTCCACCATTCCCTCTTGAGACACTTAGGCCTTCACCGTTTTCATGAACTCTCTAGTCCTTGGACTTGGTCAACTCCTTGGTTCTCAAAGCCGCTTGAACTTCTTCCAAGGTAATAGTGCCTTCTTTGCCATAGAGCATGGTATCTTTGAACGATTCATAAGATTTCGGTAGAGCACACAACAAGAGTATAGCTTTATCTTCATCCTCAAGTTGCACCTCAATATTCTCCAAGTCATCAAGGATTTTGTTGAACTCCGTAAGTTGCTCCATGATGGCCTTTGACTCCACCATCTTGAATGAGTAGAGTTGTTGCTTTAGGAATTGCCGATGAGCCAAAGACTTTGTCATATACAAAGATTCCAACTTTGCCCACATCGATGCCGCGGTTGGTTCCTTCGCTACTTCTCTCAAAACTTTATCCCCGAGGCACAAGACAATGGCACTCCTGGCCTTGTCCACCATCTCGGTCTTCTCCGCTCGTAACATGGTGACCGGTAACGAAACTTCACCCTTCAAAGCTTTCTCACACTTCTGTTGTATTAACACCGCTTCCATCTTTACCTTCCATAACCCAAAATCGTTATCTCCGGTAAACTTCTCAATATCCCACTTTGAACCCATGGTACTTGATTATCCTTTGACCCTTGTCCCACGATGGGCGCCAATTGTTGCGAATTCGATGAAAAACTCACACCAATAACAACTTGATGTGTGGAGCAAGGGATAATTAAGCAACCAAAATCAAAGTGTATGGAACAATTATAATCACAAGCCAAAAGTAGAAAACAACAGCGAGAGAAAAGGAAGAGAGAACACAAAGAATTTGTTGACCCAGTTCGGTCCAAATTGACCTAGTCTGGGGGAGAGAGCAGCCCTCCGTTCCACTATATGATGAGTAACGTTACAAAGAGATTTCAATGGGTTAGAAGAATAAGTCTCCCGCCTAATTTTACCTAAAACCCAGCCTCTTCACGTAATCAAGAGACTCAATCCTAATAGTGTTTCCCAAGGTGAATCAACCTCAAAACCTAGTGTTTGTTCCAACGAGACAAACTCTATACAAACCCTAGTTTTGTTGTTGCCTTTCTAAACCCTTGTTTCAGCCCCCTCTATCTCAAGGTTTACACTGATACAATGTCTATATTTATAGTAAAAGTAACTCCCATAAAATTGTACCAAATCTGGCCCAAAAAATACGTTTCTGAAAAATAACAGCACGCAAAATCGGGCCCTGATTTTTACCATTCGGGCGCCGATTTTTCCAGCACCAAACTGCACCCAAAGACAGCCAAAACCGGGCCCCGATTTTGCCATTCGGGCCCCGATTTGTACTTTCAGCAAACATCAATTTTGGCCTCCAAACTCCAATTTTAAGTCACTTTCACAACAATCTCCACCTTGACTCCAAATTAGTGATGATGCCCATTTAACATCAACACCTTGCTGCTCTTTCCCTTGCTTCCCACTACACCAAGTAGCTCCACAAGTTTACACCCTAATCCCTTCAGCCATCGGAATGTCTTCTGCCTTCTCGAAGGTACTTGCAGTCCAACTACGCTAGGAATTTTAGGTAGTTCCACAAGCCTTTACCTCAACCTCTTCATCCATCGGAACGTCTTCCGTCTTCTCGAAGAGTCCTTGCAGTCCAACTACACTAGAAGTTTTAGGTAGTTCCACAAGCATTCACCATGACATCTTCAACACAGGACATCTCCCGCTTCCTTGAAGGTCTCCTTGCATCCAATCACCCTTGGCCTTTTTTTAGGGTAATCCCGCAAGCTGTGCTATACATTCTTCAACCTCTGGAATGCCTTCCGTCTTCATGAAGAAATCCCTTGCTCACCATAGAGCATAGCACCCAAGGTCCTCCATAGTCGTACCATTACCGGTGTGTTCAACTCCACCTCAAGCTGAGCGTACTCTACCTCAACTAGCAAATGTGTACATCCCACTATGTCTTCAACCTTGAAACTCCACCTCAATAGGTAGATCATGAGTATTATTGCCTCCGCCTCTCCAGACTAATCATGAGTATTCTTACCACCGTCTCTCCAGGCTGATGTTGAGTGTTTAACGTCTCTCCAGACGAACACCGCTCCACTAGGCATCAATCCCAAGGTGACCAACATCATCTTCATCCTCCAAACAACACCACACCATCAGAGCACCTGCATCCTCATAACCCTCAGTGACAATTTGTGCGGAGTTACCATTAATCTCCGGACAATCCTTCATGAAGTGACCCATCTTGTGACAGTTAAAGCATTCAGACTTTGACTTCTTACCACTCTTTCTCCGGTTACCTCTACCTCCACCATTCCCTCTTGAGACACTTAGGCCTTCACCGTTTTCATGAACTCTCAAGCCCTTGGACTTGGTCAACTCCTTGGTTGTCAAAGCCGCTTGAACTTCTTCCAAGGTAACAGTGCCTTCTTTGCCATAGAGCATGGTATCTTTGAACGATTCATAAGATTTCGGTAGAGCACACAACAAGAGTATAGCTTTATCTTCATTCGGGCCCCGATTTGTACTTTCAGCAAACATCAATTTTGGCCTCCAAACTCCAATTTTGAGTCACTTTCACAACAAATATCTATAAGCATGTCTGATGGTCTAGGATATTGTACTAGAATTGAACGTGGTATGATGAGAATTTCTCATGGTGCATTAGTTATATAGCTAAAGGGTCTAAAATACATGATTTATATATTTTAGAAGGTTCCACTGTTATAGCTCATGCATCGGTTGCTAGTGTAGACACTTTAGACATAACTAAACTGTGGCATTTGAGGTTAGGTCATGTCAGTGAGAGGGGTTTGGTTGAGCTAGCTGAACAAGGTTTTCTAGGGAATGAAAATTTGAACCAACTAGATTTCTAGTGAGAGACCTTATGTGAAATAAGCAGCGGATCAAAATCAACATTATTGAATTTTTTTTTATTTCTATACTACCAAATTAGCCACAGAGAGGAAAATGGATTTTTTTAAGTTATAAACATAACCTTAGTTAAAATGTATTAGCATCCTTCGTAGGAAGCAGGAATTTGATCATGTACGTATTACAACATAACTTCAACCGAAAAGATGAGGATCAGATAGGAAAATGATGAAATAGATAGAGACATAAAGGGCAGTAGAGATCTAAATTTGTTGGAAGCATATATAAAGATCACATAAACATTTAATTGAATTATTGAGAAGTCTTCTGATTAAGTAAAATGAAGGGACAGGATTTAATGTCACAATCCATTTTGACACTTTGCTGCCAATTAATTCTGTCCCTATAGATAAATATGATCTCCTAACGTTAAATTAATTTAAACATTATATGGAGCTTCAGCTGCTTCTACTGGAGGTTCAGCTTCTACTTCTACTGGAGTATTATCTTGTGCCCTAGATGCACAATCATTCCAAACTTGATCACTCCTTTCCCAAATTGAAATTATGTTTTTCTTGAATTTTGGAGATGACAGAAAATATTTCACCAGGCCATCATGACAGCGTTTTCCCACATCATTCACAAGATTTAAACAACATACATTGCTATAAGTTGTATTACCAAAAAATATAGTAGAAAGTATCTCCTCACCGCAAATTGGGTATAGCTTTGTTGCACAATTAGTCAAATACTTCTCATACGAAGACGATGGCCCTTCTGCATAAATATATTCAGTAGGAGATCCAATTGGTGGATCGGTAACATCATCAGAAAGCCCAGTTTGGACTAACAAAAGAAAACTAGTTATAAATACCAACATGAGGCAAAGAGTGTGGAATGCAGCCATGTCTTGTAGAGATTTTTTTGTGACAAATATTATCTAAATGCTTTGGTGATGACTGCTCAAGGGAAAAGCTATATTTATAGTTTCATACAACAAACACTCGCATTAACTCGTTACTGAAAAACACTAACCAAAATCAAAAATATTAATCTTTGTAAGTTTCTTTTTTTCTTTTATGAGAATCTTGTAAGTTTCTAAAACACAGTATGCATGTTACAACTTTAATTCATTTAAACAGTTATATATTATATAAACAAAACATGAAATTTTAAAAGCAAAAATTATTTTATTATATTTTTTTCGTAAGTTGCGGACACTAATCCATTAAACTTTATAGAACCAAAATGGGACAAACTCTCTCTAGCAAAAATTATGTTATTATATTTTTTTTCATAAATTGCAGACACTAATCCATTAAACTTTATAGAACTAAAATGGATGACAAACTCTCTAAGTGATTTAATGTTGATACATGTCCAAGGCTGAATTCGAACTCGAAATCTTAGTTAAGCTGAAAAAGACCCACGTAGAGCTGTCAAAACGGGTCACGTCTGCCTGCAAAAGCCCGAAAAAAATGTAGGGCTTGGACACAAAAATTTGGGCCCGTTTAAAACCGGGTCTTTTTAGCCCGAGCCCGTTGAGGCCCAATCCCGTCACGGGCTAGCTCAACCAGGCCACTGGTAGCCCGTTTAATTTATAATTATTTTTTGACATTATAATTTTCTATAGCCCACCATGAAGATGTTGTCATAATTCAATTGAGTACATTTAAAGTATAATGATATTAACCAAAAAATGCTTTGCAGGAACAAAAATAGTTACCACAAGACACATTTATCTACAATTAACATGATCATAGAGGCAGTTAGCAAATGGGATGCAGCGAAAAAGGCATAACATAAACATTTGAATATAGAATAGCACTAGGACATGAGCCAGCATATATCATAACTACTCATACAGATGAGAAATTAATACACAAAATTTCTATCACAGTACATAGGTACATGACAAAACAAAAAGGAAAATACATATTAAGCAGGTCTTTGCTATGACAAATTAAAACTGCTTGAGTACATTGCCTCAGATCTAGCTGATCACAGAAGCGCACAAAAACACATGGAAATAGATAAAACTAAGGAAATATGGAAATGAAATAAGATATAAATAAGGTGGAATTCCAATTTGATGCAGCAGCAGTAACTTAATAAAAAAATAGTGAGATATTTTATAAAAAAATAGTGGTAAATTGCTAATTGAGTTGTCGGTAGGTATCTTTTAGTGTAATATTTTTTTTTTAAATTAAAAGCTTTAAGTAACCGGGCTGGCCCGAAAGCCAGTAGCCCGCAAAGGGCCGGGCTTGGACAAATATTTGTGAGCCCGTTTATCTTCCGGGTCTTTTTGGCCCGGCCCGAAATAGCCCGTTTTAATGGCTCTAATCTAAACGCTCTTGTATATATATAATTTTATAAGAATTCCAGAACCATATGCAGGTTGAAGAGAAACAATAAACAGTATTAATTAGGATGTATGTCTACTCAAAACCTAAAAGAATAATTTATATCAACAATAATGCTGCTTGCAGCAAAATCAATTTTCACGACCATCCCGACGTGTTTATTCCACTCCACAATAGTTGTTGACTTTTCCATCTATTCAAAGCTCCCCTCTTGAATTTCGAAAGTGCCTGTTTTTCATTGGTAGAATGCCTTTTCGTGATGATTTTGATGTTGATTAATGTTGAATTCATGACCTATGTGCTATAAATGTTGTTGAGTATATGTTTGTGTTGAGAAACCATGAAATTTATTGTGGTAAATGTGATGTTTGGTTAAGTTGTTATGTTTGGGTGAATTAAGTCGTTGTTGTGGGAATTATTAATGAAACAAGTGATAACTTATTGAATTGTTGTATAGACTATTTTTTAGGGTTGTGAAAAGAGCTTATTTGATGTGTTTGAGCCTTGGAAAATGACAATAATTGTTTTAGGTGAAAGTGGAATCTAAATAAGCAATTTTGGGGCATTTTTGATGAAAATCCGAGGCCAAAACACACCAAAAGGCCCTTTTCGCAGCGTTGGCGCTTGCACTGGAGCTCTAGGCGCCCAGTTACAGAGAGCCAGTGCCTGGCCCTGACTCACATCACGCTAGGCACCTAAACAGGAACAACAATCTTGTTGTTTCAATTTTTGGGTGCTTGGGGGATGGCGTGTATAGTTCCTATGTGATTTTCTAATGATAAGAATTTGTTCTTTTGATGAATATAAATGCTGGAACATAGTTTACTTGAATTTGAAATGGTTTTATCAATTTGAGACGAACTTTAACATAGACTTAGATTTTCCTAAACTTGGCTTTTGTCGAAACGAAATAATGAAGTTACTACTTGTTTTATGTAATAATGGACTTGGAATAACTAAGTAGGATTTTTTTTTTTTTTTAACTTATAACTAAGTAGGATTGGTATGAACATAAAACTTGATTTTTGGGAAAAATGTCAAAATAGACGAACTTTGTAAATTTTGAGAAATAGACGGACTTTGTGAAACGGTGATGCAATGCTTGAACTATTGTGATGTTAGGTGACATATAGGAATGATTTGTTGATCTGTAAGAGTATGCTAGCTTACTTTTGTTGTGATATTTGAAAATAGACGATTTTTGTGAAAATAGACGAACTTTGGCGAAATGAGGATTTATGAATGGATAATTTACAAATGGTTTTATATTCATGATAATATGATGAAATAAGAATGAATCAAGGATGGATGGGTGTATAATATGTTGGTTATAATGTTGTGGTTGATTGTTCGTCTATTATGTTAATTGTGTTTTATGAGACGATGTTATTTTGTGTGGTGATAATTGTTTGATGATTGTTAATGATGAATATGTAGAGATGAATACTTGATGATGAATATGTAGATATGACCAATTGTTTAATAATTTTTTATGTGTGGATGTATTGTTTGATAATGCAATTTGGTGAAAATGTGGAGAATATGTAGAGTAATTTGATGTTGTGCATTATCGAGTCAATACTTGACATCAATGCATTCATAAGTCCTATATGTGGAGAATATGTAAAGGGGTCAATCGGTAAAATTACCTCCAACATCCAATTGGTACCACATGCATATAAAGTCGTGTCTAGAGAATTACCTGCACATAGTTACGTGAAACGTGAGATACTTGATTATGTGACTTGGTTAATTATATGAATTACGTAATTGGTGAATTGTTGTGACTACGTGAAGTGGTGTGCTTGTACATGTTGTTTGGTTATGATAGCACACTTGAGATAATATTGCTGATGTGATGATTCATTGTTGGAAGACTTGATTAAGATAATAATTACTTAATCAAGTATGTGTTAGCTGGTATTTTCACCAGCCTCATTTAATGTGGTCAACATTATTTGACTTTTACTCTTGCAAGAATCGAAGTCTTTTCTTCGATCAAAGGAGTTTCGACGAGATGTTGGAATTAGCGTAAAAAGTCTCAAAGCATTCAAGTTCGACAAGATATGGAGCAAGAGGCGAACCCGTCGAAGTCAAGCAACTGCCTTTGAAGCGGGAAGATGCGAATTTCAAAAGAGAAACGGTTTCCTCAAGGGAGAACGTGGGAGACAAACGGTTGTCTACATGGAAGGAGTGTTGATTGTGGGATTAGTTTCTTTCCACTTATTTTCTATGTATAAATAGTAGTTTTCCATATGGAAAACAGGTCGCAAATCACCTATACAGAATTCTAAAATACTCGAAGTACCGGCGCGAGAGAAAAGAGTCATAAAGAATGTATGTAAAGGATTTGTCGAACCACCTTTATTTTTAATGCACTTGCATTTGTATTTTTTTCTTTTTTTTAAGTCTCTGCAATTTAAATTTAATGCACCTTTATCGCTTTTAAAACCTGTCGAAAGACGCCACACGGTCTCTTCCCGTTCGTTAAACAACCTACGAACTCGACGAACGCACAACAACAGAATGCACAACATGTCCTAGGATCTCTGGTTTGGTCCTTCTTGTTATAATCAAAACCAGTCTGTATTTGTTTACCAAAAACAACAATAATATTTACATGATGTTAGTATTCTGGGATATTGAGCATGTATATCTATATATAATGATTGAAATCCTTGAATGTTTTTCTTTAATTATATTATATTATGTGGAATATTATCTAACCCCCAGTGGTCGTTTGGTTGACCGCCTACCCATTTTTATGAATGATGTAGATGGTGTGCATGATTGAGTTCTTTTTACTTGTGAGTACGTGACTATCTAGGAGCTACCTTGTTATCTTTGCTTGGAGTCTAGTTAGGCTCTGATTTAGGAGTGACGGGACTTTTGTTTTTATGTCATGTATCCGTTGTTGAATTTATTTGCTGAGACTATTCAGGATGATTTCATGTTGTTGAGATATTTATGTAAGATGATTTTCCACTACAAGTTATATGAAAATTGTATTTATGCATGTTTTGAGAAAATGTTGGCGTGCCATCTTAAACTCTTTTGAATAATTGATTTAATTGCATGTTTTATTGCATTCGGGGTTTAAGGGTGTTACATTAAATAACCCCAACATAATGGAATTGCTGAGAGGAAAATTAAGCACCTTCATGAAGTGACTAGAGCCTTACTTTTTTCTACTAAATTTCCAAAATACTTGTGGGATGAGGCTGTTTTAACCGCTACACATTTAATAAATCGTATGCCTCTCGTGTTTTAAACTATAATACTTCTCTCAAAACTTTCTAAAACTTCTTTCCAATTGCCTCTATTTCAGCCGATTTCCACCTTGCCATCTTAAGGGGGGAAATCACATGAAGATTCATCTTATATTCTTTTCATAGAATTTAATTCTTTCAGAAAATACGATTTTAACAAATAGTTGTGGGCCGTTTGCACCTAAAGAAAATGTCCCAGATAATGTAAGTGGACCTACTTTAAAGAGTGAGAATGTCACAAAATCAAGGGCAATAAACCAAAATTCTAACAATGAACATCCTTGTAAGGAAACAGAAAGAGAGTTTGAATAAGGTAAAGGAACTTGGAAAGGAGTAGTTTATGAAAAAAGGAACCATGATAAGGTAGTGTAGAAATTCCAAAGAATATACATAAAGCTCTAAATGTTCCAAAGTGATAGGAAGTTGGGTTTGAGGAGATGATATCATTTTAGAAGAATAATACTTGCAATGTTATAACTTTACCAGTTGGAAAGATAACCACCGTGGGTTGAAAATGAGTGTTTACAGTAAAACACAACTAGGGTGGTTCAGTAGAAAGATATAAGGCAAGACTAGTCATTGTTGGAACAAAATTGATTTGTACAAATTCCTCTATCGTTTTGATGATAACAATGTATTAAATAACAATTGGATATGCTAATATATGTTCAAGTGTGCAGGATCATAGATTAAAATTTAAAAAGGTCTGAACATGTATAAGAGCATCAGACGCACAAGAGAAACTGAAAGACTATGGTAGAAAATCTGAAGAAAGGTCAACCTGAAGTCAACACCTTGGATCAGAAGAAAGGATTGTACTCAGAAGCTGAAGACTCTCATCAGACTCTAATGAATCATCAAACTCAGAAGATCTCCATCAGACTTGGAAAACCTCCAGAATTAGAAGATCTTGAGGGACCCAGACTGCACGTCAAATTTGTCTTCTTTTGTAGCAGTCTCTATCAAAATCTGATGGTACAGTTTGTCTTCTTTTGACCACGTGTAAAAACAAACAAAGAACTTCAAGGACAAAGAGAATGAACGGATAAGTCATGTTTCTACATCAACATTTTTCTTGATTGAACCAATTGGCGGAGGCTTCCATTTTGGAATAACACACACCTGAGGGCCTTTAAGGGGCAGGTTTGCAAAGTTAAATTCCTCCCCAAGCAATGGCGAAGCTAAGGGGACATGGGAGGGCCATAGCCTCCCCAAAGTCTCAAAAAGTTGAATTTTAATTAGTATATATCGACATTTTTAGCCAAATCGACATTTTCAGCCAAATGTTATGTTATATATAATATCGCTTGCATTATAAACAATCTGTTGACAATCTAGCATAGTGGTCAAGTGCCTCACCTCCGAGCTTTTGATCCAGTGTTCGACTATTGCTAAGTTCATTTCACTAGTATTTTTTGTATTTTTTTGATCCAGTGTTCGACTATTGCTAAGTTCATTTCACTAGTATTATATTGCTAAGTTCATTTCACTAGTATTTTTTGTATTTTTTTGATCCAGTGTTCGACTATTGCTAAGTTCATTTCACTAGTATTTTTTTTTTGTCAAATAACCTAATGGCTAGAGCTCATACATTTTTAAATGGTTCGACTATTGCTAAGTTCATTTCACTAGTATTTTTTGTATTTTTTTGATCCAGTGTTCGACTATTGCTAAGTTCATTTCACTAGTATTTTTTTTTTTGTCAAATAACCTAATAGCTTGAGCTCATACATTTTTAAATGTGGAGAAGTGGGGTGTCCAGAGTTCAAAAAATGCAAATATTGAACCGTAGCAAGGGCAACGAAATACAATGAAATTAACCACTTAATCTATAACTTTAGTCATAATTTATTGCAACACAACATATCTATATCCTAAAAATATAGCTCCCTATAAAAACAATTCTAGGCTCCACCACTCTTTCCAAGCATAGAGACCTTACGTGAAATAAGCAGCGGATCAAAATCAATATTATTGAATTTTTTTTTTTTCTATACTTCCAAATTAACCAGAGAGGAAAATGAAAATAAAAGAAAGATCACATGAACATTTAATTGAATTATTGAAAGCCATCGGATCAAGTAAATGAAGGGACAAGATTTGATGCAAAATCTATTTTGACACTTGGCTGTCAATTAATTCTGTCCCTATAGATAAATATTAAGCATCAAAGATAAATATGATCTCCTAATGTTACATTAATTTAAACATTATATGGAGCTTCAGCTTCTACCGGAGGTTCAGCTTCTACTTCTACTGGAGTATTATCTTGTGCCCTAGATGCACAATCATTCCAAACTTGCTCACTCCTTTCCCAAATCGAAACTTTGTTTTTCTGGAATTTTGGAGTTGACAGAATATATTTAACCAGGTCATCATGGCAGCGTTTTCCCAAATCTTTCACAAGATTTAAACAACATACATCGCTAAAAGTTTGGTTACCAAAAAATACATTGGAAAATATCTCCTCACCACAAATTGGATATAGCTGGTTCGCACAATTATTCAAATACTTCTGATATGAAGATAATGGCCTTTCTGTATAATCAAATTCAATAGGGGATCCAATTGGTGGATCGGTAACATCATCAGAAAGTCCAGTTTGGACTAATAAAAGAAAACTAGCTATAAATACCAACATGATGCAAACAGTGTGGGATGCAGCCATGTTTTACAATAGAGTTATTTTGTTAAATATTATCTCAATACTTCAGTGATGACTACTCAATGGAAAAACTATATTTATAGTTTCAAACAATCAACGTTTCTTGTATTAATGTTTTAGTGTTATAATTGCATTAATGTTTGTAAGTTTCATTTTTTTTTTCTTTTATGAGAATTTTGTAAGTTTCTTAAACACAGTATGCATGTTACAACTTTAATTCATTAAAATCATCATATTTTATATAAATAAATGAATCATTAAAGTTTAATAGGAAAAACAATTGTTTAGCAGAAATTATGTTATATATAATTTTAGGGGCACCTTTGATAATATTTTACTGAATAATCGTATTACAAAATTGACATTATGGTGTCAAAGTTAAATATATGACACCTTTGATAATATTTTACTGCATAATCGTATTACAAAATTGATTATTGCAAGATATTATAACAAAAATTATTTCTATAAAATTTAACATTACTCAGATGTTATTTGATATGTCACTATGATACCTCAAAATTAACTCGTTTTTAAAAAGTTTATAATACGTTATTTTTTATGTATCTCATTTACATATTCGAATACATCAAAATTTACATATTCTAGTCAGGACCATTCCAATCAAATTAAAACTCTTGCTTTAATTTTAAAATTGACCACAAATAAAAAAGTGTAATTTTTAAAAAAAGAAGTATTATCTATTTAGATTATAAATAGTCAATGAAATTCTATATACAATAATTGTATTTAGAAAATAATCCATGTCTTTCAAAAATCTTAATATATCACGAGCATTATTCAATAGCTAAGTTTATAAATAAAATGCTTCAGTAGTATTTCAATTAATGAATTTATTCAGTTTATTTTTGACTGTGAACAGTGATGGTAGTATTTCCTTTACATATTGAGAAATATGAATTGGGTAGGATTTTGTGACTAAATTTAGATAGCATAATTTAATAAATGAAATATGTGTAATTTTATAACCAAAATATCTATAAATTAAATAATAAATAAATAAGTTGCGTCTATAATTTCACAACAGGTTTATTTCAATACACTAAAAGTTGACAACCTAAAGGTAGACAATCTAAACCTGAGTGTTACCACAAAAGGTAGACAATCTAAACCTGAGTGTTACCACATATTGGAGTGGGTTAAGATTATCTATCTTCGGTTCGTTTAAATTTGATAACTTTGTCTATATCTCTTTCTTGATTTATATTCTCACTTCTTTAAATAATTTATTTTAATCATCAATATATCTATAAAATACAC
Source organism: Medicago sativa (assembly GCF_051527215.1). Taxonomy (NCBI): domain Eukaryota; kingdom Viridiplantae; phylum Streptophyta; class Magnoliopsida; order Fabales; family Fabaceae; genus Medicago; species Medicago sativa. Next base: position 54,116,210 of record NC_140749.1, read on the forward strand.
TAAACGTATCAAAAGTACCAAATAGTAAAGTTCGAGAACTCTTTCCCGTAACACTTTTGCGACAATAGTTTGGGTTTCTTTATGGGCATTGAGCCATGCAAGTGTTCTTTTTTATTTTGAAAATTGCTCTTCTTCCTTGAAAAAATACTCACTCTCAACTGAATGGACGAAAGTACGCCGATGTGACTTAAGCCAGATAGATACTTTCAACGTGAGTTAACTCACGCAGGTTGTAAACCCAGCGTGACTTAAATCACGCTGCGGGTTTGTACTGTTTTGGTACAAAATCCATCAGTCTCAACTCCAAGCACCATTTTATTTCCCTCTCCACCTCCAAAACCCCAAAAAGTGCGAATTTTTGGGTCAAAATCTTCATTTAAAATCATTGCAAATCGTCAGAAGGCAAGTTTCAACGCTCATCAAGCATAAAAAACCAGGTAATGTATCATCTTAACTCATTTGATTTTGCTGGTTTTGGGGGTATGTTCGTCAGTTTTGGAAGCAGTATGAACGTGAGTTAACTTACGCAGGTGTAATGCCCAATTTTTTTATTTTGCGCCAATTTTTTTTTCTTTGTTAGCTTGTTGCACAAGTGATTTATATTATTTTTTTTCTTGTTATTTTGTTATTCAATAGACATAGTGATGGTTGAAAATATGGCGGATGATGGCGTTGAGCTGAAACCGGCCATAATTGAAGCTTTCGGCGATGTCAAACCAACCGTTAATGTGCAGTTCAAAGTCCAAAATTACCTTTCAAGCTCACATTGAAGAAAAACCTGAACCGGTACACCTACCGGCGTTGCCAAGCTTCACGGTTATGAAGTAGACACCACCTAATTTTTTTTTAACAAAGGAAAGATGGCGAGAGCGAGATGATTTGATTGGTTGGGTTTGTCGACAAGCGGCAAGGGCTGGATTTACTATATCTATAGATAAATCTAGTTTAAAAAGGCCAACATTGACGATGCAATGTGAAAGGAGTGGTGAATACAAACCACCAAAGACGAAGAAGAAACTGGACCTTGAAGGCATGGGCTCAAGGAAATGTGAATGTCCGTTTAGGTTGTGTGGTTTCTTTGTTAAGGATACAAATGATTGGTGGTTGGCAATGCTTAGTGGAATCACAACCATGAGTTGGTGTGAAACATTCTTGCTGGTAGAATAAAAGAGGAGGAGAAAAAAAGAGTTATTGACATGACAAAGAGCTTGTTGTTGCCTAGGAATATTCTCACGGATTTAAAGCAAAAAAACAAAGAAAGTTTGACGACCATCAAACAAGTGTACAATACGTGAACTAGATGACGCAAGGGGATAAAAGGTGACAAGACGGAGATGAAATATATGATTTCAAAGTTGGAGAAGCATAAATACGTCTATTTCACAAGAGCAAATAATGAGGAAAGCACTCTTGAATACATATTTTTTGCTTATCCGGAGTCAATTAATATGCTTAACACTTTTCTGACCGTTTTGGTCATGGACTCCACTTACAAAACCAATTTGTACCGAATGCCGTTATTTGAGATTGTTAGAGTCACCATTACCAAAATGACATATTCTGTTGGTTTTGCCTTTCTTTCCTTTGAACAAGAGGATAACATTACTTGGGCACTTGAGATGTTGGTTGGACTTTTGTCCTCAAAACTCAACATGCCTAAGGTGGTTGTCACATAGATAATGCTCTCAAGAATGTTGATGCCAAAGTTCTCTCTGAAATAGACGCTATACTTTGTTATTTTCATATTGGGAAAAATGTAAAAGCTAAGTGCATCACAGATTGTATAGTCAAAGTGAAGCCTAAGGATGCAAAAGTGGTTGAGAAAGAAGTGAAGGAAGGGATTGAAGAAAAGCATTGTGATGTTGTTGTCAGAATCATGAGGGCTTAGAAAAATTTGGTCGAATCTCCTATGGAGGATTCATATGCAAGTGCATTATTGAAATTAAAACCTTTGCTCCGCTATTGATGTTTCTTTCTTTGATTCTTGTCTTGTTCATTCTTTTCCTGCACAATTGGGTTGAGTAAGACATAAAAATCATAAAAAGGCATCTTCTTACATTTTCATAGCTTTTCCTTAAATAACTTGTGAAACAAGTAATCAAAAGTGCTTAATATATATCCAATATTTACTACTTTTTAGCATCTATCAGTGTCCAACTATGTTGGTACCCTATTCTAATATGTTGTCAATTGCTCATATATATTATTAAATAAGGGGAAAATTACATAAAAACTAGGGAACATAAAACCTGACCCAGTCAATCCATGGGAATCAACCCAAACAGGTAATACATCAAAAAAGAACAACATAATGGATCCAACCCTAATCGAATCTAACAAACGAACACCATAAATGATAGACGTTTGTGAGTACCAAGCAAGTCTGTATTTGGCGAATGACTCGATCATCAACACAAAATCAAATCATGTATCATCAACTCCCCGCAACAACGACAGCAAGCATTAACGACTCTTTCGAGTCCACACAGTCTCGTGTCAAACAATAGGAAGACTGGGATACGAAACCAAAGACATGCTTGAATTGGAGACGAATTTTTGTCGAACTCGAACCTTTGCGTAATGGTGTTTATCCATATCGCCAACATGATAACAAACTCACAACCAACTAATCACCATGTCTAAACACCAGCAAGCTAAGACAGCCATTTCTGACCAAACTTTGCACGACAGACGCAATCCCGAAGTTTTGAAACCCTGCAGATCTCAACAAATCTGTAATGGAATAAGGAAAACAAAGCCAAAAAAAAAAAGAATGACCTGCATCCATCTTGCAAGTGAAACACGGAGCCACTGCCACCTACAAGGAAGATTTCGGCAGTTTTAAACAAAAAACAAAGAAACTGATCCATATGTTGCAGATCTAGCCACACCTCGTTTTCAACCATCTCCTCGAACCACCAAATGAGTATAATGAGACAATGTTTTGAAACAAGTCACGGGGTGCAACACCAGTGACTATGAACAAACCTAAATCTACCGGCGACGACGAGGACACCGGATCGAGGCTTTCCTCACCTGCAAAGTGTTGAAATGGTGCAACGGTGAAGCGACCGCACAACTCACACGACGGCTACATGATGACTGATGGCATTGGATGTTAAAGGAGAAAGAAAGAAGGGTGGTTGTTGGTGGTTGAATGCGGCTACATGATGTTAGAGGAGAGAAAAAAAACCGACTAATAATTTCATAAATTTATATCATCACAATGTATGTTTTGTTAAATTAAGGGGTTTTTTTAGCAAATAGGTGAGGCTCACACTAATTTTCAAAAGCAAAACATTCATTCATTTAAATTGATAGAATACATCCGATATAATAACATGATCAACATCACTAAAAACGTAAAAGGCGAATTTGCGAACAAACTTACAACACCCAAGTTAATAGCATACAACGACAAAATGCATACAAATAATAAGATAAAATCTAATTCACCATAATACTCATACTTCTAGATCTGCAGCGTTGACGCCCAAATCATTGATTGAATATGTGATTGACTGAGGTTGATCCTGCAATATGAACTAAACGAACACCGCAACAAGACGCGACAACAAACAACGCCGCACTCGAACGACAAAATAAAAAAAATACAAAAGGAAAAACTTGATATATGTGGAAATCACTTGTTTAGAATGAGAAAATGAAGAAAAAAAATGCAGGGGTGATTCTAGGTCAAAAATTGATCTAAAACCATCTTTCATCGATGAGTGAAAGAGAAAGTGTAATATCCCGCCTGTCAGTGTCAGAATATTACCGTCGATCGGGCTATAAGATTAATATAAAGGAAAGTACGTTATGGAGGATATTATTAAGTGATGACAGTCAAATACGAGCTAAGTCTCAGAGTCATATTTAACACGCTTAAGACAAAGGGTATTTTGATAATTTCACGTCAAGGAAGTATTTAATTGTTTTGGGGCCAAATATCTTCATAATCGTTTTCCCTTTCTCTCTCTAGGGTTGGATTTGGGAAAAATTGCTCTCCCTTCTCTCTACTTCCACGCCTCCTTCTCTCTTTCTTTTCCTCTATCCTTTCCAACCTCTTCCATCCATGGCAAGGCTTTACCACTTGATCTTTCAAGACACCATAATCATATGAAGCTTGGTTTGAGTTGTCTTTCTCTTCTCCTCCACCAATCCTTCCTAAATCTTCATCTTTTCTTGGTAAGTTTCTAGACTATGTTTCTCTATGGTCTCATAAGCTTAAGGAAGCTTAGATTTTGTTTGATGCTCAACTTTTCCTTCCCTCCTTTAAATTAGGGTTTGGTTCTTGATTAAGGAACTAAGGTTTGGTTGCTTGAACATGGAAGCTTGGGTTTGGATTGCTATTGCTCCTCTTTCTCTTCAATAAGATAATCACAACAAGTTAGGGTTTTGGTAAGTGGGGAGAGGAAGCATGAAGTTGTGAAAGAATTGGTTCCTTCATAATCATAGAAGATGAAAAGGGTTTAGGTTGAAGAACTAAAGTGAGGATGGTGACTTTTGGAAACTTTGAAAACAAGGAAGCAAACTAGGGTTGGTTATAAAAGGGAAGATGATGCTTGCTTGAGCTTGAGGCTTGGAATGGCTTTAAGAACTTGCAAGGTGAGTTCCATAGATAGAATTCCTTACCCTTGGGATTATGTTTATACCTTGTATATTATATATGAAAACTATGATAATTCTAGGGTTCAAGTATTATGATTAGTTGCCCTTTTGTGCCATGCTTGCTATACTTGCCAATACTTGCCAAATGAATGTTTTACAAGTTTTCTATGATCATATATGTTCCAAAACACCTAGAGACACTTGTTTTGAGGTTTTTGGGTCAAAAATACCATTTTTAGGTGTTCTGGACTGTCACAACTCGCCACTGCGAGCTACTACTCGCCACAGCGAGCTAGAAGGCCGAACAGGGGGTCCTGCTCGCCCCCAACTCGCAGCTGCGAGCAGTTACTCGCCATGGCGATCAAGTTCACTCGCGAGGCGAGTAGACAGTGCACTTGCACTGTTTGCTTGTTTCGCGTATTGTTGACAGGTTTCGGCTCAAGTTTTCTTCAAGCATTCTTTTACTACGATAAACCCCTCAAACTAAGGTATTAAATGATAATATTTTGCAAGGCTTTCATGTTAATAAGGCAAGTATTGGGAATAGCTAGTTAAACATGGCAAATGAGAGATGTTATGATATGTAATGGGGTAGCAAGTTATTCCTTAAGCAAGGGAAAGAACTAGAGCCTCGGCATGGTTGTCGAGAACTAGCATGTTAGCAAGAATCCCTAGATGATAAGACTCGAAGCATGTTATCTTCGCACATGATTAAGAATAAGATAGCAAGCATGTTAAGACATGGAGTGATTAGTTAATCTCTCCACCTTGAACAAGTACTAGAATGACAAGTAAGACTTTACCAATAATCGGATCGATCAAGGTTCCGAGGTAAACATGTATGCATGATTAGGTTTAACCTAAATTAATGACCAGACCATGACAAGTATAAGTAGGTGGCATGTCTCTTGTTATCCACATCAGGGGGATGCAAGGGGTTCTCATTATGAGAACGATTCAAGTCGTAAGGGACCCGCATGTCACCGAAAACGCAAGACTAAGATTATAACCGCATGGCGATGTTCGTGTCTCTTGTTATCCACATCAGGGGGATACGGGAGGTTCTCGACTTAAGGGGAACGGTTCAAGCCGCAAGGGACCCGCACGACACCGAGGGAGTCCGATGTACGTACATCGGTCATGTATGGGATTGTACTCAGGGTTACTCCACCCGGGGCTCTCCGTAAAATGAATCAAGATAAGAATGTTTGTTCAACGCTAACATAATAAATAATGAACTTAGATGTGATTATGTATGATATGATTATGTTCATGAAAGAACTCATGTATGATATGTTAAGTACAAGTCATGACTAGGATGAGTAAAGAATGTGATGCCGAAGACGTTCTTAGGTTTCCCTAATCGTCCGGCTTAGGATTGTGTCATGAACATGTTACATGAAGACCTTGATGCGTTTACCGTATCATGGCATAGTGGTCTTAGGTTCCCTCGACCACCATGACACATAAGATTATAGTAAACCTATGACAAGTAAGATGGTTTATGACGGTCCTAGTATGCACAACCGTCTAAGCATGCAAGTCCCCACACACGAATAATCAACCGTCAGGTTGTAAAGTAGACACGTGGTGACCGTAGGTTTCCCTTGAGGTTGCCTATAGCCTAGGATTAGGTGGAGCTCACTGAGACATTATGTCTCATCCCAATCCCATTTTGTTTCAGATAAACAGGTCGAACGTCAAGTTAGTTTCCGGATGGATATCTCATCAAGTGCTCGTTCGTACACGCTGAGGAATGGATATGGATTTCAAGGATGCAATTGTTATCAATTTAGACAAAAGGTGTTGTATCGTTTTAGACGAACGTGTATTGATGTATAATATTCATTCGAAGTTTTTATGTTGTAATTTTAATGTATCCAATACTAAAAATAACGCACGTGCTAAACTTTCTAGATACGTTTGGTATGGGTGTTATATTTGGTATCAGAGCAGGTCGATTCAGACCGTGTCTTGGGTCATTAAGTTACAACTAAGGAAGTGGGACCATTGGGTTCCAGGTAAATGTTTTAATTATTGATGTTAGATGAGCATGATCAACTCAATTTAACACTCGACGGTTAGAACGGATGCCTGAGAGCTAAATAGGACCAGGAGGAACGAAGTATGTGATGAAGATGATTTGAGAATGTAGAAACTCGGAGTAAAAAAATAGTAAGAGTATAATCGTGCCAAATGGTGGCCGGTGAGCTTATCAGTTTAAGTTGATTTCTCCGGGAAAGCAAGGTAAAGTTAAGATGGATTGATCCGACAACGTTGGGGAAGTTGTTAAAGATAATTTGTATACCGAAAGTGAAGAATTTGGAAATGTCTAAGAGTGACCGGAAGTTTCGGTAAGAGTTGTTGTTGGAGCAGGACTGTGTTATAGAAAGGAATTATATATTTTAGGAATGCAAGTACAAGGTTGTAAGATAAGAAGAAGTTGACGTATGTTGATGAAATTTGGAAATTCTCAGGGTTAAAGGTAGGTGAATGTAGCCAAAGATGTGAATGCCAGATAGAATAAAGCTCTAATGTCGGAATGTTGAGCGAGTCGATAGAGAAATAAGTCAAACCGTTCGCAGCAGATTAAGTTAAGAGTTATGTGGATATTTTATGATATCAGGATTAAGGCAATAATTTCTGATATGCCGAGAATAGAATCGAATGACATTGATGATTGTCGTGCATATGATATGAATGTTTTAATGATGTTAAGAATGGATAATGTGCATTGGATTGCTTGAGAAATAAAATTTTGTACAAAAATATATATATTTTTGGAGAACTGAGATGAAGAAACTCGCCAATAGCGAAATTTTCGCTAGTAGCGAAATTACTTTAGATGATTTCGCTGATAGCGAATATGGGGCGAAATTTACAGTTTTTCGAAAACTGTCAGTTCATCTCTAGTGTCCGCAGTGATTATTGGAGAGTTGTCTTCTATACATTTTTGCAATAACACTTTTATAACATTAAGTAATGAATGCACATTACCTTCTAAAGTTTTTAAAGGAAAAGAGCATGAACAACCATTAACAGAATCGATTCAGTTTAAGGTGACTTTGGAGATTAATGTGTCAAGAGTTTAAAAGAGTTTAGACCAAGAGCTTAGAGGACCCAGTATAGGGAAGGACGTTATGGACGTGAAGACAGGAAGTAAGGAGTAAGGTGGTTAAGAGTTATGTTAGATCACAAGATTCTCAGGTTTAGTGGAGTATTAATTACCCCTCGAATCTATGATTTGTTTAATTAATTTACCAAGGCTCGTTATTATGACGAATTCTAATATTTGCCAAGATATACGCATATGGATGATTGGAATTGATGTTCATAAATTTTTAAATGGACATTTTGTGGGTACCGGTCGGTTACAACACATGAAAAATTATTTGAACACTCGGAACAAGATTTGCTGGCATTTTGTGTTATCAACTCGTTCCACGATCTTTATGGTAACGACCGAGACCCAAAATTCAATTTTATATATATATATATATATATATATAATAAAGAAACATCAACACCAATGATCCGTTTGCAAATTTATGAAGTTTTCTTCAGGAAGAAAATTAACGAGCTAGCATTGGTAATATTAAGCAAAGCATAGCATGCAAGAAATGAAGATGCAAGTAGGATGTTCAAGAAAGGCATTCACGATGTGCATTATGAGCATGCTATGGGGACTTAAGTATGGTAATGATACGACAGAAGGTAAGTCTATTAGTAAGTATGTAAAGTTCAACCACAAGAAGGTAATTTGAGATTATGGTAGGTCTATCATGAGATTCAATCTAATAAGGCCTTATGAAGAGCAAGTAGCAGCATTGGATGTCACACGAATGGTCTTTAGAAGAGTTCAGGATAATGATAAAGCGTAAGAAAAGGAATGAGAAGTTTCACTCGTCTCAATAGAATAGAGTATTGGTTAAAACCAACCGGGTGGAAATCAGAGAGGCGCAACGGAAGTGAACCGGTTAAGTTGTTAATTATAAAGAAGCCTAATGAGAAGCATTATGAGACAAGCGAATAGTTTTTGAAACATTAATTAAATGATCAGGTTTCTTATTGGTGATGTCGAGCACGTACAAGAATTGTTAAACGGATAGAAAGAATATGTGTCTGAAGCATACATATAGTTAAGAAGGAATAGAAAAGAGTCCACTTTCGAAGTTTAAGAATTTTATCACGTAAGGAATTACGATTCATGAGTTATGTATGATGAGATTCATACTCTCCGACGCCATGATTGTTAAATGATGACGATACTTGCTTGAATAGTCCTAAACCAGGATTTTTCAACTTTTAAAGTGAAAATGGGTATTAAGGGACTTGGAAACGAATTATTCTAAAAACATGATATTTTCATTTTCGAAACCGATGACACACGTCATAAGTGAGTAAGTTAACTTAAGACGTGCGGACTTCCGGATCAACTCGTCAGTGACGAGCTTAGACGAGATTCAACCTTTTCAAAAACATAGGAACTCGTCCTGTGGTTCTGCAGTACCGTTATCGGTTTGGATTCAAAATGTTTTCTTTAAAAAGGAAATACATATATTATTCCAAGGATCCGTATACCAATGTTTATAAGATTTCTTAAAGTAAAAAGGATAGAACAAGTATCGTGATTATCTAACAGTATGTGGCTTTTTAGAGTATGTAATGCACAAAGGAAAATAAATTTTGACGACATGTATAACAATGTTTTCTAAAAAGACATGTGAGACGTACAAGTATATGTTAAGGATATTCAAGTGCAAATGGTTTTGGTCGGAAAATTTAAGAGCATGTGAACTAAGAGACCGACTGTTGAATGTAAAGTATAATGGCATAATTTAGAGTCGCTTATCCATACCAAGTTATATGAGTTACCGATGGATTCGGGTGCAATGAGATCATATTGAGATCGGAAGATTTTTCCTAAGGCTATGAAAGGAGATTCCTGGAATCGTCTAGTAAGTAATGTAAGTAAGAGACAAGTGTCTCAAGTTACATAAGAAAGATTAGGTGTGAGCTAAGTGATTACACAATAAGTTGTTTATGGTGCAATTGAGCACTGCAGGGCAAACCAGCATTCTAATGAGACTTCAGTTGAAAGGCAGATCCTGAGTGTTCCAGATAATGATAAGTTACCTATATGAATGATTTACCATAAGCAGGTAAGATGTGGATCCGAGATATCTGGACCAATATGCCATAATTATAAGTTTGAACATGATGTTTTAGGTTAAGTTAAGACTATGAGAAGAATGATTCCGACGATGCAAGAATTATTTCAAGATGTTATGTTTAAACTCGTTACATGTTATGTGACCTCTAAATTTTGAGGACGAAGTTTTTTTTAAGGGGGGTAGAATGTAATATCCCGCCTGTCAGTGTCAGAATATTACCGTCGATCGGGCTATAAGATTAATATAAAGGAAAGTAAGTTATGGAGGATATTATTAAATGATGACAGTCAAATACGAGCTAAGTCTCAGAGTCGTATTTAACAAGCTTAAGACAAAGGGTATTTTGGTAATTTCATGTCAAGGGAGTATTTAATTGTTTTGGGGCCAAATATCTTCATAATCTTTTTCCCTTTCTCTCTCTAGAGTTGGATTTGGGAAAAATTGCTCTCCCTTCTCTCTACTTCCACGCCTCCTTCTCTCTTTCTTTTCCTCTATCCTTTCCAACCTCTTCCATCCATGGCAAGGCTTTACCACATGATCTTTCAACACACCATAATCATATGAAGCTTGGTTTGAGTTGTCTTTCTCTTCTCCTCCACCAATCCTTCCTAAATCTTCATCTTTTCTTGGTAAGTTTCTAGACTATGTTTCTCTATGGTCTCATAAGCTTAAGGAAGCTTAGATTTTGTTTGATTCTCAACTTTTCCTTCCCTCCTTTAAATTAGGGTTTGGTTCTTGATTAAGGAACTAAGGTTTGGTTGCTTGAACATGGAAGCTTGGGTTTGGATTGCTATTGCTCCTCTTTCTCTTCAATAAGATAATCACAACAAGTTAGGGTTTTGGTAAGTGGGGTGAGGAAGCATGAAGTTGTGAAAGAATTGGTTCCTTCATAATCATAGAAGATGAAAAGGGTTTGGGTTGAAGAACTAAAGTGAGGATGGTGACTTTTGGAAACTTTGAAAACAAGGAAGCAAACTAGGGTTGGTTATAAAAAGGAAGATGATGCTTGCTTGAGCTTGAGGCTTGGAATGGCTTTAAGAACTTGCAAGGTGAGTTCCATAGATAGAATTCCTTACCCTTGGGATTATGTTTATACCTTGTATATTATATATGAAAACTATGATAATTCTAGGGTTCAAGTATTATGATTAGTTGCCCTTTTGTGCCATGCTTGCTATACTTGCCAATACTTGCCAAATGAATGTTTTACAAGTTTTCTATGATCATATATGTTCCAAAACACCTAGAGACACTTGGTTTGAGGTTTTTGGGTCAAAAATACCATTTTTAGGTGTTCTGGACTGTCACAACTCGCCACTGCGAGCTACTACTCGCCACAGCGAGCTAGAAGGCCGAACAGGGGGTCCTGCTCGCCCCCAACTCGCAGCTGCGAGCAGTTACTCGCCATGGCGATCAAGTTCACTCGCGAGGCGAGTAGACAGTGCACTTGCACTGTTTGCTTGTTTCGCGTATTGTTGACAGGTTTCGGCTCAAGTTTTCTTCAAGCATTCTTTTACTACGGTAAACCCCTCAAACTAAGGTATTAAATGATAATCTTTTGCACGGCTTTCATGTTAATAAGGCAAGTATTGGGAATAGCTAGATAAACATGGCAAATGAGAGATGTTATGATATGTAATGGGGTAGCAAGTTATTCCTTAAGCAAGGGAAAGAACTAGAGCCTCGGCATGGTTGTCGAGAACTAGCATGTTAGCAAGAATCCCTAGATGATAAGACTCGAAGCATGTTATCTTCGCACATGATTAAGAATAAGATAGCAAGCATGTTAAGACATGGAGTGATTAGTTAATCTCTCCACCTTGAACAAGTACTAGAATGACAAGTAAGACTTTACCAATAATCGGATCGATCAAGGTTCCGAGGTAAACATGTATGCATGATTAGGTTTAACCTAAATTAATGACCAGACCATGACAAGTATAAGTAGGTGGCATGTCTCTTGTTATCCACATCAGGGGAATGCAAGGGGTTCTCATTATGAGAACGATTCAAGTCGTAAGGGACCCGCATGTCACCGAAAACGCAAGACTAAGATTATAACCGCATGGCGATGTTCGTGTCTCTTGTTATCCACATCAGGGGGATACGGGAGGTTCTCGACTTAAGGGGAACGGTTCAAGCCGCAAGGGACCCGCACGACACCGAGGGAGTCCGATGTACGTACATCGGTCATGTATGGGATTGTACTCAGGGTTACTCCACCCGGGGCTCTCCGTAAAATGAATCAAGATAAGAATGTTTGTTCAACGCTAACATAATAAATAATGAACTTAGATGCGATTATGTATGGTATGATTATGTTCATGAAAGAACTCATGTATGATATGTTAAGTACAAGTCATGACTAGGATGAGTAAAGAATGTGATGCCGAAGACGTTCTTAGGTTTCCCTAATCGTCCGGCTTAGGATTGTGTCATGAACATGTTACATGAAGACCTTGATGCGTTTACCGTATCATGGCATAGTGGTCTTAGGTTCCCTCGACCACCATGACACATAAGATTATAGTAAACCTATGACAAGTAAGATGGTTTATGACGGTCCTAGTATGCACAACCGTCTAAGCATGCAAGTCCCCACACACGTATAATCAACCGTCAGGTTGTAAAGTAGACACGTGGTGACCTTAGGTTTCCCTTGAGGTTGCCTATAGCCTAGGATTAGGTGGAGCTCACTGAGACATTATGTCTCATCCCAATCCCATTTTGTTTCAGATAAACAGGTCGAACGTCAAGTTAGTTGCCGGATGGATATCTCATCAAGTGCTCGTTCGTACACGCTGAGGAATGGATATGGATTTCAAGGATGCAATTGTTATCAATTTAGACAAAAGGTGTTGTATCGTTTTAGACGAACGTGTATTGATGTATAATATTCATTCGAAGTTTTTATGTTGTAATTTTAATGTATCCAATACTAAAAATAACGCACGTGCTAAACTTTCTAGATACGTTTGGTATGGGTGTTATATTTGGTATCAGAGCAGGTCGATTCAGACCGTGTCTTGGGTCATTAAGTTACAACTAAGGAAGTGGGACCATTGGGTTCCAGGTAAATGTTTTAATTATTGATGTTAGATGAGCCTGATCAACTCAATTTAACACTCGACGGTTAGAACGGATGCCTGAGAGCTAAATAGGACCAGGAGGAACGAAGTATGTGATGAAGATGATTTGAGAATGTAGAAACTCGGAGTAAAAAAATAGTAAGAGTCTAATCGTGCCAAATGGTGGCCGGCGAGCTTATCAGTTTAAGTTGATTTCTCCGGGAAAGCAAGGTAAAGTTAAGATGGATTGATCCGACAACGTTGGGGAAGTTGTTAAAGATAATTTGTATACCGAAAGTGAAGAATTTGGAAATGTCTAAGAGTGACCGGAAGTTTCGGTAAGAGTTGTTGTTGGAGCAGGACTGTGTTATAGAAAGGAATTATATATTTCAGGAATGCAAGTACAAGGTTGTAAGATAAGAAGAAGTTGACGTATGTTGATGAAATTTGGAAGTTCTCAGGGTTAAAGGTAGGTGAATGTAGCCAAAGATGTGAATGCCAGATAGAATAAAGCTCTAATGTCGGAATGTTGAGCGAGTCGATAGAGAAATAAGTCAAACCGTTCGCAGCAGATTAAGTTAAGAGTTATGTGGATATTTTATGATATCAGGATTAAGGCAATAATTTCTGATATGCCGAGAATAGAATCGAATGACATTGATGATTGTCGTGCATATGATATGAATGTTTTAATGATGTTAAGAATGGATAATGTGCATTGGATTGCTTGAGAAATGAAATTTTGTACAAAAATATATATATTTTTGGAGAACTGAGATGAAGAAACTCGCCAATAGCGAAATTTTCGCTAGTAGCGAAATTACTTTAGATGATTTCACTGATAGCGAATATGGGGCGAAATTTACAGTTTTTCGAAAACTGTCAGTTCATCTCTATTGTCCGCAGTGATTATTGGAGAGTTGTCTTTTATACATTTTTGCAATAACACTTTTATAACATTAAGTAATGAATGCACATTACCTTCTAAAGTTTTTAAAGGAAAAGAACATGAACAACCATTAACAGAATCGATTCAGTTTAAGGTGACTTTGGAGATTAATGTGTCAAGAATTTAAAAGAGTTTAGACCAAGAGCTTAGAGGACCCAGTATAGGGAAGGACGTTATAGACGTGAAGACAGGAAGTAAGGAGTAAGGTGGTTAAGAGTTATGTTAGATCACAAGATTCTCAGGTTTAGTGGAGTATTAATTACCCCTCGAATCTATGATTTGTTTAATTAATTTACCAAGGCTCGTTATTATGACGAATTCTAATATTTGCCAAGATATACGCATATGGATGATTGGAATTGATGTTCATAAATTTTTAAATGGACATTTTGTGGGTACCGGTCGGTTACAACACATGAAAAATTATTTGAACACTCGGAACAAGATTTGCTGGCATTTTGTGTTATCAACTCGTTCCACGATCTTTATGGTAACGACCGAGACCCAAAATTCAATTTTATATATATATATATATATATATATATAATAAAGAAACATCAACACCAATGATCCGTTTGCAAATTTATGAAGTTTTCTTCAGGAAGAAAATTAACGAGCTAGCATTGGTAATATTAAGCAAAGCATAGCATGCAAGAAATGAAGATGCAAGTAGGATGTTCAAGAAAGGCATTCACGATGTGCATTATGAGCATGCTATGGGGACTTAAGTATGGTAATGATACGACAGAAGGTAAGTCTATTAGTAAGTATGTAAAGTTCAACCACAAGAAGGTAATTTGAGATTATGGTAGGTCTATCATGAGATTCAATCTAATAAGGCCTTATGAAGAGCAAGTAGCAGCATTGGATGTCACACGAATGGTCTTTAGAAGAGTTCAGGATAATGATAAAGCGTAAGAAAAGGAATGAGAAGTTTCACTCGTCTCAATAGAATAGAGTATTGGTTAAAACCAACCGGGTGGAAATCAGAGAGGCGCAACGGAAGTGAACCGGTTAAGTTGTTAATTATAAAGAAGCCTAATGAGAAGCATTATGAGACAAGCGAATAGTTTTTGAAACATTAATTAAATGATCAGGTTTCTTATTGGTGATGTCGAGCACGTACAAGAATTGTTAAACGGATAGAAAGAATATGTGTCTGAAGCATACATATAGTTAAGAAGGAATAGAAAAGAGTCCACTTTCGAAGTTTAAGAATTTTATCACGTAAGGAATTACGATTCATGAGTTATGTATGATGAGATTCATACTCTCCGACGCCATGATTGTTAAATGATGACGATACTTGCTTGAATAGTCCTAAACCAGGATTTTTCAACTTTTAAAGTGAAAATGGGTATTAAGGGACTTGGAAACGAATTATTCTAAAAACATGATATTTTCATTTTCGAAACCGATGACACACGTCATAAGTGAGTAAGTTAACTTAAGACGTGCGGACTTCCGGATCAACTCGTCAGTGACGAGCTTAGACGAGATTCAACCTTTTCAAAAACATAGGAACTCGTCCTGTGGTTCTGCAGTACCGTTATCGGTTTGGATTCAAAATGTTTTCTTTAAAAAGGAAATACATATATTATTCCAAGGATCCGTATACCAATGTTTATAAAATTTCTTAAAGTAAAAAGGATAGAACAAGTATCGTGATTATCTAACAGTATGTGGCTTTTTAGAGTATGTAATGCACAAAGGAAAATAAATTTTGACGACATGTATAACAATGTTTTCTAAAAAGACATGTGAGACGTACAAGTATATGTTAAGGATATTCAAGTGCAAATGGTTTTGGTCGGAAAATTTAAGAGCATGTGAACTAAGAGACCGACTGTTGAATGTAAAGTATAATGGCATAATTTAGAGTCGCTTATCCATACCAAGTTATATGAGTTACCGATGGATTCGGGTGCAATGAGATCATATTGAGATCGGAAGATTTTTCCTAAGGCTATGAAAGGAGATTCGTGGAATCGTCTAGTAAGTAATGTAAGTAAGAGACAAGTGTCTCAAGTTACATAAGAAAGATTAGGTGTGAGCTAAGTGATTACACAATAAGTTGTTTATGGTGCAATTGAGCACTGCAGGGCAAACCAGCATTCTGATGAGACTTCAGTTGAAAGGCAGATCCTGAGTGTTCCAGATAATGATAAGTTACCTATATGAATGATTTACCATAAGCAGGTAAGATGTGGATCCGAGATATCTGAACCAATATGCCATAATTATAAGTTTGAACATGATGTTTTAGGTTAAGTTAAGACTATGAGAAGAATGATTCCGACGATGCAAGAATTATTTCAAGATGTTATGTTTAAACTCGTTACATGTTATGTGACCTCTAAATTTCGAGGACGAAATTTTTTTAAGGGGGGTAGAATGTAATATCCCGCCTGTCAGTGTCAGAATATTACCGTCGATCGGGCTATAAGATTAATATAAAGGAAAGTAAGTTATGGAGGATATTATTAAGTGATGACAGTCAAATACGAGCTAAGTCTCAGAGTCGTATTTAACAAGCTTAAGACAAAGGGTATTTTGGTAATTTCATGTCAAGGGAGTATTTAATTGTTTTGGGGCCAAATATCTTCATAATCTTTTTCCCTTTCTCTCTCTAGGGTTGGATTTGGGAAAAATTGCTCTCCCTTCTCTCTACTTCCACGCCTCCTTCTCTCTTTCTTTTCCTCTATCCTTTCCAACCTCTTCCATCCATGGCAAGGCTTTACCACATGATCTTTCAACACACCATAATCATATGAAGCTTGGTTTGAGTTGTCTTTCTCTTCTCCTCCACCAATCCTTCCTAAATCTTCATCTTTTCTTGGTAAGTTTCTAGACTATGTTTCTCTATGGTCTCATAAGCTTAAGGAAGCTTAGATTTTGTTTGATTCTCAACTTTTCCTTCCCTCCTTTAAATTAGGGTTTGGTTCTTGATTAAGGAACTAAGGTTTGGTTGCTTGAACATGGAAGCTTGGGTTTGGATTGCTATTGCTCCTCTTTATCTTCAATAAGATAATCACAACAAGTTAGGGTTTTGGTAAGTGGGGTGAGGAAGCATGAAGTTGTGAAAGAATTGGTTCCTTCATAATCATAGAAGATGAAAAGGGTTTGGGTTGAAGAACTAAAGTGAGGATGGTGACTTTTGGAAACTTTGAAAACAAGGAAGCAAACTAGGGTTGGTTATAAAAAGGAAGATGATGCTTGCTTGAGCTTGAGGCTTGGAATGGCTTTAAGAACTTGCAAGGTGAGTTCCATAGATAGAATTCCTTACCCTTGGGATTATGTTTATACCTTGTATATTATATATGAAAACTATGATAATTCTAGGGTTCAAGTATTATGATTAGTTGCCCTTTTGTGCCATGCTTGCTATACTTGCCAATACTTGCCAAATGAATGTTTTACAAGTTTTCTATGATCATATATGTTCCAAAACACCTAGAGACACTTGGTTTGAGGTTTTTGGGTCAAAAATACCATTTTTAGGGGTTCTGGACTGTCACAACTCGCCAGGCGAGCTACTACTCGCCACGGCGAGCTAGAAGGCCGAACAGGGGGTCCTGCTCGCCCCCAACTCGTAGCTGCGAGCAGTTACTCGCCATGGCGAGCAAGTTCACTCGCGAGGCGAGTAGACAGTGCACTTGCACTGTTTGCTTGTTTCGCGTATTGTTGACAGGTTCCGGCTCAAGTTTTCTTCAAGCATTCTTTTACTACGATAAACCCCTCAAACTAAGGTCTTAAATGATAATCTTTTGCAAGGCTTTCATGTTAATAAGGCAAATATTGGGAATAGCTAGTTAAACATGGAAAATGAGAGATGTTATGATATGTGATGGGGTAGCAAGTTATTCCTTAAGCAAGGGAAAGAACTAGAGCCTCGGCATGGTTGTCGAGAACTAGCATGTTAGCAAGAATCCCTAGATGATAAGACTCGAAGCATGTTATCTTCGCACATGATTAAGAATAAGATAGCAAGCATGTTAAGACATGGAGTGATTAGTTAATCTCTCCACCTTGAACAAGTACTAGAATGACAAGTAAGACTTTACCAAAAATCGGATCAATCAAGGTTCCGAGGTAAACATGTATGCATGATTAGGTTTAACCTAAATTAATGATCAGACCATGACAAGTATAAGTAGGTGGCATGTCTCTTGTTATCCACATCAGGGGGATGCAAAGGGGTTCTCATTATGAGAACGATTCAAGCCGTAAGGGACCCGCATATCACTGAAAATGCAAGACTAAGATTATAACCGCATGGCGGTGTTCGTGTCTCTTGTTATCCACATCAGAGGGATACGGGAGGTTCTCGACTTAAGGGGAACGGTTCAAGCCGCAAGGGACCCGCACGACACCGAGGGAGTCCGATGTACGTACATCGGTCATGTATGGGATTGTACTCAGGGTTACTCCACCCGGGGCTCTCCGTAAAATGAATCAAGACAAGAATGTTTGTTCAACGCTAACATAATAAATAATGAACTTAGATGCGATTATGTATGGTATGATTATGTTCATGAAAGAACTCATGTATGATATGTTAAGTACAAGTCATGACTAGGATGAGTAAAGAATGTGATGCCGAAGACGTTCTTAGGTTTCCCTAATCGTCTGGCTTAGGATTGTGTCATGAACATGTTACATGAAGACCTTGATGCGTTTACCGTATCATGGCATAGTGGTCTTAGGTTCCCTCGACCACCATGACACATAAGATTATAGTAAACCTATGACAAGTAAGATGGTTTATGACGGTCCTAGTATGCACAACCGTCTAAGCATGCAAGTCCCCACACACGTATAATCAACCGTCAGGTTGTAAAGTAGACACGTGGTGACCGTAGGTTTCCCTTGAGGTTGCCTATAGCCTAGGATTAGGTGGAGCTCACTGAGACATTATGTCTCATCCCAATCCTATTTTGTTTCAGATAAACAGGTCGGACGTCAAGTTAGTTGCCGGATGGATATCTCATCAAGTGCTCGTTCGTACACGCTGAGGAATGGATATGGATTTCAAGGATGCAATTGTTATCAATTTAGACAAAAGGTGTTGTATCGTTTTAGACGAACGTGTATTGATGTATAATATTCATTCGAAGTTTTTATGTTGTAATTTTAATGTATCCAATACTAAAAATAACGCACGTGCTAAACTTTCTAGATACGTTTGGTATGGGTGTTATATTTGGTATCAGAGCAGGTCGATTCAGACCGTGTCTTGGGTCATTAAGTTACAACTAAGGAAGTGGGACCATTGGGTTCCAGGTAAATGTTTTAATTATTGATGTTAGATGAGCCTGATCAACTCAATTTAACACTCGACGGTTAGAACGGATGCCTGAGAGCTAAATAGGACCAGGAGGAACGAAGTATGTGATGAAGATGATTTGAGAATGTAGAAACTCGGAGTAAAAAAATAGTAAGAGTCTAATCGTGCCAAATGGTGGCCGGTGAGCTTATCAGTTTAAGTTGATTTCTCCGGGAAATCAAGGTAAGATGGATTGATCCGACAACGTTGGGGAAGTTGTTAAAGATAATTTGTATACCGAAAGTGAAGAATTTGGAAATGTCTAAGAGTGACCGGAAGTTTCGGTAAGAGTTGTTGTTGGAGCAGGACTGTGTTATAGAAAGGAATTATATATTTTAGGAATGCAAGTACAAGGTTGTAAGATAAGAAGAAGTTGACGTATGTTGATGAAATTTGGAAGTTCTCAGGGTTAAAGGTAGGTGAATGTAGCCAAAGATGTGAATGCCAGATAGAATAAAGCTCTAATGTCGGAATGTTGAGCGAGTCGATAGAGAAATAAGTCAAACCGTTCGCAGCAGATTAAGTTAAGAGTTATGTGGATATTTTATGATATCAGGATTAAGGCAATAATTTCTGATATGCCGAGAATAGAATCGAATGACATTGATGATTGTCGTGCATATGATATGAATGTTTTAATGATGTTAAGAATGGATAATGTGCATTGGATTGCTTGAGAAATAAAATTTTGTACAAAAATATATATATTTTTGGAGAACTGAGATGAAGAAACTCGCCAATAGCGAAATTTTCGCTAGTAGCGAAATTACTTTAGATGATTTCGCTGATAGCGAATATGGGGCGAAATTTACAGTTTTTCGAAAACTGTCAGTTCATCTCTAGTGTCCGCAGTGATTATTGGAGAGTTGTCTTCTATACATTTTTGCAATAACACTTCTATAACATTAAGTAATGAATGCACATTACCTTCTAAAGTTTTTAAAGGAAAAGAGCATGAACAACCATTAACAGAATCGATTCAGTTTAAGGTGACTTTGGAGATTAATGTGTCAAGAGTTTAAAAGAGTTTAGACCAAGAGCTTAGAGGACCCAGTATTGGGAAGGACGTTATGGACATGAAGACAGGAAGTAAGGAGTAAGGTGGTTAAGAGTTATGTTAGATCACAAGATTCTCAGGTTTAGTGGAGTATTAATTACCCCTCGAATCTATGATTTGTTTAATTAATTTACCAAGGCTCGTTATTATGACGAATTCTAATATTTGCCAAGATATACGCATATGGATGATTGGAATTGATGTTCATAAATTTTTAAATGGACATTTTGTGGGTACCGGTCGGTTACAACACATGAAAAATTATTTGAACACTCGGAACAAGATTTGCTGGCATTTTGTGTTATCAACTCGTTCCACGATCTTTATGGTAACTACCGAGACCCAAAATTCAATTTTATATATATATATATATATATATATATATATATATATATATATATATATATAAAATAAAGAAACATCAACACCAATGATCCGTTTGCAAATTTATGAAGTTTTCTTCAGGAAGAAAATTAACGAGCTAGCATTGGTAATATTAAGCAAAGCATAGCATGCAAGAAATGAAGATGCAAGTAGGATGTTCAAGAAAGGCATTCACGATGTGCATTATGAGCATGCTATGGGGACTTAAGTATGGTAATGATACGACAGAAGGTAAGTCTATTAGTAAGTATGTAAAGTTCAACCACAAGAAGGTAATATGAGATTATGGTAGGTCTATCATGAGATTCAATCTAATAAGGCCTTATGAAGAGCAAGTAGCAGCATTGGATGTCACACGAATGGTCTTTAGAAGAGTTCAGGATAATGATAAAGCGTAAGAAAAGGAATGAGAAGTTTCACTCGTCTCAATAGAATAGAGTATTGGTTAAAACCAACCGGGTGGAAATCAGAGAGGCGCAACGGAAGTGAACCGGTTAAGTTGTTAATTATAAAGAAGCCTAATGAGAAGCATTATGAGACAAGCGAATAGTTTTTGAAACATTAATGAAATGATCAGGTTTCTTATTGGTGATGTCGAGCACGTACAAGAATTGTTAAACGGATAGAAAGAATATGTGTCTGAAGCATACATATAGTTAAGAAGGAATAGAAAAGAGTCCACTTTCGAAGTTTAAGAATTTTATCACGTAAGGAATTACGATTCATGAGTTATGTATGATGAGATTCATACTCTCCGACGCCATGATTGTTAAATGATGACGATACTTGCTTGAATAGTCCTAAACCAGGATTTTTCAACTTTTAAAGTGAAAATGGGTATTAAGGGACTTGGAAACGAATTATTCTAAAAACATGATATTTTCATTTTCGAAACCGATGACACACGTCATAAGTGAGTAAGTTAACTTAAGACGTGCGGACTTCCGGATCAACTCGTCAGTGACGAGCTTAGACGAGATTCAACCTTTTCAAAAACATAGGAACTCGTCCTGTGGTTCTGCAGTACCGTTATCGGTTTGGATTCAAAATGTTTTCTTTAAAAAGGAAATACATATATTATTCCAAGGATCCGTATACCAATGTTTATAAGATTTCTTAAAGTAAAAAGGATAGAACAAGTATCGTGATTATCTAACAGTATGTGGCTTTTTAGAGTATGTAATGCACAAAGGAAAATAAATTTTGACGACATGTATAACAATGTTTTCTAAAAAGACATGTGAGACGTACAAGTATATGTTAAGGATATTCAAGTGCAAATGGTTTTGGTCGGAAAATTTAAGAGCATGTGAACTAAGAGACCGACTGTTGAATGTAAAGTATAATGGCATAATTTAGAGTCGCTTATCCATACCAAGTTATATGAGTTACCGATGGATTCGGGTGCAATGAGATCATATTGAGATCGGAAGATTTTTCCTAAGGCTATGAAAGGAGATTCGTGGAATCGTCTAGTAAGTAATGTAAGTAAGAGACAAGTGTCTCAAGTTACATAAGATAGATTAGATATGAGCTAAGTGATTACACAATAAGTTGTTTATGGTGCAATTGAGCACTGCAGGGCAAACCAGCATTCTAATGAGACTTCAGTTGAAAGGTAGATCCTGAGTGTTCCAGATAATGATAAGTTACCTATATGAATGATTTACCATAAGTAGGTAAGATGTGGATCCGAGATATCTGGACCAATATGCCATAATTATAAGTTTGAACATGATGTTTTAGGTTAAGTTAAGACTATGAGAAGAATGATTCCGACGATGCAAGAATTATTTCAAGATGTTATGTTTAAACTCGTTACATGTTATGTGACCTCTAAATTTCGAGGACGAAATTTTTTTTAAGGGGGGTAGAATGTAATATCCCGCCTGTCAGTGTCAGAATATTACCGTCGATCGGGCTATAAGATTAATATAAAGGAAAGTAAGTTATGGAGAATATTATTAAGTGATGACAGTCAAATACGAGCTAAGTCTCAGAGTCGTATTTAACAAGCTTAAGACAAAGGGTATTTTGGTAATTTCATGTCAAGGGAGTATTTAATTGTTTTGGGGCCAAATATCTTCATAATCTTTTTCCCTTTCTCTCTCTAGGGTTGGATTTGGGAAAAATTGCTCTCCCTTCTCTCTACTTCCACGCCTCCTTCTCTCTTTCTTTTCCTCTATCCTTTCCAACCTCTTCCATCCATGGCAAGGCTTTACCACATGATCTTTCAACACACCATAATCATATGAAGCTTGGTTTGAGTTGTCTTTCTCTTCTCCTCCACCAATCCTTCCTAAATCTTCATCTTTTCTTGGTAAGTTTCTAGACTATGTTTCTCTATGGTCTCATAAGCTTAAGGAAGCTTAGATTTTGTTTGATTCTCAACTTTTCCTTCCCTCCTTTAAATTAGGGTTTGGTTCTTGATTAAGGAACTAAGGTTTGGTTGCTTGAACATGGAAGCTTGGGTTTGGATTGCTATTGCTCCTCTTTATCTTCAATAAGATAATCACAACAAGTTAGGGTTTTGGTAAGTGGGGTGAGGAAGCATGAAGTTGTGAAAGAATTGGTTCCTTCATAATCATAGAAGATGAAAAGGGTTTGGGTTGAAGAACTAAAGTGAGGATGGTGACTTTTGGAAACTTTGAAAACAAGGAAGCAAACTAGGGTTGGTTATAAAAAGGAAGATGATGCTTGCTTGAGCTTGAGGCTTGGAATGGCTTTAAGAACTTGCAAGGTGAGTTCCATAGATAGAATTCCTTACCCTTGGGATTATGTTTATACCTTGTATATTATATATGAAAACTATGATAATTCTAGGGTTCAAGTATTATGATTAGTTGCCCTTTTGTGCCATGCTTGCTATACTTGCCAATACTTGCCAAATGAATGTTTTACAAGTTTTCTATGATCATATATGTTCCAAAACACCTAGAGACACTTGGTTTGAGGTTTTTGGGTCAAAAATACCATTTTTAGGGGTTCTGGACTGTCACAACTCGCCAGGCGAGCTACTACTCGCCACGGCGAGCTAGAAGGCCGAACAGGGGGTCCTGCTCGCCCCCAACTCGCAGCTGCGAGCAGTTACTCGCCATGGCGAGCAAGTTCACTCGCGAGGCGAGTAGACAGTGCACTTGCACTGTTTGCTTGTTTCGCGTATTGTTGACAGGTTCCGGCTCAAGTTTTCTTCAAGCATTCTTTTACTACGATAAACCCCTCAAACTAAGGTCTTAAATGATAATCTTTTGCAAGGCTTTCATGTTAATAAGGCAAATATTGGGAATAGCTAGTTAAACATGGAAAATGAGAGATGTTATGATATGTGATGGGGTAGCAAGTTATTCCTTAAGCAAGGGAAAGAACTAGAGCCTCGGCATGGTTGTCGAGAACTAGCATGTTAGCAAGAATCCCTAGATGATAAGACTCGAAGCATGTTATCTTCGCACATGATTAAGAATAAGATAGCAAGCATGTTAAGACATGGAGTGATTAGTTAATCTCTCCACCTTGAACAAGAACTAGAATGACAAGTAAGACTTTACCAATAATCGGATCAATCAAGGTTCTGAGGTAAACATGTATGCATGATTAGGTTTAACCTAAATTAATGATCAGACCATGACAAGTATAAGTAGGTGGCATGTCTCTTGTTATCCACATCAGGGGGATGCAAGGGGTTCTCATTATGAGAACGATTCAAGCCGTAAGGGACCCGCATGTCACCGAAAATGCAAGACTAAGATTATAACTGCATGGCGGTGTTCGTGTCTCTTGTTATCCACATCAGGGGGATACGGGAGGTTCTCGACTTAAGGGGAACAGTTCAAGCCGCAAGGGACCCGCACGACACCGAGGGAGTCCGATGTACGTACATCGGTCATGTATGGGATTGTACTCAGGGTTACTCCACCCGGGGCTCTCCGTAAAATGAATCAAGATAAGAATGTTTGTTCAACGCTAACATAATAAATAATGAACTTAGATGCGATTATGTATGGTATGATTATGTTCATGAAAGAACTCATGTATGATATGTTAAGTACAAGTCATGACTAGGATGAGTAAAGAATGTGATGCCGAAGACGTTCTTAGGTTTCCCTAATCGTCTGGCTTAGGATTGTGTCATGAACATGTTACATGAAGACCTTGATGCGTTTACCGTATCATGGCATAGTGGTCTTAGGTTCCCTCGACCACCATGACACATAAGATTATAGTAAACCTATGACAAGTAAGATGGTTTATGACGGTCCTAGTATGCACAACCGTCTAAGCATGCAAGTCCCCACACACGTATAATCAACCGTCAGGTTGTAAAGTAGACACGTGGTGACCGTAGGTTTCCCTTGAGGTTGCCTATAGCCTAGGATTAGGTGGAGCTCACTGAGACATTATGTCTCATCCCAATCCTATTTTGTTTCAGATAAACAGGTCGGACGTCAAGTTAGTTGCCGGATGGATATCTCATCAAGTGCTCGTTCGTACACGCTGAGGAATGGATATGGATTTCAAGGATGCAATTGTTATTAATTTAGACAAAAGGTGTTGTATCGTTTTAGACGAATGTGTATTGATGTATAATATTCATTCGAAGTTTTTATGTTGTAATTTTAATGTATCTAATACTAAAAATAACGCACGTGCTAAACTTTATAGATACGTTTGGTATGGGTGTTATAGAAAGAAAACTTATAGAGAATGTGAAGTTTCTCTCACTAAAAAACTAGGGCCGGTTAAAGAGGTAGAGATGAAAAAATGATTTTATTTTTTTATTTTTTTTGGTACAAGTATTTTGTTTTCTGTTTAAAAAATGATGTTTATTCAATTTAGCAATTTGTCTTTGATAGCATGGAAATTGAGTAGAATATTAAATCTTATAACCTCAGAGTATTTTCTAAGAACGTGTATTCAACTGAACAATTTGATAAAATTTAAATGAAAAGAATTTGAGTTTAAGACATAAACTAGAATACAATCCTTTTAATTACAAGAAAGATCGTATCAACTAGTCAAAAGATAACATATAGCGTATCAGAAAATGTTAATAGAAACATCAGGAATGATAAATAAACACAAATAATCAGACACAAATACGACACCACCGTATTTTATACAGTATTCTTTACTTTTATTTCTTTTCCTCTTCTCTTCCCCCTTGTCTGCACTCTCTCTCTCTTTTCTAGTTCACTACAGCACTGTGTCTCCGACCATTGCTCTAGCTTCCTCCTCGGACGTCTTTCTTTGCACCTCGCCACAACCTCCGCCTCTTAGTTATGTGCTCTCTCTCTCTCTCACTGTTCTCTGGCCACCGGACACCGTATCTCATCTCTGCGACTCTCCCAATCGCCGACGACCAACCACCTCCACCACTCTGCAACTATGGCGTTCAAATTGTTCGGATCTGAAGAGATTTGGTTGAAATAGCAACGTCGGCGTGCGATTAAGCTCAACGACGACATGGTCGTGATTGGTTGTTGTTCTTGCAAGGAAGAAGGGCGGATGACAACGGAAGAAGAAAAGGACGAAGGGACGGTGGTGAGTATTTGGGGGGTCAGATCTGATGATGAGGGAAGGTGCGGTGGTGGGTGTGGCCGGGAAGGATGGCGTTGGTGGGAGAGAAGAAACGCACAGTGCGCACACAGTAGAGAAGATGAAGAGAGGGTGTGTTGTTTTGACAAAACTGCCCTTGTTTTAAAGTACGAAATGTCCAAATTGCCCATAGTGTCTGTATTGTGTCAAAAATTATGTGTTTAGTTATCATTTCTGTAGAAACATATGCAGAAGATTGGAGTAATTGATAGATCATTTGAAAAGAACTCGTCGCTTCTTTGACGTGAATGCACCAACTTTATGCCCCTTGATTATTATTGTGATGAAAAGGAAGAAAAAACAATGTACCAAAAACAATTAAAATATGAAGAGCACGCTATCTTCGATATTTTTTTAATTTATTTTAAGTCAGGTGATCATGAGGTTCTTTTTCAATGCAAGTGTATTCATGATTATGCAATTTTTAAAGTGTCAGAATCAATTCTCTCCATGATAATTTTGGTAAGCTAATTTGATTATTTTTTTTAAAAAAAACTTTAGATACTTTTTTATTACCCAATCTTAACCGCGTCTAATTACGTCCACTCCTAATTGCATCTAATCCAAATTCATATTATCCGGCCTGTTTATCAAAAATGTTAGATTTAAGTTTTTATATAAAAGCTTAAATTAAAAAATTGAGACTTAAGATGATAATCTTTTTTATTTATACCACATTTCATCACAAGATAAATATTTGATGTCATATAACTAAAAACGGATTGGTCAAGATTTACAGAAAATAAGCTAAAGATTATCATAGTCAAGAAGTTGTGGTATGCCATAACCAACTTCAAATTTTAGATAGAACAGGCTTATAAACTATTTCTTCTTTTCCTCGCTGTCCTTCTGGATTTTATAGCTGTTTCAAATTCAACACAAAATTGGAGAATTTTATCAACACAATAAAGAAGAATCATACTTTGTACTACTCTCTTTTCAAAAAGAGTAGAAATTACTCTCTCCGTTTCAAAATGAGTGTCACTTTAACTAAAAAAAATTGTTTTAAAATGAATGTCACTTCACATTTCCAATACAACTTTAATTTTTTTCTTCCAACTTTACCTTCAATAAATACTTTAACTTTTCTCTCACACAATTTTCAATGCAACTTTAAGTTTGTCTTTTTCTTATAAAGTAAGGGCAGTTTAGTAAAAACGTTATGTCCAATGATTATTTCATTCCATTCTTTAATCTGTGTGTAATTGGCTAAAGCAACACTCATTTTGAAACGGAGGGAGTAGAAGATTTTTTTTTGTCTTTTTCATATAAATTCTTATAAAGTAAGGGCAGTTTAGTAAAAATGTTATGTCCAATGATTATCTTATAAATTCTTATAAAGTAAGGGCAGTTTAGTAAAAATGTTATGTCCAATGATTATTTCATTCCATTCTTTAATCTGTGTGTAATTGGTTAAAACAACACTCATTTTGAAACGGAGGGAATAGAAGATTTTTTTTTTTTGTCAAGTAGCCTAGTGGCTAGAGCTCACAAAATTAAATTAAATTGGTGGAGAAGTGGAGTGTCCAGGGTTCGAACCCCGGTCCCTGCATATAACATGCAATATCACTACCAACTGAGCTAAGCTCACGGGGATAGTATAAACTAGAAGATAAATACTTTTTTTTTTTGGAAGAATATTTGCATAGCTTTATAAACTATTAGTCGCTATTCGACATCCCAAAACATATTGACTAATTCCTTTATTTTTTTACTTTTGACTAAATATTGACTAATTCCTTCTTCTATTAAAATGGATAACCCTAAATCTTTTAAATCACCATTTAAAACAAAATAAAAACAACCCTAAATCTTTGGGAGAAGTGAATATGACACCTTAAAAATTGCATAAAGTAAACCTAAAGTAAATATCTTACTCAACTTTCTTCAAAAACTATCTTATATCCAATTTTTAATAATTGTTATATTTGCAAAAGAAAAAAACTTCTTAAAAAATTTAAAATGTATATCATTTTACTTTTTCATTATAATAATATTGGTTTATTCAATACTTAATTAATACTTTTAGTTTTTTTTGACAAAATTAATACTTTTAGTTGTTTATTTATAATATTGTCTAATCACAAATTTAACATAATGGTCAACACTTCATACTTGTTCGAAATGGACTTTTTGGTTGGCTCAGGTTCAATATTACCTTATACTCTTTATGTTCTAAATTATATGATATTCTAATAAATTTTATTTGTTCTAAATTATGTCATTTTTCAATATCATTAATATTTATTTTTTATTATGTTTTCTACTATTTATTACTTTATCTTTTCTCAATTCTTTTAATCTATGTTTTCTATGCCATTAAAGAAGGATATTTTTATAAAATAACTCATAATTATTATTTTGTATACAACATTAATTCCATTTCCTAATATATAAAATTTCTAAGATAATATATAATTTGAAACAGATAGAATATAAACTATAAAAGCCTCACATCGATACCAATCAACTTTTCTATCTTTTTAATGTTGTTGTATTAAATATTTAAATGTGTGTCACAAGTTTCGTATCAAACAAAAAGTAGACGTTGAGCTACGGGAAGACTCATATATCTAAAGGGCTTGAATAAAGATATACTACTGATCAAACACAATTGTTTTTAGTCTAATATAATGATTCGTGATATTTTTAAACTCTCCGAAAATCCCAACAAATAAAACAAATAGGGTAAAAGACAAAAACCCAAAATAATTTTTATTTGAGTAAATAAGAGAGAAAAAAAAATCAAAACAAACAAAACACAAATTCAAACTCAAGTTTGCAAAACTTACCTTTGAATAAACTTTTGTCAGTGAAAAAAAGTTTGAATAAACTTTAATTCACAAATTGAACGTACAAAAGCAATAACAACCCATTTACTTTTATTTCAAAATGAGTATCAAAACAAAAGTGAATGTAAGATTTTACACCTCCTAACAACACTCAAACTTCCAATTCACTCAAGAGCTTTGTTTTTTCAGCCTAATTAAAAAAAACCAAACATACACTTCAATTTAAAAATAATATAATTTTAGTAAAAGAATAAAAAATAGCATATTCTAAAAAAGAAAGGTAAAACATTAGTTGTAAAATCTAATCCAATCTAAACTCCAACAAATCAGTTCTCTCTTTAGAAACCAGATCACTCCCTCAATCATCAATTTTTCACCATTCATTCTTTTTGTGATTTATCATCTACCAAAAAAAAAAAAACTAAATCACACAAAAGATAAAACAAAATCCAAAAAAAACTCTTCCCAAGAAAAAAAATTAAAAATCAAATTAGAGCTTTGAAAATTGAAATAAATTTTTTTTTTCTCACTTTTATTTTCTTCCTTCAATTTTTTCCATTGTTCCCACCAAACACCATTCCCGCTCCTTCATTCATTCATTCATTCTTTGTTTTCAAGCAAACGTGAATTTCACACTTTTCGGGTTTTGTCCAATTCTAAGAAGCTTCTTATTTTTTTTCTTTTATCTTTTTCCATTTTTTTTATTTGGTAAATTTTTTCATTTTCTGAACTTTGTACCGGAAATTGATTCCCGTTTTCCGCTCCGGCGACCTTCGCCGCCGGCTGCCGTTGTTTCTCCGACGGCGTCTCCTTCAAGGTTAGTAATTTTCCATTTCGAATTTTGTTCGTTGAAATTTTGGTTAAATTTGGTGAAATTAGGTTAATTTTAGGTGAAATTGAAAAAAAATCGATTTTTATTATTGGGGTTTAGGTTTTATTGTAGCTGGAATTGTAATTTTGTTAATTTTTTTGTTATTTGGTTTCAATTTTGTGTTTTTTTTGTTTTTGTTTTTAGGTTTTTTTTTGTGTGTGATTTGTTGATTTGCTGGAGAAGGTGGGTGGCGTGAAGGTAGGGGAAGAGAATGGTCGATGGTTTGAAGAAATTTTTTATTTTTGAAGAATTTTGATGATTTTTGTTACCTGATTTGTCATTTGTTGAAAATTGAAGCTATTGGTTGTAATTTTTGGATTGTTGGAAGGTTTTGAGTGGGTTTTGATCGATGGATTCGGAAAAAGTTCCATCTCCGAGGGATTTGTTGAAATGTTGTGATTGTGGATGTAGTTGTTCCTTGGTGGAACAATGTTCTGAAAAATGGATGCGATCTGTTAAGCGGAAGCACGATGAGTTTAAATTGGATAGTGAATTACCTGTGTCGTCGGTTGCGCGGGTTGATATTATGAATGAATGTGTTGTGTTACGTGAGATGGTAAGTATGCAGCAGAGAACGATTCAGGATTTGAATGAGGAGTTGGAGGAGGAGAGAAATTCTGCTTCCACAGCTGCGAATGAGGCAATGTCGATGATTTTGAGGTTGCAGAGGGAAAAGGCGGAAGTTCAAATGGAAGCTCGTCAATTTAAGCGTTTTGCAGAGGAGAAAATGACGCATGATCAGGAGGAACTTATGTCTTTGGAAGATTTGTTGTACAAGAGAGAACAGATAATTCAGTCGCTTACGTGTGAAGTTCAGGCTTATAAACACAGGATGATGAGTTTTGGGTACACCGAGGATGAGGTCGAAGGTGATCAATATGATGATATTCCTCCATACGAATACCCTCCTTTAAAATGTAATGTCATGTATAATGGCATGGATGCTGATAATGACGACACTGATATTGAGAAATATGCATTTGGTGAAACTCCTAATGACCGTTTGAGGAGCTTGGAGAATAGGATTTCTCAAATGGAGAAAACTCCCACTTACAGCCAGGTGGATGGTGATTTTATTGGAAAAAATGTTACGGAGAAAGTAATTGTTGGACAATCTCCAAATTTGACAAGCCACGCGAGAAAATTTTCCTCTGACTCAGCAACGTTCGGTGGGATGTGTAAAGAAATAGGTTCCGAGTTCCCTACAGAGTCTCCCAAGAACAATAACAAGTATAAGAAGGATTATTTCTCTCAACCAGAGGACAATTCGAATTTGAAGAAGGTAGATAATGCTTCAGAAGGTGATGATACGAGTGACAGAATTTATACAATTGACTCTGTTCATTCTGGGGCACCGGATAATGGCTTTACAGGTTCCAAAGCTGGAGTTTTCGATGATTATGCAACCAGTCCAAAGGAATCAGGGAATCATCATGCTGATTTCGAAGATCCCTACATTAAGAAGCTTTACATGAGGCTTCAGGCACTTGAGGCTGATAGGGAATCAATGAGGCAGGCAATCATTTCAATGAGCACAGATAAAGCACAGGTTGTGTTACTGAAGGAAATAGCTCAGCATTTGTGCAAAGAGATGTCACCGCAAAGAAAAATGAGTACGAGCAAGCCTGCAAGATCTCGGTACTTGTCAATTTTTAAGGTAATTTTATAAATCAAAATTATTAATATCAATGAAATGCACACTTTATCTGCCATTTCATCATTGTTTGCTTTTCAACTAATGATTTATTGCGGAAGTCTTTCAGCAAACAAAGTTTTCTAGTGATATATTCCAATTTTTCAAACATGCCTTAATTGGAAGCTAAATTTTGAAATGAATGAATGAAAAAAACAAGTGTTATTTAACAAAAGAAAAATATATTATTAATGTTTACTGTATCTCCCTTGCTCGCTCTAAAGGTTCAGTTTCCCTGTATGTAAACGTTATCTAGGTTATTATAGACATTTGCCTTTGGATACTGATCTTCCCCCCTCACAAAAAATACTCTGATCTACTGTATGTGTGTGTGTGTGTGTGTGTGTATGTGTGTGTGTGTGTGTGATCTGGCAATGCATGCAGTTTTGTACTGATTCAATCCCTGATGAAAAAAAATACATTTCATGGTAGATTTTGCAATGGCACTCACATCATTTCATTTATATTTTTTTTTTGTTTAGTGGATCACATCAATTGTTTTTTGGAGAAACAAAGCTCACCAAAGCAAGTAAGTGACCTTAACATTTTTCCTGACTACTCAGAACATACATAAAATTATTTGTAATTTTGTCATTGTTACATGTGTTATCGATGGCGGAAAGCTAAAATTCCGCCATTTTAAGCCACCATAAAACGCCATGGCACTGCCATCCTTTACAAACTGGCCATATGGCCGATATTTGACAGCACTGATTGTTACTAACTGTGTAGCCTAGTGATGTGAGTTTGAAATAATACATCATTCTCATAACTACTTTACCCAAAAGTCCTTTTATTGAGAAGGTAGTTCTTTTGATTCAAGTGGCCTATGGTTATAAGTTATTTCAAAGAAGGCATAAAAAATAAAATAAAATATTAAACATTCAACCATGTCTTTATCTTTGAAAGTTCACCAGTTGTCATTGAAACTTCATAGCATCTAGCTTTGGTTTTCAAAGTGCATATGGGAAAACACTTCTTAATTGTTGGTATAAAAAATAAAGCACCCAACATGCACTGGACTAACATTATCACAAATTCATACTCCCTTCTATATATGTTAGTTTCCTCTTTAACCCGCTTGGGTTGGTCCGGAGGTGTTGGCTTGGGTCCTTGTAGTGTGCTCCTCCTCAAGGTCTTAGGTTCGATTCTCCTTCGTATCAATTTCGGTGGGCTAGTTTAGCTTCTTCAAAAAAAACAGTAGTTTCCTCTTTCTAACACCGGCAACATTTAGTGTGTTAGTCATCGGCAACATAAGTCTGTTAGTTCAGAAAGAAAAGCTCTTACTGTACTTTTTGTTTTTTTGGAACTTCTTTGGTAGTTTTTGAAAGTTGGTGATTCCATATTGATACAGTTCCATCAAAGCATATGGCCTTCGAAAATAGCAATTCCACTGTGATGTTGTTATTAATTATGCTTCCTGGTTTAAAACAAAACAGATGCCCTGTGAAACTACCCTATAAAATACCCTATAAAATTATTACCAAAGTTCAGTTTGATGATGTCTGTTAATTATGCTATCATGTTTTTTAGACTAGGAACCAAAGTAGTTAGTTGAGATCCTGCACAGTATTGAGGAGGGGTCACAAGGTCGTGAATTGGGAGATTGTAGCACGGATTGTAAGATCCTACCAGTTTCACAAATTTATATATACATGCATATGGAATCATATATATGCATATAAATCGACACAATTGGGTAAAAAAGAACTTCAAATCACACCCAAAATTCTATAACCTACATAAACTCAAATTTTGGATAAGATTCAAAACATAAATCATACAGAAGTCACAAATGCCACAAACAACTAAAGAACTCCCCATAAGAAAATCCAAAACATCAAAATGTAATCATAATCACAAGTCACTCGAGTCTCACTGTGCAAACAGTAGCGAAGAAGAGAACTTTGTTCTCATGCATCCAAAACAAAGCAGGGTGAAAAAGGGAGTAGAAAACTACGTTAGAGAGGGAGTTCGTACACATAAAAAATTGGATAGTTATCCACTAATATATAGGATTAGTTGTTATGAAACAAACTGTTGTAGTCACAGCTAATGAGGTGTTTAAAATGTTATTTTGTGTTTTGAATCCCAAAAGATGCCTTTAATGAACTGGGTCACAGACCATACCCACGAAAACATATCTGAGAAACCCAATAACAGAATTGGCAGATTGGCACAATTCCACCGCTCCCATGATTTATCGCGGGGATCCCAGCTGCACCCCCAATTCCAGCCAATGCCATACACGAACACACCAAGGGGTGGCAAGACCGTAAAACCATACGATTCATACCATGGGCATAATACTTAAATAGCAATTCCATTGCGAAGTTGTCTGTTAATTATGCTTCCTGGTTTAAAACAAAACAGATGCCCTGTGAAACTACCCTATAAAATTATTACCGAAGTTCAGTTTGATGACGTCTGTTAATTATGCTATCATGTTTTTTAGAGGAGTGCTTAGAACACATTCTGTAAAACTCTTTTTCGACACGCTTTTCTATTGATTGAAATTCAAATGGAGCAACCCTCACTATTTTTGAAAATCGATCCCACTAAATCATGCGGTACATGAATTCCAATTTCCAACTATAGAATAGTGTGTTACAATGAGTGTTAAGAATATCATGCTTAGCATAGGTTATGTTTACTGCTGTGTATATGCCGAATAATGATAATGCTTGACAAGAAAATGTCTATCATCTATTATTTTTGAGCAAAATTGTCCATCATCTGAAATGCTTGCGACTGCTGTAGGTATATGTTTGGGCTACCAGCTGACAGTATGGGCTTGCTACTGCTCCTTGACAAAAGAACAAATGCAAGGCCACAGAGATGTATTTCAAGTACACAAGTGGGAGATTAATTCGCAGTTTTCAAATTTCGGAACACCAACTGAATTTTAGTAACACTATAATACGATAAGATTTTTTAATTTTTGTTTATCCTCCCCATATCTTTCTTGCTGGAAAAAGGGATGTTTGTGCAGTGTTCTTTTAATCTTTTAATTTGAAATTGAAAGTAATTTGTTGGTTGTGTTCTTGAAACTTGAAAGTAATATCAGATATGAGCATTCTCTCATATGGTTGGTCTTCTTTTGTACATAACATATTGCTGGAAGCTCGCTCGCGCTTCATGCGATTCCTATTCTCAACCTGACTCAACTAAGGGTATTGTAGCTTTATGTGTTGAGAGTTGAACATTCAAATGTACCATAACTTTAACTTCCACAACTTCAGTGCAGAAGTGATAATCTTGCATATTACCTTGTATTCTTTTTAATTTATTGATTTCTTAGCACAGTTAGTTGGCTCCTTTTTAAATTAGACTTCTCATGCCTTTTAGTTATACTACTAGTAATGTAAATTGTTCGATATTAATTAATATACAGTTTGAGGTTAAAAATCAATTTATAAACAGCACTTCAGCCTTTTGATGAGTGTGATTACAAGCACTCTAACAATGATTAGATGTAATACTGCTGCTGCTCATGAAATTCTGGTTATTTTGTGGAGCTCATATGCAAAACAATCAATGTAGGGAGTAGTTGCAAGAAATATCTGGAATGTAAACTTCCTCACTTCGTTTAGGCTTATTTAATGCTATTTTCCTTGAACCTAAAATTTACTCAAAATTTCCCATTCTTGTGTTGGAAACCTTCGTTTACTGTGAGATACACTTGGATCTTTTCAGAAAAATATAGAAATAGGATCTATGAAGTAGACCAACTAGACCAAGTAACAATTGCTTTTCTGACTTTCAATACTTTCTAAAAACACAAGTAAAACACTAAAATACCTCTAGCGGTAGTTAACTACCGCTGACTTATAACTAGAAAAACTGGCAACATTTAACTCCCGCTCGGTTTTTTGGTCATTTACTTGCGTTTCTAAAACACAATGAATGTCAGAACAGCAATTGTTTAAAGTTTAAACAATGGCCAGCATATAAGTATTCAAGCGTGACTAAAATGATGGTTCATGTAAAAAAGGTGGACGCTTAAAGCACTTTTTTTTCTCTTTTTTGAGATGGCTTAAAGCACTTGTTATGATTTGCTTTTTTATTTTTTTTTTTATATATATAAAAAATTATAAAAAAAACATCATTATTTGTTCTATTAAGTAAGTCCCACCAAAAGAAATAGAATACATTTGTTCTATTATTTGATATAAATGTGAGAAAGTGGAGAAAGAATGGTAAAAGAAAAGATGTGAGAAAGTGTTGGGAAAAAAATGGTAAAAGGTGAAAATAATTATCATATTTTTATTGGACAAAAATGCCCATGTTATATTTTATATTATAAATAGTGTTTTTTTTACGTTATTATAAATACTGTTAGTACAAAGAAAATTAGGATAGATCTTGGATCAATATCCGAAGAATTTCCTAAGCTAATAATGTACTATTGAAGAAAGGCACGTGCCACACAAAATATTACATCCTCTTTTCATCCATCCCACAATGAATCATTTATTTGAACATTTCACGTAAATAAATAAAATGGGTTAATACATGTTTATCCTCGTGTAATATTAGCGCTTTTTGGTTTACTCTCATGTAAAAAAAAAATTTAGATTCAAACTATGTAATTTGAAGATTTTTTGGTTTTAAACTTTTATGAATTTCGAGTGTACAAAATCGATGATATGGTAAGGGATAAACCGAAATTCGCTCAAATTAAAAGGGAAAAAAAAATAGCTTAAATTTTGAAATTTGATGTCGCGAAGATTCAAAACAAAAAAAATTCTTCAAATTACATAGTTGAAATGTAAATAATTTTTTTTACAAGGAGTTAATTAGGAACCGCTAATATTACAAGTGTCAACATATATTAACTCTAAAAAAAAAAATTTGTATAGTACCTTTTTTTTTAAAACATAATTGTATAGTTCTCATGTTCCTACATATAGCATAAATATAGGCTCTTTTTGAGAAAAATAAGAGAATTAAGAAAGTTGATTGTTGAGTTAATTTTGTTGATATTTTTTTATGTTTTACAACTTTACCCTCATAATGAAAGAAAATTAGTTAATTTTTTCATAGTGTATTTATCATATATTGCAAAAAATCATATAACATAATAAGAGTATATTAGTAAAGAAATAATTAATACGCTTTTCAATTTAAAAGTTATGGGCAAAAGAAAAACTCAAAAAAGTTTATTTTTAAGGATGAATGTAGTAAATGAGAGTTTTATTTTATTTTTTATACTAAAGTATTCTTATGAAATATTTGTGAGTTCAACATTACAATAAATATAAAATGGATTACTTAAAAAAATATATAATAGAAGATATTGAATTGAAAATGATGTAAGTAATATTAATTAAAATATACAATTGATAAAAAAGGTAAATTATATTGCATAGAAAATTGAATTTGAAACAATATTTTGTTTACAATTATGTCACTCATTGCGTAACATAAGGTATAATTGAAGTATCGGTTTTTAAACACATTAAAAATACATTGATTAGTTTTTTTTTGAGCAAAAAAAATACATTGATTAGTAAAAAGATAATAATTAGCTTATCACATTATCTTTATTAATTATTGATGTTTTTTACAGTATCATTAAATAATACAAACTAGAATTAATATTTTTAAAAGTAATTCACATAGAATTAGATTGTGTTATGTTTAAAATTACTGTTGACAGTCTCCTAGGGTTTCCACCTTCTAGGGTTTCTAGCGCCACCCTCCTTTGGGCTGCCGCCGCACCTTGGGCTGGATCTTCCTTGTGAGAAGTTGTATCTCATCTGATCCATGATCTAGATGTTTCTATTCCTGACTATTTATTCTTTCGTAGTTACAGACTTTGCTTCACCAAACCCTAGCCTCCAGTAAACTGTTGTCTTGCGAACATATTGTGTCTTCTCCCTTTCTCTTGTTGTCAAACCGTTTCCCTGTGTTTTCCCTTCGATTCACTGACACTATGTATCCCAATCATCTCAATCTCGATGGCTTGACCTTGTCCGAGGAAGGTTTAACCCTAAACCTAGAGTCTAATCCTGAAATCGCTGCTGTCCTCAAGCACTGCCTCATTGGTCGTGTGCTTGCTGATCGTGAAATCCAGTTTGCCTATTTCAGCGAGCGTATGTCTCATGCTTGGAAGCCAGGCAAACGGGTTACAATTACTAAGTCTGTGAATGATCGCTATTTGTTCCAATTCCATCACAAGGTTGATGCAAACCATGACAATTTTCATATTGTCATGGATCGAATCTCACCTGGTGTCGTCCCAAACTTTGTCCCTCTCAACCATATCGATTTATGGGTTCAAGTACATGCTCTGCCCTTTGGATTTATCCAGCCAAAAGTAGGTCAAGGTCTAGGCAGTTTCTTAGGAACCCTAAAAGCTTATGATGGCCGCAACTCAATCCATAGCTCCTATATGCGGATCAAAGTTGCTATTGATGTCACTGTGCCTTTGAAGAAAGCATGGCCTGTCCGTGCAAGCAATGGAGATTTTGTTACTGTTAATTTTAAATGTGAGAAATTGGGTGTTTTTTGTTACAGGTGTGGTTTACTCGGACATACCGACAAAGTTTGCCAGGAGTTGTTTGAATTAGAAGCTGATGATGGAGTTCGTAATTGGGGAGCTGACCTTAAGCCGGTTACAAAAAGGATTGGTACTGCTGCAACCAACCGCGCTGGCTGCAAGATCCCATTCCCGCATCTGTGCCACGCCAAACCAACGCTGCTGGTGGCACTGGTGCTGTTCCTGCTGGCTGCGACACACATGCCGCTGGTACGGGAACTCTGACATCTTTCAAAGACCGTATGCTTGCTTTCCAGCACCAACTCACTGCCATGAAATAAGATGTTATTGCTGCCCAAAATGCAGCGCATGCTAAAAAAGGTAACGGCTCTAATTCTGCTTGCAAAGTGCAACTTCTGGCTTCCTCCTCTACAGGAAATTCGGCCTCTAGTTTACTGCCAGGTCACCCTCTAGTGCTTGGTTTACCTGCTGTTCCGTTTGTGACTGAAAATAATGAGGAAGTGAATGAGGACAATGGCTCGGAGTGGAAGAAAAGGAAGCGCATGTTTGCCCTTCAGAATGGAGAACCATTTGCTGCTGATGGGGTTATGTGAAACAATGTAATAGGAACAAATGTTAGTCATGGGGGGGATGCTGAAATGAATGTATTTTCTAATCCTTTGTTTGATGATAAAGATGTAATGGCAGGTCCTGATGATCAGGCCTGCCTAGGTGAATGAGTTTAGTGGCATGGAATTGTCGGGGTGTAGGTAGCCCGAGTGCAATTCCAGACCTTAAGTACCTAGTTCGGCACCTCAATCCGGACCTTTTGTTCCTTAGTGAGACTCTATCTCACCGAAATAAAATTGAAGAACTTCGTTGTTTGCTTGGTTACGATTCTTGTGTTCATGTAGATCGCACCGGTAGAGCCGGGGGTTTAGCTTTATTTTGGAAAAATTCATTGCATTGTCAGCTTTTTAATTTTTCAAATAATCACATCACTGTTGAAATTGTAAATAATACTCTTGGTATTTGGCGACTTACTGGTTATTATGGCTATGCTAATGGCGGTCGTAGAACAGCCGCTTGGAATTTTCTCCGACAACTTTCCACTCAATTTTCAGGTCCGTGGTGTATTTTTGGCGATTTTAACGACATTTTGGATGCAAGTGAGAAGAGGGGGAGTACCATACGCTCTCCTTGGCTTATAAATGGTTTTCGTCGAGTTGTACTTGATTCAGGCTTATCCGACGTCCCGGTTGAAGGATATCCATATACTTGGTTCAAAAGTCTTGGCACTCCGCGTGCGGTGGAAGAAAGGTTAGATCGCGCACTAGCTAAAAATTTATGGTTTAATATGTTTCCAAATGCTATTGTTGAGACTCTTGTGGCACCTACTTCCGATCACTACCCTATTCTTGTAAATGTTGCGCCTATACCTCGGCCTCATGTTCATAAACGACATTTTCGTTATGAAAATGTGTGGCAACTTGAACCGGGGTTTAAGGAGCTAGTTACTAACTCTTGGCAGGATCATTCAACAAGTACTCTTATGCCGAAATTATCTTTATGTGCAGAAGATATGTGGGAATGGAAGAGGAATCATTGTAACAAACTGAAAAAGGATATTGAAGATTGCCGTAAGGATTTGGAAGAAATACGGCTGCATACTTCCGGGGAGCATCAAAACCGCATGCTAGAGCTTAGAAAACGCATGCAACGTCTGCTGTCCCAAGACAATGCCTATTGGAGTCAACGCGCTAAAACTCATTGGTACAAGGATGGCGACAGAAATACAAAGTTTTTTCATGCCTCGGCAACAGCCTGAAAAAAGGTAAACCGCATAACCTCTCTTGATGATGATGTAGGTAATAACGTTACCAGTGAACAAGGCATGCAAGAAGTAGTGCGGAATTATTTTGTGAATATATTTCAACAACAAAATAGTGAATTTTCTTCTGTAATTGATGTTATTAATACATCCATTTTTGCTATTGATAATGATACACTCACGACACCATTTACAAAGGTCGAGTTTCGAGCTGCTATTTTTTCTATGCATCCGGATAAATGCTCCGGCCCCGATGGATATAGTCCGGGCTTCTACCAACAATTTTGGAATTCATGTGGTGATGATATCTTTAAGGAATGTTGTGGCTGGTTAGATACAGGACAGTTTCCACCTGATTTAAATATTACTAACATTGCACTTATTCCTAAAGGTTCTACGCAGGTTAGCATGAAAGATTGGCGACCCATAGCACTATGCAATGTGCTATATAAAATTATATCTAAGGTTTTAGCAAATAGGTTGAAGAACGTATTGTCTCAATGCATCTCTGATAACCAGTCTGCGTTTGTTCCTGGTCGCTCCATTCTAGATAATGCTATGGTAGCCATTGAAGTTCTACACTTCATGAAAGCCAAGACACGCGGGGAAGATAGGTATGTTGCTCTCAAATTTGATATTAGCAAGCCTATGATCGGATGGATTGGAATTACTTGATGGCTGTTTTAAATAAAGTGGGTTTTCATCAGCGTTGGATTCAATGGATGAGTATGTGTGTAGAGTCAGTCGATTATTTTGTGCTTGTTAATGGTGAACAGGTTGGCCCTATTATTCCAGGGCGTGGTCTACTTCAAGGGGATCCTCTTTCCCCAAATTTGTTTATTATTTGCGCAGAAGGCTTATCAACGCTCATCCAAGATGCTGAGAGGAGAGGTGTCCTTACGGGAACAAAGGTTTGTCGTCAAGTACCTTCTGTTTCTCATCTTTTGTTCGCTGATGATTGTTTTCTATTTTTTAAAGCTACTGAGGAGCATGCACATATTATGAAAAATATATTATCCACTTATGAGTTAGCCTCGGGTCAAGCGATCAGTTTTCCAAAATCAGAGATCTATTGTAGCCGCAATGTCCCTAATGATCTTAAAATCACTATCACTGACATCCTTGGAGTTCAGGTTGTTTTGGGTACAAGTAAATATCTGGGTCTACCTTCTATGATCGGTCGTGACCGTAAAGCTACCTTTGCATATATTAAGGATCGCGTTTGGCAGAAAATTAATTCCTGGAGTGGTAAGTGTCTTTTGAAAGCGGGTCGTGAGGTAATGATAAAGTCTGTTTTGCAATCTATTCCCACTTATGCGATGAGTATTTTTCATCTACCTAGTACTTTGATTGACTCTATTGAAAAGATGATGAATTCCTTTTGGTGGGACAATGGTAAAACGACGCAAAGAGGGATACATTGGATGAATTGGGAGAAGCTGTCGGCACCAAAAATTCATGGAGGTATGGGTTTCAAAGATCTCTCTGCTTTTAATTTAGCTATGTTGGGGAAACAGGGATGGAAACTTATTACGGAACCGGATTCTCTTGTTGCTCGAATTTTTAAAGCTCGTTATTTCCCGTCTGGTTCCTATCTAACAGCTACTGTTGGACATAATCCGAGCTATGTTTGGCTCAGCATCATGCGTGCTAGATTTATAGTACGTGGGGGAGCACGATGGAGCATAGGCTCAGGTACTACCATTCCCATTCTTAACAAACCTTGGTTGACAAATGGGGAGTTTATTAGCAGCGATATTCAAGGTGCTCACTTCGTCCATAACTTCACTATTAATAGTCTGATGAATTTGGAAGATAAAAGCTGGAATGAGCAGGTGGTTAGACAGGTATTTAGCGTGGATATTGCAGATAAAATACTTCATACGCCACTTATTCCTCAGGTCGAAGAAGATAGATTTATTTGTACGTAGTGCTTACCGGTTGTGTGTAACAGATCTAATTGATTCTTCCCATTTATGGCGTCCGGGGTATTGGTCTGGAATTTGGAACCTTAAAGTTCCACCGAAGGTTAAGAATTTACTTTGGCGTATGTGTCAAGGATGTTTACCGACGCGTGTCCGTCTGTTGGATAAAGGTGTCGTATGCCCCACTAATTGTTCTAGTTGTGACTCTATTCATGAGGATCTTTTGCATGTTTTCTTCTACTGTCCTTTTGCTATACAGGTATGGAACAGGACCGGCCTTTGGAGCTCGGTGCAACATGCTCTCATTCATACAACTTCAGCTACAGATGCTATTTTCTATCTTCTAGAGAATTTGTCTGTTGAGTTTTCTCAACGCCTGTCAACTGTTATGTGGAGCTTGTGGAAACACCGCAACCTTAAAGTTTGGGACGATGTTACAGAAACAAGTGTCGTGGTTGTCGAGCGTGCTAGGAACATGATTACGGATTGGCAACTAGTGAATGCGTCGGAAATTCTTGCATCCCACTCGCCTTCTCAGCATCCAATGGTCGTGCATATGGGGATCTCCACCTCACACCAACGAAACAGAATCTTGTGGCAGCCCCCTATGACAGGTAGATATAAATGTAATATTGACGCAACCTTTTCTTCTCATCTTAACCGTACAGGTATTGGCGTCTGTGTTCGCGACTCGGAAGGTACGTTGGTTCTGGCTAAGATTTTTACATATCCTTGTACTGTTTCAGCGGATGTGGGTGAAGCTTTAGGGCTGCACGCTGCTTTACAATGGTTGAGCGATATGTCGTTTGATAATGTGGACTTTGAAACAGACTCTAAGTTAACGGTTGATGCCTTCCAGTCTACTCGAAACGACTTGTCTGAATTTGGTTGTATCATTTCTTCCTGTCGTTCTTTGTTTCGCAATTTATTTTCTAACTCTAGGGTGGAGTTTGTTAGGCGACAAGCCAACGCGGTGGCTTATACTCTTGCACGAGAGGCCACGTGTTCCGCTAGTTCCGCCGTTTATTATGAAATACCCACTTGTATTGAGACTCTTATTATCAATGAAATGCTATAAGCACGTTTCCCTAAAAAAAAAGTAATTCACATAGAGTACAATTGAAAATAAATTAATATTCCTTTGAAAATAAAAAAAGGCTTAAATATGAATTTCGTCCCTGTAATATAGGCGTGTTTTGATTTTCGTCCCTGTAAAAAAAAAGTTTGAATTACGTCCCTGTAAAAAAATTTTTGTTTGAAAATGGTCCCTGGGTCCACTGTAGCGCTGATGTGGCATGTCATTCGCCACGTGGCAGTTGCTGACTGTGCAACTTTTGCCACGTGGCACTGACGTGGCGTGCCACATAATATTAAATTTTAAAAAATATTTTAAAAATTCTGAAAATTGTTTTTAAAATTAAAAAATATGAAAATAATTTTAAAAGTCATAAAAAATTACCGAAAAAATTCTGAAAATTATAAAAAATTTCCGAAAAATCTGAAAATAAATTTAAAAATCATAAAATATTTCCGAAAAAATCTGAAAATTATAAAAATTTTCCAAAAAATCTGAAAATAAATTTAAAAATCATAAAAAATTTCCGAAAAATCTGAAAATAAATTTAAAAATCATAAAAAGATTTCAAAAATTTTAAAATTTATAATTTTTAATTTCGAAAACTTAAAAATTTTAAAAAATTTCGAAAATTTATAATTTTTAAAAAAAAATTGAAAATTTTCGGGATTTTTCAGATTTTTAAATTTTTGAAAATTTCGAAAATTAATTTTCGAAGAATGTGAAAAAAAATTCCGAAAAATTTAAAAAAATGTGAAAATTTTCGAAGAATGTTGTAGCTAAGAATTAATTTTTTTCCGAAAAAATTTTAAAAATTTCTAAAAATTAAAAATTCCGAAAAAAATAAATTATAAATTTTCGAAATTTTTTTAAATTTTAAAAAAAAAATTTAAAAATTATAATTTTTTTCCGAAATATTAAAATATATTTTTTTCTAAAATATTAAAATAAATTTTTTCATAAATTTTTATTTTCTGAAATATTAAAATATATTTTTTCTGAAATTATGAAATATATTTTCTGATTTTTTTCTGTAATTAATATATATATTCTGAAATTTTTCGAAAAAACTGAATATAATATATTAATTTCAGAATATATATTATATTTTTCTGAAATCAAAACGTTGACAAAAGTCAGCCCATTGATGTTTAGTATCAATGAATTGTATATCTAAAATTCCTTTTTGAACATAGTCTCTAATAAAGTGGTGTTTGATTTCTATATGCTTGGCTCTTGAATGTAGAATAGGATTCTTTGACAAACAAATAGCATCAGTATTATCAAAATAAATGGGATAGTCTTCCAACTGATGTTTCATCCAGAGCAGTTGTTTACAATAACTTGCAGCTGAGATGTATTCTGCTTCTGCTGTAGATATATCAATAGTTGCTTGTTCGGAAATTTATTTTCAGAATTTTCGGAAATTTTTTATAATTTTCAGATTTTTTTCAAAATTTTTTATGATTTTTAAATTTATTTTGGGATTTTTCGGAATTTTTTTTTATTATTTTCAGATTTTTTTAAATTTAAATAAATTATTTTCAGAATTTTATTTTTATTTTTATTTTTTATTTTTTAATTATGTGGCACGCCACGTCAGCGCCACGTGGCAAAAGTTGCACAGTCAGCAACTGCCACGTGGCCAAACCCTTGCCAACTCAGCTGAACAGTGGGCCCAGGGACCATTTTCAAACAAAAAAAATTTTACAGGGACGTAATTCAAACTTTTTTTTTGACAGGGACGAAAATCAAAACGCGCCTATATTAC
This sequence comes from Medicago sativa, assembly GCF_051527215.1. NCBI lineage: Eukaryota > Viridiplantae > Streptophyta > Magnoliopsida > Fabales > Fabaceae > Medicago > Medicago sativa. The sequence goes on from NC_140749.1 coordinate 54,160,813, forward strand.
AGGGACGAAAATCATATTTAAGCCATAAAAAAATTACATTAATTTTGAAATTTGTTTTTACTATAGTGACATTTAAATATAGATATATAGATAAAACACAAACCGTAAATAAAAACTTACTCTCTTGTTCTTTTTTCGGATAATAGTCACTTTAGTCCCTGAATATGTAATGATTAGTCATTTTAGTCCTTCATTGTATCAAAATTTCAAAATAGTCCCTGGTTGTACATTTTGTTAGTCAAAATAGTCCTCAACACTAAAATAACCTCTCAATGTTCACAATAACTCTTTTCATATAGGGACTAAAATGACAATAAACATGTACTTATAAGGACTAATATGATAATATCAAAATAGTCCCTGGTTGTACATTTTGTTAGTCAAAATAGTCCTCAACACTAAAATAACCTCTCAATGTTCACAATAACTCTTTTCATATAGGGACTAAAATGACAATAAACATGTACTTATAAGGACTAATATGATAATAAGTAAGTATATTGGAAGACTAATCTGACAATGTTAATGAAGTATTTTAACATTAAGGACTATTTTGACTAACAAAATGCACAATCAAGGACTACTTTGAAGTTTTGATACATTGAAAGATTATTTTAACTACTCATTACAATTTCAGGGACCAAAGTGACTATTACCCTTTTCTTTTCTGCTACTCAAACTGAAGTGTGATTTAGCAAAACAATAATAACAGAATAGGTATGAGTAGCTAGGCTTTACTATATATTTAGACTTGTCAAGTCATGTTTCAGAACCATAGGAGAACAGTGCTTTCAGATTTTGAGTTTGGGGAGCTTACCCAACACGCTAACAAAATATTTTAATTATGAGGTAACAGTTACTTTAAATTCTGAATGTGTAATGTGCCATATATTTCTTTAATGTATTAAAATTTTAAAATAATTTTTATTAAATTTTTTTAGTTAAAATAGTCTTTTACGTTGAAAAGTTTTGTTAATATCATATTAGTCTCTTAATGTATATACTTATTGTCACATCAATTCTATAAATATTTATTTATTATTATATCAGTCCTTATACTAATTTTTTTTTTAGAATATCAATCCCTATAGTAATGTTTATTGTCATTATTATGAGAGTATTTAAGTCATGAACTATTTTGATTAATAAAATACACAAACAACAACTATTTTAAAATTTCAATATATTAAAGAAATATTGTAACTATTTGTTACACATTCAAAAATTAAAATGACTATTATTCTATTTAATTATCTTTACTACTCCCTCCGTCCAGAAGTAGATGACCCAACTTACTTATGTTATTTAAGATATTTAAGCTCAAAATTATGCATTGTCATGCGTAATAAGGTTAACTGTGTCAAGTATTATAGGATGGTGGAGTGTTTATCTTCAAACTCACAAATTGATTATTTAAATAATTTATGCTTTTCAAATGTACAGTCTCTACCTTTGGACAAAACAAAAACCTCTACTCAAATAGATACTAGTGACTTGACAAAGCAAAACCTCTACTCAAGTATGTACAGTACAGAACTATAATTTCATAGGCTAAATGATGAAATAAGTTATACAAGTATTAAGTAGGAGTAATATTGAGATTCCTTTATTAGACTTGTCAAGTCAGTAAATCTGTGTAATGTTCCAGGAACATGCTAGTAATAGTATGGAAAACGATGCTTTGAGACACTTATACACGTTAACGAAAATTTAATTTTCTGTCATACGGGTAGCACTTTGGTGACATTAATGTCACCGTGCCATTAAATCTAGGCCACACATCTTTGGTGCCATAGCATCTGGGCCACACAACACATCTATCTTGGTCACACAAACATCTTTGTGTGACCCAGATTTAATGTCACGTACTCAATGTTCCATACTACCAAGGGAGCAAGATAGTTTTTGGTGTTTTTTTTAGGGACTTATGTTCCAATGAAGTTAACCTCATAACTTATATAAAGCTTATACAAGTCCTCAAAACCCTAAATTGGTTGGTTTTAGCAGATATTTTGTCAAATTGGTCTGCTAAAACATGTTTGGAACTTCTCTTATAGGCTTTCCTCAAGACTGGTCATTGTATATCATTTTGATTTTGATGTTGATTTTGATCAATACATGCACATTATTATCCTACTATCCTAGCAGGTTAGACACCTCAATTCCTTTTATCATTTGAAGCTTTTGAAACCATGCAGGTCCTTAACTGTATGTAATTGTTTGGTCGCACAAAAACATGAAATTTACTTTGAAATAACTCTAAAGTGTGAAGAATTCTGGTGTGGTTAATTTTGATTCCTAGATTACTTCATGAGCTTCTTGCACATATGAATAATTTATTTAATTTTCTTCACGAAAAAACTTGTGTTCGAGTCCTCTTCATCTAATTTATGTCATTTTAGCATTGGAGAATTTCAATTTAGTTATTCTTTTCCCAAGAGAGTGCTATCACTTAGGGGTTGGGGACTAGTGAATTTGTGAGTTCAAGTTTTTTAAGTAACTGATTTTGACATCTTTGTTCAGATGAATTCAGTAGGCATCCTTTGACTCTTTACATTTTTCTTCTAAATGGTCACAAGTCACAACAAAACAACTAATTTAATTGTATGAGGTATTTGAATAGAGTAATGATATTTTGACATTCATTTGATGACAACTTTGTTGACAATCTTGTTTTTCTCACTTCTTATTGGTCAAAAACAATGGAGAGAGAAAAAGGAAGAGAGAGGATAACAACATCATGTGAGTATGAGAGAGAAAGTTGTCCAAAAGTTGTCAAAAAGTAGTTGTCAAAATATCATTTCTCATTTGAATATCACTGCATTATACATTATTTTTTATTGCTTTTTTATTAGATCTGACCACACAACACACTTCTTTATCTGTGGTATTTACTAACTTGTTTTTCGTTTTCTTTTTAATTTGTTAAATTTTGTACAGCTATCTCTACTATGTAATAACTTGATGAACATTTTGATCGAAACTTTTGAAGATTTGATGACGTTGTCGATGATCACTGGGGTGTGTGCTTCGATTGGTTCATCAGCATTGATATTTTACTTATTTCAGCCACCGTAATTTCCTTGATGAATCAGGTGAGAGGGACAAAGTCTATATATATATAAACATAACTTTGTTTTTTTTGAGGTAACTTTGTTTTTATTTATTTAAAGCTTAAGCATGCAAATTGTCACGTAAATAATAAGAATTTTGGTTTTAATCTTTATAATTTATTTCGATCTATGCCATTATACCTCTTTGTGATTTTGGTTTTTGTTATTTTGTATAGCTTAAATGCAATTTTGATCCATTTTATTATAAATTTGTTAACTTTTGATACCCCGTCTCTTTTAAAACCAACTTTTTGATCCCTATATTTTGAAAGTCAAAGAAATTTTTTGGTCCCCCTCCTTTTTGGATGATTTGGCATTACTTACATGAGACATCATCGAACATCACATTTCCATATCATTTAAATTAAAATACATATTAAAATTATCTTAATTAGAATTTATAGCAAAATTTGAAGGAAAAAAAAATGTTTATATAATTAAAGAACCCTAACTTCGCAAAATCCTCAATTTGATTTTTCTCATGAGAAATCATGGTCATCTATACAAAGAGAGGAAAAAGCTACAACTTATTGTTATGTTACACTACCATTGAAATCTAAGAATCTCAAAACAAACCCATCTAAGTTATACTATAAACACTCAACGGTGGTGGCATTTAGCATGCACAAGCAAAAGATTTGTGCACGATGCACAAGGGAGGAATTTTTGGACAGCTGGCGGTAAAAAGTGTTTTTTTACCTGCTGGAATATTTTAATGAAACATATTATATTGTAAATTATTTCATTTATTGTTTCTGCTGCACACCCCCTAAAAAACCACCACTTATCAACAATTACGTGTATACCCCTTACTAAAATTGAAATATGGAGAGTAGTAATTCAGATTTTCCTTATCTTCACACGTGAAACACCACTAAATCTCATTTTGAGCTTTGTTTCCCTTCTCCTTCATGCTTAACATTCTTCTTCATCTCCATAGCCAAGGAAAAGATTTGTGCACCATTCAAAAGTTGTGCAAATATGACCCTAAATTAAATCTGGACCGTTCATATATTATTATTTTAATGCCGATGGTTGAGATTTGTTTGGATAGAGGAGTGGGTGAGCTGCTGCCTCAAAGGGAGTGAGGGCATGTGGGTCCCACGCGGGACCCACCCCTTTGATTAAATCAGAATATTTTATTGCATTTTTTTGGTAGATTTTGTATTGGGCTTGGGCTTAGCATGTAGAGTAAAATTTTGTTTATGGGCTGCCAAATTTAATTTTCTTGGCCCGAAAAAAAGAAAATATTTTTTCCCTGCATAATTTTATTTATTTTTTGACCGAAAACTGCATTTAATTTAATATGGAAATATCTGAAAAAGAATTAAAAAGTAGTAGAAGTTGTTTTAGTAAATTGAACGGTTGTAATTGGATTTTAATTTTTTTGCAAAAATTAGAAGATGAATAAATTGTGTGTAATATTTGGGTAGTAAAATTGTTATGGAAAAATTAGAAGATGAATAAATTTTGTGTATAAATATGAGAAATTGGTTGAATGATGAATGTATAAATATAAAATATAAAATATGTTTTGTTGTTATAATATAATATTAATAATGTTTATTTATATTGTAAGTCAATGATGAATGATTGAATTATGAGAAATTATGCTATCAGAAATTTTCATAAATGTTTAGTTTAATTGATTAATTTTAGTTTGCTGGTGAGATGGTTGCATTGTAGACTCATACCTTGGATTCACTAAAGTATTATTAATTGTACAGTTAATAGAAGGAAACTACGTAAAAATAAAATATATTAATAATATTAAGATGTAACATTGAATTAACAAATAATTAGATTTTATTTTATTTGAAAAATAATATTTTTGTATGTTATCGAAAGAAATAATAGTTGACAATTTTTTTAAAAAAAAAAAAGAGATAATAGAAAACAATGTCAGGTGCGCACGATCGTGCTTTCATTTGACACGGTCGTGCTGAAACTCACTGGAGTTGGCTTTGAAAATGTAGTTGCAGGTTTGCACGCCCGTGCGTTAACTAGGCACGGTCGTGCTTTTGTTAACTGGTTGTTGCTTTGAAATTGTTATGGGACATGCACACGACCGTGCGTGTATTTTGCCTGGTCGTGTGTGACAGTCAGAGAGTGGCTGGTGTGTTGTCTGCAATAGGTGCACGGCCGTGCGTGAATTTGACACGGTCATGTGTGTGTCATTAGTAAAAAAAATGTACACAACATACCAGAGCATGCCAATTACTAGCACGAGCCATGTATTTTGTTAACATGCAAACAAGTTCAGAGCTAATATAATTTACAACATAATTATTTGGATCCATTGTTCATACCTGATCCTAACAAAGTTTGTAATGCTCTTAAAAGAGGACTTTCAAAGTGCAACCAAAACAAAGCATTAAAGTTGAATAGGTGTGCCTTGATTACTGTGGACCGACTGGAGGATATTGGATGTTGAGGTGTTGCATCGTTGCTACAAGCATTTGTTTGACGAGTGCAAGATCCTCATTTGTCTTGTCAACGTTCGCCTCCATCCTTTCGTTGTCTTGCATTCCTTCCATAGGTTGTTGATTCTCCTGGTAATCACCCATTTCTTCATCTTTGCCGGGCTGCTCTTTAGGTACCCGTGAATCTAAATTAGTATAAAGCCAATTTGCTGGAATTGTTGTGTCCGTTCTCGATGGATCTGGCAACAAAATTGAATCTTCGTCGAATATCAACAATCTAAAATTCCTGTTGTTCCCATCTAGATCCCTAACCATATGAATTTGTTTACAGAAATCAAGATCAATGGTATAGTTCCCCTCAATGTCAATTTCTTTAGCTGCACTTCTCGCTCCCAGCTTCCAAGCAATGAAACTAACCAATCCCCCCGCCACTATCTGACCTTTGGGTTGAGCCGCCACATATGCCAAATGGTTTAAAAGGTAGTAGCCAGTGTTTACAGGACATTTCTTAACCATAGCCCATAAAAGGAATAGCTCATCAGTCCTCACCGTTGCAGTTTTCGGCAGACCAAAAATGGTGCAGGCCATAACTCTATATAAGTATCGGAAAACAGGGTTATGTATCATACTAGTCTTGGAAGTTTTAGATTCATAATGGTTCCGCCCAGTTATTTTAAACCAAAACTCCTGTTGGTCATAATCTTGAGGCCTAGTATCATGCTTACGAGATACATGAATGATCCCCGTGCTTGCGAAGCCCATTATGTCACAAAATTCATTAAGGGGCATGTTATATTCTATGTTACCCAAACTAAATGAAACGATGTGGTTTGGGTGTGTGGCATTTTCTATATCATGAACAAAACAGATGGTACTCAAAAATTCAAGTGTACTAGTTTCGAAGGTGAAGTGTTTTTCTCCTACGGGATACCTATTGCCCTTAAAGCTTCTGAATCGGGATACCTATTGGGTGTAATGTCTCTGTTCAAAAGCATTTTATATCTTACCTTTTCAGATTTGTTCAGAATAAGTCCCCTCTCATTAAGTTTACCTTGTTTCCTCGTTCCGCAAGAAGTGCTGCCAACATGAACACCCTTTTCCTTATAAGTCATTTTTCAAAATTTCTCTTCCTGTCGCAAACAAAAAAAACCCAATTTACTAAATTAATTCTAAGGAGAAACCTCTACCACATTCACAATTTCTCACTTACATTAATTGTACAGATATAGCAGTATTAGTAACAACAATCAAAAAGCCCTTTTTCTTTTGACTATGGTTAAGGTTATGGGTACATTTACATACAAACACAAGATTCATAAGAAACTCAAAAAACCAAATAGTAGTATTTAACATTTTCTGATAACAAATAATCAGAAGCCCCATTTCCATATAACAAACAAACATGAGTAACAAAACCTACCAATCAGAAACTCATTCCTGAGAAGAAGAAGAACGAAAACAAAAACAACCTAACAATCTCTATCAATGTAGTATTTTAGCATTTAACAATTTCAACATACAATTAAAACAACGAATGACATGAAATTAAGTAAAAGAAAATAATGAAATGGAGGTTAATTACCTAATACCCAATGTCAGGTTCTGGCGCGTATGAATGAAGGAAGAAGAAGAAGGAAGTAGAAGAAGAAGATGGAGGTAGAAGAAACAAGGAAATACGTGAGTGAGATTTGGAGAGATGAAGAATTTTGTGTTGTTGAGAAATCATTAATAAGACAATGATTAAAACATAAATGATTATATTAAATGATTAAAACATAAATGATTATATTAAATGATTAAAACATAAAACATAAAGTATAATATAAATTGGGGTAATATTTGGATTAAATAGGATACTCCATAAATTTAAAAAATGTTACTGCATAAATTTAAGGGTTAAATATGGTTTTGGTCCCTATAAATATACTAACTTTTCGTTTTAGTCCCTCTAAAATTTTCCTTCAACTTTTAATCGCTATAAAATTTCCAGTCACCACTTTTAGTCCCTATGCTTAAGTTATTTTTTGTATTATTTTAATGAAATTGTGCATAAATGTGTAGATTATTGTAAAACAAATTCAAAAAAAAAAGTTAGTATTTTTTAACAAAACACAAATTTAATATGAATTTATTTTTAATCGTGAAAAATGTAAATATTCATATTAAATTCATGTTTGGTTAAAAAAAATCTAATTTTTTAGGGAGAGATTCTTATAATATTATGAATTTTTTGCAAAATTTTATTCAAAAATATGAATTCTACATAAGAGGGACCAAAAGTAGTGATTGAAAATTTTATCGGGACTAAAAATTGAAGGACAATTTTAGAGGGACTAAAATGAAAAATTGATATATTTATATGGACAAAAAACATATTTAACCCTAAATTTAAAGATTGAAATGTGTGAAAAAAAATTAAGATCACATATGTTTTTGGTCCCTATAAATATAGTCACTATTCTCTGTAGTAGTTTAGGTCAAAGATTATTGTCATTAGGGTTAGAGTTGTAAGTGGTTTCATTAGGCGGTGAACTATTTTTACATTCGTCCAAATAGTTTCAACACAAGATTCCTTTAGTTATGGTAAGAATTTTGATTTTGATTAATCTGTCATCCAAGTAATCTGGCGCCAAGATTCTTTCAGTTAGGGTAAGAGTTGTGAGTTTGATCAATCGTTTTGACTACTCGGAAGTAGTTTAGGTCAAAGAATCTTGTCATTAGGGTTATGGTTTCATTAGGGTAAGAGGTGTAAGCTTGGTTAGTCGATAACAAGAGTTTGATTAGTCATTGAACATTCATCCAAATACTCTGTCTCAAAGATTCTTTTAGTTAGGGTAAGACTTGTGAGTTTGATCAGTCGTTTTGACATATCGGAATTAGTTTAGGTCGAAGAATCTTGTCATTAGGGTTATAGTTTTCATTAGGGTGAGAGTTGTAAGCTTGGTTAGTCGATAACAGGAGTTTAATTAGTCATTGAACGTTCATCCAAGTACTTTGTCTCCAAGATTCTTTCAATTAGGGTAAGACTTGTGAGTTTGATCAGTCGTTTTGACATATCGGAATTAGTTTATGTCGAAGAATCTTGTCATTAGGGTTATAGTTTTCATTAGGGTGAGAGTTGTAAGTTTGGTTAGTCAATAACAAGAGTTTAATTAGTCATTGAATGTTCATCCAAGTACTCTGTCTCCAAGATTCTTTAAATTAGGGTAAGACTTGTGAGTTTGATCAGTCGTTTTGACATATCAGAATTAGTTTAGGTCGAAGAATTAATAAAACGATAATTATAAACTAGCTTAAAATAAAAGCATGACATACATCATAATTATTATGGGTAAACTTAAATCTAATCGTTGTACCAGTTTAAAAATGATTATTTCGACAAAATTTATTCCACTTTGGTCCGATTTTTGCAGTGCAGTTTGTACTGTAGTTTCCGTCACTATTTAAAATGATATTGAAAAGCTGATGATCTCCATTATCTTCACATAACATTAAAGTTTGACATATATTATGTTGGAGGTATTGACCAAAATCCAAAGGTAATTTCTGCATAAGAACATTAAAAACAAATACATTAATATATTAATAAAAGAATATGTAATAGTTGTTACCAATATTTAATATTTTCAAGCAAGTATAGTTGACTTAACCAGCTTGTTTCTTGTTAATAGACCCTCCCGTAATTGAATATCAAAAAACTTAGTTTCATTTCGCTTCAAACTTCTACTGTGAAAGGCAGACAGTTGGCTGAAGAAATTGACTTGACGAAAATCTTGGACTTTGAATAAATTCATTCCATAATAAGCAAACATTACCTCCACGTTGGTTGGGAAATTGTGGTATTGTTTTAGTGTATTCCAACCATTGGTTATAGTTGGATTAAAGAAGTTTTTTGTTAACTTAAGCGTTACAATATTTCCATAAGGTGAAACAACGTTCCACTCGTCAACAAAATCAACAGTGTATTTCTCGACAAAACTCGAATCAACTTCAACACGTGCCTGAAAAAGAAATATATAACAAAAATATTAGAAACAAAAATATAAGGAAGAAGATAAGAGCTGAAGCCGAAATAAATTTTCATATGTTGGTGAAATAGAGAGAGAAAAATAGACCTTAAAGGATAATTTGACTGCAGAAAAGAATTCAATTGGGGAATCTGGAATCATAACATGTATATGGGTGTGTATATGGGTGAGAGCCATAGTGGAACACTTGGTTTTTTTTAAGGAATGGAAGAAAGAGTTGAGTAGTGGTATACTCAAGTGTAACAATGTGAATGTATTTATAGTAAAAGGCAATTGAAATTAATTTCTAAACCATATATATAAAAAAAAAGGTTGAGTGAGGGAGCATCCAATGTATGGAATCTCTGCTATGGCAGTTGAAATGTGCATGGTGTAGGAAAAGCATTCAAAGGCAAATGTATGTGCCATCCAATTATTAATGGGCTTTAATCTATAGCTATTATAATCAAATCTAGTTTAAAAAATAAAAAAAAATAATAATATATAGCTATTGTAGTACTTTGAACAATGTAAGAATCTTAACTTTAATATCATTGGAAGTAGCATGCCTGTATCAGACATTGTTGTTTTGCATTTTTAAAATTTGCATTTTTAAAATATGGTATTGACCATGTCATAGAATTTAGAATGCATCCAGTACTCATAAGCACGACCGTGTCAATATACAACACGACCGTGCCTTCCATAATATTTAAATTTACTCTAAGTGCAAGTACAACTAAGCACGACCATGTCATATATACACACGGTCGTGCTCGAAAATGTCATAGAATTAAAATTGCATCCAGTACTTATAAGCACGACCTAAACTTCCATTAACCTCCATCAACTTCTCTCCCAACCCAACCCCCATATAAACTTCTCCAATCTTCCCCAAATCTTAACAAAAACAACAACAGCCCACAAGTATAACACATTCCATCCAAACCAAAATCAAAAATCATCCAATCATCAAATAAATTCCCAATTTCGTGTACCCTCAAAACCAAACTCAAGACCAACAAAATGCAAGATTAAACATGACTCAAACACAAATCCTCATCCCCAAACTCTAAACCCGACATAAATTTAACCTTTCACAACCAAAATCAAACTTAAAAAGCAAACTATTTCCAAAACCCCATTTTTTTCCTTTCGTGAAATGCAAAAATGACGAACAAGAGAAAGGATGTTGTTGATGATGGTTCATCTGATGCCAAGAGGAAAAAGGTTGCTGATGATGCTAGCTCTTCTAATGGCAAGAAAAAGAAGGGTAAGGCTAATGAACTAGGAATTATCCTAAAGAAATCGGCTGAAAGGGAAAGGTTCGACAAACTTGCTGGAAGAGGAATCGCAGTGAACAGGTATCCCTATAAAACTACGTTAAATGCATTAAGTATTAGAGAAAATGTTAGAATTCTGGTTGGTAACATAGGATGGGAGAGATGTTTAGGACATGCATACTCCACATATACATACCTTACCCTAGAATTCCTTAGTACCCTGTGTTTTATCAAAGATAAATATAATGTCGATGACCCACAATACAATGTCATTTAGCCTGGATAACAGATACTTTAGCATGTCACAAACCGAGTTTTATGAGCGGATGGGTTTCGCAAGCACGAGACTCATCCAAGATTCTCGTAACCCGAATACTAAGCCTGAGAATTATGATCTTGATGAGTTTTGGCGTCAAATATCTGGGAGGAGGAAATTTGTTGCTAAATCTGCTAAGGCTAGTTGGATCCACAACCCTGTTTTCCGCTACATTCATAGGGTTATGGCTTGCAGCATCTTCGGTTGGAAGGAAACAGGGACGATTAGAACTGATGAACTTTTCATGTTATGGGTTATGGTAAATAAGTGTCAAGTAAACACATGATACTATCTTTTAAGCCATATGGCATCTATTGCGACATAGGACACTAGGAAGATTGTGGTCGGGGAGCCAATAGATTACATTGCCAAGAAGTTAGGAATAAAATTTTATTCTGATCAACCTCCAATTTCGGATTACAAGGGAATTGATATTGATACACTAATTCAAATGAAAATGATTAAGCATGTAAGTGGGGGGAAGAGAGAAAAATTTCAATTGAGGGTTGGCAACCAAGACTCATTTATATTGCCAAATCCTGATAGGACTGACACATCAATTGCAGAAAATTGGATTTATTCTGATTTTGGTCCACATGTTCCTGAAGAGCAGCATGATGAAGATGACGTACCGCCTGATGACCAGGTGGAACATCAAGCACTCCCAGAGGTTCAAGATGAGCAGGAATGGCGTGCAAGGATAGAGGATGAGGTTTGAGGGACAAGGTCCGATTTTCAACATATAAGGCTGGACCAACAAAGGCAGGTTCAAGATGAGCAGGAATGGCGTGCAAGGATGATGGCTGAGGTCGAAGGTGCAAGGTGTGATGTTCAACAGATGAGGCAGGACCAGCGAAGGCAAGGACATATTCTCGACCTAATGATGCAGCACCTTAACATTGAATATCAACCTCCCGGTGGATTCTAATGTTGGGCATTTGTGTTCGTGACTTACGGAGAAGGGGGGATAGGTTTTTTGCTTGCTAATGCTTCTTGGATGCTTTCAAATGCTTCTTTTATTTATTTTATCTTCTAGTCTAGATCTGTTATGTTGGGTTCTCTTTGAATTTTGTATAAGTTTCTTTCAACATGCACTGTGAACAATTCTATTGCAATATTAATTGTGTTCAGTTTAAGTTTGTTTAAGTTCATATATAAATCTTTGTCGGTGTCATAATCTATAATTGTGTTCAGTTTGTATTGTAAACGATTCCTAATTGTTTGTGGTATCAGATGGAAGTAGAAATGAATCATTTACATGTGTGATAAGGTAATACAATTTGAGCATGTTGTAGTTACAAATTTGTCATATTCCTCTACCACGACTGTGCCAAATTTACACACGATCGTGTTTATCAGATTCAAATATATAATTGATAACCAGTCAGTAATGACACAACCGTGCCAATGATTAACACGGTCGTGCTTGTTTATCAGCTATAAGTTAAATTAGCATCAGTACTCATGTGCACTCCCGTGCTCAACTTACACACGGGCGTTCGTTCTATTCCCATTTTGTATCAAGTTATAACATAGTTTTTTGACACGACCGTGTCATCTGTCAACACGACTGTGCTAAGTAGGAATGTCAACATCATAGTTATGCACGCTTGTGTCATTTATGTGCAAGGTCGTGCTCATAACCCAGTAAACATATTTACTAGTCATTGCTTAACAATAGAGGTGGCGCATGCAATTAGACATATCCCAACCAACAATGTATTACACAAATCTTTTAATATTCACGAAATACTTTGACTTCGTGTACATATTAAACAATCCACAACAAATTAAACAAGTTCCAACAACATAATCTCAAATTTAATACAAATGCTTAAGTTCACACCTAAACACACGAAAAACAACAAACAATTTAAACAAACGACATGTCACAAACATCTTCGTCAAAGGGTCATCATACACCATTGTCCGGTTCATCCATTAGGAACATCTTTAATGCAACAACATACTTCACAATTCATCGTGCTCCTCCAATCTTCAATTTTAATTAAACTCCTACATTGTTCGAACAATAATAAATTATTTACAATATTCACTCTAATATGAGCATTTAAATTTTAAACAATAGAAACTTCAAACATTTGATAATAACGGCTTCAGACTTACCATGGGTGTGTTCCAATCTTCCGAGTCTTCATCATACCCTTGATCATGAATGGAATTTGTTGAATGATTTTGTGATTGTACATTAAAGTCTTCTCGTAAACGACAAGATTGTCGGTTGTGACCCTTAACTCCACATATTCCACAAATAGGCGAACTCCACTTTTTTTTTCCACTTGCATTACGAGATGATGACGCAGCTGCTGCTCCACCTATTTTCCTAAGCCGTTGCGGATTACCTAAACTTTTTCCTCTCACTGAACCGAACACAGACAATTCATCAACTTCACCCCTGCTTAATGATTCCAATGTTTCAGTGTGATTTTCAACCATTTCCATTGTTTTGTGTATATATTAAGGATCTCCACACTTCAACATAGCATTGGCCATCCTCTTACAACGCTCCACAAACATCACATACGTAGTTACAAATGCAGGATCACGGTGACTTGAACTATTACGATTTTCGGCATTGATTCCATCTTTAGCACGTTTTGTCCATCGTTCCATCACAAGACATTTTGACATTTCAACAATGTTCAAATACACTAGAACACGTAAGATATGTTCACAAGGAATACCAAATGTCTCCAATCTTTTGCAACAACATTTAAATTTCAACCGTTCTTCACAAAATGTCACAATCCAATGAATATCATTTCTAGGGTATTTGAAAACATTATAAGTAAAAATGGAACCACTGCGCACATCAAATTCGACTTTGCACCAACTAGATCTCTCCAATACCAGCCTAAACTGCTTAAACAATGACCTTGTATAAATTTTTGAAGCTAACTTCTCTAAACTTTTGTGCTGAGTTTGCAAAATTGTTTCACCAAAAGAAGATGCATAATCCGCCTCAATTTCTCTGTATCTAACATAATTCAGCCACCGCAGAAAATGTTGTAAAAAATCCACCAAATTTGACAAGACAGTAACATATTTTCCAAATTCAGAATGAAGACCTTCACACCTTGAGGTTGTTCTGAAACCAGCATAAAATCTACCACGGATATGGGCAGTTGACCATTGCTCCCGCTTCTCATACAACTCATGAATCCACTTATTATTTTCCAACCCAAACTCTCCAATCAACTCCACCCACATACTTTCAAACTCTTCGATATCAAAATCACCAAACATACACCGTTTGAACTTCGGGACAAATTTTGGATTTTTGATATTGCTCGTTGCATTTCTTGCCAAGTGTCAGGCACACAAACGGTGATAAGCATTTGGAAATACTCTTCTAATTGCATTTCTCATTGATAGATCTCCGTCAGTTATAACTGACACAGGTGCCTTCCCGTCCATTGCCTCAAGAATTTGTCACAACAGCCACACGTAAGTGTCCTAAGTTTCATCACCAACAATCACACTACCAAATATGACACTTTGATTTTGATGGTTCACACCGGAAAAAATAACTAACGGTGTGTTGTACTTAATTTTCCGATAGATAGCATCAAATGCCAAAACATCTTTAAACACCGAGTAGTCCATATGGCTAACCCCATCACACCTAAATAAATGTCGAAGTGTTTGATCCTCTTTAACTGTGTGCCTCCAAAACATCATATCATCTGTACTACACAACCCCTTAAGGAAATCAATTGCATCCTCTGCATATGTACTCTTCCTTTCACTATTTTTGAATTGCTCGTTGTACATGTCTCTTCTTGTATATCCAAGATTTTTAAATCCACCAGCTTGTGAAGCAAAAAAACCATAGATGCGTGACATAGTAATGCCATCTTTCCTCATTGTTTTCATTTGGTATTTGTTATAATCGCTCATCTTCCTATGTGCAGGTAGCATTCCCTCATACTTCCCATCCAAAAAGGTGTGATTATGAATATCCTCAAACAATTTTATGTACCACCGACCGCTACCATCGTCAACGTGTACTTGGATTATTGCCTTACAACCACACCTACTAGTTGGCTTGTGCTCTCTTTTTCTATCAGCATTACCTGCAACCCTGAGACCTTCTCTATGACAAACAAAGGTTTGTTGAACAACATCGCTATCATTATTCTTAACAACACTGCTTCTTCTACCAGCAAATCCCTGTACACAACCGTATAAATTGTAAAACTTGAATGCAACTACACTATCCGGAAAATGGTACCTCATGATTTCATCTGACCCTATTTGCTTATAATTAATTCGCTCAAGGTCAGCCATGCAATCAACCGCCGTTTCATCGTCAAAGTTGCACTCATACAACGAAGTGTAGATGTCTTTGACATCTTCATCCGAGGAACATACATCACTCTCCGAACAAAAGCCATTGTCCATGTCCTGTGCAATAAAAAAATGCTAAATAACTTAGTAATTTACAATCCTCGGACCATAATTACCCTACGGTTTTTGCTAACTTCAAAAATAATTTACACAATAATGTAATCACATCAACATACCTCTACCTCTGAACCTTCCCCAGTAAGGTTGCATCCCCCAGTTATGTCGCTTAATTAGGAATTTCAAAAATTTATAGAATTTCATGAATATCCATCTTCCTGTTCATACGACATATATGCTTCCTTTATATGAAGTGTACATGAAGATGGATATTCATGAAATTCTAGAAATTTTTGAAATTCCTAATGTAAGCGACATAACTGGGGGATGCAACCTTACTGGGGAAGGTTCAGAGGTAGAGGTATGTTGATGTGATTACATTATTTTGTAAATTATTTTTGAAGTTAGCGAAAACCGTAGGGTAATTATGGTCCGAGGATTGTAAATTACTAAGTTATTTAGCATTTTTTATTGTATAGGACATAGACAATAGCTCTTGTTCGGAGAGTGATGTATGTTCCTCGGATGAAGATGTCGAAGACATCTACACTTCGTTGTATGGGTGCAACTTTGACGATGAAACGGTGGTTGATTGCATGGCTGGCCTTGAGAGATTAATTAAAAGGAAATAGGGTCAAATGAAATCATGAGGTACCATTTTCCGGATCGTGTAGTTGCATTCAAGTTTTACAATTTGTACGGTTGTATACGGGGATTTGCTGGTAGAAGAAGTCGTGTTGCTAAGAACAAGGATGGCGATGTTGTTCAACAAACCTTTGTTTATCATAGAGAAGGTCTCAGGGTTGCAGTTAATGCTGATAGAAAAAGAGAGCACAAGCCAACTAGTAGGTGTGGTTGTATGGCAAAAAATCAAGTACACGTTGACGATAGTAGCAGTCGATGGTACATAAAATTGTTTGACGATATTCATAATCACACCTTTTTGGATGGGAAGTATGAGGGAATGCTACTTGCACATAGGAAGATGAGCGATTATGATAAATACCAAATGAAAACAATGAGGAAAGCTGGCATTACTACGTCACGCATCTTTTGTTTTTTTTGCTTCATAGGCTGGTGGATTTAAAAATCTTGGATATACAAGAAGAGACATGTACAACGAGCAATTCAAGAACAGTGAGAGGAAGAGTATAGATGCAGATGATGCAATTGATTTCCTTAAGAGGTTGTGTAGTACGGATGATATGATGTTTTGGAGGCACGCAGTTAAAGAGGATGGAACATTTCAACATTTATTTTGGTGTGATGGGGTTAGCCGTATGGACTACTCGATGTTTGGAGATGTTTTGGCATTTGATGCTACCTATCGGAAAATTAAGCACAACACACCGTTAGTTATTTTTTCCGGTGTGAACCATCATAATCAAAGTGTCATATTTGGTAGTGCGATTCTTGGTGATGACACTGAGGACACTTACGTGTGGCTGCTGCGACAATTTCTTGAGGCAATGGACGCGAAGGCACCTGTGTCAGTTATAACTGACGGAGATCTGTCAATGAGAAATGCAATTACAAGAGTATTTCCAAATGCTCATCACCGTTGTGTGCCTGGAACTTGACAAGAAATGCAACGAGCAATATCACAAATCCAAAATTTGTTCTGAAGTTCAAACGGTGTATGTTTGGTGATTTTGATATCGAAGAGTTTGAAAGTATGTGGGTGGAGTTGATTGCAGAGTTTGGGTTGGAAAATAATAATTGGATTCATGAGCTGTATGAGAAGCGGGAGCAATGGTCAACTGCCCATATCCGTGGTAGATTTTATGTTGGTTTCAGAACAACCTCAAGGTGTGAAGGTCTTCATTCTGAATTTGGAAAATATGTTACTGTCTTGTCAAATTTGGTAGATTTTTTACAACATTTTTTGGGGTGGCTGAATTATGTTAGATACAGAGAAATTGAGGCGGATTATGCATCTTCTTTTGGTGAAACAGTTTTGCAAACTCAGCACAAAAGTTTAGAGAATTCAGCTTCAAAAACTTATACAAGGTCAGTGTTTAAGCAGTTTAGGCCGGTATTGGAGATATCTAGTCGGTGCAAAGTCGAATTTGATGTGCGCAGTGGTTCCATTTTTACTTATAATGTTTTCAAATACCCTAGAAATGATATTCATTGGATCGCGACATTTTGTGAAGAACGGTTGAAATTTAAATGTTGTTGCAAAAGATTGGAGACATTTGGTATTCCTTGTGAACATATCTTACGTGTTCTAGTGTATTTGAACATTGTTGAAATGCCAAAATGTCTTGTGATGGAACGATGGACAAAACGTGCTAAAGATGGAATCAATACCGAAAATCGTAATAGTTCAAGTCACCGTGATCCTGCATTTGTAACTACGTATGTGATGTTTGTGGAGCGTTGTAAGAGGATGGCCAATGCTATGTTGAAGTGTGGAGATCCTTAATATATACACAAAACCATGGAAATGGTTGAAAATCACACTGAAACATTGGAATCATTAAGTAGGGGTGAAGTTGATGAATTTCCTGTGTTAGGTTCAGTGAGAGGAAAAAGTTTAGGTAATCCGCAACGGCTTAAGAAAATAGGTGGAGCAGCAGCTGCGTCGTCATCTCGTAATGCAAGTGGAAAAAAAAAAAGCAGAGTTCGCCTAAATGTGGAATATGTGGAGTTAAGGGTCACAACCGACAATCTTGTCGTTTACGAGAAGACTTTAATGTACAATCACAAAATCATTCAACAAATTCCAATCATGATCAAGGGTATGATGAAGACTCGGAAGATTAGAACACACCCATGGTAAGTCTGAAGCCGTTATTATCAAATGTTTGAAGTTTCTATTGTTTAAAACTTAAATGCTCATATTAGAGTGAATATTGTAAATAATTTATTATTGTTCGAACAATGTAGGAGTTTAATTAAAATTGAAGATTGGAGGAGCACGATGAATTGTGAAGTATGTCGTTGCATTAAAGATGTTCCTAATGGATGAACCGGACAATGGTGTATGATGACACTTTGACGAAGATGTTTGTGACATGTCGTTTAATTAAATTGTTTGTTGTTTTGCGTGTGTTTAGGCATGAACTTAAGCATTTGTATTAAATTTGAGATTATGTTGTTGGAACGTGTTTAATTTGTTGTGGATTGTTTAATAAATACACGAAATTAATGTATTTCGTGAATATTGGAAAATTTGTGTAATACATTGTTGGTTGGGATATGTCTAATTGCCTGCGCCACCTCTATTGTTAAGCAATGACTAGTTAATATGTTTACTGGGTTATGAGCACGACCTTGCACACAAACGACACAGGCGTGCGTAACTATGATGTTGACATTCCTATTTAGCACAGTCGTGCTGAAAGATGACACGGTCGTGTCAAAATACTATGTTATAACTTGATACATAATGGGAATAGAACGAACGCCCGTGTGTAAGTTGAGCACGGGAGTGCACATGAGTACTGATGCTAATTTAACTTATAGCTGATAAACAAGCACGACCGTGTTAATCATTGGCACGGTTGTGTCATTACTGACTGGTTATCAATTATATATTTGAATCTGATAAACACGATCGTGTGTAAATTTGGCACGGTCGTGCTAGAGGAATATGACAAATTTGTAACTACAACATGCTCAAATTGTATTACCTTATCACACACGTAAATGATTCATTTCTACTTCCATCTTATACCACTAACAATGAGGAATCGTTTACAATACAAACTGAACACAATTATAGATTATGACACCGACAAAGATTTATATATGAACTTACACAAACTTAAACTGAACACAATTAATATTACAATAGAATTGTTCATAGTGCATGTTAAAAGAAACTTATACAAAATTCAAAGAGAACCCAATATAAGAGTTCTAGACTAGAAGATAAAATAAATAAAAGAAGCATTTGAAAGCATCCAAGAAGCATTAGCAAGCAAAAAAACTATCCCCCCTTCTCCGTAAGTCACGAACACAAATGCCCAACATTAGAATCCACCGGGAGGTTGATATTCAATGTTAAGGTGCTCCATCATTAGGTCGAGAATATGTGCTTGCCTTTGCTAGTCCTGCCTCATATGTTGAACATCAGACCTTGCACCTTCGACCTCATCCATCATCCTTGCACCCCATTCCTGCTCATCTTGAACCTGCCTTTGCTGCTCCAACCTCATATGTTGAAAATCGGACCTTGCCCCTTGAACCTCAGCCTCTATCCTTGCATGACATTCCTGCTCATCTTGAACCTCCGGGAATGGTTGATGTTCCACCTGGTCATCAGCCGGTACGTCATCTTCATCAAGCTGCTCTTCAGGAACTTGTGGACCTAAATCAGAATAAATCCAATTTTCTGCAATTGATGTGTCAGTCCTATCAGGATTTGGCAATATAAATGAGTCTTGGTTGCCAACCCTCAATTGAAATTTTTCTCTCTTCCCCCCACTTACATCCTTAATCATTTTCATTTGAATAAGTGTATCAATATCAATTCCCTTGTAATCCGGAATTTGAGGATGATAAGAATAAAATTTTATTCCTAACTTCTTGGCAATGTAATCTATCGGCTCCCCGACCACAATCTTACCAGTTTTCTGTGTCGCAACAGACGTCATATGGCTTAAAAGATAGTATCATGTGTTTACTTGGCACTTATTTACCATAGCCCATAACATGAAAAGTTCATCAGCCCTAACTATCCCTGTTTCCTTTCGACCGAAGATGCTACAAGCCCTAACCCTGTGAATGTAGCGGAAAACACGGTTGTGGATCCAACTAGCCTTAGCAGATTTAGCCACAAATTTCCTCCTCTCAGATATTTGACGCCAAAACTCATCAAGATCATAATTCTCAGGCTTAGTATTCGGGTTACGAGAATCTTGGATGAGTCTCGTGCTTGCGAAACCCATCCGCTCACAAAACTCAGTTAGTGACATGCTAAAGTCTCTGTTATCCATGCTAAATGACATTGTGTTATGGTTATCGACATTATATTTATCTTTGGTAAAACACAGGGTACTAAGGAATTCTAGGGTAAGGTATGTATATGTAGAGTATGCATGTCCTAAAAATCTCTCCCATCCTATGTTACCAACCAGAATTCTAACATTTTCTCTAATACCTAATGCATTTAACGTAGTTTTATAGGGATACATGTTCACTGCGATTCCTCTTCCAGCAAGTTTGTCGTACCTCTCCCTTTCAGCCGATTTCTTTAGGATAATTCCTAGTTCATTAGTCTTACCCTTCTTTTTCTTGCCATTAGAAGAGATAGCATCATCAGCAACCTTTTTCCTCTTGGCATCAGATGAACCATCATCAACAACATCCTTTCTCTTGTTCGTCATTTTTGCATTTCACGAAAGGAAAAAAATGGGGTTTTGGAAATAGTTTGCTTTTTAAGTTTGATTTTGGTTGGGAAAGGTTAAATTTATGTCCGGTTTAGAGTTTGGGGATGAGGATTTGTGTTTGAGTCATGTTTAATCTTGCATTTTGTTGGCCTTGAGTTAGGTTTTGAGGGTACACGAAATTGGGAATTTATTTGATGATTGGATGATTTTTGATTTTGGTTTGGATGGAATGTGTTATACTTGTGGGCTGTTGTTGTTTTTGTTAAGATTTGGGGAAGATTGGAGAAGTTTATATGGAGGTTGGGTTGGGAGAGAAGTTGATGGAGGTTAATGGAAGTTTAGGTTTTTAGAGAAGTTGATTGAGTGGTAGTGAGAATGGGGAACGGTTACCAACCTAATTGTGTTTAACATTTGTATGCTAGACGGACACGGCCGTGTTGTATATTGACACAGTCGTGCTTATAAGTACTGGATGCAATTTTAATTATATGACATTTTCGAGCACCACCGTGTGTATATATGACATGGTCGTGCTTAGTTGTATTGGCACTTAGAGTAATTTTAAATATTATGGAAGGCACGGTCGTGTTGTATATTGACACGGTCGTGCTTATGAGTACTGGATGCATTCTAAATTCTATGACATGGTCAATACCATATTTTAAAAATGCAAATTTTAAAAATGCAAAACAACAATGTCTGATACAGGCATGCCACTTCCAATGATATTAAAGTTAAGATTCTTACATTGTTCAAAGTACCACAATAGCTATATATATATATATATATATATATATATATATTTGTTTTTTTAAACTGGATTTGATTATAATAGCTATAGATTAAAGCCTATTAATGATTGGATGACACATACATTTGCCTTTGAATGCTTTTCCTACACCATACATATGTCTTTCGACTGCCATAGCAGAGATTCCATACATTAGATGCTCCCTCACTCAACCTTTTTTTTTTGTTTTATATATGGTTTAGAAATTAATTTCAGTTGCCTTCTATTATAAATATATTCACATTGTTACACTTGAGTATACCACTACTCAACTCTTTCTTCCATTCCTTAAAAAAAACCAAGTGTTCCACTATGGCTCTCACCCATATACACACTCATATACATGTTATGATTCCAGATTCCCCAATTGAATTCTTTTATGCAATCAAATTATCCTTTAAGGTCTATTTTTCTCCCTCTATTTTACCAACATACGAAAATTTATTTCGGCTTCAGCTCTTATCTTCTTCCTTATATTTTTGTTTCTAATATTTTTGTTATATATTTCTTTTTCAGGCACGTGTCGAAGTTGATCCGAGTTTTGTCGAGAAATACACTGTTGATTTTGTTGACGAGTGGAACATTATTTCACCTTATGGAAATATTGTAATGCTTGAGTTAACAAAAAACTTTTTTAATCCAACTATAACCGATGGTTGGAATACACTACAACAAGACCACAATTTCCCAACCAACGTGGAGGTAATGTTTGCTTATTATGGAATTAATTTATTCAAAGTTCAAGACTTTCGTCAAGTCAATTTCTTCAGCCAACTGTCTGTCTTTCACAGTAGAAGTTTGAAACGAAATGAAATTAAGTTTTTTGATATTCAATTACGGGAGGGTCTATCAACGAGAAACAAGCTGGTTAAGTCAACTATACTTGCTTAAAAATATTAAATAGGCTTAATAGCACTTTTGGCCCCTTATGTTTGCAAAAGTTGTGATTTTGGCCCCCTATGTTTAAAAACTACAAAACCGCCCCTTATGTTTTGGTTTCTTTGCACTTTTGGCCCCCAGGGTCAATTTTGACCTGGTCCACGCTGACATGGCACCCACATCACTTATGTGAGGGGCCAAAATCGTAACTTTTGCAAACATAGCGGGCCAAAAGTGCTATTAAGCCTATTTTTTATTTTTTTAATTCATTTTCCTTTTTTTCCATTTTTTTTGTTTTGAAAAATTTAAAAAAAAGAGGGAAAGATAATAAAAATTAAAAATAATGAAAAAAATACTGAAAAAATTTAAAAAAAATTGGAAAAATTAATAATTATGAAAACAAAAATCTGCAAAAAAAAAATTCGCATGACATGTGTGTATATACATACCACATCATTAAATCATTTTAATAATAAAAAATATTAAAATCTGAAAATCTTTTAAAAATAACAAAAAATCAGATTATTTTTTTAAAAAATAAAAGATTGATATTTTTAAAATTTTAAAAATAACAAAAAATTAGATTATTTTTTTCGAAAAATAAAAGAAAAAAAATCAGAAAAGACATTTTGATTTTTCTCGAAATTTAAAAAATTAGAAAAAGTTCGGATTTTTTTTAAATTTAGAAGATATTTAAAAATACTGGAATTTAATTTTCAAAATAAGAAAAAGTTCGGATTTTTTTTAAATTTAGAAGATATTTAAAAATACTGGAAAATATTTAAAATTTTAAAAATCTAGATATATATTTTTTAAAATCCAATTACAATATGAAAATTAAATTTTGAAAATCATATAATCTGAACAAAAAAAAATCAATTTTAGTTCAAAAGAGATTGGAAGAGTAACTTGAGGTACTCACTTTTTAAATTTTAATGTCTCTTAAATAAGACACTTTTTTAAATTTTACACGCATTAATAATTCTTTTTACAAAAATATTCCTATGTAATTCAAGCATATCAGATTTTTTTCCAAAATTTTTAATTAAACTAAAATCAATTTTTTTTCTTCAGATTATGTGATTTTTAAAATTTAATTTTTCTATTGTAATTGGATTTTAAAAAATATATATCCAGATTTTTAAAATTTTAAATATTTTCCAGTTTTTTTGTTTCGCAAAAAAATCTAAACTTTTTTATTTTGAAAATTAAATTCCAGTATTTTCAAATATTTTCTAAATTTCAAAAAAAAATCCTAATTTTTTCTAATTTTTTAAATTTCGAAAAAAAATCTAAATGTCTTTTCAGCTTTTTTCTTTTATTTATCGAAATAAATAATCTGATTTTTTGTTATTTTTAAAATTTTAAAAAAAATCAATCTTTTATTTTTTAAAAAAAATAATCTGATTTTTTGTTATTTTTAAAAGATTTTTTATTAATAAAATGATTTAATGATGTGGTATGTATATTAAAAAATAATCTGATTTAGATGGGATCAGGGGGGTTTTCGAAAGAATCTTCATATTTCAGGGTTGGAATCGAAAGAATCTTTTTTACAGGGGGAAAACCGGAACTCGCCTAAATTACAGGGGGTAAAGACATATTAACCCTTTTTTTTAATTTTTTCAAAACAAAAAAACGGAAAAAAAATGAATTAAAAAAAATAAAAAATAGGCTTAATAGCACTTTTGGCCCCTTATGTTTGCAAAAGTTGCGATTTTGGCCCCTCACATAAGTGATGTGGGTGCCATGTCAGCGTGGACCAGGTCAAAATTAACCATGGGGGCCAAAAGTGCAAAGAAACCAAAACATAAGGGGCGGTTTTGTAGTTTTTAAACATAGGGGGCCAAAATCGCAACTTTTGCAAACATAAGGGGCCAAAAGTGCTATTAAGCCTATTAAATATTGGTAACAACTATTACATATTCTTTTATTAATATATTAATGTATTTGTTTTTAATGTTCTTATGCAAATATTAAATTTGGACTTTGGTCAATACCTTCAACATAATATATGTCAAACTTTAATGTTATGTGAAGATAATGGAGATCATCAGCTTTTCAATATCATTTCAAATAGTGACGGAAACTACAATGCAAACTACACTGCAAAAATCGGACCAAAGTGGTATAAATTTTGTCGAAATAATCATTCTCAAACTGGTACAACGATTAGATTTAAGTTTACCCATAATAATTATGATGTATGTCATGTTTTTATTTTAAGCTAGTTTATAATTATCGTTTTATTAATTCTTCGACCTAAACTAATTCCGATATGTCAAAACGACTGATCAAACTCACAAGCCTTACCCTAATTGAAAGAATCTTGGAGAGAGAGTACTTGGATGAACGTTCAATGACTAATTAAACTCTTGTTATCGACTAACCAAACTTACAACTCTCACCCTAATGAAAACTATAACCCTAATGACAAGATTATTCGACCTAAACTAATTCCGATATGTCAAAACGACTGATCAAACTCACAAGTCTTACCCTAATTGAAAGAACCTTGGAGATAGAGTACTTGGATGAACGTTCAATGACTAATTAAACTCCTGTTATTGACTAACCAAGCTTACAACTCTCACCCTAATGAAAACTATAACCCTAATGACAAGATTCTTCGACCTAAACTAATTCCGATATGTCAAAACGACTGATCGAACTCACAAGTCTTACCCTAACTAAAAGAATCTTGGAGACAGAGTACTTGGATGAATGTTCAATGACTAATCAAACTCTTGTTATCAACTAACCAAGCTTACACCTCTTACCCTAATGAAACCATAACCCTAATGACAAGATTCTTTGACCTAAACTACTTCCGAGTAGTCAAAACGATTGATCAAACTCACAACTCTTACCCTAACTAAAAGAATCTTGGAGTCAGATTACATGGATGACAGGTTAATCAAAATCAAAATTCTTACCATAACTAAAGGAATCTTGTGTCGAAACTATTTGGACGAATGTAAAAATAGTTCACCGCCTAATGAAACCACTTACAACTCTTACCCTAATGACAATAATCTTTGACCTAAACTACTACAGAGAATAGTGACTATATTTATAGGGACCAAAAACAGATGTAATCTTAATTTTTTTTCACACATTTCAATATTTAAATATACCAATTTTACGTTTTAGTCCCTCTAAAATTGTCCTTCAATTTTTAGTCCCGATAAAATTTTCAATTATTACTTTTGGTCCCTCTTATGTAGAATTCATTTTTTTGAATATAATTTTGTAGAAAAATTCATAATATTATAAGAATATCTCCCTGAAAAATTAGATTTTTTTAACCAAACATGAATTTAATATGAATATTTACTTTTTTCACAGTTAAAAATAAATTCATTTTAAATTTGTGTTTTGTTAAAAAATACTAACTTTTTTTTGAATTTGTTTTACAATATTTTACACATTTATGCACAATTTCATTAAAAAATACAAAAAATAACTTAAGCATAGGGACTAAAAGTGGTGACTGGAAATTTTATAGCGATTAAAAATTGAAGGAAAATTTTAGAGGGACTAAAACGAAAAGTTGGTATATTTATAGGGACCAAAAACATATTGAACCGAACCAATTCGAATTTAGTTCAAAATTTGACTCAAAAATCAATCCGTTGAACTTGGTTCATGAAACTAATGAGCTGAACTTGATATGAAAATTAAGTTCGTTAACTAAATGAACTGAACTTAAGTTATAGATAGTTCGACTAGTTTGGTTCATAAGTTAACTCGATTATATAAATCATATATTTGATTTCATATATTTAAATAATTTTTAGTTAGTTTCTAAAACTTTTTATATTTTATATTTATGAAATTAATTAAATATTTAAAAAAAAACTTAAGGCTTAAACCTTTCGATTCCTTTTCTTAAAAGATTAGGAAAGAGGAACTTTAAGTGTTATATGTCTTCACTACTTTTACAATTTTCATTTACCATTTGCCCTTTGATAAAGATCAAGATTCTCAAGAAGAATATGATGATAATTCTATTTGAATTAAGAAAGGATAAATATTGAATTAATCCATAAGCATCAAAAAAAGAAAGGCATGAGCAAATGCAAGGGAAAATGGACAAACAATATTCTTTCAAACATGTGTTAAACATTTGGTAAAGAAAGGATGATGACAAGGCCCTAAATTGAGTCTTGATGAGAAAGCAAAGCAAAAATCATAAAGTAACATGGCTTGGTGACCAAGTATGCAAAATAATTAGAGAATGATGTCTTGGAGACAAAGCAATGCAAGGACAATGACAATAATGCATCTTGGAGCACAAGTAAGAAAAAGTGGTAAAAGAGAAAAGACCTTTTATTGTTCATGTACCTTTTACTGTTCATATATGTTTTTGTAAAACGACACACTCAAGTTCTTATTTTTAAAGTTGAGGTCGAAGATGACAAAGAGCACCCAAGGAGTTACATCTTACTGTTGTTAAATGAATTTTCAGATATCTTGTCAGTAATACTAGTCTTGGTTGGTGGTATAGAAAGGACAAGAATTTTAATCTTATAGCATATTGTGATGTTGATTTTGCTGGAGACAAAATTTAAAGAAAAAGCACAAACGGAGCATGTCAATTTCTTGGTTAAGCTCTCATCAGCTAGTCATGAAGAAAACAAAATACAATTGCTATGTCTACTACTGAAGCTGAATATGTGTCAGCTGCAAGCAGTTGCACTCAGGTGGTATGGATAAAAAATCATCTGGAAGATTACTCAGTAAGTGTTATACCCTAATTTTGGACCTAGAAATACTCGTTCAAAATTTTCTTTCATCTGTGATATATGTCTATTACTCTTGAAGAATTGCCCATTTACTATTGTTTACACTGACATTTTACTCTGCTTAGCTTTGGAAAATCTTTTTCAACTGTGTATTTGTCTATGTTTTCTTGCATTTCAGGTCATCCAAAAATATTTTCCTTGCATTTTAAGTCATTTGAATTTGCCTCTGATCAATTGCATATTTCTCTGCATTTTATTTCAATGTTACTTGCAAAATCCATGAAAAGGGTATTTTAGTCATTTCCTGCATTCAAACTCATTTTAGTCCTTGAAAATTGTTTGAGTTTTTTCAATTGGTTTGAATAAGTCCTTGTTTCAATTCCATGTCAAAATCCATTTCAAAAATCACATTTGAAGTCATTTTGAGTCAGTTTAGCCCTAGGGGCATTTTAGTCATTTCCAGTGTTAAAACTCTGTTTAATCTCTAAAAATTGTCTCTGAGTCTTTTAATTTGTTTGAATAAACTCTTGCTTTAATTCCCTGTTAAAAACCATTTTAAAAAAATTGCATTTGAGTCATTTGAGTCATTTTAGTCCCTAGGGGCATTTTGGTCATTTCACACGAAATTTTGGCAGAGAGAGGTTACTTTGAAGTACCTCATTTATGTAGTTGGTTCATTTTAGTCCTTTTGTTGATTTTATTTTTGGTTTCACTTTACGTTATTTTCCATTTTTACATTTTTTTAACCCATTAATTGCATTTTAGTCCTTAAAGTCTTGTTATTTGCAATTTGGTCCTTTGTTTGTTCATTTTGCAGATTTTGTGTCCAAGGAGTTAGTTACGCCACGTGGCACTATTATATTGGTCAAGCATCACACATGGCATCCTATAAATAGATTCTCATGGTCAAAGAGTCAAGGCACTAATTATTCATTTTTTTTCACCAAATCCACAAAAAATCACAAAGAATCATTTTTTCTTAATTTTCTCTCTCTTCTAACAACTTTCTCTCTCTTCTAACTAACTTCCACCATAGCCAAAAGCTTCAACAACCTTCAACCACCACAACAACCTCCATAACCACCACACCCACCTCCACCATAATTCACCGATTACCGATCCATTTCATCACCATATTCAACAACGCAAACCTCCGTAACTGAATTCCTCAACCACTTCCACCACCCAACTAACTTATTTCCCTTCATCTCTCTCTTTTTTCTTTTGATCTACACTTCTGAAATGCAATGACAGTGGAGGAGGTATTGAACGTACGCAGCAAACAAATTTCCGATAACACCGACGTCGTCGCCGCCGTCGAAGGCGGTGAAGGTGGAAGTGAGGATCGTAATCACAACAACAAGATCACAGAGCATTGTAATGGCAAGTAAATTTCTGTTAACGGCAATGTCGGTGTTTCTGATTCCGTTCTTTCTGATTCGATCGTTACCGTTGACACTAACGGTAAAGGAGGAGTAGCGGTAGAGGATCATAACAACGAATCTGAAGTGACAATTATGAATTCTAACGGTGAAACGACAGCGGTTGAGGTCGTTGAATGGGAAAGGAAGATTTGTGAAAACGGTTCGGGATCTGATGAGAATAACGTGAATGATGATGAATTTGTGATTGTTGAAAACGGTGGAGAATTGAAGGGATGTGCAGTGGAGAATCTTGTTCAGAATGAGATTCGTGAGGAGGAAGAAGAAGTGAAGGTGGAGGATCAAAACGGTGTCGTTGAGGAGAATGAGATTTGCGATGCTGTTGTTGCTGACGTGGACAAGAGTGATTGTGAATTGGAAGGTGTTGAGAACAGAGTTAAAGAGAGCGCCGGCGAAGCTTAGATAGAGATGAGAGGGAGTGAACCAGTAGAGAGAAAGAGGAGGAAGAAGAGTGCTGCGCGTGGCTTCACGTTTTCTGAGTTTGGTAAAAGACTCTGTTTCTTTTTCTGATTCCATGCATGCTGTCTTACCATAGTCCTGTGTGCCTTCGCATGTTTTGACCGTTGGATCTCGGATCTGATCCAGTTGGATTGATCTGACGATCCTTGCGTCTCCTAATAACCCGTTTTTCATCTTGGATTGGGCTTGGGCCTTGGCTGTTTGCAGTTTTCGTTTTGATTGAATTTTGTGCTATTTCCACACTGCCTAATACTTTTTACACCCCTGTTCACTCAAAAACTCTGGAAAAATTCCACAAAATTCTAGTAACTTTCTCGATACATTTTTTGGTGAATCTTGCATGTTAAATCTTGATCACAACATGTGAAAAATATTTTGGTTCTTTGTCAATTCCATGTGTTAATTTTTGTTCAAATCTTGATAAAAATCTCTAAAGTTTTTGTGATCAATTTTTGGCATTTGGTACTTGTTTTTGGAATACCATCACCTATGGAAACTTGCTTCAAAAATATATGTGTTTGTGTTTTGTTAATTTGTGCACTTTTTGTTATGTTGTTGTGAAAATTGTGATGTGATTTTATTCTTGAATTTTGATGCATAAATGTGGTCTTGAATATGTAATCTTTGGAGTGAGTTTGCCTATTAAATGTGGTGTATGCTTGCTGTCTTGGTATAGTTTTTTGTGAATTTTTATTTTGGTAAATAATGTGAAGCTATCTTGTGAAATAAGGTGCATAAAAAACTTGCAACCTTTATGATCTTTGGTATAGTTAATGACCTTAATTCTCATGTTTTTTTTTCTTGAACTAAGTCACTCAAGACTTCTCTAATATCATGAGGATTTAGGCCTTTAACCTTGCTTTAGAATTGTGTTAAAATGTCAAGTTTCTTTTATCACTTTTGGTTAATTTTGCTTGTTACTTCACTTTCAAGTTACACTTAGTTTACTATGCCTTTAGTATGTTGTTCCTATTTCACTTGTGCTACTAACCTTTCTTGTTTCATGTTTCATACATCTCATGAGCATCCCATTTCCATTTCACTTCTTACACTTTAAAATTCATGCAAAAGTTAGAATGTAAAGCCTAGGGATTTTGTAAATTTCTTTATGCTTTTAAATTCTTGCAAGACCATAGCATGTATTTAGGCCAATGATGTAAAGGACAATGGACTCTAATGATGTACACCGACACAAGCACCGGCACATGCACACACATCACATGGAGACTTTAGATGTATGTTTAGGGAATGCATGCTTAGATGAATGTTTAGGAGCCTTGAAACTTAGGCAAAAATCCTTTTTCCAAAAAATATAAACAACATCACTCAAATGGATTTCTAAATAAACCTTGGGATCCAAATTCCCATTGATTTTCCCTTTCTTTTCTTAAATAAAATCTTAATGAATTTTAACCATACTTTGACTTTCTTTTGCAAAATAACTAATTCCACCTCACTCTTTTCCAATCTTATGCCCTTGAGGCCTCTCTCTCTCTCATTCTTCAAAATTCCATTTTCAAACTTAAAATCAACCAACAAAAACGAAAACATTTTTGTGGAAGAGAACTACGGTGGATTTGATCCCTTAAAAGGGTACGTATGCAAGGAAACAATATTCCTTCAATTCCAATAAAACAAAATTCAAACATCTTCTTCTCCCTCCAATTCTTCACTTAGTAAACTCTTAGGTGTAAATATCATTTTTCAAATAGCATTTAAAAATAAAGCGCGCGCGTAGAAAGTAAAGACGGTTCCTATAGGTTACTATAGTCGTTATGGGTTCCTAACACCTTCCCGTAGCGAAAACAACTCCCGGACCTCGATTCTCAAGGGTTTTGCTTATTTTTTCCCTTCCCAGGAAAAAATGAGATATCAAAGGTTAAAAAGGTTCAAACTTAATCAATGTTTGACACCCGAAAACCAAGATAAAACAGTAAGGTAAACAAAAATTCTGATTCTTTGTGATAATACTAGTGCTGCATGTTGGAACAAAATGTGTTTAACAATAAACCTTTAGAGTTTTGATGATAACAAGGTATTAAAAATTGACAATTGGAATTGCTAATATTTGTTCAAGTGTACAGGACCATAGACAAAAATTTATATCTTACAAAGGTTCTGAATGAGCAAATAAAGAGCAAAGGAATCAACAAGATTGAAGCTTAGAAGCTCCTGAAGGCAAAGTGCTCCTGAAGACTAGAAGCTCCTGAAGACTAGTGCTCCTGAAGACTAGAGGTCCTGAAGTGCCACGTCATCGGAAGCTGCCTTATCAGAAGTTATTTTCATCAGAAGCTGAAGATCAACTGAATTTGCGGAATTCAAGGATTCAAGAGTTGTTTCATGGATTAAAACCCGTCTAAAGATGGCAGAAGACTAGTGGAACTTTGCAACGGTCATTTCAAAAGTATTTGAAGACATTTGCTTGCAAAAGGAACAAGAGCGCTGACATTGTACTATGTACGAACTGTACAACCACCTTCTCCACTACTCTGTTTTGTGTCTCTGCTACAAGACAAGATAACACCTCTGAATATACACCCAAGCCTGCAGAAATGTTCCCTCTCAACTGGAATGGATTTGAAATTGATCCTTCATAGGACAATAACTAAATCAGGCAAGGAATCATTGGTGAAAGATCAAGCTTCAACAATGACTCTTTTTGGATTTGCTGGCACTTACAACGTTCATTTCACACCTCTATAAATAGGAGTGAATACTTGAAGAAAATATAAGACTCAACAACAATTTGAAAGCGTAAAAACTCTGTTGAAATCATTTCACATCCAAAAGTTCACTTAGAATTTCTGTTTTTCAAGTTCATATCTTAGAAATTTTTAAGTCTTAAGAGTCTTATCTGATTTCTATTGTGAACACCACTGATTGTATATCAAGTGTTCAATCTCAAACATTTTTCATTGTAATTTTGTTTGGTTAGAAGTCTCTTGCAGTTGTGCTTGAGCATATAAGTCTCTTGATTGTGTTCTTGAGCATAGGAAGACTCTTGCAAGTTGTGCTTGAGCATTTGAAGTCACTTGCTAGTTTTAGCAGTGAGCAGTTGTAATCAGATATTACATTATAGTGAACTCTCCTTGGAAGTGCTAGGGGGACAGGACTACTTCCGGTTTGTGGAAGGAACCTGTATAATTTCTTGTGTCTTTCTTCTTCTCTTTCTCTCTGTTTTATTCTGCTGCATACGCTCATATTATCTCACTTCAGAAGCTCATCATTGCTTCTGAACTCAAGTGTCCTAATTTGTTAAGAGAAAAAGAAGAAAAGTCCAACACAATTCAACCCCAGGTTCTTGTGTTTTTCTCCCCTTCACTGCAAATCTGTCTAAAAATCCAATTCATCATTCTAGTTGATTTTCATTAGAGATCACGTTCAAAAAGGAGAAATTGAATTGATTTTCATTGATACTGAAAAATAACATATATTTTTACTAAACCTTTGGTAGAAGATATATTTAATTTTTTAAGAGATAAGTTATCTATTGTAACACCCACAACGTGGCACAGTAACAGTGGCGGAGCCAGGCCGGCCCCGAACTTAAGCGGGATGAGTCGGACCACCGGGCTGTTACAAGATGACCCCACGTTGATAGGAGGAACCGAATCACATCGGAATGAGAGGGATCCGGAGGCCGTGTAGGTATGGGACTACATGGTTGAAGGAAGGCTTATAAGAATTGTTAGGTACTACCCATATCAACAAGATGCATCTTCTTTTTGGGAGCTCAATCCATAGGAACTCCACAGTTAAGCATGCTTGCCTTGGAGTAGTACTAGGATGGGTGACCTACCGGGAAGTTTCCCAGTAAGCATGTGAGTGAGGACAAAGCATGCTGAAAAGACTCGTGTTGGTTTGTGGGGTTAGTCGGCAATCCTGTAAGCAGTCTGGGATGTTACACTTGGTATCAGAGCAGACCTCTCCCAGTACGGTGTGGTTCGGGGACGAACCAGGCGGAAGCTGGTGGGCATGTAACACCCACAACGTGGCACAGTAACAGTGGCGGAGCCAGGCCCCCCGGACTTAAGCGGGATGAGTCGGACCACCGGGCTGTTACAAGATGACCCCACGTTGATAGGAGGAACCGAATCACATCGGAATGACAGGGATCCGGAGGCCGTGTAGGTATGGGACTACATGGTTGAAGGAAGGCTTATAAGAATTGTTAGGTACTACCCATATCAACAAGATGCATCTTCTTTTCGGGAGCTCAATCCATAGGAACTCCACAGTTAAGCGTGCTTGGCTTGGAGTAGTACTAGGATGGGTGACCTACCGGGAAGTTTCCCGGTAAGCATGTGAGTGAGGACAAAGCATGCTGAAAAGACTCGTGTTGGTTTGTGGGGTTAGTCGGCAATCATGTAAGCAGTCTGGGATGTTACATCTATTATTAGTTTGTCTTTATTAAAATAATTCTTTTAGTATATTTATATTTTTCTCCAACATTAAAATAGAGGATTAATTTTTTTTTTTTACTACACCTAAATACCTCATTTTGCTCTTGTTCCCTATGCCACTATTTGTCACGTAACTATATTCCTTTTCCACCACTCAATGCTGAGGAAGAACAACCACCATCTGAGGATGAACAACCACCATCTACAACCACCATCTATATTCCTTTGTCACCAAATACCTTTCCTTTTCCATGCCACCACTCAATGCTGAGGAAGAACAACCACCATCTATGCCGCCATCTTCACCCTCTCTTTATGAATCTCCACTCAACACACCAACAATCACACCACCATCTTCTCCTCCTCCTCGTAAAAACTAGGGCTTCTGGCTCAAGCTCTAGCAGAGCTCATTTGAAAAAAAAAACTCTCTGAAGTATCATAGAATTTGAAACCCCCATATATGGATGTTGTTTATGTGAATCCAAAGGATAAGGCAATGTTTTCTAGAAAATGGGATTATAAAACAATTGCAAATGGATGGCTAGTGGATTTAGGTGATATGGCTTCAAGAGGTCAGAATCTGAAACCACACTTTGATGCTTTGGGATGGACAAATTTCCTATCTCTGAAGGAACTGCAATACACACGCCTCTTTCGTGCTTTTTATGCCACTGTGAAATTCAGTTCAAACAACAATATGGCCATTACTCTCAAAGGCATTTCTTTCAAACTTAATCTGGAAGTTATCTGTAAAATATTTCAAGTGGTGTTCATCTCTACGGTGATAATTGGTTCAATCATTACAATTTGGAACATGATGATGTGTTTCTAGCTTTTTGAAAGTGGCCTCAGAAGATCGCCCAATAGCTGTCAACCTCAAGCCAAAGTGTCACTTGTTTCACAACATCTGTGTTCGCACCATCCTCACTAGAGCCGAAAGTTGGGATAAGGTCACTGACACAGACTTGTTAGTTGTTTATCACTTGCTGAAAAAGAAACCTCTTAACCTAGGTTATTTAATCTTAGCACATATGAAAAATTCATCTGTTCACCGTCGCTCTGCACTCTATGCTATGGTGTTGACTAAGATTTATAGAGAATTTAATGTTCCTCTAGATGATGAAATTGGTTCAGATGAATGTTGTGTTATATGTGGTCAAACTGTAGGTCGTTTACGCATTGCTACAATTGCAAAACCCTTTAAGAAGAAAACTGCAACTCATAACATCAAGAGTTCTGTGAAAAAAAAGGAAAAGTAGAAGAACCTGAGGCTGAGGCTGAAGATGTTTTACATGAGGATGAGCATGTTCTGTCTGAGGAAGAATATGAGAGTTCAGAACCCTCTTATACTGAAGATGACTCTGAGTTTGAGAAAGAGGATGACCCTTAGGCAAAGAAAAAGGATAAGT
The DNA here is from genome assembly GCF_051527215.1 of Medicago sativa. Lineage (NCBI taxonomy): Eukaryota > Viridiplantae > Streptophyta > Magnoliopsida > Fabales > Fabaceae > Medicago > Medicago sativa. Next base: position 54,195,852 of record NC_140749.1, read on the forward strand.
TTTAAGCTGAATACGAGGATGTGCAGATGAAACAACAAGATGATCATGCCTTATCTGAAGACAATTTCACCCCTGATCATACTTCACCTTCTATTCCTTCACCAAGAAAATCACCTAGTCTCATCCCTTTTGACAACCAATCATCACATTTGCCAAACTTGGATGTGGAATCAGAAGAAGGTTTTAATACGATGTTTCTTGATCTGGTCAAGCTTATCCCCTTTAACCAAAACCCCTATCAGTACTACTCCACGACTGGAGGCTTTCATCCAGATGAAATGCATGAGATTTCTCAAGGACAAACGACACCATACCTCCTTTGCCCCTTTAACCTCCTACTTATCACCCACAAACCTTCTGATAACTCTCTTCTTGATGTTGCTCGCAATTTTCTCACCTCACTAACACTTGATCCACAAATCAACAAACCCACTTCTTCCTCTCCTTTACCCGAACCCAGCCACCTTGGTTCACTTGCTTCTTTTGTTAACACTGATACATCCAATTCTAATGGTCTTCCTAAGATACCATCTATGAATGTTAATATGCCTCCTGCTACTAATGTTGTTGAAAGAGGACCAACAAGCTTCGATGTGATCCAAAACTTGATTGGTTTACAAAAAACTGTTGCTAGCTATGGTAACCGTCAAGTGATTATTGACAACTGGATCCACTTCTTCCTTTCTTACCTAATATTGTGTATCCCATCGTGCCTGTTATATTAGTTGCTAAGCCCACTGATCCCACTCCACCTCCAGCCTGAGGCTGAGCCTGAGCTTGACACCCCTTTCTTTTTTTGTTGCTGACTAAAGGGGGGAGAATAGGTCTTGAAAATTTGGTCTACTATCTGCTACTGCTCCACTTCTATTTTTACTTCTTGCTTTCAAAATTTCTATCTGCTAACCTTTTGGAAAACTAGGTAGTACTTTGTTTTGGAAGAAATTCCTTTTTTGGCTAGTTAAAAATTTCCAGGATCTTTTCTTATGAGTTTAACATGGTGTATGTAACAAATTGATCATCTAAAATTTTATTTTTTTGATAAAGGCTCAAGAAAACAATAAAAGGCAGGAGAGGGCCTGAACCCTATACAAAGAGAGAAAACACAAGAGAAAGCAAGCCAAAATTACTCCTAAGATGCAAAGATACTTCTAGCATCTAGCTTAAGCTTTGGTTGTAATCAAAAGAAACCTAAACTGCTAAACAAGGAATGCAGCCAAGTTCACCAACATATCTAGCCCTATAAAAGAGAAAGACCAAATATCAAAACAATCAAATCTATCCCACTAAGATAGAATTATCAACCTTCCAAACATTTACAAATATTTCGGATTGCTTTTGATGACACCCTTTTTAGAACGAGTTTGTATGTGCTCAATAATTGTGCTTTGAACTCCTGTATCATTTAGATTATTAGCATGTTTCTTCTTGTTATTCTTCTTCTTCCTTCTTGACATAAAAGGAGTGAATAAACTTCCCTCCTCAATATCTCCTTCAAGGTTATGCTCTTGCACATCACTCATATCCGTCTCTTCATCAGTGAAGTCTCCCCATTGAGTTCTTAATATGCTAACACTCTTCAATGCAGCAGTACTAGCATTGTTTACCTGATCTTCATCTCTAGCAACATGGGTAGTAGTCGTGTCCATCTGTGAAACTGTAACTTTATCTGCCAATTGGGAACATCCCACATCAGCCTCTTTGTTTGCCTAAATGCTGACTAAATTTTGATACTCTGTTAAGCTGTCATCTCTGTTATTCTTAGTAAATAAACTGTCATCAACAGGATTGGAGTGAGGTGCAACTCCCTTTTGCCGCAATGCTTTCTTCACCACTGGCTCAGAATGAGACACAACAAAGTTTAACTCAGAGGCATGGTTTATAATATTGGTTGTGTCTTTAGTTACTTCCTTTTCTATGTTCCCATTTTGAAGTAAACTGCCTACAAACTCCCTTTCTAAGTTATTGGCAGAAGTGGAAGTGATGTTCACCATAGTAGCTTCCTCAATGTGGTGTAGCTCTATAGTTGCCTTAGGTTGCTGGACACCCAAACTTCCTGGTTCAGTGATTTTTGTTTGTGTCTTAGTAGTTTGAGCTTGCTTGGTTGCCTTACTCTTACCAATGCCCACATTACAATTAACAGTACCAAGTTTCTTGCAATTTTGGAGTGTGTGGCCTATCATTTTGCAATGAGCACAATAATCTGGTTGTTTTTCATATTCTATGGCCACTGGAAAGGCATAACCCTATCTTTCTACCAATACTGATTCAAACAACCTTCCTGACATATCCACATCCACTAAGATCCTAGCATACAATCCAAAGAGTCTAGTTTGTGTTGCTTCATCTATGGTCAAAGGCGTACCTATTCCTGATGCAATCTCGTAGAGAGTCTTCTTCCTCCAATACTCCTGAGGGAGGTGCAATAACCTGACCCAAATCTGAGCATGAGTCTGAACTTGGTGTTGTTAGTCCAACAATAGAATCTCAAAATGCCCGGTTTCAAATTCACCACGCCAAGGGCTAAAATCCTTCGCATCTCTTCCACATATTGAAACTTGAATTCAAAAAAACCTTTCCCTAGAGTAATAACAGACCGGTTTTTTAGGCTTGGCCACAACTCATTCAACTTCATCTTCAGTGCTTTGGTTGTCAATGGTGGATCCCCTTTGTGTAAAGTCAATCTCCCATGAAGATTACACCGATAGGCTTCAAGTCCCGATTCATTTTCCTCCTGAGATATTTTCACACTGACAGTGTCACCGATGTAGACTTTGGGTGAAAGTTGATTCAATTGGATATCACAAGATGCAGAGAGAGCTTGTGGGAACGTTTTGGTTGAGCTCGATTTCTCCGTCGTCGTAGACTCCGACGGGGTCAAGAAGGTCCAAGGCCAAACCATCAAATCCTAGCCGTAACCAACACCAGAAGTTGAGAGTGAGGGAGAAACTAGAAGCTTCGTCGAAGAGATGATATCAGAAACTCCAAAGCAGATGAAAGAAGCTGTGAAAAATCAGTGTTTCACAGCGGTACCAGAAGCTTCGCCGGAAGAATCTAACCAAAGCCAGAATCTCCGCTGTGGATCGGACTAAATTCAACACATAGCATTGAATCAAAGTTAAAAATCAGGAAGAAAAACCTCATGCACCAGAAATGATCAGAGACGGAACCAGAAACCAGTCACCAATGGCCGTTACGGCGGCGAAGGAGACAGAAAGAGTTAAAGAATCAAAGAAATTAAGGATTCCATTGTCTTCTACAAAGAAATCTGAATCGAACGCACCAAGAAATTGAGTGAAACACCACCTTAAAAGATTGCCGGAGATCGTTACGGTGGAGCACCAGACCATTACGACGGACGGATCTGATCAAAGATTCGAGCTATATGGATACTTGACTGAATCAAGAGTTCTGAATAATGATCATCTAAAATTTTATATTATGCTTATGATAATCTTTATGAATCAATGTTGATAAATGAAATTATTGATTCTATGCTTTTAAATTTTACATCTTAATTCTTATCTTGGTAAATTGTATGCATAATTTGAGGGGGAGCCACAAGGGGGAGCTTTTTTTTTCTTTCTAAACTTCCTTGTATAATTTTAATTTCAAGAAGTTTGTCATCAATCAAAAAAGAGGGAGATTGTTGAAGCAAAAACCCCTTTAAAATTGTTTTTAAATGATAAACAAAACTCTTGTATTAAAATTAAGATTATAATTATATTTGGTTATTTGATGTGTGATCTTGAGTGGATTTTATTAAGGATATGAAAATTCATTTTTCACATTATGTTAAAGCCATGTGCCCTTTCATAATAAAGATCAAGCTTCTCAAGAAAAATATGATGATAATTCAATTTGAATTAAGAAAGGATAATTATTGAATTAATCCATAAGCATCAAGAAAAGAAAGGAATGCGCAAATGCAAGGGAAAATGGACAAACAATATTCTTTCAAACATCTGTTAAACATTTGCAAAAGAAAGGATGATGACAAGGCCCTAGATTGAGTCTTGATGAGCAAGCAAAGCAAAAGCATAAAGTAACATGACTTGGTTACCAAGTATGCAATGCAAGGACAACGACAATAATGCATCTTGGAGCACAAGTAAGAGAAAGTGGTAAAAGAGAAAAGACCTTTTATTGTTCATGTACCTTTTACTGTTCATATACGTTTTTGTAAAAAGACATGCTCAAGCTCTTAGTTTTAAAGCTGAGGTCGAGGATGACAAGCTCAAGCTCAGCATACAAAAGAATGAGAAAATGACAATTTTGCAATTCCTATCAAACAAAAAGGGTGTCTATACAAGAATGAACAGATGCAAGATATTGAAGGGTGAAGGTTGGCTATACTAGGATGGAGCCTTAAGGCACAAAATGGATAAAGTTAGATCTTGATCCTATGTTGTACTTGTTGAAACAAAAATCTTTTTGATGAATGTTTTAACGATAGCAAACTTTATCGAATAAACACTAAGTTTTATGAATGGTGATCTACTGATGTTTGCACTTGAGTATTTTCACAGACGTAAACAAGAAGTAATACCAAACCAGTAGCATCACAAGCTTAAAGAAGATTTGAAAAGAATATTGTTTGAATCAAATGAGTGTTGAGTGAGGATTCAACAAGAAGATGAACTTTGTGAGTAATTGATTTATAGTCCTCACTGCATGGTTTTCAACAATGCCTTAAAGATTCAAGGAAGAAAAGACATGCCTAAACTAAAACATCTCAAATATGCTCAATGGACATGAAACATTGTGTGCAATCACCAAGAATGTAGTGTCATCTCATACATAAGAGAACATTATTAACTCTGATGAAAGAATGTTCTCATGATGAGGATGCATATTTCACTTGAAATTATTCTAATCATTTCATCAAAATGATTAGAAACAACTTTGAAGAGAAATATCAAAGAAATATCAAAGAAGAAAATTCATGATCATATATGCTTGGAGATTCTATCAAGATATGATATGGAGAATAGAAATCAATCAAAGGAATTTTAACTTTGCGAAAGGTTTCTCATTATCCTACAAATATCATTATGGTCATACAAAGTGAAGAAAACATCCTCATTTGATGTTTTAAAAGCTAACAAAAATATTACAATTATTGTTTTGTTATCCACTAATGTGTTTTGTTAGAATGTTTCAGTGAGAATGTTCTGGAGAACGTTCTGGTCACTGTTCACAAAGCAAATAAATAATTTACATCAAAAGACTAATCATCAAAATGGAAAGCATGACGTAAATTCAATACAAGAATTTGTCTTAAGCTTTAATGATTTTTGATCCATTTGAAGCAAAGCCCATTAAGAAATGTCTCCAAAGTTACTACCATATGACATCATCAAAGACATCATCTTATGACATCATGCAATGATATCAAGATTACATCATAAGTGGCCTCCAAGCTTCTAGAATCAAGATAACAGCTCATTACAACTTGAAATCACGTGTGAACTTCTTTATGCTAGCTGGATATTCCATAACATTCTCGAGAACGTTCTGCAAGTGCAAAATTTCATGCTCTCTCCAAGCAACAAAATAAAGCACATGCTACATAGAAAAATGTGTCCCTACAGCTCTTTTATTAAGTGGACAACAAGTCTCTCATTCCTATAAATAGAGGAAGGTTTTGAAGACAAAAACCAAGAGTTTTTACAACAAAGAAATCATCTCTCAAGTGAAATCATCACTACTTTCAAAAACTCTTCACATACAATCAAACTCCAACTCTCTTACTATATCTTTGATCAATATCAAGAGTTTGTTCATCATAATCTCAAACATGAGTTGAGAAGCCTTTGAGGCTAAGAGATTGATTTTAACCATAATCCACTTTTAAGTGAAAATATCATAATCTCTTCATCTATAACACACTCCAACTCATAACAGATTTGTGGATCACATATCGTGAGTGTGTTCATATCATCATACCCTCAAACACGAGTTGAATGTAAATCTAATCCCAAACCCATCTCTTCATATAAAGTGTATCGCGTTCTCTAGTCTATTCGTAACAATAGTTTGAGAAAGAATTGTAACAACCTTTCTTGTTCGAAAGCAAAGAATTGTAGAAGTCTGCTGAGGTTGATAATACAGAGTGTAACAGACTGATCTGGTGTGATCAAGAACTTATAGTGCTAGTCAGAAGTTTCTATTAGCAGGATACTATAATGAATTATCTCACACGAGGTGTTGAGACTGGAAGTAGCCGGGTTTGGTGAACCAGGATAAATCTCTTGTGTTATTCTTCTTCCCTTTCTCTTTTTATTTAAAATTACACTATTTATACACACACACAGTCACAATCATACTAATATTTATTAATCACTCCATAATATTCTGGTACTAATTAATCACAACCAAATTAATTCAGAGTTCTCTGGTCCTAACTTAATCATTAATATTGTTTTATTATTTCAGTCAATATTAATTGAACAACTGCATCCAGAATATTCTGGTCCAAGATAAAACAACTGCATAAATATCTAAAGATAAACTCACGCTTAAAATCAGCTTGTAGATAGTGGTGCGATGATATTAATTTTGCATTGATATTTTAATAAAGCGATGACTGATTCTTTGCGATCTGCCGCCTCCCTTTCAGATCCAAACTCCTCCAACATGTAGCAGTTGTAGATGGTGGTGCGACGAGTGGTTTTCCCTCCGCACCACCTTTTGCCCCGTCGGGATTCTTAAACTTTAGTTTTCCGATGGTTGTGGCGTTCGTTGTGGTGGTTTTTCACCATTTCGGTGGTCCTTACAGCGTCGGAGGGCTCAAGTGTTGGTTCAAAAACGCGTTGTTGTGTGTGTGAACACCACTAAATGCGTCGATACTGTTACAAGTTGAGATATATCGGTCTTCCTCCTTCCGGCGGCTGCCTCCGATCTAGCACGATTAACCCTCCTCCGACGTTGTTCTTTCTTCGCCGTCTGCAATGGTCGTGGTGGGTGTTGGATTGTGTGGCTAGAAATTGTTGAGTAGATATGTCAGATTAGACGTTTTCCCATCCGGCTGTCAAGCTTCATCTCTGATTCCCAACCTAGTGTCGTCGCCATCCCCAAGGTTGTTGTCGTTCTTCAAGGTCTGATATGGGATGAACTGTTGTGTTGATCCAGATGTTTCTGGATGGTAGTTGTGATTATGGTCTAAAGTTTCCAGTATGACATTGCTAAGTGTGGAACCGCTTACCATTTGACAGGGGTGAACCCCTCACAAATGTACACATGCCCCTAGGATGAACTGACCACAAAATGGAGTTTCAGATTGGCTGACATGCTTCAGCTTTTGCAGACAAAAAACAAGGGCTTTACACCAAGATTGCCCCTCACAAATGGTGATACAGCAGAGAAGCTCTGCTTTTGTCATTTACTTGTCAAGTCAACTAAACAAAAGTTGTGTCCGCTGTCATCACAGGACCTGCCCCTCGTTTTACCCTTTTTTCTGCCTATAAATATCTTAGAATTCTGCTCTTCCCCCAACTAAAAATACTCGCTCTCAACTTAAAAGACGAAATTGAGTTTCGTGAGTTAACTCACGTTGCTTTCTTTTTCTATCAATTGTGTTGCTTTTCAAGTACTTGCATATGTCACGAGAGTAAAAGGCCCAATCAGGATGAGTTGTGTTGCTTTTTGTCATATGGTGCTGTTTATCAATTCGTCTTCCAATCTCAACTGCATATACTATTCTTCTTCATTTTCAAATTTAATCAAAATTTCATTCTCGTATTATTATATAATAGAAAGCTGCCTACTCCTCTGAAAAACAATTTGATAGATAGATGGATAGCTAAGGCAAAGTAGAAAGCAAAGAATATAATAATAATAATAATAATAATAATAATAATAATAATAATAATAATAATAATAATAATAATAATAATAATAATAATAATAATAATAATAATAATAATTAAAATGGGTACTGTGATTGACTTTCAATTTGGTTGAATTAATGTATGTTGTTCAGCCATTGAAGAATTTGTTATATAAATATAGTGAATACTCCTCTATATCCACAAGTACAAACCAATAGTTTGCATTGGAAGGCCGAGAAGAATGGCTGTTACTCGGTCAAAATTGCCTATCGCGTATGTATTGAAGACATTGCAAATAATGCTCATCTGCGGAAACCAGAGTATTGGAAATGGTATATGGAGATTGAAAGTATCCCCAAGAGTGAAGAATTTAATATGGAGAGTGTGTAGAGAATGCTTCCCTACAAGGGTAAGGTTGATAAGCAGAGGAGTCAATTGTCCATCAGCTTATGTTAAGTGTGAGGATCCACATGAAGATAGCAACCACATATTTTTTCATTGCATGACCGCCATAAATGCTTGAAACGCTGCAAATGTCTAGCATTTGATTGCACCATCCCTGAGTCAGTTTGATAATGCACCAGACATTATATTCAATCTATTGCAAAAGTTGTCAGCAAGTCAAGTGGAGAGTATTGTTACAATAATGTGGAGTATCTGGAAATCTCACAATCTAAAGCTGTGGCAACAGGTGTCAGAGTCGACAGTTGCAATTCTGGAAAGAGCAAAGCATCTCCTAGAAGGATGGCGGAAAGCGAACCGAAAGCAGGGTCTTTTAGGTCAGGTTCACTCACCTGCAAGCATAGGTCCTCAAACTCATGATGGTCAGAATATGGACAACAGGTACGGTAACATTCGATGGAGGAAGCCAATGACTGGTAGACTCAAATGCAATGTTGATGCCTCCTTTTCTACATCCAGTAATAAAGTAGGTATTGGCATGTGCATTCGCGATTCGGAAGGAAATCATGTATGTTCAAAAACCATGTGGTTTTCACCACTGTGTCCAGTTGACATTGGAGAAGCTTTAGGACTTTATCATGCAACTCGATTGATCAATGAACTTCAGCTCACAAACGTTGATTTTGAGGTAGATTCGAAAACAGTAGCTGATTATTTTAACAAAGCTAGAGGAGATAGCACCGAATTTAGATCCATTATGGATAATACTATCCAGTTTTGTAATATCTTTTTAACAAACTCTCATGTCAAGTTTATTAGGAGGCAAGCAAATGAGGTTGCTCATAAGTTAGCTAAGGCAGCCACACTATTCCCTAGCTTCCACATCTTTGATGAAATTCCAGCATGTATTTCTGATTTAATTTTTAATGAAATGATATAAGTTATTTTCCCTCAAAAAAAAAATATAGTGAATTAATGGATGGAGCGTGCTGCTGCAAGGAATCCTCGGGAGAGAGAATAAATTTTTTATTAATTAACATAAATGGATGGAGGTTGCTGCTGCAGAAAGATTGCGAAGAAATGCACCTGATAGAAAAGTGAGAAAGAAAACCAGCGTGAGTTAACTCACGTTGGGGTTTCTGTGTGAATTTTCAGCGTGATTTAAGTCACGCTGTGTGAGTTAACTCACCAGGGGTATATATGATGTTATAAATTTTGCAAAATCTGTTTTTAATTTGTTATTTATTTTGAATTTTTAATTTTGAAGAAATGGAAAATAATACTGTTTTTTGACAAGAGGAAATTAATTCTGTTGTGATTTTTTTTTCCAAACTGTTTTGTTCATAAAATTGTTAAGGAAAATAATTTATTAAAGAAAATGTTAATTAAAACTAGAGAATAAAATTCGTTTTTGAAATTTATGCAGTAAAAAATCTGATATTTTTTACTGTTTGTTAAACTAAATCTGTTTAAAAAAAATTGTTTTTTTTAAAATTTAAAAACTGTTTTTTAAATAAAAAAAAAGACTTCATAAAAGGATAATATACTAAAAAGGTTTATTGTTGGAAAGGAGTTTTTTAATATAGTGTATTCAAAATCAGTATTTTTTTTATAAATTAAAAATATGTTAAAAAAAGTTGTTTTTTAATAAATTAAAATCTGTTTTTATATTAAAACAATATAATATAATAATGATTTTTGAAGCAAATAATTGTATTTAAAAAACAATTTTAAAAAAAAATCGATTTTTTTTATTATTTTAAATACATTTTTATTAATAAAATCATTTTAAAAACATTTAATTATTTATTAAAAAATTGGTTTTACAAAAAATAAAACATTTTTAAAAATAAATTAATTTACCATTTCACAGGGGCTAAACCCCTCGCAAAGGCCGTGGCATAAAATCACCTACTGATTTGATATTTTGTAATATCAGCAATTAGTCAGAGCAGACTGCGTAGTTGCTGAAAAAAGTGACAAAATTTGCCAGGGCTTATGACAAGGCTAAGCGATTCAATTTGACAGGGGTATAACCCCACGTTTTTTTGCCAGGAGTATAACCCCTCACAAATTGTTTGCGATGAGCGGATTTGCCAGGGATTCTGCCCCTAGAAAAATCCCTCACAAACGTCGTTTTGCCAAGGCTTTTTGCCCTTTTCTCAAGGAATCCTCCCCTGGAAAATTGCAATGTTTCTTGTAGTGGCATTCCTCCCTGCCCCGGAAGGAGGGTCTTATTTGGTATTTGCTCTGGGGCTCGAAAGAGTGTTTAACTTGCTTTACAGGGATAGGATGGTACATGGATCTGCTCCGTGTTGACGGTTGGTCCATTCACCCCAGTCTAGACCTCTAAAGAGGCTGTTTTGATCCAGTTGTGTTGTTTTTAATTTTCATATTACCTGTTTGGATAGACCTACATTTTGTGGATAAATTGGTTAGGTTTATGTCCCCCAATTTTTCTATGTATTTTTTCATTTTCTTTTTAATAATATATATGAGCATTTGGCAAAAGGTTAGAGTTGGATACTAACTTAGTTCGGAGTCACTCTTCTTGATGTCATTTGCTCCTGCCTTATAAAAAAATAAAAGCGGCAATTGTTTTGCAAAAAAAAAAATGCAAATGTGACAATTATTGAGAATTGGGAAATAATACTACTAATCAATAAATGTAAATCACCACACAAAAAAATCAAGAAAAGTAAATTGAGCTCCTTGTAATTTTTTGCACTATATATTATTATAATTATTAATAAATGTTCAAAAGTTTGAACCTCTTGCTCATGGTGCTGGCAACACCACTATTTTACATAAATATATTCAACCCACTTTTACATAAATGTATCAAAAAGAAATTTTGATGCATACTAGAGCAAAAAATGGCAACTAATTATTCTCTTGCTCTATTCAACTAGCACTAGGTCGGAGAAGCATAATGTTATGGATTTTCAGTATTTTGGATTTCAAATTTAATTTTACATTTTAATTTTTGTGGAAAACATTTATTTGGTCAGCGATGAGGGGGGGCTCAAATCCAATTCTTGATAGACGACATCATAGAAATTTTCTGTTATTAATATTATTTTATTTGAGGTGATTATTATTATTATTATTATTATTGTTTTTTTAAGGACTTATTGTTGTTATTTTTTTTTCTTAAGTTTCTGATTTTATTTCTCCTTAAAAAATTATTATTAATATTTTTGTACAAAATTTTTTTTGAAGGATTTTTATTATTATTATTTCATTTTTGCATTGCATGCATGCAATGCAATATGAGTTTTCTCATCACGTGTAACAAGCTAATGAGCTGTATGTAGACGATCATGGCCTTCGTCTTCTCCATTTCCTCAATCCTCCTGAATAATCTTAATCATAATCATTATCATAACAATAACACACCTTAATCAACCACCAATATTAATTACCATTCTCTTCATTTTTTTCATCAACCCAAATATTCATATTCCAATTGATTCTTTTCTCATCACAATTCCACCTTCTCATTTTCAACCTTTTCATTTCACCCTAAAGATTTACATCAACACAAATCTCGAAATTGGATCAATTTCAAGATTTCCAACATTGTTGTTCGTTTTTCTGTAGAAGCTGAAAATTTATAAATCCAACACGCATTTCAATTTCGAGATCTCTTAATTTCAAAGAAATTAGGGTTTCTCGTAGCTCTCAATACTCACCGTCAATGGCGTCGTGGAGAGAGTGGAGAGGAACACGTTGCTGAAACGACGTCGTTTTTTCAATGGGCAACAACTGTGTGGGGCCAAACCTCGGTGGCAATGGTTTCCTCCAATCCGTTTCCGCGGCCGTATGGAAAACACGTCCGCCGGAGGCAAGGCTTCCTCCTCCTAATGCCGAAGATAAAAACAAAACTCCGTCAACACCGGAAAATGCTGTAACAGGTTCCGCGAAACCGGAGTCTAGTGCAGGTGGGAAAGTTTCTGAGCATATTTCGGTTCAGAGCACACCTCCTGAACAGGTGAAAATAGCAGCCGCAGAAATAAAACCGCTCGAACATGAAAAGCCGGTAAAGGCAGCAGCATCTAGTGCTGTTTCCAGTGGTGGTGGTGGTGGTGGTGTTGCTGCTACTACTGGTGCTGGTGGTGCGGGTGAGGGTGATGCGGATAAACCTAAGAAACCGACACATGTGAAAAGAGTATCAAGTGTTGGACTTCAGGTAGAATCTGTATTGGGAAGGAAAACAGAAAACATAAAAGATTTTTACAGTTTGGGGAGAAAATTAGGTCAAGGGCAATTTGGGACAACATTTTTATGTATGGCAAAAGGGACTAATAAGGAATTTGCATGCAAGTCAATTGCAAAGAGGAAATTAACAACACAAGAGGATGTTGAGGATGTAAGAAGAGAGATTCGGATAATGCACCATTTGGCGGGTCATCCGAATGTGATACAAATAGTTGGTGCTTATGAAGATGCTGTTGCGGTTCATGTTGTTATGGAGTTATGTGCCGGTGGCGAGCTTTTCGATAGGATTATACAGAGAGGGCATTATAGTGAAAGAAAAGCTGCTGAACTTACTAGGTTGATTTTAGGTGTTGTTCAAGCTTGTCATTCTTTAGGAGTTATGCATAGGGATTTGAAGCCGGAGAATTTTCTGTTTGTTAGTCATGAAGAAGAATCGGCACTTAAGACTATTGATTTTGGACTCTCGGTGTTTTTTAGACCAGGTATATTTGTTTTATCATTCTGCCAACATTATTGTTCTTATTAATTAGTTGAATGAAAATATGATGGTATATTTGACATGAGGGATTGGTATTTAAGTTGAATATGATCATCATGGAATGCTAGGAGAGACATTATGATCTATTTATTGTTGAACCTTGTGCTTCAATTCTACACACATAAATACTCACAGTTGACATAATGACATACATAAGCCTTTGATTAGAGAGCTTTACCTATAAGACTGGGAGTTCCACATATGTGGCTAGTATCGAAATTATCAGTTACATATAGCCTTTGTAGTTTTGCCTTGTATGATCTATGGTTATTTCTGTCTGTAGAAAATTGACCATTTGCTGTTTATAGAACTAATTATATTAAACAAGTTCGAGGATGGTGTATGGAAGAGAGACATAGAAATGGAATGAAAACAAAGTGAGAGATGTTATTGTGAAGGGAAGTAGAGAGTGCGATAGAAAAGAAGATGTTATGTAAAAGTGTTGTTAAGTTAGGAGACATGAAAAATTATAACTTATGTATTGATTTGAAATTTGGAATATGGAATAAGCTGTCTCAAACAACACTCTCTTGTGCTATGGGAAAGGGAAATCTGTTCTTACAAAACAAAAAGTCTTGATACTTTATTAGTTGTCATATCAAGCAAGTGTTTTGATGTTTTGAAGAAAAAAAAAAGTTACAGAACCTGCATTTTTTCTTCACCATCTGGATCCCTCGTAATTACTTTTATTCATGTGTCCAAAATTAATATTTTGAACAAAGTAAAGGCAATGTTATGAATACTTTATATTGATCATCGTTTAAATTGTCCGTAATGAAAGCTAATTTCATATTTTATTAAGTACTAGGATAACTGCTCTGCAGATTCACAGCTTTGTATTTTATCACCTCAGCGGGTTGTCTACTAAGAATCATGTGAAAGAAGTTGATTATTATAACGGAGGTTTATCGGGCTTATGTTCATAAAATTTTATGTTGTTTAAGAATTTAAGTCATATACATAAGACATCATGCTATTCCGTATCAAAGACACGTTATCTTGATTCACTAGGGTGAACTTAGCTGTTTTGCCTAACTATGTTCAAAACTTTTGCTTTTTCTTTATTTTGGGTTTAGCTTTTTCTAGTTCAGTTTGAGAAAAAATATATCCATTACCACAGGTGAGACATTTACTGATGTGGTTGGAAGTCCATACTATGTTGCCCCTGAAGTTTTGCGGAAGAATTACGGTCAAGAATGTGATGTTTGGAGCGCTGGGGTGATCATTTATATTCTACTCAGTGGAGTTCCACCATTTTGGGATGGTGAGAATGCTATGCCACTTGATTTTATTGTTTGTCCTAAGCAGGATTAGTTATGTCTGTGATGTAATATGTGCCTAATGTTTTTTGGTCTTTGTATCAGAAACTGAGCAAGGAATATTTGAGCAAGTATTGAAAGGAGAGCTTGACTTTATTTCTGATCCGTGGCCAAGTATATCTGAAAGTGCAAAGGATCTTGTTCGAAGAATGCTTATAAGGGATCCTAAGAAGAGGATGACGGCACATGAAGTTCTTTGTGAGTATGCATACCTCTATGATGCTGAATAGCTAGATCTCGAATGCATCTTAGAATAGTTTGCACTTTTTTTGTCACCAGAGATCTAATATGTCCTGTTATGCAAGATTTTCTTTTTTAACAATGTTATATATTCTTGATGACAGATTATCTGGTTAGTGGCAACTTAATACTTTAAACTAGTCGCTGCTCTTATTTCGTATTATAGACTGAGAACTTTTTCATTTAACCCTGGGAAGGATGAGGGGGGAGTAAAGCATGGTTCTTGTTGAATACGGAACATGAAATAGATATAGAATTTCTCTCTTAGGACCAATCATCCTTTGATCCTAGGCATTCTCTCTTAATATTTTACTATAATGTTGAAGAGATAGATATAGGATTCTCAGAACTGGCATAACAATTATCAGTCTGCATGATCATGCATGACACTGATCTCATTGTTTTAAATGATAATCATAATTGGTGTTCTGTTTCAAAATTAAAATACTTAGTTATGATTGATCATTTGCAGGCCATCCTTGGGTTCAGGTTGGAGGTGTTGCTCCTGATAAACCGCTTGACTCCGCTGTCTTATCTCGTTTGAAGCAATTCTCTGCAATGAACAAGCTCAAAAAAATAGCCATTCGAGTGAGTATCCAGTACCCATCAGTATTTTAAGATTAGAAGTATTGCATATTACATGGAAACAATCTAAGAATTTACAAGGCTTCTTGTCTAATAGATTGAAAATATAATCAATCGAAGAATAAAGCAGAAAGAAAGCTGCTATTTTTTTTATCAATATTGAACATTTTGCCAATGGGAAGCAATTGCTATGTTCAAGAAAAAATATATTATAGAGCATAACTTTCTGTATTATATCCCTTGGCAGGTAATTGCTGAAAATCTGTCCGAGGAGGAAATTGCAGGACTTAAAGAAATGTTCAAGATGATAGACACAGATAATAGCGGACAGATCACTCTTGAAGAACTGAAAAATGGCTTAGAAAGAGTTGGTTCGGTTCTTAAGGATTCTGAAATCAACTGGTTAATGCAAGCGGTGAGTGCTTGCCTGCTATCCAAATTGTCAGTTCTATGTTCAAAATGAATGACTGTATATAGCTCATTCTTGAAAAAACAAGAATGCCCTAGACTTTTATGTTGTGTTCCGCTGAATGATCGATACATTTTGTATTTCATCTGATCAATATTTTTCCTTTCTTCTTTAAAATTCAGGCAGACGTTGATAATAGTGGTACCATAGACTATGGTGAATTCATAGCAGCCATGCTTCATCTAAACAAGGTTCAAAAGGAGGATCATCTATTTGCAGCCTTTAACTACTTTGACAAAGATGGGAGTGGATACATTACAAAGGATGAGCTCCAACAAGCCTGTAACCAGTTTGGCCTACAAGATGATCATCTAGATGATATAATACGTGAAGCTGATCGCGATAACGTAATGAATCTTAATTTGTTTACACCTTATTTATCTAACATCAATTTTACTCACCCTCTCCTCTCCTTTCCTACTTCTTTCTTTCTTTCGCATCACTTCATCAATTACTTGAACATTTAATTTCTTGTTTTTCTTTATTCAACTTGAATTTTGCACTGTTTTCAGGATGGTCGCATTGACTACAGTGAATTTGTTGCAATGATGCAAGACACTGATTTTGGCAAAAAGGGGCTATAAACAGCTTGAGAAAAACTATGAATGCCTTCAGGCATTAGCTAACTCTAGATCTTGCCAAATGATGACTTGATATATAACTTCGAGCGAGTTTCTTCTGTTCTGGAAGCTAAATTATGTAAGTGAATGCATTTGGAAAATGCTTGAGCTTCAGGGAGACGAAGCATTAATGGCATGCTAATTATAGTGTGAATGTATTTAGTATTTACAACTTTTTAACAATATAATCAAGTATAGTTTTTCCTTTTATACCTCTTACCCATTTTTTGGGGTAAATGGATGGTAGAATGATTTCTCGGCATGTGAAGTGGTTTTATCGAGTGTTAGTTCATACTAAACATCAAATCGAGAACAAGTTTCTAAAAGAAGTGTTAAGGACACGCATTTATGCGTAAGAAAGAATGCTCTTCCAGCTTCGCAGTCTCAAACCGCGTCTTCATGCCGAATATCATGTTGTATCAACTCATGTACCCTATTTGCATTCATGTATAGAGAAAGACATCTGTACTTTTTGGTTAGTGATTTTCATTTTAAATGTATAAACTCCAATATTTTTCTGTAATGGCTTATTTTTGTTAATGATATGAGGTGATGTGTTTGATAATGCAGTCTCTTTGAGAACTCAAGATTTGTTGCCTCATCCCCTTCATTCTGTCCCGTATGATTTAAGCTATTAACTTTTTTGTTCTTAGCAATCAGGATCATCTAACAAATTAGATTTGGCTGAAGCAAGTTTTGTTGGATGACTTTCCTTATTCTATCATTGAATAATTCAACTGTCAACACGATAAAACTGTTCATGCCTGAGTAGGTTTATTTTATTTTTGTTGCAAATTTAAGGCAAAGACTGTCTATAATAGATTTGTAAAGATCAGGTCCTTCCTTGAATCCCGTTAAGAATGAGTCTATAGGTTTCCCTTTAAACTCCAATTGAAATACATCATGAATTATGAGGGATTGCAGTATAGGACACAAGTATATTAAAGAGGGGTTGAAGGTATATTAAAGAGGGGTTGAAGATCCTACAATATGACGAACCAATGATCGAATTTCGATTGACAGTGGTATACACTTTTAGTGTCTGATACGCCTCAAATAAAATTACCTTTAGTGAATGAAAAAAAATGAGTTTGAAAGACTTCTAAACTATTTAACAAAGAACAGGGGTTTTGATCGAACTCAAATAGACTTAACATTAGATTAGGATTTAGGGGGATCAAAATTACTTTTCCATAAAAAATTCAAATGTTTGAGATAATTGAAGCATTTAAAAGGATCGACAACAATACCTATCACGACATGGATCTTAAGGAGATAAAGCTAAGATGACGAAATAAGGTTTTCAAGAAGTTTTTGAGATCTAAGAACCAACATGATATTGAGAGAGTTTGTGACATGGTTATCTGTCAGAAAAGAACTCAAGTTTGATCCTTAAAATCGTTCATTTGAAAAACAATTCTTCTTTATCTAAATTGGATGTCTTGTTTCTGACTCATAGACTAGTTCCATAGAAGATCCAAAGAACTTAGGTCGATGGGGCATCCAACGAAAAGCCATGTGGGCGGGTTAGAAAAATATTGTGATCTAGGAGTATATCAACTTAGTAGAGGAAAAGTAATTTCGAAGGATAAGTAATTTGTAACGAATAAAATGGATTTTAGACAGAACATCGGTAAAATCCTTATTCAAATCAAAGAACTCAATGATTGAATGAACTCCGTTGATAAAGAGTAAATTTAGAAAAACTAAGGAGAATTTTCATAGAGAAATATATGTTTTGTGAAATGTGAGTTGTTTCATTCAAGTTGATGGACCTAACTACGGGTGGCACTTTGGTGACATTAATGTCACCGTGCCATTGCATATGGGCCACACATTGTCATTGCCATTGCATCTGGGCCACACAACACATCTAATGTCACCCAATGTGTGGTCCAGATTTAATGTCACCGTGACATTAATGTCACACAAGTATTTCCCACCTAACTACATAGTTACAAAATGATGCATTAGAATATTCTAGAACTTTGTACCAAAAAAAAAGAATATTCTAGAACTTTATCCACTCAGAAATGACACCTCACCAAAACAAATAATAGACTAAAAGTAAAATATTACTACCTTAGTAAATTACTGTAACATAATCCTTTAAACACCATGGTCATTTTTTGACAAACAATTCAATTAAGCACTAATTGTATAAACACATCATATAAGTGCTTATTTTTTTTTTGTTTTTTTTATACAAATCATATAAGTGCTTATATATAACATATTTTTATCATTGTAACAAAAAAAAAACATATTTTTATCACATACGATAAAATAAAACTATTTTCATATAATCTATAAGTTGTTTTTATTGGCTATTTTAAAGAGCTTATAGAAATAAGGTAAACATAAGTTATATACTTGTGATAAACTATGTTGTAAACTCTCTCAAAGGATCTCACACCTTTTTTTTTTTTAAAGAGCTTATAGAAATAAGGTAAACATAAGTTATATACTTGTGATAAACTATGTTGTAAACTCTCTCAAAGGATCTCACACCTTTTTTTTTTTTTTTTTTTGTCTATTAACCTAATGGCTAGAGTTCATACATTTTAAATATGTAAAAGTGTAGTGTCTGGATTTGAACCCCAACCCTACCTATAATATATGCAATATCCTACCAAGCAATGTTACACTTGGTTGTGGTTATGAAAGTAGATAAATTCATTTTTTTTTTTGAGGGAAAACAAATTTATTTTTTATCAAGTTAAATAAATCAATCTGTCCCGTGAGCATAACTCAGTTGGTAGGGGTTCGAACCCCGGACACCCCACTTATTCACCTTATAAGGAGAATAAGGAGAATTCTAGCCACTAGGCTACCTGACAAAAAATAATAATAAATCAATCTATATAAATAATATTTTTTTTTTTTTTTATAATATTGTAGCCAAAATAAATAAATTGAAAGGGCACAAAAAGAATTGTAGAAAAACAGCAAGAGCCCCCATACCGCGCTCGACTGCCACTCTCTCTTCATCGACAGCCTCTTCTAATTCCGATGAGCCACAATGCTTAAAAAACTCGTTCAAAGAATCACACAGTTTCCTATTCCACAACAAACACACACAATCACACGTCTCCGTCATTTATACTCCACTCTCTCCATTTACGATAACATCCCAAAGAAACTGAAGAAATTCGAGAGAAAACCATTGGTAACAAGTATCAACGAACTAAAACGCCGTGGTAGAAAGAGGAGAAAAGAGAGACAAAATGTGAAAGAGATTATTTTACAATCTCCTGAAAATGGTTTGTTGGTTCAGAAATTGATTCCTGTTGCTAAACAAGTTTATGCTGCTAGATCTGAAGTATTGTCTACTGTTTCTAGACTTGTCAACTTTATTTCCATTTATTCATGCAGGTATTTCTATTACTTTGTCGTCAAAAGTTTAATAAAGTGTTATAATGAAGCACGGACACTACTCGGATAAGGCGTGTCCCTGTGTCAGACACGTGTCGTGTCCGACACCGACACGACATCGACACATATAATTACACTGAATTATGTGATTTTCTAAAAAAAATCGTTGTGTCGGCGTGTCATTGTCCGTGCTTCATTTATAGCGGAGTGCCTAGTGGCTGCTATTCGAAGTTGGCAGCTAAGCTGTTTGCTGAAATGCTTCAGAGAAGAGTGAATAGATAAATTGATCATCGAATTGTTTGGTCAAAGTAGTTTCTGTTTTTTGGAAATTCGCAAGCGCATCTTGAAATTATTAACTGTTTGTAATATTAGTCTCTAGTAAGCTAGCATAGATATGGGATAAACGTGCAATGTGGTGTGTCTAGTTAACGTGTCACGTTGTAACCTCCAGCAATAGAAGTTAACGGATGAACCGTTTTGAATGGCACATTACGATTTCAAGAGTGCATTTGCTAATTTGCAAAATTAGGGACTATTTTGACCGATGCCTACGATTTTGATGGCTAATTTGCCTATTTACTCTTAAGAAAGTATGTTATTATTATATTAGAGGTGTTTTAAGTATTTTCTCCTAATATAGGGATATAAATGTTGAATTTTAATGTTTAGTTACTTTATTTAAGCCTTTAGATTCCTAAACTTTTTGGGAATTTTTTAATATACATTCTTAGTTGATATTTTGGATTTCTTGTAGCATATGTGGAGACGTTCATGTTGGTGATCCACCACATAAAATTAAAACATGTAATGTTAGAGGAAGCTTGTCAAGTAAAGAACACAGTTGGGTCAAAGGTGGTATCGAACATGTTCTGCCTCTTGTAGAATCATTTCATCTGTATGATCGAATTGGGAGGGCTGTTTCACATAATGAAATGCTTCTTGTGGACCGAATTCCAGCAATTGTTGAACTGTGTATCCAAGCAGGTGTTGACATACCTGAGTACCCTACCAGAAGACGGACCTTTCCTGTTTACTGTGTTGCTGGTAGGATAATTGATTTTGAGAAAAGATTTCCTAAAGAAATTTCTCTTGAAAAAGATATAGACGAATATGGATTTCCATATATGAAAAAGAGATCGGATCAAGACACTAATTCTATGGAAATGCATTGTGATGACATCCAAGGTTAATGAACACATGTCTTTTTCCTTCTCTGTCAGTCTCACTTATACGTATAACATACATTTTGTTTTCTGTCAACTCGGCTAATTATATGTGTGCTTCTTTGCAGCTGTTGCTATCCGAGGCATGAAAGCCTGGAATAAAATGTGCACCGGAGCTTCAAAACTTATGGAGAAATATGCTGTACAAACTTGTGGATATTGTCCAGAGGTACAAGTGGGACCTAAAGGTCATAAAGTGCGAAATTGTCAAGCTTACAAACACCAGATGAGGGATGGGCAGCATGAATGGCAGGAAGCTACAGTAAATGATTTTGTACCTCCAGTCTACGTCTATCATATTCGAGATCAAGAACCCGGTAAGCCTTTGGTTAATGAGTTGAAAAGATATTATGGTATGTTGCCTGCAGTTGTTGAGCTATTTTCACAGGCTGGGGCACCAGTTGAAAAGATTTATGGACATACAATGAGAGATGTTGTAGTCCCTGATATGGATGAGGAAAAGTGGGTTGTTTAGAGCAATCGGTTGGATGACTTCCTGTGCATGGAGGAACCATTTGGGCATTGGAAGAGTCTAAATTAACAATTAAGGTACAATTGTTTTGAATTGTAACAATTGTCTATGCTGGCAAAGATGGAGGATGTCTATTGTGAGCTCAGGGATGCAATAGTATGAAAATAAGTGCATTCGACAAAGTTATCATGTATTCTGCTGGTAACTAAAGGTCGCAGTCTTGGTAATGTCGAACACATCTGCTTTTGACAAAGTTATCTTGTATTCTGCTGGTAACTAAAGGTTGAGGTCTTGGTAATGTGGAACACTTCTGCTTTTGACACCAATTGGAGGTTAAAAACTTGAATTTCCTGCTTGGATTCTTTTGAGAACGGGGCCTTTGCACCTCTACCGACCTCATTGGTCACTTTGTTAGTGTATGTTTGGTCCACTTTTTGTTGAGGCAAAATTGATGCCAGAGGTGTTGAATTGATTAGTTTATAGTCTTGTGCAGTATTTTTAATGTAATTTTCTGCTACTAAAACCAAAGAAAACACTAGTCTACAGGATTAGTTTTAGTATTTTCTGGTTTACAAGAGGCAAAGAGTTAGTTGATGATGCACTGAGTCTGAACTCTGAATGAGGTGGAAAAGATGGCATTTTTGCCAAAGTACCTATATTGTTGGTAGAAAACACAACCCCTAGATTTGCATCAACCGGAATTAGTTTCCGAATCCAGCTCCATCAGATTTTCAGAATATTATATCCTCTAGTTTTTGTAAATATTTGCTGCTTATTTGCTTGAATATACCTTAATTATGTTGAGTGGATGATTGTGTTAAGAACCTATCAATGGTTGATTATCCAATCATATTGAAATGAGATTATGTGCCTGTCAGTTTATTTGTTGAAAGACAGAGGCTACACGGAGGAACTAATTTACCCTTTCACTAGAGCATTCTCTAGTTCTCAAACCAAAAAACAAATCATAATCTATCTAGTAGAAGGTTCATCCTGTTTATCAGAGACAGAATTAACTGTTCCAATAACAATAAAAAAGAGAAAGCTAACTGACTTCTAAACAGAAACTATCTCTAACCATACTGACTACATACTCAACTAACTAATTACATTCTTCCCCATTTACACACTCTCTAATCATACATGTGATTTTTTGCTACCACCATCGGAACAACCTTGTCCTCACTGTCCAGATCTGTAGGCAGATCGGATGCTACAGGATGTTGACCCATGGTCTTCTTCAATTGAGATACATGGAACACAGGGTGTATGTGAGTTGTTGATGGAAGTTGCAACTTGAAGCCCACTGCTCCAATGTGTTTTAAAACCATAATACCTAGCTGTAAATTTAAGATGGATGTGTATGGGCATTGACCCTTGTATATGTGTTGAAAATTTGAGTAGACCCAACCACCTACTTTTATCAAAACCTCTCGTCTGTGAGTATTTGTGTAATGTGTTATGTGGTCTTTAGTTCTTTGTTGGTAGTGTTTCAGTTGGAGCAACGCAATTGCTTCACCTCTGATCAATAAATCTTGAGCCACTGATTCTACCAAAGTTTCCCTTGGAATGAATCTTTGTAAGGAGAGAGGAGGTTTTCCATAGACTATTTCAAATGCAGTTTCTTGAGCAGCACTATGAAAACTTGTGTTATACTGAAATTCAGCCTAAGGGATGAATTCTACCCACAGATTTAGTTGTTCTGAACAGAAACATCTGAGGTACGTCTCCAAGGTACGATTTAAAACTTCTGTCTGTCCATCTAAATCCGGGTGATAACTTGTGCTAAAATTGAGAGTAGTCCCTTGCTATTTAAATAGTTCCTGCTAAAAGTGACAGACAAGTGTAGGATCTCTGTCATTCACAATTGATTTAGGAATCCCATGAAGTTTAACAATGTTCTTGATAAACAACTCTGCAATGGACCTGGCTGAATAAGGATGTCTGACCAAGATAAAATGGCCATACTTAGAGTGTCCACCCACCATGACAAGGATATCATCAAAACCCTTCGATCTAGGCAATCCTGTAATAAAATCTGTACTGATTTCCTCCCAGATTGCGTTGGGAATAGGTAGAAGTTGAAGGAGACCTTGTGGAGAAGAATCATGGTACTTGTTTCTTTGACAACAGTGTGAGCTGCCACAAAAGTCATGAGTGTGCCTTTCACTGAGCAATGTGTCGGCAAGTCTTATAGATTCCCGAGTCGTAGAGTGGAATTCTTTCAAAAGCAGAGGAATCGATTTGGGAGTAGAGGACAACACCACACGTCCTTTTAAATACAACCTGTTCTATGCCAAGGTAAAATGGGAATGAGAGTTGGGATTTGTTATCAAATTTGTCATGATTTTAGACAAACTTGGATCCTGTTGGACTTCCTCACTAATGACTGTGAAGTCAGGCCAAAAAGGTCTTGAAATAAGTTGCAAACTCATGTCTTTTTTTTTTTTATTGGCATAGAACTCATTGTCTCCAAATTTGTGCATAATTTGTTTCAAATGACCCAAATGTTCAGTTTTGCCGTATAGTCATTCATCTTGATTGAATATCTGCCGGCCCACAGCTCCAATGCTGCTACCCTTCTATCCATTGCTAGGAGTACTGCAGGTCACCAGGTCAGACCAATTTGTTAAGAACCTATCAATGGTTTATTATCCAATGGTAGAGCCATAGAGGAACAGGATGAACTATTTTCCACTTCCACTAGAGCTTTCTCTAGTTCTCAAACCAAAAAACAAACCCTAATCTATCTAGCAGAAGGTTAAGCCTATTTATAAGAGATAGGACTAACTATTACAATAACATTAAAACAAAAAACCAGAAGCTAACCGACTTCTAAACAGAAGCTAACTCTAATAATACAAACTATAAACTAAATTAACTAATTAGTCTTCCCCATTTTCCTATGATAAATCCGTCTGGGTTTATTTTGGTATTCATTCTGTATCTAAAACCCTGAATTGCTTCCCTGAAATGATTGTCACTCTATTATCAAATGCCATATCCATCAAAAAGAAAACAATCTGATGCAGTATCATTTGTTTTACTATTTTGTTTGAATTGCTGTAATTCCTTCTTTTCTGTTAGTCAGTTGATTTATGTTGTGCCGGTATGGCGAAGGATATTATTTGTTAGGTTCTGTTTCAGTTGCAGAACCTAACAAAAGAATTGGTCCGTTGAGGTTGTATACATACAAGGCATTGTCCTAATACAAAGTCAATGTCAACTATTCAATCACTCTCTACATACTCCATCTCTTTATTCTTCTGCATTTACTGATATTGGAGCTCTCAATATTAGGAGCTTGAATGTTATCCATTTTTTTTTCTTCATCGATCGTTTAAATAAATGCTCATGACTATCTTCTCTGTCCTTATTGATTGGCCCAATTGGGGTTTCATTCGTTTTGTTGATGGTAGATTCTACAAGGCATCAAACTGTCATTTGAGAGATGAAAGAAGGTCTCACCAAGAAAATTAATGATTCAAATGAGCTGGTTTATCAAGCGATAGCTAGGTTACATGATATGTTCTTGATCTTGTTTCTAGATCTTGAGAGTTCATTCTGGATGAGACTCAACTGGCAAGGGCTTTTCACTTAAGGTACTTCAGGACAAGTTTCTTCATTTTCTGTTAGGCTCACAAAGGTATATTTCCCTAGATTAAGTGGTGAAAAATGTTGAGGAATTGCTCTACATATGTGATCGGTTTGTTCTGCTTGACAACCATTAATGGAAGCATTACTTTGACATCATGCCTTATTAAAGTCTAGAATAACCACTGAACCTATTGGGTGAAGGCAGAATGCAAGAACCGTCTCAGAAAAAAGATTTGGGGATGTTTCTGATGATTCATACGGCTAATGTGTTTAAGGCAAACAGGGACGGTCAATGAGTAGCCAAAGCACATAAAATCATTATAATCTATCCATTATTTTTCCCCTTTTTTCAAAACAAAAGTGCGGCACTTCTGTGAGATTGATGTAAAGGGGTAAAGGCTATTTCCTCATTCATGAGTAGTCTTTCTCATTTTTTCATTTCTTACATGTTTGTTTTCACGTCTGATTCCCAGCCAACGCTCGTCAATTGTGAAGCTACATTTTGTAGCTTCCTTGTTTTCACCGCAAAATTGCCTAGGGACATGAGATTTGGGTTTTTTACGCAGTTTCAAACAACCACTGCAAATTTCAAATGCAACCTAAACATGTTTCCTTAGAAATGGGCAAGGCTTGCTTACAAATAGTGGATGGTTATGTTTCTTCATTTTTTTCCCCATTCTCCTCCTTTGTTTAGGATGTACTCATCTAACATCGACATTACATTTATATGTGTCTGCTGGTTGTGGTTCCCGTGTTGTATTTTTGTACTCGTTTTCTTCTGCTTCAATCTGCTTGGTTCGGTTCCAATCATGATGAAACATTGCACCCTTCATGACAACGTACGTAGATGACAATCATTGTATCCCCGCCTGTAACAATGTTGAAGCAAAGATCTTTGAATGTGGAGTCTGGGATGACCTTTTCTTGGATTGAATCCCATAGACCGGTAACTCTCCTACAAGCTTTGCAAACTGAACTGATCAAGTGCATTGAGTCTTCTAGGTCATTTTCGTGCCTTGTATGCCTTGGGAAGCTTATTTGATCAACAATTCACACCTTGCAATGGATAGATTTATGTTCTTCCCGTATTGGATGCATTGTCATATTTTATTTTTATGAAGTTGAAACCTTCTCCCCTTCTCCCAAATCCCAATACATCTTAACATTTAACACTCTTTTTAGATTGATCATTTAAGTTTTATTTTTCTTAAACTGATTGTTTATGTTACATTATATTTACACAACTAACTTTTAAGTTATATTCAAATTGCATTTTTGTCCAGGCACGAACTACACATTTTGTTTCACAATTAGATAAGGATAAAATTTAGGTGTCTAGGCACGAACTAATGATAAATGTCTTACGGTTTTTGATTCATAAATTTGATCAATTATATTGTTATTGAATGAAGACATTGCAGCAAATATTTTGATTTTAAGGTTATTAGATTAAGAAAAATGAAGTGAAAGGAGGAAAAATTAACATGTATGACATGTACTAAGAAAAAAACTTAGTATTAAAATGTTACACATATTTTTTAAGGGAACATGTTCAAAAGATTAGACATGAATACATAAAATAACATAAATGATCAATTTAAAAAATAAAAAATAAAAACTAATTTTAATTTACTTCAAATTTTAAAATAATGTAAGGGTTAATCAAACTTGCATATGATTGTAGATAGATTTAAATTTACTTCAAATTTTAAAAGAAATTATTTTTTATTCACTTCAAATTTGAAAAGAAATTATTTTTTTGAAAAGTAAGCATAAAATTGAAAAGTTTTGAAAAGGAAGCATAAACAAGAAAAGTTTTGAAAAGTAAGGGTTCCACGTGGAAAAATGGGAGAAGTCATTGCCACGTGCCAAGCATTGCGGTTGTTGTCTACTTTGGCTTGCCACAACATTTGTTTTAAGAAAGTTAGTACAGTATAATATAAAGTTTATATTATACTAACTTTATATTATAACGACCCACTTTTTTTTTTTTTTGAGGGAATAACGACCCACTTATAAAAAGATAAAATTGATAAATAATGATGGACCTAAAGTTGTGCGAGGTTGATTCTTGGCGGCACACGTGACAGCAGTATGACGCTTCAGCAGCTCAAGTTACCAACTTTTTAACAAAAAAAAACAAGGTCTAAATGAGATATACAATCGTTAATGAGTCAGGTTTTAATTCTTTTTTGAAAGAGGGTAAGGTTTTAATTAGAGGTCTCATATTTAATTAAAAAAAAATTAGATGTTAAATAATGTATAGGTTTGAGCTAGAAGTCTCATGTGTCAAGTTGTCGTGTTCAATTCACTTGTGTAATTGTTTTTAATTCAATATAAATGTTATATGGTGTTTAAGAAAATCTTAAGTTCTTCAAACAATGGTATTAGAGTCCAAACAAGGATGTTGAAAGTCTTGGACTTGAGAAGAAGATTGCTGGTGAGTCAAATGTGAGTTAAAACTGAGGTGTTACGTATCTCAATTGCTTTGAGTTAAGAGATAAATAGTTGTAAATCATTGATTTAAATCAGGAAGAATGTTTTGCTTTGAGTTAAGAGATAAATAGTTGTAAATCATTGATGTAAATCATTGAGTTAAAAAAATGAGTTAAAATTTCACTTTGGATCTAAAAGTAGATTGTCAGCGAGACATAAGTGAGATGATCCATATACATAATGTGATTAACTCCCTGGTGTGATTGATCTTAACACAATGTGATGATCTCCGATATTTTAAGACTCCAGTCAAGTATGGATAATGGTATCAAAGAGTTGATATGACTTAGTGAAGGTGCGACAGCAAATTCTAATGTTGGACCAAGGATGTTGCTAGTGTCTCATAAATGAGTTAGAAATCCCACGTTGAATAAAAAAGTTTATGTTAAACAACATATAGATCTTAAAATATTATATGAATGTTCATGCAATTAATGTCTTAAAATATTATATGAAGATATAGTGTGATAAAGTCACTTGTGTGTGGTTGCTTTAGGTATAAATCATATGTGTTTTATAAGGTCTCATCAAGTCTCAACAATTGGCTTATGTATAATAATTTAACACCGACCCATCTATTGATTTGGAATTGAAATTTTGAAATCATTGCAAAACTTTGCATTCTTTTTTCTTTTATTTTTTTTGTTACAGGAAGAAAAAAAAACTTTGCATTCTACACACAAACAAAGGTAAATAATAATAATAATAATAAGGGTTTATATTTCAAATTTATACGTAATTTCGACAATGTTTGAAAATAGCCTCCGTAAAAATAAAAATACAGATTTCATCCTGTAATTTTAAATTTTTAATATTTATTTTCTCTATGTAAACATATATTTGGGCGAAGTCTGAAAATATTTTTGCAAAGGGTAAAATGTTTGAAAATGTTCATGTAAAGAGTTAAAATATGAAGAATCTAAAATTACATGAGTAAAATCAGTGTTTTTATTTTAACATATGCTATTTTAGGTATTAACTCCTCCAATAATAACAATAATAATAATTATGATTTATACTATATTTTTTTATATATAAACCTGATATTGTTTAGATACAATTGCATGGATGAAAAATTCTATTTCAAGAGATTTAATAATGTTGCATTTCCAAAGATACTCTAATTTGCTAAAATATAAATTTATACCATAATATAAAAGAGAATTTTAAAATTAACTAACAATATTGTTATGAATCGAGCAAACACATAAAAAAGCTCATTTCCAAAGGCCCAAACCAAACAGACCTAATATCGCATTTGAGAATCCTATTTTATGGGAATAAAAACGTATTTAATTTAACTTAAAATCAATGAAAATAGTAAGAATTCTGCTCTTTACCCAAACAGTTTCGCTCATTCCCAAAGTAAAAGTCGAAAATGCCCCTACGCAACTTAACTTGCGCTAGTGCATTTGTTACGTATGTTAAGTCACGTTACGTGACTTAACATGCGTCAATGTATCACGAACGTGACTTAAGTCACGCCAAACTACAACACTAGCGCAAGTTAACTTGAGTACGTTGGGTAGAAATTGATTTTATTCTATACTAATTCATTATTATTCGAAATTATAAAATAAATGCAAAAATAAATAAATTCAAAATTAATAAAATAAATGCAAAAATAAATACAAATAGTAAATAGAACTCTCATTTTATTAATATTATTCAAATATTACAATAAGCAATACAAATATTTATTTCAATTAACTAACATACTTAATATTTATTTTGACCCTCTTCGGTATATGCCAATAGCTTTTTGTGGAAATTAGCGATCCATCGTGTTGGGGAAAACGACATCAAGACCCCTTGAGGTAAATTTATATTTGGTTCCTTTTATACCCCCATGATGATTCTTTTTACCCACGGTAAAAAGATTTTGGGAGTAAAAGGAACCAAATCGAAATTTACCTCAACGGATGATGCCCTTTTCCCCAACCTAATGGACCACTATTTCCCCCAAAAGTCACCGGTATTTACCTGAGGGGGCCTAGAGACTAAAGAATAAAATAAAAAGAAGAGAAATAGGGGGGGGGGGGGGAGATAATGTGAGGAAAAGAGGATGGTTGGGAGGGTATTTATAGGTGGTTTAAGGTCCGAAAACGTGTGAAAGAATTGAAAAAACGTGTAAAAATCAATCAATGCCATTGACCACCGTCCAAGAAACGTTTGTGCTTCAGTTTTTAGCACCGGCCAACTTGCGCAAGTTAACTTGCGCACAGCTTATAAGGTGCGTGACTTAACTTGCGCACAACTTATAAGGTGCGTGACTTAAGTCACGCTAGTTAAGTGCGCATATTTGCCGGACAAAATTTGAATAAATATTGCGATAGCGTGAATTCGAATAAATATTGCGTATCGAATAAGTAAATTATAATAAGTACACAACATTAATTCAAATAAATATGGCGTATTGAATAAATAAATTCGATAAGTACACAACATTAATTCTTAGACAATTTTATTTAGATATAATTTCATCTACGTTACATTACATTGTGGTATCATTACATTACATTACGTAAAAGACATGTACGTCAATTCGGAAATGTACCTTCCAACTACAACAATTATCTTACCTCTGAATGGGGTCAATTCAAACTAGCTAAAAAGCAGGACTCCGGCATTCGTTCAGAAGTGTTTTTATTCCATTCCAAATGTTAAATTCTAGTTGGTCTTGGTTTTAAATGATAGTATCTAAGAGCCAACGGAATGAGGTCCAGACCTTGACACTTCGATACCATCATTTAAACGAAGCCAACCAGAAATTAACATTTAGAATGGAATAAAAACACTCCCGGTCGAATGCCGATGTCCTGCCATTTAACTAGTTTGAATTACCCCATCCAGAGGAAGAAAATTGTTGTAGTTGGAATGTGCATTCCAACTACAACAATTGTCTTACCTCTGAAATGGGGTAAATTCAAACTTGCCAAACAACAGGACTCAAGCATTTCGCTCAGCATTCATGCTTTCCTTTGAAAAGAATAAATTTTTGTTAGGCTTGATTTAGATGAATGTATTCCAGTGCCACCGAAATGAGGTCCATTCCTTGACACTTAATACCTTCATCTAAACCAACCAAACAAAAATTTACTCTTTTCAAAGGAAAAACATGAAGGCTGAGCGAAATGCTTGAGTCCTCGCCGTTTGGCAAGTTTGAATTGCCCCATTTCAGAGGTGAGACCAATGTTGTAGTTTGAATGCACCTTACCCTAACTAATGACGATCTTCTGGCGGAATCAAGCTGTTGATGATATCTTCAGTTGATCTCAGCAACGTCACCCGCATATCGATCCACTGGAACTTGGTGTGCTCCCAAAACATGCTCGACACGTTTTCGTCGTTCTTTAACTCCACCCAAGTGAATGATACGCTCCCCTCGTCGAGCTTTGGACGTTTATACAGAATATTTTGCACCCTCCTTGTGTCTGTGGGGTTGACTCCTTGGTAGAATTCATTCAGTTGATCCTTGAGACCTCTTAACGTTACATCAAGGCATTCGACCTCTGAGTTTCTCCGCCGTTGAATTTTGCATGAACGTCGATCCACCCGGCCATTGCTTCAAATCACAATTACAAATTAAGCACAGTCAATGAAAAACTCATTCAAACATTTCATCAAACACTTGGAGTGCAAATTATACATAAACCCTAAAAATGATAACTACAACATAAACATGCAAAGATCAAAATAATTAAGCAATATTACTCATTTGCATGTAACATTGTATCATATATTGCAAAAAACAAAATAACCAAAAATTAAACAAACCCTAAATCTAAAAAAATCTAATATAAGTGTAAAAAATCTAACATAATCATGCAAACATCTAAACATCATAAAAATTAAACACTATAAGTCATTTGCATGTAGCATTCTATAATTTCTTGCAAAAATATTTAAAATTTTAACA
Source organism: Medicago sativa (assembly GCF_051527215.1). NCBI lineage: Eukaryota > Viridiplantae > Streptophyta > Magnoliopsida > Fabales > Fabaceae > Medicago > Medicago sativa. Next base: position 54,227,157 of record NC_140749.1, read on the forward strand.
AAACAATAAACCTAAAAAATTCTAGATTAAGTGAAATTTTTTATCATAACAACATAGTTTAAGTGAAAGCTTACTTGTTCTTGTTGTTGTAGTGTTGTTTGACTTGAAGTTGAAGGAATTTTGAAGTTGGGAAATTTGAGAGAAAATTGAGAAGTGTGTGTGTTCTTTGATGAAAATGAGGCAGAATGAGGTTCTGCCTGGGTTAATAACATCACGTAGCGCAACTTAAGTCACGTAGCGTGACTTAAGTTGCGTAAACATTGCAACTAACGTAAGTTAACTTACGTAACGCATGTTAACATGCGTAGGGGTATATTTGTATTTTACTTTGGGAGTGAGCAAACTGTCTGGGTAAAGAGCAGGATTCAAATAGTAATTCTAGTATTTAAATTTAACGAATGAGTCTTAGTGACTGGATACCAGTGGTCCTTAATTAGTAAGTCCCTATCACTATCGCAAAGACACTTTTTTATGAGTCAGCATCGATACTGTCCTTTTCACGTGACTTTCCCTCCCATTTAGGGCACCGCCCACTACACTGTAGACTGTAGTTTATGCATAATGCATTCGATCATTCTCTCTATGTCTCTCTTATTTTAATTCTTTTCCAATATTTTAGATTAAAAACTTTTACAACGAGTTGCAACGTCTAAAGTTATATTTACTGTTGCTTATGTGTTTTATTTTAAAATTTGGCTATATTATACTTTATGCATATGTCGTCAGTATGGATATGGACAGCACAAAAGAATTCCCAATAATAATAATAAATACCCGCATCCGCATGATCATTTACCGTAATATATATATATATATATATATATATATTTTTTTTTTTTTGTGGTGGTCGAGGTTCGAACCCCAGACATTGCATATTTTATGCATTATCCATACCAACTGAGTTAAGCTCACGAGGACATATTCCTTTTTTTTTATTAAGAGGGTATATCAACTTAAAGAAAAAAAAACTAAGAGAAATTATATTAAAATGTGCTAAAAATGAATTATTAAAATAGGGACAAACAAACTATTCTAGCACAAGATATGTTGAGAGTAGCAATCAACAAGATTTTCTTTTAAACAAATATGATTTTTTATTTTTTTTCTCTCACAGAATCTCGTTTATTAAAGATAATCTTATTTAGAGCAATGTCGTCAGACATTAAATACGAAATCTCTCTTTAGTCGAGATTTTTTATAAGACTTTCAATATCAACAAATTATTTGATTGTATAAGTTAGGTGATTAATACAACTTAATTCGACTAGATAAGAAAATATGAGTTTCCAATGATAGAGACTCCTTTGAATACTCTCTTCATTTCTCCCATTTGGAATGATAAATACACAATGAAATTTGAAACAAAATATATGTATTAATAGTTGTGAAACACACTTAGGCTTTGTTTGGGAGTTTGGAGGGGAAGGGAGGGGAGGGTTTTGGAAAAAAGGAAGGAGCAAATGGAAGAAATAGAAGACATTGGGAGGAGAGAGCTTTGGAGGTTAACTTTTTACTCATAATAAAAAATCCCCCTCATTTGGGGGAACTCAAAAATTGTATTGAGGGAGGGTTTTGGGGGGTTATGGAGGGTTTATATGAATTTTTCAAATCCAATCTATGTTGTTATTATATTCTTAAAATTAAAAGTATATTAATCATAAGTATTAGTTTATCATTCTCTAAAAAACTGCTTTTTCAAAAAATGTGAATTTTTTGTCCATTTTTCTATATATTTCCAACCCCCCAAAGCCCTCCCCTCCCTTCCCCTCCAAACTCCCAAACAAAGCCTTAGTGACACAGCTTATTATCTACTTTTTTGTATCTATCTCTTACCAAATGACATTCTCCATTTATTTTAAATAAATGAAGACGATCCTTACTCGAAGAGGACCGATGAATAAGATCATGAATTTTAGAAACCACCATTGGCTGACAAGCAAGCTCAGGAGAGTGGACTACAATGAAATAGTTTTTTTTTTTTAGTGTTTTAATAAGTGTCCTTTTGGAATGATAAATACACAATGAAATTTGAAAGAAAATATATGTAAATAATAGTTGTGAAACATACTCTTTTTTTTTTTTGTTTGTGTTTTAATAAGTGCCCTTAGGTACTTAGGGTTATGCTAACAAGCGCCCCTACGACACTGGTTAAGAAAACCAAAATTAGCATTTTTGCATTGGATTCAACAACATTTTAACTTTTAAAAAGCTAAATTCATCACTTTTCACTATTTTTCAATACAATATTTCTATTTGTATCCTCTTAACCGTTCCAATGACACTTTTTAACATTTGTCTTTTAATATAATTTTGGCATAACGTCGTTCATGATACTTCATAAATTCACTTTTTTTTCTTCTAGTGTTTTTCTCTTATTTTTTTTTTTTTTTATTTCTTCTATACTCTAAATGTACTTCTGGTACTTCATGGGTAGGAAAATATTAGTTGTCACTATGAGACACTGAATCTTAAAGACAAAATGTACATTATTTTATTTTTTTTGGTACAAATAAAAATTATATATAAAATGTACTAATTTTATTATTGAGATATGATGATGTTGGACATCAAAATTTAGGTCAAATACATTTTTCATTTTTTTTTTACGTTTATTACATGTAATTTATAGAAGATAAAAAATAAATGAGAAATAAATGTATAGTATGCTAGATACAATGTTCGTAAAAAATTGGGCTTGATTTGGTTAGCAACTATTTGGTCTCTTTGGAAGGCTAGGAATGATAAGATTTTCAAGGGTGTTAATTTTGATTTGAGCGTCATTGTCGACGACATTAAGGTGTTAGCGTGGAGGTGGATGTTGAGTAACGTGAATGTGCCGGTTTGCTTATTTTTTGAATGGTGTTGGGATCCTCGGTGGTGTCTAGAAAGGGCCCCTATGCGTCATTAATGGTGCTGCTATTTTTCTGCTATTTTTTCTTGTGTTTAGCTTTGCTGTTCTGTTGTGGCGGTAGCAGGTTTGGCTGGCTTTTGGAACAGGCAGATTGTGGGGTGTTGTTTTATCCCTGGGGTTCATGTCTTCTGGCCTTGGGTGTGTTTATTTTAGGCATTGTTGAGGAGGCAGAGCCGTAGCAGTTTGCGGTGTTTGCTTGTTGTTCTTTGGATAACCAGCGGCCTTTTTTGGGCCTCGGCAGTGGTGTGCAGCAGCCTGCTTTGTGTTGCAATCTGAGTTGGTGGTTTTTTGGTGTTGCCTTGGCGGGTTAGGTGGTCTTGGTGGTGACGCACGGGTATGCTTGTGTTAGCCAAAAGTATATGCCTGCGTCACAACTATCTTTTGGTTTGGTCCTTTATTTTGGGTGGTTTTTTAAAGGGGTTTTTGTTCGAGCAACGTCTGTGGCAACCAATTTCCCCTTGTTTGTATTTTTTTCTCCACCCGAGCTTATTAGTGCTTCTTGCACGGGCTCGTTGGTTAATAATATTTGCCATTTCAAGAAAAAAAAATTTGAACATTTAAATTATTTGAATATCAAAATACAAATATTATAAAAAAAAAACACAATGTTTGCATTTTGATGTTCAAATAGTTTAATTGTTTATCATTATGCTACTAATGAAATTTGTGTCCTATCATTGTTATGCATCACCAATTATTTTCAATTATATCAAAATAATACAACAACGTCAATATATTAAACAATCAAATCAACACAAAAATTTAAACCCTCATTTAATTTTATTCTTTAAAAATCAATTAACAAAAAAAGTGGATAAGTACAACTCATATAGAAAATAAATTAGAAATTGGAAATAGTGTGATTGGAACAAGTGTATAGTCCATAATAATGGGATTACACTATAATCCTCTTTGGATGAAATGGACATTTGGATAGAGAGAGATGAAACCATTTAACACCAAATGTCATACACAAACAAAATCTTAATCGTACAGGAACCACCAAACCAAACAAGCCCTTTTTAGGCCAGCATTTTTTTTGTCCCCTCCCTTCTTTGAACGGCTATTTTGTACTCACCACTCGTTCTTGTTACCACAAACCCTTACTTTGTTCAAAGTCTCTTTTATCCTCTTCTCTCCACTTGAGTTATTTGTTTGTACGTATGACATTTGCCAAACATCATCAATTCTATCATTTACTGCAAAATTGCATCATTGTACCTATGAAATTTGCCAAACTTTATCAATTAATTGGATCATTTATGACAAACTTACATAAATGCAATCTTTTAAGCTTTGTTTATTAGATTAGATATGTCTTTTAAGTATTAGACATAGTGTCCAGGGGAAGTAGCAGTGATCTTAGAGATCAAATAACACTTATAGATGGATGTTGTTACCTTCTTTCAAGAATACTAGCAAGACTCGAACTTGAAATTTTGGATCTAAGACATGTTTTTTACTACTTATGTGATCTGATCAGTAGAATGACGTCTAACGGGGTGATCTGTGTTTGTATTTTATATATATATATATATATATATATATATATATATATATATATATATTCGAAGTATTTCCTACATGGTTATTTAATAACAAAATTTTAGGGTGGCGAAATAGTGCCCGGTTAGATATATAGCCAAGACCATATAGATCAAATAACACTCACAGAGTACATTACCTTTTTTTTCCGAACACTAGCGGAACTTGAACTTACAACCTCTAGGTCCGATAAATGTCTTCTGTGGAGTGTGGGAGAAGGGAAGAAGGAAGGCAATGAGATGACATTATGTGGACAATCGACAATAAGAGATAGCAAAACATTAAAATCTTAGACTGATGTTAAAAATTAATATGGTCTTTTGTGGACCACCTATTATAGAGATCCACCATAGACACAACCAATTTTTTTTCTTCTAAATTTATCATGAACCAAAATTATTATTTATCCCATGCATCCATGGCCTCAAGTTAAAATAAAAAGCAATAAAAAAAATTGATTAGAGAGAAAATTTGTATGGATGTTTAGGTTTTTAAGGTTGAAGAAGATGCATACATGTTAGCATACCTCATAGCTCATAAACTACATAAAAAAATTTAACAGAAATGTTTTTTTTTTTTTGACAAAATTTTAACAGAAATGTTGAAAGCGTTCAATGGTGCAAACTTTTTCATGAACATATAACTTAAAGAACATCATAAGTGATTCGTTGTCATTTATGACCACTCCCTCAAACTTCTCATTCACAATTTAAACCCTATATGTGTATAAGAAAAGTTAGCTTAATTCATACAACTAATTTTAATTGATTGTGAGTCCGTAACATTAATCTTGTTTTAAATTATGACCATCCTTATTATTTGAGTTCGAATTTGGTCTAATTAACTTATCTATACAAAACTAACTTGTAAAGTGACAACATCTCTTCTAATAATGGATAATATTTTTACTTATAAATTCTCTTTAAATCTTATACTATTTAATATCAAGGGACTTTTCCGCTATACTCTCTTGCATCCAATAATATTATTGATTTTTTTTTAAGAATCATATTATTGAACTTGGTTGTGAATAATATGATATATGACTCGATTAATAGGCTTTGACATCTTAGATGGTGATTTGACCTAATTATTCATCTATACAAAACAGTTTTTTAGATGAGAGAGTCTCTTGTTAGAAACTGTCTAAATCTTATCTCTTACCAATGTTGGCTTTGAAAATTTTCCAATAGTCGTAGAAAAAACTTGTGTGATGTTCAGTGCATGTATATGGTTTAATTTTGTGTCATTATTACTTTCAACTTTAATGTAAGATACAAAATTCAGCTTTTTATTCCAAAAGTTAAAACTTGTTCATATATATTGGCTGTGAAATTATTTTTCGAAAAATTAAGAAGATAATTTTTTTTTTTCCTTTTACAAAAGAAATATTAAGTATTACGAGAAGGACCTGTTTCCAATTCTTGTTTGGATAACAAAAGCTAATTTTGGTATCCTTTTGTCAATATCGTGCATATACTTCCAATCAACATTATTAAACGGAAGCCAACTGTGGTTGGCAATGGTTGGACTTTTTATGGTTAAACTGCTTTGATTTGTGTTTCTAAAATAATGCGGTTCATCTTAGAATTTGTGGTTGAACCTAACACAATCTCAAAATCGGTTTGTGAGATGAGATTTTGTCCCTCATTTATAAACATATTTTCAGACCATCTATAATCCAATGTAAGACTCTTTAACACATTCTCATAAAAATGGTTTGTGAAGTGAAAATTGTCATCACTTATAAACACATGTTCAGTCAATCTCTCATCCAACATAGAACACTTTAACAATTAATCTAGATTATATATCTAAGATGAATACTCCTCTTCAAGTTAAACACATGTTTGAAGTGAAAATATTTCAACCTTGTATGAGGCGTTCCTTGTTGTTGGACACTAAAATATAGACACTTCTTTCAACCGATACTCAAACTTGCCACTCGACACTTTTTTCTATTACTGTTCTTGAGTATGTTCATGCTTATTTGCAATTTATTGTAGTATGTGATGTTGGTGGTATTCCTTCACAACAATTGAATTTATAAATCGGTCTCTTCTATAAAAGAAAAAAAAAACATCGAGTTGATATAAAAGGATTTCACAACTAAAGCAAAAATTCATAATAGATAATAAAATTAAGCTTAACACTCTAATACCTTGATATTTTATTAGGTATGTACTCATTATTCAAATTTTTTTTTTTGCAGAGTATTGGTATCTAACAAAATTCTAAATATCCAATGCTTTTCCTAATTGTGAATTTGATAGTTATTTACATGAGTTGGATCAAACTTGAGACCACACTTATATCACTCAACTTCTTAACTCATCCACCACAACCAGTGGCGGAGTCGGAAAAAAAATAGTTTGGGTGGACCATTAAAAGTTTGATTAAAAAGCTCAGATACTTTAAAAAAATAAATCACATGGTTTACTGCTGCTATAAATTACGAATATTTTTTTTTATAATACAACTGTTAATTGGGGGAATTTTCAGTTGACAAGACAATATAAAGGAGATTTGAAACCCAAAAAAATTATAATGTCTGTAAACCTCCGTTACCCAACCAAGTATAATCATGACAAAAATCACATATGTCACTTTTAGAACCGCCGAAAACCCAAACCGTTGAAAAATTGTTTAAAAACTCGTAAAATAGACCTATGATTTTAATTTTTGGTTTAATTGCATGTTTGATCCTTTATGTTTATTTTAGTTTTCAAGTTGATCCCTTATGTTTTAAAAGTTTCAAGTTGGTCTCTTACGTTTTAAAAGTTTCAAGTTGCTCCAAAACGTTACTCACGTTGGAATAAGTTAGTCCCTTTCGCGACATGATATTGAGTTTAATAAAACAAAAAAAAAATAAAAAAAAAGTTTTAAACTGATTTTCTATATAAGTTAAGTTTTATCACCCACATTGTCAACCCAAATCTTTAAACGTTAAGTGACGGAAGGGACTAATTTATTCCAATGTGGGTAACGTTTTGGACCAACTTGAAACTTTTAAAACGTAAGGGACCAACTTAAAACTTTTAAAACATAAGGGACCAACTTGAAAACTAAAATAAACATAAGGGATCAAACATGCAATTAAGCCTTAATTTTTTAATTTTCCAGGTGGGCCACTACACCAATTAGTGGGGGTTTAGATCAGTCAAACATTAAAACCGCAGCAAAATTGTTTAAAATTATGCAAATTAGACCTACGATCATTAATTTTTTAATGTTTCTGGATGGTTCATGGCCCACCCTAGCCCATGAAGGGCTCCGTCCCTGACCACAACCACCTAAGCAGCCTTATATATATCTCCATATTGTTGGAACAAAATGTGTTTAACATTACCCTTTAAGTTTTGATGATAACAAGGTATTAAAAATTGTCAATTGGATATGTTAATATTTGTTCAAGTATGCAGGACCATAGACAAAAAATTTAGTGTCTCTTTAAAGCATAGGTTCTAGAAGAACAAATGAGAGCAATGGAATCATCAAGAAGGAAGCTTGAAGCATCTGAAGAAAAGAGGTTTTGAAGACAAGTGCTCCTGAAGTGCTGACGTCATCAGAAGCATCTCATCAGAAGCAAGATCACTAAAAGCACATTTCATCAGAAGTTCTGAAGATCATCAGAAGCTGAGAGAATTGAAGCTTCAAAGGCTATTCAAATGATTTAATCACGCTCATCATTGCAGAAGACTAGAAAAGTGAAACAACGGCTAATTCAAATGGATTTGAAGGCATTGGATGCTTATTCGTTGGAGAGAGTTGAAAAAGGACAATTGTACGAATTGTACAACCACTACCTCCACTACTCTGTTTTGTCTCTGCAACAAGACAAGAACAACAACTATGCCTGCACCAGTGTTCCTCCAGACTTGGAATGGATTTGAAATTGATCCTTCATAGGACAATAACCATATCAGGCAAAAGATCATGGGTGATTTGATCAAGCTTCAAACGACTCTTTTTGATGTGTTGGCAATTCAACAACGTCTCTTTCACACCTCTATATAAAGGAGTGAAGACTTAGAGAATTGTGAGACTCATACAACAATTTTACTAGTGCCAAAACTCTGCTGAAATTGTTCTACATCAAAAGTTCACTTAAAATTTCTTAACTACTTTCATATCTTAGAAATTCTAGAGTCTTAAGAGTCTGTATCTGATTTGTATTGTGAACACCACTGATTGTATATCAAATGTTCAACCTCAAACAAATTTCTTTGTAGTTCTGTTTGAATAGAAGTCTCTTGCTTGTGTGCTTGAGCATAAGAAGTCTCATGATTTAGTTCTTGAGCATAGGAAATCTCTTGCAGTTGTGCTTGAGTAAGTTTGAAGTCTCTTGCTAGTTTTAGCAGTGAGCAGTTGTAATTAGATATTACATTTTAGTGAACTCTCCTTGGAAGTGCAAGGGGGACAGGACTACTTCCGGTTTGTGGAAGGAACCTGTAAAATTGCTCTCTCTCTCTCTCTCTCTCTCTCTCTCTCTCTCTCTCTCTCTGTTTTATCCGCTGCATTTAGAACCTGAATATCACTTCAGAAGCTGAACTCTATCTGCTTCTGACCAGTGATTTCAGTATGAGAAAACGAAGAAAAAGCTAACACAATTCAACCCCCCTTCTTGTGTTTTTCACACCTTCACATATAACTATTAATTTTCTCATTGCAACTTTTTGGGTGCGTTTGTTTCGTGTTATATTTGTAGATTCCTGAGAATAAAACGATAGAAATATGCATGCCTATGTTTGTTACAAGTTTACTAAATTTTATTTCTGGGTAAAAAACGTTTCTGGGAATAGAAAATTGTTCCCAAAGAAAAGGGAGGGAATAAAGTTCCCATGAAGATGGAAATAATTTCATCTATAATTACCTATTATAATCCCTATTTTTATGGTTCCCAGGAATATTATAATGTTAACCACACATCTTTTTTGTAAATAAATTTGGTTAACTTGAAACAAACACATTAATATGTATAAACTACTCGATAATAAATTCTTGATTTATTTTTAATTTTAATGTTTTTGGATGGGGAAACTAGAAATTCAAGATACATTGGAATTTAATAATAATAAATTCTTGATTTATTTTTAATTTTAATGTTTTTGGATGGGGTAACTAGAAATTCAAGAAACATTGGAATTTGTGAAGAGGAATTAAAATATTCAATTTTTTTTTTTAAATTCGGTATCAAATTCAAGAATCGACCGATCTGAAGGGACCAATCCCACCGTCCACTTACGAGACCCCCATTTAAAATATTCATATTAAAATATAGGGATCAATTTACTAAATTAGGAAAGTTGGAGACCAGTTTACAAAATTTTAAAAACATAGGGATCTATTTGCAAAATTAAAAAATGAAATAGTGATTAATGTTTAAACTTTTTAAGTGTATAAGTACCAAGTTTAAATTTTAAAAAGATAGGGATCTATTTGCAAAATTACAAATTCTCTTCAAATTTAGGTTTAATTGGATATTTATAAAATTTCTTGAAATTTATGAACCATAATATGGAATTTACATGACGAATTTGAATTACACAATAAAATTAAATTATCTCATTAATTTTCATCATTTAGACACACTTTTAAGGTTTGTTTTTGAGATTGAAGGGGAGGGCTTTGGGGGAGGAGATTAGAGGAGAAAAGAGGGAATTTTTTTGTCTTTTTTAAAAGAGTAAGTTTGTAGAGAATGATAAACGAAGACTTGTAATTAACATAGTTTATTTGTTTGATAGAAAAGAGGGTCAAAAGCCCAAATATAATTTTAATTTTAAGAGTATTATAATAATACTGAGTTTAAATTTTTTATCTAAACCCTCCAGAAATCATCCTCCAGTATATTTTTAGTTCTTCCGAATTAAGACGATTTTGTATTATGAAAAAAATGAAACCTCCAAAATTCTCTCCTCTCAATGTCATCTATTTGTTCCACTATCTCCTTCCTCTTTTTTCAAGCCCTTCATTTTTCATGAACTTCCAAATAAACCTAAATCATCGCTAGGAAGTTTCTACGAAACTTCATAAAACAGCAAAGCATGAATTGATCTTACATTGCTGAAAAAAAAAAACATGGGAAGGACGATATTGATTAACACTTGACATCTTCAAAAGCTATGATACATCCAAAAATAAACGATTAACATAAATTCACCATACCCCATTGATATACTATACATTAATTAAGAACGAAAATGTACTCTTCATACACACCATTTTGGTATACAAAACTCCAAAACAAGTTTACCTCTTGTCTAGGTAATCTAGAAATTGCAAGAACTCAAATGTGTAACGTATACAAAGGTCTCTCTCTAACCCAGCAAATAGAACTTCGTTTGCTAGCTTTGTGTCGTATTGCAAAGTACATTATTAGCCGGCATATGAGCCATGAGTCCATCCACATTTTCTTCAATGTGTGCACATAATGTTAAACTCATTTAATTCATAAATGTCAAATTACAAATAATGCTCTCTCTCTATCTGAAACGTCAAACTCGATTTGAACTAGTTGTATCTTCAAGCACTATATGTATGTCTTTGCATGGAAAATTAGAATAATTCACTACATTAGTCAAATATGGCTTGACTTAACGTGCATGGTATTTGATCATACCCGACCTACAGATATATCGTGGCGTCTTAAAGTTCCCATCATGAAATAGAATTTTAAAATATGGGCCACGGGTTCGAAATTGGATAAAAATGTCCTATTTATTATATCAGTTACAAATATAAATAAAATTGAGAATATGTGAAAATAACTTATTTAACTAAAAAAGAAATAAAAATAATTTGGAGGGATAATAAATCAAGAAGAAAAAAAGGTGATGACTATGGTCCCTCACACCAAGTTAAAGTATATTATTACCGGACTATAAAAAAGTATCACTACCAATCAAATTTAGAATACAAGATTAAAATACCCTCTTTTTTAAATCAGTTACAACAAAAAGATATTAAAACCAGTTTAAAATGTCTAGTTCAAAATTGACGTTTCTTAGACTAGAGGTTATTCTTCCATCGAAGAGTTTTAAAGTAAACTGTTGTGAGTTCCAACAAATAATCACATCAATAATACTTGTGGATCAAAGAAAGTAGTAATTAATGAGCAAAGTAGCCTCAAGCAGCATCAACAACAACAACAACAACAATGAGACCTAGATCTAAGTGTGAAGCAACACCACAAGCATATTCAAAACAACAAAGATATGAAACAAGAGAAGAAAAACAACACACCAATATTGTTTACCCAGTTCGGTCCAAAATGACATACCATGGGGGAGAAAGTACCTATCCGATCCACTACGATAAAGAGTGATACAAAGAGGTTACAAGAAATTAACTTAAAAGCTCACAAAGAACAAACCATAATTTTTACCCATTTTTCAAGTCATCGAAACTCACAATGAATCATAAGAGAAAACACTAAAGGGAGTTTTTTGATCATTCCTCTATGGAGATCTCACTACCCAAGGTGTTTACAAATGTTTCCCAACCCAAAAAAAAAAAAAACTCTCACCAAAGATCACACTTATGACTCAACCCTAAAGTTCTCTCATTTGGCTTCCCAAATTTCTCTCTCTTGAAGCTCTCTCAAAAAAATGAAGAATAAAGCCTTATATAGTGTCCATGTCCTGAGGAAATCGTTCCACGTTAGGCACCCATCGTGACACGATGTGCAGTTAGGACGCGTGGTACAATACTACACTCTATTTGTTAGTTGTGCCACGATGTCTTGAACTCGTGCCACGATAAAACCAGTGACAACCTCCCAGAAAAAGAGTGAAAATCGTGTCACGATCTCATCCTCACGTTAAGTTAATCTATGTGCATCCTACGATGTTTTAAAGATGTTTTGCAGTTATATTTAACAAGGAATTAATTAAATAAGATTATTTTAAGCGCCAAAATCTTAAAAGAAACAAAATTAAATGACAAAAATATAGGCTTAAAAATCAAATTTTAAACTTATTTTTTGGCGAGACTTCTATCAAATCAAATTTTAAACTTATTTTTTGGCGAGACTTCTATCATAATGTAAAGTTTGATAACATTTTGATAAGACATTTCTTTATTTAATACTAGTTTAGAGACCCGGCGTTGCCCGAGTTAGATATTAAATAAGTTTTATAAGTTTGTGTGCACGAATACACGTGTCAGTATATTAGATTGAATTTATTTAAATTTACAATTATAATAATATCATAAAAATAAATATAAATATTTCAAAAAAAATTAAAAATAAATATAAATGAGGAGATGAATGTCCAATGCAAGAATAAAAAGTGTAACAAAATCAATAATGAATTAGTCCAAGTGGTAATAGTTTTGGGTCCTTTAAACATGGACTATTACTTTCCCACCCTATTGCCTTCTCCCGCGCCCTGTAAAATTTCTAAAAATGCCCTTGTGTATTCCGGATTTTAAAATTCGGATTCATGTTTACTATTTCGGATTTTATAATCCGGACAATTCTTATGTATAATCAGTCATCAGACTCTCTCACATTTCAACAGTTTTGAGTTTTCCTTTTAAAAACAACAAAAAAACTAAGTAAAAAATGCTAAAAATCTGTCAAATAAAATCATAAAAATATAAAAATAGTATCAAAAAATTCTAAAAATCAAATAAAACTAATGGAAATTTTTTCGGATTTTTCTGAGAATATGAAAAATTAATAAAAATGAAAAATGGGTCTAAACGATGGAATTTTGGATTTTGAGGGGCGGAGTCCCGTAAGAAGTCCCTTCTACGGGAGTCATGGTCCTTGAATTTTTTCTGATTTTCTGGGGATGTTTCGGAGCTATCCGATCAAGTAGCCCGAAAACCCGATTTTTGTTAAATAAAATATTTGGTTTTTAAAAATAGAAAAAATAATAAAAATATTGAGAATGAATGTGGAAGTGACATGTGACATAAAAAACATTACTTTATATATATACTATTGATTGATTGATTGATTGATGTGTAGTTTGTTGAGATAAAAAGTACTGAGTGCATAAGATCAAAAGTTTGTTGAGATATTTATGTTAAATAAAATAGAAAAAATAATAAAAATATTGAGAATGAATGTGGAAATGACATGTAGCATAAAAAACCTTATATACTATTGATTTTACATGGAGTAATTAAAAGCGATTTTCAAAAATATTCAATGGAATAAAAGTTGAAGTTTTTTTTTTTTTTATATCAAAATTAAAGAGGAAATTTTGAAATTATAGGAACATGGCATATTTAATCATTTTTTAAAGAAACCATATTATAAACATTGAAAAAAAAAAATACATACAAGTGCACGGAGAGATGATAATTGCAAGAAAATACAGGGGTAGTTTTGTAACTTTGTATAGGTCTTTAAGCTCTTTATAAGAGGTGAGTCCACATGATGAGATATGCATGTATTTCGATTGTCTTTGCTTGATTAAGCTTAATTGGTCTCACATTCCATTTTCATATCATCTTCCCTGAAAGCTAGAAACAACTCTTACTTCTTAAGGTATATGTCTTCCTCTATTCCTTTTTGAGCATAAAATGCTACGGAGAATTTCATCTATCTTCCAATATATATGATATTATAGTCTAAAATATACTACCTACTAATGTTAAACCCTCTATTTATAGTTAATTAAACACTACTTCTAACCTTGAAGTATATTACAATGTATGATGGATATCTCTATACTTACTCTTAAGCAATAATAATATCACTACTCTAAGCAACGATCAATTTGCTTCCATCATAATTTTTCTCCATCAAGATATACTTATCTATTGTTACATTTTGTTCAATTTGTGGGCTAATTAAATTTTTTTGGGCAGTAATGGAGAGAGGAAATACGATGGGCATATCTAGGACCCAATCAGATCAGCTGGCGGAGTCGATGGTGGCGGCTTTAAAGTCGCCACAATCGAGTGATCACTCGACAAACGGAGCATTGGAAGAGAGTGGAAGACTTTCGAGAAAATCAAGCCGGAGGATAACGGCTGCGTCGCCGGGCCGTGGAGGAAGTAAGAACTCACACATAAGGAAAACAAGAAGTGCTCAATTGAAGATTGATTTTGATGAGTTGGGTAGTGGTGCTGCTCTTAGTCGTGCTTCAAGTGCCAGCTTGGGTCTCTCATTTGGTTTCACTGGCTTTACTATGCCTCCTGATCAAATTGCTGATACCAGACCATTTAGTGATGATGATATGATTCGTAAGTAACTTCTCCATTTTTACTATCATTTCATTCATTAATTAAATCACTATATCAAAGATTACGGTATAAGATATTCTACGAGTTGTCCTCGTGAGCTTAGCTCAGCTGGTAAGAGACAATGCATAAATACATGAAAGGTTCGGGGTTCAAACTCTGGCCACAAAAAAAAATATTCTAAGAGTTAACCTAGCAAAGTGTCATATAACAATATGAGAAGTGATTGGATAAATTTGTAAGACATTTTACGGTGAAAGTGTAGAGCACTAATTAAACTCTATGCAAATTGTTGAACATGCATGTTAATATGATTTTGTCATGTTAAGTGTCTAACTAATTAATATGACAAAATGTGACAAATGATGCATTAAGCATTTGATATTGATTTAATTGGTTTTGTTAAAAAAAGAGCATCATTCTCTCTGTTGTTTTATTTTTAGCAAATATTTTGCTACATATATATTAGAATTATTATTAAATATAAATTTGAGAAAGGAAAAAAAAAGTTGCACATGCCTTATGCTTCGTGCCCCTATGGTGACCACAAAATATATGTGTGGTGGGGTTGTGGGGTTGGTTGGTGGTCTATAATTTACTTTTGCAGATATGGGTGGATTTCTCTTTTTTTGTTAACAACGGCAATATATGTATTTATTGTAAAAAAAATATGACAAAATATGTAGTCAATTAATTTATCACGAGAGTGACAATTGAATTGGGTAAGGGACTAAGGGCAAAACAAAATCTAGTACGGGTGAAACTCAAAAGTCAAATGAGGAAATATAACGGTAATTCTGGTTTCAAAGTCACTCCATATTTAGAACTAGTAGTACAATAAAAAAAAAATCGATAGATAGACAAAATAATAATATAATTTGCGTAACAATTTTGACATTTTTATAAGTTGAGTTTGAGTTTGTATACAATCAAATTTCTTTAAGGGTCAATCAATTTTTTTGACAAAAGTACATTAAATTTAAAACTTATAACATATATTAATTAATTAAAATACAACGATACTGTTTTGAAATTATTTTTTTGATCAAGTAGTATGGTGGTTGACACTCACACATATTAAATACGAAGAAATGGAAAATCTAAAATTCGAACTCCGATTTTTAAGGAATATTGTTCAGTACCAACTGAGTTGTGTTTACTTGACTCATTGTTAATGAGATGAGTTAATTTTACTCTAAAAAAATTAGTTTTTATGATTTAACTTTTCTGGTCGTATTAATTGCTCAAAATAGGAATGATATATTTATATGATTTGGTGACTTTGGTGTAATAAGACACGTAAAAGTACAGTACCCCTATGCTATTGGTACGTCTGTATTGCTCAAAAAGTTAGTTGGGTTGTATTAGAAGTGAAGTCATGTGAAGCCACTTAATTTGGGTCCTCACTCATCACTCACTAGGTTGTCTCCACTCTCGAATAGGATGAGTGTTTTCATTCTTTTCTAATTTAATATTATAAAGTTTGTTTGTTTGAATACTTTAGAAGGGATGAGGGGGACAAGAAAAGTTAGGGACATATTTTAAAAATATAGGTTTTCTTCCAAACAAAAGTGACCTAAATATAGATTTGTTATTTTAAAAGTACACTTAATCAAAATAATGTTAACACCCTTAACCTAACACTTTCTTTATAACACACAATCCTTTATTAATTGAAATACATATAAGTTATACTATTTTAAAATTGAGTTTCACATAAATTAGTAAGATTTCGCATGCATTTCGTTTTAAAAAAAAAATGATGAGTATTAAAAAAAGTATTAAAAAAAGTACACTTTTAATTAATAATATGAAGTGTATTAGGAGATGAGAAGGTGGGCTTGAACATATTTATGCATAAATGATATTTAAAAATATTCATATACAAATTGAACACGTGTTTTTTATACACTACTACTTTCTTAATATTTGTATTTAAAATTGACACTAATATTGAGTTGGATTAAAATATTCTAATTCAATATTAAAAGTTTGAACTTATAACTTCATCGAACAAAGCTGACATTTAATTGAAGACGATTGTAAAATGATCAATAGTATTACTTTAGTTAATAATAATTTTCGCTTTTCCAGACAAACTTTATAGGAGCTGGATGGTATTTTTTACTGAAAATATCTATAATCATGAAACCTCAACTTTCATATTATTGTTTTTAGTAAAAAATAGCATCTAAATAACATTTATTTTTATTTTTTTTAATGGAGACAATATATTGAGAAAAAGACTAAGGCCCAACAGGGCCCAAGTCAACCAAATATAGAGTACAAAAAGGGGGGATTTCTATCCACATCCCCTTCAGAATTTTTTTTGAACAAACAAAACAGCCCCTTCAGAATTGTTAGTAACATGCTTAGCTAAGCTCCCATTTCTATCTGCATAATTGCTCAATAAGCTCCTCAAATTGTTCAATCGATCGGATCGTAATTTAAGACATACATTTTTTGTGAGTAAATTCCGATCGAATCGTAACTTTCGATATACATTTTTTTGAAATTGTGAATAAGCTGAGAAGTTTATTGAACAATCACCTTGTATCAACAAAAAGAAGGTAAGTAAGTTTTGTCCAACCATAAATTTGAGTTTATAAAGGTTTTTCAAAAGAAAACAAATATTTATTTTCTGAAGAAAAACATTTATCTTTTTAAGAAAAGAAAGAGGTTTGAAACTGCAAACAATAATTGAATCATGCACTTAGGCTATATGTCTATCATTGTCGGTCCACCATCCAACAACCCCTAACTACAATCTCTTCATGTGTATTACTAATACTCCTTATAGTCTTGTACATAAGTAAAATAGTTGGTGTTATTTCATGTTTCTAAAGTAATAAAAAATGTAATTTTAGTTTTTTTAAACCACTCCTCTTGAGAACTTGTTCCATAAAAATAAAAGAATTGTTGAAAAATAAAATCAAAACTAAGTAATTAGAAAATAATAACATGAAATATATGATTGAAATAGTTCATTTTACTTATATTAATTCAAGATCAACAAATATAAGTGTTTTGTTATTTATACTTGAGATCATCATAGAGTGAAGTACTGGCCAGCACATGACCAAGACAGTGGTGATTGCTGTCTGGTTTGAGTCATTTTCGTTAGAGTAATAATCATACACATGCAAATTGATAATTGTAAACACATATATAGTAGTAGAATCATTCTGACCAATTAATGTACAATTATTGTTTCATATTTATGCTCCAATTTCCACTCTTGATGTGATTTATGTGTGACTTTTCTCATCAATCTTTGTCTTTTCTTTTCTTTTCCTTCCAATTTTCTTTCTATAACAAGAATCAAGTTGCATTTCTTTTCAAGCTACTATTTTTGCAAGGTAGACATGACTCATTTTGTTGACTATGTGTGGTCATAAAGGACCAATTATATATTAATTAGGTCGTACTTATGGGTCCTCCGCAGTCACCTAGTGGTCATGTTGGATCTATGGTCAAGATCATATTGTTCATATTATAAGTTGAGTAAATATACTTATATATATTTATTTTTTGAACAAGAGTAAATAAATATACTTATATGTTTGGTTGAAATGTTGGCTTGATAAAATCATGATGATCTAGTGCGATTTTGAGAACAACTATACTTTGTAGCTTCACTCGATTTCTGCATTTTTATCTTTGCACAAGGGTCGTGTTAATCTTTTATATATTGTTCCAATTTTATCAAATATCTTGAAAGGGACACACTTTGTAGCTTCACTAGATCATGTGGCTCATCGTGATTTCTAAATATGTTCAACTAAACATGCACACATCTAATTATATGAACGAACCGTAAATTATCTGATAAGAATTTACGGATAAAATTACAAACTACATAAAAATATGACCACACCACAAGGAATCTATTTCCCTTGTGGACCAATCTCTCTTTTTTGATTTCCCCTTTCATCCTCCTTTCTTTTGGGGGAGAAAACGTGAACATTGTTTAATTGATCAATGGTCCCTCAATTAATTTGAGATTGACTTTTATGCAGTGAACTTGACTTCACAATTACCACTTGTCTTGGTCAATCTCCTCGTCTCATAAACATCACGGTCCATGTTTGTCTTCCCACTTGTGTTTTCATGAGAATCAGTCTAGAACTCTAGCTCCAAGGGTGCACATTATTTTAAATAAATAATTATTTTACTACTACTACTACTACTATTATTATTATTATTATTATTATTATTATTATTATTATTATTATTATTATTATTATTATTATTATTATTATTATTATTATTATTATTATTATTATTATTATTATTATTATTATTGTTTGGAGATAAAGATACAACTTTGTTAGATGACAAAGATATAAATATTAAAATTATATAATTTTAATATGTATACTTACCACTTTTCTCTATCATAATCTTTTATCTAATATAACTTGCAAATATCATATTAAATATCCTATTAAATTTCACTTGTGGTCCTTTAGCTTAGTGGCAAAATGCTCAAATTTTACTTCAAAGCATAAGTTCCATCTCTATTTTGTGAAAATAGTTTGAGTGTGATTATGTCAATATTGGACCGTATGCATTGCATGGCATTAATTACATTTACAAAGAGAAGAGAGTAGTGGCCACCTTGGGCGGCTTTAAAAAAATATCTCAAATTATAAGTCGTTTTATAATATTAATAATGTTTCATTGCAAATCATAAAATTTACTATCACAATCTTTTTTCAACTCTTTTAACTTCGTTTTTCAATACTATTAATTAAAGATAATTATGTAAACTATCTTATAATTTTTCATTTCTATACAAAATTACCTTCACTTATTAATTTGTATAAAATTGATAAAGCGACTTACTACATAATTTAAGATGAATAATAGATATAAATTTATGAAGGTGAAGGGTGCATATCCTAGCTGACAAGTTGTCCCCCCAGCTAATATTGCATATATATATATTGCACCCTTTTAACGGATCATGTAGTACTAGTATCTTAAATGATATCAGAAGCATCCATGCAAATCATTTTCTAGATACCAGAATCCCCACATAAATAACACCACCACCACATGTTTGTTTGAGTGACCAAGTACTATAAGAAAGTGCATTTTTACACAATCTTATACTAAGTGAAACTCATTATAATTGCCTTGTATAGGGCTTCTTATTCCCACATTTTAAGGGTTAACTATGTCTGTTGCAGCTGAGGATATTGAAGCCGGAACAAGGGCAAGGATAAAGTTTCAAACTGAACCTACTATGCGTATATCTCTAAAGGTAAAAATAATACTAAATACACACACATTTTACATGTCAAAAAGTTGATATTTTTTTTTTTCCATTTCAAATATTTTTGTACCTCGCTCTGCCAGGGCTCAAACCTTCAATAGAACATGAGATTGATGTGGCCCTGTGTGTTTGAGCAGGCAAGGATGAAATGAAGCTTTCATTAGCTATTAAGAACACGACGAAAGTAGAACATGGCTAACAATAGCATGGTCCATTTCAGCCTTGAACAAAGTTTCAAGTTTAAAATAACAAGTGTTTAGTAAAAAAAAAAAAAAATGTAACTTTTCAAGTTATTATAGCTCATTTGCATGCACAATATGTTCCTTGAAATTATAGAGTTTTCTCAATTTGGTCTTCGCATTATAAAAATTCAAAAATGATCATTAATATTGAAAAATGTTGATCAAGTTCGTCCCTCTGTCTGGATCTGTCATCAAATGCATCCTGATATTACTCCCTCTGTCTCACAATATTTTTCATATTTGAGTTTTACACGGTTATTCTATACTGTGTTTATGTTGATGAATTCCACTTAATGAGTTATATTATATACTAATTTTGGAATATATGCAGTTCACTGATGTGACCTACAAGGTAAGACTCAAAGGCATGACATCAAGTGAGGAGAAGGATATCTTGAATGGGATAAGTGGTTCTGTAAATCCAGGTGAAGTTTTGGCATTGATGGGTCCCTCAGGAAGTGGAAAGACAAGTCTTTTAAATCTCCTTGGAGGAAGAATAAGCCAGCCCACAGTTGGTGGTTCTATCACTTACAATGACCAATCATATTCCAAGTTTCTCAAAAGCAGGTTAAAATCCAATGCCAGGCTAGGGTTACTAGCATATATACATTTATTACTTACCAATTTACCTTGTGATTCGGCGCATGTTTGAATTGACAGTGAATTTGGTAAAATCACGATGACACCGTGATTTTATCAATAACATAAGTATTGTACTTACAAGAAGCATATGATGGCATATGCAGGATAGGGTTTGTAACACAAGATGATGTTTTGTTTCCTCACCTAACTGTGAAAGAAACATTAACATACGCAGCTCGGTTAAGACTTCCAAAGACATTAACTAAGGAGCAAAAGGAACAAAGAGCTTTAGATGTCATCTATGAACTTGGCTTAGAAAGGTAAATGGTTGCACCAATTATTATAAGCATTATAACCAATATGGAGATATACTTTTTTTAGTTATAGAAGCCAATAGTTTTGTATTGTATGCACGAAAACAGGTGCCAAGATACTATGATTGGCGGTTCATTTGTTCGCGGAGTATCCGGTGGAGAGAGGAAGAGAGTTTGTATTGGCAATGAGATTATAATCAATCCTTCCATTCTGTTTCTTGATGAACCAACATCTGGTTTGGATTCAACAACCGCTTTGAAGATCGTTCAGATGCTGCAAGACATAGCAGAGGTATTATTAATTTGTTCTCATTTCCTCTCTTCATCGTTGATAAAGATTCAAGCCTAGCGTCCATAGCTTATCAAATTTGATTTTAGGATTTAATTCATATGCATTGTTTGTGTAAATATCTTTTACACTATCAATCAATCGTAATCATCAGATCATTACAACATTTGACTTTAATCATAACTACTTCTAAAATCAAACATCTGATTGTAAACTCTTGATTTTATCCATTCATATGCATGTAAGCATGTTTAATTTTTCGCTTTGCGGCATGGTATCTTATCATGATTAACGTGTTAATTATATGGTAGGCTGGAAAAACAGTAGTGACAACAATTCACCAACCATCAAGTAGACTGTTTCACAAATTTGACAAGTTGATCCTTCTTGGGAAAGGAAGTTTGCTTTACTTTGGAAAAGCATCAGAATCAATGGATTACTTCCAATCTATAGGATGTTCACCGCTTATTTCCATGAATCCAGCGGAGTTTTTGCTAGACCTTGCTAATGGAAATATAAATGATGTTTCTGTACCGTCGGAATTGGAGGATAAAGTTGGAAATGCAGCAGTTGAAACATATAATGGAAAACCATCACCCACAGCTGTCCATGAGGTAACATTTCTATTTTTCCATTTTGAGTTATTACAGCTATGTAGCATCGACACGACATCAATCGACATGTGTCTGTGTCGGTCACCGACAGGAAAACAACACATCTTAAATTAACTCACATTCAATCATTTCCATTTTCTTAAATTAATACCGGTTTCTGCGTCTCACTTTTAGTGTTGCGGCCAGTGTCACTGACACGAAACCAACATATCTATGAAGTTACATTCAATCACTTCCATTTTCTCAAATTAATACCGGTGTTTGCGTGTCAGTTTTAGTGCCGCGACCAGTGTTTGTGATTCTGTCAGTTTTAGCTATTCATTCCACTATTATATTGGATCCACATAAAACACTCCTATATATTTGAAAAAGTTTCTATAATCTTCTATACTCTTCGTAAGTGCTTTATTGCAAACAGATTACTTGGCTAAGAAGTTACTTCATCAGTATCTTATGGTTAAATGAAATTGATATCATCGTCGAGCCTTATATGTAGCGAAAAATATTAAAACATATGCATTTGGTGCAATTGATTGGAGTTTCATTTCATCTCCAATTGTTTGACATGAATGTTCAGTTACACCAAATAACAATGTTCTTTCATTCCATTTAATAATGCTGAAGAAGATAATGAATCATATTTTAGTACAAAACATCCATGAGTAAATGAATCACTTTATACATCAATCAGGCATTGATAAAAAATTTGAATATGTGAATTTTAACAGTATCTAGTGGAGGCATATGAATCTCGAGTTGCGGAAACAGAGAAGAAAAAAATAATGGTTTCTGTACCTCTAGATGAAGATTTGAAGGCGAAAGTGGTTTCTGCTAAAAGAGAATGGGGAGCAAGATGGGATGAGCAGTTTTCCATACTTTTTTGGAGAGGAATCAAGGAAAGGAGGCATGACTATTTTAGCTGGTTAAGAATCACACAAGTTTTATCGACTGCAATCATCTTAGGATTACTCTGGTGGCAATCCGATGCTAAGAACCCAAAAGATATGCAAGATCAGGTAAACTATATTTCTGTTTGACCGAAAAACCATAGTGGTTATAAGCGCTTTTGCGTCGTTCGTGAAAAGACCTCAAGTGTTTATTGAATAAAAGTTTATCACATAAGCGCTTAATTAAAATGATTATCCAAACAAAGCATATTCAATTTCATATGATAAGATAAATTAAACTATAAATGAGCTCTTTCAAACGTAGCCTAAGACACGAGCATCTTATGATAAAATATTAATGTTTTGGTTTCAGGCAGGACTGCTTTTCTTTATTGCGGTGTTCTGGGGATTCTTTCCAGTTTTTACAGCAATATTTACATTTCCTCAAGAAAGAGCCATGTTAAATAAGGAACGCGCAGCAGATATGTACAGATTAAGCGCATACTTCCTTGCTAGAACAACGAGCGACCTTCCATTAGACCTGATATTACCAGTGCTTTTTCTCCTTGTTGTTTACTTCATGGCTGGTCTAAGACTAAGTGCTGCTCCCTTTTTCCTCACCATTCTTACTGTTTTCCTCTGCATCATTGCAGCTCAGGTATGCATTTCAGAAAATACTAACAAGACAATACAAAATAAATTAAAATCAGTGTTTTAAAAACCGAACAAAACAGTTCAACTGGTTGAACCTTGAACCGGGCCTTCATGACTGTTTCGTAATATTGGCGGTTCTATCAAAATTTTACCCAGGTTTGAGCAGTTTAAGGCAGTTGAACCACGATCTAAAGGTCTCGCAGGTTCGGTTTTTAAAATATTGACTAAAATAGATAGCTTACAGTGCTAACAATGGCTGATTGCGATGCAGGGTCTTGGACTTGCTATCGGTGCTACGCTTATGGACTTGAAAAGAGCAACAACTTTGGCTTCGGTAACGGTGATGACCTTCATGCTGGCTGGAGGATTTTTCGTCCAGGTAAAACGCATACCTAAATTTATGATCAAATATTCCAGTCTAACAGAAGAATTTAACGTGTGGTCCTTAATTTTGCAGAAAGTCCCAATATTCATTTCTTGGATCCGCTACATGTCTTTCAACTACCACACTTACAAACTATTGCTCAAAGTGCAATACGAACATCTCACACCTGTCGTAAATGGAGTCAAAATTGACGGTGGTTTGACAGAAGTAGTTGCTTTGATTGCCATGGTCTTCGGTTACCGTTTCTTGGCATATCTTTCGTTGCGAAGAATGAAACTTCAATAGAGGTTAAAAATATCCAGGAAAATTGGTTCATATCTGCTAGATAAGTGATTTTAAACGAACTTCAAAAGCAGGAAATGTGGAGTACCAATTGAAATGCTTGTTAGCATTAGTAAGGCTGAAATTTCTAGCCTTTTTTTGTTCAATCATATGTATATTGTATTTCATTAGCATATTTACATGCAACAATGCATGCATGTTAGATGTACTAGTCGACACATCAGTACCGGGAGAGTTTTTCTTTTTTTGGTGGAAATTGCTCAACTCTTTTGAAAATGTTTTTCAAGGAGTGAAGCTTTGTAACTGCTATAGTTGGAATAGGTTAAGGACTGAAGATCTGTAACTTCTATAGTGGAATAGGCTAATCTGGTAAGTTGCCACATATTAGTCAATTTTAAGTGTAAGCCGAATTTGACAGCAATAATATGGTAATGCTAGCAGTCTTGATTTCGATCTCTGCGGCGAACACATTTCTCCTCCCTGGACAAACTAACCACTAAATTTTCCTATTTCAAAAAATTGTTGGTCTTTCTTGTTTAAGATAGTTGTAAACTATGTGATCGTAAAGCGATATCAATAGTTAAACTGAATATGACATGGTGTAAACCATAGAAATCCATAAAAAAATATATCAAAGAAATAAAAATTAGATTTCAATGACAAATATTGTCATTGTAAATCAACTTTACACTAACATCCAATGAAAATATGTCGTAATACGGACCCTACTTTTGTAACTGCGTTTAAAATAGATGTTTTGACATGAAAAAAATAAAGGACTCTTGTCGGGCGTCAATGTAAAAACAGTTTATAGAGTGACAATGCATGTCCATTAAACTCAGATTAAGGAAAATCATTCAAAGACAAAAGGTGCACATCATCTACATTGGTTTTTCGCGTGTGGATATAAATCGCCTGATATAATGCATAGTTACAACGAGGAATATCTTTGTATAACTCTTTGTTTGGTTAAAAGAAAACTGCTCATACAGAGATCATTTACATTTCACATCCCTCACTCACTCCCGAATTCGGATTCTTTGCAGTTATAGAAGCATGCAATTGCATGCAGAAGCAATCTTGGCCATCAAATTCAAATCACAATGGAACAGCTCACAACACCAACCTCATAAAATTTGCTTTTACATACATCTCAGAATATAAGTTTCCCGATCGACGCCCTAGTTCTTTTATATCTGTGTAAATGTGAAGAATCTGTTTCCCTCCCTAACGAGAAATAAAGAAATGTATAAAAAAAAAATGAAGTAATGTTATACAGGACAATACATGCCAGTGTTCTTAACCTACCAAGCAACTGCAGCAGCATGGCATCCAAATAATAACAAAATGAGGAATCTTAAAATTTAAGTAACAGTAAATTTAATTGAATTTATATGACTGATTTCAATTGATATAATCTTATAAACAATGTCGCGTAAGTACAACTTAAATGGTAGGAGCATGGACATTTGATATGTGTTAGGGAGTTCAGGGATCAAACGAAAAACAATAGGAACAATGCTCTAGAATAACAAGAGACGGAGACGCCACATCTCCATCCACAGCGGCGAAGCCAGCAATAAATTCACGAGGGGTTCAAATATATAGAAAAAAAATATTTTTTAAAAATTAATAATATATTAAATCAACTTTGAAGAAAAATTAATATATTAATTTTGCTTATATAAATGTAAATTAAAACAACACCAACAAAACAAAAAACTATAATAGCTATTTAAAAATGTTGAGTTCAACGATGCTTCAAAGAGTCAAATTTATCTACACATTTACAAGAAACTTATTGCTAACAATTTAGGGGTGTAAGCGGTTCAGACTAAACCAACGAAACCGATAGTCCAAACCGGACCAAACCGAAAAAATATCCGACCTTGTTTGGTTCGGTTTGAAACCGATCCGAACCAATTGAAACCGATCTAGTTTGGTTTGGTTCATGGTTTTTTATTTTGAGATCCATGAAACCGATGAACCAATCCGATAATAACCACACTCCTTATTTTACTAATATTATCCTACCTCACACAAACTTATGGTTAGGCCCAAAATTAAAGTTCAACATGAAATATTTCTTTGGTCACAAACCCAGGTGACTTTTAAGTTTGAAATTTGTAACATGTTAGTCTTTTAAGTTATTTTGGTCACACATAACTCCTTTAAATTTGAGGTTTGTAACAGATTGATCCTTTAAGTTATTTTGGTCACACATAAGTCTTTAAGTTTGTAAATGTTTTCAATTTAGTCCTTCTGTTAACCAAAACGATGATGTGCTAAAAAGGCCTAAATTGAAAACGTCTACAAACTTAAATGACTTATGTGTAACCAAAATAACTTAAATGACCAATCTGTTACAAACCTCAAACTTAAAGGACTTATGTGTGACAAAAATAACTTAAAAGACCAATCTGTTACAAACCTCAAACTTAAAGGACCCCTAGCGTAATTTTCCCTATTTTTTAATACATTCACTTTCTCTCATCTTTTTCTGACATCTCATCTCATCTCATCATTCATTTCTACTAAAAAAGAAACCCTAGTCGTCAACCACACCAAACCCATTGTCCATTGCCACCGCCGGTCACCGCCAAGATCGTTAATCTCTTGGTTAGTTTTATCATGTTTATGCCATTGATTTATACTCATTATATTTCATTGTTTTTCATGTTCATTTTATATTCCATTGATTTATTTATACACGTTATAACTTATATGTCATTGTTTAGTGAAGATTAAAAAAGCCATTCAAAAAAAGATTGTGATTTGCGCACTATAAAATTAAAACACGGTAAAATCCATTCAAAAAGATTAAAGCACCGTAAAGCCTAGAAAATTTTGTCGCCAGTAACAGAAATTGAATGTGTATCCTTATAGTAACAAAAATTTTGATCACGATAAATAAAACTATAAAATATATATATGACTTTACCCATTTTTTGTCTTATAATAAGAAGTTATGATTGTTTTCACTTTAGCGAAACACTGTTTTTTTTAAAGGGCACTTTAGTGAAACACTAACACTATAATTACTAGCGGAAAGACGAGCTCCGTTTTTCCGCTCTTTTTATTTCGTTAATGTTTGAAAATTATGAACGGTGTTTTTTTATAAAATTTTGATTTTGATGAAAACTAAAATAAATATAAATATTTGTTGCTTTCAATTTATAAAAAAATAAAACTAACCATGATTATCTATTCCAAAGATACAGACAATAATACAATATAGCAAAAAAATATAATCTAAATTCTTTTTTAATGACACCAACAACAATTTTATTATAGAAAAAGTTGTTTAAAGGTATAATTGGAATGATGAAAAAGTAAGTATAAATATACTCATCTATTTTGTTACACTTTTTAAATGATAAAGGGAAAAAAAACAAAAAAAATCTATTCTTATCGTGTTTGTTACATTTGTTTTAATATTTAAATTTATTCTTATCTATTTATTACATGTATTATTTGTATTAAAAATTGAGGGTATTTTTGGAAAGAAAAATTCAGCCAAAAAGTGTTGAAAGGGGTAATTTTCTTTATATATAGTATAGATTTGTCGGTATAAAGTAAAGATTAACAACAAACATAATGTAACGAACAAAGAAGTTAATTTTTTACCGAATTTTCTTTTTTCTAAAAGAAAATTGGAATTATTGTTTTGGATCAAACAAATAATGTCTCAAATAAAAATCACTAAATGATTAAGGATTTTTTTTTTTTTAAGGAAAATGATTAAGGATGTTAGATATTGGTTTTTCTTGTTTGCGGTTGTTGCAATATAACTTGTTAATGGAAGAAAAAAAAAAGGATATGGATGTCAATTATCAAGAGGAGAAAGAATAAAAAAAAAAGTAATTTGAACAAGATACATTAAGGTCATCTTTATCATTTTATAATATTTTTATATATTTTTTGTCTACCACTTTATAAATAGTATAGATAATTATAATTTAATTTAAATATCATGAATTTGATGGCGGAGAAGAATTCCAACAAACAAGGCAAGTCGTTCCTAGCCAAAAAGTAGGTAGCCCCGCAGCTTGTGGAGGCGGAGGAAAGAGCACCAGCAGCAGAGCTAGAGAGTCTCAGCCTTGCCTCCAAAATGTGAAATATTCATCTTCATTGGAGCTTTTTGGTGGTAGTCGTGACCAACAACCATCACTTGTCGACTCGTTGGTTATAAATTTATATAAAAAACACAAACATTTGTCAATTA
Source organism: Medicago sativa (assembly GCF_051527215.1). Lineage (NCBI taxonomy): Eukaryota > Viridiplantae > Streptophyta > Magnoliopsida > Fabales > Fabaceae > Medicago > Medicago sativa. Next base: position 54,255,568 of record NC_140749.1, read on the forward strand.
TACATAAAAAAAAAACACAAAGCACAAAGCACGAGACAAATTAATATCATATTTCATTCATGTTTAACACTTCTATTTTTTTTATCATTATACATTATAATTCAATTCTTTTATGCAAATAACATTTTCATTCAAAGCTTGGTTATAATGTTCACTGAAGGTCTCGATGAAAACGCACATGTAGATGATGGGTCGGAGATAGGGAAGTGGCATTCTCAAACACAACAATGAGATCTCGTGGTCCGATTAATGGACTGAAAAGTGGCGGCGGTAGAGGGTTGGGATTATCGCCACAGTCAAAATTCAAAACTGGTCATCTTCCTGTTAACAAGTTAGATGTTTCCGCAGTTGAGACATTTGATAGCGGTTCAAATAGTGACATAGACGCCAACGTTGATTCGGGGGAGGAAGTTTATGGTGGGATGTATTCTTTGGATTCATCACCACAAGACAGTAGAGTACCCAACGGTACTGCTAAGAGCTAAGAGATACACTAATGTTCTCAGATGCCATTGTCTCGGTATGTGAGTGATTACACATTTTCTGATGATAGTTCATTGAGAGAAACACTTGCTGGAAGACATGGAATGGCGAGGGATCCGGTGATGAGGGGTGCTGCTAATGGAAGGCTGAATGGTTTAATTGAGGATGAATCGTCAGATCTGCAGCTAGCTCAGAATTTTTTAATCTGACTAGCATGCATTTGGATGTTATGGAAAAAACGTAATAACTAGATTTTTTATAACAAGGTCGAGTCGATTAATGATGTAGTGGACAAAGTTAAGCTGCTTTCTTTTTGGTGACTAAAGGCGAAACATGTATTTTTTACTTTTAGTTATCATTGTTGGTGGCGTAACCCCCTTTATTTGCTTGGGTGTTGGCATGTAATTTTGCTTTTCCGACTTTGTGCCTTGTAGTTTTAACACCGTAAACTCTTTCAAAAAAATAGTAACTATGATCTTACTTTTTAATCCTTGTATTTATGAAATATTGTATTTTTAAGGCCCGTTTGTTACAGATTAAAATAAAAGTGATTTTGACATAAAATAATTTCAAGATTATATTTTACAAATTTTATGAAAAATCATAATCTAGTTTGCGTTTGTTTACCGTAATAAAAATAACTTTTTTTAAACAAATAATTTAGTTTGTTTGGATACAACTATATAAAAGAGATTTTTGTTACGAAATTAGTTCAATCTTTTAAACCATATTTTCTCTCTCCTCTAAAAAAATCTATTTTTTGAGAAGCTGCTTTTAACAACTTCTCATCTGAAACTGTTTTTAGATTTTTTTTAGATTCTTATATTTTTTTAAAACTATAACAAACAGATGCAACACTCTTAAAAGAGATTTTTTTATTAATAAGTGATTTTTTTCTTATAAAAGTTGTAACAAACGGGCTTTTAGGACTCGTTTGTTATAGATTAAAATAAAAGTGATCTTGACATTGAAAAATTTAGAGATTATTTTTTAGAGATTTTATAAAAAATTAAAATTTATTTTGCGTTTGTTTTTCGCAGTAAAAATAACTTTTTATAAGTAAATAATTTTGTTTGTTTGGATACATATATATATATATATATATATATATATATATATATATATATATATATATATACAGGGCCGGCCCATAGCCCGTCGAGGCTGGGCTATGGCACCGGGCCTCAGATTTTTGGGGGCCCAAGATATATTTTTTTTTGGTATGTAAAGCACTAAATTATTAATTATATTGGTATGTAAAGCACTAAATTATTAATTATATACATCTAAAGCGAAAAATTTTCATGTTGGTCATAGTGCTGTGGTGGCGCGGCCTCTCATGTTTTAATGTGAGGTCATGGGTTCAAGTCCCTCTTGAGTCCTTTTTATTAATAATTTCCCTCTTGAGTCCTTTTTATTAATAATTTTCTTTTATAGTGCTTTATTTATTTTTTTGGGGCCTAAAATTCAATTATTTTTACATCCCTTAAGAGACTAAAACTGGGCCTACGAATTTGTTAAGACGGCCCTGTATATATATATATATATATATAGGGTTATGTTACAAGACACCCTTTGGTGATGTCTTTTATCAAGCAACACCTTAAGGTGTGATTTTCTCTTTTTAGTTATAACTTTGCTAAAAGACACCTTCATAAAAGTAAGTTACTACAAGAAAAACTGCATTTTGCGACCTTTAAAATGGCCGATTGCGACTGTTAGAAGGGTCGCAGATGTACAATTGCGACCCTTCCCCAACAGTCACAGATGTTGGGGTCGCAAGTGTCTTTTGCGACCCTTCATAGAACAGCCGCACCAACTGCCGCAAAAGGCACTGCGACAGTTGTTAAGGGTCGCAAATGAGGAGATTCAAATGGATTTCAAGGGACTTGCGACAGTTGGAGAAGGGTCGCAGATGCATAAAATTTATTTATAAAAAAAACATTGCGACAGTTTGCAAGGGTCGCAGATGTTGAGTTAATTTAAAAAAAAAATCAGTTTTTTCCTGAATTTTTAATAGAACTATTTACTAATAAAAAATATATAAAACTAAAATAATTCATAATAAAAAATATGAACAAATTCATAAACTAAAATATGAATTTTACATTCATATAAAATACAAACAAGTGATACAATAAGGTTTCTTGAGTTCCTAACATGAAAATTTAATCAATTATGTAGATGATATTTGGCGAGGAAGTTGTTTTGATCAACTAGAGATGAATAAACTCCAAAGAATGCTATGCTCTGTTTGGTGATTCTAAGTCTTCCACCTAAAAATAAGTCAAAGATTATATAAGACACATCAATTAACAAAAATAAGCAATAATGTCACGCAAGTCATGATTCTAACTTATCGCGCAATTAAACTAATAATTACTTTCTGATATATTTGTCAAAAATAACCACTATGGAACAACCATTAGCTATTTATCACAGAGAAGCTTACAAGACCAATTAATTGCATTCAATGTGAAACAAATAAATCACTACCCTTTCATTCAAAACACCAGTCTTGAGTTCAAGCAAAACTCCAGGTACTCCAGTATGGATGCTAGACCAGCATCTGAACCCTCCAAATTTAGTGAAGGAACTCAATAATTAAAAAAATTAGTGAAGTGAAGGAAAGAAATATTGTACTTACATTTAAAAGAGGGTGACTACAAGGTCTAGTTTTTGAACAAGAAAGCTCCACAAGATCTATTTGCAAAATATCTTAGTCCAAGAAAGCTCCACAAAGTGATTCATAATTCATGTTCACCACTCTCGGGTACCTCAGCATGTATTGTTGTGTGACCAAAATATGGAACCAAATTAGAATGTAAACTAGAAGTGAAGTACCAAACAACACCTATATCAGATAAAGTAGCCACAAAAAGTTCATTATGATCAGGCCAAATCAAGGATGAATTGTGTAAGTGCAGAGTTGGCATCTGACACATTTATGCATATAATGCACATTTATACATAAGCATATAATGAGCATTTATGTTATAAACACTTGCTTACTCAAACAGGGCCCAAAGCTAACAACATCAAAATTCAATAAGATCATACTTTCATGTAAAAATCAATTATAATTTGTATAAGTTCTGTGAGATCATAAAATGAGACCTCTGCACTCTGTCAATAAACAAATTGAAATTGCAAATATTACTAAAAAGAATAGTCCAGAAAATTTCTTATTCTTTGCACGCGGCAACATCAAGCACATGTAGACTTCAAAAAAAATCACGAAACTGTGAGCAATATAACAAATCAACTACCTGTATGTTTACTTGATCAAAAAAAAAAAAAAACTACCTGTATGTTTTCTCTAACACTCATTATACTTCTCATATTATTTTTTTGCCATGTTCATTGTGTATAACTATACTAACTTACAATCTAACTAATAACTTGGTGTATTATAAGTATTTGTAAAGCGGTCGAAATTTCTTCTTCATAACAAGCGGCAACAACAATCAATGTAATGAAAATCATTAACGCAATACACACACACAAAAATCAAAAACAAGTCAAGCAACCACTATTAAAAATAAACCTTTGGAAAACAGTGGGGATTGGCCACTGAGTTGTTCCAACACCTGAGAGACTGTACATGAATATCATAGGTATATTGTTATGATTGTTTGTTTATAAGATTTAGGATCTTCAACAAAATATGTTTTAAATGAGAATTAAACTTAAGGGCTCTATTATAATTGAAATATGCAGGGAACCTTCAAAAAAATCCCACAATATCATAGTTCCGGACTAGGCCAAGTCGAACCCACGTAGAGAACTGGTCTTCACCCAGAAAGCAATCTACACAACATATCATGCCATGGGAACACCCTATAGGTGCACCCAGAAAGCAATCTACACAACAGATCATGCCATTCGCTACACCCTAAACCTCACACTCACGGCCCATCACTTGCTCAATCATCGAAGTGTTTGCAGGTACATCACTCCTATGTCTCTAACAACTCAACAGTCTCTCAGGCAGTTGATTTAGGTCCACTCGGGATCGATTATATATACTATCAACAGTCATAGCAGTTATACAAAGACAAGTGTAAGGACTCTTGCAGATATCAACTTCTAATTTTTTTTAAAAGAGAAGATGTTTTTGCAATAGTTTGGTAAAAGTTACCTCTGTCTCTAGAATTTTGCAAGTTCTTGAGAGATAATTGGAATCTTTAGAGCCTCAATCTTTTTTTTGATTTTCTGCCATTCTTTCCAACTTTGCTTGCTCGTATGGTGTCATGTTTTTACACTGCAAGATTGATGATAAACAAGTCAGAACGATGCAAATAGCTAAGCAAAGTAGGATAAAGAAAAACTAGCAATAAGAGGAAAAAGACAAGTAACAATAATGCAGATATGCTAGCAAAGATGGGATCAAGAATGATAGGAAGTTGAATTCAATAGTATTAGAAGGTGGAAGGAGGTTTCATTAAGAAGGTTGGATGAAGCGTGACAGGAACTGATTTTGCATTATTGGTATCTAGTATAAGGCAACACATGAGTGAGAATCTGCACCACCTGCTACGACATCCATTCCACCACCTACGTCTATGGAGATACATTATTGAAATACATATTTATATGGTTGTGCTTGTTGTGCATAAAGTTTTCGCACTTCGTCTGGCTACAATAGAAAAGACAAGAACCTAGTGATAGCAACAACAATATCACCTTGGTTTGAAAAAGCAATAAATTAAAGAAAACTAGATTCGTGTGGGCATCACTTTCTCATTAAATAAAGGTCTGCATAGTCTTTCAAAATAAATTGGTTCTCTATAAAGAGCAACCCAGAAAAGCAGCCCTAGTCTAGAAAAGTTGATTGTTCATGCAAACATGAACTGCATTCAAGTTATAAATGCACGATTGGGGGAGTCATGCAAATATGTGCAGAGTCTACATTAATTGAAAAGGTGTCTAGCATTGTTTCTTAGTGAAATGCAAGGCAATTTTCATTTTCTGTTGTTGTTGTTGGTGGTGTGTGTGTGTGTGTGTGCAGAAAGACAACACATGGACCATCCAAGATGCTACCAAGAGTGCCCTTATATGAAATGGGACTATTGTGATATACAGTGGCAACAGAAGGGTTGAAGGGCCATGTGATGCACAATTAATGTCATTTTAAGTGCCTTAACAGGAAGTGTACAAGGCTGTCCTTTTGATTCAGAACAATTAAAATGGTAGGTAAACCCTATAAATAGAGGGTAGTCTTCACAAGTAATGTAATAAGAATCATTGTGTTTTATTTTTAAGAAAAAACACGTTTTCAGTTAACCAAACTTTCCAAATTTAAGATATTAGCCAAGAGATATAAGGGACCTCTACTAACTGCCATTGACTGTTTTAATGCACTTACTTTAGATCAAAATAAGTGTGTTTGCTGCATTATATATTCACTGGTGCAGTTGTATAGATTGAATATTAAAAAAAACATGGAATCAGAACATTTTATGTGATTAATAACTTAACAGCAGTTGAGAAACAATTCTATAAATCAATTTGCTGAAAAATATTATTAATAAGCATTATATATGTAGGTATAACCTTTAAATAACCATCCATGCATATAGAAACATCATTCATGTATGATTCAATATACAAAAAATTGACAAAACTAACCACCAAATCAAATACCCAAATAAACAAGAAGAAATCAAACAGAGATTGGAACACAATACCTTCCATTCTTGTGAAAAATTCTGAATTTCGATCTTATGTTGAGACTTTGGGGTCAAAAAAGGTGAAATTTTGTTCAGTGCATTATGAGAAAAGCAAGACCCATTTAACCTAAAAGAGAGAAGAAGGTGAAATTTTGTTCAGTGCATTATGAGAAAAGCAAGACCCATTTAACCTAAAAGAGAGAAGAAAATAGAAGTGTTGTTATATTTTCAATTTGACCCAATTGGGTTAGGATGCAAAAAGAACTAAAGGATTCAATGTCCTAATCCGACTCGTGAAAACAACTCAATTTACAACTATTGACTATAAAATCAGGTGGGCTAACAATTCTTGCACCGGATGACACTTCCTTCTCAGGACTAAAAGCAGGATTCCTCAACTCTCTTTCTGATGGACAGAAACTCGAGTTGTTACAGTTCTGCGTTATTTCAGACTATGTTTCTAGCTCTAACTTTAATACATTGACAAACCCTATAAGAACACTTGCCGGAGATAAATCCGGAAAGGTGGAGCAGAATGTGGTAGGTTACCTTGTCGCTTTGTTGCAGAAAATCAAAATCAAAATGATTAGTGCATACACATCATAGCAGCCCTAATATTGATATATTCATTCTTATGATTAAACTGCACTTTAACATTAGATTTATTAGCGGTCCATGGCACAACAGGTTTAACAAGTATCATTAACAAAGTCAAAGTATCAAAACTAGTAACAACTTAGAACCAAAACTAAATCGAAACAACTTAGTACCAAAACTAAATCCACCAAAAAATCATTAACAAAGTCAAATAAAGAAATCGATAAATTGTTCAAAGAAGACGAGGCACCTAATATGTAGTTGCATATAAAAAATAAAATTTGTAACTTCAGAGTAAGTTTCCATTGTATGCCAGTATTCCTTAGTGCATTCTATATCCAAATTGTAGGTGACATGAAGTCATATTACTTTATTAGTTAAAACAGCAAATTTAGTTATGAAAAAAGAGATAAATACCTGAGTATCTTCAGTCAATGAATCTACTTTGTCCAGAACAATTATCTTACATGGCAGACAAGGATAACCACTGAAATAACAGGAACTTAAATCCAGACAGCCACAACTGTGAAATCTTTTATCCTGATCTGAACACATTAATACCAACGTCATTACTAGCATTTAAATCCAGAACCTTAGATTGATAGAGCTACTAATTTGCTTAACACAAAAAATAGATCCAAAACATGTTATTATTACTAAAAACCATTCGCAAAAAAAAATGCCCTGTAAATCTCAGTACCAAAAATCTAACTTGTTATCCCTATTTTGATTATCATGAGTACACAAACAAAATTCCCTAAGAAACAATAAGAGACCATTAGAAATCACAAACAAAATGCCCAAAATTCAGAAACCCTAAAAACTGAATAATACAAACAGAAAACTCCAACAGATAGAGAAGAAGTGATTCAATTCATATGAGTAGAGAACAACGGATTTGAAAGAGAAAAGAAAGATACCGATTCAAAAACGGAGACAATTTTGGCTATGAACAGCTTGAACGAACGAAGCAGCGAACAACGAAGGGCCAAAATGGATGCAGCGAGCGGACAAAAATTTGGGTCTGAAAGGTTTGTCTGTGAATGAAGCAGCGAATCATTTGCCTCTGAACGGTGAAACGATGAAGCTCTGAATGGCCGGCGGAGAACGATTTGGTTCGAAAATGAAATTTGGGGGAAAGTGGATTGTGGGGAAGTGGTGGAGATTTAGGTTTCAGATTGGGGGAAAATGAAATTGGATTTTAGGGTTTTGAAGCTACGGGAGGGAGGCTCAAATTGTAGAAGCGGGACTGTCAAAATATTTGGCCAAAAATTTTATTGTGAAAGGGCGTTTAAAAAAGGTTGTAAAAGCTGCGACCCTTTAGCCTAAAAGTCGCAATAACTGTCGCAAAAGTGTAATCTGCGACAGTTCTAAGCTAAGGGTCGCAAAGTAAGTGTCGCAAAATGACAAATTTCTTGTAGTGAGCTCTTTTCGCAAAAGCTCATAGAGTAACTTGATAAAAGACACCTTCACAAAAGGTGTCTTCTATCATAACCCATATATATATATATATATATATATATATATATATATATATATATATATATATATATATATATATGGGGTTTGCTAGAACACACCCACTGGTTTTTATGTGGGAGTGTTTTAGCAAAGCTACACCTTAGGGTGTGATTAACCACTTTTTAGTTATTTACTTGCTAAAACACTCCCACATAAAAACTAGTGGGTGTGTTCTAGCAAATGCCTATAGGATTTGCTAGAACACACCCACTTGTTTTTGTTAGAAGGTGTGTTATAGCAACATACACCTTAGGGTGTATTTAACCACTTTTTAGTTATTTACTTGCTAAAACACTCCCACATAAAAACTAGTGGGTGTGTTCTAGCAAACCCCTATATATATATGTATATATATATATATATATATATATATATATATATATATATATATATATATAAGGGATTTATTGTTACAAAACTAGTTTAATCTTTTAACATTTAATTTTCTCTCTCCTCTACAAAAATCTATTTTTTGAGAAGTTGCTCTTAACAACTTCTCATTAGAAGTTGTTTTTAGATTATTTTTTTTAGATTTTGATTTTTTTTAAAAGTTGTAACAAACGCATGCCATACTCTTAAAAAAGATCTCGGCTGTGGAACAAAAAAAAAAGGTACCAAAAAAAAAGTGACTATTTTGTTTTAAAAAGTGATTTTTTAAAAAAAAAACTATAACAAACGGGCTCTTGATCTTTGATAGCGTACCGCGGTAGTCAGTGGCAACACCACGGACCACCGCACCGGCATGTTTCGCCAGACGTGAGGAATCTTGGGGGGGATAGGGATCCAAGCAGGGTGCCACAAAGGGGTGGGAATGAGGGTAATTGGATCGACGTGAGACCGAGACGAAGGAAAGCGCGGCGACAGGATCATCAGGGTCAGGACCGGTTTCGGGAAGAAGAAGAACGGCTTTAAGGTAAGGAGGGTTTGCAGCTTCGTCAATCTAGGTTTAGGTATGCATCACAAGAGGAACGTTATTACGGGGATCTTGAGACAGGATCGGATTTTACTGATGGAAGACCAGCAAGATGGGGCGATTATGATGATGATGAGGATTTCTATGATGATTTTTTTGATCGATCACAGAGGTATGCAAGACGTGATCAGCAGGTCCAACAGAGGCAGTCACGACGTGATTATATACGTCTAGTAGTGCAAAGGAATGATGTCCGTGAATAGCAGAAGCGCGTTTTGGTTTCAGCTGGAAACCAGAGAGTGTGCGACATTAAATCAGATGGCAACGGAAAGGCTTCAGACTTATCACCTAAACGGTTCGTAACTTTTTACATTACTAATTTCCCTCCTCAAGCTTCAAACTTTTTCTTGCGGAAGGGTTTCGAGGTTTGCGGTATTTTAGAAGAGGTTTTTGTAGCCAATAATAGAAATAGATATGGTGAAGTGTATGGCTTGACAAGTTATTGAAAGCTTTAAATAAGGTCTGTTTTGGGCAATATTGTGTACGTGATGTGCTTGCTAGGTTTGATAGGAAAGTGGTGAGGGAGGGTGAGGGTGTAGGTGGTAAGAAGGTGGAGAGTGGTGGAGTGAAGGTGAGGGAGAGGGAGAAGGGTTCAGAGGGAGAAAAAAGGAAGGAGGGGAAGAAGGGTAGGAGCGAGGAGGGTTCGAAGAAGGAGGGAGAGGCTGGAGGTGTGACGGTGGGATCGGTGTTGGTGAGGGTGGGAGGAGGGAGGAAGAAGGGAGGTGAGGGTGGCGGTGGAAAGGAGGTGAGGAAGGTAAGCACAGACAATCAGACAGTGCCTAAAAAACTCATTCGGAAATATCGATCATGTGATGAGGATTTGAGATGGGCACAACGTGGTTACATTGGTACTATTTTAGATGGGGCGTCTATACCGCTTATTCATAATAGGGTGGAAGACGCGGGTTTTAAGGACATTGATATAATACCAATTGGGGCTGACAAAGTTTTTGTTCATTCACTTTCGGGAGTGGATGTTTCTGGTATTTTGAAAGAGGCAAAACAATTTTTTGATTTAATTTTCTCTAATATGGTGGCTTGGAAGAAAGAGGTTTTACCGTTTCAGAGGGGAGCTTGGATTCGGTTGTATGGAATTCCATTACACGCGTGGAATGAAGGCTTTTTTAAATTATGTGTTCATGAGTGCGGAAGGTTTTTAAAAGCAGACAATTGTTCTTTGAATAGAGAAAGGTTCGATTATGCAAGAGTATTGATATCTACGTCGAATTAGAATGTGGTTAATTGTTTCGAACAAATTCTTGTAGATGATTCGATGGTGGAGATAAAAATCATAGAAGAATGGGGCTTTAACTTAGGTGATGACGCTTGTTTATATGATGAGGAGGATAAAGCGGTGTCCGAACAGCCAGACAATGAGTACGTGCATGAGGATTTCCAAAATATTGATAATATTGACAAAATAGCTGATAAACTTGTGCATGACTTAGTGGAAACGGAAGACTTGGAATGTGATGACTTGAATGTAAACGGTAAGGCAAATCCAGTGGCTACAAACTCCATTAAGGTGCTCGACAATTTGCATCCTGATGGCAGTTTGGACAGTCCAGCGGTTGCTCCACAGAAAAATGAAGAACCTATTATGTCTATGTCTTCTATTTGTAAGGACGGATCCAAGGAGGACACAGTCAAACAGCTCCCGGTGGTGGCAGATATGAATGATGCCGTGTTAGGTGTGGGGGGTACAACACCTTCAGAAGCGACACAAGGTTCAGCTGAAGAAGTGGTATCAAACCGAAAGAAAAGACAAAATAATCACATTTCAGGTTCAGCAGGTTCATTGGGTAACTCAGGTCCGTGGAGTATGGATTGGCAGCAAAACGTCAACAAAGGAGGTACATGTCTTATTTCTTCAAAAAACAAGCGGTTAAAAAAGGTGCGGAAGGACAATGGAGGTAGTGGTGGGAGATCACTCAATAATGTTGTTACAAAAAAGGCGGGTGGCTTTCTTCGACATCTAGTTCTCACATTAAAGAAGGTGGCAAGACTTCCAAGCAAGGATAGAGCGGAGGTTATGAAGGTATTGCGGGATTCAAAAATTATGAAATCCTTGAAACAAAAAATAAGTAATCGACGTCGGCACAGACAGAGAAACGCAAGATCGCTTGACGCAGTGAGTCTTAATTCTCAAAATCTATCTTCATCTATGGTTTATGTGAGTAATGATTGGAGGCACTGGGTAGCTTTAAATGGCAATGATGTGTCGAAGGCAGCAGATATTGAGTCTTTTGGTAAAGCTATAGGGGTTTCTTATAAAGAAAGTTGTCACAACAAGTTTAGTGTGCTAAACCGGTATAAAAAGGTTGAGTTAGGGCCAGTGTTGACACCTATGGTGGTGGGGCGTGTTGAGGAGGATGTCGGAGTGTAGGAGGTTGTCGTTGTGGTGGGATGGGTGTGTGGGAGGTGTGTGTGATGAAGATTATATCATGGAATGTGCGGGGGTTGGGGGGTGTAGAGAAAAAGCGGGAGGTCAGGAGACCAAATTATCTGTGTGTGATGATTTAATTTGTAATTCCTTGTGGGGAGATTCAAATCATGCTTTTTCTTATAGACCATCGGTAGGGGCATCAGGAGGTTTGTTAATTGTGTGGGATTCGAAAGAGGTGGAGGTTTGGTCGTCGGGTAGTCAGGACCATGTTCTTTATATTCATGGTAGATTCATCCGTAATAATGAAGAGTTTTATTTGTTTAATATTTATGCACCATGTGAACCGCGGGCTAAACAAGATTTATGGGTATCTTTGTCTGCTAGACTGCAGTTGTTAGATGGTGGGAAGGTGTGTGTGTGTGTTTGGATTTTAATGCGGTCCGAAATATGGAGGAAAGATGGTCTCAGAGAGGACTCAGTGTCACGAATGATTTTCAGCATTTTAGCAATTTTATTGATGAAAATGGGGTGATAGATTTGCCTCTATGCGGGCGACGGTACATGTGGTTCAAAGGAGATGGTTCTGCAATGAGCAGGCTAGATCGTTTTCTGTTATCCGAAGAATGGTGTCTTCAGTGGCCTAATTGTTTTCAGGTAGCCCTTCTCAGGGGTCTCTCTGATCACTGTCCGCTTCAATTATCTGTGGATGAGGAAAATTGGGGACCTAGACCGTTACGAATGTTGAAATGTTGGCGAGACTTACCAGGATATACCCAGTTTGTGAAAGAAAGGTGGTGGTCGCTTCAAATTGAGGGATGGGGAGGCTATGTTCTTCGCGAGAAATTGAAATTGATCAAGGTTGCTTTAAAAGAGTGGCATTCTGTTCATGTCAAAAATATTCCAGGAAAAATTGAAGGCTTAAAATATAGGCTATCTGAGTTAGATGATCAGGTGGACGAAGGTGGGTTATCGGTGGAAGAGATTGAGGAGATGAGGAACATAACACATGACATTCATTCTTTATCGCTGTTTTATCTTGGTTTTCGGGTGTCAAACATTGATTACGTTTGAACCTTTTAAACCGGTGATATCTTATTTTTTCTTGGGAAGGGAAAAAGTAAGCAAAACCCTTGAGAATCGAGGTCCGGGAGTTGTTTTCGCTACGGGAAGGTGTTAGGCACCCATAACGACTATAGTAACCTATAGGAACCGTCTTTAATTTCTACGCGCGCACTTTATTTTTAAATGCTATTTGAAAATGTTATTTACACCTAAAATTTGCTAAGTGAAGAATTGGAGGGAGAAGAAAGTGTTTGAATTTTTATTTTATTTGAATTGAAGGAATTTGGTTCCTTGCCTACGTACCCGTTTAAGGGATCAAATCCACCGTAGTTCTCTCTCAAAAAATGTTTTTGTTTTTGTTGGTTGATTTTAAGTTTGAAAATGGATTTTGAAAGAATAGAAAGAGGCCTCAAGGGCATGAGATTAGGAAATAGTGAGGTTGGATTAGTGAATTGCAAAAGAAGTCAAAGTTTGATTATTTTCATTGAAATTTGATTAAGAAAATGGAAAAGAAAATACAATGGGATGTTGGATCCCAAGGTTTATTTAGAAAATAGTTTGAGTGATGTTGTTCACATTTGTTTGGAAAATTGGTTTTCTCTAAGTATGAGTCCTAGGCATTCATCTAAACATACAATCCTAAACATACATCTAAACATGCATATTCTAGCTACTTAGTGATGTGTGTGCATGTGTCGGTGCTTGTGTCGGTGTACATCATTAGAGTCCATTGTCCTTTACATCATACCCTAGATACATTCTATGGCCTCTTTGCCAAGAAAATTAAAAGTTGCATGAAGTAAAATATTACAAGAACTCCTAAGTGTTTACATGCTAAGTCTTGGTAAAACTTGAAGTGCAAGAAATTAAAGTGGAGAAAAAGATGAGATATGGAATGCTTATGATGTATGAAACATGAAACAAAAAAGTTAGTAGCACAAGATATGAAACAAATCAAAGCTATCATAACAAAAGTAAGAAAATTAACATAAAAAACAAGCAAAAACAATGCAAAATAGGCCTAAAGATTCATCAATAATGCAAGGCTTGAACAAGACCTATAATCCTCATATTTTAACAAGTTCCCAAAGAGTTTTATTTCAGTCCCAACACAAGAATTAATAGGACCTATCAAGCCAAGCCTCCTAGCATATTTTTAGGCATATTTTCCATTTTATTTCCACAAACAATTATTTACATGACTTATAAAACAAGAAACTAACAAATCAAACTCCAAAAACAGTAAAGAACAGCACCAAATCATAGGCATACACATTGTAAATTCTCATATCAAGGGTCAATATACCATAGCAAGATTTTGGGATCAAGAACATGCAAGAATTTCACAAAAAATTAACAAAAAAGTAACATAAAATCACAAGAAAACCTCACATATATTTTTCCCAATTTTAATATGCAACAATTATCACAAAAATACCACAAAACTATTAAGAAATATGTATGAAAATTTTTGGAGTTTTTAGAGAATTTTTAACCACAAAAAAACATGTAAATTTCACAATTTTTAACAAAAATAGCAAACAATTGACAAGAAAACACCACACATTTTTTAACCAAGATTCAACATATGACAATATCACAAAAATATCAAGAAAATGATTAAGAACACATAGGAAATTTTTAGGAATTTTCATGAAAAGATTGAGCAAGCAGGGGTGTAATTAGCGAAATTTGACACAAGCATGCAGGGAAGGGGGGTGCAAGTAACAAAACTGCAAAGAAGCATGGAGAAAAAACGAAATTGCAAGGGACAAGCCCAAGCCCGGGGTTAATGTGGGTCGGATCCATGGGTTTGTTAAATGGATACGGGTCAAAGAGATAAATTAGGATCCTTTCTTCCTTATTTTGCAAAAAACGTTTTCTTCCTACTCTCTTTCTCTCCCAACCGGTTCATACTCACAACACATAGATTTAACATCCAGATTCACCAATCTTGGAAGATAAACTCAAAAATCACAACAAAGGGATTAACATGGTTACCTCTTGCACAGATTAGAGGAATTTCTTGTTTGCCTTGCCGGTCCTTCTTTCTTTATCAGCCACGCGACCTTGCACTTCAACAATGGCGGATTCTTCTTCGTTCTTGCAAGCTGGACGGTTTGGTATGCTTGTGGTTACCGAATTCGATTCAACTGAAGCTATAGCACTTGGATTCGATCCCTCTTGCTCCTCTGTTCACGTTCGAATTCTCCGATTCCGTTCGTACCACTTTCGTCACTGCCTTTGCTCTTGCTTTCGCTGAGTCCGAGTCAATTGAGTTTGATGCTGGATGCTTGATTCACGAAGTGGAGCCTGCAAGATTCACGATCTGAAGGTGTTTCAGGTGCGATGGACTTGCGTTTCCGATTTCGTTGTGGTTCGAATTTGTACCGGTTCAGTGTGCGACGAACGTGATCTTGGTTGTTTCTTCTCCGTTCTCTTCTCTGTTTCCTTCTCACAATTCCATCACTGTACCGTCACGAATCCGTCACCGTTGTTGTTTGAGATGGATCTTCGAAATTGTTGTGTATTCATGGACGAATTTGCAGAATTTTGTACAATTGTTGTTGCTGTATGAAAAATGGAATCGAAACAGAATTGATTTGGAATTGTAATGGATTTTGGGATGTTTGTGATGAATTTTGGTGGTGAATGTTGATGGTGATGATGAATTCCGATGGTGAGGTGGTGGTTGTGGAATTTGGATGATGAAGATTGGGTGGTGGAAGGTGGAAGAAAGAGGTTGTTGTGGTGGTTTGGAGGGTGGTTTAGTGGTGGTTTTAGTTAGTTAGAGGTGAGAGAGAGGGTTGTTATGGTGGTTGAGTGGTGGAGAAGAAGGTTGTTAGGGTGGAGGAATGGTGGTTACGTGAGAGAAGAGAAAGAAGAAAGAAATTGCTTTTTTTTTTTTTTTTTATTTTGTGATTTTTTGTGAAAAAATGTAAAAAATGATTGGTGAATGAATGAATTGACCCTTTGACCAATTTATAGGCTAAGTCATTGACCTTGGACCAATAGGATAGAGACATGTGGCACTAGACTTGTAACAAACTCTTAAGGACCAATAGTATTTGGACACATGGCGCTTGGACTCTAACAAACTTAAAAAGGGATTAAAATGTCAATAACGAAAGTGCGCGGACTAAAATGAAAATTAACACTAAAATTGAATCGAAAAAGTAAATTGAAAATTAACGTAAAATGAGACGATTAAAAACAACAAAGCAGGTTAAAACGAATCAGAAATATTATGTGAAATGACCAAAACGCCCCTAGGGACTAAAATGACTAAAAACGACTCAAATGCAAAAATGGATTTTCAACAAGGGTTTAAAGCAAAGACTTATATAAGCAAAATTAACAGACTCAGAGACAATTTTAAGGGTTTAAACAGAGCTTTGACACTTGGAAAGACTAAAATGCCCCTAGGGGCAAAACTGACTCAAAAATGACTTCAAATGCAATTTTTAAAATGGATTTTGACATAGAATGAAACAAAGACTTACTCAAACTATTTGAAAGGACTCAACCAAATTTTTCAAAGACTGAAAGAAATTTTAACACAGGGAGTGGCTAAAATGCCCCTAGGGGCTAAATTGACTAAAAAAATGATCCAACTGATATTTTTGAAATGAATTTTGACATGAGATTGAAACAAGGACTTATGCAAACCAAATTAAAAGATTCAAACAATTTTCAAAGATAAAAATGAGTTGAATGCAGGAAATGACTAAAATACCCTTACATGTGAATTTTGCAAATAACATTGAAATAAAATGCAGAGAAAGATGCAATTGATCAGAGACATATCAAATGACTTATAATGCAAGAAAAGAAGAATTGAACAAGTATTTTTAGGTCCAAAATTAGGGTATAACAGCTGCCCCTATTTAAGTTTCTTTGTCCGGAGAGTCAAGAGACGAAGTCTTAGAGTTGACGGGACGAAGATACTTAAATATTAACATTTGCACTGCTTTTGGACATAAAAATACGCTTTCAGAGTTTCAAAGATATGAATGTTATGCAGTACTTTAGTTATGAATGCAAGACAAACAACTGGAGTCTATGGAACCTGTGATGTCACTGGGGATTCAGGTGGACATTGACAGGGTAGACAAACCAGGGAGTAGAATAATAAGGTGCAAGTTGTTCTTTGGATCGAACTAGTCACTTGACCAAGGAATACAAAACAAGAGATAGGTGCAAGCTGTTCTTGGGACTGAACTTGGCACTTGACCGGAAACATAGACATATAGGCAGATACAAGCGGTTCTTTTGGATCGAACTTGACACTTGGTTGAAGGTACAAACAGATAGGCAGACACAAACTGTTCTTTTTGGATTGAACTGGCCGTTTGGCTGGAGACATAGACAAAAGGGTTGATACAAGCCGTTTCTTTGGATCGAACTTGCTTGTTGGATTATCACCACATCATGTGGGAGAGTGCAGACTGTTCTCTTAGAACGAACTTGTCGTTTGACCGATAACAAAGCATAAGCTGGGTACAAACTGTTCTTCAGATTGAACTTGTCGTCTGACTGATAACAAAGCATGAGCTGGGTACAAACTGTTCTTCAAATCGAACTTGCCGTTTGACTGATAACAAAGCATGAGCTGGGTACAAACTGTTCTTCAAATCGAACTTGCCGTTTGTCCGGGAACATAGGTATACAAGTAGGTACAAGTGGTTCTTTTTGGATCGAACCTGGCACTTGACCAGTAACAAGATACAAATTGAAAGTCTGGCCTAACAAGACACCACTTGAGGGTAAATTGTCATTAACTTAATCTGAGAATAGACATGACCATTTTTGTTGGCCCAAGAGTAAATTGACATTGATTTGAATTGAAAATTGACATTGACATTGACATTGGCTTGGAAATTGAAATTGACATTGACATTGACATTGACATTGATATTGACATTGGCATTGGATATTGACATTGACATTGACATTGACATTGGCATTTGACATTAACATTGACATTGACATTGACATTGGCATTTGACATTAACATTGGCATTTGACATTAACATTGACATTGACATTGACATTGACATTGACATTGGCATTTGACATTAACATTGACATTGACATTGACATTGGCATTTGACATTAACATTGACATTGACATTATCAAAATAGAAAGAAAATATTTGTATATAGCATTGAAAGTAGGAAGAAAAATAGAGTTTCAAACAATAGAAAGGCTCAAATTGATGTAGAAGAGTGAAAGTCAGCCAAAGGCACGACTTCACGGATTTACAAAGCTTGGAAAATGGTAATTTTATTGGTTGGTGATACATTGAACACGATGATCGCTACATTTCATAGAAATTTTGAATTCACAAGTACAAAAACCTCTGATGAAGACGATCATTGACAGTTGCAGATGCCCCAAAGGGGTGATGGTGATTTGCCAGATATAGTTACTTGTCTTTATTGTCAACCTCATTTTTGCATGAACCGCCCTTTCGGGTTTTCGGCTCATCGAGGCGCTCATTCTTGCCTGAGTTGCGTACAATCTCAGCGAGCTTTTTCATATATTTGTTTTTTTTTTGTCCCTAACTTTTGCCTGGATCGCCCTTTCGGGTTTTCGATCCACCGGGAAG
Organism: Medicago sativa; assembly: GCF_051527215.1. Lineage (NCBI taxonomy): Eukaryota > Viridiplantae > Streptophyta > Magnoliopsida > Fabales > Fabaceae > Medicago > Medicago sativa. The sequence continues at coordinate 54,273,874 of NC_140749.1, forward strand.
CGCATTTTTGCCTAGGCCGCCCTTTCGGGTTTTCGACCTACCACGCTGTTCTTTTCTTTCTAGACAAAGTATTTCTTGACTATATCGGCATTAACAGGATTTGGGAGTTCAACACCATCCATGTGAGTAAGAATCAAAGCACCACCAGAGAAAGCCTTCTTGACAACATAAGGACCTTCGTAGTTAGGTGTCCACTTGCCCCTTGGGTCGGGTTGCTGACTTATCCTTCTTTTCAATACAAGTTCGCCTTCCTTGAATTCTCGAGGTCGGACTTTCTTGTCAAAAGCATTCTTCATTCGCACTTGATACAACTGTCCATGAGTCATGGCATCCATACGTTTCTCTTCAATCAGATTCAATTGATCGTACCGACTTTGACACCATTCAGCCTCAGTTAACTTTGCTTCCATGATTACTCGGAGAGATGGAATCTCCACTTCCAGAGGAAGAACTGCTTCCATACCATATACAAGAGAGAAAGGAGTTGCCCCGGTTGAACTGCGTACCGTAGTACGGTAACCATGCAAGGCGAAAGGTAGCATCTCATGCCAGTCTTTGTAAGTAGTGACCATCTTCTGAACAATCTTCTTGATGTTCTTGTTAGCGGCCTCAACTGCACCATTCATCTGAGGTCTATAAGGAGAAGAATTGTGATGTTCAATTTTGAATTCTTCACATAAAGCTTGCATCATACTATTGTTCAGATTGGAACCATTGTCAGTGATGATCTTGTTGGGAACACCATATCGACAGATGATGTTATTCTTGATAAACTTCACAACCACTTGCTTGGTCACATTTGCATAGGAGGCAGCTTCAACCCACTTGGTGAAATAGTCAATTGCCACTAGAATGAAACGATGTCCATTGGAAGCTTTTGGTTCAATTCTTCCGATCATGTCAATGCCCCACATAGAGAAAGGCCATGGGGAAGATATAACATTGAGGGCATGTGGAGGCACATGAATCTTGTCAGCGTAAATTTGACACTTGTGGCATCTTTCAGCATGTTTGTGGCAATCACGTTCCATAGTTATCCAGTAATAGCCGGCTCTCAACAATTTTCTTGACATGGTGTGACCCGAAGCATGGGTCCCAAAGGTACCGTCATGTACATCATGCATCAATTTCTCGGCTTCTTGCTTATCAACACATCTCAACAAGACCATGTCATAGTTCCTCTTGTATAGGATTTCTCCGTCCAGAAGGAATTTGCTAGCCCATCGTCTCAGAGTCTTTTTATCCCTGTTGGAAGCACCGGGTGGATATTCACGATTCTGCAAGAATTGTTTGATGTTGTAATACCAAGGCTTTTTGTCATTCACATCTTTGTCAGCTTGATCTGGCATATTTTCAATGGTAAACACATGAGCGGGTCTATCAAGACGCTGCACTTTGATTACGGGCACATCATTCCAGTGATTGACACGAAACATGGAAGACAAGGTAGCAAGAGCATCAGCCATCTGATTTTCATCCCAAGGGATATGGTGCAGCTCAACCTTTGTAAAGTATGTCAATAGACGTCTTGCATAGTCACGGTATGGGATCAGCTTCTCATGATGAGTTTCCCATTCACCCTTTATCTGATTGATAACAAGTGCAGAATCTCCATAGATGTCAAGGTGTTTAATTCTCAGGTCAAGGGCTTCTTCAATGCCCAAGATGCATGCTTCATACTCAGCTATGTTGTTTGTGCATTCAAAAGTTATTCGAGCGGTGAAAGGAATGTGGTGCCCTTGTGGAGTTACAATGATGGCCCCAATCCCTTTACCGTAAGCATTAACAGCACCATCAAACACCAACCCCCACTTGCTATTGGGGTCCGGCCCTTCATTGATCAGTGGCTCTTCACAGTCTTTTGCTTTCAGATACATAATCTCTTCATCAGGGAAATCAAACTTAATTGGCTGGTAATCATCAAGAGGTTGGCAAGCAAGATGCTCAGCAAGGACACTTCCTTTGATTGCTTTCTGAGCTTTGTATACAATGTCATATTCAGACAACAACATCTGCCAACGTGCGATCTTTCCAATAACAGCAGGCTTTTCAAAGATGTACTTGATTGGATCCATTCGCGATATCAACCAAGTTGTATGATTCACCATATAATGACGCAGGCGTTTGGCAGCTCAGGCTAAAGCACAACAAGTCTTTTCAAGCATCGTATACCGAGTTTCACAGTCGGTGAACTTCTTGCTCAGATAGTAGATAGCATGCTCTTTCTTACCAGTCTCATCTTGTTGACCGAGAACACAACCCACTGAATCGTCTAACACTGACAGATACATAATCAAAGGCCTCCCTTCCACTGGCGGGACAAGGATAGGTGGTTCCAACAGGTATTCTTTGATGCTATCGAAAGCTTCCTGACATTCATCATTCCATACAACAGGCTGATTCTTTCTGAGCAATTTGAAAATTGGTCCACAGGTAGTAGTCATGTGAGATATGAATCTTGAAATATAATTCAGACGTCCGAGGAAACCTCTGACTTGCTTCTCAGTTTGAGGGGCCGGCATCTCTCTGATGGCTCGGACTTTGTCAGGATCAACTTCAATGCCTCTCTGGCTGACAATGAAGCCTAGCAACTTTCCGGATCTTACACCAAATGTGCACTTGTTAGGATTCAGCCGCAGCTTGTACTTTCTCAGTCTTTCAAACATCTTTTTCAAATACACAACATGCTGCTCTTCATCACTTGACTTCACAATCATATCATCAACATATACTTCAATCTCTTTGTGAATCATATCATGAAACAGAGTGGTCATACCCCTTTGATAGGTAGCACCAGCATTTATCAAGCCGAATGGCATCACTTTATAACAGAATGTTCCCCACGGAGTAATGAAGGACGTCTTTTCTCTATCTTCAGGTGACATTCGTATCTGGTTATAGCCAGAGAAACCGTCCATGAAGGAGAACACTTTGGATTGAGCAGTACTGTCAACAAGTACATCAATATGAGGCAATGGGAAGTTATCTTTTGGACTGGCTTTATTCAGATCTCTGTAATCAACACACATTCGAACTTTCCCATCTTTCTTTGGTACTGGTACGATGTTGGCAATCCACTCAGGGTATTCAGCTGTCATGAGGAAACCCGCGTCAATCTGCTTCTGCACCTCAGCCTTGATCTTAAGAGCCATGTCTGGACGAGACCTTCTCAATTTCTGTTTGACAGGAGGACATTCAGGTCTTGTCGGTATCCGATGTTCCACAATCTTGGGATCTAGTCCCGGCATATCTTCATAGGACCATGCAAAGACATCTGGATAATCATGGAGAAGCTGGATGATCTTCTTTTTCACCTCTGGCTCAAGTGCAGCACCAATCTTGATCTCTCGCTTGTTCTCTTCAGTACCCAGGTTGATGAGTTCAATCTCTTCCTGGTGAGGCTGAATGGCTCTTCTTTCTTGCTCAAGCAATCGAGTGATCTCATATGGTATCTCTTCATCATCATCCTCATCTTCAGCTTCATATACAGGGAATTCAAAATTTGGAGGAACCATAGGGTCACTGTGTTCAACGGGTTTATTATGGTTCAATCTGCATAATATGATTGGGATGATTTTAGAAAAAGTTTTTCATGCAGATTTTTGAAATTAATAAGAAAATACAAATGTTTTGGGTTTTTCTGGCATTACCATTATTTCCAAGAAAAAGGCACTAAGAAAGTAAAAAAAACAAAGAGTCGTGAGAAAGACGACCACTTTTTATTGATTAACGGCAATGCCGAAACAAACACGCCCTTACAAAGATATCACTTTCGCCTTGGGCAGAGCGAAAGGATTGTTATTTTGAAAACAAGAAAAACATGAGCAACAAGACACATTACATGGAAGCATGCATGACTAAGGGAACATCAATGGCTTCCCAATTTCTCACAGTGCCTCCTGGTATAACAAATGCAGGCACGTGGCTTCCTTCAGCAGCATCTTCAGTAATAGCATTGATGAACCCAGCACTGTAGAAGGTTCCCTTTGAAACAGCAGATGTCGGGGAGAATCCAAGGCCTCCTTTACGCTTGTTTTCCAGAATCTGTATCACTTTGCCCCAGCCAGCAGCTTGCCCTGCTTGAACAGCCTTCTGGGCGTCTTTCAGTGAGGCCATGCTAGCACCAGCCCTCCGGGGCTCTGCACCCTCAACAGTCAATCCTTGAAACGACGTCCCTTCAGCGGACCCTGCTTCAACACAAGAGAACGATGATACCTGGCTAACTAGATATGTTTCCTCACCATGCACAGTGACAATCTTACCATTCCTCATGAACTTGAGCTTCTGATGCAAAGTGGAAGTGACTGCTCCAGCGTCGTGGATCCACGGTCTTCCGAGGAGACAGCTGTAAGAGGCATTGATATCCATGACTTGGAAAGTAATTTGGAATATCTCGGGACCAACGGTAATTGGCAGGTCCACTTCCCCGAGAACATCCTTGCGGGATCCATCAAAAGCTTTAACCAGATAGCTGCTACCCCTCAGGGAAATTCCATGATGGCTCAATTGTCTTAGCGTGGATTCGGGCATTACATTCAGAGATGATCCAGTGTCTACCAATACGTTGGATATCAGGTCAGATCCACAATGTACTGAGATATGTAGAGCCAAGTTGTGGCGTTTCCCTGCTTCGGGGAGCTCATCGTCACCGAACCCCAAGTTGTTGCAGGCAGTAATATTACTGACTATCCCATCAAATTGATCCACAGAGACTTCGTGGTCAACATAAGCTTGCTCCAGTATCTTCATTAACACCTTCCTGTGAGCTTCTGAGCTCATAAGTAGAGACAGGATGGATATCTTTGAAGGAGTCTGTAGCAGCTGGTCAACAATCTTATAGTCACTTTTCTTGATGAGTCTCAGGATTTCGTCCAGATTGGACTCTTCAATAGATTGGCCTGCTGGGCCGATGTTCTTGTCAACAGGAGGAGCAACTGGTGGAGTTACCGTGGCAATAGGTGTCACCACCTTCTTTTGAAACAAGGGTGGACGGACTTTTCCACTTCTCAGAGTTGTAACTTCACTAGCAACATTATCAACTGTAGCTGGGGATACGAGAGGCACCTCCACTCCGTTCTCAATCATGATTGCATCGTATTTGTAGGGAATTGCTTTGGTAGAGGTATAAGATACCGGACCAGGTAGCCTGATCACCAAAGGCTCAACATTCTTTACCTGAGATACACTTTCAACAGGAGAGTCATGGAACACTGGCACAATCACACATACATCACTGGCAATCAAGTACTTGTCATCCATCAGGCTCTGGATATCATTTTGCACAACACAACAGCCCATAGGATTCTGCAGACATTCTGAACAAGAATCATGATCATGTTTGAACAGAGAAGCCTGGCAAAGCTTGACATGTAATGGCACCAAAGGAGTAACGACATTGCGGACATCCAACATGGGATCCTCTTGAGGGATAGGAACCCTTTCAAAGGCCTCAATCATATTGACAGCAGCATGGTTTGGAAGCGGATTGTCAAGGACATGAGGAACACTGTTCTCAAAAGTCAAACGTCCTTTTTCTATCAGATCTTTCACAATATATTTCAGAGCAAAGCAACCTTCGACATCATGGCCTTGAGCACCCTGAAGGAATTCACATGTTAGGTCCTGACGGAACCTGGGAGGCAATGGATTAGGCGGAGGCTTGCCTGGTCTAGTGACACAGTGTCCCTTAGCAAGTAGAGTTGGGAGCAGCTCACCATAAAGCATTGGTATTGTTGGAAAAGAAGGTTTGGGTCGGGGACCCTGTTGTTGCTGCCGTTGCTGTTGAGCAGGAGGCTGTTGCTGTACTTGCTGAGGGATAGCATTGACGGGCATTGGTGGTTGACCCGGTGGTAGAGGATATTGCTGATAAAATGGTGGGAAGAAAGGATGTTGAGAGTACTGCATGTAGTGATAGGGCAGGGGTAATTGTGTAGCAGCTGCAGATGGGTTACCAGACACCATCCCTACGTCAGATTCTTTCCTCTTGTGATGTCCGTTACCGTACTTCTTTGGTGCACTGGTTGATGATTCACCTTTCTCGAGGACAATAATACCATCTCGGACAGCCTCTTCTAGACGGGTTCCCATTGTAACCATATCAGAGAAGTTGTTAGGAGCAGAGACTATCATTCTCTCCTTATATTCCTTCTTCAGAGTCTTCAGGAATGTCTGTGTTAACTCTTCCTCATCAAGTCGAGGAGAAACACGAGCAGCTGCCCCTCTCCACCTTTGAGCATATTCACGGAAGGTTTCATCTGATTTCTGAGATAGGGCTTTGAGGGAATCCCTGTTTGGCTTCAAACGGGTATTGAATTCATATTGACCTTCAAAAGCAGCAGCGAGTTCCTCAAAAGTATGGATGTTATCTTTGCTCAAGCTAGTGTACCAATCTGCTGCATCATCTGTCAAGCTACTCTGAAAGCAGTGGATCATCAGTGCGTCATTGTCGGCATAGTTAGCCATCTTTCGAACATACCGGATAACATGGTTATGTGGGCAAGAAGTCCCATTGTACTTGTCAAATTCTGGCTCTTTGAATTTCTTAGGAACCTCAAATCGGGATACCAAGCATAGATCACGAGCTTTAGCAGGAGCACCATTGTTTCCCCGGCTAGCCTTAACCTCACGGAGTTCTCCAGCCAACTCCCTCAACTGTCTCTTCATAGCTTCCATTGCGGGATCTTGTCCACGCGGAGTGTCAATATCAATCACCTGTTGCACAGTGTGTACAGTAGGGTCGGTAACAACAGTAGTTACTTGAGGCATAGCAGTAGACACAGGAATCTGTCCTTGACCAGCAAAACCAGAGACACCAGCAGCAGTATTAGGAGAGTAGTAAGCTGAGAGGCCATAAGGACGGCCGTTGGGCATAACAAAACGAGCATCAGTAGCCACAGTAGATAGTGGGATAGAGGGAATCACCTCAGCAGTGACTGGAATAGAAGTGGCTGGCTGTTCTTGTGAAGCCATCATAGCGGACATAGCGTCATGAGCCTTGGCCAAGTCTTCTTTCATAGCGGCCAATTCGGCACGGAGCTGAGCATTTTCTTCTTCAAAGTTAGCCATTATCCTTCTCTTGTGAAATCTTGTCTGATGAATTCTATCTGGTTGGTACACTTTGCGAGCACGAGCCACTTTTCAGACTGCGGCGGACAAAACCAGGAGGCAGTAAGCACGAGAGAAGCTTTTTGTGACCAATGAATGCATGAAATGTGTTAATGCATATGCCAAAAAGACTCTTTTTGTGTTACCGAAGGGTTCTAGACAAATTATAAACTTGTAAACATTACTAAACAACAATTAACATAAACGGGAATCAAACAACTAACATATAGTTTTACAAGACAAATCCAACATGAACAAATGGAAATAACAACAGGAAATGGAAATCCTCAAGCATAGGAAGTGGAAGCATCGTCCTCAGAGTCGGACTCATAGTCGCAGTATCGTGCGTAGAAGTCACGGGCACTCCTAGCCCTCTTGGAGTCCCTCATAAGCAGCCTATCTTTCTCCTCAATCTCTCTCTTAGCCTTAGCTAACTCTTTCTTCAGTGTCAAGATCTCATGAGTCTGCTGCTCACCTTTTCCATCCAAAGTCATGATCAAGTTCTCAGCCTCATAGTATCTAGCCCTCCACTGATGCTTCTCCCGACTCTCCATAGCTAGATGCTCCTGATACATCTCCTGGGTAGGTGGGAGTAGAGGCAAAGGCATGGTAGGAATAGATGCGGACACATATCTCATAGAGGGGTAAGGCATACCAATCTCCTCAGCTTGGTTTATCACCTACTGTGTATAGGCCTCATGAGCAATACCGGACCTTACGCCCATATGCTTCACCTCTTTCTTCCGAAGCTTAGACCAAGCTTGCATAAAATCCTCTCTTATGCCGGTGGGAGCATTGGAGTAGTGAAAGAAATAAGGAGCCGTAGCAAGATTGATGGGCTTATCTTTCATTGGAAAACCAAATTGTCGCAAAGCAAGCTCCGGGTTATAGTTGATTCCACCCCGGGTACCAAGAAGAGGTACATTAAGAAACTTTCCACCACCAAAGATAATTTCCTTAACCCTAGAAGCGGGAGTGAGCCAAACCACTTCATTAGGAGTGAGAGCCATAATCCTCTGTGAAATAGACCAATTCTCCGGATTGTCGTGGAAAGACTTCGGAAGGTGCGAAATAAACCACCTATAGAGGAGAGGCACACAACAAAGAATATATCCACGACCCTTGCCAGTACGATCATGAATAGCATGGTATGTGTCAGCTAGCAGAGTAGGAACCGGATTCTTGGAGTGGAAGATCATAATAGCATTCATGTCCACGAAGCCGTCAAGATTCGGAAAGAGAATAAGCCCATAGATGAGAAGTGCAAGAATAGCCTCGAGAGTGTCCTGACAAGTGGTATTGAGGTTGGCTTTCCCAAGAAGATACTCTGAAGTGAACCCTCGGATATGTGCCTTAGTAACGAGATTCTTGGAGACATCGGTGGTCTTGAGATAGAGATCTTTAGCAATAACCAATGGAGGAGGAGGATCTTCAGGTCCTGAGAAAGGTGTCCCCTTAGAAATAGATAAACCCATCAAGGAAGAATAAGCCTCTAGAGTAGGCACCAACTGAAAGTCTGGGAAAGTGAAGCACCGATACCCCGGATCATAGAATTGCACTAGAGTGTGCACAAGCTTCTCGTCCACATTAGTATGGAGGATAGGAAGTAAAGCCCCGTAACGGTGTCGGAAACCAGTCGGATCCTCAATCTTGAGTGCCAAATCTCTCAAACTAGCCAAATCCACTTCCTTAAACTTGTAGGACTTAGTCATCTTCATCCCTACAATGTTTACAAATTCAACTTGTCTAAGCCCTTCGATAACAATGCATGGAAAAAGTTTATGCATGTATGCATGTATGCATGAATGCATGATTATGTTCAAGTTCGGAGAAAACATGGTGGGTTGAAGTTCAAAGTCGAGGAGTCATGGGTGGACACGGTGTCCGGTGAAACTAGGGCTTTAGGATAATAGTAACCGGGTTCTAAAAAGGTTCCCAAGTTGCAACCTCTCCGACGTATCTCATGGTGTCACGAGACAACACTCGCTCCATGATTATACGTGGAAGGTCTAACTTGAGTGTAGTATCGCGTGACGACTAAAACTCGAGACGACACTCGGTTTAGCCACCGCACTACATCCTAGAAAATGGCCATGGATGGGTTTGGTTATCTACGGTTCATAGCGTCATAGAACAATTAGAAGTAAAGTGCCTAAACGCGACAACACGCGTCGACAACATCACCCCCAAAATGCCTCAGCTATGTGGGATTGATCGCATAATCCAAAACACGAGGCAGCCCTCGGAATGAATTGTCGATTATGTCCCCCCTAAATCCTAAGTTCACTCAGCCCGGGTGCAGGACTTTTGATATTCTCACCCCACACGTTTGCAAGAATTTAAACATTTATTCACATAAGTAAAAGAAACAAGTAAAAATACAAGCGCAAGCGTGGAAATAAAGACTAGGCGTAACTCTCGAATCTCCCCAGTGAAGTCGCCAGCTGTTTTATCTTGGTTTTCGGGTGTCAAACATTGATTACGTTTGAACCTTTTAAACCGGTGATATCTTATTTTTTCTTGGGAAGGGAAAAAGTAAGCAAAACCCTTGAGAATCGAGGTCCGGGAGTTGTTTTCGCTACGGGAAGGTGTTAGGCACCCATAACGACTATAGTAACCTATAGGAACCGTCTTTAATTTCTACGCGCGCGCTTTATTTTTAAATGCTATTTGAAAATGTTATTTACACCTAAAATTTCCTAAGTGAAGAATTGGAGGGAGAAGAAAGTGTTTGAATTTTTATTTTATTTGAATTGAAGGAATTTGGTTCCTTGCCTACGTACCCGTTTAAGGGATCAAATCCACCGTAGTTCTCTCTCAAAAAATGTTTTTGTTTTTGTTGGTTGATTTTAAGTTTGAAAATGGATTTTGAAAGAATAGAAAGAGGCCTCAAGGGCATGAGATTAGGAAATAGTGAGGTTGGATTAGTGAATTGCAAAAGAAGTCAAAGTTTGATTATTTTCATTGAAATTTGATTAAGAAAATGGAAAAGAAAATACAATGGGATGTTGGATCCCAAGGTTTATTTAGAAAATAGTTTGAGTGATGTTGTTCACATTTGTTTGGAAAATTGGTTTTCTCTAAGTATGAGTCCTAGGCATTCATCTAAACATACAATCCTAAACATACATCTAAACATGCATATTCTAGCTACTTAGTGATGTGTGTGCATGTGTCGGTGCTTGTGTCGGTGTACATCATTAGAGTCCATTGTCCTTTACATCATACCCTAGATACATTCTATGGCCTCTTTGCCAAGAAAATTAAAAGTTGCATGAAGTAAAATATTACAAGAACTCCTAAGTGTTTACATGCTAAGTCTTGGTAAAACTTGAAGTGCAAGAAATTAAAGTGGAGAAAAAGATGAGATATGGAATGCTTATGATGTATGAAACATGAAACAAAAAAGTTAGTAGCACAAGATATGAAACAAATCAAAGCTATCATAACAAAAGTAAGAAAATTAACATAAAAAACAAGCAAAAACAATGCAAAATAGGCCTAAAGATTCATCAATAATGCAAGGCTTGAACAAGACCTATAATCCTCATATTTTAACAAGTTCCCAAAGAGTTTTATTTCAGTCCCAACACAAGAATTAATAGGACCTATCAAGCCAAGCCTCCTAGCATATTTTTAGGCATATTTTCCACTTTATTTCCACAAACAATTATTTACATGACTTATAAAACAAGAAACTAACAAATCAAACTCCAAAAACAGTAAAGAACAGCACCAAATCATAGGCATACACATTGTAAATTCTCATATCAAGGGTCAATATACCATAGCAAGATTTTGGGATCAAGAACATGCAAGAATTTCACAAAAAATTAACAAAAAAGTAACATAAAATCACAAGAAAACCTCACATATATTTTTCCCAATTTTAATATGCAACAATTATCACAAAAATACCACAAAACTATTAAGAAATATGTATGAAAATTTTTGGAGTTTTTAGAGAATTTTTAACCACAAAAAAACATGTAAATTTCACAATTTTTAACAAAAATAGCAAACAATTGACAAGAAAACACCACACATTTTTTAACCAAGATTCAACATATGACAATATCACAAAAATATCAAGAAAATGATTAAGAACACATAGGAAATTTTTAGGAATTTTCATGAAAAGATTGAGCAAGCAGGGGTGTAATTAGCGAAATTTGACACAAGCATGCAGGGAAGGGGGGTGCAAGTAACAAAACTGCAAAGAAGCATGGAGAAAAAACGAAATTGCAAGGGACAAGCCCAAGCCCGGGGTTAATGTGGGTCGGATCCATGGGTTTGTTAAATGGATACGGGTCAAAGAGATAAATTAGGATCCTTTCTTCCTTATTTTGCAAAAAACGTTTTCTTCCTACTCTCTTTCTCTCCCAACCGGTTCATACTCACAACACATAGATTTAACATCCAGATTCACCAATCTTGGAAGATAAACTCAAAAATCACAACAAAGGGATTAACATGGTTACCTCTTGCACAGATTGGAGGAATTTCTTGTTTGCCTTGCCGGTCCTTCTTTCTTTATCAGCCACGCGACCTTGCACTTCAACAATGGCGGATTCTTCTTCGTTCTTGCAAGCTGGACGGTTTGGTATGCTTGTGGTTACCGAATTCGATTCAACTGAAGCTATAGCACTTGGATTCGATCCCTCTTGCTCCTCTGTTCACGTTCGAATTCTCCGATTCCGTTCGTACCACTTTCGTCACTGCCTTTGCTCTTGCTTTCGCTGAGTCCGAGTCAATTGAGTTTGATGCTGGATGCTTGATTCACGAAGTGGAGCCTGCAAGATTCACGATCTGAAGGTGTTTCAGGTGCGATGGACTTGCGTTTCCGATTTCGTTGTGGTTCGAATTTGTACCGGTTCAGTGTGCGACGAACGTGATCTTGGTTGTTTCTTCTCCGTTCTCTTCTCTGTTTCCTTCTCACAATTCCATCACTGTACCGTCACGAATCCGTCACCGTTGTTGTTTGAGATGGATCTTCGAAATTGTTGTGTATTCATGGACGAATTTGCAGAATTTTGTACAATTGTTGTTGCTGTATGAAAAATGGAATCGAAACAGAATTGATTTGGAATTGTAATGGATTTTGGGATGTTTGTGATGAATTTTGGTGGTGAATGTTGATGGTGATGATGAATTCCGATGGTGAGGTGGTGGTTGTGGAATTTGGATGATGAAGATTGGGTGGTGGAAGGTGGAAGAAAGAGGTTGTTGTGGTGGTTTGGAGGGTGGTTTAGTGGTGGTTTTAGTTAGTTAGAGGTGAGAGAGAGGGTTGTTATGGTGGTTGAGTGGTGGAGAAGAAGGTTGTTAGGGTGGAGGAATGGTGGTTACGTGAGAGAAGAGAAAGAAGAAAGAAATTGCTCTTTTTTTTTTTTTTATTTTGTGATTTTTTGTGAAAAAATGTAAAAAATGATTGGTGAATGAATGAATTGACCCTTTGACCAATTTATAGGCTAAGTCATTGACCTTGGACCAATAGGATAGAGACATGTGGCACTAGACTTGTAACAAACTCTTAAGGACCAATAGTATTTGGACACATGGCGCTTGGACTCTAACAAACTTAAAAAGGGATTAAAATGTCAATAACGAAAGTGCGCGGACTAAAATGAAAATTAACACTAAAATTGAATCGAAAAAGTAAATTGAAAATTAACGTAAAATGAGACGATTAAAAACAACAAAGCAGGTTAAAACGAATCAGAAATATTATGTGAAATGACCAAAACGCCCCTAGGGACTAAAATGACTAAAAACGACTCAAATGCAAAAATGGATTTTCAACAAGGGTTTAAAGCAAAGACTTATATAAGCAAAATTAACAGACTCAGAGACAATTTTAAGGGTTTAAACAGAGCTTTGACACTTGGAAAGACTAAAATGCCCCTAGGGGCAAAACTGACTCAAAAATGACTTCAAATGCAATTTTTAAAATGGATTTTGACATAGAATGAAACAAAGACTTACTCAAACTATTTGAAAGGACTCAACCAAATTTTTCAAAGACTGAAAGAAATTTTAACACAGGGAGTGGCTAAAATGCCCCTAGGGGCTAAATTGACTAAAAAAATGATCCAACTGATATTTTTGAAATGAATTTTGACATGAGATTGAAACAAGGACTTATGCAAACCAAATTAAAAGATTCAAACAATTTTCAAAGATAAAAATGAGTTGAATGCAGGAAATGACTAAAATACCCTTACATGTGAATTTTGCAAATAACATTGAAATAAAATGCAGAGAAAGATGCAATTGATCAGAGACATATCAAATGACTTATAATGCAAGAAAAGAAGAATTGAACAAGTATTTTTAGGTCCAAAATTAGGGTATAACAATCGCGTGTTAGTGCTAGTATTTCTTGGCAACAGTCCCGTACTCGTAGGTTGAAGGATGGGGATGCAAATTCAAAGTATTTCCATTCGATTCTCTCGAGTCGGCGTCGAAGAAATTCCATTGTTTCTCTATTGGTGAATGGTAATATTGTCGAAGGAGTTCAGCCTATTCGGGATGAGGTTTTTTCCCATTTTAGACAGCATTTTGCGGCTCAACACATATCGAGACCGGGGGCAGAAAATTTAAGGTTTAAGCAATTGTCTTATGTCGAAGGAAGGAGCCTAATTTTACCTTTTTCAGAAGCTGAAGTAAAAAGTGTGGTGTGGGATTGTGACAATTTTAAAAGTCCGGGGCCGGATGGAGTGAATTTTGGTTTTATCAAGGATTTTTGGGAGGAGATCAAAGGTGACATTATGCGGTTTCTATCCGAATTTCATAGGAATGGAAAGATATCGAAAGGTATAAATTCTACTTTTATCGCCCTTATTCCTAAAGTTGACTGTCCTCAGAGATTAAATGATTTTCGTCCTATATCATTGGTTGGGTGCTTGTACAAAATCTTGTCAAAAGTGTTGGCTAATAGGTTGAAGATGATTATTGGTCGGGTTGTATCAGAGACCCAGACAACTTTTGTGAAAGAAAGACAAATTCTAGATGGCATTCTAATTGCAAATGAGGTAGTAAATGAGGCCCAAAAATCTAACAAAGAGCTGATGCTTTTTAAAGTTGATTTTGAAAAAGCATATGATTCGGTTGATTGGGGGTACTTAGATACGGTTATGAATAAAATGGATTTTCCGGTGTTGTGGAGGAAATGGATAAAAGAGTGTGTCAGCACTGCAACTACTTCAATTTTAGTGAATGGAAGTCCAACCGATGAGTTTCCTTTGCAAAGGGGATTGCGGCAAGGGGATCCTCTTTCTCCTTTTTTATTTTTATTGGCTGCTGAAGGATTGAATGTTTTGATGCAATCTGTGGTGGAAAATAATTATTATACAGGTTACGGGGTAGGCACATCCAATTCGGTGGTGGTGTCTCATTTGCAGTTCGCGGATGATACGCTTATGTTAGGTGCAAAAAGTTGGGCAAATGTGCGAGCTTTACGGGCAGTGTTGACTCTGTTTGCAGACATGTCTGGTCTCAAAGTGAATTTTCATAAGAGTTTATTGGTTGGCATTAATATTGGGGAGTCTTGGTTGGTTGAAGCGGCGTCATTACTAAACTGTAAAGTGGGTAAAATCCCGTTTTTGTATCTTTGTTTGTCAATTGGAGGAGATCCTCGTAAGTTAGCTTTTTGGGAACCTGTGATAAATACTATTAAAACTAGATTGGCGGGATGGCAAAGTCGCTTCTTATCATTTGGGGGTCGCCTAATTCTTCTGAAGTCAGTTCTGACCTCGCTTCCTGTCTATGCTCTTTCCTTTTTCAAAGCTCCGTCAGATATAATTTCTCTCATTGAATCTTTATTTAAAATATTTTTTTGGGGAGGGTGTGAGTTTAACAGGAAAATGTCCTGGATTGCTTGGAGCTCTATTTGTTTACAAAAGGAAGAGGGAGGTTTGGGGGTGAGGCAGTTGAAGGAGTTTAATATAGCTTTGTTAGGCAAATGGTGTTGGAGGATGTTTGTGGACACAGGGGGTTTTTGGTATAGGGTTTTGGTGGCAAGATATGGTGAGGAGGGAGGGAGGTTGGAGGTTGGGGGCCGGAGTATTTCACCTTGGAGGAGGGAGATAGTGAAGATTAGGGATGGAGTAGGAGATACTGAAGGAGGTTGGTTTGCAGAGAGGGTATCGAAAGTTCTAGGTGATGGGACTAATACCTATTTTTGGCTGGATAGATGGGTAGGAGATGTTCCTTTGTGTAGGAGGTTCACTCGCTTATTTGATCTAACCATAAATATGTTTATTACAGTGGCGGAGATGTTAACGCTTGGTTGGGAGGAAGGTGGAGAGGCGTGGTGTTGGAGGAGACGGTTGTGGGCGTGGGAGGAGGAGTTGGTAGAGGAGTGTAGGACTTTATTAGCTAATGTTGTTGTTCAGTCTAATGTTTCTGACAGGTGGCAATGGGATCCGGATATCCATGATGGATACACAGTCAGAGGCGCATACAAAGCTTTGACATCTGTGGTCTCTCATACGGTGGACACAACACTAAATTTGGTTTGGCATAAGCAGGTTCCTTTGAAAGTCTCCATAGTTGTGTGGCGCTTGATGCAAGACATGTTACCAACCAAAGTTAACCTCTAAAGGCGTGGCATTGTTTAGGCTACAGATACTATGTGCGTTTCAGGGTGCGGTAACATTGAGTCGGCATCCCATTTGTTCCTTCATTGTCATGTTTTTGGCTCGCTTTGGCAGCAAATCAGGTCCTGGATTGGTGTGTCTGGTGTAGATGTTGAAAATATTCGTGAGCATTTTCTTCAATTTATTCATTGTTCAGGTTACTCAAGGGCTCGCTGTTCATTCTTACAATTATTATGGGTTCTTTGTATTTGGCTGGTGTGGAATGAACGTAATAATAGACTGTTCAATAACACTGAAACACCTATTGAGCAGCTCTTAGATAAAGTTAAGTTTCATTCGTTGTGGTGGCTTAAAGCCAATAAAACCACTTTTGTGTACGACTCTCAAAGTTGGTGGTCGAACCCTTTTCATTGTCTGGGTATCGACTGACCTTATCTTGTATTTATAACTTTGTAACTGTCTGCTTGACGGGGTGGAGCCTTTAGTACATCTTGTACTGAGGTGTTACCACCGCCGTTGTTAATATATACCATTTTGATTTCTTCAAAAAAAAAAAAAGTGAATAATTTTTTTCATAAGACTTATAAATTAAACAACAATGATTTTTGAAGGGCAAAAATATAAAACTTATTAAATTTTCAGTTCCATTTTGATTAAGCTCAACAACAAATTATTTCAGATTAAGCTAAGAACTCATATGAGATTCATCGTATATATAATTAAACAAAAGAAGTTAGATATGTAAAGACATGGTTATCCCTAAAAAAATGTAAGATATGTCTATATACTATGTCCATAAAAGTGATAGCATATTTAAGTGTACTTCTCATGCTTCATATTTAAGTATACTTTCATGCTTTATCTTTTGTGGTATGATTTTTGGGTAGTTGTATATTACTCATGCATATAGATAATTAAGTGTGTGTGATCATGAGTTATATACATCACAAAGTTACCGAATAAATAAAGTATGATAATTTTAACCATCAATAAAAAGAAAAGTAGAATAATATATGACCATAGGCAATAGTTATCATGTTTTTTTGGTTGATACAATAGTTATCTTGTGATTCACATGTTATAAGAAAAATATTATCTTACGATTTATGTTCAATATTTTTGTAATTTTCTCCAAAATTCGAACCAAATCAAACTTACAAAAACGGGTTTGTTGGATTTAGTTCAATTGGATTGACATTTTTACAATTTTTATGAAATTATATATAAAATAAATTATTCTCCAAAATATTGTACATTTTTAATATTATTAAGACGAGTACATAAATTAAAAATAGAAAATAACATATATAGTGATTAAAAAAAGAGTTTAATGGTGGTGAGTTGACAGTCTAAAATAATTTTGCATGCACAACCAATCAAAACATTTAGAATCGTCATATCAATTAATGTTTTTAATTTATGTAGCAATTCTGAATGTTTTGATTGGTTGTGTGTACAAAATTGTTTTGAATTGTCAACCCACCACTATTAAACTCTTAAAAAATATATGAACGCAACACATTTATTAAGGAAAAAACTATAGTGCTATAAGAAAAAAAAACATCACATATACGTTTGCATGGTTGCCTCAGTGGCGGATAAAAATAATAATAATTATGTGTGCCTTAGTGGAGGAATAAATAAATTATGTTTGTCTAAGTGGCGGATTAAATATATTATGTTTTCCTGTTTGGCGGTTAAATAATTATGTTTGTCTGTGTGGTGGATTAAATAAATTATGTTTGGTTTGCCTCTGTGGCGGTTAAATATTCTATGTGCCTCAGCGGCGGGTTATATCAGGATCATTTAGTTTTAGGAACATGCATGACATTGCATAAGAACTAAAATAAAAATAATGGAAGAATGATGATTTATGAGTGTATTATTTTCCTTTTGGCCGCTTATGTCTTGTACAATTTATTTTATAATATTGTACCGTATGTTTGGTTTGAATTGTATGGTTTGTGGTTTATGGAAGCTGACATGTTACACCAACATTTTAGGTACCAAAAAGCAGAGATGATGTATGCTTTGATGATCTTGCTTGAAGCGCGTAAGGGGATGAAATTGGGTTTTTGATTTAATTGTAATTTTAAACCTATACTTACTTTATGTCTAGTCTTTTTCCTTGGGTTTTAGATATATATGTCTGATTTTTTTTTATTTTATTATTTAAAAAGTGTAAAAAACTATATGAGTATATTTCTACTTAGTTTTTCATTATCCCAATTATACCCTTAAAACATTTTTTTCTATAATAAAGATTGTTGTTGATGTCATTAAAAAAAGAATTTAATTTTTTTTTTTGTGGGTGTCATTTAAATAGATAACCATGGTTAGTTTGATTTGTTATAACTTGAAAGCAACAAACATTTATATTTTTAGTTTTAAGCAAAATCAAAATTTCATAAGAAAAAAACACCATTCATAATTTTCAAATGTTAGCGCAATAAAAAACGTGTCCGTCTTTTCGCTAGTAGATATAATGAAAATAGCATGTTTTGAATTTTTTTTAAGTTGGTTTTTTCTTCTTCTAAAGTTACCCTTAACTTTCGATACAAATAATACATATAACAAATAGATAAGAGTAAATTTAAGTATTAAAATAAAAGTGTTTTCGATCAATATTGAGTAAGGTTATTTATAAAAAGTTGTTTGAAAAATAGAGAACATGAAAAAACAAAATATGAAATACAATTATACAAAGTTCTATGAAATATTTTCTGAGAATATGATTTTTTTTTTAATTGTATTTTTTAACAAACCGATCAACCGAACCAATCCAAACCAATTAGTTTGGTTCGGTTTCTTTTTTGAAAAACAGTGAAAACCGAACCAAACCGAACCGATAAAAGTTTCATCGGTTTGGACATTTTTTTTTACTGAAAATCAATCCAAACCGAACCGTTACACCCCTACTAACAAATTATCTTTATAGTTATTGAAGAGACTAGAAGTGCAGAGATGAGATGAAATAAATTTATCAATGATGTGATATTCTTCTAACTTTCATGTTTCTATCAATTTTTTATAAATAAATTTATTTTCGATAGTTAAATATATATTATTGGGGTGACAAAATATGAAACATACCTACTTACTAAAACAAAATAAAAAAATTGGGATAGCCAAAGCTGCCCCATGCATATACTAGCATCCGCCCCTCTCCATCCAAAACCTTAAGTATTAAATTAATGAATGACCTCTCTAATAAATCTAATATTTTATACAGTAGGACTTAATCACTCACACTTATAACTCAACAATATGCAAGACACAGATTCAAATATGAGATTCCTCACTTCTCAACACTTTGTGCGTAGGTTTTATAAAAAAAAAAAAAAAAAAACTTATAAACTAGTGCAATAAGAATGCTAGTTAAGAATCATTTAATATAATATATAAAATATGTTCAGTTAATAAATAGCATATATTAAATGATTTCTACAATTTCAGAATAATAAGGATTTTTCTTTTCATCATTATTTACTTTCCAATTTGCAAGCAGTTTTCAGTGATGGAATGTGAGAGCTTTTGCTTACCAATATCTACAGCTACTTGATGAGCACATCCTAACTCCAGAGAACAGTATGGCAATAACACCTTACCCAGGGAAGCAAGTTCTACCGAGAAAATAAAAGATATTACAAATTATATCTTCTATGTTAATTAACAGAAAGAATGAGGTCAGAAGTTTTAGGTCCACCTGTAACAGAAAATTTAATTTAGTTTAGTTAATCCTAGGACGTCGAAGAAATAATGGAGTGCATGGTTAAACCTAAAAAAAAAACAACTCTTCGAATTGTGTAATTCAGAGAGGGTAAATTCGAAAAGAAAAAATATATTTTATAGGCTTTTTTATTTTGACTAAAATTTGGGGCATCTTAGAACATTGGAGAACTCTTCATACACGTTTCATTGGGTCCATCCAACTACCTATAACCACCATTTCTTGATTAAACGATCCAAAATCCAGCAAGCACAGGACCAAGACAGTTATGTTTAGGTCATTTTCGTTAAGAGATACACATGCAAATTCATAAGTCTTCATATACTGTTAAACACATGGGTACAATTGTTGTTTCATATGTTTGCTCCATTCCCACTCTTGACTTGATTTATGTCACTTTTATTTGCTGGGGGTTGACTTATTCTCCTCAAACTTTTTGTCTTTTCCTATCTCCTTCCCATTTTCTCTCTATACAAGGAGCAAGTTGCACTTTTTTTGGTAGTACTATTTTTGCAATTTAGACATGACCCTTTACTAGAGAACTTGTCAAACTAGGTTGTACTTATGAATTATCCCCAACAAAGTGTGAATGGATTGTAAATAAAATCCATACACTCAAAACTTTAATGATCATCTAATGTGTTGGCTTAGGATCTTCGAGTGTGATCATCTCAAGTCTCAAGTTCGATTATCCTCGATGCAAATTTTAATGCGTAATTAGTTTGCCTTCTTAAAAAAAATTATAATCACCTAGTCGGCACATTGGATGTTAGGTTAAGATCATTTCGTCCATATTATAAGTTCAACAAAATATATGTTTCCTCATATGAAGAAAAATCAATGATTGAGACTATAAACTACATAAATGCATGACCACATGGAAACCAATTCTCTCAAGTGTCCCCATCTCTTCTTGTTTCCACCTTTCATATTCCTACCTTCTCCGAGAGTAATTAACATTATTGTTTCATTCATTAATTAATGGTCCCTCAATTAATATATGATTGACTTTTATGTAGTGAAATTGACTTCACAGTACCATTTGTCTTGGTCAATTCTCGTCATATAAACATCATGGTCCTTGTTCGTCCTCCTCCACTTGTGTCTTCATTGCATCCATGCATATTAGTTTCTTCTAAACCATTCTCTACATATTATATAGTACTTATCTTCACTAACACAACATATATTTGTTTGATTGCATAAGAACGTACATTTTTGCACAATATCACAAAGTGAAACTAATTATAATTGTCTTGTAAAGGCTACTACGTGAAATTAAGGATTAACTATGTATATTGCAGCTGAGGATATTGAAGATGGATCTAGGACAAAGTTTCAAACAGACCCTACTCTTCCTATATATCTAAAGGTAATTAATAATATACACACACATTTTACATGTTATACGTTTGTTCATTTACAATATTCTTGCACCTAGCTATGCGAGGGTTCAAACCTTCATTTCAATAGATCATCAGATTTATGTGGCCCTATGAATTTGAGCAGGCAAGGATGTATGAAGCTTTCTTTACCCATCAACGATGCCATGTAGAACATGGCTATCAACAGCATGGTCCAGTTCAGTCTTGTACAAAGTTTCAAGTTAAATTAACAAGTTTTTAGTAAAAAAAAAAAAAAAAACTTTTCAAGTCTTCAAGTCCTTTTTTTTTTTTTTTAACTCATACATGCCCTAAGAACCAACTAATCTGAGGGGTCTGATCCCGCCTTCCACTTGTGAGGGACACATTTAAAGCCATAACATAGGTTTGTATGGACTTAGCCCATTGAAATAGGTATGGTGGAAAATCGAACATGAAATTGTGAGAAGAGCACACTGAAAGGTCTCAAGCCAACACCACTAGACCAATAAAATGAGTTTTCAAGTTATCAATATATTTATAAACTGTCTTTTTTAATAGATATTTTTTTTCTTTAGTCGAATCCAAGTGTTTTATTGTTAGGGGGTCGAATCCAAGTCATTATATAGCTCACTTGCACACTCTTCTATTTTGAGTAAATACTTAAGTTAGTCCTTTAAATTGTACGGTTGTATTAACGTAATCACCAAATTATCAAAATTCCAAAATCATCATTATAACTTCAAAAAGTTATTCAAGTTCGTCATTTTGTCTATAAAAAGGAAATACAGAGGTTGAGGGCATTAAATCTGACCCAGATACAACCCTTATCGGGAATACATCGTGGTAAAACCAAACAAGGTGGACCATCCTTAATCAATCCTAACAAAACAAACACTCCTCACATGCGCAACCAGTGTTAATTTGAGTGGGCTATTTAGCTTCTTAAAAAAAAAACCATCCTTTGAAAGAGTTTGTGTACTACTTATTTGGAACGATTATATATTGAAAACGTTCATGAAATTAGTGTTTCTGCCTTGGTCTAGTGTCTAGCATCACACATTTTCGACTAAGGGTACACAATTTGAATCCCATGGAACGCGTCTTTTGATTTTTTTAATCCTTTTTATTTGAATAATGATCGAAATAAGAAAACCTTGACATTTGTATATTAAACATTTCAAAATTATAGCATGGAAATGTTTTTACAATAAAATTAGGCTATTACTTTTCTAAAAATACCTTTTGCTCGGCAAATATAATCCAAACTATAGTTCGAAAAATATAAACTGGATGCTTCTAAAATTGTTCATGTCTATCCAAAGCTTTTAAATTTGCAATTCAGATTATATTTGTAGAAACCTTGCAAAATTGATTGACAAATAGAATCTGAAATGTGTCAAGCCCCTAGAAGACCATGTTTAGAGGCAAATTGTAGTGTATAAATTGACATTGTTCAGATTATATAAACCTAACGTTGAGCATATGTAGATATTATATTTGCTGAACTACGGTAGCACACAGAAGCAGAATTTGTGTTCACTACTTAACACTTTTTTTTTGTAAATTTACGAATCAAGATTTATTTAAACACGCATCAAAACAAACTATAAGCAAATAAATTAATGAGACTATATGAAACTACACACATGTAACATAAAATTAAAACCATATCTCAATATTCAAAGGTTACAACCATACCAAAAGCATTCAAGCACAAATTAAAAAAACATAAGTTATTCATTGGTTACAGCTTACAACACATTAATAGGACCACTGGGTAGCCCTACCACCCCTACCACGCCTACGACGATAGACCATCCCTTTTCGAGCCTCATGCAGAATCGCATGCAAACCAATCCAACTGGACTTCCCTCCCCCCACCTGACCATTGCACCTGATACCAAGGCACGACCTTTGATGTGTGCCAAGCGTGACCTAAAGTCTAGCCACTGTTAGTCTTCATGCTCCTCAGTTGCAACCTCATCAATGGCCTCCAGCTCAGGTGGCCTCGAGATATTAGAATCCTCATGCTGATGTATCATGTATGGATGTGAAATGGCACAATACCATCTCATGTATCTATTTGTCGCCTCTACACCAGTCGGAGCATGCATGCCCAAATTGTGCTGAGTCAGCATATAATAAAGTTACTGCATGTAGAACTAGTTGATCACCTGCTCGTTTGCTTGGGGATTTGCACTTTTGTGTGGATGCTTGATGATGGTTTGGACGCAACCAAACTTGCACAACACCCGCTTCGTTAGATATCAGGCCCTACAACATATGTATTTGAGCCATCCAAAACAAAGACTGATTCACTCGAACAAACATATCTGGTGGTGGGGCTGATACGAGTTCATGAGAAGAGACCCCATATCCAAATGATTCAGATGCAGTCTTGTGGGATCTGTCACATACTGATTATTCACGGAAACAAACATCATGGCATGTGGGTGCCGATCGTCCCTATATCCCACCCAATAATTTCTTGCCCCGATTTCATTAAAGTGTTGAAAACCCAAACCTGCAAAGTAAACAACATATAAATTTGTATAAAAACATGAAAAGACGTTTAAATAAATAAGTAATTCATTATTATTTATACATGTAACAATGTCAAGTATCCAGCTAGCTGTGAAGTCTTATAATGGGCTCCACTGTTAAGCTCCATGTACAAGTGAGCAAGGGCAGCTGCTCCTTATGCGTAACCAAAAACCAGCTTCAAGCCCCGCAGATACTTCAGGCATGTCACATCCACATAGTTTGTGCTCTTGTCAGTGAAGAGTTTGACACCCACCAAATAAAGTAGATAGATGCAGAAAGCATAGTTCTGCTTCACTTGTATCTCATCGACATCACCCTCTTCCTCAGTGTCATCTTCTTCCTGTAGACGCTTCTTAAAATCTTCTCTAAATCGGCCGAAACGTGCATGAGCACCCTTTGTTTTTCTGACCTGGTACTCAGCCTCATCCACGTTATACCTCAGCAGCTTGAGCATCAATGCAACCGCCTCGGACCTGGAAAGAGGAAGATCATGGTCCAAGAGGCGAACCTCAATGGGGGATGCAGAAGACAAGACACATCATCAAGTGTCATTGTCATCTCCCTAATTAGATGATTGAAGCTAGATGCCTCCTCGTGTCATCTCTCAACAAAAGTAAACAACAAGTTATGGTCAAGGATAGGATAACTGACTGTAGCCACTGAAGTCCACTGGCTCACATGGCATCTTTAAATCATCGCTCTTGCATCCTATCCAAATTTGGTTCTTGTATAGCCAGTAGCCTTTTGCCATTGTTCACACACTTTAAGTTGGCATGCCACTGCAAAAAATTTATAAACAAAAAATTCATATCATGATACGTTGCAGTTCGGTTTACATAAATAAAAATAAACATAGCCTTCAGTTTACATAAAAAAAACATAGTAATATATATATATATATATATATATATATATATATATATATATGAAGTGTTCTGATTTTAGAAGCCGAACTATGATTCAGATTATATTTACCGAACAAATGGTAATTTTGGAAGAAAAAAAAAATATGATGTGTGAGAAACACATATGGTAAAAAAAAAAATAATAGCCATAAAATTAAGAGAAAAAGAATTTTGTCATTCAAAATTTAAAGGCCCTATGCTATAGGCCTTATTGCACACCCTTTGGGCTGGTTCTTAATGTAATTCAAACCTCTACAAATACTGAACGAGTGGGAAATTCGATCACAATTTTGCAATGAAAACTATTTTTCTGACATAGAAAAGTTCACAATGACACAAGTAATTTACTAAATAGCCTCCAGCAGTAGTTAAGTACCGTTGGACTGAGCGGCGACTGTTAACAACCGCTGGCTCCAGCGGCAGTTAACTGTCGCTACGTGCGTTCTGGGATGCAACGTTTTTTTCATCATTCAACCTCTTTTTCATCATTCATTCAACCTATTTTTTCAATATTCAACCTATTTTTTCTACATCCAACCTCCTTTTCCATCATTCGTTCAACCTATTTTTTCTACATTTTTCCCCTATAAAAACCCTCACATTCTCACATTTCCTCACACTCTCTCCTCCTTACTCTCATTTCCTATCTTTCTCTCCTCTTTACTCTCATTCTCTCATTCTTCCTCTTTCTTCTACAAAATGTTGGTTTGTCATCATTTGCCTTCATTGAAATAAGCCTCTTTGAAAATTTGAAAATTTCAAGAGGTTTCTTTGAATTGGTTTTACCCCAGGGTTTAGGGTTTAGGGTTTATGGTTTGTGGTTTTTTTTCTTTGTTTTAACCCAAGCGGTAGTTAAATGTATTATTAAACAACAAGAGTGCAAAGGCGAGGAACAATTTTGGGTCATCTTGGTGTTGTCTTGTATGAGTATCTTGGAGAAGAGTATCCAGAAGTTCTAGGTTCAATTTTGGGTGCTCTCAAGTCAAAGATGACCCCGCCTATATATGAGGAAGATGTTATTTTTAATGTTATTGGTATGACGAAGATGACTCCACCTATTAAGGAATAAATGTACGACGAAGATGTTATTTTTAATGTTATTGGTACGACGAAGATGCTATTTTTAATGTTATTGGTACGACGAATCAGATTTAGTTTTACCCCATTGTAAATTTATTATTATATTAATAAAATTTGATTTTATATCTATTACTTGTGTTCCTTTATTTTAGTTTTTATTTGCATTTATTTATATGAAATACAAAAATTCAAATAAAAAATGTGTAATATTAATAAAATTTGATTTTATATCTATTACTTGTGTTCCTTTATTTTAGTTTTTATTTGCATTTATTTATATGAAATACAAAAATTCAAATAAAAAATGTGTATTAAAGAAATCTAACGTGAATCTAGCGTGAATTCGAATAAAAACTAATTAAATATAACATGAATTCAAATAATTAAAATTGCGTAATGAATAAATAAATTCGAAAAGTGAATAAAAAAGATAATTATTGTTCCATTCAAAATAACATGTATTATGCATATTCAACTATATATGTTATCACATTACATTACATTACATTCCGGAATGTACCTTCCAACTGCAACAATTATCTTACCTCTGAATGGGGTAAATTCAAACTTGCTAAACAGCAGGACTCCAGCATGCGATCAGCATTTTAAATGATGGTATTCAAATTTAAGCAATATAACTTCATTATAACAGGTGTTCATAATATATGTTAATAGCATTTCAGATCTACAACATAACTATATTAAAAACAAACATTCAAACCCTAAAAAATTTATAAAATTCGAAAAAAATTATAAATTTAAGCAATATAACTTCATTATAACAGGTATTCATAATATATGTTAATAGCATTTCAGATCTACAACATAACTATATTAAAAACAAAAATTCAAAATTTAAAAATTAAACTAGAACTAAAATTATAAACATATAAACACATATACTAACTAAAATGTGTGACAATAGCATAAGTGATAACTTACTTGTGATTTAGTGGAAAAAAATTTGGATGATTTGGTAGAGTTTTTTTAGAGAGTGAAAATTTTAGAGAGGAGAGTGAAAATTTTAGAGAAAGATGGTGATGATGGAGTGAGTGTCTGGATTCTGGCTACTGACTTGAATATATTACGAACACAACGGCAGTTAACTGCCGCTAGAGCCAACGGTTGTTAACAGTCGCCGCTTATCGCCACTTATTAAATTTTCAGTTCCATTTTGATTAAGCTCAACAACAAATTATTTCAGATTAAGCTAAGAACTCATATGAGATTCATCGTATATATAATTAAACAAAAGAAGTTAGATATGTAAAGACATGGTTATCCCTAAAAAAATGTAAGATATGTCTATATACTATGTCCATAAAAGTGATAGCATATTTAAGTGTACTTCTCATGCTTCATATTTAAGTATACTTTGGGTAGTTGTATGATTTTTGTGGTATGATTTTTGGGTAGTTGTATATTACTGATGATAATTTATTTTCGCATCAAACGAGGTAAGTATTTGTGTATCGTCTCCACAGGGAATAGTGCGTTATCAATGACAGTTTAACATCGATTATCATTCAAAGTATTAAGAGTACTTGTTTGTTTGAAATGAAATGTGATTATCTAAACTAATTTGCAAAAAGTAAAAGATGAGATAAATAAGGATTGAAACTTGTTAGGAGTAGCGTTCCTTAACCAAGCGTCACACGTAACCTAATGATCCATACGAATTCTAGCTTCATAAGCAACATTATCACAATCAATTCTAAACTACCCTTCGTGTCCAAAGTGATATAATTATTTCTAAGTTATCGTTTAAACATTCGTGTCCAAATTCCTTAAACGATAACAAAGTCGATCGAATAACCTAATCGACCGTGTCCAGCCTGGTTGAGTTATACGAAAGCATTTAGCTCTTGATTATGGTGATTATCACAAGATTAACAAAGATGTCAAGTAAGTTAACCTAAGATATATTGCTATTCTAGCTCAAGATTCAAGAGTTTGTGTCCAAAGCATCTTGAATCTCATTGAAAGCATTAACACAAGAATAACAACAATATTGAATATAAATTGCTAGAAACATATTTTGCAAGATCAAAAGATTACATGTTAAGCAAAGATCAAGTACCTCTCATCCCAACAAAGGGTATTTAGCTACACATCATCATGGAAGCCATGCAAGGATGGATTGAAAAGGAAGGATTCATTACACTTGTGATGTCTCAACAAAGTATTAAGATCCAACTTCCAAAACCAATCTTACTCAATGAAGAACTACCTTACTTCTCCCTATGAAAATATCTAAACTAAAACCTAAGAGAAGCTAAGAAAATATCAAGCTAAGATATGATAAGATGCTCTCCAAAGAGTAGCAAGAGGCTATATAAAGACTTCTGCCCTGCCTCAACTCGCAGATGCGAGCTACACCACTCGCAGATGCGAGTTGCTTCTCTGGCCCAATAATAAGCTGCCACGTCATAAATGAAGGGATCAAACCGCCCTAACTCGCAGTTGCGAGTTAGGGAACTCGCAGTTGCGAGTTACTCGCATTTGGAACTCGCAGATGCGAGTTTGGGTGCGAGCTGCTTGCTTCCAGGGACAGCTTCTGCCCAAATAGTACTTTTTCATGATTTTGCTTCTTTGATCAATGTCTTGGGCTAATTCCTGCACAAAAGGATAGAATAATGATAAGTAAAGCGTAATAAGGCATTTAACGCTTATTTCTCGGCTTTTCCTTCAATTACTTGCAAAGCAAGCAACAAAAAGTGTATGAAATATAACATGAAAATAACACTTTTTAGCACTTATCAAACTCTCCCCAACTTAACTCTTTGTTTGTCCTCAAACAAAATGAAAATCAAACAAGTTAATAACAAGACACAAGTACAAAAGGCTTTGAAAACATCTTCAGATGAATGATTTAAAAGTGAATGCGCGGGCAAGTCTAAGTTTCCAACTAATCTAAAATTCTACTACTAACATGAGATGAGTCCTACGTACAAAGTTCATGTCAAACATTTCAAAACAATAATATATTTATTTACGAACCACACCTAACACACTTCTATGAAAGTAGATAAACAATTGAAATCAAATGAATGAGGGTTATGAACACACATCCGGCAATCAAGTTAACATTCCAATCAAGTTATGTGTCCATCCAAAAATCGTTTCAAAAGGCATAAAAACATGGATCAAAAGGTCTTTGATGGTTATAACTTGGCTTGGCTACAAAAGAAATGTCATATGTGGGGCAATTGAAATCAAAAAGCCTATCAAAGAGGAGCATTCCTTGTATCAACCATTAAAATTCACAATCTTTCCTACCAATCATTACAAACCCTTGGTGCTTTAACATGAAGCACTTTGATCTTGACAACTTATTTTCTTTTTGGATTTTTCTTTCTTTTTTTCTTTTTCTTTTTCTTTTCATGTACACATTGTTTTTCTTTTCTTTTGTATTTACAACAACATGTTGTCTTGATCAAAGATAAATTTACACCATAGTACTTGACATAAGATTTACATCTACCTTCTCTCCCCAACTTGAATCAACAAATACCCTAATTGAATGTTCCTCTACTCTAAGGCAAAAGGGACAAATAACATTGAGATTTTAGGGTTCAACAATTAAAAACATATCAGAGTCCTAAAGTGCGTCAAGAATGAACTGAATTTTGAAAAATTTAAAGGCAACTTCATCAAGCATTGTGCTTATGAATTGACAGTTCATAATTGATGACTCTGATTCATTTGGCTCAAGTGGGTTAGCAAATACTCGCTCTTCTCACAAGGTAGGCTATTTGTGGTCAAGTAAGTTTCACTCAATAACAAAAAATGTGCCTTGATCACTTCCATGCCTTCACACAATTTAAAACAATTATTGGATTTAACATAAAACAACCGAGTTAATCAATGAAAGCCGGTCTCCTTGCATATGTACAAATATTTGAGGTTTCCTCACTTTAGGCTAGTACTACGTGGTTCACAAACAAAAAAAATTATTGTAAAGAACTAAATGAAATGAAATTTGTGCAAAGTACTCGTTCCATATTCGAGTAAAAACCTAGAAAAACTGGAAACTTGTACCTTGGCTTTGCGCTTTAATCACAACTATGAATTGTTATCAATCATCTGAGATTTGAAATTAAGCAAGAGTGATACGCAAGAAACTTCCACAATTTTTAAATTAAAACCAAATGAAGTACTCGAAACATGCTAACACATTATTATTCTACAAAATAAAATTAAACCATACTAATATAAATACGAACTTAATAATACTAATTAAAACGAAATAAAAGTTACCAAACATCAATAACCGAAATACTTAACAAAGTAGCAAAATACGAGTACATGTGCTAAAATAAAAACCAACAGAATATTGTTCACAAAGTAGCAAAAGAGAAAAGAAATAACAACTAAGGAAGACATCAAGAATTGACTGAAAGCTTGATATATAAAAAAAAATCATTCAAAAAGAACTAGCTTTCAAGTCTTTTCTTCCTCCTCAAGACTGCATGCCATCATCATCAGACCCATGGGGGGTTGAAGTAGCACTGTGGACCATCTCTGGATCATCCTGCTCATTATCACCACCTAGATCATCAACATGCATATCTGAAGAACCACCCCCTCCATAGACAAATGGCCTGTCCCCAGGCCAAGCACAATAAGCCTGAAAAGCCTCTGGCAAAGGAACCTGATGGTCTGCTAACTGCGGGTAACCGGCATGTAGCTGCATCCGGTACAAAGAATCATGCAATGAAGTCATCGCCCTCTTGTTAGCATCGAGGTAGTCCCATGTGTAAGTAAAGCACTGCCTCTGGGCTGGGTCCATGCGTGAGAAATCATCAGCTGATGTTGGAGCTTGAGGTTTGTGTGATGATGAGGAAGCTCCCGTACCTTTCTTACCCTTACCCTTTTTCGATTCACCCATGATGTAACGGGTAATGAAGGCATCATCAATGGGGTTTTTTATGATTTCATGATAATCAGTGGGCATCCGCATGTGGGTGTCTTTGATCAACCCCATGATTAACCCCGGAAATGATAGACGGGTTTTTGGTTCCCCATGGCCTTGGAGTACCACCTTTCTCAGCTGCCAAGCAATAGTGCGTGCTATATCCACCTTGATGCCTTTAAGAATGTAAAAGATTAAAGGGCAGACATCAATGGTGCAATCAAGCATATGACTATTAGGCTTGACATTATGGAGGATAAATCTAAACATCAGTTTGGCTGGCGGTGTCATCTTTTTATATTGGGCAATGTGTTCTCTACCCGCACCACTCTTGTCATAGTTTTCCCCCTCTAGCATAATGAACTTTTTAATTTCTTCGTGTTGCTCGTCAAGGAGAAAATGACCTAGATTTTGCTTGTTGTGAAAGTCATCAATCCCATTCTCAGTTTCCACATCTAGGTCAAAAGGATTTCCTAGGAATGTGTTAATGGCATCACGGTCAAACTTGATTGTCCTACCCCTCACAAAAGTTTGAAAAGTGAATGGATCGGTTTGGGGGTTTTGAGGAAGAGCATTGGCATAGAACTCACGAACCAACTCTTCGTTGATTTTGGTTATGGGGTTTAGGAGTCTAGTCCACCCTTGGTCAAGGAAAAGTTTGTGAAAGTGGCCATAAGGTCCCTCGGGTTTTATTTGAACAACTCTTTCAGTCCATAAGGACTGTTTAAGCAAGGTGTTGTACCTATTTTGGTGGTACCTAGTCCTAAATCTCTCTTGATCATAAGACTGGTTTCTAAGTGGGGGTTGGGGTACGGATGTTTCACCTTGCTTTCGTTTACCGGAGTTAACTCTCTTAGATGCCATGCCTGCAAAACAACCAGAAAAATACCACACCACAATGGAATATACAATTAATACCAGTATGGAATAAAATTACACAAATTACAGGTTGAATCACAGAAACATGCAGCAAGTTCTGCTGCAACTCGCAGATGCGAGCAGAAGCACTCGCAGTTGCGAGCTATATGAAGATACTCGCAGATGCGAGTTGGTTTACTCGCAGATGCGAGTTGCCCAGAATTTGGCAAAAACGCATCTTTTTCAACTCTTCTCAGTACCAATGTGTTCTAATCATTAACAAAGCATTTTCAACCCTTGAATTGATGGAGAGATGCGAAAAATCATGCATTAAGCTTGTAATTCGAATTGGTCCACAAACCCTAATTTTATTTTTTTTTTTTTTTTGAAAATTTTTACAAAATGGGTAATCAAAAATTGTGGATGCAACTGAAAGTATAATGATTCTGTGCATGATTTTTGTTCCTCTCCTTCATGTGGGTATCAATTTTACAGATTAAAAATCAATAGAACAATCAACTACCCTAGGGTTTCACATGCATTCAAAAATCATATCATAAAGCTTTAAGAACAATGAATAACATGGATCACAAACCTGAATGAATTGAGATGCAAGTGCAGAAAGAATAAAAAGAACAATGTGACTTGCTTTAACTTGAATGAAACTTTGAATGATTTAGGGTTTGTGTTGCCAAAGGTGTATGATGAGAGAAGAAAGTTTTGGAATTTTTTTGTGGTGAGAGAAACAAAACCGAAAAATGAAGGAGATAATGAGTGGGTGAGGAGAGTTAGTGGCATTGATTTTCGTAACTGCCCAAAAACTGCTGCTACTCGCAGATGCGATCAGCCTTACTCGCAGATGCGAGTGAATTGGCAGTCAACATGGTCAAAGGCCATTAGCTCGCAGTTGCGAGCTATTTACTCGCAGTTGCGAGTGCTTTTGGTTCAAACTTTTGCTCTCTGTTTGAATTCTGTTTTTGGATGGTGTAATGCATGCACATGACTCTAATATCTAATTATGCATTAAAACACTAAATGGACTTACAAAATTGGGTTGCCTCCCAACAAGCGCTTGTTTAACGTCGTTAGCTCGACGCCTTTTTCGTTAGGGTGGCCAAAATGAAACGGATAGCACATCATCTTTCGACACCCTACGTTTTGGTAGGAATTCCATGAACTTTAGGAACAAATGATTTGGAGTCCATGACCTCCCTAGCTTTGGTTTGAACAAGGCATTAATTTCATCAATGATTCGATCGATTTCAACCTTGTTCATCTTCTTCCCTCTTGTTACCATTAAATCTTCCTTGATTAGTAACCGTTCCTTTTTCTCAACCACCATTGCTTCTTCAATATCAACAGCTGTAACTACCTCATTGTGAACAACAATTTCTTCAACAATCTCTCCGACTCTCTCTAACATGTTTGGATTATTTTCTTGTTCTCTAAGAGTGGATTGATTGTTGGCTTGATTATCCATGATTTGTGCTTGAATCAACCCAATTTGAAGTGATAAAGTCTTCAATCTTTGGTTGGTATCTTGCATGTTTATCATGGATTGTTGCATGAAGACATTCAAAGTATTTTCAATCACCTTGTATCTCTCATCTTCATAAGAATGTTGCTGATACTGAGGATAGGATTCATACTCGGGTGGAGTATAGAAGTTGAAGTAACCATGATCAGCCATGATTTTGGCTAGGTGGTGATCCTAAAATGGAAACAACTAACAAGAAACTTTTCTTTGTTTATCAACAAGGGGTTAGTACAAACAACTATTAAATAAAGAAAACTATTTACGGATTATATACAAATACTCAAAACGATAAATCAATCGTTCTATCTATGATAACTTAACACCATTCCCCGGCAACGGCGCCATTTTGATGATAATTTATTTTCGCATCAAACGAGGTAAGTATTTGTGTATCGTCTCCACAGGGAATAGTGCGTTATCAATGACAGTTTAACATCGATTA
This sequence comes from Medicago sativa, assembly GCF_051527215.1. Lineage (NCBI taxonomy): Eukaryota > Viridiplantae > Streptophyta > Magnoliopsida > Fabales > Fabaceae > Medicago > Medicago sativa. The sequence continues at coordinate 54,306,950 of NC_140749.1, forward strand.
TCATTCAAAGTATTAAGAGTACTTGTTTGTTTGAAATGAAATGTGATTATCTAAACTAATTTGCAAAAAGTAAAAGATGAGATAAATAAGGATTGAAACTTGTTAGGAGTAGCGTTCCTTAACCAAGCGTCACACGTAACCTAATGATCCATACGAATTCTAGCTTCATAAGCAACATTATCACAATCAATTCTAAACTACCCTTCGTGTCCAAAGTGATATAATTATTTCTAAGTTATCGTTTAAACATTCGTGTCCAAATTCCTTAAACGATAACAAAGTCGATCGAATAACCTAATCGACCGTGTCCAGCCTGGTTGAGTTATACGAAAGCATTTAGCTCTTGATTATGGTGATTATCACAAGATTAACAAAGATGTCAAGTAAGTTAACCTAAGATATATTGCTATTCTAGCTCAAGATTCAAGAGTTTGTGTCCAAAGCATCTTGAATCTCATTGAAAGCATTAACACAAGAATAACAACAATATTGAATATAAATTGCTAGAAACATATTTTGCAAGATCAAAAGATTACATGTTAAGCAAAGATCAAGTACCTCTCATCCCAACAAAGGGTATTTAGCTACACATCATCATGGAAGCCATGCAAGGATGGATTGAAAAGGAAGGATTCATTACACTTGTGATGTCTCAACAAAGTATTAAGATCCAACTTCCAAAACCAATCTTACTCAATGAAGAACTACCTTACTTCTCCCTATGAAAATATCTAAACTAAAACCTAAGAGAAGCTAAGAAAATATCAAGCTAAGATATGATAAGATGCTCTCCAAAGAGTAGCAAGAGGCTATATAAAGACTTCTGCCCTGCCTCAACTCGCAGATGCGAGCTACACCACTCGCAGATGCGAGTTGCTTCTCTGGCCCAATAATAAGCTGCCACGTCATAAATGAAGGGATCAAACCGCCCTAACTCGCAGTTGCGAGTTAGGGAACTCGCAGTTGCGAGTTACTCGCATTTGGAACTCGCAGATGCGAGTTTGGGTGCGAGCTGCTTGCTTCCAGGGACAGCTTCTGCCCAAATAGTACTTTTTCATGATTTTGCTTCTTTGATCAATGTCTTGGGCTAATTCCTGCACAAAAGGATAGAATAATGATAAGTAAAGCGTAATAAGGCATTTAACGCTTATTTCTCGGCTTTTCCTTCAATTACTTGCAAAGCAAGCAACAAAAAGTGTATGAAATATAACATGAAAATAACACTTTTTAGCACTTATCAAACTCTCCCCAACTTAACTCTTTGTTTGTCCTCAAACAAAATGAAAATCAAACAAGTTAATAACAAGACACAAGTACAAAAGGCTTTGAAAACATCTTCAGATGAATGATTTAAAAGTGAATGCGCGGGCAAGTCTAAGTTTCCAACTAATCTAAAATTCTACTACTAACATGAGATGAGTCCTACGTACAAAGTTCATGTCAAACATTTCAAAACAATAATATATTTATTTACGAACCACACCTAACACACTTCTATGAAAGTAGATAAACAATTGAAATCAAATGAATGAGGGTTATGAACACACATCCGGCAATCAAGTTAACATTCCAATCAAGTTATGTGTCCATCCAAAAATCGTTTCAAAAGGCATAAAAACATGGATCAAAAGGTCTTTGATGGTTATAACTTGGCTTGGCTACAAAAGAAATGTCATATGTGGGGCAATTGAAATCAAAAAGCCTATCAAAGAGGAGCATTCCTTGTATCAACCATTAAAATTCACAATCTTTCCTACCAATCATTACAAACCCTTGGTGCTTTAACATGAAGCACTTTGATCTTGACAACTTATTTTCTTTTTGGATTTTTCTTTCTTTTTTTCTTTTTCTTTTTCTTTTCATGTACACATTGTTTTTCTTTTCTTTTGTATTTACAACAACATGTTGTCTTGATCAAAGATAAATTTACACCATAGTACTTGACATAAGATTTACATCTACCTTCTCTCCCCAACTTGAATCAACAAATACCCTAATTGAATGTTCCTCTACTCTAAGGCAAAAGGGACAAATAACATTGAGATTTTAGGGTTCAACAATTAAAAACATATCAGAGTCCTAAAGTGCGTCAAGAATGAACTGAATTTTGAAAAATTTAAAGGCAACTTCATCAAGCATTGTGCTTATGAATTGACAGTTCATAATTGATGACTCCGATTCATTTGGCTCAAGTGGGTTAGCAAATACTCGCTCTTCTCACAAGGTAGGCTATTTGTGGTCAAGTAAGTTTCACTCAATAACAAAAAATGTGCCTTGATCACTTCCATGCCTTCACACAATTTAAAACAATTATTGGATTTAACATAAAACAACCGAGTTAATCAATGAAAGCCGGTCTCCTTGCATATGTACAAATATTTGAGGTTTCCTCACTTTAGGCTAGTACTACGTGGTTCACAAACAAAAAAAATTATTGTAAAGAACTAAATGAAATGAAATTTGTGCAAAGTACTCGTTCCATATTCGAGTAAAAACCTAGAAAAACTGGAAACTTGTACCTTGGCTTTGCGCTTTAATCACAACTATGAATTGTTATCAATCATCTGAGATTTGAAATTAAGCAAGAGTGATACGCAAGAAACTTCCACAATTTTTAAATTAAAACCAAATGAAGTACTCGAAACATGCTAACACATTATTATTCTACAAAATAAAATTAAACCATACTAATATAAATACGAACTTAATAATACTAATTAAAACGAAATAAAAGTTACCAAACATCAATAACCGAAATACTTAACAAAGTAGCAAAATACGAGTACATGTGCTAAAATAAAAACCAACAGAATATTGTTCACAAAGTAGCAAAAGAGAAAAGAAATAACAACTAAGGAAGACAGCAAGAATTGACTGAAAGCTTGATATATAAAAAAAAATCATTCAAAAAGAACTAGCTTTCAAGTCTTTTCTTCCTCCTCAAGACTGCATGCCATCATCATCAGACCCATGGGGGGTTGAAGTAGCACTGTGGACCATCTCTGGATCATCCTGCTCATTATCACCACCTAGATCATCAACATGCATATCTGAAGAACCACCCCCTCCATAGACAAATGGCCTGTCCCCAGGCCAAGCACAATAAGCCTGAAAAGCCTCTGGCAAAGGAACCTGATGGTCTGCTAACTGCGGGTAACCGGCATGTAGCTGCATCCGGTACAAAGAATCATGCAATGAAGTCATCGCCCTCTTGTTAGCATCGAGGTAGTCCCATGTGTAAGTAAAGCACTGCCTCTGGGCTGGGTCCATGCGTGAGAAATCATCAGCTGATGTTGGAGCTTGAGGTTTGTGTGATGATGAGGAAGCTCCCGTACCTTTCTTACCCTTACCCTTTTTCGATTCACCCATGATGTAACGGGTAATGAAGGCATCATCAATGGGGTTTTTTATGATTTCATGATAATCAGTGGGCATCCGCATGTGGGTGTCTTTGATCAACCCCATGATTAACCCCGGAAATGATAGACGGGTTTTTGGTTCCCCATGGCCTTGGAGTACCACCTTTCTCAGCTGCCAAGCAATAGTGCGTGCTATATCCACCTTGATGCCTTTAAGAATGTAAAAGATTAAAGGGCAGACATCAATGGTGCAATCAAGCATATGACTATTAGGCTTGACATTATGGAGGATAAATCTAAACATCAGTTTGGCTGGCGGTGTCATCTTTTTATATTGGGCAATGTGTTCTCTACCCGCACCACTCTTGTCATAGTTTTCCCCCTCTAGCATAATGAACTTTTTAATTTCTTCGTGTTGCTCGTCAAGGAGAAAATGACCTAGGTTTTGCTTGTTGTGAAAGTCATCAATCCCATTCTCAGTTTCCACATCTAGGTCAAAAGGATTTCCTAGGAATGTGTTAATGGCATCACGGTCAAACTTGATTGTCCTACCCCTCACAAAAGTTTGAAAAGTGAATGGATCGGTTTGGGGGTTTTGAGGAAGAGCATTGGCATAGAACTCACGAACCAACTCTTCGTTGATTTTGGTTATGGGGTTTAGGAGTCTAGTCCACCCTTGGTCAAGGAAAAGTTTGTGAAAGTGGCCATAAGGTCCCTCGGGTTTTATTTGAACAACTCTTTCAGTCCATAAGGACTGTTTAAGCAAGGTGTTGTACCTATTTTGGTGGTACCTAGTCCTAAATCTCTCTTGATCATAAGACTGGTTTCTAAGTGGGGGTTGGGGTACGGATGTTTCACCTTGCTTTCGTTTACCGGAGTTAACTCTCTTAGATGCCATGCCTGCAAAACAACCAGAAAAATACCACACCACAATGGAATATACAATTAATACCAGTATGGAATAAAATTACACAAATTACAGGTTGAATCACAGAAACATGCAGCAAGTTCTGCTGCAACTCGCAGATGCGAGCAGAAGCACTCGCAGTTGCGAGCTATATGAAGATACTCGCAGATGCGAGTTGGTTTACTCGCAGATGCGAGTTGCCCAGAATTTGGCAAAAACGCATCTTTTTCAACTCTTCTCAGTACCAATGTGTTCTAATCATTAACAAAGCATTTTCAACCCTTGAATTGATGGAGAGATGCGAAAAATCATGCATTAAGCTTGTAATTCGAATTGGTCCACAAACCCTAATTTTTTTTTTTTTTTTTTTGAAAATTTTTACAAAATGGGTAATCAAAAATTGTGGATGCAACTGAAAGTATAATGATTCTGTGCATGATTTTTGTTCCTCTCCTTCATGTGGGTATCAATTTTACAGATTAAAAATCAATAGAACAATCAACTACCCTAGGGTTTCACATGCATTCAAAAATCATATCATAAAGCTTTAAGAACAATGAATAACATGGATCACAAACCTGAATGAATTGAGATGCAAGTGCAGAAAGAATAAAAAGAACAATGTGACTTGCTTTAACTTGAATGAAACTTTGAATGATTTAGGGTTTGTGTTGCCAAAGGTGTATGATGAGAGAAGAAAGTTTTGGAATTTTTTTGTGGTGAGAGAAACAAAACCGAAAAATGAAGGAGATAATGAGTGGGTGAGGAGAGTTAGTGGCATTGATTTTCGTAACTGCCCAAAAACTGCTGCTACTCGCAGATGCGATCAGCCTTACTCGCAGATGCGAGTGAATTGGCAGTCAACATGGTCAAAGGCCATTAGCTCGCAGTTGCGAGCTATTTACTCGCAGTTGCGAGTGCTTTTGGTTCAAACTTTTGCTCTCTGTTTGAATTCTGTTTTTGGATGGTGTAATGCATGCACATGACTCTAATATCTAATTATGCATTAAAACACTAAATGGACTTACAAAATTGGGTTGCCTCCCAACAAGCGCTTGTTTAACGTCGTTAGCTCGACGCCTTTTTCGTTAGGGTGGCCAAATCCACCGTAGTTCTCTTCCAAAAATGTTTTTGTTTTTGTTGGTTGATTTTAAGTTTGAAAATGGGATTTTGAAGAATGGGGAGAGGCCTTAAAGGCATGAGAATTTAAGAAAAGGGTGAGGTTTGATTAGTCATTTGGCAAAAGAAGTCAAGTATGATTATTTTTCATTGAAATTTGATTAAGGAAATGAAAAAGGAAAATTCAATGGGATTTTGATCCCAAGGTTTATTTTGAAAATGATTTGAGTGAAGTTTGTTCAAGTTTTGGAAAATTGATTTTTCTAAGTATAAAGCCTAAACATTCATCTAAACATACAATCCTAAACATACATCTAAACATGCATATTCTAGCTATATACCTAAAGTGGTGTGTGTGCATGTGTCGGTGTTTGTGTCGGTGTACATTATTAGAGTCCATTGTCCTTATTACATCATGCCCTAATTACATTCTATGGTCTTGCAAGAAATTTAAAGGCATAAAAAAAATATTACAAAGTTCCTAAATTTTACATTCTAAGTCTTGATACAAATTAAATTGTAAGAAGAATAGAGATGGATATGGGATGCAATGGGAATGCTTGTGATGTATGGAACATGAAATAGAATGGTTAGTGAAGATGAGGCATAATAGACTAGTAATTATAAGCAAGCAAGGTAGCCCTAACAAAATGACAAAAAAACCTAACAAAACAAGTATCAAAATATGCCTAAAAGTTCATCACAATAACAAGGCGAACACATGACCTATAACCCTCACATTTTGACACTCCACAAAGTATTTTAATTCAGTCCTAACACAAGAATTATGAAGAAATGCCATGCCAAGCCTTATAGCACACTTTAAGCACATTTTATACTTTATTTTCACAAGAAAACCCCTCATTACTTGCAAGACAAGAAATTGACAATTTCTATTCACAAACAGTAAATGTAAAGATGCAAATTAGTTACCAGCACATCACAAGATTACACAATAAGCACATGCCTCAATTGGACAAAGAAATCATACCAAAACATAGTAAAAACTCGCAAGAATTGAATAAGAAAACAAACTAACTACAAGACACATCACATATATTTTTTTCAATTTTAACATGTAAAACACCCATAAAAATGTCAGGAAACACATTAAAAACACTCAAGAAATTTTTAGATGTTTTTATAAAAGATTTTGAGTTGAAAGAGGTGCAAGAAGCAAGAACAACGTATGAAATAGCAAAAATGACAAGCAAGAGAACAATCTGCGCAGAAATCAAGCCCAGGCCCAAGGGAAAATGGGTCCTGGACTATCCAAACGTACCAGGGACGTTGGATTGATCCAGGATCCACAAACCCTAGATCAGACGATCATAAACGCACAGCACACCGTAATAAACACATAGACGCACAGAAACATGCCATCATGGCCGTACACGTCCTCATCAGGCAAAACGAATGGTCCAGATTGAAAGGGAAAACTGAACCAAGTGAACCAGCAAGGTTTGGGTGAACCGGCCGGTTCAAACACGTTTATAAAGGGAGATTGAGGCCGGTTCACCTCATTCCTTCCTTTTCACTCTCTCTCTCTAACCTAAACGCTCTCTTCTCTCTCTCTAAAACCTCTGCAACCTTAACCTGGCCGGAAACTGGGAAGGACGGCGGAGGAACGGCGGAGGAAGATGAATCTTCATCTTCTCCGACGATCTGAAAGAGTTTTTTACATAGAAATGTCCGTCTTCCTTCCCTCTTTACGAATCTGAGGTTATTTTTGTGGAATCATGTTGGAAACGAAGTAGATCGGACCTTTTATTCACCGTTTTTAGGGTTTTCAAACTTTTCCTAAACTTCTTGGAATTAAACCCTGATCTAACTCGTTTTCCTCGCTGATTACGAATTGGAAGTTTAGGACTTAAAATAAAAATAAAAAAAAATAAAATGAATTAAAAATGGTAACTGGAAAATAACGTAAAGCGAAACGATTAAAATTGACAAAACGGACTAAAACGAACCAATGGCTTAAATGAGGTACTTTAAAGTAACCTCTCTCTGCCGAAATTTCGTGTGAAATGACCAAAATGCCCCTGGGGCTAAAACGACTAAAAATGACTCAGATGCGAATTTTAAAATGGATTTTTTTAGCAGAGAATTGAAACAAAAGTTTATTTAAACCAATTTGAAAGACTCAGAGACAATTTTTAAGATTTGAACAGAGTTTTGACACTTGAAAAAGACTAAAATGCCCCTAAGGGCAAAACTGACTCAAAATGACTCAAATGATATTTTGGAATGGATTTTGGCATAGAATTGAAATAAGGACTTATTCTAACCAATTGAAAAGACTCAAACAAAATTTTAAAAGACTGAAAGAAACTTTGACATAGGAAATGACTAAAATACCCTTTTTTATGAATTTTGCAAGTAACATTGAAATAAAATGCAAAGAAAGATGTAATTGATCATAGACATATCAAATGACTTAAGATGCAGGAAAAGGAGAATTGAGTTAGTATTTTTAGGTCCAAAATTAGGGTATAACAGCATGTTACACCAACATTTTAGGTACCAAAAAGCAGAGATGATGTATGCTTTGATGATCTTGCTTGAAGCGCGTAAGGGGATGAAATTGGGTTTTTGATTTAATTGTAATTTTAAACCTATACTTACTTTATGTCTAGTTTTTTTAATTGGGTTTTAGATATATATGTCTGATTTTTTTTTATTTTATTATTTAAAAAGTGTAAAAAACTATATGAGTATATTTCTACTTAGTTTTTCATTATCCCAATTATACCCTTAAAACATTTTTTTCTATAATAAAGATTGTTGTTGATGTCATTAAAAAAAGAATTTAAATTTTTTTTGTGGGTGTCATTTAAATAGATAACCATGGTTAGTTTGATTTGTTATAACTTGAAAGCAACAAACATTTATATTTTTAGTTTTAAGCAAAATCAAAATTTCATAAGAAAAAAACACCATTCATAATTTTCAAATGTTAGCACAATAAAAAACGTGTCCGTCTTTTCGCTAGTAGATATAATGAAAATAGCATGTTTTGAATTTTTTTTAAGTTGGTTTTTTCTTCTTCTAAAGTTACCCTTAACTTTCGATACAAATAATACATATAACAAATAGATAAGAGTAAATTTAAGTATTAAAATAAAAGTGTTTTCGATCAATATTGAGTAAGGTTATTTATAAAAAGTTGTTTGAAAAATAGAGAACATGAAAAAACAAAATATGAAATACAATTATACAAAGTTCTATGAAATATTTTCTGAGAATATGATTTTTTTTTAATTGTATTTTTTAACAAACCGATCAACCGAACCAATCCAAACCAATTAGTTTGGTTCGGTTTCTTTTTTGAAAAACAGTGAAAACCGAACCAAACCGAACCGATAAAAGTTTCATCGGTTTGGACATTTTTTTTTACTGAAAATCAATCCAAACCGAACCGTTACACCCCTACTAACAAATTATCTTTATAGTTATTGAAGAGACTAGAAGTGCAGAGATGAGATGAAATAAATTTATCAATGATGTGATATTCTTCTAACTTTCATGTTTCTATCAATTTTTTATAAATAAATTTATTTTCGATAGTTAAATATATATTATTGGGGTGACAAAATATGAAACATACCTACTTACTAAAACAAAATAAAAAAATTGGGATAGCCAAAGCTGCCCCATGCATATACTAGCATCCGCCCCTCTCCATCCAAAACCTTAAGTATTAAATTAATGAATGACCTCTCTAATAAATCTAATATTTTATATAGTAGGACTTAATCACTCACACTTATAACTCAACAATATGCAAGACACAGATTCAAATATGAGATTCCTCACTTCTCAACACTTTGTGCGTAGGTTTTATAAAAAAAAAAACAAAAACTTATAAACTAGTGCAATAAGAATGCTAGTTAAGAATCATTTAATATAATATATAAAATATGTTCAGTTAATAAATAGCATATATTAAATGATTTCTACAATTTCAGAATAATAAGGATTTTTCTTTTCATCATTATTTACTTTCCAATTTGCAAGCAGTTTTCAGTTATGGAATGTGAGAGCTTTTGCTTACCAATATCTACAGCTACTTGATGAGCACATCCTAACTCCAGAGAACAGTATGGCAATAACACCTTACCCAGGGAAGCAAGTTCTACCGAGAAAATAAAAGATATTACAAATTATATCTTCTATGTTAATTAACAGTGTATGGATTTGAAACATACTGCAAAAAGAATGAGGTCAGAAGTTTTAGGTCCACCTGTAACAGAAAATTTAATTTAGTTTAGTTAATCCTAGGACGTCGAAGAAATAATGGAGTGCATGGTTAAACCTAAAAAAAAAAAAAAACTCTTCGAATTGTGTAATTCAGAGAGGGTAAATTCGAAAAGAAAAAATATATTTTATAGGCTTTTTTATTTTGACTAAAATTTGGGGCATCTTAGAACATTGGAGAACTCTTCATACACGTTTCATTGGGTCCATCCAACTACCTATAACCACCATTTCTTGATTAAACGATCCAAAATCCAGCAAGCACAGGACCAAGACAGTTATGTTTAGGTCATTTTCGGTAAGAGATACACAGATACACATGCAAATTCATAAGTCTTCATATACCGTTAAACACATGGTACAATTGTTGTTTCATATGTTTGCTCCATTCCCACTCTTGACTTGATTTATGTCACTTTTATTTGCTGGGGGTTGACTTATTCTCCTCAAACTTTTTGTCTTTTCCTATCTCCTTCCCATTTTCTCTCTATACAAGGAGCAAGTTGCACTTTTTTTGGTAGTACTATTTTTGCAATTAAGACATGACCCTTTATGTTGACTTGGTCTTGAAGGACCAATGGCATATTATTTAGGTGGGAAGTGATCAACAATGGACCACACTATGAACTGATACTTAAAAATTGTTCAAACATCGTCGAAAATCAATACCGCTCTCTAAAAGTTGAAGTTTACACAGTTCTCTTCATCCTTACGACAAAGATAATGGCTTATTTGTATGTGCTTAAAATAAAACTAGGTAGCAAATATAATTAAATAAGTTGAATTTTGAGGTAAAATATGTTTTTTTTTTTATTGTTTTCCTCAAACTAGCGTTGATTAGGTCCTCGTCTCAAACATTACAAAAGGACAATCATTAACTTCAAGTTTAGAGTACCAGTGTTAGTCATCATTAGAGTTTTGAACAGTTTTCAATTATTATTGGTTTACTAGAGAACTTGTCAAACTAGGTTGTACTTATGAATTATCCCCAACAAAGTGTGAATGGACTGTAAATAAAATCCATACACTCAAAACTTTAATGATCATCTAATGTGTTGGTTTAGGATCTTCGAGTGTGATCATCTCAAGTCTCAAGTTCGATTATCCTCGATGCCAATTTTAATGCGTAATTAGTTTGCCTTCTTAAAAAAAAAATTATAATCACCTAGTCGGCACATTGGATGTTAGGTTAAGATCATTTCGTCCATATTATAAGTTCAACAAAATATATGTTTCCTCATATGAAGACAAATCAATGATTGAGACTATAAACTACATAAATGCATGACCACATGGAAACCAATTCTCTCAAGTGTCCCCATCTCTTCTTGTTTCCACCTTTCATCTTCCTACCTTCTCGGAGAGTAATTAACATTGTTTCATTCATTAATTAATGGTCCCTCAATTAATATATGATTGACTTTTATGTAGTGAAATTGACTTCACAGTACCATTTGTCTTGGTCAATTCTCGTCATATAAACATCATGGTCCTTGTTCGTCCTCCTCCACTTGTGTCTTCATTGCATCCATGCATATTAGTTTCTTCTAAACCATTCTCTACATATTATATAGTACTTATCTTCACTAACACAACATATATTTGTTTGATTGCATAAGAACGTACATTTTTGCACAATATCACAAAGTGAAACTAATTATAATTGTCTTGTAAAGGCTACTACGTGAAATTAAGGATTAACTATGTATATTGCAGCTGAGGATATTGAAGATGGATCTAGGACAAAGTTTCAAACAGACCCTACTCTTCCTATATATCTAAAGGTAATTAATAATATACACACACATTTTACATGTTATACGTTTGTTCATTTACAATATTCTTGCACCTAGCTATGCGAGGGTTCAAACCTTCATTTCAATAGATCATCAGATTTATGTGGCCCTATGAATTTGAGCAGGCAAGGATGTATGAAGCTTTCTTTACCCATCAACGATGCCATGTAGAACATGGCTATCAACAGCATGGTCCAGTTCAGTCTTGTACAAAGTTTCAAGTTAAATTAACAAGTTTTTAGTAAAAAAAAAAAAAACAACTTTTCAAGTCTTCAAGTCCTTTTTTTTTTTAACTCATATATGCCCTAAGAACCAACTAATCTGAGGGGTCTGATCCCGCCTTCCACTTGTGAGGGACACATTTAAAGCCATAACATAGGTTTGTATGGACTTAGCCCATTGAAATTGGTATGGTGGAAAATCGAACATGAAATTGTGAGAAGAGCACACTGAAAGGTCTCAAGCCAACACCACTAGACCAATCAAATGAGTTTTCAAGTTATCAATATATTTATAAACTGTCTTTTTTAATAGATATTTTTTTCTTAGTCGAATCCAAGTGTTTTATTGTTAGGGGGTCGAATCCAAGTCATTATATAGCTCACTTGCACACTCTTCTATTTTGAGTAAATACTTAAGTTAGTCCTTTAAATTGTAGGGTTGTATTAACCTAATCACCAAATTATCAAAATTCCAAAATCATCATTATAACTTCAAAAAGTTATTCAAGTTCGTCATTTTGTCTATAAAAAGGAAATACAAAGGTTGAGGGCATTAAACCTGACCCAGATACAACTCTTATCGGGAATATATCGTGATAAAACCAAACAAGGTGGACCATCATTAATCAATCCTAACAAAACAAACACTCCTCACATGCGCAACCAGTGTTAATTTGAGTGGGCTATTTAGCTTCTTAAAAAAAAAAAAAAAACCAATCCTTTGAAAGAGTTTGTGTACTACTTATTTGGAACGATTATATATTGAAAACGTTCATGAAATTAGTGTTTCTGCCTTGGTCTAGTGTCTAGCATCACACATTTTCGACTAAGGGTACACAATTTGAATCCCATGGAACGCGTCTTTTGATTTTTTTAATCCTTTTTATTTGAATAATGATCGAAATAAGAAAACCTTGACATTTGTATATTAAACATTTCAAAATTATAGCATGGAAATGTTTTTACAATAAAATTAGGCTATTACTTTTCTAAAAATACCTTTTGCTCGGCAAATATAATCCAAACTATAGTTCGAAAAATATAAACTGGATGCTTCTAAAATTGTTCATGTCTATCCAAAGCTTTTAAATTTGCAATTCAGATTATATTTGTAGAAACCTTGCAAAATTGATTGACAAATAGAATCTGAAATGTGTCAAGCCCCTAGAAGACCATGTTTAGAGGCAAATTGTAGTGTATATATTGACATTGTTCAGATTATATAAACCTAATGTTGAGCATATGTGGATATTATATTTGCTGAACTATGATAGCACACAGAAGCAGAATTTGTGTTCACTACTTAACACCTTTTTTTTGCAAATTTACGAATCAAGATTTATTTAAACACGCATCAAAACAAACTATAAGCAAATAAATTAATGAGACCATATGAAACTACACACATGTAACATAAAATTAAAACCATATCTCAATATTCAAAGGTTACAACCATACCAAAAGCATTCAAGCACAAATTAAAAAAAAAAAAAAACATAAGTTATTCATTGGTTACAGCTTACAACACATTAATAGGACCACTGGGTAGCCCTACCACCCCTACCACACCTACGACGATAGACCATCCCTTTTCGAGCCTCATGCAGAATCGCATGCAAACCAATCCAACTAGACTTCCCTCCCCCCACCTGACCATTGCACCTGATACCAAGGCACGACCTTTGATGCGTGCCAAGCGTGACCTAAAGTCTAGCCACTGTTAGTCTTCATGCTCCTCAGTTGCAACCTCATCAATGGCCTCCAGCTCAGGTGGTCTCGAGATATTAGAATCCTCATGCTGATGTATCATGTATGGATGTGAAATGGCACCTCTATACCATCTCATGTATCTAGTTGTCGCCTCTACACCAGTCGGAGCATGCATGCCCAAATTGTGCTGAGTCAGCATATAATAAAGTTACTGCATGTAGAACTAGTTGATCACCTGCTCGTTTGCTTGGGGATTTGCACTTTTCTGTGGATGCTTGATGATGGTTTGGACGCAACCAAACTTGCACAACACCCACTTCGTTAAATATCAGGCCCTACAACATATGTATTTGAGCTATCCAAAACAAAGACTGATTCACTCGAACAAACATATCTGGTGGTGGGGCTGATACGAGTTCATGAGAACAGACCCCATATCCAAATGATTCAGATGCAGTCTTGTGGGATCTGTCACATACTGATTATTCACGGAAACAAACATCATGGCATGTGGGTGCCGATCCTCCCTATATCCAACCCAATAATCTCTTGCCCCGATTTCATTAAAGTGTTGAAAACCCAAACCTACAAAGTAAACAACATATAAGTTATTAGTATAAAAACTTGAAAAGACGTTTAAATAAATAAGTAATTCATTATTATTTATACATGTAACAATGTCAAGTATCCAGCTAGCTGTGAAGTCTTATAATGGGCTCCACTGTTAAGCTCCATGTACAAGTGAGCAAGGGCAGCTGCTCCTCGTGCGTAACCAAAAACCAGCTTCAGGCCCCGCAGATACTTCAGGCATGTCACATCCACATAGTTTGTGCTCTTGTCAGTGAAAAGTTTGACACCCGCCAAATAAAGTAGATAGATGCAGAAAGCATAGTTCTGCTTCACTTGTATCTCATCGACATCACCCTCTTCCTCAGTGTCAGCTTCTTCCTGTAGACGCTTCTTAAAATCTTCTCTAAATCGGCCGAAACGTGCATGAACACCCTTTGTTTTTCTGACCTGGTACTCAGCCTCATCCACCTTATACCTCAGCAGCTTGAGCATTAATGCAACCGCCTCGGACCTGGAAAGAGGAAGATCGTGGTCCAAGAGGCGAACCTCAATGGGGGATGCAGAAGACAAGACACATCATCAAGTGTCATTGTCATCTCCCTAATTAGATGATTGAAGTTAGATGCCTCCTCGTGTCATCTCTCAACAAAAGTAAACAACAGGTCATGGTCAAGGATAGGATAACTGACTGTAGCCACTGAAGTCCACTGGCTCACATGGCATCTTTAAATCATCGCTCTTGCATCCTATCCAAATTTGGTTCTTGTATAGCCAGTAGCCTTTTGCCATTGTTCACACACTTTAAGTTGGCATGCCACTGCAAAAATTTATAAACAAAAAATTCATATCATGATACGTTGCAGTTCAGTTTACATAAATAAAAATAAACATAGCCTTCAGTTTACATAAAAAAAACATAGTAATATATATATATGAAGTGTTCAGATTTTAGAAGCCGAACTATGATTAAGATTATATTTACCGAACAAATGGTAATTTTGGAAGAAAAAAAATATGATGTGTGAGAAACACATATGGTAAAAAAAAAGTAATAGCCATAAAATTAAGAGAAAAAGAATTTTGTCATTCAAAATTTTAAGGCCCTATGCTATAGGCCTTATTGCACACCCTTTGGGCTGGTTCTTAATGTAATTCAAACATCTACAAATACTGAACGAGTGGGAAATTTGATCACAATTTTGCAATGAAAATTGCTTTTCTGACATAGAAAAGTTCACAATGACACAAGTAATTTACTAAATAGCCCCCAGCGGTAGTTAACTACCGTTGGACTGAGCGGCGGTTGTTAACAACCGCTGGCTCCAGCGGCAGTTAACTGTCGCTACGTGCGTTTTGGGATGCAACATTTTTTTCATCATTCAACCTGTTTTTCATCGTTCATTCAACCTATTTTTTCAATATTCAACCTATTTTTTCTACCTCCAACCTCTTTTTCCATCATTCGTTCAACCTATTTTTTCTACATTTTTCCCCTATAAAAACCCTCACATTCTCACATTTCCTCACATTCTCTCCTCCTTACTCTCATTTCCTATCTTTCTCTCCTCTTTACTCTCATTCTTCCTCTTTCTTCTACAAAATGTTGGTTTGTCATCATTTGTCTTCATTGAAATAAGCCTCTTTGAAAATTTGAAAATTTCAAGAGGTTTCTTTGAATTGGTTTTACCCCAGGATTTAGGGTTTAGGGTTTATGGTTTGTGATTTTTTTTTCTTTGTTTTAACCCAAGCGGTAGTTAAATGTATTATTAAACAACAAGAGTGCAGAGGCGAGGAACAATTTTGGGTCATCTTGGTGTTGTCTTGTATGAGTATCTTGGAGAAGTGTATCCAGAAGTTCTAGGTTCAATTTTGGGTGCTCTCAAGTCAAAGATGACCCCGCCTATTAAGGAATAAATGTACTAGGAAGATGTTATTTTTAATGTTATTGGTATGACGAAGATGACTCCACCTATTAAGGAATAAATGTACGACGAAGATGTTATTTTTAATGTTATTGGTACGACGAAGATGTTATTTTTAATGTTATTGGTACGACGAATCAGATTTAGTTTTACCCCATTGTAAATTTATTATTATATTAATAAAATTTGATTTTATATCTATTACTTGTGTTCCTTTATTTTAGTTTTTATTTGCATTTATTTATATGAAATACAAAAATTCAAATAAAAAATGTGTAATATTAATAAAATTTGATTTTATATCTATTACTTGTGTTCCTTTATTTTAGTTTTTATTTGCATTTATTTATATGAAATACAAAAATTCAAATAAAAAATGTGTATTAAAGAAATCTAACGTGAATTCGAATAAAAACTAATTAAATCTAACGTGAATTCAAATAATTAAAATTGCGTAATGAATAAATAAGTTCGAAAAGTGAATAAAAAAGATAATTATTGTTCCATTCAAAATAACATGTATTATGCATATTCAACTATATATGTTATCACATTACATTTCGGAATGTACCTTCCAACTGCAACAATTATCTTACCTCTGATTGGGGTAAACATACAGGGGCGGATCTAAGTGTTGGTGAGAGTGTGCAGCTGCACACCCTGGGTTTCTAAGAATTACACCAGTATCCTACTTTTTTCTCTATTTTGCATACCCTGGATAATTAACTTTTGCACCTTGCACTCAAAGGATGACATTGTTAACTCAAATTATCTTATAATGATGTCACATTTGCATCAAGCTGACGTAATTTCTCCAACTTGCATCTTGTTTGACCAACTTGAGTGATTTATGTTTCCAATTTAATTTAATTTAATAGTATTTGTCTTATGAATTCCAAATTTTCCAAAGTAATCATCCTGAAATGGCCAAAATGAGGCCAGCGAGGATAGAATTTGTGACCTGGTCTTCAATTTCCAAGGCTTCACGACTAAGGTAGATGAGCTGATAAGTTTTGTTCTTACAACATTAGCCAACCACTTAGTCAAAAATAGATTGATCCTAATTAAAAAAAATAAGTTTTGTATATTATATATAATGAATAAAACATCAAATTAGTTCATGACTTTGTAGAACACTCTTAAATAAGTTTCTGACTTTATGAATATTTCAAAAAGATCCATGACTTTATTAAATTTTAAATTGGTCTCTATATTTAACCACTTACTATCAATATGGACTCTAACTTTATCCATTTACTATTAGTTTAGTATCTATTATATTTTTGAAGTCCTAATATGAGTAAAATTTGAGAGAGTCAGAGACCTTTTTAAAATATTCATAAAATTATGAACATATTTAACAGTCTCATATAAAATCAGGAACTACTTTGGAGGTTTACATTAAATATAATATACATATATCCACACAATAATTTAATTCAAATTGAATATACATATATATAATTTAAATATATATCTTTAATTTCATAATTATTATTATTATTAACTGAACTTAAAAAGTTCGCACCCCCTGACCGAGGGTCCTGGATACGCCACTGTAAACATATAAACACATATAAACATATAAACACATACTACATTCCGGAATGTACCTTCCAACTCCAACTACAACTAAAATTATAAACATATAAACACATACTAACTAAAATGTATGACAATAGCATAAGTGATAACTTACTTGTGATTTAGTGGAAAAAAAAATTGGATGATTTGGTAGAGTTTTTTTAGAGAGAGTGAAAATTTTAGAGAAAGATGGTGATGATGGAGTGAGTGTCTGGATTCTGGCTACTGACTTGAATATATTACGAACACAATGGCAGTTAACTGCCGCTAGAGCCAGCGGTTGTTAACAGCCGCCGCTTATCCCAACGGTTGTTAACAACCGCTGGGGGCTTTTACGTAATTTTCTTGTGTCATTGTGAAGTTCTCAATGTCAGAAAAGCGATTTTCTTTTGCAATTTCAAAGATCATTTTATAATATTGATAAGGTAATGGACTAGATTGATACAGTTCTACAATTTCAAGGACCACTTTAAATATTTACTGCTTATAATTTATATAGTGTTTGTGGTGATGGATCCAACTCGATGAGTTAAATACTTATTCTGGAATATGCAGTTCACTGATGTGACCTACAAGGTAGAACTCAAAGGCATGGCATCAAGTAAGAAGAAAGATATCTTGAATGGCATAAGTGGTTCTGTAAATCCAAGTGAAGTTTTGGCAATGATGGGTCCCTCAGGAAGTGGTAAGACAACTCTTTTAAAACTCCTTGGAGGAAGGCTAAATCATCATCCCAAAATGGTTGGTGGTTCTATCACTTACAATGACCAAACATATTCCAAGTTTCTTAAGAGCAGGTGAAAATCCAATGGCTAGCTAGGGTTACTTGCTTAAATACATTTTTTACATACTACTCTGAAATAGCACAATCAAAAGTGAAACTGGAATATGGTACTTCAATTAAAACACGCTAAACAACGTCTTCTAATACAAGCGATTAATAGTTTGGTTTCCCTCGTAAAATGTCACAAATTCGAGTCTTGTGAATAGAAAAATAGACGCTAAAAAACTTTACCTTGATTATGTTCTGGTCTACTTGACATGAATTAGTCAGAGCTCAATGTGACTTGCAGGATAGGGTTTGTGACACAAGATGATGTTTTATTTACTCACCTAACTGTGAAAGAGACATTGACATACGCAGCACGTTTAAGACTACCGAAGACATTCACTAAGGAACAAAAGGAAAAAAGAGCTTTAGAGGTCATCTATGAGCTTGGCTTGGAGAGGTAAATGGTTGCACAATTATTATAAGCATAAACATATAAGCCTTATAACAAATATAGAGATGTTATTTGAGTTACAGAAGCCAATAGTTTTGTACTGTATAACAGGTGCCAAGATACTATGGTTGGCGATTCGTTTGTTCCCGGATTATCCGGTGGAGAGAAGAAGAGAGTTTGTATTGGAAATGAGATAATAATCAATCCTTCCATTCTGTTTCTTGATGAACCAACATCTGGTTTGGATTCAACAACAGCCTTAAAGATTGTTCAGATGTTGCAAGACATGGCAAAGGTATTAATTTGTTTCATTCCTCTCTTCATGATTGATAAAGATTGAACCCTACCATCCAATCCAACAAGAAAAAGAAAAACTTGAACCTACTATTGAATATCAATTTATAGAACAACTAAAATTCAACCTTCATAGTATATTCTAAAATTTTAGGTAAATAACTTTGCAAAGTGACCATCATGAGGATGACAATTCCATCCTTCACAATTCAATTCAAATTATTTTGGACACTCCATGCACTTTTGTTGCATTATTACTATACAAAGCCCAATATTTTAAAAATCGGACAGGAGATTGAACCGGTGAAACCCCTGGATCATGGTTCAATTGGTTTAATCGGTTCAACCATGGTCCAATTTTATTTTACCTATTCACACACATGTTTAATTCTATGCTATGCTGATGAGCCAGCATGGTCTCTTCTCATGACTAAACCTTTATGACTAACCTGCTAATTATATGGTAGGCTGGAAAAACAGTAGTGACAACAATTCACCAACCATCAAGTAGACTCTTTCACAAATTTGATAAGTTGATCCTTCTTGGGAAAGGGAGTTTGCTTTACTTTGGAAAAGCATCAGAATCAATGAATTACTTTCAATCTATAGGATGTTCACCGCTTATTTCTATGAATCCAGCGGAGTTTTTGCTAGACCTTGCCAATGGAAACATTAATGATGTTTCCGTACCATCAGAGTTGAAGGATAAAGTGCATATTGGAAATGCAGAACCAGCAGTAGTCCATGAGGTAACATTTCCTTTTTGCCTTTACTACAGCTACGCAGCACCAACACTTCGGATTGAATTTTAATATCATTCGAAATTTAGAATAGAGAGGAATTGAGAGGAGAATTTTCCCATCTCACAAAGGATGAATTTTAACAGTATCTGGTGGAGGCATGTGAATCTCGACTTGCACAAACAGAGAAGAAAAAAATAATTGGTTCCATGCCACAAGATGAAGCTTTAAAGACTAAAGTATGTTTGTCGCCTAAAAGACAATGGGGAGCAAGTTGGGATGAACAATTTTCCATACTTTTGTGTAGAGGAATCAAGGAAAGGAGGCACAACTATTTTAGCTGGTTGAGAATCACACAAGTTTTATCCACTGCAATCATCTTAGGATCACTCTGGTGGCAATCAGATATTGAAAACCCAAAAGATCTGCAAGATCAGGTAAATTGTTTCTGTTATAGACTAAAAATTCAGTGGTTACAAAGCCATCAAAGTATAAAATGCCACATCCAGATCCTATCGTCAATTAAACGTTTTCGTGTCATTTGTGCAAACAGATTAATTTTTCACTGAATAAAAGTTTATCTTTGTTGGAAATCCCGCATAATAAGACTAACATTTGTGGTTTGCATAATAAGAACTATAAATGAACTCTTTCAATGCATAATAAGACACGAGCCTCTTACCTTGACATATTAACATTTGTGGTTTGCAGGCAGGACTACTTTTCATTATTACTGTGTTCTGGGGACTCATTCCAGTTTTTACAGCAATATTTACATTTCCTCAAGAGAGAGCCATGTTGAATAAGGAACGTGCGGCAGATATGTACAGATTAAGCACATACTTCCTTGCTAGAACAACGAGCGACCTTCCATTAGACCTGATATTATCAGTGCTTTTTCTACTTATTGTTTACTTCATGGCTGGTCTGAGACTAAGTGCTGCCTCCTTTTTTCTCACCGTTGTTACTGTTTTCCTCTGCATCATTGCAGCTCAGGTATGCATTTCAAAAACTACTAACAATACAATAAAAACTAAAGTTGGTGTTTCAAAAAACCAAACCAAACAGTTCAATCGGTGGAACCTTGAACCAGCTTTTATTACAGTTCGGTTATTATAGAGGTTCTATCCCAAATTCAACTTAGTTCAAGCAGCTTAAGGTGGTTGAATCATGACCTAGAGGTCTCACCGGTTCAGTGTTTGAACATTGACTAAAATAGTTTAGATTATAGATATAACAATGGTTGGTTGTGAAGCAGGGTCTTGGACTTGCTATCGGTGCTGTGCTTATGGACTCGAATAGAGCAACAACTTTCGCTTCAGTAACTGTGATGATCTTCATGCTGGCAGGAGGATTTTTTGTCCAAGTATAAATTTTATGATCAAATAGTTGACATGGATAACTCTTCCAGTCTATTAACAGAAGAATTTAACATGTGGTACTTGATTTTGCAGAAAGTCCCAATATTCATTTCTTGGATCCGCTACATGTCTTTCAACTACCACACTTACAAACTTTTGCTCAAGGTGCAATATGAACATCTCACACCTATCGTAAATGGAGTCAAAATTGACAGCGGTTTAACAGAAGTAGCTGCTCTAATTTCCATGGTTTTTGGTTACCGCTTCTTGGCATATCTTTCGTTGCGGAGAATGAAACTTCAATAAAGGTTAAAAATATCCAAGGAAAAGTGATTAAATGAAGAGTGGTTTTAAATGAAGCCTCGCGTACAGGCAGTATAGAATACCAATTGACATGCCTGTTAGCATTGGTGAAGCTGAAACTTCTGGTCCTTTTTTGTTCAATCATATGTATATTGTATTTCACTAAGCATGTACAAATGCAACAATGCATGCATGCTAGACGTTATAGTAAACACATCGGTACCGGGAGAGTTTTTTTTTGTGGAAACTGACTCTTTAGAAAATGTTTCAGGGAATGAAGCTTTGTAACTGCTATAGTAGAATAGGTTTAAGGACTGAAGCTATGTAACTTCTACAACGGACTAGGTTAATCTACTTAGCACATATTAGTCAACTTTAATTGTAAACAGAATTTGACAGCAATAATGGTAATGGTAGCAGTATTGAGATGAAAGTCTAGAGTTTGATGTTGATCTCTATGGCTAACAAATCCCACCCCCCCCCCCCCCCCCCCCCCCCCCCCCCCCACACACACACACACCAGACCAATTAACCACTAAGTTCGCTTGTTGGTCTTTCTTGTTACTTGGTAGATAATCAGATAGTTATAGACAGGGTGTAAAACAGAGAAATCCATCAGAAATAATATCAAAGAAATAAAAATTGGATTTCAAGCATATATCAGCTTTGCACTAACATCCACTGAAAATATATTGTTTTGTCACATCTCCCTACTTTTGTAACTACATTTAAAAATAGATGTTGTGACATGGAAAAATAGCGGACTCTTGTTGGATGTCAATGCAAAAACTATTTACACTAATAGTGTATTCCAGTTAAACTCATAACAATTAAAGAAAAACATCCAAAGATCAAAGGAGCACACCATCTACATTGATATTGTGTGTATTAAATCGATTGATAAAATGCATAGTTACAGAAAGGAATATCTTGGTACAAGTATAACTCTTTGTTTGGATAAAAGAAAACTGGTGATACAGAGATCATTTACATTTCACATTCACAGCCCCCCACTCCCAAAATCGGATTCTATGCAGCTATAGAATCCCGCATTGGCACGCAGCTAAGCCATCTTGTGCATCAAATTGCGATGGAACAGCTCACAATGCCAGCTTTACAAAATTTTCTTTTAAATACATCTCAAATTATATGATGTCCGATCGAACGCCCTAGTTCTATAACTGTGTAAATGCGAGGAGTCCGCTCTCCTCCCTCCCCAACAAAAAATAAAAATACAATTAAAACTATAAATAATGTTACACAGGATAATACATATAGACTCACGTATCAAACAAATTATAACAATCATGCCAATGTTCTTAACCAACCAAGCAACCCAAGCAGCATGCCGTCCAAAACAGGTGACTTTTTCTCCAACCCTATTTTTTAATAATAAAAAGTATCAAAATCAAGAATGTTAAATTTAACAATATATTTGATTGAATTATTTTGACAGATTTCAATTGATAGTTGAGAGTACTAGTTAAGAATTGTAATATAATATATTAAATGAGTGTTTGGATCCACATTGAAATAAACAAAAGCACGGCAATAATGAAGGACGGTACAGGTTGTAGCTTCCCACGTTGAAACTCATTTGAATGTAGTTTTAGGATAACTCCAAACACGATATAAATATGTCAATTACGTACAAAGCAAATATTAAATGATTTCAACACTTTTAGAATAATAAATATTTTTTTCTTTTCATCATTATATACTTTCAATTTGCAAACAGTTTACAGCTATGGAATGTGAGAGTTCTAGCTTACCAATATCTGCAGCTACTCGATGAGCACACATAACTCCTGAGAAAGCTACAGCAATAACACCTTGTCCAGGGAAGCAACTGTCTCCAACACAGTAAAGACCATCTATGCTCTGAAAGCAAGTTTTATCGAGTTTTAATCAGTGTACTCTCAGAGCATAGCACAACAGAATGTTCTAGAACTGAACCTGTCATTGAATCATTATTTTAAAGTAAACTTACGGTTGTGTTAAACGGCATTCCTAACAACCCCTTTGGAATGCTGCGTGGCATTGGTCCATAAGTACCCTCGTCACGGGCTAAGTATCGTCGATGTGTCTTAGGTGTCCCTACCTAGAGTTAGAGTTGGGGGTTAAAAGGTTCAGGGAAAAAAAAATACACATAAATAATCAAGATTTGGCTTACTCAATGTCTCAAACGATTAATGAGAAAATAAAAGATATTACAAATTATGTCTTCTCTCTTTTTTTTTTTTTTTGGTCAAGACAAATTATGTCTTCTAGGGTTATATAAATGATAAAACAAAAAAAAGCTTTTAACAACGTATGGAGTTGCAAAAATACAGCAAAATTAATGAGGTCAGAGGTTTTAGTTCTACCTCTATAAAATCGATGGATGATCTAAGACCTGGAAACAATTTCTTCTCTAATCTGCTTATGATTTCATCTGCTACCACCTGCTTCTTTGCCTCATATTCGATTCTTGAGAGACCCTAGAACAGAAAACAAGAACATGTTTTATATTTTGAGATTTACATGTACAGGCAAATGAATAAAAAAGAAGGCACAGCATAAAAAAGGTAATTTTTGAAGTCATGGAAGCACACAAAAGGTGAAAGATTTCAACTTTATTTTATTGGTAACCACTGCTCGGTATTGCCTACCTGCCAATCGTCCATTGAAGAAGTTGTGAATATATGAAGGATATGACGACCTTCAGGAGCTAATGATGAATCAAGTATAGTCGGTATACTCAAAAAGATACTTCCATATGGCTCCTCCAAACTGGTCCAATTGTTCTAGATAAGTACCAGCGAAATACAAAAAGTTATCATTCATTCAAAGTTATCAAGGCTATATAGATTTATAACTTGAGGAAACTTCCAACTACCTCAAGCACAAAATGGTGACAATCTGTATCTAGTGGCAAAACCTCTGCTTTAACCCCCATGTGGATTGAAAGAAAAGATGGAGCTTTAACATAAACCTTTTGGAAGTTCTCTTCCTCTTTTGGTAGCGATTCTCCTTTTACTAACTTTCCTACATGTAACATTATGCAATTCGGGATTAACTAATTAATGCAGAATGAAAATCATTTGAACTTGACAAGAAAAAACTTATAAACAATATTATTTGAAACTAACCAAATGTATCCCATCTGGTAGCATTTGATATTATGGTTTTGGCAAAAAACTCTCTGCCGTCTGAAAGCCTCACTCCTACCTGCAAAAGTATAGTACAAATATTGAGAAACAGAAATGCATTTTTCTAAACTTGTCATTCTATTTTGTAATCTGATATGTCACTTACGGCTTTGCCCTGCTCGGTGATGATACTCGTGACATTTGCCTTGTAAAGTATCTGACTACCCTGATCAACTAGACCTTTTGCCAAGGACTTTGCGATCCCACCAACACCCCCAAGAGGGTAGTTAATCCCACCAAAATGTCTGTCACACAGAACCTGGACACAAAATTAATCAAATAAAGAAGCAGGAAAGAGAGAGCAAGAGAGAAAGAGGTGAACTAAGCAACTTGAAACTGGTGTTTTCACATGTTTTGACTTGCAAACAAATTTCTATTTCAAACAATGTTAATTGTCACCCTACATTACCAAAGGTGCTTCTGCATCATCCTTATGTCACTTTAGAATCGGTTATTTATGAGATAAGAAAATAACAGCTCCAAAAGATCGTATATAATAATGGAAGGATGGCATTTTGATTTTACATGCTTAAGAACATATAAATTATATACTAAACCATTTGTAAATCTACTACGACAAAAAAGATTACAGTGTTGGATCAAATTCTAATCACTTCCATTCTAGCTATCTGGTCAATAAATGATCCATCTATCCATTGCAACTAAGAGCAATGAAATAGAACCATAACTTCTCTCCTAGACACTTTGAAAAGTACAATAAGAACATTGCATGAAATGAAAGAAAGCAAAAAGCTAGGTGAGCAGATTACCATGCTAGCATTAATCATTGGAGTCTGCAAAGCGTTGACGGTGCTCACTATAAAACACTGCAATACCACAGAGCTTTTATGAATGAAAATTACCAATCAGGGGTCAATAAACTGAATAATCAATGAATAAAAAAATATTATGAAAAGATAATGTGGCATGTTTTCAACACTTTCCATAAAAATAGGTAAACCTTATGACTGAATTGAATAACTAGCTGTATCTACCTCAGCATCTATGAAAGACAACAACTGTGGATCCTGAATATACTTCCGGGCTATGGCTCCAGCATTTTGAGGCAAATAATAGGCTGCATATAATAACGTACATCTTCAGAGCGAATGGCCAAACCATATGAAAATATAACGTTAAAATAGGAGGGGTGGGGGTGGGTGTGTATAGAAGGTGGTCAAGCACAACCATATACCGCCTCTGTCCCTAATGTAGGATCCTCTTGAGATTTTTCCTTGTCCCTTTCTATAAGACTCCTTTCAAATTTTCAATTACATCACTTGTTTCTTTACCAACATACTCCTAATTATGTTACATCTTTTTTTGCAACGTCTAGTCAATACTATGATGGAAATATAAACTCATTCTCTTTCCTGAAGGGTAAACTTATAAAACAATACAAATTGTCAGCCAATTTAAAACTAGCAACTTTCTTAATTCCCGTGATTCAATCAATGTGATTCTATACTTGGGAGTTAGGGATATAGGTAGTATCAGTTGTGCACTATTATCAGACATGTCATCCTTATAAGTCGATACAGGTTGTCTACCATATAAATTCTGAGACACAAAATTATACCAAGAGTAATGATGTTCAGTAACACCCTTTGCTCTGTTCAAGATGTAGTGAAGTTTATATGCTCATATTGATTGAAATATACATATTGAAGGTTTGTCATAAAACAACAATCACAACTCAGTATTGCAATAAATTGACGATTCATTGAATGATTTCAGAAAATTATTCACAAATTGGAGTTTAGGTGTTTAGCCTTGTAGCCTCATATTCAAAATAAACAAATAAAAAAAGAAAGTACCTAATGTCAAGCATTCAAGAGGCTTCTGAAAAAACTGCCCAAAAAGGTAGAGTGGCTCCTCAAGCGATTTCAGCTCCAACGAATTCAGGGCATTGAAAATCTAACCATCACAAATGTAAACTTTTAAGGAAAAAATGAATTAAAAAAGCGGAGGCAAAAACGCCTTATAAGGGAGCTGCAGTCACCTCAATTAAGACAAACCTTCCAGCATTCACCGTAGAATTTGAGGATGCCGTCCTTTTCGTGGGGAAAGTAACTCGTCAGTTCTTCAATGAACTTATCATATTCTCTGTGCACTCGAACAGAGAGGAGGTTTGGTAGATGGAAATGAACAGTTGTCGGATCAGGTATTACCTGCATCCGACAACCAACTGCCTCCAATGCTTGTGTTATCAAATTGAGATTACCCTGCACAAATTTAAGGTACATGGTGTTACGATCATTAGAAGTTACAATCATACCATTCAACATAAACAATAATTAAAAGTCACTGCCTCAAGCTATTATTGACTAAGGTTTTTTATTTTCAAACATCAGTTATTCAGAGATCAATTGAACAGAAATCAATCTTTACCTAAGGCAACACATGGTCATGATACTTACCATGAAAAAGATAAAATACATTTACACCTTTGTTCTTGGTTTCTTAACTTACTTCTCATAGGACTTTCCTTTTTAATTAGGGAGAAGTAGATGCAGTAATTTTGTTCAGTGCCACTAGCTAATAACAATGGCATTGATGCTAACATAGAATATTGTGCTTATATATTAGTAGGCCTAGACAAATACAAAAAAAATTGACTCCATTCCATTCCATTTCTAAAGCATAGCAGCCAGAAAGAAACAATTAGTCCCTGCTGGGATACACAGCATAATTAAACGCTTATATCATAAGTACTTATGTATGAACAATTTCTCTTAACAAAAATAAAATTAAGTTAAACTGTTTTCATATAAGCTATAGGTTTCTTTCAAAATCTATCCCGGAGAACTTATAGATATAAGCTAGAAAACAACTGATGGACATGTCATAAGCTATTTGTAAAAGCTCTCCCTAACAAAATCACAAGTGTTAATGCTAGTAGGTAAGCTTAAATAAACCAATCTAAACAGACCTTAAAGCCATGTTTGGATAAACAACTTAACTAAACACTCATAGCTCAAACTTATATTAAGTGCTTATGTATAAGCTAGTTCTATAACAAACGATAAATAAAGTCAAACTGTCTTCATATAAGTTATAAACCGTTTTCATAAGCTACCTTAGAGAGCATAGAAGTTGTTTTCATAAGACATGCAACAAATTCCTTCACTATAACATTGAACTCTATAAAAAGTACAAAAACCTTTTTTATTTCAAAAGAAACAAACCTTGTCACTGAAACCAAACATAACAGAAGAACCAACATCAAAAGTATACCCCTCCCTATGATAAAACCCAGAACTCCCACCAGGTATAACATACTTCTCCAAAACCAAAACTCTAGCACCTTTCACAGCCAACTGAGTCCCAGCAACCAACCCACCAATCCCAGACCCAATAACAATTGCATCAAACCCTTCACTTAAATCCCCTCTCTTCCCACTATCCACCACTTTTTCCTCCAACTTCACCATCCCTTTCACTTTCACCGTCACCTTTTTTCTTCTAAGAGCATTTGAGCATGACCCAGATGAAAATTGAGGTCTTCCATAGCTACATGAAGGTAAAGATTGAAACTTTGTAGGTGGGGTGCGATGGTAGATGATGGGGGTGTGGTTAGAAACGGAGAGTATAAGGGAATTGAGCATGGTTGGTTAATGGAAGTGGAAAGTGTGTTGTTGTTGTGAGAATGAGAAATAGTTAGTTAATGCCATGAAAATGATAATGGTGAAGATTCCACTTACTCATAAAATTGATTCCTAGTGGAACAACGACAAATAACCGTTTACATTTTTATTTTTATTTTTAATGGAAAGTGATGATGTACTGTTTGGAAGACTTAAAAAAACAAATTGAGATGAAAATTGTTTTACTTCCCCCACCCACCAAAATACTAAAATAAACCATGAAAATGAAGCAATCGGAAACTCTTCCCCTCTCTTCAGACAATTTCATTAACGAAGTCCGGTAATAAATCAAATGTGAAGATTATAGAATAAATGTGGAGTTTCTTCGATCCATATGTAATCTACATTCTTAAGAGCAAATATGTTTAGCTAAACTCTTCTCCTCCCTTCTTATCACATCATTAATATATCATATTTATCCGTTTTAGTTTTACTTTTGGGTGTCTTTAGACCAAAAAACAAAGAGATAATGGCGCATGAGAGATATGAACATCGGTAGATCCGTAGGTGAATTTCCATTCTTAAATATAGAGAATCATTGTCTAATATTTATCACACCACCGACTTGTCACTTTTATTGTACATTCTCTTTATTATTTGAAAATTGAAATCAACAAAATAGGATAAAATATTTTTATTGATTTATACTTATAAAATATAATTTTTTATGTTTTTGGGCTACAACATTCACATTTAATTCATGTATGGTTAAAAAAATCTAATTTTTTTCATAAAAGATTCTTATAATATTCTAAATATTCTTGCAAAAACTTATTAAAAAAATTAAAGTGTGCACATGACCTGACTTAAAAGTAGAGACCAAGAGTGTGGATGGAAAACTTGGGGAAGTAAAAGTTGAAGAATTTTTTTAGAGAGATTAAAACAAAGAGTTAAAATATTTATATAGACCAAAAACATAGTTAGCTTCTCCTCCATCCCATTGGCAAAGACAAAACTATCTTCCACCTTAGATTTGGGTCCATCTTTGCTACCACTAGCTTGTGCCGGTTTTGGATCTTCAATTGACTTATTTTTTTTATCTGCATTGTTTGTTCTACCATTACACCTGTCAACTGCCATATAGGTTTGTTTCATGGAATCTTGCAGGCATATCGTTTTTGATTTGAGATCGGGACTCAATTGGCTTACCACTCCACTCCATAAGTCATATGAGCTTATAATTAGTTTACCACTTTCTGAGTGCAAAGTGTAAACAATCAAACTTTATTTGTAAGCTCTGATTGCGGATGTCCATTTGTGTGAGGTAAGGAAATCTTAGATTTGTGTGTCTAAGTATTTGTAATCTTGTGGGATTATAGTGAAAAATCCCTTGGAAGTGCAAGAGGACTAGACTAATCTCGGATTGTGGGACAAACTGAGATAATTGCTTTGTTGTGTCTTCTTTCTCTATCTCTGATTATCTTGCTTTCTCTATTTTGCTAAAACTTGGAAAAGATTTTCTGAAAAAGTCAATACAATTCAACCCCCCCTTCTTGTGTTTTTCTCACCTTTAGTTGTTACCAGAGCGCCTAGTATGTTGTTTTGACACTTAATCGTGTAACAAATATAAGATCCTGATAAAAACATGTCTGATTTTACTTCCACTTCCACTTTCACCTCTGATTCAAATGCCAAAAATTCTTATTTATCTAGACCCCTATCTTTCAATGGAGATATTGAACAGTTTTCTTGGTGGAAAAGTAAGATGTATAGTCACATCATTGATATTGATTAAGAATTTCAGAATATCATTGAAGATGGTATTGATATTTCAGTGAGCTCATATGCACAAAATAAGATATATAAAAAGCATCACAAAGCTCATGGTATTTTGGTGGAAACTCTTCCTTTTCCAGATTACACCAAGATCATTGATAAATCTACTGGTAAGAGTATCTTTGATTCTCTATGTGCGACCAATGAGGGAAATTAACAAGTTAAGGAAGTCAAGGCAAATCTTCTTTGTAGTTTCTCCTTTAGGAAACCTTATAAAAATTACTCTTATGTTAACAAAAATGATGATAACAAATCTCATGGGCACAATATTAGGTGTCACTATTATGGAAGGTTTGGTCATACCACACCTCATTGCCACATTAGAAAGGTTGAAGTTCCTAAGGACGTAACGATGTGGGTGCCAATAAGTTTTAATTGTATCAAGGATCCCAAGGACCAATGTAACGCCCCGTTTTTTTTATACAAAAATTTGTGGCCTTTTTTTTTAAAATGATAAGGTAGTTTCTTTTAAAAACGGGTCAAGTATGTAGCGGTTTGAACTGAATAATAATTTTAGAGTCTAAGTAGTAATCAACATATAATGACATACCATAAGAGGTTCATGGTGTCTAGAGTCATAAAGTACGGTTATGAATATATTACAGACCGTCAGAGACAACATCAAAATAAAATAAAGTCCTCAGCAGACACTCACGCAGGAGAGCTGCCCCAAGGAGAAAACTAACTACCCAAACACGTAGGATAAAAGGTTCCATGGCACCTACCATCTACTGTCATCAAACCTGCCAAACTATATACAAAATCCACCACTAAAACTGATCAAGACTAATGACACCCACAATAATCGCCCTTCGCAGCCCCACATAATCCACTACAATCACTGGTCAAAGTCTGCTCGGAACGTGCATCATCACGGTCGTCATCAGAGTAGTACTCCGAGGGGTCAGACTCCGCAGAGGAATCCACAGTCTCACCCCTCTTGGTATCTTCAGGTAGTGTCAATGTCGCATCCAGGTCGAGGAACTCATCAGTATCAAAGAAAGGGATAGGTGTAGAGGCCTCTGGGAGTACGACCATATCTGGGTAAGGTTCGGGTGCTGGCTGGAGGTTAGCCTCTCCACCCATCTCAGGGGCAGGGGCAGGTGGAGCCTTGGTATTATTTCTAGAGATGGAAATTGAGTGTAGTGAGAGAAGAGAAGGACGAGATAGAAGTGAAGCTAAAAGGTTATGGAAAGGTAAGATGAGGGAAAGACTCCAGTCCCCTTTTTATAGAAAGTCTAAGGTTTATAATATGTTGCCTAGCCACGTGATTTTTCCTATGTAAGAGTTTATCTCTATCTGAAAGAGAATATCTCTTTTTGGAACTATTAGTTGTACTCCAGATTACATCTAGTTAGAGTTGAATTGTCCTTTTGTCGGTACCTTTTATTTCCAAACATATATAATTAATAATATTTGACATACTCATTTTATAATATTTATTTTTATGTTCACTATAGTCTAAATTTTTATGTGAACGGGTGCAGTTGACAGTGTTATGTGACATCGGTAAAAGGTGCATAATCATTTATTTATTATTTTTTTTCTCACTAATGTGATGTAAAATATTCGAGTAATAAATTAATTCCCTCGACGAATAGATTATTTATATTAATATTTCTTTTGGAAACATAAGTCCAAATAGGAGCATCCTTACATATAGCGACTACTATTTATTTATAAAATACGGGTCTTACAATACTACCCCCTAAAAAGAGTTTCGTCCTCGAAACTATGAGTCTATGAATAGACTCGGGTACTTCTCGCGGATCGCACTTTCTAATTCCCAAGTTGCATCACCGGTTGTCTGGTTCCAAATTACTTTTACCAACGGTATTTCCTTATTTCTCAGTTGCTTCATCTTTCGATCTCCAATCCGAACAAGTGGTACTTCAAATGATAAGTCATTTTTTAGTGGTATGATGTCTGGTTTGATCACATGAGATGGGTCGGAAATATACTTTCGCAGTTGTGATATATGAAACACATCGTGTATACCAGATAGAGAGTGTGGGAGTGCAATTCGGTATGCCACGGGTCCAATTTTGGAAGTGATTTGGTAGGGTCCAATAAACTTCGGGGTCAATTTCTTTGCCTTTATTGCTCGCCCCACACCCGTGGTGGGTGTGACACGCATGAATACATGATCTCCTGCCTCGAAGTTCAATGGTCTACGCCTTTTATCCGCATAACTTTTCTGACGATCTTGTGAAGTCTTCATTCGTTCCTTGATTTTTTTAACCTTCTCCGTGGTCTGATGTACCATTTCTGGTCCTACAATCATACTTTCACCATCCTGATACCAGCACAACGGTGTTTGACACTTCCGTCCATATAGAGCTTCATATGGAGCCATTCCGATACTGGCATGAAAACTATTGTTGTATGTAAATTCAATTAAAGGTAGTATGTCATCCCAACTCCCTATATCGTCCAACACACATGCCCGCAACAAATCTTCCAATGACTGGTTTGTTCGTTCCGTTTGTCCGTCCGTCTGGGGGTGGTATGCCGAACTCAACCTTAGCTTTGTCCCGAGGGCTTGGTGTA
Source organism: Medicago sativa (assembly GCF_051527215.1). Lineage (NCBI taxonomy): Eukaryota > Viridiplantae > Streptophyta > Magnoliopsida > Fabales > Fabaceae > Medicago > Medicago sativa. Next base: position 54,339,480 of record NC_140749.1, read on the forward strand.
ATGTCCCCCAGAAATGAGAGGTGAACTTTGGATCTCGATCCGACACGATGCTAGATGGTACTCCGTGTAGCCTAACAAACTCCGCAATGTAAATCTCTGTCAACTTGGCGACATTATAGGTTGCTCTCACTGGCAGAAAGTGAGCAGATTTGGTCAAACGATCAATGATTACCCATATTGAGTCATTGGTCCTTCGAGTTTTAGGTAATCCGGTGATGAAATCCATTGATATGCTATCCCACTTCCATTCCGGAACATCTAAGGGTTGTAACATTCCTGCCGGCTTCTGGTGTTCCACCTTTGCCTTCTGACAAGTTAAACATGATGCTACGTACTCTGCAACATCTCTTTTCATTCCTGGCCACCAATAGTTTTGTCTCAAATCTTGGTACATTTTTGTTGCTCCTGGGTGAATGCTTAGCCTACTCTTGTGAGCCTCCTCCAAAATCTCTTTCCTTATCTCCGCTTCGTCAGGCACACAAATCCTTCCATTGCATCTCAAGATATTAGCTGGGCCTACTTTAAAGTCTGTCGCCTTTCCTTGTACCATCAATTCTCTTTTCTCTTGTATGAGTGCATTGTCCTGGCTATTGCGAATGTCCTCCGATAATCCATTTGAAATCTTAATTATCCCGCACTGCATTGTTCCCTGTCCGAATTCTACGTTTAGGTGCATGTCTCTGAACATTTCCCACAATTCCTGTTGTTTTGCCATTAACGATGATGACGCAAGGACACTTTTCCTACTCAAAGCGTCTGTCACGACGTTAGCCTTCCCTAGGTGATATTGCAAGGTGAAATCGTAGTCTTTCAAAGTTTCCATCCATCTCCTCTGCCTCTTGTTCAATTCCTTTTGATCAAATAGATACTTCAAGCTCTTATGGTCGCTGAATACCGTAAACGTAATTCCATAGAGGTAGTGTCGCCAAATCTTTAGTGCAAAAACTACAGCTGCAAGCTCTAAATCATGAGTAGGATAATTCTTCTCGTGTGTTTTCAACTGTCTTGAAGCATATGCCACTGCTTTCCCGCGTTGCATCAAAACGCACCCTAGTCCTTGATGAGAAGCATCACAATATACTTCATATGGTTTCTCTGACTGCGGCAAAACCAAAACAAGCGAAGTTGTCAATTTTTCTTTTAACAATTGAAAATTAGCCACGCATTTCTCTGTCCATGCAAAAGATTGATCTTTTCTGGTTAGTTGTGTCAATGGGGCCACTATCTTTGTAAATCCCTCAATGAATCTCCGATAGTATCCATCTAATCCCAAAAAACTCCTTATGTCCGTGACAGTCTGAGGCTGCTTCCATGCTAGTACAGTCTCGATCTTAGCTGGATCAACAACAATTCCTTCCTTTGATATCACATGACCAAGGAAGTTAACTTTGTCAAGCCAGAATTCACATTTGGATGGGTTTGCGTACAACTTCTTTTCTCGTAAAATTTGTAGTACTTGGCACAGATGCTCCTCATGTTCATCCTTGCTCTGAGAGTAGATGAGAATGTCATCGATGAATACTACCACAAACTTATCCAAAAACTGGTGAAATTTTTTGTTCATATAATCCATAAAAATAGCTGGTGAGTTTGTCACTCCGAAAGGCATGACTGGGTATTCATAATGTCCGTATCGAGTTCTGAATGCAGTTTTTTGTATGTCCTCTTCCCTTACTCTGATCTGATGATAGCCGGACTTCAAATCAATTTTGGAGAAGACAGAAACGCCTTTAAGTTGATCCATCAAGTCATCAATACGAGGCAAAGGGTATCGATTCTTAATTGTCGCCTTGTTGAGCTGTCTGTAGTCCACACAAAGTCGAGAACGTCCGTCTTTCTTCTTTACTAGAAGCACTGGGGCTCCCCAAGGTGAAACACTTGGTCTGATGAAACCCTTCCTTAACAAGTCTTCCAACTGTTCCTTAAGCTCTTGAAGTTCTTTTGGTGCCATCTGGTATGGTGCAATTGAAATGGGTCCAATCCCCGGGTGTAAGTTGTTTTATCGTGGTTTTCGGGTGTCAAACATTGATTACGTTTGAACCTTTTAACCGGTGATATCTTATTTTTTCTTGGGAAGGGAGAAAGTAAGCAAAACCCTTGAGAATCGAGGTCCGGGAGTTGTTTTCGCTACGGGAAGGTGTTAGGCACCCATAACGACTATAGTATCCTATAGGAACCGTCTTTAATTTCTACGCGCGCGCTTTATTTTTAAATGCTATTTGAAATGTTATTTACACCTAAAGTTTGCTAAATGAAGAATTGGAGGGAGAAGAATGTTTTTGAATTTTTATTTTAGTTGAATTGAAGGAATTTTGTTCCTTGCCTACGTACCTGTTTAAGGGATCAAATCCACCGTAGTTCTCTTCCAAAAATGTTTTTGTTTTTGTTGGTTGATTTTAAGTTTGAAAATGGGATTTTGAAGAATGGAAAGAGGCCTCAAGGGCATGAGATTGTAAAAAAAATGTGAGGTTTGATTAGTCATTTTGCAAAAGAAGTCAAGTATGATTATTGTTCATTGAAATTTGATTAAGAAAATGAAAAAGGAAAATACAATGGGATGTTGATCCCAAGGTTTATTTAGAAAAAGGGTTTGAGTGAAGTTGGTTCATATTTTTTGGGAAATTGATTTTTCTAAGTATAAGGCCTAAACATTCATCTAAACATACATCTAAACATGCATATTCTAGCTATATACCTAAAGTGAGGTGTGTGTGCATGTGTCGGTGCTTGTGTCGGTGTACATCATTAGAGTCCATTGTCCTTTACATCATTGGCCTAGATACATTCTATGGTCTTGCAAGAAATTAAAATGACATGAAAGTAAAGTACACCACCCTAGGTTTTACATTCTAATTTTTGCATGGAATTTAAAGTGCAAGAAATGAAACTATGATGGGAGAATGAAGTATGCTTATGAGACATGAAATAAAAGGGTTAGTAGAACCAATGATATAGAAACAAAATGACAAATGCATAGTAAAACAAATGTAACTTACAAGTAAAGTAAACTAACAATTCTAGTAAAAAAAGGTGACAAAGGGACTTGAGATTCAATATACTTCTAAAGCAAGTTTGAGACCTAAATTCTCACAACATTGGAAATTTTAGGTGACTTATTTCAAGGAAGGAAATATGAGAATCAAGGAAAATCGACATGCCAAAGATTATAAGATTTTCAAGTCCTTTATGCACTTTATTTCACAAGATCATTTCACATTATTTACAACACAAAGTCCACAAAAAATCTAACTCAAAACAGCTAGCACATACCACATTTAATAGGCAAATTCACTCCAAGAAATCACATGTTCAAAGCCACAATTATGTAACAAAATTTCAAGTTCAAAACCACATCAAAACTTCACAAAAATGTCAACAAAAAGTAAGCAACAACAAGAATATATCCAACATGTTCTCGAAATGAATTTCCATATGTAACTTTACTCCAAAAAAATAGGGCTCAAATACCAAATTTATTTATAAGAGAAATCCACAAAATCTTCAAAGGTTTTACAAGTTTCTAGCAAGTTTTTAAAACAATGATCAAAGTATTTTTCCACGCATTTTTAACCAAGATTTAACATGCAAGAATTATCAAGAAACATCAAAAAGCATCAAAAACCAATAGTAATTTTTTGGGAATTTTATCATAGAAAAAATCATACGCAGGGGGTGAAAATAGCAAAAAGAACATTGAAACGCACAGGAAGAGGGGTGCGCATAGCAGTATAACACACAGGCATGGGGAATGGGCTTAAAGGTGGAATGGATCGGGTTAACTAAGTAGGCATGGGTTGATCCATGGGTCAAGCATATAAAATTGAAGGAATTGGTATATACATCCTTTCATGAAGCAAAGCTCCTTCTCCTCCTATTCTTACGCGTACTCCCTCCTTCACAGCTCTAATCTTCACCGGCGCCGGTTATCTTCTCCGATGAGCCAGGAGATTTCCGGTGCCAAAACCTTGAAACAACACTCGCCTCTCAACGGGAAACAAGCCACCACACTCGGATTTCTCTCCCTTCTTCAGATTCGAGACTAATTCCCATGGATTCGGCCTCAAAGCACTTAAATCTAACAAGCACAAACACATAGATATTGATAGTGAAAGGGATTCGAAGGATCCTTTTACCTTTCCAGTCGCAACTCTGTTTCGAACTCGCTCACGATTCCGGCTCCTTGCTCCGAGTTTCGTCGGAAGAGCGCTGCGGTTTCCTCTGCTTTCCTTTCGTCCGTTCTGTTGGCGCTAGATTCTTGTTTGCTGTTGTTGATTTCGGAGATGAATAAACGAGGACGATAGCTTCAAGAAACGCTCCAGCAACTCCGTCCGATCTCTTCTGCGTTCGGATCCGAGTTCGCCGTTGTTGTAACTCAAAGTAATTGCCGCTCCAATCTCTGTTTTGATACTTGCATATGAATCAACCGAATTTGTGATGAGCTTGTTGTTTTGCGAATTTATTGTGGGTGAATCAATGGATTGGAGGTTGATGATGATGGATATTGATGGAATGGTGATGAAGGTTTTGAAAATTGGTGGTGGAATGTGAAAGAAGGAAGCTGTTGTGGTGGTTATAGGTTGGTTAGGGTGGTTGAAGTGAATTAGTTATGGTTGTGGAGTTAGTTAGAGGTGAGAAAAGTGGTGGTTATGGAGGATGAGAAAGTTGGTTAGGGTGGTGGAATGAAATAGCCACGTGAGAGAAAGAAAAGAGGGAAAAGGGAAATTGGTTTTTTATGATTTTGTGTAAAAATGATTGGTTATGAAATTTTGACTATGGGTTTGACTTATATAGGTGATGTGGTAAGCTTTGGGCCAATTGGAATGAGACATGTGGCACTAGACTTGTAACAAACTCTTAAGGACCAATAGCATTTGGACACATGACACTTGGACTCTAACAAACTTAAAAAGGGATTAAAATGCAAATAACAAAAGTACAAGGACAAATATGAAAATTAAAACTAAAATTGAATTAAAAAAGTAAATTGAAAATCAACGTAAAACGAGACGATTAAACGCAACAAAGCAGATCAAAATGAATCAGCAATTTTATGTTAAATGACCAAAATGCCCCTGGAGGCTTAAAACGACTAAAAATGACTCAGATGAATTTTTAAAATGGATTTTTAACAGAGAAATTAAAGCAAGAACTTATACAAACAAAATTAAAAGACTCAGAGACAATTTTAAGGGTTTAAACAGAGTCTTGACACATGAAAAGACTAAAATGCCCCTAGGGGCAAAACTGACTCAAAATGACTCAAATAATATTTTTGAAATGGATTTTGACATAGAATTGAAATGAGGACTTATTGAAAGGACTCAAACAAATTTTTAAAAGACTGAAAGAAATTTTATCATGGGAAATGACTAAAATGCCCCTAGGGGCTAAACTGACTAAAAAATGACTCAACTGATATTTTTTGAAATGAATTTTGACATGAGATTGAAACAGGGATTTATGCAAACCAATTTAAAAGACTCAAACAGTTTTCAAGGATTAAAATGAGTTGAATGCAGGAAATGACTAAAATACCCTTTTTCATGAATTTTGCAAATAACATTGAAATAAAATGCAGAGAAAGATGCAATTGATCAGAGACAAATCAAATGACTTGAAATGCAAGAAAAGAAGACTTGAGTTAGTATTTTTAGGTCCAAAATTAGGGTATAACAGCTGCCCCTATTTAAGTTTCTTTGTCCGGAGAGTCAAGAGACGAAGTCTTAGAGTTGACGGGACGAAGATACTTAAATATTAACATTTGCACTGTTTTTGGACATAAAAATACGCTTTCAGATTTTCAACAATATGAATGCCATGCAATACTTTGATTATGAATGCAAGACAAACAACTGGAGTCTATGGAACATGTCATGTCACTGGGGATTCAGGTGGACATTGACAGGGTAGACAAACCAGGGGATAGAAAATAAGGTACAAGCTGTTCTTTGGATCGAACTAGTCACTTGACCAAGGAATACAAAACAAGAGATAGGTACAAGCTGTTCTTGGGATCGAACTTGGCACTTGACCCAGGAATACAAAACGAGAGATAGGTGCAAGCTGTTCTTGGGATCGAACTTGGCACTTGACCAGAACTTGACATGACATGTTCCACATCAGACTTGATTGAACTTGTTTGATACATATGGTAGATACAAGTTGTTCTTTGGATCGAACTTGACACTTGATTGAAGATACAAACAGATAGGCAGACACAAACTGTTCTTTGGATCGAACTGGCTGTTTGGCCGGAGATAAAGACAAAAGGGTAGATACAAACTGTTCTTTGGATCGAACTTGTCGTTGGATTATCACCACATCATGTGGGTAGGTGCAAACTGTTCTTTTAGATCGAACTTGCCGTTTGACTGATAACAAAGCATAAGCTGGGTACAAACTGTTCTTTGGATCGAACTTGTCGTTTGTCCGGAAGTATAGGTATATAAGCAGGTACAAGCTGTTCTTTTTGATCGAACTTGGCACTTGACCCGTAACAAGACATGTTGGAAGTCTGACTTGACAAGATACCTATTGAGGGTAAATTGTCATTGACTTGATTTGAAGATAGACATGACCATTTTTTGTTGGCCCAAGAGTAAATTGAGAGTGAATTGACATTGAATTGAAAGTTTGAGATTGAAAGAGAGATTGAGAATTGAGATTGAATAGAGACATAGACATAGACATTGGATTGGAGATTTGAAATTGACATTGAGATTGATTTGGAATTGAATTGAAAATTGAAATTGACATTGACATTGACATTGGATTGAGATTGGATTGAAGATTGAAATTGACATTGACATTGCTTCGAATTTGGATTGAATTGAAATTGAAATTGGAAATTGCTTCGAATTGACATTGAATTGAAATTGAGATTGCTTCGAATTGACATTGAATTGACATTGGAATTGAGAGTTGAAATTGCATCGAATTTGACAGTTGAAATGATTAGAAATTGAGATTGGGGAGTCGAGATTGCATCGAATTTGACAATTGAAATTGAATTTGACAGTTGGAATTGAAATTGAAATTGAAATTAAGTTTGACAGTTGAAATTTGGATTGAGTTGACAGTTGAAATTGAATTGAATTTGACAGTTGAGAGTTTGGATATGCAACATGTATGTTTGGTATAACAAGATTATTGAATGTATGAGCACATAAAGTGCATGATTATGCATGTATGAATGCTTGAAATGCATGATGGGTTTGTAATTTTGGCAGAGAAGTTTCGCAAAGGCAGACAAAACATTGGAAGATTGGGCACGTAGTGGCTCGTGCTGCAACATATTCACAGGGGAAAACCTCTTTGGAGAGACCGTCGTTGAGAGACGTATCAAAACCATGGCTGAGGGCAATAAAACTTGTAAAGGAGGGATCCTTGGAAAGTTCTTGGATACAGGTCGCCGTTGCTAGGCGTGTCAGTGCTGGGTAAACATTGGATGTTCGCATCTGTGGTCAATGCTTTTCAATATTCTTTTCATTCTTTCATTTTTCATTTTCAAACCCCATTTTTGCCTGAACCGCCCTTTTGGGTTTTCGATTCACCGGGGAATAACTTCTTTTCATTGCCCCCTTTTTGCCTGAATTGCCTTCATAGGTTGTCAATCAGCGGGATGCTCATTTTTGCCTAAGCCGCCCTTGCGGGTTTTCAACTTAGCGAGCTTTTCATTTTCATTTTCATTCTTCTTTTCAATTTCATTCTGTTTTTTCATTCTTGCCATTGACCACAGATCATCCTGGGGAGTAACCTGCTTGTAACTTGTATTGAAATAGACATTGACATTCATTTATTCATGCATGTTTTCATTGAAATGTACCTTGTTGCTCAGGTTTGCTTTCAAAATAGACAGGAAAAGATTTTTTAATTTTCAAAAATGTTTGTTTCAGACATTGACATTATCACATAGAAAGAAAATATTTTGTATATAGTTTTGAAAATAGAAAGAAGAACAGAGTTTCGAACAATAGCATAGGCTCAAATTGGTGTAGAAGAGTGAAAATTAGCCAAAGGCATAACTTCACGGATTTACAAAGCTTGGAAAATGGTAATTTTATTGGTTGGTGATACATTGAACACGATGACCGCTACATTTCATAGAAATTTTGAATTCACAAGTACAGAAGTTTCTGATGAAGATGATCATTGACAGTTGCAGATGCCCCAAGGGGTGATGGTGATTTGCCAGATATAGTTACTTGTCTTTTATTGTCAACCTCATTTTTGCACGAACCGCCCTTTCGGGTTTTCGGCTCATCGAGGCGCTCATTCTTGCCTGTGTTGCATACAATCTCAGCGAGCTTTTTCATATTCATTTTTTTGTCCCTAACTTTTGCCTGGATCGCCCTTTCGGGTTTTCGATCCACCGGGAAGCGCATTTTTGCCTAGGCCGCCCTTTCGGGTTTTCGACCTACCACGCTGTTCTTTTCTTTCTAGACAAAGTATTTCTTGACTATATCGGCATTAACAGGATTTGGGAGTTCAACACCATCCATGTGTGTAAGAATCAAAGCACCACCAGAGATAGCCTTCTTGATGACATAAGGACCTTCATAGTTAGGTGTCCATTTGCCCCTTGGGTCGGGTTGCTGACTTATTCTTCTTTTCAATACAAGTTCGCCTTCCTTGAATTCTCGAGGTTGGACTTTCTTGTCAAAAGCATTCCTCATTCGCACTTGATACAACTGTCCATGAGTCATAGCATCCATACGTTTTTCTTCAATCAGATTCAATTGATCGTACCGACTTTGACACCATTCAGCCTCAGTTAATTTTGCTTCCATGATCACTCGAAGAGATGGAATCTCCACTTCCAGAGGGAGAACTGCTTCCATACCATATACCAAAGAGAAAGGGGTTGCCCCGGTTGAACTGCGTACCGTAGTACGGTAACCATGCAAGGCAAATGGTAGCATTTCATGCCAGTCTTTGTAAGTAGTGACCATCTTCTGAACAATCTTCTTGATGTTCTTGTTAGCGGCCTCAACTGCACCATTCATCTGAGGTCTATAAGGAGAAGAGTTGTGATGTTCAATTTTGAATTCTTCACATAAAGCTTGCATCATGCTATTGTTCAGATTGGAACCATTGTCAGTGATGATCTTGTTGGGAACACCATATCGACAGATGATGTTATTCTTGATAAACTTGACAACCACTTGCTTGGTCACATTTGCATAGGAAGCAGCTTCAACCCACTTGGTGAAATAGTCAATTGCCACTAGAATGAAACGATGTCCGTTGGAAGCTTTTGGTTCAATTCTTCCGATCATGTCGATGCCCCACATAGAGAAAGGCCATGGGGAAGATATAACATTGAGAGCGTGTGGAGGCGCATGGATCTTGTCAGCATAAATTTGACATTTGTGGCATCTTTTGGCATGTTTGTGGCAATCACGCTCCATAGTTATCCAGTAATAGCCGGCTCTTAACAGTTTCCTCGACATAGCGTGGCCCCAAGCATGGGTCCCAAAGGTACCGTCATGTACATCATGCATCAATTTCTCAGCTTCTTGCTTGTCAACACATCTCAACAAGACCATGTCATAGTTCCTCTTGTATAGGATTGCTCCGTCCAGAAGGAATTTGCTAGCCCATCTTCTCAAAGTCTTTTTATCCCTGTTGGAAGCACCAGGTGGATATTCATGATTCTGCAAGAATTGTTTGATGTTGTAATACCAAGGCTTTTCATTATTCACACCCTTATCCGCTTGATCTGGCATATTTTCAATGGTAAACACATGAGCGGGTCTATCAAGACGCTATACTTTGATTACAGGCACATCATTCCAATGATTAACACGAAACATGGAAGACAGAGTGGCAAGAGCGTCAGCCATCTGATTTTCATCCCGGGGGATATGGTGCAGCTCAACCTTGGTAAAGTATGTCAACAGACGTCTTGCATAGTCACGGTATGGGATCAGCTTCTCATGATGAGTCTCCCATTCACCCTTTATCTGATTAATAACAAGTGCAGAATCTCCATAGATGTCAAGGTGCTTAATTCTCAGATCGAGGGCTTCTTCAATGCCCAAGATGCATGCTTCATATTCAGCTATGTTGTTTGTGCATTCAAAGGTTATTCGAGCGGTGAAAGGAATGTGGTGCCCCTGCGGAGTTACAATGATGGCTCCAATTCCTTTACCATAAGCGTTAACAGCACCATCAAACACCAATCCCCATTTGCTATTGGGGTCCGGCCCTTCATTGATCAGTGGTTCTTCACAGTCCTTTGCTTTCAGATACATGATCTCTTCATCAGGGAAATCGAACTTAATCGGCTGGTAATCATCAAGAGGTTGATAAGCAAGATGCTCAGCAAGGACACTTCCTTTGATTGCTTTCTGAGCTTTGTATACAATATCATATTCAGACAACAACATTTGCCAACGTGCAATCTTTCCAGTAACAGCAGGCTTCTCAAAGATATACTTGATTGGATCCATTCGGGATATCAACCAAGTTGTATGATTCACCATATAATGACGCAGGCGTTTGGCAGCCCAGGCTAAAGCACAACAAGTCTTTTCAAGCATTGTATACCGAGTCTCACAGTCGGTGAACTTCTTGCTCAGGTAGTAGATAGCATGCTCTTTCTTACCAGTCTCATCTTGCTGACCGAGAACACAACCCACTGAATTATCTAACACTGATAGATACATAATCAAGGGCCTTCCTTCCACTGGTGGGACAAGGATAGGTGGTTCCAACAGGTATTCTTTAATGCTATCAAAAGCTTCCTGACATTCATCATTCCATACAACAGGCTGGTTTTTTCTGAGCAATTTGAAAATTGGTCCACAGGTAGTGGTCAAGTGAGATATGAATCTTGAAATATAATTCAGGCGTCCGAGGAAACCTCTGACTTGCTTCTCAGTTCGAGGGGCCGGCATCTCTCTGATGGCTCGGACTTTGTCAGGATCAACTTCAATGCCTCTCTGGCTGACAATGACGCCTAGCAATTTCCCAGAACTTACACCGAATGTGCACTTGTTAGGATTCAACTGCAGCTTGTACTTTCTCAGTCTTTCGAACATCTTTTTCAAATACACAACATGCTGCTCCTCATCACTTGACTTCACAATCATGTCATCAACATATACTTCAATCTCTTTGTGGATCATATCATGAAATAGAGTTGTCATACCTCTTTGATAGGTAGCACCAGCATTTATCAAGCCAAACGGCATCACTTTATAACAGAACGTTCCCCACGGAGTGATGAAGGACGTCTTTTCTCTATCTTCAGGAGACATCCGTATCTGGTTATAGCCAGAGAAACCATCCATAAAGGAGAACACTTTGGATTGAGCAGTACTGTCAACAAGCACATCAATATGAGGCAATGGGAAGTTATCCTTTGGACTGGCTTTATTCAGATCTCTGTAATCAACACACATTCGAACTTTCCCATCTTTCTTTGGTACCGGCACAATGTTGGCAATCCACTCAGGATATTCAGCTGTCATGAGGAAACCCGCATCAATTTGCTTTTGCACTTCAGCCTTGATCTTAAGAGCCATGTCTGGACGAGACCTTCTCAATTTCTGCTTGACAGGAGGACATTCAGGTTTTGTCGGTATTCGGTGTTCCACAATCTTGGGATCTAGACCCGGCATATCTTCATAAGACCATGCAAAGACATCTGGATAATCATGGAGAAGCTGAGTAATCTTCCTTTTCACTTCTGGCTCAAGTGCAGCACCGATCTTGATCTCTCGCTTGTTCTCTTCAGTACCCAGGTTGATGAGCTCAATCTCTTCCTGGTGAGGCTGAATGGCTCTTCTTTCTTGCTCGAGCAGTCGAGTGATCTCATACGGTATCTCTTCGTCATCTTCCTCATCTTCAGCTTCGTATACAGGGAATTCAAAATTTGGAGGAACCATAGGGTCACTGTGTTCAACGGGTTTATTATGGTTCAATCTGCATAATATGATTGGAATGACTTTTAGGAAAAATGTTTTCTATGCAGATTTTTGAAATTAATAAGAAAATACAGATGTTTTGGTTTTTTCTGGCATTACCATTATTTCCAAGAAAAAGGCACTAAAAAGTAAAAAACAAAGAGTCGTGAGAAAGACGACAACTTTTATTGATAACGGCAATGCCGAAACAAACACGCCCTTACAATGATATCACTTTCGCCTTGGGCAGAGCGAAAGGATTGTTATTTTGAAAACAAAGAAAAACATGAGCAACAAGACACATTACATGGAAGCATGCATGACTAAAGGAATATCAATGGCCTCCCAATTTCTCACAGTGCCTCCTGGTACAACAAATGTAGGCACATAACTACTCTCAGCAGCATCTTCAGTAATAGCATTGATGAACCCAGTACTGTAGAAAGTTCCTGTTGAAACACCAGAGGTTGGGGAGAATCCAAGGCCTTCTTTGCGCTTGTTTTCCAAGATCTGAATCACTTTGCCCCAGTCAGCAGCTTGTCCTTCTTGAACAGCCTTCTGGGCGTCTTTCAGTGAAGCCATAGCAGTACCAGCCCTCCGGGGCTCTGCACCTTCAACAGTTAAGCCTCGAAATGACGTCCCTTCAGCGGACCCTGCCTCAACACAAGAGAAAGATGATACTTGGCTAACTAGATATGCTTCTTCACCATGTACAGTGACAATCTTACCATTCCTCATGAACTTGAGCTTCTGATGCAAAGTAGAAGTTACCGCTCCAGCGTCGTGAATCCACGGTCTTCCAAGGAGACAACTGTAAGAAGCATTGATGTCCATAACCTGGAAAGTGATCTGAAATGTCTCAGGACCAATGGTGATTGGCAAGTCTACCTCCCCGAGAACATCCTTGCGGGATCCATCAAAAGCCTTAACCAGATAGCTGCTACCCCTCAGAGAAATTCCGTGATGGCTCAATTGCCTTAGTGTGGATTCAGGCATTACATTCAGAGACGATCCAGTGTCCACCAACACATTGGATATCATGTCAGATCTACAATGTACTGAGATATGCAGAGCCAAGTTGTGGTGTTTCCCTGCTTCGGGGAGTTCATCGTCACCAAACCCCAAGTTGTTGCAGGCAGTAATATTACTCACTATCCCATCAAATTGATCCACAGAGACTTCGTGGTCAACATAAGCTTTCTCCAGTATCTTCATCAACACCTTCCTGTGAGCTTCCGAGCTCATGAGCAGGGACAAGATAGATATCTTTGATGGGGTTTGCAGCAGCTGGTCAACAATCTTATAGTCACTTTTCTTGATAAGCCTCAGGATTTCGTCCAGATTGGACTCTTCAATGGACTGGCCTGCGGGGCCGGTGTTCTTGTCAACAGGAGGAGCAACTGGTGGAGTTACCGTGGCAATAGGTGTCACCACCTTCTTTTGAAACAAGGGTGGACGGACTTTCCCGCTTCTCAGAGTTGTAATTTCACCGGCAACATTGTCAACTGTAGCTGGGGATACCAGAGGCACCTCCACTCCGTTCTCAATCATGGTTGCATTGTATTTGTAAGGAATTGCTCTTGTAGAGGCATAAGACACCGGACCAGGTAACCTGATCACCAAAGGCTCAACATTCCTTGTCTGAGATACACTTTCAACAGGAGAGTCGTGGAACACTGGTACAATCACACATACATCACTAACGATCAAGTGTTTGTCATCCATCAGACTCTGGATATCATCTTGCACCACCCGACAGCCCATAGGATTTTGGAGACATTCTGAACAAGAAGTATGATCATGTTTGAACAAAGAAACCTGGCAGAGCCTGACATGTAACGGCACCAAGGGAGTGACAACATTGCGGACATCCAACATGGGATCTTCTTGAGGAACAGGGACTCTTTCAAAAGCCTCGATCATGTTAACTGCAGCATGGTTTGGAAGCGGGTTGTCAAGAACATGAGGAACACTATTCTCAAAAGTCAACCGTCCCTTTTCTATCAGGTCTTTCACAATATATTTCAGAGCAAAGCAACCTTCAACATCGTGGCCTTGAGCACCCTGATGGAATTCACATGTTAGGTCCTGACGGAACCTAGGAGGCAAAGGGTTAGGCGGAGGCCTGCCTGGTCTGGTGGCACAATGTCCCTTAGCAAGTAGAGTTGGGAGCAAATCAGCATACCGCATTGGTATTGGTGGAAATGAAGGTTTGGGTCGGGGGCCCTGCTGTTGCTGTTGCTGTTGAGCAGGAGGCTGTTGTTGTACTTGCTGAGTGATGGCATTGACGGGCACTGGTGGTTGACCCGGTGGCAGAGGATATTGCTGGTAGAACGGTGGGAAGAAAGGGTGTTGAGAGTACTGCATGTAGTGATAGGGCAGAGGGAATTGTGTAGCAGCTGCAGACGGATTGCCAGATACCATCCCTACATCAGATTCTTTCCTCTTATGGTGGCCATTACCGTACTTCTTTGGTGCACTGGTCGAAGATTCACCCTTCTCGAGGACAATAATACCTTCTCGGATAGCCTCCTCTAGACGAGTTCCCATTGTGACCATATCAGAGAAGTTGTTCGGAGCAGAGACTATCATTCTTTCCTTATACTCCTTCTTCAGAGTCTTCAGGAACGTCTGTGTTAATTCTTCCTCATCAAGTCGAGGAGAAACACGGGCAGCTTCCCCTCTCCACCTTTGAGCATATTCACGGAAGGTTTCATCTGATTTCTGAGACAAAGCTTTAAGGGAGTCCCTATTCGGCTTCAAGCGGGTATTGAATTCATAATGACTTTCAAAAGCAGCAGCAAGTTCCTCAAAAGTATGGATGTTGTCTTTGCTCAAACTAGTATACCAATCTGCTGCATCATCTGCCAAGCTGCTCTGGAAGCAGTGGATCATCAGAGCGTCATTATCCGCGTAGTTTGCCATCTTTCGGACGTACCGGATGACATGGTTGTGTGGACAAGAAGTTCCATTGTATTTGTCAAATTATGGCTCTTTGAATTTCTTGGGAACCTCAAATCGGGATACCAAGCATAGATCACGAACTTTAGCAGGAACACCATTGCTTCTCCGGCTAGCCTTGACCTCACGGAGTTCTCCAGCCAACTCCCTTAACTGTCTCTTCATAGCTTCCATTGCGGGATCTTGTTCACGCGGAGTGTCAACATCAATCACCTGTTGTACAGTGTGTACAATAGGGTCGGTAGCAACAGTAGTCACTTGAGGCATAGAAGTACTTGCACCAGCAAAAGTTATCATAGGAATCTGTCCTTGACCAGCAAAACCAGAGATACCAGCAGCAGTATTAGGAGAATAGAAAGGTGGGAGGCCATAAGGACGGCCGTTGGGCATAACAAACCGAGCATCAGTAGCCACAGTAGACAGTGGGATAGAGGGAATCACTTCAGCATAGACTAGAATAGATGTGGCTGGCTGCTCTTGTGCAGCCATCATAGCGGACATAGCGTCATGAGCCTTAGCCAAGTCTTCTCTCATAGCAGCCAATTCGGCACGGAGCTGAGCATTTTCTTCTTCAAAGTTAGCCATGATTCTTCTCTTGTAAAATCTTGTTTGATGAATTCTATCTGGTTGATACACTTTGCAAGCACGAGCCACTTTTCAGACTACGGCGGACAAAACCAGGAGGCAATAAGCACGAGAGAAGCTTTTTGTGACCAATGAATGCATATGATGCATGAAATGTGTTAATGCATATGCAAAACGACTCTTTTTTGTGTTATCGAAGGGTTTTAGGCAAACTAGAAACTTGTAAACATTACTAAACAACCATTAACATGAACAGGAAATAAACAAACAACATATAGTTTTACAAGACAATTTTAACATAAACAAATGGGAATAGCAACAGGAAAATGAAATCCTCAAGCATAGGAAGTGGAAGCATCATCCTCGGACTCAGACTCATAGCTGCAGTATCGTGCATAGAAGTCACGGGCACCCCTAGCCCTGTTGGAGTCTCTCATAAGCAACATATCCTTCTCTTCAATCTCTCTCTTAGCCTTAGCTAACTCTTTCTTCAGTGTCAAGACCTCGTGAGTCTGCTGCTCATCCTTTCCATCCAAAGTCATGATCAAGTTCTCAGCCTCATAGTATCTAGCTCTCCACTGATGCTTCTCCCGACTCTCCATAGCTAGATGCTCCTGATATATCTCCTGGGTAGGTGGGAGTAGAGGCAAAGGCATGGTAGGAACAGATGCAGACACATATCTCATAGAGGGGTAAGGCATACCAATCTCCTCAGCTTGGTTTATCACCCACTGTGTATAGGCCTCGTGAGCAATACCGGACCTTACACCCATATGCTTCACCTCTTTCTTCCGAAGCTTAGTCCAAGCTTCCATGAAATCCTCTCTTATGCCTGTAGGAGCATTGGAGTAGTGAAAGAAGTAAGGGGCTGTAGCAAGATTGATGGGCTTATCTTTCATCGGAAAACCAAATTGTCGCAAAGCAAGCTCCGGGTTATAGTTAATTCCACCCTGGGTACCAAGAAGAGGTACATTAAGAAACTTTCCACCACCAAAGATAATTTCCTTAACCCTAGAAGCGGAAGTGAGCCAAACCACTTCATTAGGAGTGAGAGCCATAATCCTCTGTGAAATAGACCAATTCTCCGGATTGTCGTGGAAAGACTTCGGAAGGTGCGAAATAAACCACCTATAGAGTAGAGGTACACAACAAAGAATATATCCACGACCCTTGCCGGAACGATCGTGAATAGCATGGTATGTGTCAGCTAGCAAGGTAGGAACCGGATTCTTGGAGTGGAAGATCATAATAGCATTCATGTCCACGAAGTCATCAAGATTCGGAAAGAGAATAAGCCCATAGATGAGAAGTGCAAGAATAGCCTCGAGAGTGTCTTGACAAGTGGTATTGAGGTGAGCTTTCCCAAGAAGATACTCTGAAGTGAACCCTCGGATGCGTGCCTTAGTGACAAGATTCTTGGAGACATCGGTGGTCTTGAGATAGAGATCTTTGGCAATAACCAATGGAGTAAGAGGATGCTCAAGTCCTGAGAAAGGTACCCCCTTAGCAATAGACAGATCCATTAAGGTAGAATAAGCCTCTAGAGTAGGCACCAGCTGAAAGTCCGGAAAAGTGAAGCACCGATAGTCCCGATCATAGAACTGCACTAGAGTGTGCACAAGCTTCTCATCCACATTAGTCTGGAGAATAGTAAGTAAAGCCCCGTAACGACGTCGGAAACCAGTCGGATCCTCAATCTTGAGTGCCAAATCTCTCAAACTAGCCAAATCCACTTCCTTGAACTTGTAGGAATTAGTCCTCTTCATTCCTACAATGTTTACAAATCCAACTTGTCTAAGCCCTTTGATAACAATGCATGGAAAAAGTTTATGCATGTATGCATGTATGCATGAATGCATGATTATGTTCAAGTTCGGAGAAAACATGGTGGGTTGAGGTTCAAAGTCGAGGAGTCATGGGTGGACACGGTGTCCGGTGAATCTAGGGCTTTAGGATAATAGTAACCGGGTTCTAAAAAGGTTCCCAAGTTGCAACCTCTCCGACGTATATCACGGTGTCACGAGACAACACTCGCTCCATGATTATCCGCGGAAGGTCTAACTTGAGTGTAGTATCGCGTGACGACTAAAACTCGAGACAACACTCGGTTTAGCCTCCGCACTACATCCTAGAAAATGGCCATGGATGGGTTTGGTTATCTACGGTTCATAGCGTCATAGAACAATTAGAAGTAAAGTGCCTAAACGCGACAACACGCGCCGACAACATCACCCCCAAAATGCCTCAGCTATGTGGGATTGATCGCATAATCCAAAACACGAGGCAACCCCCGGAATGAATTGTCGATTATATCCCTCCTAAATCCTAAGTTCACTCAGCCCGGGTGCAGGACTTTTGATATTCTCACCCCACACGTTTGCAGGAAATTAAACATTTATTCACATAGGAAGACAAGTAAGAGAAGCAAGTAAAAAGAGCGCAAGCGTGGAAATAAAGACTAGGCGTAACTCTCGAATCCCCCCAGCGGAGTCGCCAGCTGTTTTATCTTGGTTTTCGGGTGTCAAACATTGATTACGTTTGAACCTTTTAACCGGTGATATCTTATTTTTTCTTGGGAAGGGAGAAAGTAAGCAAAACCCTTGAGAATCGAGGTCCGGGAGTTGTTTTCGCTACGGGAAGGTGTTAGGCACCCATAACAACTATAGTATCCTATAGGAACCGTCTTTAATTTCTACGCGCGCTTTATTTTTAAATGCTATTTGAAATGTTATTTACACCTAAAGTTTGCTAAATGAAGAATTGGAGGGAGAAGAATGTTTTTGAATTTTTATTTTAGTTGAATTGAAGGAATTTTGTTCCTTGCCTACGTACCCGTTTAAGGGATCAAATCCACCGTAGTTCTCTTCCAAAAATGTTTTTGTTTTTGTTGGTTGATTTTAAGTTTGAAAATGGGATTTTGAAGAATGGAAAGAGGCCTCAAGGGCATGAGATTGTAAAAAAAATGTGAGGTTTGATTAGTCATTTTGCAAAAGAAGTCAAGTATGATTATTGTTCATTGAAATTTGATTAAGAAAATGAAAAAGGAAAATACAATGGGATGTTGATCCCAAGGTTTATTTAGAAAAAGGGTTTGAGTGAAGTTGGTTCATATTTTTTGGGAAATTGATTTTTCTAAGTATAAGGCCTAAACATTCATCTAAACATACATCTAAACATGCATATTCTAGCTATATACCTAAAGTGAGGTGTGTGTGCATGTGTCGGTGCTTGTGTCGGTGTACATCATTAGAGTCCATTGTCCTTTACATCATTGGCCTAGATACATTCTATGGTCTTGCAAGAAATTAAAATGACATGAAAGTAAAGTACACCACCCTAGGTTTTACATTCTAATTTTTGCATGGAATTTAAAGTGCAAGAAATGAAACTATGATGGGAGAATGAAGTATGCTTATGAGACATGAAATAAAAGGGTTAGTAGAACCAATGATATAGAAACAAAATGACAAATGCATAGTAAAACAAATGTAACTTACAAGTAAAGTAAACTAACAATTCTAGTAAAAAAAGGTGACAAAGGGACTTGAGATTCAATATACTTCTAAAGCAAGTTTGAGACCTAAATTCTCACAACATTGGAAATTTTAGGTGACTTATTTCAAGGAAGGAAATATGAGAATCAAGGAAAATCGACATGCCAAAGATTATAAGATTTTCAAGTCCTTTATGCACTTTATTTCACAAGATCATTTCACATTATTTACAACACAAAGTCCACAAAAAATCTAACTCAAAACAGCAAGCACATACCACATTTAATAGGCAAATTCACTCCAAGAAATCACATGTTCAAAGCCACAATTATGTAACAAAATTTCAAGTTCAAAACCACATCAAAACTTCACAAAAATGTCAACAAAAAGTAAGCAACAACAAGAATATATCCAACATGTTCTCGAAATGAATTTCCACATGTAACTTTACTCCAAAAAAATAGGGCTCAAATACCAAATTTATTTATAAGAGAAATCCACAAAATCTTCAAAGGTTTTACAAGTTTCTAGCAAGTTTTTAAAACAATGATCAAAGTATTTTTCCACGCATTTTTAACCAAGATTTAACATGCAAGAATTATCAAGAAACATCAAAAAGCATCAAAAACCAATAGTAATTTTTTGGGAATTTTATCATAGAAAAAATCATACGCAGGGGGTGAAAATAGCAAAAAGAACATTGAAACGCACAGGAAGAGGGGTGCGCATAGCAGTATAACACACAGGCATGGGGAATGGGCTTAAAGGTGGAATGGATCGGGTTAACTAAGTAGGCATGGGTTGATCCATGGGTCAAGCATATAAAATTGAAGGAATTGGTATATACATCCTTTCCTGAAGCAAAGCTCCTTCTCCTCCTATTCTTACGCGTACTCCCTCCTTCACAGCTCTAATCTTCACCGGCGCCGGTTATCTTCTCCGATGAGCCAGGAGATTTCCGGCGCCAAAACCTTGAAACAACACTCGCCTCTCAACGGGAAACAAGCCACCACACTCGGATTTCTCTCCCTTCTTCAGATTCGAGACTAATTCCCATGGATTCGGCCTCAAAGCACTTAAATCTAACAAGCACAAACACATAGATATTGATAGTGAAAGGGATTCGAAGGATCCTTTTACCTTTCCAGTCGCAACTCTGTTTCGAACTCGCTCACGATTCCGGCTCCTTGCTCCGAGTTTCGTCGGAAGAGTGCTGCGGTTTCCTCTGCTTTCCTTTCGTCCGTTCTGTTGGCGCTAGATTCTTGTTTGCTGTTGTTGATTTCGGAGATGAATAAACGAGGACGATAGCTTCAAGAAACGCTCCAGCAACTCCGTCCGATCTCTTCTGCGTTCGGATCCGAGTTCGCCGTTGTTGTAACTCAAAGTAATTGCCGCTCCAATCTCTGTTTTGATACTTGCATATGAATCAACCGAATTTGTGATGAGCTTGTTGTTTTGCGAATTTATTGTGGGTGAATCAATGGATTGGAGGTTGATGATGATGGATATTGATGGAATGGTGATGAAGGTTTTGAAAATTGGTGGTGGAATGTGAAAGAAGGAAGCTGTTGTGGTGGTTATAGGTTGGTTAGGGTGGTTGAAGTGAATTAGTTATGGTTGTGGAGTTAGTTAGAGGTGAGAAAAGTGGTGGTTATGGAGGATGAGAAAGTTGGTTAGGGTGGTGGAATGAAATAGCCACGTGAGAGAAAGAAAAGAGGGAAAAGGGAAATTGGTTTTTTATGATTTTGTGTAAAAATGATTGGTTATGAAATTTTCACTATGGGTTTGACTTATATAGGTGATGTGGTAAGCTTTGGGCCAATTGGAATGAGACATGTGGCACTAGACTTGTAACAAACTCTTAAGGACCAATAGCATTTGGACACATGGCACTTGGACTCTAACAAACTTAAAAAGGGATTAAAATGCAAATAACAAAAGTACAAGGACAAATATGAAAATTAAAACTAAAATTGAATTAAAAAAGTAAATTGAAAATCAACGTAAAGCGAGACGATTAAACGCAACAAAGCAGATCAAAATGAATCAGCAATTTTATGTGAAATGACCAAAATGCCCCTGGAGGCTTAAAACGACTAAAAATGACTCAGATGAATTTTTAAAATGGATTTTTAACAGAGAAATTAAAGCAAGAACTTATACAAACAAAATTAAAAGACTCAGAGACAATTTTAAGGGTTTAAACAGAGTCTTGACACATGAAAAGACTAAAATGCCCCTAGGGGCAAAACTGACTCAAAATGACTCAAATAATATTTTTGAAATGGATTTTGACATAGAATTGAAATGAGGACTTATTGAAAGGACTCAAACAAATTTTTAAAAGACTGAAAGAAATTTTATCATGGGAAATGACTAAAATGCCCCTAGGGGCTAAACTGACTAAAAAATGACTCAACTGATATTTTTTGAAATGAATTTTGACATGAGATTGAAACAGGGATTTATGCAAACCAATTTAAAAGACTCAAACAGTTTTCAAGGATTAAAATGAGTTGAATGCAGGAAATGACTAAAATACCCTTTTTCATGAATTTTGCAAATAACATTGAAATAAAATGCAGAGAAAGATGCAATTGATCAGAGACAAATCAAATGACTTGAAATGCAAGAAAAGAAGACTTGAGTTAGTATTTTTAGGTCCAAAATTAGGGTATAACATAAGTCAATGAAGAATTCATTATCTCTTATTGGAGGCAATCCCGTAATCTCGTCCGGAAACACATCTTGAAAGTCTTGCGTAACTGGTATCTCTTTAATCCTGAGTTGAAGGCCTACCTCCGTGTTGGAAATTGTCGAGAACTCAAAGGTTTCGTCTTTGAGAGCAACTCTAAGTGGGTTGGAGGATAGATATTTGATAACCCCAGGTTCGGGCAATATTACTAACTTTCGAGCACAATCTAACATGACGTGATGAAATGACATCCAATCCATTCCGAGAATAATCTCGAGGGATTGTAGGGGTAAACAAACTAGGTTAACTAGAAATTCCCTTCCTTGCACAACTACTCTACATAGTAAGCAGGCAGTGTTCACAATTAAGACCTTAGCGGGTGTAGATACCACTAAGTCAAAAGGTAGGGGGTTGGTATCATCTTCAGGCGCTCTACGCATTCCATAGATATGAATGAATGAGTTGCTCCAGAATCAAAAAGTGCAGTTAAAATAGTACCTTCGATTTCACAGTCCCCTTGAATCAAGTTGTTCGACGGGGCTCTTGTTTCTGCCTCCATGCAATACACCCTTCCCTGAGCAGTTGGTCGAGCAGTTCTCATAGCATTCGCCGCTAATTCGGATTTTGGAGTCTTACAATCCCTTCCTACATGTCCCTTTCTGTTGCAACTGCAGCAGGTGGGGCCCTTGGTAGGACAAACATTCGCATAATGCCCATTCTCGCCACATTGGAAGCAACGTACTTCAGTCATAGCCTGACTATTCCCGAATCCAGTGTTATAATTTCCTGGACGTTGGGATCCCCTATTATTATTTTGAGGTCGCTGGTATGGTTTTACCTGTTGCTTACCACGTCCTTGATTCGGAAAATATGAGCGATTCGGTCCTCCTGAGTTCTGTCCCACCACGCGGTTAGTCCTCTTATTCTTCATGTCCTCTATTTCTCGGCACTTTTCTACTAATGGCTGGAAGCGTGTAATCCCCAATGGCACCACTGAGTCTTGTAGTTCATATTTTAGTCCTTCCTGGAAGCGGTGGCACATGTAGACTTCATCCACTTCCTCTCTGAAAAACCGAAAGTGCCTAGATAGAGTTTCAAACTTCGCAGCATACTCTCCCACCGACAAGTTACCCTGACGAAGCTTTAGGAAGTCATCCCCCAGTTTGGTCCTCGCACTCACCGAAAAATACTTGTCAAGAAACTTTTTCTTAAAGGATTCCCAATTCACCTCTTCCTGAGCACCTTCCATCATCAACTTGGTGCTCCTCCACCAATACTCCACATCACTGAGGAGGAGGTATGTGGCATAAAGAACCTTCGTTCCAGCTGGGCAATTAATTACTCCAAATATCTTCTCGATTTCTTGAAGCCATAAATCGGCCTTCTCCGGACTGACAACTCCTTGGAATTTTGGTGGGTCGTGGCGACGGAAGTCAACTAATCCTCTTGACTCCCTAGCTTGTAGTTCTCTGTCTCGTTTCTCCAAGTCCCGCAGGTTCTTGGCAGCAGTCTGGGCAGTTACAGCAGCTGCCATGTTGGCCATCGCGTGGGCCATTTGTTCCATCTGTTGATTGTTCATCCCACCAATAACGTTATCACGTCTCTGAGGCATAATTTTCCTACAAAATTAATACCAATTTAGAACTTCATTGTCTGCTTCAAGAGAAATTCCCGACAACTTAACTCCGTCCATATGAAAAATCTTGAACTAACTATCTCTATACAAATAAATCGTAGGACTCTACCCGACACTTGATAAGCTAAGGATACCCGACTCGGAGACCCTAGGAAAATTAAACCAAGGCTCTGATACCACAATGTAACGCTCCATTTTTTTTATACAAAAATTTGTGGCTTTTTTTTTTTAAAATGATAAGGTAGTTTCTTTTATAAACGGGTCAAGTATGTAGCGGTTTGAAATGAATAATAATTTTAGAGTCTAAGTAGTAATCAACATATAATGGCATACCATAAGAGGTTCCTGTTGTCTAGCGTCATAAAGTACGGTTATGAATATATTACAGACCGTCAGAGACAACATCAAAATAAAATAAAGTCCTCGGCAGACACTCACGCAGGAGAGCTGCCCCAAGGAGAAAACTAACTACCCAACCACGTAGGATAAAAGGTTCCATGGTGCCCACCATCTACTGTCATCAAACCTGCCAAACTATATACAAAATCCACCACTAAAACTGATCAAGACTAATGACACCCACAATAATCACCCTTTGCAGCCCCACATAATCCACTACAATCACTGGTCATAGTCTGCTCGGAACGTGCACCATCACGGTCGTCATCATAGTAGTACTCCGAGGGGTCAGACTTCACAAAGGAATCCACAATCTCACCCCTCTTGGTATCTTCAGGTAGTGTCAATGTCGCATCCAGGTCGAGGAACTCATCAGTATCAAAGAAAGGGATAGGTGTAGAGGCCTCTGAGAGTACGGCCATATCTGGGTAAGGTTCGGGTGCTGGCTAGAGGTTAGCCTCTCCACCCATCTCAGGGGCAGGGGCAGGTGGAGCCTTGGTATTATTTCTAGAGATGGAAATTGAGTGTAGTGAGAGAAGAGAAGGACGAGAGAGAAGTGAAGCTAAAAGGTTATGGAAAGGTAAGATGAGGGAAAGACTCCAGTCCCCTTTTTATAGAAAGTCTAAGGTTTATAATATGTTGCCTAGCCACATGATTTTTCCTATGTAAGAGTTTATCTCTATCTGAAAGAGAATATCTCTTTTTGGAACTATTAGTTGTACTCCAGGTTACATCTAGTTAGAGTTGAATTGTCCTTTTG
Source organism: Medicago sativa (assembly GCF_051527215.1). Classification (NCBI taxonomy): domain Eukaryota; kingdom Viridiplantae; phylum Streptophyta; class Magnoliopsida; order Fabales; family Fabaceae; genus Medicago; species Medicago sativa. The sequence goes on from NC_140749.1 coordinate 54,363,922, forward strand.
TCGGTACCTTTTATTTCCAAACATATATAATTAATAATATTTGACATACTCATTTTATATTATTTATTTTTATGTTCACTATAGTCTAAATTGTTATGTGAACGGATGCAGTTGACAGTGTTATGTGACATCGGTAAAAGGTGCAGAATCATTTATTTATTATTTTTTTCTCACTAATGTGATAGAAAATATTCGAGTAATAAATTAATTCCCTCGACGAATAGATTATTTATATTAATATTTCTTTTGGAAACATAAGTCCAAATAGGAGCATCCTTACATATAGCGACTACTATTTATTTATAAAATACGGGTCTTACACTTACTATATGGTTGGGGGACAAAAAAGGAATTGATCTTTTGGGTTGTTCAAGGCACTCTATGGATGTGTACCCACTATCCTTTTATATTTTTATGAACGAAATAAGAGAAAATCTTCCTTGCACACAAACACAACACGTCATCCCTGGACACAACAAGTAAAAATTTGACACATGTCAAAAATTTCTAAAACCAGTCCTTGCAAAAACCGACTTAAAAAGTCTAAAATAAAATATTTTAAAAATCCAAAAGGAAAGATGGTTTTGTTGCCATTCATTTTAAATCCTAACTACCAAGATATATATATCTGGTTAAAGCACAGATTAAATGGTGTGATGAAACAGCTACTTATTATCTAAAAGAGAATTTTGATTATCATCTCTTTTCAAGATATGTAATTAAAGCTGAACAACTCAGAAATAATCTTAAAAAATTAGCAAGATAATGGAAGGTCTTATAAATCCATTTGGAAAAATAATACCTCAACCATTCATATTAGAACCTAATTATAATAATATAATTAGAATAAGAAACCAAATTAATTGGTTAAGAGAAACAACATGTTGGTTTCTAATAATTGAAAATGATTATTCTACATACTGGGAGTATGAAAACTTTGCAAATCTTTTAAGCCTTAGAATACAAAAGTTTATACATGGCTAGTAAAGGTGTAAGTGAAAATATACAAGATATTTTTGAAAATCTAACAGTACTTCAGAAACAGTTAGATAAAATAGTAGAAGTTCTTCTAGAAAGAGAATTTGAAGAAAAACTCAATGAAAAATTATCTAATCTAGAAGAGAACCAAAGATTACTAGATGAAAAACTTTGTATAAAAATAGACGACTTAATCGATCTATTAAAACTCTTACCTATAAGAGATAAATGTCTAACCCTAGAACAATTACAAACTTTTTTCAAAAAAGAGGGGGGAGACATGATAGAAATTTCAGAAAAAGAAATTAACTTGTTCGCGCCATTACCCTAATATGGACGAAACAGAAGAAGAAATAGCAAACCAGCTAAATGAATTACAAACAATAATGGCTTCTCTAGACATTAATAGAAAAAATCAAATAACCGAAGAATCTGATAACGAAAATAAATTTGTCTACGACTTGGGATCAAAAAGTTCTTTCAGTATGGAAGAAGAACCACAAGTAGGACTTGTGAAAACTGATGAACAACTAGAATCATCAGAACAAGGTCGTAAAATAGGACGTCGAGAGGGTAAAGAAGAATTTATCGATCAACAAATCATTCAAGACAAAATGAATGATAGAAAATTTAAACAAATACCATCTAAATATATACCTACAATAAATCGCCACAAAGAAGATAATGTTTTAAACATTGACTGTAGTGAGGATACTAAAAAAGAGCTAAGAAGTTGGTATCATGATCACATGGTAACAATCCAATTAGACCCTACACTAGGGAAACTAAGTCCAAAAAGTATTTTTAACTATTTAAAAACAAAAACTATAGGAAATGCTTGGAGTTTCATGTCTGAAAAATCAGACTCAGAATTTCCATCAACAACTGAAGAAGTAATAAATCATGTCTATTCAATTTTGAAAAAAGAATTTGTAGGTTTTGATGCGCCAGAAGCAGAATCAGACCTAGAAAACACAAACATTCATAGAATCCTTAATCTAAGAATCTGTGATATGTGTTATGTTGAACCATTTATATGTGAGTTTAGCAAATATTATTATGCAATATCTCCACAAAAGAGATTACAATATAATCTTTTAGGTATATTCTACAATAAACTTCCATCATCCGTAGGAACAATAATGGAAAAAGTAATCCAAGAACACCTAGAAGTGATCGTAGGATTAGACGATACTCTAGGAACAAGGATAACTGCATTAATGAAATGGATATCCGAAAAATGCATGGAAAAAACTGCTAAAAGAGAAGCAAAAATAAACGTTTGCTGTGATAAAATTCGAGACAAAGTAGGAAACTACGGCTGTAGTAAACCTAGAAGAAAGAAAAAGAAAAAAGTTTTTAGGAAAATAGATCGTTCTGAATATAAAAGAAAAAAGAAATTTCCTAAGAAATTCAATAAACAAAAATATTTTAGAAGAAATAAAAAATATCCTAAAAAGAATTCATGTCCTAAAGGAATGAAAACATGCACATGTTGGTTGTGTAATGAAGAAGGACATTATGCAAATGAATGTCCTAAAAAGAATGATTCTAAAAAAGAAACCTTGAAATTAATTTGGGAAGTAGGTTTCGAACCAATAGAATCAGATATAGATTCTGACGAAAGTAGTATTTTTGAATATACTACTGAAGAAGAAATTGAAGAATGAGTAGAAAAATTTTAAAAAATGGGAACCCTAATGCAACATTTATCCAGATAACACTGAATAAAAAGAAAATTATGGGTTACATCGATACTGGTGCCACTTTATGTTTTGGTAGGAGATCCATAACAAAGGAAGGATGGATTAGACTACAAAAACCAAAAGAAATTATCTTTGCTGATAAGAAAAAACACCAAATTTGGTTTGTTCTAAAACATGTTTTTATAAAAATTGAACATAGATATTTTTATGTAAGATCAATTTATGAACTTGACTCTGGAATAGATCTGATAATAGGAAATAACTTTTTAAAGTTATATAATCCTTTTATTCAAAAACTTGACACTATAACATTAAATTGGTTTGATGTCAATAACCCAGAAGAAAGTGAATTTGTTACAACAAACATATAACAAAAAATGAAATTTTAAAAGCAATTTCAGAAAATCTTAATATACTTAGATGTATGTGGGATAAGAGAAAGTTTTACTTAACGGTCGAACAAAATTTAGAATACCACTTAGATCAAGTTTGTTCCGAAAATCAATTAGATTCTGTAGTCAACAAGATACAAGATTTAATCACTATAAAACTTAAAGACCCAAAAAAGGAAGTTAAAGTTTTATAAAAAATTCCCTATTCCCCTGGAGATAAGGAAGAATTCAAGAAAGAGATAGCAGAATTATTAGAAAAATGTCTAATAAGAGCTTCTATCAGTCCACATTCAGCGCCAGCTTTTTATGTCAGGAAACACAATGAGATAAAAAGAGGTAAGGCTCGAATGGTAATAAACTATAAGAAACTTAATGATTCAACCATAAGTGATTCTTATAAGTTACCAAAAAAAGATTACATTTTTGAAAAAATAAAAGGATGTAATTGGTTTTCATCTTTAGATGCAAAGTCTGGATATTGGCAGTTAAGGTTATCAGAAGAAACAAAACCTTTAACAGCTTTCAGTTGTCCAGAAGGACATTTTGAATGGAATGTTTTACCATTTGGTTTAAAACAAGCACCATCAATATATCAAAGATTTATGGACAATACTCTTAAAGGTCTTGACCATATCTGTTTTGTATACATTGATGACATCTTAATTTTTACTAAAGGAAGTAAGGAGCAACATGTCAAAGATGTCATAACTGTTTTAAATAGGATAAAAGATAGAGGTATTGTTTTATCAAGAAAAAAGTCAACACTTTTGAAACAAGAAATTGAATTCCTTGGTCTTATTTTAAGAGAAGGAGGAAAACTCGATTTATCACCACATGTTCAAGAAAAAATCCAACTTTTTCCTGATCAATTAGTGGATAGAAAACAAATCCAAAGATTTTTGGGATGTTTAAATTATATTGCTAATGAAGGATTTTTCAAAGATTTAGCAAATGACAGAAGGATTTTACAGAAGAAAATATCTGAGAAAGTGCCATGGAAATGGACACAAGAAGATACTGAGGCTGTAAAATCAATCAAAGAAAAACTAAAAGTTTTACCACAACTATACAACCCAACAGAAAATGATTTTTTGGTTGTAAATGTTGATGCAGATCAGTTTACTTGGGCTGGAGTTATGAGAGCTCTACCTAACGGTAAACAAAAATTGGGATTAAATCTCAGTGGATATGTTGAGGATGAAACCCCACAACAATCCTATACCATTGTGGGCGCAACCCCACAGTTAAAATCAGATATCCCTATTGGGCGATCAGATATAAAATCAGTCTCGACTAATACAAGACTTGATTATTCAAGCAATAACATCCGAATTAAGGATAATGAACTTGTCTTGTGCAAGTATATTTCAGGATCTTTCAAAGATGCTGAAACAAGATATCATATCAATGAGAAAGAAACCCTTTCTTGTTTAAAAGTTTTAGAAAAATGGAGAATCGATTTAATTCCATCAAGGTTTTTATTAAGAACTGATTCAACTTATGTTAGCGGATTTTGGCGCTACAATTTAAAAGTTGATCATAAACAAGGGAGACTTGTTCGATGGCAAATGCGCATCCAACAATTCTATCCTTATATTCAACTAATAAAATCAGAAAATAATTGTTTTGCAGATACACTCACAAGAGAATGGAGCAAGCTCTGAAGGTGCTTCAAAACAATTTAAAGCAAAAAGATGAGCAGATAGAAATCTATCGTCAGAAGCTTCAAACTCTTTCTTTCGAGAGGGGGGAGATGATAAAAATGATTGACGAATTTTTGAAAATCATGAAAGCAACAACAGGAGAACCTGCTGAAGTCCAAACTAATAAAGATCCTAAAGATGATGAAAATTGGGACTTGTTAGGTCAAGATTCTGAAAAATACAACTACTATGTAAAATACACAGCTCCAGAAGAATCAAAGATTCCCATTGAGTCAGTAGAACCCAGTGGTTGGAATTCAACAACTAAACCAGAATTAACAAGCTCAGATAGCAAAAAATCTTGGGGTGATCTAGCTGAAGAAGCAGAAGAGTCAAAAAACGACTTTGCAGAATCAAACGTTGTCGTCGATCCTATCGATGAGCAACTAGGAAAAAATGTCTATGTTATTTTTGATGGTCCTATGAAAGGGATTTATAGTAAATGGGAAATTGCAAAACTCCACATTGATGGAAAAAATGTCCGTCATAAGGCATATCCAACTATGGAAAAGGCAAAAGCTGCTTACAACTCAGCATACAAGGAGATTACAACTTCAATTGACATGGGTCAACCATCAACAATGGAGATTAAAAAGAAAGTCTCTATAAACACAATTCTCAACCTTGAGAGGATGAAAAATAAAGAAAAAACATTTGACGATTTCATTGGAAAATGGAGATGGTTAACTAGTTACAAAGAAGAACTCGCTCTAGAGTGCTTCTATCCAGTAAACATCAAATTAAGTGCAAAAGCAAATACCGTACCAGGTATTTCAAAAGAACTCTTAAAAGATTTCTATGATATGGGTCTACTAAAAACAGTTTACCTAGAAGAAGAAGTAGGACGAAGGTTCCAAGAACTTAGTCTCCTTCCAAAAGAAATTGGAGATATAGCTAAAAGATTCAATGATCTCTTTGCAAAAGGTAGAGAAATATTCCTCCAATTTGAACAAACATACCCATGGTATGATCCAGCAAATAATATTATGGCAACTGGACCAAGAACAGTTATAAAAATAGGTATTTCTAACAAGACCTATTTACCAGCAAATCTAGAAAGCATTGGATGGTCTGCCCATTCATTCATTTATCAAATGAAACGCTTTTATGATAATCTTATTAGGTATGGTTCGTCCATTACCAATTTTAAAGTCTTATATTCATCAGACTTATGTCTTATGGTTTGTGATTCCAAGAAAAAAGTGACAGATGAACACTTGACGCAAGTTCTGCAATTTGAAGATCTCTTCTCAGGATTTGACCAAGGCTTGTACAGAATTCCTGAAGAAGTACAGAAAGAATGCTGTTTGTATTTCCAAAAATACAAAGGGCATATGTGTAAATGGTGTGCCTCATCAAAAGTGTCGGCACTTGAAGACAAAGTTGAGGAAAAAGCTTGAAACATGTCATGTAAATGATAAAAGTGTACAGTGGTACCTTATCATTTGAGTCAGATGGGGACCACTTAGAGATAAGAATCTTATCACCTTATGTGATAATGCGTTTGCTTTTTCTTTGCGTGTTTTGATTGTCTTTCTTTTTTAGCTGGCTTGAAAAAGGACATGTGAACCACTTGTGAGCCCTTTCCGCCTATAAATAAGAGCTTTCAGCTCATTGTAACATAAGAGTAAATGAACTAAGTTTTCTTGTATTAAATTGTTCTCTCAAACTCTTCCTAGTTTCTAACTAGCTGATTCTTGAGCTACTGCTCTGGAGGAATCACATATTTCTTAGAAATACAACCCAAATTATTCAAAAATATAACCTTAGATCAAACACAACAGAAAGTTTCAAACTAAAACCAAATACATCAACAAATCTTCCGGATAATCAAGAGGATCAACAGCTTTCAAGTCCTAGCAAAACAATCAGGTATGAATTTAAGTACAATTTCTTATAAAAATACTATTCAGTATTATATAATCAATTCGATTATTTTTGACACAAATAATTTTATAAAATCATCAAACTAAAATGGAATTTAGTGTAATTAAGGAAGATGAATCAGGCTTCAGAGCCAATGTATTAATAGATCATATAGAAAAGATAGATTTCACCTTAAAACCTGAAGAAAATTTCAGAGAAAAACAAAAGAATATTATTTCTTTAATAAAAGAAAAAATACCCAGAGAAAACATTCTAAAATATGGAATGATGGTAGGAGAAATACCCATATTAATGGAATCAACAGATGGATCTGTAGTTATAACCATGATAGATAAAGAACAAATAAATGAAAGATTAAAACATCTACCGACAGAAAAAAGGAAAAAGATAGCATATATTCATATATCAACTATCCAAATAATCATAAAAAGTACTTTTATGACAGAAATAGAGTCAGAAGTGGAACTTCTAATAGAAGATGCTAGAATAAATAAAAATAAATCACTGATAACAAAAGGTGAAGGGAATTTAAAATACGGAAAATTAAAATTTGACATAAATCTACATATAGGTTTAAGTCTAAAGGATATAGATCTGAATAGATCCATAGTAATTCATTATAGACTTAAAGATCAAGATCTTATGAGATCAGGAAACCATCCTTTTACTGTATGTTATAAGATGAACTATGCACTAAGCAACTCTCATCATAGTATAGAGTTTAGTGGAAAGGAAAAAATACAGATAGACAAACTATTTGCATCATTTTTAAAATTGGAATCACCAATTCAAAAATCATTAGAAAAATCAAAGTCAATTATGTCTATTGAAAGAAATCCTTTATTACGGAGCAACAGTCTAAGGCCAAGACAAAATTCCTTGACAAAATTTTTAGCACCTAGATCTTCATTTGGAAATGAAGAAAAAGAAGAGCTTAAAAAAGCTATTTCAGAATTAAAGTCAGAGGCATCAAACATTAATAAAAAGCTATAATGCCTGGAATAACAATAAAAAACGAATTAAGTTTATTCAAAATAAGACTAAAAACTTTAGTTGATAAAATAGAAGGAAATTTTCTAAGAATAGAAATGAAAAATACCCTTTGGGGAATCTGTGACTTTATAATTCTACATATTTCCTATGTGGAAAAAATAATAGAAGAATTGGAAGAAATAGAAAATATTTCTACGCAACAAAAAGAAAAAGTTGAGATCTTGTTATGGCCTGCTGAAAAATTAATTTACTTAGAAAACCTTTTGAAAAAGGCTGAAGAAAATTCTACCAACAATTCCTTAGCTAACCAATAATGCCCGGATTAAATCTTAAAACAGAATTAGAACTCTTTAAGAAGAGATTAGAAAACATAATTTTTGATATAGAATACTACAATCAAAGAATTATTCTAAGACAAATTCTTTTTCATTCTAAAGAATTTTTACAATATCATATATAATATATTGAAGACTTTCTAAGAGAAATAGAAGATTTAGAAAATCTTACAAATATACAAAAAGAAAGAGCTAAAACACTCTTAAAACCATTTCAAGGTTTAATCAAAATCGAACAAATGTTAAATCAAGTTCGAGAAAAATCCGCTGGCGATTCTGCCCCAAACCTGGTATCAGAGCCAGTAGTACAATCTTAAGGGATAAACATGAAAATAAAAATAAAAATAAAAATATTTTATTTTCAAAAAAGACAAAAACTTTTTAAAATTGTTTTTTTACTCAACCACCTTAAAAAAGTCTTATATGACATCAGTTAGTCTTCTAACCGATTTAAAAGCTCATAAACATAAGTTGTCAAAATTCTATTGGTTGTGCCCAAAAGACAGGTGTTAGGTCTGTGCCTATGCAAGTGTTTCTCACGAAATAAAGGTACATCCCAAAAGCCACATGTCAATTTGGAGATCCTTTGTATTACTTACTTCAAAAGTTTGGGAAAGGTTTGTTTGTTTCTCTTGTGTCGTAAGAATATTAATCATGAGTCGAGTCAAGGATGACACTCCACAATAAGCTCCTTGAAATTATGAGGACATCATGAGTTTAAGAGTGATAAAGACGTACACGAGGATGCTAAGTATTTAACCTCACCACTGTCTTATCACACTGGATCGTCATGAGAGACCACTCCTTGATCATTGTTCTCGGAAGCACTTGAACAAGGGAGTATGCTTGTGGTTATAGGTAATCAAATTTCCATAGTGAGTCAAAATATATCTTGACCCTCTATGTGAAATACATTGTTTATCATCTAATCACCTTGTTAAATTTGTTTTAATGTATTAGTTGCTATATTTTTATCTCATGTCTAAATTGTGATTTTGTTCATGAGTGTTTATTTTCTTAATTAATATTTGTGTCTCTCCTTGCATGCTATCATTTCTTATTGTGCTTTATCTTGCATGTTCAATTGTGAATGTACTTGTGATTTATTTTTGGCACCTTGTATCACTTCATGTCATGTATTTAATTAGTTACAGAATCATATGCACTTTACCTGTTCTTCCATGTAACAAAATAAATGTTGCATACTCAATTGATATTGAATCCTAAATCTTTTCTCAACCTGTTTTTAACGAAAATTAAATTTGTTAAAATTTCACTAGTTTGAAGTGATTCAAATGGCCTTATAGGAAACATTTGAATCAAATTAAATGAATCAATTCAGAAAATGACTGATTCATATCAAATGGGTCAGATTTAAAACTGTACTTTGCATCTTGGCTATCCATCCAAAAATAAACTTTCCAACTTCCCTTCTCTAATATTTCGAAACTACCCACTCTCTAACTCCACCATAACCTTTTTTCATCCCATAACTCCTCTCAACTACTCAAATTCTCACACCAACTCCTATTAACCTTCCTCCTAACACAAATTATCAGAATCTATCACTATGGCTCCGAATATGAGAATCAAAAGTTGCTGGAAAGAAGGAAAAGGGCAAGACTACTGCATCTTCTGCTCAAATAGATGCTCCTCATGTTCAAGAGTTGATCAATATTGTAGGTTCCTTTCCCCCTTGTCGAAGAACCTCTTTCGTTGCACTAGAGAACTACTTCTACCCATCTAAAAATGTCTTGCACGAGCACTTTCACTAGTTATTTACCGTTCCACATACTCTAGATCAAATGGTATTTTGGTGTTTAATTTCAAAAGTGGGGTATTTTGTTTTAATTTTAAAAAGGGATATTTAAAAAAAATCCATGACAATGTAAAAAAGTTTTATATTATATAAATATCTCTTCATCAAATTTATCTAGATATTTTGTAAAATAATGTGGTGAAATGATATACAAAATTTATGCAAACAAGATATTTATCATCTAAACGCAATAGAATATGTTGCCTAATATTCATAAGTTTAATTTCTTTGGTTAATTTCATCAAAGTTTCCTTTATTCTCTCTTTAACTGAAATAACTAAAATTCGAAAAGAAAGATGCAAGAGAATATTACTTAGATATGTGTACGTGTGTATGTGAGTTTATTGGTGCTCTTCAGTTTTTGTGCTTGAAAAGACAAATCTCCACCCCAATCCAACATGGAACATCGTTGGCCCCTCATTTCATTATCTCATGTGTGAAGGAGATTCTTTTTGGCTAGACATTCATTCATCTTTGTTTTAAACATCTATCTGTTTTTTTTTTTTGAGAGAAAATAACTTATGCCATTTCATTAAGAATCAAATTAGCAATACATGTAGGAATATCATCAAAGATCTGGAAGCCAGTTGTAGATGGGGCTGCCCTAGCTAAAGTATGAGCAACCTCATTTGCTTGCCTCCTAATAAACTCGACATGAGAGTTTGTTAAGTAAGTAATACAAAATTGTCTACTACTATCCATAATAGACCCAAACTCGGTGACATCTCCACGGCCTTTGTTGAAATAATCAGCAACCCTTTTAGAATCAACCTCGAAATCAACATTTGGTATCTGAAGTTCATGAATCCACCGAATCGCATGATGTAATCCCAGAGCTTCTCCAACATCTATGGAACAAACTGGAGTGAAAGACATGGTTTTTGAGCGGATATGATTCCCATCAGAGTCACGAATGCACATTCCTAGCCCAACTCTATTCGAATTGTGTGGAAAAGATGCATCAATATTACATTTATATCTACCGCTTCTCGGTTTCCTCCAACTGAAATTAACATTCCCATTATTGTGAGAAGAACTCGGATTGAGAGTTTGTTTGCTATTAGCACTCCTCCAACCTTCTAGCAAGTGTCTTGCTCTTTCCAGAATTGTAACTGTCGAGTCTGACACCTGTTGCCAAAGCTTAAGATTCCTGGCTTTCCAAATACTCCAAATTAAAGACACTAATTTTTCAACTTGTGCTGCAGTCAAACTTTGCAGTAAGTTAAAAATGATATCAGGAGCATTATCATGTTGGACCAAGGATGGGGAAATAAGGTGCCAAAGGTTGGCTGCTTACCAGACCTCAATAGCTGACGGACAATGAAACAGAATGTGATAACTATCTTCATGGGGATCGTCGCATCTGACACATTCTGAGGGACAATTTACACCCCTACTTCGCAGCTTCGCTCGAGTCGGAAAATAGTCTCTGCATATCCTCCAAATCAAATTTTTGACTTTGGGAGGAACTTTCAAACGCCATATACCACTCCAAAACCCAGGCTTACGCAAATGATCATTATTTATGACCTCTTCAATACAAATCCGATAAGCACTTTTCACTGAATATTGCCCATTCCTCTTCGCTTTCCAGATCAGTTTATCCATCTGTACTTGGTTATGTAGAGGAGTATTTAAGATATTTTGTGCCGTGTCATTTGGAAACAAGTTTCGAATCAACGGTTCATTCCAGGCTTTAACTTCCTGATCAATAAGATGACCTACCGAAAAAGGCTGAAGGGCCAACATATCATCCCCCACTGGTGGAATATTGAGACCTGAACCTATCCATGTCTCACTAAGAATAGGGATATTAAACCCTGAGCCAATTTTCCATCTTGCTCCTTGTCTAACTACCACTTTTGCCTCAAAAATACTTCTCCAAACAAAACTTGGATTATGACCCAACTTTGGATCTAGATAAGTACAATTAGGATAGTACCTGGCTTTAAAGATCCTTGAGACGAGGCTGTCTGAACTAGTTTGTAGCTTCCACCCTTGTTTACCAAGCATTGCCACATTGAAAGCTGCTAAATCTTTGAAGCCCATTCCACCATTATTCTTGTGGACATATAATTTTTCCCAGGATAGCCAGTTCAATCCTCTGTTACTTGAGCCACCATGACCCCACCAAAAAGCATTCAACATCTTCTCTATTTCATCCAGGAGTGAATTCGGTAACCTAAATATGCTCATAACATAAGAAGGAATAGCTTGTAAGACCGACTTGATCATGACTTCTCTACCTGCTTTGGACAAACATTTACTACTCCAACTACTAATCTTTTGCCAAACTCTGTCCTTAATGAAACTGAACGTTGCTTTTTTACTTCGTCCTACCATTGAAGGTAGACCAAGATATTTCCCAGTCCCTAAAACTGCTCTAACTCCCAAAATGGTAGTTATAGATTGTCGAAGTGGTTCTTCAACATTCCTGCTATAGAAGATCTCGGACTTGGGAAGGCTAATAGCTTGACCTGATGCCTCCTCATATTGATTCAAGATTTGCTTCATAATATTCGCCTGTTGCACATTAGCTTGAAAAAACAAGAAACAGTCATCGGCAAAGAGAAGGTGAGATACTCTTGGAGCAATACGACAGACACGAACCCCTTGTATGTCCCCTCTATTTTCAGCGTTTCAAATTAGCGCCAATAATCCTTCAGCACAGAGGATAAAAAGGTAAGGTGACAACGGATCACCTTTTCTTAGACCTCGACCTGGAATAATAGGACCGACCGTTTCTTTATTCAATATTACGAAGTAATTAACTGTTTCAACACACATCATGATCCACTGGATCCATTTCTCTGAGAAACCCATCTTCCTCATAACATCCTGGAGATAAGCCCAGTCAATTCTGTCATATGCCTTGCTTATATCCAATTTCAACGCCACACTTTTTTCTTTTCCTTTTGTCTTCGTCTTCATGTAATGAACCAATTCGATGGCCACTAATGCATTGTCCAGGATGGACCTATCAGGAACAAAAGCTGACTGTGAATCGGCAATACATTTGTGTAGAATTTTCTTTAGCCGATTAGCAAGGACCTTTGAAAGCAGCTTGTAAAGGACATTGCACAAAGCTATAGGTCTCCAGTCCTTCATAGTCTTCTGTTCATTACCTTTAGGAATAAGTGCTATGTTTGTAGAATTTAACGAAGGAGGAAATTGACCTTCGTTCATCCACTGACAACATTCATTGAAAATATCCTCACTACAAATAGACCAGAAATGTTGATAAAATCCCGGATTGAAGCCATCAGGACCCGGACACTTGTCAGGATGCATAGAAAACATAGCTTCTTTGAATTCTTCTCTGCAAAAAGGTACAGTTAACTGTGCATTATCTTCATTATCGATCACCTGGTTCAACAAACTAATAACAGGAGAACGAACACTTTCCTGGCCAGCAAATAAATCTTCAAAATAGTTCTTTGCAACGGAACGCATTCCAACTACATCCGTAGTACGAATTCCTTCTTCCGTTTCAAGAGACAGAATCTTGTTTACTTTTTTCCTAGAAGTTGCCGCTGCATGGAAGAATTTTGTATTCAGATCTCCATCCCGATACCAATGAGTTTTCGCTCTCTGCCTCCAATACATGTCCTCTTGAAATAACAAATGATTAAGTTTTTGCCGCAAATTATCAAAATGAGCTCCATCCTGAATTCCATGAATAGAGCGACTTCTGCTGAGTTGTTTTCTGCAATTTTCGATATCAACCTGAAGCTTGTTGCAATGAGTTTTGCTCCAATGCTTTAGATCCTCTGCACAATTTGAAAGCTTGCTAGTAACATTACTCCCTGCACTACCTAGCCAGCTATCTCGAACAACATCAAACACCCCTTCCTCTAATCTATCTGTTGTTAAGTAGGAGTTGTTAATTTTTTAATCATAGTTTTTAAATTTTGCAAAATGGAGTGCTTTCAATATCTTTTACCGATAGTCCAAGTGTGACTGAACACATCATTTAAGCAAAGTTGTAAGTCGAGTCTTATTGATGAAAAAAATTGTCAAAAGAATTATGACCTCTACAAAAAGAAAATCTACATGAAGTTTTCATCTAGTATTATGACATTTTTGTTGTTATTTTAACTTAATAGTTGTATTGAGTCGTGGAACGTTATTCCAAATACTAATAGATCATTAACTACCATGTAATAATGTGAGTCCAATGGCATAAATATTAACGACTCGACCATGTAATAATGCGAGTCCAATGGCATAAATATTTTTAAAATAAAGAATAATTTGAACACAAAATATAAAAGAATAATTTGAACACAAAATTAAGATAAATAATACAAAGACTATATCAAATTCCTTAAAAAAAAAAAAAAAAAACTAACACTATATCAAATATTAACTTTTTTTAATAGCAAAGAAGATTTTGTTAAAAAAGAATGTTAAAACTTCATTGTAAAAGGTGTGGTAGCAAAACCTGTATCCATGAGTACCTAACCGAACCAAACCTGATTTGACTAGTTTTTTTTCCCCGCTTCGACTAAGTTTGAATATGAGTATGAGTTTTACCGAATTTCAAAATGCGCGGGTACGAAACATGTAATGGGAATATCGCTATCTCGAACTCATACTCAAATTCATCCCGAATATAGAAAATTACTTTATTACCTATTTATATAAATCGGAACTCAAACCTTGAAACTTTTCTCTCATCCAGTCAGAGTCTTAAATTGTCAGACGAAACTCACTCACTACTCTAAGTTCTCTCTCTCTCTCTCTCTCTCTCTCTCTCTCTCTCTCTCTCTCTCTCTCTCTCTCTTCTTTTTCTACACCTCACACCCTCTCTCTCTCTCTCTCTCTCTCTCTCTCTCTCTCTCTCTCTCTCTCCCCCTTCCATCACCATAGATATCAATCACCATCATCTCTTCTCAATCGGTCTCACTCTCATCGATTTACAACGTGAATCGCTATTGGTCTCGTCATCATCTTCATTCTCTCTGTCGCCATCTTCATGAGATTTTTTTTCGAGATTTATGTTTGATTTTGTTTTATTGGTTTATCCCAAATTAGAAACCTTTATTGCCTTTATTATTTTTCTATCCATTCTATAATGAAATCATATGAAATTTGGATTATCGGTTGATTTAGTTTGTAATGGTACTTTGTACTTGATTATAATGTTTTGATAATTTAGATATTAAGTTAACTAGACCATTGACCCGTGCTCCGCACGGGTCCTACCGACTAAAATATGTACGAATAAGTTATATCATAATAATAAATAAAAAAATGAAATATTCACATGATAAAAATGTATTACATTAATCATATCATCTTGACATTAATATAGTTTGAAAACCGTACATTTTACATTAGTTATCATACATTACGAAATACTATAAAAACGACATTTAAAGTGACATTCGTATTTTCACATTCATCAATGGTTATCATCAACCCTTTTTTTTTTCCTTTTGCATTCAACCCATCTCTTAAAGTAATTCTTGTTAATAGTCATTACAAATAAAACAAACAAAAATTGACTCCTTTGAAACTTGATCCAAGCCTTACACCAATTCCATATTAAGTTTGTGCTTGTGTGGCAAGAGTTTGTAATTCCCCTCATTAAATCCTACCATGACATTCTCTACCTTATATGTTCCTCCTTCTTCAACCATTCCTTGAATCGTTGGCACCAGGAACTTATGAACAGTAGCATGGATCCGTCCTCGCTAAACAAAAAATAACATGTCATTAACATAAACCATAGTATATGTTATCGTAGTGGCAACTTGAAAAAAGGATCATTTATTTATACAATCGATTTATATAATATACCTTTTCATCAACCAATATCATGTTCATGAAGATGATATCGTCTGGATTTTTCATATCACGGATCAGCCATACATGGGCCACACGGACAATCAACTTCAAATCCTTCTTTCCACCTGTCACAGCTGAAATGGGGGTGAAAATGTTTGCCATATTAACAAATGCAAGAAAGAGTTATATTTGCTTAAATTTGCTTAAAGTCGAGAATGGTTGTATTAGCACAACTAAGTGGTATTTAAATAGGTAATTGTCAATTCTCTTCGTTAGTTTCAAATGTGATTAATCATAGCCTTCTATTGGTAATAATTACTATTCAAAAGTTTTTAATTGCCATTAACTACGTACTTGATTGTCATTAGCACTACGTCATAATTACTATTCAAAATCGAATCAACCTTGATACGTGTTATTTTTTGAAATAAGTACGTCATAATTGCTTTTAATAGGTAGTAATTGGTAGAGTGGTTAGTGCATAATGCATAAAAGCAATTAAAAGTAATTCATATACGAAAATATGCGACTTTCAAGTTTTTAATTGTCATTAACGACGTGTTCAAGCCATTAACTACGTTCTTAATTGCATTTAACAGTACGTAATAATTACTATTCAAAATCGAATCAACCTTGATACGTGTTAATTTTTGAAATAAGTACGTAGTTAATTGCTTTTAAAAGGTAGTAATCAGTAGAGTGATTGGTGCATAATGCATAAAAACAACTAAAAGTAATTCCTATACAAAATTATGCGACTTAAAAGTTTTTAATCGCCATTAACGACGTTTTCAAGCCATTAACTACGTTCTTAATTGTTGTACATAATAATTAATATTCAAAATTGAATCAACCTTGATACGTGTTAATATTTGAAATAAGTAGGTCATAATTGCTTTTAATATGTAGTAATTGGTAGAGTGATTAGTGCATACTTTAGTGGTAAAATTCGAGGGAAATTTCACCTTGAAACGCATATCTTCCTATCACTCTATATCGGATAGCACATTATAGTGTAAAAAATGCACGTGAAACATTGAAATGTCAGTAGAATAATGTGATAGGAATTAGTGTATGTGTGAAACAGTAAAAAATGTATGCGTGAAACATTTTCAATTGCCACTTTCTAAGGGATATTTATGTTATTTCTGATTAGCAATTAGTGTAGGGGAATGTTGACCGACTTGATTAGGCTTTAATAAGTATTCAATTGCATTAACGAAGTGAGAGAACTTTTTTCAAGTTTGAATAAACGGATGTGATCAAGTGCTTGAACGGATGAGATTACTCGAGCAATTAGTACATGTTTAGGAGGGAAAAAAGCTAGGGAATTAGGGCAAAGTAAGGAGGATTAGGGTAAACATGATAGCCAAGCAAGTCTAGCTTTTATAATAAAGGATGGGTAGTGTTAACTTGTGCCCTCATGGCACATGTTAAGAATCTAAAAATGGAATTAAATAATAAATTTTGTCTTGAAAAGATAATATTTCAAATTTCTAGAATATTGAATGCACAATTTTCAACAAAATATTTCTATCTTTAACTTCTTAACTTGTGCCTTGAGGGCACAAGATAACATTTCCCTAAGTTAATATATAACATTGACATTTAAACTATATGTTGATATGTCATGTTATTTGATTTGATAATTGTCATGCTATAAAAACGGTCATTGATATACAAATGAGCAATCAAATTGTTCGATTAAGAAAATGTTAAAATGACCATATTGCTCTATAATGCATTACAACATTCTCCTCAGAGCTGGGAACAACTTTTTTTTATTAAAAAAAATGATTGTCTCGGCGACAGGGATGAGGAGGGGATGCCCGAATCCATCAGTTACAAGGATAAAAATTCAATTTCTCATCTCAGTTAGGTATAAGTAGGGTAACAAATAAGTATATGAGAGTAGATGATGAAGACGAAGAAGGTAAAATTTGTTTGCCCCCACCCCACCCATTCTCATGTCTTGTACCGGAAAAGAATAAATACATAGCAATTGATATTTAAGCGCAGTAATTAACCATCACACCCATGCACTTTATAAAATGAGTTCAAATTTGCTCAATTTATCTACGCCAATTTATTATCTGTTTCATTAAATATATTGTCAACTCATAGTCATTTTAAAATTAGAGTTTAATGGTCGTAAGTTGACAATATAAAATAATTCTATACACAACCAATCAAAACATTTCAAATTAGCCTATCACTCAAGTGAGGGCAATAAAGTGTTGAAATTTTTTTTTGGTAGTGTCTGAGATTCGAACCCCGAAACTAATATATTATGTGATGTGGGCTACAAGCTAATTAAATAATTATATTTAAAAAATCATGATTGTTTTGGACTGTCAAATTAGTGTCATTAAACTTTTAAAATTACAGTCCTCATGAGCTTAGCTCAGTTGGTTGGGACAATACATAAAATATGCAATGTCCGGGGTTTAAACCCCGACCCCGGCCACTACGTCGGGGTTTTAACCCCGGCCACTACCAAATTTTTTTTAAAAATTACAGGTATTTTGATTAAATTTTAAAATATAAGTCTTAAAATAAAATAAAAAAAAAGAAAAAAAAAAGAAAAAAAAAAAGGAGTATTTTGATTATAGAGTGAGTAAGTAACCAAGGTGAAGGTTGATTGATGAGAGACACACATTAGTAGAAGAAGCGGCAAGAGGATCGAATTAAGGTATTCTTATTCGCTTGGCATCTTTTTCGTTATTATTACATCATCCTCACCACTCACCACCCTTCTTCTTCTCCCATTCCTTTCACTTCACTACCGGTAATTTTTCATTTCCCTTTCTTCTTCCTTTACCCAATTTCTCTCTTTCTTTCTTTTTTCTTCCAATCAAGCTACCAAAATTTCCATTTCTCAATAAACTATTTTTAATCTCATTTCTACTACTGTGTCGAATTGTTAAGGTGAATCTGTGATTATCATCTTGATTACAATCTGCATTAAATTCAACTCAACTCATGCATACAACACAATTTCAACAATACAGTTTTTATTTATTTATTTATTTATTTGTTTATGAATAAATCATCCATTTAATCTCGCCAATTTAGTCACTAAAATACACAAATGTAATATAATTAGTATTTAATTTAAAGTACAATTGGGACTAAATTGGAGAGAGATTAATATTTTAAACATCATAATGATGATTTATTTGTTGTTTAATTTCTGTTTATGAAGAGAGGGGTACACTATTTATAATCCTAAATTATTATTTCATTTTTTTATTTTTATTTTTTATGTTTGTTGAATTTCTAATCACAGGATCAAGTTAGGGATTGAACATCATGGATAGACTCAAATCTTCTGCGCGGCTCATGATTGTTTCCGATCTCGATCACACAATGGTATATTTTGCAGTTGCTCATAATTTTTATGATCCATTAGTATTATGTTTTTCTCGTTTTTGTTGTTGTTGTTGTTGTTATTCGCCATGAAGCATTGACACTGACACGAACACCAGACACACTGACACGTTGTCACCAACATGTGTCGGATATCACGCACGCATTCAATACGAAGTTCAGTGTTACAGTGGTTGTTAGTGAACCTGTGATTTGAGTGGTTGGTATGTTTCTGATTGCAGGTTGATCACCATGACGCAGAGAATAGTTCGCTTTTGAGGTTCAATGCCCTTTGGGAAGCCTCATATCGCCACGATTCTTTGCTGGTGTTCTCAACTGGCAGGTCGCCTTTACTCTACAAACAACTGAGGAAAGAGAAGCCTATGATAACTCCAGATATAACCATCATGTCTGTGGGAACTGAGATTACTTATGGAAAATCGATGGTTCCCGATGATGGGTGGGTTCAAGAATTGAACCAGAAATGGGACAAGGACATTGTCATTGAGGAAGCAAGCAAGTTTCCTGAACTTAAGCCTCAGGTACTTTGAGTAGGTATTCACTGTGATTTGATTGGTTATTGTTTTCTGTGAACCATGGATCAGGAACTCGCTAGCACATTTACTTATTTGATTGTTACATTATTAGTTTGAGCAACAATGGCTTCAATCAAGTGGTTTGATTCATATTTTGAATGATCGGTACTGCAGGCAGAAACAGAACAACGGGCACACAAAGTTAGCTTTTATGTAGAGAAAGACAATGCTAAGCAAGTGACAGAGGCTCTTTCTAAGATTTTGGAACAGCGCGGGGTAAGTTATGATGCATTAATATCCATTTTACTCAGAAATGATTTCGTGCAAATCATGTGTATATACGTTGGATTCTCTGATGTCTTAGTATGCTTGTAAAATATTGTATGTAGTTCCATAACATTGTGTAATTTTTTGCCAGTTGGATGTTAAAATAATATATAGCGGAGGAGTTGACATGGATATATTACCACAAGGTGCTGGCAAAGGTCAAGCTCTTGCCTATTTGCTTAAAAAGTTTGAGACTGAGGGAAAGCTACCTGGTAATACTCTAGTATGTGGTGACTCCGGAAATGATGCCGAGCTATTCAGCATTCCAGGAGTTTATGGTGTCATGGTTGGTAGTTTATCATATTTACCAACCATATTTTCAGTATTTTTTTTAACAACATATTTTCATTAGATTATTAGTCTAAAATTGGGATGTCTTTGCATGCTGCATCTGTTTCTGTTCATTGGGTAGGTAAGCAACGCCCAAGAGGAATTACTGCAGTGGCATGCCGAAAATGCAAAAGATAACCCTAAGATTCTGCATGCCTCAGAGCGCTGTGCATCTGGGATTATACAAGCCATAGGTCATTTTAACTTGGGCCCAAACCTGTCCCCAAGAGATGTTTCAGACATTGGACAAGAACAGAGTGTTGAAAATGTGTCTGCAGTTCAAGAAATAGTGAACTTTTGTCTGTTAAGTGAAAAGTGGAGACGTGCAGAAGTTGAGAACTCGGAGCTGTTTATTGCTGCTATAAAGGCATCCACTGTATGATTGATATCCCTTACTTTTACAGATTGCCTATTGTATGTTCTTTATGCATTAACAAACTCCTGCGTATTTGAAATGTAGTCCAAAATTCTTTTTACTAAAGCATTCCTTTTTGGTGCATTTTTTTTTTCATTTTCGAGTTTCATGGACTAGCAAATTCTGAGTATACCAAACAGGAAATTGAAAAGCAAAATCTTATATTAGTAACTTTTTTTTTATCTATATCTTCCGAAGGACCTCATTTGTGCAGTTTTTGCATGCCTTGATTAAGCTTTAGCAAGTTCTGAGTTTACAAAAAGGAAATTGAAAAGCAAGATCTGATATTAGTAACTTTTTTTCATCTATATCTCTCAAAGCACCGCATTTGTGCAGTTTTTACATGCCTTGATTTAACTTTAGATGCATTGGTCACTTTGCTTTGGTAATATTTTCTACTTTGGTTTGTACAAGTTGTTGATGAATATTATCTTGTTTTGACAATTGGCATTCACTTCTCTTTTCCAGAATATCTTTCATCAACAGATATTAAGTTTTATCATTAGTTATTTTTTATGTGGAAGTTTTATCATTAGTATACATGTCTAATTAAATATTCTACATTTTGTTATATATTTGACATTCTTGCTAAACTGTTCAACCATTATAACAATTCGGAATAGACATTTCCATGGGAGAACTGCACTAAAGTTTATTAAATAAAATTTGCTTAAAAGCTAAATTTTATGACCTTCCTGCCATAATCTCTTTTCTTGATCACATGATCATTTTTCCATGAGTCTTTATGCAAGAGTTTACTTATTGAGAAGTGTCTAAACTATTTTGTTTTAATATGCAGGATCCATCTGGTGTGTATATCCACCCTTCTGGTGCTGACCATTCTCTTAAGGAGTATATAAATATTTTGAGAAAGGTGTATGGTAACAAACAGGGGAAACAGTTTAGGATATGGTTGGACAATGTGTTGGCTACACAGATAAGTTCGGATATATGGCTGGTGAAGTTTGATAAATGGGAGTTACACGGTATGAGTTTGCTCTACTTTTTATTATTTATGTTCATTTCATTCCCCCTCTTTTATATCTCTCGAACTTGCCAACTTGCAGATGAAGAGCGGCATGGTTGTGTTGTCACTACCATACTAAGAAAGGTATGTGTAATGCATAAGTATTTTTATGGAGTGAATAAGCAAATTGGTCCTCAAAATCGTTAGCGTAGGTCAAAATAGTCTGCTTTTTGCGAATTGGCAAAAACATCACTAAAATTAAAAAAGAGTTGCTCTTATCCTTCATTGTTTTCTTAAAAACCACACCCCTCCGGATTTACCAAATCAAACGGGAAAAAACACGGCTTTTCTAATGTTGGATGGGTAAATCTGAAAAAAGAACAGGCGTTTTTCCGTCTGGACTAGTAGACTCAGACAGGAATTGTTTTTCAGAACAACTGTGGGTGGGAAAAGAAGCTCTTAATTAAGATATATACATCAAAATAGTCATTCAATATATGTTTATCACTAGGGACTATGATGTGGCACATTAACTGAATATTTGACACCCCCATGTTAGTCCCACATCATTGCCACCATACTAGAGACTGGTTTGCCTATGAAATTTAAGTCTTTTAATTTGCCAATAATTAGTTCTTGCACAATTGCAATTACTGACAAATTTATCCCTAAAATGGTCTACATTTCATAGATATATTAGTCTCTAGTAAGCTAGCATTGGCGTCAGATCAATGTACAACGTGACATGCAGTTAATGTGTTACTTCATAACCTTTAACGCAAAAGGGACTATTTTTTATGACATTTTACAATTTCGTGAATGTATTTTCCGTTTGGTAAAAATGAGGGACTATTTTGACCGTTACTAATTTGCATTTTCACAATATTTTTACACGGTCTTTAATTTTTGCTAATAAGAATGAAATTTGGGTTTCAGGATTCCGATTGGTTCACCTGGATGCATGTGCACCAGTCATGGTTGGAACAATCTGACCATGAGTGGATAATATAGACAGTTCCTATGGCTTATCCAAGTTCTATCTTGTGATCCCTTTTGCAATAAATGTTATGTGATTCATGACAAACTAATCTCTACATTTTAATATTTTGAAGACCTTCCATAATGTCAAGGTGTCCCATGACACATGTATCTGAAATTTACTGTTAAATTTCTGGTTGCATAGCTTTCTTGATAATTGAATTTTTAACATCTCTGCTTGATGATAGATGGTTTTGTTGCGTTATTGTTTGTCATGTTTGGTCTTAATCCCCTTTTCTCCTCATTTATGTTGAGAAGCAATCATCATCTGCATAAGTAATAGAATGAAGGAAAAAAACATAATCGTTTTATTTCTGATTGAGTTGGAAATGTTGTGTTTTTCATAATTTTGTCAATAATAGTTTTACGTGGATTGTAGATGAATGTTTATCTGCTTTTACTTTCTCTTGTGTCTTCACTTAGTACTTTAGATTATGAATTTATGTATGTGTACCAGAGCTTAGTACATTGGATTAAGCTGTTGCGAGGATCAGTTCATAAAGTATTGATTCAATAAACGTTTATGAAATGAGTTATATTTCTACTCTTTAAAAGGAAAGAGGTTAATTTTCTGCATAAACTATGAAAATGTTTTTTTTTTTTTTGAAGGACCTATGAAAATGTTTATTTTTATCTTAAAAAGCATAGCTGCAAAATTCGCATGCAGTCGTACACTATTAAATAAGTTAAAAATTGATTTCCAGTCTTTACTAACTACTCCCTTGGTAAAGAAAAAAAACATAATACCCCCTCCGGTCTCAAATATAAGAAAAAAATTTCTTTTTTAGGTTCATTGAGTAGTTAATGTATCTAGTCTACATTGTAAAACAAATATATTAATTATTCAATGAACCTAAAAAATGAATCTTTTCTTATATTTGAGACCAGAGGGAGTACTTTTTTTTTTTTGACGTTAAAGACAATTTCATTAACGAAAGTCTGGCTATAAATCAAATGCCAAGACTGTAGAAATACGAGGCGGAGTTTCTTCGATCCATATAGAATCTAAAATCTACTTCGTCTGCAGACAAAAGAAAAAGAAGTAAGTTAAAAATGTCTTGGAGAGTAATCATAAGTTATTTTCATATTTGGCTTATATTTCTAACTTAAAATAAGTTTACGATTGTTCACATAAAATGTCATATATTTTAAGTTCATTTAAGTTAAAAATGACTTGGAGAGTAATCATAAGTTATTTTCATATTTGGCTTATATTTCTAACTTAAAATAAGTTTACGATTGTTCACATAAAATGTCATATATTTTAAGTTCATTTATTTACTGTGAGGAAAGTTAGAAACATTTGATTTGCAACACTTAACGCTTTTATTGATTAAAATCAATGTGGATTCTACACTTTGTAAATAGATTCGCAAAAAATGGTGGAGTTCATATGGTTTCCACCCAATAAATTAGTCCGTATTAGAAAGAATGTTTATAACATTCTTATTTACCATTTTAATTTCTCCATATGAAAAGATTAGAATACACTCGATTATTAAAAATAAAAATAGTTTAAAATTAAAAAATAAAACATATTAATTCATCGTTATTAAACTACAGTTGCTGTGTCCTCGTGAGCATAACTCAGTTGGTTAGGACAATGCATGCTCCGGAGTTCAAACCCCGGCCACCACAAAAAAAAAAACTACAGTTGCTGTAAAAACTATGAGTTTTAAAAAGGGAAAATGATAACCACCTCCCTTGAGTTCTATCTTAATGCACCTAACCTCCCCTCTAGTGAGTCTTACAAATAATGCTCCCTTGGTAAAGAAAAAAAACATAATATATCCTAAGTTGGTAATTTTAAGTGACTATTTGTTTGTGGTCTTTTTTTACAGATTCTCTGCAATTTTTTGTTACAACGAGTCGTTACTCTAAAATTTCTGTACTCTTTGAACTTGGTCATCTATGATTTTTGTTTTTTATTTACAAAACTTGGTTTATATATTGATGCAATAAACAAATGGCATTCATCTTTCAATGGAGAATAAAATGTAATAAAACTATAAAAGGAAGAAATACACGATGTCACTTAACAAAAAGGAAGTGCCAAATAAGAATAACGAAAAAAAAAAAAAAAAAAAGAATAACGAAAAATATCAAAAAGAAATAATAAAAAGGGCCCAACCGGGTTCGAACCGGTGACCTCTTGATCTGCAGTCAAATGCTCTACCACTGAGCTATGGACCCTTGGTGTTAACAGTCTCCGTTTGTTTATAGATATTAAAATCTAAAGAACACAAACCTACACTTTTTTTTTGAAGGACAATTCTACACTTTTAAAACTCAACTGTGATTTTGTCAAAAAATAAATAAATAAATAATCATCTCAACTATGATAACTTATGAGTGGAGCAACATTATTTCTCCAACAGCAATCAATCAGTCAACTTAACATACACAGTAGAAACTTGTATCCCAACCAATATCATATAATTTATTTATGATTTATTACATTTAGATCTTCTAACGGCACTTCTATCAGTCAAGTTAATTTTTAAGTTAAATCCAATGTCAAAGATGAACAAATATTTTAAGTGATCAATCAAAAATCTCATTAATATTTTTTTTAGTGGAAAAATCTCGTTAAATATTTTTTTTATCTTAAATTATTTGATCTTTTTATTAAAGAAAAAATAACCATTAAATATTGAATGTCTATCAAAAATTATTATTTTCTTTACTTTCTCATCAGCTAATTTATTTTCTTTCTTTCCATCGAACTTTTTTCCTTACACACAAAAACATAATTTTTTTTAGAAGACAAAAACATAATATGATTTATCATAATTTATCAAAAATGGATGAATAAGATTTGTGACACACATTTTCTCACATGATGCGTGTACACTGCACCAAGTTGACACATACATTAGAATAGTTCATGTGACACCTACTCTTATGAAATCTATCTTCTCCAAACACATCATATTTCAATGCCAAAGTCCTCAATATCGTCTCCATATTTTTTTTGTCTACTATAACAATAGGAAGCAGTAGCTAGCTACAGAAACAAATCGAATCATTCATATAATTCAATGGATATTCGAGTCATGTACGGGTTGTTGTTCCTATCTATGTTCTGTACATGCATCATCTTCCTTGATCTTATGCTTTCTCCTCTCTTATTCTTCACATCTTGAACAACGTTTCTTTGCCTCATCTCCGCATAGTCACATGGCCTCATGTATTGGGGTATATTTATGTACGCTTTCCTTTTGTAATACAAGGAGCAAAATTTAATCATTTTTCAAGTGTGTGTGGATTTATGTTATATTTTATTATGATGATCATATCATATCCGTTTAATTGCTCATTTTAATTTTTCATGAAAGTAATGCTTAATTTCATGTACTGCTTAATTTTTTTTTTTTTCGGAGAGAAGTATTGCTTAATTCTTAATGCTCTATTACATGGCTTAATTAATTATTTCATTAGTTAATTTTATTTTTCATTGCTCTATTACACGGAAACGACTTTTCTCCTAAAATCTCAAAATTCCAGCTCATAAATTACCACCTTCCGGTTTGCTTGACAACATGTCATCCCAAATAATCTCTATCAAAGAATAAAAAAGATCCATGTACGTTTTTTTTTTTAAGACAAAACCCCATTATTTGAAATGCTTGATGTTTTTACGCATCGTAATTCTCTATTCATTACACTC
This sequence comes from Medicago sativa, assembly GCF_051527215.1. Classification (NCBI taxonomy): domain Eukaryota; kingdom Viridiplantae; phylum Streptophyta; class Magnoliopsida; order Fabales; family Fabaceae; genus Medicago; species Medicago sativa. The sequence goes on from NC_140749.1 coordinate 54,390,180, forward strand.
AAGAGAAGCCGGGGCGGACTACGGTTCAAGGATAATGTTGTAATCTTTTTTTTTGAAGGACGGATAATGTTGTAATCTAAATTGTAACATTATATAGCTGTATTTGATCTACTAAAAATAAAATATGAAGGATTATACATGACAACTTCAGTTGTAACATGTTTGATTTTTTAAAATTGTATCTAATATTAGACAAATTAGGGGACAAGAGACTAGACAAAAACCGAAGTTTTCGTCCCTAACTAAATTATATCATAACTTTTTTTTCTTCTCAAATACAATTTATCTAAAATACCAAAATAACATTTTATCCATCGAACATCGTACAAGACAAAAAGTTGTCTAGTACATATCACAAGTCATCTTACATTATTTTAAGCATATTTTTCAATCATTTTAGTTATGATTTGACTTAAATCAGAAGAGGTCTAGAACAATTGTATATGGTTTAAGGGATGTTTTCTAATGTTTACATATTGATTCATGCAATTCTAGTTTTTCTGAAATCGTACAACTCTTAGGTGTTTTTGATATTCCTAACTGCAAAATCTTGTAATTTGATAAAACAGATCACCTCATGAAGAATTGAGAAGACCGTGAATGAAGATTCAAGGGACTTACAAAGTGGCGAAATTCTTTCCAAGTCCAAAGACAAATTTCAAGGAAGAAAACACTTAAACAGACTAAGAAAAGACAAAAATGCATTGGAAGAAGGTGCTATGCTCTCCGGGGCATGACTTTGTGCGCCCCGGGTGTGCAAAACAGTGCACAAAATGTACTATTTAAGGCACCATGTGCGAGGCGCATGCCTCCATGCATGGCAAACATGCACACTTGAGAGAAAAACAATTTATATTGTTGTTTTCAGCTACAAATTAGAGGAAAAAGTCCAGTTTTTCAGCCCAAACTTATTGAATTCAGCCTATAAATACAGATCCTCTCATTCACAATTATTCATTAACGAAGCAGTTTAAGAGGAATGCAAACACTAAGAACATCAAGGGGGGAGTTAGTCCTCAACCCTGTTTTATTTCTTTTGTGATTTATCTTTACTTAACATGAGTAACTAAACCATAACTAAATAGGTTTTTAAGATGATACTCTATTTATATGTTGGATCAGTTTAATTCAAAGTATTTTATTCAGTTATCTTATAAACTTAATCTTTCTTTTTACATCTTCACCATATTGTTAAAATTTCACATATATTTTCCCCTCTTGGTCGTCCTAGGCCACTTCTTAAATGAGAACCATCATAGGAATGTGTCACATGATATTAAATTCTACATTTTAACACATTACAACACATGTTTACACTATCACAATCACAAAAATGCAAAAACTATTACATCAGATGTCGTGATCGGGGTTCGAACCCCAACTTCTCTATTTGTATGCGTGAGTTGCATTGAGTACTTATGATTTCATCTATCTACAAGAAAATATTGATTAATTCTTTTATGGTCGAATTCAAGTTTAAAAATTGATCCAATCTAAGGTGTAGGATTGGATTTAAAATATACAATCCGACTTCACCTGTTATTTATAGTATGCAAGTTCTTTGTTTTTTTTTTGTCAAGTAGTATTAGTATGCAAGTTCTTTGTTTTTTTTTTGTCAAGTAGTTTAGTAGTTAGATTCACACACATACACATTAATTGATTAATTCTTTTATGGTCGAATTCAAGTTTAAAAATTGATCCAATCTAAGGTGTAGGATTGGATTTAAAATATACAATCCGACTTCACCTGTTATTTATAGTATGCAAGTTCTTTGTTTTTTTTTTGTCAAGTAGTATTAGTATGCAAGTTCTTTGTTTTTTTTTTGTCAAGTAGTTTAGTAGTTAGATTCACACACATACACATTATGTATGGAGAAGTGGGGAATCCGGGGTTCGAACCCCGGCCCTTACACAAATTATCCCTAGTAGCTACCAACTGAGCTACACTTACGGGACTCAAGTTCTTTTTGTACACCCTAATTATTATTTTTCTTTGGAGAGAACTTCACTATTATATTATTTACTAAAAAGAATCCCTAAAAAAAAAATATTACTAAAAAGAACTTTACTATTATTTTTTTATATACAAAAACTTCACTATTATTAATCGAGTCCTAATCATATTAATCAACTCATAATAAAAAACAGAATCCTAATCATATCCACACAAGCACTTGGCTTTAAACTTGTTTTTTGAAAACAGAATCCTAATCATATCCACACAAGCACTTGGCTTTAAACTTTTTTTTTTTTGACAGAAAAGCACTTGACTTTAATTAAGCAAACAAATAATAAACAACAATATCACGAGGTGGAGTCAAATAAAATGTGGCTAATACATACACACGAGTCCAATTGTGCGTTCCCTGCCGATTCCCCTTTCCCTACAATATCTGTGTGTCTCACTCAATTTGACTATTACACCCGTGTTCTCTCTAGAAACCCAAAATCATATGCTTTTTATTAGCTGCCATTGCGTAATACATTTTGTCTTCATCCTATTTTTCTTCATTTCAACCCTTTCTAATTCTAGATACATACATTAATTAATCACCCCCTATTTACGTCACATCACACCAAATTCCACTCCACACACCAAATAAACCCAAAAATAAAAAATGTCTCATCTCAACTTACTTTAAAAAACATTTTCTCTCCTTCATTTCCCACATTTATAGGCAACGTTGATTTCATTTCACACAACACCAACAATTCCCCTTAATCCAAAACATCACTATTTTCTCTTCTTCTGCCTCTATTTTCGGATCACCTGCTAAAATTTAGCATCATAAAAAAAAATATAAACTCATTCATTATTCGCTTATTATTTCTCTCTTTCCGTTATAACAAACTTTCCATTTACATTTCCTATTCATTTTCCGTTACAAAGGGTGCTTTATGGCACCACCGGAAGATAAGGCTACTCTTTAACATAACATAAAGGGCAGACTTTATCTTCCGTTTCTTCTTCTTAGCACACAACAAACATTTTATCTGACTCGAGAAATTAGTCTCTGTAGAATTTTTTTATCTGACTCGAGAGATTAGTATCCAATATGTCGAGTAAGGTTGTTCTTAGACAAATCCCTTCGTCCAACCGACGACAACCACTGCTACAACAGAACAAGAGTTCTTTAAAAGCCGGTACCCGCCTCGGTGAAGCCGTTGGTGGAACAGCGGCGGTGTGTTGTTGTGCGCCATGTGCCGTGGCGAATATCGTTTATCTAGCGATCTATAAAGTTCCGGCTACTCTTTGTCTCCGAGCGTTGAGGAAGAGGAAGCAGCGTCATCGGAGAAGGATTCAGGCTTCAGGAGAAGGGATGTTTCCGGCGAAGCGTCGTTGTACATGTGGTTGTTGTGATGATGTTGTTGGGGCTCGTGTTCATCCAACATGTAGTGATGATGAAGAAACATACAGGGGTGTGAAAAGTGAGAGTTTGGGGGTGCAAGAAGAAGATAAAGATGTTGTGGAATTGGAGAAGGAGATGTGGGATACGTTTTATGGAACTGGTTTTTGGAGAAGCTCTTCACAGAGGAATAAAGATTCTTCGTCTTTTTCTTCTTCTCAAACTGCTACTCCAAATTTTCAGGTTATTATTGTACCAACCTTGTGATCAAATCAAATGAAATCAATGGTTGTAGTGAAAGATGAGATAATTTGGAACTTGTATATCGTTTATTTTATATGATTAATGCAATTTTCCAATTTAAAAGATTGATTTATTCTCATTTCTTACAAATGAAACATATAATTTTTTAAATTCGAGATTTGAAGTGCATGTTTGTTTATCACAGCGGATATGTCAGAATCATGGTGTTGTTTTTGCATATTTTGTGTAATACCAAACATAAGCTAAATTACAATCCGTAATTGCAATTGCTATCGAAATTTAAACATTTAGGGGTCTTGTTAACGATAATATGATTGTAATCACAGCCGCATCAGTCACATTTACCCGTATTTTACAACAATATGAAGATTTATAATGTAATTGCAATCTCGATCGCAATCACAATTTACTATTATTCTAATGTCAAGTGCCTTTGGTTTTTTGTTTATTTTTAGATTTTCATGTTTGTATCATTTTTCCCAAATGAGATAGAAGGAATTTTGTCACCTTAAGGTGGTGGTACTGGTTGGCCTAAAGCTAAATTTGTTATGTGATGAAGATTATTAAGTTATGAAGAAAACATGTGAATTGCAAAGATGAAAAGAAATTGATATATGTTATTGATTTGTTTTTACTATGTCTAAAAACTAACTATTTTTGATAAAGGGTGTATGCAAGGAAAGAGATGTGAATCGGTAACATTTTCCATTTTACTACCTTTGGATAAATGGATTATTGGTGTTGGCAGTCGGTATCCATGTCGTGTCCGGTGTCCGTTTCTGTGTTCGTGCTTCATATGATGCATGTAGTTTCTTCTGTTATTGTCTTCCTTTTTATTATTGATGAAAGCATTCTTCTCATATTTAGTTATAAGCTCTATGTCTTCAATATTTTAAAGTAGTCCTCTAACAAATTTCAATTTCAATATTATTGCCTGAAGGACAAAGAATTGAAAATTGTGAGTTTCACACAAGACAAAAATATTAATCTTCTCACTGTGTAAACTTCCTAATGCAATATTTTGGGAATATGCATGTGGTGAATATGAGCTATCAGAAACTTTAGATGTATATTTTAAGTGTGTAACTTGCATTGTAGTCAAACATGCATGTGGTTATGGACACCTACGAAGCACGGACACCGGACACGACATTGATACGTCAACATTGATAAAATTTTGAGAAAAAATGACACGATTCAATATAATCACAAGTGTCGGGTCGGTGTTGGACACGATACGTGTTGGATAGGCCTTCAATCAGAAGTGTCCATGCAACAGAGATGGACACCAATTGGGTTGAGAGATCACAATTCAGTGATTTCATTTACACTTTAAAGTCATTTTCTGACAATGACTTTCAAATTCCTCTACACATACTTTGAATGATTTTTTTATGGCTGAACTGAGACATTGTACAGAAGTATAGTGACAAGTCAGTTGCTAATCCAAGCTACCCTTTAGTTAGTTAGTTATTAGTATATTAAAACATAGCAGAATGGTTCAGTTGAGTCAGAGATCTCAACAGTTTGGGTGAGAATTGGACCTTTCAACTTGTCCTTGACATGGATGCATACCTGTTATGCCTTAGTACCAATAATTTGTCTTTCTCTAGTGGTCCTCTATTTATTTATTTTTTTATTTATTTATTTCTAGTGGTCCTGCTTTTATTCTTCATTCCTTTCCCTTCCTCTCAAGTAAATCAAATTTTTCAGTCCACATTAATTAAATTCATGTGGCTCTAATATAATTGTGGTTGCTCTGTCTGTGTGATTCTTTTCTATTTACATGGTATCTACCTTTTTGACTAAGGAAATATATGTACACTAATGCAAAATGAAAATATAATATTTTCTCAATGATCATTACTATGATCCATATATATAGTTTTATAATTGTAACACACAATTTAAAATGTTATTCCAAACAAGGAGTTAATGTTGTGATGGATCCAGTTTCATAATGGCAGTAATATTCTAGTACAGTGGTCCACAAGATTTGTGAATCATGAACATTAATAATAGTGATGGACCACTAACAAGATTTCAGTGAATTTTGGAGTTCTGAATTCAGCACCAGAAGTGAAAAGGGAAGATCAGAACAGAAGAAGGGTTGTTTTCTTGGCAGTTATCAGAAACTACTAATTCATTGTCAAAGCAATAATCAATTTGGCACGATGGTGAATGTCTGCTGCAGATTTTTTCAGTCATTTTACTTCATAACCCTGCATTTGGTATTAGTATTACTGTTCAGTCTTATATTGAATGTTATTTTAATTTTTTTAGGCATGTTAAGAAAGTTGTAAGTAATTAATTAAATAAAAGAATGTATTGATTTTACAAAATTATTTGAATTAACTAGTGACTTTAACCATTATCATAAATACACGGTACAATATAATTGACTCGACAGTGGTGTATAAAATATATTTTTTCTTTTTTTTTGATTAAGTCAAGAGATAGGTGAGACATCAAGACGAGTCTCAATAGAGTCAGATACCCCTTCCTATGCCATCCAGGTGTCAACGGATTCGTTGACACCAAATCGTGACCGTCTAAATTTTTAATCGAGCGACTAACAATTCATCTACATGATAACTAGAGTGGACTCCCCCTGCACTCACGTGTTATAGGTTTTTCTTTCATCGTTGCTGGTGATTACGTTTCGGTTTACCTCCCTCTTTGGAGGCCGATGAAATTTCACTTCTATTCCAACAAATTCTTATAGGAATTGTACTTTTTATGATGATTCATGAAAATGTCCAATCTAATTCATGAAAACGATTCATGAAAATATCAAAGGATGATCATGTTATTTCTCACTTATTCATTGTTAGCCGAGTTATATGCCGTTTTTCATGCTTAGCCAATACTAAAGGTTACAATAACAGCTGATTGTATTGAATTTGTATGTTACTTGTGTGAATTATGTATGTCTAATATGAGATCACATTATTGTATTTATAATGATGTTACAATAAAAAAATCCCTAAAAAAATGGTGTTACAATAATTATATTGAATAAGCACTAACATAGAAAGTTCTATAATCCTAGGAATATTAACAATCAACTAGGCAGTTGTTACACTTATAAAGAATATTACAGATTCTCAATTCCAACACTCCTCAAGCTGGAGCATTCATGTTATATGCACCAAACTTGTTACAAACAGATTCAACCTGTGGTCCTCTAAGGTACTTAGCATATATGTCTGCCAATTGATCATTCGAACCAACAAAATCTGTAATGATTTTTCTTGAAAGAACCTGATCTCTTACAAAGTGACAGTCAATCTCAACATGCTTAGTTCTTTCGTGAAAAATTGGATTGGAAGCGATATGTAGTGCTGCTCGGTTTTCACATATTAGTTTCATTGCCTTGACATCTGCTAATTTGAGTTGTTGGAGTAATTGTCTTAGCCATGCGAGTTCACAATTTGCTGTTGCTATAACATGGTATTCAGCTTCTGCATAAACCTTGCAATTATGTTATATTTCTTGCTCCACCATGAGATCAAATTTCCTCTGGTGAGGACACATTACCCTGACGTGGATTTTCTATCTGCGGATGAACCTGCCCAATCAGCATCACAATAGCCTACACCTTCGGTGTTACCGTTGTTTTCATATAGTAATCCTTTACCCGACGCATTCTTTATATACTTAAGAATGCAGATCACAGTGTTCCAATGGTTATCACATGGAGCATTTGGAAATTGGCTAACCAAACTAACATCAAACTTAATGTCTTGTCTGGTTACTGTGATGTAATTAAGTTTGCCGACTAGACGTCGATATTTGCTAGGATGTTTTAGTTGCTCCCCTTGACCTAGTAGTAACTTGACGTTGGGACCTATAGGATTGTCACTAGGAATATGCAACTTAAAGTTTCTAACACTGTTTTGGGAATATGCATGTGGTGCAGATGAGGTATCAGAAATTTTAGAGATATATTTCAAGAATGTAACTTGGATTGTAGTCAAACATGCATGTGGGGGATCACTGATCACAAGTCACAAACAGATTTAGAATCATTTGCTAATCTAAGCTACCCTTTAGTTAGTTAGTTATTAAGTATTAAAACAAAGCAGAATGGTTCAGATGAGTCAGAGATCTCAACAGTTTGGGTAAGAATTGGACCTTTCAACTTGTCCCTAGAAATGGTTCGATCGATACTTTATAATAACATTTTTTGCCTTAGTACCAATAATTTGTCCTTCTCTAGTGGTCCTACTTTTACTCTTCACCAGTTCATCTCCTTCTCCTCTCAAGCAATTCAATTTTTTCAGTCCACACTAATTAAATTCATGTAGCTCTAACACAAATGCAGTTGGTCATGGTATCTACCCATTTGACTAGCTCAATTCACATGAGAAGAAATTTTATGTACATTTGTACGGAATGAAATCATAAACATTAGTGCATGTTTGGGTTAGAGGCAAGTTTTTTTTTTTTTTTTTTTTTTTTAGTTAGTGGTTAGGGGCAAGTTCGATAATATCACATTGTGCCACCGTAATGTTTGCTAAGAATAACAAAATCAAGTTGTTACCGTGGTTTTGTAAAACTCATTGTCAATCTAAACATATGATAGACACGATTTTCGCAAAAATGGTTTTAAGTTGCAGCAAGACATTGCAAATGACATCTTTATCGTAATTGTTGCAGTTATATTTTCTCGCTGATCATTACTATGATCCATAAATCTAGTATTATAGTTGTAACACAATTTAAAATTATATCCAGAGATGATTCATAATGGTAGCCGTTATATTGTCGTACAGTGGTCCACACGATTTGTGAATAATGAACATTAATAATAATGATGGACCACTAACAAGATTTCAGTGAATTTTGGAATTCTGAATTCAACACCAGAAGTGAAAAGGGAAGATCAGAACAGAAGAAGGGTTGTTTTCTTGGCAGTTATCAGAAACTACTGATTCGTTCTCAAAGAAATCATAAATTTAGCACGATGTTGATTGTCTGCTGTAAATTTCTTTAGTTTCTTTCTTTCTTCCATGTCTTGTCTCCAATCTCCCACATCCTGTATTAATCTTCCCTCTTATATTGAGTGGTATTTTAAGGTTTTTTTAAGCAGATTAAGAAATTTGTTAAGCCATTACTAGAATGTAATAATTTAACAAAAGTATCTATCTTAATTAACTATTGAGTTTAACCATTATTATAAACTACCAAAACCGTGTCCGTCTTTCCATTTTTTTATTGCGCTAACGAGTGCAGATTATCAGCGATATTTTATAGAAATTTTGTATTGAAATTACAAACGATATTTTATATAAACTTTTTGATATATATTAAATTTATAAACATAGATATTTTTGACTTTCGAATGTAACAAACTCAACAAACCATATTTATAATTTTTCAATGCAGCAATAAAAAATTGACAAAAATTCTTACAATTTTTAGTAACACCAACAATATAACATTATTATAGAAAATTTTGTTCAAAGGTATGTATACTTGAAATAACAAAAAAGACAGTCCAAAATCTCCCAAAAACCCTTTATTTTCTTTATATACATAGTATCGATTCATAATTAGGAATCTGAGCTTGTCAATCGACTCTATACTATATTATCCTTTAGGCCCTTTTAGCCTTGATAATTTCCTTTTTCTTTCGGTGAAAACCACGTTACAAGCCTATTACTTGACAAATTAAATCCATTTACTTTTCTTGGAGTTAGGTTGAAGCTTTATTTTCCTCGTCATAACATAAGCATAAGTTTTATTTTTTATAGCAAAATTCACCTTAGCTTTAGAAGCTTGTTCTAATTTTTACTTAAGAGAAGATATATTTTGGTGCAAAGTAGGATATCTTTCACAATTTGCCAAATTCATCCAAGTTATGGAGGTTTTAGCTTCAATAACCTCTTTTCTAGTCTATTTTTATTTTTAATAATAGAGAGGCACATTATTAGGAATAAAGGACCGAAAAAAATATCACTAATTTCTTCGATAATATATTTTTGACATATTATTAAGAACAACCAAGATTTTTTATAGAAAGGATGTATATAGATATTTTTGTGCTAAACGGGGGTAAATATAACAAATCATGCAAAAAGGGCCAACAACATTGCTTCAACCCAGCCCTTCATCATGTCAATATTTGGGGTCTTTCGATGAACGTTACTATATATACCCCATATAAACCAAATATTTCTATATACAACTCCCACCATAATTTTCTTTTTTGGATCTCCTACCAGCATGGGCCCTAGGCTGTCGCACCCCCTGCCTATGCCTAGGGCCAGCCTTGGTGGTAAAGAAGTGGAATATGAACATTTGTCCTTGACCAAAGTTCTGTATTTATAGTTGTGAAGTAGAGTTATGGGAGGAGTGCACAATAAGAATGACTCAAAAAAAGTGGAGGGCAAAATGAGAATAAGAGTGGGAGGGTAAAATTGGAATGAGGTAGCAAAAAATGAAGGGTAAAATAGACATTTTAGCCAAATAATACACTATCTTAGAATCATTCAACAAAAAGAAAATTCATAGAATGGTTGTAAATGAATAGGCACAGAGCCTTGAAGTTCTTTGCAAACAAATTATAGTAAAATCCGAACGGTTTTATTAGGAATCAATGCACATTTATTGCCCTAATTTCAAAGCAAGTTTTTTGCTAAGTTAATTGAGTCAAAAGAATTGAAACTAGTATGGATACCCGTGCCAAGTACGGGCTAGAATTCAACCATACTTAAGTGAAAAAATGTTGTATGTATCAAGTGTAAGTTACATTTCAACATTGAATAAAAGAGTGGAGGTTAGACAACATATAAGTTGGAAGACTCATATACTTAATACCTTAAATATTCGATGAAAATGTAATATCATTCTCACTTGGATGATTGCTCTAGCTCCAATGGATCGATCCACACCACCGTGAGTTCCCCATAAATTCCAACGGTCGTAACAAAACTCGGTTCGACTTTGTAGCGGGAGCGCGAGTGGGAGAGTTGTTATTGTGTCAAATGTGAGTAAAAGTTCAACATTGAATTCAAGAGTAGATATTGAGCAACATAATATATCTAATGTCTTAAGATTTAGGGTGAAGATGTGGTGTCAATATCACTTATGTCGTTTCTTTTAGTCTAAAGTGATAATTAAACTAAATGTATGATCCCCGGTAGTAAGAAAATTATGAACTATTTTTTTTTTTTTTTTTTAGTTTTTAGATGTCATGTATTTCTTTCAAATAATTCTTAATTCATTCTTTCAAACATTAATTTTAAATGAAACATGAATTAAATTTGTTTGAATAAAAGTTGTCGCCAATTTGAGATTTTGAATGAGTCGCTTATACACATTACTCATTTATCTTTTAATAATAATACTTAATAAGAATGTAATTTCTTCAACAAATGAGTTCCACAAATAACTATATTGTTATATTCCAACAAATTTAATTAGATCTGTATAAAAGTGTAGAGAGTCGTTTCATAAACATTATTCTCTATTAGGTCCACCACTGTTTATTATGGTGTTAGCCCTATGGCTTTAAAGCTAAAGGGGTCCTAGTAATCTTAAGTTAAGTCGGGAGGTTAGTAAAGTTTGACCATTAACTGTTCCACCTAGAATCAAACTCATGTTCTCCATAATAATTCGTCGTTGATGGAGCTATAATTGACCACATGAACAAAATTTCTTTATTTATTTATTTAATTTTTTAATTTAACATCGTGGTGATTTTGTTTGAATCTACAACAATTACTAATCAACATTTATTTATCCTCTAAAAAAATTAACATTTATTTATTCAATATTGGTATTAGCATTTTCTTTCTATTTTCATAAACTCCTAAAACATACAACACTCATGACATTCATATTTAAAAATGGTTTTTATAATATATCGTTTCCATTTTTTTTGGAGAGAATATCCTTTCCATTTATATAAATTAGAGCAATTAGAAAAATATACTCATGAGATATTTTGTATTTTTTTCTCTCAAGTACTCCAGCGGTTAAATTCACACAATGACGGGTATAAGTTTGAACATTGACACATGCATATCAATATCAATGGAGCTTCCAACCGAGTTGCAATTATAGGACTGTAAAATTTATTTGAGCATTAATATGAATTATGAAATTAGAATTATTTGAAATATTTTTACTAAAAAAGCATTGATTGTAATGTGATTGAACTCAAGTGGTTAGTGAGTTCCAAATTAATCAGGAAACCCGAGTTTGATTTTTCAGTAGAATAATCTTTCGATCAAACTCCGGTATACAAAGAGTCCTTTACAACAAAAATATTTTTTTCACAAAGAAAAAAATTCCTATTTTGAGAGGTAAAAAATTAATTACTTCACAAATGTTTATAATTTAAATTTAATTTCAATTGAATACCGGTATTAATCATATTTATGTGGTTAAAGGTCACTGCATGAAATATATTAACAATATAAATATAAATTCCATATTAATAAAAAATGGGAATACAATCTTGGTTTAATTTCAAAGTAACATTTTAAAAATTAGCAACAAATTTGCTTAATATATTTTTTTTTTAGCAATTCTCATGGTCCAAGACAAAAAATTGTAAATTATAATTAGTGATGATGGTGCTATGAATAAGAAACTTCTATAATAAGCTGAAAAAAATTAATGTATATAGTATAATATTTAAGGCTTTAGTAAAAAAATTAAGACATTTTTTTACAAAAGTTTAAGGCATTGTTGTATACTTAGAAATATTTTATCACAAATTAATTTTAACATATGTGGTCATATCAATGAACAAAGTTCATTTGATTAAATGTCATAATATTTTCAAATGAATTAAATTCAAGATGATAAAAACAACAATTGAGACAAAGACTATCACTGAAATGAATAGAAAAGACAGTGTTGGCTCTTTTTTTGGATTCGATTTATATCCCTAATTTTTTATCGGGTTAGATTTACGTCCCCTACTTTTTTTTCTCCATAAATTTTATTTTTATCTTAAAAAAGCTTGTTAGTGTAGATCCTTAAAATGTCAATTATTTTCTATTTTTAATTTGCAAAATGTCTTTTTTTTTAGGGAATTAGCAAAATGTCTTGAATACTATTTAAAATGAAAGACATAAGATTTTATTGATTATCATAGTTTAAAAGTTATATATTTAATTAAGAAAAAAGATATCCTATAAAACAAATGCTTTTTTAATGTCAAATGTTAGTAATTAGTTGTTAGATTTTTTTTCTTTCCAGAAATAAAATTAATTGTAAAAGTCTTATAATGACAAAACTAAATGATTTTTTGATTTCTTATTAATATCTTTCAATGGCACTTTGCCCCCTCAAAAAAAAAAACATGTTTCAATGACAACCATCAAATTATTATCATTGTTTGATTTCTCAACCAATCAAATGGATTCATCCACCCTTTGATTAATTTTAGCATATTAATGCAGTTTTAAAGCATATGTGATTATTAATTTTAATAATAGAATGAATGATGGATACAAAAATATGACGTTGAATAAAACATAATATTTTTTCACTTAAAAAACATAATAATTTAATAATCTTTAATTAGGATATTAATTTTAAAAATATTATAAACTCATTTAAATATTTAATTAGGATGAAGGAAATAAAATATAAATGATTGTATGGTTTACTATTTTTTTAAAAATGCACTTAAAATTTTAGGGTAGCACCTATGCTAAAATTATTATATAAAGATGTTTCGGAATTAGTGGGTCAATGAGTATTAAGTCCTAGAGATTAATGGTTATTGAATTTGAAATGGGTATTGTGATGTATATGCTGACCATTATGCCTAGAGATTAATGGTTGAGATATGTGCAGATATGTTTTGATTGAAATCAACAACTATCATTCATTGATGCCTAAAACAATTAGGTTTAGGGTTTGGATTGGAGGGGTGGTTGCAATGTTAAGTAAGATTAGAAATAAGTATGATAGACAGATAAAGATAATAGATAGATGAGAAACGATTCTCGACAAATTATGTAGTATTAGATATATGTTGATATGCAGATTGTATCAATTTCATCTTACTTCTCATTATTATATATAAATTACTTGTGTCAATTATAAATGATTTATAGCCATGATAATATTTGGTTCAAGTTTAAGCTGTTGTGAATTGATGTGTACATGTACCTAATTTTTGGTGTAATTCTAATGCTAGGTTTATTTATGCATCTGACCATGTTTTGTGCTTCATTTTGTTTTTTTTTTATAAGGTGCTTCATTTTGAGTTATTTACTGAGATTTTGATATTTTTGAGCTTCATAATAATGGTTTTATAACTTTTACAATAAAATTGAAACATGTTCACTTATTGGGTGTTAACCGGGCGACACTAGTCCAAGATTATGACTTTGAGCTTTGGAGCATCGCATGGAAAGTGGAAAGTGTTTGTTCATAAACTGATATGTGCAAGGGACTTTTAAGGTGTGAACGTGGATAATTTCTTAAAGCCAAAAATTTCATGAGTGACATGAAAATATTTTTGTCTATTTAATTTAAATTTTGATAGTGAGATATTTTGTTGCCAATTTTTATATTATGGACTAATTGTCATTTTAAGTGATGCAATAAGATTGTTGCCATTGAAGCATTGAAATACATACATGACAGATAAAGAGAAACTCATGAAGATATGAAGATACATATATGATATATATCACAGTGAAACAAGTGCAATAGAGACTTTGTCACTTAAAATTAATTTAAGCAAACTTGTATATATTTTTGTGGCACTTGATAAACTCGTGAGATATATTGAGATACACCTTAAAATATTGGTGACATATTCTGGATTATCCATTGTATAAAAATAATACAATGATGTTTGATTTACCTATGTGTGGATTTATTTTCCTCAATGTGGGGGCGTCTTTACTTGAAAATAATTCAAGCAGACTTTAATAAAATTCACACATGAATTTATATTTACCTAATGTGGGGGCGTTAACGTTGTCGCTTGGAAGCCTTTCCAAGTAGACCTGTGCAATAAATCTAAACAGAGATATGATTTTCTCCTATGTGGAGGTGTTGTTGCTTAGAATTTAATTAAACAAATCCATGATAATATATCAAAGATGTTGATTTGATAATATATATGTGATACTGACCAAGAGACGTCTTGGTCAATGTATTATTTGTGATACAACTGTACAGTGAGAAATATATATACATCGAAGAGGGATGAATTATGTCCAATACAAAAATCGAGAGTGATGGTAACCCAACATAGATTGCATAGATTCGCAAGACTATGTTCATATGGGTAAGAACAAGTCACTTGTCAATTTGTTGAGACACTATCCATTTTTATTTTGAGAGTTCATCCCTATGGTGTAGGATAGTGTATACTACATCGTTTGAGGTTGAGTTTATACTCTTAACAAATCTATAGCTCATATATTTGAATGGTGTGCTTGACTATGGTGTACACTTGATAGATTTACCTATATGAGTGTTGGAGATGGGACCGCCTCTTTGAAAGCATGGGTAGACTTTCTAGAGCCACTTATGAAATCCAAGCATAGGTGCAAGGACAAAATGCACCACACCGCGTTGAACAACTTTTGACGAGAGATCAACGTGAGTGATGAGGCCACTGATTCATAGAGGTTATAATCTCACCTATACTCCAGTGAGTCAAATTTCATTTGCTCTATATGCTAGTTCACAGTCCAAAAGACACTAGTACTTATGGATTGATTTTTCACGCAATTGGGAACACTTAAATCTTTAAAATAAATAATTGTTGGGGATTGTTGGAATTATTTAATTATTTAATTCTTTATTTAAAGTATTTTTATAATTATTAAATTAATTAATTATTTTAACTAATTTATTATTTTGACTATCTCTCCTATACGTTTCTTTTAGTGCTTATTTGCTTAGTAAAAAACGTTGCCGTTTCAATCATCCCTCAAAAAAAAAAAAAAAAAAACCGTTTCAATCCTAATTTTTAGCTTGGCCGTTTTGCTTCGTAAAAGATTGCAATGTGATATTAACTAAGGGGTTATATAGAGGAAACGGTTTGAACAAGAGAGGAGAGATATACATAGTTAGCAAGTATTATGGCATATAGATCACATAACATTTCATCACCGATAACAAATATATATTAATAAGTTCTCATAAGCATCCAAAAAGTTTTTTCCGAGACTTTGCTAATTCACATGTGGTGTTAGCGATAAGTGACTATTGTATTCTTGAGAGTACTAGCAGTGAGACCTAGCATATCGGGTAATCTATACAAGGTGGTGAAATACTCTTAAGTGCATCACATTTCACGGCTCAGTCAATAAGATCGATAAGTTTCTTATACCCAATTTTACTTTATTCGGAGTCAATTTATTTATGTTAATAATTATTCTCGATTCATTATTTAATAATAACTTTATGTCAAATTTTTCCAACATAGAGATCATGTGTCCTGGAACCTTACCTCCTCTCAAATGTGTTAGTTTAAAATGGACTTGTCGCATGATTGGCTACGAGAAAATCAACATGTGGAGGAATTTTTTTTTTGACATTCATAACTCAAAATTAAAATTTAATTAAGGTTTTTATTGCAATTTGGGAAGTGGTAATGTCATTGGTGCTAAAATGTGGGTGCTCCGTCTTCGTGAGATTAGCTCAGTTAGTAAGGACAATACATAATATATGCAAGGTACGGGGTTCGAACTCTGACCACTACAAAAAAAAAATGTGAGCGCTCCTTCTTGATATCAAGTTCGGTCACTATTATGAGTGAATGAAAACAATAGATGCTTCTCTCCAATGTGAATCCTTCATGAAATGCTTCTCTCCAACTTGAATCCTTCACCATGAGTCCCCTCTCTCTCTCTCTCTCTCTCTCTCTCTCTCTCTCTCTTTCTCTCTCTCTCTCTCTCTCTCTCTCTCTCTCTCTCTCTCCCAATGGATTGTTCCTTTGAAGATTCTTCAGATAACACTAAAAAACCAGACTCAAATAACAACAACCAACGAGTCTATTTTGTTCCTCACAGGTTATGGTTCATACTAACTCGATTCAATTTCCCAATTTCTAACTTTTTAATCGAATGATTTTACTTTCATGATTCACTTTGATTTTGATGTGATTTGAGTTTGTGTGAATTGATTGAATGTGTAAACTGTGAAGAGCATTGATGAATGATGGATGATTATTTTTTTTTATTTTTTATTTTTTTGTGTTAACAATGAAGATTAAACACGAGATATGAGGATTACACACAAAAAAAAAAAATCATCCATCATTCATCAATGCTCTTCACAGCTTACACATTCAATCAATTCACACAAACTCAAATCACATCAAAATAAAAGTGAATCATGAAAGTAAAATCATTCGATTAAAAAGTTAGAAATTAGGAAATTGAATCGAGTTAGTATGAACCTTAACCTGTGAGGAATGAAATAGACTCGTTGATTGTTGTTATTTGAGTCTGGTTTTTGAGTGTTATCTGAAAAATCTTTGGACGAACACTCCATTGGGGGGAGAGAGAGAGAGAGAGAGAGAGAGAGAGAGAGAGACTCCTGGTGAATGATTCACGATGGAGAGAAGCATTTCATGAGGAAGAGATAGTGGTTCATGAGGACTGGAAACAGAAAGAGGGAAATAGGGTTTTTATGGTTTCAGAGGATAGGGGATGGTTTAGGGTTCGACGGTAAGAAAGAATGAATGAAACTTTTTTCTTTTCTTTTAGTGTTATGATGCTTAAAATACATATATATATATATAAATATAAATAATTAAATATTAAAAATAAATTGCAAGTTAAGCTTCGGCCACACAAACATTATGTTTAATGTGGATACTTTTCTCATGGTACCAGTCTCGAAAGCCTTAACTTTGTGAACAAATTAACGAAAAATTAAAAAAAATTGTGAATTCAGCAATAGTGGGTTAGGCCGACGCTAGTCAGATGCTAGTAGCGTCGATGTCGAGGGCCGACGCTAAAATTCGATGCTAATTCATTGTTTTCTTTGGTGCTCTCATACCATTTTCTACTAGCTTTATGAGTCCATTCAAAGATTTGAGAGAGTTGTTATTCGCCATGGAAGGCATTATTAAGATCCAACTTATGTAAATGCCTATTATGGATAGAGGAGAGATAAAAACATTCTGACAATAGTGAGCTTAACTACACGTAAAAATGTGTCAAAATAGTCTAAGCCTTCAATTTGATTGTAGTCGTTGGCCACCATTCTAGCTTTGAATCATTCCACAAAACTATCATCTTTATGCTTAACCGTGTAAACCTATTTGTTGCCTATAGGTTTAACATTGGGAGGAAGATCAACCATCACCCAAGTACTGACACTGTTGTTTTTTAAGGCAGTTAGTTCAATCTCCATAGCTTTGACCCAACATTTAGATTTTGAAGGCTTAACATAAGATTTGGGTTTAGTACATGTGGAAACAAACAAAGCAAAGCAAGAATGTGATGGTGATAATTTGGAATAGGAAACAAAAGGAAAATGAGTTCATGAACAAAAAGAAAATGAATATGTAACCGAATCTATTCTATTGAGCGAATTGATCCATCTTCAAGTTAGTTACATGACTCCTTTATATAAAAATGAAAGGCTAACTGGTAAACTTGCCTAACAAGTTAACAGTTGTAACTAACTAAATTAACTATATTATAGTGTCTTTGTGATCTTGAGATAATGCTGAGTTGTCCCTAAAAAATTCCTTCTTTTTCTGCTAAATTTTTTTTGTCTTGGTCACTCCATATACTAGGGTGCTAATTACTAACTTGTTGTTTTACAATTTTGATAAGGGTCGTGCTAACCGGTGCCCCAGGGCACTGGTTAAGCATATCAAAAAAGAAAATTATTACCATAAAAGGAAACCTGTTTATGACTTTTTATAAATTAATTACATAACTTCAATACATTAACTGCTGTATAATTTTTTTTTTGTATGCTTAACCAGTGCCCCGGGGGCACCAGTTAGCATTTCCCTTTTGATAAATACCTATCAAACATAATAAACAAGAGATTCTGCTGAAACATCAACCAATATCTTCATTTGTTTCTTATAAATTACTTTCAATTTTATATGTTAGTTTTTGTTTAAGCTTGATATTTTGCATTGGCCCTTCTTCGTGATAGTAGAGTTTCAATTAGGCATTTCCATTACATTAAATATTTGTAGGTTATTACAAGGAAGCCAAGAATTTAAACTATGAGGTACAAGATCTGCTTTATGCAGTTCTCCTTCCAATCCAATTGTTATGTATGAATTCGCAAGATCTGTTTCTTATTATTTTAAAAAATAAATAAAAAATACAACTCTTTTTTTCTTCACATGATTCCTGTTCTTCTAAAAGAATTGACATATTGTTTTTCATATTGTCATCGCTACTTCTTTTTATCTGACTGACATAGTCATTTTAGCATCATTAGATTGATCGAGATTTACCTGGTTGTAGTTTGTGCTCTTTTCAAGTTTACATGTTCACTTGTTTACATGACATACATTTGATGATTGTTTAATCTATATGAAATCAGACACAATATATATATGTTAAACATTGTTTGTAATAGAAACTTTAACATGTAAATTGTTTTCCCTTTTCCTTAGAAGCAGGTAAGACATGGATTCTATATTCCGGTATTTCTATTTTTGTGTTTTTATTAAATAATATATATAGTGACGACAAGTAATGTTTTGGTCATATTATTGTTTAGGGTTAATTATGTTTTTAGTCCCTATAAAATAGCGACCTTGTAAGTTTAGTCCCTACTTAATTTTAATAGCATTTTTAGTCCCTATAAAAAAAATTTACTTATAATTTTAGTCCCTGCTAAAACAAAGTTTGATTAATTATCCTTAAACTCTTAAATTTTTGAACGATTTTTTTGAGACAAGATTAGAACACTATGAAAGGTTCGTTTACTAAAATTTAGAATTTTCTGACATAAAATGAATTAAATATGAATTTTTTAAAACGACAAAAGTTAAAGATAAAAAGTAATAAAATCTGGATGTAGAAATCAAATTTTGCAATAATTTTTTGCGGACGAACTTTTAGTAATGTTCTAAACATGTCTGCAAAAAATTGTTCAAAAATTTAAGAGTTTAAGCATAAATTAAACAAATTTGAATTGAGTAGGGACTAATACTCAGTGCAGAAAAACAAAATTAGGGACTAAAAATGCTATTAAAATTAAGTAGGGACTAAACTTACAAGGTCGCTATTTTATAGGGACTAGAAACATAATTAACCCTATTGTTTATAAACAATCCACCGTTAATCTTGAAGGTTTTGAAAAATCTTGCAATATATTTGGCAGAAAGGTTCCCAATGAGTCTCTTTTGAATTCTCTTTACCGATGCAAATAATTCGACTTAAATGCAATTTTGATCCCCCTATTTTTAAATTTGTGAACTTTTGATAGCCTTTTTTTAAAACCAACATTTTGATCCCCTAGTTATAAAGTCAACGTAAATTTCTAGTTCCCTCCACTTTGGATGATGTGGCATCATTGTTAATTACATGGATCCTACATGACATTACTTACGTGGTTCAAATTTGACACCTCAGTTCCAAGACATTTAAATTAAAATATAATCAGAAAATTATCATACAAATAAATAACAAATTAAAATTAAGAAAAAAGAGGACCAAGGGGATAAAACATGCATAATTTAGAAACTAATTCAATTTAATCAACAGAAAGAACTACTAATGTTATTAACTTCATTGTTCAAAACTATCTTGATACGGATTTCAAAAACTAATTCAATTTAATCAACAGAATGCATATAAACTTATAAACTAATTAAATTGAGATATGTTCTTATTCCCAAATTCCCTGTTCTTGTGTTTCATGGTGCCTTCTTTCAATTTTCTTCTTCGCTTTGCCGTGTTTCTCGACCTGGGTTTCATCGTTGCGTCAACATTTGTGTTTGTGTTCTTCGTTTCATCGAAAGAGGAAGAGGTGCGTTCGTGTTCTTCGTTTCATGTTCCTTTTCGATCTTTGTTTGACTTGTTTCTTCTTCCTATACTGACCCGTTTCTTCTTCCTTTTTGATATGGGTTTCATAAATCATGGGTGACAGAACTAGGCGATGACTTCAAAAATAAAGATGAAGAGGTGGTAGGGAAAATGAGGAAGAAGGAAGAAGGAGGAAGGGGGGAAGGATTTGGGAGGAAGGAAGAACGAGGAAGAAGGAGGTAGGATGAACAAGGATCTGGAAAGGAAAATCAAATTGGAGATTTTGCAAAGTTAGGGTTCTTTAAGTTGGAAATATTTTTTTTTTTTGAAGGAAGTTGGAAATATTTTATTTTCAAATTTTTTATATATTATATTTATTAATTTTTTTAATATACATTTTAATTTGGGAATAAGAACAGATTAGAGTTTATATTTTATCCCTTCCATCCTTTTCTTTTTTGTCAATTCTAAATTATTATTTATTTGTAAGTTTATTGTATGATAATATTTTAATTTAAATGATGTGGAAATGAGGTGTTAAATATGGACCACATATGCAATGTCATGTAGAATCCATGTCATTAACGATGATGCCACATCATTGAAAATGAAGGGGGGCCAAAAACTTACGTTGAATTTCTAACGGGGGATCAAAATGTTGGTTATAATATTTGACGCTACAAAAAAATTATTGAAGGCTTTAGAAGAGCTTGTGTACAAAGTTCATAAAAGTCTCATAGAAACTCATTGAGTGTCAAAAGGAGAAAATAATATCAAGAATAAGTAAGAATCAATATCATCTTATATTGTTAGAGCTTCGTGCTGATAACATGTTATAAAATTAATAAAAAGGACAAGATCGAAGTTGAAAAAGATGAGAGCTTTGTGTATTATTCTCTTCACATTCCCAAGTGTATCTTTACACCAAAACATGAGTCCTATTTATAGGATACAAATAAGCAAGTGAATGATCACATGTAATTAAAGACCACTAACAATTCATTCACTTATAAGAATGCGGAAGATCAATAATGAACATCCACAACCAACTTTATTATTCATAACAAAAATGGTTTTTATTAAAGATTAAACAATTAGAGCCAGTTATCTTAGAATTACTTGGTTGAAAATTTACGCTTCAACCTTAGTGGTCTAATTTCGATACTATAACACACCCAAAAAAAAAAAATAATAAACAATTAGAAACAAACATTGTTACATACATTATATTAAAAATTTAACTCATTTTCAAATCAATTTTACAAATAATTTTAAAACAAAGTGAAAGCTGTGGGAACTGTATATGTAGCCAAGGGTTAAAGGGCAGTCCTAACGTATGTGAATCCTTAATTACATTACCCTCCAACATATAGTAATGCATATCAAATGGTCCAACCGTATAGTCTTCTTACTCACCATTTTCCTTGTTTCTCTATGCATTCAAAACAATAGTGGTAGTGGAGTGAATTGATTACTCTTTGCCATTTTCATCAAATATCTCTTTTTCTTAGTCTCTATAATTTCTCTTCCATGCAATAATGCACAATTCAAAGCAGGATAGAAAAATGGAAATTAGCAAAGATAGAAATTTTTGGAAAAACACAAAGAGCGAAAGCAATGTAAAAAAAGTGATATTTGGAAAAGAGTGTACATTACATTCAACCATTCAATTCGGCACATTCTTGAGACACACAAACATTGCAAGGAAAAAAAAAACCCATATTAAAAGTTTCGTTTTGGTCCCTTAACTTATTTTTTGGTTTCGTTTTGGTCCATTAACTTATTTTTTGGTTTCGTTTTGGTCCCTTAACTCTTCCTCCGTCAACCACTTTGGTCCTTTACGTTAGGATGAATGTATTAGAGTTAAGGGACCAAAACGAAACCAAAAAATAAGTTAAGGGACCAAAACGAAACCAAAAAATAAGTTAAGGGACCAAATCGAAAAAAAAATAAGTTAAGGGACCAAAACGAAACTTTTAATAGTTAAGGGACCAAAACGAAACCAAAAAGTAAGTTAAGGGACCAAATTGTAACGTTAATAACTTAAGGGACCAAAACGAAACCAAAAAATAAGTTAAGGTACCAAAAGAGTAATTAAGCCTTTTCTTTTCAGTAGAAGTTTTGTTTTTTGTTTTTCTTTTTATTTGAAGGAAATAATTTGGAAAAAGGGTTGGTGTGGATCTACTTTAACAAATTTACTTTTTTTTCTCTTGCAAGTTGATTTTTGTTTAATTTAATGTTTATTTGGCTTCTTGCGTTGGATTTTCCTTATTGCAAGAAAAAAAAACCCAAATTTTCCATTCACTTAAATTATCAGAAAGGCATTCCCCCTTTGATTGCTTTGCACATCTTCTTCAAATCAATGTGCCTCTGCCTCACTGCTTTCAAAATCTCCTAAATCCAATTTTCATCTTTGATTGGTAATGCATTCTATACTCGTCTTCATATTTCTTTTGCAATATTAGTTTATACTATTCAACCAAGCAAATATATCTCTATTTCCAACCAATTTTTTTAAATCACCATAAATCCATTATTTTTCCTACTACAAATTACTTGCTAGTTTGCTAAGCTATGGATGCGGTTCAACCAGTTAGGCCAATCAACGTTCCAGGAGTGGGAGACGATCGACATCATCCACAACACCCGTACTTACCTCAACTACCTAGGGATACACTTAACCAAATGCAGTATCCTCGGTAATTCAGTTTCTCTCCATTATATCAAATTCTAGGGAGGGTTTCATGTTATTCCTCATGTCTGAATTATTTATAAATTCATTTATTTATTTTTTGTGTGTAGCGAGTGAGAATGCAATGGTGATTCATTTTCGGTTTATAAAAGCCATAGTAACAACTGAAGAGGGTTTCTTGCTTGATCCTTCATGTCATGAGGTGATTCATTTATTTATTTTTTGTGTGTAGCGAGTGAGAATGCAATGGTGATTCATTTTCGGTTTATAAAAGCCATAGTAACAACTGAAGAGGGTTTCTTGCTTGATCCTTCATGTCATGAGGTGATTCATTTATTTATTTTTTGTGTGTAGCGAGTGAGAATGCAATGGTGATTCATTTTCGGTTTATAAAAGCCATAGTAACAACTGAAGAGGGTTTCTTGCTTGATCCTTCATGTCATGAGGTTATTCCATTAGTTCAAAAATTACAGCAACAACTTCAACCCTCCGAGGTTCCGTTTGAGTTTCAAGTGTTGGGGTTTGCTCTAGAAGTTGTTTCTAATTATTTGGATTCTAATGTTGCTGACCTTGAAAGAGCTACTTATCTTGTATTGGAGGAATTGGCTAGGAATGATAGTATCGATAATCACGAACGTGTTATAATCTTAAAGAGTAATCTTACTGATTTGCGTGAATTTGTGGAGGAGGTGTGCTGCTTAAGTTCTTTTTGTTGTATGTTATAATTATAAGAACCCCTTTTCTGTTAATCTTTGCTTTCTATGTTAAATAATTCTTTTGCTGGTCATATTATGCTCTAAAGTAGGAAATTTATAGTAGAAGCTCGTGTTATTTTTTATTGAAAAATGTTTGTCTTGTATTAGTGATGCACTCTGCTATTTTTGAGATATCATACATTCGAAATAACTAACAGCACACATTTGCAGATACTAGATGAAATTGATGGTCTAGTTCATAACAATGAACGCATTGCTCAACTATATCTGACACAGGAGTTGACACAAAATCAGCAACTTGA
Organism: Medicago sativa; assembly: GCF_051527215.1. NCBI lineage: Eukaryota > Viridiplantae > Streptophyta > Magnoliopsida > Fabales > Fabaceae > Medicago > Medicago sativa. The sequence continues at coordinate 54,414,450 of NC_140749.1, forward strand.
GGACCTGAAGATATTGCTTTGTGAATATTTTATCAAGTTGAAAAGAACTCAGAAAATGATAGCGATGTGCGCGTGCGCGTGCATGCGCTCACGCGTGTGGAAACAATTTGTAGGCATTTTGACTGTCACAGTATAACACATGAGTTTTAGGCGAAGTGATACACAAGTCCTTCAATAAGTAAGGCAGCCATTGATGAAGTTCACAAGTTTCAGCGCCAAGAGCTCGATACTCATCTTCACTAGAGGATCGAGAAATAGTTGTTCGCTTCTATGTCTTCCTTGAAATCAGCGAAGATCCTAGGTGTTGTTTGGGCAATGAATTGACTAAGTTACTGAACAATGTAGCTGGTGTTTGGGCATGATTTGGCGAGATATAACAAGCGTCCAATTAGTCTTTTATAGGACGGAACATCAGAAAAACCTGGCCCATTATCCCGGCGAAGTTTGATTGAAGGATCATAAGGAGTATCGATTGGTTTGCAATTCAAATAGTCAATATCAGATAGTAAATCCATGCAATACTTGCATTGACATAAGAATATAGCTTGCTTAGATCTTGCAACCTCTAATCCTAGGAAATATTTGAGCTCGTCAAGATCCTTGATCATCAAAAGAATGATTAAGACCAGCCTTGAATTTGAAGAATTCATGCAAGAAAGTTCATGCTAAAATGACATCATCCACATACACAGTAGAAGTAAAAGAAGTTGGGGTGAGTTTTGTGAAGAGGGAGTGATCTGAATGAGCTTGTGAATAACCTTGGACAAGAAGCAAAGCTGTGAGCCTCTCATACCATTTTTTACTAGCATGGTTGAGTCCATTCAAAGATTTGAGAGAGATATTATTCACCATGATGGAAGGCATTATTAAGATCCAACTTATGTAAATGCTTATTATGGATAGAGGAGAGAGATAAAAGCATTCTGCCAATAGTGAGCTTAGCTACAGGTTAAAATGTGTCAAAATAGTCTAAGCCTTCAATTTGATTGTAGTCTTTGACCACCATTCTAGCTCTGAATCATTCCACAAAACTATCATCTTTATGCTTAACCCTGTAAACCTATTTGTTTATAGGTTTAACATTGGGAGGAAGATCAACCATTAGCCTGGTACCATTGTTTTTCAAGGCAGTTAGTTCAGTCTCCATATCTTTGACTCATCATTTAGATTTTGAAGCCTCAACATAAGCTTTTGGTTTAGTATATGAGGAAACAAACAAAGCAAAGCAAGAATGTGATGGTGATAATTTGGAATAGGAAACAAAAGGAAAATGAGATCAAGAACAAAACGAAAATGAATATGTAACTCAATCTATTGAACGAATTGATGTATCTTCAAGTTAGTTACTTGAATCCTTTATATAAAAATGAAAGGCTAACTGGTTAACTTGCCTAACAAGTTAGCAGTTGTAACTAACTAAACTAGCTATATTAGTGTGTTTGTGATCTTCTGATTCAAAAGTTCCTTCTTTTTCTGCCAAAAAATTGATGTCTAGGTTATTACAAGGAAACCAAGAATTTATAAGATGAGGTACAAGATCTGCTTTATGCACCTCTCCTTCCATTCCAATTGTTATGTATGAATTGGCAAAATTTGTTTCTTATTATTTAAAAAATAAATAAAAAATACCACATTTTTTTCTTGGCATATGATTCCTGTGCTTCTAAAAGAATTGACATATTTTCTTTCACATTGTTATTGCTACATAAGATTGTCATAGCATCATAAGATTGATCCAGAGATTATTCATGTGGAAAGATGAAGGGACATACATTAATTATTTACCTGATTGTAGTTTGTGCTCTTTTCATGTCTACATGTTCATTTGTTTACATGACATAATGAACATCCACCAACTTTATTATTGATAACAAAAATGGTTTTTATTAAAGATTAAACAATTAGAGCCGGTTCTCTTAGAATCACTTGGTTGAAAATTTACGCTTCAACCTTAGTGGTTTAGTTTCGATACTAGGACACACCTAAAAAAAAAATTAAACAATTAGAAACAGACACTGTTACATACGTACATTATATTAAAAGTTTAACTCATTTTCAAATAAATTTTACAAATAATTTTAAAACAAAGTGAAAGCTGTATGAACTGTATATGTAGCCAAGGGTTAAAGGGTAGGCCTAACTTATGTGAATCCTTAATTACATTACCCTCCAACATATGTTTAATAAATTGGTAATGCACATCAAATGGTCCAACCGTATAACTTCCTTGTTTCTCTATGCATTCAAAACAATAGTGGTAGTAGAGTGAATTGATTCCTCTTTGCTATTTTCATCAAATATCACTTTTTCCTAGTCTCTCTATATTTTCTCTTCCAAGCAATAATGCACAATTCAAAGCAGGTTATAAAAATGGAAAAAACACAAGGAGTGAAAGCAATGTAAGCACAAAGAGTGAATTTAGCAGATTAAGAAAGTTTTTCAAAGCAATGATAATTTCCTTTTTCTTTCGGTGAAAACCACGTAACAAGCCTATTACCTATGTAACCAAAAAAAAAAGCCTATTACCTGAAAAATTAAATCTTGTTACCTTTCTTGGGGCTAGGTTCAAGCTTTATTTTCCTTGTCCTAACATAAGCATAAGTTTTATTTTTTGGGAAATGTTAACTTGTGCCCTTAAGCCACAAGATAAGGAACCCAACATAGTAACTTTTTGTTGGAATGTGTGCATTCAATTTAATTTTTGAATTTATAATAAATAGAATGCACAAAATTTGAGGGAATATTTCTACTTTTAGATTCCTTATCTTGTGCCCTAAGGGCACAAGTTAACATTACCCTTATTTTTTATAGCAAAATTCACCTTAGCCTTAGAAGCTTGTTCTAATTTTTACTTAAGCGAAGACATATTTTGGGGCAAAGTAGGATATCTTTCACAATTAGAAAAATTCATCGAAGTCATGGAGGTTTTAGCTTCAATAACCTCTTTTTGATATTGCTTACAATTTAAGGGAGTTTAACTCATTTGAAGTTTTAAAATTTGAATTTTAATTGAAAGAATGATCATTCTTTAAAAATATATTTTCTTAATTCCACTTTTAGCTTATTTGTGTAATTCTAAACAAGAGGTTTAAATTTATCATAAGTTCTGAACTTCATCTAGGTGTGCCCTGCCAATATAAATATGACAGTTGGCAAGGCAATTGGATCAAGTTCATAACATCATCTTGGAACACATTCCTTTTCATAATCATTCAAATTATAAATTCAACATTTAATTGCGTTTTCTAACTCATCTCCCCAATTCAACATTTATCGTTTATACGGTTTACATGCAATGTTTGTATATATGTCATTTCATTTCATCTATAAAAAATTCTAATCATACTGAAACATCAATTTATGTTTACTTTAAACAAGTCTGAGAATGAGAGCAAAAAGTTTTAACATAAGACAAAACTAAATGATACTTAGCTGTTGTTGGTATAATGGTAGTTAACTATCGCTGGTCAGCCAACGACAATTAACTACCATCGAGGGCATTATGATATTTTAATGGTGCGAGAGAACAATTATGTATGTGGGATGAACAACTTTCATCCATGGTTTGGTCTGGATTGGACTTTTAATCGTATCATCCCGAATCAAACCTAATGTCCAGCCCTATCAACTGTCAATTTTGTACCAAACACGTGGTCCCCACCTTACTCTATCTCACGCGTCTTGAGAATCAACTCATTTAACTCTTAAATTAAATTGGGAAATGTTAACCGGTGCCCCCGGCGCACTGGTTAAGGAAGCAAATATAGTAATATTTGCATTGGAAGTTGTGTAATCAATGCATTAAAAGCATAAAAAATATCTTTTTTTTTTATTTTCAATTTCTTCTTTTGGCTTCCTTAACCAGCTGGTTAACATGACCCAAAATTGAAAATTCACCTTTTCACCTCCAAGTAACTCCACCTGTCCCTCTCCCATTGGCTCTTCCAACCTCATTTCCTCCAAACGGATCCCACAAAATTGAGAACCTACAAAGGTACCCTGTAGACCCACCTTTTGCACCCTTCCGTCCATAGTAACAGAATTCGCTTGGTTGGTCGGCGAACCGCGAATTGGTTCGCGGTACTTTTGCGTATCGGTTCTCCCAAATTCGTGAAAACAAGCGAACCATGAGTACCCGCAGAAATTCTTGAGTTGGAGAACTGTGAGTTGTGGAACAAAGCTGTTGCATGAGAGTGAGAAGAGCACGAGCAAGAGAGAGTGGTGAATGAAGAAAGAAGAAACCTAGATCTGTTAGATTGTTGCAGCCGCTTTCACGTTAGTGAAGAAGATGATATGAAACTAGGGTTAACAGATTGGACTTCTCTCTTACTGGACCGGTTTTTTTTTATATTGGGCTTTGTTAAATTTGGCCCAATGAAGAATTACCACAGAAAACGTATGGCATAGTAATTTTCTTTAAGCGTAAACTCTTTTTTTGAACTAAAATACTTTTTTTTTTTACCAAAACTACCTTCCAAAATAATTTTATTGCCCTCCAAAAAAAAAAATTTATTGTTATATTAATAAAAAAAAGCTTAATACTCACTAATAAATTTGAAGTTTTGTTTAAAAATTCTAGTAAAAAAAATACTCTTCTTAAAACTTTATTGATAGATTACTATATTTAATAAGGTATTATTAGGACTACGAACCGAAGCGTACCGAAGCTCGATACCCCTATACGTACCGAATTATTCTCATGTAGCGTACCTTGAAAATTTAACACTAGTGGAGTAAATTGATTCATCTTTGCCTTTTCCATCTAATGTCACCTTTTCCATACAATCAATAATTCACAACCGAAAGAAGCAGGAGGTTAAAATTAACTCAATTTCCAAGGAATATTTTTGAAAAACACACAGAGTGAAAGCAATGTAAAAATAATAAACTCTGTAGTTATGAATGCCTTGTTCTTCATCACACATGATAAATCATCAACTGTTCTTTCTTTTCTCTTCTTTCTACGAGTCAAATAGAAGGTTAGTCTGGTAGTTTGATTTGGTACGTTGAAAAGTTGGTGACATATAACATACACTTCTCATTTAACTCACTTCCATACACTTCTCATTTTCATTCCAAGTTTGCTTTTGTTTTCTTCAACTATTTCTCGTCTCAAACCGAAGGTTAGAATATGAAAACCCAAGCAAACTCACACCTGATACGGATAGAAGAAGTTCGGCAATGGCTGTCAGTCGACCATACCGGAGGTGCACATGTGTTTGAGGCCGGAGAGCGTGATATCATGAGGCGCACTGGCAGCACCTTATATGATGTTAGAAGAATCCTTGGCAATGACCTCTTTTCCTTCCCTTCTACGTATTCCCCTGTTTTTGGACGAGGGAGAGCGATCATCATGAATGTTGAACCCATCCAAGTCTTCATCACCGCCGACGAAGTTATCCTCCGAGACCCTTCTTCAGATACCCCTTTTGTTCAGGGACTTCAAGCAAGGATACGTAACCGCAACACAATCACCACTCCGTTTGAACTCGTAGTGCTTGAGGCATGTCTTGAGGCATCTTGCAGCGTGTTGGAGAACGAAGCAAAGATGCTAGAGCAAAAGGCACATGCTCCTTCTCTTTATAAATTTATGAGTCGGTTGATTGACATAACCAACCGTGTTCAAATAGTGAGAGAGGGATTGGCACGTTTTCTGTTTGATGAATCAAATATGGCTACCTACTCCACTGCCAACGACAAATTTGTCGTTAAGGAGCTGAAGATGCTCTTGGAAGCATACTACTTTCAGATTCTCAGTATTCTCAACAAACTCTCCAAGGTACCTTTCTATTTCCTTTTTCCTTGTGCTATTAGCATCTACAGAAACTAGTTACAACTTCGTGTTACTGATGTTTCTATCTGATATGGTTATTATCTGTGATAGCTTGACAGAATCTAATTATTAACGAATTGACTTACTGACTGACACTTTCTTATTTGTTGGTTGTCATGTTCAAGATGAGGAAATATTTCGATCACATGGAGGATAAAAAACTGAACCATCGCGAACAATTTGTAGCTACATTGTTCACAGCAATTCTTGTACTGCTTGCATATACTGTTGTGACTAGTATTTTTCGCTTGTATATTGCCTCATATGACCCCAGATTTTTTGGAACGAAAGCATATTTCTGCTATGTTGGTGGCTGCATTGCTCGGGTCATATTCTTGTATTGGGCTGCCATTGCTTGGTGGAAGCAGAAACGCAAGTTGGAATAAGGTGTCATGCATTGTGCATAATGTAGTTTAATTGGAAAATATCTTTCCACTACTTTTTCTTGTACAATGTTGTGTGGACGGTCTGGAACATTTGGTTTTATGTAATACTTGTTGGTAGTTCTTGTTATTAGGAGAGATTAAGCTTGACACCCAAAGATGTTTCGTTATTAGGAGAGATTAAGATGTTTTTCATTATAATTTGATTTAGCATGAAGTACTGGTGTAGTTTGATTTGTTTTGTTACATAATTTGTTATTTTTTGGGGCAGAAATTATAGGCTGAATGTTAAGATGATGGAGGCTGCTTATTTAATTTTTATGGTATGCTTAAACATAGATATGAGTCCTTACCTTGGTCAAGTTGATGTGATGCTTAGACCATCCACAATGGAGCTCTCCTATTTGGGTGCTTAAGTGGGCCACACATGTACACATCGTTCATTTTATAAATTTTTAATGTCAATACATAAGCACCCAATTTCTCCAACCCAGCACCACAACAAAATTTATTAATAGACCCCACAAATAGCTATATTGTTACATTTCTAAAACACTCATTTATTTCATTAGAAAATATTAAATGACATTCACACAAAAAAAATAAAGAGAGAGGGTCCTTATATAGGCACCCTTCTCTATAAGCACCAATAAATATCACTCCATAATGGGGGTGGCTATTTAACTCGGTGCTAAATAGGTGAAGCACCTACCATTGTGGATGGTCTAAGTTGAAAGTGAAGTTAATGGTTCGAATAATTTTCTAATATGGGATGCTTTTATGGTTGGATTGGTGTGTTGATACTGCATTTTGGTTGTGCAATTAATTGTTGTCACATTTTTAACAGGAGTTGCAGGTTCAAATGCAAGAATGTTGATGGTTTTTACTTTATTAATATCTGATAAGTTTTTCTTCAATTCACCAAAATTTGGTCTTCGATTGACCACGATTTAACAAATGAATAACCGCAAATTTGGTATAAATTTGAGATTTTCTCGCTATTTACTCACGTGTTAATGGTAAAAGGAACTTATATGAAGCACACTCATGGTTTTTATCTTATAGTAAAGTGAGATTGAATAAATTTGTTAATGTTTGACAAGTTTTTCTTCAGTTCACCAAATTTGGTCTTCAATTGACCATTATTTAACAAATGAATAACCACAATTTTTCCAGAGTATAAATTTGAGATTTTCTCACTATTTATTCGTGTGTTAATAGTAAAAGGAATTGAGATTTTCACAAGATAGTTCCAGATAACCAAATAATTGAAGTATATAACCACAATTTTACACATGCGTAACCATCTTTTCTTCCTCCATTCAAAATTACTCATTTGTAAGTTTACCAATCTCACATCATAAAATTAATAGAATTGGAATCCAAGAAACATACAAGGTAGTCACTACTTGTATTTAAATATGTGATAAATTGGCTTAAAATGACATAGTTTTCACATGATAGTTCCATGCTACCACAATTTTACAAAGACAGCCATATTTTTCGTATGTTTAAAATTACGCATCTATTAGTTTATCAATCTCACAATAGACTATTAATGGAATTAGAGTTTGAGAAATATAAGAGCTGGCCACTTTTTGTATTTCAGTGATAAGTTCGCTTAAAATGATATGTTTTTCACGTGATAGCTCCAACTACTCAAATATGGACACATACAACCATAATTTTACAAAGGAGTAACAATTTTTTTTCATGCGTTCAAAATTACTCACTAAAACGTTATTACTCACTAAAACGTTACATGATAATTAAGATACAAGGTTGAGTGATCAGATGCAATTATTTGTGTTCATGGTGCAATATATTTTTTTTGTTACATTGATTACATGAACAATTTTTTAAATTTTTTTTTTAATAATCAAACATGCATTCAAGTAATGGAAATCATATTAGTGCAAGCAACAAAGGTTGCAGGTTCATGAGTTAGAACCAAACTGTTTTGCTACTACCAGTAGGCTATGGGCAACAATATTCTTAGTTCTTTTAATAAAAATAACAATACAAATGGACAAAATGGATAAAATGTTTATGTACTGTAGAACTCAAGAATTAACCAAATTCCCGAAGCCTTTACCTACTTTTTATCAAAGGTATAACTACATTTTTTTTTACCGTTAAACTTAACATTTGTGACTTTTTTTTTTATCACTCCATAACATTATAAGACACATATAAAGAAATGGAAATTTTCGAGAAACACAATAAAAGTGAAAGCAATGTAGAAACAACTTTTAAGTATAGGACTACATGGCATTGCTACTCAACTCAACACGTAAAAACAATATTGGGAGTAAATCAAATAACAAAAATGGAAATTTTCGAGAAACACAATAAAAGTGAAAGCAATGTAGAAACAACTTTTAACTATAGGACCACATGGCATTGCTACTCAACTCAACAAATCTTGAAAATTGTAAACCGAGTCACTGATCCAACAAGAACAGAAAGTTAGTTGTGTGCATGAGTGTGTTGAAGGTTAGCATCGGATGCAAAACCAATTAACTCTAAAAAGTTATTGTTTTAATTGTTGCGTGAGTGAGCAATTTGTTAGAAATTTAGGTCTTAATAAAAACAGATTTCATAAAACATGTTCAACAATTATGAATCAACAGCGGAAGCAAGACAAAACAATGAACATGAATATGAACGGATCTACGACATGTTTGATTTATCAAGATATTAAGAAATAAGGTATTAGGAATACCTGATAAAGCTTTCATGGCAGCCCTCTCAACGGCAACGGTAAAACAGAGAGAGGTGATCTGAAACAATCAAGAACGTTAGCCTCAGCCGGTACCTTCAGATGGGGAGAAGAGAGAGTTTGCCGTGTACGGTATATTGGGGACCATAGCCTCTTTTATATTGAATGACCATTAGGGTTTCCCATTATTCCGTTAATGGGCCATCCGGACATCCACTCATTGAGTTCATATCAACTAATTAAATATTTAATTAATTATCCAATTAGAAATCTAATAGCCTTATTACTTAATTTGATCACTAATCAACTAAGGCTCACAATTGATAAATAGCTAATATAATTATTATTACGATATTTGCCCACATAATGATATTGGAATATTATTAAATAATAAAATATTCCAACAATCTCCCACTTGGGTTACATATCTTAATAATTATATCAGAATTCTTTAGGCGTGCAACTGAATGCTATTTATCTTTAGATTTCAACTTTACAATCTGGTCCACCTCATACATTAATAATGGGACCACCGCGGCTGTTGTCACTGACGTATAACTTGACGGAACCCCAACGACCACCATATCAATGCACTTGATGACATAGATCGATATGGATGAGTGACATGGAAATTTTATGTAATGTGATCTCTAAATCATGCCTATTTCCAACTGGTCCAACTGAAAACTTGAGTAAGATCATAACTGAAGTTTGCAAATTCAATATTTGCACAAAATGATACAGAAATGGTTATACTAAACATAACCTCAGGAACTTTATTTCTGCAAAAAATCATAACATAAAGTCTGTATCAATACCAAAACAAAAGTATAGAACATAAATTAAAAAAGACTCCCACTAATCCAAGACATCCTTAATGACAACAACCATATGAAAGACCTTAGGTGCCATGTCTTTGATTAGTGGTATAGTTAGCATAAAGTTTGTAATATCCCGCCTGTCAGTATCGGTATATTACCCGTTAATCATGCCAGAGGAGATAATTCATGGAAAAGTAAGTTAATAGAAAATATTTTATGAGATGTCAGCTTTTTACGGGAAAAGTATCAGAGTCGTTTTAAACACGCTTGAGGCAAGGGCAAAATGGTAATTTCATGAAAAGGGATATTTAAGCAAGTTGGGGCCAAAATATCTCATTTTCCTTTTGTGTTTCTCTCTCTAGGTTTTGGCATAAGCTTTCTCTTCCTTCTCTCTTCTTCCATCGATCTCTCTCTCCTCTTCCCACCTCACAAATTAATCAAATATTCTTCCCTCACGGCAAGGCTTTAACCTATGTTTCTCCAAGATCATAGAGATGTATGCAAGCTAGAATTTTGTTGGAATCTCTCCTTTCCTCTCATCCCTCACGCCACTCTCTCTTTCTCTCTTCACCAATCTTTCATGAAACTTCATCCTCTCATGGTAAGCTTCCAAACTTGTTCTTTTATGATCACTTAAGGTTAAGGAAGTATGGATTATGTTTGATTTCTTCTATTTCTCCTTTTGAAGAAGTGATTGGAAATCTAGGGTTTGGTGTATGGTGAAGGTGAATCCTAATTGGTACAAGGTATGGTCTCCACATAATCAAGGTAATAATATTAAGTTTGAATGGATTAATATCTCTATCCTTCCTCACCAAGAATTCATTTTGACTTTAAGTTTTGAATATGTGTTTTGAGGGTGATGTTTGGAGTATGGTTTTGAGCTTGATATGGGGTCTTGGTTTGCAAGATAAGGACAACAAGTTTGAAAGGTATGAGCTAAGGTTGCAAGGAAATCAAGTTAGGGTTTTGATTCTTGAGCTTATAAGCTTGGAGATGTTTCAAGAAATTTACTAGGTGAGTTCCATAGATAGAATTCCCACCCTATGGGATTATGATTATGTCAAGTATGTATAGTATGAATAACATGAAATTCTAGGGTTTATGTATTAGTCTAGTTGCCCCTTTTCTTGCCATGCATTCAAAACATGTTTATACTTGCCAAATGAATGTTTTATAAGTTTCCTTTGATCAAATATGTTCTAAAACACTTAGAGACATTTGGTTTGAGGTTTTTGGGCTTAAAATACCATTTTCACATGTTCTGGACTGTTATTACTCGCCATGGCGAGCTATTACTCGCCACGGCGAGCTAGAAGGCCGAACAGGGGGTATCACTATCCCCTAACTCGCAACTTCGAGCATCTACTCGCCACGGCGAGCAAGCTTACTCGCGAGGCGAGTGAACAGGGCACAGTGCTCTGTTTGTTCGTTTCACGTGATGTTGGCATGTCCCGACTCAAGTTTTCTTCAAGCAGTCTTTTATAAATTAAACCCCTCAAACCAAGGTCCTAAATGATGATCAAAGAAAGCATGATTCTCATGTTGTGAAGCAAGTATTAAGCATGTTAGTAAGGCATGGCATTCGAGAGAAATCATGTCATGGAACGGGTAGCAAACTAACCATTAAGCAAAGGAAAACTAGAGCCTCGACATAGTTGTCGAGAACTAGCTAGTTAGCAAGAATTCTTATAATGATATTTACCGCTAATCGGATCAACTCAAGGGTCCGAGGTATTAAGCAAGCAAGTATGAATATGTTAAGTATACGTACGAGAAGACTATGATTATCAAAAGTAGGTGGCATGTCTCTTGCTATCCACATCAGGGGGATACAAGAGGTTCTCGATCTAAGGGGAACGATTCAAGCCGTAAGGGACCCGTATGTCACTGAAATTAACAAGATGTAGGTGTTCGTGTCTCTTGTTATCCACGCCAGGGGGATACAAGAGGTTCTCGACCTAAGGGGAATGGTTCAAGTCGCAAGGGACCCGCACAACACTGAGGGAGTCCGATGTACGTACATCGGTCATGTATGGGATTGATCTCGGGGTTACTCCACTTGGGACTATTCGTAAAATGAATCATGATAATAACTGTTTGTTCAACGCTAACCTAATGAATGAACTTAGATACGATTATGCACGATATGAATATGATTATGTTTTTCATGATTATGCAAGAATGAATCCAGGCATGTTTATGTTTAAGAACAAGAGCACTAGATGCTACATGACAAGTATAAGACATGGAATAGAGCAAGTAAAGAACATGATACCGATGACGATCTTAGGATTCCCCTTATCGTCCGGTTTAGAATCGTGCCATGATTATGTTATGCTTAGGCCTTGATACGTAGAGCGTATTCTTGGCAATGCGGTTTTAGTTTCCCCCTTGACCGCCATGACACGTATAGGAAGTGAAGCCTATAACAAGTTAAGATAAGATTATGACGGCTCTAGTATGCACTACCGTCTAAATATGCAAGTCCCCACACACATATAATCAACCGTCAGGTTGTAAAGTAGACACGTGGTGACCGTAGGTTTTCCCTGAGGTTACCTATAGCCTAGGATTTAAGGGAGCTCACTGAGACATTATGTCTCATCCCAATCCTTATTTGTTTCAGATATCAGGTTGGACGTCAAGGTAGTAGCCGGATGGATATTTCAGCAAGAGCTCGTTCGTACCTGAAGCATGATGAATATGGATCTCAAGGATGTATTTATTTTAAATAAGATAAGATATGATGTATTGATATTGTACGAACGTGTTTTGTTGTATATAAATTCATTCGAAGTTTTTATGTTGTATATTTTAATGTATCCAATACTAAATTCTACGCACGTGCTAGACTTTCTAGATACGTCTAGTATGGGTGTTATAAAGTTTGTCTCCGCATGTTGTATCATTTAACAACAATAATCTACAAGGTAAGGAACCTTATAGACTTTGTTGTTAAATAACTATAGGACTGAATTATGTCACCATATAACTTGAGTGGTCTTTCAATACCTTTTACTATATGCAACCAAGAGACATAAGTACTTACAGTAATTTCCTGAATCAGGATGTGTATTATATACAGACATCCAAAATCCAGAGTCTGACATACTAATGATATCCAAATTGTTAGATTTCTAATGTGAGCATAAGCTCTCTTGTTCTCTTTAATAATCCTTATGGTTGCCTTTTTAACAATTCAAACTTTGAATTGCTCAAGTATTTGCCAAACAATCTTATTATATCCGCTATTTCCAAATGCGTATAATAAAATCATATATAAGAATCCTATAGGCAAAGCTTAGGAAAATACTTAAATTTCTGAATTCATATACTTCCTAATGGGCAATATTTGAGACTGAAAAGTCTCTCTCGGTGATTGAGGTCATCCAAAAATTATGTGATTTCATTTTCAACTTTATTGATATAACTCTTTTGTGATATCCGAATAATACCTTGAGAAGAATCTCTAAGTATTGAAATGCCTAATACAAAAGAGGTGTCCTCAAAATCTTTCTTCACTAACTTTTGTTAGAGATTTCCTTGGTTTCACATAACAAACATATATCATCGTTGACTAAATAAAATAAAATTGACATATTAAACTAGGAATATAAACTTACTCCCACTAAACTTGCTAAATTCATAATTCTCCATAATATTATCTCAAAACCAAATGAGACAATTACTTTATGAGAATTTGTGGTAACACTAAAGAGACAAATTTCTTAACATATAAGTGGATCATGACTTTGCAAACCATTTACTATGTATCAATTGACACAAAAGTTTTAGTCGGCTGCACCATATTGTATCATTAATGTCACCATTAAGAAACACTATATTTAAATCCATCTTATGCAGCTCCATAATTATAATAAGCAAACTAGTATCATGACTGTCTTAATAGAGTCTTTCAAATATACTAAATGGAATTTCTCTTTTCAGTCAATTCTTAATGACACTAGAATCCCTAGTTCTTGAGGGTGTTGAGTTTGATCTATATGAAATAGTTTCTTAACTTGACTGAGAGGAAGAACAATAATGTCCTCATGAGGATCCAAATATACTATAATAATAATAGTAACTATATGAATTAGTTTAGAACTAATTCTTCCTCATTTAATTTTGTTATATTACCATATCTCTCCCCCAAACTCAATATCCTCAAGAAAACTTAACAATTTATGTCTCAAAATTTTCTTAATTTGTGGGACGAAAACTTATAGTATTTAAAACCTTAAACAATATAGAATGTCACAAGTCATAACTGAATTGACTCTAATAATTGAACTTAAAAGACACATTGAATCATCATTTGAAATAAAACTCAAAATATATTGATTTATTCAAAAAGAAATTAAAACAAAAAATTAATTCAAATAATGATTCACCAAATTGTCTTTTAAATATAAAAAATAAGTTAGTAACGACAATCTAAAAATAGTTCAAAAAATGAATAAAACAATCTTTATCGACTTTGTCCATTCTAAATTGATATATCTTTCAATATCATTGGACATAAGTCGGTCGAGACTACTTTTCTTTATTTTCCCTTATCTTTTGAGGTATTTTCTGAATGAGCACTATTTTATTTTCTCTTGCTTCAACTTTTCCTTATTTGCACACTTTATGAATTGATCATTTAAATGATCATTTCTAACTGAAATAGTTATAAACTTAATTGTGCAAAGAGAATACTAAATACAGAATTTTCGAACAAGTCATATGATAGTCGAAATTACTGAATTTTCGAACAAGTCATAGATAGTCGAAATTATAGTGTCTTAGCAAGATTAAATATTTACATAATGTGCTTCTTACATTTTCTTTGCCTAATAATCTTCATGAAGTACCCACTCTCCAATGAGAACTTGTCTTTCTCTATATTGCTTTAAAAGCACCTTAGTTTAAGCAAAGAAAATATGACAAAAATTTTGTCATCTTAAATAACACCTCTAATCTATATGATATTTCAGCATTATGATCTCAAGTGACCTATGAGATTTGATGTATACTCACTTATCAAACTAGATCCTCACATTAGGTTCTGAATATGTGAGAGAATGTGAGTTTCACCACCCTTATCTAAGGTCTAGATACAAGAACAATATTAATATTATTCTTTAATTCCTAAAAGTTAAAGCTTTTAACAGTTAAAAAATTTAACTTAAATTAGCAGATTCATTAAACTATATTAGCTTAAAGAGAACAAAAGTAGCAAAAGTACTCACCAAAATACCTATTGCACCATCAATATCAAGTCTTTAAACAATAATATCAATTGCTAGTGGTATTTTACAGCAATGATCAAACAATGACAATTTACTTTGACAAAGAATAAATTCTTATAATTATCATATGTTTATCGTAATATATGTTAATGTAAACTCTTAAATATTTAAATAAGTTTACACTAACACAACATCATCACACATGTCAGTAAAATATTAAAGAAACGTGCTTCTTTATTTGTAAATAAAAGACCTTAACAAGATACCAAGCGCACCATTAAAACACAATCTTTGGATTGCTAAGGATTAACTGCAAGTGGTACTCTCAATGTAATGATCAAACATTGGTGATAAGTCCTGTCAAATAATAGTCACCGTTGGGCATCCTATTATCCACATGGATAATTACGTTATAATCACCACATATTTACCATCACAGGTATGTAAATATCCGGCCAAGTTGTGCCTTCCTTGGGGCCGACGCCAACTCACATAAACAATTACACACTACATCTTTTGTAACTTCAGTTGAGTCGAATCTACGCAACAGAGGTTACTTGGGCCACATTATTTTTTCAACCGACTCAACTGCAGTTACTAGATAATCTTAATATATATATATATATATATATATATATATATATATATATATTAAATGAGGTGATAAGTCCTGTCAAATAATAGTCACATTCAAGTATCCTATTATTCACATTGAAAATTACTTTATAATCACCATACATTTACTATCATATGTATGTAACTATCCGGTCAAGTTGTGCCTTCCTTGGGGCCGACGACAACTCACATGGATAATTTCATACTACGTCTTTTGTAAGTTCAGTTGAATCAAATCTAAGCAACAGAGGTTACTTTGGCAACATGTTGCTTCAACCAAAACAACCGCAATTACTAGACATTTCACAGCAAATTAAATGGGAATGGTCTTAAATTTACAAGGCACTACCGACATAATGTAGGCTGAATTAGTTCATTATGTTGCTAAATAACCATAAGGTCACTCGACAACCCTTAAGTGTGAAGACAAATTCACGAATTTGAAAGAAGATGAAAAGTCACAAATCACACCAATGTGTGTATGACAATACTTAAGTGTGAAGACAAACTCATGAATTTGAAAGAAGATGCAAGTCACAAATCACACCAATGTGTGTATGACAATACATTTACATATATCGCATAAAAGCAGCAACAAACATAGCATGAAATATATTCAAAATGCATGATAAGACAAAATATTATTGTAGAAAACTTAATAACAATAAACTCTAACATCATAATCATGTTATAAGAAAAATATTCAATTTCAAACCAAAAGAAAATTGAATCTTATATACATAAAAATATTCATTCATGCCACAATTGATTCACATATACTAAAGGATTCTTTAAATAAAATAATGAATGACTCCAAATTAATGTTTTCCTAAATAAAAAAAACAAACTTATAAATAAACAACCAGTTTTAGAGTCCATATTCTTCAAAAAATCAAACTTTTATATTATAATCATATCATTCATAATATTTTGAGCAAGTCGCTAGGCAATGCATTTTCTATACATATCATATGATAACTAAATATATGATAAATCTTCATTAACCTTATTTCTCAAAACTTAAGGTGCATAATATAATCTGTGAATCAGAAATTCAAAACCGATATGTGCCATAAAAAAAAAAAGCCAAATCAAAAATTCATATAGCTGATTTCACACATTGGATCCAGAAACATGATAATTGCTTTATAAAACTCTTTAAGGATCCTTTTACTGAAATAAGAGAAGATGTAGGCACATAGGATACATAAAACCCCCTCAAATGATTATACCAACAAAAAAAAAATTTAGGATCAATCAAAGGTATGCACGTAAAAAATATTGAGAACCAAAGAATACAACCATAAACTGTTGTTTTTGGATTTCCAAACTGTTGTATTTGGATTTCCAAATTCTATTATCTACCGAAGTTGTTACTAGGTTGAGTCACGACCAGGTTGCTCTCTTTACGACGTTTCGTGGCACTACCCAAAATTGTGCAAGCTAGACTATCAACCACGCCGCCTCCAGGATAAAACAAGCTCAGCTACAACTGTTCGATTAACTACTGCACTGTAGAAAATCCTTCGAGATTTACACCTTCGAATATGGTACTAAGGCCACCCTTTAATACTGAAACCACTTTAATATGGTATTATTACCATTCTATATGGTGCTAAGACCACTCAAATATGGTGTTTCCACCATTCTAACCATTAAGTTCTCCAAACTTTCAATATGGTACTACGACCACTCAAATATGGTGATACCACCATTTCTCCTCAAATAGAAAAATATTTAAATAATTTATATACTGTTAAGATCATTCATAATTCCGACGGGACATTATTATTACGAAAGGGATTATGATCTTAATAGCACTCTTTATTCCGAAGGGACAGAAAGGAGTAGAAGCATAAGAAACTCGTTAACACAAGTCGGAGGGAGAAGAGAGAAACCGCATTGGAAGCATCAACTGTGCGATTTGGTGTGATTTTTGAACTGAGTGGAGTCCTCTATTTATATAGAGATTCTGAAACTGTTTTAGCACAAATTGCGACAACAGTTACTCTTAATGGATAAAGTTAAAATGAAGTTTATCCATTAATCAGTTCAACAACACTTGTGGATAGGATCAAAAGAAACAAATCCACAAAAGTGGAGGAAACAAACTATTGGATTTGAATGAAGGAAATATAAGAAATTCAATTAAATTCTTATTCTTATCACATCCACCATAAGCTAAATTTATGGGAGTGATATTCTTGAATAAAAATAATAAATACTATTATTTTTATCATTATTAAGTATTTAAATTTAAATACCGCAATTTAAACACTACTAATGTGTGTGTTCTATTTTATGTGGGACCCCCACACTCTATTTTTTCAATTCACACAACATTAGATCAAAGTATGATTACTTGGTGTTTAATCTTCCAATTTATTTTCAAACATCACACTAATGTTCCAACAATCCCCCACTTGAATTTAAAAAATAGTTTCAATAATAACGTCAAAACGTTTCTATAAGGTTGCTAATAAACAAAGGTGTCGCCTACAACTTGAACCTCTGCATAGCGAGTAAAATTCTGATTAACAAGAGTTGCTTACATCATTGAACTCTATCTCAGACATAGAACCCACACACAAACCTTTTCATAAGGTGTATTCTAAAAGCTTGTGCGTTTATGGCCTTTTACATGTATCCCGGTTTTAACGAACGCTCTAGGTATTCTGCCCCGAATCCCATAGGAACCGACCCTTAGTTCCACATTCGTATAGGTGAGTCTATCAAGAGTACTCCTGTAGCTATGTACTCCTCTCCAAATAGAGTATAGATCTCATTAAGAGTTTCTATTATCTCATCCTTCTGTCACTACAGGAATCATGCTTTCTTACTTTTAACATAGCATGTTCTATCACTTGTGACTTGTTATTACCCATTGAACCTATTTCTTGGGATCTCCAGTCATGTAGGTTGGGTTACCATCACTTGTGACCTTTGGGCATTAGTCACATCCTATTGGATGTGTTTAGGACTTTCTTTTTAGTAATTCCTTTCGTCAAAGGATTGACTAATTCTTTATCAGTACGTACATGATCTAGGTTAACTGTTCCTTTTGAGAGTAGCTAGCTCTCCAATACTTTATGTGTTCATGACTTAATAATCATCTCTTACCATTGTGGTAACGATTCTCAGTTTTGTAATAGCTGCAGACTATCACAACAAATTAACACTTATGGAAACGGTTTTATCCACTAAGGGATCTCAACTAGCAAGCATCTTGTCAACTTGCTTTTCCACTAGTTTTCTCTAGTGTTCTCATCTCAGATTCATTCCATAGTGGACTGAGTCAATATCATTTGTTTTAACAAACAACTCCTCTAGTGATGCTCAATGTGCAAACACTAGTCGCTAAATATTCATCTGAAAGATGTTCTATTTTATATCTTGTACCATTTAAGTACAATAGGTTACTCCTAGTGAAGTAATCCTAGAGTCATAGTCTTCTTAAGGCACCTCATGACTCTTTCTATAGCATGGCAATACTTTTCTTTTGTCTACTAGTAAACTTGCACAAGAGTTTTACGACATCGACAATGTCGGGTCTAATACATTCATTGGCTTACCTAAGGACTGCCAATGATGCTCGCATATTCTATTTGTTTAACTTCATCTCAAGTGTTCTTACACTTGGATCATAATATATGCTTGCAAGTTTACAGTCAAAAAATAACATTTTCTTAAGATCTTCTCAACTTTGTGAGATTTATCAAAAAAAGTTCTCTTTTCTGATCTAGTAATCTTGAAACCAAGAATTATTTCAACTTTGTTTAGGTCTTTCTTATCAATGTTATTGATAAACAATGATTTCACATAATTAATAACATGAATCTTTAAACCAAATATGAGCAAGTTGTCTTCATAAAGACATATGATCGTGCAAATATTATTTGTCACTTTCATTCACTTTATACTCATTCGATAACATTAGAATGTCAAATTTTTCATGTCATTCCTTAAGAATTTATTTTAGACCTCACAAAGAATTATCTAACTTACATGTCTTGTTTTCTTGTCCATGAATCGCAAAACTTTCAAGTTGTTCCATATAGATTTCTTCTTCTAGTTCACCATAAAAAAAAGGCAACTTTCACATCCATTTGAAGTACTATCGAGTTATGAACGGCAGCTAAAGGGACTATTACTCTTATGGATATGATTTTCGTGACTGGTGAATGAATGTCGAAGAAGTCTATATTTTTCTCTGTCTAAAACCTTTGACTACAAGGAGAGCCTTGTATTCATCAACCGTACCATCAGGTTTTAGTTCCTTTTTTCCAAAATCCAAATATAACCGATTAGTTTTGCAACTATGAGACAAGTCAACCAAATGTCATGTTTTGTTAGAATCTAGAAAATTCATTTCATCGTTTATAGCTTTTTGCCACAATTCAGCATCCAATGAGGATATAACTTCTTTCGGGCTTAATGAATCTTCTTCCAATGTATAAACCAAGTTCATACTCTTTAGCAATTTCAGCTTTCTTACCTCCTTGAGGTTCTCTAACATCTCATATGATGTTTCCATAATTATTTCTAATTACAAGAATGTGATTAGATATAGTGCCCCCACTAGTTCTTAATTTTTAGAAGGGAATTTATTTTGCCCCCACTAATGTCGTGCTCCCACTAGAGCCTCCACTAGTGCCCCCACTATTCTTTAGTTAAAGGGGTAAACATTTACATAGAAATCGACATCTTTTAAATTCTATGATCACTTTAACATTTAGGTCATAAAACATATATGTTTCGTTATTTATCGCATACCCGATGAATACACATTCATAGGCTCTACTAGTGAGTTCAACTTTCTTGGGTGCGAAATCCGAACTTATGTCAGATAATCCCAAGTTCAAAGATAAGACAAGTTGGATTGTCTTTTCTTAAAAAAATTCTTAATTAGAATTTTTGTTCATAGACTTGGGTACTCTATTCAATATAAATTTCAATTTTTTTGTTATAAAAATTGAACATATCAAGCGTATCAATTTTATTTTTTCCAACATTGACAGTCATCAATAAATATGATAAAAATATCATTTTATCATTTCTAATTTATGTGTCATCAAATTCACACATATCATAATTTATTATGTTTAGAGATTCATATTCTCCAAATTCTGATTTATATGAACTTTGGTTCATATATCTTGACTGCAATAAATAAAATTGTTCAATCGTATAACTTTAGAATTAATTCCAAGTTACTCAAGTTTAAAATTAAACACTTGTTCGTGATCAATTTTGATATGTCAAATATTAAAATCACACAACTTATATAGAATGAGGATTTAATTTTTAACATATCATCAAATCCGCAGTCTTTTACACAAGAATGCATGATGCATAAATCTCTCTTTAAGTCTGAGTCAATTCAGTCTTATTCAATAAAAATCTGAAATTTTCTTTGGTTAGGCACCAAAGAAATCTGAATTTTCAAAAATAAATCTGAATTTTTATTGATCCTAAATTTTCTTTGGTTCTCAATATTTTTTACGTGCATACCTTTGATTGATCCATTCTATATGGTGCTAAGACCACTCAAATATGATGTTTCCACCATTCTAACCATTAAGTTCTCCAAACTTTCAATATGGTACTACGACCACTCAAATATGGTGATACCACCATTTCTCCTCAAATAGAAAAATATTTAAATAATTTATATACTGTTAAGATCATTCATAATTCCGACGGGACATTATTATTACGAAAGGGATTATGATCTTAATAGTACTCTTTATTCCGAAGGGACAGAAAGGAGTAGAAGCAGAAGAAACTCGTTAACACAAGTCGGAGGGAGAAGAGAGAAACCGCACAGGAAGCATCAACTGTGCGATTTGGTGTGATTTTCGAACTGAGTGGAGTCCTCTATTTATATAGAGATTCTGAAACTCGTTTAGCACAAATTGCGACAACAGTTACTCTTAATGGATAAAGTTGAAATGAAGTTTATCCATTAATCAGTTCAACATTAACACTTGTGGATAGGATCAAAAGAAACAAATCCACAAAAGTGGAGGAAACAAACTATTGGATTTGAATGAAGGAAATATAAGAAATTCAATTAAATTTTTATTCTTATCACATCAACCATAAGCTAAATTTATGGGAGTGATAGTCTTGAATAAAAATAATAATTACTATTATTTTTATCATTATTAAGTATTTAAAATTAAATACCGCAATTTAAACACTACTAATGTGTGTGTTCTATTTTATGTGGGACCCCCACACTCTATTTTTTCAATTCACACAACATTAGATCAAAGTATGATTACTTGGTGTTTAATCTTCCAATTTATTTTCCAACATCACACTAATGTTCCAACATAAATGCAAACAAATATTTTATGAAATAAATAATTCAGGTACTAGTAATGGCTTCAAAATTTTGTGAGAAAGTAATGGCAAAAAAAAAATAAGACGGTTCTTACGATTCTTACGTTAAACCGTCAAATTTGATTTCTATATGATCAAAGAGAAAAAAACAATTCTAGTCAATTTGACTATCACTTCCAAAATAAGATTACAAAAACGTAATTGCCAAATTCAAAGTTAGGGTTTGTATACAATGACGTCCATTAAGAAGGAAAACTTTATTTTACCAATAACAAACAATCTCAATAGATCAAACATGAAGTTGGCTCTGATACCACTTGTTGGAAATTTAGGTCTTAGTAAAAACAGATTTCATAAAACATGTTCAACAATTATGAATCAACAGCGGAAGCAAGACAAAACATTGAACATGGATATGAACGGATCTACGACATGTTTGATTTATCAAGATATTAAGAAAGAGGTTAATTAGAATAGACTGACAGAGTAAAACAACTTTACACTATCAACCAATTAAAATCACTCAATTAGACACATCATTTTAAATGTTAAAAAAAGAAAAATCAAATAAAATCTTTTTTAATAAATGTCGCATCCTATGTTTCTTAATCTAAGCATTTGATTTAGAAGTTTTCAATTTGCA
This sequence comes from Medicago sativa, assembly GCF_051527215.1. NCBI lineage: Eukaryota > Viridiplantae > Streptophyta > Magnoliopsida > Fabales > Fabaceae > Medicago > Medicago sativa. The sequence continues at coordinate 54,437,052 of NC_140749.1, forward strand.
TTTAGAGGCTAAAAATCAAAAGGCGTTGAACAGAATTTTCTGAACGTAGACTCTAGCACAGTAATGCTTGTAATTTAATATCAGTGCAATCTGTGACTATTAATTAGGAATACCTGATAAAGCTTTCATGGCAGCCCTCTCAACTAGGGGTGTTCAAAACCGAACCAATCCAGTAGAAAAACTGCAAACCAAACCAATCCAAATCGAAACCGCAAAAAACCGCATTTGGTTCGGATGTAATCGGATCATTTTCTTACTCAACCGCATGGTTTGGTTTGGTTTGCGGTTTTTATTTCACCAACCAAACCAAACAGCAACATAAAAAAAAAAATATTAATTAAACATATGTCACCTAGACCAATACTCATGTAAACTCAATGGAAATTTTTATAAAATGATATATTTTTTCTCTTGTTAAGTTCATTCTTTTCTTTTTATTTCAAAAACGTATTTATGTGCTACTTGAACTTTTAGAAAATGATAAAATTTTAGTCATTTGCATTTCTTACAAAATAGAATTACTTTTTGTCCACATTTTTAACTTGGTCTATGTTGTTGGAAACATTGTAAAATGAAAATTAAATTGTAATGTTTGATGAAATTTAAAACATTGCTCAAAATATGTTGTGTTTCATCTTTTTAACTTGATTTTAATGTTGGAAAAAAAATTATATTGTATCGAAAAAACCGCACTAACCGATCCAACCCAAACCGCATTGGTTTGGTTTGGTTCGGTTCGGATCTTATTTTTAAAGTCAACCAAATCAAACCAAACCGCATGCTTTTTTATCTTACGGTTCGGATGACTTTTTTATCTTCCTCAACCGGTACCTTTATGTCTCAAGTTCTCTTCAGATGGGGAGAAGAGTGAGTTTGTCGTGTACGGTATATTGGGGACCATAACCTCTTTTATATTAGATGGCCATTAGGGTTTCCCATTATTCCGTTAATGGGTCATCCGAACATCCACTCATTGAGTCTATATCAACTAATTAAATATTTAATTAATTATCCAATTAGAAATCTAATAACCTTATTACTTAATTTGATCACTAATCAACTAAGGCTCACAATTGATAAATAGCTAATATAATTATTATTACGATATTTGCCCCCATAATGATATTGGAATATTGTTAATAAAATATTCCAACACAATTTACAATGATTCTTTCACTCTTTTGTCACGGTTTCCTTGTTTCTCTATGCATTCAAAACAATAATGGTAGTGGAGTGAATTGATTCCTCTTTACCATTTTCATCAAGTATCACTTTTTCCTAGTCTCTCCATATTTTCTCTTCCAAGCAATAATTCACAATTCAAAGCAGGTTAGAAAAATGGAAATTAGCAAAGATAGAATTTTTTGGAAAAACATAAAAGAGTGACAATGTCATGCCGTTGTGGTGGAAGAAGAAAATTTGAAAAATAAAAATAATGGCATAGAAGAAAAGTCACGAGGAAGCAGGGGCAGACCCGAACATTTTTATACTGGTGTGGCAAAAAATTCGAAGAAAGTATATATAACAGAGGAAACAAACTTTTTACACAATTAGACTTTCGACCCGTGCGATGCATGGGTCTATTAAAGAACATAAAAGAACTTAATAGATATACAATATAGAGATTAAAATCGTCATAATATGCCTTTCAAGAGCATTTTTAAAAATAAATTAAATTTTTATATTATTAACTTTTCTACACAAAGTTCTTCAATTGAAATAATACATGATGAATTAACTCAACAAAACTTTATCATAGATAAGAAGTTTTAGTATATAAACCTGGTGCAAAGGATAGAATTTCTGATGAATAAGAAGTCTAGGGAAGTGACCTATCCATATATAGTATACATTCTTAATGCCAAAATGCTCATATTTCATGGCATATTTTCAATTGACATCTTCTCCATACTCACTGCATGTCAGAAAATAACTTTAGTTTTTTTTTTTTTGCTAAACAAACATTTAATTGATGATTAAAGGTGATTTATAATGTAAATAATGTTCAAATACTAACCTAAGTATACTGGTGAGTATAATACAAATATCCTGTTAGTTCCCGAAGTTAAGAGTTTCATTGTTGGCATTCCTCTCAAGCTTGGCAAATGAAAAAACTCATCAATTTGCTCAATCTGATAAATCAACATTTTTGGGTTTTGTTTTCAATAAAATCATACCTAATGTGAATGAATAAAAAAATTATCTTCTATTGCTTGATAAATAACTGAACAGGGGACATCCTTAAATGAAATGTATGGTGGTGAGACTAGAGTATACCCTATGAAAGCCAAGACTTCTACAACAAATGCAGTGGAGATTTACAATGATATTGAGACATATGAAAGTAAAGTAGAGCTAGCATAGCCAACGTAGCTAAACTTTTTTTAAATTAGCATTGTATTTTATTTTATTATAAGTTATTTAAATAAAAAATTCTACTGATTAGTCTCCAAATGAAATTGAGCAATATTCAATTTTAAAATTACCTTGCAGAACTTGAGAAGCATTTAGGGAGACTATAAGAAGCACTTGAGAAAATTACTACAACATAGGAGGTGAAATCGAACCAAAATGAGATAAATGGAAAGCTTTCATAATGTTTCAACAGAAGCCCTTAAATTACAAAATTTGAACAGAAATAACAGCAGCATGAAGAGAAGACGTCCATGTGTTTATATTTTCAACATAAACATAAATAACACCTATAACTCCAACATGAATGAAAGGAAAACAAAATAGAGAGAACAATTACATGGGAAAGAGAGGAGATTTACCTTTAACATGTGGCAGTTTTCCTTTCAATATTAACACATGGCTTGTCCCTGCCAAACAAAAAAAAAACATAAGCGTAATAGAAATCATGGACCGTCGAAGAGTGGAAAATTTGTTGATTTATAGAGAAGCATGAAGAAATGTAGAAGGGAAACCATTATTAGTGCATGTTAAGGGAAAAAACCATAAAAAGAAAACCAATAGTTTATTTATAACGTGTGGATCAATTTGAATGGAATGGAAGTTTTTTTTACCTTCTTTTTTTGAGGGGACAAATGAATGAAAGGGTTATGGGTACCTTTTAGTGGGATAGTGGGATAAGAGAGTCACATTTTTTTATTGAGTAATGATATTTTGACATCCATTTGATGACAACTTTATTGACAACCTTGTTTTTCTCACTTCTTATTGGTCAAAAACTATGAAGAGAGAAAAAGGAAGAGAGAGGATAACAACATCATGTGAGTATGAGAGAGAAAGTTGTCCAAAAGTTGTCAAAAAATAGTTGTCAAAATATCATTTCTCTTTATTATTAGAGTAGTTGGTTAAGAGTTTTTTATAAAAATAACTGATTCAATCCAATAGTGGTCGTGGCATGTACGTGCATAAGTTTTTTACCTGCGAACATGTACTTCATGCTTAGTGACAAAGATTACCGATGGGGTGAAATTAATTCACCAAAAACTTGTGTGGCTTAGTGGTAAATACTCTAAAGGGTGATCATTTGCAACCTGGTTCAACTCCTTGCAAGTAATTTTTTTCATAAAGATTTTTAAAGCTAATCAAAAATGTCGGGATTAGAGTTAATCAGCACTGTTTAACATTTATATATATAAAGATTAGCACGACAGCAAAACGGCTTAGGCGTTACAATTTTACATTCGATTCACTACACCCAGTTTATATTAATATTTTTTTTTTAAAAAAAAAGTAAGAAACTGGAACAGTGGGAGTTAATGTTAATGTACTGTCTTTCTTCAAAAAAAAAAAAAAGTACCGTCTACTAGCCCCAATGGAGGTTATGGTGGACTAATCCATAAGCACGATGCAAATTTTATTCTTGGTTTATTTATTGAGAAATTCTTAGGTCACTCAACACGTCATTCTTACACCCATCCAATTAAAACATAACACTTAGTCAAAATAATAGTGAAAATAAATAAAATCAGATATTTTCTTCTCTCCTCTCCCCAATTTTCTTAAACCGATTAACCCCCCCCCCCCCCCCCCCCCCCCAATTTTTTCTTGAGAAATCATGCAAATTAATTTTCCTTTCATTTCCACACAAGGAAATGTTCCCAACTTTTGGTAGATAACATATTGTGTGGACACGTGTTGTAAATCATTCCAACAAACTTTTAACATTTTAGTTTGGGTTTATTTATTTCTCATTTTTTTTTTACTTAAATTTATATATATTCAATTTGTGAAACCATAGTCCACTTTACATTTCAATATTCTCTATTGAGTAAGAAATTCAACAATTACACATAGGGGATGGGATTTTGCCATTGTTGGAGAGAGAAATTAAAACAAAAGGAAATCATGGCCAAATAGAGAGTCAGTTAGCGCTGCCGTTTCCACTTATTAATTATGCTACTAAATTAAATTATTTTTTTAAGTTCAATAACATGTGTCTTTTTAATTGGATGAGTGTAAGAATGGCGTGTTAGGTAAGTAAGAATGAATTCACACAAGAATTTCTCTTATTTAATTAGCAGTGTGGGGATATTAGATGTCCTACATGCTAGCACTGTGGGGATATCAGATGTCCTACATGCTAAGACTCAAGCTTTAATGATGGGTGTAAAGTTGTGTTGAGGTGGGCGATAGAAAGCGCATGTGTTACTCTAACTCTCTTCATGTGGTACAATTAGTGATGGAAGATACTTTAATGTTCCATCATCGTGAAAATCTCTTGGAACTCATCAATAGCTATGTTGCTACGGATTGGCTTATTTCTATTCATCGTAAGATACAGACCAAATGAAAGCCAACTCTCCTAAACACAAAGAAAATACCGAACAAGTAAAAGTTGCAAAAGTGAACAACCTTCAATTTTTTTGGATAATCCATAACAATAACAACATAATCACACATTAACTTAGCAAAAGTGACATAACAACTTGTAGATCAGCCAATCATTCATACTGATAGATATCCTGAGATTAATCAAATAATTAAAAGACTTGCTTGTGTTCAATTGGAATGTTAGGTGAACAAAACAACTCATTTTCTCTTGTATGGATCTATTTTTTTTATTTACTTGAAGTCATAATTATGATTATGATTTTTCATTATTAGTTTTCTTTGTTTGATGTATGAAATGAAATGACTAGTTGTGGAGTAGGATGCCCATGTTAGTATGATGTTGTATTCCACTCACCAATTTTGTAACTTTTTTTCTTTTCGCCTAGAAAGTTACTAATTACTAGTAATAGTTATTGATTGGTAAGTCTACCGTCCACTTTGAACCATCTCTCCTAGTTACAACAAAACATCACTGTCAAAATTTGAAGTAATTTATTGGGATTGATTATAATCTCACACCAACATTAAAAAGACACTCACGTCAAAAGTGATCGTTCTTAATACAACTTGTTAGTTCTTGGGATTGATTATAATCTCACTTCAAAAGTGATCGTTCTTAGTTGGACAAGTTGTATATATACATGATTCATTTGAATAAAGCTTAATCTCTTTTCTGTAGCTTAATCTCTTTTTTGTTAATTCCATCTCTTTCTCATATATTTAAACTGTAAACCTTTCTTCTCAAATTTCACATAGAATATCTTCTTGGGATTGATTATAATCTCTTTCCATTTGTTGGTTTACTAGTCGAGATACCCGTGCTACAGCACGGGTAGCGCGGCTTCGCCGCGCTGTATGGTCGCGGCTCTGCCGCGTGTCGCGTATCGGCTGCGCTTGGCATAATATTTTTTTTTTGGTCCATGGTGAAAATATGTAAAGTATTTAAAGCATAATAATGTATATATTAATCGGTAGTAATGAAAAATTGTAAAATAATTAAATTTTAATATGAACAAATATATATTAAATTTTAGTATTGACGATATTAAAATAGCTAATAAATAAAAATAATCATAGTTTTTATTTACTAATATGTTTTAGTGTGAAAAATACTAATAAGCATCCCGTGAAAAATCATAATTAATGTATTATATAATATTGTTATCGTAAAATATATTTCATAAATAAGCATATGCTAACATATTCCCATAAAAAAAATACAGTGAGATATATTTTTGTTCATATATATATTTTATCAATATATATAGTTCTCATTAGATTTCATAAATAAGAATATACTAATATATTCCGGTAAAACAAACATATACTCATATATATTTTTATTAATATATAGTTCATACACCCACATATACTATTTTTTTTGAAAGATTAAAAATACTAATTAAAAATGATAACTCGTTATAGTTACTAAAATGGGTCCCGTGTTACAATTGTACACTCCAACGGGTTTTTTATTGATACATTTAAAAACAACGGAAAAAAATTGAAGTATGATTAATCATAGTATATTATAATATTTTTCGACACTAAGTATTGATGATATGAAAAAAGCTAATAAATAAAAATAATCATAGATTTTATTTACTAATATGTTTGAGTGTGAAAAATATTAATATGCGTCCCGTGAAAAAAAAAATTAACGTATTATATAATAGTGTTATCGTAAAATACAAAATCATATTCTGCAATAACAACAACACTTGTTAGTTTCCTTAAAAAAAAAAACTTGTTAGTAAAACCGAATTGAAAATTAATAGAGAAAATGGAGTTGTAAATAAAGAGAGAAAATGAAAAAATGAAGAAAGTTGGTAAGAAAAAAATAAGAGAGGAGAGTGAGATTGAGAAAGAAAAGTTTATTATTAAAAAATAAAGATGAGAGAAAAGTTTGTTATTAAATAAACAAAGATGAGAGAGAAAAAATTATTATTATAAATAAAGAAAGATGAGTGAGAAAAGTTTATTATTAAATAAAGAAATGTGAGAAAGTGGGATGAGAGAGAAAAATTTATTATTAAATAAAGAAAGAGAAAGTGGGTTTGATAGTATTTGACAAAAATAATCCTAAAGAAAAAGTTTGAGGTATGAGTAGTTAAGTAATTTTGGTAGTATTTGACAAAAATAACCCTGAAGAAAAAGTTTGAGGTATGTATAGGTAAGTAATTTTGGTAGTATTGTGTTTTTATATAACATCAATGCTATTTGTCCCGAGGGGTTTTATCCCGAGCACATCACGATATATCAATTAACCAATACAATTGCTTCATGGCCACAAAACAAGTGGGGGCATGGGTGTAATTTAAGGCAGAAATTTACTGAATTTACTTAAATAAGCGCTCGGGAAATTGTCCTGAGGTTCCAATTCGCGATAACAAGCATATTCCTTTATATAATGAGAGTGGATGGATTTCTTTGTGTGTTACCTGTTAGGGTTGATTCACATGGTTTGACCACGATATCACACTCCTTAATTTGTGGCCGTTAGTAAGCAGTATAACTCGTGCAGGTTTCTTTTCTTAGTTCATAAACGTGTCAGAATGATAAAATCATCATTTGAACTACTTTGTCACTGTTCGTGTGTAGTATAAATCTTTGCTGAGGTTTCTTACTTTTGCACTATATAAGTTAGTCGGTACACAGATTGCCAATATATGCTACTAGTCTCCATTTTCCGTTCACAACGACTAGTGTTTGTAATTAAAGACAAGGAAAACACTATTAGATAACTGTCCGAGATATTAATCATGACACTAAGTCTATATGTAACTAGCTAGTATATAAGAAAGCCTAATCCCATTTTAGAAGCACAAATTAGAATAAGATCATTGTTTCTTCTCTATTATCAGGAAAGTCATTTCTTGATTCTCTTCAATGATATTCATGGAAGCTAAGTTATAGACACATGATTAAGGAAAACAAATATCTCATGAACTTGGAAGCAACTGCATATGAATGTAAATTTATCCCCAGAAATGGGCATAATATTACTCCATTTAGGACCACACAGGTGAAAAAAGTTTCTTTGCAAGTACAATGGGAGAAAATCGCCTTGATAGAATTTTAAGAAAGGGGATAGAGATCATGCCCCCTCCTTAAGGGCTACCATTTGGCCGGTCCTGAAATTTTGTGTCATGAACCAACTAAAACGATAATGCCCTGACTCTCTCTCAATATTATTATTAACAAAAAAATTGTCTATGCATAATGGTGGAGCTTGCAAAAAATATCGGGTGAGGTTCGAAAGTGAAGATAAAAATCTAAAGTTGCAAATTTATAATTATATAAAAGAATTAATAAGGATACATGTACAACCAATCAAAATATAGATAGATATATCACTGCAGAAGATAAAATAAGTCTAAAAAAACATTTCCAATAAACAACACTAAATAACATACCAATTATTTATCTCAAAACTAAGTGTTATTCCATAAGCTACTAATTTATACTTTTTGTTGATATGGAAAAACCTAAAAATTAAACAACTTAAATTCTACTAAGAAAACAACCAGTACAATATTTAATGTTGTTGTGCAATTTTTTAATTAATGTTGTAAGTTGATACACAATTTCCATGAATCAAATTCAAGGAGAATCTTTTCATAAACCTATCAAACCGTGGTGAATGCATGCTTTATTAATTAAATAAAAAACATTATTATATAATTACCTTTTAAATTAAAAAAAAAATAATTTTAAATATTAGATAAATCACACACAATTGATTTTCTCATTTTCATGAAATGGACACGACTTTGGAGTAGTGTATTACAATCACAAACTACATGCACAAACTACTAACATATTTTGAAAAGAGTACATATTTGTTCCATTCCGCATGTATTAAACATGACTTATGAAATCATATATTTCAATCACAAACAATAACACCAAGTACATGCAAGAACCAACAATATATCTTTTAAAAATGCATATTTTCCACATTATTCATGTATTAAATAAGTCTTTTTGAATCACTCATGTCGTGTGCGAATAAATATTGTATAAGTTATAAATAAATAGAGATTATCAACTTTAACTCTTATTACATTTATGTAATATGTTTCTATTTTCTGTCCAAAAACTGAATTAATTTTCTATAAATAATTGCATAATATTTAGTAACGTTCTATTATTTTATGAAAAAAATATAAATTATATCATTACCACTTTGAAATTAAACGGGAAATATCAACACAGTTAATTATTTATTTGTCCTATAAACTTGTTTTCATATATTCTTTTATATTTATTTTTCCTCTTTTCCAACACTGCGTAAAATAAAAAACACTTTTACGAACACACAAGCACAAAAATTTGTTACCTGCTAATTATTTGACATATAGTATTAAAAACAACTATTGCACATTTAAATACTTATAATATATGTATACATTATTAAACAAATTTTTTTGTCCTTTATCACTGTGCTCTGGACGATCGTCCATCCCGATCGTGCTCAAGGCCACCACTAGCTACATTTATGAGTATTTTACTTTAAAAAAACAAATATAATTTATAATAAAATAAGACACCAAATTACTTTTATTTTTAAAAGTTGTATATTGAAATTTATCATGAAAATAATATTGAATATATATTTTCTGTTGAAAGATTCTCGGTTGAGACCGTAAGAATGTGCGATGATGAGGGCAGAAAAGAAAATCTTCATGCATGATAGAAAACGAGGACGATAGAAGTTTTAAAGAGTTGGAACGTGGAAATCTCTAAAGAGGACCATGCGCATAAAAAAAATATACAATATTTCCCAAAAAAAAAATACAATATTTATAAATATATGGACAATAGGAAGCATTTTTAACCTTCATCAATTAATTATCAATGATATATATTATATAATAATTTAAAATAAACAAATATATTATATTCTTTTAAAAGAAAACAAATATATAATATAAAAAAATATTACCATGTGCATGGCTCAGAAACCCACTCTAGTAACATAACAAAATGATTGGTTTATTATCACATAATAATAACACGCGTTGTACAATGAATTATAAATTAATAAAATGTCGAAGCTTTACAACTTAATCAAATACATTTACAGTTTTTTTAGCTGACTTTTTTCTTTTCAAAATTACTCTTAACTTTCAATACAAATAACATATATAACAAATAGATAAGAAAACATCATTTTGCTAAAAAAAACAAAATATAGATAAGAGTAAATTCAAATATAAAAAAAAATGAAACAAACAATTTAAGAAAACATCACGATCAATAATGTAACAAACTGTTCACGAAAACATCACATAACTAAGAAATTAGCTTACGTGTGTTTCTGTTACTATATAATAATTCTTTCAAAAAATTGTTTTTCATGAAACTGACTGTCAATCCAAACATACGATAAATTGACGCTACATACAATATAATGTTTTATCTTGGTTTTCGGGGGTCAAACATTGATTACGTTTGAACCTTTTTAACCGGTGATATCTTATTTTTTCTTGGGAAGGGAAAAAGTAAGCAAAACCCTTGAGAATCGAGGTCCGGGAGTTGTTTTCGCTACGGGAAGGTGTTAGGCACCCATAACGACTATAGTATCCTATAGGAACCGTCTTTACTTTCTACGCGCGCGCTTTATTTTTAAATGCTATTTGAAAAGTGATATTTACACCTAAGAGTTTACTAAGTCAAGAATTGGAGGGAGAAGAATGTGTTTGAATTTTTATTTTATTTGAATTGAAGGAATTTTGTCCTTGCCTACGTACCCGTTTAAGGGATCAAATCCACCGTAGTTCTCTTCAAAAAATGTTTTTGTTTTTGTTGGTTGATTTTAAGTTTGAAAATTGGAGTTTTGAAGAATGGAGATTGAGAGGCCTTAAAGGCATGAGATTGAAGAAAAAAGTGAGGTTTGATTAGTCATTTTTGGAAAAAAGTCAAGTATGATTAATTTCCATTGAAATTTGATTAAGAAAATGAAAAGAGAAAATCAATGGGATTTTGGATCCCAAGGTTTATTAAGAAAATGGTTTGAGTGATATTGTTCATATTTTTCGGAAAATTGATTTTTCTAAGTGTAAATCCTAAGCATTCATCTAAACATGCATATTCTAAGCATACATCTAAAGTGAGGTGTGTGCATGTGTCGGTGCTTGTGTCGGTGTACATTATTAGAGTCCATAGTCCATATTACATCCTTCACCTACATACACACTACTTCCTTGTGAGAACTTAATCCCACACAAATGAATTAAAAGCAAAAGAAATGTAAAGAGATGGGATGAGAAAGTGTGATAGAGAGTATGCTTATGATGTATGAAACATGAAACACAAGAAAAAGGTTAGTAGCACATGATAATATGGAGAAAAATAAGGCAAGAAAAATACTATAATAAGAGCATGGAATCTAACACAAAATAAACCAAAACAAACGCAAAATATGACTAAAAATTCACTCATGGAATACAAGCATCACATAGCTCATAACTCTCATAGTCTCATGCATTCTTTTAAAGGTTTATACTCAGTTCTTAAAATGAGAGTTAAAGCCACATGATGAACCCTACATTTTCAAGTGAACTTAGCCACATTTGCACTATTCATTTAGACATAACTTGCAAAGCAAGTAACTAATCAAGATTCACACTCATGCTGCCAAATTATATGCAAATAGTGGCTAAAAATCCCAAGAATCACATAACATGAACCTCAAACAATTTATCAAGAATTTGAAAAGGGATTAGACAATTTTTTTTTGTAAAATTTTTCACACAAAATCAAGAAATAAAGCAAGAAAATGTACTAAAATTTTTTTATTAAGATTTTCAGTAAACAAATGCATAGAAACATCACAAAAATAAAAAGGAATATACATGAAAAAAATTTAGAATTTTTTAGGGACTTTTAAATGCACAACTTCACAAATTTTAATAAAAAAAAGTATGCAATTAGCAAGAAATTCCACATATATTTTTCTCAGGTTTTAACACACAAGAATATCACAAAAATGTCAAGAAAAATATCAAGAACATGTGGAAAATTTTATGGAATTTTTTCAAGGCTTTTTGAACATATAGGGGTGCAAACAGCAGGAACCAGTGTCAAAATAGCAAGAAAATAAAGAAAAAACGAAATCCAGTACAACAATAGGCCCAAACCCACACAAACATGGATCTTGGGTTCCCAATTAGCTCAGGGACCGTTGGATTGATCCAAACGGTGTAACCCTAGATCGAACGGTCAGCCACATGGTTCAAGGGCGAACCAGACTGGTTCAGGTGAACCGGTCTTGTTCACTCCCTCTATAAGACCTAAGAGGCCGGTCCAAGCCTCATTTGTTCCTTTCATTTCTCTCTCTAACTCTCAGATTCTCTCGTCTTCTCTCATCTTCTCTCAGAGGCTTATGGTTTTTACTTCGATCTACTCATCTCCTAACCCTAATCATGAATCTAACACTGATTTTCACAGATAACACCTGAATCAACATAGATCTAGAGACTTCACTACGGTTTTGAAATTATTTTTTAGGTTTTCAATCTCTTCGAGTGAAACTCTCCGAAAGTCTGAAGATCTATGTTGATTCGTTCTTGTAACTTGTTTTTTTGGAAAAGGACGATGATATTTGAGTGTTACCTGACAATTTTATTGGAGATTTCAGATGAAGATCTTCGGAAAACTTGAGTCCTGATATGCTCTTGATGCTTCTGGTGAGTTCATAGCTTCAAAGATCGAAAATAAATCGATCTTTTCACTCTTCTTCTTCTTCGCGACTTTCGTGGAATCTCTGTGAATTCGTTGTTGTTTATGATGAGAATTGATGAAGATTGAGTGATTCAGTGATGATCTGCTATGAATTTGAGAATCTGGAAAAGTTAGGGTTTCGAGTTCTTGATGAACTTTGTTGTTTGATCTATCTTCTTCTCTTTTCTCGAAATTCCTTGTGATCGCGTCGAATTCGTCTTGATTATTGACGGATTCATGCTTGAATTGCAAGGAGCAAGTTCGATGATGATGATTACGCAAGTAATCACTGAGAGCTTGTTGAATCCGAAAATATTTTTGTTGAATTGCAAGCTTTTGATTTCGATTCTTGGAAACTTGTGTTGATTTTTGTGTATTTGGCAATGGATTTGTGAACTTGTGCTGGTTTTGGATGAATCTGGAAACGGTTAGGGTTTGAAGATTCTTCAAACCTTCATCGTGTTCTTGAGTTTTTTCTGATTTTGATCTGTTAATTTTGGAGAGAGAAATGGAACGATGTTTGTTGAGTTGGCACGTTGTGATTGCTGATCCTGACACATTGCAGTAAGTGCTCCTTTTATAGGGAGCCATGTGGCTTTTGACCCTATGAGTGGTTGACACTTGTGCTGGACTGAATTGTAAGCTTGGGGACCTTTCTGCAATTTCGAAAGTTTCAAGGACTGCCTTGCAAAAAAAAACTACCAAGGACTAATCTGCAATTTGTGGAAATTAGAGGACTGGACTGCAATTGACCCAAAAAAGGACTTAAAACGAAAATTGACCTAATATAAAACAAAAACTTAAAATAAAATGACACAAAGGGGCCAAAAATGCAATTTTAGAATTTTTTAGGACTAAAATGAAATTAAAATAAAATTGAATTAAAATTGGTAAAAAGGAAAATAACGTAAAGTGAAACGATTAAAATTTGACAAAACGGACTTAAACGAACCAACTACTTAAATGAGGTACTTTAAAGTAACCTCTCTCTGCCAAAATTTTGTGTGAAATGACCAAAATGCCCTTGGGGCTAAACTGACCTAAAACGACTCAGATGCAATTTTGAATGGATTTTTAACAGGGAATTGAAGCAAAAGCTTGTACAAACAAATTAAAAGACTCAGAGACAATTTTAAGAAATTAAACAGAGCTTTTAATACATGAAAAGACTAAAATACCCCTAGGGGCTAAACTGACTCAAAATGACTTCAAATGCAACCTGTAAAAGGGATTTTGACATATAATTGAAATAAGGACTTATTCAAACCAGTTGAAAAGACTCAAACAATTTTCAAAAATTAAAAAGAGCTTAAACACAGGAGATGACTAAAATACCCTTTCATATGAATTTTGCAAGTAATATTGAAATGAAATGCAGAGAAAGACGTAATTGATCAGAGACAGTTCAAATGACTTGAAATGCAAGAAAAGAAGAATTGAACAAGTATTTTTAGGTCCAAAATTAGGGTATAACAGCTGCCCCTATTTAAGTTTCTTTGTCCGGAGAGTCAAGAGACGAAGTCTTTGATTTGACGGGACGAAGATACTTAAATATTAACATTTGCACTGTTTTTGGACATAAAAATACGTTCTTAGATTTTCAAAAATTATGAATGCCATGCAATATTTTGATTATGAATGCAAGACAAACAACTGGAGTCTATGGAACATGTCATGTCACTGGGGATTCAGATAGACACTGACAGGGTAGACAAACTAGGGGATAGAGAATAGGGTACAAGCTGTTCTTTGGATCGAACTAGCCACCTGACCAAGGAATATAAAACAAGAGATAGGTGCAAGCTGTTCTTGGGATCGAACTTGGCACTTGACCGGAAACATAGACACATACAAGCTGCTCTTTGGATCGAACTTGACACTTGATTGAAGATATAAACAGATAGACAGGCACAAACTGTTCTTTGGATCGAACTCGATGTTTGGCTGGAGATATAGACAAAAGGGTAGATACAAACTGTTCTTTGGATCGAACTCGCCGCTGGATCATCACCACATCATGTGGGTAGGTGCAAACTGTTCTTTGGATCGAACTTGTCGTTTGACTGACAACAAAGCATAAGCTGGGTACAAACTGTTCTTTGGATCGAACTTGTTGTTTGTCCGGAAATGTAGGTATATAAGCAGGCACAAGCTGTTCTTTGGGTCGAACTAGCCACTTGACCAATAACAAGATACAAATTGGAAGTTTGATTTGGAAAGATACAAATTGAGAGTAAGTTGATATTGATTTGACTTTGAAGGTAGACATGACCATTTTGTTGGCCCAGAAACAAACTGAGAGTTGATTAATATTGACAAAGACATTGAATTGAAGGTTGACATTGAAAGAGGCATTGAAAATTGAAATTGATCAGAGACACAGACATAGACATTGAATTGGAGAGTTGAAATTGAACTGAATTGGAGATTGAAATTGAGTTGAATTGGAGATTGAAATTGAATTGAATTGGAAATTGAAATTGAATTGAGTTAAATTGACATTGAAATTGGATTGAAGGTTGAAATTGAACTGAATTTGACAGTTGAAATTGAAATTGTGATTGGATTGAAATTGGAGATTGAGTTTGACAATTGAAATTTGACTTGAGTTGAATTGGAAATTGAATGTTGAGTCAATATTGAAAGTGGAGATTGAACTGAATTGAAAGTGGAAACTGAGTTGGGTTGAAAATTGAAATTGGAAATGCAATATGTATGTATGGTATAACAAGATTATTGAATGTATGAGCACATAAAATGCATGATTATGCATGTATGAATGCTTGAAATGCATGATTGGTTTGTAGTTTGACAGAGAAGTTTCACAGAGATAGACAAAACATTGGAAGATTGGGCACGTAGTGGCTCGTGCTGCAACATATTCACATAGATATCCTCTTTGGAGAGACTGTCGTTGAGAGACGTATCAAAACCATGGCTGAGGGCAATATAAACTTGTAGAGAAGGGATCCTTGGAAGATTCTTGGATACAGGTCGCAGTTGCTAGGCGTGTCAGTGCTGGGTGAACATTGGATACTTGCATCTGTGGTCAATGCTTTTCAATATTTCATTCTTCCATTCTTTCATTTTCAGTCCCATTTTTGCCTGAACCGCCCTTTCGGGTTTTTGATTCACCGGGGAATAAAATTCTTTTCATTGCCCCATTTTTGCCTGAATTGCCTTCATAGGTTGTCAATCAGCGGGGTGCTCATTTTTGCCTAAGCCGCCCTTTCGGGTTTTCGACTTAGCGAGCCTTTCATTTTCGTTTTTTGATCTTTCATTCTGTTTTTCATTCTTGCCATTGACCACAGATCATCCTAGGGAGTAACCTGCTCGTAACATGTATTGAAATAGACATTGACACTCATTCATTTATGCATGTTTCATTGAAATGTACCCTATTGCTCAGGTTTGTTTCCAAAATAGACAGGAAAAGATGTTTCAATTTTCAAAAATGTTTGTTTCAGACATTGACATTATCAAATAGAAAGGAAGTGTTTTGTATATAGCATTGAAAGTAGAAGGAAAAATAGAGTTTCAAACAATAGCACAGGCTCAAATTGATGTAGAGGAGTGAAAGTTAGCCAAAGGCATGACTTCTCGGATTTACAAAGCTTGGAAAATGGTAATTTTATTGGTTGGTGGTACATTGAACACGATGACCGCTACATTTCATAGAAATTTTGAATTCACAAGTACAGAAGCCTCTGATGAAGATGATCATTGACAGTTGTAGATGCCCCAAGGGGTGATGGTGATTTGCCAGATATAGTTACTTGTCTTTTATCAACCTCATTTTTGCATGAACCGCCCTTTCGGGTTTTCGACTCATCGAGGCGCTCATTCTTGCCTGAGTTGCGTACAATCTCAGCGAGCTTTTCATATTCATTTTTTTTTGTCCCTAACTTTTGCCTGGATCGCCCTTTCGGGTTTTCGATCCACCGGGAAGCGCATTTTTGCCTCGGCCGCCCTTTCGGGTTTTCGACCTACCACGCTGTTCTTTTCTTTTTAGACAAAGTATTTCTTGACTATATCGGCATTAACAGGATTTGGGAGTTCAACACCATCCATGTGTGTAAGAATCAAAGCACCACCAGAGAAAGCCTTCTTGACAACATAAGGACCTTCATAGTTAGGTGTCCACTTGCCCCTTGGGTCGGGTTGCTGACTTATCCTTCTTTTCAATACAAGCTCGCCTTCCTGGAATGCTCGAGGTCGGACTTTCTTGTCAAAAGCATTCTTCATTCACACTTGATACAACGGTCCATGAGCCATAACATCCATACGTTTCTCTTCAATCAGATTCAATTGATCGTACCGACTTTGACACCATTCAGCCTCAGTTAATTTTGCTTCCATGATCACTCGAAGGGATGGAATCTCCACTTCCAGAGGGAGAACTGCTTCCATGCCATACACAAGAGAGAAAGGAGTTGCCCCGGTTGAGCTACGCACTGTAGTACGGTAACCGTGCAAGGCAAAAGGTAGCATTTCATGCCAGTCTTTGTAAGTAGTGACCATCTTCTGAACAATCTTCTTGATGTTCTTGTTAGCGGCCTCAACTGCACCATTCATCTGAGGTCTATAAGGAGAAGAGTTGTGATGTTCAATTTTGAATTCCTCACATAAAGCTTGCATCATGCTATTGTTCAGATTGGAACCATTGTCAGTGATGATTTTGTTGGGAACACCATATCGACAGATGATGTTATTCTTGATAAATTTCACTACCACTTGCTTGGTCACATTTGCATAGGAAGCAGCTTCAACCCACTTGGTGAAGTAGTCAATTGCCACTAGAATGAAACGATGTCCGTTGGAAGCTTTTGGTTCAATTCTTCCGATCATGTCAATGCCCCACAAAGAGAAAGGCCATGGGGAAGATATAACGTTGAGAGCGTGTGGAGGCACATGAATCTTATCAGCATAGATTTGACATTTGTGGCATCTCTTAGCATGTTTGTGGCAATCACGCTCCATAGTTATCCAGTAATAGCCAGCTCTTAGCAGTTTCCTTGACATGGTGTGACCTGAAGCATGGGTTCCAAAGGTACCGTCATGTACATCATGCATCAACTTCTCAGCTTCTTGTTTATCAACACATCTCAACAAGACCATGTCATAGTTCCTCTTGTATAGGATTTCTCCGTCCAGAAGGAATTTACTAGCCCATCATCTCAAAGTCTTTTTATCCCTGTTGGAAGCACCAGGTGGATATTCGTGGTTCTGCAAGAATTGTTTGATGTTGTAATACCAAGGCTTTTTATCATTCACATCTTCATCAGCTTGATCTGGCATATTTTCAATAGTAAACACATGAGCGGGTCTATCAAGACGCTGCACTTTGATCACGGGCACATCATTCCAGTGATTGATACGAAACATGGAAGACAAAGTAGCAAGAGCATCAGCCATTTGATTTTCATCCCGAGGGATGTGGTGCAGTTCAACCTTTGTAAAGTAAGTCAACAGACGTCTGGCATAGTCACGGTAAGGGATCAACTTCTCATGATGAGTCTCCCATTCACCCTTTATCTGATTAATAACAAGTGCAGAATCTCCATAGATGTCAAGGTGCTTAATTCTCAAATCAATAGCTTCTTCAATGCCCAAGATGCATGCTTCATATTCAGCTATGTTGTTCGTGCATTCAAAAGTTATTCGTGCGGTGAAAGGAATATGGTGCCCTTGTGGGGTTACAATGATGGCCCCAATTCCTTTACCATAAGCATTAACAGCACCATCAAACACTAATCCCCACTTGCTATTGGGATCTGGCCCTTCATTGATCAGTGGCTCTTCACAGTCTTTTGCTTTCAGATACATAATCTCTTCATCAGGGAAATCAAACTTAATTGGCTGGTAATCATCAAGAGGCTGACAAGCAAGATGCTCAGCAAGGACACTTCCTTTGATTGCTTTATGAGCTTTGTACACAATATCATATTCAGACAACAACATTTGCCAACGTGCAATCTTTCTCGTAACAGTAGGCTTCTCAAAGATGTACTTGATTGGATCCATTCGGGATATCAACCAAGTTGTATGATTCACCATATAATGACGCAGGCGTTTGGCAGCCCAAGCTAAAGCACAACAAGTCTTTTCAAGCATTGTATACCGAGTCTCACAGTCGGTGAACTTCTTGCTCAGATAGTAGATAGCATGCTCTTTCTTACCAGTCTCATCTTGTTGACCGAGAACACAACCCACTGAATCATCTAACACCGACAGATACATAATCAAAGGCCTTCCTTCCACTGGTGGGACAAGGATAGGTGGTTCCAACAAGTATTCTTTGATGCTATCAAAAGCTTCCTGACATTCATCATTCCATACAACAGGCTGATTCTTCTTGAGCAATTTGAAAATTGGACCACAAGTAGTAGTCATGTGAGATATGAATCTTGAAATGTAATTCAGACGTCCGAGGAAACCTCTGACTTGCTTTTCAGTTTGAGGGGCCGGCATCTCTCTGATGGCTCGGACTTTGTCAGGATCAACTTCAATGCCTCTTTGGCTGACAATGAAGCCTAGCAATTTTCCCGATCTTACACCGAATGTACACTTGTTAGGATTCAAATGCAGCTTGTACTTTCTCAATCTTTCAAACATCTTTTTCAAATACACAACATGCTGCTCCTCATCACTTGACTTCACAATCATATCATCAACATATACTTCAATCTCTTTGTGAATCATATCATGAAATAGAGTGGTCATACCCCTTTGATAGGTAGCACCAACATTTATCAAGCCAAACGGCATCACTTTATAACAGAATGTTCCCCACGGAGTGATGAAGGACATCTTTTCTCTATCTTCAGGTGACATTCGTATCTGGTTATAGCCGGAGAAACCATCCATAAAGGAGAACACTTTAGACTGAGCAGTACTGTCAACAAGCACATCAATATGAGGCAATGGGAAGTTATCTTTTGGACTGGCTTTGTTCAAATCTCTGTAATCAACACACATTCGAACTTTCCCATCTTTCTTTGGTACTGGTACAATGTTGGCAATCCACTCTGGATATTCAGCTGTCAAGACGAAACCCGCATCAATTTGCTTCTGCACTTCAGCCTTGATCTTAAGAGCCATGTCTGGACGAGACCTTCGCAATTTCTGTTTGACAGGAGGACATTCAGGTCTTGTCGGTATTCGATGTTCCACAATCTTGGGATCTAGACCCGGCATATCTTCGTAGGACCATGCAAAGACATCTGGATAATCATGGAGAAGCTGAGTAATCTTCCTTTTCACTTCTGGCTCAAGTGCAGCACCAATCTTGATCTCTCGCTTGTTCTCTTCAGTACCTAGGTTGATAAGCTCAATCTCTTCCTGGTGAGGCTGAATGACTCTTCTTTCTTGCTCAAGCAGTCGAGTGATCTCATATGGTATCTCTTCATTATCTTCCTCATCTTCCGCTTCGTATACAGGGAATTCAAAATTTGGAGGAACCATAGGGTCACTGTGTTCAACGGGTTTATTATGGTTCAATCTGCATAATATGATTGGGATGATTTTAGAAAGAAGTTTTTCATGCAGATTTTTGAAATTAATAAGAAAATACAGATGTTTTGGTTTTTTCTGGCATTACCATTATTTCCAAGAAAAAGGCACTAAAACGTAAAAAAAAAAAAAACAAAGAGTCGCGGAAAAGACGACAACTTTTATTGATAACGGCAATGCCGAAACAAACATGCCCTTACAATGATATCACTTTCGCCTTGGGCAGAGCGAAAGGATTGTTATTTTGAAAACAAAGAAAAACATGAGCAACAAGACACATTACATGGAAGCATGCATGACTAAAGGAACATCAATGGCCTCCCAATTTCTCACAGTGCCTCCTGGTACAACGAATGTAGGCACATAACTACCCTCAACAGCATCTTTAGCAATAGCATTGATAAATCCAGCACTGTAGAAAGTTCTTGTTGAAACGCCTGAGGTCGGGGAGAATCCAAGGCCCTCTTTACACTTGTTTTCCAAAATCTGAATCACTTTGCCCCAGCCAGCAGCCTGACCTTCTTGAACAGCCTTCTGGGCGTCTTTCAATGAAGCCATACTGACACTAGCTCTTCGGGGTTCTGCACCCTCAACAGTTAAACCTTGAAATGACGTCCCTTCAGCGGACCCTGCTTCGACGCAAGAGAAAGATGACACTTGGCTAACCAGATATGCTTCTTCACCATGTACAGTGACAATCTTACCATTCCTCACAAACTTGAGTTTTTGGTGTAGAGTAGAAGTGACTGCCCCAGCATCGTGAATCCACGGTCTTCCGAGGAGACAACTGCAAGAAGCATTGATGTCCATGACCTGGAAAGTGATCTGGAATGTCTCAGGACCAATGGTAATTGGTAAATCTACCTCCCCAAGAACATCTTTGCGGGATCCGTCAAAAGCTTTAACCAGATAGCTACTTCCCCTTAGAGAAATTCCATGATGGCTCAACTGTCTTAGCGTAGAATCAGGCATTACATTCAAGGATGATCCAGTGTCCACCAGCACATTGGATATCATGTCCGACTTACAGTGCACCGATATATGCAGAGCCAAGTTATGGTGCTTTCCTGCCTCGGGGAGTTCATCATCACCAAATCCCAAGTTGTTGCAGGCAGTAATGTTACCCACTATTCCGTCGAACTGATCCACAGAGACTTCATGATCAACATAGGCCTGTTCCAGTACCTTCATTAACACTTTCCTGTGAGCTTCTGAGCTCAGGAGCAGAGATAAGATGGAGATTTTTGATGGAGTTTGCAGCAGCTGGTCAACAATCTTATAATCGCTCTTTTTGATAAGCCTCAGAACTTCGTCCAGATTAGACTTTTCAATAGATTGGCCTGATGGGCCGGGGTTCTTGTCAACAGAAGGCGCAACTGGTGGAGTTATTGTAGCAACAGGTGTAACCACCTTCTTTTGGAACAAAGGTGGAAAGACTTTTCCGCTTCTCAGAGCTGTAATTTCTCCTGCAACATTATCAACCGTAGCTGGGGATACCAGAGGCACCTCCACTCCATTCTCAATCATGGTTGCATTGTACTTGTAAGGGATTGCTTTTGTAGAAGCGCAAGGTACGGGACCAGGTAGTCTGATCACTAAGGGTTCAACATTCCTCGTCTGGGATACACCTTCAATCGGAGAATCATGAAACACTGGCACAATCACACAAACATCACTGGCAATCAAGTATTTGTCATCCATCAGGCTCTGTATATCATCTTGCACCACACAACAACCCATAGGATTTTGAAGACATTCTGAACAAGAAGCATGATCGTGATTGAACAAAGAAGCCTGGCAAAGTTTGACATGTAGCGGTACCAAGGGAGTAACAACATTGCGGACATCCAATGTGGGACCCTCTTGAGGAACAGGGATCCTTTCAAAAGCTTCAATCATGTTAACAGCAGCATGGTTTGGAAGTGGATTGTCAAGAACATGAGGAACGCTATTTTCAAAAGTCAACCGTCCTTTTTCTATCAGGTCTTTCACAATATATTTCAGAGCATAGCAGCCTTCAACATCGTGGCCTTGAGCGCCCTGATGGAATTCACATGTGAGATCATGTCGAAACCTAGGAGGCAAAGGATTAGGCGGAGGCTTGCCTGGTCTAGTGACGCAGTGCCCCTTAGCAAGTAAAGTTGGGAGCAGCTCAGCATACCGCATAGGTATTGGTGGAAAATAAGTCTTGGGCCGAGGACCCTGTTGCTGCTGCTGCTGTTGTTGAGCGGGAGGCTGGTGTTGCACTTGCTGGACAATGGCATTAACGGGCACTGGTGGTTGACCCGGTGGCAGAGGATATTGCTGATAGAATGGCAGGAAGAAGGGATGTTGAGAGTACTGCAGGTATTGATAGGGCAAAGGTAATTGAGTAGCAGTTGTAGATGGGTTACCAGATACCATCCCTACTTCGGATTCTTTCCTCTTATGGTGGCCATTACCGTACTTCTTTGGTGCACTGGCTGAAGAGTCACCCTTTTCGAGAATAATGATACCCTCTCTGACAGCCTCTTCTAGACGAGTTCCCATGGTAACCATGTCGGAGAAGTTGTTTGGAGCAGAGACTATCATTCTTTCCTTATATTTCTTCTTCAGAGTCTTTAGGAATGTCTGCGTTAATTCTTCCTCATCGAGTCGAGGAGAAACACGGGCAGCTGCCCCTCTCCATCTCTGGGCATACTCACGGAAGGTTTCATCCGATTTCTGAGACAAGGACTTAAGAGAGTCCCTATTTGGCTTCAGACGGGTATTGAACTCATAATGACTTTCAAAAGCAGCAGCAAGTTCCTCAAAAGTATGGATATTGTCTTTGCTCAAACCAGTGTACCAATCTGCCGCATCTTCTGCTAGGCTGTCCTGGAAGCAGTGTATCATCAGTGCATCATTATCTGCATAATTGGCCATCTTTCGGACGTACCGAATGACATGACTATGTGGACAGGAAGATCCGTTGTATTTGTCAAAATCTGGCACCTTAAACTTCTTAGGAACCTCAAATCGGGATACCAAGCATAGATCAATGGGATTGAGAGGCCTTAAAGGCATGAGATTGAAGAAAAAAGTGAGGTTTGATTAGTCATTTTTGGAAAAAAGTCAAGTATGATTAATTTCCATTGAAATTTGATTAAGAAAATGAAAAGAGAAAATCAATGGGATTTTGGATCCCAAGGTTTATTAAGAAAATGGTTTGAGTGATATTGTTCATATTTTTTGGAAAATTGATTTTTCTAAGTGTAAATCCTAAGCATTCATCTAAACATGCATATTCTAAGCATACATCTAAAGTGAGATGTGTGCATGTGTCGGTGCTTGTGTCGGTGTACATTATTAGAGTCCATAGTCCATATTACATCCTTCACCTACATACACACTACTTCCTTGTGAGAACTTAATCCCACACAAATGAATTAAAAGCAAAAGAAATGTAAAGAGATGGGATGAGAAACTGTGATAGAGAGTATGCTTATGATGTATGAAACATGAAACACAAGAAAAAGGTTAGTAGCACATGATAATATGGAGAAAAATAAGGCAAGAAAAATACTATAATAAGAGCATGGAATCTAACACAAAATAAACCAAAACAAACGCAAAATATGACTAAAAATTCACTCATGGAATACAAGCATCACATAGCTCATAACTCTCATAGTCTCATGCATTCTTTTAAAGGTTTATACTCAGTTCTTAAAATGAGATTTAAAGCCACATGATGAACCCTACATTTTCAAGTGAACTTAGCCACATTTGCACTATTCATTTAGACATAACTTGCAAAGCAAGTAACTAATCAAGATTCACACTCATGCTGCCAAATTATATGCAAATAGTGGCTAAAAATCCCAAGAATCACATAACATGAACCTCAAACAATTTATCAAGAATTTGAAAAGGGATTAGACAATTTTTTTTTTGTAAAATTTTTCACACAAAATCAAGAAATAAAGCAAGAAAATGTACTAATATTTTTTTATTAAGATTTTCAGTAAACAAATGCATAGAAACATCACAAAAATAACAAGGAATATACATGAAAAATTTTTAGAATTTTTTAGGGACTTTTAAATGCACAACTTCACAAATTTTAATAAAAAAAAGTAGACAATTAGCAAGAAATTCCACATATATTTTTCTCAGGTTTTAACACACAAGAATATCACAAAAATGTCAAGAAAAATATCAAGAACATGTGGAAAATTTTATGGAATTTTTTCAAGGCTTTTTGAACATATAGGGGTGCAAACAGCAGGAACCAGTGTCAAAATAGCAAGAAAATAAAGAAAAAACGAAATCCAGTACAACAATAGGCCCAAACCCACACAAACATGGATCTTGGGTTCCCAGGGAGCTCAGGGACCGTTGGATTGATCCAAATGGTGTAACCCTAGATCGAACGGTCAGCCACATGGTTCAAGGGCGAACCAGACTGGTTCAGGTGAACCGGTCTGGTTCACTCCCTCTATAAAACCTAAGAGGCCGGTCCAAGCCTCATTTGTTCCTTTCATTTCTCTCTCTAACTCTCAGATTCTCTCGTCTTCTCTCATCTTCTCTCAGAGGCTTATGGTTTTTACTTCGATCTACTCATCTCCTAACCCTAATCATGAATCTAACACTGATTTTCACAGATAACACCTGAATCAACATAGATCTAGAGACTTCGCTACGGTTTTGAAATTATTTTTTAGGTTTTCAATCCCTTCGAGTGAAACTCTCCGAAAGTCTGAAGATCTATGTTGATTCGTTCTTTTAACTTGTTTTTTGGAAAAGGACGATGATATTTGAGTGTTACCTGACAATTTTATTGGAGATTTCTGATGAAGATCTTCGGAAAACTTGAGTCCTGATATGCTCTTGATGCTTCTGGTGAGTTCGTAGCTTCAAAGATCGAAAATAAATCGATCTTTTCACTCTTTTTCTTCTTCGCGACTTTCGTGGAATTTCTGTGAATTCGTTGTTGTTTATGATGAGAATTGATGAAGATTGAGTGATTCAGTGATGATCTGCTATGAATTTGAGAATCTGGAAAAGTTAGGGTTTCGAGTTCTTGATGAACTTTGCTGTTTGATCTATCTTCTTCTCTTTTCTCGAAATTCCTTGTGATCGCGTCGAATTCGTCTTGATTATTGACGGATTTACGCTTGAATTGCAAGGAGCAAGTTCGATGATGATGATTACGCAAGTAATCACTGAGAGCTTGTTGAATCCGAAAATATTTTTGTTGAATTGCAAGCTTTTGATTTCGATTCTTGGAAACTTGTGTTGATTTTTGTGTATTTGGCAATGGATTTGTGAACTTGTGCTGGTTTTGGATGAATCTGGAAACGGTTAGGGTTTGAAGATTCTTCAAACCTTCATCGTGTTCTTGAGTTTTTTTTTCTGATTTTGATCTGTTAATTTTGGAGAGAGAAATGGAACGGTGTTTGTTGAGTTGGCACGTTGTGATTGCTGATCCTGACACATTGCAGTAAGTGCTCCTTTTATAGGGAGCCATGTGGCTTTTGAGCCTATGAGTGGCTGACACGTGTGCTGGACTGAATTGTAAGCTTGGGGACCTTTCTGCAATTTCGAAAGTTTCAAGGACTGCCCTGCAAAAAAAAACTACCAAGGACTAATCTGCAATTTGTGGAAATTAGAGGACTGGACTGCAATTGACCCAAAAAAGGACTTAAAACGAAAATTGACCTAATATAAAACAAAAACTTAAAATAAAATGACACAAAGGGGCCAAAAATGCAATTTTAGAATTTTTTAGGACTAAAATGAAATTAAAATAAAATTGAATTAAAATTGGTAAAAAGGAAAATAACGTAAAGTGAAACGATTAAAATTTGACAAAACGGACTAAAACGAACCAACTACTTAAATGAGGTACTTTAAAGTAACCTCTATCTGCCAAAATTTTGTGTGAAATGACCAAAATGCCCTTGGGGCTAAACTGACCTAAAACGACTCAAATGCAATTTTGAATGGATTTTTAACAGGGAATTGAAGCAAAAGCTTATACAAACAAATTAAAAGACTCAGAGACAATTTTAAGAAATTAAACAGAGCTTTTAATACATGAAAAGACTAAAATGCCCCTAGGGGCTAAACTGACTCAAAATGACTTCAAATGCAACCTGTAAAAGGGATTTTGACATATAATTGAAATAAGGACTTATTCAAACCAGTTGAAAAGACTCAAACAATTTTCAAAAATTAAAAAGAGCTTAAACACAGGAGATGACTAAAATACCCTTTCATATGAATTTTGCAAGTAATATTGAAATGAAATGCAGAGAAAGACGTAATTGATCAGAGACAGTTCAAATGACTTGAAATGCAAGAAAAGAAGAATTGAACAAGTATTTTTAGGTCCAAAATTAGGGTATAACATATATCACCTTCATTTGGTTCACCCATATATCCCAGTTTTTCCCATCAAGAACCGGTAAATGTGCAAAGATATTACCATTAGCATGCTTGGTTAATTATCTCTTATTCTTGGATCGTTTTGCTCAACTCTGATACCAATTTGTTGGTGAACAAATTGATCTATGTGAAATTTGAGAAGAAAGGTTAACAATTTGAATATCTGAGAAAGAGATGGAATTAACAGAAAAGAGATTCAGCTACAGAAAAGAGATTAAGTTTTATTCACATGAATCATGTATATATACAACTTGTCTTCTATTACTTGCGGCACAAGTAAAGCCTTAAGTCTTAACTAACTACCTAGAAACTAGTAGACGTAGTTACAAGTAGTTTCTAACTAATTAACTAGAACATAACCAAAAACAAAACATATATAAGAGTTTGCAACTATATTTCAACACAACGCTCTCAACTTCAATTTAGTTATGGATGCAGTTTAGTCAATCAGGCGAGTCGAAATGCGATGAGTGGGAGAACAATGACATCCTCCACCACAACCGTATTCACAATTTCTCATTCTTGCAATATCTTCTTGTAATTCAATTTCTCAAATTCTATCAAGTTTTATGGTTTCAACTTTTCCTTCATCAATAATGTAATGACTTTATCATTTATTATTTTGTTTAGCGAGAGATGGAGTAATGGTTGTTCAGTTTGGGTTTTTAAAAGCAAAAGGTTACACGCCAAGCTGCTCAAGTTGTTTGTACATATTTGGATTCTAATGTTTCTCTCTTTGAAAGGTAGCTTATCCTTTGTTGAATAAACTTGATAAGAATCTTAGTGATGAGAATCTGAAACTTGTTAGATGCTTGAAGATGGACTATAATCGTTTGATTGCATTTGTTAATAAGGTGTGATTCTTCTCAAGATCCTTTGTTATATGTTATTTGCAGTCTAAACAAAAATGTTTGTCACTTTGTCTTTGTATAAGTGAAGCACTATGTTATCTTTGAAGCACTCTGTAATTAACTGCCCACTTATGCAGATGCTACATTCAAATGAACGTCTATTAAATAACAATAAATAATGGCTCGACTATATTTGACAATGAAGGTGATGGAAAATCAGAAACTTGAGGATGACATAGAGGAGTTGGAGATCTTGCTTGAAATTTTTTTTATCAAGTTGAAAGGAATTCATATGAAGACGTTGTCTGTAAATGTTCGTATAACAAGATTTTTGTCAAATCGTGTTACATAAATGTTATTAATATTTCTATTTATTAAAGAATTTACTTCTCTGTTATCGCTTTGCTGATTACACTTTTCTTTTTCTTGGTTGTCATGTTCAAGCTGAGAGAGGATGTCGATGACAATCAACATTGTGCGTGCTGGATGACCAACATTCTACGCAAGAATATTAATAATGACACAGTTTTTCACATCGCTGTTAGTATCTGCATAGCTGGATTCATATTATTGTATATGGTTGCCATTGCCTGGTTGAAGCACAAGCACTTGTTAGACTAAGCTGTCCTGCAACTTTTTTCTTGTGTGGACAAATTAAAGGTTGTAGTGAAATATGAGTTAATTTGTGCAAGTTGTTTTCTATTCACAAATACAACAATGTTTTTTCTGGTTTAATTTGAAACTTGTATATCATTTATTTTCTATCAACTATGCAACATGGGATCTTCCATTTCAAGAGATTGATTCATCAATTTTAGATTCCAAATTATGATCCGTCTACTTGCAATTGTGATAGCAATTGCGACCGCATATTTTACTTTGATACAAATATTATTATGTAACTGTAACTGCAATTTTATAGCTATCATCTGAGTGTCAATTACCTTTAATATTTGTTTCAGTTTCCATGTTTGTTTCACAGTTTTCCAAATGAGATACCTTCGGTTGGCGTTAGATCATTTGGGATAACACATTCAGGGTTAATTTGAGAGAACAATCTGTTATTATGGTGTTTTTCTATTGTGTTCTCTGTACTGGTTTCTTTCTGTGTACTGGTTTCTATCGTCGCCGTTAGTGTGCAGTGTAGGTTTCTTTTAACTCATACAATGTGTCAGAATGTCAAAATCATAATTTGATCAGCTTTGTCGCTGCTAGTGTGAAGTATAACTCTTGTCGAGGTTTTTGTATTTAATCATGAGAACATTATTGATGACACTTAGTCTTTATGTTACATAATTCTCGGAAAAGTCATTTCTTGATTGTATTCATAGATGAAAGTAACTTGTGAAATCACATTCTGTATTTCTAAATTGGTAATTTCCAAGTTATCTATGTGCCACATAGCATTATATGGTGACATTGAATTACTTTCTTTAACTACACCTTGTAAATTCTAACTGACTTTGAATTGTCACAGATTTGCATTGCAGGCTTCAATTGTAAGTTAAACATAGAGTCATTATTAACTCTCTCGATCCCATTCTTTATTATTTCTATTCTCTTTCTCTTTATGATATGTTTTCTCTTTTGATATCATGATGCCAAGTTAGGTTCAACATGGCAATTCTTAGCTCAGATATCGGCATCCAAGCATGCCCGACACAAAATGTTGATATCTCTTTCGGCTAGAATTGGAATTCTTGTTCATCGGAGTCTACTCCCTTCCACGAAACTCAACCTCCGTTGGGTTTTTGCTCATCAACTTAATGGTCAACTTCTCCTAGTATATGTTTTTTCATTTCACATTCAGAGATCAAACCTCAAATTAAATTATCCAGTTACACAAACATCTACCACTTATACACAAATCTCCAACTAAGACTAGAATAAAGCATTTCTTATTGGTTTGTGAGTATGTTATCATATAAAAGCTTTGATGATAAATTGTCAATGTTAATAATCAATCATGAATTACCTAACCACCTGCACTTGTTTCCACATTGCTTAATTTTATATGTAGCAGGTAGGTTGTACTAAATATTTAAAACCATAATAAATAGTTACTAATTATTATTCCAGGTTACTAATTACCTATGAAAACAAGCTGAAATGATTGATTTCCGTTGAAATCCAATTTCTTGGTCAGAATATCGATCCTTCATATTTTGCAAAAGGCTACATATGTACAAAATCTCAATGTTTTTAAAACAACAACATTACAATAGTATTATAAGATGAAAATTGCTTTTTTTGACTTCAATAAGATCCTAAAAATACATGGAAATTCCAGAATTGCCGCCAGCATTAGTTAACTACCGTTCAATCTTTCCAGCTGCAGTTAAGTACAACTGGCTCCTAGCTGCAGTTAACTACCGCTGGCTCATCTGCACTTAAGTTCGGTTCCTGGCAGAGCATCAATTGCGATTTTGCGTGTTTCGGTCAAAAAATAAAAAAAATTGAGACTTATTCGGAATGCTCCCGAACTTTGCACATCCTCTATATGTATTTTTATAGAGGTGTCTGCAAAGTTTCGTAGCATTCCGACTAAATCTCAATTTATTTTGATTTTTCGATCGAACCGTGCAAAATCGCAATTTTTTCCAAATGCAAGTCCGGAAAAGTGACCTAGAGGTTGAACGTTCTCACGATTTTTTTCACACATATTTAGGACTAAAAAAGAACATCTACCACAAAAAATATGAATTTTTCGACAAGGGACGGAATAAATATGAATTTTTAATGCGCCTAAAACTCAAGACACCAAAACGGCAAAACATCAACCTACAAATTGAATTTTGAGTTTTTTTTTTTTGCAGACACCTCTATAAAAATACTTATAGAGAGGATCTGCAAATTTACGTAGTATTTCGACTAAGCCTCAATTTATTATGAATTTTTTACCGAAATGCGTAAATTCTCAATATTTTTCAAACTGCACGTATGGAAAATTTATAGAGAGGTTGAATTTTTTCATAATTTTTGCACACATGTTAAGGACATAAAAGAAACATTTCCAACAAAAAATTAGAATTTTCCGACAACCAATGGATTAAATATCAGTTTTTAATGCGTCAAAAACTCAAGAAACCAAAACATCAAAACTTCGACCTAGAAATTGAATTTTGAGCGGGTTTTTTGCAGACAGCTCTATAAAAATACATATAGACAGCTCCAAAATCACTTTTCCGAAACAACTTATTCTTGAATTTTCATCTTAAACATCAATTTCTTCTCCAAAACTTGATTGCAACAACCTAACATGTGAGAACACAGTCAAGGGCACACATGTAATCAGCTTATGCTTAAACTTCCAGCTTACAACTTCTGCCACTTTCCAAAACAACTTATTTGCAACTTAAACAACAACTTAGGGCCTTTTGAAGATTTCAACCGCAACCCAACCTCTAGACCAACAATGCAAACATATCTAAACAGTTTTTAAGCCACTCATACAACAACTTAAGCATAAAATTCTTGATAATCACTTATGGCAGCTTTTGCAACAACTTACAACACTTTTACAACTTATCACTACTTTTGTTGTCTTAAATTTTTGTCCCAACCCTCAGCAAACATAAACATCATTAAACTTAAAAATCAACTTCTTAGAACAACTTATTTTTTGTTACCTTTTAAGCTCCAAGCAAAATCTCAAAATTATAAGCTCAAACTTCCAATTTTCATGTACCCAAGCCTTTGCCTTAAACCAATCTTCAAACTCTTGTTTCTAATCACCATTTAACACTCAAGCACTTCTAAATCACACATGCAACCCACTAAATAAGCTTAAAATTGCAAGAGCTTCACTTTTGATAACTTCCCATTACGATGAAATTGAGAGATAAAGCGCATAAAATCATCTAAGCTCTTTAAACCAATTGATTCTAGACTCCTGCCATTGAATGCAGGTGTTGAGCTTAGATAAAAAAAAAACACACACATTGCAACCCATTGGTATAATTCTCACATTCTCAAAATCTCCATGATTGATTTTTTGTTGGACTAAAAAAATAAGCTCCCGATTCAAGACTCCTACAATTGCACCCCTAGTTGTCCAGTCCAAGACTTCTTTAATCATATGTTAATTTTCGAACCCTATCTAAGGTCTTATTTTTCTCTTCCAATACATTCGCAGAAAGTTCCCTCTTTCCCTAAATAACTTCAACATAAGAAACATCAACCTCGTCCTCCACAACTTTATCACCAGCCACATGTTTCTTGCAATAAAAGATTTCATGCCTAAAACATTCTCGGCTAACCTTATTTTTTATCAAGGTATCAAAAGCAAAATAGTTTCTCATTTTTTATAAAATATCTAAACAGGAATCCCTAAATTATTCAATGTCAAAATCAATTTTCTTTAAATCTATAGCTAGCAGGCCTTTAACAGCTTTTCAATTGAAATTGATTTTAGATTTTGTTTAGATTAAGATTATGTTAAAACTATAACAAACATATACAATATTCTTTAAAGTGATTTAAAAAATAATAATTTTTTTCTTCACAAAACCTATGACAAACAACCTCATAAGAGTCCCTGTGAGCTTAGCTCAACTGTACTACTACAAAATACCCCCTTTAATAGCACTTATTTTGGCTCTTAATAGCGCTTCTCAAGCGCTAAGAAAGCCCCCGCTATAAAAGGTCAGGAGCCTATAATAGCGCTTTCCAAACGCTATTAAATAGCAACACGTCAATAGCGCTTTCAGAAAAGCGCTAATATAGCCTTATTCTAGTGCTATTAAAGTAGCTTTTCTAACAGTTGTTTCTTAGCACTTTCTGAGAAGCGCTATCGTAGCCTTTCTACTCAAATTGGGGTTTCTTAGCGTTTTAATAAAAGCCCTAATAAAGGTTGCGTATTTTTTTTTTTTTTTATAAATTTGTAACCAAAAATGCTATAATTAAACGCTATAATAAGATACTGAAATATGAATATAGCAAATTACATTCATGATAATCTCATTACAATCTTCAGAATTCATTCCATAAAAAGATAAAAGTACAAAATAAAGATGAAGATGAGGGGGGACATAAAACTAAAACCCTCCAAAAAGTACTAATTTGGGAAACCAGTCTTGTTCCTAGCAAATTCTGCCAAAATCTGAGAGGCAAATCATTGTACCAGCTCTATGGCTACCATTGCTACTATTAATTCTGCATTCAAAGCTGAACATTGACCAATATTGATAGTAAAGGCACCTAAAAAACCTGAGTCAGAATTTGTAAATAAGTCCCACAAATTCGAACCTACCGACGAACGATGACTCCAATGGAATTGACAAAACCTTGGCTTTCTTCCCCAATTAGTTGATCTCGAGCATTCTAACGAACCTGA
Organism: Medicago sativa; assembly: GCF_051527215.1. Lineage (NCBI taxonomy): Eukaryota > Viridiplantae > Streptophyta > Magnoliopsida > Fabales > Fabaceae > Medicago > Medicago sativa. The sequence continues at coordinate 54,469,692 of NC_140749.1, forward strand.
AGTAAGATTGCACGGTATACAAAATGTATTCAACAATGCATCAACAAATCCAAAAACTCTCCATAAGGGACATGACATAGTAAACAAATTCCATAAAGAATACATATTCTTTAACATCCCCCTCAATGTCAAATGTTTTATTCTTACAACTACTCACAGTAATAAGTAATCAATTTTGTCAATGCCAATTGTGAAAAGCTTAGTCACTCAAATGTAGGGGTGTAGCCAAGAATAATTAAACATCACGGGACCAACATATATTTAACCATATGTTTAAACTAGAAAAATTTAAAATAAGTCATTGCAACCAGAACTACTTTTAGTAGGCCGAGGCATGTTACAAAGGGTAATAAAGACTAAAATGCCATAAAAAGAACAAGTGATTTGTAAAGAACAAGTGATTTGTAAGAAATTGTTGATTAGTCATATTTATTACTAGGAACTTCATTGTTTTGACTAAGGCAGAATTGGGACTTGTATGACAGAGAGCAAAAGGTGTTCAAGGAGCACTGACAGTCTCACTAATAGATTGCATGTTACCTATTAATACTCATCTTCATTCTAGGTTTAGTGGGGGTCCCCAATATGTGTATCAATCTAGGCCAAAATATATAAGTACTTATAACCACAATCAATAATTTAACTACTTATAACCACACAACAAATTAATTCTATATTGTTCAATTTCAAGCACATAACCCACATGCCCAAATTTTATATCTCTACCATAATAAACACGACGGAGTGAACTAACCTGATTCACGAGAGACGAGGATAGTCTATGCAAATGCTCAGTAAATAATCGGTAGAAAAAATCAGAAGCTTTAGAAGAGAGTTCAAATCCAAAAGCTGGAAATCTTGTTCCTAAAATCAAAAATAAAAGTATAAATCAATTTCAAGTTTCGGTTATCAAAATATAGGTTAGCAATTGGAAATGAAAAAGAAAAAAGAAATTAAGACAACCATAAATTATTCCAAGAAACAAAAACACACTCTGTTTATAGTGATATTAACATGATCTCAAACATTGACAAACGATTAAATCAAATTTAAACATTCGCAAGGTAGTTAAAATTATATTCTATCTATAGTAACACTTCATATTAGATGTCTTAAAGCTATATATGCAAAGGCGGTCACCAAAACTACAGCACAAGCAGAACCCTGTACATGACATTAGAAGAAAAAAGGAGAAAGGCGAACCTATATATAGCCAAGTAATCAAACAATCAGTGTTAATGTATTCCAACTCTATTCCTTATATGTGGCCAATGTATTCCAACTAATAAGGCATGCATAAATTGTATTGATATTTAATAAATACTTCTCAGAAAAATAGAGAACCAAATTGACTAGAAAAATCTATATTTGATAACCTTTTTCAAAATTTCAAACAAATTCTCAAATGCTTTTTTTTGTTAGCCATACGTACATGTGTTCATTTTAAGGATTCTTTTTTTATATTTGTTTAGTTTATAATAACAACAATTTATATTATTAACAAAGAAAATATCAAAGAAATCCATTCAATTAGTTTTTCGTACATGTTTATTTGTCCATTCAATTGGTACTTAATAAAAACTAGCTTACAATTAGGAATGGCTTTTCTCAACTTCTAATTTATTACACTTCACAAAGAGATGGAAATGAATGACACTATAGGCAAATATTTCAGTGACATCATATCAGTCATTGTAGGCAATATAGTAGTTTGGTTTCTGATTTATCTTGATTCAAAACAGGTTAGTAATTTCGCTTTTATCCATGAGATATCGATTATAGTAGGAAAATATTTCAATAACATAATATCAGACACTATAGACAATATATTAGCTATGAAGCACAAACTCCGACACGAACACCTAACACGACACTGACACGGACACTTGGACACCGGTAATGTAAAAAACATAGGACACCGACACCGCTACATATGTATTAATTTATTTATAAAAGATTCAAATTGAGATTCAAAAAACATACATGTTCATCTAATTTGAGAAATTTATTTCATTAAAAAAATTCCAAAACAAAATAAGATGATATCTGTTGAAAAAGCTAAAAATGTTGTAAATGACTTTAATGTCTATAACCCCTCATTGATCTAACATTTCTCAACACATATTTAACTCTTGTATCTATGTTGTGTGGAAGCAAGAGAGACAAAAAAAAAATGTTCCAGACAAATGTTTGAGTTGTATGACACACCTCGTATGAGTGTTATATAGGTGTCGGACACCGGTGCAATGAGTGTCGAAGTAAATTGTATTTAGGACACTTGTCTGACACGTGTCGTACGAGTGTCATAGGAGTGTTAGACACTAACACGTGTCAAACACCGCGACACACCTAGTCCTAGAGGTGTTCATGCTTCATAGTTTAATATTAGTTTAAAAAGAAGAAACCAAAGCTGCTATAGCATAAGGCAGGGCAAAGGTACAAGTGTCATTTGATCTAACAGTTAATATGGAGTAAACTTGCATTCATATATAATCTAAATTACCATGGAACTCAGATTTATGAGACATGATGATAATATATGAAAATATTGTAGCAACAGAACATTCTAAAATCTCTAATTCTTCTTGTATAGGAAAACAATAAACCAACAATCTTTAAACACTAAATCCTAAAACAGAACATTCTAAAATCTCTAATTCTTCTTGTATAGGAAAACAATAAACCAACAATCTTTAAACACTAAATCCTAAAAACGCTAAAATTCAAGCATTTCTTTTAAAAGGATGGCCATCAAACTTCACATAATGAGAAAATAAAATACGAAAGAATAATATGCAATTAATCACACAGATCAGAGACTCACATACAACTGCAGCTTTCCTTTTTAATATTATTCTTGTAGAAGAGAACTCTATAAGGACCGGCAATTGTTACCCAAAACAAGTTAATAAGCCGAACCTTGTTCTTACTCACAAACCCAATTTAAATAAACCTACATCATTTGTTTGACTTTTCTCAACATGCTACAATAATTAGTATTTAGATGTGAAAAACTAAACCAACAACAGTGGTAACAAATAAAGTCTTCAAAAAAGAAAGGTGTATGAGACCCTTATTTTGGAGCAATTCTAACTAACCACTTACCGCTGAATCACCACCACTTGCCGCTGTCGTCGCCGTGCTTTCCAATTTGCCGCTGAAAACCTTAAATCTTAGGAAAAAGAACAAAAACGAAATTGAAAGTGAAGAACGATGGAGAACATGAGTGAGAAGATGAGAGAAAGCAGATCGGAAAAGAAAAGAAGTGGACCTACCTTCATGTCTTTATTCACAAGCTAACGAGTCATCGTCGTAGTTGAATCTCAGGGATCTGCGAAAGATGGGTTCAACAAGGGGACCGATGGAGAGAATAAGGTTGTTAGGGTTAAGTGATTTTGACAGGGAGAAGAAGAAGGATGAGTTTGAGGAGGAAGAAGAGAGAAGGGTTTCTGCGTGAAGATGTATAAGGTTTTTGGGTTTCTCAGATTTAGTTAGAGTACAATGACTAGTGAAGATGAGTGAGAAGAAGAGTGATTCTGAAAAGTTAATATGCACATGTTTTTTTTTTTTTTTTTTAATTTTCCAAAGTCCTGACACACCTACACAGCGTTCTACCAAAAGCGCTAAAAATTGGTGTAGATAACATAGCGTTTTATGAAAAGCGCTAATAAAGGGAGTAGGTTCCATAGCGTTTTACTTAAAGCGCTATTTAATCCCTTTGTGTGAGTTTTTTAATAGCATTTTTCCAAAAGCGCTATTAAATTTATGCTATTAAAACTCAAAATTGTAGTATGGTCAAGGACAATGCATAATATATGCAAGGTCCGTGGTTTATACCCCGGACACCATAAAAAAAAACCTCATAAGAACTTTATCCTTAAAAAAAACTTCATAAGAACTGTTTGTTACTGATTAAAATTAAATTACTTTTGACATTCAATAATTTGGAGATTTTTTTTAGAGATAACCTCTAAAAAATTATTTACCTCAATCTTTTGTTTGTTTTGAAAGAAATTTTTTGTTATGAATTTACCTCAATTTTAGGTAATTTGGTGGATATTAGTTTTAATAGTGCATCAATATTAGATAAAGGGTACGCACTTAGAAAAAGATAAAGTTGTTACAAATAAATAAGATAAATGAGGAGGGTAATTTTGGCAATCAAATAGGTTATCCAACTAAATTGAAAAGTTGTTTCTACTCACGCACTATAAATTGCTACACATAACGTAACACTCTTAAAAAAATAATACGTTTTTGTTTCTCATTGACTCGCCTTTTATCTTTTCACTTCCAAACACTTCTGGTTTTCAGCACCGTACGTTAACCGATTGCTTAGAATATGACAACCCAACCAAACTCGGATCTGCGACCGACGGTAGATGAAGTTCAGCCATGGCTGTCGGTCGATAGTACTGGAGATTCACATGTGTTTAAGGCCGGAGAGCATGACATCATGAGACGTACTGGCCTCACCTTACGTGACCTTAGAAAAATCTTAGACCCCATCTTTTCTTCCCCTTGTGCTTATTCCACTATTCTCGGACGAGAAAGAGCCATCATCGTCAACTTGGAACACATCCAAGCCATAATCACTGCCGATGAAGTTCTCCTCAAAGACCCTTCTTTTGTTCAGGAACTTCAAGAAAGGGTTCGTAACCACGACTCAACCACCACTCCGTTTGAATTCGCAGTGCTTGAGGCATGTCTTGAAGCGGCTTGCAGCGGGTTGGAGAAGGAAGCAAAGATGCTAGAGCAAGAGGCACATACTCCATCTCTAGATGAACTCAAATCAAAGACCAGCACTGAACTACTGAACAATTTGGAAGGTCTTTATAAACTTATGAGCCGATTGGTTGACATAACCGACCGTGTTCAAATAGTGAAAGAGGGTTTGGGATATTTTCTTTTTGATGAATCAAATATGGCTACCTACTCCACTGCCAACGACAAGTTCGTCGTTAAGGAGCTGAAGATGCTCTTGGAAGCATACTACTTTCAGATTCTCAGTACTCTCAACAAACTCTCCAAGGTACCTTTCTAGTTCCTTTTTCCTGTGCTATTAGCAGCTACATAATAGTTACAATTTTGTGTCTTCTGTTTGAGGAGCAATGAAGTTTATACAAATGTTATTGATGTTCTATATAATATAGTTATTATCATCTATCATAGCTTAACATAATCTAATTTATTAAATAATTGATATCTCTGTTGCTGACTTTCTTTTTTGTTGGTTGTCATGATCAAGCTGAGGAATTATGTTGATGACACCGAGGACAACATCAACATTGTGCTGAAAAACATACCGGACTATCACCTACAATTTACAGCCACATTGTCGACAATAGCTGCTATATTGATTGCCTATATATTTTTTGCTACATTATAATGCCTTGGATGGAGCTAGGGAATTTATATGCACTATTGGTGGCTGCATTGTCGACATTTTAGTTTTTTTTTGTTTTTTAAAGGCTTTCAGTTCTTGTTATTTACACAAACATTTCATTCCAAGATTCACTATTTTCTTAAATGCATATTAACTTCTTTACGATATTTTATTATGGTGTTTGCCTACTTTTTTACATATTTAAGTGGTTCATATATGGCACTTGCATATCGTTTGTTTTCTATCAGCAATGCGAACATGTGGTTAGTATAAAATAATTTTAGAGAGGTGTTATATGTCGCAAAGAAACTTCCTCGCGAATTTTATGAACTCTGTTTTTCTATTTTTAATTTCTTACCAAAAAATATTTTGAAAAATAGAACTGCTAGTGCCTAGTATGTATCTATCACGCAACCTCTTGTTATAGATTCGCATACTCTAGCTGCATGTATTAAAGATCCTTGGTGTGTATCTGCCAAAAAATACCACAGTTCATGAAAACTTGGATCCAATGTTTTGATTTCCATCATCATTAGAATTGAGGAAACTTGTGGTATTATATATTTAAACTTCTTTAGAATAATAAAATAAGTGATAAAATCACGTGATTGCCCGTCTTTCCTCTTTTTTTATTGCGCTAACGCTTGAAAATTATGAACGGTGTTTTTTTATTGCGCTAACAATTGAATCAATTTCGATGTAAAAACATGTATTAGTGAGAAAGGATCTTGCATTTTTATCTTTTTAATATTTTGTAGGGAAAATATTTTTTTCGTGTTTTGTTGAATATCGTGATAAATGTTTCTTCCATAAGTTTTTTTATATTATCGATAAGTGAAACATATTTATTAATTTTTTATTAGAATTTATTTTTATTAAAAATATTTTTTTTTATATTCAGAGCTTGTTTGTTATAGATTTTATAATAAAAATTCACTTTTTTATAAAAAAAAATAATCACTTTTAAGAGCATTGCATCTCCTTGTTACATCTTTTTAAAAAAAATAAGAATTTTAAAAAAAAAAATCTAAAACCAACTTCAAAAGAGAAGTTGTTAGGAGTACCTTCTCACAAAATATATATTTTTTTTAGAGGAGAGAGAAAATAAGGGTTAAAAGATTGAACTAATTTTTTTACAAAAAAAAAAATCTCTTTTATATAGTTATTTTTTGTCAAGTAGCCTAGTGGCTAGAGCTTACACAATTTAATTGTGGAGAAGTGGAGTGTCCGATGTTCGAACTCTGATCCCGACATATAATATACAATATCCATAACAATTGAGCAGAGTTCACGGGGATCTTTTATATAATTGTATCCAAACAAATAATTTTTTTTTCAAAAGTGATTTTTATTTTGATTTTTTTAAAAAATTTCTTTAAAATATTGTATATCAAGTGTAACAAAAAATATTGTTTATTTGTAAACCTTTAAAAGTCTCTTGTCTATGTGCTTGAACAATTGGAAGTCTCTTGGAAGTATCCAATTTTCATGTACCCAAGCCTTTGCCTTAAACAAATCTTCAAACTCTAGTTTCAAATCACCATTTAACACACAAGCAGTTCCAAATCACACATGCAATCACCAAATAAGCTTAAAATTGGCAGAGCTTCACTTTTGATAACTTCCCATTACGATGAAATTGAGAGATTAAGCGCATAAAATCATCTAAGCTCTTTAAACCAATTGATTCAAAACTCCTGCCATTGAATGCAGGTGTTGAGCTTAGATAAATAAAAAATAAAAAATTGCAACCCATTGGTATAACTCTCACATTCTCAAAACCTGCATGATTGATTTTTTGTTGGACAAAGAATATGCTCATGATTCAAGACTCTTACAATTGCACCCCTAGTTGCCTAGTCCAAGACTTCTTTGATCATATGTGAATTTTCGAACCCTATCTAAGGTCTTATTTTTTTCTTCCAATACATTCGCAGAAGGTTTCCTCTTTCCCAAAATAAAATCAACATAAGAAACATCAACCTCGTCCTCCACAACTTTATTACCAGCCACATGTTTCTTGCAATAAAAGATTTCAAGCCTAAACATTCTCGCCTAACCTCATTTTTTATCAAGGTAAACAAAAGCAAAATAGTTTCTCATTTTTTTTATAAAATATCTAAACAAGAATCCCTAAATTATTCAATGTCAAAATCAAAATCAATTTTCTTTAAATCTATAGCTAGCAGGCCTTTAACAGCTTTTCAATTGAAACTGATTTTAGATTTTGTTTTGATTAAGATTATGTTAAAACTATAACAAACATATACAATATTCTTCTAACCAAAAAAAAAAACATATACAATATACTTTAAAGTGATTTAAAAAGTAATAATTTCTTTCTTCACAAAACCTATGACAAACAACCTCATAAGAACTTTCTTCTCTCAAAAAAAAAAAACCTCATAAGAACTTTCCATCAAAAAAAAAAACCTCATAAGAACTTTATCCTTAAAAAAAACTTCATACGACCTGTTTGTTATTGATTAAAATTAATGTACTTTTGACACTCAATAATTTGGAGATATTTTTTTAGAGATAACCTCTAAAAAATTATTGACCTCAATCTTTTGTTTGTTTTGAAAGAAATTTTTTGTTATGAATTTACCTCAATTTTAGGTAATTCGGTGGATATTAGTTTTAATAGTGCATCAATATTAGATAAAGGGTACGCACTTAAAAAAAGATAAAAGTTGTTACAAATAAATAAGATAAATGAGAAGGGTAATTTTGGCAATCAAATAGGTTATCCAACCAAATTGAAAAGTTGTTCCTACTCACTCACTATAAATTGCTAAACATAACGTAACACTCTTAAAAAATAATACGTTTTTGTTTCTCATTGACTCGCCTTTTATCTTTTCACTTCCAAACACTTCTGGTTTTCAGCACCATACGTTAACCGATTGCTTAGAATATGACAGCCCAACCAAACTCGGATCTGCGACCGACGGTAGATGAAGTTCAGCCATGGCTGTCGGTCGATAGTACTGGAGATGCACATGTGTTTAAGGCCGGTGAGCTTGACATCATGAGACGTACTGGCCTCACCTTATGTGACCTTAGAAAAATCTTAGACCCCCTCTTTTCTTCCCCTTGTGCTTATTCCACTATTCTCGGACGAGAAAGAGCCATCATCGTCAACTTGGAACACATCCAAGCCATAATCACTGCCGATGAAGTTCTCCTCAAAGACCCTTCTTTTGCTCAGGAACTTCAAGAAAGTGTTCGTAACCACGACTCAACCACCACTCCATTTGAATTTGCAGTGCTTGAGGCATGTCTTGAAGCGGCTTGCAGCGGGTTGGAGAAGGAAGCAAAGATGCTAGAGCAAGAGGCACATACTCCTTCTCTAGATGAACTCAAATTGAAGACCAGCACTGAACTACTTAACAATTTGGAAGGTCTTTATAAACTTATGAGCCGATTGGTTGACATAACCGACCATGTTCAAATAGTGAAAGAGGGTTTGGGATATTTTCTTTTTGATGAATCAAATATGGCTACCTACTCCACTGCCAACGACAAGTTCGTCGTTAAGGAGCTGAAGATGCTCTTGGAAGCATACTACTTTCAGATTCTCAGTACGCTCAACAAACTCTCCAAGGTACCTTTCTAGTTCCTTTTTCCCTGTGCTATTAGCAGCTACAAATAGTTACAATTTTGTGTCTTCTGTTTGAGGAGCAATGAAGTTTATACAAATGTTATTGATGTTCTATATAATATGGTTATTATCATCTATCATAGCTTAACATAATCTAATTTATTAAATAATTGACATCTCTGTTGCTGACTTTCTTTTTTGTTGGTTGTCATGATCAAGCTGAGGAATTATGTTGATGACACCGAGGACAACATCAACATTGTGCTGAAAAACATACCGGAATATCGCCTACAATTTACAGCCACATTGTCGACAATAGCTGCTATTTTGATTGCCTATATATTTTTTGCCACATTATAATGCCTTGGATGGAGCGAGAGAATTTATATGCACTATTGGTGGCTGCATTGTTGGGGCCATATACTCTTGTTTGTGGTTGCCGATGATGGTCTTCTTTCGACATTGGTTTTTTCTATGCAACACTTTCCTTCAATTTTAGTTTTTTCTTTTTTTTTTAAAGGCTTCCAATTCTTGTTATTTACATAAACATTTTATTCCGAGATACGCTATTTTCTTAAACGCATATTAAGTTCTTTTTGATATTTTGTTATGGTCTTCTCTTCGCATACTTTTTCACATATTGAAGTGGTTGATATATGGAACTTGCATATCGTTTGTTTTCTATCAGCAATGCGAACATGTGGTTAGTATAAAATAATTTTAGAGATGTGTTATATGTCGCAAAGACACTTCCTCGCGAATTTCATGAGCTCTGTTTTTCTATTTTTAATTCCTTACCTAAAAATATTTTGAAAAATAGAACTTCTAGTGCCTAGTATGTATCTATCACGCAACCTCTTGTTATAGATTCGCACACTCTAGCTGCATGTATTAAAGATCCTTAGTGTGTATCTGCCAAAAAATACCACTGTTCATGAAAACTTGGATCCAATGTATTGATTTCTATCATCATTAGAATTGAGGAAATTGATTATGGAACCTTGTGGTGTTACTCTTGGATTAATGGTGGATACCTAGATATCTACGTTCAACCGGCATTCAATTCTTATATTGGGTCCAAAAAATTTCTCACCAGTAGACATATTTGCAGCTAAATAATGCTTTCAAAAATGTCAAACAAGAGGTATGAATTATGAAATGTGAAAACACACACAGCCCTAATCTATTCTTTACAAAATTTTAGTTAATGAAATTAGGAATGTCTAACCAAATGGTAAGAGATCTTAGCTAAGGAGCCATGTCTAACCAGAAAACTAGCATCATGTCTCCTGAATATACCTCCACAGGAAGATGTAGCAGTAGCAGAAGCTCCATCGGATTTAATTGATGTAATTTCTTCTGAGGGATACACTAGAGATGATACTGCTGATGGCAGACTTCAAATAAATAATCTTGTAATTAAATATCCTCTCATTACTTCCAAACCATATGAGAATCCAAAAGGCTTGTCACACAGGGTCCATGTATCAAGAACATTATTATGAAGTAGAAGAAATGTGTATTATTCATTCTGTAATCAGTGTTACAAGGATATATATATATATATATAGCTAATTGTAGGAACACATTAACTATCATAGAGTAGCTATAGCATATAAGAACTAATCACTAAGCTAAACTTGTTTGCTTGCTCTCCAAGTTATCTTCTTCACACTTGTTGTGTAATAGCCCCCCACAAGATGGAGGTTGATAGATATCTATCAAGCCCAGCTTGGATAACAAAATACCAAAGGGTTGGGGAAGAAGAGGCTTAGTGAAGAAGTCTGCCAACTGATCTTGAGATGAGACAGGAAGAAGTTTCAAAATGCTAGCATGAAGCTTTTCTCTCACTATGTGACAGTCAATATCCAAATGCTTGGTTCTCTAATGGAAAACTGAATTAGAAGCTATGTGAAGAGCACTTTGGCTCATCGACACTTAAGTTCGGTTCCTGGCAGAGCATCAATTGTGATTTTGCGAGTTTCGGTCGAAAAATAAAAAAAATCGAGACTTATTCGGAATGCTACTGAATTTTGCACATCCTCTATAAGTATTTTTATAGAGGTGTCTGCAAAGTTTTGTAGCATTCCGACTAAATCTCGATTTATTTTGATTTTTCGACCGAACTGTGCAAAATCGCAATATTTTCCAAATGCGAGTCCGGAAAAGTGACCTAGAGGTTGAAGGTTCTCACAATTTTTTCACTCGCAATTAGGACAAAAAAAGAACATCTCCCACAAAAAATTTGAATTTTTCAACAAGGGATGGATTAAATATGAATTTTTAATGCGCCTAAAACTCAAGACAGCAAAACATCAACCTATAAATTGAATTTTGAGTTTTTTTTGTTTTTGTTTTTGCAGACACCTCTATAAAAATACTTATAGAGGATCTGCAAATTTACGTAGTATTTCGACTAAGACTCAATTTATTATGAATATTTTACCGAAATGCGTAAAATCTCAATATTTTTTCAACTGCTCGTCTGGAAAAGTTATAGAGAGGTTGAATTTTTTCATAATTTTTGCACACATGTTAAGGACATAATAAAAACATTTCCAACAAAAAATTAGAATTTTCCGACAACCGATGGATTAAATATGTATTTTTAATGCGTCAAAAACTCAAGAAACCAAAACATCAAAACATCAACCAAGAAATTTGAATTTTGAGCGATTTTTTTGCAGACAGTTCTTAAAAAATACCATAATCACTTTTTCAAAACAACTTATTCTTGAATTTTCATCTTAAACATCAATTTCTTCTCCAAAACTTGATTACAACAACCTAACATGTGAGAACTGAGTCAAGGGCACACTTATAATCAGCTTATGCTTAAACTTCCAGCCTACAACTTCTGCCACTTTCCAAAACAACTTATTTGCAGCTTAAACAACAGCTTAGGGCCTTTTAAAGATTTCAACCGCAACCCAACCTCAAGACCAACAATGCAAACATATCTAAATAGTTTTTAAGCCACTCATACGACAACTTAAGCATAAAATTCCTGATAATCACTTATGGCAGCTTTTGCAACAGCTTACAACACTTTTACAACTTATCACTACTTTTGTTGTCTTAAATTCGTGTCCCAACCCTCAGCAAACATAAACATCATTAAACTTAAAAATCAACTTCTTAGAACACCTTATATGCTCAAACTTCCAATTTTCATGTACCCAAACCTTTGCCTTAAACTAATATTCAAGCTCTAGTTTTTAATCACCATATATAACACACAAGCAGTTCCAAATCACACATGCAACCCTCCAAATAGGCTTAAAATTGGCAGAGCTTCACTTTTGATAACTTCCCATTATGATGAAATTGAGAGATTTAACGCATAAAATCATCTAACCTCTTTAAACCAATTGATTCTAGACTCCTGCCATTGAATGCAGGTGTTGAAGCTTAGATAAAAAAAATAATTAAATTGCAACCCATTGGTATAACTCTCACATTCTCAAAACCTGCATGATTGATTTTCGGTTGGACTAAAAGAATATGCTCACGATTCAAGACTCTTACAATTTGCACCCCTAGTTGCACAGTCCAAGACTTCTTTAATCATATGTGAATTTTCGAACCCTATCTAAGGTCTTATTTTTCTCTTCCAATACATTCGCAGAAGGTTTCCTCTATCCCAAAATAACATCAACATAAGAAACATCAACCTAGTCCTCCACAACTTTATCACCAGCCACATGTTTCTTCCAATAAAAGATTTCAAGCCTTAAACATTCTCGCCTAACCTCATTTTTTATCAAGGTAAACAAAAGCAAAATAGTTTCTCATTTTTTTTTTTTTGAAGAAAAAATAGTTTCTCATTTTTTATAAAATATCTAAATAAGAATCCCTAAATTATTCAATGTCAAAATCAATTTTCTTTAAATCTATAGCTAGCAGGCCTTTAGCAGCTTTTCAATTGAAACTGATTATAGATTTTGTTTAGATTAAGATTATGTTAAAACTATAACAAACCTATACAATATTCTTTAAAGTGATTTAAAAATTAATAATTTTTTTTCTTCACCAAACCTATGACAAACAACCTCATAAGAGCTTTATCCTTAAAAGAAACTTCATAAGAACTGTTTTTCATAAGAACTGTTTGTTACTGATTACAATTAAAGTACTTTTGACATTCAATAATTTAGAATTTTTTTTAAAGATAATCTCTAAAAATTATTTACCTCAATCTTTTGTTTGTTTTGATAGAAATTTTTTGTTATGAATTTACCTCAATTTTAGGTAATTTGGTGGATATTAGTTTTAATAGTGCATCAATATTAGATAAAGGGTGCACACTTAAAAAAAGATAAAAGTTGTTACAAATAAATAAGATAAATGAGGAGGGTAATTTTGGCATGTTTGTGTATCAAAGAAGAATCAATAATCTTGTAATTAAATCTCCTCTGAAGCCCCCCCCCCCCCCCCCCCCCCCCCCCCGTTTTTCTCACCTTCAGAAATTAAATATAGGTCTTGTTTGTTATCGATTATAAAATATTGACATTCAATAATTAACGATTTAACTTTTTGAGATATCATGAAAAAGAAGAATCAATTTTATGTTTATTTATTGTAAAAAAAATAACTTTAAAAAAACAATTTAGTTTGTTTGGAGAAGAGATATATAAATGAAGTTTTCTTTGTCACAAAATTACCACATTCTTTTGAAAATATCACATTAGTTTGTTTGCACTATAATTAGTGAGAACGGATCTTGCATTTTTATCTTTTTTATATTTAGTAGGGAAAATAATTTTTTCGTGTTTTGTTAAATATCGTGATAAATGTTTCTTCCATAATTTTTTTATATTATTGATAAGTGAAATATATTTATTAATTTTTTATTAAAAATATTTTTTTATATTCAGAGCTTGTTTGTTATAGATTTTATAATAAAAATTCACTTTTTTATAAAAAAAAATCACTTTTAAGAGTATTGCATCTCCTTGTTACATTTTTTAAAAAAAAATAAGAATTTAAAAAAAAATCTAAAACCAACTTAAAAAGAGAAGTTGTTAGGAGTACCTTCTCACAAAATAGATTTTTTTTAGAGGAGAGAGAAAATAAGGGTTAAAAAATTGAACTAATTTTTTTTTTAAAAAAAAAATCTCTTTTATATAGTTTTTTTTTGTCAAGTAGCCTAGTGGCTAGAGCTTACACAATTTAACTGTTGAGAAGTAGAGTGTCCGGTGTTCAAACCCTGGCCCCTGCATATAATATACAATATTCATACCAAATTGACCTAAGTTCACGGGGATCTTTTATATAATTGTATCCAAACAAACAATTTTTTTAAAGTGATTTTTATTTTGATTTTTTAAAAAAATTTCTTTAAAATATTGTATATCAAGTGTAACAAAAAATATTGTTTATTTGTAAACCTTTAAAAGTCTCTATCTTTGTGAGCTTAGCTCAGTTGGTATGGACAATGCATAAAAATATGCAAGGCCTAGGGTTCAAATCCCGGCCACCACAAAAAAAAAAAAGAAACCTTTAAAAGTCTCTTGTCTATGTGCTTGAACAATTGGAAGTCTCTTGGAAGTATCCAATTTTCTAGTACCCAAGCCTTTGCCTTAAACTAATCTTCAAACTCTAGTTTCTAATCACCATTTAACACACAAGCACTTCCAAATCACACATGCAACCCACCAAATAAGCTTAAAATTGGCAGAGCTTCACTTTTGATTACTTCCCATTACGATGAAATTGAGAGATTAAGCGCATAAAATCATCTAAGCTCTTTAAACCAATTGATTCTAAACTCCTGCCATTGAATGCAGGTGTTGATATTAGATAAAAAAAACAAATTGCAACCCATTGGTATAACTCTCACATTCTCAAAACCTGCATGATTGATTTTTTGTTGGACTAAAAGAATATGCTCACGATTCAAGACTTACAATTGCACCCCTAGTTGCCCAGTCCAAGACTTCTTTGATCATATGTGAATTTTCGAACCCTATCTAAGGTCCTATTTTCCTCTTCCAATACATTCGCAGAAGGTTTCCTCTTTCCCAAAATAACATCAACATAACAAACATCAACCTCGTCCTCCACAACTTTATCAGCAACCACATGTTTCTTGCAATAAAAGATTTCAAGCATTCTCGCCAAACCTCATTTTTTATCAAGGTAAACAAAAGCAAAAATAGTTTCTCATTTTTTATAAAATATCTAAACATGAACCCCTAAATTATTCAATGTCAAAATCAATTTTCTTCAAATCTATAGCTAGCAGGCCTTTAACAGCTTTTCAATTGAAACTGATATTAGATTTTGTTTAGATTAAGATTATGTTAAAACTATAACAAACATATACAATATTCTTTAAAGTGATTTAAAAAATAATAATATTTTTTCTTCACAAAACTATGACAAATAACCTCATGAGAACTTTATCCTCAAAAAAAACTTCATAAGAACTGTTTGTTACTGATTAAAATTAAAGTACTTTTGACATTCAATAATTTAGAGTTTTTTTTAGCGATAATCTCTAAAAAAATTATTTACCTCAATCTTTTGTTTGTTTTGATAGAAATTTTTTGTTATGAATTTACCTCAATTTTAGGTAATTTGGTGGATATTAGTTTTAATAGTGCATCAATATTAGATAAAGGGTACGCACTTAAAAAAAATAAAAGTTGTTACAAATAAATAAGATAAATGAGGAGGGTAATTTTGGCAATCAAATAGGTTATCCAACCAAATTGAAAAGTTGTTTCTACTCACTCACTATAAATTGCTACACATAACGTAACACTCTTAAAAAATAATACGTTTTTGTTTCTCATTGACTCGCCTTTTATCTTTTCACTTCCAAACACTTCTGGTTTTCAGCACCGTACGTTAACCGATTGCTTAGAATATGACAACCCAACCAAACTCGGATCTGCGACCGACGGTAGATGAAGTTCAGACATGGCTGTCGGTCGATAGTACTGGAGATGCACATGTGTTTAAGGCCGGTGAGTTTGACATCATGAGACGTACTGGCCTCACCTTACGTGACCTTAGAAAAATCTTAGACCCCCTCTTTTCTTCCCCTTGTGCTTATTCCACTATTCTCGGACGAGAAAGAGCCATCATCTTCAACTTGGAACACATCCAAGCCATAATCACGGCCGATGAAGTTCTCCTCAAAGACCCTTCTTTTGCTCAGGAACTTCAAGAAAGTGTTCGTAACCACGACTCAACCACCACTCCATTTGAATTTGCAGTGCTTGAGGCATGTCTTGAAGCGGCTTGCAGCGGGTTGGAGAAGGAAGCAAAGATGCTAGAGCAAGAGGCACATACTCCTTCTCTAGATGAACTCAAATTGAAGACCAGCACTGAACTACTTAACAATTTGGAAGGTCTTTATAAACTTATGAGCCGATTGGTTGACATAACCGACCATGTTCAAATAGTGAAAGAGGGTTTGGAATATTTTCTTTTTGATGAATCAAATATGGCTACCTACTCCACTGCCAACGACAAGTTCGTCGTTAAGGAGCTGAAGATGCTCTTGGAAGCATACTACTTTCAGATTCTCAGTACTCTCAACAAACTCTCGAAGTTACCTTTTGTTATGGAAATGTGAAAAACATAAATTCATTTCTCTTGAATGTAATTACAGAGTACACGTAGTATTTATAGAAGTACAAAGCTTCTATGTACATGCTAGAGTAACTTGCTTATCAAGTTATTATCAACTTCACTATTATTACTTGCAATGCAATCTATGTCTCTAGCTATATTATTATCATCTTCCTTATTCTCTAACAGTCCCCCACAAGCTATGGGACATGGTATATGTCAAGCATTCCCAGCTTGGAAAGTAATGTATGAAATGGTTGAGGAAGTAGAGGCTTTGTGAAGAAATCTGCAAGTTGTTCCTTAGAAGATACGGGCAGAAGCTTCATGATCCCAGCTTGCATCTTCTCTCTAACCAAATGACAGTCAATCTCTAAATGTTTTGTCCTCTCATGGAAGACAGGGTTGGCAGCTATATGAATGGCACTTTGATTGTCACAATAGAGGACATGAGGCTTGATAAGAGTCACATGCAAATCTTTGAGCAAGAAAAGGATCCATTGAAGCTCACAAGTAGCAGCTCCCAATGCTCTGTACTCTGCTTCAGAAGAAGACCTGGAAACAGTCAATTGTTTCTTGGTTCTCCATGAAATAAGAGATTTTCCAAGATAAAAGCATTGGCCAGAGATTGACCTCCTAGAATCCAGGCACCCTGCCCAATCAGCATCTGAGAAGCCTGAAAGCATCAGAGAAGAATCTCTAGGAAAGAAGAGACCTTGACCAGGACATTTCTTCAAGTATCTCAACACTCTAGTAGCTGCTTGAAAGTGCTTCTCAGTTGGTGAAGAGAGAAACTGGCTGAGCTGCTGAGTGGCAAAAGTAATATCTGGCCTGGTATTGGTGAGATAGATCAATCTCCCTATTAATCTTCTGTATGAAGGAACATCATGATAGGGAGAACTAGAATCCTGATGAACTTTGCATGATGGGTCAGAAGGAGTTGAAACAGGTTTGGATCCCAAATAACCAGTATCAGATAGAAGGTCCAAACAATATTTCCTTTGACATAATGAGATCCCTTGAGAGGAATGAGCAACTTCTAAACCAAGAAAATACTTAAGCTGGCCTAAATCTTTGATTTTGAATGCTGCATGTAAAATATTCTTGATGGATTGAAATTCATGCAGAGAAGTACCAGCTATAATCACATCATCCACATACACTAAGAGCACAGTAAAGGAACTGGCATTTTGTTTGATAAACAATGAATGATCAGAGTTTGACTGAGTGTATTGATGTTGAACAAGAAGAGAGGTAAGTTTTTCATACCACTTTCTGCTTGCCTGTTTAAGTCCATAAAGTGACTTCATGAGCTTGCACACCTGGTTTGGTTTAGAAGTTGTGACACCTGGAGGTACAATCATGTAAACATCTTCCTGTAAATCACCATGAAGGAAAGCATTGTTTACATCTAATTGGTGAATGTGCCAATTATTAATGGATGCTAGGGCAATAACAGTTCTCACTGTGGTAAGCTTTGCAACTGGAGAATATGTGTCAAAGTAGTCAAGTCCTTCAATCTGGTTATATCCCTTAGCAACCAATCTTGCTTTGTACCTTTCAATAGTGCCATCTGCATGATGCTTAATTTTGTATATCCACCTGCACCCTATAGGTTTAACATCAGGTGGTAAATCCACCAGTTTCCAAGTACCAGTATTTTCAAGAGCTTTCAGTTCAGCTTGCATGGCCTGCTGCCAACAAATGTGCTTGCTTGCTTCATCATATGTAGTGGGTTCAGATTGAGAATCAATTGACAAAGTGAAGACACATTGAGATGGAGACAAACTGTGGTAAGAAACTGACTCAGAAATGGGATACTTGACAGACAAATCAGAAGAGACATTACTGCAGACATAGTCTTGTAAATGAGAAGGAGGATTTGATATTCTAGAGGAGTGTCTGAGAATGGGAGGTGGTGTAGGAGATGATAGTTCATCATGGGAAGGTTCAGGGTCAATGAAAGTGGCAGGAAGGGAAGGTGGAGTATGAACAGGTGGGTTACTTGTGGAACAAGAATCTGATGCAAAATAGTCCCAAGAGGTGGTAATGGAAGAGGGATTTGAAGGATATGGTAAAATGTGGTCATGATATACAACATTTCTGGAAACATAAATTTCTCTAGAGTTGAGATCCAAAAGGGTTGAGCCTTTGAATCCAACAGAGTAACCTAAAAATATGGATTTTCTGGCTCTTGGAGACAGTTTAGTTCTATGTGCTTGAAGAGTAGTAGAGTAACAAAGAGATCCAAAAACTTTGAAGGAGTCAAGATCAGGTAACTTGTTATGAAGTAATTGGTATGATGATTTATTGTGTAGGTTAGGAGAAGGAACTCTATTAATGATGAAGGTGGCATGTAGGAGAGCATAAGACCAGTAACATGAAGGAAGTTTGGATTGATAAAGGAGAGCTCTACCTACATTAAGAATGTGTTGGTGTTTCCTCTCAACCCTACCATTTTGTTGTGGTGTTTCAACACATGACCTATGATGAACAATTCCTTTGGAAGCATAAAAGGAAGAGAGCAAAAATTCAGGTCCATTGTCAGTTCTGATGGTTTTAGGAGTGATTTGAAACTGGTTTTCAATGAGACAAATGAAATTTTTGACATGTTGAGAGACTTCAGACTTGGATTTTAAAAGGACAATCCAAACAAATCTACTATAATCATCTAAAATGGTGAGAAAGTATCTATGATTATTGACAGAAGTGATGGACAAAGGTCCCCAAATATCAAAGTGTAATAGTTGAAATTTACTAGTTGCAGCAGATAAACTTGAGGAAAAGGGCAATTTTCTTTGTTTGGCAAATTGACATATATCACAAGTTGCATGAGAATCAAAAGTAAGACCAGGGTAAATATGAGACATAGATGAAAGCCTCTTATTTGAAACATGACCTAATTTGAAGTGCCATAAGGCAGAAGCAGGAATGGTATGATTGACATCAACATTATTTATATTGACTTTATTGATTAAAAGAGACTCATAAAATCCTAAGTCTAATCTATAGAGACCTTCAAATTGATTACCCAAACCAATCATCCTCTGGGATTGAAGATCCTGTAAGAAACATTTCTTGTCATGAAATTTGGCATAACAATTCAGGGACTCACAAACTTTAGAGATGGAAATCAAGTTCAAATTGAACAAAGGAGAAAACAAGACATTATCAAGATAAAATTGAGGTGAAAAATGAATGGTACCAGCATGTTCAACTAACACAGAAGTGCCATTAGGTAAATTCACAGGTTTAGGCAAGATTTTGTGATATGAAGTGAACCAGTGTGTGGAAGAGACAATGTGTTCATTGGCTCCTGAATCTAAGAGCCATATATCAGATTTTGAAGTTATGGAACATGAGAATATAGAGGATATACCTGACACAGAGGTGGAAATGACATTATTAGCACTAGAAGGAGAAGCAGATGATGAAGGAAGCAAGTTCACTTGTTGAAGCAGGCTAAGAAGCTGATCATATTTCTCTTGAGAAATACTAGCATTGGATGAAGTAGTATCAGTACTACTTCCTGGTGGTGCTTCAACATTTTCATTGCTACATGAAGCATTAACAGAAGGAGCTGGCTTCTGAAAATTGGGAGGATATCCATGCTTGGCATTGCAGTAATCAACTGTGTGATTACTTCTTCCACAGAAACTGCAATGTCTGGGAGGTTTTGAACTATTAGAGATACCTTTACCCCTCCCTTGAGACTTGTTGCGTGAATCAAAAGCATTAACCAAGGAGAGTGATTCAGTTGCAGAAGAAGCTATAGAGTGATTGTTGCTTTCTTCCTGAACCACCAAAGAATATACCTTGTTAATTGATGGAAGAGGATCCATCATCAAGACTTGAGTCTTAACAACTGCAAACTGATCATTAAGTCCAGTAAGAAACTGAATGACTTGATCTTCAAGTCTGAAATTACGAGCTTCTCTCATGGCAGCACAACGGCAAGGATGTGGACAAGTGCAATGTGGCATAGGTCTGTGAGAATTCAATTCTTCCCACAAAGCACGCATTTCAGTGAAATACTCCAATACAGACTTAGATCCTTGCTTCAAGTTGTTGATTGTTGTGCGAAGAGTAGCTATGCGTATTCTATCAGCTTTAGAGAAACGTTCTTTAAGGTCAAGCCAAGCATCAATGGCGGTTTCATGAAAAACCAAGGTTTGCGCAATTTGAGGCGAAACAGAGTTGATAATCCATGATTGAATAAGGTGATTGCATCGTTCCCAGGCATGACGATTCAAATCATCCTCATCAGGAACTTCCATAGAACCATCAACAAACTTCAATTTGTTCTTCGCGCCAAAGGCTCGAATCATGGAGCGGCTCCATGCGAGGTAGTTGGATCCATCCAAGAGCGGTGTAACGATAACGGAATTCGGTCCTTCACTTGGATGTACATAGAAAACGGATTCAGTATCGGTTTGATTATTGTTGCGAGGCATGGCGAAGAACAGAGCAACAAGACGAGACGAGAATTCAAGAAGAAACGAGTTGATTCAAGTATGAATCAGCAAGAATTCAAGAAGAAAAACGAAGAATCTGAAGAAAATCAAGGAAGATTCATGAAGAATCCATGGCGGATCGAAGAAGATGATGAAGAAAGTTGTTGTAACTAACTTTGTAACAAACTTTCTTCATGAAGATGAGAGAGAATGAAAGGCTCTAGATACCATGTTATGGAAATGTGAAAAACAGAAATTCATTTCTCTTGAATGTAATTACAGAGTACACGTAGTATTTATAGAAGTACAAAGCTTCTATGTACATGCTAGAGTAACTTGCTTATCAAGTTATTATCAACTTCACTATTATTACTTGCAATGCAATCTATGTCTCTAGCTATATTATTATCATCTTCCTTATTCTCTAACACCTTTCTAGTACCTTTTTGCCTGTGCTATTAGCAGCTACAAATAGTTACAATTTTGTGTGTTCTGTTTGAGGAGCAATGAAGTTTATACAAATGTTATTGATGTTCTATATAATATGGTTATTAATTATCATATATCATGGCTTAACATAATCTAATTTATTAAAGAATTGACTTCCCTGTTGCTGACATTCTTTTTTGTTCGTTGTCATGTTCAAGCTGAGGAATTATGTTGATGACACCGAGGACAACATCAACATTGTGCTGAAAAACATACCGGAATATCGCCTACAATTTACAGCCACATTGTCGACAATAGCTGCTATATTGATTGGCTATATATTTTTTGCTACATTATAATGCCTTGGATGGAGCTAGAGAATTTATATGCACTATTGGTGGCTGCATTGTTGGGGCCATATACTCTTGTTTGTGGTTGCCGATGATGGTCTTCTTTCGACATTGGTTTATTCTATGCAACACTTTCCTTCAGTTTTAGTTTTTTCTTTTTTTTAAAATCTTCCAATTCTTGTTATTTGCATAAACATTTTATTCCGAGATACGCTATTTTCTTAAACGCATATTAAGTTCTTTTTGATATTTTGTTATGGTCTTCGCATACTTTTTCACATATTGAAGTGGTTGATATATGGAACTTGAATATCGTTTGTTTTTTATCAGCAATGCGAACATGTGGTTAGTATAAAATAATTTTAGAGAGGTGTTATATGTCGCAAAGACACTTCCTCGCGAATTTCATGAACTCTGTTTTTCTATTTTTAATTTCTTACCTAAAAATATTTTGAAAAATAGAACTGCTAGTGCCTAGTATGTATCTATCACGCAACCTCTTGTTATAGATTCACATACTCTAGCTGCATGTATTAAAGATCCTTAGTGTGTATCTGCCAAAAAATACCACAGTTCATGAAAACTTGGATCCAATGTTTTGATTTCCAACATCATTAGAATTGAGGAAACTTGTGGTGTTACTCTTGGTATGGTAGATGCTGAGATATCTATGTTCGACTTTGGCATTCAAATTGGGTCCAAATTTATTCTCACCAGTAGACATGTTTGTAGTATAATAATGCTTTCAAAAATGTCAAACTAGAGGTATGAAATGTGAAAACACACACAGCCATGATAAATAATTGCAAAAAAATAAAGGGTTAAATATGTTTTTAGTCCCTATAATTATGTCAACTTTTCGTTTTAGTCCCTCTAAAAATTTCTTTCAACTTTTAGTCCCTATAAAATTTTCAATCACTACTTTTGGTCCCTATTTTTAACTTAATTTATGTATTTTTTAATGAAATTGTGCAGAAATGTGTAAAATATTCTAAAAAAGTTCCATAAAAAAAATTAGAATTTTTTAACAAAACACAAATTAAATATGAATTTTTAACCGTAAAAAATATAAATATTCATATTAAATTCATGTTTTGTTAAAAAATTCTAAATTTTTTTTGGAGCGATTCTTATAATATTTAGAATTTTTCTGGAAAATTTTATTAAAAAATATGAATTCTACATATGAGTTTACATTAAAAGAAGGATCAAAAGTGAAGATTGAAAATTTTATAGGGACTAAAAGTTGAAGGAAATTTTTAGAGGGACTAAAACGAAAAGTTGACATATTTATAGGGACCAAAAACATATTTAACCCAAAAATAAAATGAAGAAGAGGGATGCGCTAGTAAGAGATAACAAGAATAAATCTTGTGTATCAAAGAAGAAAAAACATAGGCAAGTTGCGACGCCACTTAGTTTTATGCTGCATCGGTTTTGCACTTTATTCAACCACCTGGGGGGAAGAGACCAAATGATTTCTTTAATAATAGAGGCTCTAGGGGGATGATTATATATATTTAAACTTCTTTAGGACGGAAAAAAAAGTACCCAAAAAACTTCTTTAGAATAATAAAATAAGTGATAGAATTATGAGAGACCAACTTGGTGTAATTTCATGTGAGTGAGACACTAGAGATGATACTGCTGATGGCAGACTTCAAATAAATAATATTGTAATTAAACTTCCTCAGATTAATTCCAAACCATAGCCACACGGTTCGGCATTCGCTTCGGTACGTGGTACGAATTCGGGTACGCAGTTCGTGACTTTCAAAAAAACTAGGTACGTGGGGGGTATACAGAGTCGGTACGCTGTTTGGGTTCGTGGTACGTTCAAATATAATAATCGGTACGTTACTAATGAAAAAATATATTTAATTAACAAAAATAACAATAAATAACTCTCTTTTTCAATAAAATAAATAAGCATCTTTCTTAATTATGATTGTATTGTACGATGCCATGCCTCTCCTTGAAAAAAAAACAATAAATAAGTCTTTTTTCCAATAAAATAAATAAGCATCTTTGTATTGTACGATGCCATGCCTAGAGAGTTTTCAAACATGTGACAAAATATTTTTATAAACAATCCTGACCAAAAACATAAAAAAGAAAAAAAAAAAAAAAAAGAGTTAATGGCCTTTTAAATAGGCTGATTCGGGTTAAGGCCCAAAACACACTTCATCTTCAAGCTTGGAATAGAGACTCCAGAAAAGGTTTGCACTTTGCAGACATGGTGTTGAACACGTTTTCACAACTGAAATACGCATCTGAAGGCGTTGAACGCGAAATCAAATAAGCACAGCTTCATCAGAATCAAATTTAGACATGGTTCTCTGGTTCTCTGCTTTGAACGAATTCATGAGCGAATTCTCGTGAATTACCAATTCGCAAAAGAACCGGGAACCGGTTCGCACGAACCAATTCGCGGTTCCTGGGATGATGCACGAATTATGTGACTATGTTCCAAACCATATGAGAATCCAAGGCTTGACACACAAGGTCCATGTATCAAGAACATAAGCAAACCATTACCAAATTTTGAAGGAATAGCTGCACTGAAAAAATAAATGGAAAGTAGTTTATTCATGATCCCCACATTGAAGGAATATTACAACCTGTAATCTTTAAGTTGGCATCAGTACAAAAAGGAAATACTGTTATTGATTTGGAAGCAGACCAGCAGGAAGTACAAAAAGATGCAGAAATCCAACATACTGAGCAAGCAGAAATTGTGGCGGTACATGTTGAGGTGCAACAGAATGGCATAGAACAAAATAATACCTCCCCTGCAGCAGGAGTATCTCCTAACCAAGATGCCTTTGAAGTGTTAGTTGATTCAGATGTCAGTTCTAATGCATCCGAGTTTGTTGACGCCACCCAAGTGCAAGGGGATCAGAATGAAGATCAAAATTCCAATCATGAACAACCAACTCCCATAAGGGTTCAGGAAGACATGCGCTTTTTAAATCAATCATGGGCAAATCTTGTTGATGTTGATGAAGATGTGATCAAGCAGCAGGAAGATGATTTGGTGGTCAAACTTGCAAGTGAAGTAGAAATAGATGTACAACTCCATCATGAAGACCAGACCAACATTGAAGCTACATGTTTCCAACTTGTGACCAGTAAATCAGCAAGGAAGAAAAAAGTTGTTTCTTCTAAGGCAAGTATTTCATACCAAACCAGACCTAGGGTTCCAAAAAAGCCTTTTAAATGAAGTGCTTGTATTGGAACATTAGGGGTCTAGCTAACGCCCCATCTAGATTAGCCTTAAAAGATCTTATTACTACTCATAAACCTCATTTTGTTCTAATCTCTGAACCCTGGCTTCTTTTTGAAAACTTCCCTAGATTTTGGTTTCACAGACTGAATCTAAAACTCTTTGCAACTAATGACAGACACCATTTGATCCCTAGTTTATGGTGTCTGTGTCTTAACAACATCAACCCTACCATTTTATCCATAACTGGCTAGCAAGTTACTTTCTCTATTAATGATAATAATGTTAGCTTTTGTATCTCTGCCATCTATACTTCAACCAATTATATTCATAGAAGACAACTTTGGCAAACCCTCACTTCTATCCAAAACGAATTTAGCCTGCCTTGGTGCTCAATAGGTGATTTCAACACTATTTTAGGATCACATGAGAATAGAGGGTCATCCCTTCCAGCTAGAAGTCCAATGAATGATTTCTCAGAATGGACCAGTAACAATTGCTTCTTCCATCTTCCTACTAGAGGGGCGCAGTTCACTTGGGCAAGTGGGAGAAGAGGCACTAGGAAACTGAACGAAGATTGGACAGGACTGTCTGTAATCAAGCATGGTTAGATATGAACTCCTCTTTGAATGTCTCAACCTTAACCAAAATCAAGTCTGACCACTTCCCTTTATTGATTGACTTTGATTATACTCCTTCTTCCTTTGTTTCTCAATTCAAATTCTTAAGTATGTGGAGTCTGCATGAGGATTGCAAGAATATTGTTCAACAAAGTTGGAATACTAATGTAGTGGGATGTCCTATGTTTATTATAAACCAAAAGTTGAAAAACCTGAAGCATCATTTAAAGGTTTGGAACAAAACTGTGTTTGGTAATGTGAATACTCTTGTGAAGGAAGCTGAGCAAAAGTTAATTTCCATTCAATCAGATATTGACTTAAATGGTGCATCGGATACTTTACTTGATCAATAAAAAACCGCTCAAATAGAATTGGAAAAGGCTTTAGAAAAGGAGGAGGAATTTTGGAGAGAAAAGTCAAACGCTTCATGTCATTCCAATGGTGACAGAAACACCAAATACTTTCACATACTAGCCAAAATCAAACACACCTCTAAACTTATAAACTCTATCAAGGATGGGGAGAACATGATTACCGATCCTGAGCAAATTTCTTCACATATCACAAATCATTTTAAAAATATTTTTTCAACTAACTTTGCTGTGCAGGATTTGCAGGTTAATGAGTTGCTAGATGGAGTCATTCCCAATCTAATATCAGAAGACACAAACCATTTGCTTACTATGCTTCCTTCCCCTCAAGAAATATTTCAGGCAGTGAGCTATTTGAAAAAAGATAGCGCGCCAGGTCCAGATGGATTCAGTGCCAATTTGTATCAAACCTATTGGGATATTGTGAAGACAGATGTCATCAATGCCGTTTTGGAATTTTTCACCAAAGACTGGCTCCTTCCAAATTTTAATTCAAACACCATTATTCACATTCCTAAAGTTACAGATGCTATTTCAGTTACTCAATATAGGCCAATTGCTCTTGCAAACTTCAAGTTTAAGATCGTGTCCAAAATAATTGCAAACATATTAGCTCCTTTAATGAACAAAATCATTTCTCCCCAACAAAGAGGATTCATTCATGGCAGGAACATCAAGGATGGTATTTGTGTAACTTCTGAAGCCATCAATCACCTTTATCATAAATCTTTTGCAGGGAATCTTGCTTTCAAAGTGGATATCTCTAAAGCCTTCGACACTCTAGAGTGGAACTTCCTTCTCAAAGTTTTAAGCAGTTTTGGCTTCAATCACAGGTTTTGCTCTTGGATTCATACCATATTAAATTCAGCTACTCTTTCAATCAATGTGAATGGCAAGCTCAATGGTTACTTCAAATGCAAAAGAGGAGTTAGGCAGGGAGACCCTCTTTCTCCCCTTCTTTTCTGTATTTCAGAAGATGTACTAAGTAGAAACATAACTAAGCTGGTGGAGCACGGTAAACTCAATCTCATCAAAGGTACCAGAAACATCCATGTTCCCTCTCACTCTCTCTATGCAGACGACATCATGATATTTTACAAAGGGAAGATTTCTTCAAATCAATGCTCTTATGCATCTCTTCAAAACTTATGCTCTTGCTTCTGGGTAATGTATTAATCCATCAAAATCAACTATTTTTTTTGTTTCTATCTCCAACGCTAGGATAGAGCAGATCACTAATCTCATTGGTTTTAGCAAAGGATCTCTTCCCTTTAACTATCTTGGAGTCCCTATCTTCAAAGGCAAGCCTAAAATATACATCTTCAGCCGATTACAGATAGGCTAAAATCCAAGTTGAGTACCTGGAAAGCTTCTCTTCTATCTATTGCAGGGAGAGTTACTTTGGTTAAGTCTGTTATCCAAGGTATGTTAATTCACTCAATGTCTATTTATACTTGGCCCCGTTCATTATTGAAAGACATTGAATCTTGGGTGAGGAATTTTATCTGGAGTGGAGATGTTTCCAAAAGAAAGCTAGTGACGGTATCATGGGAAAAGGTTTGTAAGCCGTTCTCAGAGGGGGGGCTGGGAATCAGATCCTTGACCACTCTAAATGATGCAACAAATCTGAAGCTTTGTTGGGATCTAAAAAATTCCAATGAAGATTGGGCCATCCTTTTAAGAAGTAAAATGTTTAGAGGTAATAAATCAATTGGTCATCATATTTATTCATCTTTATGGAGCAGTGCCAAATCAGAAGTTAACTTTATTGATGAAAATTGTGGTTGGATTATTGGCAACAGTGAGAGTATCAACTTTTGGTTGGATCCTTGGAACGATAAACCTTTGACTGCTGTGCTTCAGATTCCAGCTCTTGTTCATAATTCTTTAACTGATAGGGTGAGCGACTTTCTGTTAAACTCCGTCTGGAACCTTCCTTCTTCAAGTACGGATGCCTATCCAATTCTTAGACATATTACTAGGCAGGTCACTCTTCCTAGAGAGCCTAAGGAGGATAAACTTTGCTGGAAAGGTAGTACATCAGGTGACCTTACCCCGAAGGAAGCTTTCAATTTTAAATATGGTCCTGGCCAAAATATTCAATGGGCTAAGGAAGCTTGGTGTACAGACATTCCTCCTTCAAAATTGCTGATGACTTGGAGACTCATACACAATAAATTACCAACTGATGATAATTTCATGCTCAGAGGCTGCAATTTACCTTCAATGTGTTCCTCTTGCCAGTCATCCTCAGAAAATGCTTTTCACCTGTTTTTCGAGTGCTCATTTGCTATTCAATTGTGGAATTGGTTGTCATCTATTCTTAACAGTCCCTTGAATTTCAACTCTACTCAAGATATCTGGTCTATTTTAAATCATGGATGGACTCCTCAGTGTAGAATTGTGATTAAAGCTTGCATAATTAATTTGATCAATGTAATTTGGTATAGAAGAAACCAAATCAGGTTTCAACATAAGGTCATTAGTCGTAATACTGCCATCAACACTATCATTTCCAAAGTTTCTTTATCCGGCAATCTCACAAAAAAAAAACTTCTGCAGTAAATATACAAGAATTCTCCATCATGAAGTCCTGCAAGGTTTTTATCAGACCTCGCAAAGCTCCTATAACCAAAGAAATCATCTGGACTCCTCCTATGCATTCTTGGATCAAAATCAATACTGATGGTGCTGCTGTCAAACACCCTGCTAAAGCTGCAGCACGAGGTATATTTCGCAACTCAGAAGGTTTTTGTCTTGGAGGATTCTCTCAATTTCTAGGTAATGGAAATGCTCTCTATGCCGAATTGCTTTCTGCCATGAATGCTATAGAATTAGCTTCTTCAATGGGATTCTCCAATATTTGGCTTGAGTCTGATTCTCAACTTGCTATTCTTGCTTTCAAATCAATCTCCATTGTTCCTTGGGGCCTTAGAAATAGGTGGGAGAACTGTCTCAAATTAACTCACAGGATGAGGTTTTGCGCCAGACACATATACAGGGAAGGAAACACTTGTGCAGATAGCCTGGCTAACTTTGGTTTAACTTTGTCTTCTTTAGATTTATTTTGGTTTGATATTGTCCCTGACTTTGTTAGGGGAGAGTACATCAAGAATAAGTTGGGAATGCCCAACTTTAGATACATCACCTTTTGAAAAGGTTTTTGGTTATTTCCCCCTTTTCTATTTTGTACTCTTTTGCTTTTATCTAATGAAATGAGCTGATGCGCCTTTGCCGAAAAAAAAAATTGGCATCAGTATGAACTTTGCCTTGCATCAACTTCCAATTGAAAAGAGATTTGTAATCAAGGAAAATGATGTTTCTGTAAGCATATGCATCCTTGAGAGAAAGCTCACCAGAAGCAGAAGAATTCCAAATTAACTTGTCTGGCCTATCATATGTGGAATGGTAACTTTTTGCACAAGTTACTTTCCTAATGTGAGGAGAGTTTGAATAACAACAAAAGGGATTGACCAATGAAAGTTAGAAATATAATAATTAATTGAGGGCAACACCAATTGTCATGCCAAAAATTAATTGAGTTTCCATTGCCAATCAGCCGAGAAGTATTGTTAAAGATGTTACCAAGTTGTTATTAAATATTAATATAAAAAAATGTCAAAATATTACAAACTGGCATTAATTGGTCACATGTTTTGTTTTTGTATTATTGACGAATGTTTGTATCTTCTAGGGTTAACAGTTATTTACCCTCTGTAATATAGGTCATTTCCGGTTTTCCTCCTGTATTTTTTTTTTATTTACCTCTCTGTAAAAAAAATTGTTTTCGAATACCCCCTAATAGGTCATTAAAAAACCAACTTTTTTTTTCCAGAAATTTTCGTTTTTGAATGACCTATTAGGGGGTATTCCAAAACAATCTTTTTTTTTTTATAGGGGGTAAATCAAAAATAGAAAATTTATAGGTGGGAAAACCGGAAATGACCTATATTACAGGGGGTAAAGCACCATTAACCCTATTTTCTATATAAATTTATAAATAGTAAATATATCCAATGCCTGATATTATTATTAAATTTTTGTTACTATAATGTAATAACTCTTTATTATTATTTAAAAATACGTAAAGAAATCAATTTAACTAACTAAATAGTGACCGGCTTGTCTACCGTATGAATTGTATAAAAATATTATTTGGTGACTAACGATAATCCGGTGTTTTTTTTAACCATACTTCCAAAGGATTTAATAATTGGTAATCAATAACAATGAACAAAATAATTTTATAATATGACAATTGGATAAACTTATAAAATAAGCGTTCTTGAAAAGGTGTAATTTTTTGAAAAATAGTTGTATGCCTCATAATAAATATTAATCTGGTGTATAATTTATAAGTGAGAAATATTTTTGACAAGAACTTAAAACGCGAACACAAAACTCACGCCGCCTCCAACCTTTGACCTCTCTGTAATCGCGCCGCCTCCTACCCACGGTTGTTCAAGATGTAGACAGAGGTAAGCGGTGGTACGATGATGGCTCAGCCATCCGCATCGCCTCTCGTCCCTGTTCTCTCGACTGTTTCGTCGGAAGAGCGGGTTCTCAGGCGCATCTTTTTCAGTCCGGTGGTGGCCTCAGCGGTTTGGGTTCTCTTAGATCGTGCCACCGCGACTTGGTTTTGGTTGTTATGTGATACTGCTGGATTTTGTGTCTAGGTTTCTCAAGTTTTGGGAGATGTGGATCTTGGTTCGAGTACGTTTCTAATGGTCGCCGCCGCCGTCGACGGCTCAAACAGGGTTCTTTGTGCTCTCCGCCGGTCGTAGACCCATTTGTGTAGGTTACATCAAAGTCGGTTGCAGATCCGGTTGCTTGTTTGTTCCTCAAATCCGATGTGTCCTTTGGCAATTCTCCTGGCCTTTGATTTCGTCGTGGTACAGGTTCTTGTGTCGGTGGGTTCGGATGGTTTTGGCTCGAAAAGGCTATTAAAGCTGCTGTGTTTTTGCAGGGGCTCTTAGTTCGTGAATCCTTATGTGTTTGCATTTGATTCATACACTATGCTTTAATAAGTTAATGTTACTTTGGTGTCTGTCGTGTGGCCATGCCCTTTGATTCTCTGATTATTGTTATCCAGAGCTGCTGAGTTGTGCAGGTTTCAAAGTTATGGTGATTCATCGATGCTGTTTGAATATCTCTCGGCAGTCCTTCTGGCTGACTTCAGACTGCTTTGGAATCCTAGTCATTTGTATGATTGACATTGGACTAATTGGACTCGAAAGGGTCGGTGTTGCTTGTTGTCTCGCTGCAAGGAGTTGTTGGTTCTTGGACTGTGCTGTGTCGGTTGGTTCATACACCAGATAGCTTACCTTTGTTTATTAATCATTGAAGGTTGGATTTCATGTGTGGCCTAAACTGTTTGTAATGCCCATTTGGGTTGTATTGCACATGTGTGTTTTTACTGGGTTAGGTATATGTCCCCCCAGTTTTTTCTTGTTTTTTTTTCCTCCCGTTTTTTAATAATATATATGAGCACTAGGCACAAGTTTAGAGTATAGATGAGAAATCACCTATTCTCTTTCTTGATGTTTTATGCTCTGGCCTTATAAAAAAAAATAAGTGAGAAATATTTATAACTACAAAAATTATGTTTTTTTATGATCATTCAATGATTTTCGATGTAAAAACATGTATTAGTGAGAAACAATCTTGCATTTTTACCTTTTTTATATTTAGTAGTGAATTTTTTTTTTCATGTTTTGTTAAATGTCTTGATAAATGTTTCTCCTATAATTTTTTTTATATTAGTGATAAGTGAAATATATTTATTAATTTTTTATCGTAATTTATTTTTATTAATAATTGTGGTAGTAATTATCATTTTATAATTTTTTTCATGTGAAATTTGGACAATGTTACGTGAAGTTACAAAGTCAAGCATTTACCACAGAACCGACACCTTTTAGACTTATTCCTTTTATTTTGATAAGACAAAAATATTATATCACACACTTTTACTTTGACAACAAATTACTAATCAAACAAAAATCATTAACTAGGAAATCCATTTATGTTATATTTTATGACGAGGAGATTTTTATTTAAGTAATATGAAAATTGTATAATTTTACTAATTTAACAACGGGTACGAGTTTCTGCGAGTCCGGGTATTTAAAAGTGTTTATTTTATTCTATATATGTGGTAATTATTTTACTAAATCCAATTAATTTCATGCGCCCATGCATATATTAATTTACGGGTACTTAAAATATGGTTTATTTTGCTCTATTCACATGTATCCATTAAGATATTCATCCTGTACCGGTCCATGGTGAATTTTATTTGCGGATACAATAAATACAAAATTTCGGTCATCTTTAATTATATGTCTAACCCAGGGCAACGCCGGGTAAATACACTAGTATTTTTACAAAATAATCTCTTTTATATAGTTGTATCAAAACAAACGAAATTACTTTTTTAAAATGTGATTTTTATTATATTTTTTTAAAAAAAATCTCTATAAAATATTGTATATCAAGTGTAAGAACAAATATTGTTTATTTGTATACCTTTAGAATTCTCTTGCATGCGAGTTTGAGAAGTGAAAGTCTCTTTCACTTGTGATTGAGCATTGCAAGTCTCTTGCTTGTGTGCTTAAACAATTGGAAGTCTCTTGGAAGTGTCCTTGAGCAATTGTAATCTAGTGAGGTTATAGTAAAATCCCTTGGAAGTGCAAGGGGACTGGACTACTCCTGGTTTATAAGAGGAACCAATATAGATTGCCCTCTCTCTATCTCTCATCTTTGTGTTGGTTTGTAGGAATCATTTGTTATCGATTATTAAAAAAATGACATTCAATAATTAACGATTTGTAACTTTTTAAGATCTAATAAAAAAGAAGAATCAATTTTGTGTTTATTTATCGAAATACAAATCACTTTAAAAATATAATTTTTTTTATGAAGCTAAATTAGCCCACATAAATTGGCACGAGAAAATCGAACCTGAGACCTTGAGGAGGAACGCACTCTCAGGTCCCAAGCCAATACCGCTAGACCAACCCAATTGGGTTTTTCTAAAAACAATTTAGTTTGTTTGGAGAAGAGATATTGAAATGAGATTTTTGGGACAAAAAAAATCTCATTTATATAGTTGCTATTCAAGTTCTCTCCATGTGATTAAGTTGGATCTGATGAACCAAAATGAATTTTGTACAATGTCTTTAAAGTTTGGATGATAACAATGTATGAAAATAACTATTGGATATACTAATGTCTGTTCAAGTATGCAGAACCATAAAATTAATTTCTAATTCTTAAATCAAGTTTTGGTTCTCAAACATCAAGATTTTGAACACATATGAGTGCATCTGAAGTAAGTGAGAAGATGAAGACTTGAAACAAGATTTGAAGAAAGGTCAACCAGAAAGTTAACTTTCTGATCAGAAGAGGAAGTTTGTTCAGAAGGAATGAAGACTCTGAAGGCCTTCTAACTAGTTTGGCGTCTTATGAAGAAAGATCGCTATCAGACTCTAAGTAGTACAATTTGTCGTCTTCTGACCACGTGTGAAAACAAAGAAAGAAATTTATGGACAAAGAGAATGTTACAAATCATTCGAATATAAGCAAAAGAATTACGATCAACAATAAAAACCATCAACATATCAACGTCTCTAATCAAGCATCTTAAGGACTCTTTTAATGCACTAACACTCTTCAACAACGACTCTTAGAATCTCCCCTATGTAAGGACCTGAGTAGTTGAACAATATATACAAGAATTCTGATTATTTACAAGTGCCCTTACTCTGTTAAATTAAATAAGGCTGGACAAATTCTAACAAACTTTCATATCTTAGAATTTCTTAAGTTTACGAAGTCATTGAACTTAAACTTCTTACACATCTGACTGTATATCAAGTGTAACACAAACAATATTTTATTTAGTTGATTAATCTTATATTGCATTAGTCTGTTTCTTTTGTAATTGAGAAATATATTCTTGTGTGATTGAGCAAATTAGGAAGTCTCTTACTTGTGTGTTTGACCAAATTGTAATATGTGAGATTATAGTAAAGATCCCTTGAAAGTGCAATGCAATTGGACTACTATCGGTTTGTGGAAGGAACCATTATAATTACTTGTGTTGGCTCGCTCTCTCTCTCCCCCTCCTTCCCTCTCCCTCCCCCTCCCCCCCCCCCCCCCTCCCCACTGTGTTTGATTTTAATTCGCTACATAACTCTATTTCAAACTCTGAAAACGACTCTATTTTCCTTCAAACTTTGAACTGTTTATGCAACCATTTAGAAAAAGTTTTTAAAAAGAAAACACACATAAAAAAAATAATTTTATTTTAAAAGTGATTTTTATCAAGGTAAACAAATGCAAAATAAAATCTCTAAAAAAAATAGTGCTCATTTGTTACAGATTGAAATAAAAGTTATTTTGACATTAAATAATTTAGAGATCATTTTTTTAGAAATTTTGTTAAAAATTAGAATCTATTTTTTGTTTGTTTACCATAAAAAAAAATCAATTTATTAAATAATAATTTTGTTTGTTTGAATACAACTATATAAAAAAAAGGCTTAATTACACTTTTGATTCTCGTATTTTGACAAAATTGTAATTAAGCCTAAAAAAAATTGTAACAAAATTAATTCAATCTTTTAACCCTCATTTTCTCTCTCCTCTAAAAAAATGTATTTATTTGTGAGAGAGAAAGAGGTCGACGCGAACAGTACCGACGACGAGAGAAACAGTGGGCTTCGATGTGAAGAGGCCGGAGAACAATACCAGCATCGATGGCTTGATCTTTACTTATTTGTGTGAGAGAAACAATTTGTGTGAGAAAGATTAGGGTTTGTGTTACAGGGTAAAACATTCACAATAATTACAAAACTGCCACCGTGTTGTTTTTCCCTCGGCTATCCTATCTGGTTATGTGAAAACATGTTGTAAATTTCATAATAATCACGAAATTGACATCGCACTATATTTTACCTCAGGTATATGTTGACTGAAGTCAAAACCATGATGTTAAAAGTCTTTTTTCTAGTAGTGATGAAGATACTCTTAACAACTTCTCGTGTGAAGTTGTTTTTAAATTTGTTTTAGATTCTGATTTTTTCAAAAGGTGTAACAAACGGATGCAATAATCTTAAAAGTTATTTTTTTTAAAAATTTATAACAAAAAGACCTTTAACAACTTTTCATTTAAAACTGTTATTAATTTTTTTTTTTTGGATGGAGATTATTTTAAAAAACAATAACAAAATGTCTTTTTTTTGTGGTGTATAACAAACATATCTAAAAATGAGGTAAACCTCCCAAAAAATAGAAAAAAAAAACTATTACATCTATACTATCTATCTATACTATATATATAAAGAAAATAACCCCTTTCAACTCTTTAGGGCAAACTTTTTCTCTTTCTAAAAATGCCCTCAATTTTCAATACAAAAAACACATGTAACAAATAGATAAGAATAAATTTAAATATTAAAATAAAAGTGTCACAAACACAAATGTCTAGTTTTTTTACTTTATCATTTAAAAAGTGTAACAAAACTAGTTGAGTGTATCGATACTTGGTTTTTCATTATCACAATTATACCCTTAAACAACAACTCTTTCTATAATAAAGATTGTTGTTGGTGGTATTAAAAAAATTAAAAATTTAGATTATATATTTTTGTTATATTGTTGGTTTCATTGAAATAGATAATCATGATTCGTTACGATTTGAATGCAAAAAACAATTATATTTTTACTTTTAATCAAAATTAAAATTTCATAAAAAAAAACACCGTTCATAGTTTTCAAACGTTAGCACAATGAAAAGAGCGGAAAGACGGGTACGTGAGTGCCGTCTTTTCGCTAGTATAAATAAGATAAACTAGCCGAGATATTTTGCTGATCAAATAGGAAATTGTCACCGACTCATGCAACCAACTCTAATTTTTTTTTCTACTCACCCATTATAAAGTTGCTATTGAAACTTCTTTGAGGTTATTTTTCTAAACCACTTTTTAAATTCAGGCGAGGGGTTGTTGTAACATGTGTGAAAATTAAGTTAAAAGATTAAATACATTTCCAAATTGAGTAGAACTAGTGTTGT
Organism: Medicago sativa; assembly: GCF_051527215.1. Classification (NCBI taxonomy): domain Eukaryota; kingdom Viridiplantae; phylum Streptophyta; class Magnoliopsida; order Fabales; family Fabaceae; genus Medicago; species Medicago sativa. The sequence continues at coordinate 54,505,791 of NC_140749.1, forward strand.
ATAAATTAAAAAAAGTGAAAGACCCGCATCGGATGTGTTACACACATTAGTAGTCTTTATATAATGGTGAGATGCACCTCTAAAGGTGTAACATCCCACTCATCAGCTAATGGAAAATTACCAGTCGAACGTGCCAGAGGATAAGTTATGCAAAGTACGTCGGGAAATGTTTAGTACGTGATGTTAGCCATGAACAAGTCATGTAATAGAGCTTGACGTAGATCGTCGAGAACTAGTATGATAGCATGAATCCCTAAGTATGTCAATATAGAATATGTTGTTAGACACATACGGGTTTATGCAAATAGAGCAAGCTATGTATGTTATGCCGATGACGATCTTAGGTTTCCCTAATCGTCCGGTTTAGGATTGTGTCATGAATATGTAATGTTCAGGCCTTGATGCATTTAGCGTATCTTGGCATAGCGGTATTAGGTTCCCTTAAACCGCCATGACACGTAGGTTGATAGTAAAGACCTATAACAAGTAAGAAGAACCTATGACGGATCTAGTATGGACGACCGTCTAGGAAAGCATGACCACACACGTATAATCAACCGCCAGGTTGTAATGTAGACACGTGGTGACCGTAGGTTTTCCCCGAGGTTACCTATAACCTAGGATTAGGTAGAACTCACTGAGATATTATGTCTCATCCCAATCCTTATTTGTTTCAGATAAACAAGATGGTATTGCAAGCTAGTAGTCGTATGGATGCTTCAGCAAGTGCTCGTTCATACCCGCTGCAGGATGATATGGATTTCAAGGATGTATTTATTATGTTTTAGACAAGTTAAGTTATTCTTTCGATGTACGAATGCTTATGGTTGTAAAAGATATTCATACGAAGTTTTATTGTTGCAAATCTTAATGTATCCAGTACTGATTATAACGCGCATGCTAAACTTCCTAGGTACGTTTAGTATGAGTGTTACAAAAGGGGTACATAATTATATGAATAAAGCAAGACAAAAATATATATTGATATATATTTAATTATATGAAATATTTTGGTATGCAATCTAATATATTTTGTTACGTGATCGGAAATATATTTTGATAACAAACAATATTTTTTTTTGTACTCAATATGATATTTTTTTGTACTCAATTTGAGATATTTGTGTACTACATCTAATGTATGAATTACTTAATCCCAAAGATTCTCATATGTTAGTTGTGAAATTTCTCTATAAATAAAGAGCTAAGTTGTTACACATAACATAAAACTCTTGACGGAAAAAAAAAATTGGTTTTGTTTCTCAGTGTCTCGCCTTTATATTCTCACTTCCACACACTTCCTCTCCACACGCTTCCTCAACACAACCAAACATTAGTTCTGCCTGTTTTAATAAAACCGACGCTTAGAATATGACTACCCAACCAAACTCACACAAGCGACCCACCGGAGATGAAGTTCAGCCATGGGTGTCGGTCGACAGTACCGGAGATGCACATATGTTTGAGGCTAGAGAGCTTGACATCATGAGGCGTACTGGCCTCACCTTACGTGACCTTAGAGGAATCCTAGACCCTCTCTTTTCCTACTCTTATACTTATTCCACTGTTCTCGGGCGAGCGAGTGCCATCATCGTCAACGTGGAACACATCCAAGCCATAATCACCGCCGACGAAGTTTTCCTCAGAGACCCTTCTTTTGTTCAGGAACTTCAAGCAAAGGTACGTAAGCGTGACGCAACAACCACTCCGTTTGAATTCACAGTGCTTGAGGCATGTCTTGAAGCGACTTGCAGCGTGTTGGTGAACGAAGCAAATATGCTAGAACAAGAGGCACCTACTCCTTCTGTAGATGAATTGAAATCGAAGACTAGTACTGAAATACTGAACAATTTGGAAGGTCTTTATAAACTTAAGAGCCGGCTAGTTGACATAACCGATCGTGTTGAAAGAGTTGAAGATGGTTTGGAAGCTTTTCTTTATGATGAATCAGATATGGCTAGGTACTCCACTTTCAACGACAAGTTTGACGTTGAGGAGCTGGAGATGATCTTCGAAGCATACTACTTTCAGATTCTCAGTACTCACAACAAACTCTCCAAGGTACCTTTCTATTTGCCTTTTCACTGTGCTATTAGCATCTACAAATAGTTACAATTTTGTGTTTTTTAATCGAGGTGAGTAGTGTAATCAAGACTTAATAACCACACACAAAATTGAGGAGCAAAGGAAGGTTATACAAATGTTATTGATGTTCTATCTAATATAGTTATTATCATCTATGATTGCTTAATTAACATTATGTACTTTATTAAAGAATTGACTTCTGTTACTGACTTTTTTTTTTTGTCGGTTGTCATGTTCAAGCTGAGCAATTATGTTGATCACACAGAGGACAACATCAACATTGTGATGCATAACATACAGGACTATCGCCAAAAATTTACCGCCATATTATCCATAATAGCTCTTGTATTGATTGGCTATATATTTCTTGTATTGATTTGTTTCCTCACAGAAATTTTGCCATAAAATTTGTTTCTTGTAAGAGGGCTATATATTTCTTGTAAGAGGGCTATATTAAGAGGGCTATATATTTCTTGGCTATAAAATAATTTGAGAGAGGTGCTATATGTCACGAATACGCTTCCTCACTAATTTCACAAACTCTCTGTTTTTCTATTTTTTATTTCATACCTACATATATTTAGAAAAATAGAACTGCTAGTGCCTAGTATGTATCTATCACGCAACCTCTTGTTATCGTTTCCTTAGTATGTGTCTGACAAAAAATATCACAGGTCATGAAAACTTTGGATCCAATATTTTGATTTCCATCATCATTAGAATTGAGAAAATTGATTGTTGAACCTTTTGATGTTACTCTTTGAATGGTGGATGCTGAGATATCTATGTACGACTCAAGGATTCAATTCTTATATTGGGTTCAAATTTCTTTTCACCGGTAGACACATTTGTAGTTAAACCGGTAGACACATTTGTAGTTAAATAATGCTTTCAAAAATGTCAAACTAGAGGTATGAAATGTGAAAACACACAACCCTAGGCAATGATAGATGACATTTTTGTCCGCTGTGATAGATGACATGGGAGGTAAAGCGGTTGTGAAAGAAGCAAATGAGAGATAAATAATTGAAAGAAAAAAAAATTTGAAGGACATGCTAGTAAAGAGAAAACAAGTTGCGATACCACATAGTTTTATGATGCACTCGTGATATAGTTTTCTCTAGATTGTGCATTTTCCGATAGTTTTATGATTCTAAATTACAATTTGCAATTGTGTCGTAATATAAATATTTGAAAGGTATAAATAACTGCATTATATATGGTTCAAATTACACCTGCATACGCCACATATACAGCATTTTACAATAGAGAGATTTATCATGTAGCTGCAACCGTGATTGCAACTGAAAATTACTGTTATTCCAGAGTCAAGTGCTTATAATTTTTGTTTATTTAAAGGAATTGTATCATGTTTTCCAAATGGATAGAAGGAAATTTTTCACCTTAAGATGGTGTTTGGACACTACAAGAAAATATGTGATTTGCTACGCTCATTTCTGGAGCTAATTCGCAGCTAATTCCTAGCAAACGAGTTTAGCTAGAGATATGCTAGGGAATACCTATTGATTCGGCCGTAGCATGGATTGAGAGACAAATTTGCTAGGGAATTATTTCTTAGTAAATCCGTAACTAGTAAAACATAAATCCTAGCAAAAACTTAGTTAATCCGCAGCAGAAAAGCATTCAAAATTAATTTTCCGCAGCAAATAACCATGACTTATATCATAGCAATTTCGCAACAAATCTACAGTAACATAACTAAGACTTGGCGTAGCAATTCCATAGCAAATCTACAGCAGAAATTTAACAAAATTTTCTTTTATGGATCCTAGCAATTAGGACCTTTTAACCTTTTAAAAAAAAACATTTAAATCACTACCAATCAATTAATGGATTGAGCTTATACATGTGAGTTGAGCACATAGTATTATTTAATGAATTGGCTCATTCAAGAGTGGAGCTTATACATGAGATTCTACCTATTATAACAAAAATTAAGCTTATACATGAAAAAAGTATTGTTTATCAAAGCTTCTTGGCATTCTGTAGATGAATTTGGCTCATTCAAACTACTATCCTTGGTACCATCTGAAGATATACACTCAGCAAGAAGCTAAAGAAAGAAGAGATCAACATTCTGTTACCAGCTTTGTCCCCAATGATGATAAGTACAAGAAATTAAAAGCATAAGATATCTGAACTAAAAGAAAGAAAAATCTTCTCAACCACTTTTAACGAAGCTTCTTATTTGTTAGCTTATTATATATCAGAAGAGGGCGGCTTATATGAAACTGAGACAAGATAAAGGATTCAATTATATGTGTACCTTGGAGGTAAGTTCATCGTGTGGGTAAAAAGCCTCTACATCATAGGAAATGATCATGTCAAAGGAACGGTAATGACAGGATTTAAAAACATTGCTAAAGAACATGGCCCAAATGAGTTGATAATAAAAACTATTATCAATGCTCTAATACATAGTAACCTCGAGAAGACATTGTCATTGAGGCCTATATGTACGAGTCAATATACCTATATGTACGAGTCGTTGAGGCCTGTAGCATTAAGAAATATAAGTAGTGAGCGCACATTTCAGACACAAGGCAGCAAAGCTATCTAACATTCAATATACCTATATGTACGAGTCGTTGAGGCCTAAATTTTCACTCGGCATCTACGAACATAGACTTACACTCAGCTCCGCCTTGATCTTGTGGAAACTAAAACAATAACGATATATCAAATTACTACTTAAGTTAGTCTTCAGTAATAAAATTTCAACAAGTATTGGCCCAAGTAATATAATAAACTCAGAAATATTTTTTTTAATCTTACAAACGCAGGAATGTAAAGACTCAGCCCAAGCAATATAATAAACTCAAGAATTCAAAGCTTATCATGTGCAAAACAACTTCCACAAACAACTATAAACACACAATTTCAACTTTGGATGCTATAGAAACTCAATAAATATCAAAGTCAAAACAATAAGGTCATCAGGTGAAAGTATTGAACTCAATGGATATATAAATGAAACTTCAGATAACATAGATGATGATACATGTTATAATTTTAGAAAACAATATTTGCATATATGAAAAATTCAACCACAAGTAATTGATCATAGAAAAGTAGCAAGAAAATATCAAGTTCAACAATACTTTAGTAACTCGTGCATGAATCTTAATACTTTGACATCACTGCTAGTTCAACAATACTTTAGTAACTCGTGCATGAATCAAGTTTAATTTCAATGTAGTTGAAGTTCAGTTCACTACAACTCTAAACATGCAATAATGCAAAAGGACAAGAGTGGACGTATATCATGTATGGATAAAATCTTGAAACATTATAAATTTCTTTAAGCAACATATATTAATCTGAGCCAAATTTGAAAATGAGAAGGATTGGAAGGTGTGTACCTCATAACCTAACCATTTGGATCAGGAATGTTTATAAAGAGTCTAGCTCATTAGTGTAAACTTGGTTTCCATATCTATATATAGAGAAGGTGGATCCAAGCTAAGCAAAATATGATTTGTCAATGAAAATAAAGAACACCAAACAAAACATTGTGTTCAGTTGTTTGTGTATTTGGACGAAGAGAGAGAGTGGTACATGGGGTCTCAGCCACTGACCTGATGCCATCAAAGTGATACAAGTTAGAAGATGATTCAGACAAAGCAAGGACATAGTACGCTGGCAACCCAAGTGAAAAGGATGGCAGTGACACCTGTAAGTTAATGGACAGATGAAAAAGGTTAACTAGCGAACGAATTCTAATAATATAAATCATTCAGATCATAGTTATAGAGAAAATTGAAGTGGAGGACTTAGTTCACAAAGCTTCCTAATGCCTCGAAATATGAAGCAGCATCACAAATTGCAGAAATTACTCCGTAAAATAATGATGTACCTGAATCTCCTCAAATGGTCCACTTGCATCGCCTATAAAATAAAAGGATCAGCTTGCAACTGTTCAATTTGATTATGCATTTTCTGCACTTCATCGCCTATAAAATTTAAGGATCTGAACAAAACCATATTTCAAAACAGAATGAAGCACTTGTTAAAAGTGACAGCACGCAAGATAGAAGAAACATTTGTTAATATTTACACTAATAAAGAAGAACTATTTAATCAACAATCAATAATTTAGCTGCCCTTAACCAGAGATTAGATGCAAGAAATCTACCAAATATTAATCCCTTGTTGAGTTAAAGCTGAAGTGGTTGCTGATCAAAATATTGCAACGAAAACTGATAATGAACAGAAGTGATAGAGAAGATGGCATAAATGAATGTAAACTGTGTCATAAACTCTAGAGATTTGAGAGTATAAAACTTTATTTACACATAAAAAGGGGAAGGGAAAAAAGAAAAAAGAATTGCACTGCACCCACTCTTGCTCCCTCCAGCCCACTCCGGCTAGCCCTCACAGTCGCACTTTATATCTTACATAAAGTAATATTATACCATCTCTGACAATCATAAACATATATAACCTAATACAGCTTAACGGGGACTCGAGGAGCAGAGAGTGATTTAGCCCCTCAAAAACCCAGTTGATTCTTAGTTCATGCAAAGAACAATGTTTCATAACAGACTAATGACTGACTGATTCTGTCCCACAACTTCTAGCACGAGATGAGACGACAATGACTATAGACAGCAGCTACCGAAGGACCGTCGGTATCCACCTAAAGTGTGCTTACATCCTTAAACCACTTGAGCCACAGTAAACTACAGAGCTAACAAACAAAAACTTTTAAGTGAAAATACATAAATGTGATAGCATGTCAGGCTATCAGTGACTCATTGGTGATGGAAAGAACAAGTAAAACCAGATATTTAAGTCCAAACTACGTGAAATAACATGCACACCATGTTTTAATGTTACATGATGATGCACTAAGTAAGAAGAAGCTAGAATGATGTTATTATTTTACTTAAGCAAAATAAATGAAGAAAAGACACTATATGTTGAAACAGGATTTCCATTCAAACCCATCACCTTATTGCCATATAGTGTTAATTATGTTGGATCATGAAGGGATCATCACCGCAGAATAATTGTAAAATAGAATGCAATAACAATAACCATGATCTACGAAGTTCATCTGATTATGAAACAGATCATAACTACTATTTCATAAATATGCATGTATTGGAAATGTGGCTTATAGAGTAAATTCAATAGGAAGATCATGTATCCCCATGAACAAAGATCATGTATTAACTAACCAAATTAACCCTTAGAAGATGATAACTTCATTTTTTTTATTTTTTGCAAAAAGAGAAGATCTGAATAACCACGTCCAAAGGAAGAAAATATGAACTGGTGCAGAAACTTAATGTATAGAGGCTACACAAACGCATGAAATTAAGCCTCATTACTCTACTCTAACCCCATTGAACATAGTCTATTAACTCTGACCCAATTAAAATAACAAATTATTTCGGCGTTGCAAACACATTAATCATTGTCAGATTTAAACTTCTCACTAGTCCTAAGGTTGCTAATCGAACAAAATCTCATTTTCCAAAACATCATCAAAATTCAAAATTTATTTAACATTCTTAGATTACCAATAGAATCAAGAAAGACAAAAATTCAGTATGGTTCACATAATCAAAACAAGTTAATGTGAAAGCTTTAATACCAAGTCATGTTACAAGTTATTTTAAATGCTAACAAGTGATTGATTACACGATTGGAATCACAATTAAAGTACAATTGGAAAAAACTGCTTGAAAATTAAAGCTCAAGTTCCTATTATGGATTGCAAGCTTACCTTAGTAGTCCTACAGACTATTGCCTCTGCACCATCTCTGTTGTATGCTTCTCTGATCAACAACCAAAACCAAAATACAGTAATACTAACAGTATCCCAAACCTATACCAAATAAAACGTACACAAAAAATGTTGAATCATATGAATGCATCAAATTAGAAATGCTAATTTGAAAATTAAGGTTCAGGATTGGGGAAATTAGTCCAAATGTGAATCAAAAGTATGACAAATACACTACAAACACAAAATGGTTTCAGATCGATACCAGAAAAGCTATGGAGCGAGAATGTGAATCTTTGTGAATGAGAACGTGAAAAACTATGGAGCGAGAATATGAATCTTCGTGACTGAGGTAGCAAGGTAGCGAGGTCTAGATCTGAAAAACCGATGGTCCACGAGCCGCGACGGTGGTGCGATCAGCCTTATTGGTGGTGAGATGAGCCTCATCGGTGGTGCGGTGATCCACAACCGTGGTGCCGATAACCGTAACGGTGGAACTGTACGGAGAGAGATTACAACGGGAAGAGAGAGAAAGAGAGAAAATAATAAATGAAAATGTTTACTTTTTTTGTTTTATAAAATATAAAATGTTTTTTATTCTGAATAAAATTTTTAAAGAATATCTTTTGAATTAATTAAAAATAAAATAAAAAACTAAAGCTGTAAAAAGGAACGAACAACTACTATTAGTCGTAAAAGCACATCCAATCAACCACTAATTTACTTGAACATATGACCGTAGCAATAATTTGGTAGTAATACTGATATTTTCTTGTAGTGGGACTAAAGCAACATTACATTTTTCAAAAAAAAATTGGGAATATGCATATGGTGCAAATGATATATCATGAATTTTTGAGTTATCTTCCAAGTGTGTAACTTTGATTGTGGTCAAACATGTATGTGGTTATGGACACCAATTGTAGTGAGAGGTCACAATTCATCGATAATATTTTAAGATTCATTTTCTAACATTGGATTTTAAATCTCTTTACACATACTTTGAATGATATCTCTATAGTTGAAGTTAGACATTGTACAAAACTATAGTAACCTGTAGCTTATTTACATTAGTGTTCAAATGAGACAGAGGCCTGAAATTTTGGGTGAGAACAGGACCTTCTCACTTAGTCATTTATTTTGAGAGATAAATTTTGGGTGAATCCTGAAAATTAATAATAGTGATGGACCACTATCAAGATTTCAATGATGTTGAAACACAAAATTCAACACTTGAAATGATAAGAGATGACGGTGACTGTCTGCTTCAAATTTCTTCAGTTTCCCTTCCTTTTCATGTCAGTAATTAATCTCCCACAGCGTGCATTTTGTAATAGTATTATTATGCCCTCTTATAATATTTATTTTGATCCATGACGTGTCGCATTACCATGTCTTATAGGTAAGTTCCAATTTAGGAGGATCTATGAGACCTTGGTTCTAGCATAGCATCAATATGATTCTTCAAGGTGAATGAAAATGACAGAGTATTTACGGAAAAAAGAGAATTTTTAAATAAACCTTGTTGAAAATACTATCATCCATCATGTCCCTTATGTTTTCAACATCTGTTTTCAGCACCGATTTCCTCAATAACTTAATCCGGACTTAACCTGCTAGTTTTGTTCCCACTGCTCCGAAGCCTATCATCGATACAGCTCTGCTCTTTTTAATCAAACTTTGGCTCTTATTGAATATTTTGGTTCTACTGGTGCTTCTCTTAAACCGCCACTCTGTCAAGCAAACATTGTCCGTGAATCTCTAGTCCCTCCTGCCACTACTCCACCAATCTCAAATAACTCGATCTCAATTATGAGTTTCTGCAAACTCTCCAGACTATTTGACAATGCAAATCTAAGCAAATGAGATGTGTTGTGAGACTCGTTATGGTTACATTATATGTGTGGCTAAAGATTTGCCTTTTGTCTCTAGTTTCTACCTGGAACCTCCCTTGGTCAAGCTTCAATTTGTGTTTCTGCATCAACGCCAACTCCCTCCTTTTCTCTTTCTGTATCAACCTGACCATCATGTATCCTCATATCATAAATGAACGGAGTATTATGGTTTGAAAGGTGTAAATTGTGTCATAATATAAATATTTGAAAGGTGTAAATAACTGCATTATGGTTGTCATTACAGCTGCATACGCCACATATAAGGCATTTTACAATACAGAGATTTTTCATGTAGCTGCAACCGTTATTGCAACTGAAAATTACTATTATTCCAGAATCAAGTGCTTATAATTTTTGTTTATTTTAAAGGAATTGTATCATGTTTCCAAAATGGATAGAAGGAATTTTGTCACCTTAAGCTGGTGTTTGGACTAAAGCTACGTTACATCTACTAAACTAAATATAAAAATAGATGTCCGTACGTTTTACGATTTTGCCCTTGGAGGGGTATTTTGGTAAATTGGTAAATGACTATCTTCCCCTATATATATATGTGAAAAGAAAAAAAAAAAGAGAAAAGAAAAGGGAGAGAGAAACGGGAACGGGAGAAAGAAGGAAGAAGGAGGACGGGAACGGGAAAGGGAGGAGAATTCTCCTCCGTCGCAAAAAACGGCGGCGCCGATTGCTTTCTCTTCGGTATTTCTCGTCTTTCTCTCCGGTTGCTCTATTTCTCAGGTTCGGTTCCTGTTCTGTTCATCATCATCATCATCGCGTTTTTTTTCTTTCTTTTTCTGCTTGCATGTCTGTTTTTGTGTTGTTTTTGTTGTTGTTTTGCCTCTTTTATTTATGTACCTTGGTTGATTCAGTGTTTGTTTGGTCTGTATGTTGTGTTTGTTTTTGATGGATTGAGAGATTTTGGTTTAATTTTCTGGGTTGTTATTTTGGTTTAATTATTTTTTTGTACAATCATTATTCTCTCTTTTTTGTTCATCTGAGGTCATGCATGTCTCTAAAAATGCTTTATTGAATCAATTTTTGTTAATTTAGGTTGGAATTTATGTTTTTTCTTTCAATCGAATTTTGTCTTGAATATCATTATTCAGGATGTTATCTGCTTATCAGAACCTGTTGATAAGGCAAAAGGCTTAACTGTTGCAGAGTGTTTTGGGATTTCACAGGTTAGTAATTAGCCTAAATGTTATTTTATTGTGTCTTATTGTTGCTTAAGTCCATTAAATTGACTCCAAGTGTTTTCATTGTTTTGAAAAAGGATTTGATGTCTAGATTTGGTACTGCTGCTGCACAGACTACTGAGTCTGTGTCTGATCATGGAAATACAAAGAAGACTGGTGCTGCTTATGATCAGGCTAATCAAACAAGAAGGAAAAGAAGCCATGAGGGAACACCAACCACTGGTATGACTCTGTTCTGCTGTTTGAAAAGGTAATATGATCTCAAGGTTCTTTAATAAATTACATTTTATTTTATTCCTATGTTTGATATTTCTGATCTTCTTTTATTGCAATTTGTACTCAAGATACAATGTGCACTGTATCCATTAAAAATAACGTATCAAAAATTGTTCTCATCTTAGTAAAGTCAAAGCTTTACTGAGATAAAAGATTTCAGATTTCAATTACTATTTTATATAATTGTTATTTTCAATTCAGATTTCAGGTCATTAACAACTCACAATCAGCAAGCCAAAATTTCACTCAAGCTTATGGTTCTTTTCAAGTTTCACAAAATGATGTCTTCTCTAATGAGTTCACAAAATGATGTCTTCTCTAATGAGTCAAGTTAAGAAGATTCAGGACTTAAAAAATCTCACAAGGTTTGCTATGTTTTATGTATCTTACATTTATTTATATACGTACGTTCACTAAGATTTCTTCAACTATTTGACTTTTTTCCAAATTGTCCCAGCATACCTATTGTTTCACTGTTGGAACTACCAAAAAATTCAATCCTAACTACTTTGGGTGGTACTATGAGAGCTGTACTAGGTGTACAAGTCTTCAAAGTCTACTGTTGGAAGTTATAAATGCTCATGTGGTGCATTTAGTTGATAATTGAAATATAAATTGGAAGAGTAAAATTTAGTATCTGATTTTCTCAGCTGCTTTGGTAACTTCATAGTATCTGAACTTTTAGGATTGCTTCAATGAGGTTTTACTAAAATGCGTTCTTCATTGTTGCCTAATTGGATACTGTTGTGAGGAGTAGCAGAGGCTTTTGGTGTAAGAGTACATGACAAGAGGGGGCTTGGAGAATCAATTGTTCAGAAGTATGTTGCATTTACTTTATTTTTACCAATACTATATTATATACATATATTAATCATGCTTTAAGGTCTGATTTCTTATTTTCTTTGTTGTGATTCAAGCAGGATCCTCTGCTACATTACCATGGTCAACTAGAATGAAAATTGCATTAGGTGCAGCTAAGGGACTAGCTTTCCTTCATGAAGCAGATAAACTTGTAATATATAGGGATTTCAAAACTCCAAATATATTACTGGACTCGGTATGTTCATTCATTTCATCAATGATAATGTAGCATCTGCTGCTAGCCTACATCAAGTAATTTTTTTTTCTTCCCTAAATTCAGGATTACACAACTAAACTATCAAACCTTGGATTAGCTGAAGATGGTCCTGAAGGAGAAGAAACACATGTGACAACAACATGCATAATGGGAACAAAAGGCTATGCTGCTCCTGAGTATATCATGGCAGGTATTGGCATTTTACCATAAAGGTTCCATTTGGATAAACAACTTAAGCATTTATAGCATAAGCGCTTATGTATAAGCTGTTTTTATATAAAATAAAGTCAAATAGTTTTCATATAAGTTGAGTTATTTACATAAGCTATCCTGGCTAGCTTATAGAGATGTCATAAACTGTTTTCACAAGCTCTTAAATATGCTCAAATAAGTCAATTCAAATAGGTTCTTAATTACCTTTTTTAACTAACTTTATTAGCAAATGGCTTTGCTGCTACTAAAAAACAGAATTTAATTGGCATGTTTTAACAAACTTTACTTTTGCATTTTATGTTACAAACTCAGCAGAAATCATTAACTTAGTTAATTAACTGCCTTCAATTTTCAGGTCATCTTTCTACCAAGAGTGATGTGTATAGGTATGGAGTAGTGTTGTTGGAATTGCCTACAGGAAAGTATTATATATGAGAAACTGTATAATTATACTTGGTAGGAAAATGGTTGTGAGATGCTTTGATATATATTGTGAAACAAATGCTGCGATTTTAGAGATGGTACCATGTGAATAGCTGAAATGTCAATCATCATTTTATTTCAAACTATATATAGTTATGTATGTGATATTTGTTGTTATTGATATTTTGTTATTGATATTGGCTTAGAGTTACAAACCATATCTTTTCCTCCAAATTTTGATCTTATTGGCAGCGCTGGTAATCATTCGGCTGCAGTGACTTATATCATAATTAGCATTGGCGGTTGCATGATCCTCAGTTGTAGTGCTGATAGGTATGTTAGCATAGGTTCGGTATACAAAAAAAAAAAAAAGAATGGACTGTGTAAGTTTTTCTGCTCAATTGAATAATAGGAACAAAAGTTTTACATAGATGTTCTGACTTTTTTGTGTAAAAAACTACAAATGAATTTGAACTTTAACAACCTCTTATGGCTCATTATTACAATATATTGATTTAGCAAAGCAGAAATTGCCAAAGATGGTGTTTGACTATTATGCATCTGGTGCTGAGGACCAATGGTCTCTCCAAGAAAACAGAAATGTCTTTTCCAGAATTTTGTAAGATTTCATATAAGTTACCAAATCATGTTACTTTATTATGTTCCTTTGATGTTTTGTCAACCTATGATTCTAAGAATAAGAACAAATGTTAATGTGCTGAAAAATATGGTTGACAAACATTACAGGTTTAGGCCACCAATTCTTATCGATGTGAGCAAGATAGACATGTCAACTACTGTCCTTGGCTTCAAAATTTCCATGCCAGTCATGATTGCTCCAACTGCTATGCAGAAAATGGCTCATCCGGAGGGTATCATTGCTTTTTCTTTAAATTCACTTGAATTTCTGAAATGCAAAATTAAGTTGTTTTGTTTTGTGCAATATTTTGTTGGAAGGAAAAAGTTCATGAAAAATCAAGCATGACATGAAATTTTGCAGAGTTTAAGCCTATATTACCCTTCTGGATACGAATAAGGTATAGAAATGATTATTAGTATTTGATTATGTACAAAAGAATAATTGAGACAAAGTTCATTAAAGGATATTTGAGTTGATTACTGACATTAACATTTGTGAGACTATTTGTAAGCAACTTATCTACTCATTTTTGTACAAAACAATAACTGAGAAAGAGAACATTAGGCTTATTTGTGCTTATCGAAACAATTTAAGACATGTTTATAAGTTGTTCTTAGCTTATTTTTTTAAGCTCTCAAATATAGCTTATAAAAACAGCTTATAGCTTATATGGCAATAATTTGACTATTTTATCTTTTCAGTGTGTATGTAAAACTTATCCTTTGACACAGGCTCTTTTGTTCAGTTTATGTAGCATTTTCTATGCTGTCTCATATATTGGATTAATCTGTTGAACTTGGCTTTGTAATGCAGACAGCCTGGTTTTAAGCAAATGAAGATTATAAGGCAGGAGAGGCATACAGTTTGCCTCATTGAGTTTGAAGTCCGTAAACTTTGTTCATATTTGTGCCTTTTATTTTCTGACTTATGTTTACGCTAATAATTGGTGTTCAATAACCTATTTCAGGATGTGAATAGTGCTACGAATGTGCACCACAATCTGCAGGGTGCTGTTATCCCAAGTTCTGACATATCATTGAGATACTTTCTTTCTTTTCATGGCACGGCTTGACATGACATCAATGATCCATCTACCCTTTCCGCTCTCATTACAATTGTCATTAACCACATTTTTAGCTCCTGTTTTTCAAATTTAGTTTCTATGAACTGGGGGCGTACTTTAGGCTATAAAATACAGTGTTATAATCGGTGATTAGAAAATTAATGGTTGAAATTGGCATCATTGTGTAATTAACTATGAAGTTTGTAAAATTCATTTGTTTGATTTTTGAATCACCGAATATAACTTGTACTTTGTCTTCTAAAGTATACTCAAGCTTTTGAAACTACATCCACCCCGGCATTCATGACTTCATCTGATCAGAGCATTAATGTTAAATGCGTTGAAGTTAAAACTATTTAAAGGATTCTCCAGAGTTGTTATATGTTGTCTGATTTATACAGGGTTGCAACATGACAAAGCTTCCTTTCATAATGGAAGGTCCATTTCTGCTACTGCCATATTGTTGCAGGTGATTTTTGTTGGCACGGGTAAGGTAAACTACCATCAAATTTGGTTGGAACATCTGTTGGATATCAAGTGAAGCAGCCATTGAATCATAGGTGCCCTATGACTACGAATTTCTGATAAAACGAAAAATGTTAGTTTTGTGCAAGAATTGGATGTTTATACCGTCAAAGTTTTATTTGTGTAGAAGTTACTGGTAGGCTAATTTTCATACACCTAGAGTCATTGTGGGATCCTCATCCTGCCATCAATTTTTTTGGATAGTCAAATGTCATCCTGCTATCAACGATTTTAAACTTATAATTTTTTTTTGCTTTGAACTCTTAATCTCACACACTTCAAGGTCTATATCTTCCACACAATATTTACCTAAGAAAAATAGAATGTTACAAAATGCAAAAGAATTATTACATTACTCACTTCTGTTATTCTTTTTAATGCAGGATCCTTACTCACTTGATATAGGAAGATTTTTCACAGGATATGGAATTTGAGTTATTTCATATGTGGTAATTATAAACTATTAGAAAGTTTAAGATGAGGCCTCATGTTGCTTCTTCTTGATGATAATATTTCAAATTTTAACAATTCATAGCAAAAATATGTAACAGGTCCCTGTATATATAGCTTATTTCCAGATAACAATCATATTTTTTATTTTTTTTATTTTAGCACATATACTAATTTAAGCTCATAGATGTTAGTATTGCAGAGGGGCAAGAGATCCTCTGCTGCCTGTTTTTTTTACTGCAATTGCCTGTTTTTCTTTCTTTTGCAAGGGCAGTAAGGATGAGCGCATAAAATATTGTTCCCTTAATTACACAAGTCACTACCAATAGTTTTATCTTTGTATTCATGGACAATTCCCTACCATTTGTTTTAAGATGATGTAAGATTATTTTTTGTAAGGCTCGACTCAACTAGCAATGTTGATGATTAGGTTGTAAACCTTCATCTAATTCAAATCCAATTTTTTTTTCTCTCTTTTAATCAAACTAACATGGTGTTGAGTGTACTTTTATATAGTGTACGTATACAATGGCAAAAAAATTATGTTCGTATGTTACTACTACTGGATTGGACAGGTGGGAGTGGCATTGTAGACATTGGTATAGAAAAACACCAGTAGAGGATCCACATCTTTTTAAGAAAGGTTATCTAATGTCTCCACCCAAATATAGATAGAGTTTGCTCAATAAAGCACTATCTTATTTTATTTTGCTGGTACTCTCTAACTTGATTATATCATGTTGGAAAAGAAATGCGGGGTCATGTTTCTAATTCCAACCATTCAATTATTCAATTTTATATATTTACGGTGAGTTTGAACTTCCCCGCTTTAGAAGAAAAAAAAAAGATGAGGGATTAAAATTTAAAATGAGAAAAATGAATGCAATGATGACATCAGGATGAGCTTTATTATGACAAGTGAATGCAAACTGGTTTTCATTCTTTTAATCACAGGTTTTCTTTTTTCTAGAAATTCCTTGCATATATTGAATAAGCTAAGTGAGATAAATAAGTTTGTTCAGCTGGTTTCTAATATATGTCATGCATATTTACAGGTTGTTAGTGGCATAAAAAAGTCCTTGACGTTTTCATTTGTTACTCGTGATAAGCCGTTTTGAACATTTCATTTTCTAACCCGTGATGCAGGAGTACTCTAAATATTGTGTTATGGTTTATAATTATCTGTCATTTCGCAATCTATCCGTCCGATATAATATTTTGTCAAAAAAGTAGCTAACCCCCGTGCGAAGCACGGGTTTGTAACTAGTTTTTAAAAAAAAAAATTGGGAATATGCATACGGTTCAAATGATGTAGCAGAAATTTTAGAGTTATCTTTCAAGTGTGTAAATCTATTTTCATTAGTGTTTAAATGAGACAGTGACCTGAAATTTTGGGTCAGAACAGGACCTTCTCACTTGTCTCTATACATGGATGGATGCCTAATAACATATGTTATACCTTTGTCATTTATTTTGAAGAATTGTGATCCTCTTTTTCTTCTTCATCTCCTCCTCGTCTTCTCAAGCAATTCATATTTTTCAAGCCTCGGTAATTAAATTCCTGTAGCTCTAACATAATTGTGGTTGCTATGTCTCTATGGTCGTACTCTATTTACATATTAGCTACCTATTTGACGTACTAGTACTGTTGTGTTATGACTCAAAAATTGAAGATTTGGAAAAGTGAAGAAACGTGACACGATTTGGCAACCGTGTCACGATTTCTGAGGGTCGAATGCATGTTTGTCTTGGAGGGAAAACGTGACACGATTTTGGGAAAACGTGACACGATTTTCGGCTTGCTGGGCACGTTTTCAGGATAAGGTTGGTCGTACCTTGGGTCGTACGTATCAATCGTGGCACGATTTGGACAAACGTGACACGATTTTGACAGATCTGAAACACGTTATAAGCATTCTTTGACCCATTTTGTTGGGTAAGCTTGGTGAATCTCATGGAAACCAAAGGAGGGAACTTTTAGGGTTTTAGATACTAAAGGTTGAGGGTCTTTGGGTGAGGTTCAAAGCTTCAAGATGTGAATCTTGGAGAACCAAAAGAGGGGGCTCTTGGGAAAAGGGTTGGTGCCTTTTGGGGAAGATTCATGGGGTTGGGAAACACATGAGTGAAGAGTCTTTTGTAAGCAACATGGGTGAGTCTTGTGAAACCAAAAGAGAAGATCCTTAGTGAAATCAAAGGCTAAGGGTTGGTTCTCTTTTGGGGGTTAGATTCTAGTGTTGGGAAACAATTGTAAACACCTTGGGAGAGTGAAAATTCATGAGTGTCTTGTTCATTGGTGAGATTGGGAAAATGGGTAGAAATTAGGGTTGTTCTTTGTGAGCTTGTTGAAGCTAATTTCTTGTAACCCATTTGTATCTCTTTGTAAGAACTCATTGATAGTGGATTGGAGAGATCAATCTCTCCCCCAGAGTAGGTCAAGTTGGACCGAACTGGGTGAACATTTCTTGGTGTTGTTATTTTTCTTTACTCTCTTTATCTTGTTTATTCCTTGGTTGGATTGTGGTTTTGCTGTGCACTTGGTTTATAGACTAGGTTTATATTGTTGTTGTTGCTTGTGGTTAATTTTGGTTGTTGGTTGCCATTGATACTTGCTCCACACATCATAGTTTGTATTGGTGTGAAATTTGAGTCCGGAATTCACAACAATTGGCGCCCACCGTGGGGCAAGGGGAGAAGTTTGTCAAGTGTGCACCATGGGTACCAAAGGTTACATCTTGGAGATGGAAGCAAGCATGGTTCAATGGAAGTGTATGGAAGCATTGAAGGTTGAGGTTTCGAAGCCGGTCATCCTAGCACAATCGAAGAAGGAAAAGTGTGAAGAGAGGAGGTCGTGATGGTAGTATCATGGCGGTGATGTGTGTGTTCTCAATGGGTAAGTTCAGCCTGGAGAGGCGGTGTGAATAATACTCATGATCAACCTTTGAGGTGGAGTGGCAAGGTGGAAGCATAGTGTGAGTACGCATTTGGAAGTTGAGGTAGAGAAAGCTCAACTTGAGGTGGAGTTGATGACACCGGGAATGGTACGACTATGGAGGCCTTGGGTGCTATGCTCTAGTTGGGAGCATGTGAATTCTTCAAGAGGACGGAAGGCATTCCGGGGTTTGAAGAATGTTTGGCATGGCTTGTGGAATTACCGGAAAAGGCCAATGGTAATTGGAGGCAAGTGAATCTTTGGGAGGACGGATTTGATCACTCCGGGGGCCGAAGAGGTTATGGTGTAGGCTTGTGGAACTACCTAAAAATCCTAGTGTAGTTGGATGGAAGGAACTTCAAGAGGGCGGAAGGCATTCCGAGGTTTGAAGAGGTAAAGGTGAAATCTTGTGGAACTACAAAGTGTAGTTGGATGCAAGGTGAAGAATCAGACTTGGAAGCTTGTGGAACTATCAAGGATGGTTGGATGCAAGTGGAGGTCGGTGTGTGGATCAAGGTTCAAGCGGGGATTTGGACTTGATTGGTGTTGTGTCTTGAGGAATAGTTCAAGGCATGGTTAAGGAGAATGGTGGTCGATGGTTAAAGTGGCATCATCATCATTTTAGAGTCAAGGTGGAGAATGTTGTGTTATGACTCAAAAATTGAAGATTTGGAAAAGTGAAGAAACGTGACACGATTTGGCAACCGTGTCACGATTTCTGAGGGTCGAATGCATGTTTGTCTTGGAGGGAAAACGTGACACGATTTTGGGAAAACGTGACACGATTTTCGGCTTGCTGGGCACGTTTTCAGGATAAGGTTGGTCGTACCTTGGGTCGTACGTATCAATCGTGGCACGATTTGGACAAACGTGACACGATTTTGACAGATCTGAAACACGTTATAAGCATTCTTTGACCCATTTTGTTGGGTAAGCTTGGTGAATCTCATGGAAACCAAAGGAGGGAACTTTTAGGGTTTTAGATACTAAAGGTTGAGGGTCTTTGGGTGAGGTTCAAAGCTTCAAGATGTGAATCTTGGAGAACCAAAAGAGGGGGCTCTTGGGAAAAGGGTTGGTGCCTTTTGGGGAAGATTCATGGGGTTGGGAAACACATGAGTGAAGAGTCTTTTGTAAGCAACATGGGTGAGTCTTGTGAAACCAAAATAGAAGATCCTTAGTGAAATCAAAGGCTAAGGGTTGGTTCTCTTTTGGGGGTTAGATTCTAGTGTTGGGAAACAATTGTAAACACCTTGGGAGAGTGAAAATTCATGAGTGTCTTGTTCATTGGTGAGATTGGGAAAATGGGTAGAAATTAGGGTTGTTCTTTGTGAGCTTGTTGAAGCTAATTTCTTGTAACCCATTTGTATCTCTTTGTAAGAACTCATTGATAGTGGATTGGAGAGATCAATCTCTCCCCCAGAGTAGGTCAAGTTGGACCGAACTGGGTGAACATTTCTTGGTGTTGTTATTTTTCTTTACTCTCTTTATCTTGTTTATTCCTTGGTTGGATTGTGGTTTTGCTGTGCACTTGGTTTATAGACTAGGTTTATATTGTTGTTGTTGCTTGTGGTTAATTTTGGTTGTTGGTTGCCATTGATACTTGCTCCACACATCATAGTTTGTATTGGTGTGAAATTTGAGTCCGGAATTCACAACAAGTACATTGGTACAAAATGAATTCATAAACATAATTGCATGATCAGCTTAGCAGCAAGTTTAATAAAATCACATTGTGCCAACACAATTTTTGCTTAAGATATTAAATCATGATGTTACCGTGATTTTGTGAAAGCCATTGCTAGTCTAATCATACGATGATACAACAGACACGACTTGCTTCAATGTTGCATATAGTTGCAGTAATATATTAGGAGTGAATGTTATGATGGATCCATTTTTATACTGGCAGCAATATATTCTAAAACAGTGGTCCACAAAATTTGTTAATACTGAAAACTAATAATAGTGATGGACCACAATCAAGATTTCAGTGAATTTTGAAAAACAGAATTCAACACCTGAAATGATAAGGGATGATCCCAAAGCAATCATAAATTTGGCACAATGGTGACTGTCTGCTTCAAATTTCTTCAGTTTCCATTCCTTTTCATGTCTCTAATCTCCCACAGCCTGCATTTTGAAATAGTATTATTATGCCCTCTTATAATATTTATTTATATCCATGATGTTTCGTATTACCATGTCTTATAGGTAAGTTCCAATTTAGGAGGATCTATGAGACCTTGGTTCTAGCATCAATATTATTCCTCATGGTGAAAGAATAAATGACAGAGTATTTATGGAAAAAAGACAAGTTTGAAATGATTATCAAACTTTGTTGAAAGTACTATCATTCACCATGTCCCTTATGTTTTCAACATCTGTTTTCAGCACTGATTTCCTCAATAACTTAATCCAGACTTAACCTGCTAGTTTTGTTCCCACTGCTCCGAAGCCTATCATCAATACATCTCTGCTCTTTTTAATCAAACTTTGGCTCTTTTTGAATATTTTGGCTCTACTGGTGCTTCTCTTAAACCACCACTCTGTCAAGCAAACATTGTCCGTGAATCTCTAGTCCCTCCTGCCACTACTCCACCAATCTCAAATAACTCAGATCTCAATTATGAGTTTCTGCAAACTCTCCAGACTATTTGACAATGCAAATCTAAGCAAATGAGATGTGTTGTGAGACTCGTTATGGTTAAATTATATGTGTGGCTAAAGATTTGCCTTTTGTCTCTAGTTTCTACCTGAAACCTCCCTTGGTCAAGCTTCAATTTGTGTTTCTGCATCAACGCCAACTCCCTCCTTTTCTCTTTCTGTATCAACCTGACCATCATGTATCCTCAAATCTTAAATGAACGGAGTATTATGGTTTCTCTTATGGAATGCTAAAATTGAGGGGGAGATTTTGATAAAATCACACTAGCAGCTTGTTCATTATGTATAAACATCATAATTCCAACAACAAATGCTAAAATATAATTAAAAGTTCTGTCATCATTAAAAGAGGGAGATTGTTGAGATAAAATTTAAAAAATCCCTTTTAATATTTGAATGATAACAAAACAATTAAATTATATTTTATAAATTCTGATATTATTGTTTATTTAACTTGTGCTCTTGAGTGTATTTTATAAGATAGGTAACAAAGCAAACAAATTTATCATAACATTCTCAGAACAATGTTCATCTCCATTCTTAATATATTCCTCACAAGTGTCAACTCAGCAAAGACAAAATGGAATTATTTATGAATTTTGGGTACAAAGATTTTGGCTTTAATGAAAGAATTTATTTGTCAAGAATCGATCGTTGATGAATTAAAGCGCAAATTGTTCATTAGTTATTTATTTACTACAAAGTGAATATACTTAATGAAATTTATTCTACTAGAAGAAACAAAATTGAAACTAAACATGTGCTGTAAAAGAACCTATGAAGAACAAATTGGAACCTGTGAGAAATGGACAATAAATCAAGGAATTAGAGTTTATGTCTAAGCAAAACTCCCATCACACAGAAGCCAAGCTCCATATGCATTATGTGAACACACACTACACAAAGCAGGTTTAACACAAATCCTGGATTAGAAATAAGACCATTGCAGATTCATTGTTTAAAAAAAGCTGCCGCTTACTGATTATTAAAAGAATAAGCACCAAGTTCAACAATGAAATTCATGTTAATTCACAACTACTCTTCTGGAAAAAGAAGAACTAAATAAATAAATATCTCCTAAAAATTCATTGAACTATGCTACATACAAGATTGAAGAGATTCTTCCTCCAGCGAGCACACCAACTTTTGAGTTATTAATTGTTATCCACATACACCACACCTCAATACACACTGCAGTTGCCAATTTTGAGTACTTTGGCATAGTTTATGGTTTTTTATGTTTAATTCTTCTTGTGTGAGATCCTTATTGTCGAATTATATTTATGTTCTGTGATGAAATCTTTTTTTTGAATAGGAAATGCACTTCCTTAAACAATAAGTTATGAGGAGGTTAGGTCTTTGGGGAAACAAATATATCAGCATAGGTGGGTGGATTGTTCTTCAATTGGGTGGATTTTTTATCTCTCTTTCCTTAAGATGCCTGTGAAGGTTTGGAAACAAGATGTTCGGATCCAGAGGGATTTCTTGTGAGGAGGAGTAAGTGGGAGGAAGAAAAATATATAGTTGGGCAAGTTGGGAAGTGATGTGTCAATTGAAGAAAAAGGGAGGGATGTGAGAGCGGTGCATTTTGCCTTGTTAGCTATGTGACGGTGGAGGTTGCTGTAACAGGATAGAGCCCTGTGGAACGATTGTTAGTTGCGAAATATGGAGATGGTTTCCTTCACAAATCTTCTTGGGGAGAGTAGGTTTTTTCCTTATTTTAATTCAACTTGGTGGAGGGACTTGGGAAGGATTAATTCGGAGGAAAACATTTTCTGTTTTGCTAGCTCGGTATCTAGAAAGGTGGGAGATGGAAGCTATAATAAGTTTTATCGGCTGTTTTTTATTTCTGAAAATAAAGGAGCTAAGGTGTCCAAGGTGAGGGTGAGGGATGGATCAGTTTGGAGGAAAAGGCTTTTTGAATGGGAGGAGAGCCTAAAGGAATTACAATAGTTACTGTTAACTGGGGTGTGGAGTGCAGAGGTTGATGCTTGGTCTTGGCGCTTAGATGAAGGTGGTTCTTTTTCGGTCAAATCAGCCTATGCTTCGTTAGCGCCGGATTTTTCGAATGAGATTGTTCTCCACGGTTTAAATGCTTTTGTATTCCCCAACATTTGGAAGAGCTCATCGCCGCCAAAGTTTTAGCCTTCACGTGGAAGCTTATGAACAATAGAATTCCGACAAAGTCGAATTTGGCTCATAGAGGAGTGATTCCTAGAGAGGATTCGGTGGAATGTGTGTGTTGTGTAGGAAAGTTCGAGACAACAGCACATCTGTTTCTTCATTGCGATTATGCTGCAGCAGTTTGGTGTGGCGTTTTCAGGTGGTTGGGCTTGTATTCAGTGCTACCTCATTCATTGCTTGACATTTTTTAATTTCTCAGTGGTCAAGCTAGCAGTAACAGGAAGGGTTACTGGACCATTTGGCATAGGACGGTATGTGAAATTTCGATGCGAGAAAATAACAGAATTTTTAAAGATGATTTTAAGGAGCCTTTGGAGGTGCTGGAAAACATCAAAATACAGTCTTGGAGATGGGGGTCTCATGTGTTGTTATATGAATGGATGTGGGAGAAAAATAAGGTTTTGGTTTTTTTTTTCTCGAATTCTTCTGCTGCAAGAAAAAGTCCTGTTTTCTGTTGCTAGGGCTGATCCTGTCTTGTTTTTGCAGAATGCTTTAGTTCTAATTTGCACTGCTTGTTCTCAGCTTTGTGCCCTTAAATAAATTTGTTTATCCGTTATAAAAAATATATGAAAAAAATGATCCTACACTAATATCACAAAGCCGAAACAGAACCCTTTCCATCTGCATAGTTGTGTTCCTATCTAACTAAGAATTTCATATTCACTTACCACACACCAATGAAATTCCAAACACCTGGTTTGATGAAAAGCCAACATTCTCCATTTCTATCAAATTTATCATGTAACTAATGCTTACTTCTTCCAATAACCAGAACCAGGAAACATGCCCTGTGCATTGTTATCAGCAGCTGCTACCACTATGAATTAAAAGACGGCCCCAATCAGTGCTTTCGTACCTCTGCAGCCCTACAGTTCCTCCAATGCAACCAAGCATATATTTTCCTACTCCATCCAGCTCCCCGTAGCCTGTGAATTGAAGGAAATTCTCTCTTGCCTCGCTATGCATTGATGTAAGTATTTCAAGCAATGCTAGGGTCTTTCCCCTCACTACAAAAGGTGGACATTCAAAGAACAAACATTTACACTCTCTTCAGCTCGATATAGCCCTACCCAACTCCGTATACTTGAACTAATCGTCCGACGTTTTAAGAGGTTTCTCTTATAGGCTATTTTAACATCCAGACAAAGATGGACACCTTTGTGAAACCTAAGAAAGTAATCACATTCACTTCCTACATAATTCTTTACTAACATCTTCTAGCCCTCTCTAACTGAATACTTTCTCTCCTTACGGACAATCCACCACTACGAATCTTTTACTTCCTCCTACCAATCTATTTCCTTTCCTAAGAAAACTGCCTCAAGTGGTTGACTGCAGTTAAGATCCAATTTCATGTGTCTCAATATTGATCCTTCATCTTTTTCAAATTAAAAGGGTATATGTGCAAAAAGTGAAAATTCAAAAAATAGCATCACAAGAGTATTTTAACATACTCAGTTTAATTAGAAGCTGACACAGTTTAATTAGAATTCAAATCAAACACTACAAAATTTGCATGCCAAGCAGTAAGCAGCAAGTATATTAACAAACACACTAGTGACTTCACACAACATCTAAGCCCTAGATTCAATCTTATAAAATCAAACCATCACCATTTAATGTAATGTATGATTGTGAACAATGTAAAATTGTAATGCATAATGAAGAACCAACAGCTATATCTAACAAACAAATGATAATAACAACTTCTGAAGTTGCAAATTTCATTAATTAATGATCAATGATCCATGAAGTCATCGGTCATCAAAACAAGCATAAAATACATTACAAACACAGAAAATAAATTAACATAAAATTTGGGATTGAATCTCATACTCAAATGACATAATATATAAGCTACATTCAATTCCCGCTATTAAAATTAAGGTGATACCAAACTCTCAATGTAGAGCATTGAGTCTACCCAACTGAAGTCTTGAATCTTGATGGTCTTTGTAGTACTATTTTTGGAATCATAAACGACCCACTTCAATTTAGCAAACTCTTTAAACATGAGCAACACATGGTCGTCATCCTCAGAAATGTATAATATCTTCGGACCATGAGCATAGTAACCATGATCACCACCAAAGTAAGGAAGACGTATCAATTTAACCCAAGACTCTTGATTTCCGTATTCCTTGAAGAGCCAAACATCGTTAAACGAGTCAGAATGAGACACTATGCACAAACAATCCCTCAGCATACACATGGTCAACTTAACAGACATTCCATAATCAGGTTGCGAAATCTCTTTGTAAGACTCTTTCCCCAAATTAAGTGAAATAATGGCAGGCGAGCCACTATTAGAATATGCCAACCAATTAACTGTGCCACCAACGAATATTCCTGGTTCACCAGAAGGAACCATAGAAGGGAAATCCTGAATCCTTCTCCATGAATCTTCGCCCAAAGTGTGAATTTTAACTTGAGTTTTGTAATTCTTATTGAAATCATTATAAAAAACAGAAACAACCTTGTAATTATCGATAAGAGGATCGTAACCAAATGAATATATATTTCTACCATAGAAGGGAATTCGCAAGGAGGGTAATTCCTTGAATTTTCTAATGGTAGGGTTCCAAAGAAGAGCAAGACTTTTATTAATAGCAAAACAAAGGAGTCCGTCGCAAGAAGCAATGAGGCGATCAGGATATTTTGGATTAATGAGAAAGTAATCGAGTTGTGTGGGATTAGTGGTGAAAATAGAGTGGAGTTGAAGAGAGTCAAGTGGGTAGGACATTACAGTAAACTCTTCGCTTTTGATGAAGAGGTGTTTGAGTTTAATTGTTGAGGAGCAAAGCTGTTTCTTTGCAAAACTGTGATCGTTTGAGATCAGAGAATTCCACGATTTGCAAACGCAGCACATTTGCAAGAGTTGCTTGACGGGGAGTCTAGATATGATTTCAGCCACAAGATCCAATGGTAGTGTGTCACCGAGTGTTATGGTTTCCTCCATCAGTGAATGAGAAGAAGAAGTGGGTGCTTCATTTAAGAATAGAGACTTAAAAAACATGAGGATTTTAAAGAGGAACTTGACTGGACGTGTTAGGATTCCGGTGGAGGTGGCGGTAGTTTCCTTCATCACAGACTCAGAAGTGGGTGGCAGCGGCAGTATTTCCTCCATCACTGAATGAGTAGAGGGTGGAAGGAGGAGATTTGGAGAGTAAGGTGTACAAGAGTGAGAGAGTAGGGGGATCACAGGATAGTGACCGAGTGGAGTAATAAAGTTATGTGGGGGGACCATATCATGTTCCACATAATGTTTCAGCTGCTTATAAACTAGATGGGAGAATATTTAAGTATTTTTCCAATTTGATACCATGTTATTTCCACTTTTTAACTTCTTTTTTTTTTTTTTTTTTGTCAAAAAAAAAAACTTCTTTTTTTTTTAAAATGGGAGAATATTTAAGTATTTTTCGTTTAAGATATATCAAATACTAATAAGTAATATCTATATCTACACTATATATAAACGAGATATATACAATCTTGAGATGATTTTTTATCTTTCAATTATATGTTCCATCTAAACTATGCTAATTCTAATTTTATCTTTTGTATAATATTAGTTAATCTTTAACTAAAAAATTCAATTTTTTGTGATAATAGAAAAAACTTCTTACAATTAAAATAATATTGGTTAAATCTTTAATTGATTATACTATATTCTTTCAAAAAAATTCTATCCAAATACTTATAAGATCATTTTGGTGATCTACGAGAATTTTTTTAAAAATTCATTTTGGCTAGAAATGTTGAAAAAATAAAAAATTTAGAAGATGTCTTTGATGTTTTTCTTGAATGTAAGGAGGTTTGGCGGGATCATCGTTCGAGATTATGTGGCTATAACACATAGACCGTAATGCGATTTATTTTTTTTTTTTACCACAAAACTAAACAATGAAAAAGTAGCAACTAGGTGGATATCATTTTTTATAAGCATGGAGAAAAAGTCATGGAGGAAGACGGTGTTGCTAGAGTTTTCACAAGTTTTTTCAATAACTTATTTACCTCTTATGAACCAACCAGGACTGAAGAAGATTTCAATGTAGTGAAAGGTGGAGTAACTGATGATATGAGAGACTCTTGATTAGGCTTTCACTCGTAAAGACGTTTTGTTTGCCCTTATAAACTCTATTTTGGGAATCAACAATCTTGTATGTTGAGATATTGATGTGCATCAAGCCAACTGATTAGTATATATAAGTCCCCCCTTAATCTATCATTGGTTTTAGGTTAACAACCTAATATTTCTCATCCAAGTGGATTTTGGATGTGTTGTGTATATCATAATTGCTCCAATATAACGCACTAAGATAAATCTTGAAAGAATATTGGGAAAATATATTTGATATGAATCTCCATCTATTATTAATTGTGCTAAGTCAACTTATTTACAGCCCAGTAGGCTGGTTATCAATTGATGGATTAATTTTCCCAATATTAGGGGGAGATAATAAGCAGCTGAAAAATTGTGAACCTGAAGTTCAAATAAATTATTTGAAAGTAAATATTATTGTCTCGTCTTGATCCTCAAGATATAACTCATTTGCAAAGGTAAACAAATCAAATATCAGCTGCTAATGCTCCAAACGAAACAGATTTCCATGTCGGATAATCTAATATTGCAATGAGTCTCAATCATGCCTGAAGCATGATAGATCAATCGGTTTCAAATATAAAAAACCTCGAATAAGAAAAGAAGCTTAAAAGAATGATAACCCAAACGAGGATATAAAAACTCTAAAAGAGTTTTCTGACATAATTGATTTATCAGTTCCAGAAGAACTAATCAGGTACCTGAAACTTATGAAATATTGATAAATTATGTCAAGAAGGAAAGATCTCAATGGAAGGAGATGGAACCGAAATGAAGTCAATGTCGACGTGTTTTTAGATATAATATAGCGCTATATGTGATAAGTAATAACGGGGATCATGAATTCAAGTCTATTAAAGATTATAGAAAAAGAAAATATCTATAGATTCAAAGAGACAATTCCAGTGAAATCAAACTCGCTTTGTAAAATTGAATTTTTTTGGAACTGTAGTCTGCACACTCGAAGATGTGAAGTTAATTAGATATGCGTGATTTTTTGCGCAAAAGGGAATTAGAATGGTAAAATACATATATATAGAGTTTGATATGTTCACCTGAAGTGAATTGGTAAATGTCTACCATTTATTTTTACGAGACATATATTCTTTGGACACATATTCATCTGAAGTGAATTCAAGAACTTTTTCATACTTGATTAAGTTCAGTAGCACATGAAAGGCTCAAATTATATGAAAGATGTGCTACAATATATTTGTATGGCTCACTTGATAGTGATATATGAAACTCCCTGAAGGATTTCATTTGCGTAATAGACACTATCAAAATTACTGAAAAGATGACATCATTTGTCCGTTTTAAGGATTTGAAAATGAATTCGTTATAATCGATTTTATAATGTTATAAAATATTATTAGAAATCCTGAAGAGATTCTAAAATTTGTTATTTAAACTAGAATAATTATGATATCACTTGATGTGAGTAAAGATCATGCCCTCAAGAAAATTATGAAAAAACTTGAATTGGTCAAGTGAGGACACTAATGTATTTTGCTTATTTTGTATATCGTGGTATTTTAGTAAATACAGATATTGCAGCAGGTCAATCATACAATTTGCACCTTAGAAAAAGAACAATATTGCCCAATTGTTTGAAAATGCTAACACCACATTAAGGAAGTGGATAATGCTCTTTATTAAAGATTAAGATTTTATACATACAAGAAATGATTTTACGGCAACTGCAATTTTATAGCTATGATTTGAGTGTCAATTGCCTTTAATTTTTTTTTTGTTTTTGTTTAAGTTTCCATGTCTGTATCACGTTTTCCAAATGACATAACAATATGTAGAAGGAACTTTGTAACCTTGGGTTGTGGTTACATCATGTAACACTTCCTGCCATCATGTACGTTATGTAGGGGAGCACATCATGTACGTTATGTTTCAACAACTTACAAACTTGGTGGGAGAAAAATTTGATACAACCTCCGTTCTTATTCATGATACCATTTGTAAAAATTTATTTTCCCTTTTAATAAGACCCTCTTCAAATATCAAGGTGTATTAGTTACTTTTTCACAAAAATATCATTAATTAATTGTAGAGAATAAAATATTAACCACATTTCTCTTGATAATTGAAGGATAATCTTGAAAAGAAAATGTAAATTGTTGACAAACTTAATGTAAAAACAAAATTTCTTAATTCTTGTGTTTTTATCAAAAATGTCTTATATATAGGGATAGAGATAGTATTTATTACTACATTACAAATAATAAAAGTAATATTTAATATAATCAAAAATCAGATTTTTTAAACGAAATTGTGAGAATATGGATCTATGGTGTAGGCAACTCAATAAAAAATGGGGGCCACAGAAATGAGCATAGTACAAATTACTCTTTTTGCAAATGAACAAATTATTGGGGGAAAAATTTGTAATAAAGACATGCATGTTATAAAGTAAACTAAAAGCACGTGATCAAAGAAGATGAAAGTTTTGTGTATGATTCTCTTCACAAGTATATTTTTCCATTAAAATATGAGTCTTATTTATAGGTCACAAAATGAGCAAGTGAATGATCAAAGTACTTAAGGACCACTGACCATCATTTCACTTGCGGGGGTTATAGGAAGGTGAAAGATTAAGGAAGGACATTCATTAAATTATTTATTCATAACACTCTTCCTTAGATGTCCATCAAGACATGTCTCATTAAAACCTTGCTAGAAAAAAAGAATAAAATATCCTTTTACATAATACATGTATTTCTCCCCCTCAACAATACAACAATCTCTGAGTCGTTGAAGACATTTTTTGTATCAGTTGTTCAAAAACCACTGCTAGTACAAAAGATGACAAAACAACTAAAACAATTATTTCACGTACACAAGAGAGAGACACACAAACGTAATGACCAACTTAAACTTAAACTTAACTTTTGACACAAACGTATGACCAATTTACAATGATTTCTTTCCATCTTTTATCACCGTTTCCTTGTTTCTCTATGTTTTCAAAATAATAATGGTAGTGAACTGAATTGAGTCCTCTTTGCCATTTCCATCAAATATCACCTTTTTCCTAGTCTCCGTATGTATTCTCTTCCAAGCAATAACGCACAATTCAAAGCAGCAAAGTGGTTAGAAAAATATCACCCAAATTAAATAAAACAACTCCTAAAAACAATATTGGGAGTAAAACACAGCTCATCTTCTTGCACTCATTCTTCATCTCTTCGCTCTCTCATAAAAAACACAGCTCCTCTTCCTAAAACCAGAAAAAAGTATAACAAAAATGATG
Source organism: Medicago sativa (assembly GCF_051527215.1). NCBI lineage: Eukaryota > Viridiplantae > Streptophyta > Magnoliopsida > Fabales > Fabaceae > Medicago > Medicago sativa. Next base: position 54,536,531 of record NC_140749.1, read on the forward strand.
AGGGGAAAAAGCAACGAAGAGCCATGGCTGGTGGTCGATGGCACGGGAGAGGCACATCTGTTAGAGTCTGGAGAACATGAGATCATGAGACGTACTGGTCTCACCGCAACTGACCTTCAAATTCTTTACAACCCTTCCACTATTCTCGGACGCGAGAGAGCAATAATCGTCAGCATGGAACACATCAAAGCCATCATCACTGCTTACGAAGTTTTCCTCCGAGACCCTTCTTCCACTTTTGTTGAGGAACTTCAAGCCAGGATCCTCCGTTACGATGCAGCCACCACTCCTCTCCCGTTTGAATTTGCAGCCCTTGAGGTGTGTCTTGAGGCCGTTTGCAGAATGTTGAAGAATGAAACAAAGATTCTGGAACAAGAGGCACGTCCTGCTCTAGATGAACTAGATTCAAACATAAGTGGTAACAGTTTGGTTGTTGTTGGAGAGTTGAAGATCCGGTTGGATGACATAACTGCTCGGGTTCAAAAGGTGAACGATGAATTAGATCATTTGTTCCTTGATGCAAATTTGAGTGAGATTCATCTCACCAAAAAACAACAAATGGAAGAAAACTCCTCTACCACCACCACAGCTGCCACTGGCGAGCTTGAGCTGGACATGCTCGAAGCATACGTCGATCAGATTAACTATACTCTCCGCAAACTCTCCACGGTATCCTCTCTATTTCATTTTTCATTGTTCTATTCTTAATTTTACATCTCTTGTATTAGCAACTACTTAAATAAATTTTATTAATTTTCTGTCAGATATGGATATCATTTATGATAGTTTGACATAATGTAGTTTAATAAATAATTAACTTCTCTGTTGTTTACACTTTCTTATTTTCTTGGTGTTATCATCAAGCTGAGGAAGAATGTTGAGGACAAAGAGGAGTACATCAACGATGTGCTAGTTTATCAACAGGAACGTAGCGCACAAAAGAGATTCAAGCTGACCATTGCACACGTGGCATTAACTGGATGTATTACTGTGATTGGTAGTTTACGCAACAACGTTTATAATGACGGAGTTTTTCTCTTCACCGTTGGTATCTGCATTGCTGTGTTCATATTCTTGTATATGGGTGCCATTGCCTGGTTGAAGCACAAACGCTTGTTAGATTAAGGTGTAATTTAGTTGGAAAAGATCCTAACAGATTTTTCTAGTACATTATTGTGTGGACAAATCAAAGGTTGTTGTGAAATATGAGTTAATTTTTGCAAGTTGTTTTCTTTTCACAAATACAACGATATGATTTTCTATTTCAAGAGATTGATTCATTCTTAGTTTTTACAAAGGAAACTGATAAAATAATAAATATAAAATAATTTTATTATCAATTTGAGATTCCTAATTATGATCTGTAATTGCAATTGTGATAGGTTGCAGTTGTGATCACATCAGCTACATTTACCGCAACTGCAATTTTACAGCTATGATTTGAGTGTCAATTGCCTTTAATTTTTTTTTTTTTTTGGGTTTAAGTTTCCATGCCTGTATCACGTTTTCCAAATGACATAACAATATGTAGAAGGAACTTTGTAAATTGTAACCTTGGGTTGTGGTTACATCATGTAACACTTGCTGCCAATTTTTGTTAATATTTTTTTTTTTTTGAAGAAGCCAAATTAACACACGCATATATTTTTTTCCAAATAATTTTGGTTTATTTTTTTGCTGCCAATTTTTGTTTAATAATATTTTTTTTGCTAATACCTTGATAATGTTGTTGAGTAAATGATGGCTATTCATTCTGTACCTAAAACCCTAAATTTCATTCCTGAAATGACTCTGATTCTAACATCAAACATCATATCCTTCAAGAAAATAACAGTGTAATGCAGTAGTAATTTGTTTTAGTTATCCGTGCTGGTGTCACGAAGGTTTGTTAGCTTCATTCCCAGTTGCAGAACCTAACAAGAATTGAACCGCACGTTAGATTTGTCTGTAAGGCACTGTCGTTATATCATCCATGTATAGAGTCAGAGTCAATTCTTATTTATTCTTCTTCTCGATATCATTTATATTCCTAAGCTTCATCACTGATATTTGAGTTCCTAATCTTGGGAGCTTGAATGTTATCCATATTTTTTCTTCTACATTGATCAATTGAGTTCCATATCTTTTTCTCTGTGCTTACTAGTTGACCAAAGAGGAGCTTAATTAGTTTTATTGATGGTAGATTCCACAACAAGGCATCAAAGTATCGTTTTTGTGGGTTTGTTAACAGAGGAAACTCAACCATCAAGGGAGCTTGATTACTTTTGTGTACTTCACAAGCTACAAATAACCAATCCTCTAGGGAGTAGACAGTGTTGTCTCTCTAAAATCTAAACTAACATAAAAAAGAAACCTAATGAGAATAGGTCTTCTTATCATTATTATATTTAAAACATACCTAAACACACAAATTCATTAACTTGGGTCTTGTCTACGGGGTCTGCTAACAGAATACCACACTCAGATATTCACGCTTATCATCAGTTAGAATATCCGTGTCTTAAATGTTTAATACATGTACCCTTGAGAACATTACTAGCTTTTTTGAATATTCTACTGCTACACATACACCAAATCTCAGTATACTGCAGTTGCCAATTTTGAGTACTTTGGCATAGTTTCTGGTTGTTGATGTTTAATTCTTGTGTAAATCCTTATTGTCGAACTATATGTATGTGCTGTGATGAAATCTTTTACTGGAATAGGAAATTCACTTCCTTAAACAATAAGTTATGAGGAGGTTAGGTCTTTGGGGAAACAAATATATCAGCATAGGTGGGCGGATTGTTCTTATTAATTCGGTGTTGAGTGCAATACCTATTTTTTATCTATCCTTCCTTAAGATGCCTGCGAAGGTTTGGAAACAAGTTGTTCGGATCCAGAAGGATTTCTTGTGAGGAGGAGTTAGTGGGAGGAAGAAAATGAGCTGGGTGAGTTGGGAAGTGGTGTTTCAATCGAAGAAAAATGGAGGCCTAGCCTCAAAGGGGTGAGGGATGTGAGAGCGGTTAATTTTGCCTTGTTAGCTAAGTGGCGGTGGAGGTTGCTGCAACAGGCTAGATCCTTGTGGAACGATTGTTAGTTGCTGTTGTGAAAGTGACTCAAAATTGGAGTTTGGAGGCCAAAATTGATGTTTGCTGAAAGTACAAATCGGTGGCCGATTTGGAAAATCGGTGGCCGATTTTGGCTGCCTTTTGGGAGGCTTTCTGTTCGGGAAAAATCGGTGGCCGATTTGGAAAATCGGTGGCCGATTTCGCGTGCTGTTATTTTTCAGAAACGTATTTTTGGGCCAGATTTGTTACAATTTTATGGGAGTTTCTTTTACTATAAATATAGGCCTTGTATCAGACTATTGAGAGAGAGATAGAGGGGGCTGAAACAAGGGTTTAGAAATCAAACTAGGGTTTGTATAGAGTTTGTCTCTTGGCAACAAACTAGGGTTTGAAGGTTGATTCACCTTGGGAAACACTATTAGGATTGAGTCTCTTGGTTACGGGAAGAGGCTGGGATTTGGGTAGAATTAGGCGGGAGACTTATTCTTGTAACCCATTGAAATCTCTTTTGTAACGTTACTCATCATATAGTGGAACGGAGGGCTGCTCTCTCCCCCAGACTAGGTCAATTTGGACCGAACTGGGTCAACAAATTCTTTGTGTTCTCTCTTCCTTTTCTCTCGCTGTTGTTTTCTACTTTTGGCTTGTGTTTATAATTGTTCCATACACTTTGATTTTGGTTGCTTAATTATCCCTTGCTCCACACATCAAGTTGTTATTGGTGTGAGTTTTTCATCGAATTCGCAACAATTGGCGCCCACCGTGGGGCAAAGGTCAAAGGATAATCAAGTATCATGGGTTCAAAGTGGGATATTGAGAAGTTTACCGGCGATAACGATTTTGGGTTATGGAAGGTAAAGATGGAAGCGGTGTTAATACAACAGAAGTGTGAGAAAGCTTTGAAGGGTGAAGGTTCATTACCGGTCACCATGACACGAGCGGAGAAGACCGAGATGGTGGACAAGGCCAGGAGTGCCATTGTCTTGTGCCTCGGAGATAAAGTTTTGAGAGAAGTAGCAAAGGAACCAACCGCGGCATCGATGTGGTCAAAGTTCGAATATTTGTATATGACAAAGTCTTTGGCTCGTCGGCAATTCCTAAAGCAACAACTTTACTTATTCAGGATGGTAAAGTTAAAGGCCGTCATGGAGCTACTTGTGGAGTTCAACAAAATCATTGGTGATTTGGAGAACATTGAGGTGCGTCTTGGGGATGCGGGTGCTCTGATGGTGTGGTGTTGTCTGGAGGATGATAAAGGTGATGTTTCTCACCTTGGGGGTGATGCCTGGTAGAGCGGTGATCGTCTGGAGAGACGTTAAACACTCAACATCAGCCTGGAGAGGCGGTGGTAAGAATACTCATGATCTACCGGTTGAGGTGGAGGTTCAAGGAAGACATAGTGGGATGTACTCATTTGCTAGTTGAGAGGTTGGAAGCCCAGCTTTAGGTGGAGTTGAACACACCGGGAGTGGTACGACTATGGAGGACCTTGGGTGCTATGCTCTAGTGGTGAGCAAGGGTTTTCTTCATGAAGACGGAAGGCATTCCGGAGGTTGAAGAATGTATAGCACGGCTTGTGGAATTACCCTAAAAGTCCAAGGGTGATTGGATGCAAGGTGATCTTCAAGGAAGCGGGAGATGTCTCGTATTGAAGAGGTATGGTGTAGTCTTGTAGAACTACCTGAAATTCCTAGTGTAGTTTGGATACAAGGATCTTCGAGAAGGCGGAAGACATTCCGATGGCTGAAGAGGTTAAGGTGTGTACTTGTGGAACTACCTAAAATTCCTTGAGTAGTTTGGACACAAGGATCTTCAAAGGGGCGGAAGGCATTCCGATGATTGAAGAGATTAGGGTGCAAACTTGTGGAGCTACTTGGTGTAGTGGGAAGCAAGGGAAAGAGCAGCAAGGTGTTGATGTTAAATGGGCATCATCACTAATTTGGAGTCAAGGTGGAGATTGTTGTGAAAGTGACTCAAAATTGGAGTTTGGAGGCCAAAATTGATGTTTTCTGAAAGTACAAATCGGTGGCCGATTTGGAAAATCGGTGGCCGATTTTGGCTGCCTTTTGGGAGGCTTTCTGTTCGGGAAAAATCGGTGGCCGATTTGGAAAATCGGTGGCCGATTTCTCGTGCTGTTATTTTTCAGAAACGTATTTTTGGGCCAGATTTGTTACAATTTTATGGGAGTTTCTTTTACTATAAATATAGGCCTTGTATCAGACTATTGAGAGAGAGATAGAGGGGGCTGAAACAAGGGTTTAGAAATCAAACTAGGGTTTGTATAGAGTTTGTCTCTTGGCAACAAACTAGGGTTTGAAGGTTGATTCACCTTGGGAAACACTATTGGGATTGAGTCTCTTGGTTACGGGAAGAGGCTGGGATTTGGGTAGAATTAGGCGGGAGACTTATTCTTGTAACCCATTGAAATCTCTTTTGTAACGTTACTCATCATATAGTGGAACGGAGGGCTGCTCTCTCCCCCAGACTAGGTCAATTTGGACCGAACTGGGTCAACAAATTCTTTGTGTTCTCTCTTCCTTTTCTCTCGCTGTTGTTTTCTACTTTTGGCTTGTGTTTATAATTGTTCCATACACTTTGATTTTGGTTGCTTAATTATCCCTTGCTCCACACATCAAGTTGTTATTGGTGTGAGTTTTTCATCGAATTCGCAACAGTTGCGAAATATGGAGATGGTTTCCTTCACAAATCTTCCTGGGGAGAGGAGGTGTTTTCCTTATTTTTCTTCAACTTGGTGGAGGGACTTGCTAGCTCGATATCTAGAAAGGTGGGAGACGGAAGCTATACCAAGTTTTCATCGGCTGTTTTTTATTTCTGAAAATAAAGGAGCTAAGGTGTCCGAGGTGAGTGCGAGGGATGGATCAGTTTGGAGGTGGAACCTCCTTTGGAGGAGAAGTCTTTTTGCAATTGCTCGACCATATTGCTTGTGCTTAATGTATGTGTGTGATGTTCCTCCTCGGTGTTAAGTTATTTGTACCAATGCTTGGTGTTTTATATATGGATGTATTGGATGATGGATTCTCTTAGGGGATGATGGATGTAAAGGGAATGGTGGGAGTAGTGTGAAGGCTGTCAATCTAAGAACTTGGATATATGGGTCCGGTTGGATTGACTTATTTGGGCTTATCTACTAAAGTTTTGTGAGACTGTCAGTGAAAAGTTTTGAAAACAATTAGTGACAATTTACGTAAAGCATGTTTCAATAGTTTTCCAATGTCGCTTATGAAAACAGCCGATAGTATAGATGAAAAAAGATTAACTTAATTTCATCTTTTGCTATAAAATTAGCTGATGACAAGTGTTTGTTCTATACGAATACGACACTGATAAGATTTGGAATTCAATTGGCTAAATAAAAATTTGATTTCCATGTCTCAATAAATGAAGATTAATCAATAATCTTTAATATGAAAATTGTAGACATCACTGTTCTTTGTCACCACCATACAAGTGTAGGCATACTCTGTCACGTTAAAAAGATAAAATCTTCCAATACTTTCATATACAATTATAATGGCCTAATCTTGGCAAGTCCAAAATCTGCAACATATTTGGTAGCATTTACCCGAACCCTTTAGCTCAACATTTTACAGGCATGCCAGTTTGACTCGATTTCACTTCCTCTCCTTGCTTCTTGCTTAATTGGTGGAGGAAGAGCATAAACAAGTGAGCGAACAACTGATAAGTCACAATCCTGTTTTACAAATTAAAAGTAGCTAATTTACTCGGTATTTCGGCGTCACTAAAGATGGGACTTTATATTGTATACAACTTGCTTCTATTGCTCTACTAATATTTTCTTCTTCTTAACAGACACTAATGAAAAAAAAAATAAGAACATTGCACCCTCATGACAACATCAAGGGGAACTAACTAACAAGATGATCATAAATAGAAGAAATATCAAGTTCATGTGTCACATCTCATAGGTTACACTTCATAGTGTTCATTAGGTTTCAGCAAGATTGTGAACGTCAGTGACAAAGATATGCTAACAGGTCCAATCCTCCCTGCACAATCTTGGCATGTCCAACCCTTTGGTTTCCATTCCTTATCCAGCAATATGTTACTAGATTTAACGTCGTTAAGCATAACAGGTTTATCATTGAGAAACTAACTAAAAAGTACTCCAATTCTCTAGCTGAAACCAATTCAATGTCACACCTTAGCCCCCCACACAATTTGCGTCTTCCTACATTTGGTAACAAACTCATAAACAAGCAAACTACTCTAAGGAGATTAAAATTAATGCACTGCTAAATTATTGATAAATTAAAAAGTCATGCCTTGGCATCTTGAAAGTAACGTTCACTCACAGTTAACTGTTCCATCCAACTACAATATAAGATAATTAAAGAAATAACATGATTTGATATAACTAAAATCCAATACTTAATCAACCTAGAATAAAAAATTACAAGGTGAAGGATTATCAACTGGCAGTAAATTTATCCGTAAATTCATGTGAATTGTCGCGATTATCAAATTCTGAATGATTAAAAGTAGAATTTGTACCAAAAAAAGAGTAGAATTTGTAGACCGACTCATTCTCAATGTAAACTTTTGAGTGTACTATACTTAAGTCAACTGTATCTTTATATTCTTTGAAGTATTATTTTTGGAAACGTAAATAAGCCATTTCAATTTATCATCATCCTCTTTGAAGCTGAGAAGCACATGGTTGTCGTCTTCAGAAATATATACTATATTTGTATAAATGCAATTGCCAAACGGAAACGGATCAATTTAATCCAAGACATGATAAACCAAACATCATTGACTGAGTCGGAATAAAAAAACTAAGCACAAGCAATCCCTTAGCATATGATGCAACCGATATCATTCCATAATCAGGCTGTGAAATCTCTTGCAAATCAAGAGAAACGATAGTATGTGAGTTACTATATAACACATTAGAAAATGCAAACCAATAAACTGTGCCACAAAGCAAGAGAAACGATAGTAGGTGAGGTACTATATAATACAAATAAATTTGAGTACCATTCCAGCCACTAAATGAGGTTTTGTTCATCATTTCTTTGTATTTTAAATTCGCAAAAATCTACTCTAACACCATCTTTTACAATGACACAAGAAAAAAATCAACATCTAAAACCTAATTACGAACAGTGCATAAAAAATATATAAAACTATAAATATCTCCACATTATTTAATTTTATTTGGGGCCTGTTGATTGAACTAATTGGATAAAACCATAAATATTTTTTTAAAAGTAAAAGAAGTATTTTATTTCCGTAACATTATTCTTGTAAGCATAAGGTACAAATGCTGCCAACAGAAGTGTGCCGTCTATCTCCACTCCTCTTTCCTAAACCTTCATGTTATCAGGAGAGATAGATACAACATAGAGAATTTATCCTAGTTCATCCCATAACACTGGATTACTTCCGGTCTCCTTGTACTTCCAAGGAATTTTTCCAAATCAAATTATGATTATAATAACAACACTAAGACAACCTGGTCCTAGATTTCCTTGCCTAACCTAGAGAACTTTCTAATCTCAATCAAGAGATTTACACTAACAGGTTGTTTTTACAAAAGATAGTTTACACAAACTCTAAGAGTAGTAAACAGAATTTAAGCACGATACACTTAAAGTGTTTTACCTGTGTTTTTGGTAAACAATAGGACTACTTTTGATTATTACAAGCATTAACCCATCATACTCATTTCAAACTCATCCTGTATTAACTTAGAAAATTCCTTGCAAAGAGATGCATTAGTAGAACCAAATATTATATCATCAACATAAATCGCACAATTAAGATATTTTTCTCAATTGTCCTTCTGAAGAGTGTTGTGTCAACTTAACCTCTTTTAAAATTATTTTCAAGTAAGAAATTACTTAGTTTATCATAACAAGCTCCAGAGCTTGTGTCAGACCATATAGTGATTTCTTAAGCTTATAAACATAATTAGGATGTTTTAATTCCTCAAAACCTGGAGGTTGTTTAACATATACTTCTTCAGATATCACACCATTGAAAAATGCACTCTTAACATCCATTTGATATAATATAATGTCATGATTTACTGCATAGAATAGAAGTAGCTTGATTGCTTCCAATCTTGCAACTGGAGCTAATGTTTCGGTGTAAACAATACCCTCTTGTTGACTATAACCTTGTGCAACAAGTCTTTCTTTGTTTCTAACAACTTCTCCTTGTTCATGGAGCTTGTTTCTGAACACCCATTTTGTTTCAATAATGTACTTTTAATCAGGTTTTGATCACGGGGACTTGCATCATGATATTTACTATTAATAAATCTGAGATGTTCTTTATTATGTTTGCAATTAATAAAGTTTCTAGATTGCAACAAAAAAATAAAGTTTCTAGAATATATAGTTAAATTAATGGAACATTAAATGTGACTTAATCGTGGGATCCGATTGACATATAAAACATTATTCTTAAAGTATTTTTACTCCATCTTTAAATAATATTTTTTTACAATAACTTTATAAAAATTGGGACATTTGTTTTGTGGTGTCCGGGGTTCGAACCCTGGACTTTGCATATATTATGCATTGTTCTTACCAACTGAGCTAAGATCACGAGGACAATAAATTGGGATAATAGTAAAGCATAGAGATTATTATATTTGTACACTAATGAGCAAATCTCACGGGTCATGGACACTAGATATCAAGTCTATACATATGTATAAATATTACAACTAATATTTATAGCGGATTAACCCATTATAATAATACTACATAGTATGTTTATAATATAAAACGTATGATTTAATATAATTATGAACTTTACAAAAAATTAGAGAATTGTGAGAAATGTGGTACATTATAAGGAACGATGCCGTTAAAGTTAAATGTAATACACAATAAAATATGGTGCACATGAATGAGTCTATAAATAAGTCTCACTCGGGAGCTGAAACATAAAACAAGTTCAGAAAGCCATATATGCTCTATAAACCCTAGTCTCTCTGTATCTTTGTTCGAACTGGCTAGCCTACTCATCAGAGAAGTTTTGTGCGCACGTGGATGAGTAAAGACATCGCTGCACTTGCTTTGCTCATTATCAAAAACAATTCGACTATAAAGGTTATGCCCTTTAAAAGGTAAAATTTATATCACTAATTCATGTCATTCGTATTGATCCCACGAAGGAAAGGAAATAAAAAATTTAAATTCTGTTGTGTTTATGTTTGATTTGGTTCGCTATTTCCCTTCATGTCTACTCTGCTGCCTGTGTTATGATCCATGAACCTCTCTTTTTGCCAGACAGCAACTTTGCATCTCTGCTGAGTCTGCATGGTTTCTTTCTTACCTGATTGTGCGATTTGGTCCATACACAGACACGTAAGTGTGTAATTGTGTTGTTCTAACAAGGTTCTTTCGACTTGCATTCATGATCTCTCTTTTCTCCCCATGGGTTTTTTATTTGTGTTTTTTGTTGGGTAAGTAGAGGCATTGTTTATGGAGAAGATTATGTGCCTAATGAGACAGGTGATCTAAAATTGTCTTATTGCTAAGTTTGTGACTTGCAGATCCATAAGGGTTAAGTCCATAAGGTTCTCTCAAAAATTTCTGATGATCAATTAAGAAGTTTACTGAACTAGTGGTTGAAATTGGCAGACTTTGAATGGTGGTTGAAATTGATTGAATTCATTTTATGAGAAATAATTTATGTTATCAATAAACTTGGCAAGAATACTAACAGGCAATGCTTTATTTTCAACTACAAAAGTGAATTATGTGAAACTCGTGCAAAAATGAAACAAATTATTTGCAACAAATAGTATAATTGTTCTTTTATGTATGAGGCCACAATCTCCCATTTGGTAACAACTCATAATGATAGGACAAAGACAAGTTAGATATTCAGTACAGTACAAGGCAAGAATAAGTGTGAGGATTCAAACCAAATATCCGGTTCTGCTGATAAAATACATATTTTTAATAAAATGATGGTGCCACTGTAATTTTGTTCAACTCAATGTGATTCCAAACAAACAACATTATACAACACCAAAACCAATCGGCACCCAGGAAATAGTCGCATCGCATCAACAAAAAATCCACTCGTATCAACGAGAGAAATGAGTGGTCTCAAGCTGTTTAACAAAATGATGAAATCCTTTTTTTGTTTGGAAATGCACGGTTTAACATTAAGGTACAATAGGTTATGAAACTATTGTTACATATTCCAAGCTATTATGTAAGGTTGATAAACTTATTCTCTTGTTTTACACTTATTCTTACTCTGTTAATGTCTAAATATTAATTTCTACAAATTGGTCCTAGTCCATCTAGTTAACAAACAAATGAAAATTAAGAAAACTTCTCAAGCTGCAAATTTCATTAAATATTAATTAACAAAATAAAACATCAAATCAAAATAAAATAACATAAACAAAAGTTAGGATTTCAACAAAAAAATTGGGATTGAATCTCAAACGCAAGTGACATTGATAGCACATCATCTATATCCTAATATTATAAATTATAATCAAGGAGATATCAAACTTTCAACATAGATTTTTGCTTCTACCCAATCAGACCCTTGAATCTCGATAATCTTTTTAATATCGTTTCTGGCATCATAAACAAACCACTTCAATAATCTATAATCCTTTATCAAGATAAGCAGCACTTGGTTTTTATCCTCAGAAATATCGACTATCCTGCTAGAAACTATGTAATTAGGATAACGATGGCGAGGAAGACGAATCAATTTAATCCAAGACTCTTTATTTCCGTATATCTTCATAAGCCAAACATCAGTAAAAGAGTTAGAATAAGCAAATAGGCACAAGCAATCCCGCATCACACCCATGGTCAACCTAACAAAATCTCCATAATCAGGCTGTGAAATATCTTGGTAAGATTCTTTCCCCAAATCAAGAGAAACAATGGTGAGCGAGCAACTATCATTTACACTGGAATATGCAAACCAATTAACTGAGCCGCTGACAATAATTCCTGATTCACACCCACGAGGGACGTTCGTAGAAGGGAAATTGTGAATCCTTCTCCATGAATGCGTGCCCAAAGTGTGAACTTTAACTTCAGTTTTGCAAGTTTTTACAAGAAGATTATTAAAATATTCAAACTCATAACAAAAAACAGAAACAACCTTGTAATTATCAATGAAAGGGTCATAGCCAAAGCATAGTTAGTATAACCCATAGTATAACCCATATTAGGAGATGCATAATATTCTGGTGGAACTTGTAAAGATGGAAGTTCCCTTAATTTTCTAGTTGAAGGGTTCCAAATAACGGTGAGATGCCTACTAAGATTGAAACAAAGGAGACCGTCGCAAGAACCAATTTGGAAAGGATAGGTAGAGGCATTATAAAAGGAAGAGCAATCAAAGGAGAACATACCATCGTAGGTGAAACTAGATATGAGTTGAAGAGAGTCCACTTACACTCAACTGTGATGAGGGTTTCCATAGGGTTGCGATGATGTGGTGGCTTTTGGTTGTTGACATTACACGAAGGTGCTTTTTTGCGAAATTGCGATCATTTGAGATGAAAGAATTCCACAACTTGCAGACGCAGAGGAATCGTAAGAGGCACTTGACAGGGAGTCTGCACAGGATTTCAGCCACGAGGTCGAACGTAAGTTTTTCGTGGTAGGATTCAGGCTGCTGCCTCTTAGTGTTTGAGATCAGAGAATTCCACAACTTGCGGAAGAATTTCTTGACTGGAAGTGTTAGGGCTCCGGGCAGTCTGTGATTCTTCGTGGTAGTGTTTCCTTCCGTTAATGAATAAGAAAAAGAAGAATAGGTGGCCATTTGGATATAGAGAATTTGTTAGGTTACATCAGCTGCAAGTAAATTAATCAATAGTATATATAGAGTAGGGTTTTTCATGGCACGTTGCATGTTTATTCTGGATTTTTTTTTTTTTTGTTTTTTTAGGGAATCAAAATTTTTTTATTTTTAAAATCAATATTTTATTTCACATAAATTTTTCAACAAACTTTTGAACTTATCCACTAAATATTTTATTTAAATTTTTATTGAATTCCTAATATTTTTTTTTGAGGGAAATTCCTAATATTTTATGTAGCAGATGTATCTCAAGAAATTACATATAATACTATCAATCCTCCTTTCAAACATAATACAATACTTTCAACTTTCAATGCTATCCATTTTTTTAAGGAATTAAATGCATCACTTTTATTTAAATAATTTTTATTTTCATTAATTAATGTCTACTTCAATTTTTGCATTATTTGTTTCAATAAATATAATTTTTTTATTATTGTTCAAATTTACAAAATTGTTATAAAAAAAATTAAAACTGAATTTTTCTTTGAATTTCCAAATATTTCCTTCAATTTTCATCATATCCACAGAAAAATTCATTCTACCAAAAACTATTATAATTTAGTTAAAATTTTAAATTATTGGTTATATTTTTTTGGTTATATTATTGGTGTCATTGAAATAAATAATCATGATTAGTTTGATTTGTTTTTTTTTTCGAAAGATAGTTTGGTTTGTTATAACTTGAAAGCAACAAACATTTATATTTTTAGTTTTAATCCAAATCAAAATTTCATAAAAAATAAAAAACACCGTTAATAATTTTCAAACGTTAGCGCAATAAAAATAGCGCAAAGACGGACACGTGAGTACTACATAGGGCTGCGGTTATGGTGCATAAGGAAAATCCTTATGCACCCTGTATAAATCCAGAAATGGTTTTTGTGAGTTGTACTCCAAAACCATTAGATGTACTTAATGTTTTCCAGCACCCTGCATAAAATTATAGTATGTTGTATCCAAAACCATTTTACTGTGGAAATGGTTTCTGTGAGTTGTGCTCCAAAACCATTTTTGGATTTATGCAGGGTGCATAAGGATTTCCTTATGCACCATAACTGCACCCTACTACATAGTATGTCTGTAATATTAAATGTATGATTTAATATAATTACGAAAAATTAGAGAAATGTGAGAAATGTGGTACATTTTAAGGAACGACGGGTTAGAATGAAATGTAGTACACAATAAGATGTTGTGCACATGAGTGAGTCTATAAATAAGACTCATTGGGGAGCTGAAACATAAAACAAGTTCAGAAAACCGTATATGCACTATAAACCCTAGTGTCTTTGAATCTTTGTTCGAATTGGCTAGCCTGCTCATCAGAGAATTTTGTTCGCATGTGGACGAGTAAACACATCGCTGCACTTTCTTTGCTTGTTATAAAAAACTATTCGACTATAAAAGATTAAAAGTTATGCACTTTCTTTGTACTTTAAACAATTCGACGAGTAAACGCATCGCTGCACCACTGATTCATGATCATTCGTATTGATCCAACGAAGGAAAGGAAATAAAAAATTTAAATTCTGTTGTGTTTATGTTTGATTTGCTTCACTATTTCCCTTCATGTTCTACTCTGCTGCCTGTGTTATGATCCATGAACCTCTTTTTTTTTGCCTGACAGCAACTAGGCATCTCAACATGGTTTCTTTCTTACCTGATTGTGTTATTTGGTCCATACACAAACACGCAGTATTGGTTCTTTCGATGATGTGCCTAATGAGACAGGTGATCTAAAATTGTACTGTCTTATCGGTAAGTTTCTGACTTGCAGACTCATAAGGGTTAAGTCCATAAGGTTCTCTCAAAAATTTCTTATGATTAATTAAAGAAGTTTAACTAGTTAGAGACAACATTCAAAACATAACTTTAAATGTATAAGCAGAGTTTGAATGGTGGTTGAAATTGATTGAATTCATTTTATGAGAAATAATTTATGTTATCAATAAACTTGGCAAGAATACTAACAAACAATGCTTTATTTTCAACTACAAAAGTGAATTATGTGAAACTCGTGCAAAAGTGAAACAAATTATTTGCAACAAATAGTATAATTTTTCTTTTATGTATGAGGCCACAATCTCCCATATTTGGTTAGAACTCATAAACAAGCAAACTAATCTAAGAAAATAATTATAGGACAAAGACAAGTAAAATATTCAGTACAGAACAAGGCAAGAATAATGAGTGTGAGGATTCAAACCAAATATCAGGTTCTGCTGATAAAATACATATTTTTAATAAAATGATGGTGCCACTGTAATTTTGTTAAACTCAACGTGATTCCAAACAAACAACATTATACAACACCAAAACCAATCAGCACCCAGGAAATAGTCGCGCATCAATAAAAAATCCACTCATATCGAAATGAGTGGTCTCTGATTATGAATCAGTCAATATATAACTCTACCGCTTAAAAAATCATATTATTCTACATACAAGATTAATTCTTCTTGGATGAAATCCTTTTTTTGTTAGGAAATGCACGGTTTAACATTAAGGTTGATAAACTCATTCTCTTGTTTTACATCCCAATCAACTTAACATGTACATGCAATCTATTCAACGTACCTGCAATCTATTACTTGGGAAAGAGCTGTGTAAAATTAACACTTATACTTACTCGGTTAATGTCTAAATATTAATTTCTACAAATTGGTCCTAGTCCGTCTAGTTAACAAACAAATGAAAATTACAAAAACTTCTCAAGCTCCAAACTTCATTAAATATTAAGTAACAATGATCCATGAAGCTTCCAACACTCAAAACAAACATCAAATCAAAATAAAATAACATAAACAAAATTTCAACATAAAAGTTGGGGTGACATTGATAGCAAATCATCTATATCCTAAGATTATAAATTATAATCAAGGTGATATCAAACTTTCAACATAGATTTTCGCTTTTACACGATCAGACCCTTGAATCTCGATAATCTTTTTAATATCGTTTCTGGCATCATAAACAAACCACCTCAATAATCTATAATCCTTTATCAAGATAAGCAGCACTTGGTTTTTATCCTCTGAAATATCGACTATCCTGCTAGAAACTCTGTAATCAGGATAACGAAGGCGAGGAAGACGAATCAATTTAATCCAAGACTCTTTATTTCCGTATATCTTCATAAGCCAAACATCAGTAAAAGAGTTAGAATAAGCAAATAGGCACAAGCAATCCCGCATCACACCCATGGTCAACCTAACAAAATCTCCATAATCAGGCTGTGAAATATCTTGGTAAGATTCTTTCCCCAAATCAAGAGAAACAATGGTGATGGAGCAACTATCATTTACACTGGAATATGTTAACCAATTAACTGAGCCGCTGACAATTATTCCTGATTCACACCCACGAGGGACATTTGTAGAAGGGAAATTGTGAATCCGTCTCCATGAATGCGTGCCCAAAGTGTGAACTTTAACTTCAGTTTTGCAAGTTTTTACACAAAGATTTTTAAAATATTCAAACTCATAACAAAAAACAGAAACAACCTTGTAATTATCAATGAAAGGGTCATAGCCAAAACATAGTTACTATAACCCATATCACGAGATCGATGCATAATATTCTGGAGGAAATTGTAAAGATGGAAGTTCCCTTAATTTTCTAGTTGAAGGGTTCCAAATAACGGTGAGATGCCTACTAACATTGAAACAAAGAAGACCGTCGCAAGAACCAATTTCGAAAGGATAGACATTGACATGATAAAGGGAAGAGCAATCAAAGGAGAACATAACATCGTAGGTGAAACTAGATATGAGTTGAAGAGAATCCAACGGGTAAGACGTTACACTTACACTCAACTGTGATGAGGGTTTCCATAGGGCTGCGATGATGTGGTGGCTTTTGGTTGCTGACATTACGCGAAGGTGCTTTTTTGCAAAACTGCGATCATTTGAGATGAGAGAATTCCACAACTTGCAGACGCAGCGGAATCGTAAGAGGGACTTGACAGGGAGTCTGCACAGGATTTCAGCCACTAGATCGAACGGAAGTTTTTCGTGGTAGGATTCCAGCTTCTGCCTCTTAGTGTTTGAGATCAGAGAATTCCACAACTTGCGGAGGAATTTCTTGACTGGAAGTGTTAGGGCTCCGGGCGGTCGGTGATTCTTCGTGGTAGTTTTTCCTTCCATCAGTGAATAAGAAAAAGCCATTTCGATAGAGAATTTGTTAGGTTACATCAGCTACAAATAATCAAATCAATATATATATATATATAAGGCAAATTCTATGGTACGAAGATACTTATATTAATACTCCATCCGTTTTTAAATATAAGCAAAATTGACTTTTTAGGTTCACATCATTAATTGAATGAACCCTAAAAAGTCAATTTTGCTTGTATTTAAAAACGGAGGGAGTAGTTAAATGAGTTGTTTTTTAAGGAAAAAATATTACTTTATATCATTTATAATTATAATAATTTAATCTTATTTACTAAGAACATCAACGAAATATTAATTTTTTGAAATTTTTATTACTCATAATAGAGAATATTGATTATTTTTTATGATAAAATGTAAAAATTTAGTATGATTCTTATAAACAATGAAATTATGTTATTTCTTGTGAAACAATATTTTCTACAAAAATAAATGTTGACAAATAGCTATTTATTGCAAAAAAAAAAAAAAATCCTTAATTTATAGAATTTAAGAAACAGGAGTACCGGTACACCTCAATTAGCGAGTGTACCATAGAAGTGTCCTATATATAAAGTATGGTTTTGTATGACACGCAATTTATTCTCAAAATTTTCTTTTATCATTATTATTTTTTAAATCAATACTTTATTCGATATAAATATTTTAAAAAACTTTTGATATTATCCACTAAATATTTTATTTAACTTTTTGTTGAATTCCTAATATTTTATAGTAGATATATCTCAAAAAATTACATATAATACTTTGAATCCTCCTTTAAAAAAATATATAATAGTTTCAATATCATCCATTAAATATTTCACTCTTTTTAATGGATTTAAATACTTAACATTTTTTTAAATAATTTTTGTTTTAATTAATTAATATCTACTTCAATTTTTTGCATTATTTGTTTGTTAACCTATAATTTCGACAAACTCAATCAATGCAGTCAACATGGGTTGACAATTTTGTGTTTTCAGGAATTAAAGTCTTTATCTTCAGCATGAGAATTTCGACAAGGTATGGACTTAGCATTGGGAGTAGTTTAAAAGCTTTGAAGTTCGACAAAATGTGAGTCAGGACGCAAATTGGTCGAAGTCAAGTTCTTGTTGTCGAAGAGGGAAGAATTCAAATTCCAAAAGCAGTAGTTTCCTTAGTGAAGACGTGGGGGACAAGCGGCTTTCGATGGAGGAAGTGTTGCAGTTAGCTTTATCTAGTTATCCTTACTATGTATAAATAGTAGTTTTTCATATAAAAAATAGGTCGCAAATCACTTATAGAATTCTAGCACTCGAAGTACCAACGTCTAGAAAAGAGTCATACATAATGTATTAATAATCAATATTGAATTGCATAACCTTCCGGTATTTCATTTTTTTCTTTATATTTCCACTTTGCGTAATTTTATTTGGAGCAGGCTGATTATACTACTTATTTTTTGCCCACTTCCAAGAGGATATTTACAGGAGAATAGAAAATGCAAACACTAAAAAATGTATATAGATTGAACTGAACCCTGTTGCCAATAGATTTACTTGTCTATGCAATCAAGCTGAAAAAATTTATTACCATTAAAATCCAATTTCATGTGTCACAATATTGATCCTTCATATTTGTCAAAAGGCTACATATGTGCTAATATTGAATATTCTTAAAATCACAACAACACATTTGTATTATAACATAGTCAGGTTAGTTAGAAGATAATTTGAAGCATACATTATGAAGTTTGCATGTGCAGCAGTTAGCAGTAGATGTACTAACAAACATACTAGTGACTTGACATAACATTTAAATCCTAAATCCAATCTTATAAAATTATACCAGAACCATCTAATGCAATGTGTGATTGTAAACAATGTAAAATTGTAAATGCATAATGCATGGTGAAGAACCAACAACTATAACTAACAAACAGACAAATGATAATAACGCAACAACTTCTGAAGTTGCAAATTTCATAAAATAACAATGATACATGAAGTCGGCGGAAGTCAAAGCAAGCATAAAATACATCAATAACACAAACAAAAATGAACATAAAAGTTGCGATTGAAACTCACTCTCAAATGACATATCACAACATCTACATACAAGTCCTAGTATTAAAATCAAGGTAATACCAAACTCTCAACATAGACTGTTGAGTCTGCAAATCCACAATCTTGAGTTTCGAAAATCTTTTTAGTATCATTTCTAGCATCGTACACAAGCCACTTAAATTTAGGAATCTTTCTAAACAAGAGAAGCACATGGTTGTTATCCTCGGAAATGTAAAGTATCTTGGGCCTGTCAACATAGTCACGATGATCACCAAAGATAGGAAGGCGAATCAATTTCATCCAAGACTCTTTATTTCCGTATTCTTTCATAAGCCAAACATCAGTAAAAGACTCGGAATGAGAAAATATGCATAAGCAATCCCTCATCATACCCAAGGTCAAGTAAATGGGCATTATGTAGTTAGGCTCTGAAATCTCTTGGTAATACTCATTCCCTAAATCAAGAGAAACAATGGCTAAAAATAGTCCCTCAATTTTTATGTTTTTGATGTTTAAAAATTCATATTTAATTCATGTTTTGTTAAAATATTTTAATTTTTTTTAGAGATCGTCATAATACTCTACACATTTCTGAAAATTTCATTAAAAAATATAAAGGTTAAACACGATTTGACTAAAAAGTAAAACCAAAAGTGGTAATGAAATTTTTTTTTTTTGGGATTCAAAGTCTAACAAAAAATTTAGAGGGCTAAAACAAAAAGTTGATATATTTACAGGGATCACAAACATATTTAACCTTAATTGTTATGTTAGTATTTCTCTTTGCCATGATTTGAACCTTGTCCAAATCCTTAACCCTTAGTTCAAATTAGTTAAGCTATCCGACCATCAAAAAATTGTGAAAGATTGAATTGAGTTTTTGATCTATGTTGTTTAGGCTATTTAAATAACTACTAGAAATGTTCTTTACAAGAAAAAAATCACTACTAGAAAAATAGAATTGGTACTACAAAAGAAACTGAATTTTACTAAGGCCGCCTTTTACTAAATATCACAACGTTATTCATACTATTGACAGTATGCAAAACTAATAAAACCAGACGTTCAAGAAATGATCGAACTAATAACGTAGAACTATGGGTGGGTGAAGTAGTTCAACTCATTCGACCGACCTTCAAATTGTTTTCCTCTCTGCAACCTGTGGTTTCTCTCTTGATCTCTCCCTCTCACATCCATACCTTTTTACTATTTTTCCTAATATTCTCTCACTCTCTCTCCTCTCATCAACACAAATTCTGCTGAAAATGCAACAACTCGCGCCCCTAAATTGAATGACTGTACATTTCTCTAATTAGACCCTAAATTTGATTGGGTCCTTTCAAGAAACAAATAACTTGCCCCTAGCTTTGATGATACTAATTTATTGAGTCAAAGATTTGAAATTTGTGAGATGGAAAAAACATTTTTCCTTCATAGAGGCAATCATTATATATTAATTATAATTAATTAAAATATTTTTAATAATAATAAATGTCATTTACAAATCTATGCCTATAAATAAGTTATGTGAAAACATTGAATATAGATCTTGGAAATAAAAACATTGAGAAAAGTTATGGTGATGAACGAGATGAAGAAATGTATCACCATGATCATGATGATGTTAATGGTCATGCTTGTTGTGACTAAAGTATGCAACGCAAATCAATCTCTAGATACTAGTACTGGAAAATATTGTGATGATTGTAGGTTGAATTGCGTGAAACAATGTGGTTCTTACTTTTGCGTAGGAACATGTATGGAAAAAAATTGTCGTTGTTGCGTTACCAAAGCCCCTGCTTGCGTATAACAATTAAGGCTTGGAGGCTCACAACAATATTAAATAATTATTTGTTTGTTATGTGGGATTTCACAAAAGAAAATAAACTTAATAATAAATAAATAAATTATAATTTATAATGCTGGGTGGCCAATTTTAGTTATCAACTTTTTACATATTATATTTTTTTGTTATTTGTTTTTAGATTAAATTACACTTCCCTTTAGGATCTATTTGGTTCGGGTAAAAATGGAGCGGAGGAGAAGAAAGAGGAGAGAGCAAATTTATTATATTTGGTTGATTTTCAAGCTCCAAAATTTTCCTCCACTATACGCTTTCATTGTTGCTCCTCCATGAAATATTGGTTGCCTCTGCAATCTCTTATGTGTTGTTTTCTTACCTTTCTTGCCTACAATACTTTGGAGTTATTATTGGCTCTTCCTCTTCCTCCATTATTGAAATTGTCACGAGCTCTAGCTTCACCCATCTGACTGGATTCAGCAACGTTGTTGAGGTTCACCTGGCTCTTCAAGGCTTCCTCCTTTACTTTTTCAGTCTTTTCCAATATTCAGTTGACATGGCTTTCGATACTTCCCTGCAACTCTGCTACCGACAAGGTATCGGTATTGTGGGACTCCAATATCGTAGTCACCACATGATCATACTTCATCGGCATAGTGCGTAGAATTTTCTCCACCACCTTGCTATCTAGAATATCTTCTCCATACACCTTCATCTTGTGGACAATATTTATAACACGACTAAAATATTGATCTACTGTTTCAGAACTTGACATTTCATACCTTTCGTATTCTCTACGCAAAGACTGCAACTTTGATTTCTGAGCTTTCTCCACTCCTTTATGTGACAGCTTCAATATGTCCCACGCCTCTTTCGAAGTCTTCGTATTTGCTATTTTGCCGAAAATTGAGTACTCTATTCCTTGAAGAATTTGTGATAGTTCCAGCTGGTCCCTTCTACGAGCAAGTTCATCAGCTCCTTGTTGTAAACCAGACTCCACAAAGCTCCATATGTTGTGAGCTTTAAGATGTGTTGTCATCATAAATTCCCAATAACTGAAATCTAATTCAGAATTCAATTTGGGACCGAACCAAACGATATTGAAATTATTGTTTGACATATCTCTCTCAGAATATGCTTACAATAATTATGACACAATGAGAACTCTTGTTCCTCACACACTCAGACTATTTTTGACACTGACACTTGCAGGACCTAACCTGCTCTGATACCAGTTTGATATCAGTGGGACATATAACACACACAAACTCACTAACAAAGAGGCACAGCAGACAAGAGAATTTCTTTGAACTCAATATTTCATTCACCGAAACTTGATGGTTCAATATGGTACAAGCATGTGCATTTTATAGGCTTCTAAACTTAATGCATAAGAAAGTAAATTGAGTTACTAGATTTTTCTACATAGGTGGTGCTAGATTATTCCTATATTATTTGTAGAGATATGTTAGTTTAAAAATGAGGCATTGTGGATTGGATCAATTAGATAAATAAAAGTTTTACACAATCAGACTTTATAAGTTAAATCTTATTAAGATTAAAGAATACCAACCGCTTGGGAGATTTGAGTTTCAAGCATTTTAGTATGAGTAGCAATAGAGTCTACCTTAGTATTGAGTTTGGAAAGAGAATCATTCAGAAATCCGGTTTGGTTTTTAAGCTCTTGGAGCTGTTTAGATTGATTCATGACATAACTTTCCATTAAAATTATTCTAGGTAGTGCTAGTACTTAGATATTTTTACTCTAAGCAAATACATAGCCTGTTCTAGATTATTCCAGGTTGTGCAACTTAGATTTTTTCTAGTCTTAATGGCAAAGAGTAACTCCAAACTTCTATACTCTTCTAGATATTTCTTGATTTAATTTCCAACAGTTTGGACAAACCCCCATTTTATTCCTAGAAAATGTAACACGATCATATTAATATGCGACTCACAAAAAAATACAACTAATCCTTTATTCTTTAATCTTGTTGGAAATCAAGTGTGAGTTATTATATCCCAGAACGATTAGAAATGGAGGAAACGTTAAGAAAGGGACTTAATTATATACCTATTGCCTTAATGTTTTGGGGTGGAGATGTGGTGTTTAAGTCTCTTAGTGGTCCTGGACGTTTAGCCCATTGACACTCCTGTTAGCAGCTAGTCGATTTCGTTTGTTACATAACAGGAGTTAATTCAGTGAAAGGACGCACTAACTTTGGCTTGATGATGTGTTCTCAGAGACAAAAATGAAAGAAAACCCTTATTTCTTCTTAATTATTCTTATTGTTGTAACTTCATCACTAAATTATCATCTGATCATCTAAAATGTACCAAATATGTAACCATATCACTATGAAGAATTACTCGATATGAGTCATTCATGCCACAAAAAGGAAATTCTAAAATGAAAAGAGTTGCAGGAGTAGAACTAGAATACAAGACTTGTGTGTAACCATATCATTCCCACAATCGAAAAGTTCTTGATATAAGTCTATACGTTTAGCTTGAATCAAAGTTTGTTGTGTACTTAAATCTCCATTTAACTAATTAGCTTTTTTGTATTTCTTGTTTTTGGTTTTAAAAACCTTGGAGTTCATTGTTATAGTGAAAAAAACTAATCAAATGTGTCAAAAACTGGATATGTCAGCTGATACTAATTAATTTACACAACAAATAATATGTACAGTAAAAATTTCCTGCAGTTTTTGTTTCTTTTTGTCAAACTGACAAGTATTATTCTATGGTTGAATCATTGCAAAAGCTTCATGTCAACTTCTTATGTCTGATTTAGTATTCCAGGTCAACATTATGTCACAGAACATCTTGCTACTAGATCACTGCCAAGAACGCAGAAGACAGGGGATAATAGGAACCGGAGAGTTGCATCAAAAACAATAGCTACTAAGTTTGATCTTGAAGAAGAGGAATATCATGCAGGAACATGTTGACAGAAGAAGAATGAGGTTTTCTCTGATTTCCTTTCATTTTGGTCTGTGTACACGTCAGCATGTTATTTGGTCGTTCTCACTAGCTAGCCACGTCAGGTTTTTTGACTAAAGTGTTTGACATCACGAACAAAAATGACTAACGGAGTAAAGGATTAAATTGTGTTTGTTTGCACGAAGGAACACTTTTGGGGACTAAAGTGATGGTTTGCCCAACTAGTGTTTATCGAAATATTTTGCATCTCATTTTATAAAAATTGGTCAGCAAAACCAACCTAAGTAATCCAATCAAAGAGAAACATGCCTCCTTTACACTTGCAATGTCTAGTCTCTTTGATCATATCAACATGGACAAAGATAAATAAATAATAAGTCAATCCTAAAACACAGTTCAAAAAAATTTGAAAAACTTGACTAGCAAAATTTGACAAACTTTATCAGTAACCATTTCTTTCTCAAATTAGAATCCAATCCTTGTTCTCCTTTTATCTTCCAGAAAATCACATGCATCTAATATCAGCTCGTCATCCAAGTCTGGTATAGCCTGAAGCATGGTCATAACATTACCTACAGAAAAATGATCTTATCTTTGTTTTCAAGGCAACCGACATCAGGGGCGTTTTAGAAGCAATGGTTCTTTATCTGCATTTGTCAGAGGCTGAGTTTTTCTGGTAGAGTTCCTCTCACCGCCTTCATCTCTACTAGAGTTCTTCTCACTGCCTTCATTATCTGCATTAGCAAGAGGCTGAGCTGATCCGGCAAAAGTACTTTAAAAACCTATAAAAATGTTGCATTGTGGAGAGGCTGAGTAATAGTATCTTAGGTAAAATTATTTCCACCAACTATATGCAAAATGTTGAATCAGGGGGAGGCTGGGAAATGGTATCTCTGGAAAAACTATTTTCACCACCTATATGCAACGCTGCATTATGGAGAGGGCTGAATACTGGTATCTCCGGTAAAATCATTATCTCCTCCTAGATTCGAAGTTGCGTTTGGGAGTGGCTGCAACATTGCACATGCCAAAATAAAAAGGAGCTTACAATGCACATGCCGAAATAAAAAGGCATGTTTTTAAATCTGTACAGTCAAAAGTACAAACTAAAGTAACATAAAAAGAAAGAAAGAAAAAAAACTATCGAGAACAGTTCACTCCCTAATGCATTTTTTGCCAAACTTGATCATCAGCCACAACCTTGTGTTGTCTCTTATCCCAACTGAAACATTTTTTCAACACAACCTTACCGTAGCGACACCTTAATATAATGTTCAAGGACTCTGCCATGTCTCACGATGCTTGCTTCGTGAACGTACGGCTAATCGTTTTCCTTTTATACGCCTGCTCCAGCATGAGTTCAACAAAAACTCGGTCCATGGCCATCATTGGAGACCTGTCAATTTTACTTTGACTAGGAGTAGTGAGAGTCTGATCATCCACTCCTCTACTGGTGCTAGAATGGTCATCCAGATGCAAAATGTTTTGCATCATTTTCTGAATAAAAGTCAAAATCATTCAACAAAACATTATGAAACACGTCAAAATCATTCAACAAAACATTATGAAACACATCTACAGTATATGTACGAAGTTGGTGGAGAAGATTACAAGGAATTTTTCTATACAATATTATTCAATGAACAGTACATTTGCTTTCACCTTTATATTCAAAACCTTCGTCAAAACATGTATCTCCCATCAGCGCAGCAACTGCCAGACCATAGATCATTATAACATGGAGCAACGTTTTTTTTCTGAAAACATGAGCATCGAGGCAGACCTGCATGTGCAAAAATGATAATTGTAATGTAAAGATTCATGAATGCTTTTGAAATATTTGTGACGACAGTGTGTACCGTAATATACTCTTCCCAATTGAATCCATTTTGACTAACCATTGACTTAATTTCATAGTATTGCTTCGTGAATCGCTTGTAACGGTTATTTAACACATCTACATCATACTTGAACCCAAATTTGATGTTAAATTGTTCGGTCATGTCTGCCCAAGCTTATCTGCTAAACAATTTGGCAGTTTGATTGCCTTTGTGAACATGGGACAGAAAAAGCTCAAAAAAATATTGGTCTTGAGATGGAGTCCAATTAGCCCACAAATTGTCCAAATTAATCGATTAATACATAATCCACCATTTCATTACCTGTAACTGAGATAAATTAGTATCTGAAAAGCATTCCATAATATGTGGCCACTTAAACAAAGAAAAACACACACATGCCGGATTTTTCCAAATGAGGCAGTGCCAGATTTACTAGGAGTACCACATTTTACATCAAAATCTACCTTGCACAACTTGATCCAACGCTGGTACCACTTTCAAACAAATTACATGGAAAACTTGTTCTCAATGCATCTTTTCAACCACTCTCACCATACAAAAATTCCAACTTAACAATAAATATACAATGGACAATATCTCACATATACAACATGTTGCAGATATTAAAGAAATTTGCTCGAAAGAGATAAATTTCCATACTGCATCTCATTTCATTTGTCCCATTAGTCTTTTAGGCGAGAAGATTTAGTATGTATATGTAACATGAATCACTTTTGCAAAATTTATGGGTAAATGCAATAGTAATAAAATTAGCAGCCTTGTCAATGAGGATAAGCTTAACCTTGAAAATTTACCTTCATCATCATAAAACCTATCATGTGAGGGATTCTGAAACAAAATCCAACCAACAGTCATAACTCTTAAACAATAACACTCCAATTAATAAAGGCTTAATGATGTGTTTAGTCCTTGCAAATAGGCGCCATTTAAAAATCAGTCCCTGTAATCGCTAATCCTGGCATTTTACCCTTTTGCATTTGTTAATCATTTAAAATTTGGTCCTTGGACCAAGTTAATCACTGGCAACTCATCTGTTTACTGACGTGGCACTGTTGAATTGGTTTTCACTTGACATGTCATCCAAATGTGCACGGGAATGGACGAAATTGCCCCTCTTCTCTTGAGACCTAAGCGGAATGACGAAACTACCCTTCGTTCATCTTCTTCATAAACCCAGCTCTTCTCTTCTCTGTTACCGCGATCCTCATCTTCTTTTCTTCTTCTACAGATCATCCTCTTTCTTCATTTCAATCTACTTCGTCCTATTCCTTTCTTTGTCCATTGAAAAACCAAAAACTCTCATTGTTTTATCAACATTGAAAATGTCTACTGACACCTCAACAAAGGACTCGTATGAAACCTACTTCAATGGTGGCAAGTTTCCCCCTCCCTCAGTGCCAACATCTCGAGGGATGCTTCCAATGTGCAAGTGTTTACCTATGAAGCCGATGATTCTTTACATATCAACGACTTTGGAGAATCAAGGAAGAAGGTTCTGGAGATGTCGCGATTGGCAAGTAAGTTTTATGATTTTTTCCTTTTGCATCGTATTGTAAACATAGTGAATAACATAGGAAAATGTTTTGGTATGTAGAAAAAGTACAAAACCTGTAATGAGTGGATTTGGGATGATGAACTTGGTCCAGCAACCAGACCAATGACTCGTTGCTATTCAGCTGAAGCAGAGTCTGCACCTTTCAATGTAGCTGTGATTCGTGAAGATGAGTCTGCACCTGTGAATGGACCTGTGATTCGTGAAGCTGAGTCTGCAAAGTCTGGAAGGTCTGCAAACCAATGTTGCAATTGTGGTGAAATCTGGGAGAAGAAGAAAGACAAATGGAAAATGAAGGTGTTGGCTGAGAAGAAGAAGGTTGAATGGCTTAAGTGGATACTAATAGCTAGCTGGTTGATCTTTGCTGTTTTTTTTTGTTAAGAAGTAATGTTATGTAGTTTCTAAGCTTGATGTTAAATGTGTTATGTTATGGGGCAATGTAATGTTATGAATGAAAGCATTCCCTGTTAGTTTGTGTCAATGTTTTTCATAGGCTTGTAATGATATTGAATACATAAGTTATAATACTTGAATACTTAGATACTTAAAACACATTCATTCATTCATCCATAACAGATGTTTCATACATAGTCTTACAAAAGTTGGACTTAGCCAAGCAAATCACAAAGTGATGTCAATTCAACAAGTGCTGTTACAAAAGTTGGACTTAGCCAAGCGAATCACAAAATAAAACACACATCAATAAGTAGTCTTACACAAGTAACATCAGTTGGACTTAGCCAAACGCAAAACACAAGTAACATAAGTTACATAATTAGCACTAAATATATTTCACATTCTCCACACTTCTTAACAAGGCCAAACAACTTCCACCTTCATCTCTGAATTTCCTTGGGGCAGCTTCAGCAGCATCTTTCCTTGAGCCATTTGCCTCTACAACTTCTTCATCAACCACCTCAATTGGGTTGTCCATGTCTTTCCCTGGACCATTTTTGATTGCAGGACTTTTCCAGAAAGTTCTGCCACTCTTCCTAACAGGTGCTTTCACTTTCACTATTGGCTCCACAATGGCCCTAACAACATCTAAGGTCTTAACAGAAGGTTTTCTTGGTGGCTTTTTGTGCATACCAGGTTTCTTCATGACAGTAGTTGGTGGGTTAACAACTGTGGTTACATTAGCTGAGGGCTTCACAGATGTGTGCGCATTTTTTGATGTGTGAACCACAGTGTGCACATTTGCAGTTGGCTTAACAAATGTGTGTGATTTTTTTGATGTGTGAACCACAGTGTTGACATTTGCAGTTGGCTCTATTAATGTGTGTGATTTTTTGGTGGTGTGAACTGTTGTTTGAACTGTAGCACTTGGCTTAATAGATGAAGACATAAAGGCCATTGGATTTTTTTTAGGTTTCTTACTCTGTTTTGGAGGAATGAATCCTGTATTGCTCCCAACCTTCCTTTTTTTACTTGCACCCTGCACAGGCTCACTTATGTCTGGAGTACTCAGTATAGACTCCCCAGTCCCTTCTTGACTTGCACTTGCATTTGCACTTGCACTTGATCCAGCAATAGCTTCACGTGCACCACTTGCACTTGCTCCATTCCCAGCTTCACTTGCACTAGCTTCATTGTCATCATTGTCATCACCCCTTGCATGTGTTGGTGGCTTTCTCTGTGTTCATTGATAATGAAATACATAGGTTAGCTTATTACAAATTGTGAAATGTAAAAACAGTGACAATGATTTGATGAAATACCTTTCTTTTTTGAGCATTAGGGTTGATAGTTAAACTTCTGCATCCTTTAGCATTATGGCCAAACTGATCACACCTTATGCACCTGTAAGTAGTTCCAGATCTTTTATACTTACCCTGGGATGATGGTGCTTCATCAGCTTCTCTCCTTCTAAGCTTTTTTGGTCTTCCTGGTGCCTTCTTATAAGCAGGAGGTAACATTTCTTCACATTCTACCTCTGGCCACATGTCTTGACCATTGATAGCACTCACATTGTGTGCATAACACCTTTCATACATTTCTCTGCTATACCATTCAGAAACATAATTTTCTGGGTCCTTTGATGTTTTAGACATTGCTATAATGGCATGCCTGCAAGGAATCCCAACCAACTCCCAAAAATTACATGAACATGTTTGCTTGGCCACATTAACAGTAAAGGCCAGACTTCCTCCAACCTGATGAACTTCAAACTCTTCAGCAACACCCCATATGGCAACCCAACCACCAAACTTCTCAATTTCTCTGTTTAATCTCTTCCTAGGCATAGGCATTATCCTATAGTTCCATCTTTCAAGCTTAACCCTATTGGTTGACATCCTATTCATTAAATATGTTCTAATCCATTTAACCATGGTCAGTATTGGTTTTTCTCTAGCAACTAATATTGTTGAATTAAAGGCTTCAGATATGTTGTTCATTAAGACATCACATTTAGGGTAATAAGAAATAGCATGCTTACACCACATTTTAGGGTCATGTCCCATTAGCCACTCCCATGCTTTCAAGTCAACCTTCTTCAGCTCATCCATCTTTGACTTCCACAATTGATAGTAAGTTGCTTTGGCTGCACCCATCATCAGATCCCTGATCAAAGCACCACCTCCAAATCTCTTTTTAAAATTTGCATAAAGATGCCTCAAACATAGTCTGTGTTCAACTATGTCAGACCACTCCTCTAAAACTGAAATGAGCCCCTGAAAATAAGAACAAGTTAAAGAACCAACTATACTATTGAATTAAAGGAAGTAACCAGATCTATAAAACATCTAACCTTCTGTTGATCAGAGATAAATACCCATCTCCTGTTAGTTCCAATATCTTCAAGCAGCAAGGTAAGGAACCACCTCCAAGAATCTGTTGTCTCAGTCTTTACAACTCCAAAAGCCAAAGGGAAGTATTGGTCATTTGCATCTCTACCCACTGCAACCAATAAAATACCTCCATATTGGGTTTTCAGATGACACCCATCCACCCCTATGAATGGCCTACAACTTGATAAAAAGGCTTGCTTGCAACCATCAAAGCAAAAATAAAACCTGCTAAACCTTGGTTGAACACTCAAGGACAGTCTTTCAACATTTATCTTACACCTATTTCCTTGGGACACCCTCTGAAGCTCAGCTGCATACCTCCACAGTAAGGTATACTGTTTCCTTGCATCCCCTTCTATGAGTTCCTTGGCCTTCTTTTTTGCCATCCAAGCTATGTAAAATGACACTCCAACTGACTTGTGTGTTCTCAGATCTGACATTATATCACTAACCTTCATCTCAGAGGTCCTCATGTTATCAAGGGCATATTTGGTAACAAAGTTTACTTCAGCACTACGGTTTTCTAAAACCCTACCACATGTGTGGTCCCCATACCATGTCTTTAATTTAAATGAATGGTTGTAGGCCACCTTGCTACAAAGGGCTATAAAAGGACATTTGGTATCTTTGCACCCTATCCTACACCTGTCTTTATCATTTTTTAATATTTTAATCTGGGTCCCATTTAATACACACCACTCCCTTACACCATCCTTGAACTCTTTAAGACTCTTAAAATCCATGCCAACTGTGAACACATAATCCTTGGTTAGTTGGCTGGGGTTAAATACATCATAAGCAGGTGCTCTCTCATCACCACTCAAATCAGGATCATCAGAATCTAACTCTTCACTCTCATACTCCTTCCCTCAATCAGTAGCATCCACATCAGCTATATTATCCACTTGCACATTTGTTGCTTCATCAGCCATATTTGCCCCACTGTCTGTGTTCAAATTGTCATTATCCACTTCTTCAAACCCATCTTCAAATCCAAGTGATCTCTCTTCTTCACTGTCAATATACCTATCATTATCATCATCTTCATCATCACTGCTACTTAGACCACCCACATCCCCTTCTTCATTATCACTATACACTAATGGCCTTTTTCCTTTGTCAGTAT
Organism: Medicago sativa; assembly: GCF_051527215.1. NCBI lineage: Eukaryota > Viridiplantae > Streptophyta > Magnoliopsida > Fabales > Fabaceae > Medicago > Medicago sativa. The sequence goes on from NC_140749.1 coordinate 54,567,708, forward strand.
TGACTGCCTGAGAACTCTCACCCTTCTCATTGTTACCTACCTGATAACTCTCACCCAACTCCTCACCAACAACATCATAATTAGGATTATCACCTACAACAATACTTTCATCCACATTATGTTCAACAAAAACATTCACAACAGAGTTTTTTTTAAGTGCATAATCTTTTACAAATTCAGCAGTGGCGTCATCTTTAATCACCCTAAAACTAACCTCTTCATCTAACATCCACCACAGCCTAAAAGGTTTTTTAACTAGCAAATCAGTTTCCAATATTCCAGTTAACTCAAAGAAACACCACTTATCAGGATCTAAACCTTCAATCAACGTTTCTTCTCCCCCGTTGTAACAAATAACCCAATCCCTAACAAACCTACCCCCATAATGAAACTTAACAGCAATACCCATATCTGGAAAAAATTAAACCCCGATTTAGAAATGGTGGAAAACGATGACATTCACTAAAACAATAACTTCATTCCAAAACAACAACTAATAACACAGACATTCACAAAAAAACCACAACAAAAAACATAGTTCATCGTCGCACAAGTAACATACCCGTATTAGGTCGTGATGATTCTCCAGACGTTGCGATCTTCGAATTCGAGTTTGACACCTCCATTGGATTCGCCATTGAAAATGAGTAAGACCACTTCACTTCGTTCGATTCGTATCAGAGAGCAAGTATAATCTTCATTCACGGTTTCCCCTTTTCAAACCCTAATTTCGTCACCCAGAAATTTTGATTGTAGCAAATGAAGAAAATGATGGATCGGAGGGTACTTTGGTCATATTAAGTTACACTCAAGAGAAGAGGGGCAATTTCGTCCATTCCCGTGCACATTTGGATGACATGTCAAGTGAAAACCAATTCAACAGTGCCACGTCAGTAAACAGATGAGTTGGCAGTGATTAACTTGGTCCAAGGACCAAATTTTAAATGATTAACAAATGCAAGGGTGAAATGCCAGGATTAGCGATTACAGGGACTGATTTTCAAATGGCGCCTATTTGCAAGGACTAAACACATCATTAAGCCATTAATAAAAGGTGTGACATGTGAAAACTAAACAAATAAATATGTCCTAAATAGTCAGTATTGATACATATTATAACTTCTTAGTATGAATGAAAGACCGGAAGAAAGCATACCTGCGAATAATTTTGATGAAGAGTCAGGTTGAATCAACACTTTTTTCTCTCTGTCAATGTTTGAAATCTTCATTTCTATAAACTGGTACCAATCCATTTATAATTGGTTTGTGAGGGTGTTATCATATAAAAGCTTTGAAGTGGTAGTTGTATTGATAAATTGTCAATATTAATAATCAATAATGAATTGCATAACCTCCTGCAATTTCATCTTTTCTTTATATTTCTACTTTCCGTGATTTTATTTGGAGCAGGTTGATTGTACTACTCATTTTTTTCCCAATTCCAAGAGGATATTTACAGGAGAAGAGAAAATGCAAACACAAAAATATTTATAAAGTGAACTGAAGTCTGCTGCCAATAGATTTCCTTGCCTAAGCAATCAAGCTGAAGTAATTGATTGCCATTGAAATCCAACAACACAATAGTATTATAACATACTCCGGTTAGTTAGAAGATAATTTGAAGCATACATTATGAAATTTGCATGTGCAGCAGTTAGCGGCAGATGTATTAACAAACGTACTAGTGACTTGACATAACATCAAAATCCTAAATCCAATCTTATGCAGTGTGTAATTGTGAACAATGTAAAATTGTAATGACAACTATAACTAACAAACAAATAATGATAACACAACTTCAGAAGTGGCAAATTTCATTAATTAACAATGATACATGAAGTCAGCAGTAGTCAAAGCAAGCATAAAATACATAAATTGAGGTAAAAGTTGGGATTGAAACTCACTCAAATGACATATCACAACATCTACAACCAAGTCCAAGTATTAAAATCAAGGCGATACCAAACTCTCAACGTAGACTGCTGATTCTGCATATGTGCGGACTTGAGTCTCGAAAATCTTTTTAGTATCATTTCTAGCATCATAAACAAGCCACCTAAAACCAGGATTCTCTTTTAACAAGAGAAGTACATGATTGTCATCCTCAGAAATGTATAGTATCTTGAGATTGTCAACATAGTTACCATGATCACCAACGATAGGAAGGTGGATCAATTTCATCCAAGACTCTTTATTTCCGTATTCTTTCATAAGCCAAACATCAGTAAAAGAGTTAGAATAAGCAAATAGGCACAAGCAATCCCGCATCATACCCAAGGTCGAGTAAACCGGCATTCCGTGGTTAGGCTCTGAAATCTCTTGGTAACACTCTTTCCCTAAATCAAAAGAAACAATGGCACGCCTAAGAGACACAATAGAATATACAAACCAATTTACTGTGCCACTGACGATTATTCCTGATTCATTACAACCACGAGGGACCAATGTAGAAGGGAAATCCGAAATCTGTCTCCATGAATCTGTACCCAAAGTGTGAACTTCAACTTAAGTTTTGCAACTCTTCATGCGATTGCCAACATATTGAGAATCATAGCAAAAAACAGAAACAATCTTGTAATTATCAATGAAAGGATCATAGCCAAAAGCATAGTTAGTAAAACTATTATTGCCAAATGCATCTTTTTTTTGTGGAATTTTTAAAGACGGTAATTCCTTTAATTTTCTAGTTGAAGGGTTCCAAATAACGATGAGATGTTCACTAATAGTGAAACTGTTGTTTTTGGATTTCCAAACTGTTAAATTTGGATTTCCAAATTCTGTTATCTACCGAAGTTGTTACTAGGTTGAGTCACGACCAGGTCGCTCTCTTTAAGACGTTTCGTGGCACTACCCAAAGTTGTGCAAGGTAGACTATCAACCACGCCGCCTCCAGGATAAAACAAGCCCAGCTACAACTGTTCGATTAACTACTGCACTGTAGAAAATCGTTCGAGAATTACACCGTCAAATATGGTACTAAGACCACTCTTTAATACTGAAACCACTTTAATATGGTATTATTACCATTCTATATGGTGCTAAGACCACTAAAATATGGTGTTTCCACCATTCTAACTTTTAAGTTCTCCAAACTTTCAATATGGTACTACGACCACTCAAATATGGTGATACCACCATTTCTCCTCAAATAGAAAAATATTTAAATAATTTATATACTGTTAAGATCATTCATAATTCCGACGGGACATTATTATTACGAAAGGGACTATGATCTTAATAGTACTCTTTATTCCGAAGGGACATATATTATCGAAAGGGACTATGAACTTAAGACCACTCTTAATTCCGAAGGGACATTAAACCGAAAAGGGACTATGGTCTTAAGAACACTCTTAAAAATATGGTTCAATCGATTGATCGAAGCCACTCGATACGGTACGTAACCGCTCTATTTGAAACCGAAAGAGACAGAAAGGAGTAGAAGCAGAAGAAACTTGTTAACACAAGTCGGAGGGAGAAGAGAAGAAAAGAATTCCCGACAACTCAATGAAATTCTTTTCGGTGTGTGGAATGCACTATGTGAGTTCTCTATTTATAGGGAAAACTCACAACTAATAAGTGAGAAACTTTGGGAACAAGTAATATGAGAAACTTTGGGAACAAGTAACATATTACTTTGCGATTAAGTAATTCACATATTAGATCTAGTACAAAAATATCTTAATTGAGTACTAAAATATATTAAATTTAGTACAAAAATATATTATATTATGTACCAAAATATTTTAGCAAAACTTGGGGACTAAGAAAGCACTTTCTAATAATGATTAAATTTATCATTTCCAAATAATAAAATATATATCAATATATATTTTTTCTCTAGTGCTTATGTACCCCCATTAATTAGAGGTACACCCCCACTATATAAACACTACTAATGTGTGTGTTCCATCCGATGTGGGACTTCCACTTTTTTCAATTCACACAACACTAGTTCTACCCAACATGGGAATTTGTGTTTAGTCTTTTAACTCAATTTCCACACATGTTCCAACAATCCCCCACTTGAATTTAAAAAATGGTTTCAGAAGTAACGTCAAAAACGTCTCCATAAGATTTGCTAGTAAACAAAGGTGTCGCTTACAACTTGAACCTTTGCATAGCGAGTAAAATTCTGATTAACAAGAGTTGCTTACAGCATTGAACTCTATCTCAGACATAGAACTCACACACAAACCTTTTCATAAGGTGTATTCTAAAAGCCCGTGCGTTTATGGCCTTGCACGTGTATCCCGGTTTTAACGAACGCTCTAGGTATTCTGCCCCGAATCCCATAGGAACCGGCCCTTAGTTCCACATTCGTATAGGTGAGTCTATCAAGAGTACTCCTGTAGCTATGTACTCCACTCCAAATAGAGTATAGATCTCATTAAGAGTTTCTATTATCTCATCCTTCTATCACTGCACTGCAGGAATCATGCTTTCTTACTTTTATCATAGCATGTTCTATCACTTGTGACTTGTTATTACCCATTGAACCTATTTCTTGGGATCTCCAGTCATGTAGGTCGGGTTACCATCACTTGTGACCTTTGGGAATAAGTCCCATCCTATTGGATGTGTTTAGGACTTTCTTTTTAGTAATTCCTTTCGTCAAAGGATTAACTAATTCTTTATCAGTACGTACATGATCTACTTTAACCGTTCCTTTTGAGAGTAGCTAGCTCTCTAATCCTTTATGTGTTCGTGCCTTAATAATCTCCTCTTACCATTGTGGTAACGATTCTCAATTTTGTAATAGCTGCAGACTATCACAATAAATTAACACTTCTGGAAACGGTTTTATCCACTAAGGGATTTCAACTAGCAAGCATCTTGTCAACTTGCTTCTCCACTAGTTTTCTCTAGTGTTCTCATCTCAGATTCATTCCATAGTGGACTGAGTCAATATCATTTGTTTTAACAAACAACTCCTCTAGTGATGCTCAATATACAAACACTAGTCGCTAAATATTCATCTGAAAGATGTTCTATTTTATATCTTGTACCATTTAAGTACAATAGGTTACTCCTAGTGAAGTAATCTTAGAGTCATAGTTTTCTTAAGGCACCTCATGACTCTTTCTATAGCATGGCAATGCTTCTCATCCGTCTACTAGTAAACTTGCACAAGAGTTTTACGACATCGGCAATGTCGGGTCTAATACATTCAGTGGCTTACCTAAGGACTGCCAATGATGCTCGCATATTTTATTTGTTTAACTCCATCTCAAGTGTCCTTACACTTGGATCATAATATATGATTGCAAGTTTACGGTGAAATAATAATATTTCCTTAAGAACTTCAATTTTGTCTAGGTCTTTCTTATCAATGTTATTGATAAACAATGATTTCACATAATTCATAACATGAATCTTTAAATCAAATATGAGCAAGTTGTCTTCATAGAGACATATGATCGTGCAAATATTATTTGTCACTTTCATTCACTTTGTACTCATTCGATAGCATTAGAATGCCAAATTTTTCATGTCATTCTCCTTAGGAGTTTATTATAGACCTCACAAAGAATTATCTAACTTACATACCTTGTTTTCTTGTCCATGAATCGCAAAACTTTCAGGTTGTTTCATATAGATTTCTTCTTCTAGTTCACCATAAAAAGAGGCAACTTTCACATCCATTTGGAGTACTATCGAGTTATGAACGGCGGCTAAAGGGGCTAGTACTCTTATGGATATGATTTTCGTGACTGGTGAATGAATGTCGAAGAAGTCTATATTTTTCTCTGTCTAAAACCTTTGACTACAAGGAGAGCCTTGTATTCATCAACCGTACCATCAGGTTTTAGTTCCTTTTTTCCAAAATCCAAATACAACCGATTGATTTTGCAACTATGAGACAAGTCAACCAAGTGTCATGTTTTGTTAGACTCTAGAAAATTCATTTCATCGTTTATTGCTTTTTGCCATAATTCAGCATCCAATGAGGATATAACTTCTTTAAGGCTTAATGAATCTTCTTCCAATGTATAAACCAAGTTCATACTCTTTAGCAATTTTAGCTTTCTTACCTCTTTGAGGTTCTATAACATCTCGTATGATGTTTTCATAACTATTTCTAATTACATGAATGTGATTAGATATAGTGCCCCCACTAGTTCTTAATTTTTAGAAGGGAATTTATTTTGCCCCCACTAGTGCCCCCACTATTCTTTAATTTACAGGGGTACTTACTTCATAGAAATCAACATCTTTTAATTCTATGATCACTTTAACATTTAGGTCATAAAACCTATATGTTTCGTTATTTATCGCATACCCGATGAATACACATTCACAGGCTCTACTAGTGAGTTCAACTCTCGGGGTCCAGAATCCAAATATAGTTCAGACAATCCCAAGTTCAAAAATAAGACAAGTTGGATTGTCTTTTCTTCAAAAATTTCTTAATTAGAATTTTTGTTCTTAGACTTGGGTACTCTATAAATTTCAATTTTCGTTATAAAAATTGAACATTCAAGCATGTCAATTTTATTTTCCAAAATTCACAGTCATCAATAAATATGATAAAAACATCATTTTATCATTTCTAATTTATGTGTCATCAAATTCACACATATCATAATTTATTATGTTTAGAGATTCATATTCTCTAAATTCTGATTTATATGAACTTTTGGTTCATATTTCTTGACTGCAATAAATAAAATTGTCTAATCTTATAACTTTGGAATTAAGTCCAAGTTACTCAAGTTTAAAATTAAACGCTTGTTCACATGTCAAATATTAAAATCACACGACTAAAATAGAAGGAGAATTTTAATTTTGAACATCAATGCGAAGTCTTTTCCTGACAAGAGTGAATGGTACACAAGTCTCTCTTTAAGTCTGAGTCAACCCAGTCTTATTCAATAGAAATCTGAAATTCAGATTCTTTCTTATTTTTTTAGGGTAGCTAAATTCTTAATTTTAGCACTCCCTATCGAACTAAAATCATACTAGTTCCTTTAACCAACCAAGGACATAAATTTAAGAATATTAAATTTTCAGATGGTTATTCCAGAATAATATAGAACAATTTACTGATGTAACAACCGAGTCCATCTGAACTAATTGCATTCCAAGAAATTATTAGCGCATTCATCCATTCTTTAATAACAGGTTCGCATGTTGGCTTTACAATAGCATCAATGACGTCACATCAATTGCCAATATACATTCAATTGCCAATATGCATTCTTTAGCAACCACACAGAAGTCACATTCTTATAATATGAATGAAGAGGTAAACTAGCCATGCCACATGGAATGTTTCGACTGTGGCTTCTAAGACCAATATTGTTCTCTGATGGATTTTCGTGTTGTTGTTTAAAAACAACAACTACTTCGTCGTTTCAGTCAAAAGATGTAATTCTTATAGCTTGATTTATCCATAATTTATTTAGGGACAATTTAATCTCAATAAGTAACTTCTTCGGTAGACATAACATATCGAAACGTCTTAAAATTGTTGTTTTTGGATTTCCAAACTGTTAAATTTGGATTTCCAAATTCTGTTATCTACCGAAGTTGTTACTAGGTTGAGTCACGACCAGGTCGCTCTCTTTAAGACGTTTCGTGGCACTACCCAAAGTTGTGCAAGGTAGACTATCAACCACGCCGCCTCCAGGATAAAACAAGCTCAGCTACAACTGTTCGATTAACTACTGCACTGTAGAAAATCGTTCGAGAATTACACCGTCAAATATGGTACTAAGACCACTCTTTAATACTGAAACCACTTTAATATGGTATTATTACCATTCTATATGGTGCTAAGACCACTAAAATATGGTGTTTCCACCATTCTAACTTTTAAGTTCTCCAAACTTTCAATATGGTACTACGACCACTCAAATATGGTGATACCACCATTTCTCCTCAAATAGAAAAATATTTAAATAATTTATATACTGTTAAGATCATTCATAATTCCGACGGGACATTATTATTTCGAAAGGGACTATGATCTTAATAGTACTCTTTATTCCGAAGGGACATATATTATCGAAAGGGACTATGAACTTAAGACCACTCTTAATTCCGAAGGGACATTAAACCGAAAAGGGACTATGGTCTTAAGAACACTCTTAAAAATATGGTTCAATCGATTGATCGAAGCCACTCGATACGGTACGTAACCGCTCTATTTGAAACCGAAAGAGACAGAAAGGAGTAGAAGCAGAAGAAACTTGTTAACACAAGTCGGAGGGAGAAGAGAAGAAAAGAATTCCCGACAACTCAATGAAATTCTTTTCGGTGTGTGGAATGCACTATGTGAGTTCTCTATTTATAGGGAAAACTCACAACTAATAAGTGAGAAACTTTGGGAACAAGTAATATGAGAAACTTTGGGAACAAGTAACATATTACTTTGCGATTAAGTAATTCACATATTAGATCTAGTACAAAAATATCTTAATTGAGTACTAAAATATATTAAATTTAGTACAAAAATATATTATATTATGTACCAAAATATTTTAGCAAAACTTGGGGACTAAGAAAGCACTTTCTAATAATGATTAAATTTATCATTTCCAAAGTACAAAAATATCTTAATTGAGTACTAAAATATATTAAATTTAGTACAAAAATATATTATATTATGTACCAAAATATTTTAGCAAAACTTGGGGACTAAGAAAGCACTTTCTAATAATGATTAAATTTATCATTTCCAAATAATAAAATATATATCAATATATATTTTTTCTCTAGTGCTTATGTACCCCCATTAATTAGAGGTACACCCCCACTATATAAACACTACTAATGTGTGTGTTCCATCCGATGTGGGACTTCCACTTTTTTCAATTCACACAACACTAGTTCTACCCAACATGGGAATTTGTGTTTAGTCTTTTAACTCAATTTCCACACATGTTCCAACAGAAACAAAGGAGACCGTCACAAGAACCAACAAGGGGGTTTAAATAGAATTGTTTAAGGGAAGGGTAATCAAAGGAGAGCGTGGCATTAGAGGTGAAACTAGATATGAGTTGAAGGGAGTCCAATGGGAAAGACATTACAGTTAACTTTGGTGGGAAGTTCAATGAGCTTGTGACGACATGGTGGCGTTTGGTTGACACTCGAAGGTGCATATTTGCGAAACTGCGATCACTTGATATGAGAGAATTCCACGACTTGCAGACGCAGCGGAATCTTAAGAGACACTTGATAGGGAGTCTGCACAGGATTTCAGCCATGACATCCAACGGAAGTTGAGCCACCGGCTGCTGCCTCTTGGTGTTTGCGATCAGATAATTCCACAACTTGCGGAGGAACTTCTTGGCTGCAAGTATCTGGGTTTCCATCACTGAATCAGAAGAAGTGGCGTCGTTTTGGAATTAAAATGAGTGTTGAGGTTTGTTTGGGTAAAGGTTAGGAAAAAATTAGGAAATGATGATAGCTTGGCAAGTAAGGTTGGTGACCAGGCTAGTTAATGAAGTTTCAACTGCAATAAATCATGTTTACTGGCATGTACTTTTTGTGGAAAAAAAATAATGGATCTTAACACTAGGTGCATCCCACCACTTTAATTAGTATATAGTTTTCTTAATTTTGTTTATGTTTATATCTCTTTAAACGAAAGAAATGAATAGGGTAAGTAGCATGTTGTTTCAACTACAAGTCTACGGTTAAATTTGTGTGAGAAAAAATTGATAAAAAAACCCTTTGCAAAATTTGTAATGTAATTAATATGTTTATTTTGTTTGAAAATATTATTGTATTTTCCTTTGTGTATAGTGTATGGAATTTTGATTTTCATATTCTAAAGTAAATTAGTAGTAATTTTTTTGGTCAATATTATAAACAAAAATTTGACGTTTTAAATTTATTGAATAATTGGTGTATTTCATATATTAGATATATTAGTTATTCAATGCATCTGAAACATGAAGTTTTTGCTTCTGATAATGATCGGATAAAGTATTAATTAGGATTAGGTTTCGTATTCAAGAATGAAGAATCATTGGTGGGTGACCATGATCATGATGATCATTGGAATGATTAGAATTAGGTGGGTGAACAAGCTTTTGATCTCCATGAACCTGTTAACAACATCATCAACATCTTCCAAATCGGGAATCCCTTCTTCTCTCACATCATTCGAATCACGGCTTGGGGTGGCAATTGGTGTGTATTGCGTCATCTGTGGATAATACTTTTCGTCGTTTTCATAGAAATTGAGAAAATCCTAAGTGGAAAAGTTCTTGGAGGAGAAGGTGGAGCTGGAGGTGGCTTTGAAGAAGCAGCTATAGGATTTGAATAACCATAATAGTTGTTGCTATTGTTGTTATATGGATATGGATATGGTTGTTGTTGTTGTTGATAAGGATTGTAAAAAGATGAAGAAGAAGATTCACCGACATAAACAGTTTGGTTAGTCATGGGTCTATGTTCGTAATAGAAGGTGGACGAGGTTTGTTCTTAGCGAAATTCATGTAAAATTGATGATGTGCCTGTGAATCATTGTAGAAGTGTTTGTGAGGAGGAGAATCAAAATCATCGTGTCCATCGTCAAGGTCATCGTAAAATTGGTGTTCATCGTCGGAATCGGAGTGGAAATCAAGATGACCTGAATTGGAGTGAGGTGGAGAAGGGGAAGAGTGTTTGGTGGTGGAGAGGTGGTAGTTTTTATTAATACTAGCAACAAAACTGTGCTAGGCATGGCACGTGCTTCGCACTGGTTGGGCGTCGAAGCGGGGCTATGCGCCAAAGTGCATTGCAATGTTATATGCATTGAGAAAAAACAATTAATGATAAAGCTAACGTTAATGATAAAATGGCAAATTACATTGACCTCCATTGAGATTTTCTTAAACACAAGCACCCCCTTTGATTTTTTAAACACACTAATATCCCCATTCTATCCAATTTCATTTCAATTGCAAAGTGATGATTGAAACTCATATTTCATTTTAAACAACAAATAAGTGAAAGAAACTCATATTTGAGCCATAAATTTTTTGATGTAGATGTGATATCATTCTTACTTGTGTGGTTGCTCTTTCTCCAAAGTGATGATTGATACAAGTGTTGGCTGCCCAAGAAGGTGAAATGGTAGTATGATATCCCACTTCAACAATGTGGGGGAGTGGGAGTGATTCTTGGTCATGGATCTTGGTTGGGGGAGTTGGGGTGTCAAGTGTGAGCTAAAATTTCACATGTATGCAAGAGTATATGTTGAGCAACATATAAGTGAGATGACTCATATATCTAAAGTCTTAAGACTTTGGGTGAAGATGTGATGTCAACACTCTTGTGTGGTTTCTCTTAGCCTAAAATGATGATACAACTCAATGTAGACTTCCATGGAAGTCTCGACATTATGATGATTTGTTTTGTTAGTTTTTGGGTGTCATTTGTTTAAATTTTATCTTAAATATTAGTTTTTGGATGTCATTCGCTTTTATTCAATTTTTTTATTCAATCTCTATTATTTCAAATTCATTCACTTTGGTAAAATATGACAATGGTGAAATGTAGATGTGTTCTCCTGAGTTGATAAAATACATGTTTATTAGACATTTTAAATTGATGCTGCATTTTTTTAATGAAATTACCAGCAAATCACTCGTTTCACTATACTCTCATGGATAAAATACACACTCCTTAGTTTTCTTCCTTATCATTTCTCTCATGTTCAAATTCAGTTTCATCTTCTTATGTTTTCTAATTTACTTTCTCTCTTCTCATGAATGAAAGAAACAAAGACATCCCTATGAAACCGACATCAACCCACATTTTTTACCATGTTGTGCCTCTAACTTTGTTTGGTTATCTTACCAGATTACAGACACAAAGAGTCTCACACTTATGGGAGATATGTTAATGTGACATGTGCAAGTTAAACTTCTACATTAGATGCAACAATATATAATGAGAAACATATAAGTGAGATGACCAATATACCGAATGTTTTAAGGTTTTGGATGAAGATGTGATGTCACTCTCTTTTGTGGGGTTTCTATTAAATGTGATGATCTAACGCATTGTGAGATCCCTAAGAACTCCGAACATAATGATGAACTATTTTTTGTTTTTTATTTTTTAGTTTTTGAATGTCATTTTCTTACTTTTTATATTAAATATATATATTTCGACGGCGTTTCGCTTGCATGCATTTTTTTATCCAACCTCTATTATTTTAAATACCTTCATTTGATTGACATCACATATGATTTTGTGTGAATATAAACAATAATTAGTTTGATCTTCTTTTAAAACATGATTACATTGCACTTGACACATGTACGACTACCATCATGTATGATCACCGAAATATCTGTATTTAAAACAATTAAGGAAGCAAATAATTAAGAATTTGACTTGCAACATAGAAAAGATTACGAGTAAACATGTTTGTCACATGCTTCATACGTGTACTTATTTTTACGACATGGAAAGAGATTCATGTACCCTTAGGATTATGTATTAAAAGTTTTTTATTTTAAATACGTCTACTTTTAGATTCTTAAACATGTGTCCTCGTGAGCTTAGCTCAGTTGGTTGGACAATGCATAAAAATACGCAAGGTCCGGGGTTCAAACCCCGGCCACTACCCAAAAAAAAAGATTCTTAAACATGTCCCGGCCACTACCCAAAAAAAAAAGATTCTTAAACATGTGTCCTTAGGATACAAGTTACCCTTAAAAAAAATTAAAACCACGTTGGAAACTTAAAGTTAATATCTTGTTAGAAAATAATATCTTATGATAGATGCCAAATAGTAAATAAAGTAAAAAAAAAATCTCTTTTCATTTTTAGATTTTATGTAAACACATTTATTGATGTGTATATTACAAACCTGATCCATAGGTGAACCTTATTATTTTTAGTAAATCATGATAAAATGTTATATATGTTTTCTATTTTCTATTATTTTAAAATGAATTGCTTTACAATAGATATCAATGTATACACATTTATTGAGTCAAAGATTGAAATTTGTAACATGGAAAAAACACTCATTCATAAATATATTAATTATAATTAAATTATTTCTAATTACAAATGTCATTTACAAATTTATGCCTATAAATAAGTTATGTGAAAACATTGAATATAGATCTTGATAATAAAAACATTGAGAAAAGTTATGGCGATGAACGAGATGAAGAAATGTATCACCATGATCATGATGATGATGTTAATAGTCATGCTTGTTGTGACTCAAGTATGCAACGCAAATCAATCTCTAGATACTAGTACTCAAAAATATTGCGATGATTGTAGGTTGAAGTGCGTGAACCAATGCGGCTCTTACTCTTGCGTTAGACCATGTATGGAAGAAAATTGTCGTTGTTGTGTTACCAAAGCCCCTGCTTGTGTATAATAATTAAGGCTTTGGAGGCTCGCAACAATATTAAATAATTATTTGTTTGTTATGCGAGACTTCACAAAAGAAAATAAACTTAATAATAAATAAATTATAATTTATAATGTTCATTGGCTAAATTTGGTTATCAATTTCTTTTCATATTATATTTTCTCTTTTTTTTCTGTTTAGATTAAATTACATTTCCCACTTCCCCTTAAGGATTTATTTGGTTCAGGTAAAAATAGAGCGCGTGAGAAGGGGGAAGAGAGAATATATTTATTAGATATGTTTAGTTCAGTTTTTAGAGAGGGAAGATTAAGGAGGGGAGAAAATTCTGGATTTTTGGAGAAGGGTGGAGAGGAGGAGAGACCTGGTCTTTATAATCTAATTACATTGTCAATATTATATTCGGTTAATTTTCAAACTACAAAATTGTCCCCAATATGCGCTTTCATTGTTGCTCCTCCATGAAACGTCGGTTGCTTCTATAATCTTTTATGTGTTGTTTTCTTACCTTTCTTGCCTACAATTCTCTGCATTTTAATATCTTATATTTGTAAATTTCAATTTTCCTTTTCGGTTTACGTTACTTGTTTGGTCTAATCACGGCATTTTTACATACTTACCAATTGCATTTTGTTCATATTTATTTTTAATTTTGTTAACATTTCCAATTGTAGTTTATGTTGTTTTAATCATTGTCTTTTATATTTTTGTCAATATTTTGGGATGGGCGTCAAACTATGCCGTTGGTCCAACCTACAGTGTACGAATAACTTATAATACTTCTCTAATGAGGATTAAAATGGACCTCACATGCGCTTGGTTGCACTAGAACACGCCTTGTCGATAAAGACCGACCATTTCTATTGAAAAATTGAGATGATTTTAACTCATTTTTTACTACATTCCTTCATAAAATAAGACTCTTTTTGAGTTTTTTGTTCTTTCCTTTTTTATAAAATCTTTTTCAAATTTTAAATTCGGTTTCGTCATAGGATTTTAGGTCTTCCTTCTTTAAGCCTAACTTTTAAAAAGTGCCTTGGTACAAGATGTCAACAAAGCGTCCCTCGTCTATCAAACACTTGGCGACGTCGTGGCCGCGAATCACAGTGACGATAACAAGCGAAGAGATTTCACTCGAGCCCCCATTGATCTTTTCTTTGTCGATGAACCCCTGGATGGGTCTTGTTTTTGTGTTCTTTGGGCTCGGTGTTTCGACATGCACCAGCACTAACTCAAACACTTTCCTCTTGGTTGAACCCTTTGAGGCATTCCGCGGGGCAGCAAATACCCCCATGATGGCTCCCAAGAAAACACAAAATTTCTCCATTCCCTCATCGGTTCCATCGTGACTCTTTGTTCCTCTTTCCACGACGCTTATTACTTTTCTAGGGAGTGATTCATCTTAATCTAGGGATCACCTTTTCCTTGGAGACTCACTATGAAGGGAAGTTTGTGCGACGAATCTCTTTTTCGTTTTTCATCCTTGCGATGCGCGTCCTTGGTGAAGCGGTGCTTCCCTTTTTTTAACCAGTTCTTCGATCGCATCCTCCCGTTGATAGTAGTCATTGGTGTCATGACCATGGCATCGGTGAAAGCGGCAATATTTTGACTTATCCGTCATTGCAGACTCTTTAATGGTTGGGGTGGCTTGATGCCTGCCTCCTTGAACTCTGAGTTAAAGCATTCGTCGAGGATGGTTTCTCGTGATGAGTTCAACGGGGTATAATCGGTGAAACGGGAGTGTTGATTCTTCACTTTCTCATGGTTTCTGCATCGTTTGTCGTCAGTACCCTTGCTAGATTGCTTGCTCTTCAGCGCCTCTTCATCTAGCCACTTCTCTTTATAGATGATGAAGGTGAGAAAAACACACAAGAGGGGGGGTTGAATTGTGTGAGTCTTTTCTTAGATTTCATCTTCTAAGTGTTAAAAACAAATCTGGACATAATCTGATGTTGCAAATTCTGACTCAGAGTCTGAATGTAGCGGAAATAAATAACACCTAGATAAAAGATAAAGAGTCAAAGAGAGAAGAAAGACACAAAGCAATTTATACTGGTTCCTCCTACAATTAAATCTTAAGCTATGTTGTCTTGAAGTTATAAGGTCTTCTGCTTCTTCTTGTTCTTCAGATATAGCCAGAAGCCTTCACAACTTATAATTTGGAGATGTATTCAAATAAGACCTTTCCGTCTAAATCCAGCATTCATATTTACACCTACATCTTCTATGTAATTTAAGCAACCATTTTGTAGTGCCAAGAGGTTCATCCCATTTTTTATTAGTTGAACCCTGACACATTTACGAATGGCAGAGTTGGGCTGCTTAAACTTAATCTTTATAACATATGACATAATCTCTATTTTATGATCTTCAGTATCATTCAAAGCATCTTCCGTTGTGAACTGGTCTTCTATATTACACTTATCGGTAGTGGATGTTATGTTGGGATCTTTGCTGACAACTTCTATAGCTTTTCTTTTGATCAACCAAATACTTATGAGTTCATAGTTTTGGATTTAAGTTTCATGAATAGTTAGATGAACATTTGGTTGTTGATACACGGTCAGACTAATGGCAATTGTACCAATCGTTTACCAAGTAATAAAGTGATAAGTATAGTATCGTATTGTTATACCCTAATTTTGGACCTAAAAATACTTGCTCAAATTGTTTTTCCATCTTTGATATGTGTCTATTACTCTTAAAAGATTGCCAATTTGCTATTATTTTACACTGATATTTTACTCTGCTTTATCTCCCAATTCAGCTCTAAAAATCTTTTCAACTGTGTATTTGTCTATGTTTTCTTACATTTCAAGTCATCCAAAAATATTTTTCTTGCATTTCAAGTCATTTAAGTTTGTCTCTGATCAATTGCATATTTCTCTGCATTTTATTTCAATATTATTTGCAAAATTCATGAAAAAGGGTATTTTAGTCATTTCCTACATTCAAACTCATTTTAGTCCTTGAAAACTGTCTCTGAGACCTTTCAATTGGTTTGAATAAATTCCTGTTTAATTCCATGTCAAAATCCATTTCAAAAATTGCATTTTGAGTCATTTTGAGTCAGTTTAGTCCCCTAGGGGCATTTTAGTCATTTCCAGTGTTAAAATCTCTTTAATCCCTGAAAATTGTCTCTGAGTCTTTTTCAATTGGTTGTAAGATTCTTTGCTTCAATCCCATGTGAAAATCCATTTCAAAAATTGCATTCGAGTCATTTTGAGTCAGTTTAGTCCCGAGGGGTATTTTGGTCATTTCACATGAAATTTTGACAGAGAGAGGTTACTTTAAAGTACCTCATTTGTGTAGTTGGTTCATTTTAGTCCTTTTTGTGTTTTTTTAATTGTTTCACTTTACGTTTTTTCCTTTTGACTAATTTTATTCAAATTTTATTATTATTTTCATTTTAGTCCTTCAAAGTTTTGAAAATTGCATTTAAGTCCCTTTGGTTAAAAAATTGTTTGTTAGTCCTTTTTCTTAATTGCAGTCCAGTCCTTTATTGTTTTAAAATTTGTTTTTTAGTCCTTTTACCAAAATTGCAGATTTGTCCCATAAGTTCCAAAAATTGCAGAAAGGTCCTCAAGTCAATTTTAAGCCAAGGCCGAGTTTGTTAAGGTTCAATCCAGGTGTCAACATCCCATTGGAGCATCAGAACACATGGCAGCCTATAAAAGGCCATCTCAGCCACCGCAACAGCAACAATTCCATTCACAAAGTGCCAACTCAACAAACACTTTTCTCATTTCTCTCTCTTCTCCCAAGGATCAAAATTCTAACCGTTTCCAGAAATTACCAAGAACACGAAGAACATTCACGAAACCCTAACTTTTCCAGAATCAAAATTAAGCCAAATTGAAGCAATTTCTTCGCAGTTCTCAGAGATTCGAAAGTGAATCTTCATCATTGAACTACGTCCTCTGCAATTCCAGCACCAATCCATCTCAAAGACGAACTGGTGCGATCACAGAGGCGAAAAAGAGAGAAGAAGAAGAATCGAAGCAAGTTTTGAACCAGTGAAGAAGAAGAAGAGAAGAACACCGATTTATTTTCGGTTCAAACTTACCAGAAGCTTTCAAGGATCTTTTTGTTCGAATCTCCAAATCAAACTCAGGTAATCGCCAAAAAACTTCTTCGTTTTCATCGCTGAGGCTCAACTAAGGTTCATAGGAACAGATAAACGGTGAATCAAAGTAGATAAACAAGTCTCAAGACTTGTTCCTTCAAAAACTTCACAAAAAAAAATGAAAACCGAACCCTAAAAGGTAAATCTACGAAGATTCACCGTTTATTTTCCAAATCTAAGCTCATATTCATGATCAGTGTAGAAAGTATGTTAGATTAGGGTTTCGTTCCAAGAAGTTTTGAAAAGATTTGAAAACGTTGAAACCGTAGGATTCAAGTGTAGATATGCTCTTATCAAAGCTTCGTTTCAAAAAGCAAGTTTCAGAATCATAAAGAGGAGACTCAGACGAACACAACGATGTGAAAATTTCCAGAAAAAGCGTTCAGGTACGGCGGCGCCACCGTACCTCCGCCGTTGTGTTCGTCGGAGAAGATGATTGGAGAAGAAGAGAGTTGCAGAGCTTCTCTCACTAGGAGAGAGCTTAGAGAGAGAAAGAGAAGTGAGAAGTGAGTTGAACTGGTCTCCTGGCCATTATATAGACCCCTGAACCAAACCGGTTCAACCTTGGTTCACCTCTGCTTCGTCTTCAACCATTAGATCTAGGCTGAGTTTGATCTGGATCAATCCAACGCTCCTGATGCGTTTAGATGATCCAAGATCCATTTCCCCTTTGGGCTTGGGCCTCTGTCCGCGCAGGCCTTGTGTTCTTGTGATTTTCTTGCTATTTACACACTGCATCCTACTTTTTACACCTCTGACATGCCTAGAATGTTTTAGAAAATTCTCTAAAAATTTGTAGAGACTTCTTGACATTTTTGTGATGTTTTTGTATTGATTTTGCACTGAAAAACTCTATAAAAAATATTGATACATTTCCTTGTTTTAATTCTTGAATTTTATGTTGAAAACTTGTGAAAATTGGCTTAATTTTGATTCCAATCCTTGATCTATGTTTGTGATTCATAATATGTGACTTTGTGAGGAATTTACTACAGTTTGAATGTGTTTTTACTGGATATGTGCATGTGATGTTTGGTTGCTTGCTTTCCAAGTCTTGTTTGTGAATAAATAATGTGGAATTTTCCTAACTTTGGTCTTAGATGCTTGGTAGAGTGTATTCCTTTAATCCTCTTTGTGAAAACTGAATTGAAACTCTTTGGGAACTCTTTGAAATATGGGGATTATAGGTCATATTCAAACCTTGCATTGGTGATGAATTTTTAGGTCTATTTCACATTATTTTTGCTTGTTTTTATGTCAATTCTCTTGCTTTTGTTATAATAGCTTTTACTTGCTCTATATCTTATGCTACTAACATTTTGATCTCATGTTTCACATATTCCATAAGCATATTTCATCCTTCAACTTTAGTTTCATTTCTTGCACTTTAATCCTCATACCAAGACTTAGAATGTATAACCTAGGAATTTTGTCATTTCTTTCATGCAATTTAAATTCTTGCAAGACCATAGAATGTAAACTAGGGCATATGTAAAGGACAATGGACTCTAATGATGTACACCGACACAAGCACCAACACATGCACACACATAACATGGATACTTTAGATGTATGCTTAGGGAATGTACGCTTTAGATGTATGATTAGGAATCACAATACTTAGAAAAATCCTCTTTTCCAAAAAACATGAACAACTTCACTCAAATAATTTTCCAAAGAAACCTTGGGATCAAAATCCCATTGAATTTTCCTTTTATTTTCTTAAACAAAAACTTTAATGCATTCTAATAATACTTAGACCTTTTTGCAAAATAACTAATCCCACCTCACATTTTCCAAATCTCATGCCATTGAGGCCTCTCTCTCTTATTCTTCAAAATTCCATTTTCAAAATTAAAATCAACCAACAAAAACAAAAACATTTTTGGAAGAGAACTACATGGAGTTTGATCCCTTAAAAGGGTATGTAGGCAAGAAGTCAAAACTTCTCCAAGTCCAATAAAACAAAAATTCAAACACCTTCTTCTCCCTCCAATTCTTGACTTAGTAAACTCTTAGGTGTAAATATCATTTTTCAAATAGCATTTAAAAATAAAGCGCGCGCGTAGAAAGTAAAGACGGTTCCTATAGGATACTATAGTCGTTATGGGTGCCTAACACCTTCCCGTAGCGAAAACAACTCCCGGACCTCAATTCTCAAGGGTTTTTCTTATTTTTCCCTTCCCAAGAAAAAATGAGATATCAAAGGTTAAAAAGGTTCAAACTTAATCAATGTTTGACACCCGAAAAACCAAGATAAAACAGCTGGCGACTTCACTGGGGACTTTCGAGAGTAACGCCTAGTCTTTATTTCCACGCTTGCGCTTTTTTTTTTACTTGCTTCTTTTTGCTTTCTTATGTGAATAAATGTTTTAACTTTTGCTAACGTGTGGGGGTGAGAATACCAAAAGTCCTACACCCGGGCTGAGTGAACTTAGGATTTCGGGGGGATATAATCGACAATTCATTCCGAGGGTTTCCTCGTGTATTGGATTATGCGATCAATCCCACATAGTTGAGGCATTTTGGGGGTGATGTTGTCGGCGCGTGTTGTCGCGTTTAGGCACTTTACTTATAATTGTTCTATGACGCTATGAACCGTAGATAACCGAACCCATCCATGGCCATTTTCTAGGATGTAGTGCGGAGGCTAAACCGAGTGTTGTCTCGAGTTTTAGTCGTCACACGATACTACACTCAAGTTAGACCTTCTTACGGATAATCATGGAGCGAGTGTTTGTCTCGTGACACCATGATATACGTCGGAGAGGTTGCGACTTGGGAACTTTTTAGAACCCCGTTACTATTATCCAAAGCCCTAGATTCACCGGACACCGTGTCAACCCATGACTCCTTGACTTTGAATCTCAACCCACCATGTTTTCTCCGTACTTGAACATGATCATGCATACATGCATACATGCATACATGCATAAATTTCTTCCATGCATTTATCCAAGGGCTTAGACGAATTAAATTTGTAAACATTGTAGGAATGGGGAAGACTAAATCCTACAAGTTCAAGGAAGTGGATTTGGCCAGTTTGAGAGATTTGGAACTCAAGATCAAGGATCCGACCGGTTTCCGACATCGTTACGGGGCCTTACTTACTCTTCTCCGGACTAATGTGGATGAGAAGCTTGTGCATACTCTAGTGCAATTCTATGATCGGGACTATCGGTGCTTCACTTTTCCCGACTTTCAGTTGGTGCCCACACTCGAGGCTTATTCTTGCTTGATGGATCTATCTATTGCTAAGGGGGTACCTTTCGCGGGACTTGAGAATCCTCCTACTCCTTTGGTTATTGCCCGTGATCTTCATCTCAAGACCACTGATGTCTCCAAGAATCTTGTCACTAAGGCTCACATCCGAGGATTCACTTTGGAATACTTACTTGAGAAAGCCAACCTCAAAACTACTTGTCAGGACACTTTTGAGGCTATTCTTGCACTACTCATCTATGGGCTTATTCTCTTTCCGAATCTTGATGGCTTCGTGGACATGAATGCTATTATGATCTTCCACTCCAAGAATCCGGTTCCTACTTTGCTAGCTGACACATACCATGCTATTCATGATCGATCCGGCAAGGGTCGTGGATACATTCTTTGCTGTGTACCTCTCCTCTATAGGTGGTTTATTTCGCACCTTCCGAAGTCTTTCCATGATAATCCAGAGAATTGGACTATTTCACAGAGGATCATGGCTCTCACCCCTAATGAAGTGGTTTGGCTCACTCCCGCTGCTAGAGCCAAAGAAATTATCTTCGGTGGTGGGAAGTTTCTTAATGTACCTCTTCTTGGTACCCGGGGTGGAATCAACTATAACCCGGAGCTCGCCTTGCGACAATTTGGTTTCCCGATGAAAGAAAAGCCCATCCATCTTGCTACATCTCCTTACTTCTTCCATTACTCTAATGCTCCCACAGGAATAAGAGAAGATTTCATAGAGGCCTGGGCCAAGCTTCGGAAGAAAGAGGTGAAACATATGGGTGTGAGATCCGGTATTGCTCATGAGGCCTATACTCAGTGGGTGATAAACCAGGCCGAGAAGATTGGCATGCCTTACCCTGCCATGAGATATGTGTCTGCATCTACTCCATCCATGCCTTTACCTTTACCTGTGCCTACTCAAGAGATGTATCAGGAACATCTAGCTATGGAGAGCCGAGAGAAGCATCAATGGAAGGCTAGATACTATGAGGCTGAGAATTTAATCATGACTTTGGATGGAAAAGATGAACAGAAGACTCACGAGGTTTTGACATTGAAGAAAGAGTTGGCTAAAGCTAGGAAAGAAATTGAAGAAAAGGATAAGTTGCTTATAAGAGATTCCAAGAGGGCTAGGGGTGCCTGTAACTTCTATGCCCGATACTGCAGTTATGAGTCTGAGACTGAGTCCGAGGATGATACTTCCACTTCCTATGCTTGAGGATTTCTATTTCCTGTTGTTATTTCCAGTTGTTATTGTTGTTTTACATTTCAAAGTTTATCCCTTGGCTTAGTATTTCAAAGGGAGTTATCTTGTAAGACCTTGAGATGTTTGAATGTTTCAGTTTGTTTACAAATTTCTAATTCGTCTAAAATCCTTCGATAACATAAAAAGAGTCTTTTTTGCATATGCATCTACACATCTCATGCATCATATGCATTCATTGGTCACAAAAAACTTCCCTCGTGCTCATTGCCTCCTGGTTTTTCCGCCGCAGTCTGAAAAGTGGCTCGTGCACGCAAGATTCACCAACCAGATAGAGTTCATCAAACAAGATTATACAAGAAAAGAAACATGGCTAACTTTGAAGAAGAGAATGCTTAGCTCCGTGCCGAATTGGCTGCTATGAAAGAAGACTTGGCTAAGGCTCATGACACTATGTCTACTCTGATGGCTGCACAAGAACAACCAGCCACATCTATTCCAGCTTCTACTGAAATCCCACTGTCTACTGTGGCTTCTGATGCTCGGTTTGTTATGCCCAATGGACGCCCTTATGGACTCTCGGCTTTCTATGCTCCTAATACTGCGGCTGGTATTTCTGGTATTGCCCATCAAGGACATATTCCTACAACAACTTTTTCTTCTACATATACCTTTATGCCTCAAGTGACTACTGTTGTTACCAATCCTATTGTGCACACTGTGCAACAGGTAATCGATGTTGACACTCCACGTGGACAAGACCCTATAATGGAGGCTATGAGAAAACAGTTAAGAGAGTTAGGTGGAGAACTCCGCGAGGTCAAAGCTAGCCGTGGGAACGGTGTTTCTGCTAAGGCTCGTGATCTATGCCTGGTATCCCGATTTGAGGTTCCTAAGAAATTCAAAGTGCCAGATTTTGACAACAGAACAGGGGGTCCTGCTCGCCCCCAACTCGCCACAGCGAGTAGTAACTCGCCTCGCGAGCTAGAGTACTCGCCTAGGCGAGTAAGACAGTGCAACAGCGCACTGTTTGCTCGCCTCAGGCCCTTTTGTCATCCTTCGAGCCGGTTTTTCTTGTACAATCTTTTTATAAAAGTAAACCCCTCAAACTAAGGTCCTATTTGATAAATCTTGAGCAAGGTTTTCTTGAGAAAAAGCAAGTATTTGACGAGTTAACAAAGCATGGAAAATGAGAGAATAGTACGATAAGAATCGGGTAGCAAGTTAATCATTCAGGATGGGAATGAAAGTAGAGCCTTCACATAGCTTGTCAAGAAATAGAATAGTTAGTAAAGAAATATAATGATATGCATTAGTGATATGCGTGATAAGACGCGAAGTGATATAGTGTATTATCTTCGCATAGGAGCTAAAGTGACCATACGAGTATGGCAAGACGTGAATTGATTAGATATCTATTAACCAAGTAAGTTAAGCAAGCATATAGTTTACCTCTAGTGGGATCGTTTAAGGATCCGAGGTAAAAGAGATAGTATGAATAGGTTTAACCTTCATACATGCATAAGACTAAGACTTTTAAAGATGTAGGTGCCATGTCTCTTGTATTCCTTCCAAGGTTGGATACAAGGGGTTCTCCAAGGGGAACGGGGTAAGCCGTAAGGGACCCGCATGTCACTGAGTAAGTAAGAGTAGGTGTCGTGTCTTTTGTAATCCTTCCGATGTTGGATTCAAGAGGTTCTCCGAGGGGAACGGTTAAGCCGTAAGGGAGCCGCACGTCACTGAAGGAGTCCGATGTGCCTTAGCTGGGATTTTCACCGGTAGTAAGGGATTAACTTACGGGGTTACTCCACCCGAGACTAATCCGTAAAATGAACTCAGATAATGTTTGTTTGTTAAACGCTAACATAATCAATGAATCTGACTATGCATATTTATTAGACATGTATATGTTATTTCATAGAGCCTTGACGTAGATCGTCAAGAACTAGTAAGATAGCAAGAATCACTTTTTGTGATAAGATATGATATGTTGTTAGATACAACATATTCAAGCAAGTAGAAGCAAGTAAAGAAAGATATGTCGGTGACGATCTTAGGTTTCCCCTAATCGTCCAGTTTAGAATTGTGTCATGATTATGTTATGCTTAGGCCTCGATACGTAGAGCGTATTCTTGGCATTGTGGTTTTAGATTCCCCTTGACCGCCTTGACACGTATAAGAAGAGAAGCCTATAACAAGTTAAGATGAGACTGTGTCGGCCCTAGTATGCACGACCGTCTAAGTAAGCAAGTCCCCACACACGTATAATCAACCGGCAGGTTGTAATGTAGACACGTGGTGACCGTAGGTTTCCCCGAGGTTACCTATAGCCTAGGATTAGGTGGAACTCACTGAGACATTATGTCTCATCCCAATCCTTATTTGTTTCAGATAAACAGGTTGGATGGCAAGCCAGTAGCCGAATGGATGTTTCAGCAAGTATTCGTTCGTACCCGCTGCAGGATGATATGGATATGCAAGGACGCATTTACTGTATTTTAGAAAAGTTAAGTTGTATTCTTATTGTACGAACGCATATTGTTGTATAAGAAATTCATTCGAAGTTTTTAATGTTGTAAATTTTAATGTATCCAGTACTAAATTAATGCACATGCTAAACTTTCTAGATACGTTTAGTGTGGGTATTACAATACACCAAGGAAAATACAATAATATTTTCAACCAAAATAAAGATATTAATTACATTACAAATTTTTGCTAAGGGTATTTTTATCAATTTTTTCTCGCACAAATTTGACCGGTAGGTTTGTAGTTGAAAATTGAAACAACATGTGCTCCCCCATTTAACTTTTATTTCTCCACTCGGTAAGCAACGTGTTATTGGTAGCTGATACATATACTCTATTATTGGTAGCATTTATTATTTATTATTATTATTATACTTCTATTTATTGACTAATGAAAAGAAAATAATATTTGATATATTCATTTTTATTATGTTAGAGTTTCAAAATTAAATCACCTTGATAGAGGACAGTAAGTGATCTCTTAAGTTTGAAAAATCACCATAGTGCAAAATCATAAGAAAAAATGGTCAAAAATTAGTCCCTCAATTTTTATGTTTTTGATGTTTAAAAATTCATATTTAATTCATGTTTTGTTAAAATATTTTAATTTTTTTTAGAGATTGTCATAATACTTTACACATTTCTGAAAAATTTCATTAAAAAATATAAAGGTTAAACACGATTTGACTAAAAAGTAAGACCAAAAGTGGTAATGAAATTTTATTTTTTTTGGGATTCAAAGTCTAACCAAAAATTTAGGGGGCTAAAACAAAAAGTTGATATATTTACAGGGATCAAAAACATATTTAACCTTAATTGTTACGTTAGTTTTTCTCTTTGTCATGATTCGAATTAACCTTGTCCAATTCCTTAACCCTTAGCTTAAATTAGTTAAGCTATCCAACCATCCGAAAATGATTGAATTGAGTTTTTGATCTATGTTGTTTAGGCTATTTAAATAACTACTAGAAATGTTCTTTACAAGAAAAAATCACTACTAGAAAAATAAAATTGGTGCTACAAAAGAAAATGAATTTTACTAAGGCGGCCTTTTACTAAATATCACAACATTATTCATACTCTTGGCAGTATGCAACACTAATAAAACCAGACGTTCGAGAAATGATCGAAATGATCGAGATCAATAATGATCGAGATCAATAATGTTCAACTTATTCGACCGACCTTCATATTGTTTTCCTCTCTGCAACCTGTGGTTTCTCTCTTGATCTCTCCCTCTCACATCCATACCTTTTTACTATTTTTTCTTAATATTCTCTCACTCCCTCTCTCCTCTCATCAACACAAATTCTGCTGAAAATGCAACAACTCGCCCCTAAATTGAATGATCGTACATTTATCTAATTAGACCCTAAATTTGATTGGGTCCTTTTCAAGAAACAAATAACTTGCCCCTGGCTTTGATGATATCAATTTATTGAGTCAAAGATTGAAATTTTTAAGATGGAAAAAACATTTTTCCTTCATAGAAGCAATCATTATATATTAATTATAATTAATTAAAATATTTTTAATAATAAATCTCATTTACAAATTTATGCCTATAAATAAGTTATGTGAAAACATTGAATATAGATCTTGGAAATAAAAACATTGAGAAAAGTTATGGTGGTGAACG
Source organism: Medicago sativa (assembly GCF_051527215.1). Taxonomy (NCBI): domain Eukaryota; kingdom Viridiplantae; phylum Streptophyta; class Magnoliopsida; order Fabales; family Fabaceae; genus Medicago; species Medicago sativa. The sequence continues at coordinate 54,593,754 of NC_140749.1, forward strand.
AGATGAAGAAATGTATCACCATGATCATGATGATGTTAATGGTCATGCTTGTTGTGACTAAAGTATGCAATGCAAATCAATCTCTAGATACTAGTACTGGAAAATATTGTGATGATTGTAGGTTGAATTGCGTGAAACAATGTGGTTCTTACTTTTGCATTGGAACATGTATGGAAAAAAATTGTCGTTGTTGCGTTACCAAAGCCCCTGCTTGCGTATAACAATTAAGGCTTGGCGGCTCACAACAATATTAAATAATTATTTGTTTTTTTTAAGGATAAATAATAATAATTATTTGTTTGTGATGTGGGATTTCACGAAAATAAACTTAATAATAAATAAATAAATAAATAAATTATAATTTATAATGTTGGTTGGCCAATTTTGGTTATCAATTTTTTTTATATTATATTTTTTCTTTTTTGTTTTAGATTAAATTACGTTTTCCCTTTCTCTCTCTTAAGAGCCGTCACCAAAACCCTAGTTTTCTTCTCCTTCATTCATCAATGAGGGGTGATTTAGGGTCAATATTTGACCCAAAATCACCCCTCTAACTCGTTTTCCTCTTTCCCTTTTATTGAAATAAGTGATTTTCACATCTATTTTGTTTTTTATTTTGTGATTCTGTCGTCTTCATGCGACGTTAGTTTATTCATCGTCTGTGTGCGACCTTGTTTGTCTTTTTTGTTTCTCTCAGGTATTTGATCGGTTCAGATTGTTAGATCAGATTTGATCCAGTGCAGATCCAATCAATGATTTTGACGTCATCCACGTTGCAGATCCGGAGACATGGTTATTCCAGTGATTTGAATATAGTCATACTTGTAGGCATTTGTACTTTGCCGTTTTATGCTATTAACATGGATACTGTGAGTCTGTTCACAGATTCATCCTTTTTGTTTTTAGCGAATTTGCACTATATCGATGTACTCTATCAATTTGAATGAATGAATATCATTTGTTTTTGTCAACAAAAAAAAATGTTCGAAATCTTTATTTCTATAAATTGTCAATATTAATAATCAATAATGAACTGCATAACCTTCTGCAATTTCATCTTTTCTCTATGATTCCACTTCGTGTAATTTTATTTGGAGCAGGTTGATTGTGCTACTTTTTTTTTCCCACTTCCAAGAGGATATTTACAGGAAAATAGAAAATGCAAACACTAAAAAATATATATAAAGTGAACTGAAGCCTGCTGCCAATAGATTTCTTTGCCTAAGCAATCAAGCTGAATTAATTAATTGCCATTGAAATCCAATTTCATGTGTCACAATATAATCCGTCATATTTGTAAAAACTAAAAGGGATATATATGTGTTAAAATTGAATATTCTTAAAATCACAACAATACAATAGTAGAATAACCTCAGGTTAGTTAGAAGATAATTTAAAGCATACATTATGAAATTTGCGTGTGCAGCAGTCAGCGGCAGATGTATTAACAAACATACTAGTGACTTGACATAACATCTAAATCCTAAATCCAATCTTATAAAATTATACCTGAACCATCTAATGCAATGTGTGATTGTAAACAACGTAAAATTGTAATGCATGGTGAAGAACCAACAACTATAACTAACAAAGAATGATCGTTGAGTGCATAGTTTTGAATGTTCATTATTCCTTAACTAACAAAGAGTATTCATCAACAAATGATATTTGTTTCTCATTTCAAGATAATTGACATGTAAAATTCTCCCACTTGATAGAGAATGATAGTTGGATTATCAATCCAAGACTTTTAAAATATTTAAACAAATATTCAACTATATTCTCTATCACACAATGGTCATGTCAATTAATATTACACGAATATGATATGTTCATCCCCTATATAATAAGAGAACAAGTGTAATCAAATTCAATAAAGAATTTAAATTAAATAAAACATGGCTAACCTCAAAAGGTGTAATCAATTTCCTTGTATGTGGAGTCATTAAGCACGACTTAGTGAAAATTATTCCACACAATTTGACATATTATCACCTCAATTGGTTCATAAATCAACAACAACCAATATAGCAAAAGAATAATTCTAATAATAGATCAATACTATACAAGGATAGTTTTTAATTACCTTCATAATTGCTCAAAAACTATCTTTTATGATATTTCATAAGTGAGCATATAAACAAATACAACAACAAGGCAACATGAAATTTATGCAATAATTATAAATTCATATACTCAATATTTGGTGCTATGATTGACAAAATTGATTCTAAAGTAATTTCACAATTACAATACTTTAATAGAATAATTCACTTCTATAAAAGAGATTTTCACAAATAATATTTTAGACTCACATCCTTAGGAATATATGTCTCACGTATAAAAGATATTTTACATATTTCACAAAATAAAATTTATTCCCATAAATAAAAAATATGAAATCAATATTTGGAAATTATTACCAATCGAATTACGTAATTTTCAAAGCAAATCAATCCACCAAAATCAAATCAAATCCTTTTGACTATGAAAAATTTAATCCATAAAATATTAATCATTGTGTTTCCTTCTAGATTTGAGATAAAATTAAATTAAGCTTGATGGAGTATTCATATAGTAATCATGCCAATGTTTATAAAATTAAATTTCACATGTTGTGATTCATTGTGTATGTGTATAAACATTGGCATGATTACTACATGAATACTCCATCAAGCTTAATTTAATTTTATCTCAAATCTATTAGCCAATTTCACAAGTATTAATACATGTATGACACAAAAAAAAATCAAAATTTAGCAAACAATTATTAGACTTAAACAATTATTGTTCAAGTAACTTTATTTTGATTGAAATTTGTTTGCCAGATAATCAAAGATCGAACCCATACAACAATAGAAAATATTTAATTTTCTTATCAGCCATATAATTTTGAAAATTGAAACAATTTCAATGATTCAAATTTGAACATTAACAAACAAATCTTTTAATTCAAATTTTCAAAATATATGCTCAAAATAAGAACAAATCTTGGAAACAAAATTGAACATTTTAAACAAAAATGGACATTCACAAACCATATATATAAATATATCAGTCCAAATAATACAAAGGGGAAAAAAAAAATCAAATTCCATGATATGGCAACGACGATGAAAGAAAATTGAGTCAAAGCAAAAAAAAAGAATTTTAATTCTAAATCTTTCAACTCAAGAAACAAATGACTCAAAATCAATCGATATCCATATCTATTTCAAGTACTTGAATTCAAATACATGATATGAAAACACACCTTTTCCGATTCATATTTATACAAAATAAATTAATATCTACAAAAGATATCACTTTTGTAACATATCAATTCAATCAACCCATGCCAAAATATAAATATAAATTCTTTCTAATTTAAAACAGAAATATCTTTCACATAACCTTCATTTAGGATGAATCTTGTTTGTCTTACCTTGTTGGAGCCGCTTTGTTTTAGTTTACTCTTGGAGGTAGAAAACTAAGTTTGAGACTAAACTCACATAACCTTGCTTCATCCTTTGTTCATCAATATAAATTGTCTCTAGTAGATGGTTCATGACTTCCTGGATCTTTTGTTGATGGTTTATATAAGTTGTCTTTGACTTCACATAACCTTGCTTCGTCCTTTCGTTGTCAAAACTTTTGTTGCTATAAGGTCTAATGTTGAGGAATACAACCTTTACTTTATGACATAAGCACTTGGATCATATTTATTGGGGAAAGGGTTGAGAAATTAATCAAAGTAAATATTCTACATTTCTTAAAGTTTGATGATCCAGATACTTGTGTGGACTGCATTAGAAGCAAATTTATTAAAACCAAAGGTTACAACTAGCATTTCATAACCCTTAGAAATTGTCGAAATTAAAATTAGTGGCTCCCAACTCCTATAATTTATAGTAATAAATTATTTATTACATTCATTGGCTCCCTAACTTTGACGTTCATTGTTCTTTTAACCAAATGACTTTGATTCATTGTTTTTAAGAGTCACTTTGAATAACATGAATACTGTGAATTCATTTGATGTCTTTGGTTAGTGGGAGTTTGAATTGTATATTATCAATTTTGTGATGATGGATTTTCTTTCACTTATTATCATTGATATATTGATGTGAATTTCCATTTAATTCAATTATTGATGATGAGATGAATTCTTGTATATATCAAATATCAAATGTGAAAAATTAAAGCTCAGTGTTGAAGGGATCACTATGCCGGTGATCGACACTATTTTGGAGTTGAGGCATTACATGTGAAAAATTTGAGCTCAATGTTGACAGAATCTTTATGCCGGCTGTTAACATTATTCTGGAGCTGATGTATTATGTGTGAAAATTATAGCTCAGTGTTGTTGGGATCACTATGCTGGTGATTGACACTATTTTGGAGCTGAGGCAATGTGGTTTTCCGTGAACCACATAAATTCTCTGGCTTTAAGGCATTTGAGAGAAATCACATAATTTCTTTGGCTTTAAGGCATTGAGAGAAATTGAGGACCGACAATGAAAATGATAGTATGGTCGATGATCACGTTGACATATCATTTCTTGCTACACTCTACACATATGACTAGTCGACGGAATTGGTGATATTTGTAACCATGGAAGGTGTTGTTTCAACTAAGGATATAACTACCGCCATGATTCAATATCATTCAGTTTTTATTGGATGGAGTCTTAATTAAGTGTTGCATCATGGGATCATTTAGTGGCCACGTTAGAAAGTTTATTTATCAGTCCGAGAGTCGTTTTCAAATATAATTTTTTTAAATTTTTTTATTTTTAATTTTAAATTAAAATACAGAATTGATTTTGTCCAAGTGGGAGAATGTTAGAATTTCTTCTAATATTTTGTGGGCTGCAATCAATTGTTGGTTTTGGTTTTAATAAAAACGGACTGATGTTGTGATCCATTCGTTGATGCTTATGCCCTAATAAAAGTGATCAATAGATAATGGGCTTTTTGCACGGTTATAAATAGAGAGGCTAGGTCCCCTTTGCGCGGTTATAAATAGAGAGGTTATAAATACATCAGCTCCTGAATAATGTTAACAGCCGGCATAAAGATCCTGTCAACATTGAGCTCAAATTTATTTATTTTTTACATGTAATCCATTATCACAACCGGCATAGTGATCCATTCAACATTGAGCTTTAATTTTTCACATTTGATATTTGATATGTACAAGAATTCATCTCATCATCAATAATTAAATTGAATGAAAATTCACATCGAAATATCAAAGATAATAAGCGAAAGAAAGATCCATTATCACAAAAATGATAATATAAAATTCAAACTCCCACTAACCAAAGACATCAAAACAATTCACAGTATTCATGTTATTCAAGATGACTCTTGAAAACAATGAATCTAAGTCATTTGGTTAAAAGAACAATTAACGTTAAAGTTAGGGAGCCAACGAATGTAATAAATAATTTATTACTATAAATTATAGGGGTTGGGAGCCACTAATTTCAATATTGACAATTTCTAAGGGTTGAGAACTGCTAGTTGTAACTATTGGTTGCAGTAAATTTGCTTCTAATGCAATCCACACAAGTACATGGATCATCAAACTTTATGAGAGGTAGAATATTTACTTTCATTAATTTCTCAACCCTTTCCCCAATAAATATGATCCAAGAGCTTATGCCATAAAGTAAAGAATGTCTTCCTCAACATTAGACCTTATAGAACCAAAAGTTTTGACAACGAAAGACGAAGTAAGGTTATGTGAAGTCAAAGACAACTTATATAAACCATCAACAAAAGATCCAGGGAGTCATGACCATCTACTAGAGACAATTTATATAGATGAACAAAGGTGAAGTAAAGTTATGTCAGTTTAATCTCAAACTTAGTTTCCTACCTTCAAGAGTTAACTAAAACAAAGTTGCTCCAATAAATAAACACAAACAAGATTCATACCAATTAAAGGAAGGTATGTGAAAAATATTTTTCAAAACAAGTTCAAAACTAGAATGTTAAATTATTGTGGCATCTCCCACTGACTTCACAGTTACACCTAGATTATATTAATCTAAAATTAAGTTGACATCTCCCACTGACTCCACGGTTACTCCTAGATTACAACATTGTCATATTTTTATGTCGATTAACTTTTCATTAGACACATAAGACCAATATGGTCAAATACTTTAACTTGTGAGTCTCCCACTTACCATAAGGTTATTACACTTCACGCATGTTTTCCTAGAGGCAACTCCAAATCTTACTTCCATTTCTTACAGTTTGACTTGTTTAACATATCTATGGAAGCAGAACTATCCACAGAGAAATTCGTTGGTACAAAAGATGAATTCATTAAAATATGTCATTAGACAAGATTTAGCTCAAAATAAATAAGCTATTATAATGAGGCCAATACAATTATACAATCACCTTTGGGCAGAATCCACAAACTAAGGTCAAAACCCAAGTCAAAACCTCAAATGAGTTAATCAATAAGGATACATTGAACTTTGGAAATTGTCACCTTTGGGCATACAAATTATTTGGTTCAACATATAAATTAATCAATGAGCATGCATAATAAAAGCATAACAATTATCCATTGAGGAAATATATGAGACAAAACACGAATGCATTAAAATATACCAGTTGACAAGATATAACTCGAAATAAACAAGCTATCACAATGAGGCCAATATATTTGTGCAATCACCTTTGGGCAGAATGCACAAACTAAGACTAAGCCTAAGTCAAAACCTCAGATAAGTTAATCAATGAGCATGTGTTGAATTCGGGAAATTGTCACCTTTGGGTAGACAAGTTCCTTAGTTCAAAACATTCTCCAATAACTTTATCCCAAATCAATTTTTAATTGTAAAATGCAATAACCACCTTTGGGCATGAAACTACATGTTACGATTAAAAACATTCCTCAAGCTACAAAAAGAAATTTCATCAATCAATCAATAGAGGTGGTCCCACTTTGAGGGTAACGGCCTATATTAACGCATGAAATTCTTTTTGCATAGGAATCAATAACTCTTGTCAAAATAAGACCCAAAAAAAATATGCATCATTTAAATGCATCTAAACTGGTCAATATCGTTTCAATTTGCATTCATCATAATTTTGTTTGATACAATGCGGCAGAATAGTACATTAAAAGCACATAAAAGAAGTATCAACATATAATTATGTGCTATATTTTAGAAGAGTAACTATTACCGTTAAACTCATAATCTCGCTAACATGTAGTAATTGTTTATTTATGCAGCGGAAATAAACGAGACTTCAATTTCAATACAACTGAGGATAAAAGACAAAATAGTCACAAAAATATATTTAAGAAAAGACTAACATCCTCAATGTAAGTCTCCATAATAAACAAAAGAGTATTCATCAACAAAGGATATTTGTTTCTCATTTATAGATAATTGACATGTAAGATTCTCCCACTTGATAGAGAATGATAGTTGGATTATCAATCCATCCAAGACTTTTAAAATATTTAAACAAATATTCAACTATATTCTTGTCGCGTCATTTTTCGGAGATCAATGCTATTTGATTAGCTTTTGACTCACTTTCTTATTTCACGACTGAACATTTAATTTTTTAAAGAAAAGGGGAAAAAGTTCAAACACCCCACATTTTGAAAAGATTTAGAGTTCGGGGTTAGTTACATAAAGGGAAGGTGTTAGCACCCTTTATGTCCATAGTACTCTACGGGAACCTCTTGGTTTCATTTAATTAATGTGCTATAACTTGCTTGTTTTGAAAAAACAATGGAGTTTGAAATGATAAAAGAAAGGAGACCTAGTTTATCTATATTTTATTGATTTGGAAGGACAAAGTCCTCTGCCTACGTACCCGTGAGGGATCAAAACCTCGTAGTTCGGGGTAAAAATTGACGTTTGATTGGTTGAGTGTTTTTTATTAGTTTTGAAAAAAGGTTTTGAAATGAAAGAAAGCCGAAGCGGCAAGTGATATTTGTTTGTGTTTTTTAATATTGAAAGAAAATGACTCAAAGTAAAATTAAATGGATTGAAATTTGATTAAGAAAGAAATAAAAAAAAAAGACGTCACTTGATTTAAGATCAAGGTTTATTTAAGAAAATATTTTTGTATTTTTGTGGTTATTTGCATGTTTTTTTTTGTTTTCAAAGAATTGGAATGAAATTAAACTAACGGAGCATAAAGAAATAAAAGCGTAGGGACCCTATGGTGGCGTTGGACCACCACAAAGGCCTTTTTACCTAAACTACCAAGCAGGATAAAGGCATACACACATGCACCTAAAACTATTACATAAAAGCCTAAATACATTCTAAAGTCTGCGAGAAAATAAATATGCATGATAATAAACCTAAACTAAAGATGTATTTACATTAAACCTAATATACATTCTAAAGCCTGACAATAATAAATAAATTAGTATGTAAAATGATGAAACTAAACTAAAATGCATGAATGATTACATTTAAAGCTAATATACAAACTAAATTCATTTGCAAAATAAATAAAAGACAAAAAGTAAATAAATAAAACAGAATAATGTAATAAACCTAAACTAATAGAATGTGTATGGAATAAATAAAATGCAAGGCGAATTAAATATGTGTGCAAGAGTAAATAAAATGAACTAAATACAGGGAAGGGGGCGCAGGAATTAAAAAAGGGGGGTGCAGAAAATAAAACAAATGAAGTTGGGCTTAGGGACAGGCTGGGGCGGGTTACACCGGTTCGATCAGGGCCGTCAGATCAGGATCCGACAGCCTAAGGGAATGATGGTGCATGGCAGCACCTACACTAGCGTGTACACAATCAAAAGGACCTATAAACATGTGATAACACATGTTCCTGCTCATTTCCCTTGGTCTTTCTCCCTCTTCCCTTTACAAATCAAAGAAACACTCTCTTCTCTCTCCTCAGGTATTCAAGAACATGAAGGTGTTCTTCCTAATTTTTTATATTTTTGTGTTTCCAATCTATCCCTCCTACCCTTTCCTAAACCAATTTCTTCTTCTCTTTCTTTTGATCCTACTTTTCCTTACTGCTTTTTTGAAACCAAAAGTACCAAATTCCTACCCAAGCAGACTTAGATCTAACAAAGAAACAATATAAAAAAAAACTACCTTTTCTGTGCTTTTTGATTAAGTTCCGAGAGTGTGATTGTGTGTCGTTGTGTTGATGCGACGACCTTGTCTCCTTGATGACGGTCTCGTTGTCGGTTGCGTGACTGGAACTCGACGGAATCGTGAACGTCGGGCTCGGTTTGCGTCTGTTCCTGGTTTGTGATGTCGAATTGCTTCGAATCGGATGCGGTTACGGTGTGAAACGAGTGGGTTTACATTTGTGTTACTGGCTTGTTAAAATTGGGTCAGGTTTGGTACTTGCTTGGGTTATGGAATAGGTTTTGTTGTTGATGAAATGGTGATGATGGCTTGGTTCGAAATTGGACTCCGTAATTCGCAGGTTTTGATGAAATTGATTTTTTTTTTTTTGTGAAATTGATTGTTTGGTTTGAAAAATGCTTGCTGGGTTTTGATGAATATCTTGCAGGTTGTGGTTTGGTTTGTGAAATTGTGCGTTCAAAATTTGGTTTGTGAGATGCTAGGTTTTGGTGAATTTTTTTTGGTCCCCCCTGTGTGATTCTGCAGGTTTAATTTATAGTGCTGGATTTAGGTTTAGGGGTTGTTGAAAGTAGCACAAAAATTGTGGCTTTGGATTGGGATGGAAACAAGAACGCGGATGAACTTTGGATTAGTATTGATGAAGTTGTCACAGACTGTTTGGATGTGGACACTTTTTTTGGATTTTATCAAAATAATAATTAAAATAAAAAAAGGAAAATAACAATAAAGAAAGGTTATGCAGACTTGGACTTTTGACTTATCTAAAAAAAAGAATTAATTAATTAAAAAGAAATGAATGACTAATTAAAATAAAAATAAAATGACTAATTAAAATAAAAATAAAATGACTAATTAAAATAAAAATCGAATTAATTTAAACAAAATAAAAGATGGAAATAACGACTAAAAAAAGGAGACGGCCCGACTCGGAACCAAAAATGAGGTATTTTAAAATACCTCTCTGCCGAATTTATCTCTGAAAAGTCAAAGACCGATCAAGATCGAAGGGCAGGTGTCGGTGTATGAATGTAGGATCTTTAGGTCAAAAATTGGGGTATGACAGATGCCCCTATTTAAGTTTCTTCGTCCGGATATTTGAAGATGAAATCTTTGATTTGACGGGCCGAAGAGACTTAAATACAAAAGTACACCAATTTTGGACCTAAGATGCTATGAATGCTCGTGAAATGTTTGTATGAATGCATGACAGCAAAGATGATTTGACTAGAATGAGAAAGAATAATGGGATACCCAAATTCGTTGAAGAAAGGGATCCGACTCTGCTAAGGGGAAATGTAGTTTCACTGGGGAAAGATTGTCTACTACCGTATTGGTTCGGGACGATAGCTTAATGAAGACAACACTTTTAGCGACATCTTTGAAACAGCTGACGCTTAGGACGACACTATTGAAATTGAAATTGATTAGTGACATCACTAGAACAGCTAACGCTGGGGATGACACTTTTGAAATTGAGATTGAAATTGATTAGTGACATCACTAGAACAGCTAACGGTGGGGATGATACTTTTGAAATTGAAATTGATTAGTGACACTGGAACAGCTAAAGCTGGGGATGACACTTTGAAATTGAAATTGAAATAGAAATTGATTAGTGACATCACTGGAACAGCTAACGCTGGGGGATGACACTTTTGAAATTGAAATTGAAATTGATTGGCGACGTCTCTAGAACAGATAAACTGGGGACGACACCATTGAAATTGGAATTGAAATTGAAATTGATTGGTGACATCACTAGAACAGCTAAGCTGTGGATGACCCTTTTGAAATTGAAATTGAAATTGAAATTGATTAGTGACATCACTGGAACAGCTAACGCTGGGGATGACACTTTGAAATTGAAATTGAAATAGAAATTGATTAGTGACATCACTAGAACAGCTAACGCTGGGGATGACACTTTTGAAATTGAAATTGAAATTGATTGGCGACGTCTCTAGAACAGATAAACTGGGGACGACACCATTGAAATTGAAATTGAAATTGATTGGTGACATCACTAGAACAGCTAAGCTGGGGATGACACCTTTGAGATTCCGTAATCAGGGAAAAACACATTTGATATTCCGTAATCCGATAAACCGGGGAATGACACATTTGATATTCCGTAATCCGATATACTGGGGAACGATACATTTGAGATTCCGTAATCTGATAAACCGGGGAAAGACACGTTTGATATTCCGTAATCCGATAAACTGGGGAATTGAAACACTTGACATTCCGTAATCCGACAATGCGGGGAATTGAAACCCTTGACATTCTGTAATCCGACAATGCGGGGAATTGAAGCACTTGGTATTCCGTAATCCGACAACGCGGGGAATTGAACCACTTGATATTCCGTAATCTGACAAAACGGGGAATGGTAATTTGATATTCCGTAAACCGTTAAACCGGGGAATGAAACACTTGATATTCCGTAATCCGACAAAACGGGGAATGCTGATTTTGATATTCTGTAATCCGACAAAACGGGGAATGATGATTTGAGAAGATAAAGATTGAGTGACATCTCGTTTTCTGACAAAGCAGGGGACGACACTTTCGAGAAAATAAAATGTGATTTCAAACTGTTCATTGGTTGGAATTGACCGTTTAAAACATGATGAAAGGTAAACTCAAGCAGTCCGTTGTTTAGGACTGGCGGCTTGAAACAAGATAAAAAGGTGAACTCAAGCGGTCCGTTCTTTAGGACTGGCGGCTTGAAACAATTGAGGACTGAGACGAAAGAACACAACCAAACAAGACTTTGGGTGACTGATGCAACCATTTATGAATTGATATTGTGTATATGTTGTGTATGTATGAATGTATGAGTACGTGAAAGTATTAATGTATGAATGTATGATTGTATGAGTGTACGAATTGTAATTTGTATGACTGAATGTATGTATGAATGTGTGAATGTGACTTGTACGGCCGTATAAACTGTATATGACGGGTAACTCGATGAAACGAGACAAGACAGGTAAGATGGGAGATGGATTGACATTGTAGTACCAACACTCGGCAAACTTCCTTGGAGATGACACTATTGTGAACGAATCGAGCCGTTGATGGTGTAAAACCTGGCACAAGGTAGCAACTGATGAATCTTGGGGAGAAAGCCCATTGTTGTATCAAAAGTCTGGAAGAAGTCGCCATTTGCAAACCGGCGCAGAGTGCTTTTCCCTTCTCATGCTTCGACAGTCATTTTTGTATTTTTTTTTTTTTTTGAAATCCCTAACTTTTGCCTGGACCGCCCTTTCGGGTTTTCAGTCCACCGGGAGTATATTCCTTTTTTGTGCCCCTAATTTTTGCCTGGACCGCCCTTTCAGGTTTTCAGTCCACCGGGACGCTCTCTATTGCCTAAGCCGCCTTTTCAGGTTTTCAACTTAGCGAGCATTGATTTTTTTGTATTACTTTTTGTATTTATTTATATTTTTTGGACTGTGAAAGCATCTTGCTCGAAGCAGAGGTCCCCTCCATTGTGTTTAGCCATGTTTCTCTTCAGGGATGTAGCCGTTCTCGAGGCGGACGCTGATGTACGCTTCGACTACTCACAAGTTCAAAGAGAGTGTGTTTGTTGTTCATACTTTTCAGAAGATGTAAAAAAAGGTTTTCGTATTTTGAAAATTTTCGCTTCAAGTATTGCCATCAAAATAGAAGAAATTTTGCAAATACAATAAAAGAGAGTTCCAAAAAAATGGGCACAGGCTCAAATTTGATGAATTGAGTGGTAGCTTACCCATGGCATGGCTCCACGGATCTTTGAAAATTTTGGAAAATGGTAAATATGATGGGAAGGTATATTGAACACAATAACTGTTATACTCCCTAACAACTTTGAATGCCCCTAGTTCCGAGTCTTTGATTTGCAGATGCTTCGAAACGGAGGTCTTCTGATAGCCAAGATGCCCCAAGTGGATTGTGCTGACTGATGCAGTTACTTGTCATGATCCTTAACTTTTGCATAGATCGCCCTTTTGGGTTTCAATCTATCAGGATAATCATTTTTGTTCATGTCTCTAATTTTTGCCCGGACCGCTCTTTCGGGTTTTCAGTCCACCAAGACGCTCATTTTTGCCTAAGCTGCCTTTTCAGGTTTGCGACTTATCGAGCTTTTATTTTTGACAGAGTATTTCTTGACTGCAACGGTATTCATAGAACGTGTGAGTTTCTCACCATCCATAGTTGTAAAAATCATTGCACACGAGCCTTCGTAGTTAGGCGTCCACTTGCCCCTGGAGTCTGGTTGGAAAGTAGAACAAAGTTCCATTCTTGAAATTCATGGGGACGAACCTTTTTGTCAGAAGCTTGTTTCAAACCTCCTTTGATATATTTGTACAAGGTCATCATGCGTTTAAATTCGATCAAGCTTGAACTTTAGCAGAACTCCTATTGACGGGACTTCGACCTCCACATTGTATACTGAGGGAAGGAGAGGGGCTGCCCCTGTCGAAATTTGTACTAAGTACGATATCCTTGTGAGGCAACAGTAACATCTCATGCTAGTCTTTGTAAATGACTGCCATCTTCTGGACAATCTTCTTTTGTTTGTAGCTTCGACGGCTAAGACGCCCCAGTATGCGAGAGATCTTGTCGGCAGTCTCTTCATTCTCTTCTTCAGCTTCGGACATAGGGAACTCAAAGTTGGAAGAAAGTACATGGTTAACGTGTTCAACGGGTTTATTAATGCATGATTTGATTATTGATTTTGACAAGTAAGTATAAGTTATGATTATGCAGATATTTGAGAATGATATTTATTTTTGGTTTTTTTGTATTACCATTTTTCCAGAAAAAGCACAAAATAAAAAAAAAGTCGGGATCAAAACGACCTTTTCATTAATGATGGAAAACACATGAAGCAAAAAGAGCCCTACACGAGTTCACTTTCGTCTCGGGCGGGACGAAAGGATTTTTTTGAAAATTGAAAAGCAACAAACAAACATTATTTGAACAAATAAGTAGTAGAAGAAACATCAAAATTGACTCAATTGCAGCTATCCACTCCATGTGTCACAATATTAGGCAATATAATTTGGCAGTGGATTGATTTGCACATCCGAATTCAACCTTCAAAGAGCAACATATTGGCTTCAATCAGCTTCTGGACTTCAATCTTTAAAGATAAACAATGCTCGATGTCATGGTCGGATGTCCCTTGATGAAAGGCACATGAGAGATCAGGTTGATACCCAACCGGCAACTCGTTAGGCACTCGAGGAGGCTTTCTAGTTTTGACAAGGTTCTTCATGAGCAAGATGGGAAGCAGCTCCGCATACGTCATTGGGATTGGGTCAAACTGCATCTTTGGAGCCTGTGGTCGAGGCTGTTGTTGATGTTGGCGTTCGGGTCCCGGCTGGAACTGCGGCTGCTTTGACTCGGCCTGGAGTGTTGTGATCTCTTGACCACACTTCTCCCTTTTGTTTGCACGAGTGTTGTAGGTGCAAGTCGAAATGAACGAGAACAGTCGGACCACTTTGTGAAACGAGTTGACCCTTTTATGGAAAAGAAAAATTTGTGAGACTCGAAATTGAGACTATGAAATACAAAATGATGCATGATGCTTATGCAAAAATAGACACATATTTTTTTTTATTTTTTTTATCGAAGGACTTATAAAAGCAAATTTGTAAACATCATAATTGAAAATTTCATTGACTAATTAAAGTACTACAAGATAATTCCCTTTTAACAAAACTGAGCCAAGGGATAAACTCCAAAGTACATCACAAAGAGCTAGAAAATAACATAAAGTGGTGAAACAACTGGGAAACTCTTGAGCTCTTGTAGTAGACTACTCCTCGAAATCTGGGTGCGCCCCCGCGAAGAAATCCATGCACTCTTTTTTGCTGATAAATTGCGCAAGCCTTGCACTTTGGGCTTGGATCTGAGCATTTTTCTCGATCAATTGTCGCTCTTTGTTGAGGAGCTCATGCTTGAGCTGCAGTATTTCCACATCTTTATCCCCTACTTCAGACATAGCTTCCTCGTGCTTCCTTTTCCAAGTGGTACACACACGGTTTAAGTCAGCCATTTTCTCTTGGTACTTTTCTTGGGTACTAATTGGTAGGGGTAAAGGTATCGGTTGAGTGGTTGAGGACAAGTACCTCGATATAGGGTAAGGCATCATATACTCAGCAGCTCTATCGATAACCCATTGGGTATAGGTTTCATAAGTGAGGTCTGACTTATCCCCCAATTGATTGCTGTTTTTTCTGCGGATGGTATGCCAAGCTTTCATGAACTGGTCTCTCATACCCCTGCTATCGGTGAGGTTGAGATAGAATGTGCCCTCTAGTGCAATGTTGCAAGGCTTTTCTTTCATAGGATACCCGAACTGGCGTCTAGCTAGGATAGGGTTGTAGCTGATTCCCCCATGAATACCGAGGAGAGGCACATTACCGAAGTCTCCACATGAGTCAATGATGGTTCCGGTGTCGTAAGTTGGGTTGTACCAAACTACATCAGCTGGAGCAAGGGACATGATTTTCTCTGAGTATATAGCTTTGTCTTTGGAGAGGTAGAATTGGGGTAGGTGTGAGATGTACCACTTATAGAGTAAAGGTGCACAGCAAAGGATGGTTCCGCCCTGCTTATCGGTTCTATGGTGGATGGAGTGGTAGGTATCAGCAAGGAGAGTAGGGACTGGGTTTTTGGTGAGGAAAATTTGGATGGCATTAGCATCGACAAAACCATTAACGTTGGGGAAAAGCACAAGACCATAGATGAGCAAGGCCAGGATAGACTCGAAAGCAAGGGTATTCTTTGATGCAACAAAACTGTTGGCTTTACTGATTAGGAATTTGGAAGTTAGCCCCTGGATTTTCTCTTTCCCTTTGGTAGTGAGGTTATCAGTTATGTCGGGTATCTTGAGGTGAAGGGCTTTTGCGATATCTGATGCTGTAGGGGGCCCCTCGAGACCACTGAAAGGTATTCTGTCAAGTACGGGTAAGCCGACCAAGTAGGAATATTCTTCAAGGGTGGGGACAAGCTGGTAGTCTGGGAAGGTGAAGCAGTGGAGGCGAGGATCGTAGAATTGGACCAGAGTCATGAGGATCCCTTCGTCAAACTTTGTATTGAGAATCTTGAGCAACTTCCCATGGTGAGACTGAAAACCTGCTGGATTAGTGATGACATCTCCTAAACTCCTTAAGCTTTCCAGATCTTGGCTTTGGAAGCTATACTTTTTAATACTCCTAGTAGTCATATCTACAATGTTTACAACAAAACTTGTTTAAGTCCTTCGATATATTTTTTTTAATGAGAAAAAAGAGTTTGTTTATGAATGAATGCATGTATGCATGATTATGCTAACATAAACGGTGAAAATATGGTGAGGTTAAATCCACATGTTGGAGTCAAGAGTAACAACGGCATTTGGTAAGGACTATGGTTTCATTTGTAATTGTAACAAGGGTTCTACCAAGTTCCCAAATTGCAACTACCCTTATGAATATATCGGTGTATAGGAATGCTCCTAGTCCAATATCATCCAAAAGGAAGTCTAGTTTGAGTGTAGTATCGCATGACAACTAAAGTCAAGAATGCTCTTGGTTTAGCCACCGCACTACGTCCTAAAAAGGCCAAGATGGGTTAAGGGTTACTAAGGTCCACGGCTTCACGGGACACTCACATTGAAAGTAATAACGTCGACATGAATGCTCATGACAACAAGAGTAATACCTTCCGTGAGGCCTCCGCCGAGTAGGGTTATCACATGTACACATGGTCCAAGAATGCTCTTGGTATGGCACTATGATTATACCCCGTCCTATCTTATATTTCTCTCAAGTCCGGGTTAGGACTTATCTCACCACTCACGTTAAAAGAAGGAAGAAAGAAGAAGAAGGGAG
Source organism: Medicago sativa (assembly GCF_051527215.1). NCBI lineage: Eukaryota > Viridiplantae > Streptophyta > Magnoliopsida > Fabales > Fabaceae > Medicago > Medicago sativa. The sequence continues at coordinate 54,610,726 of NC_140749.1, forward strand.
AACATACATACAGGTATTTCCATCTTTTATTTATTTTTTTGATTTTTTTTAAGCAAGTTATAGCACAAAAATTAAATAAGACCAAGTGATGACATGTTGTCATTACGTAATTTTTAGGACTTATTCTGACATTTTGATAGAGTTCTCATGCAATTTATACTGTTCTGGAGTGCAAAAAGCTGAAATATTGAAGTCTGTTCGAAGCAAATCGCGCCACGCTAATTTCAAGCCGTGCTGCGATTTTGGAAGCGAAATTACAACATCCCTGTTAGAGGCAAATCGCGGCACGCCAATATATAGGCGCGGCGCGATTTTGACGGGTCAGTCCCATGACTTCTATAAATACTGCACTCAATCTGAAGAACAAGGGTTACGATTTTGGAGAGCAAAGTGCGATTTTGAGACATCAGAGACGGCTAGAAGGGCGATTTCTTCAACCTTTTACCAATTCATGTATGTTTTAATTATTTCATTGATTATGCTATTTTTAAACTCGATTATGAGTAGCTAAATCTCTTAGAGATTAGATCCGAGATGAATCTTTGTAACCCTAATTGACACATGTTGCTGTGAAACTCTATTTCGTTTATGAATTCAATTCTAGTTTATTCAATTCAATTGTTCTTAATGCTTTTTATATCTTGATCACATATAACTTGATTTCGTGAGAACGAATGACCACTGACCATGGCTTTCGACTTAGACCTAATTGAATTGTTCTAATAAACAGGGTTAGTCTAGGAATAGATAATCGTTTGTTAGTGATAATAGGTTAACGTTCGGTAAAACCTTCAAGAATTATTAGACCACCTAAGGAATTAGGGGCTGTAGTTTAAGAAGAGGGTCCTAACTCAAGGGATTGATTAGGGCTATTTTGTTAATCATCGTAAATTAGAAGAGGATTCATAACAAATAGGTGCAGTAGACCAATTAGGGGAACTTAGAGGATTCGAAGGATCTGATCTCATCTCTCTCTTATTTTCTAACCAAATCTTTATTTTATGTTTATTTACTTTTTATGCAAATCAAATCTAGTGCCTAGTGGCAAACAAAATAACTTTTACACATCCTAAATATTAACCTTATTGCTGAATTGAGATTAACACAGTCCTCGTGGGATCGATATTTTTACTACTTCGATAGTAATTGGTACACTTGCCAATCCTCTATCAAGTTTTTGGCGCCGCTGCCGGGGACTGTTGAGTCATTTCAATTTGGCAATTACATTATTATTTAGGATTTCTGTCATTTATATTTTTGTATATATATTTATAAAAAAGAAAAAAAAAATATTATGCTCTTTGTTTTCTTCTCATTGTACTGTGCTACTGAAAAGTTTATCCAAGTTTTGCAACTATGATAGACAGGGTACTCCTCTATGACACAGAAGAGATTGCTAAGTTGCAGTATGAAAAATATATGTTATCTTTTAAGATCAAAATTTTGGACAACAAAATCTCGAGTTGTGGTCATTATGAGGCGAATCAACCAGGTAGTGATGGTGAAGGGAAGAAAGAGGTGATCAACATCGATTACAATACTCAACTTCAGAATATTTTAGATGATTTCTTGGTGTCAAATCAAGTTTCATTTGAGAAGTTTGATGTTCAGTGTGGTGATCTTGTTGAGAAAGCACATGAGTCTCAGAGGAAGCTGGTTCAGATGGAGATTGAGTGTCACAAGGTTGTGGTGGAAGAAAATCCAAAAGTGAGGAGTGCTGACATTTTCCCGAAGTCTGAACAAACAGGGGTTAAGGAAATCACTTGTGTGCAGATGGTTGCATGTCCTTCTCTAAGGTGGGAGAGCTTAAATTCCAAAGGTCTAACTGTGAGTTCATGGGAGCATCTACTTATTTGTTACAAATTCATGGAATTCCTACCAACCAAGAGGAAGAAGAAGGATGATGTGTTCTTTCTGACATATTTTCCACCCTAACAGTGGTTGAAGCGTCAAGCTCAATGACGTAAAAGAAAGCGCTTGGTGGGAGGCAACCCATCCTTTTTATTATGTCTTTATTTTCAGCATTTTATTTCTATTGTTGAGTCAAACAATTTGTCTTTAATTTTCATTTTGGTGTTTAACTCGGTTATACCCCCCCGTTGATGTAATTGTTCTTGAACTTGTTTTTTATTAATGAATTTGTTTTGTTTCATGTGACCTATTCCAGTTTAGTAACAGTTGTTTGATGAAATGGTATTCCAAAAGTTCTAAAGGAGGGGTGACTTGATTCATAGGCGAAGTGTACGGCGTTGCTAGGTAGTCACATACTCCCAGAAATCTCAGCCATAAGGTTCATTGCCAAATTTTGTTTTTCAATTTACTTATATTTAGATTAGTTTTCCATGCAACTACATTTCTAGAACTTGCATTATTTCTCTATTATTGATTGGTCTTTGTTAATTACACACTGAGGCAAAAGTGCTTGGTCCTGTGAGCCTTTTTGAAGCCTACCATGTTTTCATTTATTGAATTTATCCTTTCTTAACCAATTGTGAGCCGGTAGGATTAGAACTTTTTGTTCGGTGACAAACTACAAATGAAGCCTAGAGCCTTTTTAGGATGATTACCTTGAAATTTTAATTTGAGTTAGGCTATGTAGGATGTTGCTTGATAATAAGTTTGGGGTTGCCTTTGGAATTTGCAACCTACTAAGTTTGGGGTGGGGGTACTAGAGAACAAGTGATGAAAAATGAAAAAGAATGAAAAACATACACACAAAAATAGGTGTATAAAAAAAAGAAAGAAAAAGAGGAAAGAAATTGAAAAAGGGGCACACAATGTCATATCTGAGTAACTTCAAACTCGATGTGTCCCAAGCTTTTGATAAAGTTATTGAAAATGTTCTCTAGGTACCTAAGTTTTGTTTCAAATAGGGATTGGGGGATTGAATCTTGTTTTACACTTGTAGGAATGCCTAACTCAAATTTTGTGTAGCCTACTTATCCAAATATATCCCACCTTTCACCTAAGCCCCGTTATAACCCTAAAGACCTCAAAAGTGTGTAATGATATTAACTTTGATTGATGTTTAGAAACTTTTCAAGCGTATGGTAATATGTAGACCTGCATGTCGACTGGTAGAACCCTATTTCAATTTGATGTGAGGAGTTGTGAATTGGTGGATGCGAACAAGTCAAACTAGCTCATCTTTAGCTAGAAGGAGAATGAACTTTTGGGTACTATCGTTTTGTCAGGTAACTGTTATTTTACTGTCGTTTGTCACTGTTGCAAGCAAATTCCTTGAGGACAAGGAATGGTTTAAGTTTGGGGTTGTGATGACATGCTATCATTACGTAATTTTTAGGACTTATTGTGACATTTTGATAGAGTTCTCATGCAATTTATATTGTTCTGGAGTGCAAAAAGCTGAAATATTGAAGTCTGTTCGAAGCAAATCGCGCCACGCTAATTTCAAGTCGTGCTGCGATTTTGGAAGCGAAATTACAACATCCCTGTTAGAGGCAAATCGCGGCACGCCAATATATAGGCGCGGCGCGATTTTGACGGGTCAGGCCCATGACTTCTATAAATATTGCACTCAATCTGAAGAACAAGGGTTACGATTTTGGAGAGCAAAGTGCGATTTTGAGACATCAGAGACGGCTAGAAGGGCGATTTCTTCAACCTTTTACCAATTCATGTATGTTTTAATTATTTCATTGATTATGCTATTTTTAAACTCGATTATGAGTAGCTAAATCTCTTAGAGATTAGATCCGAGATGAATCTTTGTAACCCTAATTGACACATGTTGCTGTGAAACTCTATTTCGTTTATGAATTCAATTCTAGTTTATTCAATTCAATTGTTCTTAATGCTTTTTATATCTTGATCACATATAACTTGATTTCGTGAGAACGAATGACCACTGACCATGGCTTTCGACTTAGACCTAATTGAATTGTTCTAATAAACAGGGTTAGTCTAGGAATAGATAATCGTTTGTTAGTGATAATAGGTTAACGTTCGGTAAAACCTTCAAGAATTATTAGACCACCTAAGGAATTAGGGGCTGTAGTTTAAGAAGAGGGTCCTAACTCAAGGGATTGATTAGGGCTATTTTGTTAATCATCGTAAATTAGAAGAGGATTCATAACAAATAGGTGCAGTAGACCAATTAGGGGAACTTAGAGGATTCGAAGGATCTGATCTCATCTCTCTCTTATTTTCTAACCAAATCTTTATTTTATGTTTATTTACTTTTTACGCAAATCAAATCTAGTGCCTAGTGGCAAACAAAATAACTTTTACACATCCTAAATATTAACCTTATTGCTGAATTGAGATTAACACAGTCCTCGTGGGATCGATATTTTTACTACTTCGATAGTAATTGGTACACTTGTCAATCCTCTATCACCAAGTTAGGCTCAACCCTCTTAGGGGTGTCCCCAGTGAAGTCGCCATTTCTGTCGCGTCATTTTTCGGAGATCAAGGCTATTTGATTAGCTTTTGACTCACTTTCTTATTTCACGACTGAACATTTAATTTTTTAAAGAAAAGGGGAAAAAGTTCAAACACCCCACATTTTGAAAAGATTTAGGGTTCGGGGGTTAGTTACATAAAGGGAAGGTGTTAGCACCCTTTATGTCCATAGTACTGTACGGGAACCTCTTGGTTTCATTTAATTAATGTGCTATAACTTGCTTGTTTTGAAAAAAAAATGGAGTTTGAAATGATAAAAGAAAGGAGACCTAGTTTATCTACATTTTATTGATTTGGAAGGACAAAGTCCTCTGCCTACGTACCCGTGAGGGATCAAAACCTCGTAGTTCGGGGTAAAAATTGACGTTTGATTGGTTGAGTGTTTTTTATTAGTTTGAAAGGTTTTGAAATGAAAGAAAGCCGAAGCGGCAAGTGATATTTGTTTGTGTTTTTTAATATTGAAAGAAAATGACTCAAAGTAAAATTAAATGGATTGAAATTTGATTAAGAAAGAAATAAAAAAAAAAGAGACGTCACTTGATTTAAGATCAAGGTTTATTTAAGAAAATATTTTTGTATTTTTTTGGTTATTTGCATGTTTTTTTTTTGTTTTCAAAGAATTGGAATGAAATTAAACTAACGGAGCATAAAGAAATAAAAGCGTAGGGACCCTATGGTGGCGTTGGACCACCACAAAGGCCTTTTTACCTAAACTACCAAGCAGGATAAAGGCATACACACATGCACCTAAAACTATTACATAAAAGCCTAAATACATTCTAAAGTCTGCGAGAAAATAAATATGCATGATAATAAACCTAAACTAAAGATGTATTTACATTAAACCTAATATACATTCTAAAGCCCGACAATAATAAATAAATTAGTATGTAAAATGATGAAACTAAACTAAAATGCATGAATGATTACATTTAAGCCTAATATACAAACTAAATTCATTTGCAAAATAAATAAAAGACAAAAAGTAAATAAATAAAACAGAATAATGTAATAAACCTAAACTAATAGAATGTGTATGGAATAAATAAAATGCAAGGCGAATTAAATATGCGTGCAAGAGTAAATAAAATGAACTAAATACAGGGAAGGGGGCGCAGGAATTAAAAAAGGGGGGTGCAGAAAATAAAACAAATGAAGTTGGGCTTAGGGACAGGCTGGGGCGGGTTACACCGGTTCGATCAGGGCCGTCAGATCAGGATCCGACAGCCTAAGGGAATGATGGTGCATGGCATCACCTACACTAGCGTGCACGCAATCAAAAGGACCTATAAACATGTGATAACACATGTTCCTGCTCATTTCCCTTGGTCTTTCTCCCTCTTCCCTTTACAAATCAAAGAAACACTCTCTTCTCTCTCCTCATGTATTCAAGAACACGAAGGTGTTCTTCCTAATTTTTTATATTTTTGTGTTTCCAATCTATCCCTCCTACCCTTTCCTAAACCAATTTCTTCTTCTCTTTCTTTTGATCCTACTTTTCCTTACTGCTTTTTTGAAACCAAAAGTACCAAATTCCTACCCAAGCAGACTTAGATCTAACAAAGAAACAATATAAAAAAAAAACTCCCTTTTCTGTGCTTTTCGATTAAGTTCCGAGAGTGTGATTGTGTGTCGTTGTGTTGATGCGACGGCCTTGTCTCCTTGATGCCGGTCTCGTTGTCGGTTGCGTGACTGGAACTCGACGGAATCGTGAACGTCGGGCTCGGTTTGCGTCTGTTCCTGGTTTGTGATGTCGAATTGCTTCGAATCGGATGCGGTTACGGTGTGAAACGAGTGGGTTTACATTTGTGTTACTGGCTTGTTAAAATTGGGTCAGGTTTGGTACTTGCTTGGGTTATGGAATAGGTTTTGTTGTTGATGAAATGGTGATGATGGCTTGGTTCGAAATTGGACTCCGTAATTCGCAGGTTTTGATGAAATTGATTTTTTTTTTTTTTGTGTGAAATTGATTGTTTGGTTTGAAAAATGCTTGTTGGGTTTTGATAAATATCTTGCAGGTTGTGGTTTGGTTTGTGAAATTGTGCGTTCAAAATTTGGTTTGTGAGATGCTAGGTTTTGGTGAATTTTTTTTGGTCCCCCCCTGTGTGATTCTGCAGGTTTAATTTATAGTGCTGGATTTAGGTTTAGGGGTTGTTGAAAGTAGCACAAAAATTGTGGCTTTGGATTGGGATGGAAACAAGAACGCGGATGAACTTTGGATTAGTATTGATGAAGTTGTGACAGACTGTTTGGATGTGGACACTTTTTTTGGATTTTATCAAAATAATAATTAAAATAAAAAAAAGGAAAATAACAATAAAGAAAGGTTATGCAGACTTGGACTTTTGACTTATCTAAAAAAAAGAATTAATTAATTAAAAAGAAATGAACGACTAATTAAAATAAAAATAAAATGACTAATTAAAATAAAAATAAAATGACTAATTAAAATAAAAATCGAATTAATTTAAACAAAATAAAAGATGGAAATAACGACTAAAAAAAGGAGACGGCCCGACTCGGAATCAAAAATGAGGTATTTTAAAATACCTCTCTGCCAAATTTATCTCTGAAAAGTCAAAGACCGATCAAGATCGAAGGGCACGTGTCGGTGTATGAATGTAGGATCTTTAGGTCAAAAATTGGGGTATGACAATTCTCTATCACACAATGGTAATGCAATTAATATTACACCAATGGGATATGCGCATCCCTTAAATTATAAGGGAACACGTGTAATCAAATTCAATAAAAGAATTTAAATTAATTAAATCATGATTAATGTCAAAAAGTGTAATCAATTCTCCTTGTATGTAGAGTCATTAAGCTTCGATGACTCAAAGAAAGTTCCGCAAAATTTGCATATTGTAGTCTCAATTGATTCATAATTCAACAACAAACCAATATACCAAAAGAAAAACTCCAATAATATATCAATACAATACAAGGATAATAGTTTTCAATTGCCTTCAAAATTGCTCAAAAATTATCTTTTATGATATTTCACAAGTGAGCATACAAATTAGAATAAGGCAATATAGAATTTATACAATGACTATAAATTCATATACATAAATATTTGGTGCTATTGACAAAATTGAGTCTAAAGTAATCTCACAATTACAACACTTTAATAGAATAATTCACTTCTATAAAATAGATTTTCACATATAATATTTTAGACTCACATCCTTGAAAATATATGAGTTCAAATTCTATAAGATTCTCATATTTAATTGACACCAAATATTTACACATTTCACAAAATAAAATTTATTCCCATAAATAAAAAATTCACAAAATAAAATTTATTCCCATAAATAAAAAATATTTGTTTGGAAATTAATCCCAATCAAATTACTTATATTTCAAAACAAATCAATACACCAAAATCAAATCTAAATCTCTTAGAATATGCATAATTTGGTTCATAAAATATTAATCATGGTGTTTCCTTCTAGATTTGAGATAAAATAAAATTATGTTTGATGGAATATTCATATAGTAATCATGTCAATGTTTATACACATTAGATGCACATACATAATGAATCACAACATGTGAAATTTGTTTCAAAAACCACAAACCTTTTGGCAACATAAACAAATATAAAATCAATTTGTTGTGAAAAACACAACATCAAAAGGAGTAGCACAAAAATACATAAAGCACGTAATTTGTTTTGGAGGATTTGCAGGGGGTGTGTTCCAACACGTCTCCGACTACAATCACGACATGTACAATGTGAGGTGAGCTGGTCCCTGGTGTGATACAGCTGTTGATGATGATTGGCATGCTTTTGTGGGTTGTACAGTGGCGCGTGAGAGTTGGTATTGGGTAGGGCTTTCGACTGTGCTGCAAGCGAGAGTTTGCATTGTGAGCAGTTTGGCAGATTTTATTTTTGACATATGTTGTTCCGAAAGTCGAGACATTGCTGGTCGGGTGGCTTTACTTCTTTGGCAAATTTGGGCTGCATGTAATGATGTTATTTGGAATGACGCTCATCATACTTCAACAAGCATTGGGAGAACATCACTAGATGCATGGCAACAATGGCAGGAGGTTCATAAACAACACTCACCATTGGTTATGCAACACGGGCAGAATAGAGTGCATGGTAACAAATTAGTTTGGGAGAAACCGCGCGAGATGTGGTTGAAGTGCAATCTGGATACCGCATTTCATGACCGTAATCATATTACATCTTTTACTTGTTGTGCTAGAGACTCTCGTGGGCAATTTATTCGGGCTCAAAAGAATTGGCGACGAGCAAATATGAAAGTTTTGGAGGGGGGGCAATAGCCTTACTTGATGCCATTCACTTTGCTGATGGGAACAGATGGGACCGGGTTGTCTTTGAGTCCGACTCAGCTACTCTAGTGCAAGCTCTATCGTCTCCGGGTCATGGTGATTCAGAGTTCTATGCTATTGTTTCTAGTATTATTCATCAGTTATCTTTACATTCCAACTTTGAGGTGAAGTTTGTTAGGAGACAAGTGAACATGGTTGCTCATGGTTTAGCTAGGCCGGCCTGTTTTTGGGCTAATCACCGTATTTTTTATTCTTATCCTTCTTGTATTGAACATTGGTTGATTAATGATAATAGTTAACTTTGTTTTTGTCAAAAAAATATCTTATAATTGATACCAAATTGTAACACCCATACTAGACGTATCTAGAAAGCCTAGCATGTGCGTTAAATTGATACTGGATACATTAAAAATATACAACATAAAAATTTCCTGAATGAATAATATTTACATCAAGTCACGTTCGTATAAATAATAATACAACACAACTCATCCATACATAAAAATACATCCTTGATGTCCATAACGTCCTGCAGCTTTACGAACGAACCCTTGAAGTAATATCCATCCGGCTACGAACAAGCATAACATCCTGCTTATCTGAAACAATAAGGATTAGGATGAGACATAATGTCTCAGTGAGTTCCCCTAAATCCTAGGCTATAGGCAACCTTAAGGGGAAACCTACGGTCACCACGTGTCTACATTACAACCTGACGGTTGATTATACGTGTGTGGGGACTTGCATGCTTAGACGGTAGTGCATACTAGAGCCGTCATAATCTTATCTTAACTTGTTATAGGCTGCACTTCCTATACGTGTCATGGCGGTCGAGGGGGAACCTAAAACCGCATTGCCAAGAATACACTCTATGTATCGAGGTCTAAACATAACATAATCATGGCACGATACTAAACCGGACGATTAGGGGAAACCTAAAATCGTCATCGGTATCATGTTCATAGCTTGCTCTATACATAACTTGTTCTTGCTTGTAGCATCTAATGCTCTTGTTCTTAAACATAAACGTACATGGATTCATTCTTGCTTGATCATGAACATAATCATAAACATAACATACATAGTCGTATCTAAGTTCATTCATTAGGTTAGCGTTGAACAAACAGTCATTATCTTGATTCATTTTACGGATAGTCCCGGGTGGAGTAACCCCGAGATCAATCTGATACATGACCGATGTACGTACATCGGACTCCCTCGGTGTCGTGTGGGTCCCTTGCGGCTTGAACCGTTCCCCTTAGGTCGAGAACCTCGCGTATCCCCCTAGCGTGGATAACAAGAGACACGAGCACCTACGTCTTGCTTACTCAGTGACATACGGGTCCCTTACGGCTTGAATCGTTCTCATAATGAGAACCCCTTGTATCCCCCTGATGTGGATAGCAAGAGACATGTCACCTACACTTATTAATCATGGTCTTGTCGTGCATATAAGTTAAACTTAATCATACATACATGTTTACCTCGGAACCTTGATCGATCCGATTAGTGGTAACTTATACTTGTTCTTAACATGGTGGAGAGAAATAACTTATCAATCCACGACTTACATACTAGCTAAGTCATCCTAGCTCATGTGCAAAGAGAATATCATTCGCGTCTTACCTACATATGTATTCATATTCCTATACTTGACATACTTAGTGATTCATGCTATCCTGCTAGTTCTCAACAACTATGTCGAGGCTCTATATTCATGCCCTTTCTTAATTCATAGCTACCCGGGTAATATCGGCTTGAACTCTCTTGATTCACTCTTGTCATTCATGTTAAGATTGCCATGATTTTCATTTCAAGAATCGTTTGATGTTATGTGCATTGCCTAGATGCTGTTTTAGGGTTATAAAGTTATAAAACGTTGAAAAAAAGGCTTCGGAATGCACCACCGACCCTAGGATGGACCAACAAGCCAAAGCATGTTGGCCAAAACCAGAGGGCTGCGCTAATAGCTCAGCTGGGGCGTGGCTCATCCTGAAGAATTTCGCTATTAGCGTAGATTTCACTAATAGCGTAGTTCTTCGGGTCTGTGGTACAAAATTTTCAGTTTTAACCCAAAACTTGTTCAGTTTGATCCTGCAATGCACCATAATCATCCAGCAACATATATATACATTTATAAACATATTTCATGGCAATTTAACATCAAATCAACAAGAATTTATCAAAAGTTCATTAGGGTCCTAAACCTCTCATAAACATAAATCAATGCTTTGAATTTACACAACCATGGGAAGGTAAACTATCTATGGAACTCACCTAATCATGTTTGCTTTCTTTCCTTCAAGTTCCAAGCTCAAACCCTAGATTCCTCTTCATTCTTGATTCTTGACTTTCAACCCAAACCATGCTTAAATCCCTTCTTTCACTTGTTTCTTGCTTGCTAAGCCATGCTTGATCATGGATTGAAGAAGTTTGGATGACTTAGAGAGGAGAGGGAGGGCGGTTCATAGAGAGAAGGAGGAGAGAATTATCTTCCCAAAACCTAGAGAGAGAAGTGAAATGGGAAATGAGAGATTTTGGTGCCAAAATCACTTATATACTCCCTTGCGCGCAAATACTTAAATGCCATTCATCTTAACACGTGTTTGCCTGACACTGACACATAAGTCCGTGCTTGACTGATATTACATAATAATATCATCCGTCGTACTTAACATTCTTTACCATATTCACTTTCCATGAACCTGAGTCCTCTGATACATTTAACAGATAAAATTTCCATTAGCTGACGAGCGGGATATTACATTCTACCCCCTTAAAAAAAATTCGTCCTCTAAATTTAGAGATCGACTACCAATCATCATGACAAAACTTATCATCTATGGTCTAAGTCAAACATTTTTCGATTCATACATATCCAAAGGGTTTACCGCATCATGTCTTCATCTTGTTTCTTAATCCACATGTAACTGAACATAGCCTTCTTGATCTCAATATCACTCAAACTTAGAGTTGTCTTAGTACATCATGACTTGGAACTTACCTTGCTACACATAAACTTCTTGTCTCAGACTCGTAGCTCACCCACTTAACATAAACCATTCATAAAGGTATCTTATCATAAACATGAACACTCAGGATTTTCCTTTTTAACTGGAATCCTATCGGATACCAGGTTTGCCCTGCAGTGCTTACTTGCAACATCTTATCGGGTAAACATATAATTCATACATCAGTTAGTTATGGTACCTTGAGACATGTGCCTCATTCTGATATTACTTATCTTGACGATTCAACGAATCTCTTGTCTCTTTTCAGAGTCTAAAAAAAAAATCTTTCGATCTCATTACCATTCTCCTTGCACCCAAATTCATGGATGACTCATATAACTTGTCGTAAAGAGGTGAAATTAATTACGCCTATACATATAACATTCATCAACTCATCTTGTAACTTACATGCTCTTAAAACTTCCGACTTAGACCTCTTGCATTTGAATACTCTTATCATATACTTGTACATCTCATAAGACTTTTCGAAAAACTGTTGTTTACTTCATCAAATCTTACCTTACATGGTACCCTACATACTCTCAAGTGTTGCATCTTGTGAGATAATAACGATACTTGTTCTTACATCTTGATTAAGAAAATTTTCTAAACTTTGGTATTTGCGTCCTTGGAACGAATAATTGTATAACTTAAAAGAAAACATTACGAAATCATATTTTTAAAATAATCATCGTTCCAAAGTCCCTTACTACCCATTTTAACTTTAAAAGTTATAAATCATAATTCGAAATCTTCGTAGCAAGTATCGTGATCATTTAACAAGTTTGACATAGGAGAGTATGCACTTCCTCGTGCATAACTCATGGTTTATATCTCCATCCATAATGAAATTCTTGAACTTCAAAAGTAACTTCTTTCTTATTCTTTCTTGTCTTACATACATATCTTGGAGACTCACATAAATGCATAACATATATCTTATAGGATCCTTGATCCTCATATCATTATCTCATTCTAAGAACAATAAACTTGAAGTTTCAAAACATCATATCCGGTAACGATCACATATTATTTCTTATCATGCATAACACTTCTTCTTTTAATACCGGTTCCACACTTGATTATTCAATCATTACTCTGAGTCACAAAAGGAACCTTTCAACTCTTACATGTATTTCTCTTGTCATAGAGCATACTCTTACATGCATCTTCCTTATCATAGTACATATTCTTCATTTGTTGCGTCTCTAGCCTTTCTTATCATACTTCGATGAAAATACATCCTTATACCTTTACCCTTTTCATGACTGATTATATAAGTCTCCTTTCTTACTTAACATTTCGATAATTTCTTGCTTGTCCCATAATGCTTCTAACGAAGGCTCTTATTATCACATTCCATGTTCTATGATTTCTGTTAGCAACTACACCAATTAACTTTCGTTGCACCACTCTGATTCCCACCAGTTGGCCTTAACCGATACTCTAATCCATTGAGACGACTGAACTTCACATTCTTTTTCTCATATAAGCATCATCTTCTTGAACCTTTCTCAAAACCTTTCATGTGGCAACCATTTCCATAAACATGCACCTCACAATACCTTGCAAGATTGGATCTCACGGTAGACTTGTCGAATTATCATACTATTTTACTTGAAAATAGACCTTACCTTTTCACTGGTTGAGTTTACCTTATGACATATACTTATCATACTTAACTTGTTTCCGAGTACATCTCGAATTCCCATAGGGGACTCATCATAAATTCATACATACTTTTCTTGATCATACTCCATTGTATTCTTGTATTCTCACGTACTATGTTTTGCGTAATCAAACTAATGCTTGCTCGTTAATTTCTTTCTTTAAGAAAACATCATAATTTAACACACGGGTCATTGGCGTTGACGATTTCTCTTTATATAAAAACGTAATAAGTTTGGCCCCAGTCGTTACTCTAAAATCACGGAATAAGTTGACAACACAATTGTGTCATCCAACCTTAGTTCTGGTGAGTTTAGCCCACTCTACATGAGTCGTAACAACCGGTACCTACAAAATTTCTTTTAAATCCAAGAACGCCATCTCCAATCACCCATATGCATGTATTCATTTTCAAAATTTTGGCAAACTTTAGAATTCATCATCATAACGAGTCTTAGCAATTCGATTAAGCGAAACATAGATCCGGGGGTACTCATGACTTCATAAAACCTGAAATTCTTGTGACTTCACTTAACTCTTTATCCATTTACTTTATCCGTTCCATAAGCCGAAATCTTAAAACTCTTGACCCAAGCTCTTCGTCAGCTCTTGCCACATGTCATTAACTTCTAATGTTACCTTAAACCGGATTGATTCCGTTAATACTTGTCCATGCATTCTCTTCCTTAGAATTTATAGGATGTGATGTGTTTTCGATACTTGATGTTATAGAGAATTTTTGTTGCATAAAAGATTGTGAAAACAACTCCCAATAGCTACTAAGGCCCTAGAGACGAAATGACAGTTTTCGGAAAAACTGAAAATTTCGCTCCAGGTTCGCTATTAGCGAAATCCTCTGGAGAAATTTCGCTACTAGCGAAATTTTCGCTATTGGCGTATTTTCTTCAGCTCAGTTTTCCAAAAATCATATTTTACATAAAAATCTTATTTTCTCAAGTATCCCAATGCATATCATTCCTTCCAAGTTGCTTAAAACAATTCTATAACATTTGCATGGCAAGCATTAACATCAATCGATTCAGTTCACAGCACATTAGAAACTGATATCTTGTTCATCATAGCACATAACATAAACTCCCACATAAAACCTCAACTTCGTCCGCTAAGAACGGCTTAACTTATTTCTCTGCCAACTCATTCATTGTGAGAACCTTATTCTCACTAAACATATAAATCTTTATCTTCCGTTCTCATATCTCAATCCCTGAGAGCTTACTAATTCCATCAACACATGTCGACTTCTCCTTAACTTGTAGTCTTGTACTTACGTTCCAGAACATATATTTCCGTTGCGCACAATAAGCTCGTTCCAACAACAACTCTTACCGAAGTTTCCGGTCATAGTTAGATATTCCAAACTCTGTACTTACGGGCATACGAAATATTACTAGCATCTTACCCAACGTTGTCGGAACATCCTGTCTTAACATAACTTTACATTCCCGGAGGATTCATACTTCTACTTACTTAGTTCACCGGCCACCTACTGACATGATCAACCTCTTACTAATACTTAATCCATGTTCTTACTTCTGAGTTCACTCTTTCCAGTGCATCTTCATCACATACTTCGTTTCTCCTGGGTCCTATTCAGCTCTCAGGCATCCGTTCTAATCATTGAATGCTAAATTGAGTTGATCAAGCTCAACTAACATCAACAACTAGAACATTTACCCGGAACCCAATGGTCCCACTACCTTAGTTGTAACTTAATGACCCAAGGCACGGTCTGAATCGACCTGCTCTGATACCAATTGTAACACCCATACTAGACGTATCTAGAAAGCCTAGCATGTGCGTTAAATTGATACTGGATACATTAAAAATATACAACATAAAAATTTCCTGAATGAATAATATTTACATCAAGTCACGTTCGTATAAATAATAATACAACACAACTCATCCATACATAAAAATACATCCTTGATGTCCATAACGTCCTGCAGCTTTACGAACGAACCCTTGAAGTAATATCCATCCGGCTACGAACATGCGTAACATCCTGCTTATCTGAAACAATAAGGATTGGGATGAGACATAATGTCTCAGTGAGTTCCCCTAAATCCTAGGCTATAGGCAACCTCAAGGGGAAACCTACGGTCACCACGTGTCTACATTACAACCTGACGGTTGATTATACGTGTGTGGGGACTTGCATGCTTAGACGGTAGTGCATACTAGAGCCGTCATAATCTTATCTTAACTTGTTATAGGTTGCACTTCCTATACGTGTCATGGCGGTCGAGGGCGAACCTAAAACCGCATTGCCAAGAATACACTCTATGTATCGAGGCCTAAACATAACATAATCATGGCACGATACTAAACCAGACGATTAGGGGAAACCTAAGATCGTCATCGGTATCATGTTCATAGCTTGCGCTATACATAACTTGTTCTTGCTTGTAGCATCCAATGCTCTTGTTCTTAAACATAAACGTACATGGATTCATTCTTGCTTGATCATGAACATAATCATAAACATAACATACATAGTCGTATCTAAGTTCATTCATTAGGTTAGCGTTGAACAAACAGTCATTATCTTGATTCATTTTACGGATATTCCCAGGTGGAGTAACCCCGAGATCAATCTGATACATGACCGATGTACGTACATCGGACTCCCTCGGTGTCGTGCGGGTCCCTTGCGGCTTGAACCGTTCCCCTTAGGTCGAGAACCTCGCGTATCCCCCTCGCGTGGATAACAAGAGACACGAGCACCTACGTCTTGTTTACTCAGTGACAAGCGGGTCCCTTACGGCTTGAATCGTTCTCATAATGAGAACCCCTTGTATCCCCCTGATGTGGATAGCAAGAGACATGTCACCTACACTTATTAATCATGGTCTTGTCGTGCATATAAGTTAAACTTAATCATACATACATGTTTACCTCGGAACCTTGATCGATCCGATTAGTGGTAACTTATACTTGTTCTTAACATGGTGGAGAGAAATAACTTCTCAATCCACGACTTACATACTAGCTAAGTCATCCTAGCTCATGTGCGAAGAGATTATCATTCGCGTCTTACCTACATATGTATTCATATTCCTATACTTGACATACTTAGTGATTCATGCTATCCTGCTAGTTCTCAACAACTATGTCGAGGCTCTATATTCATGCCCTTTCTTAATTCATAGCTACCCGGGTAATATCGGCTTGAACTCTCTTGATTCACTCTTGTCATTCATGTTAAGATTGCCATGATTTTCATTTCAAGAATCGTTTGATGTTATGTGCATTGCCTAGATGCTGTTTTAGGGTTATAAAGTTATAAAACGTTGAAAAAAAGGCTTCGGAATGCACCACCGACCCTAGGATGGACCAACAAGCCAAAGCATGTTGGCCAAAACCAGAGGGCTGCGCTAATAGCTCAGCTGGGGCGTGGCTCATCCTGAAGAATTTCGCTATTAGCGTAGATTTCGCTAATAGCGTAGTTCTTCGGGTCTGTGGTACAAAATTTTCAGTTTTAACCCAAAACTTGTTCAGTTTGATCCTGCAATGCACCATAATCATCCAGCAACATATATATACATTTATAAACATATTTCATGGCAATTTAACATCAAATCAACAAGAATTTATCAAAAGTCCATTAGGGTCCTAAACCTCTCATAAACATAAATCAATGCTTTCTAACATGAATTTACACAACCAAGGGAAGGTAAACTATCTATGGAACTCGCCTAATCATGTTTGCTTGCTTTCCTTCAAGTTCCAAGCTCAAACCCTAGATTCCTCTTCATTCTTGATTCTTGACTTTCAACCCAAACCATGCTTAAATCCCTTCTTTCACTTGTTTCTTGCTTGCTAAGCCATGCTTGATCATGTATTGAAGAAGTTTGGATGACTTAGAGAGGAGAGGGAGGGCGGTTCATAGAGAGAAGGAGGAGAGAATTATCTTCCCAAAACCTAGAGAGAGAAGTGAAATGGGAAATGAGAGATTTTGGTGCCAAAATCACTTATATACTCCCTTGCGCGCAAATACTTAAATGCCCTTCATCTTAACACGTGTTTGCCTGACACTGACACATAAGTCCGTGCTTGATTGATATTACATAATAATATCATCCGTCGTACTTAACATTCTTCACCATATTCACTTTCCATGAACCTGAGTCTTCTGATACATTTAACAGATAAAATTTCCATTAGCTGACGAGCGGGATATTACACAAATAGTAAATAAAGTAAAAAAAAAATATCTTTTCTTTTTTAGGTGAACCTTATTATTTTTAGTAAATCATAATAAAATATTATATATGTTTTCTATTTTCTATTATTTTAAAATGAATTTCTTTATAAAAGATTTTAGATATCAATGTATACACATTTATTGAGTCAAAGATTGAAATTTGTAACATGGAAAAAAACACTCCTTCATAAAGAGGCATCATTATATATTAATTATAATTAAAATATTTCTAATAAAAATTGTCATTTACAAATTTATGCCTATAAATAAGTTATGTGAAAACATTGAATATAGATCTTGAAAATAAAAACATTGAGAAAAGTTATGGCGATGAACGAGATGAAGAAATGTATCACCATGATCATGATGATAATGTTAATAGTTGTGTTTGTTCTGACTCAAGTATGCAACGCAAATCAATCTCTAGATACTAGTACTCAAAAATATTGTGATGATTGTAGGTTGAAGTGCGTGAACCAATGTGGCTCTTACTCTTGCGTTAGACCATGTATGGAACAAAATTGTCGTTGTTGTGTTACCAAAGCCCCTGCTTGTGTATAATAATTAAGGCTTGGAGGCTCGCAACAATATTAAATAATTATTTGTTTGTTATGCGAGACTTCACAAAAGAAAATAAACTTAATAATAAATAAATTATAATTTATAATGTTCGTTGGCCAAATTTGTTTATCCATTTCTTTTCATATTATATTTTCTCTTTTTTGTTTTTAGATTAAATTACATTTCCCACTTCCCTTAAGGATTTATTTGGTTCGGGTAAAAATAGAGTGGATGTGAAGGGGGAAGAGAGAACATATTTATTAGATATGTTTAGTTCAAGTTTTAGAGAGGGGTGATTAAGGAGGGGAGAAATTTCAGGTTTTTTGCAGAAGAGTGGAGAGGAGGAGAGACATGGTCTTTAAAATCTTATTACATTGTCAATACTATATTCGATTAATTTTCAAACTCCAAAATTGTCCTCCACTATGCGGTTTCATGTTGCTCCTCCATGAAATATCGGTTGCCTCGATAATCTTTTATGTGTTGTTTTCTTACCTTTCTTGCCTACAATACTTTGCATTTTAATATCTTATATTTGCTAATTTCACTTTTCCTTTTTGGTTTATGTTACTTCTTTGGTCTACTCACGTCACTTTTTCATACATACCAATTGCATTTTGTTCATATTTATTTTGCACAAGTGTAAGACCCGTGCACTTCACGGGGAAATAATATTTTTTTTATCAAATGATTTGATTTAATATTATTATGTTATCTTAAATTTATAAGTATGATTATACACTAAATTCAACATAAAAAAATATTATCTCAATGTTTAGTCGTTGAAATTTCTATATATTGTATATAAGGATTAAAACATTTGGATTTGAAATTATAAAATATATTTGTAGTATAAAGTGTACTCACTGTTAAACTTAGTATGTTTAATATATCAGCAAAATTACGCCGACATATTGTATATTATTATTTGCGACAAAAATGTATTGTATTAATCATAAAAATTAAAATATTTGTACTTTTTTATAAATTAGTCAGTGTTTGACGTAGATACCCAGTGAACGACAAAAAATGTTAAATTTTTAATGAGTGTGTATAAATAAAGTATGTGTCACACAAATTCAAATTTTACTAAACCAGTGGTCTAATGTAAATATTTGTTTAAGGTAACAATGAAATATTCTAACTATTTTTAAATGAACTACCAAATTTGTTAATTATGAGTCATCATCAACGTATGAGAAACCATATAATAATGTATATAAAGCAAATTTTAATATCTATATAAATTGTAATGTGTCTCCGTACGTAATTATAAAATTAATAAAACCATTTTTTCATTTACAAAGTATATCCAAAACAACAAATTTAGGGAAGACAATTCTTGTGCAGATGCTTTTGCTAATATAGGTTTATCCTTAGATACTTTTGTTTATTATTACTCTTTGCCACAACATGTAAGGAGTGATTATGTTAAAAATAGGCTTGGTTGGCCTAATTTTAGGTTTAATCACTCTTGAGAAGATTTGGTTTGGTCCCCCTTCTCTTTTTTGTAACAATCTTTTTTTGAGTAATATATTTTAGGTGGGTGAGCTCTTTGCTTCCCTCCTAGTTTAAAAAAAAAAAAAGATTCTTCTAAAGAAGGTAACAAAGATTCACTTGTTTTTTAAAAATCACATATAATAAAAAAAAAAATTTGTAACACATGTATAACTAAAAAAATCTAAACAATAAGCTAATTAATGACACTTGCTGCCAAAAAAATTATAAATTTAATAAAACCAGCCATTAATTTATAAATTATATTTATTAGAAACAAATATTCTTATAACTACCATTTCCATTGTATCTGAATTTTTTTTTTGTACAAAAAATTACTATGTCGTCAATAAGAATGATGTTAGTGTTCTCTCAAAAAGAATGATGTTAGTGTTGTATTTTTTCTTTCGAATGAAAGAAAGACACAAAATAAAAAGAGGACATCGATTTATCGTCATTGCCTCATTGGCCAACAAAATAAATTTTTACCACTATTGATATTATTAGTTTTTGTAACAAAACTATTATTATTATTATTATTATTATTATTATTATTATTATTATTATTATTACTACTACTACTACTACTACTACTACTACTATTACTACTACTAAAACAAACATGAAAATCAGTCAAAGTCTCATACTTGTTAATGAAACCAAAAAAAAAAAATTGAATACTTTGTTGCTAAAAAAAATTATTTCGAAACTATGTTACTACCTCCGTCCCTAAATATACTTTGTTGCTAAATAAATTGAACAATTTCAATTTTCTTGATTTCCGTTATTTTTCCAAAAATGCCATATAATTAAAAATGGAGGTAGTATATGAAATAAATTGTTTTGATATTTTGTCAAAAAAAATTTATATGTCATACACAGGCGTTTCCAATGACAACAACTAATTAAATTTATAAATTTTTTAAATGTATTAATTTACATTGTTATGAAATTCATGTCATAAACATTTTTATTTTTATTTTTAATATAGACCGGCCTAACCTGAATCATCTTATTCAATCAAATTTAATACATTTTTTTAAGGAAACATGTTCATTGCATTTCATTGATAATAATTGTTTCAATACAAGATGAGATATGATAATAAATAATGCAACTAGTTGTTGGTCAATATGGTCAATAAGGTTGTGTGTTAGAGAGTGTTGGGGGGGGGGGGGGGGGGGTGAATAGCAATTCAAAAAGTTTTACGGAGCTTTAGCAAAATCGATCTGAAATGTTTTGACTAATTGGAAACAAGCTTGAACAATCACAACAAAGAAATTTTACCCTATACCCCAACACATGTACTTTCATCCCTACAAATCTTCAAATATTCCAATTTTATCCCTTTTTACTATTTAACCTTTTATACATTAATTTTTCACCCTCACTTTCAACATTTCCTAAATCAGTATGAGTTTACCCTACATATATTTTTGATTTTTTTTCTTCACTATATAACGTTTCCCAAAAAAATTCGGAACACACATATTCACTTTTCCGAAAATTAAATCATAGCTTGAAAAATTCGGAACAATTATATTCATCTTTCCAGTCCATGTGGGTGTTGTGAAATTGAATAATT
Source organism: Medicago sativa (assembly GCF_051527215.1). NCBI lineage: Eukaryota > Viridiplantae > Streptophyta > Magnoliopsida > Fabales > Fabaceae > Medicago > Medicago sativa. The sequence continues at coordinate 54,632,012 of NC_140749.1, forward strand.
ATAATTCTAAAATTAACAAACCGGAAAAGTGATGTGCTAATGTTTTGGTGTATTTTTTTTCAATAATTCCAATTAAAAAAATCCAACTTCCGTAATCCAATAAAATCATAGCTTGTCTTTTTTCAATACTTCATTTCCAACAAATCTTCACTCACAATTCAAATTTTGTTGAACAACATGTACACATATTTCTCGTAGTTTATAAAAACAATTACACGAGAAGTGTCAAGGCACTGTAGCTACAGCCTCCAAACAAATAAAAAAGGATTTCACCACATCGTCATTTCCAAAACACGATTCCTTGTGTGATTCCAAACCCAGAAAACCTTGGAAAACCTAGCAAACCTCAATCAATTATTCCCAGTAAACAAATTAAAGAACAAACACAGAAAATGTTTAAGAGAAAGAACACATAAACAATGGAGAGAACACGGGAAAAAAAGCTTGATGTTTGTTGGAAGCAAAAGCTGAAGAAGTGTTTTTTCCAGAAAAAGGGTTGAACCACCCAGCGAAGTGTTTTGTCTACATAAAGATGGGGTGAAAAGTGAATGGGTGATTGTGTTTTTTTTTTATACAAAGGGTAAATTTGGTAGTTTGTGTTAAATGTTGGGGTGAAGGTATAAATGTAGGGGTGTGGGGTATAACTTCCTCACAACAATTACAAAAGATTAAGACTATGTGACAATTCACAATAGAATTGAGAGGTTCACAATGTAAATCTTATTACAATCAAATATTAACAATTCTTGAACAATTTCCAAAACTAGACAATTTCAAAACCAAGCCTTTAAGGAAATATAACAAGCTATCAATCAAAAACACAATGTACATGCAATTGATGAATTAGATAAGAATTGAAACTAATCCATCCAAGTACAATAGTAAAATCCTAATTCGAGGAATTAGATCAATTTGTATTAAAAACTACTTAGATCAATTATTAATTTCTACTCTATCAATTAATCAATTAACATATACAATTAACGAAAATTAAAGAGGATAAAGAAAAGAGAACGAACCCGATATTTTATAGTAGTTCACCATTTCGTCCTCGCTTCGGTCTACGTCTACTCTTCTTGGTGAAAAACACCTCCATCAAGGTCATCCACTAATGGTAACAATGTTGAATACAAATGTAATTACAAGAGTTCATTGAAACTATCCTAGTTCTTCAACCCTTATGTAAGCACTCCCCCAAACTTCAAATAACCTTTGAATTTGGTGCTTCTTGATGTCTTTGAATCCTCAATATACCAGTGCAACCCTTCGAACTCTTCACTCAAGCTATTTGATGCCACGTCCGGCAAATGGATCCCCTTGAACACAAGAACAATTAGAAAGAAACCCCAATAACTTTGGATGTGGAATGAGACTATTCACTTCACTTTGGAACCTTGATTATGCCCAACCAATTTCCTTGAAAGAACCAACTTATAATCCCTATTAGCACCCTAGCAAATCATATGACTCAAAGCACAAAGTGATTCTAAGAAAAAGTGTTTAATCTTGAAGAATTTATGAACAATGAGTTTTTGAGACCTAGAGAGAATAGATGCAAATGATTCGATGAATTTGGTGTTCTGAGGAAGTGAGAATATATAGAAAAGGAGGGGAAGTAAAAAATTTCGTTCAGAAACAACTATTTGAATCGATTCATTAAATGCTTGAATCGATTAGGCAGTTGAAGACAAAGCTGGAGAAGAGAAAAATGATATGAAGATTGATACGTATCATGCAAGCTTTGAATCGATTCAAAAGAACCCAGGATGAAGAATGATACGATTCAAAGTATTTTGAATCGATTAAACACAAGTCAGAAAGAATTTTTTGATACGATTCAACCATTTTTGATTCGATTCAAAGTGAATCGATTCAAAGTTTCATGAAGCGATTCACTCAAAGTCAAAAACTTTGTGGGATGCGATTCAGACTAAAATGAATCGATTCACATATGCAAAAAATTATTTTGACAATGTGAATGAGTTTGCTTAAACCACAAGAAATCATATGATGCTAAAAACACAGATTGCTAAGGTGCTTTAACATAATCTAAGGCTAAACTAACACGAGGCAAGATAATTAAACATTGAAACATCATCAAAATATCCTATAACTAACATCATCAAAACAAGCTAAGTCAGAGCAAGACAAGCTTCACTAGCTAGAAATGTAGCCTCTCCTGCAAGCGCATGAGCAGCTGCATTTGTTTGTCGCCTAATGAACTCTACCCTGGAGTTTGTAAAGAAAGCGGAAAACAGAGCTTTACAAGATGTGATGACATGTCCAAACTCGGAAACATCTTCTCGACAGGAGTGGAAAGCATCACATGTAATTTTAGAATCAAGCTCGAAATCGATGTTGTTGAAAGACATATCATTAAGCCATTGGAGAGCTTCAAATAAGCCCATGGCTTCACCAATCGTAACCTGATGTACACAAGGAAAACTTATCATTTTAGCCAAGACAAAAGAACCTTCCTCATCACAAATGCAAATATCAATCCCCGTACGATTGAAGTTTAGGGTTCGTTTGGTTCGAGAGTTTTGAAGGGGAGGGGAGGGGAGGGAAGGGGATATTTTTAATTTGAAATGTTTGGTTCAATTTTTAGAAGGGGAGGGGGAGAAAATTTTATTGTACTGCCTAAATTATCCTTAGATTAAATTAAAATCTCAATATTATCCTTATAACATTTATTATTATTGGATTATATTATTATTATTATTATTATTATTATTATTATTATTATTATTATTATTATTATTATTAGGTTATAGGTCGTATTATCTTGTAACAATTTTTATTACTACTTGTAACAACCCTATTACCAATTCATTATTCCATCGTCTACATCGTGTTGTTATCGATTACATCGTTATTGTTTCGTTACTTTATTATATTTATTTAATTAAGTTTAAAGGTAAAACAATAAAATAATTTTGAAATCCCTCCTCTCCCCTTGCGAACCAAGCACGTTTTTAATTAAAATATCTTTCCTCCCCTCCCCTCCGTTAAAATCCCTCCCCTCCCATCCCCTCCTAATTCTCGAACCAAACGGACCCTTAAAGAAAAAACCGCATCAACATTACATTTAAGCCTTCCGAAAGTCGGTTTTTGCCACACAACCTAACCCGCTGCTGAAGCACTAGCTTCTGCAGAATTAGATTGTAGATGTGTAACACCCCGTTTTCCCAACGTAAAAATTTCATAAATAAATCAGAGTTTTTCAACTTTAAACGGAATGCTACACTTCTTAAAAATTCATAAACTGAATAAATAACAATTTATTCTTCAAAATCATTTAACATAAGTAATTCAAAACTTCGCAGCGGAAATTAGTTCAACAATAAAAATAATCTTTGGCACGCAAGCCTCAACATAAAAATCTCATAAGTCTTGTTCAACATTTATTCAAAAAAATCCATAAGTAATACGTAAGGAATAGAAATAGAAGACATAATCCCATCCCGTTACGTATCAGAGCACCTAAGACACACTTGTGAGGAGTCCACTCACGACCGCAACTAATCCTGGTTACCTGCAAGTTACCCATACGAAGAGCAACATTTCCAAGCAGAGGGGTGAGATTTCTCAAAAAATAATATTAAACATATAAATCATATAAAGTACATTCAACAACTTAAACATCTTATAATTCATTAATCATATCTAATAACTTAAACTTCCTTAATTAGTGTCATTAATCTTCCTACATTAGTCATAAACTTCATCAAACATCATCAAAAATACAATCATAAACTTCATCATATATCTTCATAAATATAATCATAAGGCATCATCTTATAACATCATAAGTACAAACATAAACATCATCATATATCATCATAAATATATTCATAAAAGCATCATCACATATCATCAATTAATAATCATAGACATCATCACATATCATCATTTAATAACATAAACATCATATCATAAATCATATAGCATCATATCATAATTCATATAGCATCATATCATAAATCATATAGCATCATATCATAAACCACTTCATAATCATTCATCATAAACAACTTCATAAACATTCATCATCTTACAACTTCATAAACATTCATCATCTTAAAACATCATAATAATTCATCATTAGATACTTCTTTAAACTTCACAACTTAACGACTTGACTCGACTATGCAACTCTTATCGTCTTAAATCATCTTGAATCATCATGAAAATGCAAATGCATGTGGTACCAATCTAGGGCATAAGCCCTCGTCGCTTGTGAGCATAAATATACTCCTAGGGCATAAGCCCTCGTCGCTATTGAGCAAAAGCTCCTAGGGCATGAGCCCTCGTCTCTGGTTGAGAATAAGCTCCATCGTCGTGGTTGAGCAAAAGCTCCATCGTCGTGGTTGAGCAAAAGCTCCAGGGCATGAGCCCTCATCTTTAAATGAGTATGCATGGACTCAACATCTTACGTCTTAGAAACTTCATGAACATCTATGACATCTTAACAACTCGACGACTTCATAACGACTCGACGACTTAACAACTCTTATCATCTTAACGTCTTAACATCTTAACATCTTAGCATCTTGACAACATATGGATCACATAAATAATTCATGTCATATCATAATATAACAATATCAAATGATAATAAACAACATCTTAAAACATCATATTCATCAATCATAAACAACTTCATATAACATCGTATTTAAACATCGACAATAATTCACTATGTATCTTTGTAAAAACATAATAAATTATCCACAACATATTTTCATGTCAAACCAAAGCTACTGGAAAGATATCACAAATATCAACAACTTTCATGTTTACAACAAAGATCAATTCAAAACAGAAACATATGAACAAAACGCAAAAACATGACACAGAGAATGTTGTCACCGTACAATTTTGCTATGACCTCCCTGTAGTATTTTCATCATAACTCACAGACCAAACATCATTTTCACGTCAAATCAAAGCCACTAGAAAGCTAACAAAATTATCTAAAACTTTCATGTTTTCGCCTAAGACCAATTCTGTACCGATCAATACCAGTTTTCATTTTAAATTCGGAAAAGTTGTGCTGAAAGTCCATAAAAATTCGCTGTGACCTACGTGCAGTAATTTGACCATAACTCAAGTTCTATATAACGTTTTGACGTGAGACCAATGGCATTAGAAAGCTAACATCCATACCTACAACTTTTCTTTTTACACCTAAACCCAGTTCGGAACTTAAACTTGTCAAACTGAGACAATAAAAACGCGTTTTGCACATTGACAGCAAAATCGCAGTTCAGCTGCGATTTCGCTTTGGGGAAATCTTTTCCACTTCGTATTCGATCCAATACTCTCCAAACTTGACCCTAATCATTACCCTATGATTACCCTATCATTAGAACATTAATTATTCATCAACTTACTGTATGCAAATTCAAAGGGTTCTCAAATCTATTAACAACCTATTACAATTATTAAACCCTAATTCTTAAACTCACCAACATCTCATCCAATTTCATGGTTCTAACCTCAAAACTACATCCAATAATCATCATATGGGTTATCTAAGGACTGTATACAATTTCTACATCAATTCAACAAGTTTTCATCATCTAATCATCAAATCTCTCTCAAAACCCTAATTCTTAAATTCTCACAAACTCTCCCCAACTTGTTAGATGTAATCTAATGATTTAACAACTTAATATTAATGCAAGATAGTCTCACCCTCACCTTAGATTAATTCCTGAATCAGCAGCAGCGTTCTTCTTTCCTAAGGTCTTCTCCTCTTCTCTTGACTTCTCTCTTGTTCTCCTCTTTTCCAAAAGCGGTTTAACGTAAAACTCTTTCTAAAAACCTAACTTCTCTATTTATAACACCTTCTTATTTCTCTTACACCTCAAAACTATTATTTTCCTCATAATCTTATTTATTTCTAAATTAAATATATCTCTCACAAATAACAAATATATTTCTACACCAAATAACAAATATATCTCTAACAAATAACAAATATATTTCTACACCAAATAACAAATATATCTTTAACAAATAACAAATATATTTCTACACCAAATAACAAATATATCTCTAGCAAATAACAAATATATTTCTACACCAAATAACAAATATATCTCTAACAAATAACAAATATATTATGCTAGTAAATACCAACATATAACATAACAAAATACCATTCATCAAAATAAATAGACTAAATCATAAAAAGACATCTAATCTCAAAACTACGTCCAAATCTACTTACTCTAATAATTCTCATATTCTTATAAATAATAAAATAATGTCACTTAATAAAATACTAACACCTCACATATTTAAATAAATCACATAAATAGACTCTAACTTAATAAATATAATTAAATAAAAAGGAGGGCGTTACAACTCTCCCCAACTTAAAAGAATTTCGTCCTCTAAATTCAAAGCACAAGAGAAAATAAATTTAGTTATCGCTTCTTCAAACAAAACACAAAATCACATCAAAGTTAGTCAGTTAAACATGGTCACATAATGAAACATAACTACTGACTAGAAAACATGACGACACGACACAACGACTCATCTACTTGGCCGGACGGACCGACCTGCTCTGATACCAATTGTAACACCCCGTTTTCCCAACGTAAAAATTTCATAAATAAATCAGAGTTTTTCAACTTTAAACGGAATGCTACACTTCTTAAAAATTCATAAACTGAATAAATAACAATTTATTCTTCAAAATCATTTAACATAAGTAATTCAAAACTTCGCAGCGGAAATTAGTTCAACAATAAAAATAATCTTTGGCACGCAGGCCTCAACATAAAAATCTCATAAGTCTTGTTCAACATTTATTCATAAAAATCCATAAGTAATACGTAAGGAATAGAAATAGAAGACATAATCCCATCCCGTTACGTATCAGAGCACCTAAGACACACTTGTGAGGAGTCCACTCACGACCGCAACTAATCCTGGTTACCTGCAAGCTACCCATACGAAGAGCAACATTTCCAAGCAGAGGGGTGAGATTTCTCAAACGATAATATTAAACATATAAATCATATAAAGTACATTCAACAACTTAAACATCTTATAATTCATTAATCATATCTAATAACTTAAACTTCCTTAATTAGTGTCATTAATCTTCCTACATTAGTCATAAACTTCATCAAACATCATCAAAAATACAATCATAAACTTCATCATATATCTTCATAAATATAATCATAAGGCATCATCTTATAACATCATAAGTACAAACATAAACATCATCATATATCATCATAAATATATTCATAAAAGCATCATCACATATCATCAATTAATAATCATAGACATCGTCACATATCATCATTTAATAACATAAACATCATATCATAAATCATATAGCATCATATCATAATTCATATAGCATCATATCATAAATCATATAGCATCATATCATAAACCACTTCATAATCATTCATCATAAACGACTTCATAAACATTCATCATCTTAAAACATCATAATAATTCATCATTAGATACTTCTTTAAACTTCACAACTTAACGACTTGACTCGACTATGCAACTCTTATCGTCTTAAATCATCTTGAATCATCATGAAAATGCAAATGCATGTGGTACCAATCTAGGGCATAAGCCCTCGTCTCTTGTGAGCATAAATATACTCCTAGGGCATAAGCCCTCGTCGCTATTGAGCAAAAGCTCCTAGGGCATGAGCCCTCGTCTCTGGTTGAGCATAAGCTCCATCGTCGTGGTTGAGCAAAAGCTCCATCGTCGTGGTTGAGCAAAAGCTCCAGGGCATGAGCCCTCATCTTTAAATGAGTATGCATGGACTCAACATCTTACGTCATAGAAACTTCATGAACATCTATGACATCTTAACAACTTGACGACTTCATAACGACTCGACGACTTAACAACTCTTATCATCTTAACGTCTTAACATCTTAACATCTTAGCATCTTAAAAACATATGGATCACATAAATAATTCATGTCATATCATAATATAACAATATCAAATGATAATAAACAACATATTAAAACATCATATTCATCAATCATAAACAACTTCATATAACATCGTATTTAAACATCGACAATAATTCACTATGTATCTTTGTAAAAACATAATAAATTATCCACAACATATTTTCATGTCAAACCAAAGCTACTGGAAAGATATCACAAATATCAACAACTTTCATGTTTACAATAAAGATCAATTCAAAACAGAAACATATGAACAAAACGCAAAAACATGACACAGAGAATGCTGTCACCGTACAATTTTGCTATGACCTCCCTGTAGTATTTTCATCATAACTCACAGACCAAACATCATTTTCACCTCAAACCAAAGCCACTAGAAAGCTAACAAAATTATCTAAAACTTTCATGTTTTCGCCTAAGACCAATTCTGTACCGATCAATACGAGTTTTCATTTTAAATTCGGAAAAGTTGTGCTGAAAGTCCATAAAAATTCGCTGTGACCTACGTGCAGTAATTTGACCATAACTCAAGTTCTTTATAACGTTTTGATGTGAGACCAACGGCATTAGAAAGCTAACATCCATACCTACAACTTTCGTTTTTACACCTAAACCCAGTTCGGAACTTAAACTTGTCAAACTGAGACAATAAAAACGCGTTTTGCACATTGACAGCAAAATCGCAGTTCAGCTGCGATTTCGCTTTGGGGAAATCTTTTCCACTTCGTATTCGATCCAATACTCTCCAAACTTGACCCTAATCATTACCCTATGATTACCCTATCATTAGAACATTAATTATTCATCAACTTACTGTATGCAAATTCAAAGGGTTCTCAAATCTATTAACAACCTATTACAATTATTAAATCCTAATTCTTAAACTCACCAACATCTCATCCAATTCCATGGTTCTAACCTCAAAACTACATCCAATAATCATCATATGGGTTATCTAAGGACTGTATACAATTTCTACATCAATTCAACAAGTTTTCATCATCTAATCATCAAATCTATCTCAAAACCCTAATTCTTAAATTATCACAAACTCTCCCCAACTTGTTAGATGTAATATAATGATTTAACAACTTAATATTAATGCAAGATAGTCTCACCCTCACCTTAGATTAATTCCTGAATCAGCAGCAGCGTTCTTCTTTCCTAAGGTCTTCTCCTCTTCTCTTGACTTCTCTCTTGTTCTCCTCTTTTCCAAAAAGCGGTTTAACGTAAAACTCTTTCTAAAAACCTAACTTCTCTATTTATAACACCTTCTTATTTCTCTTACACCTCAAAACTACTCTTTTCTTCATAATCTTATTTATTTCTAAATTAAATATATCTCTCACAAATAACAAATATATTTCTACACCAAATAACAAATATATCTCTAACAAATAACAAATATATTTCTACACCAAATAACAAATATATCTCTAGCAAATAACAAATATATTTCTACACCAAATAACAAATATATCTCTAACAAATATATTATGCTAGTAAATACCAACATATAACATAACAAAATACCATTCATCAAAATAAATAGACTAAATCATAAAAAGACATGTAATCTCAAAACTACCTCCAAATCTACTTACTCTAATAATTCTCATATTCTTATAAATAATAGAATAATGTCACTTAATAAAATACTAACACCTCACATATTTAAATAAATCACATAAATAGACTCTAACTTAATAAAAATAATTAAATAAAAAGGAGGGCGTTACAAGATGCGTGAGAGGGGCTGCTGTAGCAGTTGTGCGCCCAGCTGGTATACTAGTGTTTGCAATCTGCCAATCCGTGATTAGCACACTCGCACGATCAACAACGGCTGTAGCAGCTTCATTCACATCCTCCCACACCTTTAAGCTCTGGTGTTTCCAAAGACTCTACATAGTAGCTGCAAAAATTTGTTTTTGTGCTGCAGGAAGCACTTCAATCAGCACAAAAATAACATCTATAGTAGAACCAGCATCCGAAATTGCATTGTTAACTTGAGACCAAAGCCTCGACAAACGCCATACTTGTATAGCAAACTGACACGCAAAGAATAAGTGTGCTAGTTCCTCATGGTTGGACTCACAACTCACGCACTGCGTAAGACGCTATACTCCTTTGTCATGAAGTCGAATTCGCGTAGGTAAACAACCTCTACACATCCTCCAGACCAAATTCCGAACCTTAGGAGGTACTTTAAGCTTCCAGATGCCTGACCAATTACCGAGACGACGAAGATGAGATGAGTCAATGAGTTCCTCGACAGACAAGCGATAAGCTCTTCACAGAATATTTCCCGTGCTTTTCAACCTTCCAAATCAAACGGTCTGAATGCACATAAGTAATGAGAAGCATGCTCATGATTTTATCTGCTAATTCATCACTAAAAACCTGTCTAATAATAACCTCATTCCATCTCTTCTCAGTTGGCATCATCAAGTTGTCAATAGTTACCTCGCGTACATACTATGCACCCTCAATATTGGTAGCAATGCATTCGCCATGTAGGATCCATGATTCTCCCAAAATAAGAATGGTCTCACCCGCACCAATACTTCAACGGGCTCCTCCCCGAACAATGAAACGGGCGCGAAAGATACTACGTCAGACATAGCTAAGGTTATGACCAATAGTGGCGATGAGGAATGTGTTGTTTGGAAAATACTGAGCTTTAAACATCCGGGAACCAAGGGAATCCGGCTCCGTCAAAAATTTCCAACCTTGTTTGCCCAACATAGCAATGTTAAAAGCCGTAACGTCCATAACCTTGTTCATGGATAATTTCTCCCAACTTAACCAATTTATTCCTCGCTGATTAGTACGTCCATAACCCCACCAGAAAGTATTACATGCGGTTCAATCGTTGACTTAGAGTAATTACTAGTTTGTATGGACCGTTGGATCGCATAGTCTTGTACAACACGAAAGGCAGCCCTACACAACTCAGCTAAGTAGTTGATAGTATAAAAAGAAGACGGTGTACTTGTAAGATTGTTTTCGTGAATCAAATCCCTAATTCCAATATAAACCGTTGGAGTGGTAAAGTTTCTCTTATTCTTCTTCATTATCCAATTCAACTCAAATTTTCAACCCTAATCAGGTACGCATTCAACGACGCAACCGTACCGTGAACTACTACTCCCGCCACCACCGGAAATTTCATCTCCACCGTCCACCACCGTCAGGTTCCATTACTCTCTCTCCTTCGCGTTCATTTTTTGGATGATTAAATCTTCTCGTGCCTTCTTTAAGCTTAATTTTTTGATTTGATTCTCTTATTCGTAAGAGAATTGTTAATTTTAGTTAATTAGCATTTAATTTAATTCTTGTTCTTGTATGTTTCGATAATGTTATATTGGTATTCATTATTGTGCACAAGCTGTTTGATAAAATGCTTCAATTGAAAAATTTGTTGGTTAGGACTGATTTTTTAGAATCATGTTTTATATATATTGCTAAAAATATAATTAGTGTGTGTCATTGGACCAAATTTCTATACTGAGTTTTCTTCTCTGGATGTATATTTTTCTGTTTTATGAGAAAAATCAAACTTAGATGTTAGACAGAGTTCTCCTATATTTACTAAATTACCTTGAACTAAAGTTATTTATCTTATTTGGTGTCAAAATTTTATATATGAACTTTGAAATAGAAACTGTAATAATCCAAAATCTCTAGCTCACATACCCCAAAAAAAGGAGAAATCTTGCTTCTTCGGTCTAATTACAGGCATTTTAAGTTGATCTCTAGTATGCTTATGCTTATAAGTTGATAGCTAGAAATTTTAATGACTATAAGTATGACACCGCCAATAATTATATTTTAGCCACACCAGATTACAGCCCAGTAATTTTTTTACTCAGGCAGGTAATTCACTTCATTTGGGACTAGATTTATCTTCATGGGTTGTGTTAAAAAAATTCAATTTTAGTTTTAGTACTTGACATCGATGTATTGATTTATTCTTTTCTTCCCTTTTATAATGTTTAAAATTGGATGAGTGCTTTGACAGAATTACTTACCTTGATGTGAGTTCTAAGTTTTGTTGGAATGTTAAAACTTATTGTGAAGTTCTTTGTGCCTTATGCTATTTCTAGAAACTTGCTTCTGATGGAGAAGAACCAGCTTGTTTTTGTCAAAGATGCTGTTTTGAAATTGCAATTGGCCCTCCTTGATGGTATCCAAAGAGAAGACCAGCTGTTTGCAGCTGGATCTGTGATATCAAAGAGTGACTATGAAGATGTTGTAACTGAAAGGTCCATCGCTAATTTGTGTGGGTATCCATTGTGCCGCAATGCTTTGCCAACTGATCGTCCTCGGAAGGGTAGATATCGGATTTCATTGAAGGAGCACAAGGTGTATGACCTACACGAAACTTACATGTTTTGTTCCTCCGGTTGTGTAATTAACAGCAAAGCTTTTGCTGGGAGCCTGCAAGATGAGAGGTGCAATGTTTTAGACCTGGAGAAACTGAACAATGTTCTTAGGTTGTTTGGAAATTTGAACTTGGAACCAATGGAAAATTTTGGAAAGGATGGAGAATTCGATTTTTCTGACTTGAAAATCCAGGATAAAACAGAAACTGCCACTGCAGAGGTGTCTTTGGAACAGTGGGCTGGACCATCAAATGCAATTGAGGGTTATGTACCAAAACAAAGAGACAATGATTCTAAGGCTTCTAAGAAAAATGCTAAAAAAGGTGATAATTTTACAGCATCCAATATAATTTTTTGAAATCCTAGACTATTAGATAGCCTTATGCCATTTTTTGCTCAAAAGTGTCTGATTATTGTGTTGTATTCTTTGTTTTCCTGATGGGTGATTTTAATATACTATAATTGTAAAGTTGAGGACCTAAGTTCTGAGAAATGGAATAGTGCAGTTACTTATTCTTATCTTTTCCATTTTCCCACTGCCGATTGTGCGTTGCAGGGTCCAAAGCTAATCGTGGCAAGTCGAATGATTATAAAAGTTTAATTGGCAGTGAGTTTGACTTCACGAGTACAATAATTACACAAGATGAGTATAGTGTTTCGAAAGTATCATTGGGGCAAACAGATACAACTGGTGATCATCAAATTAAGCCGCCATCCATATTGGAGAAGCCAAAAAGGGTTGGCAATAAAGTGGTCAGGAAAGATGAAAATATACAAGATCTTTCTTCATCTTTTGAGTGTACTGTAAATTTAAGTACCTCAACAAAAGAGAAGGAAATAGCGAATTCATGTAAAGATGTTCTCAAATCCTCTCATGATCCTTCTGTTGAAAAGAAAGTTGTCCACTCGATTACCATTTCAGAAAGAGAATGTGATGCAGAACAGAATGATTCTGAAAGGAAATCGATACAACTCAAAGAGGAAAACAGTATAGTTGCTGCTAACGATGATGCTTCCACTTCCAATTTAAATTCTGCCAATGTTGAAGAGAAATTCCTAATTGAACAAGCAATTGAATCATGCCATACTAAACCAAAATCTTCTCTTAAATCTAACGGTAAAAAGAAACTCAGTCGCTCTGTTACTTGGGCTGATGAGAAAATCAACAGTTCTGGGAGTAAAGATCTTTGTGCAGTGAAAGAATTTGGAAACATTAAAAAGGAGTCTGGTGTGGCTGATAACGTAGATTCTGCTGATGAAGATATGTTACGTTGCACATTAGCAGAAGCTTGTGCAATTGCCTTGAGCCAAGCATCAGAAGCAGTTGCTTCTGGAGACTCGGATCCCAATGATGCTGGTAATTGATGTTTCTTTAGAGGATTTTCTATTTGAATGCTAAATTATTTCTAATTATATTTTTTGTCTACCAATGCATCTTGTGCAGTATCGGAAGCAGGAATCACTATACTGCCACATCCTCCCAATGCTGTTGAGGAAAGTACTGTGGACGATGATGACATTCTAGAAAAAAATTCAGTTACTCTGAAATGGCCAAAGAAACCTGGAGTTTCCGAATTTGATTTGTTTGACTCTGAAGACACGTGGTTTGATGCTCCACCAGAAGGTTTTAGTTTGACTGTAAGTCTAATAATTTTTTTAAAAAAAGTATATTAAGCTATACAAGTTTTTATATTATACTCAATTACATACTTTGTTTTTTTTTTCCGAACTTTCTTCCAGTTGTCACCTTTTGCTACTATGTGGAATGCCTTCTTTTCGTGGATAACATCATCTTCTTTGGCATATATATATGGGAGGGATGTAAGTTTTCATGAAGAATTTCTATCAGTTAATGGGAGAGAATATCCTAGCAAAATTGTCTTGACAGATGGTCGTTCATCTGAAATAAAACAAACATTAGTTGGTTGTCTTGCTCGAGCTTTACCTGCTGTTGTTGAAGAGCTCAGGTTGCCAATACCCGTAGATATATTAGAGCAAGCGATGGTAAGATTTTTAAGTTATCTGTTTATTATCCTTGTTTTAAACTAAGTCATTAAATATTTATTACACTCTGGTAGGCAAGATCTACTGCAATTTATACTGTATCGATTAAGACATCCCTATTATGTTTGTGACCCCTCTCCAAAAAAATGAAGAGCCACTCATACACAAAATAAGGAATCAACAAAACTGTGGAAAAGGAAAATTCGCTTTGCACCTATAGCACATTCTCTTTGTTGGAAGCAAATACTGAAACGATATCTCTTAACTCCAAGTTTCATCAATTTTAGCATATGTGAAAAGGAACTGGTTTAGATGGCAGTTTGAATAATTCTTTGCTTTTAAAACATTGCTTTATTAATTGGAAAAATGAAATATAATTTAGAAACATTATAAATTTTCGAATGGTGACTAGTTATGCACAATGTTGGCGAGTTCTGGAATTTGCTTCCTGCAAAGGCAAGATAAGGTTGGTTGCTATTGACCCATACCACATTGGCAACCATTTCTTTGTTTCTTATACTCTGGTTTATAGGACAAGGCTGCCTTCTTTTTCAAAATTTAGAAATTTCCAAAAAATCATGGGTTTAAGGCTGTCTGTTGCAGTTAGGCTCAAGATATATTCTCATATCAGTATTGACAAAAGTTTTTCAATATATCCATTTTTGTTTATATGAGGATGAGTTAAGTGCACAACTTTCTTTTAGGTACGCTTGCTGGATACAATGTCGTTTGTGGAAGCACTACCAGCATTCAGAATGAAACAGTGGCAAGTGGTTGTTCTCTTGATCATTGATGCATTGTCTGTTTCTAGAGTGCCTACTCTTATCTCATACATGACGGACAGGAGGGACTTGTTTCTCAAGGTGAGACCATTTGTTTATATTGTTCTGATTTATTATTTTACCCACATTACTATGGTAGCAATCTGATTGATGCGCATGAAGCATTTGATAATGATATCAGGTAAGGTGAGACCGTTTGTTTATATTGTTCTGATTTATTATTTTACCCACATTAATATGGTAGCAATCTGATTGACGCGCATGAAGCATTTTATAATGATATCAGGTTGCATATATAAATATCCCGACAAACATTTAATCCTTATTATTTTATTTGCTAGTATTTTGGTTACTTTTTATCTGCATTTCCTTCACCTTTGTTTGTTTATTCTAAATGTGAACTTAAATAAACCCCACATAACTTAGCTGCCCCATGCTTTCTTAATGATAGAAGGTTGCATGGATATCCTGACAAACACGCTTGATCCCTATTATTACATTTGTTAGTGTTTTGGTTACTTTTTATCAGTGTTTCCTTCACCTCCAAACTTAACAAAATAAAATCCCACATAACTTAGCTGCACCATGCTTAGATATTATTTTACTCTATAATTTGGTTTATCTAATGTGGTTCTCCAATAGTTGTAAATTGTAATTGCTATGCGGATTTTTAGTTAAAGTGAGGTTGACTACATGATGTGCACTCAAATTGCCATATGAATAAAATTTACTTGCATATGCATTTGACTTTTACTTTTTTTTTAAATAAACCACTTTCCCCACCTATGTATTTCTTGGGAATGATGTTAATATGGGCACTTGTTTTGGGTGGAAATGATGTATGTAAACTGAGGTTAATCCTATCTTATTATTTTCAGTTTTCTCATCTTATGTCATGTTTTGCAATGATTTTACTCAACGTTTAATTTGTTAACCATTGTTCTGGTGTTGGTTTGGTGAAGCAGGTTCTGAGTGGTTCACAAATAGGCAAGGAAGAGTATGACGTTTTGAAGGATTTCGTTGTACCACTTGGTCGAGCACCTCATTTCTCTTCTCAAAGTGGAGCTTGACAACATTGAATTTCCATCATAAATGGGCAAAAGCTTGAACTTAATCAAACACGTATAGGACTTTTAATCATGAACACAATGTTACCTTTCTTTTACCTTCAAAGCATTGGAGTGTTGAGTAAATATGTTCATCGCTGTCAAACATCCAATTATAAGTACACCGTGGCCCCTAGCGACAGAGGAATCCAATTTTATCTATATGATACTTTAATGCTGTTAGTGGGAGTGATTGATGCAAAATTGATATTCAAATGGACAATATTCCAAGTTATTGTGTTTTCTATTGAAACCGACATTTTGTATTAATCGATGGTTTGCAGTTTCTATGACGTTCTGAAGATGTCTTTTACATAGCATTTGGCATATGTGAAAATGACAGTGGAAAAGGTCTATTTTTGGGGAATAAAATTACAATTATCTTCACCAATTAAACGAAAAACTTGCAATATTGAAGGAATATCTCTTTCATAGTTCCCAATTCTTTTAAACTTTTTAGCATTATGCTTATTGACAAAAATAGCAAGTTCCTGATGACAATGACCATCTGCCTTTTTGATTTGTACGGGGTTTAAATTGTAGCCAATGGAAGTGAGGGAGGTCTTGATTACTGCTTACACAGCTTAATGTGCTCTAATGCTTTAGTATCACGTAAACATATGGCTTATCTTTACAAGTAAATTTGAAGACTCTATTCCATATTTCTTAATAAGAAGCTACAATGAGTATATTAACAGTGTCCCTTCAATCAGAGGGAAAAACACATCAACAACTTAATTACTCACAAATTAACAATGCTTTCTCACTATTCATTACAAACATTTAACAGTTTTAATACAATAAACAATTATCTTCGTTGCAATACATGTTATGATGAATATGAAGACCTCTATATTCACAATAATAATGAAATAACTGGTAAAAAGGAATCACGAGTTTACATAAATACTCTTCACTGAGACACCAATCTACACTCCCGCAGCAACTTCATACGATACAATTTCTGGTGCGGATGCATTTAGGACCAACACACTGTTTTGAGCAAGACCATTCTGTGATTCTTGTTCTATCCCATTCTGGTATTCAGAAATATTAACAGTTGGATCTTTACATTCTTCACTGCCTTCTACTATACTTGTTTTTGCATCTTGGCCGATTACTGAAACCTCGTTTGTGGAAGACATGACAGAATCCATTTCTGTTTTCGTGACCGCGATTTCCTTAGATTGTACCTTGGCTTGAGTTTTTTTGATTGGTTTCTTTGAACTCACATCTTTATAGCCTTTTACCTTTGCCTTGGTTGAATCATTCTTCTGTTGTTTCTCATGTGGGATAGAACTGGATTTATCTTCTGAATTGTTGTTCACAATAGATCCTTTGTTTCTTCCAAGCTTTGGTGATTTTGGGCGTGTTGTAGGTATCTAATTAGCAGATAAAATACAACAGTATAAGAAATGGTAAAAGAAGCATTTTCTCAAGTATATATTGTTAGAGGAGTTACCTTTTTCAGCTCAACTTTTGGAGGAGGTTCCTTATAGAAACTTGGCATTGGAGCTGCTTTGAATGTCATTCTCTTTCTTAATTTCTTGATCTCTGCCTCTTGGCTTTCCTGCCAAAAATCAAAAGAAAAAAAAATACAATAATAACCTAAAGAGCTGCCAATGAAAACTCAAACCATATGGAAAAAAATATCGATGAGTTATTCGCATTGATACCTTTGATTTCTCTTGCAGATTACTTATCTCAGCTTCCTTTTCCTGAATTTTCTCTTCTAACTTTGAGAAGAACTGGATGAAAAGGATAACATAGGATTAATATCTATCATATGCAATTCAATATCAATATGCTTTAAGGTTTCAACAACAACCTCTCTTCGCTTTTCAGCTCGTTCTTCCAATCTGAAGGAAAATCCAGAGCCGTTGCTCTTCTTACCAGGAGTAAGACTTCTGATAGCATGTAAACGAAATTTCATGAATCTATTATAGGTATAGAAAAAGAAGAAAGAATGGCAATGCCGCAAGTTCATATCCTAATGAGACATAATATTTTAAGATTTAGTAATCTTACGAAGTTGTCGAATTAACATCGTCATCTTCTCTGTTCGGCTTTTCACTTTTCGCAGGGTTTGAATTCTGATCAACAGGTCTGCAGTCACGTGGAAAACCATAAGGTCATAATTCGTTCATCAGAAATATGTTGGAGCATTCTCCTAAAGATATATATGAATTCATGTTTATGTTGAATCTACCTTAGACTAAAATGTATTGACGAATAGTATTATAAATGTGCCAACTTTAAAGAATGATTTATAATTTAGTAAATATTAGGAGTCGCGATTGCGGTCGTGGCTACAATTACGCCACAATCCATGATATTGAGGCATAATGCGAACAGATGCAGCCACTATTGAGGTCAATTATGCTTAAAATCATGAAAGTTGCATAATAATTTTGGTTGCGAACCATAATTTATACGATACAGTTTGGAGTTTAGGACTTACATTGATGCCTCAGAAGTCTGGCTTTTGGCAACTGCAACCAATGGGGTAGACCTCCCAAACTGGTAGATAGTATAGAAGTAATGAGCATGGAGACCAATGAAATGTAAAGAAGCTATCAAGCTACATAGAAAAAGGCATTGACAAACAAAAAATCTTTACCTCAGAGCTTTTAAAGCTATTTATAGATGTCAAAGAAGTCCTTTGTTTAGAGTTTCCATTGTTTGTTTTTGCCTCCTTTGAGTTTGTCAACTTTCTTGAATTAAGAGTTGAAGTCACAGCTTGAACATGCTTATTTTCTGTCTTCTTAAGAATCCCATCGGTGCTTTTCTTCATAGCATCAAGACGAGCTGATTTCGACGGGAATGTAAGGCTCTTTGAAAGGTTTTGTTGTCTCTGTGTTTGAGATGAAGTTGTGCCCTTCAAATTTGGTTTAATTTTGGTGGTAGATTTAGTGTTCTTTGAAGCAACAACGCTTTTGACACCAGGTTCCTAACATGAATTGACAAGGTCAATTATGTGCTTTACGACATATTTGAATCAACTTATTTGAGTTCATCTACTGATATATTACTTGTAAAACTGTTTTAGAGTTTATGAAAATAACTTATGACATGTCTATAAGCTGTTTTCAGCTTATTTCCATAAGATTTTCATGATAGTTTATGAAAAACAGCTTATAAAACATATGAAAACAAAATACTGATTTGGTTACGTCTTTTATTATAGAAATAGCCATAAGTTATACATATAACACTTATATGATAAACGTTTATGCCGTAAGCGCATATAATACGTGCATGGGTCATCAGCCGAGGTTGCACGGTGTGGCCTATTACGGATTTGCTATATAATTATGATACATTGCTTATGGTACCTTGGAACTTTTGGAGTTTTTAGTAACTGCAGAATTGTTGCTATCAATTTCTACTTTGGGTTGAGATGCTTCATTCTTGGGCTCAATTTCTGCATTACCATTGTCTTCAACTTCTTTATGTATGTGTTCTACCTTGGTTGTTTCACCAATAACATGCTTCTCATCTTCCATAACAACTTCATTTTCAGATTCCATTGTCCTACAAGTAGTCACAAAAAATAGAGGTTAGTTTAGACATAATCACTTATAATCCAAACACAATTTGTTTTGTTTTGATTTTTTTTCCTGAATCAAATTACAAAATACAATGAACATAAATAGAAAATTCAACAAAATATGCATAATTCTAGCGAACTATGTTCCTAAAACATGTTTGGTTTAAGTCCATGCTAACTTCTTTTTTTAGAGGAAATCCACACTAACTTTATAGAGTCCTTTTTTTAATTTTTATTTATGATAGAGTCAGAATCTTAATCTCGTCAAATTGCATGATCGGACCGATATGGTGCGACACTTGATACTCGGCCGCTTAAGCATGTGGTCAAGTTTAATCTTTGACAGGTGCGTATAGAAAAACATTTCGATAATGTATCTCAATTACTTCGTAAAATTAGTCTCGCTATTTTAAAATTTGACAGTTTTGGTCGGTCCATTAAATACTCGATCTAAAATATGGTGATATGATATGTTTTAAATGAAGTTCATCCAATTTTAAATGAAATTTTTAAGAGAATTTTCTTACAATTTCATCGATATTGATCTTTTCTCATCATTAAATCATATATAACGTCATTTAAAACATATCACATATCACATCACCGACTTTGTAGTTCAAAAATATGACGAAGGAACCAAAACTTTCATATTTTAAAATTGGAGGATCAAATCTGCAAAATGGTGAAAACAGAGTGACCAAAACAACAATTACGCTGAAAAAATTAAAGCTTAGAAACACTGTTAGATTATATTTTCAACTCAAAATTCTAGATCCTCCCAATGCTGTAATTTTGATTAATCTCCTTAAGGTTACACTTCTTTGAAAATGAAAGTATGGATTTGAATTCTCTACAATGTTTGCCACAAATCTGAATTCAAATTCTCAAAATAAGATTCTGATGCTACATTTTCTCACTAAAATTAAGAAACAAACAATAAAAAATGACATTAGAATTAGATCTTCATCCTCTGCAACAAACTCTCCACAATTCAATGAAACTAATCATAATTCAAATCAAAATAGCAAAAAAGATGGAAAAAAATGCATATGGAAAACAAACGCATGGAAATTGAGAATTTCTAGATAGCATAAATGATGCATAAAATACACACACTGTGTACCTCTTAAACTTGTTTGAGAGATTGAATTATGCTAAAGATTAAGTAGAAATATTGAAGAAGTGATTTAGTTTTGTAAGTGCTTTTGGAATGGATGTGAAGTGTGATAGTTGAACTTGAAGATGGAAACTGAAGTTGGTGATACTAAGGTTTTCTTTGCAAAAGTGATTTGTGGAGAGAAAGCTCAAGTGGAACTAAGCTAGCTTTCAATGAATTGGAAATGTAATAGATAGATAGATTAATAGCAACTGTCACAATGACGGACCATGATTGACTGCAATCAATAAAATGGTGCAGTCACTGCAGTCATAGAACATCAACCGCTGGATCCATCCAACCATCAAAAAATTTCAAATGACATAAAACATTGGCTCCATTGAAAAAGTCCCCTTCTTCAACCTCGGGCCACTGCAACATATATGTTTTTTTTTTTTTTTTTACAAATCCCAAACATCATAATAAAGGTACAAACACTAAGTTGAGGGTTTCATATTGGCATCTCATATCTCAGCTTGTTGTAGTGTCACAGAAAAGAAAAAAACTCAGCTTGTTAATATAGAATCCAACAATAGAAATTAGTACTACTTTATTGGATGGTTTTTTTTATTTAAGATGAATATAAATACAACATCAGTGGGTTGAAACTTCCTTAAGAGCTTACAAAGCCTTCATTTTCACAAAACGTTAAATTTTCAATTGAAATTGCCCCTATTATGTGCACCTCCATGGAAGTATTAATGGATATCTACAACTACAAACAAACAATGGTGGTCATAATGGTTATATTCAAAGAGATGCGAAACTTCTGTGTGATGATAATTGAAAGGGTTGGTGCTTCACATAGAAGAAGAAATGACGAATTGGGGATAATTGAAAGTTTTTGATGGTTGGATGGATCCGACGGTTGATGATCTTTGACTGCAGTGACTGCACTATTTTATTGACTGCAGTCAATCATGGTCCCACAATGACTCTTCTACCACTCCCTCAAATATGTAACTGTCATTGCAATCAATAATTTCTCTTTTTGTTGTTTTTTGCTAGCAAAGCATTGAGGTGAGGTGAAACTATAAATCCCTGACACAAACACATACATATGACATTCTGACATGTCAATATTTGTAATGAATTGAGAAATTGAAATGATTAAATATAATCATATGTTTCGGTGTTGTGTCAAGTACCGAACACTTTTTGATACGAAGTGTTGGTGCTACATAGGGTAAAACCATGTGTTTGGAATCAAAGGATATATATATATATATATATATATATATATATATATATATATATATATATATATATTTTGTGATAATCAAAGGATATATATAAACAATATGCTTTGTTTTTAAGTCTACATGTGTATAATGAGTTGTTGTAGGACACTTAATGTGACACATTTTGGTGGAAATTAGAACAATTAATTGCATTTGTGAGATAAATGATGATTTGGATATATAACTAATTAGATTTTTTAGCAACATTGTTTATTTGTGGATAATATATGAGAAGAGATTAAAGACTATTAATGTTTTATTAAAAAGAGACTAAAAAATATGACCTAGTAGTGTAAATTTTGTATACATAGTCATTCAATAAAATTCCACCGCATAAAAGTGTTTATATTTAATCATTTATGCATTGTTACTGTGTTAGACACCAAACACTTTTGAAGGTACCAACATTTCATATTTAAAAAATGTTTGGTGTCTGACACAGCACCAAGATATGAGATTATATTTAATCATATATGCCTTTAAAATGTTTGATAAAAATTATCATAAAATAATTATACAAATATCATTTCTCTTTATAAAGGACGGTCATGAACTCATGGTAATTGGTAAAGTTGGATTATTCTATAAATTTTTACCACAATTTATTAACTATATGTGAATAAAAAAAAAGTTTGTAGAAATATACAAAACGTGTTTAGTTTCTTTCTTTATGAAAGGGTTAACGTGTTTAGTTAATAAGTCAACTATTCACCTTAAAAAGTTTAATTATTCAATCATTATAATTATATGACATGACTCCCCTAAAATAAGAAATTAATTTGTATCAACTCTTGAAACTAACAATGGCAAGAGGGTGCCACTGCCAGCAAAACTTGTTTATAAAAAGGAAAAGAAGGTTGGTAAAGTGTTTCTTTACATAAACAGAAACAACCAAAAACAGAGAAGAATAGTTCATTTGTTAGTTAAAATATAATATTTTGGAGATTTTGGCCACAGACAAAGATAATTGACTAAATAAATTAAGAATTAATTGGATGATTCTGGTTTCTTAGGAGCGGTGGAGAAAGATTTGTCCATATACGATGAATTATTTTTGGTTGAACGTATATAGCATATATTCATGAAAATAATGCAAACAATGATTGGTTGAATTGAACTTAATTCCATGTTTTTTTTTTAAGAATCCAAAGCCAAATTTTGTCCCAATGTAAAGTAAAATGTTATTTAAAGTTGGTTCATGTGATTTAATTATTACAATATCCTTAGTGTCATTTGAGAAACCCAATATATAATTCAATTTAGGAACCAAAACATTAATTATAGTTATTTCTTATAAATAAATAAAATGTCATTTGAGAAAAGAAAATGCTAATGAATAAAAAGTATAAATCATCTTCAAATGAAGTAAAACAAACTTTTACGTGTGTGGAAAAATTGGAATACCTTTTGAGAAAAAACTAAAGTTACAATTCAATTTGTTATAACTTTATACATATAAATTCTCAAATATCGGGTATGTTTGGTATAGAAGAGAAGTTGTGAAGAGAGAAATAGGTAAGAGAGAGTATGAGAAGAGAGAAAGATGTGAGAAATAGAGTAGATTTGAGAGATTGTTTGGTATAAGAGAAAGATAAAAGAAATAGAGAAGAGAGAAGTTTTGATTGTATCAAAAAGTACAAAAATACCCTTGAGATAAAAAAATCTCAAAATTAATTTAATTAATTCAATCACTTGATATAATTTTGAGTAGTTTAAATAACTAGATTAATTTAACTACCTATTATATTACTTATTAATAATTATAAGTTTTAATAGTTTAGTTATTAATTAATTTGATGAATTAAATGTTTTAATAAAAAAATGAACTCACGTAGAAAAATGGAGTATAAAACAATAAATAAGGCAAGGGTAAATATGGAAATCTGAAAAAAGTAACCCTGTCTCAGCACTTTCTTCGCTCACGAGAAGAGACTTAAAAAACATGTGGGTCCCATGCATTTTAACTCTCTCTCCCCTATTTCTTTGGTTTCCAAACAAGAGAAATGACCAACTTTCTCTTCTATCTCTCTCACCTCAACTTCCCTCTCCCCTAATTCTCCCCTACCAAACACAGTGATATATCACAAGGGTAAGAGAATGAAAAGACGAAAATTAAAAGTCAAAGAAGGAAACACAACATAACATAAGTCACTATCTAAAAACGTGAGAATACAATAACAAAGCGTGGGGGGCGGGTTTATGTCATAACTTAGTACAAGCCATTAGACATAGCAAGAGGTGTGTCCCAAACCATTTACATAAGTTATACTGTAATTTTATACAAGTTGAAAATGAAACTCTTATCGATTTATTGGGTTTTTTTTTTATCAACAGGAAAAATTATAATGAGGGAAATGAGTTCCTATAGCATCAGCTAGACAATATCTCGATAGAGAAGAACATGCAGGGATGATCCCAAGCTCACGAGTAAGTGAAGCGTCTAGTTTAGCGAGTCAATTTGCACAAGAGTTCCCTTCACATAAGGTATGAATAAAACCAACATTCCGATCTCTCAACATATAAGAACGAATTTTATCAATAAGAGGAGCAAACGGGTGAGTAGGAAGAACCCCGTCATTGATAAAAGTTTATTTTGTTTGAGAGTTTGGCTCACAAATGATATCCCTAAAACCAAGATCCCAAGTGATTTGTAATCATAAGAAATAGCACGAAGTTCTGCATTAACATTAGTAGTATGACCATAACTCCAAGCAAAACTAATGATCTAACCACCTATAAAATTTCTAAGGAGACCCCCAAATCTTGATCTATGAGGGTTACCAATCAAACTACCATCAACATTAACTTTAATCACTTTATGAGGAGGAGGGTGCCAAGAAACCAATCTAGGAATAGAGATATGTGAAGGACCACCAAAACTCTTCTTGGTAGAATTATAAAGAGAGTAAATTTGGCTAAGAATAAACCAAATGGGATGATTAATGTCAGAGAAAGCTTCGTCATTTCTAGACTTCGAAAAACCAACATCCGATAAGAAAGAATGTGTTATACTGACCGATTGCTTGTATCTTGAACCATATCTCAAGATCATGTTTAATAAGATCAAAATGAAAGTCAAACCTGACTTGGTGCCAAACCGGCATGGCTTTTAGGCAATCAGACAACAAAATGTAAAATGGTTTTTTATGATGCACAACATTGGTAATTATATTTATATTTGATCTATTACGTTTATTATAGGTTTTAATTTGAATTTCCTATGTTTGAATTTTTTTAATTTTTAAAACATGTGACATATGTATCCAAAATCCAACATAGGTTTTAACATGAAACTTAATTTTTTTAGGTGGAAAAAGAAGGTATCCAAAATCCAACATAGGTTTTAACATGAAACTTAATTTTTTAGGTGGAAAAAGAAGGCTAAAGACCCAAATGAAAAAGTACTACATAATTACAAGAATATTTCTAAACATGCAAGTTCTAGACAATGTCGTAAAAAGTAGACTTGAAACCTTATTAGGAGGAGTCTCCATATCATGAATGTCAAAATAATTTAAAAAGAAGTTAAAATTAACTAGCCAATCACAATTTTACTACTACATATAGCTCATCCTTTCAGAAAGAAAAAAAAAAGATCAACCATATTTAATTTACTATTAATTTAATATTTTTTCGGAGTTTAAAACAAAATTGGGTACATATTTTTGAATTATTTACAAAAATGAAAAAATAGTACCCTTTTTATAATTGAATTAGTTTAATAGTTAAAAAATTAGAGAATTATAAATGAATAGATAAATTATAGTTAAAATTTAATGATATATAACTATTGTTTAGACCCATGTAATAACTTTTTTTGAAGTGTTGGGTTGGAAAATTTAATGCTTGTTTTAGAAAACGAGTGAATATGTACCAAAAAATCTCATTTAAACACAAAAAAAAAAAAAAAAAAAAAAAAAAAAAAAGGTTCTTCGGTAGATGCTTAAGAATTGAAACGAGCGAAATTAAAGCATTCATGTATATCGTATGGTGGGCAATAAGATTTGTGCACTTGAGGAATTAGACTGAAGCCTTTGTGCACTAGAGTGACCATGAGAGAGACACCCATGTTCCATGGTTTTAGTACCATTAGCAGCACTTGAGGAATGAGGAGAAGGCCATAGTTATGGTAGATTTGTGCACAAATATCATGTCAACGGACCACGCCATGAAGAATTAGACTGAAGCCAAACAAGGTGTGTTACAATCCCATTTACAAGGGAGTTAATATCCATTATCTATGAAATTAGCCAAACGAAGGTTTAAGCCTTGTAGGCCATGTCGTTTGGCTAGTAGACAATAGTTACACGATAAAAACTATGTTCATAAAATGTAATTAACACATCCAATTAATCAAATAAGATTATTTTTATCTAGTAGACAATTGTCACATATAATCGTGTTGCCTAAATTATTAGGTAAATTTTAAGGTACCTAAGAATTTGAGTGGACATTGATACTCTACCGACAAAATTTGTTTACCATTTAAATTTATTTTAATATAAATTAATATAAAAATATGACATCACATTAAAGGATTTGATGAAGGATACAAACTCAACCAAACTACATAAACATTAAACACCATTTTATTCACCAATTTTGAGTATTTTTATTTGTGTTGAAGTGATGTGGCACGACCATGGAACATGATTGGTCTTATAGTAGGCCATGCTTGACATGTGCCTCAGCACCCGGCGCCAGCTATGCATGAGCTGTCGTGAAGTGGATGATCGAACGGTTGGTAGTGATATGAAACGAAAATAATCGCAGTCAATGTAAGTCCAAAATCCAAATCATTCTTCACGTTTTAGTGGACCCTTCTTATTTTCTTTCGTATTTAAAACCTTTTTGGCCCCCAACCAACATGAGAAAACGATAGGAGATAGCGAACAAATAAATAATGAGCACTTGTCTATCTTATTTTGTCACTAAACTTTGAAGGATTTCCTATCTTTCCATTGTTTAATTTAGTGACTTTTTTTTTTTTCTCCTATCTCTCTATTAACTCATACTCCATTTGTCTTTGATTTAAACGATCTTATATCAATCATTAGTTTCTCTTTTAGATACAATTTTTTTCTCACGAAAACTAGTACATATTCATTCAAATCGGTAGAAATTGCATCGATCAAGAACAATACAAATCTCAAGTGGCTAAAATAAACTGACGACATTCAAGTTTATAAGCTAAAACAACGTGATGACTCCAAATGTGATAAAATAAAGGTGTCTGAAATATTCATGTCTCCAAATTCATAACGTTGAAAATGTTAAAATCATTCTTTGAATTTGTAATGAAGATCAAACAAAGGAAATCCATTAATTTCAACCGCACGAACATTGAAACAAAACGTGAAATCAAAACGTCCACTAATGCGATAAACAACACAAACATAAGACAGAAGAAAAACCAGATCTATGTGAAAAATCACTTATTTGAATAAAATAAAAAGAAAAAATAATTTGTAAAGGTCATTTTAGACAAAATATGATCTAAAATGACCGTTCTTGATGGATGAAGGAGACAAAAGACTGCTGGATTCTTTGGTGGAGGTGGTTAGAATATAAAAAGGATTTTTTTTTTTTTTTTTGATTGTGAGAATATAAAAAGGATTAAAACTTTTTATGAATGGCTCAAAAACTCTCTTTGGTAATTTTTATGAAAACTCAAGTGTTGATTTTGTGCGAAGACAAACAAACGAGGTCGCTCATAATTTAGCTAAAGTGGTCTTGTTGTCAGCTAGTTCTCAATTACTGGTAACAATACCACATTGTATTGAATACTTCTTGATAAATGAAATGCAATAAGTTTATTCCTCTAAAAAAATATAAGGGGAATAATTGAATTCTTTAACCTAAAAAATAAAGATTTTTTATGAATGGCTCAAAAATTAAGATTATATAATGACATCGATAATGCAAGTTTATCTATTGAATTATTAAATGATTAACCAAGACTTATGATATGTTTGAAATTAGAATACGCATTTTTTTAGTAAAAAGAAAAGATCATCAACAACATATAATTTGCGTGCTTCCTTCAAAAAAAAAAAAACATATAATTTGCGTGCTAGTGAATTACACCTTTTTTCCCCTTCAAAAATACATTATCCGGGATTATGTGGACGGAACGTTGCATCATCAAACATATCTGTGTTGAACCTATCAGTATCCATAGTGTGTATCAATTTATTTTATTTTTCAATTTTCGTTTATGGGCCCCACACCCAAACATCTCTACATGGTTTGCATGCCTTAACAAGTATAGGTGGACCATGCTATCCTTCCTCTCAATTCCTCTACTACATAAGTCTATATATAGCAAACATTCATGCACATAGACAAATATAATAACTCATGCTTCTTGATACTTAGGCAATAGATGTCGTCATGCAATTAGGAATTGGAAGGCATATATTAATGATGATATGTAATATATAAAATGCAGTATATTTTTATGTATACAAATTCACACACACACACACACACACACATATATATATATATAGTTTTGCTACAA
This sequence comes from Medicago sativa, assembly GCF_051527215.1. Taxonomy (NCBI): domain Eukaryota; kingdom Viridiplantae; phylum Streptophyta; class Magnoliopsida; order Fabales; family Fabaceae; genus Medicago; species Medicago sativa. Next base: position 54,660,735 of record NC_140749.1, read on the forward strand.
TAACCCACTCATTTTAACTTTTTTTAAGGAACCTACTCATTTTAATGAATGAATGTCTATTTTAGCAAAGGCCTACTTCTATAAACTAAGGCATATTTATAAATAAAAGTATAAAGATAATTTTAAATTCTTATTAATTGTGACGACATCAATTTTCTCTTTGTTTTGTCAAAAATATAATAAAGAATTTTCTCTTTCTGTTAATTGTTGTGAAAGAAAAGAGGAAAAAATAAACTTACATGACCAATCAAATAATAAAGAACCCTCTCTTCTTCGGCTTCCTCTAGTACATTACGAAATAAGCTTATCCAAATTCTTTTTCTGGTAGATAGACGAAATGACAAAGTCATTATAAACTCAGACACACAAGTGGAGGTACCGGGTTCGAACCCCGATCATGGCATCCGACCTAACAATTTCGGTATTTTGCCAGTTAAGCTAAGACTTAGCTTGCAGACGCTTATCCAATTTCTTATATCATTCTTTTTTATAACACTATTTTTTTTAACACTTAAATCATTTTATTATTTTAATTCATCCTAAAATAAGTTATTGTGCTTTTCTTTTAGCAAATATGTTATTGTTCTTATTACGTTATGTTTTGGAATCATCATTTCTATTTGAATTTATTTATATGTTGTGAGATCTCGTTTATTTGAAAGTTCATCTTGGAGAATAAGTTTGGTGGTGATGCTAATGATGTAAATTCCTTGGTATGTGTTAGATGAAGAGTAAGGGAGGATTCCATTTTACCCATAAAAGAGTTTTTATTTTTATTTTTCTGAAAACAATTAATGGATATAGAAAATTAACGTGAGCACAATTAATATGAATACAAATCAAATTTGTAGCGTAGAGACATTATCCCATCAAAGGCTCAGATGTGTGTCGCAGGTTGCGGTTTTCAGGAAACAGAGAACCATCTTTTTTTGTCTTGTCCCTTGTTTGGTCAGATTTGACAACTGGTTCGAAATTGGCTTTGTGTTTATTATGCAGATCATTATAATATTGTTGATCATTTTTATCAGTTTGGTACGATTTCTGGTGGTGCTAAATCTAGGCGCTCCCTCATGTATTTGTTTTGGTTCGCTTGTGTCTGTGTGATTTGAAGGAAAGAAACGACATGATTTTTAGTGGTAAAGGAACTATCCATTGCAGCTCCTGAAAAAAGGTCAAATATCCATGGTGTAGTTTTTCATTATAGCCTTCATAATTGGTGCCAAAACTCATTCTTATATGTGGGTTGTGGCTAATTCTTGATTTTTGCTGTTGAAATACTCTTGTAAATTTTGGCTTTCTTCTCTGGTACACCTTGCCGGGAGGATAGTCGTTTGGTTATATATATCATTTTGATTTCTTAAAAAAAAATATGAATACAAAATTATCTTTATACGCTTATATTTGTGTGTGTATTATTGCTTAGTTGTTCAAAAATAAATTTCGTATGAGTCTAACACTTTAAAAATATATGATTTTCACGTAAATGTATTAAAATCTATTCAAATGTATTCCTAGCATTAGTCTTATTAAAAAATATGAAATTTCATAGTTCTTATATTTCTTAAAAATTGCTAATCCAATTATTTTCATAGGTTCTTTTACTCGAAGTAATTTTAGGTGGATATACATGTCAAGTAATAATTAAAGTGGGTACATTTTTTTTTTATAAATTAAATGTGGATACATCTTCAATTAAACAATTTGAACCTTGATTTATTATGTTCTGAGAATGTATATCCATCCATTTGATTCGTTATAGTGTGAGAGTCTAATCCCTTATGTGGTTTGATTTGAATTGACTTTTATTGAAATAAAGTTTAACTTCTTTGAAAAATAAAATGTTTAATGTAAAGTTAACTCTCACTTCATCGACTCAACAGCTTGGTTCCTTTATTGTAAAGTAGGAAAACTTCCATTTATTTATCTAGGCTTTCCGGTTAGCGTCATATCTAGGAGGCTTTCAATACGGAAATAGGTAATGAAAGTTTTGGAGAAGAGACTTGGTAGTATAAGGATCAAGTTTGTCGGTCTTTGTGGGCATATGGTTCTTATTAATTTAGTTTTAACATCCATTTCAATTTTCTACCTTTCTTACATGAAAATATCAACAGAGGTATGCGGGTAAGGGGAAGAGGCTAAGGTAAAATATTTGAAATCTTTAACATAACCCTTTTAACTAAATGAAGGTGGAGAATGTTGGTGAGTGAGGTTGCTCCATGGAAGTATGTTCTTACGGCTAAATATGGGTTGATTATTATTACTTGTCCGACATTATCTTCGTGGATAAGTGGAAGTGTGAACTGGATGCGACATGTATGTTTAGAACGAGATCAATTTATTCGTGTGAACCCTTATTCATACTGAATTTATCGGATCTTTGAAGACCACGATGACAAGCTCAAGAGGTTCCTTCTTGATGGTTTCAAAATTGAGATTAAGGAGGCAATAAGAATTGACCTCATTTGCAAGATTCGATGATTCTTCTCTTTAGAGACTTGGATTCGAAAACAAATATTCAAAAACAAAATCATATTTTGGTCTGATTGCATCAAAGAAACCGGAGATTTCATCGATCTTGATGTTAGGACCTTCAATCTTTGGTCTAACAAGCTTGATCATCTTGTTCGGAAAAACTTTCAAAATTGAAGGAATTCTATGGTTTCGAAAGTGGCAGTAACGGCAAAAATTTCTTTTTCAATTTTGTAAATGTCGTACAAATGGCATAAGCCATTACAAAGCATGGTGAATAAAAACCATCGAAAGAATTGAAGCGAAAGAACGATATCGTTGAGTTAGCCACCAAGGCTCTAATAGCATATTAGTGTTGAAGTATTAGGAGAAAAGGAGAAAAGGGAGTTTTATAGCTCAAATGAGAGTAGAATTCTTAGAAAATTATATAGATCAAAAGATATTGACTTGTGTACATAATACTCCTATTTATAAACTCAGTTAGGTTGGTCCGGTGGTGGTGTTAGATTGTGCTCTTGAGTGTGCTCCTATCAAAGTATCATGTTTGATATCTTCGGTGTCGATTTCGGTAAATTTGTTTATCTTTTTAAAAATATATAACACTCTTGTTTATAGAGGTTAACAAAATTACTAACTCTAAATAATCACAATCCAGAACTAATAGTTATCAACTATGCCTAATCGGTTAATATACTTACCCCACTTAAATCAATAAAGATTATCTATTAATTGGCAGCCATATCCCACTAATTAGTTTGCCATAACTTATATGACCATATGATTGACAAACAGGCACAACCAAACCACCAACTAATCGTAGTTGAAGATACATATGAGCTTTGTTAATTTTATATTTGGTAGACGGCTATATCTACAACTTTAGTGTAAAATCACTGAACTTTCTTGATTTTATTTCTAAATGCAGTCAAAAGAAATCTGCTTTTAAATGGTCATATAACTAGAGTAAATGACCCGCACATGTTAATTTTTCACTATAAAATATAAATAATTTTGGCCTATTACGTAAACCTAGCACACTGCCATTGTTAAATCCAGTGTAAGAACAAATTAACTTGTTTACTTGTGTGAACATTTAGAAAGTATCTCGCATGCGTGTTTGAGAAGATAAGTCTCTTGGTGAAACTTTGAGCAACTAGGAAGTCTCAATTAGTTGTGATTGAGCAAAAGGGAACTCTCTTGGAGTTGTCCTTGAGCATGAAGTCTTTAGTTAGTGTCCAAGAGCAAGGAAGTCTCTTGCATGGGTTCCTGAGCAATTTGTAATCCAAAGTAATTACAGTGAAATCCTTTGGAAGTGCAAGGAGATTGGACTACTCCATTGTTGTGGGAGGAACTAGTATAAAATTTTCTAGAGTTCTCTCTCTCTCTCTCTCTCTCTCTCTCTCTCTCTCTCTCTCTCTCTCTCTCTCTCTCTCTCTCTCTCTCTCTCTCTCTCTCTCTCTCTCTCTCTCTCTCTCTCTCTCTCTCTCTGTGTGTGTGTGTGTCTCTTTATCTTTGTGTTATGTACTTAATCTGATGCATTCAGACTCTGAGTCAGAATCTGTACACCTAAGATTTTGACCATGTTTTAACACTTAAAAAAAGAAACCGCAAAAAGCCAACACAATTCAACCCACTTTCTTGTGTTTTTCCACCTTCACTATTAAAAAACTATATCACATCAACCTTTGGATCTACATATTCTCTTCTTTTTCCTTAATTTATATTTATTAACTATGACCATTCACGCATTGTATTAATACAACACTTTAATTACTAAATTTGTCCGTTCATTTTTTTTTCAAGAGTTGCCATTCTTTTTTGAGGGTAGCGTTACAATTATTATTAAGTACTAATATTATCCAATGCTAAAATGAAATTTTGTAGTATAAATTTTATTTTTGGATTATCCTCCAGGGTGGTACTCTTTACTTTTACATTGTAGTTTTTTTTTCTCTTTCTTGCTTTTCACATATGTCTTGACTGTTCAATGATTTTTGTGCAATAGTGCAATCATTCAATGATTTTTGTGCAATAGTGCAATCATGAGGACTCAAGTTTCTCTCTCTATATATATATATAGAGAGAGAGAGACACATACATACATATTTGCTCCTTAGAAAAAATGCATATTTGCAAAATGTTTAAGTTCTGATTTTTCTTATTGATATAACATTTTCTAGCCTATTTTTCTATACTTTTTTCTATTTTATTTTATTGCTCAATACAGATATGACTTTTTCTGATGTGAATAAGGAGAATTTGCTTCTAATTTATATACAAATTCTATAAAATTTAATTTAATTTATGTGAATATTAGGGCTTAAAACACTTACTTGTATGAGCTGTCGTTTCACAAAGCAAGTTCCTGAGTCAATCCGGTAAGAGCGGATGTTATGAGCATGAAACCCTTCTTCAAATTCTTTTTGGTGGTTTTAGACACCACTTTGGTTAAGGGCTCCTCTATAGCAGTAGAGCGGTTCTTCAAATAACTGATAGCAACCTCTATCTCTTCTTCATCAGTATAAACACGAGGCCTCATATTTGCAACATCATTTTCTTTGCAAACATACTGCCTCAAAATCTTCATGTCATGAGTGACGTTGGGATTTAAATTATCATCAGCAGCAACATTTGATTTTTCCAATGCATCATTCCATGAACCAACCAAACGTATATCAGAATAATCCTCCCTCTGTGGTTCCTAATTAGCGGAATTAGAAGAACCAGATCCAAAGACATCATGAATGGTCTTTTTAATATTATCTAATCACAATTTCATATTTTAGTTTTAGCATGTTAACTCATTGATATGAATAAATTAATAGAAATAAATTGTAATATTTTGCATGCTTTTTTAAAATTATTATTAAAACTTCAAAAAACAATATAAACATTTATTTTATTTTATTTTTTAAAAAAAAAATAGTGTGTGGTGTTACAAGTCCAATAAAATATGTTATTTTACTTAATATATTTTCGTCTACTAATATGAATGAAAATCAAATATATTTATATAACAATGTTATTTAAATACAACCAACATTAACAATAAATTGTACAAAATTTTATTTATTGAAATCAATATAAATTTTATTTATACATTTACTAAAAAAAATTAGGGCGTTACACGGTCTAATCATTTTTTATAGGGTATATTATTATTATTATTATTATTATTATTATTATTATTATTATTATTATTATTATTATTATTATTATTATTATTATTATTATTATCGATTTTCTCTTTTCTATAAATGGTTATAAAATAATGTCAATTAGGTGAAAATAAAATAAAAATTATTCCGATTGATTTTTTTTATGTGACTTCCTTACTAATTGTGCCAAGTGACATTTAATAATTATTCAAATTTTATGACGTTTTTTACAACTGTACAACATATTGATGTACCTAAGAGACATTTAATATTTATTAACAATATTATTCTTGTTTTGTGATTTTCTCTTTTCTATCTTGAAAGGTTATGACGTAACGAAAATTTTGTAAGAAAAAAAATCCTTATAATTGGTAACTATTTTACGTTACCTCCTTACTAAGTGTGACAAAGGGACAAAACAACACATTGTTGTACTTAAGTGGGATAGAGAGGCAAAATAACATATTGTTGTACGTAAGAGACATTTGATCTTATTCAAATTTTTGGAAGTTTTTTTACAACTCTATAAACCCTAAAATCTATAAAACTGGTGTAAGAAGAGCATGAATTTTATAAATCATAAAGTATAATTCTATTTGATACATGCAAAGAGTGTAAAATATGGCTGGAATTCTCATGTTTGTTTATGTTATGATTATATTTCTTTGCCTATTTCATAAAGTTGCAATGAGCTCTATAGGTAAATCATTTTTCATCCTTTTAAAATTTCAGTTCTTACTTCACACGTAAAATTTTATCCCATTTTTGTAACAATCTTTTTTTCTTCTTTTTTTTATTACAGAGTATAATCTATGTGCTCCTGCGAGTTTATCATGTCATAATAATGCTCACTGTAAATGGAATATTTGTGAAGATTCTACTCCCAGATGTACTAGAGGTTGTTGTCGTTGTTGGTAGAAATATTTCATATATTACATGAGTACAAGACCTAAGAGAAGACATAAGCCCCCCTCATAGTTTATTCCATGAGTTATGATTTAGTTATTGTGTTGTCATAAAATATTTTGACATTCTTATATCACTACTAGAAAACTCGGATATAGCGACGGCAATTTTCCGTCGCAAATGGGTAAAAATCCGTAGCAAAACGATTTTCTGACGGATTTTGCGACGCGGCAGAAATCCGTCGTAATAATGGGGGTCGGAAACCATTAGCGAGGGAAAATCAATTCCGTCAATAATTGCTGCGGATGAAAACCGGTCGCAAACACCAAAAATCCGTCGCAAAACCTCATAATATGTATGTGTGTCACCCAGTTTTCCGTCACAAAATTCCGTCGCAAATTCCGATTTTTCTAGTAGTATATTTTTCTAATTTCATAGATGTAGTTATTGCTTTGTACTCTAAGATTATGCTAATGAAATAAGGCACCAATGAATATTTTAAAGATCATATTCTTCCCTCTTAACTAAAGAGATGTCACCATGGCCTTCAACTTAGACATATCATATTTTATTTCCAACTCTATAACCTAGTAAAATATCTTTAACTTTATGCTCATTCTTGTATCAATTTTCACATGGGCTTCGAAGCCCGCAGTGTGGGTTCTGCTGCGCACCTGTTTGGAGCCATTTATGAGCTTTCATACACTCAACAGGAAAAAATTTCTTCGACATTGATCAGAGTCCACTCCAACACTTCCAACATATTTCTGACACATATATCATCATTTACAATGGTGTAGGAAGAGGATATTACTTGCACTAATCATAACATTTAAAAGGACATGAAACTTATTTATCCCTAATATTAAATCTCATATTTAATATTATAAACGTAGAGTGATATCTAATAAAATATTACTACTTCTCAAGTGACGACAATGTCATCTGTTAACGTTTGTGTGTGCAGTTACCATTTGGACCTCATGTTTATATTGAACCAAAGACATAGACAGTGTCACCCTTGTTTAGTTCAATATTGGACCCATAAACTTTTCTTCTATTACATAGAAGGGAAACATTCCATTTACGCCCCTCAAGTCCCTCATCATGATTTGTGGAATACCCACTAACAAAATATATAATTATCTTGCTACAAACAACGTTTGAACGTCAACAAACCACTCATTTTCATATCTAGCGATCATAGTGGTTTTAGGTCAAAGGGTTGTATACATCACTATCACTATGAGAATGTCTTATGATCCTTAACATAACTCACTATGTGGTATTCTCGTGATGGGTATTCTAATAGCAAATATTACTCCTAATATTTATACCGATGTGAAAACTTAATAAATTTTTATCCATGATCCATGAGATATTGTCAACGGTCTACACACATAATAATTGATCCTTCTGGACCAACGAAAATGGTTTGCTAAGTAGAGATCGTCTTTTTAGAGGGAATGAGCTCGTCGTCATCCACTGAAGTCTGCTGTGAATTCTTTGTTGGCCGATATGACAGTAACAAGAGGAAGCTAGATGTAACGCTCCCGGATTTTTTATCCAAGATATTACGTCTAGTTCTTTCCTTTTAGAAAAAATATGACTATTTTCTTTTTAACAATAGTCAAGCATAATAAATTCCTAACTAGAACTTAACAAAAATAGTTAAACTAATTTAATTACAAACCTAACATTTCAAGTTGAGTTAACGACAAACTAATAAACTTCAAAATCTATTTTAATTACAACTCGGCAAAACCTAAATTTCTTCCCTGCGTACGCGCTTCAAGCAAAATCATCAAGACATACATCATTAGTTCTTTGGTGCCTAAAATGTTGGTTGTAAGGGTTACTCTTCAACACCCATGAAATAAAATCAATAATAAATTACTAAAGTCAAATAAGAATATACAACCATCATCATGGAATTGTGTTAAAACATTTCTTTTTAGTTTAAAATATTCATCACTCTAAAATATACTATAAAAACAAAACACAAGATCCAAGACTCAATGTTAATGCAGATGCATGAAATGCAAATAGACCGTAATCCGGATATCGCCTCAATTGGCATAATACTTTTAATCGCCCCATTTGGCATATAATAATAATCGCTCCATTTGGCACTTAAAAATTCATTGAATTACCCCATTTGACATTTAAAAATCCATTGAATTGTCACATTTGACACTTAATAATCCATCAAATGCAATGATATTCATGATATGCCCTTTATTTTTTTGATACTTAAACCACATAAAGTTAATAAACTTGCACACAACCTCTAAATCACAAAGGCAACAAAAAAAATCATTTTAACTCACCAACATTTTTCATTTCACGAATAAGCAATCATCAAGAATTACACATTCATCAAATCACATACTTTTACAAAATTGCAAATAATCAATTCGTATATTTTTCAATCATGACATCTAAAAAAACAAAATAAATATTTTCACACTCATCCGCCAAATCATGAAGCATATCAAATTTAATATCATAACCTATTATTTTCATCTAAATTATGGTCAAGACAAGAGCCTTTACCTTATAAGCTTCCCTTCCTAATCGTATAAAATCTAGCATAAACTCAAGATCCACAAGAAAATTTACAAAGGGATTTGGACTCGGAGCTTCAATAGAAGAATACTCTAAGATTAGAATCAAGATGAAAAAGAATTATTGAAATACCTAACCTTTAATTTTACACAAGCCTATAGAGAAAGAAACTTAGGAACTTTGGATGGACAACGTGACAATCAACATGTTTAGGCGTGTGACTTTAGGGTGATGTGGTAGTAAGAGAATAACAAGAAAAAAGATAGAGTGTCCAAAACCGAGATGTTGGGAGTGATCTTTATCTTTATATAATACAAAAGCTTACTTCTATGGGCAATAGTACACGTGACATCTCATTTTTCTTCTAGCATTTAATGCTCATCACACAAAAATTGTTGCAATGCAATTTACCTTTGATCAAGAAAGTTGCCTTAATTATATTTTGTTATATTATATTCATTCCATTTATTTAAAATGAAATAACTATATAACTATATGTATTATGTACGTTTAAATCGAATTGTATTGCTTTACTACTGTAAACTGAATAATTATAAAGATTAGAACAAAAACAAAAAACCACCTTTACATGTGATCAGACCAAACTAGAGTTTTTTTTTCCTTTTCCATTCTAATTTCGACTCTAATTGACTGATCAATTTTACATATTAGTTAGCCGATGTTTTTTTTAATTACTCGAAAATAACTTAATTATTGTATTATCTTTGTGAATTTTTTTAATCTTCGAAAATAATATCGTATTTATATAGGAAAAATCGTTTTTAAGTTGTAAACCAAACTGACAAATAAATTAGTTTCTTTTTCGACTAAATTTTCAACCATATTTTAATATCCTACCTATCTTAAAAGAAATAATTTTCTAATTTTTCTTGGAGAAGCAGAGATGAATATTATGTACAGATACACTATATTTAATCAGAAAAAAAATAGCAATTAGTGGTGCCATTTTTTTTAGCAATTATACTCTCTTTGGACTCTAATGTTTGCTGTACAACATCATGGTATTGTCGTAATCAAGTCATAATTAATTTGGTCAAATGATCAATATAGCAACTTCTTTTTTATTTTATTTCCGTTATTTTGTACACCATCATGGTATTGCCGAACTCAAGGCATAATTAAGTTGGTCAAATGAGTGGAAATTGTAACTTCTTTTTTATGGTTTGTAATATATGAGGTTGTAGTGCCATAATTTTTTTTTTTTGAGAGAGGTTGTAGTGCCATGTATAAAAGGAATCCGTATTTTTGAGAGAGAGGTTGTAGTGCCATATTCTTGATTGGAATTAGTTAATTAATATGAGGTTATAGTACAATGTATAAAAAGAAAATAGTTAATTATTAGTTAATTTGCAATCAAATGCTACATTAACGTATTAACGTATACGTCTACCAAAAAAAAAAGCTTATTAACGTAAACATGACTACATGTCTATTCATTTTTTATATTATTGACGTATAATTTTGTTGGCCGATCCAATTGTTGTATGACAAGTGTCGATTAGAATTGACATGACTACATGTCCATTCTCTTTCTAATCCTGGAAGATCGGGTTTTGGAGGTCTTATTAGAAACAATAATGGTGATTGATTGCTAGGATTTTCTGGATTTTGTGGTATTACTTCTTGGTTGGCGGCCGAATTGTATGTCATTTTTCATGGCCTTCGTATTGCGTATGATGCTGGACACATGAACATTATTCTTGAATCAGATTCTAGGATGGCTCTTAGTTTAATCATGTCGGATGTCCCTCATCATCCTCATTCTCCTTTGATTAGTCAGATTGTCCAACTGCAACATCGAGATTGCATTGTTAATTTTCATCATACCCTCCGTCAAGGCAACAAGTGTGCAGATTGGCTTGCTAAGCATGGTGCTTCTTCTTGGATGATCTAAAGTCTTGGATTTTTTGCCCTCCTCAACTGCAGCGTTCCCTTCTGGATGATGCTCTTGGAGTTTCTTGCTTGAGATTGTAGTTTGGTTTGGTTTTGTTTTTTTTTTATTTCTTCTTGATAAAAAAAAGTGTCGATTTTACTTTGGCGGCCAATCGGATTGCAACATACGTTTTATTTTTTGTTTATTCTTTTAGTTGCTTCACATAATAATTAATTTATTAGTTACTGCCTATAAAAAGTCCATGTTACATTTGATCATTTCATCTTCCTTTTTCTTTCTTTTTCACATATTGTTGTTGGTATTAACAAAAGGAAGTGTTGCAATGGCTCCGAGATCGTATGATAACATCTCTGAGATCAACCCAGTGAAGGAATCATGGACCATAAAAGGCGCTAATTAATTTCATATTATTTAGTGCTTCAATTTGTTAAAAAAATTGTTTCTTTTTGTGGTGGCCGGGGTTCGAACCTCAGACCTTGCATATTTTATGCATTGTCCATGCCAACTGAGTTAAGCTCACGAGGACTAAAAAAAAAATTTAGTGCTTAAAGAAAGGTCACATGTTATTCATCGAGTAAAAGTTAAAACAATTGTGATAAGAATGATTTTTTTTTCCCAAAGGAAGTGATAAAAATGAACTTAATTAATTTTAATTTACTCATATATTTTCTTAAAATGTTGTCATTACTTATGTGTTTTTATATTTATTTTGCACAAGAAGTAATAAATTATACTTAATTTTTACATCTTTACATTAATAGTGGTGATTTGCTTGAATTGTTTTCCTATAAATATTGGTTCCCATTTTACCATACCTCACACCACTTCTTTGACATTCAGTCAAAGAATTTAAAGTTCTTTCAAAATTTTCTATTTTTTCTGTGTTTCAACAATTTTCATTTTTTTTTATTTTTCTCATTTTTTTCAAAGGCTCCAAAACCAAAAATTGGTTTAATTTTACGAGATTAATTCGTTGACAGAATTATGGAGTGTGGTTTGTATTGTTCACCTTTGGTTTGTTCTTGATGTATCACTAGTGCAAAAAACATTTTTTAAGTCAAAGATTTTAAATGGGTGGATATCCACCTGATTTAAAAACTCAATTCAGGGGCACGGTTGTAAATAAGATTCAAACTCAAAATGGTGATAATGATAATAAATCGGTCCACATGATTTAATTTATTGAAATTAAAATTAAAATAAATATAGCATCAAACTTAAACAACTAGATCTACATCCTTCTTTCAACAAAAAAAAAAAAACTAGATCTAGATCCTCTTCCCAAACCCAAACGCGAGCTGCTCGTCTCTGTGAAACCTTCACGGGAAATCCACGATGCTCGTTCTACTTCACTCTTTCTCTCCCCGAGATTCAACAATGGGGTCGGTGGAGAAATACCACAGAATCGAGCTCGTCGGCGAAGGTTCCTTCGGTAAAGTCTACAAAGGCCGACGTAAACACACCGGACAGGTTGTCTCTCTCTCTCTCTCTCTCTCTCTCTCTCTCTCTTCCATTTCCATTTTCTAATTAACTTTCTATTTTCAATTTTCTTCTTTTTAGACTGTTGCGATGAAGTTCATCATGAAACATGGTAAAACAGAAAAGGATATTCATAATTTGAGACAAGAAATTGAGGTAATTCGTTTAATTTATTCGTCAATTTCGACTTTGTTTTAATTAATGCGATTTGATTATGTGTTTTCTCTTTGTTATGAATTCATTTTTGTGCGATTTGATGTTGATTTGTTGAACGGATTATAATAGAGCCACTATTATCTCACAAGATTCACACTTTCACCCTTGCTTTCAGAGGAAGTACGTGAGTTCCTTCCTTTCTTGCTCATTCTTCTTTTTCACAACCTTTCTCTTTCTGTGTTTATGTCGGTGCTTCCTGTTTTTTGATGAATGGTACAGTTGGGTTTGTTTGATTGGTTCGAAATCGTGTAAAAATCGCATCTTTTATGTTATGTATGAATGATATTTTGTTTTTAATTCAAACACTTTCAATCAGAAATGTTTAATGGCCTTTGTTCCTGTTTGATGAAGTTGATTTTTAATACTAATTAATAAATGAAATAAAATTGAACTATAGTCTTATCCTTAACCAATGAAACTGATGTGTGTGTGTTTTTCTTGAAAGCGATCATGTTTGATTATATTATTATTTTAACATTGAGAATTGGTTAGGATGTTATACTACTTTCAGATCAAACATTGGAATTGGAATTTCATATGAAGCTTCTTTGAGCCTAATCTAGAATTAAGCTATCTTTCATTATTTATTTTTTTTGTGTTGACCCTGGTAATCTGAAGTTCAGCCGGAAAGTAAGTTTAGTCTCGTAAAAAATTGTTCCGCATAGAAATAATGGAACTCGGTTTCCCTGAATAATTTATTTAAGCTCATTAATCATTTGTGCCCAATTACTTGCTTTCATTTGCCTATTCTTGATTATGACACTTTTTAATTTATACTATTTGAAATACTATTAATATTTTCTTAAATAATTCATAAGGGTCAAATTGTATCCTGGTTGCGAAGTTTCTCATGCTTCCTATTGGTTGAGAAGAATGGAATATTTGACTTTTGTTGATTTACTTACAATTTTGAATTGTCTACTCCATAGTATGGAACTTGATATGGGTCAAATCAGCATATGGTTTTTGTTCAATGGAAATGCTTTTGAGAAGCCTGTAACTCAAATTGTTTCCATCATGTAAAAAGCTAATAGGATAGCATCCAATGCTATCATATTCCTATTATCATGTGATTTATTATTGGATGATCCACGTAGTCCAATATTGTAGGGTAGTATCCAATATTATTCGGTTGGGTAAAATCCTATTATCATGTGATTTTTAGATATTTGGATGTTGCATTTTGTTGTATTTAAGTACAATTATCAGTTTGGGCTTTACTGTTGCAGCTGTTACTTAAATTATTAGTAGTCGCAATTTAAACTCTTCCTGTATTTTATACACCCTAATATGCATCAAATCTTCACTCATAACATTTAAATACATTAAACTCTGCCGTATATGGAGGAGTACGAATGACCACCTTCGAAGACTCTAAGAAGGAGAGTGAATTTGTTGGCAAGGTCATTCTTTCATCGATTCATAATTGAATATCTGATTTTCTTTACTACTTAACTGCACGATCCTATTCATACCGATTTCATTCTCAATTTTGTTTTATATCTCTGATTTCTTCATTCATCATACTTATACTTCAGTCACCGCACACGCACTCCTAATTCAACTTTTTTTTTTCTTTCACTTAATCATCCATCGATTCATTAATTATATATTTCTTCAACTCACTACACGATCTATCTATCTGCTATTCATTTTATTGTTTTGTTCAATTAATTTTCCTGTGTTATATCACTTCACTTACTGAATACTGATTTATTTTAATACTGATTTCATCCATAATTTGAATCTCATAACAGGTGTCTGGACATGTCGTCATTGCTGATGGCATGAATGGGGTTGCTATGTATGAACTCGTTCGTGTTGGTAAACGATAATCTCATCGGTGAAATTATTCGTTTGGAAGGGGACTCTGCCACTATCCAAGGTTACCTTCTGCATCCCTTGTGTTTTAGAATACATGAATAATGAAGAAAATAAATCTAATTGGTTCTCTGCAGTTTCAGTTTATGAGGAAACCGTTGGGTTAATGGTTAATGATCCCATGCTACGAACTCACAAGGTTGGACTTTCTATATCCATTTCTCTTGATTTGTTAGTTTTCTCTGTTGTTGCATACTTCAGTTGGGTGAGTTCCCTTGTGTTCATAACATGTTTTTCATTTGTAACTTGAAACTTTGTCTCTATCTCTTGGAGTTAGTTTCTAGCACCTATTTGATTCAAAAGGTGAGAGTTTTTGTTTTGTTTAGGATGAGTAGTTTACTCATATTTTTAATGTTAAAATTATCCTATTTTTATTTTTTTTTACATATAATGTCTCAAAGTTTTGGGTTGCTTGTGGTGACCAACTCATTTGCATGGTTTTTCTTGGTTAATTCAACCCCTTCAAACTCATCTGTTTGTTTAGATATCTATTAGATATCTATGGTCTTTAACATTTGTTAGCTTTTTAAAAGTAACCATTTATCATTTCATATCTTTTAGGCTTAGAAATAGTATACTCATTTTTGCATTAATATGTGCATCTAAGTTGTACATGTTCTAAGTTGTGCATCAATAGTATACTCCTTATACCAGTCATATGGTTCTTTCTTTCCATTTCCTAAAAGAAGTTCCATTTACCATTTCTGTCAAAATTTGGATATAACTAGCACAGTGATTACTTCTTGTCAAAATCTGGATATAACTAGCACAAAACAGTGATAACTTGTCAAAATTTGGATATAACTAGCACAAAACAGTAATTACTTCTTGTCAGTCCAGTTCATGACTGTAATTTTCAATTTCAGATTGCTATATTTGTTCAGCAGATATTCATATATGAAATTTCATGTTGGATCAATTTGAGTTGTTGATATAGCATAAGGTGTTTCTTGATTGTTTTATATCTTATAGTATTCTGTAAATCATTTTTCATTCTAATGCATGAACTAAACTTCTTGTTTCTTGCTTGGTGTTTAGAATCAAGGTTCTTAAGATTTTTTTTTTTAAAATTTTTTCTGCTTTTCTGCTTTTGTGAATACTGGCGGATAGTTGAGCAGCCAACGGATGAAGTTGAGGTATTATTACTAATCATTGTTTATTTACAACTATATTGGTCTTAAGGGTTATGTAAATGTGCAAACAGAGTAAACGATACACTCTTATATTGTAGGTGTACTATGGAGCGGACTTGGAAACTAGAGTGTTTGGAAGTGGTTTTTCTAAGGCATCATCCATACCTAAGCGTTATCCGGATCAGTATGCACTTTCTGGTTGGAATCTAAATAACTTCCCGCGACTACCAGGTTCTGTACTAAGTTTTGAAGGAAGTGACATCTCAGGAGTACTAGTTCCATGGTTGTATGTTAGCAGCACTACTGTTGTGTTATTTTGTTTCATTTCGGGAGGGGCAGTGTTAGGGTTTTGCTGTTTCCCCTCTGCAGTGTTGTGTGGCCTTTTGGGGCGGAGTTATGGGAATGAGTTCCGGTGTATTTAGCTAGATTTCATTGTCATGTCTTTGCTTTTGGTGGGGTTTTGTTGTTGTGTTTGGTGTTTTCGGTTATTTGTGGATGTTACGCCTATATGCGGCATCGTTGTATTTTTTCACCGCCTCTAAGCGTCTTGCTAGAGTTTCGGTCTCAATAATATTTCTAATATATTATGTATCGCACGGGTCGCGCTATCTAGTTATATTCAGTACCATAATCGTGTAAAAAAAAAATTAAAATATAGAGAGAATTTAAATGGGGTGAACCGATTTAAATTCAAAGATTTTTTGACTCTTGTTAGCATTTTTTAAATGGTATCAACCGATTTAAATTAAAACATTTTAGATGGGTTCAACCGATTTAAATTATACTATTTTAAATCGGGTAAAGGGGGCCGACTTAAAATCAAAGACACTTTTTAAATCGGCTACCTATAAGTCGGATCTTAACCCGATTTAAAAAGTCAAATTCACCCGATTTAAAAAGTGTTTTCTGCACTAGTGTATCAAACTTCAAACTTCCATTCTCACTAGACACGATGATGACAGATGCATTTTTATTCATTTGAAATATTTTTTTTATTATTATAGTGAATTTTTAATTATAAATAATATATCTATATTTATTTATATCTTTTTGATTGATCAATATACATAAATTTTCAAACATTGAGTTTGATTTGTGTAATTTGATGGTATCAGTTTGATTTTATCATTTGTTACATTTTATTTTTAAAGATGTGATGGAAATGCTTAATGGAGTTCATGTGAAACAGTATTATAAAAGAAAAAGATGTTAAAAAAAGAATGATTTGAATTAAATTTGATTGTGGGTGTGTTCATTCTTGGATTGTTTCTCTTAGTGTAATTTGATTCTTTTAATGACGAGCGATATTGACTCAAATCCAAACCGAGCTATGGATACTCAAATTCCGCAAATTGTTTCACTAATAACGAGTTATGGGTACTCAAAATCAAACCAATCTAAAATAAAACCACTGATGTGATAAAAAAGCAGAAACACAAAATCTACAAAACGATCTAAATTGCATTAATTTTAATTTTAAATCGACGGATTGTTGCCTCAACTAATTCAAAACACACAACAAGCAGCCTATTGACGAGGCACTTTTTTTCTTCTTACATAGAAATGTATGTTGTAAATTTGACTATGTTGGTGGGCTCAATTTTCAATTGAAGTAGAATTTGTGGATCAAGAAGTAAAATTTTCATTTATTTTTCTACCTTCTTTTTCTGTTGATTATTTTTCCTTTTTGCTTTACACTTGCACAATATATTAAATAAAAATGATTCTTGGACACCCAACCGACCACTAAAGAGAGAGGGAAAGAAATAAAGAGAGTGAAGTGATAAGATTGATAAGTTGGTGATTTGCAAAAAGACAAATATAAAGATAAAATAAGTTTTTGAATAAATGTAAAAAGGAAAAAGACAAATATAAAGATAAAATAACTATTCATTATTAATGTAACATTAATTTTGTAAAATATAATTATGATTTCATTAGTTACTCAACAACAACAACTAATCATAATTATATTTTCACAACTTCAAAGACTTAACTGTTCAATTTTTTTTTTTGACAAAAGTTCCAATTACTTTTTATTACTGAATAAAGTTTTTTTTTGTTTGGGATTAAATTGGATAGCACAATTTTTTTATGGGCTAAAATAGATCTTCACTCTTTTTTATTATGTATTATTATTCTTATTATCAAAAAGATAATAGTAATCGTGAAGGTAATCATCACGGGTTGGATCGCTCATTAGCCTACAATGGGTTGGATCACACATTAGGCTAAGAGCACCCACACAACTGAAATTGACGCCAATTCATCATCCAAAACATTACAGCAATATGTATATTGGTCATTTCAGTTAAATATTTCTCAACACCTATTCCTGGATCAAATGTGGAAATGTAAGTCACAATTGACTCACTAACATATCTCCTTTAAATTTGAGACTCTCTGTGTCTGTGATCTGGTGACATAGTCAAATAAGGTGAGACGAAGAAACAATATAGTAAAAACTGTGGGTTGATGGTAGTTTCCCACATGGCACATTAACATACATCACTCTGTAACTGTGATATTTGATGTGTCTATGATCTGGTGAGATAGTCAAATAAGGCCAGAGACACAATATGGTAGAAAATATGGGTTTGTAGTGGTTTCATAGAAAGATGTTTTTGTTCCTTTCTTTCACGAGAAGAAAGAAAACAAATTAGAAAAAGAAAGAAGATGGAAAAGGAATTTGAGCATGAGAGAAATGATAAGGGAAAAAACTAATAAGTGTGTTTTATAAACATGTATTTTATAAAAAAAATGTCACATCAATTTAAAATGTCTAATAAACATGTATTTTATAAACTCATCAGAACACATCAATATTTTTTCATTGTCACATCCCACCAAATAACAAAAGTGTAGAAATTTTGTCAAAAAAAAGTTGGTTAAATTTAAAATAATAAAGGTCGAATAAAAAACTACATGAAAGCGAATGATATCATAATGTGTGAAACTTTCGTGGGAGCCTGCATTGAGATGTATCATCACATTAGACTAAGAACAACCACCCAAATGAGATTGATATCACATCTTCCCCCAAAGTCTTAAGACATTAGGTATATGTGTCATCTCACTTATATGTTTCTTCAACATCTACTCTCAATGTACATGATCCACCACCAAGACCCACTCCTGCTCCCCTACATTAATGTTGAACCGGGATATGATATCATCGTTGGGCCTTTAGCAGAAGCCAACACTCGTGTGGATCAACACATTAAAGAAAGAGAAACCACACAAGTGATAACCTCACATCTTCATCCAACATTTGTGTGGATCAACACATTAAAGAAAGAGAAACCACACAAGTGATAACCTCGCATCTTCATCCAACATTTTAAGGCTTAAGCATATGAATTTTTTCACTTATTTGTTGATGGACTTTCACTCTTTTATTCAATGTTCATCTTTAATTGACACTTGATACATCACAATATTATTTCTCTTAAATATGGCGAAATTCTAGCCCGTGCTTGGCACGGGTGTCCAAACTAGTATCTCTCATTCTTGTGTTTGATTATGTATACCATAGAAGAATAAAGTGGAATTAAAGGTGTAGTTTCAACTTTCAACATGAGGTTTAAAGTGACAACCGAAGAATCCTCCCTAATCAAAGATTATGCATCCATAACTTGGTTGATTTTGACTTGATAAAATAATGAGGCAATGTTGTTATGATTAAAACGCTACAAGACCAAATAGACATGACTAATTTAAAATTGCCTTAACTTGATCTTGCAAGGAAAAGAAGTAATAAGAATGTATGACAATAATACAGATGGGAAGGAAGTTTTAAAGAGAGTAGAGGGAGGGTTTGCATCTAGCACAAAAGTATGCGAGGGAGGTTTAATTCTCTTAAAATCGTGCATATCGTAATACTAGGGCTGTGTTTGGTAACGTAAAAAAGCTAGCTTATAGCTTGTTGGACTAGCTTATAAGCTTGTTTTGATAAAATGAGATGTGTTTGGTAAAAAGCTTTTTTCACTAGCTTATAGCGTTTTATAAGAAGCTAATTCAAGTAGTTTTTTAGCTTATAGCTTTTAGCTTTTTATACTTTCTTCCATTTTTAACCTTATTTATTTAAAAAAATAAGTGACCACTAAACCCACGTTATCAAAGTAACTGCCACTTTTTTTTTCTTTTTTCTTTTTCGGTTTGCTTAACATTCATGCACTTTCTTTTTTCCATTTATACATATAGACCCTCTTGCAATCTATTATTTTACATACTATTTATAATTTCAAATAAAACAATATAATTTGCAAAAAAAATTAAAAAGATATATTATATGGAAGTTCTTTTAAAAAAGATATATTATATCAAAGTTAAAAAGTTTAATTACACAAAAATCACAATTTAATTTTAATACCAAATTTACCATTTTAAAGATGAAATTAATTAAAATATTTTATTTCAAAATAAATATATTAAGTAAAATTGTTTATAAACAAAATAAATAAATAAAATAGATATGTACTTTTATGTCTTTTTATATTTATCAGCTACTTCAACAACCAATTTTACCAAACACATTAATTTTAATAAGCGAGCGTTTTCAACTATAAGCTATCAGCTATCACTCATCAGCTATAAGCTAGCTTTTCAGCTTTCAGCTAACTTATCAGCTATCAGCTAGCTTATAGCTTATTTTTACCAAACACACCCTAGCTTTTTTTTTGGTGAACTTAAAAACAAATGGTAACTAGTTCTAGCTAGTACCAGGAAAGATCCAAAAGAATAATTCTCCCTCAAACCCACATGCTTATATATGTACACTTATGCTCTAATTAAATATGACCAAGTCAATTAATCGTTCTATCGGAAATGCAAGCTACTAATTCCTTCATTTTAGGTTCCACTAAGTAGGAGAGGAAAACATGCATTAGATTTCATGACTCATTCAAAAGATAAAAATGATTAGTATAATAAATATAATTAGATAATTGAAATACTATTCACGCGAGGGAGCAGTTAATCAACAATTTAGACTTCTCCTTGTCAAAAAAAAAAAAAAAACAATTTAGACTTCTTCTAAGGCATTAAAAGAAATTGAATAAACCAAATCAATGAATGGGTACACATATGAAATGAAGTGGCTAGTGAGGGAATCAAAATTCACGTACGTGTGTAATGGAGTGAGGGGAATCCATCATGGTAATTGACAAGTTTGACTTGGGGACCCTCACATTCCAAACTATTTCATATATATTTAAACTAAATTTAAATTCTAAAACTACTAAATTAATTAAATAACAATAGATTAGATAATTAAAATGAATCATAAAAAGATCAAAATAAATCAATAAATAGTATTAAATGATAAATCATGTAAGGAATAATTATCCTATTATTTTCACACCAAATTGGATAAGTAATAACAAGATAGAACTTCTAATTAATCGATTAAAAATATAGGGTCTTACAATACTTACCCCTTTAAAATAGTTTCGTTCTCGAAACTAAAGACTCTCGAAAATATTAAGATAGAGTTCTCTCGTTAAAATAAAATTATAGGATAATTGAATCATTTTATAAGATGTGAAAATAAATACTCTAACACATAAATAGAATAAAATAACTACGATTAAAATCAAATTTGGGAAGCTTACACTAGAGGGGTGAATAACTAGAGAGGATTCGAAGAATTCTAACCGCAGCTAACGTTCTGCAATCAAAATAAGTAAACTTTGCTCTGTTGCAAACAAATTAAATTGAAAAACTCTAAACCCTTTATCTCTTTTATTTTTATTGTTCCCAAATAAGACGCGAATTGTTTGGTTGAAACGCAATCTATGTGGATACGATACTCTACTTATCACTTTATTACTTGATAAACGATTTGGTTCACTTGCCAAAATTCGACCATCAGAGAGTATGTAAGATGAACTTCTTGGATTCAATAGATGATGAAACCTTTAGGACCATTAAGAATTTAGGAACCCTAATTTAAGTCATTGTTTCAATTACCTCTGAGAGACTAAGAACCCCACCTTTGTGCGTGAAGGTGCATCTCCCTGTAAGATTGACGACCCTAAGCATTAACTCGCGTAGAAATTTTTGTATAACGTTGCAACTCGACAGCTGGAGGGGAATAAACCTAGACCTCTGAGAGAGTAAGGCCCCACAAGTACAAATCCGTGTGATTAGTAGGTGCAACTCAAAAACTGGTAGGAAATAAGACCTCACGAACTCATCACTTAAACATAAGTCGTAAAACCAATATCTGAATAATATTTGATCATTATTTAATTTCAACAAATGAATAGAGGGGAT
Source organism: Medicago sativa (assembly GCF_051527215.1). Lineage (NCBI taxonomy): Eukaryota > Viridiplantae > Streptophyta > Magnoliopsida > Fabales > Fabaceae > Medicago > Medicago sativa. Next base: position 54,682,736 of record NC_140749.1, read on the forward strand.
TCGAAGAATCCTAACCGTCACTAACATTCTGCAATCAAAACAGGTTACTCCTAAACTCTTGCTCTGTGCAAACAGACTAAATTGCAAAAACCTCCTTTATCTTTTATTTTATTTACTATTTTTTGTTCCCAAATAAGTAACGTGAATTTCTTAGTTGGAACAACAATCCCTATGAATACGATATTCTACTTACACTTCATTAGTTGGTTAACCATTCAGTACACTTATCTAACTCCGACCATCAAATTTTTGCCACCTTTGCCGAGAATTGTTGATATTTTTGACAAGACAATTTAAATTACTTATTCATATTTTTTATTTCTATTTTTTTCTTTTATTTTTATTTATTTCAAAAGTACCAACAAAAACAAAAACGTTTTGTTTCTTGTTAGTTATTATTAGGAGTCTAGTTTAGTTATTATTAGGTAGTTTTTATTTTCTTTTATTTGTTATTAACTGTAGGATTTTTTCTTTTTAGAGTAGTTTAATTTTTTTTTCCTTCTTCTTTTCGGTTTTATTCTTTTCTTTTTAGACTAACATTTTATTTTATTTTATTTTTAGGAACTAACCTCTTTATTTTTCTTTTTCTTTTTAGTTTAGGAGTAGTAAATTTTTTTCTTAAGCAATAATTAAAAGTAGTATTCATTTTTAAGGAGTCGTAGTAATAATAATAACAATTGTTATAATAACAAGATCTCTACCCGGGCAACGCCCGGACAATATTTGTAGAGTTATTTCTAATAGTAGATATACTTTAAATACAAAGTTTTTTAATATATTGGTACGAATGTCTATGATATTAATTGTGAATTTAATTTAAAAAGTGTGTGATGAACGGATATGTTTTTTTTTTGGGTATTATTTTTGGTAACTATAATTTTTTGAGAGAATTGTTGGTAATTTATATAAGTGAATTAGATGATATAAGATGGAGAAAGAAAAGAAGAACCATAGATTAATAGATTTTATAGGATTGTGGTTATGTTTTTTTGACAAAAGTACTATGGTTATGTTAGGCTAAAATAAAATATCAAAATATCAAAATATATGATTCTTCTGCTGTTTGTGTAATTTACCACGGTTTAGGTTTTTTTTAGAGGAATACGGTTTACGGTTTGCTATATATAGCCGAGTTTGCATGGAAATTAGGGTAGCCGAGTTTGCATGGAAATTAGGATATTCTATTTGTAAACGTATTAAATAAGTGTACAACAACTTGTCAAAAAAAAAATGTCTACAGAAACAATAGATATATACAAACGATGACACGACAAGATAGAAAAGAAAAGCTCATCAGTGAGGAGAAATATTAGGGATTGCTGCATTTTAGAGGGAATTTGTTAGGTTAAATTGGTGCGCGAAATTTGTTAGGTTAAATTGTTGATAACCTAATGCAGCATTTTAGAGGGAAATTATCAGGTTAAGGATTACCAAATAAGGATTACCATCGTAGGTTCGAGTCTAGGATTAAAATTATGTAGTTGCAGACCTAATAAAATTAACAAATAAGGATTACCATCGTAGGTTCGAGTCTAGGTTTAAAATTATGTAGTTTTTTCTTCGGTAGTAGCCTTAATTTCTCGGATTAGTTTGCATTTGGATTATGATTAGCATTAAGCTGTAATAATTAATAACATTAGTAAGTAGTCGTAGCAGTCACTTTAGATAGTCATCGTTGCATTTAGTTGTAGTAAAATTAAGTTATAATAACTAATCAACATAAGAACCTAGAATAAGAATAACAATTGAATAATTAAGAGTAACAGGATTAAAAGTAACCAAAACAGCACGTTAAAATTATTATGAATGGCAAACACGGGTCCTTTTATCATAACCTTACGAACTAAATCAAAATAGTTCACCGGCAGCGGAAGACGCATGGCGGAGGTGGATCCAGCACCGTATCTGCCCGATGAATTGATCACCAAAATCTTATTAAGGTTACCAGTTAAGTCTCTTATTCGTTTCAAATCCGTTTGTAAGTCATGGTTTTCTCTTATCTCTGATAATCACTTTGCAAATTCACATTTTCAACTTACCTCTTCAACACACACTCGTAGAATTCTCTTCCTGACAACAACTCCTGAGTTTCGATCTATACCTGTAGATTCATTGTTCACTGCTGATTCTGCTCCTGTTCTACTGAACCCTAATTTTCGTCTTCCTAAATATTATTTTGATCTTAAAGTTAGAGGTTCATGTAGAGGGTTTATATTGGTGGAGTCTTTTTCAATCATGTACGTATGGAATCCATCCACCGGAGTTCATAGACAAATACCTTCGCCTCCTCCCAATTATTTACCTTCAAATTTCTATGTTTTTGGGTATGACGAGTCAAGAGATGATTACTTGGTAGTTGTAGTATACTATGATTTTATTCCAAACTCACTTGATGTGCTATCTCGCATTGGGATTTTTTCAATGAGAGCTAATGTGTGGAACGAAATTGTGAGTCCCACACATTTACCTTTTTATAGTGAGCTTTCTCCTTTTGCTTATCCTGTGGTAGAGTCCGTCTTCAGTGGGGCTATTCACTGGTTGGCTATTCGTCACGATACGCGTGAGTATGTTATTGTTTCCTTTCATTTAATGGAAAGGATACTTCTAGAAATTCCTCTCCCAGATGATGATGATATTGAATATGGTTCGACAGATTGTAGTTTATGGGTATTTAGAGGATTTCTCAGTCTATGGGTTATGATGGACGAGGATAAAGTTGATATATGGGTGATGAAAGAATACAAAGTGAAGTCATCTTGGACTAAAACTCTTGTTCTTGATTTGCATACCATTTCTTACATTTCCCTTGTATGTTGTACAAAAAGTGGTGATATTGTTGGAACAGATGGATGTACTGGATTGGTGAGATATGATGACGAAGGGGAGTTCCTAGAGCATAACGATTATTGTAAAGATTCAGAAAATGGATTCGGATTGGTTGTGTATACAGAGTCTCTGCTTTCGTTGCCCAGTGACACTGAGCAAGCTTAAAAAGATGGCACAAACAAGAAGAACGAGGTAATTATATTTTCTCTTTCACCGTTTTCTGGATATTTATAAGATATTGTATTATGAACTATTGGGTAGCTGCATTTGTGACATGAGCCAGTATGTCACATGAGTTGATCCAATATGTCATGAAATGTTTATTGCTTCTTAACTATCTGTAATATGTATATTGGAAATATTGGCAGCTTTGTTTCTGTGATTTTGTTCTAATGTATGTTGTGTTCACTACTTAAAATTATTTTACATGGTAAATGGTAAATTAGTCTGCTGAGTCTATGCATGTCGATCAAGATCACAATTATGCGACTTTGAATCGAAATTTTATTAAAAAATTGAGCATAGTCACATGTGTATTGGAATCAAATAGATGGTTTTGTTCTCTAATTTCAGTAGACTCTAATATCTTTGGTAGTTGTAAGTTCTCTGTTTTAAGCCAGGAAAAAAGATTAATTTCAAATAAATGATCTGCACATGACCATTTAAATGAATTTTTTAATATTTTAGATCATAAGAAACATCAAAACTAAATCATCTCATGAACCTAAATAGTGCTAAAATTAGAGTTTTCAACTATATGCTGTTTGCATGATGATAAGCTGCATATGAGAGTGTTAATTGTTAAATTGTTAGCCATAAGCATAAGGCAAAGAAAGAAGATTTTAATTTGAATCTGTTTGATTAAATTTGTGGTATATCTTCTTTTGAAGTGGAAATTTCTTTGGCCTCCCAATGACTAGTATATTGTTTTTGCCATTGTTGGATTAAGAAGCAGTTTATCTTCCCTTCATGTTCAAATCCAACTGGTTCAAATTTTGTGTACCTGATTTCGTTGAAATTCTATTTTACAAAGCATACATTTACTTGACCTGCTTTTATTAGGTATATTAAATGAGATCATGAAAGGAAAGCAAAAATTTGCTATTCATTTTCCATTCTAATCACTCAAATAAAGAAACTTTAAAGTGCATTGAAGCCTTTTTTTTCTTATTATGTGTCATTGACAAAGCTAACAAATATTGCATTAGCATGCCTTTTTTTGTTCTTTACATGGTGGTTAAGTATGAAAAAGACACGGGAAACTATGTCATATTTTACAGATGAAAATGCTTCAAAGAAAAGAACACATAGTTATAACTATTTGATTGACTAAGTTGTACAATGATATCAAAGTATTGTGTGTGCCGGGGATGTGAAATTTTAACAGGCAACTGATGAGGCTGTTGCTTATGGTGCAGCAGTCCAGGCTGCAGTGTTGTGTAAAGGTAATATGTTTTGTCCGAACTTGGTGATATTAGATGTTACACCACTTTCACTTATCATTAGAAGGAGATCTCATGGGTGTTGTGGTTCCTAAGAATGCTACCATTCCTACAAAGAAGAAAAAAGTGTACAAAAAAAAGTACGGACAACCAATCCTCTGTCGAGATTATGGTTTGTGAGGGTGAGAGGAAAAGGGCTAGTGATAACAATTTGTTGGGTTTGTTTTATCTTGATTGCAACCCTTCTAATCCTCAAGGCCATTCTTTGAATGTATATTTTGACATAGATGCTGATGGTATCTTAATTGTATATGCTGAGGAAGAATGTACTGGAAATAAGAAAGAGATTACCATAACCAATAATACAAGGATATTGTCAACTGAGCAGATTATGCTAATGATTCGAGAAGCGAAGAAATACAAGGCTGGAGATGAAGAGTTCCAGAAGAAAGGTAATGCAGTGAATGCTTTGGATGATTATGTTTACAAGATAAACAAGGCTTTGAAGGATATTGATAGAAGGGTCAAGCTTCGTCCTGAAGAATAAATGAAGATCAATTGGAAAATTTCAAAGGGCAAAAAGTATACTTGATGCAAGCCAAAAGTAGGAGACAACGGTGTTTGTGAATTGTTTGAATGGTAAAGCCCATTCTCCGGATCGACTAACTAGTTATTATTTTTTGTTTTGTGTGAAATTTGCAAAAATTATAAACATATTATCTAATATAGTTTAATGTTAGTTTACTTTCTGTTATTGAACCGATCCTTATTATGTTACAAGCAAGATTTGGGGTGTATTCATCTTACTATTCATAGTTCATTTGTTTAGTTTACAGGTTTATTTGACTAGTTTAGGAATCAATACATATATTGGGGACTTTTGTTACCTCCCGGTACTGGAATTAGAATGAAAGTAATATAGAACAAAGAATGCAAAACTCTTATTGTCAATGTCTGTAGATTATCTCATTCACACTAAAAATGATGAATGATGAATACCATTAAAAGTTCAATGAAAATCGAGTTTGACAAAATTTAGGGAAAAATGATGAGTAGTCTCCGTTACATTAGAGACAGAATACATAAAAATTTAAAGATTAACCATTAACCGATCAACAAAAACTTATCACATAGCACTGTCAGTACGATGAGATTAGCTTCAAATACAACTCTAAGGGTGTGTTTGGAATGAGGGTTTAGGAGGGGAGGGGAGGGCTCACATTTATTTTTTGAAGTAATATATGATCATTTATCATGTTGTTAATTCAATTTTGTAAAAATCATTTTATAATTAAAAAAAAAAAAGTCTTCCCCTCCTACACCCTCCATCCAAACACACCCTAAAACTAGCATCAAAGGGTCGTCAAAGGTTGAACTTTCTTGCCATAAAATGTAACTCTATCTTTTAGTTGTGAAACAAGCATACTTATCACAAGTTGAATTGTCTTGCCATAAAGTGGTTTTCTTATGTCATTTTTAACGTACCTTTAACTTAAAGGACGTAATACGTAGTGGGACTTCACTACGCTGCAATCTGCATTGCCACTATCAGTGAAGCAGACATCAACACATATTGTTTAGTACCAGTATATACAGAAAAGTTGAACAATTTACTTTCAGTTACACCATGACAATGAGTGTCTTCTACCATGAGGAGCCACCAAACCATTCCATGAGATGCAATTCGAACTTTGGAATTTTAGTGGTAATTTTAAATTGAAATTGACATATTTTAGACTTTTGAAGCATTGTCTTCACAACTTTCAATATAACATGACTATATTTGATTCCTTAACCAATGTCTTTTAAGGCATTGTTTAGCATTTTCCTTAATCGAAGACACGTTCGTATGCCTCATTGTTTCATTTGACACCAAAGCAACTTCAAAATTTTTAGCAAGATCTGTCACTCCCCCAATATTTTTAGCAAGATCCGTCACTGGTAAAAACTTTTCTGTTTTGAAATGATAGATTTTATTATTTTTTGGTAAATTTTTGAAATGATAGATTATTGTATGAAATTTGTATCAATGTAAATATTTTATGAGAAAAATGATATGCACAATGAATTTTGATTTGGTGGAAAAGTTTGACTTCTTTAATGTCGTTTGATGTATTTTATGAGAGAGAAAATGAAAGAGAAATGATAAATAAGATAAGAGATAGAGTTATATTAGAGAGATAAACTTAAAGTCACAATAACTTTCTCATGTCTTAAAACTAAGCTTCTAGCTCAACGTGATTTCTGACCGCTAATTTGAAAAAGTAAACGCCATTCCATACATAGCCTTGATCTGTTTAAATTAGTTTTGCATTAACCTCTAATGATAGTTCAATATTAATAAATTTGTTAAAGGCTTAAAAAAATATAAATCCATTAGAAGCAAAAAGAATAAATTTTCTACCAAACTCACAAGTCAACGTTCGTAAAACAGAAAAATACATAAGCTTAAAAATATGATTATATTCAAATGTTTAAAATATCTATGTTCAAATCCATAATATTAACTATACACAAAGTTATTGATTGAATCTACAATAAACCGGAACTGATACGACAATTTTAATTGAACAACCATCGCAATAACACAGAAAAGAAAACATCGCATGAAGTCGACAAAAAAAAAATAAACAACGCACAAAATCACTAAACTTTTTTTTGGTGGTGACCGGCGTTTGAACCCCGAACCTTACATATTTTATACATTGTCCATAGCAACTGAGATAAGCTCACGAGGATAAAATCACTGAACTGATACCACAGTTTAAATTGAACTGATATATATTACTTGAAGGAAAGGGCACGAAAAACGGAAAAGAGAGGGAATTCTCCATTACGAAACCAATGGTTAAGGGTTTACACAGTCAAAACCTCCCCAGCGATGTATCCCAAATCATCGATCAGCTAGAACGCCACTGCTTGGCTCCTGATGGATCTCTCATCTCTAAACCTCTATACAACGATCTTCAACTCGTATGATTCTTTTTCTATTTCCTTACTTACTTAAAAAATGGGTGATGAAATTGAGTAAAAATTGGAAAATCGGTGTTTCGTTTTTTTCATTAATAATTCAATTTTTTACTGATCCATTTTGTTGAATGCATCAAAAATTGAATAAAATTTAAATGGGTCATGAAATTTGGTGTTTCATTTGCAGGCTAGAGAGGAAATGTGTAGGGAAAGACTTCGTTACCTAGAAGCCATGGTATGTATGTATTGATTAGTTAAGTGCTATGAAGCACGGATATGGACACCAGACACACCCACACCGCTAATAATTTGATAAAATGACATAATTCAGTGTAATTACATGGTGTCGGACACGACATGTGTCCGATACTGAGACACACCTAACCCGAGGAGTGTCCGTGCTTCATAGGACTTAAGTGGAGTGTGAATGCCATTCTTATTTTAGTGATTTATATTTTTGATGTCGTCGATTTGGTTGCAGGCTATTTATTCTGAGGCTATTGCAATGGTAGAAGACTATAATCAAGCCATTTCTGGTGGAATTAGAGATACTGGCGGTCTTTATCCGCAGTTTGTACTAAGGAACTCTCCTCAGGTTTTGAAATATTATTTCTCGAAAGTTAGTTTGATTTTGAAACAAATATGACACCTGTGTGAGAATGTTGTTGGTTTTGGTACTTAATTTGAGTCATGAACATGGATAGAACAGTTACTCTCTTTACCAGTGTATGATATGCATTATTATATCTTAAAGGCATACCTTACATCATAGGTTACATGTAGGAGAGTGAGACTTGAGCTGCATAATAATGAATATAGTGGGTGGATTTTAATTTAGATGTTACGGAATTGCGAAGCAGAAAGATTAATGTAATGGGGGTTTCCTGAAATTAAATTGGCCCGAATCAAGAGACTTCCATTTATAATGAGAAACATGTCCTATAGACTATAGAGTATATACTCCAATTTTCTTAGCAGAGTTGGGGAATTCCATTTCCAGAAAAAATTGTACCTATTGATCCTGTTCAGTTTACTATAGGTGGATAGAATTTTCTGAGGTTATTACCTACCTGAGTGCTCTATTGGGTCTTAAAAGTTAGGTGTTGGTGTAAACATATTGGTTTGTTTCAAATACGTTGGAGTCTAATATGTTGACCTGGTCGTATTCCCTACACTGGAAGGAGTTGGTCTATCCTTGTGCTTACAGAAACTATTCATTGTTATCAGGAGAGGGTTTAACTAAAATAAGGAAAATTTCATGCAGGTGTACGTCACTCAGTATTGCAAAAGATCCGTTTCTTAGGTAGTTTTCCTTAGAGAGAGGACTGTGGATGTATTTCATAGAGAATTACATATATCATATTTCTGTATATTTTGTTGGAATTTGTCCTGTTATCTCTTTTTTATCTACTTGATTCTTGATATTTCGTGCTTTTCATATTTATGCATTGTGCATTATGTGCTTAAATGCAGTTTTGGGTACCGATTGACATTGATTTAAACGAAATGTCTATATCTTGTCAGGTTTATCAGACATTAGAACATCAAATGATTGTTGCTGAAGCGGCTCAACGATTGAGAATGCCTCTTATTTCCAACGATGGAGAAGTTCACAACGATGAAATCGAAAAGCTAAGTGTAGCGTCTCGAAGCTCCCTTGACAGTGCTACCAGTGGCGTGGTCAACTCAAGCATAAACTCTTCTAATTATACCACTCCAAGCAGTTCTGTTAGTGGGGTTAAATATTCTCTGGCTTCTATGGATCCAGCGGAACCTGGAGTTGGTGGTGTTCCCAATCGTTTTCTTGGAATTACACCGGCTTATTTATGGCAAACTCAGCGTCAGCAAACACCTTTATCTGTGGTATAGTTATAATATGTAAATCAGTATATATAGAAGTCAGCTTGTTAGCATATTTTTTCTATGATAGTTTTTCATTTTTTATTTTATTTTCATGTGATTAGATTGGTTATGTTTTTCATTATTGACCCACCAATATTGCTAGGATATGACAGAATATCGTATGTCTATCGCACGTGAGGTAGATGGTCGCTTGAAATTGAAATGTGACAAGTTATCAGATGCCTTTGTATTGGATGACAACAGTAAGTGTGAATTGCATATTTCTGATATAATATGGGGACGTAATGACGAATTGGCAATTTCCTTTGATTTATAATTTGGTTCTACTAGCTGATACCTTGTTTCTTGATTCAGATTCATCTGGATATCAAAGTTCAACTTCGCGGCTTCCAGAAAGGTTTGAGCTTATTCAAGTAGCCTAATTCTTTTAATACTTAGGAAATTTAATTATATTTTTTTTTTTTTTTGGGATAGAAGGTTTAGGAAATTTTTGTTCAATTGTAATTTGTAACTTAAAGAGTTCACTGATAGAAACTGATATCAAAATATAAACTAATAGTAATTGTACAATATAATCCCAAGAAATTCGAGAGTCTTGGTTCTCTCCCCTCCAAGAATTCGAGAGCTTGGTCTCTCCCTACCTATCCTTTATCCCAATCTCTGAATGCCTTTCTTTTCCTCTGCATCTTATTTATAATACTAAGTCCTATAGCTGTTACATAGAAGTCTAGTAGACAGCAATTACTGCAGACAAGTAACAGTTACTTATTTATAATATTATTAAATAAACCACTAGTATCTATAACTTCTGCCCTTAGGAGTCCTATTACTAACAATACTCCCCCCCTAAAGACTCACCTTGTCCTCAAGGTGAAGGATAACATAACTGTCCACCAGGGTCCCATAACTTGAAGTAGAGTGACAGAGCAAGGTGTGAAACATGATAATTAATGCATGCATCAGACACTCTCTTTTGGGGAGGAATTTTCGGCAGCAATAGGCATAGTGCCAGTTCGATCAAACCAGAGGATAATCCACTCTTCACCACAAACACATCTGGATCTGGCGGCTTTGGCAACGGTGGAGGTAGGCCGCCAAACTCGAGTGAAACCCATCCCTCTCCGATAATTTTTCTAGGCAATTTCGCCCTCGATTCGAACACACTACTCATACCATGTTCATAAAAGAGTCTGTCGATACCAAGAAATTTGCACAGATCTGTTTTGGTCTCTTGTTGCTTTTCCACAATGATGACATTCATGGAGGAATTTTCTGCATCCATTTCTTCTGCATTCTCTTCCTTTTCCTCTTCTGCTGTCTGAATGAGTTCAGAATTTCCTTGATCAGTTTCTTCTGATTGAAGGCTGAATGTGTGAGGCGTCGACGACTCCCATTCCAATCCAGATTCCTCTTCTTCATCCGATATAGGTAGAAGGTCTCTATACTCTGGCTTAAAATGCCAAATGAATGCAACGTGAAACGCTCGCCAACTCGCATGTGGATGGCATCGACTCCACCACTGCCACCATACGAGAGCACGGTTTCGCAAGGCTTTCACCGCCTCCAGCAACTTCTCACCCTCCTGTGTTCCCACGACATCAAAATGTTTCTCAATACAAATCAACCACCAATAAGCGTCACCGCTGCCGTCAAATTGTGGCATGTCCATTTCCCCCCTACTGTGAATTTCTTTCCCTGGATCAGAACTGCTCTGATACCAGTGATAGAAACTGATATCAAAATATAAACTAATAGTAATTGTACAATATAATCCCAAGAAATTCGAGAGTCTTGGTTCTCTCCCCTCCAAGAATTCGAGAGCTTGGTCTCTCCCTACCTATCCTTTATCCCAATCTCTGAATGCCTTTCTTTTCCTCTGCATCTTATTTATAATACTAAGTCCTATAGCTGTTACATAGAAGTCTAGTAGACAGCAATTACTGCAGACAAGTAACAGTTACTTATTTATAATATTATTAAATAAACCACTAGTATCTATAACTTCTGCCCTTAGGAGTCCTATTACTTCTATTTTTTAATTGGATGGAAGAGTAAAGTATGCAGCGTAGGGCTTCTACATAACAAATATATATTTAAAGATTAACAGGCTACTCCCTGGTTTCAATCATTTGACTTGAAGAGTTGAGACATGTTATTCTCTGTATAGATATCCAACTCTAATTTAATGACTGACAAAATGATGTCTATATGATTTGATGATGTCATATTTTTAGTCATACGATTTCAGATTAGTGTGTATTGATGAAAATGAGCAATTCAACTGATGTGACTAATATACTCAACACTTCCTCTAATTTTTGTGTTTAAGTCATACGGATCGATATTTATTAAATGTTTTGTTTCTTTATGTCCACAAGACGGGCGTATTTTTAAAATCTCCTTTAAGTTTGGATTCTAAGTAAGGACCTGACTTACATACGCCATTGCTTATGTCTTATGCTTCTTTAATAAAGTAGCAGAGCACTAATGTGTAAAGCGCATGCTTTGGTAATTGTACGTCACACAAGAAATATATCTGCATACTGAAGTTTCTTCTCTTATATTTATTAATTTGCCAGGGTGAAGTTGTTAATTGAGGAGATCGAAAGAGAAGAAGCAGCCCTGAGGGATGACCTTTATTCCGCTGATAAAAAATTCGCTGAATATTATAATGTAAGTGCATATGAATTTGGTACAAGAACCATCTCTCTTGCTACCACAAACATTTCCTAAAATCGAAACACTGAATCTATATGGGTGTGCATGTGTGTGTGTGTGTGTGTGTGAGAGAGAGAGAGAGAGAGAGAGAGAGAGAGAGAGATTGCGTGTGTGATTTGTTATGCATATACATCATATTTCTTTTTCGGTCTCTATATTATATGGTGTTTAATGTAGATAGTTAATGTCAATACTCTTAATCAGGTATTGGAGCAAATACTTGGGGTGCTCATTAAACTTGTCAAAGATTTGAAGTTGGATCACCAACATAAATATGTGAGAATTTACTATTCACTAAACTTCACTATTTTGATAGCTAAGGACACATCTTGACTTGACTTCCCAATGTATTTGTAGGATGAGTTGCAGAAAACATGGCTATGTAAAAGATGTGATACCATGAATTTGAAATTGAGGTTTGTTATCGGTTACCTTAAATTTTTCATCATTCTTCTACATTAAAATATCGTTATCTTTTCAAACTTCAAAATAGTGAGGGCTCATAACACAACCCAGGAGGGATTCTTTTGGTAGGTAGACAATTTTGTTTATATTTTTTCACAGCGTGTTTAAAATTCCAAAATGGGCATGTTTACTTAAATTAATATAACAGAAAGGAAAAGTGATTTTGGTTCTAAAATTTATGCTGTATGTTAGTTTGGATTTTATACATGCACACATTGGTATATTTTAATAGATTTTGTGAAGATTTCATGTATAATGGAAGACCAGCTTGAGACACTAAATACCTAATTATGCTCTTAAACCAATATGTCCCCATTGTTACAGCCTAGTGGTTTGGCCGTGAGGACATTTTATGTGGAATCCTGCGTTCGAACCCGGGTCACCACATTTCTTCCTATCCTTTGTGTTTATTTGAGTATTTGTTGGCCACCAGGTCAATGGCAAAATAAAAACGTGTTTTTATAATTTTTGCTTATTTAAACAGTAACTTGGTTCGAGTTTTTTTTGTCACTTTGGTCAAACTGCATATTTTTAAATAATATGGATAGTGGAAAAAAAATTTGACCAAAAGAAACTCATTATTTTATTCATCACAATAGTAGTAATACAAGATGGAATCATATCAAACACTTGGTGAGGAGCATACAACTTTGACGCCCTTGCTAAGCTATAAGCGACAAAATTTGCTTGCCTCCTGACAAAACTTATCTTAAAGTTTGGATTTTATTGTAACATAACACTACATGTAGCCATAATGTTGCCAAATTCAGAATGGTTATCAATAATGCTGTCTACCACTAGCTTACAATCTAGCTCAATATGCACTTTTGATAAACCCAATTGACCAAGCCATGAAATAGCATCCCTTAAGCCCAATGCCTCTGCCTCTAAAGGAGGAACACTCTCATACCACTTGGTTAAAGCTTTAATAAAATAGCCTCGATAGTTCCGTAGACACATACCAACACCAAAGCAGCCTTGGTCACTTAACAGCGCTGCATCGATATTGCATGATAAATCTGGTGGCTGCCAACACTGTACATGATAAATCTGTTGTTCTGTTTGCTGTTCTTCCTTTGATTGTGTTGACTGCAATTGCAGCAGCCGCTCACGCGAGCTGTATAACAGTCGTCTCTTCCTTCATTGAAACTAACAAGAATTGGATTGAGCTGTGTGGTAAATAGCATGGGTTGAGTATGAAACTTAAATGCATAATTATTGAAATTAATTCTTCCTAAATTAAGATGACATGTTTACTAAATTAACTGAGTTCTTTTTTGTGAGTGCCACATGAAACTTGTTTATGTATGATAGGAACCAAAGAAGGATACTCTAATTGAACACCACAATAACACTGCAAAGAATGAAGATGAAACAGATGGTAATTAAGGAAAATAGTAGAAGAGAGAATTTCTCTAACTACTCCCAAAGCAAAGCTCCGACCTAACTCAAAGAGGAATCCTACTTTGGCCCTAAACAGAAAACTTATTCCATCCTATTCTAAAACTCCTAAGAATTCCCCTTTATATACAAATGAAGAGAACATTCTAGTATTTAACCATAATGGGCCTCTTACTATTTAATCCTAATCCTAATGGACCACTTACTAATAATCTACTTAAACCTAATTAACTACCTACTAATTACTTAAAACACCCTCTTATACTGGGCCCTAACAATGTACCTCCTACTTTGATGCTAAGCGGAAAGCATAGTTTGTGTAACTATGGCGAAAATGGTAGTCAGATCATTAGTCCGAATATTTTCTGGTTTACTTCTTACATAATTGTGTAACTTATGTACATCAATTATATTATCGTCAATTTCCCACTTTGTTAGTTTTGCCAGGTACTGTTATCTAATAATATTGATATCTGCAATTGCATGTCAGGGCTTTAGAACATCAGCTCCTCCACGGAACTTACACTAACGAGTCTATACCTGCGCTTCATAAGATTAGGTATGAAATGTCTGCAACTCTGTATACAGTTCCTGATTTAATTTAATCACCCGTTTCCTTTTAATTTTAGGAGGTATCTCATCGAGGCTACTGAAGACGCTTCCATTGTATATAATAAAGCGGTATGTTTCCATGTTTCCATGTGCATGTTTTTGCATTTGAATGACTTAAGACGTGAATTAGGCTCTTCACAGGATGAAAATGTGACTAGTGAGAGTTGTTGCATTAGCTCAGAACTTGTCATCCCTGTATAGAGAATCTTGTCATTCGTTATCTATTGATGTCTTTTTAGTAAAGTCCTTTTCATTTATAGATTTTCCACCTTGATAAATATGAATAATGCATTGTTTATTTATTTCTGATATGATGGAGTTGAGAGTATTTTGATGGATATCGCAACAACATAAGAGATTTGGGAATCAAAATGAGTGAATCATCAACTTAGTCATTGAAAATTTAAAATTATAGAACACTGTCAATTTAGTACCTAAAATTATTAATATTTCAAAATATTCACTAAATTGAATTTCTTCGATCATATTAGTTCTTTTGGATTAGTAAATTTAGTCCTTGATTGAGAATTTTCAAATTCATAGATCATTTTGAAATTTTGTTAACTTCAAGGACCAAGTTCACAATGGCAATATCTGAGACATAATCTAATTTTTTGCTCTAGCATTGAAATAATTTTTAGAATATGGTTTTGGTAGTAGTTACATACCAACAATGTACTACTAATTTATGGTTGATATCATTACAATTGTATTTTACTCCATTATGTTGATAATTCATCATGTGTGTGCACCAGGCTACTCGTTTGCGTGAGTACCAGGGTGTCGATCCTCACTTTGACGACATTGCAAGACAGTACCAAGACATTGTAAAGGTGACAATAATTTATCAAATATGCACTTCATTCGCACCAAATGTTATAGATAATGTCAATCATCTTTGTCTTGAAACTTTATTTGAGATGACAAAATTGATGAAATAAGAAAATCAAGGATATAGTAATGGGCCAACTTAAGTTGAAACTATTTGAATTTAGTGAAGAAAAAAAATACCATATTTTATTATCATTTCAATATCCTATAGAAATCATCATTTTGTTTAATGAAATTCTCACGTTGATGAAATTATGCAGAAATTGGAGGAATTGCAACATACAATCAAGGAAGTTGAATACGATCTAAAACGTATGTGAGATAGTGCTTCAACGTAGAAGTTTTATTGTGTTTATATAACCCGGTTTGGTTCTCTATATGTGAATGGTGTGAAAGGCATGGCCCCCTCTGTATTTGTTTTGTTACTTATGATAGATATATGAAACATCATTCCGTTGCGGTGCATTCAAAGAGTTTTTTTTTTTAATTTGGCTAAAACTGTTCCCATTCGTTGATCTCTTACTGATCCATTCTTGTGTAGCCAAGGCGGAGAAGAAAACTCTTCTATGATTTCCTTTTTCCAATTCCCGTATACCATCTTCAACACAAAACACTTAGAAAAATTCACTTAAGTGCTTTGTATTGAATCAGTGATTATGTTTCATGTTAAATGCTTTCGGATGAGAAATGAGAGGAATAGAGTATTTTATGGTTTTATTGAGTGAAAATGTTTTATGATGAAAAGGAGGGAAATCATGGAGAGGGTAATGGACGGGACGGGCAAAGTTCGGTTCAGAACCAAAACTGTATTCGAACTGAACTGAGCTATAAGGAATCAATTCGAATTGAACTGAACCGGTCTTAAAACTGGTGAATTGTTTTGTTTAAAAAAAAAAAAACTGAACTGTTCCCACATAAAGTAAACATCTGAAAAATAAGAACCAAACAACAAGAAATCATAAACTGAGGGAAGTTCTTTATGTAACAGTATTCAAACCAAATTATGCATTATCGAAGCAGTGGATTTCAATCAGTTATGAACTAATAAAACAACTTAATAGTGGATTAAAACAGCTTAACAGTGGATGAATGATTGAAGTCTGTCGGTAACAATAAAATGGTGAGTGAATGATTTTACTGTTAATTTTAAGCTTAATAGTGTGGATGAATGATTGAAGCAATTTGTTGAAGAAAGCATGAATGATTGAAATCCACAGTTTTGGTTTTTTATTATTAGTTCATAATAGACTTCTATGAAATTATGCATTATAGAAGCAGTGGATTTCAATCTCTTCCGTTACGGAGCTTGAAGCGGTTATCGAATTTGTTACCGTTAATTTTAAGCTTAATAGTGGATGAATGATTAGAGCAATTTGGTGAAGAAAGTATGAATGATTGAATTCCACTGTTTTGGTTTTTTTATCACGAAGGTTCATTTCAGTTAATAACTGCTCCTTTAAGCATGGATCAGTTCATAACTTTTACATAGCAGTTCAATAGTAGTTCGGTTCAGTTTTTGGTTTTTTTGCCCACCTTTAGTAATGGTTGAAAATTAATCCAAGGAGAAAAGTTTCCTGCTCTTACACTACTCTGTAAAAAAAAACAAATATGTTTCCCCAAAGGTGCATTTTGCTTCAACGATAAGTTTTCAAGCAGGTCAATTTTTAATAGTAGACAAGTTTAGGAAACTACACCACCGTCATTCTTTTCCTCTCATTTTTATGGAAAATGATATAGAGCACGACAACATTTTTCGTGCATGTTGCACGACAAGATTATTCTCTCTTTTATTTGATGAGAAATCACAAAATATCTCTTGTGAGTTGTTATAGTGTTATGTACTGTAGATTAATCCTATCCTATTAATTAATATATTTAAATAAACTCTCATGGTTTGTACTAGGGGTGTGCAAATGGGTTATCCAAACTGATCCAAACCAGATTTATGGATACAGTTTGGATCAAAAATCTACTTTCACAAAACAAATTGGATTTTTCTAAAACTGGTTTGATACAGTTCAATCCGGTTCAGTACTGGTTCATGATACCTGAACCGGATTTTGTCCTAAACCGGTTTTATCATAATCTACTCAGCAAACACGTTTTTCAAATCTCAAATCAAATCCAACGATCACAATTCCGCCACATGTTCGGTTTTATCATATCGTACGAGAATTTGATATTGTAATTATCACGTGTGCTCTTATCCTTTTGTTTTGGAGAACTGTATATTTCGTTTCTTTCACCATTCATTTTCATCAATGTTGTTCGTTTTCATTTTCATTCTCTTCTTTCAATTTCAATTTTGTTCTTCTGAATTTATCATCAATGTCGTTTAAGAAAACACTTGCACAACGGTTATTTAATATAACCAAAATCTCACGAATTGTCGTATTTCATCTTCCTCTGTCAGTGTTTCAAAATCCGAATCTGATATTTCTCCAGAACCAGGCGATAATGGAGCATTCAAGAGATTCATTCACAAACGAACCGGTTTTGAACCGAAACAACAAACCGGGTTCAAATCAGAGCTTCATCAACCAAACCTGATGGAGAAGCTGAAAACAATGGATAATGGTCGGAATCGTATTCGGTTTGATGGATTGATCATCAAAACGCCGGCAGAGAAACCGGTGATGCCGAAGGAGGACGATGTTAGCGTCGGTGATGTGAAGAAATTGTTGAAGGTGGCGCAATTAGAGATGGTGAAATTGTATTCAGATTTTCAGGGTTTGGGGAGGTAAATGGGTACCCGACCCGTTTTAATGGATAACCGACCCGTTTTAATCTGGTTTAAAATGATCCAGTTTTAACCGATCCGTTTTAATTTGGGCTTTTCTAGTTTGGTTCACCATATTTTCAGTTTAGGTCAGCTGATCCAGTTTCTATGCACACCCCTAGTTTGTACTTTATTCCACCGAAGAAAATACTGCTTTGGAGTGTAGTGGTGTTGATGACCATAGTGACCATAGCAACAAAGAATATTGATGCTTATTTTTTGTTTTTAGTATTTACTTTATTGTTTTACTATTAATACATATAAACTAGCATCAATATTCAAGGCTATTCATTGAGCAAATTGGCTGTAGCAGCGTGTCGTGCAATTTCGTTGGAAAGGGAGTCGTACCATATAGCACAGCTCCATTTTTATTTACAAGTTCATAATATTGAAAGAATTGAAGAGCAAATCAATGCTATATTTGAAGGACATATAAAACCCTTTTGAAAAAGATAAAATTTTTGAACAAGATTCTTGACATTTGGAGGATCGGAAAATAATTCAAAGAAATTCAAATTTCTTCTTCATACAACACAGTAAAGAGTTGAGATAAAGAGAAAAGAACGCTCGAGTTTATACTGGTTCGGTTATACCGTCCTCGGAAACAACCAACATCCACTCCTGTTGCAATGAGCAATGAAGTTTCTTCCATTATTGCACATCAAATATTTGTTGCCATGATTACAAGCAAGAATTCCTTCAACTATGAATCTTAAGTCTTAACACCTTTAAAAAAAATGAATCTTAACACCTAGAACTTCAAAACCTTCAATATCTTGCCAATTAGAGATAATTCTTGTACCCAACCTTGTTGGTCTTGCACGAACATTGATTCTTTGACCAACCAACACCCTTGATTCTCCATAATCCTAATAAAGCTTCAACCAAGCATGAAAACTATTGAAGCAGAAAAAACACTAAATCCCTTAGAGGTGAAAGAGAAAATCTTTCCATGAAGTACATAATTAGAACCCGTAGTTTACAACTTGAAAAAACCCAAATAACTTACAAAGAAATTCACCCAATCAATGTTTCTTATCTCATGAAGAAATTTAAGAGTTTTCTAAGATGCTGAGAGAAGAAAATTTTGAGAGAAGTGAATGATTCATGTTTTTAAAAAATGGGAGTGTCACGATTAATGTAGCAAAAAGATAAATAAAGTCTAGTTTGCAGAGACGTTGCTACATGCAAAGGTCACATTGATTCTCCACTTATTCATCTTAGGGAGTGAACTATGAAGTACAAACAGAGACACTAGATACGTACACATCAACACCTATAAAATTTTGAGAAAATAACATAATTCAATGTAATCCTAAGTGTCATGTCGAACTTCGAAATACACATTCAATCAGGAGCGTCAGTGCAACAAAGGGAGTGGATTTACATGTAATTTGAATGGACAAAACATATGTGCATTTCCTTATTTATTTATTTATTTATTTATTTATTTTTGTATGGTTTTAACTAAAAATACACTTTTGGTGGATATAACAAACTTTGAAAAAATTGTGAATTTGAGAAAATGTTGTTTAGTTAGAAACAATATGAAAAACACATATGGAAGCAAATATTACTATAATATAATGAGATGGCGATGGACGATTTACGCGAGAAGATGTTGAGTATTTATTGGACGATGATCTAAAACTATTTCACATCCATTAAACTCTCTAATAATAATTAATAATAATAGTAATAATTAGACATGGCAACAAAACCCGCCCCCATCAGACCCGGCCGCCCCGCCCCAAATTTAACAGGGAAAAGCCGATTTAATTGGGTGCGGGTGCAGGTGTGAGGGAAATTTGAATTTTTAGTACGGGGCCAGGGACGGGGGATGCTTACACCCCCCCCCCCCCCCCCCCCCCCCGCCCTGCACCCGCTTTTTGAAATTTACTTTATTAAATTTTATAATTTTATTTCCATAAACACCAACCTATTTTAATATATTATTACTCTTTATAAACATATTTATTATAATTATTTTGTCGGGCCAGGACCATCTACTAATTCTAATGATTGGAAAAATTGGGTGTTAGTTCATGGTGATGTCAAGGGGGTGGAGGAAGATATTGCCGATGTGGGTGAGATCCTTGGCATTAAGTGTAAAAATAGTTTTCAGGTGTTATCTCGTGGGAGGGCTGAAGGAGGGACGGTAGTGAAAGGGGTTGTGAGGAAGGGTGGAAAAAAATAGAGAGTGAGGGAGTAGGGTGTGGGAAGGAGGGGGTGGGGGTTTGTGATGAAGATTGTTTCTTTTAATATTCGTGGTTTGGGGATGGTGGAAAAGAGGAGGGAGATTAGGAGGTTGATTTTAGAGAAGTGTCCGGATGTTTTTTGTATCCAAGAAACAAAATTAGAGGTGGTGGATGTTGTTTTGTGTCGGTCTTTGTGGGGGTCGGAAGATGTAGCTTATTCTTTTAAACCGTCAGTTGGTGCATCAGGGGGTATTCTTACGATGTGGAATCCTAGTGTGGTGGATATTTGTTTGACGATGAATTTATCTCATTCTTTGATAGTTATAGGAAAGTTTCTTATTAATAATGTTGACTTCGGCTTGGCCAATATTTATGCCCCGTGTGATAATAGAGGTCGTCAGGAATTGTGGCAAGTGATTGGAGGTGTTCTTCAGAGGCATAATTCTATTGCTTGGTGTGTCCTTGGTGATTTTAATGCAGTTCGGTCTAACGAAGAGCGAAGAAGTCGATCTATGTCTAATAATTATGATGATGTTGCTCCTTTTAATCATTTCATTGATGATAATTTTCTTGTCGATTTGCCTCTTTGTGGTCGTAATTTTACCTGGTATCGTGGAGATGGTTCGTCAATGAGCCGTCTAGATCGTTTTTTATTATCAGAAGCCTGGTTTTCGTTGTTTCCAAATTGTATTCAATCGGCTCTTCCAAGGGGGCTGTCGGATCATTGTCCAATCATTCTAACAATTGATGACAAAAATTGGGGACCAAGACCTTTAAGAATGTTGAAATGTTGGTCAGATATTCCAGGGTATTCAGATTTTGTCAAAGAGAAATGGCTGTCTTTTCAAGTGTTTCGTTGGAGTGGTTTTGTTCTTAAAGAAAAATTGAAAAGATTGAAGGCGGAGTTGAGGGGTTGGCATTTGAATCATACTTCTAATATTGATAGTAAAATTCGGGAAGCAAGGGACCAATACCAATATTTTTACAAAGTGCAGGGACCAATGCCAAACAAAAAAAAGTGTAGGGACCAATGCCAAAATCTGATGAAAGTGCAGGGACCAATGACACATTTAAACCATTTTTTTTTTTACTGTGAGCATGGCTTGGTTGTATTTGAGGTTGTGCTTCAGTTGTCTTGGCACTTGTTCTCACCTCCTGCACGAGCTTCCAATCTTTTAACATATGCACAAAACATTCAACTACTTAGGCACTTGTTGTCACATCTTTAAATTCTTTACGCTTCCATAGACTCCACAAGATCGTTATGAAAAAAGGGGCATTGTGTCTGTTGGCTCAGCGTACAAACTCAAAGCGTGCTCTATAATGTTCCATAAATTGGTGTCACGCCACACCATACTAGTTTTGGAGCATGTAAATAATGCATGCACGTAATCTTTATAATCCTAATTACGAAAACACACTCAGTATGATAAGTGACTCCTCTACTAACCATTGGTACACGTGTAGAGAAACACCCACAACACACCCTCCAAACAAGATTCTTTACCTTCAGGGGAGCTTTGACGTTCCATATCGATTTCCAATGGCCCAAAAGTCTTAAGTGAGAGGTGTTCCAGATATTTTCGCTGCAAATTCGATAAGCGCTACAAACATAATACTTGCCATTCTTCTCTCCTTTCGAAACTAACACATATGTTGTGACTAGAAGAAAAAGATGTGTTGAGAATTGAAAGTGTAGCAGGTGGATCAAAAAGGTAATGAACTAGCTGCTCTTTCCAAGTCTTCATTGTATGATCAATCAACTTTTGAACACAAATAGAACGAAATTGCGCATTCCCCATCTGAGATGTCGTGATGCACTCTCCATTTAGTATCCATGGATGCTCCATCAAAGGAACCCTTTTGCTTGTACCTATACACCTCCGAGCCCCTTGTTGAACCACATTCTTTGCGCTAAAAATGCTATGCCAGACGTAGCTCATATTTTTACCAATTTTGGATCCAAAGGAGTCAATATGTGGAAAATATCGAGCTTTAAACAGTTGTTCCACTAGACTACCAAGCATAACAACATTGAAAGATGATAAGTCCTTAAAACTCATTGACTTTTAATAATAATAATAATACTAATAATAATAATAATAATAATAATAACAACAACAACAACAACAACAACAACAACAACAACAACAACAATAATAATAATAACAATAATATTCTCCCCTAAAAAAACAACAACAACAACAACAATAATAAAACAGAAGCATTTTAAACGATATGTAAGCAATTGGAGAGGGTCTAAAGAGCAATGTTCTAATAAACAACCCAATTTTCTATTAATTGTCTCTGTTTATAAATAAACCCTACCTAGTAAATTAATCCAAGAAAGTTGCTTTTTGACAAGGAATACTTCCAATTGACACATGGAAATGACTATATAGCCCCTGGCGGTAGTTAACTGCCGCTGGGAAACACGCCGGCTGTTAACTGCCGCTGGCACCCAGCGGTTGTTAACTACCGCTCCAGTGTTTCCCCCCAAACCCAGCAACCTCACCTATTCATTCATCACCTTACACACCACCACCTATACATAACAGCTATACCATAACCCAAAAAACACCAAAAAAATTATTTTGTGTCAAAATCTTGCCTCAAAATCATTGCTGATCGAATGCTAAGACGTTTCTGCACACAAAATGCATCAAAGAACAGGTATTACAACGTTAAAATCCATTACATATGATGCATTTTTCTGGTTTTTTTTTTTTGCATGGGAACGCGTTGTAGCGGCAGTTAACTACCGTTTTTTTTTGCATGGGAACGCGTTGTAGCGGCAGTTAACTACCGTTTTTTTTTGCATGGGAACGCGTTGTAGCGGCAGTTAACTACCGCTAGGAGTGAGCGGCTGTTAACTGCCGCTGGAATTTTTTAGTAATTGTATGTTGTTTATTTATAGATAATGTTGAGAAAAAGCAACTTTCTTATTCCTTGTCAAATAAGCAACTTTTTTGTTGTTTATTTATAGATAATGTCGATTCCATTAAGGTTGAAGCTCCCGCTAAGGTCGAAGTCTCCGTTAAAGTTTAGGCTTCAAGCGTCAATTCCTATGTGGACACGGCTCATTTCTTTTCAACCCAAGACACATGGAAAGATAAAAACGAATTGCTCGGTTGGGTCCGTCGACAAGCAAATAGGGCTGGATTTACGGTTATCATTAGGAGATCTTGTGAAGGAAGAAATGCTATGTTGGAGTTGGTTTGTGAACGGAGCGGCGAGCACAAAGTACCGAAGACAAAAGTGAAGAATGAAACAATTGGATCAAGAAAGTGTGGGTGTTTGTTCAAGGTGCGTGAATATGTCGTTAGGGAAGACAATGCTTGGAAATTGGCCATTCTTAATGGCGTTCACAACCATGAGATGGTTCCGTATGTAGCAGGGCACCTTCTTGCCGGAAGATTAACGGAGGACGACAAGAAGCTTGTACATGACTTGACCGATTCTTCGGTGAAACCAAAAAATATTTTGACAAACTTGAGGAATAAAAGGAAAGAGTCCATGACAAATATCAAGCAAGTCTACAATGAACGTCATAAATTCAAAAAGGCAAAAAGGGGTGACTTGACGGAGATGCAATATCTAATCACAAAGTTGGAAGAGAATGGATATGTTTATTACGTAAGAGAAAAAAAGGAGAGTCAAACCGTTCAAGACATATTTTGGACTCATCCAACTTCGGTAAAGTTGTTTAACACTTTTCCTACTGTTTTGATAATGGATTCCACGTACAAAACCAACTTGTATAGGATGCCATTGTTTGAAATAGTTGGAGTCACCTCAACCTATTTGACATATTCGGTTGGTTTTGCATTTATGACTAGGGAGAAGGAGGATAACTTTACTTGGGCTTTGCAAATGTTGCTTAAACTTCTTGGACCAAATAGCGATATGCCTAAGGTGGTCATGACCGACAGGGACACGGGTATGATGTGTTGGAGCAAAATGTGTTTAACAATGAACCTTAAAGAGTTTTGATGATAACAAGGTATTAAAAATTGTAAATTGGACTAGCTAATATTTGTTCAAGTGTACAGGACCACAGTTAAAAAGTTACATCATTAATTGGTTCTGAATGAGCAAATAAAGAGCAAAAGAAGATGAAGCTTAGACGATTCTGAAGGCAATACGCTCCTGAAAGTAAAAGCGCTCCTGAAGTCAAGCTGCTCCTGAAGAAATACTGCTCTTGAAGAAATAGTGCTCCTGAAGAATAGTGCTCCTGAAGACAAGAGGTCCAGAAGCCACATTATCAGAAGCTGCACCATCAGAAGCTGAAGAAGCTGCATCATCAGAAGCTGCAAAAGCTGTGTCATCAGAAGCTGCATCATCAGAAGCTGCCTCATCAGAAGTCATTTCACCAGAAGCTGAAGATCAACTGGATTTGCAGAAGATTCAAAGATTGAAGAATCTACTTTGCAAAAGCTGTCTATTGGATTCGAAAACACAACAGAAAATTAGTGGAACATTGCAACGGTCATTTCAAAGGTGTTTGAAAGGCATGTGCTTGCAATTTGGACGAAAGCGTTGACATTGTACGATTGTACGAATTGTACAACCACGTTCTCCACTACTCTGTTTTGTGTCCACGCTACAAGACAAGAAAACAGCTCCAGAATACGGCTTCGCCTGCATAGATGTTCCTTTGGATAAGGAATGGATTTCAAATTGGTTCTTCATAGGACAACAACCAAATCAGGCAAAATATCATTGGTGAAAGATCAAGCTTCAACAACGACTCTTTGGTGTGCTGGCAATTTCACAACGTCTCTTTCACACCTCTATATAAAGGAGTGAAGACCTAGAGATTTGGTAATGCAAGAACGCTGAACGAAAGACTCACAACATTTTTACAAGTGCCAAACCTCTGCTGAAATTGTTCTGCATTCACTTAGAATTTCTGTGTCTCAAAGTCATATCTTAGAAATTCTTAAGTCCATTGAGTCTGTATCTGATTTGTATTGTGAGCACCTCTGATTGTATATCAAGTGTTCAACCTTAAACAATTTTCTGTGTAATTTTGTTTAGTTAGGAAGTCTCTTGCAGTTGTGCTTGAGCAGGAAGTCTCTTGATTGTGTTCTTGAGCAAAGGAAGTCTCTAGCTTGTGTGCTTGAGCAAAGGAAGTCTCTTGCTTGTGTGCTTGAGCAATTGTAATCAGATATTACTCTTAGTGAAATCTCCTTGGAAGTGCAAGGGGGACTGGACTACTTCCGGATTGTGGAAGGAACCAGTATAATTGCTTTGTGTCGTTCTTCTTCTCTCTCTGTTTTATTCCGCTGCATTTAGATTCTGATCATCACTTCAGAAGCTGTCTCACTTAGCTTCTGATCAGTGTGTTCAGTTGTTTAGGAGAAACGAAGAATTTTTCAAAACACAATTCAACCCCCCTTCTTGTGTTTTTCTCACCTTTAATTGGTATCTAGAGCCTTGGTCTGTTGTGTAACACTTAACCGTGCAACAGTCAAAGATCTGAGAAAAACATGTCTATTCCTCCTCCTACTGGTTCTGGTGATACTAGCTATAAAAATGTCTCACATGATTATAGTGACAGTAAGAAAACCAGTGTTGGAAAAGTTCCAAATTTCAATGGAGATGCTGAAGAGTTCTCTTGGTGGAAGACCAACTTTTACAGTTACATCATGAGCCTAGATGAAGAATTATGGGATATTCTGGAAGATGGTGTTGGTGATTTAGTCCTTGATGAAGAAGGAGCTGCTGTGGATAGAAAGAAACATACTCCAGAACTGAGGAAACTCTACAAGAAGCATCATATTATCAGAGGAGCTCTTGTCACTGCCATACCCAAAGCAGAGTACATGAAGATGAGTGACAAATCCACTGCTAAAGCTATGTTTGCTTCTCTCTGTTTAAATTATGAAGGGAGCAAGAAGGTCAAAGAAGCAAAGGCTCTCCTGCTTGTACATCAGTATGAGTTATTCAAGATGAAGGATGATGAAACTATTGAGGAGATGTACTCAAGGTTTCAAACCTTAGTTTCTGGGCTACAGATTCTAAAGAAGAGCTATGTTGCTTCTGATCATGTAAGCAAGATACTCAGAAGCTTACCTGCCAGATGGAGACCAAAGGTGACTGCAATTGAGGAAGCTAAAGATTTAAACACTTTAAGTGTCGAAGATCTTGTTAGTTCTCTCAAAGTTCATGAGTTAAGTCTTAATGAACATGAGTCTACTAAGAAGAGTAAATCAATAGCTCTTCCATCCAAAGGCAAGTCATCAAAAGCTCTCAAAGTGGTTGAATCTGAAGAGGAAGAACAGTCAAGTTCAGATTCTGAACCAGATGCTGCTGAAATGGCCATGCTCTTAAACAGACTTCAATATCTGGCCAAGAAGAACAGAAAGTTTCTCGCCAAAAGGGGTAACTCCAGAAGCTCAAGGAAAGAAGATCAGAAGGGATGCTTCAACTGTAAGAAGCCGGGACACTTCATTGCTGAATGCCCTGATCTTCAAAGAGAAAAGTCAAAGGACAAGTCAAAGAGGTCTACATTCAAACCAAGCAAATTCAAGAAGCAGATTAAGCAGAGTTTAATGGCAACCTGGGATGATTTGGGTAGTGAATCTGGATCTGATAAAGAGGAAGCTGATGAAGATGCAAAGGTAGCTGTTGGGTTTGTAGCAACATCAACTTCAGAAGCTGGATCAGATTCAGACTCAGAAGATGAAAACGAGGTATGTCTAAGAGCAGTGCCAAAGCAAAGATCATGGTACCTAGACAGCGGTTGCTCAAGACACATGACAGGAGACAAGTCCATGTTCCTCAGCCTAACAATGAAAGAGGGAGGAAATGTGAAGTTTGGAGGAAACCAGACAGGCAAGATCATAGGTACAGGAACTATTGGTAATTCCTCTACCTCAATTAATAATGTATGGTTGGTAGATGGTCTTGAACATAACCTTTTGAGCATCAGTCAATTTTGTGATAATGGTTATGATGTGCTTTTTGAAAAACCCAACTGTACAGTAATCAACAAGGAAGACAAATCCATTGTGTTCAAGGGAAAGAGAGTTGACAATGTCTATAAAATCAATTTTTCTGAACTGGCTGATCAGAAGGTGATTTGCCTACTATCAGTGAATGATAAGAAATGGATGTGGCACAGAAGGTTGGGACATGCTAACTGGAGGTTAATCTCTAAGCTTAGTAAGTTACAACTTGTGAAAGGGCTACCAGACATTGACTATCATTCAGATGCACTCTGTGGTGCATGTCAGAGAGGGAAAATTGTGAAATCATCTTTTAAAAACAAAGACATTGTTTCAACCTCAAGACCTTTAGATTTACTCCATATTGATTTATTTGGACCAGTGAGTACTGCATCCTTATATGGAAGTAAATATGGATTAGTCATTGTTGATGATTACAGCAGATGGACTTGGGTGAAATTCATAAAGAGTAAAGATGTTGCGTGTGATGTATTCAGTAGCTTCTGCACTCAAATTCAATCTGAAAAAGAATCAAAAATTTTGAAAGTCAGAAGTGATCATGGTGGAGAATTTGAAAATGAGCCATTTGAAGCTTTTTGTGAAAAACATGGAATTTTCCATGAATTCTCTTCTCCTGAAACACCACAGCAAAATGGGGTTGTAGAGAGAAAGAACAGAACTTTACAAGAAATGGCCAGAACCATGATTCATGAAAACAATTTACCAAAACATTTTTGGGCAGAAGCAGTAAATACAACATGCTATGTTCAAAACAGGATCTATATCAGACCTATTTTGGAGAAAACAGCATATGAACTCTTTAAAGGAAGAAAACCCAATATCTCTTACTTTCATCAATTTGGATGTACATGTTACATTCTGAACAACAAGCTCTACCTAAAGAAATTTGATGCCAAGGCCCAAAGAGGAATCTTTTTAGGTTACTCTGAAAGGTCAAAGGCATACAGAGTGTATAATTCAGAAACACTCTGTGTTGAAGAATCTATGCACGTTAGATTTGATGACAAGGAGCTTGAAGATAAAACTTCAAAGCAAGGTGAAAGTTTTGCAGAGATACAGGTTCCTGAAGCTACTCCAGAACCTGATCAGATAGCTGAGTCTGAAGATAGTCCAGAAGCTGAACCCACATCAGAAGCGCAAGATGAAGCTGCTTCTGATGAAGCACAAGATGGCTCACATCAAGCAGATCCTCCCAGAAACACATTCAAACACAAGTCTTCACATCCTGAGGAGCTAATCATTGGAAACAAAGATAGTCCAAGAAGAACAAGATCACATTTCAGACAAGTGGAGTCAATGATTGGACTAATCTCAATGATTGAACCTACAACAGTTGATGAAGCACTTTCAGATGATGGATGGATCCTAGCTATGCAAGAAGAGTTGAATCAATTTCAAAGAAATGATGTGTGGGATCTGGTACCCAAACCTCAGCACAAGAACATTATTGGAACAAAATGGGTATTCAGAAACAAGCTGAATGAGCAAGGTGAAGTAACAAGAAACAAAGCCAGACTTGTTGCACAAGGGTATAATCAACAAGAAGGCATTGATTACACTGAAACGTTTGCTCCAGTTGCAAGATTGGAAGCAATCAGGTTACTTCTTTCATATGCAGTTAATCATGGCATAATATTATATCAAATGGATGTCAAGAGTGCATTTCTAAATGGTGTCATAGAAGAAGAAGTGTATGTCAAGCAACCTCCTGGATTTGAGGATATTAAATATCCTGACCATGTTTTTAAACTGAAGAAATCACTATATGGCTTGAAACAAGCTCCCAGAGCTTGGTATGATAGACTAAGTAATTTCTTAATCAAGAATGATTTTAAAAGATGACAGGTTGATACTACACTCTTCAGAAGGACCCTTGGGAAAGATATTCTTGTTGTGCAAATATATGTTGATGATATAATATTTGGTTCTACTAATGCATCTCTTTGCAAGGAATTTTCTGAGTTAATGCAAGATGAATTTGAAATGAGCATGATGGGAGAGCTGAAGTTCTTCCTGGGCATTCAAATCAATCAATGCAAAGATGGAGTCTATGTTCATCAATCAAAGTACACAAAGAAGCTTCTGAAGAAGTTCAAACTTGAAGATTGTAAAGTGATGAACACTCCAATGCACCCTACGTGCACCTTAAGCAAAGAAGATGAAGGAGCTAAAGTAGATCAGAAGCTGTATAGAGGTATGATTGGTTCTTTGTTATACCTCACTGCATCTAGGCCAGATATTTTATTCAGCGTATGTTTGTGTGCAAGATTCCAATCAGATCCTAGAGAATCTCATATGACTGCTGTCAAGAGAATCTTCAGGTATTTGAAAGGAACAACTAATCTTGGACTCCTTTATAGGAAATCCTTAGATTATAAGCTAATTGGATTCTGTGATGCTGATTATGCTGGTGATAGGATTGAAAGAAAGTCAACCAGTGGCAATTGTCAATTTCTGGGTGATAATCTTATATCCTGGGCTAGCAAAAGACAAACTACTATTGCTATGTCTACAGCAGAAGCAGAATACATTTCAGCTGCAAGTTGTTGTACACAACTTCTTTGGATGAAACATCAGATGGAAGACTATCAGATAATTGCTAACTGTATTCCCATTTATTGTGATAATACTGCTGCTATTTGTTTGTCTAAAAATCCAATTTTGCATTCAAGAGCTAAGCACATTGAAATCAAACACCATTTTATCAGAGATTATGTTCAAAAATTTTAGATATACAATTCATTGATACTGAAAATCAATGGGCTGATATATTTACTAAGCCTTTAACTGTTGAAATATTTGATTTTATAAAGAAAAATTTGAACATGCACTACGTGTCTGATTAGATGTTTGCTTGCTCCTGAATAGGATTTTAGGTTCTGAAGTTAGTTCAGAAGCAGTAGTCCATCAGAAGCTCTTTATTGAGGTTCTGAGGAAAACTCGCTTCTGATGATGACGTCAGCATCTGAAGTCCAGAAGCTGGATTTATTGCTTTCGAATAGTTGAATTAGTGGAAACGTTGGGAGTTACTTTTCAAAAGTAACTTCTGGCCCACTAACTTGGTAGTTACTCTGTGAACTTCTTACGTGGCCTGTATGTGTTGGTGTATAACAAAAAGGGCAATGATGATTTAATAGCTTTGAAAGTACTTTTCACGCGCCCCCAATTTTGTCATTAATGTTATGTTTGTTTGTCTCTTTTGAATTGCAATCGTTTTACTTTTAACACTTTGTCAATTCACACACTACTCACTCACAACAAACACATTTTGCTCTCAAACCTCTTGCGAAGTAAGCGCAAAAACCTTAGAACCCTAAATTCTCTAAATCTTCCTCAATCATCATCAAATGTCATCATCAAGCTCGCAACGAGAAGTTTCAGTATCTTCTTCACGGATGGTCCCTGAATATGACTACAAAGGAAGAAGCATGAAATTGGAAGAATGGGAACTACAAGTTCAGATAGAGAATCCAGTGGATTTCAATTTTCTGACTTTTCATAAGTGTTGGATCAGAAACTACTATGAAGAGCAAGGACTCATGCATTACTTCAAAATGTTGAATGGACCAACATATGAAGCATTGGTCAGGCACTTCTGGGTTAGAGCAAAAGTTTATAACAAAGCTGCATCCATAGCTGAAGAAAGTCATATGGTTCTGCTCTATCCAGAACTGGAAGGGAAATCAAGAGAAGAAATGGGTCTTGCGCCGTTTGTTGAAGATGAAATCAGATCGAGCATCTGCGGTATTCCAGTGAGAATTGCACAATGGCACATAGAGTTTGTTCTTAAGGCTGAAGCTTCTGGATATTACTCTGGAATTGATCTTTCAGGTGCTGCTGAAAAACGCATTTGGAAAAAGCAAGCCAACTTGGTGATATACAATTCTGAGAAGGAGAAGAAATATGCTGAATTGAGCATGGAAACTAAGATGCTTCTGAAGATTCAGAATGAGAACCTGTTTCCATGTGGTGACATTGTGAAACCAAATTTAGCTCAGAAGGTCCTTCTCCAGCACTTCATCAAGAAGGAAAAGGTGAACGTGCCCAAATATTTGTTCAAGTACCTCACAGAGTGTCTTAAACAGAGTCAGCTACTGGATAAACCCTGGGTTCCTTATGGAAGACTCTTATCAGAGATTTTCTATCAAGGAGGTGTCTTGGATTGTTTAAGCAGAACTCAAGGCTACACAGATCAGCTGCTGGATACAAAGACTGGAGCATTCATAAATGCTCAAACTCTCAAGAATATGAAGCTGATCACCAAGGTCACCAAACTTAAAACTGATCTAAGTGAATCTCTTGTTGTATCTGATCTTATGAGAGATTTTCCACCCATCTGCAAACAGGATCCTATTGAAGTGCAGATGAGGTACATCAAGGAACACTATGAGGCAACCAACAAGATCATCAGGTTGGATGAAGTACCTGAAGAAATGTTTGGTGGTGCAGTGCCTCTAGCAAAAGGCAGAAGGTCTAAAAGGAAAATGACTGCTGAAGAATACCTGGACGTTGAAAAGACTGTTAAGAAGGCAAGAGTTGCTTCTGACAAGCTCAAGATTGGTGGTTCATCAGTACCATCAATTGAAGAAGCTATTGGAGACATGGATGTTGGCATTACTCTTGATCAACCTGCAATACCAAAGAAGAAAAGGAAGCAAGCAGTAAGGAGGACAAAGAACTTTCCTCATGTTTCTAAGAAGACTGAAGCTGCTACTAATGTGTCAGAAGCTATTGGAAAAGCTATGGAGATTGCTTCTGAGCTTCAAGAGAGGGTAATAACAGAAGCATCACAACTTCTTAAAATTCCTGACACTGCTGAAGATGATCAAATGAAGTCAGCTGATTGTTCAGAACCCTCTACCACAGGTAATACTTTCACACACTCAGAACCTGTAATACATGAGATATCCAGTGACTCTCCTTCACCTTCTTCAAAATCCTCATCATCATCTTCAGATTCTGATGATGATATACCCATAGCTCAACTTGTTAAAAAACCAGTAAAACGCCAGTCAACATCAACCAATACCAACACAAAGCCATCTCAGTCAAACAACCAGTTGGTCATATAATCAATGAGAAGTTGACTGAATTGGCTGTGCAGAGAGATAGAGTCATCAATAATATCTTTCGTCTTAACCCTCAACCTCTTAACATTCAACCCCTCAACATGATTATACCAGAAAATGTTGAGACAACCTCAGAAAAAGCCTCTGAGACAACTTCAGAAGCAGCTGCTTCTGATAAAGTTGTTTCAGAAGACCCCCCCACAACAAACACATTCACCAGAAAAAGCCTCTTCACCCCCTACAACTTCATCACCCCCAATTGTTCCTGAACTATCTGTTCCTGAACAACCAACTCCTCAAAAGACCGTTCCTGAATATTCTGTTCCTGAACAACCAGTTACTAAACCCATTACTGAACCTGAACCTGAAACTGCCGCTCCTGAACACATTGTTCCTGAGCTAAACTCTGCTTCCATATCTTCTTCACCAGTTAAAGTCATCAAGATCATCCATCATACTGGTGTATGTGATATGGACACAGACTCTGAGGATGATCAAAATGATCATGCCTCTGATATGGTAGTTGACCCCACTCCTGACCAACCATCAACTAGCCAATCCGTAACTACAAATGACCAATCTTCATCAAACCTACCAATTGTTCCCCTAGCCCCTCCAAAACCCTCTAAACAACCTTCAACTCCCACCATATACCTGGATTCTCAAGTACTAAAGGATGTGTGGGAAGATATTGCTTCTGAAGTTCTCAGACTGATGGCAAGTAGAAATGACCTGGGTCATACAATAAGCTATCAGAAGCAATGGAGAAGGATCAAGGAAAGGGTCGTCAACCTGATTTTAGCGCTGCATGATTCCTGTATTGAGGCTCAAGAGCAAGCCAAGCAGAAGCTGGAAGATTGGTTGAATGGAATAGAAGAGAATACTGGAGATGTTGAAGTTCTTGGTACTTGGGTGAAGAATCCACTCAGTATCAGAGGCAAAGAACCTGATGAATTCCTGCCTAAGGAGCTGCATCTGATTATTCCTTCTGAGATCCTGGAGAAGATTGATGCACCTAATCTGGCTCTAGCTCAGGAGAACAAGGTGCTCAAAGAAGAAAATGAAAGGCTTGAAACAGAGCTAATAGAGCAGAAGCTGAAGATATCAAAGTTGGAAGCTGACATGCAAGAAGCCAAGATCAGAGAAGACAACTACAGAAAAGATATGGACAAGAAGTATGCTGATGTTCAAGAGCTTCTAAAGAAGATTTTAGAGAAATAAGCCAAACCCATAGTTGCACACTTTTAGCTTATTTTTCTGTTTCTTTTAGGCTTTTGATATTCTTTGTTCATTTCTGCTTTTGACTTAGTCTTTCGCTTCTGATATTATATGCTTCTGAATTCTTCCTGCTTCTGAAAATCTTTAACTGTTTATACCTTGTGTGTTATTATTTGCTTTGATAATAATGCTTGCTATGACTGTTTATTTAATCTTTGAAGATGGTTAAAATGCTTTAAATTTATTTGAATTATGCTCTGAACCTTTAATCTTGAGTTTTTCTCATCTCTTCTTTTTGTTTATGTCTTTTTGCTAATGACAAAAGGGGGAGTATATGTGATAGTATTTAAAGGCTCGGAGCCCTATTAATTAATATTTGAAAATTTTGAAAATCTCTATCCTTTTATTGGTGTATCAAAAAAAAGGGGAAGTATCAAATTTCAAATAGAAATTAATTGAACCATTCTTCTTATCTATAAGTCAATTCTTTCAATTATTTTTTAAGCTCTGATATTATTGTGCGAAAAATGAATTTAATTAACCTGGATAGAACTTAGGGGGAGCTTACAAACCTCACCTTAAAAACTATCAGACTCAGGGGGAGTTAGAGCTTACAAACCTCAGACTCTGAGCTTACAAACCTCAGAACCCCAAGGTCAACTTGTTAATTAGATTAACAACAATTGATCAATTTTTAAATACTATTGTTTGTCATCATCAGAAAGGGGGAGATTGTTGGAACAAAATGTGTTTAACAATGAACCTTAAAGAGTTTTGATGATAACAAGGTATTAAAAATTGTAAATTGGACTAGCTAATATTTGTTCAAGTGTACAGGACCACAGTTAAAAAGTTACATCATTAATTGGTTCTGAATGAGCAAATAAAGAGCAAAAGAAGATGAAGCTTAGACGATTCTGAAGGCAATACGCTCCTGAAAGTAAAAGCGCTCCTGAAGTCAAGCTACTCCTGAAGAAATACTGCTCCTGAAGAATAGTGCTCCTGAAGACAAGAGTTCCAGAAGCCACATTATCAGAAGCTGCACCATCAGAAGCTGAAGAAGCTGCATCATCAGAAGCTGCAAAAGCTGTGTCATCAGAAGCTGCATCATTAGAAGCTGCCTCATCAGAAGTCATTTCACCAGAAGCTGAAGATCAACTGGATTTGCAGAAGATTCAAAGATTGAAGAATCTACTTTGCAAAAGCTGTCTATTGGATTCGAAAACACAGCAGAAAATTAGTGGAACATTGCAACGGTCATTTCAAAGGTGTTTGAAAGGCATGTGCTTGCAATTTGGACGAAAGCGTTGACATTGTACGATTGTACGAATTGTACAACCACGTTCTCCACTACTCTGTTTTGTGTCCACGCTACAAGACAAGAAAACAGCTCCAGAATACGGCTTCGCCTGCATAGATGTTCCTTTGGATAAGGAATGGATTTCAAATTGGTTCTTCATAGGACAACAACTAAATCAGGCAAAATATCATTGGTGAAAGATCAAGCTTCAACAACGACTCTTTGGTGTGCTGGCAATTTCACAACGTCTCTTTCACACCTCTATATAAAGGAGTGAAGACCTAGAGATTTGGTAATGCAAGAACGCTGAACGAAAGACTCACAACATTTTTACAAGTGCCAAACCTCTGCTGAAACTGTTCTGCATTCACTTAGAATTTCTGTGTCTCAAAGTCATATCTTAGAAATTCTTAAGTCCATTGAGTCTGTATCTGATTTGTATTGTGAGCACCTCTGATTGTATATCAAGTGTTCAACCTTAAACAATTTTCTGTGTAATTTTGTTTAGTTAGGAAGTCTCTTGCAGTTGTGCTTGAGCAGGAAGTCTCTTGATTGTGTTCTTGAGCAAAGGAAGTCTCTAGCTTGTGTGCTTGAGCAAAGGAAGTCTCTTGCTTGTGTGCTTGAGCAATTGTAATCAGATATTACTCTTAGTGAAATCTCCTTGGAAGTGCAAGGGGGACTGGACTACTTCCGGATTGTGGAAGGAACCAGTATAATTGCTTTGTGTCGTTCTTCTTCTCTCTCTCTCTGTTTTATTCCGCTGCATTTAGATTCTGATCATCACTTCAGAAGCTGTCTCACTTAGCTTCTGATCAGTGTGTTCAGTTGTTTAGGAGAAACGAAGAATTTTTCAAAACACAATTCAACCCCCTTCTTGTGTTTTTCTCACCTTCATGATGAATGCCGTAAACAATGTTCTCCCCGGTAGTAGTGCAATACTTTGTCATTTCCATGTTGGCAAAAATGTTAGATCAAGAATCATCACCGATTGCAAAGTTAAACAAAACATTGTTGTGGTGGATGGCCAAAAGAAGATTGTCGACGAGGAGAAGCATAGTAAGTTGGTTGATACCATATTTGATGCATGGGAAAAATTGGTTGAATCTCCTACTCAAGAGATATATGTGGGTAATCTAGTGGAATTCCAAGATGCTTGTAAGGATATTCCA
Source organism: Medicago sativa (assembly GCF_051527215.1). Lineage (NCBI taxonomy): Eukaryota > Viridiplantae > Streptophyta > Magnoliopsida > Fabales > Fabaceae > Medicago > Medicago sativa. The sequence goes on from NC_140749.1 coordinate 54,718,571, forward strand.
AAGTTTCTTCACTATGTTCAAGAAACCATTTTGAAGCCTTTTAAGGACAAGCTAGTGAGGGCATGGACGGACCTTGTGTTACATCTTGGGTGTAGGACCACGAATAGAGTTGAAGGAGCTCATGGTGTGGTGAAGGAATATTTGTCCACCTCCAAGGGTGATTTGGGTACTTGTTGGCATAAAATTGATGAGATGTTGGCAAACCAATTTGGGGAGATACAATCATCGTTTGGTAGGAGTGTTACGGTCTTGGAACATCGATACAAAGATGTCACTTTGTACTCCGGGTTGGGTGGTCACGTGTCTAGACAAGCCATGAATTTTATTTTTGTGGAGGAAGAGCGTGCTAGGAGAACCTTGTGCATTGAGAAGAAAACTTGTGGTTGTGTTCAAAGGACGTCTTATGGCCTACCTTGTGCATGCTTCATTGCTATGAAAATCCGTCACAACATGCCCATTCGATTGGATGAGATACACTCGCATTGGCATAAGTTGTACATGGGTGAAGAACAAAGTAATGAAGATTTGTTTTCGGTCGCGGAGGAGTGGCATGGTATCCAAGAACGTCTCCAAAGAGTTTCGTTCCAAATGAAACTAGAAATCAAAGAGGCTTTGCGGTTGTTAGCGTTTCCGGAGACCACAATGTTGTCACCACCTCCAAGAAAGGTGGCAACCAAAGGAGCTCCCAAAAAAATCAAAACCACACGTGGTAGGATCCCATCTACGTGGGAGACTATTGATTCTCAACATCCGGAAAGTCAATCTTCACCATGAAAAAAATCTTCACAAACTAAAAGGAAAGGTGCTCGCATTGGCATTTCTCCGGTTCCGGTTCCTAAGCCTAGCTTGGTTTCAACAAGTTATGATCCATCCAATCCTATGTATTACATGCCAAAATTCATGATACCATACATTGAGAGAGTTGTGGATGTTATTGGTGACGATCATTGTGGGTTTAGGGCTATAGCGGAAGCCTTGGGTTTGACGCAAGAAAGTCATGTTATGGTGCGGAGAGCACTTATTCAAGAGTTGAAAGAGCATAGGAGCAAATACATTGAAGTGTATGCGAGCGAGAACCGTTACACTTACATCTTGGATGGATTGTATCCTCCCAAAAATCCTAGTAGCTTTGCACCTCCCGACAAATGGTTGACATTGCCGGATATGGGTCACATCGTTGCATCATGTTACAATAGGCCGGTGTTAGAGATGACTAAATGGAAAGACTACATCTCCGAGACTTTTTTCCCACTTAGAAGACGGCCTCCGGTTAACCCGAAAAGCAACATGATTTGCCTTGGTCTAATCCCAGATCATTTTATCCTTCTTTCATTAAAAGATGGTTGCCCACTACCTCCAACATGCACGGAGTGGAGAAATCACAGGAGCGAAGAGGCAGCAACATGGGAGGATGAATTTTTGGATCAACAGGATCGTTTCCAAACACTCATGGACATTGAGCTCAAAGAGAGACCGGTTCCACCAAAGGAGCCAACAAATGAAGACAATCCAATTATGTTTGATGACACTCCGGTTAAAGCAAACACCGAATTTAATTTGAAGATGTTCTGGAACATTTAGATGATATGCTTTTATTAGATGAAATGTGACACTTTTTGGTCGGTGTTAATCCGTTTTTTGGTTGATACGCGCCGACATATTTTTTTGGATATATAATGTAATGACCAATTTTTTGGGTGATATAATGTAACTAACCTTTAACTATTTATATGTATATCAATATATTTGAGTTTCGTATTTATTAGTAATTAATGTACATTACGTGTAATGTTTTGCATAATTGTGGAAAATTTGATGAATTTCAAACAATTGTTAAACGTTAACGCATTATCGGTTTGGTGTAATGTAACCGAATAATTGATAAACTATGAAATGTTGATGTTTGTGATGGCTGGATGTTGTTGTTTTGGTTTGATTTCCTCCAGAATTGCCGTTTGAAATTACAGGTCAAACAAGACACATTTCCTGGGCAAAACCAGTTACAGACTGCACTGGTTACTGGTGTGAGCGGTAGTTAACAACCGATGGGTACCAGCGGCAGTTAACAGCCGGCGTGTTTCCCAGCGGTAGTTAACTACCGCTGGGGGCATTAACGTCATTTCCATGTGTCAATTGGAAGTATTAGTTGTCAAAAAAGCAACTTTCTTAATCCAAACCCTAATCATCAAAACATCACTGGTAGCAGAAGACGCTTGAATGAGGAAGGAGTAGTGATATTTGTACAACCCAAATTAGACAACTTTGAATACAACCAATTTTCTTTCTTGTGATTGGACAAAAACAATGGAGAGAGAAAGAAGAAGAAAGAGAATAAAAAACACATGTGAGTATGAGAGAGAGGGTTGTTTAAAGAGTTGTCAAAAAGTGGTTGTACAAATATCATTTCTCATGAGGAAGACATCACCGGGTAAAAGAGGAAGACACGTAAAGGTGGATCCAATTTATCTTCCTCATGAATTGATCACCGAAATTCTAGAGAGGTTACCGGTGAAGTCTCTTATACGTTTCAAATGCGTCTCCAAGTCATGGTTTTCTCTTATTTCAAATCCTCTTTTTGCAAATTCACACTTTCAAATTACTGCTGCGTCACAGACTCGACGAATTCTATTCATGACAACAACTCCTGAGTTTCGATCTATAGCTTTAGATTCATTGTTTACCGATTATTCTGCTCCTACTTCACTCAACCCTAATTTTTCGCTTCCTAAATCTTATTTTGATCGTGAAGTTATGGGTTCATGTAGAGGGTTTCTGTTGTTGAAGATTTTTTCAAACTTATACATATGGAATCCATCCACCGGAGTTCATAGACAAATACCTACGCCTCCTCTCAATTATTTACGTTCAAATTTTCATTTACCTTCAAATTTCTATGGTTTTGGGTATGACGAGTCAACAGATGATTACTTGGTAGTTTTAGTATCCTATATTCCAAACTCAGATGATGTGCTATCTCGCTTGAGGATTTTCTCATTGAGAGCTAATGCGTGGAACGAAAATGTGAGTCCTTTTCCTTTAATGGGGCTATTCACTGGTTGGCTATTCGTCACGATACACGTGAGTATGTTATTGTTGCCTTTCATTTAATGGAAAGGATACTTCTAGAAATTCCTCTCCCAAATGATGATGATATTGAAGAATCTAATTTATGGGTATTTAGAGGATTTCTCAGTCTATGGGTTATGAGGGACGAGGATAAAGTTGATATATGGGTGATGAAAGAATACAAACTGCAGTCCTCTTGGAGTAAAACTCTTGTTTTTGATTTGCATACCATTTCTTACCTTTCCCTTGTATGTTGTACAAAAAGTGGTGATATTGTTGGAACAAATGGATGTATTGGATTGGTGAGATATGATGACGAAGGGGAGTTCCTAGAGCATAACTATTATTGTGAAGATTCAGAAAATGGATTCGGATTGGTTGTGTATACAGAGTCTCTGCTTTCGTTGCCCAGTGACACTGAGCAAGCTTAAGAAGATGGCACAAACAAGAAAAACGAGGTAGTTATATTTTTTCTTTCACCGTTTTTTGGATATTTATAACTATATTGTATTATGAACTATTGGGTAGCTGTATTTGTAACATGAGCCAGTATGTCACATGAGTTGATCCAATATGTCATGAAATGTTTATTGCTTCTTAACTATTTGTAATATGTTTATTGGAAATATTGGCAGCTTTGTTTGTGTGATTTAATCTTATTTATGCGTGTGTAACTGGATTCGGTTCTAATGTATGTTGTGTTCACTACTTGAAATTGTTTTTATATGGTTTAACAAAAAAAAAAAAAATTGTTTTATATGGTAAATTAGTTGGGTGAGTCTATATATGTCGATCAAGATCACAATTACCTGACTTTGTCTTAGAGTTTCATTAAAAGTTTGATCATAGCCACGTATGTATTTGAATCAAATAGAAGGTTTTGTTCTCTAATTTGTGGACTCTAATAACTTTGGTGGTTGTAAATTCTGTGTTTTAAGCCAGGGAAAAAGATTAATTTCAAATAAATGATCTGCACATGACCATTTAAATGATTTTTTAATACTTTAGATCATAAGAAACATCAAAACTAAATCATCCCATGAACCTAAATAGTGCTAAAATTACAACTTAGAGTTTTCAACTATATGTTGTTTGCATGATGATAAGCTGCAGACGAGAGTGTTAATTGTTAAATTGTTAGCCATAAGCATAAGGCAAAGAAAGAAGATTTTAACTTCAATCTGTTTGATTAGATTTGTGGTATATCTTCTTTTGAAGTGGAAATTTCTTTGGCCACCCAATGACTATTGACTAGTATATTGTTTTTGCCATTTTTGGATTCAGAAGTAGTTTATTCTCCCTTCATGTTGAAATCCAACTGGTTCAAATGATGTGCGCCTGATTTGGTTGAAATTTTATTTCACAAAGCATACATATTACTTTACCTGTTTTTATTAGGTATATTAGATGAGATCATTAAAGGAAAGCAAAAATTATCTAATCATTTTCCATTCTAATAACTCAAATAAAGAAACTTTAAAGTGCATTGAAGCCTTTTTTTTCTTATTATGTGTCATTGACAAAGCTAACAAATATTGCATTAGCATACCCTTTTTTTTATACCATGGCTGGTTCTTTACATGGTGGTTAAGTATGAAAAAGACACGGGAAACTATGTCATATTTTACATATGAAAATGCTTCAAAGAAAGGAACACGGAGATACATTTGATTGACTAAGTTGTACAATGATATCAAAGTCTTGTGTGTGCAGGGGATGTGAAATTTGAACAAGCAACTGATGAGGCTGTTGCTTATGGTGCAGCAGTCCAGGCTGCATTGTTGTGTAAAGGTAATAAGTTTTCTCCAAACTTAGTGATATTAGATGTTACACCACTTTCACTTGGAATATCATTAGAAGGAGATCTCATGAGTGTTGTGGTTCCTAAGAATGCTACCATTTCTACAAAGAAAAAAAAAAGTGTACGGAAAAAGTGCGGACAACCAGTCAGCTGTCGAGATTATGGTTTGTGAGGGTGAGAGGAAAAGGGCTAGTGATAACAATTTGTTGGGTTTGTTTTATCTTGATTGGAACCTTTCTAATCCTCGAGGCCATTCTTTGAATGTATATTTTGACATAGATGCTGATGGTATCTTAATTGTATATGCTGAGGAAGAATGTACTGGAAATAAGAAAGAGATTACCATAACCAATAATACAAGGATATTGTCAACTGAGCAGATTATGCGAATGATTCAAAAAGCAGAGAAATACAAGGCTGGAGATGAAGAGTTCCAGAAGAAAGTTAATGCAGTGAATGCTTTGGATGATTATGTTTACAAGATAAACAAGGCTTTGAAGGATATTGATAGAAGGGTCAAGCTTCGTCCTGAAGAATAAATGAAGATCAATTGGAAAATTTCAAAGGGCAAAAAGTATACTTGATGCAAGCCAAAAGTAGGAGACAACGGTGTTTGTGAATTGTTTGAATGGTAAAGCCCATTCTCCGGATCGACTAACTAGTTATTATTTTTTGTTTTGTGTGAAATTTGCAAAAATTATAAACATATTATCTAATATAGTTTAATGTTAGTTTACTTTCTGTTATTGAACCGATCCTTATTATGTTACAAGCAAGATTTGGGGTGTATTCATCTTACTATTCATAGTTCATTTGTTTAGTTTACAGGTTTATTTGACTAGTTTAGGAATCAATACATATATTGGGGACTTTTGTTACCTCCCGGTTCTGTGGATGAAAGGATACTGGAATTGGAATGAAAGTAATATAGAACAAAGAATGCAAAACTCTTATTGTCAATGTCGGTAGATTATCTCATTCACACTAAAAAAGATGAATGATGAATACCATTAAAAGTTTAATGAAAATTGAGTTTGACAAAAATTAGGGAAAAATGATGAGTAGTCTCCGTTACATTAGAGACAGATTACATAAAAATTTAAAAAATAATCATTAACCAATCAACAAAAACTTATCACATAGCAATATGAGTACAATGAGATTAGCTTCAAATGCAACTCTAAAACTAGCATCAAAGGGTCGTCGAAGGTTGAATTTTCTTGCCATAAAATGCAACTCTATCTTAAGTTGTGAAACAAGCATTTTTATCACAAGTTGAATTTTCTTGCCATAAAGTGGTTTTCTTATGTCATTTTTAACGTACCTTTAACTTAAAGGACGTAATACGTAGTGGGACTTCACTACGCTGCAATCTGCATTGCCACTATCAGTGAAGCAGACATCAACACATATTGTTTAGTACCGGTATATGCAGAAAAGTTGAACAATTTACTTTCAGTTACACAATGACAATGAGTGTCTTCTAGTTCTACCATGAGGAGCCACCAAACCATTCCATGAGATGCAATTCGAACTTTGGAATTTTAGTGGTAATTTTAAATTGAAATTGACATATTTTAGACTTTTGAAGCATTGTCTTCACAACTTTCAATGTAACATGACTATATTTGATTCCTTAACCAATGTCTTTTAAGGCATTGTTTAGCATTTTCCTTAATTGAAGACACGTTCGTATGCCTCATTGTTTCATTTGACACCAAAGCAACTTCAAAATTTTTAGCAAGATCCACCACTGGTAAAAACTTTTCTGTAAATGATATGCACAATGAATTTTGATTTGGTGGAAAAGTTTGACTTCTTTAAGATGTATTTTATGAGAGAGAAAAATGAAAGAGACATTCGAACAAGTAACATTCGTAAAAGTAAGCTTCTAGCTCAACGTGATTTCTGACCGCTAATTTGAAAAAGTAACATTCGAACATAGCCTTGATCTGTTTAAATTAGTTTTGCATTAACCTCTAATGATAGTTCAATATTAATAAATTTGTTAAACGCTTAAAAAAAAATATAAATCCACTAGAAGCAAAAAGAATAAATTTTTAAAATACATAAGCTTAAAAATATGATTATATTCAAATGTTTAAAATATCTATGTTTTCGAATCCATAATATTGACTATACACAAATTATTGATTGAATCTACAATAAATCAAAACTGATACGACAATTTTGATTGAACAATCATCACAATAAGACAGAAAAGAAAACATCCTATAAAATCGACAAAAAAATAAACGTCGCACAAAATCACTAAACCGATACTACAGTTTAAATTAAAGTATTAAACTGTTTTTGGTGGAGCTTCTTAATCCTTAAACTCAAATTACTTTAAACTCAAATTACTTTCTTTCTTTTTCTGAGAAAAAATTACTTTTTTTTTTTTGAGAGAAAAAAATTCTCAAAAAAAAAAATACTTGAAAAGGGCAAGAAAAAGAGAGGGAATTCTCCATTACGAAACCAATGGTTAAGGGTTTACACAGTCGAAACCAATGGTTAAGGGTTTACACAGTCAAAATTCTCCTATACAACGATCTTCAACTCGTATGATTATTTTTCTATTTCCTTACTTAATTCAAAAATGAGTGATGAAATTGAGTAAAATTGGAAAATGAGTGTTTCGTTTTTTCATTAATAATTCAATTTTTTAGTGACCCATTTTGTTGAATGTATGAAAAATTTAATAAAATTATAAATTTAATAAATTTATAAATTATAAATTTGGTGTTTGATTTGCAGGCTAGAGAGGAAATGTGTAGGGAAAGACTTCGTTACTTAGAAGCCATGGTATGTATGTATTGATTAGTTAAGTGATGTGAAGCACGTATACGGACACCGGACACGACACGGACACCGCTAATAATTTGAGAAAATGACATAATTCAGTGTAATTACAAGTGTCGGTGTCGTGTCGGTGTCGGACACGTCATGAGTCCGACACTGAGACACACCTAACTCGAGGAGTGTCCGTGCTTCATATGACTTAAGTGGAGTGTGAATGCCATTCTTATTTTAGTGATTTATATTTTTAATGTCGTCGGTTTGATTGCAGGCTATTGCAATGGTAGAAGAGTATCATCAAGCCATTTCTGGGTCTAGCATCGGTGGAATTAGAGATACTATCGGTCTTTATCCGCAGTTTGGACTATGGAACTCTCCTCAGGTTTTGACATATTTCTGGAAAGTTAGTTTTATTTTGAAGCAAATATGACACCTGTGTGAGAATGATGTTGGTTTTGGTACTTAATTTGAGTCATGAACATGGAAAGAACAGTTACTCTCTTTGCCAAATGCTATCTGTGGGAATGGTGTATTATATGACCATCTTTTTTCTTTTCATACCTCAAACCATAGGTTACACGGAGGGAAGTGATATTTGAATTTGAACAGCGTAATAATGAAGATATTGATTTTTGAACTGCAGAATAGCTTGTGTGAGAATCATGTTGATTGTTCTTACTTAGAAATTTGAGTCATGTACACCGAGAGAACAATTATAGTCTTTACCAAATGCTCTTTGTGGGAATAACGTCGAGATTATTCATTCAGTTTTTTTAACATTTTGTGAATAGAGCAGTGGCTCTGTTGAAAAACATTTAAACGCTTGGAGGAGTGTTTTCTCTCCCATTCTTTCCAATTTTCTTAATAAAAGTGTTCTTTCTATTGAATACAAATTCTTGGTTCCTAACAGCATATGATATGCATTATTATATCTTAAAGGCATGCCTTACATCATAGGTTACATGTAGGGAAGTGATACTTGAGCTCCATAATAATGAATATAGTGGGTGGATTTTAATTTAGATGTTATGGAATTGCGAAGCAGAAAGATTAATGTAATGGGCATTTTGTGAAATTAAATTGGCCTGAATCAAGAGACTTCCATTTATAATGAGAAACATGTCTTAGCAGGGTTGGGGAATTCCATTTCCAGAAAAATGTACCTATTGATCCTGTTCAGTTTACTATAGGTGGATAGAATTTTCAGAGATTATTACCTACCTGAGTGCTCTATTGGGTCTTAAACATATTACCTCTACCCTGTTTCGTCTTGACAATTGAGCACTGACTATGTTTGTTTCAAATATGTTGGAGTCTAATATGTTGACCTGGTCGTATTCCCTACACTGGAAGGAGTTGGTCTATCCTTGTGCTTACAGACACTATTCATTGTTATTAGGAGAGGGTTTATCTAAAATAAGGAAAATTTCATGCAACACTCAGTATTGCAAAAGATCCGTTTCTTAGGTAGTTTCCTTAGAGAGAGGACTGTGGATGTATTTCATATAAAATTACATATATTATATTTCTGTATATTCGGTTAGAATATGTCCTTTTTTATCTTGATTCTTAATATTTCATGCTTTTCATATTTATGCATTATGTGATTAAATGCATTTTTGGGTAAGGATTGACATTGATTTAAATGAAATGTTTATATCTTGTCAGGTTTATCAGACATTAGAACATCAAATGATTGTTGCTGAAGCGGCTCAACGATTGAGACTTCCTCTTATTTCAAAAGATGGAGAAGTTCACGATGATGAAATTGAAAAGCTAAGTGTAGTGTCTCGAAGCTCCCTTGACAGTGCTAGCACCAGTGGCGTGGTCAACTCAAGCATAAACTCTTCTAATTATACCACTCCAAGCAGTTCTGTTAGTGGGGTTAATTATTCTCTGGCTTCTATGGATCCAGTGGAACCTGGAGTTGGTGGTGTTCCCAATTGTTTTCTTGGAATTACACCGGCTTATTTATGGCAAACTCAGCGTCAGCAAACACCGTTCACTACAACATTTTTGATCTTAGGCAACACTCAAAATGCGTTGTTGTAAACAAGAAAACCGTCCCTAAATCCATAGGCGACGGTTATGCAACGCTTATGAAAGCGTCCCATATACTCCCGTGGCCTATTCTAAAAGCGACGGTTTTTGTGTTTTAGGCCACAGTCGCGTAAAACCGTTGTCTAAAGGACAGAAGAGCAGCGGTTTCTTCAGAGTCATGAGCGACGGTTTCACAGTCTTCAAGGGACGGTTATTCAAACTTTCTAGGGACGGTTATTCAAATTTTCTAAGGACAGTTTTTTTCACTGTTGTTGATTTGATCAAACTTTCTAGGGACGGTTATTCGATTTTTTCTAGGGACGGTTTTTTTCACTGTTGTTGATTTAATCAAACTTTCTAGGGACGGTTATTCGATTTTTTCTAGGGACGGTTTTTTTCATTGTTGTTGATTTGATCAAACTTTTCTAGGGACGGCTATTCAAGCTTTCTAGGGACGGTTATTCAAACTTTTCTAGTTATAAATACATAGTAGATTATTGACTGTTTTTGCAATGCTTTTTTGTTAAATTGAAGTTATAGGAACGATAGTTTTAGATATGTTGATATATATATATATATATATATATATATATATATATATATATATATATATATATATATATATATATATAATAACTACTCAAGATTTTGAATGATAAGAACTTCAATAAAATAGGTAATAGTCTTGCATCATAATATTACATGCGTGATAATATCCAAAACATATACGAATTGAAAGTAACATATGTGTTTGCTTCAAAAAAAACCAAAAAGTATTGGTTTATACACACATTGTTCATAGTTTAGTAGTAGCTGGAGATTATAAAATCTAAACATGCAAATAACATCATCCCTCTTGATCTTCATTTCCAGGATGATCTTCGTCATCAGGTTGGCCTTCCTCGCCAGTTGGATGAATTTCCTGTATTTATAAGAAAGTTTCTTAGTCCTAGTGATATTATTGATTATAACCAAGCACAAGGTGTATTGATTACAACCAAGCACAAGGTGTGCAAGCAGCAAGAAATATCTCTTAAATTGACTTTACAACACCATTTCCCTTAGCATGCTAGACCGCAAATGACAATACAAAGTCCATGTACCAGACCATGAAAATTTACACAAAGAACATTTCTATAAATCTGAAACTATACAAGCCTTATATCTAACTAAACTCCAATCAAATACTACAAATACTTACAGAATAAGATCATAAACTTTTAAATAAGTCACAAGTATTACCTTTTCAACATTCCTCGTATGCATTGATGTGGAAGCACCGCATTCAACATCCATAGCATTCTCCATGATATTGTCCAAAGCTTCATCATCCAAATCAGGATTCACTTGCTTTAACAAGCATTTAACTAGCCCTTGTAAGCCGTTAACTTGCTTAGCCATACGAGCCGTCTCTTTAGAACATTGTCTTTTAATATCAGCAATTTCTTCATTTCTCTTTAACACAGTTGGTGTTACCATTCTTCCAAAACAACGAACTCTACCAGCCTTTTCTTTTCCAAACAGTGATTCAAAAGTCTTCCCAGCACATTCTTTTGACTCTTGAATGGAATCATGAAGTTTAGTCTAGTAAAAAAAGGTTAAACATAAGTTCAAATAACTTCACTAACAACAATGTTACTTGGTAAACATCTCTGTCAAGTACAACTAGCACAAGATCAGTTAAATTTCATCGTTATAGTATGTCACGTCAAAAGTAAATTAAGGTATTATACCACTTAAGCCTCGAAAATACAATAATAGACATGCAATGATCAAACACGTTCCTGGATCTCATTATGAAAGGAGCTCTACAGTACTAGTTGTCCTTACTTCTTTGAAAGACAAACATATAATACCATCTCTGCCTTAATCCTTGCAAAGTTTCTTGTTCCCATACGGTGCATATATCTCTGTTTGGCCCTATTCACAGCATTCTTCTTACATATATCCTGCATTATGTAGAAGAAATTAAAGATTGGTAGTAAAGTACAATATTATAATCAAATAGATATAGTAAAATCTTACTTGAACAATATTGTTCCCCCAAAAAATCATTAATCTCTTGAAATCTGGTCCAGGTACCCTCTTGGGACGATGTTTTAACCTTTCTCTCAAGTTGGGGTATTTCAAGAAATAATTCTTCCTGATGTAATTCTTCCTGATTTAACTCATTCGAAAGATGAATAGCTAAGTGAACCATAACATCAAAAAAACTAGGAGGAAAAACCATCTCTAGTTGACAAAGTACTTCAACAATTTCTTCCTGTAAGTTGTCCAGATCTTGGATGTGGATAACTTTTTGGCATAGAGTACGGAAAAAACGACTAAGACGAATGAGAGGTTGAGCCACTGCTTTAGGCATTGTGCTTCGTATTGGTATCTGCAACAAGTAATGCAGCATGAAATGTGCATCATGACTCTTATAACCACATATTTTCTTTTCAGAAACTTTCACACATCTTGAAATATTTGAAGCACTACCATCTGGTAGTTTTGCACCCTTCAGAACACCACAAAACATAGACTTCTCTTCAGAAGTCATGGAGAAACATGAATTTGCAATCGCGACACGACCCCCACCAACATCCCTTGGATGAAGATTTTTTCTAATGCCCATTTCTTGCAAATCATAACGACCTCTAACATGATCTTTTGTCTTTCCTGGTATATCCAATAGAGTCCCAATGATGTTATCAAAAATATTCTTTTCGATATGCATTACATCAAGATTATGACGTAGTGTATTGCTAGCCCAATATGGCAACTCAAAAAAAATTGACCTCTTCTTCCATGGACCATCAATTTTTTGCTTGTTTGTCTTCCCAAACACATTGTTAAAATCTTTTAAGATTTCTAATATTTCTGTCCCTTCTAACATAGTCGGTGCAGATCTAAGTTCCTTTTTTCCATTAAAAGATTTTCTATTTTCTCTCCAAGCATGGTCCATTGGCAAAAATGTACGGTGATCCATATAGCACATCTTTCGACTGTGTTTCAAATAGGTTGAAGAAGTGTTGTTGTTACAGCATGGACATGCCAACTTCCCTTTTGTGCTCCAACCAGACAACATGGCATACGCGGGAAAATCACTAATTGTCCATAACAAAGCAGCACGCATTTGAAACATTTGATTTTTTGAGGCATCATATGTTTCTACTCCAGATTCCCATAACACTTTCAACTCCTCAATTAATGGTTGAAGGTACACATCAATATTTTTTCCTGGTGATTGTGGCCCGGGAATTAGTAATGACAACATCATAAATTCAGGCTTCATGCACAACCAGGGAGGAAGATTGTATGCTACTGTCACAACAGGCCATGTACTATGTGATATACTCATAGTTCTAAAGGGGTTGAATCCATCACTAGTCAAGCCAAGTCTTACATTACGTGATTCAGAAGCAAAGTCTGTATGAAGCCTGTCAAAGTCCTTCCACGCCTGGCCATCAGCAGGGTGCCTTAAGCACCCATCTTTAGTGCGATCATCTTTATGCCACCTCATTGAATCAGCTGTCTTTGAACACATAAACAACCTTTGAAGCCTAGGAATCAAGGGAAAGTGTCTCAGAATTTTTTCAGCAACTTTATGATCATTTTTGGGTTGCTCGGACTCACAATCCACTAGAGGGGATTCTTTCCACCGAGAAGCTTTGCAAAATCTACAAAAATTGTCATCCTTGTGTTCTCTCCAAAATAGCATGCAATCATTGGGGCAAGCATCAATCTTTTCATAATCAAGACCAATGTCCTTAATCATGGCCTTTGTTTTGTTAAAAGAATTGGGAATGTTAAGATCAGGCATTGCTTCTTTCAATAACTCTAAGAGAGAAGTGAACGATGCATTGCTCCACCCATGAAGACACTTCAATAAGTACATCCGAATAATGAAGGATAAGGTAGAGAAATTTTCGCATCCTGTGTACAATGGTTGTTTTGACTCGTCCATTAACTTGTAGAATTTCTTAGCATCCCCATTAGGTCCCTTGTTAACTCCATCGGTTTCTACAAAATTTCTAAATGTGTCAAACAATAAGCCATCAATGTCATCATGTGAGTCTTCTTGAACTTCCATGGGATCATCAATTTTTGTCAACCTTGATCTTCGCTCCCCATGGTATACCCAAATTTTGTAGCCTTCAACAAATCCATAGGCTACTAAATGATCAAAAACCACTCTTCTTTTTTCATACCAAGTGTTTTTACACTTGGCACAAGGGCATAGAATTTCCCTCCCTTCTGGCTTTCCTTTAGTAAAGGCAAAATCTAAGAAAGATACAACACCTTTCTTATATTCACGACTAAGCCTTGGTAGCTTAGTCCACTCTTTGTCCATCACTACCAATATAATACAGTGTAATACAAAGTAAGAATTTGCATACAATAAAATGTTATCCACACACTTAACATCACAAGTTAAACACTCAATCATGTGCTAAATACGGCAACATATATATACACAAGATAAGTTACATTTGCAAGCTGGATGAACTTAACATATTTTTTGGATATAAAAACACAAGTATTTATAGGGAAGTAAGTGAAGTGACAGTCTCACAAATCAGAATTCACCAACATATAATTTTTTTAGATGCAGTGGCCTTGTTAACCCTCCCTCCCATATTTTAGTTCTACATGAATCATATTTTCAATGGTTGATGATATAATTGTTAACCATAAGACCATTCTATATCTATGAAACACGGATACGAACACGGACACTAACACACCGACACCGTTAATACTTTAAGAAAATCATGTGTAACATGTCCAACACCGGGACACGGCTTATTCGAAGAGTGTTTGTGTTTCATAGTTATATATCCATTTATTTTATATAGTCCATTTGTACAAGAAAATTTATCTCTAGCTATCTATGGCACACAGAACCTATGCACCCAACACTATATGTTTAACTTCAAACATATATCCATTTATTGTATTAGTCTAGTAGCAACGTAAGTCTACTTACTTATTTACCATTCAGGGGTTAACTTGGGATTTTATCGTTAAAGATAAAGTTTGATAAACTATGACTCACAATAATCTTATATGACCCACTTGTTTTACAGCTAACAGCCATACACAGTTCAGCATTCATATAAAGCAGCCACATGCACTATCTAATGCTAGTTTTTACTTAAGTATAGATACTACTAGACACTAGTATGTAGATAAAACTTGATAGCTTCCAGATCTTAAAAAAATGAAAAGCATAAAAACTTGAAAGCTTCTGGATCTTAAAAAACTAATAAGTCAACCTTATCTCTTAAAGGATTACACGTTTTTTTGATGGAGCTTTGGTGGGTAGTTAACTTTAAACAACACTATATGTTTTTAATTCTTCCTTCTAGAAAAAAGAAAATCTAAATTAAATATTTGTATAAAGTAGAAACATATTACAGAATATGACTTTATACAAAGCAATTAATAAAAAATAAAGTTGTTCCTAGCACTAAATTTACTCAGTTCATAGACTTGACATATATTTTCATTGGATTAATGTTGGTCTAATAAACACACAATGAATATACTTCCTACCATATACACGGAATGGAAACTAAAAACAATATCAATTCATCAAGAACAAATTTCTTGCTACTGTGTTAACAGTACCCAATCAGGGATAAACTAAAATCTAAGTGTGATTATCAATTACCTTGTACATAAAAATCATATAGCCAAAACCCTCATCTGCTATTTATTCAAAAATAATTTCTCTCTAGCTATATTTGACACACACAACCTATGTACCCAGATGACTTTAACCCCAAATTTTAATAAGCTAAATAAGAAGGGTACAGTAGTTTCACGTTTTCAACCAAACAAAACCCAAATTACTAGCTTGAAATAACCCCCAAATCTGGTCATTCATGTTCTCAAAAAAGTGTACAACGGGATTCATAGACTTAATAAGAAAAAAGAATACAAAAAAAAAAATCCCCAAATCTTAATAAGCTGAAAAATCAATCCATTACCACAAATGACTTTAACCCTAAATAGTTAGTATATCAAACAATTAGTAAAACAAAGGATAGGGTAAGATTGAACTCACTTGAGATGAATGATTGACTCAGAAAATGAGATGAATGAGCAAAGCTATCGAACTGAACAAGATGAGTACGAAATGAACGAAATAAGTACACGCTTGAACAGGAAAACGATTAAGTAGGAATGGCTAAAAAAATGAGATTGAGATGAGAACGGTGGGTGATTCTAGTTTCTTCATCTTTCTTCTTCTTCTGGTATGTGTTGTTCAACAAACACAAATGGGTCTTTCTAGCTTCTTTTTCTTCTTTTATCTTTATTCTTTTAATAATTTTTTATTATAAATATATTAATAAAATAAATAAAATTATTTGGTTCTTTTCAATTGAGCGGGATAGTTCCCGCGGGCTGAATATTTTGTCCTTTAGGGACAACATTTAACCGTTGGTAAGAAGAATAAATTCACCATTGCCTATACATGGTTCTAGGCGCGGTTTTATGACGGTAGGTATAAACAATAAGTACGGTGTTGAAATGCGTCGCCTAAACATGGTTTTAGGGGCGGTTTTATGACTATTGGTAATTATGTATGCAACACGACAAATACTGCTGCCTATTCTATGTTATTGGGACGGTTTTTGAGAGTTGCAAAAAAAAGGGTTGCTTAAAGTCAAAAATGTTGTAGTGGTTATCTGTGGTATAATTATAATATGCAAATCATTATACATGGAAGTCAGCTTGTTAGCATATTTTTTCTATGATAGTTTTTTTATTTTTTTTATTTTCATGTGATTAGCTTGGTTATGTTTTTCATTATTGACCCAACAATATTGCTAGGATATGACAGAATATCGTATGTCTCTCGCACGTGAGGTAGATGGTCGCTTGAAATTGAAATGTGATAAGTTATCAGATGCCTTTGTATTGGATGACAACGGTAAGTGTGAATTGCATATTTCTGATATAATGTGGGGACATAATGGTGAATTGGCGATTTCCTTTGATTTATAATTTGGTTCTACTAGCTGATACCTTGTTTCTTGATTCAGATTCATCATCATCTGGAAATCAAAGTTCAACTTCACGGCTTCCAGAAAGGTTTGAGCTTATTCAAGTAGCCTATTTCTTTTAATATTTTGAAAATTTAATTTTTTTTTTTTTTGGGGGGGGATAGAAGGTTCAGGAAATTCTCATTCAATTGTAATTTATAACATAAAGGGTCCACTTTCTATTTTTTCATTGGATGGAAAAGTAAAGTATGCAAACTAGGGTAAATATATATTTAAGGATTAACAGGCTACTACCTGGTTTCGATCATTTGACTTGAAGAGTTGAGACATGTTATTCTCTGTATAGATATCCAACTCTAATTTAATGACTGACAAAATGATGTCTATATGATTTGATGATGTCATATTTTTAGTCATACGATTTCAGATTAGTGTGTATTGATGAAAATGACCAATTCAACTGATGTGACTAATATATTCAAGACTTCCTTTAATTTTCGTGTTTAAGTCATACGGATCAATATTTATTAAATATTTTGTTTCTTCATGTCCACAAGACGGGTATTTTTAAAATATATGCCATTGCTTATGTCTTTTGCTTCTTTAATAAAGTAGCAGAGCACTAATGTGTAAAAAGCATGCTTTGGTAATTGTATGTCACACTAGAAATATATCTGCATACTAAAGTTTCTTCTCTTATATTTATTAATTTACCAGGGTGAAGTTGTTAATTGAGGAGATCGAAAGAGAAGAAGCAGCGCTGAGGGATGACCTTTATTCTGCTGATAGAAAATTCGCTGAATATTATAATGTAAGTGCGTATGAATTTGGTACAAGAACCATCTCTCTTGCTACCACAAACATTTCCTAAAATTGAAACATCGAATCTATATGTGTGTGCATGTGAGAGAGATTGCATGTGTGATTCGTTATGCATATACATCATATTTCTTTTTTGGTCTCTTTATTATATGGTGTATAATGTAGATAGTTAATGTCAATACTCTTAATCAGGTATTGGAGCAAATACTTGGGGTACTCATTAAACTTGTGAAAGATTTGAAGTTGGATCACCAACATAAATATGTGAGAATTTACTATTCACTAAACTTCACTATTTTGATAGCTAAGGACACATCTTGACTTGACTTCCCCATGTATTTGTAGGATGAGTTGCAGAAAACATGGCTATGTAAAAGATGTGATACCATGAATTTGAAATTGAGGTTTGTTATCGGTTACCTTAAATTTTTCATCGTTCTTCTACATTAAAATATCGTTATCTTTTCAAACTTCAAAATAGTGAGGGCTCATAACACAACGCTGGAGGCATTCTTTTGGTAGGTAGACAATTTTGCTTATATTTTTTCACAGGGTGTTTAAAATTCCTAAATGGGCGCGTTTACTTAAATGATTAATATAACAGAAAGGAAAAGTGATTTTGGTTCTAAAATTTATGCTGTATGTTAGTTTGGATTTTATACATGCACATTGGTAGTTAATAGATTTTGTGAAGATTTCATGTATAATGGAAGACCAGCTTGAGACACTAAATACCTAATTATGCTCTTAAACCAATATGTCCCCATTGTTACAGCCTAGCGGTTTGGCCGTGAGGACATTTTATGTGGAATCCTGCGTTCGAACCCGGGTCACCACATTTCTTCCTATCCTTTGTGTTTTTATTTGAGTATTTGTTGGCCACCAGGTCAATGGCAAAATAAAAACGTGTTTTTATAATTTTTGCTTATTTAAACAGTAACTTGGTTCGAGTTTTTTTTTGTCACTTTGGTCAAACTGCATATTTTTAAGTAACATGGATAGTGAAAAAAAAAAAATTGACCAAAAGAAACTCATTATTTTATTCATCTCAATAGTAGTAATACAAGATGGAATCATATCAAACACTTGGTGATGAGCATACAACTTTGACGCCCTTGCTAAGCTATAAGCGACAAAATTTGCTTGCCTCCTGACAAAACTTATCTTAAAGTTTGGACTTTATTGTAACATAACTTTACATGTAGCCATAATGTTGCCAAATTCAGAATGGTTATCAATAATGCTGTCTACCACTAGCTTACAATCTAGCTCAATATGCACTTTTGATAAACCCAATTGACCAAGCCATGAAATAGCATCCCTTAAGCCCAATGCCTCTGCACCTAAAGGAGGAGAACGAGGAGGAACACTCTCATACCACTTAGTTAAAGCTTTAATAAAATAGCCTCGAGAGTTCCTTAGACACATACCAACACCAAAGCAGCCTTGGTCACTTAACAGTGCTGCATCGATATTGCATTTGATGTATTCTTCATCTGGTGGCTGCCAACACTGTACATGATAAATCTGTTGTTCTGTTTGCTGTTCTTCCTTTGATCGTGTTGACTGCAATTGCAGCAGCCGTCACACGCGAGCTGTATAGCAGTCCGCTCTTCCTTCATTGAAACTAACAAAAAAATTGGATTGAGCTGTGTGGTAAATAGCATGGGTTGAATATGAAACTTAAATGCATAATTCTTGAAATTAATTCTTCCTAAATTAAGATGACATGTTTACTAATTTAACCAAGTTCTTTTTTGTGAGTGCCACATGAAACTTGTTTATGTATGATTGGAACCAAAGGATCCTATAATTGAACACCACAATAACACAGCAAAGAATGAAGATGAAACAGATGGTAATTAAGGAAAATAGGGTGCTTTATTCATACGAATGAAAATAGTAAAATAGTAGAAGAGATAATTTCTCTAACTACTCCCAAAGCAAAGCTCCGACCTAACTCAGAGAGGAATCCTACTTTGGGCCTAAACAGAAAACTTATTCCATCCTATTCTAAAACTCCTAAGAATTCCCTTTTATACACAAATAAAGAGAACATTCTAGTATTTAACCATAATGGACCTCTTACTATTTAATCCTAATCCTAATGGACCACTCACTAATAATCTACTTAAACCTAATTAACTACCTACTAATTATTTAAAACACCCTCTCATACTGGGTCCTAACAATGTACCTCCCACTTTGATGCTACGTGGAAAGCATAATTTCTGTAACTATGGCGAAAATGGTAGTCAGATCACTAGTCCGAATATTTTCTGGTTTACTTACATAATTGTGTAACTTATGTACATCAATTATATTATCGTCAATTTCCCACTTTGTTAGTTTTGCCAGGTACTGTTATCTAATAATTTTGATATCTGCAATTGCATGTCAGGGCTTTAGAACATCAGCTCCTCCACGGAACTTACACTAACGAGTCTATACCTGCGCTTCATAAGATTAGGTATGAAAGATGAAATGTCTGCAACTCTGTATACAGTTCCTGATTTAATTTTAATCACCCGTTTCCTTTTAATTTTAGGAGGTATCTCATCGAGGCTACTGAAGACGCTTCCATTGTATATAATAAGGCGGTATGTTTCCATGTTTCCATGTGCATGTTTTTGCATTTGGATGACATAAGACGTGAATTAGGCTCTTCACAGGATGAAAATGTGACTAGTGAGACATGAGTTGTTGCATTAGCTCAGAACTTGTCATCCCTGTATAGAGAATCTTGTCATTCGTTATCTATTGATGTCTTTTTAGTAAAGTCCTTTTCATTTATAGATTTTCCACCTTGATAAATATGAATAATGCATTGTTTATTTATTTCTGATATGATGGAGTTGAGAGTATTTTGATGGATATCGCAACAACATAAGAGATTTGGGAATCGAAATGAGTGAATATATCATCAACTTAGTCATTGAAAATTTAAAATTATAGAACACTGTCAATTTAGTACCTAAAATTATTAATATTTCAAAATATTCACTAAATTGAATTTCTTTGATCATATTAGTTCTTTTGGATTAGTAAATTTAGTCCTTGATTGAGAATTTTCAAATTCATAGATCATTTTGAAATTTTGTTAACTTCAAGGACCAAGTTCACAATGGCAATATCTGAGACATAATCTAATTTTTTGCTCTAGCATTGAAATAATTTTTAGAATATGGTTTTGGTAGTAGTTACATACCAACAATGTACTACTAATTTATGGTTGATATCATTACAATTGTATTTTACTCCATTATGTTGATAATTCATCATGTGTGTGTACCAGGCTACTCGTTTGCGTGAGTACCAGGGTGTCGATCCTCACTTTGACGACATTGCAAGACAGTACCAAGACATTGTAAAGGTGACAATAATTTATCAAATATGCACTTCATTCACACCAAATGTTATAGATAATGTCAATCAACTTTGTCTTGAAACTTTATTTGAGATGACAAAATTGATGAAATAAGAAAATTAATGATATAGTGATGGACCAACTTAAGTTGAAACTATTTGAATTCAGTGAAGAAAAAAAATACCATATTTTATTATCATTTCAATATCCTATAGAAATCATCATTTTGTTTAATGAAATTCTCACGTTGATGAAATTATGCAGAAATTGGAGGAATTGCAACATACAATCAAGGAAGTTGAATACGATCTAAAACGTATGTGAGATAGTGCTTCAACGTAGAAGTTTTATTGTGTTTATATAACCCGGTTTGGTTCTCTATATGTGAATGGTGTGAAAGGCATGGCCCCCTTTTGTTACTTATGATAGATATATGAAACATCATTCCGTTGCGGTGCATTCAAAGAGTTTTTTTTTTAATTTGGCTAAAACTGTTCCCATTCGTTGATCTCTCTTACTGATCCATTCTTGTGTAGCCAAGGTGGAGAAGAAAACTCTTCTATGATTTCCTTTTTCCAATTCCCGTATACCGTCTTCAACACAAAACACTTAGACAAATTCATTTAAGTGCTTTGTATTGAATCAGTGATTATGTTTCATGTTAAATGCTTTCGGATGAGAAATGAGAGGAATAGAGTATTTTATGTTTTATTGAGTGAAAATGTTTTATGATGAAAAGGAGGGAAATCATGGAGAGGGTAATGGACGGGACGGGCAAAGTTTGGTTCAGAACCAAAACTGTATTCGAACTGAACTGAGCTATAAGGAATCAATTCGAACCGAACTGAACCAGTCTTAAAACTGGTGAACTGTTTTGTTTAAAAAAAAAAAAAACTTAACTGTTCCCACATAAAGTAAACATCTGAAAAATAAGAACCAAACAAAAAGAAATCATAAACTGAGGGAAGTTCTTTATGTAACAGTATTCAAACCAAATTATGCATTATCGAAGCAGTGGATTTCAATCAGTTATGAACTAATAAAACAGCTTAATAGTGGATTAAAACAGCTTAACAGTGGATGAATGGTTGAAGTCTGTCAGTAACAATAAAATGGCGAGTGAATGATTTTACTGTTAATTTTAAGCATAATAGTGTGGATGAATGATTGAAGCAATTTGTTGAAGAAAGTATGAATGATTGAAATCCACAGTTTTGGTTTTTTATTATTAGTTCATAATAGACTTCTATGAAATTATGCATTATAGAAGCAGTGGATTTCAATCTCTTCCGTTACGGAGCTTGAAGCAGTTATCGAATTTGTTACCGTTAATTTTAAGCTTAATAGTGGATGAATGATTAAAGCAATTTGGTGAAGAAAGTATGAATGATTGAACTCCACTGTTTTGGTTTTTTTTATCACGAAGGTTCAGTTCAGTTAATAACTGCTCCTTTAAGCATGGATCAGTTCATAACTTTTACATAGCAGTTCAGTTCAATAGTAGTTCGGTTCAGCAGTTCGGTTCAGTTTTTGGTTTTTTTGCCCACCTTTAGCAATGGCTGAAAATTAACCCAAGAAGAAAAGTTTCCTGTTCTTACACTACTCTGTAAAAAAAAACAAATATGTTTCCCCAAAGGTGCATTCTGCTTCAACGATAAGTTTTCAAGCAGGTCAATTTTTAATAGTAGACAAGTTTAGGAAACTACACCACCGTCATTCTTTTCCTCTCATTTTTATTTACAAGTTCATAATATTGAAAGAATTGAAGAGCAAATCAATGCAATATTTGAAGGACATATAAAACCCTTTTGAAAAAGATAAAATCTTTGAACAAGATTCTTGACGTTTGGAGGATCGGAAAATAATTCAAAGAAATTCAAATTTCTTCTTCATACAACACAGTAAAATTAATGCTCATTACTATTATGGAAAGAGTTGAGATAAAGAGAAAAGAACGCTCGAGTTTATACTGGTTCGGTTATACCGTCCTTGGATACAACCAACATCCACTCCTGTTGCAATGAGCAATGAAGTTTCTTCCATTATTGCACATCAAATATTTGTTACCATGATTACAAGCAAGAATTCCTTCAACTATGAATCTTAAGTCTTAACACCTTTAAAAAAAATGAATCTTAACACCTAGAACTTCAAAACCTTCAATATCTTGCCAATTAGAGATAATTCTTGTACCCAACCTTGTTGGTCTTGCACGAACATTGATTCTTTGACCAACCAACACCCTTGATTCTCCATAATCCTAGTAAAGCTTTCAACCAAGCATGAAAACTATTGAAGCAGAAAAAACACTAAATTCCTTAGAGGTGAAAGAGAGAATCTTTCCATGAAGTACATAATTAGTACCCGTAGTTTACAACTTGAAAAAACCCAAATAACTTACAAAGAAATTCACCCAATCATTGTTTCTTATCTCATGAAGAAATTTAAGAGTTTTCTAAGATGCCGAGAGAAGAAAATTTTGAGAGAAGTGAATGATTCATGTTTTAAAAAAATGGGAGTGTCACGATTAATATAGCAAAAAGATAAATAAAGTCTAGTATGCAGAGACGTTGCTACATGCAAAGGTCACATTGATTCTCCACTTATTCATCTTAGGGAGTGAACTATGAAGTACAAACTGAGACACTAGATACGTACACATCAACACCAATAAAATTTTGAGAAAATAACATAATTCAATGTAATCCTAAGTGTCATGTCGGACTTCGAAATACACATTCAATTAGGAGCGTCAGTGCAGCAAAGGGAGTGGATTTACATGTAGTTTGAATGGACAAAACATATGTGCATTTCTTTATTTGTTTATTTATTTATTTTTGTATGGTTTTAACTAAAAATACACTTTTGGTGGATATAACAAACTTTGATAAAATTGTGAATTTGAGAAAATGTTGTTTGGTTAGAAACAATATGAAAAACACATATGGAAGAAAATATTACTCTAATATAATGAGATGATATAATGAGATGACGATGGGCGATTTACGCGAGAAGATGTTGAGTATTTATTGCACGATGATCTAAAACTATTTCACATCCATTAAACTCTCTAATAATAATTAATAATAATAGTAATAATTAGACATGGCAACAAAACCCACCTCCGCCAGACCCGCCTGCCTCAGCCCCAAATTTAACGGGGAAAAGCCGATTTAATTGGGCGCGGGTGCATGTGTGAGGGAAATTTGAATTTTTAGTACGGGGCCAGGGGGCGGGGGATGCTTACACCCGCCCCACATCCACCCCCGCCCTGCACCCGCTTTTTGAAATTTAATTTATTAAATTTTATAATTTTATTTCCATAAACACCAACCTATTTTAATTATTATTACTCTTTATAAACATATTTATTATAATTATTTTGCTCTTTTGAAAAAAGTTTATTAGATATTTAATTATTAATATAATTATTGTTTTTTTAAGGAATAATTATTGTTTTTTGTTGCTATGAAAAAATGGAAAAATATGCATTTTTTTAAAATATCAATAGTATATATATAAAGTAAGGTTTTTTATGCCACATGTCACTTCCACATTCATTCTCAATATTTTTATTATTTTTTCTATTTTATTTAACATAAATATCTCAACAAACTTTTGATCTTATGCACTCTGTATTTTTTATCTCAACAAACTACACATCAATCAATCAATCAATAGTATATATATAAAGTAAGGTTTTTTATGCCACATGTCCCTTCCACATTCATTCTCAATATTTTTATTATTTTTTCTATTTTATTTAACATAAATATCTCAACAAACTTTTGATCTTATGCACTCAGTATTTTTTATCTCAACAAACTACACATCAATCAATCAATAGTATATATCAATCAATAGTATATATATAAAGTAAGGTTTTTTATGCCACATGTCACTTCCACATTCATTCTCAATATTTTTTTTATTTTTTCTATTTTATTTAACGTAAATATCTCAACAAACTTTTGATCTTATGCACTCAGTATTTTTTATCTCAACAAACTACACATCAATCAATCAATAGTATATATCAATAGTATATATATAAAGTAAGGTTTTTTATGCCACATGTCACTTCCACATTCATTCTCAATATTTTTATTATTTTTTCTATTTTATTTAACATAAATATCTCAACAAACTTTTGATCTTATGCACTCAGTATTTTTTATCTCAACAAACTACACATCAATCAATCAATCAATAGTATATATATAAAGTAAGGTTTTTTATGCCACATGTCCCTTCCACATTCATTCTCAATATTTTTATTATTTTTTCTATTTTATTTAACATAAATATCTCAACAAACTTTTGATCTTATGCACTCAGTATTTTTTATCTCAACAAACTACACATCAATCAATCAATAGTATATATCAATCAATAGTATATATATAAAGTAAGGTTTTTTATGCCACATGTCACTTCCACATTCATTCTCAATATTTTTATTATTTTTTCTATTTTATTTAACATAAATATCTCAACAAACTTTTGATCTTATGCACTCAGTATTTTTTATCTCAACAAACTACACATCAATCAATCAATAGTATATATCAATCAATAGTATATATATAAAGTAAGGTTTTTTATGCCACATGTCACTTCCACATTCATTCTCAATATTTTTATTATTTTTCTATTTTATTTAACATAAATATCTCAACAAACTTTTGATCTTATGCACTCAGTATTTTTTATCTCAACAAACTACACATCAATCAATCAATAGTATATATCAATAGTATATATATAAAGTAAGGTTTTTTATGCCACATGTCACTTCCACATTCATTCTCAATATTTTTATTATTTTTTCTATTTTTAAAAACCAATATTTTATTTAACAAAAATCGGGTTTTCGGGCTACTTGATCGGATTGCTCCGAAACATCCCCAGAAATCCAAAATCCAAAATTCCATTGTTTAGACCCATTTTTCATTTTTATTAATTTTTCATATTCTCAGAAAAATCCGAAAAAATTTCCTTTAGTTTTATTTGATTTTTAGAATTTTTTGGTACTATTTTTATGATTTTATTTGACAGGTTTTTAGCATTTTTTACTTAGTTTTTTTGTTGTTTTTAAAAGGAAAACTCAAAACTGTTGAAATGTGAGAGAGTCTGATGACTGATTATACATAAGAATTGTCCGGATTATAAAATCCAAAATAGTAAACATGAATCCAAATTTTAAAATCCGGAATGCACAAGGGCATTTTTAGAAATTTTACAGGGCGCGGGAGAAGGCAATAGGGTGGGAAAGTAATAGTCCATGTTTAAAGGACCCAAAACTATTACCACTTGGACTAATTCATTATTGATTTTGTTACACTTTTTATTCTTGCATTGGACATTCATCTCATCATTTATATTTATTTTTAATTTTTTTGAAATATTTATATTTATTTTTATGATATTATTATAATTGTAAATTTAAATAAATTCAATCTAATATACTGACACGTGTATTCGTGCACACAAACTTATAAAACTTATTTAATATCTAACCCGGGCAACGCCGGGTCTCTAAACTAGTTTTTATAAAAAATAGAGTTTTCGCGGGTGGGGACGGGGCGAGGACGAGAGACCCGTCCCCATTGGGGGCGGGGTTGGGTTTCAATTTTTACCCTCGATATGGTTGGGGATAAGGGCGGGTGCATGTGTGAGGGAAATTTGAATTTTTAGTACGGGGTCAGGGGGCGGGGGATGCTTACACCTGCCCCACATCCACCCCCGCCCTGCACCCGCTTTTTGAAATTTAATTTATTAAATTTTATAATTTTATTTCCATAAACACCAACCTATTTTAATTATTATTACTCTTATAAACATATTTATTATAATTAGTTTGCTCTTTTGAAAAAAGTTTATTAGATATTTAATTATTAATATAATTATTGTTTTTTTAAGGAATAATTATTGTTTTTTGTTGCTATGAAAAAATGGAAAAATATGCATTTTTTTAAATATTTTTATAAAAAATATAGTTTTCGCGGGTGGGGGCGGGGCGGGGCCGAGAGACCCGTCCCCATTGGGGGCGGGGTTGGGTTTCAATTTTTACCCTCGATATGGTTGGGGATAAGGGCGGGTGCATGAAAGCGAGGACGAAGACGGGGATGCTTAAACCCGCTCTGATCCGCCCTCGGGGCACTCTTTAAGCATCCCGATTTTTGTAATTATTCTTTTAAAAAGTCAACTATTACAATTTCCATTGCATTTAATACACAACTTTTCATTAAAAACTTACCATTTAAAGTGCTTAAATAGTCTCCCGGGGCACTCGTTAACATTTCCCTAATAATAGCAATAATATTTTTTTGAAATAATAATAATAATATTCTCTCCTAAAAAAATATTAATAATATCCTATCTTATGAATAAACCATTCACCTATTCGGATCTCGAGCGAGGCAGGGTGTGCAATCTGGCAGTGATCTCTAAAACATCATGGAGGAGGAGGAGTTGGAGAAAATAGCACTGTCGTGTCTGCCTGAAGAATTGGTAACTCAAATCCTTCTAAGGTTACCGGTGAAGTCTCTTATTCGTTTCAAATGTGTTTTGCAAATTCACAGTTTCAGATCACTGCTGCAACACACACTCGTCGAATTCTGTTCGTAACAGAACTGTTTGTAACAGAAGCTCCTCAATTTCGATCTATAGCTTTAGATTCATTATTCACCGCTGATTCTGCTCCTGTTCTACTGAACCCTAATTTTTCGCTTCCTAAATCTGAGTTTCATCTTAAAGTTAGAGGTTCATGTAGAGGGTTTATATTGGTGGAATCTTTTCCAATCATGTGTTTATGGAATCCATCCACCGGAGTTCATAGACAAATACCTTCGCCTCCGTCTTGGCCTAATCATTCAAGTATACCTTTTTATGGCTTTGGGTATGACGAGTCAACAGATGATTACTTGGTGGTTTTAGTATTCTATCATTTTATTCAAAACTCAGATGATGTGCTATCTCACATTGGGATTTTCTCTTTGAGAGCTAATGTGTGGAACGAAATTGTGGGTCCTACACATTTGCCTTTTTGTGATAATCTTGCTCACTTTGCTTATACTGTGGTAGAGTCGGTCTTCAATGGGGCTATTCACTGGTTGGCTATTTGTCCTGTTACAGGTGACCATCTTGTTGTTGCCTTTGATTTAATGGAAAGAAAGCTTGTAGAGATTCCTCTCCCATATGATATTGGTCGTTTGAAAATTTGTAGTTTATGGGTATTTAGAGGATTTCTCAGTCTATGGGTTTGGGGGGACGAGGATAAAGTTGATATATGGGTGATGAAAGAATACAAAGTGAAGTCATCTTGGACTAAAACTCTTGTTCTTGATTTGGATACCATTTCTCACATTTCCCTTGTATGTTGTACGAAAAGTGGTGATATTGTTGGAACAAATAGACCTAGTGGGTTGGTGAGATATGATGACAAAGGAGAGTTTCTAGGGCATAACTATTATAGTGAATCTTCACAACATGCATTCCGACTGGCTATGTATACAGAGACTCTGCTTTCACTCCCCAGTGACAATGAGCAAGCTTAAGAAGGTAGCACAAACAAGAGGAGCGAGGTAGTCAAATTTTCTCCTTCATTGTTTTATGGATATTAATACTTGGGTTGTATTATGAACTATTGGGTGTCTGAATTTGTAGCATGACACAGTATGCCACACAAGCTGATTTAATGTCATGAAATGTTTATGTTTATTGGTAAGCTATTTGCAATATGTTTATCAGAAATATTGACAACTTTGTTTGTGTAATTCGCGGCTATTTATGCATATGTAACTTGATTCTGTTTTATTGCATGTTGTGTTCACTGCTTGGAATTGTTTTATATGGTACATGGTAAATTAGTCTGGTGAGTTTATGCATGTTGATTAAGTTCACAACTATCCGACTTTGACTCAGAGAACTTCTTCAAAAATTTGATCATAGTCACAAATTTATTTAAATGAAATAGAATGTTCTGTTCTCAAATTTCAGTGGATTCTAATAACTTGGTGATTGTGATTTCTGTTTTAAACCAGAAAGCAAAATTAGCTTCAAATTAATGATCTACACATGATCAATTAAATGAATTTTTAATATCTTAATTCTTAAGAGTATAAAAAACATCAAAACTAAATCATGTCATGACCCTAAATAGTGCTACAATTACAACTTAGAGTTTTCAAAGAAAGGACTTTAAGAAAAAAAATTGCAGTTTGCATGGTAATAGGCTGTAGAAAAGGGTGTTAATTGTTACAAGGTTAGCCATAGACATGTTTGATTAGATTTGTGGTATATCATCTTTTTGAAGTGGAAATTTATTTTACCTCCTAATGACCAATATTTTTTTTTTTTTGCCATAGTCGGATTCAGAAGTAGTTTCTCTTTCCTTCATGGTCAAACCTAAATTTTTTCTTCTTCTTAATATCTGTCATTGGCAAAAGAAGCAAATATTGCACTAGCATACCTGTTGGAAAATATAGAGCGTGAGGGAGCTAGTGGTAGGGACACACATTAGTGATGAGCATATTGTAGGAGGAGACACATTAGTGATATGGTGAAGCCTTCAATATTATTGACATTGCATCTCAAAGGCTTAAAGGCTTAAATACAATTGCACCCATATAAGTCTATTTATAGGTGCTTATAGATGTTTCTAGAACTAGAATAATCTAGGCCTTTGTTTGCCTTTTCTACATTAGATTATTATAGATGTTTCTAGGATTTAACTTATCCTAGACATTAATAGAACAATCTAGAAACATGTAGCAACTTTATGTTATTCTAGTTTTCTCTAATGTATTCTAGAAATATCTAGAAATGTGCATCATATTTCAACACTCCTCCTTGATGCATATTTCGAAAACTTCAAATGTAGTACGTAGTTGCTCAAACATAGTTTTGTGCTATCATCTCCTCCTGCATTGATACTCTTCACAGTTGATCAATTTGACATGATAGAAAAATTTGTGCCACCTCTTGCCATAATATTTGTTATTGGTCTCCTTGCTAGTCTTGTTGAAGACTTCTGCATGGACCATTCTTCCTCCTTAGTTGCATGTGAATCCTTGTCGACATTGTTGAAGATTTCTGACAGGGAGAATTTCTTGTTCATAGTTGCTTGTGAGTCTCCTTGTCACTCATGTAGTAGATTCTTGACAGGGACTCATTCTTGCTGTTCTAGTAGTTACCTATGCTTGTACTCAAGTTAAGCATCAGAGGTCACAGGTCTCCATTTATATTTATTGCCTGGACTTGTGCTCTATTCGAACTTGAGTGTCTTATTAGCCATAGGTCTTCGACATTAGTCGGACTTGAACTTTAGAGGATCGGGCTGTTAGGCTACCTGAACTCCTCTATAGCCTTCTTAGTTTTCTTGTTTTAACTCAAACAGAGTAGAGCCTTATGGCTACATGTACTCCTTTTGTGTTTGAGTCATAGACTGAGAATTTTTACTTTTGTAGAATTTATGTTATAGAAGAACATATAGTTGGTGACACGAGATCATATTTTGCTACGCCCTGTTAATGACCGAACGCAGCTCTGATACCACTGTTGGAAAATATAGAGCGTGAGGGAGCTAGTGGTAGGGACACACATTAGTGATGAGCATATTGTAGGAGGAGACACATTAGTGATATGGTGAAGCCTTCAATATTATTGACATTGCATCTCAAAGGCTTAAAGGCTTAAATACAATTGCACCCATATAAGTCTATTTATAAGTGCTTATAGATGTTTCTAGAACTAGAATAATCTAGGCCTTTGTTTGCCTGTTCTACATTAGATTATTATAGATGTTTCTAGGATTTAACTTATCCTAGACATTAATAGAACAATCTAGAAACATGTAGCAACTTTATGTTATTCTAGTTTTCTCTAATGTATTCTAGAAATATCTAGAAATGTGCATCATATTTCAACACTCCTCCTTGATGCATATTTCGAAAACTTCAAATGTAGTACGTCGTTGCTCAAACATAGTTTTGTGCTATCATATCCTCCTGCATTGATACTCTTCACAGTTGATCAATTTGACATGATAGAAAAATTTGTGCCACCTCTTGCCATAATATTTGTTATTGGTCTCCTTGCTAGTCTTGTTGAAGACTTCTGCATGGACCATTCTTCCTCCTTAGTTGCATGTGAATCCTTTTCGACATTGTTGAAGATTTCTGACAGGGAGAATTTCTTGTTCATAGTTGCTTGTGAGTCTCCTTGTCACTCATGTAGTAGATTCTTGACAGGGACTCATTCTTGCTCTTCTAGTAGTGTCGCGTCATTTTTCGGACGGTCAAAGACCCGTTTTTGATTTCACGACTGAACATTTAATTCTTTTCAAAAAGAAAGTGGAAAAAAGTTCAAATACCACATTTTTAGGGATTAAGGGTTCGGGGGTCGGTTATATTTAGGGAAGGTGTTAAGCACCCTAAATATTCGTAGTACTCTACGAGAACCTCTTGATTTTATTTAACTTTTGTGCTATAAACTTGCTTGCTTTAAAAAATGGAATTAGCAATGATAAAAGAAAATTAGAGACCTAAATTATCTACGTTTTTATTGATTTGGAAGGACGCGTGTCCCTTGCCTACGTACCCGTGAGGGATCAAAACCTCGTAGTTCGGGATAGAAATTGACGTTTGATTTGTTTTGTGTTTTTTTAATAGTTTTTGAAAGGGGTTTAAAATGCAAAGCCAAGTGGCAAATTGGAATTTGTTTGTGTTTTTTTTATTTAAATGAAAGATGACTCAAAATAGAATTAGAATTGGTTGATGATTTGATTAAGAAAGTAAAAATAAAAAGACGATCGCTTGATTTAGGATCAAGGTTTGTTATGAAAATATTTTTTTGATATATTTGCATGTTTTTGTTATTTTGAATAATGATATGAAAATTATATAAGCAGAATGAGAAAAATAATGTTAAGCTGAAATATAAGGTGATTTTAACACGGACCAGAATACTCTGGAGAACGATTATATAAGCAGAAATATAATATTAACAGTTGATATAGGACCAGAGCACTCTGGAGTAATTTAATTAACAAGGACCAGATTGTTCTGGAGAAATAATTAAACAAAAATATAATATTACCAGTTAATTAGGACCAGAGCACTCTGGACTAATTTAATTAAATAAGGACCAGATTGTTCTGGAGAATAATATAATATTAACAATTAATTTGGGACCAGAGCACTCTGGATTGAGGTGTGTATTTAATGACAAAATTTAAATATGCATATGATAATAGTAGATAATGGAATGCAATGCGAAAATAAAATAAAAATGCATGAGATAATTTATAAGTCCAAAAATTAGATGCAAGCAATAAGATAAAAATGCATGAGAATGAAATTAAAACACTAAAAGAACTTAACATGTATGAAAACGATAAAATGATATGTTGGGGATGCAGGAAGTAAAGATGGGGGTGCAGGAATAGAAAACGAAGAACTGGGCTTCAGAGAGGAAAAGGGCGCTGCTGGGCTTAGGATGAACCGGTTTTGGTTCGGTTCGGTTCAGCAATTGGACCGGTTCAGTCTAATAATATATATAGTTTTGGAATGGTTTTTTTACTCATTTTTTCATTCCTTTCTCTTTCCTCTCTTTCTTTCTCTCGGCTTCCTCTCTTTCTTTTCCTATCTATCTTCTTCTTCTCCAAATTTCCGGTGCGGTGGTTGGCCGGCCAGGGAGGCGGCGCCACCGCGTCGGACACCTAAACCCACCTTTTTATATTATTTTTTTGCTCTTTTTCTTTGTTCTCTTCTCTTCTATGCTATTCTCAACTTAAAATTTTTAAAACACTTACCCATAGACCTAGATCTAAGGGAGAATCAAACTACCTTTTGTTGTGCGTGTGTGTGTAGTTTGGTTAGGAAATGCTTCTGGTTGTATTAGAAACTGATGTTGGTTGGGTTTTGATTAACGTCCCTGTTTGTGTGTTGGGACAGATTCGTTGTGTTGGCTGTTTTTGTTTGCAGGTTCTGTTTGGTGTTTGAGATTGATGAATTGTGGATTGTTGGAAGAATTTTGTGTTTATGCGTGAGTTTTTGTGTGTGGGATCGAGTTTTTCCTCCTTTTTGCTGGAAAAATCTTGTGTGTTAATGCTGGTTGCAGGTAGTTCTATTTATAGAATTGAATTGAGACAAAGAGCTTGCTAAAGGAGGAACAAAACCTGCCCTTGTGTGGGATGAAGGGGACATTTACAGGCTGTTAATTGAGCTGTGTTTGGAACATTTTCGGACAGATTTTGGACCTTTTTTATGGACATAATAATAATAATAATAATAATAATAATAATAACGAAAATAATAATAATAATAATAAAAATAAACTAAAAGTAATAATAAATAAAAATTGAGAGAAGAGGGCCCGACTCGGAACCAAATATGAGGTATTTTAAAATACCTCTCTGCCGAATTTTTCACTGAAAAGTCAGAGACTGATCAGGGTCAAAGGACACGTGTCGGTGTATGAATGCAGGGTCTAATGGTCAAAATTTGGGGTATGACAGATGCCCCTATTTAAGTTTCTTCGTCACTGGGTTAAAAAAGATAAATCTTTAAATCAACGGGTCGAAGAGACTTAAATACTAAGTACACCAATTTTGACCAGTTGTAATGCTGAGAATGCAATGCTTATGAATATAATGATATGAATGCATGTGATGCAATTATGAATGCAACGAGCGGCAAGCATATGCCGACTGAGGGACAAACTGATAATTATCACTGGGGAGAGAGGACTGTCTAACATCATTACTGTGGTGAAGACGAACATATTGTCAGCTACTCGCATGAGCAACAACCACATACAGAAAGAAAATATTGTCAGTTACCCGCATGTGTAACGACCACTTACAGAAACAAAATGCCGTCAGTTACCCGCATGTGTAACGACCACTTACCCGCATGAGTAACGACCTCTTACAGAAAGAAAATGATGTCGGTTACCCGCATGTGTAACGACCACTATAGAAAGAAAATGCTGTCGGTTACCCGCATGTGTAACGACCACATACAGAAAGAAAATATTGTCAGTTACCCGCATGTGTAACGACCACTTACAGAAAGAGAATGCCATCAGTTACTCGCATGAGTAATGACTATAATACAGAAAGAAAATGTTGTCGGTTACCCGCATGTGTAACGACTACGTTCAGAAACAAAATGATGTCGGTTACCCGCATGAGTAACGACTACTTTACTGAAACAGATCGCCGTCAGTTACCCGCATGAGTAATGACTACGTACAGAAACAAAATGTCGTCAGTTACTCGCATGAGTAATGACACATTGGGATGATTTAATGGGTCCTGCCACTTTGACTTGAATCAGACACATTGGGATGACATTTTTATGTATTAGAGTAAGACATAGACAAATAATGGAACTAAATATGAATGATATTTTATGCGTGCCATGTATGCATGAATGATATTTTATGCGTGCCATGTATGCATGAATGAATGTATGCGTATGAGACTCATATGACAGTATAATGCTAAGACTGTTGAGACAAAATTGGGCAGGTCCAAAGGAAGCAGCCCGACGTTATGTTACAAGCATTCAACACTCTTCATTGGGGAATAAAATCACTTGGGGATGAATCAAGCATTGACGGGGTACAACCCTTCAAACAAATCACTGGCAGAAGTCGCCATTAATCAAACCAGCATAAAGTGCATTCTTTCATTTGGCCCACTTGAAATGTGATGCCCCTGTCTTTGTTTTTTCATCATTTTTTTTTTGTTTTGTTTTTTTTTTGAATCCCTAATTTTTGCCTGGATCGCCCCTTCAGGTTTTCAATCCACTGGGATGCTCATTTTTGCCTAAGTCGCCTTTTGAGGTTTTCGACTTAGCGAGCTCTCTCTTTTTTTTTGACAGAGGTCATCTCTCAGCACTTGGTCATACCTACCTTGCAAAGTTTAACTGTCTTTGAGACGGATGTTGATGTATGTTTCACCTACTCATCAGTTCAAAGAAAATGTACATGTTGTTTATGCATTTCAAAAGACATGAAAAAGTTTTTAAAATATTTTTTTTTGCTTTAAGTATAATCATCAAGAATAGAATAAAATTTTGCAAACAGAATAGATGAGAATTTCAAATGAATGGGCATAGACTCAAATTAGATGTAATGGAATGGTAGCCTGCCAAAGGCGAGGCTCCATGGATTTCAAAAAGTTTGGAAAATGGTAATTATAAAGGGAAAGGTACATTGAACACAATAACCGCTATTCTCCCTGACAACTCTGAACTCCACTGTTCCGAGACATTGATTTGCAGATGCTTCATATCAGAGATCCTTTTGACAGTTGAAATGTCCCAGATGAACCGTGTCTAATTCGATGCAGTTACTTTGTCACAATCCTTAACTTTTGCATAGATCGCCTTTTTAGGTTTTCAATCTATCAGGATAATCATTTTTGTTTATGTCTCTAATTTTTGCCTGGACTGCCCTTTCAGGTTTTCAATCCACCGAGACGCTCATTTTGCCTGAGTCGCTTTATCATGTTTGTGACTCATCGAGCTTTCATTTTTTGAAAAAGTATTTCTTGACTGCATCTGGACATACAAGTTTGCTACCATGGATTGTAATTTGGCATCCATTTGCCCCCGGAATTGGGTAAAACACTTTTGAGCACAAAGTCACTTTTTGACATTCGCGGGGACGAACTTTATTTGTCGCATACTTATCCTTTTGACATAACTGTCCAAGACATACAGTGGCAACACTTTTATATCACTGGAACTTCTGTTGACGGGACTTTGACTTCCACGAGAAGCACTGCCTTTACGTTGTATATTGAGGGATAGAGGGGGATTGCCCCTGTTGAAGTGTGTACTGAAGTACAATGCCCATGTGAGGCAAATTGTGTCAGTCTTTGTACATGAATGTCCTCTTCTGGACAAATCTTTCTTGATAATTGCGGCTTCGACGACCGAAATGCCCCAGTATGCGAGAAATCTCATTGGAAATTTCTTCATCATCCTCCTCTTCAGTCTTGGATATAAGGAACTCAAAGTCGAGAGAGAGTACAGGGTTTAAGTGTTCAACGAGTTTAATAATGCATGATTTGATTATTGATATAAACATTATGATTATGCAGATATGTGGAGATGATTAAAGGAAAATATTTTTTGGTTTTTTGTATTACCATTTTTTCCAGAAAAGCACAAAAATAAAACAAAGTCGGGATCGAAGCGACTTTTTATTAATGATGAAAATACATAAAGCAGAAAGCCCTAAACAAGTTCACTTCCGTTTCGGGTGGGACGGGAGGATTTTTTTTTTTTTTTTTTGAAAAAACATAAAGCAACAAACAAACATATTATTTGAACAAATGAGTAGTAGAAATAAACATCAACAAAAACCCAATTGCAGCTAATGCATCAACATCAGGTTCCAAGATCCGATAGCGGATTAACTTGCACATTCCAATTCAAACTCTTCAAAAGGTATGAGATCGTCTTCAATCAACTTTCGGACTTCTTCCTTCAAAGGATAGCACTGCTCAGTGTCGTGACCTAGTCCCCCTTGATGAAAGGCACAACAGAGGTCAGGTCTCCATCGAGCTGGCAATTTCTTTGGTTTTAGAGGAAGTGGCCTTGTCCGAACAAGGTTCCTCTCAAGCAAATACGGAAGCAACTTGGCGTACTTCATAGGGATCGGGTCATATTGCGGAGCTTTCTGAGCCTGTTGCCGAGGCTGTTGTTGATGTCGTTGAAACTGGGGCTGATGACCCGGATTTTGAGCAGCATCCATGGTGGGCCTAACAGCGGCAATAGAGTGAGGAGCCAGATGATGTGGTTGAAGTAGTACTTTTATATCTGGGTCCTCAAAGGACCATGATTCATCTTTGATTAACTTCTGCACTTCATCCCTCAAAGCATAGCACTGTTCCGTGTCATGACCCGGCGCCCCCTGATGGAAAATACATGTGTGGTCAACGCGATACCATGATGGTAAGGGGTTTGGCACACGAGGCGGTAGCCTGGTTTGAACAAGTCTCTTCTTAAGCAAGATAGGAAGCAAAGTCGCATACTTGATAGGAATTGGGTTGAATTGCGATACTCCCTGAGCCTGATTCTGAGAAGTAACCGACTGAGGGGCCGGACTCGGAGGAGTGCGCTGATGCAGAGCCTGTTGTCGAGGCTGTTGCATACACATTGGTTGATATGGTGGCTGAAGCCTTTGCTTGACAAACGGTGGTTCCATTGTAGCCATCAATGAAGATACTAGACTAGTTAACTTCCCTATTTCAACCCGAAGTGTTGTTACCTCTCCGCGAAGTCCATGGACTTCCTGCTTCAGCTGATCAAGTTGATGTGCTTGCACGAGTGTTTGCATATGCGAACCGAACTTGGATGAAGACATCAGACCACTTTACTGACGGATTGACCTTTTGTAGACAGAGACAAGACGTGAGACACATACCAGAAACTATGAATGCACATGATGTATGAAATGCTTATGAAAAAAATGTACCCTTTCTTTTTTTTTTTTTTATTGAAGGATTTGTCAAGATGAATTGTAAACATCGCAGATGAACGTGATTTCTCTTGAAAATTTGTAAAGATATTGCAATCAGTTCTATTTTCCTTTCAATGTGGAATATTTCTGATGTTTACAAAAACTTATCTAAGTCCTTCGATGTTTTGATGAGAAAAGTTTTTATGCATGTATGCATGTATGCATGATTATGCTACACAAATGGTGAAAACACAGTGAGGTTAGGCCCATAATGATGGAGTCAAGGGTAAGAACGCCATTGGTAAGGACTACGGTTTTCATTTGCACTTGTATCACGGGTTCTACCAAGGTTCCCAAAGTTTTCAACCACGTCCGAACGTTTGTTAGGTGACGAGAGTACTCTCGTTCCAACAATATTCATCGGTTAATCTCGTTTGGGTGTAGTATCGCGTGACGACCAATACGAGAGTACTCTCGACTAGCCACCGCACTACGTCTTAAAAAGCCAAGATGGGTTAAAGGTGACTAATGGTTCTCAACTTCGACGGTCACTTGAAAGTAACATGCCATACGCGAGTACTCACGTCGACAAAAGTATACCTCCAAGATCCCTCCATTGAGTGGGTTATCACATGTACCAATACCGAAGAGTACTCTTGGCAAGGATACTATGATTATACCCGGTCCTATCTTAATTTCCCTCAAGTCCGGGTGTAGGACTTATCTCACCACTCACGCTTAAAAAGGAGATAGAAGAAAGAGAACGAATATACACGTAATTTCCATCTTATATTCAAAACATTTTTTTTAGCAAGTTTATAGCACAAATTTTAAATAACACCAAGTTATTGCTCAACCCTCTTACTTTTTGTCCCCAGCGGAGTCGCCATTTCTGTCGCGCCATTTTTCGGACTGGTCGAAAGACCCGTTTTTGATTTCACGACTGAACATTTAATTCTTTTCAAAAAGAAAGTGGAAAAAAGTTCAAATACCACATTTTTAGGGATTAAGGGTTCGGGGGTCGGTTATATTTAGGGAAGGTGTTAAGCACCCTAAATATTCGTAGTACTCTACGAGAACCTCTTGATTTTATTTAACTTTTGTGCTATAAACTTGCTTGCTTTAAAAAATGGAATTAGCAATGATAAAAGAAAATTAGAGACCTAAATTATCTACGTTTTTATTGATTTGGAAGGACGCGTGTCCCTTGCCTACGTACCCGTGAGGGATCAAAACCTCGTAGTTCGGGATAGAAATTGACGTTTGATTTGTTTTGTGTTTTTTTAATAGTTTTTGAAAGGGGTTTAAAATGCAAAGCCAAGTGGCAAATTGGAATTTGTTTGTGTTTTTTTTATTTAAATGAAAGATGACTCAAAATAGAATTAGAATTGGTTGATGATTTGATTAAGAAAGTAAAAATAAAAAGACGATCGCTTGATTTAGGATCAAGGTTTGTTATGAAAATATTTTTTTGATATATTTGCATGTTTTTGTTATTTTGAATAATGATATGAAAATTATATAAGCAGAATGAGAAAAATAATGTTAAGCTGAAATATAAGGTGATTTTAACACGGACCAGAATACTCTGGAGAACGATTATATAAGCAGAAATATAATATTAACAGTTGATATAGGACCAGAGCACTCTGGAGTAATTTAATTAACAAGGACCAGATTGTTCTGGAGAAATAATTAAACAAAAATATAATATTACCAGTTAATTAGGACCAGAGCACTCTGGACTAATTTAATTAAATAAGGACCAGATTGTTCTGGAGAATAATATAATATTAACAATTAATTTGGGACCAGAGCACTCTGGATTGAGGTGTGTATTTAATGACAAAATTTAAATATGCATATGATAATAGTAGATAATGGAATGCAATGCGAAAATAAAATAAAAATGCATGAGATAATTTATAAGTCCAAAAATTAGATGCAAGCAATAAGATAAAAATGCATGAGAATGAAATTAAAACACTAAAAGAACTTAACATGTATGAAAACGATAAAATGATATGTTGGGGATGCAGGAAGTAAAGATGGGGGTGCAGGAATAGAAAACGAAGAACTGGGCTTCAGAGAGGAAAAGGGCGCTGCTGGGCTTAGGATGAACCGGTTTTGGTTCGGTTCGGTTCAGCAATTGGACCGGTTCAGTCTAATAATATATATAGTTTTGGAATGGTTTTTTTACTCATTTTTTCATTCCTTTCTCTTTCCTCTCTTTCTTTCTCTCGGCTTCCTCTCTTTCTTTTCCTATCTATCTTCTTCTTCTCCAATTTTCCGGTGCGGTGGTTGGCCGGCCAGGGAGGCGGCGCCACCGCGTCGGACACCTAAACCCACCTTTTTATATTATTTTTTTGCTCTTTTTCTTTGTTCTCTTCTCTTCTATGCTATTCTCAACTTAAAATTTTTAAAACACTTACCCATAGACCTAGATCTAAGGGAGAATCAAACTACCTTTTGTTGTGCGTGTGTGTGTAGTTTGGTTAGGAAATGCTTCTGGTTGTATTAGAAACTGATGTTGGTTGGGTTTTGATTAACGTCCCTGTTTGTGTGTTGGGACAGATTCGTTGTGTTGGCTGTTTTTGTTTGCAGGTTCTGTTTGGTGTTTGAGATTGATGAATTGTGGATTGTTGGAAGAATTTTGTGTTTATGCGTGAGTTTTTGTGTGTGGGATCGAGTTTTTCCTCCTTTTTGCTGGAAAAATCTTGTGTGTTAATGCTGGTTGCAGGTAGTTCTATTTATAGAATTGAATTGAGACAAAGAGCTTGCTAAAGGAGGAACAAAACCTGCCCTTGTGTGGGATGAAGGGGACATTTACAGGCTGTTAATTGAGCTGTGTTTGGAACATTTTCGGACAGATTTTGGACCTTTTTTATGGACATAATAATAATAATAATAATAATAATAATAATAATAATAACGAAAATAATAATAATAATAATAAAAATAAACTAAAAGTAATAATAAATAAAAATTGAGAGAAGAGGGCCCGACTCGGAACCAAATATGAGGTATTTTAAAATACCTCTCTGCCGAATTTTTCACTGAAAAGTCAGAGACTGATCAGGGTCAAAGGACACGTGTCGGTGTATGAATGCAGGGTCTAATGGTCAAAATTTGGGGTATGACAAGTAGTTACCTATGCTTGTACTCAAGTTAAGCATCAGAGGTCACAGGTCTCCATTTATATTTATTGCCTGGACTTGTGCTCTATTCGAACTTGAGTGTCTTATTAGCCATAGGTCATCGACATTAGTCGGACTTGAACTTGATGTAGGAGGGCTTTCTTAGTAATTTCGTAGTATTTTATTTTAACCAAATCTTAGTAATTTTCTAGAACTTTCTATTATTATTTCGTTTTGTTTTATTTTGGCCCACGGGTTTGTTATTTCTTTCCCTATATAAGCAGAACTTATGCAGCCTAAGAGGCACACTTTTGATTCAATAAAATTATTAGAGATTTTTTCTCAATTCTGGTGGATTCCGGAACCCTTATTTTGATAGGTTTGTCGCTTGCAACCCTATTTTCACAAGTTTGTCGCTTGCAAACTTGTTCTTTTCTATCTAGGTTTAGCGTTTGCTAACCCTACGCTTCCGTACTGCGTCAGTTGGCATCAGAGCAGGTTTCTCCTGTTCTTTTTTCTAACGTGATCAGCCATGGGAGATCAACCAGTTACCAGGGCAGATTTTGACGGTTTAGCTGCAACCATCAAAGCTCTTGCAGATCAGATTGCAGTGATATCCACAACAACAACGGCAACGACGGCTCAAATAACGACGTTGACGGCTAGGGTGGACGACCTCGCCAACAAAAACAACAACCGAAACAACAACAACAACCGAAATAACAACAACAACCGCAACAACAGGGGAGGAGGACCAACTCCGGATATTAGGGTTCGTTATGTCAACAACCCTTCTGATGATGATTTGAGTTTTGATGAGGATGAAGTCGTGATCGATGATGGGAGTGAACGTGGGAATCACCAAGATTACCGTGTTAAGGCTGATATTCCCTTATTTCACGGAACGATGGGAGTAGAAGAATTCTTGGACTGGCAGATCGATGTTGATAGATTTTTCGAAGTCATGGGCATCCCGACAGACAAGCAGGTTAAGATGGTTGCGATCAGGCTGAAAAGCACCGCAGCTGTTTGGTGGGATAAGCTCGTTGTTCAGAGGCGTAGACAAAATAAACCCCCTATTCGAACTTGGAGAAAGATGAAACAGTTGATGCTTGACAGATTTTTACCTGAAGATTATGAACAGATTCTATATAAGATGTATATTGAATGTGTTCAGGGCAAGCGATCAGTGACTGAGTACACGGTTGAATTTTTGCGTTTTTCTGAACGTAATGAATTAGGCGAGTCCGAGAATCAGAAGGTGGCTCGGTATATTAGCGGTTTGAAAAGTTCATTGCAAGAAAAAATGGGATTACAGACTGTTTGGACCGTTGCTGAAGCGTCCAACCTAGCTTTAAAGGCGGAATTAATAGAGAAATCCCCTAGAAATTTCTCAAATTTCAGAAGATATTCTCCACAGAACCAAGCTGATGACAAAGAGAAAAGTGCAGCAGTCAAAGATTCAAACCATGTTAGCAAAGCAAGCAGTTCTGGCAGTGCACCTCCAGTCAAGGCCCCCGTTCAAAAGCAGAACAACCCTTATGCGTATCCTAGTGGTGATAATTGTTACCGCTGCGGTGGGAAGGGTCACAAGTCCAATGTTTGTCCATCAAGGAGGGTTGCTGGAGTAGCAGAAGGTTTGGATGATGGTGATGAGCAACTTGACGAGGAAGATGAATATGTAGGAGTTGAGTTTGCTGAGGAAGATTCTGAAGAGAGAGTGAACTTTGTGCTTCAGCGAACGTTGCTGGCATCCAAAGAGGAAGGCCAACGCAAAAATTTATTTAAGACTCGTTGTTCCGTCAATAACAAAGTATGTGACCTGATAATTGATAATGGAAGCACGGAGAACTTGGTGTCAAAAAAATTGGTGGATTATTTCAAGCTACCCACGGAGCCTCATGAGAAGCCATACTCTCTTGGTTGGGTCAGCAAGGGATCCCAGGTACGAGTGACGCTGTCCTGCAAAGTTCCTATATCCATCGGCAAACATTATAGAGAAGAGGTACTTTGTGATGTTCTTGATATGGATGTTTGTCATATTTTACTTGGTAGACCTTGGCAGTTTGATAATGATATTACTTATCGGGGACGGGATAATGTGATGTTGTTTACTTGGGGAGCCCATAAGATTGCTATGACACCTGTTTTACAATTTGATAAGAACCCGAAAGAGAAGA
The DNA here is from genome assembly GCF_051527215.1 of Medicago sativa. Taxonomy (NCBI): domain Eukaryota; kingdom Viridiplantae; phylum Streptophyta; class Magnoliopsida; order Fabales; family Fabaceae; genus Medicago; species Medicago sativa. Next base: position 54,761,263 of record NC_140749.1, read on the forward strand.
AAACGAGTTTCCTAGTGATGACTCAGAATGAAAAGGAACTTGATGATGCTGTTAAGGAAACTGAGTGTTTTTGTCCGGTTGTGATCAAAGGGCTGATGAATGTGGTGAAAGAAGAGATTCCGATACCAAGTGAAGTCTTAGAAATTCTAAAAGATTTCAATGAGCTGATTGCAGATGAGCTTCCAAATGATTTACCTCCTATGAGAGATATTCAACATCAGATAGACTTGATTCCAGGATCTAGCCTACCAAACCTTCCTCATTACCGCATGAGTCCTAAAGAGAACGAGATTTTAAGGGAGTAGATTGAGGATTTACTAAGAAAGGGATTCATCCGTGAGAGCATGAGTCCTTGTGCTGTCCCAGTCCTTTTAGTACCAAAGAAAGGAAATCAGTGGAGGATGTGTGTCGACAGTAGAGCCATCAACAAGATAACTATCAAGTATCGGTTTCCAATTCCCCGTTTAGAAGACATGCTTGATGAGTTGTCAGGGTCTAAGGTGTTTTCAAAAATAGATCTGCGTAGTGGATATCATCAAATCAGAATTAGACCAGGAGATGAGTGGAAGACAGCTTTCAAGAGTAAGGATGGACTTTATGAATGGCTAGTGATGCCTTTCGGATTGTCAAACGCCCCTAGCACCTTCATGCGATTAATGAATCAGGTTCTACGCCCCTTTATTGGATCCTTTGTGGTAGTTTATTTTGATGATATTTTGATTTATAGTAAGTCCAAGAAAGAGCACTTGGAACATGTGAGGCTGGTTTTGCAAGTTTTACAAGATAATCAGTTGTACATTAATCTGAAAAAGTGCACATTCAGTACCAACAAGTTACTTTTCTTGGGGTTTATAGTTGGTGAAGAAGGAATCCAGGTTGATGAGGAAAAGGTGAGGGCTATCAGAGATTGGCCTGCACCCACATCAGTTACTGAAGTACGTAGTTTTCACGGACTGGCCACTTTTTATAGAAGATTTATCAAAGATTTCAGCACTATCACTGCACCAATCACAGAATGTTTGAAGAAAGGAAAATTCAAGTGGGGTTCCGAGCAAGATCAGAGTTTTGCCTTAATAAAAAAGAAGTTGTGCACCGCCCCAGTCTTAGCTCTTCCTGATTTTGAAAAGGTGTTCCAAGTTGAATGTGATGCTAGTGGAATTGGAATAGGAGCTGTTTTGTCTCAAGAGAAGAAGCCAATTGCTTTCTTTAGTGAGAAGTTGAGTGAAGCTCGCCAAAAATGGAGTACTTATGACCAAGAATTTTACGCCGTTTTCAGAGCCCTTCGCCAATGGGAGCATTATTTGATTCATAGAGAGTTCATTCTGTTTACTGATCATCAAGCTCTGAAATTTCTCCATAGTCAGAAAGTAATCAACAAGATGCACGCTCGGTGGGTGAGTTTTCTGCAAAAATTCCCATTTATTATTCAGCATAAATCTGGTGCTCTCAACAAGGTAGCTGATGCTTTAAGTGGGAGAGCTTCTTTGCTTGTCACTTTAGCACAAGAGGTTGTGGGTTTTGAATGCCTAAAAGAATTATATGAGAGTGATGTTGAGTTCAAAGAATTATGGGCCAATTGCAAGGAGCATCCTTGTGCAGATTTTCATATTCGAGAAGGATACCTTTTTAAAGGAGACCAACTGTGCATTCCTTGCTCATCCTTGAGGGATAAATTAATTAGGGACCTACATAGTGGCGGTCTTAGTGGACACATGGGGCGAGATAAGACCATTGCTAGTCTAGAAGAAAGGTTTTATTGGCCGCACTTGAGAAAATATGTTGGAACCATTGTCAGGAAATGCTACACTTGCCAAGTTTCTAAAGGTCTGTCGCAAAACACTGGTCTTTACATGCCTTTACCCATTCCTGATGACATTTGGCAGGATTTATCTATGGATTTCGTGTTGGGTTTGCCTCGTACCCAGCGAGGTGTGGATTCTGTGTTTGTGGTTGTGGACCGATTCTCCAAGATGTCCCATTTCATTGCATGCAAGAAGACTGCGGATGCATCCAACATAGCCAAATTGTTTTTCAGAGAGGTTGTGCGCCTTCATGGGGTTCCTACATCTATTACCTCCGACAGAGACACCAAATTCCTCAGTCATTTTTGGATTACTCTGTGGAAATTATTTGGAACATCACTGAACAGGAGTTCTACCGCTCACCCCCAGACTGATGGACAAACTGAGGTCACGAACAGGACTTTGGGAAATATGATTCGCTGTGTTTGTGGTGACAAACCGAAACAGTGGGACTTGGCTTTACCTCAGGTTGAATTTGCTTATAACAACACCGTGCATTCTGCTACCGGAAAAACACCTTTTGCACTTGTTTACACTTCTGTCCCTAGACATGTGGTTGATTTGATTAAGTTGCCTAAAGCTCCTGGAGTTAGCATAGCTGCTGAAAAGATGGCTGAAGGGATTATGACTGTGAAAGATTCTGTCAAGGCCAAGTTAGAAGCTACCGGGTTGAAAAATAAAGCTGCTGCAGATAAACGGCGAAGAGTCAAGGTTTTCAATGTGGGGGATGATGTGATGGTGTTTCTGCGAAAAGAGAGATTTCCCGTTGGTACCTACAGCAAGCTACAGCCCCGCAAGTATGGTCCGTTCAAAGTGACTCGCAAGATCAATGATAATGCATATGTGGTAGCACTTCCAGATTCTATGAACATTTCCAACACTTTCAATGTGGCAGACATTCATGAATACCATGCAGATGAAGTCCTTTATCAAGATGAGAACTCGGGGTCGAGTTCTTCAGAGGTGGAGGAGACTGATGTAGGAGGGCTTTCTTAGTAATTTCGTAGTATTTTATTTTAACCAAATCTTAGTAATTTTCTAGAACTTTCTATTATTATTTCGTTTTGTTTTATTTTGGCCCACGGGTTTGTTATTTCTTTCCCTATATAAGCAGAACTTATGCAGCCTAAGAGGCACACTTTTGATTCAATAAAATTATTAGAGATTTTTTCTCAATTCTGGTGGATTCCGGAACCCTTATTTTGATAGGTTTGTCGCTTGCAACCCTATTTTCACAAGTTTGTCGCTTGCAAACTTGTTCTTTTCTATCTAGGTTTAGCGTTTGCTAACCCTACGCTTCCGTACTGCGTCAGAACTTTAGAGGATCGGGCTGTTAGGCTACCTGAACTCCTCTATAGCCTTCTTAGTTTTCTTGTTTTAACTCAAACAGAGTAGAGCCTTGTGGCTACATGTACTCCTTTTGTGTTTGAGTCATAGACTGAGAATTTTTACTTTTGTAGAATTTATGTTATAGAAGAACATATAGTTGGTGACACGAGATCATATTTTGCTACGCCCTGTTAATGACCGAACGCAGCTCTGATACCACTGTTGGAAAATATAGAGCGTGAGGGAGCTAGTGGTAGGGACACACATTAGTGATGAGCATATTGTAGGAGGAGACACATTAGTGATATGGTGAAGCCTTCAATATTATTGACATTGCATCTCAAAGGCTTAAAGGCTTAAATACAATTGCACCCATATAAGTCTATTTATAGGTGCTTATAGATGTTTCTAGAACTAGAATAATCTAGGCCTTTGTTTGCCTTTTCTACATTAGATTATTATAGATGTTTCTAGGATTTAACTTATCCTAGACATTAATAGAACAATCTAGAAACATGTAGCAACTTTATGTTATTCTAGTTTTCTCTAATGTATTCTAGAAATATCTAGAAATGTGCATCATATTTCAACAATACCTTTTTTTTTTTATATTTATAGCTCGTTCTTTAGTTCCTGGGTAAGTATGAAAAAGACACGAGGGAAATATATGTACATATTTTATAGTGGAAAATGCTTCAAAGAAAACAACATAGAGAGGAAAATTATTTGATTGCTAAGTCATAGAATAATATCAAAGCTTTAAATACATGCAAATATTGTGTTCAGGGATGTGAAATTCTTCTAGAGGAAACAGTCTTAAAAAACTACGACAGAAGTGTAAATTATAGTCATGCACACATGCTTTATAGAAACTGAACTATGACTTGGCAAAGTGATGGGAAAAATGAGGTTTATAAAATCTAGATAAGGTTTCATATTTTCAAACTTAACAAGTTTCAGAAGAACTATGAACCACGATGAGCTAAAATATTACTCATATGAAATTTAACAGGTTTCAGCTTTCGATTTGGTGAAAATTTAGTTTAAGGTAGAGCCTGGTGGAGTTGATTTATACAGTTAACATGTGTGTTTATATTTGGTTGTGTTTATTTATATTTAGTTTTAGAAATAAGCAATATTGTGGTCATTCTTTTCTCCATCAGAGCAATAATCACATGTCTATATGCGCAGGGATACACATTAAGGCCTCAATACGCACAAAGTTATAGAGAGTGTATTCCATAATCTACAATGTAGCATATAATATCAGAAAGAAGTAGATGAATGGAAGAGTTTCAATGAACAAGTAGACAAATCATCTCAAGAAAGTTCTTCTGAGGACAAACATAAAGAAACATTGAAAGTTGAAAGAGTGAGGGGTAGCAAACTTGCTCTTCTTCCCATCATAGGCTTGTGGCTATTATTGGAGTTTATATTAGATTTACTATCTCATTGAAAATAAATTCAATTATGATACTCTTGGGTTGTAATTTTTAGCTATTTTATAGTTTGACATCCTTATAAGACTTCGTGTTAATTTTTAATATATTTGAGGTTTTATTGTATTGTTTCAGAAATTCTCTTACTTATTTTTATTATTGAAGTTAATGTTTCATTATAATTTTGTTGTAAAAAAAAAATGTTTGAGTGTGAGCATGGCTTGGTTGTAGTTGAGGTTGTGCTTCAGTTGTCTTGGCACTTGTTCTCACCTCCTGCGCGAGCTTCCAATCTTTTAACATATGCACAAAACATTCAACTACTTAGGCACTTGTTGTCACATCTTTAAATTCTTACGCTTCCCTAGACTCCACAAGATTGTTATGAAAAAAGGGGCATTGTGTCAGTTGGCTCAGCATACAAACTCAAAGTGTGCTCTATAATGTTCCATAAATTGGTGTCGCGCCACACCATACTAGTTTGGAGCGTGTAAATAATGCAGGCACGTAATCTTCATAATCCTAATTACGAACAACACACAAAGTATGATAAGTGACTCCTCTACTAACCATTGGTACACGTGTAGAGAAACACCCACAACACACCCTCCAAACAAGATTTTTTACCTTCAAGGGAGCTTTGACGTTCCATATTTATCTCCAATGGTCCAAACGTATTAAGTGAGAGGTGTTCCAGATATTTTCGCTGCAAATTCGATAAGCGCTACAAACATAATACTTGCCATTCCTCTCTCCTTTCGAACTAACACATATGTTGTGACTAGAGGAAAAAGATGTGTTGAGAATTGAAAGTGTAGTAGGTGGATCAAAAAGGTAATGAACTAGCTGCTCTTTCCAAGTCTTCATTGTATGATTAATCAGCTTTTGAACACAAATAGAACGAAATTGTGCATTCCCCATCGGAGATGTCGTGATGCACTCTCCATTTAGTATCCATGGATGCTCCATCAAAGGAACCCTTTTGCTTGTACCTATACACCACCGAGCCCCTTGTTGAACCTCATTCTTTGCGCTAAAAATGTTATGCCAGACGTAGCTCATATTTTTGCCAATTTTGGATCCAAAGGAGTCAATATGTGGAAAATATCGAGCTTTAAACTGTCGTTCCACTAGGCTACCAAGCATAACAACATTGAAAGATGATAAGTCCTTGAAACCCATCGACTTTTAATAATAATAATAATAATAATAATAACAATAATATTCTCCCCTAAAAAACAACAACAACAACAACAACAACAACAACAATAATAATAATAATAATAATAATAATAATAATAATAATAATAATAATAATAATAATAATAATAATAATAATAATAATAATAATAAAACAGAAGCATTTTAAACGATATGTAAGCAATTGGAGAGGGTCTAAAGAGCAATGTTCTAATAAACAACCCACTTTTCTATTAATTGCCTCTGTTTATAAATAAACCCTACCAACTAAATTAATCCATTAAATATCTAGGTTTTTAATATGAGGCTTTTCCTTTCTGTAATTGGAAAATGGAATTAGAAATAAAGTGAAGGAAATGAAAGGAAAGGAAAGGACAAAAAAAAAAAAGAATATAAGAGAAATGGATAGGGTGTGTGATTCTGCTTCCTGCGTGTTAGGGGTCCTCACAAAACCAATCTCATCCTAAGCAAAATCCTTCTTATGCTAGAAAGTGTTGATTTATGATTTAAGTGTCGATTTATGATTTTTTGGGGTTTTAATTTTTTTTTCTGCCTGGGGTTGTTTCTGGATTTTGTGGAAAGATAATGAAGATGATGATAATGTTGATGAATGTGATGATGAAGAAAGGGTGAATTAATTAGTTGTTGTTGAATGACCATATGATATAATACGGAAATGTCAAACATCCCGAAAAAATTATCCAGAATTTTTCCCGATAAATGTGGCTAGTTGATAAAAAAAAAATGGCACCACTACCTCCTTTATTCCACCAAATCCGGACTGTTCACCAATACATGCTATACACATTTGCATTCTTGAATTTTCACGACATTTCATTCACGTTCTATAGCACTGCTCGATATAATAACCTGTGTAATTTAATGGTCCACTTTAAAAAAATAAATATCAAACAGTTTAAATTAAAATAATTAATAGGATCTATTGTGGACCACATTTAATGTTAGTCCACTATAGACATTTGAAGTTAAAGTTTATAGTTGGGGACCTTTTTGACCGACGGAGCAAAATCAAGGGGCCAAATTGTGAGTTTTACAATTTATGGAACCAAAATGTAAACTGCAACTTATTTTGGGGACCATTTATGCAATTAAGCCAAAAATCTCTACGTCCTTATATCTAAACACCCATTTGACTTTATTTTTGTCCCTAAATATAAACTCCTTTTCAAATTACTAGATAGATTTATTACTTTTTTCCTAAACATACCCCTAATTAATACTACTGAAATTTGAAAAGTCAAATTTAATATATACACGTACAAACAAATAACAATTTGGTAATATTAACACACAAAACAACAAAAACAGACACATTAATTACTTTAACAATTTTTATTAAAAAAGAAATGTGAAAAAAGAAAGGGGCTTATACAGGGACGGAGGGAGTAATAATATTCTCCCCTAAAAAAATAAAAAATATTAATAATATCCTATCCTATCCTATCTTACGAAGAAAAGATATGATAGGATAGAATATTAATAATATTAATAATATCCCCTAACTAAATCAATCTGAACCCAAATCAAAACACCACTGCTAGTAGTGGCAGAAGACGCGTTAATGGAGGCGGATCCACCACCGTATTTGCCGGATGAATTGATCTCTAAAACATCACTGAGTAAACAAGAAAGACGCATGGAGGAGGAGCAGGAGAAGGAGACGACGGAACTGCTGTGTCTACCTGAAGAATTGGTAACTCAAATCCTTCTAAGGTTGCCGGTGAAGTCTCTTATACGATTCAAATGCGTTTCCAAGTCATGGTTTTCTCTTATTTCAAATCCTCTTTTTGCAAATTCACACTTTCAAATTACTGCTGCCTCACACACTCGTCGAATTCTGTTCATGACAACAACTCCTGAGTTTAGATCTATAGCTTTAGATTCATTGTTTACCAATTATTCTGCTCCTACTTCACTCAACCCTAGTTTTTCGCTTCCTGAATCTCATTATGATGGTAAAGTTATGGGTTCATGTAGAGGGTTTCTGTTGTTGAAGTCTTTTTCAAACATATACATATGGAATCCATCCACCGGAGTTCATAGACAAATACCTTCGCCTCCACTCAATTATTTACGTTCAAATTTTTATTTACCTTCAAATTTCTATGGTCTTGGGTATGACGAGTCAACAGATGATTACTTGGTAGTTTTAGTATCCCGTTATCATATTCGAAACCCAGATATTAAGCTATCTCACTTATCGATTTTCTCATTGAGAGCTAATGCGTGGAACGAAATTGTGAGTCCTTTTCCTTTTAGTGAGACTTCTCATTTTCCTGGTGCTGTGGTAGAGTCAGTCTTCAATGGGGCTATTCACTGGTTGGCTATTCGTCACAATACTCGTGAGTATGTTATTGTTGCCTTTCATTTAATGGAAAGGATACTTCTAGAAATTCCTCTCCCAAATGATGATGATTTTGAATATAGTTTCGCAGTATCTAATTTATGGGTATTTAGAGGATTTCTCAGTCTATGGGTGAGGGACGAGGATAAAGTTGATATATGGGTGATGAAAGAATACAAAGTGAAGTCATCTTGGACTAAAACTCTTGTTCTTGATTTGCATACCATTTCTTACATTTCCCTTGTATGTTGTACAAAAAGTGGTGATATTGTTGGAACAGATGGATGTACTGGATTGGTGAGATATGATGATGATGAAGGGGAGTTCCTAGAGCATAACTATTATTGTAAAGATTAAGATAATGTATTCGGATTGGTTGTGTATACAGAGTCTCTGCTTTCGATGCCCAGTGACACTGGGCCAGCTTAAAAAGATGGCACAAACAAGAAGAACGAGGTAGTTATATTTTCTCTTTCACCGTTTTTTGGATATTTATAACGATAGTGTATTATGAACTATTAGGTAGCTGCATTTGTGACATGAGCCAGTATGTCACATGAGTTGATCCAATATGTCATGAAATGTTTATTGCTTCTTAACTATCTGTAATTTGTTTATTGGAAATATTGGCAGCTTTGTTTATGTGATTTACTCATATTTATGCATGTGTGGCTGGATTTTGTTCTAATGTATGTTGTGTTCACTACTTAAAGTTATTTTACATGGTAAATGGTAAATTAGTCATGGTAAAGGAAAGCAAAAATTAGCTATTCATTTTCCATTCTAATCACTCAAATAAAGAAACTTTAAATTGCATTGAAGCCTTTTTTTTTCTTTTTCTTATTGTGTCATTGACAAAGGTAACAAATATTGCATTAGCATACCTTTTTTTGTTCTTTACATGGTGGTTAAGTATGAAAAAGACACGGGAAACTGTGTCATATTTTACAGATGAAAATGCTTCAAAAAAAACAACACATAGTTATAACTATTTGATTGACTAAGTTGTACAATGATATCAAAGTATTGTGTGTGCAGGGGATGTGAAATTTTTACAAGCAACTGATGAGGCTGTTGCTTATGGTGCAGCAGTCCAGGCTGCAGTGTTGTGTAAAGGTAAAGGTAATAAGTTTTCTCCAAACTTGGTGATATTAGATGTTACACCACTTTCACTTATCATTAGAAGGAGATCTCATGGGTGTTGTGGTTCCTAAGAATGCTACCATTCCTACAAAGAAGAAAAAAGTGTACAAAAAAAAGTGCGGACGACCAATCCTCTGTCAAGATTATGGTTTGTGAGGGTGAGAGGAAAAGGGCTAGTGATAACAATTTGTTGGGTTTGTTTTATCTTGATTGGAACCTTTCTAATCCTCGAGGCCATTCTTTGAATGTATATTTTGACATAGATGCTGATGGAATCTTAATTGTATATGCTGAGGAAGAATGTACTGGAAATAAGAAAGAGATTACCATAACCAATAATACAAGGATATTGTCAACTGAGCAGATTATGCGAATGATTCAAAAAGCAGAGAAATACAAGGCTGGAGATGAAGAGTTCCAGAAGAAAGTTAATGCAGTGAATGCTTTGGATGATTATGTTTACAAGATAAACAAGGCTTTGAAGGATATTGATAGAAGGGCCAAGCTTCGTCCTGAAGAAGAAATGAAGATCAATTGGAAAATTTCAAAGGGCAAAAAGTATACTTGATGCAAGCCAAAAGTAGGAGACAGTGGTGTTCGTGAATTGTTTGAATGGTAAAGCCCATTCTCCGGACCGACTAACTAGTTATTATTTTTTGTTTTGTGTGCGAAATTTGCAAAAATTATAAACAAATTATCTAATATAGTTTAATGTTAGTTTACTTTATGTTATTGAACCGATCCTTATTATGTTACAAGCAAGATTTGGGGTGTATTCATCTTACTATTCGTAGTTTTTTTTTTTTGAATCGGCAAATATTATTAAACATCATCCCGGCAAGACGCAGGGTATGAGCGAAACAAGAAACAAAATGGTGCCGCATATAGACGGTACACCATAACCACCTATGAACACCCCTGAAAATAAACCCAGAAAAACACATCGACACCTAAAATAGACTCCTAAAGAAAACAAACACTCTAAACTCGGTATTAACCATCGTCCATCGTCACTACTCACTCCCAAAGAACACCGTCAAAATAAAACACCTAAACCCCAACACCCAAGCTAAGCCACGTATCGAAAAACACCTGACCGAAGGATGATGCAGCTGCCACAACCTCACGACCCCTGATCCACCGAAAAAGCACAAAACAACAGCCCAAAAAACCAACTTGAGTCAAAGAACTAACTCCCGATCTCGAATCAAAAGTGATCGGCCCACCAGTCTTTAGTACCAAATTAGCAGGGCACCCCTCGCCCTCGGTACACCAGAGAAAAACCAAAACAAGTCAAAACAGAGATTGCAGCTGGAACCCGACTCCCGATCTCGAAGCCAAATGAACCGGCTCACCGAAAACCAGCAAACAATATGTAAGACGAAAGCCTGGCATGCGAAGAATAAACAACAAAACAAATCCAAAGGAAAAGACTCGACACAATGGGATACACACCCACCAAACTCCGAAAACACCTAAACCACCCAAAAAGGAACAAACCAGAGCTAGTGACGACGAACAAAGGACCCGTGTAACAGAGGTTGCTTCTAAAGGAAATCACCCCAACAAGCACCCACCTCCTCACCTAAAAACACCAACCAGCGCCGCACATCATCTCCTCCACAACACATCACCACCACCATACATCACCACCCCCACCACAATTGAATAACCTCCACCACCACTACATCACCACTGCGCCTCACCACCACGATCACTATATCACTACACCGCCAAACATCCTCACCAAGAAACAAGCAACCACACAAACATAAATCTAAAGGAAGACAAAAAACCAACAACAAAACACGGGCAGCGACGCCGGTTTGAAGCGGATCCTCAACCTAGACCATAAAAAGGCAGCAGCTTGTGACAAGGAGAATACGTTCGTCTCCGTAGTAAAAGAGAATCAAAGGTGGAAACAAAACAGCGACACATAACAACTTCCTCCCACCACCACCGGCCTTGCAAATCCACCACTGACCCTCCACCACGTAAACCACCACCACCACACAAAAACAACCTCCAAAAGGATCTCATGACAGATCCACCACCAAACCAAACTTCACAAGACCCGACACCACCATAAAAACCTCTTCACCACACCTTAAAACCGCCACCTTAGCACCATCCAAAATCACCACCACTAAGTGGTTCTATAACCGCTACCATCACTGATAATGTTTTCTAGCTTGCAACTAGGATGAGTGAAACTTCACCAAAAGAGAAGAAAAACCCAATCAGCAAGCATAGTGAACAAAAACCAGCACAAGCCAACAAGTACGCAGATCTGAAAAAACACTCTGTCGGAGAGCCACGAGATCACGACCAAGATCCAGTAGCTTCCGCAATAACCTGCACCTGACACGCACAGATCGCGATAAGAAGCATCCAGCTCAGCCACGAACAAAGCAGGAATCTCCGAACAGCCACAACGGCGGGGCAACCGTCGGAGATTTGACATGAAACAACCGACGGAGAAAGAGGTGGTGTGGAGTTCAGGGCCACTCATCGCACCACCTTCTACAAAGCTTACATGGTGACCGTATGCGTTTGGATTGGTAAGGGAGGAAGAAGAAAGTTACGCTGGTGGTTTTCTTAGAGAGATGTTGGAGCAAGTTTTCTAGAGAGAGAAAGCGTTTTGTTCATTTGTTTAGTTTACAGGTTTATTTGACTAGTTTAGGAATCAATACGTATATTGGGGACTTTTGTTACCTCCCGGTTCTGTGGATGAAAGGATACTGGAATTGGAATGAAAGTAATATAGAACAAAGAATGCAAAACTCGTATTGTCAATGTCGGTAGATTATCCCATTCACACTAAAAAAGATGAATGATGAATACCATTAAAAGTTGGGTCATGTTAACTTGTGCCCTTAGGGCACATGTTAAGCAACTCAAAAGTAGAAATTGTTTCTTAAATTTTGTGCATTTAATTAGTTAAAAGTCAAAAAGTTAAATTCAAATACATTAATTACAACAAAACATTTCTATTTTTACTTCTTAACTTGTGCCTTGAGGGCACAAGTTAACATTAGCCTTAAAAGTTTAATGAAAATTGAGTTTGACAAAAATTAGGGAAAAATGATGAGTAGTCTCCGTTACATTAGAGACAGATTACATAAAAATTTAAAAAATAATCATTAACCAATCAACAAAAACTTATCACATAGCATTATGAGTATAATGAGATTAGCTTCAAATGCAACTCTAAAACTAGCATCAAAGGGTCGTCGAAGGTTGAATTTTCTTGCCATAAAATGCAACTCTATCTTAAGTTGTGAAACAAGCATTTTTATCACAAGTTGAATTTTCTTGCCATAAAGTGGTATTCTTATGTCATTTTAAACGTACCTTTAACTTAAGAGTAGTGATATTTGAACAACCATTTGAGACAACTTTTGATGACAACTTCTTTTTTCTCTCTTTTCATTGGTTAAAAACAATGGAGAGAGAAAAAGGAAAAGAGAGAATAAAATGTTAATGTGAGTATGAGAGAGAAAGTTGTCAATAAGTTGTCACAAAGTGGTTGTATAAATATCATTTCTCTTAACTTAAAGGACGTAATACGTAGTGGGACTTCACTACGCTGCAATCTGCATTGCCACTATAAGTGAAGCAGACATCAACACATATTGTTTAGTACCAGTATATGCAGAAAAGTTGAACAATTTACTTTCAGTTACACAATGACAACGAGTGTCTTCTACTTTGAGGAGCCACCAAACCAAACAATTTACTTTTGAAGCATTGTCTTCACAACTTTCAATATAACATGACTATATTTGATTCCTTAATCAATTTCTTTTAAGGCATTGTTTAGCATTTTCCTTAATTGAAGACACGTTCGTATGCCTCATTGTTTCATTTGACACCAAAGCAACTTCAAAAATTTTAGCAAGATCCGCCACTGGTAAAAACTTTTCTGTTTTGAAATGATAGATTTTATTATTTTTTGGTAAATTTTTGAAATGATAGATTATTGTATGAAATTTGTATCAATGTAAATATTTTATGAGAAAAATGATATGCACAATGAATTTTGATTTGGTGGAAAAGTTTGACTTCTTTAATGTAGTTCGATGTATTTTATGAGAGAGAAAAATGAAAGAGAAATGATAAATAAGATAAGAGATAGAGTTATATTAGAGAGATAGACTTAAAGTCACAATAACTTTCTCACGTCTTAAAATTAAGCTTCTAGCTCAACGTGATTTCTAACCGCTAATTTGAAAAAGTAACATTCCAAACATAGCCTTGATCTGTTTAAATTAGTTTTGCATTAACCTCCAATGATAGTTCAATATTAATAAATTTGTTAAATGCTTTAAAAAAATACAAATCCACTAGAAGCAAAAAGAATAAATTTTCTAGCAAACTCACAAGTCAATGTTAATAGCGTAAAACAGAAAAATACACAAGCTTAAAAATATGATTATATTCAAATGTTTAAAATATCTATGTTTTCGAATCCATAATATTGACTATACACAAATTATTGATTGAATCTACAATAAATCAAAACTGATACGACAATTTTAATTGAACAACCATCACAATGAGATAGAAAAGAAAACATCCTATAAAATCGACAAAAAAATAAACGTCGCACAAAATCACTAAACCATACTACAGTTTAAATTAAACTGTTTTTGGTGGAGCTTGTTAATCCTTAAACCCAATGGTGGAGCTTCTTAATCCTTAAACTCAAATTACTTTCTTTCTTTTTCTGAGAAAAAATTACTTTTTTTTTTGGGAGAAAAAAATTCTCAAAAAAAAAAAAATACTTGAAAAGGGCACGAAAAAGAGAGGGAATTCTCCGTTACGAAACCAATGGTTAAGGGTTTACACAGTCAAAACCTCCCCAGCGATGTATCCCAAATCATCGATCAGCTAGAACGCCACTGCTTGGCTCCTGATGGATCTCTCATCACCAAACCTCTCTACAACGATCTTCAACTCGTATCATTCTTTTCTATCAATTTTTTACTGACCCATTTTGTTCAATGTATCAAAAATTGAATAAAATTATAAAATGGGTCATGAAATTTGGTGTTTGATTTGCAGGCTAGAGAGGAAATGTGTAGGGAAAGACTTCGTTACTTAGAAGCCATGGTATGTATGTATTGATTAGTTAAGTGATGTGAAGCACGTATACGGACACCGGACACGACACGGACACCGCTAATAATTTGAGAAAATGACATAATTCAGTGTAATTACAAATGTCGGTGTGTGTCGGTGTCGGACACGTCATGAGTCCGACACTGAGACACACCTAACTCGAGAAGTGTCCGTGCTTCATATGACTTAAGTGGAGTGTGAATGCCATTCTTATTTTAGTGATTTATATTTTTAATGTCGTCGGTTTGATTGCAGGCTATTGCAATGGTAGAAGAGTATCATCAAGCCATTTCTGGGTCTAGCATCGGTGGAATTAGAGATACTGCTGATCCTGTTCAGTTTACTATAGGTGGATAGAATTTTCAGAGATTATTACTTACCTGAGTGCTCTATTGGGTCTTAAAAGTTTGGTGTTGGTGTAAACATATTACCTCTAACCCTTGACAATTGAGCACTGACTTGGTTTGTTTCAAATATGTTGGAGTCTAATATGTTGACCTGGTCATATTCCCTACACTGGATGGAGTTGGTCTATCCTTGTGCTTACAGACACTATTCATTGTTATTAGGAGAGGGTTTAACTAAAATAAGGAAAATTTCATGCAGGTCTACATCACTCAGTATTGCAAAAGATACGTTTCTTGGGTAGTTTCCTTAGAGATAGGACTGTGGATGTATTTCATATAGAATTACATATATTATATTTCTGTATATTTGGTTAGAATATGTCCTGTTATCTCTTTTCTATCTCCTTGATACTTGATATTTCATGCTTTTCATATTTATGCATTATGTGATTAAATGCATTTTTGGGTACCGATTGACATTGATTTTTGGGTACCGATTGACATTGATTTAAATGAAATGCCTATATCTTGTCAGGTTTATCAGACATTAGAACATCAAATGATTGTTGCTGAAGCGGCTCAACGATTGAGACTGCCTCTTATTCACGATGATGAAATTGAAAAGCTAAGTGTAGTGTCTCAAAGCTCCCTTGACGGTGCTAGCACCAGTGGCATGGTCAACTCAAGCATAAACTCTTCTAATTATACCACTCCAAGCAGTTCTGTTAGTGGGGTTAATTATTCTCTGGCTTCTATGGATCCAGTGGAACCTGGAGTTGGTGGTGTTCCCAATTGTTTTTCTTGGAATTACACCGGCTTATTTATGGCAAACTCAGCGTCAACAAACACCGTTATCTGTGGTATAATTATAATTGTAAATCAGTATATATGGAAGTCAGCTTGTTAGCATATTTTTTCTATGATAGTTTTTTTATTTTTTTTATTTTCATGTGATTAGCTTGGTTATGTTTTTCATTATTGACCCAACAATATTGCTAGGATATGACAGAATATCGTATGTCTCTCGCACGTGAGGTAGATGGTCGCTTGAAATTGAATGTGATAAGTTATCAGATGCCTTTGTATTGGATGACAACGGTAAGTGTGAATTGCATATTTCTGATATAATGTGGGGACATAATGGTGAATTGGCGATTTCCTTTGATTTATAATTTGGTTCTACTAGCTGATACCTTGTTTCTTGATTCAGATTCATCATCATCTGGAAATCAAAGTTCAACTTCACGGCTTCCAGAAAGGTTTGAGCTTATTCAAGTAGCCTATTTCTTTTAATATTTTGAAAATTTAATTTTTTTTTTTTTGGGGGGGGATAGAAGGTTCAGGAAATTCTCATTCAATTGTAATTTATAACATAAAGGGTCCACTTTCTATTTTTTCATTGGATGGAAAAGTAAAGTATGCAAACTAGGGTAAATATATATTTAAGGATTAACAGGCTACTACCTGGTTTCGATCATTTGACTTGAAGAGTTGAGACATGTTATTCTCTGTATAGATATCCAACTCTAATTTAATGACTGACAAAATGATGTCTATATGATTTGATGATGTCATATTTTTAGTCATACGATTTCAGATTAGTGTGTATTGATGAAAATGACCAATTCAACTGATGTGACTAATATATTCAAGACTTCCTTTAATTTTCGTGTTTAAGTCATACGGATCAATATTTATTAAATATTTTGTTTCTTCATGTCCACAAGACGGGTATTTTTAAAATATATGCCATTGCTTATGTCTTTTGCTTCTTTAATAAAGTAGCAGAGCACTAATGTGTAAAAAGCATGCTTTGGTAATTGTATGTCACACTAGAAATATATCTGCATACTAAAGTTTCTTCTCTTATATTTATTAATTTACCAGGGTGAAGTTGTTAATTGAGGAGATCGAAAGAGAAGAAGCAGCGCTGAGGGATGACCTTTATTCTGCTGATAGAAAATTCGCTGAATATTATAATGCAAGTGCATATGAATTTGGTACAAGAACCATCTCTCTTGCTACCACAAACATTTCTTAAAATTGAAACACCGAATCTATATGTGTGTGCATGTGAGAGAGAGAGAGAGAGAGAGAGAGAGAGAGAGAGAGAGAGAGAGAGAGAGATTGCATGTGTGATTTGTTATGAATATACATCATATTTCTTTTTTGGTCTCTATATTATATGGTGTATAATGTAGATAGTTAATGTCAATACTCTTAATCAGGTATTGGAGCAAATACTTGGGGTACTCATTAAACTTGTGAAAGATTTGAAGTTGGATCACCAACATAAATATGTGAGAATTTACTATTCACTAAACTTCACTATTTTGATAGCTAAGGACACATCTTGACTTGACTTCCCCATGTATTTGTAGGATGAGTTGCAGAAAACATGGCTATGTAAAAGATGTGATACCATGAATTTGAAATTGAGGTTTGTTATCGGTTACCTTAAATTTTTCATCGTTCTTCTACATTAAAATATCGTTATCTTTTCAAACTTCAAAATAGTGAGGGCTCATAACACAACGCTGGAGGCATTCTTTTGGTAGGTAGACAATTTTGCTTATATTTTTTCACAGGGTGTTTAAAATTCCTAAATGGGCGCGTTTACTTAAATGATTAATATAACAGAAAGGAAAAGTGATTTTGGTTCTAAAATTTATGCTGTATGTTAGTTTGGATTTTATACATGCACATTGGTAGTTAATAGATTTTGTGAAGATTTCATGTATAATGGAAGACCAGCTTGAGACACTAAATACCTAATTATGCTCTTAAACCAATATGTCCCCATTGTTACAGCCTAGCGGTTTGGCCGTGAGGACATTTTATGTGGAATCCTGCGTTCGAACCCGGGTCACCACATTTCTTCCTATCCTTTGTGTTTTTATTTGAGTATTTGTTGGCCACCAGGTCAATGGCAAAATAAAAACGTGTTTTTATAATTTTTGCTTATTTAAACAGTAACTTGGTTCGAGTTTTTTTTTGTCACTTTGGTCAAACTGCATATTTTTAAGTAACATGGATAGTGAAAAAAAAAAATTGACCAAAAGAAACTCATTATTTATTCATCACAATAGTAGTAATACAAGATGGAATCATATCAAACACTTGGTGATGAGCATACAACTTTGACTCCCTTGCTAAGCTATAAGCGACAAAATTTGCTTGCCTCCTGACAAAACTTATCTTAAAGTTTGGACTTTATTGTAACATAACTTTACATGTAGCCATAATGTTGCCAAATTCAGAATGGTTATCAATAATGCTGTCTACCACTAGCTTACAATCTAGCTCAATATGCACTTTTGATAAACCCAATTGACCAAGCCATGAAATAGCATCCCTTAAGCCCAATGCCTCTGCACCTAAAGGAGGAGAACGAGGAGGAACACTCTCATACCACTTAGTTAAAGCTTTAATAAAATAGCCTCGAGAGTTCCTTAGACACATACCAACACCAAAGCAGCCTTGGTCACTTAACAGTGCTGCATCGATATTGCATTTGATGTATTCTTCATCTGGTGGCTGCCAACACTGTACATGATAAATCTGTTGTTCTGTTTGCTGTTCTTCCTTTGATCGTGTTGACTGCAATTGCAGCAGCCGTCACACGCGAGCTGTATAGCAGTCCGCTCTTCCTTCATTGAAACTAACAAAAAAATTGGATTGAGCTGTGTGGTAAATAGCATGGGTTGAATATGAAACTTAAATGCATAATTATTGAAATTAATTCTTCCTAAATTAAGATGACATGTTTACTAATTTAACTGAGTTCTTTTTTGTGAGTGCCACATGAAACTTGTTTATGTATGATAGGAACCAAAGGATCCTCTAATTGAACACCACAATAACCCAGCAAAGAATGAAAATGAAACAGATGGTAATTAAGGAAAATAGGGTGCTTTATTAATACGAATGAAAATAGTAAAATAGTAGAAGAGAGAATTTCTCTAACTACTCCCAAAGCAAAGCTCCGACCTAACTCAGAGGAATCCTACTTTGGCCCTAAACAGAGAACTTATTCCATCCTATTCTAAAACTCCTAAGAATTCCCCTTTATATACAAATAAAGAAAACATTCTAGTATTTAACCATAATGGGCCTCTTACTATTTAATCCTAATCCTAATGGACCACTTACTAATAATCTACTTAAACCTAATTAACTACCTACTAATTACTTAAAACACCCTCTCATACTGGGTCCCAACAATGTACCTCCTACTTTGATGCTAAGCGGAAAGCATAATTTGTGTAACTATGGCGAAAATGGTAGTCAGATCATTAGTCCAAATATTTTCTGGTTTACTTCTTACATAATTGTGTAACTTATGCACATCAATTATATAATCGTCAATTTCCCAATTTGTTGCCATTCAAAAAAAAAAAAAAAAATTCCCAATTTGTTAGTTTTGCCAGGTACTGTTATCTAATAATTTTGATATCTGTAATTGCATGTCAGGGCTTTAGAATATCAGCTCCTCCACGGAACTTACACTAACGAGTCTGTACCTGCGCTTCATAAGATTAGGTATGAAAGATGAAATGTCTGCAACTCTGTATACAGTTCCTGATTTAATTTTAATATCCCGTTTCCTTTTAATTTTAGGAGGTTTCTCGTTGAGGCTACTGAAGAGGCTTCCATTGTATATAATAAAGCGGTATGTTTCCATGTGCATATTTTTGCATTTGGATGACATAAGACATGAATTAGGCTCTTGACAGGATGAAAATGTGACTAGTGAGACATGAGTTGTTGCATTAGCTCAGAACTTGTCATTCATTATCTATTGATGTCTTTTTAGTACAGTCCTTTTCGTTTATAGATTTTCCACCTTGATAAATATGAATAATGGATTGATTCTTATCTGTGTTCAATCTCCAGTCCTGACATTTCTGTATTAATCTAATAATTAAATGTTATTTATTTATTTCTGATATGATTGAGCTGAGAGTATTTTGATGGATATCGCAACAACAGAAGAGATTTGGGAATCAAAATGAGTGAATCATCAACTTAGTCATTGAAAATTTAAAATTATAGAACACTGTCAATTTAGTACCTAAAATTATTAATATTTCAAAATATTCACTAAATTAAATTTCTTCGATCATATTAGTTCTTTTGGATTAGTAAATTTAGTCCTTGATTGAGATTTTTCAAATTCATAGATCATTTTGAAATTTTGTTAACTTCAAGGACCAAGTTCACAATGGCCACTATTTCAGGGACTAAATCAGCAATTCACTAATATCTAAAAGACTGGGGAAACTTTATAAGATGTGAAGTAACACTACCTGCATCTTATAAATGTGAATTGTTTGGCGCAAAAGATTATGAATATTCTAGTGAGTGTTAATATTTTATTTCGTATCGTGGAGTTTGTGCCAACTGCCAAAGGTTGGCCGTTGAAGTCATATCCAATACCCGAGATATAATCTAATTTTTCGCTCTAGCATCGAAATCTCTGTTGTCAAATGCGGCCGCTCCCGGCGCTATCGCGGCGCGGAGCGGCCAAAATCAGCCTACCGCGTCAGAACGCCACCGCTTCGCGCGTTTGTGAAAAGCGGGTTTCGCGGCCGCTTTTACGTGGAGCGGAGCGGGTCGATAGCGGGGCAAAGCGGGCGCTATTACGGGTCGGAGCACAAAACGAGAGGGAGAGAGCCAAAACGACTGTGTTTTGAAGGTTTTTCCGGTTTGAGATGTAGTTGCAGGAAAGAGAAGAAGAGGAAGAGGAAAGAGGAAAGATCTAACGTGCGTGGATACAGCTGTTTACCTTTTAACTAAAGCGGATACAGCTGTACAATTTGCATTCTTTAATTTTTTATTTTTTTTTATCACCTTGCATACTGTTCAACCTGTTCCTAACGTAAAAAATATAAAACGGCATCGTTTAAGGGCACATGGGATGATGTTTCCTTTTTCTTTTTCATCTTTTTTGTCGTTTTGTGTTTTTGTTTTTTTGTGAGGTTTTTGTTTTTTCTTTTTACGTTTTGTTTTTTGTTGTTTGTTGCACACTTTTTTTCTCCTCCTTTTACAACTTGCTTTCGTTTTTGCTAACTAATAACTTATAATATGATTTAAAAAATTCACACACATAAACACAATAAAATTCCCATAAAAAATTAATAAAATTAATAATAAAATATCAATAAAATTCCCATAAAAAATAATAAAATTAATAATAAAATAAAATATTTTATTTTATCCATACTTTGCATTCTTTTTATTTTTTTTATCACAGTTCTTTTTACTTAGATTATTATTATTAATGTTGTTGTTGTTGTTGTTTCAAAAAAAACTAATTATTATTAATTATTAGTATTAGTATTATATTATATACCGCTGTAAGGATTTTTATTCAATTATGTCTAAGACTTGTGGCTTTTATTTCAAATTACGAATACTTCATAAATTTTGAGTAATATTTAAGGTATTTAAGTATTTTTTTTGTATAGTATGGTATTTTAATATTAAATATATTAGTGTCCGCGTCATGTAATAGCCCCCGCGTCGCGCCCGCATACCGCGCCGCGTCAATTTTTGGGGTCACCGCGCCGCGCCGCGTTTCCGCTTTGACAACTATGATCGAAATCATTTTTAGAATATGGTTTTCGTAGTAGTTAGTAGTTACGTACCAACAATGTAGTACTAATTTTTGGTTGATATCATAACAATTGTATTTTACTCCATTATGTTGATAATTCATCATGTGTATGTACCAGGCTACTCGTTTGCGTGAGTACCAGGGTGTCGATCCTCACTTTGACGACATTGCAAGACAGTACCAAGACATTGTAAAGGTGACAATAATTTATCAAATATGCACTTCATTCGCACCAAATGTTATAGATAATGTCAATCAACTTTGTCTTGAAACTTTATTTGAGATGACAAAATTGATGAAATAAGAAAATTAAGGATATAGTGATGGACCAACTTAAGTTGAAACTATTTGAATTCAGTGAAGAAAAAAAATACCATATTTTATTATCATTTCAAAATCCTATAGAAATCATCATTTTGTTTAATGAAATTCTCACGTTGATGAAATTGTGCAGAAATTGGAGAACTTGCAACGTACAATCAAGGAAGTTGAATACGATCTAAAACGTATGTGAGATAGTGCTTCAACGTAGAAGTTTTATTGTGTTTATATAACCCGGTTTGGTTCTCTATATGTGACTGGTGTGAAAGGCATGGCCCCCTCCCTTAACCCTGTATTTGTTGTTACTTATGATAGATATATGAATCATCATTCCGTCGCGGTGCATTCAATGAGTTTTTTTGAATTTGGCTAAAACTGTTCCCATTCCTTGATCTCTTGCTAATCCATTCTTGTGTAGCCAAGGTGGAGAAGAAAACTCTTCAATGATTTCCCTTTTCCAATTCCCGTATACCATCTTCAACACAAAACACCAAGACAAATTCACTTAAGTGCTTTGTATTGAATCAGTGATTATGTTTCATGCTTTCGGATGAGAAATGAGAGGAATAGAGTATTTTATGGTTTTATTGAGTGAAAATGTTTTACGATGAAAAGGAGGGAAAACAGGGAGAGGGTAATGGTTGAAAATTTACACAAGAGAAAAATTTCCTACTCCTACACTACTCTGTAAAAAAACAAATGTTTCCCCAAAGGTGCATTTTGCTTCAATGATAAGTTTTCAGGTCAATTTTTAATAGTAGACAAGTTTAGGAAACTACACCGTTATTCTATTCCTCTCATTTTTATTTACAAGTTCATAATATTGAAAGAATTGAAGAGCAAATCAATGCTATATTTGAAGGACATATAAAACCCTTTTCAAAAAGATAAATCTATGAACAAGATTCTTGAGGTTTTGAAGGATTGGAAAATACTTCAAAGAAATTCAAATTTTTTATTCATACAACACAGCAAAATTATGCCCATTACTATTATCGAAAGAGTTGAGATAAAAAGAAAAGAACACTTGAGATTATAGTGGTTCAGCTATACACCGTCCTTGCAAACAACCAACATCCACTCCTGTTGCAATGAGCAATGAAGTTTCTTCCATTATTGCACATAAAATATTTGTTACCATGATTACAAAAATTCCTTCACCTAGAACTTCAAAACCTTCAATATCTTGCCAATTAGAGATAATTCTTGTACCCACAAGAATTCCTTTCAAATATCAACTTTGTTGGTCTTGCACAAACATTGATTCTTGACCAACCAACACCTTGATTCTCCATAATCCTAGTAAAGCTTCAACCAAGCATGAAAACTAGTGAAGCAGAAAAACCAGTAAATCCCTTAGAGGTGAAAGACAAAATCTTTCCATGAAGTACATAATTAGAACTCGTAGTTTACAACTTAAAAAAACCCAAATAACTTACAAAGAAATTCACCCAATCAATGTTTCTTATCTCATGAAGAAATTTAAGAGTTTTCTAAGATTGGAGAAGAAAATTTTGAGAGAAGTGAATGATTCATGTTTTTAAAAATGGGAGTGTCACGATTAATGTAGCAAAAAGATTAATAAAGTCTAGTTTGCAGAGACGTTGCTATATGCAAGTGTCACATTGATTCTCCACTTATTCACCTTAGGGAGTGAACTATGAAATACAAACAGAGACACTAAATAATGTACACATCAACACTTATAAAATTTTGAGAAAATAACATAATTCAATGTAATCCAAAGTGTCATATCGGACTTCGAAATACACATTCAATCAGGAGCGTCAGTGCAGCAAAGGGAGTGGATTTACATGTAATTTGAATGGACAAAACATATGTGCATTTCCTTATTTATTTATTTATTTTTGTATGGTTTTAACTAAAAATACACTTTTGGTGGATATAACAAACTTTGAAAAAATTGTGAATTTGAGAAAATGTTGTTTAGTTAGAAACAATATGAAAAACACATATGGAAGCAAATATTACTCTAATATAATGAGATGACGATGGACGATTTACGCGAGAAGATGTTGAGTATTTATTGGACGATGATCTAAAACTATTTCACATCCATTAAACTCTCTAATAATAATTAATAATAATAGTAATAATTAGACATGACAACAAAAACCGCCCCCGCCAGACCCGGCCGCCCCGCCCCAAATTTAATGGGGAAAAGCCGATTTAATTGGGTGCGGGTGCGGGTGTGAGGGAAATTTGAATTTTTAGTATGGGGCCAGGGGCAGCGGATGCTTACACCCACCCCCGCCCTGCACCCGCCTTTTAAAATTTACTTTATTAAATTTTATAATTTTATTTCCATAAACACCAACCTATTTTAATATATTATTACTCTTTATAAACATATTTATTATAATTATTTTGCTCTTTTGAAAAAAGTTTATTAGATATTTAATTATTAATATAATTATTGTTTTTTGTTGCTATGAAAAAATGAAAAAATATGCATTTTTTTAAATATTTTTATAAAAAATAGAGTTTTCGCGGGGGGGGGGGGGGGGGGGGGGGGGGGGCCGAGAGACCCGTCCCCATTGGAGGCGGGGTTGGGTTTCAATTTTTACCTTTGATATGGTTGGTGATGGGGGCGGGTGCATGAAAGCGGGGACGAGGATGCTTAAACCCGCCCTGATCCGCCCCGTTGCCATGTATAGTAATAATAAACATCCATTAAACTCTTCTAATAATAATAATAATAATAATAATAATAATAATAATAATAATAATAATAATAATCTATACCTATTAATAAAGGCAATACTCTGTACCAAAAAAAAATAATAAAGGCAATACTTTTTTTGGTGTAGCCTATTTTCTTTCCTATTTTACCCCTAATTAATTGCAAATATTCCAAAAAAAATATAAACAGTTAAATGTGAAGTTGGTTACGTTACCATGTTTGAAAATCAAAATGTAACTTCTTTACCTTACAATCTCCTTTCCATTACAACATTCTGCCACAATTTTCCCTTCTACCATTTTTTTCGGTAGCACCATTCCTTTCCATTGATATTCTTACCTTCCCATTAAATTTAAGGAAAAAGATTGGTGAAAACCCTTCTCCATACCACTCTTCCATACACTCTTTATGTGGCATGGGTATTTTTGAAATTTCACACAACTTTCTCTTTCTCACCCTCTTCTCTCTCTTAGATCTCCCTTTCTTCTCCCTCTCACTCTGCCTCTCACTCACCTACCACCACCACTGGCCGCCGCCGCATCCTTGCCCTTCGCCCCACCCCTCTCTTTGATGGCCGGCTGTTGGTCCTCCTCTCTCTTTCTCTAGAACGTAGGAAAAACTAACTCAGGTTCAGTCTTTCTCCTCCCTTTTACATCTTTTGTTCATGTGCTTTTCAATTTTTCTTTCTCCTTCCAATTATGCATCTTTTCTTGATTGGGTGTTCGTATTTTTGTTTAAAATAACTTTGTTCATGCTGAATTTGAGGAAATTGTTGAAAAATAATGTTGATTTAAGGTGTTCTAGTTTTTCATCAAATTAATGGGTTTGTGTTGGTCATCAAATAATGTTGATTTATTCTAAGGTTAGTATCATGAAAGTAAGAAACATGCTGGAATTGTTGGAAATAATGTTGATTTTAATCTTGATTTTGAACAATTTTATCTGTTACTTTAATTTACTACTTTTATGATTGAATTTTTTTTGTGGTTTTGTTTATGATATATTTGGAACTTTTTATAGTTTGGTAAAATGTGGACAAATAATTCTAACAAAATGAAAAGGAATATGATGATTTGTCTAAACATTGCTCCCAAACATGTTGGTGACACAACTTATACTAAGACTTTTGTCGGAGGATTGGCTTGGGAAACTAGTAGAGACACATTAAAGCACTATGTTAATATGTTTGGTTATATCTTAGAGGTTATTGTCATCACCGACAGAATGTGGGGTTGACATGTGTGATATTTGTTAGGGTTTAACATGTGTAAGTTTATTCATGTATTCTTAGTGAAGCATGCTCGACGAGGTTGAAGAGAACCGACAACTAGTAATATGACAACAGTGGGTCTGAAACATGTGTAGTTTCCTAGTGAAGCAATGACGAGGGGTGTTTGTGTTGTAGTGTGAGGTAAATTACTTATGGCTGGGAATGTTTCAAGGCTTTGATGATAATTATTCTGTTGCAACTTGTCAGCTTGGTAATCTCATGTTTTGCTTGTTTTTAGTTTGGGCGGAGTCTGTGTTTTAAGGTGTCTACTTTTTTTTTGTGATAACAGTTTTTTTTCTTTGAGTTATAGATCTTGTGATGATTTATTTGGTTGTAGTCCTAGCATTGTTTGTGAGGTTATGTTTTGGCATCGGTTGTTCCTGCTTTGGTGTGTGAATGTTCGTTGTGTTGCTCTATTTGTGCAGACGTATTGTACATTGTGACGACTTGTGCCAGGATACTTGTAATATTCATTCGTAGCTGTTGTTGTTGATCATGATGGTGGCTTTTGTTTTTGAATTGAAGGTATTAATATTCAATTTCAATGTTTAGAATTTGTGATTAAATTTGCATTAATGAATGATTTTATAGCCATGTTTTTTCTCTGAACTTTGCTATGACAAACTATCTATTTTTACCTTTCAATTTATTAGTCAATGAAGATAGTCTTTGGTTATTATTACCATTTTCTCTTCATTACTTGCGAGTTTGTGTTGAATGTGGCTTCACTAATTTAAAGCTTTTGATGACAGAGAGTTTGGTATTGTCCTCTTGCTCGTGGTTTTTTTGGTGGCAAAGGAGTTCTAGAAAATGTGTAGGAGTTAGCCGTGGCATAACACTGTAGATAATATGTAATAGCATCAATTCTTGGATTTATTTGAAGTACTAGGTGTAAATCAATTGTTGTAATAGGCGTGAAGCAACAACAATGTTTATATTTTGTTGATAATTTTATTTTGGCATAGGGTGAATATGATGAATGCTGGATAGATGTTCACATTGTAACAACTAAAATTACCATGTTAAAACGGGAAGAGGGGAACTATTTTCCATATTTGACAGGTTTTTGTGAAAACTAACCAAAATTGAGTTTGATATAACCATGTTTTATCAAATATGTCACCACTATTTATTTACATTCCCATTTTTACTTCTTGTCTATTTCTCCACGTGATTTTTGTGGAAGGAGTACATTCGGGCACATTAGTGAATCTCTAATGATGAGCATGACTGAGAGGTGAAATGATATCCATCTGTTACAATCAATGATAATTTTGACACTCAAAAATTGCAGTTACTCCTTTGATAAAAAGTGGTTAAACAGATTTAAAATTTGGTTAGTTTTCCAACTCTATAAAATTTTTGAAAAATCCTTACATTTGACCACTGCATTAAAAGTCTTTCAAACGATAAATAACTTCTTTTACAATCTGCAAGTTTATCACGCCTAAAGACGGACAAGATCTAATTTCTGAAAAAATAGTGGTCACGCACCTTAAAATATGTGGTCACACAAAACATATATTTGGCTAGTTTATATTTCCCATGTATAAATAATCTTGTTTTATGCGAATCAAACACATAATCTAATTTGATCACTACACTAAAAGCAATTCCAACAATAAATAACTTATTTTACAATCGGCGAGTTTATCACACCTAAAGACGGACAAGTTCTAATTTATGAAAAAATAGTGGTCATGTATTTGTAAAAATATGGTCATACAGGCCATATATTTGGCTAGTTTATATTTCCCAGATGTAAATAATTTCGTTTTAGGCGAATCGAACGCATAATCTCATTTGATCACTGCACTAAAAGCATTTCCAACCATAAATAACTTGTTTTACAATCGGCGAGTTTATCACGCCTAAAGACGGACAAGTTCCAATTTATGAAAAAATAATGGTTACGTATTTGTAAAAATGTGGTCATACAGACCATATATTTGGCTAGTTTATATTTCCCAGATGTAAATAATTTCGTTTTAGGTGAATCGAACGCATGATCTCATTTGATCACTGCACTAACAGCCTTTCCAACCATAAATAACCTGATTTACAATCGGCGAGTTTATCACGCCTAAAGACGGACAAATTCTAATTTATGAAAAATAGTGGTCACGTATTTGTAAAAAAGTGGTCATACATATCATATATTTGGCTAGTTTATATTTCCCAGATGTAAATAATTTCGTTCAAAAGAGATAACTCATGGGACAATTATTGATGTCTTAATTTTTTTTAGGCTAAAGTGCATTTTTCCACCCCTAACTTTCAAAACGTTGCGATTTTGGCCCCCCATGTATGAAAACCACAATTTTGCCCCCCTATGTTTTAGCCCCTTTGCAATAGTGGTCCTTTTTATCAATTTTGACTAAGTCAACCCCTGCGTGGCATGCCACGTAGGTAATTAATGAATTAAAAATAATAAAAAATGCCAATTTGTATTTAATGAATTAAAAAAATAAAAAGGAAAGAAAAAAAAGAAAGAACACGTGATTTCTTCCTCTCCTTCACGTTCTATCTTCCTCCCTCACACTTCTCTGGAAATCACTCTCTCTCCACCACACAGACGTTTTTTTTTATGCTAAGCAAGGAGTAATGGCAGACATCGGGAGGAAACACCGACATACCAACTAGGTTGGCATCTAGGAAACCTCCGTCCTATGCCGCCAAACTCTAAAAATTTTATTAAAAAAAGGAAAAAAAATATACAAGAAGAGGGGGGACTAGGCCAAAACCCTCAGAAGAAAAACAAACAAAAAAAGCTGGAAAAAAACTACTACAGACAAAGAAAAGCTGTAGTTAAACAAACCAATTCTATTACGAAGAAATCCATATGCCACTAACGATCAGCCGGAAGAGTTTCTAACAAAATAGAACTTTGAATCCCATGACTCATACTCAACAATTTGTCCGCACAGCTAATACGGACATTCCAATATAACAGAATCATTTGGAAGATGGAAGAGCACCCTTTGCGCGGGTTTGATAGGACGTGCCAAGGACTTGCTTCTTACGAGTTTGCTTCTGCGCCTTGGTAAGAACTTGGGTGAATCCTTCATCAGCCATTCGTTGATCATATTCACATATTCTGGCCCATAAATCAAGACCAACTTGAATGTTCTTGCTAACATGTTGTTGTACGGGTGGGACCGGAACCGATAAATTTACCTCTGCCTCATCTGTGATATGGTCCTTCTGAATCTGAGGATTAGTGTGTGTCATGCCCGCTTCTCTCTCAAAAGTGGAACTAGAAACTCCATCCCTAACTGTGTTAGTATCATCAACATCAATAACCGGAATATTCTCCTTTGAATTTCCAAAGTCTGAACCCTCTCCATCCATGTCTACGGCCTTGCTATTTCTTGTACCTTGCTCTGGCAGATTTGTATCCGTAACCTCATCATTTATTAACGCCTGCTCCGCATTAGAAATCAAAGGAATCTCCGATACTACCGGGGAAATATCTGCAGACCCCGAGAGGATCCTTTCACCTTCAACACGAAGCTCATCATCATTTAATGCCAATGTCAACACGGGTTCAGTCAACTGAGGCAATGTTCTTTGAGGAACATGATCCACAACATGTTGCAAAGGAAGACTAAAAGTATTGTCTGCAAAATCCTTAACCGGTTCTGTCTCTTCAGTATTTGTCACCGCCAAAGCCGCAAAAGCATTAGAAGAACCAACTCCTGAAGGATTTGTTTGCATAGGGACCCAAGCTTCCTTTGGCACCGGAGCCTTTGTCTTCCCTTTATCAGTCTTTGAAACAGGCTCTTTCGCATCCTTCTTTGGGGCAACAGTCTCTTTCGCATCCTTTTTTGGGTATAACCACCGGCAGTTGGTCACATGATGACCAAGGTTGTGGCAATGCGTACAAAAATCCGGCATCCATTCGTAAACAACTTCGACGGGAAAAGAGAAACCCTCCCGCTCAACCAGTATTTCATAGAATAACTTCTTTGAGCAATCCATGTCAACCAAAATTCGAGCATAGTGGCCGTATAGTCTCTTTGATGTTGCATTATCAATCGTCAACGGAGTGCCAATCGCACTTGCAATCTCCCGTAGTGTTCTGTCCATCCAATATTCTTGAGGGAGTTCAATCAAACGGATCCAAACTTGGGCGTGCGTATTTTTCTGTTTATGCATATTGAAGTCTTTCCTCCACTCAAACAATTGCAAAATACCCGGTTTCAAAATAGTTGTACCCTTCGCCCACACGGAGCGCATGTCAGCTTCGGAAGCAAAAAAGAACTCATAATAGCCCCTCCCTAAAGAGAGCAGAGACCATGGTGCAGCCGAGTTCCAATGCTTATGTAATCGCTGATGAATCTCAGAGGAGGTATAAGGCTTGTCTCCCTTGTTTAGGAATCAGCCTCCCACGGAGATTTCGCTTACAGTAATCTACCCCTTTTTCATAGATGGGTTGTGAGATGCGGATGCTAAGTTGTTCACCTTTGATTAAGGGTTGTGGCAGCGGATCTTCGTCCGGTAGAGATGAAGCAGACGAGGTCAGCACCTGAGCAAAGGAAGGTGCAGAAGCTTGTCGCACAGGAGGTGCAGTCACTTGCGGCGATATCAGGCGTGGAGAAGGTGCTGGTGCGGCCAAGGGAGCCAACTCGGCCTGCCAGTCAAACGGCATGGCCGTGTCTAGGTTAAGAACAGATCAGAAACACAATCGGTTGGGAAAAATGGTTTGCAGAGCAAACGGTGGATAACTACCAAGTGTTTGATCCAAGATTCACAAGAAATGATTCACGTAAAGAATTCAAAGTAAGTGGATTGTTGTTGGAACAAGAATTTCACGTGGGCAGAATTGAATTCAATGGTAAATAGCACACGTAATTCTACCAGAATAGCAAGGAAAGGCAATCAAAAGTTAGGAGACCAATGAAGAACGGCGCTAGTAAGAACCCTAGCGGAGCTCCATCGAGTTCCATTCATGTAATCGAGCTCCACCACACAAACTCAAATCATCACATTTTCCACCTTCAATTCTTCAGATTTCTCTTCTTTTTCGCGTTTTCTTGCTTGACATCGAAAAGATTTTGAGGTGAATTTCAGATCCAGTGCAGTTAGTTTATTTTCAATTTTGATGAAGAGAATGGATCTGAGATTTGATTGTTTGGTTTTTTGTGTTTGAAATTAGAAGAGGACGTGAGAATAGATCTGTGAATGAAAATAAAGCAATAACAGTAAACAGAAAAGAGACGACGGCGACGGCAAACCCGATGGCAAACCTCATTCAGTTCGGTATCCTTCCTGAACCATGAACAATCCTATATGACTGAACTTTTCTTTTGCTCACTTGCAACACAAGCGCTTAGTAATGTTCAATGCTTTGTCTATGAAGAATTTGAGGAATTTTCTCAATGAACAAGTAAGCATGTTTCCGAGTTTCAGTTTTTTCAATAACCGCAATTGAAATTAGAGATATTTTTGAGTTTCAGTTTCTTCAAACCCTCTTGTGGAATTTCCGGCGGCAACCATTGTACAAGATGAATGTTGG
Organism: Medicago sativa; assembly: GCF_051527215.1. Lineage (NCBI taxonomy): Eukaryota > Viridiplantae > Streptophyta > Magnoliopsida > Fabales > Fabaceae > Medicago > Medicago sativa. The sequence goes on from NC_140749.1 coordinate 54,792,441, forward strand.
TTTGGAAGCAAATGATTATGGAGGATTCGTGTGTTGTAACCTATGATTTGATGAATGTCAGTTTTTATTTATTTTTGTTGTTGTATTTTTTGGATTGTGGTTGAGAAGATGATGAGAAGATGTTAAGAAGATGATTTCCGAGTTTGTGTTTGGTGGTTTTGGGTGAATAATGAATATTGATGGTGAAAAGATGAATATGGGTGGATGATGAATATGATGGTGTTTATGAATGAATCACGTGACTTTTATTTTTTTCTTTCCTTTTTGATTTTTTTTATTTCAATAAATATAGAGTGCAATTTTTTATTTATTTTTAATCCATTAATTACCTATGTGGCATGCCACGTAGGAGTTGACTCAGTCAAAATTGCCAAAAGGACCACTATTGCAAAGGGGCTAAAACATAGGGGGGCAAAATTGTGGTTTTCATACATGGGGGGCCAAAATTGCAATGTTTTGAAAGTTGGGGGGGGAAAAGTGCACTTTAGCCTTTTTTAAAAGCAATTAACTCCTTCAAAATAAGCTATAATCAGTTGATTGAAAATAACTTAAATGCTAATGACTTAAATTGATCCATATTTGTTCAGATGCTGCAAAATATAAAGACATCAAGTGTAATGAACTTAAAATTGCAGTGGAAAGTTTCAATAATATTGATGTGAAAGAAGATCTCTAATGGATCAATTACACGGAATGAAGATAACAGAAAAGGTACAGAAAGAAAAGAAGTTACAGAGAGGAGCAGAGAATAACAGAGAGAATGAATGAGATTATCACAATCTCCTTTTTCCCTTGGCCTTCTCTTATTTATTACGAGTCCACATGTCTATTTCCTATATCAAGTGGGTCTTCCCATGAACAAGAGAACATCAATAATGCGTGACTCAATCTGGAACCAATGTTCACCATCTCTCCACTGTGAGCATGTCAAATGAGTTTCTCTTTTGTGAGTCCAGAAAGGTATTGTTAATGCTATTGCTTCATGGTACTTCTATGTGCAATTACACATTGTTGAAATAAACATGTCAATGTCATCAACCTTGAAAGCAAACACGCATTCTTCAAATGACATCTTGGCATGGATTTGTAGCAAATAGCCATGTATCCAAATAAGATAACCAAAGGGACGAGCAATTAGAGTGGAAGAGCAACTATAATCACCAACTTCAAAAAGCTTAGTCAAGCCAAAAGCAACAACATAAAGTACAAAGAAAAGCCCCATGTGAAATGTTGACTCAAACGAAATTTAGAAAACACAAAACTCAATGAGATGTTGCGGTTGATCTCATACTGGTAGGATGTTTCAGTAGAATAAAAAACAGAAAATGATTTGAAAATTATGTTTCTTGCTAAAACTGGACCTGTTAATAATGTTCTAAGCATTTTACTAAACCCCAACTACTGTGGAAGTAACAAAGATGTAACACTGTGTAGCAAACAAGGAACAAAAAATTTCTCTACACACCTTGAATAAGTAACAAAACTGCAAAAACTATTCGGTTAAGACACTTTGATCCAAGAGGTGAGCCCCTCGCAATCCAATAAACGCACACTATTTTTGGAATCAAAATTGTAAAAATTGAAGATCTTAAAACCAACATGTTTGACTTCAATAATAATGGCCATACCGAAAGAGTAGGAAAGCTAGCTAGTGGTGACAGCTTTGTGAGACACTAATCTTCCAGTAAGGCTGAAGCCTAACCAAGACCAAATTCCCAACGATAGAGTGAAGCTTACGTTAATGGATATTGGCCTTCTGAACCATTCTGTGTTGAGCATCCTATATGTTATATTATGTAATGGCTGCAGGACGTTTTCAGACTCCCTTAAAGCAATAATACCACCGCTGTTTTCATTGGAATTGTATAGCTCTTGAAAGTTTTGTTGTATCTTGCCGTAGCTGAATGAAAGTCTTCTCATTGATGAGAACCTTCATTTTTGGTGAATTCATCGTTTTCCGTGGATTGGAAAAAACTATTTCTAGTCGAGTGCAAAAGACGAATGCAAATATGTTGAGAATATACTCCACACCACCATTTGGCATTGAAAACTTTTGACAATTAAACCATGAGTTGCCAATCACAGCAAGCACGTCTTCTTCATTTAGGGTTAACTTGAACATATTCATAGCCTCAAGAAAAAAATTGCCATGACAATCACAACGCTCGCTTATTGTCACTAGTTGAAACAAAGTGTAAAACGTGTGATCAAGGATTGGCAATAACACAAACTTGTTATACAAGAACTTCCTTATATCAAACTCTTTACTACCAATAAGTGGGAAAACAACCTGAGCAATTATTTGGGCCTTCTTAGCATAAAGTGTACCACCTTTGCCACTATCATGGATCTAATAAACAAGCATTGAGAATCCACGAGTGAAATAAAAAATAACAAGTTCACCAATACTGAAGATAGTAAAATCAAGGTCCTGGTCCTTCTTTGATTCAGCAATTCTAGCCAAAATTTTAATTAAAATTGCGTAATGAAATCCACCACAATGACCTTGAGATCCTTGGAATATAGCAAGTAAAACCTTCTGCATATGAAAAATCTTACAGAGAGGGATATCATTGGCATCAATTTGGAGCTGCACATCAGACCATGGTTTTACAAAATCCATATAGGTTTGGTGGGGAATTTCAACAAACACGTGTTGTGCATCAGAAAAATACTCAAAAAAATACTGTGAATAAGAATACTTATTAGATGCACCTATGCTATGCCACAACCAGAAAATTCCCTATCACCTATTAAATGCATTACTATCTCAACTTATTATGGAGAAATTTATTCATTGTTACTTAACATAATTTATTTAAAATATGCAATAGCTCTAGAATCAAATTTCAGACTATGACTATATTATCCACATCAAAATTCATCGAATTTTATCATAGGTTCTCTTACTCTTTCTCTACTTTTCCAAGAACTATTAAAGTCTGAGGCAAAAGAAGAAAATTGAGATGTTAGAGACAAACCTCGATTTCTCTTTATACCGCCATCGAATACCACATTTTCTGGCAGTTTGTCGAAGTGTCCGGCGAATTCTCGGAGTTGTTCCATTTTCTGCATATCCAAGAACTTCGAAATGATTCCCGTGAGTTGTAACTCCATCTTTGGTGTTGGTCCATGAATCTCCATGACCGAGTCATCTGTTGCAAGTTGTTCAACAAATTCCTCATCTGTGACGAAGTGAGTTTTGGTCGCTTCAGTGGAGAGGGGAAATTCGACCGGAGTTACCGCTTCCACCAATAAATCGACCGGAGTTACCGCTTCTACCAATAAATTTTGTGCACAAGTAGAAGGGGCTTTGACCTCGCTTACGAATGGAAGGATGAACATCAGCAGGAGAGGATTCGGTGGTGGTGGCAGACGAGAAAGAAAGAGGGAGTGGTGGTGGTTAAGAGGAGTGTGGTGGTGAGATAGAGAGAAGTGAGAGAGATCGATGGAATTTTCTATAGAAGGAGAGAGAGTGAAAAGGGAAAGAGTGAAGGAATGAGTTTTGGTTGGGCCAGGATGAGTCTGACTACATGGCAGTGTGTGAATGGAGGGGTGTAGGAGTGGTATGCCACCTAGGAGTGAAAGCATGCTTGCTCACCACATGCTTTCAGGCCTTTACAAGGCTATGAGTTCCTTCCTAAAGTAATTTTTTTCCTTATATCATCTTTTTTTTTTTGGGAAGGATTCCCTTATATTATCTCTTCCAATGATTTTTTTTTACGAATCTAACTGTTGAATTTGGTATCTTTTTTCCAATTTAACGTAAACAAAACTATAGTAATTCCTTAAGTTATTATTCTCCCACTCTCTCTCAATTTCTATCTCAAAATAATTCAATGACGAATTTATTTCAATCATCATTTTTTTTTTGTTTTTTTAAGGAATCATCAATTTTTTATACTTGCTACATTTATCATTGAAGTACATATACATATAATACGGTGATTTTTGGCAGTTTCTCTCTCTCTCTCTCTCTCTCTCTCTCTCTCTCTATCTATATTTGACAATTGCTAATGAGAATTGAGGATTGACCGGTTCATTGTTTTTCTTTTCAGGAAAAAAACCCAAAGAAAATGGGAGACATTCCAAATTACAATTGCAAGAGACGTTTCATCCAACGATACAGAGGAAAGCATGACAGGGTTTCACCAAGTTTCTATATTTCTTATCCCTTTTATCATCCATTTATTTTAGAACAAAGAGAAATATACATTTCATCCATTTGACAACAATGGGTACATACTTTCATCATACACTTCTTATCTTTAATTTTGATCTCGGTATGAATGGATAATTTAGTTGGTGATTTTATTGGTCAATTTTTTGTTTCAATTATATCCTTCATTGACTTTTACTTCAAACTTCCCTTACAATGATTTATTGTATTCATTTGTTTTTCTTTAGTTTTCATATGCAATTCCCATTGTATTTTAATCCCTTTTTTAGTGTGGAAAATTGATGTAACTTCTATTATGTTTCAATCTTCTAATCTTCCTTTTTTTGTTTGAACAAGAATCTTCTAACCTTTCTTTGTTTTCATTTTTTTCTTTCATGAAAGTGGTTTCCTATTGTCATCTTCCATAACTATTAATGGGAACAAGAATGGAAACAAGAATGGGACGACCATGAAATGTTAGTAGGTTATTGTTAACTCTCTTACTTTGTGTGTTATGCTTCTACGGTTTTTAATATTCATCCATGTCTTTTTATACTAAGATCACACACTTTTTTCTTTTACCATTATCTTTTCTTCATTTCCTTTTTTTTTTTAAATTTGGAGATTTTGTTCTACGTTTTTTTCTTTCTTTTACCATTATAAAACTGTTCAGATTTTGTTCATAATAGTGTGATCAATTTCAAAATCCATATTATTATTTAAAGTATCTACATTAAATATGTTGACAACATTTTGTAACCAAGGTCCACCTGTTTATGAAAATGTAGGTGATTTTGTGAATTGATATAGAATGATTTGTCGTTATCTTTCAAGAAGCCGGTGGTTGCACTTGCTTAGTAGAAACCAACAAATTGAGAGAGCGGGTTAGAGGGAATTCATAAAAATTTTACTACTGTTATTTACAGATTTTGACTTTTGAACTTTAACCTTAACTACCTTTTTTTCAATTACTATTTGTTTTCGATCAGCGTCGGTTCAATGTGAGATGGAAGACAAGAGTAGAGGAAGAGAAGAGACAAACTAATGTTTAAGGAAAATAGGGAGCCATCGAGGTAACCCTTTCACCGTGGCCTAAATGCAAATCCTCATAGCACTCGCACGAAATGATGAAGGAAGGGGACATAAGGTTTTTGGAGAGATAGAGAGGTTTGTTAACAAATTTTAGTTAAAATATTTTCTTATTCTGTTTCTACAATTAATTTTATTCTCTTCATTTCTTTTGTAGAAATTGAAAGTGTGATGTAAATAGAGATAGATGATGAACATGTCTTATATGTTTATTTCAAAGAAAATAATTTGGTTTTGGTTTTTTTTCTTCCGATATACTTATAAATAAAGACCCAATTTTTTGTGCTTTGTACCTCTGACTTATTTGATATTTGCTTTGTGTTACTCAAGTATACTTTACCCAACTCAAGTATACTTTACCCAAGTTCAACCCCTAAACTCATTCCAACCTCAACCATAGAGTGGAGAATAAGAACCATAAGGAGTGTGAGAAAGCTCAAAAGGTAAATATATATACATGTTCTGAAATACATTTTAATGAAGTGATTATGTAACAAACTTTATTTTAGGCTTATGAGATGCATAGTGCTAAAGAAATTATTTTTTGAATGACAAAGGGCTAAAGAGATTAATTGTGCATTTGGAATCACAGTGAAAGGTTTTAGATAACAGGTTGATATTATAATTTTCTTAAGTTTCATTTATATTTCTATTTTATTGTGTGCATCTTAGATAGTATGAAGTGTGTTAAAAGAGAGATATGTCAATTATCTTATGCTTACAACTATTTGAATTAATAAATAACAATTATAGTGTGTTCTAATCCTCTCTTATTCTCTTACTGTCTATTTAAATCTCTTTATTCACATAATAGCTACTATTCAAAAGTAACATTTTCTTTTTCAACCTATCATTTTTGTGTAGATAATGCGTTAGCGCAGTAGAAAAAACGGACAGACGGGCACGGGAGTGTCCGTCTGGACGCTAGTAATAATGATAATAATAATATTTTTTTGAAATAATAATAATAATAATAATAATAATAATAATAATAATAATAATATTCTCTCCTAAAAAAAATATTAATAATATTCTATCTTATGAATAAACCATTCACTTATTCGGATCTCGAGCGAGGCAGGGTGTGCAATCTGGCAGTGATCTCTAAAACATCATGGAGGAGGAGAAGGAGGAGGAGAAGGAGACGACAGCACTGCCGTGTCTGCCTGAAGAATTGGTAACTCAAATCCTTCTAAGGTTATCGGTGAAGTCTCTTATACGTTTCAAATCCGTTTGTAAGTCTTCGTTTTCTCTTATCTCAAATCCTCATTTTGCAAATTCACAGTTTCAGATTACTACTGCAACACACGCTCGTCGAATTCTGTTCGTAACAGAACTGTTTGTAATAGAAGCTCCTCAATTTCGATCTATAGCTTTAGATTCATTGTTCACCGCTGATTCTGCTCCTGTTCTACTGAACCCTAATTTTTCGCTTCCTAAATCTGAGTTTCATCTTAAAGTTAGAGGTTCATGTAGAGGGTTTATATTGGTGGAGTCTTTTCCAAACATGTACGTATGTAATCCATCCACCGGAGTTCATAGACATATACCTTCGCCTCCGCCGCCGCATAATCATTCAAGTTTACCTTTTTATGGCTTTGGGTATGACGAGTCAACAGATGATTACTTGGTGGTTTTAGTATACTATCATTTTATTCAAAACTCAGATGATGTGCTATCTCACATTGGGATTTTCTCTTTGAGAGCTAATGTGTGGAACGAAATTGTGGGTCCTACACATTTGCCTTTTTGTGATAACCTTTCTCACTTTTCCATGTTCCAGAAAACGATTTCGATTTCGAAATTAGAACCAGTGAAAAAGGAACTAGAGTGAGTTGGTGAACGAGTGAGGAAGTTAAACGAGGAACTGGAGTGAAGTTTGTGAATCGAAATTCAACGAGTGAAGATTGTGAAGTTTGAGAGTGAGATGGAGATTTGGGGGTTTTGGGGGGAAAGTGAGAAAGCGGGGAATGAAAATTTGGGTAGAGCGTAAATGAAATCACAAAGTGAGGCAAATTTGTCTTGGGAATGAGCAATTTTTGTTGGGTAAAGAGCAGAATTCATCTTTATCTTTTGATCTGTGTCAATTTAAAAAAATAAAAAATAAAAAAGAAAGAAACGATGGGAAAGGGGAAAAGAAGGAGCAAAACCATGGGAAAGGGGAAAAGAAGGAGCAAAACCGCCGCCGCCGTCGTAGATCAGTTTCTGCCGCAACATCAAAAAGTTCCCTCGAAAACGGTCGAAATCTCTGGCGACGTCTCCGATTGCCCCATTTACCAACAGCTTATGAAACTAGGGTTTTATTTGAAGAGAGAAAAAGTTGATGATTGTCTTGGCCAACTAGGGGATTCGATAAATGGCTTGGATGACCTCAAAAAGGCTGAAATGTGTTTCGAGAAGTTTCTGTTTTCCAATCTCAATTCTTGTGGTAGTGGTATACTTCCTAGCTATAGCTATAACCATAATGATTTAATGCTCCCAACTACATCGAGAACTACTACTCTCGATGGTCCCTTCATATTGCAGGTTTCAATTTCGATCCCAGTTAATTGATTGTATTCTTCATTTATTATTATCTGCAATTTACTGTTTCAATTCTGTTGTTGAATTTGCGGAATCCAAATGCATTGGCAGGTCGATGAATTTATGAGTATCTATCCTCCTCCAAGGTTTGCTATACCTCCTCCACGGGTTGGTAGGATGTTGATGTTGTTAATGACCGATGGTGTTAATAAAGTCTATGGAATAGAGACCTACCACAGGCCTATTCAAGACATTCTACCTTCTGCGCCTCTTGGATTAAAGGTTTCTTCCATGTCACAAGACATCATCCTTTTCATCTGAATACATACATACATACATATATAATTTTTATTATTTGCTTCTTGTAGATCAAATTCTCTAATGTAAGCGTGTCCAAAGGACTTTTCAAGCTGCTTCCTGAAAATACTGTAGTATTGGGAGGAGGATTAGGTGATGTTGATGATGTCAGCACTCATACTGTCCAAGCTGGTAATAAGGATGGAGTACCTCCTGTGTCCCCGCCCTACCCATTTAGTTTTGGCACTTTCCTAGCAAGCAAAGGTTTTACTGGTAACTTACGGAATACAGAAGCTAATAAGGATGGAGTACTACCTCCTGTGTCCAGGCCCTACTGCAGCAAAACAAGTGGACTGGTTGTTTGTTTTGGTGAACTGTTGATAGATTACATGACTATTCACGAACCGTCTGGTTGCTGCTGGAGAGATCTTGGTGGTGCTATTGCAAACGTGGCAGTTGGCATCTCTAAGTTGGGGGGTTCATCTGCATTTATGAGTAAGGTGTACATCTATGTCTTGTTACTATCTACAGGGCTTCCATGTTTGATTTGTTCAAATCTTCATATATTTAAAAAATTTGAAATTGATTACACTTTTCTGAATGGCATGTGTGTGTGTGTGTGTGTGTTTCAAGGTAAACAAATAAACTCACTGTGAATGTAATGGTTAAAGTTCATGCATTTTGAGGAATATCTTTTACCCGTATTTTCTATTTTTCATTCCCATCAAATAGAAACCACTTTAAAACCTAACCAACCATAACTTCCCATTTCCACCACATTCTACCTTTTTCCCTTTTCTTATTGTTAAATTAAATTAGTTTAAAAGATTTTCCTACAGATATCATGTATTTACTTGTAGGTTGTACCTAGGAATAATACTTCTTGCAGTAGTATTCTGAATTTTAGGGATGTGAATCTATGTTGGCTGAGAAAATGATAGCTTAACTCATTATCATCTGCGTTTTAGGTTGGAGCAGATGAATCTGGGTATACGTTGGTTGATATTTTAAAGGAGAATAATGTTGATACATCTGGCATGCTGGTTGATTCTAATGCCAGCACCACATTGTATTATGTTTTACTTAGAGCTGATGGGGTGCGCAAGTGCTTGCTTTTCAGAGATCCTAGTGCTAATATGCTTCTGTATGAGTCAGAGCTTGATCGTAAACTCATCGAGAAGGTGCCTTTAATTTCCATCTCTGTTTATAAAATGTGGCCATAAAGACCGATGGTTTAAGTCTGTATAATTTTAATTTAATACTGATTGCAGGCTAAAATATTCCATTATGGTTCCATCGGTTTGATTGATGAGCAATGCAAGGCGTCTTATCTTGCTGCCTTGAGTTTTGCTAAAACCTGTGATTGCATTCTCTCGTATGATCCGAAATTGAGATTGGAACTATGGCCATCAGCCGAGGCTGCTCGAAAGGGTATAATGAGCATATGGAATCTAGCCGATGTCATAAAGGTAAATTTTATTTGTCTAGTTTTTCACTTTTATGCAATACACTTTATAAATGCCATTGCACGTCAGTCTACATTCTTTCTCTGAGTCTATCTGAAGTGTTATTTTCTTATGTATTGCAGATCAGCAAAGATGAGATCACTCATTTGATTGATGCTGGTGATCCTTGTGATGATGATGATGTAATAAAAAAGCTTTTTCACCCTACTCTCAAGCTTCTAATTGTTACCAGTGGGTCGGAGGGTTGTAGATATTACACCAACGTAAGCTTGCCAAAGTCATTTAACTCATATTTTAATTGTCTGAATAGGTTTTATAATCCATCGTTTCATTATTTTCTTTGCTCTTTATTCGGATGAGTGGAATAAAATGTTGGCTGTGACTTGTCGAATGTAAATTAACAATTTCGACACTCAATGACGAATGGCAACTTGTAAAACATAAGCAAGGTTTGCTTCGAGGTTTAATATTTCACAGTACTATCTTGTCATGTGAGTGACCAGCATTCAGCTAATAGTGATTACTAAATTTTTGTGCAGGATTTTAAGGGCAAAGTTAGAGGTTTAAATGTTGAACCTGTTGACACAACTGGTGCTGGTGATGCATTTGTTAGTGGGATTCTCTACTACATAGCTTCTGACCCAAGTATTTTCAAGGTAATTCAGATATCTTTACACATTCTAGTTGTTGATTTAGAAAAAAGTTGTGAGTGTTTATTTTGTGTGGCAGGATGAGAAACGTCTCCGGAAGGCGTTATATTTCGCCAGTGTATGTGGCGCGATCATGGCGACCAAGAGAGGGGCAATTTCTGCATTACCTACAAAAGATGATGTCCTGCAATATCAGATGCAATAGGAACATCAGCTGTTATAACATGTAATATATGTTGACAAAGAGTGAGTGATTAACCTTCTGACTTGGTTTTGATGGCACTAATTTGTGAAGTCCTGTACTGCAACATTCAGGCTAGAACAGATCAATATGTTGAGTTGGATTTCCTTTTGATTATGCCAGCAGCCGCGCATATGTTTTGATCTTGTTATTTTAAACTCATAATTATTGTGTTTTTGACTCTTAAGGTTTCAATACGTTGATGCTTGAAGAACCAATCCACGTGTAATTAACTGTCAATGCTTGAAGAACAACCACACATTATTCGGTCTTCAATGGGGCAATTCACTGGTTGGCTATTTGTCCTGTTACAGGTGACCATCTTGTTGTTGCCTTTGATTTAATGGAAAGAAAGCTTGTAGAGATTCCTCTCCCAGATGATATTGGTCGTTTGAAAATTTGTAGTTTATGGGTATTTAGAGGATTTCTCAGTCTATGGGTTTTGAGGGACGAGGATAAAGTTGATATATGGGTGATGAAAGAATACAAAGTGAAGTCATCTTGGACTAAAACTCTTGTTCTTGATTTGGTTACCATTTCTCACATTTCCCTTGTATGTTGTACGAAAAGTGGTGATATTGTTGGAACAAATAGACCTAGTGGGTTGGTGAGATATGATGACAAAGGAGAGTTTCTAGGGCATAACTATTATAGTGAATCTTCACAACATGCATTCCGACTGGCTATGTATACAGAGTCTCTGCTTTCACTCCCCAGTGACAGTGAGCAAGCTTAAGAAGGTGGCACAAACAAGAGGAGTGAGGTAGTCAAATTTTCTCCTTCATTGTTTTCTGGATATTTATTAATTATGTTGTACTATGTGGCTGAATTTGTAGGATGACACAGTATGCCACACAAGCTGATTTAATATGTCATGAAATGTTTATGTTTATTGGTTAACTATTTGCAATATGTTTATTGGAAATATTGACAACTCTGGTTGTGTATTTCGTGGTTATTTATGCATATGTAATTGGATTCTGTTTTAATGCATGCTTTGTTCATTGCTTGGAATTGTTTTATATGGTACATGGTAAATTAGTCTGGTTGTTTATGCATGTTGATTAAGTTCACAACTATCCGACTTTGACTCAAAGAACTTCTTTAAAAATTTGATCATAATCACTAATTTATTTAAATGAAACAGAAGGTTATGTTCTCTAATTGCAGTGGATTAAACTTGGTGATTCTGATTTCTGTTTCAAATCAACGATCTACACATGATCAATTAAATGAATTTTTAATACCTTAGAGCATAAAAAACATCAAAACTAAATCATGTCAGCCTAAATAGTGCTACAATTACAACTTAGAGTTTTTCAAAGAAAGAATTTTAAAAAAAAATGCAGTTTGCTGGTAATAAGCTGTAGAAAAGGGTGTTAATTGTTACACTGTTAGCCATAGACATGTTTGATTAGATTTGTGGTATATCTTCTTTTTAAAGTGGAAATTCATTTGACCTCCTAATGACCAATATATTGTTTTTGCCATAGTCGGATTCAGAAGTTGTTTCTCTTTCCTTCATGTTCAAACCTAATTTTTTCTTCTTATTGTTTGTCATTGGCAAAATAAGAAAGGCTAAAGTGCAACTTTGGCCCCTTATCTTTCAAAAAGTTGCGATTTTGGCCCCCTAACTTTGAAAACTACAATTTTGGCCCCCTAACTTTGAAAACTGCTGAGAAGGCGACACGTGTCCAAAAAAAGGGGCCATTTTGAAAAGATAAGGGGCCATAATCGCAACATTTTAAAAGATAAGGGGTCAATAGACATATTTCCCTTAAGTTAGGGGGTTAAAAGAGCATATTTCCCTAAACATGGGGGACCAAAATTGTAGTTTTCATACTTAGGGGGCCAAAATTGCAACTTTTTGAAAGATAGGGGGCCAAAGTTGCACTTTAGCCAATAAGAAAATATTGCATGAGCATACCTTTTTTGTATATTCATAGCTTGTTCTTTAGTTAGTGCGTAAGTACGAAAAAGACACAAGGGAAAATATGTACATATTTTAGAGAGGATTTAAAAGTTATCAATTGTTATTTACTATTAAAAAAAATTAAAAACCTACACAATAAGGAGGTATAAGGGATGACTTGGTGGCTGAGGTGGAAGAGTTAAGGAGTGGAGTGATAAGAAGATCGAGAGTTTGATCCCCCCTTTGAGTGCTGTATTAACAATTACTAACATTTACACAACGATAATTGAAAGAAAATGAAACACCCCTACTAGAAATCACCTAGGATATCTAGCATGTGTGTTAAACTTGGCGTCGGGTACATTAAAATTACAATAAATAAATACTCTCTGAACAAATCATAGAATTTCTCACCTGTTACCTCAGAAATAGTACCACTGACGTGTACTATATATGGATACCAAATTGAAACACACCTACTAGAAATCACCTAGGATATCTAGCATGTGTGTTAAACTTGGCGTCGGGTACATTAAAATTACAATAAATAAATACTCTCTGAACAAATCATAGAATTTTTCACCTGTTACCTCAGAAATAGTACTACTGACGTGTACTATATATGGTCCAGCTATGTCTGCTTCTTCATCACGAGCCATCCTATCGTATAATAACTTGTACATCTGAAATAAATAAAAGGGATTTGGGTGAGACAACTTGTCTCAGTGAGTTCCATCTATCCTAGGTTGTAGGCAACCTCGGGGAACCTAGGATCGCCATATATTTCTAAACTTAACCCATTTTGGGTTTATACCATTTCATTATGCATAACTGAGCGATCAAGGGATAACTAAAATCGCTGTTTGAAATACTATTTTAATCATATAATAAATATAGTCATACTCATAACTTTAATCATATACATAATCACCATAATCATAATAATCATAAACATATCTCCAATATATCGTATTCTGGTATAGCTTATACTTTGACATACTTATCTGAGTATGTCTCTGATCCTTTTCTGATAACAACTAATTTCGGCTAACTAAGCCGGAGTTCCATAACTAAATTTTCCACATTTCCAATTACTAGAAAAATGCTCATCAAATATTAATTTGTAGCTAATTCATTCCAAACATAATTTTCATATTGATACACTTCTCTAAAGTACAAAGCTACTGAAATTTTACACATTCTCGTATACTTTATCATCGCATCTCATGATGTGAAATTACTATCAATAAAGTATATAAATTATTTTCTCATTTGCACCACTTAATATAAATTATCTAATCATTTATCTCTTTTCATTATTTGTACATAAACCACATTATCTCTTCGTTGTGACGAACGGGATATACCACATTATCTCTTCATTGTGGTGAACGGAATATACCACATTATCTCTTCGTTGTGGTGAACGGAAATAAACCACATTATCTCTTCGTTGTGGTGAACGGAAATATACCACACTATCTCTTCGTTGTGGTGAACGGAAATATACCACACTATCTTGTCGGTATGGTGAACGGAAATATACCACATTGTCTCTTCGTTGTGGTGAACGGAATATACCACATTATCTCTTCGTTGTGGTGAACGGAAATATACCACATTATCTCTTCGTTGTGGTGAACGGAAATATACCACATTATCTCTTCGTTGTGGTGAACGGAATATACCACATTATCTCTTCGTTGTGGTGAACGGAATATACCACATTATCTCTTCGTTGTGGTGAACGGAGTTTTTCTTAATATTCTTATTTTTTCTTTCTTTCTTTCTTTATTTTTCTATGAGCATGTTACTCATTTAAATTTTTCTCCTCATTTTCATTTTTCTATGATTTTCTATAATTCACTGTGAGCATATTACTCATAGGTTGCATTTCAAATTTTCTTTCAAACATTTCTATAAGTATATATGCATCAATTGCGTTATTAATTTCCCTCCAACATTTATACTAACATCAACATACTTATCAACATAAAAGATATTTTATAATACACAAGCAAGGGTGTCTAATCAAGACATAATCGTTATAGCTATCTTATATTTATTATGTTTCAAATGTACCAATCATTATAAAAAATAGTCATGCTTGCACATAACATGGGAGTTTATATTTGAAACCTACTTTTCTCAAACATGTCCCAAACCCATTACCACCAAACAACAAATTCAACTCTAACTAATCAAATTCAAGCTTATTAGAGAACTCACCATATCATGTGGGGATGAACCACCATTGATGAATAAGAGCTCTGATCCCTTCGATTTCTCCTTCAATTCTTCTTGTTCTTGCAGCTCCAACCCTCACTAATTCAAGTATTCATTTCTAAGCTTCGTCTTAACCCAAAGCAGAGAAATTGAAACAAGAGGTACACCTTCCACCACTTCAATGCATGAATTGGGATAAAAAAGAAAATTGGGGAAAGAAGGTGTAGGACTGTAGGTTCGGTTGGGGCTAGGAGAGAAAGATAACATATTGAAGCTTGATCCACACATTAATTCACATAAGAAATGAGGTAGTAAGATTGCATATATCATTTTGGCAAAGATTGATGAATGGTGGCTTTGAAATGGATAGCCGAGAGATAGAAAGGAGAAAGAGGGAGTATATTCTGATCTTAGGAGAAAAGGAGGGAGAAAAAATAAATGAGTGAAAAAAAATGAGGGACACGTGGGGTAGGGAAGAGAAGAAAGAAATGTTCTAGAGAAAATGTCTAGAAAAATATCTTCATTAAATAATTAACATGTGTTAAGCCACACTAAAACTGACACTGATAACTGAACATGTGTGTTTAACTGACACTGTGTGTTAAATATTCTCCATTAAATAATTAACCCTTCTCTTAAAAATCCAAGGATAAAATAACCGATACTGAAATTTTACATGTGGGGCATTACAGAAAAACCAGGTATTCTGAACTGATCCCCACTTTGGAATTGTAGTGCTGCTAGGAGATGATGGGATTTACTCATATCGATCAAAGGAAATGTGGTATAGAGGCCATAGAGGAATTTGGGATAACATGTAGCTAGGAGTTGATTTATACAGTTTACGTGTTGAATGTTTATATTTGGTTGTGTTTATATTTAGTTTTAGAAATGAGCAATATTGTGGTGTGGTCATTCTTTTCTCCATAAGAGCAATAATCACATGTCTATGTGTACAGGGATTCTTATGGATTTGCATGAAGGCCTCAATACGCACAAAGTTATAGAGAGTATTACCTTAATCTACAAGGTAGTATATCATTTCAGGAAGAAGTAGATGAAAGATTGGATGAATGGAAGAGTTTCAATGAACAAGTAGACAAATCATCTCAAACAAGTTCTTCTGAGGACAAACATAAAGAAACGTTGAAAGTTGAAAGAGTAGGGGTAGCAAGCAAACTTTCTCTTCTTTCCATAATAGGCTTGTGGCTATTATTGGAGTTTATATTAGATTTAATATCTCATTGAAAATAAATTCAATTATAATACTCTTACGTTGTAATTTTTAGCTATTTTATAGCTTGACATCCTTGTAAGACTTGACGTTAATTTTTAATATAGTTGAGGTTTTATTTTATTGTTTCATAAATTCTTTTACTTATTTTCATTGAAGTTGATGTTTCATTATACTTGTGTTGTAAAAAAAAAAAAAAGTTTGAGTGTGAGCTTGGCTTGGTCGTAGTTGAGGTTTTGTGCTTCGGTTGTTCTGGCACTTGTTCTTACCCCCTGCTCGAGCTTCCGATCTTCTAACATATGCACAACACATTCAACCACTTGGGCATTTGTTTCTTGAACTTATTGTCACAATTTTAAATTATATTTTACGGTTTTATTGAATGAAAATGTTTTACGATGAAAAGGAGGGAAAAGAGGGTGAGGGTAATGGTTGAAAATTTACACAAAAGAAAAGTTTCCTGCTCCTACACTATGTAAAAAAACAAATATATTTCCCCAAAGGTGCATTTTGCTTCAACGATAAGTTTTCAAGCAGGTCAATTTTTAATAGTAGACAAGTTTAGGAAACTACACCACCGTCATTCTATTCCTCTTATTTTTATTTACAAGTTCATAATATTGAAAGAATTGAAGAGCAAATCAATGCTATATTTGAAGGACATATAAATAACACTTTTGAAAAAGATAAATCTTTGAACAAGATTCTTGAGGTTTTGAAGGATCGGAAAATACTTCAAAGAAATTCAAATTTCTTATTCATACAACACAGTAAAATTAATGCCCATTAATATTATCGAAAGAGTTGAGATAAAGAGAAAAGAACACTTGAGATTATAGTGGTTCAGTTACACCGTCCTTGCAAACAACCAACATCCACTCCTGTTGCAATGAGCAACGAAGTTTCTTCCATTCCATTATTGCACATAAAATATCTCCTATCTCCTATCTCCTATACATACATTTGAGAATAAAGTACACATGACATATCAAAATGAAATTCTAATGAAAACTTACATGTGTCAACTCATGGTAATTACAATACATAATACTAAAAATTAAATAAAAAAGAGGTCTAATAACAAGAAATTAATTGCATTTAATTGCATTCAATTTACATACTTAACTTTTTTCCAAATTCTGATATTCCTTTGACATGAACCAAAAAATCAGTAATTAGAAAAAAATTAAAAACCAAATTTGATGTAAATCAATTGATATTGTATATGAAACTTACTCTTTTTCTTAGGAGTATATGCAACTTGCTTAAAAAAATGACGAGCCTACAGATGAAAATATATTTGAATTCACAAATAACTCTAAGAGAGTAACTCAGCCTACTAATCAATTATAAACAATGAATTTCACTAATACATAAGACAAATATTTGTTGCCGATGTATATTAAGAAAATACAAGACAACTATTTGTCGGTTATACATATATAAAATATAAAACAAATATTTATCAGTGAAAAGTATAAAAAATGCACAAGACAAATATCTGAAATTGATATATAGAAAAAACACGCGACACATATTTTTCACTAATAAATATTAAAAAAACATGGGACACATATAAAATATTAAAAAATATAAAAACACAAGACAAATATCTGTAATTGAAATATACAAAAAACACAAGACAAATATTTTCACTAATAAATATTAAAAAATACGGAACACATATTTATCTCTGATGCACACAAAAATATCATTGATGCATAAAAACCATGAGACAAACATTCACCAATGATAAATATAAAAATAGCATGGGACACATACTTTTTTACTAATATATATAAACACCAGACTAATATTAATAATTGATACATAAAAAATACGGGATAAAAAATATGTTGCTACATGCAAGGGTCACATTAATCGAATTACATAATTCAATGTAATCACAAGTGTTGTGTTGGACTAAAATAAAAAAAAAGTACCAAAGCGCTACTACAGGGACCAAAAATACAATTTAAAAAAAAAAAAAAAAAAACTCTACCACTAAATCAATCTGAACCCTAATCAAAACAAAACATCACTGGTAGTAGTGACAGAAGACGCGTGAATGGAGGCGGATCCACCACCGTATGAATTGATCGCTAAAAGAGAAAGACACATGGAGGAGGAGGAGGAGACGACGGCACTGCCGTGTGTGCCTGAAGAATTGGTAACTGAAATCCTTCTAAGGTTACCGGTGAAGTCTCTTATTCGTTTGAAATCCGTTTCCAAGTCATGGTTTTCTCTTATTTCAAATCCTAGTTTTGCAAATTCACAGTTTCAGATTACTGCTGCAACACACACTCGTAGAATTCTCTTCCTGACAGCAACTCCCGAGTTTCGATCTATAGCTGTAGATTCACTGTTCACTGCCGATTCTGCTCCTGTTCTACTGGACCCTAATTTTCCTCTTCCTGAATTTGAATTTGAACTTCAAATTAACGGTTCATGTAGAGGGTTTATATTGATCTTAAACCCTTTATTGATCTTAAACCCTTTTTCAAACATTTACCTATGGAATCCATGCACCGGAGTTCATAGACAAATACCTTCGCCTCCTAACTTTCTCTTGTCTTGGGTATGACGAGTCAAGAGATGACTACCTGGTAGTTTTAGTATCCGATTTTGTTGAAAACTCAGATTATGTGCTATTCTACATTGGGGTTTTCTTCTCTTTGAGAGATAATGCGTGGAACAAAATTGTGGGTCCCGCACATTTTTCTTCTCCTTTTAGAAACATTTCTCCCTTCACTTATTATTCTGTGGTAGAGTCGATCTTCAATGGGGCTTTTCACTAGTTGGCTTTAAGTCATGATGATGGATATCAGCCACATGACTATCATATTGTCGCCTTTGATTTAATGGAAAGAAAACTTGTAGAGATTCCTTTCCCAGATGATATTGATGTTTCGAAAGATTGTACTTTATGGGTATTTAGAGGATTTCTCAGTCTATGGGTTTCGGGGGACGAGGATAAAGTTGATATATGGGTGATGAAAGAATACAAAGTGCAGTCATCTTGGACTAAAACTCTTGTTCTTGATTTGGTTACCATTTCTCACATTTCCCTTGTATGTTGTACAAAAAGTGGCGATATTGTTGGAACAGATAGACGTACTGGATTGGTGAGATATAATGACAAAGGAGAGTTTCTAGAGCATACCTATTATAGTGAATCTACACAATATACAGTCAGATTGGCTATGTATACAGAGTCTTTGCTTTCACTCCCTAGTGACAGTGAGCAAGCTTAAGAAGGTGGCACAAACAAGAGGAGCGAGGTAGTCAAATTTGTAGCATGACACAGTATGCCACACAAGCTGATTTAATATGTCATGAAATGTTTATGTTTATTATTGGTTAGCTATTTGCAATATGTTTATCAGAAATATTGACAACTTTGTGTTATTCGCCGTTATTTATGCATATGTAACTGGATTCTGTTTTAATGCATGTTGTGTTCACTGCTTGTTTGTAATTGTTTTATGTAAATTAGTCTGGTCAGTTTGTACATGTTGATTAAGTTCACAACTATCCGACCTTGACTCAAAGAACTTTAAAAATATGATCATAATCACAAATTTATTTAAATGAAATAGAAGGTGTTATGTTCTCTAATTGAAGTGGATTAAACTTGGTGATTGTGATTTCTGTTTTAAACCAGGAAACAAAATTAGTTTCAAATTAATGATCTACAAATGATCAATTAAATGAATTTTTAATATCTTAGAACATAAAAAACATCAAAACTAAATCATGTCATGACCCTAAATAGTGCTACAATTACAACTTAGAGTTTTCAAAGAAAGGACTTTAAGAAAAAAAATGCTGTTTGCATGGTAATAAGCTGTAGAAAAGGGTGTTAATTGTTACATGGTTAGCCATAGACATGTTTGATTAGATTTGTGGTATATCTTCTTTTTGAAGTGGAAATTTATTTTACCTCCTAATGACCAATATTTTTTTTTGCCATAGTCGGATTCAGAAGTAGTTTCTACTTCCTTCATGTTCAAACCTAAATTTTTTCTTCTTCATATCTGTCATTGGCAAAATAAGCAAATATTGCACTAGCATACCCTTTTTTTATATTTATAGCTCGTTCTTTAGTTCCTGGGTAAGTATGAAAAAGACACAAGGGAAATATATGTACATATTTTATAGAGGAAAATGCTTCAAAGAAAACAACATAGAGAGGAAAATTATTTGATTGACTAAGTTATAGAATAATATCAAAGCTTTAAATACATGAAAATATTGTGTGCAGGGATGTGAAATTCTTCTAGAGGAAACAGTCTTAAAAACTATGACAGAAGTGTAAACTATAGTCATGCACACATGCTTTATAGAAACTGAACTATGACTTGGCAAAGTGATGGGCAAAATGAGGTTTATAAAATCTAGATAAGGTTTCATATTTTCAAACTTAACAGGTTTTAGAAGAACTATGAACCACAATGAGCTAAAATATTACTCATATGAAAGGTTTCAGGTTTCGATTTGGTGAAAATTTAGTTTAAGATAGAGCCTGGTAGAGTTGATTTATACGGTTAACATGTTGTTTGTTTATATTTGGTTGTGTTTATTACTTTATTTATATTTAATTTCAGAAATGAGCAATATTGTGGTCATTCTTTTCTCAATCAGAGCAATAATCACATGTCTATATGTACAGGGATACGCATTAAGGCCTCAATACGCACAAAGTTATAGAGAGTATTCCTTAATCTACAATGTAGCATATACTATCAGAAAGAAGTAGATGAAAGATTGGATGAATGGAAGAGTTTCAATGAACATGTAGACAAATCATCTCAAACAAGTTCTTCTGAGGACAAACATAAAGAAACGTTGAAAGTTGAAAGAGTAAGGGGTAGCAAGCAAACTTGCTCTTCTTTCCATCATAAGCTTGTGGCTATTATTGGAGTTTATATTAGATTTACTATCTAATTGAAAATAAATTCAATTATAATACTCTTAGATGTAATTTTTAGCTATTTTATAGTTTGACATCCTTATAAGACTTCGTTAATTTTTAATATATTTGAGGTTTTATTGTAACTTATTTTTATTAGGGAAATGATAACTTGTGCCCTCAAGGCACAAGTTAAGAAACCAAAGATAGAAATATTTTGTTAGAAATTGTGTATTCAATATTCTATAAATTTAAAATCTTATCTTTTCAATACAAAATTTATGATTTAATTACACTTTTAGAATCTTAACTTGTGCTCTAAAGGCACAAGTTAATACTACCCTTTTTATTATTGAAGTTAATGTTCATTGTAATTTTGTTGTAAAAAAAATGTTTGAGTGTGAGCATGGCTTGGTTGTAGTTGAGGTTGTGCTTCAGTTGTCTTGGCACTTGTTCTCACCTCCTGCGCGAGCTTCCAATCTTTTAACATATGCACAAAACATTCAACTACTTAGGCACTTGTTGTCACATCTTTAAATTCTTACGCTTCCATAGACTCCACAAGATCGTTATGAAAAAAGGGCATTGTGTCGGTTGGCTCAGCATACAAACTCAAAGTGTGCTCTATAATGTTCCGTAAATTGGTGTCGAGCCACACCATACTAGTTTGGAGCGTGTAAATAATGCATGCACGTAATCTTCATAATCCTAATCCTCTATACATACATTTGAGGATGTTTAAAATGAACAATACACATGGCACATCCAAATCAAATTTAAAAGAAAAGTTACATGTGGCAATGTAAGGTTAAAGCATAAAAGTCATAGTCCAATTACACCGTTTAAGACAAACTTTTTTTTAATGACACCATTTATGACATATTAAAGTAACAAATTATAACCAACAATCAAATAAAAATCTTCAACAACAAAATTTTGAAAAATAATCTAAATAAATAATTATATAAAATGACATAATTTCAAAATTAAAAAACTAGAATTATAAAATTTCAAATCTGCAAAAATAGATTTTTTTTTTATTTATAAGATATATTTTGCATTGATTGAAAAATTACAATCTCAAATGACTACATTGCTTCTTGCATATGAATTTTTTTTGTCAAAATAAAAAACTAAAAAATACGAGATAAATATCATTACTGTTAAATATAAAAAAAAACATCGAGGGAAAGCATTTTTCTATTATAATAAATATCTTTGAAATAAACAAGAGACTATTATTTTTCAATAAAACTATATCTTTGTCATTGTGTTTACCAAAAACCAGATAAATAGAAAAATATACGGGACAAGTTTTTATCAAGAGAAGGAAATACAAGACTTGGGTTGGGGGCCAACGACCTGACCCAGTAAACCACAAAAGCAAAACCCAACAATTCAATACAAAAATGATAATAAAAGAGAACAGACCTAAACAACCATTACCACGTACAATCTAGCGAACCCACGTAGGGGAGCGACAATCCAACGTTTGTCTGCCAACACAGAAACGACCCAAGTTCCAACAACTATCTTCAAAGTATCAGAAGACCATAAACACCCTTTTGAGTCAAAACAATCAATTACGAACTGAATCCATAAAGTCGCAGTGGTCTTGAAACTTCAATCGCAGTCTAGATCAAGGGATGAACAACGACATAAATCGACCACTGTCCACCAACGATGCAAGAAGCAACCACGACAGATACAATATTGTAGGTATGATGAACGACTACTACCGTCAACACGGAGCATCTACGCACCTAGCCATTTCGACCAACATCAGGATAAAACCAGTCATGTTGAATCAAAATATACATCCAACAGAACAACGCCAGAACTAAAGAACTCATACCTTCAATCCAGAAAACAAGATTCATGATTTTCAGACAAAATCACAGAGCCGAAACAAAGTCACCAACCATCTTCATTTCCACGAAACAAAACAAAAACAAACACACAACAAGACTCTGAAAGGACAGCCGTTGCGGCGCTTCATCGACGATGAACTGAAACCCATAAATATATTTTTCATTTATACGTAAAAACACAGGACATATATTTACCACTGATAAACATAAAAAACATGTGACACATAATTGTCATCATTGCGGCAAAAAAAAAATACTAACATTATTTTTAACAAAAAAATACGGCCATATTTAAAAATTCACGGGATAAATAATTTTCATTGATAATTGAAAAAATAAAACAATTTAAGATTGAGAAAATATAGTCTATCACCCGTGCATTGCACGGGTTAACACACTAGTTACGAACAACACACAAAGTATGATAAGTGACTCCTCTACTAACCATTGGTACACGTGTAGAGAAACACCCACAACACACCCTCCAAACAAGATTCTTTACCTTAAGGGGAGCTTTGACGTTCCATATCGATTTCCAATGGTCCATATGTCTTAAGTGAGAGGTGTTCTAGATATTTTCATTGCAAATTCGATAAGCGCTACAAACATAATACTTGCCATTCCTCTCTCCTTTCGAAACTAACACATATGTTGTGACTAGAGGAAAAAGATGTGTTGAGAATTGAAAGTGTAGTAGGTGGATCAAAAAGGTAATGAACTAGCTGCTCTTTCCAAGTCTTCATTGTATGATCAATCAGCTTTTGAACACAAATAGAACGAAATTGCGCATTCCCCATTTGAGATGTCGTGATGCACTCTCCATTTAGTATCCATGGATGCTCCATCAAAGGAACCCTTTTGCTTGTACCTATACACCACCGAGCCCCTTGTTGAACCACATTCTTTGTGCTAAAAATGCTATGCCAGACGTAGCTCATATTTGTGCCAATTTTGGATCCAAATGAGTCAATATGTGTAAAATATCGAGCTTTAAACAGCCGTTCCACTAGGCTACCAAGCATAACAACATTGAAAGATGATAAGTCCTTAAAACCCATTGACTTTTAATAATAATAATAATAATAATAAAACAGAAGCATTTTAAACGATATGTAAGCAATTTGAGGGTCTAAAGAGCAATGTTCTAATAAAAACCCAATTTTCTATTAATTGTCTCTGTTTATAAATAAACCCTACCAAGTAAATTAATCCAAACCCTAATCATCAAAACATCACTGGTAGCAGAAGACGCTTGAATGAGGAAGACATCACCGGGTAAAAGAGGAAGACACGTAAAGGTGGATCCAATTTATCTTCCTCATGAATTGATCACCGATATTCTAGTGAGGTTACCGGTGAAGTCTCTTATACGATTCAAATGCATTTCCAAGTCATGGTTTTCTCTTATTTCAAATCCTCTGTTTGCAAATTCACACTTTCAAATTAGTGCTGCCTCGCACACTGGTCAAATTCTGTTCATGACAACAACTCCTGAGTTTCTATCTATAGCTTTAGATTTATTGTTTACCGATTATTCTGCTCCTACTTTACTCAACCCTAATTTTTCGCTTCCTAAATCTTATTTTAATCGTGAAGTTATGGGTTCATGTAGAGGGTTTCTGTTGTTGAAGATTTTTTCAAACATATACATATGGAATCCATCCACCGGAGTTCATAGACAAATACCTTCGCCTCCTCTTAATTATTTACGTTCAAATTTTCATTTACCTTCAAATTTCTATGGTTTTGGGTATGACGAGTCAACAGATGATTACTTGGTAGTTTTAGTATCCAATTATCATATTCGAGAGCTATCTCACTTGTCGATTTTCTCATTGAGAGCTAATGCGTGGAACGAAATTGTGAGTCCTTTTCCTTCTTTTAGTGAGATTTCTCCTTTTCCTGACTCTATGGTAGAGTCAGTCTTCAATGGGGCTATTCACTGGTTGGCTATTCGTCACGATAGACGTGGGTATGTTATTGTTGCCTTTCATTTAATGGAAAGGATACTTCTAGAAATTCCTCTCCCAAATGATGATGATTTTGAATATAGTTTCAAAGAATCTAATTTATGGGTATTTAGAGGATTTCTCAGTCTATGGGTTTCGGGGGACAAGGGTAAAGTTGATATATGGGTGATGAAAGAATACAAAGTGCAGTCATCTTGGACTAAAACTCTTGTTCTTACTACTTATGATACCATTCATAACGTTGCCCTTGTATGTTGCACAAAAAGTGGTGATATTGTTGGAACAGATTACCGTACTGGATGGGTGAGATATGATGACAAAGGAGAGTTTCTAGAGCATATCTACTATTGCATAGATTCACGAAATGAATTCCGATTGGCTATGTATACAGAGTCTTTGCTTTCACTCCCTAGTGACAATGAGGAAGCTTAAGAAGATGGTACAAACAAGGAGTTAGTTATATTTTCTCCTTCACCATTTTCTATATATTAATAATTATAATTATTCTGTATTATGAACTATTGCGTGGCCGAATTTGTAACATGAGACCACACCAGCTGATTCAATATTTCGTAAAATATTTATGTTTTTTTGGTTAACTATTTGTGATATGTTTATTGGAAATATTGACAACTTTGTTTGTGTGATTCGCGGTTATTTATGCATATGTAACTGGATTTTGTTTTGATGTATGCTGCATTCACTGCTTGGAATTGTTTTAAAAGGTAAATGGTAAATTAGTCTGGTGAGTTTATGCATGTTGATTAAGATCACAACTGCCCGCTTTGACTCAAAGAACTTCTTTAAAGTTATGTTCTCTAATTTAATTTCAGCGGACTCTAATAATTTGGTGGTTGGAATTTCTGTTTTTGAACCAGGGAAAAAAAAATAGTTTGAAATTAATGATGTACACATGACCAATTAAATAAATTTTAATACCTTAGAGCGTAAGAAACATCAAAATTAAATCATTTCATGAGCCTAAGTAGTGATGCATGATTACAACTTAGAGTTTTCAAAGAAAGGAGTTTAAGAAAATAAAATGCATTTTGCATGGTAATAAGGTGTAGAAGAGTGTTGATTGTTATAGTGTTAGCCATAGACACAAGGCAAAGAAATAAGCTTTTTATTGCAATCTGTTTGATTAGATTTGTGGTAAATCTTCATGTTCAAACCCAACTGGTTCAAATTTTGTTTGCATACATGATTTGGTTGAAATTCTATTTCACAAAGCATAATGATTTTATAGATGTCCAAAAATTATCTAAACAAGCAGGTGGGGAATATTATATTGTGTTTACGAAAAGATTTTCAAGCATTTTCCAAACTTGCTCTTCTTTCCATCATAGGCTTGTGGCTATTATTGGAGTTTATATTAGAGATTTACTATCTCATTGAAAATAAATTCAATTATACTTTTAATACTCTTAGGTCGTAAATTTTAGCTATTTTATAGCTTGACATCCTTGTAAGACTTGACGTTAATTTTTAATATGGTCGAGGTTTTATTTTATTGTTTCATAAATTCTTTTACTTACTTTTATTGAAGTTAATGTTTCATTATACTTTTGCTGTCAAAAAAAAAAATATTTGAGTGTGAGCATGGCTTGGTCGTAGTTGAGGTTGTGCTTCGGTTGTTCTGGCACTTGTTTTCACCTCCTGCGCAAGCTTCCAATCTTCTAAGATATCCACAAAATGTTCAACTACTTGTGCATTTGTTTCATGGACTTGCCGTCACAATTTTAAATTCTTGCGCTTCCATAAACTCCACAAGATCGTTATGAAAAAGGGGCACTAGTGTTGGTTAGACATTGGAGCTTTTGTAAAATACAAAACCATAACGGCCGACTCAGCTTACAAAGTCAAAGCGTGCTCTATAATGTTTTATAAATTGGTGTCGTGCCACACTGGAGTAGCTTGGGAGCGTGTAAATAATGCATGCACATATTCTTCATAATCCTAATTGCAAACAACACACTCTTATAAAGGCCTCAAATTAATTGTATATGAATAAAAGTAAAATAAAAAGATGGTTTTAAGGAAAGGAATGGTAAAAGAACGCGTCACACTCACTTTCAATCTAAAAAGGACTGCTAAGCTATGAAGAATCGCCACAATGCTAAGAAAATCATTGATAAGATTCAATAAACTTGGTTCAATTCAAAACCAAAAATGAGACAAAGCTCTCACAACACGGAAATTGTATTTTTTATTTTATTTTATCAAAATTCTACGTATCTTTTTATTTCAAAGTGAAACTTACAATTTATGGAATTCTTGCTCTAATGAACTCAATGGTCTACTTAATTCAAATAAAACTTGATATGCTTTAGTTCAGAACGTGAGATGCTTCAGTTCTCAAATATCAATTGTTTGTAATTTAATTCCCCAAATGAGAAGAAAAGGTGAGTGGATAGCTCCAAGTAAATGACGTAAACCCAATTAATAGTAACTGTAGTTTCCTTCATGAGAAGTACTTCAAACATTTTTTTATCAGAATTGAAGAAAACTAGCGTGCATGGTGGTCTTCATTTCCTTTGGGTTTGATTTCATTTGGTCATACAAATATTTCTTTGATTTTCTCCAATAAAAGTCTTACGTGGACTCCATCCAAGATGAAAGTCAAATATCTTGAAAAACAAAACTCACGATGACTTATTTCCCACTTGAACTCATATATGTAACATACCATTTCGAAGGAACCATGGACTAATAAAATTGAAAAAAGCATTTTAGTGATTTTTTTATATGTTTCTTTCCACATGCTTAATGAGTTCATGATCACATCATTAGTAGAACAAGTAACTCCTCTACTAATCGGTCGTGCATGTGTAGAGAAACACCCACAACACACCCTCCAAACAAGATTCTTAACCTTTGGGGGAGCTTTGATGTTCCATATCGATTTCCAATGGCCATGACGTTTTAAGTGAGAGGTGTCCCAGATATTTTCGATGCAAATTCGATAAGCGCTACAAACAGAATACTTGTCATTTTTCTCTCCTTTTCAAATTAACACTATGTTGTGACTAGAGGAAAAAGAGGAGTGTTGAGAATTGAAAGTGTAGTAGGTGGATCAAAAAGATAATGAATTAACTGCTCTTTTCAAATCTTTATTGTATGATCAATCAACTCTTGAATACAAATAGAACAAAATTGCACATTCCCCGTCTGAGATATCGTCATGCACTCCCCATTTAGTAGCCACAGATGCTCCATCAAAGGAATCCTTACGCCTGTACATATACACTAGAGTGCCCCTTGTTGAACCACATTCTATGTGCTAAAAATGCTACGCCAGACATAACTCGGATTCGTGCCAATTTTGGATCCAAAGAAGCCGGTATGTGGAAACTATCGAGCTTTAAATATTCACTCCACTAGGCTACCAAGCATGACAACATTGATAGATGCAAAGTCCTTAAAACTCATTCCTCCATGACTTTTATGAAAGAATAATTTATCCCAAGACATCCAACTAATGCTCCGTTGTGCAAAGTAACTCTTTTCTATTTTATCGATCAAAGTTTTCGGCAGCAGAAATATACTCATAACATAAGTATAACTTGTAAGACATATTTTATCATTATCTCACGTTTCTCTTTAGACAAACATTTGTTGTTCCATAAATTAGTTTTATGTTTTAAGATTCATGTTTATCAAACTTCTAACCATATAGGCTAAAATCTCATTTTTGTGACAAGGGTCATTCCAATACACTTTCATTTTACCGAATACAAAACCAAATAGTTTCATATATCATATTTTGCATCAAGGGACATCGAGGGACAAGTTCAACCTTTATCAAACTTCTAACCATATAGACTAAAATCTCATTTTCGCCTCATGTTTCACATCAAGGGACAAGTTCAAACTTCTCATTTATCAAACTTGTAGGCATATATACCAAAATCAAATTTTCGCGACAAGGGTCATTCCAATACTTTTATTTTACCGAATTTAAAATCAAATATGTCCAAATATCAAGTTTTAAATAAAGGGAAGTTGAGGGACAAGTTCAACCTTCATATTTATCAAAATTGTAACCATATAGTCTAAAATCTCGTTTTCGCAACAAGGGACATTCCAATACCTTCATTTTACCGAATACGAAACCAAATAGGTTCACATATCATGTTTCGCGTCAAGAGACATCGAGGGACATGGTCAAACTTCAAAATTGTCAAACCTTTAAGCATATAAGCTAAAATCTCGTTTCCAAGTCATGGTTTTCTCTTATTTCAAATCCTCTTTTTGCAAATTCACACTTTCAAATTACTGCTGCCTCACACACTCGTCGAATTCTGTTCATGACAACAACTCCTGAGTTTCGATCTATAGCTTTAGATTCATTGTTTACCAATTATTCTGTTCCTACTTCACTCAACCCTAATTTTTCGCTTCCTGAATCTCATTATGATGGTAAAGTTATGGGTTCATGTAGAGGGTTTCTGTTGTTGAAGTCTTTTTCAAACATATACATATGGAATCCATCCACCGGAGTTCATAGACAAATACCTTCGCCTCCTCTCAATTATTTACTATCAAATTTTCATTTACCTTCAAATTTCTATGGTCTTGGGTATGACGAGTCAACAGATGATTACATGGTAGTTTTAGTATCCCGTTATCATATTCGAAACCCAGATATTAAGCTATCTCACTTATCGATTTTCTCATTGAGAGCTAATGCATGGAACGAAATTGTGAGTCCTTTTCCTTTTAGTGAGACTTCTCGTTTTCCTGGTGCTGTGGTAGAGTCAGTCTTCAATGGGGCTATTCACTGGTTGGCTATTCGTCACAATACTCGTGAGTATGTTATTGTTGCCTTTCATAGTGGAAAGGATACTTCTAGAAATTCCTCTCCCAAATGATGATGATTTTGAATATAGTTTTGCAGTATCTAACTTATGGGTATTTAGAGGATTTCTCAGTCTATGGGTGAGGGACGAGGATAAAGTTGATATATGGGTGATGAAAGAATACAAAGTGAAGTCATCTTGGACTAAAACTCTTGTTCTTGATTTGCATACCATTTCTTACATTTCCCTTGTATGTTGTACAAAAAGTGGTGATATTGTTGGAACAGATGGATGTACTGGATTGGTGAGATATGATGATGATGAAGGGGAGTTCCTAGAGCATAACTATTATTGTAAAGATTCAGATAATGTATTCGGATTGGTTGTGTATACAGAGTCTCTGCTTTCGATGCCCAGTGACACTGGGCCAGCTTAAAAAGATGGCACAAACAAGAAGAACGAGGTAGTTATATTTTCTCTTTCACCGTTTTTTGGATATTTATAACGATAGTGTATTATGAACTATTAGGTAGCTGCATTTGTGACATGAGCCAGTATGTCACATGGGTTGATCCAATATGTCATGAAATGTTTATTGCTTCTTAACTATCTGTAATTTGTTTATTGGAAATATTGGCAGCTTTGTTTCTGTGATTTACTCATATTTATGCATGTGTGGCTGGATTTTGTTCTAATGTATGTTGTGTTCACTACTTAAAGTTATTTTACATGGTAAATGGTAAATTAGTCATGGTAAATGGTAAATTAGTCATGGTAAAGGAAAGCAAAAATTAGCTATTCATTTTCCATTCTAATCACTCAAATAAAGAAACTTTAAATTGCATTGAAGCCTTTTTTTTTCTTTTCTTATTGTGTCATTGACAAAGGTAACAAATATTGCATTAGCATACCTTTTTTGTTCTTTACATGTTAAGTATGAAAAAGACACGGGAAACTATGTCATATTTTACAGATGAAAATGCTTCAAAAAAAAACAACACATAGTTATAACTATTTGATTGGCTAAGTTGTACAATGATATAAAAGTATTGTGTGTGCAGGGGATGTGAAATTTTAACAAGCAACTGATGAGGCTGTTGCTTATGGTGCAGCAGTCCAGGCTGCAGTGTTGTGTAAAGGTAATAAGTTTTCTCCGAACTTGGTGATATTAGATGTTACACCACTTTCACTTATCATTAGAAGGAGATCTCATGGGTGTTGTGGTTCCTAAGAATGCTACCATTCCTACAAAGAAGAAAAAAGTGTACAAAAAAAAGTGCGGACGACCAATCCTCTGTCGAGATTATGGTTTGTGTGGGTGAGAGGAAAAGGGCTAGTGATAACAATTTGTTGGGTTTGTTTTATCTTTATTGGAACCTTTCTAATCCTCGAGGCCATTCTTTGAATGTATATTTTGACATAGATGCTGATGGTATCTTAATTGTATATGCTGAGCAGATTATGCGAATGATTCAAAAAGCAGAGAAATACAAGGCTGGAGATGAAGAGTTCCAGAAGAAAGTTAATGCAGTGAATGCTTTGGATGATTATGTTTACAAGATAAACAAGGCTTTGAAGGATATTGATAGAAGGGCCAAGCTTCGTCCTGAAGAAGAAATGAAGATCAATTGGAAAATTTCAAAGGGCAAAAAGTATACTTGATGCAAGCCAAGAGAAGGAGACAGTGGTGTTTGTGAATTGTTTGAATAAGTTGAAGAGTGTGGTAAAGCCCATTCTGCGGATCGACTAGCTAGTTAATATAGAACAAATATTGCAAAACTCTTATTGTCAATGTCTGTAGATTATCTCATTCACACTAAAAATGATGAATGATGAATACCATTAAAAGTTCAATGAAAATCGAGTTTGACAAAATTTAGGGAAAAATGATGAGTAGTCTCCGTTACATTAGAGACAGATTACATAAAAATTTAAAGATTAACCATTAACCGATCAACAAAAACTTATCACATAGCACTGTCAGTACGATGAGTTTAGCTTCAAATACAACTCTAAGGGTGTGTTTGGATTGAGGGTTTAGGAGAGGAGGGGAGGGCTCACATTTATTTTTTAAATGATGAACAATTTAAAATGTTTTTTAAAAATAAATTAAGTGTTTTTGAAGTAATATATGATCATTTATCATGTTGTTAATTCAATTTTGTAAAAATCATTTTATAATGTCCGTAATTTAAAAAAAAAGTAAGTCCTCTCATCCCTTCCCCTCCTACACCCTCCATCCAAACACACCCTAAAACTAGCATCAAAGGGTCGTCGAAGGTTGAATTTTCTTGCCATAAAATGTAACTCTATCTTTAATTTTAGTTGTGAAACAAGCATTTTTATCTTTTAGTTGTGAAACCAAAAAATAAATTAAGGGACCAAAAGAGTAATTAAGCCATTTTCTTGCCATAAAGTGGTTTTCTTATGTCATTTTTAACGTACCTTTAACTTAAAGGACGTAATACGTAGTGGGACTTCACTACGCAGCAATCTGCATTGCCACTATCAGTGAAGCAGACATCAACACATATTGTTTAGTACCAGTATATGCAGAAAAGTTGAACAATTTACTTTCAGTTACACAATGACAATGAGTGTCTTCTACCATGAGGAGCCACCAAACCATTCCATGAGATGCAATTTGAACTTTGGAATTTTAGTGGTAATTTTAAATTGAAATTGACATATTTTAAACTTTTGAAGCATTGTCTTCACAACTTTCAATATAACATGACTATATTTGATTCCTTAATCAATTTCTTTTAAGGCATTGTTTAGCATTTTCCTTAATTGAAGACACGTTCGTATGCCTCATTGTTTCATTTGACACCAAAGTAACTTCAAATTTTTTAGCAAGATCCGTCGCTCCCCCAATATTTTTAGCAAGATCCGCCACTGGTAAAAACTTTTATGTTTTGAAATGATAGATTTTATTATTTTTTGGTAAATTTTTGAAATGATAGATTATTGTATGAAATTTGCATCAATGTAAATATTTTATGAGAAAAATGATATGCACAATGAATTTTGATTTGGTGGAAAAGTTTGACTTCTTTAATGTAGTTTGATGTATTTTATGAGAGAGAAAAATGGAAGAGAAATGATAAATAAGATAAGGGATAGAGTTATATTATAGAGATAGATTTTAAGTCACAATAACTTTCTCACGTCCTAAAGATAGCAAATCTGGATCCACTTGGTACATGTTTGGTTTGGGGGTGGGGCAGCCAAACACACGTCTCAAAGCATGCCCATCGTGGAAATGAAGAAGCTAGAAAACTAAGCTTCTAGCTCAACGTGATTTCTGACCGTTAATTTGAAAAAGTAAACGCCATTCCAAACATAATCTTGATCTGATTAAATTAGTTTTGCATTAACCTCTAATGATAGTTCAGTATTAATAAATTTGTTAAACGCTTAAAAAAATATAAATCCACTAGAAGCAGAAAGAATAAATTTTCTAACAAACTCACAAGTTAGTGTTAATAGCGTAAAACAGAAAAACACATAAGCTTAAAAATATGATTATATTCAAATGTTTAAAATATCTTAAAAAAAATATCTATGTTTTCAAATCCATAATATTGACTACACACAAATTATTGATTGAATCTACGATAAATCAAAACTGATATGACAATTTTGATTGAACAACAATCACAATAACACAGAAAAGAAAACTTCACATAAAGTCGACAAAAAAAAAAATAAACATCGCACAAAATCACTAAATACAACAGTTTTAAATTGAACATCCTTCAAAAAAAAAAACAGTTTTAAATTGAACTGTTTTTGGTGGAGCTTTGTTAATCCTTAAACCCAAAATACTTAAATTACTTTGTTATTAAATCTAATAAATATATTTTTTGGAATATTTATTTACTTGAAGAAAAGGGCACGAAAAAGAGAGGGAATATTTTTTGGTGGAATATTTTTTGGAATATTTATTTACACAGTCAAAACCTCCCCAGCGATGTATCCCAAATCATCGATCAGCTAGAACGCCACTGCTTGGCTCCTGATGGAGAATATTCTGAGGAAATGGGTCATGAAATTTGGTGTTTGATTTGCAGGCTAGAGAGGAAATGTGTAGGGAAAGACTTCGTTACCTAGAAGCCATGGTATGTATGTATTGATTAGTTAAGTGCTATGAAGCACGAATATGGACACCAGACACGCCCACACCGCTAATAATTTGATAAAATGACATAATTCAGTGTAATTACATGGTGTCATGACGGTGTCGGACACGACATGTGTCCGATACTGAGACACACCTAACCCGAGGAGTGTACGTGCTTCATAGGACTTAAGTGGAGTGTGAATGCCATTCTTATTTTAGTGATTTATATTTTTGATGTTGTCGATTTGGTTGCAGGCTATTTATTCTGAGGCTATTGCAATGGTAGAAGACTATAATCAAGCCATTTCTGTGTCTAGCATCGGTGGAATTAGAGATACTGGCGGTCTTTATCCGCAGTTTGGACTAAGGAACTCTCCTCAGGTTTTGACATATTATTTCTGGAAAGTTAGTTTTATTTTGAAACAAATATGACACCTGTGTGAGAATGTTGTTGGTTTTGGTACTTAATTTGAGTCATGAACATGAAAATGCATTATTATATCTTAAAGGCATACCTTACATCATAGGTTACATGTAGGGAAGTGAGACTTGAGCTGCATAATAATGAATATAGTGGGTGGATTTTAATTTAGATGTTACGGAATTGCGAAGCAGAAAGATTAATGTAATGGGCGTTTCCTGAAATTAAATTGGCCCGAATCAAGAGACTTCCATTTATAATGAGAAACATGTCGCTATAGAGTATATACTCCAATTTTCTTAGCAGAAGTTGAGGAATTCCATTTCCCGAAAAAATTGTACCTATTGATCCTGTTCAGTTTACTATAGGTGGATAGAACTTCCAGAGATTATTACCTACCTGAGTGCTCTATTGGGTCTTAAAAGTTAGGTGTTGGTGTAAACATATTACCTCTACCCCGTTTCGTCTTGACAATTGAGCACTGATTTGATTTGTTTCAAATATGTTGGAGTCTAATATGTTGACCTGGTCGTATCATAGTCACATAATTCGCGGTTCGTTCCGGTACGCGGTACGGGTACGGGTTCGCGGTACGCGACAGGAGAAGAATTCGGTACGTATAGGGGTATACAGCTTCGGTACGCTCCGGTTCGTAGTAGTAATAATACCTAAATAAATATAGTGAGCTATAAAAAAAAGTATTTTTTTTTACCTAATTTCTTCTATCAAGTTTCTCACTCTCCACTCTTTGTTCATGTTCTTCTCACTCAGTCCTCAACTCATGGTGATTCATTTTATATTTACTTTGTAGTCTAAACCTTTTTTTCAACCAATCAGCGGTAACCATGCTTTGGTACGCTTGGTTCGCTGGTTTGTGCGTACCAATACGCCGAAGTACCCGAATTCGGTACTCACGTACCAATTCGCAATTGTCCCTTGATTACACGAATTATGTGACTATGGGTCGTATTCCCTACACTGGAAGGAGTTGGTCTATCCTTGTGCTTACAGAAACTATTCATTGTTATCAGCAGAGGGTTTAACTAAAATAAGGAAAATTTCATGCAGGTCTACATCACTCAGTATTGAAAAAGATCCGTTTCTTAGGTAGTTTCCTTAGAGAGAGGACTGTGAATGTATTTCATATAGAATTACATATATCATATTTCTGTATATTTGGTTAGAATATGTCCTGTTATCTCTTTTTTATCTTGATTCTTAATATTTCATGCTTTTCATATTTATGCATTATGTGATTAAATGCATTTTTGGGTAACGATTGACATTGATTTAAATGAAATGTCTATATCTTGTCAGGTTTATCAGACATTAGAACATCAAATGATTGTTGCTGAAGCGGCTCAACGATTGAGACTTCCTCTTATTTCAAAAGATGGAGAAGTTCACGATGATGAAATTGAAAAGCTAAGTGTAGCGTCTCGAAGCTCCCTTGACAGTGCTAGCACCAGTGGCGTGGTCAACTCAAGCATAAACTCTTCTAATTATACCACTCCAAGCAGTTCTGTTAGTGGGGTTAATTATTCTCTGGCTTCTATGGATCCAGTGGAACCTGGAGTTGGTGGTGTTCCCAATCGTTTTCTTGGAATTACACCGGCTTATTTATGGCAAACTCAGCGTCAGCAAACACCGTTATCTGTGGTATAATTATAATATGCAAATCAGTATATATGGAAGTCAGCTTGTTAGCATATTTTTTCTATGATAGTTTTTTATTTTATTTTCATGTGATTAGCTTGGTTATGTTTTTCATTATTGACCCAACAATATTGCTAGGATATGACAGAATATCGTATGTCTCTCGCACGTGAGGTAGATGGTCGCTTGAAATTGAAATGTGATAAGTTATCAGATGCCTTTGTGTTGGATGACAACGGTAAGTGTGAATTGCATATTTCTGATATAATATGGGGACATAATGGTGAGTTGGCGATTTCCTTTGATTTATAATTTGGTTCTATTCTACTAGCTGATACCTTGTTTCTTGATTCAGAATCATCATCATCTGGAAATCAAAGTTCAACTTCACGGCTTCCAGAAAGGTTTGAGCTTATTCAAGTAGCCTAATTCTTTTAATATTTTGAAAATTTAATTTTTTTTTTTTTGGGGGGGATAGAAGGTTCAGGAAATTCTCATTCAATTGTAATTTGTAACTTAAAGGGTCCACTTTCTATTTTTTAATTGGATTGAAGAGTAAAGTATGCAGCCTAGGGCTTCTACATAACAAATATATATTTAAGGGCTAACAGGCTACTACCTGGTTTCGATCTTTTGACTTGAAGAGTTGAGACATGTTATTCTCTGTATAGATATCCAACTCTAATTTAATGACTGACTAAATGATGTCTATATGTTTTGATGATGTCATACTTTTAGTCATACAATTTCAGATTAGTGTGTATTGATGAAAATGACCAATTCAACTGATGTGACTAATATATTCAAGACTTCCTTTAATTTTCGTGTTTAAGTCATACGGATCAATATTTATTAAATATTTTGTTTCTTCATGTCCACAAGACGGGTATTTTTAAAATATATGCCATTGCTTATGTCTTTTGCTTCTTTAATAAAGTAGCAGAGCACTAATGTGTAAAAAGCATGCTTTGGTAATTGTATGTCACACTAGAAATATATCTGCATACTAAAGTTTCTTCTCTTATATTTATTAATTTACCAGGGTGAAGTTGTTAATTGAGGAGATCGAAAGAGAAGAAGCAGCGCTGAGGGATGACCTTTATTCTGCTGATAGAAAATTCGCTGAATATTATAATGTAAGTGCATATGAATTTGGTACAAGAACCATCTCTCTTGCTACCACAAACATTTCTTAAAATTGAA
Source organism: Medicago sativa (assembly GCF_051527215.1). Lineage (NCBI taxonomy): Eukaryota > Viridiplantae > Streptophyta > Magnoliopsida > Fabales > Fabaceae > Medicago > Medicago sativa. The sequence goes on from NC_140749.1 coordinate 54,829,199, forward strand.
ACACCGAATCTATATGTGTGTGCATGTGAGAGAGAGAGAGAGAGAGAGAGAGAGAGAGAGAGATTGCATGTGTGATTTGTTATGAATATACATCATATTTCTTTTTTGGTCTCTATATTATATGGTGTATAATGTAGATAGTTAATGTCAATACTCTTAATCAGGTATTGGAGCAAATACTTGGGGTACTCATTAAACTTGTGAAAGATTTGAAGTTGGATCACCAACATAAATATGTGAGAATTTACTATTCACTAAACTTCACTATTTTGATAGCTAAGGACACATCTTGACTTGACTTCCCCATGTATTTGTAGGATGAGTTGCAGAAAACATGGCTATGTAAAAGATGTGATACCATGAATTTGAAATTGAGGTTTGTTATCGGTTACCTTAAATTTTTCATCGTTCTTCTACATTAAAATATCGTTATCTTTTCAAACTTCAAAATAGTGAGGGCCCATAACACAACGCAGGAGGCATTCTTTTGGTAGGTAGACAATTTTGCTTATATTTTTTCACAGGGTGTTTAAAATTCCTAAATGGGCGCGTTTACTTAAATGATTAATATAACAGAAAGGAAAAGTGATTTTGGTTCTAAAATTTATGCTGTATGTTAGTTTGGATTTTATACATGCACATTGGTAGTTAATAGATTTTGTGAAGATTTCATGTATAATGGAAGACCAGCTTGAGACACTAAATACCTAATTATGCTCTTAAACCAATATGTCCCCATTGTTACAGCCTAGTGGTTTGGCCGTGAGGACATTTTATGTGGAATCCTGCGTTCGAACCCGGGTCACCACATTTCTTCCTATCCTTTGTGTTTTTATTTGAGTATTTGTTGGCCACCAGGTCAATGGCAAAATAAAAACGTGTTTTTATAATTTTTGCTTATTTAAACAGTAACTTGGTTCGAGTTTTTTTTTGTCACTTTGGTCAAACTGCATATTTTTAAGTAACATGGATAGTGAAAAAAAAAATTTGACCAAAAGAAACTCATTATTTTATTCATCACAATAGTAGTAATACAAGATGGAATCATATCAAACACTTGGTGATGAGCATACAACTTTGACGCCCTTGCTAAGCTATAAGCGACAAAATTTGCTTGCCTCCTGACAAAACTTATCTTAAAGTTTGGACTTTATTGTAACATAACTTTACATGTAGCCATAATGTTGCCAAATTCAGAATGGTTATCAATAATGCTGTCTACCACTAGCTTACAATCTAGCTCAATATGCACTTTTGATAAACCCAATTGACCAAGCCATGAAATAGCATCCCTTAAGCCCAATGCCTCTGCACCTAAAGGAGGAGAACGAGGAGGAACACTCTCATACCACTTAGTTAAAGCTTTAATAAAATAGCCTCGAGAGTTCCTTAGACACATACCAACACCAAAGCAGCCTTGGTCACTTAACAGTGCTGCATCGATATTGCATTTGATGTATTCTTCATCTGGTGGCTGCCAACACTGTACATGATAAATCTGTTGTTCTGTTTGCTGTTCTTCCTTTGATCGTGTTGACTGCAATTGCAGCAGCCGTCACACGCGAGCTGTATAGCAGTCCGCTCTTCCTTCATTGAAACTAACAAAAAAATTGGATTGAGCTGTGTGGTAAATAGCATGGGTTGAATATGAAACTTAAAAGCATAATTCTTGAAATTAATTCTTCCTAAATTAAGATGACATGTTTACTAATTTAACTAAGTTCTTTTTTGTGAGTGCCACATGAAACTTGTTTATGTATGATAGGAACCAAAGGATCCTATAATTGAACACCACAATAACACAGCAAAGAATGAAGATGAAACAGATGGTAATTAAGGAAAATAGGGTGCTTTATTCATACGAATGAAAATAGTAAAATAGTAGAAGAGATAATTTCTCTAACTACTCCCAAAGCAAAGCTCCGACCTAACTCAGAGAGGAATCCTTCTTTGGGCCTAAACAGAAAACTTATTCCATCCTATTCTAAAACTCCTAAGAATTCCCTTTTATACACAAATAAAGAGAACATTCTAGTATTTAACCATAATGGACCTCTTACTATTTAATCCTAATCCTAATGGACCACTCACTAATAATCTACTTAAACCTAATTAACTACCTACTAATTATTTAAAACACCCTCTCATACTGGGTCCTAACAATGTACCTCCCACTTTGATGCTACGTGGAAAGCATAATTTCTGTAACTATGGCGAAAATGGTAGTCAGATCACTAGTCCGAATATTTTCTGGTTTACTTACATAATTGTGTAACTTATGTACATCAATTATATTATCGTCAATTTCCCACTTTGTTAGTTTTGCCAGGTACTGTTATCTAATAATTTTGATATCTGCAATTGCATGTCAGGGCTTTAGAACATCAGCTCCTCCACGGAACTTACACTAACGAGTCTATACCTGCGCTTCATAAGATTAGGTATGAAAGATGAAATGTCTGCAACTCTGTATACAGTTCCTGATTTAATTTTAATCACCCATTTCCTTTTAATTTTAGGAGGTATCTCATCGAGGCTACTGAAGACGCTTCCATTGTATATAATAAGGCGGTATGTTTCCATGTTTCCATGTGCATGTTTTTGCATTTGGATGACATAAGACGTGAATTAGGCTCTTCACAGGATGAAAATGTGACTAGTGAGACATGAGTTGTTGCATTAGCTCAGAACTTGTCATCCCTGTATAGAGAATCTTGTCATTCGTTATCTATTGATGTCTTTTTAGTAAAGTCCTTTTCATTTATAGATTTTCCACCTTGATAAATATGAATAATGCATTGTTTATTTATTTCTGATATGATGGAGTTGAGAGTATTTTGATGGATATCGCAACAACATAAGAGATTTGGGAATCGAAATGAGTGAATCATCAACTTAGTCATTGAAAATTTAAAATTATAGAACACTGTCAATTTAGTACCTAAAATTATTAATATTTCAAAATATTCACTAAATTGAATTTCTTCGATCATATTAGTTCTTTTGGATTAGTAAATTTAGTCCTTGATTGAGAATTTTCAAATTCATAGATCATTTTGAAATTTTGTTAACTTCAAGGACCAAGTTCACAATGGCAATATCTGAGACATAATCTAATTTTTTGCTCTAGCATTGAAATAATTTTTAGAATATGGTTTTAGTAGTAGTTACATACCAACAATGTACTACTAATTTATGGTTGATATCATTACAATTGTATTTTACTCCATTATGTTGATAATTCATCATGTGTGTGTACCAGGCTACTCGTTTGCGTGAGTACCAGGGTGTCGATCCTCACTTTGACGACATTGCAAGACAGTACCAAGACATTGTAAAGGTGACAATAATTTATCAAATATGCACTTCATTCGCACCAAATGTTATAGATAATGTCAATCAACTTTGTCTTGAAACTTTATTTGAGATGACAAAATTGATGAAATAAGAAAATTAATGATATAGTGATGGACCAACTTAAGTTGAAACTATTTGAATTCAGTGAAGAAAAAAAATACCATATTTTATTATCATTTCAATATCCTATAGAAATCATCATTTTGTTTAATGAAATTCTCACGTTGATGAAATTATGCAGAAATTGGAGGAATTGCAACATACAATCAAGGAAGTTGAATACGATCTAAAACGTATGTGAGATAGTGCTTCAACGTAGAAGTTTTATTGTGTTTATATAACCCGGTTTGGTTCTCTATATGTGAATGGTGTGAAAGGCATGGCCCCCTTTTGTTACTTATGATAGATATATGAAACATCATTCCGTTGCGGTGCATTCAAAGAGTTTTTTTTTTTTTTTTAATTTGGCTAAAACTGTTCCCATTCGTTGATCTCTCTTACTGATCCATTCTTGTGTAGCCAAGGTGGAGAAGAAAACTCTTCTATGATTTCCTTTTTCCAATTCCCGTATACCATCTTCAACACAAAACACTTAGACAAATTCACTTAAGTGCTTTGTATTGAATCAGTGATTATGTTTCATGTTAAATGCTTTCGGATGAGAAATGAGAGGAATAGAGTATTTTATGTTTTATTGAGTGAAAATGTTTTATGATGAAAAGGAGGGAAATCATGGAGAGGGTAATGGACGGGACGGGCAAAGTTTGGTTCAGAACCAAAACTGTATTCGAACTGAACTGAGTTATAAGGAATCAATTCGAACCGAACTGAACCAGTCTTAAAACTGGTGAACTGTTTTGTTTAAAAAAAAAAAAAAACTTAACTGTTCCCACATAAAGTAAACATCTGAAAAATAAGAACCAAACAAAAAGAAATCATAAACTGAGGGAAGTTCTTTATGTAACAGTATTCAAACCAAATTATGCATTATCGAAGCAGTGGATTTCAATCAGTTATGAACTAATAAAACAGCTTAATAGTGGATTAAAACAGCTTAACAGTGGATGAATGGTTGAAGTCTGTCAGTAACAATAAAATGGTGAGTGAATGATTTTACTGTTAATTTTAAGCATAATAGTGTGGATGAATGATTGAAGCAATTTGTTGAAGAAAGTATGAATGATTGAAATCCACAGTTTTGGTTTTTTATTATTAGTTCATAATAGACTTCTATGAAATTATGCATCATAGAAGCAGTGGATTTCAATCTCTTCCGTTACGGAGCTTGAAGCGGTTATCGAATTTGTTACCGTTAATTTTAAGCTTAATAGTGGATGAATGATTAAAGCAATTTGGTGAAGAAAGTATGAATGATTGAACTCCACTGTTTTGGTTTTTTTTATCACGAAGGTTCAGTTCAGTTAATAACTGCTCCTTTAAGCATGGATCAGTTCATAACTTTTACATAGTAGTTCAGTTCAATAGTAGTTCGGTTCAGCAGTTCGGTTCAGTTTTTGGTTTTTTTGCCCACCTTTAGTAATGGCTGAAAATTAACCCAAGAAGAAAAGTTTCCTGCTCTTACACTACTCTGTAAGAAAAAAACAAATATGTTTCCCCAAAGGTGCATTCTGCTTCAACGATAAGTTTTCAAGCAGGTCAATTTTTAATAGTAGACAAGTTTAGGAAACTACACCACCGTCATTCTTTTCCTCTCATTTTTATTTACAAGTTCATAATATTGAAAGAATTGAAGAGCAAATCAATGCTATATTTGAAGGACATATAAAACCCTTTTGAAAAAGATAAAATCTTTGAACAAGATTCTTGACGTTTGGAGGATCGGAAAATAATTGAAAGAAATTCAAATTTCTTCTTCATACAACACAGTAAAATTAATGCTCATTACTATTATCGAAAGAGTTGAGATAAAGAGAAAAGAACGCTCGAGTTTATACTGGTTCGGTTATACCGTCCTTGGATACAACCAACATCCACTCCTGTTGCAATGAGCAATGAAGTTTCTTCCATTATTGCACATCAAATATTTGTTACCATGATTACAAGCAAGAATTCCTTCAACTATGAATCTTAAGTCTTAACACCTTTAAAAAAAATGAATCTTAACACCTAGAACTTCAAAACCTTCAATATCTTGCCAATTAGAGATAATTCTTGTACCCAACCTTGTTGGTCTTGCACGAACATTGATTCTTTGACCAACCAACACCCTTGATTCTCCATAATCCTAGTAAAGCTTTCAACCAAGCATGAAAACTATTGAAGCAGAAAAAACACTAAATCCCTTAGTGGTGAAAGAGAGAATCTTTCCATGAAGTACATAATTAGTACCCGTAGTTTACAACTTGAAAAAACCCAAATAACTTACAAAGAAATTCACCCAATCAATGTTTCTTATCTCATGAAGAAATTTAAGAGTTTTCTAAGATGCTGAGAGAAGAAAATTTTGAGAGAAGTGAATGATTCATGTTTTTAAAAAATGGGAGTGTCACGATTAATGTAGCAAAAAGATAAATAAAGTCTAGTATGCAGAGACGTTGCTACATGCAAAGGTCACATTGATTCTCCACTTATTCATCTTAGGGAGTGAACTATGAAGTACAAATTGAGACACTAGATACGTACACATCAACACCAATAAAATTTTGAGAAAATAACATAATTCAATGTAATCCTAAGTGTCATGCCGGACTTCGAAATACACATTCAATTAGGAGCGTCAGTGCAGCAAAGGGAGTGGATTTACATGTAATTTGAATGGACAAAACATATGTGCATTTCTTTATTTGTTTATTTATTTATTTTTGTATGGTTTTAACTAAAAATACACTTTTGGTGGATATAACAAACTTTGATAAAATTGTGAATTTGAGAAAATGTTGTTTGGTTAGAAACAATATGAAAAACACATATGGAAGCAAATATTACTCTAATATAATGAGATGATATAATGAGATGACGATGGCGATCGACGATTTACGCGAGAAGATGTTGAGTATTTATTGCACGATGATCTAAAACTATTTCACATCCATTAAACTCTCTAATAATAATTAATCACCCAAATCCTACTGAGGTTACCGGTGAAGTCTCTTATTCGTTTCAAATGTGTTTGCAAGTCTTGGTTTTCTCTTATCTCAAATCCTAGTTTTGCAAATTCACAGTTTCAGATCACTGCTGTAACACACACTCGTCGAATTCTGTTCGTAAAAGAACTGTTTGTAACAGAAGCTCCTCAATTTCGATCTATAGCTTTAGATTCATTATTCACCGCTGATTCTGCTCCTGTTCTACTGAACCCTAATTTTTCGCTTCCTAAATCTGAGTTTCATCTTAAAGTTAGAGGTTCATGTAGAGGGTTTATATTGGTGGAATCTTTTCCAATCATGTGTTTATGGAATCCATCCACCGGAGTTCATAGACAAATACCTTCGCCTCCGTCTTGGCCTAATCATTCAAGTATACCTTTTTATGGCTTTGGGTATGACGAGTCAACAGATGATTACTTGGTGGTTTTAGTATTCTATCATTTTATTCAAAACTCAGATGATGTGCTATCTCACATTGGGATTTTCTCTTTGAGAGCTAATGTGTGGAACGAAATTGTGGGTCCTACACATTTGCCTTTTTGTGATAATCTTACTCACTTTGCTTATACTGTGGTAGAGTCGGTCTTCAATGGGGCTATTCACTGGTTGGCTATTTGTCCTGTTACAGGTGACCATCTTGTTGTTGCCTTTGATTTAATGGAAAGAAAGTTTGTAGAGATTCCTCTCCCAGATGATATTGGTCGTTTGAAAATTTGTAGTTTATGGGTATTTAGAGGATTTCTCAGTCTATGGGTTTGGGGGGACGAGGATAAAGTTGATATATGGGTGATGAAAGAATACAAAGTGAAGTCATCTTGGACTAAAACTCTTGTTCTTGATTTGGATACCATTTCTCACATTTCCCTTGTATGTTGTACGAAAAGTGGTGATATTGTTGGAACAAATAGACCTAGTGGGTTGGTGAGATATGATGACAAAGGAGAGTTTCTAGGGCATAACTATTATAGTGAATCTTCACAACATGCATTCCGACTGGCTATGTATACAGAGACTCTGCTTTCACTCCCCAGTGACAATGAGCAAGCTTAAGAAGGTAGCACAAACAAGAGGAGCGAGGTAGTCAAATTTTCTCCTTCATTGTTTTATGGATATTAATACTTGGGTTGTATTATGAACTATTGGGTGTCTGAATTTGTAGCATGACACAGTATGCCACACAAGCTGATTTAATGTCATGAAATGTTTATGTTTATTGGTAAGCTATTTGCAATATGTTTATCAGAAATATTGACAACTTTGTTTGTGTAATTCGCGGCTATTTATGCATATGTAACTTGATTCTGTTTTATTGCATGTTGTGTTCACTGCTTGGAATTGTTTTATATGGTACATGGTAAATTAGTCTGGTGAGTTTATGCATGTTGATTAAGTTCACAACTATCCGACTTTGACTCAGAGAACTTCTTCAAAAATTTGATCATAGTCACTAATTTATTTAAATGAAATAGAATGTTCTGTTCTCAAATTTCAGTGGATTCTAATAACTTGGTGATTGTGATTTCTGTTTTAAACCAGGAAGCAAAATTAGCTTCAAATTAATGATCTACACATGATCAATTAAATGAATTTTTAATATCTTAATTCTTAAGAGTATAAAAAACATCAAAACTAAATCATGTCATGACCCTAAATAGTGCTACAATTACAACTTAGAGTTTTCAAAGAAAGGACTTTAAGAAAAAAAAATGCAGTTTGCATGGTAATAGGCTGTAGAAAAGGGTGTTAATTGTTACATGGTTAGCCATAGACATGTTTGATTAGATTTGTGGTATATCATCTTGAAGTGGAAATTTATTTTACCTCCTAATGACCAATATTTTTTTTTTTTGCCTTAGTCGGATTCAGAAGTAGTTTCTCTTTCCTTCATGGTCAAACCTAAATTTTTTCTTCTTCTTAATATCTGTCATTGGCAAAATAAGCAAATATTGCACTAGCATACCTTTTTTTTTATATTTATAGCTCGTTCTTTAGTTCCTGGGTAAGTATGAAAAAGACACGAGGGAAATATATGTACATATTTTATAGTGGAAAATGCTTCAAAGAAAACAACATAGAGAGGAAAATTATTTGATTGACATAGAATAATATCAAAGCTTTAAATACATGCAAATATTGTGTTCAGGGATGTGAAATTCTTCTAGAGGAAACAGTCTTAAAAAACTACGACAGAAGTGTAAATTATAGTCATGCACACATGCTTTATAGAAACTGAACTATGACTTGGCAAAGTGATGGGCAAAATGAGGTTTATAAAATCTAGATAAGGTTTCATATTTTCAAACTTAACAAGTTTCAGAAGAACTATGAACCACAATGAGCTAAAATATTATTCATATGAAATTTAACAGGTTTCAGCTTTCGATTTGGTGAAAATTTAGTTTAAGGTAGAGCCTGGTGGAGTTGATTTATACAGTTAACATGTGTGTTTATATTTGGTTGTGTTTATTTATATTTAGTTTTAGAAATAAGCAATATTGTGGTCATTCTTTTCTCCATCAGAGCAATAATCACATGTCTATGTGCGCAGGGATACACATTAAGGCCTCAATAAGCACAAAGTTATAGAGAGTATTCCATAATCTACAATGTAGCATATAATATCAGAAAGAAGTAGATGAATGGAAGAGTTTCAATGAACAAGTAGACAAATCATCTCAAGAAAGTTCTTCTGAGGACAAACATAAAGAAACATTGAAAGTTGAAAGAGTGAGGGGTAGCAAACTTGCTCTTCTTCCCATCATAGGCTTGTGGCTATTATTGGAGTTTATATTAGATTTACTATCTCATTGAAAATAAATTCAATTATGATACTCTTGGGTTGTAATTTTTAGCTATTTTATAGTTTGACATCCTTATAAGACTTCGTGTTAATTTTTAATATATTTGAGGTTTTATTGTATTGTTTCAGAAATTCTCTTACTTATTTTTATTATTGAAGTTAATGTTTCATTATAATTTTGTTGTAAAAAAAAAATGTTTGAGTGTGAGCATGGCTTGGTTGTAGTTGAGGTTGTGCTTCAGCTGTCTTGGCACTTGTTCTCACCTCCTGCGCGAGCTTCCAATCTTTTAACATATGCACAAAACTTTCAACTACTTAGGCACTTGTTGTCACATCTTTAAATTCTTACGCTTCCATAGACTCCACAAGATTGTTATGAAAAAAGGGGCATTGTGTCAGTTGGCTCAGCATACAAACTCAAAGTGTGCTCCATAATGTTCCATAAATTGGTGTCGCGCCACACCATACTAGTTTGGAGCGTGTAAATAATGCAGGCACGTAATCTTCATAATCCTAATTACGAACAACACACAAAGTATGATAAGTGACTCCTCTACTAACCATTGGTACACGTGTAGAGAAACACCCACAACACACCCTCCAAACAAGATTCTTTACCTTCAAGGGAGCTTTGACGTTCCATATTTATCTCCAATGGTTCAAACGTATTAAGTGAGAGGTGTTCCAGATATTTTCGCTGCAAATTCGATAAGCGCTACAAACATAATACTTGCCATTCCTCTCTCCTTTCGAACTAACACATATGTTGTGACTAGAGGAAAAAGATGTGTTGAGAATTGAAAGTGTAGTAGGTGGATCAAAAAGGTAATGAACTAGCTGCTCTTTCCAAGTCTTCATTGTATGATTAATCAGCTTTTGAACACAAATAGAACGAAATTGTGCATTCCCCATCTGAGATGTCGTGATGCACTCTCCATTTAGTATCCATGGATGCTCCATCAAAGGAACCCTTTTGCTTGTACCTATACACCACCGAGCCCCTTGTTGAACCACATTCTTTGCGCTAAAAATGCTATGCCAGACGTAGCTCATATTTTTGCCAATTTTGGATCCAAAGGAGTCAATATGTGGAAAATATCGAGCTTTAAACAGTCGTTCCACTAGGCTACCAAGCATAACAACATTGAAAGATGATAAGTCCTTGAAACCCATCGACTTTTAATAATAATAATAATAATAATAATAATAATAATAATAATAATAATAATAATAATAATAACAATAATAATATTCTCCCCTAAAAAACAACAACAACAACAACAATAATAATAATAATAATAATAATAATAATAATAATAATAATAATAATAATAATAATAAAACAGAAGCATTTTAAACGATATGTAAGCAATTGGAGAGGGTCTAAAGAGCAATGTTCTAATAAACAACCCACTTTTCTATTAATTGCCTCTGTTTATAAATAAACCCTACCAACTAAATTAATCCATTAAATATCTAGGTTTTTAATATGAGGCTTTTCCTTTCTGTAATTGGAAAATGGAATTAGAAATAAAGTGAAGGAAATGAAAGGAAAGGAAAGGGCAAAAAAAAAGAATATAAGAGAAATGGATAGGGTGCGTGATTCTGCTTCCTGCGTGTTAGGGGTCCTCACAAAACCAATCTCATCCCAAGCAAAATCCTTCTTATGCTAGAAAGTGTTGATTTATGATTTAAGTGTTGATTTATGATTTTTTGGGGTTTTAATTTTTTTTCTGCCTGGGGTTGTTTCTGGATTTTGTGGAAAGATAATGAAGATGATGATAATGTTGATGAATGTGATGATGAAGAAAGGGTGAATTAATTAGTTGTTGTTGAATGACCATATGATATAATACGGAAATGCCAAACATCCCGAAAAAATTATCCAGAATTTTTCCCGATAAATGTGGCTAGTTGATACAAAAAAAAAAAAATTGGCACCACTACCTCCTTTATTCCACCAAATCCGGATTGTTCACCAATACATGCTATACACATTTGCATTCTTGAATTTTCACGACATTTCATTCGTGTTCTTTAGCACTGCTCGATATAATAACCTGTGTAATTTAATGGTCCACTTTAAAAAAAAAATATCAAACAGTTTAAATTAAAATAATTAATAGGATCTATTGTGGACCACATTTAATGTTAGTCCACTATAGACATTTGAGGTTAAAGTTTACAGTTGGGGACCTTTTTGACCGACGGAGCAAAATCAAGGGGCCAAATCGTGAGTTTTACAATTTATGGAACCAAAATGTAAACTGCAAATTATTTTGGGGACCATTTATGCAATTAAGCCAAAAATAATACTCTCTACGTCCTTATATCTAAACACCCATTTGACTTTATTTTTGTCCCTAAATATAAACTCCTTTTCAAATTACTAGATACATTTATTACTTTTTTCCTAAACATACCCCAAATTAATACTACTGAAATTTGAAAAGTCAAATTTAATACACGTACAAACAAATAATAATTTGGTAATATTAACACACAAAACACCTGATAGACGTTTGGCAAGTGCACCAAATACTATCGAAGTAGTAAAAATATCGATCCCACGAGGACTGTTTTTAACTTCAATAATTCAATTTCGTTATATAATTAGGATGTATAAAATTTATTTTGTTTTGCCACTAGGCAGTAGATTTGGTTTGATTTTAATTAAATCAAGAAACATAAAATAAAGATTTGTTAAGAAAATATGAGAGAAAGATGAGATCAGATCCTTCGAATCCTCTAAGTTCCCCTAATTGGTCTACTGCACCTATTTGTTATGAATCCTCTTCTAATTTACGATGATTAACAAAATAGCCCTAATCAATCCCTTGAGTTAGGACCCTCTTCTTAAACTACAGCCCCTAATTCCTTAGGTGGTCTAATAATTCTTGAAGGTTTTACCGAACGTTAACCTATTATCACTAACAAACGATTATCTATTCCTAGACTAACCCTGTTTATTAGAACAATTCAATTAGGTCTAAGTCGAAAGCCATGGTCAGTGGTCATTCGTTCTCACAAAATCAAGTTATATGTGATCAAGATATAAAAAGCATTAAGAACAATTGAATTGAATAAACTAGAATTGAATTCATAAACAAAATAGAGTTTCACAGCAACATGTGTCAATTAGGGTTACAAAGATTCATCTCGGATCTAATCTCTAAGAGATTTAGCTACTCATAATCGAGTTTACAAATAGCATAATCAATGAAATAATTAAAACATACATGAATTGGTAAAAGGATGAAGAAATCGCCCTTCTAGCCGTCTCCGATGTCTCAAAATCGCACTTTGCTCTCCAAAATCGTAACCCTTGTTCTTCAGATTGAGTGCAGTATTTATAGAAGTCATGGGCCTGACCCATCAAAATCGCGCCGCGCCTTGTATTATGGCGTGCCGCGATTTCCTCTTTACAGGAAGTGTGTAATTTTGCTTCAAAAATCGCAGCACGGCTTGAAATTGGCGTGGCGCGATTTCCTTCGAACAGACTTCAAATTTTAAGCTTTTTGCACTCCAGAACAGTATAAATTGCATGAGAACTCTATCAAAATGTCACAATAAGTCCCTAATATTACGTAATGACAGGATGTCATCAACACCAAAAACAGACACATTAATTACTCTGACAATTTTTATTAAAAAAGAAATGTGAAAAAAGAAAGGGGCTTATACAGGGACGGAGGGAGTAATAATATTCTCCCCTAAAAAAATAAAAAATATTAATAATATCCTATCCTATCCTATCTTAATAAACCATACACGTACGAAGATCTCGAGCACGGCAGAGTGTGCAATCTGGAAGGAGACGACGGCGATGCCGTGTCTGCCTGAAGAACTGGTAACTGAAATCCTTCTAAGGTTACCAGTTAAGTCTCTTATTCGTTTCAAATCCGTTTCCAAGTCATGGTTTTCTCTTATTTCAAATCCTCTTTTTGCAAATTCACACTTTCAAATTACTGCTGCCTCACACACTCGTCGAATTCTGTTCATGACAACAACTCCTGAGTTTCGATCTATAGCTTTAGATTCATTGTTTACCGATTATTCTGCTCCTACTTTACTCAACCCTAATTTTTCGCTTCCTAAATCTTATTTTAATCGTGAAGTTATGGGTTCATGTAGAGGGTTTCTGTTGTTGATGATTTTTTCAAACATATACATATGGAATCCATCCACCGGAGTTCATAGACAAATACCTTCGCCTCCTCTTAATTATTTAGGTTCAAATTTTCATTTACCTTCAAATTTCTATGGTTTTGGGTATGACGAGTCAACAGATGATTACTTGGTAGTTTTAGTATCCAATTATCATATTCGAGAGCTATCTCACTTGTCAATTTTCTCATTGAGAGCTAATGCGTGGAACGAAATTGTGAGTCCTTTTCCTTCTTTTAGTGAGATTTCTCCTTTTCTTGACTCTATGGTAGAGTCAGTCTTCAATGGGGCTATTCACTGGTTGGCTATTCGTCACGATAGATGTGGGTATGTTATTGTTGCCTTTCATTTAATGGAAAGGATACTTCTAGAAATTCCTCTCCCAAATGATGATGATTTTGAATATAGTTTCGCAGAATCTAATTTATGGGTATTTAGAGGATTTCTCAGTCTATGGGTTTCGGGGGACAAGGGTAAAGTTGATATATGGGTGATGAAAGAATACAAAGTGCAGTCATCTTGGACTAAAACTCTTGTTCTTACTACTTATGATACCATTCATAACGTTGCCCTTGTATGTTGCACAAAAAGTGGTGATATTGTTGGAACAGATTACCGTACTGGATGGGTGAGATATGATGACAAAGGAGAGTTTCTAGAGCATATCTACTATTGCATATATTCACGAAATGAATTCCGATTGGCTATGTATACAGAGTCTTTGCTTTCACTCCCTAGTGACAATGAGGAAGCTTAAGAAGATGGTACAAACAAGGAGTTAGTTATATTTTCTCCTTCACCATTTTCTATATATTAATAATTATAATTATTCTGTATTATGAACTATTGCGTGGCCGAATTTGTAACATGAGACCACACCAGCTGATTCAATATTTCGTAAAATATTTATGTTTTTTTGGTTAACTATTTGTGATATGTTTATTGGAAATATTGACAACTTTGTTTGTGTGATTCGCGGTTATTTATGCATATGTAACTGGATTTTGTTTTGATGTATGCTGCATTCACTGCTTGGAATTGTTTTAAAAGATAAGTGGCAAATTAATCTGGTGAGTTTATGCATGTTGATTAAGATCACAACTGCCCGCTTTGACTCAAAGAACTTCTTTAAAGTTATGTTCTCTAATTTAATTTCAGCGGACTCTAATAATTTGGTGGTTGGAATTTCTGTTTTTGAACCAGGGAAAAAAAATAGTTTGAAATTAATGATGTACACATGACCAATTAAATAAATTTTAATACCTTAGAGCGTAAGAAACATCAAAATTAAATCATTTCATGAGCCTAAGTAGTGATGCATGATTACAACTTAGAGTTTTCAAAGAAAGGAGTTTAAGAAAATAAAATGCATTTTGCATGGTAATAAGGTGTAGAAGAGTGTTGATTGTTATAGTGTTAGCCATAGACACAAGGCAAAGAAATAAGCTTTTTATTGCAATCTGTTTGATTAGATTTGTGGTAAATCTTCATGTTCAAACCCAACTGGTTCAAATTTTGTTTGCATACATGATTTGGTTGAAATTCTATTTCACAAAGCATAATGATTTTATATTGTGTTTACGAAAATTATCTAAACAAGCAGGTGGGGAATATTATATTGTGTTTACGAAAAGATTTTCAAGCATTTTCCAAACTTGCTCTTCTTTCCATCATAGGCTTGTGGCTATTATTGGAGTTTATATTAGAGATTTACTATCTCATTGAAAATAAATTCAATTATAATACTCTTAGGTCGTAAATTTTAGCTATTTTATAGCTTGACATCCTTGTAAGACTTGACGTTAATTTTTAATATGGTCGAGGTTTTATTTTATTGTTTCATAAATTCTTTTACTTACTTTTATTGAAGTTAATGTTTCATTATACTTTTGCTGTCAAAAAAAAATATATTTGAGTGTGAGCATGGCTTGGTCGTAGTTGAGGTTGTGCTTCGGTTGTTCTGGCACTTGTTTTCACCTCCTGCGCAAGCTTCCAATCTTTTAAGATATCCACAAAATGTTCAACTACTTGTGCATTTGTTTCATGGACTTGCCGTCACAATTTTAAATTCTTGCGCTTCCATAAACTCCACAAGATCGTTATGAAAAAGGGGCACTAGTGTTGGTTAGACATTGGAGCTTTTGTAAAATACAAAACCATAACGGCCGACTCAGCTTACAAAGTCAAAGCGTGCTCTATAATGTTTTATAAATTGGTGTCGTGCCACACTGGAGTAGCTTGGGAGCGTGTAAATAATGCATGCACATATTCTTCATAATCCTAATTGCAAACAACACACTCTTATAAAGGCCTCAAATTAATTGTATATGAATAAAAGTAAAATAAAAAGATGGTTTTAAGGAAAGGAATGGTAAAAGAACGCGTCACACTCACTTTCAATCTAAAAAGGACTGCTAAGCTATGAAGAATCGCCACAATGCTAAGAAAATCATTGATAAGATTCAATAAACTTGGTTCAATTCAAAACCAAAAATGAGACAAAGCTCTCACAACACGGAAATTGTATTTTTTATTTTATTTTATCAAAATTCTACGTATCTTTTTATTTCAAAGTGAAACTTACAATTTATGGAATTCTTGCTCTAATGAACTCAATGGTCTACTTAATTCAAATAAAACTTGATATGCTTTAGTTCAGAACGTGAGATGCTTCAGTTCTCAAATATCAATTGTTTGTAATTTAATTCCCCAAATGAGAAGAAAAGGTGAGTGGATAGCTCCAAGTAAATGACGTAAACCCAATTAATAGTAACTGTAGTTTCCTTCATGAGAAGTACTTCAAACATTTTTTTATCAGAATTGAAGAAAACTAGCGTGCATGGTGGTCTTCATTTCCTTTGGGTTTGATTTCATTTGGTCATACAAATATTTCTTTGATTTTCTCCAATAAAAGTCTTACGTGGACTCCATCCAAGATGAAAGTCAAATATCTTGAAAAACAAAACTCACGATGACTTATTTCCCACTTGAACTCATATATGTAACATACCATTTCGAAGGAACCATGGACTAATAAAATTGAAAAAAGCATTTTAGTGATTTTTTTATATGTTTCTTTCCACATGCTTAATGAGTTCATGATCACATCATTAGTAGAACAAGTAACTCCTCTACTAATCGGTCGTGCATGTGTAGAGAAACACCCACAACACACCCTCCAAACAAGATTCTTAACCTTTGGGGGAGCTTTGATGTTCCATATCGATTTCCAATGGCCATGACGTTTTAAGTGAGAGGTGTCCCAGATATTTTCGATGCAAATTCGATAAGCGCTACAAACAGAATACTTGTCATTTTTCTCTCCTTTTCAAATTAACACTATGTTGTGACTAGAGGAAAAAGAGGAGTGTTGAGAATTGAAAGTGTAGTAGGTGGATCAAAAAGATAATGAATTAACTGCTCTTTTCAAATCTTTATTGTATGATCAATCAACTCTTGAATACAAATAGAACAAAATTGCACATTCCCCGTCTGAGATATCGTCATGCACTCCCCATTTAGTAGCCACAGATGCTCCATCAAAGGAATCCTTACGCCTGTACATATACACTAGAGTGCCCCTTGTTGAACCACATTCTATGTGCTAAAAATGCTACGCCAGACATAACTCGGATTCGTGCCAATTTTGGATCCAAAGAAGCCGGTATGTGGAAACTATCGAGCTTTAAATATTCACTCCACTAGGCTACCAAGCATGACAACATTGATAGATGCAAAGTCCTTAAAACTCATTCCTCCATGACTTTTATGAAAGAATAATTTATCCCAAGACATCCAACTAATGCTCCGTTGTGCAAAGTAACTCTTTTCTATTTTATCGATCAAAGTTTTCGGCAGCAGAAATATACTCATAACATAAGTATAACTTGTAAGACATATTTTATCATTATCTCACGTTTCTCTTTAGACAAACATTTGTTGTTCCATAAATTAGTTTTATGTTTTAAGATTCATGTTTATCAAACTTCTAACCATATAGGCTAAAATCTCATTTTTGTGACAAGGGTCATTCCAATACACTTTCATTTTACCGAATACAAAACCAAATAGTTTCATATATCATATTTTGCATCAAGGGACATCGAGGGACAAGTTCAACCTTTATCAAACTTCTAACCATATAGACTAAAATCTCATTTTCGCCTCATGTTTCACATCAAGGGACAAGTTCAAACTTCTCATTTATCAAACTTGTAGGCATATATACCAAAATCAAATTTTCGCGACAAGGGTCATTCCAATACTTTTATTTTACCGAATTTAAAATCAAATATGTCCAAATATCAAGTTTTAAATAAAGGGAAGTTGAGGGACAAGTTCAACCTTCATATTTATCAAAATTGTAACCATATAGTCTAAAATCTCGTTTTCGCAACAAGGGACATTCCAATACCTTCATTTTACCGAATACGAAACCAAATAGGTTCACATATCATGTTTCGCGTCAAGAGACATCGAGGGACATGGTCAAACTTCAAAATTGTCAAACCTTTAAGCATATAAGCTAAAATCTCGTTTCCAAGTCATGGTTTTCTCTTATTTCAAATCCTCTTTTTGCAAATTCACACTTTCAAATTACTGCTGCCTCACACACTCGTCGAATTCTGTTCATGACAACAACTCCTGAGTTTCGATCTATAGCTTTAGATTCATTGTTTACCAATTATTCTGTTCCTACTTCACTCAACCCTAATTTTTCGCTTCCTGAATCTCATTATGATGGTAAAGTTATGGGTTCATGTAGAGGGTTTCTGTTGTTGAAGTCTTTTTCAAACATATACATATGGAATCCATCCACCGGAGTTCATAGACAAATACCTTCGCCTCCTCTCAATTATTTACTATCAAATTTTCATTTACCTTCAAATTTCTATGGTCTTGGGTATGACGAGTCAACAGATGATTACATGGTAGTTTTAGTATCCCGTTATCATATTCGAAACCCAGATATTAAGCTATCTCACTTATCGATTTTCTCATTGAGAGCTAATGCATGGAACGAAATTGTGAGTCCTTTTCCTTTTAGTGAGACTTCTCGTTTTCCTGGTGCTGTGGTAGAGTCAGTCTTCAATGGGGCTATTCACTGGTTGGCTATTCGTCACAATACTCGTGAGTATGTTATTGTTGCCTTTCATAGTGGAAAGGATACTTCTAGAAATTCCTCTCCCAAATGATGATGATTTTGAATATAGTTTTGCAGTATCTAACTTATGGGTATTTAGAGGATTTCTCAGTCTATGGGTGAGGGACGAGGATAAAGTTGATATATGGGTGATGAAAGAATACAAAGTGAAGTCATCTTGGACTAAAACTCTTGTTCTTGATTTGCATACCATTTCTTACATTTCCCTTGTATGTTGTACAAAAAGTGGTGATATTGTTGGAACAGATGGATGTACTGGATTGGTGAGATATGATGATGATGAAGGGGAGTTCCTAGAGCATAACTATTATTGTAAAGATTCAGATAATGTATTCGGATTGGTTGTGTATACAGAGTCTCTGCTTTCGATGCCCAGTGACACTGGGCCAGCTTAAAAAGATGGCACAAACAAGAAGAACGAGGTAGTTATATTTTCTCTTTCACCGTTTTTTGGATATTTATAACGATAGTGTATTATGAACTATTAGGTAGCTGCATTTGTGACATGAGCCAGTATGTCACATGGGTTGATCCAATATGTCATGAAATGTTTATTGCTTCTTAACTATCTGTAATTTGTTTATTGGAAATATTGGCAGCTTTGTTTCTGTGATTTACTCATATTTATGCATGTGTGGCTGGATTTTGTTCTAATGTATGTTGTGTTCACTACTTAAAGTTATTTTACATGGTAAATGGTAAATTAGTCATGGTAAATGGTAAATTAGTCATGGTAAAGGAAAGCAAAAATTAGCTATTCATTTTCCATTCTAATCACTCAAATAAAGAAACTTTAAATTGCATTGAAGCCTTTTTTTTTCTTTTCTTATTGTGTCATTGACAAAGGTAACAAATATTGCATTAGCATACCTTTTTTGTTCTTTACATGTTAAGTATGAAAAAGACACGGGAAACTATGTCATATTTTACAGATGAAAATGCTTCAAAAAAAAACAACACATAGTTATAACTATTTGATTGACTAAGTTGTACAATGATATAAAAGTATTGTGTGTGCAGGGGATGTGAAATTTTAACAAGCAACTGATGAGGCTGTTGCTTATGGTGCAGCAGTCCAGGCTGCAGTGTTGTGTAAAGGTAATAAGTTTTCTCCGAACTTGGTGATATTAGATGTTACACCACTTTCACTTATCATTAGAAGGAGATCTCATGGGTGTTGTGGTTCCTAAGAATGCTACCATTCCTACAAAGAAGAAAAAAGTGTACAAAAAAAAGTGCGGACGACCAATCCTCTGTCGAGATTATGGTTTGTGTGGGTGAGAGGAAAAGGGCTAGTGATAACAATTTGTTGGGTTTGTTTTATCTTTATTGGAACCTTTCTAATCCTCGAGGCCATTCTTTGAATGTATATTTTGACATAGATGCTGATGGTATCTTAATTGTATATGCTGAGCAGATTATGCGAATGATTCAAAAAGCAGAGAAATACAAGGCTGGAGATGAAGAGTTCCAGAAGAAAGTTAATGCAGTGAATGCTTTGGATGATTATGTTTACAAGATAAACAAGGCTTTGAAGGATATTGATAGAAGGGCCAAGCTTCGTCCTGAAGAAGAAATGAAGATCAATTGGAAAATTTCAAAGGGCAAAAAGTATACTTGATGCAAGCCAAGAGAAGGAGACAGTGGTGTTTGTGAATTGTTTGAATAAGTTGAAGAGTGTGGTAAAGCCCATTCTGCGGATCGACTAGCTAGTTAATATAGAACAAATATTGCAAAACTCTTATTGTCAATGTCTGTAGATTATCTCATTCACACTAAAAATGATGAATGATGAATACCATTAAAAGTTCAATGAAAATCGAGTTTGACAAAATTTAGGGAAAAATGATGAGTAGTCTCCGTTACATTAGAGACAGATTACATAAAAATTTAAAGATTAACCATTAACCGATCAACAAAAACTTATCACATAGCACTGTCAGTACGATGAGTTTAGCTTCAAATACAACTCTAAGGGTGTGTTTGGATTGAGGGTTTAGGAGAGGAGGGGAGGGCTCACATTTATTTTTTAAATGATGAACAATTTAAAATGTTTTTTAAAAATAAATTAAGTGTTTTTGAAGTAATATATGATCATTTATCATGTTGTTAATTCAATTTTGTAAAAATCATTTTATAATGTCCGTAATTTAAAAAAAAAGTAAGTCCTCTCATCCCTTCCCCTCCTACACCCTCCATCCAAACACACCCTAAAACTAGCATCAAAGGGTCGTCGAAGGTTGAATTTTCTTGCCATAAAATGTAACTCTATCTTTAATTTTAGTTGTGAAACAAGCATTTTTATCTTTTAGTTGTGAAACCAAAAAATAAATTAAGGGACCAAAAGAGTAATTAAGCCATTTTCTTGCCATAAAGTGGTTTTCTTATGTCATTTTTAACGTACCTTTAACTTAAAGGACGTAATACGTAGTGGGACTTCACTACGCAGCAATCTGCATTGCCACTATCAGTGAAGCAGACATCAACACATATTGTTTAGTACCAGTATATGCAGAAAAGTTGAACAATTTACTTTCAGTTACACAATGACAATGAGTGTCTTCTACCATGAGGAGCCACCAAACCATTCCATGAGATGCAATTTGAACTTTGGAATTTTAGTGGTAATTTTAAATTGAAATTGACATATTTTAAACTTTTGAAGCATTGTCTTCACAACTTTCAATATAACATGACTATATTTGATTCCTTAATCAATTTCTTTTAAGGCATTGTTTAGCATTTTCCTTAATTGAAGACACGTTCGTATGCCTCATTGTTTCATTTGACACCAAAGTAACTTCAAATTTTTTAGCAAGATCCGTCGCTCCCCCAATATTTTTAGCAAGATCCGCCACTGGTAAAAACTTTTATGTTTTGAAATGATAGATTTTATTATTTTTTGGTAAATTTTTGAAATGATAGATTATTGTATGAAATTTGCATCAATGTAAATATTTTATGAGAAAAATGATATGCACAATGAATTTTGATTTGGTGGAAAAGTTTGACTTCTTTAATGTAGTTTGATGTATTTTATGAGAGAGAAAAATGGAAGAGAAATGATAAATAAGATAAGGGATAGAGTTATATTATAGAGATAGATTTTAAGTCACAATAACTTTCTCACGTCCTAAAGATAGCAAATCTGGATCCACTTGGTACATGTTTGGTTTGGGGGTGGGGCAGCCAAACACACGTCTCAAAGCATGCCCATCGTGGAAATGAAGAAGCTAGAAAACTAAGCTTCTAGCTCAACGTGATTTCTGACCGTTAATTTGAAAAAGTAAACGCCATTCCAAACATAATCTTGATCTGATTAAATTAGTTTTGCATTAACCTCTAATGATAGTTCAGTATTAATAAATTTGTTAAACGCTTAAAAAAATATAAATCCACTAGAAGCAGAAAGAATAAATTTTCTAACAAACTCACAAGTTAGTGTTAATAGCGTAAAACAGAAAAACACATAAGCTTAAAAATATGATTATATTCAAATGTTTAAAATATCTTAAAAAAAATATCTATGTTTTCAAATCCATAATATTGACTACACACAAATTATTGATTGAATCTACGATAAATCAAAACTGATATGACAATTTTGATTGAACAACAATCACAATAACACAGAAAAGAAAACTTCACATAAAGTCGACAAAAAAAAAAATAAACATCGCACAAAATCACTAAATACAACAGTTTTAAATTGAACATCCTTCAAAAAAAAAAACAGTTTTAAATTGAACTGTTTTTGGTGGAGCTTTGTTAATCCTTAAACCCAAAATACTTAAATTACTTTGTTATTAAATCTAATAAATATATTTTTTGGAATATTTATTTACTTGAAGAAAAGGGCACGAAAAAGAGAGGGAATATTTTTTGGTGGAATATTTTTTGGAATATTTATTTACACAGTCAAAACCTCCCCAGCGATGTATCCCAAATCATCGATCAGCTAGAACGCCACTGCTTGGCTCCTGATGGAGAATATTCTGAGGAAATGGGTCATGAAATTTGGTGTTTGATTTGCAGGCTAGAGAGGAAATGTGTAGGGAAAGACTTCGTTACCTAGAAGCCATGGTATGTATGTATTGATTAGTTAAGTGCTATGAAGCACGAATATGGACACCAGACACGCCCACACCGCTAATAATTTGATAAAATGACATAATTCAGTGTAATTACATGGTGTCATGACGGTGTCGGACACGACATGTGTCCGATACTGAGACACACCTAACCCGAGGAGTGTACGTGCTTCATAGGACTTAAGTGGAGTGTGAATGCCATTCTTATTTTAGTGATTTATATTTTTGATGTTGTCGATTTGGTTGCAGGCTATTTATTCTGAGGCTATTGCAATGGTAGAAGACTATAATCAAGCCATTTCTGTGTCTAGCATCGGTGGAATTAGAGATACTGGCGGTCTTTATCCGCAGTTTGGACTAAGGAACTCTCCTCAGGTTTTGACATATTATTTCTGGAAAGTTAGTTTTATTTTGAAACAAATATGACACCTGTGTGAGAATGTTGTTGGTTTTGGTACTTAATTTGAGTCATGAACATGAAAATGCATTATTATATCTTAAAGGCATACCTTACATCATAGGTTACATGTAGGGAAGTGAGACTTGAGCTGCATAATAATGAATATAGTGGGTGGATTTTAATTTAGATGTTACGGAATTGCGAAGCAGAAAGATTAATGTAATGGGCGTTTCCTGAAATTAAATTGGCCCGAATCAAGAGACTTCCATTTATAATGAGAAACATGTCGCTATAGAGTATATACTCCAATTTTCTTAGCAGAAGTTGAGGAATTCCATTTCCCGAAAAAATTGTACCTATTGATCCTGTTCAGTTTACTATAGGTGGATAGAACTTCCAGAGATTATTACCTACCTGAGTGCTCTATTGGGTCTTAAAAGTTAGGTGTTGGTGTAAACATATTACCTCTACCCCGTTTCGTCTTGACAATTGAGCACTGATTTGATTTGTTTCAAATATGTTGGAGTCTAATATGTTGACCTGGTCGTATCATAGTCACATAATTCGCGGTTCGTTCCGGTACGCGGTACGGGTACGGGTTCGCGGTACGCGACAGGAGAAGAATTCGGTACGTATAGGGGTATACAGCTTCGGTACGCTCCGGTTCGTAGTAGTAATAATACCTAAATAAATATAGTGAGCTATAAAAAAAAGTATTTTTTTTTACCTAATTTCTTCTATCAAGTTTCTCACTCTCCACTCTTTGTTCATGTTCTTCTCACTCAGTCCTCAACTCATGGTGATTCATTTTATATTTACTTTGTAGTCTAAACCTTTTTTTCAACCAATCAGCGGTAACCATGCTTTGGTACGCTTGGTTCGCTGGTTTTTGCGTACCAATACGCCGAAGTACCCGAATTCGGTACTCACGTACCAATTCGCAATTGTCCCTTGATTACACGAATTATGTGACTATGGGTCGTATTCCCTACACTGGAAGGAGTTGGTCTATCCTTGTGCTTACAGAAACTATTCATTGTTATCAGCAGAGGGTTTAACTAAAATAAGGAAAATTTCATGCAGGTCTACATCACTCAGTATTGAAAAAGATCCGTTTCTTAGGTAGTTTCCTTAGAGAGAGGACTGTGAATGTATTTCATATAGAATTACATATATCATATTTCTGTATATTTGGTTAGAATATGTCCTGTTATCTCTTTTTTATCTTGATTCTTAATATTTCATGCTTTTCATATTTATGCATTATGTGATTAAATGCATTTTTGGGTAACGATTGACATTGATTTAAATGAAATGTCTATATCTTGTCAGGTTTATCAGACATTAGAACATCAAATGATTGTTGCTGAAGCGGCTCAACGATTGAGACTTCCTCTTATTTCAAAAGATGGAGAAGTTCACGATGATGAAATTGAAAAGCTAAGTGTAGCGTCTCGAAGCTCCCTTGACAGTGCTAGCACCAGTGGCGTGGTCAACTCAAGCATAAACTCTTCTAATTATACCACTCCAAGCAGTTCTGTTAGTGGGGTTAATTATTCTCTGGCTTCTATGGATCCAGTGGAACCTGGAGTTGGTGGTGTTCCCAATCGTTTTCTTGGAATTACACCGGCTTATTTATGGCAAACTCAGCGTCAGCAAACACCGTTATCTGTGGTATAATTATAATATGCAAATCAGTATATATGGAAGTCAGCTTGTTAGCATATTTTTTCTATGATAGTTTTTTATTTTATTTTCATGTGATTAGCTTGGTTATGTTTTTCATTATTGACCCAACAATATTGCTAGGATATGACAGAATATCGTATGTCTCTCGCACGTGAGGTAGATGGTCGCTTGAAATTGAAATGTGATAAGTTATTAGATGCATTTGTGTTGGATGACAACGGTAAGTGTGAATTGCATATTTCTGATATAATATGGGGACATAATGTTGAATTGGCGATTTCCTTTGATTTATAATTTGGTTCTATTCTACTTGCTGAAACCGTGTTTCTTGATTCAGATTCATCATCATCTGGAAATCAAAGTTCAACTTCACGGCTTCCAGAAAGGTTTGAGCTTATTCAAGTAGCCTAATTCTTTTAATATTTTGAAAATTTAATTTTTTTTTTTTTGGGGGGATAGAAGGTTCAGGAAATTCTCATTCAATTGTAATTTGTAACTTAAAGGGTCCACTTTCTATTTTTTAATTGGATTGAAGACTAAAGTATGCAGCCTAGGGCTTCTACATAACAAATATATATTTAAGGGCTAACAGGCTACTACCTGGTTTCGATCTTTTGACTTGAAGAGTTGAGACATGTTATTCTCTGTATAGATATCCAACTCTAATTTAATGACTGACTAAATGATGTCTATATGTTTTGATGATGTCATACTTTTAGTCATACAATTTCAGATTAGTGTGTACTGTGTATTGATGAAAATGACCAATTCAACTGATGTGACTAATATATTCAAGACTTCCTTTAATTTTCGTGTTTAAGTCATACGGATCAATATTTATTAAATATTTTGTTTCTTCATGTCCACAAGACGGGTATTTTTAAAATATATGCCATTGCTTATGTCTTTTGCTTCTTTAATAAAGTAGCAGAGCACTAATGTGTAAAAAGCATGCTTTGGTAATTGTATGTCACACTAGAAATATATCTGCATACTAAAGTTTCTTCTCTTATATTTATTAATTTACCAGGGTCAAGTTGTTAATTGAGGAGATCGAAAGAGAAGAAGCAGCGCTGAGGGATGACCTTTATTCTGCTGATAGAAAATTCGCTGAATATTATAATGTAAGTGCATATGAATTTGGTACAAGAACCATCTCTCTTGCTACCACAAACATTTCTTAAAATTGAAACACCGAATCTATATGTGTGTGCATGTGAGAGAGAGAGAGAGAGAGAGAGATTGCATGTGTGATTTGTTATGAATATACATCATATTTCTTTTTTGGTCTCTATATTATATGGTGCATAATGTACATAGTTAATGTCAATACTCTTAATCAGGTATTGGAGCAAATACTTGGGGTACTCATTAAACTTGTGAAAGATTTGAAGTTGGATCACCAACATAAATATGTGAGAATTTACTATTCACTAAACTTCACTATTTTGATAGCTAAGGACACATCTTGACTTGACTTCCCCATGTATTTGTAGGATGAGTTGCAGAAAACATGGCTATGTAAAAGATGTGATACCATGAATTTGAAATTGAGGTTTGTTATCGGTTACCTTAAATTTTTCATCGTTCTTCTACATTAAAATATCGTTATCTTTTCAAACTTCAAAATAGTGAGGGCTCATAACACAACGCAGGAGGCATTCTTTTGGTAGGTAGATAATTTTGCTTATATTTTTTCACAGGGTGTTTAAAATTCCTAAATGGGCGCGTTTACTTAAATGATTAATATAACAGAAAGGAAAAGTGATTTTGGTTCTAAAATTTATGCTGTATGTTAGTTTGGATTTTATACATGCACATTGGTAGTTAATAGATTTTGTGAAGATTTCATGTATAATGGAAGACCAGCTTGAGACACTAAATACCTAATTATGCTCTTAAACCACTTGGTTAAAGCTTTAATAAAATAGCCTCGAGAGTTCCTTAGACACATACCAACACCAAAGCAGCCTTGGTCACTTAACAGTGCTGCATTGATATTGCATTTGATGTATTCTTCATCTGGTGGCTGCCAACACTGTACATGATAAATCTGTTGTTCTGTTTGCTGTTCTTCCTTTGATCGTGTTGACTGCAATTGCAGCAGCCGTCACACGCGAGCTGTATAGCAGTCCGCTCTTCCTTCATTGAAACTAACAAAAAAATTGGATTGAGCTGTGTGGTAAATAGCATGGGTTGAATATGAAACTTAAATGCATAATTCTTGAAATTAATTCTTCCTAAATTAAGATGACATGTTTACTAATTTAACTAAGTTCTTTTTTGTGAGTGCCACATGAAACTTGTTTATGTATGATAGGAACCAAAGGATCCTATAATTGAACGCCACAATAACACAGCAAAGAATGAAGATGAAACAGATGGTAATTAAGGAAAATAGGGTGCTTTATTAATACGAATGAAAATAGTAAAATAGTAGAAGAGAGAATTTCTCTAACTACTCCCAAAGCAAAGCTCCGACCTAACTCAGAGGAATCCTACTTTGGCCCTAAACAGAGAACTTATTCCATCCTATTCTAAAACTCCTAAGAATTCCATCTTATAAATGTGAATTGTTTGGCGCAAAAGATTATGAATATTCTAGTGAGTGTTAATATTTTATTTTGTATCGTGGAGTTTGTGCCAACTGCCAAAGGTTGGCCGTTGAAGTCATATCCAATACCCGAGATATAATCTAATTTTTCTATTCCTTCAATGATTTCCCTTTTCCAATTCCCGTATACCATCTTCAACACAAAACACAAATTCACTTAAGTGCTTTGTATTGAATCAGTGATTATGTTTCATGCTTTCGGATGAGAAATGAGAGGAATAGAGTATTTTATGGTTTTATTGAGTGAAAATGTTTTACGATGAAAAGGAGGGAAAACAGGGAGAGGGTAATGGTTGAAAATTTACACGAGAAAAATTTCCTGCTCCTACACTACTCTGTAAAAAAACAAATGTTTCCCCAAAGGTGCATTTTGCTTCAATGATAAGTTTTCAGGTCAATTTTTAATAGTAGACAAGTTTAGGAAACTACACCGTTATTCTATTCCTCTCATTTTTATTTACAAGTTCATAATATTGAAAGAATTGAAGAGAAAATCAATGCTATATTTGAAGGACATATAAAAAACCCTTTTCAAAAAGATAAATCTATGAACAAGATTCTTGAGGTTTTGAAGGATTGGAAAATACTTCAAAGAAATTCAAATTTTTTATTCATACAACACAGCAAAATTATGCCCATTACTATTATCGAAAGAGTTGAGATAAAAAGAAAAGAACACTTGAGATTATAGTGGTTCAGCTATACACCGTCCTTGCAAACAACCAACATCCACTCCTGTTGCAATGAGCAATGAAGTTTCTTCCATTATTGCACATAAAATATTTGTTACCATGATTACAAAAATTCCTTCACCTAGAACTTCAAAACCTTCAATATCTTGCCAATTAGAGATAATTCTTGTACCCACAAGAATTCCTTTCAAATATCAACCTTGTTGGTCTTGCACAAACATTGATTCTTGACCAACCAACACCTTGATTCTCCATAATCCTAGTAAAGCTTCAACCAAGCATGAAAACTAGTGAAGCAGAAAAACCAGTAAATCCCTTAGAGGTGAAAGACAAAATCTTTCCATGAAGTACATAATTAGAACTCGTAGTTTACAACTTAAAAAAACCCAAATAACTTACAAAGAAATTCACCCAATCAATGTTTCTTATCTCATGAAGAAATTTAAGAGTTTTCTAAGATTGGAGAAGAAAATTTTGAGAGAATAACTTACATGTAATTTGAATGGACAAAACATATGTGTATTTCCTTATTTATTTATTTATTTTTGTATGGTTTTAACTAAAAATACACTTTTGGTGGATATAACAAACTTTGAAAAAATTGTGAATTTGAGAAAATGTTGTTTAGTTAGAAACAATATGAAAAACACATATGGAAGCAAATATTACTCTAATATAATGAGATGACGATGGACGATTTACGCGAGAAGATGTTGAGTATTTATTGGACGATGATCTAAAACTATTTCACATCCATTAAACTCTCTAATAATAATTAATAATAATAGTAATAATTAGACATGACAACAAAACCCGCCCCCGCCAGACCCGGCCGCCCCGCCCCAAATTTAACGGGGAAAAGCCGATTTAATTGGGTGCGGGTGTGAGGGAAATTTGAATTTTTAGTATTGAGCCAGGGGCAGCGGATGCTTACACCCACCCCCGCCCTGCACCCGCCTTTTAAAATTTACTTTATTAAATTTTATAATTTTATTTCCATAAACACCAACCTATTTTAATATATTATTACTCTTTATAAACATATTTATTATAATTATTTTGCTCTTTTGAAAAAAGTTTATTAGATATTTAATTATTAATATAATTATTGTTTTTTGTTGCTATGAAAAAATGGAAAAATATGCATTTTTTTAAATATTTTTATAAAAAATAGAGTTTTCGCGGGTGGGGGGGGGGGGGGGGGGGGGGGCGGGGGCGGGGCCGAGAGACCCGTCCCCATTGGAGGCGGGGTTGGGTTTCAATTTTTACCTTTGATATGGTTGGTGATGGGGGCGGGTGCATGAAAGCGGGGACGGGGATGCTTAAACCCGCCCTGATCCGCCCAGTTGCCATGTATAGTAATAATAAACATCCATTAAACTCTTCTAATAATAATAATAATAATAATAACAATAATAATAATAATAATAATAATAATAATAATAATAATAATAATAATAATAATAATAATAATAATAATAATAATAATAATAATAATAATCTATACCTATTAATAAAGGCAATACTCTGTACCAAAAAAAAAAATAAAGGCAATACTTTTTTTGGTGTAGCCTATTTTCTTTCCTATTTTACCCCTAATTAATTGCAAATATTCCAAAAAAAATATAAACAGTTAAAAGTGAAGTTGGTTACGTTACCATGTTTGAAAATCAAAATGTAACTTCTTTCCCTTACAATCTCCTTTCCATTACAACATTCTGCCACAATTTTCCCTTCTACCATTTTTTTCGGTAGCACCATTCCTTTCCATTGATATTCTTACCTTCCCATTAAATTTAAGGAAAAAGATTGGTGAACACCCTTCTCCATACCACTCTTCCATACACTCTTTATGTGGCATGGGTATTTTTGAAATTTCACACAACTTTCTCTTTCTCACCCTCTTCTCTCTCTTAGATCTCCCTTTCTTCTCCCTCTCACTCTGCCTCTCACTCACCTACCACCACCACTGGCCGCCGCCGCATCCTTGCCCTTCGCCCCACCCCTCTCTTTGATGGCCAGCCGTTGGTCCTCCTCTCTCTTTCTCTAGAACGTAGGAAAAACTAACTCAGGTTCAGTCTTTCTCCTCCCTTTTACATCTTTTGTTCATGTGCTTTTCAATTTTTCTTTCTCCTTCCAATTATGCATCTTTTCTTGATTGGGTGTTCGTATTTTTGTTTAAAATAACTTTGTTCATGCTGAATTTGAGGAAATTGTTGAAAAATAATGTTGATTTAAGGTGTTCTAGTTTTTCATCAAATTAATGGGTTTGTGTTGGTCATCAAATAATGTTGATTTATTCTAAGGTTAGTATCATGAAAGTAAGAAACATGCTGGAATTGTTGGAAATAATGTTGATTTTAATCTTGATTTTGAACAATTTTATCTATTACTTTAATTTACTACTTTTATGATTGAATTTTTTTGTGGTTTTGTTTATGATATATTTGGAACTTTTTATAGTTTGGTAAAATGTGGACAAATAATTCTAACAAAATGAAAAGGAATATGATGATTTGTCTAAACATTGTTCCCAAACATGTTGGTGACACAACTTATACTAAGACTTTTGTCAGAGGATTGGCTTGGGAAACTAGTAGAGACACATTAAAGCACTATGTTAATATGTTTGGTTATATCTTAGAGGTTATTGTCATCACCGACAGAATGTGGGGTTGACATGTGTGATATTTGTTAGGGTTTAACATGTGTAAGTTTATTCATGTATTCTTAGTGAAGCATGCTCGACGAGGTTGAAGAGAACCGACAACTAGTAATATGACAACAGTGGGTCTGAAACATGTGTAGTTTCCTTGTGAAGCAACGACGAGGGGTGCTTGTGTTGTAGTGTGAGGTAAATTACTTATGGCTGGGAATGTTTCAAGGCTTTGATGATAATTATTCTGTTGCAACTTGTCAGCTTGGTAATCTCATGTTTTGCTTGTTTTTAGTTTGGGCGGAGTCTGTGTTTTAAGGTGTCTACTTTTTTTTGTGATAACAGTTTTTTTTCTTTGAGTTATAGATCTTGTGATGATTTATTTGGTTGTAGTCCTAGCATTGTTTGTGAGGTTATGTTTAGGCATCGGTTGTTCCTGCTTTGGTGTGTGAATGTTCATTGTGTTGCTCTATTTGTGCAGACGTATTGTACATTGTGACGACTTGTGCCAGGATACTTGTAATATTCATTCGTAGTTGTTGTTGTTGATCATGATGGTGGCTTTTGTTTTTGAATTGAAGGTATTAATATTCAATTTCAATGTTTAGAATTTGTGATTAAATTTGCATTAATGAATGATTTTATAGCCATGTTTTTTCTCTGAACTTTGCTATGACAAACTATCTATTTTTACCTTTCAATTTATTAGTCAATGAAGTTAGTCTTTGGTTATTATTACCATTTTCTCTTCATTACTTGTGAGTTTGTGTTGAATGTGGCTTCACTAATTTAAAGCTTTTGATGACAGAGAGTTTGGTATAGTCCTCTTGCTCGTGGTTTTTTTGGTGGCAAAGGAGTTCTAGAAAATGTGTCGGAGTTAGCCGTGGCATAACACTGTAGATAATATGTAATAGCATCAATTCTTGGATTTATTTGAAGTACTAGGTGTAAATCAATTGTTGTAATAGGCGTGAAGCAACAACAATGTTTATATTTTGTTGATAATTTTATTTTGGCATAGGGTGAATATGATGAATGCTGGATAGATGTTCACATTGTAACAACTAAAATTACCATGTTAAAACGGGAAGAGGTGAACTATTTTCCATATTTGACAGGTTTTTGTGATAACTAACCAAAATTAAGTTTGATATAACCATGTTTTATCAAATATGTCACCACTATTTATTTACATTCCCATTTTTACTTCTTGTCTATTTCTCCACGTGATTTTTGTGGAAGGAGTACATTCTGGCACATTAGTGAATCTCTAATGATGAGCATGACTGAGAGGTGAAATGATATCCATCTGTTACAATCAATGATAATTTTGACACTCAAAAATTGCAGTTACTCCTTTGATAAAAAGTGGTTAAACAGATTTAAAATTTGGTTAGTTTTCCAACTCTATAAAATTTTTGAAAAATCCTTACATTTGACCACTGCATTAAAAGCCTTTCAAACGATAAATAACTTCTTTTACAATCTGCAAGTTTATCACGCCTAAAGACGGACAAGATCTAATTTCTGAAAAAATAATGGTCACGCACCTTAAAATATGTGGTCACACAAAACATATATTTGGCTAGTTTATATTTCCCATGTATAAATAATCTTGTTTTATGCGAATCAAACACATAATCTAATTTGATCACTACACTAAAAGCAATTCCAACAATAAATAACTTATTTTACAATCGGCGAGTTTATCACACCTAAAGACAGACAAGTTCTAATTTATGAAAAAATAGTGGTCATGTATTTGTAAAAATATGGTCATACAGGCCATATATTTGGCTAGTTTATATTTCCCAGATGTAAATAATTTCGTTTTAGGCGAATCAAACGCATAATCTCATTTGATCACTGCACTAAAAGCATTTCCAACCATAAATAACCTGTTTTACAATCGGCGAGTTTATCACGCCTAAAGACGGACAAGTTCCAATTTATGAAAAAATAGTGGTTACGTATTTGTAAAAATGTGGTCATACAGACCATATATTTGGCTAGTTTATATTTCTCAGATGTAAATAACTTTGTTTTAGGCGAATCGAACGCATGATCTCATTTGATCACTGCACTAACAGCCTTTCCAACCATAAATAACCTGATTTACAATCGGCGAGTTTATCACGCCTAAAGACATACAAATTCTAATTTATGAAAAATAGTGGTCACGTATTTGTAAAAAAGTGGTCATACATATCATATATTTGGCTAGTTTATATTTCCCAGATGTAAATAATTTCGTTCAAAAGAGATAACTCATGGGACAATTATTGATGTCTTAATTTTTTTTAGGCTAAAGTGCATTTTTCCCCCCCTAACTTTCAAAACGTTGCGATTTTGGCCCCCTATGTATGAAAACCACAATTTTGCCCCCCTATGTTTTAGCCCCTTTGCAATAGTGGTCCTTTTTATCAATTTTGACTATGTCAACCCCTGCGTGGCATGCCACGTAGGTAATTAATGAATTAAAAATAATAAAAAATGCCACTTTGTATTTAATGAATTAAAAAAATAAAAAGGAAAGAAAAAAAAGAA
This sequence comes from Medicago sativa, assembly GCF_051527215.1. Taxonomy (NCBI): domain Eukaryota; kingdom Viridiplantae; phylum Streptophyta; class Magnoliopsida; order Fabales; family Fabaceae; genus Medicago; species Medicago sativa. The sequence continues at coordinate 54,862,483 of NC_140749.1, forward strand.
AGAACACGTGATTTCTTCCTCTCCTTCATGTTCTATCTTCCTCCCTCACACTTCTCTGGAAATCACTCTCTCTCCACCACACAAACTTTTTTTTTTTTGCTAAGCAAGGAGTAATGGCAGACATCGGGAGGAAACACCGACATACCAACTAGGTTGGCATCTAGGAAACCTCCGTCCTATGCCGCCAAACTCTAAAAATTTTATTAAAAAAAGGAAAAAAATATACAAGAAGAGGGGGGACTAGGCCAAAACCCTCAGAAGAAAAACAAACAAAAAAAGCTGGAAAAAAACTACTACAGACAAAGAAAAGCTATAGTTAAACAAACCAATTCTATTACGAAGAAATCCATATGCCACTAACGATCAGCCGGAAGAGTTTCTAACAAAATAGAACTTTGAATCCCATGACTCATACTCAACAATTTGTCTGCACAGCTGATACGGACATTCCAATATAACAGAATCATTTGGAAGATGGAAGAGCACCCTTTGCGCGGGTTTGATAGGACGTGCCAAGGACTTGCTTCTTACGAGTTTGCTTCTGCGCCTTGGTAAGAACTTGGGTGAATCCTTCATCAGCCATTCGTTGATCATATTCACGTATTCTGGCCCATAAATCAAGACCAACTTGAATGTTCTTGCTAACATGTTGCTGTACGGGTGGGACCGGAACCAATAAATTTACCTCTGCCTCATCTGTGATATGGTCCTTCTGAATCCGAGGATTGGTGTGTGTCATGCCCGCTTCTCTCTCAAAAGTGGAACTAGAAACTCCGTCCCTAACTGTGTTAGTATCATCAACATCAATAACCGGAATATTCTCCTCTAAATTTCCAAAGTCTGAACCCTCTCCATCCATGTCTATGGCCTTGCTATTTCTTGTACCTTGCTCTGGCAGATTTGTATCCGTAACCTCATCATTTATTAACGCCTGCTCCGCATTAGAAATCAAAGGAATCTTCGATACTACCGGGGAAATATCTGCAGACCCCGAGAGGATCCTTTCACCTTCAACACGAAGCTCATCATCATTTAATGCCAATGTCAACACGGGTTCAGTCAATTGAGGCAATGTTCTTTGAGGAACATGATCCACAACATGTTGCAAAGGAAGACTAAAAGTATTGTCTGCAAAATCCTTAACCGGTTCTGTCTCTTCAGTATTTGTCACCGCCAAAGCCGCAAAAGCATTAGAAGAACCAACTCCTGAAGGATTTGTTTGCATAGGGACCCAAGCTTCCTTTGGCACCGGAGCCTTTGTCTTCCCTTTATCAGTCTTTGCAACAGGCTCTTTCGCATCCTTCTTTGGGGCAACAGTCTCTTTCGCATCCTTTTTTGGGTATAACCACCGGCAGTTGGTCACATGATGACGAGGGTTGTGGCAATGCGTACAAAAATCCGGCATCCATTCGTAAACAACTTCGACGGGAAAAGAGAAACCCTCCCGCTCAACCAGTATTTCATAGAATAACTTCTTTGAGCAATCCATGTCAACCAAAATTCGAGCATAGTGGCCGTATAGTCTCTTTGATGTTGCATTATCAATCGTCAACGGAGTGCCAATCGCACTTGCAATCTCCCGTAGTGTTCTGTCCATCCAATATTCTTGAGGGAGTTCAATCAAACGGATCCAAACTTGGGCGTGCGTATTTTTCTGTTTATGCATATTGAAGTCTTTCCTCCACTCAAACAATTGCAAAATACCCGGTTTCAAAATAGTTGTACCCTTCGCCCACACGGAGCGCATGTCAGCTTCGGAAGCAAAAAAGAACTCATAATAGCCCCTCCCCAAAGAGAGCAGAGACCATGGTGCAGCCGAGTTCCAATGCTTCTGTAATCGCTGATGAATCTCAGAGGAGGTATAAGGCTTGTCTCCCTTGTTTAGAATCAGCCTCCCACGGAGATTTCGCTTACAGTAATCTACCCCTTTTTCATAGATGGGTTATGAGATGCGGATGCTAAGTTGTTCACCTTTGATTAAGGGTTGTGGCAGCGGATCTTCGTCCGGTAGAGATGAAGCAGAAGAGGTCAGCACCTGAGCAAAGGAAGGTGCAGAAGCTTGTCGCACAGGAGGTGCAGTCACTTGTGGCGATATCAGGCGTGGAGAAGGTGCTGGTGCGGCCAAGGGAGCCAACCCGGCCTGCCAGTCAAACGGCATGGCCGTGTCTAGGTTAAGAACTGATCAGAAACACAATCGGTTGGGAAAAATGGTTTGCAGGGCAATCGGTGGATAACTACCAAGTGTTTGATCCAAGATTCACAAGAAATGATTCACGTAAAGAATTCAAAGTAAGTGGATTGTTGTTGGAACAAGAATTTCACGTGGGCAGAATTGAATTCAATGGTAAATAGCACACGTAATTCTACCAGAATAGCAAGGAAAGGCAATCAAAAGTCAGGAGACCAATGAAGAACGACGCTAGTAAGAACCCTAGCGGAGCTCCATCGAGTTCCATTCATGTAATCGAGCTCCACCACACAAACTCAAATCATCACATTTTTCACCTTCAATTCTTCAGATTTCTCTTCTTTTTCGCGTTTTCTTGCTTGACATCGAAAAGATTTTGAGGTGAATTTCAGATCCAGTGCAGTTAGTTTATTTTCAATTTTGATGAAGAGAATGGATCTGAGATTTGATTGTTTGGTTTTTTGTGTTTGAAATTAGAAGAGGACGTGAGAATAGATCTGTGAATGAAAATAAACCAAAAACAGTAAACAGAAAAGAGACGACGGCGACGGCTACGCCGAAACCGACGGCGACGGCTACGCCGAAACTGACTGCGACGGCAAACCCGATGGCAAACCATATTCAGTTCGGTATCCTTCCTGAACCATGAACAATCCTATATGACTGAACTTTTCTTTTGCTCACTTGCAACACAAGCGCTTAGTAATGTTCAGTGCTTTGTCTATGAAGAATTTGAGGAATTTTCTCAATGAACAAGTAAGCATGTTTCCGAGTTTCAGTTTTTTCAATTTCACTTAACCGCAATTGAAATTAGAGATATTTTTGAGTTTCAATTTCTTCAAACCCTCTTGTAGAATTTCCGGCGGCAGCCATTGTACAAGATGAATGTTGGTTTGGAAGCAAATGATTATGGAGGATTCGTGTGTTGTAACCTATGATTTGATGAATGTCAGTTTTTATTTATTTTTGTTGTTGTATTTTTTGGATTGTGGTTGAGAAGATGATGAGAAGATGTTAAGAAGATGATTTCCAAGTTTGTGTTTGGTGGTTTTGGGTGAATAATGAATATTGATGGTGAAAAGATGAATATGGGTGGATGATGAATATGATGGTGTTTATGAATGAATCACGTGACTTTTATTTTTTTTCTTTCCTTTTTGATTTGATTTACCTACGTGGCATGCCACGTAGGAGTTGACTCAGTCAAAATTGCCAAAAGGACCACTATTGCAAAGGGGCTAAAACATAGGGGGGCAAATTTGTGGTTTTCATACATGGGGGGCCAAAATCGCAACGTTTTGAAAGTTGGGGGGAAAAGTGCACTTTAGCCTTTTTTTTAAAAGCAATTAACTCCTTCAAAATAAGCTATAATCAGTTGATTGAAAATAACTTAAATGCTAATGACTTAAATTGATCCATATTTGTTCAGATGCTGCAAAATATAAAGACATCAAGTGTAATGAACTTAAAATTGCAGTGGAAAGTTTCAATAATATTGATGTGAAAGAAGATCTCTAATGGAACAATTACACGGAATGAAGATAACAGAAAGGTACAGAAAGAAAAGAAGTTACAGAGAGGAGCAGAGAATAACAGAGAGAATGAATGAGATTATCACAATCTCCTTTTTCCCTTGGCCTTCTCTTATTTATTACGAGTCCACATGTCTATTTCCTATATCAAGTGGGTCTTCCCATGAACAAGAGAACATCAATAATGCGTGACTCAATCTGGAACCAATGTTCACCATCTCTCCACTGTGAGCATGTCAAATGAGTTTCTCTTTTGTGAGTCCAGAAAGGTATTGTTAATGCTATTGCTTCATGGTACTTCTCTGTGCAATTACACATTGTTGAAATAAACATGTCAATGTCATCAACCTTGAAAGCAAACATGCATTCTTCAAATGACATCTTAGCATGGATTTGTAGCAAATAGCCATGTATCCAAATAAGATAACCAAAGGGACGAGCAATTAGAGTGGAAGAGCAACTATAATCACCAACTTCAAAAAGCTTAGTCAAGCCAAAAGCAACAACATAAAGTACAAAGAAAAGCCCCATGTGAAATGTTGACTCAAACGAAATGTAGAAAACACAAAACTCAATGAGATGTTGCAGTTGATCTCATACTGGTAGGATGTTTCAGTAGAATAAAAAACAGAAAATGATTTGAAAATTATGTTTCCTGCTAAAACTGGACCTGTTAATAATGTTCTAAGCATTTTACTAAACCCCAACTACTGTGGAAGTAACAAAGATGTAACACTGTGTAGCAAACAAGGAACAAAAAATTTCTCTACACACCTTGAATAAGTAACAAAACTGCAAAAACTATTCGGTTAAGACACTTTGATCCAAGAGGTGAGCCCCTCGCAATCCAATAAACGCACACTATTTTTGGAATCAAAATTGTAAAAATTGAAGATCTTAAAACCAACATGTTTGACTTCAATAATAATGGCCATACCGAAAGAGTAGGAAAGCTAGCTAGTGGTGACAGCTTTGTGAGACACTAATCTTCCAGTAAGGCTGAAGCCTAACCAAGACCAAATTCCCAACGATAGAGTGAAGCTTACGTTAATGGATATTGGCCTTCTGAACCATTCTGTGTTGAGCAGCCTATATGTTATATTATGTAATGGCTGCAGGACGTTTTGAGACTCCCTTAAAGCAATAATACCACCGCTGTTTTCATTGGAATTGTATAGCTCTTGAAAGTTTTGTTGTATCTTGCCGTAGCTGGATGAAAGTCTTCTCATTGATGAGAACCTCACAGCAGGTGACTTAAAGGACTTTCCTGGATCAAAAACAAATATAGAGACCTTCATTTTTGGTGAATTCATCGTTTTCCGTGGATTGGAAAAAACTATTTCTAGTCGAGTGCAAAAGACGAATGCAAATATGTTGAGAATATACTCCACACCACCATTTGGCATTGAAAACTTTTGACAATTAAACCATGAGTTGACAATCACAGCAAGCACGTCTTCTTCATTTAGGGTTAACTTGAACATATTCATAGCCTCAAGAAAAAAATTGCCATGACAATCACAACGCTCGCTTATTGTCACTAGTTGAAACAAAGTGTAAAACGTGTGATCAGGGATTGGCAATGACACAAACTTGTTATACAAGAACTTCCTTATATCAAACTCTTTACTACCAATAAGTGGGAAAACAACCTGAGCAATTATTTGGGCCTTCTTAGCATAAAGTGTACCACCTTTGCCACTATCATGGATCTAATAAACAAGCATTGAGAATCCACGAGTGAAATAAAAAATAACAAGTTCACCAATACTGAAGATAGTAAAATCAAGGTCCTGGTCCTTCTTTGATTCAGCAATTCTAGCCAAAATTTTAATTAAAATTGCGTAATGAAATCCACCACAATGACCTTGAGATCCTTGGAATATAGCAAGTAAAACCTTCTGCATATGAAAAATCTTACAGAGAGGGATATCATTGGCATCAATTTGGAGCTGCACATCAGACCATGGTTTTACAAAATCCATATAGGTTTGGTGGGGAATTTCAACAAACACGTGTTGTGCATCAGAAAAATACTCAAAAAAATACTGTGAATAAGAATACTTATTAGATGCACCTATGCTATGCCACAACCAGAAAATTCCCTATCACCTATTAAATGCATTACTATCTCAACTTATTATGGAGAAATTTATTCATTGTTACTTAACATAATTTATTTAAAATATGCAATAGCTCTAGAATCAAATTTCAGACTATGACTATATTATCCACATCAAAATTCATCGAATTTTATCATAGGTTCTCTTACTCTTTCTCTACTTTTTCAAGAACTATTAAAGTCTGAGGCAAAAGAAGAAAATTGAGATGTTAGAGACAAACCTCGATTTCTCTTTATACCGCCATCGAATACCACATTTTCTGGCAGTTCGTCGAAGTGTCCGGCGAATTCTCGGAGTTGTTTCATTTTCTGCATATCCAAGAACTTCGACATGATTCCCGTGAGTTGTAACTCCATCTTTGGTGTTGGTCCATGAATCTCCATGACCGAGTCATCTGTTGCAAGTTGTTCAACAAATTCCTCATCGGTGACGAAGTGAGTTTTGGTCGCTTCAGTGGAGAGGGGAAATTCGACCGGAGTTACCGCTTCCACCAATAAATCGACCGGAGTTACCGCTTCTACCAATAAATTTTGTGCACAAGTAGAAGGGGCTTCGACCTCGCTTACGAATGGAATGATTTCATCCTGCATCAGCAGGAGAGGATTCGGTGGTGGTGGCAGACGAGAAAGAAAGAGGGAATGGTGGTGGTTAAGAGGAGTGTGGTGGTGAGATAGAGAGAAGTGAGAGAGATCGAAGGAATTTTCTATAGAAGGAGAGAGAGTGAAAAGGGAAAGAGTGAAGGAATGAGTTTTGGTGGGGCCAGGATGAGTCACTCATTTAGACTACATGGCAGTGTGTGAATGGAGGGGTGTAGGAGTGGTATGCCACCTATGGTGGTATGTGTATCACCACTCAAATTTAAAGTCATGCTTGCTCACCACATGCTTTCAGGCCTTTACAAGGCTTTGCGTTCCTTCCTAAAGTAATTTTTTTCCTTATATCATCTTTTTTTTTTTGGGAAGGATTCCCTTATATTATCTCTTCCAATGATTTTTTTTAGGAATCTAACTGTTGAATTTGGTATCTTTTTTCCAATTTAACGTAAACAAAACTATAGTAATTCCTTTTGTTATTATTCTCCCACTCTCTCTCAATTTCTATCTCAAAATAATTCAATGACGAATTTATTTCAATCATCAGTTTTTTTTGTTTTTTTTAAGGAATCATCAATTTTTTATACTTGCTACATTTATCATTGAAGTACATATACATATAATACAGTGATTTTTGGCAGTTTCTCTCTCTCTCTCTCTCTCTCTCTCTCTCTCTCTCTCTCTCTCTCTCTCTCTCTCTCTCTCTATTTGACAATTGCTAATGAGAATTGAGGATTGACCGGTTCTATTGTTTTTCTTTTCAGGAGAAAAAAAAACCCAATGAAAATGGGAGACATTCCAAATTACAATTGCAAGAGACGTTTCATCCAAAGATACAGAGGAAAGCATGACAGGGTTTCACCAAGTTTCTATATTTCTTATCCCTTTTATCATCCATTTATTTTAGAACAAAGAGAAATATACATTTCATCCATTTGACAACAATGGGTACATACTTTCATCATACACTTCTTATCTTTAATTTTGATTTCGGTATGAATGGATAATTTAGTTGGTGATTTTATTGGTCAATTTTTTGTTTCAATTATATCCTTCATTGACTTTTACTTCAAACTTCCCTTACAATGATTTATTGTATTCATTTGTTTTTCTTTAGTTTTCATATGCAATTCCCATTGTATTTTAATCCCTTTTTTAGTGTGGAAAATTGATGTAACTTCTATTATGTTTCAATCTTCTAATCTTCCTTTTTTTGTTTGAACAAGAATCTTCTAACCTTTCTTTGTTTTCATTTTTTTTCTTCATGAAAGTGGTTTCCTATTGTCATCTTCCATAACTATTAATGGGAACAAGAATGGAAACAAGAATGGGACGACCATGAAATGTTAGTAGGTTATTGTTAACTCTCTTACTTTGTGTGTTATGCTTCTACGGTTTTTAATATTCATCCATGTCTTTTTATACTAAGATCACACACTTTTTTCTTTTACCATTATCTTTTCTTCATTTCCTTTTTTTTTTTTTTAAATTTGGAGATTTTGTTCTACGTTTTTTTCTTTCTTTTACCATTATAAAACTGTTCAGATTTTGTTCATAATAGTGTGATCAATTTCAAAATCCATATTATTATTTAAAGTATCTACATTAAATATGTTGACAACATTTTGTAACCAAGGTCCACCTGTTTATGAAAATGTAGGTGATTTTGTGAATTGATATAGAATGATTTGTCGTTATCTTTCAAGAAGCCGGTGGTTGCACGTGCTTAGTAGAAACCAACAAATTGAGAGAGCGGGTTAGAGGGAATTCATAAGAATTTTACTACTGTTATTTACAGTTTTTGACTTTTGAACTTTAACCTTAACTATCTTTTTTTCAATTACTATTTGCTTTCGATCAGCGTCGGTTCAATGTGAGATGGAAGACAAGAGTAGAGGAAGAGAAGAGACAAACTAATGTTTAAGGAAAATAGGGAGCCATCGAGGTAACCCTTTCACCGTGGCCTAAATGCAAATCCTCATAGCACTCGCACGAAATGATCAAGGAAGGGGGCATAAGGTTTTTGGAGAGATAGAGAGGTTTGTTAACAAATTTTAGTTAAAATATTTTCTTATTCTGTTTCTACAATTAATTTTATTCTCTTCATTTCTTTTGTAGAAAATGAAAGTGTGATGTAAATAGAGATAGATGATGAACATGTCTTATATGTTTATTTCAAAGAAAATAATTTGGTTTTGGTTTTTTTTCTTCCTATATACTTATAAATAAAGACCCAATTTTTTGTGCTTTGTACCTCTGACTTATTTGATATTTGCTTTGTGTTACTCAAGTATACTTTACCCAACTCAAGTATACTTTACCCAAGTTCAACCCCTAAACTCATTCCAACCTCAACCATAGAGTGGAGAATAAGAACCATAAGGAGTGTGAGAAAGCTCAAAAGGTAAATATATATACATGTTCTGAAATACATTTTAATGAAGTGATTATGTAACAAACTTTATTTTAGGCTTATGAGATGCATAGTGCTAAAGAAATTATTTTTTGAATGACAAAGGGCTAAAGAGATTAATTGTGCATTTGGAATCACAGTGAAAGGTTTTAGATAATAGGTTGATATTATAATTTTCTTAAGTTTCATTTATATTTCTATTTTATTGTGTGCATCTTAGATAGTATGAAGTGTGTTAAAAGAGAGATATGTCAATTATCTTATGCTTACAACTATTTGAATTAATAAATAACAATTATAGTGTGTTCTAATCCTCTCTTATTCTCTTACTGTCTATTTAAATCTCTTTATTCACATAATAGCTACTATTCAAAAGTAACATTTTCTTTTTCAACCTATCATTTTTGTGTAGATAATGCGTTAGCGCAGTACAAAAAACGGACAGGCGGGCACAGGAGTGTCCGTCTGGACGCTAGTAATAATGATAATAATAATATTTTTTTGAAATAATAATAATAATAATATTCTCTCCTAAAAAAAATATTAATAATATCCTATCTTATGAATAAACCATTCACTTATTCGGATCTCGAGCGAGGCAGGGTGTGCAATCTGGCAGTGATCTCTAAAACATCATGGAGGAGGAGAAGGAGGAGGAGAAGGAGACGACAGCACTGCCGTGTCTGCCTGAAGAATTGGTAACTCAAATCCTTCTAAGGTTATCGGTGAAGTCTTTTATACGTTTCAAATCCGTTTGTAAGTCTTCGTTTTCTCTTATCTCAAATCCTCATTTTGCAAATTCACAGTTTCAGATTACTGCTGCAACACACACTCGTCGAATTCTGTTCGTAACAGAACTGTTTGTAACAGAAGCTCCTCAATTTCGATCTATAGCTTTAGATTCATTGTTCACCGCTGATTCTGCTCCTGTTCTACTGAACCCTAATTTTTCGCTTCCTAAATCTGAGTTTCATCTTAAAGTTAGAGGTTCATGTAGAGGGTTTATATTGGTGGAGTCTTTTCCAAACATGTACGTATGGAATCTGAAGGTGAGAAAAACACAAGAAGGGGGGTTGAATTGTGTTTTAGAAAAATTCTTCGTTTCTCCTAAAAACTGAACACACTGATCAGAAGCTAAGCGAGACAGCTTCTGAAGTGATAATCAGAATCTAAATGCAGCGGAATAAAACAGAGAGAGAGAGAGAAGAAGAACGACACAAAGCAATTATACTGGTTCCTTCCACAATCCGGAAGTAGTCCAGTCCCCCTTGCACTTCCAAGGAGATTTCACTATGAGTAATATCTGATTACAAATGCTCAAGCACACAAGCAAGAGACTTCCAATGCTCAAGCACACAAGCAAGAGACTTCCAATGCTCAAGCACACAAGCAAGAGACTTCCTTTGCTCAAGAACACAATCAAGAGACTTCCTGCTCAAGCACAACTGCAAGAGACTTCCTAACTAAACAAAATTACACAGAAAATTGTTTAAGGTTGAACACTTGATATACAATCAGAGGTGCTCACAATACAAATCAGATACAGACTCAATGGACTTAAGAATTTCTAAGATATGACTTTGAGACACAGAAATTCTAAGTGAATGCAGAACAATTTCAGCAGAGGTTTGGTACTTGTGAAAATCTTGTGAGTCTTTCGTTCAGCGTTCTTGCATTACCAATTCTCTAGGTCTTCACTCCTTTATATAGTGGTGTGAAAGAGACGTTGTGAAATTGCCAGCACACCAAAGAGTCGTTGTTGAAGCTTGATCTTTCACCAATAATCTTTTGCCTGATTTGGCTGTTGTCCTATGAAGAACAAATTTGAAATCCATTCCTTATCCAAAGGAACATCTATGCAGGCGAAACCGTATTCTGGAGCTGTTTTCTTGTCCTGTAGCGCGGACACAAAACAGAGTAGTGGAGAACGTGGTTGTACAATTCGTACAAAGTACAATGTCAACGCTTTCGTCCAAATTGCAAACACACGCCTTCAAACACCTTTGAAATGACCGTTGCAAACTCCACTAATCCTTTGTTTGTGTTTTCGAATCCAATAGACAGCTTTTGCATTGATAATTCTTCAATTCTTGATTCTTTGCAAATCCAGTTGATATTCAGCTTCTGGTGAAATGGCTTCTGATGAGGCAGCTTCTGATGATGCAGCTTCTAATGATATGACTTCTGCAGCTTCTGATGACGCAGCTTCTGATGATGTGGCTTCTGGACCTCTTGTCTTCAGAAGCACTATTCTTCAGGAGCAGCTTACTTCAGGAGCGCTATTTCTTCAGGAGCAGCTTGACTTCAGGAGCGCTTTTTCTCTTCAGTAGCAAGTTGCCTTCGGGAGCGTCCAAGCTTCAAATTTTTGTTGTTTCCATAGCTCTTTATTTGCTCATTCAGAACCAATGATGATGTAACTTTATAATTATGGTCCTGTACACTTGAACAAATATTAGCTAGTCCAATTTACAATTTTTAATACCTTGTTATCATCAAAACCCTTTAAGGTTCATTGTTAAACACATTTTGTTCCAACAGAATCCATCCACCGGAGTTCATAGACATATACCTTCGCATCCGCCGCCGCATAATCATTCAAGTTTACCTTTTTATAGCTTTGGGTATGACGAGTCAACAGATGATTACTTGGTGGTTTTAGTATACTATCATTTTATTCAAAACTCAGATGATGTGCTATCTCACATTGGGATTTTCTCTTTGAGAGCTAATGTGTGGAACGAAATTGTGGGTCCTACACATTTGCCTTTTTGTGATAACCTTTCTCACTTTTCCATGTTCCACAAAACGATTTCGATTTCGAAATTAGAACCAGTGAAAAAGGAACTAGAGTGAGTTGGTGAACGAGTGAGGAAGTTAAACGAGGAACTGGAGTGAAGTTTGTGAATCGAAATTCAACGAGTGAAGATTGTGAAGTTTGAGAGTGAGATGGAGATTTGGGGGTTTTGGGGGGAAAGTGAGAAAGCGGGGAATGAAAATTTGGGTAGAGCATGCAGGGGCAAATTTGTCTTTTCAGTTGGGAATGTGCAATTTTTGTTGGATAAAGAGCAGAATTCATCTTTATCTTTATATTGTAAATAGAGGTGGGAAAGGGGAAAAGAAAGAAACGATGGGAAAGGGGAAAAGAAGGAGCAAAACCATGGGAAAGGGGAAAAGAAGGAGCAAAACCGTCGCCGCCGTCGTAGATCAGTCTCTGCCGCAACATCAAAAAGTTCCCTCGAAAACGGTCGAAATCTCTGGCGACGTCTCCGATTGCCCCATTTACCAACAGCTTATGAAACTAGGGTTTTATTTGAAGAGAGAAAAAGTTGATGATTGTCTTGGCCAACTAGGGGATTCGATAAATGGCTTGGATGACCTCAAAAAGGCTGAAATGTGTTTCGAGAAGTTTCTGTTTTCCAATCTCAATTCTTGTGGTAGTGGTATACTTCCTAGCTATAGCTATAACCATAATGATTTAATGCTCCCAACTACATCGAGAACTACTACTCTCGATGGTCCCTTCATATTGCAGGTTTCAATTTCGATCCCAGTTAATTGATTGTATTCTTCATTTATTATTATCTGCAATTTACTGTTTCAGTTCTGTTGTTGAATTTGCGGAATCCAAATGCATTGGCAGGTCGATGAATTTATGAGTATCTATCCTCCTCCAAGGTTTGCTATACCTCCTCCACGGGTTGGTAGGATGTTGATGTTGTTAATGACCGATGGTGTTAATAAAGTCTATGGAATAGAGACCTACCACAGGCCTATTCAAGACATTCAACCTTCTGCGCCTCTTGGATTAAAGGTTTCTTCCATGTCACAAGACATCATCCTTTTCATCTGAATACATACATACATACATATATAATTTTATTATTTGCTTCTTGTAGATCAAATTCTCTAATGTAAGCGTGTCCAAAGGACTTTTCAAGCTGCTTCCTGAAAATACTGTAGTATTGGGAGGAGGAGGATTAGTTGATGTTGATGATGTCAGCACTCATACTGTCCAAGCTGGTAATAAGGATGGAGTACCTCCTGTGTCCCCGCCCTACCCATTTAGTTTTGGCACTTTCCTAGCAAGCAAAGGTTTTACTGGTAACTTACGGAATACAGAAGCTAATAAGGATGGAGTACTACCTCCTGTGTCCAGGCCCTACTGCAGCAAAACAAGTGGACTGGTTGTTTGTTTTGGTGAACTGTTGATAGATTACATGACTATTCACGAACCGTCTGGTTGCTGCTGGAGAGATCTTGGTGGTGCTATTGCAAACGTGGCAGTTGGCATCTCTAAGTTGGGGGGTTCATCTGCATTTATGAGTAAGGTGTACATCTATGTCTTGTTACTATCTACAGGGCTTCCATGTTTGATTTGTTCAAATCTTCATATATTTAAAAAATTTGAAATTGATTACACTTTTCTGAATGGCATGTGTGTGTGTGTTTCAAGGTAAACAAATAAACTCACTGTGAATGTAATGGTTAAAGTTCATGCATTTTGAGGAATATCTTTTACCCGTATTTTCTATTTTTCATTCCCATCAAATAGAAACCACTTTAAAACCTAACCAACCATAACTTCCCATTTCCACCACATTCTACCTTTTTCCCTTTTCTTATTGTTAAATTAAATTAGTTTAAAAGATTTTCCTACAGATATCATGTATTTACTTGTAGGTTGTACCTAGGAATAATACTTCTTGCAGTAGTATTCTGAATTTTAGGGATGTGAATCTATGTTGGCTGAGAAAATGATAGCTTAACTCATTATCATCTGCGTTTTAGGTTGGAGCAGATGAATCTGGGTATACGTTGGTTGATATTTTAAAGGAGAATAATGTTGATACATCTGGCATGCTGGTTGATTCTAATGCCAGCACCACATTGTATTATGTTTTACTTAGAGCTGATGGGGTGCGCAAGTGCTTGCTTTTCAGAGATCCTAGTGCTAATATGCTTCTGTATGAGTCAGAGCTTGATCGTAAACTCATCGAGAAGGTGCCTTTAATTTCCATCTCTGTTTATAAAATGTGGCCATAAAGACCGATGGTTTAAGTCTGTATAATTTTAATTTAATACTGATTGCAGGCTAAAATATTCCATTATGGTTCCATCGGTTTGATTGATGAGCAATGCAAGGCGTCTTATCTTGCTGCCTTGAGTTTTGCTAAAACCTGTGATTGCATTCTCTCGTATGATCCGAAATTGAGATTGGAACTATGGCCATCAGCCGAGGCTGCTCGAAAGGGTATAATGAGCATATGGAATCTAGCCGATGTCATAAAGGTAAATTTTATTTGTCTAGTTTTTCACTTTTATGCAATACACTTTATAAATGCCATTGCACGTCATTCTACATTCTTTCTCTGAGTCTATCTGAAGTGTTATTTTCTTATGTATTGCAGATCAGCAAAGATGAGATCACTCATTTGATTGATGCTGGTGATCCTTGTGATGATGATGATGTAATAAAAAAGCTTTTTCACCCTACTCTCAAGCTTCTAATTGTTACCAGTGGGTCGGAGGGTTGTAGATATTACACCAACGTAAGCTTGCCAAAGTCATTTAACTCATATTTTAATTGTTTGAATAGGTTTTATAATCCATCGTTTCATTATTTTCTTTGCTCTTTATTCGGATGAGTGGAATAAAATGTTGGCTGTGACTTGTCGAATGTAAATTAACAATTTCGACACTCAATGACGAATGGCAACTTGTAAAACATAAGCAAGGTTTGCTTCAAGGTTTAATATTTCACAGTACTATCTTGTCATGTGAGTGACCAGCATTCAGCTAATAGTGATTACTAAATTTTTGTGCAGGATTTTAAGGGCAAAGTTAGAGGTTTAAATGTTGAACCTGTTGACACAACTGGTGCTGGTGATGCATTTGTTAGTGGGATTCTCTACTACATAGCTTCTGACCCAAGTATTTTCAAGGTAATTCAGATATCTTTACACATTCTAGTTGTTGATTTAGAAAAAAGTTGTGAGTGTTTATTTTGTGTGGCAGGATGAGAAACGTCTCCGGAAGGCGTTATATTTCGCCAGTGTATGTGGCGCGATCATGGTGACCAAGAGAGGGGCAATTTCTGCATTACCTACAAAAGATGATGTCCTGCAATATCAGATGCAATAGGAACATCAGCTGTTATAACATGTAATGTATGTTGACAAAGAGTGAGTGATTAACCTTCTGACTTGGTTTTGATGGCGCTAATTTGTGAAGTCCTGTACTGCAACATTCAGGCTAGAACAGATCAATATGTTGAGTTGGATTTCCTTTTGATTATGCCAGCAGCCGCGCATATGTTTTGATCTTGTTATTTTAAACTCATAATTATTGTGTTTTTGACTCTTAAGGTTTCAATACGTTGATGCTTGAAGAACCAATCTGCGTGTAATTAAAAGTAAAATAACTTTCTAAGGGTTCTAATCCGTCAATGCTTGAAGAACAACCACACATTATTCGGTCTTCAATGGGGCAATTCACTGGTTGGCTATTCGTCCTGATACAGGTGACCATCTTGTTGTTGCCTTTGATTTAATGGAAAGAAAGCTTGTAGAGATTCCTCTCCCAGATGATATTGGTCGTTTGAAAATTTGTAGTTTATGGGTATTTAGAGGATTTCTCAGTCTATGGGTTTTGAGGGACGAGGATAAAGTTGATGTATGGGTGATGAAAGAATACAAAGTGAAGTCATCTTGGACTAAAACTCTTGTTCTTGATTTGGTTACCATTTCTCACATTTCCCTTGTATGTTGTACGAAAAGTGGTGATATTGTTGGAACAAATAGACCTAGTGGGTTGGTGAGATATGATGACAAAGGAGAGTTTCTAGGGCATAACTATTATAGTGAATCTTCACAACATGCATTCCGACTGGCTATGTATACAGAGTCTCTGCTTTCACTCCCCAGTGACAGTGAGCAAGCTTAAGAAGGTGTCACAAACAAGAGGAGTGAGGTAGTCAAATTTTCTCCATCATTGTTTTCTGGATATTTATTAATTATGTTGTACTATGTGGCTGAATTTGTAGCATGACACAGTATGCCACACAAGCTGATTTAATATGTCATGAAATGTTTATGTTTATTGGTTAACTATTTGCAATATGTTTATTGGAAATATTGACAACTCTGGTTGTGTATTTCGTGGTTATTTATGCATATGTAATTGGATTCTGTTTTAATGCATGCTTTGTTCATTGCTTGGAATTGTTTTATATGGTACATGGTAAATTAGTCTGGTTGTTTATGCATGTTGATTAAGTTCAAAACTATCCGACTTTGACTCAAAGAACTTCTTTAAAAATTTGATCATAATCACTAATTTATTTAAATGAAACAGAAGGTTATGTTCTCTAATTGCAGTGGATTAAACTTGGTGATTCTGATTTCTGTTTCAAATCAACGATCTACACATGATCAATTAAATGAATTTTTAATACCTTAGAGCATAAAAAACATCAAAACTAAATCATGTCAGCCTAAATAGTGCTACAATTACAACTTAGAGTTTTTCAAAGAAAGAATTTAAAAAAAAATGCAGTTTGCTGGTAATAAGCTGTAGAAAAGGGTGTTAATTGTTGCACTGTTAGCCATAGACATGTTTGATTAGATTTGTGGTATATCTTCTTTTTAAAGTGGAAATTCATTTGACCTCCTAATGACCAATATATCGTTTTTGCCATAGTCGGATTCAGAAGTTGTTTCTCTTTCCTTCATGTTCAAACTTAATTTTTTCTTCTTATTGTTTGTCATTGGCAAAATAAGAAAATATTGCATGAGCATACCTTTTTTGTATATTCATAGCTTGTTCTTTAGTTAGTGCGTAAGTACGAAAAAGACACAAGGGAAAATATGTACATATTTTAGAGAGGAAAATGCTTCAAAGAAAACAACACAGAGGAAAATTATTTGATTGATTAAGTTATACAATAATATTAAAACTTTAAAAAACGATGATAGAAGTGTAAATTATAGTTATGCGTACATGCTTTATAGAAACTGAACTATGACTTGGCAAAGTGATGGGCAAAATGAGGTTTATAAAATCTAGATAAGGTTTCATATTTTCAAACTTAACAGGTTTCAGAAGAACTATGAACCACAATGAGCTAAAATATTACTCATATGAAACTTAACAGGTTTCAGGTTTCGATTTGGTGAAAATTTAGTTTAAGATAGAGCCTGGTAGAGTTGATTTATACGGTTAACATGTTGTTTGTTTATATTTGGTTGTGTTTATTACTTTATTTATATTTAATTTCAGAAATGAGCAATATTGTGGTCATTCTTTTCTCAATCAGAGCAATAATCACATGTCTATATGTACAGGGATACGCATTAAGGCCTCAATACGCACAAAGTTATAGAGAGTATTCCTTAATCTACAATGTAGCATATACTATCAGAAAGAAGTAGATGAAAGATTGGATGAATGGAAGAGTTTCAATGAACATGTAGACAAATCATCTCAAACAAGTTCTTCTGAGGACAAACATAAAGAAACGTTGAAAGTTGAAAGAGTAAGGGGTAGCAAGCAAACTTGCTCTTCTTTCCATCATAAGCTTGTGGCTATTATTGGAGTTTATATTAGATTTACTATCTAATTGAAAATAAATTCAATTATAATACTCTTAGATGTAATTTTTAGCTATTTTATAGTTTGACATCCTTATAAGACTTCGTTAATTTTTAATATATTTGAGGTTTTATTGTATTGTTTCAGAAATTCTCTTACTTATTTTTATTAGGGAAATGATAACTTGTGCCCTCAAGACACAAGTTAAGAAACCAAAGATAGAAATATTTTGTTAGAAATTGTGTATTCAATATTCTATAAATTTAAAATCTTATCTTTTCAATACAAAATTTATGATTTAATTACACTTTTAGAATCTTAACTTGTGCTCTAAAGGCACAAGTTAATACTACCCTTTTTATTATTGAAGTTAATGTTCATTGTAATTTTGTTGTAAAAAAAATGTTTGAGTGTGAGCATGGCTTGGTTGTAGTTGAGGTTGTGCTTCAGTTGTCTTGGCACTTGTTCTCACCTCCTGCGCGAGCTTCCAATCTTTTAACATATGCACAAAACATTCAACTACTTAGGCACTTGTTGTCACATCTTTAAATTCTTACGCTTCCATAGACTCCACAAGATTGTTATGAAAAAAGGGGCATTGTGTCAGTTGGCTCAGCATACAAACTCAAAGTGTGCTCTATAATGTTCCATAAATTGGTGTCGCGCCACACCATACTAGTTTGGAGCGTGTAAATAATGCAGGCACGTAATCTTCATAATCCTAATTACGAACAACACACAGAGTATGATAAGTGACTCCTCTACTAACCATTGGTACACGTGTAGAGAAACACCCACAACACCCTCCAAACAAGATTCTTTACCTTCAAGGGAGCTTTGACGTTCCATATTTATCTCCAATGGTTCAAACGTATTAAGTGAGAGGTGTTCCAGATATTTTCGCTGCAAATTCGATAAGCGCTACAAACATAATACTTGCCATTCCTCTCTCCTTTCGAACTAACACATATGTTGTGACTAGAGGAAAAAGATGTGTTGAGAATTGAAAGTGTAGTAGGTGGATCAAAAAGGTAATGAACTAGCTGCTCTTTCCAAGTCTTCATTGTATGATCAAAATATTTTTTAAATATTTTTATAAAAAATAGAGTTTTCGCGGGTGGGGGCGGGGCGGGGCCGAGAGACCCGTCCCCATTGGGGGCGGGGTTGAGTTTCAATTTTTACCCTCGATATGGTTGGGGATAAGGGCGGGTGCATGAAAGCGGGGACGAAGACGGGGATGCTTAAACCCGCTCTGATCCGCCCCCGCGCGGGGCATTCTTTAAGCATCCCAATTTTTGTAATTATTCTTTTAAAAAGTCAACTATTACAATTTCCAATGCATTTAATACACAACTTTTCATTAAAAACTTACCATTTAAAGTGTTTAAATAATGCCCGGAGCACTCGTTAACATTTCCCTAATAATAGCAATAATATTTTTTTGAAATAATAATAATAATAATATTCTCTCCTAAAAAAAATATTAATAATATCCTATCTTATGAATAAACCATTCACTTATTCGGATCTCGAGCGAGGCAGGGTGTGCAATCTGGCAGTGATCTCTAAAACATCATGGAGGAGGAGGAGTTGGAGAAAATAGCACTGCCGTGTCTGCCTGAAGAATTGGTAACTCAAATCCTTCTAAGGTTACCGGTGAAGTCTCTTATTCGTTTCAAATGTGTTTGTAAGTCTTGGTTTTCTCTTATCTCAAATCCTAGTTTTGCAAATTCACAGTTTCAGATCACTGCTGCAACACACACTCGTCGAATTCTGTTCGTAACAGAACTGTTTGTAACAGAAGCTCCTCAATTTCGATCTATAGCTTTAGATTCATTATTCACCGCTGATTCTGCTCCTGTTCTACTGAACCCTAATTTTTCGCTTCCTAAATCTGAGTTTCATCTTAAAGTTAGAGTTCATGTAGAGGGTTTATATTGGTGGAATCTTTTCCAATCATGTGCTTATGGAATCCATCCACCGGAGTTCATAGACAAATACCTTCGCCTCCGCCTTGGCCTAATCATTCAAGTATACCTTTTTATGGCTTTGGGTATGACGAGTCAACAGATGATTACTTGGTGGTTTTAGTATTCTATCATTTTATTCAAAACTCAGATGATGTGCTGTCTCACATTGGGATTTTCTCTTTGAGAGCTAATGTGTGGAACGAAATTGTGGAACTAAATCATGTCATGACCCTAAATAGTGCTACAATTACAACTTAGAGTTTTCAAAGAAAGGGCTTTAAGAAAAAAAAATGCAGTTTGCATGGTAATAGGCTGTAGAAAAGGGTGTTAATTGTTACAAGGTTAGCCGTAGACATGTTTGATTAGATTTGTGGTATATCATCTTTTTGAAGTGGAAATTTATTTTACCTCCTAATGACCAATATTTTTTTTTTTTTTTGCCATAGTCGGATTCAGAAGTAGTTTCTCTTTCCTTCATGGTCAAACCTAAATTTTTTCTTCTTCTTAATATCTGTTAGCATACCTTTTTTTTTTTTTTATATTTATAGCTCGTTCTTTAGTTCCTGGGTAAGTATGAAAAAGACACGAGGGAAATATATGTACATATTTTATAGTGGAAAATGCTTCAAAGAAAACAACATAGAGAGGAAAATTATTTGATTGATTAAGTTATACAATAATATTAAAACTTTAAAAAACGATGATAGAAGTGTAAAAGTTATACAATAATATTAAAACTTTAAAAAACGATGATAGAAGTGTAAATTATAGTTATGCGTACATGCTTTATAGAAACTGAACTATGACTTGGCAAAGTGATGGGCAAAATGAGGTTTATAAAATCTAGATAAGGTTTCATATTTTCAAACTTAACAGGTTTCAGAAGAACTATGAACCACAATGAGCTAAAATGTTACTCATATGAAGCAAATTCCCAACCTTTTTTTTTTCTTCCTGTTGAACCGATTTTGAATGATTCAAAATCTTATTCTTTGGTTTTAAATTATTTTAAAATCTGGTTTTAAAAGTTATCAATTGTTATTTACTATTAAAAAAAAATAAAAACCTACACAATAAGGAGGTATAAGGGATGACTTGGTGGCTGAGGTGGAAGAGTTAAGGAGTGGAGTGATAAGAAGATCGAGAGTTTGATCCCCCCTTTGAGTGCCGTATTAACAATTACTAACATTTACACAACGATAATTGAAAGAAAATGAAACACCCCTACTAGAAATCACCTAGGATATCTAGCATGTGTGTTAAACTTGGCGTCGGGTACATTAAAATTACAATAAATAAATACTCTCTGAACAAATCATAGAATTTCTCACCTGTTACCTCAGAAATAGTACCACTGACGTGTACTATATATGGATACCAAATTGAAACACCCCTACTAGAAATCACCTAGGATATCTAGCATGTGTGTTAAACTTGGCGTCGGGTACATTAAAATTACAATAAATAAATACTCTCTGAACAAATCATAGAATTTCTCACCTGTTACCTCAGAAATAGTACTACTGACGTGTACTATATATGGTCCAGCTATGTCTGCTTCTTCATCACGAGCCATCCTATCGTATAATAACTTGTACATCTGAAATAAATAAAAGGGATTTGGGTGAGACAAGATGTCTCAGTGAGTTCCATCTATCCTAGGATGTAGGCAACCTCGGGGAACCTAGGATCGCCATATATTTCTAAACTTAACCCATTTTGGGTTTATACCATTTCATTATGCATAACTGAGCGATCAAGGGATAACTAAAATTGCTGTTTGAAATACTATTTTAATCATATAATAAATATAGTCATACTCATAACTTTAATCATATACATAATCACCATAATCATAATAATCATAAACATATCTCCAATATATCGTATTCTGGTATAGCTTATACTTTGACATACTTATCTGAGTATGTCTCTGATCCTTTTCTGATAACAGCTAATTTCGGCTAACTAAGCCGGAGTTCCATAACTAAATTTTCCACATTTCCAATTATTAGAAAAATGCTCATCAAATATTAATTTGTAGCTAATTCATTCCAAACATAATTTTCATATTGATACACTTCTCTAAAGTACAAAGCTACTGAAATTTTACACATTCTCGTATACTTTATCATCGCATCTCATGATGTGAATTTACTATCAATAAAGTATATAAATTATTTTCTCATTTGCACCACTTAATATAAATTATCTAATCATTTATCTCTTTTCATTATTTGTACATAAACCACATTATCTCTTCGTTGTGACGAACGGGATATACCACATTATCTCTTCGTTGTGGTGAACGGAATATACCACATTATCTCTTCGTTGTGGTGAACGGAAATATACCACATTATCTCTTCGTTGTGGTGAACGGAAATATACCACATTCTCTCTTCGTTGTGGTGAACGGAAATATACCACACTATCTCTTCGGTATGGTGAACGGAAATATACCACATTGTCTCTTCGTTGTGGTGAACGGAATATACCACATTATCTCTTCGTTGTGGTGAACGGAAATATACCACATTATCTCTTCGTTGTGGTGAACGGAAATATACCACATTATCTCTTCGTTGTGGTGAACGGAATATACCACATTATCTCTTCGTTGTGGTGAACGGAGTTTTTCTTAATATTCTTATTTTTTCTTTCTTTCTTTCTTTCTTTATTTTTCTATGAGCATGTTACTCATTTAAATTTTTCTCCTCATTTCCATTTTTCTATGATTTTCTATAATTCACTGTGAGCATATTACTCATAGGTTGCATTTCAAATTTTCTTTCAAACATTTCTATAAGTATATATGCATCAATTGCGTTATTAATTTCCATCCAACATTTATACTAACATCAACATACTTATCAACATAAAAGATATTTTATAATACACAAGTAAGGGTGTCTAATCAAGACATAATCGTTATAGCTATCTTATATTTATTATGTTTCAAATGTACCAATCATTATAAAAAATAGTCATGCTTGCACATAACATGGGAGTTTATATTTGAAACCTACTTTTCTCAAACATGTCCCAAACCCATTACCACCAAACAACAAATTCAACTCTAACTAATCAAATTCAAGCTTATTAGAGAACTCACCATATCATGTGGGGATGAACCACCATTGATGAATAAGAGCTCTGATCCCTTGGATTTCTCCTTCAATTCTTCTTGTTCTTGCAGCTCCAACCCTCACTAATTCAAGTATTCATTTCTAAGCTTCATCTTAACCCAAAGCAGAGAAATTGAAACAAGAGGTACACTTTCCACCACTTCAATGCATGAATTGGGATAAAAAAGAAAATTGGGGAAAGAAGGTGTAGGACTGTAGGTTCGGTTGGGGCTAGGAGAGAAAGATAACATATTGAAGCTTGATCCACACATTAATTCACATAAGAAATGAGGTAGTAAGATTGCATATATCATTTTGGCAAAGATTGATGAATGGTGGCTTTGAAATGGATAGCCGAGAGATAGAAAGGAGAAAGAGGGAGTATATTCTGATCTTAGGAGAAAAGGAGGGAGAAAAAATAAATGAGTGAAAAAAAATGAGGGACACGTGGGGTAGGGAAGAGAAGAAAGAAATGTTCTAGAGAAAATGTCTAGAAAAATATCTTCATTAAATAATTAACATGTGTTAAGCCACACTAAAACTGACACTGATAACTGAACATGTGTGTTTAACTGACACTGTGTGTTAAATATTCTCCATTAAATAATTAACCCTTCTCTTAAAAATCCAAGGATAAAATAACCGATATTGAAATTTTACATGTGGGGCATTACAGAAAAACCAGGTATTCTGAACTGATCCCCACTTTGGAATTGTAGTGCTGCTAGGAGATGATGGGATTTACTCATATCGATCAAAGGAAATGTGGTATATAGGCCATAGAGGAATTTGGGATAACATGTAGCTAGGAGTTGATTTATACAGTTTACGTGTTGAATGTTTATATTTGGTTGTGTTTATATTTAGTTTTAGAAATGAGCAATATTGTGGTGTGGTCATTCTTTTCTCCATAAGAGCAATAATCACATGTCTATGTGTACAGGGATTCTTATGGATTTGCATGAAGGCCTCAATACGCACAAAGTTATAGAGAGTATTACCTTAATCTACAAGGTAGTATATCATTTCAGGAAGAAGTAGATGAAAGATTGGATGAATGGAAGAGTTTCAATGAACAAGTAGACAAATCATCTCAAACAAGTTCTTCTGAGGACAAACATAAAGAAACGTTGAAAGTTGAAAGAGTAGGGGTAGCAAGCAAACTTGCTCTTCTTTCCATCATAGGCTTGTGGCTATTATTGGAGTTTATATTAGATTTAATATCTCATTGAAAATAAATTCAATTATAATACTCTTACGTTGTAATTTTTAGCTATTTTATAGCTTGACATCCTTGTAAGACTTGACGTTAATTTTTAATATAGTTGAGGTTTTATTTTATTGTTTCATAAATTCTTTTACTTATTTTCATTGAAGTTGATGTTTCATTATACTTGTGTTGTAAAAAAAAAAAAAAGTTTGAGTGTGAGCTTGGCTTGGTCGTAGTTGAGGTTTTGTGCTTCGGTTGTTCTGGCACTTGTTCTTACCCCCTGCTCGAGCTTCCGATCTTCTAACATATGCACAACACATTCAACCACTTGGGCATTTGTTTCTTGAACTTATTGTCACAATTTTAAATTATATTTTACGGTTTTATTGAGTGAAAATGTTTTACGATGAAAAGGAGGGAAAAAAGGGTGAGGGTAATGGTTGAAAATTTACACAAAAGAAAAGTTTCCTGCTCCTACACTATGTAAAAAAACAAATATATTTCCCCAAAGGTGCATTTTGCTTCAACGATAAGTTTTCAAGCAGGTCAATTTTTAATAGTAGACAAGTTTAGGAAACTACACCACCGTCATTCTATTCCTCTTATTTTCATTTACAAGTTCATAATATTGAAAGAATTGAAGAGCAAATCAATGCTATATTTGAAGGACATATAAATAACACTTTTGAAAAAGATAAATCTTTGAACAAGATTCTTGAGGTTTTGAAGGATCGGAAAATACTTCAAAGAAATTCAAATTTCTTATTCATACAACACAGTAAAATTAATGCCCATTAATATTATCGAAAGAGTTGAGATAAAGAGAAAAGAACACTTGAGATTATAGTGGTTCAGTTACACCGTCCTTGCAAACAACCAACATCCACTCCTATTGCAATGAGCAACGAAGTTTCTTCCATTCCATTATTGCACATAAAATATCTCCTATCTCCTATCTCCTATACATACATTTGAGAATAAAGTACACATGACATATCAAAATGAAATTCTAATGAAAACTTACATGTGTCAACTCATGGTAATTACAATACATAATACTAAAAATTAAATAAAAAAGAGGTCTAATAACAAGAAATTAATTGCATTTAATTGCATTCAATTTACATACTTAACTTTTTTCCAAATTCTGATATTCCTTTGACATGAACCAAAAAATCAGTAATTAGAAAAAAATTAAAAACCAAATTTGATGTAAATCAATTGATATTGTATATGAAACTTACTCTTTTTCTTAGGAGTATATGCAACTTGCTTAAAAAAATGACGAGCCTACATATGAAAATATATTTGAATTCACAAATAACTCTAAGAGAGTAACTCAGCCTACTAATCAATTATAAACAATGAATTTCACTAATACATAAGACAAATATTTGTTGCCGATGTATATTAAGAAAATACAAGACAACTATTTGTCAGTTATACATATATAAAATATAAAACAAATATTTATCAGTGAAAAGTATAAAAAATGCACAAGACAAATATCTGAAATTGATATATAGAAAAAACACGCGACACATATTTTTCACTAATAAATATTAAAAAAACATGGGACACATATAAAATATTAAAAAATATAAAAGCACAAGACAAATATCTGTAATTGAAATATACAAAAAACACAAGACAAATATTTTCACTAATAAATATTAAAAAACACGGAACACATATTTATCTCTGATGCACACAAAAATATCATTGATGCATAAAAACCATGAGACAAACATTCACCAATGATAAATATAAAAATAGCATGGGACACATACTTTTTTGCTAATATATATAAACACCAGACAAATATTAATAATTGATACATAAAAAATACGGGATAAAAAATATGTTGCTACATGCAAGGGTCACATTAATCGAATTACATAATTCAATGTAATCACAAGTGTTGTGTTGGACTAAAATAAAAAAAAAGTACCAAAGCGCTACTACAGGGACCAAAAATACAATTTAAAAAAAAAAAAAAAAAAACTCTACCACTAAATCAATCTGAACCCTAATCAAAACAAAACATCACTGGTAGTAGTGACAGAAGACGCGTGAATGGAGGCGGATCCACCACCGTATGAATTGATCGCTAAAAGAGAAAGACACATGGAGGAGGAGGAGGAGACGACGGCACTGCCGTGTGTGCCTGAAGAATTGGTAACTGAAATCCTTCTAAGGTTACCGGTGAAGTCTCTTATTCGTTTGAAATCCGTTTCCAAGTCATGGTTTTCTCTTATTTCAAATCCTAGTTTTGCAAATTCACAGTTTCAGATTACTGCTGCAACACACACTCGTAGAATTCTCTTCCTGACAGCAACTCCCGAGTTTCGATCTATAGCTGTAGATTCACTGTTCACTGCCGATTCTGCTCCTGTTCTACTGGACCCTAATTTTCCTCTTCCTGAATTTGAATTTGAACTTCAAATTAACGGTTCATGTAGAGGGTTTATATTGATCTTAAACCCTTTTTCAAACATTTACCTATGGAATCCATGCACCGGAGTTCATAGACAAATACCTTCGCCTCCTAACTTTCTCGTCTTGGGTATGACGAGTCAAGAGATGACTACCTGGTAGTTTTAGTATCCGATTTTGTTGACAACTCAGATTATGTGCTATTCTACATTGGGGTTTTCTTCTCTTTGAGAGATAATGCGTGGAACAAAATTGTGGGTCCCACACATTTTTCTTCTCCTTTTAGAAACATTTCTCCCTTCACTTATTATTCTGTGGTAGAGTCGATCTTCAATGGGGCTTTTCACTGGTTGGCTTTAAGTCATGATGATGGATATCAGCCACATGACTATCATATTGTTGCCTTTGATTTAATGGAAAGAAAACTTGTAGATATTCCTTTCCCAGATGATATTGATGTTTCGAAAGATTGTACTTTATGGGTATTTAGAGGATTTCTCAGTCTATGGGTTTTGGGGGACTTGGATAAAGTTGATATATGGGTGATGAAAGAATACAAAGTGCAGTCATCTTGGACTAAAACTCTTGTTCTTGATTTGGTTACCATTTCTCACATTTCCCTTGTATGTTGTACAAAAAGTGGCGATATTGTTGGAACAGATAGACGTACTGGATTGGTGAGATATAATGACAAAGGAGAGTTTCTAGAGCATACCTATTATAGTGAATCTACACAATATACAGTCAGATTGGCTATGTATACAGAGTCTTTGCTTTCACTCCCTAGTGACAGTGAGCAAGCTTAAGAAGGTGGCACAAACAAGAGGAGCGAGGTAGTCAAATTTTCTCCTTCATTGTTTTCTGGATATTTATAATTATGTTGTAGTATGAACTATTGGGTTGCTGAATTTGTAGCATGACACAATATGCCACACAAGCTGATTTAATATGTCATGAAATGTTTATGTTTATTGGTTAGCTATTTGCAATATGTTTATCAGAAATATTGACAACTTTGTGTTATTCGCCGTTATTTATGCATATGTAACTGGATTCTGTTTTAATGCATGTTGTGTTCACTGCTTGTTTGTAATTGTTTTATGTAAATTAGTCTGGTCAATTTGTACATGTTGATTAAGTTCACAACTATCCGACCTTGACTCAAAGAACTTTAAAAATTTGATCATAATCACAAATTTATTTAAATGAAATAGAAGGTTATGTTCTCTAATTGCAGTGGATTAAACTTGGTGATTGTGATTTCTGTTTTAAACCAGGAAACAAAATTAGTTTCAAATTAATGATCTTCAAATGATGAATTAAATGAATTTTTAATATCTTAGAACATAAAAAACATCAAAACTAAATCATGTCATGACCCTAAATAGTGCTACAATTACAACTTAGAGTTTTCAAAGAAAGGACTAAGAAAAAAAATGCTGTTTGCATGGTAATAAGCTGTAGAAAAGGGTGTTAATTGTTACACGGTTAGCCATAGACATGTTTGATTAGATTTGTGGTATATCTTCTTTTTGAAGTGGAAATTTATTTGACCTCCTAATGACCAATATTTTTTTTTGCCATAGTCGGATTCAGAAGTAGTTTCTCTTTCCTCCATGTTCAAACCTAAATTTTTTCTTCTTCTTAATATCTGTCATTGGCAAAATAAGCAAATATTGCACTAGCATACCTTTTTTTTTTTTATATTTATAGCTCGTTCTTTAGTTCCTGGGTAAGTATGAAAAAGACACAAGGGAAATATATGTACATATTTTATAGAGGAAAATGCTTCAAAGAAAACAACATAGAGAGGAAAATTATTTGATTGACTAAGTTATAGAATAATATCAAAGCTTTAAATACATGCAAATATTGTATTTTATGCAGGGATGTGAAATTCTTCTAGAGGAAACAGTCTTAAAAACTATGATAGAAGTGTAAACTATAGTCATGCACACATGCTTTATAGAAACTGAACTATGACTTGGCAAAGTGATGGGCAAAATGAGGTTTATAAAATCTAGATAAGGTTTCATATTTTCAAACTTAACAGGTTTCAGAAGAACTATGAACCACAATGAGCTAAAATATTACTCATATGAAAGGTTTCAGGTTTCGATTTGGTGAAAATTTAGTTTAAGATAGAGCCTGGTAGAGTTGATTTATACGGTTAACATGTTGTTTGTTTATATTTGGTTGTGTTTATTACTTTATTTATATTTAATTTCAGAAATGAGCAATATTGTGGTCATTCTTTTCTCAATCAGAGCAATAATCACATGTCTATATGTACAGGGATACGCATTAAGGCCTCAATACGCACAAAGTTATAGAGAGTATTCCTTAATCTACAATGTAGCATATACTATCAGAAAGAAGTAGATGAAAGATTGGATGAATGGAAGAGTTTCAATGAACATGTAGACAAATCATCTCAAACAAGTTCTTCTGAGGACAAACATAAAGAAACGTTGAAAGTTGAAAGAGTAAGGGGTAGCAAGCAAACTTGCTCTTCTTTCCATCATAAGCTTGTGGCTATTATTGGAGTTTATATTAGATTTACTATCTAATTGAAAATAAATTCAATTATAATACTCTTAGATGTAATTTTTAGCTATTTTATAGTTTGACATCCTTATAAGACTTCGTTAATTTTTAATATATTTGAGGTTTTATTGTATTGTTTCGGAAATTCTCTTACTTATTTTTATTAGGGAAATGATAACTTGTGCCCTCAAGGCACAAGTTAAGAAACCAAAGATAGAAATATTTTGTTAGAAATTGTGTATTCAATATTCTATAAATTTAAAATCTTATCTTTTCAATACAAAATTTATGATTTAATTACACTTTTAGAATCTTAACTTGTGCTCTAAAGGCACAAGTTAATACTACCCTTTTTATTATTGAAGTTAATGTTCATTGTAATTTTGTTGTAAAAAAAATGTTTGAGTGTGAGCATGGCTTGGTTGTAGTTGAGGTTGTGCTTCAGTTGTCTTGGCACTTGTTCTCACCTCCTGCGCGAGCTTCCAATCTTTTAACATATGCACAAAACATTCAACTACTTAGGCACTTGTTGTCACATCTTTAAATTCTTACGCTTCCATAGACTCCACAAGATCGTTATGAAAAAAGGGCATTGTGTCGGTTGGCTCAGCATACAAACTCAAAGTGTGCTCTATAATGTTCCGTAAATTGGTGTCGAGCCACACCATACTAGTTTGGAGCGTGTAAATAATGCATGCACGTAATCTTCATAATCCTAATCCTCTATACATACATTTGAGGATGTTTAAAATGAACAATACACATGGCACATCCAAATCAAATTTAAAAGAAAAGTTACATGTGACAATGTAAGGTTAAAGCATAAAAGTCATAGTCCAATTACACCATTTAAGACAAACTTTTTTTTAATGACACCATTTATGACATTAAAGTAACAAATTATAACCAACAATCAAATAAAAATCTTCAACAACAAAATTTTGAAAAATAATCTAAATAAATAATTATATAAAATGACATAATTTCAAAATTAAAAAACTAGAATTATAATATTTTAAATCTGCAAAAATAGATTTTTTTTATTTATAAGATATATTTTGCATTGATTGAAAAATTACAATCTCAAATGACTACATTGTTTCTTGCATATGAAATTTTTTTGTCAAAATAAAATACTAAAAAATACGAGATAAATATCATTGCTGTTAAATATAAAAAAAAAAGGTCGAGGGAAAGCATTTTTCAAATATAATAAATATCTTTGAAATAAACAAGAGACTAATATTTTTCGATAAAACTATATGTTTGTCATTGATAAATAGAAAAATATACATGACAAGTTTTTATCAAGAGAAAGAAATACAAGACTTGGGTTGGGGCCAACGACCTGACCTAATAAACCATTAAAGCAAAACCCACAATTCAGTACAAAAATGGTAATAAAAGAGAACAGTCCTAAACAACCATTTCCACGTACAATCCTGCGAACACACGTAGGGGCGCTACAATCGAGCGAACGTAATGGCACGAAACCTCATCCTCTATACATCCTCGACCTCTATCCTCTATACATACATTTGAGGATGTTTAAAATGAACAATACACATGGCACATCCAAATCAAATTTAAAAGAAAAGTTACATGTGGCAATGTAAGGTTAAAGCATAAAAGTCATAGTCCAATTACACCATTTAAGACAAACTTTTTTTTAATGACACCATTTATGACATATTAAAGTAACAAATTATAACCAACAATCAAATAAAAATCTTCAACAACAAAATTTTGAAAAATAATCTAAATAAATAATTATATAAAATGACATAATTTCAAAATTAAAAAACTAGAATTATAAAATTTCAAATCTGCAAAAATAGATTTTTTTTTTATTTATAAGATATATTTTGCATTGATTGAAAAATTACAATCTCAAATGACTACATTGCTTCTTGCATATGAATTTTTTTTGTCAAAATAAAAAACTAAAAAATACGAGATAAATATCATTACTGTTAAATATAAAAAAAAACATCGAGGGAAAGCATTTTTCTATTATAATAAATATCTTTGAAATAAACAAGAGACTATTATTTTTCAATAAAACTATATGTTTGTCATTGTGTTTACCAAAAACCAGATAAATAGAAAAATATACGGGACAAGTTTTTATCAAGAGAAGAAAATACAAGACTTGGGTTGGGGGCCAACGACCTGACCCAGTAAACCACAAAAGCAAAACCCAACAATTCAATACAAAAATGATAATAAAAGAGAACAGACCTAAACAACCATTACCACGTACAATCTAGCGAACCCACGTAGGGGACCGACAATCCAACGTTTGTCTGCCAACACAGAAACGACCCAAGTTCCAACAACTATCTTCAAAGTATCAGAAGACCATAAACACCCTTTTGAGTCAAAACAATCAATTACGAACCGAATCCATAAAGTCGCAGTGGTCTTGAAACTTCAATCGCAGTCTAGATCAAGGGATGAACAACGACATAAATCGACCACTGTCCACCAACGATGCAAGAAGCAACCACGACAGATACAATATTGTAGGTATGATGAACGACTACTACCGTCAACACGGAGCATCTACGCACCTAGCCATTTCGACCAACATCAGGATAAAACCAGTCATGTTGAATCAAAATATACATCCAACAGAACAACGCCAGAACTAAAGAACCCATACCTTCAATCCAGAAAACAAGATTCATGATTTTCAGACAAAATCACAGAGCCGAAACAAAGTCACCAACCATCTTCATTTCCACGAAACAAAACAAAAACAAACACACAACAAGACTCTGAAAGGACAGCCGTTGCGGCGCTTCATCGACGATGAACTGAAACCCATAAATATATTTTTCATTTATACGTAAAAACACAGGACATATATTTACCACTGATAAACATAAAAAACATGTGACACATATTTGTCATCATTGCGGCAAAAAAAAAATACTAACATTATTTTTAACAAAAAAATACGGCCATATTTAAAAATTCACGGGATAAATAATTTTCATTGATAATTGAAAAAATAAAACAATTTAAGATTGAGAAAATATAGTCTATCACCCGTGCATTGCACAGGTTAACACACTAGTTACGAACAACACACAAAGTATGATAAGTGACTCCTCTACTAACCATTGGTACACGTGTAGAGAAACACCCACAACACACCCTCCAAACAAGATTCTTTACCTTAAGGGGAGCTTTGACGTTCCATATCGATTTCCAATGGTCCATACGTCTTAAGTGAGAGGTGTTCCAGATATTTTCATTGCAAATTCGATAAGCGCTACAAACATAATACTTGCCATTCCTCTCTCCTTTCGAAACTAACACATATGTTGTGACTAGAGGAAAAAGATGTGTTGAGAATTGAAAGTGTAGTAGGTGGATCAAAAAGGTAATGAACTAGCTGCTCTTTCCAAGTCTTCATTGTATGATCAATCAGCTTTTGAACACAAATAGAACGAAATTGCGCATTCCCCATTTGAGATGCCGTGATGCACTCTCCATTTAGTATCCATGGATGCTCCATCAAAGGAACCCTTTTGCTTGTACCTATACACCACCGAGCCCCTTGTTGAACCACATTCTTTGTGCTAAAAATGCTATGCCAGACGTAGCTCATATTTGTGCCAATTTTGGATCCAAATGAGTCAATATGTGTAAAATATCGAGCTTTAAACAGCCGTTCCAATAGGCTACCAAGCATAACAACATTGAAAGATGATAAGTCCTTAAAACCCATTGACTTTTAATAATAATAATAATAATAATAATAATAATAATAATAATAATAATAATAATAATAATAATAATAATAATAATAAAACAGAAGCATTTTAAACGATATGTAAGCAATTTGAGGGTCTAAAGAGCAATGTTCTAATAAACAACCCAATTTTCTATTAATTGTCTCTGTTTATAAATAAACCCTACCAAGTAAATTAATCCAAACCCTAATCATCAAAACATCACTGGTAGCAGAAGACGCTTGAATGAGGAAGACATCACCGGGTAAAAGAGGAAGACACGTAAAGGTGGATCCAATTTATCTTCCTCATGAATTGATCACCGAAATTCTAGTGAGGTTACCGGTGAAGTCTCTTATACGATTCAAATGCATTTCCAAGTCATGGTTTTCTCTTATTTCAAATCCTCTTTTTGCAAATTCACACTTTCAAATTAGTGCTGCCTCGCACACTGGTCAAATTCTGTTCATGACAACAACTCCTGAGTTTCTATCTATAGCTTTAGATTTATTGTTTACCGATTATTCTGCTCCTACTTTACTCAACCCTAATTTTTCGCTTCCTAAATCTTATTTTAATCGTGAAGTTATGGGTTCATGTAGAGGGTTTCTGTTGTTGAAGATTTTTTCAAACATATACATATGGAATCCATCCACCGGAGTTCATAGACAAATACCTTCGCCTCCTCTTAATTATTTACGTTCAAATTTTCATTTACCTTCAAATTTCTATGGTTTTGGGTATGACGAGTCAACAGATGATTACTTGGTAGTTTTAGTATCCAATTATCATATTCGAGAGCTATCTCACTTGTCGATTTTCTCATTGAGAGCTAATGCGTGGAACGAAATTGTGAGTCCTTTTCCTTCTTTTAGTGAGATTTCTCCTTTTCCTGACTCTATGGTAGAGTCAGTCTTCAATGGGGCTATTCACTGGTTGGCTATTCGTCACGATAGACGTGGGTATGTTATTGTTGCCTTTCATTTAATGGAAAGGATACTTCTAGAAATTCCTCTCCCAAATGATGATGATTTTGAATATAGTTTCAAAGAATCTAATTTATGGGTATTTAGAGGATTTCTCAGTCTATGGGTTTCGGGGGACAAGGGTAAAGTTGATATATGGGTGATGAAAGAATACAAAGTGCAGTCATCTTGGACTAAAACTCTTGTTCTTACTACTTATGATACCATTCATAACGTTGCCCTTGTATGTTGCACAAAAAGTGGTGATATTGTTGGAACAGATTACCGTACTGGATGGGTGAGATATGATGACAAAGGAGAGTTTCTAGAGCATATCTACTATTGCATAGATTCACGAAATGAATTCCGATTGGCTATGTATACAGAGTCTTTGCTTTCACTCCCTAGTGACAATGAGGAAGCTTAAGAAGATGGTACAAACAAGGAGTTAGTTATATTTTCTCCTTCACCGTTTTCTATATATTTATACTTATAATTATGCTGTATTATGAACTATTGCGTGCATGGCCAAATTTGTAACATGAGACAGTATGCCACACCAGCTGATTCAATATCTCGTAAAATATTTATGTTTTTTTGGTTAACTATTTGTGATATGTTTATTGGAAATATTGACAACTTTGTTTGTGTGATTCGCGGTTATTTATGCATATGTAACTGGTGCTGCATTCACTGCTTGGAATTGTTTTAAAAGGTAAATGGTAAATTAATCTGGTGAGTTTATGCATGTTGATTAAGATCACAACTACCCGCTATGACTCAAAGAACTTCTTTAAAGTTTGATTTTAGCCCGTATATGTATTTGAATGAAATTGAAAATTATGTTCTCTAATTTAATTTCAGTGGACTCTAATAATTTGGTGGTTGGAATTTCTGTTTTTGAACCAGGAAAAAAAAATAGTTTGAAATTAATGATGTACACATGACCAATTAAATGAATTTTTAATACCTTAGAGCGTAAGAAACATCAAAATTAAATCATTTCATGAGCCTAAGTAGTGATATATGATTACAACTTAGAGTTTTCAAAGAAAGGAGTTTAAGGAAAAAAAATGCATTTTGCATGGTAATAAGCTGTAGAAGAGTGTTGATTGTTATAGTGTTAGCCATAGACACAAGGCAAAGAAATAAGTTTTTTATTGCAATCTGTTTGATTAGATTTGTGGTAAATTTTCATGTTCAAACCCAACTGGTTCAAATTTTGTTTGCATACATGATTTGGTTGAAATTCTATTTCACAAAGCATAATGATTTTACCAACTGGTTCAAATTTTGTTTGCATACATGATTTGGTTGAAATTCTATTTCACAAAGCATAATGATTTTATAGATGTCCAAAAATTATCTAAACAAGCAGGTGGGGAATATTATATTGTGTTTACGAAAAGATTTTCAAGCATTTTACAAACTTGCTCTTCTTTCCATCATAGGCTTGTGGATATTATTGGAGTTTATATTATAGATTTACCATCTCAAAGCGTGTGCTCTATAATGTTTTTATAAATTGGTGTCGCGCCACATTGGAGTAGCTTGGAAGCGTGTAAATAATGCATGCACCTATTCTTCATAGTCCTAGTTACTTATAAAGGACTCAAATCGTGTATGAATAAAAGTAAAATAAAAAGATGGTTTTAGGGGAAAGGAATGGTAAAAGAACGTGTCACACTCACTTTCAATCTAAAAGGACTGTTAAGTTATGAAGAATCGCCACCATAGTAAGAAAAGCATTGATAAGATTCGATAAATTTGGTTCAATCCAAAACCAAAAAAAGATACAAAGCTCTAACAACACCGAAAATGTATTTTCTTTTTTATCAAAATTCTACGTATCTTTTTATTTCAAATTGAAACTTACAATTTATAGAGTTCTTGCTCTAATGAACTCAATGGTCCCTAATTAATTCAAATAAAACTTATATAAATTAAATCCTAATTTAAATAAATACATGGCCGTACAATTATTTTTCGAAAAGAAAACACTAATTAACTTCATATGCGTTCAGAACGTGAGATGCTTCAGCTTCTCAAATATCAATTGTTTGTAATTTAATTTCCAAAATGAGAAGAAAAGGTTCCAAGTAAATGACGTAAACCCAATGAATAGTAACTGTAGTTTCCTTCATGAGTAGTGCGTGGTGGTCTTCATTTCCTTTGGATTTGATTTCATTTGGTCGTACAAATATTTCTTTGATCATCTCCAATAAAAGTCTTACGTGGACTCCATCCAAGATGAATGTCAAATATCTTGAATAACAAACCTCACCATGACTTATTTCCCACTTGAACTCATATATGTAACATACCATTTCAAAGGAACCATGGACTAAAAAAATTGAAAAAAGACATTTTTTTAAGAATTTTTATATGTTTCTTTCCACATGCTTAATGAGCTAATGATCACATCATTAGTAGGACAAGTAACTCCACTACTAACCAGTCGTGCATGTGTAGAGAAACACCCGCAACACACCCTCCAAACAAGATTCTTAACTTTTGGGGGAGCTTTGATGTTCCATATCGATTTCAAATGGCTAGGACGTTTTAAGTGAGAGGTGTCCCAGATATTTTCGATGCAAATTCGATAAGCGCTACAAATAGAATACTTGTCATTCTTCTCTCTTTTTCAATCTTACACATATGTTGTGACTAGAGGAAAAAGAGGAGTGCTGAGAATTGAAAGTGTAGTAGGTGGATCAAAAAGATAATGAATTAACTGCTATTTTCAAATCTTTATTGTATGATCAATCAACTCTTAAACACAAATAGAACAAAATTGCACATTCCCAGTCTGAGATATCGTGATGCACTCCCCACTTAATAACCACATATGCTCCATCAAAGGAATCTTTACGCATGTACATATACACCAGAGAGCCCCTTGTTGAACCACATTCTTTGCGCTAAAAATGTTACGCCAGACATAGCTCAGATTTGTGCCAACTTTGGATCCAAAGAAGTCGGTATGTGGGAAATATCGAGCTTTAAATATTCGCTCCACTAGGCTACCAAGCATATTAACATTGATAGATGCTAAGTCCTTAAAACTCATTCCTCCATGACTTTTATGAAAGAATAATTTATCCGAAGACATCCACCTAATGGCCCGTTGAGCAAAGCAAATGTTTTCTATTGGTTTAATTACAGTTTTGGCCCCCTAAGTATCCAAAAGTTGCGATTTCCATAAAAAACTACTTTCGAGCCCTCTATGTTTACCCCTTTTACAGTTTTGTCCCCCCAGTCCAATTTTGACCCAGTCAATGCATACATGGCGCACACATGGACGCCACGTGTGTAATTTTTATTTAAAAAATAAATAAAAATGCCACGTGTAAATGCGTTAATAATTTTTATTTTTTAAAAAGCAAAATAATTTTTAATTAAAAAAATAAATATTTTAATTTATTTTTAAATTTTAAAAGAAAATTAATTTAAAAATAAAAAATAAAAATTACACAAATGACGTCCATGTGTGCGTTGACTGGGTCAAAATTGGTTTCGGAGCCAAAACTGCAAAAGAGGCTAAACATAGGGGGCTCGAAAGTAGTTATTTTTAATAGGGGTCAAAATCGCAACATTTAAATTCTTAGGGGGCCAAAACTGTAATTAAACATTTTCTATTTCATGGATCAAATTTTTTGGTAGCACAAACATACTCATAACATAAGTAAATATAACATGTAAGACATATTTTATCATTACCTCATGTCCTTACACAAACATTTGTTGCTCCATAAATTAGTTTTATGTTTTAGGATTCATGTTTATTTTTTGATAAAATATGATGATGGACGATTTATGTGAGAAGATGATGACGATGATCTAAAACTATTTTACATCCATTAAACTCTCTACTTGTCAAAAAAAAAAAAAATCCATTAAACTCTTTAAAATAATAATAAGATTTTCCCCTAAAAAATATAAAATAATAATAATATATCCTATCTTCCCCTACAAAAAAAAAAAAAAATTAATAATAATTATCTTATGAATAAATCATTCACGTACGAAAAATAGAAGAGAGAAACAAAATCTGGGCAACATCGTGAGATCTCGACCGAGGCAGAGTTGTGTCGTGTGGTTTGGATTGAAATTCGAATTTAACAAATCACAATACAGAACGTAAGTTACAAGATTAGGTTTTCATTCTCTCTTCTCTTTTGATTCAATTCATATTCGATCTGAACTTGATTTGATTATTGTTTCAGGAAGAACCAACGATGGTGATGCCATTACTCGCTTTCATTGTTGCTGCACTTTTCATTCCCAATGGAGTAGTCTTTGCAATTCCCTCCACTGTTCCCGCATTCCTTTGGTCATCTCATTATAACTTGTAAGTATCATTTTCTATTTGCTACTTGCAATTTGATGATAGTTAGTTATGCTTGATTTAGGACCTGTTTGGATAAACAGCTTATTTGTAGCTATAAGCTATTTTCTAAGCTATCTTGGAGAACTTATCAAAATAAGCTGTAAAAAACTTATAAAAAAATAAGTCAATCCAAACGGGCGGAGATAGAAAAGTTTTGTAGCTTTCCAAGGGTTTAGGAATTGATAGTAAAAGACGCGTGGCATGATCTAATGAAATTTCATTTGAAAAAGGTTCAAAATTGGAACAGAAGAAAATTATGGGTTGAAGTATAGTAATAACAGTGTAATACCTTGTGTTTTTGTAGCTTTAGGTTTCTTTTTGAATTGCCACAACGTTTTGGTTCATCACAGGCATGGTCATGCCGGGGATAGATTTTTCGGATTAATCAACAAAGCTTCATTCTATGATTGATGATTTACTTTTTTGTTTTGTTTATGTGTTATCCCTCTGCTTTCCAGGGGAAGAGGCCCTGGTAATCCAGAGTTCCATCGTGAGGCAAGTATAGCCTGACCAATAATTGTTTCACCTAGAAATCGAACTTGGGAGATGGTTACATTTAGGTTTGCAGATTTTGTGGTTTTTTAAAGTGTATATAGTAAAGAAGGAAAGCAGCTGTAGCAGATAAGAAAATATAAATAGGGTTAAAATGAAAACTTAACCATTTGTAAAATATACAAAACCCTCATTTTGTTCTTGTTCTTTGCTTGTCTTTAGTGGCAACAATCTTAATATGCTAGATGCTTCTTGTAGTAGTAGAGGATGTATCTATTCTATATCATATAAGCATGGGTTGTATTGTACATACATAGTCATTGAGTATTCATGTCTTAGGTTTACATTATGTTGTTCAACGAATCATAAAATTGTTTATATCTTACTGGACCTTTGCAGGATCTCAGACAATGGATTGAAGGAGTCCGTTAATTATCAGGTCATTTCTCCGAAAGACCTAGCAAAGTCTGTTTTATCTGAAGCAGGATGGTCAAATTTTCTGGTATTATACCTATCTACAAGATTAGTTTCCTATTGGGGTTCTATCCCTCCCTACCTCTCTCTTAAACTTTTACGGAGAAGGGATTGTTTTTTTGTTTTCTATTAATGATGATAGCATTTGTTCAGTTTTGGTCTCTTCTATCATTGCTGTTGCTGCAGTATTTTTAATTTCCTTTTTCAATTTTTTATTTGGACAGTGCAAAGGGAAGAAATTTCAGGATCCTCTCGATCTGGCACTTCTATTTGTTGGTGGAGAGGTAATATCATTTAAAGTGTTTGTATAGATAGTTTGTGTTGCAACTTTCCTATTTTACATTTGTTGTCTTGATCTTAGAGATTCCTGTCAATGAGTGCATCGGCATTGTTTCAATAAGCTATGTTACATTTTACCGTTGCAGTTACAGTCTTCAGATTTAAGCTCGAACAAGCATGCAGACTCAGCTCTTTCTCACTTGCTCAAGGTGAGAATTGTGACATGCAGTCTAGTCTATTAAGTTTTCTGTGTAAACCTGATTCAGGACAGCTAATGGAATAATTTGCTTAATTTTTGACTGTGACACTCTGTTGTCATGAACAGGACTCTTTTGTCAGATCCAACACTTCCATGGCATTTCCTTATGTTTCTGCATCAGAGGATGTGAACTTGGAAGACTCATTGGTTTCTGGATTTGCTGAAGCCTGTGGAGATGATTTAGGAATTGGCAACGTTGCTTTCCTTGGATCTTGCTCTATGGGCACTGGAAATCGTGAAGAAACTGCAGCTTTACACTCAGTTCAAGTAATCAACAAATTCATGTGACATGACTGATTATGGAATTTTAGGTCCTTCTTTGTAATGGTTGCATGATGCTCTTTATTATCTATTGTAACTTTACAGGCCTATTTGACCAAGAGGAAGGAAGAGAGCCACAAAGGGAAAACAGATTTGGTTGTGTTCTGCAATGGTCCTCAAGCTTCACAAAATGTTGACAGAACACAATCTGAAGGTACATCTACTTCAGAGTTATGGGCTTTATCTGACATATTCTTACCATTGCTGAGTTCTCATGCATGTTGTATATTTTTAGGTGAAGTTTTATCTGAGCTTATCAGCACTGTAGAGGAATCTGGGGAAAAATATGCAGTACTTTATGTATCAGATATCTCGAGGTCAATCCAGTATCCTTCTTATAGGGATCTGCAAAGGTTTCTAGCAGAAAGTACAACAGGGAATGGATCAACCAATTCTACAGCCTGTGATGGAGTCTGCCAGCTTAAATCATCACTTTTGGAGGGACTTTTAGTGGTAAGCTTCTTTGCCCATTTTTACAAATGCAGTTAATTGATGGCTTGTGAGTTCTTGTTGATTTATCTTGCACCTTCTACGAATGTGCTATTCTGGCAAGAGAAAAACCTTCTTATGAATAAAACACTATGAAGCACGGACACCTCTAGGACTAGGCGTGTCGCGGTGTCTGACATGTGTCGGTGTCCGACACTCCTATGACACCCGTACGACACGTGTCGTACCGGTGTCCTAAATAATTGTTTTTTTCTTTACTCTGACACTCCTACGATCGGTGTCCGACACCTATATAACACTCATACGAGCCGTGTCGGAGAACTCACAAATATCTAAAACAATTTTTTTTCTCTCTCTTGCTTCCCCACACCATAGACACAAGAGTTGTTTAGCTTTTTTGATAGTAGATGAATAAATAAAGGTCAAATACTATGATATCTTATTGTAAAACTTTTTCTAATGGAATAAGTTGCTCAAGTTAGATGTTTATATGTATTTTAATTTTCATTTTAGGTCGTCTTTAAATAAATTAACATATATGTAGCGGTCTCGGTGTCCTATATTTTTTACAGTAGCGGTGTCGACGTGTCTGTGTCAGTGTCGTGTCAGGTGTCTGTGTTGGAGTCCCTACTTCATAAAACATAATACAGTTACCATTATACCACTCTTTTATCATGTTCCATTTTTTCTTCTGTTTTTCCCTTTCCTTCTCTGTGATTAAATTATCTAGTACCACAAGTACACTTCATATGCATGCTTGTATAGGTTTCTGTTTGTTTCTGAGTTCTGACTCAATTCCTCGAATTTCAATGATACTACAAGCATGAAAGATATTGTCCTTTTCTTTATTCGCTTCCATACAAACTATGCAATTGGTTATTTTGGTTTGTGATAAAACTTCTAGCCACTATTGCGTGGCATCTTTCCTGGTAGAACTGTTGCCCTTCAATCTGATACGTGAACATTTATTAGCGACACTAAAATATTCACAGCCTTTGCACACTTAATTTAAAAAGACCTTGTATACATGTCTATAGATAGACTATTGTTGAGGACTGAATATTGATGTGCTTGCATCAACTGATCCTCAAATGGTAGACGTCTTGTTTGGACTTTGGAGAACCCTGCATTTGAACTATTTAGACAAAGTAATATAAGCAAATCATTTATAAAACATTAGAAAGAGGTAAAATTTGATGATTCACATAATCAAAGCTGGAAGTGAAATTTTACTAAAAATAATACAGAAATAGCGAAAAAAAGGTATAAAGATAAACAAATTACAATTTACTGCATCAAAATCATGAAAAATGTTCACGATACTACAC
The DNA here is from genome assembly GCF_051527215.1 of Medicago sativa. NCBI lineage: Eukaryota > Viridiplantae > Streptophyta > Magnoliopsida > Fabales > Fabaceae > Medicago > Medicago sativa. The sequence continues at coordinate 54,903,913 of NC_140749.1, forward strand.
AAAAGAGTTGTCGCTTCCCACCAGAACGGTGTTCTGTTCGTGTCGTAGCTATATTCGAGCAAGAAAAAGATGATTATTTTTCATTGGAAACCTAAATGAGGTGACTTACACGTGTCATACGGGTTGTTGGGCACTTGTTAGATACGAGACACACAAAGGTGTCTTTGCTTCTGAGAGTGGTCCTCCACTTGGAATTTATATCAATGGATTGTAATTCAGATCTGATTATAGATCTATAATTCAAATTGCTAATTAAAGATAACTCTTAAAATAATTATATAATCTACAATGAGCAACACCTTCCATTAATATCCAATGTTACTCCGACTCATTTTTTTTAATCACTTTGCTGATATAGTGTTGGATTGTTGCAACATTTGTGATGTCCTGATGAGGTTGCTTTTGTAATAATCCAGGGAATAGTTTTGTTAATAATTTTGATATCGGGCCTTTGCTGTATGATGGGAATTGACACCCCAACAAGATTTGAGGCGCCACAAGAGTGATGATCCATTTGTTAAAGATAGTATCTGTTCTGGTGCTGGGTCTAGTGCATTAAAATATTACTGCTATATCAATTGCAATTTTTTACGGAGGCTCAGATGAATGTCCTGTAATTTTTTTTTACTCATTTCAGAAACTAAACGTGTTGAATGATAAAAATAATGTGTACCATTGTATAAAAGTAAAACATCTATCGTAGGTTTTAATTTTGATCCTACAGGTGTTGTAAAATTTTAAGTAAGAAGCAATTTCAGAATATGTTGAGTGTTCTGTTTTGTCATATTGTCTGAACCCTATTCATTAAGGATTGGATATGCAGTTAGTTTCTTTCTGCTGGCTGTGCTTTGTCTCTCTCTTCTCTTCATGGCTTCACCCTTAATTTGAAGGTGAAATGGCCTCACAAAGTTGTACTTCAGGATTTTAAGGAATTTGCTGTTGTTTTTAAGCTTTATTCGTGTTAAAAGTATCTCAGGAAAGACAAAGAAAGCACCAAATGATAGAGTGAATGAATGCAATTCACAGTTGATTATTCTCATTACTGAATCTGTACAGCAATGAATACGTATCCCAGCCGCAACGAATCAATTGTCCTAAGGTACTTGTCGTTACTTACCGAAGTGGAAAGCATGATAACATTCCTATGTATCAACTATATAGGGCTTGTTTGGATTTACCTATTTAAGCTTATCTACCGGCACAAACACTTCACTTGTGAGATTGTTTAAAAGAACTTGTGAAAACAACTTATAAATCAAAAGGCAACACTACTACAAAACAATAGCATTTGTAACTTTTATTAAATTAACTGTCATAACAAAAGCCAAACACAAATGCACATCAAGCTCTTTTAAAAAAATAAAAAATAATCAAGCTATCCTTCAAAAATCATTGTCACATAATGTCTTCTTTCAAAGTGTGTGAAAAACTGGACCAAATTTAAATCTGACTTCAAATGATTTTTCAAATCAACAACATTCCAGCATGAAAATATCTTAGTTCAAAAGAAATATGTAACCATCTTGTCAACATGCCATATAGAAAAATTTACTTATTCTTGTACAAAGATTATAACATAAATATTTATTATAACATAAATATTTTGTTGATAAATGAGTTAAAAAATAAATATATGTATATACTATTGATCACTACTAAGTTAAAATAATAATTTTAACGCCCCTAAAAAATGATAACCTAGACGGCCGCCCCTCCTGTGCATGCTGAGGACTACCCCGGTTTTGATTGGAGACTAACTCCCGAAGCTAATGTCCGATGTAAAACAGGATGCATTTTATTAAACAACTTGATAGACATTCTTTAACAAAAAAAAAAAAAAAAACTTGATAGACCTGTAAGCAATTAGAGGGTCTAAAGAGTAATTTTCTAATAAATGGGCCTAACCCACCCAATGCCCATCTATTAATTTTCATAACCGTCGTCTACCGTCTCTTCACCATACATAAACCCTAGATCAAAGCAAACATCAGAGGAAGACGCATGGCGGAGGTGGCGGAGCTTGCGGCGGAGGTGGCGGAGCTTACGGCGGTGGTGGCAGAACCGTATCTGCCTGATGAATTGATCACCCAAATCCTAATGAGGTTACCGATTAAGTCTCTTATCCGTTTCAAATCGGTTTGTAAATCATGGTTTTCTCTTATCTCTTATAATCACTTTGCAAATTCACATTTTCAACTTACTTCTTCAACTCACACTCCTAGGATTCTGTTCTTAACCGTAAATTCACAGTTTCAACCTTCAGGTCCAACACTCTTCACCTATACTCCTGAATTTCGATCTATAGATTTACCGTCATTGTTTACCGACGATGTTTATAATGAACCTGTTCCACTGAACCCTAGTTTTCCACTTCCGGAATCTCATTTTGATCTTCATATTAAAGGTTCATGTAGAGGGTTTATATTTTTGCACAATTGTTCAAAATCTTATATATGGAATCCATCCACTGGATTTCATAGACAAATACCTTTCCCTCCTAATGCTTCACATTTAAGTTTTTATGGTTTTGGGTACGACGAATCAACAGAGGATTACTTGGTTGTTTCAGTTTCATATGATTACTTGGGGATTTTCTCATTGCGAGCTAATGAATGGGAAGAAATTGTGGATACTGTCCATTTGCTTTATTTTAGTGAAGACTCTTCCTTTGTTTATCCCTTAGTAGAGTCAGTCTTTAATGGGGCTATTCACTGGTTGGCTTTACGTCTTGATACACGTGACTATCTTGTTGTTGCCTTTGATTTAGTGGAAAGGAAACTTGTAGAGATTCCTGTCCCAGATGATATTGATTATCGTTCTACGGATTGTGGTTTATGGGTATTTAGAGGATTTCTAAGTCTATGGGTTATGGTGGACGACGATACGGTTGATATATGGGTAATGAAAGAATACAAAGTGCAGTCATCTTGGACTAAAGCTCTTGTTCTTACTACTTATGATACCGTTCATGGCGTTTCCCTTGTATGTTGCACAAAAAGTGGTGATATTGTTGGAACAGATTGCCGTACTGGATTGGTGAGATATGATGAGGAAGGAGAGTTTTTAGAGCATACCTACTATTGCAAAGATTCACGAAATGGATTCCGATTGGCTATGTATACCGAGTCTTTGCTTTCACTCCCTAGTGACAGCGAGGAAGCTTAAGAAGATGGCATTAAGAAGATGGCACAAACAAGTAGAACGAGTTAGTTATATTTTCTCCTTCATCGTTTTCTAGATATTTATAAGTGTGCTGTATTATGAACTCTTGGGTGGCCGAATTTGTAACATGAGACAGCATGCCACACCAACTGATTCAATATCTCGTAAAATGTTTGTTTTTTGGGTTAACTATTTGTAATGTTTATTGGAAATGTTAACAACTTTGTTTGATTCACTGTTATTCATGCACATGTATCTGGATTATGTTCTAATGTATGTTGTGTTCACGGCTTGAAATTGTTCTATATGGTAAATTAGTCTGATGAGTTTATGCATGTGTAATTGGATTCTGTTTATGTGTAACTGGATTCTGTTTTAATGTATGCTGCCTTCACAACTAGTCGCTTTGACTCAGAACTTATTTTAAGTTTGATCATAGCCCTGTATTTATTTGAATGAAATAGAAGGTTCTGTTCTCTTATCTCTAATTTAAGTGGACTCTAATAACTTGGTGATTGGAATTTCTGTTTTAAACTAGAAAAAAATAGTCTCAAATTAATGACCTGCACATGACCAATTAAATGATTACAACTTAGAGTTTTCGAAGACCGAAGTTTAAGGAAAAAAAGTGCATTTTGCATGGTAATAAGCTGTAGAAGAGTGTTAATTGTTATACTGTTAGCCATAGTCATAAGGCAAAGAAATTAGCTTTTTATTGCAATCTGTTTGATTAGATTTGTGGTATATCTTCTTTTTGAAGTGGAAATTTATTTGACTGACCAATATATTGTTTTTGGATTCAGAAGTGGTTTCTCTTTCCTTCATGTTCAAACCCAACTGGTTCTAATTTTGTCTGCATACATGATTTGGCTGAAATTCTATTTCACAAAGCATAATGTTTTGGTATTCAAATTTTGTTTGCATAATGATTTGGCCGTAAAGATTTTCAAGCATTTTCCGTTCTAATTGCTTAGAAAAATGAAATGTATTGAAGGCCTTTTTGTTACTATCTGTCATTGACAAAATAAGCATATTGCATTAGCATACCTTTTTTTTTATATTCATAACTCGTTCTTTAGTTAGACACAAGGAAAAAATATGTACATATTTTAGAGGAAAATGCTTCAAAGAAAGCAACAGAGACTCCGATAGGAAAACTATTTATTTTTTTGGTAGTGAGGAAAACTATTTATGCAATAATATCAAAGCTTTAAATGCATGCAAATTTTGTGTGCAGGGGTGTGAAATTCTTCTAGAGGAAGCAGTCTTCAAAAACTATAATAGAAGTGTAAATTATAGTTGTGCATACATGCTTTGTAGAAACTGAACTGTGACTTACAAAATGGAAATGGGCAATATGATGTTTATAAAATCTGCATAAGGTTTCACATTTTCAAACTTAACTGCTTTCAAAAGAACTATGAACCTCAATGAACTGAAATGCTACTCATATGAAGCGATCCCAACCATTTTTTCGTGTTGAAATGATTCAAAATCTTATTATTTTGTTTTAAATTAGTTAAATATCTGGTTTTAAAAGTTGTGAATTGTATCATTCTATTAAAAAAAAATTAAAATCCTACACAACAAGGAGATATACAAGATGACTTGGTGGTTGAGGTGGAAGAGTTAAGGAGTGGAGTGACAAGGAGATCGAGAGTTTGATCCCCATTTTCGATATCGTACTAACAATTACTAATATTTAGACACAATAATTGAAAGAAAAGCCAAGTATTCTGAATATATTGCTCTGGATTAATATTAAGAAAAGAAGGTTCAAGTGGTGATGCACCAATGGAGTGGTTCATTAGGAATTCTTATTCATCAGTGAATCCTATAACTACAGTAATGGTAATCATGATAATGGAAACAACAAGTGGATTAATATTGTTGTTCATGATTGGTTAAGATATATAACTTTTTTTAATCATGGAAATACATGTAAAGAATTGAAGAAATTAATTGCTAGGCCTAGTACTTTATAATTGTCTAAATTAAAGCATCTTATAATATTTATTTCTGTTGTGTTCAAATTCAACATATGTATGGGGGATTGTAGATCATGGCACTTGGAGATTCATCATGCGTAGTATTCGTATACTGATGAATTTGATTTAGATGGTATTCAGTATAACATTGTCTTATACGATATTTTTATATGATTGTGCCCTCAATTAACTTTTATATGCTAAATGATAGCATAGTTTTTGAAAATTTTAGAAGCCTATCCAAATTTGAATGAGTGGAATTGAAAAAAGTAGTAAACCATAATTTAAAGTCATTTAGAATTTTTAAGGGGAAAAAGCAAGTTTGAGAGCTTGTAAGTAAGTAAGTTGAATGATATAATGATGAAAATTTGAGAATATTGAAAGGGGAATATATCATCAATCTCTATCAATATGAAATGAGCAAAATGTCTTGAATAAATCAACGTTGTATTTTTTATTTTTTATTTTTTTGGTAGAAAAAGAGAACCAAAGTCTAAAATGAAAGAGAACTATAAGGTTACACATAGAGCTGTCAATTTAGGGAGCCTTAAAAATTTGAACCCCAACTCACACGTGAAGGGGACTTAAAATACTCAAGAATAAGACTATTACTTACCTCTGCAACCCACACTCGTCGAATTCTGTTCTTAACAAAAACTTCTGAACTTCGATTCATATCTTTGGATTCATTGTTTACCGATCATTCTACTCTTGCTTCACTAAACTAAACCCTAATTTTCTACATCATAAACTTGATTTTGATCTTAAAATTATAGGTTCATGCAGAAGGTTCATATTTTTGTACTCTTATCCAAACTTTTATCTATGGAATCCATGCACCGGAGTTTATAGACAAATACCTTATTCTAACTTTTCACATTTCAAATTCTATGGTTTTGGGTATGACGAGTCAATAGACGATTACTTGGTGGTTTCATTATCCTACGATTATATTCAAAACTCAGGTGATGTGCTATCTCGCTTGGGGATTTTCTCATTGAGAGCTAATGCGTGGAACAAAAGTGTGAGTCCTACCCATTTGCCTTGTTGTAGTAAGCCCCGTGATCTCAATATCTCGTATTAGAGTCGGTCTTCAATGCGGCTATTCATTGGTTAGCTTTTCGTTATGATATAGGTTTCTTTGCTATTGTTGCCTTTCATTTAACGGAAAGGAAACTTCTAGAGATTCCTCTCCTAAATGATATCAACCATCGTTCTACGGATCGTGGTTCATAATCATGATACTACACAAAAGAGTTGTCACTTCCCACCAGAACGGTGTTCTGCCCATGTCAGAACTATATTAGAGCAAGAAAAAATAATTATTTTTCATTGGAAACCTAAATGAGGTGTCTTACTCGTGTCATACGGGTGTTGTTGTTGAGCACATGTTAGACTCGAGACACACAAAGGTGTCCTTGCTTTTGAGAGAGGGCCTCCACTAAGAATTTATATCAATGGATTTTAATTCAGATCTGATTATAGATCTATAATTCAAATTGCTAGTTAGAGATAACTCTTAAGATTATGATATAATCTAAAAGAGCAACACCTTCCATTAATATCTGATGTTACCTCGACTCATTATTTTAATCACTTTGCTGATATAGTGTTGGATTGTTGCAACATTTATGATGTCCTGATGAGGTTGCTTTTGTAATAATCCAGGGAATAGTTTTGTTAATATCGGGTACTTTGTTGTATGATTTGAGGGGCCACAAGAGTGATGATCCATTTGTTAAAGATAATAACTTTTCTGGTGCTGGGTCTACTGCATTAAAATATTACTGCTATATTAATTGCGATTTTTTACGGAGGCTCAGATGAATGTCCTGTAATTTTTTTTACTTATTTCAGAAACTAAATGTGTTGAATGTTAAAAATAATGTGTACCAGTATATAAAAGTAAAACATATATCATAGGTTTTAATTTTGATCCTGCGGGTGTTGTAAAATTTTAAGTAAGAAGCAATTTCAGAATATGTTGAGTGTTCTGTTTTGTCATATTGTCTGAACCCTATTCATTACTGATTGGATATACAGTTAGTTTCTTTCTGCTGGCTGCAGGCTGTCTCTCTCTTCTCTTTATGGCTTCACTTCACCCTTAATTTGAAGGCGAAATGGCCTCACAAAGTTAATACTTATGCCGTTTCAAAGAATAGTGTGCAATCTCTAGCACATATTGGGTTCACTAAACACAAAACATGTAACTTGGGGCTAAAAGAAATGCAGAGGAAAGACAAATTAAGACAAACATTAGGGATCTCTCTTTGGATTGGCTAATTTGAGTTTATCAACATGTATAAGCATTTGTCAGACTATTTGAAAGAGTTTATGAAAACAACTTATGACATAACACATGACATCTCTATAATCTATTTTCAGCTTTTTCCATACGCGATCAGGATAGCTTATGAAAACAGTTTAACTTATGTTACCGCGTTTGTATACGTAGTTTGGATAAACAACTTAATTTGCAGTTTGTTGCATAAACGCTTATTATGATAAAGGCTAACAGATAAGCTATTTCTATAACAAATTATAAAATAAAGTTAAATTGTTTTCTTATAAGTTTAACTTTGTTACAACTTAAAATATTCATTTCAGTATTTTTAATTAATATTAATATGAAATTATTAAAAAAATTAAACTTAAATTTTGTTAACAATAAATGAATTTAAAGTTATAAAAAAACTGTAAAATAAATTAGGGAAATGTTGCATGTTTAGCATAAACGTTGGTCAAAATATAAATAAGTAAACAAAAGTAATGTATGAGCCATTTTTTTTTGAATTTTGCTCTCCACCCAGCACGTTTTGCTCCCACCCTGCAGCCCTTCCATATTTACCCTTGCGCATGTTAACTAACGCAAGTGTAAATGTATGCGTTAGTTAACATGCGTTGCACAACTTAAGTAACGCAAGTGTTAAAACACTGCGTGAGTTAACTTGCGCACTCATTAAGCACTGCGTGAGTTAACTCACGCACCCATCACGCACCTAATTACACATGCGTGAGTTAACTCACGCACACTCTGTGCATACAACCAGAAGAGGCAGAAACCTCTTTTTTCCCTATTTTTTCAATCCTTCTTTCATACATTTATTCAAGAACAGAATTTTCATCATTCATTCAATAATACATTCAATCAAGAGCAACTCATAATTATATTACGAAAAATAACGGAATAAAATAAGCGAATAACATAACGGATAATGTCATAAAAACGCTAAAAAGCGCAAGTGTAATAGGATAATCCTACAAAATGTCAAACAAAAAAAAACTACACAAGTCATAAAACATAAAAGCTACACAAGTCATGCTGGTCCATCCCGTGGACTCCTACTCCTCCTCCGCGGAGTCGGCACCTGCTCCAGCATGCTCCACTCAGACTGTATGCCCTGCATGATGCGAAGAACCTCTGGATTACCAAACACATCTGGATGCCCAATTGCACTGTCCATTCTAGCCCTGATGTTACTGATGATCTGGTATGGGTCGGGAGGATGTCTGGCCCACTGCTGCTCAACAAGAACCTCCTCGTAAGCAGGGACAAGACGAGGAGGGGCATCAACTGCGTAGTCAGGAATGGCCGCAGGGGGGTGCACAATAGGATGTGATACTCTAACGAACCATTTCATGTACCCCTTAGTATGAGCCCACGACTGGTTATCCGGAACCGGATGACCCCTCTGCTGATGGCTGAGGACATGTAGAGCAAACTCAATGAAGGCCTGGGCCACATCATCTGCCGCAAGAACCTCAATGTCTGTAGGAGGCCTGGGAATTCTCTAGACATACCTGTAATGCCTAATAACCCGCTCTGGCAAGTGACAGACCATCCTGTCTCTGCCGGCCATGATCCATCCTGAGTACCAGCATATATCCTGAAAGGGCGTGATGTGTCGTCGTCTCTTGTACGACATCCAGGTGACATGAGAAAGGTCCATCGAATCGATGGCAGCTCTGTAGTGACGAGGATCAGTAAAGCCCCTGGGAGGTTTCCATTGACTCACAAGCGGGGAAACAGTAGGGTCGTAGACATCATCATCAATCCTCGGAATGATGTTCGAGAAGTGCGCCAAAGTCCATCCCTGCAAACACAAAGAAACAAATATTTATATCACCGCAAGAATTATACAAACAACTAAACATTTACGATCCAACAAGTAAAAAAAGAAGAAAAACAATTATTACCACAAGCAATGTCATGTAACCGCCAATGGAGGCCACAGATGAGTCGGAGGTAAGAGATAGCTGCTCATATAGGAAAGCAAGTCCCATCCCACCCCATGACCAGATGTCCAACTCGTCCATATGTTGCAGCGCAAGCAGCCAAAGCAGATTAATGTTTTTGCTGTTCTTGGCGGAAAAAATGGTCCAGCCAAGCAACAGCAACAGAAACGCCTTAACGGAGGGTAATCTAACTACAGCTCGCTCGTTCTCCTCCTCAACTGTGTCAACCTCAAGAAGCTGATTACACCTATTCAAGAGCTCCTCATATCGCCTCTTCAGTACACCAAAACTGATGTGAGAACCACCCTGTTTTATCAGCTCCTTAGCGGCATCCTTCTATGTAAACAGTAGGTCCGTCTGCATCATCTCTAACCCCTCCTCACGGGTTAACTCTCTATCAGGAAGGAGTCTCCCAGTGATGGGAATGCCTAGGAGACACGCCACATCATCTAGTGTGATGGTCATCTCTCCAACCGGTAGATGGAAGCTGCTGGTCTCCTCATGCCATCTCTCTGTCATCGCACGAACGAACCCGTGAGGTATGTTCTCGTACCCACTAGTCAGGAGGGGAGTCAGACCAGACATATTCACTTCATCCCAAAACCACTGATTTTGTTCCCCCGGAATAGGCAATGCCAAATTTTTAATGCTCAGCTTCTTCCCGTGCGAGATACCTTTCACCCTATGTTTTCTTCGAAACTGAAATACAAAAACAAAACACAACAAAGAATAAGTCGTTAAATAAATAATAAGTAAAACAAACATTAAATATATGCTAACATAAATGTTAATTCTAACATTAAATAAGTAAAATAATAATTAGAATAAGTTGTATAAATAGTAAAAGAAGTAAAATAAACACCGAGTAAGAATAACATAGACATTTAACAACAACATTAATTATTTTAATTGAATTTCAAAACAAAAAATAAGTAAAATAAACATTAAATTATACTTACATCGGCATCAACCCATATCCTACATGCCACATGTCCACCAAAGTTAGGTAAAAGCGTGAGATCAGAAGGCCCCCCTGCATAGCCTTCCGGACCGGCCTCGTACACCACCCTCGGCACCCCCTGAAAACGAGGCTCGGGCTGCTCAGGCTACTGAGGCTGCTCAATAACAGGCGGCTCCTCAACAGCAGGCTCCTCAATAACAAACTGGTACTTGTGAGGCTGAGGCTCCTGAAACTGATACGCATCATGCGGCTGCTGATAGACCTCGTAATGCTGCTGATACTGCTTCGGGTCCATAGTTTGGGATGGACCCGTCTGCGACGTTGACCCCCCTGCAGCATCATCTCCATCTCTAGCAAGTCTCGTTCCCCCACCTCTCACTCGACCAGCCATAGGAGGGCGCAATGCTTCTTTCTCCCTCCGTGCACTACTAGTAGGGGCCATCCTCCCTGCCCTAAATTTGTCACTCCTATCCTGAGGCGGCTCAGGCGGCTCAGGCGGTCTCTGAGACGTATTCCTCCGAGGCATATCTGCACAACATTTAATAAAACACAAATTCAATATACATTTTCACACGCACATTGTGTCATTTCCAACAATTCAACAACAACACTAAAATTCCAACAATGTCATTTCAATCCGTAAACTACCACATTGCAGTCAAACATGTTATAATCGAAATTAACAAACCATATGCTAACTAATTTGATAAGTCACAATCCAAAAAAACAAAATAATTACCATTGAGACATTTTACCAAACACATGGTGTGCAATTTTCAAACAACTACCTTAATCTAACAATTTGTAGACCCTAAACTACCACATTCTACTCTAAACAACTTCTAAACAACAATTCCTAAGTTAATTCGTCACTAACAATCATCAAAACTAACATGCAAGCCAAATTTATAAAAACCTAAAAATGTTATATTTCTTCAAAAAAACTAAAATTTCTACAAGTTAAATGCAATTAAGTAGGGTAATCATCACTTACTTGATAATGTGGGATAAATTGGCTTTGAATGGCGCAAGAATGATGAAAATCGGATATGGGGGGAAAATTTTCGAAGTTGGGAAGTTGGAGAGAAGTTGGAGAAATGAGGGAAATGTGCTTCTGTGTTGGTGTTATATGACTTAACTAACGCTGCGCAAGTTAACTCACGCAACGCATGTTAAGTCACGTATACAATATAACGTGCGCAAGTTAAGTTGCGCAGCGTGACTTAACTTGCGCAGGGGTAAAAATGGAAGGGCTGCAGGGTGCGAGTGATTTGTGCTGGGTGGAGAGCAAAAATCTTTTTTTTTAAAGTAACAACAATATTAGAGAAATTCTTGCATGGTCTCTCCCCTCACCTAACACATCATATTTAGTCACAACCAATGAAAATAGGACAATTGGTTTAAGTGCACGTATGATAAAATCCCTTAAAAGAAACAGCCAAGGCATAAGAGATTAGAGAAGATGAGTCATATGGTTTTAGTTATTAGGGATTGGGTTTTCTTTTTTGGTCTCGTCGTCATCGACGGCACACCATTTATGTAATATCCCGCTCGTCAGTTAATGGAAACATTACCAGTTAAACGTGTCAGAGGACTAATGTTCATGGAAATCGAGTATGATGGAGAATATTTATCAACGATATCAGGCAAGTATGGACTTAAGTATCAGTGTCAAGCAAACACGATTAAGGCGTAGGGCAAAATGGTAAAAAGCCTCAATGGAGTATATAAGTGATTTTGGGTCAAAATCTTCATTATTCATTGCTCTTTCTCTCTCTAGGTTTTGGGAGAGGATTTTCTCTCCTCATTCTCTCTAAAACCGCCCCCTCTCCCTCAATCTTCTTCCATCAAAGCTTCCAAATACATGAATTAGTGATCAAGCATGGATCATAGAAGCTTCTTGGACAAGAAACAACAAAGAATATGGATTGAAACTTGAATTGGTTAAAGATCATGGATGAAGCAAAAGCTAGGGTTTGAGCTTGAAGCTTGAAGGACTTGCAAGAAACATGTTAGGTGAGTTCTTAGATAGTTTATCCCTCCTTTGGGTTGTGAAATTCTTGTGAGAAAACATGAATTATGCTAAGTTAAAAATTAGGGTTAAAGAACCCCTTTGTACCTTTTATGATCAAATGTTGTTAATTGTTGCCATGCTTATGATATAGATTGTTTTTATGATGTTCTGGAAATGTCAAGTACCTTATGATGCTTGAAATTGAGGTTTTTATGCAAAATCACGTTTTTTTGCAGAATTCTGGATTGCTACAGTTTGCCAGGCAAGCTAGAGCTCGCCATGGCGAGCTGGGGATTAGTGCTCTCTGGAGTAGCTCACCATTAGCTCGTCATGGCGAGAAAACTGCTCGCCATGTCGAGAAGACAGCTGGCCAGGCGAAATTGACTGCACAACATGTGTTGTCAACTCGTTTTGTGGCCAGTAAGGGCTATCCGAGGTTCGTCCTTGCATTATCTTATTAAACTATGAAACCCCTCAATCCAAGTGTTTAAATTACAATTCCAAATAAGGTTTTAAATAAGGAAAATGCATGGCAAATCATTAACAATGTTTGTTGATAAATGAAACGCAAGAGTGCTATGATATGCAATACGTCCGGGTAGTGATAAACTAAGAAGGGAAATGAATGTAGAGCCTCGACATAGCTTGTCGAGAACTAGAATGCTATGCATGTGTCCTATGTATGATAAGACGCGAAGTGATTAGTGTGTTCTCTTCGCACATGAATAAGAATGACCATGCAAGCATGTTAAGCAGTGATAGATAAGTTAATCCCTTTATTATGAACAAGTATGACTATGTAGGTAGTTTACCGCTAAACGGGTAGATCACGGACCCGTGGTAAGCGAGCAAGTATGCATAGGTTTAACCTTTTACGCATGTATGATTAAGACTATGATATATGTGTAGTTTACCATAAATAGGATCGCTTAAGGATTCGTGGTAGATGAGTATGTAAGACGTAGGTAACATGAGAACGGGATAAGCTTCTTTCGAGGGGGCCCGCACGTAACTGAGGGAGTCCGATGTATCTTAGATAGGTTTCATCGGGTATGTATGAGATTGCACTCGGGGTTACTCCACCCGGGGCTCTCCATAAAATGAATCAAGATAATATGTTTGTTCAACACTAACATCTATGTATGATTATGATTATGTTTACGATTATGAATACGTATGATTATGATATGATGCTAGACGCACATAAGTATATGGAATATAGAGCAAATTATGAATGTTATGCCAATAACGATCTTAGGTTTCCCTAATCGTCCGGTTTAGGATTGTGTCATGAATAAGTTATGTTAGGCCTCGATGCGTTTAGTGTATCTTGGCATAGTGGTGTCAGGTTTCCCTTAACCACCGTGACACATATGATGTAGGCAAGACCTATGACAAGTTAAGATGAACCTATGACGGATCTAGCATGCACGACCGTCTAGGAAAGCATGACCACACACGTATAATCAACCGCCAGGTTGTATTGTAGACACGTGGTGACCGTAGGTTTCCCCCGAGGTTGCCTATAGCCTAGGATTAGGTAGAACTCATTGAGACATTATGTCTCATCCCAATCCTTATCTGTTTTCAGATAAACAGGTTGGATTGCAAGCTCGTAGCCGATTGGATATTTCAGCAAGTGTTCGTTCGTACCCGCTGCAGGATGCTATGGATTTTCAAGGATGCTTTTACTATGTTTAGACAAAGTTATGTTATTCTCTTGTTGTACGAACGTTTATGATTGTATATGATATTCATTCGAAGTTTTATTGTTGTAAATTTTAATGTATCCAGTACTAAAGATAACGAACATGCTAAGCTTTTTTGATACATTTAGTATGGGCGTTACAATTTATAAGTAAGGAAAAAAAATCTGATGCAGAGAAGAAAGAAAAGGAAATTAGACGGCGTGGTGCAGTGAATGTTGAGAGTGAAGGTAAAATAATAACAGAGGTTGAAGACAATCAATTTCCAATTTTCATATTTTACAAATTGTTATAAATAATAATGATGTGTAATGTTTTTAATGGCTGAGACTAAATATGATGTGTTAGGTGAGAGACCATGCAAAAATTTCTCTATTTTTTAATCAAAGTAACGCATGACCTTGGTTACTTTTTGATGTGGCGATAACTACATCATGACAGACCTTATTTAGTAATATGTTTATTGGAAATATTGACAGTTTTGTTTGTCTGATTTACTCTTATTTAATTTATGAATCTGTAATTGGATTATGTTCGAACCCTGGACCATGCATATTTTATGTATTTGTCACTATCAACTGAGCTAAGTTCACAAGAACAATTAGATTATGTTCTAATGTAATGTATGTTGTGTTTACCGCTTGAAATTGTTTTATTTGGTAAATGGTAAATTAGTATGATGAGTTTGACTCAAATAACTTGATTAAAATTTTGATAATAGCCACATATGTATTTGAATGAAATAGAATGCCGTGTTCTCTAATTTCAGTGGACTCTAAAATACGTTTTTTGTTAAAGAGTTTTTTATTTTTATTTATTTTTATATTTCTGGAATATCTTCTTTTGATGTGGAAACTTCTTTGGCATCCGAATGATTGATACTGTTTTTTTTTTTTTTTAAAATTGAACACAATATAAAGTTCTTATTGTTAGTGTCTATGTAGATGATCTCGTTCATAATGAAAATGGTTTTAGTTGAGGGTGTTCGCGGTGCGGTTCGGCACGGTTATGAGGCAAAAAGTTAACCGATCCAAAAAATAAAATCCGAACCGATCCGATCCAATTTAACGCGGTTTAATTTGGATCGGTTTTCGGTTATCCAAATTGAAACAAGTGATAGTAATGCTCTTATTAAAAATAATTTTGAGAGAAGGTTTTTCCTTTGTTGTACACATATAAAGTATAAGTACGATTTATTATAATTTCTTTTTTCTTTCATATATTAGGTGTAGAAAATTCTTTCCTAATTCTATAAGTTGTAGGATTTTTTTTTCATAGATTACATCCTGTGTACATATAAGTTGCTGCAAACATTCCTTATACATATGCCACAACTTTTCTTTCATATAATTATATAGCCTATAGCAATTTATTAAGAAAATATCATGCAATTATAAAAAAAACTTTTGTAACCTGTACCAATAAAAACAAATGCCAACTATTAAAGAAACTTTTGATTACCGTTTGGAGTGTTGGCAGATTAAGAAATGGACTATGTAATTCTTAAACATGTGTGAATGAAAACAACAAAAGTCATTGGTGAGTGAATGAATTAAACACGCGTGCACTGCTTGCCTACTTGTTAGTTGGCTAGTTGCGTTGATGATTGGTGAGTTATTGAAGAGTTTAAGTTAACAAACTAGGAATAGAACCCGTGCGTTGCACGGGTTTATTAGGTTGTTCATACTATATGTTAATAGTTTCACAAAATACTTTTTAAATAATACTAAAATTTGATTTGACACAAAAATTGACATAATTTGATTTGACACAAAAATTGACATATTTATAATGAAACTAATTTTTTTCTAAATAATAAGACAGGATGGATTAGGGGGAAATGTAAATGAAATAAATTCTACTAAGCTATTAAATAACATGCCTTGTCAACATGCCAAATAAAATTCAGAGATTTGATTCAAAGAAATAAGGAAAAAAAACTAAAATTGAGCAAAACACTTTTGATTCATTTAGGCTACCCCTCAATCAATTGATGCGAAGAAACCACAATCTTTGTTAATTAAGATATTGATAGATATGTAGAGTTAATGGAATGTGTGCATTGCAGAAACCAAAATCATATATACTTGTCACGTAGAATAAATTATGGAAATGGATTAACAAAATTATGGCTGAAAAAAGAAGAAGAAGAGATTTTAGGCAATATGTATGAAGTACTAATAGACAAAAGAGATTAACAGAGTAGTTACAACAGATGCAATTTTTTTAATAACATAATGAAATTAATGTTGAAGGTGAGTTTCACAAATATGCTTGAGATGGCGTAAAACAAATATGCTTGAGATGGTGTAAAAATAGAAGTTGCTTAATTGAAAATTCTGCATTTTCAATTCAGGGCATAACTCTTGTGTTATGCAAATTCAAAAATATTTTAATTTAGAGTATAACTCTTGTATTCTGTGAAATCAAACATCTTTTAAATCATGGCATAATTCTTGTGTCATAGGAAATCAAAAATCTTCTATTTCATTCCATAACTCTTGTAAACTCAGTGGGTAACTCTTGCACTCATTAAGAAAATCAAAGGTTATTGTATTCAATAAAGATGTACATAAATCCACTGATCTTATCAATAAAAATCATGCAACTAACTGTTGGTCTTCTAATTTGCATTGTATGTGAATGATCAAGGAAAACTAAAAATTCACAAAGCATTGTATCGAAGAAGTTCTAAGAAGGAATACATTTTTGGTTGGTCAAATAATAGTGTTCCAAGCAAGAGTGTCCACAAAGAATAATTCTAGAACTTGCAAAGAAAATACATATATATCACGTATAAAAAACTAAAAGTTAAAATTGAAAATTATTCTAGTAGAAACATAGATGAAAGAAAAAAAAATTCAAATAATAAATCCCTCTCGCTAAAGAAACAAAATAAAAGAACACCCTCCAAAGTTATATATCTCTTTCTTCTTTTGGTAATAGCTTCAATTTACTTATTTGAAGTGGTTATTGCTTGAATTGGAGAAAGTCATGTAAAGTAATATATGTCAATTGTCAAACATTATTCATATGTCTGAACAAAATATGGTTATTTTATGATATAGACAAAATACACCTCCTCCATTCTCCTCCAAATATTCTTCATCCTTTGAAGATGAGTAATCAAGTTTCTGCATGTTCTTACAACGGTTTTTACAGTAGACTTTTAGTATTGGTTAATTAAATAAGGTGAATGAAAGGGTTGAATAGTTAAGGTTAAGAGTTTTTATAAGATAGTTTAAGGTTGAAACCAATTAAATAAGGTGAATGATAATGGTTTTTTTGTCAGTTACAAAAATGATAAGTTTTTTATCTAAAACTTGCACTAAGAATTTAAGATATAGAGAATTAATCAATTCTTTAAAGATACATACATAGACTAAGAGAGGATGTGAAGTTCTTAATAGAGTCAGAAAGATTTTTAGAGGTGTCACATAGGCACAATACTTGCATAAGAACAATGCAAGTTAAATGACTAACAACTCCCAATAATACATTCTCGCTTTGTTTCTTGTGTTTCCTTTTTCTCTCAATTCGCAAGGGAACTTAAGGTCATGCTAATCATTTGACTTAAATAAGAGAAAATATTGTTTTTCCTTTGATTAAATATTTTCAAATATATAACATCATCCAAACTAATCTAAGTTGGGTTACACCATTTACAAATGAGATACATTTAAATCAGGGCCGGCCCATAGCCCGTCGAGGCTGGGCTATGTCACCGGGCCTCCAATTTTTTGGGGCCCAAAATATATTTTTTTTTATATGTAAAACACAGAAATAATGGTTATATATCTATTAAAAGCAAAAATATTCATTTCCTTCAGCGTGCTGAAGTGGCGCAGTATGTTTTTGTTGAGTGTGAGGTCTCTACTTCTCAAGTCCCACCAAAGTCCCACCAAATTGAGTGTGAGGTCTCTACTTCAAGTCCCACTAAAGTGCCAAAGTGTGTTTTATTTTTAATATTTTTTTTTAAAATGACTTATTTATTTGTTTTGGGGCCCATAATTTAATTTTTTTTGGCATCCTTTATAAAACTAAAACTGGGCCTATGAATTTGTTAAGACGGCCCTGATTTAAAACTCCTAGATTAATCAAACTTTCCTCCTTTGATTTTTTTTTTTTGTAATAATTCTTTGATTGAAAGCCTCCAACAATCCATTTTCTCTAATGCCTACAAAACTTCAAGATAATACATACAATTTGAAATCAATAAGGACAATAATTGAATAGATAAATTTAGATTACTTAAACCCACACACCCGATTAGATAACATAAAAATACAGAAAATAAAAGGATGGAAATAAGGGTTAAGGAAATATACTTACATGAAATGCCATTTTTTAGAAGCTTCTCAAGCATCAAGGATTTGTATAAAGCAAAATAGAAGTCTCATTTATTTATTCGCAAGATGTCAAAAAAGTAGGGATATAAGGATAACCAATCTATATTATAGAGTAACATGAGTCTCTATCCTCGCACGTAAACAAATAAATAGTCTAGATATGTGTGAAAATTAAAGTAAGAAACCAAAACATAAATCATAATACATAATTGAAGAGTACCATTCAAGAAGTGCTCGGAGAAAATGGCGGAACTCAAAATTATCACTCCAGTGATTTTATATTCAACTCTTTTAAAAACCATGTGCTTATATCGTTTTACATATTCTAAACTACATCTAATCTTTCATATTTTTCTGGGTGTAGTCTATGCAATCTTCCACTCTATTGGAAAGTGCTTAATCAATATATAGAATACATGAGATATAAAATACCAAGTACACCACATAAGTAAACCATTCCGGAAACAAAATATAAGATTTTTGCATAAAAGATTAATTGCTATACACTAAAACTAAAATTATAAAATATGTATCGCAATGTCTCAATTGTTGAATATAAAGGAAAAAACAAACATTCTTTTCCACTCTAACATGAAGTATGATCAGTACATGCACTTCATATGATGCAATCTACCACTCTATTTGCACTCCTTTAAAATTAGTGTATAATCAATATATGAAATGCACAATATATAAAATAATAATTACATCGCATAGTTAAAATATACCAAAAGCTAAGGCAAGATTTTGTAACAAACATGAATCGCTAGGTAGCCGAAATAAAAATATAAAATATGTATTGCAATAGCTTCACCAAGAACAAATATATAAACTATGAGATCACAAAAGTTTGAGAAAATGACTTTTCTTTCTTCTGCAACACTTACAACACTCCCAATATGAAATTTCACATGCTCATATGTATGAGGGATAATACACCTATATATACAATTGGTTCACATAACCGTTGTTTATTATTGTAGGATTGAAGGGTCAAGAAGAACTTTCAAAGGTTGACACTGAAATACACAATTAAACATGGAGTAAAGTGGCAAATCTTTTCACCTTTCATGTCAACTTATATAGGGATTGCACATAGCACTACTTTTAATTCAATCAATGCAAAACTTATTTGGGAGTTACAATGTGAAGGAAACATAGAAGGAGTGTACACAATATATGGAAAAATTGTGAGTTTTGTAGAGATGACACATGAGCAAAAGAGTTTTGCTTGATTATCTTATATATATGGAAAAAAAATCCTATATTAACAAATTGAGTTTTTTTTAGATATATTAACAAATTGATTATCTTGTATACGTAAATAAGGTTGGATGTTTGTTTTGTAAATTCTACGATCATTGTTAATACTAAAGAAAAATTCATATTTTTTTTTTGAAAAAACTAAGAATAATTCATTATCAATACTACAATTCAAGATTTTAAGTAACTTTACAATTTTTTGTTAAACAATTGCATCGAAATATGAGTGAGTGGTAGTAACTCACAACTTGATTTTTATTTATTAATTAAGAGACTATGGCAACCAGAGTTACCTAATTTCTTAAGCTGCTACATTTATAATGGGTGTGTTTAATTATTAGGAATGAAATTAAGAGATTTGAGAGATGATAGGAAGCTTTTTTAGAGTGCCACATCATCATAAAGCTTGCATGAAAACAACTCAAGTTTCCTTTACAAATATATATAGATAGATAGATAGATAGATAGATAGATAGATGGTAATGGACCGGTCTAGAGTAGTAGAAGAGTCTAGTAACATTAAAATAAGTGTGGTTCGGTCCTTAAGTTATAAACCGAAAACCGAACCGAACCAGTCGGTTTTTAATCTATATGGTTCAAACACATCTGAAAAAATCGGTTTTTTGCGGTTTTCGATTTTTTTGGATCGGTTGGCGTTTTTTTTGGATCGGTTCGGTTCTGAACACCCCTAGTTTTAGCTGTATCAGTTCTATATTAAGCATGATTTTAGCTGTATCACAACTTATGTATATAAATAAACAAGCAATAACGCTGTTTATTATTTGTAGTTGTCAAACAAGAGTTTTAATTAGAGAACACCACCAAATTGGTCTCTGTCTTTATATTAAACTAGTATAGTGACCCGTGCCAAGCACGGGGAAATAAAAAACTTTTTTGATCAAATGTATAGATTTTATATTATGTTATCTTAAAGTTATAAGTGTGGTTATATTTTAAATTTGATATGGAAAAAAATATCGTCTTAATTTTGTATATATTTTGAAATATCTAAACATTGCACATAACGATTAAAGTATTTAGATTTATACTTATACTAATTATTTGTAGTATAAGATGTACTCATTGTTAAACTTAGCATGTGTAATATTTTTGCAAAAATACGCCGACGTACTGTATATTATTATTTGTTGACATAATGTATTTTATTAATCATAAAAACTAAACTAAAATTTTTGTATTTTTTATATATAATAGTCAGTGTCAGATGTATACACCTAGACTGTGAATGCAAACGTTAATTTTTTTGCGGGTGTGTATAAATATAGTTTGGGCTACAAAAATGCCGATTGTTATTTGTTTTTATTTTTTACAAAACCAATGGTCTAATGTAAATATTGTATTTTAGGGTAAGAACGATGTAAAAAAAAAGTTTCGAGTATTGTTATACCTGAAAAGTGCATCAATTAAAAGTCAATGGCAGGAGGACCTGCTTATATAGAAATTGCATGTCATGTAATGACCAATACGCCTTACAAAGAAATTAAAAATAAAAAAACGACTTCCAAACAATACACAACTTTAGTTTTCTAAATTATAGCAACAACAAATTCTAAAACATAACCAACGATCATTCTTTTTGAAGAACTTCACGATACACAACATTTGTGGTCTCCTTCCAAACATTATTATCTTCATCCAAGATGAGCAGCTTCAAACATTTTCTAGAAGTAACTTGAGAGACAGCGACATAGAGTTGTCCATGTGTGAACACGGGCTTAAGAAGATAAACTTCCACTCGAGATAAAGATTGACCCTGACTTTTATTCATTGTCATTCAAAACAATGCGTCAATGGAAATTGCATGCGCCTAAATTTGAAGGGTAGTCCTGGATCACTCGGAATAAGATTCATCCTAGGAATGAATACCCTGGTACCTGTCCTTTTCCTGTAATTACGGTAGCAGCTATCGTGTTCTTCCCTAGATGTGTAATTGTCAGCCTCGTACCATTACACAGTCCATTGGCCTGATCGATGTTTCTCATCAGCATAACTGGACATCCCACCCTTAGTTTCAACCGGTGATTTGGAATTCCAGAGCTCTTAATACCATTAAGAAATACCGTTGTGAACTAATCGCTTTAGACATCAGAATTTTCACCCGATCGACAAACAGAATTAGAGCTTAAATACTCTTTCTCTTCACCTGGAATCAGTGACACCATATATTCGTTAACATGCTCAACTGAACCAAGCATTGGTGCGAGTATTCCCCTTTCTTGGAAAAATAGCGGGTCACCAAGGTTATCATTCAAATCGGGATACACAAAGTCTATAAGTGACATCAACAGATTTGTTGTGTCCGATATGAGCAAATCTTCAGGAATTTCTACCTTCATTTCACCATTCTCATCCGAAGCGTCGTTGTCGTCTCCAACTGATAGTATCCACTTGCCAAAATTAGCAATTTCTTCCTGCTCTACAGGTACCGAAGATGCACCCAATCTCATATTAAGAGTAAGCCTCAACACATTACAATAAGTCCATATCTTTGATGAATTGATTGGGGCATCAACAATATCCTGCCTCGTTCCTTTTTGGACAACAAACAATATTTTCCTGAAATCACCACCTAAAACTACTGTCATTCCACCAAAAGGTCTAAACTCGTTTAGGGGATCATTCTTGGACATGATATCACGCATTGATCGATCAACTGCCTCAAAACACCATCGGTGCATCATTGGAGCCTCATCCCAAATTATCAACTTTGCAGCACGCACCAGGTCTGCCCTAGGACTATCCTTTTCCATCGTAAGCGATGATGCCTCATTAATCTCAATAGGGACTGTCAGCATCGAGTGCGCGGTTCTTCCACCTGGTAATAGAAGAGCCGTTATACCGATGGATGCAACATTCAATACAATTAATCCCTTCGTTCTAACAACCGCCGAAAATGTTTTCCATATAAAGGTTTTCAGAACCAACGGACTCTATGATCTTGTCATGCACACATCTTTGTTCATCAGTCAACATCAATAGCATATCAGCGTATGTCTTTTCCAGTTAATCTTAGTTGTAATTTAGCTCATCAACGATAAGCTTGTTTGTTAAAGTTGGCATGTCTGCTGCGTTTGGCCTGGGCATAGATTTGAAGTCAGTAAGCGACCGTCCGTTTTCCTGAAGTAGGATTTCAATTTCAATCAAACACAGGTTCTTCAAGTCATCGTCTCTGATACACATATCTGCATATTAAATGTAAAGTCACAAAATTAATATTAACACCTTTGCATGCATATGTGTGCACGTTGAAGAGAAAGAAAAAATATTAACTTTATATGAGAATCCTTTATATTTAAACATATTAGCCTAAAAAATGTGGAAAATTTTGAATGGTATCGTAGAGTTAGTAACTCTTAGTTTGTTCTTTACTATATCCTAAAAAAAGTTCCTCTTAACTACTTAAACTACTCTAATCAGCATGTACTATATCCTAAAAAACACACCCCTTGAAAACAACCTTGTCATCAAGGTTGGAATGTGATAAATTTATTAATGTGTAATAGTCTTCAAATGTATCACCCTTATCCCTATTTTTTATTAGTGAAATATTGTTTTTCTTCACATCTTCAACAATAACATGAGTAGTTTCTCTCCACTTCCTTTGCATAAGCCTTTCATTTTGAGAAAAAGAGAGATAACTGATCTCATAACCATTTGAGATAAATTATTTGTCTAAGAAACTTTTATAAAAATATTTGTCTCATCCATGTCATTTGCACCCTGATGCTAAACTCGACATCCCAGAATTCTAAGAAGTATTTGACTTGTGGTGCTTCAAAAACAACAACAAAGGAGTACGCAAAGAAAAGTGAAGTGGAGACAACGCTAACAAAACATATATCAGTGGAGACATGTTTTTACTTTGAAGTTTTATGTTACCTCTTAATGCATTTTAAGTGCAGCTTTTCCTTTTAAAGTTGCATAATGACACGCCATATGTTCTAATTCTCATTAATGACAATTACAACATGTTATGACCTTAAAAAAAAAACATATCATTATAACCAAGTTGCTTGGGCTCTAGTGGCAAAGAGCTACTTCCAAGGACGTACCCGGGGAATACCGGGATCGATTCCCAGGGGGAACAACGCTTGGCCAGTGTGCATGCCTCTACACATGAGCCGGATTAGTCGCCCACCATTGGTGGGTCAGAAATCGGTGCGAAAGCAAAAAAAAAAAAATATCATTATGTCTTGAAACATGCCTATTTTCACTTCTGTCTTTTTCATAAAAACTAAAAATGATAGTAAGAGAATATATGCAATGCAACGGAAAAAATGATATTAAAGTTACGTCTCAATTCTTAATCAAAAAAGCTTCTTTCAGCTTAACTCAAACTAAAAAAATAATCTTATTTGTAAAGGATTTCCCAAGCCATTATTTATTTAACACGAAAATAAATAGATGTAGGAACTGCTACAAAATGATGTCATGAATGCTCACTAATCTAGATAACGTGAAAAATTAATCAATTAAAGAACAGTAAATGTGAACAAATTAATCAAGATATACATAGTGGAAAGCAATATATGACAGTTTTGTGGAGTTGACAGTAGGTCATGCATTAACCTTATGATGTTTGCATTATCTGTGGGTGTGAAAATACAATCGGCTATATTTTTGAAGCCTATATTTTTTCGCATAATATGAACGTTAAAATACAATCGGCTATTTACAAAAAAAAAAAAATTTGATGAAATGACATTAAATTGATTCATATTTATTTTTTTTTGGGTAAATTTGACAATAATATATTAATTAGCAGCGTGACATGTCTAAATAAAAAAAACACTAAAAAAATCAACGTTAAACAAACATAAAAAAACAACTTACCAATCAAGTAATCCGTATCATATTGGGATTGAAAGATTTCGGGAGGGTCACCGATCACATAGATGCTAGCAGGAACAAACTTATAATCGCACTGTTTTATTTTGGTACCATATTGAAAGTTAATCTTATGAGGGTGTCTCGTTGTCTTATATGATCCCACATTCGAGGCAACACCAAAATTCCCAATGGAGAAGACACGGTCCTCGCTCAACTCTTTCTCATACTTGTATATGAGTGTACGTCTAACAGACGCATTGATTCGATCACCTTATCAAATAAAAAAGCAATTTTAATATAGATATTAAAAACATTATACACCATACATATGTGATACAACTAATTTACTTAAAAAAAATGGATCTCATAAAAGATCACGGTTTGGAGAAAAACATTTTATACCATTACATATGTGATATAACTAACTTAAAAAAAAGGATATCATAAACTCTCAGGATTCGGCTCATTAAATTTAAATGCGGATAAAAATATCGTAAAAAAAAAACAAATGGATAAATAAATATAATAGAAAAGTTAATATTAGATTATAAAAAATAAAATGTAAATAAATCAACCATGATTCGACCATCGACACTCCAAGTTTCTTGATGTGAATGGGAGATATCGGAAACGAATTTGATTGGCATCATTTTTATTGATCAAAATCAGAAATAATCTAATATAATTGCGGTTAAAAAAAATAGAAACAAAAAAAAAGACTGAAAAAAAAATAAGACATTAGAACCATTTCTAAGGAGAAAGGAAGTTGGTCCTTTTTTCATATCCCTCACAAACCAAAGGCGAACGACTCGAACCCTGATAGTCCAATTTTCTTTAGAAGGGGATATATCAGAGATCAAGTCAATCTTCGGGGCCATTTCGATTTAATAGAGAGACACAAAAAGTACGCAAAGAAAAAGGAAATTGGATCCTCTCCTTCAAAATTTATCTCCTTCTCTCTTCTTCACTTAATATTAGCCATTAGATGGATATAATAAAAGGAAAAAAAACATAAATAAACAACCTAAAACAGCACACTCTGAAACAAACTGGGCGGGGTTTGTCCTCGTGAGCTTAACTCAGTTGGTATGGACAATGCATAATATATGCAAGATCCGCGGTTCAAACCCAGGCCACCGCCAAAAAATTGGGCGGGGTTTTACTACTCCGGAAGCTTCTTCATCTTCCCTTCTAAAGGTCTGCTCTCTCAATCTAAGAAAATTGCGGCCACCGTATTTTCATTTATATGTTTGCTCACTTCTTCACTCTCTTGTATTATTAAATATATGCATTCAACTAAAACCCTTCAACACTATCTAATTTTATTTGTCCTAAAATATACAAAGAAAATCCAATTAATGCAACCCTTCAGACCAATATTGCAAAGCTTCATAACTGTATCGTATCCTCTCTACAACTATAACAACAACTCAAATAGTAATTGAGTCACAGTTTGTTAAGTGTGCTAAAAGATCACTTTCTTTTAACAACTCTTTTTTTAGTTGCCCGTTTTTCTGCTGAAGATTACTACGTGATTAAACTCAATTATATGTCAATTTTGCATACCATGTTGGTAAGACAACACCAAGAGGCCAAGCCTACTCAAATATTGATTTGTCAATTCGTGGAGTTTCACATTTTCAGATATTTTCTCTTGAAAAAAAAAAACAGCAACCCTCTAATGAAAGTTATGCAGATTTATGAATTTTTTTCATATTTAAATATCTACAACTCTTTAGATTTTTTGCGAAAAACTCTTTTTAAATTGTAAATGTTAAATTGTAGAAAAGTTTATCTTCTTTTGATGAACAACTCTTTTTAGATTGTGTGAATATTATCATCTATTTACTACAAATTTTGTTAGAGCAAATTATTCTCACCTCATTTAAGAGAAGCTTGAACCATAGTTCATTCCTCTCTTATGTTAAAAGATACACTCCATTTCCTTAAAAGAAGTTTGAGTTACATTTCCCTCGTATTATAATACAAAAACATGTCTTGCTCCAAGTCCATATTATAAAAACATTGAATTTTTAATAAGACTTAATTGGGAAAAAGGGAGTTACTCGAGATAGATAAGACCTAAAAGGTTTCACATAACATACCAGCACGCACAAAAATCAAGCAAAAAAAAAAGTGGTTTGTAAATGCTTTCAACTAACTCTTAGTGCTATCGCCGTCAAGCGAGGCGTTGAAACAATCAAATAATGAGTGATAAAAAAAAACAATGAGAGTGATTAAGAGATAGAGCAATTACATGTTTGAAAATTAATCATGGTAGAATAAATTGAACCTAAATGCCGCATATTTTTTAATGAGTAAATCAAAGGTATTTTTTTTTTAACAGATCAAAGATATTTTTCTTGCACTACAGCGGAGATTAATCATCTCGAGATACTAAGATTCATATAAGGGGTTCATCTCCTCTAACAAATGTTTTTAAAACACACCGATGAAAAAAAAAACCTAAACAAAATGATTAAGGAGTCCAATATATCTACCATTTATGTCACACTATATATGTTGGTTGAATACCTCATTTTAAAGATATAAAAAATCAATTAAATAAATGGGAATTAATTTCTTTGTTTTTGAATCTCACCAAATCAATTTGAATGAAAGTCAATTAACGGGAATTAAATCGCTATTTCCAATAGCACAAATTATGTTGCATGCAAAGAACTTGGAGAGTTGTCGAGAGTATAAGACATTTGAATCCGAGTTATCCGTTGCCAGTATACTTTGTAAACTACCATATGATTCTTGATTTTATGATGTTGTAGTAGCTTTAGATGTTTTCTGAGTTGCCTCGCAAAACGACATGTAATTTGGGGCAAATGTAATCTTTTAAATGTAATATTTCAAATTTCATTGATTATATATAAATTATGTCAATAGTTAGAAATTACATTAATTGTGATATATACATCTAACTGAAAATATCAAATATGCTAGTATATCCGCCAGTATATGCCCGCTAATACAAAGCCCCATGTTCTTTTTGGATCAGCTTTCCCACTGTTGCAGTTCTTTTTTTGGATAATCTTTTAAGACTAATATATCTATATCATTAAGACAAAAAGAATAAAGTTAATCTCAATAAGTCCCAATAGAAAATAAATGAAGAAAACAAACTAAAATAAATATTTATATTTCATGAAAAAGTAAATGAATAAATTATAAATCAAAGACGTGCAAAGAATCATGAAGATATAAGAATATAAACGAAAAAAAACAGATGGATAAAAAAAATATAATAGAAAAGCAGATATAAGAATATAAACAAAAAAAAATGTAAATAAATCAACCATGATTCGACCATCGATACTCCAAGTTTCTTGATGCGAATGGGAGATATTAGAAACGAATTCGATTGGTATCATTTTTAGTGATAAAAAAACAGAAATGATCTAATATAATTGCAAATAAAAAAAATTGAAACAAAAAAAGACTAAAAAAATAAGACATAATAGAAAAGAGGATATAAAAATATAAACAAAAAAATTGAGTTAAACAACATTATTGTCCATTAGAATCATTTCTAAGGAGAAAGGAAGTTGGTCTTTTTTCATATCCCTCACAAACCAAAGGCGAACGACTCTAACCCTGATTTTCTAGCTTTCTTTAGAAGAGATATATCAGAGATCAAGTCAATCTTTGGGCCATTTCGATTTAGTAGAGATAAGAAAAGGACGCAAAGAGAAAGAAATGAAATAGAAAGAGAAGGAGTTGTGGTGTGTAGAAAGTGTTGGTTAATAGGTCTAATTTATAATAGATTTTAAAGGACAATTATGTAAAACAACCACACTTAACTCGACCAATCAAATTCGAGCTCATGTCTTAGCTATTAAGCAAAATATAATAATTTTTTTTCTGGTTTTGATTGAATGATATCAATAGGACTGTAGCCGAAAAAAAATTAATAGATATAAAGTTTTTTTTTTTTTTGGCTCGGATTGTAAAGAAAGGGGTGTAATAAACCATACAAATTGAAATAAATAAGTCTAAGGTTTATTTTTCCTTAAAAAAAAGTCTAAGGTTTATTTTAGAATGTTTTAATATGATCTTAATGGTGATTAGCAAGGAATATGTTTAAGGATCCGTTTCAATAATATACCATTCAATCCCAATTAATTCCAAAACTTTTTTTTCTTCCAGTCAAATAAAAAAATACACATCACAATGAAATAATATCTTCTCCAATAGCCATGATGCTACCATTTCTACTTTGATTTCATTGCATCGTATTTTTTTTCCCAATCAGCCAAAACAAAAAATATATTATAATTGAAATATGATATTATTTTAAACAATCTGGTTAAATTTCATTTTTTTTAATTTACTTCATAAAAAAACACTCCTTGATATTAGTTATAAAATATATAATAATAAAATTGTCTCTCAATATTATTATTACATTACCATCATGAATAATAAGAATAAAAGTTAGTTTATTTCATCAGTTTCTTTAGTTCATAAAAAAAAATGGATTGGCCAAAACTCAAAGAATTTGATAGGGTATCAATCTTTCAATGTTACAATAATACTTTGTATTAGAAAAATTATTATTAAATTTATATAATATAGATTTTCATGTTATAACTGAAATATCATATTATATAAAACAATCTCGTTAAAATTTCATTTCTTAATATGATAACTAAACACTACATTACACGATTATACAAATAATATAATAATACAATATCATTGGTCTTCCAAAAAAAAACATTGAATTGTAACATTTCCATAAAAAAAATAACATATAATAACACAATTTAATTGGTCTTCAAAAAAAAAATATTGAATTATAACATTTCCATAAATAAAACATTAGAATAGAAGAAGATTAGAGCGCCACATGTCGCTCTTTGAATGAAACCTTAAAACCTTTAAAAATGGTGACACTTGTCAAGAAAAGAAGAGAAGAAGCTTTGAAATAGGTGGTAAATTTATATTATATAGATTCTCAAATTGGTCTATGACTGTATTAATGACTCAAAATGGTTCATGTCTTTATCAAATGTTTCTCAGATTGGTCCATGACTCTATTAGTTGTTTTGCATTTTAAGCCATTAACGTATCAAATAAGATGCATTATGCTATTAACCACTAAATGATATCCAAAAGACACCGGGTCAGTAACACTCAAAATACAAACAACTAATAGAGTCAATGACCAATCTAAGAAACATTTGACAAAAACAGAGACAATTTTGAGTTATTAATAGAATTTGGTACAAAGACAGAGACTAATTTGATAATTTACTCGTTTTAATTACAAGTTGAATTTTCTTGCCATAAAGTGTCTCTTAGGAGGGAATACTTCACTATGCTGCAACCTAAGGCCATTATTAATGAAGCCTAAGGTCAATTTACAAATCAACGAATATTGTTCAGTACCAATTAATGTATATATATCATGTGGGGGAGGGAATTAATAATTGCCACTAGTGCAAATCAGGGATACAAAACCTGTTTTTTAGAGATTTAAGACCTGTTTTTGAAGTGGGGTTATATCAGCAGGTGTTGTAAGTTTGACATATTACACCTTTTTTTTAACAGGTGTAAAAACTAGATATCATACCTGTTTTAATTATAAATTGGTGTGATATGTGTATTTGTAACCCCACTTTTTCACAAAAAGAGGTGTGAAACCTCGCATATAACACCTTTTTTTTAGCAAAAAAAGGGTATGAAAAACACCATAGCACGTTAAAAAAAAAAAAAAAGCCTACAGCCACTCCTCACCTATAGGAAAGGGCATATAAGGCTATTCAATTCCAATGCATTTTTCTACTTGCAGCGAGAGTAGCATCTAATAATTCTTCAAGTTGTTTTCCTTAGATTGTTATTTTAATCATTGATTAAAAGATAATCAAGAGAAACAAATTTATTTGTGAATTCAGCATAATAACTTGATAAATTGGTGATCAAATTGACAAGATGAAACTAATAAATTACCAACACAAGCATTCAAGATGAATATGATATAGAATCTAAGAATAATTTATACAAGTGAAACTTAACTACTTCAACTATTTGATAATTAAATACCCTGGTGAGTAAAAAAAACTAATTAACTACCCCACCTAATCAAAAAAGAAAACTAAATACCCCACTTAACTACTTCACTTTCTCATAAACTCCAAGAATCTGGATCTGCAAAAGGATCAAAATTACTTGTTGGAATCTGAAACTGTTGAGTCTAATCATGAGAGCTGGCCATTTAAACATGCACTGTGTACTTTGGCACCTTTATTCCTGGTACACTAAGCCATCCAATTAACTGATCGCCTGTCATAGTCGATCGTAGTTATAAGTTTATGTTCATTTGGAAAGTGTATGATTTTGACGCTTATTTAAGAGCTTACCTCAGCTTGTTTTCTTTCAACTTTCGGAGCATCGACAGGCGACAGGTTTCTTTCGGTCATCAGTGGATTCAACTTTCCTCCTGCTCTTCTTGTCCAGGATCAGAGAAGCACAATGAGAAAAGATCTTGAAATCAAAACACACAATGAGTCATTCAATGCCAACATCTTTGAATTAAAAATTGTATTAGGTTTATATATCATCAAGGACCATTTTTAAGTGTATTTAACATATACACAACCTGTAGTTACTGTTCCTTGCATGAAGGATGAGGCATTGTGTGATTTGATGTAATTTTCCATCCTTAAATAGTCAAACCATTATTTGGCTCAATGACACAATTAACGGCTTAATGAACATTGCAAGTGCTTAGGACAAGGCAAGTTAGTACCTTGTATGTGATTGAAACGACAAAGGTTTTAAGTAATTGATTCCCACTCAAAGTTAGTACCTTTGAACCTACGCAAAGGTGAGCTGCAAATGATTCAATAACATCTTTATCAACATTACTCGAACATTCCAACCCAAAGGGAAAAATAATTTATGAAGGAAAATAAATGTACAACAGTTGTGATGGTAAAATCAACTCTCCAGTTTCTCACAACCAAAAAGAAAACACATTTTTATACTCTAAATAGCTTTTATCAAGACTATAAGTGAGGTATATTCAAGCTCGTCAAATTTCATTTGACAAATGAAAAACATACAACATGAGTAAGGGAAAAATATTAATTTTTCTTTTGAAAGTCTTAAAACGCGATGTTAAAGAATGACATAAATAGTTATAATTACTATAAAAAAAAAAAAAAAAAAGAGTACCATAATCTTAATTCTTAACATTTTTGCATCAATCAAGATACATACAACCATTGCAACAATGTGCAAATCGTGTATTATATGCTGCATGGTATACTATCTATTTAAAACTTTGTGGGTGACATGGCAATTTCATTAAACAATCACTTAAGAAGTATGCACACTCTCTAGAATACAAACCATTTATAAGGAGGGTAACTATATAAGGTAATAATTAGCCAGATGAAAAGATGGTGGAAGTAAAAAAAGAGCATAAATAAGAAAGGTTAAATAACTTGAAGAGTATATATAACTTTTATCATGCTATCATGTTTCTATCTATTGGATGTAGTGTAAGGATTCATGGATTATGTAACTACACCCAACTTGAAATTTTTATGAAACTTCAATGCAACTTAAACTTAAAAAATATATATTTAACTTGCAAGAGTAAGTGCTAAAATCATAGGAATCTAAACTAACCACTAATGTAAATCATACATTAAAATTGTATCACCCACCGAATGCAGTGATAGGAATTTATCAAAGCCAAAAAGGTATTCCCGGTTCTGCAAAGACAAACACAAATGGTTTTCCGAAAACTTCATTAGGACATAAGAAAAACCATATAAATAGTAATTTGAACGATTCATTATATTGATAGCATGATTACCTTATTATTGCATACTTGCATGTCTCCCTTCTAACATCTGAGATCAAATTTCGAATGTAAATGGAGTGGCACTCAATTATTAAAACAGAAAATGTTCATTAAAAGCAGAATATGTCGAACAAAGCAGCAGACAAGTAGATACGGTCCTACAGAAAATGAACAGAGGCAAACGAATGCCGGCATCTGTGAGTCATGACAGTAGAAGCACACAATGTTGGCACAAAACATAGTACATGGCGCAAATAAATCTGAGTTGGCTGTAGGATATACTTGGGAGCTGAATTGATAATAGATAATAGATTAGCTTAATGAACAATTGATTAAAAATATAATTAACTACTGTGATAGTTAATTTACTATCACATAATGTTTGATTGTATCAAATAGTTCTTGAGTTAATTAGTCATTCTAACTTAAAACTACATAGAAAAAACGAATATATACAAATCATTAAAATTGCAACATGACAAATGATATAATAAGCTTTTAGGCACACCTCCTTAACATATAGCAAATAGTACATCCTTAATTTACTCATACACGAATAATTAAACATTTTGAACTAACAATCAAGCTTGCAAAAACAAACTTTTAAATGCCAACCTCTTCTATTGATATTTTTGTTTCAAATAACTATAACATATATCCAATATTTTCTAAAAATGATGGTAGAGACATTAGACTCAAAACAAATGTATTTAAATTAGATGGGGTCCAACTCCAAGGCATAGTTTGGTTCAAAGGTTTAGAGTTTTATCCCTCTCACATGCTGAATAAACTGTAAAGAATAAAAGAACTGGTATTCTCACAAAAAAAAAATCAATATTTGCTCAAACCATATAAAGAACATTTAGTTGCTAGATTGGTAAATAAAAATTATGAATAAAAAACAAAAGAGGTACCCACAATCGGACCTGATGACATTGAAATCCATTCTTGGCTAAGTAATGCTCCTCCAAATCACCTGGTATCTAGAACGTTAAATCAAAAAAAGTAATTACTATTCAGCTAATTCAAGCATCCGGTCAAATTTTGGAATATGATAAATAAAAATTATATAATCAACCATTAAAACCTTCTCAGAACCAAATAACACAACAATTAGTTTTGAAAACCAAATCGAGTCAAATAACAAATAATTTTATTTTATTTGATTGAATAAAATATTATCAACCACAACAGCATATCACAAAATGTGGGGAAAAGACGACAAAAAACACAAGTAGCACAGGGAGCCACATGCACACCCAGAGAAGCATAAAAACACCGCCTAATAGTGGCAAAAGCGCACACATAACCTAGCCCTGCAGCAAAATCTATACACTGATTTGAAGCAAACAACACAAATAAAGGAGATACAATCAGAAAAAACAACAGGAACCATAAGATTTCAAAATCAATTACTGAAACATAAAAATAGAATTTACTGAAACTTAGGGTTTTTGGGTGAATTGTGGCTCAGGAACGAGGACTTCATGGCTGAGGCGGAGGAAACTGAATCGGTAGTGAGAGAGAGGAAATCGTGAGTGAGAGGGATGAGAGTGAGATTTTCGTGGCTCTTGTTAAATATAGAGGAAACTGAATCTCGAAATTGAGAGTGAGGGTTGACCAGAATCGATCGAGAGATGGATGAGAGTGGGAGGATCGAGATGATTAAGCGTTTCCAGATTTTGTGATTGTAGAATCAGAGAGTTTGAGTTTGTGCGATTTCGTGTGTGGCTGAGTGAAATAATAATGAAATAATAAAAAATTATTTTGTTTCTTTTTTTTTTTTGACAAAATTTTGTTTCTTTTTTTTTAAACAGAAATTTTGTTTATTTTTTAAAAACATAAAAACAGAAAAGTATACATGGAAAACAAAATCTTTTTTAAAAACATGGAGAAAATATATCATACCCTTTTTTCTTAAAATCAAGTTTGCAATGATATTTAGGAGTATAAATAGCCAAGTTGGTTTAGTTTAAAGATTAAAAAGTTGGAGGTCAAGGGTTCGAATCCTGACAAAGAAATAAAAAACATTAACATAATAATTAATAATATTTCACACCTTTTTTTTTCTAAAAATCAGATATAAAATAATATTTACAAGTTTGCCACCTTGTTTTTATTTCATATTTGACCCCGGTTATTCATAAAATCAGGTTTTGAAATTTACTCACTAAAACAAAATTTGCAATATATTTACAAAAATGCCACCTTATTTATATTTCACACCTTTTTTTCATAAAATAGGTATAATACAAATAATTCTTATGTCATTTTTGCACTAGTGTGCTATCCTATATCGATAACAACTATTACAGAAGGAATAAGATTGTGAATTGCTTCATTGAGATGATGAATCATTTTGTAAAAATGTTGAAAGAAGTCAGTGCCCTCCAATGTTGACGATGGGATCAATAGTTGTAAATTGATGAAAGCTTATTTAAAACAATATGACAATGACTTTGGGAAAGAATTTGAAAAAATAAATAATAATTTCTTTTGATTTTGTCTTTTAAGGATTAATAGTTGTGAATTGATGAAAGCTTATTTGAAACAATTTGACATTGACTCTGGCAATAAATTTTAAAAAAAATAAAATAAAATATTTTCTTTTGATTTTGTCTTTTAAGGATCAGTGAATTGATAAAAGCTTATTTGAAACAATTTGACAATGACTTTGGAAAAGAATTTGAAAAATAAAATATTTTCTTGTGATTTTATCTTTTAAAATTTAGCAATTGGATTAAAACAAAAATGAAAAAAATAAATAAAAATTATTGCATGTTGCTGACTGGTTCAAAGTGAGGTTTGAAATATGAATGATCCAAATCTGTGTTTATTTTTTACAATAAATATTTTTACTCAAATTATGTTTATTATTTGAGTTATTATGGAATAACTATCTTAATAAACCAACAAGTTAAAATGGAACTTTTGTAAAACTTTGCTTTTTGATTCAAAAATTTATTAAATAGGATATAAAAAAAATCTCTTATTACAAACATTTGTTAGGTCAAGTCAATGGTTAACCCTAAACACTAAACCTAATTTTAAAAATATGATTCAAAGGGGAACTTCAATATTTTCCAGATTCGCTTGGCGAAATAATGTATCGTCTAGCGAAGTTAGCAGAAAACAGAGTCTTTAATTTTTCATTTTAACAAGTAAATGTGCAATCTACCATTACTTTAAAAAATATGCACACAAACTTAGACACGATGAAACTACAAATTTGAGCCAGTCAAACAAGAAAAAACATATATGCAAAGTTGACTGAAATTAACACACTGTTACTGATTTACATGTTTACCTTTAGTGTTTTAACTAAGAGGACACTACCTATGTAGTATATCAACCATTCTGGATCTCTCCACTCAACATTTTTGGACATGCATGTAGTAGAGAAATATGGAAATTAGTTTATTAATCTGCTCGATTCGCTAAGCGAACAGGTCCTAGCTTAACAAGTCAGCCATTTTCTAGGCGAACATGTCCTCGCCTGGTGAATTTAGCAGAAAAAGGGTTATTTTCAAATCTATTTCATGTTTCATTCAAAGCTTTATTGTACCAAAAGTTAATTAAATTATACTTCCAGAAATATAAATTAAGTTAATATAAGAATAAGGAATAGAAAATTGGGTTGCCTCCCAACAAACGCTTCTTCTACTTCATTAGTTTGACGCCTTTTTGGTTACAGTGGCCAAAATGAGATGGACAACACATCCTCCTTCATATTCCTTCACTTCAAATGGAACTCCATGAACTTGAAATAAAGCTGACGTGGAGTCGATATCCTCCCTAATTATTTCTTGTTGAACAAGACACATATTTCATCTATTATTTCTCAATCAATTTCTGCCTTGCTCTTTCACCCCCTTTTGTTCACATGATTCTTCCTTGTCAAGTAATCCTTCAATTTCCTCTTCAGCCATCATTACTTCTTCTATATCAACAGTGTCGACTTCCTCGGTATATGACCATTCTTTAGGAAGTTCTACTCTGTGTGACGTCTCTATTTCCTTCATTATTTCCACTTTGCCGCATCTTTAAAATTTCACGTCTTCCTCCGCAACATCTTCTCTAACACTCTTTCTAGATGCATCACTATCATTTGGAATATCGTCTTGATTTTTCAGAATGGTTTAAGCGTTGGTTTGACCTTCCATACTTTATGATGTATAAGTTATTTGTGCACTCATCATCTCCAACGACATGACAAAATCTTTAATCTTTGAATGAACACGTTCAAAATATTTTCAAGGATCTTAGTGGAGCATCAAGGATCTAAAGAAAAAGGGGTACTTTTCACCTTCAAAGGTAATTATGGGGGTTGTTTCTCAAACAATCAAGGCTCAAGGGGATCGATGCAGAGGCATATCAAAGAAGATTTCTTGGCGAAGAAGATCGAAGGATTGCATTGCATGCAAGCTTGAGATTCAAAGACCTAAGGATAATCTGATTTCAAGATAGCGTGAAGATTGGATGCTTTGTGTGATTGCCTAGGATAGAAAATTCAGAATCAGTTGGATTAGGAATTGATGGAATCTTCTTAATCACACACTTGTAAACATTTTCAACATTTTAGTGGAAGCCTGTGGAAGAGACATTTTCTTCTACAAAGAGAAGATGTACCCTTAGCGAGGACAAAAAAAAGGAGAAACTCTATAAATCTCTGGTGTTCTCTTCTCCTTTAACTCTTTAATTTTAGCAATTAACTTTGATATATGATGTTTGTTGATTAGCTTAATTACCATATGACTGTGTTTGAATATTTTTTCTAAAAGCTAATTTTCATTGATCATTGTTGTGATAAATATCACCAATTCAATCACCTTGCATATTAGAGATTAATTTGTTGATAATCTTCCTACATATATCAAAGTAGCTTATTCCTTGTGTAGTTGTTTCTTGTATAAAGTTAAGTTTGGTTTGACATAGTTATTGGTATTGTAGATTATTTTGTGCATTGATAATTGATTGTTATATTCAAATCAAGTGTGAATCACTCGTTCAAATTGTTTTATTATTTACATATTGTATTGCTTATTATCATTTGTATCTTGTGCGCAATTTTGAATAGTCATCCGTCTTTCAAAAGAATTTCAAAACCATGCTTTCGAAAAGTTTTTAAAAGGAAAGAAGATATTGATTCCCTCTTTAGATTATCGTTGTATCCGCTGAAGTAGATAAAATAGTCACAAGGAAGGGGGGTTTGAATTGTGACCCTTTAAAAATTATCCTGAAACTTAAAAGTGATTCTCAAGTAGTTTACTTGGAATAGTTAACTTTCTGACTTCAGAACGTTCTGAAGTTCATACACAAAAACTGTTTAATAAAGGGTTAATTATGTTTCTAGTCCCTATAAAATAGCAACCTTGTAAGTTTAGTCCCTACTTAATTTTAATAGCATTTTTAGTCCCTATAAAAAAAAAATTTACTTATAATTTTAGTCCCTGCTAAAACAAAGTTTGATTAATTATCCTTAAACTCTTAAATTTTTGAACGATTTTTTTGAGACAAGATTAGAACACTATGAAAGGTTCGTTTACTAAAATTTAGAATTTTCTGACATGAAATGAATTAAATATGAATTTTTTAAAACGACAAAAGTTAAAGATAAAAAGTAATAAAATCTGGATGTAGAAATCAAATTTTGCGATAATTTTTTGCGGACGAACTTTTAGTAATGTTCTAAACATGTCTGCAAAAAATTGTTCGAAAATTTAAGAGTTTAAGCATAAATTAAACAAATTTGAATTGATTAGGGACTAATACTCAGTGCAAAAAACAAAATTAGGGACTAAAAATGCTATTAAAATTAAGTAGGGACTAAACTTACAAGGTCGCTATTTTATTGGGACTAGAAACATAATTAACCCTTTAATAAATTAAATGTGCAAGTGTGTGTTGTGTATACTGTAATTAAAGAGTATAGAGAAGAGAGAAAGAACACATAGAGAGTTATAATGGTTCATCCAATGTGGGCTAGTCTACTCCTCACAATCTTGTGAGAGTTTCCACTATGATGCTTGAGATAACCTCTCAAGTCCTGCAACTTACAATCTTTGTTCACCTGAACAATTACAACTCTGTATTCTCTAAGCCTCAGCAGGCTTGCACCTTCTTGCTAAGTTAACCACTTAGACTTTTACAACCCTTGCTCAAACTAACACTTTAGTACCCCTAAAGCTAGATGAGACTTTGTTTACAATTTGTATGGAGGTTAAATATTTGTGAATCAAACAGAAGAGGAGGAAGAAGAAGTTATCTATAAAAGAGATAACAGAAAGAATTGATTTACACTACAAAGAAGATAGAAAGAGTCTTCAATGATGATCAATTCAAATTGCAAGAGCTTCAAACACGTTTCAAATGTTTTCTTGTATGCTTTGCAATGGTGCAAGTAATGCTGAGACTTTGATCTCTATTTATAGAGTTATTGGACTCATATAGCCGTTGTAGGATGTCCAATGGTGTTATGCCATGTGTCCTATATGGGTCCCACAAGCTTTTACTTGAAATTCTGGGTGAACATTCTGATCAAAGATGAACTTCAGAATGTTGTTGTGTTCTTGATGATCTTCATTTGGGTTCATCATGATATTCATCTGGGTTCATCATGTATGAATGAACACATGAATTTCTGGGCGTGTCATTTGCTTTTTATATGAATTTCTGGGCAATAACCAAAGTATGGGCTTTTTCACATACATTAGAAAGTTACTTTCCCAGATTTGCCTAGGGACTGGTGCAGGAGAGATAAAGTGGGATTCTGCATCTTCATGCCCATGCTTTGAGGGATTGTGTGGTTTTGTACTCTACCAACTCTCATGCGTGTCTGTCTCTGATTGAGCAAGACATATTTGCTTTGTTTTGCCCTTTTTGCTTTTCACCTACTGTATTGTTCATAAAGTAAGCATGTGCAGAGCTGAACATTCTGACCATTAGAATGTTCCTTTTGTTTCAATTAGGATGATTTGTAAGACTACCATTTGATGTAATCAAATCCTAATAGTGAAACAAAAATGAAGAGCAGTGATTTTAACATCTAGGATGATATTCCCTTTTGGAATATTCCTAGTACTTCAATGTTCATAGTCTTAAATGAACATTGAGTATCCTTTTTGACATTATCCTTATATATGCCTTTATTGCTTGATTAATCCATGCAAATGTACTTTCCTGGACATTTATCCATGTCACATGTGCCTTGCATGACCTTGATCAATGTTCTTGAGATTCTTGGCTTGTGTAATAATGACTTTCTGATCTCTGCTTGAACATTCTGATCTCTGAGCAACATTCTGATCTAACCTTCTGACCTCAGTGTTAGATCATGAATTCAAATGTCCTTTGATTTCTTGAATCTTGGTATGATTTAAACCTTGTTCCTGTCTTAGTAAAACACTCAAGAGCACAAGTTAAATACCAAGGAATTAATCAAAGTCCATTAATTCTTTAATCATAATGGTTTATTATCTTTAAAATTAATTAGTGATTTTGCCTCAACATCCGCCATATTGACTAATAAGGAGGTCTATTAATCATTGACCAACTCTATTTTCCTATAAATCAGACTCACACTATAATAGAAAGACATCTTTTCGCAGATTATAATAATCTTTCTTCTCTCCTTCATCTTAATTCTTGTTCTTGCCTTAATTAGTAACACGTTATCATAAATGATTGTATACTTTCATAATAGTTCATGTTTATTTATTCTTTATAAATTTTGAAAGAAGATTGTATACTTTCATAATAGTTCTTGTTTATTTATTCTTTATAAATTTTGGAAGAATTCAATATTCATTTATCTCTTGATCATTGGTTTTGATAATTGGAGACATAGTTCTTGAAGAATTAACAATCTAATATCAAACATAAGATTGAGAACAAAAAAAAAAAAAACAGTGATTTTACTTGGTCATTGTTGAGAGAGAGTTGTGGTTTAGTTCTTGAAGAACTATACATATAGACCATGATTAATGTTTATACGATATACTTTATATTAATATATTTTGGATCTAAGAAGATTAAGAGAATTATTTTTATGTCAATTGAATATGGTAATAGGGAGTTGTAAGCTTAATGGAAAATACCCCTATATTGGTTCGTCATATTCATGAAATATCTAAACTATATTGACACGTTATTTTTAAGCAGATTTTGCGTCAAAGAAACAATTGTAAATATTATGGAGGTTTCTCCTAGGAGTCTCCAAAACCTCCACTTTTATGATATATTCGGAACTTACATGTCTAAAAGTGTTAGTGTTTGCTTGTAATTTTTTTCCTCTAGACTTTACCCTTTTTGTTTATTAAAAAAAGGATTAATTCCCTCATTTAAATTAGTTAGAATATGATGACGTGTAACTGTTATGCTAAAATTTTATTTTCATTTTGTTTTAATCACATCATTTATCCTTATATTTAAACATTTTTATTTAACTTAATTGCTAAGTTTTAAAAAACAAAATCAAAAGAAATTAAAAAGTAAAAAGGTTTTAACTTACACGATTCTAAAAGGAAAAAAACAGGGTTAATTGTTCAAATAGACTATTTATTATACACGAAGTGTGAAAAATAATCTTATAAAAAATAGATTATAACTCTATAATTTGAGATTCTTTCTATTTTTTAACTCCTACTTTTTCATGTAGACATAAATTTCCGAAAAGTGATCTAGGGTTTGAATTTTTTCATGATTTTTTGCAAACATAATTTTTTCTTGTGATTATGAATTTTTGTTCTCCATAATTATGAATTTCTTAAACAATTTATAATTAATTCGTTTCTCGTTTAAAAACTCCAAAACTTAGTGGTGGAAGATGTTCTAACCATTCCTACAAAATTAGTGAATGAAATTTGAACCGTGAGTATATGCTTACATGGAACAAAAATTCAATTTTACACGTTTTGGTTAAAAAAATTAAAATAAAGGCGTAGACGAAATTGTACGAAACTTTGAAAATATTATCTATGTATTTTTATAGAGATGTCTGCATAAAACCAGCTCAAAATTCTATTTAAGATTGATATTTCCGTTGTTTTGAATTTTTTTTAGGTTTTTGTGCTTTGAAAATTTATAATTAATCAGTTCCTTGTCGAATTTTTTTAATTTTACGTGGAAAAACATATTTTAACGTTTTAAACATGTTTGCGAAAAATCATAGAAAATTCAACCTCTAAGCCAATTTCTGAATTTTATGTCTAACGGAAAAAAAATAAAAGATAAGAATGTCATATTTTAGATTAGAATTCGCCTATATTCGATTAGACGGTCAATTTGAACGATTAAAAAACAAGTAAAATCTTGCTTTGTGCTCCAAAAATGAATTAAATATTAAAAAAAATTGACAATAAAAAGCGAGCACTATATAACCCTACCAAATTTATTCCTAAAAAAAAAAACCCTACCAAATTTAAGCAAGAGCTGGAATACAAACCCTAAAATTAAAACGGTGACAAACATTCTTGCGTAAAAGAGGAAGACGCATGAATGGAGAGAAAGACACTTTATTTGCCTCTTGAATTGATTATCCAAATCCTATTGAGGTTACCAGTTAAGTCTCTTATTTGTTTCAAATGTGTTTGTAAGTCATGGTTTTCTCTTATCTCTGATTCTCACTTTGCAATTCACATTTTCTACTTACCACCGCAACACATACCCATAGAATTCTGTTTATGAGTTCAACTTCCGAAATTCAATCTATAGATTTAGAACCATCGCTTCATGGTCATTTTGATTCTGTTTCATTGAACCAAACTTGTATGGAATCTAATTATGTTATAATTCAAGGTTCATGCAGAGGGTTTATACTTTTGTACTCTAATCCGAAAATTTACGTATGGAATCCATCCACCGGAGTTCATACAGACAAATACCTTCGCTTCCTCCTAATCAACCACGTTCTTTTTTATGGTTTTGGCTATGATGAATCAGCAAATGATTACTTGGTGGTTTCAGTATCCTATGATAATATTCGAAACAAAGATGATGTACTATTCCATTTGGCGATTTTCTCACTAAGAGCTAATGTGTGGAAGGAAATTGTGGGTACTACCCGTTTGCCTTTTTGTGGTCGGGCCTCTACCTTTGATTGTCTTGTAAGGTTTTAAAAAAACGGTCTTTACCGAGAAAAAGGCCGCGACAAAAAGGTATAGGTAGCGGCAATGG
Organism: Medicago sativa; assembly: GCF_051527215.1. Classification (NCBI taxonomy): domain Eukaryota; kingdom Viridiplantae; phylum Streptophyta; class Magnoliopsida; order Fabales; family Fabaceae; genus Medicago; species Medicago sativa. The sequence continues at coordinate 54,946,444 of NC_140749.1, forward strand.
AGTTGCCAGGACCCTGAATCAGGGGGTTCAAACTTTTGAACTTTTATATATGTATGTATGTATGTGTGTGTGTGTGTCTATATATATATATATATATATATATATATATATATATATATATATATATATATATATATATATATATATATATATATAGACAGGATCCGTTGACACCAGGTGTCAACGAATTCGTTGACACCAAATCTTAAGCGTTCATTTTTCTTGATCTAAAGGTTAATAATTATTCATCAAAATCTTAATGTGGGCATTCAGTAATTCATATCTCCTTTCCTAAAAATCCTCTTGTTTCCTAAACGAGACTTGTCTTCTTCATAATGATACATCCTGTACCTGCACCATACTATCTTACAAAAGAATCGGTTCATGGTTGTTAAATTGTTTTATGTTTATCCTTCACATGAATCAAGCATTAGTTAGCATGTAAATTTTTTTTGACATAAACCTTGAATCTGAGTTTGACATCATCGGTCTCTTATTCCAAATAAAAATTACATCTTCTCCATTTCAATCTAAAATTTGGGAATTCTATCAATGGGGGAGAATTACGATTTATTCAATAAAATTCTATTTCAAAATTATGATTGATCAATATGGTGGATTATTTTTAGAGACTCAATTGCCAAACCTAAAATCTCACAAATACAATAAAACTCATCAAAAAATACCCCTAAATCATAGATTCACTAACTTACTCTCAGGCTGCTATTATTTTCATAAATTTGGTATATTATATGTTTTATGGCCTGGAATCCGTACGAGGAATTAACTAAGGGGGTAGAGATGCTTACAAGAATAATATTAAGATGGGTGGGTGTATATATATATATTGAATGAATATATATATATTGAATAAAAAATTTACATGCTAAAAAATTAACAACCATGATAAAAAATTTACATGATAAAAAATTAACAACCATGATAAAAAAAATTTAATCAACCGATTCTTTTTTATCATGGTGTATATATATATATATTGAATAAATATAATATAATATTATATCATTAGAAAAATATAATATAATACTATACTATTAGTAACTAACTAAATTAGACACGTAAGAAAAAAACTGATTTGAAAGCTATTGATGTGTGTTGTAGAAGGTGCAACAATTATTTTTCAGGGTGTTTATAGTGCGTGAAATATGAGAAATTAGTATGGATTTTGAAATTTGAGGGGATGCAGCTGCATCCCCTGTCTCCAACGTGCCTCCGCCAATGGGTAGCGGACGTTACCGTTTTTCACCGTTTTTAATAAGGAGTGAACAAAAATCACGACAAAACGCCGTTACGGCCGCGACGAAACACCGCTACGGTTGCAAAAATATGCCGTTCATGACATTAGACATAGAATCCAGATATTTTTTTTCAATTGAGATAGATGAAAATCATATTATTAGTACATATTTGATCATAAATTACGTCAGTTATCTCCTTAATTATCTAGTTTAGAACATCAAATCTTTATCTAGTTTAAGTTATTTAAGTTAATATCATAATTTAAGAGTTGTGCAATGTTTTGATTAATTCACACCGCGACAACCGCAATCCGTATCGCAACAGCCGAAATCGCGAAATCCTATACGCGATCGCGACCTTGACCGCGACCGTTATTTAAAACCTTATAATCGCTCTTCAATGGGGCTATTCACTGGTTGGTTATACGTGGTTGTCACTTTGTTGTTATTGCTTTTCAGTTAACGGAAAGAAAACTTTTAGAGATTCCTCTCCCATTTGATCTTGTTGAGTCTGATAGTTTTTTGAAGTGGAAATTTCTTTGGCCTCCCAATGACTAATATTGTTTTGCCATTGTAAACCCAACTGCCATTGTCACAACATAAAACTTAGTGACTGGTTACAAGCAAATGGTCTTCTAAAAAAAAAAGGTTACAAGCAAATGGTGGGAAGTCTCAAAGTACATTAGTGACATAGGAGTACAGATTACATAGAAATTTGAAGAATAACCATTAACCAATTAATAGAAACTTATTAACCATTTGAACAATAACTATTAAGCATGACTTTAGCTTCAAATGTAAGTCTAAAACAAGCACCATCACAACTTATGTCAAACAAAAGTTTTAATCACAAGTTGAATTTTCTTGCGATAAAGTGTCTCGTTTAGGCCAGTTTTAACTTAGCCTTACCATATAGGAGGTAATGCTTAGTTGAAGGAAGATGTTGAAGACACTGTTTTGACTGTCATACCATTCACTAAGAATATTATGGTTTTTTGTAGCAAGAAGAAAAAAAAGAATAATATGTTTTTTACAATCTCAAAGTTAGCCTATGAAAACAACTTATAGATTATAGGAAAACAACTTACCTGTAAGAAACAAAAGGACAAAAATGTACTCACATTATTCTGATCAGCTTCTACAAAAAATGGAGTAAGTAGTATGTTGATAATTGAGTTAAAAGTAAAATTATGTAGATACTATTATTGATATTGATCAATATTAAGTTAAAATAATAACCTAGACGGTCGCCCCTCTATGCATGCTGAGGACTACCCAGTTTTGATTGGAGACAGCTAATATCCCGTAACTCTCTACGATATAAAAACAGGAGCATGTTAACCCACCCAATGCCCATATATTAATTTTCATAACCGTCGTCTACCATCTCTTCATCGTCTTCTTTTAATCTTTTCTCCTTTCTTTACACATAAACCCTAAATCAAAGGCAGAAGAAGACGCATGGCAGAGGTGGCGGAGCTTATGGCGGAGGTGGATCCACCACCGTATCTGCCTGATGAATTGATCACCAAAATCTTAGTGAGGTTACCAGTTAAGTCTCTTATTCGTTTCAAATCCGTTTCTAAGTCATGGTTTTCTCTTATCTCTGATAATCACTTTGCAATTTCACATTTTCAACTTACTGCTGCCACACACATTCGTAGGATTCTGTTCGTAACCGGAAATTCACAGTTTCATCTTTCCTCTCCAACACTCTTAACTGCTACTCCTGAATTTCGATCTATAGATTTACCGTCATTGTTTACGGACGATGATTATAATGAACCTGTTCCACTGAACCCTAGTTTTTCACTTCCGGAATCTCATTTTGATCTTCAAATTAAAGGTTCATGTAGAGGGTTTATATTTTTGCACACTTGTTCAAAAGCTTATATATGGAATCCATCCACCGGATTTCATAGACAAATACCTTTCTCTCCTAGTGTTGCATATTTAATGTTTTGTGGTTTTGGGTATGACGAGTCAACCGATGATTACTTGGTGGTTTCACTTTCGTATGATTACTTGGGGTTTTTCTCATTGAGAGCTAATGAATGGGAAGAAATCGCAGATACTGTCGATTTGCCTTTTTGTAGTAGGGCCTTTTCCTTTGTCTATCCCTTAGTAGAGTCGGTCTTTAATGGGGCTATTCACTGGTTGGCTTTAAATCTTGATACATGTGACTATCTTGTTGTTGCATTTGATTTAGTGGAAAGGAAACTTGTAGAGATTCCTCTCCCAGATGATATTGACTATCGTTCTACAGATTGTGGGTTATGGGTATTTAGAGGATTTCTAAGTCTGTGGGCTATAGTGGACGAGGATACGGTTGATATATGGGTAATGAAAGAATACAAAGTGCAGTCATCTTGGGCTAAAACTCTTGTTCTTACTACTTATGATACCGTTCATGGCATTTCCCTTGTATGTTGCACAAAAAGTGGTGATATTGTTGGAACAGATTGCCGTACTGGATTGGTGAGATATGATGAGGAAGGAGAGTTTTTAGAGCATACCTACTATTGCAAAGATTCACGAAATGGGTTCCGATTGGCTATGTATACGGAGTCTTTGCTTTCACTCCCTAGTGACAATGAGGAAGCTTAAGAAGATGGCACAAACAAGAAGAATGAGTTAGTTTTATTTTCTCCTTCACCGTTTTCTAGATATTTATAATTATGTTGTATTATGAACTATGGCCGAATTTGTAACATGAGACACTATGCCATATCAGCTGATTCAATATCTCGTAAAATGTTCATTTTTTTGGTTAACTATTTGTAATATGTTTATTGGAAATATTGACAACTTTGTTTGTGTGATTCACTGTTATTTATGCATATGTATCTGGATTATGTTCTAATGTATGCTGTGTTCACGGTTTGAAATTGTTCTACTGAGTTTATGCATTTGTAATTGGATTCTGATTTAATGTATGTTGCGTTCACTGTTTGGAATTGTTTTGTACTCAGAACTTATTTTAAGTTTGATCATAGCCCTATATGTATTTGAATGAAATAGAAGGTTCTGTGAATCCTATAACTACTGGTAGTGTCTGCAGTAATGGTAATCATGATAATGGAAACAACAACTGGATTAATATTGTTGTTCATGCTTGGGGTGATGTGCAAAATTATCAGCAATATATTGCTTTGCTCTAAAGAGGATTGGTTAAGATATATAACTTTTTTTTAATCATGGAATGTATATTTGTCATTGTTATGTTTGATTGACAGGTGATTCAATATTGCTGAACTTTTGTTTTGTATTGTTTAAAGGCTTAATAGTTCTTTACCCTTGTAATATAGGTCATTTCCGGTTTTTTCCCTTCTAATTTTTTTATTTATTTTTTGATTTACCCCCTGTAAAAAAAAATTGTTTTGATTTACCCCCTAATAAGCCAAAGAAAAATGAAAATTTCTTGAAAAAAAAAATAAAATTGGTTTTTGTTTGGCCTATTAGGGGGTAAATCAAAACAATTTTTTTTACAGGGGGTAAATCAAAAAAAAAAATTTACATGGGGAAAACCGGAAATCACCTGTATTACAGGGGGTAAAGACCTATTAACCCTTGTTTAAATGAAGAAATTAATTGCTAGGCCTATTACTTTATAATTGTCTAAATTAAAACATCTTATAATCTTCAGTCCAAACATGGAGGAAAAACAGTCCAAAACATCTTATAATCTTTATTTCTGTTGTGTTCAAATTCAACATATGTATGGGAAAATGTAGATCATAGCACTTGGAGAAATTCATCATGCGTATTCATATACTGATGAATTTGAGCTAGATGGTATTCAGTATAACATTGTCAATTCTTGTACGATATTTTTATATGATTGTACCCTCAATTAACTTTTATATGCTAAATGATAGCATAGTTTCTGAAAATTTTAGAAGCCTCTCCAAATTTGAACGAGTGGAATTGAAAATAGTAGTAAACCATAATTTAAAGTCATTTGGCAATTTTTAAGGGAAAAAGGTAAGTTTGAGAGCTTGTAAGTAAGTAAGTAAGTAAGTTGAATGATATAATGATGAAAAATTTGAGAATATTGAAAGAAGGGGAATATCATCAATCTCTATATCAATTTGAAATGCGCAAAATGTCTTGAGTAAATCAACAATGTATTTTATTTTATTTTTTTTGGTAGAAAAAGAGGGCCAAAGTTTAAAATGAAAGAGAACTATAAGGTTACACGTAAAGCTGTCAATTTAGGGAGCGTTGAAGATTTGAACATCAACTCACATGTGAAGGGGGCTTAAAATATACTAAAGAATAAGACTATTACTTACCTCTGCAACCCACACTTGTCGAATTCTGTTCTTAACAGAAACTTCTGAAATTCGATCCATAGCTTTGGATTTATTGTTTACCGATCATCTTGCTCTTCTTCACTGAACCCCAATTTTCTGCATCACAAACTTGATTTTGATCTTAAAATTATAGGTTCATGCAGAGGGTTCATATTTTTGCAGTCTTGTCCAAACTTTTACCTATGGAATCCATGCACCGGAGTTCATAGACAAATACCTTATTCTAATTTTTCACATTTCAAATTCGATGATACTGGGTATGACAAGTCAGCAGACGATTACTTGGTGGGTAAGTATGAAATAGTGAGCTAACACTATTTCTAAATTAGAACAAAGAATATAAAATTCTTATTGTCAATGTCTATTTAGATGATCTCATTCACAATGGAAATAATGAATGGCTTCAAATGCAAGTCTAAAACAGGCACCATCACAACTTATGTATAAAAATAAACGAGCGTCAACGGTGTTCATTATCTGTAGTTGTCAAACAAGTGTTATAATCACAAGTTGATTTTTCTTGTCATAAAGTGTCTCTATCAGGCTTGTTTTAACTTAGCTTTACATAGGAGGGAATGAGTTGTGTTATCTGTACAACTAAAATTAAACAACTAGTGCAACATCATATATCAATCTGAGGAGCACACAAATTGAAATCGGTCAAAAAAATATTAAAAAATAGCAAATAAGTTGTTGGTTGTACAGATGAGTTGTTCACAAATTATATTTTGAAAATATCCCATAGTAAAGACGTTATTCAAAGGGGTTATTCACTGGTTGACTCTTCGTTATGATACATGTGTCCATGTTATTGTTGCCTTTCATTTAATGGAGAGGCAACTCCTAGATATTCCTCTCCCAGTTGATATTATTGACTATGATGATTTTTTAGATTGGGGTTTATGGGTATTTAGAGGATTTCTCAGTCTATGGGTTTTGAGGAGAGATACACTTTGTATATGGGTGATGGAAGGATATAAAGTGCATTCGTCTTGAACTAAAACTCTTGTTCTAACTATGGATACCATTCCTCGCATTTTCCCTTTGTGTTGTACAAAAACTGGTGATATTATTGGAACAAATGGTCGTACTGGATTGATAAAATATGACGACGAAGGAGAATTTCTTGAGCATAACTATTATTGTAAAGATTCACGTGGATTCCAATTGGCCACGTATGAGTCTCTACTCTCACTTCCCGGTGAGAGTGGGGAAGCTTTAGAAGATAGCACAAACTAGAAGAATTGGGTAGGTATATTTTCTCCTTCACCGTTTCTGGATATTTATAATTATATTCTATTATGAACTATTGGGTGGCTGTATTTCTAAAATGAGTCAGTATGCCACAAGAGCTGATCCAATATGTCATGAAATAATCATTGGAAAACTACATGTAATATGTTCATGAGTAATATTGACAGTTTTGTTTGGGCCATTCACAATTATCTATGCATGTGTAACTTGATTCTGCTCTTGTTAAGAGAGGTAATGAACACCAAGTCTACAAGCCTACACAAGGCATTATGTAGACTAAAACAAGCTATAAGCATCAAAGGTGTTTATTGTATTTTATTTTATTTTATTTTTAGCTGCCAATATTATTAGAAGTGACCAAAGCTCTCAAGACGGGAAAAAAGGCACATAAAAACCAATTACAACACCCCAGCGTATAAGCAAATACAAGGCGGACAATACCATACAACCTAAACAAAACAGCACCAAGGAAAAACACCTGCTGCCCCCAGGCCAGCTAACACAGCTCCCATCAGCAGCTGATACAAACATAAAATGTTTTTGGATTTCCAAACTGTTAAAATTGGATTTCCAAATTCTGTTATCTACCGAAGTTGTTACTAGGTTGAGTCACGACCAGGTCGCTCTCTTTAAGACGTTTCGTGGCACTACCCAAAGTTGTGCAAGGTAGACTATCAACCACGCCGCCTCCAGGATAAAACAAGCTCAACTACAACTGTTCGATTAACAACTGCACTGTAGAAAATCGTTCGAGAATTACACCCTCAAATATGGTTCTAAGACCACTCTTTAATATTGAAACCACTCAAATTAATATGGTATTATTACCATTCTATTATGGTGCTGAGACCACTCAAATATGGTGTTACCACCATTCTAATTTTAACTTCTCCAAAACATCAATATGGCACTACGACCACTCAAATATGGTGATACCACCATTTCTCATCAAATAGAAAATTATTGAAATAATTTATATACTGTTAAGATCATTCTTAATTCCGACGGGACATAAGTATTACGAAAAGGGACTATGATCTTAATAGTACTCTATATTCCGAAGGGACTATGAACTTAAGACCACTCTTAATTCTGAAGGGACATTAAACCGAAGAAGGGACTATGGTCTTAAGAACAATTTTAAAATATGGTTCAATCGATTGATCGAAGCCACTCGATACGGTACGTAACCGCTCTATTTGAAACCGAAAGGGACAGAAAGGAGTAGAAGCAGAAGAAACTTGTTAACACAAGTCGGAGGGAGAAGAGAAGAAAAGAATTCCCGACAACTCAATGAAATTCTTTTCGGTGTGAAGAATGAATGGGGCGAGCTCTCCTTTTATAGGGAGAGTTTGTAACAAAAAACGAGTGACTTGGGGATTAAGTCTGCTTAATCCTTAAGCAAACGCGTTTTGTTTCTTAATTGGATATATCCGGAAGTTTCTGGATACGCGATTTGGATCGGGTCGGATCGTAACAAATTTATTTGTTACGCGTAGCGCTTACGGATAATGATTAAATTAATTAATTAATTAATTTAACATTTTCAAGTGACAAAAAATATATATATCATTTTTTTTTATTCGATATATATATTTTGTAAGCGTTCACCCGTTCACAAAATTGGGTATCCCAAGGGCACACCCTTGGAGGTCACTTTGCCCATATATAAACACTTACTAGTTGGGGTGACCCTCCAATGTGGGACATTTTTAAGTCACACCCACACACTAGTTCTTTCATAGTGTTTTTTCTTTCCAATTTTCTTCACTAGAATTAACTAGTGTTCCAACAATCCCCCACTTGACTTCAAAATGGTTTCGTAAACTTTTCAATAAGATTTGCTAATTTACAAAGGTGTCGCCAACAACTTGAACCTTTGCATAGTGGAAGGTATTCTGATTTAACAAGAGTTGCTTACAACATTGAACTCTATCTCAGACATAGAATCCACACACAAACCTTTTCATAGGTGTATTCTAAAAGCCCGTGCGTTTTAAGGCCATGCACGTGTATCCCGGTTTTAACGAATGCTCTAGGAATTCTGCCTCGAAATTCCATAGGACTGGCCTAAGTTCCACATTCGTATAGGTGAGTCTATCAAGGGTACTCCTGTAGCTGTGTACCCCACTCAACATAGAGTATAGATCTCATTAAGAGTTACTATTACCTCATCCTTCTTTTGCTGCAGGATCATGCTTTCTATATTCTTTCTCTCATAGCATGTTCTACCACTTCATGACTCGTTTTTACCCATTGAACCTATTTCTTGGGATCTCCAGTCATGTAGGTTGGGTTACCATCACTTGTGGGCTATATGCATTAGTCCCATCCTACTGGATGTTTCTTGGACTTTCTCTCTATTAAGTCCTTTCGTTAAAGGATCAGCTAAGTTTTCATTCGTACGTACAAAATCAACTCTAACCGCTCCATTTAGAGATACACTCTCTAATCGTGCTATGTTTTCGCCTTAGTTGTCGTCTCTTACCATTGTAATAACGATTCTTAATCTTTGCAATAGCCGCGGTACTATCACAATGAATTAACACAGCAGGTAACGGTTTTTCCCATAGAGGGATCTCAGCTAGCAAGGATCTTAGCCAACTTGCTTCTTCACTAGTTTTCTCTAGTGTTCTCATCTCAGATTCATTCCATAGTGGACTGAGTCAATATCATTTGTTTTAACAAACAACTCCTCTAGTGATGCTCAATGTGCAAACACTATTCGCTAAATATTCATCTGAAAGATGTTCTATTTTATATCTTGTACCATTTAAGTACAATATGTTACTCCTAGTGAAGTAATGTTAGAGTCATAATCTTCTTAAGGCACCTCATGACTCTTTCTATAGCATGGCAATGCTTCTCATCCGTCTACCAGTAAACTTGCACAAGAGTTTCACGACATCGACAATATCGGATCTAATACATTCAGTGGCATACCTAAGTGCTGCCAATGATGCTCGTATATTCTGTTATTCTAACTCCATCTCAAGTGTTCTTACACTTGGATCATAATATATGATTGCAAGTTTACGGTGAAATAATTACATTTCCTTAAGATCTTCTCAACTTTGTGAGATTTATCAAAAAAGTTATCTTTTCTGATCTAGTAATCTTGAAACCAAGAATTACTTCAATTTTTGTCTAGGTCTTTCTTATCAATGTTGTTGATAAACAATGATTTCACATAATTCATAACATGAATCTTTAAATCAAATATGAGCAAGTCGTCTTCATAGAGACATATGATCGTGCAAATATTATTTGTCACTTTCATTCACTTTATACTCATTCGATAGCATTAGAATGTCAAATTTTTCATGTCATTCCTTAAGAGTTTATTTTAGACCTCACAAAGAATTATCTAACTTACAGATTTTGTTTTCTTGTCCATGAATCGCAAAATTTTCATGTTGTTTCATATAGATTTCTTCTTCTAGTTCAACATAAAAAGAGGCAACTTTCACATCCATTTGGAGTACTATCGAGTTATGAACGGCGGCTAAAGGGACTAGTCCTCTTATGGATATGATTTTCGTGACTGGTGAATGAATGTCGAAGAAGTCTATATTTTTTTCTTTGTCTAAAACCTTTGACTACAAGGAAAGCCTTGTATTCATCAATCGTACCATCAGGTTTTAGTTCCTTTTTCCAAAATCCAAATACAACCGATTGGTTTTGGAACTATGAGACAAGTCAACCAAGTGTCATGTTTTGTTAGACTCTAGAAAATCCATTTCATCGTTTATTGCTTCTTGCCATAATTCAGCATCCATTAAGGATATAGCTTTTTAAGGCTTAATGGATCTTCTTCCATTGTATAAACCAAGTTCATACTCTTTAGCAATTTTAGCTTTCTTACCTCCTTAAGGTTCTATAACATCTCGTACGATGTTTTCATAACTATTTCTGATAACATGAATGTGATCAAATTTTAGTGCCCCCACTAGTTCTTAATTTTTAAAAGGGAATTTAATTTGCCCCCACTAATGTCGTGCTTCCATTAGAGCCCCCACTATTCTTTAGTTAAAGGGGTAAATATTTACATATAATTCGACATCTTTTAAATTCTATGATCACTTTAACATTTAGGTCATAAAACCTATATGTTTCGTTATTTATCGCATACCCGATGAATACATATTCATAGGCTCTACTAGTGAGTTCAACTCTCTTGGGGTCCAGGATCTAAATATAGTCCAGAAAATCCAAAGTTAAAAAATAAGACAAGTTGGATTGTCTTTTCTTCAAAAATTTCTTAATTAGAATTTTTATTCTTAGACTTGGGTACTCTATAAATTTCAATTTTCGTTATAAAAAATTGAACATTCAAGCATATCAATTTTATTTTTCCAAAGTTCACAGTCATCAATAAATATGATAAAAATATCATTTTATCATTTCTAATTTATGTGTCATCAATTTAACACATATCATAATTTATTATGCTTAGAGATTCAAATTCTCTAAATTCTTATTTATATGAACTTTTTAGTTCATATATCTTGACTGCAACAAATAAAATTGTCTAATTATATAACGTTGGAATTAAATCCAAGTTACTCAAAAATTAAACTCTTGTTAATGATCAATTTTGATATGTCAAATATTAAAATTACCCAACTTATATAGAAAGGGAATGTAATTTTGAACATGTCATCAAAGGCACAACCTTTTCCCACAAGAGTGCATGATACACAAGTCTCTCTTTAAGTCTGAGTCAACTCAGTCTTATTCAATAAAATCTGAAATTCAGATTCTTTCTAATATTTAGAGCATCCAACATGTCTATACATCCACTATGCCATTTTATGGCAATTCTTGTTATTGTTTTAAAATAACACGTAAGGGACATTAAGTTTTATATAAAATAAAACTTTATCATTTTCCATTCTTTGGAACTAAATTATTATTTTTCTTGTTTTTGTAACAAAAAATACGCGACGCTCGTATTATGAGCTCCAAACGTTTTTTTCTCATGTTTTGTAACAATCAAAACTTGTTTGGTTCTGTAACTAATAATTTGTTTTGTTACAAATTATTGTTTTCATCAAATAAAATTTTAGTGTTGTTGATTGAAACAACAATCACTTCATCGTTTCAGTCAAAAGATGTAAATCTATAGCTTGATTTATCCTTAATGTGTTTAGGGACAACTTAACCTCAATAAGTAACTTCTCCGGTAGACATAGCATATCGAAACGTCTTAAAATTGTTGTTTTTGGATTTCCAAACTGTTAAAATTGGATTTCCAAATTCTGTTATCTACCGAAGTTGTTACTAGGTTGAGTCACGACCAGGTCGCTCTCTTTAAGACGTTTCGTGGCACTACCCAAAGTTGTGCAAGGTAGACTATCAACCACGCCGCCTCCAGGATAAAACAAGCTCAGCTACAACTGTTCGATTAACTACTGCACTGTAGAAAATCGTTCGAGAATTACACCCTCAAATATGGTTCTAAGACCACTCTTTAATATTGAAACCACTCAAATTAATATGGTATTATTACCATTCTATTATGGTGCTGAGACCACTCAAATATGGTGTTACCACCATTCTAATTTTAACTTCTCCAAAACATCAATATGGCACTACGACCACTCAAATATGGTGATACCACCATTTCTCATCAAATAGAAAATTATTGAAATAATTTATATACTGTTAAGATCATTCTTAATTCCGACGGGACATAAGTATTACGAAAAGGGACTATGATCTTAATAGTACTCTATATTCCGAAGGGACTATGAACTTAAGACCACTCTTAATTCTGAAGGGACATTAAACCGAAGAAGGGACTATGGTCTTAAGAACAATTTTAAAATATGGTTCAATCGATTGATCGAAGCCACTCGATACGGTACGTAACCGCTCTATTTGAAACCGAAAGGGACAGAAAGGAGTAGAAGCAGAAGAAACTTGTTAACACAAGTCGGAGGGAGAAGAGAAGAAAAGAATTCCCGACAACTCAATGAAATTCTTTTCGGTGTGAAGAATGAATGGGGCGAGCTCTCCTTTTATAGGGAGAGTTTGTAACAAAAAACGAGTGACTTGGGGATTAAGTCTGCTTAATCCTTAAGCAAACGGGTTTTGTTTCTTAATTGGATATATCCGGAAGTTTCTGGATACGCGATTTGGATCGGGTCGGATCGTAACAAATTTATTTGTTACGCGTAGCGCTTACGGATAATGATTAAATTAATTAATTAATTAATTAATTTAACATTTTCAAGTGACAAAAAATATATATATCATTTTTTTTTCGATATATATATTTTGTAAGCGTTCACCCGTTGACAAAATTGGGTACCCCATGGGCACACCCTTGGAGGTCACTTTGCCCATATATAAACACTTACTAGTTGGGGTGACCCTCCAATGTGGGACATTTTTAAGTCACACCCACACACTAGTTCTTTCATAGTGTTTTTTCTTTCCAATTTTCTTCACTAGAATTAACTAGTGTTCCAACACAAAAACTGCCAAAAAACACAGCAAAACTGGCCGCAAACCAGCAGAAAACAGCAACAGCCTATGAACCTTAATAAACACAAAAAAAAAAATAAACACCCGATCCTATCTTAATAAACAATCCTGAGGGTTCCAACACCACTCATAATACACACCACTCATAATACAAACACGTCGCTATTTTTAGCTTACTCATACTCCAATACCAACCTAGAACCTTGATATTCTCCACCAAATCCTCTATCTCCACCACGCCATTATTAAAGATAACCTCATTTCTTCTCTTCCAAATAACCCAAATAGAAGCAAGCCAAATCAAGCGAAATCCCCGTCTTATTTTCCTAGACAAGACATCACCCTTTGCCACACCTTCAACACCACCTCACAATGCGACACCGTTTCCTCCACGCTTCTGCACAACAGACAATTCTTCAATGCATCCCCATTAATTCAACACTCCTCTAGACTCTAGGTCCACCCTTGTCGGAATCCTATCAAGTAGCTTAGTCCAGGAAAATACCAAGACCTTAGATGGAGCATGGCATTTCCAAAGGAAACCAATCACGCGCTCATCACCGTCGGGAATATTATCATCAATCAAAAACAACCTCTCAAGTAGCTTATAACATGAATTCACCGAAAAACCTCCCCCATGCTCCAACCTCCAACACCACTCATCTCTCCCATCCCCCAACACCACTCCCTCCAACCTCCCAACAAGGTTTTGGAGAAGTTCCGTTTCCCAAACAAAAAGGTCTATACGCCACATAAAATTCCATCTTCTCTCCCCCTCCAAAGAGCTACAAACCTCCCCCACACTACTATTCTTTTGCGTTGAAATAAAAAAAAGGACGCGGAAAAAGATCACAAAAGGGGGTATCGGATCTCCATCTATCCTTCCAAAAGGGCAAGAGCGAGCTAACACTACTTTTAAAACAGAGCAAAGCATGCAAAATTCTTATTGTCAGTGTCTATGTAGATTATCTCATTTACACTGAAAATGGTGCATGATTAGTACCTTTGAAAGTTCAATGAAAATTGAGTTTGACATAAACTTGGGAAACATGTGATTCTTTCTTTGAATTGTAGGAAGCAAGTGTTAAAGGGAAAGATACACATTACAAGCTAGTGCACAAGAATAATCATTGTTTACTAAAAGTAAGTCATACAAGCTTAGGACATAACAAATATATATATATATATATATATATATATATATATATATATATATATATATATATATATATAGATGCTAGCAACACTCTCTTTTGAGCACTCTCTCTAGCACTTACTCTTTTATTGGGTGAAATCAATGTGGGACCTACACTTTGGAAATGGAACCCACATAAAGTGGTGGGATATACATTGATTTTACCCAATAAAAGAGTGAGCGCTAGAGAGAGTGCTTAAAAGAGAGTGTTGCTAGCATTTCTCATATATATATATATATATATATTTTTTTTTTTTTTTTGTTAAAATCTAACACACCTGCATGTACTTTATTCAACTTAGTTTATAAGTCGTATTGGTAAGAAGTACTTTTAAAGGAAATGAATTAAAAAAAAAAATAGGAATCGAAATGAGGTTCTCCAAACAATTTATTTTTTAGTTGAATTCATTAAACATTTGAGCCAGGGGCGGATCCAGACATTTGATATCAGTGTGGCAAAAAAAACCCAACATGAATTGATCGCATGGATGCGGAAGCGGAGGTGGATCCACTTTATCTGCCTCATGAATTGATCGCCCAAATCTTAGTGAGGTTACCGGTTAAGTCTCTTATTCGATTCAAATCCGTTTCCAAGTCATGGTTTTCTCTTATTTCAAATCCTAGTTTTGCAAATTCACAGTTTCAGATTACTGCTGCAACACACACTCGTCGAATTCTGTTCGTAACAGAAACTTCTGAACTTCGATCCATAGCTTTGGATTCATTGTTTACCGATAATTCTGCTCCTACATTACTCAACCCTAATTTTGTTCACAAACTTGATTTACCTATCAAAATTATAGGTTCATGTAGAGGGTTCATATTTTTGTACTCTTATCCAAACATTTACCTATGGAATCCATCCACCGGAGTTCACAAACAAATACCTTATTATAATGGTTTTTCACGTTCAAATTTCTGTGGTTTTGGGTATGATGAGTCAAAAGACGATTACTTGGTAGTTTTGGTATTCTATATTCCAAACTCAGATTATGTGCTATCTCGCTTGAGGATTTTCTCATTGAGAGCTAATGCGTGGAACGAAATTGTGAGTCCTCCCCATTTGCCTTGTAGTGAGGTCCCGTGTTCTGGTTCTGATTATCCCGTGGTAGAGTCGGTCTTCAATGGGGCTATTCATTGGTCAGCTTTTCGTTATGAGATAGGTTTCTTTGTTGCAGCCTTTCATTTAACGGAAAGGAAACTTCTAGAGATTCCTCTCCCAAATGACATTGAATTTTGGTCTACAGATTATAGTTTATGGGTATTTAGAGGATTTCTCAGTCTATGGGTTTTGAGGTACAAGGACAGAGTTGATATATGGGTGATGAAAGAATACAATGTGCAGTCATCTTGGACTAAAACTCTTGTTCTCACCATGGATACTACCATTCCTCGCATTTCCCCCATTTGTTGTAGAAAAAGTGGTGATATTATTGGAACAAGTAGCCGTACTGGATTGATTAGATATGATGACGAAGGAGAGTATCTAGAGCATACCTACTATTGTAAAGGTTCAACATACGTGTCTATTTATACCGAGTCTCTGCTTTCACTCCCCAGTGCCGGTGAGCAAGATTAAGAAGATGGTACAAACAAGAAGAACAAGGCAGTTATATTCCTAAACCGTTTTCAGGATATTTATAATTATGTTGAATTATGAACTGGATTCTGACGAACAAGAAGAACGAGGTAGTAATATGTTTATTTGAAATATTTACAGCTTTGTTTGTGTGACTTACTCTTATTTATGATGTTCTAATGTATGCTATGTTCACATGACATTGTTTTATTTGGTAAATGGTAAATTAGTATGATGATGAGTTCGAGCATGTTGATAAAGATGACAACTACCTGACTTTGACTCAAAGAACTTGATTAAAAATTTGATAATAGCTACATATGTATTTGAATGAAACAGAAGGCCTTGTTCTCTAATTTCAGTTGACTCAAACAAGTTTTTTATTGAAGTTTTTTTAGATTTCTGGAATATTATGTTGTGTACATAAAAAGGTTTTAAAGCATTTCCATTCTATTAACTCAAAAATTTATAAACTTTGAAGACTTTTTTCTTATTATGTGTCATTGACAAAATAAGCAAATACTGCATTAGTATAATCATACACTGCTATTGTCTCGTTTAGGCCAGTTTTAACTTAGCCTTACCTTATAGGAGCTTCACTATGCTTCAACCTCTAAGGCCACTATCAACGAAACAGGTCAAAATTGCGATCGCGACATAAACTTAAAGCTCTGCACATTGGATCATTGGATCAATTGGATCAAGATCGCGACATAAACTTAAATCAAAATCATTGTAAACTGTTTGATCATAATTAAATAGTCCCTGATGTATTATTAGCTGCATGAATGTAAAGTATCCCTACCGCAAATAATCCATTTTCCTAAGGTACTTGTCATTACTTACGGAAGTGTAAAGTATCATAAAAGTCATCGCTATCAACCATATAAGGTCGGTTTGGATTGACTTATTGAGTTTATCTACCGACATAAGTACTTGTGAGACTACTTGGGAAGAACATGTGTAAACAACTTATGACATATTCATAAGTTGTCTTCGACTTATTTTCATAAACTCTCAAAGTTAGCCTATGAAACAACTTATAGATTATAGTAAAACAACTTAACTTTATTTTATCTCTTGTTATTAAAATAGCTTACACATATGTGCTTATCTCGATATGCGCTTGTGTTATAAGCTGCAAATTAAACTGTATCTAAATAGAGCCGTTGTCTGATCGCTACTTCGTGTTAATCTTGAATTGAATTGGTTTGCATTACTATAGGAAGAAGCAGACGATTTTCTCAAACAATAGCTATCAACATTTTATGGAATAAGGGACATTTTTCTCGAGAAACTATGTTGAACTGAATACACCATGGAGAAAATCCTATATTACAAAAATTAAAAGAAACTCATTCACTACTGTCGTAAATTTTTCTTACATTAACATACTGGTAGTGCCTCCCTAAATCCCATGCTAAAACTACTGCTACCTTTTCGACCCCTCTTACCCATTTCTGCATTCCCTCTATGCATCATAGCCACAAATTCATTGTAGTCTATTCTTCCATCCTGAAAAGCAAAAACATACAGCATAACAAAGTTATTATAAAGTTGAAGTTCGATAAAATAAAAAAACATATATCTATGTAGGTTCGAATCCCCGTTGGGAAAAGTATCTTCATTTAGTAGCAGGTGTGCTTCGAAAGGAATTACTTCTCGCAGAGGAATCATGTGAGAAACAAAAAAAAATGTACTCACATTATTCTGATCAGCTTCTCGGATCATTTCCTCTAAGGGGACATCTCTTAGGCCAAATTCTTCACAAGCTTTTTGAAGCTCATCTTTTCTGATGTATCCACTTCCATCTTTATCGAATATGAGAATGCTGCATGTAAATGATCTTCCCTATCAACTTTGTTTAAATGTAATGTTGCAGCTATGAATTCTCCATAGTCTATCGTGCCACTGTTATCAACATCTGCCTGAAATCAGAAACACAAATTGGAATCGATGTGTCAAATTAATTTAGTACTAATAACGAAAACACCACCTTTCTTTATTATTAATTAGTTTTTACTATCAATTAATCATTATGTTAAGAATATGTTCCAAGACTAATCCACCTAGGTATTGAGATTAATTTATGGGATTTCTCTCAACAGATGCTCTTTCATACTCACCACCCTAAAGTCGAACCTGTAACTATATATTCAAGGCACCCCATTTCCTATCAAACATGTCACACCATGTTGACTTAGTAATGTTATGTATTGACGGTGCAATTGAATTATAAATAATTGCTATCATAACCCAAATGCTTCTAATGTAATTATAAGAATATGAACCAATACATATATAAGTAGATACTACAGAAGTTAACAGCTATAATTAACTAAGGTTTCGTGAAGTTAAAGAAATAAAGACGGTCCTGAATTATACTTACAGCTTTCATTAGATCGTAAGTTTCAGATTCTTTTAGATTGGCGCCAAATGTTTTCAGTCCAACCTTGAGTTCTTCAAAAGTAATATGACCACTATTGTCTGTGTCGATCATCTTGTTCATTTCTTTTAATCCAGCAATTTCTTCTTCAGATAGATTCTCTACAATAACCTGCACAGAACAGCATAAAAATTAACAAGAGCAAAATTTGACACAGCCTATTCGGTATCAATCCCTAAATAGATGGAATATAAAGAGGGAATATAAATACTCTCGTGTGACTGGGTTATCCGACTGAAAAAGTAACTTACTAAGTGCCATTTTCTTGAGCTTGTTCATTGCAGTAAACTACTTCATGCGACACTAAGTGCCATTTTCTTGAGCTTGTTCATTGCAGTAAACTACTTCATGCGACTCAAAACTGCAGAATCTAGAGGCTTGTCTGGTGCTGCTCCATCAATTTGGATCCACGGATGACCTGCGAATAATCAGATCATCATCATTAACAATGTGGTAAAAGACCTCAAAAGTACTATAATAAAATTCTCAATATTTTGTTAGAGTACGTGATTTTAGTGATCAAAACTTTTTTTCACTGAATGAGCAACCTTTTTAAAAGATTCTCAATATATATATAGGCTTAATTAAGCCTTTGGTCCCTTAACTTATTTTTGGATTTAAGTTTGGTCCCCTAACTTTTAAATGTCTCAAATTGGTCCCTTAATTGTACCTCCGTTTACTGAAGTGGTCCCTTCTGTTAGTTTTTGCCAAAAAACGTTAAGTTTGTCCACGTTGGCATTACACGTGTGCATAACGTTAGAATTCTGGAGAGTTAGAGAGAGAATGAAGAAAACGTAGAGAGAGAAGGAGAAGAAAACGTAGAGAGCGAAGTTGAAGATTGAAACTGAAGATTGAAGAAAATCTGAAAACGAAGTTGAAGATCGAACTCGAATCGACATTCCAGGTTTGTTTCTTCGTGTTTTCTTCGTTTTATTCGCGAATAAAATGGTTAAAAATGTAGTTTTTTTTCTGATTAGGGTTTCGAAACTCTCTCTAGGGTTTTGAAATTTTCAATGAATTTTTTACTTTTAAAGGTTAATTTCATCTTCTTCTTCGTGAATCTCAAGTTAGAACATGTTCTTCTTCGTGAATCTCAAGTTGTATGTCTGATTAGGGTTTCAAACATTATTGGGGGTTTTAAAAAATTTGAATGAAAAAGGGTTAGAAATGTGTTCTGCATGCATGGATTTGGTGTATATATTGTTTATTCCTTCTTAAAAGTCGAATATTATACTGTTGTTTATTCCTTCAAAAATCTCAAGTTGAATTTTATACTGTTGTGTTGTGAGTGGCACTGTCTTTTTCGAATAGTATGTGTGTAAAATTGATTAGGTTTTTTTTCCCTTTGTTCCCTTTGTTATATGGTATAAAACAGATGGACCAGGTATTTGAGTGTGTGGTACATCATGCTGGGGACTTTAGTTGCTTTATGGACCCTGCTTATGTAGGACCAGTAGAAACACTAGATTGTGACCCAGACTTTTTTTGTTATTTTGCTCTGTTATCAACCTTAAAAAGATGTGGTTATGTTAGTCTCAAGTCTCTGTGGTATCATGACCCTGCTATGGAAGATGGGTTTATTCCTTTGAATAATGATAGTGGCTGTAGAAGGATGCAAAGTATTGCACTTGAATATGATAGGGTTCATTTGTATGCTGTCCACCCAATGTCACAACCTGATGTTGTAACCCTTGACCCATTGATAGAATATCCCTGTATGGCCCCACCTGTTGTCCCACCTGTTGTTAATGAGACAAATGTAGGTCCCAATGGTGTAGGCCCCACTGGTGAAGGTAAAGATGCTGATAGTGGTGTGAGTGGTCCCAACCCTGATGTGAATGGAAATGGGCCTGAGTTGGACTTAAATGACTTAGGCCCAATGATTGAGGAGGATGATTTGTTTGGTGAGCATGAGAATGGGCCTGGATTGGATGAAGGTGGGCACAATGGATTAGGCAATGAAGAGGGTGATGTGAATGTGGGTTCTGATAGGGAAGATAGTGCCTTGAATGTGTCTCTTAATGACTCAGATGTTGAGGTGTGTGTAGCAGGGGATTTAGACAGTGAGGTAGGTGGGAATGAAGTTAATGACACAACTGCTGGTATAAATGCTAATGTGACTGCTGAAACTGTGAATGTTGATACTGTTTTTGGTGAGGGATCTGGTGTAAGAGAGAATGAAGCCACTGTGAATGAAGCAAGTGTTCAAAGTGAAACTGTTGTTGGTGAGGGATCTGGTACTGCTAAGAAGGGGAAGAAGAAGAAGGGGGGATCTGGTAAGAGGAGAGGAAGGGGGAGGCCTAAGAAAAAGAAAACAAATGAAGAGCCTATTTTTGAAGATGATATAATTGAGAGTATTAGGAGATCTGTTAACAATGAAGGAGAAGTAGGTCAATCTAGTGTTGTGGGGGACAAGGGATTAAGTGATGTGGAAGAACATAACTCTGATGAGCTGGATAGTGGGTCTGATAGTGAAGAAGATGGTGTAGGTAACCCTAAATTCCCAACTTTCAAGATGCCAGTCAGTATGAAAGACTATAAATGGGAGGTAGGTACTTTATTTATGACAAAGGTTGCTTTTCAAGATGCTGTTAGAAGTTTTGCTGTTGAGAATTGTAAGGATTTGAAGTTCCTTAAAAGTGATAAGAGGAGAATTAGAGTTGGTTGCAAGGGTGAAGGCTGTGAATGGAAAATGTACTGTGCACATATTACAGGTGAGGAAACATGGCAGTTGAGGAAAGTTACAGCTGATGATCATACATGTGGTACAGAATTTAGAGTGAGGATGATGAACTCTAAATGGCTAGGTTCTAAACTACGCACAAGAGTAAGAAAGGATAGGGACATAAAGGTTACAACTATTATGGAGAGGGCACAGCTGAAGTGGGGTGTGGGTGTTTGCAGAAGCAAAGCTTATAGGGCAAAGCATTATGCAGTAGAATTTGTTGAAGGTAACTTTAGAGAACAATATACAAGGTTACATGATTATGGTGGTGAATTACTTAGAGCCAATCCACATTCATCTGTAACCATTACTAGTACCCCTTATATAGGGACTGAGGCTGACCTAGAAAATCCTGAAGCCATATTTTTTCCTCACTTTCAAAGAATGTATGTGTGTTTAAAGGGATGTAGGGATAGTTTCTTCAATTGCAGGCCTATTATTGGTCTTGATGGGTGTTTCCTTAAGACCCCTTATGGTGGAATGCTATTGACTGCAATTGGAATGGATCCTATTGACCAAATACTTCCAATTGCATATGCTGTTGTGGAAGGAGAGACCAAAGAATCATGGATGTGGTTTCTAGAGCTTCTCATAGCTGATTTGGGTGGCACAAGACTATGCAATACTTACACTATAATTAGTGACCAGCAAAAGGTAAAATAATTATTTCTTTTTCATGATTCAAATATAAGTTATTAACTGGATATGCCTTAATTTTAATTGTTGTGTTTTTTCATGTCTTATGTTGAACAGGGACTGTTGCCAGCAATTAATACCTTGCTTCCTGAAGTTGAGCAGAGGTTTTGTGTCAGACACCTCTACAACAACTTTAGGAAGAAATTTCCTGGCAAAAAATTGAAAGAGTTGATGTGGAGGGCTGCAAAATCAACATACAGAAATGCATTTGAGAGGGAGATGATGGCAATCAAAGCAATTAGTGAGGAAGCATTTAATTATCTGTGTGAGATTGATCCAAGGCATTGGACTAAGGCAATGTTTAAAGGTGATTCAAAATGTGACACACTAGTCAACAACATTTCAGAAGCATTTAATTCTGTAATTGTTGTTCCAAGGTCCAAGCCTGTTGTTTCAATGTTGGAGGATATCAGGGTCTATGTGATGGAGAGGTGGCAGAAGAATAGGGAGAAAATTGCCAAGTATGCTGATGGTGAGGTACTGCCAAATATAAAAAAAAGACTTGAAAAGGAATCTGCTTATGCAAATAACTGGATAGTAAGGTATGATCATTCACTTATTTTATTTATGTTCATCTGCTGAATTATGGAGAATTATGGAGACTTTGCAATTCTCTGTTTGTAATGTACTTAATCTTAATGTAGGCAAGCTGATGATCATGATTTCCAAGTTATACATATTTCAAACACTGGAGACAAATATGCTGTAAACTTGTTGCACAAAGTATGTGATTGCAGGAAATGGCTGTTGACAGGACTTCCATGTTGTCATGCCATTGCTTGCATGAAACACAAAAACTATAGGATAGCTGACTATGTGCCAACAATATTCAAAAAAGAGCAGTATGCTGCATGTTATTCCAGCATGATTCATCATGTCAATGGCCAAGACTTATGGATGAGGACAGAATGCACTGATCTTCAACCACCACCTGTGAAAAGGCAACCTGGTAGACCTAAAAAGAAGAGGAGAATGGATGCAAGTGAGCTAATGAGAGACAACTCACAGATGAAGAGAGCTTCTTATGGAATTAAGTGTAGTAGGTGTAAGCAAACTGGACACAACAAGTCAACATGCCCACTACCTCCACCACCACCTCCACCACCAACAGATCAGACACAATCATCTCACCCACCATCTTCTCAGGCAAACACTACACAGCCTCAGACACACTCACAGTCATCTCAACCAGCTCAACCACCATCTTCTCAGGCACACACTGCACAGGCTCAAACACAGTCACAATCAACTCAACCAGCTCAGACACAGTCATCTCAACCAAAGATTCAGAAGAAAATCAGATCACCTAGGAGGAGAAAGACTATGGACCAAGCACAACCATCTCAGTCACATGCTTCTCAGCAACAATCTTCTCAGCCACAATCTTCTCAGCCACAAGCTTCTCAGTCAAAGGCACACCAAGCTCAGACAACAATGAGATCACCAAGAAAAAGAAAGAATGTGTCTGATGTTGCTGCAACTCAACCAACACAAAATAAAGGAAGGAAGGGGTCAAGGAAGGCAGGATCTGCATCTCAGCCTTAGTAATTAAGCACTAGAAGTCTTTTTGAATGTAATATGTGCTATTAAGCACTTTTGAATGTCTTTTTGGTTAACTGGTATTAAGTAGTCTAGTAACTGCTATTAAGCACTTTTGAATGTCTTTTTGGTTAACTGGTATTAAGCACTTTTAAATGTCTTTTTGGTTAACTGGTTAGGCAATGTTTATGCACTTTTTAACTGTTAAGCACTTAGTGCTGTAACATTGCTACTAGCACTTATTAAGCAGATTTTAATTTCTTTTTGATGTATTATGTGCTGTAATGCACTTATGAATTTAATGGAATGATGTGCTATTAAGCACTTTTGAACCTTATAATTTCGACAGCTTATGATACAGCTTGTGTTATATCATTTTGTAACTCAACTTCATTCTAGCATTTATAGCAGTTCATGTTAAAGCATTATATGAACATTATATGATTAAACTGATCAGAAACAGACTATTACAACTTGTGTTATAGCATTCTGCAACTCAACATAATTATTTATGTTATAGCATTATGTAGCAGCTTAAAACAGAAACAGAAACAAACTACTACAGCTTGTGTTATAGCATTCAAACATTATATTCATTCATCATACTCAACACATTACATTCATCAAACACATTACATTCATTCATAATCAACATAAACATTACATTCATGACAAGACTTTAAAACCACAACATTCATTCATAACAAAACCTAAATACATCATTGTTCCTATTTCAAATAAAACCCATTCAAGATGGATGTGCTTTTGCAAGCTAACATTGTTCCTAAGACCAACAAAATCCCAAAGCATACCAATCCAAAAATTATCGCCATTATCAACCACTGCCTTGTTCTTGATAAGTCACTCTTCAACTTGTTTTTCTTCTTCTTCTGTTTTTCCATCTTCAACTTTTGGTTTTCAATCTTCAAATCCCTTTCATCCATACAATAATCTTCATCAACTAACCAAAAGTAACTGCATCCTTTGTCACTCGAATTTCTATAGTTTCTACAACCCCAGAATTTCTTCCCACAATTTGGATTCAATGGATCAGTTACAGTTCGAATGACAGCATTTTCTCCACACCTACAATTTGGTACTGACCTTCTCCTCAAACTAGACCCAACCGAACCAAATGCATATGATGAATCATGAACAGGGACTGTTTTTGTACTGTGGTTTGACATTTTTGGCAGATCTGGACAATGAACAAGAAAGTAGTTGGTGGGAGAAGGAGGAAGAAGAAGAAACACGATGGAGAAGAAGATTGGGTGAGGAAGAACCCTAATTTTCTCACTTCTTTACCCTTTTGTACTGCTGACATGGTTCTCCTTGTAATCAATTGATAGGCCCACGTGTAATGCCAACATGGACAAACTTAACGTTTTTTGGCAAAAACTAACAGAAGGGACCACTTCAGTAAACGGAGGTACAATTAAGGGACCAATTTGAGACATTTAAAAGTTAGGGGACCAAACTTAAATCCAAAAATAAGTTAAGGGACCAAAGGCTTAATTAAGTCTATATATATATATATATATATATATATATATATATATATATATATATATATATATATATATATATATATATATATATATATATATATATATAGACACACACATATATCCATCAAAGGAAATATGCTATCGAGGTCATAAAACAAGATACACATTACAAGCATATGCACAAGCAGGATCATTGTTTACTAAAAATAACTCATTAAATATTTGAGCACAGTCACTTAATGAAGTGTAATATATATTTTTTTGAATGGCGATTAAATGTAAATTATAGGAGAATGCTATCGAATGCCCTTAAGGCATTGATTAAAGAACTAAAAATAATAAATTTATGTTAATAATTTGTGTAATATTGCTTTGACAAAAATAAAAATTTGTATTTCACAGACAACATCGAAATATTTAAAAAGTGGCCAAGAAATCATTGTTTTTTTTTTTTTTGACAAAAAGAAATCATTGTTAGTCTCTCCCTTTTTAATAGACCCCTTATGGGTCACAACTCACAACCAGTCAAGTGTTTTAGTAAAACCTTTGCTTTCTGATCCAAAAAATAAAATTATATTATATATAAAAAAAATTACATTAAAAAACACGGGCATTATTTAAGAATTCCCTGACAAGTAAATAAGAGTTGGAATTGGAACCCTAAAACTGGTAAGAAATCATTGTTAGTCTCTCCCTTTTTAATAGACCCCTTATGGGTCACAACTCACAACCAGTCAAGTGTTTTAGTAAAACCTTTGCTTTCTGATCCAAAAAATAAAATTATATTATATATAAAAAAAATTACATTAAAAAACACGGGCACTATTTAAGAATTCCCTGACAAGTAAATAAGAGTTGGAATTGGAACCCTAAAACTGGTAAAAGCGGACAACGCATGGAGACGGAGGCAGAGGCAGAGGCGGATCCACTTTATCTGCCTCATGAATTGATCGTCCAAATCTTAGTGAGGTTACCGGTTAAGCCTCTTATACGTTTCAAATGTGTTTCCAAGTCATGGTTTTTTCTTATTTCAAATCCTCGTTTTGCAAATTCACATTTTCAGATTACTACTGCAACTCACACTCGTCGAATTCTGTTCTTAACAGAAACTCCTGAATTTCGATCCATAGCTTTGGATTCATTGTTTACCGATCATTCTGCTCCTACTTTACTCAACCCTAATTTTATGCTTCACAAACTTGTTGATCTCAAAATTTTAGGTTCATGTAGAGGGTTCATGTTTTTGTACTCTTCTTCAAACTTTTACCTATGGAATCCATCCACCGGAGTTCACAAACAAATACCTTGTTCTAATTTTTCACATTTAAGATTTTATGGTTTTGGATATGACGAGTCAACGGACGATTACTTGGTGGTTTCACTGTCCTACGATAATATTCAAAACTCAAATGATATGCTATCTCGCTTGGGGATTTTCTCATTGAGAGCTAATGCGTGGAACGAAATTGTGAGTCCTACCAATTTGCGTTCTTGTAGAAAGGCCCCGTTCTCTCGATATCCCGAAGTAGAGTCGGTCTTCAATGGGGCTATTCATTGGTTAGCTTCTTCTTATGATATAGGTTTTTTTGCTGTTGTTGCCTTTCATTTAACGGAAAGGAAACTTGTAGATTTTTCTCTCCCATATGATATTAATTATCGTTCTAGGTATTGTGGTTTATGGGTATTTAAAGGATTTCTAAGTCTATGGATTTTGGGGAGCAGTTCAGTTGATATATGGGTGATGGAAGAATACAATGTGCAGTCATCTTGGACTAAATCTCTTGTTCTTAATATGGATATCCCTTGCATCCCTTGCATTTTTCCTATGTGTTGTACAAAAAATGGTGACGTTGTTGGAACAGATCGCCATACTGGACTAATAAGATATGATGACGAGGGAGAGTTTCTAGAGCATACTTACTACTGTAAAGGTTCAGGACGTGGACGTGTGTCTATTTATACCGAGTCTTTGCTTTCACTCCCCAGTGTCGGTGAGCAAGATTGAGAAGATGGTACAAACAAGAAGAACAAGGCATTTATATTTTCTCCTTAACCGTTTTCTGGATATTTATAGTTATGTTGAATTATGAACTTGATTCTGACGAACAAGAAGAACGAGGTAGTAATATGTTTATTGGAAATATTTACAGCTTTGTTTGTGTGATTTACTCTTATTTATGCATGTGTAACTGGATTTTATTTTAATGTATGTTGTGTTCACTTGACATTGTTTTATTTGGTAAATGGTAAATTAGCATGATGATGAGTTTTAACATGTTGATAAAGATCACAACTACCTGACTTTGACTCAAAGAACTTGATTAAAAATTTGATAATGGCCACATATCTATTTGAATGAAAATGATGAATGGTTTATTTATATCTGTCAAAGGAAATATGCTATGACAGGTAGCAATTCTTTTGAAAATATCACAACTTATGTATAAAAGTAAACAAGCATCAACTGTAGTTGTCAAACAAGAGTTTTAATTACAAGTTGAATTTTCTTGCCATAAAGTGTCTCTTTTAGGCCAATTTTAACTTAGCCTTACCTTATAGGAGCTTCACTATGCTTCAACCTCTAAGGCCACTATCAATGAAGCAGGTCAATTTACACACCAGAGCATATTGATTAGCACTAATATATATCATGTGGAAGAGTTGCACAATTTACTTTCAGTTACACAATGACAAATAAAACCAATTAAGAACTCCATTCAGAGATTCAGAAGGAAGATATGATGAAGACACTGTTTTGACTGTCATACCAGTCACTAAGAATATTATGGTTTTTACAATCTCAAAGGCCTTGAAGCAACTACCAAAGCTTAAGACCTACAACAAAACTACATACGTTGATGAACGCGTCGACTACCCTTTTCAAGATCACAATCGCGGCATAAACTTAAAGCTCGGCACATTGGATCATTGGATCAAGATCGCGACATAAACTTAAAGCTCGGCATTTTCAACTTTTTAAAAAATCAAAATCTTTGTAAATCATAATCAAATAGTCCCTGATGTATTATTAACCGCATGAATGTAAAGTATCCCTACCGCACTTAATCCATTTTCCTAAGGTACTTGTCATTACTTATGGAAGTATAAAGCATCATAAAAGTCATCTCTATCAACGATATAGGGTCGGTTTGGATTGACTTATTTGAGTTTATCTGCTGACGTAAGTGCTTGTGAGACTACGAGAACTTGTGTAAGCAACTTATGACATATTCATAAGTTGTCTTCGACTTATTTTCATAAACTCTCAAAGTTAGCCTATGAAACAGCTTATAGATTAATAGGAAAACAACTTAACTTTATTTTATCTATTATTATTAAAATAGCTTACACATATGTACTTATCATGATAAGCACTGTGTTAAAAGCTGCAAATTAACCTGTTTATCCAAATAGGGCCATTATCTGATTCTGATCGCTACTTCATGTCAAACTTCAATTGTATTGTTAAGGAATAAGAGACATCTTTCTCGAGAAACTATGTTCAATTGAATACACCATGGAGAAAATGCTATATTACAAAAACTAAAAGAAACTCATTCACTACTGTCGTAAATTTTTCTTACATTAACATACTGGTAGTGCCTCCCTAAATCCAATGCTAAAACTACTGCTACCCTTTCGACCCCTCTTACCCATTTCTGCATTCCCTCTATGCATCATAGCCACAAATTCATTGTAGTCTATTCTTCCATCCTGAAAACCCAAAACATACAGCATAACAAAGTTATTATCAAGCTTAAAACGTACTTTGAACGGACTTAGTTCTCGTAGATGGAACATGTGAGAAACAAAAATAAAATAAAATGTACTCACATTGTTCTGATCAACTTCTCGGATCATTTCCTCCAAGGGGACATCTCTAAAGCCAAATTCTTCACAAGCTTTTTGAAGCTCATCTTTTGTGATGTATCCACTTCCATCTTTATCAAAATATGAGAATGCTGCATGTAAATGATCTTCCCTATCAACTTTGTTTAAATGTAATGTTGCAGCTATGAATTCTCCATAGTCGATCGTGCCACTGTTATCAACATCTGCCTGAAATCAGAAACATAAATTGGAATCGATGCGTCAAATTAATTTAGTACTAATGACGAAAACACCAACTTTCTTTATTATTAATTAGTTTTTACTATCAATTAATCGTTATGTTAAGAATATGTTCCAAGACTAATCCACCTAGGTATTGAGATTAATTTATGGGATTTCTCTCAACAGATGCTCTTTCATACGCATCACCCTAAAGTCGAACCTGTAACTATATATTCAAGGCACCCGATTTTCTACCAAACATGTCACACCATGTTGACTTAGTAATGTTATGTATTGACGGTGCAATTGAATTATAAATAATTGGTATCATAACCCAAATGCTTCTAATGTAATTATAAGAATATGAACCAATACATAAATAAGTATATACTACAGAAGTTAACAGCTATAATTAACAAAGGTTTCGTAAAGTTGAGGAAATAAAGACGGTCCTGAATTATACTTACAGCTTTCATTAGATCGTAAATTTCAGATTCTTTTAGATTGGCACCAAATCTTTTCAGTCCAACCTTGAGTTCTTCAAAGGTAATATGACCACTATTATCTGTGTCGATCATCTTAAACATTTCTTTCAATCCAGCAATTTCTTCTTCAGATAGATTCTCTGCAATAACCTGCACAGAACAGCATAAAAATTTACAAGAGCAAAATTGGACAATCAAAGTAGTTCCTATACAATAAGTCGACATATTCGGTGTCAATAATACTCTGGTGTGACTGAGTTATCTGACCGGAAAAGTAACTTACTCTAAGTGCCATTTTCTTGAGCTTGTTCATTGCAGTAAACTGCTTCATGCGACTCAAAACTGCAGAATCTAGAGGCTTGTCTGGTGCTGCTCCATCAATTTGGATCCACGGGTGACCTGCAAAGAATCAGATCATCATCATTAACAATGTGGTAAAAGAACTCAAATTCACAATGCTATACTGATTAGAACTCACAAGTCAAAAGTACTATAATAAAATGCTCAATATTTTGTTAGAGTACATGATTTTAGTGATCAAAATTTTTTTCACTGAATGAGTAACCTTTTTAAAAGATTTTCCTCTTAACCATTGAAGGTGTATTGAAGAAAACTACTCGAACTTGATATACGAAATGGACTATGGTATGGAAAATATATGATAGCCGATTAATCAATCACATGCATGCCAAATGAGGTATAAAATTAGGTTGTATGCTGCCTAATAACTTTCATTTCACTACCATAAATCTCAATGGGATAACAGTGCAGAGAAACTTACGGAGAACGTCAAAAGCTGTTAACCGCTTACTAGGGTCTCTGACAAGCATCTTCTTAACCAAGTCTTTTGCACTTTCAGAGATACTAGGCCATGGATCCGATGAGAAATCAAGATCATTATTCAAAATGGCCTCAAATATATCTTGTTCCGATTCTATTACCAAGGATAAAGATAAATGTTATACTATGTTTTGAACCAGGAAACATGTGAAGGAAATATAAATTAAGCAAATAGCTAGATTGGAATTAATATAAGTTTGATATCTTAAGAACTCTTACCGCCCCAAAATGGAGGCACACCACATAAGAGAATGTACAAGATGACACCGGCACTCCACACATCTGCTTCTGGACCATATCGCTTGCGTAAAACTTCAGGTGCAACATAATATGGACTTCCTACTACATCATTGAAAATGTCACCTGTAATATAACGAGTCTTTGACTGTTAGCAACAAATGTTATGGCAATTACCTATGCAGAAATTAGCTTCATGTAACGTCAAATGCATTATGTCGAGGGAAGCTAGCATCAATATAACAGGGTGGACATTGGACAATAAATAAAACCTCTTAAGGTAACAATCACTAGTAATTTTTTTCACATAAAACGGGACTTTTGTCTAACCCAAAAGTATCTTTGTTTTTTACAATTGAAGTTAAAAGATAAATTTTATTGATGTGGAAAACCATGGTTATCAGTATCTTACGATAAGTGTGAGTCATATCTCGATTTGATACAAAATTGAACTCAATCGATATATGAATATGGAATCCGTAATATGCATCTATTGTAGACATGAATCTCATTGACAATTAATTCCAATGAATCACTACCCAAACTTAATATATTCATGATTCGAAAAACCTTTCTTCCATTTCACGATATGAATCTCCATTCGATAACCATAAAAACAAACAATTGAAGATAAAAGAGAATTAACATTTGGACAAACCTGGTTTGAAAAAACAAGATAATCCAAAATCGATTGCCTTAAGGGGAGATTCTTCCTGCTGATTAACAAAAAGAAAATTCTCCGGCTTAAGATCGCGATGCATCACACCAAGAGAATGACATGACTGAATAACACCAACAATAGTCCTTGCAAGTTTCGCCGCCTTTCTTTCTGTATAATGCCCTCTTTCCACAATCCTATCAAAAAGTTCACCACCTGCACACAACTCCATAACAACATGAACAGCAACTGCATCCTCAGAAGCTTCCTTAATCGAAATCACATTCGAACTGCCAGCCAAGTGATGCATAATCTGAATCTCCCTCCTCACATCTTCCACATCCTCTTCAGTCAACAACTTCCTCTTCATGATTGACTTACATGCATACTCTTTCCCAGTAGATTTCTCGACACAAAGGAATGTAGTTCCAAATTGCCCTTGTCCTAGCTTTGGTCCTAAAGTATAAAACTCCTTAAGACTAACCGTTTTTCGCTGTAAAACTGAATCTGCTTTTAGCCCTGCACTTGCTAGTCTCTTCACATTGTGAGGTCTCTTTGGTTTTGCAGGTGTAGCAACAACAGCTTCATTGGTTTGTGGTTTTTGTCGCGGTTTTTGATGATGTTGTTGTTGATGTTGCTGCTGTGGTGGTGGCTTTTCATCTTCCTTTTCGATTTTCATTACCGGTGGAGGATTGTTCTGAACAGATTCTTTTGGTTTTGTTGGACTTGTTTTGTGTGCACTATCTTTCTTGGAACGTGACCAGCAAGATGGACTTGGAAAAGTTGCGCGTGATGATGATTCATCCTTCGAAAAAAAGGTTCTCGTTCCGACACAGTTGTTTCCCATCTAACACTAATTACCCCCTATACCAATCATCCTACTGCGTCTCTATCGTGTCCGTGTCAGATGTCTGTGTCAGAGGTATGTTTGTCCGCGTCGTGTCACGTCTCCTTGTAATATGCTTCATAGATTAAAACATAGGAAACAATAAAACATATGAAAAAATTGAACCTCACAAACCTAAAATGTCAAAACCCTAATTCTTTTTCCTCCTCAAATTGAAAAAATATATAACCAAAATGAAAGGAAAAAAAATAAAACAAAATTGTGTTTACCTTATTAGCTTGATGGTGCAATGCAATATTTGATGGTTGCACAAAACTAGTGTGCAACATGGATATGAAAGTGTGCTATATAAAAGGGTATCAAATTAATGATTTATGGAAGATTTGTGGAATGTTGAATGTTTATTTATTTTTTTGTGATAATATAATGTTGAAATTATAGCTGGAATTAATGGAAAAAACCCGTTATTATATCAATATTAATGAACACCAATTAAGGAGAAAAATGTGTATATGATTTTGATGATTGAAACAAAGATGGAAACTTTTGAGAGAATTAAAGATGGGAAACGAAGATGAACATTAATGTGACAGAAATTAAGGTTGAAAAATGGAAGAGAAAGAGACAGAAAATTATACGGTTTTTTCTGTTAGAAAGAATGTTACAAAATTTGGAGAAAACGCGTTAGTGCGTTGCCAATAACATTTAAGAAATTGGACGGCTAAGATGGATGGTACGAGATGATTGGATGGTTGAGATTTTATTTTATTCGTGATCTGGTAGTTTGTTGTTGATATCTATCTACGTGCAATGCAATCCCTATGTTCACTTCGACGTGCTTAACCGCCGGCTGCCGGCTGTTGCTGTTGATTTTTTTAATTCTCTTGTGTTCCCTTTTATTTATTTTTAGTATCTTCAGGATTTATTTTTTTTGTGAAAGGATTTGATTAGTATTTAATTGATTGATTGTATTGACATGTTATCAACCAAAAAAAGATTGTATTGACATGTTGAGTGAGTTGGCGGGACATGCATTGTGCAAGGGTCGGAGTTCGAACCCCAGACACCCCACTTATTCATCTTATAAAAATGTGAATTTCAGTCACTATGCTACTTGACCAAAAATAATAATAATAATAATAATAATAATAATAATAATAATAATAATAATAATAATAATAATAATAATAATATTGTCAAAATGTGGAACTAGTTGAAAATGTGCCTTCCTTGGCTAATCTATGGGCTGTCTCATTTGTTTGTCTCCTAACAAACTCAACACTAGATTGTTGATATAATATTGTTTAAAGATAGTTTTACAATTATGGATAATCATCCCAAATTCTGTAACATCCTGATGTGCAGATGATAAACAATCCACCACATTTTTGGCATCATGTTCAAAATCGATAGGTCCCGAGTGTAATTGATGAACCAATTCTAAAGCTAGTAACAATCTAAGAGCTTCGCCAACATGTACCTCACAGACTGGAGTAAACCATTCAGTTTTTGCCAAAACAAAAGTGCATGTATCATCCCTTATACAAACTCCTATTTCCACTCTATTAGAAAGCTGAGAGAAAGAAGCATCAATATTAATGCACTTAAATCTTCCTTCAGCTAGTTTGATCCCTTCAATCTTGATTGTTTGAGAGACAACCTCTATAACAACCCGTTTTTAGATAAGATTATTTTATTTATTATTTATATGTGTATTGTTTGCTTGAGTATTTGTCTTGGAGTTAATAGATTTTTAGCGTTAAAGGGTATGCACTGATCATTTTTAGGGTTGAGGGTATTTTGGTAATATGTGGAGTGAGGGTAATTTAGTAATTTTAAAATAAGGATTATTTTAGTATTTTGAGGTGAATAGTTATTTTACTAAGTTAAAGGTAACTAGTGGTAATTATTTTTGAAATGGTGATAATTAGACGTTTTACTAAGTTAAGTGGGTAGAAACGTAACAGTCCGTTTTTAACTAGAATTATTTTATTTATTTATTATATGTATTTATATGTGTTCATATGTGCTTATTTGTCTTTGTTTGTATTTTTGATTTGAAATTAGTGAGTTTTTGGTCTAGAAGGGTATTTTAGTAATTTTGGAGGCTAATGATATTTTAGTCATTTTGGAGGCTAAGGGTATTTTGGTCATTTGGCGCGTAAGGGTAAATTAGTGATTTTATTAAGAAGGTTTTTTATGTTTTAGTGAGAATTGTTATTTTTATTAAGTTACTAGTGAGTTAGGCTAATTATTTAGAGACAATAATTATTCGACGTTTTAACAGATTAATGAGTAGTAACATTTTAGAATTAGATGTAAGAGTTTTAAGGCCCAATTAGTATGAGAATTAACCTAGCCCATTTTGGTGGTATAAATAGACTAGACTCTTGACCCGTGCTATCGCACGGGTCTGTTAGGAGTTTAGACTGTTATATTTTTTTACAACCAATATTCAATTGTTATTAACATATTAAGTTATATAATCTAACATCCACCACATGACAATCAAATATAATGTTATTGATTTGAGCCGACGCCATTTTTAGTGAAAATGACATTGAATGACCTTCCTTTGTGCCTTAAAAGCGTCTCAAATATACTGAATTATTTTCAAATGCGTTATAAAAAGTGCTTTTATCATAAACATATCCTAACCAAACCAAACCTGCTTGTGCAATACATAATATATGGATAGTCATCTTGGAATGTGAAGTTACATTAGATATGAGAATATGATTTTTATATTGCAACTCAAAGCTTATACATGGAGTATAGGAAGGAACATTTTCCTTGTAGAAAAGAGCATATGCACAACATAAGCCAATTTGAACTCAGTGAGAACTATTTCTTTATACCCTTTTCGCTTCTTCAAGACTCAAAGCAACACTAAGTTTCTTGAATAGATAAGATACAATTTTTTAATTAGAGTCATTAAAACATATGTGCCTAAACCATATATGTCATTATACTACACAATTCTAAATCACACACAGCAAAGTCAAATGACTAAAACCTTGTGTAAACATTCTGTAGGGATAGTTTCATCCATATAACAAACACTTATCCATAGAAAGCATGCTTCTGCATATTTAGCTATTGTCTTCAGAGTTAGTTGTCCAAATTTTTTAGCAACTTATAATCACAATCGTTGGAATGCTTATTATATTTATTGTAACTATATAATGGAAGAGGCAAGATTGAAATAAAACCTTGAAAGCAGAACCACATTAGCCTTCTTTGCGTTGCAAACATATATATTGAACCCGAAAGAAAAAATTACACAAAAATTTAAGATGAGTGAATTCAAATGACTAAAAAAAGTGAGAATATAAGAAACAAAAAGGAGTAAATTGTTGCAAGAAAAAACTGATGTAAAACCAGAAGAAATAAGAAAGAAAAACTGATGTAAATTGAGGAGAAGAGGGAAATGGAGATTTAACATGAATGCCAACCTTGATGTATACGGAGAATGCGTTGTTGCCACAGACATTGGAGTGGTTTTGCTTAAAGGCCTCTAATCTGCCGCACTTTATACAAACTAAATCAACTCTCTACCAGACCAAGGGTCAATAAAACCAAATAATTCAGTAGTTAAGACCACACAAACAGCAAGATAAAGAGTAAAATTGAATGTACAAAATCTAAAAAAAAACTGCGGAAAAAACTTCTAAAGAGAAACGCTAAATACAGACCCGAAATAGAAGTAGTAGCGCATGAAAAAAGATGCAGAACCGTGCAGCAAAACACATACTGACAACCATGAACAAAACAAAAGCCCCTCACAAATATTGGTAAATATACTAAGAAGAACAAAATTGCGAGGAAGAAGATACAAATACTAAGAGCCGAATCAAGTTTATCAATGAAAAATGCAATCCAAAGCCCTTGCAATACATGCCAAGTAGACAGTTAGAAAAGAAGTCAGCTACCCTCAACAATGCAACAAAGACAACAAAGCCCAAAAGTAAGATGAAAAACTAAATCACAATGAGTAATTTTTTTACCTTTGTTGCTTATGTCTTCCATATCTAATGATTATTGCCTGTTCTGATGAGTATTTTTCAAGGCAGACACAATAAAAAGAAATGGAACCTATGTTATATATGTTTGTGATAATAGCATTCAGCTAACAAAGTATACATTACTATACAAAGGTTGTCGTTAAATAACTAAATTATAATGTTCCATAGTTTTTTTTTTTTGACGATTATAATGTTCCATAGTTGAGAATGACAATTCCTAAATAAAAATGATAGAAACATATACCTTCTCAAAAATTTCCAAGAGATAGAAAGAAGCCAACTGGTAGAAGGACAACCGAGAAGAAGACATGGATATTAATCTTTAAACCATGAACAAAATATATATATATATATATATATATATATATATATATATATATATATATATATATATATATATATGAATTCATTCCAAGCTTAGTCAATTAATATTTAAACCACAAATAGAACATATAAAATTTAGAATTTTCTTCTTGCCCCCAATTGAGCCATTTTGTTTACCTGCTATGACAACAGAACAATTGAAAACTCAATGAAACAACATTATTCATAAAACAAACAAAAAAACAAAAAAGTCTAATGAAAAATAGAGATTACCCAATATATTAGATTAGTTTTATCCTACTTCTTATCAAATCAGTAACCTTCACAATGCCTAAAGAAAACTGAACAAAAATAATCAAACAATTTGGGGTTGCAAATGAATAATCTAATTAAACAAATCAAATTAGACAAATCCCATGTAGAGACATTTTCTATAGTGTATTTAAATTCCATTTTAAAAGGATGAGATGTTTAGAAACTTTAGCAATCCAAAACTGATCATTTAGGGAAGACAGTATCTACACAGCTAAAAAAATATCTGA
This sequence comes from Medicago sativa, assembly GCF_051527215.1. Lineage (NCBI taxonomy): Eukaryota > Viridiplantae > Streptophyta > Magnoliopsida > Fabales > Fabaceae > Medicago > Medicago sativa. Next base: position 54,983,464 of record NC_140749.1, read on the forward strand.
ATAATGAATAAACAAACAAAATCTTATTGAACCTAATCGAACCTCCTTCTTAAGCAACATGCTATGTTGTAGCAACTCTCTTTACAAAAAAAAAAAAGGATCATAGATAAGGATTAAAAATGAATGAGAATGAGGGATGATGAAACAGGGAGGTAAACCATAAAAGAAAACCCTAGAAAAATTCACAAAATCTTATTGAAAACCATAAAAGAAGTTGGAATCGTGAACAAAAATAAGAACAAAAGTCCCCTAAATTCTTACTGTAGATTAAAATCCTGATGGATGAATCGGTTTTGATAGAGAGAGAGAGAGAGAGAGAGAGAGAGAGAGAGAGAGAGATGCTACATGTTCTTCCCCTTCTGGTGAGAAGCGGCAATGCTTTTGCCGACGGCGGAAGCTTCAAAGTCGGCGTGAGAGACAACATCGATGGCTTTGGATCACCAGCAACAATGAATTTGGTTATCTTCTTCCTGATACAGTTTTCTAGAACCACTTGTAATGAATAATCAATGAGGACGTATCTGAGCATATAGCTATATTGATACAGCTGAAGAGGCAAAAACTGAGAGGAAGAATGGAAGAATCTGAGAGTGGTGGGAGTGATGTTTATTGGGAATAGATGCATGTACATTTATTGGGCTGTGAGGGAGAAGTGGGAAAGAAAAGGATTTGATTGGTTGAAAGATGTACATGAAAGGTCACGATAAATGAGCCCAAGAGGAAGTGGGGGGTTGGGAGATAAGCCTTGCAATTAATGACGGCTTAGGAGGGAAAAACTTGATTGATTAGGGCTAAAGTGTCAGCACATCAAGTTAGGCTTTTATAATAAAGGATAACTCTTATGAGCAAATTAGGTTAAGTCATTCATTCATTTCATTTCACAAACTTAGAGAGGTAGAGAGGCAAAAAAGAGGAGAATAGAGAAAGAGCTTGAAGAAGAGGGAAGCTAGAGACCTGGGGTTAGAGAATGATATTGAAGTCGTATCTAGTGACTTTTGAAGCTTGAGGTAAGGGGGTTAGACCTTAACACAATTAAGCTAAAACTTCATATTTTCAATTATGGGTCAAAAGTGCTTACTTGTGAATTATGACTTTTGTGAATTTTAATGTCAAATTTCGTCCTCTTTATTTGATGATGAATTTGGGTATGTCAAATTGATGATAAACTTGTTATTGTTTGGTTTTCATTGTTGAAGCATGTTGATATGACACTTTGTGAATTTTGCTTAAATTGATGAAAAATGATGTCGTTGTTGATTGTTGGTGAATTCATGATTATACGATATAATTGGTGTTGAGTTGTGTTGGTGATGATAATTCATGCATTGGGTGTTGATAAATGTGTAGTTGTGGTGACTTTATGATTTTTGTGAAAATGAGTTGAAAATGAAGAAGTTTGATTTTGATGAATTTGAATGAATTGAGGAAGTTGTTAGAATGAATTAGAATGATAGAATTCCTGCTTTTGATCACTTCGTTTTGGTGAGAAATCGTTTGGGAGAAAAATCGAGTTTTTGAGTAAAAGTCGTCTTTAAGCGCTTTTGTGAATAAGTCATTTTGGGGTGGATTTGATTAAGTTATTTTAAGTTGAAATGTCATGTTTTCAAGTATGATTTGATTGGTCTAAATATTTGGGACACATTGGCGAAAACGGAATCGAAATCGGACTTGAAAACGAGATTTTACGCGCGAAGAATGCAAAAAACGTGTTTCCAATGGTCTACATAGATGACACGGCCGTGTGTCTAGGTGAAACGACCGTGCCTAAACTTTCTGTTTAGGTGGCACGACCGTTTGTACTAATGACACGACCGTGTCAGACCTGCAGTGCGCGGAAACCCTGTTTTTTCGTGTTTTTGTGTACTATTAAGTATGTCAATGGTTCTCAAACACCTAAACCTAATGTATTTATGTATAATTGGACTTTTAGGGGTGCTTAAACATAGGTGTTCACAAGGATTGAATTTGGTTTTGAAACAAGTTAAAAATGAGATGAACTTTGAGTTTTTGCAAAAGTAAACGAACCTTGTGAAACCGAAAGGCCTTGATTGATTAACTAAGATGTTAGGTAGTGTGTAGGGATGTTTTTAATGATATGTAAGACCATGGAACTCTATTTTGTGGATAAAATTGAAGTTAGACGATTTTGTGAAAAATAGACGAACTTTACTGAAAATGAGTTTTAGGATCTCAAAACTTTTAAATGGATTGTATTCATGTTTATGTGATGAAATGATGATGAATCAATGATGATTAGGTGTTTAATATGATGGATGTCATGATCATGTTGCTGTTTGTCCGTCATTTATGTGAAATGTGATTTTGGAACTTCATTGTTTCCTTGAGGTGATTGTTGTTGATGATGATTATCATGATGATTTTAATGGTGATGAACTCTTACATGCAAAGTGACGATGTTATTGATGATGAAATGCATGTATGAAAAATAAGGACGTTAATGAAGACGATTTGTTGGGTGAACGTATGCATTATTGAGTCATATTTTCATGCATTCATAAGTAGGATATTTCTATCCAATGAAGAGGACTAGGATACTTTGTATCCCATGAAGACCTTTAGTTAGTTTTAGAATTAATTAGAGGTTGATAAATTTGTGTGTTGTTTTAATTTTTATCACCCGTTTTGGGTCGACTACACTCTTGTATAGTTTTACTTGGTTAGATTTATGTCCCCTCAATTTTTATGTATTTTTTTCCCTTTTTTTAATAATATTTATAAGTATTTGACAAAAGATTAAAGTAGGATATCTTAGTTGGGTGCCTCCCTTTTTGCTGTCATTTTACTTGTCTTATAAAAAAAAAAAAACGTTAAGGGACCTAAACATTACTAATAGTTATGGAAATAAAATGAAACTAATCTTGACCAAAAAAAAATGATACTAATAAAGAAATTAAAGGATCAAATGTCTATTTTAACCATTGTATTATATTTGAGTTTTTTGGTTTAATTATTCGGAGCGGATGAAAGTGAGAGCAAACTTAGCAAAACTTGTTCTGAGCATAATATATCAACCACAAACATTACAAGTAAGGTGAAATTTGTGGTTTTTTATTCATTCAACATAAATTTAATGTAGATATAATAAACTTCATCTCACTATTGAGTGTAGAAAGGGAAGTAGTATTAACAATCTTTTCATTAGCTAAGCTATGTTCGCACTCTTGAAGTGCATCACTAGCATATGCAGCATCCAAGCTTATAGTTTCCGAATACTCATCCAACGCAATTTGTAACTCATCAACCACTTTATCATAATTAAGGGCACATCCTTTGATGGCTTGAGAAGAGGGATACTTTTTCTTCATTTCTTTGACTTGATGTTGGGCTTTTGTCGCATTCTCTATTGCCACAATCCTTAAAAATAATCTTGAAAAGGTTAGATAATCTTTGGCCGAAGTAATTTGTGGGTAGGGTTCTAAAAGTTTCAAGCAAGGTTGTTCATAGTGGGGGTCTTGCTTAATAGTTTCTTTACATAATCTTTTATACAACTTAGGGCTTGATGTTGGTGAAATGGCGTGAGAAATAAAGATCGATATGGTGAGGAATAAGGATAAATACGTTGAAGGTGTCATTCTTTCTTTTGTTAATTTTTTTGAAAATGTTAACATGTGCCTTAAAACTTTGTTTGGGAGTTTGGAGAGAAGGGGAATGAAAAGTTTTGGGGTGTGAGAAATATAGGGGAAAATTGAGAAATATTTCATGTTTTTTGAAAGTGTATTTTTTTAGAGAATGATAAATTAATGTTTTTGATCAATATATTTTTAATTTTAAGAGTATTATAATAATATAGATTAAATTTGAATAATTCATATAAACCCTCTCAAACTCCCCAAAACCCTCCTCCAATACAATTTTTTAAGAGTTTTACTTTTCCCACCCTATGTCTTTCCTCGCGCGCCCTATTTTTTTTCCAATTTTACCCCTGGTCCGGATTTCGTTTTTCGGAATGAATTGTTAATGTTTTCCAGATTTGTTCGGATTTTAAAATCCGGAATAGTCTTTTTCCAGAACTTTTTTAATTTTAAGCTTTGAAATTCGTAAAATAAATGCAAATAAACATATAAAGCAGAAATAAAAAGACAAAAAGATAAAAACAAGTCATTTTATTGATATTTGAATAATACATTACAATAATGTTGAAACTTTTTCTAATCTTATTACATAAGAACCTAAAACTATTTCTACGGGGGTAAGCTATACTAGTGGCTCCGGCTGATAGGACATACTAGTAGCTTCATTGTTGGAAGGGAGACATGGGAGGAGGAAAGAGGAGGGCGGGAAGAAGAAACCAATGACCCTGAGCCCCATTGATCGTTCATATAATCCCTGAAAATTTCCAAAGAGATATGTTTCTATGAAAGGCCAACGATGGAAACCATGGTTGTAGAAGGAAGAGGAGGAGAGGGTTGTAGAAGGAAGAGGAGGAGAGGGTGGGAGACAATGGTGTGGTTTGGAAGGCTATTTATAGGGAAGGAATGGTTGCATAGAGTGTATCTACACTTTATGCAGTCAAAAAACGTGTAAAAACACGTTTTCTTGACTTGACCCAAGACCAAAACAACTGACAAACGTGTTCTGTGTGGTGCTGACCACCGGCCAAAAGATTCTGATGCAGTCCGAATTTTATAATCCGGATTACACATGGATTCCGGATTATATAATCCGGAAATATACGATTTTGGTTGAGACAAACGAAACTTGGTACTTTCTGTAAGGTGAATGGTGGTTTGGATTTTATAATCCGGACAGCCTCAGCATATGATTCTTTTGTATGGATCACATTGCACCAAGAGTTTATGTGGTCCACAACATCCAAGGACCACTATAAATAAGTGCTCTCCGGTTTTCAGCTTCAATACCAGCAAAACACACAAACACACCAAAGAAAACCATGCAAATTTTTGTCATTAAGCTGAAGATCTTTCTCACGTTGTCACAAATAGATAGTTCTCTATTTGACGGCGTGATGAAGATCTTCAGCATCCTGTCAAAAATACAAACAAACACACCAAAGAGACCATGCAAATTTTTGTCATTGTGTTGAGGATCTTTGTCATACTGCAGTAAAATAGATTGCTCTCTATGTGACAAATAGATTGCTCTCTATGTGCCAGCATGGTGAAGATCCTCCGCATGCTTTCAAAAATATATAGATACTCCTTGTTGCCTCCTTGATAGATAGATAACTCAAAAATATCAAGAGGTTGCTACGAGTTAGATCTTGCTGTCTGCCAGATGAATATGTCATTTGGCAAGGCAACATGATCCGGCTCAAAGAAATCGTCTTGAAACACATTGTCTTTCTTCATTATGTTGCAGATCTAACTCAAAAGAAGAGGTTCTTATGAACTCGATCATGTCGGCCTGCTGATCGTAACATGTCAGTTGGCAGGCCGGCAAGATCGAGTTCAAAAGCTCCTCTTCGAACACCTTCCCAAAAGATTCATCATTTCTGTTATTATGGTTTTTTTAAACTATTTATTTGTCTTATGTTGCTTCTATTTATGTTATGTACCTTTGTTTTATTTTTTTCCAAGGCATTCACAACGAAAAAGATCCAAATAAAGGGTCTGGTGCAGTTCGAACTTTATAATCCGGAACAACTTCATGCATTCCGGAATACAAAATCTGAAAACCCTCATTAACATTTTGGCCGGTGACGTTTCATCAAAGATTAGGCCGGTTAGTGGAGTTTGAATGCATTTTTTGACGGTTTTGAATGTGGAACACGTTTTATTTGACTGTAATTAAGACCTATGACTTATTTAAAGCTATAAAAAGGCTTGGATCTTCAACATTTTCCTTTATTCTTCTTCATCTCCTTTCTTACATTTTCTTCAATTTTTTTAGTTTTTTAGGTAGCTTATAAGAGTGTTTGTGGTGTCATGGTCATTGTTGACCGCTCATACGACCCCTGCAATTGCATTTCAGCTTATGCGGGGGTCGTATAACGATCAACAGAGACCCTTGACATCAAAGAAAGACACATATATTTATATTGTATGTGTCCGAATTTTATTTTCCGGAAAAACTAACAATATGGTTCGGAAAACTAAATCCGGACCACGGGTATTTTTGAAATTTTTGCAGGGCACACGAGAAGGCATCAGGGTGGGAAAAGTAAAACTCATTTTTTAATTCCCTCAAATGATGAGGGTTTTATATTTTGAAGAAAAATAAACCCACCAAAACTCCTCCTCCCAATGTTCTCTATTTCTTGCACTTCCTCCTTCCTTTTTAACAAACTCTCCCCTCCCTTCCCTCCAAACTCGCAAACAAAGCCTAAGGGCAGAATATAAGAATCTAAATATAGAATTAAAAAAATTTGTATTGAAAAGATAAATTTTTAAGCTTTTAAGATTATGAATGCACAATTTTCAAAATTAAATTTCTACATTTAGTTTCTTATCTTGTGCCCTTAGGGCACAAATTAGCGAGACCCTTTTCAATTATGTTCCAACTACTTTGTATTCCTTGATTATGAATGAAATGAATTATTTTGCCTTTGCTCAAAAAAGAATTTGTTAATGTCCTCCTTTTTTTTTTTTTAGGAATTGTTAATGTCCTCCATCAAAAGACGAATCATTCTAGAGAATTTAAGTTTGATTTTTATGTAGAATAACTTTTGGTCAAACAATACTTTTTTTGTCGGGTTGGTGAATTATATTTATCTATCTTACAGTCAAACTCTGCATCAATAGTGATCTCCTAAGAGGCGAATGGTTAACACTTAAAAGATATTATTTTGTAATATTTAAATTTTACTTGATTTTTTTTCTAAAAAAAAAAAATTACAATTTATTTGTTTATTCATTCTCTTTTGTTTTTTTTAAAGGAGTTATTTTTTTTAAGCCATTTTGAAAGGATTTTTTATTCGTTCTCTGTTTTCTTCGAACACTGTCCGTAACATTTGTGTATGTCAAATGCAGAAAACATGAGAGCATTATTAAAAATCAAACTCCGATTCTATGATTCATCTTTCCTTTCACATTCTCATCATGTTTTTCATCTTTCTACATTCTCAAATTCATCAAAACTTTCACATTCTCACAAAACAACACAACAACTTTCAAACTCAGACATTGAACCCTCACGTGCACTTTTCAACGAGATTACTGAGATTTTAGGTTCTGATACTGTAATCCATGATAATTCCCCATCTGGGTTATTGTTTCCACTCGAAATTCGTGGTACACAAATGGGTTTTAAGGAGAAACATGAGTGCACTGAACCTGTTTGTGAAAATGCCGCAGAGAGTGTGGTTCTTGATAAAGATGAAAACTTTACCGTTTTGGAAGATGCCCAGTTGGTTAAAATGGGAGAAGAAGATATGTGTCGAATGGTGGGTGAGATTATGGAAATAATTCGAGGTGAAAATGGTTCGGTTTCTGTGGAAGAGCGATTAGAAAAGATGGGTTATTGTGAATTGAATGTTGAGGTTTTCGATAGAGTTTTGAAAAGGTGTTTTAAAATTCCGCATTTGGGTTTGAGGGTTTTTAACTGGTTGAAGCTTAAGGATGGTTTTCGTCATACAACACAGACTTATAATACCATGTTGTGTCTTGCCGGAGAAGGTAAGGAGTTTGGGTTGGTGAAGAAGTTGGTGGAGGAAATGGATGAATGTGGAGTTCAAAAGGATGTAAATACGTGGACCATTCTTGTGTCTCTTTATGGGAAGGCGAAGAAAATCAGTGAAGCTTTGTTGGCGTTTGAAAATATGCAAAAGTGTGGCTGTGAACCTGATGTGGTTTCGTATAGAACGATCATTCGTTTGCTTTGTAGTTCGGGTAAGGGTGATATTGCTATGGAGTTCTATAGGGACATGGTCAAGAAGGACATTGTACTTGATGATGTAAGGTTGTATAAGATGCTTATGAACTGTATGGCAGAATCAGGAGATGTTGCAGCTGTTGGTTTGCTTGGAAATGACATGACTCGGTTGTGTCTGATGCCGGAAAACAGTGTTTTTGGGTGTATGCTTAAGAGCTTTTGTATTTCTGGTAGGATTAAAGAAGCTTTGGAATTGATTCGTGACCTCAAATATAAAGATGTAGTTCTTGAACCTGAATATTTTGAGACCTTAGTGAGAGGGCTGTGTAAGGCAGGAAGGATTTCAGACGCTTTAGAGATTGTTGAAATTATGAAGAGAAGGGACATTGTTGTGGGGAACGTTCAAGGGATTATCATAAATGGCTATTTACGGAGAAACGATGTTTGCTTGGCACTTGATGTGTTTCAAAGCATGAAAGAATCTGGTTATGTGCCTACAGTTTCCTCATATACTGAACTGATACAGCATCTGTTTAAGTTGAGTAGGAATGAAGAAGCTTGCATGCTGTATGATGAGATGCTCGGAAAAGGAATTAAACCAGATATTGTGGCCATAACAGCCATGGCTGCAGGCCATGTTTCACAAAATCGTATATCCGAAGCCTGGAAAATTTTCAAGAGTATGGAAAGCCAAGGCATCAAGCCTACATGGAAGTCGTATTCGGTATTTATTAAGGAGCTTTGCAAGGCTTCAAAGACCGATGACATTGTCAAAGTATTGTATGAAATGCAGTCTTCAAAGATTGTAATCAAAGATGAAGTATTCCGTTGGGTTATAACTTACATGGAAACCAAGGGGGAGTTTGCTTTAAAAGAGAGAGTGCAAAAGATGCATACAACATCTAAACTCTATCCTGAAAATTTTGAGGAGTCTGAAAAACGAGTGTCATTGAGAAATGAGGTGGAAGAAGATAGAGGAGTTGACCAACCAAAATCAGAAAAGGTAGACTGCTCATTACTAATTCCAATTCTCAAGACTTACAGTGAGCAAGATGTTCGCGATGTATGTAGGATTCTTTCATCCTCTCTAGATTGGTCTTCAATCCAAGAAAAGTTAGAGATAAGTAACATTGAGTTCACCCCAGAATTTGTTATGGAGATAATGCAAAGCTGCAGTATGCATGGCTGCTCGGTGCTAAATTTCTTTTCGTGGGTGGGAAAGAGACCTGGCTACAGACACACCACAGAATCATACAACATTGCAATCAAAATTGCAGGGCGCGGGAAAGATTTCAAGCACATGCGCAGCCTGTTATATGAAATGAGAAGAAACAATTATCCAATAACATCAGAAACATGGACGATCATGATCATGATTTACGGCCGAACAGGTTTGACAGAGATGGCCATGAATTGTTTCAAAGAGATGAAAGATGGTGGTTATTGCCCAAGTAGGAGTACATACAAGTATCTGATCATCGCCTTATGTGGGAGGAAAGGAAGGAAAATTGATGATGCTCTCAAAATATACGGTGAGATGATTAATTCCGGACATGTCCCAGACAAAGAATTGATTGAAACCTACCTTGGTTGCTTATGTGAAATGGGTAGCATTGTAGAGGCTAGGAAATGCATAGATTCACTTCAAAGATTCGGCTACACGGTCCCTCTTAGCTACTCGTTGTTTATAAGAGCTCTTTGTAGAGCTAGAAAAGTGGAAGAAGCATTGAAATTAGTTGAAGAAGCTGGTGCAGAGAAAACTAATGTTGAAAAGCTAACTTATGGAAGTATTGTACATGGTTTATTACAAAAGGGTAAACTAGAAGAAGCATTAACCAAGGTGAATACAATGAAACAAGAAGGAATAACACCTACAATACATGTTTACACATCTTTAATAGTTCATTTCTTTAAAGAGAAACATGTAGAAAAAGCTATTCAGATATATGAGGAAATGCTAGAATCGGGTTATGAACCAAATGTTGTTACATATTCGGCACTTATACGTGGGTACATGAACGTGGAGAGGTATAATGATGCATGGAATGTGTTCTACCGTATGAAATTCAAAGGACCATTTCCTGATTTTAAAACATATTCTATGTTCCTTTCTTGTCTTTGCAAAGTTGGAAGATCTGAAGAAGCAATGAGACTTCTTACTGAAATGTTGGAGAGTGGGATTGTTCCTAGTACTGTTAACTTTAGAACAGTTTTTTATGGGTTGAATAGAGAAGGGAAACAAGGTTTAGCACGTGTTGTGTTGCAACAAAAATCAGAACTTATTAGAAAGCGCAAGCTCATAACTTGATTTCTTTTCAAGGCCTCTGGAAGTTGTTGGATTTGTGTTATTTTAGTTTCTAATTATGGTATTGAGTACCAACAATGGTGGCTGGGAGAGTCCAATTTTAGAGGGGCATTCTTTTTCTTTTTATTTTTATTTTTTGTATTGTAAATATTAAAATTAAAATTGAAGATAGAAGAAATTACATCTTTAATGAAAGAGAAATGAATCGCTAGTTCTAAAAACAAACAAAAAAATGAAAAGCAAAAAGGAAAGAAAAAAGTGGAGATTTTCTTGTAACATAGGATTTTTATTTTTTGTATTGTAAATATTAAAATTAAAATTGAAGATAGAAGAAATTACATCTTTAATGAAAGAGAAATGAATCGCTAGTTCTAAAAACAAACAAAAAAATGAAAAGCAAAAAGGAAAGAAAAAAGTGGAGATTTTCTTGTAACATAGGATGAACTAAAATAACATAAATCCAGTCACTGCTAAAAGATTTATGGTCTCCAAGAGTCTAAAAGATTTATCTCTATGTTTGATATAAAAAAAAATACTATAACTAATATCTCTGATTGGCGGAGAATATATGTCAAAATCAAAAGACATACATGGAGATCAAGAGACGATGAGCTTTGCTAAGATTGGGTTGTATAGATATACACTATAGATCAAGTACTTAGCTCAGTACCTCAAAAAAAGTACTTAGCTCACTAAAGATTTGAATAATAAGGAGCACGTGAGAAAATTTTATATTTTTTTAGTATTGAAAGACTTGTATCATTCTATAATAAAAAATTTAAATTATGTAACAAATATCTTGAAATTCCTCTAAAACATCATAATTCTATGTCCTTGATGATAAAATCAATTGTTATTTGTACCAAAAAAAAAAAATCAATTGTTATAGTAAGTAGTATTTGTTAAGGTCAACTTGATATGAAGTAGTGGGATAGCATCTTGCAATTAGTATTGGAATTAGTAATGTGTGCGAGATTTTGAATTGTGACCCTTTAAAGTTTAACTGTGATGATGTTTAAAGTTTTTGTTAAACGTGATGGGTGCAATGGTGGATGTTTAAAAAAAATTCTCATCGTAACTGAACCAAAACAATGATACTGTATAGTAAGTAGCTTATAAATATCAAATCAAACACAGCCTACCTAAGGCAACACAATTATTTGATAATAACAAAATTTAACTATTCTATTGTTTATCGTTAAAAAAAAAAAAAAAAAACTATTGTTTCAAAAAAACATCAAATTGTATAACCAGATATGAATGTTTTGAATGTTTTGCTATATCCTCGCCGAAAAACACATGTAGGATCAAGTGTTGCAAATTTACCTAGGCGAGGAAAATACGTACATATATATAACTTTATTGAATACATAAGTGTTGCTTTGTTACATGCAGCGGACTTGAATGAGTGTTCATGCTAGGGATGTGGCTCGTGGTGTGAGAAAACATATAAACTTCGACACCGATACGTGCATAGCAAAGCAATAAGGTCCATTGATACAAATGATGTAATCAAATGGTTATTTACTCATAGGCCACTTCATTGCAATCAGCAAATCAAATCCTTCGTAGTTCATACTCAGCAATGATCTACCATTTGCCGCCCCAAGGAATAGCTCCATCTTGGAAGCCTACACCAACATATCATCAATAATAATACAAAAATAAAGGAATTTGAGGCACAGTTACAAGCAGGGACAGCTTAAGATAAACGATTCAAAATTCAAAAGTAGTGGTAAACTAGAGAAACAATATATAAGTAGAAGCATCAGTGGTTGAAAGAGATGTACATTTTATTTTGAAAGCCTGGATTCATAAAAGCCAGAACAAACATAACAGCAACGATATCCTGAGAAATGATGATTAACAATAATGTCAGAAGTGCTACAGCAATGAATAAATCTTCAAATATATCAACCACCAAAAAGCAAAAGACAGTTCACAAAGTTATTGGACCAAACATTTTATCCCACACATTTTACAGAGATATTATTGCACATCTACGTTTAATATTTACCAATTGCATAAAAATATGTAGGTATGAGATAAAAATAGCTACCATCCCATTATCATTTGTTTCTAAATTCTAATGTCTAAGTATGCATATAGAACTTTTTACCTTAAGCTTCAATTCTTTTCGAATTTCTTATTTTTGATTCTACAAAGTATGGTGTAAGGAATGAGCCAAAAGAAAATTATTACATTACCTGTATCAAAGCTTCTTTACAACTTCCTCAATTACACGAGTATAATAAATCATTCTTCTAATTGCATTCTTTGCTTCTTCAAAGTCCCGCTTTTGGAAAGCATCAGCGAAGGCATTAGACCAACTTTGCATTTTCTCCTGCATCTGGATGAACATTCAAAGGATGATATGAAAAAACAACATCAAAGTAATCATAATTCAAATTCTGTATTTGAACTGATTATGCAGACTCTGTGCAGCACTTATGCCTTACAAAATAGAATTTTCAAGCATACCTCAGAGCGAATCTGATTCAAAGCCTCAGAGTTAGTTGCTTCTTCAACGGCTTCCCTGATTTCCATAATCTGCAGGAAATTTTAATAACAGAAAAGGATTAGAGTGGAGGTTAGATTTTCCTTGTGTAGAAGAGTGAAATACGAAAAAAGAGATAGAAATTAATATGCATAGATAGTTTACCATTATCCTTAGCAATTAAATTCCAGAGTCCTATTTTATGTTCGGGCAAAAGGAAGCCAATTTATTTAAGAGAAAGAAAAATAAAAGCTGGGATTTTGATGAAGTGAAAAAAGGAAAACATTTACCTAGAACAGAAATGCCACTTTCATTTCGATTGAACATAAACATTGGTTTATTTTTTATACTTTTCACATGTTATTTTCACTTTCATAGAAGTTAAGTTCAACGTTCTGACAGCTGAGAAAGCATGTTTTTAAATGGAAAAGGAATCTCAGATGCTAAAATAAACTTATTCATCATGATTCCAATATAATCAATTGCAGTAACAAAGCCATCGCAATTGTATGGATATAATATTAGATATTCTTCATATATTTTTTATATCTGTCTCTGGACGATAGAGACTTCAAGTACTTTACACGACTGTTTACCCTGGATTTTGGTAAACTACTGAACTGATTTAAAACAAGGGCGAGCGAGATCAACCAGCAAATCTCAAGACATTTTGTGCTTGATTGTTTTCCAGAAAACTGTGATTGTTCTTGTTACTAAGTAGCGAACTACTGAAACTAAGTTAAAAAGAAATTTCACATTGTAAACAAATTTGGCTTTATTGAGTTACCTCTGCTAATAATTCTGGATCTGAAATTGTCTGCTCCTCATCAACTTCCACTCCATCAAGCTTCAACTAACAAATTATGGCGCAACATTACTTGGTGTCAAGCAAGAAGAAACAACAAACAATATAAAAGTAAAGAAAGTGATGGAAAGCCTGTTGCGACACATTTAATTTATTTGTTTCTCAGACCAAATGAAAAATTTCCTCATCACGGATAACAGGTATATCAATCATCACCATTGAACTTTTCATATGTTCAAATTTTGCGAAGATTTCTGCTACCGTAACTATGCATCATCAATTTGAATCTTGGCATTGAAATATGCTTACCATGTAAATTGCTCTTGACAAAGGTTTGCTAAGTGTACGATATGCATCAATCACTCTTGCAGATTGTTCAGCAGCATAATCTCTTTCTTCCTAACCAATTGAAGTAAACAAACAAATTTTGTTAGTCTCTCCGAAAAACATAACACATTCAACCTTACTACCTTCCTTGCCGCAAATCTTCGAAACAAAAAGAGTAAAAAGAGACATGACAGACATCGGGAGTATGTAATAAATAGAAGAAAGGATATCCCCTAAGAAGACAAACCTGAGATTTTGAATGCACCAAATCAGGATGTAGTTTCTTTTGCCACTCCTTGTACTTCCCCTCCAAATCAATACCCCCTACGTCATACTTCCTCTCCCTGTATTAAATTTAAAAGAAAAAAATTTACTATTCTGTTTCTCTACTTATATATAGTAGTATTCAGACAATAACAAATCAATAGATTTCTTTTCCTCCATCCCAACAACTTTAAACCATATATTGAAAGTCGCAATGGAACTCAAGTCAGAAATATAATAGACACACAATTATGTCATATAAGAGAATACAATTTCTAGTAAACCACCAAATTTGTCCTTGATTTTGTAGGATGATCTCAAATTGGTCCTTGAGATTATAAGCATTTCAAAAGATCCTTGACTCTGTCAAATTGTACTCATATTAGTCCTTCATTAATAATATTAGGGACTAAATGGATAGTAAGTGGCTAAATACAAGGACCAAATTGATCGTAAGTGATTAAAAATATAGAGACTTAATGGATAGTGAGTGTTAAATATAGATATCAACTTGACAATTTAATAGAGTCAAGGAACTTCTTGAAATATTCATACTCTTGGGAACATATCTGAGAGCGGTCTACAAAGTTAAGGACTAGTTTGATACTTTGATAGTTTACTTATACAATTTCCTCTCGCAGATTGATAAAACACATTGCATAAACATAAACATATATAACAACATTAAAAATAAACAAATTAATAACCTAGGATTAAATATAAACAAACATGAATTTCCTATAAATAATCAAGTTTCACCTTCCTAAGTAAAACACTATGAGCTTCAACTCAACAAATTACAACAAACCCATTATTTATCAACCAATAAAAATCAAAACTTTGTGTTCATAATTTCAACACCCACCCAGAACCAGAAGAACAAAAACAAAATAAGAGAAACTTACAATCCAAAAATATGGAAATAGTCATTTGAACAATCAACAGGTTGAATGCAACGACACGACTGGCAGAACAAGAAAGGTGCTGATTGAGGAACAGCGTGACAATTCCAGCATGTTGGTTGAAAATTGTGCGCAGGTTTTGAACACAAACTTTTTTTGCAAAATCGTAGAGACCCAAATGAAGAATAATCGTAATTATGATATAGATGATGAGTATGATACGGTGTAAAGGGTGGTGATGGAGATTGAGGTTTAAGATAAGGTGATACACGTTGAGGAATTGAAGTTAAGGTTCGTGTTCGTATAAAGTTGAAGAAGGTTGAAAGAGGTTTGGAGAGATATTTCTTTGTCATTGTTGAAGATGTAATTAAGGATTCCTGAAATTTGGGAGGGTGAAGAAAAATTAGTTTATTGGGTTGATATCTGATACTTGTACGATGAGAGTTTGTGCGACGTGTTTGTTTGAGAAGTTTCTTCAGACAGTTGGTAGGTAACTTTGAAGCGGGTGACCAGATTCTGTAGAGTACTATTGGTGAAAATTGATATACGGGGAATTAGTCACTTTAGTCTATGAATAGGAAATGAGTAGTCACTTTAGTCTCTGAATGTAAACTCTGTTGGTCAATTTCAAGGACTAGAGTGACTAACGAAGTCTACATTCAGGGACTAAATTGACTAACGGAGTCTGCATTTAGGGACTAAATTGACTAACAGAGTCTACATTCAAGGACTATTTTGCAATTTATCTGCATTCAGGGACTAAATTGACTAACAGAGTCTACATTCAGGGACTATTTTGCAATTTATCTGCATTCAGAGACTAAATTGACAACTCATTTCCTATTCAGGGATTAAAGTGACTAATTCCCCTTGATACATTGATAGATTATTTTGAAATTTTGATATATAGAGGATTATTGTAACTATTTTGTAATTTTGATATATTAAAGAATTATTGTGACTTTCTTACACGATCAAAATGACTATTACCTATAATTAATAGCGAATAAAAATGGCAAAAAAAAATTAAATTGTATTGGAAAGTGTAAATATTCATTTTGATTTTTTTGTTTGTTAAAATATACTCATTTTAAAACTGATGGATTATTTAGAGTGTTTGGATGCTGTGATTGAAATTTTAAATGAATTTAAATCATTACATTTAATTGAATTGATTTTTAAATATCTTGTTTGGGTAGAGTAATACAAACAATATTATTAATATTTTTGGGTAACTTTTATAAACTTTAGAATATTTAGATAAAGTCCTCGTGAACATAACTCAGTTGGTAAGCACAAAGCATAAAATATGCAAGGTCCGGGTTCAAACCCCGGCCACCACAAAAAAAAAATTTAGATAAAGTTTGAAATTTAAAAATTATGGACCAATTTGCAATTCTTGGTTTTTGTGTATCATTTAAAAAACATGGACCAATTTGAAATTTGGAATTCTAGGTTTTTATGTATCATTTGAAATTCCCTACGTTAACTACCAAAAAAAAAAAAAAAATCTCTATGTTATGTTTGGACAAAATATTTCATAAATTATCATCATTTTAAAAATTCTTCAAAATAATCATCTAAATAAGGATTTGCTGAATTTTAACTTCACAAAATATTGGATGTATATTTTCCGCAAAGATCTTTCATCTTGAATACAGTAGCAAATGTCCTAAAGACACGTGTTAACATTTTCTTTTAAAATTTTCTTTTTTAGCTTATATCATGTTCTGAATTTAGTTTACATACAAAAGAAACATAAACACAAGAATGGAATTGGAGTGACAACCTTCAACCACACAAAAGTACTTTCATTTGCTAAATCAATGTTTGCAGCTCGAGAAAAGGGGAAGGAGTGGAGAGGATGGTAGAAGATAGTCTTTGGTAACGAGTATGTATCAAAACGATATCATTATTTTTAATTTTTTTTTGAAGAAACCATTATTTTTTAAATAAATGGATATTCAAAACTTATTTAAGTGAAACATATTTTTTATTTTGGCGAGTATATATCAAAACGATATCATTATTTTTAATTTTTTTTTGAAGAAACCATTATTTTTTAAATAAATGGATATTCAAAACTTATTTAAGTGAAACATATTTTTTATTTTGGGGTACAAAAATGAAACAAATTTCTACTTATGGGAGACAATTATTAGAATTATTAAACTGATTTTTCATTGGTATTATAAATTTCCCAAGACTCCAAAGCCATACATGTTTATGTTGTAGCTAATAATCTCAGAAAATTCTGTACCAACTAATAATGGGTTGTGAACTATGGTAACTAATTACACAAGAATTTGATCATTCTTACTATCTAAGATAACACATATCTAAACAGAGAAATGAGCTAATTTGAAGTTTATGTAAAAAGCTTTGTAAAAAAATTCTTGAAACAAATTTATATCGATGTCGACAAGAATACTACTACGCATTTTTGACATTTTCATCGACACTTGATCATATTACTTTGCGAATTGATTTTTACACGAGTATCATACTCATAATCTCTTTTAAAAAGGGGACACATTAAAAAAAAATATGACAATGAATATTTCCATGCACAAATTTGTAGTTCTTATTTATAACTTTACAACGCATTGTAAAGATAGATTGACAAACACAAGATAGTATACATTACATGGTTAGCAGAAAAATAAATGGAAAAAGTGATTTCATGTTCAACAAGACAAAAAGGAGAGCCTGAGTAAGGTATCCTTGTGCAAAAGGGCGGAGACTTAATCTCTGGAGGTAACGAAGATCTATAAAAAAGGTTGACCGCTCTCAATAGATGTTTTTCTGTACACCAAGTGATCGGACTCCCGGCTAAATGGTCAAAGAACTCAAATATCTTCCGGTTTTGACACACTATGTCGGTTAAAAAAAGAGAACCTTGGATGAGTATATTTCACTATTGAACCATTATTCAAGAAATCCTCACCTATGGTATACAAAACGTGTACTAAGCTACTGAGATTTGTGGTTACATGCTGACAATATGCCTCAAAATAACATATCTTCTTTACTCTCCTCTTAACCATTAACGTCTCTCCATTTGGTTAATGCAGAAAACCAAAGCACATATATTTTTTATAACCACTCAACTTCTTTGGTACATTTGAAGACATACCTCGAGTCACAATGGTGTTAGTTTTTTTCTGCCTTCTTGACTTGACTTTGTCATCTGAAGACATGTCTTGGACCAAATCAGTGTTCGGTTGCTTGTTTCGGCATGTTGTTTGGTCCATAATCGCGCCACTGTCCAAAGAATATGAACCAACCTGGCTTGCCTCAGTAGGTCCGGCAAGACTCTGCTCTGATAGAGTTGGAATCACTTTGTTGGGATTTATTTCCTTTAAGTTTGGATCTATTCCTGAATACCTGAAGGAGCCATAAAAGTAAAATAAAAAATTAGAACTCCATCTAAATATATAACATCAATGATCAACAACATCAAGTACGACTTTGCTTATTTCGAAACTAGCCATATGGAATGAAAAATATTTGTCTATAAGGTGTAGTTACAGCTCAAGTGGCAGATTTCAAAATTTACAAATATAACCTTTAGCCATTCTTAGGATAAGTAGCACAATCACCTTAAGTTTTGGATGCCAGAGTGTGTCGAACGTGCTTCTTGTGAAGTTCCCTCCAATATATCTTTATTTGGTACCTCAACTCTAACCTCATTTTTATCACAAGGTTTAACAATACTTGTCGAATATGAATCAACTCTATCTATTTTTCCCATGCAAGGGGACCCATCTTTGGCAAAGCTGCTCGAGGCCATATCAGAATGTAATCGATATTCTCTAATCATTGAAATGGCCTTGTCTAATGTTTCTATAGCCTGTTTGACATCTGAGCTGATAGATACACTCCTCGATCCTTTTTGTACAATTGCACCAACTTTCTCATTTCGAATTGGAATGCCATTTACTTTCTCATCATCCTCCACACTTTGTATAATCTCTTCCTCACCTAATTCTACAATCTCACTCAATGCTTTGCTATTTTCTCGTACGGTTGCATCCATTGTCAGTGGCATGACATTATTTGAACATTGACTTATTTTATCCTCTTCAGATGCATCTTTTTCTCCACCTGGCTTACTTTCAACAAGGTATTCAGCAGGGTGAATTTTTGCAACTTGTTGAAGCTCTCCGCTATTTGCAACCTCTGATGCACTAGTAGTCGTGCTATATAGAGCCTTGCGAATTCTAGCATACAATGGATCCCCCAAGGCCTTGCTGAATTCTTCTTTATCACTGCTCATCACAGAAGCCACAACCTATAATATTATCAGGGTTGGTTAATGTCGAAAGATGACATGAAACAGTACTAAATTGTAACATGATGATCACTTTTATATGAGCATAATTGAAATAGGCTTAGTTCAAAAAGCCAGAGTAAATACTCAAAGTTGGTGTAATAATCAAAGAATCCATGTTAATTAGCATGATGAAGACAAGCCTAGTAAGTATATGACTTTCATTAAAATAAATTAAAACGGAGTATAAGAAATATAAGTTTGGCAGGAGGAAAACAAAATGTAACTTAGAAGTGAAAATTGGAAAACTTAACATACAACTTACAAGTATCATGGTTTAAGTATCTTAGGTATATATAGAAAATGACATGAAGGTAGAGGGAGATGTAAATCACAAGATTCAGATAGAGTGGATGAAATGGACAAATGCTTCTGGAATAACTTGTGGTTGAAATTTACCATTCAATCTTAAAGGAAAGTTTTACTGCATAGTTATAAGACCCACAATGTTATATGTGACTATATGTTAATCAAGTAGTCAGGCTCATGTGGGTTAATGAGCTTCAGTTAAGGACAAACAGATCGACAGCATCCGATTTGGAATCTTAGCTGGAACAATGTTTGGTCAGACTTAACTTGCCTTTAGGATGAACTCCGGATTACCTGGGTCCCTTTTCCCCTAGGAACTGGAGGGTTAAGATCAAAAGAAACATGTGACAAAATGTTGGGTTCTAAAGAGCCAACAAGAAAGTAAGATGAATATTTACACAGAGATGAGAATGATATGACAGATGAATGGTCCCACAACATTGAAATGAACCAATTGCGGAAAATATGGTAAAATCTTGTTTTAGATGGTTTAGGCATATATGGATAAAATCTCAGGGATCACTGATAAGGAAGGTAAACTTGATAGAGAATCGCCTAATAGTTAAACTTTAGAGATAATGAGAGACCAAAAAAAAACTATAGGCTAAACCATTAACAAGATTTGGAATTTAATGATTTGTCATTAGACATAATTTATCATAAGGCAATATAGTGTCGTAAAAAATGCTTTGGTTGTTGCTGTTATTAACGTGTTCTGAATTTTTCGATTTGCTGATTTGTTTAAGGAAAATATTTTACCTTATTTTCCTTGTAATCTTTCATTCCATCTAACAAACAAAAAAACTATTTTATTAAAAACAAGTAAGTAATCTAATGATAGATAATTAAAGAATCCTTGGGGAGGTAGATGATTTGATTATAGAATATATAGCATAAAATGCACCATTACATTTGCTTTTAACTTTTGTTTTTTCTTATTGAAGACCGAGATTAAACACTAGATGCATCCAGAGATTTATACATAAAAAAATATTGAATGTCAAACAAGTATAGATGAAAAGAATCTGCAACCTTCTGATAAAGTCTGAAACCATTGCCAATGAGCTGCCTTGAAATAAAGTTTATCAAGGATGGAGGAACAAAATCCACCTTTATATCCATATTCGCTATTGTCCTACAAAATTTCAATTATTGAATTAGAATTGCGTATAAAAGTTCATTTTCTTAGAGGCACCTTTTCATTTTTCATTGCATGTCGATTACAGTTAATCGATAAAGACAACAAGTAATAAACGTCAACTTAATTCCATCACTCAATTCAAGTAAATTATTTAAATTCTTTGTTTTTTCCCTAATGTCATTATGTTTAAGTACACCTAAAACTCACCGAAAGTAACTTCTTTCTGATGTCACCTTCTGCAAAGCAAAGCCTCCCACCAAATCAACTCTCACGACATCCTTCACTTCAGGAATTGTGTCGTCGTTGAAACCAGAAAGGGTTCCCATGATGCTCTTCGACTCAGGGACCTGAGAGTAAATCAAGCACAGATTTCTTGAAAACTTCAATCTAGTCTATAATTAACTCTCTAAAATAAAAAAAAGTGAAGAGAAGTTTAGATGATTACCGAATTCGTAAGAACAACAATTAAGTCATCTTGAAAGTACTCAAACAGATAATAGTGCACTACAGCTTCCCTCGAAGACAGAGGCCACGAAACCTTCATCCTTTCTTCCAAAATTCAGAGCAAAATCAAAATTTAAAAATGAAAACCTTCAAAACGGGATTGAAAAGTGATAATTTTAGTTAACGCTGGCAGCACAAACCTCACTAGTGATATTTGTTCCCCAATCTGGACCTTCTGTAAACATTCACATGATAAGATTTTGAAAGTAGGAATTGTAGACTGAGGCCACCTATATGAACAGTGTTAAACAGGTGTCAGAAACAAATATCAGTTACATTTTTAGGGCCTGTTTGGATTGACTTATTTGAACTTATCTACTGACATAAGCACTTGTGAGACTGTTTGAGAGAATTTATGAAAATAGCTTATGACATGTTCATAAGCTGTTTCCAGCTTATTTTCGTAAGCTCTCAAGGATAGCTTACGAAAACAACTTATAGTCTATATGATTATATGAAAACAGTTTGACTTTATTTTATTGTCTGTTATAAAAATAGCTTATATATAAGCAATTATATTACAAGCATTTCTATAAGCGCTTAATTAAACTGTTTATCCAAAGAGGACCTTATAGCAATAAAGTTACTTAGACTCAAAGGCATTTCCAAGGTATAAAATAACTTTCAGGACCACAGAAAACAAAAACAGCAAATCAAATGTATGCATGAAGAAAAAAAAAGCTACATTTATCTCAGCACATTAAAACAAACAGAAATAAAGCAGCTATGTTTTTTCTTTTATAATATGTGTTACAACTTTGAACCTTATGCATAAATTAATAACGATAAAAATGTTAATGGTGTTTAATGTCATTTGATGAATAGTATACAGAAAGTTAAAGGCAATAAAATAATTCTCACCATTTTTTGTAAAGAGAAGTCTGCCATGAGATACATAAACCTGAAAATGATGAAAATAACTCGTTCAACTTTGCGAGTTGATATCAATAATACGGTCTGTAGTTTGTCAATAAAAGGATGATGCTAAATCTTTTCATTGCTCTAATGTAACTTACAAACATCAACAGGTCCGTCCACAAAGCCTTCCACTAACATTGTATGAAAGGGAGTTCCCTCCAGTCCTTCACGATACATAACACGAAACTCTTCGCCATCCTGTTTTAACTATTGGAAGAAGTAAAATTATCAGTTATGACTCGTTGAATTGATTGCAGAAAATCAAATATCGGCATCCTAAAGCTTGACAGAATCAGGTTACAGGTGTTTTGCATTAGTCCATTGAATTTTACACAATAGAGCATTGTTGGACAGAAATCACAGCCAAAAAGGTACGTCAATTGCAAAATCATAATTTCTATGAAAAAAAGCTATCAATTAGACACACAAATCAAAATGGTCTGGGATCTAAACTAATGGAAGATTACATATGTAAGAAACAAAACGGTTTATCAAGAAAACAAAACATTGTGAAACTGCAGAAGCCAGAGAGTGAATAACAGACCTTCCAATCATTTTGTGATGTATTAGACCTTCCATGATCATCTGAAGTACTCCTTAACATATCTAGAAAGTTAGATATTTCTGCAGTTTTATGTTCTACGAATTTCTCCTTATATTCTGCACAGAACCAAACATACAATAAGTAAAACAGAGAACACAAAGCTAAGCAACTAAATAATTGTTCCACAGAACTCTTCCTAAATGATTTCAGAACTGTAATCCCTGAATGTATCAAAACTACAAAAACATCTCTAAATGTGTCTTTTGTTAGTTAACATGGCTCTAGAATGTGTCTTTTATAGTTAGTTTGGTTCTCAAACGTGTCTTCTAACCATATGATTCAGTTTGGTCCATAAATTACTAACAGAAGACAACTCAGGAACAATTTTTCAATTTCGATACATTCAGTAAATATAGCGACAACGCCTCACACATTTAAGCACCAAAATAAATAAAAGAATGTTACCACCACCTTCATCTTCTAATTCTGATGATGGTAGGAGTTGACTTTTGACAAGCTTTTTGAGTATCTCAACATTTGTAAGATCAGGTGAGGCAAGGGTCTTATCTAGCCTCTCCCTATACTGCACAATCTTTCGTTTCTTCTCCATCTTTGCACACTTTGGGAAGCCTTTTCTCAAAATGTCATATCAGGCATAGGTGCCAACCATTCATAGGATTCTTCCCACACTTATCCTAAATTTACCGCAACAGAAATCCAATATGGTTAAACAAGATTAACAAATCAGGTATAGATCTCATCACATCATTCATGATTAGTAAAATACAAAAAAAAATCTGTGTATAATTGGCCGGAAACTCTGTTGCACAGACACTTTTGATTGAAGGTGTGTCCCAGTGTCTGACACGTGTCGTGTCAGACACCAACACGACACCGAAACTTGTGATTACATTGAATTATATCATTTTTTCAAATTTTGATCGGTGTCAACGTGTCCGTGTTGCGTCCGGTGTGTGTTTGTGCTTCATAGACGGAAATCACATAAGGTTTCTTTCTATTAACCTAAGCAAGGATCACCGATAGTTATTGGTAAAACCAAAAAACAAAAACAAAAAAAATCATTACACACACCAAATTCAAAGCTCAACAACTAATTTACTAACATTTGTCAATCCAAACCCATTTGAATTACATATGTTACACACCAACAAATATAACATAGTATTAACCTATGAAGCACAGACACTCCTCGGATTATATTATGCATGTCTACATGTCCCAACCCGACACATATAATTACACTAAATTATGTGATTTTCTCAAATTATCAGCTGTTCATCATTCATAGGTTTTAACATTTAGGAAGAAAGCTAAACAAAGAAAG
The DNA here is from genome assembly GCF_051527215.1 of Medicago sativa. Taxonomy (NCBI): domain Eukaryota; kingdom Viridiplantae; phylum Streptophyta; class Magnoliopsida; order Fabales; family Fabaceae; genus Medicago; species Medicago sativa. The sequence continues at coordinate 55,007,449 of NC_140749.1, forward strand.
ATTGAATAAGTCTCCAAAACAAAAACCAGCGAATACTAGTCTTAAAGTCAACATGCAAATGAGAATCAGAGATAAAAGCAACTGAACAAAATCAAATCCAATACGAAAACATGAAACAGAAGCTAAAAAGATGAAGAAAAAAAAACAATGATTAAAATCTAACAGAAAAATGAAAAGAAACTTTTACTTGTACTTTGTGGAGTAGTAATAAGTTCTGAAAAGATGAAGAAGAACCCAGAGAATGAGAAAAAGGAAGATCTAAAACGGTGATGAAAGAAATATTCTGAAGAGATTCAGGTGATGTGATATAGCACCAAATCGGATAGAAAACAAAACAAAAAAGGGTATTGTGACTTTTGTTTGTTGGGTCCAGACAAGACACCAAGACTTTTTCTTGGGAACTTGTTTTCGTCGACCTCCTCTCCTCTTGTCTTAGTTTGCTAAGTACGATTAGTTAACCACACTTAGAATATTCAAAACTAATATTTAGCACCAGGAGAAAAATGTAAATTAGTTTTTTGATCTTTAAAAAGAAATATTATCTTCATCATTAGATAAATGGTATTTTATAAATGATAGTATATATTAAAAACTTTAAAAAATTAAATTTGCTTTGACTACCTAATGTAAATATTTTTTTTTTCCCTTAAAACTCAAGACAGGACGTCAGCGATGTTCATAGTGTTTTTTCCTTAAAATTAAATATTGGTTTAAATTTGTCATTAGTCCTTGCAATTACACCATTTTTTGAGTTTGGTCCCTGCACTTTTTTTTGTTTGGTTTTAGTCCTTGCACTTTGTAAAAAATTTGGTTTTGGTCCTTACCGTTAGTTAGCTGTTAAAAAAAATATTAAAATTAACTGAGTGCCACGTGGTCCAATCGTTACATGCCATGTGGCACAGCAAAAAGAAATATTTACAATTTTAATTAAATAAAATAAAACAAATGGAAAAAGCGGTGTTTCCATCTTCAAAAAGAAATTGCTAGCATCAACATAAGAAAGAAGTTGAAATGGAAATTGAGTTTATGACTACCTTGTCAACAACACGGCCATTGACATGAACGAGTCCAGCTTTAATACTGCCATTGATGCGAGAAGAGATCCAACTATCGAGTCTCAATTTTCCAGATTTGATTCCACCGTCGTCGACGATTTCTTCTAACCGCACGCCGGCGTAATTCGATTTTGGTTCTCCGACGGAGTTCGAATCATCGGAGAAAGTAGAAACGGAATTTGTAATTGTTAGTGGGAGTGAAGTAAAACGCTGAAGATGAAGTTCGAAAGTGAAATTGGAATGCTTTTGTTGCTGTGGAAACCTCGCAAAATCCACATGAGGTGGGTGTTAAGCGATTGTTCGCTTTTTCCAACGATGGAAAAATTTAAGCTTCCCTCAAATTAGCTTTAATAATAATAATAATAAAACAAATTAGAAATCAATTGTTTTATTTGATTGAATTAAATTTGTAAATATTTCCTTTTGCTGTGCCACATGGCATGTAACGATTGGGTCATGTGGCACTCAGTTGATTTTAACCTTTTTTTTAACAGCTACCAAAACCAAATTTTTTACAAAGTGCAAGTACTAAAACCAAACAATAAAAAGACCTAAAAAATGGTGTAACTGCGGGGACTAATGACACATTTAAGCCTTAAATTTTATATATAGAATTTTTTAATATACTTCCCACATTGCATGTTTTTGTGGTTATATTTTTTTTAAGAACAATATAGGAATGGTAATTGGACTCAAATCCATTGGACACCCGCAAAATTACCTACAATAGGTAGGATAAATACTCGCATTTAAGTCTGCGCTTGATCTCAAGTATTTACTCACAAAATTATGGGTGTGGGTACGGACGCTCTAATGTCCAACCCATCCCTAGTCCGCATCTATATAATATTATATATAACCATTACGACACTAGAGGCTGTGTAACTTTTTCGGGTTATTCCTTCCTAGCACACCTTGTTCAGAGGAATCACCGTTGTTATTAATATATTTCATTTTAGCTTGTTCAAAAAAAAATATTATATATAATTTAAATTTATATACCATTAAACTTAATTAATTGTAAATGTTTTTACAATTATTTAAACCTAAATCTTTTTTTTAGAAGTGTTTAAACATAAACCTACCTAAACAATTATAGGTTGGTGCATCTTTCTCATAAGCTACTGATCAACATCTCTTCTTTAAAATTGAACCAATGCAATAGGAAAAACCGCAAATCTTTTGGGTAACCATTTTTTGTTGTTGTCTTGTTTTTATCCTTAATCAAATATAGATACATACGATCCCAAATACGAATTGTTGAATCATCTCTAAATTATTTGTTAATTGTTATGTTTTTTTTGTTGTTTTTATTATCCTTTAGGATTTTTTTTGTTGTTTTTATTGTCCTTTATTGTCCATGGATCATGCTTCAGGCGCCCCCAATGTATTTTCTTGTGTGTAAATGCCCGTTTTTATGTCTTTTTGGGTGTTTACTTCCTTATAAAATGTATTTTTGGACTTGGGAACAAAATTCCTCCCTTTGTAATGTCTTCTGAGGCTTCGTAAATCTTTATTCATGATCTTCCCAAAGTCTTCATAAGTCTTTAGATGTCTTGCTTTGCCGATTTGCATGATTCTTCATGAGTTACATCAAAACACCCTAGAATTGCTGTGTTTCGGGAAAGTAGAATTACATGACTCAAATATAGTAAACATTACAAATGTCCCAAAAATCATAGGCAATTGCTCTAATACTCCTTTATTCTAGATGGAAAACCTACTGAAAATGACTATAAAACATGCTAAGAATAACGTAAGATGATCTGTCATCAGTGTGATTCATTATCTATTGTGTTATTGGTTTGGGATGCATGGCTTGAACTGTGTGCCTTGAACAAATTTTATGTTCATGACTTTGTTCCATGTTAGTGGTAAACATAAGACTTGTCGTACAATCCATTTTGAATCATGCATCACAAATTTATTGGATTCACTAAAAATCCTTGTGACTCATTTTCTTAAATTCAACAAATGTAGCTTTTTGAGGACTTTTGTTTGAGAACAAACAAAGTTCTAAGCTGGGGAGAGTTCATAAGTGTTAAAGTACTATTATTTTCCAAAGCAGTTATCAACTTGTTTTTGCAAGATATCAATTATAAAAACCCTCCAATTTGATACAAATATCGTTTATATTAGTTTAATATGTCATAAATATATCACGTCAAGTTTCTATACATTGTATAGGTTTAAGGCAATGATTGCACGAATGTAGAGAAATCGAAGGCAAGCATACACACACCAGAGTTAGGCTAAAGCATCATAAAGACGTCTGGAGACATCCACAATTCGTTAAGCATGCATGTCAAAGTGAATGCAAGCTGAAAAAAGAGGAGTCTAGAAGATTGGAGATAAAGTTGATATGCTAAGCACAAGAGTTATGCTTAGTGAGCAAAGATAGTTACCTCTCCATGAAGGAAAAGCAAAGGCGGCTAAGCACAAAAGTTGTTCTTAAAGAACAAAGACAGTTTAAGTAAAAACATCTAAAGAAGAACTGTTTTTCCCTCTCTTGAAGCAACCTCGATTCGCTAAGCATAATTTTTTGTTCTTAGCAAGTCTGCAACTTCATAAACTCTATAAATAGAAGTGCATGTCAATCAATTGTAAACCCAAATAAGAAAGAGAACGAGGTATAGAGTGGCCAGAGCCAATGGAGGGCCAAGGATGCTTGGAACTCCAAGATTCAATACTTCTCTGATGTTAGTCATGGGACACATGGATAACTAATCTCTCTCTCTCTCTCTCTCTCTCTCTCTCTCTCTCGTGTTGGGATTGGATGTAAGTAGATAAGAATCTTTGAAATACTCTTACTCTAGATGATTGTGTATGATTTATGTTTTCAATATAATTTTAGTCTAAATCATTTTTTAATGCTTTGTCGCTGATGTAGTGTACCACAGTTGATCTTTTGATTTAGTAAGACCCTAATAAGGCTGACTATCTAAGGGACATGATTTAAATTAGGGTCTTGTTAACGAGTGCCCCCGGGGCACTCTTTAAGCTATCCAAAATAAGCAATTATTCTTTAAAAAAGTCAAACATTTCGATTTCCAAGACATTGATTACATGCATTTTCATAATATACTTACTAATTATGGTCCTTAAAGAGTGCCCCGGGGGCACTCGTTAACATTTCCCTTTAAATTATGTATAAGTGCTATCGCATGAGAGATCACATGCATGTCTATATTCATGTATAACTTTTCAAGCATATGCCATAGAAACATTCAACTATTTTGTCACCGAACATCAGAAGTCAGTTGTTTCTATATTATTTCACGTCGTTAATCTTAGTTTTGAGACCTACGCTAAGGAAATGGTGAAATTATATCTGAGACATAAAATATATACAATCGATTAAGAGTAACCATGCAAGGAATAATTATTGAAGGTTCTATGTTATTTCACCGTTGCTTTTAGATTTTAATTTTTTTCAAAAGAAGTTTTTCATTGTTTTACTTTAAAAAATGTTGCTATCTATCATTCATATTTTTTAAATATACATTTTCCAGCAAAAAAAATATTTTTATTTAAAAAAATAGAAGCTTATCAATATATTTAAAAAACACATCGATAAAAAAAATATATTTTAAAACACAATTTCTAGGGCGGGCGACCTTTTCATAGTAGACCAAAACTTAAAAATCAGCCAAACCTAACAACAAGTGGCATGATTAATGCTAGTTCGACAAAAAGCAAGAGAAAATAAGTATGAGTTGAGTTTTAAAGCATTTATATTTATGTGCCTTCTTTTTCTCACAATGAATATGCCTTGAATATACAATAAAAAAATGTACCACTACTCCTTCCGTCCCTCTAATAAAATGACGTTTATATATAGGGACGGAGGGAGTATATTATATGTTACACCTTATTTTGTTTTGTCATTTCTTTTTGATCAAAAAAATATGTTACACCCTTATTTACTCTAACCGGAATAGCTCGCAAGGGTTGACTAATATCTCTATCTCCATTTTCTAGTTTCCAATCAAAGAAATTAATCAATGATCCTAACATCATATGTATCATTTTAGTAGCAAGTGGCATGCCAGGACATATTCTTCTCCCACCACCAAATGGTGTCAACTGAAAATTTGGACCATTGAAATTAATTTCTGACCCCAAAAACCTCTCAGGCAAAAATGAATTTGGATTATCCCAAATATTAGGGTTTCTTCCTATGGCCCATTCATTTATTACAACTTGTGCTCCTTGAGGGATAGTGTATCCATGAATTTTAACATCAACCCTAGCTTTTTTTGGTAGTAAAAGTGGAGCTGATGGGTGCATGCGTAATGTTTCTTTTACTACTGCTTGCAAATATGGGAGTCTAGTAATGTCTGTTTCCTCAATTGGATTTCCAATACCAATTATTTGTTTAAGCTCTTCTTTGGCTTTTAACATTGCATGTGGGTTGTGGACCAGTTCTGCCATTCCTCTCTCTATAGCGTAGGAAGTTGTATCCGTCCCCGCAACAAATAAATCCTATTACAAAGTCACAAAATGTAATATAAATAATTATTTAATAATAATATAAAATAGTAGTATCATGTCAATCATAACATTAATATTAATATTGTTAGTGATTATGAAGATATAACCATAAGTCCTAAATTGTTACTAATATCATGTCTTGAGAACTTTAAGGGGTTGATCTAGTGGTGTACGCGTGCGATATGCATGTTGCAGGTTTGTGCCCCGCTGAACTCAATAGAGGAAAATAAATGTAAGAGCAATGCTATATCTCTAGAAAAAAAACATCAAGAATTCTTCAAGAATAAAGAACAACCAATCACAATGCACTATTTGCCACAATTCAAGGAGGTGTGGCTGAAAAATAGGAAGTGGGCAAATAAATCATGCAATTAAAATTTGCCACATGTGTCTTGAAAAATTCTTGATGCTATTTTTCTAGATAAATAGCATTTTCCTAAATGTAATTGCAAGTGCTCTCTAAATACTGAAGTCTTTTCTACTTTGAACTAAGACCCTTTCCCCTAAAATTTTCATTACCAAAAAAAATCATGTCTTGAGAGCAAATAAGAATATCTCATAATGAGTGACCATGTATGTGAACACAATTTTTATTCTTCAAGGAAAAAAATGAATGAAGTTTAGGCTGATGTCACCTAGTCCTTATATATAGTCAAAAGACAACTTTCACTAGCTTAAACAAAGTTATTTAAAAATTAAAATAGTAAAATTAATTCTCAAAAAAATATAAACAAAACAAGGATAGTAAAACAAAGTAAAAATATAATAAAAAGGGATGGAGAGAAAATTTACAAGAAACAAATGTTGAATCTTTGTTGTGTCCATCATTTGGCCATTCTCCTGAGAGATGTTGAGCAAATTGTCTAACATGTCACCATTTGTGACATAATTTTCCCTTTCTCTTAACTCCAATCTCTTGGTAATATAGGAATCAAAGATTTGCAACAATTTTTCAGCATAAGTAGCTGATATTCCCCTGATACCCTGTGGGTCAAACATCCTCAAAATAGGGAAAAAATCAACCGAGTTTGGTGTTCCTATTGCTGTCATAAGATTTTCAACTATATCTTTATACTCATCAGTTTCACCTGCACAGTTAACAAAATCCATAGAGAAAAAAGTGTTGGACAAAACATTCAACAAAGTCTTAAAAGCAGCTTTCTCAACATCCACTGTTTCACCAACCAAACTGCTTCTATCAATATCACATAAAAGTTGTTGCAGCTTCTTACACCTAAGTTCACGGCTAGCGTCAAGAGTTTTGTTAGAAAACAAATTGTTTTTGCATATTTTTCTTAGGTCTCTCCAAAGATTTGACATTGGCATAAAGGGTAAGCTAAAATGTTCATGACCTAGAACTGCTACAGCTTGAGGAATTGTTCGGTCTGAGATCGAGAGATCATGGGTTTGAAACACTTCTTGTGCTATATCTGGTGATGAAATTACTATGGTTGTAATTTGACCTAGCTTCAAATGCATTATTGGACCATATATTTTGGAGAATTTGGCTAATGAGTATTGTGGTTTTTTTCCTAATTCAAAAACATTTCGCATAATTGTAAGAAGTGAAGGCCCTGGTGGAAGATTGTACTTTTGTTTATTGGTTCTACCAATGAGTGAAAGTAAGCTTATAGAAATGTATGTTAAAAAGAGAATGAGCATTGTGCTTGCAAAATACATTTCTGGATTCATATTGGTATAGCCTAAAGAGGATATGAATCATATGATATTCATTGGATATTTTGATGCTTGGTAATACATGGAACTTATTGATTTATACAGACTCATTAATCGAAGTCAAAAGCCATAATGCATATAGTATGTGAATTTGTCAAAGAGAAAAAAATGATATGCATGGAAATTGCGGCTGGCTAGTTGATGAATATTGAATTCTACGAAGAAAGTCAAGTAAGACAGATTTTTGTTGAAAAAGTTTGTGTTTAATAAGATTTGACTTTGATGCCGTCAAAAATAGATTTGACTTTAATAATACAGTTCATGATCAATAATGGTACAAATTATTTTGATAAAAATAAAGGAAATGCTGACATGTGCCCTTAGGACATATGTAAGAGCACATGTTAAGAAACCTAAAGTGAAAATTTTGTCTAAAAAATTGTATGAATTTATTCTTTTGAAGATTTAAAATTAATGTTTATAATAAGGGTCATGTTAACCAGTGTCCCCGGGGCACTGGTTAAGGAAACCAAAAGTGGAAATTTTAAATCAAAGAGAACACTTTTTAAGCTTTTAATGCAATGACAACACAACTTTCAATGCAAGATACTACTATATTTAACTCCTTAACTAGTGCCCCGAGGGCAGTGCCCCGAGGGCACTGGTTAACATTTCCCTTATAATAAATAATTACTACTATTTATAGAATCCTTAACATGTACCCTAAGGACACAAGTTTTTTTTTTTTTAAGGAAACCCTAAGGATACAAGTTAACATGATGCTAAAAATAATACGTGGTTGCTTTTTAGTCATTAATCTTTTTCTCACCATTTTTATGTTATGGGATTTTAGTAACTTTGTATGTTTTAACTAAACACAGATGAGGTGGATTTGGAGAGTATAAATGAAGGCTACGTTGTATACATTGTCTTGGAGATTAATTAGACGATGCCATTCTGATGAAGGTAATGGTTTTCATTGATTTTGATTTAGGGTTATGTTTAATGTGTATGTATATGTTTCAGGGTTGCATTTAGTTGATTAGGTCCCTCATGGTATGGACTTTGTGGGTTGCATATGTTGATTTTTGGGGATTAGCTGTCTAGGGTTATGGTCCACATATATTTTAATCTTTTTCAATTTTTAGGGATTAGCGTTGTGGTCCACGCATCCTTATTTATTAATTTTGTTAGGTCTGCAGCAATTTAACCTAATATTTTTTCGCTCATTTGTTTTATTATGTTAGCAGTAACTTAACCTAACAAATTTCATCTAAAAAAATGCATCGCACCAATTTCATTCATACACCTTTTTTTTGACAATATTTTGTACACTTATTTAATACTAAAAAAATGCATCGCACAAATTTCATGCTTTTTTTTTGACAATATTTTGTACACTTTTTTTAAGGAAATACCTTGTACACTTATTTAATACTAAAAAAATGCATTGCACCAAATTCATGCCTTTTTTTTGACAATATTTTGTACACATTTTTTTTAAAGAAATCTTTATTTATTAATTTTATTAGGTCTGCAGCAACTTAACCTAATAATTTTCCTCTAAAATGCTGCATTAGGTTAGCAACAATTTAACCTAACAAATTCGATCTAAAATGCAACAATCCCTAATATTTCTCCTCACTGATGAGCTTTCCATTCCTATCCTGTTGTGTCATCGTTTAAATATATTTATTGTTTCTGTAGACTTTTTTTTTGACAAGTTGTTGTACACTTATTTAATACGTTTACAAACAGAATACCCTAATTTCCATGCAAACTCGGCTACCTTAATTTTTGCAACAACTAAACCTAGAAAATTCCCTTCAAATGATTCACATTAATTGCTAAGTGCTAACCCTAATTATGTATTATTTCCTTCGAACACTTCTTCAATTTGAAATTCAAAAAAATTTGTTAGGAACCATGAATTGCATTAAATTACATCTATTGCTATACCCTTTGAAAAATACATAGCTCTTCAACCAAGCACACATCTTCAAAATAATTAATCCATTGTATAAGATCTCTTCTATTTGGTTGGATATGATATGTATTTGGTTGGAAAAATATATTATTACTTTTAGTAAATATCAAAGTGTAATTATTCTTTTTAGAGTTGTACGTGTAATTTAGAAATTCTATTAATTGAAGTGACTTTGTTTTTCATGTCAGTAGAAATTTAAAACAATTATTACAAGTCAATTTTTTATGTTTAACTATAAAAGTAATAAATAAAATTGACCTGTGCAACAATATAATATTGTATTCTTTTTATTTTTTTCTTTATAATTTTTTAAAAAAAATGAGAAGATAATGCCCCAATAATATATTGTGATAAAATAAAATAACATTCTTTAATTGATTAGTTTTTCAAAACTAAAATGTAAAATTTGATAAGATTCAAGTGTCATTGAATGACATATTAAGACAAATTTGATCGTAATATTGTATCTCTAATATTCTAATTTGCGTTTATTGATCGATCCATGATCTTAAGGGATAAAGATTATTCATTGGTCTCTATTATAGTCGACAAGACCCGTGCGTCGCACGGGTCAAAACTCTAGTTATAGCCTGAATGTTTTAGAAAGAGGGAATGCAGTTCGAAAAGCTTAGCTTAACTCCATATGTCGAAAGAGCCTTTATACATGGATTACTTTAGATGACATACACCATTTGACACCCACACACAATTGTGATATATGGCAAAAAAGTGAAACTCATCTAAAGAAAAAGGGTGATGGTGTGCTGTGAAATTACTAAAATACCTCTGTCATATGTGGGTGTACATGGGACGTTCAAAAAAGGGTGGTCAATCTATAATTAAATCGTTAAATTGGATGCCTTCATCTAGGTTCAAACTTGGAACCTTGCGGTGTGTGTGAATTTCATTGGTGTTTACCACTTCGTCTAAAAAAAAAAGGATGCATCGTGGTGCCCGTCCAAACATAGGTGAAAAAAAAGGGATGCATCGTGCAGCCCGGTAGAATCGTTTAAAACATGAAACCATTGATATCCTAAAGGAAAAAAAAATTTAATTCATGATTCAAAAGCCCCCTCTTTCCTTCTCGCGGATCTAACCTCCTGTAGATCTTTGCGAAGAAGAAGATATTTTGTGTTGTGGATTGCATACTGTTGTGCTGTCGTAAAATGCCATAATGGTGAAGGCAGTGATGGGAGACAAGAAAGTCAGGGATTGATTTTCTTTTTTAACAATAAATGTTAGTATACTAATTGCTATGTAGTGTTTTCTGCCTTGGATTATAGCTTTAGACCTTTAACCCGCTTAACTTCTTTAATTCTTCAGGCCAACCAAATAAGTTACTCATCCTCCACTAGGGCTTGGGGTTAATTTAATAAAGGGAAATATTAAAGAGTGTCCATGGGGCATTGGATAAGAACATAAAAATAGAAATATTGTATTGGAAAATGGTGAAAAATTATAAATTTTAACTGTTTAAAAGTCAAAATGTTGTTGAATTCAATACAAACATACTGCTTTTGGTTTCCTTAACAAGTGCCCTTAGGGGCACCTGGGTTCAGGATCATGGTATACTTTTCTATCAGATAGAAAGGGTTGTTTCACAAAATCTACTTCTAAGTAATTTTTCCATAGATCTTATATCTATCTATATGAAGAAGAAATCATGTAACAAGGGGATTATGATTTGTATAAATGGTACTTGGAACTTGGAACAAGCATGAAGAAATTAATGATACTTCTTTATCTTTTGAGTTGTTCTGCCGAATCCGTCGCTCAAAACCTTTGGTCTCTAACCGGACCTAATGAAAAAAATGATGGTATCACTTCTTATAGACTCCTTTATAATGACTCTGATCTAGTTCATGGCCTATTAGAAGTAGAAGGTGGTCTTCTGGGATCCTCACAGACAGGAAGTCTGTTTGATAATGATGGAGTAACATTTCTTCTTAGGCCTGAACCAGGGAATCCCATAAATATGATTCAAAATGGATCTCGTTCTATCCTTGATCATAGATTTCTCTATGAAAAATATGAATCGGGGTTCTAAGAAGGGGAAGGAGTCCTTGATGAGATAAAACCGCAAGTGCATGGTTTACCGATGTAGTAATAAAAAGAGTATCGTTCTGACAGGGAGTTGTTCAATTTAACTAACTTTTAGAAGATGATTAGAAGAAAGTTCAGTTGAAAATGTTTGATTTTTAATGGAAGAAAATAATAATAAAAAGAGCCTTGGGATTATTGGTTCATCATAATGACGAATCCTTCACAAACAAACCCTAAACCTTAAACTTTATATTTGACCTACTTTTTAAAGACAAGTTTCTCTTTAGCGTATCAAAGCTTCTCTCGAAGTCAGTGAGTGTGTTCCTCTAGCAACCACGCCTATTCTCATGGTTGATTGCTATTAGAATCCTTGAAGAACGAAACTTTATATGTCTCAAGGTTTGCTAGACTATTCTCATGTTTCACAGCCCTTGTCTAATTTCACTTGTTCCAATATCAAAGCTCCGTTGTCGCATTATGAATTGATATTTGTGATGATGAATTAACAGACACTAACCCTCCGATGTCGCATTATGAGTTTGGTATTTGTTAATTCATTATAAAAATGGTGAAATTAGATTAGAAAGTAGATTTATATAAAATTAGGGTTTATGGTTTGGTTTGATTAGGGTTACGTCATTAGACTTATCCAACAATCCCAAGACAAGAAGAGTCTACTCACTCATGTTCATCGTAGACATGAAGAAGAAGAAGAAAAGAATAAAGTAAATAACAAAGAAATAAAGAAAGAACTTTTATTAAGAAAGACAATTGTCACTTATTGAATTCCAAGAACAAAATTGTGATAGATAGCTACTCTATTTATAGTCTTATGTCGACTTAAAACCTAGGCAACTAATCACTAGAATGTTCCACAAGAAATCACGGGCTTTTAGGTAAAAATAGGTAGCTTGTTTCCGAAGCAAAAGCAGCAAAATAGCACCCTGAAGCTTGGCACGACCGTGCTGCTGGTGGCACGGGCTGTGCCTCCTCTCTAACTTGGGGAGTGACATATTTTTGTCCCATATTTCGTATTTTCATCCCGAATCAGCTTCTAATCCTCTTTCTTTTGCTCCAAGACTCAATCTATCAAATATTCGTTCCTGAAATATAATAATATGCAATTGAAGTAAAATAGTTCTAAAAGAAAATAATATTGAAATAAAATAAACTTAAATCTAAATAAAACGGAATCAAATATTATATTAAAACTACTAATTATTGACTCATCAGTCCTCGACCCGCTAGAGGAGGATTTATTCAGTCACATAGTTTGGGCTCCTAGAATATGGCGCCCTTGGGAATTTCTATTTGATGATTGTATCGAAAGGTCCAATGAATTCGGATTTCCCTATTGGGAAAGGTCATTTTGGGACAAGCAGGGCATTAATGATGAAGATGGTGAGCTTCAAGAGAATGATTTGGAGTTCTTGCAGGATGGAAATATGGAGTACCAGACACAAAATAGATCTTTCAAAGAACAAGGCGTTTTTCGAATAAGCCAATTCATTTGGGACCCTTCAGATCCACTCTTTTTGCTATTCCAAGATGATCCTTTTGTATCTGTGTTTTCACATCGATAATTGGTTGCAGATGAGGAGATGTCAAATATACTTTTGACTTGCCAAACAAAAAAAATTGAAATATCTAAATAAACATTGGTTTAGGAAGAATATGCCAGAACATAATTTCGAATTGTTGATTGATAGACAGAAACAGTTTAGAACCAATAGTTCATTATCAAATGAATTGTTTCGTTCTAATACTCTATCCGAGAGTTATCAATATTTATCAAATCTGTTCCTATCTAATGAAACCCTATTGGCTCAAATTACAAAGACATTGTTGAGAAAAAGATGGCTTTTCTCGGAGGATATGGTTGTTACTATATGTTCCAATAACGAATGATTGGTTTAACTGAATAACTAAATGAAATAGATACTTTCTTTCTCGTCATCTCAAGTCGATATGGGGATCTTTCAATTATAGATAATACAGATTCCTGTTGACCGAGCCTAACTTTAATTGTTTTGTTCTGAAAGCAAACAAAGAGATCCACGGGATGGTTTGTCCTATTCAAATATTCACGACCAATAAGTACAGAAAAATGGACTCTCCATTCATTCGATAGATAAGATAACCAAAAGTTCGTGATCTGCTGATGAACTTATTCTTATTCCATAAGTGATCTCAACATTATGCCTTGAAGAGGACTCGAACCTCCACGCTATTTAACATGAGATTTTGAGTCTCGCTTGTCTACCATTTCTCCACCAAGGCATCTTCAAAGTGAATTATATTCTAGGAATATGATATCTATCTAGTCTTATGTATGGAATATATGACAAAGATGGAGTTTTAGAGTATTTTTATTGATCGTCATGTCATATAGGTCCGACTCGGACATCCAATTGATTCAATTTGATTATCCGAAAGATAGATCCGTTAAGTATATATTCTATCAATAAATCAATAAAATTTCTCGATTCAATAGACACCAAACCAAAATCTACTTTAATAAAAGATAGGTATTAGGATGTAGGCCCACAATTGGTAGTATGCTATCTTTTTAACGTATTATTACTACTTTGTTTATAAATAATAGAGAATTTCTTTCCCCACACTATCTGTTTCTCACACACCCTCCTCTTTGACCAGTTTACTCCGTTTGAATTTTATAATTCAAAATGTATTTGATCTTTTTTGAATATAACATCAGAGTTGTATATACCTAGAATTTGCATTTAATTGACATAAATTAAAATGACATAATTTAAAGAGACATGGTATAAATTGACAACAAAATTTAATAATTCAACAGGTTTTATTATTTGATTAAGAATTCAAAATACATTTACGTTGACAAAATGCTTATTACAACAAAATACTAGTCCCCATAAAATTAGTTCAATTTCTAAGGACGTTTGCATAATATATGAAGGGAAAGAGTTCGAACCCCAGACACCTCACTTATTCACTTTATAAGGTGAATTTTTAGTTATAAGGCTACTTGACAAAAAAAAACATATTAAACACTTAATGGTAAATATGTAGTGCAAGAAGATGGACATAGATGGAGAGACAAGACTTGTCATCTCTCTCGCTCACCCATACAAGAATACAAGATGACAGAGTGAGACAAAATGATTGTATTTAGCAATGCCAGATCTAGACAGATGTGTGAGTCAGGGCCGACCCTGGGCATAGGCCGGGGGTGCGATGGCCTAGCGCCCATGTCATTTGGGGGACCCTATTTTTTGTGTGTAAAGGGGGGTGTATATAGAAATATTTGGTTTTGGGGGTTCGTATAACAAAGTTTACTGAAAGGCCCCAAATATTTACATGATGGAGGGTTGGATTCAAGTCTGTTAATGTTTTAGGCCTTTTTGATGAGATTTGCTATATATACCCTCATATAACACAAAGATTTCTATATATACCCTCCCTATAAAGAAAATTGTGTTTTTCTTAATGATGTGCCAAAAAAAATATTATGGAAGAAATTGGCGATATTTTTTTGGGCCCTTGGTTCTAATAATGTGCCTCACTAATATTAAAAATATCGGTGATATTTATTATCCAAGAAATTGGGATAATATTCATACCAAAACAAATTATATTTTAGTTGAGAATGAGCGTACAAAATTAATCTTAATCTTGTCTTTCTAAGGTTCCAAAAAAGTAAATTATGTCAATATTTTAATATCAACTTTCTTGAATTGATTCAAAGGATTGCAAAATTGAATATGATATTGCAAGATCATGCGAGACGCACTAAAGATCATGAAACCGATGTGAGACACATTCTTGATAATTTTGCAGATGCTATTGTTCTTTTCTGCGGTATTTTATTTTGTTTTGGTGTCTATAAAGTATTTGATTTATTTGAGATGTTGCCTAAAAAAAATTATTTGGTAGGGAAAAGCAGAAAAAACAAAATGAAGAGCTAATAAAATCACAACAATAAGCTAACAAAATTTATGACGTATTATATAAGGGTCCCTTTTCTCATATTATGCCTAACACTACAAGAAATCTTGCATATTGCCAGGGAACAATGCCAGGGGCAAGAACTCCTGGCAAATTTGCCAGGAGCTATGCCAGGGAAAACTCCTGACAAAGTTGCCAGGGGCAACCCCTCACCAAAGTTGTGGCAAAATGTATGCAGCAGAAAAGATTCTTGTGTGGTCAGAAAAAGCAGGATGGTACAACACTTTGCCAGGGGTTGTGCCACCAAAAACCCCTGGCAAATTGCAAAGCTTGCAAATTTGTCAGCAAAGCCTGCAAAGGCCACTTGAGTAGCTGGCTGTATAGTAGCTGTGAGCCACTCATAATTATTATTTATCTCATTTTTTCTTCTAGTGATCACATGGACCACACAACTTTCTCTTCCCCTATCCCTTTCTCTCGTCAGACTCCCTTTCCCCCTTCTAATTCATTTTTCATTTTTACTCTCTCTCTCCTCTATTGAAATAACACCAAAGCCTCCTCCAACACCACCACCCTCATTTTTACGGCGCTGTTCCGTCTGCCGTTTTCACCAATCAAAAAAAGTAGTACCATTTTCTTCATCCCGTCGACGAGAGCTTTCTATTGGTCCAATTAATTTCAAGAAAAGAGAAACTTTTCGTGTCACCCATTTTTCTATTTGCGGTTTCATTGTTGTGTTCTCTTTGTTCATGGTAAGCCACCTCTTCTTTAGCATACTCACTTAATTCTTTAATTTGTCTATTTTGTTGATTGAAGGTCAAACTTTATTTTCCCTATTAAGTTGAGAAATCTTTATTTTGATATAGATTGAACTACCATGTTGTTAATTTCATCTTCCTAATTTGTCTATTTGGTTTTTCCCCTTCCACTCTCTTTCCTATTTTTATGCTAGTAGAGGCCACGAAGATTGGAGAGCTGATGTTGCAACCATGTTGGATTTTAGCGACAGAATTTCATGACTAGGTTCTTTAGCATGTTTGAGTTGATATTTTCTTTGTAGTTTTTTTTTTGAGGGAATTTTCTTTGTAGTTATTTGTTGATTTATATTTGTATGTATCTTGAGGACTTTCATTTTTATTTGGATTAGATTTGATGCATGTATCATTATGTAATGCCTCTTGTTAGTTGAAATTTTTATAAATTTGAAGACAAATTTGAGTTGATAATTTTTTTTATATACAATCATTTGAGTCTTTCAAATAAATGGAGTTTTATCTCCTTCCTGGCAAGTGTTTATAAGACCAGCGAAATATTATTATCAGGTATAATTTTGGCGACATGCAAAATGATGATTTTATAGCCAAGTCATGCCAACTTTTTTTAAAAATGTTTTTTACAATTATTTAAAAAAAAACATCTTAAAAACGTTTTTTACAATTATTTTAAATAATTTTTATTTAAAATTATTTAAAATAATTTTTATTATTAAAACGATTTTTAAAAAAATTAAAAAAACAATTTAAAAACGTTTATTTTAAATATTTTAATAACGTTTTTTTTAAAAAAATTGGTACACAATTTGCCAGGGGTTAACCCCTCACAATGTCCCTGGCATGTTTTGAAAATGACTGATGTGATGCTGACACAGTCTGCAAAAGCCTGCATTGTGTCATAAAAGCCTGCAATCAAGCAGACACAATTTGCCAGGGGTTGAGCCAGGGCCTATGCCAGGAGCGCATTTTGCCAGGAGCTGAACTCCTTGCAGGACAATTTGCGATGAGCAGATTTGCTGGTGATTCTGCTCCTGGCAAAACCCCTGGCAAACGTCCAGTTGCCAAGGCTTTTTTCATTTTACCAGGGCTTCTGCCCCTGGCAAAATGCAATATTTCTTGTAGTGTAAGACCTGTAAAACTTTAGGAACGACCCTGGTGTGAGTGCAAATTTGCAAAGAGGAACAAATCTCTTTGACCATTATTCGTATTACCCCCACAAGATGACATAATGAAATGTCAAAATTGAAACATTGACATCATAAATGACTTAAAAGAAAAGTAAAAAGGAAAAGAAGAGAATGTAAGTTGGAATGAAAAATTGTGAAGAATGAGTGAGAATTTAGAGGAAAAATGCAAGTCTAAACATGTTGTCAAACATTGAATCCAGTCAAAAAACACATAAAACCAGCCAACCTTGCTGACCAAGTCATCATCCATATATTCTGACATATTTTGTATAATTCAAAATAATTTCCATATTAATTCGGATCATATAATCTGAAACCTCCACAAACTATGTAAAAGCATGTGCTTAGGAGGGTTCGGTACCACTTATATTAGTTAATCTGAACCAGTCAGGTACATGATTTTTCCGTGATCTATGTTGCACCGACAATTTTTGTTGTCCACAACGCACATAAATTTATATAAATTGACGTGTTTGGTTCATTTTCAAACCACAACACAAATCTATAAACACTTATCCACTGGATATAAACACCAAACTGGCTGCAGTGTATTACAACATGGGGAAACCTAATCATTTTAGGGGTCCACATTGATGTTACACTATGTGGCTTCCACTTGGACCAAATTAGCATCACAAAGACACAAGAAGGATGGTCAATGATGAGTATCGTTGTCCGTCGATAAACTTAGATGAACACATTCGATTCACATAGGTGAAGCTCTATAACAACGACAATGTGAGAATTATGTTCTTTATATTTGGTGAGTAGAGTTTGATGGGACCAATCGAGTTAGAAACTTCCTTGCTCAGATCTTTCTAAAGTAGATGTGATTCGTTTTCATGCAATTTTTTTATTCAACATCTATTATTTCAAATTCCTTCATTATGATCTTTGGCGGATATGACAATGAAAAAATGTATGTGTTTTGCGGAGTTGACCAAATACATGTTCATTATGCTTAAAAAAATACATGCTTATTAGACATTTTAAATGTCTGTGACCTTATTTCGGTAGCATAATTATCTAGTAATCTACATCTTCTTCAACAAATCCATAAAATTACCAGCAACTCATTATTCCATACACTCTCACATGTAAAATACACACTTTTTTTTTCTCTTATCATTTATCTCATGTTCAAATTCCTTTACCAACTTCTTTTTTTTTTAATTTATTTTCTCTCTTCTCATGAAATAAAGGAAAAAAAAACACCCCTTCTATGAAACGGTTGTGAACCCACCTTTTTTACCATAAGAAAGAGATGTGAATGTGTATGTGTCAATCTCATTTAAATGATATGGTCAATATACCTGACGTCTTAAGGTATTTGATGAAGATGTGGCGTCAATCTCATTTGTGGGGTTTCTCTTAGTCAAATGTGACGAATCAAACCATTTTAAGCTCCCTCATAACTCCGAACATTAAGATAGACAGTTTTATTAGTTTTTGGATGTCGTTTGCTTAATTTGTTTTGGTAAATATAATTTTTTAGGTGTCAATCGCTTTCTTGAATTTTTTTTAGCCAACCTCTACTATTTTAAATACCTTCACCTTTTGTGTTTGTTGGGATCTAACAATGAAAAAGTGAAAATATTTACCAATAACCCACTCTATTTGTGATTCCCAAAATAACATTAATAGAGATACGCTTACCCATAAATCACTTTAGTTCTCCCTCTTAGATCTCTATGTATAGAGGTGTGTAATCAACCATAAGTTTTCCATCCTCATACCAACTTTTTATATTTACCTCACGCATACATATGATTTCATAGAGGAATGTGACGTTAAAACTCTACTAGCCTTGCATTGCTTAACAGGTATAATGGCTCAAGGTAGAGAAAATAGAGAAACTTTCTAATATTTTCAAAGAAGAGTTTATATTATTTGAATGTTTCAATGCTTGAGTATGCCTAAACACTTACTTGGTGGTGAGCCTTATATATATACTACTCTAGGAAGACTCTCCATTACAAACTAGAAATATCTAGAAACATTGATTACAAAGAAAAGTCTAGAGACATGGATACCCTAGTTCATATGACTGGAAGGATCTAGAAACATTAAGATTTCCCTAGTGCTTTATTTTATTTAGTAGAGTATCTAGTAGTTTCCTTATTATTCACTAATATTCTAGAGACTTCCATATTATTCTTGCGTGTTCTAGAGACTTTCACATTATTCTTTAGTATTCGATAGACTTCCATATTATTCTTCATCATATTTCATGTCTATTTCTATTCAAATCATATTGCTTCTTGATACTTTTTTCTAAGGTATTTATTATTTCTATTTTAACAATCCCATTGGATCTGAATCCAATCACTGATTTGGACAAGATTGCTAATGAATTGTAGCTTCAATACAAGACAATTTGTTGTTAGTTTCAGGAATATGATGCGAGTATGCCTCCATATGGTTTCTTTTTCGTTTTATGCAATGTTATTAATTATATCATATTGTGAGGTGTTGTGATGTTGCCAAAGATGTTTGCTACTGATTTTGGTGATAAACTTGGTCATTTTATTATTTTAGTCGATCCAAACAACAATCAATTCAAGTTTTTGATTGAAAAGATTAATGGAAGTGTACATTTAATAAATTAAAATGATTTAATGATATTAATGAGGTTTTTTCTACATTACCCTCTCTTGTTTAGAGGGTATTTACCCCTTCAAGATATCAACCTATCAAAATAAAATGTACAAATGTAACATTAAATGTCAAATAAATGAGTCAATTTTTTCTATAAAAAAAATCAATTTTAATAAGGCAACTTTTAATTTTTATTTAATTATATTTAGGTATACAATCTTAATTAATTTACACTATAGAGCTTGTAACAATTAAAATTTCACATCAAATTTAACCCATCATGGTTGTGTTTGGTAACACGAATAAGCTAGCTTATAGCTTGTTGGACTAGCTTATAAGCTTGTTTCGATATAATAAGATGTGTTTGGTAAAAAGATTTTTTCACTAGCTTATAGCGTTTTTTGAGAAGTTGTTTCAAGTAGCTTTTGAGCTTGTAGCGGGCAATTTTTTATATTTTCTTCCAATTATAACCCTATTAATTTAATTTAATTATTTTTTAATAAAACATGTTCATGGCTTAAAAAGTAACGGCCAAGTTCATAGCTTATTTTTTAATAAAAAATCTTCCAGGTTTTCTCCTTTGAAAAAAAACCGTCATGCTTTATTTTATTTTTTAATGAACGCTTTATATATATTTCTTAAAAGAAATGCTTTATATTTAACTATAACTAAACTACGGTACGTTGTAAAATTTTATATATTCTTGCTTACATTTTTTTTTCCACTTTCCTCATATTTTTGGGATTCATAAAAGTAGAGATCAATGAGCTTTTCCCCTCTTTTGTACAAAATAAAATAAAATAAGCAGAGATCAAATTGTTGGTGAAATTTTATTGGAGACTAAAACCAAAAGTTTGAATATTTATAGGGATCCAAAACATAGTTAACCATAAATTAAAATATTAAAAAATAAATACTTTAGAAAAAATCTATATATATATATATATATATATATATATATATATATATATAAAGAGGAGGGATAAAATTACACCAATGTTACACCGCTCGATATCGTTTATACTCGATGCATATTTTTTAAATTTGACCGTTGGATTGTAAATTTATATCACATAGATCATCCACGTAAATTTTTACAAAAATCTAAAATTGTTTCATGTATCATTTA
The DNA here is from genome assembly GCF_051527215.1 of Medicago sativa. NCBI lineage: Eukaryota > Viridiplantae > Streptophyta > Magnoliopsida > Fabales > Fabaceae > Medicago > Medicago sativa. Next base: position 55,028,322 of record NC_140749.1, read on the forward strand.
GATATATCAAGATTAACGGTTTATGACATTTATATAACACCGTTAAACTTGTTGTATCTCTATAACATATCAATTGATTTTAGACTTTCGTAAAAATTTACGTGAATGATCTACGTGACATAAATTTACAATCCAACAGTCAAATTTAAAAAATATGCATCGAGTAAAACGATATTGAGTGGTGTAACATTGGTGTAACTTTTAAGCGGTGTAATTTGATCCCTCTTCATATATATATATATATATATATATATATATATATATATATATATATATATATATATATATATATAAACATGTCATTTTATACTTATCAGCCACTTCAACAACTAATTTTACCAAACACTTCAATTTTAATAAACCATCTTTTCAGCTATAAACTATCAGTTATAAGACATCAGCTATAAGCTAGTTTTCCAGATTTCAGCTAGCTTATAGCTTATTTTTACCAAACACACCCCACATAAGTTCATAAATTTTGTTCTATTCCAAAACCTAGAACACACATAACGTGCAATTTCTTCTTCATTCTTCTTCCCATCTCGATTGTTCAATTCTCTCGTTTCAGAATTGCCGTCGTTTCCAATTATCGTGAGAATCGTTGTCGTTCTTTTGATTCCAGACATTGTGAGAATCGGTGTTGTTCCCATAATCACATCAGGTATCGTGACTTGATTTTTCTTCTTGATTTGATTTTTCATTTTCGTTTCTTTCTCACTACTATCGTGACTTGATTGCAACCGTTTCACACTTATAATGCGACAGTGGTGATTTTCAACTTTGGCATGAATTCCAATGATGCTTTCATTTTTATTTGGGTTTTGAGTTTGAATGAGTTGTTTGAGATTATATAAAATTGTATTTTATCACGCATATTTTGCGTTTGATTAAGATAAATGGATCTTCAATGCGTTGATTATTGATATTTTTTTGGTACGATATTCAATATTAATTTACTTTTGGAATTTGTTTTATTCAAATCATTATATTGTGTCGTTATGTTGTTTTTGTTCCTGGTGTATTTTGTGTTGCCGAAATGAACATTTGTTGAGATTGTGAACACAGTGTGAGGTCGGTTAAAGCTATGGAAGAGAAGACAAAGTGAAATAAATAAATAATAAATAATGCTAATACAAACATGAATTTCATAAGGTGAACGTTAATTCGTGGATATAGCTTTTGGAAACAATGGCGATCTCACGATGTCTGGAATCAAACAGACGGCAACGATTCTCACGATAATTGGAAACAGAGGCAATTCTGGAACGAGAGAATTGAACAATGAAGATGGGAAGAAAAATGAAGAAGAAATTGCACGTTATGTGTGTTCTAGGTTTTGGAATGGAACAAAATTTATGAACGTATATGATGGGTTGAATTTGATGTGAAATTTTAATTGTTACAAGCACTATAGTGTAAATTAATTAAGATTGTATACCTAAATATAATTAAATAAAAATTAAAGGGTTAAATATGTTTTTGGTCCCTATAAATCCAACTTTTCGTTTTAGTCCCTCTAAAATTTTCCTTCAACTTTTAGTCCCTATAAAATTTCCAGTCACTACTTTTAGTCTCTATTTTTAAGTTATTTTTTGTATTTTTTAATAAAATTCTGCAGAAATGTGTAGAATATTGTAAAAAAAAATCACAAAAGTAGTTAGAATTTTTAACAAAACACAAATTTAATATGAATTTTTAACCGTAAAAAATGTAAAAATTCATATTAAATTCATGTTTTGTTAAAAAAATTCTAATTTTTTTAGGGAGAGATTCTTATAATATTATGAATTTTTCTGAAAATTTTTATTCAAAAATATGAATTCTACATATGAGTTTACTTTTAAAGAGGGACCAAAAGTAGTGATTGAAAATTTTATAGGGACTAAAAGTTGAAGGAAAATTTTAGAGAGACTAAAACGAAAAGTTGGTATATTTATAGGGACCAAAAACATATTTAACCCAAAATTAAAAGTTACCTTATTAAAATTGATTTTTTTATAAAAAAAATTGACTCATTTATTTGACATTTAATGTTACCATTTGTATATTACATTTTGATTGGTTGATATCTTGAAAGGGTAAATACCCTCTAAACAAGAGAGGGTAATCTAGGCCTCACCTATTAATGATTTTTATGATATCAATTTGGGTGGATGAGTAATGGTGTTTACTGGTGTATAAGGAAACAAGTACTACTAACTCTAATTTGTTAACCCTAAACCGCCACTTAACTTTTAATGTTTTCCTAGCCCCAATGTTTTAAGAACTGGACTGGATCGTCCGATTCAACTGGTTCAGCTGGTAAAACCAAGGTTTAACCTGGTTTGGTCAGGTCCAAAACCGCTAGTGATAAGAACTACCGAAAAACCGCTTAAACTATAAAGAGCCGGTGAAAATGTCGAACCAGGACTAGTTTCTCACAACCGTCCGGTTGAAAAAAATAGTGCTCAAAACGTTTTTCTAACTTTTTTTTTTTTTTTTTATCCTGGCTTTAGATCACGAAGATACACTCACTAATATTCCCTAAAAAAAATACACTCACTAATAAGAAAAGAGTTTACATATGCTATGTGCGGCGCTGAAATAACTAATAGATTATAACTATTACTTTTCCCACCCTATGTATTACTCACGCACCTTGTTTTATTCCGAAAATATCCTCCGGATTTTATAATCCGAACCAAGTTTGGATTATAAAATCCGAACATACTCGGTGCAGACAGAACTGGACATAACTGCATGTCTTTGTGGATTTATCATTTTTTTGAAGATATAATTTATGTAAAAGACAATTATGATAAAATTATACCAAAAAATCATTATATATATATATATATATATATATATATATATATATATATGTATATGTATATATCAGTATACCAAAAAATTTGAATTTATTTCATTACACATTTTACCTAATAATATACATTTAATATAAACCGCCCCAAGATCTATGTCAACATCATCAAGATTAAAGCTATCTTCCTTTTCAATCTTCAAACCATCTTTGGCCTTCTTCCCATCAACAACCTTATCTTCTGGATCAAGATTTTTAATAATGTACAAATCTTGGTCATCTCCTATGACATCAACACCCGCCGCCCCGCATAGTTCATTATAGTCAGTCATTCGACTGATATATCTATTAGGCCAACTTTTGGCATCATCACGAGCATGTTGTCTCCATAACGGGCAAGTGGGAGGAATAAGACAACAATCCTTCAAATATATTATCATGAAATGGTTGTCATTCACATGTGTCATACACATCAATCACTCAGTTTGTGGCAGTTCACCGCATAGAGGAAACAAGGTTTCAGATCGCTCTTTCTCAGTGGACAGTAGAACAACGGTGTGGTTGTATCTTTGTACAATGAGGAAACCCATATCCGGCGTGGTCATCCATTTATCCAGTGGTGCAGGACCAATACCAAAAAAGGTTTGAGCACCCAAAACTTCTTTATACCGCATATCATTAATAATCATTCACCAATAACGAGCATTTCCTTCACCGATTAGCTCTTTGTGCAACTGGTAACAAATTATTTGGTGATCATCAACACTCAAGTTATGTAGACCTGCAATTGCACGAAACCCACAATGACCATCACCAGCTACATCCACAACCTTTTCAATAAATTGATGCATCCATTATGGGATTTAGTCGTTGTGTGGTATGTGGACTTTAACCGGAATTGGCTTAGGATTTTTCGGAATTTCCTTAGGAGTATTAGGTGACATGTTTCTTTTCAGTACACTCTTTCTAGTTGCCCTTGTTGAATTTGTCTGTGAAGCCTGTATCTGTTGTTCCTGGGAATCAACAATCTTCCAGAGCGAAGGCGATCACTTTGCCGACCAAATGAAATGTTTGATTTTCTTTGGAGCTCCTTTAGTTGTGACCTTTTTTGGAGGTGGACGCAAAGAGGTAGTCTCTGGAAAAACAAACTGTCAAAATTGTTCTACGATATGCAACTTCATGTTGTAATCAGCGTTCTTGAACCAGACCTACAATATGTTAAAAAATCTGTCAGGCAGAATGTTGTTTAAAAACTAGTAAAAAATTGCATACCAATCTGTCATGTGACCGTTCGGATTATATAATCCTAAATGTGCTAAAACATTTCGGATTATATAATTCAAAACATTACGATACACCCCATGAACATGTACTTGTTTACATTGCATGGGGGCGTAATTGCGAACATTTCAGATTATATAATCCGAATTCACTCAGTATAGAAGTAAAGAATAAAATCTTAGGTAGAACCTAACAACATTTTTATAGAAAATACCTAAAGCAAATCTCATTCTGGTAACTGAGAAATGTCTTCCTTCCTATCCTTCAGATAACCCTTATACTCGAATCTCAAACTCTTCCAGTCAGAGTGGATTTCATCCAAACAGATGGGAGTGTTGGTCTTGATTTTCAATGCAATCACACACGCACATGGCAATCCGAAAGTGAACAGACTCAAACAACCACACCTGGATTTATCTGTACCGACACAAACTGCTCGATCAGCCTCGTCTGCGAGCATTATAATGCTCGTTTGGAAGGAAGCGTGTATCTGAGTGTGTTGTGATTCTATCATGTTGTGAATGGATTGCCAGTTTGTACTTAAATCACTCATACTACTTTTTAAATACGTTTTCAATCGGCTGTGTGCAGATTCAGCTCTGTTTGTTGTAGTATTCCCTATATTCTTGACTTTATTGACCCAAAACTTACCAATCTTCTCCTTCACCAGACCCAAAATTGTACTTTCAACATATTCCAAAAACTAGGAAAATTTTAGCACATAACTTTGAATCGGTTACAATTATCAACATATGCTTCCTCCGTATCAGAATTCACGATATCTTCCCATGCAAGCATGATTGTCTTCACCATTGAATTTTTCTTTATCTCATTCCAATCCTTGCTTTCAAGATCCTTAACTTTTCAATTCGTCTTTGTTTTATCTTGGTTTTTCGGGTGTCAAACATTGATTACGTTTGAACCTTTCTAACCGGTGATATCTTATTTTTTCTTGGGAAGGGAAAAAGTAAGCAAAACCCTTGAGAATCGAGGTCCGGGAGTTGTTTTCGCTACGGGAAGGTGTTAGGCACCCATAACGACTATAGTAACCTATAGGAACTGTCTTTAATTTCTACGCGCGCACTTTATTTTTAAATGCTATTTTGAAAAGTGATATTAAGCCTAAGAGTTTTCTAAGTGAAGAATTGGAGGGAGAAGAATGTGTTTGAATTTTTATTTTATTTGAATTGAAGGAATTTTGATTCCTTGCCTACGTACCCGTTTAAGGGATCAAATCCACCGTAGTTCTCTTCCAAAAATGTTTTTGTTTTTTTGTTGGTTGATTTTAAGTTTGAAAATTGAAGTTTGAAGAATGAGATTGAGAGGCCTCAAGGGCATGAGATTGGAAAAATGTGAGGTGAGATTAGTTATTTTGCAAAATGTGGTCTAAGTATTATTAAAATTCTTTAAGAGTTTTTATTCAAGAAAATAAAGGGGAAATTCAATGGGATTTTGATCCCAAGGTTTCTTTGGAAAATTATTTGAGTGATGTTTGTTTAAGTTTTTTGGAAAGTTGATTTTTCTAAGTGTAAATCCTAAGCATTCATCTAGACATGCAATCCTAAACATACATCTAAACAAGCATATTCTAGCCATACATCTAAAGTGAGGTGTGTGCATGTGTCGGTGCTTGTGTCGGTGTACATTATTAGAGTCCATTGTCCTTTACATCATTGGCCTAGATACATTCTATGGTCTTGCAAGAAATTTAAAGGCATAAAGTAGAAATATTACAAGATTCCTAAGCTTTTTACATTCTAATTTTTGGTGAAACTTTAGAATGCAAGAAATAAGATGGAGGAGGGGATGAAGTATGAAATGCTTATGAATGAATGAAACATGAAAAGAGATAGTTAGTGACATAAGGAATAATAGGAATTGAAAGTTATAAGCAAGGGAAATGCTAAAACTTGGCAAAAGTTAATGAAATTCCTAACCTAAAAGTGGTAAGATATTCCTAAAACTTATCACAATGTTAAGACAAGTGCATGACCTATAATCCTCATATCATGTCAACTTTTCTAAAGGTCTTATCACACTAAATAATATGAGGACTAGAAGTACACACTCAAGTCAAGAATTATGATAGGTCTTAGGCATACTTAGCACTTTATTCATACACTAAAGTAATCACATAACTTGCAAAGCAAGAAATCCACAAACCATTTCACAAGACAGTAAAACAAACACCAATTCAGGGGCATATCTACCACAAAGTCACATATTTAGTATCCATATCATGCACCAATGTATCATAATCAAAATCATAGCAAAGTTCCTCAAGAATTAACAAGAAAAGTGAACAAGTAACAAGAATTAATACTCATGTTTTTATCAAATTTTATTATGCAAAAAACATCATAAAAACATCAAGAAAAAATATCAAGAACTCATAGAAATTTATTTAGAATTTTTGCACAAAAATTTGACATGAGGGAGGTGTAAAAAACAAGGTCCAGTGGTGCATATAGCAAGAAACCCAAAACGAACGAAGGAGCTAAGCCCAACGCAAACCTGCCTGGGTCCTGGGTTCTCAGGGGATTCAGGGGCCGTTGGATTGATCCAGATGGATCAACCCTAGATCCAACGGCCAAGAAACGAAAGGAAGCGAACCAAATGAACCAGACCGGTCCAATGGCTTATATAAATGCCTAGTGACCGGTCTAATTCATTTCTCACTTCTCAATCTCTCTCTTCACTCGCTCTTCTCTCTTCTCTCTCTGAACCTTAACCTTGCCTGAAACTGGAGAGGACGGCGGAGGACGGCGGTGGAAGATGAAGATTCATCGGAATCTTCATCTTCTCCGACGAACTGATGCTAACTTTTTAAATTGAACACCCAGAAATGTTCGTCTTCCTCTCCAGTTTACAGATCCAAGGTTATTTTTAAGAAATTGTGGCTGAAACAACGTAGATCGGATTTTGAACCTTCGGTTTCTAGGGTTTTCAAACTTTTTCCAATCTTTTTGAAACTAAACCCTAATCTAACCTATTTTCTATGCTGATTATGAATCTAAGCTCTGATTCGAAAAATAAACGGTGAATCTTCATGATTTTTGAAATTAGGGTTTCGACTTTGAAATTTTTCGAAAGCTTTTCAGGATCTTCACTTCGATCCACCGTTTATCTTTTACTACGAACCTTCGATGATGACTTAAAGTTAAAACGAGAAGGATTTGCGTGTTTACCTGAGTTTGATTTGGAGATTCGAACGAGATAGATCCTTGCAAGCTTTTGGTTCTTCTGGTAAGCTTCGAAACCGAAAATAAATCGGTGTTCTTCGTCTTCTTCCTCACTGATGTGACTTTGCTTCGATCCTCTCTTCTTCTCACTCAATCTCAAACCCTCTGTGATTGTACCAGATGGATTGGTGCTGGAATTGCAGAGGTCGTAGTTCAATGATGAAGATTCATCTTCGAATCTCTGAGAACTACGAAGAAATTGCTTCAATTTTGACTTGATTCTGATTCTGGAAAAACTAGGGTTTCATTGAGTTCTTCATTGTTCTTGATGATTTCTGATTTTTGATCTAACTGCCAAGAGAGAGAAAATTTTGATTCTGTTTTTGTGATTTGATGAGTTGGCGTGTGATTATTGATTCTGGGCCTGTGCAATTAGTGATGTGGCCTTTATATAGGTGACATGTGTGTTTAATAACCAATGGAATGTTGACACATGTACTGGACCTGTTTGATTCGAACTTGGACCAATTTTGGACTTGAGGACCTTCCTGCAATTTTTAAGACTTTGGGACGAATCTGCAATTTTTGGAAGTTAAGGACCAACCTGCAATTGACCCAAAAAAGGACTAAAACAAGAGTTTGAATTTAAAGGACTAAAATGTAAATTGAAAAAGAAAGAGAAAAAAAATAAAAGGAAGAGAGGACCAGAGTGCAATTAAAAAAAGTTTAGGGACTAAAAAATGAAAATAATAATAAAATTGGAATAAAATTGGTAAATTGGAAAAAACGTAAAGTGAAATGATTAAAATTGACAAAACGGACTAAAACGAACCAATGGCTTAAATGAGGTACTTTAAAGTAACCTCTCTCTGCCGAAATTTCGTGTGAAATGACCAAAATGCCCCTGGGGACTAAAACGACTAAAAATGACTCAGATGCAAATTTTAAATGGATTTTTAACAAAGAATTGAAGCAAGAGTTTATACAAGCAATTTAAAAGACTCAGAGACAAATTTTAGGGGCTAAACATGGTTTTAACACTTGAAAAGACTAAAATGCCCCTAGGGGCTAAACTGACTCAAAATGACTTCAGATGCAATTTTTTAAAAATGGATTTTGACATGGAATTGGAATAAGGACTTATTCAAACTATTTGAAAGGACTCAAACCAATTTTTTTAAAAGATTGAAAGAAATTTTAACACAGGAAATGACTAAAATACCCTTTTTCATGGATTTTGCAAATAACATTGAAATAAAATACAGAGAAAGATGTAATTGATCAGAGATATATCAAATGACTTATAATGCAAGAAAAGAAGAATTGAGTTAGTATTTTTAGGCCCAAAATTAGGGTATAACAGCTGCCCCTATTTAAGTTTCTTTGTCCGAAGAGTCAAGAGACGAAGTCTTTGAGTTGACGGGACGAAGATACTTAAATATTAACATTTGCACCGTTTTTTGGGCATAAAAATACGTTTTCAGATTTTCAAAGATATGAATGCCATGCAATATTTTGATTATGAATGCAAGACAAACAACTGGAGTCTATGGAGCATGTCATGTCACTGGGGATCCAGTGGACATTGACGGGGTAGACAAACCAGGGGATAGAAAATAAGGCACAAGCTGTTCTTTGGATCGAACTAGCCACCTGACCAAGGAATACAAAACAGGAGATAGGTGCAAGTTGTTCTTGGGATCGAACTTGGCACTTGACCGAAAACATAGACATATAGGCAAACACAAGCTGTTCTTTGGATCGAACTTGACGCTTGATTGAAAATACAAACAGATAGACAGGTACAAACTGTTCTTTGGATCGAACTGGCTGTTTGGCTGGAGATATAGTCAAAAGGGTAGATACAAACTGTTCTTTGGATCGAACTCGCCGTTGGATCATCACCACATCATGTAAGTAGGTGCAAACTGCTCTTTGGATGGAACTTGTCGTTTGACCGATAACAAAGCATAAGCTGGGTACAAACTGTTCTTTGGATCAAACTTGTTGTTTGACCGGAAATGTAGGCATATAAGCTGGTACAAGTTCGTTCTTTGGATCGAACCAGTCACTTGACCGATAACAAGATATGAATTGGAAATTGGATCTAGAAAGATACCCATTGAGGGTAAATTGTCATGGACTTGATTTGAAGATAGACATGACCATTTTTGTTGGCCCAAAAGCAAATTGAGAGTGAATTGACATTGATTTGAATTGAATTGAAAGTTGACACTGAGAGAGATTGAAAGTTGGGGTTGAGCAGAGACATAGAATTTGAGAGTTGAAATTGAATTGAATTGGAAGTTGAAATTGAATTGAGACATAGACATTGACATCGAATTGAGATTTGAAATTGAATTGAATTGGAGATTGAAATTGAATTGAGTTAAATTGACGTTGAAATTGGATTGAATTGAAGTTGAATTTTGACATTTGAAATTGGATTGAATTTGGCAATTGGAATTGGAATTGAGTTGAAACTGAAATTGAGATTGGATTGAACTGAAATTGAGGTTTGAGAGTTGAGATTACATCGAATTTGAGATTTGAAATGATTTGAAATTGAGATTGGAGAGTTGAGATTGCATTGAATTTGACAGTTGAAAATGAATTGAAATTGAGATTTGAATTGAAATTGGAAATTGAAATTGAATTGATTTTGACAGTTAAAGTTGAAATTGTGATTGGATTGAGATTGGAGATTGAAATTGAGTTTGACAGTTGAAGTTGGATTGAAAGTTGAAATTGGAAATGCAATATGTATGTATAGTATAACCAGATTATTGAATGTATGAGCGCATAAAATGCATGATTATGCATGTATGAATGCTTGAAATGCATGATTGGCTTGTAGTTTGACAGAGAAGTTTCACAGAGATAGACAAAACATTGGAAGATTGGGCACGTAGTGGCTCGTGCTGCAACATATTCACGGGGGGAAAACCTCTTTGGAGAGACCGTCGTTGAGAGACGTATCGAAATCATGGCTGAGGGCAATAAAACTTGTAAAGGAGGGACCCTTGGAAGGTTCTTGGATACAGGTCGCCGTTGCTAGGCGCGTCAGTGCTGGGTAAACATTGGGTACTTGCATCTGTGGTCAATGTTTTTATATTCTTTTCTTTATTTTTCAATCCCATTTTTTCCTGAACCGCCCTTTCGGGTTTTCGATTCACCGGGGAATAAGATTCTTTTCATTGTCCCATTTTTGCCTGAATTGCCTTCATAGGTTGTCAATCAGCGGGGTGCTCATTTTTGCCTAAGCCGCCCTTTCGGGTTTTCAACTTAGCGAGCTTTTCATTTTCATTTTTTTATTTTTCCTTTTTGTTTTTTTCATTCTTGCCATTGACCACAGATCATCCTGAGGAGTAACCTGCTTATAACATGTATTGAAATAGACATTGACACTCATTCATTCATGCATGTTTCATTGAAATGTACCCTGTTGCTCAGGTTTGCTTTCAAAATATACAGAAAAGATTTTTCAATTTTCAAAAATGTTTGTTTCATACATTGACATTATCAAAGTGGAAGGAAAATATTTTGTGTATAGTATTGAAAGTAGAGAGAAAAATAGAGTTTCAAACAAATAGCACAGGCTCAAATTGATGTAGAAGAGTGAGAGTCAGCCAAAGGCATGACTTCACGGATTTACAAGACTTGGAAAATGGTAATTTTATTGGTTGGTGATACATTGAACACGATGACCGCTACATTTCATAGAAATTTCGAATTCACAAGTACCGAAGCTTCTGATGAAGATGATCATTGACAGTTGCAGATGCCCCAAGGGGTGATGGTGATTTGCCAGATATAGTTACTTGTCTTTATTGTCAACCTCATTTTTGCATGAACCGCCCTTTCGGGTTTTCGGCTCATCGAGGCGCTCATTCTTGCCTGAGTTGCGTACATTCTCAGCGAGCTTTTTCACATTCATTTTTTTGTCCCTAACTTTTGCCTGGATCGCCCTTTCGGGTTTTCGATCCACCGGGAAGCGCATTTTTGCCTAGGCCGCCCTTTCGGGTTTTCGACCTACCACGCTGTTCTTTTCTTTTTAGACAAAGTATTTCTTGACTATATCGGCATTAACAGGATTTGGGAGTTCAACACCATCCATGTGTGTAAGAATTAAAGCACCACCAGAGAAGGCCTTCTTGACAACATAAGGACCTTCATAGTTAGGTGTCCACTTGCCCCTTGGGTCGGGTTGCTGGCTTATCCTTCTTTTCAATACAAGTTCGCCTTCCTTGAATTCTCGAGGTCGGACTTTCTTGTCAAAAGCATTCTTCATTCGCACTTGATACAACTGTCCATGAGCCATAGCATCCATACGTTTCTCTTCATTCAAATTCAACTGATCATACCGACCTTGACACCATTCAGCCTCAATTAATTTTGCTTCCATGATCACTCGAAGAGATGGAATCTCCACTTCCAGAGGGAGAACTGCTTCCATGCCATACACAAGAGAGAAAGGAGTTGCCCCGGTTGAACTACGCACTGTAGTACGGTAACCATGCAAGGCAAAAGGTAGCATCTCATGCCAGTCTTTGTAAGTAGTGACCATCTTCTGAACAATCTTCTTGATGTTCTTGTTAGCGGCCTCAACTGCACCATTCATCTGAGGTCTATAAGGAGAAGAGTTGTGATGTTCAATTTTGAATTCTTCACATAAAGCCTGCATCATGCTATTGTTCAGATTGGAACCATTGTCAGTGATGATCTTGTTGGAAACACCATATCGACAGATGATGTTATTCTTGATAAACTTGACAACCACTTGCTTGGTCACATTTGCATAGGAGGCAGCTTCAACCCATTTGGTGAAGTAGTCAATTGCCACTAGAATGAAACGATGTCCATTGGAAGCCTTTGGTTCAATTCTTCCGATCATGTCAATGCCCCACATAGAGAAGGGCCATGGGGAAGAGATAACATTGAGGGCATGTGGAGGCACATGAATCTTATCAGCATAAATTTGACATTTGTGGCATCTCTTAGCATGTTTGTGGCAATCACGCTCCATAGTTATCCAGTAATAGCCGGCTCTTAATAGTTTTCTTGACATGGTGTGGCCCGAAGCATGGGTCCCAAAGGTACCGTCATGTACATCATGCATCAATTTCTCAGCTTCTTGCTTATCAACACATCTCAACAAGACCATGTCATAGTTCCTCTTGTATAGGATTTCTCCGTCCAGAAGGAATCTGCTAGCCCATCTTCTCAAGGTCTTTTTATCCCTGTTGGAAGCACTAGGTGGATATTCATGATTCTGCAAGAATTGTTTGATGTTGTAATACCAAAGCTTTTTATCATTCACATCTTTATCAGCTTGATCTGGCATATTTTCAATAGTGAACACATGAGCGGGTCTGTCAAAACGCTGTACTTTGATCACAGGCACGTCATTCCAGTGGTTCACACGAAACATGGAAGACAAAGTAGCAAGAGCGTCAGCCATCTGGTTTTCATCTCGAGGGATGTGGTGCAGCTCGACCTTAGTAAAGTATGTCAACAGCCGTCTGGCATAATCACGGTAAGGGATCAGCTTCTCATGATGAGTCTCCCATTCACCCTTTATCTGATTAATAACAAGTGCAGAATCTCCATAGATGTCAAGGTGCTTAATTCTCAGATCAATGGCTTCTTCAATGCCCAAGATGCATGCTTCATATTCAGCTATATTGTTCGTGCATTCAAAAGTTATTCGAGCGGTGAAAGGAATGTGGTGCCCCTGCGGAGTTACGATGATGGCCCCAATTCCTTTACCATAAGCATTAACAGCACCATCAAACACCAATCCCCATTTACTATTGGGATCCGGCCCTTCATTAATCAGTGGTTCTTCACAGTCTTTCGCTTTCAAATACATAATCTCTTCATCGGGGAAATCAAACTTAATTGGCTGGTAATCATCAAGAGGCTAACAAACAAGATGCTCAGCAAGGATACTTCCTTTGATTGCTTTCTGAGCTTTGTACACAATATCATATTCAGACAACAACATTTGCCAACGTGCAATCTTCCCAGTAACAGCAGGCTTTTCAAAGATATACTTGATTGGATCCATTCGGGAGATCAACCAAGTTGTATGATTCACCATATAATGACGCAGGCGTTTGGCAGCCCAAGCTAAAGCACAACAAGTCTTTTCAAGCATTGTATACCGAGTCTCACAGTCGGTAAACTTCTTGCTCAGATAGTAGATAGCATGCTCTTTCTTACCAGTCTCATCTTGTTGACCGAGAACACATCCCACTGAATCATCTAATACTAACAGATACATAATCAAAGGCCTTCCTTCCACTGGTGGGACAAGGATAGGTGGTTCTAACAGGTATTCTTTAATGCTATCAAAAGCTTCCTGGCATTCATCATTCCATACAATAGGCTGATTCTTTCTGAGCAATTTGAAAATTGGACCACAGGTAGTAGTCATGTGAGATATGAATCTTGAGATATAATTCAAGCGTCCGAGGAAACCTCTGACTTGCTTTTCAGTTTGAGGGGCCGACATCTCTGTGATGGCCCGGACTTTGTCAGGATCAACTTCAATGCCTCTCTGGCTGACAATGAAGCCTAGCAATTTTCCAGATCTTACACCGAATGTACACTTGTTAGGATTCAAACGCAGCTTGTACTTTCTCAATCTTTCAAACATCTTTTTCAAATACACAACATGCTGCTCTTCATCACTTGACTTCACAATCATATCATCAACATATACTTCAATCTCCTTGTGAATCATATCATGAAACAGAGTGGTCATACCCCTTTAATAGGTAGCACCAGCATTTATTAAGCCGAACGGCATCACCTTATAACAGAACGTTCCCCATGGAGTGATGAAGGACGTCTTTTCTCTATCCTCAGGTGACATCTGTATCTGGTTATAGCCAGAGAAACCATCCATAAAAGAGAACACTTTAGACTGAGCAGTACTGTCAACAAGAACATCAATATGAGGCAATGGGAAGTTGTCTTTTGGACTGGCTTTATTCAAATCTCTGTAATCAACACACATTCGAACTTTCCCATCTTTCTTCGGTACTGGTACAATGTTGGCAATCCACTCAGGATATTCAGCTGTCATGAGGAAACCCGCATCAATTTGCTTCTGCACCTCAGCCTTGATTTTAAGAGCCATGTCTGGACGAGACCTTCTCAATTTCTGTTTGACAGGAGGACATTCAGGTCTTGTCGGTATCCGATGTTCCACAATCTTGGGATCTAGACCCGGCATATCTTCATAGGACCATGCAAAGACATCTGGATAATCATGGAGAAGCTGAGTAATCTTCTTTTTCACTTCTGGCTCAAGTGCAGCACCAATCTTGATCTCTCGCTTGTTTTCTTCAGTACCCAGGTTGATGAGCTCAATCTCTTCCTGGTGAGGCTGAATGACTCTTCTTTCTTGCTCAAGCAGTCGGGTGATCTCATACGGTATCCCTTCGTCATCTTCCTCATCTTCGGCTTCATATACAGGGAATTCAAAATTTGGAGGAATCATAGGGTCACTGTGTTCAACGGGTTTATTGTGGTTCAATCTGCATAATGTGATTGGGATGATTTTTTTAAAAAAGTTTTTCATGCAGATTTTTGAAATTAATAAGAAAATAACAAATGTTTTGGTTTTTTCTGGCATTACCATTATTTCCAAGAAAAAGGCACAAAAAAAGTGAAAAACAAAGAGTCGTGAGAAAGACGACAACTTTTATTGATAACGGCAATGCCGAAACAAACACGCCCTTACAATGATATCACTTTCGCCTTGGGCAGAGCGAAAGGATTGTTATTTTGAAAACAAAGAAAAACATGAGCAATCAAGACACATTACATGGAAGCATGCATGACTAAAGGAACATCAATGGCCTCCCAATTTCTCACAGTGCCTCCTGGTATAACAAATGTAGGCACGTAACTACTTTCAGCAGCATCTTCAGCAATAGCATTGATAAACCCAGCACTGTAGAAAGTTCTTGTTGAAACACCAGAGGTTGGGGAGAATCCAAGGCCCTCCTTACGCTTGTTTTCCAAAATCAGAATCACTTTGCCCCAGCCAGCAGCTTGCCCTTCTTGAACAGCTTTCTGGGCATCTTTCAATGAGGCCATAGCAGTACCAGCTCTTCGAGACTCCGCACCTTCAACAGTCAATCCTTGAAATGATGTCCCTTCAGCAGCCCCTACTTCAACACAAGAGAAAGATGACACTTGGCTAACCAGATATGCTTCTTTACCATGCACAGTGACAAGCTTACCATTCCTCACAAACTTGAGTTTCTGATGTAGAGTAGAAGTTACTGCCCCAGCATCGTGAATCCACGGTCTTCCGAGGAGACAACTGTAAGAAGCATTGATATCCATGACCTGGAAAGTAATCTAAAATGTTTCGGGACCAATGGTAATTGGTAAATCTACTTCCCCAAGAACATCTTTGCGAGATCCGTCGAAAGCTTTAACCAGATAGCTACTTCCCCTTAGAGAAATTCCATGATGACTCAACTGTCTTAGTGTGGATTCAGGCATTACATTCAAGGATGACCCAGTGTCCACCAACACATTGGATATCATGTCGGACTTGCAGTGTACAGAGATATGCAGAGCCAAGTTGTGGTGTTTTCCTGCTTCGGGAAGCTCATCATCACCAAACCCCAAGTTATTGCAAGCAGTAATGTTACCCACTATTCCATCAAACTGATCCATAGAGACTTCATGATCAACATAAGCTTGTTCCAGTACTTTCATCAACACTTTCCTATGAGCTTCTGAGCTCAAGAGCAGAGACAAGATGGATATCTTTGACGAAGTTTGCAGCAGCTGGTCAACAATTTTATAATCGCTCTTTTTGATAAGCCTCAGAATTTCATCCAGATTAGACTCTTCAATAGACTGGCCTGATGGGCCGGGGCTCTTGTCAACAGGAGGAGCAACTGGTGGAGTCACCATGGCAATAGGTGTAACCACCTTCTTTTGGAACAAGGGTGGACGGACTTTTCCGCTTCTTAGGGCTGTAATTTCTCCTGCAACATTATCAACTGTAGCTGGGGATACCAGAGGCACTTCCACCCCATTCTCAACCATGGTTGCATTGTACTTGTAGGGGATTGCTTTTGTAGAGGCATAAGATACCGGACCAGGTAACCTGATCACCAAGGGCTCAACATTCCTTGTTTTAGATGCACTTTCAACCGGAGAATCATGAAACACTGGCACAATCACACATACATCACTGGCAGTCAAGTACTTGTCATCCATCAGACTCTGTATATCATCTTGCACCACACAACAGCCCATAGGATTTTGGAGACATTCTGAACAAGAAGCATGATCGTGATTGAACAAAGAAGTTTGACAAAGTTTGACATGAAGCGGTACCAAGGGAGTAACAACATTGCGGACATCCAACATGGGATCCTTTTGAGGAACAGAGACTCTTTCAAAAGCCTCGATCATGTTAACAGCTGCGTGGTTTGGAAGTGGATTGTCAAGAACATGAGGAACACTATTTTCAAAAGTCAACCGTCCCTTTTCTATCAGGTCTTTCACAATATATTTCAGAGCATAGCAACCCTCAACATCGTGGCCTTGAGCGCACTGATGGAATTCACATGTGAGATCCTGTCGGAACCTGGGAGGCAAAGGGTTAGGCGGAGGTTTGCCTGGTCTAGTGACACAGTGTCCCTTAGCAAGTAAGATAGGGAGCAGCTCAGCATACCGCATAGGTATTGGTGGAAAAGAAGTCCTGGGCCGAGGACCCTGTTGTTGCTGCTTCTGTTGTGGAGCAGGAGGCTGGTGTTGTACTTGTTGAGCAATGGCATTAACGGGCACTGGTGGTTGACCCGGTGGCAAAGGATATTGCTGGTAGAATAGTGCGAAGAAGGGATGTTGAGAGTACTGCATGTATTGATAGGGCAGAGGTAATTGAGTAGCAGTTGTAGATGGGTTACCAGATACCATCCCTACTTCGGATTCTTTCCTCTTATGGTGGCCATTACCATACTTCTTTGGTGCACCGGCTGAAGATTCACCCTTCTCAAGAACAATGATACCTTCTCTGACAGCCTCCTTTAGACGAGTTCCCATGGTAACCATGTCGGAGAAGTTGTTTGGAGCAGAGACTATCATTCTTTCTTTATATTCCTTCTTCAGAGTCTTCAGGAATGTCTGTGTTAATTCTTCCTCATCAAGCCGAGGAGAAACACGGGCAGCTGCCCCTCTCCATCTCTGAGCATATTCACGGAATGTTTCATCTGATTTCTGAGACAAAGACTTAAGAGAGTCCCTATTTGGCTTCAGACGGGTATTGAACTCATAATGACTTTCGAAAGCAGCAGCAAGTTCCTCAAAAGTGTGGATATTGTCTTTGCTCAAACCAGTGTACCAATCTGCCGCATCTTCTGCTAGGCTGTCTTGGAAGCAATGTATCATCAGTGCATCATTATCTGCATAATTGGCCATCTTCCGGACGTACCGAATGACATGACTATGTGGACAGGAAGATCCATTGTATTTGTCAAAATCTGGCACTTTGAACTTCTTAGGAATCTCAAATCGGGATACCAGGCATAGATCACGAGCCTTAGCAGAGACATTGTTTCCACGGCTAGCCTTGACCTCACGGAGTTCTCCAGCCAACTCTTTTAACTGTCTTTTCATAGCTTCCATCACAGGGTCTTGTCCACGCGGAGTATCGACATCAATTACCTGTTGCACAGTGTGGACAATAGGATCGGTAACAGTGGTCACCTGAGGCATAACAGTAGATACGGGAATCTGTCCATGACCAACAAAACCAGAGATACCAGCAGCAGTATTAGGAGAATAGTAAGCTGAGAGACCATAAGGACGCCCATTGGGCATGACAAACCGAGCATCGGTGGCTACAGTAGACAGTGGGATAGATGGAATTGTTTCAGTAGAAGCTGGAACAGATGTGGCTGGTTGTTCTTGTGCAGCCATCAGAGCAGACATAGTGTCATGAGCCTTAGCCAAGTCTTCTTTCATAGCAGCCAATTCGGCACGGAGCTGAGCATTTTCTTCTTCAAAGTTAGCCATAATCCTTCTCTTGTGAAATCTTGTTTGATGAACTCTATCTGGTTGGTAAACCTTGCGAACACGAGCCACTTTTCAGACTGCGGCGGACAAAACCATGAGACAATGAGCACGAGAGAAGTTTTTTGTGACCAATGAATGCATATGATGTATGAAATGTGTTAATGCATATGCAAAAAAGACTCTTTTTATGTTATTGAAGGGTTTTAGACAAATTAGAAATTTGTAAACATTACTAAACAACAATTAACATAGACGGGAAGCAAACAACCAACATATAGTTTTACAAGACGATTCCCTTTGAAATGCTAAGCCAAGGGATAGACTTTGAAATGTAAAACAACATAAACAACTGGAAATAACAACAGGAAAAAGAAATCCTCAAGCATAGGAAGTGGAAGCGTCATCCTCAGACTCAGACTCATAGCTGCAGTATCGTGCATAGAAGTCACGGGCACCCCTAACCCTCTTAGAGTCGCTCATAAGCAACCTATCTTTCTCTTCAATCTCTCTCTTAGCCTTAGCTAACTCTTTCTTCAGTGTCAAGACCTCATGAGTCTTCTGCTCATCCTTTCCATCCAAAGTCATGATCAAGTTTTTAGCCTCATAGTATCTAGTCTTCCACTGATGCTTCTCCCGACTCTCCATAGCTGGATGCTCCTGATACATCTCCTGGGTAGGTGGGAGCAGAGGCAAAGGCATGGTAGGAACAGATGCAGACACATATCTCATAGAGGGGTAAGGCATACCGATCTCCACAGCTTGGTTTATCACCCACTGTGTATAGGCCTCATGAGCAACACCGGACCTTACACCCATGTGCTTCACCTCTTTCTTTCGGAGTTTGGACCAAGCTTCCATGAAATCTTCTCTTATTCCCGTGGGAGCATTGGAGTAGTGAAAGAAGTAAGGAGATGTAGCAAGATTGATGGGCTTTTCTTTCATCGGGAAACCAAATTGTCGTAAGGCGAGCTCCGGGTTATAGTTGATTCCACCCCGGGTACCAAGAAGAGGTACATTAAGAAACTTCCCACCACCAAAGATAATTTCCTTGACCCTAGAAGCTAGAGTGAGCCAAACCACTTCATTAGGAGTGAGAGCCATAATCCTCTGTGAAACAGACCAATTCTCCGGATTGTCGTGGAAAGACTTCGGAAGGTGCGAAATAAACCACCTATAGAGGAGAGGCACACAACAAAGAATGTATCCACGACCCTTACCGGATCGATCGTGAATAGCATGATATGTGTCAGCTAGCAAGGTAGGAACCGGATTCTTGGAGTGGAAGATCATAATAGCATTCATGTCCACGAAGTCATCAAGATTTGGAAAGAGAATAAGCCCATAGATGAGAAGTGCAAGAATAGCCTCGAGAGTGTCCTGACAAGTGGTATTGAGGTTGGCTTTCCCAAGAAGATACTCTGAAGTGAACCCTCGGATGCGAGCCTTAGTGACAAGATTCTTGGAGACATCGGTGGTCTTGAGATAGAGATCTTTAGCAATAACCAATGGAGTAAGAGGATTCTCAAGTCCCGCGAAGGGCACCCCCTTAGCAATAGATAGACCCATCAAAGAAGAATAAGCCTCTAGAGTAGGCACCAACTGAAAGTCCGGAAAAGTAAAGCATTGATACTCCCGATCATAGAATTGCACTAGAGTGTGCACAAGCTTCTCATCTGCATTAGTCTGGAGAATAGTAAGTAAAGCCCCGTAACGGCGTCAGAAACCAGTCGGATCCTTAACCTTGAGTGCCAAATCTCTCAAACTAGCCAAATCCACTTCCTTGCACTTGTAGGACTTAGTCTTCCCCATTCCTACAATGTTTACAACTTCAATTTGTCTAAGCCCTTCGATAACAATGCATGGAAAAAAGTTTATGCATGTATGCATGTATGCATAAATGCAAGGTTATGTTCAAGTTCGGAGAAAACATGGTGGGTTGAAGTTCGAAGTCAAGGAGTCACGGGTGGACACGGTGTCCGGTGAAACTAGGGCTTTAGGAGATAGTAACCGGGTTCTAAAAGGTTCCCAAGTTGCAACCTCTCCGACGTATATCATGGTGTCACGAGACAACACTCGCTCCATGATTATCCGTAAGAAGGTCTAACTTGAGTGTAGCATCGCGTGACGACTAAAACTCGAGACAACACTCGGTTTAGCCTCCGCACTACATCCTAGAAAATGGCCATGGATGGGTTCGGTTATCTACGGTTCATAGAGTCATAGAACAATTAGAAGTAAAGTGCCTAAACGCGACAACACGCGCCGACAACATCACCTCCAAAATGCCTTAGCTATGTGGGATTGATCGCATAATCCAAAACACGAGGCAACCCCCAGAATGAATTGTCGATTATATCCCTCCTAAATCCTAAGTTCACTCAGCCCGGGTGCAGGACTTTTGATATTCTCACCCCACACGTTTGCAAGAAATTAAACATTTATTCACATAGGAAAACAAGTAAAAGAAGCAAGTAAAAATACAAGCGCAAGCGTGGAAATAAAGACTAGGCGTAACTCTCGAATCTCCCCAGTGAAGTCGCCAGCTGTTTTATCTTGGTTTTTCGGGTGTCAAACATTGATTACGTTTGAACCTTTCTAACCGGTGATATCTTATTTTTTCTTGGGAAGGGAAAAAGTAAGCAAAACCCTTGAGTTAGGCACCCATAACGACTATAGTAACCTATAGGAACCGTCTTTAATTTCTACGCGCGCGCTTTATTTTTAAATGCTATTTTGAAAAGTGATATTTGTTTTATCTTGGTTTTCGGGTGTCAAACATTGATTACGTTTGAACCTTTCTAACCGGTGATATCTTATTTTTTCTTGGGAAGGGAAAAAGTAAGAAAAACCCTTGAGAATCGAGGTCCGGGGGTTGTTTTCGCTACGGGAAGGTGTTAGGCACCCATAACGACTATAGTATCCTATAGGAACCGTCTTTAATTTCTACGCGCGCGCTTTATTTTTAAATGCTATTTGAAAATGATATTTACGCCTAAAGGTTTACTAAGTGAAGAATTGGAGGGAGAAGAATGTTTTTGGATTTTTATTTTATTTGAATTGAAGGAATTTTGATTCCTTGCCTACGTACCCGATTAAGGGATCAAATCCACCGTAGTTCTCTTCCAAAAATGTTTTTGTTTTTGTTGGTTGGTTTTAAGTTTGAAAATGGGATTTTGAAGAATAGAAAGAGGCCTCAAGGGCATGAGATTGTAAAAAAGGTGAGGTGGAATTAGTTATTTGCAAAGTATGGTCTAAGTATGGTTATTTTTCATTGAAATTTGATTAAGAAAATGAAAAAGGAAAATTCAATGGGATTTTGATCCCAAGGTTTATTTTGAAAAATATTTGAGTGATGTTATTCATATTTTTTGGAAAATTGATTTTTTCTAAGTATAAAGCCTAAGCATTCATCTAAACATACAATCCTAAACATACATCTAAACATGCATATTCTAGCTATATACCTAAAGTGGTGTGTGTGCATGTGTCGGTGCTTGTGTCGGTGTACATTATTAGAGTCCATTGTCCTTATTACATCATTGGCCTAGATACATTCTATGGTCTTGCAAGAAATTAAAATGACATGAAGGTAAAATATTACAAGAACTCCTAAGTCTTTACATTCTAATTTTTGCATGAACTTTAAAGTGTAGAAAAATAATAGGATGAGGATATGAGATGGAAGGTGAGATGCTCATGATGTATGAAATACAATAGAGGAAATTGTTGGTAATATAAGGCATAGAGAATAGAGATATAGGTAAGTAAAGCTATCATAACCAAAGAGAAAAAGAAAGATGCAAAATAAGCAAGAATAATGTATAATAGATCTAAAATTTCTCACCAAGGTAAGGCTTAACCATGACTCATAATTCTCATGGTTCAACACATTTCCAAGACATGAAATCTAGATTAAAAAATGAGAATTCAAGAGAGTTAGTAAGCCTTACATTTTGATGTGAATTTAAACCTATTTACACTATTTATTCACCAACATTACTTGCAAAGCAAGCAAGCAAACAATGTATGCACATGACCAGTAAAAAACATTCAAACTGAGGTAAACTCTTCACCAAATCACATATCATGAACCACAAGTATACATCGAGAATTAGGGACAAAATTAGGCTAATTTTCACCAATTTTTAACATGAAGTTCAAGAAATAACACTAGAAATTACCTCAATATTTTTTATCAAATTTTTCAGCATGAAACCAGCACAAAAACGTCACAAGAATATTAAGGAGGCTCTGAAAAAATTTCTGAAGTTTTCTAAAACATTTTAAGCATGCCAGGGGTGCAAATACGAAATACAGCGTAGGAAATAGCAAGGAAAAAGCAAGGGAGTGTGGTCTGCGCAGAACAACAGGCCCAGGCCCAAAGGTGGATGGATCCTGGATCATCCAAACGCACTAGGGGCGTTGGATTGATCCAGATCAACCTAACCTAGATCAGACGGTGGCTAACACATGGTTCAGGAGTGAACCAGACTGGTTCAGGTAAACCGGTCTGGTTCACACTCCTTTAAAAGCTCAAGAGGCCAGTTCAAGGCCATTTCCCACTCCTCTTTCTCTCTCTTCTCTCAGGTCTAGTGTGAGAAGCTCTCACTTCTCTCTAGGGTTCCGTCGTCTTCTCCGACGAGCACAATGGTGCAGGTACGGTGGCTCGCCGGTGGCGCCGCCGTACCTGAGGCTTTTTCTAAAACAAATTACACCGTTATGCTCGTCCTGGCCTCCTCTTTATGATTCTGATACTGACTTTTCGAAACAAGGCTTTGATGAAAGCAGATCTAGGTTTGAATCCTACGGTTCTTCAGGTTTTCAAAAATTTTCGAAACTTCTTGAACTGAAACCCTAATCTACACTATTTTTCTCACTGATTACGATTATGTGCTTGAATTTGCGAAATAAACGGTGAATCTTCACAGACTACATTTCTAGGGTTTCGGTTTCAATCTTTTTCGAATCTTTTTGGAATTTCTGCTTCGATTCACCGTTTATTTATGCTTATACACCTTCGATGATGATTCGAGACAAAAACGAGAAGGTTTTGAGAGTTTACCTGGAGATTCAAGCGAGAATACGAAGTGGATCTTCGTGAATTTCCTCTGAGCTTCTGGTGAGTGATTTGTTGTTGCAAACTGAATCAATGAACTTCCTCTTTTTCTTCTCTGATTTGAATCTTCTTTGTTCCTTCTTCTTCTCTCCCAAACTCTCTGTGATCGTACGAATATCCACCTCTGGTGGAGGATTGGTGCTTGAATTGCAGAGGACTTCCGTTCGATGATGAAGACTCGTCTTCGAGTCACTGAGAACGGTGAAGAACTTCTTCAATTTTGCTCCATTTGTGATTCTGGAGAATTAGGGTTTGGTGATTGTTCTTGTGTTCTTGGAATTTCTGTATTTTTGATCGTAACAGAACGGAGAGAGAAAGTGTGAATCTGTTTTTGATGATTTGGCACTGAGTGAATGGCACATTCTGACACATGTGATGAGTTGGCTGGTATTTATAGGCCAGCTTGTAGATTCTGATCCAATGAGCCTTGGACACCTGTACTGGACCGTAACTAACTCTTACTTGGCTGGAAATTGGCTTTGAGGACCTTTGTGCAATTTTGAAACTCCTGGGGACCAATCTGCAATTTTTAAGACTTTGGGACTTTTCTGCAAAATAAAGGACCATACTGCAAAGACACTAAAGGACTAAACTGCAAATAAAACTTAAGAGGACTAAAAAGGAAATTCGAAATAGACAAAAAACTTAAAGAATAAAACTTGAAATTAGAAAAGAGGACTTGAATGCAATTTTTGGAACTCTTGAGGACTTAAAAAAAAAACTAAAATAAAATTGGACTAAAATTGGTAATTTGACTAAACGTAAAGCGAAACGATTAAAACTGACAAAAATGAACCAACTACCTAAATGAGGTACTTTAAAGTAACCTCTCTCTGCCGAAATTTCGTGTGAAATGACCAAAATGCCCCTAGGGCTAAAACGACTAAAAAAATGACTCAGATGCAATTTAAGAATGGATTTTTAACAAGACATTAAAGCAAGAACTTATACACACAAAATTAACAGAATCAGAGACAATGTTAAGGGTTTAAACAGAGCTTTGACACTTGAAAAGACTAAAATGCCCCTAGGGGCAAAACTGACTCAAAATGACTTCAAATGCAACTTTTTTGAGATGGAGTTTGACATAGAATGAAACAGAGACTTATTCAAACTGCTTGAAAGGACTCAAACAAATTTTAAAAGACTGAAGGGAATTTTGACATAGGAAATGACTAAAGTACCCTTACATGTGAATTTTTCAAATAACATTGAAATAAAATGCAGAGAAAGATGCAATTGACCAGAGATATATCAAATGGCTTGAAATGCAAGAAAAGAAGAATTGAGTTGGTATTTTTAGGTCCAAAATTAGGGTATAACAATATTAAGCCTAAGAGTTTTCTAAGTGAAGAATTGGAGGGAGAAGAATGTGTTTGAATTTTTATTTTATTTGAATTGAAGGAATTTTGATTCCTTGCCTACGTACCCGTTTAAGGGATCAAATCCACCGTAGTTCTCTTCCAAAAATGTTTTTGTTTTTTTGTTGGTTGATTTTAAGTTTGAAAATTGGAGTTTGAAGAATGAGATTGAGAGGCCTCAAGGGCATGAGATTGGAAAAATGTGAGATTAGTTATTTTTCAAAATGTGGTCTAAGTATTATTAAAATTCTTTAAGAGTTTTTATTCAAGAAAATAAAGGGGAAATTCAATGGGATTTTGATCCCAAGGTTTCTTTGGAAAATTATTTGAGTGATGTTTGTTTAAGTTTTTTGGAAAGTTGATTTTTCTAAGTGTAAATCCTAAGCATTCATCTAGACATGCAATCCTAAACATACATCTAAACAAGCATATTCTAGCCATACATCTAAAGTGAGGTGTGTGCATGTGTCGGTGCTTGTGTCGGTGTACATTATTAGAGTCCATTTTCCTTTACATCATTGGCCTAGATACATTCTATGGTCTTGCAAGAAATTTAAAGGCATAAAGTAGAAATATTACAAGATTCCTAAGCTTTTTACATTCTAATTTTTGGTGAAACTTTAGAATGCAAGAAATAAGATGGAGGAGGGGATGAAGTATGAAATGCTTATGAATGAATGAAACATGAAAAGAGATAGTTAGTGACATAAGGAATAATAGGAATTGAAAGTTATAAGCAAGGGAAATGCTAAAACTTGGCAAAAGTTAATGAAATTCCTAACCTAAAAGTGGTAAGATATTCCTAAAACTTATCACAATGTTAAGACAAGTGCATGACCTATAATCCTCATATCATGTCAAATTTTCTAAAGGTCTTATCACAATAAATAATATGAGGACTAGAAGTACACACTCAAGTCAAGAATTATGATAGGTCTTAGGCATACTTAGCACTTTATTCATACACTAAAGTAATCACATAACTTGCAAAGCAAGAAATCCACAAACCATTTCACAAGACAGTAAAACAAACACCAATTCAGGGGCATATCTACCACAAAGTCACATATTTAGTATCCATATCATGCACCAATGTATCATAATCAAAATCATAGCAAAGTTCCTCAAGAATTAACAAGAAAAGTGAACAAGTAACAAGAATTAATACTCATGTTTTTATCAAATTTTATTATGCAAAAAACATCATAAAAACATCAAGAAAAAATATCAAGAACTCATAGAAATTTATTTAGAATTTTTGCACAAAAATTTGACATGAGGGAGGTGTAAAAAACAAGGTCCAGTGGTGCATATAGCAAGAAACCCAAAACGAACGAAGGAGCTAAGCCCAACCCAAACCTGCCTGGGTCCTGGGTTCTCAGGGGATTCAGGGGCCGTTGGATTGATCCAGATGGATCAACCCTAGATCCAACGGCCAAGAAACGAAAGGAAGCGAACCAAATGAACCAGACCGGTCCAATGGCTTATATAAATGCCTAGTGACCGGTCTAATTCATTTCTCACTTCTCAATCTCTCTCTTCACTCGCTCTTCTCTCTTCTCTCTCTAAACCTTAACCTTGCCTGAAACTGGAGAGGACGGCGGTGGAAGATGAAGATTCATCGGAATCTTCATCTTCTCCGACGAACTGATGCTAACTTTTTAAATTGAACACCCAGAAATGTTCGTCTTCCTCTCCAGTTTACAGATCCAAGGTTATTTTTAAGAAATTGTGGCTGAAACAACGTAGATCGGATTTTGAACCTTCGGTTTCTAGGGTTTTCAAACTTTTTCCAATCTTTTTGAAACTAAACCCTAATCTAACCTATTTTCTATGCTGATTATGAATCTAAGCTCTGATTCGAAAAATAAACGGTGAATCTTCATGATTTTTGAAATTAGGGTTTCGACTTTGAAATTTTTCGAAAGCTTTTCAGGATCTTCACTTCGATCCACCGTTTATCTTTTACTACGAACCTTCGATGATGACTTAAAGTTAAAACGAGAAGGATTTGCGTGTTTACCTGAGTTTGATTTGGAGATTCGAACGAGATAGATCCTTGCAAGCTTTTGGTTCTTCTGGTAAGCTTCGAAACCGAAAATAAATCGGTGTTCTTTGTCTTCTTCCTCACTGATGTGACTTTGCTTCGATCCTCTCTTCTTCTCACTCAATCTCAAACCCTCTGTGATCGTACCAGATGGATTGGTGCTGGAATTGCAGAGGTCGTAGTTCAATGATGAAGATTCATCTTCGAATCTCTGAGAACTACGAAGAAATTGCTTCAATTTTGACTTGATTCTGATTCTGGAAAAACTAGGGTTTCATTGAGTTCTTCATTGGTCTTGATGATTTCTGATTTTTGATCTAACTGCCAAGAGAGAGAAAATTTTGATTCTGTTTTTGTGATTTGATGAGTTGGCGTGTGATTATTGATTCTGGGCCTGTGCAATCAGTGATGTGGCCTTTATATAGGTGACATGTGTGTTTAATAACCAATGGAATGTTGACACCTGTACTGGACCTGTTTGATTCGAACTTGGACCAATTTTGGACTTGAGGACCTTCTTGCAATTTTTAAGACTTTGGGACGAATCTGCAATTTTTGGAAGTTAAGGACCAACCTGCAATTGACCCAAAAAAGGACTAAAACAAGAGTTTGACTTTAAAGGACTAAAATGTAAATTGAAAAAGAAAGAGAAAAAAAATAAAAGGAAGAGAGGACCAGAGTGCAATTAAAAAAAGTTTAGGGACTAAAAAATGAAAATAATAATAAAATTGGAATATAATTGGTAAATTGGAAAAAACGTAAAGTGAAACGATTAAAATTGACAAAACGGACTAAAACGAACCAATGGCTTAAATGAGGTACTTTAAAGTAACCTCTCTCTGCCGAAATTTCGTGTGAAATGACCAAAATGCCCCTGGGGACTAAAAGGACTAAAAATGACTCAGATGCAAATTTTAAATGGATTTTTAACAAAGAATTGAAGCAAGAGTTTATACAAGCAATTTAAAAGACTCAGAGACAAATTTTAGGGGCTAAACATGGTTTTAACACTTGAAAAGACTAAAATGCCCCTAGGGGCTAAACTGACTCAAAATGACTTCAAATGCAATTTTTTAAAAATGGATTTTGACATGGAATTGGAATAAGGACTTATTCAAACTATTTGAAAGGACTCAAACCAATTTTTTTAAAAGATTGAAAGAAATTTTAACACAGGAAATGACTAAAATACCCTTTTTCATGGATTTTGCAAATAACATTGAAATAAAATACAGAGAAAGATGTAATTGATCAGAGATATATCAAATGACTTATAATGCAAGAAAAGAAGAAATGAGTTAGTATTTTTAGGCCCAAAATTAGGGTATAACAGTCTTACACTTTGCTCTTACATTTCTTTCAATGTGATACTCACACAACAGAGCAGTAGCCTCACGGAAAACGGTATCCACAACATTTATCAAAGCATTGTCCCAATCCGTGACAACTACTTTGGGGTAATTATCATTGGAATGCAATAGTTCACGACACCTCTCAAGATCCCAACTAACATTATCTTCCTTCTCAGACATCATATAAGCAAATCCAATAGAGAACGTCAGCTGGGTAGAAGTGTTACCAACAAACTCAAGCAACAGAAGATGATACTTGTTGGTCTTATAAGTGGAATCAAACACAAGCATCGTAGAGAACATGTTAAACAACTTGATACCATCTAGATGCGCCTAGAATATATCAACGGCATCATCGGAATCAGGATAATTCCTACAATGATACACGTAGTGATTCTCAACCAACTATTTCAAGAGATGTTGCATGTCCGTTCTCGTACCCCTAATGGACTGCATATACCTGTGACAAGCATTATAAACCTGCTTGATAGTAGTTGAAGTGTTATTGTTCCTTTTCCTTACGTTGGTAAGCATTTGCCTCGGAGGAATGTTTGACTCTGCCATCATATTAAGGTGCATACATTTATTTGGTTTTAGACGTCCGGCAATTTTATGACCTTTCAACACATTTATCATGTCTTGTTTGTGTATACCGTTACCAACTTTGAGGCTACAATAACCAGCAAACAACAAATAACCTCTCAGCTGAAACAGACACTCGCATTTAATCGAACCTACAATTTTGCGCTGAGTCATCTTCTTGTACTCTGTGTATGAACCTCCTCTTTCACATATCATGGAAACAAATGCACTTATTCCATTGCCACCTTTATTGGATTTACAAATGACGGTTGTAAATCCAAGCTCCCTTGCTTTCTCTCGAACCCACTCCAACAAATTGTTCCGTGTAACAAACCTTTGTTTAGTGGTAAAATGTTCTCGATGATCAATACAAACAACATTTGGATGTAAAACGAGAGGAATAGGCGAAGGAGCATCCCCTACTTTTGCATCACCTAAGGAGATATCAAGTTTCGGTGGTGGTGGTGGTGAGCGGGATCCTAGGCTTTGGCATTTCCGGGATCATCTACAACTTAAAGTGAAAGAACCGGCAACATAGTAGGATGTTCAATATCAGGTGGCAATTTAATGGAGGCATCAACATGAACATCCATTACTGAAACAGTGCGAGAGTAAGGTCAGAAAATGCAAACAGTTTCTGCACTGGTGTTGTTCAAATTATACAATCCGAACAACATTGTTAGAATTCGGATTTAATAATCTGAAACGCTCCAGTACATATTTTGTAACATCCCATACGACTTTAAGTATTGTCGACTTACTCTATAAACCAACACGAGTCTTTTCAGCGTGTTTTGTCCTCACTCGCACGCTTACCGAGGAACTTTCCAGTAGATCACCCATCCAAAGACTACTTCAAGTCATATACGCTTAACTGTGGAGTTCTTATGGAATGAGCTTCCAAAAAGAAGATGCATCTTGTTGATATAGGTAGTACCAAACAATTCTTATAATCCTTCCTTTAACCATGCAGTCTCATACCTGCACGGCCTCGGGATGCCTCTCATTGCGGTGTGATTCGGTTCGTCTAGAAGTTGCCGGGAGCCTCTCATTATCGTGCCTTAGGCACCAGTGACCACTCCCTGCCCTCATCAGCCTTGGGTGTTACAGATTTGTTGAAATGATCAAAAGGAAAGCGTCTAGAAATCAAATGAGGGAAGATTTATATACACATTACCTTCGCATTCAAACGAAAATGATGATGTTAACGCATCTTGATGACCAAATTGCTATCTCAAATCATATTTTCGCCCAAAATGGTGTGTTTCTAGAGGTGTAGGGAGTGTTTGGTGACAAAGGTGGTGAACTTCAGCTAGGTTCTGGGTTCCCTATATATAATCAAAGTTTTCAGATTATGCAATCTGAAAACTTACGCAACTTTTCCCGCTCTTTTGATTTGCAAGGTGTTCGGAATATATACAGGGTCGTCCCTAGGCATAGGCCGGGGGTGTGACGGCCTATAGGGCCCATGCCGGTAGGGGGCCCAAAAAAATTATGGTAGGGTGTAGATAGCAAAGGTCACTTAAAGGCCTCAAATATTGAAATAATGAAAGGCTGGGCTGAAACTTGTTAATGTTTTTGGCCCTTTTTGCGTGATTTGCTATATATACCCCCACATATCACAAAGAATTCTATATACACGCTCTTTATAAAAAAAATTGGTTGTTTTTAATAATGTGCCAAAAAATTTATTATCGAAGAAATTGGTGATATTTTTTTTTTTTGCCCTTTGTTCCTAATAATGTGAAAAAGTAAATACTAAAAATGTTGGTGATATTTAGTATCCAAGAATTTGGGATAACTTTATAACAAAACAAATTATATTTTAGTTGAAAATGGACCTACTAGAGAAATGAATTTTTTTTTTTAGGAAAAATTAATCTTAATCTTGTCTTTCAAAGATTCCAAAAAATTAAATTATATCATTATAATAATGTCAACTTTCTTGAATTGATTAAAAAGATTGCAAAAGTGAATTTGATAATGCAAAATCATGCAAAACGCATTCATGATCATGAAACCGAAGTGAGATGCATTTAGGATCATGTGGCCATATTGTTCTCAGGTACCAATTTTTTTTTAGATCATGAAATCGATGTGAGACACATTTAGGATCATGAGGCACATTTAGTAATGTAAACTTTTTTGGTGTTATTATTCTTAGGTGCTAAAATTTTAATATACTTCGCATGTGCTATTGTTCTCTACTTCTACGTCATTTTATTTTGTTTTAGTGTCTATGAAGTATTTGATTTATTTTCAGATATTGCCTAAGAAAAACATTTATTTGGTAGTGAAAAGCGGAAAATAAAATAAAATGAAGACTTAATAAAATTCTAAAAATGAGCTAAAAACAATTATGATGTATTATATAAGGGACCATTTTCTCATATTATACTTAAGGCCTGTAAAACTCTAGGAACAACCCTGAATATATATATTCCGAAAAACATAAAAAATATTTCGGATTATATGTTCCGAACGAACATACACCCTCCTTTTGACATTGATGCAAAGTTGGTCCGTAAGCATGCAGTTTTGGGAGTTTTCAGATTATAAAATGCAAATCAGGAGTAAAATGGGAAAAAACGCAGAGCACGTGAGAATGACATAGGGTGGGAAAAGTAATAGTTATAAATTAGGGTTATTGGTTTTATAATGTACATAACTATTGTGCTTTTTTTTTGGTGAATAAAAAACTATTGGGTCTAAACGTTGCGATCCATAACTCCTATATATATATATATATATATATATATATATATATATATATATATATATATATATATATATATATATATATATATATATATATATATATATATATAATTTAATAATCATCCTGTTCAATAGCGGTTGAACCATGACCCATGTATCACCGGTTCGATCTCCGATCCAGTTTTCAAAACATTGTCCAACCCGTTTAAATTAGATTTTGAATTTCAAATTCGAAAGTGTTTACCCTAAACAGACTTAGTAGTTAACTTAGTACCAAATGACAAACAATTGGCGGCTAACTATCCTAGTCCTAGATAGGGCTGGAAATGAGTCGAGTTGGCTCGAAAATCGACTTGAGTTCGAAACGAACTTTTTTTCGGCTCGAGTTCGATTCAATTAAAGTTCACGTGCAACTCGGTTCGGCTCGTTAGGTTCATTTGCTCGAATCACATAATTTTAAAATTTATTTTTTATTTAAAAAATTGCATATTTTAGACCTATTAATATTTAAAAAAAAATACTAAGGTAAATAGGACTACAACCATTCCACAACCGTGAAATAATAGATCCCACCTTCATATCAAAGAGTAGCAAAGCAGCTTCTTTCATATACAATTATTGTTGTATCTACCTCAAATACTTTCGATGTGGGACAAAACCAAAGTAGTGCAGCTTTGCTAAAACATCATGGCACTACAAGCAACATATTTCCATTGCTAAAAACTATCCAGGTTCACTCTGTTACCATTGTTGTTTTATATTGCTTCTATTATTTTACTATTGCTATATAATCGAGTCAGTTCATGAACCAAACAAGTCGAACTATATATAACTCAAGTTCAACTCATTTAGTTAACGAACTTAATCTTTAGTTCAAGTTTGGCTCGTTTGGTTCATGAACCAAGTTCAATGAACTAATTACCGAATGCATTAGACATCTGCATCGAAAATCATCAAAAACTATCAACAAATACTTATACCACACAAATATAGCTAGATTTCATTTCAAAATTAGATCACATTTAAAAAAAATATAAATAAATCAATTTTTTGTCACATTGAATGTGCCTTATACAAATAAAAATTCTACTAAATTGTATGTTACACCTTATTTACTCTAAAAGGAATAGCTCGTAAGGGTTGACCAATATCTCTATCACCATTTTGTAGCTTCCAATCAAAACAATTAATCAATGATCCTAACATTGTATGTAACATTCTTATAGCAAGTGGCATTCCAGGACACATTCTTCTCCCACTACCAAATGGTGTCAATTGAAAATTTTGTCCCTTGAAATTAATTTCCGAACCCAAAAACCTCTCAGGTGAAAATAAATTTGGATTATCCCAAATATTAGGGTTTCTTCCCATGGCCCATTCATTAATTAGGACTTGTGCACCTTTAGGAACAATGTATCCACGAATTTTGACATCTATCTTGGCTTTTCTTGGTAGCAAAAGTGGAGCTGATGGATGCAAACGTAATGTTTCTTTTACTATTGCTTGCAAATATGGGAGTCTAGTAATGTCTGATTCCTCAATTGGATTTCCTATACCAATTATTTGCTCAAGTTCTTCTTTGGCTTTTGACATTGCATGTGGGTTGTGGATTAGTTCTGCCATTGCTCGTTCTATTGTGTAGGAAGTTGTATCTGTCCCAGCAACAAATAAATCCTATAACAAAGTCACAAAATCTAATATAAGTATTTAATAATAACATAAAAATAGTTAAAATTAATCAAAAGAAAAAATACATATAGATTTGCAAAACAAAATTAAAAAATAATAGAATAGGGTTGGAAAGAAAACTAACAAGAAACAAATGTTTAATCTTAGTGTTGTCCATCTTTTGGGCATTCTCTTGAGAGATGTTGAGCAAATTATCTAACATGTCATCATTTGTGACATAATTTTCCTCTTCTCTTAACTTCAACCTTTTGGTGATAAAGGAATCAATGATTTGCAACATCTTTTCAACATAAGTAGCTGATATTGCCTTGATACCTTGTGGATCAAACATCTTCAAAACTGGGAAAAAATCAACCATGTTTGGTGTTCCTATTGCCCTCACAAGATTTTCAACAATATCTTTATACTCATCAGTTTCACCTGTGGAGTTAACAAAATCCATAGAGAAAAAAGTGTTTGACAAAAAGTTCAATGAAGTCTTAAAAGCAGCTCTTCCAACATCTACTGCTTCACCAGTTAAGCTGCTTCTATCAATATCACTTAAAAGCTCTTGAAGCTTCTTACACCTAAGTTCATTGCTAGCATCAAGTGTTTTGTTAGAAAACAAATGGTTTTTGCATAATTTTTTTAGGTCTCTCCAAAGATCTGAAACTGGCATAAAGGGTAAGCTAAAATGTTCATGATCAAGAACTGCTACTGCTTGAGGAATTGTTCTATCTGAGAATGAGAGATCATGGGTTTGAAGCACTTCTTGTGCTATATCTGGTGATGAAATTACTATGGTTGAAATTTGACCTAGCTTCAAATGCATTATTGGGCCATATATTTTGGAGAATTTGGCTAATGAGTATTGTGGATTTTTTCCTAATTCAAAAACATTTCGCATAATTGTAAGAGGTGATGGACCTGGTGGAAGATTGTTTTTTTGTTTTTTGGATCTAAGAATGAGTGAAATTAAGCTTATAGCAAAGTATGTTAAAAAGAGAATGAGCATTGTGGTTGCGAAATACATTTCTGGATGCATTTTAACCTACAGTAGAGAGGATATGGTATTAAGATATTTTGATATGTTGCTTTGTAAATATAACTGTGAAATTACTTGATTTATATAGACTCGTACGTCTTTCATAAAGGCAGTTGCTATAATATGCATATGTGGATAGTCAAGAGAAAATAGCATGTGCATGGAAATTTCAGTGGCTGGCTAGCTGTGAATATTGAATTCTTCGGATTAAGATAGCAAGCAAGACAATCTTTTGTTGAACTGGGTTGAGATAAATAAAATTTGGCTATAATGAGTACCGGTCACTTTCATTACTAATACCCCTTGCGTTTCTAAATACAAGTTGTAGTTGAGCACTACACACATATTAATGTACAACTTTGATGATTGCTATCATTAGTTTTCTAGAATAAAAAAATGACATTTGATATTTTGAAAATAATTTTTAAGACAAATCGGACAACATCTTATACACTAACATTTATCTTTATATTTTTGGAACAACAAGATTTTTTAAGCAATAGAAATCATCTATTTAAGTTGTAAATAACATTAAAAATAGTCATTCTTATTAAGTAAAAGTAAGTTTGTACGGGAGGAATTAACTAACTTGTGTTGAACTTCACTAACCGTTAATTGTTTTAATATTAAAAATTTGCTTCATAATAAAAAGAAACGCCAAAAACTTAAAAAGAATCGTAACTTTGTTTAGTGCAAAATGGGTCTTAAGTATATTGGTTGTTGTTGCTTAAAAAAAGTGTCTTTGTTATCTAAATAGTGACAAACTAGTACTAATATTTGGAAAAAAAAATAGTAACAAATTAGTACTAGCATGCATGATTAAACTTACAACAATAGGAAAAAAAATACTAATTATTTAACGGATTTAATTTGCGTTGTTCATGGAAATAAATGACAAAAAATTCAATATATATATATATATATATATATATATATATATATATATATATATATATATATATATATATATATGTATAGTAGTTTTCTACATTCATAGATAACTCTGAAATTCATATTAAATTGTAATGGCATCGTAGTTGTGTATGTAATTGAGACTTTTATATTTGGTTTAAATTCACACAAATGTACGGGATTGAACCTCAAGGCCAAGAACCCAAATGTATTCTATTTTGCCACTAAACTATTACAAGAATATGTCTATTGATTTTTTATATTTTATTATATATACCTATTATTTTTGGGTGCTATATAAAAGATTGTCAAACTGTAGCTCACCTTGTGCTTGCTAAGGATCGGACCTATTTAATAGTATATATTATCAAATTGCAGCGGCATGTATTTAGAAACAAATAGATTTTAAAAGATTAAATATGTCTTTTTTAATAGTGCAAAGTAAAAGATTGTGGCAACATTTGAAATGCTCGAACACAAATTTGAACTTGCAGAGTAAAAGATTGGGCAAAAACAAAATTTCGACCCTGTAAAAGTATATTTTCTACATCCTTACAAATGTATAACTTTTTGTTTTTCGTCTTTGGTATTACTTTAATCTCTGTTAAAAAATTTATATAACTTTTTATTTTCGTCCTTGTATTACTCTAATCTCTACAAGAAATTGTTCATGTTGAAATTATTTCCATGCAATATGTCTATCCTATTTATTTTAATTCTTATTTAGCCAATATAGGAGAGGCTACAAATATATGACTAAAAACAAATTCATTATTGGATATATATAAATCATGGAAAATGTTACCTAGTATCCTTAAAATATCAGTTAAAAAAATAAGTATAATAATTTTTTTTGAAATTTCTTACAAAAAAATATTTAAAAGTGTAAAAAATGTTGTGTTAATGTAAAATTTACTTCTTTTTATATTTTTAACTAATGTTCTAAAGATATTAGTTTGCATGATCATCAAACCAAGAGAAACTCATCAAGTATCAAGTCAGAGAAAAAAGAAGGGATACTTTTCAAAAAAGAAACTTGATAAGTAGGGACACTATATTGAGTCAGAGTAAAAGAAGGGATAATTTTCTTGTTTTAGAATTAGAAAGTTTAAGAAAGGATACTTTTCTTTTGGTAGAAAAAATGGCAATATTTGTCGTAAACAAAGTAGGGACCATATCGAGTCAAAAAAGGGAGCTGGGTAGGGACTAACCTCGGACACTTTTTTCAGAAGTGTAAGAATTAATATTGTTTTTCAATTTGAAGAGTGAGCAATTCATTCATTGCTGTGAGGAAATATTATCTACTCCCTTTTGATTGTATTTTTATATTTATTTTTAACATTAACTTAAATAATTTTATTATTTTTAAAATATTAGTTAAATTATCAATTAAAAAATTTGTTAAATTTCTATAAAATATGAATAATCCACAACAATAAAAGCAATATTTCTTTTCTGTGTTAACCGTCCGATTCCTAGGGAAAATGACACCTTAGTAATCTGATGGTCCTAAGTAAATTTTGACAAAGAATTGTTCCATCTAAAAATTGAACATAGATACGTTTAAAGTATTTGTGATTTGGTGAAATTCACTAACCAATTCCTCTGTGAGCTTCAGTCACATGACATTTTAACTAGGATCTCTACACAATATAGATTTTATTTTTTAATACAAAAGTAAGTTTTTAAACTCAAAATTAAAACATTACAAATGTTTCCATTCCAACTTAATTACTTGACTAAAAAAACAACTCTCACTAATTTTCCAACATCCCCACTACTAGTAATAAAAGAAATTAGTTAATCTTTTTTTTTTCTTCGTAATATGGAAAGAATGAAAGAAGAAGGGTTCACGGAACAATAAAGTGAAATATAGAGTGTCAAAAATCAAATGTCGTTTTTTTTTCTTTGAGTAAATTACACTCCTCTCCCTTCAAAGATGCTTGAATTACACTTTCCTCCCCTATTATGTTAAAATATACACTCCCGTCCCCTCTTATTCAAAACATATTATAAAACTTTTCACTCCCCTCCCTTAAGAGAAACTTGAATTACATTCCCCTCCCCCCTTATGTTAAAATCTACACTTTAATCCCTCAATATTTATTTTTTATTTCTAATAATCTAAAAAATAATAATAATCTAACACACTTCGGAAAAAATAGTATTGCGGGTCTATTTTAATATAATAAAAAATTGAATACGTATTTTTAGTTATTTTTTATTCATAATTTCATTAACATGTAGTTTTAAACCCTATTATAAAATATAAAACAACCCAAAATAAAATTAAAATATGTGAAAATTTACTAAAGACAATAAAGCATGGTTATTTAAAAGTTAATTTTATACTCTTAATTATCAAATCAATAGCAAAATATTTAAATTTAATTATCATTGACATTTAAATTATAAAAAAATGATGGTTCAAAATTAATATATATCATAAAAATATTTATTTATATTAAGGGAGGAGGTTGTAATTTAAGCATCTTAAAAGGGAGGGGAGTATAAATTTTATTTTTCAAGGGAGGGGAGTGTATATTTTAACATAAAATGGGAGGGGAGTGTAATTCAATCATTTTTTAAGGGAGGAGAGTGTAATTTACTCTTTACTTTAATAAAACGTAGCTAAAACGCTCAGTCACCTAAATTCTGAATTTGGTGGAAAAAAAGGGCAGCTTGTGTTGTGCGTGAAACATTCGTGATAAAAGTTGTCACGATATCAAGCATTACGCGTGTCGGTAATATGAATTAATTTAATTTTCCTTTTCGTGATGAAAAATATAATTTATATTGTAAGAAAAAAGTGAGAACTAATTGATAGATTTGGGTAATGGAATGAATAAATATATAAAAAAGACAAAAAAAAACAAAAAAACAAAATCTAAGTGTTGCAGACCTGATAAAGTATACTAAATCCCATATTTATGTGGGTATATATATCTTGAGCCATATTATCCCAAAACAAGGGTTCTAAGTTTGCCCCAGGTTGGTCGAGCTTAGAAAAATGCTCATTAAAACCTAGGATGCAATAGAAGTTAGTAGAAAAAATGTCCATCATAACTCCAGTGTGTTTGTTCCATTGGAAACTAACTTCCAATAACTTATGACTTTTCCATAAATTTTGGAGAGGCTAAACAACAATTATCGAAAAATAAAACAATATCTACACTATAAATATAAGTTAAGAAATACATAAAAATTAAACTCTACAACTGCCTGATAATTAATTCATATAATGAAAAATGAATTGTAATAATTTTGTTAGTTTGTGAGCTGAAATTGAAAATCAAAATAGTATGGGAAAGAGGGAGTTTGGGTTTATAATGCGAAAATTGAAAATAGTTTTGAAGAAGAGGAAGAAGAAGGGAAAATCAAAACTGTATGGAAGAGAGATAATTTGAGTTCTATTATGAGAGAAATGATATTGTGCTTGCCAATTAATGGTCACGTGGAGCATCATCTACTATTGGCCATTTGTATGGGGGCATTTTTTAGCAGTAGTGTGCACCCCAGAGTTTGAGTGGCTCAAGAAGGGTAGGATTTGATGCAATAGTGTGCTTATTATATTTGTTTATGTGTGCTTATTATATTTATTATTTATATTTGTTTATGTGTGCTTATTTGATTATGTGTGTATTTGATTTGGGATTAGTGGATTTTTAGCCTGGAAGGGTATTTTAGTCATTTTAAGATTAAGGGTATTTTGGTCATTTGATGGGTAAGGGTATTTTAGTAACTTAGAATAAAGATTATTTTAGTATTTTAAGGTGAAGAGTTATTTCTACTAAGTTAGAGGTAACTAGTGGTAATTATTTTGATGTGGTAAATAATCGATGTTTTGGCATGTTTAGCGCGTAGTAACTTTTTGGAATTTATTAGTGAGAGCTTTAAGCCCATTATGGTTTGTAGTAGCTAAACCCATTAAGGAGGAGTATATATTCATAACTCTTAAGATAATTAGGGTTAGAAAACATTTCATAACAATTGATAGAGTGACTAGAGAGAGAAAGTGTAAAGATAGAGAGAGAAGAGGAAGAACTTGGAGGAGTGCAAAGTTAGATCTAAGTAGCTAGAGGGGAGGTTGAAGTCTAAACTAGAG
Organism: Medicago sativa; assembly: GCF_051527215.1. Taxonomy (NCBI): domain Eukaryota; kingdom Viridiplantae; phylum Streptophyta; class Magnoliopsida; order Fabales; family Fabaceae; genus Medicago; species Medicago sativa. The sequence goes on from NC_140749.1 coordinate 55,067,546, forward strand.
AAATTGAAGGTTAAAGCAAAGGGGGATAGTTCTATTCATTAAATAAGCTGGAAAACTTCTTTTCACTTTTGGGTCATAATCACTTTTGAATGAATTATGATTTTGAATGTGATTTTCGTGCTCAAGATTATGTGATAAATTTGAGTATGCGAAATTTGTTAAAATCTTGTTGTGGGTACTTAAACTTCATGGTTTAACTATGTTGAAATGATAACTTTGAAGTTTTAGTTTAAAATGTTGAAAATGAAGATGTTGTTGTTACTTGATGTTGAATTCATGATGAATATGTGATAAATGTTGTTCGGTATATGTTATGGATGTGAATTCATGAATTTGAAAGTGATATATGTGTTGTTGTTATTAAGTTGTTGTGTTTGATGAGTTTTTGTGAAAATCGGTAACAAATGTAGAAGTTTGATTTTGGTGAATTGGAGTGAATGGATGATGTTGTTGTATTGAATTAACATGAAGAGATTTTCTGTTTTGAAATCATAAGTTTTGGGTATGGGATTGTTTGGGAGAAAATCGGGTTTTGTGTAAAAAGTCGTTTTAAGCACTTTTGTGAAATAAGTCATTTTGGGGTGAGTTGAATTAAGTTGTTTTGGATTGTAAAACTATGTTCTCAAGTATAGTTTGGATGATCTAAGTGTTTGGGACGCGTTTGCAAAAACGAAATTGAAAATGAATCGAAAATCGGAATTTTACGTGCAAAAACACGAAAACGAAAAATCTGAAAAATCTGTCTGTCAGAGTAGCACGGTTGTGCGTGTTTTCACGTGGTTGGGTAGCTCAACCGTGCTTCTGTTGGCACGGCCGTGCCAACCCTTATGTGAATGAAAACCCTGATTTTTTTCACTTTTTAACTGTATTTTAAGTATACCATTGGACCCAAACACCTAAACCTGATTTAAAGGACTATAATTGGACTTCGAAGAGTGATTTAACATAGTTTAATCTTGGGTATGAAATTGGTTTTGAAACATGTTAACAATGAGAAGAACTGTGAGTTTTTGAGAAAACAAACGAACCTTGTGAAACCAAAATGCTATGATTGATTATCCTGGATGTTAGCTAATATGTAGGGATGTTATTAATGATATGTAAGAACATGGAACCCTAATTTGTTGATAAAATTGAAAATAAACGATTTTCGGGAAAAAGACGAACTTTACCGAAATTGAGTTTTATGAGTCCAAAACTTGTAAATGGATTATATTCATATGATGAAATGATGATGAATCAATGTTTGTCAAGTGAAAGATAGGTTGTTTATCTTGATGTGGTGAGTTGTCCGTCTATTAACGATTTGTGCATTCGTGAGACTATGTTGTTTCTTAGTGGTGATAATTGTTGATAATGTTTCATTTGATGTTCATGGCTTGTTGAATGCATGGATGTAAATACTTGATGATGCAATTGTGGGTTCTTTGTGAGGACATTATATGATGGAGGGGTTATATAATATAATGTTGTGATTGTCACATTGTCGGGTCTTTGCTTGTATGTCCATGCATTCATAGTCATGTCGAGTCTTTGGTGGAAAACATAACCGGAGGTAGTTATGTAATACGTAGTTGGAGGGGATTACGTATGGAATTTCGGTAAGATTACCTCTGAATCCAAAATTTGGTACCACATGCATCTAGAAATTTCTAGAACATTGCATGCATTTGAAATTGATGAAGTGTGTCATATTTGACTATGTGAGTTGGTGATTACGTGCATTGTTGGAACTTAATGAATGTTTGTGGTTAAGTGCAATTGTGAACTTATATTCATTGTTTAATTATGATAATATGATTGTTGAATAATATTGAGGTGATGGTTTATGGATGTATAATTAGTTGGGAATGTTTATGCTATACTTTATATCCTTGAATATTTACCATTTGAATATATATTATTTGTGGAATATAAATTAACCCCAGTGGTTGTTTGATTGACTGACTACCTAATTCGTATGAATTGGTAGACGTCGTGCAGAAGTGATTTGCCTTTGCTTGTGAGTATGCTTGAGGACTAGTTTTGGAGCTGCCTCGTTTCCGTTATGCTTGGAGTCTAGTTTTAGGGCTCTGATTAGGGTGTCGGTCTTTTGTCGTTTATGAGTTTTGTCACTCATTATGTTGAGATTTAGATTATATTTGGTGATGTATTATGATATATGTGACATGACTATTTTGGAGATTTTATTATGTGATGATGAGATGTTATGATAATATTCCGCGGCGAGTTTTGAAAAATTAATTATGTTAATTTTGGATTAATTAAAGATGTAGCACCTAATTAAACTCTTTGAATTAATGTATTATTTGCGTGATTTATCGTTGTGATGGTTTACGATGTTATACCTATCTTTTTTTAAAGAAATTTATCCCTTCTTTTTCTTTGACACAATATTGTGTCCATACGTCATAAGTTTCTCTTAATTTTATATATCCGACCAATAAATTTGTTTTTAGTCAACACTTGAGTTTTACACAATAAACATTAGCCATGACCAAGATTGATATTTATAATCATTAAAATAATATTTTTTTAGAGGAATATTCAGTTTAATTATTCTTTAGATCTCTATACCATTTGATATACATACCCACATAAATATGGGATTTAGTATACTCACTACAAGAAATTTAGCATTTTGAGACACTTACTCTGCGACCCTTGGTTCAAAAATGTCGCAAAGTGCACTTTTGCAACAGTTGTTGCGACCTTTGTGGTCAACAGCCGCATATTTTAAGCTAAAAAGTTACAAGGCTTTATCTGTTTCCCAAAAGAAATTATGGCTCCTCCTCAAAAACAAAAAAAAATCATTTTTGCTCAAATATTTTTATCACTACCGCTTTCCCCGTATCTCCCTCCCACAACTCAATCTCTCCCTCATTCTCACTTCTCCCGATCTGAACCCCCAAATCTCCATCTCACTCTCAAATTTGACAAACTTCACTCCAGTTCCTCGTTCACCAACTCACTCCTCTTCCTCGTTTACCTTCCTCACTCGTTCACCAACTCACTCCATTCCTCTTTCACCGGTTCGAATTTCGAAATCGAAATCGTACCCAAATTGCAAAGATTTGTATCAGTGCTGCTTCCTTTCAATCGTTATGCCTTCTCACACTCGCACACTCGTTCTCACACTCCCAACCTAGCGCACACTCTCGATTCAGATCCATAACCTAACCTAACTTTGAATCGGTCCAATCGGTGCTACAATCGGTCCAATCGGAACTCAACTCACTCAAACGGAACTAAACTCACTCAATCGGAGCTCAATCTCAGAATCTTCTCACTCAATCGGAAAAGGAGTGTTCATGATGCTCTTAATCTAAGTAAGATCGATTTTGTTCTTAACCTAAAGCCCAATTGTGATGATTTTTTTCTCTGTTTTTGACTTTGTTTAAATTTGTGAATTTTGATTAGAATTTATTTTGGAGAGATATTAGTGTTTTCGTTGCACTGGGTTTCATGTATTTTACTGTTGATATATTGTTCTGCTAGGTTCACTTTCAATTCTATTATGTGCAACAGATTCTTATGGAGATTGAGAGCGGAGAGTAAAAATTATAGTCAAGATAATTAAACACTGATAGGCCAAACCGCAAGTGCACGGTCTATCGAAGTAATAGTAGTAAAAGAGTATCGTTCCGCTAGGGAGTTGTTCAATCTAATTAACTTTAAAAGAATGATTAGAGGAGAAGAAAAGTTATAAAAAGGGAGGTTTAGTTGTTGAAGGTAAATAACAATAATAATAAAAGAGCCTTGGGATCATTGGTTTGTCATAACAACGAATCCTTCACAATCAAGCCTTAAACTTTATAATTCTACGTTATTCTTAATTTCTAAAGACAAGTTTCTCTTTAGCGTATCAAAGCTTCTCTCGAAGTCAGTGAGTGTATCCCTCCAACAACCACACTTATTCTCATGGGTGATTGCCTTTGGGACCCTTGAAGATCGAAACTTTATATGTCTCAAGGTTTGCTAGACTATTCTCATGTTTCGCAAACCTTGTCTAAATTCACTTGTTCGAATATCAAAGCTCCGCGTTCGCTTTATGAATTGATATTTGAGATGATGAATTAACGATTATCAAACCCTCCGCGTTCGCTTCCACAGTTTGATAATAGTTACAATAAAAGAAAAGAAAAGAATCTTTATTAAAATAATTGTACTGAAATATTCTAAAAAGAGGTGAATGTTTATGATGGAGTGCTCCTCTATTTATAGCTTTACAATTGACTTAAAATCTAAGCAACTATAAGGGCTAATCAGTAAAACTACAACAGAGTAACTTGGGCTTGAATGTTGGCACGGGCCGTGCCAAGCTTCTGACTTTGTGGAGACATATTTTTGTCTCTGTATCTTCGTATTTTCGCACTGTATTTGCTCCAGTCCTCTTTCTTTTGCTCCAAGACACCTTCCACCATATATTCGTTACTAAAATAAAATAAAATGCAATTTGAAGTAAAAGATTCAAAAAGGAAATAAATTTGCAATAAAATAAAATAAAATCTAAATAAAACTAAACTAAATAATATATTAAAATAGACTAAATTATGACTCATCAAACTCCCCCACACTTGAATCTTTGCTTGTCCTCAAGCAAAAGGCAATGGACAAAGCAGCAACAAAAAGATTAATTATGGCAATGCAATTGAAAACAACATGTCTCTTTGAAGGTTTTGTTTCAAGTACACTAATCACAATTTCAAACATTCCTCGTGAACCTATTCAACCCAACATCAAGTCTTAAGTGAGTGTGTGTGTGCAGTCCAACCTTTTTCTTGCTCCTGTATAAGACATATATTATGAGGAACAAGTTCTATCCTTAATGCTAAAGTAACCGAGAAAAGTCCTTTCTTCATTTCATATAAGAGTGATGGGAATTTGGTTAAAATTAAATTAAATTAACAATTTAAGCACAAAGGGGCTGCAGGTGCTTAGGGGCTATCTATCCTCATAGGAGGTCTTTTTGGATGTAATTGTCCTTTCCCCTAGATTCAAAATCACCCTAACCAGTGCTGCCAAATTTTTTATTTCATCTCCGCGTAGGAAGTCTTTTTGGATGTAATTGTCCTTTCTCCATAGCATTGATGAATTGAATTGGAACTTAAGCTCAAATTAGAGAGTCACCACCATAATTAGGAAGTTATGGATTGTCCTTTCCCCCATATGTTGGTGCCATTCTCCCGCCCCATTTTACTTTTAACAATTAAGAGAATATAACAATAAGGCACAATTGATTAATTTCCCACACAAACTTATACTACTTTTACTGTAAAGACTTTTAAAGGTCTAAGTTAACACTAAAGATAGAACGTGCTCCTTAAAATACCTACTCATACATTTACTCAAAGATTGCAACCGGGTGCTTTTCTCATTGGAGAATTTTCACAATAAAACAAGATGTGGGTATAGCAGGAACACAAGAAACACAAGAAATCATTTTTATGTACAAGAGACAGCCTTTAAAGAAGAGACAAAACAAAATTTTATGTCATATTTTACATTAAAAACAAGCTACTTAATCATGCCTTTCAATATAAACACAAAACAAAAGAATAAAGTTCAAGGGAGTTTGGAAACACTACGACTCTAGACACTTTATTAGCCTCCCCCCCTCCCCCCCCCCACCCCCCCCCCCCTACACACACACACACACATGTAACACCCTATTTCTATTAAGCGGTAAAACGCGCGAATATATCAGAAATATTCTAGAAATAGATGTTACGTCTCCGAATAAACCACAATCATACATGCATAAAGATCATGTTACACAACATAGCAGCGGAACAAACAGATAAATTCATAAAAATCTCTGGATCTCCAAACATAATACAAATGTATTCTCCAAATCTCAAATAACAGAATATCTCCACAACTCCCAAAATACAAAGTCAAATAAACAACATGCAAAGACTATCCTAGATCAGAGCCCTAATCTAGACACTTGCATGAAAAAGAGGAACTCCACTCCTCGGCATCAACAAGCAACAACTAAGCATCCTGCACTCCATCTACCCGTCCATACAGAAAGGTAGGTGGTAAACCACTGAGGGTTAGCATTACATCATCATAATCCACGAAAAACATTTATTATGAACATTGGAAATGAAAGGATATATTCAAGAATAGCAATTCATACATATTATTCACAAGTAATCTCAACTCATGCATATTATCATTTCAAGTTCATCTCAACAAGTGTATCATACACATATACCATTTCACCTTGTCAATCAACAATTAACAATCAATAATCCAATTCACAAGTACAGTTATCAAAACTATCATCAAACACCTTGCAAATGCAATTCAATCGACCAACAGTTGATGCAATGATTCTAGACTCATCTAGATGCATGTGGTACCAAATCAGCTCAAGGTCGTCACCTTCGATGCAACAAAAACATCGTACTCACCTCAATTGGATATAAAATCCGCCACCATCAGTCTTGGATATAAAATCCACCACCATCAGTCATGAATGCATGAACATATGACTCAACTACAAATGCATATGTTCACACAAACAATAATCACCTCACCATCACCAATACATGTATATATGCAATCATCAATAATTCACCACCAATATATCATATATACAATCACCAACAACATTCAAAAATCACACAACATAAAGTTGTCACATAATTACACCACCAATCATTTTCACATAACATATAACAATTCTCCATAAAGGATTCACAATCAATTGGTTCTCAAAAGTCATCTTTAGTCAAGTTCGTCTCTCAAAATCACAACAATTAAATTAATTGAACATTTAAGTCAAAACCAAGTAAACAAGTTCCAATGCCTCAACTAAGCATACCTCTAGACCACATATGAGTGCAATAGAGGATACCTTGGCGTTTCACCGGCCAAATACGACGAATTCTTGAAAAACTCAAAGTTCGTCTCATTTTATCACTTTCCCAAAATTTTCCATTTTCAAAGAAAAACAAGTTCAAACTTGATGAAACCAATCACAACCATTTTTAGAAATCATATAAACATTATACAACTCTAATCCCACTGCAATTTCCGGAGAAAAACGAGTTTTCGGAAAAAAATCGACGTTTAGATCGTTTTTATAAAAGTTAGACGATTTTCACAAATCCAAGTCCAAACAATTTCAAATCATGTTCCAGTAGGATTATAGGTATAAACAGAGGTTAATTAAGTCCAAAGAAACATTTTAGAAGTATCGGATTAGTCCCCAAGTGCACGAAACGAAAAATCAAAAGTGGCTAAACCTGTGCAGGTTCGCTTAAGCGAAGGCACAGTTCGCTTGAGCAAACTCAAGTCAGAACCTACATGCTGGTTCGCTTACGCGTTCGCTTAGAGTTCGCTTAAGCGAAACATCACAGTTCTGCAGCAAAAATATTACGGGTTCCAACCCTTTTCAGCCCAAATTCCAATTTTCAATCCCCCAATTCACCAAAACAAGTTCCAGAAAGTGTTTATAGGTCAATATAAGTTCAATACACTTAAACACATACAAGTTTTGGAATTAAAGCATCAACATAACAAAATTCACCAAATAATCATCACTTCTTCAACTTTCAACAACAATACAAAATCTCTTCATCAATTCATCAATCTTGATACCCAAAACACCAATTCAACAACAACATATTCCAAATCAATAACAACAACCAATGAACACAAATTCATGCATAATTCAACACCACAACATCAATTCTTATCAAACTTGCTCAAGAACACAAAGCACCAACAACTATGCAATTAAACATGTTAATTCACATACTAACATACAATTATCTTATAAATCATGTTCTCAAACATAACAACAACAATCATGCACGAATTTACAACAATTAGATTCAATTCATCAATTTCACAAAAATGGGTAAAGAGAAAAAGTTATGAATTATGGTTGAAATCTAACCCTCTTACCTCTAACGCCAAGATTCTGTAACCCAAGCCTCAATTTTGCTCCTAGATGTTGAATCCCCTCTTTGCCTTCTAACCCTTGTTGTTGTTGTTGCCTCTAGTCTCTATCTCTTCTCTTCCCAAATGAAATGAAATGAATAATGTTTGTAAAACCTAGTGTTACCAACAACTAGAGTTTATATACTAGCTCTACTCAATTGGGCTTATCTCTTAAACCTTAATGGGCCTAACCCATTTCTATTCTAACACCCAAAATGTCACTACTCACTTAATGGTAAATTATAACACTAACGGTCACTTAATGGTAATTAAAATAATTACTACACCCTCTCTAGTAACTTGGTAAAATAATACTCCTACTAAACATTAAAAATAATCCTCATCCAAAATTACAAAATTACCCCTACTCTCAAAATGACCAAAATGCCCTTAAGTCCAAAATGACTAAAATACCCTTCTACACCGAATTCTACAATTCCCAACCAAAAATACACACAGAGGCAAATAATCACATAAGAGCACATATATCACACATAAATAAATAATAAAATAAAAACTAACGAAAATCGGGCTGTTACAACACACACATAGGGGAAGCATTGTCCTCAATGATTCAAAAGAAAAAGAAAATTAAAAGAGAAGAAGAAGGAGAAGGAGAAAGAGAAGAAGTAGAAGAGAGGAGGAAGAGGGGAGGAAAAGGAAGAAGAGATGAGGGAAGAGAGGAAGAGGAAAGCTCACAATTTATTGAGGTCCATAAAGAGGACCTTGGAGATTGAATTGGTGCATCATCCTCCGGAGCATTTCTTTGTTTTCTTCCGACAAGCGGTTGCCCCTTCGGACTTCATTTCTTAGCCCCAAAAGTTTTACACCTTGCCTTTGTTGCTCGGTGTTTATCCTCTCGACCTCAGTTCGCATCCATGCCCATCTTTCATCGTTATTTAGCTCTCCTGCTTCATTGTCATGGTGCTCTCCCTCGTGGTGCAAGTTGGCACCTTCTCCTTCATCATGGTGCTCATGTACCTGCTCATTATCAACATACAACAAATTTTCCTCCACCTCGGTGTTAGTCCGAGATGGGTTAGGGAGAAAAAATAGAATAGGTACATTGAGTTTAAGGGCATAACGCATGGGTGGATGAAGTTTGATGAAATTCATTGCAATGAGGGTTTCTATGTTCAACCTATTGTTTCCCTCAATTTTGTTTATCCCCTCATCTTCACCCACTCCGAATTGTCTAGCTATGTATGTGATAATTCCACCCACCACTATCTCTCCCTTTCCGGCAGGCCTAGTACCTACATGGTCAAGGTAGTCAAGCAAATAGAAACAAGTATTCACGGGGTGGTTATAAAGCATTGCCCATAACATGAAGAGTTCATCCGTCCTTGTGTTCCCTAACTCGGTTCTACCCCAAATAGTGCAAGCCATAACCCTCTGAAGGTACCTAAGCACGGGATTATGAATGTTACTAGCTTTGTTGGATCTAGAGACAAATTGCCTAAGGCCGGTGATACGCTCCCAAAAGACGGCGGGTTGATAGTCAACCAGCTTCAAACTTTGATCCCAAGAATCATGTATATACCCCTCATTTGCAAAGCCTAAAGCTTCACAAAAGTGCTGAAGAGATATATCATAATCAACATTCATTAGCCGGAAAGCAACTCTATAGTTAGGGTTATCGTAGTTCAACCTATCCTTAGTGAAATTAATAGAACTTAGAAACTCATAGGTGAAGTTCTCATAACCTCTCATAGGTCTCAACATCTCTATCCAACCTAGGTTTCCTAACAACCTATAAACATCATTCCTAATCCCTAGCACATTCAAACTATAAGAATCAGGATACCTAGATAGATGCAAGGATTTAGAAGTTAGAATTTTATACCTATCCCTTTGCTTGTTGTCTTTGAACTTGATTCCATGATTCTTTTCTTTTGCTTGCTTCTTTGAGGGAGGTCCTCCGGAAGAGCTTGCTGGTTCCTTACCACTTCTTCTTGAAGCCATTGACCTTGGGTGTGGGTTGGTTTGAAGGTTTAGGGTTTTAGAAGATTTTTGGTGGAAAGGATTGGTTTAGGGTTGGGGTTTATGTTTTAGTAAGGTTTATGAGTTGGTTATGGAGATTGGTTAAGAATTTGTTTTGAATGATTAGGGTTTTGTTGAATTATGGGTTTGGGTGGATGAAAGGTGTTTTTGATTGGTGGTTTGTGTTTTGAATGAAGTTTGTGATTGATTTGTGGAAGAATTGGATGGATATGGTGGAGTTTTGATGAAGATATGAAGGTTTGAGGTTTGATGGTTATGGAGGTTTTAGAGAGAAGTTTGAAGGTAGAGGGAGGTTTGTGTTTAAGAATGAAGGAAGAAGAAAAATTTTGTGTTATAGGATGTGTAGAGATCGGGCACGGCCGTGCCAACCTTGGCACGGGCCGTGCCAACATTCTGGACTTTGGCTACCTTTTGTGTTGTAACATCTGGCACGGCCGTGCCAACCTTCTGGTCCTGGGGGCTTCAAAATTTTCAGTTTTTCTCGAATCACACTTGGACAATTACCTACAAAACACTTAAACAAAACAAAAGCAATTAAATGCGTGGGTTGCCTCCCACGAAGCGCTCTTTTAGTGTCATTAGCTTGACGGTTAGAAAGGGTCCTTAGAATGGATCTAAGATATCATATTGTGTAGATGACGCTATAAAACGTTCTTTCACAACATGATCTTTAAGCATGCATCAAGAGTAAAGAGCAGGACATTTCATAACATTTTCCAACTCAAAGCCGACCATTGTATCACTCACTTGAAAGACTATCCTACCAAGTTTAACATCAAAAAGAGCTCCCGCAGTGGCGAGGAAAGGTCTACCTAGGATTATAGGGACGTCTTCGTCCTCTTCAACGTCAATGACTACAAAATCGGTTGGGATGTATATCCCTTCTATCTTAACAGGTATGTCCTCAACAAATCCTACTGGTTTCATGGTAGAACGATCGGCTAAGTTTAACTCTATCTCGGTAGGTTTCAACTCTCCTATTCCCATCCACTTAAAGAGGGCCAAAGGTAACAAACTAACGCTAGCTCCTAAGTCACACAAGGCATTGTCAACGGTCTCACTCCCAATCATACAAGGTATGGCAAAACTACCTGGATCTCTAAGCTTAGGGGGTGTCTTCTGGATGATTGCACTAGTGTCCTTAGCCAAAGTTATTGTCTCACTATGCTCTATAGCTCTTTTCTTTGAAAAAATTTCCTTTAAAAACTTGGCATATAGAGGCATCCTAGACAAAGCTTCTGCAAAAGGAAGTTTAATGCAAATCTTCCTAAGTATGTTAACAAATTTTTCAAACTTACCCTCCAATTTAAGCTTAGCAATATCTAATGGGGATGGAGTTTGGGTCTTATCAAGCGGTTTCTCACTTTCTATCTCAGTTTTCTCACCTAAAAGCTTGACATTTTCTTCCTCAATGTTTTGAACCTTAGCAATAGTATCTCCTAACTTACTACCCCCAAAAGATATGACATTAACATGAGCTTTAGGGTTGGCTTTGGTTTGACCAGGAAAGACTCCCGGTGCTTGAGAAAGAGTGGACACTTGTTGGGCTATTTGGGAGATTTGTGTTTCAAGCATTTTAGAATGAGTAGAGATAGAATCAACCTTGGTATTGAGTTTGGAAAAAGAATCGTTCAGAAATCCAGTTTGGTTTTTAAGTTCTTGAAGTTGTTTATTTTGGTTGGCAATAGAATTTTCCAACAAAATTTCCAAATTGGATTTCTGAGCGAACCTCTGGTTGTTTGCATAGCCAGGTGGTGCTACTTGTCCATAGGGATTTTGATTTTTGTAAAAATTTTGATTTTGTCTCATCCCTTGGTTATATTGAGCATAGTTCATTTGCTCAACACCATTGATAGCACTACCTAGTTGACAATCAACACCAACATGACCAGTTATACCACAGATTTCACAAGAAGAAGGAGTAGAAGCAGAATTGATGGCACTAACATTGAATTTTTCAAATTTCTCTGTTAATGCATCAATTTTAGAAGCAAGGTGGTCATAGTTAGAGACTTCATACATACCTGCCTCCTTTTTGGAGGATGAAGAACTAGTGATGGCTCTCTCGTTGGTCCATTTGTAATGATTCTGAGCCATGTCTTCAATCAAGGCGTATGTCTATGTGTAGTTTTTGTTCATTAGAGCTCCACCTGCAGCTGCATCGACAGACATCTTAGTGGTATAAGACAAGCCATTATAAAAGGTGTGGACTATGAGCCAACTCTCTAGACCATGGTGGGGACCAAGTCTAAGCATTTCTTTGAAACACTTCCACGCATCATAGAGAGACTCCCCATCTTTTTGATAGAACCGAGTAATTTGGTCCCTAAGTTTAGCAGTTTTGGATGGGGGAAAGAATCAGGCAAGGAATGCTTGCCTCATTTGATCCCATGAAGTAATGGAACCGACTTCGAGGAAATGGAACCAAGCGCTAGCTCTATCCCTTAAGGAAAAGGGAAAGAGATGAAGTCTTACGACCTCTTGGTTCTCCTTTATGGTTCCACTAATTCGTAGGAAAACAGCGATGTGAAGATTGGGATCCTCGGTGGGGGATCCCGAAAATTGGTGTTGCTGCACCAAGTTAAGTAGGGCAGGCTTGATTTCAAAATTGTCATCCTCAACCGTTGGGTACACAATAATAGATGTGGCTCAGCCGTAGACGGCGTTGCATACTCTTTGAGAGTGCGATTAGCCATGGCGGTATTATTTTGTGCCTCTCTCCTCCTTCTATGTAAGAACCTTTCGATCTCGGGTATGAATACCGCTCGATTTCTAGTTCTTCGCATAAAAGGTTGAGAACCCAAGAAGTTAACAGTAACAGAAAGAAAAGAAAAATAAAAGAAAAATAAAAGAATAGAAAAAGAAAGAAAATTCTAATCAAAAAAGAAAAAGTTAATTAAATTAGTTAACTCCCCGGCAACGGCGCCAAAAACTTGATAGGCCAAACCGCAAGTGCACGATCTATCGAAGTAATAGTAGTAAAAGAGTATCGTTCCGCTAGGGAGTTGTTCAATCTAATTAACTTTAAAAGAATGATTAGAGGAGAAGAAAAGTTATAAAAAGGGAGGTTTAGTTGCTGAAGGTAAATAACAATAATAATAAAAGAGCCTTGGGATCATTGGTTTGTCATAACAACGAATCCTTCACAATCAAGCCTTAAACTTTATAATTCTACGTTATTCTTAATTTCTAAAGACAAGTTTCTCTTTAGCGTATCAAAGCTTCTCTCAAAGTTAGTGAGTGTATCCCTCCAACAACCACACCTATTCTCATGGGTGATTGCCTTTGGGACCCTTGAAGATCGAAACTTTATATGTCTCAAGGTTTGTTAGACTATTCTCATGTTTCGCAAACCTAGTCTAAATTCACTTGTTCGAATATCAAAGCTCCGCGTTCGCTTTATGTATTGATATTTAAGATGATGAATTAACGATTATCAAACCCTCCGCGTCCGCTTCCACAGTTTGATAATAGTTACAATAAAATAAATTGCGAGAAAGTAAAGAAAAGAAAAGAATCTTTATTAAAATAATTGTACTGAAATATTCTAAAAAGAGGTGAATGTTTATGATGGAGTGCTCCTCTATTTTTAGCTTTACAATTGACTTAAAATCTAAGCAACTATAAGGGGTAATCAGTAAAACTAGAACAGAGTAACTTGGGCTTGAAGAAAAGCAGCAAAAGAGCATCCTGGAGGGTGGCACGACCGTGCCACATGTTGGCACGGGCCGTGCCAAGCTTTTGACTTTGTGGAGACATATTTTTGTCTCCGTATCTTCGTATTTTTGCACTGTATTTGCTACAGTCCTCTTTCTTTTGCTCCAAGACACCTTCCACCATATATTCGTTACTAAAATAAAATAAAATGCAATTTGAAGTAAAAGATTCAAAAAGGAAATAAATTTGCAATAAAATAAAATCAAATCTAAATAAAACTAAACTAAATAATATATTAAAATAGACTAAATTATGACTCATCAAACACCATGAGGTAATTTTATCTTCTGTTTTTTAGATATGTTTTTGATCTATGATAATAGGCAATGATTATCACTTTTTACTTTTATTAGAATTGGAATAAATCATATCTGTCAACATTTCACAATGTAATACTATAGTTGTAACTTTTGTTAGTAGCACTTGCCACTTTCGGAAATTGCTGCATTTGGAACTTGCTTCAAGGGCCAAGGAATTGAGTTACTCTGTTTGCAGTTTTTGATGAGAAAGGTTTACTCTTTCTTTAATCATGATGTCGTTGTTACTGCATTGTTAAATTTAATTGTGATTTTAGCTTTTTTGCTTTTGGTTTAATTGACTAGATTTGGCACTAATATGATCACCTTTGCATAACAATATTAGTTTGACTTTCAATGGATTAGCTTTGGTTTTCAATAGATTTGGCATTAATATTGAGATGTCTCATTTATTTAGCTTTATTGCACTATTCCATAGATTATGTTAGTCTCCAAAAAATCCCAATGGCATTTTGAGGGAAATAATTTTGAAGCTTTCTTGGGAAGCCATGAGCCACTATCATCACCATAATGGGTGTGATTAACTATTATGAAATATATGTCCATTAGATCAAAATTTGCACAACAAGTAATGTCTATGTTATGATAAAATAGTGTGCAAATAAATAAACTTTACATAAATTGATAAAGATTGTCTTTTGAGAAAATAGTGATAGTTTTGGTGGACTTTGTCGAGGTGGTTTCTGTTTTTTGTGGTGTGCTCTCGAGGGGCAGCAGGTTGTGTAGTACCTCTGTGTTGGCTACGCGAGGTTGCTGCTATTTTAGGTAGCATGTTTTTGGGTTTGTCACTAGGAACTGTTGTCCTGTTGATGTTTTAGGGGCTGCACTGTAACATCCCAGACTGCTTACAGGATTGCCGACTAACCCCACAAACCAACACGAGTCTTTTCAGCATGCTTTGTCCTCACTCACATGCTCACCGGGAAACTTCCCGGTAGGTCACCCATCCTAGTACTACTCCAAGCCAAGCACGCTTAACTGTGGAGTTCCTATGGATTGAGCTCCCGAAAAGAAGATGCATCTTGTTGATATGGGTAGTACCTAACAATTCTTATAAGCCTTCCTTCAACCATGTAGTCCCATACCTACACGGCCTCTGGATCCCTCTCATTCCGATGTGTTTCGGTTCCTACTATTGTCGTGGGGGTCCCTTGCGGCTTAAACCGTTCCCCTTAGGTCGGGAACCTTTCGTATCCACCTAGCGGGATATCGAAAGCCACGACGTGGGTGTTACATGCCCACCAGCTTCCGCCTGGTTCGTCCCCGAACCACACCGTACTGGGAGAGGTCTGCTCTGATACCAAGTGTAACATCCCAGACTGCTTACAGGATTGCCGATTAACCCCACAAACCAACACGAGTCTTTTCAGCATGCTTTGTCCTCACTCACATGCTTACCGGGAAACTTCCCGGTAGGTCACCCATCCTAGTACTACTCCAAGCCAAGCACGCTTAACTGTGGAGTTCCTATGGATTGAGCTCCCGAAAAGAAGATGCATCTTGTTGATATGGGTAGTACCTAACAATTCTTATAAGCCTTCCTTCAACCATGTAGTCCCATACCTACACGGCCTCCGGATCCCTCTCATTCCGATGTGTTTCGGTTCCTACTATTGTCGTGGGGGTCCCTTGCGGCTTAAACCGTTCCCCTTAGGTCGGGAACCTTTCGTATCCACCTAGCGGGATATCGAAAGCCACGACGTGGGTGTTACATGCACCTCTTTTGTTTTGTGCCTAGCCTTTTTCTTTTGTTTTTTGTCTGTAATCATGAGGCAGGGTATGCGTTTGGTTTGTGTTTTATAGGGTCCTGATGTTGTTTATAGCTCACTGGTGTCCTATTTAATGTATACCTTAGACTCATTTTTAAGTGAAATGATGCAGATCTATAGGGGGCGCCTCTATGTGGTTATTTAGAGGTATTTGGTGTTTGTTTTTCCTTGGTTGTTGTTATGGTCATCCGCATATATACAGTTTTGAGTTTGTAATCATTGCTTCTTTTTTGTTTATTTATATTGTTCATGTTGCAATCTAGATTAGCTAACATAGTTGTTACATGGGCATGAAAGATTGGATTCAAAGGTCAGGTGTAGTGGTCTGGATGTGGCTTTGAGGCTGATCTGTTTTGTTGGTTATAGGCGTTATAGTTGAAGTATAAGCTTTCATCGCTCCCACATGTTAGATTTGATTTTCAGCTACTGGTATGTTTTACACTTTTGGGCTAATTCAAGTAGAATTCGAGTTTTTACAATGGTTTGCAAATCACATTCAATATTCTTCGACTTTATTTGTGCTTATGATATCTAATGTGTCTCAACTGATTTGCTCTGCTATTTTAATTGTACATTGACGCAATCTTCTTAATTCATTCGTTGTTTCTGTTTTACTCTTCTCATTACCCACTTCCAATGAAGACTAGATTTCAATTATGCATCATTGTTGTGGCTTATAGCTGGAGAAAATAACATGTGAATATATGCTATTATAAATAGGATAAACGTATGATACAATTACACGATGCTATCAGTGATATAACTATATCCAGATAAGCATTGATAATAATTGACATATAAATGAGTGTGCTGCCTATATAATAGGGTTAAGTAGCGGATTTATAGTTTATCTGTGTTATTCTGCAAGTTTAATTTCTGCTATTTAGGACCAGAATTTGAAACGTGACAACACCAACAAACACGTTTCAACTGTGTTATCATCCAAACTAACATCACCAATATTGAATAATCAGTATCATGTTTATAACGTAAGTTTATATCTGCTATAAACTCAATAAAAGGACAATTGCTCAATTGAGAGCGCGTCATCCAATATAGGCTCTAAAGTTATAAGGTCTGGACAATTCAAAGAATATATATGTGAATGTGATCCACTTCACACTTTATATCATTGTTTATGAAGTTTTTCGTATTTTGTTTAGAGGATAAGTAGAAGGAGAATCCATTCTAAATATCCATGTTTATGTAGTTTATAAACATTCAGTCAATTTTCTACTGATTTTAAACATGGAACTGATTTCGTGTAAAACAAACCATAATCACTTCTAGAATACCAAACCAATTGTTTTACTATAAAAGGGAAGGCCTTCTAGTAAGGGGACATAATGTGTGTGTGTGTGTTAGTTAAGGCACATTTTATGTGATGGTCTTGCTAATTTTCGATTTCAGATTGCTATATCTGTTCAGCAGATAATAATGTATGAGATTTCATGTTGGATCAATTTGAGTTGTTGATATAGCATAAGGTGTTTCTTTGTTGCTGTATATCTTGTATTCTGTAAATCATTTTTTCATTCTAATGCATGAACTAAACTTCCTGTTTCTTGCTTGGGTTTTTTCTTTTTTCAAAGTAAAAGGTAGCCTATATCTCTATACCCCCTATTTCCTTGCAGATAATTCCCTGACTTAGCTTTCGTGTTCCCGCTGCTCGCGGAGAAAGTTTTGTCTCTCATTGATTTATTTTGTTGCATTGCAAGCAGTTCTGTGAACTTAAGTTTTGCACCGTCAAGAACTCTCCACCCCGCCTTCTGGTTTATGATAGCCTTGCAATATCCATGATCGTTCAGCTCTGATTGCCTTCAAAGATTTGTGGCCACTCTTATAACAACTTGGTTTTGCACAGCCCTTGTGACTCTTTGGTCTTCAATTGTTAGCTCAGTTTCCATTTACCAACTGTTTTGTACAGCCTTCAATTGTTACAAAGTTTCTCATAATATGGAATCTACTATACTAGTGTATTGGTTTTTCAATGTTTAAACTATGTAATTTATCTATTGTTTTGATTGTTACTCTTGAAAGTATTATTTGAATGAGATTTTGATATTTTTAGTTATATATTTTTGTATGTTATGTATTTATTAATATATTTATTTAAATTGGCAAAAAAAACTGCCCCATTCATTTTTTTTAAATCTTAACATTTGTGACTGTTTTGAAGGGTTGCAAGCCTTTATTTTTTTTAAAAAAAACTTAACATCTGCGACTGTTTTGAAGGGTCGCAAGCCCTTTTAAATTAAATTAAAGCGCTCCTTTGCGACGGTTGGCAACTGTCACAGCACCTGTTGCGACAGTTGGAGTGGCTGTTCTACGAATGGTCGCAAATGAATGTTGCGGCCCCAACATTAGCGCCTGTTGGGGAACAGTCGCAAATGTACATTTGCGACCCTTCTAACAGTCGCAATCGTCAATTTTAAAGGTCGCAAAACGCGTTTTTTCTTGTAGTGACTTTATTAGGTCTCCAACACTTAGATTCTACTAACTAAATATAAAAATAAATCCATTATGAATTTTCATTTTTGCCTTTAGGAGGGGCAATGTGGTCATTCAATAAGTCCTAACTTTTGTTGAGTGCCACCTCACCAATTTTTTTAAGGGTTAATAGTGCTTTACCCCCTGTAATATAGGTCATTTCCGGTTTCCCCCTGTAATTTTTTTTTATTTACCCCCTGTAAAAAAAATTGCTTTGGAATACCCCCTAATAGGTCATTAAAAAACCAACTTTTTTTTTGCAGAAATTTTCGTTTTTGAAAGACCTATTAGGGGGTATTCCAAAACAAATTTTTTTTAGTGGGAGTAAATAAAAAAAAACTTTTACAGGGTGGAAAAACCGGAAATGACCTATATTACAGGGGGTAAAGCACCATTAACCCTTTTTTTTTAACTATTTTCCAATTTTTATATTTTTAACTATTTTCCAATTTTTTCTCCCAAATTCAGTTGCTTCTACACAGCCGTTGTGGGAGATTAAGGTACCGTTAGACCCGACTTTTTCAACTTCTCTACATTTTTAAGGAGAAGTTAGGCTAAACACAATATCAATTAAGTACTTACTAAAAATGTACTTTTTATGAATGCATAAAATTGAATTAAATGAGCTTTGACCAAAAGTTGTTGAATACTATTTCAAAAAACTACTTCTTGACAATTTATTTCACAAGCACCACTCTTCAATTCACGCTGGGAACCTTTTCTATTAACTTTTAATATTATATTTCAATATGCTTTTTTTTTCTTCCATTTAATTTAATTTTACTTTTTTTCACGGTTCCATTTAATTTTTTAAGGAGGTTCCATTTAATTTTACTTTGGTTATGTTTCTTTGATCATTCCTTTTGATGTTTTCTAATTTCCCATTCTGAAGTCATCTCTAGTATGCTTATGATATTTTGAGTTTCAATCTCATGTATCCATCGACTTGCGATTCTGATCTACCTAATTAGCAACCTCAAGTACAATTGATCTTCATTCCTTTATTCAAAATCTTTGATCCTACTTTTTGAGATAAGAATCAGTTGATCTGCAATATGAAATGCATGGTTTGCAATTCAGCGGTTTCCATGAGTTCATGAAGGATATCAAGTTTTCTCTTAAAGTGATTTCGTTGGAGGGTAACAGGTGTATTTTTTAGGTGCATAATGCTCGTATTTTAAACAACAAAAATTATGGTTAGACCATTTACTAGATCATATTATGCTTTATTCTTAGTGATGTTTAAAGTTGCACATTCCTAACATTTTTTACGACTTCAATTCTTGGTGTTCTAATGCTCTAGTTTGTATGGGTTATGCTCCGTTGTAATGTTTTACTTTTGGTTTATGTCATTGTTTTTAGCCTGTCTGTAATGTATACTCCTTATGCTTCCTTTTAGGCACACCTTATGCGTCAAAAGGGAGTTTTTTTAATTTATTTTGCTTTGGCCTTTGAAAAAATATAATAGATATGTATTGATGGTGTAAAATAGTTTTTGTTCCGAACTAGATCAAGGTTCAATCCTGGTTAGATACAAGGCTTATTGAGACCTGAATTCAAGCAAGTCTATGTCGTGGACTTTCCATAAATCCAACTGAATAGAGGTATGGACCAACATATCTGAACAGTCCAGTCTGTATCCAGTGTTGAAGCATCCCTCAAATGGATACAGGTGTCCTCTAGGGACACCTATCCAGGCGAAGGCTCAGTAGAAAAAATTCTACTTATCCCCTATATGTACTAAAGCATAATATTGGATCAATTATCCCACTCTTTACCTACTATTGTTCTCACTCTCAATAAAGCCCCAATGATTTGAGCATTGACACATGTGTACTTACACCACCCCTACCTTGGATACGATTACACCCCTACCTTTGATTTTAACTAAAAGCACAAGTATATATGCCTAAAAAATTATACTTATATATATTTTGCACCTTTATATTTTAACAAACTATGCATATCTTTATCCTCGTGAGCATAGCTCAGTTGGTAGGGACAATGCATAAAATATGCAAGGTTCGGGGTTCGAACCCCAGCTACCACAAAAAAAAAAACTATGCATATCTTTTTCTTGTTAAAAAAAAAACTAAACATGTATGTTTCAATGACACCAACAATGTAACAAATACAATATCATATAATATAAATTCTATGCAAGGTTCGGGGTTCGAACCCCAGCTACCACATAAAAAACTATGCATATTTTTTCTTATTAAAAAAAAAAAACTAAACATGTATGTTTCAATGACACCAACAATGTAAGAAATATAATATCATATAATATCAATTCTTATCTTTTTGAAAGACACTAAAAATATGATATTCTTATAACGAAATTTGTTATAGAGTATAATTGAAAAAGAAAAAACCAACTATTTTGATATTATTTATGTTATTATTTCAGCCTCCATAAATTATTTCTCCTATTCAAATATTTGACAAGTCCTTTATATGATGATATGAATTTGTATTCATGTTACACAAAAAAATGTCATTGAGTAAATATAGCATTTGTAAAAAAAAATATCTTTTATATTATAAACATTTTTACCCTTCAGAAAATATTTTAAACATTTTTTATTTATTATGTTAATTCATAATAAATTCAAAGTTTTGTCCTCATGAGCTTAACTCAGTTGATAGGGACAATGCATAAATATATACAAGGTCCAGGGTTCGAACCCCAGACTCCATAAAAAAAAAATTCAAAGTTTTATACAATATTTTGCCAAACAACTTTTAACTTAAAAATAGCTTTAAAACTAGAAAGAAAAAAAAAACCAAACAACTTTAGCTTCTTTCTTAAAGGCCTGTATTTTAACTTTGTTTTGAAGTAGTTTTTAGTCCGTAAAAAAACTTGGTCAAACGATACCTAAGTTCAGCTGAGAACACTGTTTCACTTTCTTGTTCATAAGAGGTCATTTTCTTCCTTTTTTCATGGTTTGAGGCCATGCATGGCTTCAATTGACTGATTTTTATGCATTTTTTGTTGTTTATTTTCTTTTGCATTTTGATTTCATTTTGAGTGGTTCATTTTTCGACACTGTTTTAGTTTCTGCTTTATCATAGGTGGTTTTCTTCCTTTTTCCGTGATTCTGCATTTTAAGGGTTTTATTTTTTGCTGTTTTTTCCCGATTGTTAGTCGAATATGAACAAGAGATTGTTATGTTGCATGGCTGTAGAAAAATATTCCTTTGATCTCAGGTGTTTTGTTCTTCATTTTGGGTTTGTTTTTAAGATAGATGATTTTTTTTAGTTGAGGTTGTCATGTTTGCATGTTTGTTGTTGTGATCCTGTTTTTGCATTTGATTCATTTTTTCATAGTCTAGAGAAATGCATGCATGTGGATTATAGTAGATGTCATGATGATTGAATTTAGGTGATGGTAAAGTTGTGACACAATTGTTATTTTAGCTTCTGACGATCCTGTTTTTACATTTGATGCATTTTTTTTTCATGGTCTAAATAAATGCATGCATGTGGATTATAGTATAGGTCATGATGATTGAATTTTAGCTCATGGTAAGATTTTGACACAATTGTTATTTTAACTTCTGGTACCATAGTTGAAAAAAATTGATGTATGTGGGTAATGATATTGATATATCATGATTGATATCATTATTTTGGTGATTCAATTTGGGTGGTGCTAAAGATCGAATACAACTAATATTTTAACCTGTGGCATTAAATTTTCAAATTGATAATAAAGAACCTTGATTCGCTGTTTGATTTTGTGAGTATTCTTAAAGGTGTAACAATTTTCATATTTGGTTTATTCTTTCTTATATCATTAAGCCGTACGAAAGTTGATTGGTGTAAATTTGTTTTGGTCATATCATTGAGGTCCAGAAAGTTGATGATACAGAAATTTGTGCATATAAGATCAGGTTGATTTGATTATACAAAAATTGATCACACAGAAATATGTTAGTTTCTTTCGATATCAGAATGAACAAAGGGAATAAAATTAAATGATGTATTGTTGTATTTCTATATAGGGCTTTCAATGTCAAGGGATTATGACTACATTAAGGATATAAAAAAGGATTTGGACATTTGGAAAATAAGATTAAGAGTGCTTGACTCTTGGATTGTGGCTGGTAGCAATGAGAATCAACATATGGAGCTCATTATTTGTGATGCAAAGGTTAGATGAGTTAGTTAATATTTGTTGTAATTTCCTTTATGATTTATCAATGTTACTTATTAGTGTACATTTTGATTTATTTCTATTTTTTGGTTTCTTACTCGGATTTTGGAACCCATCACAAAAAATCCACCACCCACGACGAACGAACAACATGACTGCTACGACAAGAGGAATGAAGGTGGCTAACAGAGTGGTGAAAAACACCCCAAAAAGGATGAGCGACGGCGCGGAGGAGGGACCTCATCACACCGTCCCATCATGAGCCTACATCGGAACAAGAAGGATTGGATTCGTGGGGGAGATGGTACTACCGGATCTAGATTCTTAGAGAGATGGCAGAGACTTTCTCTCTCTACTTTTAAGAATTAATATTGTTTTCAACAGTGAGCAATTCATTCATTGCCGTGAAGAAATAAATTATCTACTCCCTTTTGATTGTATTTATTATATTTATTTTTAACATTAACTTAAAACGGTTTATTATTTTTTAAATATTAGTTTAATTATGAATTAAAAAATTCGTTAAATTTTAATAAAATATGAATAACCCACAACAGTAAAAGCAATATTTCTTAAAAAATAACAATAAGCAATGTTTCTTTTCTGTGTTAACCATTTGATTCCTAAGGGAAATGAAACCTTAGTAAGCTGCCGTTCATAAGTAAAGTTCGACAAGGAATTGTTAATCGGAAAATTAAACATGGATACTTTTGAAGTATTTGTCATTTGGTGAAGTTCACTAACCAATTTCTTTATGGGCTTCGGTCCCATGGCATTTTAATTAGGATCTCTACACAATATTGATTTGATTTTTTAATATAAAAGTAACTTTTTATACTCAAAATTAAAACATTACAAATGTTTCTAAAGGAAATCAATTACATGCCTTTCATTGATAATGATCAAGAGTATATATAGTTACAATTGGTAGAGTCAAACCTATGAGAGTAATTACAAAATAATAACCAGCATAGTTACTAACATAATTACATAAAGTCAAACATTATATCACTACAAGAAATACTGCAATTAGTCAGGGGAGGATTCCTTGTGAAATTGCAAGAATCCCTAGGAAAAAGCCATTTGTCAGGGCTTTTGTGTGGAGCAGAATCAATGGCAAATGTGATCCTAGCAAATTGCTATGCCAGGGCTTTAGCTCCTGGCATATCTGCATGGGACAAACTCCTGTTTAAACCCCTCTTATAACTCATGGCAAAAAGTCTGGCAGAGTCCCTAACAAATTGTCTGACTCAACAACCCGCTTTTCTGACCCACTATCAAATCCGCTGCAGTTGCAAATTGCGTCATAATTTTTTTTTAAAATATTTTTTTAATTGTTTTATTTAAAAACATTAATTTCATTAAAATAATTAAAATTAATTATTAAGATAAATTTAAAAACGTAATTAAATGCTTTTTTTAATTTAATTGCTTTAAAAAAAAAGTAGTTAAAAATAAAAATTAAAGTAATATCACCCATAAAATATTAAGTCTAACAGTAATGAAATTAAAATTGTATGGAATAATATTACAGACTATAAGTAGCAATTGTAGCAGGAAGCATAAGAAACTTCCCCAAATATTACACACCATAGATAATAAAAGCAAAATAAAATAACATCATCAAGGGTCCAACTTCACTCCTCATCATCGCTCTCCACCTCCTTTCCTCCTTCTTTGCCATAAATCGAAAAAGGGTCTACATTAGCATTCAGAACTGCTGCTTGCTGACTTGAACTCCCAACCTCATGTGCTTACCTAAACTGAGCCAGCTGCTCCTCATATGTTCATTGGCGGCTAAGCAAATCTTGCACCGGTCTCGTGACTCGCCATTTGCTGGGTGAGCTTCTCTTGAGTCAATCTTTGAATAAGGTCACGCATCTCAGGGGTCAGCGCAGGCTGCTGGGAGGATCCTTCACCATGATTAAGGGTAAATCTGAGGGTTGCTGCAACACCCTTCCGGTAGTAGCGGCCAAGTTACCGGCACAATATAGCTTTCCTTTGGTTTTATCGCCAGCAACTTTGGTCCAAGTTTGGAGGGCCAAACTATTATCAACATATAACCCTTGAGAAAGAGCCTCGGCAAGCTGTCGATCATACTGCTTTTATTCAAATGATAACAAAATAGTTCATGACAAATAACAATTATTTTTTAAAACATAATAATAGCTAAAGCAAATGATTAACTTATTAAAGATTACATGAACCTTACTAGCACGCTCGTCACAATATTGGTCGGACATATGTCTGTGTGTCTCGTCATGAAGCTCGTTAATAAACGGCTCCCTCCCAAGTCTCCTGGCCTATGTTTCACAAGAAATAAAAAGCAAAAATTTATTAGTATTGCTTTAAAACAATCAAATTTCAATATGATATGGAAAAATAATTAAAAGTTTATTATTTTTACCAAGCGCTCAGCATGCTCTCTGTTGCTTAAGCAACCACCGCTGTGAATGCAACCCCCCTTTTCGGACGTCCGATTTTTTTTCGCTTGCTCCGACTTTGCCTTGAACTCCTTGCCTGCCCAATAGTCAGCCAACTCAACCATAACCTCCCTTCCGATCCAATGTGGCCGTTTTTTTTCTCCTCATAGATAATCTGGGCGTTTCAAAGCATATCAATAAGACGCGCAGCCATGCGGATATGGAAATTATGCCTTATTATAGCATTAAACATGGCGTCCCAAGTACACTTCACCTGCATTTTTGTTAACATATTAAAGGAAGTTAGTATACTATAACAAATGTGCATATAAATGAAAATACAAATTATGATATATATTTGAAGTAACCTCAAAGAGCCTAAACCGGCGATCTTTCTCCTCATCCTCCACTTCGCCATAAGTCTTCCACGACCTTAAATAGCAGTTGTGGATTATGTCTCTAATTGCTTCCGCCGCGGGTTTGCAAGGGAAAAAGTTGAAATAATAAAAATTCATAATTAAATAATTCTTAAACTTAAAATATACATAAAATTGAACTATGTAACGACCCCTTGCGTCAGTCGGATAAATTAGCAGAACATCATCAGCCTGTTGCACCTGTCCACCACCTTTCATCTGGCCTACACCTTCCTCTTCGACCATATTTTTGGGTTGTGGTGGGTTTTGGGGTTGTGGAGGGTTTTGTGGCGGGTGTTGGGGTTGGGAATGTGGTAGGTATGGAAACTCGGTCATTCCATATGGAAAAGGTGGGGAAGACCCAAAGTAGGGTGGATATCCCGAATGAAAGTAGGAAGGTGGAGGCCCAATAGGTGGGGAAGACCCAAAAGGTGGATAACCTGAATAAGGAAAACCAGGTGGTGATGAGAACGGTGGAGCTATGGTGGGAGTAATTGCACTAGCATGGGAGGACCCAGTTGATCCCTGGCTAGATGATGCAGAGGGTGTGAGAGGCATATGGTTTAGTCTGACTTGTGTGGCTGGGTCCACAACTACCGTAGTGTACCGCCTCCTGCGGCCTTTGCTCTTGTTTTTTTCTTCAATCCTCGGAGGCATTCTTGGCTATTTATCAATAACAAAAAACCCAAATTAACTAAAATAATAAATCATCATAACAATACACCAATTATAATAATAAATCACCATAATAAATCATTCATATTAGAAAATAATAACGTTACAATAAATCACCATTCATATTCATTCATATTGAAAATAATATCATTACAATAAGCACAATATAGAACCAAGTCAACAATACACAAATTATAACAATACACCAATTATAATCCAAAAACACTTTCATTAACTTGATCCCTTTCATCATGATCCCCTTCAACATTGTTCTCTTAAGAACCAGCATCATCCTCGTCATTTTTATCTTCATTAGGAGTCAACAAAACAGCATGATCAACATGATCCCCTTCAACTTGTGCATCAAGCCAACCTATAACAGGCTCAACTTCAATTATCTCATAAACATGTGAAATTTCATGAATTTGCTCAATTTCATCAGTTGGTTCTTCAGTCTCGATCCGACCCCTTGGTTTTGTTTTGATTGCAACCGACCACCCTCGTTTGTGTGGTTGTGTTGGGGGATAAGGAACATAGTACACTTGCCTAACATTATGTGCCATGATAAACGGATCATACGCATTATATTTTTTGTCCACTCGAATGTCAACATTGTTGGTTATTTTGTTCATTTTTGTCCATCTATGTGACGGATCAAACCATTCACAATAAAATAACACCACTTTATCTTGATTGTAAAATAACTCGTAAACATGTTTGATCACGCCATAGAAATCATCTTCACCTCCTTCCGTAACTCCTTTAACATATACACCACTATTATAAGTCTTGTTCCCCTCACTCCAAGATTGAGTACAAAATTTATATCCATTCACGAAGTATGTATGATATTCAGTGGCACATGGTAAAGGAACTTGAGCTCTTAAACGAATGATTTCATTAGTTGGTTCGGCATCATATACTTGTTGTTTAAACCAACCGGGAAAATATTCATGTACATAACGAGGTGAATCATCACCAAATTCTTCATAAAAGGTCTTGAATTTCCTATAAAAAAATTCAAGTAAAAGTTAGACGTGTTTTAACTTAACAATGTACTAATAAAAAGTAATTGTTTTGTTTTACTTACTTAAGGTATGGTTTAACCTCTGCACAATTAATCAAAACATGAACATGAGTTGATCGGTACTGTTTCGGATCCACCATCCAATGTTCACTCGCCTTGCCAGAGTGGCGACCAGGTAGATTGAAAATTGATAAGGTCAACGAATATCTTTCATTTTCAACATCAACATTATTTCGTGTAGTGGTTGAGCACACGATCGATGAAGTAATGACTGAGAAAGAACGAGGTTTCCTTATGAACATAAACAGCACATATTGATCCTTCAGGAACATAAACAGATTGGAATGAGAATTTCATTCGGTATGTTTTTGACACAGGAACAACAAATCAAATTTTAAATACACTGTTCTTGCCTGCTGTTATTCAGTGCGTAGTGCTTACAGGGACATCACTAATAACGACGCTGCCATGCTACATCATAGAGTAAACGAACATTGGGGTTCTATTTGGAAACTTAAACTCCCTCAAAAGGTCAAGAATTCATCTGGCGAGTATGCCACAATTGTCTTCCAACCCGTGTGTGCTTACAAACAAAAGGTGTAGATTGTCCTACAAGTTGTCCAATTTGTGATGTCTACGATGAGAATATTAAGCACCTTTTTTTTGAGTGCAGAAAGAGTGTTATATGTTGGAACGGGATGGCCTTTGGCATTCGATCAGACATGTAAATTTACCCACATCTTCCTTCTCTGAAATTATTTTTGCTTTGCTTCAGAAATTTGAAATTCCTCAACAACAGCAACTTGCGGTCACTCTATGGAGTTTATGAAAACATAGAAATAATAAGATTTGGAATAACGTTACAAAAGCAGCTCAATAAATCTGTGACCACGCCGAAAGTTTCTTAAGTAGTTGGAAGAATGCACAAGAAGTGAGGAACCAAAGCACCAACCGCAGTTCACATATTGTGACTGAAAATTGGAAAAAAAAAAAACAGAGTCTGGAGAGGTTCAAGTGTAATGTTGACGCTTTCTTTTCCACTTCCAAGAATAGAGTTGGATTCGGTGCTTGTATTTGCGATGCAGAAGGAAATTTTGTGATAGCATGAACTGCTTGGGCTACCCATTTACTTGATGTTGACATGGGGGAGGCCATGCAATGCAATGGGTAAAAGAAATCAATATGGTGCACATGGATTTTGAAACGGATTCCAAAATAATGGAAGATAGCATATATGACAAGGATGGTGTCTCTGATTTCATGGCAATAATTAATGATTGTAGATACTTGTTGGGTACCGATTCAGTACACTTTGATGTGAGTTTAATTCGAAGACAAACCAATGGTGCTGCTCATTGTTTAGCTAAAGAAGCATTATACCATGCTAGTCTCCAAGTTCATAGTAACATTCCACATTGTATTTCTACTTTGATTAATAATGAAAAGTTATAAGTTTCTTTCTGTAAAAAAAAATAAAACGGATCTATGCAACCACCAAGGAGCGCATCTTTTGATATAGAGTATTACTTTTTCCACCCTATAAGATTCTCGCGCGCCCTGCGTTTTTCCAAAAATGCCCTTGAGGTTTCCGGATTTCATAATCCGGAATGGTGTTTTCCTTTGTTATAGGGTGAAAAGTGGAGTAACGGATTTTTCTGGATTTTGTAATCCGGAAACTTCAAAATATAGGGCGCGTTACATGATGTTTTCGGATTACATAATCTGGAAACCCCCTAAACACCCTTTTTCAAGGTAAAACAGTTCGGATTATATAATCCGAACTGTAACAGCACAAATCTTAAGCCATTTTAGGGACAACATTAATCTTCCTAACTCTTATCCTTTTGTTTTGGGTCATTGTTACATGTTCTTAGTCAAAAATCGGGTTTTCGGGCTACTTGATCGGATTGCTCCGAAACTTCCTCAGAAAATCAGAAAAAATTCAAGGACCATGACTCTCTTAGAACGGACTTCTTATGGGACTCCGCCCCTCAAAATCCAAAATTCCATCATTTAGACCCATTTTTTAATTTTTTTTTTAATTTTTCATATTCTCAGAAAAATCCGAAAAAATTTGCACTAGTTTTATTTGGATTTTGGAATTTTTTGGTGATATTTTTTGTATTTTTATGATTTTATTTGACAGGTTTTTAGCATTTTTACTTAGTTTTTTTGTTGTTTTTAAAAGTAAAACTCAAAACTGCTGAAATGTGAGAGAGTCTAATGGCTGATTATACATAAGAATTGTCCGGATTATAAAATCCAAAATAGTAAGCATGAATCCGGATTTTAAAATCCGGACAACACAAGGGCATTTTTGGAAAAAACGCAGGGCGCGCGAGAAACCTATAAGGTGGGAAAAGTAATACTCTTTGATATATGCACCACTATAAAAAGGGCCATCAAGGAGTGTATCTTCGAATATATGCACCGATGTAAATAAGGCCATCACCCCTAGGTATGATTAGACATTACTTAATGATTATTACTTTTTCCACCTTGTGCCTTTCCTCGCGCGCCCTATTTTTTTCCCAAAACTAGTTTAGAGACCCGGCGTTGCTCGGGTTAGATATTAAATAAGTTTTATAAGTTTGTGTGCACAAATACACGCGTAAGTATATTACATTGAATTTATTTAAATTTACAATTATAATAATATCTTAAAAATAAATATAAATGATGAGATGAATGTCCAATGCAAGAATAAAAAATGTAAGAAAATCATTATTTGTGATCCAAAGGTTAGATGAGTTAGTTAATATTTGTTGTAATTTCCTTTATGATTTATCAATGTTACTTATTAGTGTACATTTTGATTTATTTCTATTTTTTGGTTTCTTTCTCGGATTTTGGAACCCATCGCAAAAAACCCACCACCCACGACGAACGAACAACACGACTGCTACGACAAGAGGAATGAAGGTGGCTAACAGAGTGGTGAAAAACACCCCAAAAAGGGTGAGCGACGACGCGGAGGAGGGACCTCGTCACACCGTCCCATCATGAGCCTACATCGGAACAAGAAGGATTGGATTCGTGGGGGAGATGGTACTACCGGATCTAGATTCTTAGAGAGATGGCAGAGACTTTCTCTCTCTACTTTTAAGAATTAATATTGTTTTCAACAGTGAGCAATTCATTCATTGCCGTGAAGAAATAAATTATCTACTCCCTTTTGATTGTATTTTTTATATTTATTTTTAACATTAACTTAAAACGGTTTTATTATTTTTTAAATATTAGTTTAATTATGAATTAAAAAATTAGTTAAATTTTAATAAAATATGAATAACCCACAACAGTAAAAGCAATATTTCATCAAAAATAACAATAAGCAATATTTCGTTTCTGTTTTAACCATCTGATTCCTAAGGGAAATGAAACCTTAGTAAGCTGCCGTTCATAAGTAAAGTTCGACAAAGAATTGTTAATCGGAAAATTAAACATGGATACTTTTGAAGTATTTGTCATTTGGTGAAGTTCACTAACCAATTTCTTTATGGGCTTCGGTCCCATGGCATTTTAATTAGGATCTCTACACAATATTGATTTGATTTTTTAATACAAATGTAACTTTTTATACTCAAAATTAAAACATTACAAATGTTTCTAAAGGAAATCAATTACATGCCTTTCATTGATAATGATCAAGAGTATATATAGTTACAATAGGTAGAGTCAAACCTACGAGAGTAATTACAAAATAATAACCAACATAGTTACTAACATAATTACATAAAGTCAAACATTATATGACTACAAGAAATACTGCAATTAGTCAGGGGAGGATTCCTTGTGAAATTGCAAGAATCCCTAGGAAAAAGCCATTTGCCAGGGCTTTTGTGTGGAGCAGAATCAATGGCAAATGTGATCCTAGCAAATTGCTATGCCAGGGCTTTAGCTCCTGGCATATCTGCACGGGACAAACTCCTGTTTAAACCCCTCTTATAACTCATGGCAAAAAGTCTGGCAGAGTCCCTAACAAATTGTCTGACTCAACAACCCGCTTTTCTGACCCACTATCAAATCTGCTGCAGTTGCAAATTGCGTCATAATTTTTTTTAAAAATGTTTTTTTAATTGTTTTTTTAAAAAAACATTAATTTCATTAAAATAATTAAAATTAATTATTAAGATAAATTTAAAATCGTAATTAAATGCTTTTTTTAATTTAATTGCTTTAAAAAAAAGTAGTTAAAAATAAAAATTAAAGTAATATCACCCATAAAATATTAAGTCTAACAGTAATGAAATTAAAATTGTATGGAATAATATTACAGACTATAAGTAGCAATTGTAGCAGGAAGCATAAGAAATTTCTCCAAATATTACACACCATAGATAATAAAAGCAAAATAAAATAACATCATCAAGGGTCCAACTTCACTCCTCATCATCGCTCTCCACCTCCTTTCCTCCTTCTTTGCCATAAATCGAAAAAGGGTCTACATTAGCATTCGGAACTGCTGCTTGCTGACTTGAACTCCCAACCTCATGTGCTTACCTAAACTGAGCCAGCTGCTCCTCATATGTTCATTGGCGGCTAAGCAAATCTTGCACCGGTCTCGTGACTCGCCATTTGCTGGGTGAGCTTCTCTTGAGTCAATCTTTGAATAAGGTCACGCATCTCAGGGGTCAGCGCAGGCTGCTGGGAGGATCCTTCACCATGATTAAGGGTAAATCTGAGGGTTACTGCAACACCCTTTTGGTAGTAGCGGCCAAGTTACCGGCACAATTAGCTTTCCTTTGGTTTTATCGCCAGCAACTTTGGTCCAAGTTTGGAGGGCCAAACTATTATCAACATATAACCCTTGCGAAAGAGCCTCGGCAAGCTGTCGATCATACTGCTTTTATTCAAATGATAACAAAATAGTTCATGACAAATAACAATTATTTTTTAAAACATAATAATAGCTAAAGCAAATGATTACAGTATACTTATTAAAGATTACATGAACCTTACTAGCACGCTCGTCACAATATTGGTCGGACATATGTCTGTGTGTCTCGTCATGAAGCTCGTTAATAAACGGCTCCCTCCCAAGTCTCATGGCCTATGTTTCACAAGAAATAAAAAGCAAAAATTTATTAGTATTGCTTTAAAACAATCAAATTTCAATATGATATAGAAAAATAATTAAAAGTTTATTATTTTTACCAAGCGCTCAGCATGCTCTCTGTTACTTAAGCAACCACCGCTGTGAATGCAACCCCCCTTTTCGGACGCCCGATTTTTTTTCGCTTGCTCCGACTTTGCCTTGAACTCCTTGCCTGCCCAATAGTCAGCCAACTCAACCATAACCTCCCTTCCGATCCAATGTGGCCGTTTTTTTCTCCTCATAGAGAATCTGGGCGTTTCAAAGCATATCAATAAGACGCGCAGCCATGCGGATATGGAAATTATGCCTTATTATAGCATTAAACATGGCGTCCCAAGTACACTTCACCTGCATTTTTGTTAACATATTAAAGGAAGTTAGTATACTATAACAAATGTGCATATAAATGAAAATACAAATTATGATATATATTTGAAGTAACCTCAAAGAGCCTAAACCAGCGATCTTTCTCCTCATCCTCCACTTCGCCATAAGTCTTCCACGACCTTAAATAGCAGTTGTGGATTATGTCTCTAATTGCTTCCGCCGCGGGTTTGCAAGGGAAAGAGTTGAAATAATAAAAATTCATAATTAAATAATTCTTAAACTTAAAATATACATAAAATTGAACTATGTAACGACCCCTTGCGTCAGTCGGATAAATTAGCAGAACATCATCAGCCTATTGCACCTGTCCACCACCTTTCATCTGGCCTACACCTTCCTCTTCGACCATATTTTTGGGTTGTGGTAGGTTTTGGGGTTGTGGAGGGTTTTGTGGCGGGTGTTGGGGTTGGGAATGTGGTAGGTATGGAAACTCGGTCATTCCATATGGAAAAGGTGGGGAAGACCCAAAGTAGGGTGGATATCCCGAATGAAAGTAGGAAGGTGGAGGCCCAATAGGTGGGGAAGACCCAAAAGGTGGATAACCTGAATAAGGAAAACCAGGTGGTGATGAGAACGGTGGAGCTATGGTGGGAGTAATTGCACTAGCATGGGAGTACCCAGTTGATCCCTGGCTAGATGATGCAGAGGGTGTGAGAGGCATATGGTTTAGTCTGACTTGTGTGGTTGGGTCCACAACTACCGTAGTGTACCGCCTCCTGCGGCCTTTGCTCTTGTTTTTTTCTTCAATCCTCGGAGGCATTCTTGGCTATTTATCAATAACAAAAAACCCAAATTAACTAAAATAATAAATCATCATAACAATACACCAATTATAATAATAAATCACCATAATAAATCATTCATATTAGAAAATAATAACGTTACAATAAATCACCATTCGTATTCATTCATATTGAAAATAATATCATTACAATAAAGCACAATATAGAACCAAGTCAACAATACACAAATTATAATCCAAAAACACTTTCATTAACTTGATCCATTTCATCATGATCCCCTTCAACATTGTTCTCTTAAGAACCAACATCATCCTCATCATTTTTATCTTCATTAGGAGTCAACAAAACAGCATGATCAACATGATCCCCTTCAACTTGTGCATCAAGCCAACCTATAACAGGCTCAACTTCAATTATCTCATAAACATGTGAAATTTCATGAATTTGCTCAATTTCATCAGTTGGTTCTTCTGTCTCGATCCGACCCC
Organism: Medicago sativa; assembly: GCF_051527215.1. NCBI lineage: Eukaryota > Viridiplantae > Streptophyta > Magnoliopsida > Fabales > Fabaceae > Medicago > Medicago sativa. The sequence continues at coordinate 55,101,218 of NC_140749.1, forward strand.
TTGGTTTTGTTTTGATTGCAACCGACCACCCTCGTTTGTGTGGTTGCGTTGGGAGATAAGGAACATAGTACACTTGCCTAACATTATGTTCCATGATAAACGGGTCATACACATTATATTTTTTGTCCACTCGAATGTCAACATTGTTGGTTATTTTGTTCATTTTTGTCCATCTATGTGACGGATCAAACCATTCACAATAAAATAACACCACTTTATCTTGATTGTAAAATAACTCGTAAACATGTTTGATCACGCCATAGAAATCATCTTCACCTCCTTCCGTAACTCCTTTAACATATATACCACTATTATAAGTCTTCTTCCCCTCACTCCAAGATTGAGTACAAAATTTATATCCAATCACGAAGTATGTATGATATTCAGTGGCACATTGTAAAGGAACTTGAGCTAAACCTCTTAAACGAATGATTTCATTAGTTGGTTCGGCATCGTATACTTGTTGTTTAAACCAATCGGGAAAATATTCATGTACATAACCAGGTGAATCATCACCAAATTCTTCATAAAAGGTCTTGAATTTCCTATAAAAAAATTCAAGTAAAAGTTAGACGTGTTTTAACTTAACAATGTACTAATAAAAAGTAATTGTTTTGTTTTACTTACTTAAGGTATGGTTTAACCTCTGCACCATTAATCAAAACATGAACATGAGTTGATCGGTACTCTTTCAGATCCACCATCCAATGTTCACTTGCCTTGCCAGAGTGGCGACCAGGTAGATTGAAAATTTATAAGGTCAACGAATATATTTCATTTTCAACATCAACATCATTTCGTGTAGTGGTTGAGCACACGATCGATGAAGTAATGACTGAGAAAGAACGAGGTTTCCTTATGAACATAAACAACACATATTGATCCTTCAGGAACATAAATAGATTGGAATGAGAATTTCATTCGGTATGTTTTTGACACAGGAACAACAAATTAAATTTTAAATACACTGTTCTTGCCTGCTGTTATTCAGTGCGTAGTGCTTACAGGGACATCACTAATAACGACGCTGCCATGCTACAACATAGAGTAAACGAACATTGGGGTTCTATTTGGAAACTTAAACTCCCTTAAAAGGTCAAGAATTCATCTGGCGAGTATGCCACAATTGTCTTCCAACCCGTGTGTGCTTACAAATAAAAGGTGTAGATTGTCCTACAAGTTGTCCAATTTGTGATGTCTACGATGAGAATATTAAGCACCTTTTTTTCGAGTGCAGAAAGAGTGTTATATGTTGGAACGGGATGGCCTTTGGCATTCGATCAGACATGTAAATTTACCCACATCTTCCTTCTCTAAAATGATTTTTGCTTTGCTTCAGAAATTTGAAATTCCTCAACAACAGCAACTTGCGGTCACTCTATGGAGTTTATGAAAACATAGAAATAATAAGATTTGGAATAACGTTACAAAAGCAGCTCAATAAATCTGTGACCATGCCGAAAGTTTCTTAAGTAGTTGGAAGAATGCACAAGAAGTGAGGAACCAAAGCACCAACCGCAGTTCACATATTGTGACTGAAAATTGAAAAAAAAAAACCGAGTCTGGAGGGGTTCAAGTGTAATGTTGACGCTTTCTTTTCCACTTCCATGGATAGAGTTGGATTCGGTGCTTGTATTTGCGATGCAGAAGGAAATTTTGTGATAGTATGAACTGCTTGGGCTACCCATTTACTTGATGTTGACATGGGGGAGGCCATGCAATACAATGGGTAAAAGAAATTAATATGGTGCACATGGATTTTGAAACGGATTCCAAAATAATGGAAGATAGCATATATGACAAGGATGGTGTCTCTGATTTCATGGCAATAATTAATGATTGTAGACACTTGTTGGATACCGATTCAGTACACTTTGATGTGAGTTTAATTTGAAGACAAACCAATGGTGCTGCTCATTGTTTAGCTAAAGAAGCATTATACCATGCTAGTCTCCAAGTTCATCGTAACATTCCACATTGTATTTCTACTTTGATTAATAATGAAAAGTTATAAGTTTCTTTCTGTAAAAAAAAAAAAAAAGCAGATCTATGCAACCACCAAGGAGCGCATCTTTTGATATAGAGTATTACTTTTTCCACCCTATAAGATTCTCGCGCGCCCTGCGTTTTTCCAAAAATGCCCTTGAGGTTTCCGGATTTCATAATCCGGAATGGTGTTTTCCTTTGTTATAGGGTGAAAAATGGAGTAACGGATTTTTCTGGATTTTGTAATCCGGAAACTTCAAAAAATAGGGCGCGTTACATGATGTTTCCGGATTACATAATCTGGAAACCCCCTAAACACCCTTTTTCAAGGTAAAACAGTTCGGATTATATAATCCGAACTGTAACAGCGCAAATCTTAAGCCATTTTAGGGACAACATTAATCTTCCTAACACTTATCCTTTTGTTTTGGGTCATTGTTACATGTTCTTAGTCAAAAATCGGGTTTTCGGGCTACTTGATCGGATTGCTCCGAAACTTCCTCAGAAAATCAGAAAAAATTCAAGGACCATGACTCCCTTAGAACGGACTTCTTATGGGACTCCGCCCCTCAAAATCCAAAATTCTATCATTTAGACCCATTTTTTCATTTTTTTTTAATTTTTCATTTTCTCAGAAAAATCCGAAAAAAATTTGCACTAGTTTTATTTGGATTTTAGAATTTTTTGGTGATATTTTTATATTTTTATGATTTTATTTGACAGGTTTTTAGCATTTTTACTTAGTTTTTTTGTTGTTTTTAAAAGTAAAACTCAAAACTGTTGAAATGTGAGAGACTGTGATGGCTGATTATACATAAAAATTGTCCGGATTATAAAATCCAAAATAGTAAACATGAATCCGGATTTTAAAATCCGGACAACACAAGTGCATTTTTGGAAAAAACGCAGGGCGAGCGAGAAACCTATAAGGTGGGAAAAGTAATACTCTTTGATATATGCACCACTATAAAAAGGGCCATCAAGGAGTGTATCTTCGAATATATGCACCGATGTAAATAAGGCCATCACCCCTAGGTATGATTAGACATTACTTAATGATTATTACTTTTCCCACCTTGTGCCTTTCCTCGCGCGCCCTATTTTTTTTCCCAAAATACCCCTTGTTCGGATAACAGAATCCGAATCCATTCCGGAATATTAATTTCGGATTTATTCGTGTATTTTGTCACTTCATCCACCCTGATGGATGATGATGCCAGTTATGAATATATTGATTCGGATTATATAATCCGAAAATTGTGTATAACTTCCGGATTATATAATCCGAAAAGTGTAAATCACCCCGTTGAAAGTCAACAAAAGGGTTGGTGAACGATGGTTCCGGATTATATAATCTGGAAAGTGATAATCTTGTCCGGATTATAAAATCTGGAATGCGTCAGTACAGAGGCAGAAGCCATCTGTTTTGGCTGAGCCTCTGTTTAGAGCAGATTCAGTCAATTTTTTTGGCCTTTGACCATATGCAAACCAAAAAATCAAATTATAACATCAAAACTTACAACACAATATAATTTTCAAACTTTAATAAAACATAATTATCCAAATGGTACATAACATAATTATCCAAAATATTCAAACATTAAAATTAAATTAAATACAATCAACCCCTAATAACTACACCCCCAGCACCTCTGCCACCACCCCTGCCACCACCTCTGCCACCACCCCTGCCACCCTCAGTAGCTCCCCGACGATGGTAAACTTTCCCATCATGCACCTCTTTCAACGCATCCTCCAAATGCTGTCATTCCTCAGTCTCTTTCGGCACGAGACCACTTCTCATCATAGCATAGATGTGGTCTCTAATGCGGCTCATCCTTCTGCTAAGTTGTAAATATGCATGGTCTCCATCCTCCTGAGCAGCTCGCGCATCAAGGACCACATGCTCTGGTGGCCTCGGCACCGGTACCAGCATGTCTGGAAGAATCATGCGTGGATGAGACACCCGGTAAAACCACTCGATGTATCCATCTACTGCCTCCACATAATGAGTTGCAGTCTCTCCCAATATCTGAGGTGTCAGCGCATAATCAAGTGCATGCTGAATGCGGTTTGTGATGTCCGCCAAATTAACACCAGTAGGTGCACTCTCAAGGGGATGTCTCGGTATGGTTTGAACCCACCTAAACTGACGAAGCACCCTCTCCGGTAGATATCTCACCATGCGGTCTCCGCATCTCAGCCATCCAGAGTAAAGGCTGACCTGCTCAAACGGACGTGCCTGACGGTGCGCTCCATATGGGGCCATGACAACCTTCGTCAGATCCAGGGCATCCAGATGGGATCTGTAGTTGTCTAATGTACCTAAACCAGACAGTGGTAAAAAAAACACATCGCACGTGGGTACTGATTATCTAAATATCCTTCCCAGACATCCTTGCTTCCCATACCTAGGAAGTGATGAAACACCCAAGCCTGCACCAAAGACAACACAAGTTTTTATATACAAACCATATACACTTAAATTTAATAAAATAAAACATAGTTTTTAATTTATACCTGCAACAAAGTCAGGTATCCTGCCATCTGACTGGTGTTCCAACGTGCAGCATTGTTGAGCTCCTTATACAAGTGAGCTAGTGCCGCAGCTCCCCATGAAAAACCAGAAACAATCTCAAGGTCTCTAAAGTACTTAAGGTACACAACATCCACAGCCCACTGGTTCTTGTCACTGAATATCGTGATCCCCACCAAGTACAACAAATATCTGCAGACAGCCTGGTCCCACAACCTCTCCACCTCCGGAGTCACACCATACTCGGCCGCCAAATCCCTCTGCTCCTTCAAACACTCCTTGAAGATCCTCTCCAAGTAGCTAAATCGGCAATGTGCACCTTTGGTCTTGTTGACCTCAAAAAGAGCATCACCCGGATCAGACCCCAAGTACAACTCCATCCATTCCACCGCCTCATCCCGTGATATGGACCCGTGGGACAGGAGCATGCCGTCAATGGGAAGATGCAGAAAACAGGCCACATCATCAAGTGTGACTGCCATCTCCCCAATAGGAAGGTGGAAGATGGAAGTCTCCTCGTGCCACCTCTCCACAAAGGCACAAATCAGACCGTAGTCAAGCAGGCTGTAGCTGGTATCCTGAAGCCAACCAAGGTCGGTGTCATGCAATTTGTTTTTCCACCACCGTGCAGCCATGATACGTTTGGTGTCATTATTATGCATCGTATCTATCTTCTTTCCATTGTTGATGCATTTTAATTTCGGACGCCACTGCAAATAATTAAAATTAATAAAGTGAGTGAGTTTAACAAACAGATTTTACAGTAAATAAACATTTAAATTTAACAGCATATAAACAGGCAGTTTCAGATATAAAGTAAGTGAGTTTAACACTAATAAATACCTCGCCATCAGCTGCCTTCCTGGCCACGTGCACATGGTACCTCCACCGTAGGCCAGTCTCGTGTGGGCCACCGGGATAATCATCTAGTGGCTCAGGGTCCACCACCTTCTTCTTTCGCCTTCGCTGTGGTTCGACATCTTCCATTTCCACGTCTATATCCTGCAGCTCCTCCTCAAGCTCCTGCTCCTCCATATGCTGCAATTCCACATCATGCTGCTCCTGCTCCATGTCCATATATTGTTGCTGCTCCGACTGATGCTCGACATCAGCACAGCGTCCTCTAGCACCCCGACGCCTCGGAGGAACACCACCTTCCTCCTCCAGCCGTTGGCGACGCTCTCTCCTACGGGAAGCATGCCCTGCCGCCCTTACGCTTCGAGTATTAGATGTTGAACCTTCTATAACATTCAAATTAGTGTAATCAAACATCACAATCAAACAGCACAAAACATAAGCAAAAAAACATTATTGGTTTGTCCGGATTTCGAATTCCAGACATCAACAATATAGTCCAGAATAACAAATCCGGACTGTACCCGACCAGAATTCCAAAAAAAAAAAAACCACCAAATTAACCATGCAAATGTACAGAAATCGAACTTACCTTCCATGATATTTGACAAGGGTTGAAATGCGGTGCTTTTGAGCAAGAAAACTCCAAATTTGGACAAGATTTGTGGTGTTCGGAATTTGGGATAATGTAGAGAGAGAGAGTGAATGGTGAAAGTGAAACTGTAAAACTGTAAAAATGGGGGGGTGAAGTTCCTTTTATACTTCGCAATTGTCCGGATTTTATATTCCGGAATATGTATAGATGTTCCGGATTATATAATCCGAAGGACATGTTGGTAATTTGCATAGGGCGCGCGAGAAGGCCATAGAATGGGAAAAGTAATAGTCTTACTTAATTCACTTATACACATCTCTACCTTCTAGCACTTACTTGATTAGTGACAATTTATATGTGTGTTTGGATCAATGACACGCTTTTTTCCGTGTTTCATGTCTTATTTAGATTTTTTCCTTTTGTTTTTTATGCAACGATCAAAAAAAAAAATCTGGCAACATTTTTTTTTTATCGATTTTTTAATGCAACATCTTTAGTCATCGATGCAAGAAACAATATTTTTTAACCTATTTGTGGTGGACATTTTTGCATACTATTGTGGACAAAATTAACCTTCAATTCCCCACTCTCAAATCTACAAAGAAGGACAATTTTTGCAACATCTTTAGTCATCGATGCAAGAAACAATATTTTTTAACCTATTTGTGGTGGACATTTTTGCATACTATTGTGGACAAAATTAACCTTCAATTCCCCACTCTCAAATCTTCAAAGAAGGACAATTTTGGTTTTTGATGAACAACTATTTTTCTTATGTTTATGTTTATATTTTCCCTCAAAAAAAGTTTATATTTATTTCTAATAGAAATAGATTGAATGCAACCATAATTTTTTTCCCACGTATGCTAATTATTTAGTAATTAAGAATTTCAAGTTATTGAAAAAATTGATTTTTCAAACTACTTATGCACAAGCTTAGAATTTCAAAATTTATACGTCAATCTAATTTGCAAATGAATTTTTGATTGAATACAATATTATCACAAAAATATAACTAGATTTCATTTCAAAATTAGATCTCATATAAAAATAAATATATAGATAAATCAATTTTTTGTAACAATGAATGTGCCTTACACAAATAAAAATTCTTCTAAATTGTGTGTTACACCTTATTTACTCTAAAAGGAATAGCTTGCAAGGGTTGACCAATTTCTCTATCGCCATTTTGTAGCTTCCAATCAAAACAATTAATCAATGATCCTAACATTGTATGTAACATTCTTATAGCAAGTGGCATATCAGGACCCAAGTAATAGTTGTGTATGTAAGTGAGACTTTTATATATAGTAGTTTTCTACGTTCATAGATAACTCTGACATGCATATTAAATTGTAATGACGTAATAGTTGTGTATGTAAGTGAGACTTTTATATTTGGTTCAAATTCACACAAATGTCCGAGTAAGACCAAGGACCCAAGTGTATTTTATTTTACCACCAAACTATTACAAGATGTCTATTGATTTTTTTTATATTTTATTATATATACCTATTATTTTTGGGTGCTATATAAAAAAATCGAGGCTCCTAAAATTGTGAGGCTTGATACTATAGCTCACCTTGCTCTTGCTAAGGATCGGATCTGTTTAATAGTATATAATATCAAACTGCAGCGGCATGTATTTAGAAACAAATAGATTATAAAAGATGAAATATGTCTTTTTTAATAGTGCAAAGTAAATGAATGCGGCAACATTTGAAATGCTATGCTCGAACACAAATTTGAACTTGCAGAGTAGATTGTGCAAATTTTTTTTTTTTACATCCTTACAAATATATAACTTTTTTGTTTTTCGTCTGTGGTATTACTTTAATGTCTATAAGAAATTGTTCATGTTGAAATTATTCCATGTAATATGTCGATCCTATTTATTTTAATTCTCATTTAGCCATTATGGGAGAGAAAATGGAAAACAAATTCAAGATTTGATATATATAAAACATGGAAAATGTTACCTAGTATCCTTAAAATATCAGTTAAAAAAATAAGTATAATAATTTTTTTTTTAAATTTCTTTCAAAAAAATATTTAAAAGTGTAAAAATTTTTTTTTTTTTTTTGAAGAGAAAAGTGTAAAAAATGTTGTGCTAATGTAAAATTTACTTCTTTTTATATTTTTAACTAATGTTCCAAGGATATTACTACCTCCGTTCCTTTATACTTCTCACTTTTGCATAAAAAATTTGTTTCTAATTAACTGTCGTTTTCAAAGTTCAATGTATCATTAAATGTGGCTTTACCTATATTATCCTTATATATTTATTGCAGAGAGAGAAATATATGAAATGAAGTATTAAATGATTAAGGTTATTATAGGAAAAAGATAAATTATTGTATCAAAAATATTAAAAGTATTTGTTGTCTTGATTTATGTAAAAAATCAAAATATGACAATTAAAAAAGAATAGATGGAGTAATTAGGATGACCATCAAACCACGAGAAACTCATCAAGTATCACCAAGTCAGAGAAAAAGGGCGGGATACTTTTCAAAAAAGAGACTTGATAAGTAGGGACACTATATTGAGTCAGAGTAAAAGAAGGGATACTTTTCTTGTTTTAGAAAGTTTAAGAAAGAATACTTTTCTTTTGGTAGAAAAAATGGCAATATTTGTCGAAAACAAAGTAGGGACCCTATCGAGTCAAAAAAGGGAGCTAGGTAGGGACTAACCTAAGACACTTTTTTCAGAAGTGTAAGAATTAATAGAGTATTGTTTTTCAATTTGAACAGTGAGCAATTCATTCATTAAGTGAAGAAATTATCTACTCCCTTTTGATTGTATTTTTATATTTATTTTTAGGGTCATGTTAACCAGTGGCCCCGGGGCACTGGTTAAGAAAGCCAAAAGAGGAAATTTTAAATAAAAACACATACTTTTTCAGCTTTTAATGTACTGATTACACATCTCTCAATGCAAATCCTACTATATTTGACCCTTAACCAGTGCCCCCGGGGCACTGGTTAACATTTCCCTTATTTTTAACATTAACTTGAATGATTTTATTATTTTTAAAATATTAGTTAAATTATCAATTAAAAAATTTGTTAAATTTCTATAAAATATGAATAATCCACAACAATAAAAGGACTATTTCTTTTATGTGTTAATAAGATCTTAGTAATCTGACGTTAATAAGTAAATTTTGACAAAGAATCATTCCATCTAAAGATTGAACATGGCCATGGGTACTTTTAAAGTGTTTGTCATTTGGTGAAGTTCACTAACCAATTCCTATGTGGGCTTACATTTTAATTAGAATCTCTACACAATATAGATTTGATTTTTTAATACAAAATTAAAGTATGTTTTTAAACTCAAAATTAAAACATTACAAATGTTTCCATTCCAACTTATTACTTAACTAAAAAAAGTAAAAAACAACTCTCGCTAATTTTTCTACATCCCCACTACTAGTAATTAAAGAAATTAGTTAATCCTTTTTTTTCCTAATATGGAAAGAATGAAAGAAGAAGGGTTCACGGAACAATAAAGTGAAATATAGAGCGTCAAAACTCAAATGCCGGTTTTTTTCTTTGAGTAAATTACACTTCTCTCTCTTTAAAGATGCTTGAATTACACTTCACTCATCTCTTATGTTAAAATATACATTTTACTCGCCTATTATTCAAAACATATTAAAAAATATTTCACTCACCTCCCTTGAGAGAAGCTTGAATTACATTCATCTCCCCTCTTATGTTAAAATCTACGCTTCACTCCCTCAATAATTTTTTTATTTCTAATAATCTAGAAAAAAAAAACAATCTAGCACACTTTGAAGAAAAATATTATTACAAGTTCATTTTAATATAATCAAAATTTGAATACGTAGTTTTTGCTATTTTTTATTCACAATTTCATTAACATGTAGTTTTAAACCCTATTATAAAATATGAAACAACCCAAAATAAAATTAAAATATGTGAAAAATTGATAAAGTCAATTAAGTAGTGCTTATTTAAATGTGAATTTTATACTCCAAATTATAAAATTAATAACAAAATATTTAAATTTAATTATAATTGACATTTAAATTATAAAGAAAACGAATTTGTGTTTTTTAAATCGTGATTCAAAATTAGTATATATTATAAAAATATTTATTTATGTTAAAATAGATTAAAGTGTGCCCTCGTGAGGTTAGCTCAGTTGGTATGGACAATGCATAAAATATGCAAGGTCCGGGGTTCAATCCCCGGCCACCACAAAAAAAATAGATTAAAGTGTAGTATATATATATATATAATTATTAAGGGAAAGAGTTGAAATTCAAGCATCTCATAAAGGAGGAGAGTATCAATTTTACTTTTCAAGGGAGGGGTATATTATAAATTATGGTCTATTGTGTTAAACACTAATTAGTTGATATGTGTGATTGAGCTATTCTTTCTAAATGGAACGTGATGGGTTGGACCATTTAGCTAAGCTCAATGGGAGGTCTCTGCCTTCAGCAGTTTAGCTATTTAAACATCATCCCATCAGATTAAGCATTATGAACAATACTCTGAAAACCTAAACCTGATGAGGGTAGTTATTCCTCTCATAACTCGTTGGCAGTCGTTCATGAACCTAAACATACTATGTACACAATTTCTTATTCCTTCTTTGTTGTATCCAGGATAAGTTTTAAACTTTTATCAATTGGTATCAAGCCAAATAGATACTGGTTATGGCTATGGCTATTCTTTTTCTGATTATCAGATACTTGTTTAGGATAAATCGTATGAATGAATACATGAACTCACGTCCAATCATGATGGCTGTTAAAGAAACACAACATTTTTCCAGAATTTTTTTTTTCCTTGCAAAATACAAATTCAAAGAAACACAACATAACACAAAAATTACAACAACCTTCAAGAAAAATACACCACCATCATCTCATCACTACACATAAACAACAACCTTTATCACCACCATTATCCAGCAAAATAAAAAAACTCTAACAAAATAAAAAATTCTTCAATCATTATTATAATGTTTGTACCACACCTAGCATTTGTTCACTATTTTTCTCTCGAATTCAGCCTCACGTAGTTAAGTGATGTTTTAACTTGTTGTAATTGACACAGCCCAAGTGACTGCAGTTATGCATAGGAAGATTCGAAAAGAAAAAAAAACATAAAATCTAATTTTTCCGGCGCATACACGCAACAACAACAACATCAACATACGCGCAACAGGATGCGGTGGTGACATGTTCCGACGCGGTGGTACCATTTTCCGGCGCGGTGATCACTGGAGCAAGGTCATCCAATATTGGTTTTCTTTGTGGATTTTGTAGAGAATATGAAGGAGAGTATGTTTATGGTGGTGGTTTGTCACATGACATTTTGTGGTGGTCTAGATCTAGAATGAAAGTGAAGGTTTGGAGACTAAAAAAATGTCTCCTATCTAAAATTTAATTTCAGGAAGAGATAGAGAACGAAGAGAGGGTGAATATTATGTATTTTGTTTGGCAAAAAAGGGCCGAAAACACCACGGTGGGTGGCTGGAAATTTCGGTCGGAAAAGGAGAAGCGGGAGAATATGGTTTTGTAAAGAGAGGAAGAAAGAAAAGGAAATGAAAGAAGAATGAGGAAGAAGAAACTGTGGGGTTTTTATATTTTTCTTGATTTTTTTGTTATGAATGTTAATGAAAATGGTATGAAGATGATGAAGAAGAGTGAGGAAGAAGATGAAGAAAGGGATAATTACTTAGCTGTTGTTGACTCACCGTAGGATAAAATACACCTGCGTAATCCAATGACCCTCCTTTTAAAAAAAAAATCAAACGGTTTAAATTAGAATAATTAATAGGATCTATGGTGGACCATTTTTAAAGTTGGTCCACCATAGACATTTGGGGGTTAAAGTTAACAGTTAGGACCTTTTTGACCGACGGAGCAAAACCAAGAGGACCAAAATGTGGGTTTTACAATTTATCGGACGAAAATGTAAACGCATAATTATTTAGAGGACCAAATGTCCAATTAAGCCATTAAAAAGACATGATTGAAAGAGACATTGTATAAATTGACAACAAAATTTAATAATTCAACACATTTTATTATTTAATTAAGAATTCAAAATACATTTACGTTAACAAAATGCTTATTACAACAAAATACTAGTCCCCATGATATTAGTTTAAGGACATTGCGTAATATATGCAGGGACAGATGTTCGAACCCCAGACACCCCACTAGTCCCCATGATATTAGTATAAGGTGAATTTCTAGTCATAAGGCTACTTGACAAAAAAAGCAACATATTAAACACCTAATGGTAAATATGCAGTGCAAGAAGATGGAGGTTCGAACAATCCTCTTTGACCATTCATATTATCCCCACAAGATGACAGAATGAAAGGTCAACGTTGAAACATTGACATCATAAATGACTAAAAAAAAGGCTTATTTGGACATTTGGTCCCCTAAATAATTATGAGTTTACATTTTGGTCCCATAAATTGTAAAACTCACATTTTGGTCCCCTTGGTTTTGCTCCGTTAGTCAAAAAGGTCCTTGGATGTTAACTTTAACCTCAAATGACTTAAGTGGACCAATTTTAAGAGTGTTCCACCATAGATCCTATTGATTTTTTTAACTTTAACTGTTTGATCTTTTATTTTAAAAGGGAACAGTTGGATAATGCAGGTTTATTATATCTTAGTGTGTATCACCAACATCTAATTGGTGCCCATAGATCTTTTGTTTGTTTTACATTCTAGGACTATGCTGTTCAAATTATGTTGTTGTACTCCCCCGGTCCTATATATAAGAAAAGATCCACTTTTTAGATACATTTAATAATCAATGTATCTAGTCTTCATTGTAAACGAGATACATTAATTATTCAATATATCTAAAAAAAGAATATTTTCTTATATATATGACCAGATGGAGTAATTGTTAATGCTTAATGCATGTTGTTGTTGTTGACGTGTCGTAGAATGTAATATCCTGCTTAAATACACTGTCAATTTTATTTGTCAATTATTTTAATCCTTGAGACTTAAGTGAGGGCAAAATGGTAATCTTGCCTTACAAGATATTTTAAAAGGCAAAAGATCATTTCTACACATCTTATTTCTTCTTTTTCTTTTCACGTGCTAAACCAACCTTTCCTCCATCTCTCTAATCTCTCGGCTATCTCCCTCCTTCACACCAAATCACTCAACTTCTTAACTACTCCATGTGTAAAACAACTTTCAACCAATGGAATAAACTTTGATGATCCTCCCTCCACTCTTTCACCACATGGCCGAACCACCCTAACCCCAAATTTCTTCAATAATCATCAATTAAAGCTTGCATGATTAATCTTTAGAGAAACTCTCTCATGTAATACAAAGAACCTAAGGGACTGCAACAAGAGGAGTTAAAAGAGAAAAGGTGGGTTTGGAGTAAAGGTAGTAAATTTGGAAGTTGTATCAGTAGAGATTCTTTGGCTTTTAAGAAGAGGTGAGTTTCTAATAAAGTTTTGATCATTGAATAGAAATCCTTGTCGAATTTTGATAGATGATCATTGAGAAAATTGAGCTAGAACTTGCTGTTGCTGAACTGAAAATCTGCACTATTGCTTCTGATTGTTTCTGTTGTATCTCTTTGTACATACATCATTTTGGAATGGGACTTGGACCATTTGAAAGAAGACAAAATTTAACATGAAATAGACTTTGGAATGACTTAATTAAGTTATATTATGATGGAGAAATTTGAGCTACAAGTTTCAGTTTTTTTGAATAAAAATGTGCACTAATGTTGTTGGAATGTTCATGTTAAAATATTGGGTTCGCCGGCCATATTGAATGGACAAGGACTGAAGCAGAGGTCTGAAAATAAGGTTTCTAAGAGCAAGAGAAGAGGGCTGAAGGGAAAGTAATGGTAGGAGCTTTGAATTGTGGCAAAAGATATTGAGAGAATCCAGAATTCTTATGGTGAGTTCCTTAGATAGTAAACCCTCCTTTTGTTTAGTGAATTATACCATTTGATTGCTGACATGTGATTTTGAATATTTAGGACATAGTTAGCATAAGTGTGACATAGCTAGATACCCCACTAATTTGTTCTATAATTTCTTATATTAATGTGTAAAACTAATTAAACCTAATGATAGAGGATATGATTTAAATTGAAATGTCGATACACATATATATAGTTTTGGAAAATTGAACTTGTCATATGTTTTTGTTACCAGTTTACTTTCAAAATTATTTTCTTATTTGGAATGGAACATTCGATATACAAAGTTGGCCATTGTTCGGCTATAATGTGGAAAAAACATATTTTTAACTATGTGACATAAACATATGCAATCCTCCAACTTAGGTGCCATTATATGATTATTTCACATTGACATAAGGGATGCATTTACAACGGATTAGTCGTGAAGATATCTCATGGGTAGGTTACTAGTTCGGGTAAACTACCATTATAAGAAATGGATCATTATCTCGTTGATTTTAAGTTAATGACGAGAATTATTATAGCATATCTTAGACTTAGAAAGTCGAGACCAATTAGAACCTATTAGATATAGGTATTATGTTACATGTCAGATAGTGATATATTCGAACAGTAGTATATCCTAAGAATATTACAATTACAAGAAAATAAATTAAGTTAAGTTATGACTCTCTAACTCCCTATTAGTAGTGGAGTTGAGGTCATTTCATGATTATAAGAAGATCAATTAAGACAATTTATGCTTCTCTAACTCTCCGTTAGTAGTGGAGTTGAGGATATTTCAGTTATCAGAAATTAGTCCAGTTATAATATTAAAACATGTTTAAGCCGTGGCTTTCGCTATCCCGCCAGTTGGATACGAAAGGTTCCCGCAAGTTAGAACGGGCACTGTCCGTGAGGATGAACCCATGACAATAAGAGGAGTCCGATATCACCGTCAGTTGGGTTTCCGTCAGTTGGAATTATTACCGATTAGCAGTGGATTAAATTCCGGGGTTACTCCACCTGAGTTTATTCCGTAAAATGAACTCAGATAATATTGTTTGTTCGACGCTAACATTTCTAACATAATATGATAGACATTATGACTATAATTATGAGTATGATTTCAGCATTAGTATCAGTATTTTAGATAGCGATCCTAGTTATCCCCCGATCGCTCAGTTATGCATGACAAAACTATATAAACCCGAAATGGGTTGAGTTTAGAAACAGATGGCGATCCTAGGTTCCCCGAGATTGCCAACAGCCTAGGATAGGTGGAACTCATTGAGACATCCTGTCTCACCCCAATCCCTTTTATTTATTTCAGATTATCAGGTTGTACTTGGCAAGGGAGGCAATGCAGGAGACTGGATGATATATCTTCATATGCTCGTGTCGAATTAGTTCGAATTATTCCTTATGACATCATATATGTATTTAACAAATGTACGATCCTAGAATGATGTATATTCTTATTCATTAGAAAACTTTTATTATTGTAATTTTAATGTATTCAGTACTAAATATAACTCACATATGCTAGATATTCTAGATAAGTTTAGTATGCGTGTTACATAGAATTTCTATAAAGTTGTGTTCTGGGCTAAATTTAGATTATATAATTTGAAACGTGTCAAACCCTCTACAGCTACAAATTTTAACAATTTGTGTCTGATTTGGATAATATAAACCGAACATATCTTGGAAACACTTCAATTTATATAATTTGAAGCGGTTCAAAATATGGACAGTGGTATTACAAGCTATGTATGGACTATTTGTGGTGTCTTTAAGCTATGTTCAAAATAGATCTCTAACTCTTTCAATCTTCGGAGATACAAGAACACCGTCCAGGAACTTGCTCTTGCATTTTTTAGGGTCATCTCGTGCACTAGTTGTTATTGTGTTTGTACCTACCTAGGATCATAAGCTTCCATGTCCTTTGTTTCCCCGTATAAAGGACATCTTTTGTGAATTAGAAACATTTGGGCTTCCATGTCCTCAAATTCTCAATAAATCCCTACCCCATTCAATCTTATTGAGAATTAGGGTTATGATTTTTTTGTTTAGAAAAAGATTTAAGATTAACATAACATAAATTGATGATATTTGAAGATATATTTGTGTAAAAAAATTTTGATTGAAGGAAAATGATGAAGATTCAAAGGAAGATGAAGATTTAAAGGAAAAAGATGAAGATGATGAACATGTTCATCTTATTTCTTGATTTTTATTTTTAATAGAAATATATTTTATAAAATAAAATTATGTATTTTTTAATAAAATAATGAGAAAAAGGATTTATATGTGTTTCTATGAGAAATAAAGGACCTAAACGGGAAAAATAAAATATAAAGGACCAAAATGTTACAAATAAATAAGATAAAGGACTACTAATGTAACTTTTTCCTAGTTAATATGAATTGTGAGATTCGTAACATTTTTTTAGCTGATTCTTCAAAGCACAAACCAACTATAAAAAAGTACAATGTACCAAGATTTCTAACAAATAATTATCTTGAAAAAAAGAAAGAAACTACGCAAGTTAGATGAAAAAGAAAAAAAATACATTTGAATTGTTAATTGGATGAGTTTGTTGAGATATCATTGCAAAAATAAAATAAAATAAATAAAAATAGATTTGGTTTGTTGAGATATATATGTAAAATAAAATAAAATAAGATTTGGCTTGTTGAGATATACATGCATAAAATAAAATATGCAAAGGTCCGGGGTTCAAACCCCGACCACTACCAAAAAAAAGATATATATGCAAAATAAAGTAAGCGGGAAATTGGGGGAGTGGTTATGGTTGCATAAGGAAATCCTTATGCACCGTGCATAAATCCCAACATAATTGCTTCCTACACCCCCAAACGCGAAAACAAACTGAATCGTCACTGTCATTCATCATCATCACCACTGGAATCTTCAATCTCATCATCAACACCGTCGTTCATCATCATCACCGTCATCATCACCGTACCGGAATGCCAAAACCATTTTGCTGTGGAAACGGTTTCTGTGAGTTGTACTCCAAACCCATTTTTCTGTGGAAATGGTTTCCAGAATCTTCAATCTCATCATCAACACCGTCGTTCACCATCAACACCGTACCGGAATGCCAAAACCATTTTGTTGTGGAAAACCATTAGATGTACTTAATGGTTTCCAGCAGTTGTACCCCAAAACCATTAGATGTACTTAATGGTTTTCTTTGATCCAGCAGGGTTCAATTGAAAACAGAACCGCCGGAAATCACATTCCTGCACCGTTTCCTTAGCATCTTTCGAGATCTTCGCGTTCGTCGGTAAAGCTTTTTTCATTATTCTGCTCACGTTTGCAATAGGTAGAAATCGGTCTTGTTCTCGTGGTGATAACTCGCTGATCCCGGCATTCGGTGCTCCTCCGGATTCATTGTAGCCATCGCCGTCACTACTCCGAATTGTTCAATTACGTGGTTTCAGAAACTTCTCCGGCAAGTGGTGATAGAAGTTTGACGGTGGTCGGAGAGGTTTGACGGTGATTGCTCCAGTGAGGAGTTGAGAGTGGAGGGAAATTATGGAATGAGCGTGATGTCCGTTGGATTGGGTTGGTTTGAGTGAGATCCAACATGATGTTGTTGTCTGATTCTTTGGATGAAATCTTATGGTTGTGAAGTGTTTATGCACGGTGCATAAGGAAATGGCTTATGCATAATAACTTTGCCCGGAAATTGGATGCATACGGTGATGCCACTTGTAAATTGTTCTAATAAGAATAACCTTACTTTAATATAAATAGTAGATATATGTAGACATTTTTGCATTCTATTGTGGACAAAATTAACCTTCAATTCCTCTCAAATCTTTATAGAAAGACAATTTTGGTTTTTGATGAGCATGTATTTTTCTTATGTTTAAATATTTTATAACCTTATAATTTATTTTTGTTCAAAAAAAATTGTTTTCCACGTAAAAATTGAATGCAACTATAATTTATTTTCCACGTATGCTAATTATTTAGTTAAGAATTTAAAGCTATTGAAAATTTTGTTTTTTCAAACAAAATTTACATGTTAATTTAATTTTCAAATGAATTTTCATTGAGTACAATATTATCACAAAAATATAACTAGATTTCATTTTAAAAAATATAAATAAATTCCTTCAAAAAACAATATAAATAAATCAATTTTTTTGTCACATTGAATGTGCCTTACACAAATAAAAATTCTACTCAATTGTATGTTACACCTTATTTACTCTAAGACTATGTGCAATGGTGCTGTTGAACCTGACATTAAACAAGCAAAAGCACTGCAATGGCATGTTGAAACTGTGTTGAATGAACTGCTGGACGAGAGAGAGGATTAACGGATTCAACACCAATTAATCTGCCACAGGATGCCACGTGGCGGCGTGCAATTGGCGTGCAAATAGGATGCTCGCCATTTCACATGGCATGCAAAAAAAAATAAAAATAAAAAAACAAATAGGATGCTCGCCATTTCACATGGCATGCAAAAAAAAAAAAAAAAACAAATATTATGCTCGCCATTTCACATGGCAAACAAAAAAAAATAGTAAAAAAAAACAACAAATGGCGCCATTTGATATGTTAAACATGGAAAAAAAAAATTAAATACTTAAATATACATGCTCGCCAAATAAAATTACAAACACACACAAAAGTTTGGAATGTTTCGTGATTGAAGATGATTTGTATCGTACTAAATAAATTGCTTGTGTGTTGTGTGCTTTTTTTTTCTTGCATTTTAAGTTATTTGTGTGTTGCGTGCTTAGTTTGTTGTATTGCATTTTAAGTTAAGAAAATAAAAATAAATTATTTAAATAAATTTTGTTTTTACAAAAAAAAATGTTAAGTGTTTCTTTATTTTAATTTAATTATAATCGATAATTGTAATTTTATGTAATTATAAAAACAAAAATATAAAATTAAATAAGAATAAGAAATAAAAGGTGGTGGGGTAGAGTGTTGAATGAAAAAAAACCATTGGAGAGGTTAAAGTTGAATGAGTGTTGAATTAAGAGAGAGAAGATGATGTGGAGTGTTGGGAATTGAAAAAGTGGGTGTTGAAGGGTGTTTAATGTTGGTGACCATGGTAAATGGTCTAAAAGGAATAGCTCGCAAGGGTTGACCAATTTCACTATCACCATTTTGCAGCTTCCAATCAAAACAATTAATCAACGATCCTAGCATGGTATGTAACATTCTTATAGCAAGTGGCATTCCAGGACACATTCTTCTACCACTACCAAATGGTGTCAATTGAAAATTTTTGCCCTTAAAATTAATTTCTGAACCCAAAAACCTTTCAGGTGAAAATAAATTTGGATTATCCCAAATATTAGGGTTTCTTCCCATGGCCCATTCATTAATTAGGACTTGTGCACCTTTAGGAACAATGTATCCACGAATTTTGACATCTATCTTGGCTTTTCTTGGTAGCAAAAGTGGAGCTGATGGATGCAAACGTAATGTTTCTTTTACTATTGCTTGCAAATATGGGAGTCTAGTAATGTCTGATTCCTCAATTGGATTTCCTATACCAATTGTTTGCTCAAGTTCTTCTTTGGCTTTTGACATTGCATGTGGGTTGTGGATTAGTTCTGCCATTGCTCGTTCTATTGTGTAGGAAGTTGTATCAGTCCCAGCAACAAATAAATCCTATAACAAAGTCACAAAATCTAATATAAGTATTTAATAATAACATAAAAATAGTTAAAATTAATCAAAAGAAAAAATACATATAGATTTGCAAAACAAAATTAAAAAATAATAGAATAGGGTTGGAAAGAAAACTTACAAGAAACAAATGTTTAATCTTAGTGTTGTCCATCTTTTGGGCATTCTCTTGAGAGATGTTGAGCAAATCTTAATATTAGACCTTTACTTCACACCTTTATAGTAACATATTACAGGTGTTGGTTTATAAGCAATGCCACCTATTAATCAGAAGTATTACAGAGTACAAGTTTTATCTTAATTTAGCTTTCGATTTCAAATTTCAAATTAGCTCTAAGACAAATAATGGAATCACCAACGTCACTGGCTTCAAATAGCTTCATTGCCTTCAGATTCATTTTAATTGGGTTGGGTTTCAAATAAGGCCCATTTGAATTAGTCGGCCTTTTAACTCACAAACAAAAACAAAATGACAAACAAAATTGGTCAACCGCAACACTGATTACCCATCAGGGAAGCGATTCCCCGATACCAGGTTTTCATCTTCTTCCCACAACCCTTATTTCATGCAAGTTTTTCAAAAGTCTATTTCCCTCTCAGTGATGCAGGCTAATAGTAGCACAGGAATCTTATCTAAACAAGGTTTCACAGTAAAACTTTATACCTTATGTCATTATCTAACCCTAATTTCCTCATATTTTAAACCTAAATACACATATCCCAAATTCACAAAAACCAACCCATTTCCTTTCTCAATCAGATTCCACTAATTCAATATTTTTCCACAAAGTTAACTCTAAAATCTACCCATTATCAGAAAATTAGGGCAGCTGTGGAGAGATTCCTTCTGCCATGATAACAATGTAAGTTTAAATTTTTATTTTGTGTGTAATTTTTTTATGGTTTTTAATAGATGATGTGGTAGACTCGGGGTTCTAGAAATTGGGGGAAATATTGAAAGTTTACTCACACCACAATCCCAACATTGTATTCAGAAACTCTCTCTTTTTTCTTTCAAAAGCTTTTGTTTTCAAAGTTGAAATGGCTAAGAGTTTTCACTCAATTTCTGAAATTAACCTGAAACATGTTGGAATCTTAAGGCCTGAATCCTTAGGCTGTGGTTGGTCAACGATTTAAACAAAAATGCATTGCCTTTCTCTGTTGAATTGGTTCTTATGGATGCTGAGGTTAAAATTACTTTCAATTTTTTTTTTGTTTTATTGTTCTTATTTAGCTAATAATGTTACTTATTTTCTGTAAGAAGTTTTATAGTAGTTTTAGTGCTTAATAGTTATCATCACAACAATTTTTTACAACTGTGTATTTAATTAAGTACTGATTTTGTATTGATATTGTAGTTTTAAGTAATAAGTTTAAAGCTTTTACCTTTTATGTGGTTTTATTGTATATTTACTGGCTAACAGTTATTGTCAAAAACAGTTTTTTAGTTTTTAAGTTTGATTTTAAGTCTGTACTGATTTTATAACTTTGATTTTACATTAAAAAATCAGTACTTAAACTCTTTTAAATTTTGTGCTGATTGTCTAATGATACAACTTATATTAACATAAGTTTAAAGCTTTCAACTGTTAAGAACTGATTTTGATGTCCTATTTTCAGGGAGGTCGGATTCACGCCTACATTAAGAGGACTCTACTTTACAAGTTCCAGAGCCAAATTGCTGAAGGCAGTGTGTATGCTTTTGAGAACTTGACTGTTGCCACTAATAATGGTAGCTAAAAACCCACAACACATCCATTGAAGCTTAACTTCCAGATTTCTTCTAAAGTTATGCCTCTGTCTTCTGCCATTGTAACTGGCTCTCCCTTTAAGTTTGTTCCCATATCTGAAATATGTGGAGGCACATGATGTGGTCTGTTACACTCTTTGCTCAAAATCTGTAATTTTTGCATGTTAACTGTTGAGAATTTAAGAATGCTTTAGACTTATGTGCATAATATGTTCAAATTCTTCATTCTTAACACAGAATGCTGCTCCTGGAGTTCTTCCAGCCGAGATTTCTGCTTTGGTCAATTCCACTTACCTGTTTAAGGTCAAATGCAAAGCGGATACAAGTCCTAGGTTTGAACAGTCCTTTCGCGTGCGTAAGATATGCACCGATGGAGTTATCATAAATCAATTTAAGACCAAGTGGGCGAAGGAGGAAGCAATCTTCTATAGGAATGTAAATATTTCTTTTGCTTTTCTATAATCATAAGTATTCATTTCAACTTATTTTTTTAATTAATGTATGAAATGGTATTTAATTAATGTTAGTTTTACAATTTCAATTTGATAGGAGTGGGGTTCTTTGAGTGGATTGGCAGGAGATAGTGATGATTCTCAGGCTGGTGCTTCAGCTCTTGTGCTGTCTCAGGCTGGTTCTTTGAGTGGATTGGCAGGAGATAGTGGTGATTCTCAGGCTGGTGCTTCAACTCTTGTGCTGTCTGAGGTATAAGTTAATTGTTTACTCTATAATTCAACTATAATGTAATTTAACAACAAAATCCAACCTGTAACTTAATGTCTAATGTTTTTAATCACACATTAATTTAAGGGACTTGAGACTTTGACTGCATCTTCTTCCAAAGGGAAGGAACTTGTGATCGATTCTGCTAGCCTTGCTGTGAGCCAGGTACTTATAAACACTATCAGATGTACCTTACTTATCTCTCATTCTGTCAAACAAACATAACATTCAAAATTAATTAATGGCTGGACTTTAACAAACACAATGTATATTTACAGGATCTGCTGCCCAAGTTTTCATCTGCTGTTGTTGAACTAGATGAGGCTGTTACCCCATTGGGCATTGGTGGTACTTCTGATGTGGTGATTGAAAACAAGATATGTAAAAGGGTTTCACCCACTGCTGAAGAAGATGAAGATCTGAACCTTCCTATCAAACTGTTGAAGCGGAGTATCAAAATTGAGAAGATCTAGCTAGGAAGTTGATGTCTTCTAAGTTTGTGATAATGGCTTGCAGTTCAATCATTATGTTTTTCCTTTTATCGTATCAGTCTTTATTTCAAGTATTGTTTTCTTAATCCGTATCACTCCCACATATGCAGGATCTTTTGTTAGAGTCGAGTGTGGCATCCCACCAAATAGGAAAACATGGATGACTTTTAGTTTATTATTATTAAGTATTTCGAATCTTTGTAAGACCCAGTTATATTGGGCATTTTGTTTGTGGTATGATTGATCCATCTAAGTCCCATAAGTTTGTTTTGGGCGTCTCTGTTATTGTTGTAATGTTAACTTTGTAGACAATCAAATTTCAAAGCTGCAGTCGGGTTTTTAGAATTAATCCTCATTGTTATTGTGTTTTGTTCAGTTTTGCATGATGAGACCTTAACAAGTTGAAAATAGTTGCAAATCTTATATACATATATAACTTGAAGTATCCCGTGCATTGCACGGGCGTTATTACTAGTTATCTAACATGTCATCATTTGTGACATAATTTTCCTCTTCTCTTAACTTCAACCTTTTGGTGATAAAGGAATCAATGATTTGCAACATCTTTTCAACATAAGTAGCTGATATTTCCTTGATACCTTGTGGATCAAACATCTTCAAAACAGGAAAAAAATCAACCATGTTTGGTGTTCCTATTGCTCTCACAAGATTTTCAACAATATCTTTATACTCATCAGTTTCACCTGTGGAGTTAACAAAATCCATAGAGAAAAAAGTGTTTGACAAAAAATTCAATGAAGTCTTAAAAGCAGCTCTTCCAACATCTACTGCTTCACCAGTTAAGCTGCTTCTATCAATATCACTTAAAAGCTCTTGAAGCTTCTTACACCTAAGTTCATTGCTAGCATCGAGTGTTTTGCTAGAAAACAAATGGTTTTTGCATAATTTTTTTAGGTCTCTCCAAAGATCTGAAACTGGCATAAAGGGTAAGCTAAAATGTTCATGATCAAGAACTGCTACTGCTTGAGGAATTGTTCTATCTGAGAATGAGAGATCATGGGTTTGAAGCACTTCTTGTGCTATATCTGGTGAAGAAATTACTATGGTTGAAATTTGACCTAGCTTCAAATGCATTATTGGGCCATATATTTTGGAGAATTTGGCTAATGAGTATTGTGGATTTTTTCCTAATTCAAAAACATTTCGCATAATTGTAAGAAGTGAAGGACCTGGTGGAAGATTGTACTTTTGTTTTTTGGTTCTAACAATGAGTGAAATTAAGCTTATAGCAAAGTATGTTAAAAAGAGAATGAGCATTGTGATTACAAAATACATTTCTGGATGCATTTTAACCTACAGTAGAGAGGATATGGTATTAAGATATTTTGATATGTTGCTTTGTAAATATAACTGTGAAATTACTTGATTTATATAGACTCGTACGTCTTTAATAATGTCAGTTGCCATAATATGCATATGTGGATAGTCAAGAGAAAATAACATGTGCATGGAAATTTCTGTGGCTGGCTAGTTGTGAATATTGAATTCTTCGAATTAAGATGTCAAGTAAAACAAATTTCAGTCACTTTCATAAATATTCCTCAATTCTTGTATGTAAAGCAGCAAAACTAACCTTAGTTATCCCTCTAGGTTTCACAAGTAGCAAAATTAACGTTAGTTCTCCCCTCTCTAACATTTTAGGATCTGTATAAAATATTGATTTTATTTTTTAATGCAAATGTAACTTTTTAAATTCAAAATTAAAACATGAGAATTGTTTCCATTCCAACTTAACAAAAGAAACAACATTCACTAATTTTTCAACATCCCCATTTTTTTTTATTTAATCATTTTTAAGAAAAATGCTAACAAATGCCATTAGGACATTGTTTTTTTTTTTGTGGTGACTGAGGTTCGAACGAACTTTTACATTGAAAATTGTGTATTTATGACTTTTATATCGTTTGACTTGTATTTTGAAGATAAGTTTTTTATTTAATTTGTAGATTCCTTAAATAATGTCCTTAGAGCACTCGTTAACAAGACTTTTTTAATATGAAAAGAAGGAAATAAAAAGGATCCACAAAACAACAAAGGGATAGATAGGGCGTCAAATGCCATTTTTTTATTTTAATATAAAAATATATGAATCGTAGGATCAATTAATTTGAACGATTGAGATTTAGAGCTCATTAAAATATCTGAGGATCTTTAACTAGTTTCATAAATTAAAAATACTATCAAGTCTTTGCAATGATACTTTGACTAACGCTGCTAGAAATTTGTGAATCTAGTGTACCAATAGATAATTTTTATTTTAGAAATTTATTTAAAAATTACCAAATGGGAGAGACTAAAAATATATGACTAAAAACAAATTCATGATTGGATATATATTTTTTTTTTTGAAGAAATCAAAATGAATTATATTAACAACCAGCTACCCCTCCAGCACAAGGTGTGCCAAAAAGGTAAGCTCAAAGATTACAACAAGAGTTTAAACAAGAGGGAAACAAAAACTAAGCACCACCCAAACATAACAACGGGTTCTGGCACCAATCATGAAACTGATAAGGAAAAGCTATAAATTTTGCCTTATACCACCAGAAAGAAAGATTTTTAATATTTTCCAGGAGCCTAAGAGTAGTGTTCTCTTCGCGTCGGAAAATTTTATTGTTTCTTTCCTTCCAAAGTACCCAAGATGTCGCAAACCAAATCAGGGACATGAAATTCTTCCTCCCTTTTGCATAACCTGAAGTTGTACTAAATTGAAAGAAATGATCTATTAAAGTTGCCGGCATAGCTGTGTAAACTCCTAACCATTTCTGAACCATATGCCAAATATTTCCAAAAACACCGCAATTTAGAAACAAATGGACATCAGTCTCCGGCACTCCACACCCACCAACACACATTTGCTGATCAATAGATATAATCCCCCGACGGAATAAATTAGCCTTTGTAGACAACCTATTTCGAAACAGCCGCCACGCGAAGATCGTTACCTTAAGTGGGATGTCCTTCCTCCACAGCATGTCGTCCGGGATATATATATATATATATATATATATATATATATATATATATATATATATATATATATATATAACATGGAAAATGTTATCTAATGTCCTTAAAATATCAGTTAAGAAAAAACAAGTATAGTAAAAAGAATTGAAATTTCTTTAAAAAAATATTTAAAAGTGTAAAAAATGTTATGTTAATATAAAATTTACTTCTTTTTATGTTTTTAACTTGTGTGTTAGAGATTATTGAAAGAAAAAAAAAACTAGTATTCTAGAGATATTGGTTAGCATGACCATTAAACCAAGAGAACCTCATTAAGTATCAAGTCAGAGAAAAACAAGGGATACTTTTCAAAAAAGAAACTTGATAAGTAGGGACACTATATTGAGTCGGAGTAAAAGAAGGGATACTTTTCTTTTGGTAGAAAAAATGGCAATATTTGTCCAAAACAAAGTAGGGACCCATACGAGTCAAAAAAGGTAGGGACTAACCTAAACACTTTTTCAAAAAAAGGTAGGGACTAACCTAACAGCATCCGCTCTTTACCATTTAAGACCTGGTACCTAATAGATATTCCTAATGTGGAAGAGAAAATTGG
The DNA here is from genome assembly GCF_051527215.1 of Medicago sativa. Taxonomy (NCBI): domain Eukaryota; kingdom Viridiplantae; phylum Streptophyta; class Magnoliopsida; order Fabales; family Fabaceae; genus Medicago; species Medicago sativa. The sequence goes on from NC_140749.1 coordinate 55,127,382, forward strand.
GGGTCACTTAAGATCCATGGTCTAACTTAAGATCTCCAATCTTAAGTGGACCCCACACCACTTTTCAATAAAATAATCATTATTTGAATTGATTTTGTTGCTTTTCATTAATAAATAGTTATTGGTGGGACCCATTTAGACATTTTGATAGAGGATCTCCATTGGAATGATTGAGTACCTATTAGGTACTATTATTAAAAAATAATAAAAAAGTGATGTGTCTATGTGAGACTCGTTTAAGACCTCAAATGTGGGGGTCTCCATTGTGGATGCATGCTCTAAGCACTTTTTTAAGGGTCAAGAATTAATATTGTTTTTCAACAATGAACAATTCATTCATTGCGGTGAAGAAATAAATTATCTACACCCTTTTGATTGTATTTTTTATATTTATTTTTAACATTAACTTAAACGGTTTTATTATTTTTTAAATATTAGTTTAATTATGAATTAAAAAATTAGTTAAATTTTAATAAAATATGAATAACCCATTATTCAAAAAAAAATATGAATAACCCACAACAGTAAAAGCAAGATTTCATCAAAAATAACAATAAGCAATATTTCTTTTCTGGGTTAACCGTCTGATTTCTAAGGGAAATGAAACCTTAGCGTTCATAAATAAAGTTTGACAAACAATTGTTCAATCGAAAAATTAAATATGGATACTTTTGAAGTATTTGTCATTTGGTGAAGTTGACTAACCAATTTCTTTATGGGCTTCAGTCCCATGGCATTTTAATTAGGATCTCTACACAATATTGATTTGATTTTTTAATACAGAAGTAACTTTTATACTCAAAATTAAAACATTACAAATGTTTCTAAAGGAGATCAATTACATGCCTTTCATTGATAATGATCAAGAGTATATATAGTTACAAAAGGTGGAGTCAAACCTAGGAGAGTAATTACAAAATAATAACCAACATAGCTACTAACATAATTACATAAAGTCAAACATTATATCACTACAAGAAATGCTGCAATTAGTCGGGGGCGGATTCCTTTGTGAAATTGCAAGAATCCTTGGGAAAAAGCCATTTGCCAGGGTTTTTGTGTGGAGCAGAATTAATGTCAAATGCGATCCTAGCAAATTGCTATGACAGGGCTTTAGCTCCTGGCATATCTGCATGGGACAAATTCTTGTCTAAACCCCTCTTATAACTCCTGGCAAAAACCCTGGCATAGTCCCTGCCAAATTGTCTGACTCAACAACCTGCTTTTCTGACGCACTGTCAAATCAGCTGCAGTCTGACCCAAAAATGTGGCAGGAGTAATGTGAGGGGTATACCCCTCGCAAATTGCGTCATAAATTTTTTTAAAAAATGTTTTTTAATTGTTTTTTAAAAAACGTTAATTTCATTAAAATAATTAAGATTAATTATTACGATAAATACAAAAATGATTTTAAATTGCTTTTTTTAATTTCATTATTTTAAAATCATTCAAAATGATTTAAAAAACGTAATTAAATGGTTTTTTTAATTTAATTGCTTTAAAAAAAGTAGTTAAAAATAAAAATTAAAGTAATAGCACCCATAAAATATTAAGTCTAACAGTAATGAAATTAAAATTGTACGGAATAATATTACAGACCATAAGTAGCAATCGTACCGGGAAGCATAAGAAACTTCCCCAAATATTACACACCATAGATGATAAAAGCAAAATAAAATAACATCATCAAGGGTCCAACTTCACTCGTCGTCATCGCTCTCCACCTCCTTGCCTCCTTCTTTGCCGTAAATCGGAAAAGGGTCTACATTGGCATCCGGAAGTACTGCTTGCTGACTTGAACTCCCAACCTCATGTGCTTGCCTAAACTGAGTCAGCTGCTCCTGAAATTATTTCCATGCAATATGTCTACCCTATTTATTTTAATTCTTATTTAGCCATTATGGGAGAGGCTAAACATATATGCAATATGTCTATCCTATATATAAATCATGGAAAATGTTACCTAGTATCCATAAAATATCAGTTAAAAAATAAGTATAATAATTTCTTTGGAAATTTCTTTAAAAGTGTGAAAAATGTTGTAAATTTACTTCTTTTTATATTTTTAACTAATGTTCCAAAGATATTAGTTAGCATGACCATCAAACCAAGAGAAACTCATCAAGTATCAAGTCAGAGAAAAAAGAAGGGATACTTTTCAAAAAAGAAACTTGATAAGTAAGGACACTATATTGAGTCAGAGTAAAAGAAGTAGGGATGACAATTGTACTCAGGCCCGATGGACACCCGCAAAAAATACCCGCAACAGGTAGGGTAAAACCCTGCTTTTATGGGTATGGGTTTGGATCTGGGTAATTACCCGCAAATTTAGATGGGTATGGGTGCGGGTAAGGGCACTATACTACCCAGCCCCGCAACCCGCATATACATATTTATATAATATAATAAATATTTTATTTATTTTATGTGTACAGTTATTTAATTTATTTAGTTATTTAAGTATAAACCAAAACCTAAAAACTAATACGGTAATCGTTTCATTCTTGCCTTCATAAACTCACGAGCTACAAATTTATGATTTAAATCAATTTGATGTTTATTTTAGCATGCACTTTTTTATATGTATTTTGGATGTTTTTATTTTAATTTTTGATGAATATTTTGGATGTTGTTTTACTTCTACTATTTTATGAATTGCTTTAAAAAAATTAAATCATAGTTTTATTTCAATTGTGATATTTTGTATTGTCTTTTTATAATTAAAGTGTGGGTAATGGGTACGGGTATGGACACTTAGGTGCCCATAGGGTATGGGGAAGAGCACTAAAGTCGTTACCCACAAGGGTACGGGCTCGGGTACGAACATTTTTTACAAATGCGGGTATGGGGAAGGGTACTATAGTACCCTACCTATTGGGTACCCATTACCATCAAGAAGGGGTACTTTTCTTTGTTTTAGAAAGTTTAAGAAAGAATACTTTTCTTTTGGTAACAAAAATGGCAATATTTGTCGAAAACAAGTAGGGACCATATCGAGTCAAAAAAGGGCGCTAGGTAGGGACTAACCTAAGAAACTTTTTTCAGAAGTGTAAAAATAGTTGTTTTTCAATTTGAACAGTGAGCAATTCATTCATTGCGGTGAAGAAATTATTTACTCCCTTTTGATTGTATTTTTATATTTATTTTTAGATTTTCGTTAACCAATGTCTCCGGAACAACAGTTAAAAAACTAAAAGTAGAATGAAAAAACATGATTTGTATTAAAAAGAGAAAAAATTCAACTTTTAAAACATAGAATATACAATTTTCAAGAAATTTTTCCTTTTTTAACTCCTTAACCAGTAGTCCGGCGGCACCGGTTAACATTTCCATTATTTTTAACATTAACCTAAATGAATTTATTATTTTTAAAATATTAGTTAAATTGTCAATAAAAAATTTGTTAAATTTCTATAAAATATGAATAATCCACAACAATAAAAGCACTATTTCTTTATTGTGTTAACCGTCTGATTCTTAGGAAAAATTAGACCTTAGTAATCTGGCGTTCATAAGTAAATTTTGACAAAGAATTGTTCCATATAAAAATTGAAGATGGGATACTTTTAAAGTATTTGTCATTTGGTGAAGTTCACTAACCAATTTCTATGTGGGCTTCAGTCCCATGACATTTTAATTAGGATCTCTACACAATATAGATTTGATTTTTAATAAAAAGGAAGTTTTTAAACTCAAAATTAAAACATTACAAATGTTTCCATTCCAACTTAATTACTCAACTAAAAAAACAACTCTCACTAATTTTTCAACATCCCCACTACTAGTAATAAAAGAAATTAGTTAATCCTTTTTTTCCTAATATGGAAAGAATGAAAGAAGAAGTGTTCACAGAAAAATAAAGTGAAATATAAAGCGTCAAAATTCAAATGCCGTTTTTTTTTCTTTGAGTAAATTACACTTCCCTCCCTTTAAAGATGTTTGAATCACACTTCCCTCCCCTCTTATGTTAAAATATACATTTCACTCCTCTATTATTCAAAACATATTAGAAAATATTTCACTCGTCTCCCTTGATAGAAGCTTGAATTACATTCTTCTCCCCTCTTATGTTAAAATCAATGCTTTACTCCCTCAGTAATTTTTTTTAATTCCAGTAATCTAGCTAAAAAAATAATCTAACACACTTTGAAGAAAAATAGTATTACAGGTTCATTTTAATATAATCAAAATTTGAATACATATTTTTTGCTATTTTTTATTGACAATTTCATTAACATGTAGTTTTAAACCCTATTATAAAATATGAAACAACCCAAAATAAAATTAAAATATGTGAAAAATTGCTAAAGCCAATTAAGTAATGCTTATTTAAATGTGAATTTTATACTCCAAATTATATAATTAATTACAAAATACTTAAATTTAATTATAATTGACATTTAAATTATAAAAAATGAATTTGTGCTTTATAAATTGTGATTCAAAATTAATATATATTATAAAAATATTTATTTATGTTAAAATAGATTAAAGTGTAGTATATATATAATTATTAAGGGAAGGGGTTGAAATTCAAGCATCTCATAAGGGAGGGGAATATCAATTTTACTTTTCAAGGGAGTGAAATGTATATTTTAACATAAGAAGGGAGGGGAGTGCAATTCAAACATCTTTGAGGGGAGGGGAGTGTAATTTACTCGTTTTCTTTTAATAATTTTAATATAAAAATATATGAATCGTGGGATCAATTAATTTGAATGATTGAGATTGGGAGGTCATTAAAATATTTGAGGATTTTTAAATAATTTCTTAAATTAAAAATATTATCAAGTCTTTAATTTATATAATTTTTTTTAATTGAGTCTTTGCAATGATAGTTTGACCAACACTACTAGAAATTTATGAATCTGTAATAGTGTACCAATTGATTATTAAGGACTATGCAACAGAATGACAATAATTAATCTTAGGAACTTAATAATAGATGATTTATAGTTTAGAAATACATTTAAAAATTACCAAATGGTTTAGAGATCTACATAATAATTAAACAGTAGCTACAAATATTTTTTTGAAGGAAATTTATCTACAAAAAATTGTTTAGTGATTATAATAAATATCAAGCACGTTTAATGCTGTATTTATTTGTTTTTAACAGCTAATATTATTGACAGAACCGAAATGAATCACAGCTAATGCTGATTGTATACACTCAAGTGTTGAATAAAAACAAACTATATTGATGAGATATATAACATCAAGATAAACTTATTAACTGGGGACACTATATTAAGTCAAAGAAAAAGAATGCATACTTTTCTTTTGGTGGAATAAAGGACTCTATACTAAGTCAAACAAAAAGGGGTGGCGGGGTGCTTAGAAAGTGCAAGGATGGATATTGTTTTTCAACAGTCAGCAATTCATTTACAGCCGTGAAGAAATCATATTCAGAAGTGACATGAAATTAAAGTCAATTCTTTTTGGTTAAGACAAATACGGAAATTCCCTAATAAAAAACAAATACGGAAATTAAACGGTTTTATTTTTAAATGAACTCATGTATGAGTCTCTGCCATGCACGAGATAGGTGGTCTCCTACAAAATTTAATGGACAATAAAAATTTTATGCGTAAAAAACCAACTTTATAAATTTAATATATTTCATAATATTTAAGTTAATTATTTTTAATGTATTAGAGTTATTTTTGTGGGTATGTACAATTATTGATATGATGGAACATATGTATAAATTATTCGTTTCTACAAGATTCAAATTAATTATAATAATTATTACTTTTTTAAAAATTAAAGATATCTATGCGCGTAACTGACCGGTCAAACATCAAATATTTGAACCAAAAGGATAATAGATCGTTTTTTTTTGTGATGTCTAGGGTTCGAACCCCAGACATTGCATATATTATACATTGTACTTACCAACTGAGCTAAGCTCAAGACGACATGATAAGAGTTCGATTATTTGCATTGTGATTTGTGTGACATTATGTTTTTAATAACAAATGTCACACTATGTCGATAGAGCGATACTAAATCCAGCGACAATGCTTTTCCCGAAAATTCCACAAAGTGCATTTTTACTTTAATAAAACGTAGCTAAACCGCTCAGTCGCCTAAATTCCGGATTTGGTGGAAAAAAAGGCAGCTTGTGTTGTGCGTGAAACATTCGTGATAAAAGTTGTTACGATATCAAGCATCACTCGTGTCGGTAATATGAATTAATTTAATTTTCCTTTTCGTGATGAAAAATCTAATTTATATTGTAAGAAAAAAGAGAGAACTAATTGATATATTTGGGTAATGGAATGAATAAATATATAAAAAAGACAAAAAAAAAAAAAAATCTAAGTGTTGCGGACCTGATAAAGTACACTAAATCCCATATTTATGTGGGTATATATCTCGAGTCATATTATCCAAAAACAAGGGTTCTAAGTTTGCCCCAGGTTGGTCAAGCTTAGAAAAATGCTCATTAAAACCTAGGATGCGATAGAAGTTAGTAGAAAAAATGTCCATCATAACTCCAGTGTGTTTGTTCCATTGGAAACTAACTTCCAATAACTTATGACTTTTCCATAAATTTTGGAGAGGCTAAACAACAATTATCGAAAAATAAAACAATATCTACACTAGAAATATAAGTTAAGAAATACATACAAATTAAACTCTACAACTGCCTAATAATTAATTCAAGCATCACTCGTGTCGGTAATATGAATTAATTTAATTTTCCTTTTCGTGATGAAAAATCTAATTTATATTGTAAGAAAAAAGAGAGAACTAATTGATATATTTGGGTAATGGAATGAATAAATATATAAAAAAGACAAAAAAAATAAAATCTAAGTGTTGCGGACCTGATAAAGTACACTAAATCCCATATTTATGTGGGTATATATCTCGAGTCATATTATCCAAAAACAAGGGTTCTAAGTTTGCCCCAGGTTGGTCAAGCTTAGAAAAATGCTCATTAAAACCTAGGATGCGATAGAAGTTAGTAGAAAAAATGTCCATCATAACTCCAGTGTGTTTGTTCCATTGGAAACTAACTTCCAATAACTTATGACTTTTCCATAAATTTTGGAGAGGCTAAACAACAATTATCGAAAAATAAAACAATATCTACACTAGAAATATAAGTTAAGAAATACATACAAATTAAACTCTACAACTGCCTAATAATTAATTCATAAAATGAAAAACGAATTGTAATAATTTTGTTAGTTTGTGAGCTGAAATCGAAAATCAAAACAGTATGGGAGAGAGGGAGTTTGGGTTTATGATGGAAAAAGTGAAAATAGTTTTGAAGAAGAGGAAGAAGGAAAAATCAAAACCGTGTGGAAGAGAGATAATTTGAGTTCTATTATGTGAGATACGATATTGTGATTGCCAAATAATGGTCACGTGGAGCATCATCTACTATTGGCCATTTGTGTGGTGGCATTTTTTAGCAGTGTACACCCCCAGAGTTTGAGTGGCTCAAGAAGGGTATGATTTGATGCAGTGGTGTCTTAGGATAGTCCCTATTGTAACAACCCGTTTTTCGCTAAGATTATTATATTTATTATTTATATGTGTTTATATGTGCTTATTTGATTATGTGTGTATTTGATTTGGGATTAGTGGATTTTTAGTCTAGAAGGTATTTTAGTCATTTTAAGATTAAGGGTATTTTAGTAACTTAGAATAAGGATTATTTTAGTATTTTAAGGTGAAGAGTTATTTCTACTAAGTTAGAGGTAACTAGTGGTAATTATTTTGGTGTGTTAAATAATCGATGTTTTGGCATGTTTAGCGCGTAGTAACTATTTGGAATTTATTAGTGAGAGCTTTAAGCCCATTATGGTTTGTAGTAACTAAGCCCATTAAGGAGGAGTATATATTCATAACTCTTAAGATAATTAAGGTTAGAAAACATTTCATAACAATTGATAGAGTGGCTAGAGAGAGAAAGTGTGAAGATAGAGAGAAGAGGAAGAACTTTGTAACGCCCACACTAAACGTATCTAGAAAGTTTAGCATGTGCATTATCTTTAGTAGTGGATACATTAAAATTTACAACAAACAACTTTAATGAATAAACACATCTATACAAATTCGTACGTTCAATACAACAATCTTAGAAATCCTATACATTTGTCTAGCAATCACTTGAATCCAAACAATAATCTTCGTCTGGTACGAACATGTACTTGATGATGATCCATTAAGCTACCTGCATAACGTCCTTTGCCACATAATCTGCTGATCTGAAACAAATAAGGATTGGGATGAGACATAATGTCTCAGTGAGTTCTACCTAATCCTAAGTTGTAGGTAACCTCAGGGGAAACCTAGGGTCACCACGTGTCTACAATACAACCGTTCAGTTGATTATACGTGTGTGGAACATGCATACCTAGACGGTCGTGCGTACTAAGGCAGTCATAAGGTTCTACGTATCCTCGTCTACAAGTTTTGCTAGATGCCCCGCATACCATGACGACCATGGGAAACTAACACCGCTAAGTTTGAATATCAAGACATCATGGTTTAATCATATCATATACATAACATGTTATAACTGGACGATCGGGGAAAACTAATATCGTCGACAGTGAGATATCATAAACTTGTTGCAGGGGCATATACCTATACATATCAAAGCATAATCACATCATATCATATTCATAGCCATTCATTATGTTAGAGGCTAGCGTGTAACAAACAATATTATCTTGGTTCATTTTACGGAGTGTATCGGGTGGAGTAACCCCGAGTACAATCCCTTACTTGACCGATGAATTCCTAGCTAAGGTTCATCGAACTCCTCTCAGTGTCGTGCGGGCCTACCTTGCGGAGCGTATCCCGTCCCCCTGGCGTGAACCTCTCGTATCCCCCTTGGCGTGGATAACGGAAAGACACGACACCTACATCTTGCTTAAAGTCTTATTCATACGTAAAGAGCTTATACTTAACTTACATAAATGATCACCACTAGTCTGTAACCTACTCGTTTAGCGGTGAATCATTTCGTGCATAATCTTGACCATACATAACTTATACCTAATGTGCTTAGGTTACATGATGACATACTTATTCTCGACTACCTAAGTCGAGGCTCTAGGATTTCCACCATAATTAGACTTGATTCCTACCCGCATAATTCATATCTCGCTCGTATGCCATTCATCGTTGAACTTGTTAATGTTACTCATGCATTTTATTCATAATACCTCCACATATAATGCACATTAGTTTCTTGACGTTGAGGCTTTGTTAAAGTTATAAAAAATTGCAAAGAAAATCATCGGGCAACATTATGGACCGCATGGAGAATTTTCAAAAATGTTGTGTTGAGGCTGCACGCTTAAGCGTGCAGCATGGTTAGCTTCTGCTTATAGCTCGCTTAAGCAAGCAGTGCACGCTTAAGCGAGCATTCATCAGTCCAAACTGCAGAAATTCGTATTTTGATCCAAAAACCTCAAATTCAAGTGTTTATGCACATATAATACTCCCAGAACATCATAAAAACAATAGGGAATCAATGCATGGTAACATTAACATGTTTTAGACAATCTATGGCACAAGGGGGTCCTATAATCCCTAATTCATAACTTAGTAAAATCATGATTTCTACATAAGATTCACACAAACCCATAGGTAGGTAAACTATCTAAGAACTCACCTTATTGATTCTGAACTCATTCCAAGTTCCAACTCCAAATGCATGTTAAAGATTCAACTCCTCTTTAAGTATCCAAAATCCTAGCCTCAAATCTTGTTCCCAAAGAAGGAGAGATGGAACCAATGACTAATGCTTGTTGCAATCCCTTCTAAGAGCAGAATTACAGTCAACCCAAACCATGATTCTTGGAGGAAGTAGCTTAAAATGGGTTGTGATGATAGAGAGGGGAGGATGGCGCCACTTAGAGAGAAAAAGGAGAACAAAATCTGATTTCCTAAACTTAGAGATAGAAAGATCAAGTGAAAATGAAATGTTTGAGGCCTAAAGTGTAACGCCCGTTTCGATTATTTAATTATTTTAATGAGTTTTAGATCATATTTATATGATTGGCGTGATTTATATGAGATTTATGTGATTTATATGATTTTAGAGAAATTTATGAGACGTTGTGACTTATTTTATTGTTTAATAAAATAAGATTCGAAAATAAAATAAATATTAAGTTGTGGGGTTATTTTGTGAATTTAGAAAGTTTAGTGGTAGAAAGAAGAATAAGATAAATTAGATGAGGGGTTATAAATAAGAGAAGTTAGGTTAGAAAGACATAGAACGTGTACGATTAGTTTTTGGTGAAAAAGGGAGAAAAAGTCAAGAGAAGAGGAGAAGACCTAGAAGTGCTGTGATTTCTACTTTCTAAGGTAAGGGTGAGACGATCTTTCAGTAATATTAAGTCTGCGATTCTGAAATTGTATCTAACATGTTGTAGGTTTAGTTTGTGAGAATTTGGGAATTAGGGTTAGAAGTTGTAAATTGTTGATTAGATGACGGAAACCTGTTGAATTGATGTAGGAAAACAGTGTTCAGACCTTAGAACTTTCATAATACAACGATTAGAACCAGTTTTGGGGTTGAGTTGATGAAAATTGAGATTTTGAGAAAAAGTAATTTTAATTGTTTTTGGGAAATAAGTGACTCTGGGATAAGCTGTTTTGGAGATTTGAAAATATGATTTTTCAGTAAAATATGATAGGATTTGTCGAATAGAACGCGTAGGCGAAAACGGAATTGGAATCGGGGTAAACGGTAAAACCGGGAAAGAAAACCAGGACTGCACAGAGCTGCAGCGCAGGTCACTGGCTACTGCCTGCCCACGCCTGGGCGCAGCTTGCCAGCGCCTGAGCGCAGAAAGGCAGCCCCTCATGGGTGACTGCTTTGTTGTGCCTCCGTTTGCGTGCTGTCAGGACATCGATTTTTGCGTTCTTGTGTCTTTTTTCACACATTTCTGTTTTGAATTGGCCTTAGGTGTAAACATGAAAGTTTTAGATAATTGTGTTAGCTTTCTAATGGTCTTGGTTTGGCTCAAAAATGATTTTTAGATTTTGAGTTATGATGAAAATACTCCAAGTGGGTCTTAGTAAAACTTTATGAAATTTCAGCATAACTATTTCTAAGTTAAACCAAAACTTATGGATTGTCTCCAAACTTCAAAGCTTGTGTAATATGAGTTTAATTAAGGTGTTAAGAGTATTTAACCTATGTTGTGATGAGTCTAACTAGTGGTAGGTTGCCTTGAATTGTTGCCTTGCGATCCTTTTCGCACGTGTAGTCTTGAGATGACCTTGGGGTAGGAAATGAAAGTTATTGATGTTGTTAAATATGCACCTTAAGTATTACTTATGATGATTATGTTGATACGATTCATTCTTTAATGATTATATGATGTATAAGAGCTGTTATTTGCTGCATATGTTGCTGTTTTATTGTTGTTGACCATTAATGTCATAAAGTTGTAAATGTCGGTCTAAGTTGTAAAGTTGTAAGATGTCGTCCAAATTATTGGAGTCATATAAGATGTTCATGATGTTTAAGATGTAAGATGTTGAGTCCATGTATACTCATTAAAAGTTGAGGGCTTGATGCCCTAGAGCGTTTGCTCAAATATGTTGGGGGCTTGATGCCCTGGAGCCTTTTTACGCTCAAATATGTTGGGGGCTTGATGCCTTGGAGCCTTTTTACGCTCAAATATGTTGGGGGCTTGATGCCTTGATTGGTACCACATGCATTTGCATTGTCAAGATGATTTAAGATGTTAAGAGTTGCATAGTCGAGTTGAAGTTGCATAGTCGAGTTGAAGTTTAAAATAATTACGTTGTTGGATTTTGAAGGATAAATATTTATTTATTCAGTTTATGATTTTAAGAAAAGAATGTGACATTCCGTTATGATTGAGAAACTCTGAGTTTTATTATGAAATTTTTATGTTGGAAAAACGGAGTGTTACATAAAGCACTTATATACTCCTTGTGTGCAAATACCATATTGCCCTTGGTCTTAAACGTGCTCATTTCAATACTGATACTGAACCTGCTCGCCTGACATTACACGACAATATCCTCCGATACAATTATCATTTATGAACACTCGTGCTCTGATACATTCATCTGATGAAATTCCAATACTGACGAGTGGGATGTTACAAACTTGGAGGAGAAGAAAGTTAGATCTAAGGAGCCAGAGGGGGGTTGAACTCTAAACTAGAGAAATTGAATGTTAATGCTAAGGGGGATAGTTCTATTTCATTAAATAAGCTAGAAAAACTTATTTTCACTTTTGCGTCATAATCACTTTTGAATGAATTATGATTTTGAATGTGATTTTCGTGCTTATGATTATGTGATAAATTTGAGTATGTGAATTTTGTTAAAATCTTGTTGTGGTTACTTAAACTTCATGGTTTAACTATATTGAAATTATAACTTTGAAGTTTTAGCTTAAAATGTTGAAAATAATGATGTTGTTGTTACTTGATGATGAATTCATGATGAATATGTGATAAATGTTGTTCGGTATATGTTGTGGATGTGAATTCATGAATTTGAAAGTGATATATGTGTTGATGGGATTAGGTTGTTGTGTTTGATGAGTTTTTGTGAAAATGGGTCACAAATGGAGAAGTTTGATTTTGATGAATTGGAGTGAATGGATGATGTTGTTGTATTGAATTAACATGAAGAGATTTTCTGTTTTGAAATCATAAGTTTTGGGTATGAGATTGTTTGGGAGAAAATCGGGTTTTTGTGTAAAAAGTCGTTTTAAACATTTTTGTGAAATAAGTCATTTTGGGGTGAGTTGAATTAAGTTGTTTTGGATCGTAAAACTATGTTCTCAAGTATAGTTTGGATGATCTAAGTGTTTGGGACGCGTTGGCAAAAATGAAATTGAAAACGAATCGAAAATCGAAATTTTACGCTCGAAAATGTGAAAACGAAAAATCTAAAAAATCTGCCTGTCAGAGTAGCACGGTAGTGCGTGTTTTCACGTGATTGGGTAGCACAAACATGCTTCTGTTGGCACGGTCGTGCCAACCCCTCTGTGAACGAAAACCCTGATTTTTTCACTTTTTAACGGTATTTTATGTAGACCATTGGATCCCAAACACCTAAAGCTGATTTAAAGGACTATAATTGGACTTCTAAGAGTGATTTAACATAGTTTTATCTTGGGTATGAAATTGGTTTTGAAATATGTTAAAAATGAGACGAACTGTGAGTTTTTGTGAAAACAAACGAACCTTGTGAAACCAATATGCTATGATTGATTATCCTATATGTTAGATGATATGTAGGAATGTTTTTAATGATATGTAAGAACATGGAAGCCTAATTTGTTGATAAAATTGAAACTAAACAAATTTTGGAAAAAAAGACGAACTTTACCGAAATTGAGTTTTATGAGTCCAAAACTTGTAAATGGATTATATTCATGTTTATATGATGAAATGATGATGCATCAATGTTTGTTGAGTGTAAGATAGGTTTTTTATTTTGATGTGGTGAGTTAACCGTCTATTAACGATTTGTGTGTTCCTGAGACTATGTTGTTTCTTAGTGGTGATAATTGTTGATGATGTTTATGATGATGACTCATTTGATGTTCATGGCTTGTTGATTGCGTGGATGTAAATACTTGATGATGCAATGGTGGGTTCTTTATGAGGATATTATATGATGGAGGGGTTATATAATATAATGTTGTGATTGTTGAATAATGTTGAGGTGATGGTTCATGGATGTATAACTTAGGAATGTTTATGCTATACTTTATATCCTTGAATATTTACCATTTGAATCTATATTATTTGTGGAATATAAACTAACCATAGTTGTTATTTAGTTGACTGCCTACCTAATTCGTATGAATGAGTAAACGGCATACAGGAGTGATTTGCCTTTGCTTGTGAGTATGCTTGAGGACTAGCTTTGGAGCTGTCTCGTTTCCGTTATGCTTGGAGTCTAGTTTTAGGGCTCTGATTAAGGTGTCGGTCTTTTGTCGTTTATGAGATTTGTCACTCATTATGTTGAGATTTGAGATTATTTTTGGTGATGTATTATGATACATGTGACATGACTATTTTGGAGATTTTATTATGTGATGATGAGATGTTATGATATTATTCCGCTGTGAATTTTGAAAAATTAATTATGTTAATTTTAGATTAATTAAAGATGTAGCATCTAAACTTTTTGAATTATTGTATTATTTGCGTGATTTATCACCGTAAGGGTTTAGGGTGTTATACCTATCTTTTTTTAAAAGAAAAGTATCCCTTCTTTTTCTTTGACACAATATTGTGTCCATACGTCATAAGTTTTTCTTAATTTTATATATCTGATCAATAAATTTGTTTTTAGTCAACACTTGAGTTTATACAATAGACATTAGCCATGATTAGGGATGGCAAAATGGGTTGGACACGTCGGGTTAACCCGTTTAACCCGTCATTTTTAGCAGGGTGGGTTGAGAATTTGAACCCACCACAAGTAGGGTGCCCGCTCCGCCTAACCCGCTAAAAAGTCGAGCGGTGACGAGGCTGGGTGGGTTGGCCCGTTGGGTTGATAGGTTATAAAGAAACTCTCTTTTTCAGTTCTTTTTATTTATAAGTCACAGTCAATTTTCCAATTTTCACCTCCATATATTGGGGAAAAATTCAATTAATTTTATCACTTTTGTTTTATGATTTTAGCTAGCCTTATATTTTTAACAGTTACTTAATTGTTAACTCATAAAGTTTTTATTTTCAATGTCTTATTGGTTTATTATAGAATTTTAGAAGATATAATTTATATGCTTGAATAATTATTTTTATATTTTTAGTGGAGTCATTAGTTATATATTTATATTTCTTTAAATTGGCTTTAAATTTATATATTTTTACATTGTTTATGTGAAGATTTTAATTAATATATTTTTTTTAATCATTGACGGGTCAACCCGCCAACCCGTCGGTCCACCATAAAACGGGGACAGGGTGAGACTTCCAACCCCTTTTTCTCTAGTTGGCCCTCCCCGATCTACCCATTATTAGACAGGTTATTGACGGCGTGGGACAGGACAGGGCAGATTGACCCTTTTTGCCATCCCTAGCCATGATTGATATTTATAATCATTAAAATAATATTTTTTTTAGAGGAATATACAGTTTAATTATTCTGTAAATCTCTATACCATTTGATATACATACCCACATAAATATGGGATTCTACTAACTATATATAAAAATAAATGCCTTATGAATTTCCATTTTTGCCTTTAGGAGGGGCAATGTGGTCATTCAATAAGTCCTATATGTGGTTGAGTGCCACCTCACCAATTTTTTTTAAGGGTTAATAGTGTTTTACCCCTTATAATATAGGTAATTTCCGGTTTTCCCACCTGTACTTTTTTTTTTTTTGATTTACCCCTGTAAAAAAAAATTGTTTTGGAATATCCCTTAATAGGTCATTCAAAAACCAACTTTTTTTTTTTTGCAGAAATTTTCGTTTTTGAGTGACATATTAGGGGGTATTCCAAAACAATTTTTTTTATAGGGGGTAAAAAAAAAACTTTTATAGGGGAGAAAACTGGAAATGACCTAAATTACAGGGGGTAAAGCACCATTAACTCTTTTTTTTTTTTTAACAATTTTCCAATTTTTATATTTTTAACTATTTTCCAATTTTTTGTCCCAAATTCAGTTGCTTCTACACTGCCTTTGTGGAAGATTAAGGTACCGTTTGACCAAACTTTTTTCAACTTCTCTACATTTTTATGGAGAAGTTAGGCCAAATACAATATCAATTAAGTACTTACTAAAAAAAATACTTTTTTTGAATGCATAAAATTGAATTAAATGAGTTTTAGCCAAAATTGGTTGAATATTATTTCAAAAAACTACTTCTCGAAAATTTATTTCACGCTGGGAACCTTTTCTTTTATTTTTTAATATTATATTTCAATATATTTTTTTTATTCCATTTTATTTTATTTTATTTTTTAACCGTTCCATTTAATTTTTTTTTACAGAGGTTCCATTTAATTTTATTATCATTTTTTTAAAGGAATTTTATTATCTTTTTATCACTTATATATTTAATTTCAATATTGTTTAATAATCTCAACCTCACAGATATTTTTATTCACACTGTCATTTAATGATACCAAATATTTTTATTTCCTTTCTTCAACCTCGCAAATATACACACACACATTAGCGTTTAGAGTCATACTTTATGTCCGCCTTTCTGTTTTTTTGTTACACTAATGCGTATAATTTTTTTTAGCGTTGCATAATGCGTACGATTATTTATATAAAATTTTGATTTTAATTAAAAGTTGAAGTATATATGCCTAAGAAAATTATACTTATATATATTTTTCACATTTATATTGTAACAAACTACGCATATCTTTGCCCTCGTGAGCTTAGCTCAGTTGGTAGGGACAATGCATAAAATATGCAAGGTTCGGGATTCAAACCCCAGCCACCACAAAAAAAAAACTATGCATATCTTTTTCTTATTAAAAAAACTAAACATATATGCTAAACATATATGTTTCAATGACACCAACAATGTAATAAATATAATATAATATAAATTCTTATCTTTTTGAAAGATACCAAAAATATGGTATTCTTATAACGAAATTTGTTATAGAGTATAATTGAAAAAGAAAAAACCAACTATTTTGATATTATTTATGTTATTATTTCAGCCTCCTTAAATTATTTCTCCTATTCTTTTTTTTTATTTTTATTTTTAAGCAAAAAGAGGTGCAGATGGTGAACCAACTGCAACATTCTAGAAATATATAGATTAAAGGAAACAAGAACAAAAGGAGAAGAGGGACATAAACCAAAACCTTCTCAAACAAGGAAAAAACAATACAAGAAAAACATCACAAGAAAAAAGAAAAAGAAAAAGCAACATAAAACCAAAAGAAAGCAAGGAAAGAAGCGAAAACCACAGATGGAACTCAAATCAATTTGGAGGTCTACCCCTGGAGCGAGTGTTATGAACCTGAAAACGTTTCTGCACGTTCTTTTTCTTAGTCTTAGACACCTCAATAAAAGGCTCTTTTCAGCAACAGAACGGTTTTTCAAGTAGTTAATAGCTGCCTCTCTTTCTTCCTCGTCAGTATAAACCCGAGGCACACTTGCACAAGCATCATTGCCCTTCAAATATGGCCGCAAAATCTCTAAATCATGAGCGATGTTAGGATTTAAAACATCATTAGAAACCATGACATTGGAAGAACATAAACCATACCAAGATGGGGGATCTTGAATATAATCTAGGTCCGTCACAGCATCACTCCAAGGACCAACTATGCGCATATCAGGAATATCGTTGCTGTGTTGGTCTTCACCTTGTATTTCAGGCATAATTTCAACATGTGTTGATTGAACCTAAATTGCCCCAACGAAAGCGCTAGAATATAGTTCTTCCTCAAGGTTTATAACATCACCCACTAACACATTAGTTGTTACTTCCTTAGACCTCATTATGTCAAGAATAATAGGATCTTCATCAACCACAGCACTACAGCCTTGTGCATGCCTTTTAGGGACATTCTTAACAAGATTTTCTTTAGTGGTCACCTTTTCACGAGCAATTTTGTTGGCAGGATCTTTCTTACAATGATTCGATGAATGGCCAATAGAATTACAAGTGAAACAAAAGTATGGAGGATGTTCATACTCAATCTCTATGTCAAAAGCAAAATTATCTCTTTCAACACATAGAGTATCAGGAATAAATCCAGCAAAATTGATATCTACTAGAACACGAGCATAATGACCAAATGAATTGTTTCTAGTATTCTCATCAATTTTTATAGGTGTGCCAATAGCCCCAGCAATCTCAAAACGGATTTTATCTCGCCAATATTCTAGAGGAAGATAGTGAAAACGTACCCATACCTGACTGTGTGTTTGAGTCTGTTTAAAGAGATTAAAATCTGGAGACCAGCGCGATAAGCGTAACACTTCCGGCTTCAAGTTCCAAGCGCCCTTTGACCAGACACTTCTAAGATCATCCGCAGTTGAAAAGCGAAATTCAAAAAAACCTCTACCCATAGGAATCATCTTCCATTGATCAAGAGGTTTCCATAATTGTGACAGTTTAGCATGTAAGTCTTTATATGACAAAGGCTTATCCCCTTTAGACAACACTAATCTACCATGGAGGTAATTGTTGCAATTAGCTAGACGAGATTGGTAATCATCCTCCGAAATTTTGATTGAAAGGGAATTACCTTTCAAACAAGGTTTCGGGAGATCAGACAAAGGGACGTTCACTTTGTTGAGAAGAACCTGTGCAAAACTACGAGTTGAGACAGGCTTCAGAGTAGGCTTCGGCGTATGTGAGACCAAGCA
Source organism: Medicago sativa (assembly GCF_051527215.1). NCBI lineage: Eukaryota > Viridiplantae > Streptophyta > Magnoliopsida > Fabales > Fabaceae > Medicago > Medicago sativa. The sequence goes on from NC_140749.1 coordinate 55,145,723, forward strand.
AGGCCAAGGACATACGAATTGCGCCGTAAGACCAGACATAGCCCTTTGAAACCTACAAAGCAGAAAACAAAAAATTTGCAAGCAACAGAACAGATTGCAGTATTAGATACACCAGTACAGAACAAGTATCAGATACACGCAGTACAGTTGCGAACAGATTGCAGTATCAATCGGACCCAACAACAAGGAACAAAAACACACCAAATCACACCCAGAATCGAACAAATAAAGGCACACAATCAGTCCCAAAATCGACACCGTGAGTCAATCGGAACCAAGAACATGAAGCAGAGAGTTGTGTCTTGAGGACCGGTGGACACCCAGAAACGAAAAGGAGAGAGATCTCGAGAAATGGTGAATGGCATAACCACCGTGTGAGGTGGCGCCGTTCAAACCCTTGTCGGGTTACTGTTCATCGGAGTCCATCTGCACGTTTTCAATTTCCTCTTTCATCTATTTCTCCTATTCAAATATTTAACAAGTCCTTTATATGACAATAATTTGTATTCATGTTACACAAAAAAACGTCATTGAGTAATTATAGCATTTGTAAAAAAAAAAATATCTTTTATATTATAAACATTTTTACCTTTCAGAAAATATTTTTAACATTTTTTATTTATCATATTAATTCATAATAAATTCAAGGTTTTGTCCTCATGAGCTTAACTCAGTTGATAGGGACAATGCATAAATATATGTAAGGTCCGAGGTTCGAACCCCGGATGATGAGTAAATAATTAGCTAGTTTTAATATAATATTTAGTGTCGTTTTAATTAGATTTAAGTTTATTTTATTTTAATATTATTTCCTTTTTGAACTATTTTACTTCAATTGCATATTATTATATTTCAGGAATAAATAGTTGATGGATTGAGTCTTGGAGCAAAAGAAAGGAGTCTGGAGCTGATTCGGAGCAAAAATACGAAGATTTCGAGACAAAAATATGTCTCCCCCAAGTCAGAAGCTTGGCACGGCCCGTGCTAAGGTTGGCACGGCCGTGCCACCTCCCAGGACAGCCTTTTGCTGCTTTTGCTTAGGATTTAAGCTACTCTATTCTGGTTTTGACCAAAAATCCCGCAGTTGCTTGTGGAACATTCTATTGATGTAATTGCTTAGATTTTAAGTCGAATGTATCCTATAAATAGAGTAGCTAGCCATCAAAAACAAAATCATCTTTTCTTGGAATTCAATAAGTGACAATTGTCTTTCTAATAAAAGTTCTTTTCTTTATTCTTTTATTTCTTTGTTATTTACTTTATGCTTTTCTTCTTCTTCTCCATGTCTACGATGAACATGAGTGAGTGGACTTCTCTTGTCTTGGGATTGTTGGATAAGTCTAATGACATAATCAGGATCAAACCAAGCCTTAAACCTTAATTTTATGTAACCCTAATTTCTAATCTAGATTCACCGTTTTAACATGAATTAACCATTATCAAACTGTAGAAGCGAAAGTGGAGGGTTTGATAATTGTTAATCCATTATTCCAAATATCAATTCATAAAACGAAAGTGGAGTTTCGATATTCGAACAAGTGAATCTAGACAAGGATTGCAAAATATGAAAATAGTCTAGCAAACCTTGAGACACATAAAGTTTCGAGCTTCAAGGATTCCAAAGGCAATCACCCATGAAAATAGGTGTGGTTGTTGGAGGAACACACTCACTGAGACCGAAAGGAGATGTGATAGGCCAAAGAGAAACTTGTCTTTAGAGATTAGGTCTAACATAAAGTTATAAGTTTAAAGGTTTGGTTTGTAAAGGATTTGTAGCCATGAGTGAACAATAATCCCAAGGCTCTCTTTTATTATTATTTTCTACCGTTTAAAAACCCCAACATTGCAATTTATTCTCTTCTAATCATCAAATTAAAGTTAATTGAATTAAACAACTCCCTGTCGGAACGATACTCTCTTTTATTACTACTTTGATAGACCGTGCACTTGCGGTTTATCCTATCAAGTTTTTGGCGCCGTTGCCGGGGAGTTAACTAATTTGATTAAATTTTTGCTTAGTGATAAAAATCTTTCTTTTTCTCTTTTTATTTTCTTTCTTTCTTTCACCATTAACTTTTTTAAAAGTACAAAATAATATCAACATGGCTGAAGAACGTACTTTTAAAGAGTATGCAATCCCTTCTACGGAAGAGCCACATGCTATTATTGTGTACCCAACGGTTGAGGGTGAAAATTTTGAAATTAAACCTGCACTCCTTAACTTGGTGCAACAAAATCAGTTTTCTGGCGACTCATGGTAACCTATAAAGCAAACCAAGAAGCCATAAGGCTGCACCTTTTCCCTTTTTCCTTAAAAGATAAAGCTATCACTTGGTTCCATTCTTTGAAAGTTGGTTCCATCACTTCATGGGATCAAATGAGGTGAGAATTCCTTGCCCGGTTCTTTCCCCCATCTAAAATCGCCCAACTAAGGGCAAAGCTCTATCAATTTACTCAAAAAGATGGGGAGTCTCTTTATGATGCATGGGAGCGTTTTAAGGAAATGCTTATACTTTGTCCCCACCATGGAATGGAAAAGTGGTCAATTATCCACACTTTTTACAATGGTTTGTCATATACTGCTAAGATTTCTGTTGATGCAGCTGCAGGTGGCGCTTTAATGAACAAGGATTTCACAAAAAGCTTATGCCTTGATTGAAGATATGGCTCTAAACCTCTTCCATTGGAACGATGAGGAAGCCGTCACAAACTCTTCACCCTCTAAAAATGAGGCAGGTATAAATGAAATCTCTTCCTTTGACCATCTATCTACTAAGGTTGACGCACCATCTTAAAAGTTTGATAACATGAATGCTTATGCTGTCACACCTACCTCTATTTCAACTCCATGTGAGGCTTGTGGTATATCTGGCCATTCTAGCATTAAATGCAAGCTAAGTAGTGTTGAACAATTAAATTTTATTCAAAACAACCAAAGGATAAATTTTAACCAGAATCTTCATAAAAATCCCTTTGGTCAAGAAACAACACTACCGAGTCATGCAAATATTCAAAGAGTCATTCAAAAGTCTAACCTTGAACTTTTAATGGAAAATTATCTTTTTAATCAATCTGAATAGCTCCAAGAGCTTAAGGATCAAACTAGACTCTTAAACGACTCTATTGCTATGCTTACATCAAAGGTCGATTCCATTTCCTCTCACAACAAAATCTTAGAGACTCAACTCTCCCAAGTTGTCCAAAAAGTTAGCCAACCTAAAACTAACATAATAAATGTTGTTACACTTAGGAATGGTAGGCAACTAGAGGACCCCGTAAGAAAGAACAAGCCTAGTGAGGTTGAGAAAGAGATTAGCGAACCACAAGGAGAAGAAACTAGGGTAGATAACGAGAACCACAAGGTGAGGAAACTACACCACCCCCTTTCAAACCAAAAATTCCTTTCCCACAAAGGTTTGCTAAGTCTAAGCTAGATGAACAATTTAAGAAGTTTATCAAAATGATGAATAAAATCTACATTGATGTACCCTTCACCGAAGTTCTAACTCAAATGCCTACCTAAGCTAAATTTTTAAAAGAAATTCTTTCTAAAAAAGGAAAATTGAGGAGTGTGAGACGGTGAACCTTACAGAAGAATGTAGTGCCATCATCCAAAACAAATTGCCACCTAAGCTTAAGGATCCAGGAAGTTTTTTCCATACCTTGTGTGATAGGGTCCGAAATAGTGAAAAAGGCAATGTGTGAGTTTGATGCCGTTGTCTCTTTACGAAACGTTGGGAATAGGGGAACTTAAGTCAACAAGAATGACCTTACAATTAGCAGACCGTTCCGTTAAATACCCAGCTGGAATTATAGAGGACGTCCCGGTCAAAGTAGGAGAGGTGTACATCCCCGCTGATTTTGTTGTGATGGAAATGGAGGAAGACAACCAAGTACCAATTCTTTTGGGAAGACCATTCCTTGCTACCGCATGGGCCATAATTGATGTTAAGCATGGTAAGTTGGCATTTAATGTTGGTAAGGAGACTGTTGAATTTGAACTTGCTAAACTAATGAAAAATCCTTCCATTAAGGACTCTTGTTGTATGATAGATATAATCGACCGTTGTGTGAAAGAATGCTCTTTAGCATCAACTACACAGGATGGTTTGGAGATATGCTTAGTAAATAATGCAGGTACAAAGCTAGAAGGAGATGTCAAAGCTTACGAAGAGTTATTGAATGAAAAACCTCCCATGGAAGGTTTGAATGTGGAAGAGTTAGTGAAGGAAGAACCATCACCTCTACCAAAAGAAGCACCAAAAGTGGAGCTTAAACCGCTCCCGCGGAATGTAAGGTATGAATTCTTGGGCCCTAACTCAACTTACCCTGTTATTGTCAATGCAAGGTTAAATGAGGTAGAAACTGAAAAATTACTTTGTGTCCTCAAGAAATATCTTAAGGCTATAGGGTATACCATCGATGACAGTAAAGGAATAAACCCCTCATTGTGCATGCACAAGATACTACTTGAAGAGGACTATAAACCCTCCATTGAACATCAAAGAAGGTTAAATCCTAATATGAAAGAAGTTGCGAAAAAAGAAGTTTTAAAACTCTTAGATGCAGGTGTTATTTATCTAATTTCTGATTCTAAATGGGTTAGCCCCGTTCAAGTAGTGCCTAAAAGGGATGGTCTCACAGTTGTTAAAAATGATAAAAATGAATCCATTGCAACTAGGACTGTCACTGGTTGGAGAATGTGTATTGATTATAGGAAGCTTAACAAAGCAACCCGTAAAGATCACTTCCCACTCCCTTTTATAGTCCAAATGTTAGAAAGGTTAGCTAAGCATTCATATTTTTACTACTTAGATGGTTATTCCGGATTTTTCCAAATACCTATTCATCCTAATGACCAAGAGAAAACCACTTTCACATGCCCTTTTGGCACTTTTGCCTATAGGAGGATGCCTTTTGGTATTTGTAATGCTCCCGCTACTTTTCAAAGATGCATGATGTCTATTTTTTGTGATTTTGTTGAAAATATAATGGAAGTTTTTATGGATGATTTTTCTGTGCATGGATCTAGTTTTGATAATTGTTTGACTAACCTGGAAAAAGTTTTGGAAAGATGTGAGCAGGTGAACCTAGTTTTGAATTGGGAAAAATGTCACTTCATGGTAAGAGAAGGAATTGTCCTAGGACACATGGTCTATGAACGGGGTATAGAGGTAGACAAAGCAAAAATTGAAATTATTGAAAAAATGCTACCTCCCACCTTGGTCAAAGAAGTAAGAAGTTTCCTAGGGCATGCAGGGTTTTACCACCATTTCATTAAGGATTTTTCTTCGATTACTAAGCCACTAACAAGCCTGCTTCTTAAGGATGCAGATTTTGTCTTTGATGATCTATGCCTAAAAGCATTTTGCAGGTTAGAGGAAGCTTTAGTCACTGCGCCCCAATCATACAACCACTGGATTAGAACTTACCTTTTGAGATAATGTGTGATGCAAGTGACTATGCGGTTGGGGCGGTGTTGGGTCAAAGAAAAGACAAGAAGATGCATGCTATATACTATGCAGGTAAGACCCTAGATGGGGCATAGGTAAATTATGCCACAACAGAGAAAGAATTGTTAGCAGTAGTCTATGCCATTGACAAATTTCGGCCATACTTGGTAGGATCAAAAATCATTATTTACACAGATCACTCGACGATAAAATATTTGTTAAACAAAAAAGATGCCAAACCGAGGTTGATCCGATGGATTTTGCTCCTCCAAGAATTTGACCTTGAAATAAAAGATAAAAAGGGCACTGAAAATGTTGTAGCTGATCACTTGTCCCGTCTTAGGGAAACCAATGAAGATGAGTTGCCTTTGGATGATTCCTTCCCGGATGACCAACTCTTCTTATTGGCACAAACTAACGCACCTTGGTATGCAGATTTTGTTAATTTTCTTGCAGCAGGAGTACTACCACCTGAATTGAGCTACCAACAAAAGAAGAAGTTCTTCCATGACCTAAAACACTACTATTGGGATGAGCCTTACCTCTTCAAAAGAGGCTCGGATGGAATTTTCAGAAGATGCATTCCTGAAAACGAGGTAAGTAGTATTTTAAACCATTGCCACTCCTCTCCCTATGGTGGCCACGCCAGTACTCAAAAAACTTCTTTCAAAATTCTTCAATCTGGTTTTTGGTGGCCATCACTTTTCAAAGATGTGCATCTCTTTGTTTCTAAATGTGAGAAATGTCAACGCACCGGTAATATTACTAAAAGAAATGAAATGCCTTTGAATAACATCCTTGAAGTAGAAATTTTCGATGTATGGGGTGTTGACTTCATGGGACCATTTCCCTCTTCTTTTGGAAATCAATACATATTGGTGGCAGTTGACTATGTGTCCAAATGAGTTGAGGCCATTGCCTCCCCCACTAATGATGCACATGTAGTCATGAAATTGTTCAAAAAAATTATCTTTCCAAGGTTTGGAGTGCCAAGGGTTGTAATAAGCGATGGAGGGTCTCACTTCATTTCTAAACATTTTGAAATTTTTTTACAAAGGTATGGAGTGAAACACAAAGTTGCAACACCCTATCACCCACAAACTAGTGGACAAGTTGAAGTCTCCAATAGACAAATAAAAGCTATTCTTGAAAAAACTGTTTCAAACTCTAGGAAAGATTGATCAAGTAAGCTCGACGATGCTCTTTGGGCTTATCGGACGGCTTACAAGACTACAATTGGAATGACTCCTTTTAAACTAATATATGAGAAATCTTGTCACCTTCCGGTTAAGCTTGAGCACAAATCTTATTGGGCAATAAGGAACCTCAACTTGGACCCAAATTTAGCTAGCCAAAAAAGAAAACTTCAATTAAGTGAATTGGAAGAACTTAGGTTAGATGCCTATGAGAATGCCGGTATTAACAAAGAAAGAACTAAAAAGTGGCATGACAAGCATATCCTCAAAAAGGATTTCAACAGCGGTGATCTTGTGCTTCTCTTTAACTCTAGGATGAAGCTTTTTCCAGGTAAGGTAAGGTCAAGGTGGTCTGGACCATTCCAAGTTCGCAAGGTCTACCCTTACGGGACAATTGAAAATTTTTCTGAAGAGACCGGATCATTCAAAGTTAATGGCCAGAGGTTAAAGATTTATAATGCAGGAGAGACCATTGAAGTAGAAACTACTTGGGCTCTTAATGATCCTCCTTAAGAAACTATGCCTCCACTTTCGTCAAGCTAGTGACAGTAAAAGAGCGCTTTGTGGGAGGCAACCCACAGATTTAATTGCTTTCTTTGTTTCCTGTTATTTCCCTTTGTTTTGTAGGTAATTGTCCGAATATGATGCGAAAGGAAAGAAAAAAAATTGAAGATGGAGAATCAGAAAGGTGGCATGGCCCGTGCCTGTATTGGCACGGCCGCGCCTGTATGGAAAGTGCATGAAATCACCAAATGGCAAAGTGGTGGCACGGCCCGTGCCTGTATTGGCACGACCGTGCCAACCTGACAGACCCCCAGGGTTCAATTTTTTTATTTCTTAGCAAACTGTGAGCTTTCCTATTCCTTCTTCTTCTTCTTCCTCTACTCTTTTAATTTTTCTTGTTTTTGAATCATTGAGGACAATGCTTCTCCTAAGTGTGGGGGGAGCCTAATAAAGTGTCTTGAGTCGTAGTGTTTCCAAACTCCCTTGAACTTTATTCTTTTGTTTTGATTTTATTGCGAAAGGCATGATTAAGTAGCTTGTTTATATTGAAAATTATGGCACAAAATTTTTTGTTGTCTTCTCTTAAAAGGTTGTTTCTTGTACATGAAAGTGATCTCTTGTGTTTTTAGTGTTCTTGCTATACCCACATCATGTTCTATTGTGAAAAATTCTCCAATGAGAAAAGCACTTAGTTGCAATCTTTGAGCAAGTGTATGAGTAGGTATTTTAAGGAACACGTTCTAACCTTAATGGTAACTTAGATCCTTAAAAGTCTTCAGAGTAAAAGTAGTATAAGTTTGTGTGGTAAATAATGTGATTTATTGTTATAATGTGTTAAACCAAAATGGGGCGGGAGAATATCACCAACACGTGGAGGAAAGGACACCCTGTAACAGCCCGATTTTTCGCTAGATTTATTTTATTATTTATTTATGTGTGTTATATGTGCTCTTATGTGATTATTTGCCTCAGTGTGTATTTTTTGTTGGGAATTGTAGAATTCGGTGTTAGAAGGGTATTTTGGTCATTTTGGACTTGGGGCATTTTGGTCATTTTGAGAGTAGGGGTAATTTTGTAATTTTGCTGAGGATTATTTTTAGTACTTAGCAAGAGTGGTTATTTTACTAAGTGCTAGGGAGTTGTAGTGAATTGTTTTATTACCGGTAGGTGACCGTTAGTATTACATTTTACCGTTAAGTGAGTAGTAACATTTTTGGGTTAGAATAGAAATGAGTTAAGCCCATTAAGGCATTGTGAGTTGAGCCCAATTAGGTGGAACCTATATAAATTCTAGTTTGTAGTGAAAATAGGGTTTTACCAACATTTTCACAATTGAGAAGAGATAGAGATAGAGAGAAGATAAGGGTTTGAAGAGGAAGATCTAGAGAGAGCTAGAGGAGGCTAGAGATTCAAGCTTTGAGAGCTAAAGTGAAGCCCTATTTGATTTTGTGAAGAATTAAGGTAAGGGGGTTAGTCTTTAATCATAATCTAGTAGTTTAATTTCTACCCTAATTCTTTGCATAATTGTGGTTAAGTGGTTAATTTGAATTTAGTTGTAGAAATTCGTGCTTAATTTTAATGACATGATTATGTACATGAATTAGATGATAATTGTGTCGTTGTTGTTGATTTTGTATGTTAAAACGGGTTTATATGTATATGACATGTTCTTGAGTGAAATTGATGATGAATAATGTTATGGTTGTTAGATTAATGATGAATTCATATTCAAATGTTGTTGTTGTTGTTTTAACATGTGTTGTTGATGAATTGATGCATTGGGTAGCATGAATTGATGAATTGGTGATGAGAATGGTTGTTGTTGTTGAAAGTTGTGGAAGTTTGGTGAATTGATGAATTTTGATGTGTTGATGTTTTTAATCTCAAAACTTGTATATGTTCAAGTGTTTTGAAGTGTATTTGACCTGTAAACATCTGTTGGATTGAGTTTTGGGGATTGAGATGATCAAAATTGGGATTTTGGGGTGAAAAATGGTTCAAACCCGTGAAAAATTATGCAAGACTGATGAATGTTCGCTTACGCGAACCGGAAGCGAGCCGTAAGCGAAGAGCTACTGGAAGTAGTTCGCTTAAGCGAAAAATACTTCGCTTAAGCGAAATGCTCTCTGACAGCATTTCTTGTTTCACGTTCTTGTGTCTTTTTCGCACGTTTCTGTTTTGAATTGACCTTTGGTGTAAACATGAAAGTTGTAGATAATTCTGTTAGCTTTCTAATGGTCTTGGTTTGATGTGAAAATGATTTTTATATTTTGAGTTATGATGAAAATACTCCAAGTGGGTCTTAGCAAAACTTTATGAAAATTTTAGCATAACTATTTCTAAGTTAAACCAAAACCTATAGTTTGCTTCCAAACTTCGAAACTTGAGTTTTATGAGTTCAATTAAGGTGTTAAGTGGTATTTAACCTATGAGGTGATGGATCTAACTTGGTTTTGTTTTGTAAATGAATGGGTTTTGCAAAATGATACCATGAGACGAACTTTGTGATTTTCATGATTTCGTCGCATTTAGCCGGTGATACGTAATTGTATGCTCTACTGCACTTATATGTGGCCTAGGGGTATACTTAGTTGAGGCATTATATCTTGTTTACTTGGTTTTGATTCAATAGCTTCAATTATTTTAAAAATGGGATAACGAGAGACGAACCTTGTCGAAAATAATCTTTAAGACCAATTGCTTGGTAAATCTTTCGTGAATGGTTTTATATGATTAATTGAGGATATGTGAGTGATTGTTGAAGGTTGAATATGATGTTTATCACAAGGTGTTGTATTGTTCCACTTACTTGGTTTATGAGAAGTATATGGAATTGTTGTGATATATTATGTAGTTGATGTTGAGTTATGATGATGATGTTGATGTATGTTGATAATTATGATGATGATGATGATGTTGATGTTGGTTGATAATTATGATGATGATTATGTTGATGATAATGTAGTGATGACTCTTAATTGAATTATGACTTGATTGATTGTGTGGACGTAAATACTTGATAATGCAATTATTGTTGAGTTGATTAATGTAAAAGGATGTGTACTTTTACATTGTTGTTCGTGGACATATATGTTGGAGTTTTTGCATTATTGGGTCTTTACTTGTATGTCCATGCATCATAGTCATATTGAGTCATATGTTGAAATGTAAAAGGAGGTGTACTTTTACATAGGTGATTTGTAAGAGAGGAGGTGTTCTCTTACATATGATGTTTTTGTTGCATCATGGGTGACGACCTTGAGGAGATTTGGTACCACATGCATATATGTGTCGAGTATAGGCGCATTGCATATTGAAATGAAATCTTGTTGTATTACGTGAATGATGTTTGTTGATGATAAGTGTGTTTGATGAATACATACTTGTGACATTTGGAATTGATTGGTTGATGAATTGCGTCATAATTGAATATGTGACTCTATGAATTGTGCAATTTGTTGAATGTTGTGATCTATGTGAATTAGTGTATATGTACATTGGTGAATTTTTTTGACGGTTGTGAATAAATGAATTATGCTCTAATTGCTTGAATTACTTGATTGTGCTTATATACTTGGTGAAGCAATTTGATGATAATTATTTTAATAATAATGATGAGGTGAGATTTGTATATGTGTGTGTGTGTGTGTGTGTATATATATATATATATATATATATATATATATATATATATATATATATGATGTGGTGATTTCTTTGATGATGATGATTGATTGCTTATAACTTTTAAATGATGAATTGTACTTGTTGAGTTAAGCATGCTAGATGAGTAATGAGGTGAGTAATATTTTCATTGATTGATGTTGATAAATGATGAACTCTTGTCGATGACTTGATTAAAGAATAAATATGTCTGTTATGCTATGATAATAATGTGATAGCTTGAGGTGCAAGTAATGGGGGATAAAAATCATGTGATGCTAGTGATGACAGTCCGTCATTCCATATTTTCAGAGTCTTTTTAGTTAAGTTTTTAGTCTATTTTATTAGTTTAGTAGTTAATTTGGAGTCAATTTAAATAAATTGTCATTTTCTAATTTATTGAGTCAAGTAGTGTATTAGTGTCTATTATTATTATGGCCAATGACCAAATGAAATAAGGAAGGTGTCACATACCTTAGAGGCTAAAGAGAGTCAAAAGAAACATGACGAGGGATGGATCATTGGATAAATTGAAAGAAATTGGTGTACACTAGGTTGATCTATTAATTAGATGGAGGTGTGAATACAAAAGCCAGTGGGCCAAAGATAAAAGCAAACGTGGGTTTATACAAAAAAAGAAGTGAATCAGGTCATGGGATATGAGCATCACGGTTCGGCAAACTATGTATATAAGGAGGGGAGCAGCCTTCACGTTTTGGATATTGAGGTTTTGGAAAGAAACGCTTTTGGTGACTCATTCACGCAACACAAGAAGAAGAAATAAGCTTGTACATGGGGATGGAAAAGAACATCAACCGTACCTATTGAAAGAGAATTGAGGAGCAACGCCGACAACGACGAAACTCTATCGGTTCATTTTCTTTACTATGTTGTTTATGTATTTGATCATGTCTAGCTAATTTCCTTTGATTAGGTCATAGATGATTTTGTTCTAGCTCATGACTATGTAATCTGTAACTCTGAATTATCATGAATGTTATTCCAGGTTATTCAGTATAAATTGTGCGTAATGCTTTTATGATTCTGACCCAATATAATTGATCTTAGAGATTATATGACTGCTGACACCAGCTTATAACTCAGACATATTTATGCTGTTCAATTTAACGGACAATCTAGGGATGGAAAGTTGTTAGGTTGTGATTCTAAAATTAACGGATTTAAAATCTTTGATGATTATAGGTTCACCTAAGGAATTAGGGAATTATAATTAGAAAAGAGGACTCTGAGCCAAGGGATTGACCTGAGTTATTTTGTTAATTGTCGTAAACTGAATAGCAATCATATGATTTAGATGCAGATTACTAATGAGTGATGGACAGATGAATCGAAAGACTTAATCCTTTCTCTAAACATATTTCAAAACCAATTTTATTCTTCAGTCATTTGTTTACTTTTTATGCAATCAAACCAACTGCCTAAGGCAACCCCATTTACATATATCCTAAATATTAATGAAATTGCTAAGTAGACATTATAACAGTTCCTGTGGATACGAATTAAATTATTACTTCGATATAAATTAGTACACTTGCTAATTTTCTATCAAGTTTTTGGCACCGTTGCCGGGGACTGTTGAATTATTTCAGCTTGGAAATTTCATTATTGTTTAGGATTTCTGTCATTTACATTTTTTTTGTCTATATTAAAAAATTGAAAAAAATATATTATGATTTATGCTCTTCATATCTCATTGTACTTTGCTGCTAAAAAGTTTATCCAAGTTTTGCAGCTATGATAGACAGGTTAGTAGATAGGTTACGCCTTTATGACACAAAGGAGATTGTTACGTTGGAGTATGAAAAACATTTGCTTTCTTGGAAGATAGAACAATGGGACAGTCAAATCTCAAGATTAAATGCGAGATGTGATCATAAGGCGAATCATCAGGGTACAGATTGTGAAGGGCTGAAAGAGCTTATCAACGTCGATTACAATACTCAGCTTCAAAATATTTTAGATGATTTCTTGATATTAAATCAAGTTTCATTTGAAAAATTTGAAGTTCAGTGTGGTGATCTTGTTGGGAAAGAGAATGAATGTGAGAAGCAGCTGGTTGAGATGGAGACTGAGTGTCATGTTGTGGTGGAAGAAAATGCACAAGTGAGGAGTGTTGGTCTCTACCTGAAGTCTCAACCAACGGGGTTGAAAGAAACCATTCCTTTGCAAGGGTATATCTATTTTTCTTTATGGTGGGAGAGCTCAAATGCTGAAAGTCTAGCAGTTGGATCATGGGAGCATTTGCTTCTTTGTATGAAGTTCATGGAGTTCCTACCAAGCAAAAGGAAGAAAAAAGACGATATATTCTTTCTTTCATATTTGCCACCCTAACAGTGGCTGAGGCGTCAAGCTTAATGACGTAAAAGAAAGCGTTTGGTGGGAGGCAACCCATCCTTTATTTTTTCTATGTTTTTTATTTTGCAGGTATTTTTATTCTGTAAAAAAAATGAAAGAAAAAAACAAACAAAAAAAAGTGAAAAGATGGACAAAAAAAAAATCAAAGTCCACATCAGTTCTTATTTTTTTTTTTCTTTCAATAACTTGTCAGATGTCAGTCGTGTCAGTTTGGTTCCCTTTTTCAGTAACTTTAATTGTTTGCTTGTTTATTATTAATGAATTTTCTTGTTTCTTGACTTTTTCCAGTTTAGTAACAATTGCTTATTCAAGTGGTATTCCAAAAAGTTCATAAGGAGGTAGTGACTTGAAATTCAAAGGCGAAGTGTACGGCAGTTAAAGATAGGTAGTCACAACTCCCAGAAATCTAAACTGTAAGGTTCATGGCCAATTTTTTTTTTCAATTTACTTATAAAGAGTGTTCCATGCTTTTAAATTTCTAGAACTTGCATTGTTTCTCTACTGTCGATTGATTTTTGTCATTAGCACACTGAGGCAAAAGTGCTTGGTACTGTGAGCCTTTTTGAAGCCTACCCTGATTTTAATTGTTATATTTTATCCTTTTCTTAGCCAAATTGAGCCGGTAGGTTTAGAACTTTTTGTTCGGTGACAAACTGCATTACAAGCTTATAGACTTTTAGGACTTGTCCCATATTGTTTTTTCTGAGTTAGGCATTGTAGAATGTTGCTAAATAATAAGTTTGGGGTTGCTATTGGAATTTGCAACCAACTAAGTTTGGGGTGGGGGTACTAGAGAACAAAGATAGAACATGATCATGAAAAATACACACAAAAATGGTGTATAAAAAAAAGAAAAAAAAAGAATGAAAAAGGGACAAAACACTGAAAATCCGAGTAACTTTAAACTCGATTGTCCCAATAGTTACAAGTGTTCTCTAGTACCTTTACAAGAATTGTTGTTCCAAAGGTGAATGATGGATTGAATTTGTGCTTTAATTTCCGTAGGAGTTCCTAACTCAAATGTTGTGTAGCCTACTTATCCAAATATTATCCCACCTTCACCTAAGCCCCGTTATAACCCTTTAAGACCTCAAAGTGTGCATTGACATTGATTTTGATTGACGTTTAGAAACTTTTCAAGCGTATGGTAATATGTAGATTGCATGTCGACTGTGTGTGAACCCCTTTCATATTTTTGCGTGGAGTTGTGAATTGGTGGATGCATACAAGTCAAACTAGCTCATCTTTAGCTAGTAAGGTGTTGAACTTTTGGGTACTATCGCTTGATCAGGTAATTGTTATTTTACTGTCATTTTTCATTTAACAAGTTTGTTCCTTGAGGGCAAGTAACAGTTCAAGTTTGGGGTTGTGATGACAGTCCGTCATTCCATATTTTCAGAGTCTTTTTAGTTAAGTTTTTAGTCTATTTTATTAGTTTAGTAGTTAATTTGGAGTCAATTTAAATAAATTGTCATTTTCTAATTTATTGAGTCAAGTAGTGTATTAGTGTCTATTATTATTATGGCCAATGACCAAATGAAATAAGGAAGGTGTCACATACCTTAGAGGCTAAAGAGAGTCAAAAGAAACATGACGAGGGATGGATCATTGGATAAATTGAAAGAAATTGGTGTACACTAGGTTGATCTATTAATTAGATGGAGGTGTGAATACAAAAGCCAGTGGGCCAAAGATAAAAGCAAACGTGGGTTTATACAAAAAAAGAAGTGAATCAGGTCATGGGATATGAGCATCACGGTTCGGCAAACTATGTATATAAGGAGGGGAGCAGCCTTCACGTTTTGGATATTGAGGTTTTGGAAAGAAACGCTTTTGGTGACTCATTCACGCAACACAAGAAGAAGAAATAAGCTTGTACATGGGGATGGAAAAGAACATCAACCGTACCTATTGAAAGAGAATTGAGGAGCAACGCCGACAACGACGAAACTCTATCGGTTCATTTTCTTTACTATGTTGTTTATGTATTTGATCATGTCTAGCTAATTTCCTTTGATTAGGTCATAGATGATTTTGTTCTAGCTCATGACTATGTAATCTGTAACTCTGAATTATCATGAATGTTATTCCAGGTTATTCAGTATAAATTGTGCGTAATGCTTTTATGATTCTGACCCAATATAATTGATCTTAGAGATTATATGACTGCTGACACCAGCTTATAACTCAGACATATTTATGCTGTTCAATTTAACGGACAATCTAGGGATGGAAAGTTGTTAGGTTGTGATTCTAAAATTAACGGATTTAAAATCTTTGATGATTATAGGTTCACCTAAGGAATTAGGGAATTATAATTAGAAAAGAGGGCTCTGAGCCAAGGGATTGACCTGAGTTATTTTGTTAATTGTCGTAAACTGAATAGCAATCATATGATTTAGATGCAGATTACTAATGAGTGATGGACAGATGAATCGAAAGACTTAATCCTTTCTCTAAACATATTTCAAAACCAATTTTATTCTTCAGTCATTTGTTTACTTTTTATGCAATCAAACCAACTGCCTAAGGCAACCCCATTTACATATATCCTAAATATTAATGAAATTGCTAAGTAGACATTATAACAGTTCCTGTGGATACGAATTAAATTATTACTTCGATATAAATTAGTACACTTGCTAATTTTCTATCAGCTAGTATTCTAGGAGGGATGGTTATGTATATGTGATATGTATGAATCCTTGCATGCTTATGTTTTCATATGTTGATTATGATTAATGTAAAGCTTACCCCTAGTGGTTTCGATCGCCTACCTGTCTATATGGATGGGGTAGACGTTGTGCATGATTAGTCGCTTTGGTGAGTTGCTCGGGGGTTGCTTGAATAGTGGGAGCTATCTCCGCTATCGTGTTTGTAGAGTCTAGGATAGGCTCTGATCTAGGTGTCTGTTTATGATTACTTTGGATTGTTATTTTTGGATTCTATTTTTGTTTATTTGAGACTTGCCTATTGTTGGGACTTGGAGGATGTTATATGATGATGTATTGTTGACCATGGCATGTATATGTTGGATGTGTATGACTCGTATTCCGATGCGGCTGTTGAGATATTTTAATTATATGCATGCTGTTTTGGTTTTTGTTGAGACGTAGCGTCTATTTCTTGAATATTTGCTATATTCGCGTGTTTTATCGCTTTAATAGAAATAGGACGTTACACACCCCCTCGCTGACTTCCTAAATGTGGTGATGACTCTCTAATCGAACTTAAGTTCTATAAATCCCTCAAAAGAGGAAATAATTCATCAAAGCATGGAGGAAATGACACCCACTCACTGACTTCCTACGTGGAGATGATTAAAATTGCAGCACTACTTAGGGTGATCATGGAATCTAGGAGGAAAGGATACCCCCTCGCGGACTTCCGATGAGAAAATGGTAGCCCCTAAGCAATCTGCGAGCCCCCAAGTGTTTAAATTGTCAATTTAATTATAACTAAATTCCCATCTCTCTTATATGAAATGAAGAAAGGATTTTTCTCGGTTACTTTAGTGTTAAGGATAGAACATGTTCCTCACAATAGCTTCTTATACAGGAGCAAGAAAAGGGTTGGACTGCACACACACACTCACTTGAGACTTGATATTGGGTTGAATAGGTTCACAAGGAATACTTGAAATTGTGATTAGTGTACATTGAAATAATACCTTAAGAGAGACATGAGTTTTCAATTGTATTGCCATATGTTAATCTTTTTGTTGTTGCTATGTCTATGCCTTTTGCTTGAGGACAAGCAAAGATTCAAGTGTGGGGGAGTTTGATGAGTCAATAATTAGCTAGTTTTAATATAATATTTAGTGTCGTTTTAATTAGATTTAAGTTTATTTTATTTTAATATTATTTCCTTTTTGAACTATTTTACTACAATTGCATATTATTATATTTCAGGAATAAATATTTGATGGATTGAGTCTTGGAGCAAAAGAAAGGAGTCTGGAGCTGATTCGGAGCAAAAATACGAAGATTTGGAGACAAAAATATGTCTCCCCCAAGTCAGAATCTTGGCACGGCCCGTGCTAAGGTTGGCACGGCCGTGCCACCTCCCAGGACAGCCTTTTGCTGCTTTTGCTTAGGATTTAAGCTACTCTATTCTGGTTTTGACCAAAAAGCCCGCAGTTTCTTGTGGAACATTCTATTGATGTAATTGCTTAGATTTTAAGTCGAATGTATCCTATAAATAGAGTAGCTAGCCATCACAAACAAAATCATCTTTTCTTGGAATTCAATAAGTGACAATTGTCTTTCAAATAAAAGTTCTTTTCTCTATTCCTTTATTTCTTTGTTATTTACTTTATACTTTTCTTCTTCTTCTTCATGTCTACGATGAACATGAGTGAGTAGACTTCTCTTGTCTTGGGATTGTTGGATAAGTCTAATGACATAGTCCGGATCAAACCAAGCCTTAAACCTTAATTTTATGTAACCCTAATTTCTAATCTAGATTCACCGTTTTAACATGAATTAACCATTATCAAACTGTAGAAGCGAAAGTGGAGGGTTTGATAATTGTTAATCCATTATTCCAAATATCAATTCATAAAACAAAAGTGGAGTTTTGATATTCAAACAAGTGAATCTAGACAAGGATTGCGAAACATGAAAATAGTCTAGCAAACCTTGAGACACATAAAGTTTCGAGCTTCAAGGATTCCAAAGGCAATCACCCATGAAAATAGGTGTGGTTGTTGGAGGAACACACTCACTGAGACCGAAAGGAGATGTGATAGGCCAAAGAGAAACTTGTCTTTAGAGATTACGTCTAACATAAAGTTATAAGTTTAAAGGTTTGGTTTGTAAAGA
This sequence comes from Medicago sativa, assembly GCF_051527215.1. Taxonomy (NCBI): domain Eukaryota; kingdom Viridiplantae; phylum Streptophyta; class Magnoliopsida; order Fabales; family Fabaceae; genus Medicago; species Medicago sativa. The sequence goes on from NC_140749.1 coordinate 55,163,738, forward strand.
ATTTGTCGCCATGACGGGCCAATAATCCCAAGGCTCTCTTTTATTATTATTTTCTACCGTTTAAAAACCCCAACTTTGCAATTTAATCTCTTCTAATCATCAAACTAAAGTTAATTGAATTAAACAACTCCCTGTCGGAACGATACTCTCATTTATTACTACTTCGATAGACCGTGCACTTGCGGTTTATCCTATCACCGGACACCATAAAAACAAATTTGAAAGTTTTGTTAAATATTTTGCCAAACAACTTTTAACTTAAAACTAGCTTTAAAACTAAAAAAAAAACAAAGAAACCAAACAACTTTAGCGTCTTTCTTAAAGGCCTTTATTTTAACTTTGTTTTGAAGTAGTTTTTAGTCCGTAAAAAAGCTTGGTCAAACGGTACCTAAGTTCGGCTGGGAACACTGTTTCACTTTCTTGTTCATAAGAGGTCATTTTCTACCTTTTCTCATGGTTTGAGGTCATGCATGGCTTGAGTTGACTAATTTTTATGCATTTTTTTGTTGTTTATTTTGTTTTGCATTTTAATTTCATTTTGAGTGGTTCATTTTTCGACACTGTTTTAGTTTTTGCTTTATCATAGGTGGTTTTCTTTCTTTTTTCATGATTTTGCATTTTAAGGGTTTTATTTGTTGTTGTTTTTTTCCCGATTGTTAGTCGATTATGTACCAGAGATTGTTATGTTGTATGTCTTTAGAAAAATCTTCCTTTGATCTCAGGTGTTTTATTCTTCATTTTGGGTTTGTTTTCAAGATAGATGATTTTTTTAGTTGAGGTTGTCATGTTTGCATGTTTGTTGATGTGATCCTGTTTTTGCATTTGATTCATTTTTTTCATAGTCTAGAGAAATGCATGCATGTGGATTATAGTAGATGTCATGATGATTGAATTTTAGGTGACGGTAAAGTTATGACACAATTGTTATTTTAGCTTTTGACGATCCTATTTTTGCATTTAATGGTAAGTTTGCATTATGATTTCACAATACAATGTTAGAGTAACTTATTATATCACAATCTGATTTGATTGTTTTTTGACCATGTTTCTTGAATAGTTGTCGTGATCGTAACACTTCTCAATCTCAGAGTCAAAGTTTCAGTCAGAACTTAACTCAGGGTTCGGTTTCTTCTCAACGTACTTCGTACAACGATTTTTCCAATCTGTCTCAAATTAGGCCAATTGCTGGATTTAGAGACTTAGCCAAGGTCTACTTTTTTTATGCACAAGCATGCTTTGAGTTTTTTATGCACAAATTAAAAATACATTTATTCTTTATTTCATTTGCATAATTGTGTTAGGATACATACTGCATTACTATTGAGAAAACAACTAAATTCAATCATAACCAATTTGGATGGTATTATGAGAGTTGCATCAAATGTCCAAAGACATCAAAGTCAAATGGTGCTAGCTATAGATGTACATGTAGACATGATGTTGATGCTCCATTGACTAGGTTACATATTTGAAATTTCATGTGGTGGATTAGTGCTTTTTTGTTTGGCACATTTCTGATATGTTTTTGAATCTATCCCTTTTATCAGATATAAGGTAGTTGTGCAAGTTGTTCATGATGGTCACAAGGCTGAATTTGTGTTTTGGGATAGTGAATGTCTTCAGGTTATTGGTATTATTGTCCAAGCTCTTAGGAAGACTATGCAAGAGGTATGCCTAATTTAGTTTTCATATTATTTTCCGCATGGTTAATAAGTATTATAACTTATGTAATTGTATTTATTTATGACTGTCGGTGAGGATGATCCTAAAATATATCCAAAACATCTATATAAACTACTCGGCCTTAAGTTAGCGTTACGTGATCCTGTTTTCATTAAGAAAATTAAGTCTCATCTTTAGCCCGGTGAAATTCAGCCAGAGGAGCAACAACTTGATGAGGTTCTTTGTGCATGTCCTGTTCTTTTTTTATAATTTATTTGACTGTTTCTTTTTATGTCACTTATATATGGTTTGCAATTTTATTATTGAAGAATGTTATCTATGATAAAGCAACCCAGTCATTTATTCTCGAGAAGAATAAACGTATAATAAACGTATTGAGTTTCTGTGTGATTTAATGAATGATAACATTATTGTAATTATTAATATTATCTTTATTTTAAGTATGAAAATTTTATCCTTATTGTGACAACAATCCTTCTCTGCTTGTGGTGAAAATGATTTGGAACAAGTTGGGAATTGTACTCCTGCAAAGCGTTTGTCCACTGAGAAATACGAAGATGACATTGCATCTGATGCCTATAATCGAACGCAATTGTCTTCCACTAAGTTGGTCAAACACATCAAGAATGAGTGATTGACCTCTTCTTTGTCTGCTTTTTTGAAAACATGTCATAGACTCTTATGAAGTTATTTGACTTGCATGTGTAATTAGGTTCTGAGATGTTAGTCAGGATCTCTAACCAGAAAATAATGGTTGTTTCCAAATTCTAATCTGATAAAGAAATCTTGTATGTAAGTTGAACAACATTTCTTGAATTTTAAAGTTTTTTAGCATGTGAAACACATAGGATTGGTCATAATTTATGATTTCTATTTCTGCCTCTTTCAAAAACAAAACAAAAAAATTGGTTGAATATGATCATCAATTAACAAGAAAAGTTAAACTCTTGTAATTTATTGCATAGGACTGACAATATTAACTTTATCAGTGCATTATGTCACCCAATTGATTCGCCTATGATCTTAACATATATTCTTAGAAAAAAATGCATAACATTGTTGAACCAAATGGAAATTAACATCTCTGTAAAAAATTGTTGAAATAGGATGCATACATTTAAAGATAAAATTGTTTATAGCATTCCATGGAAGCACATTTGTAGAAACAATGATGTTACAAAACTACATAATATAACTTTCATGCAATGTCACCTAATCTTAATCATTGAAATGCATGAGAATGTTTACTATATAGCTGCACCAGTTTCTCTTGATCAGAATGAAAAAGGCACTTTTTATGCAGCAAAACTTTATAATGCTTTGTGTCAACCCTTTAAAGAGTAGAATAAAAAGGTGTTACGTTGTCGTCGAGGGCAGTTTTAGGACATGTCTTTGGTAAAATCGGAAGTTTAGAATTCAAGCAATTATGCGTTTATAAGATATTAGTAAACATACATTTGAATTAATCAGTTGACAACATATTAACTTATTCAAATATATAACTTAGATTTTCAAAATAATAGTGTTCAACCCGTGCGAAGCACGGGGCTTTACCTAGTTTCTTTTTATAATAATTCATTTCATACTTTAATATATCAATTAGTTCTCTCTTTTTTCTTTCAAGATAAATTAGATTTTTTTCTTACAAAAAAAGATAAATTAAATTAATTCATATTATCGATGTCATAGAGTGACATTTGTCAAAAACATATTGTCCCACAAATAAAAATGCAAATACTCGAACTCTTATTCATTTTGTTCAATATTTGATGTTTGACTCGTAGATACCTTTGATTTAATTTGAATCTCGTAAAGCCGAAGAATATATATATACATATAGGGGTTTGCTACAATAGACCCACCCTATTTTATAAAGGTCTATTTTAGCAAGCTACACCTTTTTGCTTTGGACAAAAAGACTTGTTTTTTTGTTTTTTGAAAAAGTAAAAACTAAGGGACAAACTTGTAATTGATGTTTAATTTATTATTTTTTATATTAAATTTCACACTTTTTAAGATTTTATTGGGTCCCACTAATTCTCTCTCTTGACTTTCCTTTCCCCATTCTCCACTCTCTCTTCTCACGTTCATCCTCCATCTTCCAAATTCTTCAAATCTTATTTAGCACCTTTTCATTCAACATAATAAAATCTTGATGAAATAATCAATTTCATTTTAGCGGGGCAAAGAAATCGAATAAAATTTACCATAACCACCAAATTGGAACAAAAATTGATATATAGACAGGAATGGTAACACCCCAATTTCAAAATCTAAACACAAAATCAAAGAGAAAACGAACTGAATTCAAAATGAAATGCAGGTAGTTTGGAAGGAGAAGAAAGAATTGGATTTTTTAGAACATACTCCCTCCGGTCACTATTATAAGCAAAACTTCACTTTTTAGATACATTGAATAATTAATGTATCTAGTCTATAATAAAGGATAGATACATTAATTATTCAATGTATCTAAAAAGTGGAATTTTACTTATAATAATGACAGGAGGGAGTAACAACAATTGGGAACTCGTTACACGTAAAAATGAGGTGGGTGAAAATTGGAGAACAATGAAACAAAGAGAACTGGTGGGCCCAAGGAAGTAAGATTTTAATATAAAAAATAATCGATCAAACATCTATTACAAGTTTGTCCCTTAGTTTTTATTTTTTCAAAAAGCAAAAAAAAGGGTCTTTTTGTCCAAAGTAAAAAGGTGCAGCTTGCTAAAATAGACCTTCATAAAAATATATATGGGGTTTGCTACACTACTAGAAAAATTTCATATAGAGACGGGAGATATCTGTCTCTAAATTGCAAATTTTCCGTCACTAATCATGTTAGACACGGAATTGGAGACGGATCAAGTTCCGTTGTTAATTTCGTCGTCTCTAAGCTTGTTAGAGACGGAATCTATATTTCCGTCTCTGCCTGGAGACGGAAAAAATTCCGTCTCTGATTGGAGACAGAAAAATTCCGTAACTAACAATAAAAAAACCGTCTCTAAAAGATGAAACTGATCAAGATAAATCCGTCACTAAGGTATATAATTCCGTCTCTACAGAGAGACCTTAAATTCCGTCTCTAAATATAATGTTTTTTATAAAAAAAAAAATGCCTCTTAAATCAAATCCACAATAGCAATTAAAACTATATTGGTCTAAGCAAGCATTTAAAATTTATAAACTTTACTTGCTTGAGTCAATACATAATATTCTAATAGAGTTTAACTTATCATAAAATAAGTTGTCATTTATTTACACTTGCATCTTATTTAAGCTTCACAGGTCAGATTCTAGATAATGTGCACTCCATAGCATCCCTTAGGAAACCTGCACCCAAGAAAATTAGCAAGCTCTAAATAATAAAGACTAAGACTAATACTATTTATTAATGAAATTTTAACAAAGGAGAGAATTAGAGACTAATGTAACTTACGTCTTTGGTAAAACATAAGGGAGCTGATTTCTGAATACAATTCCATAACCTTTTTGAATGGTAACAGAAAAGCTTATTAGTGACATAGAAAATTGTTAAAAATATGGCTTAAATGGCCGATTTAGATCAGATTTCAAGCTTTAAATCTGGTTTAAAAGTAGTTATATAACTTGCTCCAAATCTGAGATCCTAAACTTATAAGAATGCATGGAATCCTTGACTGCTGAAAAAGCGAAAAAACTTAGCCTATAGGGATCGAGACTTTACCTTTTATTTGGTCCATCACATGTCGCGTTTCATCTCTGGCTGGCATTTTAAGTTCACAGCCAGTGACAAGTTCAACTCCAAGCATCAAACCTTTTCCTCACATCAGCAATTATCATAGAATAAAAAAACAAGTTTATTAGAGACATAAAGAGAGAAAAACAAATTCTGATTCATTTGTAAACATAATTCATCTCAGCTTATAACCTTTTGTCCTACACTATGTCACTCTCCCTAGAATGAATTCGTGAATGCTTTCTTATGCATTAATCTTAGATGGAAAAAGGAATAGAAACCTTACATTTATATTTGTCTTTGAGTGCGTTAAGGCCCTCTTTCAATTGGGACCTCACTCTTTTCTATTATTACTTTCAAAACAGCCAATCCTACATCTATACAAATAGGATTTCCACCAAAGTTAAAGTAATATCTGTGAGTCAAAACCTTTGCAATCTTAGGAGTAGTAACAGCATCAAGAGGAATGCAATTTCCAATACCTGCCAAAAACAAAATCAAGAAAACAAGCAAACAACAATGAGCACACATACTTGACTAGGTGGTATATATTTCATGTGTAGATATAGATATTCTATATTCTTTGGCGCGGAGAGTTAGGTTGTTCTGAATTTTTCTAGTGTGTAATAATATAATAATAACCCATGTATGAGTTACTTTGCAAGATATATAAACTATCAAGTAATTAACTACTTGACAACCACAAAGGCCTTATTTTCTAGGTTGTTCTGTTTTTTCCTTGCTTTCATTTTGTAATTGGAAAATAGTTATGGAGAATGTATGGAATAATACTAGCGGATATACAAAAATGAAACACTATAAGAAATTGATATGATAATATATTAAAAACTATATGTACATGATATGCAACGAGCCATCAGCTAGGTGGGACACTAAACACACATTGGAAATGTCTTCAAACTAATGAATATTGTAGGATGATCCTTTTAAAGGTTTACTGGTGTATCTACCAAAGACTACATATAAAAGTACCCACAACAGAGGTTTGAATCACAGTATCATGTTATCTTCTAGCTCAGTCTAAGAATATTAGTTCTTCCTTTTTATTTATTTCACAATTCGATGCATTGTGTGTTACAAATATTTACTTCACAATTTGATGCATTGTGTTTTTCAAATTTCAGGAAATAATATTCAAACTCAATCAGTTTAATAAATAAATTCTAAGAGCAAAATGATGAAAACATATACTAACCCCTTTTCTCTTCCTTTTTCTTGAACTGTAACAGATCAGAAATAAGTGGACTTATGAAATAGAAAATGCTTCAATATCCAATCTAATTGAGTCCAACTAAACTACATTGGTCTATAAGTGGAATCATGTAAATATAAAGTCTTGAAACCTAAAATTTGGCTAAAACTTAAGCATTACAAAAAGATAAAAGAGTAATATGAAATGCATCACTACTCAAATTCAAACCCAATCATTGACATTCAAATTCAAAATCAACCGAGAACTCACTAATCAATAATGATAAATTGAAATCATAACTCAATATTGACAATCACAAAATCAATAATTAAAACTCAATAGCTGATGATAAAAAATCTAAAATCATAAAAAAAAAAAATCAGAGAAAAACACAGGAGTGTATGTGGTACCTTATAGATTCAATTTTGTCGCTGGAAAAAGAAGGAACTATCGATTTGACTGCACCGTTTCCGAACTGTAACAGAACACCATATATATAGAGAGAGAGATAGTAAGAGAGTGGTTCTATAATATGAACATGAACATGGATCAGGAATTAAAATCGAAAAATAGAGTTTGAGTACATCCATCCGCCGGCTGAAATCAAATAAAGGTACATGAATTTAGTCAGCGCAAGTTGAAAGAAGCATCACAAAGAGAGCAAGAAGAAGATACCTTGGAACGGCAGGGATTCAACAGATGACAAATTTAACAAGAGCAAGAGAGAACTCTTTCTTCCTTCGATTCTAGGGTTCGAAAAAGGGGAAAATCGTTTGTGACATCAGTTATAGATTTAGCTTCTTCGAATTGAATCATACATGAATTAATTTAGTTTTATAGTAAGTTAATTTTATCAAAATCGAAATTGAATCATACATGAAAATCAAATTGAAATTGAAGTTTACCTGTGAGAGATGAGTCTTCAGCGAACAAAGACATTGGTTGATGGAGAGAGATGGGTTGTTTAATAGGGTTTGGTGGTGGAAGAGAAGAGGGAAAATCGAATTGGAAGAGACAAGAGGAAAGGGAAAATCTGGAAATTGAAATAGGGAGAGGGAAAAGTGAAAAATAACCCTATTCGATTGAGATGTTGGAGGGATTTTTTTATTTTTAGTGAAATTTGTGAAATAAAGCATTTGGAGCCAAATATAGGCAATTTTTGTTTATTTTAATTATTTTTTACTTTGAGACGGAACTAGACACGGACTCAGTGGATTTAGAGACGGAATAATTTTGTCAAGGAGAGTGCTGTCTCTAAATTCCGTCTCTAATGCAAGAAAATTAACTTTCGTCTCCAATTGTCATTTTCCGTCTCAGATTCCGTCTCTGTTAGAGACCAATTAAATTCCGTCTCTAAAATCCGTCGGTATTTAAGACTTTTCTAGTAGTGCTACAATATATATATATATATATATATATATATATATATATATATATATATATATATATATATATATATATATATATATATAGGATAGGATCAAATGACACCATGGTGTCAAATTAAATTTGACACCAAATCATAACCATTAATTCAACTTTAATCTGACGTCTATCATCATTTCATTAAATTCTTACATGCTTGATCAAATGATTCCAATTTTAATTTTAGAAACAATTTTTCTTTCTTCTCCTGAATTAATTATTTACCAAAAATTCTCTGATGGTGTTATTATGGTTTCTTTACACTATTTTCTGTCATCCTTGTTTTTTTTAGAAACCTTTTTTATTTTTATTTTTCTTAGATGAACCCAAAGAAAATTGATTTATAAAGAGCACCATGGATAATTGTTGAACGATTGCACCAAAAAAATAAAAAGAACATATGCTATTAATCGAAAGCACAAATGCTAGAACACCTGATGCAAGAATATTAGCATCTTGAACTCAAGAATGATATCATCCAACAAATGAAAGAGTAGCCAATACAAATAAAGAGTAGCCAATATAAATATGATACAAAGATGATCGAACAAAGATTAGTAAAAAAAAAGAATCTCCAAAAAACAAATTAGTAGGGAGAAATCAAATGGCAATCATCTACCTATTGATGCAAAATACAATGAAAACGGTAAGTAATTAACCAAGAAAAGAAAGAATAAATTATTTCTAAAATTAAAATTTGGATAATTTGTTCAAGCATGTGAACATTTAATGACTTGATGAGAAACGTCGGATTAAAGTGGATTAATGATTAGGATTTGGTGTCAAATTTAATTTGACACCTTGGTGTCATTTGATCCTATCCCTATATATATATATATATATATATATATATATATATATATATATATATACGTTATACCCTAATTTTGGACCTAAAAATACTAACTCAACTCTTCCTTTCTTGCATTTCAAGCCATTTGAACTGTCTCTGATCAATTGCATCTTTCTCTGCATTTTATTTCAATGTTATTTGCAAAATTCACATAGAAGGGTATTTTAGTCATTTCCCACGTCAAAATTTCTTTCAGTCTTTTAAAATTTTGTTTGAGTCTTTTCATTTGGTTTGAATAAGTCTCTATTTCAATTCCATGTCCAAATCCATTTCAAAAATTGCATTTGAGGTCATTTTGAGTCAGTTTTGCCCCTAGGGGCATTTTAGTCTTTTCATATGTCAAAACTCTGTTTAAACTCTTAAAATTGTCTCTGAGTCTTTTAATTTTGTTTGGATAAGTTCTTGCCTTAATTTCCTGTTAAAAATCCATTTTAAATTTGCATCTGAGTCATTTTTAGTTGTTTTAGCCCCCATGGGCATTTTGGTCATTTCACACGAAATTTCGGCAGAGAGAGGTTACTTTAAAGTACCTCATTTAAGCCATTGGTTCGTTTTAGTCCGTTTTGTCAATTTTAATCGTTTCACTTTACGTTTAGTCAAATTTACCAATTTTTAGTCCAATTTTATTTTTAATTTTCCTTTTTTCTTAAAAGTCCTCAAACTTCCAAAAATTGCATTCAAGTCCTTTTCCTAGTTTCAAGTTTTATTTTTAAGTCCTTTTTTGTTTATTTCGAAATGTCATTTTTTTTAGATTTTTTAATAATTGCAGAATAGTCCTTTTTTAAAGTTTACAGGTTGGTCCTTTTAGTCTCAGAAATTGCAAAGAGGTCCCTCAAGGCAATAAGGTCAGATTTCAGTCCAAAGCAAGTCCAGATACGTGGCAGGTCCTAAGTGGCTCAGAGGCCACATGGCAGCCTATATAAGGTTGTGTCATCAATGCAACAGAAAAAAGATCAATCACAATGTGCCAACACATCACAAACAGAATCACACATTCTCTCTCCAGTTAGTTACGATCAAAACACAGAGATTGAAGAACTTCATCGAAGTTCATCAAGAACCTTCCAGAAATCCTCAATCCAGAACCCTAACAAACTCAATCCTCCATCAGAATTCATCATCAGACACACAAAATCGAAAGAAACTTTCAGAAGACCAAAGATCATCGTTTCAATTAGAAAAGCTCTTATCAATTTTGGTTCAATTCGTGTTCGTTCTCAGAGATTCCTTACGGAAATCATCATCATCGAATCATATACTTCATCTTCTTGCAATTCAAGCCGAAGCCGATCACAAGAAGCAAGTGTGAGAAGAGAAGAAGAAGAATCAAAGCAAATATTGAACCGGTGAAGAAGGAGAAGAGAGTTTCACCGATTTATTTTCGGTTCGACGCTTACCAGAAGGATCAAAAGCTTTCTCAAGGATCTTTCGTTCGAATCTCCAACTTAAAAGCCAGGTAAACACACGAACTTTTCTCGTTTTTGTTCCAAATCATCATCGAAAGTTCGTAGTCAAAAATAAACGGTGAAACAGAGTAGATCAACAAGTTTTACAACCCGTTCTTTCGAAAAAGTCTGGAAAAGATTGAAAAAGTTCAAAGTCGAAACCCTAAAATGTAGATCTAAGATGATTCACCGTTTATTTCGAAAAATCAAGTGCATATTCGTAACCAGCACAAAAAATAGAACAAGTTAGGGTTTAGATCCAAACAGATCGAAGAGTTTGAGTGTCGCCGGAATCTGGAATTCACGGCGGTGACAATGAAGATTCCGATGAATCTTCATCGTCTCCAGCCGTTTCATTCCAGAAACCGGCGGAGGAGGATGAACGGAGAGGAAGAGAGAAGGGAGAGCTTCTCTCTCTAGTTCCAAGGTTAGAGAGAGAAACGAATGGGAGAAATGAATGAACCGGTCCCATAGCCTTTATATAAACGTTGTTGGACCGTTTGGTTCAATTAAACCACATCGGTTCGTTCGTTTCCAACCTGAACCATGTGTTCCCATCGTTAGATCTAGGGTTTCACTTTCTGGATCAATCTAACGGCCTGTATTGCTCCCTGTGACCCAAGACCCATGTGTGAGTGGGTTTGGGCTTTTGCTTGTACTGGATTTCGTTCCCTTTCAGTTTTCTTGCTATTTGGACACTGTTTGTTGATGTTCATACCCCCTGCCTTGCCTAAAATACTCATAAAAATTCCACAATTTTTTCCATATGTTCTTTGATATTTTTCTTAGCCTTTTGTGATATTTTTATGTGAAATCTTGATATGTAGCATTTTTTTTATTTGTTTACTATTTTTTGTTCAAATTTGTGATTTTCTTGTACATTTTTAAGTCCAAAAATCCTTTAAAAATTCTAAAATTCTCATATACATCTCTTGATAATTTTGTAGTGTCTTTGTGACGATTTTTGCATATTAAAATTGATGGAAAGATAATGTGATAATTTTCTTGTTATTTTGGTGATAGTTTACATTAAATTTCTTGTGAAAATTGCTTGATTTTAGTTCCATCTCTTGAAAGGTGTTTGAGATCTATTACCCTATGATTTTGAGAAGTTTAGCTACTGTTTGTGTGGGCCTTTGCTGCAAGTGTGTGGATTTTGTTTAAATTGCTTGGTTTGCAAGTTATGTTTGTAAATAAAATGTCAAATATGCATAAAATGCATCATGATTCTTGACTTGAATATGTTCTTGTTCTTCTCATATCATTGAATGTGATAACACCTTTAGCAAATTGGCATGATATGAGGATTATAGGTCATATACTTGGTTTGATATCATGGTGAATTTTAGGTGAACCTTGCTACTTCTAGGTTAAAATTTCATTGACTTTTGCCTAGCTTTTTAGTGTTTCTTTTGCTTATATTCTTTAATTCCTATTATTCCTTATGCCACTAACCTTTTCATTTCATGTTTCATTCATGCATAAGCATTCCATACTTCATCTCCTCCTTCACTTTATTTCTTGTACATTTAAATTTTTACCAAAGCTTAGAATGTAACATTTAGGAATTCTTGTACTTTACTTTCATGCAATTTAAATTCTTGCAAGACCATAGAATGTATCTAGGGCAATGATGTAATAAGGACAATGGACTCTAATAATGTACACCGACAAGCACCGACACATGCACACACCTCACTTTAGATATATAGCTAGAATATGCATGTTTAGATGTATGTTTAGGAGTGTATGTTTAGATGAATGCCTAGGATTCATACTTAGAAAAATCAATTTCCCAAAAAATACGAACAAACATCACTCAAACCATCTTCTAAATAAACCTTGGGATCAAAATCCCATTGAATTTTCCTTTTCTTTTTCTTAATCAAAATCTTAATGAATCTTAATATTACTTAGACCATATTTTGCAAATAACTAATTCCCACCTCACCTTTTTCCAATCTCATGCCCTTGAGGCCTCTTTCCATTCTTCAAAATCCCATTTTCAAACTTAAAATCAACCAACAAAAACAAAAACATTTTTGGAAGAGAACTACGGTGGATTTGATCCCTTAAACGGGTACGTAGGCAAGGAACAAAATTCCTTCAATTCAAATAAAATAAAAATTCAAACATTCTTCTCCCTCCGATTCTTCACTTAGAAACTCTTAGATTTAAATAAATACTTTCAAAATAAAGCGCGCGCGTAGAAATTAAAGACGGTTCCTATAGGTTACTATAGTCGTTATGGGTGCCTAACACCTTCCCGTAGCGAAAACAACTCCCGGACCTCGATTCTCAAGGGTTTTTCTTACTTTTTCCCTTCCCAAGAAAAAATAAGATATCACCGGTTAAAAAGGTTCAAACGTAATCAATGTTTGACACCCGAAAACCAAGATAAAACAATATATATATATATATATATATATATATATATATATATATATATATATATATATATATATATATATATATATATATATATATGAGTTTTGCTAGAAGCCATCCATGAAGATGTCTTTTATCAAGCCACACCTCAAGGTGTGATTTTCACTTTTTAGTTATAACTTTGCTAAAAGACACCTTCATAAAAATTAGTTGGTGTCTTTTAGCAAATGCTCATAGAATAACTTGCTAAAAGACACCTTCATAAAAGGGTGAGGCCTAAATTACCCTCTCTTGTTTAAAGGGTATTTACCCTTTCAAGATATCAACCAATCAAAATGTAATATACAAATGTAACATTAAATGTCAAATAAATAAGTCAATTTTTCTATAAAAAAATCAATTTTAATAAGGTAACTTTTAATTTTTATTTAATTATATTTAGGTATACAATCTTAATTAATTTACACTATAGGGCTTGTAACAATTAAAATTTCACATCAAATTCAACCCATCATATACGTTCATAAATTTTGTTCCATTCCAAAACCTAGAACACACATAACGTGCAATTTCTTCTTCATTTTTCTTCCCATCTTGATTGTTCAATTCTCTCATTCCATAATTGCCGCCGTTTCCAATTATCGTGAGAATCGTTGTCGTCCGTTTGATTCCAGACATCGTGAGATCGCGTTGTTTCCAAAAGCTATATCCACGAATTGCTCATGAATTAACGCTCACCTTATGAAATTCATGTTTTTATTAGCATTATTTATTATTTATTTATTTCACTTTGTCTTCTCTTCCATAGCGTTAACCGACCTCACACCGTGTTCACAATCTCAACAAATGTTCATTTCGGCAAAACAAAATTCACCCGGAACAGAAACAACATAACAACACAATATAATGATTTGAATAAAACAATTTTCAAAAGTAAATTTAATAATCAATATTGTACCAAAAATAAAATTAATAATCAACACATTGAAGATCCATTTCTCTTAATCAAACGCAAAATATGTGTGATAAAATACAATTTTATATAATCTCAAACAACTCAATCAAACTCAAAATCCAAATAAAAATGGAAGCATAATTGGAATTCATGCCAAAGTTGAAAGTCACCACTGTCGCATTATAATTGTGAAACGGTTGCAATCAAGTCACGATAGTAGTGAGAAAGAAACTAAAATGAAAAATCAAATCAAGAAGAAAAATCAAGTCACCATACCTGATTGTTTTCTGGAAAAAAAAATTATGGATAATGATCATCACAACTGTAACAAATTTCTACGGATAACTATGAAATTAATTAATTTGTTAAAAAAATTACGGATAATTATCATCACAACTATAACAAATTTTACGTATAACTATGGAATCAATTTATTTGTTTTTTAAAAAATGACATAAAACAAATATTATGGAACTATCCACATATATAACAAATTTCCACAAATATTTATTTTTTAGGATCCAAAATTAATAAGTTTTTGGAATACTTTTAAAACATTATTTGTTTTTTAATTAAAAACAAAAAGGTGTAGCCAATTTTTTCTCTACAAAAAAAAATTGTTCCTAATTTGTACTTCCACGGATAAGTTGATACAACAATATGGAACTATCCACGTATATAACAAATTTCCACAAATATTTAATTTTTAGGATCCAAAATTAATAAGCTTTTGGAATACTTTTAAAACATTATTTGTTTTTTAATTAAAAATAAAAAGGTGTAGCCAATTTTTTCTCTACAAAAAAAAATTGTTCCTAATTTTTACTTCCACGGATAAGTTGATATAACAACTTACAATATATAAAAAAGTTATTAAAAAAACAATATATTTATTAAAAAATATATATCAAAATCAAAATCCAACAAAATTTCATAATTGTCTTTCTTAAAAGCCAATATATTATCATGATAATTACGGACAACTATTTTTTCAATTCCACACAAGAAATTTAAATATCTACTTTTACTACTAATCTACTACTACTAATACTATAATAAGAAAATTAGAAAATCTTACTCGAGTAAAATTTCATAATTATACCTCGACTGGAAAATGTTTGGTATCTGACTCTCAGCTTTTGGATGTTTTTTCGGTTGATGCTCATTGTCGTACTGTAAAAGAAATCATCCCGGTGTTGTGGAAAGCTCCCTCTTCTCCTTGGCAGAAGGTTAACACTGATGGTTCCGTCGTTGTTGGACATGCAGCTTGTGGAGGTCTTTTTCGGGACTCTAGGGGCTCTTTTCTTGGCGCCTTCTGTTGTAACATTGGGGTGGCATCGGTTTATCATTCCGAAGTTCTTGCTATCATTTTAGCCATGGAGCATGCTTCTGCTCATGGGTGGCGACAGTTATGGTTGGAGAGTGACTCCACTAGTGCTTTGCTAATTTTTTCTAATCCTTCATTAGTGCCAGTTATGCTTCGAAACAGATGGCATAATGCCCGTAGTTTGGGTATTCAGGTTATTTCTTCTCACATTTTTCGTGAAGGTAATTGTTGTGCATATAGGTTAGCAAATATGGGTTAGATGTGTTACCTGCTGCGTTGTATCTTGATTTCTTTCGGGAAAGGGTAGGCTTACCTAATTACAGATTTCCTTAGGGACTTGTAGTCTGCTGTTTTTATTGTTTCTTTATTTTCTGAGGGTTTTGGCCTAGTCCCCCCCTCTTCTTGTACAATTTTTCCCTTTTTTTAATAAAATGTTAGAGTTTGGCGGCATAGGATGGAGGTTTCCCGGGGTGCCAACCTAGTTGGGATGTCGGTGTTTCCTCTTGATGCTTGTCCAATCTCCTTGCTTAGCAAAAAAAATAATTATCCTATATTAAACTCACAATCTTCTTAATTTTATGGGTTTAATCATCATTTTACAAAATAAAATACAAATTTATTCATATTGAAAAAATTATTATATATATTTTGTTTATCTTTCTAGCCTAACTAATTCTCTATGTATCTTCATTTTTCAGATTTATCACTTCCAAACCTAACTAATTCTCTATATCGTCATTTTGTTCTCATCTATTTTAATCTCTTAATCTTAATAATTTGCATATTTAAAAAATTAATAGAAACGATTCAATAATGTTTATTTTTTTAAAATAATCATTAGTTTTCAAAATTTAAGCATATCAACTTTCTCATATCGGTATACATAAAACTTCATTTTGGAGATATAAGCGCATAAAGTCTACAATGAGCGCGGTTTAAATATTTAACGGTATTTTGGAGAAACAATACAGTGATGTTGATATTTTAAAAATAGTCACGAGTTTTCTAAATTTTATCATTTTGACTATTACATATTGTTAAAAAAAAAATCTTCTGCATATATAAGTATCTAAAATCTTCAACGAGTGCGGTGCAAATATTTATCGGTGTTTTAAATATAAAATAAAAAGTTATTTAATAGAAACATGGGTGTAGCGGCATAGGATGGAGGCCTCTCGGGGTGCCAACATAGTTGGGATGTCGATGAGGTCTCTTGATGTCGTTTTCACTCCCCTAGTTTATCAAAAAAAATTAATAGAAACATTACATCGATGTTGATATTTTGAAAATAGTCACGAGTTTTCGAAATTTTATCATATCGATTTTCTCATATATGTACATAAAAATTTATTTATGCATATATAACACATAAAATATACAACGGGAGCGGTGCAAATATTGAAGGGTGTTTTGCATATAAAATAAAAATTTATTCAATAGAAACACTGTATTAATGTTTATATTTTGACAATATTAATGAGTTTCTACGATTTCATCATATCAACTTTCTCATATATTCACATAAAAAATTATTTCTGCCGATAAATCACATAAAATCTACAACGGGTACGGTGAAAATATTGAACGGTGTTTTACATATAAAATAAAAATTTATTCAATAAAAACACTACATTGATGTTGATATTTTGAAAATAACCATGAGTTTTAAAAAATTTATTTTATTAACTTTCTTATATGTGTATATAAAAATTTGTTTTCGTGTACATAAGAAAATAAAATCCACAACATACGTGATTCAAATATTTAACATTTTTTTATATATAATATATGAAAAAATAATTTGATAGTACTAACAAAGTAATTATTTTTTATATGATTACCACAATGTTACGTGACCCGTGCGTAACCGCACGAGTCTATTACTAGTTAAAAATAAAATAAAGCATGACAGTTTTTTTTCAAAGGAGAAAACGTGACAGTTGTTTTATTAAAAAATAAGCTATGGACTTGGCCGTTATTTTTTAAGAAATGAACATGTTGTTTTATTAAAAAATAATTAAATTAAATTAATAGGGTTAAAATTGGAAGAAAATATATAAACTACCAGCTATAAGCTCAAAAGCTACTTGAAATAGCTTCTCAAAAAACGCTATACGCTAGTGGAAAAAGCTTTTTACCCAACACAACTTATTATATCAAAACAAGCTTATAAGCTAGTCAACAAGCTATAAGCTAGTTTATTCGTGTTACCAAACACAACCATATGATGGGTTGAATTTGATGTGAAATTTTAATTGTTACAAGCACTATAGTGTAAATTAATTAAGAGTGTATATCTAAATATAATTAAATAAAAATTAAAAGTTACCTTATTAAAATTGATTTTTTTTATAGAAAAAATTGGCTCATTTATTTGACATTTAATGTTACATTTGTATATTACATTTTGATTGGTTGATATCTTGAAGGGGTAAATACACCCTAAACAAGAGAGAGTAATGTAGAAAAAACTTCATAAAATGTGTCTTCTAACAAAACCATATATATATTCAATCATATCAATTGATATACATATCCACGAAAATAACTCTAATATGTTAAAATTAATTAACTTAAATATTATTAAATATATTATAGTTATATTTACACATATAAGATGATTTTTATGAATAAAAATTGGGAAATGTTAACTTGTGCCCTTGGGGCAGAAGTTAAAAAGGCTAAATGTAGAAAAAAATCTTGAAAATTGTGCATTCAATGCATTAAAAGTTGTATTTATAATATAAAAGTTGTTTTGACTTTCCATTTTAAGCTCCTTAATTTGTGCCCTTGGGGCATAAGTTAACTGACCCATAAAAATTATATTGGCCATTAAATTTTGTAGAAGACCTATCTCGTGCATGACTGAGACTCAATATAGTGTCCCTACTTAATTAATTTCATGTCGAGTATGATTTCTTCACGGCAGTAAATGAATTGCTGACTGTTGAAAAACAATATTCATCCTTTTGTTTTAAGTTTGTTGCCCTTTTTGACTTGATATAGCACTCCTTTTTTTTTTTTTTTTTTTGGTGAACAATATAGCACTCCTTTTATTTCTGGCAAAAAGTGTCTTTTATTCCATAAAAGGAAAAGTATGCCTTCTTTTTCTTTGACTCAATATAGTGTCCCTACTTAATAAGTTTCTCTTGAGTTTAAACAATCAGCATTAGCAGTGATTCATTTCGGTTCTGTAAATAATATTAGCAGTTAAAACCAAATACATACAGCATTGGCCGTGCTTTATATTTACTATAATCACTAAACTATTTTTTCTTGATAAATATCCTGTATAATTATTATGTAGATCTCTAAACCATTTGGTAATATTTAAATAAATTTCTAAACTAAAAATATATTTATATATATTCAGGGACTTGAAAATATTTTTAATTTATGGAACTAGTTAAAGATCCTCAGATATTTTTAGTTAAGTTGGAATGGTAACATTTCTCATGTTTTAATTTTGAATTTAAAAAGTTACATTTGCATTAAAAAATAAAATCAATATTTTATACAGATCCTAAAATGTTAGAGAGGGGAGAACTAACGTTAATTTTGCTACTTGTGAAACCTAGAGGGATAACTAAGGTTAGTTTTGCTGCTTTACATACAAGAATTGAGGAATATTTATGAAAGTGACTGAAATTTGTTTTACTTGACATCTTAATTCGAAGAATTCAATATTCACAACTAGCCAGCCACAGAAATTTCCATGCACATGCTATTTTCTCTTGACTATCCACATATGCATATTATAGCAACTGACTTTATTAAAGACGTACGAGTCTATATAAATCAAGTAATTTCACAGTTATATTTACAAAGCAACATATCAAAATATCTTAATACCATATCCCCTCTACTCTAGGCTAAAATGCATTCAGAAATGTATTTCGCAACCACAATGCTTATTCTCTTTTTAACATACTTTGCTATAAGCTTAATTTCACTCATTGTTAGAACCAAAAAACAAAAGTACAATCTTCCACCAGGTCCTTCACTTCTTACAATTATGCGAAATGTTTTTGAATTAGGAAAAAATCCACAATACTCGTTAGCCAAATTCTCCAAAATATATGGCCCAATAATGCATTTGAAGCTAGGTCAAATTTCAACCATAGTAATTTCATCACCAGATATAGCACAAGAAGTGCTTCAAACCCATGATCTCTCATTCTCAGATAGAACAATTCCTCAAGCAGTAGCAGTTCTTGATCATGAACATTTTAGCTTACCCTTTATGCCAGTTTCAGATCTTTGGAGAGACCTAAAAAAATTATGCAAAAACCATTTGTTTTCTAACAAAACACTTGATGCTAGCAATGAACTTAGGTGTAAGAAGCTTCAAGAGCTTTTAAGTGATATTGATAGAAGCAGCTTAACTGGTGAAGCAGTAGATGTTGGAAGAGCTGCTTTTAAGACTTCATTGAATTTTTTGTCAAACACTTTTTTCTCTATGGATTTTGTTAACTCCACAGGTGAAACTGATGAGTATAAAGATATTGTTGAAAATCTTGTGAGGGCAATAGGAACACCAAACATGGTTGATTTTTTCCCAGTTTTGAAGATGTTTGATCCACAAGGTATCAAGGCAATATCAGCTACTTATGTTGAAAAGATGTTGCAAATCATTGATTCCTTTATCACCAAAAGATTGAAGTTTAGAGAAGCTGAAAATTATGTCACAAATGATGACATGTTAGATACTTTGCTCAACATCTCTCAAGAGAATGCCCAAAAGATGGACAACACTAAGATTAAACATTTGTTTCTTGTAAGTTTCCTTCCCTTTTCTTTTTTTTAATTTTGTTTTGTAATCCACAACTTCCTACACACTTATATTAAACACTTATATTAGATTTTGTGACTTTGTTATAGGATTTATTTGTTGCGGGGACTGATACAACTTCCTACACAATAGAACGAGCAATGGCAGAACTAATCCACAACCCACATGCAATGTCAAAAGCCAAAGAAGAACTTGAGCAAACAATTGGTATAGGAAATCCAATTGAGGAATCAGACATTACTAGACTCCCATATTTGAGAAAGAAATGCTGTAAAAATGTTGTGTATATTCATTTTACAGAATGTGATTATATACACATATTGTAGTACAATTGAGATCCTATAATTAAGACAATTATAATTACAATAATTGCAGAATTAATATAAATGGTAAGGACTAATTCTGTTAGCTGTACACATGTGTTGACTATTGATAGGCACATCAGGTCATAATTATTAGAATCACAACTTTCTCTAACTCCCCCTCTCAAACTGATGGTGACATAGTCACCCCAAGTTTGTCTCTAAAAATGTTGAACCTTGTATGCGTGAGAGGTTTGGTTAAACAATCTGCAATTTGATCTGCTGTGGGCACGTAGGATATAGTGATTTTATTTTGAAGTACTTGATCACGTATGTAGTGAACATCTATTTCTATATGCTTGGACCGAGCATGCATAACTGGATTTGATGCTAGTGCCTTGGCACTCAGGTTATCACACCACAAAATTGATTTCCTAATCATAGGGAGTTTCAACTCTCCTAGAAGTGATCTGATCCAAGCTACTTCAGCCGCTAAGTCAGCCATGGCCCTGTACTCTGACTCAGTGCTTGATCGTGACACCACTCTTTGTTTTCTTGATGCCCACGAAACCAGAGTTTCACCAAGGAACACACATTGTCCTGCCATGGATTTCCTGTCATCTACACTAGTGGCCCAATCTGCATCAGAGAACCCGGCAATATCAAGATCAGTTGAGGGTTTGATATGCAGACATAGATTTGTTGTGCCATGGAGATATCTTAGTATTCTTTTTATTCCTTGCCAGTGATCTGTGGTTGGCAAACTCATGTATTGACTGAGTTTGTTAACAGAAAAAGCTATGTCAGGCCTGGTGTTGGTTAGGTACTGCAATGCACCTATAGCCTGTCTATATAGTGTAGGATTGGCCATTGGTTCTCCTTCAGCAACGAATTGTTTCCCAGTTACCATTGGTGTAGGGCATGTCGAAGCCTTTTCCATATTAAACTTCTTGAGAAGGTCTCTTATGTACTTTGTTTGTTTCAAATACATTCCACCAACATCTCTGTGCACTTCAATTCCTAGGAAGTAGTGTAGATGGCCTAAGTCTTTAAGTGAGAAGGCAGTGTTTAGTTGAGTGATGAAAGTCTCTAGGAAATCGTTATTGCTTCCTGTTACTATAATATCATCAACATAGATGAGAAGAAATGTAATATGGTTGGTTCCTTTAAGAACAAAGAGGGATGAATCACTTTTGGTATTTTGAAAACCCCAACCTAGTAGAGTATGCTTTAAACTGTCATACCAGGCCCTCGGGGCCTGCTTCAGGCCATAGATCGCCTTGGTCAACTTGCATACGTGATAAGGTTTGGCTGGATCTATATAGCCTTCTGGTTGATGCATAAATACAGTTTCTTTGAGATTTCCATTCAAGAATGCATTATTTATGTCTAATTGCCTAACTTCCCAATTTAAATGTACTGCAATGGTTAGGACAATTCTTACAGTGCTGGATTTGATCACGGGACTAAAAGTCTCATCATAGTCTAGACCTGCATTTTGTTGAAAACCTTTGGCAACCAATCTTGCTTTTCTTCTTTCAATGGAGCCATCTGCCTTGTACTTAGTTTTAAAAACCCATTTTGAGTCTATGATGTTTTCTTTCCCCTGAAGTGGTACCAGTGTCCAAGTTTGATTTGTTGTTAGAGCTTTGAATTCTGCATCCATGGCTTCTTTCCACTTTGGCCTGCTTAGTGCTTCTTCGACACTCTCCGGTTCCTTATCTTCTTTGTGAGTTTCTGTCAGCCCTATATAAGGCAATTTTGGCTTGTAAATTCCTGCCATGCTCCTGGTACGTATGAAATTTGTGTTGTCCTGCTGGGCTGATTGGTTGTCCTCTGGTGTGATTTGGTTGCTTGGTTCCACTAGTTCTGTTGACTCAACATCTTCACCTTCATTTTCAATTGAGATGGCCTCATCTGCATTCATAGAGTTCTCACCGAGGACTGGTTGATCTTCTATTTCCTGATAGTTCACATTAGTTGGCTCAATTGTGTTGCTGCCCGTGATACCTGTAGGAAAAGAAGGCATAACAATAGGTGTAATTTCGGTTAGAGATTTTAATGGATTTCTTGTGTCAAGAAAGCCATCATGAAATGGAAAATGGTTCTCATTGAAGACCACATGTCTTGAAACAAAGATTCTTCCATGAGAGTTGAGGCACTTGTATCCTTTGTGAGAGTTACTATACCCCAAGAACACACACCTAGTGGTATGAAATTGTAGCTTATGTTGGTTATATGGTCTGAGACATGGATAACAGGCACACCCAAAAGGTTTTAAGGCATCATAGTCAGGTTCCTTCTCAAACAACAATGAGTATGGGCTTGCATTTGGATCTACTGATGAGGGTAGTCTATTGATGAGATAAACTGAGGTAGAGAAAGCTTCCCACCAGTAGTGTAAAGGCATTTTGGCCTGTGCTAGTAGTGTGAGTCCTAGTTCAGCCACATGTCTATGTTTTCTCTCAGCTCTACCATTCTGTTGGGAGGTGTATGGACAAGACATTCTAAATTGAATTCCCGACTCTGTGGCTATCTTTTGGACAGGCTTGTACTCACCTCCTCCATCACATTGAATGACTTTTATTTTCTTGTTAAACTGATTTTCAACCATGTTTTTGAATTGAGTGAAAGCATGTATAGTTTCTGATTTTTGTTTTAAGGGAAAAATCCAAGTGAATCTGCTAAAATCATCAATAAAGTGAACATAGTACTTAAAATTAGATGGAGACAAAATCGGGGCTGGGCCCCATACATCACTATGAATCAAATCTAAAGGTTCTTTAGCATGAGAGGAAGAGGATTTAAAGGGTAACAAGTGAAGTTTTCCAAACTGGTAGGCTTCACAAAATGAAAAAAGATCATTTGGTGATGTCTTCACATTGCAGTTCTTTAACACCTTTTCGAGGACTTTATTGTTCGGGTGTCCAAGCTTTCTATGCCAATTCTCCTTAACAGACATGTAGACACGTGAGTCTTTATTGACTTGAGAGTTGTCACTTGAAAGTTGATACAGACCATCTCTAAGTTTCCCTTTTAGAAGTGCCTTCCCTGTCAGCTTGTCCTTCACATAGCAACAATTTGCATCAAATTCAACAAGAGCATTATTGTCTGCAGTCAACTTAGATACACTCAACAGGTTTTTCGTTATTTCTGGTACATATAAGACATTTTGAAGATTGAGGTTATTTAATTTAGCAGAGCCTGAGGCTGATATTTTTAACTTCTCACCATTGCCAATTAAAAGGGAATTCTTACCATTGCTTTCACTGAGATTTTGGAGTGTCTCATTTTGATGAGTAACATGGTTACTGGCTCCACTATCAAAGTACCATTCATAGTCTTGATCATTGTAAGGTGAAGCTATGAAGGCACTATGATTTCCTTGCTTGTTATTCTCAGCATAGTGATTTGAGCCTGTATATGACTTGTCAAAGCGATAAAAGCAGTCCACTGCAGTGTGGTTACCCATGTTACATACCTGACATGTTGTTTGAGATCTACCTCTTCCTCTACCTCCTCTGAAGTTATAGCCTCTCCAGTTAGAGCCTCTCCAGTTAGAGCCTCTCCAGTTACCTCGTGTTCCATGCTTGTTGCCTCTGAAGCCATTTTTGTTTCCAGTTCTGTTTGCAAAGTTCGCAGATGCGTTCATCGAGAGATTATTGAAACTATTTAATTGTTCTATTCTGCTTTCAAATGCCAATAGTTGGGCTTGCAGATCGACCCAACTAAGGTTTATTTGATCAGATAGTTTGACCACCACTGGATTGTATTCAGCATCCAGTCCATTCAGTGTTTGAATAATCAAATCTGAATTGGAGATTGGTGATTCTGTCAGCTTTAATTTATCAGCAAGATTCTTCATTTTGCTGAGATATTGATCCATCTTCATATCTCCTTTGCGAGTGTTGTGAAATTCTGATTTGAGGTAAATTATTCGTGACTTTGTATGTGCACCTGCTAGGCTTTGAGCTTCATCCCAAATTTCCTTAGAGGTTTCACAGTGCAGCAACTGTGTTGCAACGTCGATGGCCATTGAATTCCTTAGCCATCCAAGGAGAGCTTGGTCACGAGCAATCCATTCTTCATATTCAGGATTGATTTTCTTAGTTGTGTCATTAGTGGTGACAAACTGTTCAGGGCATTCTTTTGTGCCTAGCATGTAGCTATCAAGTTTGCAACCTCTAATCAATGGAAGAACTAGTGACTTCCACAGCAGATAGTTATCTCTGTCCAGCTTGACAGAAACAGTTGTAGGTAGGTCATTTTTCTGGTTTGTGGTGACAGCGGATGACATGGTTGGATCAAGAGCCTTCAAGCTTAAGTGCTCTGATGCCAAGAAAGAAATGCTGTAAAAATGTTGTGTATATTCATTTTACAGAATGTGATTATATACACATATTGTAGTACAATTGAGATCCTATAATTAAGACAATTATAATTACAATAATTGCAGAATTAATATAAATGGTAAGGACTAATTCTGTTAGCTGTACACATGTGTTGACTATTGATAGGCACATCAGGTCATAATTATTAGAATCACAACTTTCTCTAACTATTTGCAAGCAATAGTAAAAGAAACATTACGTTTGCATCCATCAGCTCCACTTTTGCTACCAAGAAAAGCCAAGATAGATGTCAAAATTCGTGGATACATTGTTCCTAAAGGTGCACAAGTCCTAATTAATGAATGGGCCATGGGAAGAAACCCTAATATTTGGGATAATCCAAATTTATTTTCACCTGAAAGGTTTTTGGGTTCCGAAATTAATTTTAAGGGCCAAAATTTTCAATTGACACCATTTGGTAGTGGTAGAAGAATGTGTCCTGGAATGCCACTTGCTATAAGAATGTTACATACAATGTTAGGATCACTGATTAATTGTTTTGATTGGAAGCTGCAAAATGGTGATAGTGAAATTGGTCAACCCTTGCGAGCTATTCCTTTTAGAGTAAATAAGGTGTAAAATACAATTGAGTAGAATTTTTATTTGTATAAGGCACATTCTAATCTTAAAGTGTTTATTCAAGCGTTGTTGGAAAAGGGGTGTTCAAGTTTAAGAATGAAGATGGAAGGGTTGTGGTCTAAATTTTTTCTTAACAAATATGGTTGAAAAATGGTGGTTCAAATGGGGGCCTTAGTAAGGACTCTCTATGGTGGAGTGATGTTTATGTTATTGAGAGCATTGTGAATAGTGGTTTTGGTAATTGGTTTTCTGATTATCTTTCAAAGGTGGTTGTAAATAGTCGAAATACATCGTTATAGTATGAATTATGGTTACTAGGAATTGTTTAAAGATAAGTTCAGTAAGCTTTTTAGTTTGGTTATTAATAAAAAAAAAATAGTTGAGGAAATGCTATGGATGAGTTTGGTTAGTAGTGGTGAGGGGTGGAGGTGGAGAAGAAGTTTTTCCCGTTGGGAGAAGGATTTTGGTGAGGTGTGTAGAGAATGGTACCCGCGAAGGTATCATTGTTTTTTTGGAGGCTATTTAATGTTTGTCTTAAAAAATATATATAATTTGATTTGATGTGAGATTACTCGAATGTCCTTTTCAAATGTCTTTTTATTTGGAAAAGCTTAGATAGGTTTGGGATTATTGGGTGTAAGTATTGCTATGTCTACCAGGAGTTTTGTACATGTAACTCATTTCAATGGTTTGGTTTCTCAAGGTTAAGCGACAAGTGAAAATCTTCAAACTATAACTTGGTTTTTGGTTGATAGGAGAGAAATACAAGATCCATATTTACATGGTAAAGTTCTGCCATGGACAAGGTAAAGGTTCATATATTTTCATCGTTGGAGTGCACAGCCCTCTCATTGGAGAATTTCTAACTTAAATTCTCGGTGTATGCTTTAATTTTTTTTTTATGGAAACGTTATTGCTTGTTTTAGGAATATTACTATGAAATTGACTCTTTTTTTATAAGCTTTTAAATAATAACATAAAAACTATGAAACTGACTTGAACTATATAGTCGTTGTTCAAGGACAACCCTGTAACTTTATGGTACGGAACTTATTATCATATTATATCATCGGATGCTCTATTATAATCATTGTTGAGTAAGTAAGGAACCAGCCGTTATCTTGTCATTTCGTGTTTTGCCTTGTAGACCAAGAAAGTCTTAAAACTAGCCGTCGTGCATTGCTTCCCATTATAAAGTCATCTCTAATATGCTTATGATCTTTTGAGTTTCAATCTCATGTATCCTTGAACTTGCAATTCTGATCTACCTAATTAGAAACCTCAAGTACAATTGATCTTCATTCCTTTCTTCAAAATCTTTGATCCTAATTTCCGAGATAAGAATCAGTTGATGAGAACCAATTTGTTTTTCATACCAAAACAAATTAATAAGCTTAATTTCTTGAAAAAGGTTAACATGTTTGTAATTAATCCGAAGAACAAAATTTAGTAAAAATAATAATAGTAATAAATTTGTTTATTCATATCTACTTAAGTAAGTTGCCTCATAGACTTGTAAGAATTTTTATATGGGTTGTTGTCTTGCGTTTTCACTTAAATAAGCTTCTTAAAAGTCCTAACCTTCTCGAATTAAAAAAAAAAACAAGAAGTCTAGTCTAGACCTGACATAAGCTAGGCTATAAGTCTCTGTATATCAATCTGACCTATTCTCACTCCTAATTATCAACCAATAGAAAACCACCTTATAAATAGCATGCCTATTTTATAACAACCTTTGATAATCACTACCAAGTCATCCATTCTTATTCGATGTCATTATAAAACTAATTTATAATGATAGTGCACTTCTCTTTGTCTCTTAATTAACATTTAATCTTTTTTAATTTATCTCAAAAGTAAAGATTGAATGATCAAATAATTAAGTTAGCGATATTTTAAAATCTCAACAAAATCATCTTGTAATTACAACTTAGTTGGTAAAAAATTTATAAAAAATTGCATGCTCAAACACATGATTTCCTATGTGATTTTTGCATCTAGAGTTTTAATAAAAAAAAATCTAATAAATGTCACATTATCAATGACACTTGACACGAGAACTTTTGTTAGACATGTCATTGTGAACTTGAGACTCAGTTGATAGAGACAATACATAATATATGTAGGGATTGAGATTCGAACTTCAGAAACTCCACTTTTCCATATTTAAAATATGTGAGCTCCATCCACTACACTAATTGACAAAAAAAAATAAAAATAAATTCATTACAAAAAGTATTATATAAAACATAAGTTTTTATAATTAGTTTTGTCAAAAAAAAAGTTTTTATAATTAGTGAAAAAAAAGTTTTGATAAGTTTCTTAAAGACTAAAAACAAACAAGAGGAAACAAGTTATTGTACTATTAACATGTTTCACCAAATAAAACAATGAGTTTTACCAAATAACAAATCATTTGGAAGAAAAGATTTTGATGTTTTGAGTGGAATAATTTTTGTTACTCCATCTGTCACACAAAATAATAGTCGTTAACGTTTGTGCATGACTTTTAAAGAAATGATTAGTGGAGTAGTTAAATTAGATGAAATTTCCCTTAAAAAAGTTAGGGGAAATTCAATAAATAAGAGTAAAATAGTAAAAAAAATAATAAATATGCATTAATATTTTAAAGAGTAAATAGGCAATTACCCCCCTAAAATTGTAAGTTTCGTCAATTACCCCCCTGAAATTAACAAAACTTCAATTAACCCCTGAAAATGCACAACGTTAATCAATTTACCCCCCTCGTCAAAATCTTCTGTTAATCAACATGATGTTTTGCAAATACCCCCCTGAAGTTTTCCACTTATGTACAAAATGCCCCCTGAACTTGAAAATTTATATTTTTTTTCTTCTTATCCTTGACTCAAGAGATATTAAAGGCAAACAATTAACAATTAACTTAGGCCATTTTCATTGTTAAATGTCGAAATGAAATATGGAACTAAAAACAACATATGGAACATCTTATTAGGTCATTTTCATTGCAATGAGAACACCTTTGGAATCCACACTCACCCACCAACCTCACAATTATCATCTTCTTCATAATCACCTTCATAATAGATTTTAGGCTAAAATGCACTTTTTGCCCCCTAAGTTTGCAAAAGTTGCAATTTTGGCCCCCTATTAAAAAAAATGGCAAAAGTGACCCCCCATGTCTACCCCCTTTTGCAAAACGTCAATTTTGACTCAGTCAACCTTATGTGGCACGCCACATGTGTATTTATTTTTATTTTGTATTTTTTTAATTCCATGCGTATAATTAATTAAAAAAAACCAAAAATAACAAAAAAAAAAGGTGAGGCACGTGCGAGCTTTTGCAACGGTAACATCACCTCCTTTTAATAACCTTCATCTTCTCTTTCCAAACAAAATCTTCATTTTCCTCTTCCAAACCTTCATTTTCGATTACCCCTTTCAGCATCATCTCCTTTGTTTTTCCAGAAAATTTCGACCAAGAAATTCCGACCCAAACCTTCATCTTCATCTTCTCTTATTTCATCCTTCCTTCCATCTCCATTAGCGGACCTTGTTTTTCCAGAAACTTCAAAAATGTCTCAATATTCATCCTCAAGCTTCAATGGGTCGACATTCAAACAGAAATCTGGGTTGGTTTGTCACTGTGGTGTGGAATGTCCTTTGGTGACTGCTTGGACAGAAGAAAATCCAGGAAGGAGATTCCATGGATGTGGAAGATTTTTCTTGAGAAGGAAATGCAACTTTTTTCGTTGGTTTGATCCTGAAGTTCCAGATAGACAGAAGAAAACCATTAGAGGGTTGTTGAAGAAAAACAATGAACTGAAGAAGAAGGAAAAAAGTCTCTTGAAAGTGATAGTCATAGTATGTGTTTTGCTGGTCTTGAGTGTTGGTGTAGTTTGCTGTAAGTGTCTTTAAGTTTTTGTTGTTTAGTTTCTATTGTTTAGGTGTAATTTTATGCATTTTAGCTTGATGTAGTAACTTATTGTGTTGTTTAAGTTTCTGTACTTTTATGTAACAATATGTGTTGCTAAAGTTTGATGTAATTTGTGATGAATTAATCAAAAGTGTTTGTTTGTTTGTTTGTGTTAATATGGCATCTGTGTTACCTTATTGAACAAAAGTTAAATGCTAAAAGCTATCTTAAATAAGCACATAGAAATAGCACCATAAAAGTAGTTATCATTACATGCCAAAAGGTTATACACCAAAGGTGCACTTAGCATTACAAACCAAAATACCATAGGTCTCATCACTTAGCAGAATTACTTAGCAGAAAGTACTTAGCAGAATTACATCCCAAAATAACATAAATATTGCAAAGAGTACTTATGAATTACATAAGTCTCATGACTTTAAAAAGGACTAGTTCTTGTTGACAGATTGTTGAGTTTCAATTTCATTCACCTTCCTCTTGACTCCAGTTGTCCTTATCTTTCTTGGCACAAACATTGTAGCCTCACCAACAGTTACATGTTTCCCACCACTAACAGAGGCTGCTTTAGCAGTAACTGTTACAGGTCCTGTTGTAACAGTTTTAGAAGCAGGTGGTGGATGTTTGCTTACATGTGTAACACTTTGAGCCCTTGCTGCTGTTGCCCCTGTTGTAGCAAACTACTTAACAGTCTCAGCCCTTACAGCAGTTTGTGTGACAGTCTTGCTCCCACCACCATGACTCCCACCAACATTGCTCCCACCACCTTGACTGCCACCAACATTGCTCCCACCAGCATTACTCCCACCAGCTTGACTCCCACCAGCTTGACCACCTCTAGTCTGTTGTGTATGCTTCTTAGCTTTCTTTGATGCACCAGTTGCAACTGATTTGCCTTTCCCCTTATCTGCAGCAGTCTACACAAAACATACGCAACATTCATTCAAACTCATTTCACAGCATGTATATACAACATTCAGCATAAACAGTTCACAACATTCAATCATACCTTGTTAGCTCCCTTAGGAAGCTTCCTATCTGCACCAGTCTTTCCCCCACAAGTTCTCTGATTATGGCCTAACTCCTCACACCTTCTGCATCTCATAGTTTCTTGGTTTCTTTTCTTCATCCCACCAGAACCAAAGGGTTTCTTTGGTTCATCATTTGTCTTCCTTCTCAACTTCTTTGGTCTATCAGGAGCTCTCCTCATTTTAGGTGGTAATATGGGATCACCGACTACTTCTGGCCATAGCTTAGGTCCATTGGATGGCAAAATCAGATTGCTATAACAGTCTAAGAAAGTTTGTTTTCTGTACAACATAATTAGCAAAACAGTTAGTAAAATAAGGCAAAATATTCATTCATTGAGCGCTAAATCTTTAATTAACAACATAATTACCTGTACCAATGGGCCACAAAATCATCTAGATTCTGGTTATTAAACCTCATACAAGCAATAGCATGAGGGCAAAGTATGCCAGTGATGTCCCATTTTCTACAAGCACATGAGTTATCTTTCAGACTAACAACATACTTATCAATACCATCACTCACAGAAAATGAAGAGTAATATCTATCCCCATGCCAATTTGGTGACCATCCATCAGCATCCCTCTTATTTTTGTCCATAATTTTTGCAATCTTAGGACAAATATCACTTTCATATCTTAACATATAATCTCTCAGCCTCACAATCCTACTTGTTAAGTAAAACTTCAAACCCTCATACAGAGAAATGATTGGATACTCTTTGTACTCTAATATGGCACTGTTAAATGCTTCACACATGTTATTGACTTGTAGGTCACAACATGTGTATGTACTATACCAGCTCTAGACCACATACCTACTGCCAACTCAGTCATTTCCTTCCATGCAGGTTCACTCAATTTCTTCAGATTTTCCATAGCTTTCTTGAACTCAAGCTCAGTTGTTGCTCTTGCAGCAATCCACAAAGCTTCCTTTAGGTGTTCACCACCATGTCTCTTCCTCCAATTTCCATACAAATGCTTCACACAAACTCTGTGTTCAACATGTTCTGATGTAGCAGCAGTTGTGTTCACCAGACCCTTGCAGAAAATAAATCATTGAAATGTTAGTAACTTTACATATATTAAAACACAACAATAATTGATGCATTTAAATGTACATATTTTTACCTTTTGTTGATCTGATATAAAGGCCCATCTTTTATGTTGAATACCATTCAAATCAGCTAGCAACAGATCTATAAACCAATCCCAAGATTCAGTAGTTTCAGCCTCTACAACAGTAAATGCAATGGGCATCATCTGATTATTCCCATCTTTACCAATTGCAGACAACAAATGTCCTACATACCTACCCTTCAAGAAACACCCATCTAGACCTATCAATGGTCTGCAACTTTGAACAAAAGCTCTCTTGCTTGCATTGAAACACACATACATCCTCTCAAACAAAGGACCCTCAAGACCAGTATTACATTTTATCTTCACAGTACTCTCAGGGTTACTCCTACGCAATTCCTCAGCATAATTCCTAAGATGAGCATACTGCTCATCTATAGCACCATGAATCATTTCCAAAGCTTTGTTTTTTGCTTTATACATCTGATACTTACTTAAGCGAGCACCCCACCTAGTCTTACACTCTTCCTTAAAGCTTTTAGTTTCATAGTTGGTGTGTGTTTCAGAATTGGAACAAGTTTCTTAGCCACAATAGTTGTTTTCAATAACCTAGGTTTTTTTTTTGTGAAATAACACTTATGACCAGACCTATACCTAGATAACACATAATAAGTATTTGGTTCAGCCCTACTAAACCTCATATGAAATGGACACGTAGGCATGCATTTGACAATGACTTTTTTTTTCTCATTTTTCTTAACATGAACATTTCTCCTACTTTGTAAAGCATACTCTTTAACAGCAGCTTTAATTACCTCAACATTAGCAAATACCTGACCTACCTCAAAGATAACTTGTTCATTCTCATTCAAAACAAACTTATTCATTTTTTTTCTTACCAACACCATCATCAGATGAAGAGTATGAACTCTCTAGATCCTCTGAATCAACATTGTCATCCTCAAAATCAGAGAGAGTAGTTGGAGCAAGGTTCTTAGATGATTGAGTAGCAACAACTACAACAGGCAACACACTTGAAGATGGAGCAGTAGGATTCAAAGTGTGATCAGGCAACACAGATGTCCACTCCCAGTCTTCATCATACTCACTGTCATACTCTGATAACCCTTCAACACTTCCTTCTTCAGATTGTTTCTCTTCACCACCTTCACTGCCTTCACCTTCGTCTTCACTACCTTCACCTTCCTCTTCACTACCTTTACTACCTTCACCTTCAACTATGTATTCACCTTCTGAGCTAGAGTCTTCACTGCCTTTTACCTCTTCTACCACCTCAACATCACTGTCATACCTATTATCCAATCCTTCAGTATGTGGAGTCTCAACATAAAAATCAGCAGCTACCTCCTTTTGAAACTCATTAATGAACCTCACAATGTCTCTATCTGTTTTCAGCAACCTTAAACCACCATTCAAACTTCCACCAGGTATAACATACCACATCTTATAGTCACCTTCCAC
This sequence comes from Medicago sativa, assembly GCF_051527215.1. NCBI lineage: Eukaryota > Viridiplantae > Streptophyta > Magnoliopsida > Fabales > Fabaceae > Medicago > Medicago sativa. The sequence goes on from NC_140749.1 coordinate 55,196,309, forward strand.
ACCTATCTCCCTTACTAGTTTGTCCAGATCTTTGAGATTCACCACATCTGTGTTCCACTCACCCCCAAACTCGTGAACCTTACCACACTTATAGGCAAAATTAGGGTCACAAATAAAGTAGCCTTTGTAATGAAACCTTATCTTCAAGTAGTTGCCAGCAGCAAACCTAGCAATAAATAAACCAATATACGTATAAGGGACTTCTCAAATACATACGAAATTTACCATACATTACACTAAAAATACGGTTTTAATACTGTATTTCTACCGTATAATATACGATTCCCGTACAAAATACATCCCATCAACCGTTTTTTAACTCATAACTATGCTGACTTCAATAAAAGAGTAGGACAAACATAGCAAAACAAAAGATAACTTACTTTGAGACATCTTTGTCAGGAATCTTCTATGGGACCCCGTTTTTGTTGTCGTTTGAAGTTTCACCAAACTTCACCGTTGAAGAATCGGTCGCCCACTTCATCTTCAACCTTCGCTTCGCACCAGTTTCTATTTTCGGAGATCTGAGATTTTGAGTATGAAAATGGTGATGGATGATCCAGACAGAGCTTCTAAACTGTGTTTTAGGGTTGTGATGAGATGAAATGAGAAATGGAAAGATAAGGGTAGATGAATGGAATTGGGGGGAAAATGGGGGAAAAAAACCCTAGAATCTCAATGGAGTGAGATAGCTCGCACGTGCCAGACTTTACTCTCTCTATTTTCTATTTTTTTAATTATGCTAATTATACGCGTTGAAATAACTTACTAAAAAATAATCAAAAATAAAATAAATTGCCAGGTGGCGTGCCATATACGGTTGACTGAGTCAAAATTGACGTTTTACAAAAGGGGGTAGACATGGGGGTCACTTTTGTCATTTTTTTAATAGGGGGCCAAAATTGCAACTTTTGCAAACTTAGGGGGCAAAAAGTGCGTTTTAGCCTAGATTTTACAATTTCCATAACATGTATCACAAGGAACAAACTTTATATCACCACATGCCTCACATCCACCATCACCTCCTTCAATGTCATCAATCCTTTCACAACAATCAAGCAATTTCTCAAGCTTTTTGTCATCACAAAGTTTCTGAATTTCCTCAACACCACCAATGTATTTCTTTTCAAAAAACACTTTTGATAATCCTCCTTTACCATAGTACCCTTCACCAGGTAACTCTTTAACTATTCCTTGAATCCTAAATGCATTTCTCAAGCTTCCTTGTTTACCTTTACAATCTTGAGTCAAGTATAAGAAAAAATATATATAAATTTTTAAGTTCGGGGGGCATTTTGCACATAAGTGCAAAACTTCAGGTGGGATATTTGCAAAACATCATGTTGACTAACAGAAAAATTTGACGGAGGGGGTAAATTGATTAACTTTGTGCAATTTGAGGGGGGTAATTGACGAAACTTACAATTTTAGGGGATAATTGCCTATTTACTCTATTTTAAAACAACAATTATTTTGAAGCAAATAAAAAATATTAAAGAAACAATTATTTTAAGACGGAGAAAATAACATTTATTTAACTCGCGGCCGAATAAGTGGATAAAAAAGAATAAAAAAAATATATAATTAAAGAGGACCGAGATGAGGAATGTGTATCCAAACAAACAAGAGCTTTACTAAAAGTCATTTGTCTTCCTTCCTTCTCATTTTTCAAACAACTCATCTCATCTCATATCCTTCGCCGCTGTTTGTTTTCGCTTCTTTTTGTAAGTTTCCTTTTATTTTCTTTTTAATTAATTAATATTTTTCTCTGTATCCAAACACTGAATTAGGGTTCAATCGTTTTCCCTTTTATTCATCAATGTCGAAATTGTTTACGGAAATTGAAATTGATGGTTTTCTGAATAACCCCTTTTCTCGTATTCCTCGTTTGGCTGCTAAAAATCTGAACTTTTTATTAACTAAGTTATGAAAATACTTTCGATTTTAATCCCATGAAGTGAAATTGATTTTTAAGGGAAAGAAGAAATTGGGGTTGATGTAATGTTGCAATTGGAGGAGTATATCACAAATTATTTATGTTTAGAAATTTATAACTGCAATTAGGGTTAAGATCATTGTGATAGTGTGTTTTCAGTATTGAGGTGCTAATCTATTTGGGGCAAGCATTGTTATAATTTGACTTAGTGCTTGTTTGGATTAACTTAATTGAGCTTATCTACGCACCTGTGAGGCAATTTCAGAGAGTCTATGGAAACAACTTATGATGACATGTCAATAAGTTATTTTCAGCTTATTTTCGATAAGTTATCCAAGGTAGCTTATGAAAATAGCTTATAATTTATATGAAAACAGTTTGACTATATTTTATCTTTGTTATAGAAATTGCTTGTACCTGTATGATAAATGTGTATTGTATAAGTGCTTAATTAAGCTGTTTATGCAAAACAGACCCTTAACCTTGAAACTTGTAGTTTGGTTCTGCAAATTGGGGTTGGCTCAATATGTAAAACTGAACAAGGTTGACAGAAAAATACTTCGTGTGATTCCTGCTATAATTGATTCTTGAGGTTTATTGTATGCTCTGACTGTGAAGAAGAACTAACTCTTCTTCCTGGCTCCTCCTAAACTTTTGAATGAAAAAAAAAAAAATCCAATTTTAGAGATCGAGTCTATCCTTATTGGCAAGGCTGACATTTTTCTTACTACTGCATTTATCTATGTATTTTACAAAAGCAATTTAATGTTACATATGCATATTATAACTTCTCCCTTTTAGTTAAATTAAAAGGCTAATTAGATAAATGAAATGAGGTGTAGCATGAAAATTTACCTCTTTCAAGCTTATTTGTATAATATCTGCAATGTGTGTGAGATTCAGATAATGTACATTGTATATTCTTTGTTGAGTTGAATTTTTTGTATGGTCAGGTTGGCTGAAAGGATGCTTAACTTGATGTGGATGTGAGAACAACTTTGCTTTTTAGTTTGTTTGACATTTGTACTAGCAATGGATCAAGTCATGCAAGGTAAATTTTGTTGTACAAGTGGTCATGCATTGTAGTATTCCTAACATATCTTGTAGTGTTTCATTCAGAAGTTTTTTCGATATGTGTGTGTGTTTCTCTGGCTTTAAGTGGCCATAGATTAGCGAAAGATCTTCGTGCTTTTTAGATAGTGATTAATTTGAGTTACAGGTAATGAAATGGGGGATGATTCATTGATTAATTTGGACAACTCGAGGGCTAATTGGACTCCGTCTCAAGACCAATATTTTCTTGAGCTTTTGCTGTCTCATGTTCACAAAGGCAACAAAACTGGCAAAGTATTTACCAGATTAGCTTGGGCAGACATGACTGAACAATTTAACAGCAAATTTGGGTTCAAGTATGATGTAGATGTGTTGAAGAATCGTTACAAACGATTCAAGAAGCAATACTATGAAATAAAAGCTATGGCTAGTCAAAATGGATTTCAATGGGACGGGAGACTAAACATGATCACAGCTAATGATAAAACATGGGAGGAGTATATTAAGGTACACACTGTTGTCAAATATTTCAAAATCACTGATTAACCTTTACATTACAATTATCATGTTTTTGTGTGTGCAGACCCACCCCGATGCTCAAGTGTTTAGAAAAAAACTTTTTCCATGTTATAATGATCTATGCATAATCTATGGCCACACAGTTGCTGATGGGAGATACAGCCTTTCATGTTTTGATGAAGGTTTTGAATATGAAGGTAAAAACAAATGAATTGTTGATAAAATATTATTGTATAGCAAAGTTCCTTTTAGTCAATATTCACCAAATTCGTACATATACTGTAGGCGTGTTTCATAATGTTTGAACGGTTTTAACTTTATTCAGAAAATGCTTCAAAAGAACTGGATGACCATACTAGCACCAGTAAATTAGTGGATGATCAGACTCCTGCTACTCCTAGTCAAAGTAAAATCGATTGGTCTCCAATGATGGACAGAGTTTTTGTTGAACTGATGTTGGACCAGGTGCGTAAAGGGAACAAGGCTGGTCGTACTTTCACGAGGCAAGCCTGGGGGGACATGGCAGAGTCATTTAACAGTAGATTTGGATGCCACTACGGTAAGGTTGTGTTGAAAAACCGTTTCAATGTCCTAAGTAGGCATTATTCCTCTATAAATGAACTTCTTGGAAAAGAAGGTTTCAGTTGGGATAAGGCACAACACAAGGTTGTGGCTAATGACCATGTTTGGCAAAAATGCATCAGGGTATAAACTGTTCTCTATTGTTTTCATTTCTTTTTGTTAGTTTAGCGTGTATTTTTTTTACTTCAGTCCCCTACTTATAATTGCAGGTAAATCATAAGTTCCGGCTGTACAGAATTAAAAGCATGCCTTTTTATTCTGGCATGTGCATTGTATGTCGTGATGAAGCTCCTGCAGATTGCAAGTCAAATCATGAAAGGAAATCTTATGGCAGCAAGAACTTTGCCCCCGACCCTAATGCATCATTGCATATAGGTGGTGAAAATAATTTTATCGGAGATACTCAGCCCCTCCCTTATGCATCATTGTATACAGGTGATGGAAGTAATTTTACCAAAGAACCTCTCCCTGATACAGCATTCCATGTAGGTGGTGAAAATAGTTTTACTAGGGATACTATTTCTCAGCCTCTACCTTACGCAGCATTGCATATAGATGATGAAAATAGATTGACTAGAGGTACTCAGCCACTGCCTAATGCAATTTTGAATCTAGGCGGCGAAAATAATTTTACCGGAGATGCCATTAATGCAGCATGGCATGTAGGTGGTGAAAATAGTGTTATCAGAGATACCATTACTCAGCCTCTCCCTAATGCAACATTGGATATCGGTGGTGAAAATAATTTTACCAGAGATGCTATTACTGAGCCTCTCCATAATGCAACATTGCATATAGGTGGTGAAAATAATTTTACCTTTATAGGTGGTGAAAATAATTTTATTGGAGGAGCTCAGCCTCCCGCTAATGCAGATAACGAAGGCGGTGGAAAAAACTCTACCAGAGATGAAGGCATTGAAATGATTTTTACCAGAAAAACTCAGCCTCAGAAAAACTCTAACAGAGATGAAGGCGGTGAAAGGATCTTTACCAGAAAAACTCAGCCTCAAAATGCAGATAAAGAACCGTTGCTGCTTCTAAGTGCTGGAAAAAATGTTTCTAGTCAGAAAAAAAGACATCAAACAAAAACGCCGGCAACATTGAAAGAGCCTAAGAAGGCAAGAAACTACAATGAAGGCATGTCAGTTGCGTTGAAGCATATGGCAGTTGCAGTTACATCACTAACGAATAAAACAAGAAAAGAAGATAATTTTTCTGTTGGTAATGTTATGAAGGTGCTTCAGGCTATTCCGGACTTGGATGACGATCTGATATTAGATGCATGTGATTTTTTGGAAGATGAGAAAAGAGCAAGGTTGTTTCTGGCATTGGATGCTAATTTGAGAAAGAAATGGTTATTGAGAAAGCTTCGTTCATAATGATTTCTCAATTGTTTCCTCTTGTTTTATCTGTAGTTGCTAGTCAAGTTAATCATTTTCTGTTGAACTGTGTTCTGTGAGAGACTTGTTTTGGGTTTATCTTTGTCTATGCTGATATGAGTAGAAAGACTAGACATTTCAATTGACAAACGATGTACAATTCTCTTTGATTGGATTACTAATATTGGTCTTATCATATAAACGCAGTCAAAATATTTTTGATAAAACTAGCTTTATTTGGTATCTCAATTTTTTTATATTGATTCCTAATGTTATTTGGATTAGTTTGAGTCTAAATGCCACTACCACACATGCTTTATTTCACAAAAGAAACTGGTACATTTGGTCCAGATTTGTCAGCAGGTTGCAAAAGAAATTTCGTTTTACTTTTTACATAGTATTTTCATTTAGAATGAAAAAACTAAGGAAAATTACTCTGGTCGTTCCTTATCTAACTTTAGATAATGATTTTGTCATTTATATTTTTTTCATGTCATTTTTGCCCTTTCGATCAATTTACATATAAATTTTTAAGATTTAAATCTATGGTTTTATATCAATATGAGTTCTTAGTGTTAAAATATATGGTTCTTCACTCATGTTTTTATATGAATTTTTTATTTGATGCTTGAAAATTTATATGTAAACAATCAAAAGGTCGAAAATGTTGTGAAAATAAGATAAATGACGAAATTGTTATTTGAACAACAGTGTAGTACTTAAACAATTCCAATCATCAAACACCACATTTTTTTAAATACATGTTAAGCAGATCACATGAAAATATTATTTCACCTTCTTTCCTTTAGAGACCAAACATTTTTTTTTGGTCGTTGGGGTTTGAACTCCGGATCTTGCGTATTTTATGCATTGTTCATACCAACTGAGTTAAGCTTACGAGGACAGAGACCAAACATTTTAATAGATCATTATTATTTTCTGAACAACCTTTTAATTGATTATTAATTAATGGTTTAATTAATCATTAGATCTTTGAACTATTTGAATTTTTTTTAAATAGGCTTTTAAACTAAAAAAAGTGTGATCAGGTCCCTAATCCATTTTGATTTTTCGGTTAATACTTTTCGTTAAATGATCATTATCAACTGGTTATAAAAATCCATTTGTTCTTCCATTTTTGATATTTTTATTTAATGTATAGTATGATTCTTTTATCATCTTTAGACATTAATTTTTTTTGTTGTTGAAGGATTTAGACATGTGTTTGGTTTGCAAAACAGTAAGTACTGGACATACATAACAGTACAAAACAGAACAACACAACACAAGGCAGAACATCTCAGGACAAATTTTTATGGTATTGAATAATTTTTTGTTTTATACGATTTTTGGGGGACGAAATGCTACTTTGGATTTTTAGACAACTTGTACGTGGGACAAAAAGTTGTGCTGTGGTTTAGTGAAGGACAAAAATATGAGTTTTTGTCTTGTCCCTTGCATCGAGTTTGTCATGTACTTGAAACAGTTTTACAAATCAAACACTAGACAACTGAAGTTGTTTTGTCCTGACCTTCATTTTTTAGCAAATCAAACGCACACTAAAATTTTTATTATTTAAACTTTTTCATAGGGATTTGTTTATGTGGTTCAACCAGAAATCTAATAGTTCAACAATGACTCATTGGCTCGATAGTTGGCCTAAGTTTAATAAGATTTGATTTGTTGGTTTGCGAGTTCGAACCTCAAATTTTTATTTTGCAACACTTGGTTGGTGTTTGTGAGTTTTGCGATTGAAAAGTAACATTGATGCCATAAAATCAAAGATGACCTTCAACTTGAACTAGAATAAACAAACAGAAGATGATTTAGTTACACATATTGATATGCCATCAAATTAAAGATGACCTTCAACCTCAACTTTGGAGGGCTATTCATTGACATGATTGAGATGAGATCTATTGTTTGTATGATTGTGTTGTTGACATCAAAGCAAAGGAAAGACACTTTTGTGGCAAATGAAAAGTTGCTTCTCCAAATCTACATCTTAGTTTGCATTCTATCTTCTAGTTTATATTGTGACCTCATATGAAATGGACCGGACGGGACTTTATGTAAATTGACAAATTAATTAGTGAATTATAATTTACTTACTGGATTTGAATTGAGGTGGCATTTAGCATGGGAATGGAAAGTTGTTTCCCACCATGGGAAAGATTTTTTTTAACGATCAGATTAAAGAGGAACACAATTTTTATGATAGTCCTTCGGTATCAAATCTAACACCCATCCTCTACAAACCCATCTCCCTCCTTGCTCCACCGCCTCTTTCTGGCGCGGCACCGGTGCTGCATCACTGTGACATTTATATGAGAACTTACATGAATTTTAATATTCTGAAAAATTATATTTTTAATTAAAATAGAAAACTCAATTAGATTAAAATAGGATTCTTAGAATTCATCATATTCTGGGTTTGACATTCAAACATAACCCAAAAACTTGAGAAAATGGATATATGTTGTTTCAAACTTCCAACCAGTACTGAAATTTGAAAGAATGAGATTTTCCATTTGTCTACTCATGATGTTCAGCCAACAATGTAAGATCTAATGAGATTTGACACATTAACCCATTTCTCTAAAACCCAAATGCCACGAGAAAAAGTTGAAGCTTCCGTACAAAAAAAAGGTTGAAGGATATTGAATTTAAGAAGTATTGCTAAACTGCCAATCGAATCTCCATTGATGAAGGTTAATACAGAGTTTTATTCAAAAAATTTGACTCTTGAATCAGTGTGAGCTTGCGTGGACCAGATCTAGATCTGAAGCGGCTTATGTGATTGGAGTAGTTATATTGCTGGGTTCTTGTGCAATAGACCAATTGAACACAAGAAAGCACAAGAGGGTTTGACATTTTTGTGTCTTGATAAGAGAAGGTTTGACGGAGGAGGAGACGAGATTGAGCTCCATCAATTTGCTTTTTTTTTATCAATTATTACTACCAATATTAAATAGAGTTCATAAGAGAGCAAAGAAAAATTATTCCTGCTGTTGGCGTTTTTTTCAATCATAAGAGTCAAAACATATTAACTTTATTTGAAGGGAAAACAGTGTGGTGGTGGTGGGTGAGGTGAGACTTGAGAGCATCATGAGTGGGGAGTGAAGTAGAGAGAATGCTCTTGGATGATATGGTGTGGACAGACTATCATAAAAATTGTGTTCCTCTTTAATCTGATCGTTAAAAAAAACTTTCCCATGGTGGGAAACAATTCTCCATTCCCATGCTAAACCCCACCTTGAATTGAATGTATGTCTATGAATAACGGACATACATAGTTTTGATACATGTTACCTTGATGATAAACCATATAAAAATAATAATATAGACATTGGATTCTAATTAATTAAGGATTAGAAATCATAAGCCTAAATGAAGTTTATATTTGTAGTCGTAAGAAAATTCTTACATGATTTTTGAATATCTAAAAAAACTTCCGTGGTTGAGAAAATGATGTTAGTTGGTTTTTAAAAATTGATTTGAGCCAAAGCTATGTCATCATAAAGTAACTAAAGCTATGACAGATGCAGTTGTGATCATAAATAAACAAATAGGACAAAGCAAAGCCACTTTTGTGCCAAATTAAAAGATGATTCTATTTCTAGCTTACATTGTCAGCTCATATGAAATGGAACCTTATGTAAAAATGGCATGGTGATTCAGAAACTGTTTTGTGGTTAATTTATTTTTAGTAATAATCCAATGTGTTTTTTAGTGTATGCAGTGTCAGAATGTTGGATCATCAAGCATGCATGCCTTGTAAATTTTGATCAGACGCACCAAGCTTAAATAAATATAGCAGAACTTTTCACTGTGTCATAAATATTAAATACCAGGTTCATCCAACACCAAACTACTAACACCAGAACAAGTGTTTGTACTTATTGTGACTCGTGAGAGAGAAAAAATTAGATAGAAAATGTCATTTCTCTACAAATGACCTGTGTTGATTAGCGTGTATGAATATAAGTAATAAAAGTATTGGTTTGGTTTTCTCTACAAAATTATCTTTCTATTTGCCTTTGGAATATTATAAAGGTCATGCTAACATTTGTCTTTAAATATTTATTAAAAAAAAGTATAATTTCAAAATTTTGAAAAATAAATTAACACAATTTTTTATACATAATTTCTATCTTTAGTGTCTTAATATGACACATGTTAACATTTTTCATATTATAATCCATAATTTTATCTTCAAATATGATTATGACCAAACAAGAGCGCATCAAATACTTATATTAAAAGTGATTAAAAACAATGACATATAGTGTTCGTGGGTTGAATAATAGGTTAAAATATGTATTTGGCCACCGCAAATATAGCGAATTTGAATTTTGGTCGTTGTAAATTTTTCTTTTTCAATTATACTCTTGCAAAAAGAAAAAAAATGTTTATAAAATAACAAAAATCTGAAAATATCTTTTGTTAAATTTAATTCTATTTTTTGAACATTAAGGCTCTATTTTTGGAAATTTTGAAAATTTGTGGTATTTTTTACTTCATTTTTCTCTATTTTTGTTTCTTGAGAGACTTAAATTTGACGAGTGACCCTTAGCTCTCTTGTACCCACTCCGACTTAGAATGTTGTTAATTCCAGAAACAACCACAAACTTCCGATCAAACCTACATGAGTATATTTCAACTCTGCCACCTAACTCCATCGAGGGTAAACAATATCAAAACAATTTTGAAGGTCTAATTTGGTTTATATTGTGTTTTGTCACGAAAGAAATGCGATGTGCATGAAAGCTCAAAATTGGTTTTAGCAAACGATATTGTAAACATAAAGGGTCGGCGTGAACATGACTTTGGTTGCCAATAAATGTCTCAGAGTGTATGCACAAATACACTTACTACTATTACACTAAAATGACTATAAAAAGGAGTTAAAACCCTTATATAATTTCTTGTTATCACACTACCTTCATGGACGTCAATAAGTTTTGACTGATTGTTAAGTAACACTAAGTTTTGATGAATTCTAACACTCACACAATCTTCATGGACCTCAATGAACTTGAGAAAGATTCAACTAACTCGCATTCAACTAGTTTCGTACTCGTTTAACCTTCAATCGACTAAGGAGATCACTCATCTGATTCTCGTCTTTCGATTTTGGCTAACATGTTATTCATTTTTAGGTGTAAATACATTACATATTTTTGTTTTTAGATTTGAAAAAGGGTCTCAATTTTAAGATATTTGGCAAGAACGTTATGGTAAAATCGACAACCAACTTCGTATAGATAATGTTAAAATTAGTGATAATGATAAAATATTTTTTCAAAATAAGTGATAATGATAGTTGTATATTTTTTTTAGGCAAAAGGAAAATTATACTAAATAAAAGACATATATGTTGGGGTATTAGACCTAGGTACAACCTAAAAGGGAATACATCGTGACAAATCAGACCTAGTGGATCATCCTAATCTATCCTAACAAAATATTACTCATCGCTGACGAAACCTAGTGATCCCGCGTACATGAGTGAAACCAAGTTACAAAAAATAAGAAAAGTGAACATATACAAAGAATAATTATGGTTTAAATTTGGCAATGTATCGCCAGCACGTTATCAAAATCCAAATGCAACTCCCTGACATAAAAGCTCTTTTGATTGTTAACATTCTAAAACAGTTACAAGGATTGACATGAATAAAAATCCGGTACCAAAGTGAAGGAAGAGATGACATCTTGAAACATGCAGATCTCAACAGATTTGAAAAATTAGAGAATCGAATTAAGAGGTTAAACCATTAAATACCACTAGCTTCAATCAAACACGTAAGAACTCATATCGATTGATGAGTCCAATATATTAGTAACCAAACAAAAATTGAAATGCCCAAATCTCCATCATGTCACCCTAGCAAAAGAATGAAAATATATTTTGATCAATCTCAAAGGAGAAAGGGGGAGACGGATAATAAACTAATTTCGATGAGAAACCTAACAAAAGTTAGTTTTCTTTCTACATTTTTTAATATTAATTTTTATTTTTGAACATTTTGGTTCACAAAAAAAGATATTAAAATTGATTTTGATTTTGGTTCACCAAACATTTTAGTTTTGACCAAAAATTTATGACCTAAAAGATATTAAAATTAATTTTTATTTTGGTTCCCCAAACATTTTAGTTTTGACCTAAAATTGATTTTGATGTAAGTTAAAATTTTCAAAAAAGATTATCATTTCGTTTGTTTACAACAAAAGATTTAAAATTAATTTTTATCACCGCATAACCATACATCTACTAACAATTCAAATCATAAGAGGATAATCAATCAAAGTCAAACACACATAGAGCCAATACAACCGGTTCCAATCTAACCACCATATGGTGAAAAAAGAAGACAAATTATCCAACTAGACATACAATTATGAAAAGATTCCTGCCTCCCTAGACCCAATAGTCAAAACACAATTCCTTCAAAACACATATACCAATCAATGAAATGACACAAAAAATCAATAAAATTCATATCCCAATAAAGTGTACGGTAATTAAATTTAGGCTACTTTTCTCACTTTCCAATTGATTCCATATTAGTGAAAGTTGGCTATCTTTTTTCTACTCATCATACATTTGGCTCCAAGTATACACCATTATAGATAATGAAAATGATTCCCTAAAAAAAAGATAATCAAAATGATAAATTAATATATATGTGTGTGTGTGTGTGACTGTTACACAAAAAAGACACACGGCCAATCCGTTTAACCTAATAATATTCACACTTCTTCACACAATTTTTAACATTGAGACTTGAGAGGCAAACACACCTATCACTTCTTTAAGCCTTATCCCAATACACTCACTAACATTAGTTTACCATGTCATTCCAACATATTCCAGATTTTCATAGGATAATCTTGCAAGATAAGAAACTTGTAAGCATGTTAGAAAGAATTATTTTGCATATTTACATTATGTTTCATTTATAATGTATTATTTATGTATCATTGTTTTAAAATTGTTAATGTATAATTTTTGAATTTCTTTGTTGCAGAGGGTTCCTAAGATTTATGTGGAGAAATATTGGAAGGGAATATCAAACCCTATATTCCTTAAATTCCCAAATGGTGTTCAACAAGAAATATTTTGGGTGGAGAGTAATGGTGATATTTGGTTTCAAAAAAATTGGGAAAGTTTTGCCAAGTTTCTGAAATATGGATATCTCTTAACTTTCAAATTCTTAGGTGGATCATATTTTAAAGTTAAGATATTTGGTGCCAATACTTTAGAAATAAATTATTCCAATATCAAATCCGTTGATGATGGTGCTGAAGCCACAAAAAGAGGTCAAGAAAGTGATGATCAAGCCACAAAAGAAGTTCATGAAAGTGATGAAGTGAGTGATAAGGGTTCAGATGAGGTTGAAATTCCAAAGCAAGTTCAAAGAACTAGAAATGGCAAAAGAAAAGTGAGTATGGATTTTGCCACTACCCAACAAAAATTCTCAGGTGAGTTTTCTCTCTTTATTTTGGTAGAAATTACTAATTTACTAGATTTAGGCTTATCTGTTGCTATATTTTTTGAAAATAAATCACTTGTTTTTATAGAAATATTTACTTTTACTTTTTAAGAGTTATTCAAGGGTTTGTTGCAATTTTTTTGTCTGAAAGGTTGAAAATCTAAGAAGAAAAAAAGTGTCTTGAGAAGCAGTTTTAGTTAGATACTTTTCCTATAAAAATATGTTTTTTTTAAGGAAAAATATGTGATTTTTATTATGATAAACAAAATAATTTTGGTTTTCTTAAAATCTTTTAAAAATAATCTCTAAAATCAAATGTATAAAAATAATCTTTAAATTTTTCAGGTAGTAACAAAGTAGCCATGGTGAAGAAGGCTAGAAAATACCCAACATCTGAAGCTTTAATCGAGAGAGCCAATAATGAAAAACCTTATTTTAAATTTTCTTGAGGGTATTCTTCTAACTTATTTAAAGTTTTTAGATTTTATTATTGTAAAGGGTTCTAAAATAGTTGTAATTTTTAAATAGTTCTTTGAACTATTATATATATATTTTTGAATTTGGTCTTCAAACTTATGAATGATTTTTATGGTTCTTGGACTAAGTTTTTAATTGTATATCCTTAATCTTAAATTTGAAATACCCGTGAATTTGAAATAATAATAATATTTATTTATGTTTTTTTTAAGGAAATAATATTTATTTATGTTTTTGAACTTTTTGATAGTTAGTGATGGACGTAACTCATTCAGTATTCAGTTTCTTCATTTAGTTTAGAACCTAACTATAAATCTATTCAAATATATCTATATTTTTTGGGTGTTAAAAAAAAATATTAGATACTATCATTGTGTTTATGCATGTACAGAAGATCGTGATGTGATGGAGCATAAAACATTCAAGGTTATGGTGAAGAATAGAGTCCCGGTAGGATTAATTACATCAAATATGGTTACATATATAGATATCGATAGAGATGTTCGAAATACATAAAAAATAAATAAATTTTTTATTTGTATTTGCAGGGTGTACCAAAGGAGTTTATGAAAAGGGGATGTCATGAAAATATTGTGGAGTTGAAAATGGGGAGAAAGTCATGGTTCGTAAAAGTCAAGTATTATGAGAGTATTTGTGGCTGCAGATTCAGTAAAGGTTGGGGAAAATTTATGAAAGAATGCAAAGTTGAGATTGGAGATACTTGTCTCTTTAAGTTAATAGATGAGAGAAAGTTTGTGTTTGATGTTTCAATTGAAGGAAAAAAACCATTAGCTGTTTGTTCTAATAAGGTACTAATAATTAACTAGATGTTTAGTTGAACATTTAAGCATTGTATTATGTTATTGTAAACATTTGTATTTCAGTTGAATCTAAGTTGTATCAGTGTCTGCCTTTAAATTTTTGCCCTATGATTGTTTGTAATGTTTTTTGGTTGTTATGCCAAGTCACTAATATATGTTGCGCATGCAAATTAAAGAATGTTTTTTTTTGCTTTAAATCAATTTCTAACTGGACTGAGTAGGTTATAATACTACTATTGTGATGTATTCGACTTAAAAATATTCAATTTTCGCACATATACTTTTTTCTTAATGATAGAACCTCAATAACTATGATCCTGTATGTTCCTTCAAAAAAAAAAAAAACTATGATCCTGTATGTAGCATATAGTTCATGATATATCCCTTGTTGATTTCTCCTTTTTCTCTCTTACGAGTGGTTAATGATACTGGTTACTATTTCCTTTCTTCTGTTCAATCCATAGTTGCCAAAGGCTGAGTATATGGCAAGAGAAACACTTGTGTGGACCAGGACCAAGAATTTTGGTTTGGTCACACACAAAGAGAGAAGAGAGAAGAGAGAGAAGAGAGAAGAGAGAGAAAATGGAGAAGAGAGAAGAGAAGAGAGAGAAGACAAATTCTTGTGTGTGTGACCAAACCAAAATTTTTGGTTCTGGTCCACACAAGATTTTCTCATATGGCAACAGTTGAAGCTGCCAAAGAAGCCTTATGGCTTACGGGTTTGGTGAGAGTTTTGGGTGGAGATGTGTTGTCCAAGTCTCTTAGAGTCCTGGACGTTTAGCTCTTTACTGCACCCGACGTTCCCTGAACTCTCCAACAAGTGGTATTAGAGCCTTGGCTCGATAGGGTAGCAGGAGAGAGATCCTAGTGTGACTCTTTAATGCTAGTTCCTTGTAAAATTAGAGCCTAATCTCATGCCTTATTAACAGGGCCGTCCCTATGAAATAGGAGGCTCGGCTCTCTATTTAAAATAGGCCCCCAATAAAATAAAAACGCAATTTTTTTTTGTGTAGCTAAGCTTTATTAAATAATCAGAATCAGAAGGGATACTAAACATGAAACGAAATAAAAAAAATTAAGCGAAAGAGAGGTAGAATTTACTAATGACGTCGTTTGGATTTGTCACTTATCCGTTGTGGGAAAGGGAAAAACGAGTGATTCATGTGAAAAAGAAATGATTGTTGTGATTCTTTCAATGAAATAGGTTTTCTAATTGACTGCTTAAGTGATTATATAAATTGGGGATGGTTTGATAGGACTAGATTTATGTCCAGATAGGAGAACTAAAGTCTAGAAAAAACTCAAACGTGTAAAGAAGTAACACATATTTTTTATTTAAGTGGGGATGAGTATTAGAGTTAATTTTTTTTGAAGCCCATAACTTTTGGAGGTCCGGCTTGATTGAGCACCATACACTCCCTCAAGGCCGGGCCTGCTTATTAATATTCATTGATCACAAAACATGATTGAACTTTTTGTTTCATATCTTTCAGCTATGGAGAATTGTTCAATTGCCGGATGATGTAGTGTACGGTCAATCATGTAGTTATTATATTTTTGTTATGTAGTTTCAAACTAATTTGTAGTATTAGAATAACTTTGTTACCCATAACATGTTTATTTTAATATATTATGACTTTTTGGGACATGTTCTTGTAGTCGCAACTTTGCTACTCCATCCGTTTCAAAATGAGTGCCGCTTTAGCAAAAAAAAATTTGTTTCAAAATGAATGTCACTTTCAGTTTCCAATGCAATAATAACTTTTTCTTTTCAATTGTACCCTCCAATTAATACTCAGCGCACTACTTCCAAAGTATTACTTTTAAAACTAACCAATAGTTAATAAGGATAATTTGGTAAAATAACCATTCTCTTTCTTTTAATCATTGCATTTCTTAATACGTGTGTAAACATTTAAAACGACACTCATTTTGAAACGGAAGGAGTATTTTGTAATTTTAGACTAATTTATAGTGTTTGTTTTGTTAATGCACTATGACTTTTTGTGGTTAATTTGATGTTTTCTTATTTCTTATTATTCGGCGCAAAATAGGGTACTTGGTGTAGGACCAGATGCAATAAAAATATGTAGTTTTGCGTCTCACTCGCAACACTGTTGAAATAGAATATAATTTCTAATGTTGAATATAAGTGGTCCTGGACGTTTAATTCATTGCCGCTCCCAGCACTCTTCGGACTCTCCAACAGTCTCCATGTGAGACCCATTAAAATTAGAAAACAAAATACAAATGAGCGATTATTTAACAATTTGTAATGCATAACCAGTATAAAAATACGAAGATACTCGACCTCTCCCTGTCTATGATAACACATTATCAAGCTATTTGTATTTCTCATTAGCCATTCCAGCATGGTCTGCATAACCAGTATAAAAATACGAAGATACTCGACCTCTCCCTGTCCATGAGAACACATTATCAAGCTATTTGTATTTCTCATTAGCCATTCCAGCATGGTCTGACAGTGTGTTTATAAGTGGGGGTAATCATCACCTCACAAGCATGGTCTGACAGTGTGTTTATAAGTGGGGGTAATCATCACCTCACAAGCCGGTTTGTTGGAGTTGTGATAGGCCCAACAACGATTTCGAAGACAAGTTGAAATTTGGAGCATAACTCATTCTTACAAAACCGACTTGTAAGGTAATGAGTGTCTCCTCTTTATAAACTCTTCTCAAGAGTCCTATTTATCCAATGTGGGACTAAATTTACACCCTCAAAACCAACACGATGAAGGCAAACCAAATGCCGCAATTTAGGCGACTAGGGACAAAGGCGAATTTTCCAACACACCCCCTTACCCTTCAGCCAATGCGTGAACAATGCTGGAAGCCCAACGATAGATATATGATAGGCTCTGATACCATCTTAGAAATCGTGGTTGGACCTAACACAATCCCACAAAACCGACTTATGAGGTGAGAATTGCCCCCACTCATAAACACGTTGTCATACCATCTCATATCCGATGTGGGACACTTAAAAAATATGACTACACGTTACACTTTCTAGAACCACAATAGTGGTTTGTCCAAACAAGTTTTATTTGGGTTCTTTATGTATTGATGTGGAAACAAGTTTTACTTTTGGGTATTTAATTTTAAGTATTGATTTTAAATTTTATTTGGATATGAATACTCATCTTGCCATGGTTGAAAATGAGTTGAGTTGCATCGTTACGAGCAACTTGATTCAATTTGAATCAAATGATCAACCAATAGATAAAAAAATTAAAAAAACCAAATGTGTTGCTTCAACCTTAAACTCAAATATCTGATAAAAAAACTTTAAACTCAAATATCAATCAATTCAATCGAATAAATAAAAGACTATATTGTTTACACTTTCAATGATCATTTTTCTTAAATCACAAAATATGTCATTAAGAACAGTGTCATAACTACTCCCTCCGGTCACCATTATAAGCAAAAGTTGACTTTTTAGGTTTATTCAATAGTGACCGGAGGGAGTATATATATATATATATATATATTGGTCATGTTAACTTGTGCCCTTAGGGCACAAGTTAAGGAGTTTAAAATGGAAATTAAAAATAAATTTTGTATTGAAAGTATAACTTTTGCAACTTTTAAGACATTGAATGCACAAGTTCCAAGAAAAACCTTCTATATTTGGTTTCTTAACTTATGCCCCAAGGGCACAAGTTAACATTTCCCTTTCTAGATTATGATTATTTATGAAAAAAAATTTGGTGGAAAAGTTAGGATCATCCTTAATTTGATGGTGTTTTCTCTTAAAAACTTGCTCAAGTGGAGGCTTTTTAAAGTTAAATACTTTTTGGCCGACAATATTGGTGATTGAAGCCAAATTTTAGGGGACACTATAAATCGAAACTATACAGACGCTAGAAATCCCTAAACTTTTGTAAGTACTTTTAAAATGAATCATTACGATTAAAAAAATAAAAAATAATTAAAATCATAACTTTTTTCCAATTGGTTAATCACATTCATTAGTCCCGTAACAATTCCTCAATTTTAACAAACCCTAATACTAGTCAGCTCGCATCCCTTATAACCAAAACACGCCTCCACTTCCTCAAGTCTGTCACTAATGGTGGAAAATATGGCTGCCACGACACAGCCAATTCACGTCGAGGAAACCCTAACTCTCTCCGATTCACTTCCGTTTGATCTCATGACTGAAATTCTATGTAGACTCCCTGCCAAGTTCATCGTGCAATTTCGATGTGTCTGCAAGTCATGGAATTCTCTGATCTCAAAAGATCTCAAATTCGCCAAAAAATACCTTCGCATGTCAACAACCAAACGCGAACACCTTGTCACATGCACATGGATCCGATCTAAAGATAAGTCTAGTATGATGTCTTATCCACTCAATTCTCTTGAACTTCATTCTATTTTCACCTCTGAGCCCACACTCCTTGAGTATGATTCTCCCATTCCTCCAGACTCTTATGGTACCCTTGTTGCTTCTTGCGACGGTCTCCTTTGTATCGCTGTTAACAACAATCTTGCTGTTCTTTACAACCCTTCCATTAGAAAATTAAAGAAGTTACCCTCTTTAGATATTCCACCAGATAAATATGGTTACACAACATATGCATTTGGCTACGATCCTTTCATTGATAACTACAAGGCTATTTCTGTTTTTCGCCATTGCAGTGAATCTGATGGCAGATGGGTTTTCGAAACTCATGTGAACGTATATACTTTGGGAACTCCTTCATGGAGAAGGATTGAGGATTTCCCCTCTATGATCCCTGATTGTGAATCCGGAATAATTGTCAGCGGCACTGTAAATTGGTTTGCAATTTCTAATGTGTCTGGTAATTTGTCGCGTGCCATTGTTTCTCTTGATTTGGAGAAAGAGTGTTACCAAGAGATTTCAGAGCCTAACTATGATGGAATGCCGGTTTATTTTACCTTGGGTATGATTAGGGATTGTTTGTGCATATATTCTCATTCTAACTCTTCTAATGATGTTTGGCTTATGAAGGAATATGGAAATAAAGAGTCTTGGATTAAATTGATCCATCTTCCTTACTTTGGTGATTATGATTACTATGTTTACGGTCCGAAGATATTATACATGTCTGAGGACGACAACCACGTGTTGCTCATTCACAACGATCCTAAAAAATTGAAGTGGGTCGTTTATGATTCAGAAAATGATACTATAATGAGTTTGAAGACTCAGAACGACTTGTGTCGGGTAGAATCAGAAGTCTACGTTGAAAGTTTGATATCACTTTGATCTTGATTATAATATTAATATGTAGATGATGTGTTATGTCACTTGTATGAGATTCAGTTTAAAATTTATGTTCAATTTTGCTTTATGTTTTTTCATTTGATTTTTTACTTGTTTTGAGTGTTGGACACTTCATGGATCGCATTGTTAATTAATAGTGAACGAAATTTGTAGCTTGAGAGATTGTTTTGTTATTTTAATTTCTTTGTCAGTTAGAATTATTGGTTCTCAATCGTGCATTGTTGTCTTCGTGGAAATGTAGCGGGGCAGAGGTTTGGAAGGGATGAGCGCAGAGTAGAGTGTATGCTGCTTCTGGTTTACAGGGCGATGGAAGCATCAGTACCTTGTGCTTACACGAATAATGTTATGTAAATAAAATATTTCTCTTGCCTTCTGGTTTATGTAGAACTTAGTTCATTGATTTTTTAGGACTTATTTATTTATTTAGTTCTGATTTTTCTTTCTTTCTCTTAATTCTACGTCTGAATTAATATTACTAGTTATTATTGTTTTAATATCAGTAAGCTGCAGCTTATTTTAAAATAATGAATCTACAAGACTTCTTATTTTAATATTACTAGTTTTTTTTTTTTTTTTTTTAAATAATATTACTAGTTGTGTGCCCTGTAAAATAAATCATTATACAAACCTTCATCTTTTTATCTGGATATGACTTAAATTCCTCACCTTGGAAAGCTGAATATGTCTTATTTATTGCTCCTATTTACTTCCTATGGTTGGATAGTGACGTTGATTATTGGAATGCGTATTTTAGATGTTTCCTATTTGGATTAGAAAACAAAATACAAATGAGTGACTATTAAACAATTTGAAGAAGTTATGTTCATAAAGCTTTGTGGTTTGATTAAGACTATATTAATTGCACATGTGAAGCCAAGCAGTTGTACTTATCTAGAAAGAATTCATAAAAGGAAAATTCTATGGTGAAGTCATGAAAATGACTTTTCTGGTGAAGTTAACACTATAACATCAAAATTGTAGTGAGTAACACCCCACTGTTTATACAGTGGCATCAAAAGTTCAGTCCCCATAGTATCCTCAATTCATCAGATTAACAAGACTACATTTGATCTAATTATATCCTACCTTGTTTTAAGTGTAACACCCCACAAAGTGTAACACTTAAGACTATCACATAATATCATCAACTCTGCTAGCATGTTAAAGATGCCAACGAAAAAAGAGTACATGTAAGTCCAAGATGTTGCAAGTATTACTAGATGAATTACTATTGATCATTAATTAACAATTTAAAAATGAATCAAACATTAAGATCAAAATTAACTTTTCCAAAAAAGTCAGTTTCCTGACTGCACCATAGAAGCTCCCTTCATAAAAAATGTAAAAAGGGAACATAATATTTGTTAGAAAAGGATGAATAACCAACCAGTATCATGAAAACAAGAACAAAAATATACTACCCTAAAATGTAAAAAGTGAACATTATGCATTAGGAAGAAAACCTTTATGAGTACACTATGTAATCAATGGCGAAAATTATGCATAAGTTTTTAGAGGATACTTGTTTGCAATGCATAATGGCAGGAATCGGCTTATTAAAACAAAAATGTTGGATCAACAAGATTCTGCTGAATCTACAGTTACCATCATGTAGTCTGCTGTCAGTTAGGAACACAACTATGCATATTTAAGGGTGCCATCTCGGATTTAGGATATTTGTGCAGAATTTATCTTTTCATGTCATAATCATGTATCAAAACCTTTAGCAATGTGTATTTCTTAACAAACACTCCAAAAGTAACTGCAGGGTTTTGTTCTATCTGTTTTGAATGTAATCTTGTAATTTTTGTGTAGCACTCCTTGTGCTTACAAGAAAACAAGAAGTTAAGTGCAGTTGGTTATGTATATCATTATTGATATTGGCCGTTTATCACTTATGTACCACTTCAAAAGCTTTAATAAATTCCACATAGTTCATTCTAGTCCTGTTGTAAGTTAATTATTTGAGTATCATTTTCAGCTCAGGTGCTAGATAAAGAGATGAAGGGTCTCCTGTCTGCAGACAAAGAACTATGTTCATAAAACTATGTTGAATGAGTAGATGTGTCAAAATCTGTTGCTTCTTCCACAATCTTCTCAACAATTAGTTGGTAAGAAGGCATAAAAAATTTAAAATGTAAATAAAATACTACACTAAAAGTAGAGCTAGCATTATGACGAAAAAAACTTTAATGTAATGAAAGTCAACAAGTGGGTTTATCAATATGTTATTAATAGGGTGTAAGTAGGTGGCTAAGTGATTGCAACGCCGAAAATCAGTTATGCTCTCCCAACTTATGTTCTGCAGACAGTTATGCTCCCAAAATTTGTTTGTGAAGAAATAGGTAAAAAATTGTAGAGGTTTCACTTTTGGCATACAACTTTTTGTATGAATCAGCAAGCTCATTGTAGGAAACATCATCATCACATGAATCTTCATCAGATTCGCACCTACCATTAAAAGCTGCGACATGTTTAGCTATTTCATCATCAAGCACTCCTTCTGAATCATCATCTGAGCAGACATCCCCTTGTACTGTTTCTTGAGGAACATATGACATTCTGATTTGATGTGACCAAAAACTTCACATTCATGACATTTAATTCCTTTCCCTTGGTTTTGCTTCTCATCAGTTCTCCCTTTACGTTGAAACCCACTGTTCTTACTGATGTCCAACTGCATGTTCTTGACATTTGGTCTTGACTTCCTGTCCATCCTTTTCAAAACCTTATTGAATTGCCTTCCAAGAAGCACAATTGTACTTTCTTCTCAGTTCTATAATTTATAGCCAATTCAAAAGTTTGTAGAGACTCACTAAGTTCATCCACCTTCATGTTGCTAATATATTGGGCTTTCTCAATAGCTGTGACTTTCATGTCAAACTTCTTGGATAGAGATCTGAGAATTTTTATAACCATCTTCTCTTCAAATATCCTTTCTCCCAAAACACTTGATGTATTAACAATATCAAGAATGCTCATGTGAAAGTCATGAATGAATTCATCATCTTTCATTCTGAGATATTCTCAAATTTAGAAGTGAGAAGCTGAAGTCTTGACATTCGCACTTTTATAAAAAAATTGGGAATATTTTTCTTGATGGAGATTATTTTTGAAATTGTTTTATGAAAAAAAAAATCGTGGAAAAGTTAGGATCATCTTTAGTTTGATTGGTGTTTTCTCTTGGTTTTTTTTAGGGACGATGGTGTTTTCTCTTGAAAACTTACTTAAGTGGAGCCATTTTAAAGTTAAATATTTTTTGGCCTCCAATTTTGTTGATTGATGCCAAATTTTAGGGGAAACTATAAATCGAAACTATACCCACGCTAGAAATCCCTAACGGCATGTTTGATGCGCAGGATAAGAAGACAGGATATGATAACACTATCATATCCTACTTAAATCCGTTGTTTGGTGCATCAGTAGGAAAGGATAAAATAAACCTATTACTTATCCTATCCTATCCACTCTTTGTTATTTAAATCCTTAGTTTTTGGTGGGTTAGCAACCTGATAGCGTAAATATATCACACGCGTATTTTCTATTCATCAAAGAATCTCCTTCGACTCCCACTCTCTCCTATTTTTACCTTCTACGTTTTCAGGTTTTTTCTTGCTGTGCGTTTTCAATTTCTTCCTCTTCCTGTTCCCAAATCCCAATCGATTTCAATTCGTTTGTATTTCTTGTGCTTCTTAATTTTTGTTTCCAATTGATTCAATTAATCTCAATCGATTCAATTAGTTTTATTCCTCTTCTTGATTTCAATTGATTCCAATCAATTAATTCCAATTGATTCGTCTTCTTCCTCTTCAATTATTTTCTTGCTTATTTTCTATAAAGCCCATTCTATGATTTACTTGAATGTTACAGATAAATATTTGTATTGGTTAAAAATTAATTTTTTATTTTTAAAAAATATATGTATTTGTTTCACAAGAATGATTGTCATTTAAATATAATATATTGTATTTTTTTTACAAATATATATTGTATTTCTTATATAGGGCGATAAAATAATGTTATCTCTTTCTTATATATGCGCAACAAACATATGATAGAATAAAATAATGTTATCTCTTTCTTATCATATGTATACCAAACGTAAGATATGATAATGTTTATCATGTTATTATCTTATCCTATCATTATCCAACTTCTAATCCTATCATGTCTCTATCCTATCCTCCGCACCAAACGGCCCCTAAACTTCTGTAAGTACTTTTAAAATGAATCATTACGATTAAAAAAATAATTAAAATCATAACTTTTTTCCAATTGGTTAATCACATTCATTAGTCCCGAAACAATTCCTCAATTTTAACAAACCCTAAGGGCTCATTTGATGGTATAGAGGCAGCATATGATATAAAGCTGGATAGAGATAGGATGTGATAAGCACGTGATAAGCATTAATCTTATCATGTGTTTGATGCGCACATGATAACAAATATGATATCATTATAATTAAATGAAAAAATTGCTCTCATAATTAATTAAATATTGTAAAAATGGTATGTTATTAATTATAATAGAAAATACATGCTATCATTATTTTAAAAATGACAACATTTTCAAAATGGCATAATATCAAGATAATAAATAAGGAATGATCTTCTAATCTCATCAAGATAATTTCTAACCCAGCCTATACTCTGAATATAAATTACAAAGGAAAGTCAGGATAAGATAGGGAAATGGTTTATTTTATCCTATCCTTTTGGTGCATCAAACATGAGATTTAAGTAGGATATGATTAATGTATCATATCCTGCTTCCCTATCCTGACCATCAAACAGAACCTAATAGTCGTCAGCCCGCATCCCTTATAACCAAAACACACCTCCACTTCCTCAAGTCAGTCACTAATGGTGGAAAATATGGCTGCCACGACGTAGCCAATTCATGTCGAGGAAACCCTAAGACTCTCTGATTCACTTCCGTTTGATCTCATGACTGAAATTCTATGTAGACTCCCTGCAAAGTTCCTCGTGCAATTCCGATGCGTCTGCAAATCATGGAATTCTTTGATAACCTAAGTCATATGAAACCCTAGGTCAGTTTAGTTCTGATGCCGGTACTACGCTTGTTGTTGTTAGTGATATTGTGTCTTCCCCCACCAAAACTGTTGATGATCCTGCGATTGGCCCTCTCAAGGAAACCCAGTCCCATCCACATGTTGCGCCGAATGTCACGACATCCTTGGCTCAACCTAGTCACCCTGATGAAACCATCCTTGAAACATTGGGTAAATCTGATAATGAGTTTGACCCATCTGAGTCCAGTGATAGATCTGATGATGAGTCTGTTATAAATGAGAAGGATGATTTTGTTGAAGATGATGAGAAGGAAAGTTCTGGTGATGAAGATGTTTCTGAGAAGGAGGAATCAGTTGAAAAGGTTGTGTCAGCTGAAGGTTCTGATGATGAAATCATTGATGAAAGCATTGTTGCTGATAGTGAGGAAGGAAAGGATGAAGAACCTGCAGTTGAAAATAAGACTGGATATGGATGGCAATGATTACCCATAGGATACTATAGTACCCTTCCCCATACCAGCATTTGTAAAATATGCCCGTACCCGAGCCCGTACCCTCGTGGGTAACAACTTTAATGCCCTTCCCCATACCCTATGGGCAACCTAAGTGCCCATACCCGTACCCATTACCCGCACTTTAATTATAAAAAGACAATAAAAAAACATCACAATTGAAATAAAACTATGATTCGATTTTTTTAAACATTCCAATTACATATAAAAAAGTGCATGCTAAATTAAACATCAAATTGATCTAAATCATAAATTTGTAGCTCGTGAGCTTATGAAGGTAAGGATGAAAAGATTACCGCATTAGTTTTTAGGTTTAAGTTTATGCTTAAACTAGACCTCTACCCGGGCAACGCCCGGGCAATATTTGTAGAGTTATTTCTAATAGTAGATATACTTTAAATACAGAGTTTTTTTTAATATATTGATACGAATGTCTATGATATTAATTGTGAATTGAATTTAAAAAGTGTGATGAACGGATACGTTTTCTTTTTAGTATTATTGTTGGTAACTATAATTTTTTGAGAGGATTGTTGGTAATTTATATAAGTGAATTATATGATATAAGATGGAGAAAGAAAAGAATAACCATAGATTAATAGATTTTATAGGATTGTGGTTATGTTTTTGTGACAAAAGGACTATATGCTAAAATAAAATATCAAAATATATGATTCTTCTGCTGTCTGTGTAATTTACCACAGTTTAGGGTTTTTTGTTATTGAGAGAAACACGGTTTAGGGTTTGCCAGTTTGCATGGAAATTAGGGTATTTTGTTTGTAAACGTATTAAATAAGTGTATCACAACTTGTCAAAAAAAAAGTCTACAGAAACAATAGATATATACAAACGATGAAACAACATGGTAAGAATGAAAAGCTCATCCGTGAGGAGAAATATTAGAGATTGATGCATTTTAGAGGGAATTTATTATATTAAAATGGTGCGCTGCACTTTAGATGGAATTTGTTAAGTTAAATTGTTGCTAACCTAATGCAACATTTTAGAAGGAAATTATTAAGTTAAGTTGCTGCAGACATAAAAAAATTAATAAATAAGGATATATAAATAAATTAAATAATTATACGCCAAAAATAAATAAAATATTTATTATATTATATAAATATGTATATGCGGGTTGCGGGATTGGGTAGTATAGTGTCCTTACCCACACCCATATCCATCTAAATTTGCGGGTAATTATCCGGACCCAAGCCCATATCCATAAAACGAGGTTTTACCCTACCCATTGTGGGTATTTTTTGCAAGTGTCCATTGAGCCTGGGTCTAATTGCCATCTCTACCGGAGTGGTTGTATTTTCGTGTGAGTCACAAACGAATATGACAACGCGTTACACTTTCTGCAACTAAAATAGTTGTTTGTCGAACCCATATTTATTTGAGTTATTTACTTTTATATGAGTTGATTTTAAGCTTTTTTTTTTTTGAACAAGCAAGTTGATTTTAAGCTTTATTTGGATATGAATACACATCTTGCCAGGGATGGAAATGAGCCGAGTTGTATGATCACAAACAACTTTGTTCAACTAGAATCAAATGAACCAATAGATAAAAAAATTTAAAAAGCCACATGTGTTTCTTCAACTTTAAACTCAAATATCATTCAAGTCAATCGAATAAAAAAGTAAATAATCAAGGACCATATAGTTTACACTTTCGGTGATCGTTTTTCTAAATCACTCAAATATTTCATTATTATGTAGTAGGTTTTTTTTTTTTTTTTTTTTATAACGTAAGGGCTTCAAGCCCCCATTTTTTTAAAAAAAAAAATTGGAATAAAAATTAGGAATATTTTTTTTGATAATAATAAAAATTAGGAATATTATTCTAGATTAAAACTATTTTAGAAATTGTTTTATGAAAGAAAAAAAAACAGTGGAAAAATTAGGATCATCTTTAATTTTGATGGTGTTTTCTCAGGAAAACTTATTTAACTGGGGGCTCTTTTAACGTTAACAACTTTTTGGACTCCAAATGTTGGTGATTGAGGCCAAATTTTAGGTTACAAAAATTATATCGTACTTTGTGTGGATACAATCTCTCTCTCCTCTACAAAACAATCTATGATTTTCTTTAAAAAAATAATCAATGATTTAAAAAAAAAATTAAATCATAATTTGTTTTTTCCAGTTGGATTATTAATCATATTAGTTCCGTAACAAACCCTAATACTCGTGAGCCCGCGTCCCTTATAACAGTCACTGATGGAGTAAAATATCGCTGCCACGGCACAGCCAATTCACGCAGAGCAGCCGATGACTCATATTCCGTTTGATCTCGTGACTGAAATTCTATGTAGGCTCCCTGCCAAGTTCCTTGTGCGATTCCGATGCGTCTGCAAGTCATGGGATTCTCTGATCTCAAAAGATCCGGAATTCGCAAAAAATTATCTTCGTGTGTCGACAACCAAACGCAAACACCTCGTCACATACACATGGATACATCCTAAAGATGAGATTAGTATATTCCCATGGAGATCAAAACATGAGTTTAGTATGATGTCTTATCCACTCGATTCTCTTGAACTTCATTCTATTTTCACCTCTGAACCAACACTCCTTGAGTATTATCCTCCCATTCCTCCAGACTCTAATACAACCCTTGTTGCTTCTTGCGACGGTCTCCTTTGTATCAAAATTAACAACCATCTTGCGGTTCTTTATAACCCTTCCATTAGAAAATTAAAGAAGTTACCCTCTTTAGATATTCCACCACATAGATATTGTTGCACTACATATGCATTTGGCTACGATCCTTTCATTCAATGCTACAAGGTTGTTTCTGTTTTTCGCCATGTCGGTGAATCTGATGGCAGACGGGTTTTCAAATTTCATGTGAACGTATATACTTTGGGAACTCCTTCATGGAGAAGGATTGAGGATTTCCCTTCTATGATCCTTAATGGTGAATCTGGAATAGTCGTCAGCGGCACAGTAAATTGGTTTGCATCTTCTAATGTGTCTGGTAATTCATCGCGTGCCATTGTTTCTCTTGATTTGGGGAAAGAGTGTTACCAAGAGATTTCGGAGCCTAACTATGATAGAATGCCGGTTTCTTTTACCTTGGGTATGATAAGGGATTGTTTGTGCATATGTTCTCATTCTAACTGTTCTAATGATGTTTGGCTTATGAAGGAATACGGAAATAAAGAGTCTTGGATTAAATTGATCCATCTTCCTTACTTTGGTGATTATGGTCACAATGTTTACTGTCCGAAGATAGTATACATCTCTGATGACGACAACCATGTGTTGCTCGTTCACAAGGATCTTAAAAAATGGAAATGGGCCGTTTATGATTCCAAAAATGATACTATAATGAGTTTGAAGACTCCGAACGACTTGTATCAGGTACAGTCAAAAGTCTACGTTGAAAGTTTGATATCACCTTGATCTTGATTATAATATTAGTATGTAGATGATGTGTTATGTCACTTGTATGAGATTCAGTCAAACATTTAAGTTCAATTTTGCTTTATGTTTTTTCATTTGATTTTTTGTTTGTTTTTAGTGTCGGTCACTTCATGGATCGCATTGTTAATTAATAGTGAATGAAATTTGTAGCTTGAGAGATTGTTTTGTTATTTTAATTTGTTTGTCAGTTAGAATTATTGGTTCTCGATCAATCATGCATTGTTGTCTTCGTGGAAATGTAGTGGTGCAAGGTCAAGGTTTGGAAGGGAAGAGCGCAGAGTAGAGGGTATGCTACTTCTGGTTTATAGGGCAATGGAAGCATTAGTACCTTGTGCTTACATAAAATATTTCTCTTGCCTTCTGGTTTATGTAGAACTTAGTTCATTGATTTTTTAGGACTTATTTATTTGTTTAGTTCTGATTTTTCATTCTTTCTCTTAATTCTACGTCTGAATTAATATTACTAGTTATTGTTTTAATATCAGTAAGCTGCAGCTTATTTTAAAATAATGAATCTACAAGACTTCTTATTTTAATATTACTAGTTGTATGCCCTGTAACATAAATCATTATACAAACCTTCATCTTTTAATCTGGATATGACTTAAATTCCTCACCTTGGAAAGCTGTATATGTCTTATTTATTGCACCTTACTAGGATTTGAAAACAAAATACAAATGAGTGGGAAGCCAAACACGGAAGCTGCGCAGATGTACTGGCTCAGGGACAAAAGGAAAAGTAGAGAAAATAGAGAAATTCTCTAATATTCTCAAAGAAAGTTATATTACTTGAATGGTTCTATGCTTGATTATGCCAAAACACTAGGTGGTGAGCCTTATTTATACTACTCTAGGAAGGCTCTCCATTAAACTAGAAATATCTAGAAACAAAGAAAAGTCTAGAGATATGGATACTCTAGTACATAAGCCTAGAAGGATCTAGAAAAGTTAAGACTTCCCTAGTGCTTATTTAGTAGTGTCTAGTAGCTTCCTTATTATTCCCTAATATTCTAGAGACTTCTATATTATTCTTTAGTCTTCTAGAGACTTCCAAATTATTCTCTAGTATTCTAGAGTCTTCTATTTTATTCTTCATCATTCTTTATCATTCTCCCCGGGTTGGAAGAGACTCGTCCTCGAGTCAAGATTTCCTTGTTCATCCTCGAGTAAAGATTCCAGAGTACTTCTGTTGATGAGTCCAAAGTATTCCAAGGACAAAATAAGTTCCAACATTTTCCCAAGGTGGCTTAGGAACTGGACGAAGCAGACATAACTTTGTTTTATCCTTGAATGGTTCCTTTGCGAGTGAAAGCCCAAGTAGATTGAACTCCTCTTTTCTATCATTGAATTCATTGAGTGGTAGACGTGTCAACTTGATTTTAATCTCATCCTTCAGAAAAGTGTAGATGTTGGCATAACCATCATATAAGGTATGACGATCATATTGCCAAGGCCTTCGAAGATGAATGTAGCAAGTATCCATAACATCCCACAACAACCTTTCTTTATAATTTTTGCTAATGGGAAATGAAACAGCTGAGTGTTGAGATACTTTTACCTCATTATCCTTGTTGAGCCATTCCAGCTTGTATGGATCTTTGTGATTAATCAGTTGGGACTTTAACTTTTCTGCTATATAGTTTGATGCAACATTTTCACAACTTCTGTTATCGACGATGTCATTAGAAGCCATGTCTTGCGGCGTGAAATGGGTGTTGAAGATATCATGTCCTAGCCACAGTTCTTCTTTGGCTGTTGTTGTTTGCAAGCTTTTTATAACCTCCAAAGATTCATCATATTCAACAGGAAGATATTCTTCGTCATATACTAGTTCATCATGCTCCTCTTTTTCAAACACTTCATGAATGTCATTGGGAACATATTCATCATCATATATTGGATCTCCATTTCCCTCTTCTTCAAACACTTCACAAGTATCAGCACCAACATATTCTTCATCATAGATTGGTTCTCCCATTATCTCTTCTTCAAATAATTCATGGATGTCTTCTCTTTCTTCTTCAAAAATATTGTTTATCTCCCCATTGACAATGGTGATTACTTTACGATTGACACAATCTAAGGCTATGTGTCCATACCCTTGACAAATGAAACATTTAGGTATCTTGGTATTTCTCTTTGTGATTGTGTTATGTTGGGGTCTAAATGAGGAAATAGATTGATGGGTTAGGGGTTTGTGATAATTGATGTGATTTTTGGTGGAGGTAAGTGGTTTGTATGAATATTTTTTGGTTAATTGTTTTTGAGTAAAATTGTTTTGATAATAATTAGGAGGTAAATACTTACGGGTTAGTTTCCGACGCATTTTGTCCCACGTCTTGATCTTGCTTTTCCCTTCACACTTATGTCTCCTTTTAAGATTTTCCCACCAAATTAAAGCATGTTTCGTTAGCTTTACTGCAACAATCTTTACCTTGTGCTCTTCTGGTATCTCATTGTACTCAAATACACGTTCAATAGCCTGGAGCCAATCAACAAACTCGTCTGGTTGCAGTTCTCCTTCGAAATCTGGAATGTCGATCTTGATATCATTCATCCGAGGTTGACATCTGTGTGAGCGACTGCTTCTAGATAATGAAGAGTCACTACCGGAGATATCATCTTCGAATCTCCTTTGTTGTGCTTCCAAAAAGGCTTGTTGGGCATTGACGGTCTCTTGTAGTTGTTGAATTTGTTGCCTCATTTCTTCCATCTCTTGCAAACTTCTTTCATTTTGTCTTCGAGGTGGCATTTTGATAATGGTGGTTGGTGATCTTTTTTGCTGAAGATAGTGGTGGTGAGTGGCGGTTTTCTTGGTGGTGAAGACTCGTTAACCAAGGGTTTTCTTCACTTCCCAAACAAAATGACGGTGTAAGTTTCGCGAATAAAATGGCCGCAAAGTGAAGTTTCACAAAGGCAACTCCTTGCTCAACTGAAAACTCACTTTCCGTTGATTTTTTCGCACAAACTCAACTCCGTGGTATCGTAACCAGCTCTGATGCCAAATCTGGCTCAGGGACAAAAGGAAAGGTAGAGAAAATAGAGAAATTCTCTAATATTCTCAAAGAAAGTTATATTACTTGAATGGTTCTATGCTTGATTATGCCAAAACACTAGGTGGTGAGCCTTATTTATACTACTCTAGGAAGGCTCTCCATTAAACTAGAAATATCTAGAAACAAAGAAAAGTCTAGAGATATGGATACTCTAGTACATAAGCCTAGAAGGATCTAGAAAAGTTAAGACTTCCCTAGTGCTTATTTAGTAGTGTCTAGTAGCTTCCTTATTATTCCCTAATATTCTAGAGACTTCTATATTATTCTTTAGTCTTCTAGAGACTTCCAAATTATTCTCTAGTATTCTAGAGTCTTCTATTTTATTCTTCATCATTCTTTATCATGTACTTATTTAGAAAGAATGCATAAAAATTGTAAAAAGTGAACATAATATTTGTTAGAAAAGGATGAATAACCATCCAGTATCATGAAAACAAGAAGAAAAATATACTACCCTAAAATTACAGCTCTAGCATTAGGAAGAAAACCTTTATGAGTACACTATGTAATCAATGGTGAAAATTATGCATAAGTTTTTAGAGGAGACTTGTTTGTTTGCAATGCATAATGGCCGGGATCAGCATATTAAAACGAAATTGTAGTCTACCGTTTTCATTGGATACATATGAAATACAACCATACAGATGTAAGGGTTTACTGAAGGCAGTTATAATTTTCTAGAAATATCTTCACAAGAACACGTAGAATTTTTTTGAAAGGTTATGGAAGTTACTTCCAATAATTATACAAACAGTGTCCCACTGGGCGTCCCAATTTGTTTACAACAAGATTATCAAAATCGGGACTTTACTTCAAGTCGAAAGGGAGTAGCAAAATCAGGACTCGTAAAATCGCAATCAAAATCGAAGGATTTTACTCAAGGGCTTTTGTAGAATCGATGCAGGATAGCAAAGTCGGGACTCATAAAATCGCAATCAAAATCGAGGATTCTACCAAAACAAGAATAATGTTAAATATATGTTATCAATTGCATATAGTCATAAATGACTAAAGTTCAAAGTCCACAAAATACATATATATAAATGTAGGGGAAGTGAAAGAATGAAATTTTTTGGCCTTTTGGGTATTTAAAGAACGGGTCATGGATTCAAATTGGGTCAACTTACGAACCGGGTCAAAAATTGACCCTTATCAAAAAATGAACAAAATCCATTAAAATCCTGCGATTTTGAATGGATTTCACGATTGTGCGATTTTGATAGGATTTTGCCTGTTTTTCGGACTTTGCTATGAATTTGAGTCGTTGAAGCTACGCAAAGTCGCAAAAACCAAGATTTTGGGACTTAAGTCGCGTTTTTGATAACAATGGTTTACAACTGTTTTTGATAAACAATAAGACTAGTTTTGATTATTACAAGCAGGATCAAACCAGAAATCCTAGGATATGTTGTGCAATCTTTTTTCTAGAAATTGTATGAATGTTCATCATATTCATAGGTTTCTTGATGAACAAGATGAAGAAAACAGTTTTGTGTATGAAAATAATTGTCTTTCGACAAGGATAAATAAAGGAAATGCAAGTAAAAGACCTTAAAGTTTAAACGCATAAACTTAAAGAAAAGGTAAATTGCATTGAATTAATGTCAAGTTGGTTTAACAAATCAAATTACATACATTATCTACGACTCTTTTCTCTAGACGCTGGTAATTCGAGTGCTAGAATTCTATAAGTGTTTTGCGACCCTTTTTTCTTATGAAAAACTACTATATATACATATAGAAAATGATTGCATGCCTTTCACGTGTCTGGAAACTTGAAACCATTGTCACATAATTCACATTCGTGTTGGTACGCGGTACGGGTTCGGGTTCGCGGTTCGCCACATGAGAAAAATTCGATACATATAGTGGTATAGAGCTTCGGTACGCTTTGGTTCGTGGTACTAAGATTACCTAATTAAATATAGTAAGTCGTCAATAAATTTTTAAGAAAAATATTTTTTTACTAAATTTTTTAAACAAAATTTATGTTATGAAACTATTAGAATAAGAACAAGAATAAAGAGAAGTAGAGAAGAAGAAAGAAACAGAGATGATTATATTATTCTCTTGTAGTGTACAATTATGTTACATATGGTCTCTATTTATAGAGAAGTACAATGATATGACTTAAGAGTTAAGTACTTAAGAGATAAATACAAATAGGTGTAACTTAGAGATAAGTAACATGACGTCACTTAAGAGATAAGTACAAAGGTTTGTGGACATTCACTTGTTATATTCATAACAACTTAAAATTTATTAGTTAGTTTACGTTTTAAAAAGAAATAAATATTTTTTTCACAAAGCCATACTTTTATTAATATTATGTTTTTTCTTCATGGCAGCGATTCCCAATTCATTGGGTCAAATTCAGAAAAGCCCAATATAAAATAAAAGGTCCAAGAGAGAAGCCCAATTTCATAATTAACCCTAATTCATCATCTTCTTCCTTCACTTGAAGCAGCAGCAGCAGCCACCTACTAGACATGGTTTCTTCAACCAAGTTTCTTCACTCTCCACTCTCTTGTTTGTGCTCTTCTCAATCCCAGGATAGGACATTGTTCCTCAACTCACAGTTTCCCTCACTCTCACAACGCTCGTTTTTTTCGGGTACTCGTGGTTCACTAGTTTCGGCTAATTTCTTCACGAATTTGTGCGAACCAATAAGCGAAAGTACCGCAAATTTTGTGACTATACTTGAAACCACCTGAAACCAACTTCTTTGCTGAATTAATTGCTTGTCAGTTTTCACCTTTATGTCGAAAACTTCCAATGCTTTGTTGAACTATGACTTCTGTCAAATACTCTAAACATCTGTCGAACTCAGCAACTTCAAACATGGATTTAGAGAATTTTGTAGCTTTAAACCTTCTTTTACCTATCGAATAGAACCAGATAAATGTAGTGGCTAACATCAACCAACAAAATTGACACAATCACAATCAATATAATCAATACAAACATGGTAGGAATTCAAGCATTGGCTTTCATCAAAACTGATACAATCACAATCCACAAAACAAAATGAATAAAATAGCATTAATATAAAAATTAGTTTAGTGATCATACCATTAATAAGTTATTATGGACGAAATCTTCATCACAATCACATTTTTTAGGAGAAATCGAAGAAAAAATTGGAAGAAAGGGATGGAAACCGTTACCTTCTAGGTTTAGATCGAAGGAATAAGGGGAAAAAGGGTTCAGAACCGTTCAATGTTCAATCCTGGAAAAGAAAGAAAAAGGGATTAAATGGTTTTGTAAAAAGGGAGTTTGATATTGGATATGAGGTAGTGGAAGCAAAATTATATCACAAATATAACTAATCGAAGGAATAAGGGGAAAAAGGGTTCAAAACCGTTCAATGTTCAATCCTGGAAAAGAAAGAAAAAGGGATTAAATGGTTTTGTAAAAAGGGAGTTTGATATTGGATATGAGGTAGTGGAAGCAAAATTATATCACAAAAATAACTATTAGCTAAGTGGTCAAAATACTTACGTGTAACCATAGTCGCGGGTTTGAATCTTATTGATATTTTTTCCTAAAATTAAAAGGGAAAAAGGAGGGATATATTGGGTAACAAAAATATGTTTTGCTTAGCATATAAAAATACAACATCTTATACACCTTATAAATATATGAGAAGAGTCCTAATATATATATGAGAAGAGAGTGTAAGATTTGATTGTGAAGCAGTGTTGGTGAGTAGAATTTTTCTTTCTTACATACAATTCAATTATCCAAGTCTCTTTTATTTTATTTTATTAAAAGTTTTTTTTTTGTGGTGTTCGGGTTGAACCTTGGACCTTACATATATTATGCATTGTCCTTACACTCACATGACTTATTAAAAGTCTTTTGTTTTATTGAATAATTTTTTGAAAGATTATTGAATAATTTTTTATTCTATATGAATAACTATGTCCAAATCCATGTCCTTATGCAGGAGCAGCACACTTAGAGAACATAATGGAGGGAAATTACAACCATGTTCCTTTCCAAACAGAACCACCTTTGTATCCTCCAACATGTGGTTCAGTTTGGGATGCTACCTTTAACCACTCTACTGCAAACTTAGGAGCCAATTTGGGTCTTAATAGTGACCAAAACAAGGGTCCTAAGAGGATCAGACTGAAATACATGTAATTTGGTTTGATTCTCATGATGATTTAAATCACAACTGCAATCACCTTGTGATATTTGACATTTTAAATAATTGTGGTGACATTCTCTCAAAAAAAAAAAAAAATTGGGGTCACACACACACAAATATATATATTAAGGAAGTTGTCACATATTATTGATTAGTCTCAATTTCAATGAAAAATAAAATTGATTAGTCTTAAATTCAATGAAAATATATATTCACTAATGTTACATTTACATAATCAACAATTTACACACTCATGCATTCACCATAGTCAATGGTCGTAGATCGACATCAAACGGTTCAACTTTTAATTTAGAAATTCAATTTTATTTTTACATCTAAACATGCCTTGAAATTTAGATTATGATGATTTAGATTCAATAGACACCAGAGTCTCATAATGCATGTGTAAATTGTTTAAATATGTTTCAATGTGATCTTTTTTTGTAGTGAAACCTTTAATCGAGACTCGGACTCAGCTCATAGATCAAGACGGAAGGAAGATCGGTATTTTACCTATTTGAGTAAAAAAGTTAAAGAAATTGAGGTGATTAATGTCGTTCATCTTTTATAATAAAATTTAATGTTTGTGATTTTGTGTTTATCAAACATATCTAACATAATATTAGACATTTTAATTATCACGCTCATCATAAATATATGCAGGCTCAAATAACTGATCTTCGCTCACAAGTTGAATTAAAACAAAACCAAAAGCACCGTTTGATGTTGGAGCGTGTGACGTTGATGGATGAAGTGACAATTCATCATAAAGAAGCACATCTTAAAGACGGTATTCACTATTTGTTTGTTTGTAGCTTTGATAGAATTTTTAAATGAAAATTTTTATGTGAGCATAGCTCAATATATTGATAAGGAGTAAAGTAAAAAGCTGACAAAATTTTATTAATTTTCAATCCCATTAATTATCAGCTGAAAGTGAAGAACTGAAAATCCAAGTGAAGAAATTAAGGGAACTCTACGTCGATCAACAAGCTGAGGAACTAGCACAGCTGATTAATGGGAATGATACTAATGTTCAATCAATGTCCAATGATTTAGACTCAAATTATGTTTCAAAACCATATGATCAAGGTAAGAACAATGTTTCTATGTTGTGCTAGATATTGAGCTCATTAATGTATTTTTCCTTTTCAAAAACTAATATGTTGTTGTTTTATCATCACTATGCTAATTATTATTTATTTGTTTTGGTCAAGTAGCATAGTGACTAATTAATTCTTTTATTATCAACAATAAATACAAATTTCATGCATACATACATATATATACTCATCATTTTACTTTTTTAAAATGACATAGGACTATTACAAAGCCAAATGTGGACGCCACCTGTGTCGGATGAGCACGAAACAGAACACAACAACATGGAATTGGGCATGGAATGGATGGATCAGAACCCTAATATTGACGATCTATTTCTATGAAACTGAAGATTTTGATGATCTATCGTCGCATATTATATGTGTTTGATTTAAATTTTGTTTCTGGACAATTAAGTGATGTGGATGCTCTAAAACATTTCAGCTATCATTTTTTTTCTTTTGTTTTTATTTTGAGATTTTATATTGCTTGAATATGTGATTTGGAATTCACCTTGTTTTCGTCTTTATAAACATTGTGGGTTTGAATGGTGGGTTCAAAATTAATGGTCTAGACTCTAACTCGTGCAATTCCCCTTTTTTTTTTTTAAAAAAAAGTTCCATGTATAGGTATCAAATTGACTATATTATTAGAAATATTTAATGGAATACAGTAGTATTTTAAAAAACTAAATCGATTCATTAATTGACTATATGATGTATATATTTCATTAAAAAAATAAAGAATAAAAATGAAATTAAACATATATCTGAATTTTTTGATGATGAATGTATGCAAAATGATGATGTATATGAAGAAGAGGATGAGCTTTAAAAAAAATCTGGGTTTTAAAAAAAATTATTATTTCTCAATTATTTTATTTATTATTAATTATTTGGCATTTTTATTTTTATTTTAAACCAATAATTACACATGTGGCATGCCACATAAGCATTGACTGGGTAAAAATTGAAAAAAGGATGATTATTGCAAAGGGGCTAAAACTTAAGTGACTAAATTTTTTATTTTTTTTTAATAGGGGGCCAAAATCGCAACATTGGTAAACTTAGGGGGCCAAATGTGTAGTTTAGCCAAAAAATAAAGAATAAAAATGAAATCAAACATATATATACTCCCTAACTTGAAATCAAACATATATATTTGCTTATAGAAATGTTATAAGTGACTATCTTGAAATAATGATCAAATCAATAACGTAGACAATTTGTCAAAAAGTTTAGTCATGCATTAAGGTTCACTCATTACGTGTTCATATTTATTACAAAACAATAATGACAACACTCATATAATCCACATTGGAAGTTATTAATTTTACATTAGGTCTCCAACAAGTCTAATCTATAGCACCAATTGTTTGCAAGAATTGAAGAATCATTAGCTAGATCATATAAAAATCCAAAACATGATGCAATGTGATGTATAAAAACAAAAAAGCACACATGGGTGAAGAAAAACCATAAAAAGAAATACCAAGAAAAATTGTGACCGGAGAAATATCAAAGAGGAAAATTATTCACCAAAAATTCAAAAGATAACAATATGAACTATATACACATGAAAAAAATGAATCAAGGAAATATTGTTGTAATTGAAAGAATATGTACAAAGATGATGAAGGGGGAAGTCCAGGGGCTTAGTTGGAAAGTTATGATGTTGATAATAATAATTGTGTGGGTTGTGCTAGTAGAAATTAATAGGCGGTTAGTGGGTTATGGATAATGTGATAGTGATAAACAAAAAAGGTATTTAATGGTTAGTTCAAAAGGGCGTTTGATATTGAATATCAATTAATGATCTAGGGTTAATTAAGACTACTTGCGGAACTATCTAACATGGGAAATGTTAACTTGTGCCCTTGGGGCATAAGTTAAGAAGACAAATGTAGAAAGTTTTTTTTGGAACTTATGCATTCAATGTCTTAAAAGTCGTAAAAGTTATACTTTTAATATAAAATTTATTTTTAATTTCCTTTTTAAGCTCCTTAATTTGTGCCCTAAGGGCACAAGTTAACATGACCCATCTAACATTTCTTATAACAAAAATTAAGATAATAGTTAAGATTTATGATCTTTATGATGCTTGTATGTTTAGAAATTTAGATTAACTTTTTAATCTTGTTTTCTTATGAAGCTTAGGTGTAAGACCCGTAATTTTAAAATTAAATAAATATTAATAATATAGTATTATGCTCGCACATTTACTTTATTTATGATCAATTAAAAATAAATATTACCTTCAACGATGAATTTTAATCTCCGCTTTAATATTTTAAGGTTTTGTCGTGATAGCGACTCATGATTAAATTTTGGGAAATTTTTTCCTGAAGTTGATTTTTAGGCTCTTCAACAAATGGAAAATTTGATCGCGCTTAATTTTTAAAACAAACTCCGTTTTGTGCGAATTTTTTGTATAGAATTACAAAATTATTTATGATAGATGTATGCAATAAAAACAATTTTCCCATCTAAAATCTATTATCAAATTGCAGCATATAAAATGCCAAGATAATAGGTTATTTTATCGACAAAAATGATTTAGAAAACATTTTGATCAGTATTACGTATCATTATCAATTACGTCCGTTTTCGATGAAAGTTGTAGATATTTTGATGTGTTAGTTAGATATTTTACTAACAGGGTTATATTACTTGGACAAGAATTTGCCACTAGAGCTAGTTAATTGTTGTAACCAAAAAAAAAAAAGAGCTAGTTAATTGTGTGTGGTAATTAAGGATTAAGGGTTATGGTAGGCATAAATACACATGATTATGAGTCCATACATACTTCCTTCACACTCTCTCCTCTCTCCTCTCTCATCTCATATTTCTTCTCTCTTCTTTCTTCGTCCCTCTCTCTTCATTCTTCTATCTTTTTTTGCTTATGTTGTATATCTTTTTTGGGAGGCACTATATATTATATGTATCCAAACCAGTGTAATATTTATTTCACTAAGAGAACAAACATTTCTCATTACATCCTCTCCTTTCCACTCTCCTCTTTCTTCCTTCTTCATTCTTCTATATTCCTCTCTCTCCCTCGTTACTCTTCTATGTTCTTCCTTCCTTCTTATTTTTTCTTTCGGTCTCTCTTCTCTCTTTTCTCTTCGATACCTACAACTCCTTCAAAATTAATTTCCATGAAACCTTAACTCATGAAAACTCTATAGTCATTCTTTTTTATTTTAATTTCCATCACTCAAAAATTGTATAAAGAATCATAAACTTCTAACAAGAATAGGAATCAAATCATTTTGCAAGGGTTCATCCTCCTCTTTCTTTTTGGCCTAGAACTTTCACTTTTAACTTGTTGTATAAAGGCTTGAAGGAAAAAAATAAATAAATATAGAGAGAAGCTAAGAAAATTTGGACTGGAAAAGTGTTAAAGAAGGATAGATTTAGAGAGATATAGAAAAGAAAAGTATGGTGGATTTACTCTTTCTCCTCCTTTGGCTGCCACCTTAGGATTTGTAAGGCCCCTCCTTCGATTTCTTTCTTTTGTTTCCTTGTTTAATTTATGGTTATGTTCCATGATCTTCAAAGAAAAAGCAAAAATAAAAGGACTTTAATTTCATGTTTAATATTTGGAAGTGAAACCTTAACAGTGGCTTTGAAGCTACAAGGGTACTTTGAAACTATTGTTTCTTTTCTCTCTTCTGATCTAAACCAATATTACCAATACCTCCTTTTGTTTAACTTAACTAATGTCTCATTAATTGGTTGAAAATAATTATACCATGTTCTTGTGTTTTTATTTTATTTAT
Source organism: Medicago sativa (assembly GCF_051527215.1). NCBI lineage: Eukaryota > Viridiplantae > Streptophyta > Magnoliopsida > Fabales > Fabaceae > Medicago > Medicago sativa. Next base: position 55,236,927 of record NC_140749.1, read on the forward strand.
TTATAAAACTCGTTTACAACTTTATTCCCTTTGTACTTACAGTAACTTGGTTCTAATTTTTACTCTTTTCTTTTTGTTGTCTACTTCTTTAATTTATTTATTATTTTTTTTTTGAGGGAATTAATTTATTTATTATCAAAATAAGTTTCACCTCCACCTATATATATACATATGGACATATTGAACTTTGATTTTTCAATCACTAACAAAATATAATTATGTGCGTTGTGTAGAACAAAAATGCTAAAATGGACTTTATTAGACTCATAGGTTATAGTCATGGACTTTAGAAAATATCTTATTTTTGGTATGAAAATAGATCATGAATTATGGTTATATTTTTCTACTTTGGGTAATTTTAAGAGAATCTTAAAATTGAACCTTTATTATTATTACTTTTGGTCTAAAATCAGTGATTTAGTTAGTAACCAAAAAGGATAGTTAGATGCTAAAGATACTATTTCTAGAATTAAAAACTTTAGAAGCAAATATATGTTGGTTGAACTTTTAGTGAAACTAAGTAAATGCATGAAGAAATAAAAATAAAATTAACCCCTATACTCTTTATTTATTTTGACATAGATGAGTCATATACTCTTATTCAATTCTCTTAAGAAGTTTAGAAGATTCAAAGTTGTTGTACTATGTTTTCAGCCGTTAAAAACAATTGAAAATAATGTTTATGTTGTTGTTGTTGATAAATTTAGACATCACATATAAAGTATTAACGGACTTATAGAAGTTTGAGAAATGACATAAAATCAAGTGAGAGACAAGTGAGAGTAAGGTGAGATTGTTAGAGTTTGGAGAAGTGAGTAAGAAGAGACATAAAAGTATTTAATGGGAGAGGGTATTGTATTCTTGGGGGACTTTGATGACTAAAAGAAGTAAAAGAGAGAAAGACATATTGTTTTGATGAAAAGCTATTCGTGGTAAGAGCACCTATCCACATTTTAGATATACTTATACATGCTAAATTGATTGTGTATATTTTCTCCTTTTTCATATGTGTTTTTGTGTAAATTCCAAGCCGAATGAATGAATACATATGTGTGATCATTTATGCATGAGAAAAATTGTTCATGGTATAGTTAAGTTGTAACATGTGACTAGACGTCCATATACCTAATGAAAATTCTTCCGTACATGCATTCATATTTTACGTGACCACCAGAGAGGAGCCACGAGGTGCACACCGGAGAGGTGGCACGAGGTGTGCTTTAAAGCCACCTTATCCCTTAGTGAATCGTTGAGTCTGGTAGATGAGTAAGATACTCATCTCCTTAGTGGCACTGCCACGACCCTCTACGGAGCGGTATTAATTCCGGAACATATGCATCGACAAATAGGCATTGCATTAGGAGTCGAGTCATAATACATTTTGTATTAATCTTATTTTTCTACTTGTTTCCATACAAGGGTTAAAACGCGATCTTTAACCCTTGTATAATGTTTGCTCTGTTCATGTTATCTTTATATTTGTTATTTTCGGAAATGGTGACCCTTTCAGTGGATGTGTGGGCTATATGCCATAGATTATGACGGCACCATGGGATCCCGAGACGCTTCCATTGGAGGTGATAGAGTTCAGCTTCCCTGATATCTAGACTACTATGTCTATGGGATTTGACCCGACCTCAGAACGGGTCACATTTACGGGTAACGTACTCAAGAACACTCACATAGTTGGTAGGAAGAAAGCCTTAAGGATGATGTCAGTTGTGGGTCAAGTACCCAACTTATGTATTACAGATTTAAAGACCAACTTAGGAGTCTTTTTAATTTTAGGCAAAACTTTTGATAGAAAATTCTCCCTCTGCGTAAGGATGTACCTATGTCTTGTAAATTATTCAGTTGTCATACAAAGCTCTATATAACTCTGACCTCCATTTTGAAAAAGGAGCCTTTAATATATTTAGTGAATAAAAGTTTATTACATGTGATTAAAAAGGTTTAAAATTTATTCTTTCGTTTTAAAAAAAAAAGACACAATTTTTTTGTTGCTAAAAAACGGGGTGTTACATTAGGAGTTCTTTTGTACCCAAAAAAATAAAAATAAAGACTTACCTACAATGGATCAAACTAATGATATGATGAATCTAACTAATGATCAATCTAATGATGGGTGAGTGTTTTTTTCCTTCTTTTGAATGGAAACATAATATTATATAGATGAAAATTGAAAACATACAAGGTTCTGTGGCACCAGAGGCGCCCCAGGAAACCAACTAGCAAACATAAGGGAAATGTTAACCGTTAAGGTGTTATAAAAGGAAACATTTCCTTGGAAATTGTGTATTATATATTTTAAAAGTTAAAAAATTACTCTTTTCAATGCAAATTATAACTTTTATTTCTACTTTTAATTCCTTGACCAGTGCCCAAGGGCACTGGTTAACAAGACCCCAAACATAAAGGTGGAGAAAAAGGAAACTTAAAATAGTCATATGTAACAGCCCGATTTTTCGCTAGATTTATTTTATTATTTATTTATGTGTGTTATATGTGCTCTTATGTGATTATTTGCCTGTGTGTGTATTTTTGGTCGGGAATTGTAGAATTCGATGTTAGAAGGGTATTTTAGTCATTTTGGACTCAAGGGTATTTTGGTCATTTTGTGGGTAAGGGTAATTTAGTAATTTCGTTGAGGATTATTTTTAGTGCTTAGTGAGAGTTGTTATTTTACTAAGTGTTAGGGAGTTGTAGTAATTTATTTTATTACCAGTAGGTGACCGTTAGTATTACATTTTACCGTTAAGTGAGTAGTAACATTTTGGTTAGAATAGAAATGGGTTAGGCCCATTAAGGTGTTGTGAGTTGAGCCCAATTAGATAGAACCTATATAAGCTCTAGTTGGTAGAGAAAATAGGGTTTTTGCCAACATTTTCAATTGAGAAGAGATAGAGATAGAGAGAGGGAAAGGGTTTGAAGAGGAGATCTAGAGAAGGCTAGAGGGAGGTCAAGCTTCAAGGATTGGAGCTAAAGTGAAGCCTTAGTGTTGATTTTGAAGAATTAAGGTAAGGGGGTTAGAATTCAAGCATCATCAATAGTTGTAGTTTATCCCTAGTTCTTTGCTTAAGTTGTTAATTGGGATTTTGTTATAGAAATTCGTGCTTAATTATGATGATAAGATTATATGCATGAGTTGAATGTTAATTGTGTTGTTGTTGTTGAATTTGTATGTTAAAATGTGTAGATATGAACATGATGAGTTTTTGTATGAAATTGATGATGAATAATGTTGTGGTTGTTAGATTGATGATGAATTCATGTTCAAATGTTGTTGTTGTTGTTGTTGTTGTTTTAACATGTGTTGTTGATGAATTGATGCATTGGGTATCATGAATTGATGAATTGGTGATGAAATTGTTGTTGTTGTGGAAAGTTGAGAAAGTTTTGGTGAATTGGTAAATTTTGATGGATTGATGTTGTGATTGCAAGTTGCATGCATGTTTAAGTGTTTTGAAGCTTATATGACCTATAAACATCTTTGGGATTACGTTTTGGGGTTTGGAATGATCAAAATTGGGATTTTGGGGTAAAAAGGGGTTGAAAACTGAAAGTTATTTTTTTGAACTGATGAACTTCGCTTAAGCGAGCTCCAAGCGAGATAGTCCAGTGCTTTCTGGAACTATTTCGCTTAAGCGAACCAGACCTCGCTTAAGCGAGATTTGCCTAGTTCAGCCATTTTGATTCTTTTGTTTCGTGTACTTGGGGACCAATCCGAGCTTTCCAAAATGTTTCTTTTGACTTGTTTAACCTCTGTTTATACACTTAATCCTACTGGAACTTCATTTGAATTGAATTGGACTTGGTTTGTGAATTGAACTTAAACTTTTGAAAAATGGTCCAAGAACGCCGATTTTCCGAAAACTCATTTCCTCATGAAAATGAGGTAGGGTTAAGATTGTATAATGTTTATATGATTTCTAAAAATGGTTGTGATTAGTTTCGTCAAGTTTTAACTTGTTTTGCTTTGAAAATTGCATTCTTTTGTAAAGGTGATAAAGTGAGACTGATGGCGATTTTCGCAAGTGTACCAAATTGTGCAAGTAGTAAAATTAAAACGGTAAGACCGAGTGTCGAACTCGAGGATCGGGTTATACTGTCGAATAGTATTTATAACTTAATTGAACAAAAAGGTACTGAATTTGGTTGATTGCAATAATGAAAATTAAGCAAAGTAAATATGGTTCAAACTTTATAAAGAGAAAAGTGTTGGGGATGAGTTTCACGGGATGGCTATTTCATGTTAACAACCTGATTATCGCTATTGAATTTACTCATCTAGTTGCTACCGAATCCTCTATAAAATTCGTGCCCTAATTCCTTAGTGACAGAAACGTTAATTCTAAAATAAACACCTAATTCCTTAGTGAGTTTTAAGATTAAAATTAAGCATGAACGAACAAGGATTCTCAAATGGTTCCAAGGGTTTGCATCTATTCCTAGATTAGAAAGGCAAGGATTTCTTATCTCAAGCATTTATAAATTCCACTTCCGTATCACAATATAAACCATAAATCAATTTAAAGGCGGCCAAGCAATAAAAGCATTAAGAACAGAGATAAGAAAAGCAATTCAATAAGTTTAATCAATAATAAAGGTCAGGTCATATGACAATCATGTTCATCTAGGGTTACTCATCCCCAACAATGGAGGGTTTAGTTACACATAACAATTAAACAAGAAGAAGGGATAAAAGAAAGATTACAAGAACAATTCATCAATGATTCTTGATATACTTCCTTCAATGATGCTCCCGATCGCTTCCTATGTGTTTCTGTGCCTTTAGATCTCCAAAAACGTGAACCCCTCATTCAGAAACACCTCTTTTATATTTATAAGAAGCTAAAAATCGGCCACCGTGCTCCAAAATCGGTGGCCGATTTCAAAAACACGTGTGCCCATAAGTCTCAAATCGGCGGCCGATATGCACAAATCGATGGCCGATTTTAGCAGAAAGTTTTTGGCTCAGACTGCAGCAAAAATCGGTGGCCGATTCTACAAATCGGTGGCCGATTTTCAGTCTTTAAAAACTTCAATTTCTTCTCCTTTTGTAGCTTGTAACTCCATAAATTGCAATGAATATGACCCAAAATGATATAAAAGTGCCTAAGAAAAACTAAGATGACAGAGTGTCATCACAACCCCAAACTTGCATTGTTGCTTGTCCTCAAGGAACACACTAAAAATGAAAAATAACAGTAAAATAACACTTACTCCACCAAGGGTCATGTCAAAAGTTCACTCCTTTGTTAGCAATTGATGAGCTAACTTTCTTGGAAACACATCCAATCCACAACTTCTCGCAACAATATTGAAACAAGGTTCACACAGTCGACATGCAAACTACTATATTACCAAGACTTGAAAAGTTTCTAAGTATCAATCAAAGTCAATATCATGCACACACTTTTAAGGACTTTTTCGGTTATAACGGGGCTTAGGTTCGAGGTGGGATAATTTGGAAAGTAGGCTTAAGAAAAATGACTTGGAGTTAAGCATCATCCTACGGTTCTAAAAATTGAAAACAAAGTTTATACCACAACAAAATTCAGGGACTAGAGATCATCAACATTGAATAAAAACAACTAATCACTTGTTGTCATTATGCATTCATTCATTGTTTTTTTTAGCTGAATTTTTAACGTTCTAGCTTATTTTTAACATGCTTTTTTTTTTTTTTAAACATTGAAAAAGACAACACAAGATGATCTTCAATTCTCTAGTACCCCTACCCCAAACTTAGAGTGTTGGTAGTTCCATGAGCAACCCCAAACTTGAATTTTTGTAACAATGAAACACAAATTATGCCTAACTCCAACAAAATTATTGGGACAATCCTATGGTCTCTAGGCTTGTAATGTGGTTCGTCACCGAAACAAGGGGTCTAATCCTAATGGCTCAACTTGGCTTAAACAAAGGAATAATTCAATATAAACACAGGTTGGCTTCGAAGGCTCAAGATACAAGCAATTTGCCTTAGTGTGCACACAATATAACCAATCAATAGCAGAGAAAAATCTAAAGCCCTAGAAATAGCATTCACATGGAAACACTCATATTTGTAAAAATTGAAAAATAAAATTTGGCTATGACCTTACAGGTGGAGGTTTCTGGAAGTTGTGTCTACCTAAGCATTCCGTCCGGCCGTACACTTCCCATTGAAAGATCCAATCAAGCAACCACCTCCTTTGAACTTTTGACAAACCATTGGCAGAATCTTTGTTACTAAACTGGTACATTTCAAGAAAAGTGAATTCATTAATAATAAACAAACGTAGATGCATGACAAAATAGGGGACTAAACCATAAGTACCAAGACACTACTCAAGTTCGACTCCATACGACAGTTCACACTAATGAAAATAACAAAAAAATAACAGAAGCAAATACTGAAAGTGATAAAAATAGTAAATGTTTGGGCTAGACAAGGTGCCCAAATCACTGCTGTGCTCTTGACGACCCTCCTGGTCCTGAAGGTGGAAACGGATAGTACATAGGCTGTGTGTTTGCATCATGATGCCTCTTAGCTTGAATCCTAAAGTACTCCGCCCTAATGCGCTCCTCTGCTCTAGCTCCCCTCTGCCTCTCCTCTGCAAAATAGTTCTCCATCTCAAGTGGGCTAGCAAACTTGTCATAAGCATTAGTTCTTGCAACAGAATTCTGACGGTAAAGCTCTGCAGCCTCATAGAAAGGCTGAGGGAATGCTGGTGGCGGCATCCTATCTCTGGAAGAAATGTCTTGGGCCCAGTTTGCCATGGCATAGGTGTACTCCGTGAAATAAGGTGAAAGACCCTGCTGCTGCACCTGTGGTGGTGGCACCTGTTGTGGAGGCACCTGTGGGATGTGATCTTGCTCCATAGCCAGATGCTCTTCTGTCTCCCTAAGCTTCCGATCATAAGTTTCCTATTCTGTCTCAAAACCTTCTAACACAGAATCGGATATAAACTTCAAAGACCTCACATACACATCAGTGGGTTCAATCAGAATCTGAGCTTCCTGACATAGTCTATTAATCAAACAGCAATGTCCCAAAGTATTCTTATCAGTACTAATCAGCTTCCACAAACTATCAGTCATTAACCCTGCCACATCTATCTCCTCATCAGCTATCATTGCCAGTAAAATAATCACTCGCTCTCTTATCATTTCAGCTGTCGATGAAGTTTGCTCAATGACGGTCAAAATAAATGAAGTACGTGCCTTGTACTTTGGCAGCAAATCAACAGTGTTAATCCTCTGAGGTCTATTCACAAGTCCTATCCACCCCTTCCCATCTCTCATAAGCCCCTCAAGTAAACTATCCCACGCACCTCGACTTCAGAAAGTATCATATATCTGCTTCCGATACACAACATCACACTTTTCCACGTCCCTCAACCCAAGCATTTGCTTAATATCCCTCTTATGATAACCAACCCTCTTCCCACGCACATAAGTGTAACCATTTTTCTGAACAAATGCATTTGCCAAGAACTCTAAGGCAATGCTCGAATTACTCTCCTCGGTTACCATGTTCACAATTCCTTCCCACTTCCTTGCTTCAATTTGCCACACAAAAACAGGGTGCTTCACCAACTTGTCCATAGCAATACCCCTCTCCTTGTTGAAAGCCCTCTTTTTAATCAAATTGTACCATTCCTCCGCTATCTCCGAAACAAACCTTTGGTATGGTGGTTGAATGGGTGGTTGAGGTTGTGGTGCGCTAGGTGGTTGTTGAGAAGAGGTTCTGGTAGATCTTTTTCCTCTACTTCTCTTTGTGGTGGGTTCTTGAGTTTGGTTCTTATTTTTGGCTATGGTTGTTGTTGAATTTGTGAATGGGTATGTGTTTACGTTGGATTTTCGTAAACAACCGCTGGTTTACAAATGGTAACTTGCAAGATCAACCAGTAAATCTTAGGACATATTGTGTTTGTTCTTGTTGTTAGAAATTCTGCGTTTTTGATGTCAAAAATATAAGAAATATGATAAAAACAATCGAATTCAATCCACTTGAACTCAATCGAACTTAATAAAGTAAAGTGCAAGAACACTTAAAGAACAAAGGGTAAATTGCATTGATTAAACAAAGGTTGGTACACAGATTCATACATTGCAACTTGTGACTCGTTTCTCGCTTCCATACGGATACTTTGAGTGTAAGTTTGTATGACGGAATTGTGACCTGTTTTTCCTATGAAAAACTACTATTTATACTAAGTCTAGAAATAACTACACTTCTTTGAAATTCAAACTACAACTGCCACAAGTCGACAGTTTTACTTATTTGAAAACAAACTTAAAATAAAAACTGACTTAAAGAATAACTGCTGATAACCACCTTCGAAAACTGCCTTATCGAAGTCTTCTACCATCTTCGAACCCATATTTGCTTTCAACACAACACTCTGTTCGAATCTTCTTTAAATCTAGGTCAACTATACTTTGACCACATTTATTACAGCTAGTAAAATATATTGGCTAACAAATTGCCCCCCAGAAACGCCATTTTCGATTTCATCGAAGAAGAAAAAGACGTTTTTGAAAAAAAACTAACATTCTCCATCGAAATGAATGATGTCAGTATTTAATTCAAAACTAATTCAAATTTCCTTTAAATACTGACCCCACAATCTTAGTTAGTGGGCCACGTTCTCTAACATTGGAAAAGACAACACTTTAATGGTAAAACTGTCAAAATAAGATCTTGACATGTGTCATGATCAAAAGTCCATATAAAAGCAAACTCACCTTTACTCTTTTCACTTTTCACCATTTCATTTTCACTTTCACTGTTCCTCTTCTCCGCCAAAAGTTCTCTCGAAGAAAAAACTTTAAATTTTCTGCAACTCCTATCTTTACACACGAACTATTCATCAAATTCTCACAAAAATACTTAAACAATGACGAACGCAGCAGGAACTTCTCATGTGAATCGCGAAGAACCCATTGATTTTACTAAAGAAATCGCCAGTGCTGCTCCTGCTTTTATGAACGAACCAGAGATCAATGAAGCTGAAAAAGCTATCTGGAAAACCCAGGTAATCATCCCTTGTACTGATACTCCACATGCATTTTTAGGCCCTATTTCTCTAGAACCTGAAACTCCAGAGATTAATTCTCTTTTCCCATGCATTGAAACTCAACCTCCTTTAATTTTCACAAAAGGTCCTTTTGACCTAAGCTTTGTAAAATCCAAAATTAGGACTGAACCAAAAACTTATCCAGAATATATTGCTTGGTTAGACAAAGTTCAAAAACAAAAGGGACAGTTCTGGAAGGAGAAAGGGATTTTTGATCTCATCCAAATATCTCGATATGGTCCAAAATACCATAATGAATTGATATTTGCTGCTTTACATTTTTGGAACCCATCGAACAACAACCTTCACTTGAAATGTGGAATGCTCACTCCTACCCTTTTAGATGTGGCTGGCCTTACTAGCTTAAAACCAACTGGATACACCTTTAATCCAGATGTTACCACTTCTCAATACTCAGTAAATTTCGATAGCCCTGCCTATGGTTTATTTATAGCTAACAACCATGATACCGAATGTGCTGAAGTATCTGCAGATGAACATGTAGCTTTTTTGACCTACTGGTTATCTATGCATGTTTTTTGCTCGAGGTCAGTACAAGTCCCTAAGAAATTCATGTGTCTAGCTAGTCAGTTGCATGAAGGAACAGATATCTGTTTAAGCAAACTGATTCTAGGTTCTTTATATGAAACCCTTAACCAAACAACTAATAATTTTAGAGATTATCCCCAAACTGGTGGAAATTTAGTTGTATCAGGACCCATATGGTTGTTTCAACTATGGCTTTTAGCCATTTTTGGATCAAAACTTGCTTCGATCCTACCTTCCTCTTACACATCAGCATACTCAGACAAGACCACTGAAGGTATAGGCTTAGCTATGTTTCACCCCGATGGGAACAAGTCTTCACAACAACTTTTTGAAAATGCTTATACAACCCTGCTTGATTGTCCCATTTTCACCCCTATGATGGCACCATTTACCACTAGGAAATATGGACCTAACTGGTTCAAAGAGGACTTTCCCACTACTTCGAAAAAAGCCAATAAAACAGAAATCAATGCTATATGGGAAGCTTATTTGACCCCTACCTATCTATCTAGCAGACTTACACCTGGTAGCCCTTATGGAGTATATGGTTATCAACCTAACCATGTAGCTAGACAGTTTGGTATGGTTCAATCAAAACCCAGCTCCTTGTTCAAAAGTATAAGTGAATGGAAAATTCCTCTGATCGAACCTGTGTGGAAATCCATAATTCAAGCCAAGAGAACAACTGTGTTCGAGCCTACATATTTCTCAACATCATTTGCATGCTCTGAAGCATTCTTTCGATGGTGGCGAAATTATTACATGCGCCAATCCAATCGAGGGAATCCCGATGAATTGCTGCCTCAACTGACCAGTACTTTTCACACTTTGCAGAACAAAGACAAGAAGACTAGAGGTACGCACATTAAAGAAATTCAGCAATTTCAAAGATATTATCAAACAACATATGACCCTTTACATCCAAAGAGGACAGTATATTATGCTGCTCAAACTCTGAGAGATAAAGTTCGAGAGAAAATTTCAGAAACAATTTTTCCCCCTGGAACACCCAATAAATATCTTTATGTTTTAGAAAAGAAAATGAGACTAGCAAGACTTCCATCTTGTAATCTTGCTTTGGCCTTCAGGCCACCATACCCAAAATGGTTACTTTATAATTTCAAATTCCCACAAAATAATTTAGTAACCTATGCTAAATGCAATTTATACCAATATAATGGTGAACTTGGCTATGAATTATCCCAAGTTCGAATCGAAACTCCCAGTATCATGGGTATGATTTTTCTTTCGCTAAAACACATTAATACTATTGTTAAAAGAAATAGTACTTATCTGTATAATCACATATTTCAGCTTTGCCTTTAACTCCAGGAGAAGCAAAGCTCGATGATGCCAGCACCCAGAACACTTCGAAAAGCAAGTCTGACAAGAAGAAAAAGAAAGCTTCCCAAACTAAAGAAGTTGAATCGAAGAAATCTGAGGCTGCATCGAAGGAACCTCCTAAATCAAAGGAACCCAAAGTGAAAACAACTTCATCAAAAGGACATTCTAGATCGAAGAGCAAGAAAGAACAAGCAACTGTCGATCTCTCTGATGATGATAGTGTGGTGGAGATAACTAAAGAACAGATCGAAGCTTCCAAAGTAACACTTCCCAAAGTCCATACTGAAGGAAGAAGAAAAAGAAAACAAGAACAAATATCACTTGTCCAAGAAAAGGAAGTCGAAGTGGAAGCTTCTGAAAGTTCTCCACCCATCTCACCATCTAAACCATTCAAACGTCGTCGAAAGACTTCTCATTCTAGTGCTCATTCACATGTTGGTGATAATGGTTCGAAGGTATTTTATCGAAACCATATTTTATACGAAATATCTTTAAATGTCTTGTTTTTTAAGCATCTATCTTATTCTTTTTAGGGTATCGAACAAGAACAAACTAATCCATCACAACATGGGCAAGTTCTTCCTTCTTCGAAGACCACTTCACCAATTGCTGAAGACAAAGAGGATGAGCATGATGATGCTAGCAGTCCAGAAGGTCTTAAAGTGGATCCTCCTCAACAACAACAGGCAGAAACACCCACTGATGACTTGGTAAATGATGAATCACTCAACAATGACCAATCTCATTCTGCACCCACCCTTGGAGATAATGTATCGAACTTTGCTACTGAAGATACAAACATAACTACTCAACAAGATGCTCCTGGTGATGCAGAGATGATTGCTCAACAAGATGCCCCTATGATCGATCTGGAAGAAATCGATCGATTGGCCAAAGATGATCCTTTCAATGCCTTTGCCTTGATAGCTAAGAGTAATACTCTTTTCTCAACTAGCACTGGCCAAACTTCTGATTCATCCAAGGGAAATCCCTCTGAGACTTCAAAGAACAACCTGCTAGCAGAATTTCAAAAGAAGATCATCGAAGCCAACTTGCTAGAGTTGATTGAAAAGGATGCTGGAGCTCTTGCTGAAATCAAGAGTTTATTTGAAAAACTTGGTGCTCTCCCAACTGGTTGGAAGTTTCGAAACCTGTTTAATTATCTTGAACCAATGTTGGAGAGTGCTAATCAAAATTTCCAGAAGAGGAAAACTGGTCAAGCTCAGATGGCAGAGAAGAAAGCGCATCATGATCAAATTGTGATCGAACTGTCATCCTTCCAAGAGAAATTTAAAACTCTTCAGCAAGAAAGAAACAATGCGAAGCAGCAAGTGGTTGACATCGATGCCAAGATTAAAGAACTGGAAGCTCAGAAAGCTGAAATTTTGGCTAAGGATGAAGCCAGAAATCGAGAAGCCAATGAAGCTGTTAACAAATTCAAGCTCTCCAAGGAACTAGAGTCTACCATTGCTCAACTTGCAAATGACAACCATGCTCTCGATACCCAACTGGCTGAATACAAAAGCCAAATTGAGAAACTCATCTCATCATTTGAGATTTAGTTCTGTTTCTATTTTATTCTCTAAGACTTTTATTTTATTTCAGCCTTATCGAATATCTTGGTCTGTAATGTCTTTATAACAATCTGTGGACCATTTTCTATTTCGAACGACAATTTCTTTTCAATCATCGAAATTCCTTTCTTATTTTCTTGTATCGAATTTAAATTTTATTTAAATCCAAATAAGATTGGAACAATTTCCAAGACATTTTAATGATGAGGAAACAAAAAAGTAACTTTTTTGTTTAACCCAACAAGTTAAACTTGCCTAGGAAGTTGAAAAGAAATAAAACAAATAAATGACCTTTTAACACAAATTAATCCTTTTAAAATAAAACCTTTAAAACTTCCCTCAGATTACAAAGTTAAGTAACCATTGGCCATCGGAATAACCGTTCCCACGTGTCATCATCTTCAAAGCAAGAAGAACCGTTTGATTGAGCCACTTCTTTCAACTTCCCTCCATTACAAATATGATTTTCCCTTTTATAAAAATCACTCTTTTTCTTTGTTTCGTCTTCGTCTGAAAAAATCCTTCTTACTCAAAGCTTTTCTTTCTTAAATCATCATGACCACCATTGATAATCTGAGTGATGATCTTTTAGTCAAGATTGCTGCAAAGATTGCTGCTCAAAGCAGGAAAGATCTTTTCGCCTTTCGCCATACCAATAGCAGGCATTGGCGCATCAGTGAGGATTCTGAAGTTTCTAGGGCTTTTGGAAATGATGTCCTCTACTTCCTCTACGACCCCAATGAATGGTACAACAATGCTATGGTGGCTCATTCTAAGTTTGCTTTTAAACTTAGACTCTGGAATCATGGCAACGCCATGTTCTGTATTCTTCGAAGCACTCAACACATGTTGGATGCTAATCCAAACGTTGAAGAAATGAAACGCCTCCTTACTACTGCTATCAATGCCACTGGCTCTCTGAGTGCAAGGTACTACCTTCTTCTCATCAATGCGCTCTCCATGCCTATGCCAGAAAACATCCTCGAAGACTTCAAAGATCTTGCATGGACACATCGATTGGCAGAATTTCGAAGCGACATTTTGGGAGGAACTTCGAGTTATCGATTTCGCTGTCCTTGGTGGAATAGGCCCATGCCTATTTGGCTTACTAGGCGTCGTTTTTGCAACAACTACCACAACTGTGCAGGAGATGGGAGAATTGGAGGCTGGTATTCACTTCTACCTGGGCCAGATCATGACTACTACCTGGTCAATGCTTGCTTCAGGTGTCGTCTCGATACAGAAATTCGCTGGTTTCTCGATCGCTTTGGGATTGTAACTGAATGGTGAAAACCATTTCTAAATGCTTTTTGTCTTTAAGTACTTTGTGTTTTCTTTTGTAATGGTTTTTCCGTTTTAAGCATTTCGATGTAACCTGCCCATCAGTTGGCATTTTTAAATTAATGCCAAGTTTTATTTCGAATCAAATTACTCTTGTGTAATTTTAATTTCTTGTAACATCGGTTTATATTTTTTCAAATATTTACCGTTTATGCGTAGAATTCTCTGATCTTCTTGTAGTTCCTCGATCTCATACGCATTATTCGAAAAAACTCTTAGAATTTTCCATGGTCCTTCCCAACTAGGAGACCATTTTCCTAAACATCGATCCTTTTTATCCATAGGCAAAATGACTTTCCAAACTAAGTCTCCTTGCAGGAATAATTTCGATTTAACTCTTTTGTTATAGGCTTTTGCTATTCTTTCTTTTTGCTTTGTAAGCACTTCTAAAGCCATCAATCTTTCTTCATCAATATCTACTAATTCATCCAACATCATATCCAAATATTGATTTGTTGGAATTTCGATTTGTCTTTGAATTCGAGTAGATTGAAGTAAGATTTCTGTTGGCAATACAACATCATGGCCATATGTTAATCGAAAAGGAGTAGTATTTATAGATTCTTTAGGAGAAGTTCGAACTGCCCATAAAGCTTCATAAAGAAACTCATGCCATTCTTTGGGTTTTTTCTTTTGGCTAGCTTTTCTTTTGATTATAGTAATCAAATTCTTATTTGCTGCTTCTACCTGACCATTTGCCTGAGCATAATATGGTGTTGAAGTCAACAATTTATATCCCATTTCTTCAGCAAATTTTACCATCTTTCGACCAGTGAATACAGATCCTTGATCTGTAGTAATAGTTTCTGGTATGCCAAATCTATAAACAATAAATTTTTGAATGAAGTTTATAACTTCATCTTGAGTAACATCTTTTAGTGGAACAGCTTCTATCCATTTAGTGAAATAATCTATTCCAACCAAAATATATTTGTAGCCTTTGGATGACTTAGGTTTAATTTCCCCAATTACATCTAAAGCCCATCCTCTGAATGGCCAAGGTTTTACTATTGAATGTAATTCACTAGCTGGTACTTTTTGAATTCCAGCATGTTCTTGACATTCTTTACAACCTTTAGCAAAGTTTATGCAATCTTTTAACATGGTTGGCCAATAAACACCTTGTCGAAACAAAAGCCATTTTATTTTATGGCCTGCTTGATGTGTACCACAAGCACCACTATGAGTATTCGATACAGCCAAATATGCTTCTGCTTCACTAAGGCATTTAAGTAAAACTCCTTCTGGAGTCTTTTTAAATAATTCATTGCCTATTATCACATAACTCAAGGCTCTATATTTGACTTTTCTACAAGTTGTGCCATCTGGATTTTCCAAAAAATTGACTATGGGTTTTCGCCAATCATCATCATCCAAATTGTTAATGACCAAAATTTCAGAAAATTTTGCACTCTGAAGGTATCCTTGAGATGCTTCCATGCCCCCAAGTTTTGGTCTTAACAATTTGTTAGGCACAATGTCTATCGAATTACGCTTTGTTTTAATTTCAATAACCTCTTGCTCTTGTTCCTTCGAAAGTTTGTACCCAGAAGCCAATTGAGCTAAATCATTAGCTTCTTGATTTTCTGCTCTAGGAACATGTTGAACTTCAATTTGAACAAAATGTTTAAGTAATGCATTAACTATAGTGTAATACATTATCAAAGTTTCTTTGAGGCATTTATACTCTTTTGTTATTTGCTTTATTACTAATTCAGAATCACCTCTAATAATTAAACATTTTGCCCCCAGTCCGAGCAAAATCTCTAAACCATTTATTAAGGCTTCATATTCTGCCTCATTATTCGAACAATATTGGCTAATTCGAAATTTATATTTGGTTACCTCATTTGTTGGTGAAACAATAACTATACCTATTCCAGAACCATTTTTATGACTAGACCCATCGAAATACAATGTCCATGGAAATGTTTCGATGCCCCCAGTCACAGGTTCTTCAATGGAATGATCAGCAATAAAATCAGCCACTATTTGGCCTTTCACAGTTTTCAAAGATTGATAAGTTAAAGAATATTCTGTGAGTGCCAAAGCCCATTTACCAACTCTACTATGCAGAATAGGTTTAGATAACATGTGCTTAATAATATCGAAATGGGAATAAACATAAACATCAAAAGGCTTTATATAATGTTTAAGTTTCATACATGAGAAATATAAACAAAGACATAGTTTCTCACTAGGATGATATCTTGTTTCAACATCACTTAAAACTCTACTAAGATAATAAATGGCTCTTTCTATACCATTTTCATCCTCTTGTGCTAACATACTCCCTATAGTTCTTTCAGATGATGCTATATATAACTTCATCTTTTTGTTTTTTAACAAAGGTGAAAGAATAGGAGGATTAGATAAATATGACTTTATGTCTTCAAATGCCTTTTGATGTTCAGGCTCCCATCTAAAAGTTTCCTCTTTCTTTAATCGAAGTAATGACGAGAATGCTTGCGCTCTGCCACTGAGATTAGAGATAAATCTTCTGAGGAAATTTATTTTGCCTAATAAAGACTGCAACTCTTTTTTGGTAGAGGGTGCTTTAGCCTCCATTATAGCTTTAGTCTTATTTTGATTGATTTCGATGCCCTTTTTATGGACAACAAATCCTAAAAAATCACCTGCACAAACACCAAACGCACATTTTAATGGATTCATTTTTAATCCATATTGTCTCATCCTTTCGAATGATAACCGTAAATGTTCTAAGTGTTTGTTTTCAGAAGATGATTTCACAACAATATCATCAATGTAAATTTGCATAAAATCTTCAATAAAATCATGAAACATTGAATTCATTGCTCTTTGATATATAGCACCAGCATTTTTAAGACCAAATGGCATTACTATCCACTCATAACATCCTAATGCCCCTGGGCATCGAAATGCTGTTTTAGAAACATCTTCTTCAGCAATAAATATTTGATTATAACCTGAATAACCATCAAGCATACTCAAATATTCGAAACCTGCTGCAGAATCTACCAACATTTCTGCTACTGGCATAGGATATTCATCTTTGGGAGTAGCGAGATTTAAATCTCTAAAATCAATACAAACTCTTATACTACCATTTTTCTTTTTAACAGGAACTACATTAGCTAACCAATCAACATACCTTGCAGGTCTGATGAAGCCACATTTGAGGAGTCTTTCGATCTCTTCTTTTATTTTTGGTAGAATCTCTGGTGCAAACCTTCTTGGAATTTGCTTCACTGGTTTCTTGTCTGTCCTGATTGGCAATTGCAACTCTACTACCTTTCTACTCAAACCAGGCATTTCATGATAATCCCAAGCAAAGCAATCCTTGTAATTTTTCAAAAGCGCCACAATTCGATCTTTGAAGCTCTTAGGAATCTTTGAACTTATGTATGTTGGTCTTTTTACAGAACCATCTCCTATATCCACTTCTTCAAGAGGATCTTGGGCCTTCATTTTTATTGTAGATCCCATTGGATTTTCTTCAAAACCCAAAGGTTCATCATCATAAATACAATCTAATTTTTTATCATCAATGATGTCATCAGAATTATTTTCCACTGAAGCATCGAAGACCTCTTCTTCTTTGGCTGTTTCAACCAAATCGAAGTTTTTCTCGGCTACATAAGCCGTAATCTTTTCCCATATGCTGGGCTCAACCATTGATCACTTATTGATATCCCACCTAGTTGGTGAGACTCCATTTGCTGAACATCCTTGGTCATCAGTGACCCTCTTGTACGAAGTACTTCTTGTCTTCAGCAAATCTTTTTCCTTTACAGGTATCTTCTCATGGCAATCTTCGTTGTTCACCACTACGAAGTCATCGTCGAATGCAGTTTTCCAACGAAAACCCCATTCTGGTGCAAGTTTTACAAAGAATTTTTCTTCTTTAGTCATAGAACTTGATGCATCATTTTCCATAAATGGTGCAATAAATTGAAGCTGTTTGTCAAAGTTCTTTTTGTTGATATCTTGATTATCAACTTCAGCTTTAAAATAATAACTCTGATCAGCCTCAATATTCTCTACCAAACCATCTTTCCTCCAAATCACAATCCTTTGATGCATTGTAGAAGGAACTGCACCTACAGCATGGATCCATTCCCTTCCTAATAATGCATTGAAATTGGCTTTAGAAGGAACTACCAAAAACACAGTTGCTCTGGTTATGCTTCCTACTACCAATTCTAGTTCGATAGCACCAAGAGATTGTCCAGTAGATCCCTCATAATTAGTGAGCACTACATTATGTGGTTTCAAATCACATTCAGAAATACCAAGTTTCCTTAGAAAAGATTGTGGTAAGAGATTAACAGTAGCACCACCATCTACCAACACTTTGTTAATTCCAACACCATTTAATTTAGCTTGAATAAACAAAGGCTTTAAATGAAGCTTCATGCTATCATCAGGTTTCTCGAACACTGCATGTTGATCTTCGATGCAGCCATTATTCATAACATAATAACATAGAGGCCTATGACGAGCCATTTCCTCAGTGAAATCACATTCATCATCATGATTGGCCTTCGAAGATACATCATGTGCATATTCAATTGGTAGTACAGAAACCACACATATAATGTCAAGACTTGGTTCAGAATCTGAAAAAGTAGAAGTTAGAATATCATCATCCCCTTTAGGGATGTTTAAAGCAGAAGATAATGGAGGGAAAATTCTTTCAGTAGCTGGTTTTTTAACCATTTCGAAAACTATTGGTTGTTTTCCCTTACTTTTGTCACCATTAGTGACATCTTTTAAAACTCCTTCCTTTTTCTGGCGTTGAAAACGGCGCCATTGAGTTCTAGTCATAGGATTCTTACCTTTATAATTATTTTTGTAAGCATACTTGTTAGGATTAGAACTCTCTGGTTGGTCTGGAACTTTGACAGCTCTTTTTACCCATTTTGTTGGTGGTGCTGGAGGCGCAGAATGACCAGTTTTCTTGCCTCCAGAGAAAACCCAAGTATCAATAGGAGACTTCGATGAAGGAACGAACGTCTTCTTATGGTTCTTCACTTGATACTTCTCTGAAGTTTTCATCTTGTAAGGAACACCTCTTTTGTTAAAGCCAAACTTAGAACGGTTCTCGAACCACCCTCCTTTACGTTTTGTTTGAGGTTGATATCCTTCAACTGATTTCGCAGCTTCTTTATCGAACACTGCACTGCATCGAGGACAAAGCATAGCATGGGTGTTAGATATTTTACATCGGTTTAAAAAATCAACCAAATCTTCTTCAGCCTTTGGATATGCTTTCTCCATTTCCTTGGCCAATTGATCTTCAGTAACCACTGGCTCTTCAATTCGATGGTCCTCAGTAACCATTTCTACATCAATATTATCTGAAATTTCCACCATATTGATAGAAATACCAGCAAATATGGATTCTACCACATTGGTAGACACATCAGCAAACATGGACTCTGCCTTTTTCATAGGATCTCCATCCACTTGTTGTTTTGGTTTTTCTCCGAATTTTAGCCTCCCTTCATCAAGAGCTTTTTGTACAGAATCCCTGAAACGAGTACATCGAGATAGGTTATGACCTAAAAAACCATGGAATTTACAAAATCCTCTTTTCTTCCTTTGTTCCAAAGGAGGTAACTTCATATTAGGTGGCACCAATATTATGCCATCATTAACTAATAGATCAAAAATTTCTTCACTTTTAGTAATATCAAAAGTATAAGTTTTAGAAGGATATTTGTCACTCTTGGGATCTTCAGGATTTTTTCCATTGGATGGCCTCAACATTTTACAAGCATATGGAGGTCCATCTTTTAATTCTGCCAGGTTTATATCATTGTCTTCAACGATATCTAAACCCCAATCGAATTCGGGTTCACTATCTCCTGTTTCTATATAGGCAATTTTTTCTTTTTTAGAAAATTTGTTATGAGTTCTAATTTTTTCAGCTTTAAGTCTTTCAACTTGTCGAACTCTGTCTGCCAATTGGGCCATGTCTCTTAAGTACTGGGTATCTAATTTCTTTCGAACAGAATAATCGAGGCCACCAGCAGCCATTTCGACTAATTCATATTCTGGAACAGAAGTAAAACATCTAGCCTTAAGGAGACGAAACCTATTGAGATAATCATCGATTGACTCATGACTTTTACGTCGAACACTGGCCAATTCTTTCAAACTAATCTTAGATTGACCCATGTAAAATTGTTCATGAAAAGCTTTTTCTAATTGGTTCCAACTATAAATTGAATGAGGAGGTAAAGTTGTAAACCAAGTAAAAGCATTTTTTGTCAAAGAACTTGGGAAATATTTCATTCTCAAATTTTCATTTTCTGCAATATTTCCTGCTTCCATGAGAAACCTAGCAATGTGTTCGACAGTAGATTCATCAGTTTCTCCAGCAAATTTGGTAAACTTTGGAATTTTCCAATTTCTAGGCACTTCAGCATCTAAAACATACTCAGACAAAGGAGACACAAAATTTGGTCTATGTAAACCCATATTA
Source organism: Medicago sativa (assembly GCF_051527215.1). NCBI lineage: Eukaryota > Viridiplantae > Streptophyta > Magnoliopsida > Fabales > Fabaceae > Medicago > Medicago sativa. The sequence goes on from NC_140749.1 coordinate 55,257,275, forward strand.
AAACCATTTTGGGCTAACAAAGCCTCGACAATACCTGCTATATTATTCTGACCATCGAAATTGTTCCGACGGGCTTGTAAAACCACTTGATCGGCATCTTGGTTTCTGTTAACCAAAATGGGTTGTCTTTCAGGTTCTGCCTGAATTTGTGGTTGTACTACTTGTGGTTGGACAATATTTTCATGATTTCGAACCACTGGTTCATCAGCAATTATTTCAATTGCCCTCACATTTCGATTTTGAGGCAATGGGTTATTTTGGATTGGTGGAGCGCCAAAGAAATTGGCAATTCTTTCCATTTGATCAGACAACCGTTGATAACTAGTGTTGGTGTCTCGAATTAAAGGATTTATGACAGTACCAATTTGTTGGGTCATCATATTAACCATATCATGATTAGTTTCTTCCATAGTTTGCCTAATGGCAGCCATAGAAGCGTTGGTTAAATTTTGTTGGGGACTTCTATATGTTGTAGATACCCCAGGACCAAAAAGTTGTGGTAATGAAACATTTAAATTCTCTGAAAACATATTACCACTAGTTTGTAAGCCTTGCATCAATGATGATGGCATACCATATGGCATTGATCTATGATCCCAAACTCCTTGAATAGAAGTATTTGGATAATCATGGGAAGTTTGGGTAACCATCGAAGGCATGGCTTGAGAAATTACTGTGGCCATCGAAGGCATGGCCTGAGACGATGTTTGAGTGACTGTATTACTGGTTGGAACAGCCTGTGATGTTCTAACATTCCCTGGGGATGAAACATCATCTTCAACCGTCACTTGATCCACATCTTCATTTGAAGATGTTGGATTTGTTTTCTTTTGGTTGTTAGCGCGTGTCATATTAAGAAGCAATTTCTTGTTTCTTAATTGCATACACAACAAAACAAACCAGAATTAAAAGAAATTCTAACAAAAACTATAAACAAAAAACACAAACGGTCCCACTGGGCGTGCCAATTTGTTTACGTTGGATTTTCGTAAACAACCGCTGGTTTACAAATGGTAACTTGCAAGATCAACCAGTAAATCTTAGGACATATTGTGTTTGTTCTTGTTGTTAGAAATTCTGCGTTTTTGATGTCAAAAATATAAGAAATATGATAAAAACAATCGAATTCAATCCACTTGAACTCAATCGAACTTAATAAAGTAAAGTGCAAGAACACTTAAAGAACAAAGGGTAAATTGCATTGATTAAACAAAGGTTGGTACACAGATTCATACATTGCAACTTGTGACTCGTTTCTCGCTTCCATACGGATACTTTGAGTGTAAGTTTGTATGACGGAATTGTGACCTGTTTTTCCTATGAAAAACTACTATTTATACTAAGTCTAGAAATAACTACACTTCTTTGAAATTCAAACTACAACTGCCACAAGTCGACAGTTTTACTTATTTGAAAACAAACTTAAAATAAAAACTGACTTAAAGAATAACTGCTGATAACCACCTTCGAAAACTGCCTTATCGAAGTCTTCTACCATCTTCGAACCCATATTTGCTTTCAACACAACACTCTGTTCGAATCTTCTTTAAATCTAGGTCAACTATACTTTGACCACATTTATTACAGCTAGTAAAATATATTGGCTAACAGTATGTGAATTTGGGAATATGAATTTGGGGATAAAGTTAGGGTTTGATGAAATTGATGGAATTTGGGTTTAATTTTTTGGTAAAAGTTTGTGGGTTTGATTGTTGATAATGATTTGTGGTTTTTGGGAATGATTTTTGAAGGTTAGGGGTAATGGGTAGTGGTGTTGTTGATGAAGGTTTATGAGATGGTGAGGTTAGGGATGAAGACGTGTGGGTTTGTGAATGGTTTATGAAGGTTAGTGAAGTTTAGAGATGATGAGTGAAGGGTTTGATAGAGATTTTGGTTTGGGTGGTTGAGAATGATGAAGATGAAGCAATTTGCGGTTTCAATGGAGATTTAGGCAGCATAACATTACTTGTGGAAGTTGGGAATGAATGAATGAAGATTGGGTGGATTTAGAGAAGGCCGAAAATCGGCCACCGAGTGCCAGAAATCGGCCACCGAGTGCGTGCTGGCGGGTTGCGAATCGGCTAACGATTGGGGAAAATAGGCCAGAGAAAAATCTAGTAAAAAAAATTGTTGTTGTTGCTTCAAAATCGGCTGCCGATCTAAGCATATCGGGCACCGATTTTGAAGCCCCCCATTTTTTTTGCAATCAAAGTAAAAATTTTCAAGAGATCGGGCCCCGATTTTTACACATCGGCGGCCGATTTTTTCCGAATTAAAATTGCAAAATATTTTTGTGTGGACTTAGAAAAATTTTTACAATCCACATTTTTGTAAGGAAAAGGGAATAAGAAATTATACCTATCTGAAAACAATGGGTTACCTCCCATCAAGTGCTGGTTTAACGTCCTAAGCTTGACGGTCCACTTTTCTTCCTTCAAGTGGAGTGTAATGGGATAGACTCAGTTGGACGCTCTAACTCTCCCCCATAGTATGGTTTGAGTCTCTGTCCATTTACTTTGAAATTTCTATCAGAGTCTGGATCCTTCACCTCGATGGCACCGTAGGGGTAAACTCTCACAACTTCAAACGGGCCGGACCACCTTGATTTCAGCTTCCCAGGAAACAACCTCAACCTGGAATTAAAAAGTAAAACCGATTGCCCTTCTCGAAATTCCCTATTTTGAATCTTTTTGTCATGCCATTTCTTGGTTTTTTCTTTAAAAATCTTGGCATTTTCATAGGCAAAATTCTGGAATTCATCCAACTCATGGAGTTGAAGAATTCTGGATTCACCTGCTTTGGTAAGATCAAAATTCAGGAATTTGGTGGCCCATAATGCTTTGTGCTCAAGTTCCAAAGGTAAGTGACATGATTTTCCATAAACAATTTGAAAAGGAGACATACCTATCGGTGTTTTGAACGCCGTTCTGTATGCCCACAAGGCATCATCAAGCTTGAGTGACCAGTCCTTTCGGGACGAGTTCACAGTTTTCTCTAGGATTTGCTTGATTTGCCTATTTGACACTTCTACTTGGCCACTTGTTTGAGGATGGTACGGTGTGGCAATCCGATGATGCACATTGTACTTTTTCAACAATGCCTCCATCTTTCGATTGAGGAAGTGGGTGCCTTCATCACTAATTAATGCTCTAGGTACCCCAAAGCGTGAAAAAATATTTTTCTTAAGAAAGGCAACCACTACTTGAGCATCTTTGGTTGTGTGGCATTTGCTTCTACCCACTTAGAAACGTAATCCACTGCCACCAAAATGTACATCTTTGAGCATGAGGATGGGAATGGTCCCATGAAATCAATTCCCCATACATCAAAGATTTTCACTTCTAACACAGAATTTTGTGGCATCTCGTTTCTTTTTGAAATATTTCCTGTGCGTTGGCAGCGGTCACATTTCTTAACATAGGTGAAGGCATCTTTAAAAAGAGTAGGCCAAAACAGGCCTGATTGAAGGACCTTTGCAGCAGTCATATCCCCACTAAAGTGTCCCCCGTAGCTGGAGTCATGGCAGTACCACAACACCTTTTCTTGCTCATCTTCAGAGACACACCTTCTTAACAAACCATCAACCCCCCTTTTGTACAAAAATGGTTCATCCCACACATATGACTTGCAGTCATGTAGGAATTTCTTACGTTGTTGGGAGTTAAAGTCAGGAGGAATAATCTTACCCACCATGTAGTTCGCAAAGTCCGCGAACCACGGCATTACCGTAATAGCTAGGATGTGTTCATCAGCAAAGAGGTCCTTGATAGGCCTCTTCTCTTCCATTTCATCCATCTTCTCCACGCGAGAAAGATGGTCAACCACCGTGTTCTCTGATCCTTTCTTGTCACAGATCTCTAAATCAAATTCCTGCAACAACAGTATCCACCTAAGAAGCCTTGGCTTAGATTCCTGCTTAGAAAACAAATACCTTAGTGTAGCGTGGTCAGTGTAAACAATAACTTTAGACCTTAACAAGTAAGATCTAAATTTATCAAAAGCATAAACAAAAGCCAGGAGTTCTTTTTCAGTGGTGGCATAATTAAGTTGTGCCGGGTTCAAAACATGACTAGCATAATAAATTACATGCAACAACTTATCTTTTCTTTGACCAAGCACTGCCCCAACAGCTATGTCACTTGCATCACACATAATTTCAAAAGGTAGTGACCAATCAGGTGCAGTGACAATAGGGGCAGTGATCAATTTTTGCTTTAAAGTGTTAAAAGCATTGAAGCATTCATCATTGAATTGAAAAGGTATGTCTTTGACAAGCAGGTTAGTAAGGGGTTTTGCTATTTTTGAAAAATCTTGAATGAACCTCCTATAAAAACCTGCATGGCCTAAAAAGCTTCTAATGCCTTTCTCATTAGTGGGAGGAGGAAGTTTTTCTATTACTTCAATTTTTGCTTGGTCAACTTCTATCCCCTTGTGGGAGATTCGGTGACCCAAAACAATTCCCTTTCTCACCATAAAATGGCATTTTTCCCAGTTTAGGACTAAATTAGTATTTTGACATCTTTCCAATATAAGAGATAAATTATGCAAACAATTATCAAAAGAAGAGCCAAAGACAGAGAAATCGTCCATAAAAACTTCGATATGTTTTTCAAGCATATCGGAGAATATGGACATCACACACCTTTGAAACGTGGCAGGGGCATTGCATAGCCCGAATGGCATCCTCCTGTAGGCAAATATCCCAGAAGGACATGTGAAAGCAGTTTTCTCTTGGTCTTCAGGTGCTACAACAATCTGGTTGTAACCGGAGTACCCGTCCAAGAAACAGTAGTACTCATGACCCGCTAACCTCTCAAGCATCTGATCAATAAAAGGTAGTGGGAAGTGATCCTTCCTGGTTGCAATGTTCAGCCTTCTGTAGTCTATGCATACTCTCCACCCAGTGACTGTACGAGTTGGGAGCAATTCATTCTTCTCATTCATCACCACTGTCGTCCAGCCCTTTTTAGGAACAACTTGGACAGGACTAACCCACGAACTGTCTGAACAACTTGGATTGAGTCTTCGTTGTGGTTGCACCACCGGCTTGAAATTATCCTCCATCAATATTTTATGCATGCAGAAAGTGGGACTTATGCCTTTCAAATCACCAATAGACCAACCCAGAGCACCCTTGTACATTCTAAGAACCCTCAATAGTTTCTCTTCTTCAAGTTTGCTCAAAGTAGCACTTATGATGGCTGAGTACTTCTATTTCTCACCAATTAACACATACTTCAAGTGAGGGGGTAATTGTTTAAGTTCAACTGCCGGTTCTTTAATTGATTTTTCCACAACTTCTCCTTGAGGATGTAACTCCTCCCACCTAGTAGGGGTGCGACGGTTGTGGGATGGGCAAGCCTCCAACATAGCTAGAACTTCACATTCATAGGGGTCTTCACTTTCTTTAGCAACTTCTGGTGGTAAGCTCAAAACTCTTTCAAGTGGTAAAGCTGGCACTTCTTTTTGTAATTTTTCTTTCACAAAGGATTTGATCATATCTATTCTATAGCATTTCTCTTTTTCTTCCGGGTGTTTCATAGCTTTGAGAACATTTAGCTTGACCACCTCATCAAAGAACTTCAATGTCAAAGTACCATCTTCCATATCAATCAAGCACCTTCCAGTTTGTAAGAATGGGCGCCCTAGTATCAATGGGATGTCATCATCTTCTTCCATCTCAAGAACAACAAAATCTACCGGGAAGATGAATTTATCAACCTTCACAAGAACATCTTCAACTATGCCATAGGGAAATTTGTAGGACTTGTCTGCAAACTGCAATGTCATCCTAGTATCTCTTACTCTTCCGATGCCAAGTTTCTTGTAGATGGACAACGGCATCAGGCTCACAGTAGCCCCAAGATCAATCAAAGATTTCTTGAAAGTTCTATCCCCAATGGTACAAGGAATAGTGACACTCCCGGGGTCTTTTAGTTTCCTTGGAATTTTTCTTTGTAAGAACGCACTACACTGCTCGGTGAGCATCACATCTTCATCATCTATTGTTCTCTTCCTTGAAAGGATGTCCTTCATGAATTTTGCATATGAAGGCATTTGTTGGAGAGCTTCAGCAAATGGGATGTTGATTTGTAGTTTCTTGAACATCTCAATGAATTTTGCAAAGCACTTCTCATCTTTTTCTTTCTTCAACCTTTGAGGAAAAGGCAGCTTGATTTGTGGGAATCTCATATTTCTTTTTCTTTTCCGGCTCTTCGACAACATGAGTATCGATGGTATCACGCACTTCGACCTTCACTTCAATTAGTTCAGGAGATGAGTCACCGTCATCATGTTTAGCTTGTGATGATAGTGATTCTTCCCTCTTTCTGCTTCTTGTAGTAACCATGTTCACAGTTTCATGATCCCTTGGATTAATAACAGTGTTGCTAGGAAGGGTTCCTGGAGCTCGTTGTGTGAGTTGTTGAGCAATTTGCCTAACTTGATTTTCAAGATTTTTGATTGAAGCCCTTGTATTCTTTTGAGCCTCTCTGGTTTCTTGAGCTAAGGAATTCATGTTGGTAGCCATTGCTTCAATTGCTAACTCCCAATCCGCCTTCTTTGGTGCTTGGTTTGATGGACCTCCTTGATAACCCCCTTGTTGTTGGTTCTGAGAGCTACCTTGTTGATTCCTCTATGAAAAGTTTGGATGATTTCTCCATCCTGGATTATAAGTATTTGAGAAAGGGTTGTTCTTCGGTTGGTTCCCTTGACTGCTGAGATAATTTACCATCTCCACTTGGGTCGCATCCATGGGCACATCACAATGCATAGTAAAATGAGGGTCGGTGCACCAATCACATTTGACAGTGTTCATTTGATTAACCGGAGCAACTTGTGGTTGGGTTAAGTTAAGGGCTACCATTCTCTTTGTCACTTCAGCGGATACTGCATCTTGAATCTGCTTACCGGTGAGTATGTTTTGAGCTTTTTTGAGCGCAAGTTGATTCAGATCTACGAGTTCTCCCCTTGTACCACCAGTTCTACTCCATTTGTTCATTAAGTGCAACAGCTTTAATGACCTTGATTATTTGAGAGGCGGTTTTGAAATTTATGGAACCACTGGAAGCTGTGTCGAGAACTTGTCTAGTAGCTAGACGCAGACCATTACAGAAAATCTGCATTTGAACAGTAGTATCAAAGTTGTGCTCGGGACAAGCTGATAGTAGCTTCTTGTACCTTTTATAAGCTTCTCCTCAGGACTCTCCTTCTCTCTGCTGGAAACTAGAAATGTCTTGTCGCCTTCTCACAAACAAAGTTGTAGGAAAGAACTGCTCCAAGAACTTGTCTTCCATTTCATTCCATGTTGTTATACTGCCAGCCGGTAAGGAGTCAAACCACTCATAAGCGTCATCAGTCAAAGTGAACGGAAACAGTCTCAACCGTTTGGCTTCTTCAAAGTGCCCTTGCACTTTTGCTGTCTCACAAAGTATCAAGAAACTCTTCAAGTGCTTGTTAGCATCTTCATTGTACTTTTTCGCATACTGATTCTCCTTAAGCTCCTGCAACAACCCAGGATTGATCTCAAACTTGTCCACCGTCACAGGCTGATTAGTAATGGTTAGCCTGTTTCGGTTTCTGTCACGGGTCCCATAGTCTCCGAGAAGTCTTTCTTCAGGTTGTACCGGTGGTGGTTGACCCTCCATCTCTTTGCCTACTTCGAATACCTCTTCGTCCGTGTCAGTCTCCACTTTACTCGCCTCTTACTTTTCCCTAAGTTTCCTGAGTTTTGCTTCTTTCCGATTGGCTCGGCAAGTCTTTTCAATCTCTGGAATAAAGAGAAGTTCAGCTGAGGCCTGGCCTCGCATACAAGATTAGACAAATAGTGAGTAATAGGAGATTGAGCAATAAAAAAATAAAAAGAAAGCGAAAATTTTATTGCAGAGCAATAAATTTCGATTAAGAAAATAAAATTCAACAGTGATTTGGCAATCCCCTGCAACGGCGCCAAAAACTTGATAGCGATTTTCGCAAGTGTACGAAATCGTGCAAGCAGTAAAATTAAAACGGTAAGACCGAGTGTCGAACTCGAGGATCGCGTTATACTGTCGAATAGTATTTATAACTTAATTGAACAAAAAGGTACTGAATTTGGTTGATTGCAATAATGAAAATTAAGCAAAGTAAATATGGTTCAAACTTTATAAAGAGAAAAGTGTTGGGGATGAGTTTCACGGGATGACTATTTCATGTTAACAACCAAATTATCGCTATTGATTTGACTCATCTAGTTGCTACCGAATCCTCTATAAAATTCGTGCCCTAATTCCTTAGTGACAGAAACGTTAATTTTAAAATAACCACCTAATTCCTTAGTGAGTTTTAAGATTAAAATTAAGCATGAACGAACAAGGATTCTCAAATGGTTCCAAGGGTTTGCATCTATTCCTAGATTAGAAAGGCAAGGATTTCTTATCTCAAGCATTTATAAATTCCACTTCCGTATCACAATATAAAACATAAATCAATTTAAAGGCGGCCAAGCAATAAAAGCATTAAGAACAGAGATAAGAAAAGCAATTCAATAAGTTTAATCAATAATAAAGGTCAGGTCATATGACAATCATGTTCATCTAGGGTTACTCATCCCCAACAATGGATGGTTTAGTTAGACATAGCAATTAAACAAGAAGAAGGGATAAAAGAAAGATTACAAGAACAATTCATCAATGATTCTTGATAAACTTCCTTCAATGATGCTCCCGATCGCTTCCTATGTGTTTCTGTGCCTTTAGATCTCCAAAAACGTGAACCCCTCATTCAGAAACACCTCTTTTATATTTATAAGAAGCTAAAAATCGGCCACCGTGCTCCAAAATGGGTGGCCGATTTCAAAAACACGCGTGCCCATAAGTCTCAAATAGGCGGCCGATATGCACAAATCGGTGGCCGATTTTAGCAGAAAGTTTTTGGCTTAGACTGCAGCAAAAATCGGTGGTCGATTCTACAAATCGGTGGCCGATTTTCAGTCTTTAAAAACTTCAATTTCTTCTCCTTTTGTAGCTTGTAACTCCATAAATTGCAATGAATATGACCCAAAATGATATAAAAGTGCCTAAGAAAAACTAAGATGACAGAGTGTCATCAGAGACGAACTTTGAGTTTTTCATGATTTCGTCACACTTGGCCGGTGAAACGCCAAAGTATCCTCTACTGCTCCCACATGTGACCTAGAGGTATACTTAGTTTAGGCTTTGGAACTTGTTTACTTGGTTTTGGCTTAAATGCTCAATTATTTCTAATGTTGTGATTTTGAGAGACGAACTTTGTTGAAAATGTTTTTAGGAGCCGATTTCTTATGAATCCCTTGTGGATAGTTGATATAATTTATGTGGAGATGTTTGATGATGTATATATGTGACAATTATATGTTGATTGAATTATGGATGTTGTTGGTGATTGTATATATGATGGTGAATTGTTGTCGAATGTCGATTGCATATATACTAAATGTTGGTGATGGTGAGGTGATTTGTTTGTGTGAACATATGCATTGTAGTCGAGTCATATGTTCATGCATTCATGACTAATGGTGGCGGATTTTATATCCAATTGAGGTGATTACGATGTTTTTGTTGCATCGAAGGTGACGACCTTGAGGTGATTTGGTACCACATGCATGTATGTGTCGAGTTTAGGCATAGCACATTGCGTGAGTCTTGATTGTTGTATTGAATGATGATGATGATAAGTGTGCTAAATGATTATATACTTGCAATGATTGAGGTTGTTATATGAATGTGGATGTGGAGGTTAAATGTTCATGATGATTAATTGAGAATTGAACTATTTTATCTATATCAAGTTATTTATATTGATTATGATTGATGTAATACTAACCTCCAGTGGTTTTGGCCGCCTACCTGTCTGTATGGATGGGTAGACGCTGTGCAGGAGTAGTCCGCTTGCGGTGAGTGCTTGGATAGCTGGAGTTAGCCTCCGCTGTCATTTTGGAGTTATAGTTCAGGGCTCTGATTAGGTCGAGTCAGTGTCTTTTAGTTGTGTTGGACTTAATTTATTATTTGAGATGTACTGATTGTTGGGATTTAGAGAATTTTATGTTGATGATGTATTTGACCATGGTATATGTATTGATTTGATTGGAGATGTATGATTATATGTCCGCTGCGACTGTTGAGATTTATATCTATGCATGCAAGTTGTTGTTTAGTTTGAGACGTAGCGTCTATTTCTTGAATATTTGCTATATTCGCGTGTTTTATCGCTTAAATAGAAATAGGGCGTTATATCATACGCTTTCGAAAACTTTCAAAACTAAGGTGATAATCCATCCCCAACCCCCCTCTAGCTTATCATTGTTCCCGTCATATCGGCCAACATTCATACTTCAACCAAGAGGTCCTTGATCTTTTAAATACGTGAGCATCTTTTACATTTAATAAAGTCCATAAATCAAAACTACTCGAGGGATCTAAATGTAACAACAATTAATTATGAAACCAAAATGAAAATGATAAATAAGTTGTGATCAAATAGCTGATTTAGCCTTTCTAAAGAAAAATCTAATTTAGGAGGGTTAAAATCGCACATTTGAAACTTAGGGAGTTAAAATTGCACAATTGAAAAAGTAGGTGGGTTAAAACTACAATTAAGTCTAAAAACATTCTAGAGTTAGAACAGTCCTTAAAGCTCAAGCGCTAACATAGATAAAAATCACCCACCAAATTAGATGTCCACATATTGACAAGGAGAATTAAACCCGCTATTGTAGGAATGAGTCAACTACTCACCAACAAAGTCAACTTTAATTGGCATAGAAGGGATCATTATGATTTAAAAAAATGAAAATGATAAAAAAATTCCAATTTTTTGTTGCTTTGTTTTCTAAGGAATTTTTTTTTTCCAATTTGATTTGATTAATCACACATCCCCATGGTCAATAAAACACACATATAGACCAAAAAAAAAAAAAGAAAAATACACATATACACTCCGCAACAAATCACCAAATTCACTCTTAAATTTTACAAACCCTAATTCATGAGCCCGTCTGTTATAAAAGCAAACAGCAGCACACCTCCTCCGTTATAATCAAAAACTATCGCTCTGAATTCTACCAAACCCTAATATTCACACGGTGCCGATGACTCATATTCCGTTGGATCTTGTGGCTGAAATCCTATGTCAACTCCCAGTGAAGTTCCTTGTAAAACTCCGCTGCGTATGCAAATCATGGAATACTCTAATCTCAGATGATAGCAGTTTCGTCAAAAAACACCTTCGCGTGTCAACAACCAAACGCAAACACCTCCTCGCATGCACATGGATCCCTCCTCCACCGGTACGTAAGTTTAGTATGATGTCTTATCCACTCTATTCTCTTCCACTCACCTCAATTTTCACCTCTGAACCTATTACATAATAAGGAAGAAGAAGATAACTTGCGCAGCAAGTTACCTAGTTAGCTTAGGGTTTAGCTTCAATATTCTACAGCATGCATAGCTTTCTTATTGTATGCCCTCATATACATATAAATAAGTGTGTAACCAACTATTATAATCAATGAAAATCACTTTATTCATTCAATAGTTTTAGCTTTATGATATGGTATCAGTTTCTCTCTCCTTAGAGAGTTTGTTACGATCCATTTTCTGATTCCTAACCGTTTCCACCATTGAAGCTTGAAGCTCGAGCTTTCTCATTTCTTCTTTTCTTCTCTATTTTCACTCTGATTCGTCTCTGTTTTGCACGAATCTTCTTGTTCTTGATCTCAATTTCTTCATTGAGATTTCTTTCTTCATTTTCTGTGTGTGATTCGTTGCAATTTTTCTCCATTTCATTTCTGGTTTTTGCATTGATTCGCCATGGTTCGCAATCAACAAGCTAGTCAAGATACTAAATCTCCCTATTACGTTCATCCGAGTGAAGGACCTCACTCTGTGTTGATTTCTCCTAAATTTGACGGTTCCAATTATCTTGCATGGAGCCAGTTAATTCAACGTGCTCTTGGTGCTAAGAACAAACTTTCATTCATCAATGGAACTCTTCCTGTTCCTGACGATGATGATCTCAACAAAAACGCTTGGGAACGTTGTAATCATCTCGTTCAGTCATGGCTTATAGCCTCTGTTTCTGATTCCATTACTCAAACGGTTGTTTTCCATGACACTGCTTTTGAAGTTTGGCAAGATCTCAAGGAACGTTTTTCCAAAGTCGATCGTATTCGAATTGCCAATCTTCGTTCCTCCATTAACAACCTTAGACAAGGATCAAGATCTGTTTTGGAATACTTCACTGAATTGAAAGCTTTATGGGAAGAGTTGCATTCTCATCGTCCTTTTCTCAGTTGCACTTGCCCTGTTCAATGTAGTTGTGCTGCAATGCGTACTAACAAGAATTACAGAGTGGAGGATCAGATCATTCAGTTCCTCACTGGACTCAATGATCAGTTTTCAGTTGTGAAAACTCAAGTTCTTTTACTTGATCCTTTACCATCTTTGAACAAGGTTTTCTCTTTAGTTGTTCAAGAAGAGAGTAACAATGTGTTGATTCCTTCTCTTCCTTCTATTGAAGATGGTTCTGCTTTGGTTAATGCATCAGATGCAAGAAGACCTCAAGGTCGTGGTAGAGGTTCTTTCAATAAGCCTTCTTCCAGATATTGCACTTTCTGCAATAGATACAATCACACAATTGAGTTTTGTTACCAAAAACATGGTTTCCCTAACAAAAATCAAGCTCCTGCTCAATCTCAGGCAAATGCTGCTTCAGCAAAGACTTCTGATGCTAGTAATGTTTCTGGTGGTACTGGTTTGGCTCAGGATAAGATTGATCAACTTGTGTTATTGCTTCAACAAGCAAATTTGTTTGCCTCAGCTCCCAATCCTTCTCCTGGCCCCACCACCAATCATATAAGTGCCTCTCCTCAAATTCATTCCAGTCACATTGCTTCCACTTCTTCTGCAGGTATATTCAATGTCAATTCCTGCTCTTTACCTAATACTTCACTTTGGTTACTTGATTCAGGTGCTAATGAGCATATTTGCACCACATTGTCTCTTTTTGACTCCATTTACACCATTAAACCTGTTTATGTCACTTTATTTAATGGTTCCAATGTTACTCTTACCCAAGCTGGCACTATCATTTTCAGTCCTCAGTTTTATCTCACAAATGTCTTATATTCTCCCACTTTTACTTTAAATCTTATCTCTGTAGCTAAAGTGTGTCATGCTTTATCTTGTGTGTTTCATTTCTCTGCTAATCAATGCATTATACAGGACAAGAAATCCCTGAAGATGATTGGTTTGGCTAGTCAACATGATGGTCTCTACAAATTTCACAGTTCCAGTTTATCTTCTGTTCCCTCTATTTCTAGTACAATAAATGCACCTAGTGCATCTGTTTCTTCAATTTCTTGTAATTCAAGTCATTGTATTCCTGTTAAAGCCCTTTGGCATTTTAGATTGGGACATTTATCTCATCAAAGAATGGATAAAATGTCATCTTTGTATCCCTCTATTACTAATGATAATAAAGCAACATGTGATATTTGTCACTTTGCAAAACAAAAGCATATTCCTTTTACTCCTAGTATGTCTCATGCTTCTTGCAATTTTGAACTATTACATCTTGATATATGGGGTCGTCTATCAGTTTCTTCCATACATGGTCATAAATATTTTTTAACAATTGTTGATGATCATAGTAGGTTTTTGTGGATCATTTTACTGAAATCAAAATCAGAAGTTTCTCATCATGTCAAGTCTTTTATAACCATGATCCAAAACCAATTTCATGTTACCCCTAAATTTGTGAGAACTGATAATGGTCCTGAATTCATGATTCATGATTTCTATGCTTCTCATGGCATCTTACACCAAAAGTCTTGTGTTGAAACTCCTCAGCAAAATGCTAGAGTTGAGAGAAAACATCAACATATTCTTAATGTTGGGAGGGCACTCCTTTTTCAATCCAAATTACCATCTTCATACTGGTCTTATGCTGTTCTTTATGCTGTTTTCCTCATTAATAGAATCACTACTCCTGTTCTTCAGCATCAATCTCCTTTTCAAGTTTTATACAATCAATTACCTGATATTTCATCTTTCAAAGTGTTTGGTTGTTTATGTTTTGCTTCTTCTCTACATGCACATAGAACTAAGCTTCAGTCTAGAGCCAGAAAATCCATCTTTCTAGGCTACACATCAGGTTATAAAGGTTTTACTTTGTTAGACATACACTCTAGGGAAGTGTTTGTGTCAAGACATGTCATTTTCCATGAACACATCCTTCCCTACCCTACCAATCCAGACTCTATCACTTCCCAATGGGAATATTTTTCTTCTACTCCTAGTAAACCTATTTCCACATTATCAGATGCTGTTACCATTCCTCCTCCCCTTATTGATGACCCTCCTCCTTCTTTTCATGACACTTCTGATATCCCTTCACCTACCCCATCTGAGTCTGTTCCACTTAGAAAATCAACCAGAAATTTAACCACTCCCTCTTATCTTCAAGATTATGTGTGTAATAATATTCATGCATCTTCTTATCATATCTCTAACTATGTTTCTCATCATAATCTGTCTGACCAACACTCTTCTTTCATTTTTTCCATACATTCCAATCCTGAACCTACATCTTTTACTGAGGCAAACAAATTTGAGTGTTGGAGACAAGCTATGCAAGTTGAGCTTTCAGCTCTTGAGTCAACTGGTACTTGGAAGTTGGTTGATTTACAAGAGCATGTGAAACCTATTGGTTGCAGATGGATATATAGGGTTAAATATCATGCAGATGGGTCCATTGAAAGATATAAGGCAAGATTGGTAGCTAAGGGATATAACCAGATTGAAGGGCTTGACTTCTTTGATACATACTCACCAGTGGCTAAAATGACAACAGTTAGATTGGTTCTTGCTCTTGCCTCTATCCATTCTTGGCATCTGCATCAACTTGATGTCAACAATGCCTTTCTTCATGGTGAATTGCAAGAGGATGTTTACATGACATTGCCTCCTGGTGTTTCATCCTCTAAACCAAACCAAGTATGCAAGCTACTTAAATCCCTTTATGGCCTCAAACAGGCAAGCAGAAAATGGTATGAGAAGTTGACTTCTGTCTTGCTTCAGGAACATTATATTCAGGCCACATCTGACCATTCTTTATTCATTAAACAAACTGCATCATCTTTTCCTGTGTTGCTAGTATATGTTGATGATATCATACTAGCTGGAGACACTTTATCTGAATTTGATCATATCAAATCCATACTGCATGCTTCATTCAAAATCAAGGATTGTCAACTTAAATATTTTCTTGGCCTTGAAGTTGCTCACTCTAAGCTTGGTATTTCATTGTGTCAAAGAAAATACTGCTTAGACCTTTTATCTGATTCAGGCTCCATTGGTTCCAAACCTGTTTCCACTCCATCAGATCCCTCCATCAAACTTCACAATGATGCTTCTCCTCATTATGAAGATATTTCTTCCTACAGAAGATTGGTGGGCAGGCTTTTGTATCTCACTACTACAAGACCTGATATCACTTTTGTTACACAGCAACTGAGCCAATTTCTTTCTAAACCTACTCAGACTCATCATCAAGCTACTCTCAGAGTTCTCATGTATCTTAAGGGTTGTCCTGGCAAGGGTCTTCATTTTCCCAGAAGTTCTTCTTTACACTTGCAAGGCTTCTCTGATGCTGACTGGGCAGGCTGTATTGACTCCAGAAGATCCATTAGTGGACAATGCTTCTTCCTTGGCAATTCATTGATTTCCTGGAGAACAAAGAAGCAATTGACTGTATCTAGATCTTCTTATGAGGCTGAGTATAGGGCATTGGCTTCAGCCACTTGTGAACTTCAGTGGCTCCTCTATTTGCTCAGAGATTTACATGTTCAATGTTCCAAGCTTCCTGTGTTGTTTTGTGATAACCAGAGTGCTTTACACATAGCAGCCAATCCAGTTTTCCATGAGAGAACTAAACATTTGAACATTGATTGCCACATAGTCAGGGAAAAACTTCATGCAGGCATTCTGAAGCTTCTTCCTGTCTCTTCCCAGGATCAGTTGGCTGATTTCTTTACTAAACCTCTCCTTCCTCAACCTTTTGCTACATTACTATCCAAGCTGGGTTTGATTGACATTTATCAACCTCCAGCTTGTGGGGGGCTATTACATAATAAGGAAGAAGAAGATAACTTGCGCAGCAAGTTACCTAGTTAGCTTAGGGTTTAGCTTCAATATTCTACAGCATGCATAGCTTTCTTATTGTATGCCCTCATATACATATAAATAAGTGTGTAACCAACTATTATAATCAATGAAAATCACTTTATTCATTCAATAGTTTTAGCTTTATGATAGAACCCACACTCCTTGAGTGTTGTCCGCCCATTCCTCCAGATTCTTGCGATACCCTTGTTGGTTCTTGCGACGGTCTCCTTTGTTTCGCTGCTAATAAACAACTTGTTCTTTGGAACCCTTCCATAAGAAAATTTAAGAAATTACCCTCTTTGGAACAGGTTGTAACCAACTGTGGATTTGGCTATGATCCTTTTACGGATACGTACAAGGTTGTTTCTCTTTCCACATATTCTTGTGAATATGATGGAATTGATGGCGTTCCCATGGAGATTTTTAAAACTCAAGTTAACATTTATACTCTAGGCACTCACTCATGGAGAAGGATTAAGGATTTCCCTTTCATGACCCACAATGATCTCTCTGAAGGAATAATCGTCAGTGGCACTGTAAATTGGTTTGCATATTCTACTGCGTCTGGTAATATCTCACGTGTCATTGTTTCTCTTTACTTGGCGAATGAGTGTTACCAAGAGATTTCACAGCCTAACTATGATGAAAAACTCATTAACTTGACCTTGGGTATGATGAGGGATTGCCTGTGCATAATTTCACATTCTCACTCTTTTAATGATGTTTGGCTTATGAAGGAATACGGAAATAAAGAGTCTTGGATTAAATTGATCCATCTTCCTTACTTTGGTGGTCATGTCAGTCATGATGATACTCCCTATCAGACTGTTCACCATCAGAAGATATTATACATTTTTGAGGACGAAAACCATGTGTTGCTCGTCCACAGAGAGTTTCAAAAATTGAAGTGGGTTGTTTGCGATTCTAAAAAGTATACTATAAAGAGTTTCAAGATTCAGAACCACTATGGTTGGTTAGAATCAAAAGTCTATGTTGAAAGTTTGATATCACTTTGACTATAATATTAGTATCTGGATGATGTGCTATGTCACTTGTATGAGATTCAATCCAACTTTTATGTTTATTTTGGTTTTTTTATTTGTTTTGAGTGTTGGCCTTTCATGGATCATTGTTAATTAATAGTGAACGAAATTTGCATCATAAGAGATTGTTTTGTTATTTTTATTCGTTTGTTAGTTAGAGTTGTTCGTTCTCAATCATGCTTTGTTGTCTTTGATGGTAAAGTATAATCAATGAATGCAAGTGTATAGGTAGGAAGACACTAATTGGGTCTGTCTTTTAACTGATAATGGTGACAGTATGCTGCTTCTGGTTTTATAAGACGATGAAAGCATTAATACCTTTTGCTTACAAAGAACAATCTTACGTAAATAAAGTACTTCTATCGCCTTCTCTCTTTGTTGCACATAGTTCATTGATTTTTTAGAACTTATTTATTTGATTAGTTAAGATCTACATCTGAATTAATATTACCAGTTATTCCTTTGATAATCAGTAAGCTGCAGCTTATTTTAAAATAATGAATCTGTATAGCTTCTTACTTCTAATTTGGCTTTCCTGCGTTTTGCTTTTAAAACAATGAATCATTATACAACCCCTTCAGATTTTTATTCGCCATTTCATTCCTTTCCTGTATTGGGGATTTTATGGATTAACTGATTGGAGAATGCTACATATAGCGAAGTTTTTTCACGCAAACTTATCATTAGCAGTACGTTTATTTATATATCCATGAGTTACTGTAGCAAATGCCTCTTTTCTATCCCACCGTTCCTTTATTCCGCCAAATGAGAATCCATGGACAGGCACAGTTCATGATAGCTTCGTGATGCTATACCTCGCGGCAAGATATATCTGTCTTATTCACTCATTTATTTCTCCTTTTTATCCTCATCTTATGGTTGGTTAGTAATACTGATTACTCGGTTATGTACTTTAGATTGTTCTTGTATGTCCTGTAACTAAAATCAGTATAATTACAATGACTCCTATTAGGATTAGAAAACAAAATACAAATGAGTAATTATTTAATCAATTTTAAGAAGTTTTGTTCAGAAAGCTTTGTGGATTGATTAGGTCTATATTAATTGCAAAGAGTCAAACACAAGACTGATACAAGACTGGTAACTATGCAGTCTATGCCTCTGAATCAAATATTTCTACAACCATATGAACAATTTAATAGCCAAAAATTAAGAAAAATAATAAGGGAAAAGAAAAGAATTTAATAATCAGGTCAGTTTTCATAACTTGTTCTTGTTGATCAGAAAATAGAAAACCTATCAAGTTAGCTAGTGGGGGTCCAAAATTATTCCAATTGGTGTTTACAGATGATATCATACATTTTGCTCAAGCAAATGTGGAATAAGCTCGGATAATTCAATAACTTTTGAATTTATTCTGCCTGACCTTCCGTCAAAAAATGAGCAAACTAAAGTGCACAATTTTCTTCTATGGGTGGGTACCGTACAAAGAAGTAAGTCAGCGATAAATCGGGTTTCAAAACAACAGATGATATTGGAAAATATCCTGGAGTATCTATTTGGCATAACACATTCAATAAGAAGACTTATCAATTTGTTTTCGACAAGATAAACCAGGGGCCAAGTAATTGGAAAGAAAAAAAAAAATCAGGTATGCTCTCCCAATTTCCGTTATGCAGATAGTTATGCTCCCAAAATTTGTTCGTGAAGAAATTGATGAAAAATGTAGAGTTTGGGGATACTCTAAACATGGCATGTGGAAAATGGAGGAAATTATGCAGGTGTGAGGAATATCCTTTGTAACTACAACTTTCTTATCATTACTTCATTTTAAGAATTTTAAAAGGAAAATTTGTGTTTAGAGGAGACTGGTTTACAAATGAAACTGATGGATCAAAATTTTTCAGCTGAATACCATCATTCAGGCTGCAGTTTTAATTGAAAAGAGCATGCTGACTTTTTCATTGGTGTTGTCTCGAAGTGCAGAATCCATCTTTTCATGTTATAATGCTCTATCAAGCTTTTAACGATGTATCTTTCTTAACAAACACTTGAGGAGTAGCTGCTGGAGCTATATGTGTCAAGGGGCTAGGAGGTTGATGTTGTTAATTGAGTAAGGATTAGATGCAATGTAATCCTGTTCTCTGATATAGAGATGAGGTTTTACTGGTCTAATACAGTTTTGGGGTGAGCACAAAAGTTGTTATGGACCCATATCTTTGATAATAAGTCTAGTCGATTATGTATATAATTATTAATATTGACCAGTTTATTACTAACAATACCACTCCAAAAACTTTACTCCCTCCGGTCTCAAATGTAAAAAAAAGAAAAAAATAAAATTGGTGGTCTCAAATATAAGAAAAAGTATAGTAAAATGAACCTATTAAATGCCGCAATTCCAAATTTACCCTCATTAAACCCACTTCATCATTAATGTCTTTACTACTACAAGACAAAGGTAAAATTGAAAAATATTACCTTTTATAATGACTTAAATGTCGTAAATCCACTTTCTTAATATGTGTGCATTATTTTTTTGTTTCTTACATTTGGGACCAGAGAAAGTATATGACAGCATACTCAAACCAAAGTTTTTATTATATAAACTTGAAATATGTAACAATAGTTCATAACCTATTGTACCTTAATGTTCAAGGCAATGCATTTTCTATTCCAGTACAAACAAGATGTCATCACATCAAAAGAGTATGGTTCAACAATAACAATCTCTTCTAATAAAAAAGTTATAACACAAGAATAAAACGTCGGCACATAAACCAGAATAAACCATGCCAAATCACTCAGAGTTGCTAACTTAAGTACTTTAATACTGACATGCAGGGGATGAGGAATAGCACTTAGAATCGGCATTCTTTCACCAGCAACGATCATGTATGTAGCACAGTTCATTGATTTTCTAGGAAATATTTTGTTAGTTCTTATTTTGAAGATAAAACTATATATATTAATATGTCAATGTTGATTTTTATTGCTGTTTTAATGTTTCCCTATTTCATTAGACTCTCGATAAAAATAGGATGGATTATGCACATTTGTTAATTTCTATGCCTATTGTGAAAGAATTGAATTTACTTGATGGGAGGATTTATCCTATTCGTCTCATAGAGGATCTTGAATTTGGTCTAGTTAAGGATACTTGTTTGGTGGAGTATGAGGATGATCATAAGTATGTTTGTTCGTAACCTGATTATGTGCATAATGATGAACCAGTTGTGGATACTTTTGTGAACCAATTGAAAGATGACTTTAAAGAGGTTCCCTTTGGAACATGATGGAGGTGTTAATAGTAAAGACTTTTCTCAATTCAACCAGTTTATTGATAGTAATTTGCTTCTTGATTTATGAGTAGGTTGGATAAGTTCTTCTTATACGAGGCTTGAATTTTTGCTTGGCTCAATTGCATCCAGGCTTCCCTTCCTAGAGGCCTCTATGATCATTGCCCAATTTTGTTAACTATTGATGAAGAGAATTGAGGTCCTAGATCGCAGAGGATGTTGAAATGTTGGGCTGATTTACCAGGTTACAAAGAGTTTGTGAAAGAGAAGTTGAAACTCCTTAAAGGAAGTCTTCGGGGTTGGCATCGAGATCATACTCTGAATTTAGATAGTAAGATTTGTGGTGCTAAAGATCATATGTCTGCGTTGGATATGAAAGCGGAGGGTGAAGGGTTGATGAAGAGATTGAAGAGCTGCATCTGTTGTATGCTGGTGTTATGGATTTTTCTAAATTACATACTAGCATGCCGTGGCAAAAATCTAAAATTACTTGGCCGAAGGAGGGGGATACAAACTCCACAAATTTTTTCATGGGGTTATATCTTTTAGGCGATGTTCAAATGCTATTGTTTTTATTTATGTGGATAGGGCGCAGATATTGAGGGGGGATCAATGGGTGATAAGTGTTGTTTTTTATCATTTAAGTCGGCATTTTCAAAGGGTGGATGTGGAGAGACCAGGCCTAGGGAAGATGGTGTTTAAGTCTCTTTCTAATGAGGAGGGAGCTGGTCTTATAAATCACTTATTGTTAAAGGAGATTAAGGAGGCGGTGTACGATTGTGATAGCTTTAAGAGTCATGGGCCGGATGATATTAACCTGGGATTTTTTTAAAGATTTTTAGGATATATGAAGGTGGAGTTGCTGAATTTTTTTGCTGAATTTCATTGCAATGGCAGGTTGACTAAAGGGTTGAATAGCACTATAATTGCCTTGATTCCAAAAATTGAGAACCCGCAGAGGTTGACAGATTTTCGGCCTATTTCATTGTTTAGCAGTTTGTATAAATTCTTTTCTAAGGTGCCTGCTAACATGATTCGAAAAGTGGTGGGAAAAGTGGTGTCAGAATCTCAATCAACATTGGTTCAAGGTAGACAAATCTTTGACAACATTCTTATTGCTAATGAGTTGGTGGATGTTGTCCGCAGGTTAAAGCAAGAAATACTTATGTTCAAGGTTGATTTTGAAAAAACATACGATTCAATTCATTGGAGGTATTTAGAAGAGGTCATGGGTAAAATGAATTTTCCATTTGTTTGGTGTAAGTGGGTGATGGAAATTGTTACTTCAGCTTCAACATCAGTTCTTGTTAATGGGAACCCGATTGATGAGTTTATTTTGGAGAGAGGGCTTCGATAAGGTAATCTTCTTTATCCTTTTCTTTTTCTGTTAGCTACTGAAGGTTTAAATGTTATGATGAATGTGATGGTGGATAATGGATTATTTAGTGGTCATAATGTTGGGGCACAAGATGCTTTGTCCGTAACTCATTTACAGTTTGCTAATGATACTTGTTTGATTGGTGGGAAAAGTTGGTGAATGTTTGTGCTTTGAAGAATGTTTTGCTTTTGTTTGAGAAAATATCTGGGTTAAAAGTAAATTTTCAAAAAATCATGTTGTTTGGTATTAATGTGGCGGGTTCTTGGCTCCATGAGGTGGCGGTTGTTCTGAATTGCAAACATGGTTGTTTATCTTTTGTGAATTTGGGGCTTCCTATTGGTTGTGATCCGGGAAAGCTTCAGTTCTAGAACCCTTTAGTTGAGTGTATTAGAAGTAGACCATCTGGTTGGAAAAGCAAAAATCTTTTGTAGGGGGTGATTCTCCTTAAATTTGTATTGTCCCCCATTCCAGTTTATTTTCTTTCCTTCTTCAAAGCTCCCGCATGTATCATTTCTACCCTTGAATCTATATTTTGCAATTTTTTTTTGGACGGGGAGTGAGGATGTTAGGAAATTTTCGTATACTTTATGTTTACATAGGGTGAATGGAGGTTTAGGGGTCAAGATGGTGAAGGAGTTTAATTTTTCGCTTCTTGGTAAATGGGTGTGGAGGAAAGGGAACTATTGTTGAATTATAATGATTAATCTTTTTGTTCGGCTGCTTGCGGATTGGTTGAGGATCATAATCATTTTGTCTTTTCTTGTGCCTTTTATGGCCAACTTTGGCTTTTAATATCGGGATGGTTAGGCATCTCAACGACTCTTCAAGGTTCCTTATTAGAGCATTTTCTTCAGTTTGAAGGTCTTGGAGGTTTTTCCAACAAGTCTTTTCACTTTTAATATTATTTGGATTTCAGCTCTTTTTACTATTTAGAAGGACCGCAATATGAGACTTTTTTCACAATAAATCGGAACAACTTCTACCTTTATTGGAAAAGGTTAAACTCCAAGCGTTTTGGTGGTTTAAATCTTATTATGTTGTTTTTGATTTTGAGTATTCTGTTTGAAGGTTAAATCTTTTATTATATTGTCAGGTTGTGACGTAATTTTATTTTTCTTGTCTACTTTGTGGTAGCTTGTAGATTGTTTTATTATAATTTTTGGATACTTTAACTTCATTTGGTACACCTTGTACTTGAGGAGCTTATGTTGGTTTTTAAATATTTGTTTAGCTTGTCAAAAAAATATCTGAATAATTCTACTTATTCTTTTATTAATCAGTAAGCTGTAGCTATTTAAAAATAATGAATCTGCAAGAGGTCTCGCTTCTAATCCAGGATTTGTGTCAACACACTTTTGTGTGTGTGTTTGAATCTGCTACACACTTTTAATTGTTTGAAGAAAAAAAAATTGGTTACATTTTTAATTGTTTGAAATTGTTAGATGCAAGTTCAGCTAAAAATTGAAATTATGATTAAATTTGAATCCCTTTTTTTTTTGAGGAAATTAAATTTGAATCCTAATCGCTGAAATCCATAAAACAAAAAATGAGTGTAGCAGTAGACAATAATAAGTGTATTTAATAGATTGGCAAATTATAAGTCGTTTTGGAGAAAAACTTTGTCTAAATTATAAGTCGTTTTACAATACTAATCAAATATTAAACTCTACTTTTCCTATTATATAACTTCAACTATTTTTTACTCTCTCTTCTTTCAATTATTTAATATATTTTTCATATACCATTAATAAAGGATACTTTTATAAAATGACTTATAATTTTTTTTTTCGAACAACATTAACCATATATACACTTCTTAATTTGGGACAGAGCTAGTATAAAACGAGTTAGTGGCAAATGATGCCTGTTCTACATTTCATTTATGTTGTATTATGGGGAAATGATCTTTTTCCCTGATTATTTGATGTGGTAGCCTGAATCTCTTTATATTTGTATAAGGTTTTTTTTTTTCTTTACCAAAGGTTATAAGTGTACATGGATATTTTTCTTTTGATGTCTTTTCTAATATTAATTTCATGTTATCAAATGATACTTGAGTTTCTGTAAGTTCTCATCATTTTCAAAGTTAGAATCCCCTCTGGTTTGATTTTACAATGATCCCTTCGTTTCACAATATTTATCATTTTTGAAAAATTTACACATATCAAGATATTAAATAAATTTTGTTTTTTTAATTAAATTCCATGTTTTTTTTCTATAATATCTTTAACCATTTATTATTTCATTCTATTATTTCTCTCTGTACTATAAATAGGTAATGATATTATTGACAAACCAATGATTAATGTTGTATTTGTCAAAAAAATAAAGGCTTAATAACAGTTTTGACCCCCTATGTTTCAAGAAGTTGCGATTTTGGCCCCCTAACTAGCTCAATTGGTAGTGGGAATGCATTGAAGTAGTACTTATCCCCAGGTACTAGGTTCGATTCCCACGGGAGGCAAAAACACTAGTATGGTGAGGGGGCTAGTGATTAAGCTTGTGAGTAACAGTGCAGTGCGGGGGGTGCAGTGCCTTGCCTTGCGAGGGGCCCACCGGGCTGTTACAGACTCACTATTTTATTTCACGACTTTGAAAAAATTTATTTAAATTGGGGGGTCCGGGGGTTGGTTATATTTAAGGAAGGTATTAGCACCCTAAATATTCGTAGTACTCTACGAGAACCTCTTGATTTTATTTAAATTTTTGTGCTATAAACTTTCTTGCTTTTTTTTAAAAAAAATGAAATTTTGAAATGATTAAAAAAGGAAGACCTAATTATCTACATTTTATTGATTTGGAAGGACGAGTGTCCTCTGCCTACGTACCCGTGAGGGATCAAAACCTCCTAGTTTGGGGTTAAGAAAATGACGTTTGATTTGTTGTGTGTTTTTTATTAGTTTTGAAAAAAGTTTTAAAGAGAAAAGCCAAGTGGCAAAAAGAATTTGTTTGTGTTTTTTATATTGAAAGAAAGTAGACTTAAAATATGATTAAAATTGATTTGATATTTGATTAAGAAAGAAAATAAAAAGAACGATCACTTGATTGAAAATCAAGGTTTATTATGAAAATATTTTTGAATTTTTGGTTATTTGCATGTTTTTGTTATTTTTGAATAATTAATGAAAATTAAGCTAACGGAGCAATAAATTTAAAAGCGCGTGGATTTTTGTAGTGACGTTGGATCACCACAAAATCCCTAATCTAATTTTTTTTGTATTTTTTGATATATATAAAGCAGTAAAGAAATAAAAGACACACACACACACACACTTTTCTCATTTATATTTACATTGGACCTAAATACATTCTAATTGTTGGAAAATAAATGACAATAATTAAAATGTTAAATAGAAATAAAATAAAATGCTAAAAAGAAATAAAATGCAAGAAAATAAAAGAAAATAAAAGGAAAGGACAACCGAAGGGACAAAATTACCGAAGGGACAAAATTCCGAAGGGACTTTTCCAAAGGGACAGAAAAAAGAGGGAGAAGAAAAGAATAGCTCGTCAACACAAGCTAAATGAGTGAGAAGAGATAAAAGTTCTTTGACAACTCAAGAGAACTTTTTGGTGTGTGAAATTGTGAAGGATGAGAGCTCTATTTATAGGTTCTAAGGTTGATGAAAAATGGAAAATTGGTTTAATGCACTTTGATGGGGATTTGAATGAGATTGATGATTTTGGAATGTGATTTGAATGATTTTTCAAATGGGAGAGTTGACATGTAAAATGGCATGATTGGTGGCACACTTGAGAAAGAAAAAAAATTGGACCTTGACACTATATTTTTTGACAATTTTTGGACTCATTAAAAAAAGTTAATAAAAACCTAAAGAAGTAATTAAACGAAAAAAATAAAAACAAAATGGTAAAATGGAAAATAAAAACAAAATATAAAAATCAAGACTGAATAAAAATGAAAGATAAAAATAAAAACTAAAAGTTTAAAAAAAATGACTAATAAATTAAAAAAGTGAGAAGAGGTATTGATGATGAAACGCGTTCCTGATGAAAAATGGGAAGAAAGTTTTGACTCTGCACTGATTATGGCATGGCTTGGAGGAAAAATATTTTGGACCCCTGGACACTTAATTTTGGACTCATTGACACTTTGGTTTTTTTTACTTGGACAATAAAATAAAAGTGACTAAAATAAAATATGAAAAATGACTAATTAAAAGCTAAAATAAAAATTGGAAATAAAAACTAAAATTATAAAATTAAATAAAAGATGGAAATTAAAGAGTAAATAACAAATAATAAAAAAAATAAAGAAAACTAAAATTATAAAAATATAAAGAGCGAAGAGGGCCCGACTCGGAACCAAACATGAGGTATTTTAAGATACCTTTCTGCTGAAATTTCTTTTGAAAAGTCAAAGACTATTCAGGGTCAGACAATGTATGAATGTAGGATGTTAGGTCAAAAATTGGGGTATGACATATATATTTAATATAAAATACACAAGTTATAAGACAAACTTACCATTTTAAATTTCTTAACATGTGCAAATTTGCATATGGTAGAAAAAACTCTTCTTATTTTTGACATAATTTGCATTATTGTTTCTTCAAAATTTTAGCTTCATGTATAATAAATGTCTGAATCCGTCCCTGCCTAAGGCCCCTAAAACGCTAGGAACGGCCCTGGCTTTGAAAAGCTATACACGTCTTATTTATTGCTCCGTTTTTGTTCTTCTTTTGGTTTTTTGTTGTCCTGTTTGTGACACTGATTACTGAGATGTGTACTTCAGATGGTTTTTATATATATTTACATTATAATCAATTTAATTTTTTTTATATATGATCAAGTTTCAATAAGCCAAATTCAGAAGGGACTTTCGGAGGTCTTTTAAGAAGCCTGAACAATGTTGGAAACTCTATTATGCAAATGTTCTTAAATCTTAATCCTTTTTACCTTATATTGATATTTGTTGCCTGTGTCCTTTTTCTTTTACATAAACGATGGCCACGACAAGGCTGAATAAAGCTAATTTGCAAATGTCTTGGCAAAGGAATTAGGACCAACCGTGGAAAGGTAGATACACGGGTGAAATGATATCATGGCAGATGTGGATTGAGATTTGTTCTATGTTTATGTAATACTATAGTGATGCCATTGGTTTGAGCATATTCAATTTTTTCTTATGAAATTGGATTTGAACGTCAACAATCACTTCAACCAGTTTCCTATGGCAAGGAAATAGATTAGCTAAGTGCAATTTTTGTACATGTTTGCAAATTGCTTGGCACAACATGGTATGATACAATAGATAGATACTTGGATCCCTTAGCTAATTGGTTCAGGGTTTCATTCCTAGAAGGTGTGTATGGGAAACATATTTTTGGCTAATAAAAAATAACCTGCTTCAAATAATTTAATATATCAATGCTAACTTTCATTGTTGTAAGTTTTACCACTTTCATTATCACTCTTCATTCTACACTTAAATTGTAACATCTCGTTTGAATTTAAGTATTGTCGACTGATCCCACAAATCAACACGAGTCTTTTCAGCCTATTTTGTCCTCATTCGCACGCTTTCCGGAAAACATCCAAGACAGTGACTCATCCCAAAATTGCCCAGTATCTTTAGACACTTTATTTAAACAAACGATGTAATTGAACTTTTTAGTTAGTGATCTAAGAATCTTTTCGACAATTGTCACATCTTGCATTTTTTTCTCCATGAACTCGCATTTTATTAGCCACACTCATAACTCTAGAGAGGTAATAAAAAACATTTTCATCTGATTTCATCTCTAGGGTATGAATTCCCTTCTTAATGCGTGAAGGACAGACCTCTTCACCCTAACATTTTGTTCATATTTCCTCTTCATTGAATCCCATATCTCCTTTGGCGTATTCTTTTCCAAGATTGTTCTGTCAATCACATTTACATTTTATATACCCATACCTAGAATGCCATAATTGAGTAATATCTTGCTATGTTAGCTTCTTCTTCATAGTATTTTACATAGTTAGCTTCTTTATCCCATTCAGGACATTCATTCTTGTAGTGCCCAAGCTGACGACACTTGCACATTCAAGGCTGGCACGAGTCTGCCTCCCTCTTCCTTTACCTCTTCCCTTAAACCCTCTTCTCTCTCTTCCACTATACTCAATATTTTCTTCAACAACAGCCTTTAAAATTTGTTCCTCTTCATTCTCTTTCTTAAAAGTTTGCTCATGAAAAATTAAAGAACTTTGAAGTTCATCAACAGTTAATTACTCAGTATCATTAGTCTCTTCAATTGAACAAACTGTGTAATTGAACTTTTCAATTAAAGTTCTAAGAATATTTTCTACAATTGTCACCTCTTGCATATTTTTCCTCCTTGAATTCATATTTTATTAGCCCACACTCATAACTCTTGCTTCTAAGTTGAAATGATTTCAAGCTGGATGTTAAAGAGTTTGTTGATTGCGAGTAGCAAGTCATGTATAGCTTCTATTTCTTCTATTATTCCCACCGCCAACAAGTTTCCTCGATTTGTTTCATCGTCCTTCTCATTATTATATCCAACTTCTAAGGCTAAACAGCCTGTGAATTTTCTTGGTGATATTGCAATACTCCCGATGAAGCTGTTAAAACCTTCAAAACCATGCTCTCCATTGGTATTGGTGCCATATCCACTTATAACTATGTTCTTTCTACCCTTGTCAAAATGGGCTCTTTCAACCCTATTTTTTCCCTTGTCAAACAATTAGAACAAGAATTATCGAAATTCGATGATGATCCTATATGTCCAAATCCAAACACTCATACTTTCACTATCCTCATCCAGTGTCCTCTCTAAGAGGTAACATGTCTTCAGCTCTCTCTTTATTCAATAAAATAATCGACCGATCATTATCCTACTGGTCAAACTTTGAATCATCTCTTAGAAGGTTTTTGTCTTAGAAATCAGATAGACCAAGCAACGATGTTTTATAATGACATCATACTTAAAAAGGGTTTTCCTTTGAACCATCGTAGTTATCATATTCTAATCGATGGATTATGTGAGATAGGAGAAACTCAATTAGCCATCAACATGTTGACTTAGGCACTGCTGATTGAAAAGGAACCAAACGATACTGGTCGCTCTCTCACG
The DNA here is from genome assembly GCF_051527215.1 of Medicago sativa. Classification (NCBI taxonomy): domain Eukaryota; kingdom Viridiplantae; phylum Streptophyta; class Magnoliopsida; order Fabales; family Fabaceae; genus Medicago; species Medicago sativa. The sequence continues at coordinate 55,286,237 of NC_140749.1, forward strand.
TGTTGTTATAACTCAATCATATTCAGGCTCTCCAAAGAAATACTTGTAAACCAAGCCTATGATTTTTATTCTGAAATGATTGTTAACAACATCAAGCTTAACCCTAAAACATATGCAAATCTAATCTATGGTTATTGCATCTGTAATACCCCTCATGTAGAAATTCAATATCAGTTATTCTATCCCTGGAATTTTTAAGAGAAGGGCAAAATGGTAATTACACATAAGACTTTCAGGACCAAATTATATTATTTCAATGGACTACGGGAAATGAAATTTGCTGCTTAAAACTTTTACGGCATTTTATCGTATATTTTAGTTGAGGAAGAGTGTAGAAAGGGCATTTTGGTCATTTACTACACAAGATTTTTTTTTCTTTTATTTTTCCACTACCATTTCTCTCACTTGAGAAAACTACTCCCTCCTTTCTCTCTTTCACTCTCACGACACCTTCTTCTTTTCTTCCCAAATCATCACTTCCTCACTCAAACCAAAATCCAATCTTTATAATTTTCCTACTTTTTCCCATGGATTCAAGCTTGATGAGATCAATTCTTCTCAATCTATATGTTGGAACTACTAAGAAACAAAGGTAAGCTCACTTCCTTTCTTTCCCAAGTGAACCCTAACCCCAATTTTTGTATTTTGTGTCAATTCTTGCCTTTCAATTGGTTTAAGTTGCTCCATGTTTAAATTCTCACTCAAGAATATATTCTTGAACAAAGAGATTGGAAGTTCCTAAGGAATCAAAGGATAGAGAAGAAATGAGAATTTTATGGGATGCTAGTTAAGTGAAATAGTAAGCTAATGACCTTAAATTGGACTGTTGTTGTGGTGCTTTGGGCTGGTGTTAGTGTTGATATTGATTGCTATTGCTAGATAAGTTACGGTTGAGTTTTATGAAATATTAACTACAATTCGTAAGGACAGAATTATGGTTTTTGGGTTATATATTTTGCGGTGTAATTCAGGTTAGAGTGATTATTTGATTTTTGGATTCCTCATTCAATTCCCTACAGTTTAGACACAAATTTTGTATGATTCGGAGTAGAAACGAATTCGGAAAACGCAATTGAAGTTGGTAAATTCTGCTGGAAATTTGGTTACGGGTTTTGAGACAGGGCTCCACTAAAATGGTAATAACTTTCTCTATGTAACTCCAAATCAGGTGGTTTTTGTTGCTATGGTTAGCTAACAAAATTGCCGTCGTTTGGGAACCGGTTTCACTAATTTTGGATCAGTATTGAAGTCGGGAGACGATTTTGAAGTATGGGGACTGATGTAGGATTTAAGCTGAAGACATTGTTTTTATGTTAGTGTAAATGATGCTTCTACGGCTTAGGAAAAGGTTTGAGTGCAGAAGCTTGGAGTGAGGAAAGCTTGGATAGATTTCAGAACTTTCATGTGAGGTCCTTTAGCTTAGAACCCACCTTTGAAGATCGATTATGAATATGCTAGACTATTAAGATAATACGAATAATTAGATCATTTTATGAATTACTTGCCTTTTGTGCAAACATTTCTATTATGCCATATGAATGGTACATTTGAAGTAGAATGAATATAAGATAGCAAGAATGATTATTTCATGATTAGGCTCTCTTACTTGTTAATTCTAAAATATCTTTTATGTTAATAAGTATGTTGATGTTAGTATAAATGTTGGAGGGAAATTAACAACGCAATTGATGCATATATACTGATAGAAATGATTTGAAAGAAAATTTGAAATGCAACCTATGAGTAATATGCTCACAGTGAATCATAGAAAATCACAGAAAATGGAAATGAGGAGAAAAATTGAAATGAGTAACATGCTCATAGAAAAAGAAAGAAAGAAAGAAAGAAAATATGAAAAACTCCGTTTGCTACAACGAGAGATAATGTAGCCTATGACGTACGGGTCATAGTAATCCGTTTGCTACAACGAGAGATAATGTAGCCTATGACGTACGGGTCATAGTAATGAATATGAAAAACTCCGTTTGCTACAACGAGAGATAATGTAGCCTATGACGTACGGGTCATAGTAATCCGTTTGCTACAACGAGAGATAATGTAGCCTATGAGGTACGGCTCATAGTAACGAATGAAATGTATAATTACTGATATGAAATTTTAAGTCAAGAATTATTCGAATAATATTTGAAAGAGAACAAAAAAAAAAAATTATGGAACCAAGGAAAATTCTAAGGACCCTCCAACATGAATACTAACATAGCATACACATATTAACATAAAAGTTATGTTTAGAATAAATTAGCTACGGAACAATGTTTCATGAGTATTTTATCAATAGTTGGAAATGACGAATGTTAGTTATGGAACTAGGGCTTAGTTAGCCGAAATTAGTTATTATCGGAAAAGGATCAGAGACATACTCAGATAAGTATGTCAAAGTATAGGTTACATCAGAATACGACATATTGGATATATGATTGTGATTGATATGATTGTGTTGATTATGATTATATTTGTTTTGTTATATGATTTGTTTATTGTTGCTGAAATGAATTTTAGGATTGGTGCCGAGCGGAGCATTGCTTCCTCTGATGCTATGGGGAGGAAGGACTCACTTTATCCTTGCCATTAGTTTAGATTATGGAATTGATTAACGTTAATATTGACGCATCTTGATGATATAGGAAATGATTATAGATTAATGTCAAACTTTATATATATATGAAGTATATGATAGAAATTTTGAATCAGAAGCATTTATCTGATAGGATGTTTTATTTTGAATTGTACAGTTAATATGAAAAATAAAGATGTTATTTGGAGATTATGGCTGATAGAACAGATTTTCTTTTAAAAACAGGATTTGCATCTTGGAAATGTTGAAAATACAGAGGAAACTCTGTCGAAATTTCAGTGAACATTTCTTTGAAATGAAAATTCAAATTGGAATTTTTATTTATTTATTTTAGTTTTCAAGTTTGCCTAATAGGCTTGCCGGGCTAGAATGATCTAGTTCGTGCGCCGGTCACGATGATTATTTTTGGGTCGTGACAGCATCATCCGTCAATTTAAACAAGGCTTATCACTTTTGATCAGTCTAGGCGCGTCATCTTCACCCCTATGCATACGTGAGAAACACACAAAGTACATGATCTTAAATATGTGAAGCTATAACAACAAGATTTTTTGTCGGGTAATTGATATATACTAATAGTGGTTTTATTATTTAAAATGTTTTTGAGGAAATAAATAAAAAGAAAGTTCGTGAAATTCACGTGCAAGGCTTTCGCGACATATATCATAACTGAATACATTAATCATTTGTAGAACAAGTTTTTGAAATATATAATGTTATTGTTGCTTGGAGAGGTCATCTCCAATAACTTCAAAATATAAAAATAGTTCAACTTAAAACAGTTTATTACATTGCCACATAATTTCTAAAATAGAGAATAACATAACCAGACCATAACAATGTTTGACAAAGACTAAGAGCAGCAATGACTAATAGGTTATAGGAGAAAACATATGTCACCGATCGCTCGGAGAGACGTCAGTCAAATGCATCTCTTAGTGACTTTAACCTTCAAGCCATGTTTCATGTGAAGAACAAAAGAAAGCTTTGGGGTTACAGGATGACCTTCCACCACCTTTATGTGAAAATTCGGTAACAAAGCAGTTGCGACCATCTTCATTTGAATGAAGCTGATATCCTTACCCATACAACTTCTAGGTCCTGTATTAAAAGCAATGAACTTGTAAGATGGTACATGTATAATGTGTCCTCTCTCTGATACCCATCTCTCAGGCTTAAATTCCATGCAGTCTTCTCCCCATATTTGTTCCATCCTTCCCATAGCGTACAAAGAGTACAGTAACCTTGTATTTGGACTAACACGCTCTCCACCAGGTAGTATATCGGATTTGATTGCACATATATGCTCAAAAGGTACAGGAGGATAAAGCCTTAAGGCTTCACATAGAGCTCCATGGAGGTACACTAGCTTATCAAGATCCACATCTCTCAAAGGAGTCTGATTCTCCTCTTGTGTGGGCCAGTTATCTTTGATTTCTTGAATAATTTTGTCTTCGACAATAGGATGAATTGAAACAAGCCAGAAAAACCAACTGAGACCTGAACTAATTGTGCCATTTCCTGCTAAAAAGAGAGAGAGTACATTGTCTCTAAGATACTTCTCGTCCATTTCCCCCTTTCCAGATCCATCCTTCATCAGTGCTTTTACAAAGTCATCCATTTCTTCACTGCTGCTGCACTTGCTTTGCTCTTGTTTGGAAAATGTTATACTTTCATATAAGAAACTGTCAAGATTTTTTTCGGCTTCCTTTAACTTCCTTTCTTGACCAACGTCGAGCCATTTTTGCAGCTTCCATAGACAACGTGGTATGAAGTGCCGGTAAATTATCACCTCATCTATAACAGGAAGAGATTTTTGATAAGCAATTTCTCTTAGCTCATTAAATTTGTTTGGAAGGCAATTAGGATCAAATCCAAATGCAATAGTGCAGATGCTATCAAAAGTGAACCTACTCAAAGCATCCTCCAGGTCCACCTGAGCACCTATTTCAGATACATCGTTAAGAAATGGTAGTAGGCAGTTCTCCAACTTTTTCTTCATAATTTGTTGGAAAAAGTTCTTGAAGGTTTTCCTTTTGAGAAATGAATGAAACATTGTTCTCTGTTGTTTCCATACATGGGAATTAGAATTTAAAATACCATCTCCAAAAAAATCAAAAATTTCTTTGAAGTTGGACCCCTTTCCGTAGTTGCCAAAATTCTTGCTTGCGATGTGATCAACATTCATCGGATCACTGGTACCGATAAAGCTTGTGTTTGTGAACCAAGCTCCTTCAAATCGAAATGTTCCTCCATGATGTTTCAAAAATAAGGTTGTATGATCATGGAAATTGGACAGGTGACGCAAAAGCCCCGGTAGCATACCAATTATTGGCCAATTAATTGGTGCAAATTCATCTCTATTGCGTCTCCAATAGTGGATGTATAGGAAGATTAGGATGGCTACAAATCCTCCAATACACTGAATTATGGACATTGTAGATTTACTAAAGTATGTGTTTAATTTTCAAATTGCATGTGTCTTGGATGCAATGCTTATAAATTGTGTACATGCTTTACACTTCTATAGCCTTTAGTGCATTATGAGAATGAACCATTTCACGCCTTTAAATGCAAAGTTAAATGACTTTCTTTATTCTTCTCAGTGTAGAGAATGTTAGGTGCATGACATTTAAGTAGGTAGTTGAAGGTAAGAATCGATTATTATGTTTAGTTTAATACAGATGGTTCATGACTGTTGTGTTAATGGAGAACAAAACAAAAACAATTATGAAAACTTGTTTGTTTTTATAAAAACCCATTTCTACTATGCAGTAGTTACAACTTGTGCTTAAATATATTGCCTCAAAAAGGTGTGAACACTGTCTTCTTAATATTCCTGCAGAGTCACATGACATAGTAATGCTCTGAAATTGCACCTAATTTATATCAAGCTCTGCCACAAATTTTGTTGAATTAGTCCCTAATAAGCATTGCAAATAAATTTCCTAGACAAAATTAGTTTGAGTGGCTATTAGCTGGGGTCTTTTAACCATGTGTATAGGGTTTGAATTCTGACTCGTACTTTATACACATTCCAGTCCTTCATCAAGCTGCTAAATCATATTTCTGCCCTAACACATTCCAAATTTTTTACTATGTTAACCGATCCATGTCCACCCACATTATTTTTTTAGGAAAGCTGGTTGAATTTGATGCTAGTGTGTGTCTGTACGTAGCATTGAACTTGTTCTTGAATCAAGATTAATCAAAAGTGAAGAATTGGCTAACCTTTGGATTCTATAATGATGAAAATTGATAGTACCTCAATATTAACATTTAAACTTCTCAAGGTCTGATATTTTAACACTATATTTATTATTTTATTTATTTACTATCAGATTTAGGGAAAAGAACCTTATCCCAAGTATCATACCTCTTTGGTGTCGTAGAATGAAGCATAGAAGATAATCAGATTGAATGAAACATTAGTAGTTACTTGTAATACATGAAACATTTGCGGAGACATTTTGATAACATCTCCGATGTGTTAATTAGCTTGGAAAGTTAATCTCCAATACCATATAAAATAACATCACTAGAGCTTAACAATATTTAACCAAGACACACAGAGAAACAATGACAAATAGATTCAAGGAAACATTCTATATCACAGATCATTCAGAGCGACTTCTGTCAAATGCTTCTTTTAGTAACTTTAACCTTCAAACCATGTTTTATGCGAAGAATAATAAAAAAGTTTTGGGGCTATGGGGACCTTCCACCACTTGCATGCGAAATTTCCATAACAAAGCAGCTGCGACCAAATCCTTCCTTTGTCAGCGCTTTTACCAGGTCAAAATAACTTTCGTTCATTTCTTCAATGGTGCCGCTCTTAATTTTGATTTTGTTTGGAAAATGTTATACTTTCAAACCATAATGTTGGAAACTCTATTATGCAACTCTATATATGAGATAGTTTATGTTCTTAATCCTTTACCTTATATGGATTTGTTACTTTGTCTTTCTTTTTTACATAAAAGATGGCCACGACAAGGCCAAATAAACTAGAAATGCAAATTATGTTAAAGGAGTTTAAAATTTCAATCGTGGGAAAGGTAGATAGATGGGTGGAATGATATCATGGCAGATGTGGATTGAGATTTGTTCTATGTTTATGTAATACTATAGTGATGCCATTGGTTTCAGCATATTCAATTTTTTCTTATGAAATTGGATTTGAACGTCAACAATCCCTTCAACCAGTTTCCTATGGCAGGGAAATAGATTAGCTAAGTGCAGTTTTTGTACATGTCTGCAAATTGCTTGGCACAAGCTGAAGACACTTGAACATTCAATGCTGGCACGAGTCTGCCTCTCCCTCTCCCTCTTCCACTATACTCAATATTTTCTTCAACAACAGCACTTGTTCCTCTTCATTCCCTTTCTTAAAATTTTGCTGATGAACGATTAAAGAACTTTGAAGTTCATCAACAGTTAATTGATCAGTATCATTAGAATCTTCAATTGAACAAACTATGTAATTGAACTTTTCAGTTAAAGTTCTAAGAATCTTTTCTAAAATTGTTACATCTTGCATACATTTCCTCCTTGAATTCATATTTTATTAGCCACACTCATAACTCTTGCTTCTAATTTGAAATCATTTCAAGCTTGATGTTAAGGAGTTTGTTGGTTGCGAGTAGCAAGTCAGGTCTATTACGTTATAACACATGTCTTCTTTTCTGGAGAGCTTTATCACTGCTTTGTGAACGGTAGTCATTCAGGGCCATATCCACTTAACACTATGTTCTTTCTACCCTTGCTAAAATAGGCTCTTTCAACACTATTATTTCCCTAATCAATTAATTAGAACAAGAATTATCCAAATTCGATGATCATCCTATACGTCCAGATCCAGACACTGATACTTTCACTATCCTCATCCAGTATCACTCTCTAAGAGGTAACATGTGTTCAGCTCTCTATTTATTCAATAAAATCATCGACTCCGGTCATTATCCTACTGCTGAAACTTTGAATCATCTTTTAGAAGGTTTTTGTCTTAGAAGTCAGATAGACAAAGCAATGCTCTTTTATAATGACATCATACTTAAAAAGGGTTTTCCTTTGGACCATCGTAGTTATCATATTCTAGTCGATGGATTATGTGAGATAGGAGAAACTCAATTAGCCATCAACATGTTGAGACAGGCACTTCTGATTGAAAGGGACCCAGAAGATGATTGTGTTTCTCTCACGTGTTGTTATAACTCAATCATATTCAGGCTCTCCAAAGAAAGACTTGTAAACCAAGCCTATGCTTTTTATTCTGAAATGATTTTTAACAACATCTTGCTTAACCCTAGAACATATGCAAATCTCATCTATGGTTATTGCATCATCGGTCAATTTAAACAAGCGGTTGAATTGCTTAAAGAATTGGAGACATCAAGAAACCCCCTTTTTGTCAAACTTCAGTTACCGAACAAGAGGTGAAATCTGTTAAAAGTGCAGCAACTTTGATGATAAAAGCTGGTGTCAAACCTACTGTTGCTAGTTATCACTCTGTTATGTGTAAACTATACAAACGGAGATCAAGAAGGTTTGTTATGAATAAGATTGCAGAACAGGTGGAAATGTTAGAGCGTGCAAAACATTATCCCGATCTTACTATACATAAATATGATTGAACAACAACAAACTATTTAAAGTGGACAGTCTTTGTTTGGTGAAGCATTGATGTTATCCTGGTTTGGTTTGGTTTGATTTGATTTGATCTGGTTTCGTTGCATTCCTGATGATGATATGGTATCGTACAACAAGGAGTCACACTCTCTCTGTGTAAAATATATGGAAATAAGCTAGAATGGTGCAAGAGAAACATGCTTTGGTGGAATGTAGATTACATGTTTTTCAGTTTTCTAATTAAAGGACCATGATTTTGCTTTTATTTTCTAATTTTAATAATGTTTGGATTTGGGTAATATATGTACTTCAATCAAATAGGTACCCATGTTTCTTGTTTTATGCTCTTTGATTATATAAATACTCCTATGATTGTCTTGGCGTGTGACATTTTCTTGAAAGCCTGAATCAATTTCAGGGTTGTAGTTTGCAATGGAGTTGATACGTTTCTCCTATATTTTGGTGAGATATTAGTCTTTTAAACCACTCATCAAAGCTGAAATGTGATGTTCAGAATTTTCTCAATTTCTTTAGGGTGTGTTTGGATTGAGGGTTTATGAACAGCACAATAATATGGAACTTAAATTGGGGTCTTCATGCATTGAAATTTGGCGAGGAACACAGACTACATTTAACCGTTATAGCACTAACACATCAACTTGAACATCCAACGTACGATGCTGACACATGTAGTTAGATTTAATTACTACTATTTTCATATTTTATTACTAGTGTTCATGTGTTTGTGTTGATATCGGTGCTTCATCGCATTTGACCACCAAGATTGCCTTGAAATGGAGATTTCATATTTTCTCCTAAACCTTCTCAGTAATTTGTGCCTCCAGCTACACTTTATAGCAACCAAAACTTTCATCAAAACATGAGTTTGATGGTAAAATTTAATCACAACCTACTTTGCTGAAATTTCGGAGAATAGTATCTTACTCATTAAATCAAATTGCATTTTCAATCAATACAAAAATAGTTTGTGGATAGGTATATTCGAGAACTTCTCCGGTGGTTGTAGAAGGGAGTCAGTGAAAACAGTGATCCACAAATGCATATATACAAATTTGCAAAATAGTAGTATTTTTGACGGATACATTTTATCAATTCAAGATGCTATGTCAGTATTTACAAGTTGCTAGCAGTGTCCTCAAGTATCCACAAATGCATATATACAAAGTTTAGGTGTCCAAGAATCAGGTTACAGGGCTCTGGAGGAGTTTCTTAGCTAATGTTTCATGCACATTTTTATTAATTTTGGACACTCATATACAAAATCAAGATCAAGCAAAATCAACATTCAAACATGGACACTCATATACAAAATCTCATCTGTTATGATACGTGCTAATCAAAGTTTATTGTACCTTAAAATCTCATCGATTAAATGTGAAAATATTTGACTCAAAATCTCATCGGTTATGATATAGGAAAAAGAGATAATGATCATGATGAATATCTCTTGCGCATCATGCCCCTCCATCATTGTCACAACCATCTAACTCATGATATATTAGCCTGGTCAACCCAATAAACTATAACATACACATCTTTTAAAATACTAAAATTTAGTAATGTCTCAAACTTTTAGGACATCTCAAAATGCAAGCTTATTATCAATAAGTATATAAATACTGCCTCATTATTTATATATACAACTCAAAAGAGATTAACAAATCTGATTATTATAATTGCATCATGACAAAACGACCGCCATTTAATTTAATTAAGATAAAGACCTACCGCAAAGCGTACATGTTTTTTTGGCAGATATGAAACTCCAAGTGATTCCTCCTTTGAAAACTATGAATCTAAAATAAAATGAAATAAAACAAATGACGAGTCACAAGAATTCAATGCGAGCATGATAAACAAAGCTGGCATGAAGGATGAATGAAAATTTCCGAAATTTCATCCTTTGAAAACACATTCATGCTTATAAAAACACTTGCAACATCGAGGACAACACTTTTCAACCAAAAATCCTTAGTATGATTCAATGGTTAAGTCGTACACAATTTTTTTACAACTGTATCTACAATAAAAAAAATATATATAATAAACTCAACACATCTCAAATTATTGATCTCATTTCACTATTTACACATAAACCATGTTATCTTTTCGTTGTAACGAACGATATGCTATGTAAAATAATATGAGTGTTTAACTCACTCATAGGCTGCATTCTCTTTTTGTTGCACAAAACAGTACGCTATTGCACATAGACCATATTATCTCTTCGTTGTGACGAACAATAATTATCTCAAATGTTACTTTGATCACATAATTCATAGGCTACATTATCTCTTCGTTGTAGCGAACAGTATTTGTCTCAATTTTTACAATGAGAACATAACTCATAGGCTACATTATCTCTTCGTTGTAGCAAATGGTAATTGTCTCAATTTTTACTATGAGCACATAATTCATAGGCTAAATCATCTCTTGATTGTAGCAAACGGTATACTATGAACAATTTAGTTTTTAGAATGCATTATCTTTTAATTACAGCAAACATATATTATCTATAATTTACTATGAGGACGTTATTGATAGGTTGCATTTTCTTTTCGTTGCAGCAAACAGAAATCAGCATAACCCTCACAACATGAATTTTATCATTCAAAATCAAAGTATCACATCAATAAAAATTTAAGTCACAGCAGAATTGCATTTGATATCAATTCTCACAATTTCAAACCAATACTAGGCCCCACTAATCATAAAAGTAGAAATTAACAACATAATTATTGAGGTATAAAAACAAATTTAAAATCAATAAGAACAATAAGTTAAATAAAATTGCCACTAAATAAATTACCTACTTACAATTGTGAAGACAAACTCGATCACTATCATGCCGTCGTTATCATCTGCCCCAAACATGGCTTACTTTGCATGTGAGTATTTTTCTCCTCTTCCACTTTATGCTCTTGAAGGTGAAAATGCAAATAACAAAAATTACAGTATTTTTTTTTTTAGGGAAATTACAGTAAAATATGTAAAATACATTCGTAAATGTGGGATGTATAGTGGAGTACAAATGTCTTACTTTTATTGATGCACATCATGATTGTATTTAATAACAATTTACTAGTAGTTAGTATTAATCTATGAAGCCTGGATACGTAGTACGGATACGGGGACGATACGATACAGGTATGTGGATACACAAAATTTTTAAAATTAGGATACGATACGGCTAAGATACATTAACAAAATATTTATATTAAAATTTATATGCATGTAAAATACTTAAAAAAACATTGATTACTCTTCAATACTGTATAACTGTAAAAGTCACAATTTACAAAAAATAATACATGTGATCAAAATAAAAAATGTAAAGTTTTCATATAAATCATATTCTATTTTCATTCATATGTTAGGTTATCTCCTCTCTCTCTCGTTTCTTTCATCCACCAAAAACATAATTTTTAATTGGTTATCAAAAAATAATTATAGTGATTCATATCTTAAATTGAATCATATACATCTTCATTGAATTTTCACAACACAGTCTCATTTTTTTTTACACTTCATGTTTTTCCAGAATACGTCTCTGTGAAGTATCTTATAAGTATATGTGTGTATCTGTCGAGTATCTTATAAATATCCGATAAAATATATATTTAAAATTAAAATAATTAATTCCGATACTCCGTGGGTACGTATCCGAGAGTATCCGCGGATTATCGGTATCCGATACGGGTACGTCTCCATTTTGGAGTATTCGGGCTTGATATGTATTAACTTAAACTACTTGACGTTAAAGAAACTCTACATTGTAGGCAATCCATGATTTTATTTTATGTAATTTTTTAATTTCTAGCAAGTCTTAGACAAATATCCGTTGATGACTTATTGTTTGCTGCTTTTAATGTTATCTGTTTGATTTGCATAAATTTCATGTCTTTTTAATTATAAAATTTTAAAAAAATTTGCTCAAAAAATTGTTCTTACCACCAAAGTAGAAGGTTAGCTTACTTCGAGAGATTCAACAGCATTATGATTGTGATATGCTCAATTTTTAAAACATGATTTATGAATAAAAAATTTACTTAATAATTTAGGGTCATAGTACTTATTTAAAACAACTTCTTAATATCTAATTTTAAAGTACTTACATTTAATTGTTTATTATAACTTTAATTGCTAGAGATAATAAATTTTAGGGTTAAATATGTTTTTGGTCCCTATAAATATACCAACTTTTCGTTTTAGTCCTTCTAAAATTTTCCTTCAACTTTTAATCCCTATAAAATTTTCAATCACTACTTTTGGTCCCTATTTTTAAGTTAATTTTTGTATTTTTTAATGAAATTGTGCAGAAATGTGTAGAATATTGTAAAAAAAATACCCCCAAAAAATTTGAATTTTTTAACAAAACATAAATTAATTATGAATTTTTAACCGTCAAACATATAAAAATTCATATTATCCTTCAAAAAAAAATTCATATTAAATTCATGTTTGGTTAAAAAAAATTCTAATTTTTTTTGGGAGAGATTCTTATAATATTATGAATTTTTCTGCAAAATATTATTCAAAAATATGTATTCTATATATGAGTTTACTTTAAAAGAGGGACCAAAAGTGAAGATGGAAAATTTTTGAGGGACTAAAAGTTGAAGGAAAATTCTAGAGGGACTAAAACGAAAAGTTGGTATATTTATAGGGACTAAAAACATATTTAACCCTAAATTTTATAAAAACAAAATTAAGTTTGTTTTAAGTGGGGTCCTTGTGAGAAGGAAAAAGAAAACTGTAGTGTTATATGCTTAAAGTTAAAATATAAATTAACAATAAAAATATGGAAAATCTTACACTGACACCCTCATTATGATTGTGATGCATTGTTTTGCTGTAATTTTAGAAGCCCCCTCTAAAACTACTACCCCTAACCCTTATCAATGACATTTTATGTTTTCAAGAATCAAACTAATAGGATAGGATGTTCCCTATATTATTTTTCAATTTCTTTTGTTAAAAGCCCATCAATTCGCTTGAATCAATGTAGCGTCACACCATACACTATGTAGTTTAAAATCAGGTCCAAGTGATGGTTTGTCCAATTTATTTTACATTATTTTCACACTGTACAACTCTGGTCACTATCTCAGCTTTAATTCATTTTCACTATCTATCTCCTAATAGGAAGTACATGTGGGGTGTCCAACAAATATAAGCAGTACATAGAAAGTGAGGTGAGAGAGAGAAGGAACTTCAGTTGGAGGGAACAAAATATTCGTTGACTGGAAGGTGAGGGGTTCTCACATTAAAAGATGGAAGACAAAGTAAATGTGAAAATTTCATAGAGACAATTTAGCAGAAGAGAAAAGTTGTGAAAAAATGTGGAAGTTTGTAGAACACCCCTATACAGCGTTATCAAGCATGTGCCTCTTTGCAATGACAACATATCTTTTATTCACAAGGTCGGAAGTTTCCTATGGCAATAATCTTTGTCATGCAAGTAGCATTAAAATGCAGTGGTGGCGTTGCCATCATTCTTTCTGCGATGAACCTCTTCTTGACAACCTGCTATGTGACCAGATCAGATTATCAGACGAAGAGGGTCGTCTTACAATTCAGTAAGCAGTTCAGTAAGTACGGATTGGTGTCCAGTTGCTTCTTCCTCCTCACCGCGCTTTACAATGCCATTGTCACGGAACTTGACTATCAGTACTATTGTCTCTTGCTTGGTGCAGTTCAACATGTTTCAATGTATACTATGGGGCTTTTCCTCTTGCGCAAAGTATTCTTCGATGATATGTAAGTTATAAGTTGTATCACAACCTAGGTTGATAGGTTTATAATTATTAGTTATTTAAATTTTGTATTACAACCATTAATTAGTATTTGTATTTTTAATGTTTTTATTAATTATTATGTTCTTGAACAACTACTCTACTGGTGTGTTTATTATTTGATGAATTTTTATCTTGGACTTTGATAACCTGCTAGTATTTGTGAACCAAATTACAGAACTTGCTCTGCTTTGATAACTTTATTTTTTGGCCACATGAGCTTTAGCTAACAAAATAGATTTTTAGGTTTAGTGTAGGACCTCGTTATTTCAGTTGGCAAGGCTGTGTTTCAATTCAATTCAATGACATTACCATCAAATATCTGTACGGATTGTAGAGCCATAAATAACATTGCCATCAAATATATATAGGCATCCATTCTCAAGATTAGATGATAGGGTATTTAGAATAAGGAGTATAAGTTCGGTGACTCATCTGGAAGGTAGTATGACTCATCTTAATTTAGAAGGGGATCTTTTAGATCTTCAAGACAAGGTTGATCTTGAAGAGGTCGGTAATGATATAGGGTATTTAATTATAAAATTAGGAGTATAAATTTGGTGACTCAACTAATTCCAGAAGGTAGTATGACCCATCTTAATTTAAGGGGACCTTTTAGGCATATTTATTTGTTAGTTCCTAAGTTGTGCTATTGTGTAGCAGTTGTTGATATCTTATTATGAGTATGCACAAGTATATATTTGCATTGTATACCTCATGGGTTGGAATCAATGAAAAATATAATGAATTTCCTTTCTTTTATCTCTAGTTTCTCTTTCTAGATTAAGGAGTGGTTTTCATCTAATAAAAGTGCGTGAAGGAGATGAATGGAGAACGACCTTCAAAAACAAATTTGGTCTATATTTTTTTTTATAAATGGTAAAAAAGAAAGAAACTGGAAAGGAAAGAAACTACATACGTTCCTCTGGAATCAGCTAAGCAATAACTCGACATGGAAGATGATGATCCAAAATTCTTGAGAAAGTGGGCATTTAATTTAGCAAGCCAATTTGCACATATACTTAGAGTACTATTCAACATAGCAACATTTCATTCTTTTAGAATGACAGAACGAATGTTGTTAATAAGAAGAGCATAAGGATGAATAATACTCTATCTTTGATAAAGGTCAAGGTTGTTTGGGAATCTAACTCACAAATGATGTCTAAGAAACCATGGTCCCAAATGATTTGGTATCCATGAAAACAACACGAAAGTCTGCATTAATATAAGTGGTATGGCCACAACCCCGTGCAAAACCAGTTATAACTTAGCTTAGGTAAAGAGTGGATAATATTGAAAAGTAGTGTTAAATTGGAGTTAGTATTCTACATAAACACAAATGTACCTAATTATTTTCATTTCTTTGAGCAAATAGGAGTAAATTTCTAAAAGGGATTGTTAAAAGAAAAATCGTGCAGGAACAAATTCTGTGATTTTAAAAGTGTCTGCATACATCCAATTGTTAATACGCTTGAAGAGAGAATGATAATCACCGTTGCTAAATTCTTTCAATGTTATCGGGGGGGTGATTCAAAATAATTAGATGCCTTAAGCATCGCTCACACATACTTTGTATTTGGTTAATTTTCAAGGTCTATGTGAATTCCCTAGAGAATCAAGAAGAAATCTGAAATTTATTATATAACGTATTTTGGTACAGATTTTTGGTATTATTGTTGACTGTCTTTTTATGTGAGCAAAAACATGCAAAATAGCTTCTTTTTGATACTAAAATCGAAAAAGGAAAACACAAAAGCCGAATAAGGAGAAGGAATAAGTGAGCCCTTCAACAAGCACCATCATAATAAATCAACCAACATGGTCAATCGATAATATAGAAAGGAGCAAAAGTTCAAGTGAGGATGAGACCAAAGGAGCTGAAGAAGATCTTGATTACATGAGTTCAGATTGAGGACTGTGAAATAATGAAGGACAGATAGTACTCAAAGCTCGACATGTTCCGCGTCAAATTTTATAAAACTTTCAATTTTATTTCTTTCATTATAGTTTGCTGCTCATCTGCTCATTGATTTAATTTCTTGAACAAATTCATGCAATGCTTTATGTTTATTTGTTATGGTTATGATACTTTCAATTGAAACACAAAGTTTAGAGTGTGAACAAATTTATTTTATGGAGTATCTTTGTTTTTAAATATGTTATTGAGTGCTTGAATGATGCAAAGCTTGAACATCCAAGGTTTTAGTGGAATCGTCAACAAATACATGGTAATGATAAACACTTTAATGAATCGCACAAAGCCAAGATGATTTTCTAGAATGTTAACATGAAATTAATATTTGTACTTTGTACAAAACCTTTATGGATCGCTCAACAATAGCATATTTGATTTTGAATCACTTTAAACTAGATTAAATGTGAGGAAGCTTTCAATTTTTTTTTTTTACTTTATGCACGGGAAACCGACAATTACATGTCTTAACTTGATCGTTTTATGTTTAATCCTGCGACTTACTTGAAATGTATAAAAGCATAGAAACGATCAAGACACGTTTTTTAAAATGAGTACAACTACTTAACCAAATATCGCCTACCTTTTGAGTTAGTGGGTATTTGATAAGCCCTCTGAGCCATTAGACAGAATCTGCATCAACTCTGAACTTCCATGTTCGCTGGGCAAGCGTAATGCACCTAGCAAATGTGCCTTGTTTTTCCAAAATCAGTTCAGAATTGATCCATGAGATATAAAAAAAAACTTGAAAAAAAATACATGAACCTTCATTGTTTACTTAATTTATTTCCATTTTCTTAGGATAGAGAAGCATTCAACATGATTTATATGGTTTTTTTTAAAGTTGGCGAGAAAAGGGATGGCTTACTTAAGGGTCAAGTAATAAGGTGACTTTTGAAAATGCTATCTTGACAACTAAAAATGAAACGCACTGTTACAGATTTTAGAAGAAAAAAAAAAGGAAAAAAAGAAAAGAAAAAGGAAATAAAAACTAGAGAGCCACCTAACCTCACCTCCATTTTATTTCTCCCAAACCTTCCATCTCTTTTTGTCTTTCAGTTTCCACTTCTACTACCGTCCTTCAATATACATCATTTTTCTTCCTCTCTATTTCAATATACCATACTTCTTTCATAAATCATACACTCATGAGGTCAATTTCACACCTAATCAAAGATTTCTAATACTCTCACAAGTTCTCTTGGGTAGGATTTTGAGTTAGGGTTTCTGGGTTAAGAAATGAGAAGGATGCCCATGCAATGAAAGTGGCTCATTGAGACTCTTTGAGGTAATTTACACAACCCATAACTCAATTAAGGCTCATGTGTAGTTTGATTTAGAAACTTATTTAAGAGTTTAGAGTAGGTATGGAATGAATTTAGGACTGCATATGGTTAGAAGTTTTAGAATACTCATTTTAATCTTATAATTATTATTGATGCTCAGATTGGACAGTGGATACTTTGCTTGCTTCTACGGTAGTGGTTGGATAGAAAATTTGGTCGATTTGTCATAGCTTTGAGTTGATGACGATCATTGTCATATATTTTGATTATTGATATTATTGATATTTTGCCTAATTTCTATATCAAAGCATTTATTAAAACGGGGAAACACAACCTTTTAACATTTTTCTCATGATCCTTATTTATTTTTAAAGTGATAATATCAAATTATACTCTATTTGATGCTACTTATGATTTATAAAGTATTGCTTTTGAAATGCAGATTTGATTGCATATTTTTGTGCACTAGATTTGATATGTTCCTGAAAATACATTGTTGTGATAATTTATATTTTTGATATGTTCCAGAAACTAGTTTTGATAATTTGTAAAGCATGGTTTTAAAAGTTGTGTTTTTCGAAGATTTTGATATTAACATGTACTTGATTTGGATTTGATTTGGATTTTGATTTACTTATGATTATTAGTAGTGGATTTTCAATTGAGTTTTGATGTACATATTTTGACATAAGTTTTGATGTGTTGTGAAATATGGTTGTAAAGACGTTTTAAGAATTTTGTTGAGAATCACGATTATAGACCTAGGTGCACCTAGTATGTGATTTCGGTTAGGTAGAGTTACTCCGTTAGATGGAGCCGCCCCTATGGAAAGGTCACCATTAGGAGGTGATGTAGTATTTTTGCATCAAACAAGATAAGTATTTATGAATCGTCTCCTCAGGGACTAGTGCGATATCATGGACAATTCAACATCAAATATCATTCTAAGTTATAAGAGTACTTGTTTGTTTGTTTAAACTATGTTAACTACTTTGCAAATAATAAAGTGGAGATTAATAAGGCGTGAAACTTGTTAGGATTAGAGTTCCTTAATCAAGCATCACATATAACCTAATGATCATATACGGGTTCTAGCTTTTTCTTTGACATTATCATGTATCCCTCAACAACATCATTCGTGTCCAAACAATATCGTGAGATCTCTTGTATCGTTCAATCGTCGATGTCTCAAACTATTGAATGATTCAAGAGTCGTTCTTATCATTCAATTGATGATTTCTCAATCTATTGAATGATAAGTAAGCATTAGGTTTGGATACAAAAGGTGATTATCAAAACATCCATTCCATGTCTAGAATCTATGTTTTGATAGATGATTATTCTAGATCTAGATTCAAAAGCATTTTTCAATCACTTAATAAATCAAACATAAAGATTAAAGTGCAAGAACAACATCAATATCAAATCAAATGCTAGAACCATATATTTATAGATCAAAAGATTACATGTTAACTTAGATCAAGTACCTCTAATCCCAACAAAGGAGATTTAGCTACTCATTGTCATGGAAGCCTTGCAAGAATGAATTGAAGAGGAAAGATTCATTACAAATTGTGATGTCTCAACAAATGAGGAAGAATCCACCTTCTATCACTCTCACTCTATAAAATCTAATCCTATTTCTCTCTCTAAGATGTCTACAAATGAAAACTATGAAAGAACTAAGAGATGGTAAGATACTTCAATGAATGGTAAGTGGTCTATTTATAGAAAAATTTGATCTGCATCAACTCGCCTCGCGAGCTCCTTCACTCGCCATGGCGAGTTGAAGTTTCTTCACCATTAAGTTCTTGCCACGTCACCTCTGGGGCGTTAGACCGCCCTTACTCGCCACTGCGAGTAGATTTGCTCGCCTCGCGAGCAAGAGGGTGTTTTCTATTTCTTTCTTTGTTCTGATGCTCGCCACTACGAGTTGTTGTGCTCGCCACTGCAAGTTGCTGTGCTCGCCACTGTGAGCTGGATTGCTCGCCTCGCGAGCAAAGGGGTGTCCTCTGTTTCCTTCTTGCCTTGTTGCTCGCCACTGCGAGTTGCTGTGCTCGCCACTGTGAGCTAGATTGCTCGCCTCGCGAGCAAAGGGGTGCTTTCTGCCTCTTTGTACGTTTTCTTGTTTTTCTTCTTTTCTTAGTGTCTTGACGTCAAAACCTGCACAATTGGATAGAGTAAGATATATAAAGTGTAATAGGGCAATTAACACTTATCTCTCGGCTTTTCCCTCAATAACTTGCAAAGCAAGCAACAAAAATGCCTAAAATACAACATTAAATTAACACTTCTTGGCACTTATCAAACTCTCCCCAACTTAACTCTTTGTTTGTCCTCAAACAAAAGATTGAAAATCAAACAATTTAATAGGACAAGACACAAGTACAAAAGGCTTTTGAAACTTTTTCAGATGACTGATTCAAAGTAAATGTGCGGGCAAGTCTAAGTTTCCAACTGATCTAAAATTCTACTGCTAATAGATGAGTCATATGTGCAAAGTTCATGTCACATAGTTCAAGTCAACAATGCATTCATTCACGAACCACACCTAACAGACTTCTTTGTAAGTAGATAAACAATTGAAATCATATGAGTGACGGTTATGAACACACATCCGGCAATCAAGTTAACATTCCAATCTAGTTATGTGTCCATCCAAATATCATTTCAAAAGGCACAAAAACATGGATCAAAAGGTCTTTAAGGGTTGTAACTTGGCTTGGCTACAAAAGAAAGGACATTTGTTGGTCAATTGAATTCAAATGGCCAAGCATAAGGGAAAATTCCTTCTATTCACATTCAAAAGATAAATTTACAAGATTCCCCTTAATTCTAAACAAACCCTAGGTGTTTAAACATGATACACCTTGATCTTGACAACTTATTCTATTTTTGGATTTTTCTTTCTTTTCTTTTTCTTATTTTCTTTTCTTTTTCATCATGTACACATTTCTTTCTTTTTGTCTTTAAAAACGATGTTGCCTTGACCAAAAATGAAATTACACCAATTTACTTGACAATTGATTTACATCTACCTTTTCTCCCCAACTTGAATTAAGACATACCCTATTTGAATGTTCCCCTATTCTATGGCAAAAAGGGACAATTAAACAATAAAGGTTTAGGGTTCAACAAGTAAAAACATCTCAGAGTCCTAAAGTACGTCAAAAATGAACTGGATTTTGAAAAATTTAAGGGCAAGTTCATCAAGCGTTGTGCTTATGACTTGACAGTTCATAATTGAGGACTCCGATTCATTTGGTTCAAGTGGGTTAGCAAATACTCGCTCTTCTCACAAGGTAGGCTATTTGTGGTCAAGTATGTTTTACTCATTAACAAAAATGTGCCTTAATCATTTCCATGCCTTCACACAATTCAAAACAATTATTGGATTTAACATAAAGTGACCGAGTTAAACAATGAATGCCGGTCTCCTTGCATGTAGTACAAACAAATTGAAGTTTCCTCACTTTTTGGCTAGAACTAAGTGGTTCACAAACAAATACATTATCGCGAAGAACTAAATCAAATGAAATTTGCACAAAGTACTTGTTTCATATTCGAGTAAAAACCTAGAAAAACTGGAAACTTGTACCTTGGCTTTGCGCTTTAACCACAACTATTTATCATTACCAATCATCTGGGATTTGCTCAATCTTTGGCTATCTTTCAAGCACTTTGAATTATGAAGCTTTGAGCAATTTCTTTGAAAATTAAGCAAGAGTGATACAAAAGAAACTTCCACAATTTTCAAATTAAAACAAAATGAAGTACTTATTCAACCAAAAGTGCTAACACATTATTTTAACAAACAATACAACATAACACGATACGAATAGAAGTACTTAATTAAAAATGATTGTTCAAACCACGTCACAATACAACAAAACACAATACGATTGTATCATAAAACTTAAACAAACTGAGTCATTAGTGCCAAATCAAAACAACAAAAGAAGAAACATTGTTCAAGAGTAACATGAAAGAAAGCAAATAAAAGATAAGGAAGACAGTAAGAATTGACTGAAAGCTTGATAAAATATCACTCAATATGGACGAGCTTTCAAGTCTTTTCTTCCTCCTAAACTCTTCATATCATCATCTGATCCCTGTTGAGTTGATGTAGCACTCGAAACATATGCTGGATCGTCAAAATCGTTTCCTCCTTCATTACCATCACCACCAACATCTTCAGCCGCGCCTTCATTTTCACCTGCATAAAATCCACCCCCTCCATAAGGACCTGGCATGTCCTCAGACCAGTTAACATAAGTCTGAAACGCGGGAGGGGTCATAAACTGATCCTTGATCTCCGGAGGGTACCCAGCCTGCTGCTGCATCAGATACTGTGATTACTGGAAATAGGTATTTTCACGGTTTTGGGCTGCCAGCATATACCATGTGTGCATATTACTCTGATGCTGCCACTGAACGTAGCTAGCAAAATCAAAGGCAGCAGTGGGTTGGAATGCCATGGGTTCTTCTTGTGGAGGAGGTGCCCGAGAAGATGAAGCTTGTTTTCCTTTACCCTTATCCTTTTTAGTTTCACCCATGATGTAGCGGGTGATAAAGGCATCATTGACCGGATTACGGATTCGTTCATGGATAGAGGTGGGAAGTCTCATACCGGTATCCTTAATGAGTCCCATGATGAGACCGGGGAAGAAGAGGTGAGCTTGTGGCTCACTTTTTCCTTGCAAAGCGACTTTCCTCAACTCCCAAGCAATTGTTCGAGCTATGTCCACTTTAATGCCCTTAAGAATGTAGTAAATGAGGAGACAAACTTCCACGACACAGTCGGACATGTGGCTATTGGGCATGACATTGTAGAGGATAAATTTATGGATGATCTTAGCTGGGTTAGTCATAAATTTGTATTGGTAGCGGTGTTCTCTCCCGGCTTCACTAATGTCATAGTTGTATCCCTCAAGCAAGAGAAATTGTTTGATTTCTTCATGAGTTTCATCAACCCTAAAGTGTCCCAGGTTTCGTTTGGTGTGGAACTCATCATACTCATGATCTCGGGGTAGATAGAAGGGATTGCCAAGGTATTTGTTGATGGATGCCCTGTCAAAGCTAATGGAGCGACCCCGAACAAAGGTCTCATAGGGAAAAGGATCTGTATGGGGGTTTTTAGGGAGAGCATTGGCGTAAAACTCACGCATAAGCTCAGCATTGATGTTGGTGATGGGGTTGTGATAAGTGCTCAAAAGTAATATATTTCATGTGTTAAAAGAGGCATTTTTAGTGACTTGTTATGCAAGTTATCTACGGAAAAGCAATCAATTGTTGTAATTATACCATTTATGCTTTATATGCCTAATTCTACCCAATTTATGCAGGAAATGACAAGCAAGGACCAAAACTCAAGTGTGTGAACCAAGCAAATCTCGCTTACGCGAGGTCATCTCGCTTAAGCGAGATTCCTCAGGGAGAAGCTCAACCTTCGCTTGCATCTCGCTTCCAGGGTCGCTTGTGGATTTTAGAAGCTCGCTTACGCGAGATCATCTCGCTTACGCGAGATTTCTCCAGGGAACAATTGTAAATTTCGCTCCCATCTCGCTTCCAAGTCGCTCAAGCAGGATTCTAAGGCGGTTTAAGTTTCAAGCAACCTCGCTTACGCGAGTTATAACTCGCTTACGCGAGATGCAACTTCATCAAGGAGCAGGGCTATGTGGCAAGACTCCATTGGCCATGGTTGGATATTTAGGCTTCTCGCTTGAGCGAGATGTATCTCGCTTAAGCGAGATTACACGTTTTCAGCCCATTTAAATACAAGTTTTCCCTTTCTCTAGGACATTTTTTTCACTATTCCATTAAAACATTTTAAACATTTCTAGAGAGAGGTTAGAGCTATTTCCAAGAGAGAAACACAAAGCAAGAGATTAAGGAGTAGATTCAACCCTAGATTCATTGAGACATCAAGGATCTTGGCATGGAATCTTCATCTTTCCTTCCTTCCTTGCATTAGTTTACATGTCTATGTGTAACTATCACCTTCTTTGTAGTATTGAGGTAACAATCAAGCTATTATGTAATCTTTTGATCTTTTAATATATAAGGTTATAGCTTAATGATTCAATATTGTTGTTATTCTTGCTTTTAATGCTTTCAAAGAGATTCAAGAAGATTTGGACACGAACTCTTGAATCTAGAACTAGAATAACAATCTATCTTAGATTATATCACTCTTGACAAGTTTGTAAACCTTTGATAATTACTTTTAATCAAGATTTTAATGCTTTCGGATACTTAATCAGGCTGGACACGGTCGATTAAGTTATCCGATCGACTTTGTTATCGTTTAAGGGATTTGGACACGAATGTTTAAACGCTAACTTAGAAAAAAAAACGATGTCGCTTTGGACACGAAGGATGTTGTAGAAATGATTGTAATAATATTGGTTATAAAGCTAGAGTCTGTTAATCGATCGAGAGATTGCTGCTGTTATGCTTGCTCGTTATCTTCTACCGCAAGCGAAATAGTTCGATCTCTTCTCGTGTTTACTTTTGTCATCTATGGATATAGTGTTACAAACAAACATTTTATAAATGATACCTTAATGTGAAAGATTGTGAAAACGCTTATGATATACCGCAACTCCCTGTGGAAAACGATCCTATATATACTCACGTGTACATAGTTATATGACATGTAGAAAACTTACATCAAAATGGCGCCGTTGCCGGGGAGTAGCGTATTTTTATATTATAAGTTTTGAAACAATTTTGTCATGTTAAGTCAATTTTGCACAAAATTCTTTCATGCATATACTCATACACTTATATCATTCATTATTTTTGATGCTAACCACCTGGTATAGTCTTGGTAAACTTTGTATATGCGAGGTACCGGTTCTAAAGAAGACCTTTAATTTGATCCAGAAATAGAGAAAACCGCTAGGTTACTTAAGAAGCAAGCAAAGGAAGCTAGGAGATTAGCCAGGCTGGCTCAGCCGGAATCATCTAGTTATATTCACTCTCCTTCGGGTTCGGTTCATACACTTACTCCGGGTGGTTCTCTACATACAACTCCACCATCATCACCGAAAACGGAAACTATTGTAACTATGGCTAATGAAGATGAGAATGCTCTTCCAAGTTGGGTTAGTCCAAGAAGGCTTGCTAAACTTGGTAATCAAAATGCCAAGCAAGTCGAGTTGAAATTGGGGTTGATAAATTTGATAACTCAGAATCAATTCACTGGAATGGATCATGAAGACCCTTACAAGCATCTCACAAATTTTTATGTTACCGCCGGTACTCTTGGTATGAAGGAAGATGAGGAAGAACCAATGTTTTGCAAATTATTTCCTCACTCTTTGATTGGTAAGGCTAAGGAGTGGTACTTAGATCAACCTACTTCTTTGATGAAAGATTGGCCTGCATTGGAGAAAATGTTTCAAGAGAGGTTCTTTCCGGAGGATAGGCATCTTGAAGCTAAAACATCACTCACAACTTTTTCTCAAGGTCAAAGTGAGTCTCTATGTGATGCTTGGGAGCGATACAAGTCTTTGCTTAGGAGCTATCCTAAGCATGGTTATGATAGCCAGATGCAAATCTACTTATTTCGTCAAGGGCTTCAAGACATGTCCAAGACGATGCTAGATGCAAGTGCTGGAGGATCTATTGCTTTGAAAAGTCCAGCAGATGCTGTCAAAATCATTAACCAAATGGCTCTCAACACAAGAAAATCTTCTCACAACCGGAATCCTAATCAAAGGAAAGTCGGTATCCTTGAACTAGAAGCAAACGATGCAGTTTTGGCTCAAAATAAGCTTCTCACTCAACAAATAGAAGCCATGCAAAAGGAGATGAGAGCTATGCCAAAACAAATTCTTGAATCTCTCAAACAAGAAGGAGGAACATCTCAGGTAAATGCTTGTGAGCTTTGCACGGGAGATCATCCCACCGGCTTTTGTCCCACACCCGGTTCTTTCGAAGAAGAGGTAAATTATGTGGGAAACCAACAAAGACCAAACCAACCACAACAAGCCGGTACTTCACAACAAGCTCAAAATCCGGGTACTTCCAACTTCCAAGGAAGATATTCGGCCAATCAAAACCAACAAAGACCTTGGAGAACACCCTACAACAATAACTACCAATATCCGCAATCAAATTTCTACCAACAACCTTACCCTCAATTCCAACAACCCTTCAATAATCAATACCAATTCCCACCACCAAATAACCCCCAACAACCTAACAATTCCCAAAGAACCGAAGAAACCTTGAAGCAATTCATGCAAATGTCCATGGCTAACCAGAAAAACACCGACGCGTCCATCAAAGGCCTTGAGACGCAAGTTGGTCAGTTAGCACAACAAATGGCTCAAGGTCCTCCGCAAGTGGGAACTTTCACCGCTAACACTCAACCAAATCCTAAGGAGCATCACAAGGCATAGCAGTCAAAAGCTATTGCTACTAGGAGTGGTAGAGTAGTAGGTAAAGGGGTAGGTGTAGATATTGTTGTTGAAGAGAAGGATGATGAAGTTGTCATTGAGGAGGATAAAGAGAAGTTCGAGGAGGATAAGGTAGAGATAGAGAAGGAAGTGTATATAAAGAATAAAGAAGAATTAGTTGAAAAAGAAAAAAATCAAAGAAGAGAACTAGTGGAACAAGAGGAGATGGAGAGGAAGAATAAAGATGTGGGGAAAGATAAAGGGAAGAAACAAGAAGTTGAGAAGCAAGTGGTGGCTCAACGCTTACCATACCCACATGCTCCATCGAAGAAAGACAAAGAGCGGCAATACGCAAGGTTTCTTGAACTCTTCAAGAAGTTGCAAATTGATATACCATTCTCAGAAGCCTTGGAGCAAATGCCGGTCTATGCGAAGTTCATGAAAGATATCCTTTCCAAGAAAAGAAGAGTCAACGATGAAGAGACGATCCAAATTGATGCCAATTGTAGTGCTATTATTCAAAGAACGTTGCCTAAGAAAGAGCAAGATCCGGGAAGAGTCACTCTACCGGTAGCTATTGGCACAACACATGTAGGTAAAGCACTACTTGATCTTGGATCAAGCATCAATCTCATGCCTTTGTTCGTTGCCAAAAGAGTTGGTGACCTTTGTATAAAGCGGACTAGGATGATGTTGCAATTGGCCGACAAATCCTTTGCAAAACCACTAGGTATGGCCGAAGATGTTCTTGTAAAAGTGGACAAATTTATTTTTCCGACTGACTTTGTGGTTATGGATGTCGAAGAAGATGAGGATGTGCCTATCTTAATGGGAAGGAATTTCATGCAAACGGCTCGGAATGTGATTGATCTTGATGATAATATCATGAAGGTCAAGGTAAATGATGAAGAGGTTACTTTCAACATCCGAGAAGCCTTGAAGTACTCGAAAGACAAGGGTGCATGTTTCAAAATGGATGCAACCGAAGAAGTCATCTTGACTACTCGAAAGCAATTGCATAATAGAACACCCCTTGAGAGTGCTTTGGTGGACGCACTCAATGCTATTGATGAAGACGAAGCAAGTGCCATTGAAGAGTGTTTGAAGGAGCTAGATTCCTTGAAGGAGGTTCTTCCTAATCAAGCCATACTTGAAGATTTGAAAGAAGAATCCAAGGAAGAAGCAAAAGTTGATAACACCAAGGTAGAATTAAATGTTTTACCATCTAATTTGAAATATGTTTTTCTTGAGAAAGATGGTACAAAACCGGTGATCATTAGTAGCTCCTTGTCCATCGATGAAGAAACAAAGTTGATAGAGGTCCTCAAGGCCAACAAGGAAGCGATAGGGTGGAAGTTATCCGACTTAAAAGGGATAAGTCCATCTTATTGTATGCACAAGATTATGATGGAAGAAAACTACAAGCCGGTAGCACAACCACAACGCCGCTTAAATCCAAACATGAAAGAGGTGGTGCGAAAGGAAGTAGTGAAGTTTCTTGAAGCCGGCATGATCTATCCTATCTCGGATAGTGCTTGGGTAAGCCCGGTTCAAGTAGTTCCCAAGAAAGGAGGAATGACGGTGATCACTAATGATAAAGATGAGTTGATCCCAACTAGAACCGTCACCGGATGGAGGATGTGTATAGATTATAGAAGACTCAATCAAGCAACAAGGAAGGATCACTTCCCCTTGCCCTTCATGGATCAAATGCTTGAAAGACTCTCCGGTCAATCCTTTTATTGCTTCCTAGATGGTTACTCCGGTTACAATCAAATCGCCATGAACCCAGATGATCACGAGAAGACGGCTTTCACTTGCCCCTTTGGTATTTTTGCTTATCGAAGAATGCCATTTGGCTTGTGTAATGCACCCGCAACTTTTCAACGGTGTGTTCAAGCAATCTTCTCCAACTTTATTGGTAAATGCATGGAGGTGTTCATGGATGATTTCTCAGTTTTCGGTTCGTCATTTGATTTGTGTTTGAATAGCTTGGATGTCGTGCTGAAGCGGTGTATTGAAACTAGCTTGGTGCTCAATTGGGAGAAATGTCACTTCATGGTTACCGAGGGTATTGTCCTTGGTCATAAGATTTCTGCTAAGGGTATTGAGGTAGACCAAGCAAAGGTCGATGTTATTGGAAAGCTTCCACCACCGGTGAATGTCAAAGGTGTTCGGAGTTTTCTTGGTCATGCCGGATTTTACCGGAAATTCATTAAAGACTTCTCAAAGATAGCAAAGCCTATGAGCAACTTGCTCAACAAAGATAAGTCTTTTATTTTTGATAATGAATGTCTTTTAGCATTTGAAACTTTGAAAGAAAGATTGACCACTGCACCAATAATCATTGCTCCTAATTGGAATTTAAATTTTGAATTAATGTGTGATGCAAGTGATTATGCTGTTGGTGCGGTCTTGGGTCAACGTAAGGATAAAATTTTTCATGCTATTCATTATGCAAGTAAGGTTTTAAATGAGGCACAAATCAATTATGCCACAACTGAAAAAGAGTTACTTGCAATAGTTTATGCAATGGAGAAATTTCGTTCTTACCTTGTAGGTTCCAAAATTGTTGTTTATACTGACCATGCAGCTATCAAGTATCTCCTTACTAAGTCCGACTCAAAGCCAAGGCTCATCCGTTGGATGTTGTTGCTTCAAGAGTTTGACTTAGAGATCAAAGATAAGAAAGGCACGGAGAATCTTGTAGCTGATCACCTTTCAAGGTTGACAAACAATGAGGTAACCAAGAATGAACCGGAAGTTCGTGAAGAATTTCCCGACGAAAGGTTGCTTGCAATCAATGTGAGACCGTGGTTTGCCGACATGGTGAACTACAAAGCAACCGGGTTCATTCCGGAAGATTTTGAATGGCAACAACGCAAGAAGTTCCTCCATGATGGGATGGCAATGGGTACCCAATGGGCAGGGTACTATAGTACCCATCCCCATACCCGCGTTTGTAAAAAATACCCGTACCCGAGCCCATACCCTCGTGGGCAACAACTTTAGTGTCTTTCCCCATACCCTATGGGTACTTAAGTGCCCATACCCGCACCCGTTACCCGCACTTTAACCATGAAAAGACAATAAAAAACACCACAATTGAAATAAAATTATGATCCAAAAAATTTCAAATCAAATAATAAAATAGTATGAATCGTAGTATTTAGTCAAATAAAAAAAATCCAAAATACAGTAGAAACTCTTTAAATTAATACTCGATAAATTAATAAACTCTCTAAAATAATAAATTTGTCCGGTCCCGACTTGGGCCAATGTAAAAAATTGAAAAACTCGATAAAATAATAAGATAATAATTTTTCGGGAGATCCCTTTATAATTTTCGGTCCCAAGAAAATCATAAATTAATAATTCATAGAAACTGAAAAAAATATATTAAGAATACATTAAACACATTTGTTCATCTTGTTTACATTTACTGTACTTCAAAAGTCATTATTGATTTCCAATGCATATGAACATAGTAGTTACTAATTTACGTTGAGTCCCAAGGTTCGCTGCAACGTAATTCTAAGAGGCGTAGACTAATTTGCCTTTTTGTTTGGTATGTACAGTGTAATTATTTAAAAACTCTTTAAATTAATAATTATTAATTTATCGATAAATTAATAACTCTCTAAATTAATAAATTTCTCCGGTCCTGACATTATTAATTTATAGAGTTTTAACTGTATCCCTAGAAAGAAGGAGAAAATAGATATTTTACATCAGTTATACGTTAAAAAGTTGCAATTGCATGTTAAATTCATAATAAATTGTTACTAAAGTTTTTATTAAGTTGCATTAAGCTGTTTTAGGGTTAGGCTTAAATACTTAAATAAATTAATTAATTGTACACAAAAAATAAATAAATTATTTTTCATATTATATAAATACATATATATGCGGGTTGCGGGGCTGGGTAGTACAGTGCCCATGCCCATACCCATTCAAATTTGCGGGTAATTACCCATACCCAAGCCCAGACCCATGAAAGCGGGGTTTTACCCTACCCATAGCGGGTATTTTTTGCGGGTGCCCATAGGGTCTGGGTCCAATTGCCATCCCTACATGATGCTAACCACTATGTGTGGGATGAGCCTTATTTGTTCAAAATTGGAGCGGACAATCTCTTGCGTAGGTGTGTGGATGATGAAAAGGCGAAGAAGATCCTATGGCAATGTCATAATTCGCCCTATGGAGGTCACTTCAACGGGGAGAGAACAGCCGCAAAGGTACTTCAATCCGGGTTCTATTGGCCAACTCTATTCAAAGATGCCAATTTACATTGCAAGCATTGTGATGAATGCCAAAGAACCGGATCAATGTCAAAGAGAAATGAGATGCCTCTACAACTCATCCTTGAAGTGGAAGTGTTTGATTGTTGGGGTATAGATTTTGTTGGCCCTTTTCCTTCATCATATTCAAATGAGTACATCTTGGTAGCTGTTGATTATGTTTCAAAGTGGGTGGAAGCCGTAGCATCGCCTAAAGCCGATAGCAAGACGGTAGTGAAGTTCCTAAAGAAGAATATTTTCACCCGGTTTGGTACACCAAGAGTTCTTATTAGTGATGGAGGGTCACACTTTTGCAACACACAACTTGCCAAGGCCCTAGATCATTATGGAGTCAAGCACAAAGTAGCATCACTGTATCATCCGCAAACGAATGGACAAGCCGAAGTTTCCAACCGGGAGGTCAAACGAATACTTGAGAAGACGGTCTTTACATCTCGGAAGGATTGGTCGGCTAAACTTGATGAAGCTTTGTGGGCATATAGGACTGCATACAAGTCTCCTATAGGCCTCACTCCTTTCCAAATGGTCTATGGCAAATCTTGTCACTTACCGGTCGAGCTCGAACATAAAGCATTTTGGGCATTGAAGTTCCTAAACTTTGATCAAGAGAAGGCCGGTGAAAGAAGAAAAGTTCAAATGCATGAGCTTGAAGAATTGAGAAATCAAGCTTATGAATCTTCAAAGCTCTACAAAGAAAGGACCAAGAAGTATCATGACAAGAAGATCATTCTGAGACAATTCATGCCGGGGCAAATGGTGTTACTTTTCAATTCAAGACTAAGACTATTTCCGGGCAAATTGAAGTCTAAGTGGTCCGGACCTTTCATGGTTAAAGAGGTCAAACCATATGGAGCTGTTGAGCTTGAGGATCCAGTCACAAAAGCCAACTGGACTGTGAATGGGCAGAGACTTAAGCCCTACTTCGGTGGTGAAATTGATCGGTGTTTGACAACGATTTCACTAATCGAACCATGATTTCTTCAAAATGCGTCAAGCTCAGGATGTAAAACAAGCTCTTGCTGGGAGGCACACCCAGTTTTGTAAGTATTTTTATGTTTTATAGCATGTAGAATAATATCATGAGCATTGCAAAGCAAAGTAAGAAGCTTATCTGGGTAAATCTCGCTTCAAGCGAAGTTAATCTCGCTTAAGCGAGATTGCTGCATGTTTGGACTTTTGGTTACGGGAGAAATCTCGCTTAAGCGAGTTAATCTCGCGCAAGCGAGATGAGTTTTTAATTCAAAAAGGGTAACGGTTTCCAAGGGGATTAACTCCCCTTAACCACTCCCCCATCCACTCATTTTCCCCTTTTACGTTTTCCAATTCTCCTTTTCTCCACATTCTCTAAATTTTTCTTTTCCTCACAAACTTTAACCCTAAAATCAAAACCAATTCAACCATAGTCAAGCACTTGCATACTTCTTCATTCATCATCATTTGCTTGCTTCCTTAATCATCATTTCAACAGGTTTGATTTCTGTTTCTTTTCCTTGCTTTTCAATTTCAAAATTTATGCTTTATGCAAATTTAGAATGGCTAGGGTTAGATGTAGGTGTTTGTGACTAGAGACTGTTTCCTTAGGTTCATAACAATGAAAATGAATCAAAATCATCACTGTTTTTCTTCAACATTCAATTGTGTAAATTTTGACCCATTTTGGAATCTTTGGAAAATAAGGGTTTTGATTGAATGTTGAACACAAGTCTTGATTTTGGTTTCTTTTCATGAGTTGGTTTTGTGAGTAGAGGATTGAGGTTGAATTTTGGTTGAAAATATTGTGGGTTTGGTTGAAAATTCTGGAAATGGGTTGATTTTCGCAGGTTCAGAAGAACCTCGCTTAAGCGAAGTTCTTAGTCACTTTTCTCGCTTAAGCGAGACTTCATATTTTTGCCCAGATTTTTCTTCACTATCTCGCTTCTGGTCTCGCTTAAGCGTGTTGCAAGCGAGATAGCCCAGTACCTTGTTGTTATTTCTGACTTTTGTGTTAATCTAATCTGTGTACTTCCATTTGATTCCATACTGTGCTGATCAATTGTTGCTATACTGTATATGGTTTTTCTGGTTGTTTTGCAGATGGCTCCCAAAAATCAACCAACCAAGAAACGAAAAACCACTGCTTCCTCATCCGGTGTTGTAAACCGTCCTGCACCCTTACCTAGAAACCCGGACCGTACCATTTACACTTCCAACAAAACCTATGCCAGGTTTCTCGAGCTGAAAAAAGAGAAAACTTGGCATGACAAAATTTTCCGGATTAACCCTGAGGGTGAGTATGCTGACATTGCAGCCGTTTTCATTGAGAGAAAATGGGAGAAACTCCTTAACCCATACCCCAAAATCAACCTGGATCTCTTGAGAGAGTTTTATGCCAATTCTTTACCAGATTGTGATGCTAAGGAAATGCATGCTGCGTTTTCTTACACCACTATGGTGAGAGGAAAAACCATCCGCTTCGATAGGGATGCGATTAATGAGTATCTAGGCAATCCTTACACCCTACCTGAGCCCGAGGACCCTGACACACCTGCCTTGTGTCCTTATGGGGAAAGAGAAGAGGCTGCTGATTGGAATCTTGCTAAGATTGAGAGAGAGATTTTGCTACCAGGAAGGACATACACCGAGTCCAAAGCGGGTAACCGCAATTTGGCTGCTTTCACTGATATGAGGCCAAAAGCTGGGATTATTTTTAAGTTCTTGGTCCATAATGTCTGGCCAAAGAGCCATGTCACCACAACTCCAAAGAAGGGGATGCCTCCTCTGATTTGGCATATCTGCAAAGGAAGGCCGGTGGATCTGGCTTCGATTATTTCAAGAGAGCTGAAGCATGTAGCTCTTGGTGGTGTAGCTGGTCCAGAGACCAGACTTGCTTTTCTGGGCTTTATTATGGGATTACTTAAGCATCATGAGGTGCCAGTCACCGAGCCTTTTTCAGAAGAGCTGGTTTCTCCTATTGATGACAAGTACATTCGGGGTTACATTTCTAGAGCACTAGCCAAAGGTGCCGCTTCTTCTTCTCAAGTACCCCCACCTAGGGATGTACCCCCACCTGAGGACTTTCCAGAGCATGAAGATCCTCACCAGACTATGCCACCACCTCATCAGCCCGGAACTTTTGATTTTTCTTCTTTGCAGGCTTGGATGACTCAGCATGAGCAGAATGCGCAGAATAGAGCTTTCAGGCAAGAGTTGAGAGATAATCACATAATGGATCAGCAGGCTGCTATCTTCTGCAGCAACCAGGGCATTTACTCGCATCTTTACGATGCTCACATGGATCCTCAGTGTTTTATGTTCACTCCTGCACAGTACTATGATTCTTACATGTGGCCTGGGGACAGGCCAACCTACCCAGGAGGGGGCAGTGGTGCAGCATTTGGTGGAGCAGCTGATGACCTTACTAGGATAGCCAGAGTCCACATTGGTGGTGATGCGGTGAGGACAGCTAGTGTGCATGGGACAGCTAGTGTGCATGGTGTCGATGATGATCCAGAGAGGACAGCCAGTGTCCATTTATCTCAGCAGGATGATATGGACGATGATGCGGCACACTGACCGCATTCTTTTGATGTTTTTAGTGATGCTTAGTTTACTTTGACTTCTGCTTTGACTTTTTAGTTTATGTTTTTATTTTTATGCTGGAACAATTTTATCGCTTTTGAACTTATACTTTTTGAGCACGGTTTTGGGTGTTCAATATTTTGGTTTAATTTTAATTTCGTTTTGGGTTAAATAGCTTAGCTTGTTGTTTGGTTTTTAACTTATTGCTTTGGATGAAATTTTTGATTAATCTTGCTTGTGTTTAGTCAAAAGAAAAATTGCTCATGAACATCAAAGTTTAAAGTGCTCTATGGAGCCAATTATTGAGCAAAAGCAGGTGAGTGATAATGATATGAATTGTGAGAAAGCGCAATGCCAAGGTATTGGTTTCCTGTTGTTCTAGGTGTTACTATGAATGTGAAATTTGTACTTTGCACAAAATATATATCATTTAATTCTTTTCATAAACATAAATATTTTTGAACCACTTAGTACTTAACATAAATGTGAGGTAGCTTCAATCTGTTGTATATATGCTGGAGACCGATAATCACCGTCTAACTTGTTTTAGTTATGTTAAATCTGATAATTATTTTGAACTGTTTGAAAGCATGGAAAGGATCAAGGCACTTTTTGAATTGAGAGTAACCTACTTGACCACATAAAGCCTACCTGTGAGAAGAGCGAGTATCTGATACCCCAATCTGAGCCAAATGAATCAAGTCCTCAAACATGAACTGTCAATTTTCATAAGCACAATGCTTGTTGAATTTGCCTGAAATTTTTCAAAAATCCAGTTCATGGTTGAATCTTATAGGACTTTGATAATTTTACTTTGTTGAACTCTTAACCTTTTTGTACTTTGTCCCTTGCCTTAGGATAGGGGAACATCCAATTAGAGTTTTGTTGTATTCAAGTTGGGGAGAAAAAAGAGGCATTATATGTCAAGTTCTGGTGAAGTTGTAAAATAACCTGACAACATTGAATCAAAGAAAAAGTTGTACATTTGAAAAAGAAAAGAAAAAGAAGAAAAAGAAAGAAAAAGCAAAAATAGAATAAGTTGTCAAGGTTATTGGTTTGATTGTTAATCATCAAAGGTTGTAATTTTTGGTAGGGAAGATTTTGAATTTCAAGTTGTATTACAAAGAATGTTCCTCTTTGATAGGCTTTCTGATCAATTGCCCCACATATGACATTTCTTTTGTAGCCCGGCCAAGTTATAACCCTTGCAAGACCTTTTGATCCATGCTTTTATGCTTTTTGAGACGATATTTGGATGAACACCTAACTTAAATTGGATGTTAGCATGATTGTGGGATGTGTGTTCATTACCTTACTCATTGTTATTTTGGTATTCCATTTACTTTTAAAGAAGTGTGTTAGGTGTGGTTCATAGATAGTTATGTTTATGTTTTGAAGTTTATGATGTGTATTTTGTGCTTAGGACTTGTTTCACATTTATAGCTGTGCTAGGAATAATGGAGAACTTCATGCTTGCCTGTGCATTCACATTTGAATCACCACTTGAAAATTTTTATTTGATTTGATACTGTGCTAGAAAGCTTGTCCAAAGCCTTGTGAATTTCCTTTTCTTTCTTTTGTTTGAGGACAAACTAAAAGCTAAGTTGGGGAGAGTTTGATAAGTGCTCAAAAGTAATATATTTCATGTGTTAAAAGAGGCATTTTTAGTGACTTGTTATGCAAGTTATCTACGGAAAAGCAATCAATTGTTGTAATTATACCATTTATGCTTTATATGCCTAATTCTACCCAATTTATGCAGGAAATGACAAGCAAGGACCAAAACTCAAGTGTGTGAACCAAGCAAATCTCGCTTACGCGAGGTCATCTCGCTTAAGCGAGATTCCTCCAGGGAGAAGCTCAACCTTCGCTTGCATCTCGCTTCCAGGGTCGCTTGTGGATTTTAGAAGCTCGCTTACGCGAGATCATCTCGCTTACGCGAGATTTCTCCAGGGAACAATTGTAAATTTCGCTCCCATCTCGCTTCCAAGTCGCTCAAGCAGGATTCTAAGGCGGTTTAAGTTTCAAGCAACCTCGCTTACGCGAGTTATAACTCGCTTACGCGAGATGCAACTTCATCAAGGAGCAGGGCTACGTGGCAAGACTCCATTGGCCATGGTTGGATATTTAGGCTTCTCGCTTGAGCGAGATTACACGTTTTCAGCCCATTTAAATACAAGTTTTCCCTTTCTCTAGGACATTTTTTTCACTATTCCATTAAAACATTTTATACATTTCTAGAGAGAGGTTAGAGCTATTTCCAAGAGAGAAACACAAAGCAAGAGATTAAGGAGTAGATTCAACCCTAGATTCATTGAGACATCAGGGATCTTGGCATGGAATCTTCATCTTTCCTTCCTTCCTTGCATTAGTTTACATGTCTATGTGTAACTATCACCTTCTTTGTAGTATTGAGGTAACAATCTAGCTATTATGTAATCTTTTGATCTTTTAATATATAAGGTTCTAGCTTAATGATTCAATATTGTTGTTATTCTTGCTTTTAATGCTTTCAAAGAGATTCAAGAAGATTTGGACACGAACTCTTGAATCTAGAACTAGAATAACAATCTATCTTAGATTATATCACTCTTGACAAGTTTGTAAACCTTTGATAATTACTTTTAATCAAGATTTTAATGCTTTCGGATACTTAATCAGGCTGGACACGGTCGATTAAGTTATCCGATCGACTTTGTTATCGTTTAAGGGATTTGGACACGAATGTTTAAACGCTAACTTAGAAAAAAACGATGTCGCTTTGGACACGAAGGATGTTGTAGAAATGATTGTAATAATATTGGTTATAAAGCTAGAGTCTGTTAATCGATCGAGAGATTGCTGCTGTTATGCTTGCTCGTTATCTTCTACCGCAAGCGAAATAGTTCGATCTCTTCTCGTGTTTACTTTTGTCATCTATGGATATAGTGTTACAAACAAACATTTTATAAATGATACCTTAATGTGAAAGATTGTGAAAACGCTTATGATATACCGCAACTCCTTGTGGAAAACGATCCTATATATACTCACGTGTACATAGTTATATGACATGTAGAAAACATACATCAGGTTGCAAAGTCTATCCCACCCTTCGTCTTTCAAAAGTTTGGCAAATTCCCCATAAGGTCCCTCGGGGCTAATGTTGAACACTCTCTCGGTCCACATGGCTTGGTCGAGCAATTCAACGTACCTCTCTTGATGGTAACGAGTTTTGAATCTACTCGCATCAAAATTTTGGTTTCTGGAGGGTTGGGGTGGAGCAGTTTCCCCATTCTTTCTCTTTTGAGGATTCTTAGGCGCGATTCCTGCAAAACAACCAGGAAATTCCATACAGACAACAATATAGCCATTAAATAACAGTATGAAAACACTTTAGAACAGTTGGCGTCAAGTTAAATCAAAGCCAGAGCAGAAAATTTTCAAGTTCTGAAGCTACTCGCCTCGCGAGCAGAGTTACTCGCAGTGGCGAGTAACCTGATGTTTTTTTTCTGGGTTTCAGATGAACACTCGCCTCGCGAGTGATGAAGCTCGCCGAGGCGAGTTTACCCAGAAATTGACCAAAATCGACCTTTTTCAAAAGTATTTCCAGTGTTATGATGTCCTAACCCTAAATAAAGCAATTTCGACCCTAAACAGATACAGAGATGAATCTAAATCACTTGTTGTTCAGTTATTCTGCAAAAACCCTATTTAATTGAAGATTTACAAAGGGGTATTTTGCAAAAAGTTTGTGTTATGAAAACTGTAACAAGTTTGAAATGATTCAGTCTCATCTCTGTTCATGGGTTTGAATTTCGGACCAAAGGCTCACACAGAATTTCATCTTCTAACCTAGGGTTTCCATGCATTCAAAATTAAATTAAAATAGAGTACAAGCTGTTGATTCAAACCTGTTCTTGAAAGTAAGGATGCAAGTGCAAAGATGATTATGCTATGATTTTTGACTTGTCTTGATTTTTGGTTGAAATTTGTGGCTTTGAGAAATGAGGGTTAGTGTTTGTTGTTTGAGAAAAGAAAAATGGAGAACTTTTGAAGAGAGAGAAAGTTAAAACGAAAATGATAAGGAATTGGTGGTAATGAGTGGTTAATGTGAGTTAGTGACGAAGTTAATGTGAGTTAGTGGCCTTGGGATGCGTAACTGCCCAAACTGTGCTTACTCGCCTCGCGAGCTGATTTACTCGCAGTGGCGAGTGAAATGGTAGTCAAAATGGTCAAAGACCAATTTACTCACTATGGCGAGCTATTCTACTCGCCTCGCGAGTTGTTGCAGTTCAGGATTCTGCTTTCTTTGTGACTTCTGTTTTTGATTGGGTTTGATATGCACATGACTTTAATACCTAGTATGCATTAAAACAGGAAATATACTTACAAAATTGGGGTGCCTCCCAACAAGCGCTTGTTTATCGTCATTAGCTCTGTTACATTTGAAATCAAGGATTGTCAAGTGAAATCGTCGACGTAAGCCAATCAATTTCACCACCAAAATAGGGCTTAAGCCTCTGCCCATTGACTGTCCAGCTAGCCTTTGTAATTGGATCTTCTAGCTCCACTGCACCATATGGTTTAACTTCTTTAACCCTGAACGGCCTGGACCATTTGGACTTTAACTTGCCCGGAAAGAGTCTCAACCTTGAGTTGAAAAGCAGCACCATCTGTCCATGCCTGAATTGCCTTTGTATAATCTTTTTATCATGGTACCTTTTGACCCTTTCTTTGTACAACTTTGAGGATTCATATGTCTGGTTCTGCATCTCCTCAAGTTAATGCATTTGAATCTTTCTCTTTTCACCGGCTTTCTCTTGATCAAAATTCAAGAACTTGAGTGCCCAGAATGCTTTGTGTTCGAGCTCCACCGGTAAGTGACATGATTTCCCGTAGACCATTTGAAATGGAGTGAGACCTATAGGAGATTTATAAGCTGTCCTATAAGCACACAAAGCCTCATCAAGATTTGTTGACCAATCCTTTCTTGACGCCGAGACTGT
The DNA here is from genome assembly GCF_051527215.1 of Medicago sativa. Classification (NCBI taxonomy): domain Eukaryota; kingdom Viridiplantae; phylum Streptophyta; class Magnoliopsida; order Fabales; family Fabaceae; genus Medicago; species Medicago sativa. The sequence goes on from NC_140749.1 coordinate 55,324,793, forward strand.
TTTCTCTAGAATTCTCTTAACTTCACGGTTTGATACCTCGGCTTGGCCATTTGTTTGAGGATGGTATGGTGATGCTACCTTGTGTTTCACACCATAATGGTCTAATACCTTGGCCAATGGTGTATTGCAAAAATGAGAACCTCCATCACTTATCAACACTCTTGGTGTTCCAAATCAGGTGAATATATTCTTCTTTAAAAACTTGATTACCGTCTTGTTATCGGCTTTAGGCGTTGCTACGGCTTCCACCCACTTTGAGACATAATCAACAGCTACCAAGATGTATTCATTGGAATATGATGAAGGAAAAGGACCAACAAAGTCAATACCCCAACAGTCAAAGACTTCCACTTCCATGATACTTTGTAAAGGCATTTCATTCCTCTTTGACATGGATCCGGTTCTTTGACATTCATCACAATGCTTGCAATGTGTATTGGCATCTTTGAAAAGTGTTGGCCAATAGAAACCGGATTGGAACACCTTTGCAGCTGTTCTCTCCCCATTGAAGTGACCTCCATATGGTGAATTATGGCATTGCCATAGGATCTACTTTGCTTCTTCATCATCAACACACCTACGCAAGAGATTTTCCGCTCCAATCTTGAATAAGTATGGTTCATCCCATACATAATGATTAGCTTCATGGAGGAATCTCTTGTGTTGTTGCAAAATAAAGTCTTCGGGAATGAATTCAGTTGCTTTGTAATTCGCCATATCGGCAAACCATGGTCTCTCTTTGATTGCAAACAACTTTTCATCGGGAAATTCTTCACGAACCTTCGGTTCATTCTTTGTCACTTCTTTCTTCATTAGCCTTGATAGGTGATCAGCCACAAGATTTTATGTACCTTTCTTTTCCTTTATCTCTAAGTTAAACTTTTGTAATAACAACATCCATCGGACGAGCCTTGGTTTTGAATCAGACTTGGTAAGGAGGTACTCGATAGCTGCATGGTCAGTATAGACAACAATCTTGGAACCTACAAGGTATGAACGAAACTTTTCCAATGCATACAATATTGCAAGTAATTCTTTTTCAGTGGTAGCATAGTTTATTTGTGCTTTATTTAAAACTTTACTTGCATAATGTATAGCATGAAAAATTTTATTCTTGTGTTGACCTAACACAGCACCAACAGCATAATCACTCGCATCACACATTAATTCAAAGTTTAAATCCCAATTAGGAGCTGTGATTATTGGTGCGGAGGTCAACCGCTCTTTCAAGGTTTCAAATGCAATTAGACAATTATTATCAAAAATAAAAGACTTATCTTTGTTGAGCAAGTTGCTCAATGGCTTTGCTATCTTTGAAAAGTCTTTGATGAATCTCCGGTAGAAACCGGCATGGCCAAGAAAACTATGAACACCTTTGACATTGACTGGTGGTTGGAGCTTTCCTATCACATCAATCTTTGCCTTGTCAACTTCTATGCCTCTTGATGATATCTTGTGACCAAGTACTATGCCTTCAGTCACCATGAAATGGCATTTCTCCCAATTAAGCACAAGATTGGTTTCTTTACACCGCTTCAGCACAGTGTCCAAGTTGTTCAAACACACATCATAGGATGATCCAAATACAGAGAAATCACCCAAGAATACCTCAATGCTTTTCTCAATCAAATCGGAGAATATTTCTTACATACATCTCTGAAATGTTGCAGGTGCATTGCATAAACCGAACGACATCCTTCTATATGCAAAGATTCCAAAGGGACAAGTGAATGTTGTCTTCTCATGATCCTCCGGGTTGACTGTGATTTGGTTGTAGCCCGAGTAACCATCAAGGAAACAATAATATGCTTTCCTGGCTAAACGTTCTAGCATTTGATCCATGAAAGGCAATGGAAAATGGTCCTTCCTTGTGAATTGGTTAAGTCTCCGATAATCGATACACATCCGCCAGCTGGTGACGGTTCTTGTTGGTATGAGCTCATTCTTTTCGTTCTTTACCACTGTCATACCACCTTTCTTTGGCACCACCTGTACCGGGCTTACCCAAGAACTATCTGAGATTGGATAGATCATACCGGCCTCAAGTAACTTAACCACTTCCTTGCGGACTACTTCCTTCATTGTAGGATTTAACCGGCGTTGAGGTTGAGTCACCGGTTTGAAGTTCTCCTCCATATTGATCTTATGCATACAATATGAAGGGCTAATGCCTTTGAGGTCAAACAACTTCCAACCTATTGCTTCTTTGTTGCTCTTGAGAACTTCAATCAATTTCTTTTCTTCATTCTTTGACAAAGAGCTACTAATGATCACTGGTTTTGTGCCATCGTCTTCAAGGAACACATACTTAAGATGTGATGGCAAGACTTTCATTTCAATCTTAGGTTCTTCCACCTTGTCTTTGTCTTTCAATTCCTCCATCTTGGCTTTCTTTGGAGGAATCTCCTTCAAAGTCTCTAACTCTTTTATACATTCTTCAATCTTCTTTTCTTCCTCAACACTAAGAACATTAAGTGCATCAGTAAGCACTCTTTCAAGATTTGTAGGCTTATGCAATTGCTTCCTTGTATCCATGATAACTTCATCCATTGCACCCAGCTTAAAACAAGCTCCTTTATCTTTGGAATGTTTCATTGCATCATGGAGATTGAAGTTAACTCTTCATTGTCAAGCCGCACTTTCATCAATCCATCATCATAATCAATCATCATTCTTGCGGCTAACATGAATGCTCGTCCAATAATTAAGGGCACATCATCATCTTCTTCAATATCCATCACCACAAAATCTACGTGAAACACAAATTTATCCACTTTAACCAAAACATCTTCAACTATTCCCATTGGTCGGGCTATGGATTTGTCGGCTAATTGTAGAGTCATCTTAGTTAACTTAAGGTCTAAGCCACCAACACGCTTAACAACCGAATAAGGTATAAGATTGATACTTGAACCAAGATCAATTAAAGCTTTACCGACATTGACGGTACCATTTGCTACAGGCAGTGTAACTCTTTCGGGATCTCTTTCCTTCCTTGGTAATCGTCTTTGGATGATTGCACTACAATTTGCGTCAAGTTGAATTGTTTCTTCATCCTTGTATCGACGTTTCTTAGACAAGATCTCTTTCATGAACTTGGCATATGTTGTCATTTGATCAAGAGCTTCTGCAAAAGGAATGTTGATCTCTAACTTCTTGAATATATCAAGGAATCTCTTGAAATGCTTCTCCAAGTCCTTCTTTGATTGAGCTTTAGGATATGGAAGCTTATGAGCCGGCACATCCTTCCCGACTTCTTTCTTCTTGTTCTTTCCCACATCCTTTTCAACTACTTCTTTATTTTTTGAATTTTTTCATCTTTCTCATTTTTTTGTTCTTTTTCTTTTTCAACTAAGCTTCTATTATCTACATCTTCATCATTATGTACATCCACCTCTTCCTTTTCACTTTCTTCTTTATCCACCTCCTCTTCATCTTCAACAACTTGCCTCTCCACCTCCAAGTTATCTCCAATCCCTTGCCCGATTACCTTTCCACTTCTTGTTGAAATGGCTTTGCATTGCTCGTTCTTTCCATTGTTGCCATTGTTGGGATTGTTTTGAGTATTAGCTGTGAAGGCACCTCCTTGTTGATTGGCCAAGATTTGGGAGATTTGGCTCAAGTGTTGAGCTTGTTGTCCCATTTGCATCTCGAGATTCTTGATGGACGCAGTGTTGTTTTGTTGGTTGGCCATTGTAAGCTGCATGAATTGATTGAGGGTGTCTTCAATCTTTTGTGTACGATCTTATTGTGGTGGATATTGTTGGAAGTTGTTGTTGTATGGTTGTTGATTTGAAGGTCCGGCAGTAGACCTCCATGGTTGTCCAAAGTTGTTGCCTCTTTGGAAGTTGTTGTTGGTTGGATATCGTTGTTGGTTTCAATTGCCTGGATATTGACCTTGAAATTGTCCTGGTCTTTGTTGATTGCCCACATAGTTTACTTCTTCCTCCAGTTGCGGTGGACAATAACCTGTTGGGTGATCACCAGAACACATTTCACAGAAATGAACTTGTTGATGCCTTTGTTCTTTTTGCAATTGTTCTTTAATGAGTTTAGGCATCTCCCTCATTTGAGTCTTAATTTCTTCAAGCTGTTGAGTTAGGATTTTGGTTTGTGCTAGATTTGCATCACTTGACCCTAACTCAAGGATTCCGGACTTCCTGTGTGCACCACTTCGATTGTGTTTGGCTGCTCGGTCATTGAGTGACATCTTATTAATGATATCTACTGCGTCTTTAGGACTTAATGCCATCAAAGAACCATGTGCAGCTGCATCCAAGATAAGTTTTGGCTCTGGTAGTAATCCTCCACGGACCATATGGATTTGAGTTTGGTCGTCAAATTCATGCTTTTGACACTTTCTGAGTAATGACTTGTATCGCTCTCATGCTTCACATAAGGACTCATCTGAACCTTGAGCGAACATTGCAATTGCGGTTTTAGTATCCATGTGTTTATGATCCGGAAAGAATCTCTCTTGGAAAGCTTTCTCCAGTGCATTCCAATTATTCAAAACAGACGGTGGTTGATCAAGATACCACTCCCGAGCTTTGTCGATGAGTGAATGTTGAAACAACCTAACGAACCCAGCTTCTTCATCAGCTTCAGATTGACCAAGACTGTTGGCTAGGGCATAAAACACCGAAAGATGTTGATAAGGATCTTCATGATCTAGCCCTGCAAAAGGATGATTTGAGATAAGTTATATAGTTCCAGACTTCAACTCCACTTGTTTCTCCTTGTCCTTTCCCAGATGAGCCAAGCGTCTTGGACTTGTCCAACAAGGCATCACACTTTGATTATTTTGATCAACATTTTGATTGTTATCAGCCAGGTCTTCTTCTTCAAATAATGTGGTTAATGAAGGAATGAAAGTTGAGGTTCCTTCTTGTTGCTTATGTTTGGCTAGTTCTCGTTCTTTCTTTTTCTTCAACTGTTGTTCCTGCGAGCCGCCTTCTCAATCTCAGGATCAAACTTTAGTTTCTCTGGTGGAACTGTACCTCGCATAAACAAATTTCAAGAATCTAACCACAAGATTAGCAACACCAAGGATAATGAATGAATGATATAAATATCTATACAAAGTAATTATGTGCAAAATTGCTTAAAACGATAAAATAGTCGTACAATCTATGATATCTAAACGCCAGTCCCCGGCAACGGTGCCATTTTGATGTAGTATTTTTGCATCAAACAAGATAAGTATTTATAAATCGTCTCCTCAGGGAGTAGTGCGATATCATGGACAATTCAACATCAAATATCATTCTAAGTTATAAGAGTACTTGTTTGCTTGTTTAAACTACGTTAACTACTTTGCAAATAATAAACTGGAGATTAATAAGGCGTGAAACTTGTTAGGATTAGAGTTCCTTAATCAAGCATCACATATAACCTAATGATCATATACGTGTTCTAGATTTTTCTTTGACATTATCATGTATCCCTCAACAACATCATTCGTGTCCAAACAATATCGTGAGATCTCTTGTATCGTTCAATCGTCGATGTCTCAAACTATTGAATGATTCAAGAGTCGTTCTTATCATTCAATTGATGATTTCTCAATCTATTGAATGATAAGTAAGCATTAGGTTTGGATACAAAAGGTGATTATCAAAACATCCATTCCATGTCTAGAATCTATGTTTTGATAGATGATTATTCTAGATCTAGATTCAAAAGCATTTTTCAATCACTTAATAAATCAAACATAAAGATTAAAGTGCAAGAACAACATCAATATCAAATCAAATGCTAGAACCATATATTTATAGATCAAAAGATTACATGTTAACTTAGATCAAGTACCTCTAATCCCAACAAAGGAGATTTAGCTACTCATTGTCATGGAAGCCTTGCAAGAATGAATTGAAGAGGAAAGATCCATTACAAATTGTGATGTCTCAACAAATGAGGAAGAATCCACCTTCTATCACTCTCACTCTATAAAATCTAACCCTATTTCTCTCTCTAAGATGTCTACAAATGAAAACTATGAAAGAACTAAGAGATGCTAAGATACTTCAATGAATGGTAAGTGGTCTATTTATAGAAAAATTTGATCTGCATCAACTCGCCTAGCTAGCTCCTTCACTCGCCATGGCGAGTTGAAGTTTCTTCACCATTAAGTTCTTGCCACGTCACCTCTGGGGGGTTAGACCTCCCTTACTCGCCACTGCGAGTAGCTTTGCTCGCCTCGCGAGCAAGAGGGTGCTTTCTGTTTCTTTCTTTGTTCTGATGCTCGCCACTGCGTGTTGTTGTGCTTGCCACTACGAGTTGTTGTGCTCGCCACTGCGAGCTGGATTGCTCGCCTCGTGAGCAAAGTGGTGTCCTCTGTTTCCTTCTTGCCTTGTTGCTCGCCACTGCGAGTTGCTGTGCTCGCCACTGCGAGCTGGATTGCTCGCCTCGCGAGCAAAGGGGTGCTTTCTGCCTCTTTGTACTTTTTCTTGTTTTTCTTCTTTTCTTAGTGTCTTGACGTCAAAACCTGCACAATTGGGTAGAGTAAGATATATAAAGCATAATAGGGCAATTAACACTTATCTCTCGGCTTTTCCCTCAATAACTTGCAAAGCAAGCAACAAAAATGCCTAAAATACAACATTGAATTAACACTTCTTGGCACTTATCAGGAGGAGAGGGTTATCAATAAGACGTAAACTCCCTAATTGAAAATGTTTTACACTTTGTTTTGAGTCGAGAGAAAAGAGCTATCTGTTAGATGGAGCTACCACTAAGGGAAAGGTCACTCTTAGTAGGAAAGAGCTATCAACAAGATGGAGCTAGTTGTCGATTCACCCACTTGATTATTTTCGCTAAAGTTGGATTTCGATACTTTCTTTAAAGTTGGTTATTTTGATATTATTAAATGGAATCTAAGTTTATATTCTATTTGAAGTTGATTATTTTGATTCTTTTTCATTATACCGATTTCTATATTTCCTTTAAATTTGTTGATTTGGTTTCACCTCTTGACGACATTGGAATTTTGATATGGTCTTGTTTAGTTTGATAAATTTACAAAGTTTTTTTTAATCTTCATGATACGCTTGATTGTGAGTTTATTATACTTTTATACGGTTACTAGCTTTATAAATTAAAATTAGATTTGAGAAAAATAAATAATCGTGCCTTTGGGTGTTTCTTTTCTAGTGGGTGGTGGTTGTTGTCTCTCCCTAAGTCCTTGTGAGTTACTCTTGATTTTCTATTTTTTTCAGATTCCCATGCAGATAAGTAGAAAGCTGCTAACAGATTCACAGTTTTTGCAGTGTTGCTTTTGGTAGGAACCGTTGGTTGGCTTCTCTTTATATTTTAATGTCAATTGATGTATCTGCAGCTATTTGGAAGTCTAGGATGTTTTATTTTAAATTGTACAAGTATGGGAAAAAAATTATTTTGAGATTCTTGCTTATGAAATAGGTTTTTAAAACAGGATTCAAATCTTGAAAATGTTGAAGATACAGAGGAAACTCTGTCGAAATTTCAGTAAATATTTTTTTTGATGAAAGTCAAATTTGAAGATTGTTTAAATTATAGCTTCTCAAGTGTCGTCAATAGACTTCCCCGACTAGGAAGTACTTGTTCGTCCACCGGTCATGATTTTAGATTTTAGGTCGTGAAAAAAAATTGATATAACTAAATAAAAAAAAGGGTCTTGTTAACTTTTTCCCTTAGGGCACAAGATAAGAAACTAAATAAAGAAATTTAACCTTAGAAATTATGCATTCATAACCTTAAAAGCTTAGAAACTTATCTTTCTAATACAATATTTATTGTTTAATTCTATTTTAAGATCCTTATCTTGTGCCCTAAGGGCACAAGTATAAAAAAATAAGGGGATCAAAATTGAAAAAAAAATTAAAATCACATAAAAATTATTCTCAACTTATTGATATTGTATTCCCTCAAAAGATTACACACATGAAACATATTATAGTTCCTAAACAAATCCCTAAAACCGCTAGAGGATGAAGCAACACCAACTGACCGAAACCCTAGCATTCGTTCCGCAACTTTTGGAATTCTCACTTCCGGTCAAGAAGTTCATCCTTAAAATCCACAGGTTGTGGAATTTTCTATTCTTAAACAAAAGGAAGAATCAACTTCAAATTCCATTGAAGTTTATGAATTTTTTATTCTCAAACACCAAGAGGCAGCCACTTCACCCAGCATCGGTGACTCATATTCCACTGGATATCATATCAGAAATACTATGTAGACTTCCCGTCAAGTCCCTCCTGCAATTCCGTTGTGTCTGTAAGTCATGGAATTCTCTAATCTCAAATGATCAAAGTTTTGCAAATAAACACCTTCGCATGTCAACCACATGCCACAAACTTATCACAAGCATTTGGATCCCCTCACAAGATGAGTTAACAGTAATTTCTTACCCACTGGACTCTGTTCCACTCCACTATAATTTCACCTATAACTGCAGGCAACTAGAGTATTCATCCATTAATCGAAAATATTGTGATCGTCTCGTTGCTTCATGTGACGGTCTCCTTTGTTTCTCAGTTGATAAACGCCATGCTCTTATTTGGAACCCTTCCATTCGAAAATTAAAGGACTTGCCTTCTTTAGAAATTCCAGATGATGATTATGGTGAAACTAAATATGCTTTTGGATATGATCCTTTCAATGATAATTACAAGGTTGTTTCTGTTTTTTACTAATTATCTAGTTACGATCTCAAAACTCAAGTTAAAGTTTATACTTTGGGAACTCTGGCTTGGAGAAGGATTAAGGATCTCCCTTCTATGATTCCTTATGGTGAACAAGGAATTTTCGTGGCCGGCACGGTTAATTGGTTGGCATATTACGGCCCGTGTGCCATTGTTTCTCTTGATTTGAGGAATGAATCTTATCAAGAGATTTCACAGCCAAATCATGGAATGTCTAACAAGTTGAACTTGTCCTTGGGTTTGCTTAGAGATTGTTTGTGCATATTTGCTCATTCTCACTCATTCCATGATGTTTGGCTTATGAAAGAATACGGAAATAAAGAGTCTTGGATTAAATTGATCCGACTTCCCTACTTTTACTTTGGCGATGATCCTGAATCCTTTCTTTGCATTCCCGAGATAAAATACATTTCTAAGGATGACAACCAAGTGCTTCTCAAGTTTCATAACCTTTATAAATTGAATTACTGGGTTGTTTATGATTCCAAAAATGATACTACAAAGACTATAAAGATTCAAGACTTCAGTTATGTACAGTCAAAAGTCTACGTTGAGAGTTTGGTATTACCTAAATTTTAATACTAGGACTTTGGATGTAGATGTTAAGCTATGTCATTTGAGTTTGGTAGCAAGGTTATCAAAATCGGGACTTTACTTCAAGTCGAAAGGGAGTAGCAAAATCGGGACCCGTAAAATCGCAATCAAAATCGAAGGATTTTACTCAAGGACTTTTGTAGAATCGATGTAGGATAGCAAAGTCGGGACTCGTAAAATCGCAATCAAAATCGAGGATTGTACCAAAACAAAAATAATGTTAAATATATGTTATAAATTGCATATAGTCATAAATGACTAAAGTTCAAAGTCCACAAAATACATATACATAAATGTGGGGGAAGTGAAAGAATGAAAATTTTTAGCCTTTTGGGTATTTATAGAACGGGTCATGAATTCAAATCGGGTCAATTTACAAACTGGGTCAAAAATTAACCCTTATAAAAAAATGAACAAAATCCTTCAAAATCCATCAAAATCCTGCGATTTTGAATGGATTTCACAATTTTGTGCGATTTTGTGCGATTTTGATAGGATTTTGTCTGTTTTTGGGACTTTGCTATGGATTTGAGTCGTTGAAGCTACACAAAGTCGCAAAAACCAGGATTTTGGGACTTAAGTCGGGTTTTTGATAACAATATTATGCTTGTTTTTCCTACCATTGACTTCGTTGATCATTGTTAATTAATGAAATTTGCATTTTCAGAAGTTCATGTGTTATTATCATTTGTTTGTTAGTTAGAGTTGTTGGTTCTTCATCATGCATAACAATTTCACATTGCTCACAATCACACATTGCATTAGATGGTGCCGTTTGATTTTATTAGATTGGATTTAGGATTTAGATGTTATGTCAAATCACTAGTATGTCCGTTAATACATATGCTGCTAATTAACTCTTGCGCATGCAAAATTCGTAATGTTTGATTCAAATCATCATCTAACTAAACTGAGTATGTTATACTACTACTGTGACACATGAAATTGGATTTCAATGGCAATCAATTTGTTCCCTTAGGCAAGGAAATATATTTACCAAGTGAAAAAGGGTTCAATTATATATGTTTTTTAGTGTTTGGATTTTCAGAAAAGTGTTTGGATTTACTATGTACATCTTTTTGCCATTCAAAAAAAAAAGTGTTTGGATTTTCTATTCTCCTTTATCATTTTCGAAGTGGGAAAAGAATAACTAGAATATTAATTGATAACTATTTATGGTTTTAAGTTTCAAGTTCAATCAACCTGCTCCAAACAAAATCTAACAATCTTGAAATTTAAAGAAAACAAGAAAGTGCAATAGGTTTTGTATATCATTATTGATTATTAATATTGACAGTATACTCACAAACTAAAGTTTATTGCATATACTTGGAATACGTACCAATAGTTGTAAAATTTATTTCAGAAACTTGGAAGGAAGATTTTATCACTGTGAATAAGTAGTTGATTTGATCACAGCATAGGAATTTAGTTCAACAATTTAGATTTCTCCTGTTTCTTAAAAAAAAAAATTAAGATCTCTCCTAACAAAAACAAAGGTGATCACCCAAGAAGAAACTTTCAGCATAAGAACTGAAACTAGGCCAAGGCAGTTTGAACTGGTAACAGCAATTTGTCAATACTGAGGTGAATAGCATTCAAAATTGGTGTGGTTGGTTTCAGTTATGTAGCATAACTTAAAAACATAATGTCCAAGCAAATACATATATTCTCTTATTTTTACTATTTCACAAAGCCATGGCATGACTTTTTTAATTTATCATCGATTTAGCAGTACACTAGCTAGTGAAAATTTGTTATCACATTGAATGTTTATCAATTTTTTTGCACTTAAATTAATTTCCTTTGAGTAGTTTGCTTGTTTATGTGTTGTTACCAAATGGGAGTTTGAGGGACAAGTTGCATACCTATAAAAGAAGACTCAGATGGTGTGGGAGACTTGTTAAGCACATGGATGTTAAATCTAGTAATATATTGATAAATGGAAGCCAAGGATTGGATTTGCCAAGATTGTGCAGGAAGGAGATGGAGGTGCAGGAGAGGATCCTTTGTTGTTGGAGGAGCTGCCTGCTCCATTGGGTTGGACAAAAAGATTGTTCCAACTCTTGTTTTGCCCCCTTCTTTGACAGTTCGATTTTAGGATAATTTGAATTTCATGTTTTCGTAATTTCTTGTTTGATTTTCGTGTGGGTTTCGTTTGTTTTTGCGATTTGTGTTTGTAAGATGCTGAGTTGGTTTTCTAATCTAGAGATTTGATTTTGAATTTTCTCTCATTTTCTTCAAGTTTGAACAGCTGAGTGTGTATGTTCAAAATTTAGGTATTTTGTCCTCTATATTCGGAGAATTATATAGCTGCTGGGTGTTGAGTCACCTGATAGGGTTTTCAACAATCTTACTGTCTCCCCGATTAGCTGACAGTAATTCTAAAATCTTGCATGATACTTGCGCTTACAATTCTAGCACTGTATCGAAGGGTTTCATTCAAAATGTTGTATGCAGCTTTTCTCGGTTATGTGAAATATTCCTTTTTTCCAAGTAGTAATTACTAATCGGTATGAATTTTGTTGCCCATATAGGATGCAGTTTTGTGTATAGGAATTTTGCTGAAGTGTACATTATGGCCTACTCTGCGGGGATTTCTTACTTTTTTTACAACTATTTTAAGATTTGGCAAAATTGAGCTTGAATGTTCTGCTCTAGGTGTTTGTATCATTAACCTTTTTTTCATTTGAACATGGAAACTTGTCGAAGGACTTTTGTGCATTTCCTAGTTCTGGGATTTACTACAGCGCGATGTATGATTTCTCAGTATTTGTTGTCTTGTTGTGTTTGTTTGTTTGTTCTAGACATAATCCTAATATAAGCAGAAATTGACGAATAACCTCCTTTTTCCTCAGCTCAATTTTCCCAAAAAACTCAGATTTTACTTCTTTGTATGTCCCAATTACTTCTCCTTTCTTTCTTTTCCTTTTGACTAATTATTCTATTCCCCTGCATCCAAACACTGAATTAGGGTTCGATCGTTCTCTCTTTCATCCATCATTCTCAAAATTTTCTCCAATGATATATAACTACAAGGTAGAACCTCTCTCCTTTCTAAATTTTCTCTTTGTATTATTCTTGAGCCAGGACAGATTTAGGGTTAAGGTCATTGTGATAATGTGCTCCCAGTGTGGAGGGTATCAATCAATTTGGAGCAGCGTGTTACAATATTGATTTATGCATAATCTATGGCCATGCAGTTGCTGATGGGAGATAGATATGGCTTATCATGGTTTGACCAATGTTTTTAATATGAAAGTAAAAACAAATGCGTTGTTCATTCAATATTATTTTATAGAGAAATTTCTTGCATATAATAGGCATGTTTCATTATGTTTGAATGATTTTACCTTTTACTCAGAAAATTCTTCAAAAGAACTGGATGCTAGCACCAGTAAAGGAGTGGATTATGAAATAGTGTTATGCTAAAAAAAATAAAAAATAAAAACTTCATATTAAGATTAACAATATATTCAACTTATTCAGCTCTAGGTATGTAGTTAGTTTTACACAATGGTTGGTACATGCCTGGTTTCTTAATGCATAAGTAAGAGTTATTCTTAAATGTTATGTTAAGAAAATAAAGGGTGCAATAATATCGGAGGTGCTGCTGTACTTATTTTCTTGATTTAACTTTCCAACAATCAAAGCAACCCCGTTTTGTGAGCATAGAAAGTGGAACGCTAAGCATCAATTTTCCAGTTGGATTGAATTTTAGTTTAATCATTGTTTCTTTTTCATTCATTTGTTAAGCAAACACATTAAAATTGTATGCTCTGTGTCCAATCTGATCAGGTTTTTTGGGTGCATGCTATTTTTTTTTAGTATGCCTTATTGGTAGTCAAAAGCCAATTTTGTATTGAATTTGAAAACACTCAAAATACATTTTTCTTATAAGTGTGAAATAAACAAATAAACAAAAGGCTCACTTAAATTGGGACAGAGAGTAAATTAAGATGTGACCCAACTAATGTGCATCTAATCTAAATTTCATGATGTTTACAATAAACTTTTTTTTTTTGTGGTGGTCCTTTTTTTTTTTTGTGGTGGTCGAGATTCGAACCCCGGACCTTGCATATATTATTATGCATTGTTCTTACCAACTGAGCTAAGCTCACGGGGAGAACATTAAACTTCTTTGAATACATATTATATATGAACTGAACTGATTATGGTATTACTTATTATAACAATACTATGCCATAATTGATCCAAAAAAAATAATACTATTCCATAGTTTTTTTAGGGATATTTGTGACGCCTGGTTTTGAGCATATTCAATTTTTTTTTCCGCATATAACCTTTATTCACAAATATGGAGGATCAATATAGTGACTCGTGAAATTGGATTTTAGCGGCAACGAGCACTTCAGCTAGTTTGCTTATGCAAGGAAATAGATTAGGTTAGTACACTTTTTAGTGTTTGCATTTTGTATTCTCCTTCATCCTGGGAAAATAATAACTAGAATATTAATAGGTAACTATATTCATGGCTTTAAATATATAGTTCACTCGTAAGGTTGTAAGTAGGTTTGTTCCTAACATTTTATGGGTCTTAGACCGAGTTTGAGAAAAGGACCCCTTTATATAATAGATTATAATTTTATTTTTTTTATAAATGGTGAATGATATATGCATTAATCATGACAATCCCATAATGCATGTTTTAAAATCCAAACTATACTGACACTCTAAAACATCGTGTTGTATATTGTTAACGAAAAAAAATGGGTCGGCCGAACCAACTGCAACAAAGCTAAGTAAAACGATAGCAGACATACCAAATTTTATATAAGTTCTATTATCTAATTTGATAATTCAATTGATTTATTACCTCTAAAATTTCTCAAAGAACTTCATTATTATCCCAGTAACATGAAAACATTTTATCACTTGTCAATAGAAAATGATATGTTACCTATCAAAAATCACAGCAAGACCAAATTAGTTGTCCAAAACATGAAACTTTTATGATGAAAGTCATATTATATTACGAAATCTCAATAAAAATTCATGTTAAATTCAATCTAAAACACCAAAAAAATCCTCAAAATAAAAAAATATATATATAAAAAAAAAACAAATTTGGTCTATGGGAAGGAGTAGATATTTTACGCTTTACGTGTTGCTTCTAAATTTTAAGATTTGGCTAATGAAATGTTGGGGGTTGAAAATGCTGAGTTGGGGGTCTGAAAATGAAAGGCTGTTGGTTGTAAAAAATAGGAGTGAAATGGCTGATGGTCTTAAATCTGCTAAATGTTTCGGCCCTCTTTGCAGTTATTGCTATTTATACCACATTTAATCCCAGTATTTTTATATACACCCCCGTGTAATAAAAAGTTGGGCCCTACGCCGCCGCACCCCCGGATTATGTCTTGGGTCGGCCCTGGTTGTAAGGTCAACTTCTGCTGTCGGCATGAGAACCTCTTTTATGGGTGATTTATAAGTTCTCTCATATTAACGTTCATTGAGCTTTGAGATCTGTCATGATCATGATGAGCCCTCGAAGCCCAACTCGTCTAAACTTTATTTCTTAAAAATATATATATTGTTCAATCATATCCAAAAGAAATATATAGTTCAACAAACCTGCTCTAAATATTGTGTGGCACAACATATTTAAAAAATAAAAATAGTTTGTCGTGCGACATAAGTGGTAGATGTTTGAGTTTCTTAACCATTTGATTCATGGTTTCATTTCATCTCTGACTCGTGCATATGTAAAAACGTATGTTTGCAGCAATAAATCCGAATTTCAATTGGATTAGACGTCTTCGCATGTGTGGTAACTTGATATCATTGTGGTGAACCTCCTAATTCAGTAACATATTTTAATTTGTTATCCCCTTGCATAATGCATATTCACTGAAGCTTGCCTTCTCAATATATTTGCTAAAATAAATGAGTTTTGCTAACTAGTATTCTAAGGTACTCTTTAAGGATTATTAATTAATAAAATATTTATTAAAAAAATCAAATACTTGAATTTCCAATGCATATATATATTAAATTTCTATAAAAACAACCCACTTGGGTTAGCCTGGTGGTATTGGCTTGGCCTTAGGAGTGTGCTCCTCCTTAAGGTCTCAGGTTCAATTATCTCCGGGGCTAATTTCGGTGGGCTATTTAGCTTCTTCAAAAAAAAATTTCTATAAAAACTTCCTATTACAGAGGATTAAAGAGTTAGGGCACTCATTAGCTTTCTTAAAAAAAATCTGATGAAATGGTTGTACTGGTACTGTACAATCTATTTGTGGCATTTTGTATCGAGAGATGACTTTATTACAAAACCTATATGAATATATGCAGTACATGATCACCATGTCAAGTTAATATTGTGAAGTTTCTCACTATATAGATCTAATGTAACAATGTTGGGTTGGTATATATTAGGATAAAGTTATGCTAATATTAGTAAATGATGTTAAGTTCAACTTCTTTGTACCACGAGTCATGTATTATCTTGTGTACTCAGTCTTAAAGAAAATATCTGATCATAGTAATCATGTTCACCAACACAGAATTTATTAGGTCAGTGGTTTTTATTGATATCATGATATGTATGTTATTGAGAAAGTTAGAGTAGCTAATTGGTATAAAGAATCCTGCTCATGGATAGCATAGCATTGCCACTGGGGCATTATCGTTGCACATAACAAAGGCAGATACATCAGTCCTTGCAAATGCAAGCTAATTCCATTGAAAAGCATGGTTTTATTGTGGCTTCGGTTGAGTTTGACAATATCCTACATTTTTTTTTTGGGTTAAATATGTTTTTGGTCCCTATAAATATGTCAACTTTTTGTTTTAGTCCCTCTAAAATTTTCCTTCAACTTTTAGTCCCTATAAAATTTTCAATCACTACTTTTGGTCCCTATTTTTAATTTAATTTTTGTATTTTTTAATGAAATTGTGTAGAAATGTGTAAAATATTCTAAAAAAATTTCATAAAAAAAAAATTAGAATTTTTTAACAAAACACAAATTAAATATGAATTTTTAACCTTAAAACATATAAAAATTCATATTAAATTCATGTTTTGTTAAAAAATTCTGAATTTTTTTTGAAGTGATTCTTATAATATTTTGAATTTTTCTTATAATATTCCGAATTCTGAATTTATTAAATAATATGAACTCTACATATGAGTTTACTTTAAAAGAGGAACCAAAAGTGAAGATTGAAAATTTTATAGGGACTAAGAGTTGAAGGAAAATTTTAGAGGGACTAAAACGAAAAGTTGACATATTTATAGGGACCAAAAACATATTTAACCCTTTTTTTAACAAGACAATATCCTACATTAAATACTTAATCTAGCACTTGAACCATATCAGGTTCCTTTTTTGAGTTATTTAGGTGGTCTTTCTCGTATTGAGGCTATGGAAATAATGGCATTGTTTCCTTTTTCTACCACAATTGTTGTTGTTGTTTCAAAAGGTATGCCTCTAGGCTCTAGCTATGACAATGAGCCTTGCATTTTATATATGGAAAAGGTCAAGCATGCACAAGCACCATGGGATAACTCGTTTTTTTTTTTTTACTAAGTCAATCTAACCCACCAAAAATAGCATGGGGAAGAATCGAATTGATACGTTGAGATGAACACGCTCTAAGGTCTCAAACCAACACCATCGGAACAACCCAAGTGAGTTATTCCGATACATAAATGATAGGAATTATCCATTTCTTATCTGAATTGCTGAGAAATAGTTGTCAAATCCTTACATATTGCTGTATATTCTTTTAGTAGAGAAAACTTCCTTGTTAGTTGCACGGTATTTGGCTGATAGACACTAGGTTGTCAATTTTCATCGCACTTTTCTTGGCAAGTAGAAGCTCACGAGTTTATTTTTGGGAAGTCAAGAATCCCTTTGCATGGTATGTATATCTTTCCCACCGTCCCTTGTAGATAGCTATTGGATCATAATCGGTCCTAACTAGACTGGTCCCAAGTTACTCGGCCCATAATAATTCATACATGTTTATCACATGAGTTTGTTCTCTTTTTTATGATCCACGATATACAAGTCTTCCAATCACCAGGTTGTGATCAGGTCAATATACACCATCTAATTCACTTTCTATAATCAATTGAATGTATATTCAAGCATACTTAGAGTTCATTAGTCGCTTAAGTTTAATTACTTGATTTAATTATGTGATTTTAATCTAACCAAAATTAGGGCAAATAATAACCCTAATAACTTTGGAAGATAAAGTAATTTAGAGCCTGTTTGGTTCAGCTTTTGGCTTGCCAAAAGCAATTATAAACAGTGCCAAAAGCAATTCTAGCCAAAAGCAACATGTTAGGTTTGGCTTTTCAGAATTGCTTTTATCCTCCAAAAGCAATTCTCCATGAAGCTACAAATCCTAGCTTCTAGCTTTTCTAGAATCAATTATAAACAGTAAATTTTATATTTTATTATTACAACCTATTATTTTCCTTTATTGCCCTTTATCAATTCTCCTTCTTTATCAATTCTCCTTTAGCTATGTCTATTTTAGTAATTATACATTCAAAAGCAATTCTACATAATTGTATCCAAACATAAATCAGTTTGTTTAATCAATTCTACATAATTGTATCCAAACATAAATCAATTCTCTCAGAATCAATTCTATCAGAATCAATTCTGTCAGAATCAATTATATTCAAAGCTGAACCAAACACACAATTAGAAGAGGAAGAATTTTATAATATCATGTGTTTGTCTCAAGCATACCATATTATTAATTGTGGTTTTTTCTTAACTCATTGATTCCTAAAGAAATGGTAATACAGAGTTTCATCGAGAAATAAGTAAAGTTTGATGAAAAATATATAATAGCCATTTAATTTGAGCTTGAGTTATCCCGATTAATTCGCTTTTAACTGGAGTTTATTAATCACTTGAGTTTAATTACTTAATTTAATTATGTGATTTTAATCTAACATAAATTAGGGCAAATAGTACCCTCATAACTTTGGAAGATAAAGTAATTTTATAGTTGATAACTAACACAATTAGTTTGTTTCAAGAAAGTTGTTTTACAATTGCCATCCATTTTTGTTGACTGTTTTGTTATTTCAAAAATCATGTCCCTAATTTTTGTTTGGGCTATAAAAGAAGAGTGTCAAATATGGTATGATATAACTCCTTTTCAAATTGTTGTTCAAATGCATCTTGATATATTTAGAGGCTCTAGTTCTTTTTGGCTATGAGTAATTGATGGTCACAGACATGAAGCATCCTCTAAAATGTGTTACATGCTTTTAGATCACTCATTAACTATACTATATAGTGTGGTCTGCCACTTTATTAAATGTAATCTTTAACTTCTACATAGCCAATCATGACCCTTATTCCTGGTGGATGTGGAAAGTTTGTGAACCTTATTTGCTCCCCTTTTCCAACTTGGTCAACCCCTGATATATCTCATCAACAAAAAAGGTCCCCTATCACATGTTTGGTTACTTGAGTCCCAATGTCCCTTTTCTTTTGCCAATTACTCAAAGATACATCACAATAACATGTCAACTCATATTCCCTTTAGAGGCACAGTGACAGCAGAGACAAAACACATACATGCCCATTATAGCTTCTTGTCTCGATTTCAAATTTCAAAAATAAATTCGATCGTCTTTTTTACTTTTATTGCATGCACACATTGAAAAGTTCATTTACCATAGTGTGTGAATAAAAAGACTAGTGTAGGTTTGAATTAGGGATAACAATTGGACCCAAGCCCAATGGGCACCCGCAAAAAATACTCATGGCGGGCGGGTAAATACCCGCATTGTTGGGTATGGGCTTGGGCACGGGTAATTACCCGCAAATTTGAACGAGTATGGGTGCGGGTACGGGCACTCTAGTGCCCACCCCGCCCCATGCCCGCACATTATATAGACTATACCAATAATTTTATTTATTTTAAATTTAGTTAATTAATCCTAAGTCTTTGATATTTATTGTAATATGCACTTGTTTTTTATATTTTAGATGCTTTTTATTTGGCAAAATAATATGATGCGTAATATTTCATATGTTGATTTAGCATATTTCATATCATATTTTAATTATGTTGTGATATTTTTTGTTATTTATTATCTTTTTCTTGTGAAAGTGCGGGTAATGGGTGCGGGTACGGGCACTTAGATACCCATAGGGTATGGGGACGGGCACCAAACTTATTGCCCATGAGGGTATGGGCTCGGGTATGGGGATTTTCTTAAAACGCGGGTATGGGGATGGGCACTATGGTACCCTGCCCAATGGGTACCCATTGCCATCCCTAGTTGGAATTCGTGGAAGATGTCTATATTTAGTGTTTGACAGTCCTTCGAATAACATTACTTATGGTGGAGAGAATATATGAAAAATCAAGTTTGCGAGTGTGTTTGGATGAGAGAATTTTATTAGGCAATGTAATTTTAGAAAGTAATTCAACTCAATTTAAAGAATTTTCAAAACGATGAGATTTATGAAGTATTTTGTTGAAGCTATATTTAAGAAGTCATTTATCATGATTTAATTGGTAGGGACAATGCAGGGCCAGATTTGAATTCTAGATTATAATATCCAGTTTTTCATCTTAAATGTAAAATTTCTATCACTAGATTCCTTGAAAAAAAATACTATGTTTAAGAAATTTCAAACATCTCCTAAAAACAAAACAAAACAAAAAAATTGAAAGTTCTTATTTACTCTATAATCTATATAATGTGAATCTCAAATTGGTCCTAATATAATTCTTTAAAATAATGCAAATTTGTTCTTATATTTTTCAAAAATTTAAGCATTGGTCCCTATATTGTCAAGCTTTATAAATTATCCCCTATAATTAATAATTTTAAAGTTGCAAATTGCTCACTATAAATTTTCAAATTTTCTAAATTGATCCTTCAATTTTCATATATTAAAATTGGTCCCTCTTTTTGAATGTCATAAAAATAATCCAATAAAGTATACGAATTAAAAATTTATATTTCATTCAAACCAACAAAAATAATATAAACATTTAAGCTGTTCGGGCTATTTTGAACCGCGGTGGGGGGCCATGGACGTGCGTTTTGCTAATGCCACAAATAGTAGCTTCTTGTTTTTTCACGGTACATGCAGTGTTTTCATTTCTTTAGAATTTTCAATTATCTCATTCAAATAACACTTTAAAGTTGTTGGCTTAGTGTCTGTTTGAAGTGACGTTTTATGAAGCAAAAGCACATCTGCACACTTTACAATGTAATTCTGCTGTGATTTTAAGAAGCTGAAAATTGAAACTTCGGTGATAAAGTGGTTTTTTACTATGATATTAAGCAAAACGTGATTTGCAGCCGTCCATCCAAACATGCACTTAGTGTAACATAACTGATCTTGTATCTAACATGTTAAGGGTTTGAGTCTAGTTCATTCGATCCCTTCGAGTAAATAAAAAGTGTATGTGGTCCTCCATTCCTCTCATCTTGTCACGCTGGTGGAAGTTGAATCAATGAGCAAATGTAACCCATAAGGAGATGAGTAAAGGAATATGTCTTGAAATGGGAAGGCATAATTTCTTACAAATTCTTCAAAAATGCCAGAAAGGATTGAAAAACAAAGTGGGATGGAATGTGTGGACCTCTCAATAAGCCTTGCCATCTTCCAACCCACTAGCAAACTATCATTATGTCTAAGTTCAATATTTGATGGTCAAACAAATCTAACCTCTTAAAAAACTTTCCCATTTATTCTTCTTTTAATTGTTTATGTTGTTAGAGTATGGTTATATAATTCTAGTGAACGATTTGATTACACGTAACAAGATCTATATATTGAAATAAAAGTTTAGGGTGTGAAAAGTTAAAAATAGTATTGTGCTAAAAAAATGTGAAAAACATATGCCAACCCAACCCACCTCATTGGCTGGCCCATCTACGCCACGAGAAATGTGTTTACACTGATTTTATTCCCCATTCCAACCTTGGTGCGCCTATCAATTCAAGTTATGAATATTCTTCTTTAATATGCTTTGATGATGATATATAGATCTTTAGTATGATAACAAGTGTCTTAAGAGTATTTGTTAAGAAGTCTAGAGTAGAAATTTTATTTTGAGAATTGTGTATTCAACATATAACAAAATGTTAACAAGTATCCTTGCTCTAAGGACACTTCTTAAGAAATTTAAAGTGGATATTTTATTTAAAATTGATATTATCTATGCTATTTGATTTGTTAACTATAGAAATAAAGTTTTTCTAAACTATTTTCCATATATTAGTATAATTCATCAGTCACTTTTAAAATGCGAACGAGAATGATTTTGTGGAGATTAATTTGATAATTAAAAAAAAATAGTTTAAAGACAATCACTAAAGTTTTACTTTTTTTACTATAAAAGACAATCATTGAACTTAAAAATTGTTTAAATTGATAGAGTAAAAAAATATAATTCATCTGGAGTGATCAGAAATATTGGCTTGTGTCAATTGTCTAGGTGCAAGTTGAGAGGGGGTATCTGCAATCACCCTGTGACCCTGATGATGACATAGGTATATTGAAAAGATAAAAGTTTGATAACTTGCATTTGTGATGAAGAGTGCTTTTTATAGGCAAAGATGGAGGACCGTTGGACTTTTGATAGGAGGTCGTTGTAGGAAAAGATACCTGTTTACAAATGAGCTTTAGGGCTCTAATAAACATGTTTTATTCCTTGATTAGTTCGTATTAATATTCTTAACAAAAATCATGGAACAATCTTCCCTAGTCCAATCTTCCATGTGATCTTAACAACATTAATTGGTAATAATAGCATGAGGTATTGTTTAATAATTGTTTTTCTCATTTAAAAGAACCATATTAATAGCATCAAAAACCTAATTGAAGATCCATCTAGTATCCGTTATACATTAGTGTTCCATATAACACTAATACGTGTAATTACATTTTATTAATTCATTTCTCAAATTATTATTGATGTCGATGTGTTCGCATAGGTATTGTATCATGTTTCTAGCTATGTCAATGTCTCATTAAGAATCATGAATATCTCACTCAAAACTTGAAAGGATAAAGTCCTCATAAAAGAAATAGGACAGCAAATGAGGCTTTCTTTCTATTTTATTCTATTTAATTTAAAAATTATTGAATGATACGAAAATAATAAATAAACATACAAGATCATTTATATAACCTTTGTAGTCCACCTTGCTAGCCTAAAGCTCCAAATTTATGACAATATTTAATATATGCTGATGCATTCCTATGCATAGAACGGTGACCGTTTCTGGATGATTTTTTAAAATAATCCAATTAAATTTTAGGTTAGGTTGGCAATATTATCTTCTGGTTAGGTTTGAATGTCGAATTTGGTTGGCATGCCTTTGGCGGAATAGGATATTCATTTGGAAATTGACTTGTCTTGTTAGATTAATAATTTAATACTCTTCTTTTTGTTTTCTTGCTGCCCTTCAACTTTGTCCCTTTCTTGCATTAGGTTCTTTGCGTATTTCCTTCATGTTTTTTGGTTCATATTTTTCAGGAGATCCAAATCCCACGTAAAAAAAGTAAATCCATCAAGAGTTTGTAAAGGTGCACCTACCACTAGTGCAAAAAAGGGAATTAAGACGATCCAATTTTAAGAGGGTGCGGTGATACTCGTGTTAAAAGAAAGCAAGGCAATGACGTTTTTGCAAATATTCTAATTCTTATTATAATAAAATCTTTAAAGGTGGTCATGTTTATAGGAAAATGTCACAACTTTTAATAAATAGTTATTTGAAGCATAAGTTTATAAGAAAATGTCAGAACTATATAAGATGATTGTTTATGAACACCGCCATAACTATATTTGAAGCCTTTGATTCCACTACAAGATACATGAAACACAAATTTTTTGTAATTTCAAACCCTTCTGCATAGTTAAAGTTTCGGTTACCTCTAAATCGGATAATAGAAGGGCTTGCTAGCAACTACCCGCAACCATGACACCATCAACAATAGCTCTCACAACTTGTTCAAAAACAATATCTCTCAAACAACATCAATATCCCACTTACTCCCTCTATAGAATATGTTGCATCGCCATCCAACTTATAGTAGCCACAAGATAGGGTGTCGAAACAAACATCAAATATACGATGCAGATTTAGACCTCCAATGTGTCTCCACCAACACCGCATTAATACTCTTGAAATTAACAATAGGCATTCGTTTAAACAATGATAGTCACATCAACATAAACATAAGTCTCTTCAAAACATTATATTCTTTGTTTTTAGCATATTATATTTCACATACTTGAACAAGTTGAGTTGTGACGTATATATATGCGTTTGAAATGTGTATATGGAAACATTTTAAACGTGGAACTATGCTAGTTGCTTCAATAAACAAATTATAACATGTGCGTGCTACGTTTTCAGTGTGAAATTTAAGGAGAATAATCGAGTATCAGTTGCTCTTTTTATCTTTTGGTGGAGTGTTTTTTCTTCATTCTTTATTAAGGTTTATTTTTGATAAAATATTATATGTTTCCTATTATAAAGAAGATTATTATTAACCAACAAAATTACAGTCTTTCAAAAAAAAACCAACAAAATTACAAACCAGATTATATGATTTTATATATAAATGCAGACATATCATCGTTTATAGGCTTAAAAAAAAATCACCATATATATATAGTAATAACTATAGTAATTGATTTTGTCGATTTCTGTAATAAAATAATGTTGAAGATTAGTCCGACTAAAACTATATTCAAATCCTTTTTTTAATAAGGTAAAATGGAATATATTAACCGAAACATTAGGTATTCCCAACACAAAAAGTGCCAACAGAAAACCAGAAGAAAAAAAAGTATAGTTACAGCAAATGTCCAAGGATAAACTGTTGACCTAAAGAAAAGAGAAAAAACAGAAATCTTACAAAATGACTCCCAAATAAGAGTGGATTAAGCCACCACATATGATAGTTAAAATCAAAATTGATATTATTCGCTTTCAGCCACCAAAAACATTGCAACTTTTTACTAAAAAACTCGAGCATTTCTTTCACGCCAAATGACCCATACATGAAAGCCAAATCAAATGAAGAGATATGAGGATATTTTTTTTGGAAAACCGCCTAAAATTTCAAATTGAAGTAAATGGTTTAAAACATGAGCAAGGTGAACCATGATAAAACCAAGCCAGCTAGAAATTCCATACCAAATTTTTTTGAAAAAGTCGCAAGATAGAAAAAGATTATCAATATCCTTCGATTTGCCACAACCACCCACACAAAGATGCACATTAGGCTGAAGAACTTGCATTCTGATTAAGTTGTTCGTCGTAGGAATACGGTTGTGAAGCAGATGCCAAGTGAAAAGGCTGGCCTTAAAGGGAAACTCCTTGTTCCAAACAAAATTTGTGTGAGCATCTGGAGAGTTAAGATCCGTCGGAATCAAGTAATTATAAGCACTTGAAACATTGTATTTTTTCGAAGCATGAAGTTGTCAAAGCCACCTGTCAAAAACAATAGCCACAAGACAATGTTATCTAAAAACTCACAGCACTCCGTCAACTGCTCTTCCTCCCAAGCCAACAATCTCCACCACCACCTCCAAGCCTCACCATCCACCCCACAACCTAATGAGTTCATTTCAACCACCAATGCCATTTTATTATCAACAAGACCAAAAAGGCGACTAAATCTACACTTCAAGATCTCTCCATCAAACCACGGATCCCACTAAAACAAAGTTTCAGCACCATCTCTCACATCATGCGTAAGGTCGTCATCAAACAAGCGAACAACCCCAACTTTAATACTATTTAAATTATTCCACTAAACAGAACCACCTTTGCCCCCCCCCCCCCCCCCCCCCCAAATCAACAATACTCACTCTGACCTCACTATATCCAGCGGGTAAAACTCTATGCCACAAGCTCTTTGGCTCCACCTTTAATCTCCAACGCCATTTACCAAGTAATGCTAAATTGAATTCCCTTATCCTCCTAACCTCAACCCTCCATTCTCCTTTTTAGAACACATGTGTCCCAGTTTTTCCAATATATTTTCCTAATTTCCTCACTTCACCCCAAAAAGAAACAATTAAAAATAGATTCGATAGAAGAAATGATACATGCAGAAGCCTTGAAGTTGGAAATTTCATTTTTTTTTCATAACTGTTTCAAGATAACACCAATCTACTGAATCAAAAGACATCTTGAAATTAACTTTAGGAAAAAAAAAACATAAAAAAATTGTGTACCTTGAATAAAAGCTGACTGAGATTCTAATATAACACTTGCCATAACATTACACAATTTGTTAGCTACCACCTTATACAAGTTATTGACCAAAAAGATGGGTCTAAAATCATTCAGACGTTGAGGACTTTCAATCTTGGGTATTAAAGCTATGAAAGTATTATTAATACATTTTGTCAACTTTCCATTTCGGTGAAATTCTAAGAGAAAATGCTAAAATCATCCTTTAACTTCGCCCAAAAATCGTTAATGAAGTCAAAATTAATTTCATCCGGTCCTATACTCTTGAAACTGTCACAATCTCACACTGTCTTATTCAGATCTCTTAAGCAATGTTTTGTTTAAACTTTGTAAATTAAAGAAATGTAGTTTGAAGAGAAGGACCGCACTAAAGATGGTCGCTGAAATTATCAGACGAAGATTAATCATCAATAGTAAGTTGTTGGATGCATCACACTAATTAAACTAAAGTATAAATTTTTTTACGAAATTAAATTTATTAAATGGTTGATAGTATAATGAAATAATTAGACGAATATACTATGAATAATAGTATCATTATAAAAAAATAGTTTATTGTATTTTGACATTTTAAAATGAAAAAAATTGTAAACAATAAAATTATAATGAGAGAAAATGATGAGTATATAAAACCAAACACTGAATTCAAATCAAAATTGTTTTTCTGGGATTTGAGTTAATTGTCTTAGTTATATGAAAGGTATATGGGTGGGTAGGACGATAACTTAAATGCTGATGACAACTAAACATTTAAAAAGTCACAATAGAAAATATTAGATGTTGTTGTTACTATCGTCACTTGTCACACTCACACCACATGCATTCAAATGAAACTCAGTGGGAAAGAGGAAGTGCCGAACTTGGCCTGAACAAAATGACAAAATAAATTGCAACAAAAACATCATGTTCTTTTTTGATTAAGAAACATCCACACGCTTTCAAATTAAATAAACAAGATTATTTAATTAGTAAAAGAACAGAAGCTATAACTTTTTGGACGGAAAATTCAGAGTTTCAAAACTTAAGACTATAGCTATTGGTCCTCATTGATCATAAGAATAGACATATTAGCAACATACAACCGCTCAATTTTAATAAATAAATAAAAAAACACTTCTATTCTAAATACAAGTTATATCTATGATTAATCAAATTTAATTATTTTTTAAATATACTCTTAATTAATATTTCTAAATGTCTTGAAAATTAGAAGTCAAAGTTGAGAAAGAGGGGAGGATTAAGGGGAAGGAAAAAGGTGCTTCTGAAGTGACATGTACTCGGTCCGTTCCTTTTTAATTGTCACTTTTAAAGAAAAAATTTGTTCCTATTTAACTGTCACTTTCAAAGTTCAATGCAACATTAAATGTTGTTTTATCAATATTATCCTTAGATAATTATTGCAGAGAGAGAAACAAATGAAATAAAATATTAAATTAATAAGGTCATTATAGTAAAAGTAGAAACAATTATATCAAAAGTAGTAACATTTATTGATTGTCTTGGTTCATGTAAAATGTCAAAAAGTGACAATTAAAAAGGAACGGAGGTAGTAACATGTTGTCTGGGAAAACGATAATATATTTGCACACAAGATAATTTCTTTTGAGAAAAACTCCAATTTTTTTCTAAGTTCTTTTTCTCTTCTACTCGTTGAGAAGAAATTGTTTTGAATCGTTTTGTATAGAGAATCACTCATTTGTTCATTTTTTTTCCTTTCTTTCAATTTAAATAAATGGCTTTCACGTATATCAAATTTATCTTGTGTTTTTTGTGATTACGTCGTCTGTGTGTGGCGTTGTGTTGTACATTGTCTTGTGCGGTGTTATTTATTTCACATCTTGTTGATGTGTTTGTTTTGTTTCTATTGAAGGAGTGACTTCAGTCAATTACAGATTCAATCAATGATTAGGGCATCAACGTGGTAGATCTGTAAGCATGGGTATTCGATCACTAATATATTTTATAATATTATTTGTAGGCATTTTACCGTTGTTTATTAACTTTAATTTTGTGAGTTTATTGCATATTCATGTTTTATGTGTTCGCTCTTTTTCTATTTTTTTATCACATCATCAACATATTATATTTATCGTATCATTCATTTTTTCTCTTTATTTCGAAGGGTACGCAAAACATTTTCCTTAAAGTTATGTTCTTCAAGAAAGGATAATTTCAAACATGGGAAAAAGATGGTCATTGTATATATTATGAGTAGTTTATACAACATCAATGATAAAGTTTTATCACATTAAGTTGAGTTTGACTACATGGATCAAACGACATCATTTTATGTTATATCATATACATTAATTCTATCGAACTCATTAATATCTAAATCTTTTTTAATATTTTCTTTTATAGTTTTCTAGATCTTCATTTGTCTCTAATGATTTGAGTACTTATCGTATGATCTACTCTCCTAATGACATAATCATCGGTTTTTTTTTTGCATGCACAAAGAACCTAAGTCTAGTTTCCATCATTTTTCTACTATAAGTGATATCTCATCTCTCTCTCTCTCTCTCTCTCTCTCTCTCTCTCTCTCTCTCTCTCTCTCTCTCTCTCTCTCTCTCATGTTGTCATTTTCAATCATATCTGGTGTAGTCTTACCACACATCCAATACAAGATCATTATCTGCTTAATTTATATCTCTGTTATGCTTAATTTATTCTCTTGTCGGTTCTTGACAACCTAACAGTTTGTCCCGCACAACATCATCGGTCCTACAGTTGTACGATACAATTTTCCCTTCAACTTGAGTGGAAACACAATATACACTGTAAGGTATGTTGCATACAAGTGGTCTATAAATATTGTGTTTCATTAAGAGTGACTTACGTTTTCGGAAACCCTAGCCGCACAAAGATTCTGAGTTTGTTTCTTAAAGTTTGTGATCAATCAGCTAGCATTGTCGAGGGAAACCTCTCATTAAGGATTATGTTTGTGTAAATTGAGTAGAAATGTTATCCTTCGTGCAGCTCTAGTGATTCATACCATTTTAAACAACCAATGGTTCTGTTCTATAAAAGATAATCGGTCAATAATTGATTCATGACCATTCATAATGATCTATCAAGGGATTTTTTTCCGCTTTGATCGTCTATTTTATGGTTCACGATTTTCCTTCACGATCATGATTCTTAACCCCATCATCATCGACAATTTCATGCAAAGAAATATTAACAAATAATTGATTTCCATTAGTTATGTTTTGCGTTTATTTATTTCTGTTCTATTCTCTTACTATGACATTTTAAGAGTAAATGATCACTTTGGTCCTTGATTCTGCACCTCGCTGTCACAAAGGTATCTGACTCAGGATTGAAGACAAAGCAGTCCCTGAATGTGCACTTATGTTATCACTTTAGTCCCTGACGTTAAATATTTCTGTTAACTGATGACGTGACAACGGTTTTATGCTGACAAGGAGTATGGGGTGTCACAGGGACTAAAATGAAAGTAGAAAATGGTCATTTTGGTCCTTGAACCGAAAATCAATATTTTCGAAAATCATTATCCCTTAACCGAAAATTAATATTCTCAAACTCGCCTCAACGAAGTGTTGCTCTTCGACAATAACTGGGTCAGCTTTCTCAATGAAGATATTGTGTGGATGCAGGAGACTTGATGTTAAGTCCCTGATTGTGCATACTTACTTCAGTTAGGTCCCTGACAGTAAACACTTACTCTTTCAAAAAAAAAAAAAGGTAAACACTTACTGTCTCTAAGATCCCTAACAGTATAGAGTACCAAAGTGACTATTTACTTTATATTTTAATATTTTGTTATACATCGCCATATACAAATTTGTAGTGTGTTTAATCTACGAAGTTCACTATAGGCTACCTAAAATTGTATGACCGAAGGCAGTGAAGGATAAAAAAAATTCAATTGATGAAGGCAATATTATATACTATATATATATATTTATATAGAAATAGCATAAACGATCAAATATCACTAGTAAATTTTTTAAAATTAAAGCGTGAAATTTATAGAAGCAAAACATGATTGATATTCCCACAACAAAAATGATATCTCTCTTAATTTGTAACTAAATTTAGTGACAAGAGAATTGGAGAGAAACCAGAGAAACATATTATGGGTAAAATGTTATGTTGATGAAGTTTTTACCGTATTTAACAACGATTAATCTTCGATTAAGAACTTATTGTGTTTGTGATACACAAGATAGACTTTCTTCTCAACTGAATAATCTCCCTAATCACTTGCTTAAATGACCCAATATCCTTACCGTTTAATTATCGATAATGACTTTATTGACTTTATTTACTTAAACCGGGATTTTGGTTAACTAGTTAAAAAGAAGTTTAGATACAAATATAAAACTACAATTAAGTGTGTGAAAGGTGAACTAGAAAAATTATCCATTGCAGAAATTTCATAAAAATTTAAAAATGGTCACGAAAAGTTAAAATTCAATGTCTCGATAAAATTAGAAAGAGAACCGTTTAGACTTTACAATTTAAAGGCTCACAATTCTCAAAACATGTAAGGAAGTTTGTATACATAGGTCTTTCATTTTTATAGTAAATTTCGTATTCATACATCTAAATGTTGTTTAAAAAAATGTACCAAAACAAGAATAGATAAAATAGAAGCCAACCTGTAAAGCTAAGTTGTCCAACGAAGCCAATGTTCTCATTAATGTTATTATCTTTGCTAAAAATAAATTGATCTAACGGGTTGTAAAGTAAATTTATCTTTACTTCATGAAGAAAAAAATACAAAAAAAGGACCCTGACCCAACTTTGAAGCAATGACATCCACATATGCTACCAGTGGACCTGTGTGGTGCACATGAAGTCAAATATGGCATCGTTTCTTAATTGTATCCCTCTCCCAAAGAAAATAATTTATATTCATAAGTAACAAAGTTTAACAATTATCGGTTACATTTATTACTTGTTAATTATTTAATTTCTTAAAATAACTTTTTTTTAGCAAAATAAGATAATTATTTTAATGAGAAAAATGTAGGGTGAATGGATGATATGTCCGGTCAAAGACAGAAGATCCTAGCAAAACTTGAACTTAAAACTTCGTAAATTCAAGATATTTTTTTTTTTACCATTAAATTAAACCCTATAATTAAAAACTTTGGGACCATGCCACTAAGCCAAAGGGACAAGTCATTTCATAAGTCGACTTTGTAAGCATAGTTGTTGATTTATATATGTATAGCATAGCACACACGAAATATAAGCATTGACGATCATGGATTGTGTCATGCACCTGTAAGAAAAAATAATGCATTGTGTCATGCTACCCCTCAAGGTTTTTTTTTTTCCAACAGAATACATCACTCAAAGTTGAAATAAAAGCTAGACATACGTGGATTTTATGGCTATAGTTGATGCTAATTAAAGAGTTCCAGTGGGACAAAAAAATCAATGAATGATGAAATTTAATGGTTTAAGTTTTCTTTCTATTCGCAAATATTAATGATTTATGTTAGGTTTTTTGTTTTAATTCTCTAAAAAATAATTATGATTAACTAACTTAGTGTTCTTTA
The DNA here is from genome assembly GCF_051527215.1 of Medicago sativa. Classification (NCBI taxonomy): domain Eukaryota; kingdom Viridiplantae; phylum Streptophyta; class Magnoliopsida; order Fabales; family Fabaceae; genus Medicago; species Medicago sativa. Next base: position 55,355,845 of record NC_140749.1, read on the forward strand.
GTTCATCAACCAAATAGTCTATTTGAGACATTCAATCTAAAAGTGATTGAATAAGATGTTTGAGTATGTTATGAAATTGTGTAGTCATATGTTTGTGTTTTGATGATGTTGATGATGTTTAGTAGGTAGTTTTTATTTGATGATGTTTAGATATTAGTTGTTATTGCCTAGTATCATGTTAAGCACACCTAACAATCATGCCTTGTGTGTCATATGATCCCTTGTTGGATAGTATGTTGATTGTATGAAGAAAACTTCATTGTTTTTTGTCAAAACGATTTTCTAGTTAGTTGAATCGATTCACACTTTTTTTGAATCGTACCACTCAAAGTTTCTACCAATTTTTCATTCATTTTGATTTGACTCATGATTGCTTGAATCGTATCATTGTGAATCGATTCATTACTTCCTTGAATCGTATCATTGGATTCTTCTAGCCTTGGTTTTTGGTTAAGTGAATCGAATCACACTTCTTTGAATCGTATCAACCTTCATCTGAGGGCATATGAATCGATTCAAATATAGTATGATTCATATCAATCTTCTTGGCTCAGTTTGCTTGTCTTTAGCTGTCTGAATCGAATCACACAGTTAGTGAATCGATTCATTATGTTATTTTTGACCAAATATTTGCTCTTGCCACCCTTTTGTATATATACTCATATCCTCATAACACCTAAACTACTGAATCATTTGCATCTATTCTCTCTAGATTCTCCAAACCTCATTTCCTATTTATCCTTCAGATCAAACAATTTTTCTTAAAATCTTTGTGGTCTTTGAGTCATAGATTGCTAGATTGTTATAGGGATTGTAAGTTTTTTGCTTTTCAAGGATATTGATTGGAAATCAAGGATCCAAAGTGAATTGAGTAATATTTGCAAATAAGGGTCATGGTAACTGGTGCCCCGGGCACTAGTTAAGAAGTTAAATATAGTAATATTTGCAATAAATGCTTAAATAAAGATCCAAAAAGGGTAATATTTGCATTCAAAGTTGTGTAATCAATGCATTAAATGCTTTCTTTTTTGGCTTAAAATTTTCTCTTTTGCCATTCTTAACCAGTGCTTCCAGACACAGGTTAGCATTACCCAACCAATAATATTAAGCTCCGATTAATGATATCATTGATTTGGTTTGTTACTCGGATTCTCTTCTATCCATTAATCTCATAAAGGAGAAAACTCAATACTATCATGTTTATGTTGTCCTAGTTCAGAACATTAAGGACCTTCTGACCACCGGTAATCTCTCTCTTCAACACACTTTTAGAGAAGGCAACAAAGTGCGGATTACATGGCCAAATTAGAGGCGGCTTCAGATGTTTACATCATTATTCATCCAAGTACTTAATTGTTCAAGAGCGACGCTTCGGGAGCTTATTTCCCAAGGACTTAGTTGTTCTTTCTTTTCTTTTCTTTGTGTTTTCCTTTGTTTGATTAACATTATAACAAAAAAAAAAAACAAGTATTTACAAATCATCCACCATAAAAATTCTCACATTGACTCAACGAGTTAAACCTACAACTTTACGACAAGTGAACCCATTCATTAGAACTTCTATAAAAAAAACTCATTCATTAGGTTTTTTTTTTTTTATGGACCATTCATTAGGACTTTGTTTGTTACAAATTGATTGACAGCTTAGCAGAGAATAAATAATAAAAATTGAAAATGAATATATCATTAAAAAAACAAAAAAGAGAAACGGTAGCATAGAGTAATTGTAATAAAACGGCGTTACTATAAAAACAAACAAAACACACACGAATCCTTTTGTAAGATCCATAGTTAAGGTTCCTTCTTTCTTCCTTCTCATCATCTTCTTCTTCCTTTGTCTCTTTTCTCAACCACCAACAATACGCGTTACCATGGTTGTTAAGATGATGAAATGGCGTCCATGGCCCCCACCAATTTCCCGTAAATTCGAAGTCAAACTTCTCATCAAAACTCTCTCCGCTGGAATCGATCTCTCGCCGGAGAATACATTCGCCGTTGAAATTCGTTGGAAAGGTCCTAAACTTGCTCTTAGTTCGCTTCGTCGGAACGCGGTTGTGAGAAATTTTACTGGTGAGGCTCATCCTAAGGGAGATGAAAACGATATCGTTTTGTGGGATGAAGAGTTTTGTAGCTTTGTTAATCTTTCTGCTAATAAAGACAATGGTTTTCATCCTTGGGAGATCGCTTTCACCGTTTTCAACGTATTTTTCTTATACCCTTTTTGTTCAATTTCATTGTACAATGTTTAAATCCGTTAAAAATTGAATTTTTAAAATTTGGGATTTTTGATGTAGGGTTTGAATCAGAGGCCAAAGAACAAGATTCCTGTGGTTGGAACAGGTTCATTGAATCTAGCTGAGTATGCATCTGTTGTTGATCAGAAGGATTTTGATTTGAGCATTCCACTTACAATTCCTGGTGGTTCTGCTGTTGACCCTTCTCTTTCACTCACTGTATGTTCAACAATCTCTATCCACAATTTCTTTTTGACTTATTTTAACCTTTTTTTATCTCATCAATTTTTACTAGAATGTTCAATTGAAATTTGTTGTTGGATAAACCATCAATTTAGTCCATAAAGTATACCAATTTTCTCTCGAATTTAATCCATAAAAAGTATATAAAAATAATAAGTATTGTATATGAAACTGGTCAATTTAGTCCCTGAAGTATATGAAAATTCATTATGTTAGTCCCAAACATCTTAATTGAATAGACTTACTTAATTGAATAGTCCCAAAAATAATAAGGATTTTATATACTTTATATGAAAATTCATTATATTTATATACTTTTAAGGACTAAGCATATGTTTGGTTCTGCCTTGACCAAAATTGATTTTGTAAAAGTGATTTATGTTTGCATAGATTCATGTAAAAGTGAGTTGAATAATAAATTTGAGTGTTAGAATCAATTATAGAGAATCAAAAGCTCCAATATCTAAACTTCAAGTAGAATCAGTTCTGGCGTCAAAATTAATTCTACTCAAGAGCTACCAAACATGTCACAATCAATTCTACACTTCTAGAATCAATGGATGGTTTTTTCTTTGTTGCTTGTTTCTGCACTGCTTATCAATTTATCATAACCGCTCTTGATTGTGTGCAGATATCAATCAGCTTAGTGGAGCTAAGAGTGGCTCAAGAGAATAGTGAGCTTGGTCATAAGTCAATAGTACCTGTTGCATCACCCTTGAACCAATCAGGAGAGTCAGAGAAAGACGAGGTTTCCACTATCAAAGCTGGTCTTAGGAAAGTTAAGATTTTGACTGAGTTTGTATCAACAAGGAAATCAAGGAAACCGAGCCGTGAGGAAGAGGGAAGTGAGGGAAATTACTCTGGCAGGAGTGAGGATGGCGAGTACAATTACCCTTTTGACTCTGACTCTCTTGATGATTTTGAGGAAGGGGATTCTCATTCAGAAGAGGTAAAGGAGGATTCCAGTGTGCGGAAATCGTTCAGCTACGGGAAACTGGCCTTTGCAAATGCTGGTGGATCATTCTATTCGAGCATGAGAGTGAAGGGTGATGACGAGGATTGGGTTTACTACAGTAATCACAAATCAGACGTTGGAAGTTTGCCAAAAGAGGATTCTATTGTTTCTTCCTCTGAGCCTTATGTAGCGCAAAGTTCAAGACGCAGCTTATTGCCTTGGAGGAAGAGAAAGTTGAGTTTCAGATCTCCTAAATCTAAAGGAGAGCCCTTGTTGAAGAAGGCATATGGAGAAGAAGGTGGTGATGATATTGATTTTGATCGCCGGCAGCTTAGCTCTGATGAATCTATTTCATTTGGGGTAAGAACTTGTTCCTTTTCATTGTTTTTCGTCATCTACATGTTTATGGCACAAGAAAATAGGGTGTTGGTTATCCTTAAAATTCATCTCAAGGTCAATTTGTTTAATGAAAGAGCTTCTGAAAAAATGAAACACAGAAGTAAATTTCAACTAATAGAGAAGTTATTGTTTAAAAAACTCATAATCCAATTCGTGTTTAGAGTCCAATCCCCAGAAGAGTTCATACATTAAGTTTCATTGTAGAATATGTGCATGAGTACAAAGGCTTAGATTGGGAAATGCACACACTTCTTTTGTTGTCTTTAATGTTCCTTCCCGTTAAGTTCAAGATGTCCCTTTCTACTTCTCTTTCAGCAACTCTCCTCAATGGGAATGATCTAAATATTTCATTCCATTGATACCTCTTGACAAGTTTATCTAAATTGTCTCTTAATAACCTCCTAATCTTTTTTGAAACTTCTTTGGACTTGCACCCTGTTGTTAATTAGCTTATCAGTACTGATGTTTGAAATTGTATGACAGTCACATAAAGCTGAGGACGATTCAGGTGCAAATCGAACATCGGTATCTGAGTTTGGGGACGACAACTTTGCGGTGGGCAGTTGGGAGCAGAAAGAAGTAATGAGCCGTGATGGCCACATGAAACTTCAGACACAAGTCTTCTTTGCCTCAATTGATCAGCGCAGTGAACGTGCAGCAGGGGAGAGTGCTTGCACAGCTCTTGTTGCTGTAATTGCTGATTGGTTCCAAAACAACCGCGACCTAATGCCCATAAAGTCCCAGTTTGATAGCTTAATTCGAGATGGCTCATTAGAGTGGAGAAACTTATGTGAAAACCAGACATATAGGGAGCGATTCCCCGACAAACATTTTGATCTAGAAACAGTTGTTCAGGCCAAAATTCGCCCCCTTTCCGTTGTTCCTGAAAAGTCCTTTATAGGTTTCTTTCATCCAGAAGGAATGGATGAGGGAAGGTTCGATTTTCTGCATGGCGCCATGTCTTTCGAAAACATTTGGGATGAGATTAGTAATGCCGGAAAGGACTCCACAAGTAACGATGAACCTCGGATTTTTATTATCAGTTGGAATGACCATTTCTTCATCCTTAAAGTTGAAGCCGATTCTTACTGCATCATTGACACTCTTGGAGAGAGGCTTTACGAAGGATGCAATCAAGCATATATCTTGAAATTCGATGGCAACACGGTAATTTACAAAATGCCAGATGCCACTCAATCGTCAGACGAAAACACAACCGGTGAACAACAAACCGTTGCAGATGTATTAGAGTACAATGACAGGCAGGTTCAGCAAATCAATGATAAGGAGTTGGAGTCTGGTGCTGAGACAGGAGATCAGTCGAAAAGTGAGCGTGAGGAAGACGAGGTTTTGTGCAGAGGGAAAGAATCATGCAAGGAATACATCAAAAGTTTCTTAGCAGCAATACCTATTAGAGAATTACAAGCAGATGTGAAGAAAGGTTTAATATCATCAACTCCACTTCATCATAGACTACAAATTGAGTTTCACTATACTCAATTGTTGCAGTCTTGTGATGTTGTTCCTGTGGCTGAAGAAGCATCTGTCACAGTAACTGAGGTTAACACATAATCGTACTGATTAAGGAAAGTGCGGTTTTACTCTAACTAGTCTTACTATGGAAGTGTTTTTAGTTTCTGATTTGAAGTTAAATTTAACAAAAGGAGGATGATTTGAACTGTTGATGGTAAATGAGAGAGTGAACTAAGGTTGTGTCTGTCTAGGGAAGTGTGTCATGTAAATTTATCTTAATTTCCTTTTCATCTGAGCTCAAAACTTTTGGTTTCTAACATAAAGTTGTATGAATTGGCTTTTTAACTTTTGCAGTTTTGTTACCTTTTTGTTTGCACTCTGATTCTTTAGATTCTACTGTTTGTTACTATTATACCACCCAGAAAAATACAGCTCATGACAGGTGTAGAGCTACATAGTTTTTCTTTCAACTTATTTTGAGTAAAATTTGAACTTCGTACCTTAAAATTATAATGTCAGACTTCGTCTCTGAAAGTTACAAAGTCAAACTCCTATCAATGAGGTGGCATTTCATGTACAAAATTATTTGACTAATGCAATGGTTTCATATAGCAAGAAATTATATTTTTTAGTTATTATTTGAGTCATGTAATGATTCCAAAGAACAAAGCTTGTGGGAATACTCTGGAGTCAATGGAGTACCAAAAACTTATTAAAGTGGTTTCTTAAAAAATAATCCATAGAAAAGGTTTCAAGTATTCAAATGTAATCCTCTAAAAAAATAATAAAAGTTTTCAAATCTATTTCAAGGCCTCTAAAATAGGTTTGCAAGACATTTAGTTGGTTGGATAAACTAAACTAAATGCATTTCATTTTAGTTCCATTTGTAGTTTTTAATATGAACGTGTTTGTTTGACTATAAATAAATAATATAACTATTTAAAGAAATGACATGCTCACATTGACTTTTTATTAATTATTTTTATTTTTTTTATATGAAAACATTGACTTTTTATTTTTAGTTATATAAAAGGATGGTCATGTTAATTTAAAAATTGCCTTAACAAGAAGTGGGGTAGAAAATTTGAAAATACCCAAAGGATAATGCCAACCTTCTTTCACAGGAAGGCCTTCTCTATGACCAACTTTTTTAGATAATAGATAGTATCCAAGGCATGAAAGGCAACACATTTTAAATGATGAAAAAGGTATTATTATTGTTCTAATTAACCATTTCCATGAGATTTTTATATCTTCAAACCCCAATGAGATCCAAGGGAGAATTTAACATTAGTTGTTAAAAATAGCATTGATCATGATCTTATTTCAAAGTTAGGTGGCTCTTTCACATCAGTTAGTAGAAAAGGAGATTTGATCACTTGAATTAGAGCCCTCAATATTAGAAATATTAGAAACATTTATTTATAACTTTTGGGTTGCAGTTGCAGTTGATTTCCTTTCCTCAGTATGACCAAAACTTGCAATAAATGCAAGGACTATTTTCAAACCATTCTCCCCTTCCACGTGTGCCTCAATATATGCAGCTCATACCCTTGGGGAAAATATTTACCTATGGGTGATGTTAACTTGTGCCCTAAGGCACATGTTAATGAACCTAAAATGAGCAACTTTGCTTTGAAAAACATGATAATTTAATTTTTAAGAAGTTGATTGCACGACTTTTAATACGTATATTTCTATAATAAGTTCTTTAACATGTGCCCTTGAGGGCACAAGTTAACATTTGTCTTTACCTATTCTCAAAAATTCAAGGAATAAAATAACCAATATTTATAATTTTGGGATGAATTTGATCATTTTACTCAATCAGCACAATTTGTCTCTAGTATTCAACGGAGACTAAGCAGAAATTTAGCTTATTGGGACCGAGTTTAAAAGTATAACTTAGTAAAGAAAGAATAAATTTTTATATGCAAAATATATTCAAGAAATTATATGATATATCTAAAGTTAATATATATCCAAAATTATAAAAAAAAAAATTCAAACATATAAGAAAGACGATTTCTTGAGGCTTGCTTTAGTACGACGAGAAAAATATGATTTTTGTAGTGTACAAAGAAAATATGAAACAACAAAATGCAAAGGTAAGATGATGAATTCAAGATAAAATCATGGTCAATGAATTATTGGTATGAGAGTGCGTAAATAACACTGCATGCAATAATTAAAAAGTTTGAGCGAAATTGTAACAAGAAATCATAATTTAATATTTGTTAAGGATTAATATTCTTTTGTAAATTGTAAACAAAAATTTATTTTATTTTTCATTGTTATGCATTCTAAATAATAGTTGGTGTAATTAAGATTAGAAACTTGAGTGTTCAAGGCTAAATAAATTGAGTCAAAAGAAATTCATTATACAATATCATATAAAGTTTATAGAAAATAAATATAGTGGCCAAAAAATATAATAGCATATTAATATAAAAAAAATTATAAAAATTTGGAAGCGACTGTGACCTCTGCTGATCCCCTTCTAACTCGATCTCTAACCCTAAGCCAAAAAGACTACAACTAAATTAGCACACGATTTAGTCAAGTCAATGCTATGGGAAAAAATGATAGTTATGAGGTTGAGGAAATTCCTACCGACCTTTCATTTTTATGAAATCCTATGTACATGATTTGTCCCTTTTGGTGTCTCCTGTCTATTCTAATGTATGATGTATTTTATAGTCAAAAGAATGAATCATTGAAATATATTTGCACAAGTCGGATTATAGTGCCTTGATACTCATTCGCTGCCTATATTTCTGCAACTATACAAGCAACTCTTTTTTTCTTTTCAAATACAATCCAACATGATATTTGAAGATTTGTTCTCTTGTGGTATAAACCTAAATCCAAAGAACTTACGTTTTACGTTGTGTGTCTCGTAGGTTTTTCAACGGAGCTTAGTCATATTTAAACAGAAATATAAACTTCGTACAAGACTTTGTTTACGAGTTAGGAGGGGAAGGGAATGAAAGACTTGAAAACAAAGAAATAGTAAGTGGAAGAAATAAAAGACATTGGAAGGCGGGGGCTTTGTGAGGCTTATTTTTCTTCAAAATATAAAATCCTCATCATTTGGGAGAACTAAAAAATTGTATTGGATGAGGGTTTTAGGGGGTTTGGGATGGTTTATATGAATTCTTCAAATTTAATATATGTTTTATAATATTCTTAAAATTAAAAATATATTAATCATAAGCATTAATTTATCACTTTTTAAAAAAATACTCTTTCAAAAAATGTAAAAGATTTTTCAATTTTCCTCTATATTTCTCTCCCTCCAAAACCTTTATTTCCCCTCCTCTCCAAACTCCCAAACAAAACCTAAAGAGGTAATGTAAATAAGGATTGGGCATTGTGGCCCTTATAGTGCTTTTATACTCATTTTCTCCCTATATTTCTCCAACTACAAGCAATCTTTTTCTCTTTTCAAGAACAATGCAACATGATATTTGAAGATTAGTTTTCTTGTGGTATAAATCTAAATCTAAAAAACCTACCTTAAGTGTTTCATAGGTTTTTTGACGGAGTTTAGTCATCATTAATCGGTAATAGAATCTTTATACCTAAGGTAATGTAAATAAGGATTGGGGCTTGTGAGTGGTTAAGGTGGAATCAATTCTTTGTTGGTTTTCTCTTCAAACGACATTGTCAAATATCTTGAAATATTTTATTTTATACTACTTCTAGTTTAAAATGGTTAAACATTTCATGGAATTTTACTTTCGTTGAACTTTTGTTAAAGTTTGAGCTCAAATCAAAGTAACCAATTTTCTTTGGGTTCTTTTTGGTGTTGAAAAACTATGCGAATGGAATTGTAGTTACAGGATTTGATTCTTTCTTATGATTTATAATAGAAGATATTAGCATATTCTTGAATTACGCTTTTGATTTCTATAACATAAAGAGAACTTCTAAAGATGAATGCATTATTCACATTTGTTATTGAAAGTTACTATTATCATATTATTATTGAATGTTTACCATTCAACGGATCAATAGCATGCCACGAGAAAAATAGTGTGATTGAGATTCTCTTGGAATATTTTGTACCGATTGATGAGATGTTGCATGTTTTATTTTGACCGATGAATTTCATCAACCACTCCAAAAAAAATTGATTTCTTCTCACATGCAATTACTTTTGGGCAAAAGTAGTTTATTTACAAATATTTGTATATTTTTCAGTGGGGCAATGGTAGCTTCATAAATCATAATTCAATTTTCACCCCTCTTCTGCACTTCTACGAATATATTATATTCTCTTTGCCATTCATGCATATGTTATGTTTAGGCTTTTAACGTAATTTTTTTTTAAAAAATTGGACACTATTTTTGGATATATAGAAATTTAGTGTGTTTTGATTGAAGTTTGCAAATTTAATTTGATTAAACTTCACTTTGCTAGAGAGAGATTTTTACCGACCATTGCGGTCTTCACTGGTTTGAAGAATTTTGTCCATTTATTTTTAACTTCACTTGGCCTACCAATTTATTTTAACAATTTTGTCCATTTATGTTTTCACATTTTGTGATTTGACAGTCTCTTCAAGTTTTCTCCCAAAATTACGTTAAAATGACAATTTATTGACCGGCATCCATTTCTTATATCTGGTTCGACTTTTTCTTCAAAATTAAAATTTAAAACACCAAAAAGCTTACAACCCTAATTAATGATTTCATTCTCTCACACACATGTACTAGCAAAATTTTGGCGTTTTTATTATAAATTTGAAAGAAAAGTCATAGTTAAGTGTTAGGTCAATAAATGATATCACTTCAGTTTTAATGTTGGAGGAAATTGGAAAACAAATATAGGGGCCATAATCACTAAAAAAAAAGGTCAAAATATCACAATTGTAATGAGATCAAGTGATTGAACTTAAGTGGTTAATGAGCTCCATCAAATAAGGAATCGTTCGAGGAAACCCAAGTTCAATTCCTGAATTAAACGATTCTTAACCAAAATTTACCTACCTTTCGACCAAACTCTAAATTATTAGAATCTCATTCTTCTTAAAACCGGATGATTACAATGGATTAAATATAAAGTCAACTTTGTTAGAAAACAATTTGACTTTTACCGGGCGAAATTTGTTAAGGCCCTTGAGTAATTTTTTATATCTCACCATTTACTCATCTCACCTGCATATAAAAGATAAAGAACCTTTTTTTTTAAAAGAAAAAGATAAACATAGTTTTAAAATTTAATGGAAAGAAGTTTAAAAAATAATTATGTAAAACTCAATATCGACAAAACACTCAAATATCATAAGTTTTTTTTTTCATTTTTTTTTTTGTAAAATTTAAAGTTGAGTTTTACGAAAATAATTTTGTTTCATAAAACTTAACAAAATTTAACATGAGTAATGTTTTGTTACATATAATAAAATACATTTGTAAAACTCAAACTTAGAGTTTTTCGTAGATTCTCTTCACTTGGTAATCATATTGGAGGTATATCGGACATTAAATATAGGTATTTCTTTTGGCATATGATTCAATAGATTATTTCCAAAGACACAGGTACCAAGTAATTGAAGACAAATGAAGAATGTGCATAATACATGAAGATGAGGGATATAGCAATAACACGGACTTGGTCAGTTTCTATCAGCAAATAGGGCATTTAAGTCCATTTTCTTTACACTCAGGACACCTAATGAACACTTCAATCTTATTCCCATAATCTTGTTGTTCCCACTACTAACACTGCTATTGGTGAATGCAAAAAGTATGCTAGTTACATCCAAAAACTTTTTAAGTCCATCTCATGCAATCTTATAACTTCATCAACTCCTCCAAATTGCTTGATCGCTCCGTCATACCAAAGCGCCTCCACCCTTTGGCATCGACATTTAGAAGCTATGTTCGGTACCCTATCAGAATGTTTACATCCTCAGTTCTATTGTGGTCAACCTTTAATGCAACAAAGTTGTTGTTCATTTGATCTTGGTCATCATAGATTGTGGCTCAGAAAACAAGAGAGAATCCACTCTCTAACTCTCAAGCGAGAAACTCACAATTTTATGTTTCATTGATGATGATACATGAAGAGAACTATCATATCATATTTATACAAATCTTATAGGTCGAATTGTAGTTGAAATAGTAATAGTAATTAATACATTAATGGAAACATAATCTATTAAACAAGTCACCATGTTTGACAATGACAATATCTTTTTTTTTTTTTCCTTCAAAAAGATATTGTCATTGTCAAACATGGTGACTTGTTTAATAGTAGAGTGGTGGAATGGGAAAACTAGCATGGTAGGGTGGTGGCCAGTTAAGAGGTTGAAGACGACCAATTAGTTTGCATGGCCACCAGCCTACCATGTTTTCCATTCCACCACCCTACTATTGACTTTAAGCCAAACAAGCCACCATGTTTGACAATATCTATTTTTACTAGATTGTGTTTCCATTGATGTATTAATTACTATTACTATTTCAACTACAATCTGACCTTTAAGATCGGTTTAAATAGGGTCATTCTCTTCGTGTATCATCATCAAATATATAAAATTGTGAGTTTCTAATTAAAGAGTTAGAGAGTGGATTCTCTCTTGATTTCTGAGCCAGATTGGTGGATTTGAACTTCTCTAGAGGCAGAAGAACTAGGCCTTGTTTGTAATTGCTTATGGTGGATTTGAACTTCCATTTAGCAATCCTGCTTTTGATTTTTACCTTTAACTTTTGAAAATTGGATGGCATGTCATATAAGCTACCAACTTATGGATTGATGAAAAGAAAAGCAGAAAATGATGGTTTAAAGGAATAATGGATAAGAGTTTTCTTCGCAACTTTTAAAGGCTACAAAGTGAATACTGAAGGCTTGCAATGTTGGAATGCTTTATTAACCTCTTACCCTCTTATCTTATTAGAGACACTGACTCATTACCTACCATATAGTACCTCAATTCATAGACTGAACTACAAACTATGGTGAATATTTGTGTAGTAAAAATGATGAATTAGACTAAAACCTCCCAGCATTTACCCACTACTTTTTACCCTCCTTCACTTTAAACAAACTACTCGTATTTTCACAAGTTTGGTTTCACACAACATAGATTATCTTCTGTACTTCAGATAAAATTAATAATTTGTCTGAACCCATGTAGGAGGTGGAAAAAAAAATTCCATTCCAAATTACAAACCTAAGTCCCAATTCTGCACATGGTTCGGTTGATTTGGCACCACTGTTATTTAAAGTTCTTCTGGTTCTAGGACCAAATATGACAACTAGTATGAAGAAGACATATTGTGCCCACGGCATTATTGATACTACCCTTTGTCATTTGCGGTACATGCTAGGTCTTTGTAAAGAACAAAATGAATAGGGAAACAAAGTAGGCCTCTTGTAGTTTCAACTTCCAAAATTTCCCATTTTAATCTGAGTTTGATTTTAACACGCTAGTAGTTTAAAAATTTACACTTATCACAATCATTCATATGTGAGACTTCAAAAATAGTTATCATAAAATTCAAACCATTTTTATGATGTTACCGTTATGATTCATTGACAGTGTCAAAAATCTTATCAATTATTCTTTTAATTTTCTTCACATGTCATTGTCCCAAAGAAACTTGACTTTCACCCCCAACATTTTACCACTTCAAAAACAACTGAACTTCCCTATCACATTAATAGTGGCAAAGACTAACAAACTGCTGCAGACTGCTGAAAATTGCATCCAATTGTGTGTTCATTTTCAAAAGAATATACAATATTTGCCTAATATTATGTACGATCTTTAGATATAGAAACTACACTGACATTCACCAAATAAGGCAACTTGATGTAAATGTATGTATAAACTTTTCAATACTTCCTGCATCACCCCCAAACAGAACAGGATTCTGGCACCACATATTCAACTTCATTATAATGGCAAAATAAAGAACACTAATCTCAGATCTCAGATATCAATGCGGGCAGGACAGTATATATACATGCAAATATTTCTATGCTTACTACTTCAATCTTTATACAGACCGCGAATTTGACATTAGCTTTTTATCTTATGATGATAAAATGACATGTTCATTTCTATCCCCATATAGTAAAGTGGACCAATATTTTAAAAATTGAACCGGACAGTTCAACCATTTAGCCTTAAACCAGTTTTCACTACGATTTATGTGGTTATCTTATTTTTAGCAATTCAATTGCAGTTTTCTCTCCCCGATTCGATGTCCAGTTTGATTTTTAAGACATTGATGTGGACACATTGTTATCCTAAATGTACGTGACATAGAACGATATATCATTCCACTACATCAACACCCTCATAGTATATAGTAAGATAATAGACATATATAGACTGGCTGGCAAGTATAATAAAAAAAATAACAATAAATTTAGAAGCATGTAGCATGTGTTTTGTAATCTCAGCAAGTAGAAAACATACTTTATAGTTCTTAATCAACATACCAGTCGTGCTGGATTATGATGATACTAGGAACACGATATTATAAGGGTAGTTTGTAGTTCGTAAAACTAATATGCATCTGAACATAGATGTCAATGACCAATTAGCAATTAGATATCAGCCACAGAGGAAAAAAACCCAACATCAAAACCAAATGTAATGCAAGTCAACTCATTATTGTTTCCATCATACAGCTTCATCTTCAAGGAGTATGAACCCTGCAATTACAATAGATGGTAAGAACCATGACGTTGAAAATAAATATAACAGACTAGCATTAAACAAAAAAAGGAGACAGTATTGTATAATTAAACACTCTTAAACAACAGTGCAAACAAACACTTATTTAATAAATTCCACTGTTCCATTATGATTGACGCATTTCGTTATTTCACATAAATTAAGGAGAAACTAGAAACTATAAATGAAATAAAAAATAATAACTTTTACCAAATCAACCTTATCAAGTATTGGTGTATTCACCATTATCATAAATGCAAAATGGAAGATATTGAGTTGGGAGTGATGCATATAGCATAAATTAGAGGATACAATTGGAAAAAAGTAATTATGTTGCATTGAAAATTGAAAGTGACACTCATTTTGAAATAAATTTTTTTTTTTGCAAATGTGACACTCATAATGAGACAAGAATTGATAACACAAAGGAAACAAAAAGTGAGAGCCAAAACCTAATTCAACTTTTAAACCGCCTGAAGGGAAAGATGAATCACAATTTAACATTCTCATAGCATTAGCAATGAACACAGAAGAGCGAACTAGGAATTTGTCAATATAGCATTGAGGGGGAAAAAATCATTATCTAAACAGTAGGTGTTGTTACATGTCCCAGTACCAAAAACCTAGACCCTAAAATCTCAAACGGTGGAACTATCATTTCTACATTGGAAAAAGGATCAACTTATGTATCTGTGAATAAAGGGGAGTTTGTTAGAAATGGAGTTAAGAAGTTAATTAGAAGTTAGTATGTTGATAAGTTTGATAAGTACTTGTTAATAGTTGTTATTCTGGTTATTCTTAGAATGCCTTTAAATTATAGCCCTCAAGGATAGAGGGGAAAGATAGTTTAATGCTCTAGTGTGAAAGTCTTTGGGGTAGCCTTGTGTACAAGTTTGTCATATTCATTGATACCCTTTGTATCTTCTCTTTGTATTTTCTCTTTGAATCTCTTCACAACAAGAAGAAATCCTAAATGTATTTTGAATCTTTATTCTAGTTAGAATTGTTCTCTTGTTTATTAGGTCTGCTTAGTTTTGGGAATTCTTTCCATATACCAACACAAAGGTTACTAACAGTATCATTCATGATCTGTCAAAACAAACAGCATCATCCAAGAGATTATGAGAACACCAACTACAAATTTCACCTTAACCATACTGACTTAACACTCCAATGCTCAAATCATTGTAAAAACATTTGAAAACAGATATTGTGTTAATACTATCCAAGAATTTGAACATATATAACATGCCAAGACACATAAGACAACATTAGCGTTATCACAGATGTCATTCCCTTTCCTAGGATATCTAAATGACATAACACAGTATTGGAGAAGCCAATAATGCAAATTTGTACTAGCATATATAGATATACTTCCTATTGCCCAAAAATACAAGCACACACGAATACATTTTATTCAAGGAATAAAACTAACAGCAACGACTTACGGGTGGGGTGTATGCAGGTAAAACTTGTGAATGAGCAATCACAAAATCACCAACCGAAATAGGGCAAGATGATTCTCCACAAAGGTCATGGGTCTCACTATATACATGCCATCCAAAATACGACACATCGACCACTAGTTTCCCTTCTGATAATGCTTGACCTGAGTCATGAAATGATTGGATTAGAGAAAAGAAGGCAAACTCATTATACATCAAAACTTCATCTATTTCTACACAGAATGCAACACCAAATAGCGGCCATAGCAGCACTATAACACAATGGCGTAGCAGAATTTGAACAAATAGCTATTATTCTATGATAAGCCGTTTAGTATAGAATGTGGTAAAATTGCGGTATTATATCAATATTATGTAGCAGAATTTGAGTAAAACTATGACATAATCGCACTGAAATTCTAAACATTACTTACCATGCTCGGAATAAACACTTAAAAAGGTAAAATATAGTACAGGCACACATGTGGATAAAGAGCACCAAATGCATGAAAATAGATATAACAATCTAATTTTAAAAAACAAAAGAAAAGAAAGACAGTAACATAAGAAAAACACGTGAAGATAAGCATTACTTGTAGTTGCAGAAATGGTGAATGTAGCAGGCTGGCCTCTTGCAACGGGCTCAGGAGATATTTGAACTCCTTTAACTTGAACATCATAGCCATCTTTCTTACCTGTGACATGACATACATAAAAGATAATTAGGTAATGGTTTACTTAATTAAAGTAACACTAATACAACAAAACAGTTTAAATTAAATTATTCCTGTTTGGATAAACAGCTTATTTGCAGCTTATAGCACATGTGTGTATCATGAGAATTTTTGTATATGCTATAAACTGTTTTCATAAGCTATTTTAGATAACTTATGAAAATAAGCAGAAAAAAGCTTATGAGAACTGCCATTTGCTGTTTTATTAAGTTCTTACAAAACTTATGTACACCTAATACTATAGCAAGTACCACTGTACTAGTCAAAACAGTCGCTGATTTTTGCACAAATTGTCGAATACGAATCTCAATTTATACTATTAATTGAAGGATTAATACCTAAAATAACCCCTGCAATTTGGGTGAGGTCTGGAAATAGCACATGTAAAATAAAATACATAGTTTCCACACCTGTATTTTGAATTATTCATATTTTAACCCTTTACAAGAGCTATTTTCGGTCTTCTCCAAAAAAAATTAATAGGGTAAAATATGAATAATCCAAAATACAGTCCAAATTACACGGTATATGTGACCCCTCCATGTTGACCTGACATCAACCATACTAAGGATTAATTTGGCTATGAAATTTTGCAGTAATTAATATTTGAATAATTGCAATTACAGACAAATTTGTCCATTAAATTTCATAAGCAAATTAGTTTCCACTGACAGCAAATTATTAATTAATTCAACTATGACAACAAATAAGCATTGAATATTCAGTAACGATAATATAGCTGACGAAACAAATCAAATAAAAAAATAGATAGCAAAGTGAATTGTTTAACGAAACGTTTATGGTACGAAATTTGAAAACATGAAACTGCACATCGAATATTGAACAGAAGATGATAACTAAACAATAATAATTAAAAAAAATAAAAAATGATGAGAAAGAAAGAGAAAAAACCGCAATAGTGAACATCAGTGGCGTCGGTGAAAGCTTGAAGAAGAAAGAGAGTTGAAAAGAAGAAGAAAATTTTGGAAGTTATCGTTTTCTTCTCCATCGTTTCTCTCAAGGGAGGATCCAAGTTTTGTTTTCAAGAGATTTAATGATAATGATGAGTGACAACACAATAATACGATCAAATAAATATGAACAACCAGCAACAACTTTTTCCTTATATCTAGCATTGCTTACTTACTCCGGTTAACTTCCCAATTTCAACAATTTTTTTTTTTTTTTTTATCTTTATTAATTAATAATTATAAGAATTTTTTTGAATGATTTTTATTTTGTTTATTATTATTTTGTAAATAGACGAAATGATAAATAATCATTGAAACTCACGCAAGGTTCGAACTCGGTTACGACATCTGACCTAACAATTACGACATTTTTGTTATCAGCTAGGATTTGTGGACTTTATTGTTTAACTTTTTGGTTGCTAAATAAAATGACTATGTCATTGAAAACTCACACACAAACGGATGAACCGGGATTTAAACCCTGGTCATGGTCAGTGACGGATCCAGAAATTTTAATAAATGAGGTTAATTATTTCATAAAAATTTATATAAAACTATAAAAACGCATAAGCATGCAAAAAAACATTTAATAAGTCCACTAGTTATGTTATTATTGGAAAACATGATGGAAGTACCAAAGGTACCGATCCTTAGATTTGTGCTTATACAAATACCATTTCTCTAAGTTGAATATGTGGCGCTTTTGTTTAAGAGTGATGTAGTAAGTATTGAAAAATTTATATATACATTTATTGGCATAATTTCATTTTGTTATCATCTAAATAATAGTTCGGAAGCAAGCACAATCATCTAATCTATTTAAGTATCAAATTCATTTTGATACATACTTTAAATGATTAGATCTAGGGAAAAAATTCAAGGTTTACAAGTAGCCAAAATCTCAAATGATCGCAATTCAAACTCCTTTTTTTTTATGACTATTGTCGCTGCTTCACTAAAATCATACATTATTGATGTGCATTAAAATTAACATCGTATAATAAAAATCTTTAAGAATGTCAATGTTTGATAAAATATTTCGAAAAAATTGTTAGGTCGAACACCATGATCGAAGTATAATACCCAATTTCTCCGTTTGTGTGTGTGTGAGTTTTCAATGACATAGCCATTTCGTTTAGCTACCAAAAAGTTAAACAATAAAGTCCACAAATCATAACTATCATAGCTTAACTGATAAAAAAATATCATAATTGTTAAGTCAGACAACGCAACAGGGTTTGAACATCGACCCATACATTCATGTGCGTGAGTTTCAATTTATCTTCTCATCAATTTAAAAAAATAACAATAATAAATAAAATAAAACTCTTTCCAAAAAAATTGGTTTTTTGTTAGACCAAACAAAAAGAAGCAGCACCGCCTCGGTCATTAAGAGTAGCATCAACGAGCAACACGTAATATTGTGTTTGTGGGTTAGTGTTTGTTCTATGCCTATATAATGAAGAGAGTTGCTTTTTTGACAAGGAATACTTCCAAGTGACACATGTAAATGACATTAAAGCCCCTGGCGGTAGTTAACTACCGCTGGAAGATACGCCGGCTGTTAACTGCCGCTGGGTGCCAGCGGTTGTTAACAACCGCTGGTGTCTTTCCCCCCAAAACCAGAAACCCCTACCTCACCTATTCATTCATCACCTTTTTTTTTACCAAAACCATACCCAAAAAAAATCCCATTTCAAAATTTTTGTGTTAAAATCATGCCTCCAAATCATTGTTGATCGATTGCTAAGACGTTTCTACACACAAAATGCATCAAAGAATATGCATTACAACGTTAAAATCCATTGCATTTGATTGATTTTTCTGGTTTTTTTTGCACTGACACGCGTTGTAGCGGCAGTTAACTACCGCTGGGGGTGAGCGGCTGTTAACTGCCGCTGGAGACTTAGAAAATTTTGAAATTTTTTCTAAGTGCAGCCACTGTGAAAACAGTGTTTTTTCCAATTTTTTTTCTTTTTTTTTGTTTGTTTATGTTAATATATGATATTAGATAGATGTTTATTAATTAGTTTAGTAATTGTATGTTGTTTATTTATAGATAATGTTGAGAAAAAGCAACTTTCTTATACCTTGTCAAATAAGCAACTTTTTTGTTGTTTGTTTATAGATAATGTCGATTCCATTAAGGTTGAAGCTCTCGCTAAGGTCGAAATCAATTCCGATGTGGACACGGCTCATTTCTTTTCAACCCAAGACACATGGAAAGATAAAAACGAATTGCTCGGTTGGGTCCGTCGACAAGCAAATAGGGCTGGATTTACAGTTATCATTAGGAGATCTTGTGAAGGAAGAAATGCTATGTTGGAGTTGGTTTGTGAACGGAGAGCACAAAGTATCGAAGACAAAAGTGAAGAATGAAATAATTGGATCAAGAAAGTGTGGGTGTTTGTTCAAGGTGCGTGGATATGTCGTTAGGGAAGACAATGCTTGGAAATTGGCCTTCTTAATGGTGTTCACAACCATGAGATGGTTCCGTATGTAGCAGGGCACCTTCATGCCGGAAGATTAACGGAGGACGACAAGAAGCATGTACATGATGATGAGTCATAGATTAGTATATTTTAATGCTTTATTTAGTTTAGTTTTAAATAAGATTTGATTTGATTTTATTGCATTTTATTTTCTTTTAGAATATTTTACTTTAAATTGCTTTTTATTTTATTTTAGGAACGAATATATGGTGGAAGGTGTCTTGGAGCAAAAGAAAGAGGACTGGAGCAAATACAGTGCGAAAATACGAAGATATGGAACAAAAATATGTTCCCACCAAGTCAGAAGCTTGGCACAGCCAGTGCCAACATGTGGCACGGCCGTGCCACCTCCAGAAGTCTCTTTTGCTGCTTTTTCTTCGGGCCCAAGTTACCCTGTTGCAGCTTTACTGTTTTACCCTTTTAGTTGCTTAGTTTCTAAGTCGATTGTAAAGCTATAAATAGAGTAGCTCTCCACCATAAACATTCACCTTTTACTTTGTTTATTTCAAGTATTATTTCAATAAAAAGTATTTATTTCCTTTTGTTTACGTTGGATTTTCGTAAACAACCGCTGGTTTACAAATGGTAACTTGCAAGATCAACCAGTAAATCTTAGGACATATTGTGTTTGTTCTTGTTGTTAGAAATTCTGTGTTTTTGGTGTCAAAAATGTAAGAAATATGACAAAAAACAATCGAATTCAATCCACTTGAACTCAATCGAACTTGATAAAGTAAAGTGCAAGAACACTTAAAGAACAAAGAGTAAATTGCATTGATTAAACAAAAGTTGGTACACAGATTCATACATTGCAACTTGTGACTCGTTTCTCGCTTCCATACGGATACTTTGATACATTGCAACTTGTGACCTGTTTTTCCTATGAAAAACTACTATTTATACTAAGTCTAGAAATAACTACATTTCTTTGAAACTAAAACTACAACTGCCACAAGTCGACAGTTTTCCTTATTTGAAAACAAACTTAAAATAAAAACTGACTTAAAGAATAATTGCTGATAACCACCTTCGAAAACTGCTTTATCGAAGTCTTCTGCCATCTTCGAACCCATATTTGCTTTCAACACAACACTCTGTTCGAATCTTCTTTGAATCTAGGTCAACTATACTTTGACCACATTTATTACAGCTAGTAAAATATATTGGCTAACAAATTGCCCCCCAGAAACGCCATTTTCGATTTCTCTGAAGAAGAAAAAGACGTTTTTGAAAGAAAAAATTAACATTCTCCATCGAAATGAATGATGTCAGTATTTAATTCAAAACTAATTCAAATTCCCTTTAAATACTGACCCCACAATCTTAGTCAGTGGGCCACGTTCTCTAACATTGGAAAAGACAACACTTTAATGGTAAAACTGTCAAAATAAGATCTTGACATGTGTCATGATCAAAGGTCCATATAGAAGCAAACTCACCTTTACTCTTTTCACTTTTCACCATTTCATTTTCACTTTCACTGTTCCTCTTCTCCGCCAAAAGTTCTTCCCGAAGAAAAACTTTGAATTTTCTGCAACTCCTATCTTTAAACACGAACTATTCATCAAATTCTCACCAAAACACTTAAACAATGACGAACGCAGCAGGAACTTCTCATGTGAATCGCGAAGAACCCATTGATTTTACCAAAGAAATCGCCAGTGCTGCTCCTGTATGGAAATCCATAATTCAAGCCAAGAGAACAACTGTGTTCGAGCCTACATATTTCTCAACATCATTTGCATGCTCTGAAGCATTCTTTCGATGGTGGCGAAATTATTACATACGTCAATCCAATCGAGGGAATCCTGATGAATTGCTGCCTCAACTGATCAGTACTTTTCACACTTTGCAGAACAAAGACAAGAAGACTAGAGGTACGCACATTAAAGAAATTCAGCAATTTCAAAGATATTATCAAACAACATATGACCCTTTACATCCAAAGAGGACAGTATACTATGCTGCTCAAACTCTGAGAGATAAAGTTCGAGAGAAAATTTCAGAAACAATTTTTCCCCCTGGAACACCCAATAAATATCTTTATGTTTTAGAAAAGAAAATGAGACTAGCAAGACTTCCATCTTGTAATCTTGCTTTGGCCTTCAGGCCACCATACCCAAAATGGTTACTTTATAATTTCAAATTCCCACAAAATAATTTAGTAACCTATGCTAAATGCAATTTATACCAATATAATGGTGAACTTGGCTATGAATTGTCCCAAGTTCGAATCGAAACTCCCAGTATCATGGGTATGATTTTTTCTTTCGCTAAAACACATTAATACTATTGTTAAAAGAAATAGTACTTATCTGTATGATCACATATTTCAGCTTTGCCTTTAACTCCAGGAGAAGCAAAGCTTGATGATGCCAGCACCCAGAACACTTCGAAAAGCAAGTCTGACAAGAAGAAAAAGAAAGCTCCCCAAACTAAAGAAGTTGAATCGAAGAAATCTGAGGCTGCATCGAAGGAACCTCCTAAATCAAAGGAACCCAAAGTGAAAACAACTTCATCAAAAGGACATTCTAGATCGAAGAGCAAGAAAGAACAAGCAACTGTTGATCTCTCTGATGATGATAGTGAGGTGGAGATAACTAAAGAACAGATCGAAGCTTCCAAAGTAACACTTCCCAAAGTCCATACTGAAGGAAGAAGGAAAAGAAAACAAGAACAAATATCACTTGTCCAAGAAAAAGAAGTCGAAGTGGAAGCTTCTGAAAGTTCTCCCCCCATCTCGCCATCTAAACCACTCAAACGTCGTCGAAAGACTTCTCATTCTAGTGCTCATTCACATGTTGGTGATAATGGTTCGAAGGTATTTTATCGAAACCATATTTTATACAAAATATCTCTAAATGTCCTGTTTTTTAAGCATCTATCTTATTCTTTTTAGGGTATCGAACAAGAACAAACTAATCCATCACAACATGGGCAAGTTCTTCCTTCTTCGAAGACCACTTCACCAATTGCTGAAGATAAAGAGGATGAGCATGATGATGCTAGCAGTCCAGAAGGTCTTAAAGTGGATCCTCCTCAACATCAACAGGCAGAAACACCCACTGATGACTTGGTAAATGATGAATCACTCAACAATGACCAATCTCATTCTGCACCCACCCTTGGAGATAATGTATCGAACTTTGTTACTGAAGATACAAACATAACTACTCGACAAGATGCTCCTGGTGATGCAGAGATGATTGCTCAACAAGATGCCCCTATGATCGATCTGGAAGAAATCGATCAATTGGCCAAAGATGATCCTTTCAATGCCTTTGCTTTAATAGCTAAGAGTAATACTCTTTTCTCAACTAGCACTGGCCAAACTTCTGATTCATCCAAGGGAAATCCCTCTGAGACTTCAAAAAACAACCTGCTAGCAGAATTTCAAAAGAAGATCATCGAAGCCAACTTGCTAGAGTTGATTGAAAAGGATGCTGGAGCTCTCGCTGAAATCAAGAGTTTATTTGAAAAACTTGATGCTCTCCCAACTGGTTGGAAATTTCGAAACCTGTTTAATTATCTTGAACCAATGTTGGAGAGTGCTAATCAAAATTTCCAGAAGAGGAAAACTGGTCAAGCTCAAATGGCAGAGAAGAAAGCGCATCATGATCAAATTGTGATCGAACTGTCATCCTTCCAAGAGAAATTTAAAACTCTTCAGCAAGAAAGAAACAATGCGAAACAGCAAGTGGTTGACATCGATGCCAAAATTAAAGAACTGGAAGCTCAGAAAGCTGAAATTTTGGCTAAGGATGAAGCCAGAAATCGAGAAGCCAATGAAGCTGTTAACAAATTCAAGCTCTCCAAGGAACTAGAGTCTACCATTGCTCAACTTGCAAAGGACAACCATACTCTCGATACCCAACTGGCTGAATACAAAAGCCAAATTGAGAAACTCATCTCATCATTTGAGATTTAGTTCTGTTTCTATTTTATTCTCTAAGACTTTTATTTTGTTTCAGCCTTATCGAATATCTTGGTCTGTAATGTCTTTATAACAATCTGTGGACCATTTTCTATTTCGAACGACAATTTCTTTTCAATCATCGAAATTCCTTTCTTATTTTCTTGTACCGAATTTAAATTTTATTTAAATCCAAATAAGATTGGAACAATTTCCAAGACATTTTAATGATGAGGAAACAAAAAAGTAACTTTTTGTTTAACCCAACAAGTTAAACTTGCCTAGGAAGTTGAAAAGAAATAAAACAAATAAATGACCTTTTAATCATGAATTAATCCTTTTTAAAATAAAACCTTTAAAACTTCCCTCAGATTACAAAGTTAAGTAACCATTGGCCATCAGAATAACTGCTCCCACGTGTCATCATCTTCAAAGCAAGAAGAACCGTTTGATTGAGCCACTTCTTTCAACTTCCCTCCATTATAAATATGATTTTCCCTTTTATAAAAATCATTCTTTTCTTTGTTTCGTCTTCGTCCGAAAAAATCCTTCTTACTCAAAGCTTTTCTTTCTTAAATCATCATGACCACCATTGATAATCTGAGTGATGATCTTTTAGTCAAGATTGCTACAAAGATTGCTGCTCAAAGCAGGAAAGATCTTTTCGCCTTTCGCCATACCAATAGCAGGCATTGGCGCGTCAGTGAGGATTCTGAAGTTTCTAAGGCTTTTGGAGATGATGTCCTCTACTTCCTCTACGACCCCAATGAATGGTACAACAATGCTATGGTGGCTCATTCTAAGTTTGCTTTTAAACTTAGACTCTGGAATCATGGCAACGCCATGTTCTGTATTCTTCGAAGCACTCAACACATGTTGGATGCTAATCCAAACGTTGAAGAAATGAAACGCCTCCTTACTACTGCTATCAATGCCACTGGCTCTCTGAGTGCAAGGTACTACCTTCTTCTCATCAATGCGCTCTCCATGCCTATGCCAGAAAACATCCTCGAAGACTTCAAAGATCTTGCATGGACACATCGATTGGCAGAATTTCGAAGCGACATTTTGGGAGGAACTTCGAGTTATCGATTTCGCTGTCCTTGGTGGAATAGGCCCATGCCTATTTGGCTTACTAGGCGTCGTTTTTGCAACAACTACCACAACTGTGCAGGAGATGGGAGAATTGGAGGCTGGTATTCACTTCTACCTGGGCCAGATCATGACTACTACCTGGTCAATGCTTGCTTCAGGTGTCGTCTCGATACAGAAATTCGCTGGTTTCTCGATCGCTTTGGGATTGTAACTGAATGGTGAAAACCATTTCTAAATGCTTTTTGTCTTTAAGTACTTTGTGTTTTCTTTTGTAATGGTTTTTCCATTTTAAGCATTTCGATGTAACCTGCCCATCAGTTGGCATTTTTAAATTAATGCCAAGTTTTATTTCGAATCAAATTACTCTTGTGTAATTTTAATTTCTTGTAACATCGGTTTATATTTTTTCAAATATTTACCGTTTATGCGTAGAATTCTCTGATCTTCTTGTAGTTCCTCGATCTCATACGCATTATTCGAAAAAACTCTTAGAATTTTCCATGGTCCTTCCCAACTAGGAGACCATTTTCCTAAACATCGATCCTTTTTATCCATAGGCAAAATGACTTTCCAAACTAAGTCTCCTTGCAGGAATAATTTCGATTTAACTCTTTTGTTATAGGCTTTTGCTATTCTTTCTTTTTGCTTTGTAAGCACTTCTAAAGCCATCAATCTTTCTTCATCAATATCTACTAATTCATCCAACATCATATCCAAATATTGATTTGTTGGAATTTCGATTTGTCTTTGAATTCGAGTAGATTGAAGTAAGATTTTTGTTGGCAATACAGCATCATGGCCATATGTTAATCGAAAAGGAGTAGTATTTATAGATTCTTTAGGAGAAGTTCGAACTGCCCATAAAGCTTCATAAAGAAACTCATGCCATTCTTTGGGTTTTTTCTTTTGGCTAGCTTTTCTTTTGATTATAGTAATCAAATTCTTATTTGCTGCTTCTACCTGACCATTTGCCTGAGCATAGTATGGTGTTGAAGTCAACAATTTATATCCCATTTCTTCAGCAAATTTTACCATCTTTCGACCAGTGAATACAGATCCTTGATCTGTAGTAATAGTTTCTGGTATGCCAAATCTATAAACAATAAATTTTTGAATGAAGTTTATAACTTCATCTTGAGTAACATCTTTTAGTGGAACAGCTTCTATCCATTTAGTGAAATAATCTATTCCAACCAAAATATATTTGTAGCCTTTGGATGACTTAGGTTTAATTTCCCCAATTACATCTAAAGCCCATCCTCTGAATGGCCAAGGTTTTACTATTGAATGTAATTCACTAGCTGGTACTTTTTGAATTCCAGCATGTTCTTGACATTCTTTACAACCTTTAGCAAAGTTTATGCAATCTTTTAACATGGTTGGCCAATAAACACCTTGTCGAAACAAAAGCCATTTTATTTTATGGCCTGCTTGATGTGTACCACAAGCACCACTATGAGTATTCGATACAGCCAAATATGCTTCTGCTTCACTAAGGCATTTAAGTAAAACTCCTTCTGGAGTCTTTTTAAATAATTCATTGCCTATTATCACATAACTCAAGGCTCTATATTTGACTTTTCTACAAGTTGTGCCATCTGGATTTTCCAAAAAATTGACTATGGGTTTTCGCCAATCATCATCATCCAAATTGTTAATGACCAAAATTTCAGAAAATTTTGCACTCTGAAGGTATCCTTGAGATGCTTCCATGCCCCCAAGTTTTGGTCTTAACAATTTGTTAGGCACAATGTCTATCGAATTACGCTTTGTTTTAATTTCAATTACCTCTTGCTCTTGTCCCTTCGAAAGTTTGTACCCAGAAGCCAATTGAGCTAAATCATTAGCTTCTTGATTTTCTGTTCTAGGAACATGTTGAACTTCAATTTGAACAAAATGTTTAAGTAATGCATTAACTATAGTGTAATACATTATCAAAGTTTCTTTGAGGCATTTATATTCTTTTGTTATTTGCTTTATTACTAATTCAGAATCACCTCTAATAATTAAACATTTTGCCCCCAGTTCGAGCAAAATCTCTAAACCATTTATTAAGGCTTCATATTCTGCCTCATTATTCGAACAATATTGGCTAATTCGAAATTTATATTTGGTTACTTCATTCGTTGGTGAAACTATAACTATACCTATTCCAGAACCATTTTTATGACTAGACCCATCGAAATACAATGTCCATGGAAATGTTTCGATGCCCCCAGTCACAGGTTCTTCAATGGAATGATCAGCAATAAAATCAGCCACTATTTGGCCTTTCACAGTTTTCAAAGATTGATAAGTTAAAGAATATTCTGTGAGTGCCAAAGCCCATTTACCAACTCTACTATGTAGAATAGGTTTAGATAACATGTGCTTAATAATATCGAAATGGGAATAAACATAAACATCAAAAGGCTTTATATAATGTTTAAGTTTCATACATGAGAAATATAAACAAAGACATAGTTTCTCACTAGGATGATATCTTGTTTCAACATCACTTAAAACTCTACTAAGATAATAAATGGCTCTTTCTATACCATTTTCATCCTCTTGTGCTAACATACTCCCTATAGTTCTTTCAGATGATGCTATATATAACTTCATCTTCTTGTTTTTCAACAAAGGTGAAAGAATAGGAGGATTAGATAAATATGACTTTATGTCTTCAAATGCCTTTTGGTGTTCAGGCTCCCATCTAAAAATTTCCTCTTTCTTTAATCGAAGTAATGACGAGAATGCTTGCGCTCTGCCACTGAGATTAGAGATAAATCTTCTGAGGAAATTTATTTTGCCTAATAAAGACTGCAACTCTTTTTTGGTAGAGGGTGCTTTAGCCTCCATTATAGCTTTAGTCTTATTTTGATTGATTTCGATGCCCTTTTTATGGACAACAAATCCTAAAAAATCACCTGCACAAACACCAAACGCACATTTTAATGGATTCATTTTCAATCCATATTGTCTCATCCTTTCGAATGATAAACGTAAATGTTCTAAGTGTTTGTTTTCAGAAGATGATTTCACAACAATATCATCAATGTAAATTTGCATAAAATCTTCAATAAAATCATGAAACATTGAATTCATTGCTCTTTGATATATAGCACCAGCATTTTTAAGACCAAATGGCATTACTATCCACTCATAACATCCTAATGCTCCTGGGCATCGAAACGCTGTTTTAGAAACATCTTCTTCAGCAATAAATATTTGATTATAACCTGAATAACCATCAAGCATACTCAAATATTCGAAACCTGCTGCAGAATCTACCAACATTTCTGCTACTGGCATAGGATATTCATCTTTGGGAGTAGCGAGATTTAAATCTCTAAAATCAATACAAACTCTTATACTACCATTTTTCTTTTTAACAGGAACTACATTAGCTAACCAATCAACATACCTTGCAGGTCTGATGAAGCCACATTTGAGGAGTCTTTCGATCTCTTCTTTTATTTTTGGTAGAATCTCTGGTGCAAACCTTCTTGGAATTTGCTTCACTGGTTTCTTGTCTGTCCTGATTGGCAATTGCAACTCTACTACCTTTCTACTCAAACCAGGCATTTCATGATAATCCCAAGCAAAGCAATCCTTGTAATTTTTCAAAAGCGCCACAATTCGATCTTTGAAGCTCTTAGGAATCTTTGAACTTATGTATGTTGGTCTTTTTACAGAACCATCTCCTATATCCACTTCTTCAAGAGGATCTTGGGCTTTCATTTTTATTGTAGATCCCATTGGATCTTCTTCAAAACCCAAAGGTTCATCATCATAAATACAGTCTAATTTTTTATCATCAATGAGGTCATCAGAATTATTTCCTACTGAAGCATCGAAGACCTCTTCTTCTTTGGCTGTTTCAGCCAAATCGAAG
This sequence comes from Medicago sativa, assembly GCF_051527215.1. NCBI lineage: Eukaryota > Viridiplantae > Streptophyta > Magnoliopsida > Fabales > Fabaceae > Medicago > Medicago sativa. Next base: position 55,384,375 of record NC_140749.1, read on the forward strand.
TTTTTCTCGGCTACATAAGCCGTAATCTTTTCCCATATGCTGGGCTCAACCATTGATCAATTATTGATATCCCACCTGGTTGGTGAGATTCCCTTTGCTGAACATCCTTGGTCATCAGTAACCCTCTTGTACGAAGTACTTCTTGTCTTCAGCAAATCTTTCTCCTTTACAGGTATTTTCTCATGGCAATCTTCGTTGTTCACCACTACGAAGTCATCGTCGAATGCAGTTTTCCAACGAAACAAAGAATTTTTCTTCTTTAGTCATAGAACTTGATGCATCATTTTCCATGAATGGTGCAATAAATTGAAGTTGTTTGTCAAAGTTCTTTTTGTTAATATCTTGATTATCAACTTCAGCTTTGAAATAATAACTCTGATCAGCCTCAATATTTTCTACCAAACCATCTTTCCTCCAAATCACAATCCTTTGATGCATTGTAGAAGGAACTGCACCTACAGCATGGATCCACTCCCTTCCTAATAATGCATTGAAATTGGCTTTAGAAGGAACTACCAAAAACACAGTTGCTCTGGTTATGCTTCCTACTACCAATTCTAGTTCGATGGCACCAAGAGATTGTCCAGTAGATCCCTCATAATTAGTGAGCACTACATTATGTGGTTTCAAATCACATTCAGAAATACCAAGTTTCCTTAGAAAAGATTGTGGTAGGAGATTAACAGTAGCACCACCATCTACTAATACTTTGTTAATTCCAACACCATTTAATTTAGCTTGAATAAACAAAGGCTTTAAATGAAGCTTCATGCTATCATCAGGTTTCTCGAACACTGCATGTTGATCTTCGATACAGCCATTATTCATAACATAATAACATAGAGGCCTATGACGAGCCATTTCCTCAGTGAAATCACATTCATCATCATGATTGGCCTTCGAAGATACATCATGTGCATATTCAATTGGTAGTACAGAAACCACACATATAATGTCAAGACTTGGTTCAGAATCTGAAAAAGTAGAAGTTAGAATATCATCATCCCCTTTAGGGATGTTTAAAGCAGAAGATAATGGAGGGAAAATTCTTTCAGTAGCTGGTTTTTTAACCATTTCGAAAACTATTGGTTGTTTTCCCTTACTTTTGTCACCATTAGTGACGTCTTTCAAAACTCCTTCCTTTTTCTGGCGTTGAAAACGGCGCCATTGAGTTCTAGTCATAGGATTCTTACCTTTATAGTTATTTTTGTAAGCATACTTGTTAGGATTAGAACTCTCTGGTTGGTCTGGAACTTTGACAACTCTTTTTACCCATTTTGTTGGTGGTGCTGGAGGCGCAGAATGACCAGTTTTCTTGCCTCCAGAGAAAACCCAAGTATCAATAGGAGACTTCGATGAAGGAACGAACGTCTTCTTATGGTTCTTCACTTGATACTTCTCTGAAGTTTTCATCTTGTAAGGAACACCTCTTTTGTTAAAGCCAAACTTAGAACGGTTCTCGAACCACCCTCCTTTACGTTTTGTTTGAGGTTGATATCCTTCAACTGATTTCGCAGCTTCTTTATCGAACACTGCACTGCATCGAGGACAAAGCATAGCATGGGTGTTAGATATTTTACATCGATTTAAAAAATCAACCAAATCTTCTTCAGCCTTTGGATATGCTTTCTCCATTTCCTTGGCCAATTGATCTTCAGTAACCACTGGCTCTTCAATTCGATGGTCCTCAGTAACCATTTCTACATCAATATTATCTGAAATTTCCACCATATTGATAGAAATACCAGCAAACATGGATTCTACCACATTGGTAGACACATCAGCAAACATGGACTCTGCCTTTTTCATAGGATCTCCATCCACTTGTTGTTTTGATTTCTCTCCAAATTTCAGCCTCCCTTCATCAAGAGCTTTTTGTACAGAATCCCTGAAACGAGTACATCGAGATAGGTTATGACCTAAAAAACCATGGAATTTACAAAATCCTCTTTTCTTCCTTTGTTCCAAAGGAGGTAACTTCATATTAGGTGGCACTAATATTATGCCATCATTAACTAAAAGATCAAAAATTTCTTCACTTTTAGTAATATCAAAAGTATAAGTTTTAGAAGGATATTTATCATTCTTGGGATCTTCAGGATTCTTTCCATTGGATGGCCTCAACATTTTACAAGCATATGGAGGTCCATCTTTTAATTCTGCCAGGTTTATATCATTGTCTTCAATGATATCTAAACCCCAATCGAATTCGGGTTCACTATCTCCTGTTTCTATATAGGCAATTTTTTCTTTTTTGGGAAATTTGTTATGAGTTCTAGTTTTTTCAGCTTTAAGTCTTTCAACTTGTCGAACTCTGTCTGCCAATTGGGCCATGTCTCTTAAGTACTGGGTATCTAATTTCTTCCGAACAGAATAATCGAGGCCACCAGCAGCCATTTCGACTAATTCATATTCTGGAACAGAAGTAAAACATCTAGCCTTAAGGAGACGAAACCTATTGAGATAATCATCGATTGACTCATGACTTTTACGTCGAACACTGGCCAATTCTTTCAAACTAATCTTAGATTGACCCATGTAAAATTGTTCATGAAAGGCTTTTTCTAATTGGTTCCAACTATAAATTGAATGAGGAGGTAAAGTTGTAAACCAAGTAAAAGCATTTTTTGTCAAAGAACTTGGGAAATATTTCATTCTCAAATTTTCATTTTCTGCAATATTTCCTGCTTCCATGAGAAACCTAGCAATGTGTTCGACAGTAGATTCATTAGTTTCTCCAGCAAATTTGGTAAACTTTGGAATTTTCCAATTTCTAGGCAATTCAGCGTCTAAAACATACTCAGACAAAGGAGACGCAAAATTTGGTCTACGTAAACCCATATTAAAACCATTTTGGGCTAACAAAGCCTCGACAATACCCGCTATATTATTCTGACCATCGAAATTGTTCCGACGGGCTTGTAAAACCACTTGATCGGCATCTTGGTTTCTGTTAACCAAAATGGGTTGTCTTTCAGGTTCTGCCTGAACTTGTGGTTGTACTACTTGTGGTTGGACAAAATTTTCATGATTTCGAACCACTGGTTCATCAGCAATTATTTCAATTGCCCTCACATTTCGATTTTGAGGCAATGGGTTATTTTGGATTGGTGGAGCGCCAAAGAAATTGGCAATTCTTTCCATTTGATCAGACAACCGTTGATAACTAGTGTTGGTATCTCGAATCAAAGGATTTATGACAGTACCAATTTGTTGGGTCATCATATTAACCATATCATGATTAGTTTCTTCCATAGTTTGCCTAATGGCAGCCATAGAAGCGTTGGTTAAATTTTGTTGGGGACTTCTATATGTTGTAGATACCCCAGGACCAAAAAGTTGTGGTAATGAAACATTTAAATTCTCTGAAAACATATTACCACTAGTTTGTAAGCCTTGCATCAATGATGATGGCATACCATACGGCATTGATCTATGATCCCAAACCCCTTGAATAGAAGTATTATTTGGATAATCATGGGAAGTTTGGGTAACCATCGAAGGCATGGCTTGAGAAATTACTGTGGCCATCGAAGGCATGGCCTGAGACGATATTTGAGTGACTGTATTACTAGTTGGAACAGCCTGTGATGTTCTAACATTCCCTGGGGATGAAACATCATCTTCAACCGTCACTTGATCCACATCTTCATTTGAAGATGTTGGATTTGTTTTCTTTTGGTTGTTAGCGCGTGTCATATTAAGAAGCAATTTCTTGTTTCTTAATTGCATACACAACAAAACAAACCAGAATTAAAAGAAACTCTAACAAAACTATAAACAAAAACACAAACGGTCCCACTGGGCGTGCCAATTTTTTTACGTTGGATTTTCGTAAACAACCGCTGGTTTACAAATGGTAACTTGCAAGATCAACCAGTAAATCTTAGGACATATTGTGTTTGTTCTTGTTGTTAGAAATTCTGTGTTTTTGGTGTCAAAAATGTAAGAAATATGACAAAAAACAATCGAATTCAATCCACTTGAACTCAATCGAACTTGATAAAGTAAAGTGCAAGAACACTTAAAGAACAAAGAGTAAATTGCATTGATTAAACAAAAGTTGGTACACAGATTCATACATTGCAACTTGTGACTCGTTTCTCGCTTCCATACGGATACTTTGAGTGTAAGTTTGTATGACGGAATTGTGACCTGTTTTTCCTATGAAAAACTACTATTTATACTAAGTCTAGAAATAACTACATTTCTTTGAAACTAAAACTACAACTGCCACAAGTCGACAGTTTTCCTTATTTGAAAACAAACTTAAAATAAAAACTGACTTAAAGAATAACTGCTGATAACCACCTTCGAAAACTGCTTTATCGAAGTCTTCTGCCATCTTCGAACCCATATTTGCTTTCAACACAACACTCTGTTCGAATCTTCTTTGAATCTAGGTCAACTATACTTTGACCACATTTATTACAGCTAGTAAAATATATTGGCTAACACCTTTTTACTTTCTTTGCAATTTATTTTACTGTTTATCTCTCTTCTTCCCCCATGTCTACGATGAACATGAGTGAGTAGACTTCTTCGTCTTGGGATTGTTGGAGAGTCTAATGACTCAATCCTAAACAAAACAAGCCTAAACCCTAATTTCTATGTAACCCTAATTTCTAATCTAGATTCACCGTCTTAACGTGGATTAACAATTATCAAACTGTGGAAGCGAAAGCGGAGGGTTTGATAATCGTTAATCCATCATCCCAAACATCAATTCATAAAGCGAGAGCGGAGTCTTGATGTTGGAACAAGTGAATCTAGACAATAATTGCAAAACAGTGAAATAGTCTTTGCAATTATTGAGACAAAGAGTAGTTTCAATCCTCTATGCATCTTCTAGTAATCATGTTAGCGAAATAGGCTTGGTTGCTAGAAGTAAACTCTCACCGGACTTTCATCGGAAAGGTGAGGGGCTAAGGGAAACCGGTCTTTAGAAATTAGTGTGTAAACCATGAAATTAGATGTTTAGGTCTTGTCTAGTGAAGGATTTGTCATTATGATGAACCAATGATCCCGAGGCCCTTTATCATTATTGTTATTTACATTCAGCAATTAAACCCCCTTCTTATAAACTTTTCTCTCTTCTAATCATTCTCTAAAAGTTAATTGAATTCACAACTCCCTAGCGGAACGATACTCTTCTTACTACTATTACTTCGATAGGTCGTGCACTTGCGGTTTGGCTCTATCAAGTTTTTGGCGCCGTTGCCGGGGAGTTGTTGTAATTTGATTAACTTTTTAATAGTGATTAGAAAAAAAATTATTTTTCCTTATTTTATTTCTTTTTATATTTCTTAAAAAAAAATCTTTTGTTTTATTATATTTTATTTTATATTTATATTTCTTTCAAAAAAAAAAAAAATCTTTTCCTCTATTTTATGTTGTTTTATTTCTTTCTTTTTCTATTTCTTCTTTTGCCTTTAACTTCTTGGGAAGATAATAACGATATGACTAAGGAATGCACTCTCATAGAGTATGCAATCCCATCTTCAAATGAGTCATACGATGCTATTGTGTACCCAACGGTTGACGACAATTTTGAAATAGAACCTGCACTTATCGAGTTAGTGCAGCAAAATCAATTTTTCGGATCACCCACTGAGGATCCGAATTTTCATATTTCAATTTTTTTAAGACTCAGTGGAACCGTGAATGCAAACTAAGAGGTCGTAAGGCTGCACTACTTTCCTTTTTCCCTGGGGGGTAGAGCTAGTACTTGGTTTAATTCATTGGAAAATGGTTCTATCACTTCATGGCATCAAATGAAGCAAATTTTTCTCGCTCGATTCTTCCCCTATTCTAAAACAATTCAATTAAGGAATCAAATCACACAATTCACTCAAAAAGATGGAGAATCTCTTTACGATGTGTGGGAGCGTTTCAAAGAAATGCTTAGACTTTGTCCCCATCATGGTTTAAAGAACTGACTTATTATTCACACTTTTTATAATGGTCTTTTGTATCCCACAAAAATTCATGTTGATGCAGCTGCAGGTGGAGCTCTGATGAACAAAACATACACAGAAGCATATGCTTTGATCGAGGACATGGCACAAAACCACTTTCAGTGGACCTACGGAAGGGACACCACTAATGTTGCTCCTTCACCCTCTCAGAGAGAGGTAGGTATGTATGAAAATTCTTCCCTTGATCATCTAGCTGCTAAGGGAAATCGGTCTTTAGAAATTAGTGTGTAAACCATGAAATTAGATGTTTAGGTCTTGTCTAGTGAAGGATTTGTCATTATGATGAACCAATGATCCCGAGGCCCTTTATCATTATTGTTATTTACTTTCAGCAATTAAACCCCCTTCTTATAAACTTTTCTCTCTTCTAATCATTCTCTAAAAGTTAATTGAATTCACAACTCCCTAGCGGAACGATACTCTTCTTACTACTATTACTTCGATAGGTCGTGCACTTGCGGTTTGGCTCTATCACATGACTTGACCGATTCTTTGGTGAAACCAAAAAATATTTTGACAAACTTGAGGAATAAAAGGAAACAGTCCATGACAAATATCAAGCAAGTCTACAATGAACGTCATAAATTCAAAAAGGCAAAAGGGGGTGACTTGACGGAGATGCAATATCTAATCACAAAGTTGGAAGAGAATGGATATGTTTATTACGTAAGAGAAAAAAAGGAGAGTCAAACCGTTCAAGACATATTTTGGACTCATCCAACTTCAGTAAAGTTGTTTAACACTTTTCCTACTGTTTTGATAATGGATTCCACGTACAAAACCAACTTGTATAGGATGCCATTGTTTGAAATAGTTGGAGTCACCTCAACCTATTTGACATATTCGGTTGGTTTTGCATTTATGACTAGGGAGAAGGAGGATAACTTTACTTGGGCTTTGTAAATGTTGCTTAAACTTCTTGGACCAAATAGCGATATGCCTAAGGTGGTAGTGACCGACAGGAACATGGGTATGATGAATTCCGTAAACAATGTTCTCCCTGGTAGTAGTGCAATACTTTGTTATTTCCATGTTGGCAAAAATGTTAGATCAAGAATCATCACCGATTGCAAAGTTAAACAAAACATTGTTGTGGTGGATGGCCAAAAGAAGATTGTCGACGAGGAGATGCATAGTAAGTTGGTTGATACCATATTTGATGCATGGGAAAAATTGGTTGAATCTCCTACTCAAGAGTTATATGCGGGTAATCTAGTGGAATTCCAAGATGCTTGTAAGGATCATCCAAACTTTCTTCAATATGTTCAAGAAACCATTTTGAAGCCTTTCAAGGACAAGCTAGTGAGGGCATGGACGGACCTTGTGTTACATCTTGGGTGTAGGACCACGAATAGAGTTGAAGGAGCTCATGGTGTGGTGAAGGAATATTTGTCCACCTCTAAGGGTGATTTGGGTACTTGTTGGCATAAAATAGATGAGATGTTGGCAAACCAATTTGGGGAGATACAATCATCGTTTGGTAGGAGCGTTACGGTCTTGGAACATCGATACAAAGATGTCACTTTGTACTCCGGGTTGCGTGGTCACGTGTCTAGACAAGCCATGAATTTTATTTTTGTGGAAGAAGAGCGTGCTAGGAGAACCTTGTGCATTGAGAAGAAAACTTGTGGTTGTGTTCAAAGGACGTCGTATGGCCTACCTTGTGCATGCTTCATTGCTATGAAAATCCGTCACAACATGCGCATTCGATTGGATGAGATACACCCGCATTGGCAAAAGTTGTACATGGGTGAAGAACAAAGTAATGAAGATTTGTTTTCGGTCACGGAGGAGTGGAATGGTATCCAAGAACGTCTCCAAAGAGTTCCGTTCCAAATAAAACTAGAAATCAAAGAGGCTTTGCGGTTGTTAGCGTTTTCGGAGACCACATTATTGTCACCACCTCTAAGAAAGGTGGCAACCAAAGGAGCTCCCAAAAAAATCAAAACCACACGTGGTAGGATTCCATCTACGTGGGAGACTATTGATTCTCAACACCCAAAAAGTCAATCTTCACCACGGAAAAAATCTTCACAAACTAAAAGGAAAGGTGCTCGCATTGGCATTTCTCCGGTTCCGGTTCCTAAGCCTAGATTCACAAGTTATGATCCATCCAATCCTATGTATTACATGCCAACATTCATGATACCATACATTGAGAGAGTTGTGGATGTTATTGGTGACGGGCATTGTGGGTTTAGGGCTATAGCAAAAGCCTTGGGTTTGACGCAAGAAAGTCATGTTATGGTGCGGAGAGCACTTATTCAAGAGTTGAAAGAGCATAGGAGCAAATACATCGAGATATATGCGAGCGAGGACCGTTACAACTACATCTTGGATGGATTGTATCCTCCCAAAAATCCTAGTAGCTTTGCACCTCCCGACAAATGGTTGACATTGCCGGATATGGGACACATCGTTGCATCATGTTACAATAGGCCGGTGTTAGAGATGACTACATGGAAAGACAACATCTCCGAGACTTTTTCCCCACTTAGAGGACGACCTCCGGTTAACCCGAAAAGCAACATGATTTGCCTTGGTCTAATCCCAAATCATTTTGTCCTTCTTTCATTAAAAGATGGTTGCCCACTACCTCCAACATGCACGGAGTGGAGAAATCACAGGAGAGAAGAGGCGGCAACATGGGAGGATGAATTTTTGGATCAACAGGATCGTTTCCAAACACTCATGGACATTGAGCTCAAAGAGAGAACGGTTCCACCAAAGGAGCCAACAAATGAAGACAATCCAATTATGTTTGATGACACTCCGGTTAAAGCAAACATCGAATTTGAAGATGTTCTGGAACATTTAGATGATTTGCTTTTATTAGATGAAATGTGACACTTTTTGGTCGGTGTTAATCCGTTTTTTGGTTGATACGCGCCGACGTATTTTTTTAGATATATAATGTAATGACCAATTTTTTGGGTGATATAATGCAACTAACCTTTAACTATTTATATGTATATCAATATATTTGAGTTTCGCATTTATTAGTAATTAATGTACATTACGTGTAATGTTTTGCATAATGTGAAAAATTTGATGAATGTCAAACAATTGTTAAACGTTAATGCATTATCGGTTTTGTGTAATGTTACCGAATAATTGATAAACTATGAAATGTTGATGTTTATGATTGCTGGATGTTGTTGTTTCGGTTTGATTTCCTCCGGAATTGCCGTTTGAAATTACAGGTCAAACAGAACACATTTCCTGGGCAAAACCAGCTACAGACTGCACTGGTTCTGTAACTGGTGTGAGCGGTAGTTAACAACCGCTGGGTACCAGCGACAGTTAACAGTCGGCGTGTTTCCCAGCGGCAGTTAACTACCGTCAGGGGCAATATGGTCATTTCCATGTGTCAATTGGAAGTATTCTATGTCAGAAAAGCAACTCTCTATAATGAATATGTTTTGTCCTTTCTATAACTATTTTGGGACAAACTTTGGCATACTCTCATTGCACTCATTCTCTCTATTTATTTTTCTATCTCTATTTCTATTGTTTTTAACCACTCAAAAGAGAAAAAGAATCTTATCATAAAATGATTATACAAATATCATTACTCTCCAACTTAAATATTTTTTTTTTGACCGAAAACTCTCCAAGTAAATAGGCAATTACCCCCTCTGAAATTGTAAGTTTCGTCAATTACCCCTTTGAAATTAACAAAATGTCAATTACCCCCCAGAAATTGTACAACGTTAATCAATTTACCCCCTCCGTCAAATTTTTTTGTTAGTCAACATGATGTTTTGCAAATACCCCCCTGAAGTTTTGCACTTATGAGCAAAATGCCCCCGAACTTGAAAATTTATATTTTTTTCCTTATCCTTAACTCAAAAGATATTAAAGACAAACAGTTAACAGTTAACTTTAATACTTTACATTACTCTTTCATTCTTAAAGGGGTCTGTTATTTTATTTTATTTTGTTTTGTTTTTGTTATGCCATTTGATTGTTCAATTCTCCATAACTTATGACTTATTTAAATAGAGACACGCCAATTCACAACAAAGTAAGCTAGACACACATATTCCTCATGAATAATTAATTCTAGCAGTTTTTTAAGATAAGTTTGAATAAAATTATTCTATCTTAAAAATTGAACTAAACATGCATTTTGCTAAAGTAATATGAAGTTATTAATTATGCATTATCATTATTTTTAGAGGATATATTATTATTGTAACCTTAAATATTAAAGATAATCGTTAATTGTTTGTCTTTAATATCTTTTGAGTCAAGGATAAGAAAAAAACATATAAATTTTTAAGTTTAGGGGGCATTTTGGCATTTTGCACATAAGTGCAAAACTTCAGGGGGGTATTTGCAAAACGTCATGTTGACTAACAGAAAAATTTGACGGAGGGGGTAAATTGATTAACGTTGTGCAATTTCAGGGAGGTAATTGACGTTTTGTTAATTTCAAGGGGTAATTGACAAAACTTACAATGGCAAAATAAATCACATACAAATACAACACTAATCTCGGATATCAATGCGGGCGGGACGGTATATATTCGTACTAATGTTTCTATGCTTCCTACCTCAATCCTTATATAGACCACGAATTTTGATATCATAATTTTTTTATCTAATGAGGCTAAAATGACATGTTCATTAACCTTAAACAAGTCTTCACTACGATTTGGTTATCTTATTTTTAACATTTCGATCCCAGTTTTCTCACGGTTCAATGTCCAGTTCGGTTTTAAAACATTGATGTGGACACATTTTGTTATCCTAAATGTAATTGACATAGAAGGAATATATCATTCCACCACATTAACACCCTCATAGTATATTTGTTATCCTAAATGTAATTGACATAGAAGGAATATATCATTCCACCACATTAACACCCTCATAGTATAGTCAGAACTCAGAATAGACAGATATACACTGTGTCAAACATAATCACAAAATAAAAATAACAAAATATATAAATAAAGAACCATGAAGTTTGTATTTAGTAATCTCAGCAAATCCTGTCGTGTTTGTAAAACTAATTTATATGCATATGAACGTAGATATCAATGTCCAATTGCAACTAGCTATCAGCCACTGAGGAACCAAACCCAATATAAAAATCAAATGTAATGCAAGTCAACTCATTATTGTTTTCATCATTCATCTTCATCTTCAAAGAGTACCAACCCTGCAATTGCAACAGATAGTAAGAGCTATTTCGTTGATAAAACATAACAGACTAGCATTAAACAAAAAACAGGACAGTGCTGTATAATCAAACACTCTTAAGTCTTAACAACATGCTCCAGAGCAAAAAAACAGTTATAATTGAATAAATTCCTCCGTTCCATCATGTGCGTCACATTTAGTTATTTCTTACTCCCTCAATGCTAGTCCTCCATATTTTATTATAAGTCACTTTGCCATGTCCATACATATTAGTAAATGGAGTAACTTTTATCAAGTTAACCTTATCAAGTATTGGAAAGATGAATCGCACGTTAACACGCCCTCATAAGTCATAACATTAGCAACAAACAAAAGACAACGAACTAGGAACTTGTCAATATAGCAATGAGGGGCAAAAAAAACTTTATCTAAGAAATCACTGTTGTTGCATGTTCCAGTACCAAAAATGGAAGAAACAATGTGTTCTAATTGGTAATTATCAAAATCTTAAACGCTAGAACTATCATTTCTAGATTGGTCAAAGGAGCAATATGTATCTGTAAATAAAGGGGAGTTTCTTGGGTGGTTGTTAAGAGTTTTTATTTTGGTAAAAATATCATTCAAGATCTGTAAGAAAGGTTACTAGCAGTATCATTCATAAGATTATGAGAACACCAACTAGAAATTTCACCTTAACCATATTGACTTAACCCTCCAGTGCCCAAATCATCGGAAAAACATTTCAAAACAGATATTATGTTAATACTATCCAAGAATTTGAACATATATAACATGTCAAGACACATCAGACGACAGCTGCGTTATCACAGGTGTCAGTTCCTTTCCTATGATATCTAAATGTCATAACACAAAGTATAAGAAATAACAATTTCTTCTCAAGCTCCAACTAATATTGGAGAAGCCAATAATTCAAATCTGTATTAGCATATAGATATACTTCCTATAGCTCAAAGATACATGCACGCACGAACACAGTCTATTCAAGGAATAAAACTAACAACAATGACTTACAGGTGGGGTGAATCCAGGTAAGACTTGTGAATGCGCAATCACAAAATCACCAACCGAAATAGGGCAAGATGATTCTCCACAAAGGTCTTGGGTCTCACTATATACATGCCATCCAAAATACGACACATCGATCAGTACTTTCCCTCCTGATAATGTTTGATCTGAGTCATGAAATGATTGGATTAGTGAAAAGAAGACCAAATCATCATCATCAAAACCTTGTTTATTTCTACCCGGAATGCACAAACTACTATTATTCTTCAATACACTTTTTAGCACATTTTAAAAAGTAAACTATAGCACATGCACACATGTGGATAAAGAGACACCAAATGCGAAAAAAAAAAAAAAAAAAAAAAAAGGAAATACAGTAACAGAAGAAAAGCACAAGAAGATAAGTAGTACTTGTAGTTGCAGAAATGGTGAATGTAGCAGGGTGGCCTCTTGCAATGGGATCAGGAGATATTTGGACTTCTTTAACCTCAATATCATAGCTAGCTTTCTTATCTGTAGTATACATATAAGATCATTAGGTAATATAGTTTATTCAATGAAAGCAACACTAATACAACAAAACAGTTTAAATTAAATTATTCATGTTTTGATAAACAACTTATTTGCAGCTTATGACACAAGTGATTATCATGATAAGAGCTTATGTATAAGCTACTAAGGATTAATTTGCCTATGAAATTTTTCCAGTAATTAATATTTAAACAATTGCAGTTACAGACAAATTTGTCTCTTAAATATTTATAAGCAAATTAGTTCCTACTGACAGCAAATTATTAATTCAACTAAACACTGACAACAAGTAAACATGAATATTCAGGAACGATAATTTAGCTGATGAAACCAAAAATATAAAAATTAATAAAAAATAGAAGACGAATATAAACAATAATTAAAAAAAAAAAAAACAAAATTGATGAGTAAGAAAGAGAGAAAACCGCAATAGTGAACATCAGTGGCGTCGGTAAAGGCTTGAAGAAGAAAGAGAGTTGAAAAGAAGAAGAAGAGTTTGGAAGTCATCATTTTCTTCTCCATGCTTTCTCAAGAGAATGAAAATAAATATAAGTAGTAGCATTAGCAACAACTTTTCCTTAAAACTAGCATTGCGTGCGTAATCTTCTTAACTTTCCAACAAAATTATTTTCCCTTTTTCTCTGTTTTTATTTTTTGTTTTTGTTGGTGAAATTTCGCTCTCTTCTCTACCAATCAACTAACAATGTATAAAAGTTGAAGTACAACAAAATTTCATAATTGTCATCTTTATAATTCACCATTTTGTACATAATAGTCATTTTGTAAAATTTAATTTAATTGTTTTTTAAATTTTGTTAAATTAACTATGGATAATGGTCATCACAACTATAACAAATTTGCACGGATAACTATGAAATTAATTAATTTGTTAAAAAGTTGCAGATAATGGACATCACAAATTCAAAAAATTTAAGGGATAAATGTGAAATCAATTTATTTAGTTTAAAAAAAATGACTTAAAAACAACGGGTCTTGCTAACCATTGCCCTCAGGGCAATGGTTAAGGAAGCCAAAAGTAGCATGTTTGTATTAGTTTCAACAACATTTTAACTTTTAAATTTATCACTTTTCACCATTTTCCAATACTATATTTCTATTTTTATCCCCCTTATCCAATGCCCCAAGGACAATGGTTAGCATTCTCAAAAAACAAATAGTATGGAACAATCCACGAATATAAAAAATTTCCACGCAATATTTGTTTTTTAATTAAAAACAAAAAGGTTTAACCAATTTCTTCTCTATAAAACAAATATTAAAAGTCTCCGTCTTAGCTCAGTTGGTAAGGACAATGCATAATATATGCATCGAACGCCGGACACCACAAAAAAAAACAAATATTAAAAGGTTTTTTAATTAAAATTGTAACCAATTTCTTCTATATGAAATTGCATAATTGTCCTTTTTAAAAGTCAATATATTATCATGATAATTACGGACGACTATCTTTCCAATTACACACAACAAATTTAAATATCTACTTCTACTACTACTACTATAATAACTAATAAGAAAATAAGAACAATTTTACTCCAGTAAAATTTCATAATTATCCTTGATTAAACTCATAATCTTCTTAATTTTATAAATTCAATCGTCATTTAACAAAATAAAAATCTAATTTATTCATGTTTTTAAAATTTACTAGTCTAAATACCCAGTGATGTCCGAGTTAATTATTATAAACAAAATTTTGTGTTCGCGCACACATATAAGTATATCAGATTGAAATAATTTAAATTTATAAATAAAATTCATTAAACAACATAACATATTTAGAAATGAGACACACATATATGATATTTCCTAGGCAGAGGAATGCTAGGGACACTTGCTCACACACTCTCCTTTAGACACTCTCTTAGGGTGTGTTTGGTTACGAGAAGAAATTGAGAAGAGAGAAATAGGTGAGAGAGAATATAGTAAGAGAGAAATAGGTGAGAAATGGAGTAGATTTGAGGTGTTGTTTGGTTTAAAAGAGAGAGAAGAGAGATAGAAGAGAGAGAAGTGTTGATTATGTTTAAAAATACTAAAATACCCTTTCATTAAAATACCTATAAATCTCACATTTTTATTTTACTTTCATTAAATATACATGTGTTACCCTCCTTCATTCCAAATAAAATTTGGGTTACAATCCTTTTAAAATAAAACTATGTGTGGTACTCTTTTTTTTTTTTTAAAGAATTTATGTGTGTTACTAAAATAACCATATTTGCCGTAAAAAAATATCTACTCCCTCCGTTTCAAAATGAGTGTCGTTTTAGGTGTTTACACACATATTAAGAAATGCAATGATTAAACGAAAGAGAATGGTTATTTTACCAAATTATCCTTATTAACTATTGGTTAGTTTTAAAAGTAATACTTTGGAAGTAGTGTGCTGAGTATTAATTGGATGGTACAATTGAAAAAAAAAAGTTATTATTGCATTGGAAACTGAAAGTGACATTCATTTTGAAACAAATTTTTTTGCTAAAACGACACTCATTTTAAAACGGAGGGAATATGTGTTAAAAAGGAATGTCATTGCACGTGGAACAAAAGCATGGTAAGAAGAAACAGCTATTTTGCAAATGTTGTAAAAAAAAATTGCAAAATAAACAAGAGTGAGGAAAGGGTGGGACAGGGGTATATAGTGGAAAGTGAAAATAAAAAGGAGTCTTTCCCCATATCTCTTCGCACTTGAGCGAAGAAAGTAAAAAGTGATGGGTCCCACCATAACCCTTTCTCTCTTCCTTATTTCTTGGCTTACCAAAGAGGAGAAATTTGATATCTCTCTTCAATTTCTCTCTCAGCAACTTCTCTCTCCTCTATTTCACTCCAACCAAACACAGTATTAATGTATGGTGCCACCTCACCTTCATTTTTAATTGCTAACTTAGTAACCGGTTCAGCAGGTTTAGTTTCTTTTTAACACTTTTTTTTACTCGCTTGACACTTTTTTTTTACAACTAAAAAAACCCTTTTTATTATTTCCACCATCACTTGAAAACAAACGAAGAACACCCACCCAACTGGAATTATGGAACATTCTTTGTGATGCTTGATCTATTCTAATGGTCTCCGCTGGTAAGATTCATGAAGTGAGGTGCGGCGGCAGAGCTCAGCTGACCACCGTTGCACACCATTGCAGGTCGAATTTTGTGGGTTGTTGTTTATTAGGCTGTTAATTAAAATGTAAACACTTTGTTTTGCTGCAAGAAAATTAAACATGGAAGGAAGAAGAACAGTGATGGTTGTGGGATCAGGCTTAATGGTTCTTACTAATCGATAAAATAAGTACATCTTCAAATTAACTAGTATAGTGACCCGTGCCAAGCACGGGAAATAAAAAACTTTTTTGATCAAATGTATAGATTTTATATTATGTTATCTTAAAATTATAAATGTGGTTATAATTTAAATTTGATATGGAAAAAAAATATCATCTTAATGCTGTTAATTTTGTATATATTTTGAAATATCTAAACATTGCACATAACGATTAAAGTATTTGGATTTATACTTATACTAATTATTTGTAGTATAAGATGTACTCATTGTTAAACTTAGCATATGTAATATTTATGCAAAAATACGCCGACGTACTGTATATTATTATTTGTTGACATAATATATTTTATTAATCATAAAAACTAAAAAGATTATATTTTTTTTATATAATAGTCAGTGTCAGATGTATACCCATAACCTGTGAATGCAAACGTTAAATTTTTTATGGGTATGTCTAAATATAGTTTGGGCTACAGAAACGTCGATTGTTATTTGTTTTTATTTTTTACAAAACCAATGGTCTAATGTAAATTTGTATTTTGGGGTAACAACGATGTAAAAAAAAGTTATGCGTACTGTTATACCTGAAAAGTGCATCAATTAAAAGTCAATGGCAGGAGGATCTGCTTATATAGAAATTGCATGTCCTGTAATGACCAATACGTAGACATGGCAACGGGGCGGACCGGGGGCGGGTTTGAGAATCCCCGTCCCCGCCCCCGCTTCCATGCACCCGTACCCGCCCCCGCCTCCATCCCCAAATCATATCAGGGGTAAAAATTGAACACCCAACCCCGCCCTCAACTCCCGGCTCCGCCCCCAGCCCCACCCGCGAAAACTTTATTTTTTATAAAATATTTAAAAAATGCATATTTTTTCATTTTTTCATAGCAACAAAAACACAATAATTATATTAATAATTATTTATCTAATAAACTTTTTTCAAAAGAGCAAAATAATTATAATAAATATGTTTCTAAAGAGTAATATTATATTAAAATAGGTTGGTACTTATGGAAATAAGATTATAAAATTTAAGAAAGAAAGTTTTAAAAAATGGGTGCGGGGCGGGGGTGGGTGCGGGGCGGGAGTAAGCATACCCCGCACCCGCCCCCGTACTAAAACTCCAAATTTCCCCCACACCCGTACCCGCAACCGGTTAAATCGGCTTTTCCCCGTTAAATTTGGGGCGGGGGCGGCCGGGTCTTGCGGGGGCGGGGTTTGTTGCCATGTCTACCAATAAGCCTTACAAAGAAATTAAAAAAGAAAAACGACTTTCAAACAATACGTAACTTTAGTTTTTTAAATTATAGCAACAACAATTCTAAAACATAGCCAATGATCATACTTTTTGAAAAACTTCACGATACACAACATTTTTGGTTTCCTTGCAAACATTATTATCTTCATCCAAGATGAACAGCTTCAAACCTTTTCTAGAAGTAACTCGAGAGACAACGACATAGAGTTGTCCATGCGTGAAGACGGGCTTAGGAAGATAAACTCCCACTCGAGATAAAGATTGACCCTGACTTTTATTTATTGTCATCGCAAAACAAAGCGTCAATGAAAATTGCATGCGTCTGAATTTGAAGGGTAGTTCTGGATCACTCGGAATAAGATTCATCCTGGGAATGAATACCCTGGTACCTGCCCTTTCTCCTGTAATTACAGTAGCAACTATCGTGCTCTTCCCTAGATGTGTAACTGTCAGCCTCGTACCATTACACAGTCCATTGGCCTGATCGATGTTTCTCATCATCATAGCCGGACATCCCACCCTTAGTTTCAACCGGTGATTTGGAATTCCAGAGCTCTTAATACCATTAAGAAATTCTGTTGTGAAATACTCGCTTTGGACATCATAATTTTCACACGATCGACAAACAGAATCAGAGCTTAAATACTCTTTCTCTTCACTTGAAATCAGCGACATCATATATTCGTTAACATGCTCAACTGAATCAAGCGTTGGTGCGAGTATTCCCCTTTCTTGAAAAAATAGCTGGTCACCAATGTTATCATTCAAATCAGGATACACAAAGTTTATAATTGACATCAACGGATTTGTTGTGTCCGATATGAGCAAATATTCAGGAATTTCTACCTTCATTTCACCATTCTCATCCGAAGCGTCATTGTCGTCTCCAGTTGAGAGTATCCACTTGCCAAAATTAGGAATTTCTTCCTGCTCTGCATGCTCTGCAGGTACCAAAGATGCACCCAATCTCATATTAACAGTAAGCCTCAACAAATTACAATAAGCCCATATCTTTGATGAATTGATTGAGGCATCAACAATATCCTGCCTCGTTCCTTTTCGGACAACAGACAATATCTGCCTGAAATCACCGCCTAAAACTACTGTCATTCCACCAAAAGGTCTAAACTCGTTTAGGGGATCATTCTTGGACATCACACATTGATCGGTCAACTGCCTCAAAGCACCATCGGTGCATCATTGGAGTCTCATCCCAAATTATCAACTTTGCAGCGCACACCAGGCCGGCCCTAGGACTATCCTTTTCCATCGTAAGCGATGATGCCTCATTAATCTCAATAGCGACTGTTAGCGTCGAGTGCGCGGTTCTTCCACCTGGTAATAGAAAAGCCGCTATACCGCTGGATGCAACATACAATACAATTAACCCATTCGATCTAACAACATCTGACAATGTTTTCCATATAAAGGTTTTTCCAGTACCACCATAACCATATAAGAAAAAGAAACCACCGTCGTCAGAACCAACGGACTCCATGATCTTGTCATGCACACATCTTTATTCATCAGTCAACATCAGCGTGTGTCTTATCCAGTTCATCTTTGTTGTCATTTAGCTCATCAACGATAAGCTTGTTTGTGAAAGTTGGCATGTCTGCTGCATTTGGCCCGGGCATAGATTTGAAGTCAATAAGAGACCGTCCGTTTTCCTGAAGCAGCATTTCAATTTCAATCAAACACAACTTCTTCAAGTCATCGTCACTGATACGCAGATCTAGTGTACACCTCGGCCTCATGATTATTGCACTCGACCCTTGTATATGAATTTACCATCCGCATATATCTCCCTTAGATCATACCCCTATTCAAGCCTTCAAAACACTCCCTACATTCACATTTAGGTTCCCTCGTAGAAAAATATTTTCTCCTAGTGGTATATTTAGAATTAAGCCTCCTAAATCATCCCAAAATTTACTTTTAAAGTTTTTTTTAACCCTGCCCAGGGTGCATAAGCACTAATGATATTAAAGATGTATTGTTCCACTATAACTTTTAGGAATATGATATGATCTTCTATCCGTTTCACATCTATAATATCCTTCTTTCATTCCTCATCAACAATAATGTCTACCCTATTTGTCGGTCTAACTTATAACACTAAAGACGTATTGTTACACTATAAATTGTATAACTATGATATGATGTCCTATCCTCTTTACATATACAACATCCTTCTTTGATTCCGTATTCACTATGATGTCTACCTCATTTCTCGTTCTAACTTTATTAGTGTACCAATTCTAAAACCTTGAACTATCTAATTCTTTCGCCCTTTCATCCACCCACTTAATTTCATGATATTAAAGATGTATTGTTCCACTACACTTTTTAGGAATATGATCTCCTATCCTTTTCACATCTATAATATCCTTCTTTCATTCCTCACCAACAATAATGTCTACCCTATTTGTCTGTCTAACTTGTAACACTAAAGACGTACTGTTACACTATAAATTGTATAGATATGATATGATGTCCTATCCTTTTTACATATACAATTTCCTTCTTTGATTCTGTATTCATTATAATGTCTACCTCATTTCTCGATCTAACTTTGTTAGTGTACCAATTCTTAAACCTTGAACTATCTAATTTTTTCGCCCTTTAATCCAACCACTTATTTTCCTATATGCACGTACAATAATCTTCCTTCTAGTCATAGCACCAACTATTTCAATATATTTTTCTATAAGAGTGTCTATATTCCATGTTCCAAAACTGATCATACTCTCTTGTACTAACTTCTTTATCCACACATCATTTTTAGAGGTCCATATTACACCTCAAAATGAATGTGATACAAATAACATATATTTTTATGCGTATGATGGTTTACCGAAAATTATCATTGATAGTTGAAAGACCAATTTTAAAAGGCTATATTGTGGTAGCAAAATATTTGCATTGATTTTGCTAGGCTGTATTTTTTATTCATTGTTTGAAAAATGGAATATGTTATTTAGTATATCAATAATATTAATGGGATTTATACCGTCTTCAATAATTTTTATTTTTAAACCAAAAGTTGGCAATTAGAGTATCACCTCACCAAAATATATTAAATAAAAAATATATACAATTGAAAAAGAGGAGAGACCAAACCAAAACTCTCAGAAATTTAAGAATCTAAAGTTTGATAAACCAAACTTGTTTCCAACAGAATACTCACTAATTTGGGCAGAGATGCTATTGCAGTTAGTATAATCATTAAGAGTCAGACCTAAATTTGCTAAAGCATATAAGCAAAAATTTAATTCTCTATAAATATAAGAAAATATAACTTTCATAAGCATATATGTTCCAAATTTGTTAAACACTCATACAAACTTCTATAAGTAGCTAGCATTTCTCTTTATATATGTTTATATTTGGGTTTCTTAATTAAGATTTCTAAAACTTTTTTATATATACATTCAAAAAAAAACTTTTTTATATATGTTTAAAATTATATTTGTATAAAATTTGTTAAACACTCGTACGAACTTCTTATCGAAGTCAAATATCTCAAAATTCAATAATTTTTTATATACACTTAAAATTATGTGTGTATAAAATTTATTTAATAAAACACTGATAAAAATGTCTCAAGTAAGTCGAATATCTGTAAAGATTAAAACCAGTTTATATGTGATTAATGCATTAAAATCACGTGATTCTCCTTTATTTCTCCATTAAATATCTAAGGTATTTTATTAATGATATTAAATCGATTTAAACAAAATTAAATCATTTAAATAATGTGATTCTCATTACCTGTATAGGAGTAAAGTAGTCATTAAGGAGAATATCTTCATTAATATTAAAATGTGATTAATGATTTAGAAATTTTTTAAAATGTGATTCTCATTAACGAAATATATATATATATATATATATATATATATATATATATATCAATAGTATATATATAAAGTAAGGTTTTTTATGCCACATGTCACTTCCACATTCATTCTCAATATTTTTATTATTTTTTCTATTTTTAAAAACCAATATTTTATTTAACAAAAATCGGGTTTTCGGGCTACTTGATCGGATTGCTCCGAAACATCCCCAGAAATCCAAAATCCAAAATTCCATTGTTTAGACCCATTTTTCATTTTTATTAATTTTTCATATTCTCAGAAAAATCCGAAAAAATTTCCTTTAGTTTTATTTGATTTTTAGAATTTTTTGGTACTATTTTTATATTTTTATGATTTTATTTGACAGGTTTTTAGCATTTTTTACTTAGTTTTTTTGTTGTTTTTAAAAGGAAAACTCAAAACTGTTGAAATGTGAGAGAGTCTGATGACTGATTATACATAAGAATTGTCCGGATTATAAAATCCAAAATAGTAAACATGAATCCAAATTTTAAAATCCGGAATGCACAAGGGCATTTTTAGAAATTTTACAGGGCGCGGGAGAAGGCAATAGGGTGGGAAAGTAATAGTCCATGTTTAAAGGACCCAAAACTATTACCACTTGGACTAATTCATTATTGATTTTGTTACACTTTTTATTTTTGCATTGGACATTCATCTCATCATTTATATTTATTTTTAATTTTTTTGAAATATTTATATTTATTTTTATGATATTATTATAATTGTAAATTTAAATAAATTCAATCTAATATACTGACACGTGTATTCGTGCACACAAACTTATAAAACTTATTTAATATCTAACCCGGGCAACGCCGGGTCTCTAAACTAGTATATATATATATAAACACAGCTCTCTCATTAAGGAGAATATCTTCATTAATATTAAAATGTGATTAATGATTTAGAAATTTTTTATTACATTAATATCATTTGTTTTTTTTATGGTCCTTTTGAATATTTGTATTTCTTCATCAGTTTGAAAACAAATCTTTGTTGTTTGATGGTGAACAACGAAGACCATATATAGAACTTGAGATTCTTTAAATGCTTTTCCAAAGAATATATATTTACACCAACAACACAACACGATAAGAAAGTGGTACACACCATATTATTGTAGCCAATATACATATGATTTACTAATAAATCCTTGAATGTCTACACATGACAATTGTCCACAAGTTCATTATGAATATTTCTAAAAAAAAATAATCATTATAAGCAGTGGTAGATGTGAATCCTTTAGTTATTTTCGTTTTTTTTATTAAAAAAATTGATAAAATTTGTCATTTATTATTCTTTATGATTATCGAAAAATAATAATTATTCTTGCTTTTTTTTTAGGCATTTTATACTTACTTGTATAAAACTTATAAATATTACCATGTATTGGACCATGTGAGATTGAATCCGTAATCCTTATTTGTAAATGATAAAAAGCGAATTACTCCTTTGATATTATACCAAAAATATAATATCTATTGAGTATATGTGTCTGCAATTAAATTCTCAAAAGATCTGCTCATAGCAATTATGTTTTGTCTTAAGCCAATAGCTTCTTTTGTTTAATGAGTCAATTGATTTTTAAAATTATTGTGAGACCATTATTGGTTAAATTTTACTTAGACTCAGGTCAAACTCCATACTATTATAGACCTTCCATAGAAACTGGAGGGTCAGCACAAAAAATCATTATCATTCAAAATTATTATTTGAGAGTTTAGATTATCAGATATTAAGAAAGTAACTTTTTTTTACATATATTACTTCAAAAAACCTTTTCTACATATATATAATTTGTTTTTTTTTTTATCATGATGGCCTACTATATTTATCTCTTTTTTTTAGGGATATTATATTCATCTTTTTAGGTGTTAATATTTATCTGTATATTTAATTTTAGCAACATTGTTGTGGCAAAGGGATGAAGATAATAGAAAAAAAAAGTCATATATATGATACAACACTCATCAAAGAAATTAAATCAATAAAAAAGGATAGTGTCCACTCTAATTTCCTAATTACACAAAGCAAGTTAACAACAACTATCTATAATATTCAATATGATTTTAATCAATATTAAAATCATAACATAGTCGGTGAGCAAAAGAAACATTGCTATTTGAAATGTAAAATATGATCAACAATACAAATCGTAGCTCTAAAATTAAGTGCATGAATAGTTTTAAAAAAAAAGTAGTCATCGTGTGCATCATATTTCATCAAATTTGTTCTTCGAGATCAACATTTTGAACACCTAAAGAGAAGGTGAAATAGGTTTCCATATGCTGAATTTCCATATGTTCAGCTGAAATAAAGAAAATTAGAGTGAAATAAGTTTAATTGTTGTACCCGTGGAAAATATAAAAAATAGAATCAATTTTTGGAGACAGATCTATGAAAATAAGAAAAAAATCAATACATTGAAAGATGGATTTCGAAAACTATTTTAAAATTCTTGTATGAAATTAGAGATGATCTGAAAAATGGTGTGGAAAACATGAGCTTCAAAAGCAATATTTATAGCCAAAAAACACCAAATAACCACAAAAATTATTCCAATGATTAATGGATGCAATAATTGGGAATAAATTATACATTAATTTTTGAAACAAACTCATACAAATACTCATGATATATTAGTCTTTTAATTTGAAATAATCAAAGTCACAATTTTTTTTATTATAACAATATATTGATTGCGAAAAACGAAAAACATATAATAAAGATTTTTTATTTACGTATCGTTTTTTTAACCCTGTGTCGATCTAGATTTAATCTTATAATTTAAATGTGTTAAAAAATCAAATGAATAATTATTTAATTAAATATGTACAATTTTTTTTGAAGAATACACAATTATTTTTTATAAAGCGCATATTTTTTTTCCACATCAAGAGTACACAATAAAAACAAATTATTTTTTTATAAAAATATATAAATACTTGTAAAAAGAAAGTAGAGTCTTGGAATAACATATGTTCCATGATTTATGTTTTTTTTTTTTGAGAGAGTGATTTATGCGTTTTTGTTAAGACTTTTTTTACTATAGCCATATTTACGGTTGTTTTTTTAACTAAAATTGAAATCAATCTTTATGCAATTAATTATCATCAAAGTCTTAATCAATTATTATTAACGCCCAGAAAATGTCATTTTTTTTTAAAATTTAAATGTGTATAAAATATAAATTTCTAATATCAAAATAAAAACATTATTTTTTCATACTGAACACTTTTTTTAAAAAAAAATTCTTGGAAAATATAATAGAGTGGGGATATTTTTTTTTTAAGAATAAAAATAGAAGTTTAAATACTCCTCCAAAATTTTCGGTTCATTAGAGTAATTTCATATGTAAATTTTCGGCTGTCATTCTGGTACATTAAATACTCCTCTGAATTTTAGCAAATAACATTTTGATGTGTATATGAAATAAAATATTAAATGCACCTTTCAATATAAGGTTGTCACGTGTACTATCAAAGTAAAACGTGTGAATTGAAATTCTTATGAATGAAAATAAAAACTAATATAAAATATTAAAAAATAATGATTTGAAAAATCAAATTATATTTGAACCGTGTTAATAACAAAATGTAGGGATACACATATGTAATATTTTTTTGCATTATTCCTGCGATATTTTTTTTAATAGAAGAGATACACATTGAGTGAATGATGTTGGGAATTTTTTTAATAACATTGCCAATTTATTGATATAATCTCGTCTGACCATTGTGATTTTAGAGGAAAGGTGTTGAAATAATTTTTTTTTATCTATTAAGCAATTCCGATTTTTTTTTTTGGTTTAAGGCTTATTTTTTTTTAGAGCAGGTCCACTAAATAGAATCAACTGAAATCATATTTTTGATATTCTCTAATGATACGTTTTCAATTCAAATTAAATACCTCCAATTCCAATCTTTTTCTGTCCTAAAATAAAGTATCCGATTTTCTTTTTCTTTCATAAAACAAACATTGAACAATTGAACGAAATTCATTAAAAAAAAATTGGTGAAATTTGTTCAACGGTTTTTGCGATTTTAGAGAAAAGGTCTTGAAATATTTTTTTTTTTTAGCTATTAAGCAATTCCTAATTATTTTTTTTGGTTTAAGGCTTACTTTATTTTTTTAGGGAAGGTTCAACGTTTATTTTAGCAAGACCATTAAATAGAATCAATTTATATTATTGCCAAAAAAAAGAGGAATCAATTTATGTTAAAAAAAAAAAGAGGAACCAATTTAATAGCATTTAATATTTTTCTTTTTGTATTTCAACCAAAATTAAATTGCATGATTCTACCAAAAATAGAAATATCTAATAAGAAAAACATGGGGTTTACGTCCTCTTTTTTTTTTTTTTTTTTTTGCGATAATCGGCGTTTTATTAAAAAATTTAATTGTGGTGGAATTTATCCTTTGACAAAAATAACGTATACTTTTTAGTCTAGTAAATATTTGTATCATACATGACCTTAACAAAATAACCAAATATTATTTTTTTGGGTACCAAGTAAAATGTATCTAGTTAAATTATATAACAAATTAATGGTTACTACCAAATCTAATTAAATTATTTTAAAAAGTTACACTTTTATCAAATCATTTTTTTTTTGACAAATCAAATCATATTTTTATTATTTGACATATATCAATTATTTCATCTCTTTGATATTTAAATAATTATTTCATTAATCGTATTTTAATTAGATATTACTTGTTTTATTTTAATATCTGAATTCAAATATATTAATTTAAATTATTTGATTATTCAAAAAAAGCATATTAGAATTTGAAATTGTAAAACTTCCTTTTGTATTTGTATTTCTAAAATACGAAACGTTTAGCAGAAAGAAAAAACATTTAATTATTTTTACAAATATAAAGCATACGTTTTCACAAAATAAATCAACAATAATTTGGAATTCGTATTTTTTGAATGAATAGGAAATGTTTGATTTGAAATTTGAAGCATATTAGAATTTGAAATTGTAAAACTTCCTTTTATACATAAACAATGAATACAAATTTGTGAGGATGAATGTGGTGAGAGTATTTTGTGAGGATGAATGTGGTGAGAGTATTTGAAAAAAGAATAGGATGAGAGTGCCACGTGTCATAAGAATAGGAGGAGAAAAAACATTTCCATAAAGGGCTATGGAATCGGCCGTAAATTTATATTATATAGATGGCTCGTTTTTATCATTACGATTTGTTATGGAAAGAATAATACTTGTAACTTTTTTTTTACGATTCTCCAAATGTTTTTTTTCTTTGAGAGAACGATTCTCCAAATGTTGGTGTTTAGTTTGTTGCACAGAAAAGAATATTAAAAGAACTTGCACAGGGAGGTGAAATTGAGGGTGCTGGTGAACAGTTTTCATAGACGACCCTTTGAGTTGCCAATAATAAAAATAATAAAAAAACATTAAAAATTTCTCCAGTTTCAGAAGCCGGTTTACAAATAAATTGTTAATAAATGTGGACACGTGGCACCATTTATGTAGAGAGTGTTAATGGGAGAGTGTATGAGTGACTGACTATAGCATTCCTCTTCCTAGGCATCCTCTATCCTCTATACATACATTTTAACATAATCAAAATGACTAATTCATATGGCAATCTAATTTTTTTAAAAAAATCTGATGCCACGTGTCCTACTATTGGCAAACCATTCAAACGCTAAATTTTTGTTGGAGGAAACCATTCAGATTAATTTTTTTAATTATTTTTTTTTTGAAGGAAAAAATAATCGAGGACACAGTAGTACGATCCTATAGAACAGATCATGTTCAAGTAAGGTCGTTAATTATAGTAAGCCATTCATAGCGTTGACATATAGCTAATAAATTCACATTAAAATAGAATAAATATTTTAGTAATATGAAACCATTCAGACGAAGTTTTTTCGTATAGTAAGCCATTAGAATAGAGTTGACTACAATTTATCAATTCACATAAAGTAGTTTTCGTTCTCAACAACTTTTACCTACCAATCAAATAAAATAAAATCATATTTGCCTACCAATCACTCTATAAGTAGTTTTCATTCTTGTTAGGAAACATGGCATCCATTGATGAAGGAGAGAAAAGCTTATAGAATTGTTCTATTGATAGTGAAATGTAATATTACAAATGAGAAAGTTAACCCACTTATGAGGAGGTTACACCTATATATACTAATAGGACTAGTACTCCTTGTAACTAAACTATGTATATCTAATAGTCCCCCTCAAGTTGGAAGGTGTTTAAAAACACATCCAACTTGAAATGAGAAAATACAAGGAAAGATGCCGGAAATACATCGGCTAAGAAAAATATCAAACAAGTGCTCATCCAACAAGAAGCAACCGCAACTCAAGGTTGAACCAATTGAAGGAAGGAGCATCAAAGCAACGCTTAACCACCATCCGGTAGAAGCCAATATCAACAAAGCCAATTAAGGCACAACGCTTAACCATCAAGAGTTCTCAAGAACTCAAGATAGAAGCACAAGACAAGAAGAACAAGGATATCCAAAATCAATGATGATATCAAAAAAGGAAGTGCAAGGAAGAGCCATAGTCTACAATGGAAGGAGGTCATATACAAGACCAAGGTTCCAAAGATAAAAGTGGTGCCCTCCAATGCCGAGCCGAGACAAGAAAAACCAAATGCAAGGAAGAGCCATAGTCAACAATGGAAGGAGGTCATATGTTGAACAAACTTCACACCAAAAGTACCATGAAGCAACAAGACCAAGCTTCCAAAGATAAAAGTGATGCCCTCCTATGCCAAACCGAGACAAGAAAAAACAAAAGCAAGCCAATAAAGATGCATAGCCATGTGATGTGTCTTCAAACCATAGAAAACAATCCATGTTGATGCATTCAAACCATAGGCCAAAATCAATGCTTCCAATAATGAAACACTCCAAACAACGATCCAGGACAAAGAAACTAAGGAAAAGTAATCAATCCAAGAATCTTCCAACAATCCAAAAACTGAGCCAGAATCATAAACCTCACCAAATACCACACCAAGGGCATGAAAGTGCCATGTAGAGCTCATAAAGGAAGGGAGCCGAGTGGTAAAGACAATCTGCCAAAAACTAGCACAATTGTGCATCCACAAAACTACTGATGAAGAAAGCCAGAAGCAAGCATTAGGTAACCAAAGCAGCTTCTGAACCAAACAGCTTTTGAACCAAACAGATTCTGAACCAAACAGCTTCTGAACCAAACAGATTCTGAACCAAACAAACAGCTTCTGAACCAAACAGAACCAAACAGCTTTCGAACCAAACAGCTTCTGAATCAAACAACTTCTGAACCAAACAGCTTCTGAACAACAGAACCAGCTCAAACCAATATCCAAAAAACCAGTTGCAATGAATCAGTCAAAGCCAGAACAGAATCAATTCAACAATCGGTTCTCAAAGCCTACAAATGTAGTGAGAAACCCTTGAACAGTCCATAATACATGTGACAAGGCTCCAATGTCCAAAAAACAGTCCAACATTTCCAAAACTAATGAGCTGAAATGCACAGGGACTGTTGGCAATAACAACAAATCTTACATCTCCAGTAAAGCACAGCTGCTGGAAAACAGAAATAGAACACAAAAGATGGGTACAATTATGCAGTCAACATGTACCAACTGATGAGTGGCAGCAAGCCTTGTACTTTCAAAAGAAGAAAACCAATCCACTAAGAATCAATGGCTGATGGTGTTGTGAAATCAGAACCAATGAATGTCAAAGACAATCCTCCAGGAAAAAAAATACACAATTGTCCACATACCACCTTCCAAATTCTGCAACAAATGGCATATTTGGAGTAGGATTTATACAATCCAATGACCATAAAATCTGAAATGGAATCTCATTTGAAAGATTGAGTGACCAATTAGTAGCAATCATAACTTGATTACTCATTGGCATAACCCGATTCTCATGTTCGTGGCATCATACAAACTCACAATTGCAATGAGTGTGATGAATATATCCATAGACCAGAAGCATAAGTGTAACCATGAAAATCCATATTCAAAGGTAACTTGTATCAAACATCTTTTGGGCACAATATTGCTTCACACATAATGAACATATATGTAGATAGTAACAACTCAATCCAAAGAACAAATTGAAACAGAAACAATGATTCAAAGGCAGAAACAGTGATTCAATGTAACTGACTCATGGAAGAAATCGTAACAGAATTGGGAAAAGAAAAAAAAATTGCGATGAGAACAGATACCTAATCGAGCAAGAACGAAAAAGAAAATTGAATCAAGCGTGAAAATGAACCTGATTCTAATCAATAAATCGAAGTAGATTAGAATGAGAATTGCCAAAACATAGAGCGCAAAAAAAAAAAAAGGAATCACGCGCGAGACGAACACAAAGATGAATAAGGAACCAAAGATTTGGGGAAAACCGCAGTAACGAGGGATTTCGAGCAAGAAAATCAAATCGAAGATGAAATTGAACATGAAATTTCGAAACCCTAGGATTTGGGGAGAAAATGATGAGAACGAATTGCTATAAAAACGAATATAGATTGATTGTGAAATTGAATCAGAACGTGAATTCTGATCAAGAAATTACAACCGAATTTGGACATTGAAGGATGAACAACAATTATAAGAACAAAAAATCGAAATAGCACGAAAAGGACGCAAAATTCACTGATTCAGAAAAGGAAAAAAAAAATGAATAAGAAAGGAAAGAAAGAAAAGAAACGGAAGATGAGAAAATTGAATTTTCTCGAGAAAATGCAGCAGAAAATCCTTCAAGGTGGATACCAATCTTGCTCTGATACCATGTTAGGAAACATGGCATCCATTGATGAAGGAGAGAAAAGCTTATAGAATTGTTCTATTGATAGTGAAATGTAATATTACAAATGAGAAAGTTAACCCACTTATGGGGAGGTTACACCTATATATACTAATAGGACTAGTACTCCTTGTAACTAAACTATGTATATCTAATAATTCTCAACAATTTTTACCACTCACTGAATCATTTTTATCTAATTTCATTTTTGATAAATGGCTACTAACTATGAGTTCCTTATTGAAATTAACGACAACAAAAGAAAATGGTGTCTTTTTTGCTAGAATTGTCAGGCTATGAGAATCAACTGATTCGAAGAACTCTGAGAAATCATTGGCCATCCATTTGATTTTAATGAATAACTATGTGAGATTGAAACTATGTGAAAAAGGAAAAACAATTTAGAGGATTGACACAAAATCATCCATTTTCGATAGATTAAGAAGAAGAAAAGTGGTGACAGTTAAGGTTTGTGAAGAAAGAGAAAAGAGAAATTGCACGCGTGGGTGTTGATATATTTTTTATATATTTGTACTCATAATTTTTGCATAAACACTTTAAAAAAAGTCGTACTTGACCATTTTGTGTAGTAAAGAAATTTCAGACGTATTCAACATATTTGATATACGAAATAAAATCAATAAGTTGTTACTTTTTTGAGAGAAAGGGACATAAGAAGAGAGAGAAATAATTTTATAGAATTATGACACTTAACAAAAGAGAAGTTAAATTTTTTTTTTGAACAAATGAAAATGGAATATATTACCCACCGGTAGTTCCTCCCACACAAGGTGTGTAAAAGGAAGAACACCGCAAAATTTACATATTTACAATGTCAAGCTACTAGAAAAAAGCATCAACCCAAGAACAAAAAACATTACACCCGAACACCCATGCAAAGAAGCGGGTGTTTGCACCACTCGTGATAGCTATAGGCGAGAGGTGTCTGTTTTGATTTCAACCATAAGAATGATTGTTGCTGAATTTTTTCAACGAGAGTAAAAGGATTAGAAGCCTTGTTTTGAAATACACGACTATTTCGATCCTTCCAAATCATCCAGATGGTTGCAAACCAAATTATCTCAAAAAAAGAATGTGAAAAGCGAGGCATTCCTGCCATCTTAGTGAACTGAATAAAATGATGTCTCAGATAACCAGATAGCACTGATGTAATACCTAACCAATTCCACATCTTAGACCACAAGTCACTGGAAAGAGTGCAATGCAATAATAAATGAGTAGATGTTTCTGTTGTATATATCATACCCATCTGAGCACACCAAATCAGTTGAAGGAAGGACACCTCGATGAGCCAAATTATCTTTAGTCGTCAGTCTATTACGAAGAAGACGTCACACCAACAAAGAGACCTTTGAAGGAATTTGCTTTGTCCACACGTCATCAACTTTAGACCATTTGCAATGGCATGTTGAAAGTGAGATTCAACAACAATAAAAGCTCCAATGGTTTGTTGAGAGTATGTTGAATGGTGAGATGCATGAGAGAGGAGATGAAAGCATTAAACATTGTTGAAACCTAACGAAAGTGTCAAGCGTCGCGGTTTTGTTCGCTGAAACATGGCGCGTGTAACACACGCGCAGACAACACGCGTGAGGTGCAGTTGACGGAGAGAGAAAACGAATTTTTGAAAGTAAAGGAACACGTGCTGCTTTGTTATTGGTTGTCCGGATTTTAATTTTTTTAATAATTGGACCTCAATAATTTTGGTTGTAAATTAATTTAAAAAAAAAAATAAAAAATACCAAAATTCATGATTTTTTTTCCTCTATAAATAGAGACTTGGTTCATTTGATTTGGACACAGAAAAAAAACCAAGTTTTTCACGATAAACTGTGTGTCGCGTGCTTAGTTTGTTGTATTGCATTTTAAGTTAAGAAAATAAAAATAAATTATTTTACAAAATTTTGTTTTTCCAAAAAAACTAAAAAACAAATTGTTAATTGTATTATTTAAATTTAATCATAATCGATAATTATAATTTTATGCAATTATAAAAACAAAAATTAAATAAGAATAAGAAATAAATAAAAAGTGGTGGGGTAGGGTGTTGAATGAAAAACCATTGGAGAGGTAAAAGTTGAATGAGTGTTGAATTAAGAGAGAGAAAATGATGTGGAGTATTAAAAATTGAAAAAGTGGGTGTTGAAGGGTGTTGAATGTTATAAACCATTGTACATGGTCTTAGACCTATCCACAATGTCAGCGGTATTTGTAAAATAATGGTATGCTCCACGCACCAAATAAACATGATCAGGATCTAACAACCACCGCCAAGTGTCATGAACATTAACCTTAAAAAAAAAAGAGAAGTTAAAATTATTTATTATTAATTTTTTATGAGGGAGTGAGGGATGCACTAGAACAAATTAGTAAGTGAAGAAGAAATATATGGAAACAAGAAAAATGTGAAGATGTAAAGTCACATTTAAGTTATGGAAATGGTCAACACCATAAAAGGCTTTTACTAAATAAATGGTGGTAGAGTTTTTACCGTAGGAATTGTATGGAAGAGAATAAGTTTCTCTTGAATCTATAAATAGAATAGTAACCACTGCTATATAAATCACAGTCTACTATATATTCATAATGCAATCTGCATAGAGAGAAATATACACAATAATACATTAAACAGTTTCAACTTTATTTTAGTTGCGAATATTGCTATTCTGATACGCAACAGTGGTATCAGAGCACTTGGTTTCGTTATCACTAATCCGCTACGATTATTGTTCACGGTTACTATTCTCACGTGTGGTTGTATACTTTTGTAATGATTGTTAACGTGTACTAGATTTGTTCAAGTATACGGTAATACATACAATATTGCTTACGTATACTATACTATTCACGGGTGAAATAGTGTAATCCGGTTCAAAACCATGGCAACAAAATTTAAGATTGAGAAGTTTAATGGGAGTAATTTCTCACTGTGGAAATTAAAGATAAGGGCGGTTCTAAGAAAAGACAATTGCCTAGATGCAATTGATGGTAGACCTGCAGATATCACTGATCAAAAGTGGAAAGAGATGGATGATAACGCTGTTGCCAATTTGCACTTAGCAATGGCAGATTCGGTATTGTCAAGTATTGCAGAGAAAAAGTCTGCAAAGGAGATCTGGGATGCTCTTATTAAATTGTACGAGGTCAAGTCACTTCACACAAAAAATTTCTTAAAAAGGAGGCTCTACACTCTCCGAATGAATGAATCCATATCAATAACAAATCACATAAATACCATGAATACACTATTTGCTCAGCTCACAGCCTCAGATTTCACAATAGCTGAAAATGAACGTGCAGAACTTCTACTTCATAGTTTACCTGATTCATATGATCAACTCATCATCAATATTACAAATAACAATATTGCTGACTCTCTTCATTTTGATGATGTTGCTGGTGCAATTATTGAAGAAGAATCTAGACGCAAGAATAACAAAGAAAGGATAGAAAAGCAAGCAGAAGCTTTAGTGATGGCGAGAGGCAGATCAACGGAGCGAGGATCTAGTGGGAGTCAAGATCGTGGTAGATCAAAATCTCAGAGAAGGAAGAATTTCAAATGCTACAGTTGTGGTATGAGAGGGCATTATAAGAGGGAGTGTTGGAACAACAAAAGGAATGGAGAGAAGACATCAGAAGCGTCAACCTCTCAAGGTTGTGTTGCAAGTACCTCAGATGATGGAGAAATCTTGTATAGCGGAGCAGCAATTAGTTCTAAAGTTGGAAATGCGCTCAATGATGGTTGGATAGTGGACTTAGGCGCCACATGGCATATGACTCCACGTAAGGATTGGTTCTGCACCTATGAACCTATCTCGGAAGGATCTGTATTCATGGGCAATGATCACATTTTAGAAGTTCTTGGGATTGGTACTATCAAAATAAAGACACATGATGGTACTATTCGCAAAATACAAGGGGTACGTCACGTAAAGGACTTGAAGAAGAATTTATTGTCTATTGGGCAATTGGATGACCTCGGGTGCAAGATCCACACTGAAGGTGGAAACTTAAAAGTAGTAAAGGGAAACCTCGTGGTGATGAAAGCAGAGAAGCTCACAAATAATCTATACATGCTTGTGGGGGATACATTGCAAGATGCTAATGCATTGACTGCTGTCGCGAGCTAAGAAGAAACGACAATGATGTGGCATCACAAACTAGGCCATATGTCGGAACGTGGTTTGAAAGCTCTTGCGGAACAAAATCTTCTACCCGGGCTCAAGACAGTGAATTTGTCTTTCTGTGAGCACTGTGTGACAAGCAAGCAACATAGATTGAAGTTTTCCAGAGTAACTACTAGAAGCAAATACATACTTGACTTGATACATTCTGATGTGTGGGAGTCACCACAAATATCCATGGGAGGAGCAAAATATTTTGTGTCATTTATTGATGACCACTCTAGGAGATTATGGGTGTATCCAATCAAGAAGAAGTCAAATGTGTTTACAGTATTCAAGGAATTCAAAGCACAAGTGGAACTTGAAACTGGTAAAAGAATAAAGTGCTTAAGAACAGACAATGGAGGAGAATATGTAGATGGGGACTTTCTAACATTCCTCAAATATGAGGGTATTACAAGACAATTCACAGTTCCACATACGCCTCAACAGAATGGTGTAGCAGAGCGAATGAATAAAACTCTCCTAGATAGAACAAGAGCCATGTTGAGAACAGCAGGTGTGGCTAAGTCTTTCTGGGCAGAAGCTGTGAAAACTGCCTGTTACGTGATCAATCGATCTCCATCAACTGCAATTGGTTTGAAAACACCAATGGAGATTTGGAACGGAAAGCCACCTGATTATTCTTCCTTACATGTGTTCAGATGTACTGTGTACGCAATGTACAACTCCCAAGAAAGAACAAAGCTAGATCCAAAGTCTAGAAAATATATATTCTTGGGTTATGTTGACAACGTGAAGGGGTATCGCTTGTGGGATCCCACTGCTCACAAGCTTGTTGTTAGCAGAGTTGTAGTCTTTGCAGAAAATGAATTGCAAAGTGATCAGAAACATGACAACACTGCCAAAGAAACGACTGCAGTGGAGATAGAAATGAAGTCTAAAGAAGATGATTCTTCTGAAGTAGAACCAGATGAACAAGCACCAGATGAGTCCAACAATACAAACGTTCGACGATCATCACGTCAGATTATAACACCAGCCTGGCATTCAGACTATGTAATGACAACTCATGATGCATATTGTCTTTTAACATAAGAAGGGGGGCCATCAACCTTTCAGGAGGCTGAAAGAAGCTCAGATGTTTCTCTGTGGATGGCAGCAATGCATGAAGAAATGGAAGCCTTACATAGAAACAAAACTTGGGAACTTCTTCAACTTCCCAAGGGTCGGAAAGCCATCGGGAACAAATGGGTATACATGATCAAACGAGATAGTAATGATCAAGTAGAACGATATCGTGCAAGATTGGTGGTTAAAGGGTATGCTCAGAAAGAAAGTATAGATTTCAATGAAATATTCTCCACAGTTGTTAGACTCACTACCATCAGAATAGTTTTGGCAATGTGTGCTGCGTTTGATTTACATCTTGAACAATTAGATGTAAAAACTGCTTTTCTTCATGGAGAGCTTGAAGAAGAAATATATATGCTACAACCAGAAGGTTTTGAAGAACACGGAAAGGAAAACTTGGTTTGTAGGTTGACCAAATCTCTGTACGGTCTAAAACAGGCGCCTAGATGTTGGTACAAGAGATTTGATTCTTTCATAGTTAGCCTTGGATACAACAGATTTAATTCAGACCATTGTACATACTACAATAGGTTTGGTAATAATGATTTTATCATTTTGTTGTTGTATGTGGATGACATGTTGGTGGTAGGACCCAACAAAGATCAAGCCAAGAATTAAAGGCACAATTGGCTAGGGAGTTAGATATGAAGGACTTGGGGCCAGCAAACAAGATTTTAGGGATGCAAATTCACCGAGATAGAAAAGATATGAATATTTGGCTTTCTCAAAGAAATTATTTACGAAAAGTTTTGCGGCGCTTCAACATGCAAGACTGTAAGCCAATATCTACCCCACTTCCTATCAATTATAAATTATCCTCAAGTATGAATCCTAGCAATGAAGCGAAGAGGATGGAAAGCCTTATGTATGCCATGATATGTACAAGACCAGACATTGCACAAGCAGTGGGAGCGGTTAGTCGATTTATGGCAGATCCTGGTAAAGAGCACTGGGATGCTGTTAAAAGAATCCTGAGATATATAAAAGGAACCTTAGATGTTTCATTATGTTTCAGAGGATTGGAATTTATTGTCAAAGGTTATGTTGATATAGATTTTGCAGGTGATCTTGATAAAAGAAGATCTACTACTGGTTATGTGTTCTCACTTGTAGGAGGAGCAGTGAGTTGGTTGTCAAAATTACAATCTGTTGTAGCTCTATCTACTACAGAAGCTGAATATATGGCAGCTACGCAAGCTTGCAAGGAAGCTATTTGGATACAAAGACTAATGGAAGAACTCGGGCACAGTCAACAACAAATTGTTGTGTATTGTGACAGTCAGAGTGCATTGCACATTGCAAGGAATCCAGTCTTTCATTCGAAAACAAAACACATAGATGTTCAATACCATTTTGTTCGAGAAGTGGTAGAGAAAGGGAGTGTTGATATGTAGAAAATTCACACCAAAGACAATTTAGCAGATGTTATGACAAAGTCAATCAATGTTGACAAATTTACATGGTGTCGATCCTCCTACGGCATGATCGAAAGTTCACAAAAATGACTTTAAGTGGGAGATTTTGAAGATGTAAAGTCACATTTAAGTTATGGAAATGGTCAACACCATAAAAGGCTTTTACTAAATAAATGGTGGTAGAGTTTTTACCGTAGGAATTGTATGGAAGAGAATAAGTTTCTCTTGAATCTATAAATAGAATAGTAACCACTGCTATATAAATCACAGTCTACTATGTATTCATAATGCAATCTGCATAGAGAGAAATATACACAACTAGTATAGTGCCCGTGCCAAGCACGGGAAATAAAAAACTTTTTTGATCAAATGAATAGATTTTATATTATGTTATCTTAAAATTATAAGTGTGGTTATAATTTAAATTTGATATGGAAAAAAAATATCATCTTAATATTGTATATATTTTGAAATATCTAAACATTGCACATAACGATTAAAGTATTTGGATTTATACTTATACTAATTATTTGTAGTATAAGATGTACTCATTGTTAAACTTAGCATATGTAATATTTTTGCAAAAATACGCCGACGTATTGTATATTATTATTTGCTGACATAATGTATTTTATTAATCATAAAAACTAAAAAATTTGTATTTTTTATATATAATAGTCAGTGTCAGATGTATACACCTAGTCTGTGAATGCAAACGTTAATTTTTTTACGGGTGTGTATAAATATAGTTTGGGCTACAAAAACGCCGATTGTTATTTGTTTTTATTTTTTACAAAACAAATGGTCTAGTGTAAATATTGTATTTTAGAGTAACAACGATGTAAAAAAAAGTTTCGCGTATTGTTATACTTGAAAAGTGCATCAATTAAAAGTCAATGGCAGGAGGATCTGCTTATATAGAAATTGCATGTCCTGTAATGACCAGTACGCCTTACAAAGAAGTTTAAAAAAAACGACTTCCAAACAATACGCAACTTTAGTTTTCTAAATTATGGCAACAACAATTCTAAAACATAACCAATGATCATACTTTTTGAAAAACTTCACGATACACAACATTTGTGGTCTCCTTGCAAACATTATTATCTTCATCCAAGATGAGCAGCTTCAAACCTTTTTTAGAAGTAACTCGAGAGACAGAGACATAAAGTTGTCCATGCGTGAACATAGGCTTAGGAAGATAAATTCTCACTCGAGATAAAGATTGACCCTGACTTTTATTTATTGTCATTGCAAAACAAAGCGTCAATGGAAATTGCCTGCGCATGAATTTGAAGGGTAGTCCTGGATCACTCGGAATAAGATTCATCCTGGGAATGAATATCTTGGTACCCGCCCTTTTTCCTGTAATTACGGTAGCAGAGATCGTGCTCTTCCCTAGATGTGTAACTTTTACCCTCGTACCATTACACAGTCCATTGGTCTGATCGATGTTTCTCATCAGCATAACTGGACATCCCACCCTTAGTTTCAACCGGTGATTTGAAATTCCAGAGCTCTTAATACCATTAAGAAATTCTGTTGTGAACCACTCGCTCTGGACATCAGAATTTTCGCCTGATCGAAAAACATAATCAGAGCTTAAACACTCTTTCTCTTCACCTGAAATAAGTGACATCATATATTCGTTAACATGTTCAACTGAATCAAGCGTTGGTGCAAGTATCCCCCATTCTTGGAAAAATAGCGGGTCACCAAGGTTATCATTCAAATTGGGATACACAAAGTCTATAAGTGACATCAACAGGTTTGTTGTGTCTGATATGAGCAAATCTTCGGGAATTTCTACTTTCATTTCACCATTCTCATCTGAAGTGTCGTTGTCGTCTCCAATTGAGAGTATCCACTTGCCAAAATTAGCAATTTCTTCATGATCTGCAGGTATCGAAGATGCACCCAATCTCATATTAACAGTAAGCCTCAACACATTACAATAAGCCCATATCTTTGATGAATTGACTGAGACATCAACAATATCCTGCCTCGTTCCTTTTCGGACAACAGGCAATATCTGCCTGAAATCACCACCTAAAACTACTGTCATTCCACTAAAAGGTCTAAACTCGTTTAGGGGATCAATCTTGGACATGATATCACGCAATGATCGGTCAACTACCTCAAAACACCATCGGTGCATCATTGGAGCCTCATCCCAAATTATCAACTTTGCAGCACGCACCAGGTTTGCCCTAGGACTATCCTTTTCCATCGTAAGCGATGTTGCCTCATTAATCTCAATAGGGACTGCCAGCGTCGAGTGTGTGGTCCTTCCACTGGTAATAGAAGAGCCGCTATACCGTTGGATGCAGCATGCAATACAAATAACCCTTTCGATCTAACAGCAACCGACAATGTTTTCCCCATAAAGGTTTTTCCAGTACCACCGTAACCATATAAGAAAAAGAATCCACCGTCGTCGGAACCAACGGACTCCATGATCTTGTCATGCACACATCTTTGTTCATGAGTAACATATCAGTGTGTGTCTTTTCCAGTTCATCTTTGTTGTAATTTAGCTCATCAACGATAAGCTTGTTTGTGAAAGTTGACATGTCTGCTGCATTTGGCCTGGGCATAGATTTGAAGTCAGTAAGCAACCATCCGTTTTCCTAAAGCAGCATTTCAATTTCAATCAAACACAGGTTCTTCAAGTCATCGTCACATATACGCAGATCTGCATATTAAATGTAAAGTCATGAAATTAATATTAACACCTGAAGAAAAATGATAGCAAGAGAATATAAGCAATGCAACCTTTTCAATGAAATATCAAGAAACTTTATATTATTTTCCTAGTGTGATACCCGTGCTAAGCACGGGAAATAAGCGTACTTATTTTTTTTTACTCAAGAAATTAATTTATTGATTAATGTTTAATAAAATTTATTTTAAATTGAAAATTAATTTACTCAAAGTTAGTGAATATTTAAGTTGTTTGATATATAAATCAGTATAAATTATAAAGTTTTTTTGACAAAATATAACTTGTTATATTGTGTAGTTTTTAAAAAAAATATATATTATATAGTTGTATTAAGATATTTGTTTTTACAAGTATATTTTATTTTTAATTAGTATTTTTATCCGAACTAATAAATTGTTTTGGGAGTTGAGTAGTTCAAATGATTTGAGTTAAGGAATAAGGAGTTGGAAGTACTGGGTCAAACTCAAATGAAGGAGTAAATATTAATCTAACAACTAATTACTATTATTTGTCATCAAAAAAAGGCAATTGTTTTGATCTCTCCAACATAATATAATATTTTCCCCAAGAATATATTACATTGACATTAAAAAAAAACTTAGATTTACTATTGTCAAATTCACCTTTTGAAAATGGTTTTTCAATAATGTCTATGGTAGCCCACGTTCCTATTATGATTGGCAAGTCTCTAAAGATATAGATACCCACTTTGAACCTGTACCCAATGTAGAAATATATTGATATGTAATATGCAAGTCTCTAAATATTATCCACACTTTTGAGATATTCTTGAACTTTTAATCACTGTAATCTTACCCTAGTTTGAAATTGACTAATTACCTTATAGAGATATTTGTTTGATATAAAATATGGTGTTGGGTGTTTTCCTAACGAAATGGATTAGATTAATAAAAAAATGGTGGATTTTAATTTCTGGTAATATGTTTGGGTTTGGGGAAAATTTTAAGTTTGGGGCGGGTTCAGGTTTGAGGACGAAATTTCCCAAAGAATTTTTCACACTTCAATAGGTATCTATATTCAAGCCCAACTGCCTTATTGTTACTCATCTGTTTCAACACTTCTTTTACCCCGTGTTTGAGTATGGTTATATATATATATAACCTTCATTAAATACTACTTTTATTTAAATACGTTTTAAAAATACCACTTCTATTTACCTTTATATCTCTTTTCTGAACAATAAATGTACTATCTCCTTTTTAATACACTTCACTTGATCCATATATCTTTTCTTTCTTTCTTGTCCCTTAACAAAAATATATATAAACTTTCTCCCTCGTTGGTGTGTAAGGATTATTATAACCCATCAAAAGCTTGTGTTGCTGCATGCCTTCTTGCCCCATTTCCTAGCTCTCTTATAATTTTCGTAAATATGTATACTTTTACACCTATACCACACTTAAAAATATTCCCTTTTGAATCTCATTTTAATTTGAACATGTTAGTTTCACCAAGATTCTTTACTTCTACCTAGGTCCAAAATCAAGATTCTTTGTTGCTTTTCTAATCTCATATGTCATCTTGTTCCACATGTCATTTTCACTCCTATGTAGCTTCACGCAACCTTCCTTTAAAATATTTTGTAGGAAAACACTTTGTTTTTCATCCTTTAAATGTCACCGCTTGATCCTTGTATCCCAACTGGGGCATCTCCTCTTCACTCTTCTCTTAACTCTTGCATCCATAACCAATACTATATGTTGGATAGTCAAAATCTCTCTATGTAAAACTTTAAGTTCAAACAAATCTTTCTATCAGAATTACTAACAAGAAATAGATCTATTTGAAAACATGACATCTCACTCTTGTATGTAATAAGATTCCCTTTTGTTTTCTTAAAGTAAGATCAAAAGACAACAAAAAATCTATGATGGATTTACCCTTTGCATTTATCTCCCCGAGGCTATACCCTCATTCACGCCTTCAAAACTTATCAAACACTCCTTACATGCCCATTCAGACCCCCTCCTAAAAAAATATTTTCTTCTTGTGGTATATATTGAATTAAGCCTTTTAAATCCTTCCAAAATTTTACTTTAGGATATTCTTCCAACCCTACCTAAGGTGCGTAAACACTAATACCATTAAAGTTGTCTTACTCCCTCCGTTCCTTATTATAAGCAACTTTTCAAAAAAATTGTTTGGTCCTTAATATAAGAAAAAGTACAATTTTGAGTATACATTTATTGACTAAATGACACTTTTACCCTTATTTAATTCCTACTATTAAATGACATATTTATTGATTCAATTTGTTTTAAATTTTAGTGTGTTGCTCTAATTTACTCCTATAAGCGTGTTTTTTAAGTTGGAATATGAAAAGAACATGGTTAGCCACTGATAAATCAAATTGCTCTAGATTGTTCTGCAATTTAATTAAACTACGTACAATGTGTAGTTAATAGTGTTTATCCCTTTTTTAAGTGATGCTTATTTCGATTTGCTAACATTATATATTTAATGAGGACATATCTGGAAATTTGTTAACAAAATTACATTAGTTAATGTGCTTTTTGGTCTTGATGATTTTTGGTTTTCTTTCTTATATTAAGGACCGGGGGGAGTATTTCCTTTCAAATTTTTTTAAAGATGTCTTATTCAACTGCAAATTTGTAGGCTACAATCCAATCTCATATCATCATTACATCCACAATATCATTTTTTCTTTCTTTATCCACAATAATGTTTACACCATTTCTCGATTTAATTTTTCCAATGTACGAATGCTTAAATCTTGAATTATCTAATTCTTCCGTGTACCAATGGTGAGAGAGTGATAGTTTGGGGACTAATTTCACTGTTTATTCCTCGAAAAATGGTCATAGATAACTCGTTGAAAACCAAAATTGTGACGACATAGTGATTGATTATAAGATGTTTCTCAACATCAATATAATATTATAAAGCTAAGGTTTGTAATTTGTCATTAGATTTGCATGTTTGGTGAGTAAATCTCTTAGTTTGTCATTTGAAATCGTTAACACTTAACATTTTTTTGGTTACAAAAAAATATTAAGTGTTAACGATTTCAAATGACAAACTAAATATACTTAATATTGTACATTATGTATTTAATGTTTTGGAAAAGAAAAAAATAAATTATGGATCAAGGGTGAAGTGTCATGTCGCTAAGCTCTTGTTGAAAGAATGTCACCAAGCTTTGTTGTGGTCGAAAGTTGAGAGAAAATACATTGAATGTTTTGCTTTGTTAAAAAAAATCTAATTTATTAATAGCTTAGATGATAGCAAATTGAGTTAACTTTTCACTATCAACAATTTCTCCACTTTTTCTTTTGCTATTATTAATAATAGCTTAGATGATAACAAATTGAGTTAACTTTTCACTATCAACAATTTTCTCCACTTTTTAGTTTGCTTTTGTTTCAAATATAATGGTAGAAAGAGAATATCAAATTACCAACAATTGCACTACATCAATGTTGTTACCTCCACATTGAAATTGTCATTAATGATTTTTATTCATTTAAAACATAATTAACATTTTTTTAATGACACACTTCTTAGTTCCTTTATAATGACATTATCAAGATGATACAATTGATGTACAATTAAGTGGAAAAATCATTTCATTACCCGTAATATGTAAAATAATATATTCTTTTTCCTATAAAAAAAATACATTCTTTCCACTTTTTTTTATTACTCTTTCTTTTCACCTTTTCTCTTTTATATGATAGAAAATAATGTTACAATTTCTCTAGGTGCTGGGTATCTAACCGAGTTTCTCATGTTGAAGAGAGAAACTCTCTACCAAGTGACTTCTTGGGAGACAATATTAAAATTTAAAAATGATATTAATGAATTTAAAATGATATATTCTTTTCACTTTTAACTTTTTATCCATAAAAAAAATTGATGAAACTTTAAAATATCACCTTATGATTTATTACAAAATTTTCATGAATGACTATTATACATTTAAAGTGAAAATAACGCAATTCTTGTTGCATTTTTCAACAAACAATTAATGTCAATTAATATTTAAATAAAAAAGTAACCATATTGATTTATGGGGTTTTCAACTTCAATATTTTGATTTGTGAGTTAATGGTAATAATTAACATTAATATGCTAATTAAAAAGAATTTAATGGTAATTTATCAATAATCATATATTTTGATTTTTTTTCTTTGACAAAATGCAAATAAATATTTTTATATTTTCACGATTCAATGACAATTAAAAAATGAAAAATAGACATAAATCATGACAATTCATAATGACTCCTAATCTATAAAAAAAATTGCATGGTTAAAAATCACGACAATAACAA
Organism: Medicago sativa; assembly: GCF_051527215.1. Taxonomy (NCBI): domain Eukaryota; kingdom Viridiplantae; phylum Streptophyta; class Magnoliopsida; order Fabales; family Fabaceae; genus Medicago; species Medicago sativa. The sequence goes on from NC_140749.1 coordinate 55,428,061, forward strand.
AAAATTGTATAGGAATAGTTTATATCACAAAAGTAGCCACGAAATTCTTGTGTTTGTTAAAAAAATGACTTAATCGTAAAAAAAAAAAATATATAAATAGAAATAAATCATATACACTTTTTTTCTTCGAAAACATGACCTTAAAAAAATGATTTTTTTTAAAAAATAATGGAAAAAATATGACTAACATTAAATCAATAAAAAAATAATGGAAAAAATATGACTAACGTTAAATTAAAAAATTAACATGTTGATAAATCATAAATTAACCTTGTTATCTGTCAAAAAACCATTACCAAAGAATAGGAAAGTTTGTCTTGTACATGTCTCTCACAACAATAAGCAAAAAAAAAAAAAAATTGTTGAAGAAAAACGATTTGAACCATGATATTCCAATTTTCTTTAAAATGGAATACATTAGAACATAATCACACTTGATGTCATTTGGTTTTACAAAGCAACAAACAACAAATAATGAAAAATAAAGAGGTGAAAAAAAGTAGGATAGAAGCATGTGATGTGCAATGTTGTTGATATGGATATCTAATTTATAGACATATTTTGTGGGGTAGTTTAGACATTATTATTTTTATTTTATGCATATTAGGTAATTCTGAACTAAAATAAAACTTTTGGACAAACATTAAAATGCGTTTAAAGTGCATTATTTTCTATTGAATGTATTGATGTGTTGACCTGCATTTTTTTGTAGACACGAAAAAAAAAACTCATTTAAAGTACATATTAAAGTACAGATTCTCACAAACCAAAGACGAACGATTCGAACCCTGATATTCAAACTTTCTTTGGATCAGAAACCAAGTCGATCTTTGGGGCCATTTTGATTTGATAGAGAGATACGAAGTTGACACAAAGAAAAAGAAATAAAATAGAAAAACAACTGACGTTTTCTTGATAAACTAATTGTGGTATACTTTTAGTCCAATAAAAATAGTCAATATTAATTTACGTATCCGACATTAACAAAATAATCTTATTTTTTTTAGGTGCCAATAAAAATGGTTCTATTTCCTTAAAAAAAATGGTTCTATTTGAAAGTAACTAATGCACCAATTCAATTTAGAAAAAAAAAACTTGGGCACAATTTCTTAGGTGCTTTTCGTATGGTTCTTAACTAAATTCACTTTGATTTTCTGAAATTCATAATTTTCTCAGAGTTTATTATATCCAAAAAATTTGTAGTTTTAGTTAAGAACCATGCCAAAAGCACCAAAAGAATTGTACCTAAGTTTTCCGCGGACTTCTTCGATTTGTAGTAAAAAAAATCATTTTTTTTCTAAGAATGTCTAACAAACTTGTTGCCGTCACAAAAAATTAAAATATTCAATCCATTTAATGTCATTATTAATAATATCTTAAACAACCATTATAAGATGACTATTTATTCTCAATCTCCATTTATAATTGAATTAACATATTTTTTATAATATAAATTATAATATAAATGATATATATGGTTACAAATATAAATATAGAAAGTTATTGAAATCCAAATGCTTGAGAATAAAAAAGATAGTAATAAGGTTTGTAAAATAAAAGGGTCCTACGTCAATTAATCATAATAGTTTGATCAATTAAATTTTTTTAAGGAATTTGATCAATTAATGTATAGTTTTTTTTTTGAAGGAATCAATTAATGTATAATAAGTTTTTTATTCTTTTTTTTAGTAAAAATAAGTTTTTTATTCTTATAAACATATCATTTTTACTTATCATATTCCTTCTATAAAATCTCTTCAAACAATAACCCTTCAAATTTCCATCACTAAATCTAGTCTTCTTTGTTAAATTCTACACACTTGTATGATGGGACTTAACACAAAGTATGAAAATCTTTAGAGACGAAAGACTCTGCAGATAAATAACTTTTTTAGATGGAAATATATATATATATATATATATATATATATATATATATATATATATATATATATATATATATATAGGGGTTTGTTAGGATACACCCACTAGTTTTTATTAAGGTGTGTTTTAGCAAAGATATAACTAAAAAGTTGTTAAATACACCTTAAGGTGAATGTTGCTAAAACACACATTCTAAAAAAATAAGTGGGTGTATGTTAGCAACTCCTATAGGCATTTGCTAGGATACACCCACTTATTTTTTAGAAGGTGTGTTTTAGCAAGTTATAACTAAAAAGTAGTTAAATACACCTTAAGGTGTAGCTTGCTAAAACACTCTCACATAAAAACTAGTGGGTGTGTTCTAGCAAATCCCATATATATATATATATATGTCTTTCATTTTTAGTATATACATACAACATCATTTTTAACTTATTTTAAAATATTTTAGAGATAAAAAAAATAGTACATATCACCCGTACATGACACGGCTTAACACTACTTGTTTTTTTGTTTACATGTTAATACACTAGTTGTTACAACACAAGTCTTCAATTTCCGTTTGTAAAATAATTCAATTTCCTTGTTAAGAATTTAAAATATACAAATATTTTAAAACTAAATACTTTCGGAAAGCAAACAAATCCTTACTAAACCTCTGCGATGTGCATAGATAGTTATGCACTCGTCAAAAAGAAGAAACATTTGATATGTAAGTCATCAACATAATGCAACAACATTAATCTGATTGCAAACTTTTTAATATCATAATTCAAGTGTCATAATCTTCAGAATTAATTGTATTTAATGGAGGCATCACAGGGACAAAATACAGACAGCAAAAAATAATTTTGACAATTGCAAAGATGTCTTTTAGAATTTGCTAAGGTGTCCTTCAAAATTTGCCTACAAGCACCTTTATCAAACGGGTCAATAAACAGAATTTTGATTGTCATTATTTGTTTTTGACATAAAAGCGTCGATTTTATTTATATAAAAAAGGTATCGATCTTTTTTGGTGAAGTAGTTAGAATTCGCCTTTTTTAAGGTGAATAAGTGGGGTGTCCGGGGTTCGAACCCTGACCCCTGCATATAACAATGCATGTCCCTACCAACTGGGCTATGCTCACGGGGACAAAAAAAAAGTATCGATTTTATTAGAGTGTAAATATATACTTTGCCATATGTATATTCTCCCCGGTACTCAAAATAAGTTTCCCACATTTCAGTATTCCCTTGTACCCCTTCCCAAATTTCTCCTTATGTGTTGCACTAACAAGCATGAATAAAGAAACAATTTAATTTGCTCCATAAATTCAAATAAAGTTCAATGAATTTGGGCATTAACTAAAAAACAGAAATAAAGAAACAATGTTTATCACACATAATGAAAAACCACAATGATATTGGGCATTAGCTCCTATAAATAGATCAACTCTCACACTCTCTCAACACATCAACATCACTCATCTCCCTCTCTTTCAAAGTTTCCTTCTTAACACAAAAAATGGCCAAGACTCTGTTATTGTGTTTTCTCTTTCTCCAAATAACCACTTTCATAGCATTTGCTGAAGAGCTAGAAACTCTTCATCATAAACCAGCAACTCCACTTCATCCCCCAACTAAGTCACCGGTTCATAAACCATTAGCTAGCCCACCTCACCACAACCACTCACCATCCCATGCACCTTCCCATGTTCACACTCCTTTACATCCTCCTCACCCCGCTAAACCCCCGACCCACCATCATCACCACGACCAGCAACAACATCACTCACCATCCCCTACCCCTTCCCATACTCACCCTCCTTTACATCCTCGTCACCCAGCAAAATCCCCAACTCATCATCATCATCAACATCACTCTCCTGCTCATGCCCCTATTAAGCCTCCGATTCACACTCCTTTACATCCTCCTCACCCAGCCAAACCTCCAACCCATCACCGCCACCAACATCACTAACCTTCCCCTTCCCCTTCCCATGTTCACACTCCTATACATCCTCGTCACCCTGCAAAACCCCCCACCCATTATCATCATCACTCTCCTGCTCATGCCCCTATTAAGCCTCCTGGTCACAAACCTTTACTTCCTCCTCACTCTGCAAAATCCCCAACCCACCACCATCACCATCCTCCGGCTCATGCCCCTACTCACACACATGTTGTTTCAAAAAGCTTGATAGCTGTTGAAGGAGTTGTTTATGTCAAATCATGCAACCATACTGGTGTTGCCACCCTAAAGGGAGCTACACCACTTCTTGGTTTGTTTCTTAACTTTATATGCCGAAACTCCATTTTATTTTATTTGTCTTTTTATTTTAAAAAGTATTTTTTTTTGTTTTCCTACAATCTTTTATCACGTCAAGCATTACCTACAATCTTGCATGAAGAATCAAAATATATAAGTAATATATTATGTCAAATTTATTTTATTTTTTTCACACCTTCTTTTTGACTAATATTTTATGTACAATGCATATAGATCGAAAAAATATTATTACAACCATAAATCTAATATATTGTGTTTGTATATACATTCTTTTTGTGTTTATTTTCATTGATATGACAAGGTTGTAAAAGAACATTCTATACTCACACAAACATAATAAGACGTTATTAATTTTGCCTACAAAATGCATATTATTTAATTATTTCAAAAACACATTTTCTACCTTTTTAATTTGTGTATGTCCAAATTGTTATGTATTATTTGATCAAAATTATGAACAAAACCTTCTCTAACATTATGTTTTATTTGTTGCTAAAAGACAATGACATTGATTTGTTGTTTTGAAAATTGAAGGTGCCATTGTGAAGCTCCAATGCAACAACGGCAAACACAAGTTGGTACTTAAAGCCAAGACGGATAAGAAAGGTTACTTTTATATTGGAGGTCCAAAGAATATTGTAGGTTATTCAACTCGCCATTGCAACGTTGTTTTGGTTAGTGCGCCAAAAGTACTAAAACCCACAAATCTTCATGGTGGTCTTACTGGGGCTCTTCTTAAACCTGTGAAACGTTCAATGTCTAAGGGTTCTTCTGTAAAACTCTACTCTGTTGGACCGTTTGCATTTGAGCCCAAATGTCATCATTAAGGAAAATAATAGTGATTTGAATTGGTATAAGTTTCTTTTAGGGTTTAGGCCTTAGTTTTAACTTTGTGTTAAAATATGGTGTTTGGTTATCAATAATAAAAAAATGGTTTATCACACTTGTTTACTCTAATCACCGTTACCCCCAGCCCCCTTCTCCTTTTGTATATTTAAATCGATTTAAATTGCTACATTTTAAAAGTAAAATTTATTTGTGTAAAATTACTAATGTATTTGGTTATGATAATACAAATTCATATAAATCAATCAAATTCAAATATGGAAACATATTAAGGCTATATAATTTGGTTGTTAATTACATCATAAAGGCAAACACTTAATTACATCATAAAGGCAGACACAAAAGGTTAGACCATCTACAATGAGGGGTCCTTCCCCTGTTTAGCACCATGTTAAATAGACACCCTCGTTGTAACATCAATTAATTGTTGAAGCAAAAATATTTTTGATGAATGTTTTAATGATAACAAACCTCGTGGAATAAATAATAAGTTTTATGAATGGTGATCTACTGATGGTTGCACTTGAGTTTTTGTTAAAAGAACAGGAATCACATAAGTGGATAAGCTAGAAGCCACCCACAACCCACATTGATAAGTGCATCATATCTACTCAACAATGAAAGAATGAGTATACCATCAGTTGAAACAACAAGATCATATCTCCATGAAGATTCATAGCTCAAGAATCATGATGGAAGAACTTGAATCATGCTGGAAGAACTTACATCACAAGCTGCACAAGAATGTGCTTGAAGTTATGTGACAAAACTCACATTGAGTTTTATCTTATATGATTTGAAGATCCACCATGGGTAAAGAAGATAAAAGGAAATATGCATACAAGTTAGGAAGATTCTCAGAACCTCCTCAAAGTATCACACTTCCAAAGCTTCTGAAGATATGAAGTTCAGAGTTCAGAATGTTCATATGAACAGAGATCAGAATGTTCATGTGAATGGAGTTCATAACAATCATGAACATTAACCCTGAATATATCCAGAAATAATAAAGGATTATTTCATGGATAAACAAGAATATTTAAAGTCATCAGTTACATGCAATAATGAACTAGATGCAAAGAAATATTCTTTTGGACTTCAAAGAAAGAATCATCTTGTTTGTCAAAACAAATGATCTCTCATTTATATGCTTCAAGTAGTTTTTGAAGGAAATAAATAAACAATCTTCATAAAGTTGAAAGTTTTGAAGGACATCAGAATGTTCAACACAAAGTACAACAGCCAAAAAGGAAGGAACCCAGAAGAAACATTCTGAAGTTCATATGTTTGAACCCAGAAGGAGTTCAGAAGGTTGTTCAGAAAGTTGCTCAGAAGGTTCATTAGAGCAAACCCATAAATCAATGTCCACACCAAGAACATGCAAGAACAGATGTGACATGAACATATCTTATGCAGACAATGATTTTGACTTTGGATCAAGAAATCATTAAAGGCATCTATGGTGATTACAGAATTAATGGACTTTGATAGTTCTTGGTATTTGTGCGTTCTTGAGTAATTAGCCAAGACACAAACAAAGTTTAAATCATACCAAGATACAAGAAATCAAAGGACATTTGCATTCATGAACTAACTCTGAGTTCAGAAAGTTAGTTCAGAATGTTGTTCAGAATGTTGATCAGCGAGTTGATCAGAACGTTCTGATGAGAGTTCAGAAGGTTGTTCATAAGCAAACCCAGATTCATCAAGAACGTAAAGAACATGCAAGCACACTTGACATGAATAAAAGGTCCAGAAAAGTACATCTGCATGGATCTATCAACAATAAAGGCATGGACAAAGATTTATGTCAAAAGGATCTTTAATGTTCATCCAAGACTATGAACATTAAAGTACTAGGATTATTCCAATGAGAATATCATCCTAGTTGTTGCATTCACTGCACTTCAGTCGTGTCTCTACTATTAGGATTGATTACATCAAACATAGTCTTACAAATCATCCTTAAGTGAGCACAAATGAAACATTCTGATGATCAGAATGTTCACTCCTGCACATGCTTCCAGCCATGAACAATGTAGTTGGTAGAAAGAAGAAAAAGGTAGCAAAAGGAGATCTTGCATCAGAGATAACTTGTACTTTGAACTGAATCAAGCAGATTTCCTGGAAGCATGGGCCTGAAGTTGCAGACCCACTATCCTCTCTTTCCTGCACAATATCCAAGGCAGATTTGAAGCAAACTTTATCCTACTTTTCCAGCAACTTTTGAAGCATATGAAGAAGCTACTTTTTGGAGGATAAAACTCAAACAAATCTCACATCACGTGCTGGGCAAGCCCAGAAATTCATCCAACATTCATCCATGATGAACCCAGATGAAGAACATCATGAATATCCAACATTCTGATGAAGAACACAGCAACATTCTGATGTTCATCCTGGGAACGCAACAACATTCTGATGGTCAGAATGTTCACCCAGATTTTCAAGTAAAAGCTTGTAGGGCCCAGGACACGTGGCATAACACCATTGGACACCCTACAACGGCTATTTGAGCCCAAAGACTTTATAAATACAGATCTAAGGCTCAGCAAAACTCGCACCATTGCAAAGCATACAAGAAAACAACTTGATTTTGTTTGAAGCTCTTGCAATCTGAAATTGATCAATCTCTAAGGTTTTTGTTTCCTTAGTGCACATCAATACTCTCTGTTATCTCGTGTAAAGATAACTTTCTCTTCCCCCTCCTTTGTTTGATTCTCAAACATTCAAACTCCGCACCATTGCAAAGCATACAAGAAAACAACTTGATTTTGTTTGAAGCTCTTGCAATCTGAAATTGATCAATCTCTAAGGTTTTTGTTTCCTTAGTGCACATCAATACTCTCTGTTATCTCGTGCAAAGATAACTTTCTCTTCCCCCTCCTTTGTTTGATTCTCAAACATTCAAACTCCACACCATTGTTAAGCATACAAGAAAACAACAAAGTTTGTTTGAAGCTTTTGCAAACTTCAATTGATCATCACTGAAGGCTTTCTTCTTACCTTCTTTATAGTGTAAATCAATTTTCTTTCTCCCTCTCTATTATCTTCTTCACAGATAACTTTTTCCTTCCTCTTTTCTTCTTGTCTGTTTGATTCACAAACATTCAAACCTTCATACAAATTGTAACAAAGTCTCATCTAGCTTTAGGGGTACTAAAGTGTTAGTTTGAGCAAAGGTTGTAAAAGTCTAAGTGGTTAACTTAGCAACAAGGTGCAAGCCTGCTGAGGCTTAGAGAATACAGGATTGTAAGTGTTCAGGTGAACACAGATTGTAAGGTGCAGGATTTGAGAGGTTATCTCAAGCATCATAGTGGAAACTCTCACAAGATTGTGAGGAGTGGACTAACCCACATTGGGGGAACCACTATAAACTTCTGTGTGTTCTTTCTCTTCCCTTTACTCTTTTAATTTCAGTATACACTAAACACACACAACACAGTTACTTGATTAAATCAGTTTCTACATAATCTGCACAAGAACGTCAGAACGTTCTGAAGTCAGAAAGTTAACTTAACTATTCCAAGTTTACACTTGAGAATCATTTTAAAAGTTGCAGGATAATTTTTAAAGGGTCACAATTCAAACCCCCCCTTTCTTGTGACTATTTTATCCACTTCATTAATATGGTGCTTATAAAGATTGGTGCTTTTATAGGCACCCTCTCTCTCCTATTATTCATGGATCTCATGTACAATTAATTCAATTTTTTCTCTATATTAAATTATTGTATTATTTTATAATTAAAAAATAAATTATATAATAGTTGAATTTGAATTTGCTTGATTGTAGCATATAGCCTTTGGAAATTTTACACAATTAGCATTTGACAATTCTTGAATTTGGCAACACTTTGAAATTGATAGTCAACAAAATTAGTTGTTATTTAGATTATGTAATTTATCATCATTCATTTTACATTGTTTTTTCAAGTTTTAACTTTTCTTGAATTATTAATAAATATAAAAAAATGTTAAAAATGTTAGTTTTTTTTAATAGTTTTTTTAAAATTATATATAATTCTGAATGAGTATGTAAATTATTGTTATATAGAGTTATTGTTGGGACCAAATTAATAATTTATTTGAGGTGCTGGGTTGGAGATATTTGGTGCTTGTTAAGTATTAGTTACAAAACGAATGGCGTGTACAGTCGGGATCCATTTAAGCACGCAAATGGATGCATTGTAGATGTTCTTATAAAAGGGTATGCATATAGCTTCTTTTTTTCTTTTTTTTTTTTAAAAAAAATAGTTTATTTAAAGAAAAACAAAGGTTATAAAGGGTATGCTTATAACTTCTAAAAAAAAAAAAATAGTTAACAGAGTGTTAACTTTAAAATAATTCAAACAAAATGTTTTTGCTTACAAGAATTCAAATATAATGTTAAAAAGAGCATATACATAACTACATTCATTTTGAAAGGTATGTACATAACTACATATTACTTCCTTCATAAAAAAAGTATTGTCAAATTAATTCACCATGATATCATATATCGTAAATATATCACGTATCACATTTTGAAGGACCATTTCCTAATACAAGCATGCATTAAATACACATTCATTCGGTTTTAGAATTTTCAAAGTTTGTTAGTCTAAATTATTTAAATTTCAAACCCGAAAATCTTATTTAAATTTTGAATATGAGTTGCTTAGCCTTTGTAACCTACAAGTTAGCACTACCCAAATTTAAAGTATACAATAGCCAGTAATTTTAGATTTTTAGATAAAAGTAATTAGTAGCCGACTCGCACCTTCCCAATGGTGTTGGATGGCTGTAGCCTGTAGCAAGTTTTTTGTCAACATAGAATGCAGCTTTTTTATGAGGATTTTCATTATATGTGTGACCAAACACTATTTTTTTTTTTATATTTGTGATCATGGAAGAATGTTTCCTCTAAAATGTCTCTCTTTTTCTTTGGATTTCCTACTTTTTATGGATAATGAACGGGAATGGATGTGTTTTACCGTGTTTTTTTTTCCTTGGGGTTACTAATTGATTTTCTTCTTAAGGCAAGGCAATCATAACATAACAACTAATGGAAAATCAATCTCCATTAGTACCCAATTGCTAATCAATTTTCTTAAATGATAGAAAATAAATAAAAATGGAAGGAATGGGATGATCGTGTGACAAATCAGGGAAGATCATCAATTCTCTTACTTTTTTTGTCAAAAAAAAAAAATCAATTCTCTTACTTTTTGTTGACTAACTCTTGATTTCCCCACCTAAACTCTCTCTTAATTCCTTTACTTTTGTACTTTTCTTCTCATTTTAAATTGTTTACTATTTTAGGGGTACCAACCTAGTTTTTTTGACAGAAGATAACTATCTCATTTCGTTAATAAGAACATCTTGAGTACAATAAGGTAATACAGTGAAATAGTGGATACTAGCATAAAATGTGGCCGCCCTAGCAAGTCTATGAGCAACCTCATTTGCTTGTCTGCTAATAAACTCTACCCTTGAGTTTGTGAAAAAGGATGAGAAAGTAGTCCTACATTCTCTGATGATAGCTCCTAAATCAGATACATCATTTCTAGTGCTATGAAAACTATCTACTACCCTCTTAGAGTCAAGTTCGAAGATAACATTATTTAAATACTGCACTTTTGCCCATCTGATAGCATATAAAAGACCAATAGCTTCTCCCTCGGACACATCTAAGAGTGGCGATGACCAACTGGTTTTGGCTTTCACTAACCTCCCGTGATCATCCATGATGGATATCCCTATGCCAACCCGGTTACTTTCTTTAAAGAAAGCAGCATCTACATTGCACTTGAAATGACCTTCATTTGGCTTTCTCCAAACTATGTTGTCAATAGGCTATTGCTGTACACCAGCTCTATTACGGCTATCTTGCGTGTTTTGCCAACCCGTTAGAAGATTACGGCCTCTGTCACGAACTGTTGCAGTAGTCATGACTTCATTCCTCCAGATATAATCATTTCTCTGTTTCCAAATATACCATGACCCGTTGACTCGAATCTAGCACCTGCAATATATCAAACATGGTGACCCCAAAGCTGAGATTAGGTTAGCAGTAATTTAACCTAACAAATTCCTTCTAAAAAAAATGCATCGCACCAATTTCATTCCTATCCTCTTGCCTTTTTTTTTTGACATTATTTTGGACACTTATGCCTTTCTTTTTTTACAATATTTTGTACACTTATTTAATACTAAAAAAATGCATCGCTATCATGTTGTTGTTTTATTTTTTACAATATTTTGTACACTTATGCCTTTTTTTTCCTTTTTTTGACAATATTTTGTACGCTTATGCTTTTTTTTGACAATATTTTGTACACTTATTTAATACCAAAAAAAATGCATCGCACCAATTTCATTCCTATTCGGTTGCCTTTTTTTTCTTTGACAATATTTTGTACACTTATTTAATACGTTTACAAACAGAATACCCTAATTTCCATACAAACTCGGCTACCCTAATTACCATGTAAAATTGGCTATATCCTTATCCTTATTTATTAATTTTATTAGGTCTGCAGCAACTTAACCTAATAATTTCCCTCTAAAATGCTGCATTAGGTTAGCAGCAATTTAACCTAACAAATTCCATCTAAAATGCAGCCTGTAACATCTCAGACTACTTTCAGGATTGTCGACTGACCCCACAAACCAACACGAGTCTTTTCAGCGTGTTTTGTCCTCACTCGCACGCTTACCGGAAAACTTCCGGTAGGTCACCCATCCCAAAATTGCTCCAAGTCAAGCACGCTTACTGTGGAGTTCTTATGGAATGAGCTACCGAAAAAAAGATGCACCTTGTTGATATAGGTAGTACCAAACAATTCTTATAAGCCTTCTTTCAACCATGTAGTCTCATACCTACACAGCCTTAGGATCCCTCTCATTCCGATGTGATTCGGTTCCTCTAGAAACTGTCGGGAGCCGCTCATTGTCGTGCCTTGTGCACCGGCGATCACTCCCCTGCTCTCGTCAGCCGTGGGTGTTACACAGCGCACCAGTTTAACCTAACAAATTCCCTCTAAAGTGCAGCAATCTTTAATATTTCTCCTCACTCATGAGCTTTTCATTTCTACCCTGTTGTGTCATCGTTTGTATATATCTATTGTTTCTGTAAACTATTTTTTTTGCAAGTTGTTGTACACTTATTTAATACGTTTACAAACAGAATACCCTAATTTCCATGCAAACTCGGCTACCCTAATTTTCATGCAAACTTTGCTATATATAGCAAACCCTAAACCGTGTTTCTCTCAACAACAAAAAAAAACCCTAAACCGTGGTAAATTACACAGACAGCAGAAGAATCATATATTTTGATATTTTGATCTTTGCAAATGGAAGGACGTGACCTTATAACCTTCCTCTCATACCACTGCTTTACTGGTATTCTAATTTAACATGCATTTTATCGATATGCATATTTTTTTGAGAAATGGAATATCCTTTTTGCGTTTTTTTTAGTTTCAGATGTTTACACCAATTTTGGCAGTCTTCCTTTTACAGCAAAGTAACAATGCCCATTATTTAAGAGACTCAACATCAAAATTGGAATAAAGGTAGTCAATGGATTCTATATTATATATCTTTTTTGTTAATCGTATTCTACTGTTGTGTTTTTTTTTTGTTGAAAAATTTAATCGCATTCTAATTGATAACTAAATAAAACTAATTCCCTTAAATGCTAACTCTTGGAGCAGAAAGGATGAGCAGGAAAGAAACAATAAGTGCAATGAAGTAGTAATTTATGTTAATTTTTCTTTTAGATTTTTCTATTCTATTTTATTTTTGAACCATGTATTTGCTTTTTGTTTTGTTAATTTTTTTCCTTTGTTTTAATTAATTTTCTAGCATTCTTTTTGTAGACAGTGCACTTTTGAAAGATGCTCACATTGGGTAACATCCATGACTAGGAAAATATGCAAGGTTAAACTTTATATTAGACTGGAAAGATATGATTTACTGATATAAGAGATACCATCAAAGACATGATGTTTGTGTAGGGATGTTATCAAAGAGCCTAAAAGGTAGTTAATTTGATAGTCAATTTGATACTTATATATGACACTCTAAAAATACAATCAATTTAATACTTATATATGACACTTTAAAAAATAAACCGTGCATCGCACGGGTCGAATTCTAGTTTATTGTTAATTTTTTATGAGGGAGCGAGTGAGGGAGGGATGCCCTAGAACAGATTAGTAAGTGAAGAAATATATTTTTTTGACAAAAAGTGAAGAAATATATGGAAATACGAAAAAGATAATAAGGTTTGTAAAATAAAAGGGTGGAAATAGATGGAAACAAGAAAAAGATAATAAGGTTTGTAAAATAAAAGGGTTTCAACGTCAATTAATCATAATAGTTTGATCAATTAATTTTTTTTTAAGGAAGTTTGATCAATTAGCGTATAGTTTTTTTTTTAAGGAATCAATTAATGTATAATTAAATAAGTTTTTTATTCTTATAAATATATCATTTTTACTTATCATATTCCTTCTAAAAAAATTCTTCAAAGCATAACCTTCAAATTTCCATCACTAAATCTAGTTTTCTTTGTTAAATTCTACACACCTGTATAATGGGACTTAACACAAAGTATGCACATTTGCTAAAAAACACCAATTAATTTTTATGAAGGTATCTTTTAGAAAGTTATAACTAAAAAGTTGATAATCACACCTTGAAGTGTCAATTGCTAAAAGACACATTCAATATATATCGTCTTTCATTTTTAGTATATACATACAATATCATTTTTAACTAATTTTAAAATATTTTAGAGCCAAAAAAATAGTACATATCACCCGTACATGACACGGGTTAACACTACTTGTTTATTTGTTTACATGTTAATACACTAGTTGTTACAACACAAGTCTACAATTTCCGTTTGTAAAAAAAATAAAATATATTCAATTTCCTTGTTAGGAATTTAAAATATACAAATATTTTAAAACTAAATACTTTTGGAAAGTAAACAAATCCTTACTAAACCTCTGCTTTGTGCATAGATAGTTATGCGCTCGTCAAAAAGAAGAAACATTTGATATGTAACTCATCAAACATAATGCAACATTAATCTGATTGCAAACTTTTTAATATCATAATTCAAGTGTCATAATTTTAAAAATTAATTGTATTTAATGGAGGCATCACAGGGACAAAACAAAATACAAACATAGATAGAAATAATTTTGACAATTGCAAAGATGTCCTTCAGAATTTGCTAAGGTGTCCTTCAAAATTTGCCTGCAAGCACCTTTATCAAACAGGTCAATAAACAGAATTTTGATTGTCATTATTTTGTTTTGACCAAAAAGCATCGATTTTATTTTATTTTTATAAAAAGGTATCCATTTTTTTTGGTCTTAGATGAAGTGGTAAACCATTGAAATTAAACTCACACACAACTGTGAGGTCCCGGGTTCGAACCCGGGTCGACGTCCGGCCTTGCAATTTCGGCATTTTTCAGTTGAGCTAAGACTTCTCGACAAAATGTATCAATTTGTATCAATTTTATTAGAGTGTAAATATATACCATATCATATGTATATTCTCCCTTCCTTTAAAAAAAATATGTATGTTCTCCCTGGTTCTCTAAACAAGTTTCCTACACTTCAGTATTCCCTTTTACCCCTTCCCAAATTTCTCCTTATGTCTTGCACTAACAAGCATGAATAATGAAACAATTTAATTTACCCCTTAAATTCAAATAAAGTTGAATCAATTTGGGTATTAACTAAAAAACAAAAATAAAGAAACAATGTTTATCACACATAAAGAAAAACCACAATGATATTAAGCATTAGCTCCTATAAATAGATAAACTCTCACCCTCTCTCAACACATCAACATCACTCATCTCCCTCTATTTCAAGGTTGCCTTCTCTTAACACAAAAAATGGCCAAAACTCTCTTATTGTTTTTTCTCTTTCTTCAAATAACCTCTTTCATGGCATTTGCTGAAGAGCTAGAAACTCTTCATCACAAACCAGCAACTCCACTTCATCCCCCAACCAAGTCACCGGTTCATAAACCATTAGCTAGCCCTCCTCACCACAACCACTCACCATCCCATGCACCTTCTCATATTCACTCTCCTTTACATCCTCCTCACCCTGCTAAACCCCCAACCCATCACCATCACCACCACCACCAACATCAACATCACTCACCATCCCCTACCCCTTCCCATATTCACCCTCCTTTACATCCTCGTCACCCAGCAAAACCCCCAACTCATCATCATCATCAACATCACTCTCCTGCTCATTCCCCTATTAAGCCTCCGGTTCACACTCCTTTACATCCTCCTCACCCTGCCAAACCTCCAACCCATCACCGCCACCAACATCACTCACCTTCCCCTTCCCCTTCCCATGTTCACACTCCTTTACATCCTCGTCACCCTGCAAAACCCCCCACCCATTATCATCTTCACTCTCCTACTCATGCCCCTATTAAGCCTCCGGTTCACAAACCTTTACTTCCTCCTCACTCTGCAAAATCCCCAACCCACCACCATCACCATCCTCCGGCTCATGCCCCTACTCACACACATGTTGTTTCAAAAAGCTTGATAGCTGTTGAAGGAGTTGTTTATGTCAAATCATGCAATCATACTAGTGTTGACACCCTAAAGGGAGCTACACCGCTTCCTGGTTTGTGTCTTAACTTTATATGCTGAAACTCCATTTTATTTTATTTCTCTTTTTATTTTAAAAAATATATATATTTTTTTGTTTTTCTACAATCTTTTGTCACGTCAAGCATTGCCTACAATCTTGCATGAAGAATCAAAATAGGGTTAATTACACTCACCTCCCCTAAACTTTATTATAATGTCACTCACACCCCCTCTATTTTTCAATCAAGCAGCCACCTCCCTTATTTAATTTTCTAACTATCAGATACCTCCCCTTTGAGTTAACGGTGTTTAAACTCTGTTATAAGAGACAGTCAACCGTGCTTCCTTCCAAAAAAAACTTTTGCTCTCCTATCTATGAAGCTACTTCTACTTCCTCTTGATCTTTTCCAATTCCACCATGTAATTTAGTGTTTTGTTTGATGAGTTAAATTTGTTTCAAGTTGGTTTATTCCAACTTCCTTAATTCCTATTTTTTTCCAAATTAGAAGAAGGAAGTAATGTATATGGGTAGCAACAAATAATGTGTTATGAACCACTTTAAAAAAATCTATCATAAAACAATTGAACATAATGATTCAAGAGTTTGATCTACTTCATTTGATTTTAGCAAATTATCTTCACCAAATGGCAACCATGTATCGTACACACCGAAGGAGGAGAAGTTTTTATATTGACAGAAGTAGAACAGGTCTAAAACACTACTCTGTTATTTGTGGAAACTGATTTTTTTTTTGTTGACAGTAAAGACATATTTTTATTAAGACAATTAGGCAAATTCATTACAATTGGTATGTTGCGCCTGCTAAATTGTGAGCTTCTAAATATCTTGACAGTCTAAGATAACAAGTTAAATCCCTAGCCATTGAGCAATACAAGAGTTAAGATAATTGAACACGGAAACACGAACTACGACAAGAACCAAGAAAATGATGACGATAACAAAAACAGCGACGCAGGAGAGCGGTGACGCATAAATCGGCGAGAGCAACAATAAGAATGATTGCAAGAGCAACACCGGGTAATACATCATAATACAAAGAATACAGAGCAAGGATGCAACCCAAAAACAAAAGTGAACGAGACATTAAGAGAAAAGAATGAAAATAATTTTAGCTTTATGTGTGTATGGATTTTGAAAGGGTAAACGAAAGGCAACATCAACTTCAATCAAAACGTTTTTGTTTTCTCTTTTAACTGGAATTTAACTATGATTAACGGCAAGGGAGGTTATTGATTTTTGAAAAATTAGAGGGAGTGTTTGTTGTATTTAAACATACCTTAGGGGAGGTCATTATAATTTTCCCATCAAAATATATAACTAATATATTATGTCACATTTATTTTATTTTTTTCACACCTTCTTTTGGACTAATATTTTGTGTACAATGCATATAGATTGAAAAAATATTATTAAAACCACAAATCTAATATATTGTGTTTGCATATACATTCTTTTTGTGTTTATTTTCATTGATATGATAAGGTTGTAAAAGAACATTCTATACTCACAAACATAATAAGACGTTATTAACTTTGCCTACAAAATTTCCTCAAAAAAAAAAAAATTTGCCTACAAAATGCACATTATTTAATTATTTCAAAGACACATTTTATTTTCTACTTTTTTTTTTGTTTATGTCCAAATTATTATGTATTATTTGATCAAAATTGTGAACAAAACCTTCTCTAACATTATGTTTTATTTGTTGCAAAATGACAATGACATTGTTATGTTGTTTTGATTATTGAAGGTGCCATTGTGAAGCTCCAATGCGACAACGCCAAATACAAGTTGGTACGTAAAGCCAAGACGGATAAGAAAGGTTACTTTTATATTGGAGGTCCAAAGAATATTGTAGGTTATTCAACTCGCCATTGCAACGTTGTTTTGGTTAGTGCACCAAAAGTACTAAAACCCTCAAATCTTCATGGTGGTCTTACTGGGGCTCTTCTTAAACCTCTGAAACGATCAATGTCTAAGGGTGCTTCTGTAAAACTCTACTCTGTTGGACCGTTTGCATTTGAGCCCAAATGTCATCATTAAGGAAAATAATAGTGATTTGAATTGGTATAAGTTTCTTTTAGGGTTTAGGCCATAGTTTTAACTTTGTGTTGAAATATGATGTTTGGTTATCAATAATAAAAAAATGGTTTATCACACTTGTTTACTCTAATCACCGTTACCCACAGGCCACAGCCCCCTTCTCTTTTTGTATATTTAAATCGATTTAAATTGCTACATTTTAAAAGTAAAATTTATTTGTCTGAAATTACCAATGTATTTGGTTATGATAATACTAATTCAAATAAATCAATCATTTTCAAATTCAAATAAATCAATCATTTTCAAATATGGAAACATATTAAGGCTATATAGTTTGGTTGTTAATTACATCATCAAGGCAAACACAAAGGGTTATAAAAGGGTATGCATATAGCTTCTTTTTTTAAAAAATAAAATAAGTTTATTTAAAGAAACACAAAGGTTATAAAAGGGTATACTTATAATTTCTAAAAAAAAAAGTAGTTAACAGAGTGTTAACTTTAAAATAATTCAAACAAAATGTTTTTGCTTACAAGAATTCAAATATAATGTTAAAAAGATATACATAACCACATTCATTTTGAAAGGTATGTACATAACTACATATTACTTCCTTCATAAAAAAAGTATTGTAAAATTAATTCACCATGATATCATATATCGTAAATATATCACGTATCACATTTTGAAGGACCATTTCCTAATACAAGCATGCATTAAATACACATTCATTCGGTTTTAGAATTTTCAAAGTTTGTTAGTCTAAATTATTTAAATTTCAAACCCGAAAATCTTATTTAAATTTTGAATATGAGTTGCTTAGCCTTTGTAACCTACAAGTTAGCACTACCCAAATTTAAAGTATACAATAGCCAGTAATTTTAGATTTTTAGATAAAAGTAATTAGTAGCCGACTCGCACCTTCCCAATGGTGTTGGATGGCTGTAGCCTGTAGCAAGTTTTTTGTCAACATAGAATGCAGCTGTTTTATGAGGATTTTCATTATATGTGTGACCAAACACTTTTTTTTTTTTTTATATTTGTGATCATGGAAGAATGTTTCATCTAAAATGTCTCTCTTTTTCTTTGGATTTCCTACTTTTTATGGATAATGAACGGGAATGGATGTGTTTTACCGTGTTTTTATTTTTCCTTGGGGTTACTAATTTGATTTTCTTCTTAAGGCAAGGCAATCATAACATAACAACTAATGGAAAATCAATCTCCATTAGACCATCCACAATGCAGCACCCCATTTAGGTGCTTAAATTGGTCCCGACTGTACACGTCATTCGTTTTATAATTAATATGTAATAAGCACCCAATCTCTCCAACCCAGCACCTCAAAATAATTATTAATTGGGTCCCAGCAATAACTATATATCATTACATTTTAGCAATAATTTTTATACTCATTCATAATTATATAATTTTAAAATATTGAAATAATTTAATTATAAATTATTAAAAAAAAAACAAACAAATTCAAAGAAGGAAAAAAATAAAGTAATTAAGTACAGATTTTTTTTAAGGAGTAATTGAATACAAGAAATGTCAACTAAAATTTCCAACGGCTATGCTACAAGCAATTTCAAATTCAACTATTTTTTTTTAGGGAATCAAATTCAACTATTATTTACAACTATTATATAATTATTTTTTAATATCAAAATAATACAATAATTAAATATATAAAATAGAATTATTTGTACATGTGGGGCCCATGAGTAATAGGAGAGAGAGGGTGCCTATAAAAGCACCCACCTTCATAAGCACTATATTCATTGGTGTCACAAAGGGGATGCTTATTTACAATGGTGCTTAATAGGGGAAGGACTCCCCATTGTAGATGGTCTTAGTACCCAATTGCTAATCTATTTTCTTAAATGATAGAAAATAAATAAAAATGGAAGGAATGGGATGATCGTGTGACAAATCAGGGAAGATCATCAATTCTCTTACTTTTTTTGTAAAAAAAAAATCAATTCTCTTACTTTTTGTTGACTAACTCTTGATTTCCCCACCTAAACTCTCTCCTAATTCCTTTACTTTTGTACTTTTCTTCTCATTTTAAATTGTTTACTATTTTAGGGGTACCAACCTAGTTTTTTTGACAGAAGATAACTATCTCATTTCGTTAATAAGAACATCTTGAGTACAATAAGGTAATACAGTGAAATAGTGGATACTAGCATAAAATGTGGCCGCCCTAGCAAGTCTATGAGCAACCTCATTTGCTTGTCTGCTAATAAACTCTACCCTTGAGTTTGTGAAAAAGGATAAGAAAGTAGTCCTACATTCTCTGATGATAGCTCCTAAATCAGATACATCATTTCTAGAAACCTATCTACTACCCTCTTAGAGTCAAGTTCGAAGATAACATTATTTAAATACTGCACTTTTGCCCATCTGATAGCATATAAAAGACCAATAGCTTCTCCCTCGGACACATCTAAGAGTGGCGATGACCAACTGGTTTTGGCTTTCACTAACCTCCCGTGATCATCCATGATGGATATCCCTATGCCAACCGGGTTACTTTCTTTAAAGAAAGCAGCATCTACATTGCACTTGAAATGACCTTCATTTGGCTTTCTCCAAACTATGTTGTCAATAGGCTATTGCTGTACACCAGCTCTATTACGGCTATCTTGCGTGTTTTGCCAACCCGTTAGAAGATTAAGGCCTCTGTCACGAACTGTTGCAGTAGTGATGACTTCATTCCTCCAGATATAATCATTTCTCTGTTTCCAAATATACCACATAACGCAAGCCCAGATGTAACGCCCTCCTTTTTATTTAATTATGTTTATTAAGTTAGAGTCTATTTATGTGATTTATTTATATATATGAGGTGTTTGTATTTTACTATGTGGCATTATTCTATTATTTATTAGAATATGAGAATTATTAGTGTAAGTAGAGTTGGAGGTTAGAATAGAAAGAAGAATAAGTTATTGGGCCTAAATAGATTTAGGGAGATTGATTAGTATTATAAATAAGGAAGCTTATGTTAGAAAGAGTTTTTACGTAAAACCGCTTTTTGGAAAAGAGGAGAAAACAAGGTTTAGAGAGAAGAGAACAAGTGGAGAGAAGAACCAAGAGAAGGGTTGTCAATCGATAATTCTAAGGTAAGGGTGAGACTATCTTTCACTAATATTAAGTTTGTAGATCATTAGATTGCATCTAACGTGTTTTAGGATGAGTTTTGTAAGATTATGAGAATTAGGGTTGAGTGAGAATTGATGATTAGGTGATGAAAAACCGTTTAATTGATGTAAGGGGGGAGAATTATTCATCATAAGGGCTATATGATCATGTGGGTAGTGAAGGGTTTATGGTTGCCATTCTTTTTATGATAATTCATGTGAAATTCGTGTTCTAATTTTTAGCCGTAACTATATATTAATTTTTGTTTTTTGATTAATTCATTAGATTTCAAATCCTATGCATATAAATGTTTATACGATGATATGTTAATGATTATTATATGTATTTGTATAATTATGATCGGTTTGTGCACATGTTATTGAGTTCGGCTGCTATTTTTATATATCCGTATATGTGATAATTCATTGAGAATTTGATTTGACTTGTAAATGTTTTCGATGTGTGAAATTTGGAGTTCTAGTTCTGACATATGATTACAATTTAGTCCATAATATTTTGTGTGCGCATGTATTCATTGGCTTAGTTCTAATCGTTGGTTTAATATGCCTTGTACAGTGCAATTTTTACCTTAGAATAGTTGATCCCTCTAATTAGAATTACGTTACTTCATGTTTTGATTAAGCACCCAAAAATGAGATCAATCCCACGTCACTATAGGTGGCTTTTAAATTTCATTATTGCTTAATATCATTTTTGCCATTTATAAATTATTTAATGTTGAGAATATAAAGAGTTATTATTATTTATTATTTAATTTTATGTGTAAATGATGTGTTATTTGAAGATGTATGATTTAAAGATGTGTTATATAAATATGTGTTACTATTTAAAGATCGTGTAGTATTAAGATGAACTTGAAGTAGGAAAGGAAGGATGTCTAGATTATTAGAAGCTGTCCAGGAAGCCTAAGTTAAGATGACTAAGATTATTAATGATGTGACATTGTTATATATGCACTATATGTGTTATTTATGATGCTTATGTTGATGCGATGTTTAAGATATTGTTGGTTATCATTTGATACTGTTGTACTATGATGCTGATATGAGATGAATTATTTATATGCTGCATATACTGCTGAGTCTTATTTAAGATGTAAGTGTCGGTCTAAGTCAAGAGTTGTAAGATGTTCATGAAGTTTTTAAGACGTAAGATGTTGAGTCCATGCATACTCATTTAAAGATGAGGGCTCATGCCCTGGAGCTTTTGGTCAACCACGACGATGGGGCTTTTGCTCAACCACGACGATGGAGCTTTTGCTCAACCACGACGATGAGAGCTTATGCTCAACCACGACGATGAGGGCTTATGTCCTAAAATGGTACCACATGCATTTGCATTTTCATGATGATCAAAGATGGTTTAAGACGTTAAGAGTTGCATAGTCGAGTCAAGATGGTTTAAGATGAAGAGTTGCATTGTCAAGTCAAGTCGTTAACTTATGAAGTTAAAAGGAGTATTTAATGATGAATTATTATGATGATACATGACGATGTTTATGAGTATATTTATGATGATGCATGACGATGTTATGATTAATATTTGATGTTATGTGATGATTGTTTGCGACTAGTAATCGGTGATATTTGAAGGTGCTCATAATTGATAATTGATGATATATGAAGATGTTTATGATTAGTATTAAGATGATATATGATGCTGCTTATGACTAATATTTTGTAGATATGTGATGATATTTATATGATGATATATTGCTAAGAAGAAATGATGATGTCTATATATTTGATTATAGTTGTTAAATTATAAGGTGTTTATATTGTTAAATGTAATTTATGATTTATGAGCTTAGTATTATTGTTTGAGAAATCTCACCCCTTCTGCTTGAAAATGTTGCCCTTCGTATGGGTAACTTGCAGGTAATCAAGATTAGGCGTGGTCGTGAGTGGACTCCTCACAGTGTGTCTTTAGGTGCTCTGATACGTAACGGGATGGGAGTTTTGACAGTATTTCTATTCCTTACGTATTGTTTTAAGAGATTTATAATGAAGTTGTTGGATTTGAACTAATTATTATGTTTTAGACTATTTATGAGACTTTTATGAAGAGGCCTTCGTGCCAAAGACTATTTTTAGAAGTTGATAAATTCCGCTGCAAAGTATTAATTAATTGTTGATTGAATTTTGAAGGATAAATATTAATTTATTCCATTTATGACTTTTAAGAAATGTGACATTCCGTTTTGTGATGAAAACTCTGATTTTATTTATGAAAATTTTTACGTTGGGAAAACGGGGTGTTACACCAGATGACCCGTTGACTCGAATCTAGCACCTGCAATATATCAAACATGGTGACCCCAAAGCTGAGATTAGGTTAGCAGTAATTTAACCTAACAAATTCCTTCTAAAAAAAATGCATCGCACCAATTTCATTCCTATCCTCTTGCCTTTTTTTTGACATTATTTTGGACACTTATGCCTTTTTTTTTACAATATTTTGTACACTTATTTAATACTAAAAAAATGCATCGCTATCATGTTTTTTTTTTTTTTACAATATTTTGTACACTTATGCCTTTTTTTCCCCTTTTTTTGACAATATTTTGTACGCTTATGCCTTTTTTTGACAATATTTTGTACACTTATTTAATACCAAAAAAAATGCATCGCACCAATTTCATTCCTATTCGGTTGCCTTTTTTTTCTTTAACAATATTTTGTACACTTATTTAATACGTTTACAAACAGAATACCCTAATTTCCATGCAAACTCGGCTACCGTAATTACCATGTAAAATTTGCTATATCCTTATCCTTATCCTTATTTATTAATTTTATTAGGTCTGCAGCAACTTAACCTAATAATTTCCCTCTAAAATGCTGCATTAGGTTAGCAGCAATTTAACCTAACAAATTCCATCTAAAATGCAGCGTGTAACATCCCAGACTGCTTTCAGGATTGTCGACTGACCCCACAAACCAACACGAGTATTTTCAGCGTGTTTTGTCCTCACTCGCACGCTTACCGGAAAACTTCCCGGTAGGTCACCCATCCCAAAATTGCTCCAAGTCAAGCACGCTTAACTGTGGAGTTCTTATGGAATGAGCTACCGAAAAGAAGATGCATCTTGTTGATATAGGTAGTACCAAACAATTCTTATAAGCCTTCCTTCAACCATGTAGTCCCATACCTACACAGCCTTAGGATCCCTCTCATTCCGATGTGATTCGGTTCCTCTAGAAACTGTCGGGAGCCACTCATTGTCGTGCCTTGTGCACCGGCGAGCACTCCCCTGCTCTCGTCAGCCGTGGGTGTTACACAACGCACCATTTTAACCTAATAAATTCCCACTAAAATGCAGCAATCTTTAATATTTCTTCTCACTCATGAGCTTTTCATTTCTACCCTGTTGTGTCATCGTTTGTATATATCTATTGTTTCTGTAAACTATTTTTTTTTTTGCAAGTTGTTGTACACTTATTTAATACGTTTACAAATAGAATACCCTAACTTCCATGCAAACTCGGCTACCCTAATTTTCATGCAAACTTTGCTATATATAGCAAACCCTAAACCGTGTTTCTCTCAACAAAAAAAAAACCCTAAACCGTGGTAAATTACACAGACAGCAGAAGAATCATATATTTTGATATTTTGATCTTTGCAAATGGAAGGACGTGACCTTATAACCTTCCTCTCATACCACTGCTTTACTGGTATTCTAATTTAACATGCATTTTATCGATATGCATATTTTTTTGAGAAATGGAATATCCTTTTTGCGTTTTTTTTAGTTTCAGATGTTTACACCAATTTTGGCAGTCTTCCTTTTACAGCAAAGTAACAATGCCCATTATTTAAGAGACTCAACATCAAAATTGGAATAATGGTAGTCAATGGATTCTATATTATATATCTTTTTTGTTAATCGTATTCTACTGTTGTGTTTTTTTTTTGTTGAAAAATTTAATCGCATTCTAATTGATAACTAAATAAAACTAATTCCCTTAAATGTTAACTCTTGGAGCAGAAAGGATGAGCAGGAAAGAAACAATAAGTGCAATGAAGTAGTAATTTATGTTAATTTTTCTTTTAGATTTTTCTATTCTATTTTATTTTTGAACCATGTATTTGCTTTTTGTTTTGTTAAATTTTTTCCTTTGTTTTAATTAATTTTCTTGCATTCTTTTTGTAGACAGTGCACTTTTCAAAGATGCTCACATTGGGTAACATCCATGACTAGGAAAATATGCAAGGTTAAACTTTATATTGGACTGGAAAGATATGATTTACTGATATAAGAGATACCATCAAAGACATGATGTTTGTGTAGGGATGTTATCAAAGAGCCTAAAAGATAGTCAATTTGATAGTCAATTTGATACTTATATATGATACTCTAAAAATACAGTCAATTTAATACTTATATATGACACGTTAAAAAATAAACCGTGCATCGCACGGGTCGAATTCTAGTTTATTGTTAATTTTTTATGAGGGAGCGAGTGAGGGAGGGATGCCCTAGAACAGATTAGTAGGTGAAGAAATTTATTTTTTTTTGACAAAAAGTGAAGAAATATATGGAAATACGAAAAAGATAATAAGGTTTGTAAAATAAAAGGGTGGAAATAGATGGAAACAAGAAAAAGATAATAAGGTTTGTAAAATAAAAGGGTTTCAACGTCAATTAATCATAATAGTTTGATCAATTAATTTTTTTTTAAGGAAGTTTGATCAATTAACGTAGAGTTTTTTTTTAAGGAATCAATTAATGTATAATTAAATAAGTTTTTTATTCTTATAAATATATCATTTTTACTTATCATATTCCTTCTAAAAAAATTCCTCAAAGCATAACCTTCAAATTTCCATCACTAAATCTAGTTTTCTTTGTTAAATTCTACACACCTGTATAATGGGACTTAACACAAAGTATGCACATTTGCTAAAAAACACCAATTAATTTTTATGAAGGTATCTTTTAGAAAGTTATAACTAAAAGTTGATAATCACACCTTGAAGTGTGAATTGCTAAAAGACACATTCAATATATATCGTCTTTCATTTTTAGTATATACATACAATATCATTTTTAACTTATTTTAAAATATTTTAGAGACAAAAAAATAGTACATATCACCCGTACATGACACGGGTTAACACTACTTGTTTATTTGTTTACATGTTAATACACTAGTTGTTACAACACAAGTCTTCAATTTCCGTTTGTAAAAAAAATAAAATATATTCAATTTCCTTGTTAGGAATTTAAAATATACAAATATTTTAAAGCTAAATACTTTTGGAAAGTAAACAAATCCTTACTAAACCTCTGCTTTGTGCATAGATAGTTATGCGCTCGTCGAAAAGAAGAAACATTTGATATGTAACTCATCAAACATAATGCAACATTAATCTGATTGCAAACTTTTTAATATCATAACTAGTTACAAACCCGTGCTTCGCACGGGGGTTAGCTACTTTTTTGACAAAATATTATATCGGACGGATAGATTGCGAAATAACAGATAATTATAAACCATAACACAATATTTAGAGTACTCCTGCATCACGGGTTAGAAAATGAAATGTTCAAAACGACTTATCACGATTAACAAATGAAAACGTTAAGGACCTTTTTTGTAGAGAGAGATGCAAAGCAAGTTGCAGCAAAGACAACAATTGAGAAGGCTAAACGTGCATTGGAAAAGTAGTGGCTTTCCACAACTCAATAACTGTAAAGTTAATTTAGTAGAATAATTGTGAACTGTGTACTTGATCCGATCCACCACCCCTGCATTATGCAGAGTCAATCTAACCTCGTGGGTACCCACTATACAGGTACTCGTGGGTATTCAGGTATCTATGGGTACCCATGGAGTTTTGAATTTATTTATTTTTTGGTACAAATAAAAACTTTTTTTAATTACCAAAAAACCTCAACTTTTAAACATCCATACATAATCCGTTCAAAATTTCATAAATCATACATAATCCATATGAAATTCATGATTCTTAGATAATCTATATATTTTATGATGTGAATGAAGTGGAAACGGTAAACCTAATAAGATTGAATTAAAAAAATTTAAAATAAAAATAGGTTATTATTGAGGATTTTTGGGTGGGCGGTAAAATTTTCTTCAATAATGTTACAACTTTAAGTAATAAGATATGATATATAAAGATATTTTAATAATTTACTTAATTTATTATTGGGTATGGGTACCCGTGGTTATAGATACAATCAAATCCGTGTCTGTGTTCATATTAAAATGGGTAGTCAAATACCCGTTTAACTACCCGCTCCATGCCCGTGACGGATTTTACCCACGGGTACCCGTGGGCAATTAGAATACTATGGTTTTGAAATTCTTTATTATATGTTTGAATAAGTTAGAATTTGGAAAATCTGTTTATTACTAAAACCGATTCGTATTTGCGCTCAGGTTTCTACTCTTTTTAATAATGTCGATAAATTTATCTAATAACATATATGTAAATGTTGCAGATTAATAACTCTAAAATGATAAACAGTCAAAGTTGCACATTTATAAACTAAAAAGGATCATTACATCTACTAATGCGGGTGCGGTTCCAGAAGTGGACCTCGATCCAACCGAAAAACTTTTTTGCTATAAACTTTTTAAAGTAATGAAGGAAATTTGTTCTAATGGAAAATATTATTATTCTAAAACATGGAAAATGTATTATACTTGGTATCCTTCCTTAGTATGATAGCAATTCCAATCCACATGGTATTATTCTTATAAGGTGTGGGAAGCTAGAAACTATCTACAATCTTCCACATGACTACCATGTCACATGAATGAGTATGTTCAATAACAACAAATAATTCAATTTGCCAAACACTTTCTACTGAGCTAATAATGGACAAAGTAAACTCTCTTTTGAAATATTGAATAACCAAAAGCATGGATAAAGAGAACTCATAACTTCCATGAACAATTCATAAGTTCATGGGAACCCCTCTGTGAAAAAGTATCAATCCACAAAGGTTCTTCAACTCCTTCTTCCAAAGAATATAAGCTTACGAAATCCTCTCACCACTTTTGAAGAGTTCTCCTCATCATTTATCCATTTCTTCCTGTTGTGGATTGATTCTTGCATTGCTTCGTTACTCGGCGGAGGAGTAGAGATTTGAATCTCTGAGACTTTAGATGAGGTAACATTACTTTCTTCTATTTTCTGATTCACCTTAGAATTCACAGCAGTAAATATTAATGGTTTGTTAGGTAATGCAGCTGTAGAAGTTGTGATCATGTTAGTATTATTTCGAAGTTGGTTATTATCACCACGAAGTGAAGTTGTCATTGAAATATTATACAAAATATACATGCCAGAATACAATTTCCAAAAGATTAGAATATGAGTGAAAATGCAAACTTCATATTCATAAAAAAGAATAAAAAAATAGAACATTTACATGAGATTGAAGCATTTTCTTTTGACATTGTTTTCAGCCTTCTTGTTTTCTTAACTTGGAGAACATTTTTTCTAAGAAGTCTAGCCTTTGCTGCTTTATTTTTTCTCACCCCATCTTTAAAAATCAAGTGTTCCTTTGACTTCTGATGATCCATCTTAAACGAACTTTGTCAAGAATTTTGATTCCAAAATCTTTCCCAAACCATTTTAATATCTGCAAAGATACCATAACCACAACCACTCATTGTTGAGCAACAATTGACTATAATTAATGAAAAAGCAAGCAACAACAATATAGTGACACCTAAATTTTGATTGAAACTACTTATAGTTGAAAAAATAGAACTCCAAGGAAAGCAAGAAATCAGATATGATGCACAAAAATCAAACGAAAAAGCAAGTCCATGTTGCGATAATTGATAACTAATTATTTATATTAATACCTGCCTTGGTTATTCTTGAACCCGTCACAAATTCCTTGTGTACGTAGAAGTTACATTCAACTAAACATTATTCATTCTAATTGTGTCATCACAAATCAAAGGCAAAATCACTTCTCATATTGTTCAGTAGGTAGATAGATACCAAAGAAGGTGGGATCATACCTAAGGTATCATATAAAGGAACACAACAAAGTCCATGAGCATTGCAGGCTTGAAATTATCTTAAAATATGTAAGAACATGTTGAGTTAAAAGGATAATAGAAGCTAGCTTAGCAACACTGAAATTGATCACCACTATTGGTGACAAAGGATGTCCAAGAGAGAACAATCACATTCAAAACAACATTTCATATTCCCTCCAAACAAAGGTTAGTTTCAAGGCGGCTGCCTAGCACTTCCACCTTATTTCATCTTCAATTGATCCACCAAGGTTGAAAACACTCATATTTAAGTATGATTTGTGCAAAATAGTGCAGAAAATTTTTCCATGCTAGAGGAGACAAAATGTGAGAGTTTAGGATCTTAAAATTATAAGTTATCTAGCATCATGGCCTATGGTTTTGTTAACTAATTATCCATATACTTGTATAATGACCTAAACCACTTGTCACTTTTGAAGTGACTAATTTTTTAGACTTATTATCAGAGCATAAATAGCTTTGTTAATACGCTTTTTTACTGCAAAAAGTGATAAAAGGTCATTTATTTACCTGCATTGTGATCCCTCTTTTTCATGCCGGCCTGAAAATTTAAGGCACTAAAATATATAATTTTGATAAAGTTGTATAGTCCATCACCAAGGATTAATGCAATGGAAATAAAAACATGCATCATGAAAATAAAGAAAAGTTAAGACTTAAAATGGAAGAGAAAAAACACAACTCAAATCAAAGAAGTTCTAATAGAGTGTTCCTAAGTTTTTGTTTATTCAATGACCTTATAACCATTAAGACTCTTCATGATGTTTCATTGTCTCTGCAACATAACATACACATTGATGAGAAGATAGACATAAACTTGGAAAAACAACTTCTCAAGCCGATTCATATAACTCAAGTTTTGGATTACCTAAAGTCAACCATGTACCTTAAAATTCTGTGACAGAACAGCTGTATTTAAATAGCAACTGGGACATATAGGCAAATTATAAAATTATGAAATTAAACATGAAGAAACTACTGTATGTCCTCTTTCAAACGCAACTGGTCCCATTTGAAAAGGAGTTTCCAAGCTTAAGATATTAACTTTCTAAGCTGACTGATGCAACATAACTTGTAAAATCGAACAGCTCAATTCATAAAATCACTATAAATCACATAACCAATATAAAAATATAAGACTTGACAGTATTAAAGTAGTAAAAGTAAGCTTTCCAATCTAATTGGTTTCGCAACCAACAAATTCATATTTATGCAGGCATATATCAAATGTGTGTACAATTATAGGACATAACAAATTTTAGAGAATAGAGATACATTTGAACTTATACTCTTTGAAAAATGAAAGCATGAATTATATCACATGTATGTTACAATCATAATTTGCACTTTTATATTATCTAGTACTAATCATAATTAAGCATGCTCAACTGTTTTGCATACAAACAAAACATCATCAATTTTATCACAATCATAATTAAGCATGCTCAATAATCAAACCCTTTAAGAAAAAACAAATGCCAAATGTGTAAATGTGTAAATAATAGTAAACCTCATGTGTAAATGTTCTGACAGGTATGCCAAATGCCCTAGCCAATCCAAAATCTGCAAGCCTTACTGAATTAGTGCGCCAAATATCAACAAATTCTGTGGTTTCAAGTCTCAATGAAGAACTATATGTGAATGACAATAAGCAACTCCACAGAGCATTTGATGAAGGAACATCTGCAAAAGGATTAAAGAATTCAAACTCCAAATTAACTGGCCAAGTTCACAAAAATTAGCAGTTCTATTTTTAGAAGCTCACACAAAAATTCGCATAACTTTTTTAAAAAAATATTACAGCAATCCAGATCCAACTACGCTCCAAACATTTGAACCGCTACCATGAAAAATCTCAAAATCACCGATGGATGCACTTCGTTGCTTCTGTACCGCATGAGCTATATGATTTATGTCTACCTTTATCTGGCTGAAGTTCAAAACACTCAAGTATCTGATAAGAAACATCCGTCAGTAGCCAAATACAACAATAAATGATAATGCAGATAGGCACCTGAGTTTATTGGGAAAATAGACACCTGAAGAGATCCAACTTACAATATCAAAAACCCGGTTCAGATCCAAATCAAAATGACCAATCAATGACTGCAGAAGTAAGGTAAACCAAAATTATGATCATTATTGTTATAAAACAAAAACAGAAAATTATGGAATAGTCATAATACTTCAAATTGTTAAGATCTTAATAATGCCCATTGTTGATGCAGATCCTTTTTTAGTCAATGATGCTTCAAAAAAAATTGTATGGAACACATAGTTAAATTCATTTTGGTTAAGAACAAAACCAAAATGACAATAAAATTGCTATGATATAATAACAAAACCAAAATGATCAAAAAAAGAAAGAATAAAACTAATTTACTTCAACTCTTCAAGCAGTGACCTTTGACATCTCCAAAATCCACGGCTTGAAAATTTGTTCCACACATTATGAAGCCAATAATACCTAACTTCCCAGGAATCAAGTCTAATGGAACTTCTCAAGTTAAAATCTGATAGAATCATCGCTATTTAAATAATATGAAAATGTCTATTGCAGCTTAAAATCATTAAAATAATGTGATAAGATAAACTCATACAATTCTCAACAGGACACAAATCATTGATTTGAATTGAATCAACTTATACAATGCTTCTAAATTTCTCACAATGCACAATCAATGAACCACACAACACCAATTTGGGATTAACCAATTAAAATCAAAGTAATTTTGGGGCTTCAACTATCAAGATGAGAAAAAAGCTCAATTATTTTAAAAGAATGAACAAAACCCATGTTAATTAAACGATAAAGATCGAAAATTGGAAGCAGAAAAACACACTAACACAACAAATTGAAGCCAAAACTGAAATTGCAAACACAAAATTAGGGCACAAAACTAATTCCAAATCAAATTAAATTCAAATCAAACATAACCCTGATGAAATTCAACAACAATTTCACACCACAAGTGAAATATATATAAGTATATGAATTCAAATTCAACAATTCAAAATGAAACACCATAAGCCAGATCAAACAATAAACATCATAATTCATAAACATAAAATATGACCAAAAACTTGCAATAATTGAACTGTTGTGCCAGTAAAATATACCTTCAACCAAGATGGTGCTTTGAAGATCACAATATTAGACACATCCCGCTTTCTAAAGAAGAATGAAAACTGTTACGCAAGATTTAAAAGGGTCTTCAGCTACAGTCACAAATTGTCCTGCTTCCTCCCTTTTCTGCGTTCACCAAACAAATACAAAACCCTCATTAAGATACCAACTCACCAAAATACACATGAAAGCATGAAAAAAAAGCCACAAACAGAAACCCAGAAAATGAAAATCATCCAAGAACAATAAAATTCTGAAAAACCTTTTTCTGAACCTAAAACAAACCAAAACCACAAAATCAAACCCTTAAAATCACAAAAACAACTTTCTGGAGACTTGCATGCAATTAGATTGATTGAATAAAAATTAGAAAGTTGAAAAATTCAATTCTCTAAAATTATTGTTTGAATTTGAATAAAAATGAAAGCCCAAGGTGAAAATTGAGGGAGAGGGGTAGAGGAGAAGAGGATTGAGGCTTGATCTGTGACATGCATGCTGATGAAAGATGGAGAATCGTGGATCAGTGTGTTCGACGGCGGCGACGGCAAGATCAACGGCGAGGTTGACGGCGGTGGTGTGTTTTATTTTAGAGAGAAGGCGTTTTTTTTTTGAGCATGCTGAAGAAGGAAATGGAAATGAAGCAGTAGTGAGAAGGCGCCGCCGTTTTTCGCGACGGAGGAGAATGGTTCTCCTCCCATTCCCGTTCCCCCTTTCTTCTCCCGTTCCCGTTTCTCTCTCCCTTTTCTTTTTTTTTTTTCCTTTTCACATATATATATGGGGGGAGATGGATATTTACCAATTTACGAAAATACCCCCAGAGGGGCAAAATAGTAAAACGTACGGACATTCATTTTTCTATCTAGTTTAGTAGATTCAAGTGTCATAATCTTCAGAATTAATTGTATTTAATGGAGGCATCACAGGGACAAAACAAAATACAAACAGAGAAAGAAATAATTTTGACAATTGCAAAGATGTCCTTCAGAATTTGCTAAGGTGTCCTTCAAAATTTGCCTGCAAGCACCTTTATCAAACAGGTCAATAAACAGAATTTTGATTGTCATTATTTTGTTTTGACCAAAAAGCATCGATTTTATTTTATTTTTATAAAAAGGTATCCATTTTTTTTGGTCTTAGATGAAGTGGTAAACCACTGAAATTAAACTCACACACAACAGTGAGGTCCCAGGTTCGAACCCGGGTCGACGTCCGGCCTTGCAATTTCGGCATTTTTCAGTTGAGTTAAGACTTTTAGACAAAATGTATCAATTTGTATCAATTTTATTAGAGTGTAAATATATACCATACCATATGTATATTCTCCCTTTCCTTTAAAAAAAATATGTATGTTCTCCCTGGTTCTCTAAACAAGTTTCCTACACTTCAGTATTCCCTTTTACCCCTTCCCAAATTTCTCCTTATGTCTTGCACTAACAAGCATGAATAATGAAACAATTTAATTTACCCCTTAAATTCAAATAAAGTTGAATCAATTTGGGTATTAACTAAAAAACAAAAATAAAGAAACAATGTTTATCACACATAAAGAAAAACCACAATGATATTAAGCATTAGCTCCTATAAATAGATAAACTCTCACCCTCTCTCAACACATCAACATCACTCATCTCCCTCTATTTCAAGGTTGCCTTCTCTTAACACAAAAAATGGCCAAAACTCTGTTCTTGTTTTTTCTCTTTCTTCAAATAACCTCTTTCATGGCATTTGCTGATGAGCTAGAAACTCTTCATCACAAACCAGCAACTCCACTTCATCCCCCAACCAAGTCACCGGTTCATAAACCATTAGCTAGCCCTCCTCACCACAACCACTCACCATCCCATGCACCTTCTCATGTTCACTATCCTTTACATCCTCCTCACCCTGCTAAACCCCCAACCCATCACCATCACCACCACCACCAACATCAACATCACTCACCATCCCCTACCCCTTCCCATATTCACCCTCCTTTACATCCTCGTCACCCAGCAAAACCCCCAACTCATCATCATCATCAACATCACTCTCCTGCTCATTCCCCTATTAAGCCTCCGGTTCACACTCCTTTACATCCTCCTCACCCTGCCAAACCTCCAACCCATCACCGCCACCAACATCACTCACCTTCCCCTTCCCCTTCCCATGTTCACACTCCTTTACATCCTCGTCACCCTGCAAAACCCCCCACCCATTATCATCTTCACTCTCCTACTCATGCCCCTATTAAGCCTCCGGTTCACAAACCTTTACTTCCTCCTCACTCTGCAAAATCCCCAACCCACCACCATCACCATCCTCCGGCTCATGCTCCTACTCACACACATGTTGTTTCAAAAAGCTTGATATCTGTTGAAGGAGTTGTTTATGTCAAATCATGCAACCATACTGGTGTTGACACCCTAAAGGGAGCTACACCGCTTCCTGGTTTGTGTCTTAACTTTATATGCTGAAACTCCATTTTATTTTATTTCTCTTTTTATTTTAAAAAATATATTTTTTTTTTGTTTTTCTACAATCTTTTGTCACGTCAAGCATTGCCTACAATCTTGCATGAAGAATCAAAATATATAACTAATATATTATGTCACATTTATTTTATTTTTTTCACACCTTCTTTTGGACTAATATTTTGTGTACAATGCATATAGATTGAAAAAATATTATTAAAACCATAAATCTAATATATTGTGTTTGCATATACATTCTTTTTGTGTTTATTTTCATTGATATGATAAGGTTGTAAAAGAACATTCTATACTCACAAACATAATAAGACGTTATTAACTTTGCCTACAAAATTTCCTCAAAAAAAAAAAAAACTTTGCCTACAAAATGCACATTATTTAATTATTTCAAAGACACATTTTATTTTCTACTTTTTTTTTGTTTATGTCCAAATTATTATGTATTATTTGATCAAAATTATGAACAAAACCTTCTCTAACATTATGTTTTATTTGTTGCAAAATGACAATGACATTGTTATGTTGTTTTGATTATTGAAGGTGCCATTGTGAAGCTCCAATGCGACAACGCCAAATACAAGTTGGTACGTAAAGCCAAGACGGATAAGAAAGGTTACTTTTATATTGGAGGTCCAAAGAATATTGTAGGTTATTCAACTCGCCATTGCAACGTTGTTTTGGTTAGTGCACCAAAAGTACTAAAACCCTCAAATCTTCATGGTGGTCTTACTGGGGCTCTTCTTAAACCTCTGAAACGATCAATGTCTAAGGGTGCTTCTGTAAAACTCTACTCTGTTGGACCGTTTGCATTTGAGCCCAAATGTCATCATTAAGGAAAATAATAGTGATTTGAATTGGTATAAGTTTCTTTTAGGGTTTAGGCCATAGTTTTAACTTTGTGTTGAAATATGATGTTTGGTTATCAATAATAAAAAAATGGTTTATCACACTTGTTTACTCTAATCACCGTTACCCACAGGCCACAGCCCCCTTCTCTTTTTGTATATTTAAATCGATTTAAATTGCTACATTTTAAAAGTAAAATTTATTTGTCTGAAATTACCAATGTATTTGGTTATGATAATACTAATTCAAATAAATCAATCATTTTCAAATATGGAAACATATTAAGGCTATATAGTTTGGTTGTTAATTACATCATAAAGGCAAACACAAAGGGTTATAAAAGGGTATGCATATAGCTTCTTTTTTTAAAAAATAAAATAAGTTTATTTAAAGAAACACAAAGGTTATAAAAGGGTATACTTATAATTTCTACAAAAAAAGTAGTTAACAGAGTGTTAACTTTAAAATAATTCAAACAAAATGTTTTTGCTTACAAGAATTCAAATATAATGTTAAAAAGATATACATAACCACATTCATTTTGAAAGGTATGTACATAACTACATATTACTTCCTTCATAAAAAAAGTATTCTAAAATTAATTCACCATGATATCATATATCGTAAACATATCACGTATCACATTTGATGGACCATTTCCTAATACAAGCATGCATTAAATACACATTCATTCGGTTTTAGAATTTTCAAAGTTTGTTAGTCTAAATTATTTAAATTTCAAACCCGAAAATCTTATTTAAATTTTGAAGATGAGTTGTTTAGCCTTTGTAACCTACAAGTTAGCACTACCCAAATTTTAAAGTATACAATAGCCAGTAATTTTAGATTTTTAGATAAAAGTAATTAGTAGCCGACTCGCACCTTCCCATGGTGTTGGATGGCTGTAGCCTGTAGCAAGTTTTTTGTCAACATAGAATGCAGCTTTTTTATGAGGATTTTCATTATATGTGTGACCGAACACTATTTTTTTTATATTTGTGATCATGGAAGAATGTTTCCTCTAAAATGTCTCTCTTTTTCTTTGGATTTCCTACTTTTTATGGAAAATGAACGGGAATGGATGTGTTTTACCGTGTTTTTTTTTCCTTGGGGTTACTAATTGATTTTCTTCTTAAGGCAAGGCAATCATAACATAACGACTAATGGAAAATCAATCTCCATTAGTACCCAATTGCTAATCAATTCTCTTAAAGGATAGAAAACAAATAAAAATGGAAGGAATGAGATGATCGTGTGACAAATCAGGTAAGATCATCAATTCTCTTACTTTTTTTTCAAAAAAAAAAAAAATCAATTCTCTTACTTTTGGTTGACTAACTCTTGATTCCCCCACCTAAACTCTCTCCTAATTCCTTTACTTTTGTACTTTTCTTCTCATTTTAAATTGTTTACTATTTTAGGGGTACCAACCTAGTTTTTTGACGGAAGATAACTATCTCATTTCATTAATAAGAACATCTTGAATACAATCAGGTAATACAGTGAAATAGTGGATACTAGCATAAACTGTGGCTGCCCTAGCAAGTCTATGAGCAACCTCATTTGCTTGTCTCCTAATAAACTCTACCCTTTAGTTTGTGAAAATGGATGAGAAAGTAGTCCTACATTCTCTGATGATAGCTCCTAAATCAGCTACATCATTTCTAGTGCTATTAAAATTATCTACTACCCTCTTAGAGTCAAGTTCGAAGATAACATTATTTAAATTCTGCACTTTTGCCCATCTGATAGCATATAAAAGACTAATAACTTCTCCCTCGGACACATCTAAGAGCGGCGATGACCAACTGGTTCTGGCTTTCACTAACCTCTCGCGATCATCCCTGATGGATATCCCTATGCCAACCCGGTTACTTTCTTTAAAGAAAAAAAGCAGCATCTACATTGCACTTGAAATGACCTTCATTTGGCTTTCTCCAAACTATGTTGTCAATAGGTTGTTGCTGTACACCCGCTCTATTACGGCTATCTTGCATGTTTTGCCAACCTGTTAGAAGATTAAGGCCTCTGTCACGAATTGTTGCAGTCGTCATGACTTCATTCCTCCAGATATAATCATTTCTCTGTTTCCAAATAGACCACATAACCCAAGCCCAAATGACCCGTTGACTCGAATCTTGCACCTGTAGTATATCAAACATGGTTACCCCAAAGCTGAGATTTAATTGAGCATTTTGCTGAATTTTGCTCCACAACCCTAATTGCTGCCAACATTGCACACTCTTTGTGTAATAAAAAAATAGATGCATACTATCCTCATCCTCATTCTCACATAAAGTACAAGTTTTTGTACAATTTACCCCTCTGTCTTGAAGTCGGACTCTTGTAGCAAGAGCATTTTTGCACGATCTCCACAGAAAAGGTTTCACCTTAGGAGGCACCTTAAGATTCCAAAGGAGTACCCAATTTCCATCACAACGGTGAGTACTAAAGTCCACATGTTGACTGAGACTGATGTGATTTCCACTTCTAATGGAATAGAAACCATTTGTCTCTGACTTCCACACTATTCTAGCGTGCTGATTAGGTTCAAAGATTGAAGTATTAAGGATGCGATTAGTATCTTCATTGCTAACAAGGTTCCTTAATAAACCAATATTCCAAAATCGAGTATGAGATATGAATAGATCTGAAACATCAATCTCTTTGAATTCTTCTGGCAGACTTTCTGGCTTCTGTAAAACACCACCATCCACTAGCCATCGCTGGTCCCACACGCATATATCAGTACCTGAACCAATGCTCCATTTGTATCCTTCGCTAACAAGTCTTTTGGCCCCCCAAATGCTACGCCAGACGTAGCTTGGATTATGACCAATCTTTGAGTCCAAGAAATCACACTTGTTAAAGTATTTTGCTTTGAACAATCTAGTGACAATGTTGTGCGGTTACTTCATGAATTTCCAAGCTTGCTTTCCAAGCATAGCCTCATTAAAAGCGCGAAGGTTTTTAAAACCAAGACCTCCTTCCTTTTTGTGAATGTTAAGCCTTTCCCATGACATCCAGTTGATTCTTTGGTGTTCCTTTTGTTATGACCCCACCAGAATGAATTCAACATTTTCTCTATATCAACAATAATGGATTTAGGGATAGCAAAGATACTCATGATATACGAAGGTATTGACTGCAAGATACTCATGATATACGAAGGTATCAACAATAATGGATCTAGTTGTGATGTTTAATTGTCACTTTGATGCAAGTTCCTAAACTCTCCTACTCCTTCCCCTATTGTTCTTCTTATTCTCCTCCTCCTCCTCATCTCATTTCTTATTCCCCCCTCCTCCTCCTCCCCCTCCTCCTCCACCTCCTCCTCCGCATTCTTTTTCTTCTTCCAATTGTCACAATCATCTTTTCTGATTCAGCAGAAGATAAAAGAGAGTTCAATTCCGCAACATAATCTTCGAAGAGAGTACATTCAAACTGATATCTCTTCAAATGAATTGACCGATAATAAAAATTATAATTAAAACTATAATGATTTTTTGGCAAAAGGGTGGTCAAGGAACACCTATCCCAATTTCGTTAACAAAGAAATAGAAATTACAAAGAGAGGTGGAGCTCAGTCAAGACCCACTCAAGGAAAAGAAAAACGAAAACTAAGAAGACCTAGTTTGTTTCTAAACGAAAGCCTAAATTAGTTAATATGCACAATGATTTCCTTCCCTATAGATTTGAGTAACCAAAACGTTTATTGTTGAAATCATATGAAGACAATTGCATCAATGGTTTCTTAGCTTCTAATAAACCAAGCTAATAGAGTTAAATGTTAACACAACCAGAATACTCATATCATTGGATTTATAACGTTGTGGTGTCAAAGTCATTGCTTGAAATCGTAATGGATGCAACAACCCGATTTTCGCTAGATTTATTTTATTATTTATTTATGTGTGTTGTGTGTGCTATTATGTGATTATTTGCATCTGTGTGTATTTTTGGTTGGGAATTGTAGAATTCGGTGTAGAAGGGTATTTTAGTCATTTTGGACTTAGGGGCATTTTGGTCATTTTGAGAGTAGGGGTAATTTTGTAATTTTGGATGAGAATTATTTTAGTGCTTAGGAAGAGTATTATTTTACCAAGTTACTAGAGAGAGTGTAGTAATCATTTTATTTACCGGTAAGTGATCGTTAGTGTTGTAATTTACCATTAAGTGAGTAGTGACATTTTGGGTGTTAGAATAGAAATGGGTTATGCCCATTAAGGTTTGAGAGATAAGCCCAATTGAATAGAGCACATATATAAACTCTAGTTGTTGGTGAAAATTAGGTTTCACAACATTTCACATTTCATTTCATTTGGGAAGAGAAGAGATAGAAGCTTGAGAGTAGAACAAGATCAAGGGCTAGAGCTTGAGAAGGGGATTCATCATCTAGGAGCTAAATTGAGGCTTGAATTAAAGATTCTTAGTGTTAGAGGTAAGGGGGTTAGTTTTTGATCATAATTTCATCATTTGTGTTTGAATGATTGTGGAAGGTTGAGAATGATGTTTGTCATAAATTGTTGTGTTATTCCATTTTACTTGAATTATGTGATGTAAATGGAAATGAATTGTAAATCGATGTTGATGAATGTTGATGAATCTTATGTGAAATGTGATTGTTGAATGTGTGGGCATGATTCTTGATAATGCAATGTTGTTGAGTTGTTGAAATGTAAAGGCAGGTGTACTTTTACATTGTTTTTGGTAGTTGTTATGTTGGAGTTGTGCATTATCGAGTCATTGCTATATGTCCATGTATCATACCATGTTGTTGTTGTTGAAATGTAAAAGGATGTGTACTTTTACATAGTAAGAGGAGGTGTACTCTTACTTAGATGTTTTGGTGGCATCTGTTGTTGTTGATCTAGTACCACATGCATATATGTGTCAAGTCTAGGCGCATTGCATAAATTTAATTGTCAGATGGTTGTGTTTGTGATTGTTAATGATGGGTGGTAAGTGTGGACTCGTATTGCTTGTATGATTGAATGTTGATGTTGGACGTGTATGCGAATACCTATGAACTCTTTTATATTTGTACATCTGTCTATTATGATTTGATTATGATTAATGTAATACTTACCCCCAGTGGTTTCGACCGCCTACCTGTCTGTATGGATGGGTA
This sequence comes from Medicago sativa, assembly GCF_051527215.1. Classification (NCBI taxonomy): domain Eukaryota; kingdom Viridiplantae; phylum Streptophyta; class Magnoliopsida; order Fabales; family Fabaceae; genus Medicago; species Medicago sativa. The sequence goes on from NC_140749.1 coordinate 55,468,557, forward strand.
GACGTTGTGCAGGACTAGACGCTTGGTGAATTTGCTTGTTGGATGTTTGGACGACGGGAGCTTTCTCCGTTGTCGTGTCAGTGTCGTAGTATCTAGGCTCTGATTAGGCTTAGTGTCTATTTGTTGTTTTTTTGGATTCTGTTGCCATGTTGTTGCTATTGTCCACTTGTCAGACTTGGAGTATTTTCATATGAGGATATATTTGACCATGGCATGTATATGTTGAAGTTTATGATTTGAATTCCGCTATGACTGTTGAAATATTATATATATGCATGACATTAGTTGGTTTTATTTTGAGACGTAGCATCTATTTCTAGAATATTTCTGATGTATTCGCGCGTTTTACCGCTTAATAGAAATAGGGTGTTACAAGTTGGTATCAGAGCCGAGGTCAGTCTTGTCTGGACTAATAGACTAGTAGACTAGTGTTTGTTGGATTTTCCTGTGGTATACGAATGGTAATGAGTTACCTTCGGTACTTGTTCTTGTGTTGTTGTGCTGTTGTTCTTATCTGTTGGTTGGTTTTGTGTAGAAGTGAGATGGCCGGTGGTAGAGATGATGGAGCGATTGCTCAGGTTTTGATTTCAGTGGCTCAGGTGTTGGCTCTGGTTAATGAGCCGGCGGCAGCTGGTCATCGTGATCCTGGTGAGGCGGAAGAGCGGAGGTTGGATCGTTTCTTGCGAAACAGTCCGCCGACGTTCAAGGGTAGGTATGACCCGGATGGAGCTCAGAAGTGGGTGCAAGACATGGATAGGATCTTTCGTGCTATGGTGACTAGTGAGGACCAGAAGGTCAGGTTGGCTACTCACATGCTTGCTGAGGAGGCTGAGTATTGGTGGACCAATGCTAAGGGAAGACTTGAGGCTGGTGGAGCTGTGACTTGGGCTAGGTTCAAGACTGTGTTTTTGAGGAAGTACTTTCCTGAGGATTTGAGGACTAAGAAGGAAGTGGAATTCTTGAACTTGAAGCAAGAGAACCGTTCGGTGGCTGAGTATGCGGCGAAGTTTGAGGAGCTTTCGAGGTTTTGTTCGTACATCAATGTGGAGGATGCTATGATTTCCAAGTGTGTGAAGTTCGAGAGCGGTTTGAGGCCCGACATCTATCAGTATATGTGTGTTCAGGAGATCCGTGATTTTGACACTTCGGTGCATAAGTGTCGTATGTTTGATGATGCTGGAAGAGCTAAGGTTAATCACTACAAGGCTCAGAATGAGAAGAAAGGAAAGAGTCATGGATTTGGGAAGCCGTACAGCAAAGACAAAGGCAAGAAGAGAGAAGGTGGTGGAGGTTCTAAGGTGAATGTTGCTGAGGTGAGGTGCTTCAAGTGTGGCACTTTGGGTCATTTTGCTAATGATTACAAGAAAGGTGATAGTTGTTACAAGTGTGGAAAGGCGGGTCACAAGGCTTATGAGTGTACTTATGTGGAGAAGGAGATCACTTGCTACAATTGTGGTGAGAAAGGGCATATCAGTACTAAGTGTACCAAGCCAAAGAAGGCAGCGGGAAAGGTGTTTGCATTGAATGCGGAAGAGGTGGAGCATCCGGATAATCTCATCCGAGGTATGTGTTTTATCAATAGTACTCCTTTGATTGCAATTATTGATACTGGTGCTACTCATTCTTTTATCGCGATTAGTTGTGTTGAGCGTTTGGGTTTGGTTGTGACTCCGTTGTCTCGTGGGATGGTTATCGATACCCCAGCTAGTGGATCGGTGACTACTTCTTTAGTGTGTGCTAAGTGTCCTGTTAGTTTTGGCAATGTTGATTTTGAGTTGGATCTTGTGTGTCTTCCGTTGAAGCATATGGACGTTATTTTTGGTATGGATTGGATGTTGACTTTTAGTGTTAACATTAATTGTTTGACCAATAGTGTAACGTTTTCTAAGCCAGTAGTTGAGGAAGGTAGAAGGTTCTTGACCGCGGAGCAAGTGAAGAAGTCTTTGGATGGTGAAGCTAGTGTATTCATGATGTTTGCTTCCTTGAAGGAGAGTAGTGAGAAAGGAGTTGGTGATTTGCCTGTAGTGCAAGAGTTTCCAGAAGTTTTTCCGGACGACATTACCGAGTTACCGCCGGAGAGGGAAGTTGAGTTTGCAATTGATTTGATACCGGGAACGAGTCCTATTTCGATTGCGCCGTATCGGATGTCTGCATTAGAGTTGGGTGAGTTGAAGAAGCAGTTGGAAGAGTTGCTTGAGAAACAGTTTATCAGGCCAAGCGTTTCACCGTGGGGAGCTCCTGTGTTGTTGGTTAAGAAGAAGGATGGTAGCATGAGATTGTGCGTGGATTATCGGCAATTGAACAAGGTGACAATCAAGAATCGGTATCCGCTTCCGAGAATTGACGATTTGATGGATCAGTTGGTTGGTGCAGAAGTGTTCAGTAAGATTGATTTGAGGTCAGGATATCATCAGATTAGAGTAAAGGCGGAAGATATATCCAAAACTGCGTTCAGAACGAGGTATGGACACTATGAGTATTCTGTAATGCCATTTGGAGTATCTAATGCGCCAGGTGTCTTCATGGAGTACATGAATAGAATATTTCATCCTTTTCTGGATCGTTTTGTGGTGGTGTTTATAAATGATATTTTGGTGTATTCTAAGTCTGAAGAGGAGCATGCCGAGCATTTGAGGATTGTGTTGGGAGTTTTGAAAGAGAAGAAGTTGTTTGCTAAGTTGTCCAAGTGTGAGTTTTGGTTGCGGGAAGTGAGTTTCCTTGGTCATGTGATTTCTAAAGGTGGCATTGCGGTGGATCCGTCGAAGGTTGATGCAGTGTTGCAATGGGAATCACCTAAGTCTGTTTTTGAAGTTAGAAGCTTTCTTGGATTGGCAGGTTATTATCGGAGGTTCATTGAAGGATTCTCTAAGTTGACGTTGCCATTGACGCAGTTGACTCGGAAAGGACAAGCTTATGTTTGGGATGCTAAATGTGAGAAGATTTTCCAAGAGTTTAAGAAGAGGTTGACGTCAGCTCCAGTGTTGATTTTGCCAAATCCGAAGGAATTGTTTGTGGTGTATTGTGATGCTTCTAAGATGGGTCTTGGTGGTGTGCTTATGCAGAATCGTCAGGTTGTGGCTTATGCTTCGAGGCAGTTGAAAGTGCATGAGAAGAACTATCTGACTCATGATTTGGAATTAGCGGCCGTTGTGTATGTGTTGAAGATTTGGAGGCATTATCTGTATGGTTCTAAGTTTGAGGTGTTCAGTGACCACAAGAGTTTGAAGTATTTGTTTGACCAGAAGGAGTTGAATATGAGGCAGAGGAGATGGTTGGAGTAACTTAAGGATTTTGATTTCCAGTTGAGTTATCATCCTGGAAAGGCCAATGTTGTTGCTGATGCTTTGAGTAGGAAGTCGTTGCATATGTCTGCTTTGATGGTGAAAGAGTTAGAGTTGATTGAGCAGTTTCGAGATTTGAGTTTAGTTAGTGAATTGACACCCGATGGTGTGAGGTTGGGAATGTTGAAGTTGACAAGTAATATTCTGGAGGAGATCAATAATGGTCATAAGGAAGATTTGGAACTGGTTGATCGTGTGGTGTTGGTTAACCAAGGTAAGGGTGGAGATTTCAGGTTGGATGAGAACGGTGTTTTGATGTTTCGTGATCGTGTTTTTGTGCCAAGTGTTCTTGAGCTTAAGAGGCAGATTTTGGAAGAAGGTCACAGAAGTAGTTTGAGTATTCATCCCGGAGCGACTAAGATGTATCAGGATGTGAAGAGGTTGTTTTGGTGGCCTGGAATGAAGAAGGATGTTGCAGAGTTTGTGTATGCTTGCTTGGTTTGTCAGAAGTCTAAGATAGAACATCAGAAGCCGTCAGGTTTGATGCAACCGTTGTTCGTGCCAGAGTGGAAGAGGGATAGTATATCAATGGACTTTGTTGGAGCTTTGCCGAAGACTGCTAAGGATTTTGATTCTATTTGGGTGATTGTTGATCGGTTGACGAAGTCGGCACATTTTGTTCCTATTAAGACCGGTATGTCCGTGGCTAAGTTGGCTGAGATCTAAATTGAGCAGATTGTTAGATTGCATGGTGTTCCTTCTAGTATTGTGTCGGATCGAGATCCGAGGTTTACTTCTAAGTTTTGGGAGAGTTTGCAAGATGCTTTGGGAACTAAGTTGAAGTTGAGTTCTGCGTATCATCCCCAGACTGATGGTCAGACGGAGAGGACTATTCAGAGTTTGGAAGATTTGTTGAGAGCTTGTGTGTTGGAGCAAGGTGTCAGTTGGATTGAATGTTTACCGTTGATTGAATTTACTTACAACAACAGTTTTCATTCTAGTATCGGGATGGCACCGTTTGAGGCTTTGTATGGTCGGAGGTGTAGAACTCCTTTGTGTTGGTATGAGTCAGGAGAAAGTGCTTTGTTAGGACCGGAAGTCGTGCAAGAGACGACCAAGAAGGTTAAGATGATTCAAGAGAAGATGAGAGCGTCTCAGAGTAGGCAGAAGAGTTATCACGATAAGAGGAGGAAAGACATCGAGTTTCAGGTTGGTGATCATGTGTTTTTGAGAGTGAATCATGTAACTGGTGTGGGACGTGCTTTGAAGTGTCGGAAGTTGACTCCTCGTTTTGTTGGACCTTTTGAGATTGTTGAGAAGGTTGGGGCTGTAGCGTATCGGATTGCGTTACCGCCATCTTTGTCGAATCTTCATGATGTGTTTCATGTGTCTCAGTTGAGGAAGTATGTGTATGATGCGTCCCATGTGATTCAAGTGGATGATTTGGAAGTAAGGGATAATTTGACCGTTGAGACTTGGCCGGTTAGGATTGAGGATCGTGAAGTGAAGCGTTTGCGTGGCAAGGAGGTCGTTTTGGTTAAAGTGATTTGGGTTGGACCAACCGGTGAGAGTGCCACTTGGGAACCAGAGAGTAGGATGAGGGTTGCGTATCCAGAGTTGTTTCCTTCAGGTAATTTTCGAGGGCGAAAATTCTTTTTAGTGGGGGAGAGTTGTAACAGCCCGATTTTCGCTAGATTTATTTTATTATTTATTTATGTGTGGTGTGTGTGCTGTTATGTGATTATTTGCATCTGTGTGTATTTTTGGTTGGGAATTGTAGAATTCGGTGTAGAAGGGTATTTTAGTCATTTTGGACTTAGGGGCATTTTGGTCATTTTGAGAGTAGGGGTAATTTTGTAATTTTGGATGAGAATTATTTTAGTGCTTAGTAAGAGTATTATTTTACCAAGTTACTAGAGAGAGTGTAGTAATCATTTTATTTACCGGTAAGTGACCGTTAGTGTTGTAATTTACCATTAAGTGAGTAGTGACATTTTGGGTGTTAGAATAGAAATGGGTTAGGCCCATTAAGGTTTGAGAGATAAGCCCAATTGAATAGAGCACATATATAAACTCTAGTTGTTGGTGAAAATTAGGTTTCACAACATTTCACATTTCATTTCATTTGGGAAGAGAAGAGATAGAAGCTTGAGAGTAGAACAAGATCAAGGGCTAGAGCTTGAGGAGGGGATTCATCATCTAGGAGCTAAATTGAGGCTTGAATTAAAGATTCTTGGTGTTAGAGGTAAGGGGGTTAGTTTTTGATCATAATTTCATCATTTTTCATTTAAACCCATTTTTATGAAATTGATAAATTGAATCTAATTGCTCTGAATTCGTGCATAATTGTTGTTGTTATGATTGAGAGCATGATTTGTATGATAATTGCATGTTAGTATGTGAATTAACATGTTGAAATGTGCATTTGTGGGTATATTGTGTTCTTGAGCAATTTTGATGAAAAATGAGGTTGTGATGTTGAATTGTGCATGAATTTGTGTTCATTAGTTGTTGTTGATGATTGTTGAACTGTTAGAATCAAAATTGTGTAACTGGAATCGTTGTTTATGGATTCATGAGGAGATTTGTGGTTATGTTGGTGTTTTGAAAGAATTTTGTGAATTTGATGAAATGAGCTATGTTGTTGTTCTTAATGCTTGAATCATGTTTGTTTAAGTGTATTGAACCTGTTTTGACCCATAAACACTGTAATATCCCGCCTGTCAGTATCAGTGTATTATCAGTCGATCACGTCAGAGGAATTAAAATCATGGAAAGTAAGTTAATGGAAATATTTTACGAAAAGTCAGCTTTTTACGGGAAAAGTATCAGAGTCGTTTTTGAACACGCTTGAGGCAAGGGCATTATGGTAATTTCATGGGAAATGATATTTATATGTTTTTTGGATGGAAAATATCTTATTATTTCCTTATCCTTTCTCTCTCTTGTTTTTGGCAAAGACTTTCTCTCTCCTTTCTCTCTTCTTCCTCACGCCTCTTTCTCTCTTCCTTCACCAATCTTTCTCAAACTTCTTCCCACCAAAGACTCATGTCATATGAGGCTCCTTCAAGATCTTTTGTCACTAGAAGCTTGGATTTTGTTGTTTTCTCTACTCTCTACTCTTCTCCTCTTTGGATTTAATCAAGAAGCTAGGGTTTCTTTATGAGGGATGATTATGTTTGAAACTTGGTGGATCATTATGGATGTTAGGAACTTAACAAGCAAGGTTTAATCATGGGTTTGAATGGAAGCTTGAGGACAACTTGGAATCAAGAACAAGAATTAGGGTTTTGGAGGAAGCCTTGAGTTGGAGTATGGACTCAAAGTTTGGTAATCAACAAGTGAACATGGTGCTTTAAATTGCAAGAAAAATTATCAAGATTCAATGGTTTGATCAAAGGAAGTGGGTTGACCTAAAACTAGGGTTTTGGCTTGTTGAGCTTGGAACTTGGAGATGTTGCAAGAACCTTTCTAGGTGAGTTCCATAGATAGCTATCCTACCCTTTGGGATTATGTTTATGTCATGCTAGAATGTTATCAAACTATGAAACTCTAGGGTTTTTATCTAGTGTTATGTTGCCCTTTTCTTTGTTATGCTTGCTATGCTTGTGAATGCTTGCTCCCAGACTGTTTTTCAGGTTTCCTATGACCACTAGAGATGTCATATGCCTTGGGACACTTAGTGATGATGATTTATGGCTTAAAACTACATTTGTACAGGTTCTGAACTGCACTAACTCGCCACTGCGAGTGCAGGGCTCGCGAGGCGAGCAGGAAGAGTCGAATGGGGGTGGTTGTTCGCCCCAAGCTCGCCACTGCGAGTAGCAACTCGCCACTGCGAGTAAGCTTGCTCGCGAGGCGAGTGAATGGTGGCTGCTGCCCTGTTCGCTCGTCTCGCCTGATTATCATGTTTCGGTTCGGCTTTCTCTTACATAAACTTTTATAAATGTAAAACCTTCATAACTAAACCCCAAGGCATAGGTGTTTCAAGTAAATCTCTTGTAAGGGGCAAGTATTTAACAAGGTAATAAGACATAACATATGAGAGAAATATGTCATGAATGGGGTAGCAAGATAATCTTTAAGGAAAGGGAAGAACTAGAGCCTCGGTATAGTTATCGAGAACTAGAATAGTTAGTAAAGAATAGAATGCTATGCATTAGAGATATGCTTGATAAGATGCGAGGTAATAAAGATTATTATCTTTGCCTAGAAGCAAGTGTCATACGAGTATGGCAAGACGTGAATCGATTAGATGTCTATTCACGAAGTAAGTTAATCAAGCATATAAGTTTACCTCTAGTGGAATGTTTAATAGTATGAATATGTCTAACCTTCATTCATGCATAAGACTAAGACTTATAAGAAAGAAAGAGTGTTATGTCTCTTGAATTCCTACCAAGGTTGGATTCAAGGGGTTCCCCAAGGGGAATGGTTAAGCCGAAAGGGAGCCGCATTTCACTAAGTTATGGTGCCGTGTCTTTTGTATTCCATCTAAGGATGGGTACAAAAGGTTCTCCAAGGGGAATGGGGTAAGCCGTAAGGGACCCGCACGTTCACTAAGGGAGTCCGGTGCGCTCTTGCTAAGCATTTCACCGGTAGTAAGGGATTATCTTCCGGGGTTACTCCACTCGGGACTAATCCATAAAAAGAATTCAAGATAATTGTTTGTTACACGCTAACATAATCAATGAAGCTAACTATGCATATTGTTTATATATTTATGTGTTATGTCATAGAGCCTTGACGTAGTTCGTCAAGAAGTAGTAAGTTAGCAAGATTCACTTTTGTGATAAGAGACGATATGTTGTTAGATGCAACATATTAAGCAAGTAGAAGCAAGTAAAGAAAGTTATGCCGACGACGATCTTAGGTTACCCCTAATCGTCCGGTTTAGAATCGTGTCATGATAGAGATATAAGAGAGCCTTGATGCTTAGAGTGTACTCTTGGCAATGCGGTTTTAGTTCCCCCTTCACCGCCATGACACGTATAGTAGTAAAGCCTATAACAAGTTAAGAATATTAAGACGGCCCTAGCAAGCACCGTCGTCTAAGAATGCAAGTCCCCACACACGTATAATCAACCGTCAGGTTGTAATGTAGACACGTGGTGACCGTAGGTTTCCCCTTGAGGTTGCCTATAGCCTAGGATTTAGGGGAACTCACTGAGACATTATGTCTCATCCCAATCCTTATTTGTTGCAGACAAACAGGTTGGTTTTGCAAGCTTGAAGTCGGATGGATATTTCAACAAGTGTGCGTTCGTGTCGCTGCAGGATGCTTTGGATTCTAAGGATGAATTATATATGTATGGTTGAGATGTATATGTTATTTATGTTCGAACGCAATTTGTTGTATAAATATTCACTCGTATGTAGTTTATGTTGTAAATTTTAATGTATCCAATACTAATATTAACGCACGTGCTACACTTTCTAGATACGTCTGGTATGGGTGTTACAAACACTTTCTGGAAGTTGATTTGGGAGTTGGGGGTTTGAAAATTGGGATTTTGGGCAAAAATGGTGTAAAAACCTGAAACTTCTGAGAAATTTCGCAAGAACGGCGCTAATAGCGAAACTGTCTGGACAAGTTTCGCTAATAGCGAAAATTTCGCTAATAGCGAAATTGTCTGCGAATTTCGTTAATAGCGAAATTGCCCAGAAACAATTTTCTGTTTTGATTGTTTTGAGCTTTGGAGGACCAATCCAATACTTCTAAAATGTTTCTTTGGACTTAATTAACACCTGTTTACACCTTTAATCCTACTGGAAAAAGATTTGAGTTGGTTTGGACTTGAATTTATGAAAATGGTCTAACTTTTGTGAAAACGGTCCAAACGTCAATTTTTTCAAAAACTCGTTTTCTCCGGAAATGGAAGTGGGATTTGAGTTGTATATTGTTTATATGATTTTTAAAAATGGATGTGATTGGTTCTATCAAGTTTGAACTTGTTTTGCTTTGAAAATGGAAAATTTTGTAAAAAGTGGAAAAGTGAGACGAACTTTGAGTTTTTCTTGAATTCGTCGTTTTGGCCGATGAAATGCTTACGTATCCTCTACTGCAACTATAAGTGACTTGTGAGAATACATGGCATATGCAATTGAGCTTGTAGAGTTGGTTTTGGTTCATAACTTCTATTATTTTTAAATGGTGACTTTTGGAGACGAACTTAGTAGAAATGAACCTCGATGAACTAAAGTCTTATGAATCTTTTGTGAATGGTCACATATGATTAAATAATTGTGTTTGAATGATTGTGGAAGGTTGAGAATGATGTTTGTCATAAATTGTTGTGTTATTCCATTTTACTTGAATTATGTGATGTAAATGGAAATGAATTGTAAATCGATGTTGATGAATGTTGATGAATCTTATGTGAAATGTGATTGTTGAATGTGTGGGCGTGATTCTTGATAATGCAATGTTGTTGAGTTGTTGAAATGTAAAGGGAGGTGTACTTTTACATTGTTTTTGGTAGTTGTTATGTTGGAGTTGTGCATTATCGAGTCATTGCTATATGTCCATGCATCATTCCATGTTGTTGTTGTTGTTGTTGAAATGTAAAAAGAGGTGTACTTTTACATAGTAAGAGGAGGTGTACTCTTAATTAGATGTTTTGGTGGCATCTGTTGTTGTTGATCTGGTACCACATGCATATATGTGTCAAGTCTAGGCGCATTGCATAAATTTAATTGTCAGATGGTTGTGTTTGTGATTGTTAATGATGGGTGGTAAGTGTGGACTCGTATTGCTTGTATGATTGAATGTTGATGTTGGACGTGTATGCGAATACCTATAAACTCTTTTATATTTGTACATCTGTCTATTATGATTTGATTATGATTAATGTAATACTTACCCCCAGTGGTTTCGACCGCCTACCTGTCTGTATGGATGGGTAGACGTTGTGCAGGACTAGACGCTTGGTGAGTTTGCTTGTTGGATGTTTGGACGATGGGAGCTTTCTCCGTTGTCGTGTCAGTGTCGTAGTATCTAGGCTCTGATTAGGCTTAGTGTCTATTTGTTGTTTTTTTTTGGATTCTGTTGCCATGTTGTTGCTATTGTCCACTTGTCGGACTTGGAGTATTTTCATATGAGGATATATTTGACCATGGCATGTATATGTTAAAGTTTATGATTTGAATTTCGCTGTGACCGTTGAAATATTATATATATGCATGACATTGGTTGGTTTTATTTTGAGACGTAGCATCTATTTCTAGAATATTTCTGATGTATTCGCGCGTTTTACCGCTTAATAGAAATAGGGTGTTACAATGGACACCAAACGAAGAAAATCAATCAAACTGCAATCAAACAAAAGCAACAATAGAATCGAAAATCAAATAACGCCACACCAAGACAACAAACAAAACAACACCGTCACACTTAGACGATAAAACCATAGACAAAAGAAACTAAATGTATGTGAAAAATCGTTTGTTTAGATATAAAGAGAATAAGAAAAGGATTTATGTAGGTAATTTCAAACCAAAAATGACCTTAAATCACATCTCTCTTATAAGGATGAATGAGATAGAACCTTAACGACTAGATTTGTATTTAGTTAAAATTCATTTATTTATTTAATATTGAGTTTATTTTTCTTATGCATCACATGAGATACAAAATGATTATTCTTGCAAATATCCAAGCTTTAATCAACGCGGACAGCTAGGGCAATTACGACTCATACAATCAATAATGCATTGTACAATGAAACATCCTTTGCGGCACGCCATTTCACAATCACTACAATAATCATCAACTTGAGCTTGTGTTGCTTTGCATACTTGAGTCACAACGAGCATAATCATTAACATTATCATCATCATCACAATGATATCAGTCTTCAGCTCCTTCACTGCCATAACTTTTTTCAATATTTATATTTTCTCTATCTCTATTAAATATACTAATATTTCTGTGTTTCAAGTTTTATAAGAAAAAAAATGTTTTCATATGGCCTTATTTATAAATTATTAAAAGGCATTGACCATTAGAAATGTTCAAATTATAAATACCATAAAATTCATACTATTTACGATGGAATTTTTTATTTATTTTTTTATCATGATTCAAAATCAAATCTTAATCTTTGACTCAATAAATATGTATACTTTGTTGACTCAATAAATAGATTTAATATGTTTCAAAGGTAGACTCTTGCCATTTTTTGTAAAAAAGAAAAAAACTGAATTTTATAATAGTAGAAAATAAAAAATATACTATGTAATATGTTATTAAATTTTACTAAACATAGTAAGGTTTACCTCATTAAATATGTAAACATAAAAACTGAAAGTAAAAACAAACATTTAAAAAATTTAATGCTATCCTCTACATTTTTTTTTATGAAAAAAGATACATAGACCACTCTTTAAAGAAAGAGCAATGTTTCATTGATACCCTTTATCTCATACCACTCTTGTACACACCCTACGTGACAGGGTGTTTTTAGTAATTTCACACTTTTTTTATTCATTATGGCAGACTGGCATACCTCTCTCTCTCTCTCTCTCTCTCTCTCTCTCTCTCTCTCTCTCTGTTGTCAAACCTGAAACCCTTCCCCTCTCTTTGTCTGTCCCTCATCTCTTTCTCATCGTTCCTCTCTCTCCCTCACTCAAATCGGCGACCAACAACAGCTTTACCGGCGAAGGAGGAGGTGTGGCGGTGACCGGAGAAGAAGGAATGCTAGATCTGAGTTGTATGTGTGGTGGAGGTGCGGCGGCGCTGGTGATGGAGAGAAGGGAGGTCGGAATGAAACAGAGAAACAGTAGATCTAAAACGGAAAAAAGGGAGATGCTGACGTCGTTGCCGGAAACGAATGGGGTAGAGGACGACGTCGTCACTGGAAAGGGAGATGCAGAGGACGTTCTTGTCGTCTGAAACGGAAAATAAAGAGATCAGCGTTGTCACTAGAAAGAGAAACGGTGGAGTATGTTAGTGGTGGTGGTTACAGATGGTGGAGGGGGAGGTTGCCTGTGGGGAGAGAAATAAGAGAGAGAAGGGAAAGTGATGGCTGATCAATGCTGAGAGGTGAGAGAAAGATAAGGGACACGTGTTGCATTATTGTGTGGAGGTCAAATGTGTGTATGGCACATAAGTATGTCTACCTATCAGTGCTCTTTTTTTTATTGGCTTAAATTCTTCCAATTCTTAAATGAATTGCAAGCATTTGGTCTCTACCATGGTTGAACACTAAAAAAAAGGTTGGTTAACAAAGTGCAACGTGGCATGCATTTATTGGGCCATGTGGCACTGTAAAGTGTTTTACAGAATTAATTAAAAATCAATAAACAAAAAGTTTTTAATTTGTTGTAATATCATTTTATTACCTAACAAAAAGCACCACCCATCTTCTTCTCCTTCATCATGTGAGTCCAGCATTACCACCCAATCTTATCTCCTACTTCGTGTTTTGCTTCATCACCACCCAACCCATTTTCATCATCGTTTTTTTTAATCTTCACCATCAACATAGATTTTGCAATACACATAGAGTTCACTTGTTGCAATTCAACATTTAGGATGCAAGAAAAATCCCTAAATAGTGCTATTTGAAATCAAAATGAAGACAACAAACAAAAAGTTGCTTTACTAAGAAGTCGTATATAGTGGGTCAGAGTCCAAGCACAAAGTGTCTCTTTGAAAGGGGGATTTTTGAGAAGGGGGAGGGACGATTTTCTTTTCTAAATTAAGCAAATTTTAAAAAATGTAGTGTGATTGAATTGTTATATAATGATCATATGATATTGTGTTCTTTCAATATATATATATATATATATATATATATATATATATATATATATATATATATATATATATATATAGAGAGAGAGAGAGAGAGAGAGAGAGAGAGAGAGATAACTCTCAAAAACCATCTTCTTCAACAATCTCCCTCACAAACGGATTATACAAGTTTTTGAAGTAGAATAATATGTTTCTATTATTCTTAATAAGAAAAGTACTTGTTCATCTATGTCTACAAAACACAAATATGGACACTGAACACGATGTCGACACCAACATGTAGACATAATTATGAAGTAATACTTTGATAAAATAAAAGTGATTACAAATAATTACGCATATCGTGCAGACATGCAAATACACCTTCAATTTAAAATGTTGGTTCTAGATGTTCAATTTAGGATCAAGAGTTTCATTACTAATACATGAGAAGAAAAAATGGTTTTTTGCACCGGTACCAATCTCAACTTTTAACAACTGATTCATTGGTTAGTAACAAGGAAAATTTTATGGTGAAGTCATGAAAATGACTTTTCTGGTGAAGTTAATACTATAACATCAAAAATGCAGTGAGTAACACCTCACTGTTTGTACAATGTGTTTTATCTTGGTTTTCGGGTATCAAACATTGATTACGTTTGAACCTTTTTAACCTTTGATATCTCATTTTTTCTTGGGAAGGGAAAAAATAAGCAAAACCCTTGAGAATCGAGGTCCGGGAGTTGTTTTCGCTACGGGAAGGTGTTAGGCACCCATAATGACTATAGTATCCTATAGGAACCGTCTTTACTTTCTACGCGCGCGCTTTATTTTTAAATGCTATTTAAGAAATGATATTTACACCTAAGGGTTTACTAAGTGAAGAATTGGAGGGAGAAGAAGATGTTTGAATTTTTATTTTATTTGAATTGAAGGAATATTGGTTCCTTGCCTACGTACCCTTTTAAGGGATCAAATCCATCGTAATTCTCTTCCAAAAAATGTTTTTTTTGTTTTTGTTGATTGATTTTAAGTTCGAAAATTGGAATTTTGAAGAATGAGAGAAAGAGGCCTCAAGGGCATAAGATTGTAAAAGAGTGGGGTGGAATTATTTATTTTGCAAAAGAAGTCTAAGTATGATTAAAATTCATTAAGATTTTGTTTAAGAAAAAGAGAGGAAAATCAATGGGATTTCGATCCCGAAGTTTATTTAGAAAATGATTTGAGTGAAGTTGTTCATATTTTTTTGAAAAGAGAATTTTTGCCTAAGTTTCAATGTCCCTAAACATACATCTAAACATGCATTCCCTAAACATACATCTAAAGTATCCATGTGATGTGTGTGCATGTGTCGGTGCTTGTGTCGGTGTACATCATTAGAGTCTATTGTCCTTTACATCATTTGCCTAAGTACATGCTATGGTCTTGCAAGAAATTAAATTGCATAAAGTAAATTACAAGAATTCCTAGGTTTTACATTATAACTTTTGCATGAATTTTAAAGTGTAAGAGAATAAAGACCAAGAATATAAGATGGGGGATGAGATGCTTATGGAATGCATGAAACATGAAATGAAAGGGTTAGTAGCATAAGACATAATAGACTAGAAATTATAAGCAAAAGAAACACTAAAAAAGCTTGACAAAAAGTAATAAGACTCTTAACCTAAAAGTAGCAAAGTGTACCTAAAATTTACCATAACATCAAGGCAAGTATATGACTTATAATCCTCACATCATGACAATTTTCTAAAGGTTTTATTACAATTAGTGATGTGAGGATCATAAGAACACATTCAAGTCAAGAACCATGACATGTTTTAGATATATTTGACACTTTAATTTCACAAACAAACATTAAGTTGCCTTGTAAAGCAAGTAACTAATCACACATATTCACATACAGCAAGAAACACATCCAAACAGTGGCAAATCCATCACCAATTCACACATCACAATTTACAAACATGTATCAAAAAATTGGAATCAAAGTTATGCACGTTTTCACAAGTTTTAACATAAAATCCAAGAACTAAACAAGAAAATGTATCAATGTTTTTATAAAGTTTTCTCAGTGCAAAACCACCATAAGAACATCACAAAAATATCAAGAAATTTCTATAAATTTTTAGAGAATTTTCTAAAATATTCTAAGCATGTCAGGGGTGCAATTATCAAAAGGTAGTGTAAGAATAGCAAGAAATCAAAGGAAAAAACAGAAGCTGCGCAGGAGAAGGCCCAAGCCCAAACCCAAAAGATCCAGAAGACACAGAGAGCTTCAGGGACCGTTGGATTGATCCAGACGGATCAACCCTAGATCCAACGGTCAGGGTGCAAAGGGGAAAGGACCAGTTGAACCAGACCGGTTCAAGGGCTTATATAAATGCCTGGAGACCGGTTTACTTCATTCTTCACCTCTCTTTCTCTCTGTTCTCTCATTCTAGTGAGAGAAGCTCTCACTTCTCTCTTCCCTTGTTCATCTCTCCACCGCCGGTTTCTGGAATGAAACGGCTGGAGACGATGAAGATTCGTCAGAATCTTCATTGTCACCGTCGTGAATTCCAGATTCCGGCAAGACTTACACTACTCCGATTTGTATGGATCTAAACTCTAACTTGTTCTATTTTCCATGTTAATTATGAATCTGAACTTAGTTTTGCAAAACGAACGGTGAATCTTCGTAGATCTAAGTTTGAAGCTACGGTCTCAACGTTTTCAAATCTTTTCGGAACATCTTGAAACGAAACCCTAATCTGAACTATTTTCTACGCTGATTTTGAATATGTGCTTGGATTTACGAAATAAACGGTGAATCTTCGTGGATTCGTATTTTAGGGTTTCAGTTTCAAAATTTTTCGAATCTTTTCAAAGTTTTTTTCGAAGAAAAGTTTTCTAATTCATCGATCTACTATGATTCACCGTTTATTTGTGTTATAGACCTTCGTTGAGCTTTTCTTGCGATGAAAAACGAAGAAGTTTTGTGGTTACCTGAGTTGAGATGGAGATTCGAACAAAGATCCTCAAGAAAGCTTTCTGGTAAGTTGAAAACTGAAAATAAATCGGTGTTCTTCTCTTCTTCTTCTCCACTGGTTCGAAACCTGCTTCGATTCTTCTTCTTCTCTTCTTCAATCCTCTTCTTGTGATCGCCTTGAGCTTGAATTGCAAGAATATAGTTCGATGATGATGATTCTTTGGTGAATCTCTGAGAACTATTACGAAATTCACTTCAATTTGGTTCAATTTGTGATTCTGGAAACTTAGGGTTTGATGAATTGGGGATGAATTTCTGGAGAATTGTTATGTTTGATCGTAACTGTCAAGAGAGAGAAAAATGTGATTTGTTTCTGTGATTGTGATGATGTGTTCAATTATGACTGGGATTGTGATGATTGGATCCTTTTATAGCTTGACATGTGTATTTGATAGCCAATGGGTGCTTGCCACGTTGAATTGGACACTGGACTTGACTTTGGGCCATTCTGCAAATAATAAAATTAAAAGGACTATTTTGCAATTAAGTGAAAGGACTAAAAAATGAAGACTTGCAAAAAATTTGAGGACTGAAATGAAAAGGGGCTAATCTGCAATTTTTAGAAAAAGGACTAAAAAACAAATTTTAAAACCAAAAGGACTTAAATGCAATTTCCGAAACTTTGAAGGACTAAAATGAAAATTAAAATAAAATTGAATTAAAATTGGTAAATGGAAAATAACGTAAAGTGAAACGATTAAAAAAACACAAAATGGACTAAAATGGACCAATTACATAAATGAGGTACTTCAAAGTAACCTCTCTCTGTCAAAATTTCATGTGAAATAACCAAAATGCCCCTAGGGACTAAAATGACTCATAATGACTCAAATGCAAGTTTTGAAATGGGTTTTAACATGGAATTGAAGCAAAGACTCTTACAACCGATTGAAAAACTCAAAGACAATTTTCAGGGATTAAAGTGAATTTGAGTGCATGAAATGACTAAAATGCCCCTGGGGGCTAAACTAACTCGAAATGGCTCAGATGCAATCTTTGAATGGATTTTAACACAGAAATGAAACAAAGGTTTATACAAACAAACAGGCTTAGAGACAATTTTCACGGACTTAAAATGAATTTGGATGCATGAAATGACTAAAATACCATTTTTCATGAATTTTACAAATAACATTGAAATAAAATGCAGAGAAATATGCAATTGATCAGAGACAACTTCAAAATGACTTGATATGCAAGAAAAACATTTAGATGGTTCTGAATGCAAGAAAACATAGACAAATACACAGTTGAAAAGATTTTTTAAAGCTAAATTGGGAGATAAAGCAGAGTAAAATATCAGTGTAAAACAATAGCAAATTGGCAATTTTTCAAGAGTAATAGACATATATCAAAGATAAAAAACATTTTGAGCAAGTATTTTTAGGTCCAAAATTAGGGTTTAACACAGTGACATCAAAAGTTCAGTCCCCATAGTATCATCAATTCATCAAATTAACAAGACTACACTTAATCTAATTTTACCCTACTTTGTTTTAAGTGTAACACCCTACAAAGTGTAACACTTAAGACTATCACATAATATCATCAACTCTGTTTGCATGTTAAAGATGCCAACGATAAAATAGTACCTGTAAGTTCAAGATGTTACAAGCATTACTAGATGAATTACCATTCATCATTAATCAGTAATCAACAATTTAAAAATGAATCAAACATTAAGATAAAAAATAACTTTTCCAAAAAGTCAGTTTCCTGACTGTACCATAGAAGCTCCCTAGTAACAATTGAGAAGTAAGATGAAAATGATTATCAAACCTTTTTTAAAGTACTTTATGATTTGAAGAACAATTCAAATTTTTAAGAGGATTCCTAACCGTTGCTTCATGCATTTCATTAACGAGCTCAAACGTGAACATGTGGAGTCGCATCACAAGGAATAACGATATTTCAACAAGCGACGACAAGTGACGATCTGGAGTAGTCTTTCATAAAAGGTACAAGATCCAAGACGCTTCAACATCACTTGTTGCATAGTAGCACTGGACAACGGTCGGTTCGGACCGGAAGTCGGACCCAAAAGTCGGAACCGACTCAACCGACGGTTGCAATATCACAGCCCATTTCCGACCAAATATGTAGTTCGGTTTAAGCGGTTTCGGTTTAACGGTTTACACGGTGATTCGGATGGATAACATCGGTTAAGCTTTAAACAAGATTTAATTTAAAAAAAAAAAAAAAACTTCACACATCCAGAATTTGGGTTGAGAATGAAAAGAAAAGAATACAGGTCGGAAAGATTAATTTCAACTTATACAACCAGCAATTATTAATTGAGCAGATGTTGAATCTTCTTAAACATATGATTTCAACTTAAACATCAAAATTTTGACTTCTTCTTTAAATCAAATGTTGAATCTTGTGTAGATCTACAAAGTTTAATTCAGCAGATTTGATGTAAAAGCTGCATTTATTAATTTGGGTTGAAGAAAAAGAGAGTGGGTGCTCACACATGATAGAGTTTGGAAAAGAATTGTGGTGAAGAAGGAAGAGGAAGGAGTTTGGAAGAGAGAAAAAAGAAAAGGATAATCTGGAAGAGTGAAGAGAGAAAGGTAGTTGTTGAGAGATGATACTGTGAGCAAAAAAGAAGTCATGAGAAAAAGCCAAAAAGGTGTTAAGCATGTGCTATCACGTGTATTGGTTGGGGGTTGTATTTATTAATTAATTAATTATAATTATATAAATGTTGGGCCGGTCGGCTGCGGGTTCCGTAGGGCCTAAAAACTGAAACCGAACCGAACCTATGTTACCCATTTCAAACCAATTGTTTTGCCCGTTTGACCCGCACAACCCGTTTTAACCGCCCGTTTCGGTTTTGAGTGGGTTGGGTAGCTCGGTTTCGGGCGGTAATGAAATGTTTGTCCAGCCCTGCATAGGGACCCATTTCGTGGGTGAAGCCATCACTTGGTTCCTTGTGCTACAAGCATGTTGATGTTCCTGATGCAAAGAAAAAGAAACTGAGGGACAGAAGTGAAGCTATGATAATGGTTGGCTATCATGAGGTAACTGCTTATAGCCTTTATATATTGGATTAATTATTTAATTAATCAATTATGAATTGACAATAATCAATTATTATAAGTTGATGTCATAATATAAATTATGGTCTATTGTGTTAAGCACTAATTATATGATGAATTTGAGTGATTGGACTTTTGTTACTAAATGGACCGTGATGGGTTGGACCATTTAGATAAGCCCAATGAGAGGTTCCTGCCCTCAGCCGTTTAGCTATTTAAACGTCATCCAATTAGACGGTTAATTATTCTGAATGTCATGGTGAAAACCTAGAGCTAGACGGAATGAGGGTAGTCATCCCTCTCATGTTTGTCGGCGGTCATCCTTCACCAATCTAATATAAAGGTACACAATTTTTCTTCCTTCTTTATTATTGATAATATGTTATAACTTGTATCTATTGATCTATGGCTAAACATTAAGACTTTCATCAATTGGTATCAGAGCCTAATAGATACATGTTATGACTATTGTTAAATATTGAATCGTAATCGGTTTTGGCTGTTGTGATTTATATTCATTCTATTTTATCACCACTTTATTTTATTCTCTGTATGCCAAAATTGATGTATGATATATTGTACCTATGCACGATTAGTATTTGCCAACATGTCGAATTTGCTGTCTTTCTCATAAAAGGGATGGGTTTGCTAATGTTTTGCTAATCCTCTATGTGTATCATGATTTGCATGGCTAATTCAAATCATGGCTAATATTAAAGCATGCGCATGATTATTTTATTTTTCCAGAAACCTATTTCGCAAAACATTGTGATGATCGTGCTTTAATATTAAGTCAAATCGATGGTCACTATGAAAAATCAATCTAGTTTCAAATTTTGGGATGAACCCTAATTTTTTAATCTCTGATTGGGTCGATATTCCTCAAAATTGATATATGGGTTCTTTTCTTCTCTCAATTTCGATCAATTCTGCACCGTAATCGCCGCTTTTCACCACCTAAATCGTTAGAACCAGTCGGGCCAAACTTTGCGACCCGTTTTTATGTAACCGGGTTAAGAAGAACCGGAGCGTGTTATACACGCGCATTAAAAAAAAACTATAAATAAATTGGCCATAACTCAGACGCGTGAATGCATAAAAAGATTCCATATTTGTTCATTTTTTAATGCCAACTAATTATCATTTAATATTCCTATTGGCATGGAATTTTATGCACTAGATATTTTATATAAATGTTATTATTTGGGGATAATTCAATTATATTCTCACATTTTATTGTGTCAAAATTATATGAATATTCTTTACTCTTGATTGACATTTATGAGAAATTTTACCCTCTCAAACTTGAGATTGATGTGTCAATAGGGAATTTTACACCCCTAATTAACTAGTAAATATTATATTATTTTGGGATATAAATATAATTTATCTTGTACCCAAAATATTCGGAAGATTTGATTTATTTTATACCCTTAAAATTTGGGATTTAAATTACTTTTGAAATATATTTGATGCAAATTGATATGAGTATCATATACACTTTTAAATCATATATTCATTAGATTTGAGTTTATAATATCCTATGAGAAAATATTCTTTTATGGTAATAACACTTATGTGAATTAGTTTTAAAGTGTTACGATTGTGAAAATTCTTAGACTCAAACTTATATTCTTGCATCATATATTCTATATATATTTTGAGATTTGTTGATACCCTCAAAATTATTTGTCTTGTCAAGAATAACTTTACTATTATACTATATATATTCTTGATTTGTGGGTTTCAAAACTTTGTCAAATCTTAAAAGGATCATTGAGAATAATTTATTTCAAATTAAATCATGTATTCTCGATATTTGAGCTTAAACTGTTTTTGAAAATTTTCTCTTATATTTACTATTGTGAATTTATAGAAGGCTCAATTTTGTTAATATTAATGCCAAGTATAATTAATTTATATTTTACGATTATAAATATTCTTGGCATTATAAATATTCTAATGTAACATATTTTTGAATTCATATTGTCTTAGCATAAAGATCCAAAGTTCACTAATTGATCATTCTTTTGGCGACATATTTAAACTAAGACACTTGTCTTTGATTCTTGTCACAAATTGTTTTGAAGGGTCCTCATAATATTTTGTTTTCAAAATGAGTATAGTGAGTTGTATATATATGTCATTTATATTAATTGAATATAATATTGACATATTTCTCTTTAATATACATTATGCTTTCTGCTATACTCTCTAATCTAGACCCGTAATTTATTACTCCAAATTTTGTGATAAATACTATTAGTGTGTCTTGTCGCAATTAAATATTTGGGTCACAATTATGTTAAACTATGTATTTTTGTATATAGTAAATAATGCATTGTTGCATTTTTTTTATGCTAAAATTCTAATTATGAATTAAAATTTGTACGCCTCTTTGTTGTTTATTCGTTAACTATTATCAAAACAACTTTTTAAGAAATGAGGCAATTTTTAAAAATATGTATCATCCTTATATCTGAAGTCTTATAGAAATCATATTGATTTATAATTAGAGTCTCACATATATGCTTATTTATAATTGCTTATTCTCTATTGATGAATATTTTGAGATGACTATATTATAAGATATTCTCGTTAAGTCATCAAAATTCAGTGGCTCTAAGTATAAGGATGAATGTCACACTCTGCGAGGTAAGTTGTTATTTATAATTTGTGACTTATTGCTTATTATTGCACATATGAAGAAATTTAGTTCTTCTTCTCTTTTGTTGTGCAATTATGATATCCTATATAAAAGTGAAATCCTTTTTCAGAATATTCTAAACAGAACTTTGTTGTTATATACTATTTTCTTACTATAATGCTCCATTTTGTATTTGTGTTTTTTTTTATTTATAGTGGGAGCATTGAAAAAATTTATTCTAAGAGTTCTTTTCTGGATAAATTAGAAAACTATTTGACACACTTCTATTCCAAATAACAATTTTTGTTATTATACTACTTCATATAAAAGAAATTCTAAAGTCATATTTATGATGTGCTAATTTAAAATTTTGTTAAGCACATTTTTCTATCGTTTGAATATGACCGAAGTTGAGTAAATTAAGTACAATTGTTTATGCATGATATTATTATATCATATTCTCTTAAGCATAAAAATTATTTATTTGTATAATTGTAATCTCACCTATCGTGGGTACAATTATGCGAATTTTGTTAAATAGATTAGCATTATATTGGTAACAGTCATACCCTATCGGTGTGTTGTTATTAATATAATTGTTATTATTCAATGTACTTAAAATGTTTATACTTATGTCAATTATAATACTCTATCAATGTTTAAATTTTGTAAGATATAAGAATGATACATTGTGATGATATAGTTCTTACTTATTATCCTTAAGATCCTTGAATGGAATTGATATAAGTAAGTTACTTTGTTAAAAGACATGTAGAAAATTGTTCAAAATATTATTATATTTTGAATTTAATTTATAACTATATGTGATTTATATAATTATATATTTATATATATATATATATATATATATATAAATATTTTGGATTGCTACTATTCCTTTGTTATGTGAGTGACGGACATACCCTATCGGTGTGACGTTACTTAACATATCATTTTACCATAGAGAAATAGTTGAATATTTTATTTAAAATATCTTTCAAATTAACTTTTAATTCAACTATCATTGTGTATTCTCTATCAAGTGGGAGAATCATTGCTATGTATTGTGTAACGTGATGGACATACCCTATCGGTATGACATTACTTAACATAATCATCCTTTTGTGGGTAAGATAGTTTAACTATCATTCTCCACCAAGTGGAGAAAATATCATTCTTCAACAAGTGAGAAAAATTCTACATGTCAACTAACTATATCTCATAAACAAATATATTTATTTGTTTTCATATTTTTAGGTATGAAATTTTTGTAGAGACTTATATTGAGGATATTAGTTATGCTATTGCTATTCTTTAATACTTATGGAAGCTTATGACTATTTTCTCTTATATCCTCAATAATAATAAAATATAAGTCTTGTGTATTTCCGCTGCTTGTAACCTAATTGTTTCTCAAATTTGTGTAAGTATAATTGTAGCATTTGAGTTTTGAGTGAGTCATTAAAATTGTGAACAGAGTCTTATATCTTTTTTTAGAGACTCATCTCACTCATATGATGATAAATTTTTTATATAATCATCATACTCTGTCATATTACGGTTACTATGTTTATTAAATTCTGTGGAATTTTAATTGTGAAAAGGAGATCTTGTGTTAAATGAAAATTTACGTTCTCCTTAATTCTAAATGCAGAATATGTGGTTAACTACGAAACCCAATTCTTGATAATATCTGCCATTAATAAAATATGTATTTATGGGGGTTTCATATTATTCTTGAGTTACCACTTGTGTTAATAATTCTGCTATGCTCATGTGCAAAATATGTGGTTGAGTTCATGAAACTCTATTGGCTAAAATTATATAATCACTTATGTTGATAATCTTGCATTAGTAATTGAGTATCCCACTGTTGAATATTACATCATTATAATATTTTGTATCAGTGATCACTAATGAGAATCCCACTTACTCTTGTTTATATATATGTGGGATCAGTGGGAATGTGTACACAATATTATATATTATGAGCTCAAATGAGAAATCTCACTCTTGTTATATATATATATATATATATATATATATATATATATATATATATATATATATATATGTGAGATCAAGAGAAATGTGTACACAATATTATTGTCGTTATCGCCATATACTCTTGTGCACACTATAAAATATGGCATAGCTTAAGAGACTTTAAACTTTAGTCTCATTCTATTATATTGAGATATATGTTAAAATTCTATCGATCTCAATGAGCATCATAATTGGATGCTGAAGTCAATTTTGTTGGAATATGCACAATAACTTCTTGGCATGCAAATATACATTGTGCTTCTGTTTTACCAACAACCCACATTTTTAAAGTCATAAATAGTAAGTACAATGTATAATATCAATACTCCTATCGAGTATGATATTGTGTTCTTGTGGTACTTATAATTTGAGATAATCATAAATATTCCTTTGTTATTGACATTCTAGTGGCCACATTAATCCACATCTTTTTCTTTAAACTAAGTGTCTATGTTAATCCAATTTTGGGATTATTGAATTTCCTATTTTGCTTTTATGGATTTTCATAGTCATATTTTTTATAAAACTTGGATTAATTGAATGTCGTAGAACATTTATTGATTTTTTGACTAAATGTAATTACACTCTCTTAATAGGCTATCCCTATAAGTAATTACTATTCATATACATATGTGGATATATGACTTCTATAAAATTGAAAACTCATTGGCAGAACTACTAACCACAGACTTATATATGAGTATTGTAACTCATGATGATTTGATTACGTCTATGTTATTTTGGGTTAGTGGGAGTTTTGCTATAGCATTTTTTTTTTAAATGCTTGGGCTATTCTTTAGTGACATATTCTTTTTAATTCAAACATGTCACTATAGATTCATCATTTGTTAGAAAAGTGAGTCTTTGATCTGTATGCTTTGTTTTCCCTATCGGATTCAATTTCTGCAGCATTAAAGCTTACTTCTCTTTTGAATGATTAGTGTTTTGACCATACATGTAATTTTAAATTTTTAAATTCTTTATGACAAGTGAATTTTTTTTTATTCTTTCAGTAATTGAGTATTGTCATCCAAGTGGGAGATTGTTGGATTAATTATTTAATTAATCAATTATGGATTGACAATAATCAATTATTATAAGTTGATGTCATAATATAAATTATGGTTTATTGTGTTAAGCACTAATTATATGATGAATTTGAGTGATTGGACTTTTGTTACTAAATGGACCGTGATGGGTTGGACCATTTAGATAAGCCCAATGAGAGGTCTCTGCCCTCAGCCGTTTAGCTATTTAAACGTCATCCCATTAGACGGTTAATTATTCTGAATGTCATGGTGAAAACCTAGAGCTAGACGGAATGAGGGTAGTCATCCCTCTCATGTTTGTCGGCGGTCATCCTTCACCAATCTAATATAAAGGTACACAATTCTTCTTCCTTCTTTATTATTGATAATATGTTATAACTTGTATCTATTGATCTATGGCTAAACATTAAGACTTTCATCATTATAATCATAGGAATCACTATATATCAGTCAATAGAGATGTTATAGTTTATGAATCAGAAGCTTGGCTTTGGAACAAGAAAGAGAAATGCTCAAAGCTAGTCATTCCAATGATATTTGAAGAAGAACAAGTTGATGATGTTGATGAGATCCAGAAAGAACCTCACATAGGAGCTACTCAAGATGTCAGAACCTCTCAAATACAAAGGTTTGTGTCATCTAGCCAAGCTGATCATGAAGTAATACTAATAACGAAGTAAATGATGAAGAGGACTTTGCATTTTTCACTATTAGCTGATTTTGAATATGACAACTATGAATTAGAATTATCTAATAAAATTCGGAAAAATGCTATGATTGAAGAACTAGATGCCATAAACAAAAATAATACTCGACAACTCACTAAACTTCCAAGTCATAGATGTGAAATGGGTTTTCAAACCAATTTTTTTTTTGAACAATCAAAAATGGAATTATATTAACAACAAGAGTCTCAATAGCACAAGGCGTGCCACAAAGACTCCTCAAGAAACAACAAAGTTCAGTAGTCTGTACAACAACAAAATCAACTTAGCCAATACCCAGACATTGTAAAGGGCTTGGCCACCATCTATTAGTGCCAAACAAAAAAGTAGCTTTTCTAGCTTTCAACCAACCTAAAGACAAATATTTTACTTTGTCGAGCAACCTGGGCAAAGGAGTAATAGAATTATTGAAACACCTATTGTTACGTTCAGTCCATAAAACCCAGACACAGAGTAGCCAAATAAGCTGGAAAAAAGACTTTGTAGCCTTACTGCCACCTGTTGAGTAAGCAAATTGAACAAAGTGGTCAGACAAAACATTAGTGTCCACTCCAACAAAACCAATCCAATCACGAACCACTGGCCAAAGTAAAGCAAAGGAAGAGCAAGAAAGAAACAAATGTTGCGCCGATTCCAAAGCACCGTAACCAGAGACACACAAACCAGCTTCCAGGGAAATGACACCTCTGTAGATCAGATTCGATTTGGTAGGCAAACGATCACGAAGAAGCCTCCAAGCGAAAACTGATACATTCATAGGAACCTGAATCTTTAGAAGTCAACACATAATAAGCCCCCCGAACACATAATAAGCCCCCCGAACAGAGTAACCCTGCATGGGGTCCGGGATCCACAACCATTGGTCTGAAACATTAGCATGCAAAGAAACATCAAACAGAAGAACCCTACACTCCTCTAACATCTCCTCCTCCCACGCCCACAATCTCCGCCTCCACTGCCACGCCTCACCCCCCTCCTCTACACCAAGAGAAAACAAATCTGCCACTATAACAGATTTAAATTCATAAAGCTCAAACAACCTACGAAAACGTACACACAAAGGAACCGATCTCAACCAAGTATCAAACCAAAAAAGTATCAATCCCATCCCCCACCTTCTTAGTAACACATTCCTGAAACCAACCTCCCCCATCACCACCGTCCCCATCCCTAATCCTCCCCATCTCCCGCCGCCAAGAAGAACAACTTCGGTCCCCATCCTCCAACCTCCCATAGACCTCGCCATGACGAGCGACTAAAACTTTATACCAAAAACCACCTCTATCCACTAACACCATTTCCCTAGTAAGGCAATATTAAACTCCTTCAACTGTCTAACCCCTAACCCTCCAAACTCCTTTTGGAGACAAACAGAACTCCAGCCTATCCAACCCGACAGTTTAGCTTTTATACGATTCACAACAGGATCCCAGAAACACAATCGTCGAGGATTACCACCAATCGGCATACCCAAGTATAAGAAAGGCACCTTACCCACTTTACAATTTAGCACAGACGCGGCCTCATTTAACCAGGAAGGGGCGATGTTAACCCCAACCAGCGAACTCTCGTGGAAATTTACTTTCAAACCAGACATTGCCTCAAAGATAACAAGAGCCTCCCTCATAGCCCGTACATTGGCCCAACTTTTAGTACCCAACAACAAAGTATCATCAGCAAATTGGAGGTGAGACACAACCACCGGATTGACGTCCCCAATGCTATAACCAGTAAACAACTGAGTCTCAACCAGCGACCTCATCAAAACATTAAGGCCCTCTGCCGCCAATAAAAACAAGAAAGGAGACAACGGGTCCCCTTGCCTCAACCCTCTCTTTAACGAAAACTCATCAGTGGGGCTGCCATTCACTAGGACAGAAGCTGTAGCGGTACTAACACATTCTCTTATCCATTTTCTCTAAAGAACTGGGAAAGACATTTGGGACAAAACATAATCCAAATACCCCCAATCAACCGAGTCATACGCCTTTTCAAAATCCACTTTAAACAACATAAGGTCTTTTTTCTTTTTTCGAGCCTCATCGACAACCTCATTAGCTATCAGAATCCCATCCAGAATTTGCCTATTTTTAACCAAAATAGAGCACAAAGCATTATGGCGCCTCCTCCTCGACATAACTGAGTGGAAAAATTTAGTATTTGTGTCCCCATCTCGCAACCACTGAACACGGGATTGCTGCAAACAAATACTAGTATTAAGACGGGACAAAAAGTGTATATCCGACGAAACACCAAATAACTCAGCACATTCGTCTTCAGTCAACAAGGAGATAAAATCCCCACATACACAAACTTTCTTCCCCCCTCAAAAGATGTAACCGAGGAGATAAAGAATCCCATAAAATTCTTCTGGCAGCAGCGTCACAAGGAGCATAAATATTGAACAGATAAAATTCCTCATTGGATTTGATGAAGCGGCCATTAATGATCAAAGAATGCGGAAAACTAATAGAAGACCCCACTTCCACCTCTGTATTATCCCACAACGTTAGCAACCCTCCGGACGCCCCTTGAGAAGGACGAAAAGAAAAGGAAACCGCAGAGCTACCCCAGAGAAGCACAAAAACCGTCATCACACACTTGCATCAAACCAAAATTGAAACCACATGGCGAGATAGCTAATCATAAAAGCGAGATTTAATGGTAGATGATTTATTGAGAAAGCTGGACTTGATTACTTTGAATTTTATGCACCTATGGCAAGACTTGAGACAATCAAATTGATATTTCGTATATCTTGTGGAAGAAAATGGCCCACATAACATTTGGATGTAAATTCAGCATCACGAAATGGACCACTTTATGAAGTTGTGCAGGGGCGACAGCACCCCCCAGCTAGCCTGGGCTAGTGCCCGGGCTCTGCTTCTACCTTGTTTGCAGTTTCATAGTTATGGTACAAGGTTATGGTTTAACTGCTGGCTATAGAAAGGGCAAAGTGTAAGTATCTTTCAAGGTTATGGTATAGAAAGGGCAAAGTGTAAGTATCTTTCAAGGTTATGGTTTAACTGAATCCTCTGGAATTGGAGCTTCTACTGAGTATTTGGAAGGAGTCGTAAGTATGGTACGGCGGGGTTAGTGTCTGCTTCCACGGAGGCTATGATTGTTTACATCGTGTATGTTTCTTTAAACTCTCTTTTTACTCATATTAATTATTTATTTAATTTTTAAACTTTTTTTATCTTTCTTAATCTCTAATCTGTGCTGTTCTTGTTGTTATTGCTGATTTTTTGTACTGTGATTTTTTATTCATGTTGATCAAGATTGGATTCTGTTTACTGGGTTTTGTTTAATTCTCAAATGGGTTATTAAATTTCAAACCTTTTTGGATTTTTCTTTGATCTAATGTATTTTTGTTTTAGACTGTGATTTTTTTCTATAGGAAGAGTATTGGTTTTCTTTGATCTTTTGGTAGAAAATGTTTCTGTTTTTTCAAGAATGGTTCTGAATTGTTGATGAGTGATGGCATAGAATCCCTTTTGGTGTGTTTGGCTTGTTTTGCATTTTGTTTGGTTCTAATTGGAACCATCCTCTGCCACAAAAAACACACTTCCAAATTTGTTTCCCTTTATTTGATTTTTATATTTGATTTGGATTAATATTGGTGAGAAAAATAAGTCAATTGAAATTATGCCATTTAAGGACTCTTTGTGTACTTACTGTGTTTACATTTAGATTTCTCACAAAGATCACATATTTGGGAATGTGCTGATTTTTAATTGTTAAAGTATTGATGATTCGCAATTTTACACTAAATCATCAAGAAAGTGTGAATATTGGTTGCTATAGTTATCATTGTACACTCGATGAAGAATAGCAATGAGCTGGGGAACCGATTTAGAGAAGATCAATCCAATCCAACTGTGTTAGCTTTTGGACCTTCTTACCAGGTATTATTTAGTTTTGTTGTCTTAAATGAAATAATTAGAGAGGAAGTTGAAAACTAACTGGTTTAGAAAAGATAATAGAGTCTCGTCGTAGATGAATATGATTTGTGTGGACTGTGGAGAACATGTATAGAAGTAGCATAAGGTGGTTAGACCGAATGGAATATAGTCCAATAATCCGAGGTAAAATTTGTGATAAAATTTTCGCCCAGGCTCTATATAAATCCTGGCTTCGCCACTGAAGTTGTGTATGTCACACAATCTCTAAAATTCAAGTTTAAAGGAAAGGAAGATATGGTATTCATATTACACAAGGCATTGTATGAATCTAAGCAAGCTCCAAGAGCCAGGAATAAAAGGATTAACAACTTTCTAGTTCAACAAGTATTTTTCAAATGCAAAGCCGAATATGGCGTGTAAGTGAGGAATATCAAAGGTAATAATATGATTCTTATTTGTTTATATGTTGATGATCTATTGATAACTGGAAGTAACTTAATTGAGATAGCAGAATTCAAAAGAAAAAGGGGAAATTACATTGACCTCCCTTAAGGTCTCTTTAAATGGAACAAACACCCCTTTTAGTTTTAAAACATACATAAACCTCCCTTGAGTTCTTATCAAATTCATAGAAACCTCCCTTCTCTCTTAACACTGTTTGTTTCTCGTTAAAATAAAAAAAGAGAAAGATTGAATTTCAAATATGTAGCATTTCCAGTACTGTTCAATTACATTGATTCCTCCATTTAGTGATTCATTCTTTTTGTTCTACACACTGCCATCTCCATTTCTAACCTCTCCGCTTAAAACATATTCACCCAACAACATGATTTCAAGCATAAACTTGTGATACTAAAAAGGGACATAGGAGGAAACCAACTCAAAGAGAACAGAGTGTGAATGTGATAAAATTATATCATAAAAATGTTCAATTTTAACTTCTGTAACCAACAAATTAGTATCGATGAGACTCATCAATATCATCATCAAAGGTCATCATAACAAAAGTCCAATTTCCGGACCAGTAAACAAAACAATTTCCTTCATCTGAATCCATATATTGCGCTAAACCAATTCCTTTTCCTCACCCTGTTCCATCACTTCTTCAGAACCCCGCTGATTTGATATTCAGATTCATCACTGACATCGTGGTTTTGAACTACGCGATCTGTTAGAAACACAGTGATGGTGCGGCCTCGACGATGTGATGCGTTGGTTTGTTGAATGAATAGTGAGTAAGAGCCAAGTGAGATTTCGAGTGGGAAATAAGGTTGTGGCTTTTAGTGTGATTGAAATGTAGTGAGGAGTTTGTGAACCATTTTTGTTGCCTGGATGTGTTTCTCCATGTATTCCACACACTTAGCTTAGCTGTATTAATTAATTTGTGGGTTGTAGGTTTTTCATACGCAAGAGGCACCGAGTGAAAGTGTCAGTCGAAGAGGCAGAGCATCAATTTTTGAATGTGGATAAATAGACGGAAGTTTAACAGAGTTAAATTGTGAGGGAGGTTTGTGATGAATATGAAACTAGAGGGGGTGTGTGTTACATTTAGATAAACCTTAGGGGAGGTTAGTGTATTTTTCTCAAAAAAATGATGAGATAATTTTATATGTCTGATTTGGAAAAGTTAATATACTTCCTTGGAATAACATAGTTTGTTATGTTTGTTAGCTACTTTTAAGCAAGTTTCTTAGTTTTTGATTGGTTACTTGTTTAGCAAGCAATAGACATAGCTTGTATATAAAGATTATGTAAACATAATTTCATAACTAATGAGAATAATAAGTTTACTATCAATACAAACTTTCTCTTCTTCTCTCTCAATTCTCAATCTTCTCTTTAAACAAAAAGATAACTTCCACTACAAGTTATCATTGATGCGCTATATGTACTATTAGGCAAAAAAATTGGTGCCTCTCAAAAATTTGGGTCCAAGGCAGTTGCCCATTCCAATCGTACGTAGAGTTGAGTGATGAGAAGACACTCACATAGAAGTGTATTAGATAGTTGTACATGTGTATTATGAAGAATTTGGATTCTCTCATGTTGAATCTCAACATGAAAATGCTATGTAGGTTATCCCATCAACAAAACTATTTAAATCACTCAACTTAAAAAAATATACAAGTCGAATTATATATAATATGATGATACAAATCCGTAGGATGTGAAGAAGGATATATTAAGCATAATGATTTGTTGTTAAAAGATCATAAGCGATTGTCTAAAGATGTATTGTATTGATAAACAAAGAGTTCATGTGTTGCAATTCATTCTTTGGGATGCAGGATTTGTCCCTAATAGTGCTATTTGAAATCAAAATATTTACTGAGAAGTCGTATGGTTGGTCAGAGTCTAAGCACATGCCGTCTTTTTGGGAGGGGGGGATTTTGGAGAAGAGGGAGGGAAGAATTTCTTTTCTAAATTAAACAAATTTTAAAATATTTAAAAAAATAAAGTGTGATTAAATTGTTATATGATGATCATATAATATTGTTTTCTCTCAACTTTTTAAAATCTTATATATATATATATATATATATATATATATATATATATATATATATATATATATAGAGAGAGAGAGAGAGAGAGAGAGAGAGAGAGAGAGAGATGTAGATGGAGATGGAGAGACCTAACTCTCAAAAACCCTCTTCTTCAACAATCTCCCTCTAGAATATACATGTTTCTGAAGTAGAATAATTTATTTCTACTAGAAAGCCGACCCGTGCGCCGCACGGGTCTTATGAGTTGTAAAATACTCCCTCCGCCCCAAAATATAAGCAAAAATTGGTCAACAAAAGTTAATGTATTTGGTTAAAAATTTGTACCAAATACATTAACTTTCATTGACCAATTTTTGCTTATATTTTGAAACAGAGGGAGTATATGCTAAATAAAAATGCAAAATATTATACTCCCTCCGGTCACATTTATAAGCAAAAAGTAGCTTTTTAGGTACATTGAATAATTAATGTACCTGACTTATAATGTGACTGCATACATTAAATATTCAATGTATCTAAAAAAGTATTTTTTGTTTATAAATGTGACCGGAGGAAGTACTTGAGAAGAAACACATACAATAATGATAATCTGGTACTATAGTGTATAAAAAAAACAGTAAAAAGGGATTTTTTGATTATTTTATACAAACGATTTGTTTATATCAATATCAAAAATTACGAAAAACTTTTTCGTAAAGGACGTTAGATGCATAACCGGTGTCTTCTACATCTTCATCAGTTATCAATATCTTTAAACTTTCTCTTGAAGTAACTCTCAGTACAGCAACATATAGTTGGCTATTGGAGAATACATGCGTCGGAAGATACTGCAAAGGAAAATGTTTTCTTTGAAACTTATGGGCACGTGACTCACTTAATGCACATGCATGATTGGAATTAAATGTGGGCAATATAAGTGTAAACATTAGTGTACCGGGTTGCTTTTTTTTTTTTTTTTTTTATAAGTGTAAACATTGAGAATTGGTTTAGTCACAACAAATCACAACAGTTTTATTTTTTTCTAGGATGACCTTTGAACTAATTTTGTATATTTGATTAAATTCTTCCAAATAATTTGTTCACACGTACACTGTTAAATTGTACCATAACCAATTCTACTCCATCCTTTTCAAAATGAATGATTATTTTACCAAATTATCCTTATTAACTATTGGTTAGTTTTAAAAGTAATACTTTAGAAGTAGTGTGCAGGGTATTAATTACAGTTGAAAAGAAAAAGTTATTATTGCATTGGAAACTGAAAGTGACATTCATTTTGAAACAATTTTTTTGGCTAAAGCGACACTCATTTTGAAAGGGAAGGAGTAATATTTTTTTTTTCAATCAATGCCACCAAAACAACATTGATTGTCGCATAATCTTAAAAAAAAATCACACATAACAAAATGATAACTAATAAAGTTTTGTACATATTTTTTTTTTTATAATTTTAACACTAACATTTGTCTATAAAACAAAAAATCAAGTATGAATTGTTAATCATCAATCACAATTAGAATAAATGCACCAGATTGTGAACTATCACCGGAAACAATGAACTTACAATAACATTCCATAACATTTCACTTGTTTAAATTACCATACTTATTTGTTCCCTTATGTAAATTTACTGTCAAAAGTGAATAAGATGCAGTGATCTTGGACAAACATCAATTACTTATTCCTCCTGCAACGGCTCTAAGAACAATATATTAGCCGTGTTTTTCATTTTTTACAAACATGAAGCCACACAAAAATAATTTCAGAACGTATGGAAGTCAAATTTGAATTAATCCGGTGCAACAATATTGCAGTTTCTTATCTGTAAATAATCGTATTATTAACATACTTGTTCTTCTGCATATTTTTGGTTACTGTTCTTCTGCATATTTATTTCGCTGAGTTTATTTATATAATATAGACAAATTATTCATTTCCTTATCTGATAATTACAATTTCTCCATATTTATGCACTACTAACAGCACAAAGAAAACTTGAAAAGGGTTCAAAAACATTAAAAAGAGGCTCTGACAATGAACCATACAAATCCCATTTGAATTACTCCCAACACTAACCACCATAAATTGGCACGTAAATGGTATCATTATTTCCGGCAAATGGTGCGCTAATCCTGATTCTAGTCCCTTCACAGAGTCTTCGCACATCAACAAATCGTTTCCACTGCCCACCAATCCTGAAGTGTTGATAAGGACCAGTCCCAAAAATTATGATGCACTCCCAAACAGCACTTAACAACCTTCTCAAACCTATCCTTAATAACCATAGCAAATTCACCTACTCTAACAAAGACCAAAGTGACCCATGCACCCAACCGAATCCCATAAAAATAGAACCATTGATCCTCACGACCAAAACTTCAAACCGGTTGCCCTTCTTATCAATCAGCATTGCATATCGGGTGATTTGGTCACCAAAATCAGCAGCAAACATGTTAGGTAGTATCACAGTGCCCTAGCAAAAAAATAAAATGGAAAATGGTTAGATTGTATTTTAAAAGGCATATAAAACATACAAATAATGGGGAAATAGGGACACCCATATCTTCAACTTCGTATTCAACAGTATGCGATCTATACTTGACACCAAAAGGATTTTTGTCCAACAGACTATAGAATCGAGCAAGAAAAAACCATCAGTCAGACGTGCAGAAAAATTGTTCCATTACCAATCATTTGAAATCATTTGAATATGAAAGATGAAAAGAAGATGCAAGTAAGTAGTTCAATCAATTACAGTATATATAGCATATGTGTGAAGAGATACTTGTCTTTGCATTGGAAACGCACAAAAAAATTACTGGATATTAAAAGCTGATCGGAAGGTTGATATTCTAAAAGTCTTAAAATAAGCACGTTTTCTGTTGATTTTCAATGAAAGTCGTTCCATTATTCATAAAAGAATGCACTTAATGTGGCCATGAGAATAGGAAGGGCAACAATAGACAGGGTATTAAAAATTTCGGATTGTACAAACAGAAGGAGGGATGCACATGTATTGGAAAGCCGCATAACTCATTTACTGCACGTGTATTGGAAGTGTTGCAACAAACTCTCAAAACAATTTGAATTTCAAATTTCACAATTAGAAGGAGGAAAAAATTAGGGTTGCTTAGCAAGCATTAATTACATGGAATTAGAGGGAAAAATTAGGTTTAGTGATAAGCAAGACCTAATAAGCTTTAAGAGTAAGTGATTATTCATGAAGTGGCTCTGCTTAATACAAAAAGTATTTGTTCATCTATGACTACAAAACACAGATGAATACTAAACACGTATGATGTCGATACCAACACATAGACATTATTACAATGTAATAATTTGATAAAATAAAAGTGATTGCTCACATATCGGGCAGACGTTCAAACACACCTTCAATTTAAAATATTGGTGCTAGAAGTTCATGTTTAGGATCAAGAGTTTCATTGCTGATACATGAGAAGAAAAAAAATGGTATTTTGCTAAAGTATCAATCTCAATTTTTTTTAACAAATACCAATCTCAACTTTTAACAGCTGCTTATTGGCTATTATCCTATACAATTTGATTTGTTGTTTGTGACATTCAATCTGGACTTTATGCAATTATTGTAGCAGCTAATAGTTGACTTTATAATATACTACTCTAATATAGGATACATGTGGTCTACATATATATAATATAGACTCAGGACAAATGGTTGGAATTTAGATTATGAAGTTCAGAAGCATTATTTGCTTGGATTGCAATTCGACTATCATAAGTTTGACATCTAGCTGTGGACAAAAAGAAGAAATATATCTCAAGTTGTCTATCTGCTTCCTTTAAAAAAAAATCCCTATCTACTTTCCTCTATTTTTAGTTTGGAGTTAGGTAAAATATGTGGCTAATTTAACAACCATTTTATGTTCAACTATATTAGATCAGTTACCTTGAAAAAATGATACAAATCAGCCGTATTATGTAGTCAGGGTAATACGGATTCCCTAAATTCAAATTCCCTTGGTCTCCCCTACATTTAGGTCATTATCAAGGGCCTTTTTGTCTTTACAAAAACAAACATATTACACTTAAATCTCTTTCTTGACAAACTTGATAGTGATGCTAAATGTAGTTGAATTCAACTGAATCGTGGTCCCTATAATACCAATAGACTTTTTGAACAAGATTTGACAATTTCAATTCTAAGCTCTCAAATTCCCAGAATATTATTTGATTCTATGAACATAAGCCTAAGAAAAGTTGAACTAGTAATTAAAGGAAAAAAATAATACAATGAATCTTAAACTACGATATACACTTAACGGAAGAATTAAAGACACATTTATGTTTAAGATGAACCAAATTTGTTAATTTTCTACAAATTCTTTTGGGCACAAAGGTTATATAAAAAGAAAACATTTACATTATGGAATCAATAAATAAATTACTTAAGAGACAAATTTGTGATAAACCATGAATGATGCAATTTGCAAAAACATATAAAATAAAATAAAAATGAAACTACCTATGAATCTCTTCTTGTTGCTAATGGAACAACTTCAGCCAAAGGTGTTGAAAGAGGTGTTGGAATTGGAGAAGTTCTACAAAGAGGACAAGAAGGATGTATCCTTAACCAAGGTTCTATACATTTAAGGTGAAACATATGTTTACAATCAGGTAACATCTTAAGCATGTCACTTCCTTTGTAATCACCTAAACATATAGAACAACATGTTGATGTGGAATCATATTTGTTAAGCTTCACTTCAGAATATAACATCTTTGGATAACTCATAATTGTTTCTTCATCTAAACCAAAATCAAGTATTGAATGTTGTGGTTCAAGAAATTCAGATGTGTTATTGTTGTTTCTTCTCCTAGGAGGATTTGGAACTTGTGATCTTGTGCAAAAGTAGGAGGTGAGTGTGATTGTTGTAATGAGCAAAAGAATACCAATGGAAATTCCTATGCCATAACCAAATCCACTTATGTCATTGGAGCCAAAGAAGCCAGATGAATCAGTTGAGTTGTTCATCTTCTTGATGATGGAAACAATGGCAACTTGTTTTAAAATGAGATAGGAAAAAGGGGTAGTTTGTTTTGTTTAGCCATGTTGTTGATGATGATGAATTTGGATGTTGAATTTGAAGATCATATTAATTAAAAGTCAATGGTGATATGATGATTCATATGAGAGAGATGGGTTGCGTTTTAGTTAAGGAAAGACTTATATACATGTATTTAGTTAAGGAAAGACTAATATACATGTATTTAAGATTAAGTAAAGGTAACCCAAAAGGGTACGTAGCTATGAAGCCCCGATACGGATACGGATACGGGTACGATACGATACGGGTACGCGAATACGTCAAAAATTTCAAATTTAGGATACGATACGGCTTGGATACGTTTACAATTTTTTTTAATATATATATATTAGACATAAACGCACAAAAAATAAATAGCGTGAAATCTTAAAACTAATTACACCAAGTCAAAATACAATGGACCATTCACCAACTAAGATATCCTTTAAACCAAAACATACCATATAAACAACCTGCACTATGATGATACCAAGGTAGTATGAAGATAGTCACCCTTTTCAAGTAATGGCCAATATAATGATCCCAATTTACAAAAATTAATACTTGTGATCAAAATACAAATAAAAATTTTAAATAAAAATTAAATTAAATCATTCGGATACTTCTGGGATACGTATCCGGGAGTATCCTTAACGTATCCTTAAGGTATCCAATATATTTTTAAATAAAAATTAAATTAAATCATTCGGATACTTCTGGGATACGTATCCGGGAGTATCCGCGGAGTATCGGTATCCGATACGTATCCGACACGGGTACGGCACCATTTTGGAGTATCCGGGCTTCATAGGTACGTAGTATAGACTATAGAGAGTATTAAGAATGTGGTGCATAATTTATCTTTAATACCACTTTCTTTTTTTACATAACCCTCTCATATTTATGGGGATCGGTCATAAAAATCTGAAGTTTGATAAAAAAAATAACTATAATTTTGCTAAAGATTGTTTGAATCAAACTCAAATTAAGATTATTTTAAACTAGAAGTCTTCAAGTGTATTTCTGATAAACAAACCACTAATATTTATTATAAAATATTAGATTAATTTAATTAAAGAAATTAAAGCCAATGAGGCATTGCATGTGAGTACATTCCACTTTCTCAAACCGTTAGATTGTGTGTTTACATGTTCACAACTTTGTGAAGGTCAACGATCCATTTTTAAGTTATTACTACTATATTATATACGTGTAAAATATATCTTACAATTTGTGTATTGAATGTTGATTGATTTCAGTTCACATATCTTTCTTCTAAAGTGCATAAACAAATATTATTTGCCAATGGGTGAAGAGTGGAGAATGGGCACGTTCCATGCATTACTAGGAAAGTTGTTGATGAAATTTAATTAGCTCTTATACATGAACCACCTTAGATGGTATACACCCTTTTACACCCACACACATTTGTGATATGTGGCAAAAACATTGAAAGAGGAGATGAAAAGGGGGTGATGATGTGATGTGAAATTACTAAAATACCCCTGACACATGGGGTGTACATGAGACACCTATTAAAAAGGGTGTCTGCATATCTTTTTCCAAATTTAATTGCATTAGTTTTCGGCTAGACAAGTGTAAGCATTATCTCTCTTATGCAGCCAGATAGATGTGTAATCATTCACAAAAATTATTGTCCTACATCTGTTTTGGTGAAAGCCGTCACTAACTTCACTATACAATAGACAATATAAATTTAGAGCAGTGATATTTAAACAATTATTTTTTACAACTATATCAACTTTATTTTTCTTTCTTTCTATTGATCAAAAACAATGAAGAGCAAAAAATAACGAGAAAGAGTAAAAATATAATGTGAATATTAAAGAGAGAGTTGTCAAAAAATTATTGCAAAATAGTTCTACAAATATCATTTCTCATAAATTTAATCAAAATTTGGATTTTTTTTTGGAAAATTTGAATGAATATAAATGTCAATTTATATCATGCAATATAAAATTGCATGAAATACTCTCACTAGTTTTTTAAGAAATGTTGCGGAAAAAAAAACTTGAGAAGTGTTAGTTGACATCATTGATATTTACACAATAGTTGGCATCATTTTTTATATGCAACTCGGTTTTTTTAGGGGGTACAACCATGTATTGTTTTTTTTTTCTCTTTCGATCAGTATGGAAGGAGAAACTTTTATTTGAGTGTCAGGTGTTACTTCGTGACGTGTCTTTTTATGATGTTTCTTCATATCGTTGGATTTGATCTTTGGATCTTGCTGTTGGGTATACTGTATGGTGCGAATATAACATCCTTATTAGGGAGAATCTTCACCAGGAGGTAGCTATTTTGGATACTATTTGATAGTGGAATATCCTTTTGAAGGTGTCTTTATTTGTGTGGCGTCAACTGCATTACAGAGTTCCTACTATAGTTAATTTATTCAAACGTCGTATAATATCTTTCGAAGATCAGTTGTGTGTTTCAGGGTGTGGCCAGATTGAATCAGCTTATCATCTTTTTTTGGATCGTACTTCATATGGATCTTTATGGTTTGATGTGTATCGTTGGTTTGACATTGTTACAGTTTGTCCCCATAACTTGACAGACCACTTACAACAGTTTGGGTTTTTTGTTGGTATTTCTAAAACACATCGAATCTGGATGGTGATGATTTGGTGTGCTTGCATTTGGAAGGACAGAAACAACTGAATTTTTCAGACAAACCAGCTTCCATGCTATAGCTTACTAACAACATTAAGTTTTTTTTTTTTTTGTGGTTAAAGGCAAATTCTGACAACTTTGGTTTTGATTATCATAGATGGTGACTTAGCCCTTTAATGTGTTTGGGCATAGGTTAATTCTGATTTTATTATATGCTTGTTGTTTTGTTCTTTGTTTCTACTGTAACTTAACTTTGTGACCTTTTGATTTTTCTCTAACACACCTTGTGCTTGGGAATCGTATTATAATCATTTTGCCTTCTTCAAGAGACTAAGAGAAAAAAAGCAAGAGTTACATCAAGGATCCAATAGTGCACAAAATAAAAAGAGCCAAAAAGCAAGTTCTCTAAAAGAAACACAAAACAAGACTAGATAGTTACACAAAAACACAAAATAGGGTTAAGCCACCACACGTGTGATAGTTAAAAGCAAAATTTGAGTGAATTTCCTTTAGCCACCAGAAATATTGTAGCTTTATTTTCTCATGAAGATGCTGAAGAGATTCCCCTTTGGTTTGAAAACTCTTGAATTTCTTTCGTGCCAAATGGTCCAAACACAAGTAAGCTAAATTAAATGAAGAACAGAGGAAACTCTCTTTGGGAAGCTACCAACCGAACCAAATTGAAGTAAACGATCAGAAACTTGAGCCGGATTAACCATAGTTAAACCTAACCAAATGAAGATACCAGACCAAACTTTTCCAAAGAAATTGCAAGACAAAAAGAAGGTTAATATCCTCTTCCTTGCCACAATTTCCTGCACATAACGCAACTTTTGGTTGAAGCACCCTTCGCCTGATTAAGTTATCTCTAGTTGGTAAACGATTACGTAACAAACAAACACATATGTCACAATTTTTTAATCAATCAATAGTTATGATTCCAAATTTTTCTTCTACAATATATTTGCTAATTTTAACAATCAATTGCTATGTTAAATCATGGATTTTAATAAGAGAGTAAATCAAGCTTGGACCTCTCATCTTTTGGAATGTGAACAAACACTCCACAATCAAAACACTCTTAAATAACCATAAAGACATCTTTCCCTGACCACACTTTGTTTGGAACATCACCATCAAGTGAAAATAGAAGGGGAAATGTCAATCAAATCTATTGTAGTCCTCGTTGCTTAACTCCAAAAGGTTTTCAACAACTTTGCATGAGAGAGCATACACCTGACTCTTTCGTTGATACGATTCATTCTCTCTGCAACTCTGTTGTGTTGATGAGTGCGTGGAAATAAAAGGACCTTTGTATTCACCGCCATTATCTGCTCGAACATACTTCAATTTCCTTCCTTTTTCTCTTTCAACATTTGCATGGAATTGCTTGAAAGCACCAAACACCTGGTTTTTAGATTTCAAAACAAAAACCTGCACTTTCTTTAGACTCGTCGTCAATAAAAGTGATAAAATATATAGCACCACCAAGAGATTTACTATCCATCATGCAAACATCAATGTGAATCAAATCTAAAACATTCTTCTTCCTATGAGGATTAAAACTAAGAAAGGAAACTCTATGTTGTTTACGAGAAAAATAATGAGTGCAAGTTTTAAAGTTTCACCTTTTACCGAAAGAAAGTTTTTCTTCACAAGAATGTTAAGTCATTTCTCACTCAGATGAACAAGGCGTGTATGCAAGAAATCAGTCGATTCATTTTCAACTGTGATCGCATCCTCCTTGCACAACTTTACAGTCATTTTATAAAGACTACTGAGTCCCTGTTTGGTAACCCGGCAAGAAAGCCAAAACACGCGTTCGTTTCTTCAGAAGGGATTTTACTGTGTTTGGTTCTCCTCCACCTCTCTACCATGATTGCACGTTTTGCTTTTCAGAATCAATTTTGGGTGAAGCTCCAATTCTTAACTTTTTCAAATCGATTCTCTCAACCACACATATGGAGTCAATCAATTTATCCTAATTTGACTTCCCCCCTATGACTCTATAACTAGAGCTTCTAACCTCTTCATTAAGCATGTTC
Organism: Medicago sativa; assembly: GCF_051527215.1. Lineage (NCBI taxonomy): Eukaryota > Viridiplantae > Streptophyta > Magnoliopsida > Fabales > Fabaceae > Medicago > Medicago sativa. The sequence goes on from NC_140749.1 coordinate 55,510,273, forward strand.
TCTTTAACCATTGGCATTACCAACTTCCCATTTGAAGATGAATTAGTAAGTGTGATAAAAAGGATTTTCTAGTTATCAGGCAAGGAGTTAAGCAATAATAAGGCTTTCAACACATCATCTAACTTTATATCCGCGGTTGTAAGCTGATTCATAGTGTTGTGAAATACACTAATATGATTTGCCATTGATTCACATTATTACGCTCATACAACTCTTAAATTATTCCACACCTTAGATCATCTACAACAGAGCACTCCATTTTAGGTGCTTAAGTGAGCTATGCATGTATACATCATCTAATTTTTAATTTTCAATGATATTACTTAATAATCACCTAATTTCTCCAACCCAGCACCTCAGAAAAAAGTTAATAAATATATCATATTAATAACTCAATATCATTGTATTTCAACAAAGTTTATTGTTTTGTGTACAATTTATTAAATATGACCCACAAAAATTAAAGAGAGAGGGTGCTTATATAACCACCCTTCTCTATAAGCATCGAGCATTTTCTCTCCACAATAGGGGTGCTTATTAATTCCGGTACTAAATAGGTGAAGCACCCACCATTATGGATGCTCTTATGGGCATCCATTTCAGCTTCTACATGTTGATATACACTCACGTCTAACCTGTGTCTAATCATAGAAACATCCTTCCTATTCATCGTCTTCCGGTCATAATGAAATGTTTCTTTAGGTTTAGCTGTCATATCCTCAATGGGATCGTACATATCATTAGTGAATAAAAGGTCTTTCATCATGGATAATTAGAAGAGTTGAGCTTAATCATATCTAGCTTTGAATCTTCCTCCATTTAAAATTGCACAAATCAAATCAATCAAGACTCTTGATACCACTTTGTTGGGAAAAACCAAACTAAACAATCTCTTAAATGTGGAATGTTCTTTTTCCACACTTGTGCAATTAAATAGACAATCAGCTAAAACCAAATCCATAGAAAAATAAGAATGACAAAAAATAAATATTAGACATAATTTTTAACATGGAAAACTTCCATCAAGGTGAGAGAATAAAAACCACAGGACTTAGTCGAGATAAAGTATCAATAATAATGGGTACAAAATATTCGATTAGGATTTGTTGTTGTAGTGAAACAACGCAGTGGCTCAGGGACAGAAGGAAGGATAGAGAAAATAGAGAAACACTCTAATATTCTCAAAGAAAGATATTATTATTTGAATGTTTCTATGCTTGGGTATTTGAATATGTCAAAACACTTGGTGATGAGCCTTATTTATACTACTCTAGTAAGGCTCATAGAAAGATCTAAAAACATTTAATGATACTACTTAATTACAAGAACTATCTAGAGATGCTAATATCTAGTTCATGTTCCTAGAAAGTTCTAGAGATATAAAAATGTTCCTAGTTATCATGACTTTATTTAGTAGTATTCTTGAAAGTTCTAAAATATTCTCCACATCTTGAAAGTTCCATAATGTTCTATATTATTCTCCATAATTCTCTATCATTCTCCCCGGGTTGGAAGAGACTCATCCTGGAGTCATGATTTCCTTGTTCATCCTCGAGTCAAGATTTTAGAATACTTCTGCTGCAGAGTCCAAAGTATTCCAAGGACAAAATCAGTTCCAACATTTTCCCAAGGTGGCTTAGGAACTGGACGAAGCAGGCATAACTTTCTTTTATCCTCGAATGGTTCCTTTGTGAGTGAAAGTCCAAGTAGCTTGAACTCCTCCTTTCTATCATTGAACTCATTGAATGGTAGAGGTGCCAAATTGATTTTAATCAGATCCTTCAGGAAAGTGTAGATGTTGGCAAAACCATCAAATAATTTATGATGATCATATTGCCAACGCCTCCCAAGATGAATGTGGCAAGTATCCATTGGAATAACATCACACCATACATTTTCTTTATAATTCTTGTCAATGGAAAATGAGACAATAGAGTGTTGAGATACTCTTACCTCATTGTCCTTGTTGAGCCAATGAAGCTTGTACGGGTGTAGGTGCTCCTTTGTTTGTAGCTTTGAATTTTCTACCATATAATTTGATAGAACATTTTCACAACTTCCACTATTGATAATGATATCATAGACTTTACCTTGCGAGGTGTTGGAAGTGTGGAAGATATTGTGTTTTAGACATGATTCTTCTTTATCTGTTGTTGTTTGTAAGCTTCTTCTGGCTACAAGTGATTCACCAGAATCAAAAGGAACACATTCTCCGTCATATAGTGGTTCATCCTTCTCCTCTTTTTTCAAACACTTCAGCAATGTCGTCGTGAACATATTCATCATCATATATTGGATCTCCTTCTCCCTCTTCTTCAAACACTTCACAAATGTCAGTACCAACATATTCTTCATCGTAGATTGGTTCTCCCATCGTTTCATCTTCAAACAGTTCAGGAATGTCTTCTTTTTCTTCTTCAAAAATATTGTTTATCTCCTCATTAACGATGGTGACTACTTTACGATTCACACAATCTAAGGCTATGTGTCCATACCCTTGACATATGCAACATTTAGGTAAATGTGTCCATATACCTAAATGTTGCATATGTCAAGGGTATGGACACATAGCCTTAGATTGTGTGAATCGTAAAGTAGTCACCATCGTTAATGAGGAAATAAACAATATTTTTGAAGAAGAAAAAGAAGACATTCTTGAACTGTTTGAAGATGAGACGATGGGAGAACCAATCTACGATGAAGAATATGTTGGTACTGACATTTGTGAAGTGTTTGAAGAAGAGGGAGAAGGAGATCCAATATATGATGATGAATATGTTCACGACGACATTCCTGAAGTGTTTGAAAAAGAGGAGAAGGACGAACCACTATATGACGGAGAATGTGTTCCTTTTGATTCTGGTGAATCACTTGTAGCTAGAAGAAGCTTACAAACAACAACAGATAAAGAAGAATCATGTTTAAAACACAATATCTTCCACACTTCCAACACCTCTCAAGGTAAGGTCTATGATATCATTATCAATAGTGGAAGTTGTGAAAATGTTCTATCAAATTATATGGTAGAAAATTTAAAGCTACAAACAAAGGAGCACCTACACCCGTACAAGCTTCATTGGCTCAACAAGGACAGTGAGGTAAGAATATCTCAATACTCTATTGTCTCATTTTCCATTGACAAGAATTATAAAGAAAATGTATCGTGTGATGTTATTCCAATTGATACTTGCCACATTCATCTTGGGAGGCGTTGGCAATATGATCATCATACATTATTTGATGGTTTTGCCAACATCTACACTTTCCTGAAGGATGTGATTGAAATCAAATTGGCACCTCTACCATTCAATGAGTTCAATGATAGAAAAGAGGAGTTCAAGCTACTTGGACTTTCACTCACAAAGGAACCATTCGAGGATAAAAGAAAGTTATACATGCCTCGTCCGATTCCTAAGCCGCCTTGGGAAGTTGTTAGTATGGATTTTCCCTTGGAGTACTATGGAGTCTTTGCTACCTTCAATGTTGCTGATCTTTTACCATACTTTGTCGTTGAAGAAGACTTTCGACTCGAGGACGAGTCTTCTCCAACCCGGGGAGAATGATGAAGAATAATATGGAAGACTCTAGAATACTATAGAATAATGTGGATGTCTCTAGAACACTCAAGAATAATAGGAAAGTCTTTATAATACTAAAGAACAATAAGGAAGCTACTAGACACTACTAAATAAAATAAAATTAAGCACTAGAGAAATCTTAACTTTTCTAGATCCTTCTAGTCTTATGTACTAGAGTATCCATATCTCTAGACTTTTCTTTGTTTCTAGATATTTCTAGTTTGTAATGGAGAGCCTTCCAGAGTAGTATAAATAAGGCTCTCCGCCTAGTGTTTTGGATAGTCAAACATTGAAGAATTTCAATAATATAAACCTTTCTTTGAGAATATTAGAGAATTTCTCTATTTTCTCTATCCTTCCTTTTGTCCCTGAGCCACGCAGTTTCACACAGTTTTCAATAGCAACCCTTGGATCTTATTAAATGGTACTGTTATACTTTTGTCAAACCTATCCAATGGCTAAAATAGCAACTATGTTGTATTTTACAGCACTGAATCCCTATCCCAAAATATTCTTCCTAATAAACACATTAGGGATCAACATACATCAAATCAACAACAAAACAACTCTTCCATAAAAATGGATAAACAAAATAATCTAAAGAGAGACTATAAAAACTAGTTAAGTGATAGAAACAACATACGTAAATTGTAGTAAAAACAGAGAAAATTTACTACACATCCATCTACAACTTCAACAAAAACTCTTCTTTCTTTTCTAGGTTATTTCCGCTGCACAACTCTCTCTCTCTCTCTCTCTCTCTCTCTCTCTCTCTCTCTCTCTCTCTCTCTCTCTCTCTCTCTCAAAGTAGTACAGTTTGTCTTCTTCTGACCACAACCAGAATTAAACAAAGAAATTCAAGGACAAAGAGAATGTAACATATCATTCTATTAGAAGCAAAGAGATTTCGAATGACTAATCAATGACATTATCCATTTGAGGCAACATATCAAGGTATATGATCAAACTTCCTAAGAACTTATTTGATATGTCGACGCTTCTTCAACAGATGCTCTCTCAATCTCTTCTATATAAGGAATTGAGCAGTTGAATAAAATATATATATAAGATTTATGTCATTTCACTAGTATCTTTTACTCTGTCAAAATATATAACGCATAAACACTTAGAGAAATTCTTACAAACTCTTATATCATAGAATTTCTCAAGTACCAGAAGTTATTTGAACTTAAACTTGTCACACTTTTGATTGTATATCAAGTGTAAACAACAATCTGTTTTATTTGATTAAACTTATATTGTAGAAATCTCTTTCTTGTGTGGTTGAGCAAAGGAAGTCTCTTACTTGTGATTTTGACCAAATTGTAATTTTGTTGATTATAGTGAAAATCCCTTGGAAGTGCAAAGAGATTGGACTACTCTCGATTTGTGGAAGGAACCATGTAATTTGCTTCTTCGTCTCTTTCTATCTTCTCTCTTTGTATTTAATTTAATTTCGATTCATCTGTTTCAGACTCTGATAAAAACCTTGTTTTAGATCAGACTTTAAACTGATTTTGATAAACACTTAAAAAGGTTTTTATAAAAAATCGACACAATTCAATCTCTTCTTTTTATGTTTTTCTCACCTTCAAATTATAGTGAAAGAAACCCAAATGGGATTTGAAGATGAGATGTAGACCACTTGTTGATCAATGTTTTAATACTAGTACAAGTCTTGGTTTCATCTTCTCTTTTCCTATCATTTTAATGCGTTGATTTAGTTTTCAGTTTTAATTAATTGAATCGATAATTTTAAATTAGAGTTTGTATGCATGTTATACAATTCTCGGATAATATGGTTTTGTCATTAGTCTTGATCCAAATGACAAATAGAATTCACATTATTTTAATCCAATATTGAAACGAATTTTACAAAGGGAACAATTTTCTAAAAAAATCTAAAGAAGTCTATTCACCCTCTAGAGTTCATATTCTATTTCAACTTTGAAGCATAAGGTCAACATATTGAAGTTGAATAGATAAAGAGTATTTAATTTCGATTCTAATTGAAATAACCATCCGTCAGACTTAACTTATTTATCTAACATGTACATACGTATTAAATAAATTAAAAGTAAATTTTTTTTATTGAAAAACTATAACTATTCATTAAAATATTATATATTTAATATAAAATGCATAAATTTTATTACAAATTTACTATTTTAAATTTCTTAACACGTGCAAATTTGTATTACACCATAATAACTCGGTTAGAAATGTAAAATTATAATATCAAACTCTTCAATAGCATTTCCAGATGTAGAATTATACCAAATAGTCTTAGCCAAAGCATAACCCCTTGCAAATCTGAAAGCACCAGTTCCTCCAACAATAGGCATTTCTCTAACTTCATCCATAATAACATTCCTCCCAAGCATGGTGAGGCTGCTCCCTTTGTAGGTTCCAGCTGTAAAAACAAAATTAATATCGATCTTAAATGCAAAATCACCTTGTTGAGAAGCCAAAGAATAGGTTCCTTGGGCTCTTCCAATAAGCTCTGAACTTAAATTTGGTTCTTTAGTTAAAGGGTTGTCTAGTATGTAAGTGGCTCCAAAAGGACCATGAGATGATTCATTGGGTGGATTGATAATTTTGAGTGTAGTTGGTTTTTCACCATCTAGGATGTCATGGAAATAAAAGTGTAAGTGGGTAAAACTTTGTAGATTTTCTGAGGGTAAACTTATATGGGATTCTTCTAAAGACATCACTCTTCCATGAATACTCATGAAGTAATTAATTAAAAGAAGCAAGAGGCTGAAAATGGGAACCATGCTTGATCAAATTAATATACCAAGGTGAGTGAGTGTAGAAGGCTAAAAGCTACTTTATTTATAGAACTTTTACAAATTGAATATTAAAATATGTTTTGGATTATTTCGTATTGCACACCACACCATGACATATTGTACTAATTTAATGAAGTGGTATTAAAATATGTTTTGGATTATTTCGTATTGCACACCACACCATGACATATTGTACTAATTTAATGAAGTGGTTGAACATGAATGTTTAATAGTTAATGATGAATCTATTTTAGTATTTATAGAGTTCAATGCATGATTAAAATATTATTTTGTTAGGTTTTACTCCATGTAATTAATACATGTCTTTTTTGGTATTAATTAATGCATGTAGTTTGGATAATCAATGCATGTAATTAATACATGTCTTTTTTGGTATTGGAGTACTAAACTCATGAGTAACACAATACCATGGGCATGATCATCCAAACTACCAACACCTCTTCCCCATTAAAAAAATTATACTTGAATTTTTTTCTTTTGACAAAACTTGTTATTATGATTTTTGGAAGATTGTTTGATATTTTTATCTCTTGTAATAACAATATTAGTATATCATCAAGTATTTTGAATTATCAAATTTTGACTGATAAAAATTATCAAATCTTTTTTATATCTCTTGATGCTTATTTTATATTCAATAAACTGAGATTGTTTTCTTTTTAAAAATAGTATACTGATTAAGGTGATTTTTTTTTATACAAATCAAAATTTGAGAAAAAATGATATGCACCGTCAGCGTAATTAATACCTAGTTTTACACTGATATCCAATAAAATTATATTATATTGTGTCAAAAAAATTATATTATATAGTAGTTATTTTTAAAAAATATTTTTTTACAAAATAAAGCAACAAAGATATAATAAGATGATTGGTTCTCATTGAACTACTACCATTTAATTAAGGTCGGTGGATAATCCTTACAGTACATGTCATTTCACCAAGTTTTTTTAAGGTATCTTTGAATAAACCAAGGTGATTTGAGACATACTAACCCCGAAATAAATTGTCAAGTGAAAAGGTGGAGTATGTTAATTAATTAATTATTATTTATTTACTATTAAACCTTACGTTGCCAATAAAATCTTAGAAAATTCTATGGACTCGTGGTTAATTTTCTTATTTGGCAAACTGCGTTGCCGTAACGTTAATAATTGATCCACAATTTCTTTCTGGTTACGTAATGAAATCCCTTCTATTACTTTTATTATTGGCTAAAATATGGTATTGGTCCTTGCAAAATAGGTCAGTTTTGGTTTTAGTCCCTGCAATTTTTTTTTATAGTTTTTGGTCCCTGCAAAAATAGGCCAGTTTTGGTTGTAGTCCCTGCAATTTTTTTATAGTTTTTGGTCCCTGCAAAAATAGGCCAGTTTTGGTTTTAGTCCCTGCAAATTTTTTTTTTATAGTTTTTGGTCCCTGCAAAAATTATTTTTTGGAAATAGTCTCTGACCCCAATTATGTGATGATTTGTCACTTTTGTGCATATGTGGCATATGTGCTTACTTAATAAAAAGAATATTATTTTTTATAATTTATATAACAATAATTATTTTTTAATTAAAAAATAATAATAAAACAGATACAATAATTATTTTTTAATTTATAAAAGTGACAAAATATCACATAACTGGGGTCAGGGACTATTTCCAAAAACAAAAATTTTTGCAGGGACCAAAACCTATAAAAAAAAATTGCAGGGACTAAAACCAAAACTGACATATTTTTGCAGGGACCAAAAACTATAAAAAAAAATTTGCAGGGACTAAAACCAAAACTGGCCTATTTTGCAGGGACCAATACCATATTTTAGCCTTTATTATTACTAGGTATATAACCCGTGCGTTGCACGGGTTTGATTAAAATTTTATAACTTTTTTTTTATCAAAAATAACAATTTTGGTAGATATATTGAATTTTTATTTGATTTAAAAAATGAATCTACAATTATTTTGAAATATCTTTCCTCGTCAAGTGTGTAGTTGCTCCTTCAATCATTTAGTTTTAGGTTTTGATGATGTTTTTGTTTTGAGGATGTTTATGTTTTATGTCTAAATAGCTTAATTGTGAAAGCACTTTAGTCAATCCACCACATTTTTTTTATCTATAGTCATCTACAACAGTGTCCTATGTTTACAGACATTAGCATTGTGTTTAAGAGTCCAAAGTTTTTCTTCTTCAAATTATGCTTTTGTGGGTGTTTGATTCAATTCTGAGTGTCAAATCATATCATTCCTTATCCCGGGTTCCCTTGCTCTTTTGATGATATATGATACGATTCAAAACTTTCCTTTAAGTTTTTGAATCGATTCATTTGAGCCCTTTGTATCTGATTTTATTAGTGATCTTTGAATCATATCAAACTTCATATGAGTTTCATGATACGATTCAAACTCTTGCATTTGCATGTTCGAATCGATTCAAACTTCATCTCGAAATTGCCTGATACGATGCATTGTACTTGAGATTCGTATCAATACTCATGCTTTTCAGATCCTCTCATTTTACACTATTTGAATTGTATCATGGTTTTTATGATTCGATTCAAGGTCGTTGTTTTGTGGCTAAAATTAACTCTTTTTCACTCGCACCTATATATACTCCTACTCACATTAAACATTTTTTCTAAGAACTTTTGTAGAGTGTGAGGTCTAGATTGTTAGGGTGATATAGAACTTGTAAGAATGGTTTCTCTCAAGAGTCATGGTGGTGGATCAAGGACCAAAGGGAAAAGAAGGTTCTTTTCTTCTCCAAAGGAAATTGTGGGGGTTCTTTCTCATCAACTCAAGGTTCAATGGGATCAAAGCGGAGGCATGGCAAAGACGAATTCTTACTATAGAAGTTCAAGGGATTACATGTAAGCCTAAGAATCGAAGACCTTGTGGTTGTCCAGTTTCAAGAAGTTTTTAAGATTGGATCTTGTGTGATTACTTAGTATAAAAGATTAGGAATCAAGGGAATCTTTGTAATCATACATTTGCAAACATTTTCGTCATAGTGGAAGCTTGTGATATAGGCGCTTTCAATCACGAAGAGATGGCGTACCCCTAGCGAGGGAAAAAGGAAGAACCTCTATAAACCGCAATGTTCTTCTCTCCTTTATCTTTTTACTTTCAACAATATTGATTGTGATATATGAATTACTTGATCAAAACAATAGCCATTTGATTGTGAATTTTGATTTCATATTAACCTAATCTCAATTTCCTTAAATCACAATCAAACTTGGAAATTAGCTTCAACAAAATTCATTCATATATCATTTGTTCAAGTTCTTAGTTAGTGTGATTTGTTGTAGATTGTTTTGGTTTGAAATAGTTTAGTTTTGTGATTTGAATTGTGTATTGATTATTGCTTTGTCAAATAAGATTCATTAGTGAATTTCTTATTCATAATTGAAGTCTTATTTCTCTACATTGTTTTAATCATATTCAAGCCAATTTCAATAGTCATCATTATATTTCAAAGATTTTCAATCACACGCTTTGACAAACATTTTTATCCGAAATACCAAATGGCACCTTTTTCACTTGTTCTATTCTAACGCTTTATAACAACATAGTTTTTCAGTAAAATAATTAGTACCATTGCATTAATCTTAATCACTTTTACAATAAACATTTTTTTAATTAAAAATTGAATACACATGTGATTGGACTGAAAATTAATAGATAAATTTGTAAAAAAAATAATAATGTAAATAAATATATATTATGGATTCAATATACAAACCGATACATTTTCATGGATTAACACCATATTTTTCTGCATTTGTGTCTTCCTAGTTTTTACTCTCATACAATGATGGGACGAAAGCAAATTCACGGATCAAGAGTTATTTATAAATTTGATTCCACCATAAAAAAAAAAAAAAACAACTATCATTCATATAATGGTCATTCCATATCACAATTAAAATTGAGATCATTCAACCTCCAAACTCTCATAATCTATGGACCTTTCAAAAGTGTGTTTTTATAAATAATTAAGTTATATATGAATAAAAATAACTAAATAATTAAAATACAAAAGATATATTACTGCAAAACCACCTCAATATCATTTTGAAGGAAATGTTAGAATCCTTTACATAGCTTATCCTCTATATTCGTTCCAATGCTCGAAGACAAACGGTGCAAATCATATAGATATATCATTCCAATTGATGAATGCAATAAAATTGAAAGTCACAACAATATTAAAATGATATGCAGCACAGATCAATATATGTTAAACAAACCAATATTTAATCTTACAACTAAAGTCACAACATTACCAAAGTTTCTCATTGTCATCAATCTTATACTTGTTAGGCATTATTTAATCCCTGAGAAAAGTTGATAGTTGCCTTACCTCTTAAAGCTATCAGACATGCAATACAAAGGAATACCCCAATAGTGTGAGAAGGAATGGGAGAAAAGGTGAATATATAAGCGGAACACAATGTTTAGTCTTCAATGGGTTAAATAAAAAGTATGTGAATAGAAAGAAAAAAAAAAGAGTGTGAATTGAAAAGGTGCTCTAATCATAGAAAGTGGTTTGTAATTAAAACGTTTTGTGCAAATGAAATGTGTGGATGAGGAATACAAAGTGGACTTCTCTAATCTAGCTATCTATCTATTTTTTTTTGTCAATTGGCTTATTGGTTAGAGCTCACACATTTTTTTCTCTAATCTATCTATCCATCTTCTACCTATCTATCTATATAAATAATTTCTCTAATTTTCATAGTTTTAGAATTTATACTATTAGACTTTAAACATTATTACATTAATTAAAGGTGACAAAGTTTCAAGAGAGGGACAGTGTCAAGGTTTCAGGAGAGGGAGTTGAAGCTTTTCTAGATATGCCACAACATCAAAATTCTTGCATAAGAATAACTCAAGTTTAGAATTCAATATTTCAATATAGTATAGTATAGAAGATATATAGATAGATAGATAGATAGAAGATAGATAGATAAGGAAAGATTACAATGTAACATAGATAGAAGATATAGATATATGGATAGATAGTAGGATGAATAGATTGATCAATATGAATCCAAATTTATAGTTGTAGAAATGTAGAACAATAATTAGAAGGGTGGAGCTATTACGAAGTTGAACAACAACGATATAGATATCAATGGATTATGAATTTAAGATAATGAAAAAAAAATATTAACCTATGGAAAATGAATGAGTAAAGCGGAACTCAATGTGTTAGTAGTTCTTTTTTTTTTTTGGAAAGAATGAGTCAAGCACAATAAATTTGTAACTGGTAGCAGAATAGATGTGAGAATAGATAGTGAAAAGTTACAAAGCTCAATTGGCAAGTTACATAATAAATATAAGAATAAATATATGTAAATATTTAGTAAATAGATAAAAAAAAAAGGAGAAAAAGTAAAGAGAGAGCCACATGGTATAGAAAATAAGTTAGAAAAGGGGCATTTGTGAGTTGACATGTAAGCAAAATGTAGCTTAGAATACATGTATATAGAGATAGAGATAGAGATAGAGAGAGATTATTATATTATATGAATATGAATGAATTTTATATAAATGTAGTAAATAGATGTAAGAAAAGAAAAAATGAAAAAGAGAGCCACTTGGCATAAGTATGAGAGATGGGTTAAAAAGGAGAGAGTTTTGATGAGGTGACAAATCATCAAAAAGCATCTTAGAATACATGTATATAGAGATTCTTCTGGAAAACACTATGGGTTACCTAAAAGTCAAGTTTTTTGTGATTCAAAATTCAAATAACTATCAGCAAGGATAGCAAGACGCCAACAAACCAACCGGCGCACTGCCATTAACCCGCCCACCGAAACTATAAAACTTTGCATTTTAAGCAAAACTTTGAATGATAAATATATCTACATCATTAATTGAATAAATGTAAAATGCAAAGTTTTGCTTATAATAGTGACCGGAGGGTGTACACAACAATACTAAAAACACCAAATAAAAACATCTACTTTCGCTAGGAAATGCGTCAAGGAGCATAACGTACTAATAGGATAATAGTAAGTACTCCATTCATTTGTCAAAAAAATTAGTACTCCATTCAGCCGAAAAATGCGCAAGAATAGGGATTTCGAATAATTAAACATCCCGTCCTTTCAAAATTCTCTTGTTAACTTAAGCACTTTAACCTTACATGTTTCGTGCTTGGAGAAAAGTAGACTATCATAAATAGGTTTTTCAGCTCGACCCAATTTGTCATAGCAACATGACCCAATGCCCAAAGTCAGTACCTTAGACTCGAGCTTAGTGACCCAGAACTTGAGTCTGCCCACAAAGGACAAGACTTTAAGCGCACCATTTTACTTTGTCAACACACACGGGGCTCCATAAATGGCACAGTTTAATGGAACCATATCCAGAAAGAGGTCCCTGTTGAATCAGAGAAAGAGGTTAAATCAACCCTCTACTGATACTCCAATCATTCAAGGCTAGACCTAAACAATTCAAAACCCTTAAAACACACTGAATAATTTGTAAGTGTTTACACCAATTTTTGGTAACGTAAACTTCATTATCCATCAATGGTTTAGGACTGGATAATGTCTTTTTAATGTGGTTCGTTCAAACCTCGCGGTTTATGATATCACTTCGTGCATTCTTTAAGAACAAAATTATCGTTCTTTTTTATGTTAGAATTGCATCCGACATCTTTTAATAACAAGTTGTCTCATGACAACATAATAGAAAAAAAAATGCTCAAGTGAGCATATTCAAAAGAAGAAAAGAAAGATGAAAAGAAATGAAAATTGCAAAAGAAAGAGGAAAATAAAGCAAGAACAATAATATTAAATTGCAGGAATGTAAAAAGGTGGTTGAAATCTATCAATCCATACACTCCTGAACCCGTTTGCTCCCATGGCGTTGGTGTTGCAGAGTTTTTAGAAATGAAGAAACCAGCCCATTGTTATTATTACAAACTGATATATATAGACCTTGTAGAGAAAACTAGCACTAAATCCTACGGTCTATATTAAAAGTATAAATAACTTCCTATAACTTCCTAAGACACTAGAAAATAACTTCCATGCACTACGACACTAGGAAATAATCTTCAAAGCACTTCAGCCTTGTTTGTCACTATGCGCTCCAATTGCAACTTCGAATTATTTCTCCTTGTCTTTGGTCGAAATTGCGGTATGTCGAAGTCTGTATGTTATTGGTCGAAATACCTTTGCACTTTGCAGCATGTCGAAATAATTCATCTGCCTTATCGAAAATAGAATCACGAGTTCGACCAAATATTTCATTTTTGGTGTTAATAGAGGCCCTCCAAAATGTTGTTTCTCGAAAGACATGATAGGAATAACATTTTGAATCATGCCACCTATTTAGTGAAAACACTCGATAACCTCTTTTGAAAACTTAACCAAATTTTAGAGAAGATGATTTCGACTTCATCATATTTTTTTTAATACATGGTAAGACCTTACCAACTTTTTGGTCAAAAATGCAGTCTACATCTTAAAAAAATGCTTTTGGTCGAAAAAACATCATTCTTAGAATGAGATAAACATATGAAATTTCGACAAGTCTTACAACATCTCTTGAACCATGTTTGACCAATATTTTGATTATCTTTACTTACTTGATAAGATCAATAAAATTTTGATCACTTTACCAATTTTCATCAATCCTAACATCATGCATGGAAAAGAGTTTCATCAAAATTTAATTTGAATCATCTAGATATTGGCTTAACGTACCTAGCCAATTTTGATTCATGAAATCAAGTACATGTACATTAATTATACCAGTCTTAGCATCGCTGGCACTATTAGGAAACAATTTTGATCATTGTTTTCTTGATTTTTGTTTTATTAAAAACTTCTCCATACCACTTTGAACTTTGAAGTTAAAAGAAATTCAATCTTTCTCATATATTTTTTAAGGCCACTACACCTTTACATGATGAATGTAAGCAATTCAAACTGTTGAGATATTGACTCTCAAAATTATTGTTTCAAAAACCATTTTCATTACGGTTTCAAAGACAGTTTCTCATAGCCACAATTTGATTTGTAATTTGCCCATAAATATCAATATTTTCAAAATAATTGTCAGCCATAGGGATTACATCACCATGATCAATATTTGTAAAACTTTTTAAAATCATCTTGATAAGATTCTCTGACAATTGTTGTCCTCCTTTAATGGCTTTAACAACAATTTTTTTAAGGAAAATGCTAACAAGTGCCCTAAGGACATTGTTTAAGCATCTAAAAGTAGCAATTTTTGTATTGGAAATTATACGGTTATGACTTTAACATGTGTTGGACTTGTATTTTCAAGATATAGTTTCTTTTTGTGGGTTCCTTAAACAATGCCCTTAGTGCACTTGTTAACAAGATCCTTTTTTTAAATATGGCTTAAAGACCATTTCATTTACGGTTTATGTTTTTCTGAAACCATTTTTTATGCATATAAAGTGTGAAATCACGTCAAACTTGAAGATTCACGTCGGGTTCACAAATTTGTTTACACCAATTTTTTGTAACGTAAACTTCATTATCCATCAACGGTTTAGGACCGGATAATGTCTTTTTAATGTGGTTCGTTCAAGCCTCGCGGTTTATGATATCACTTCGTGCATTCTTTAAGAACAAAAGTATCGTTCTTTTTTATGTTAGAATTGCATTCGACATCTTTTAATAACAAGTTGTCTCATGACAACATAATAGAAAAAAATGCTCAAGTGAGCATATTCAAAAGAAGAAGAAAAGAAAGATGAAAAGAAATGAAAATTGCAAAAGAAAGAGGAAAATAAAGCAAGAACAATAATATTAAATTGCAGGAATGTAAAAAGGTGGTTGGAATCTATCAATCCATACACTCCTGAATCTGTTTGCTCCCATGGCGTTGGTGTTGCAGAGTTTTTAGAAATGAAGAAACCAACCCATTTATTATTAAAAACTGATATATACAGACCTTGTAGAGAAAACTACCACTAAATCCTACGGTCTATATTAAAAGTAGAAATAACTTCCTATAACTTCCTATGACACTAGAAAATAACTTCCATGCACTACGACACTAGGAAATAATCTTCAAAGCACTTCAGCCTTCTTTTTTTTTTTTTTGAGGGAGCACTTCAGCCTTGTTTGTCATTATGCGCTCCAATTGCAACTTCGAATTATTTCTCCTTGTCTTTGATCGAAATTGTGATGTGTCGAAGTCTGTATGTTATTGATCGAAATACCTTTGCACTTTGCAGCATGTCGAAATAATTCATCTGCCTTGTCGAAAATAGAATCACGAGTTCGATCAAATATTTTTTATTTTTAACAGTAAGACACGCTGATGATGGGACTTTACATTTTTCCACTCAGAAAACTCTTTAAACTTGTACACATAGGATCTCCACCATAGCTCACATTAGAGCTGTCAAAACGGGCTACCCGGCCCACGACGGGCCTGCCCATGACGGGCTCGGGCTTTTGCGGGCCGGGCCAAAAAGGCCCGGAAGATAAACGGGCTCAAAAATATTTGTCCAAGCCCGGTCCTTTGCGGGCTACGGGCTTTCGGGCCAGCTCGGTTAATTTAGAATTTTAATTGACAAAATTACAACCATAGGAAGTTTATTTTAGTTTTAGAATATTGAGTGATTTGGTAACCAGACAATTGACAAAATTACAACCATACGAGACATATATGGCCAAGACAGTAATTCATAATTCAAACCTGTGGAGCTTCTTCTGAACGGTTCCACTAGTCAACAATGCTGATTTTTTTTTGAGAGGAACAATGCTGATTATCCTGAAGTGAAATAGAATAGGTGATAATAAATTAGAGAAGAAATGTGCTACACTTGTGAATCCAAATACTAGTACTAATGGGATGTATCACGAAGTACTGATTATTATGAAGTATCACTATCACAAACACTATAACGTGATCAACATTGTTCCTCTCAAAAAAAGATAATGTGCTACACTTGTGAACAATACTAGTACTGATTATTACGAAGTATCACTATCACAAACACAAAGTTGTGATCTTATAAAACGAAAATAATAGTCATAAACAACTGTCAATTATCAGAGCCTACCTATGGGATGTATCATTCATGTAAAATATAGGCTGACTCTCGTAAAATATAGGCTGAGAAAAAGACATGAATAAAAATAAATCAAACTTAAATTACCATGGCATAATTATTTATATAACAAAGACAAAGAAAAGCACACAACTGTTAAACATTTGTAATCAACAACCGTGTTTAAATTCATGCTTACTATTTGAGAGAGAAAAATGGAAAATAAATTCCAATGTTAAGGATGGCTCACCAAAGAACTGAAGATGATGAAGCTTGCGATGTGGTGTGGTGGTTGAGGATGGTGGCGCTACAGCAGATCTATGTTCAGTTAGAGTGGGAGGTGGAGGAGTGATGTGCGGCGGCGGTGGATGAGTGACAGCAGATCTAGTCATGCTTTTCTTTCTTTTCTTTGTGAATGTGGTAGAGAGAGTCAGAGAGAGAATGAAGTGAGTGAAGTGAATTGGTTTCCTTGTATTTGGGATTTTGGGTTGGGCCTCTTTAGCCAAACATGAATTTTTTTTTCCTGTACATCGTGATACAATTGGTGCTTTGGGCTGGGCTGGGTTGTAGAAAATTTAATATTAAAAAAATTATTATAAAATAAACGGGCTACCCTCGGCCCGGCGGGCTAGCCCGCAACGGGCTCGGGCTAAAAAGGCCCGGTTTTAAACGGGCCAAAAAAATTATGTCCAAGCCCTTCATTTTTCGGGCTTTTTCGGCCCGGCCCGGCAGGCCCGACCCGTTTTGACAGCTCTAGCTCACATCTAGCTTCTCTTTTTTTGGACATAGGCATAGCTCGCATCTAGCATTCGCCACCCTACTTTAAGAAAAAATTAAAATTAAAATTCAACATATTTCAACTAAAAATTGGTTATATTGATGCACAATTATCATATAAACTACATAAATAACATAAATCATAATAAAACTATGCACAAAAAATATAGTAAAAAAAAAACTAAAACTATAGTAATGAATTTGTACATTTTTTTTGGTGTTACAAAGTAACGAGATAAATGAAGAAAAAAGGAAAAGAAGAAATTATGTTCTAGCTTATCTCTCATGATGAAAGATTTCATTCTAGTTGGGGGGGGGGGGGGGGGGGGGCAGTTCTAGTGAGCAGAGTGCATTGCATGCGATCCCTCCTTAGCCATAAAATTTGCACACATATTTGCTCTTTAAGAACATGCACCAATGTAGTTTGCCATTTTCATGTAAAACATCTATAATATGAAGAATGTCGGTTGAATAACTATGCAAGGTATAATCACGACCATCAATAATCAGCTCAATTGTTTCCAAGCAATCACTCTCACAAATAATGTTGTCATTGCCTTTTTTTCGACAAAAATCAAAACTCATCTGGATAACACACAACTCAGCTAATAATGCATCACCTTCAACTTCATAGTGAGAAAAATCAACTATCAAATCTCCATCGTGGTTGCGAACAACACCAGCAGCACATAAGCACCCAAAGTCTTATAGAAAGCTACTATCAATATTGAGTTTGAGTTTTCCTTACGAAGGGAGGATCCAATGAGTTAAGGGACGTGATGAGTGTGGATCCAGTTCAAGATTGGGATAGTAAGAAATGCATTCATCATGTAACAAAAAGGTCTTTCACACCACATCCTGAATACACCAATGTTATCCTTAAAAATAGCACTGTTTCTCCAACACCAAACATATACCATTCTCCCGACAAACAAAATAGAGGAGGGACCTTTTGTCCACGCATGTTGAAGCATCACGTCCAAGTTATTAGGAGCTAGAAGCTGCTGAATATAATGAACAATATCATTTGGTATCATAGTGGCAAGACCTTACAAGTTCCACTTACCATCATACAAAATGTCCTTCAAACACATAATTGAATAACCGATATTAACAAATGGAACCAACTAACATAAGAGACTGAGTTGTGGCCAATCAATATTCCAAATCGATGAGTCTCCGGAGCCTTCACGAAAACTATATCCTGCAACAAAAGTGGTAATGGCATGTTGAATACCTCGCCAAATGATCGAGGGTTTATTATGTTTCTTATTCATACACAAAAAAATGTTGTCCATATATTTATGAGAAAGAACTTTCATCCACAATTTATCTTTGTTGTAAAACATATTCCAAACAAACTTACCAAACATAGCTACATTAGTAATCCTACACTCACAAATATCTAGGCCACCAAAATGTTTCGGGTGGTAACCATATTCCAATTATCTTTCAACAAATTATTTATGAAACGATGTGGATCTCAACTTATACAAATTATCTTTCAACAAAAAATACTCATACATATTAGGATAATAAACTAAGTGATATTGATAATAATTACTCCCTCCGTTTTAAAATGAGTGTCACTTTAGAAAAATATTGTTTCAAAATGAATGTCACTTTATATTTTCAATACAACTTTAATTTTTTTCTTCCAACTTTACCCTCAATAAATACTCCGACTTTTCTCTCACACAATCTTCAATGCAACTTTAATTTCGTCTTTTTCTTATAAAGTAAAGGTAATTTAGTAAAAGCGTTATATCTAATGATTATTTCATTCCATTTCTTAATCTGTGTGTCAAAGTCGAAAGCGACATTTTGAAACAAAGTGAGTAGTAAATAGTAACCAATTCACTTATGCATTTGAAAAACTTTTGTTAACGTGGTCGTTTAAGTCAAAACGCAACACGACCAAACTTCAAAATCAAACCAATTAGCAGTTTTCACCTTCTTCCATGGCGGTTATCACCTTACTAACGGCGGCAATCACGGCGGCGTTTCTAGCTTCAGCATACGCCGGCGACACAAACAAAGTATTCTCTCCGTGCACAGACACACGCGTCCAGAGATCCGACGGATTCACGTTGGGATTGGCGTTCGCTTCGAAGGAGAAATTCTTCTACAACAATAACAATAGCATTCAGTTATCTCCGTGTGATTCTAGACTCTCGCTTTCCAATTCCAATTCTCAGATCTCTTTGTTTAGACCTAAGGTCGATGAGATCTCGTTGCTTACTGTTAATTCTTCTTCCTTCGTCGCGGTTCGTTCTTTTCTCCTTTCTTCTCTTTGATTTTTAGAGTTTATGTTTTTTTATTGTTAATTTTAATAATTGAATTCAATTAGGGTAAAGTTTGATTTTTTGTTGTTGTTGTTGTTTTTATGATTTTGATTAGTTTATTTGATAATTAACTGGCAAATTTTCCTAAACCCTAATTTATTGTACTTTGGGTAATGTAGCAGTGTTGTATAATCTAGAAATGAAGTGTAATCTTTGAACTGGAATGCTAATTAACTGCGAAATTTCCGGAAACCTCATTTTTACTGGACATTGGGTTTTAATGATGGACATTTTCGAGTATATCATATATGGATCAAAGTCTCTATGTTTTGGGATTTTGATGAAAATGTTTGTTATATTTTTAGCAATATTGTTAAATAGAAGCTAGAGTGGTGTTCTACCGCTATAGCACAGTGGAATTTGGACAAACCGTTGTTGTGACGCTGACGCGATCTATGAAGCACAGACACTCTTTGGATTAGACTTGTCCCGGTGTCGGACACGTGTCGTGTCCGACATTGACACTTATAATTACAATGAACTAATGTGATTTTCTCAAATTTTCTCAAATTATTAGCAATGACGGCGTGTCGTGTCCGGTGTCCGTATCCGTGCTAAATAGGACGCGATACAGTATTTAATATAAAATGTTATCAAATAATGGCTATAGTAGCATTATAGCACTATTTCGTAGAGGAACCTTAACAATCCACTATCTGCAATTGACAACACTTTTTTTAGTTTTTAATTTTGGCTGTGATTGTTGAGTTATTTAATTGAAAATAGGAGTTGGGGAATTTGGTAGTAAAAATACTTCACTTCTGTAGTTTACAACACAAAAACGAGGGATGATTGAAAGTGAAACTAATTTACAATACAAGTTTTGTAGGCATGAATATCAGTTAAAATTGATTTCTTAGAGAAACTTGAAGATCCGAATCTTTATCTAACTCAATTTTGAATTATATTCTTATTTTCCACTTGCTAGGAAAGGCATTGCCTTAGTTTATAAACCAAAGAAGTACATATTTGTATAGTTCCGTAATTGAGCACGAAAGGTTTTTAATGTTTGTCTTGTGTCTGCTTAATTTCATCACCAGTTTCGTCAATTTTTGCTTTTATGTTATCTTTTGATTAGTTTGTGTGGGATTGTGTGTTCGTCGTTGTTCCAGGACTCGTATGGCTATATGGTTGCATTTGCTGGTCGGAAATATGCAGCAAGATCCCCTCCTGCTTTTATTGCAAATGGCTCATATACTGTGACCAGTTTTACTCTCGTAAGGAGATTTTTTCCTGGTTAAAAAAATTTCTCAATAATTGTGTGTTCTTTTGAATTGTTGTAGTTGTAATCATTACTAAGAACCATTTGTTGTAGTTGTAATCATTACTAAGAACCATTTGAAATCTTACTCCTGCAGGTTCTTGAATTTAAGAAGGGCAGGCTGCAAAATTTGTTCTGGAAAAGAGATGGGTGTTCTAAATGCCCGAAAAACTCAAAAGCTGTCTGTCTTAACGGTCAGGACTGTGCACTACCAACTTCTAGTTGCAAGACCCATTCAGGAACTGTGGATTGCAGCTTAGGTATACAATTAGCATTCTCTGGCACTGATAAACACCTATCAGCTCTTAACTCTTGGTATGAAGTGAAAAACCTTCGCCAGTATTCGCTCTACGGCCTTTATTCAAATCTGAGAAGTTCACTCACTAGCCAGTATGATAAGTTTTTCTAATTTCCTATAGTTCTTTTGTTGATTTTATTTGTTCTATTCTGTTGTGATTTACTCGTGTTTTTAATGTATCAATTTCCCACCTGCTCCCTTCTATTCTAAATGTATTTGTGAAACCTAGAATGATGGTGTGTACATTTGTATATCAAATGTTATATTGATTATGCTGGATACGGTCCTTATGAATTCTTATTTAACTGCTGTGAAATGTATTTGACATGCCAATTAGTGTAATTAGTCCTTTTTTTTTACTGAAGTGTAATTTTTTCTGAAGTGTAATTAGTCCTTTATGTATTCATAGTTGGATTCTGCATATCTTTGGCCAATTTCTTTAACATATGCAAAGAAAGGGGAGGATTGAGTTGGGCCTTTTCTTTTTAACAAAAGTATTCCTGATAAGCTAGAATATCAATAATGAATGATGATTTAGTATAAGAAGTAATGTGATAAATTGATACACACACAACATAGTTATAACTTAAGACGTGGGTTCGATAGTGTATTATTTATTTCAATTGGTACTTAACATGGGTTTTGTTTGGATAAATAACTTAATGAAGCACCTATAGGATAAGTGTTTATCACTAGCTATTCCTATAGTTAAAGAAAAAATATTTTAGATTTGTGTCTATATAAACTAAAAGTTATTTTCGTAAACTATCTTAGGGAGCTTGTCAAAATAGACTGAAAATAGCTTATGAACATATCATAAATTGTTTAAACAACCTTTCCGAACACCGCATCAAGTGCTTATTTCAGCGATAAGCAAATCCAAAAGCGATCATGGTGTTAGTTTATTGTTTGTTATTAAAAATACCAGAGCTCGCTCAAGATGGAATTTACTTCTGCAGTCACTAGTCAGTGATTTACATGTAAGAAAAGATTAATTTATATGGGTCTACTTGTTGATAATGTGCGTTACTGTGATGTCCAACCCCCTTCACGGACCCTGCGTATGCGGGAGCTTTAAGACCGGGTTGCCCTTTTACAGTCAAAGCTAATACCTCTAGACCATATTGTCAGTCACACTCTCTTCTCCATTCTCTTGTTCCTTGTCCAGACTCTTTTTTTTAATGGGTTGAACCGTTGAAGTAGCATGAATGCATTATTTTGATTATAAAAAAGTAGTGAAAAAATAACAAGTGCTAAATTTAACAAAAAGGGGGCAAGTTTTCTTATAATTTAGTTTTCAGTTCAATCTAGGCAAATATGTGAATCACAGAAATCAATATTAATTATTCATGGTGTCTTATGACATCAACTGTATATATCCTTATATAGTTTACGCACTCAATGGTACATCTCTCCACAAATTTTTCTTAAATTGTGATTCACAGAAAGAGTAAAAACAAGGAAGATTCTATGGCAGATTTGAAAACTTGAACAAGATTCGAAAAGATAATTCCTTGTTATGTCTGAACAAACACATTTTATTCATTGCAACTAGAAAGTTGGATGGAAATAACAAACATTAAAATCACTGATCCACTTTGATCGCCTAGTGAAAATTGATCAAAAATATATTACAGTAAAAATTTCTGGGGTTTGCTCGTTTGTTGACAGTGTCGTATCCAATGGAGCTAGAGTCGTTTTTCATCGTTGATACGAGTTGCTCAAAGTAAACAATTTATTGTCACGTCATCAAAATAGATTGTTAAATTCATGAGTTGTTCAAATTTTCTAAAATGAATTAGCAAAATCGTGCAATTAGAGATAGGGGGCTCAAAACTATATTTAAGCCTTATTTTTAATAACCATTTCAAGTTACTTTGTTCAATTTTTTTGAATAAATACTTGATTTTAACTATATTTGCTTAAAAAGTCATACAAATGATAATTTATAATTTGTTAGCTGTGTATATACTAAAAAGTTTTACACTGACTGTGAATTAAAATTATCAAGTTACATTGTTCAATTTTTTTGAATAAATATTTGATTTTAACTATATTTGCTTAAAAAGTCATACAAATGATAATTTATAATTTGTTAGCTGTGTATATACTAAAAAGTTTTACACTGACTGTGAATTAAAATTAGTGTCTTATACAAGTCTGACTAATATCTAGAAATCAATCTTTAACACAATAAAAATTCAAATTCCATATGAAAACAAATTTAACTTACAAACATTTCGCATATCCACTTGAATCCTAAGAGCATCCACAATGCTAGTTCCCTAACAAGGACTCTTTAAATGGACTCTA
Source organism: Medicago sativa (assembly GCF_051527215.1). NCBI lineage: Eukaryota > Viridiplantae > Streptophyta > Magnoliopsida > Fabales > Fabaceae > Medicago > Medicago sativa. The sequence goes on from NC_140749.1 coordinate 55,533,702, forward strand.
CGTGACACATCATTATTTATAATTTTTTAATAAAAGTACCTATTAAGGACTCAATGACTCCAATGGTAATACACTAATAAGGACTCCAATGAAAAGTACTTAAATATGTCTCACTATCTTTACATCATTGAAAAAAATAATTTAACTATTACTCCTTTTTACAAGTGAGATCAAATAGTACACATTTTATTACTCATTTATGCAAGTGGGACCAAGTAGTACACATTTTATTACTTTTTTAAACGTGGGACCCGTTGGTTACCCTCGAGAGATGGTCCTTATATAGTTGTTCGTTCCTTAACGGAGACTCATTTTTTCTTCCTCCAATGGAGGGTCCTTAACGGGGAGTGGTCTTGTTAAGTAAGGACCCTATTGGAGATGCTCAAAGGGTGATGCAATCCAAGTTATCCAACTAGTATTAGGATTTGGCTCAAAATTGAGAAGATCCACTGTATCTAATCCACATGCCCTTAACAGTGAACACATTGCGGCGGTGTCCCAGTTGAGGAGGACTTTTAACAAGTGAAAACGTTGTTGTCCTCAATAAATATGATGTGGATTGCAAATCTAACACCAAACTACTATACAACAGATCTCCACTTGGACAGCCTTTGTGCTTTTGGTGTAATTTGTTGGAGATGCCCAAGATCCAATCAATTATGTAATCAATGTTAGACTTAATAAATATTCATTATCTTGTTTACTATATAGTGAAATAGTTAATTTGATAACGTCCTTGGTTAAAACTATAGACTTGTTATCATAATAGAGATTATGATAATGAGAAACAAGTCTCATTTATTAAATTACATATATAGATGATACATATAGTGATATGATCATTGAACTGACTCGATTGAGAATTTCTAATGGTCGATATTACCTTAAAATGTCAATAGAAAAATTCTCAAGAAAGAATATAATAATTTTCTTTGACCTGAGATTGTCATGGTAATTAACATGTTATTTATTGTATTTTGATTCTGAACGCCTAATACCTTAGGGTGCTAGTTGAAAGGATATTGGATACGATTAAATACTTGTATAATTAATGACTAATCAAGATGGGATCCGTCAACTCTTGGTAATGAGTTTGAACTCTCATGATTAAAAAATTAAAACCTTGGCCAGGGAAATCAAATAAAAGAAGAAATGAGTTTCTTAAGTCATATATGTTAACTTATTAGAGTTTGACAATTGTACCATACTCTAGAGTTAACAAGAGTTGTAACGACGGAAGAAAAATATTATATCGTTCTATTTGGTTCTTGAAAGTAAAATAATACTTCATACTATCTGGACGTTAAGGAGTGTTACTAGACGCATACCTCGATTAATATATTAATTTGATTAATCTATTACCAGTTTAGTATTGAACTTACAGGGTGACACACAATCGAGTGTTCTAGTTCTTGCTAAAGAATTATTTTATTATTTGATTATTAGATTGAAAATTTAATTAATCAAAATATAAATTTTCTAAGTGGAATGTTATTGTATTTTTTTGCTAGTACAAAGAATACAAATAATATATATAATTAAATTGAGCATATTATAATTATTTATTTTTGAAATAAATAAAAATTAAATTAAATAAGTTGTACGTTGAAGAAACGTCTTTAATTTTATATGGAAATGGTCAATTGTACTTTGAGCATCTTAAATGATTCATATAATCAATTGTATATATATGGAAGTGGTTTTTTTTTTTTTTTTTGGTAATAATATGGAAGTGGTTTTATATTATATACAATTATTATATGAAATTGGAATGGCCAATATCTCATGGTGCATCGTCCATTTTCTTAAAGGTAATGAGCATTAACCTTTGATAGTTGCTCTTTACAATAAGTGACCATATAAAATTAAAAACCGTATAAACAATATTTTTAATTGTTTTAAATTAAATGAGATCATAATTCAGCCATTTATTCATTATTATTTCTAAAGGACTAAAGACACATAACGAAACTATTACTTTCTACAACGTTACTTTGAGAAAAGAAATCTAGCCGGTATAAAATTTTATTCTAAAGTTCTCTCATTCTAAAAATATTACTATCTTTAGTGTCTAATAACTATTCCTTTTAGGTTCCTAACAAAATAATTGGTTTTAGACAAAAAGTGGTAAAAGTTTAAGCATATTCTATAATATATTTTTACACCAAAAATAAGTTTCCTTAACAAGGTTCATGACTAGAACTCATGAGACTATTTTTAGAGAGCCACGTTTGTTTTAAACTCCAACAAGTAAATGAAAAAGATTTCAAAAGACACAACAACACATAAAGTCATAGATTTATAGAGGTTAAATTATGGTAAAGATTATTAAGCCTCGGCCATTAAAGTAGAGCAAAGATAGAATATAATTTCTTACCAAAATTCATCCATAACCTTTAATTATTCCCCATCATTAATACTAAAAAAAAACATAATATCTCCCTAAGTTCATATTGTTAAACTATGTTAGTGATAGTCTGAAGAAAATCAAAGTCCAATATGTCCATATATTTAATTTTCTTTTGTTACGGCCAGTTTCGAACATCTCAAATTATTGACCAAGAACATTTTTGCTCAATTAGATTTATGTCCAAAAATATATTTTGTAAATGATTGATCCCATATTCTGAAATCAATTAAGATGATAAAAATATAATAGAAATTCCATATTAAAGTGTTATTTCCAGTTTTAGTTCAACTAGAAGTTATGCCAATTTTTAAAGTCATTAAACCTAATTATATGCTTTTACTTTTAAAATTATGACAGTTTAACTCTCATAATCATTTTGAACAAGATAAAATCATTTTAAAATCAAACATCATTATTTCAATATTTATTTCGAGAAAAACCAGATTAGAGCTTGTGGTTTTGCAAATCATTCTATACAAAATGTTATACACCAGAGTAGTGAACAACACAAACAACACTAAACACGCTGATTTTTCTTTTGAAACCAATGACTTTTGTAAGTATTTTACAGTGGAGTGAAGAGATAAAATAAAGGTGAAAACCCACCAGATATGAAGGTAACAGCAGCTGTAACAACGGCGGCGCCACTTCGTAGGTTGTCGGAAATAATGATAGTGGTGTAAAGAGTTTTAGAAGGAGGGGAATAACAACACAAAATACAGCAAAAGATATATGAAGAAGGTGAGGTTTCATGAGTGATTAGCTTTGTCAAGGGCCTTGAACAATTTTCCTTCTTATCAAAGAAGAAGAAATAAGAGAGATGAGAGTTTATGGTTTTGTAGAGAGAGAAGTGGGAAGAGAGAAGTTAGGGAGAAGAAGAAAGATGAGCGAGAAAGAAGACAGAAGAGAGATGAGAAGGAAAAAGATTCATAAACACCCTTCTCCATACCACTCTTCCATACACCCCTTATGTGGCATGAGTATTTTTGAAATTTCACACAACTTTCTCTTTCTCACCCTCTTCTCTCTCTTAGATCTCCCTTTCTTCTCCCTCTCACTCTGCCTCTCACTCACCTGCCACCACCACTGGCCGCCGCCGCATCCTAGTATACCACTCCCATAACCGGTCGTTCCCACTCTCTCCCTTAAACAGTGAAAACTCAACCTGGCCTTCTCCTCCCATTCTCACAGTCGTCGGCCGTCAGATCACTCTCACTCCCTCACTTTCGGTCCTCATTTTTTTCGTCTTAAACTCAATTTTGTTGTCTCCTCCCACTCGTTGTTATTTCACTCTCTATTGTCGAACTGCCTCTATTGTTGATTCTCCATCTTTGTTGAAGGTGAGATCTATCTCAAATTTTTCCTTCAATTTGTGGGTTTGAGGGTTGTAGTTTAGGGATTTTGTGTTTTGAAAATGGTTTTGAAAAATTACATTGAATAATGTTAATAATTGAAAAACAACTTTAGTTTTGAAATTGGTAAATATTGATAAACTCTTGTTAGTTTTGAAATTAGTAAACACTGATTTTGAAATTAGTTTTTCAAAATCAAAGTTAATTTTTTGCATTTAATGAATTAGGTTTAATGTTATAAGCACTTATCATGATAGTTTTCTAGGTTTTTAGTATTTAATTTGCTGATAATACTAGACTTGATAAAGATGATGAAGGATTTTGAGAATCACTTAAGCTTTAGATAATGTTGGTTTGGTTGAATGGTGTTGGAAGTATAATTGAGGATCAAGTGTTTAGGGATGGTTTACGTTTATTGCAGTTCGATTCAATTCAATCAAAATAATAGTGAATCTTCTTGCTTGTCGCCAAAATTCAATAGAACATCTGACATATCTCGTGGCCAATATAGGATGATATTAAATTTGGACATCATATAATTACGGTGTGGCATTGCCATGCACCACCATCAAGATGAATTGAATACAACCATACCTTGAATTTTGGTGGAGGGTTATCTTGAGATAAGAATAGTGAAGACTTGTGCAGCCTCTCATTCACCTTTGATCCATCAAATTGAGGTGTTGAGAATATTGTGTATTTAATTTAAATTTGCTCAAGGTTTGAGTCATTTTGTTTCAGCATGTTTAAACATCTTTCCACTGATGGGATGTGATTGTTATGCAAATTGATGATTAATTTAATTTTTGTTTGTTACAGGTTATGGATATTATTGAAGAAAAATGGAATTTAATGATTCAGTTGTCAAATCCAAGTTGAAGTAATTTCATCCATTAGAATGTCCACTTGATTTCCCATGGTCAGACATGAATGTAAGTTTGAAGTTTATTTTTAAAATTAATGAAAAGATGACACAAGTTCAAGAGTCTATAATTGAGGAAATGTCATTTAAATGGTTGATGAGTTTACCAAAAATTGAAAATATCTGGAACATGGCTTGAAGAATTAATAGAAAGATAGGATGAAAGGAGTTGGGGTTTTCATATATAGGGTAGGATAGTACATTTTACTTCTCTAGATGTACTTTTTGCTTTGGGACTTTGCATAGTAAGTGAAAAATGGACTTCCAGCAAGACCCTGAATCTTGTATGAAAGGAATGTTTGAAAAGGGAAGTTTTTCCAAGTATATTTTTCTTTATAGTCCCTTTAGATCACTTAATAGATACTAATATTTTAGTTCTAATATTCCCCTAACTTTTTTTAATTTCTTATTATTCTATATTTTAGATGACTACATCTTTAAAAATTGAATGCTCAAACTAGAAATTTAACTTTCTGCTATGGCTTTGGTGTTTGCATAAACTACCATTCAAATAGTAAGCTGCAATTAATAATTGGTTCATCCTTGAATAATTGGCAAATTGACTTAGGTAGTTAGGCTTGTCCAAACTATTTCATATGTGTGCTTGAATTTTATCTATTAATGTATATGGTTTCTTGACTGTGTGTTCCACATAACTATCCTTGCGTTGTTAAAAAAATATAGATTGCCCTGTAATTGCTCTCTCAACTACTTCCTCGGTAGAAATTTGAAACTCATATCCCCTCTGGAGTTTTGATCAAGCACTTCACATCTCTTCATCCTCCTTCCGTAGACTTTATAATTTTGGGCCCTGGTGCCAGACCCATGATAGTCACACATGTTGATGTTGTTTCCCTTTTCTTCTGAAACCAACCACATTATGTAACTCATTACCTTTACAACTTTTAACATAATTGGTTTGCTTATGTTTTCTCTGATAGACATATAGCCTACTTTTTTGGTGGAATATTTGTTATTTGTATATTGTACTTGTTCTTGTATCATTTGGTTTTGATTCTTTCTATATCGCAACAGAGGTCATGTATTTAAACAATATTTTTTTGCTGTTAGACCAGACAAATTGTCAAATTGATCCAAAATCCTTGAAATTTAGGAAGAATAATTATGCCAAGCCTGAGGTGTGTCTTTCTATTCTTAATTATTTATTGTTTGTAACTTTTGAAAGATTGCCTTTGTTGCAAATATTTCTCTCTATGTTGCTTTTCTTATACATTTCTATACAGGACATACATGAATGACGCAAGATGGGCCATCTGAAACACAAAAAATTCATGTGGCAAATGAAAGTAATGTAAGTACACTTAGATTTGGTTTCAAAGTTTGTATAATTGTCCCAGACTAAAGCCATAGATGTGTAAATGGTTCATTTTCAGGTACAGTTAAGGCATGTTTTTGAAACGAAATCATTGATAGAAGTCAATAAAAAATCCGAGTCAAGCTCAGAAGAATCAACTTCAAGCAACTACGTTCAATTTTTTGAATTTTATTTTATTATGTGATGTACTAATTCGGCCATGTATATGATATGGCTAACTTATTTAGTTTTAGTTTTATTGTTTGAAGCACTTATTCCACCATGTAAATGATATGAGTAAATAGTTTAAACTCGAATACATATATCGCCTTAAAATGCCTTAAAATGATATTGTTTTCACTACATTTTATCACTTTTGATATTTCAGTGATAACTCGCCTTAAAATAATATTGTTTTCACAGGAAAATTATGTATAACCAAATATTTGAAGTGTGTAACCATAATTTTACAAAGGCGTAACCATGTTTTTTTTTCTTTCATGTGTTTAAACCAATTTTACAAAGGCGTAACCATTTTATCGAACGCATGATCTCATTTGATCACTACACTAACAGCCTTTACAACCATAAATAACCTGTTTTACAATCGGCGAGTTTATCACGCCTAAAGACGGACAAGTTCTAATATATGAAAAAATAGCGGTCACGTATTTGTAAAAATGTGGTCATACAGACCATATATTTGGCTAGTTTATATTTCCCAGATGTAAATAATTTCGTTTTAGGCGAATCGAACGCATGATCTCATTTGATCACTGCACTAAAAGCATTTCCAACCATAAATAACCTGTTTTACAATCGGCAAGTTTATCACGCCTAAGGACGGACAAGTTCTAATTTATGAAAAAATAGCGGTCACGTATTTGTAAAAATGTGGTCATACAGACCATATATTTGGCTAGTTTTTCTTTCCCAGGTGTAAATAATATTGTTTTAGGCGAATCGAACACATGATCTCATTTGATCACTACACTAACAGCCTTTCCGACCATAAATAACCTGTTTTACAATCGGCGAGTTTATTACGCCTAAAGATGGACAAGTTCTAATTTATGAAAAAATAGCGGTCACGTATTTGTAAAAATGTGGTCATACAGACCATATATTTGGCTAGTTTATATTTCCCAGATGTAAATAATTTCGTTTTAGGAGAATCGAACGCATGATCTCATTTGATCACTGCACTAAAAGCATTTCCAACCATAAATAACATGTTTTACAATCGGCAAGTTTATCACGCCTAAGGACGGACAAGTTCTAATTTATGAAAAAATAGCGGTCACACATGTGTAAAAATGTGGTCATACATACTATATATTTGGCTAGTTATCTTTCCCAGGAGTAAATAATATCGTTTTAGGCAAAATATATACATGCGAAGATTTCCCCAATTTCCAAAGAAGACAACCACCGCAACGACCGCCGTCCACCACTACCGGCACACCCACCCACGACTGTCTTCAACGTCGTCACCCTTTTTTTTCTTGCTCGGTGTAGATCTGAATTTTTTTTCTGTTTTCTTTCCTTTTTCTTCTTTCTCACCCACAAGATTCGTTCCCCTCTCCCTTTCTACTACTCTAAGCTCTCTCTCGTCGGAATTCTATGTCGCCGGATTGTCGCTTGCCGGAATTCTCTCTCGTCGGATCTGAACCCATTAAAATGGTGGCAGTGTAATGGAGTGACCGGATCTATGTGGATGTTGAGGTCGATGGTGGAGGTATAGGTGATGGTGGTTAGGACAGATCTGAGCAAATCCAGTACTAGAAAGAACGACGGTGGTGAGGAGGAGGGTGGGTGATGGTGGTGGTGGAGTGGCAGTGTTGGCGGCGGTGGTCGGTCAGAAAAGACATGGTGAAGGAAGGGAGATGGAAGAGAGAAGAGAGGGTCACGACAAAATTGTGTTTGTGTCTTTGTGTGTGGGGCCGGGATGAGTCACTCATTTAGACTACATGGCAATGTGTGATTGGGGGGTGTAGGAGTGGTATGACACCTATGGTGGTATGTGTATCAGCACTCGATGAGGAAGTGTGAATGAGAGCTACTTTGGTTTGGATACACACACACACACACACACACACACACACACACACACATATATATATATATATATATATATATATATATATATATAAAATAAGTGCCTCTCAAAAAATATAACTTAAGTGAAAATAAATAAATTTAAACAATGGAATGCATGTGCCGTGGAGAGATAAGAGGATAAGAGTTTAGAGTAGATATTTTCATTCTCAACAAGGCAAATCCTCATTAGACTTTATTAGTTACAATTGGTTCTTTAATTAATATAAGTTCTGTAACCAAAAAAAAATAATTAATATAAGTTCTACTCATTCCCTTAACCAAAAGCATTTAGTTACTTCTAAAAAAAACTCATCATGATTATTCTTCCACTTTCATTTCTATAAACGTCACTTAATTTTAAACGCAATCGATCGCAGTTGACAGTGATATGTGATACCGATAAAAATGTCCAAAATCATATTTACCGATAAAATAACTTTTTATCCGAGTATTCTATACGACGTTTTCTTATGAGAAAATTTTCGATGGACAAAATATTTTTATTGCATAAATCTATCATAAATAATTTTATGAGTCTATACAAAAAATTTCGTACAAAACGGAGTTTGTTTTAAAAATTAAGCGCGGTAAAATTTCCGTTTGTGGAAGAGACTGAAAATTAAATTCTCGAGAAATTTTCTGAAAAATTTATCATGAGTCGCTATCGCGAAAAAAACTACAAAATATTCGAGTAGCGATAAAAATTCATCGTCGAAGGTATTATTTATTTTTAGTTGAACAACAATTAAAATAGATATGAGAACATAATATTATATTCTTAATATTTATCTATTTTTAAAATTACGGGTCTTACATTACTACCCCCCTAAAAAGAGTTTCGTCCTCGAAACTTGGTGATACATACTCGTTCATTAGTTGTAGACAACAACAAAATGTTTAGCACTACTAAAAAATATCACTTGGACTTATTATTCTCACCATATCATTCTCCGAAATTCACAGACATTATATTGAAAACCACACTTTGTGAGCTTATCCTTAGCAATTTTATGCTTAACTAAACAACATTCGCTTCATTTGAAAAATATTTTCACCAATTACAGACCCCTCGGACGCCTAGATCCAAACGCTATAGTTTTTAACTCCGTCCTCAAATTAACACAAAGATATTTTCCTCTTAAGGACTCACAAAATGATGATCTCATACCCTTTTCAACATAGGGTATTTGATATCTTTACGCACGACAACGATAGGTAAGAAAATTGTTCCATTCAACATGACTTAATATAATGATATCCAATCCACTTCGAGAATAATCTCGATAGATTGTAGGGGTAAACAAATTATATTTACTAGAAATTTCCTCTCTTAAACAATTACTTTACATGGTAAGTATGAAGTGTTCAAAGTTATAACCTTAGTTAGTGTAGATACTACAAAGTCACAAGGCAGTTTGGGTACTAACATCTTTAGACAATCTAAGCAGTTCGTAGATATGTGTGAACGACTTTTGCCAAACAATTCTTCGATCTGTGGAACATTGTTTACCTCTCTGACCCACTAAGTTCCTATAAGACCCAAAACCAAGGGACCACATAAGTGCTACAAGGGCTTGTTTTAGTTAAGAAAAGATCAACTAAAGGAAGCAAAACTTGCTTCACAAAAGGGAAAAAGTTCAGAGTACAACAAGACTCGAAACAAATTTCTCCCACTAAATCCGACTATTGATCAGCTTAGGACAGACGACGCAAAGACTCTAAGAAAAGTCAACCAAAGCTCTGATACCACATTGTAACGCCCCGTTTTTCAACACCAAATACTGTGCGTCTGTTTTTTTTTTAATGAAAACGAAAGAATAAAGTTTAAACCTTTTTAATCACAAGTCATAGACTTTAACAAAATAAACTAAAGGTTACTTTTTAAAATGAACATCAGAGTTATATAGAGTTTTGTAAGACAACTAAATAATTTACAAGACCCAAGTACATCCCTACGTAGAGGGATAATTTTCCTATCAAAAGTTTTGCCTAAATTAAAGGAACTACTAAACTGATCTTAATCTAAGATAAAGAAATTGGGTATTCATTACCCATGGTAGTATTATTTACAATGGTACTATTAAGATGTGGAGAAGTAGAGCATGTACAACTCTATAAAAACTCTAAGCTGATCCTTAACTCTAAACTGTTATGACTTGGTTTGAGACCTACTGATGACCTCAAGCCTGAACTTCCCAAACTGCTACTCCTCCAAAGTCTTTGTCACTCCCGCTTAACGACTCCCTATTTGGATGTGGGGCAAAGCCCGATCCACGAATTAATGTAGAGGGTCACGATCTAAAAACAACATAATTACAGAAATACAACATGCATTGCATGTAGACATGGTAAATGGCTTTAAAATAAATATTCAACATATAAACTATAACAATGCACATTTAGCCTAAAAATGCAGACTCTACATGAGTGTGAAGCCTATCACAGGACATCACATGCAAATGATTCCGGAAATTATCACCGCTCCGCAGAGGGTCGTGGCAACGCCACTAAGGAGATGAGTATCTACTCATCTATCAGACTCAATGATCCACTACGGGATAAGGTGGTTTCAAAACGCACACCGTGCCACCTCTCCGATGTGCACCTCGTGACTCCTCTCTGGTGGCCACGTTTACTATGAAATGCATGAGCATACGATTCCCCTTGTGCTAATGCAACAACTTACATATCTCAAAAGCATATGTAATTTCAATAGAATTCTTGTTCATACATACATTCATAAACATCATGCATAACATCATAATTTCATCAAGCATTTCAATTAATTTGAAAGCAAAGCACATCAACATATCATGATCAATTGATAGCATATCATCCCTAATTGGGCAAACATATTTACTCAAAATGTTTATTCACAAACAACACAAATATAAGCACATAAACCAACCACGCATTTAAGTAATTATAGTGTTTCGAGAGAGTGCCCTCACCTCGAATAGCTTTTCATCAAAACAATATGTCTTTCTCTCTTTAATTTCTTTTAGACGTCAAAAACCCTTAAGAATCCAATAGCCCTCCAATTAAATGCTTTTATTTCTCTTCTTACTCATTTCCCCAACTCTCGCTCCTACACTCACAATCTCACTTTACTCTCAAAGTTTACAACACCAATGCTCAAGTGAAACGAAAAATAAAACTAAAGGAGTATAGAGAGAGATGACCGGACTCGAGAGAAAGCAAGAAAGATAGAACTCAACTAGTTTCTACCCAAGGAGACCATGATGTTGAAGATCAAGGATAAGGCCAGGATTTATTGTTACTATTACTATTTATTTATTTATTTTATTTGTTTAGATAAAAGCTAACATCACTAGAAGGTTTCCTTTTCTAAAATTAACTAACACTTCAAAATAATCTTTGATCAAGCAAACTTTTCTAACTTTAATTAAGGTTATCTTAATTTAAACCAGCCTTAATTTATAGTTTTTAACGTTTTTGTCTCTAAAATTCTACTTGAAGTTTGACCGAGTCTCGCTTGATTTTATGTCACTTTCTAGACTTTGTTAATTCCGTTAAAACTTTACGTGCGCTGTCTGAATTTATTAAAAACCGTATAAACAATATTTTTAATTGTTTTAAATTAAATGAGATCGTAATTCAGCCATTTATTCATTATTATTTCTAAAGGACTAAAGACACATAACGAAACTATTACTTTCTACAACGTTACTTTGAGAAAAGAAATCTAGCCGGTATAAAATTTTATTCTAAAGTTCTCTCATTCTAAAAATATTACTAAAAATATTACTATCTTTAGTGTCTAATAACTATTCCTTTTAGGTTCCTAACAAAATAATTGGTTTTAGACAAAAAGTGGTAAAAGTTTAAGCATATTCTATAATATATTTTTACACCAAAAATAAGTTCCCTTAGAGACACGTTCTAGCTTCTTATTTAGAGAATTTATTTCTTCATGAAGACTAGGGCAAATCTCACAACTAGCAATGTCCATCAAATTATCATACTTGGGTGACTTTGTTTTAGGTTCAATTGCGGGACTTACAATTTTCTCATTAACAAGTAAAACATGCTCATCTCTCAAACTTTCAAATGCTTCCATAAGTTTAGAAATTTCGGCTTCTAGTTTTAAAAGAGTTTTCTTTTGAGCAATTAGTTTATCAAAAGCATTTAGAGATTCGGCATGCATTTCCTCAATGGAATCTTGTAGGTCCTTATAAGTGGGTTTAAAATCTGAGTAAGAGTCGGAATCTGAGTCCGAGAAGATTACCTCATTTTTAGCTTTCTTTGTTTGACCCATGAAGCATAGGTCATCTTCATCCTTGTTTTTGGCATCACTAGTATTGGAGGTAACTTCATCTACTTCCCAAGCAATGTAGGCATTTCTTCCTCTTGAGTTTCGATTGGCTCCGGATCTTTCTCTTTCTTTAGCAAGTTCCGGGCATTCATTCTTGTAGTGACCCACTTTGCCACAACCTTAGCAACTAACCACTTTCTCATCATTATCTGATTCTCTTCCCTTCATTGAAGCCTTCCTAAAGTTCACTAGATTCTTGTCATTGTGTTTTAACCCATTTCTTTTAATGTAAAGGTTGTACTGTCTAACAAACATGCTCATTTCCTCTTCAAGTATACCATCATCATCGAATTCTTCATTATTTTGAATCGAAGAGGTAGAAACGGATGAAGTGGTGCTCAAAGTAATGGACTTCCTTTCCTTCTTCTTAGAGTCATCTTCACTTGACTTGAAGCGATTGACCTCATGCTCATGTTCCTTTAGTTTACCAAAGAGTGTGATCATGCTAAGAGCATTGAGATTTTGTGATTCCTTGATAGCGGTAAGCTTGGGCTGCCATTCCTTTGTCATACATCTCAAAATTTTATTTGTACAATCTTTGTTTGAAATTGTTTTACCAATGTTTTGCAACTTGTTTACAATATGAGTAAATCTCATTTGCATAGATGTGATGGTTTCACCATCATTCATGCAAAAAAGCTCATATTGTTGCACAAGGGTATTAATTTTTTATTGTTTAACTTCATCGGTTCCTTCATGAAGGGTTTCCAATGCATCCCACATATCTTTGGATGTCTTACAATGAGATACGAAATGATACTCATTTACCCCAAGAGAGGAGATGAGGATATTATGTGCCTTCAAATCGTATTGGACTTTCTTTTTGTCATCATCGCTATAATCGGCTTTAGGCTTATCTTGTGCTACACCAATTGGATGTGAACACTCATGCATTCTTTCCAATAGTCGTAATTTTCTCCATCGAAAATAGGTAAAACATGTCCCCACCCGCCCCATTGCCATGCCTAATTCTATATTCTAAAGAATAGTGGGAGTAATTATAATATACTAATTCTAATTTGATATAAGAATCTTGCACGAGATGCATATTTATTGTTTATAAATTCATATAAAAATAACAAAATGCTAAAAAAATTACAAATATTTTTCAAAGATATATAAAAATCACGGGGTTTATTAACGTTCCCGTTGTCATTATTGTGATTTTATTATTTATAATATTTTCATATATATTTAGTCTACCACTTCATAATATTTAACAACAACTATTTCAATGTTTTTATTTTTATCTTCATCTTTATCATTAATTTTTTGCTAATTTTTCAATGTAAATAATATTTAAATGCGTTTGACGCATAAATCACGATTTAAGGATCAGCCCGTGCGGAGCATGGGTCTGTTGCTAGTTGTTCAAAAAAGTATCGTAATATTTAATATATTTTGTGAATAATTCTAATAAATTTACAAGCATCAAATAATGCATTATAATTGTTCAAAAAGAGTACTGTAATTTTTCACCAATTACATTATTTGTTGTTATTTTTAAAAAAAGATAATATGTTTTATTTCTATTTATATGTTTTTTAAACAAGGGTAAAAATGGAATAATATTTTTTAATTTGTTCCGTTCCATCTATTTTCCAAACAATGGAATGAAAATATTATTCTACAACATCATAAAATATTCAAACAATGAAATGAGATTTTTGTTCCGTTCCACTCCATTTCATTTCGCTCCATTCTATTCCATCAATCGAAACAGAGTCTTAAAGTGGAAGGAGATTATTTGCTAGAAAGATTGTGGTACTCATACTAAAAATAATTACATTGTTAATATTGTCAAATATTTAAAGATATTAAATGAAAGTTATGAACATTAATATAATGTTTCTATTTTTTTTCTTATATTGTATATAGAAAAATAAGTTAAATATTTGAATCGCGTATTGTGGATTTTATTTTCGTATATACCCGAAAATAAATTTTTATATAAATATATGATAAAGTCAATAAAATAAATCTTTATAGAACTCGTGATTATTTTCAAAATATCAAAAATAATATAATGTTTCTATTAGCTAACTTTTTATTTTATATGCAAAACATCGTTCATTGTTTGCATCGCACATGTAGCAGATTTTATGCGTTTTATCTCCAGAAACAAATTTTTATGTAAATATATAAGAAAGTTAATATGATAAAATTATGGAAACTCATTAATATTGTCAAAATATAAACATTAATATAGTGTTTCTCTTGAATAAATTTTATATTATAGCACCTGTTGTCGATTTTATGTGTTTATATATGCATTAATAATTTTTTATGTACATATATGCACGGCCGGACCTTGGGGTGTGCAAACCGCTCAATTGAGTCGGGCCTCCCCAATGTATGGACCTAAAAAAAAAAAATTATAGCCACTAGTACTACTAAGTACTACCCCACTACTCTAGGTTTCCACTTTTCTTCTCTGTTGTCTTGTGTTAGGCCTATTAGAATTGAGTCCTCTTGCTTTTGGTGTTATGTGGGTGTTTTTTTGGATGGTGGTTTGATGTTCCTCATGTAGGTAGTGATTTTCACCGTTGGGTATTTATTTTATTACGGGCCTCTTTTCACTTACAGAGCCGAGCCTCTGGATTCGTAGGAATGGCCCATGCATATATGAGAAAATTGATATGATACAATTTTGGAAATTTATGACAATTTTCAAAATTTCAACATCAATGTAGTGGTCCTCGCGAGCTTAGCTCAGTTGGTATGGACTTGGTATGGACAATGCATTAAAATATGCAAGGTCTGGGGTTCAAATCCCGGCCACCATAAAAAAAAAATCAATGTAGTATTTCTATTAAATAATTTTTTATTTTATATGCAATATGCCGTTCAATGATTGCACCACACCCATTGTAGATTTTATGTGTTTTATCTACAGAAACAAATTTCTATGTAAATATATGAGAAAGTTGATATGATAAAATCATGGAAACTAAATAATATTGTCAAAATTTAAACATTAATATATAGTGTTTCTATTGAATAACTTTGTAATTTATAGTACCAAAAAAAAAACTTTGTAATTTATATGCAAAACACCGTTCAATCTTTGCACCGCACTCGTTGCAGATTTTATGTGTTTATATATGCATAAATAAATTTTTTATGTACATATATGAGAAGATCGATATGATAAAATTTTAGAAATTCATAACAATTTTCAAAATATCAACATCAATGTAGTGTTTCTATTACTTAAATTTTTATCTTATATTTAAAACACCAATAAGTATAAGTATTTTCACCGCACTCATTGAGGCTTTTATAAGCTAATACATGTAGAAGAAATTTTTTATTTAACATAGTCGATATGATAAAATTTAGAAAAGTCGTGACTATTTTCATAATATCAACATTACTGTATTGTTTCTCCAAATTACCGTTAAATATTTACACCACACTCGTTGTAGAATTTATACTAGTGTAGTGACCCGGCGTTTCCCGGGATAGTCATAGAAAATATTAAATAAGGTTATGTTCATGGTCACATACATGAAAAAAATTGAAATTATTTAAATTTAGAAATAATTTTTTTTTTTGAAGAAGAGAAATAAAAATTATTAACGAACATAAAATAAGCTATCTAATCTTGGAATACAAAAGTAGTAATTAATAAGTGTAGTATGAAAAAATAAAATATAATAATGTGATAATTGAAAGGAATAGTACTTTGTCGTTAAAATTAAATCCCAACTAATGTATGAAAGACAAATGCTACATATCTTGCTATATTAAGTTTTCAAATACTTCTTTGTATACAACATTAATTGTTGTATTCGGAAGAAGATCAACACTATTTTCAATAAGTATCCTTAGCCCTTGCTTACTTTTAACCCTTGAAAGAGCAACATACAGTTGACCATGACTAAAGACTGGTTTTGGAAGATACAACCCAACAACTGAAAGTGTCTGTCCTTGAGATTTGTTAATGGTCATACCAGAACAAATGGATACTGGAAATTGTCTTCTTTTAAACTTAAATGGTAGATTAAGGTTGTCTGTAATTCTAGGAATGAGAACAATGTCTCCGATAGATTGATATTTTGTAACTTTGTCACTCCACACAGTACATTGAATCTTGCTCCTCTAGATTATTAGAAAGAACAAAAGTCAACAAAAATTGTGAATAATAAAACAATAATAAAACAAAACAAATAAAAACCGGTAAAGATTAATGATAATATATAAAATAACTTTAAATAATGTAAAATCATGTTAGTTTGTAAAAGTTAATAAGGAAAAAGAACCGATGCATACTTTTTCATCCATGAAAACCATATCGATTAAATCAACCTGGTCTCTATCTTTAAAGTTTGGCATTCTCCACATTCTAATGATCCTAATCTTGAAACTCCATACTCTGTACTTATTATTGATTGTTTTTCTATCAATGAGGTCAAAATTTTGCAGCCATAATTTCTGAAAAAGAAAATTAGAAACCAAACTGATGAAATTTATTAATAGGAATCAAATTTGAATGAAGGTATTGCAAGTGTGCGTAAACATGATTAGAAATTTTTAAAATGCTGTTTAAAAATTCGTCTACAAAAATCAAAAAATAAAAATAACAAAAAGATGAAAACATGTTAAATTAAAAAGCAGGATTAAAAAGTGGTTGATATATGTATATAATAATTATTTAGAAATAAGGACCTGAAATAATAGTATATGTGTTATCATAAAATGATAGTATAGGTGATTAATAATATTAAAACGCTACTGGTGAAATAATAATATTTTAGGGCTGGAAATATTATTATTAAAATCAAAACGCTACTGATTAATAATATTGAAACAAAAAGGACCTGAAAAAATAGTATATGTGATAATAGTATAGATGATTAATAATATTAAAACACTACTATTGAATTGAAAAGAGAAAAAAAATAGTATAGGTGTTAGTTCAAGAACGTGAAATAGAAACAATAGTATAGGTGTTAGTTCAAGCACCTGAAACTCGTAGGTGTTTGTAATGGATGCCAACAACAATAGTTCAAGGACCTGGAAAAAAAAAACAATCAGTAAACTCAATTGTAGGTGTTAGTTCCCTCTTATATATATTATATATAAAAATAAAAATCTAAGCATAAGTAAAAGTAAAAGAAACAATAGTATAGGTGTTTTTCAAACCTGAAGAAAGAAAAAGCTTAGATCAAAAGAAGGTTTGAGTTTCAGTTTCTGCTCAAAATATGTGATTACGTGATTAAAAAATTCTCCTTTATTTATAGTTAAAAAAAAAACCGAAGCCTTTTTTTCCTCAATGAAAAAACTAATTGAATAAAATGGTGCTAAAAGAGATAGTAACTAATTGAAACTTCTTTTCCTAAAAAAAAAAAGAAATATTTAATGGATAGTATTGAAAGTATTATATATAGTTTGTTGAGACATTTTTGCTACATAAAATATTAGGAATTAAATATAAAATTAAATAAAAATATTTCAGGTCCTGAAATATTATTATTAAAATCAAAACGCTACTGATTAATAATATTAAAACGAAAAGGATCTGAAAAAATAGTATAGGTGATAATAGTATAGGTGATTAATAATATTAAAACGCTACTGTTGAAACGAAAAGGAAAAAAAAATAGTATAGGTGTTAGTTCAAGGACTTGAAACAGAAACAATAGTATATGTGTTAGTTCAATGACCTGAAACTCGTAGGTGTTTGTAATGGATGCCAGCAACAATAGTTCAAGGACCTGAAAGAAAGAAAAAAACAATCGGTAAACTCACTCGTAGGTGTTAGTTCCCTCTCATATTATATATAAAAATAAAAATCTAAGCATAAGTAAAAGAAAAAATAGTATAGGTGTTCGGCAAACCTGAAGAAAGAAAAAGCTTAGATCAAAAGAAGGTTTGAGTTTCAGTTTCTGCTCAAAATATGTGTTTACGTGATTAAAAAATTCTCCTTTATTTATAGTTAAAAAAAAACAAATCGAAGCCTTTTTTTCCTCAAATTGAAACTTCTTTTCCTAAAAAAAAGTAAGAAAAAAAAAGGAAAATTTAATGGATAGTATTGAAAGTATTATATATAGTTTGTTGAGATATTTTGACAACACAAAATATTAGGAATTAAATATAAAATTTAATAAAATATTTAGTGGATAAGATCAAAAGTTTGCTGAGATTTTTATGTCAAATATGATGTCAAATAAAATAAAGAAAAAAATATAAAAATATTGAGAATAAACGTAGAAGCGACACGTGGCATAAAAAACCTTACTTTATATATATACTATTGATATATGCTTATATGTCCAAAATCAAATTTTATGTATACTATGAGAATCCTTCAAAAAAAAATGTATACTATGACTTCAAAAAAAAATCAATAGTATATATATAACTAGTTTAGAGACCCGGCGTTGCCCGGGTTAGATATTAAATAAGTTTTATAAGTTTGTGTGCACGAATACACGTGTCAGTATATTAGATTGAATTTATTTAAATTTACAATTATAATAATATCATAAAAATAAATATAAATATTTCAAAAAAATTAAAAATAAATATAAATGATGAGATGAATGTCCAATGCAAGAATAAAAAGTGTAACAAAATCAATAATGAATTAGTCCAAGTGGTAATAGTTTTGGGTCCTTTAAACTTGGACTATTACTTTCCCACCCTATTGCCTTCTCCCGCGCCCTGTAAAATTTCTAAAAATGCCCTTGTGCATTCCGGATTTTAAAATTCGGATTCATGTTTACTATTTTGGATTTTATAATCCGGACAATTCTTATGTATAATCAGCCATCAGACTCTCTCACATTTCAACAGTTTTGAGTTTTCCTTTTAAAAACAACAAAAAAAACTAAGTAAAAAATGCTAAAAACCTGTCAAATAAAATCATAAAAATATAAAAATAGTACCAAAAAATTCTAAAAATCAAATAAAACTAATGGAAATTTTTTCGGATTTTTCTGAGAATATGAAAAATTAATAAAAATGAAAAATGGGTCTAAACAATGGAATTTTGGATTTTGAGGGGCGGAGTCCCGTAAGAAGTCCCTTCTAGGGGAGTCATGGTCCTTGAATTTTTTCTGATTTTCTGGGGATGTTTCGGAGCAATCCGATCAAGTAGCCCGAAAACCCGATTTTTGTTAAATAAAATATTGGTTTTTAAAAATAGAAAAAATAATAAAAATATTGAGAATGAATGTGGAAGTGACATGTGGCATAAAAAACCTTACTTTATATATATACTACTAGTTTAGAGACCCGGCGTTGCCCGGGTTAGATATTAAATAAGTTTTATAAGTTTGTGTGCACGAATACACGTGTCAGTATATTAGATTGAATTTATTTAAATTTACAATTATAATAATATCATAAAAATAAATATAAATATTTCAAAAAAAATTAAAAATAAATATAAATGATGAGATGAATGTCCAATGCAAGAATAAAAAGTGTAACAAAATCAATAATGAATTAGTCCAAGTGGTAATAGTTTTGGGTCCTTTAAACATGGACTATTACTTTCCCACCCTATTGCCTTCTCCCGCACACTGTAAAATTTCTAAAAATGCCCTTGTGCATTCCAGATTTTAAAATTCGGATTCATGTTTACTATTTCGGATTTTATAATCCGGACAATTCTTATGTATAATCAGTCATCAGACTCTCTCACATTTCAACAGTTTTGAGTTTTCATTTTAAAAACAACAAAAAAACTAAGTAAAAAATGCTAAAAACCTGTCAAATAAAATCATAAAAATATAAAAATAGTACCAAAAAATTCTAAAAATCAAATAAAACTAATGGAAAATTTTTCGGATTTTTCTGAGAATATGAAAAATTAATAAAAATGAAAAATGAGTCTAAACGAAGGAATTTTGCATTTTGAGGGGCGGAGTCACATAAGAAGTCCCTTCTAGGGGAGTCATGGTCCTTGAATTTTTTCTGATTTTCTGGGGATGTTTCGGAGCAATCCGATCAAGTAGCCCGAAAACCTAATTTTTGTTAAATAAAATATTGGTTTTTAAAAATAGAAAAAATAATAAAAATATTGAGAATGAATGTGGAAGTGACATGTGGCATAAAAAACCTTACTTTATATATATATACTATTGATTGATTGATTGATGTGTAGTTTGTTGAGATAAAAAATACTGAGTGCATAAGATCAAAAGTTTGTTGAGATATTTATGTTAAATAAAATAGAAAAAATAATAAAAATATTGAGAATGAATGTGGAAGTGACATGTGGCATAAAAAACCTTACTTTATATATATACTATTGATTGATTGATTGATGTGTAGTTTGTTGAGATAAAAAATACTGAGTGCATAAGATCAAAAGTTTGTTGAGATATTTATGTTAAATGAAATAGAAAAAATAATAAAAATATTGAGAATGAATGTGGAAGTGACATGTGGCATAAAAAACCTTACTTTATATATATACTATTGATTGATTGATTGATGTGTAGTTTGTTGAGATAAAAAATACTGAGTGCATAAGATCAAAAGTTTGTTGAGATATTTATGTTAAATAAAATAGAAAAAATAATAAAAATATTGAGAATGAATGTGGAAGTGACATGTGGCATAAAAAACCTTACTTTATATATATACTATTGATTGATTGATGTGTAGTTTGTTGAGATAAAAAATACTGAGTGCATAAGATCAAAAGTTTGTTGAGATATTTATGTTAAATAAAATAGAAAAAATAATAAAAATATTGAGAATGAATGTGGAAGTGACATGTGGCATAAAAAACCTTACTTTATATATATACTATTGATTGATTGATTGATTGATGTGTAGTTTGTTGAGATAAAAAATACTGAGTGCATAAGATCAAAAGTTTGTTGAGATATTTATGTTAAATAAAAATAGAAAAAATAATAAAAATATTGAGAATGAATGTGGAAGTGACATGTGGCATAAAAAACCTTACTTTATATATATACTATTGATTGATTGATTGATTGATGTGTAGTTTGTTGAGATAAAAAATACTGAGTGCATAAGATCAAAAGTTTGTTGAGATATTTATGTTAAATAAAATAGAAAAAATAATAAAAATATTGAGAATGAATGTGGAAGTGACATGTGGCATAAAAAACCTTACTTTATATATATACTATTGATTGATTGATTGATTGATGTGTAGTTTGTTGAGATAAAAAATACTGAGTGCATAAGATCAAAAGTTTGTTGAGATATTTATGTTAAATAAAAATAGAAAAAATAATAAAAATATTGAGAATGAATGTGGAAGTGACATGTGGCATAAAAAACCTTACTTTATATATATACTATTGATTGATTGATGTGTAGTTTGTTGAGATAAAAAATACTGAGTGCATAAGATCAAAAGTTTGTTGAGATATTTATGTTAAATAAAAATAGAAAAAATAATAAAAATATTGAGAATGAATGTGGAAGTGACATGTGGCATAAAAAACCTTACTTTATATATATACTATTGATTGATTGATTGATTGATGTGTAGTTTGTTGAGATAAAAAATACTGAGTGCATAAGATCAAAAGTTTGTTGAGATATTTATGTTAAATAAAATAGAAAAAATAATAAAAATATTGAGAATGAATGTGGAAGTGACATGTGGCATAAAAAACCTTACTTTATATATATACTATTGAAGTGATGTTTTTTATGCCATGTGTCACTTTCACACTCATTCCCAATATTTTTATTATTTTTTCTATTTTTAAAAACCAATATTTTATTTAACATAAATATGTCAACAAACTTTTGATCTTATGCACTCAGTATTTTCCTTAAATTTTTATTGAATTTCTAATATTTTATGTAGGAGAAATGTCTCAACAAACTACACATAATACTTTCAACAAAGTTTACATATACGATCTTATTTTATGATTAAAAGACTCCAATTTATTTATTTGTTTTTAGGAAAAGAATCTTCAATTAGTTATTACTAATCTTTTAGCACTATATCATTCAAATTCAATTAGTTTTTATATTTGAGGAAAAAAAAGGTTCGATTAGTTTTTTTTTTTTGATAAAAAAAAGGGTTCGATTAGTTATTATGTTATCTTTTAGCAGTATATTCTAATGCAAATGTTAACTATAAATAAATAAATTTTCGTTAATCACATATTTACATATTTTGAGCACAAACAGAAACCTCAAACCTTCTTTTTCATCTAACATTTTTTCTTCTTCTGGTTTGCCAAACACCAATTTTATTATTTCTCATACATATACTTTGATATATATATATATATATATATATATATATATATATATATATATATATATATATATATTTCAACCACTTTCTTTCCTTTCAATCGATTTTTCTCTCTCATACGCATGGGCCACGAAACAAACCCATGACCACATGTTTAAAGGGACTCAAAACTCTTACTAGTTGAACTAATTCATTATTGATTTTGTTACACTTTTTATTCTTGCATTGGACATTCATCTCATCATTTATATTTATTTTTATGATATTATTATAATTTTAAATTTAAATAAATTCAATCTAACGTGCACACAAACTTATAAAAACTTATTTAATATCTAACCCGGGCAACGCCGGATCTCTAAACTAGTTGTATACTATGAGAAAGTTGATATGCTTAAATTTTGAAAAACTAATGTTGATTTTAAATTAAAAGTATTCCAAAGACTTATTAATTTTGCATCCCATAATATTTGTTTTTAAGTCATTTAAAAAAAAATGATTTTATAGTTATCTGTGAAAATTTGTTAGAGTTGTGATGACCATTATCCGTTGTTTTTTTAACAAATAATTAATTTCATAATTATCCGTTGAAATTGTAGAAATTTGTTACAGTTCTAATGATCATTATCCATAATTTTTTTAAAAATATTTAAATTAAATTTTGCAAAATAACCATTGTGCACATGAAATTAAGGAGATGTTAAAGTCGTTCAATTTTTGCTCGAGTCTTACAAAAACAGCATCTTATAAAGTCTTTTTCTTCTGATAACCAACATCAGGGAAAGTTTCGGGCTGTTATCACCGTTCAACGAGCAGAGCAGCACTGCATTTTACGGCGGATGTTAAGGTGCTCTAGTTTCTATAAATAATTGAAATTCATAAATTTTCCAATCAGCAGGTATTGGAAAAGACAAGTTTTCT
Organism: Medicago sativa; assembly: GCF_051527215.1. Classification (NCBI taxonomy): domain Eukaryota; kingdom Viridiplantae; phylum Streptophyta; class Magnoliopsida; order Fabales; family Fabaceae; genus Medicago; species Medicago sativa. The sequence goes on from NC_140749.1 coordinate 55,557,271, forward strand.
ATTCACCACAAGTCTTCTAGATCTAGGATTCCTATCTTTTGAATCGATTCGATTGATTTATAGAGAAGTGGTAGCAAAAGACGATTTTAAGCGAATTCAAACTGGTCTGGTTTTCTTATGCAGCTATTGGTATACCTGAATTCAAGGTATCCTTTCAATTTAACAACCTTTTCGTTTCGTTTCGTTTCTCTCTCTCTCTCTTATCACATCATCACACTAACCTAGCTTTGGTTTTGTATGGTTTTACAGTGTATAATAGTAACAGAAAAACAGATTGAAATCGATGGAAGGTTATCTTAAGGATTTCGAATTGGAAGACAAGGATCGTTCAATCGAAGCTCTCACTAGATGGAGAACTGCCGTTACTTTGGTCAAGAATCCTCGTCGAAGGTTTCGAAACGTTGCAGATCTCGCCAAACGTGCTCTAGCTCAAGAAAAGCAGAAGAAAATTCAGGTTTCTTTCTACCAACATTTTCTTCTTTAATCTCTTTTTTTCCTTTTTATTTTTTATTTTTCAATATAGACGACGATAAATATAAATAAATTGAAGAACAAAAAAAAAAAACGTAAAAGTGAAAAGTGATACAACTAATTCACTTTTGGTTGAACGGAAAACAATGAAATGTTGAATTAATCTCTGCACAATAATGATTTTTTCTTTTTGTCGTAGTTGCAAGTCAAATTATGTGTGCAGACACATGGGACACATGGGGGGGCGGAATTTACAATGTTGTTTATTCCCTCCATCCCGGTATATCCGAGCTTGGTTTTTCACACAGATTAAGAAAAATGTATAAATAAAGGAGAAAATGGAATATATTGAATTAAGAATGATGAAAGTAGTATTAATTAGAGTTATATTGTATTGGGAATGATGAAAGTTTTATTGAAAATTGAAATGATTCAGTTATTTTGGGACACTTTTTTTTAGTAAATGGGTCAGATATTCCGGGACGGAGGGAGTATCTAATTTTACATGATTTAGTTTTATAAAATTGAATTTTAATTGCTAGAGTTTACTATTATTAAATGATATTTAATTTGGAGAAAAATCCAATAATAATGAAGAAGAAATGGTGTCCATGTTTGGATGGTCATATAATTAAAAGTTAAAATCCTTTTCTATTTTTGAGTATAATGTCATTTTCACGTGCCTAGTGTGTGGCCAGCACTACTGTACTTAGTGGTTTGCATCTTTATTTTTTATTTTTTAATGCTACTTTAGCATATGCTCATCACATGTGATATAATGACGAATGTCTAATGCATCATTGTCCATTTGCAAATAAATATTAATAATATAACTTTTTGGTTTTGATGAAGTAATAATTATAAGGGAGCCCCTAATATGGACCCAAAAAAATAAGGACCAGTGGTGGACCTTAATATATTACCGGCTATAGTCAGTCACCTCTGTTGCTCAGTAATTGTTGGGTTGGTTCACACGTCTTAATTTTCCAGTTCGTTCTGTTTCTACGCACACACATCCATGGAGACATTCATCAATTTCAGAATCTCAATCGTAAAGCTAGGATTTGTTACACTGCAAAATTGTGAGGAACTACTCTCAATTGCCAGTATATCTGAACTTGATTTCAACACAATTCTTCAAATATTCATACACTATAGAATTTTGCATCGCAGATCTGAACTTGGTTTATAATCACTTCTGTAACTTACTTATTTTTCCATTAGTTGTTTACATCACTAGATTTATATGGTCCCTGAGATGGAAAACGAAACTAAACACCAAATTTGAAGAGGAAACACCAACAATCTCATGGATTTGAGTGGGGTATTTGCTGCAAAAAGCTATTTCAACATAGATAATAAATCCAGGTACCGTTAGAATCTGGTGGTATTGGGGAATTTCCTAGTCAATACTTTGGCCCTCTCACATTATTCTTCATCCAAGCCTCCATTCTCACATTACAACAACCAACAACAATACCTATACCACACCACCAGGTCCACCACGTCAAAATTAAAGCTTTCTCTACTTTAAGACTATGTGAAAATGAACCCCATAGTTATCATTGACTTCTCAACTTCACTCCATGTAATAACGTTATCGGATCTGATTAGAGATTTCGCACCACGATTTACGGTTTAGGATTGAAGCAAGATGGGTCCCATCGTTCTCACAAGACCAAGTAAGACATAAATGAAAGGCAAATTAATACTAGATTCATTAATAAACAAAAAACAAAACCGGTTAACATTTGCATGAACTTGTTATAGTCGGTCATTCACTGAGGTCCACCACTGGACCTTTATTTTTAGGGTCCATATTAGGGGCTCCCTAATTATAATATATTTGATAAAAACTTACATGTTTTAGTTGTATAACTTGTGTCTCATGGACAGTTTCCATTCTCCATATTATTATCTCACACCACAAGACTTTTTAATTTGCCGGGTATATTTCCTCCATTATTATTGACATGGTTAATCATAAAATGAACTGGCTGGTTTAGTTCTCCAACAAATACTAGTTATCAATAAAATTAGTTGAGACTTAGCACTAATAAATGGTAAAACAAATATTGACATTTATATATTGACATTCCAATAGCAAACCAATTAAGGCCATATACCTATTAGGTACTCTATTGGGGAATTTTTTTTGGAAGTCTTCTAAGAGTGAGGGTCTTACTTAGACCTCCATTACACAATTTTTTATTAAAATAATCATTATTTTGTTGGAAGTTATTGATGGAACCATTTAAACATTTTGTTAGAGAGTTTTCATTGGAGTGACTGAATGCTTACTAAGTACTGTTATTAAAAAAATAATATAAAAAGTAATGTGTACATATAAAACTCATTTAAGAACTCTAAATTAAAGGTTTCCATTACGAATGCTTTTAGTGTATTTGTTAAAGTTCTTTTGAAATTGTATTTTCATCCCCGTCGTCATGACTTACCTAATGTCCTAATCTGTTGGTCTTAGACCGATAGACTTGTCACTTTTTGGATTGGACCTTATCAACCACCTTTTTTGAAATGTATTAAAAAAAAAAAAAACTTTGTTTGCTTTTCAACCATGTTTACTATTGACGGCATCGAATCAAATTAAAAGGAGGCGACGAAATATTAGAACTTTATGTTATGAGAATATACTATTGGGTAAGTCAAATTGCTCATGCTAAAGTAACTTGTATAATTCGTGATTTATGACTATAATTTCGTGTACTCCATAATTGTCAAACGGGGTTAGGCAAAGGTTTTTTATTATGTTTTTCCCTATTGCATAATATTAAATTAGTTTTGTTTTTTACCAACAAAAAAAAAACAAATTAGTTTTGTTTTTTTGTCAACAAAATCAAATTGCCACGTTGTTCCCTTCAATGCTGCTATGATTCAAGACCTCAAAAACATTTTGTTTGCAAGTGTTATTTAAATTAAATTTGGGTTGGACGGCAATTAACGTGGTCTGGAGCCTTTTGTCAAAAATGGAATAAAATAAAAAACGTGAGGTGTGCATATCACCATGTGTAATTTTGATTTTCGCGTTTCTTTTGTGGCATAGGAATGACCGAATGACTAGTCAACAAAAGATCTAAATTATATCTAAATCAATTATTTTTTTATAGTATTAACATTATTGGGAGGAGGGGTCTAAATAATCTTTAATCTAAACTCTAAAGTTGGACCGAAAGATAATTAAATTCTGATACAAAAATTGTATGATTATTTTTAACCTATGATTACATTGTAAATCTATTTGGCTTAAATGCACTTTTGACCCCCTGTGTTTGCCGACGTAACAATTTTGACCCCCAAAAAAAAAAATGCAATTTTGACCCCCTATTTTTGTCATGCTTAGGGAAATATGCTCTTTTGGCCCCTTATCTTTGCAAAAAAAATTGCGATTATAACCCCTGGTTAGGTCATATGGCAGCTTCTCAGCATAGTTGGGAAAATTAAGGGGTCAAAATTGCATTGTTTTTGTTAGGGGCCAAAATTGCTACAACGACAAACATAAGGGGCAGAATGTGCATTTAAGCCAATCTATTTTGCATACTGCCAAAAACGAAGTTTGGTGGAACTTTCCATGCCAAGTTATTATTCATAAGTCATAAATAACCTCTTTTACCACATAAAAAATAGGACCTGCAGGAGGTTCCAATCAATTTCAGCAAATAGCATAAAAAAGAAGAAAGAGAAATTCACGTTCTTTGTCTTTACGATTGAGATGATGGTTTGATTAGTGACATTATAAAAATCAAATCAAAGAATAATATTTGTAAATTGAGTATTGACATTTGAAACACAATAATAAATTTTTCTTGTTTATGTGTCAAACTATGTAACTATCTTAGACGTTACAACAAGAATGACAGTAAATTTTTGTTTTTGTGACCAACATTAGTCATCTTTTTGACGATCCCCCCAAACAAGTTAAAATAGAAAAACAACAAAAAAGTAGAAAAGAAAAAATCGATGATTTTATATTTTTGAAAATTATGTATGTGTATATTTGATTTAATTAGATTGAAAAACTAAAATATATCTGTATTAATTTTTTTTTTCTCTATTTAATCTATCAACTGAATTTGGAAAAGAATTTAATATATATATATTCTTAGGGAGATTTAATATATTAACAGATTTTTTTTTTTGTCTATCTTATCACAATTTATATTTTAAATTTGGTTCTGAATTGCCATTTGCTAATTGCTTCTTTGGAGTTAAAGATTTACGGTCCTCTTTCTCTAAAAAATGGAGTACTTACATATCATCTGAACAAAATTATTGAATTTATAACTTGTAACATTAAAGTTTTTCTAGGTTTTCATTCAATAGCATTGATAAAAGATTGCAGGTTAAGAATTAAAAAAATGTATCTGTATTCTACTCTTTACTTTTATTCTATTTTACCAATTTTTTCAATATAAAATCTTCAACATTTCCTCTTGTTACTAACTAGCTAGGCACATTGTCAGAATCCTTAAAGTGGAAGCAGATTATTTGCTTGAAAGATTTCACATAATGTTCAAGTTATAAATACATTATCTTATAGTCTTTTTCTTCTGATACATACTGTCAATTTGTTATTATTATTTATTTGACTATATTATCTTGATAACCAATATCAGGGAAAGCTTCGGGCTGTTATCACCGCTCAACGAGCAGCACTGCATTTTACGGATGGTAAGGTGCTCTAGTTTCTATAATAATTGAAATTCATAAATTTTCCAATTAGCAGTTATTGGAAAAGAGAAATTTTCTATTCACCACAAGTCTTCTAGATCTAGGATATCCACAGTAGTTAAAATTATATTTTCTATCGATTGATTTATAGAGGAGTGGTAGCAAAAGATGATTTTAAATGCCCCCAGCTCAATGTCTTTATACTTTTTCCATAAGCTAATTCAGACTGGTCTGGTTTTCTTTGTTATGCAGCTATTGGTACACCTGAATTCAAGGTATCAGAAAAGACTAGAGCAGCTGGTTTTGGTATCGAACCGGATGATATTGCATCAGTTGTTCGAAGCCATGATTTCAAGAACTATAAAAAGGTTGGTGAAGTTCAAGGGATTACAAGTAAACTTTCCGTCTCAGTTGATGAAGGTGTCAGTCAAGACAGTATACATAGTAGGCAAGAGATTTATGGGCTCAACCGTTATACCGAGAAACCATCTAAAAGTTTTCTGATGTTTGTTTGGGATGCACTGCATGACTTAACACTGATCATTCTAATGGTTTGTGCTTTAGTTTCCATAGGCATAGGGATTCCCACAGAAGGGTGGCCAAAAGGTGTTTATGATGGTGTTGGAATCTTACTTAGTATATTCTTGGTTGTCACTGTTACTGCTATCAGTGACTATCAGCAATCTCTGCAGTTCTTAGATTTGGACAAAGAGAAGAAAAAGATTTCTATTCATGTTACCAGGGATGGTAAAAGACAGAAGGTTTCAATTTATGACTTGGTAGTTGGAGATATAGTTCATTTGTCAACTGGTGATCAAGTTCCAGCTGATGGAATTTTCATTCATGGATATTCATTGCTAATTGATGAATCAAGTTTGTCAGGTGAGAGCGAACCTGTAGATATAGACAATCGAAGACCTTTTCTTCTTTCGGGAACCAAAGTGCAAGATGGTCAAGCGAAGATGATAGTTACAACTGTTGGCATGAGAACTGAGTGGGGAAAGCTGATGGAAACTTTGAGTGAGGGAGGAGAAGATGAGACTCCACTGCAGGTGAAATTGAATGGAGTTGCTACAGTAATTGGTAAAATCGGTTTGACTTTTGCTGTGCTGACGTTTTTGGTCTTGACAGCAAGGTTTGTGATTGAAAAAGCAGTTAATGGAGACTTCGCTAGTTGGTCTTCAGAGGATGCACTGAAGCTACTAGATTACTTTGCCATTGCTGTAACTATAATAGTTGTTGCGATTCCTGAAGGATTACCGTTAGCTGTAACACTTAGTCTTGCATTTGCAATGAAAAAATTAATGAATGATAAGGCGCTTGTCAGACATCTTTCTGCTTGTGAGACTATGGGTTCAGCTAGTTGCATTTGCACTGATAAGACAGGAACGTTGACGACCAACCATATGGTGGTTGATAAAATTTGGATATGTGAAAAGACTGTGGAGATGAAAGGTGATGAAAGTACCGATAAGTTGAAATCAGAGATTTCTGATGAAGTTCTAAACATCCTTTTGCAGGCTATATTTCAGAATACTTCTTCGGAAGTAGTTAAAGACAAAGAAGGAAAACAGACAATACTGGGAACACCAACAGAATCAGCAATATTGGAATTTGGCTTGGTTTCAGGTGGTGATTTCGATGCACAGCGTAGATCCTGTAAGGTACTTAAGGTTGAGCCTTTCAATTCAGACAGGAAGAAGATGTCGGTGCTAGTGGGTCTTCCTGATGGAGGGGTCCGAGCTTTCTGCAAAGGTGCATCAGAAATCGTGCTGAAAATGTGTGATAAAATCATTGATAGTAATGGAACAACTATTGATCTTCCTGAAGAGAAAGCAAAGATTGTGAATGACATTATAGATGGATTTGCCCATGAAGCTTTGAGAACTCTTTGTTTGGCTGTCAAAGACATAGATGAAACCCAAGGAGAAACCAACATCCCGGAGAATGGATATACTTTGATAGCCATTGTGGGAATCAAGGATCCTGTGCGCCCTGGAGTTAAGGAAGCTGTTCAAAAATGTTTAGCAGCAGGAATAGGCGTTCGCATGGTCACCGGCGATAACATAAATACAGCTAAGGCTATAGCTAAAGAATGCGGTATACTTACTGAGGGAGGTGTAGCTATAGAAGGACCAGAGTTTCGCAATCTGTCTGAGGAGCAAATGAAGGATATCATACCTAGAATTCAGGTTCTGTTCTCGTGTTATGTTTGAGACTTTCAAATCTTTTTTGATATGCATTTCTTTCGTATGTTATTAATTGATATGGTTTCAGGTAATGGCACGATCCTTGCCTCTTGACAAGCATACCTTGGTAACCCGTTTGAGGAATATGTTTGGTGAGGTTGTTGCTGTTACTGGTGATGGAACCAACGATGCTCCTGCACTGCACGAGTCAGACATTGGACTTGCCATGGGCATTGCCGGAACCGAGGTTTGTCTCTAGTAATTATTGGTTTACCATGGTGAATCGTAGTGTTAATGTGACAATCCACTGCACTGTTCTTATGTAGTTGGTTAATTGAATCTTGTTTAAGGCTCACAAATGTTTTCTTCTGTTCTAGCCTTCTAGTTATATTATGTTTTGCTCATTTCTTTTACATTTCTTTTCCCTCTTGTACTTCCTCCCCTCCACTTTTTAGAGTGGTGGAGGCGTCTTAAATAATATGTATGACTGATTGTTGAACAATTCTGTTATTTTGTCTATTAAGGAAGCAGTAGATAATCAAAACTTAAGCATTGATGTCTTTCGAGACATAAGTTCATCTTCTTACCTTTTGTACCTTGTAAATGTTTCCACATGTTTGCTACATGTTATTTTATTTGGTAATCCAGTTATTCCCTAAGAATCAAGCATTTTTCTTGAACGTGTCCTAAAAAGTTATGGCTTTTGGGCATCACTTATCTTCTTTCTAGAATCTGTTCTACTTGTTCAGCCACCTATGTTATATTAATCCCTAATTGATGTTTAAGTTAACTTTCCTTAAATTACACCTTTTTCAGGTTGCCAAAGAAAATGCTGATGTCATTATAATGGACGACAACTTCACTACTATTGTCAAAGTGGCAAAATGGGGACGGGCCATATACATAAACATTCAAAAATTTGTGCAGTTTCAGTTAACAGTCAATGTTGTTGCTCTGATTACTAATTTCGTTTCTGCATGCATCACTGGTTTGTTGATTTATACAAGTTTTGTTTCCACTGAAATGTTGAATACTATGTTTCAAGAAACTGAGATTAAACTTTCTTCATTATTTTCAGGTGCTGCTCCACTAACTGCTGTTCAATTGCTTTGGGTTAACTTGATTATGGACACTCTTGGTGCATTGGCTTTGGCTACTGAACCTCCTAATGATGGACTTATGGAAAGACAACCAGTTGGAAAGAAAGCAAGTTTTATTACCAAACCAATGTGGAGGAATATCTTCGGTCAAAGTTTGTATCAACTGATTGTCCTTGGAGTTCTAAATTTTGAGGGGAAGAGGCTGCTGGGACTAAGTGGCCCAGATTCAACTGCTGTACTCAACACTTTGATATTCAACTCCTTTGTATTTTGCCAGGTAATGTGTCTCATCAACGTCATCGAAATCAACTACGATTTATTGTAACACATTTTAAATACCGAACCGGACATCAAACCGGCGAGACCTCTGGGTCATTGTTCAGCTGCTTTAAACTGCTCGAACAGAGACGAAACCATAATCAAACTGCCTAATGCCTATATAACAGACAAAGAAGATAAAATGTATTTAAGAAGATAAAATGAATTGTAGGAAACTAATTGATCATAATATTAAAAGGACAAAGAAAATAACTCTTAGCTTTTTTTTCCAATAAAATAACTGAGTTAGAATCAAATTCTAATCTAGTTTCAACAATTATCTTAAGTTTTGAAAACTTAAAACTGTTAAAGAGGATTTCACCAACTATTCTGGCATTTTTATATGAAAATATCAGCTATTGAAGAAAATGAAAATTTGCCATTTGTTATTACGTGTTAACGTGACTTAAATAAATTGAAAACACTTGCTAACATGTTTTTACAATGTTACTGTAGTTTTGTGGATAACAAGTCCTAGTATTCTACTCTTGTATCTATGGATTATACATAAATTGAGAAGTTTTAATGTGCTTATAACTTTGTTTTTTTGAGGGGAACTCTGTTATTGCCTCTATGATCTATCAATTTTCCTTAAATACTAGGTGTGACGCATTCAAGAAAATGTACATTAAAGAAACTTGTTCCAATTTCTTAAGCTTACTTTGTTGTTTTCCTTTTGTCTTTTACCAGGTGTTCAATGAGATAAACAGCAGAGAAATTGAAAAGATAAACATATTCAGAGGCATGTTTGACAGCTGGATATTTTTAAGTGTTATTCTCGCCACAGCTGTATTTCAAGTAATCATAGTTGAGTTCCTGGGAACATTTGCCAGCACTGTCCCTCTAACCTGGCAATTCTGGTTACTCAGTTTGTTATTTGGTGTACTTAGCATGCCTTTAGCTGCTATCCTCAAATGCATACCAGTTGAAAGAGATACCACAACAAAGCATCATGATGGTTATGAGGCACTGCCTTCTGGTCCTGAAAGAGTGTGATTTTGTTCTCTTTTCATTTTCTGTTGTGCAAAAACATGGATGAAATTTTGGTTTTTTTTTTTTCATTTGTAGTTTTTGAGAAACTATCTCACGGAAAAAGTGGAAGAAAACCCACACCAACTTCTCACCAAAGTATTTTTGGTAGGATAAAGGTTATATTGTACAAATACTTTGATGTGCTACACGTTTTGGAGTTTTTGTTAAACATGTCACTTTTTTAATCACACGATCAATTACAATTTTGTAAAGTTGAAACTATCAAGTTGTGTGCATGCTTATTGAACTTTAAGATGTCAGTTCACTTTTGCAGCTACAGATTGAATTTTATGATATGAATTGACCAAGTAGTGAACACTTGTTGAATGTTAGTGCAAAAATGATTTGCATTGATAGAGTATGTCCAATCTAAAATTCAACTTTCAAAATATTGTTATTTTTTAGGCCTGTATGGAAATATTTTCACATAGACAAATCCAACTAATATATATTTTATCCATTATGATTCTGAAACCAAGGTGTCGCTCAATCATCGATGATAGGATTCAACTATCGAGATGTATGTTTTTTTTTTTTTGGCAGATGACAATTGAAACCTATCACCGATGATTGAGGGACAATATGAATGGGAGGTTGGTGACAAACGCGTATAACTTCCACATGAGTAGATGCAAGATAGAGTATATGAAACATAATTTTTTGCAACATGTGAAGTATTTCTATCATAGTTTACAAGTTTGAGATCATGTCGTGCCACAAGTTACATAGTTTAAATATCTTGAATTCATAGTACAAAATGATGGAGAAATAGAGCAGATGTAGATCATCGTATTCAACCTGTGTGGTTGAAATGGAGAAGAACCTCAAGTGTTTCATGTGATATGAAAGTACCACTCAAATTAAAGGGACAATTTTATCAGGCAAATGTAGGAAAAGAGACTCTTATTAAGGCAGTGGCCCAAGCCTTACCAAATTACATCATATTATAAGATCCCATAAGGTTGTTGTGACAATATTGAAGCCATGCTATCAAAGTTTTGGTGGGGTTCCTGAACAAAAAATTAAAATTCATTGGATGAGTTTGGACAGATAAGGGAGAGTCAAAAGTAAAGGGAAACTCGGTTTTAGAGGTTTCAGCGAATTCAATAGAGTTGTGTTATTTGAACAACCATTTGGTTGACAACTTCTTTGACAGCCATATATTTACAAAGAGAAAGTGAGTCTTGACACAAAAACCAAAACAATAGAGAGATAAAGTAAAAACATAATGTGAGTATGAGAGATAAAGTTGTCACAAAAGTTGTCATAAAATAGTTGTACAAATATCATTTCTCAATTCAATAAGGCCCTCCTAGCCAAGCAATGTTGGAGGCAAATGTTCCCAGATCATGTTTTTTTAAGAGCATGTACTTTCCTAGATCATGTTTATCTTTTTGTTGCTCTTTGATCATTTTTTTTTTTGCAAACTCGTTACGAGCCTAGCTATGCTTGGAGAAGTTTGGTTAATGTAAAATCAGTGCTTGATCTTGATCTTAGATGGTCAATTGGAAATGGTTAGAAAGTTAAAATCCAGAAAGAACTGTGGCTTCCAGAATTATCTAACTTTAAGGTGTGGAGCCTCATTGTGCAACGTTGAAAAGCACACTATGAATAGCAATGGAAGAGAGAGCATGTGCTTAATAGCTTTATTGCTTTTGAGGCCAATCAAATCCTAAACATCCCTCGCTCTTGGCGCCTACCTGAGGACAAGACACAACAGGATTTGGAGCTGGGAAAGGAGTGGTCTCTATTCTGTTCGATCGGCATATCATCTATTCAAGGCGAGATACTCAGAGATAACCCTGAACCATCAACACCGAGAAAATCTCTGATATGTGGAAGCCAATTTGGAAAATTCAAGCGTCTAAACGGGTTAAAAGTTTCTTGTGTAGAGTTGCTAAAAAAATCATGCCTGCCAGACTGGAACAAAAAGGGATCAGATTGGATTCTAGGTAGACTGTTTCCCGGGTAAACTCAACCTTGGTGAAATTGATCTTATTGTTGTTGATAGCTAGGATATTTTGTTTAGCTTGTTAGTTTTTAGTGTTTTGGCTGTTAAAATATGTAAAAACAAGGTTGTTCTTGGCCTAGTAGTAGTAGTTAGAAATGTGGGCTCTATGTCCTGGTTTGGAAATGTTCCTAAACCTGTCTCATCTACTGTATTCTCTGAACTTACTGATTCCAAAAAAAAAAAAAGATGTTGAGTTGAGATCCTACAAACGTCTTCCTATGATCGAAAGACATAATTTGACCTTGCCAAAAAAGTGCAGCTTCAATATGATAGTCCAAGGAGATTCAATATGGTTTAAATTTCTGGTGTTTCACTGTCCAACAATTCTTCAATTTGTGAAATTTTGTTTGATTCACGTTCGTTCTTAAATTGACGCTGCTCTGCTTCCAAATCCCCAGGCCACTACATTGTATGTATAAATAAGCCTTCGGTAAAATCACCGCCTTGCAATCTTTTCGTCAGATATAAAGAAACTTCAACTACACGTAAGTCCAATTTCACTGGAACAGAGTAAAGGTTTCTGGTTGCACCTTGTTATTATTGTGAGGAGCTAGCAAAGTAATGAAAGTATTTGAAGTTTGACATGTTGCAGTCTTTTAGACATTGATAGAATGGTTTGAACCTTTTGAGGAGTCACATTGTTTTCGCCGCTCATTTATCAAATATTGAAGAGGGAGAGAACTCTAAAACACCCACAAAGTGACGCATCACCTGTTACTCTCATGTAGCAAAAGTTGAGCGATGTGGCATTGAAAGAGGTAAGATGTCAATGATATGTCTTGGAGCTGTTTTAATATAGACAGAAGATATATATTCTATGATATCTATAGCCTACAATAATCTTATATAAACAAATAATCTTGTAGATTTCATAAACATGCGATTAGTTTTGAACTGGCATGAAGACGTGAAATTCCATAGTAAAATATAAACAACCAAAGTATCTCAAATCACGTGTAAATAGAATCCGCAGATTCAGTGAAGTTTAACTGAAGTACAGAACAGTTTTAGATCATCAGAGTGCACAGAACTTGTCTAAGAGCTTGAGCATGATGTCGGATGTGATCATCGATGAATGTAGCAATAAAATAATAAGAGTGATCATAACCAGGTTGAAAGCGTAACAGCAGTGGAACATTTGCATTCTTGCACGCCTCTTCAAACTTGCGAGGTAGCAGTTGATCATGCAGAAATTTGTCATCTTCCCCCTGAAAAGTAGGGCAATAGTAAGATGCAGTTAAAAACCAGCAAGAATTAAAAAGAGCATAGGAGCATGTTAATAATAACTTGTGATCTTACTGTATTATAAACAGCATTATATCTAGCTGACCATTTTGGTTCATTTCTCTCAGCAACTACAATTTTAACTTCTATCATCACTCAAAAGTTTTTTTTAAATAAGAGAAAACACTCACATGATCTTTTACCTGATCAATCAAAATGCTGGCAGATACACCAGGAAACTTTGTTACCAAGTGAGTAGCATCGTTCGTTGTCCTGCATTCTTCAACTGCTTAGTATAATGAAATATAAGAACTAGTTTAATAATGCAACATGCAAGTTTGAATTTCCCCTTCTAGTTTACCTCCCATTCAGATTTATTATCACCTAGATAATTTGTGAATGCCTTCTGTCCCCAAGGACAAAAAATAAGTTAGAATCCCAATCATAAATACACTACTTATCATGACATGTATATTCCCATAAGTTAGAATCCCAGAAATTATCACCAAAAGAAGGATGACATTTTTACTTCTAATTTACAACAATACAAAAAGTATGTGCAGACTATAGTTCCACCTTCCATGGAGTTTGAACAATAAACTTTATATGAAATGAGTTTCTGTCATCTCCTCAACAAGTGCTACTCCATCATTCACATATCCAGCACACCAAGTTTTTGCCCTTGCTGGAACTTTACTCCTCAGAGGTCAAAGCATTGCAGGGCTTATGGTTATAACTGATTAAAGTTTAGCTTCAGAACGTTTGACATCTTGCAATCACAAGTTAAGTTGAATCATTCTTTATTTCATCAATCCAACAAAAATTGTAAGTGTTGCAGTTCCATATCCCAAATTTAGCTCCAGGACATTGCTAATTAGCTAAGCTTTCATTTCATACTCTCTTTTACTCCTACTCAAATGAAAACTACTCATTCTAGTGTTTCTAGTCAAGTTTAGAATAGAAAATAAATTGACTCCTAGCTCTTAAACTAATAAGTACATCCAGCTATACACGAAAAACCTTCTGTTGCACACTGCAATTCCAATTCAAATTCACAAGCTTCTCTATCACTCAGAGATATGGAAGTTCTAAAGAAATGTCATCATATCCAAGTTTAGAATGGAGATTTGATATAAAGAAGAAAGATAATAGCGATAGAAATACCAGGTATCCTAACAACTATCTGATATTACTAGCCCGTGTGAAAAATACATGATGGATGGAATGTTTCTCAACTGTCCAAATGTAAAATAGATTAATGAAAACAACAAACACATTCATAGAAATAATACCGATACAGTCAGCTTGTTATAGAGAGAACTATTGCAGACACAAAACAGAGTAGTAGAGGTAGTGGTTGTTGTACACTTGTACTATTGTCCTTTTTCCATCGTTCTCCAAAGGATAAGCATCCAATGCCTTCCAAAATCCTCTGATTTATCCGTTGCTTCAGCTTCTATCCTTCTGCAATGATAGGCTTGATTAAAACAGCATTTGACACAATTTTGAAGCTTCCAGTCTTCCAGCTTCTGATGATCTTCAGAACTTCTTTTCCTCAGATGTTCAAGCTTCCTTTTCGTAGATTCAATTGCTCTCATTTGTTGCTCAGAACCTGTGCTTTTAATTTAAAGACACTAAAATTTTGACTATGGTCCTGCACACTTGAATAAATATTAGCATATCCAATTGACAATTTTTAATAGGCTTAATTACACTTTTGGCCCCCTAAGTATCCAAAAGTTGTGATTTTGGCCCCCTAAAAAAAATATCTCTTTTTTGGCCCCTTAAGTTCACTTTTGGTTGCAATTTTGGCCCCCGAGCCCAATTTTGACCCAGTCAACGCTGACGTGGACGCATTTTTGTATTTTTTAATATTTTTTTTAATTCTGTAATTTAAAAATAAATAAAAATTCTGGAAAAATGAAAAATTAATAAAAAAATTGAAAAAAAATATTTAAAAATTCTGGAAAATTGAAAAATTAATAAAAATGAAAAATAATTGAAAAAATACGGAAAAAATTTAAAAATTCAGGAAAAATTAATAAAAATAAAAAATGATTAAAAAAATTGAAAATTCATTAGTATTAAAAAAATTTAAAAATTGAAAAAAATTTAAAAATTTCGAAAATATCTGGAAAATTTGAAAACGGAATTCTGGAAAATTGAAAAAATTGAAATTTATGGAAAATACGGAAAATATTTAAAAATTTTTGAAATTTTCATTAGTATTTTTTCCGGGAATTTTAGTGTATTTATAAACCGGAATACACATAATTTTTTGTGTATTTACAAACCATAATACACATAATTTTTTGTAAACCGGAATACACATAATGAAAATTTCCCGGAAAAAATACTAATGAAAATTTTCCCGGAAAAAATACTAATGAAAATTTAGAAGTTTCGAAAAATACACTGAAAAAACCTAAGCTCGACATATATACTAATGAAAATTTCAAAATTTCGAGAAATACTAATGAAAATTTCAAAAATTTCATTTTTTTAAAAATGATTAATCTTTTTAATTTTTTCGAAAATTTCGAATTTTTTTTAAATATTTTCTAGAATTTTTATTTTTCATTAAAATTTTAATTAGAATTTTTCCAGAATTTTAATTAAATTTTTTCATTAAAATTTCGAAAATTTCATTTTTCCAGAATTTTAATTTTTTTCAGAAAATTTCGAAATTTTATTTTTTTAGATTATTTTATTTTTTTAATCATTTTTTATTAATTTTTCAATTTTCCATAATTTTTTTATTTTTTTTCAATTTTTTTATTAATTTTCGGATTTTTTTTCAATTTTTTTGTAATTAAAAAAACATTTTTATTTCTGTAATAAAAAACATTTTTTTAATTACAAAAATATTTTTTTTATTTTTTATAAATTAAAAAAATAAAAATAAAATAAAAAAAATTTACACACGTGGCGCCCACGTGTCTGTTGACTGGGTCAAAATTGGCTTGGGGGCCAAAATTGCAACCAAAAGTGAACTTAAGGGGCCAAAAAAGAGATATTTTTTTTAGGGGGCCAAAATCGCAACTTTTGGATACTTAGGGGGCCAAAAGTGTAATTAAGCCTTTTTAATACTTTGATGATGACAAACACTAGTATCCAATTGACATATTTTGTTCCAACAATCTCCCCCTTTTTGATGATGACAAACACTAGTATTTAAAAAGTTCAATTGTTGTTAATTTAATTAACAAGTTGACTTTATGGGTATGAGGTTTGTAAGCTCCCCCTAAATTCTATGCAAGTTAACTAAATTCATCTTTAAAAGAGTAATTCACTCAGAATAATCTCACATTAAAATAATAGACTAAGAGATGAGAATAATGTTCTATAATTTAATTAATTTAGAATTAAATTAGTGGGGCTCAAAGCCTATAAATAAATAATAAATCTACTCCCCTTTTTGTCATCAACAAAAAGTAAAAAAGAAGACAAATAGAAGAAGTGAGAAAATTCAAAATATAAAAAAAAATAAAACACGTTCAGAAGCAATAATATAGTCAGAAGCAAAATCAAGCAATAATATTTAGAAGAACAAACAATTGACATAAAGTAAACAAGCTAAAAAGTGTGTGCAATCTAAGGTTGGACTTGTTTCTTCACCATCTCCATCAAATCTTGAATCAAACTGTTTGTGTTCTCTAATTGCTTCTGCATATCTTCCTTAAGATCATTGTAACCCTTGACAAGAGTTTCTTCTCTGACCTTTGCTTCTTCTTGTTGAGCAATCATTTTTCTTTGAAGTTCAGCACGCAACATTCTTTGCTCAAAAAGATCTTTCTTGAGCTCTTTGTTCTCTTTTTCAAGAACATAGTCCTTATTTAACTTCTCAAGAATAGGAGCAACATTACCATTCTAAAATTTATTTCTAGAATTTTATTTTATTCGAAAATATAATCAAGATGAATAACAAGATACAATGAATATTGATTGACACCGATATATAAGTCATGTTATACTATTGAATAACAAACCCTTAATTCTATTCTTCATGATCTAATGTTATGTTTTTTTAAATATTGAAAAATTTTCCAATATTTTTATTTTTGTATAAAAAATAAAAAAAAACAAACTTTTTAATTTCGAAAGAAAAATCTGAACTTTTTTTTTTAAAAAAATAAAATTTATTTTCTTATTATATTCATGAATTTCGAAATATTTTAAGCCCTTAAGTTCCTTATATTCATAAATTTCGAAATATATTAAGTTCCTGAATTTTCCAGAAATATGAATTTTTTGAAATATATTTTTTTTCTCTTCATATTTTTAACTTTTTCCAGATTTTTTATTATTTTTTAAAATATTCTAGAACTTTTTACATTTTTATTAATTTTTCCAAATTATTTTCATTATTTTTCGTTTTACCAAATTCTTTTTCATTTTTATTAAAATTTTCAGATTATTTTTTATTTTATTAAATTTTCCAGAATTTTTTTATTTTGTTTAATGATATTTTTTATTTTAATTAATTTTTTTTATTTTTCAAAATATTTTTCACTTTTATTAATTTTTCCAGAATTTATTTAATTTTTATTTTTTTTTGTTTTTTTTTATTTTTTTTAAAATCACAAATGCCACGTGTGCCCTTTAAAAAAATAAAAAATAAAAATAATTATAAAGTCAGCGTCCATTACTCATGTGTCAGATTTAAAAAAAAAATTAAATAATTACACAGTGGCGTGCCAAGTCATCGTCTGGATGGGGTCAGGGGTGTTTTGTGGAGAATTTCATATTATAGGGTTGGAATGTAAACTTTTATTTTTACAAGGGGTAAACCGGAACTCGCCCAAATTACAGGGGGTAAATACATATTAAGCCTTACAATTATGGTAATTCCTAAAAAGCAGGAACATTTTTAGGAACCACCAAGCACACCACCAAGGAATCCTAAAATGATTTATATTTTAGAAACAAATCTTCCAGCTGATTTTGGGCAATAACGCGCTGCTTGGTGAACAAGAAATAGGGCGTGGTTTCTTACTGAGGTAAAGATTGCGTAAACCAAGCCACATAACAGGGCACACTGAACCGTGCCAAGATGTTGGAACATCGTATCCAACATACACTAGTATTTATTTTAGCAACAATGAAGCCAATACCCAAATACCCAACAAAGGAAAATTATTTTTATCTCGTTCTTGAATTATATATTAAGTAGACGGCATAGGATAGGAGTCCCAGTGGGGTGCCAACCTAGTTGGGATGTTTATGGGCTCCTTGATGCCTCGTCTACTTCTTGACTTATCCAAAAAAAAAAATATTAAAAAGTTGAAGTTGGCGATATTTGGTAAAAAACTTGAATTATATATTAAATAATAATATTACTACCTCCGTCCTTAATTATAAGACCCTTTTGAGAATTTTTTTTGTCCCATTTTATAAGACCCATTTGCTATTTCCAACTACATTAATTATTTCTTTACATACATGCCCCTATTTTATTATACATCTTTTTCTTCAATCAGCAATAAATAACATGTTGAAAACATAAACCAACCCTCTCTCTTAAAGGATAAAATTGTAAAAACAATAGTAATTACAAACATATTTAATACAAATATCCACTATCTTAATTCCCGTTATTTTTTCAAAAGAGCCCTATAATTAGGGACGGAGGTAGTATATATTAGTTGGCGATATTTGGTAAAAAAAAATAAGGAAATATTATTACTACTTAAATTATGTCTTATTTTTTTAAATAAAAAAATTAATACATTAAATAAAATTAAATATTAATTAACAATAACCCTAAGACTTGAAGTTCGCAATTATCTTGTTGAACATAGTTAACCCCAACTTTAAGACTTGAGGTTGCCGATTATCTCCTTGAACATAGTTAACCCCGACCCTAAGACTTGAAGTTCGCGATTATCTCCTAGAACATTGTTAACCCTAACTCTTGAAGTTGACAAGTATCTCCTTGAACATTGTTAACCCTAAGACTTGAAGTTGGCGATTATCTCCTTGAACATAGTTAACCCTAAGACTTGAAGTTGGCGATTATCTCCTTGAACATTGTTAACCCTAAGTCTTAAAGTTGGCGATTATCTCCTTGAACATAGTTAACCCTAAGACTTGAAGATTATCTCCTTGAACATGGAACTCTCATCAGCCTGAACCTTGGTCTTTATATGAAAAAGTAGCTTGCAAGGATGAAGTGTAGTGTGGTAGGATCCAACACTTGGGGCAACAATGGAATAGGACATCTTGTATACATCCCCTTCCTTTAGTTTATGCTGAAACACATACAACAACTGCTTCCTCACACTTGCATGAATCTTGCAGCCCTATACCAATAAACCGTTAAATAAACAACATGAAATCTAACATATAAACTGGAGACACATGACATAATGAAAACCAACTTCCAGAAAACACCCAAAGCATAAACACAACAATAACATGACTGCAATATATGAATTTTCAAAAGTCATACGAAACTAACAAAAATACATTTTCGTTAATGAGTATCATCTCAAGAGAATTTGGTTGATCAGACTTTAGAAACGTCGGGACCTCCCAAATCCTTGCAATCCGGACCTTAATTCTCCAAGAATCTTTGCCGAGCACAACATCAGATAGAAAATCAAATGAGCTCTCCATCAAGATAACGCATCCTACAAAATCAATCGATGTGAAATAAACTTGCAAGTGTGATGAGAATGCCGCATATCTAACATATTTATAGCAATCAACCAAGGGCATAAGAGAGAATTGACACATTAACCAAATTCAAACGCATGAAACCAAATGCAGCCCTAGTTCTTCTCTGCAAATACCTGGCACCCAAGAAAAAAAACTCATAAACAATTGAAGAAAAAAACATCCCGCTAGAATGTGTTGAAGATATGCAAGCCACCTTGTTAAGATCATAGATAAGCGTCATGTATCTCTCCGGCAAGTCCCTTCAACATCAATGCACTAAAAACATAGAAATGAATATAAATTTTGTGCGTAAAAAAGTTGCTCATAGTTAGGTACGAGTGTTACACGTTCCTTCATCATATCAAATAACTTTCATCTTCAATAAGGAACTTTCATCACAACTCTTTGACAACCTTAAACATAATTTCAACATCCGAAAATCTCCAATTTTGACTAAAATGGTGTATTAAAGTACTAAATATTTTTTATATTTAATATGTATTCATTTGTATTTGTTTAAATATTATTGTAATTGGTTGAGGGATAACCGTTACAATTTGATATTCTTATTGTATATATACATATTTATACAATGGAATAAATCATCGCAAATATTTCTACCATAAACTCCATACCAACCCTCATTGATCTTTCTTGCTCACTACCATAGTTCACTTCCCACTTTCTATTTGTTTTTTTTTTTTTTACACTTCCTATTTGGTGTCGCCTTTATTTCTTTTCTTCTTTTAGTTAGTGGTTAATTATATATTATTTATATGTATGGTGTTTGCATTTATATAATATAGTTAATAGATAAGAACATTTTATAACATCAGAAAAAGAATGTAAAACAACAAAGTATGATGAAAAAGAAGGCATAATAATGTTTGCTGCCGCAAAGGAATTTTTGCTAAGTGAAAGTTGACTTGAGCTCGCATTAAATTGGAAATTTTTGGGTCTCAAAAGCAACTCTATTCGGCTTAAGAAAATGAATCTCTAAGTAGAATCTTCATATAATTGAATTCTAATGGCTCTTAGAGCAATCTTATTAACGGTTTCTTTTACACAAATTTATATTTTAAACACATAAATGGCCGGCTGCAAAAATAGCCCAAACTTGAAGCGTGAAGGCAATTAGACTTTGTACATAGTGTAGTTATTACTATATACCAAAGGGCTAATAATTGACTTGTAATTTATCCTAGCTATGATTCTATTTAATTACTGCTCCAACTATACTAGCATGATTTAAGAATGCAACATAAATAGTTTAATACTTTATTTTGCCTTCTAGAAATTAATTAATTCAACAATGCCAGGTTTAACTATATATTATTTTCATAGAAACTAAATTACTTCATTTCATCAATAATAAAATGTACGATATAAGTTTTACATGAGAGTTTTTGCATTTAGAGACTAATTTGTACAAAAAAATAAAGGTTATATACTCATTAAACAAAGTGCCAAATTCTGAGATACTACTTCCTTTGGATAATTTGTATCGTCACCAACGATCTTTGAGTTATTTCAAAAATGACATTCTCAATTTTGTGGTCCAACATTCACAAAATGGTTTGTCGGGCTTTAAGTCTAGTAATTGTGAGACATGCATATGCATGAGGTAATTAATTGATAATCTGAAAAGGTTAAATAGTTAATCAATTGTACTTTGGTTATTGTTAATTTGTTCTCTATAATTTTTCAGTCAAAATTGAATTTGCTTTAATCATTTAGTGTAGTAGTATGATATTACTTGCTCTACATTCTTGGATCTAAAAGTTTAATTAGTTTCGTATATATATATATATATAAAAAAAAAGGTCTAGTTAGTTAAGATACTTTTGTTCTTGAAGATCACTAGTGAAACTTTTAATGATGGACAAGAAAGTCCACTAAAGAGGCTTCTTTTTGTTAGGAGTCACTACTTTAACAATAGTTAACCATTTTATCTAATGCCAACTAAGCTAGTTATGACGCACGGTGTAAAAAAAAAGGTTAGGTGGATATAATCATAACTTATTTAAGATAAAATGAATTAAGAGGAACATAAATATTTATATCAATGTTTGAAAGAGTCTGGAACAATAATTTGTAAAAGAAATCATAATATATCTATCAAAAAAATTGTAAAAGCTAGGTGGAATGACATGGAAAAATAATTGATTCTTATTAGATGATAGTGTAAAATTAATTTGCATTAACAAAGCATATTTATCAAACTCTTTAGTTTTTGTTGAAAAGAATATATTTTCTTTTTAAGTAATATATTCGCTCAAAAGTCCCCTAAATTGGTTAATCGGATGTAATTATCAAATGTGAACGGTTTTAACTTTTAAGTAATGAATCAACTGTTGCATAATCACTTTGAAAGAAACTTGAGATTCTTCAATCACCAAAATCTTGAATAAAATAATGAGATTATTCCTAATGCTAATGATACCCACCTCTCCTATAAGTTGATGGGGCAGAACAAATTATGCACTCAGCACAACTTTTCTCAAATTTTGAAAACTTACCACACGAAGAACACACTTCCACTTGCACAAGTAAGAATATAGTATAACAATAAATTTACCACTCATAGCTCAATGGATATTAAAATATTGCTAATCTTTTATAGACAGATGTTGGCAAATTAGTATAAATTAGTTATTATATTAGTTTTTAAGGTTCAATCTACTTTTTAAAACTCTTATTAAGTAGTTTAGCTTGCCAACCAAACTATCTATGTGAGACTAAATTATCTTTATTTGTTAGGAAATAAAAGCACTTATTTTATTTTCTCCATATTTGTTTCCTCTTTGTTCCATTACTAAAAAAGAATTATAATATATTAGTAACAAAACAATTTGGGGAGGGAATGTTATTTTAAAAAAAGATGTTTTATTTTTATTTAATTGTTTTATTGAAAAATATTAAGAACTTGAAAACAATTTTCTTTTTTATGAACTAGATATTGTCACATAGACAACTTAAGAATTGACATTTTTTTTAACACTATTGTATTTTCTGAACTCGACTCTAACTCGAGATCAATGAGTAAACTGAAAAAACTCGTATTATTTTATCTAAGTGCTCTTAGTGTGAGAAACCATTGTAATTGTTTGCTTAGTCTATTTCTCCCTATATTTTCACCCTCATTCTTGGTTTGCTCATAGAAAGGAAAAAATATAAGAAAAGAGTTGAATGGAACATAAAGAAAGAGCAAGCAAAATAATCACTGATAAAAATTCCCCTTAAAGAAAATCACTGGAAAATATTATCCACCTCTAATTTAATTAATAATAATGAAAACAACAATATTTTTATTTTATTTTTCATAGATTTTCTCAGAGGTAATTTTATTTGAAATACTTTTAAATACTAAATGTCGACACCTATAATATAACAAAATATATGCATAATATTATATATTATTGTAAACGTACTCGTGAGTTTATCTCAGTTGGTAGGGACAATGCATAAAATATGCAATATTGTCTGGGGTTAGAACTCCAGCCACCACAAAAAATATATATATATATTATTGTAAAGTGACAAATGTTGAATTAAGAGTGAGAGAGATTATACAAATAATTAAATATAAATATAAATATAAATAAAGAATAGAGAAGAACATAGTACTGAATGAAGGGATTTGGCTTGTACTTCCATTACACTTGTAAGCTTTCTACTTCCTTCTCTTTCTCTCTCTTTCTGTCTCTCTATCTATGATCTATCTTTCCTTTTATGATATGTGTACTTTGTTATTACTTCATTTAGTACCGACATGACTCCAACCTATAGGGCTTTATCTGAATGTTAGTTATTTTCTCTCATTTTCTTTGATACTTATTATTCTTGGAACTGATAAAGGTTCTTGTCTATTCTATCATTCTCTTTTGTATACTTACAAATATAAATATTCTCTTTAGCTTCATTTTCATGTCTTCTACTAATAAGCTATGGAAATTGAAGTTTTTGTTTTCATGTTTATTTTTCACTTCAGCTCCTCTTTCTTGATGTTGATGCTGAAGATTGAAAAAAAAAAAAAAACACTAAGGTGGTAGAACCATATGTATGAGTTATACATGGGTAGAGAACAAGAGCATGTTTTTTCATTCATGTGTTATTTGAACATCTAAATTTATACAACTTTTGCGAGAATTTTTTAAGTGGTTGAATTATTTTAAATAGGTGGTTAATTACATTAAGTAGATAGTTAATTGATATATCCGGTGTCAAAATTCATTAATCACTAATATAACTTCATTAACCATGAATTTTGATGTGATTAATCAAAAAAATTTGATGGAGTTGTCCACAATTTCTCATATATCTATTAACTAATAACCATCTACCGAATATAATTAACCACATATTAGAATATCATTAACCTCTAAAAAAGTTGTCGCGAAAGTGGTCTAAAAGAGTTCTCTTGTTATTTCTCTTTGTTGGAAAGTTGTTGTTTTTAACTTTGAGCTTAGTCTTATTAATTAACATTTTTCTATCTTTGTTTGAAGGAAATAGTTGATTAATTAATTTGGATCATTTTGGAGGCTAAATATGGCTATGCAACCTGTTTATCTTAAAGAACATGAAGGAAATGTCCACAATTCTGTTGGACAGTTTTCATCTGTGACTACAGCACCATGGTGGAGTAATGCCTATGGATCTCAACCTGTTTATGGAGGAGAGTCTTGTGGCCAAATGAAACCTTTTTCACTAGAGCTTTCCAACTACATAGACCAAATTGCTCCGAGTAAGAACTTAGTTCGAGGAGTTGAACAATTGTTTGATAAAGGACATACAAACCAATTCACCATCTTTCCAGGTACTTGTTATTCGATATAACTCCGGTTTTGAATGAATTGATTTTTGTTAAGTTGATTCTGGCTAAACATGGATACGTTTTATGTAACATGATTTATGTTCGGATACGTTTATCTAAAAGTGAGTTGAACATAAATTGTCATTTGAACTTTTGAACTTTCCTATGCCTGGCCATTCAAACATTTTCTTCTACAGATGATTGTAAGATGTCAGTTGATACACCGAATCATCAAGCAACCTTATCACTGCAATCATCATTTGCTGCTGAGCCACTTAACCGTTTTGAGCTAGGTTTTAACCAGCCTATGGTAAATCTTAACAAAACAATCCCTTTGATCATGTTTTAGTATTTTAACCAATCCGTGTTTTAGTACATAAATTCATTATGTTTTTATTATCCTTTCCATGCTAGATCTGTGCAAAATATCCTTATATGGATCAATTTTACGGGCTCTTCTCGACTTATGGACCTCAAATCTCGGTTTGTCTTTACCTCGGCTCTTTTCTTAATCATTGTATATATCATGCAGTGTCTATAAGTACTTGAATGTGAATTTGTTTTATTTTTGTACAGTGTATATGCTTACATGAGAAAGCCAGAAATCTGTTTACAACTATCTTGTTAGTATTCTTCTAAATCTTTCAAATGTAATAGAGTTGATTATGAAATTTGTTGTTAATGAGTTTTAGGCTTTCTGAATGAATTGTAAGACAAGCAATGAAATAAAAAAAAAAATTATGGTTAAGGATGTAAAGTGTGACAATATTAAGTTAGTATTATGATTTAAATGAGAAGAAAATTGGAGTGCAGTGAACTTATAGCCTTAAAATTGAATTATTATGATGCAATCTGTGTTGAAGTTTTTGCATGTATTCAAGTTCTGCTTTTAGTTACCATTTGTTTATCTGCTGCAGATATTTCATCTATTATTATTCATTTATGTATCTATATTTAATAAATTAGGGACGTGTTATGCTTCCACTTAGCATGACATCTGACGACGGACCAACATACGTGAATGCTAAGCAATACCATGGTATCATCAGACGCAGGCATTCTCGTGCCAAAGCTGTGCTTCAGAATAAATTGATAAAGCGTAACAAGGTATGAAACTGAGTATTTTTCCTCACAACAATGTTTGAAAACTTGTGAAATAGTATTTTTCATTCTACCCTTTTTATACATGTATTAAGGTTTTGTATTTGTCTTGCAGCCATATATGCACGAATCGCGTCATCTACATGCAATGCGTAGACCAAGAGGATGCGGTGGTCGTTTCTTGAACACAAAAGTTTCTGCTAATGGAAACGGTAAAAGCAGGAGTGAAGAGAACATAAACACTGGTGGCCTACAGCTGCAGTCCAGTGGTTCTCAGAGTTCCGAAGTCTTACAATCTGAGGTTGGAACTTTAAATTCGTCAAAGGAGACAAACGGAGGCAGTCCAAACGTCTCGGGGTCAGAGGTGACTAGCATGTATTCACAGGGAGGTCTTGATAGCTTTACTGTCAATCATATCGGATCTACTGTCCACTCTTTGGGAGACATGATCGATACTGGACACGGTATTGTCATGCCAACAAAATGGTTTGCAGCAGCTGGTAGACAGCTGCTGGAACCATAAGTTTCGATTCAGAAAGGAAACAAATGAGTTTGGTGCAATGTGAAATATGCTGCACTAAACTCATCCTTTCCGAGACCAGATGAAGAAGCTATGTCGCAGTTTGTTGTGTTTACCACGACAAATTTAGTTCCGGAAGACTGTTTTTCCATCTGGTGCTCAGGCAACTCATTCTTGGCTTATGCTTAGGAAACTCATCCTTGGCTCGTAATATTTAGTACTATTGTCTTTGTCTTTCCGCGCAGGCTTGCCGTGGCATGGTAGGCGTGCTAATGACTTGGTATTTTCATGCAGTTATAACTATGATGTGTCTTTGTTTGTTGTTAAAATAAAAAAACATGAACTCTAGCTAGGTGCATGTGTGTGTTTTTAATCTTGTCTACTAAGTTTGGTGTTTTGTAATGGATTTCTGACTTTATGGAGCAATGTATTGTAACTCTACTAAGAAGTGTAACATTTTATTTCTCCCTCTCTAAGGATTGTATAAGAACCTCTTATTTTCAGACTCTACTTAATCCTATTTCCTATGTCTGTGTATGATTTTTATATTTCTAGGACAATCAAATTGGCTTGTAGAAGCCCAAGCATGCTCACAATGTAGGTACTTATGCAGGGAACTTCGTACTCCAATAATAACTGGTTATTAACGTTAATTAAATGCAAAATTTGATCAATGATTTGGGGGTCCAATGTTTGCAACTTGCACTCATTCTAGGTCCTAATATTTCAATGTTATTCTTTCAAAAAAATATTTCAATGTTATTGTGTTGCATAATTATTAAATTCGATTATAGCTCGTGACTGGCATATAAAAAATATTTTAATAGTTTTCATCAAATAAATTCAAATGATTAATAAAAACACTCAAAATAAAAAAAATATGATTAAATAGTCTGAAAATAGGCATCGATGGATATCAACTTCGGAATGGGATCCCCTCCGATGAATTTTTCACATGAGAGAATGTAGTGTAAATCAAAACCATTCATTCACTTTTCATTAGAAGATCCTACAGACGTTAATGAAAAATGAGTAGCTTGAATTTAACCGAATTCTTTAATCATTGGAGAGAATCCAGATTCCATCAAAAACATCGACACAATAGAATAACTTTTTTTCCTTTCTTCATGAGCATTTTTTCTCTCACCTCAATATTATATGAACACACCAATGATGTATTTTATACGATGCCCATCACATTTCACAAGGGTTAACAACATAGACTAATTTTGAGGATAGATATGTGTATATGGGATTGAATTTAAACTAAAAATTGATAAATTTAGAAGGACCATTAAAATATTTAACACAAATAAAAATATTTGTGAAAAGAAAAATAAAGTATCCCCAAAACAAAAATGGTTTGGTGTATGAATATTTGAATACAGATTACAACATAATAACCATGGCTAGTGCAAGCACTGGTTCCTTCCCTATCTGCCACCACAGACTCTTCAACTTTTCCTTTACTACCCATTCTTCCATTTCACTCATCACCCTTAACTTCCCACACAGAACAACAACAACAACAACAACCATTTCTACAAAACCCTTCAATCTAATCCCTCAATTATTCAACCCTCTTCATCCACCTCCTTCATTTTCATTCCATGAGGAGGAAGAACAACAATACTCTGAATCTGAATCTGAAACTGAAATTGAAACCTTACAGAACTCAGACCTAAAACAGGAAGCAGAATCAACCCAATCAAGGAGACTCTTTGTTGGAAACTTGCCATTTTCACTGTCTTCTTCCCAATTGGCTCAACTCTTTGGAGAGGCTGGAAATGTTGTGTCTGTGGAGGTTTTCTTTGACCCTTTTCACTTTTTATCATTGTTTGTTTCATATATGAGGAAATACTCAAACTAGTCATTGTAAAGTTGCATCAATTTAGTTCCTTATTCCAAAATGGTCCCTCAAATTGCAAAATTTTAATCAATTTAGTTCATACTTGTAGGATTGGATTGACATTTAGTTGAAACTTCTGTGCGATTACATTCAATTATGTCATTTTTATCAACATTGACATGGCGTTGACATGTTATGTCAGGTGTCCATGTCTGATGTCTATGTCGATGCAATTCCAATGATTATTTTGGAACATTGATATGCGTGCTCTAGGTTGATAAAACCCTACGATTTCAAGGACCAACTTGAGTTTTGGCTTTTAATAAATTTAAGATATTTTTGGTTTTGGGATTATGTGGTGATCTTGTTTGTACCTATTTTGTTTGATTTGAGTTATGCAGATTGTGTATGATGACATCACAAATAGAAGCAGAGGGTTTGCATTTGTTACAATGGGGAGCGTGGAGGATGCTGAAGAAGCAATTCGAATGTTTGATGGCACTGTAAGTATCGATTGTTGATTACATTTTAAATATGGTATGATTGTGAAAATAAAGATTGCAAAGTGTGCCAAAATCATGGTGGTAGTCTTGCACAACAACCTGCTGCACCCTCCTTATAAACAACCTGCACTATCACTTGAACCTGGTTTATTAATTATTTAGTTTTGATGTTTTAATTAACACTGTCTTATATTAGTATATAGTATGGTAATTTATTAATTTATTCTATTATAGATGAAGATGGACATTTAGACCATAATGATTTGGTGCTTAATCAAGGCTTAGTTGAAAATTAGTTAGGGCCAGTATCTTGTTTTCTTGTCTTATTATCATTTTGGGTATAAATTTGGCCCTGTTTGGATAAATAGCTTATTTAAGTATTTATATCATAAGTGCTTATCTATAAGTTATTTCTATAACAATATTAAATACAGTCAATCTTTCTCATATAAGCTATTATAGAGAGCTTATGCAAATAAGTTGAAATCATCTTATGGACATGTAGTCAGTTGATAAGTTTTAATAAGTCAACTCAAACAGACCAATAAATCATTTGGGAGATACCTATATCTTTTCTTGATTTAAGAAATATCTTATTCAACTAGCTTACTGGTCCAAATTGTCAATTGCAACTCTATTGTTTACTGCATTGAACAAACTAGCAGAGTCCAATTATAATGGTAATGGCTATGATGTTGTACAGACAGTTGGAGGTAGGGTTATTAAGGTGAACTTCCCAGAAGTGCCCAAAGTAGGCAAAAGGGTACAAATAGGCTCAAACTATAGAGGTTATGTTGACAGCCCTCACAAGATCTATGCTGGAAACCTTGGTTGGGATATGACTTCCCAGGATCTTAGAGAAGCCTTTGCTGAGCAATCAGGCTTACTGAGTGCCAGGGTCGTCTACGAAAGGAACAACGGAAAATCTCGCGGATATGGATTTGTCTCTTTCGAAACTGCTGAGGATGTAGAGGTTGCTTTGAGTGCTATGAACGGCGTGGTATGAGTGAACAACTTTTGTCCATTATTAGTTGTGCAAATTTTGTTCATCTTGTGATATTTCAATCTAATAACTATGTAACATTTTTTTGTGTGTATAATGTACTGTTTTTCAGGAGGTTCAAGGCCGACCTTTACGACTGAATTTGGCTGTGGATAACAGGAAGCCTTCATCTCCTTCGGTAATTGATCAAAATAAAGGAAATAATGTTGATAGCTTGGAAATGTTATTTGGAATAAGCAAATGAGGTATACAAGTTTTCCTCCCCCTCTGTTCAAAGTGGTCCTTCGTGTCGTATTTTTCTGTCAATTACTAATCATGTTGGCATACACTAACTACAAGATCAATGTCAATTATTTAGTTTTGTAATGATGGCGAGGGACTAGAGCCTAAGTCTTATACAATTGGCTTTACCGACTTTACCGTGCAGTCGACTGTAGACAGTTAGATGAAAACAGAGACAATCTCTGTATCTTAACCTAACGATCTATAATCGGCTGCAGCGTAAAGTTATCTATAGACGATCCAAATTGACCGTACATCAATATCCCAAGTCCATAATCTTATGTAGATAGTCCTTTGAAAAGTAATGAATGCAGTAACCATGTTCAGTTGGCTCTTCAAATTTATATGTGATATACAGTCTTTCATTAAGCAATGGAGATTCTTAATCTCATGAGATAATAGAGATTCATTTAAGGGATTAATATCTTTAATTGCTAGTAGGCATGTACGTTTTTGCAGTATGGAACCTGAGGATATTTCAGCTTTCACCAAACTATGGAACCTTATGATATCTTCACAGTGTAGAAAGACAAACTTGTTGTGTATATAACAATAAGAAAAAAAACACATTCTTACTTTACTTTCACTTTAAGCAAACAATTTCCATGTAAGGACAGAAGGGAAATATTAAAATGAACCTTTGTTGCCAAGAAAGTAATCTAGAGGAAACAATATTGTAGCAGATGAAAGATTTGTTCTAGTTACACGTCGTGAATTTTAAGTTACATCCCTGTTAGACAAAGTACCCTTATCCCTTTTCAAATTTTCAACCATTGCCCTTTTCATATTTCTACTTATATTCCTCCTCTTTCTTAATCATCTTCCTTTTTCTTTCAACAGTGAAGCTCAAAAATGTGCATTGCCAACATTGTCATTCTATTTCATATCATGCAGCCGTTTATACCATAGAACACTTTTAAGGTTTGGACTAGTCTTGTAATATAACAATGATAAGTTTATGGAATTGGATTCTCTACATTTTCTCTACAATGATAACATTTTCCCTCACTTCTTTTTTCCTTCGTTTTTAACATCATTTCTCTTTTATTTCTCCTCATTTTCGCCTAAAGTCACTGTACATTTTCCTCCCAAAAGGTAGAAGATCCTTATCTTGCCTATGAATTGGTCCAATGAATATATGTGGGACGTGGGACTCTTTCAAAACGGTGGGCCCACTTAAATTTCAATCAATTGTAGAGAGTGTCAAAAAGGGTGTTTTTTTTTTTTTGGTTACAAAAAAGGGGTGTTTATAACACACTTACATGTTTGCCTAAAAAAAATTACATATTAATTACACTTTTTTTTTTTTTGAGAGAACATATTAATTACACTTAATATGTGGGATAAACATTTTATAAATAAAACTAACATGCATATTGCTAGGGGAACTCTTTGAAAATATGAAACCTCTCTCAAACTACCTTGTCGCAAAGTTTTGAGGCGTTATCACTGAAATATTTCATAATTTTTTGTCACTAATTTTTATCAATAATTTTTTTTTAGTGGAGAAAATATACTTTATTTTATATTTGGTGAAGTCTCTTGCCAAAATACTCTTGAGGTGCTAACTTTAGTTGTAATAGCTTAACATTGTAACATGATTAAAGTACTGAGTTTAAATTTCTTTTGTAAAACGGTTATTAGTTTCACTTAAAAAAAAATCCTCTTCCCCAATTTAAAAGAATAAACTCATTGTTATAAATAAAAATATGATCAATTATGAGTCACAAGATATTTTTATCAAAAAAGAAAAAATTGAGTAACAATATAGCACACGCAAATCCCTTCAAATAAAAATATATTTCATTTTTTTAACAAGGATGATTATATTCCATTAATACAAATTAATGTTAAAATGAAATAAAAAAAAACCACTTGGATTAGTCTAGTGGTGTTGGCTTGCGATCTTACGATCATGAAATACTAATAATTAAACTACCATGATCAAAGTTTTAATTAAATCACATATAATTACCTTGAATTATATTAGATTAGAATTTTGGAAAGAAATCAGGATAGAGATCATGCCCCCTCGCCATGGGCTACCTTTTTGAATATTTTACTTTAAAAATATAATATAATTTAAAATAAATTATATTATATTTTGGCTAAATACCTCATGTGGTCCTTTAAGTTATATGTTTATAACAAATTAGTCCTTTAAGTTTCTTTGTTACCAATTGGTCCTTTAAGTTGTTTTTTCTTACAAATTGGTCATTTAAGTCATAAAATATTTACACTGTCATCCCTCTTTTCACCCAACTTCGTTAAAAAGTGCTTATAGACCGTTTAACATTAAGATGGTAGGTCCAAAAGAGCTTATGACATCAAATATGACTAGACTTTTGACCCGTGCGTTGCACGGGTTTTCTCGACTATAATAGAGACCAATAAATAATTTTTAACCCGTAAGATCATTGATATGGTAGAAAATATTTTCTTCAAAAAAAAAGGCAAGCGGATAGGAATGAAATTGGTGTGCAATGCATTTTTTTTAGATGGAATTTGTTAGGTTAAATAATTGCAAACTTAATAAAGCAAATGAGCGGGAAAAAATTAAGTTAAGTTGCTGCAGACGTAACAAAATTAATAAATAAGGATTACTTATACAAATTTTCTTGTTCTTGTTTTTGAATTTTAAACCTAATTTTACATATAAATATTGATCAATAAATCAAGTAATCGGTCAATTTTGTTTTGAATCAAGTCCGAATAACACACCTATGAGCTCTAGTGTAGAAAGCAATGAATTTGAACAAACCAACTTAACATTAAACATCCACATAAACACTTTTTGATTGAGCTTGATGAAATTAGGATAATGTTACAAATATTTTATGATTTAAAGGACCAATTTGTAACTAAAAAAACTTTAAAGGACTAACTTGTTATAATCTTGTAACTTAAAGGATCACAAATGGTATTTGACCTTAATTATATTATATTAAAAGATGAATAGAAATCATTTTAACTTTTTTTTTTTTTGAAAAAATCATTTTAACTTTTTACATACTGTTGATTATAATTTACATTATATAATTTGATAACATTATATAATAATTTCAAAATAATTTGTTCAGTTATAATTTATATTTTATATATAAATATTTTTGAAGATATAAATAATTTTAACTTTCATCATATAATTATGAAAAGCTATATCACATCATATATCATCATATAATAATACTTTAAAATAAAGAAATAAATAAAGAAATAGTATTCAAAATAATGCGCGGGAACAGACACTACACTAGGGTTTAAAACATTGCAAATCATTTGCAAAATGGGCTTTTGATGTAGAGTCCTTTGCACGGTTTGTTAATTGACGGAGATAACGAATAAAAGAAGGAAGAGAAGAAACGGAAGAAGCAAAACAAAACAAAACAAAACCATGACAAAAAGAGAAAGAGAAAGAGAAAGAGAAGCTTCATCCGCCGTAGTTCCATCTGAACCAGTCGAATTCACTAACGATGACTTCTCGGACGATGACTTTTCCAATCTCAATAAAAGATACAAAGGAGAAGCTTCATCCGCCGCCGTAGTTCGAAAAGAAAAAAGTGAAAAAGTTCCATTGGAACCAGTCGAAATCACTAACGATGACGATGACTATTTTTACTATAACTTTGTTCGAATTTACTATAACTTTGTTCGAAAAGTAAAAATAAACAAGGAATTTCGATTGAATCCTCCAGTCCAAGTCCCTCAGGATGAGGATGACTTCTCGGACGACGATGACTTTGGCTTTGACCGGGCCGATGACTTTTCCGATCGCTATCCCTACGACCCCTATGACCCCGATCCCTTTAACTTTTCCGATCTGCCTCCTGATCTTGGTAAAACTAGGGCCAGAACTTATATCTGTGGTCCCTTCAAATTGCAGGTTTCAATTCTTCAAAATTCAATTTATTTCGATATCTCGTTCCATTCAGTTAGTTTAGTTAATTGATTTGATTGTATTCTATTATTACTACTACTACTACTATGGTTGTTGTTTTCTGCAATTTTATTTTTTACTTCACACTCAAATGCATTGCCATTGGCATTGGCAGGTCCTTGAAATTATCCATGAATATTTTCCTATGATACACGGTCAACTTCAATCTCAATTTGAGCAATGCAAGATCAAAATGACCGATGGTGTTCAAACAGTCTATGGATTAGTGTGCTTGCCTATTAAAGCCCTTCAAGTTTCTTCTGCGCCCAATGGATTAAAGGTTGAAATCTCAATATATACATAAAAATAAATATATAATATTTGTTTGCTGTTCTCTCTCTCAGTATCTATTCTATTGTTACTTGTAGGTCATAATCTCTGGTGCTACGGTGAGACGTGGAATATTGATGCTGACTCCTGAAAATACTAAGGTATTGGGTGGGAAACAGCTGGATGAACAAGTTCTAAAACAAGTTCTAAAGCGGGTGGTTGATGATCCCAGTCACAGGGGCAAAACGTTCATCATCAATGATGCTGTCCAGGCATGCAACCATGGTAAGTCCTTTTATGTTCTAGATTAGATTACATAAATACGTGTGTGTGAGACACCTATGATGTAACCAACCAATCAAATCAATCTTACTATTCTTGCCTCTGATCTCAACTGCTCTTTTTGCATGTGTTTCACGGGGTTCTGTTTCTGTGATTAGCATTTCTATACTGTTGTTGATGTCAAGATCATGTTACCCGTGTGAAAGGATTCTTCTATTTAATACTAATTAGCATAACTTAACTTCAAACGGATGTTTTATGATATTTCACATTTTAATATATCCTTCTCTCTCTCTCTCTGCAGTGCTACCACTAAAAAAACTTGAACTAACAATTCATGTTTTGCAGGTAAAAAATATGATGATCTCATAACAGAATTCTGCAACGAAACAAGTGGACTGGTTGTTTGTTTTGGTGAAATGTTAATAGATTTCGTGCCAACAGTGGGTGGAGTGTCTCTAGCCGAAGTGCCTGCTTTCAATACAGCTCCTTGTGGTACGGCAAACGTGGCAGTTGGCATCTCTAAGTTGGGGGGTGAATCTGCATTTATATGCAAGGTGTACATCTATGTCTATTTATTGACATGGTTTCTTGTTACTATCTAATCTACAGGACTTCCATGTTTGATTCTTCAAATCTTCATATTTAAGAAATCTGTAATGTGTTGGGTTATTTAAATTGATTACACTTTTCTGAATGGTATGTGTGTGTTTCAATTCAAGGTATACAAATAAACTCCCTGAAAAGTGAGCTTGGGAATGTAACATTGTCATGTTTGGTTAAAGTTCATGCGTTTTGAGGAATATCTTTTACTCGTAGTAACCCTATTTATTTTTCGTTCCCATCGAACCAACTATAACTTCTCATTTCAACCCCATTCTACCTTTTTCCCCTTTTCTTATTGTTAAATTAAATAAATTTAAGAAATATTCCTAGAAATATCATGTATTTACTTGTAGACTGTTTCTAAGAATAATACTTCTTGTAATAGTATTCTGAATTTTATGAATGTGAATCTATGTTGGCTAAGAAAATGATAGCTTAACTCCTTACCATCTGTGTTTTAGGTTGGAGCAGATGAATTTGGGTATATGATGGCCGATAGTTTAAAGCAAAATAATGTTGATACATCTGGCATGCGGTTTCATTCTAATGCCAGAACCACATTAGCTTTTGTTACACATAGAGCTAATGGCGAGCGCGAGATATTGTTTTTCCGAAATCCTAAATCTGATATGCTTCTGGATAAGTCAGAGCTTGATCATAACCTCATCAAGCAGGTGCCTTTAATTTCCATCTGTGTTTATAAAATGTGGCCATAAAGACATATGGTTTTAAGTCTGTATAATTTTAATTTAATACGGATTTTGCAGGCCAAAATATTCCATTATGGTTCCATCAGTTTGATTGACGAGCCATGCAAGTCGGCTCATCTTGCTGCCTTGAGAATCGCTAAAGACTCTGATTGCATTCTCTCGTATGATCCGAATTTGAGATTGACACTATGGCCATCAGCCGAGGCTGCTCGAAATGGTATAATGAGCATTTGGGATCTAGCCGATGTAATAAAGGTAAATTTTATTTGTCTAGTTTTTTATTTTTATACAATATACTTTATAAATGCTATTGCACGTCATTCTTTTTTCTTTCTGAATCTATCTGAAGTGTTATTTTCTTATGTATTGCAGATCAGTGAAGATGAGATTACTTTTTTGACTGGTGGTGGTGATCCTTATGATGACGATGTTGTATTAAACAAGCTTTTTCACCCTAATCTCAAGCTTCTAATTGTTACTGAAGGGTCGGAAAGTTGTAGATATTACACCAAGGTAAGCTTGCCAAAGTCATTTCATTATTTTCTTTGCTCTTTATTCTGATGAAGTGGACTGAAATGTTGGTTGTGACTTGTCAAATGTAAATTAACATATTCGACACTCAATGACGAATAGTTGGTTGTAAAACTTGAGCAAGGTTTGCTTCGAGGTTCAATATTTCACAGTACTATCTTGTCATGTGAGTGACCAGTTTTCAACTAACAGTGATTACTAAATTTTTGTGCAGGATTTTGAGGGCAAAGTTAGAGGTGTCAATGTTAAACCTGTTGGCACAACCGGTGTTGGTGATGCATTTGTTAGTGGGATTCTCTACAAGATAGCTTATGACCCAAGTATTTTCGAGGTAATTCAGATATCTTTTTACACATTCTAGTTGTTGGTTTAGAATGAAGTTGTGAGTGTTTGGAGTTGATGAAGTTATTTTGTGTGGCAGGATGAGGAAGGTCTCCAAAAAGCGTTAAAATTTGCAATGGGCTTTGATGTTTTATCCAAAAAAAACATTGCAATCACTGACGATGACCACTCCTGACCTACTTCTCCACTGCCGCCTGTTCTCGAACCTCAGACTTCCGATTGCCCCGTTAACCATCACCTTTTCAAACTCGGGTTTGGTTTGAAGGCAGACAAGGTTGCTGAATGTCTTCGCCAACTAGGGGATTTGTTAAATGGCTTCGATGTCCCCCAAAAGGCGAAAATCTGTTTCCAGAAGTTTCTGTTTTCCGATCTCAATTCTTGTGGTAGTGGTGTACTGCCTCATATTGATGAAAAAATGCTCAAAACTTCTCTCCATGGTCCCTTCATATTGCAGGTTTCAATTTCGATCTCGTTCCATTCAGTTAATTAATTGATTGTATTCTTTATTTATTATTATAATAAATTATTATTATCACGGTTTTCTGCAATTTATTGTTTCATTTTTTTTGAATTTGCTCCATGGTTTACTACAACTGTTTGTTTAAGAGTGGATCTCAAATTCATAATATATATTCTTAAGGAATAGAATAATGTAAATTATGCTCCTATATGATGGACACTTCACACTCAAATGCATTGGCATTGGCAGGTCGATGAAATTATCCATGGCTGTTGTCCTCTACAAATTCAAAGGTGCCTGATGTTCAAAATGACCGATGGTGTTCAAACAGTTTATGGAATAGAGCTCAAGCCTATTGAAGCCCTTCAAGTTTGTGCGCCTCGTGGATTAAAGGTTTCTTCGATGCCACGAGACATCCTTTTCATCTGAATACATATATAATGCTTTTATTTGCTATTCTCTCTGAGTAAAAGGGTGAACTTGAGGGATCTATTGGTATTTGTAGGTCGAAATCTCTAATGTTGAGGTGAGACGTGGACTATTGATTCTGGTTCCTGAAAATATTAAGGTATTGGGTGGGGGATTAGTTAAGCAGCTAGATGAAGAAGTTCTAAAAGAAGTTCTAAAGCCCGTGGTTGATGATCCTAGTCACAGTAGCTCAACGTTGAACATCACTGATGCTGTCCAGGCAAGCAACCAAGGTAAGTCCTTATGTTCTAGATTAGATTACATAAATACGTGTGTGAGACAAGGTGTCTATACCTATGATGTAACCAATCAATCTTAGTATTCTTGCCTCTGATCTCAACTGCTCTTTATGTATGTGTTTCACGGAAGCTATAATAATTCTGCCGGGGTTCTATTTCTGTGATTAGCATTTCCATAATGTTCTATACTGTTGTTGATGTCAAGATCATGTTACCCGTATGAAAGGATTCTTCTATTTAATACTAATTAGCATAACTTAATAAGGATGTTTTGTGGTATTTCACATTTAAATACGTCATTTTTTTATTATTTTACTTCTCTGCAGTGCTACCAGTAAAAGAATTTGAACCAACAATTCATGTTTTGCAGGTAAAACTGATGATCTCATAACAGAAAGCTCCAACAAAACAAGCGGACTGGTTGTTTGTTTTGGTGAAATGTTAATAGGTTTCGTGCCATCAATGGGTGGAGCGTCTCCAGCCGAAACGGCTGCTTACAAGAAAGCTCCTTGTGGTACCGCAAACGTGGCAGTTGGCATCTCTAAGTTGGGGGGTTCATCTGCATTTATAAGCAAGGTGTGCATCTATATCTATTTATTGGCATGGTTATTTGGTTTCTTGTTACTATCTACAAGACTTCCATGTTTGATTTGTTCAAATCTTCATATTTAAGAAATCTGTAATGTGTTGGGTTGTTTAAATTGATTACACTTTTCTGAATGGTACGTGTGTGTTTCAAGCTATCAAATAAACTCCCTGAAAAGTGAGCTTGGGAATGTAACATTGTCATGTTTGGTTAAAGTTCGTGCATTTTGAGGAATATCTTTTACTCGTATTTTCTATTTTCCATTCCCATCGAATAGAAACCACTTTAAAACCTAACCATCTGTAACTTCCCATTTCCACCCCATTCCACCCTTCTCCCATTTCTTATTGATAAATTAAATAAATTTAAAACATGTTCCTAGAGATATCATGATTTACTTGTAGATTGTACCGAAGAATAGTACTTCTTGTAATAGTATTCTGCATTTTAGGAATGTGAATCTATGTTGGCTGAGAAAATGATAGCCTAACTCCTTACGATTTGTGTTTTAGGTTGGAGCAAATGAATGTGGGTATATGTTGGCTGATATTTTGAAGAAAAATAATGTTGATACATCTGGCATGCGGTTTGATTCTAATGCCAGAACCACGTTGGGTTTTATTACATTTGGAGCTGATTGCAAGCGCGAGATATTGTTTTTCCGAAATCCTAGCGCTGATATGCTTTTGGATAAGTCAGAGCTTGATCATAACCTCATCAAGAAGGTGCCTTTAATTTCCATCTCTGTTTATAAAATGTACCCAAAAAAAAAAAAAAAGACCTATGGTCTAAGTCTGTATAATTTTAATTTAATACTGATTGCAGGCCAAAATATTCCATTATGGTTCCATCAGTTTGATTGACGAGCCATGCAAGTCGGCTCATCTTGCTGCCTTGAGAATCGCTAAAGACTCTGATTGCATTCTCTCGTATGATCCGAATTTGAGATTGACACCATGGCCATCAGACGAGGCTGCTCGAACTGGTATAATGAGCATATGGGATCTAGCAGATGTAATAAAGGTAAATTTTATTTGTCTAGTTTTTTACCTTTATACAATACACTTTACAATGCCATTGCACGTCATTCTTTTTTCTTTCTGAGTCCATCTGAAGTGTTATTTTCTTATGTATTGCAGATCAGTGAAGATGAGATTACTTTTTTGATTGGTGGTGGTGATCCTTATGATGATGATGTTGTATTAAACAAGCTTTTTCACCCTAATCTCAAGCTTCTTATTGTTACTGAAGGGTCGAAGGGTTGTAGATATTACACCAAGGTAAGCTTGCCAATGTCATTTCATTATTTTCTTTGCTCTTTATTCTGATGAGTGGACTGAAATGTTGGTTGTGACTTGTCGAATGTAAATTAACATATTCGACACTCTCAATGACGACTAGCAGGTTGTAAACCATGGGCAAGGTTTGCTTTGAGGTTCAATATTTCACAGCACTATCTTGTCATGTGAGTGACCAGCATTCAGCTAACAGTGATTACTAAATGTTTGTGCAGGGTTTTAAGGGCAAAGTTAGAGATGTCAATGTTGAACCTGTTGACACAACTGGTGCTGGTGATGCATTTGTTAGTGGGATTCTCTACAACATAGCTTCTGACCCAAGTATTTTCGAGGTAATTCGGATATCTTTACACATTCTAGTTGTTGATTTAAAAAAAAGTTGTGAGTGTTTGGATTTGATGAAGTTATTTTGTGTGGCAGGATGAGGAACGTCTCCGAGAAGCGTTATGTTTTGCCATTGTATGTGGCGCGATCACGGGGACGGAGAGAGGGGCACGGGGACGGAGAGAGGGGCAATTCCTGGATTACTTGCAAAAGATGTTGTCCAGCAATCTGATGCAATATAGGAATATCAGCTGTTATAAAATGTAATATATGTTGCCGTAGAGTGACTAACCTTCTGACTTGGTTTTGATGTCACTAATCTGTGAAGTCATGTACTGCAACATTCAAGCTTTGGATAGCACTGATTAACATTCACAGCATTTGGATAGAGCCAATGTGAAGAAACTAATTTCATGTTTGGATAGGTGAATGTTACTTGAATAACAATTGTGTGATAGAATTCCACTTTGTGATTGTACATCAATCAAAGAAGGGAAAATCTATTACTAGTTGTTCTCATCTTGTGTGAGAGAGTTTTAATTAAAAATTGAATATAAATCGAAAAGAATATGTTAGAGAATCTGTGTCATATATCTTATGGGGTCTTTTAGGTTTTACCTTTGTACCAAGTTAGTCCTTTAAATTTTTTTTTTTTTTAAAGTTTTAATTAGATTTTCAAGTTATTCAATGTTGTCATTTTTCATTGAAGTCCGTCAAACAACGATAATGTGGCAGTTTGGGCCGTTAAAATATGGCTTTTCACAAACAAAAAAATTGAATTAGCAAGGAATGATTAATTATGAATCTTTGTTCCCCTTAATTTGGAATATGCAAATGAGTTATATAAGTTATCTTCTCCCTTTCCCTAATGTCATATTTTTCTGACAATTACTAATCATGTTGGCATACACTAACTACTAGATTAATGTAAATTATTTAGTTTTGTAATGATGGCGAGGGACTAGAACCTAAGTCTTCTACAATCGGCTTTACCAACTTTACCGTGTAGTCGATCGTAGACTGTTAGATGAAAATAGAGACAATTTATCTATCTTAACCTAACGATATGTGATTGGCTGCAGCGTAAAGTCATCTATAGACGATCCAATGTGGCCATGCATCAAAATCCCAACTCCATGATATGATGTAGACAGTCC
The DNA here is from genome assembly GCF_051527215.1 of Medicago sativa. Lineage (NCBI taxonomy): Eukaryota > Viridiplantae > Streptophyta > Magnoliopsida > Fabales > Fabaceae > Medicago > Medicago sativa. Next base: position 55,598,243 of record NC_140749.1, read on the forward strand.
TTTGAAAAGTAATGAATGTAGTAATCATGTTCAATTGGCTCTTCAAATTCATATGTGATCTACATTGTCAATCATTAAGCATAGGAGTTTCTTAGTCTCATGAAATAATAGAGATTCATTTTAAGGGATTAATATCCTTAATTGCTAGTAAGCATGTACATTTTTGCAGGATGGAGCCTGAGGATATTTCAGCTTTCACCAAAGCAAGGAACCTTGGGATATCTTCAGTGTATAAAGACAGAAACTCGTGTATATAACAAACAATAAAAAAACACATTCTTACTTTACTTTCACGTTTAGCAAACAATTTCCACGCAAGAACAATGAACCTATGTTGTCAAGAAAGTAATCTAGACGAAACAATATTGTAGCAGATGAAAGATTTGTTCTAGTAACTCCTCGTGAATTTTAAGTCCCGGTTAAACAAAAGTACCCTTATCCTTTTTCAAATTTTCAACCATTGCCCTTTTCGTATTTCTATTTATATTCCTCTTCTCTTTCTTAATCATCTTCCTTTTTCTTTCAACAAGCTCAAAAATGTGCATTGCCAACATTGTCATTCTATTTCATATCATGCAGCCGTTTATACCACATAACACTTTTAGGTTTCGACTAATCTTGCAATATAACAGTGATAAATTTATGCAATTGGATTCTCTACATTTTCTCTATCTCTCGCTTGATTTTCTTTTTCTCACTTCTTTTTTCCTCCGTTTCTAACATCATTATCTCTTTTATTTCCCCTCATTTTAGCCGAAAGTCGCTATACATTTTTCTCTCAAAAGGTAGAAGATCGTTATCCTAAATTTATCCGACAATGTTACATACATTGCCTATGAATTGGTCCAATGAATATATGTAGGACGCGGGACTCTTTCAAAACGATGGTGGGCCCACTTAGATTTCTAACAGTTGTAGAGAGAATGTCAAAAGAGTGTTTATAACACTTACATAATTGTCTAAAAAAAACACTTGCATATTTTTGAAGATACTAATTTTATTAAGTTAAAGGTGGTATTAGATCAAGAGCAACAACTATTGAAATACAAGGATGGGTTTCTTCAACCCAAACAAAATCAATGTTAGATATTAATGCAAATCTAACTAAATAGTGAGCAGTTTGATTCTCCTCTCGACGAATATGATAGAAGTATGAACTATGAAAACTTGAGGCGAAACTCTTGCAGTCTTCCATGATTGATCTCAAATAGGATTGTTGCTATTGAGTCTCGTTGATGGAGGTGATCACATAGATGAATCTGACTCATCAATCAACTTTAGAAAAAAATATCCTTTGCAAATTCCAATCCCTTAAGCACGGCCAAACCTTCTGCCACATCTGACTCTTGCAACGCCAATATGCACCAGCACTGCGCTGCAACAACCATACCTTCTGTATATCGAATAACCGTTGCTAACCCCCATTTTTCGTCACTATTCTGACCAGCTACGTCCACATTCAACTTGAAAGAATTGCCTACAGGTGGTGTCCACTGCACTGCTGATATTTGAACCGTAATAGGATGCATCACAGCTTGTACTAACATGGTATCAACTGAGTTAAATTCTTGAATTGCTTTAAGCGCACTGTTACAAACTGAAAGAGCACTAGGCATATCAATTCCATCAAAGCACCTCTTATTTCTTACCCAACATATCTCATAACATATTGCTTCCACCAATTGCACAACTTCTCTTGTTTCATATGAGTAATAATTTTAGCTACCCATTCGCAAGTATCTTCATCATTGGTAATGAAAGCAATTCGTAAGGGTGATGCAAACCAAACTGTTTTAACATAATCACAGTCCATAAATAAATGATTAATTGACTTGCTATGTTGATCACAAACACAACATAACGGGGAATAGGTAACTCCTCTTTTAAATAGAGACTCTTACTGGCAGTCTCTTATGGAGAATACGCCACATAAGGTGCATATGACGCGGAATTATTTTAAGCTTCCATAGTTTACTCCATAGATTACTCTCTTGAGGTATGACAGATTGATTGGAGATGAGCATCTCATTTCTTCGTTTTTAGAATTTGTAAGCAGACTTAACAGAAAATTCACCAACTTTATTCTCTCCTCATATGAAGTGATCTCGCGGATTATTGAAGGAAAGAGGGATTTGAAGGATTTGTTGAGCCACAAAAGCAAGGAAGGTAGCATTAATCAATTGAGAATTTCATTATTTCCGATCTGAATGTATTAGTTTGCCACATTTGAAAGAATATAATATGGAGGTTGAGGAGACCAAATTCTACGACCTTGCTGATATGGTAACCAGTTATCACCCCAAATTTTAGTACTTTTACCATCACCAACTCTCCAAAGACCAACATGATCTATAACCTCCATTCGAGCTTAAAGAATACTCATCCAAGTGTAACTTGGATTATATCCAAGAGTTGCATTGAGGAAGTTGGTTCTTGGAAAGTATCACCTTTTCAAGCAACTGCCGAGCAAACTTCATTCATTCTGGATAATACGCCATCCCTGCTTATTGGTTTTGAATCCCATCCCACCTTTGTTTTTCTCTTTACATAGGGAATTCCATGACACCCAATGAATTTTCGGATCACCTTGTTTTCTCCCCCATCAAAATCCACTAATCATATTTTCAATGTGTTCACACTGGCTATCCGAGATCTTGAAACAACTCATGACATATATCGGAATCGCTTGGACTACTGCTTTAATGAGAACCTCTAGCTGCAAAGGACATATGATTCCCTTTCCAACCTTTCAACTTCTTCCAAACTCTATCTTGGACAAAGTTGAATATATGTTGTTTAGATAGATCTCCCTACGTAGGATGAATATTTTATAAATAAAACTAACATGCGAATTGTAAATTGCAAAGAAAACTCCTCAAAAATATGAAATCCCTCTCAAATTACCTTGTCGCAAAGTTTTGAGCCGTTATCAATGAAATATTTTATAATTTTCTGTCACTAATTTTTAACAATGACTTTTTTTAGTAGTGGAGAAAATATACTTTATTTATATTTGGTGATTAAGTCTCTTGCCAAAATATTGTTGACGTGCTAACTTAGTTTTTTTTTTTTTTTTAAAAAAAAGAGACGTGCTAAGGTAGAAATAGAATGATGATGAGGATGATAGTAAGTAAGTATATTGAGGGATTGATACGACAATATTAACAAAATATTTTAACGCAATAGACTATTTTGACTAACAAAGTGCACAATCATGAATTATTTTATAATTTCAATACATTCGGAGACTATTAAAAGTATTCATTACATATTCAGTGACCAAAAATCTTCTACATTTCTCAAAAAAAAACTGAAAGTTTTGTTACTATAGTTTTGTGTGTACATTATCACATATTTCTAAAACATGTGACATTTATGTGATTTATAAACACAAAACTATAGTAATAGAGCATTTCATTTCTTTTGAGAAATGGAAAAGATCCTAACTCCAAATTATATCTTATAAATACATAGAACCTATATAAGACAGATTATTAATAATATCTACATAAAAATAATAGAAAAATATATCGTATTCCACTAAAACAACTTGTGTGATTGGTCAATTATTTATTTATAGTCTTTGTGAGCTTTCCTTGGTTGTATATAGTGTTACTCCTATTAGAGAAATCCTATGTAAAGCGAAAAAAGAACCAAGTGAATCTCTCATGATCAAGTCTGGCATGTTTTTATTGGATAAACACTTATTGACTTCCCATATATGTTTTTTTTTTTTTTTTTGAAGCAGCATAATATTATTAAGAGACCATGCACAAGAAATGCAAATGGCCGCATGAGCAACAAAGAGGGGATGGATGAGTGTAAAACCCACCACACAAGCGTAGTAGTCAAAACACACACCACCTACAATCAAAAAGCCACTACAGGAAGCTACCGAAAGAAACACGCCACAAGGCAACACCTAAAAAACCAAAAACCAACACAGGCATGCGCCTAACTGCTGCAAAAGACAGCAAAACACACAGACCAGCATGCCAAAAAACACCACGACAGCAGCAGCTCCCTGCCAAAAGACCTCTCACTTTCTCTTCAAACATTCTCTCGGATTCCAGCACCACTCGTAAAAGAGGCAAGACACAATCCTCAATCTTGATAAAGCCCAACACCAAGACAATGCTTTTACCTCATCCACCACTTCGTCGAAACTCTTCGATTTATTGGAAAAAATCCTCGCATTCCTTTCTTTCCAAATTGCCCAAATTGTAGCATGCCAAATCAACCAAAAGGCTTTCCTCAACCGCCTCGAATTAATCTCATCAGTCCAACAAGCAAAATGTATGAACAAATTTTGCGGAGTAATAAAATTCACCCCCAGCCAATCAAACACCTTACGCCAAATCAACGAAGCCACATCACAATGCAAGAAAAGATGAGATGTAGTTTCAATCCCTTGACCACACATGACACAACTACTAGGATCCCCTTGAGCTAAAACATGACGGAAAGCAAGATTCGATCGTGTTGGGATTCTATCCAAGAGAGCCATCCAAGAGAACGCCACAACCTTGGATGGAGCCGGGCTCTTCCAAAGATTCACCAACACCCTTTCCTCTAAAGCGTTCAAGCCCTCCTCCAATAACAAAATTTCCTCTAGCACTATATACGAAGATAGAACCGAGAAAATACCACCCTCACCCTGCAACCACCACCATTTATCCTCCTCCTCCCCCAACAACGTCCCTTCTATGAGAGTCAATAGATTTTCAATTAAATTACGCTCCCAAAGAAACGGTTGTCTCCTCCAACTAAGGTTCCAAGACACCTCTCCCTCCGTTAAAGTCCACAAGTCTCCTATATTGGCCTCCCTTTGCGTCGAAATAGAATAGAGCCGGGGGAAAGAGAGAGCTAACTCATTATCCCTAACCCACCTATCCTCCCAAAACCTCGTCCTCCTCCCATTTGACACTTTCCGCACCACTCTATTAGTAAACCAATTGGCACCAAGTCCTTCTTCCAAAGTCATCAACTCCTTCCACCAACCGGAAGCGAAACGCGGCCATCTAATCCCGTCCATCGGAGGAAAACCGGAGATGTTCTCCCCATATTTTTCTCTCAACACTACTTTCCAAAGAGGTAGGTCCTCTTGAAGAAGTCTCCATTTCCACTTAGCCAAAAGACTCATATTTACCAATTTTACATCTCTAACCCCCAAACCACCCTTCCTCTTAGGAAGACAAATTCTTCTCCATTTTACCCAACAAATTTTTCGCCCCCCACCAACACCACCCCAAAGGAATGCTCTTTGGATCCGGATCACCATCTTCAACACCTTTTCCGGAATTTTCAAAAAGGACAAGAAAAATATCGGAATAGCGTTCAACACGGAGTTTAGGAGAGTGATTCTACCTCCAAGGCTCACGTACTTACTCCCCCAAGAATTAAGCCTATTCCTCAATTTTTCCAACATAGGCTCCCAAGTGGCTACCTTTTTAGGATTAGCTCCCACCGGCAACCCCAAATAATTGAACGGAACACTCCCTTCTCTACAATGCAAAAATCTACAAGCCGCCTCCATAAAATCTCTAGGAACATTAACACCTATCAAAGAACTCATGTAAAAATTCACTTTCAACCCGTAACACTTCCCATATATGTATATTGGCACACCAACATGTATTCCGCTAAAACAACTTTTGTGATTGGTCAGTTATTTTTTTTGCTATGTCTTCTTGAGTTTTCCTTCGTTCTATATAGCATTACTCTCCTATTATGAATATGTTATGTAAAGCGAAAAAAGAACTAGCAAGTCTGACATGTTTTTATTGGATAAACACTTATTGACTTTCCATCTATATCGGCACACCAACATGTATTCAGCTAAAACAACTTGTGTGATTGCCAGTTATTTTTTTGATACGTCTTCGTGAATTTTCCTTCGTTGTATATAGCATTACTCTTCCTGTTATACGACGGTACATTAAATTATTTTATTTTTTTACTCAAACGACGGTACATTAATGTTCAAGCCATACCATGACACTGTCAGGGTGCAAAGAATGCATGTGATATGTTTATACCATGGCAATCCACTGTGTGTTTGTGTCATCCGTTAAGGTAGAAATAGAATGATGATGATGAGATATGAACATATACTTTTTATGATAATGTTGGAATTTCACAATAATGTTATTGAGAATGAAATTGATATTAATTAAGCATCCAATCTTAGCGTTATACTTTTATTACAACCGTCGACAGTGCTGATAAACATGTGTTATCCCTTTACTCATTCAGAAGATGGATTATTTACATTCTTTCCTCATAACAATATTTTTATTGGTTACATCCTTTGAGTTGTGACAATCACGCCATTTTTTAGTTCTTGACTATCTTAATTGTGTGAAATATTATTTTCATTTTGCCCTTCTTAGCCTATTCTTTTTTTTTTTTTTTTTGACAAGATCTTAGCCTATTCATGTTATTGAGGTTTGGTTTTTGTCTTCAATCTTAAATGCATGAATCACGTCATTTATATGAAATCCATCGACTTAAAGGGTGTGGTTCTTGAGCACAAGATGGAGTCCATAAGTTAAAAGTGGGAATGAAGTGAACAAGAAAACTAGTAGCCAACAATTACAGTCCAATGCCTCTGAGGTCTTAAATTTCTGAGGTGATAGCTTTGTCTTTTTCATCTACCATCTCTCACACATTGTCTAGTAGGGCTTCTCAAGGTTAGATAGTGATACATCTAAAATAAATTTAAAATAAGGTAAAAAAATAATGATGAGTTTTTAAAACACAAATCCAAATTTGTTAACACAAGTCTACATTTCAAACTTGATTCCATTTCCCCTTCAAAAAGAAAATTGATTCTGTTTTTGAAACATATTGTAATCTAAATTCTAATTATAAAACCAATATTTATTTTTGAAAAGGAAAATGCTGAATGATAAAAAAAAATTACAAACCATGCTAATATATATCTCTCACATGGACAGCTTTAGTTTTTTTTTTTTTTTTTTTAAAAAGATAAGAGGTTTATTTAATATTTGTCAAAAGAAAAAGGTTTAATTAATATAAAGAGTTTAATGGCCAGTAAGGACAGGTTTGATCTATTGAGTTAGCATGTTTAGTCCGTTTTTTTAGTGAGGTGGATTGAGATTTTGAATTTGTCACTACTAGTTGGTCGCCCCATCTAATCCATTAAAATAGCATGCGGAGACGGGATGGATTGGTCTGTCTGATTAAAATAAAATAAAGTTATTTATTTATAAGTCACAATTTATTTTACAATTTCCTCCTCCATAGAATAGAGATAAAATCATTTAATATTACTTTGATTTAATGATTTTAGCCTTGTGTTTTTAATAGTTTGTCGGTTAGTGAACTTTTTATTTTAGTTGTGTTATCTTATCGTATATGTTTAGATGATGAGACGTGGGTGTTTGAACAATAAATTTCATTTTTTTTTTTTTAAGTCAATCAAATGGGAACATTCCATTCCATACCAACAACAAAATATGAGTCATAGTTTCAAACATACAAAGCTCGTGTCAAACACACTTAAAAGTGTTAAACCAAATTAAGAGTTTCACTTTTTGTATCAGGACATCCGGTGCCAACTAAAATGTCATGTAAAATATGGTTGTATATCCATCTTAAAACCACTCAACACCAACAAATGCAACTCACAGTGCATGAAAACCACTTTCTAGGTCTACCATCAGGTCCCCCAAAGCTATGTCTCTTGGCCATCCGTCATTACGGTCACCACTGAACCTCCTTTCTCCCACAACTCTTGGTGGGCCTCTGGAATGATCATTCTCGGCGGTTTTCTTCCTTAGAATTATGAGGATCAATATACCAGCAACTATGGAAGCCACAACAACATACCCAATCTTAAAAGCTGCCCCATTCAGGAGTAGGTGGGGTCCTATCTTGACAGTGTAGCAATATGCTTTTTCAAAGCAAGCAATCAAGCCATATAGTAACCCAGATGAGAGTGTTGTTAAGAGGAAACACTTGTATCCTAGCATATGCTAGATACAAAAAAGGCTTGTGGAAAAAGTTACGAGCAAACATATAAACCAGAGGACGGCAGGTAGAAACAAGTAGATTGCTTTCACAAAATGTACAACAATTCTATCAAGGTGGTTTCCCCATGGATCACCCAATGCAGATATTATGGTGAAGATCACCAACAATAAATTTCATTTTTTTGTGAATAAATTCCATTCTTTTAATACACATGTTGGTTACATATCTTATTTTCTTTAAATTTCCCTGATATTTATTAATTTTACATTGTTTATTGAAGTTTTCAATTAACAATTTTTAACAAAATATTGACGGGTCAATCCACCACCTTGACATAAAACGAAGCGGATGAAATTTTAAAACCTACATCTTTAGGTGACTCGCTCCGCTTCATTTTAGACGGGTTAATGACGGGGCAGGTTGGTCGATTTTTATTGGTTACATCCTTGTAAGTTGTGACAATCACGCCATTTTTTCTTCTTGACAATCTTGATTGAGTGAAATATTATTTTCATTTTGCCCTTAGCCTATTCATGTTGAGGTTTGGTTTTTGTCTTCAACCTTATATGCATGAATCATGCCATATACATGAAATGCATCGACTTAAAGGGTGTCGTTCTTGAGCAAAAGATGGAGTCCATAAGTCAAAAGTGGGAATGAAGTGAACAAGAAAACTAGTAGCCAACAATTACACTCCAATGCCTCTTCTTAACTCTTAAATTTCTGAGGTGATAGCTTTGTTTTTTTCATCTACGGTCTCTCACATATTGCCTAGTAGGGTTTCTCAAGGTTAAAATAGTGATACATCCAAAACAAATTTAAAATAAGGTAAAAAATAACGATGATTTTTTAAAACAAATCCAAATTTGTTAACACAACTTGACAAAACATTGACGGGTCAATCCACCAACTTGACATAAAAACGAAGCGGGTGAAATTTTAAACCCTACATCTTTAGTTGGCTAGTTCCGTTCCATTTTAGACGGGTTAATGACGGGGTATTAGCCTGTATTTCAAATGTTTGTTTTCGATAACAGAAGTTGTTTGTCGAAAGCGAATTTCTTTCAAGCGTAGGTTGGATACAATTACATTCGACAAGATATGTTGTATGTGAGCATTTTCAAGTATGTGAATTCAAATTAAGAGAATCCAAATCCTCTCTGAAGAGACAAGATCAAGGGTCCAAGACACGTGAAAGTTAAGTCAAATGTGTCGAAGGTTTATAGTTTACGACCGTTAGTTTTTTAGTTATTTTACTCATGTTTAAATAGGAGCAATCATAGAAAATAAGGGTTACAAATCATTATCAGAATTATCACGCTCGGATTATTCAAGTATAGAGAGGAAAAGAGTAACAGAATGTATGTGCATGATTTGATGAATCATCTTTAATAATGCAATGCAAATTTATTTCTTTTAAACTTTCACCTTTTATCTTCAAAGCTTTAAGTCTCTATTCAAAATTCTAAAATCCCGTTTGATTCTGCCAAATCAAATGCTAACATTCATTTTCGTGTTTAAACTCAATAACATGATGAACATTCATGCATTCTCATATATTTTCTAGAAAAAAAAACATTGCACAACATGGCCTAGGATTCTAGTTTGATCATTCAAGTAATTAATTTAAAACTAGTCCTTGTTTACCAAAATCACTGGTAAACAAATTGGCACACCTAGTGGGACCCTGTTTGTGCAATTTTTTGGAAGAAAACTCCATCGTTTCAAAGTTTTCTTAAGAGTGTCGATAACAGTTCTTGGATAAAACTTGTTTCTGGGAAAGTTTTTTCAAGCGTGTTGATAATTTTTTCTAAAATGGTTTTCATTTGTGTATGTGTTTAAGAAGTGGCAATGCCCTTCCAGAAATGGCTTGTCCTAATTCAACTAATAATTCATCTGCATCTAATACACAAATTAGCATTCAAACCACGCAAGAACATTCAACTCAGGCGCCAATTTCGACGGTTAGTGGCGCCAATGTGTCAACTGCTATGGGAATAACTACTCTCATGCTAGTTTCGACGGTTATGGGGTAACGACCCCTGCATCCATTTTTTGTTTTTTGTTATCATGATTGGTATTGTCACCCACTTCTTTGTATGGGAGTTTCTATGTAATTGTTTATAGAGATAGTTCTCATGTGCATCTTAGCTAGGTGCAATCTCTGACATTGTAATTTGTTAAGTGATTCACTTTCAGCACATCTTGTGTGGGGTGAATCACTCTTGGTTAATATTATATTCCATCTTGATTTGTTAAAAAATATATATAAGCAGTGCACTATAATAATTTTAATTGATGCTACAACATTACATGCAATTTCTATGATATTTATCAAAGATAATGACAAAGAAACCCAAGTAAAATTAAACAATGCAACTATGTATTTATAATAAAATACAAAAATGCAACTGAATAAAAAAAAGAATATAAGGTGCAATTCTTTTGTACAATGGCATAAACCCGCAAAACAATTGAACTCCTGCCACACATATAAATTTAATAAACATAATAAAACAAAAAAGAATACCACCATGAACATTCATCTATATCCTTCTCCTCCAATTCACATGCCAAAATGGGATAAAATTCTTGACTAGTTTTTCCTCAAGGTAGTTGACCATTACCATCATATGGGGTTCTAGAAATCATCTAAAAAAAAATATCTCAATCTTCAAACATGTACCAAACCAACCAATATATGAAAATAGTAAATCAATGAATAAAATATTTATATAATACCATGCCATAGTTGTCAAGGCAGCATGAATTGACTTGACTAATAATATAATAACCTTTGAACTAGTCATAGCCACCAAGATTATAATATTAAAAATATCCCATTTGAAAAGTCTCAAAACTATTTTTTAAGGACAATAGGTAAAACTATGATCAAGATGATAATGAGGAGAATTATGATGGCAATACAAGTCCACTTTCTGCTATTCATTTGGTGCTTCCTAGCAACATGCAACTGTTGGACCCCACCTCTTACATACGAATTAGCACGTGCCACGTGGCTTTCAATATTATCCAATTGTTCACCTTGTGATTGAACCAAAACAGACATGTCCATAAACACTTGGTGAAGCTCCATGAGATTTCTTTCTATCTCTTTCACTGTGTCATGCCTCTCTTGAATTTCTTGGATTGTGTCCATGATGTTTGCTCTTCCTTGTTGCTGGATTGCTTTTTGTAAAAATGTTTCACTTTCACCTATGGTACATTAAAAAGATGTATACTATCAATAATTTTAATTAATTGTGAACAATAATTAGAAAGAGAAAAAAAATTCACTTCAAGCCACCTCCTATTAAAAACTTTCACTTCAAGCAAATGTAAAAACTAAAAAAAGAAACCATATACTCTGGATTTTATACATATAACATATATAAGTATATTGGTCTTGAATTAATAAAAAGAAACTTAAGTATGGTCTTTGCTTACAATAATATTACTTGATTCATTTATTTTTAGGTCCGTAAACGAAGTGGTAAACACCATCTGAAACTTACACATACAACTAAATGGTTTTAGATTCAAATTCGGTTGAAGGTGTCCAGCCTAACAATATCAACATTATCACTTGAGCTGAATCTTATGGTCTACTTGATCAAATTCTAATCAATGTGAAAATTTAGTAATCAAAATTTCAAACAGAGTAATTTGATCCGGAAAGAAAATTAACTAAGATTGTCAAAAACCCAAAGTTGTATGAAGGTACATGGAGAATTTTGGAGGAACAAACAAAATCAGAATAAAATTTTTATTTCAGAATCGAAAGGGTTATATGATAATATCTATATAAAAAAAATTCTAAGATATCAAAATATTAAATTTCATAAAGATTTATGGTTTTATTTCTTGACCTTAAAAATAGATTAATCTACATAACATTTAACTATTAAAAGATAAATTAACCCTCTCTTCTCTTTCCTTTTCAAAATCCTTCCACATGAATTATTAAAATGTATAATAACTTCATGATTAATTTAAACACAGACAAAAGCTGATCATAGTAATAAGTTATGTGAATTGATGATATATACATACCAGTGGAAATGAGGAGGTCAACGGTTTTGTCATCAGGATTCTCTCCGGTGACAGTATAGTATCTACGTTGTACAGTTTCTCTATATTCAGAGGATATTTGTTGTCTAAGGTTGTTAAAGCTATCCATGGAATCCTTAAGCTTCTTCCTCAAACCACTCACCACAGATGTTCTAGTCCGGTCCGAGGACGAACCCGGTCCAGTGCCAGGCAAACTCCTACTAGCCTCATTGGACCGGTCAAGTGCCTCGAGCCGGAGTTTAACAAGTTTAGCTTTCTTAAGAGCTAAAGCCACGTCAGCATCCATTTTGGAGTGAATATCCTTCACAGCTTTTGCGCTGTGAAGGGTCTTGCTCCTCTCATGGGAGACTCTAAGGCTTTCGTAGAGACGATCTAGCTCCTTCAACTCCTCTTTAACACCTTCGACTTCTTCGAAGAATTTGTCAAGATGAACACCGGTTTGTGCGGTGTTCGGCGATGACATTTCGATCACATGGTGGTGGTTGTCCGGTGAAACTTGATCCGAGTTACGGAACCGAGAGAAAGAGCCAGAGAATAAATCATTCATATTGTTTATGTGGTTTCAATTTCTGTTGTGGAAGAAAAAATAGAGGAGAAGGTTTTGTTACTTTTTCTCGAAGTTGGATATATATACTTAGAACCTGATTAGAGAATATGAATGAAGAAGTATTTATATTTATATGATATGTAATGTAATGAAGAGAATTATGAATTTGGGGTTTATATAATGGTTGTTTTTTGAATGATATTGAGTTTGAAGTTTTCTTTGAAAAATAATAATAAAAGGGTGAGGAAGTGGGCGAGACTAGTTCAAATTACAATAAGGTGCAACATGTGAATTATTATTATTATTATTATTATATAAAAGGAATAGTGAGAAAAAACATTAGTTTTATTTTTATGAAATATTAATGTATTGAGCAATCAACACACAAATGGCAAGTTTATAAGAATATCTAGCTTTTCTTGGCTTTTTCAAAAAAGAAAAAAAGAACATATAGTCTAGATTGGTAGTAGCAGTCAGGCAAGAGAGGGTAACTGGTCAAAGGGGGTTGGGAGAATTGGGCGTGTACAAATGGCTTCATAGGAAACTTCCTATGAATGAAGAGTGAAATTAAAGGGAAGCTGCTAGAAAGGTTGTTTGATTGTCAATGGAAAAGGTAATACGTGTATAAATAAAGAGGTTGGGAAGAAAATTGTTCTTTGGGTGAGAAAATGGTTTTTTGTTTTTTTTGTCTTGTAAATATCGGATTTTGGATCCTCTACGACTACAGTATGGTGTTTTTGGTGTAGAAATGTCAAATTTAGAGATGGTTTTACTCTTTAAATCTAACGGTTTCTACAACTTCAGTTGTGGAAGATTCAAATAGAATAACATCAACCTGAACAAAGATAATTTTAATCGGTTATGTCAAATGAACATATGGATGGCAATATGTATGCATTTATATTATTTATTCACTCAAAAATAATTTGTGAATGTCTCTGGCTCGTTTATATCCCAATTGATAAGTGATGAAAATATAAGTTGATGTTATTAGATCGTTTAAAATAATTGAAACTTTAATTGATCTTCGTTTTATATATTGACTATGATCTCCAATATATCGGACACAACATATTATTTCTTCTTCCTGTCTCAAGAACATCCAAGAAATAATGAGTTTTGATTGAGAAAGAATCACAAACAGGTCATTACTCATGCCCTTTTTTCTTCATATATTTATATTATTTGAGTTTCGATTAATATAATGAGCATTTTTGTATATGACTAATTATTAAGTTGATTCTAACAATAGACCTCTTAACCGCAGAACTAGAGTTATATAAGACCAATTCATCAATGGAAAAACTTTTCCTACCCTATCATGATCAAGTACATAGTTATAAAAATAAAATAAAAACGTTAGTTTTGTGTTTGTTCAGAAGCACTATGCCATCCTAAATTACATATTAAAAACATAAGTCAGCTTATTTAGAAACGAAGTGGGTAAAAAGTAGCTTCTAATGAAACATGTAGACTTATCTCCAGCATCAAAAGCCAAAAAATAAGAAACATTGCAGTCCCACCGACCCTAATGTATTTCATCACTATTTTTATCTATCTAATTAGCTAATAACACACATATCAATGTTTATGTAATAGTACAAGAAGACATTATGAAGAAGTTAAATCATTATTTTAATACAAATAAATAGTACATCAATATCAATCAACAAAATATTTTTTTTGAGGTAATCAATCAACAAAATATTAATAAATACATTTATTTTATTTTTGATGTGAATTATAACCTTAAACAATGCAAGGACATAGCTTAAATATATCATTGTGACCATGATAGATAAACATCAGAGCAGGATTAAACTGAGTCTGCAAATGCTGCAAATTCACAAGGTTTTCTTCACCACGATGAAGATGACCCTTCATATATGGCACCATATCATATTTACCCACATAATTACAGATACAGTTATGAATCTTGTGATATTACAAAATTAACAAATTCATTGGATGGGAATAGCTGCTGCATTTCTCTGCCTTGGTTTAATTGAGCCTCACAAATTGTAAAAGCAAAGAAGATAACTTATTAAGCGGATTGTACTATGTAAAACGAAAATATCAGTCACCAAACAAAGCAACTGATCAAAATTCAAACCAGCATGATACTTACAGAAAAAGAATATGATACTCAAAATAATGACTTCCAAAAGTCCTCCTCAAAACAAAAGACCCAACCAACCATTCCTTTCTAGATTACAGACCCCACATTCATCATCCAACCTTTTCATGGATTGAAATAATAAAACTGTAGGTCAATCCATGTTAGTCACACCCTTCCAAGATCCTAAAAACATGATTTAATTTAACCAATATTCATAGAAGTTTATAGACAGACACTCTTAATCCCTACGATTAAGTACCACCCGAAGGAGGAGGAGGTGACGGGGGAGTCTGTGCTGGAGCAGGCTGATTACCCCCACCGCCTCCACTATCATTATGTTGCCATGGTTTCACCGTGGCAAGAACCACGATCAAGACAATGATCAATAGAAGTATAATACAATAACAGGTCCATTTCCTTGTGTTTCTCTGGTGCTTCCTTGCAGTTTGTAACTGTTCGGTACCAGTGTGCACAAACGAGCTCGCCCTCGCCACATGGCTCTCGATATCATCCAATTGCTCACCTTGAAACTGTACCATAACTGTCATGTCGAGGAACACTTGGTGCAATGCCAGTAGACTCTTCTCCAAGTCTTTGACAGCGTCATGCCTCTCTTGAATTTCATTGATGGTGTCCAGAATTCTTCCCCTGCCTTGTTCTTGAATTGCTTTCTGAAGAAAGGTCTCACTTTCACCTGCATCAAAGTGAAACTCACATCAAATTAGATCAAGAAAAAATTTGAACCTGAACTTAATTAAAAGACAAACACTAGCAATGTATACTTCACCAACCCAACAAACAAGTTATCTTTAAAAGTGATTCACTTCACATACTAAAAAAATTTAAGAACTTTTTGTGTTAAATCTACATGTATCATGCCACCGGAGGCTTATCAAGGGTAGGACAATAAAAGATTCTCCACCATCAATGAGGATTTCCTGCATTCACGGAGTCAGTAGTTCGACACTTTTTTAGTGTTAAAACTTAAATCACATGTATCATGCCGTGAGAGGCTGTTCGAGGCTAATGGAGGGTAGGACGAAAACAAATTCTCTAGAAGCCAGGATCCCCTGCATTCACACAATCGGTAGATCGATGTCATTTGATAGATAGTTCAGTTCAGACTTTGGGTGAGCTTTCAAATATTTTCTGATTGACTTAACTGATTTTGAAATTTGAGTCGGGGTTTAGATTAGACAGTGTTTGCTTTAGACTGAGTGAATCCAAGGAATCTAACTACATGGAAACCAAATCCAGGTAGCACATCTCTTCAAGAGATTCAATTATTACAATCAAGCATTGACACAAACTCGAACACTAGACGCAACATTAATCTTAACACGTCGACAACAACAACCCAGTCTTATCCCACTAAGTGAGGTCAGTTACATGAATTGAATACGCCCATAAATACTGACATGTTGACACTGGTAATAATTTAAGAAAATAACAAAACTGAATGTCAACCGGTATCCGACACTGACACGAATCAGACAACAAACACGCCTTCGAAGATTAGAAGTGTTGATACTAAGAACATCATTTTACTAGTAACCTCACACTAAGGAAAATCATGTACACATTCTCCTCACTTGTAGTTTTATATCAATAAACCAATTCTCCACCAGTTCAGTTTATTTTTCATTCAAATAATTGATGAAGAATTAAACTCATGATTATCTCCTAGTACATAATCCATAATCTAAAACACCAATTAACCTACTAATAAATTTTTATCAAATTTTCTAAACTAATTATTTTGTATTTCAATTCGATCCTAGATTTTAAAACATTCATACAACAACAAACATTATATCAAAATTAATTTCAACATCAAATTATCGTAAACATTTGTTTTAAATTCAAAAATTACCAGTAGAGATCAATAGATCAAGAGTCTTATCATCAGGATTCTCGCCAGTAACGGTAAAATAACGTCGTTGAACAGTCTCTCTATACTCCGTCGTAATAACTTCACGCAAACGGTTAAAACTCTCCATAGAATCCTTCAACTTCTTCTTCAATCCATTCACCACCGAACTCCTCGTCCGGTCCGACGACGAACCCGGTCCACACCCTTCCAAATTCCGGTTCGCCGCATTAGATCTTTCCAACGCCTCCAGCTTCAGCTTCACCATCTTCGCCTTTTTCAACGCCACAGAAACTTCTTCGTCCATACGTGAACGAAGCTCCTTCACTCCTTTAGCATCGTGAACCGTTTTGGTTTGTTCGTTAGTCTTAGAAAGTCGTTGGTGGATTGATTCCAGCTCTTTTAAATCGTCTTTTACTCCTTCGACGTCGTCGAAGAATTTGTCGAGGTTTATTCTACCTCCTGCTCCTGCTCCGGTTCTGGCTCCGGCACCGGCACCGTCTGTCATCTCGATGACGTGGTGCCGGTCCGGTGAAACTTCTTCGCTACGGAAGCGAGAAAATGAACCGCTGAATAAGTTGTTCATTTTTTTGTGTGAGATTCGATTCAGAAATGATCGAAAAATGTGTAATAAAAAAATTGGTTATGACTTGTGAGAAAGAGAGAAGAAAGACTGAAATAGTTTTGAAGTCAATGGATATTTAAAATGATGGAGTAGGATAAGGAGAATGGGGTGGAATGTAGAGGAGAATACCGCGTGCGTGCGTGTGGCGTGTTTGGTTTAAAAGAAGAAACTTCGTATTGGAGTGGAGAGACAAGTTCAAACTGTGAAGGACAGAAGCGCGTTGATTCATGATTGGTCTGATTAATGATTTTACTGATTTGTAGTTTTGATTGTGCTGTCCGTGTGCTTACAAATTATGACTTTTTAGCTTAAGAATAAAGGAAACTTTCCAAACGCGGGGAAAAATTCACTTTTAAGGTAAGATTATTTTTTTGAAGGATTTTAAGGTAAGATTATTATTATTTCATCCATATCCAATCCAAATATGTCACTTTTTCGTAATGATAGTAATCTCTGTCTTAAAGTCTAATTAATCATCTTTACTAGTATTTCTTCATCTAGAGAGCTAATCTAATTGTTCACCAAAGAAAAGAAAAAAGAGCTAATCTAATTTTTCATCTAGAGAGCTAATCTGATTTCTCGTTTAAGAGGTATGAATGCGTTTAGACTCGGAGCAATATAATTTTTTTGGGTAATATTCAATTTGGTCCCTGAATGTGTAGCAAGTAGTCACAATAGTCCTTCAATGTATCAAAATTCCAAAATAGTCTCTGATTGTCCACTTTGTTAGTCAAAATAGTCCCTAAAGCTTAAATAACCCCTCAATACTCACAATAACTCTTTTGATATAAGGACTAAAATGACAATAAGTAAGTACGTATAAGAACTAATATGACAATATTAACGAAATATTTTAATATCAAGGACTATTTTGACTAACAAAGTGCACAATCAGGGACTATTTTGCTATTTCGATACATTGAAGGACTATTATGACTGCTCGTCACTCGTTCAAGGACCAAAGTGACTATTTTCCCTTTTTTTTTTACGGACCTCGGGCCAATGTAATGCTGCCAAAAAATAATACTAACAACATACTTTTTTGACATGTAATCTCATTTAGTTGTTTTCGATAGAAATTTCTTTTATTTGTTAAAATATAGGTTTGGTAAATTTACATAGGACTCGTATAATTTAGTGAAACACACATAAATTTTAACAGGTAAAAGATAAAGTGTTGAAAAATATGATTTTGGGTTGGTACAAAAACTAAAAGCAAAAGATGTGTAAATTTTGTTGGACAAAACTTATATAAAATATTTTACTCCCACCATTGGGAGTAGGGCTGGACAATCGGACGGTTCGGTCGGATTTCGGGTGAAAAACCCCAATCCGAAGGCAAACCGCGGGTGGGAATATATCACCCATCTCCGTCCGTTTAAGCTTACGGGTAACTTCGGTATCGGTTTCGTCGGATGACGGTTTACTCAGACGGTTTATTCGGATTCTTCAAAGCCTAAAAAACAGAGATGATTTTTTTTTTGGGTATTTGATTTCACGACATAGATGGGTTTTGACTGAAATGAAAAAATAGACATGGATAGAGGATGAAAGAACACTTCAAATGATTGATGAATTTGTTGAACAAGATAATAGAGAAATATTGAGATGAGAAGGGGGAAGAACACATGATGAATTTGATGAATAATAAAGTACAGAGACGAGAAAAGCGATGCTTGTGTGTGTTGATGTTTGAATAACTATGGAAGGTTATGTGGATCTATAAGCCTTGAGTAAATTTGATGCAATTGAAAAATTGAATTTATTTTTCTGGTTTTGTTGGAATATGAATTTCTCCTTTTTTCCATTGTTTAATATAAAGAGAAGTATTTGTTTGGGTGTAGAAGAAGAAGAATGCAGAAGAATCACGGGAGAGAGAAAGGAGAGATGGGGAAGTGTGGAAAGTTGAAATAGTTACAGTGGAGTAATGAGAAAAGAAAGAGAAAAGAAAGAGTGTTAGCTGTCAGCATTGTGTGTCTCAAGGAGCAATGATGTGTCAATTTTTTATAGGATGGGAGTAGACATATAGAGTAGAATATTTGCAGTGTATACGGTTATAATTGGGTTACCGTGGTTGGGTTTCTACGATCCAAAATCGTCCGTACTAACCCACACAAAACCAGATCTGCAAGCCCGCTCAACCCGTTTAATCCGTTCAACCCGACCCGCACGCCAACGGGCCATTCGGACCGGGCGGTTTGGGCCGGTCGACTGTTTTTTGTCCAGCCCTAATTGGGAGTAAAATTGAGGCTAACCATGACCATTCTTTGCCAAAGAGTCTGCTACTGCATTACCTTCTCTCATAATGTGAGAACAGCAACAATTGATGTCTTTCACTATCTTTAAACAATTAGCCCAACTATTGCTTAAACTCTAAGGAACCACATAAGCTTGTCTAAAGGTGTTATCCACCGTTTGAGAGTTTGTTTCAATCCAGATATTACGCCAGTTCAGCTCCTTTGCTTTTTCAACAACAAACATCAAATCACAAAGTTCTATAGTAAATGCAATTGTGATGCATATATTCTGCACGAATCCACCCTTAAAATTGGCATAGCCATCTCTAAAGATGACTTCAATAGAAGCAGATGAAGGATCGCCAAAGGTCGAGCCATCAATGTTGGCCTTAATCCAACTAGGCGCAGGTGGAATCCACCTAACTTCAATTTTCTCCAACAACCTGACATGTTTGTAAGGGACACCAAGGAACCTAGTAACATAGAAGTGCCATTTCCTTTCGCTCGAGGACTGCTAAGCTTAATCTCAACAAGAATCTGACTTACGAGGCTTTGAATAGATGAGTGCTTGTTTTGAAATCTCCTAGGATTCCTCTCAATCTAAACCTTCCAAACTATATAAACCACAATAGACAATATCAAACAGTGAGCATATCTTCCCCAGTGATTGTTACAACTATCAACCAAGGCACTTCAACTACTTCTATCAATGTTACACTTTATTCATGCGCTTAGCCAATCCCAAATTTTCTCTATGAAAGGACAATTGAGAAAAATGTGCTCAGATGTTTCAGCAATATTCTGACAAAAACAGCAAACAGAGACAATTATACAACCTCTCTTTCTTAAGTTTTCATCTATAGGGAGCTTTCCAAGAGTGAACCTCCATAGAATAAAGGATCTAGATAGAGGAATATAGTTGTTCCAAATATCTTTACACCAACTAACAGAGGGCCAAAAACCTCTCAGAAAGTTGTAAGCCTCTTTCCTGGTGAGCAATCCATTCAAAGAATGAGACCAGTTCAATTTATCTGGCACAAGTTCCAAAGCAATTGTTACACTGTTGATTTCATGTGCCAACATAGGGGCTCTAAGTAGAATGTTCAACCCAAGTAGCATTGTGAATATAAGCATATACCTTCATGGATAGCGCAACATGGAAGATTTCAGGCAAGTTCGGCAAATCCACTATGGGTCTAGACAAGCACCCGTAAGTCCAAAAATTCACACTTTTCCCATCCCCTACGTTCCAAACAGAGTTCTCTACAACTTTGAGTATATGAGGTTTTAACCCTAACCAGATAGAATAAGAGATATGATGAACTACGGGGTGACCATTTTTCAAAAAATCTAGTTCTGTATAGAATGGCCCACTGATCCTCAGATGTGAAAAGCTTCAAGGTTCAAACATAAGTGAAACGTAGATGAACCATTAACATTTTTATGCCCAGACCTCCCTCATTCATAGGCTTGCAAATTTGCTGACATGAGATCGTCACAAATTCTTGTTGTGAAAGTGACTCAAAATTGGATTACCCTAAAAGGCCAAGGATGATTGGATGCAAGGGGATCTTCAAGGAAGCGTGAGATGTTCCGCAGCTGAAGAGGTTATGGTGGATACTTGTGGAACTACCTAAACATTCCTAGTGTATTTGGGTGCAAGGACCTTCGAGAAGGCAGAAGACATTTCAATGGCTGAAGAGATTAAGGTGTAGACATGTGGAACTACCTAAAATTCCTTGTGTAGTTGGATGCAGGAATCTTCAAAAGGGTGGAAGGCATTCGGATGGTTGAAGAGGTTGGGTGTAAACTTGTGGAGCTACATGGTGTAGTGGGAAGCAAGGGAAAGAACAGCAAGGTGTTGATGTTAAATTGGCATCATCACTAATTTAGAGTCAAGGTGGAGATTGTTGGGAAAGTGACTCAAAATTGGATTTTTGGAAGTGCAAAATCGGTGCCCGAACTGGACTTATCGGTGGCCGATTTTTTACTGGCTTTTTCAGCCTTTCAATGCGGCTTTTTTCGACGGCAAAAGGGTGCAAATCGGCGCCCGAATTCGCGTAGTGAAAAAAAAGGAAAAGTATTTTTAGGCTGGATTTGTTCCAATTTTATGAGTGATATCTCTTTTGTAAAGTTACTCATCATTATAGTGGAACGGAGGGCTGCTCTCTCCCCCATATTAGGTCAGTTTTGGACCGAACTGGGTAAACAAATTTTGTGTGTTCTCTCTTTCTTTTCTCTCGCCGTTTTCCTACTTTTTCTTGTGTTTATTACTTCCATACACTTTTGTTTTGGTTGCTTGATTATTACTTGCTCCACACATCAAGTATTTTATTGGTGTGATTTTCGACGAATTCACAACAATTGGCACCCACCATGGGGTCTAAGATGGAAGGTAACAGTTTTGGGTTATGGAAGGTAAAGATGGAAGCGGTTCTAATACAACAAAAGTGTGAGAAAGCTTTGAAGGGTGAAGGTGCGTTACCGGTCACCATGTCACGAGCGAAGAAGACCGAGATGGTGGACAAGGCCAGGAGTGTCATTGTCTTGTGCCTCGGGGATAAAGTTTTGAGGGAAGTAGCGAAGGAACCAATCACGGCATTGATGTGGTCAAAGTTATAGTCTTTGTATATGACAAAGTCTTTGACTCATCGGCAATTCCTAAAACAACAACTTTGCTCATTCAAGATGGTGGAGTCAAAGGCCATCATGGAGCAACTTACGGAGTTCAACAAAATCCTTGATGACTTGGAGAATATTGAGGTGCATCTTGAGGATGAAGATAAAGCTATACTTTTGTTGTGTTCTCTACCGAGATCTTTTGAATCTTTCAAAGATACCATGCTCTATGGCAAAGAAGGCACTGTTACCTTGGAAGAAGTTCAAGCGGCTTTGAGAACCAAGGAGTTGACCAAGTCCAACAACTTGAGAGCTGATGAAAACGGTGAAGGCCAAGAGGGAATGGTGGAGGTAGAGGTAACCGAAGAAAGAGTGGTAACAAGTCAAAGTTTAAGTGCTTTAAATGTAACAAGATAAGTCACTTCATGAAGGATTGTCCGGAGATTAATGGTAACTCATCACAAATTGTCTCTAAGGGTTATGAGGATGCAAGTGCTTTGGTGGTGTGTTGTTTGGAGGATGAAAAAGGTGTTGTTTCTCACCTTATGAGTCATACCTTGTAGAGCGGTGGTCGTCTGGAGAGACGTTAAACACTCAACATCAGCCTGGACAGGCGGTGGTAAGAATACTCATGGTCAGCCTGGAGAGGTGGTGGTAAGAATGCTTGTGATCTACCTGTGAGGTGGAGTTTTAAGGTGGAAGACATAGTGGGATTTATGCATTTGCTTGTTGAGGTAGAGTACGCTCAACTTGAGTTGGAGTTGAACACACTGGGAATGGTACGACTATGGATGACCTTGGGTATGCCTATTTTTAGGCTGGATTTGTTCCAATTTTATGAGTGA
Source organism: Medicago sativa (assembly GCF_051527215.1). Lineage (NCBI taxonomy): Eukaryota > Viridiplantae > Streptophyta > Magnoliopsida > Fabales > Fabaceae > Medicago > Medicago sativa. Next base: position 55,621,174 of record NC_140749.1, read on the forward strand.
TATTGTTACTATAAATATAGACCTTGTATCTGAGTAAACCTTGAGATATAGGGGGCTGAAAACAAGGGTTTAGAAGTCAACAAGAAAACTAGGGTTTGTATAGAGTTTGCTCTTGGCAACAAACACTAGAGTTGGGGTTGATTCACCTTGGGAAACACTATTAGGATTGAGTCTCTTGGTCACGGGAAGAGATTGGGACTTTGGGTAGAATGAGGCGGGAGACTTATTCTTGTAACTCATTGATATCTCATTTGTAAAGTTACTCATCATTATAGTGGAACGGAGGGTTGCTCTCTCCCCCAAATTAGGTCAGTTTTGGACCGAACTGGGTAAAAAAAATTCGTGTGTTCTCTCTTTCTTTTCTCTCGATGTTTTCCTACTTTTTTTTTGTTTTTATAACTTCCATACACTTTGTTTTGGTTGCTTGATTATTACTTCCTCCACACATCAAGTATTTAATTGGTGTGATTTTCAACGAATTCACAACACTTCTTGTGATTAACATCCCCACTCCAAATAAAGTTTTTGATCATTTTATAAGTTGCTTAAGTAAGCCCACATGCCAAGCATATAAGTGGAATAAATAAACCAACATGTTACTTATAATAAAATTAACCAATTGTACCCTCCCCATAATAGAGAGGAGACTTCCTTTCCAAGTTTCCAATTTAGCATGGACCACTATAGGTTTCCAAAATTGAGGCTTAGTGAAATTCCGGTACGCTAGCTTTATAAAAAAATCAAATACCTCATTCCTTAAAGCTGTCTATGAGTCCATAATTTATCTTCCCTAGAGCTCACCCAATAGCAGAACTGGGTGCCTACTCTGATACCAATTGAAATTCTGGTACGCTAGCTTTCAAGTGTTTTATACGATGCTTCAACATCAGACACAAACAAAATGTTGAGATTAATGTTTAAAAATCGAGCTAGCAGAAAACAAACAGATCAAGGTAAAAGTAAATGAAAGAAACATAAATGGCACAGGAGGTTTGTTAACCCAGTTCGGTGACAAACACACCTACTATGGGGGCTACCAAGCCAGGAAGGAAATCCACTAGTGTAGTCCTTATTCTAAGTTCTCAGCAAACTCCAAGTTTACAACTTAAGACCTAGGACCTACCCGTATTGACTTCAACCTAGAAACTCTTAGATCTGAGATCTCATCTCACTTCCCCTAATCAATCACAGCCCCTGTGATTTAAACAAATACAATCAAAATGGAGACACACTCCAAGAAATAAAATCCACTCTTACTTAAAAGCTTACGAGTGATTCACAAATAACAAGGACTCAGAACCCTAATAAGACTTTTATCAATCGATGTTTTGATCCATTACAACTCTACTACAAGTTCTGCTCGGTGCATCAAGATGATACAAAGAGATGCTCACAAATAAAGCACAAGTTGAAACCCTAAAAGACTCAATTCAATAACATTGAATTGGTGAATAAAACTAGGGTCTGAGTCTTTCTTATATAGCCATTCAGCAGCATGGGCTTTTTCGTCATAAGCTAAAAAATCAGTAGACCAAATCATATATTCAGTCTCCACAATATTCTAGAAGCAAATATATTATTTCCTTAAATGTCGCAACAACATTATTAAGAATTAAGCTAACTATAAACCGTCTTTCCTTGCTTCTATGAACAAGCTTCTTGGGCAGTAATCCACGTGAATCAAATCTTCAAAGAATATTCAGTGATCTCACGCAAAAATAAAACATCCAAGAAAGCGATACAAGGCATAAGAATAGGGCACACTGAACCATACCACATGTTTGAACATCGTATCAAACATCTTGCATGAATATTTGTTTTAGCAATAATGAGGCCAACATACAAATATCCAACACTTAGGTTTTCCTTTAAACAGAGGTATACCTAAATATGTGGAAGGCAGTGAGCCATGATGAAAACCGGTTATGGAAGCAACAGTTGTTCTCCTTATCAAAGGTATGACACCTGAGTAGAACTTACTTTTACTGCACTTAATGATTTGTCCTGGATATTCTCTGTAAGCTTGAAACAACATTATAAACCTTCCTTAAAGTTCCTTTGCAAATACAAGTATGTCATCGACATATAAACAATGGTCTGGGACAACAATGTTTCTACATGCTAACATAGGAGTAATTTTTCCGTGTATAACCATATTTGTTATCCCTTTACTCATTACTTCTTCAACTAAACAAAACAACAAAGGAGACAAGAGATCTATCTGTCTCACGCCTCTGCAGTAGGCAAAGAAACCAATTGGTTTCCCATTCATAGAAATAAACAAATGATATGAGTTCGGAAATTTGAGAATCCAAGAGCAAAACGTATGATTAAAACCAAAATTATGTAACACATACAAAAGAAAAGTCCATTCAAGTGTATCAAAAACTTTCCTTATGTCAATTTCAAGATCTAGATTGCCCCCAAAGTTTTATCTCTAAAAGATTAACTTCCCTAGAGGCAGTAACAATACAGTCTTGAATATTCCTGTCAGGGATGAAACCTTTTTGTCATTGTGAAACAATTTTAGAGGCTATAACTCCCAATCTAGCAGCTAATATCTTAGTTATGATATTGAATTGAAAGTTAGCAAGAGTAATGGATCATGAATTATCTAGTTTATCATCACCTTTTACTTTTGGGATTAAAATCACGAGGTTAGAGTTAATGTTAGGCATGATCTCATTATGAATGAAAAATATTGAGTAGACTACACCACATCAGTCCCAACAATACTCAAATAATATTGATAAAAGTGACTTGGGAACCCATCAAGGCCTGGAGATCCATCCCATTTAGGTCTAAGACAGTTCTTTAAGATGAATCAATGTGGAAACATGGGTTTGAAGTCTGACTCTTGCATCTTGTAATATCTCTGCCAACTGAATTGTGCCCATGTGTGACAGTAAATATCACTTTTATCAATTAGAGAATGTGGTTGAGTCATTATTACAATGTACTCCCTCGATCCCGCAATACATGACCTATTTGGAAAAAAAAGTGTCCTGCAATACTTGACCTCTCAAATATTTAAGCAGAATTTGACAAGTTTACCCCTTATAAATGCTTTTTCTGGTCTCCATGTAAAAAGTGTGTGTCAGTTGCAAAAACAATTGAGAAAAAGAGCAAGTCTCGTTAACTTCCAATAGCTTGACAACAATAACCAATAGAATGGTATCTCATAATTAAGCATGTCTAGCATGGAAAATGTTAGTCAATGACAATGAAGTGCAAAACGGCTGAGGAAGGTATATGATCAGAGATAGAAACATCTTTGCAAAAATAAATAGTGCTGGAAATACTCATCCCATTCGTAATATCTTTGCAAAAAAGTAATCATCCTACAAAGTAAGAAATACTTATGTCAACTCAACTAGAGATAGATACTGCTGGAAATGAAGATCATGAAAACTTTGGAGAAGAAAGAGTGGAAGACTCTTTGGATTTGGATATGGATATTGAAGAAGATAATGAAGATTTGGAAGAAGAGTTTGTGGAAGAATCTTTAGATTTTGAGAGTGATATTGAAGAAGACAATGAAAACTTGGAAGAATAGAGAGTTGAAGATTCTTTAGATTTGGATAACAATATTGAAGAATATAATGAAGGTTTTGAAGAAGACATAGTGAAAGACTCTTTAGAGAGACGGAGATTGAAGAAGATAATGAAAACTTTGAAGACATTAATAGAGTTCTATTGGATATAGATTTAAATTTGTCTGCACATCATGATTTTGATTTGAATGAGTTGCCTATTGAAGAAGATGAAGGTTTAGAAGAAGGAGAGTTGCATGAGAAAGAATTTGAACATATTGAAGAAAATGAAGATCCTGAAATCAAAGAAGAAGTGAAGAATATGTTACAAATTCTGGTTCCAACCTATAATGAGTAATTTACTGTCATGACTTAAAATATTGTTCTAAACTTTGAAAATTTTATGATTTGAATTATTTTAGTGCCACATGTTTTTTTCTCATTAAATATTTATGTCCTGGATTGATGTTGTGAAGTTGGACTCACGTTCCCACTTTGTTAAAAAAATGGTGCACATATGCTAATGCTAAACTTGAAATGGTGCCAACTAAATTCTTAATGCAAATCGTACTCGTACACCATCGACACGTAAAGACCATTAAACTAAAAGAGCACAAAAAGATACACATTGTCCTACATACTGATATGAAATTTTGGTGATACAAAATGAACACGTAAACATCTTAAATGAGTCAAGAAATCATTCCAAATATTCCACAATATCTTGCACTAATGTACCATCACATTTCAATTGCATGGGCCGCTGTCCTTGACGTTCCAATCTTTTTTTCTTCATGTGTGGAATTTTTTCTTCATGATTTCTGTCATACACATCTGCAAAGTTAAAAAAAAAATATGATTTGACTTCACTGCTGAAAATGCTTCAAAATATTTCTCAACTGCTTTCACAAGTTCATCAACTGAATTAGGAGACTCTTTATACTGTAAGGATTGAATAGCACTAAAATATCCAAGGTCTAAAATATTTAAATATGGAGAATTTGTCGGTTAACACATTAAACAAATGTCGAATCCACTTTGCGATGCCGCTCGACGAAAGTCCTCATCATCACAATCAATATGTGTTCTTGCATTGTCTTGTTGAATGAATATTGGAGACCCTATATCCTCCCTTGGCCATTTTTCCATGATGGCATTTAAAGTTTGTTCAATCAAGCATGACTTTATCACTTGTTTTGTAACCGAAGTTATTAGTTTGGTTTCTAGTGTCCTAGCTGCTCTATTAATGCTTTTCCTTTTAGCCGGCACTTGTGTGACAAGCGGAAATACAATAATTTTTCCAGAAAATGTTTCATTCCCATTTGCATCAAACCTTGGATGAGCTATAGCAACTAAGAACATGACCTTTTCAATAAAACTTTTGCATTTACATGTGCGCATGGGCTCTTCTTCATCGTGTACTAAATAATAATTCTCACACTTCTTCGTCATATAAAACCACTTCTCATCGATATAAATGATGTTATGCATCCCTGAAAAAATTGGATCATGTGGTAAGCTAGCACCATCAAGCATGGATAAACAAAATTGCAATCTAGCTCTTTTGTTTTCTTCCTTTAACAAAGGCTTTATAGCATTTGAATGCCTTCGAATGAGTCCCAACCTTAGATGCCTATGCAAAGTGCTCTTACCAATATTCAATGCACAAGCAATAGATCTAATAGTTGTTCTTTGATGTAAAGGAAGCTCACAAATTTTATTCAAATCAAGTTCAATTTTCTTACGACCACATTTTTTGGTCCTTTTATGTGACACATTAACATGCACACCACTATTTTTTCCTTGCCTCCAAATACGTTGAACAATACTTTTTGAAACTCAAAATTGAGATCCCACCGATTCAAGCGCCCCTTTCATGAGTTTTCCTTCAATACTCTTACCCAAAAGAGCATTATATACTGCCATTCTATCTCCATTACACAAATTTTTCGTCTGTGTTGATGCTTTTGTAGATTGCAAATTTGTCACTTCATTGACAATATTTTCGCCTATGAATAATAAAATATTCATAGTTCAAAAACTATAACAATAGATCCAATAAATTATTCAAATACACTATTTTTGGCTAATACCTATTTAACAAATACACTATTTTTAAGTTAATTACCTATTTCACTTGACATGGACAAATGGGATTCTGAAAGAGATCGATTTGGGTTGATGCCACTATCCAACTATGTGTAGATTATAAAAAAATGGATACAACTAGGCAAATACTATATTTGAAAATGAAATTGTGATTAAGGCAATACGTATACATACCAAAATGAAGCAATCATCGTCAATTTTGAATTTTGATTTTCTATAATATTATGAGTGCAACTTTGAGATTCTGTCCAACACTCATTTAATTGAGGGAACAAACCTAAAATAATTGAGGTATCCTAATTTATTCTCATGGCACCGATGGAAATATTTTTCTGATTAGTTTTACGGTGGCAAAGAAAAGCAATAGAAAGAAGAAAGAAGGAACGATATCTAGTGTGTTGCGTTTTTATTTGTTATTATGTTATATAATTTGAGCCATGCGATCAATTAAATTTAACGGTTGAGATTTGGTGTAAGTCTTTTGACCTACACCTGGTGTCAACGGATCTTGCCTCACATATATATATATATATATATATATATATATATATATATATATAAACATTAGTGGTAAAATAAATAAATTTTTGGTGTAAAAAATAAATACTCCTATGAGAATATATCCTACTACGTAGAAGATTTTTAATAAAATACAAGTTATATAGAATATATCCTAAGATAAAAAATTGCAATATATATATATATATATATATATATATATATATATATATAAAAGTTAGATAAATAATTTATACATACCATTATTTGAATTTGATTGTAGCAACACTTCTCCTATTTGTGTACCATCTTCCATAAATAGCTTATCATTCAAATCAAAAGAAAAATGACTTGGTGAAGAAAATTGAATTGTTGAAGTAGAAGGACATTGATTGAAACTAATGTCTAATTCTTCTACACTATCATTCAAATCGGGTATGTGATATTCTTTTTCATCTTGGTTGTCTTCATAAGAATTGATAATATTTTAATTTAAATCTATTTCTCTCAAAGACATTTTCTGATTTTCTTTTGCACATATGATATGTTTATCACCACTATTGCAAGTTTTTATAGAGTAAAGTTGGTGGAAAATTTAAAATAAGATTGAAATTTTGGTTAATGTTTTGGTGGGAAATTTAAACTAAGAATGAAATTTTGGTTAAGCATTTAGAGAGGTAAATTAAAAGTGGTTAACGTAAAACAATAAGAATTTGGCTAAGCATTTAAAGTGGGCATTAAAGGTTGGTTAACGTTACAATTTTTGTGGCATAGTATTGGTATCTGACAAAAATAATAAGGCATGTATTGGTTCTTTAGTGTCATTTCAACTACGTAGCTTTGGCATGTGGAGCTAAAGTCTTTATTGCAAAGTTCATTTATTATCAATAGTAAAAGTTTGTAGTGGAACAAAGAAAGTAATCATTACTTAAAATTGAAGGTTTAAAAATAATAATAAGGGCAATTTAGTAAAAATATCATTCTCTTTATTTCATCTATACATTTTTCTTAATCTGTGTGAAATGGGCAAGTAGGTCATCTATTGCGGGACAGAGGGAATATTATTTTTCTTGCATTTTTTTGGGTACAATCATTGCATTTTATTTACATAAGTGTTATTCATATAAATTGTATTTTTTTATTGACTTTGATCAGGTGGGTGCATTGGTGTTGTTTTGTTTGTCGTTTTGGTACAACATTATTTGATTTTTGTCTTGTTGTGAGGTTTGTTGGGTTTAAATGACATATCAGCTTTGATCTATTACAAATTCAGTTATAATGATTTAGACATCAACGTTACAAATCCAAAAAATATTGGTATTCCGACCAAAAAATGGTGGGCCTCAATCCTATCTGGATGAATTAAAGTTGAGTCATGACCAACAATAAGCTCTGTAAAATGTTCTTACAACCCTAATTGGTTTATCACACACAATTGATTCTGTAATATCACCACTCTTCAGAGGGTTGTAGGGCCACTCATACTCAGGTACAGATGCAGGTAGTGTGGTTTGGGGTTAGCTAACCCTACTCTTAGCTTCATATTTCAACCAATAATAGGAATTTTTTACATTTTGCCTCCAGTTGATATTTTATGTTGACCCCATTATGTATAAGTTGTTATATTACTGTAACACCCCGTTTTCCCAACTTATAAAATTTCATATAAAATCAGAGTATTTTGATCACAAACGGAATGTCACATACTTCATTTAAATCATAAAATGGATAATAATAATTATCCTTCAAATTCAACATCATGAAAATCTTAAAACTGTTGCAGCGGAAAATAGTTCAACATTTAAAAGTCTTAGCACGCAGGCCTTATTGGAAAATCTCATAAATTAGTTCATAAAAGAGACACGTAAGGAATAAAAGTAAAAGCAAGCCCCCATCCCGTTACGTATCAGAGCACCTAGACACCAAGTGAGGAGTCCACTCACGGACGCCTCTAATCTTTATTACCTGCACATTACCCACGGTCGAGGCAACATATACGCAGAAGGGGTGAGATTTCATAATCAATACATTAAGCATATAATCCAATAAAATGCATTTAACAAGTTAAACATTAATAACATATCAACAATTAACACTTAGCATATTTTTCATTTCATAACAAATACAATCATCAAATACTATTACTAATTTTCATCTCAAATCATAATCAACATAACACTCAACTTCACGACACAACTCATCTTTGACCATGCAACTCTATCAACTCAACAACAGCTTAACAACTTAGACCATCATGAAACTTCTTGATATGCAAATGCATGTGGTACCAATCAACTACAAAAATGAGCATAATAGGCTCTTCAACATGTGAGCACAAAGGCTGCCGGGCCTAAAGCCCCCAACTTTAATGAGCACAAAGGCTGCCGCGCCTAAAGCCCCCAACTTTAATGAGCACAAAGGCAGCCGGGCCCTAAGCCCCCAACTTTAATGAGTATGCAATGAACTCAAACTTCCAACAACTTAGACAACAACATGAACAACTCATACGACTCATATTCATGGACAACTTCTTAAATTCCAACAACATAGACCGACTCATGCAACTTCAAGACACTAACAGTCAATAGCAGGGAACAACAGCAAGATACAGCATTTAATAACACTTGAATGCGTTAACATCATCTAAGGAATGAATTACATCAACATAAGTATCATAAAACATCATTATAACATTCATGCAACAACACTACTAATCTCAGTCACCTGAACAAACTTCTGGAGCTTATGAAAGTATCCAAAACAGCTCTCTTACTTACTTCTAAGGTCAACTCAAGACTACACGTGCGAAAGGATCGCATCGGGACAATTTTGGGCAACTATCAGCCTAACTCGCAGTGGCGAGTAACTTTGCTCGTAATGGTGAGCAAAGCATGCATTCTGGGTTCCTAAGTCCTTACTCGCAGTGGCGAGTTATTCTGCTCGCAATGGCGAGCTTACAGGTCACTCGCAGTTGCGAGTTGCATTGCTCGCAGTTGCGAGCTCTGGGTTCTAGCTCGCAGTTGCGAGTGTCCTTGCTCGCAGATGCGAGCGATGAATGTCAGTACGGCCAGAAACCTAAAAATCACAACTTTTCACCTATATTCATGATTCTTTCATCCAAATAGCATCTAATTATCATCTTAAGTAATATCTAAGGTCTGTACACTAATTTTGCATCAATCTAACATCTGTTCTTGATTCAATCATCAAAATTGATCTTAAACCTAATTCTCAATTCTCACCAAAACTTAACCTAATCATGCTAAATTCATCCTATAGAATTATACCCTTAATAATATTAAAAATTAGTCTCACCCTTACCTGGTAATAGCAGAATCGCAGCCCTTCCTTGGTTCTTCTCTCTTTCTGACTTTTCTCCCTTTTTCTCCAAAAACGTTTCACGTACGTTGTAAAAACTAATTCTCACAACCTAAACCTTCTATTTATAATACTTGTATTACTCTTCTCACCACTTAACTTACTCACCTCACAACACAGCTCAAATTCTAATATTTTTATTTTCTTTATCATATCTTATTTTATTTAATAATAAAATAAGTCATAACAACATAACAACTTCACCACAACAAAATACCCCACATAATTCGTTTATAAATCATATAAACCACTCAACTTCATGAATCATAAAATTCACACATATCAATCATGAAAATCACTTAAATCATATATATAAATATATTTTTAAATAATCAAATAATTAAGACGGACGTTACAACTCTCCCCAACTTATAGAATTTTCGTCCTCGAAAATTTACCTCAACCAAACAACTCTGGGTAAGACTCCATCATCTTACTCTCTAGCTCCCATGTCAAGCTTTCACCAGTCGTTCCACTCCAAACAACTCTCACTAGAGGTATCTCCTTGTCTCTCAACGTCTTCATCTTGCGATCATCAATCCTCAAGGGTAAGGTCTCCACCGTAAGGTTGTCTCTAACTTGCACATCATCACTCTGAATCACATGGGACGGGGCTGGAACATACTTCCTCAGCTGCGACGCATGAAACACATCGTGCAAATTCGATAAATGCGGTGGTAAGCCAACTCTATAAGCCACCGTGCCAATTCTCTCAGATATCTGATAAGGACCAATAAACTTTGGAGTCAACTTCTTTGACTTCAATGCACGACCAACACCGGTCGTTGAAGTAACTCTCAAGAACACATGGTCTCCCTCTTGAAACTCAAGGTCTTTCTTACGCTTATCATGGTAACTCTTTTGTCGACTCTGCGACGCTTTCATCTTTTCTTGAATCATTTTCACTTTCTCAGTAGTCTGCTGAACAATTTCTGGTCCTAAAACCACACTTTCACCTGTTTCAAACCAACAAAACGGAGTCCTACACCTCCGACCATACAAGGCCTCGAAAGGTGCCATTCCAATACTTGAATGATAACTGTTATTGTATGTGAACTCTATCAACGGGAGATGACTACCCCAAGTTCCACCTTGCTCAAGTACACAAACTCTCAACAAGTCTTCGAGTGACTGAATTGTTCTTTCCGACTGACCATCTGTTTGAGGATGATAAGCTGAACTCAATCTCAACTTAGAGCCTAAAGCCTCTTGCAAACTCTTCCAAAATCTAGAAGTAAATCTTGGATCTCTATCTGACACGATGCTTGAAGGAACACCATGCAATTTCACTATGTCTCGAATATAAATCTCTGCCAACTGAGCCACAGGAAAACTAATATTAATCGGAAGGAAATGTGCCGACTTCGTCAATCTATCAACAATCACCCAAATAGCGTCATTTCCCTTAGGAGTATTTAGCAAACTCGTCACAAAATCCATGGATATACTATCCCATTTCCATTTTAGTACATCTAACGGTGTCATCAATCCAGCAGGTTTCTGATGTTCTACCTTCGACTTCTGACAAATTAAACAAGAATACACAAAATGTGCTACATCATGTTTCAATCCAGACCACCAAAACAACTTCTTTAAATCATGATACATCTTTGTAGCTCCCGGATGGATACTCAAGCTACTCCTATGACTTTCTTCAAGAATCATCTTCTTTATCTCATCGTTGTCTGGAATACAAATCCTACCTCGAAACCTCAACACACCCTGATCATCGACCTTAAAGTCACTATCTTCAGTTTGATTACTAGCAACCAACAAGTCCACAAACTTAACATCAGCTTTCTGCGCATCCTTAATATCTTTTAAGAAATCATTATCAATTTTCAGCATTCCTAACTTAACACTCCGAGACGACATTTCACAAACTAAGCTCATATCTCTAAACTGTTCAAGCAATTCGAATTCCTTCACCATCATAGCAGACATATGTAAACTCTTCCTACTTAAGGCATCTGCAATAACATTAGCTTTACCTGGATGGTAATTCAAACTAAAATCATAATCCTTCAACAATTCGAGCCACCTTCGTTTTCGCATATTCAATTCTTTCTGATCAAACAAATACTTCAAACTCTTATGATCACTAAACACCTCAAATCTCGAACCATACAAGTAATGTCTCCAAATCTTAAGCACAAATACAACTGCGGCTAATTCCAGATCATGAGTAGGATAATTTTGTTCATGTAATCTCAACTGTCTTGATGCATAAGCAACCACCTTACCATCTTGCATAAGCACACCGCCTAAACCCAACTTGGACGCATCACAATACACCACAAAAGGTTCATCGGACTTCGGCAAAATCAAGATTGGAGCCGTCGTCAAACGCTTCTTCAATTCGTTAAAACTGTTCTCACAATGAATATCCCACACAAAGGTCTTACCTTTACAAGTCAATTGCGTTAACGGAAGTGCCAACTTAGAAAATCCGTCTATAAATCTTCTGTAATAACCAGCCAATCCCAAGAAGCTTCTAATCTCTGTAACCGACTTAGGAGTCTCCCATTGTGATACCGCTTCAACTTTAGATGGATCGACTGCAATACCACTACCAGAAATAACATGGCCAAGAAAACTTACCTCATTCAACCAGAATTCACACTTAGACAATTTGGCACACAACTTCTTCTCTTTCAGCACTTGCAAGACAATCTTCAAATGTTCTGCATGTTCTTCTTCTGTCTTAGAGTAAATCAAGATATCATCGATGGACACAACCACGAAGCGATCCAAAAATGCATGGAAAATGCGATTCATATATTCCATAAACACGTCAGGCGCATTACTAACACCAAAAGGCATCACCTTATATTCATAATGTCCATATCGCGTCCTAAAAGCCGTCTTCTGCATATCTTCATCTTTTACTTTAATCTGGTGATAACCCGACCTCAAATCAATTTTGCTGAACACTCGTGCACCCACTAACTGGTCCATTAAATCATCAATTCTAGGAAGTGGATACCTATTCTTTATCGTTACTTTATTCAGCTGTCGATAATCAATACACAACCTCATACTTCCATCTTTCTTCTTAACCAACAATACCGGCGCTCCCCAAGGTGAAACACTCGGTCTTATGAACTTCTTATCTAGCAAATCTTCCAACTGTTTCTTCAACTCAGCCAACTCAGAAGCTGACATACGGTAAGGTGTCATAGACACATGCTTCGTTCCCGGAACAAGATCAATAGAAAATTCAACTTCTCTTTTCGGTGGCAGACACTTCCTGATGTGCCGGTAAGATCAAACAACAATCTCTTCAGGAAAACTTCGGGAAATCCTCACACAATTTGTAACTTATCACTCACTACTTGATTCTCAATAGATAGTGACGCCATCAACGAAAACATCAAAATTCCATCGCGTGCTAACTGCTTCAGCTGCTTAGTAGACCAAACTCTGCTCCACTTTCTTCTTCGGCAGAAGAGAAATACACCGACTTACTAAAACAATTAATACGAACATGGTTGTACTCCAACCAGTTCATACCAGGGATTGCACAAAAAACAACAAACAACAATTAGGACAACATAATGACAGTACAAAAACTGTCAACTGACACAACGCGACTCAACTACTTGGCCGGACGGACCGACCTGCTCTGATACCAATTGTAACACCCCGTTTTCCCAACTTATAAAATTTCATTTAAAATCAGAGTATTGTGATCACAAACGGAATGTCACATACTTCATTTAAATCATAAAATGGATAATAATAATTATCCTTCAAATTCAATATCATGAAAATCTTAAAACTGTTGCAGCGGAAAATAGTTCAACATTTAAAAGTCTTGGCACGCAGGCCTTATTGGAAAATCTCATAAATTAGTTCATAAAAGAGACACGTAAGGAATAGAAGTAAAAACAAGCCCCCATCCCGTTACGTATCAGAGCACCTAGACACCAAGTGAGGAGTCCACTCACGAACGCCTCTAATCTTTATTACCTGCACATTACCCACGGTCGAGGCAACATATACGCAGAAGGGGTGAGATTTCATAATCAATACATTAAGCATATAATCCAATAAAATGCATTTAACAAGTTAAACATTAATAACATATCAACAATTAACACTTAGCATATTTTTCATTTCATAACACTTAGACCGACTCATGCAACTTCAAGACACTAACAGTCAATAGCAGGGAACAGCAGCAAGATACAGCATTTAATAACACTTGAATGCGTTAACATCATCTAAGGAATGAATTACATCAACATAAGTATCATAAAGCATCATTATAACATTCATGCAACAACACTACTAATCTCAGTCACCTGAACAAACTTCTGGAGCTTATGAAAGTATCCTAAACAGCTCTCTTACTTACTTCTAAGGTCAACTCAAGACTACACGTGTGAAAGGATCGCATCGGGACAATTTTGGGCAACTATCAGCCTAACTCGCAGTGGCGAGTAACTTTGCTCGTAATGGCGAGCAAAGCATGCATTCTGGGTTCCTAAGTCCTTACTCGCAGTGGCGAGTTATTCTGCTCGCAATGGCGAGCTTACAGGTCACTCGCAGTTGCGAGTTGCATTGCTCGCAGTTGCGAGCTCTGGGTTCTAGCTCGCAGTTGCGAGTGTCCTTGCTCGCAGATGCGAGCGATGAATGTCAGTACGGCCAGAAACCTAAAAATCACAACTTTTCACCTATATTCATGATTCTTTCATCCAAATAGCATCTAATTATCATCTTAAGTAATATCTAAGGTCTGTACACTAATTTTGCATCAATCTAACATCTGTTCTTGATTCAATCATCAAAATTGATCTTAAACCTAATTCTCAATTCTCACCAAAACTTAACCTAATCATGCTAAATTCATCCTATAAAATTATACCCATAATAATATTGAAAATTAGTCTCACCCTTACCCGGTAATAGCAGAATCGCAGCCCTTCCTTGGTTCTTCTCTCTTTCTGACTTTTCTCCCTTTTTCTCCAAAAACGTTTCACGTACGTTGTAAAAACTAATTCTCACAACCTAAACCTTCTATTTATAATACTTGTATTACTCTTCTCACCACTTAACTTACTCACCTCACAACACAGCCCAAATTCTAATATTTTTATTTTCTTTATCATATCTTATTTTATTTAATAATAAAATAAGTCATAACAACATAACAACTTCACCACAACAAAATACCCCACATAATTCATTTATAAATCATATAAACCACTCAACTTCATGAATCATAAAATTCACACATATCAATCATGAAAATCACTTAAATCATATATATAAATATATTTTTAAATAATCAAATAATTAAGACGGGCGTTACAATTACCGTGTGTAGAAACCAAGTGTGAGAAACAAAGAGTCATTAGCTTTTGTTTAAAACAAATATAAAATGCTCTAAAGATAAAAAGAAAATTTAAGTATATACTGGTTAAGGAAAAGTGAGAATTAGAGGGTCTAAAACAAATCAAGTTTTTCAACTTCTCCTTTTCACTTTCAAGTGGAGGTGTTTTATGAAATGATTGACATACAACTTCCAGAGTTTAATAAGATATTTATGAAGGTAAGTAGTGAAATGCATATATGCATAGCAAGTTTAAATTTAAGAGATTTAATTTCTACATTTAATAAGGAGAAGTTGAAAAGCTTATGGACTCGACAATCAATTGAAAATTATATCATGGATGTTGGTTTTTGTGAATATTTTTCTAATTTAGATAGGATTAGTGATCTTTCAAAAAAAAAAAATTGGTAGAAATTACTAGAAAACGTATTGTTTATCCCACGGTGTACTTACTTTTGAAGTTATCATCACAATTGCATGTGACAATGCAATCGTTGAAAGAAGTTTCTCTGCTATGAACTTTGTGAAGTATCAACTGCGCGATCTTAAGGTAGATGAATTTTTTTATGATTGTCGGGTAATATACATGGATAGTGATATATTTGATCGTGGTAAAAATGAAAAAATCTAACAACACATTTAAAATATGAAGTCACACACAGAGCAATTAATATTAATATTGTAATTCTTCAATATTAAGTTGTTCTCATTTTACGTATATACAATGACATGATTTTTGTAATCTCTAATTTTTGGTTAATGTAATGATATCGTAATTTTATTGGTTATAAATATTATATATTTTTGTATAAATATTTATGATAAACAATTTTGACCCACTTATTGAAATTTCTGGATCCATCCCTGCTCATACTAAAATATGCAGTCTCTCACGAACCAGTTCAAAGGTGTAGTAACTCTCAAACCAACACTTGGATGTAGTCTCTCACATACCAACACCTTAATTTACTATGAAATGCATGAGCATACGATTCCCCATATATGTTAATGTAACAAACGCATCACATGCCATATGCAGTCACACCAACATGCTTGTTTTATACATATAATTCAACATTATCATATGTAGCAACATTTTTACAATCAACAAATAATACATATTTATTATAAATCATATAAAAACAATAATCGCTATTAACATCGCATTAATCACATATAACCATAAGTGGCAAACAATTATCTTTAGCAAACAACATTTCAACAAAAAAAAAAACAAGCATATTGAAAAGTTGTAGATCATGTGTATGTGAAAAATTTGATTTTTGGTAAGTTCACAATTTGATGTAAGTGTAAAACTTTTGTTTTGGTCTGTGAGAAACCACATCCCGATGTTGGTTCGTGGGAAACTACACATTTGTGTTGGTTTGTGAGAGACCACACATTTTAGTACGAGTGACCCTATAACCTTATAAGGAGTGGTTATATTTCATAATCATTTGAATGTGATAAGCCTTGTAAGAACATTTTATAGATCTTAGTATTGGCTAGGACGCTACCCTAAAACCCTATAGACACTTTATTTTCAGACCTTGATCTCGACCCACCATCGAAAAGGTATACCCCATATATGTAAGTGAGAACAAAAATGAAAGGGTAAACCACCATTTTGGTTTATGAATGTCTTAGATAGGGTCATTGTAGTCATCAAATGTATCAAAATTGCAAAGGCTTCAACAAGTGTATCTTTTATTAGTTATTTTTGACATCAAATATATTTTTAAGCTATAAATTTGGTCATTGAATGTGTTTTTCGTTGATCAATTTTGTTAATAAAATTACTAACAAACAAGACCAGATATATGTGTTTACAATTTCAATACATTCATACCCTACGGTGACAACACAATGAAATAATAACACCACTTTATATGTAATCATGTTTGAAGCAAAACTAAAGACAATGAGAACATATCTTAATACAATTTTCAATAATTAAGATTAAACTTGTGAATAACGACAAAAAAGACTCATGTTGGCTAAAAGATGACTTACCAAGAAAAAGAGAAAATAAGATGATTGTGGAATGACCCATGACGCCCAAAAGATGACTTACGATGCTCGTTTTTTGAACTAATCACTTGTAGTATGAGAAATTTCAAGATTTGAGCCGACAAAAGAGGTGAGAGAAAGTTAAAGACCTATTTTTGTTTACAGAGATATTCAATGTGGCATAATAAGCATTGACACATCATAAATAAATAAATATGCAACATCATTAAAAAAATGACAAAAAAACGACATTGGGGACAAAATAAAATAAAAAAGCTAAATAAAGAAAAAAAAACGAGAGGACCAACACTTCATTTTTCTTTTAAAAAAAGAAAATAAAAAATGTATTTAAGCTTCAAAATTATTATTTCTAATAACAAGTCTCAACCCTATTTTGAATCCTCTAATTCCGAGAACAAAGAGTTCTATTGTTTTTTGAAAGAGAGAACATAGAATTCTTGATAATCCGAAGTTGGATCATAACATTGTCTGATAATTTTTTTTCTAAAATCAAACTTAAGAGCCCGTTTGTTATAGCTTTTTTAAGAAAAAAATCACTTTTTTTAAACAAATAATCACTTTTAAGAGTTTTGCATCCGTTTGTAACAGATTTTTAAAAAAATCAGAATCTAAAAATAATCTAAAAACAGCTTCAAATGAGAAGCTGTTAGGAGCAGCTTAAAATAAAATAGATTTTTTTAGAGGAGAGAGAAAATATAATTTAAAAGATTGAACTAATTTTGTAACAAAAAAATCCCTTTTATATAGTTGTATCCAAACAAACTAGATTATTTGTTTAAAAAAAGTGATTTTTATTACAGTAAACAAACGCAAAATAGATTCTGATTTTTCATATAATTTCTAAAATATAATCTCTAAATTATTTTATATATCAAAATCACTTTTATTTTAATCCGTAACAAACGGGCCCTAAATTTTCTCAAATAATTTGTTATTTAGTGGATCTCATTAATCATGCTAGTTTAATTACTTGTTTCTGTGTATAAGAAGTAATTTTTTCTTCCTTTAACAAATGTTCTAACCAACATTTATGAGCAAGACTTGTGGAGAAAGAAAAAATCCCACTAATTTTCACTTACACGTTGCTTTTCCACACTGTGTCCACTCCCCTGTCAAGTCTCAACCATAACACCTCTTGCTATGTTCAATTCTCCACTATCTCTTCTACTATAAATGCTTCACTCCTTTCTCCGACCTAACTTTCACTCTCATCACTTCTTCTCTCTACACCCCCACGCACCCAAACTTCTTCTCTCCAACCTTCCAATCTCCACTTCTCTCATAATGTCCTACCGCCCTAACTACCAAGGCGGAGGCCGCAGAGGCAACTCCTCATCTTCCAATCGCGGTGGTGGCCGCCGTGGCGGTGGCGGCGGTGGACGTGGTGGCGGTGGACGCGGTGGTGAGCAGAGATGGTGGGACCCTGTTTGGCGTGCTGAGCGCCTTAGACAACAACAAGCAGAGGTACATTCAATTAATTTATGAAACTGTCACAGACACCGAACACAATACTGACACAGTTGTGTAGATTAAGAAAATGATTTTGTTTTATTTTACAAGAGAAAATGATAAAATTATATAATTGAATGTAATTACATGTGTCTGGGTTGGACACATACACTTGATATGTGTCAGACACCGGACATGCATTCAATCAGAAGTGTCGGTGCGTTTAAATTGTACTTTGATGAATTTGATTGTTAATAATTAGGGTTTAATTTTGTGAGTTACAGAAGGAGGTGCTTGATGAGAAAGAATGGTGGAGAAAGATAGAAACGATGAAAAGAGGAGGAGAACAAGAATTGGTTATAAAGCATTATTTCAGTATTGCAGACCAGCAAACCCTAGCTGATATGGCTTATCAACTTGAACTTTACTTGTATGAATCACTTCTTCATTTTACCATGAATTTAATTGAAACCATTTTTTAATTGTATGTTTCTAATTTTTGTCTTAAATATTTCTGTATATGTATGATAAACAATTATGCCTTGTAGGAGAAGACTTTAATATTTGATTATAGTATGTCTTTATTTTTCCTTATAAAATATAAATGAACTCTTTATTTTAGATAAGCTAAATTTGTTTGTCCGAATTAGTACTTTATTATAAAGTTTACTTAAAGAGTAGTTAGGTTTTTTTTTTTTTTTAATGAGTTCCCGTTGTGAGTGTGATACCTCCCGGCCCTGTGGTTAATGTTTGCTTCTAATTTGCTGCAATGTTAAATTGATTCTGTTGGGTGAATTAGAGGTGATTACATTTACTGTCCACTTGGGTTGGCCTAGTGGTATTGGCTTGAGATCTAGGAGTGCTCCTCTTCAAGGTCCCAGGTTTGATCCTCCTCGGTGCCAATTTGGGTGGGCTAATTTAGCTTATTCAAAAAAACATTTATTGTCCAGTTGGGGTCTGTCTGAGGATCAGCCTCGAACCAAACCATACT
Source organism: Medicago sativa (assembly GCF_051527215.1). Taxonomy (NCBI): domain Eukaryota; kingdom Viridiplantae; phylum Streptophyta; class Magnoliopsida; order Fabales; family Fabaceae; genus Medicago; species Medicago sativa. Next base: position 55,640,501 of record NC_140749.1, read on the forward strand.
TGACTTTTGTTGAACTTCACAATCTAAGTCATGGGTTATTTTGGATTGAACTTGGCTGTTTATCAGAAAAGTAGGTAACAAAACAGAAATTATGTAACACCAATTACATTAACACTAGTAGTAGTATATGATATGAAATAGAAATACCTCAAGTACATTGTTGAAACAGTAGATTGCACAAATACTAGCACTACCCTTGTAAGTTTTAACTGATTCTAACTAACTGATCAAGTTAGTTCCAGTCCACCATTAGTAATATAGACCTCAGATTGCATTCAATACACCCTCGACATTTATTGATTCTACCTGTGAACATCTAAACTTAATCCGATGTATATTTTTCTGGTTTTGTCTAACATTTTAATTCTTCGTTGCTTGATTTTTACTTGCGCAAAGAAAGCCATGCATATAATAAAGGGAAGACTCTTGTTGTTAGCAAAGTTCCTTTGCCTGATTACCGTGCAGACCTTGATGAGCGTCATGGATCAACACAGAAGGAGGTGGAGTATACATACTCTATTTCAATGCCCAATTACCAATTTCTTGTTGAAAGTTTGCTAATATATCAAGTTTGATTTTCTACAGATTAAAATGTCCACAGACATAGAGAGAAGAGTAGGAAATCTTTTAAATAACTCACAGTCAACCTCACATTCAACGGCTACGGCAGCTGCTAGTTTGCCTTCTGCATCAACTGATACGGGACATAAAAAAACAATGACCAATATAAACTCTGCTTCTTCACAACAGACTGATACTTCAAGAGAGAAACTCAGTGTTGCACTCAAGGAAAGGCAGGAACTGGAGCAGGTATTGAAGCAATTAGTAGGAATTTTGACTATTAATCTAGTATCTCTTGTCTGCATCTATTGTGCCATCTATTTGACTGCTTTATGCTGTATTTTAAACATATGCGATATTGAAAACGTGCAGGCAAGTGGTAGTTTGAAGGAAATGAAATCATTTAGGGAGAAGCTTCCTGCATTTAAAATGAAGTCTGAGTTTCTGAAAGCAGTTCAAGGAAATCAGGTGTGGAGAGCTATTTATCATCATTCATGGAAATATGACTTATTAACTGTTGTTTCAAGATGCTTTTAAAATATTATATCTTTAAATCTCCATGAAAATTTAAAAGAGGGCAAACTTTGTTGCTTCATATTTAAGTGGACTAATTGTCAATGTGATGCTCAAACTGGTTGAACTTATGTTAATACTATGCTCATGTTCATTCTATAGTTCTAGCTGTAATTTTCATTCTAGAATACAGTAAAATCTGACTGGTGTTGGTGCAGGTATTGGTAGTTTCGGGAGAGACAGGCTGTGGCAAAACAACACAGCTGCCACAGTTCATTCTGGAAGAAGAAATATCTTGTTTGCGTGGAGCTGACTGCAACATAATCTGTACTCAGCCTCGTCGTGTGTCTGCAATCTCTGTTGCAGCTCGTATTTCTGCTGAAAGGGGAGAAACTCTTGGCAAAACTGTTGGATACCACATCCGTCTTGAAGCAAAACGTTCTGCGGAAACACGCCTTCTTTTTTGCACCACTGGTGTATTACTGCGGCAACTGGTATTATTAGATTCCCTTAAAACTGAACATCCTGTTTTTAAGATTTCAATTCCTGTATTAATAAAAATTTAGACAGGTATTTGAGTCTCATCTCATCAACATTATATTGTAGCCTCTATAATCAGCTAGTCATGAAGTCATTTCTTGCCAAGTCGCCATACCCATTAATTTAAATGAAAGTTGCTTTAAAATGTAAGGCATAGTAGACACTTGCATTGACAATGCATTGAGCCCATAAAAATCTTGTGTCAGGGTCGTGTTAGATATACAATAAATTACGAGCCTTCACTTAATAGATTCAGATAGTTGGTGATTAATACTTTCTTCCCTGCAGATTGTTGTAGTGATGCTTGTATTGTATGGATGTATAATTTAAAATAAAATTCATACAGTGAGTAGGAGAGGATGTAGTTAGGTATTTACAAGATTCGTTTTACTATATATCTATTTCAAATTGTAGTGATGTTTGTATGAATGTAGAATATAAAATTAAGTTCATACAGTGAGGAGGATATAATGTAGTTAAGTATTTACAAGATTAGTGTTACTATATATATATATTTTAAATTTGAAAGAGGAAAAAAAATGAAGTTAATAATATTGCAGCCTTATATGTGGGATGCTCATATGTTTTTCCTGACAGCCAATGGTGTTCACTTTTCTTTTTTATATCTTCGGTTTTTGAATAGGTACAAGACCCAGAGTTGACTGGTGTTAGTCATTTGCTGGTGGATGAAATTCATGAAAGAGGCATGAATGAAGACTTCTTAATAATAATTTTACGCGACCTTCTTCCTCGGCGTCCAGATTTACGCCTCATTCTAATGAGTGCCACAATCAATGCTGATTTGTTCTCGAAATACTTCGCAAATGCCCCAACAATGCACATACCGGTATTGCATTATTTTAAAATTTCATGTTGTTATTGACTTATTGAGTTATATATACATATTATTTCAATGCAAATTGTATTGCTTTATTTTATTTTATTTGGACATATGTGCCAGGGATTTACTTTCCCTGTGGTGGAGCATTTCCTAGAAGATGTGTTGGAGAAAACTAGATATAGCATCAAGTCGGAGTCTGACGATATTGAGGGGAATTCAAGGAGAAAAAAGAAACAACAAGATTCTAAGAAGGATCCTTTGGCTGAAATGTTTGAGGCATGTATACTTTATATATCAATCAATCCATGTATATACAATATTCGTGATTTAGAAGATACCTTGAATTATGAGCTCTTTTATCTTCACCATACTAGTTGCATGGAATTAGGACTTAAATTGACGATTCCACTGATTTTGTTTCTTGGGTCAAGTTGAATGTTGTATTCCGTAACAATAGCATTGTAACAACTGTCTTATTAATGTCACACTACGTTTTTTTCTCTCAAAGTTATGCATTCAGTTCATGATAGTGACAGAGTCGATATGGTGTTACTGTTGGGATCAAAAGATTTGTTCTTTTAAGAACCTTTTTTATTGTCACCAAAAGGTAATTAACAATTCACCATGACCGATGGGTCTTTCTGATAGCATCATCGAAGAGCGACATTTTGATAATAGACAAGCGATTTTGGTGTAGTGGTGAAATTTGTGTATGAGCAATATGGCCATGATGAGTGCTATGGACACGCTCTTTGAAAACACTCTTAACACCTACTTTCTTATTGGCTGAAACCCATGCGGGTCTCACACTTTGGAAATGGATCCAACATAAAGTGGTGAGACCCACATGGGTTTTACTAAACAAGAGAGTGAGTGCTAGAAAGATAGTGTTCCTAGAATTTCTCATATGACCATACGTCGTGACTTCAAGAATCATGAAAAATGGTTCTTTAGTTGTTGGATGCTAGTTGGGTCATATGCTTGATTTTTGGTGTGTGATATGTTCTTCTTTGACAGTGCTTCTGATGAGGTGTGGTGGGTTGGAGATTTAAGGAGTGAAAGACCTTCGTATAAAATGCTCCTCTCTTCTAGTAAAATCTTCAATCCTTTAAAAACCAAAACATGATGAAAATTTGCTTAGATTTAGCCTTTGTAGCCAACAGTCCTTGTTTTTTGCAATTTGTAATATGCTTTACACCTTTATTTCTTAAGTTTCTGCTGCCTACCAATGTCATACCCTTGCAATCATTGCTGTATATATAAATATATGAATGATACTTGCACATCTCCTTGTTTTTGCAGGACGTTGATATAGATACTCATTACAAAAGTTACAGCTCGGGTGTTAGAAAATCTCTTGAAGCTTGGTCAGGTTCACAGATTGATTTGAGTCTGGTATGTATGTCCACCATTTCCTTATTTTGCAAATGCCAGATGAATCTCTATTTTATGAATTAGAGGTACCGGCTGTGGGGAAAGTCTCTTAACTCAGTGGGTGTCCAGTCTAGAAGTGTTTGATTTTTTTGCGTGCAGCTAGTGCAGAAGTCTCTGTCGAAACTGAGTATTTCTGAGAAATTGAGTGTGCTGTGTACTCATAGCTCATCTTATTTAAAACATGAGTGCATTGGGTGTATGAGCTAACCATGAACTGATTATAGAGCTTAGTAGTAGCTACTGGTCTCTAAACAAACCTATAACTTCAACAGTAGCCTACTGTTGAAGTTATAGGTTTGTTTAGTGACCATAACAGAATAAGGTTATGCTACTCTGGACTCAATTATAAGTAAAAAATGTCTGAATTTTTGGACTCAAATATAAGCAAATGTCAACAAACCGAACCGCATTTAATGTTATTCCAAAGATACCCTTGATTAATTTTTTTAAAACTGTGAGATGAACTTTATAATTAGGAGTAGATTAGTAAATTTATCTACTTTTTTTTACATGAAACCAAGGAAATTAAATGCACGTAATTACTATTCTTAATAAATAATAAGTGTGCAAGTAGTTTTTTTTCCGCTTATAACTGAGTGCAAAGGGAGTATATAGAATAAGAGTTCAGATCTGCTTCAGTCCCAACTATTTCTAATTTTCCATTTCTCTTCACCGATGAACGATAGGTGGCAAAGCAGTATCCAGTGGCTGAGATTGAATAATCAGTAATGGTAGAAAACACATTCTTAGAAACACGTTTCATCTTCTTCCACACCCATCAAACCCTTCTGCCCTGCGATTTCGCCGCTTCTCTGCACCGTCTTGCAGTGTCGTCCTCCACTATACTGTTCTTCTCGCTTCTCCTGTCGCCACTCTTCTCTTCTTCTCGGACTGCAACAACCCAAATCACTATTCTTCCTTTGGTTTTCAAGAAATTGGTTTCATTGTTTTACATAGGTTTTGATTTTGCTGAAATTGGAGTCATTGCTTTTCATCTATGGTTTTGTTGAAACTGGTGAAAGAGGTTGTGACATGATTTTATCAAAACATTGACAAACCTGTTCAATAAAGTGGGAGGAACGGCGAGCAGTAAGGGTGTTGCCAGCGGTGAGATGGAAGGCTAGGTGGTGCGTGGTGGCGGAGCAGTGAGGGTGCTGCTAGATCCAGAGCAAAAGGAGTTCAACGGCGGCCAAAAAGATGCAACATGTTTCTGTTTTTTATTTAATCCTAGCTATTGAATGTTTGCCACGGGTCGTCCTCCACTGGAGGGAAATAGAAAACTGGACATAAGTTGAACTGGAGTAGATCTGGAGTGGACTCATTAAATAAAATTGTTGGATAAAAGTAGGAAAGGATGAGTCTTACTAGATCTTATCCTTTCCGTCCTCGTGAGCTTAGCTCAGTTGGTATGGACAATGCATAATATATGCAAGGTCCGGGGTTCGAACCCCGGCCACCACCAAAAAAAAAGATCTTATCCTTTCTAAAATTTCATGGGTATCAAAAAATCCACTAGAGTATTATGTTATTGTTGTATTCTATATTTGAGGTGGATATGCTAACGAAACTAAGATATTATTCACATCCTCTAAACTAACTACAGTAGTTTAATATTCTAATTTGTGTGAGATATACTAATGAATCCAGATAAGCATTCTAACAGCTTGCTATTTAACTTTCCTCGTTGAATGAACTGTGCATTCTATGTTCTCGGTTGAAATTGTAGTATTTCATTTCTTACCATCTTCCTTATTCGTGTTGCTCTATGCCTTTGACGAAATTTTCTAAGTTTGTTGAATCAGTTTGAAGTGTTCGTTTCAGTTTGATTACTATGATGTTTCAGGTAGAAGCAACAATTGAATATATATGTCGAAATGAAGGTGGTGGAGCAATTCTTGTATTTCTTACTGGCTGGGATGAAATCTCTAAGCTATTTGAGAATCTTGAAAAAAATTACTTACTTGGAAACCGTAGCAAGTTCTTAATCCTTCCAATACATGGTTCAATGCCTACCATCGACCAATGTGAAATATTTGACCGTCCTCCCCCTAATAAAAGGCAAGCATGTTTCTTTTGCTAATTTTGTCAGACAGTTTTTTATTGTGATAATATGCTTGGACAAGTTTTTAAAGTAAAGAATGTTTTTATATATATATATATATATATATATATATATATATATATATATATATATATATATATATATATATATGTATATGTATGCAAGAATCATGGAGGTTGAACCTTCAAACATTTTGGATCTCAAAGGGGAACTTGTGAATGGAAACCAGTTAATCGTATTTACTTGACTATATTTTCTGGAATTTCCCTGAATAAATTGTGACCCAGGACCAAATCAAGACTCCTTTCGACCTATTGTGAAAAGAAGAAAATGACTTGTCCTTGATAGACATCCTCCTAAACTGAAACAGATTTCTCTGAATTTTTAATTAATTCTTGACTATTTCTTCCAATCTAAAAGAAAATGAACGTAGTTATAAGATCGTTACTGACAAATTACTCTAATTGATAAAAATCAAAACTAGCACTTAATGATAAGGATTCTGTGACAATTTTATCAAATTTTAAAAAATATAAAGTAATCTTAATCAGCAAGAGGCTCATTGCATGACTTGAATCTGTGGTCTTACAGTAACAATTCCAACTCCGACCATTGCAAGAAGGCTCTTGTACATTTGATGGGTATATCCCAATATTCTTGGCTTAAACTCTTGGAAACCTGACTTCTACTTTTATGTGGCATTTTTAATACATTGACAAGCAGTTGATTTTTAAAGTAAAGACATGCTGTCTTTTTCTTGGATGTTACTTGAGTTTGGTATCATTTTAGCATTTTTTTTTTTATCGCTGTTGTTTTGTCATTGCAGAAAAATTGTGCTAGCAACAAATATTGCTGAGAGTAGCATCACCATAGATGATGTTGTGTATGTCATAGACTGTGGCAAAGCAAAGGAAACCAGCTATGATGCTCTTAATAAGCTTGCCAGCTTGTTGCCATCATGGATTTCAAAGGCTTCGGCACGTCAGGTATAGAAGCTGTGGAACATAACTTTTTAACAGCATAAGGCTTATTGCTCTCTTTGTACATCTGAATCTAGGCTGAGCTTGAATAACATGCTATGTTTTCTATTACTAATGGGTAGACTATTTCAGAGACGTGGTCGTGCTGGTCGAGTACAACCTGGAGTTTGTTATAGATTGTATCCAAAACTGATACACGATGCTATGCCAGAGTATCAGTTACCTGAAATCCTTCGAACACCTTTGCAAGAGTTGTGCCTGCACATTAAAAGCTTGCAGCTGGGAACTGTGGCACCATTTTTAGGGAAAGCACTTCAGCCGCCAGATTCTCTTGCTGTTCAAAATGCTATAGAACTTCTGAAGACAATTGGGGCATTAGATAATAATGAGGAGCTTACTCCACTGGGTATATTGTACTGGACATGCTTGTCTTCTCAGGCTATTTTTAGTCTAATCTTTAGATGTTATCTGAGCTAATTTGGTCTTTACAGGTCGGCATCTTTGTACTGTACCTTTGGACCCAAATATAGGGAAGATGCTTCTCATGGGTTCTATCTTTCAGTGTCTCAGTCCTGCCTTAACTATTGCTGCTTCTCTTGCTTACCGCAACCCATTTGTCCTACCTATAAACAGAAAAAAAGAAGCTGATGAAGCAAAAAGATCTTTTTCTGCTGACTCTTGCAGGTTAGTTATTGATATGGGTCGATTGTTCATTCAAATTGACTACTTTAACCATGCTTGTGCTTGCTAATTATAAGTATATTTTTTATTCAGTGATCATTTAGCCCTTCTTGAAGCTTTTGAACAATGGAAGGACGCAAAAAGTTGGGGGGATGAAAAGAATTTTTGTTGGGAAAATTTCCTATCCCCAGTGACCTTGCGGTTGATTGATGATATGAGAACACAATTTCTCGATTTGTTATCTGATATTGGGTTTGTTGACAAGTCAAAGGGTGTCCAAGTAAGCCCTTGTCCCATTTTCTTTAAAAATATTAATTGAAGCACTTTCTCCCATCTTCTCTCCCTATTTAGTGTCTTACTCTTGAATGAACTTAAAATACTTTTTTTCCCCTATTGACTAATTATATTAGTCTGGGCACTTCTCCCATTTTCTGTTTAACTCTGACAAAAGACAACTGAAGTTTATTCGAAATTGAGAACAAGGATATGGATGTGTATCAATCTTGATGTATATCTCTGCAGGCTTACAACCAATACAGTCATGATTTGGAGATGGTTTGTGCAATTCTTTGTGCTGGTCTCTACCCTAATGTTGTGCAGTGCAAAAGAAGGGGACAACGGACAGCATTCTACACTAAAGAAGCCGGGAAGGTTGACATTCATCCCTCTTCTGTTAATGCCGGAGTTCATTCCTTCCCTCTGCCCTACTTAGTATATAGTGAAAAAGTGAAAACAACCAGCATCTATATTAGAGACTCTACCAACATTTCAGATTATGCCCTACTTCTATTTGGTGGTAATCTTGACCCTAGCAAAAATGGCGAGGGCATTGAGATGCTTGGGGGTTACCTTCATTTCTCTGCTTCTAAGAGTGTCATTGAGTTGATAAAGGTAATTTTCCTCTTTTTCCAACAAAATCTCTAATGCTTTTCCTTTGTAACTTGTTTCTGAGCCATGCTTACATAAAGCAATCTCATCGTAACTGAATATGCAGAAATTGCGTGGGGAGCTTGACAAGCTTCTAAACAGAAAAATTGAAGAACCAGGTTTTGACATTTCTGATGAAGGAAAAGCAGTGGTTGCTGCTGCTATTGAATTGCTTCATAATCAAGTCATGCAATAATTTCTTTTTCCAGGGCTGACGGTTCTTTGTGCTGCCATTCATTAGCTGTTATAATAAATTAAGTTTGACGATTTTGCTAGCGATATTATTATAATATCTGGAATGTATATGTACAATATCTATTTATTTATTTTTTTTTTTTTTGGGTTAAAAAGGACATATAGTACTCGACAAGGGAAGGACAAAGAGGGATAGAAACATCAGAATTTTCTCATTAGGGAAACTGAGTTAGCATTGGGCCACATATACCCATTGGTATGATATTTATCTTAGGATGTCATACCTATATTTTACTAGACAGACTATGCTTTTTGATATACTGATTTTTGTAGAAGTTATATTAAGATGCTATGATTTAATTCATATTTAACTTCTTGCTGTTAAGTTACCTAATAGGGGTTCATTTTGCACTTTTATATTTACATTTTTAAGTTCTTTTTTCTTAGCTTTTACAGCTCTTGAAAAAATGTCCAGTAAAAGAAAAATTCTTGAAATTTATTTATGTAGCACGTGCACAACTTTTAGAATGACAAAACCATTTGCAACTATATCTTGTTGGCTATGTTTTTTCTTTAACTTCCTTGATTTAAACATTTGTACTTTGAATGATTTATACTTTTTTTGGTTCCACGCAATTAGAATTAATTCTTGAGGTGTAAAATTGATTGATTTGTTTGGTTACTCTCGAGTAGGATTTCTAGCTTGAGTTTCAATGTGATTTAGAATTAATTCTTGAGCTGTAAAATTGATTGATTTGTTTGGCTACTCTCGAGCAGAATTAATTTTGCCTTAAGTTAGGATTTCTAGCTTGAGTTTCAACGTGATTTTTACACTAAAATTTATTGTTCAATTCACTTAAAAAATAGTTGTTATTGCAGAACGAACAAACACCATTTAACGTCCTTCAAAAATCAAAATTCTAAATGCTAATTCCATCGATATGATTTTGTAAGTGTCTTGACAATTTGAAATACCATATATATGAAATAATTGTTCTGTCAAATTGTTTTACATCAGTTAGATCAGTCAAAATGTGCATTCGATCAAGTAGTTTAGTTAGAGGTAATGATGTGTCATGTTATGTGACACCCGTGGCTTCTCTATGTTGATGACACATCGCACATAATGCTAAATGGAACTAAAATCTATTGAAATTAGAACGTCCAGAATAAAATTATTATTGAAATATGCATTTAATCTTATTTAACAAACAATTAAATATAATTTTCTTACAAGGTTAGTTATTTTTCACTTACATACTACTTCCATCTTTAAATATGTGACTCACTTGATTTTTTTGTTTCTCTTCATAATTCTCTTAAAGCTTTCAACTGTATTAGTTATTTCTTTATTCACATACCCCATGAGACCCTCTTGTAAAAATAATACTATCAGTTATCAACAAATTTAGTATTACCAACAATTTTCTCAATTTTTTGTGATTTTGCCATGAAGATCTTATGTTTACGGATGTAGGAAGTAATATACTATACCAACTCCCTATTTAACTCACATATAATTTTTATGATAAATTGAAATTATTTATTTAATAGTGTCAATCAAATTTTCCCTTTGATGGTAAAAGACCGTCATTCATTCTTTTATGTATTTTCAACTTCAACTCAACACTAACTTATTCCCTCAAAAGTAACCAAAAATGTTGACTACTCATCTCCATAGACCCCTTTTCTATCTCAAGGCCTTACTATTTTCTCTCCATTTCTGCACCCATTCAATCTCATTTCCACTCTCCTACCTCATCCACAATTTTGCCTTCTCCTCAAAAATTTCTGGTGAATCGTGTAATCCCAACCTACGAAATTATGTATACATTCTTGCAACCAGACAAGGACACTATTGCTTGTGTAACACACAATCCAAGTTTGCTTTCTGACAATCTTGTGCAACATAACATTAGTGTTGATTAAGAATGGAGTGAAAGACTCAAACATTGCAAGGTTGCTTCGAGCGCAAGGTACTCAACACAACCAACATTCTGAAGGTGGTGGAAGAATTAAAGTAATTGGGGTTTAATCCTTCAAAATCTTTTTTCTCAATAGCATTTAAGAACGGTAACCAAAACCAGGTGAAAAGAGACAGTTGATGCCTTTAAGAGATGGGGTTGGTCTGATGAAGATGTTCTACAAACAGCCTCATTGTATGTTAACCTCCATTCATAAAATAAATGTAGTGATGAAGTTTTGGATCGATCAATTGAGTATGGCCATTGCCAAATGGTTTAGGGTCTCAGTTCTGCTGATGGAGGGTTAGCGGAAAAAAAAGAACGCAAGTTTCCCGGTATTTAAGCCTGAATTTGTTATCATGTTCTGTATTTGATTTGAATATTTTTCGTACAGACCTTGGTTGTAGCTAGTTTAGCTAACTTGTTTCATTTCCTACTAGGACAAATGTTGGTTTTTTTATGATTGATATTTTATTTTTCAAAATCATGATGTATATTAGTCGTACTTGTAATAATACCTAACGATTTGCCAATAATACATGTAAAAGTTGAATTCTTCTTGCATATATGAGCATGGAATACTCTTTTGTGAGTGTCATTTCTTCTTCCATGTTTGTTTAGTCCAATAATTTATAACATAAGTTATGCTATGCTGAACTATGTTGCTGAGTTCGAACTAATTTTAGGTTCTGGTTGCAATTTTTGTTAATTTGCAAATATAAAGAATGCAAATAATGACAGATGCAGCTGTCATAATGTTCGCGGTACAATTGTAAAGAGCTCCCAAATTCCAATATGAAGGCTGTAATTAGGGTTATCAATATCAATTATTCAAAATATTATGCAATTAGCATTCTTAGTCTATCCTTACATAGCACTTTATGCTGCTTGTTATTTTTACATTTTGGCCAACTGATATAGATATGGTAGAATCAGGTTTGAATATCATAGTTCAGATGTATGTAATGTCTTGATTAATTGCCATTTTGTCCATGTTCTGCATTTTATATGAGTACATCATTCATTGAACAATGAAAATGCTTAAATAACCTGTTCCCAGGACTATTTGGGAAAATATTGGACTTAACTTCTTTCGGATATTGTCTCACGTCTAAACCGGATATGTGTATTCTGGTAAAGTATTTTCTGGATGCAATTAATGGTTAATTTTATCCTTCACCCTCTTACTAATCTATAGCCTTTAGTACTATAGGTTGAGTACTAAACCAATAGCTTACCTCGCCTATTGGATCTTATACAACAAAATCATATATGTTTCATTTGATTTAAATAAAATAAGATTTGATTCGATTAACATTATTTAAACTACAACCAAGTTATTTGATTTTCTGAACTTATCTTGTGTATGAAGCTGAAGGTTTCTGTGAGGCGGGCCATATTTCATATGCTGTCAAATTTATCAAGTGAGCAAAGTTGGGTTATAGCAATGACAACATGAAGTATTTGGTGGACAAGGAACGACATTGAGTGGGAGGGTTGTATTAGAAGTAGCTTTGAGGTTCCAAGAAGAGCTTTAAATGCATTACAAGATTGGAGGGCAGTGCACGCGAACCACAGTGCAGCCTCGGATCACAGCAGATCGGGAAGCAATATCAGATGGCGAAAACTACCAGGAGGCACACTAAAATGAACATAGATGCGGCTCTTTTTCCAATCAAGAACAAGTTTGGTTACGGCTTATGTTTGAGAGATGAAAGAGGCCAAATGATTCAAACATGCACAACATGGATGGCAGGAAGCCGAACACCAACAGAAGTAGAAGCCTACGAAACAATTCTGGAACAATCATCACATTCATATCGAAATGTATTGGAACTTGCAAGAGAACTCTCCTAATTCCAAATTAAAACTTGCATTAATATGCATGCTCTTATACAATCAAACCTGCAAAATTATGCAGGTCCTCTATAAGCTCCAATCGATCCTTTAACAGAAAACCAAGCCTAACTTCCCTTATTTTTAACTCATCTAATGCAAGAATAAGTCATATCACAATCAATAGATTTTGTCGGTACAAGATATTGCATTGGAGCCATCATATCCTATCAAGAATGGTTAGAAACCTTCAAATCACAGAAAACCAATCATGTGTATCAAACAGACCCTGAATCAAATTTGCAAATAATCATTTCACAACAAGTACTTATTTAAAGGTAACCATGTGAAAGTCACATGCCTTAACATGGCTGAAAGATTTTATTCAAAGTTTATAAAGAAGGGAAAGGGCATGAATGGAGGAAGCACTTAAGATGGTGGAGTTGGGTTCGGCTTAAACAACCCTAGATTTTTTGTGAGACTTGTATAACACGGAATCATAAGCTTTAAAAGACGAGGTGAAGGTTGATTGTCAACACTTGCCAACATCCTGTCCAAAGCTCGACCAACTGCAAAAAAACGATCTGGTGTAGCACAGACATACGCCAAACCATCATCATCTGACAGAATTTTCTCGACGATAAATGTTGCAACCTGTAGTGATATACACATTTCATTAGGAATTATAATTGGTAACTAAATTACAAGTGGTTTTGTTGAAACTTTAAAGTGTAGTTTTTATCAAAATTGTGGTGGTTCATGGTGATAAACTCACAGTTTTTGACAATTCTTTGCCAATTTCCATATTGCGTAGGCACAACGGCATTACTTCAGTTGCGAGTAGGAAGCCTATTGCTTCCTTAGTCTTAACCTGTGAATATCATGTATCAACAAATGGAAATTGTTACAATTGACAAAATACAAACATAAATTATACACATAAAAATAGAATAAAACAAATCAATCAATCATGAAAAAAAAAATAAAAATAGAATAATACCTTTACCATGGCAGCAATGACTCCAAGACTCGCAAGTCTTAAATCTTCAAATGGAGCTAACTTACTTGATGTATTAAGGAAGGGATACAGATATATAGGTATGTTAGCTGCATATAAGAAAAGGTAAATTTGAATAATAAAAAGACAATATAAATTTCTTCAAATGTTGCCTTTTTATGAGGAAAAATGATGTTAAGATAATGTCAAATTGCTCCCCTTGTATTTCATATAAAAAATAAACAATAATAAGCATTTGAGTTTAATTTAAATGCTTTTACTTACAGATGTTTGTGACAATATAAACATTGAAAGCAAAAAATACAAGTCACTAGAGAATGTATGACTACCTGCAAAATAAATTAGAGAGAAAGTTCAATTTTTCACATAGAATTTAGTTACTAACCTAAGACCTACTTTGTAGTTGGTATATCCATTTTTATACAAAAAAAATCATTTTATTAGAGAATAAAGAAGGAATAAGATTTGTACCAAAAAAAGAAAAAGAAAAGAAGGCATAAGATAATTATTTCGATCAATAATTTATGCAATATATCATATGATAAAAAAGTTTAGATGAGTGGAATAATATCTAACGGAGGGAGGATTTTACCATCAATTTATGTGACATATTTATCATAGAGAAATATAAAATCCCAAGTCAATGTGTAGTTTGAGCCTATTTGTTTGGTTTCTAACCCTCATTTCTAGCAATTATAAATCCCAACAAATTTCCTTGAAGGATAGTGGTAAATTATATTAACTACTAACATTTAACTATAAAAATTCACATTAAGTTGTTAGTATCTTCATGGCATTCTTGCAATATAAGTTGTAGTCATAACACTATCAAATTAAATTATGTGAAATTGACAAGTACAATAATAGTTGGAAATTAAGATTAATAAATTAATAAACAAATTAAAATTACCTTTCATGAATGAAAACTTTGTGTCAGGGTGGGAAGCCACACACTGTAACAAAATCATGAGAGAAAGATGCTAAAGATATTAGTTTTTCGTATAAGAAGAAAATAAAAACAACGGAGAAAAAATTATAATATTTATGTATGGACACCTTAAACAAGATACAAAACTTGTTAGGACAAACTCATCTCACCTGAAGTAGAGCTAGAGTATTGCATATTCGAGTTGATTGTGCAGCAGTAAGATTTTCTGGTGAAAGAGCAGGATATATTGTAATTATTTCCTGAGAGAAATTTAAAATTTCACTTCATGGTAAGTGCAAGGACACCAATAATTAAGCACAATTGTAAAAGATTAAAAAATACTTAAAACAATCAAGAAACAAATTAAGCATTAGCAAGGTACTTTGACCCAATATAGAGTGAACTATTTAAAACAACTTCATAACTAAACATATCATAACCATTTAGTTTTAACTTTCCCTCGTCAACACTAAGTCACTTTGGTTGGAATTGTGAAAGTAAAAGGTTGGAAACATAAAACATAAAATGGTGAAATATTTGTGTTTACAAATAGGCCAAAAGAGAAAGAAAAATTAAGACAAGAAAATATTACAAACAATGAAAGAAGTTTCCTAGAAATTCTACTGTAAATAAAATCAGCAAGTAAATAATATAAAATGAAAGTCACTAGTATACCTGTAAAAATATTGCAATAGTACCAATTGAATTCCATAATAACGGTGCGAGTTTTTGAAACAAATCTGTCATCTGAAATATAAATAACAAAGAAAAATAAAAATATATATGTTAACTATAATATATGAGTAAGCATTTGCCAAGTACTAACAAGATTGTAACATATAAAATTCTAAAATCAAAGAAAAGCTTGTGAAACACATCAATAACCCAGGTGATTTTAGAAATGGATTTGATTCAATCAGCAACCAATGCAATCAATGATATCTATTGTTATTGAATATCGAGTAGTCGAGATATCAAGTTTATTATTTTCCCAATTCACATTGTCGATCACATGATTAGATCTAATGACTTAAACCAGATGATTACATGGATGAAATGAATTTTTTATTATAGTGAATGTGAGCTTGATTTTGTAATATTTGTTATCCTAATTTCATATTTCATTGTTCATTTGTTCCTTTTTCCTCATATATTCACTGTCACACTCTCATTTGCTTTCTCCTTTAACTACATGTATTTCTTCAACCATGTTTCATCCTGATAAAATCATGGAGTGTGACACAAAATTTTCTCATGAAATAAAGAATGATGCAATAGCTATCCAAAGCTAGGTAATAAAAAAATTTAACGCATATAAGAATATTTTATTTTTATATTCACATATAATTAACATGATAAACATAAACGAATGCTAATACAAAGCTTTGAATGATATATAGGAAAAAATAAAATATAAAAAATCCTAATTAAAATTTTCATTTTTCTCAAGATACACAAACAATATAGCTTTTTGACTCATTTGGGATCAAAACCACATCCTAATTCTTATAAAATACCAAATGGTTCAATTGAGTAAAAAAAATATAAATGGGGCTAGTCTCGTAACATGGTGCATCGGAGTTTGAATCTCCCATAGAGAGTATTCACATTTAATATAGTGTGTGTCAACTTGTATGGGATTGGAGCTTAGTTGTGAATTCAGTGAAAAACATTAAAAAAAAAAAAAAAAAGACCCCATAAATTGAAAGATGTATGGGTACAAACCTTAGAGAGCAAATGAAGAGCATTTTCTCGTAGATCGGGGTTGCTCAGTTCAATAACAAGACGCTCAGCATACAACATCTTGTTGCCAATGGTGCTGGAGGCAGATGTAACAGGAAAAAATTCATTATTCTTCAAGGAGGGTGATTGAGGGGGGAAATTCGCCATTGATGGATGAGATTTATTTGATGTTTGTTCGAATTTATCACTTGGATTTGAGTTTGAGTTTTATTTATCTACGCGATGATGTAATATTGTAAGTGAGAAAATGATGAGCGAGCAAGTGTGGCAATATGGAATGACAATCCAACACGTGTTTTGCATGCCAGTGGGACTATCCATTGACTATAGGCTATGATAACAAGGAAACGTCTATGTAGAGCCACATAAAGAAAGTTGAAATTCGAGCAATTAGCATTGGAAATTGTAGCGACCCCGACTCTTTTATTATTTTTGTTTATATCTTTATCTACTATCTACATTAAAGTATAGTTATACTAGTACAAAAGTCATTAGATTTCACTCCTAAATCAATGTTGTTTTTCATAATTATAATTTTATGGAAACACAATACAAAATATCAATTGATTAACATAATATTTTTTTTGGCTTAAATGAACTGTTGATGCCCCTATTTTACCAAAAATATCATTTTAGTCCCCCCAGTTCAAAATTCAAGTTTTGGTCCCCAGTTTCACGTATTGTTGCGACTTTAGTCCCAACTCAAATATTTTTCCCTAAAAATGGCAACAAGATAAACATAAACGAATGCTAATACAAAGCTTTGAATGATATATAGGAAAAAATAAAATATAAAAAATCCTAATTAAAATTTTCATTTTTCTCAAGATACACAAACAATATAGCTTTTTGACTCATTTGGGATCAAAACCGCATCCTAATTCTTACAAAATACCAAATGGTTAAATTGAGTAAAAAAATATAAATGGGGCTAGTCTCGTAACATGGTGCATCAGAGTTTGAATCTCCCATAGAGAGTATTCACATTTAATATAGTGTGTGTCAACTTGTATGGGATTGGAGCTTAGTTGTGAATTCAGTGAAAAACATTAAAAAAAAGACCCCATAAATTGAAAGATGTATGGGTACAAACCTTGGAGAGCAAATGAAGAGCATTTTCTCGTAGATCGGGGTTGCTCAGTTCAATAACAAGACGCTCAGCGTACAACATCTTGTTGCCAATGGTGCTGGAGGCAGATGTAACAGGAAAAAAGTCATTATTCTTCAAGGAGGGTGATTGAGGGGGGAAATTTGTCATTGATGGATGGGATTTATTTGATGTTTGTTCGAATTTATCACTTAGATTTGAGTTTTATTTATCTACGCGATGGTGTAATATTGTAAGTGAGAAAATGATGAGCGGGCAAGTGTGGCAATATGGAATGACAATCCAACACGTGTTTTGCATGCCAGTGGGACTATCCATTGACTATAGGCTATGATAACAAGGAAACGTCTATGTAGGGCCACATAAAGAAAGTTGAAATTCGAGCAATTAGCATTGGAAATTGTAGCGACCCCGACTCTTTTATTATTTTTGTTTATATCTTTATTTACTATCTACATTAAAGTATAGTTATACTAGTACAAAAGTCATTAGATTTCACTCCTAAATCAATGTTGTTTTTCACAATTATAATTTTATGGAAACACAATACAAAATATCAATTGATTAACATAATATTTTTTTGGCTTAAATGAACTGTTGATGCCCCTATTTTACCAAAAATATCATTTTAGTCCCCCCACTTCAAAATTCAGGTTTTGGTCCTCAGTTTCACGTATTGTTGCGACTTTAGTCCCAACTCAAATATTTTTCCCTAAAAATGGTGACTTTTAGCCCAAATAGTAGTGATTCTTTGTATTTTCTCTTCAAATTCAAAATTGAAGAAATTCCCACTTTTGGTGAGCCAAAATTCACCTTTTTTTTTGGCTAAAAATATGGGTTCTAACCAAAATTGCAATAAAATGTACAATTAGGGGATCAAAATTCGAATTTTGAAATGGGGGGAGGGGGGATTGGGGTTTCGTTTCAAGTAAGGGAATAGAAAATTCATTTAAGCCTTTTTTTTTTGTCGCACTTGCTTTTTAATCATAAGCAATAATATCTATCCTATTTTGTTGCATACTAGTAATCGCTATATCTCTTGTAACAACAATGTTTTTGCCACCAAAACTAATTGCCTGTTGAATATTGTTATAGCTCCACTGAACATGTTTCTGTTCCACCTCTTTTTGCCACCACTGTTACCGTCGCCATACTGCCTTCGACGACTGTTTATGACATATCCTATTATGTTATCTATAGCATATTTTTCAATCATTTTTATTTAGTTTTAATCCAAAATAGAGGCGTATTAGAACAATTGCCTATGGTTTTCAGGACATTTTGTAATGTTTTCTATCTGAGTCATGTAATTCTAGTTTTTCCCGAAACAATAAAATTCTAGCGTGTTTTGATGTAATTCATGAAGAAATCATGCAAATCGGCAAATCAAAACATATTGAAGACTTGTGAAGATCTTGGGAAGACAATGAATGAAGATTCAAGAGGCCTCGGAAAACATTACAAAGGGAGGAATTCTATTCCCAAGTCCCAAGACATCTTATACGGAAGAAAACACCCAAAAGACAAAGAAACAATCAATTACGCGCGATAATATAAAACCCATGGGTCTAGGGCATGATCCATGCGCCTGTGGCATGCACCATCCGACTAGGGCATGGGATTTTATATATGCACCCAGCCATGCTGGGAGTGGGTCAAAACTGCTTTTTATACTTTCTAAGTGGAATAAGCTTGTTTTTCAGCCCAAACCCAGGTGTAAACCAAGCCTATAAATACAACTCATCTCATTAATAATTTTTCATTCAGAACGAAGCGGTTCAAGAGGAAGGCAAGAACTAGGAGCTTCAGGCTCACTCTAAGTCTCTTGAGTATATTTTATTTCTTTTGTGATTTGTCTTTAGTTACCATGAGTAACTAAACTCTATTAGGGTAAGATTTTAAGATGAACCTCTATTTTATTTGTTGGATAATTAAATCAGCATAGTAACTTTACTCTTCTTTCATCCTTGGTAAGGTAGACGTTATAAGGCTACCCGTCTGTAGAACTACCAAGAGAGGTAGTATGTTGATGTACTTCTAAGATTCATTTATGACGGGACCTTTAGGACCATTGAAAATTTAGAAACGCTAATCTAAGTCTATGTTTCAATTACCTCTTAGAGAGTAAGACCTCACTCTGATATTTCTTACGAAGGTGTACGGATCCTATAGGATTGACAATATTAGACCGTAGTACGCATATAACTTTAATGCGATCAATAGGTGTAACTCAATAGCGGGAGGGGAATACAACCATGACCTCTGAGAGAGTAAGGACCCACATGTTCAAACTCGTGTGATCAATTGGTGCAACTCGATAGCTGGTAGGATAATAAAACCCCACAAACTCATCACTTTTATGAGAGACATTTAAGCAATCCCTGAATAAGGCTTGACCATTAATTAATTCCAACAACTGAAAAGAAGGGATTCGAAGAATCCTAACCGCCGCTAGCATTTTGCAATCAAAACATATTACTCCTAAACTCTTGCTCTACTGCAAACAAACTAAATTGCTAAACCTCCCCTTTATCTTTAATTTTATTTATTGTTTTGTTGTTCCCAAATAAGTAACGCGAATTGCCTGGTTGGAACGACAATCCATGTGGATACGATACTCTACTTACTACTTTATTACTTTGTAAACGATTTGGTACACTTGCTTAAATCAGACCATCAAGTTTTTGGTGTCGTTGTTGGGGATTGTTGATATTTTCGACGAGACAATTAAATTACTTAATCGTAATTGTTTTTATTTTTTTCGTCTTTTATTTATTTTCGTTTTAATTATTGTTCAAAAAATTAAAAAATTTATATATATATATATATATATATATATATATATATATACACATATAATTTTAATTGACTTTTTCCTACTAAGAACTTTGTTTAGTTTGTTTCATGCGTGATACCAAAACAGATATTCTCCCGCTAGATCCAAACATAGATAAAACTAAACGAGTACCTTAGATAGTTGCCTAAATTGCAAGAGAATGGACTAATCAAACAGAGATCATCCCAATTCAAGACTACTTATCAGATGAGACATAATCGGGAGTCAAAAATCCTTGCATAACTCTAGGAGACTATGAATGGCTAGATAACTTGGATGAAGTATCTCTTGGTTTCCAACCAGCAAACCATGTGGTGTTCAACATCAAGAACAATGTGTTGATTGATTTGAAAAGTAATTAATTTTCAGGTAAGGAGTCGGAAGACTACAATGCTCATCTTACGCACTTTATGATTAATTGACTAGACACATTACCAAGAGGTACCTTCACAACCTGGGATCAGCTCAAACGAAAGTTCTTGGACCTTCACTTCCCCACAACAAAATACTTGGCGAGGAAGAAAGAGGTAACTAACTTTAAGCAACAAGAAGGCAAAATACTACATGACACATGGGAAAGGTTCAAGCTATTGTTGAAGAGGTGTTCCAGACATAAGTATTCAAACATGGATAAGATATTGTACTTCACAAGTGGTTTACAAGCACCGACTAGAATGTTGGCTGACACATCAGTTGGAGAGACCATCAAGACCAAAACAACAGAAGAGGTCAGAGAGCTGATTGAGAATATGGCCCACAATGATTACCAACCAACATTCAAAGAGGTAACAAGTCAAAAAGTTAAATAAGAAAAGGAGACAATGCTCGAAGAAAATCTGCTCTCCAACGATGAATTGTTGGAGATGAAACTAGATATGGTCACTAAAAAGTTGAAAGTAGCACAGTTAACAACAACAGGAGAAAAATGCAATTTTTGTGAAGAGCTACATCTCACATGAAGCTGTCTTCCAAAGGGGTTGTGATTTAAGCACGAACAAGTAAACTATCTGGGTGTATTCACAATACAAAAGAGGTTTCTGAACAAAAGTAAAGGATTTCAGCCTATTGAGTGGGAAGGAAACTTTCGTAGAATATATTCTCAAGCGAAAAAATAAGCAAGTAGAAGATGTGTATGAGGAATTCAAGAGATATATGGATGAAGAAAAGAGACTCTTGAATAAACATATATAAAGAAGGCAAAGAGAGTTTTCAAAAAAATTATCAGAACCAGTTAAGCTTTTACTAGTTGGGGGCAAGATCGACAATTCTTATGTAAGGGAAGAGTGTCATATGATTCAAGAATACAAAACTCAGAAACCAGAGAAAAAAATTTCCCCTTGGACCAAAAGAAGGAAGATGTCAATTGATAAACGAAATTGGCAATTACACCAAATCGCAATAAGTAGTAAAGTAGTAAGTTGTATCGTTCTCCACATGGATTGTCGTTCAACTTAATAATTGGTAAAACTTATTTCAAAGGCAAAAAGTAAATAAAAGATGAATAGATTTGCAGGGTTGAATTGATCTGCCCAATGTAAGATTAGGTTTTTGTGATGCAGATGATTAACAACGATTTGGGTTTCCTCGAATCTCCCCTTCGTCTTTGATTGGAATTTATCTTTTAAGAAATTAAACAACTTATTTTGTGGATCATCGATTTAATGTGTCACGACGATTCTACTCGTTATCAGAGAAAAAGTAGCGACGGAGACAAATCAAAACTTAACTTCCTAGCCTCTATGAGAAGTAGTAATTGGAAAAGCCAATGAACTAATAAGATTTCGGGTTGTCAGTGCTTACTTTAATCCTATAGATCAATCTACAAGGTTACACTCGCAGTTAACCAATTGTCGAAGCATTAAGAACGGGCATGATTTAATTTAAATCTCAACACAATAAAAAGAATAAACTGAATGAAAACTTTATTAATAAATTCCAACAAATAACAAGAGTTCATCATGGAACCCTAATCAAGAGGTTTAGTTGCTCATGGCAACATACATCACAACAAAACAATAGAAAACATACCCTAGAAAGAATAAAAGGAGGAGAAATTCCGCCTTAAATATCTGATACTTGACCATTTTGCTCTGAACCGTCAATGTTTCTGATGAATATAATAGTGGGCAGGGGTTCCTATTTATAACATTAGGTTACTTAGGGGTCAAGAGAAGAAAACTGGACTTTTATCCGCCGATCCAGCTTGAAAACAAGCAAAAAGGGGTTTTTACCCGGTGCCAAAGGGCAGAGGCACATGGGGCAGCAAGGAACGTTGTCCCATGTGCAGGGGCACATGGTACATGCGTATGGGTGCATGAGGCAGCCCCTCTGGTGCAATTTCTTGCGTTTTCTTCTTGTTTTCGATCGTTCTTTCATTTGGAAACTCCTAGGAACTTGAAATGAATTTTCTTCACTTTGTATTATCTTCAACAACCTTCTAAGAACCCTTGATCTTCAATTCTTCATCCTTGATCCTTCACCTGATGTCTTTATTTATTGATTTACATGATTCCTCACTACAAAACACTCAAAACACTTGTGGAGTTGCAAGATCTAGGATAAAACTAAATTACCACGACTCGAGTGAAAACAATACAATTTGTTCCTCAAACCATTGACAACTCTTCTAATTATCATCTTATTTGTCTTCAAATGCAAAGAAAAGTACTAAAAACATAGCCAAAATGTCATACGAAGCTTTGTCATCCCAAACCTATAAATAAATGTGGAAACCAAACCTATAAATACAACTTCTCTCATTAATAATTTTTCATTCAGAACGAAGCGGTTCAAGAGGAAGGCAAGCACTAGGAGTCTCTCCTCACTCTATGTTTCTATAGTATGTTTTATTTCTTTTGTAATTTATCTTTAGTTACCATGAGTAACCGAACTCTATTAGGGTAAGATTCTAAGATGAACCTCTAACTTATTTGTTGGATTATTTAATTGAAGTTACTTATTCAGTTATTTTATGAATTCTATTTGATTTTATTATGCGAATTATTTATTTCTACGGAATCGAACCACCCTCGTGATTACGGTACTTAGGAAAGTGACATACATAATATTGGTGAAAACCTACCCGAATTAGGAAGTAACTGAGATAACACTTACAGTAATTAGGGAAACCGTAGTAACTTCAGGGAATTAAATCAGCGTAGTAACTTTACTCTTCTTTCATCCTTGGTTAGGTAGACGATATAGGACTACTCGTTTGTAGAACTACCAAAAGAGAGAGTATGTTGATATACTTCTAAGATTCATAGATAAGGGAACCTTTAGGATCATTGTAAATTTAGGAACGATAATTTAAGTATATGTTTAAATTACATCTGAGAGAGTAAGACCTCACTCTAATATTTCTTACGAAGCAGTACATATCCTAATTGATTGACAACCCTAGCCAATAACGCGTGTTTAACCTTAGCGTGATCAATAAGTGTAACTCAACAGTTGGAGGGGAATAAAAACATGACCTTTGAGAGAGTAAGACCCCACACGTACAAACCCGTGTGATCAATCTGTGCAACTCGACAACTGGTAGGATAATAAAACCCCACGAAGTCATCACGTTTATGGGAGACTTTTAACAAATACCTGAATAATGTTTGACCATTAATTAATTTTAATAAATGAATAGAGGGGATTCAAAGAATCCTTACCGCCGTTAACATTCTACAATCAAAACAGGTTACTCCTAAACTCTTTCTCTTTTGCAAATAGACTAAATTGCAAAAACCTCATTTATCTTTTAAAGGAATGCTAGCAACACTCACTTTTCAACCCTATCTCTTGCACTCATTATTTATTGGATGAAATCATTGTATGTCCCACCACTTTATGAAGTTGTTTTGCAAATAAAATAACAAAGTAATTAATAAAAACACTATATTAATGTTAATATTTTGAAAATAGTTATGAAATTTAAAATTTCAAAATGTTATGTATCGATTTTTTTTTACGGCAGTACATTTTTTCTGACGTATCTCATACCATTACATAAAAAAACTTTTTAAGAGATATAGACAAATAAAATCAGCAACTTTAATTTTATTATTATCAATGCAATTATTTTTCACGCATCTTTTATTAGTTTAATTTAGAAATTTAATTTCTATGTTTTTTTACAAGAATTTTCTATTTTATTTTTTTAAAGGATGTTTGTTATTAAATATTAATTTCTATGTATTGCCGATGTAATTTCTTTTACACATTATGTTGTCAAGATAATAGTCATTTTGGTCCCTGAATGTATATTAGACATGGCAACGGGGCAGGGTGAATTTTAACATTCCCGGCCCCGCCCCCAAACCCGTCGGGGATAGAAATTTTACACCTAGACCTGCCCCCAACGGGGATGGGTTTCCCCAGCCCCGCCCCAACCCCACCCGCGAAAATTGTAGACAATTTTTTATTTTTATATTTTTTCACTGATAAGTGCTCAAAAGTAATATATTTCATGTGTTAAAAGAGGCATTTTTAGTGACTTGTTATGCAAGTTATCTACGGAAAAGCAACCAATTGTTGTAATTATACCATTTATGCTTTATATGCCTAATTCTACCCAATTTATGCAGGAAATGACAAGCAAGGACCAAAACTCAAGTTGTGTGAACCAAGCAAATCTCGCTTACGCGAGGTCATCTCGCTTAAGCGAGATTCCTCCAGGGAGAAGCTCAACCTTCGCTTGCATCTCGCTTCCAGGGTCGCTTGTGGATTTTGGCATCTCGCTTACGCGAGATCATCTCGCTTACGCGAGATTTCTCCAGGGAACTGATGAGCATCTCGCTTTCCATCTCGCTTCCATGTCGCTCAAGCAGGATTCTAAGGCGGTTTATGTTTGAAGCAACTTCGCTTGCGCGAGGTCTAACTCGCTTACGCGAGATACAACTTCATCAAGGAGCAGGGCTACGTGGCAAGACTTCATTGGTTATTGTTAGATATTTAGGCATCTCGCTTGCGCGAGATGCAGCTCGCTTAAGCGAGATTGCACGTTTTCAGCCCATTTAAATACAAGTTTTCCCTCTCTCTAGGACTATTCACTATTCCATTGAAAACATTTTACACATTTCTAGAGAGAGGTTAGAGCTATTTCATAGAGAGAAACACAAAGCAAATGATTAAGGAGTAGATTCAACCCTAGATTCATTGAGACATCAAGGATCTTGGCATGGAATCTTCATCTTTCCTTCATTCCTTGCATTAGTTTACATGTCTATATGTAACTAACCTTCTTTGTAGTATTGAGGTAACAATCAAGCTATTATGTAATCTTTTGATCTTTTAATATATATGGTTCTAGCTATATGATTCAATATTATTGTTATTCTTGCTTTTAATGCTTTCAAAGAGATTCAAGATGATTTGGACACAAACTCTTGAATCTAGAACTAGAATAACAATTTATCTTATGTTATATCACTCTTGACAAGTTTGTAAACCTTTGATAATTACTTTTAATCAAGATTTTAATGCTTTCGGATGCTTAACCAGGCTGGACACGGTCGATTAAGTTATCCGATCGACTTTGTTATCGTTTAAGGAATTTGGACACGAATGTTTAAACGATAACCTAGAAATAACGATGTCGCTTTGGACACGAAGGATATTGTAGAAATGATTGTAATAATATTGGTTATAAAGCTAGAGTCTGTTAATCGATCGAGAGATTGCTGCTGTTATGCTTGCTCGTTATCTTATACCGCAAGCGAAATAGTTCGATCCCCTCTCGTTTTTACTTTAGTGTCAAACATGGATATAGTGTTACAAACAAACAAATTATATCCAAACCCTTAATGTGAACGATTGTGTAAATGCTTATGATTAAACGTAACTCCCTGTGGAAACGATCCTATATATACTCACGTGTACATAGTTATATGACGTGTAGGAAAAATCTTACATCAAAATGGCGCTGTTGCCGGGGAGTAACGGAAATTTTTATCATAAGTATTGAAACAATTTTGTCATGTTAAGTCAATTTTGCACAAAATTCTTTCATGCATATACTTATACACTTATGTCATTCATTATTTTTTATGCTAACCACCTGGTATAGTCTTGGTGAACTTTGTTTATGCGAGGTACCGTTGATAAAGGAGACCTACAATTTGATCCAGAAATTGAGAAAACTGCTAGGTTACTTAGAAAGCAAGCAAAGGAAGCTAGGAGATTAGCCAGGCTGGCTCAGCCGGAATCTTTACTTTTTATTCCTTCTCCGTCAGGTTCGGTGCATACTATTTCACTTGGTGATTCTTCACATTCTTCACCACATTCATCTCCGAAGAGTGAAGAAGAAGTAGTCATGGCTCAGGAAAATGATAATGAGAATGCTCTACCTATGTGGATTAGTCCGAGGAGGCTAGCTAATCTTGGCAATCGTCATGCCAAGTCAATTGAGCTGAAGTCGGGGTTGATTAACTTGATTACTCATAACCAGTTTACCGGTATGGATCATGAGGATCCATATAAGCATTTAACCAACTTTTATGTTACCGCCGGTACACTTGGTATGAAAGAAGATGAGGAAGAAGGTGTGTTTGTGCAATTGTTCCCTCATTCTTTGATCGGGAAGGCTAAGGAGTGGTATCTTGATCAACCAACTTCTTTGATGGAAAATTGGGGTGAGCTAGAGAAACCATTTCAAGAACGGTTCTTTCCGGAGGATAGGCATCTTGAGGCTAAAACTTCAATTACAACTTTTGCTCAAGGCCAAAGTGAGACTCTTTGTGAAGCTTGGGAGCGTTATAAATCATTGCTAAGGAATTGTCCAAAGCATGGATTTGATAGCCAAATGCAACTATATCTTTTTCGTCAAGGGCTTCAAGATATGTCCAAGACGATGCTAGATGCAAGTGCTGGAGGTTCTATTGCTATGAAAAACCCAGCTGATGCTGTCAAAATCATCAACCAAATGGCGCTCAACACAAGAAAATCTTCTCACAATCGGAATCCTAATCAAAGGAAAGCCGGTATTCTTGAACTTGAAGCAAATGATGCGGTCTTAGCTCAAAATAAGCTTCTCACTCAACAAGTAGAAGCTATGCAAAAGGAGATGAAAGCTTTGCCTAAACAAATTCTTGAATCTCTCAAGCAAGAAGGAGGAACCGCTCAAGTCTATACTTGTGGACTATGTACGGGGGATCATCCAACCGGCTATTGTCCCGAACCCGGTTCATTTGAAGAGGAAGAGGTCAACTATGTGGGAAACCAACAAAGGCCTAACCAACCACATCAAGCCGGAACCTCACAACAATCCCAAAATCCGGGTACTTCCAATTCTCAAGGAAGGTATCCGGCCAATCAAAACTACCAAAGACCTTGGAGAACACCGTACAACAATAACTATCAATATCCACCATCAAACTACTACCAACAACCTTACAACAATCAATACCAAAATCCACCACCAAATAACCCCCAACAACCGAATAATTCCCAAAGCACCGAGGAGGTCTTGAAACAATTCATGCAAGTGTCCATGGCTAACCAGAAAAACACCGACGCGTCCATCAAAGGCCTTGAAACGCAAGTTGGTCAGTTAGCTCAACAAATGGCTCAAGGTCCTCCGCAAGGTGGAGCTTTCACCGCTAACACTCAACCAAATCCTAAGGAGCACCACAAGGCATAGCAGTCAAAAGCTATAGCTACAAGGAGTGGGAGAGTAGTAGGTATAGGGGTAGGTGATGATATTGTTGTTGAAAATAAGGATGATGAAGTTGTCAATGAGGAGGACAAAGAGGAGTTCGAGGAGGATAGTGTAGAGATAGAGGAGGAAGTGTATATAAAGAATAAAGAAGCATTAGTTGAAAAAGAAAAAAATCAAAAAAGAGATCTAGAGTTACAAGAGGAGATGGAGAGGAAGAATAAAGATGTGGGGAGAGATAAAGGGAAGAAACAAGTAGTTGAGAAGCAAGTGGTGGCTCAACGCTTACCATACCCACATGTTCCATCGAAGAAAGACAAAGAGCGGCAATACGCAAGGTTTCTTGAACTCTTCAAGAAGTTACAAATTGATATACCATTCTCGGAAGCCTTGGAGCAAATGCCGGTCTATGCGAAGTTCATGAAAGATATCCTTTCCAAGAAAAGAAGAATCAACGATGAAGAGACGATCCAAATTGATGCCAATTGTAGTGCTATTATTCAAAGAACGTTGCCTAAGAAAGAGCAAGATCCGGGAAGAGTCACTCTACCGGTAGCTATTGGCACAACACGTGTAGGTAAAGCACTACTTGATCTTGGATCAAGCATCAATCTCATGCCTTTGTCCGTTGCCAAAAGAGTTGGTGACCTTTGTATAAAGCGGACTAGGATGATGTTGCAATTGGCCGACAAATCCTTTGCAAAACCACTAGGTATGGCCGAAGATGTTCTTGTAAAAGTGGACAAATTTATTTTTCCGGCTGATTTTGTGGTTATGGATGTCGAAGAAGATGAGGATGTGCCTATCTTAATGGGAAGGAATTTCATGCAAACGGCTCGGATGATGATTGATCTTGATGATAATATCATGAAGGTCAAGGTAAATGATGAAGAGGTTACCTTCAACATCCGAGAAGCTTTGAAGTACTCGAAAGACAAGGGTGCATGTTTCAAAATGGATGCAACCGAAGAAGTCATCTTGACTACTCGGAAGCAAATGCACAATAGAACACCCCTTGAGAGTGCTTTGGTGGACGCACTCAATGCTATTGACGAAGATGAAGCAAGTGCCATTGAAGAGTGTTTGAAGGAGCTAGATTCCTTGAAGGAGGTTCTTCCTAATCAAGCCATACTTGAAGATTTGAAAGAAGAATCCAAGGAAGAAGCCAAAGTTGATGACACCAAGGTAGAATTAAAAGTTTTACCATCTAATTTGAAATATGTTTTTCTTGAGAAAGATGGTACAAAACCGGTGATCATTAGTAGCTCCTTGTCCATCGATGAAGAAACAAAGTTGGTAGAGGTTCTCAAGGCCAACAAGGAAGCAATAGGGTGGAAGTTATCCGACTTGAAAGGGATAAGTCCATCTTATTGTATGCACAAGATTATGATGGAAGAAAACTTCAAACCGGTAGCACAACCGCAACGCCGCTTGAATCCAAACATGAAAGAGGTGGTGCGAAAGGAAGTAGTGAAGTTGCTTGAAGCCGGCATGATCTATCCTATCTCGGATAGTGCTTGGGTAAGCCCG
Organism: Medicago sativa; assembly: GCF_051527215.1. Lineage (NCBI taxonomy): Eukaryota > Viridiplantae > Streptophyta > Magnoliopsida > Fabales > Fabaceae > Medicago > Medicago sativa. The sequence goes on from NC_140749.1 coordinate 55,669,843, forward strand.
GTTCAAGTAGTTCCAAAGAAAGGAGGAATGACGGTGATCACTAATGATAAAAATGAGTTGATCCCAACTAGAACCGTCACCGGATGGAGGATGTGTATAGATTATAGAAGACTCAATCAAGCAACAAGGAAGGATCACTTCCCCTTGCCCTTCATGGATCAAATGCTTGAAAGACTCTCCGGTCAATCCTTTTATTGCTTCCTAGATGGTTACTCCGGTTACAATCAAATCGCCATGAATCCAGATGATCACGAGAAGACGGCTTTCACTTGCCCCTTTGGTATTTTTGCTTATCGAAGAATGCCATTTGGCTTGTGTAATGCACCCGCAACTTTTCAACGGTGTGTTCAAGCAATCTTCTCCAAGCTTATTGGAAAATGCATGGAGGTGTTCATGGATGATTTCTCGGTTTTCGGTTCATCATTTGATACGTGTTTGAATAGCTTGGATACCGTGCTGAAGCGGTGTATCGAAACTAGCTTGGTGCTCAATTGGGAGAAATGTCACTTCATGGTTACCGAGGGTATTGTCCTTGGTCATAAGATTTCTGCTAAGGGTATTGAGGTAGACCAAGCAAAGGTCGATGTCATAGGAAAGCTTCCTCCACCGGTAAATGTCAAAGGTGTTCGGAGTTTTCTTGGTCATGCCGGGTTCTACCGGAGGTTCATCAAAGACTTCTCAAAGATCGCAAAGCCTATGAGCAACTTGCTCAACAAAGATAAGTCTTTTGTTTTTGATAATGAATGTCTTGATGCATTTGAATCTTTAAAAGAAAAGTTGACCACCGCACCAATAATCATTGCTCCTAATTGGGATTTAAATTTTGAATTAATGTGTGATGCAAGTGATTATGCTGTTGGTGCGGTCTTGGGTCAACGTAAGGACAAAATTTTTCATGCTATTCACTATGCAAGTAAGGTTCTAAATGAGGCACAAATCAATTATGCCACAACTGAAAAAGAGTTACTTGCAATAGTATATGCAATGGAGAAATTTCGTTCTTACTTTGTAGGTTCCAAAATTGTTGTTTATACTGACCATGCAGCTATCAAGTATCTCCTTACTAAGTCCGACTCAAAGCCTAGACTCATCCGGTGGATGTTGTTGCTTCAAGAGTTTGACTTAGAGATCAAGGATAAGAAAGGCACGGAGAATCTTGTAGCTGATCACCTTTCAAGGTTGACAAACAATGAGGTAACCAAGAATGAACCGGAGGTTCGTGAAGAATTTCCAGATGAACGGTTGCTAGCTATCAATGTGAGACCGTGGTTTGCCGACTTGGTGAACTATAAAGCAACCGGGTTCATTCCGGAAGATTTTGAATGGCAACAACGCAAGAAGTTCCTCCATGATGCTAACCACTATGTGTGGGATGAGCCTTACTTGTTCAAAATTGGAGCGGACAATCTCTTGCGTAGGTGTGTGGATGATGAAGAGGCAAAGAAGATCCTATGGCAATGTCATAATTCGCCCTATGGAGGTCACTTCAACGGGGAGAGAACAGCCGCAAAGGTACTTCAATCCGGGTTCTATTGGCCAACTTTATTCAAAGATGCCAATTTACATTGCAAGTATTGTGATGAATGCCAAAGAACCGGATCAATGTCAAAAAGAAATGAGATGCCTCTACAACTCATCCTCGAAGTGGAAGTGTTTGATTGTTGGGGTATAGATTTTGTTGGCCCTTTTCCTTCATCATATTCAAATGAGTACATCTTGGTAGCCGTTGATTATGTTTCAAAGTGGGTGGAAGCCGTAGCATCGCCTAAAGCCGATAGCAAGACGGTAGTGAAGTTCCTAAAAAAGAATATTTTCACCCGGTTTGGTACACCAAGAGTTCTCATTAGTGATGGAGGGTCACACTTTTGCAACACACAACTTGCCAAGGCCCTAGATCATTATGGAGTTAAGCACAAAGTAGCATCACCGTATCATCCGCAAACGAATGGACAAGCCGAAGTTTCTAACCGGGAGGTCAAACGCATACTTGAGAAGACGGTCTCTACATCTCGGAAGGATTGGTCGGCTAAACTTGATGAAGCTTTGTGGGCATATAGGACTGCATACAAGTCTCCTATAGGCCTCACTCCTTTCTAAATGGTCTATGGCAAATCTTGTCACTTACCGGTCGAGCTCGAACATAAAGCATTTTGGGCATTGAAGTTCCTAAACTTTGATCAAGAGAAGGCCGGTGAAAGAAGAAAAGTTCAAATGCATGAGCTTGAAGAATTGCGAAATCAAGCTTATGAATCTTCAAAGCTCTACAAAGAAAGGACCAAAAAGTATCATGACAAGAAGATCATTCTGAGACAATTCATGCCGGGACAAATGGTATTACTTTTCAACTCAAGACTGAGGTTGTTTCCGGGCAAATTGAAGTCTAAGTGGTCCGGACCTTTCATGGTTAAAGAGGTCAAACCGTACGGAGCTGTTGAACTTGAGGACCCAGTCACCAAAGCCAACTGGACTGTTAATGGGCAAAGGCTTAAGCCCTACTTCGGTGGTGAAATTGATCGGTGTTTGACGACGATTTCACTAATCGAGCCATGATTTCTTCAAAATGCGTCAAGCTAAGGACGTAAAACAAGCTCTTGCTGGGAGTCACACCCAGTTTTGTAAGTATTTTCATGTTTTAATGCATTTAGGAATAATTTCATGAGCAAAGCAAAGTAAGAAGCATATCTGGAGAAATCTCGCTCAAGCGAAGTTAATCTCGCTTAAGCGAGATTGTTGCATTTTCGAATTTTTGGTTCTGGAGAAATCTCGCTTAAGCGAGATGACCTCGCGCAAGCGAGATGAGTTTTGAATTTCAAAAAGTGTAACGGTTTCCAAGGGGATTAACTCCCCTTAACCACTCCCCCATCCACTCATTTTCCCCTTTTTCGGTTTCCATATCTCTTCCCCTCAAATTTCTTTTTCTCTCTTCTCTCACACTCACAACCATCAAACACAAACCTCAATTCATTCTTAGTTTAAGCAAGTCAAGCATTTCATTGCATCCATTCCATTAATCTTGCTTTTGCATCATAACAGGTTTGTTTTCCTTTCCAATTTCTTGTTTTCATTTTGCAAATTCACTTTCTCAATTTGTGTAGAAATGGCTAGGTTAGGGAAAGATGTAGTTGTTTGTGACTAGAGACTGTTTCCATAGGATGTTAATGAACAAGAATCACAACTCAATACCATGAACACTCACTTTTGGAACATAGACCCATTTTTGAAATTTTTGATAAATTAGGGTTTTGAGTGGTTCTTGGAAAAATGTTGTGATTTTAGTTCCTTTTTGGACTTTGGTACGTTATAGAAACCTAGGGAGATGAATGTTGTGATTAGAAATGCTGATTGTGTTGAATATGCTGGAAAAGTTCTGAAATTTCGCAGGTACAGACAAATCTCGCGCAAGCGAGGTTCTTGAGCAGAAATCTCGCGCAAGCGAATCTTCAAAGAAAATTCTGGAAATATCTCGCTTGCAACTCGCTTAAGCGAGCCACAAGCGAGATTGTTATGTACCTCTGTTTTTTTAAGTCTATCTGCCTTAACCTTTTTGATTCCATACATGTGCTGATTATTGTTCTATACTGTATATGGTTTTCCTGGTTGTTTTGCAGATGGCCCCCAAAAATCAACCAAGCAAGAAACGTAAAACCACTGCTTCCTCATCCGGTGTTGTAAACCGTCCTGCACCCTTACCTAGAAACCCGGACCGTACCATTTACACATCCAACAAAACCTATGCCAGGTTTCTCGAGCTGAAAAAAGAGAAAACCTGGCATGATAAAATTTTCCGGATTAACCCTGAGGGAGAGTATGCTGACATAGCAGCCGTTTTCACTAAGAGAAAATGGGAGAAACTCCTTAACCCATACCCCAAAATCAACCTGGACCTTCTGTGTGAGTTTTATGCAAATGCCTTACCAGATTGTGATGCTAAGGAAATGCAAGCTGCATTTTCCTATACCACCATGGTGAGAGGAAAAACCATCCGCTTCGATAGGGATGCTATTAATGATTACCTAGGCAAACCTTACACTTTACCCGAGTCCGATGACCCTGACACACCTGCCTTGTGTCCTTATGGGGAAAGAGAAGAGGCTGCTGATTGGAATCTTGGTAAGATAGAGAGGGAAATTTTGCTCCCAGGAAGGACTTACACTGAGTCCAAAGCGGGTAACCGAAATTTGGCAGCTTTCTCTGATATGAGGCCAAAAGCTGGTATTATTTTTAAGTTCTTGGTTCATAATGTCTGGCCAAAAAGCCATGTCACCACAACTCCAAAGAAAGTGATGCCTCCTCTGATTTGGCATATTTGCAAAGGAAGGGCAGTGGATGTGGCTGCAATTATTTCAAGAGAGCTGAAGCATGTAGCTCTCGGTGGTGTAGCAGGACCAGAGACCAGACTCGCTTTTCCGGGCTTTATTATGGGCTTACTTAGGCACCATCAGGTACCAGTCACCGAGCCTTTTTCAGAAGAGCTGGTATCTCCCATTGATGACAAGTACATTCGGGGTTACATTTCTAGAGCACTATCTAAGGGTGTTGCTTCTTCTTCTCAAGTACCCCAACCTGAGGATGTACCCCAACCTGAGGATGCACCCCAACCTGAGGACTTTCCAGAGCATGAAGATCCTCACCAGACTATGCCACCACCTCAGCAGTCAGCCACTTTTGATTTTTCATCTTTTCAGGCATACATGGCTCAGTATGAGCAGCGAGCAGTTGAGAGAGCTCAGGCACAGCAGCAGCAAGCCTTTCAGTTAGCTCAAGCACAGGAGCTGAGAGAGAATCACATTATGGATCAGCAGGCTGCTATCTTCCGCAGCAACCAGGGTATCTACTCGCATCTTTACGATGCTCACATGGATCCCCGGTGTTTTATGTTCACTCCTGCACAGTACTATGATTCCTGCATGTGGCCTGGGGACAGGCCAATCTACCCAGGAGGGGGCAGTGGTGCAGCATTTGGTGGAGCAGCTGATGACTTTACTAGGACAGCCAGTGTCCACATTGGTGGTGATGCGGTGAGGACAGCTAGTGTGCATGGGACAGCTAGTGTGCATGGTGTCGATGATGATCCAGAGAGGACAGCCAGTGTCCATTTATCTCAGCAGGATGATATGGATGATGATGCGGCACACTGACCGCATTCTTTTGATGCTTAGTTTACTTTGACTTCTGCTTTGACTTTTTAGTTTATGTCTTTTATTTTTATGCTGGAACAATTTTATCGCTTTTGAACTTATACTTTTTGAGCACGGTTTTGGGTGTTCATTACTTTGGTTTAATTTTAATTTCGTTTTGGGTTAAATAGCTTAGCTTGTTGTTTGGTTTTTAACTTATTGCTTTGGATGAAATTTTTGATTAATCTTGCTTGTGTTTAGTCAAAAGAAAAAAAAAAAAAATTGCTCATAAACATCAAAGTTTAAAGTGCTCTATGGAGCCAATTATTGAGCAAAAGCAGGTGAGTGATAATGATATGAATTGCGAGAAAGCGCATTGCCAAGGTATTGGTTTCCTGTTATTCTAGGTGTTGCTATGAATTTGAAATTTGTACTGTGCACAAAATATAGATCATTTAAGTCTTTTCATAAACATAAATATTTTTGAACCACTTAGTACTTAACCTAAATGTGAGGTAGCTTCAATCTGTTGTATATATGCTGGAGACCGATAATCATCGTCTAACTTGTTTTAGTTATGTTAAATCTGATAACTATTTTGAATTGTTTGAAAGCATGGAAAGGATCAAGGCACTTTTTGAATTGAGAGTAACCTACTTGACCACATAAAGCCTACCTGTGAGAAGAGCGAGTATCTGATACCCCAATCTGAGCCAAATGAATCAAGTCCTCAAACATGAACTGTCAATATTCATAAGCACAATGCTTGTTGAATTTGCCTGAAATTTTTCAAAAATCCAGTTCATGGTTGAATCTTATAGGACTTTGATAATTTTACTTTGTTGAACCCTTAACCTTTTTGTACTTTGTCCCTTGCCTTATGATAGGGGAACATTCAATTAGAGTTTTGTTGTATTCAAGTTGGGGAGGAAAAGGAGGCATTATATGTTAAGTTATGGTGAAGTTGTAAAATAACCTGACAACATTGAAAAAAAAAAAAAAATTGTACATTTGAAAAAGAAAAGAAAAGAAAAGAAAAAGAAAGAGAAAAATCAAAAATAGAATAAGTTGTCAAGGTTATAAGTTTGATTGTTAATCACCAAAGGTTTTAATTCTTGGTAGGGAAGTATTGGATTTCAATTTGTGATACAAAAAAATGTTCCTCTTTGATAGGCTTTCTGATCAATTGCCCCACATATGACATTTCTTTTGTAGCCCGGCCAAGTTATAACCCTTGCAAGACCTTTTGATCCATGCTTTTATGCTTTTTGAGACGATATTTGGATGGACACCTAACTTAAATAGGATGTTAGCATGATTGTTGGATGTGTGTTCATTACCTCTTTCATTGTTATCATTATATTGCATATACTTTCAAAGAAGTGTGTTAGGTGTGGTTCATAGATAGATATGTTTATACTTTGAAGTTTATGATGTGTATTTTGTGCTTAGGACTTGTTTCACATTTATAGCTGTGCTAGGAATAATGGAGAACTTCATGCTTGCCGGCGCTTTCACATTTGAATCACCACTTGAAAATTTTTATTTGATTTGAATTGTTTGGTATTGTGCTAGAAAGCTTGTCCAAAGCCTTGTGAGTTTCCTTTTGATTCTTTTGTTTGAGGACAAACAAAAAGCTAAGTTGGGGAGAGTTTGATAAGTGCTCAAAAGTAATATATTTCATGTGTTAAAAGAGGCATTTTTAGTGACTTGTTATGCAAGTTATCTACGGAAAAGCAACCAATTGTTGTAATTATACCATTTATGCTTTATATGCCTAATTCTACCCAATTTATGCAGGAAATGACAAGCAAGGACCAAAACTCAAGTTGTGTGAACCAAGCAAATCTCGCTTACGCGAGGTCATCTCGCTTAAGCGAGATTCCTCCAGGGAGAAGCTCAACCTTCGCTTGCATCTCGCTTCCAGGGTCGCTTGTGGATTTTGGCATCTCGCTTACGCGAGATCATCTCGCTTACGCGAGATTTCTCCAGGGAACTGATGAGCATCTCGCTTTCCATCTCGCTTCCATGTCGCTCAAGCAGGATTCTAAGGCGGTTTATGTTTGAAGCAACTTCGCTTGCGCGAGGTCTAACTCGCTTACGCGAGATACAACTTCATCAAGGAGCAGGGCTACGTGGCAAGACTTCATTGGTTATTGTTAGATATTTAGGCATCTCGCTTGCGCGAGATGCAGCTCGCTTAAGCGAGATTGCACGTTTTCAGCCCATTTAAATACAAGTTTTCCCTCTCTCTAGGACTATTCACTATTCCATTGAAAACATTTTACACATTTCTAGAGAGAGGTTAGAGCTATTTCATAGAGAGAAACACAAAGCAAGTGATTAAGGAGTAGATTCAACCCTAGATTCATTGAGACATCAAGGATCTTGGCATGGAATCTTCATCTTTCCTTCATTCCTTGCATTAGTTTACATGTCTATATGTAACTAACCTTCTTTGTAGTATTGAGGTAACAATCAAGCTATTATGTAATCTTTTGATCTTTTAATATATATGGTTCTAGCTATATGATTCAATATTATTGTTATTCTTGCTTTTAATGCTTTCAAAGAGATTCAAGATGATTTGGACACAAACTCTTGAATCTAGAACTAGAATAACAATTTATCTTATGTTATATCACTCTTGACAAGTTTGTAAACCTTTGATAATTACTTTTAATCAAGATTTTAATGCTTTCGGATGCTTAACCAGGCTGGACACGGTCGATTAAGTTATCCGATCGACTTTGTTATCGTTTAAGGAATTTGGACACGAATGTTTAAACGATAACCTAGAAATAACGATGTCGCTTTGGACACGAAGGATATTGTAGAAATGATTGTAATAATATTGGTTATAAAGCTAGAGTCTGTTAATCGATCGAGAGATTGCTGCTGTTATGCTTGCTCGTTATCTTATACCGCAAGCGAAATAGTTCGATCCCCTCTCGTTTTTACTTTAGTGTCAAACATGGATATAGTGTTACAAACAAACAAATTATATCCAAACCCTTAATGTGAACGATTGTGTAAATGCTTATGATTAAACGTAACTCCCTGTGGAAACGATCCTATATATACTCACGTGTACATAGTTATATGACGTGTAGGAAAAATCTTACATCATTCACCACAACAAAAAGAGCTAATAACAAAAGCTTATAAAATTATTAGAGATCATAACATCACTGTGAAAAAATATGTTTAGTGGCAAGATAATTAAAACAAAATTTTCTATGTTAAGATTAAGAAGGTATATGAGTGATATGACTATAAAAAATAAAGGTAAAAAAGTAATTTAAACAAACGGGGCGGGGAAGGGGTGGGTGTGGGGCGGGTGTGAGTTTCCCCCTCCCCGTATTAAAACTTCGGGTTTTCTCCGCACCCGCACTCAGACCGAATTAATTTGGCTTTTCCCAGTTAAAATCTGGGCAGGTGCGGGTGGGACTCGACAGGGGCGGTTGTGTTGCCATGTCTAATGTATATTGAATAATCACAATAGTGTCTGAATGCATCAAAATTTCAAAATAGTTTTAAATGTGTATTTCATTAATCGAATTAGTCCATCGCATTCAAATGTTATGCTAATATTGTCATATTAGTCTTTCATCTTTCAATATACTTACTTATGATGATATTAATCCTCTTAAATAGTTACTTATTGTCATTTTGGTCCTTATAAAACAAGAATTATTATAACAAAAATGCTAAAAGGTACGACACATATTTTCGTGGGCAACGCACGACTGCATTACTACTTGCAATAAATAACTTCCTCTCTTATTAACTTATCAAAAATACCAAATTTGCTTACCGATGGTGCAATCTCTTTATATATTATTATTTTTGTTGTCAATTTTATTTTAATTAAAAATAATTAAATATATTACAAATAATTTTTATTTTTATTTTATCTTAAAAAATATATTTTATTTTATATTTAACAGCCACTTCAAACGTTAATTTAATATTTCAACTAACATTGTAGTCTAATGTAGAGAAGAACTTGTGACTTAAAAAATATTTATAAAGATGAACCATTTTTTTGGAAGAGATTCTTATAATATTCTAAACATTTTTGTAAAAACACATTAAAAAATTTAAATGATACCCATGACTTGACTTAAAAGCGGTGACTCAAAGTGTGGGTTGTAAAGCTTTTACTATTTAAAAGTTGTAGCAACATTTTAGAGAGATTAAAATGAAAAGTTGAAATATTTATAGGGATTAAAATCATATTTATTCATTTTTATACTACCTTCGTCCCTAATTATACGACCTTTTTGAAAAAAAAAACATGTCCCTTTTTATAAGACCCTTTGGTATTTTCAATTACTTTAATTATTTCTTTCCCAACATACCTTTATTTATTTTGCATCTTTTTCTTTAATCAACAATAAATATTATATTGAAAACATAAACCAACTTTCTCTCTTAAGGATAAAATTGTAAAAACTATAACAATTATATACAAATTTAATACTACTATCGACTTTCTTAATTCCCACGATTTTGACAAAAGAGTCCTATATTTAGGGACAAATATAATATCAATTTTACATAAAAAAATAAAATAAAGAAGCAAACAATTTTACACAAGGGATCTCATTATTTTTTTGAAGCACAAGGGATCTCATTATTGAAAACCATTGATTAGAAAGAAAAATGCAAGTAGTTAATGCTTGGTGCATGTGGTGCGACAAATATGTCGTGCTATATAGCATTACTCTTATTATAAACATTGAGAAATTATGTCAATATGAAAGACTATTTTGACTAATGAATTGCATAATTGAAGAGTATTATATAGTTTTGATACGGACTATTTCATTTCTTTTGTCACATTCTTTAACGACACATATGTATAAAGTGTGCTTCGCCAGCTTTCTTCTCATCGCTGAATACTAAATTTCATTGATGGAGTTCAGAACTCGTGATTACCAAACTGAGAAGGAATCTCACGCGCTTCCTCGCCTACGCGCCGATGCTCATCCCCTCTCTCCTCCACCTTCACTCCTCCCACAGGTTCATATCGCAATTTCATTTCATTTCATTTCGTTGACTTAGCAAATACATGAGAAATGTTTATTCAATGTTCTTGAGCATACTGAATAATAATAAATTCTGTAAAATTTGGATAAATTTTCATAAAATCTTTGATTGTGAATTGCAAATTAGTAGCTTATATGTAATAATGCAATGATGTATTATCTAGAAACATTTTATAGCTTCTTCAATTTTGAAAAGAAAAATAAGTGCATCATCTATACATACCTATGTAAACGCAGTTTATGACTTGTTGATATCTCGGGATTTGCTTAATCAATGTAAAACAAAAAAAATGAAGATATTGAAAATTTATGTAGAACAGCTTGGTGTTGTGATTTTTTTAGGTTGATTTGTCGTGATTATGTAGAATTTTGAGGACATTGCACTTGTGAGTTGTGACACACTGACAATCTTCAATTATCTGTTGATAATCTCTGTTTAGGTTAACGTTATTGTCGATGATGGGAATGCTGACTTCTTTGATCCACTAAGAGGAGGAATTAATAATGATGCAAAGGCTAGCCCTCCAGAACCTGGCAACTTGAATGAAGTTGCTAGTGATCTGCCAATGAAGGAGTGGACCTCTTTCAGGAGACTACTAATGCAGAGGTTTCCTGTCTCGAAGATGGTTTCACTTTCTTCAGTAAGTTTCACTGTATTTCCTTTTTCTAGTTTGTATAGAATATCAAAGAAGGCGCTACATATAAATAAATGGTAGTATTTGGGGATGGCTGAGGATAAATGGTAGTATTTGGGGATGGCTGAGGATAAATGTAGTATTTGTCATGCAAGGGAAGCATGTTTTGTAATGGCACTATAGACACTTCATATTGAATTTGAGCATTCTTACTTGCCTGTATTGGTAGATTGAAATGAATTTTGATACTACCAGTGAGTTAGGGTCAACCGCTGTGTATTAGGGCTGGAAATTTTTCCGGTACACAAATATAGAGCTGTCTCATATTGTTCATTGGTTGCCATCTGAGAAAAATACTGTTTCATTGGCTACATTAATGGATATTAATTATCAAATATTTTTAAGGAAGAGGTTTACCTATCATTAGTAGACTTGCAAATGTTGTGATTACTGGTTGTGCAAAAAGTAAATTCTTATTAAGTATACTTTATGCAGTCCCTTAGAGGTGTTTTTGAATTTCATATTGCTAACTTTACTCTTCAGCTATTTATCTGAAAAACATGGTCCTCAACCCCCACCCCCCAAACAAAAAGTTTCCATGGTAAAGAACATGGTCCGGAATGGCCATTATCATGCTTCCCCTTTTTTAAAGTTTTGTACATGCTAGGTAACACTGCCCTTGTGACGAGCTGTTTACTTGATGCTCTGTTATAAAATTTTACAATTATTGAATATTATTATGAAGGGCAAGATATAGCTGTTAGTTACTATAAATATATGTCAAAATAATTACCTTTGATATTCTTATAGATTAGATATTTAGATCTTAATGTAAGCTTAGTAAATAATCCGTTGTATTCTAAAACAAATTTTGATCCTTTATCTATAATCCTTCAGTTTCTATTTTAATTAACTAATTATTTATTTTTCAAATTACAGATGCCCGATGTTTTAATGAGAAGTGGAAAATGTATGCCATATTGCCAATATCTTTTACATTGATTTTTAATGTTTTATCCTTTATTTAATGTCATTTAGTTATTATGTGACGTCCCAATTTTCAGCACATGACAAGTCTTCAACAAGTATGCACCTGGAGGAACTAGATGATCCACAAAAATTTGCAGATGAGGGTGTCAAGGTGATTACTTGGCAGGATTATGTTTCTCGACTACACGAGCTCAAAGATGAAATTACCCGGTCTTGGCTTGCTGATGACCGTGTAACATCCTTAAAGTTATCTATAAAGGTGACCTTTGATGTATTTAATAATTTATTTTGCAATATTGTAGTTGTTTAAGTTAAATCACCTTTTTTGTTTTTTGAAATCACGAAGAAAGATAAACGTATTTGTTTTCTAGTTGTTCCATTTAGCTAGAATATATTTTTATGTATGATACTCATTTAATTTATTAACTCGAAGGTTTTATCTAGTAGGTTGTTTACTATTTGGTCCTTTTATATGGCATTTTACTAAATCTTTTCAGATGCTCGGATAGAAGTTAGGAAAATCTGAGATGCTTCTTTTACTGTTAATAAGTGTTGGATAAGTCTCACACCGTCTAGAGATATGACATAAATAGTGCTTATGAATAAGGCTTAGACAGTCCTCACCTTACAATCCAGTTTTGTGAGGTTGAGTTAGGCTCTAAGCCCAAATCTAAGACTACATCTGAGCCTATTCTAAAAGAAGTTCGTTGATGGGCACCTGTGTTTTTCCCTTGCTCTCTAGGTCCAAGGAGGTGTGTTGGAAAAGTCTCAGACCGCCTAGTGATATGACTTAAGTAGTGTTTGTCACCCTTAGGTCAGCTTCCTGGTCAATTGAAATCAAGTCCCCAAGGGTTGACTCATATAAGCCCATATTATGAATAAACTCATGAGATCAAATAAAACTCATTATAATGTTCAATGTATAAAATTCTCGTGCATAGACATTATGCAGTATGTTATTTTTATATGTTTATATGTATATTCGTACTTTTTTTTTCATTTTATTTAGTGTACCTGTATCCTAAAGTTTACAAAGTTTGTAGTACCCTGTTTTCAGTTGTATAATAGGATACAGAAAATATTCATTTCAGTGTCTATTCAACACCATCTTGTTTTTCTGTATTTCATATCCATGCATTGTAGTTCTTTGACCTTATCTAGAAATCCTAGGTTAGAGATCCTTCTTTATGTAACCTCTCAGGTTAGGATAGTTCTTGTTGTTTATATTTTTCTGCGCTTGGTTTCTCATGTTTCAGATAATATAGGGATGGAAGAGCCCTTTCGAAACTGATATGACATTTTTATATTTTCTTTTCCTTTTTGCTTTATTCACACTCAGTAATATTTTTGTTTTACAGAGTGCAGACATGTTTTTTACAATAATTTTGATTAAATAGAAGTGGCTTTCCAGTTAAGTAACTCATTCTACAAACTTGAGAGTGAGGGAAATAATTATTTTTTTTGTTTGTTTCTGATCTCAATTGTAATGCTAGTGGTTGACTATGCACATCTGAAAATGATTATTTATTTGCAGGTTGCTAAGCTTTTGGTGGATACTTCAGTATCTGAGTTTTATCCCACTCTATTTGTCCTTGTCACAGATATCATGGACATGATTGGGGACCTGGTTTGGAAACGCATAAAGCAGAAAGCAGAATTTACTGAAGATGGAACTTTACTCTGCAACTTGGCAGGTACTTTGTCAATTTGACTTGTTTACACACCATAGCTTGTAGTAATGTAATTCAGTCAGAACAAACATATGGCTTGTCTGCAGCGTGCTAATGATTTTTCAACTTATCTTTTTTTAATGCTAATGTTTTGAAGACTTGATATTTTGTCTTTTGACATTTTAACACATGTTAATTTCCTTAAACTGTACTCTGTTTACAACTGGGTCACTTGGTTCCTAACTTTTAATTAATAATAAGGCCAAATGCATCTTGAAGTCTTTAAGTTTAAATTTCGTACCGGATTAGTCCTTTTTGTTTTTTTAGTTTCAAATTGGTCCTTTATGTCAGTAAAAGTGAGCACCTATTCCTTTTAGTCATAAAATATATGCACCGTTGCCCTCTTTCCATCAAACTCAGTTAAAAAGTGGTTATGTGAACGTTTATTGCTGGTTCAGATTCACCGTTCTCAAAACTAGGGTTGATAGGTGTTTTGTTCTGTCTTGGTTTAAAACAAAATCGACCGATTACTTTGTTGATGAAATATTTACGTGAATGTTTATTACCGGTTCAAGTTCACAGCTCTCAAAACTAGGGTTCATAGGTGTTTTGTTCTGTCTTGGTTTGAAACAAAATCGACCGATTACTTTGTTGATGAAATATTTATCTGTAAAATTAGGATTGAATTGGGAAATAATAAAAAGAAAATGTATGTAAGTTATGTTTGGTGTCACAAACACTTTTTGCACCTTCCACCTCAATGTTAAATGGTCATGTAAGCACTTTTTAACAAAGTTGGATGAAAAAAGGGAACAATTTGATACAACAAAAAAGGACTAACTTGTTCACCATTGCTGACATAAAGGACCAATTTGAAACTAAAAAAACTCAAAGGGCTGATCCGGTGCAAACATTAAACTTAAAGGACCCCAGGATGCATTCTGCCTAATAATAATGTATATCCAGAGTGCATTTCTAATATTTACTAGTCATTGAAATTTTTCTGTAAGTTCACAGCTGGCTGCCTATTGAATATCTCACTTCAGTTTCCAGCCAAATACCAGGACAAGTTGTGAACATGATTCATTTTTTTCTTTTCTAAAGTACAATAATAAGATAATACAAATATTGTGAATTATTTTGAAACAAAACTGATCGTTACATTGTGTAGTAACAAATGTTTAATATATCAAGATGATAACATAACATCTAATATATCATAAAGTAATAAACAATAACAAAATAGTGATTGTTAATACCTATAAATGTGGAAGGCTTGTAAACTTATTCATATAGGAAAAAGTTTAAGTTGTATTCATGGATGTTCAGGTTCCCGGTCTATTGCTTTGAATTTCTTTATTTAAGTGAAATGGGCATCATTATGATAAACAAATGCAATAGTTCCATTATCATTAAGACACAAGAATGATAATGTATATGAAGTAGAAAATGTACATGAAATAGAGTATGTATACATGTATATTTTTAAAGCTAAAATAAAATTGATCTATGTGACTGTTCCCCCTTTCCCACATCCCTCTGTAATTATTGTCGTTGGCAAGTACTCTGAGGGTAGGGACTATGCAAAAACAAGGATATACCAAAAATACAAATACATTGGTATCAGATACAAATGCTATTAGGATAACCAACCATTTTTGGATATCCATGCATCATAGAGGAGTGCAAATGTGATATATGACTTGTGGAAATAGAGTTTGGCATATTTCTTATTTGGGATGAATTAACCAATTGACAATATGTCCTAACTCAAATGAAGGCCCTCGCCATCTCAAACATAACAAGTCACCAAATATGTTTCCATCTGCATCGCATACTAGCTGATTGTCTGCAAGAGATAGTTGGTCTTGGTTTAAAAACGGCACTTTATTTTTTCTTAAATATTTTATTTGAATTGCGTAGAAAACTTTGAAGCAAGCAATATTTGTGCCGATGCCAAAGAAACTTGCTATAACTGGTTCAGCAAAATTGGTGCTGTGCAAGATCTTCTTCCACGCATGTGAGTTCCTTCTCCCTCCCTCTATTTAACTTATTGTTGTAAGTTTTTTTTTTTTTTGTGGTACATCACAATTAGAATTTCTATCTATTCAGTTTTTAAAGACTGTTCATAGCTACGCTCTTACAAAAATCATAGCCATCTAAATTGCTGCAATCTTAAAGCTAAAATCAAACCCAATAAATAGCCATTCTTCTTTGCTGGTGATGCCCAGCTTTGTGTTATATAAAAACAATTTGTGGTTCCGTGCTAACTGCTTATGCTTTTGGGATAATCTGGTTCTTGATATGCTAGCAAAGCCTCTTTGGCCTAGTTCTTTGACATTTGACTATTGCTCTATTGTTTATGTGTTAAAAGTCACATACTGGATGCGATATACTCTAAAAAAGTGTTACAAGTGGGAGACTTCCCTCACCTTACAAGGATGAGTTATAGTGTAACAGAAAATAAATAGTTAATTAGTTTATTTTAAACGCTAGTTTTATTTTATGTCAGTTTACTATCTTATCCCTCATGGTTGTATTTAAGCTTGCCTTTGTGGCTCATATGGAAGGAATCAAACATTCAACAATTATCTTCTTCTATCTAAAACTCTTACTCTCAAATATTCGTGAACAATTTCTCCTCTGTATCGGATTCTATTCTAAATCATTAGAATCCCTATACTAGAGACTTAGATTTTGTCGGTTCGTCCCTAGAATCTATTTTCCCGTCTCATATAGGCAATCCAAACTAAGATGGTATTAGAGCCTGAAGTGGAGGAAGAGTGTGTGAATAGACAAGTGTAACTGAATCCAATAAAGGTTTGGATGTAAGAGGTGCATATCATGATTGGAGGCGAGGAGAGAGAAGAGAAGGAATATATGGAAAGAGTAATGACAGAATGACCTAGGAAAGAATTTGAAAGGAGTCACGGATATGGTAGAGCTGAGAATTGGGGTCTCAGTCTCTAGGTATACTCATTTTCCTTGTTCAATCTGTAAGGAGCTTTGCATCCAATCTGTTTTACACTGTCCCATTGATGCAATCGTCCATCGCTCTGCTTCGTCAGGGTCACTTCCTTAAATCTGTTTAGTGGCTTACAGTAGGTTGTTTCCTAACAAATCAATCAGTGCATCTGCAACAAGCAGCTTAAGCTTTTGTGATGATTTGAACTTAGTTAGAAATTGGACCTATGTGGTGAATAGTGGTAAAATACATGAACTTTGATACGAAAAAGTTTGGGCTGGCTATATTTTGTAGGATTATTTTGGGCAGTGGTAGCTGTTATTTGCAGATATGTACTTTGTTGTGGAGTATCGTCTTATAATTAACTTCAAACATGTTTTGGAACCTCTCATAGAGTGTTAAAACAGAAGATTTTAAGCAATGTGACAGGCAACGTTTTCTGTCAATATTGCTTAAAAATCATTTGGGAAATTGCTGCATTTAAGACTGCTGCTTATTGAATATCATGTACTCACTGTTTATATGAAATGAAATTGTACCCTAGTTACTTGGAGATGGCATTATTGCCTTGCTGGCGTTTTCTGCTCGACCAGCCTACAGACAGTCTCCAACGCTTGGTGATGATGACAAGAGGATTAGGAGATCCAGTGGCATCTGCATATTGCCGTCTATATATGGCTCATTGTGCTCAGAAGCTGCCATCACATGACATAGGTATTTTAGTTTATACTGTATGTCAATTCGTAGTATATATAAAATATGTGAACCAGCTGGACCCTTTTAAAATACGTGGAAATAAGATCTGTGAATCCAGAGATTTTTTGTCTGGTCTTGCTCTTGTATCTGTTTGCTGTATACTTCCTCGTTCATTTTCATAAAACTTATTTCATGAATTGTGCAACTGGAACAGGTTATCTTGTTACATGTGTTAATGATCTAAGAGTTATTTTGACGCAAACCTTAGCTGCCAATGAAAGTACTCTTGGAAATTTCAAAAATAATAAAAAATTGCAAATCAGCCTGATGGAACCAACCATTGAGTATATTATGAAGTGTATATTTAGCGGGTTATCTCAGGTATGTGATGAAGTTTATATTAATGTGTTCACTGGTTTTGGACAATATTATGTCTTCCTAGTCCCATACATATTTTTGTAAGACCCCATACATCTTTGTTATATGAAGCAAAACATCATTGGTCGGTATTGTTGATCTCCCATTTTGAATTTCGCTCCAGCGGTTCAAGAGAGAATGCTGGTTGAGGCTTCGTGAAATATGCACATAGCTACATGTTTAGGGTTCTTGTCGTTATTATATAGAATGGAAAATCAAGTCCTATGTCTTACTCTTCAATATCTTTTCAATAACTGAACAAAAAGTTTGAAAAAAAATAATAAATAGCTTGCTAAATTTTACCCTGCTTTCTCCCGTCTTTATCTTGTGTTATGCTGATCTAAGTATATGTACTATGCTCAAGAGACGAGTCAATGAAGTTCTATCAGAGCTTGGATTGTTGAAGAATCAACAGAATTTTGAGACTGTTTCATGTATTTCGGTCGTTCTTCATCATTTACTGAAAGAACTCCCTTTTGAAGTAGTCAGTTCAAATGTTGTGAATATCCTTCATCTCATTGAATTTAACAAGGATACTTCCTTTCATCAGGTTTGCATTCACAATTTTTATCATGCTTTAAATACTTATAGTACACATTGTGAAGTTATTTACCATATTCTAATATGCACTTTTAATGTTCTTTTTGGTAATACAGCACCTGAATTACAGATTGCTTGGGTTCAGGCTGTATGAAGGGAAATGCCCGGTTAACATTGTCAATGCTGTGTTAGATAAAGTTATGCAGGTACTTACATATTTCTGGTACATTTCGAGTTGCATTACTTTCTTCACAAATGGATGCATTCTTAGTAGATTTCTATCTCTTTATTTATCTACACCTTTGGGGAAATGGTGTATTTTCTTTGTTGTTTCCTCTAGTGGTGGGAAAGCATGGTGTCAGGGGAACATATTCTATTTATTTTTCGTTAGAATGTAAGGAAAAGGTTTCATTAATAGAGGAAGGCAAAAGACTGGGCGATCTTAGTTGATGTCATTTTTTTTTTTGTTCTTCTAAGAGGATATATAGCTGTTTGGTCTTCAACTTCTTTGATTAATTTATTCTCTTCAATCAATTTTATTGTTTTAGGAAAAGAAAAAAAAATAGAAAGAGGAAGTATTATATATCAATGACAGGAAATCCCTTTATATTGGCATTGGCAAAATAAAAATATGTATGATAATAGAAATAGAAAGAGAGAAAAATAACTCAAGTAGAATTATCTCAAAAATAAGAATGAAAAATATGTTATTCAATCCTTTTGTATGTCCAATGAAGATAGCTGTTCGAATAAACCAGTCACTTTTCCTGAAAAATAACTAGTGAAATATAAAGTAAAAAGCATGCATAGATTGTTGGTTGAGCCATACTAAGTTGTGCGTATGCATGTATGGGCTGTAGGTTGAGCCATATGAAGTTGTCTCTAATTCTTTACTACATATTAAGTTAAAGGCTATTTTGCATGCTAGTAATCCCTTTCCCAACTGTTGTAAATTGGTGAATTTGGTTAGATGTTCTATATAGACCCAGATTATTAAGGGAAGTTTGATCAGTTAAGGAAGTGTTGGCCCATAAAATTGTGTCATAATTGGGGGTTGATTCTATTTCTAGGAGATGACTGCAGAGCAATCATATACTCTGTCAGCTAGTTTACTGTTAATATAAACTTTGACTAATTAAATTTTGACCTGTTTCTAATATTTACTCAACTCCTGATTTTAATTTTTAATATACCAGAAACCCCTCTTATTTGATATCATGATGGGATGTATGTGTAAGATCACCCAAACTCAGGGCAGAACTAAGTTGTTTACTTTCCATAATAAAGATTTTGTTCAGATTTGAGCATATGGTGATAATTTCGATTTTTGTAATTATTTTTTAGTTTTAGTGATTTTATTCTGGGCTTCATTTCTAAGCATGTTTTTGACAGACTATCATTTTACCTCCAGGTATTTGATATATTCTCTAATTTGGCTGCAATTTCAGATTATTGTCCCGTACGAGAGTCTTGATGAGTACCTGAGTGTCGTAGATGCTTATGTTGATCTTATACTTCAAAATCACATGGTATGTTTGGTTGAGTGTGTACAATCAGAGCTGTTGCTTGTATATTGTGTGAATAAAAGGGTTCTTATGCCATTTTTATCTTTTTTGTTGAGTGCACTACTCTCTTGTCCATATCACAGGGTTAAGATTATTGAGGCTGCTATGCATTTGTAGTAATTACCTTTTTTTATTTATGTGGCTGTTAAATAGTCAATATGGCAAAGCTACCTATGAGTTGAAATGATAACGAAGCTAAGGAAAGAACCCAAAAAAGTAACAAGATATAGAACCAAAAATTCAGCACTCTATTATATAAGACAAATAAAAGAAAATCCATAAAATATTGAGATTTATCTGCTCCTTGATGGATTAATTATTATCCAGTTTAGGTCCCAATCACGCTACCTGCCACTCTCAAATAATTTATGGGAATAATGTCCACAGCATTCTTTTGTAATCTTTCCTCTAAATACTTTCATCTATGCCAGAATAATCATTTGGAAATCATTTTGAGAGGCATTTCAGAGCGTGCTTCGAACGGAGGAGTTACAGTAGATGAAATGTCAAGCTTGCAATCTCTCTTGGTGAAGCTTCTGTCTCATTTTGAGTGTCTGCAAGATGTGTTTTGTCTGGTACATTCCTATAATATACTTTTGCACACTATCATCTTTCTGTCATTTTTGTTATTCATAAACTTCAAAACATAGCTGAAATGCTATTGGTGATTTACTGTTGTCGTTACCATTTTGTAGAATCATTTTCCTGAAATCTTAGATGTAATGCATGGGAAATCACAAGATGTTGTCTTTTTATACATCCTTAATATGGCGACGAGGTACTACTTATCACAAACATTTTGTTTTACTGTTCTTCCACTCATTATTGGCACTCATATGTGCTCGCCTTGATTTTCTAGTACATATATGATACACATATTCTTTGTGCATTTGTGGAAAAATGAATTCCAACTTTTCATTCGGTGGATGCTTTCTAGTATATATATGATACACGTATTTTAAGGTACTATGTATTATTATTTGTTGAGCAGGAGTGGTCATATTAGGGATCCGACAAGCATACACTTGCTTTCTGAAATTTCTCAGGCTCTACATGATAATATGGAATTTACAAATAAGGATGATGATGGGCAGGTGGCACGTTCAGTATCTCGATTTGTGCACATGGTAACTTTTAAATTTGCTAACGTTCTATGGTTTGTGATAAGGATTTTGCATTGATTATGGTTTTTTTAAGAATTGTCACTAATTGCTAGGTAGATTATGGAACGGAGATGGAATCCCATTTAGCATTTCTGGTTGATTGCCGAGCAAATTTTGGTAGATTCAACGAGCTTAAGGTTTGTCATTGTTTTGTTTCAATTGATTTACGATGAAGTATATTTTTCATGAAAAAGTTACAAATGGCCTCAGAACATCTGATATTGTTCTACAACTAGCGGATGTACCCCGTGCATCACACGGCTAAGTTATGGGTAGAGTAATTCTTTTATAGAGAACCATTATATTCCTTATGTTGCCAACCACTGGAATAGGAATGATCATTCCATTCCAACCCACCATTCCATTCCATTTTTGACAACGGAACACCAAAATACAAATGGTTCTCTCATTCCTACCCATTCCAATTTCATTCAATTCCTTGAAAAAAATTCGGTGTACCAGACATGCTCTTCCAAGTATAAAGTCTAAAGGTAAAAAAAATGTTTGTAGAGTTTTGGAAGAAACTAATGTTCGGAGACACATGTTTGTAAATAGCCCCGGTAAAATATTTAGTGATATATAATCATTCTTTCTTGCAGGAAACTCTCGTTCACTCCAGCAATTCTTTAGCAATTCAATCTTTGAAATGTACTAACAAAGATCTGAGTTTTTTCAAGTCCTGTGTCACATTTAGCGAAGTCACAATACCTTCTATCTCTGGTCAGCGACAATTTGATCTTTTTCTAGAGACTGCAGAGGTTGGTATGAGTGTTCTTGGCACGTTAAAGTTTTATGTACTTTTTGTACATTTATTCATGGATTTATAGTTTGAATTTTCAGGTTGCATTCTTGGGGGGCTTGGTTTCTCATGTAGATGGATTGATTGATTCAGGAATTGGCTGTTTGCATGGTAAGTTTATATGTAAAACCTGTAAAATGTTCACCCAACCAATGTGGAAGTACTAAGAACCAATGTTTGAAAATGAATACTATTCATTTGTTTCTTGTGGCATGTTCGTGGGAATTTATTCAATGCTAAATTCTTATATGGTTTTTAAAGACTAGACGGGATTGGATTAGAAATGACAATATTAGAGAGAGAGTTGGGGTAGCACCTATATTAGAAAAGATGGTGAAAAATAGGCTTAGGTGGTTTGGGCATGTCGAGAGAAGACTGGTAGATTCTGAAGTAAGGAGAGTCGATCAGATGGATGATAGTCAAATCACTAGAAGCAGAGAAAGACCTAGAAAAACTATAAGAGAAACTATTAAGAAAGATCTAGAGATTAATGAGTTGGAATGAAATATGGTTTATGATATAACATTATGGCGTAATTTGATTCTTGTAGCCGACCCCACTTAGTGGGAAAAGGCTTGGTTGTTGTTGTATCACAGCTAAAACTTATTTATGTAGCTCAAACTATGAGTTGTGCTATATTTTTGTTTTCTTTCTACCTAGGTAGGTCTATTATCTAAAACTTGGGTGGAGCTGAAAACTCAATAAATTGGGTATCATAACTATCTTTTATTCCCTATGTCTGTTATCTAATAATTTGAAAGGCATTGTATACAAACCTATTTATATGACTTAATAAATCTTTATACTTAAAAAACAACCTAGTCTATTATTTAATGATTTGAAAGGCATAGCATACCAACCTATTTCTATGAACTCAATAAATCTTTTCTAATTAAAAAAAAAAAACTATCAAGATATTAAAAATATAAGTATCAATGTATGCTGTTGCAACTCAAGTCATGTCCATGCTGCTGTGGGTTCTTGGTTCAGGCCTCCAAAGTAACTGTCCTTATATTTGTATAACTCCTATTAGATCCCACTTCTTTGTTACTCCAAGATATCCCTTGTTGAGTTGCAAGTTCCTTTCAGCGACTCTTTGAGCATATTCGTAAAGATTTGAATACATGCTGTTTCAATTGAACCTTGATCAGTGTTGGAAGCCGTATCAGTGTTGGAATATGACATTTACATGTGTGGCTCGACTTTGGTGATGAGGAGGTTTGATATAGAGGGGTTTTTGTTGGGGAGAGTAGTCGGCGATGGGTGTTCATGGTTTTCATTTTTAGTGGTTGTTCGCGATGGAGTTTGATTTAGGGGGTGAAGTTGGTTTTAATAGGTTTTGTCTCATGGGTGTTGAAGTTGGTTTTGGTGGTTGTTGAAGGTAGCGCTTTGATAGGTGATGTGTATTTGGGTGTTGATTATGGTGTTTATTTTGGGTGTTCCGCCTATATAGGGCGCCTTTGTTTTGTAGTCACTGTTTTTACCGGTCTCTGTTCGTCTTGAGAAGAGATTTAGTTTTTAATAAATTTTGCGATTCAAAAAAAAAAAAATTGAACCTTGATCAAGCCATTCAAATCCATTCAAGAAAATTCCTTTGCAATACTCGGGATCGGCTCCTTTGAGTGGTCCTGAGTTCAAGTTGTCCTCTTTATTCTGCCACTTTCCCTTTCTGTTTTAGACTTAACAACAGTTCATAGGGATTTTGAGTTAGGGTTGGTTGAAACCTCTCAAGGAGTGCACCAAGGAATTCATCCCAGGTTGGTTCTACTTCACAATTCCAACCATTGAAATCAATTTAGAGCCCTACCCTATATTGCTTCCTAAAGATTTTATGCATACATTACTCCTTTCAATTTGAAATAACGTTTGATTTTACTCATCCATCCAAATGCATTGTCCCCTGAGAATGGAGGAATTTCTAGTTCCCTACATCTTCCCCCTCATCCATGCAATTCAGCATCTCCTTTGCTTTCAAATTTGCTGCCTGTACTGTGATACCGTGTTGCGTGTTTTGGTTTAGCGCTTCCAAAATACCTGCCTAGCCCCACCTTCCTCCAAGACATACCTCTGATTTTCAAACCTACATTCAAGAGCCTCAATCTGTGATTTCACCCTTCATGTGTAAATCATGAACCTATTCCAAGATCTTGTGCTATGACAGTTGATAGAACTGGTCAGAAAACTAGCTTAATAAATGAACAATTCCTCTTGTTATATTTAATATATACTGCCAATAGTGTTGCAACAGAATGGATACAGAGGAAATGAGGAATTACGACAGTGAGATGGAGAAGACAATATATTAAATTTATTGCAAATAGACTCGCACTTTTCATTCCAAGAGGTGTTTATTTAGCATCATTGTCTCTTATCTTTTCTTTTGGCTGCTTGAATCGGCGTGTTTTTGTTTCAGTACTGTGATTAAAGTGCACTGTTTATGCCACCATGGCTTCTTTCTAAAAGAATGTTTATTGTAGTAACCTAAATTGCATTCTTTGTATCCAGAAATAGTTAACTGTTGTTTTGCTCGATCATGTAGGCTTTCGAACTCCAGCTGATGTTGAAGGGCTAGTTTCATCTATTAGAAAGCTGTGTAGCTTCTTAATTATGGTCCCAGGTTAATATTATTTCAACTTTTCACATTGATTTTATTAAAACTTAAAAACCTCTTTTTTAAGGGAGGTCTCCACTATTATAATCTGTAATAGAAATATATGTGTACTAGGTCTTGAGATATAGTTTCCTTTTAGCCCCTTCTCATATCTGTCTACTTACAATGATTTTCTTCAAATTCTTTGAAGGTAATACCAGTGTACCAGTTACCTACTTCCCAAATAACTTATATACATTGATCAGCTCCCAATCATGGTCAGTTTTCTTTGTGATATATCACCAATTGACACATATTCTGTCTTTTTTCTTTCCAGATCTTTTTTGATGAATGAATTGGAAATCCCCTGCAGGTTTGACCCAAAAATGAGGACACGGATTTTTTCTGCTATCTTACTATTATTGACAACTTTATCACAAAAGACTATGCCATATCATGCAAATACACAGGTATAGAGCCTCACCTTGCCTTATGTTGTATTTATAAACTGTGATTAAAAGAAACTTTAACTTATGATTACATAATAATGAAATAAAAATGATATATCAACCCCTCCTACACTCTAAAATGAACCAAACAAATGTTGATTTTAGTAACGAGTATCAAGGAATGTCATGTTGGTTTCTTGTGCGTCCAAACTCCAGAGTAATGGGTATAATTTATTTGGGTTGTTGAAGTTATAGGGTTTTAGATAATGAAGGAGGGAAGAAAAAGAACAAATGACTTTGACCTGTTAATTATACAAAAACACTAACCACTAACTCTTATATCTACTAAATACCATATATGCTAGAGTCTTAATCCTACTAAATAAGGTGGCAAATATTGAAAGGTAAAGAAATATGGAAACAAATCATACGATATAATCTAAATATTCTAAATTATTTTAAGCTTGTGTTTGGATAATGTATATGAAAATTTCAAAGAATTGAAATTCCAAGAGATTGAATTGATTCAGTTCAATTCCATTAATTTGCAAAATTCCTTGTTTGAATAAAGTAATTGAAGTGCCTTCATTGACAAAATTTACTGTTTGTAGTTTGTATTATTTATGTATCATAACTTCCAGAGGATCGTTTTTTCCCTTTCCAGATACCAGGCAATGACATGTTATACTATGGGGATTTATCTTACAAGCAAGAACTTGTTTCTTTGTCTAAGGTTGTTCTTGAGAACCTACTTTGTGCCGTTCAGGAAGAACCTTCTCAGGTATCTCCAGTATGGTTTAGTTAAAATTGTTTGATTTATTTGACAAATTTTAATCTGTACTGATTTATTATGCTAAATTGAAGGCTGCTCGAGGAAGTATGGCACTTGAAGCTTGCAATTGCATTTTATCATCTTTTCTGGTAAGATGTCATATTATTGTTTGTGTTCAGCTTTCCGTTTAACACTTGTAGTCAATCTTATTTATTAGTGATGTGGGTAAAATTAAGAAGCAAAAAGGAGGATAAAAGTTTAAAATTAGTTGTACTTTAGTGTATCTACCATAACTAATGCGTGATTTGGGTCCCTTCAATATTGTACTTTAGTGAATGATCACCAAACTTTTGAGTATTTTACCTCGTTGTATTCAGCACTTTTTGATTAATGAAATGAGTCTGATAGAAGTACTCTCGGGAAAACTTGCTCTAAGCTTTCAAATTACTGTTTTCTATTCAAAATGTTCACGTACTGATTAGATTGATTTGTAACATAATCTAGTGAGATATGGAACATATCTGTTATAAGTTATTCATTCTTTTATAGCATAATCCGGCTAGTATGATGTTGATCAATCCAAGTTAAACTCGCCATACTATGTTGTTATCACAAATTTAAAATGAACCATAAAAGTTTGACCCGTGATGTTTCTTGTTTGGCAGCTAAGCAATGAATTATCCTCTACTTGCCTTACACTGATTGGAACAGCCAAGTCATGTTTGAGTGCCCAAGACAGATGCCTCCAGTCAACCATTCAACTTGTAAACAAGCAATTGCCAGATTTTGCAGGGGCCATTTCAACTTGTGTATGATTTGTGTTGGTTTAGTTGGATTGGTCACTGACCTTGTTGTATTCTATCTTACTATGTTCTTTTCCAATGGGACTAATTAGTTTGAGTCATACTTGTCTTCCCCTTTTATTTATTAAGGGAAAGAACCATCATTGGTATCTAGGTTTTTGAATCGATATTGTTCGTGAACTTCTAGTTTAGGTTTGATGGGAGTGTCCTTGTAATCTTAGTGAAATTATTGTGTAGTTCTGTGTACAAAACCTATATTGTAACATGAATTTAGTTTTGGTTATGTTTCATCTCCAAAAATTTGTCTTTGTGCAAATGGGCGGGCGCGCTTATGTGTCTGTGCGCGCTTGCGTGTGTTGGTTTGTGTGTGCGTGTGGGAATTGTTAATGTACTTCCACCCATTTTTAGAAGGATCACATTGGGAAGTTATAACTCTCATTTTTTTAATGAATACGTTATCAAGTTAAATATATTGTGAGATAAACTTGATAAACATTTGACCGAATTAAAAAATGGTAGCATTTGTGGCTTAAATCTTGATATAGTTTTTAAATGACCCCTACAATTAATAAATCCTGCATTAATACAAGTGTTCAATTTTTTCTTCCTACAAGCTACTTCCACAAAAGGTAACCAATCATATTCGAAGTATGAACACTAAGTATTAGTTCATATTGCAGAAAAATAATTTATTGTCTTAGGCCTAACCACTGTTTGCATATAAGTGTTTTATTTTGGATATGAACTCAAAGGTTCCGTATTGTACCAAGAAGATCATTATTTAATTGTTTTTTTAGAGGATCATTATTTCATTTTTTAAGGACCAACCAGAATAAATACGAACATAACATGGCGACGTTATCTCTAAAAAAAAGAGGCTTCGTCCTCAAATGGTTAGAGAAAAACCTTGTCCACACTTGGTCACAACTAGTCATCTATGTAGATATAGTTGGTCATTAATTAAGACTATGTGGTTGAAAAAAATTATTTACCCCACAATTTGTCGGTCAAACTCCACCAAACCAGGTGACAAATGAACCAACCGCATAAAAAAGTACAGTGAACATCCATTAAAATTGCCATCAAATTCTTAAGGGGAAAGAAAGCTGAAATTTTCCAGGTAAAATATTTTTATGAATGAGTTCACCTGTTTAAAATCTTAAGTAAACAAACACTTATCGAAAAGTTCTGGCACAACTGATAAAAATGCCGAAATTATTTGAGACCTTGTATTTGGAGTTCGAATCCCGACTCTTTTATTTGTGTGAATTTCCAATAACTATTGTCATTTTGTATATTTATAAACAAGGGTTAAATATGTTTTTAATCCCTATAAATTGTCAACTTTTCGTTTTAGTCCCTCTAAAATTTTCTTTCAACTTTTAGTCCCCAAAAGTTTTTCATCTTCACTTTTGGTCCCTCTTTTAAAGTAAACTCACATGTAGAATTCATATTTTTGAATAAAATTTTGCAGAAAAATTTATAATATAATAAGAATCTCTCAAAAAAAAAATTAGAACTTTTAAACAAAACATGAATTAAATATGAATTTTTATATTTTTGGTGGTTAAAAATTCATATTTAATTTATGTTTTGTTAAAAAATTCTAATTCTTTTTTGGAGAGATTTTTACAATATTCTACAAATTTATGCACAATTTCATTAAAAAAATTCAAAATTAAACTTAAAAATAGGGACCAAAAGTAGTGATTGAAATTTTTATCAAGACTAAAAGTTGAATGAAAATTTTAAGGGACTAAAACAAAAAATTGATATATTTATAGGGATAAAAACATAAAATTGATAACAACAGTACACATGTTTTTGGTCCCTATAAATATGTCAACTTTTCGTTTTAGTCCCTCTAAAAAATTTCTTCAACTTTTAGTCCTTCAAAATTTTTCCATCTTTACTTTTGGTCCTTCCTTTAAAGTAAAATCATGTAGAATTCATATTTTTGAATAAAATTTTGCAAAAAAATCATAATACTATAAGATTTTCACCAAAAAAATATTAGAATTTTTTAACGAAACATGAATTTAATAAGATTTTTTTTATATTTTTGACGGTTAAAAATTCATGTTTAATTTGGGTTTTGTTAAAAAATTCTTTTTTTTTTTTGGGATTTTTTTTACAATATTCCACACATTTCATGAAAAAAAAATACAAAAATTAACTTCAAAATAGGGACCAAAAGTAATGATTGAAAATTTTGTAGGGACTAAAAGTTGAAGGAAAATTTTAAACGGATTAAAACAAAAAATTGATATATTTATAGGGAACAAAAATATATTTAACCCTTAAAATTAAGAATATATATATATATATATATATATACACACACACACACATCCCTTACAAAAAAAATATGTTTTTTTATTTAATGAAATAATAGTAGGATGCAATTATGTTTCCCCTAAAAAAATAAAAATAAATAGTACGATGCAATTCACCTTCAAGAATTTAAATTTTGAGAGTAAATCTACAGGGAATCCTTATCTCGTTATTATAAGAGAAAAAAAGCCAAGAACATCAAATCAAAGATGTCCAACGTTCATGTTTAAACAAAATTATTGGATTGAAACCCCATCTCCCCTGTTCCACACATGACACAAGCATCATTATTGTTTCATTCTTGTAAGTCAAGATAAGCATGATATCTAGACCATATAAAAAAGTTAGAAGGACCAACAAACATATCATACTATGTAGCTGCTGCACTAACATCCTTAACCACACACCACCTCTTCCCGTTTCAGCAGTAATTAATAACGTGTCTCTTTCGTCGACATCAATTCAAAGGACACGTCCTATGTATACGCCCAAGATAGGTGACCTAAGATAGTTACTTCTTCATGCCAAATCTGTAGTTATTTTATAGTAATTCTATTTGTGTTTCCACATAGTAGATGTTTTACAAAACTAGATATAGTCGACAAAGAAAGAAAAGAAATGATGGTTACCATTTAACCGTTTTTTATTTATTTATTTACCAAATATAGTTCCAAATTAAAAAAATTTGAAATCTTTTGTTTTTTTTTGAGCAAGAAATCTTCTGTTAGGTACTTTGTATTTTTATTTTATAATCAAATATCATCTACACACAAATATAGTTACAAATTAAAAAAATTCGAAATCTTTTGATAGTACTTTGTATTTTTATTTTATAATCAAATAACATCTACACACAAGATTAGTAGTATTATTTTTTTAAAGGAAGATTAGTAGTATTTTTAAAAATTATTAAAATATGTAAATATAGCATGTACTACTATATTATTAGAATTTATTACGAGTGATTATTCATGAATGTGGGTGAACGATTAGAAGACAAATACTTGATTAAAATTTATTATGAATTTATTATGAATGGTTACACATATTCCAGCACAATGAGAAATTATTCATAATAAATTATAATAATATACTACATGATATATTTATTTACATATTTAATTTTGAGGGAATATTATAAATAATAAAAATATACATTATGTAATTATTATTTTTTGGTCAAGTAGTCTAGTGGCTAGAGCTCACACAATTACAGTCTTGTAATTGTGGAGAAGTGGACTAAGCTCACGGGGATCATTATGTAAATAATTTTATAAAATATAAAAAAAATCTTGAATCATTACTAAAAAAATATGCAATATAGCTCCCCTAAAAAAATGTAATATAGCGAGTTAAATATTTTTTTAAATGAATATAGCGAGTAAATACTAAACATTTTTTTTTGAAAATGTTTACCAAATTATTTTAAAAAAATAAACATGTTTACCATATTATTTGCTCAAAAAATGTTACCATAATTTCTAACCTAAATCTTAGCAGTTGTGACAAAACTTGGTGAGTGGGTCTCCAAAATAGGTCCACCATCTTTGCGTAAAAAGTGCATACTCTTTTTTCTTCATACCAGCCCAAACCGACCAGTACACCCACTCTCTATAAAAACATCACCTTCCCTTCAAAGAAAAAGAAAATAATAACTGCATGCTCTCTCTTCTCTTAGAAAGAAAGCATCACCATAACATGGCTCCTTTTGCATTCTCATTCTTCTTCCTTTTTCTCTCACTCTATGCTTCATCATCAGGTATATCTATTAAATTCCTCTCTTTCTATTTTATTTTGTGTTGTAAGTACAATTCAGTTGATAACGGCAGATATCAAGATCTATTTCTCGCATTAGGTTATTTGACCTAAAAATATGGTTGACATGATTTTTCTTTTCTTGTGTTTTTTTCGCCTTCAGAAGCGGGATCTATCGGAATCAACTACGGTAGAATAGCTGATAACCTACCAACACCATCAAAGGTAGTAGAGCTTTTGAAAGCACAAGGTTTCAGCCGTGTAAAGCTTTACGACACCGACGCCACCGTGTTAACCACTTTGGCAAACTCCGGCATCAAAGTCACCGTCGCCATGCCAAATGAGCTTCTCTCCTCCGCTGCAGCCGATCAATCCTACACCGACACATGGATCCAATCCAACATCCTTAACCACTACCCCGCCACACAAATAGAAGCCATTGCTGTCGGAAACGAGGTTTTCGTAGACCCTAAAAACACGACCAACTACCTCGTACCCGCCATGAAAAACGTTCATGCTTCTCTCCAAAAACAAAACCTAGACAAACAGATTTTAATCTCTTCTCCAATAGCACTATCTGCTTTACAATCTTCTTACCCTACCTCAACCGGTTCATTCAAAACCGAACTTGTTGAACCGGTTATTAAACCGATGCTCGAGTTTCTACGTCAAACCGGTTCTTATTTAATGGTTAACGCTTATCCTTTTTTTGCTTATGCTGCTAACTCAGACACAATCTCATTAGATTATGCTTTGTTTAAGCAAAACCCTGGTGTTGTTGATTCTGGTAATCATTTGAAATATGATAATCTTTTAGACGCTCAAATCGACGCCGTTAATGCTGCCATGTCTGCACTTCATTATGATGATGTTAAGATAACTGTTTCTGAAACGGGGTGGCCTTCTTTAGGTGATAGCAATGAGATTGGTGCTGGTCAAGACAATGCTGCTTCTTACAATGGTAATTTAGTGAAAAGGGTTTTGAATGGAAGTGGGACCCCTTTAAGACCTAAGGACCCTCTTAATGTTTTTTTATTTGCTCTTTTTAATGAGAATCAGAAAACGGGTCCCACTTCGGAGAAAAATTATGGATTATTTTACCCTAGTGAGAAAAAGGTTTATGATATTCCGTTGACGGTGTCAGATACTAATAAATCTTCGACACCGGTAGCGGAGTCTCCAATGGAGTCCGCGCAGGCTCCAGTGGCGGGTGTAGGGAGGAGTAAGGTACCGGTGAGTGGTGGTGATGTGTCGGTGGTGGAGAATAAAGGACAAACATGGTGTGTGGCGAATGGTGGTTTGTCCGAGGAGAAGTTGAAACACGCGCTTGATTATGCGTGTGGGGAAGGTGGTGCTGATTGTGCTCCGATTCAACCCGGTGCCACGTGTTACAACCCTAATACTTTAGAGGCACATGCTTCCTTTGCTTTCAATAGTTACTATCAGAAGAAGTCACGTGGGGGTGGCACGTGTGATTTTGGTGGTGCTGCTTATGTTGTTACACAAGCTCCTAGTAAGTCCTTATTTTCTTTGCAATTTTATTTGTCTTAAATTCAATCAATATGTTTTTTTGTAAAAAATTTGCAATTTGCATGAGTGAAAAGTTTTTTAATTGTTTTCTATGAACATATGTGATGCAGGGTATGGAAAATGCGATTTCCCTACAGGATACTGAAAGGACTGAAATGGAGTGGGTTAGATTAGGTCAATTTTAGATTTTGGATTATGATTATTTAGTTTTTCAAACTAGAGTGTGGATTAGTTAATGGTGATTTGGTGGTGTTTTAGGCTTTTACTCTTGTTTTTACTTTGATAGCACGCGTTTGGATTATCATTCTTATGGTTTTTTAGTTACACATTCTTATGGTTTATTTATGATTCTTATTATTTTTATGATTAATAAATAAATCTATTCATTGGTAGTTAGGTGGACTATCGATTTCTTTGACATATTTGTTTGCAATGCCTCTATTTCAATGCGTTTGTTGAAGGTTCGTTTTATTGTATTCCTTTTAAAACATCTAGTTGCTGCTTTTCTATGAATGTTGTCATATACCGTCCAATTACAATTAATTTTTTTTATGAAATTAACTTAAACTATGATAAGATAATAGAATAATCAAGATATGTAAGGGAGAAAGAGAGAAGAATAGAGAGTATTACATTAGGCGTTATTCACAATGATATATGACTTATACTTATGAGACACTAGGTTGTAAGTATAGTTGATTAACACACTTTCAACTCTTTGATTAAAATTTATGTTGCTCTCCCCAAATTTATATGAGATCACATAATCAGACTCTTATACACAATTAATAAAAGACAATGAATTAGAATGTGTGTTAGAGAGTGTATCTCTAAATTTATTCTTTTGTAAGTTATAAGCATGTGAAGTGTGTCTAACATAAGTATGATAAGCTTAAGCATGTTAGGTGGTGTGGGGTTTTGTTTTGTTTTTGGTGGGGTTGTTTTTCTTATTTGATGGTCGAGGGTGTTCTTCTTTTTTCATTATTTTTATGGGTTTTTTTTGTCACTTTTAGAGTTCCTTCTTCATATTGTATATTTGTTCTTCTTTTCGCCATACATATATGGGGTTAACTTAGACCAACCAAAAAAACATTAAATCTATATCAGGCTAACTTTTATTTATATATATATGAGTCAAGATTGGTTAACATTAGGTGTAAGTGTAATGACTTACACCAAATCTCAATTGCTAACATAAATTAATCGGTTCCTCAGAAGAAAAAAAAAAACATAAATTAATCCAACGGCTCCCATCCCTTAAATTAAGCGAGACACACCAATTCCTTTATGTATTCTTCCCTTTTTTGGTTTTGTGAAACTAAATTAGACAAAGTGCAGATCTTGACAACCGTCAACTGCTAAACCTTCATCTCTTAAATAATTCATCTTCAAGAAAAATCTTCAATTTGAAATTATATATATTATTATTATCATTGTTCCACGTGAAACAAAAAAAGCACATCTGGATACCAAAGATATCACTCAAATTGATGTAATTGTGATATTGGTTCAAGGCCACAAATTTGATCAAACTTGAGAGCCACAAATTCCCAGTTGATTGCTTAATTTCATCACATCGATTAAAGGTTCACCGTTACGATTTTTGTTATGATTAGGTCAGAAAATAGGAAATCCCAACAGAGTCATCACAAAGTTTGGAAAGCAGCTATGAATTGGTTTAATTAGCCCGTAGGAGAAGAGAACAAAGAGGAAATCGTATGTGTCTCACTTTAGATGTTTTTTAAATTGGTAAATAGGAGCCATTAGATTAAGTTAATTTAGTGGTTGAGATTTGGTGTAAGTTTATATCTGGTGTCATCGGATCCTGACTCTCTCTGTATATTTGGATTGGTTAAGTCTAAGTTTTTTTTTTTTTTTTGAAAAGGCTAAACATACATATTAAAAACCAACAACCACTCATTTAGTACAAGACTTATCAAATGAAGCTAAAAGATCTAGATATTTACAAGGAAACAGTCAAGCTACCACAAGGTAGCCATGAAATGCCAAAATTATGTCACAACCAAAAAACACCCTTCAAGCCGTGCAATCAAAATCGAAGAGAACGTAATACGATTTTAACCATCAATAAGCTTGGAGTTTTACCTTTTCTAATAAAGAGATAAGTTGTTCTGTCTTATTATGGAAAAGTCTCTTGTTGACGATCCTTCTGAATAATAAAAAGAACCGATATCCACATTATATTAAATGCTTAACAAAACTTGTTAGAGAAGCCCCCAAGACTATCAAACTAAATAGAGTGATCAAGTAACGAACCATGAAAAGTCGTCGAAATGCCTAACCAACCAGATGTCAAGAGCCAGAGTTGGCCATAAATAGCACAAGAAAGATCAAATGATCCCGATCCTCCACCAAGCTGCACGTAGCCGAGCACAAGGTGGCAGGATAATCCAAAATATTTTTCCTAAACAGATTCATCTTTGTTGCTAATCTATTCAAGAACAAATGTCAGATAAAAATATTGATCTTAAGCGGCACTTGCTTAAGCCACAACACATGATTAAACCCTTCATTAACAACAAATTTAGTAGTAGTCAAAGTTATAAGCGCTTTTGACCGTGTACCGTTGTGAAGAATGAAGCTTCTAAATCCACCTGTCAAGCACACCAACCTGCAAACAAGTGACAACTGCTCCACACACTCCCTCACCAACCCCTAATCCTACACAAACAACCTCCTACGCCACTTCAACGCCTCACCATTAACCTCCCAACCCAAAGAGAACATCTCTGCAATTATGGCTAATTTGTTAACACCAAGATAAAAAAGTCTAGAATATCTAACATCAAAAGATACACCATTTAGCCATGGGTCCTTCCAGAACAACGTAAAAACCCATCCCAACCTGTCTAGAAATATTATCCAACAACCAACGATCATCTAACATACCACCCCCATAATAATATGATTCAAGTTTTGCCACCAAAACTGAACCCCCTCCTCCACCAAAATATAATCGACCCCTCTCCTCACCATATTTCTCACTAAGCACCCTATACCACAAACTACCCCTTTCCTCTAAGATCATCCACACCCATTTACCTAGTAAGGATAAATTAAACTCCTTCAACCTCCTTACACCCAAACCTTTGTTCTCCCTTTGTAAGCATAAAATATCCCATTTAACCCACAACAATTTCCTAAAGTCCTCCCAACCCTCAAAAAAAATTACAAATAGAATCAAGAGAAGAGATGATACTTAAGGGAGCTTTGAAGAAGGAAAGAAAATAAACTGAAATAGAGGATAGTATAGACTTGTGAAGAATCAGCCGACCCCGAAAAATAAAGACTTTTACTCTTCCATCCAAACAATCTACTTCAAATAAGATCAACCAAAGGTAGCAAACAACACTAACCTTTTAGCCCCTTATATAGCCACAAACAACGCAACATATGCGGTAAGAAAACCAATCCAAAAACCAATGACATATTGTACAATATTGCTTCTATTTTTAATCTATTTCGTAGTGAAAATAATCAAAACTTCAGAGTGAAAAAAATAGTTATTAGAAACTCATACACCATTGTTCTGGCATCATAAAATTCCTCCTGTAGTCCCCTATTGAATTTGGCTTATTGAAACTTGATCATATATAAAATCTTTAAATTGATTATGTTTTCCTAATAAATACTTGAATGTACGAGTATACCTCTATAATTGGAATCATTGTTAATCTATTTTATTTTATGACATTTTTTTTAAAGGTCTTAAAGAGTGTCTCAGGACACTTGTTAACATGACATTCTTTAAGGATTTTAAAAAAAGAAATTATTTTATAGAAAAATCAAATATTTCAATTTCTAATGCATTGTACATATTTTCATAAAAAATTATCATTTAAAGGTCTTAAAGAGTGCCTCATGGACACTCCTTAACATTTACCCTTTTTTAAATTGTTAAATAGTCACTCATTTGTACTTTGTTTCTAATCCTAATAGGAGTCATTGTAATTATATTGATTTTCAGTTACTACAAGAACCATCTAAAATACACATCCCAGTAATGAGTGTCACAAACAAACCATAAGAAGAATAAAAAAAGAGCAATAAATAAGACATGTATATCTTTCAAAAGTGAGGAATTTAATCATTGAAAATCGGTTAATCCAGAAAAATGCCCCAACCCAATACAGGAGAGGAAGGAAAATGGCAAATAAAAAGCAAAATGCAGGAAAGACAAATTAGAAGTAAGAAGTCTTGCATATACAATTGATTTTAAAAAGAGCTTATAGAAACATATATAACATATAATTGCTTTTGCATACTACATAGATAAAGTAGAAAAAAATTAGCAGCTTTTCCAATGAGAATAGCTCAACCTCTAAAACTGGCTTGTTTGCCTTAAAAATTTTAGGAGGAGAGGTAGATCCTCTTTAAGGTCACAGCATACAACAATCCTCAACAATCAAAATATCAAAAGTGTTTATGAAAATGTCATATTTTTAAAAAAAAAAAAGCTATTCTGTTTAGTCTCAAAAGTGTTTATGCTAGTAAATAAGTTCAAATAAGTCAATCCAAACAAAATTGAAATTATAACAAGGCTTACCGTAAATATCAAAAGTGAGCTTTAAATAGTAAAAACCATAAACAATCAAGCTATTTTAAAGAAGATTAGAGGGTAAAAGCAAGTGATGAACATTCAGTACACTACAAATAATAAAACCATGGAATACCACAATCAACTACAATAAAAGATAATTTAAGAATTACCATGATTTGATATAACTAAAATCCAATACTTAATCAACTTAGAATAAAAAAAGCATGAGGTGCTGGCAGAAGATTTCTGTGAATTGTGGCAATTACCAAATTTGTAGGACTAAAAGAACATGCGGGAAATCTGAATCAGAAGTATGAAGTGTTGCAGATTTGATTTTTAAAAAATGTTGCAGCTTGCTGACAATTTAAAGAATATCTTGACATATTATTCTCTGCAAAATAAGAACTAAATGAATAAAATCCTAAGTAGTCAGCAGTTAGCAGACGTATCAAGAAACATACAAGTGACTTGGCTTAGCATCTAAATCACATCTACAATCTTAGACAATCAAATCATAAACCATCTAATGCAATGTGTGATTGTGAACAATGTTAAATTTCAATGCATTGTGAAGAACAAACAACTTTAGTGAACAGAGAAATAAAGTCACCGGCAACCAAAACGAGCATTAAAAAAGCATAAACAAAAGTTAACATGTTATAATAGTTATTATTGAATCTCGTACAGAAATGACATAGCACAAATTCTAAACCCTTGTATTAAAATTACGGTGATACCAAACTCTCAACATAAACTCTTGAGTCTACCGAAATCCAGTCTTGAATCTTGATATTCTTTGTAGTATCATTTTTGGAATCATAAACAACCCATTTAGATTTATCATCCTCTTCGAAGTTGAGAAGCACTTGGTTGTCGTCTTCAGAAATATCTAATATATTGGTATAACCATGATCACCAAAGTCAGGAAGATGAATCAATTTAATCCAAGACTCTCCATTTCCACATTCCTTCATAAGCCAAACATCAATGAATGAGTAGGTATAAAAAACTAAGCTCAAGCGATCCCTCAACATACCCATTCTCGATGTACCAAGCACCTCTCCATAATCAGGCTGTGAAATCTCTTTGTAAGTCTCTTTCCCCAAATTAAGAGAAACAATGTTACATGAGAAACGACCATACATATAAGAATATGCAAACCAATAAACCTTCCCCTTTACGATGGTTCCCCGTTCATCATCAGGAACCATAGAAGGGAAATCTTGAATCCTTCTCCACGAATGAGTGCCCAAAGTGTGAACTTTAACTTGAGTTTTGCAAACCGTGAAGGGCACTAATTCAAAATCATAGGAAAAAACAGAAACAACTTTGTAATTATGAATAAAAGGATCATAGCCAAAAGCAAATGTAGTTATACCATCATTGGCTTGTGGTGGAATATCTAAAGTGGGTAGTTCCTTGAAGCTTCTAGTAGAAGGGTTCCAAAGAAGTGCGAGACCGAGATGTTTATTAATCTCGAAACAAATGAGACCGTCGCAAGATCCAATGATATTATGTATGGAGTTTGGATTGATGAAAGAGAAATCGAGTTGTGTGGGATTAGAGGTGAAAAAAGAGTCGAGTGGATAAGACATTACATTGATTACTTTTCTGGATCTGCTGCCTGTGAAGAGGAGGAGTTTGGGTTTGGTAGTTGAGATGCAAAGTTGTTTCTTCGCGAATTTGGGATTATTTGAGATGAGAGAATTCCACGACTTGCAGACCATAGTCACATGGTTCTCAATTTGCTTCGGTACGTGATACGGGTTCGGGTACGCGGTTCGTCACTTTTGAAGAATTCGGTACGTGAGGGGTATACATAGTCGGTAGGCTATGGGTTCGCGTCGTAAGTTATAATAAAATTAGAATTTGCATAGTGTATTTTAATAAAATTAGCATAGTGTATTTTGCAAATGTCCCACATCGGCTAAGGTTGAAAGGAAGAGGGTTCTATAAATATAAGTGCTTATAGTTGCGTTTTTTCAACACGGCTTGGCTGTTCAGTTGTGCCTTCCTTGGTCAATTGGTGGGGACCAGTGATTTTTCACTACCCAACGCCAACACTATGGTGATTTCTCTTGGTGGGGACCAGTGGTTTTCCACTTCCCAACACCAATATTAATTAGTTTAAATTTCTTTTTTAAGCAGAATTTGTATTGTTTGCGGTGGTACGCTGGTTCCCCAAATCTAACGAATTTGTGGGCGAACTTCTACGAACCGGTATGTAACAGCCCAGGCGGGTCCCGGCTAGGCACTGTACCCCCCGACACTGTTACTCACAAGCTTAATCACCACCCCCCTATAGTGGTGTTTTTGCCTCTCGTGGGAATCGAACCTAGTACCTGGGGTAAAAGTGAGTGCATTCCAAGGTACCGCGAACTGATTCGTGCAAACCGGTTTGCTGTTCACCACCTGAACCGCGAATTATGTGACTATGTTGCAGACGCATCGGAATCGTAAGAGGGACTTCACGGGGAGTTTACATAGGATTTCGGCTATGAGATCAAACGGAAGTTCAGTTACCGGTGGGGGGTGAAGTGGCTGCTTCCTCTTGACTGGAAGTGTTAGGGTTCCAATGGAGGTGGTTAATCGCAGATGCCTCATGGCGGCGCTAATTTGCGCCATCGTTGAATCAGAAGTTGCAGCGTCGTTTTCGAGTGTTTATCGAAGTTTGTTAAAAATGGAGATTGTATTTTAGGGTTTTGTTGTCTCCGTGATTTAAATCCTCAATCAAAATGCACTCACTTTTACTCTTGTTTTTACTTTGACAGCACACGTCTTGTTTTTACAGGGGGTAAACCCGAAAATAACCTATATTACAGGGGGTAAAGCACTATTAACCCTTATTTTTATGATGATTTATAAATAAATTTTTTATTAGTTGTAGCTGTAAAATTAAATTTTGCAACTACTGCAAACAAAAAGGTCATTTTATCTCACCGTGGCCTATTCAAATCCAGGGGATACTCCTCTTGAGGTTAATGTTAAATATCATTGTGATGATGGTGATCTCTTGCCTGATCCTTTATTGTATGGACAACTTGTGGGTAGTCTTAATTATTTGACCATTACTGATCCTGAACCGATCGAACCAAGGCGTTCTGGTTGAACATCTCGAGCACCAGATAGATTTTCACCAGACAGGTATGATTCCAAACATACTTCTCTGACTGCGTCACTCTCTGGCATCAAGCCATTATTTGTGACACGGTAAGAGACGCCGTCCAAGTGTTAAGATTTCAACAATATTTTTTTGAATTAACTAAAATATAGTAATAGTATGTTTAATTATATCAATCATCTCTTTTTTTTTGGTTCAATAGCCTAGTGGCAAGATCACACACTTTTTTTTAAAGTGTGGAGAAGTGGGGAATCCGGGGTTCGAACCCCGGCCCCTGCAAACATTATCCCTGGTAGGTAGCTACCAACTGAGCTACACTTACGGGACTTATATCAATCATCTCTAAATATAATTCATTAAGAAAATAGATTCAATTATTTAGGGACATAATTAGGGAACGTAAAAGAAAATTTATCTCCACAAAAATTAAATTTTCAATGAATATAAGAGAACTTAAGTAAGATATAAGAGATTAAAACTGACAAGTTCATACATGTAAAGGTTAATTTTCTTCAATTTCATAAAAAAAAAATATTTGGGATTTAACATATTCTCCATGACAAAATCAAACAATAAAAATAATAATATTTAACATAATTTTAATGAAACCCGTGCAACGCACGGGTTGAATTCCTAGTATAATTAAAACTAACTTAAATTTTTTGTATATAATTAAATCAACTTAAATTTTTAGTATATAATTAAAAAAACTTAAAATTTTCAAAATAGTATCTTTTGTACCTTAAGTGTTGATTAAAAATTTATTTTCAAAATTGTCCTTCCTTTCAGAAATATATATTTTTTAATTCTTAGAAATATTACGCTCCTTGGTCTAATATTTAATTCTTGCCATAATTCTGTTAAAAATTTTGTAAAAAAAACTTTTTATAATGTTGTGAACATAATGACTGTATATAATGTTTGCAAATAATTATTTAAAAGTTTCAGGACACTTAATTAGATTTGAATTTTTTATTTTTTTTACAAATATTTGAATTTGAATTTAAAATAGAATTGTGTGCACAGCAATGCAAACATACCATTTATCTTTTGATGACAGAAATAAAAATTGCTATAAGGACAAAAAATAAGTCCTAGATAACATGAAAATAACATGACTTAAATGGAGATGAGTTTTCTATATGAAAATAGGTCCTACAACTATATCAAGAAAATTTAAAACTTGTTGAACCTTTAGTGTAAAAAAAAAAAAAAACTTTGAGATTTTAAACTATATCAAGATAACGCGAAAGTAAGTGTTATAACCATGTTGAAACTTTGAAGTGCATCCAGATCATGCAAAGTGAAAGTAAGCATTAATAATAATAATATGCTGTAAAGTATTATGTTGTTTTTTTATTTTATTTTTGATTCAAAAATTACATATGTGGCGTCCAACTCCACTTAAGTGACAGAGCTACGTATCTTTCACCAAGTCAGAATTAAAAGTTGCAAAAGGAGGAAAAGTTGTTTTTTTTTAATAATGAGCCAAAACCAAACTAATGAAAGGTTACGGAACAAAAAGTTTGTTTAAGCGTAATAATTATGTATCACACGTTGTATTTTCTCATTTCAATTTTGCTTAACAATTGATAGTTTTTTTTTATAGTATTCCTCAAGTGATTATCTTATACCAAAATGAAAGGATCTATCTTTGCACAATTGAAATTATTCTTTTTTGGATGGATTTCAAACTTTTAATTTCTTTCATGGTCACACGAAAGAGGTCATGGTTTTTTTTTTCTTTCACATAATATTAGGTTGATCATTCACATACGGATTGAGAATTAGTTTTATCATACAACAAACATTTACTTGACCTTATAAATTAAATTCATTCATTGAAACAAAAACAACTCAAACCCCTCTAAAAACACAATACCTCATTATTCATCATAAATAAATTATCGTTACAATTTACAAGAGCAGACTTCTTCAAGATTGTTTGGAGTTTTGTTTTGTAAGGTCAGCTATAACAACAAAATGCTGACATAGTAATACTTGGGTGTAAATGAACTGTAAATTTCTTATTGCTTTATCAGAAAACAATGATCATTATTGCTTTAGGTTGGGTTGAATACATAGATCAGTCAAGCCATAATAAGAGAAATTGAGAAAGGGGAAGGTGATAATACAAACATAACATATTTTCTCTTTTTGTTACTTATCCTTTCACTATGATGGTCGTATACTCTTTTGTTTATAATTAATCATATTGATAATATTCTTATGTATTAAGTCTGACTTTTTGACATTCAACTTTTGTCATAGGTATGATGCATCTGTACAGGAGCCAACTGCAAAACCATGCTCAAAAGAGGAACTTAAAGCTTCCAGAATATGCTCCTGAGAGGGAAGGTCTGCCTCATAACTTTCGTATTCTATAACTTAAATTCTTTTGTTTGGTTCTCTTTACATCCATATGATTGTCTAAATTTCAGGATGGTATTCTGATATACAAGAACCTTTTGCAAGAATTGATTGATTCAAGAGGAATGCTATGTGCAATTGCAAGAATTGATTCATCGTTGTCTCAAGGTATGGTTTCGGCTTTGTTGTTGTTTTTGTGATTTTGATTTCGTTTTTGTACACATGCATCAAAATATTATAGGCAAAATTACATCAGTGACCGCTATTTGTCATACCACTATACGCTATCCACTTTTGGGGTCGGCCGCTACGCACTGCCAACCGGGATTGACTACTGTGGCTTTTGTCTGTGTAGAGTTTTAGTTTTGGTGATGCATCTTTGTTTATTTTGTGATTGAGTGCTTATAAATCATAACTTATATTGGCCTGATATCTTTTATGCGTTGCACGGGTTTGATTAATATAGTGCTTGTAATATTTTTACAAATGATAAAATAAAAATTATGATAAGTATAATCATATAAAATTTAATGATCTATAATATTTTGAAATGTAGTGATATGATTAGGTTTAATATTAATTTATATTAAAATATGAGTGTTGTTTAAAAATATAAGCATTTGTATTGATTTATATGGTAGGCTTATGTAAATGTTTTAAGGACAATGAATATAGTTTTTGATGTATCTTATAATATTTTATAAGTTTAATGACATATCGTAGTTTATCCTAATAGTGTAATCATATAAGAGCATTTGTTTGTTGGGATCACAATAGTGCAGTCATTCTTGTTATAAATATTGCTTATAAGAAAGGTTGAAATAAGCTTCGTTAAAAATATGATTAATTTTGGGTGATTTTTTCTTTTTCATCTTTTGATCGTGTTTTTAGAAATTATGCAACGTGATTGCTTACGTTTACTTTCCTATATCTTATCTAGGGTCTCTCATATTAATTAAAAAGACAATTCTTATGTTGATAAATTAGCTTCTTTTAAATTTTCATATCAAACCTCCACTTTGTAGAATTCTACTCAGACTTTTATTAGTTATGATTTTTTAGTCAACGGTATGGTTCACCTTCTAACATATATTTTTTTTTTGAATTTTTTTTCTTTTTTTGAATGACGTTTATGTTCTCCAATATTTTTTTTTTTTTTGTCTTTTTTCTTTTATCATCATGTTTTCCTACATAGCATTATTAGTTTAAGATAAAATTGCTTTTAGTACTATTCAATCTTATATAAACATTAACAGAAGAAAAAAGAGTGATTTTTATGTAAATGTTTTGATATTATAGTGAGAATATAGCACTATTATTTTAAATTAAGTTTGCTTTTAGTACTATTCAATTTAATTAAAAAGACAATTCTTGTGTTGATAAATTAGCTTCTTTTAAAGTTTCATATCAAACCTCCACTTTGTAGAATTCTACTAAGACTTTTATTAGTTAGGATTTTTTAGTCAACGGTACGGTTCACCTTCTAATATATATATTTTTTGGATTTTTCTTTCTTTCTTCGGATGACGTCTATGTTCTCCAATATATTTTTTTGTTGTCTTTTTTCTTTTATCATCATGTTTTCCTACATAGCACTATTAGTTTAAAATAAAATTGCTTTTAGTACTATTCAATCTTATATAAACATTAATAGAAGAAAAAAAAGTGTGATTTTTATGTAAATGTTTTGCTACTATATAGCACTATTATTTTAAATTAAGTTTGCTTTTAGTACTGTTCAATCTTATATAAACATAAACATTAATAGAATAAAAAAAGAGTGAGATTTTTATGTATCTCAAGCTTAGTTAAATTAACATTAGAAATTATCAGATAGAAAAAGAGTGATTGAAAAGTTTTTCGAAGAGCTCCACGTAATCACAATTCTAACTTAAAATTAAATAGTATATAAGAGTGTGAGAAGTTTCTCTAAAGAGTGCCACGTCATCATGATTCAAGCTTAAGAAAAATTGAAACTTTCAAAGTTTAAAAAATATATTCCAGACATCAAATAAGGTAAGCATATAATCGGAACAACGGGTGAGAAATTTAAAAGGCCATAAGAAATTATATTCAAAGAATATAATAAGAGTATGTTTATCTGCACCAATCATCTCCAAATATAAATCACAATCGACATTGCAATTTTGATAGTTTTTTTCTTTATTTATTTATTTATCGGAATACCATTTTTTATTCCTACCGTGAAGAAGAAAATCTTCAGTTAACTTTTTTATTATATTTTCTATTAATTTTCAGTAAAATGGGCATATACCATTCAATTTTCAGTAAAATGGGCATATACCATTCATTTAAGTTACTTGTCATTTGATCCACTTTCATGCTTCGAATTCCAACTTCTACATTACGTAATATTTTCGTTTAAAAAGCTGCATAATTAGCACCTAGCTAGCACATCAACACATAACATTGTTTTCAATTAATTAAGCACTGTTA
This sequence comes from Medicago sativa, assembly GCF_051527215.1. Classification (NCBI taxonomy): domain Eukaryota; kingdom Viridiplantae; phylum Streptophyta; class Magnoliopsida; order Fabales; family Fabaceae; genus Medicago; species Medicago sativa. The sequence goes on from NC_140749.1 coordinate 55,714,196, forward strand.
TTGTTTTCAAGAGAGGATAGAAGTGCGTCCACATTAATAAAATCATATCACTATATATTTAATTTGAGAGCATTCAACATCCAAACTCTGATAAATGGACCACTCAAAGGTTTTTATGAATAATTAAGTTATGTATAAAAAATAAATAATTAAATTATAAAACTGATATATTACTACAAAGTCACATCGATATCATATTTTTTTTGGTATACCCATAATGGATAAATGTAAGAAATTCAAAGTCAAAACAATACCAAGATGATATGCAGCAAAAACCAAAATATTATCAAGAGTTAATCTTATACCTAACGTCACAAACATTACCAAAGTTCTTCGTTTTCTTCAACCTTCATACTTGTTAGGCTAGATTTAACCGTCGACAAAGTTTTGAATAATAATAAAAGATAATAGGCTATATTCTAGCCAATCTACCTTATTGCGTGCTTGAAGAAAGTTGTCTTACCTCTTGAGACATAAATCTATCGTACAATACTAAGGATTTCATATATGTATTTGTGCTCTTGGTTGATACAAAGTGTTACCACTGCAACATGAGAAGAGATGAGTGAAAAGATCAATATATAAATGGAACAACATTTAGTTTTCAATTGGTTAAATCAATATGTGAATTGAAAATGTGCACTAATTAAAAAGTTATGTGCAAATGAAAGGTATGGATTAGGAATACAAAGTGAACTTTTCTATCTATTATTCTATATATCTTCTTCAATGTTCATAACAAAAGAAAAAAACGTTCATAAAACTTGAAGCTTCCTTGACATATTTAAGGAACCTTTTTTTTTTTTTTAAGATTTGTACCATTAGACCTTATTAAAAAGTAATTACGGTGGAAAGGTGGAAAGGTTTTAAGAGAGGGATAATAGTAATGTTTCAATGCAATAGAGATTAGGAAGTTGGAGCTTTCTTAGATATGCCACATTAGCACAATACTTGCACAAGAACAACTCAAGTTTCCTTTATAAAGATATATAGATAGATATAGATAATAATAATATAATATAATATAGAGATCTTTCATCATTAAATTTGCTTATTTATCAGTTAATTAAATTGCGTTATTTTAATTAATTTATGTTGCGTATAAATTTCTTAAACAAAATAGTTGATCTATGCAAATACAAACCAAAACAAAATTATGTGGCACCAGAGCATCCATCGCATGACTTCTCTAAAAAAAAGAAAACATCCATCGCATGACAAAACCACTAGGCCAACACTAGGACTTTGTTATAATACAAGGTTCTCTTTCACTTGATTCAGAGATTGCCAATTTCTTTATCTTATTCTTCAAATTTCGATTCACCCTTCCACCCAGTATGTAAAAAGCTGTCGAACAACACAACACTCTTGAGATAGAAACTCATCTTCACTATTCTGCCTTCTTTTTTTTTTCTTGTTTCCATCTCCTCGCATTCGTGTTTCTTTCAATTATTTCTCGTCTCAAACTCACATTCATGTCAATTTTCGTGTTTATGCAGAAATCGTGAAATTTACATGCTTCCTCAGCTTGAACATGACAAACATGAGAAAGATGTTGTAACGCTCTCGATCAATAGGTTAATTTCTTTTATTGATATATTTATCTTATTGTTTGTTTTTATTGATAAATTGGTGTGACTATAATTTACTATTTGTTTGTCTTAGGTCTATGGTAAATTATAATTAGCGAGCCTATATTAGTTACTTGAAGAAATTATATGCTAGGGTTGTGTACTACATATGGTTTCAAACAAATAAACTTAGTAAGATTATTATTCATACATATAAAATATGAGGTAGAATAGAACAGGAAAAATAAAGATAAAAAATAAATAAATGTATGGATACGAAACAAATAAACTTAGTAAGATTATTATTCATACATATAAAATATGAGGTAGAATAGAACAGAAAAAATAAAGATAAAAAATAAATAAATGTATGGATACAATGAAGTGTATGGCAGTTAAGTAAAAATAAATAAATGTATGGATACAATGAAGTGTATGGCAGTTAAGTGTATGAGATAAGTGGGGTCGGGGTTCGAACACCAGACACCCCACTTCTCCACATTTAATTGTGTGAGCTCTAGCCACTAGGCTACTAGACCACAAAACAATGATTAATTGAAGAAGAATATGAAGATACCTATAATCTCATCTCATTCCCTATAAAAAACCCTTTACCTTTACCTCATATCATCCCCTGTCCTTCTTACAATAAAACGCAAAACCTCTCTTTCTTCTTCTTCAATATGAAGGTTGTACTAATTATGATATTTATAGCCATGGGAGTGGCGTTGGCTTCGGAGATAAATAAAGAATTTAAGAATTGGATGGTGCGCTTTAACCGCACCTGTTCAAGTCGAGAAGAGCTAATAAAAAGGAGGGGTATATTTCAATTAGAATTGGAGTTCGTCCGCAACTTCACAATAAACAACAGGGGTAACGTGTACTTATTGTTTTAGTTTTCAATTTTTTATATTTTGTTTTGGAGGGGTATTATTGGATTGAGATTTTAAAAGATAAGTATTGTATGAAAAAGTGCAGTGAATTTTAAAAGACTATTAAGATTTGGAATAAAAAAAAAAAAGACTTTGATATTTTTAATTGAATACACAAGATTTATTTATATTTCACTCTTTTTTGTTAATTTCTTTTTTTCACAGGAAGCAATTACACCCTAGCATTGAATGAATATTCAGATTTAACTTTAGATGAGATGGTCCATTGCACCGATATTCCACCACTTGATCCTTTTGACACGTTCATCATGAGTTCGTCAGGTGGTGGAATATCGGTGCAATGGACCATCTCATCTAAAGTTAAATCTGAATATTCATTCAATGCTAGGGTGTAATTGCTTCCTGCGAAAAAAAGAAATTAACAAAAAAAAGTGAAATATAAATAAATATTGTGTATTCAATTAAAAATATCAAAGTCTTTTTTTTTATTCCAAATCTTAATAGTCTTTTAAAATTCACTGCACTTTTTCATACGAAACTTATCTTTTAAAATTTTAATCCAATAATACCCCTCCAAAACAAAATATAAAAAATTGAAAACTAAAACAATAACTACATGTTACCCCTGTTGTTTATTGTGAAGTTGCGGACGAACTCCAGTTCTAATTGAAATATACCCCTCCTTTTTATTAGCTCTTCTCGGCTTGAATATGTGCGGTTAAAACGCACCATCCAATTCTTAAATTCTTTATTTATCTCCGAAGCCGACACCACTCCCATGGCTATAAATATCATAATTAGTACAACCTTCATATTGAAGAAGAAGAAAGAGAGGTTTTGTGTTTTATTGTAAGAAGAACAGGGGATGATATGAGGTAAAGGTAAAGGGTTTTTATAGGGAATGAGATGAGATTATAATCTGAGAAGGAAGAAAAAAGATTTTTTTCTTCACCCCCACTTTTCCAATGATTTTTTTTTTAAAATATGAAGAAAAAGGATTGGAAATTAGTTTTTTTTTTTAAATCTGGAAATAAATGCTTGAAAATTAAAATATGAAAAAAAAAATAAAAAATTATATAATCTCAAAATTTATAAGGTCGAAAACCAAAACTACCCATATGTATGAATAATAATCTTACTAACATGATAACGATGGATGCGCCTCCTGAAAGGGGCTTGGTGGACGATGTGTGGCATAAGCATGCTCCGCTTAAGGTGTCGTTGTTCGTGTGGAAACCACTTCGCGATCGGTTGCCAACGAAAAATAATCTGTTACGTCGACAAGTATTACATACGGATGACATAGCTTGTGTGGGAGGGTGCGGCTTACCTGAGACTGCCGAACACCTTCTGCTTGGCTGTGAAATTTTTAGCAGCGTGTGGGTTGCGGTTCTACAGTGGCTTCACTTATCTTTCGTCGCTCATGTGGGGTGTCGAGACCATTATCTTTAGTTTGGGCATTTGACTGGGTTACCACATTTTTCACATTCATTTTTACAGATAATATGGCTGGCTTGTGCTTGGACCAGTTGGAAGGAGAGAAACAATCACATTTTTAATCAGAAGGCTACGCCAATTAACAATATATGAGACAGTGTGAAATTACTTTCATTCCAGTGTTAAAGGCTAATTTACATTATTTTGCTTTCAGCTACCACGACTGGTGGCAACAACCTATGTCTTGTATGGGTATTTTGATGTAATCTTCATGTTGTTTTTGTTTATACTTCTGGTGATCGTTATTGTGTCACCAATGATCTGACATTGTATCTCTCTTGAGTGATTCTCTTTTGCACGCCTTGTGGTAATCACTTGTAGTAATCTAATTCCATTTTGGCTTGTTAAAAAAAAAACATAATAAGTATTATTGAAACCATATGTAGTATACAACCCTAGCATATCATTGCTTCAAGTAACTGTTTAGGCTCGCCAATTATAATTTACCATGTCAAAGACCTAAGAAAAACAAATAGTAATTTATATTCACCCCAATTTATCAACAAAAACAAACATTGAATTAAAGATTGAGGGTGTTACAGATGTCAATTTCATCGATCGAGTACTGCATAAACACTGCCATGACTTGAACAGCTACTCTATCTTCTCCAGATCTTTCGGTTATTACTGTACCAACCTTGTAATCAAATCAAATGAAATCAATGGTTCTAGTGAAATATGAGCTATGTGGCTTCAATATTCTAAAATAGTTCTCTAACAAACTTCAATGTTATTGCCTGAAGGAGAAAGAATTGAGAATTGTAAACTTTCTAATGCAATGTTTTGGGAATATACATATGGTGCACATAATCAATCAGAAATTTTAGAGATAAATTTTAAGTGTGTAACTTGGATTGTGGTCAAACATGTATGTGGCTATGGACACCAATTTTGTTGAGAGATCACAATTCACTAACATTTTAAGTTTCATTTTCTGACAATGGCTTTTTAATTCCTTTGAATGCAATCTTAAGACCTTTTAACTTGTCCCTAGACATGGATGGATGCCTACCTCATAACATGCATGTTATACCTCATTTGAAAGAATTGAGGTCCTCTTCTTCTTCTTCTTCTTCTTCTTCTTCTTCTCAAGCAATTCAATTTTTTTCAGTCCACACTAATTAAATTCATGTGGCTCTAACAAAACTGTGGTTGCTCTGTGTATGGTCATTTTCTTTTTACATTAACTACCTATATGACTAGCTCAATTTATGTACATTAGAAGAAAATTAATCTAACAAACTAACTACTAACGTTTGTCTGTCGTTAAAAAAAAACTCAAATCTTACATAAAATTATTCAATGAATGTGTCACAAAAAATGTCTTTTTTTTAGCAGACAAAAAATGACTTTTTGTGACGTTCAACTTTTTATAGTTTATTCTGTTTTTTTTCCCTTTCTTTTAGTATTTTCCTTTGTGATAATTATATATGCATCCACATTGTATGTTCTGTTTCCTTATTATTAAATTTCTGATTTTCTGTTAATTTGTGTTAACTATTGCAGACAAATACCAATGAGTTCAGGTTAAGTTGACAAGAACCAATAGCCTTTAAGAGAATTTTAGACCTTCTGTGAAGGAACTCTCTAATCACAATCCACAACACCTTGAAGATGTCTCCACCTACACAGATGGTTTCAGTCCCTCATCACTAGACATTGAACAACAACAACGTGTATAACCATTTGGTTCAATAGGTGCTCCAGTTAGAATCCTAGTGTTAAGAATATGGACTATGCATGTCAATCGCCAAAAACACCACCAACTACTCGAACAACGCCATCAACAAATTGTTGAGGCAAAAAACCCTCTTGCATACTAGACCCTACTTACCCTTCACAAATCTCCTTAACCTTCTTCATTTACCTAGATGCTCGGCTTCATCTTTGCTCACAAATCCATCTACTATTTGCATGACAAACCCAACTCAAAATCCACCCAAATTTCTTAAGTCACTGAGTTTTCATGGAGACCTTCCCATAGGATCATCAGACAACACAAGCGGATCGTCGTTTTTGTATGATCCTCTATTTCCTTGAACTTTCGTCCACAACCTCCAGCTCTTAGGGAACTGTTTCAATCTATGCCTCGAGGAGATGGCATGCCAACCAACTAAAGGAATGGGAGTGCTGGAATTCAACGGGGTCACTGCTTCCGTTGGCAAAGGAAGAGGAGGAAAACCTACCCAAGATTTTGCAGTTGAGAAACAAAGGAGAGAGCATACCAGTTTGACTAAATTTCACTTCCTCTCCTTGCTTCATGCACAATTGGTTTCTAATTGATGGAGGAAGAGCAGAAACTAGAAAGCGAGCAAATGATAAGTCACAAACCTGTTTTACAGAGTAAAATTAGCAAATTTACTTGGTATGTCAACAACATTAAAGATGTGATATTTTAACGTATACAACTTGCTTCTTCTGCTCTGCAAGTTATTTGTCTCTACCAAATTTCCTATTCATTGAACATTGACAGGAAACTATTGCCATCAACATTTAATAGCAACCAATTAAAAGGGGGAAAGTAGAATATCTAAGAGAAGATGGACAACACAGCAAGCACGAAAACATCGCTCGTATTTTCTCCAATTTAACAGACACTAATGAAAGAATAAGAACATTGCACCCTCACGACAACATCAAGGGGCACTAAATAACAAGAGGAACATAAACAGAAGAAATCACAAGTTCAGGTCTCACATCTCATAGGTTACACTTAATATTCTTCATTAGGTTTCAGCAAGATTGTGAACACCCAGTGACAAAGATAAAAGGCATATTATTACTATGCATTTGTTAATCTCTCTTCAAAATACAAAAATTAATCAATGGATTTAATTACAGGTTTATGCTGGCAGGTCCAAATCCTCCCTGCACAATCTTGGCAAGTAAAATCATTAGCTTCCATTCCTTATCCAGCAATATGTTACTAGCTTTAACATCCATTATGCAAGTACTCCAATCCTCTAGCTGAAACCAATGCAATGTCACGTCTAATCCCCACACCATCTGAGGCTTCTTACATTTGGTAACAAGTGATAAACATTCAGTACACTACAAGCCAACAATTTGGAAATAGCAAATAAGAGAACAAATGTATTTGCTTGGACATTATGTTTTTAAATTTCTATTAACAATTTTCCTCTATCCAACTATGGAATATATATGAATATTATCGCGATTATTAAATTCTCCGTAAATTAATTTGAATTGTGGCGATTATTAAATTCTTAAGGATTAAAAGTAGAATTTGTAGACGGACTCGTTTCACTACTATCATGTTCATCATCAGAAAGTGTATCAGGTTAGGGATTCTGAAGCAAAATCCAACCAACAGTTATAACTCAAAAACAATAACGCTACAATTAAGAGAAGGCGTAAATCAATGAAAACCTGTTGATCCAGAAAGAAGAAAAAAAAAACACGAGAAAGCAAGGAAAAAGGCAAATAAAAAGCGGAGGGTTGAATACTGATTTCATTGACAATGACTTTAATTTTAGCTCCCAAAACAATAACAGATTAAAAAGAACATGCAGGAAAGCTAAATCAGAAGTAAGAAGTCTTGCAGATTAGTTAATTAAAAATTGTTGCCGCTTGCTGACTATTATAAGAATATCTTGTGATGAAGTGGGAAACACTAAAACAATTGAAGTCAGTATTGACATATTAATTTAGCATATGTATCAAGAAACATACAAGTGACTCGGCATAACTTCTAAATCCCGTCTCCAATCTTAGACAATCAAACCCTAAACCATTTAATGCAATATGTGATTGTGAATAATGTAAAATTTCAAAGCATTGTGAAGAACAAACAACTCTAACTAACAGAGAGATGAAAATGAAACAACAATTTCTCAAGGTGTAAATTTCATCCACCGTTAATTAACAACGAACCATGAAATAACTGGAAATTGAAAGGAGCATCAAGAAAGAAACATAAAAAATATAACATAATAGTTGGGATTGAGTCTAATACAGAAATGACATAGCACGAAATCTAAACTGTAGTATTAAAATTAAAGTGACACCAAACTCTCAACATAGACATTTGAATCTACAAAACTCCAGTCTTGAGTCTTGATATTCCTCGAAGTATCATTTTTGGAATCATAAACAACCCATTTCAATTTATCATCATCTTTGAAGTTGAGAAGCACATGGTTGTCGTCTTCAGAGATATAAATTACATTGGTATGACAGCGATATCCAAAGCTAGGAAGACGTAAGAGTTTAATCCAAGACTCTTCATTTCCGCATTCCTTCAAAAGCCAAACAACAAGAAACGTGTTGGAATGAAAAACTAAGCTCAAGCATTCCCTCAAGATGCCCAAATCAAGAGAAACAGGCATCGTTCCATAGTCAGGCTGTGAAATCTCTTTGTAAGACTCTTTCCCCAAATCAAGGGAAACAATGTTAAAAGAGTAACGACCAGACACATAAGAATATGCAAACCAATAAACCTTTCCCTTTACGATGGTTCCTCGTTCATCATCAGGAACCATAGAAGGGAAATGCTGAATCCTTCTCCATGAAGGTGTTTGTTTGTGAATTTGGGATTGTTTGAGATGAGAGAACTCCATGATTTGCAGACAGAGCGGAATCGGAGGAGGGATTTGACGGGGAGTCTGCAGAGGATTTCGACCACGAGATCAAACGGAAGTTCAGTTACCGGTGGCGGCTGCCTCTTGACTGGAAGTGTTAAGGTTCCAGTGGAGGTGGTTGGTCTCGGCTGCCTTGTGGTGGCGGTGGTTTCTTCCATCGGTTAAACGAATGTTGATTGAGGTTTGTTAAAAGTAGAGAATGAATTTTAGGGTTTTGCTGTGTCCATAATTTAAGCTTCAATTTAAACACAATATTTTTTTTTTTGGGCAAAAGTTTGGACCCTCAATATTCTTATGGTTTACTAGCGGAAAGACGGGCACTATCGTGCCCGTCTGTCCGCTCTTTCTACTGCGCTAACGCATGTGATTATTTTATTATGTTTGTTTGTATAATTTTGATTAAATTTTTAAATATTAATGGAAATTATTGATATATTGATTTATAAACAAAATATTGTCAAGTTATATAACAATTATTTATGAACTCAACATATTTTAGTTTGTCTGCATAAAAAATAAATAAAAAATAATGATTTTTTATTGTTTATTCTAATAGTAATTAGTAACATCATAACATAAATGTATAAATGATATTTTATGTAAAAGAAACATTGTTATGATTGTGATCAAAGAATGTCTTTAAAAACTATATTTTCGTAAAGTCTCCATCTTCTCCTTCTATTTTCCCTTCGTTAATGAGAACTTTTGTTGAATTTTGAGAAACTCCTCTCGATAAAGCTACATATAATTGACCATGACTGAAAACATGTCGTGGAAGATAGATTCCGACATTGGGTATGGTCTGCCCTTTAACATTAATTTTTGCTCACATTTGTTACTAATATTTTTTTAGAGGATTTAAAGTTCAATCTTTAACATAATATTTTGCTCACGTTTGTTACTAATATTTTTTTCCAAAGGATTTAAAGTTCAATCTTTAACATTATTTTTTGCTCACGTTTGTTACTAATATTTTTTTTAGAGTATTTAAAGTTTAATCTTTAACATTATTTTTTTCTCACGTTTGTTACTATTCTTTTTTTAGAGGATTTAAAGTCCAATCTTTAACATTATTTTTTGCTCACGTTTGTTACTAATCTTTTTTTTAGAGAATTTATAGTCCAATCTTTAACAATATTTTTTGCTCACATCTATTACTAATCTTTTTTTAGAGGATTTAAAGTCCAATCTTTAACAATATTTTTTGCTCACGTTTGTTACTAATTTTTTTTTAGAGGATTTAAATTCCAATATTTAACATTATTTTTTGCTCACGTTTGTTACTAATCTTTTTTTTAGAGGATTTAAAGTCCAATCTTTTCCATTATTTTTTTTACTCACGTTTGTTACAATTGATCAAAGACTAAGGATGAGTAATTTATATCAATAAAATAATATGGAATACTGTTTTTTGTGAAGGGATATGAAAATACTTGACAATCTTTGTCGGTTGTATTGAGGGGAACAACACAGATGTACAACATAAAAACGGCTGATAAAAAAGTAACATGAGTTGTTGTTTTGTGCTAGTTTTTTTGTGAGTTTGATCTTTGGTTAACAGAGATAAAAGAGGGTTAACGGTGACGATTAGTGACATGGATTACTAATCCACGTATTATTTTATAATTGACTATTTGTATTTAAAATTAAGGGTATTTTTGAAAAGAAAAGTCCAATCCAAAGGTGTGCTTATAGATAAAAAAAAAAAAAAAAAAACACACTATCATAGTTTGTATAAGCAATTATAAACCAACAAAGCCAAATAATTCTTAAAATTAATCGTAAATAATTTGAATCATAATCACTTATAAACCAGCAAAGTCAAATAATCGATAAAATTAATCAACTTTGATTAGTTGTAACATGAAAAAAAAAACTTACAGGTTAATTCTGAATTTTGATGCAGAGGCCGGAGAGAGGTTGAGAAAAACTAAACAATGCGGGAACGAACTATGAACTGTGAGAACCCTACTTATTAATATTTTTAATATAGTGCTAACAAATATTTTTCTAAAAGATTTTGAATCATAATATTTTGCTCACGTTTATTACTAATATTTTTATCAGATGATTTAAAGTCCAATTTTTAACATTATTTTTTTCTCATGTTTGTTACTAATCTTTTTTTTTTGTTCACGTTTGTTACTAATCTTTTATTAGAGGATTTAAAGTCTAATATTTAACATTATTTTTTGCTCATGTTTGTTACTAATATTTTTTTAGAGGATTTAAAGTTCAATCTTAAACAATATTTTTTACCCACGTTTGTTACTAATCTTTTTTTAGAGGATTTATAGTCCATTTAATATAGTGCTAACAAATCTTTTTCTAAAAGATTTTGAATCATAATATTTTGCTCACGTTTGTTACTAATATTTTTATCAGAGGATTTAAAGTCCAATTTTTAACATTATTTTTTGCTTAGTTTGTTACTAATCTTTTTTTTTTTTGCTTACATTTGTTACTAATCTTTTATTAGAGGATTTAAAGTCTAATCTTTAACATTATTTTTTGCTCATGTTTGTTACTAATTTTTTTTAGAGGATTTAAAGTCCAATCTTTAACAATATTTTTTGCTCACGTTTGTTACTAATTTTTTTTAGAGGATTTATAGTCTAATCCTCATCGGCTATTATTTTTGTTTAAAAAAAATTAAAAAAATCACAGACTCGTGAGAAATAAAGCAGGAAAAAACATAAACTTTGGATTATTTTTTTCATAAGTGATTATTGTTCAACTTTGATTTTCTCAAATTCCGATTCATTCATTCTTCTAACAAAAAAAGTAAAAACAAAGCTTGAATTGTAATGTTGGCGGAAAGTAAATTGCTCGAAGGATAAAACAGAAAGATATTCAATTCATGAAGTGGACCTTAAAGATATTCCAGTCAATGGTTTAGAAGTATGAATCAAGTTCGTGAGCCTTGGAACTTTCTAATTTTTTAGAGGTGATGAGATGTGATCAGAGGGTACTATGATGAATTCTGGATTGATTTGAATTCATGAGAAGAGACATAAAGAATGCAGATATAATTTTTAAACTTTTTGTGTGTTTGATCTGTTGTTAACGGTGGTAAAAGAAAGTTAACGGTGGTGATTAGTGACATTGATTATTAATCCACGTGTTATTTTATAATTGGCTATTTGTATTTAAAATTAAGGGTATTTTTGGAAAGAAAATTTCAACCCAAAAGTGTGCTGAAAGGGGTAGTTTTCTTTATATATAGTATAGATATCTGATTATTATTAATTTTATGATGATCCCTCAAAAAAAAAATTAATTTTATGATGATTAATACAAAGTCATTAACCTTCCATTCCTTGATCCTTCAAAAAAAAACCTTCCATTCCTTGTAATATTTATTTATTTATATTGTATTAAACAGTGTAACAGGTCTAAAGCATGGGTACTCCAAACATGGAGAAGTATCGGTACCGGGTACGCGTATGGTACTCGTAACTTAGTACCGAACCGTACCTATTTTTACTTGGTTATTTCGCCCTAGTTGGTGTAGCAAAAACGTAAGGGTGTTGAAAAAATAACCAAAATTATCTTGCTTTTGATGAAAATAGTAAAGGGGATGCACAAAAAAATAAAACTCTCAAGCAACATGATGATAGAAGTGTAGTAATAATTCACTTGAAAAATCTTTTTTTTGTTGTTTTATACCAACGTACCCGTACCTTCATTTTTTAAAATTCGTCGTATTACGTACCGGGTACCGTACCCGTACCTATGCATCATAGCAGGTAAGGTATTGCCACCAATCCTTAGTCACACTTCATCATTCTCATTCTGCGCTTTGCTTCATCATTCTCTATCTCTCTCCTAAGGTACGATTTAATACCTCTTTCTTTCCAATTCAATTATCATTTTCAACTTTTTCTCATTCCATTTACAACTAAGAAAAACATGCAAGAACAAAACAAAAACATAAGAGAAATCAATAAGAATAGAAGATAAAAAGGGATTGATTTGATCATATTCATTCATATCGATAGAATGAAGATGGAGAAAGGGAAATCAATCAGCGTGTCAAGCCCCGTCTACAGTGAAGAAAGTGATGATAAACAACAATTCCCCTCCGTCAAATTCTCTTCTCGTAACGCTTCTTCCAAATACGATTTCGTCAAGGTCAAAGTGTGGTTAGGTGATAATGCAGATCATTACTATGTTCTATCCCGATTTTTGCTATGTGGAATGTTAACTGTAACCAAGGTAATGCTCCTTTTCTATGAAGCACTAATACCAGACACGACAATGGACATTGACATGTCAACATGGATAAAATTTTGAGAAAATAACATAATTCAAAATTCAATGGAGTCACAAGTGTCGTGTTGGTACAATAAAGTGCATAACAAATCATAGCTTGTTGTTTTTTCATATTCCAAATCATGTAGCTATCAAAATTGCTCTCGAATTGAAGAAGCTTCTCATAAACAACAACCTTCTAGATGTGTATGTTATTCCCATCATCTTTTTGTGATGCTGGTTTTAAGTTAAATATTATCTTTCATTGTGCTTTTATGTTGCAGCTCTCAGTCCGACTTGGAAGCCAACCTATTTAAGCTTATGGAGCGGCGAGGATATGGAGAAGAGTACATAAATCGCTATAAGATGATGACAAGGTTTGCATACATTTGTAATATCTTTATTCAATCTAGACCTATCGTCTTCAAAAATATCTAAACATATTAAATCTGAGTCTGTCTGTACATACATACACGAATGTTTCGTATGTAAATTTTCTGCGTGTGTATGATTATGCTTCATTTCCATTTTCCTGCATAGGTTTCACCATCAAAGAGTTCCATTAGTAATCCTTGTCTGTGGAACTGCTTATGTTGGGAAGTCTACTATTGCAACCCAGCTTGCACAAAGGCTAAATTTGCCAAATGTGTTACAGGTAGGCATTGAATGTTTCTATTATATATGCATCTTCCCCTATCATATAAAGTAAATACTTCAAACTATCTAACCAGACCGAATTGTTTTCTTTTTTTTCCTTCTTTCTTCTAGTTAATTAACATGCACCTAATAGGAGTTATCTCTATACTTTATTTTGATGTTCTGTATATGCAAATGATTTTAACATTGTGGTTTTTTTATTCTGACAGACAGATATGGTTTACGAATTGTTACGCACATCAACAGAGTATGTCCTGAACTTCTTTATTTCACTCTCAAGTTGACTTATATTTTCGCGTCTACATAATAAACTACATACATCATTTATGTATTGAATGAATCTAAAAAGTGGATGATAAGCATCAGATGGTATACGAGGAAGCATAATAAGAAGAATGTAAATGATAATGATAACTCCACTATTAGCGTTACTCAATTAGTGGGGAATAATTCCACTAAAGGTGTAACTAACTCACCAGAGAATGGATGAGGAGGACAGGTGGCAGAGAGAGAAAGGGGGGTTTGAGTACTATATATGATGAGGGAATAATCACTAGGAGATAGGCATGAATTCTGTTAGCTATATTTTTCCTGGGAGACCCTAAGCAGCTCGAATTGCTTAGTTTAATTTTCTGCTTTTACGATTTCCAGTTTCAATCCATTGTAATCATTAGTTAGATCCCATTTGAACTCTAACTGGATTATTCATAAATAATATTTTCTATTTCCATCAGATTTTCACTGTTTCACTCATTATTCCCATTCTGATATTAAATTGAATCTTATCAATTTGGTATCAGAGCCTTGATTACGATCTCGCTAGTGGGTGGTAAGTACGAGAAAAATCATGGAGAACAGATTTGACGCAATTGAACAGAGAGTGAGCAACGTTGAAGCAACGGTGGAGCAGATTCGTCAATTGGCGTTGGAACAGCAAGCACGACCTCAGGTCACGGTGGAACAGATTCGCCAGCTCATCCAAGAGCAACCTGTTCGTCGTCACCGGCGACAAGGACGGAGAGGAAATCACAACGACAAAGAGGACGATTGGAGTGAGAACAGTACTGCGTCGTTGGGATCAAGACATCGACCCCAACGCGATGGTGGGAACCGATTGGGTGTCACCGTAATGAGGAGGAGATTGGAAATTCCGATATTCAAGGGAGTAGATGTGTATGGGTGGTTAGTACGTGTTGAACGTTATTTTCAGCTGAACGAAATACGCGTGCAAGACAAGGTGGATACAGTGGTGCTTGCATTAGAAGAGAAGGCTTTGAATTGGTTTCAATGGTGGGAAGAACAAACACCATTGCAAACCTGGGAGGAGTTTAAGATGGAAGTAATAAGAAGGTTTCAACCCGGATTGTTACAAAATACTTTGGGTCCATTGTTGAGCCTTAGACAAAGAAGTACGGTGATGGGATATAGGGACAAATTTGAAATGTTGGTAGCACCCCTGCGTAGAGAAGAAATCGGCATGCTTGAATCCATTTTTCTGAATGGGTTGAAGGAAGAGATTCAGGCTGAGATGAAGTTATATGAGAGTCGTGATCTAACTGATTTAATGGATCGCGCCTTGCTTATTGAGGAAAAGAACGAAGTGGTGATGCGAAGAGGGGTTTCTTGGAAGGATAAGGGGGTACTTCTAGATTCAAGGACCCTGGAGATTTCAGCGGTGTTAAGAGGGAAGGTGAGAAAGGAGGAACAGGGAACAATGATAAGTACAAAGGGAAGAGATTGGACCCTACAGAGCTAGAGGAGAGAAGTAAGAAGGGATTGTGTTTCAAATGTGGGGAAAAGTGTAACAGAGAGTACACTCAAGGGGTTCACTCTGAAAGAGGACATCGACTACACTTGCAAGTTCAAACACATGAGCTTGAGATTGTGTGAAGATAGCAGTGATGACGAGGAGTTAGAAGAGAAGTGATGAAGAGGAGTTAGAAGAGATAGTTAATGACGAAAGAATGGAAGCAGTAGTTGTTGAGGAATTGAGGACCTTGCAGTTGTCGTTACAAAGCAATGAAGGTTTCACTTCTAACAAATCATTTAAGGTCTAGGTGACAATTGGTGAGAGGCAGATGCTTATTTTGATTGACTCTGGGGCTACTAGTAATTTTATAGCCCAAGGTTAGTGGAGGAGATTGGGTTAAAATTGAGGGAGACACCTACTTATGTCATTGAAGTAGGAAATGGTGATAAGGTAAGAAAACAAGGAGTATGTGA
Source organism: Medicago sativa (assembly GCF_051527215.1). NCBI lineage: Eukaryota > Viridiplantae > Streptophyta > Magnoliopsida > Fabales > Fabaceae > Medicago > Medicago sativa. The sequence goes on from NC_140749.1 coordinate 55,729,892, forward strand.
AAACCTGCAATTCCAAATTCAAGGAGTTGAATTCACACAACATTTTTTCTTGATGGAGTTAGGAGGTTCAGAGATGGTGTTGGGAATGGACTGGTTAGCCAGCTTAGGAAAAATAGAAGCCAATTTTGGGAACTTATGTCTGAAGTGGGAGTTTGAAGGAAGGAAGTATAATATTCAAGGTGACCCGACTATGTGCACTAGGAAGTCATCTTGGAAGGCTATGATGAAAGCTCTGGCTGATGAAGGGCTTGGATTTTACATACAATCATTAGAAACTAAAAGTAATAAAGTAGGAAGGACCGAAGAACAAGCTCAATGGAAGGAAATCTTAGAAGAATTTGAAGAAGTTTTCAACATGCCCACATGTTTACCACCCATCAGAGAGCGTGATCACCCTATAATGCTCAAACCTGGAGCTACTATTCCAAATATCAGGCCTTATAGATACCCCTATTGTAACATCCTAGACTGCTTTTAGGATTGCCGACTAACCCCACAAACCAACACGAGTCTTTTCAGCGTGTTTTGTCCTCACTCGCACGCTTACCGGGAAACTTCCCAGTAGGTCACCCATCCCAAAATTGCTCCAAGTCAAGCACGCTTAACTGTGGAGTTCTTATGGAATGAGCTACCGAAAAGAAGATGCATCTTGTTGATATGGGTAGTACCTAACAATTCTTATAAGCCTTCCTTCAACCATGTAGTCCCATACCTACACGGCCTCTGGATCCCTCTCATTCCGATGTGATTCGGTTTCTCTTATTATCGTGGGGTCATCCTCACGGATAGTGCCCGTTCCAACTGGCGGGAACCTTTCGTATCCAACTGGCGGGATATCGAAAGCCACGACGTGGGTGTTACACCTATTATCAAAAAAAATGAAATTGAGAGGATTCTGAAGGAAATGATGCAAGCTGGAATAGTAAGACATAGCACCAGTCGCTATTCAAGTCCAGTTTTATTAGTCATAAAGAAGGATGGAGGATGGAGATTCTGCACCGACTACAGAGCTCTCAACAAGGTGACGGTTCCCAACAAATTCCCTATACTAGTAATTGATGAACTATTAGATGAATTAGGGAGAGCAATTATTTTTTCTAAGCTTGACTTGAAGTCTGGCTATCATCAAACTAGAATGAAGGAATGAGATATTGCTAAAACTGCTTTCAGGACACATGAAGGTCATTATGAGTATTTAGTTATGCCGTTTGGCCTAACTAATGCTCCCTCTACCTTCCAAGCATTGATGAATGAAGTGTTGAGGCCATACCTGAGGAGATTTGTGTTGGTATTTTTTGATGACATCCTTATCTATAGTAAAAGTGAGAAGGAACACCAGTTGTACTTGAGGACAATTCTGCAAGTAAAGTGCTCTTTTGCTCAAAAGGAAGTTGAATATCTAGGACATCTGATATCTGGTAAGGGTGTGTCAGCTGACCCAAAGAAGATAGAAGATATGCTCAAATGGCCATATCCTAAGGAACTGAAGGGTTTGAGAGGATTCCTAGGATTAACGGGGTATTACAGGAAATTCGTAAAGAATTACAGTAAGATAGCTCGGCCACTCACTCAATTACTGAAGAAGGACAATTTCTTGTGGAATAATGAAGCACAACAAGCATTTGACCAACTAAAACAGGCAATGACTACTGTGTCGGTACTAGCTATGCCAGATTTTGACAAAGAGTTTATAATAGAGACTGATCCTTCAGGAAAGGGAATAGGTTCGGTGTTGATGCAAGAAGGCAGACCAATAGCATACATGAGCCAAACCTTATCTGACAGTGCTCAAAGTAAGTCTGTGTATGAAAGAGAATTAATGGCAATTGTGATAGCCATTCAAAAATGGAGGCCATATCTGTTAGGGAGACATTTTCAAGTGCATACCAATCAGAAGAGCTTAAAATTTCTCACAGAACAGAGAGTGATGGGTGGAGACCAACAAAAGTGGATTGCTAAGCTAATAGGGTTTGATTTTGAGGTGAAGTACAAACCCGGGAATGAAAACAATGCAGCTGATGCTCTATCTAGAAAAATGATTTATGCTACAATCACTACTGTACAATGTGAAGCGTGGGAAGAGTTAGAAGAGGAAGTGCAGAATGATGGGAAACTGAAAGTTATGGTGCAAGCGTTGATAAGTGACCCTCTTGGTCACCCAAGGTACCAATTAAGGGGAGGGAGGTTGTACCATGAAGGAAGAGTAGTGATTCCTAAGAATTCACCTAGAATTGCTTGGTTTCTCCATGAGTTCCACGCTACTGCCGTAGGAGGTCATTCTAGATACCTTAGAACATATAAAAAAAATTCTGGAATTGTGTATTGGGAAGGCATGAGAAAGCAGATTAAGGATTATGTGCAAGCTTGTGAGGTGTGTCAGCAGAACAAGTATCAGACCTTGAGACCGGGGGGGGGGGGGGGGGGGGGTTACTACAACCTTTACCTATTCCTAAATAAATATGGGCTGACATATCCATGGATTTCATAGGGGGGCTACCTAAGGTGCAAGGCGCATATACCATTATGGTGGGGGTAGATAAGCTACACAGCTAAGGATATTGCTACTTTGTTCATAAGGGAAATAGTCAGATTACACGGGTTTCCTACTTCCATAGTTTCTTTAACACCTCGTTTTCTTGACATAAAAATTTCATAATAAATCATAGTATTTTCAATCATAAACGGAATTCTACACTTCTTAAAAATCGTAAAATTGAATGGATAACAATTTATCCTTCAAAATTATTCAACTTAATCTTTAAAACTACGCAGCGGAATTAGTTTAACATCATAAAAGTCTTTGGCACGTAAGCCTCATCATAAAAATCTCATAAAGTCTTTGTTCATCATTTATTTCATGAAAATTCAAAGCAATATGTAAGGAACAGAAAACTGTAGCATAATTCCCATCCTGTTACGTATATGAGCACCTAAAAACACATAGTGATGAGTCCACTCACGACCACGCCTATTTTTGATTACCTGCAAGTTACACATATGAAGGGCAACATTTTCAAGCAGAAGGGGTGAGATTTCATAAATAATAATATTAAGCATATATTTCATCAATTACATTTAACAACTTAACCTTTATCAATATATCATAATAACAATTATGTAAAATCATTGCATCATAATCATTCATCAACATAAGCATATAGCATCATATCATCACCATAGACAACTTCTTAATCGGCATCAACATCAACTTCATAAGACAACTTAACTCTTGACTCGACAAATGCAACTCGACTCGACTATGCAACTCTTATCATCTTAGATCATCTTGAATATGCAAATGCATGTGGTACCAATCCAGGGCATCAAGCCCTCAACATATTTGAGCGTAAAAAGGCTCCAGAGCATCAAACCCCCAACTCAATTGAGCAAAAGCTCCAGGGCATCAAGCCCTCAACGTGTTTGAGCAAGGCTCCAGGGCATCAAGCCCTCAACTTGAATGAGTATGCATGGACTCAACATCTTACATCTTAAACATCTTGAACATCTTATATGACTCCAATACTTTGGACGACATCTTACAACTTTACAACTTAGACCGACATATCGACTTTATGACATTAAAGGTCAACAACAGCAAAACAACAACATCTTCACACGACATTATCATAACTCATCAATCATAGACAACATCTTATATCATCATAGTTAACAACATATGCTTTAACACAACTTGGGCATAACAACTTGAATGGCATAAGCAACATGACGTTATACAACATACAATAATCACATAATATCTTCCAACCTATTAACAACAATAGCAACATATACATCAATCAATTAATTACATATCAAACCAAGTTAAATTCATCACAACATAGATTAAATACTTATAAACACCTTAATTAAACTCATAGAACTCAAGCTTTGAAGTTTGGAGACAATCTATAAGTTTTGGGTTAGTTTTCATAAAATTTCACTAAGACCTCCTTAGAGTATTTTCATCATATCTTAAGATCTAAAAATCATTTTCCAGCCAAACCAAAGCCACTAGAAAACTAACTCAATTATCTACAACTTTCATGTTTACACCAAAAGCCATTTTGGAACAGAAATGGGTGAAAAAGGCGCAAGAACGCAAAACAGGGGATGCTGTCAATCGGAGTACGATTTGGAAAATCGGAACACGATTTTCTGGGTCAAAATTAGCATTTTCATTCGTAAATAATCGGAGCACGATTTGGCACAGGCTGTTACGATTTTTACACCATTTTTCACCCCAAAAACCCAATTTTAAGTCACCCAAACCCCAAATTTGATAGGGAACATTGCCTATGATCATTCTAAGACATGGACATCAATTCAACACAGCAATTCATGGGAAATTCATGCACTTTCAACAATTAAATTCCTAATTCAAAGACCTAATTTCTCAAACAACAAAGCTATGAACAACAACATGAGATTAACCCTAATCCCCAAAACTCACAACCTACAACTTTTGTCAAACCCAATTTCAGAAAAACATACTTAAGATTAGAGAATATGAATCCCACCCTTACCTTAGATTGTCTTTCTGAAATCAAAAGCAGCGTTCTTCGTTCGTAGGGTTCTCTCTCTGAGTTCTCCTCTTTCTCCTCTTTCCCAAAAGCGTTTTAACGTAAAAACGTTTCTAACCTATTCCTCTTCTATTTATCTCTTCTTTCTATTCTCACTTATTTCTCTTCTCACAACTAAACTTTCTCAAATCACAACACAGCCCCACATTTTAATATTTATATTATTTTCAAATCTTATTTTATTAAATAATAAAATAAGTCACAACATCTCATAAAATCTCTAAAAATCATATAATTCACATAAATATTATAAATCACATAAATCTCATATAATTCACATATAAATCATATAAATCATACCGATCATACATAAATATATTCTAAAACTCATTAAAATAATTAAATAATCAAAACGGGCGTTACAACTCTCCCCAACTTATAGAATTTTCGTCCTCGAAAATTTACCTCTAGCAAACAACTCTGGATAAGACTCCAACATCTTACTCTTTAGCTCCCACATCAAGTTTTCGCCAGTCGCTCCGTCCCAAACGACTTTCACAAGGGGTATCTCTTTGCCTCTCAACTTCTTCACTTCACGACCTTTGATCCTCACTGGTAAGGTCTCAACCGTAAGGTTATCTCTAATTTGCACATCATCTCTTTGGATCACATGAGATGGATCCTGAACATACTTCCGAAGTTGCGACACATGAAACACATCATGCAAATTTGAAAGTTGCGGTGGTAAACCCACTCGGTAAGCCATCGTTCCAATTCTTTCTGATATCTGATATGGACCAATAAACTTCAGAGTCAACTTCTTTGACTTCAATGCACGACCCACACCGGTCATGGGAGTAACTCTCAAGAATACATGATCTCCTCTTGGAACTCAAGGTCTTTCCTACGCTTATCATGATAACTCTTTTGTCGACTCTGAGACGCTTTCATCTTTTCTTGAATCATCTTTACCTTCTCAGTAGTCTGTTGAACAATTTCTGGTCCTAAAACCACATTCTCACCTGACTCAAACCAACACAACGGAGTTCTGCACTTCCGACCATACAAAGCCTCGAATGGTGCCATTCCAATACTAGAATGATAGCTGTTATTGTACGTGAATTCTATCAACGGAAGATGACTATCCCAAGTTCCTCCTTGCTCAAGTACACAAACTCTCAACAAGTCTTCCAACGACTGAATCGTTCTTTCCGACTGACCATTTGTCTGAGGATGATAAGTTGAACTCAATCTCAACTTAGAACCTAAGGCCTCTTGCAAACTCTTCCAAAATCTAGAAGTAAATCTCGGATCTCTATCCGACACAATGCTCGAAGGAACACCATGCAGCTTCACTATATCTCGAATATAAATTTCTGCCAACTGAGCTATAGGAAAACTAATATTAATCAGAATAAAGTGAGCCGATTTCGTCAATCTATCAACAATCACCCAAATGGCATCATTCCTTTTAGGAGTATTGGGCAAACTCGTCACAAAATCCATGGATATACTATCCCATTTACACTCTAGCACATCTTAAGGTGTCATCAATCCAGCAGGTTTCTGATGCTCAACTTTCGACTTCTGACAAATCAAACAGGAATACAAAAACTGTGCCACATCACGTTTCAGTCCAGACCACCAGAACAACTTCTTCAAATCATGATACATCTTTGTAGCTCCCGGATGAATACTCAAGCTACTCCTATGACTCTCTTCAAGAATCATCTTCTTTATCTCATCATTGTCTGGAATACATATCCTACCTCGAAATCTCAACACGCCTTGATCATCGACCTTAAAGTCACTATCTTCAGTCTGATTGTCAGCAACCAACAAGTCCACAAACTTAACATCGACTTTCTGCGCTTCTTTAATACTTTTCAAGAAATCATAATCAATCTTCAGCATACACAGCTTAACACTCCGAGGTGACAATTCACACACCAAACTCAGGTCTCTAAATTGCTCTAGCAACTCAAACTCTTTAGCCATCATAGCAGACATATGTAAAGTCTTCCTACTTAAAGCGTCTGCAACTACATTAGCTTTACCCAGATGATAATTCAAACCAAAGTCATAATCTTTCAGCAATTCAAGCCACCTCCGCTGCCTCATATTCAATTCCTTCTGATCAAACAAGTACTTCAAGCTCTTGTGATCACTAAACACCTCAAATCTCGAACCATACAAGTAATGTCTCCAAATCTTAAGCACAAATACAACTGCAGCTAGTTCAAGATCATGAGTAGAATAATTTCGTTCATGAATTCTCAACTGCCTTGACGCATAAGCAACCACCTTTCTGCCTTGACGCATAAGCAACCACCTTTCCATCTTGCATAAGCACACCACCTAAGCCCAACTTGGACGCATCACAATACACCACAAAAGGTTCATTGGACTTCGGCAAAATTAAGATTGGAGCCGTCGTCAAACGCTTCTTCAATTCATTAAAACTATTCTCACACTGAGTATCCCACACAAAGGCCTTACCTTTACAAGTCAACTATGTTAACGGAAGTGCCAACTTAGAAAACCCCTCTATAAATCTTCTATAATAGCCAGCCAATCCCAAAAAGCTTCTAATCTCTGTAACTGACTTAGGAGTCTCCCATTGTGATACCGCTTCAACTTTAGACGGATCAACTGCAATACCACTACCAGAAATAACATGGCTAAGAAAACTTACCTCCTTCAACCAGAATTCACACTTTGACAATTTAGCATAAAGCTTCTTCTCTTTCAGCACTTGCAAGACAGTCTTCAAATGCTCAGCATGTTCTTCTTCAGTCTTAGACTAAATCAAAATATCGCCGATGAACACAACCACGAAGCGATCCAAAAATGCATGAAAAATGTGATTCATATACTCCATAAACACACCAGGTGCATTACTAACACCGAATGGCATCACCTTATATTCATAATGTCCATAACGCGTTCTAAAAGCCGTCTTCTGCATATCTTCATCTTTCACTTTAATCTGGTGATAACCCGATCTCAAGTCAATCTTGATAAACACACGTGCACCCACTAACTGATCCATCAAATCATCAATTCTTGGAAGTGGATATCTATTCTTTATAGTCACTTTATTCAACTGTCGATAATCGATGCACAGCCTCATACTCCCATCTTTCTTCTTCACTAGCAAAATCGGCGCTCCCCAAGGTGAAACACTCGGTCGTATAAACTTCTTATCAAGCAAATCCTCCAACTGTTTCTTCAACTCAGCCAACTCAGAAGCCGACATACGGTAAGGAGTCATAAACACAGGCTTCGTTCCCGAAATAAGATCAATTGAAAATTCAACTTCCCTCTCCGGTGGCACATCAGGAATTTCATCAGGAAAAACTTCAGGAAAATCGCGTACCACTTGTAGCTTATCAATCATTGCTTGATTCTCAAGAGACAGAGACGCCATCAATGAAAACATCAAAATTCCATCGCGTTCTAACTGTTTCAGCTGCTTGGTAGACAAAAACTCTGCTCCACTTTCTTCTTCAGCAGAAGAGAAATACACCGAGTTACTAAAACAATTGATGTGGACATGGTTGTACTCTAACCAGTTCATACCAAGAATTACATCCATTCCGCTCAAAGGTAGACAAACCAAATCGATTTCAAAATCTCGACCAAACATAGACAAATGACATCTTAAACAAACAAGAAAAGTGGTCACCGAACCCTTAGCTGGAGTTTCGACAACCATCTCTCCATTCATATCAGACATAGTAAGACCCAACTTAGAAGCACAATCAATAGCAATAAAACAATGCGTAGCACCAGTATCAATAATAGAAACTAGAGGAGTATTATCAATATAACAAGTACCTCTGATCAAGCGATCCTCATTCTCTGTCTGAGTACCAGTCAAAGCAAAAACTCTCCCAGTAGTCTTAGTCTTCTTCGGTTTCTTGCATTGAGACCCAATATGACCTTCTTCATTGCAATTAAAGCATACAACATCCTCATGCTTACACTCTGCAAACGAATGTCCTTTCTTGCCACAACGGAAACACCGTTTCTCATCCTTAGTACAAGGATTACTCTTATGGCCTTTCTCGCCACTAGTGAAGCAAACAATCTCAGCGGCAGCATCATTCTTTCTCGGCCTCTTCTCATCTTTAACTCTTCGTTTTCCTTTATCAGTAGGGGCACTGTAAGGCTTTGGACGACTTTGCTGACCCCTTCCTCTCTTCTCATTCACAATCATGTAATGAGCTCTAGTATCCTCTTCATAGATTTTGCAGCTGCTCACTAGTTCAGAAAAGTCACGGATCTGTTGATACCCAATGGCCCGCATGATGTCAGCACGCAAACCATTCTCAAACTTGATACACTTGGAAAACTCAGCATTCTCAGCGGTGTAGTGCTGGTAAAACTTAGCTAGCTCCGCAAATTTTGCAGCATACTCTGTCACAGTCATGTTACCTTGCTTCAGCTCAAGAAATTCAATCTCCTTTCTTCCGCGAACATCCTCCGAAAAATATCTGTTTAGAAACTCTCTCCTAAACACAGCCCAAGTAACGACCGCATCATCTTGCTCTAAGGTAGGTAGAAGACTCACCCACCAGTCATCAGCTTCCTCAGCCAACATGTGCGTAATAAAACACACCTTCTGATCGTCCGTACATTGCATAACACGGAAGACCCTCTCAATCTCTTTGAGCCACGTCTGAGCTCCATCGGGGTTGTACCTTCCTTTGAAAGTAGGGGGATGATTCCTTAGGAAAGTCTCCAACATTCTTACTTCAGCATTAGCACCAGCACCAGCATTAGGATGTTGCCCCACAGCTTCCAACGCAGCAGCAATAGCAGCATCATTTCTTCCAACCATCTTAGTTCTCTACACAACACACAACAATCAGAACAACATAATAATGGTATTCCAACTGTTAGACGACACTACTCGACTCAACTACTTGGCCGGACGGACCGACCTGCTCTGACACCAATTGTAACACCTTGTTTTCCCGACATAAAAATTTCATAATAAATCATAGTATTTTCAATCATAAACAGAATGCTACACTTCTTAAAAATCGTAAAATTGAATGGATAACAATTTATCCTTCAAAATTATTCAACTTAATCTTTAAAACTACGCAACGAAATTAGTTTAACATCATAAAAGTCTTTGGCACGCAGGCCTCATCATAAAAATCTCATAAAGTCTTTGTTCATCATTTATTTCATGAAAATTCAAAGCAATACGTAAGGAACAGAAAACTGTAGCATAATTCTCATCCCGTTACGTATCAGAGCACCTAAAGACACATAGTGAGGAGTCCACTCACGACCACGCTTATTCTTGATTACCTGCAAGTTACTCATACGAAGGGCAACATTTTCAAGCAGAAGGGGTGAGATTTCATAAACAATAATATTAAGCATATATTTCATCAATTATATTTAACAACTTAAACTTTATCAATATATCATAATAACAATTATGTAAAATCATTGCATCATAATCATTCATCAACATAAGCATATAGCATCATATCATCACCATAGACAACTTCTTAATCGGCATCAACATCAACTTCATAAGACAACTTTACTCTTGACTCGACAAATGCAACTCGACTCGACTATGCAACTCTTATCATCTTAGATCATCTTGAATATGCAAATGCATGTGGTACCAATCCAGGGCATCAAGCCCTCAACATATTTGAGTGTAAAAAGGCTCCAGGGCATCAAGCCCCCAACTCAATTGAGCAAAAACTCCAGGGCATCAAGCCCTCAACGTGTTTGAGCAAGGCTTCAGGGTATCAAGCCTTCAACTTGAATGAGTATGCATGGACTCAACATCTTACATCTTAAGCATCTTGAACATCTTATATGACTCCAATACTTTGGACGACATCTTACAACTTTACAACTTAGACCGACATGTCGACTTTATAACATTGTTTTGAAGATGGCTGAATTTGATCATAAGGTTGTCTCATTGTCCATTATTTCCATGGAAGAAGTAACGATTACACGCATAAATGGTTTTTGTTTTTATTTATAGGCACAATCTATAGCACCGTTTACTTGTAGCTTTTAAAAGTCAAATAGTCTAGTGTTACTTCTCTTACCTTATTTGCAAGCATTACTTGAAGAGTGGATTTCCTCTCGTACATTTATCGAGAAGTGCCCAGATAAGGTACAATAAATTATAAACTTTTATTATTCCTGTATTTGAATACTGACGAGTATTTCATTTTAGTATGTTGAGAGGCACGGAAAAGAACTCAATTGGTGATTTGTTCTTAGAAAATCCTTTTAAATGATAGAAACTACAGAATCAGAATGATGCCAAAGAAATAATCTTGTAAAACGTCAATAAGAACAGTGCTTATAAATAAACCACTTTTAGTTATTAATTTTAAAAACATTCAAACAATCTGCTCCAATTTATCATGCAACTAAAAATGTCAAACCAAACAAGCCTCGGTCTTCCTATTTCTGAACACATATTCATTTTTTCCTTCATAAATATGAATAAGGTCTCCTCCGCTCGCAACTATTATTAGATATTTTCTTATATTCTAACACTCTAACTCAAACAAAAAACATATATATTCTAACATGAATAAACTAATAAATGTTGGAATTTCGTTCAGTTCATCTGTATTCTGAATGTTGTTAATCAATTTGCAGGATCTTGATAAGCTCATAGACAACTTGAAAACCATACAGGATTATCTGTGGTCGTTCACATCGCAGGTGTGTCACAAAAATATAACATTACATTGATTGCTAGAATTTTTGGATATCATTTTTTTGATAACTACCAAGACAACTCCTGCATGTTGTCACAATTCAAATTGTTCCATATCTGCCTTTTATGTAGACATTTTTATCTATTTGCTAGATTGCTTTTATTTATTTATTTATTAACAAATGAGAAACATTTGGCATGAATTCTTATTTCTGATTATAGTATTACGTTAAGCCCTTATAAATTTGTGATGTTAATTTTATTCATCTGCACTTCTTATCATATGATGCTACAGGGGTTGACCGTGGTAAATGTTTCCTCAGACATTGGATTGGCTTCATGGTTATCTTCTTCAGGTATTAATTGCAAAAAATTGATTATGTATGCCATCTTTGGATTTTGGTATATATTTATCTTCTAGTCAATATTGCAGAGAAATAAACTTGATAGAAGATAGAAAGGCGAGTAGAGAATTCCCTAATCTATAGAACATTTTTAATTCCCTAATCTAATAAATTAGGTAAAAGTTATTTCAGTCAACCAATTTATTTATTGTTTTTCTTCATTCCCGAGCACAAACCTTAAACGACAATCATTTAGAAATGGAGGGCACGTTTTGGAAGAATGAAATCTAAGACATTCTAATATGTTAATGGTAATCTATAAGGAACAAAACTTGGCCTGAATTTAACTCATCTTGTTCTACTGAAAATGCGTAACATTATTTTTTTACTTTCCAAAATTCGTCATTCCTTTAAAAAGTAGTTGCATCAGTTACAGTTACAGTTACAGTTCAGGTTGGTACTTTTTGACATGCTTCTGGAAGCATATATCATTGACAGCATGAAATTACTCCAATGTTCCTATTCTTCTGAATGATTTTCGATTTAATTTCTTTCAGTGCGTCGAGCAAGGTACTTCATTAGGGTCGCATGAAAATGTTACACCTGTGGCTGCAAAATAGATTTTATGATGATTCCTTTGCATGTAATATCATTATTTCAATCATAGGACTCCTTCCAACCTTGATTAGCTATAGAAATAACCACAGTTAGTTGACAGTTAGGAGGATATAGGTTCTATATAGTTAGCTCTACTTGAATTTCATTTTTGTGTGAAATATTACGAGTTCAATGAGAATAAAGTTGGAGTTTATGCTATACTTCTCACATAATCCCTTTGATGGTATCTAGATTCAACTTGACGTTGGAAGTGGATGATGCTGGAGAATAAATTACTTTCAAATCAAAAGGGAAAGGAAACTAGTTGCTCTCTCATTCATGACTTGGAAGAAAAAAAAAATCAGCATTCCCTTGTAAAACTTGTAATTATTAAATCCATCATTGTATGACACCAAAAGGAAAAAATCCATCATTATCAACATTTTAACTGAAATAATTAATCAATTATGAATTTATTATTTGTTTACCAGATACTTTAACTTTGTTTAATTTTGTTTTTCTTTCTTGTATTTGATATCAAAGTAGTACTGTCTAATGACTATTGACTATTGTCAATGAACTTCTATTATAGAATAGTTCGGTAGCTTTATAACTGATGTGGATAGTGAGACGGTAAAAATGGATTCTAGGGACGAACCGATAAAATCCAAGTCTCAGTGTAGGAATTCTAATGATTTAGAATAGAATTCGGTACAAAAGAGAAATCATGTAAGAATAGTGTTGAATGAGAGTTTTAGGGTTTATCATAGAGAAGAAGATAATTGTTGAATATTGATTGATTGCAAATGAGGCACAAGGCCAAGTTTAAATACAACCCTCAAGGCTAAAAGAATAAAATGGCATAAGGTAAATATTATTTAAATAAACTAATTATCTAACAATACCCTTCCCTTCAAACATCCTTGTCCTTAAGGATGAAAAATCACAAGTTCCATGTTTAAGAGGCAAAGCTTTCCATTTGTGTAGAACCTTAGCATCTCGAACATTTCCTCTATTGACCATCTTCCTGTGGAAAATGGTTATAAAAGCAAACTGATGAAGAACTAGCTGAGCTTGCTTTAGTGTAGAGTAGAAGGAAACAAAAATATGTGTTGTGAATAGCATCCTGTGGAACACAAGGAAGAAGTTGTGCATATTTGAATTGGGAAAACATGCGGTGACTTTAATCAACGAGACTCCTTGTAGCTGAAAAATTGATTCCAAGCCTTGCCAATAAAGTTTAGAGCCATTTTGATTGAGTTTCCCCGATCACTTGCATCCAGAATGAATGTATCCATGCACTTACACAAACAAAATAAAAACTGTGCTTCCTCAAATAATTCAACAGCCACAGTAGATGCATTACTCAATATATCATCTTCAATTGTCAAAAACCAAAAGAAAATTATCATGAGAATATAGTTTGTAGTTTTCCTGTCCACTTTAAGGTACTGACATGGATGCAATGAACATAATTTAACTACCTTAATTAAGTAAAACTTTCCTGGAACAAGGTTAATTGTAACCTCAACATCAAATTTCATAGGATCATACGTTTTCTCCTCCATCTTGGCAATTAATTTTTTTGCAAGGTAGTTGATAGATTCCAAAGTGTATGCAGGCACTATTGGAGTGTACCTAATATTGTCAATGTGAGCTGAAACAAGCTTTCCAATCTCTTCATTATCCATTTCCATATATACAAAATTCAATTTCCCTTTGAAAGATTTAATTACTTCCTGAAAAACTATTGAAGTTAGAAGTAGTAAATATTGTTCTGCAGCTAGAGCTTGAAGGGCTAGAGCAATTGATTTTGAAATAAACCTCAAAGCTTCTTCATGATAAACCAACACAGAAGCCAACCCAACAGCAATATTAACCCTATGAGACCAACTCAACAATTTCCCTATCTTAGGTTCTTTGTAAATCATCTTGTCAAAGCTTCTATTAGGCATGAAATTATAAACAAGAACCAGCTCACCTTTCTCAACACACCAACCCGACAACTGAACCGAATTCTTGTGCCTTAAACCAATGGACAATTCAGAGAGAAAATCGGTCTTCCCTTCATGAGAATGCCTCGACCTTTTCACTGCAGCAATGGTTCTAAAAAAATATAAAGAAAGCTTTATACACAGTACAAAATGAACTGTAACCAATAATTCTTCTAGGATGAAACTCTCTTCTTGTAGATTCCAGTTCTCTACGATCAAACTCTCTAGGACAAGCAACAAACCAGGTTTCGAAATCGTTCGATGACACTTTTCTCATGTTCATTTCTTTGTGTAGGAAAACTATGTGTGCATTTTTCTTGAATAATGGCAGAGAACTTACTTTTTTCCATATCCAAACAAAATTAAGAGCTTGATCCTTCTTATTTCTTTCACCAATTCCCCTCATATTGTAAGGTAGCCAAGATAACTAACATATATGCCCAGAATGCAAAAGTTTCAGAGAACATAAAATCAATATTTTGGAAAAAGTGTAATTATCATGTGTTTTACATGTCCTATGCATGTCTTTGACTAATTCAAAAGCAACATCTTCCAGCTCATTTTCCATGCACATGCTACTGATAGCATTACAAACAGGTACATGACACTTTGGCATTTCCTCGAACAATTGGAGGACAGTTATTATTTGTGTGAATGAATACTCATCTAAAAATTGCATTGCTGTGATACCTTTGGTGGTAATTGAGAGACGCCAATTGAGTGACGACGTGCGAACGACATCAGGTGGTTCCGGTGGTGGGTGCAACGAATTTGAAACAGAACATCGTGGGAGAAACGAGAGAGGTATCGATCCGCCGGGATCGAAACATTGAAGATTGTCATAGCTTGATGCATTAAATGTGTTACTTGAAAGGAGTTGAAATGCAGTGAAGAGGGTGCAAAAGGTTTAGAGGCTAATTATTACTTTTTCAACCCTATTTATTTCTCACGCGTCCTATTTTGTTTAATATTTTTTCTTTCTTGTATTTAGGGATGGGAATAGGCTAGGCCGAGCTAGGCTTTGCAAGGCCTAAGCCTGGCCTGCCATATTTTTTTAAGGCCTGAGTCTGGCCTGCGACCTGTCATAAGCCTACTTTTTAGGCCTGAGCCTGACCTTCTGAAAGTCTGATACGGCCTGCTAGCCTGTTTAAAAGCCTATATTTTATGAACATCTTTAAGTAAGCAATGTGATCTAAGTTTAAATGGATTAGCGAACTAATAGTTCAATTAAATTAAACTCTCTTTTGATAATCAACACAAGGTTTCAGAGAACATAAAATCAATATTTTGGAAAAAAGTATAATTATCATGTGTTTTACATGTCCTATGCATGTCTTTGACTAATTCAAAAGCAACATCTTCCAGCTCATTTTCCATGTACATGCTACAGATAGCATTACAAACAGGTACATGACACTTTGGCATTTCCTCGAACAATTGGAGGACAGTTATTATTTGTGTGAATGAATACTCATCTAAAAATTGCATTGGTGTGATACCTTTGGTGGTAATTGAGAGACGCCAATTGAGTGACGACGTGCGAACGACATCAGGTGGTTCCGGTGGTGGGTGCAACGAATTTGAAACAGAACATCGTGGGAGAAACGAGAGAGGTATCGATCCGCCGGGATCGAAACATTGAAGATTGTCATAGCTTGATGCATTAAATGTGTTACTTGAAAGGAGTTGAAATGCAGTGAAGAGGGTGCAAAAGGTTTAGAGGCTAATTATTACTTTTTCAACCCTATTTATTTCTCACGCGTCCTATTTTGTTTAATATTTTTTCTTTCTTGTATTTAGGGATGGGAATAGGCTAGGCCGAGCTAGGCTTTGCAAGGCCTAAGCCTGGCCTGCCATATTTTTTTAAGGCCTGAGTCTGGCCTGCGACCTGTCATAAGCCTACTTTTTAGGCCTGAGCCTGACCTTCTGAAAGTCTGATACGGTCTGCTAGCCTGTTTAAAAGCCTATATTTTATGAACATCTTTAAGTAAGCAATGTGATCTAAGTTTAAATGGATTAGCGAACTAATAGTTCAATTAAATTAAACTCTCTTTTGATAATCAACACAAGGTTTCAGAGAACATAAAATCAATATTTTGGAAAAAAGTATAATTATCATGTGTTTTACATGTCCTATGCATGTCTTTGACTAATTCAAAAGCAACATCTTCCAGCTCATTTTCCATGGACATGCTACAGATAGCATTACAAACAGGTACATGACACTTTGGCATTTCCTCGAACAATTGGAGGACAGTTATTATTTGTGTGAATGAATACTCATCTAAAAATTGCATTGGTGTGATACCTTTGGTGGTAATTGAGAGACGCCAATTGAGTGACGACGTGCGAACGACATCAGGTGGTTCCGGTGGTGGGTGCAACGAATTTGAAACAGAACATCGTGGGAGAAACGAGAGAGGTATCGATCCGCCGGGATCGAAACATTGAAGATTGTCATAGCTTGATGCATTAAATGTGTTACTTGAAAGGAGTTGAAATGCAGTGAAGAGGGTGCAAAAGGTTTAGAGGCTAATTATTACTTTTTCAACCCTATTTATTTCTCACGCGTCCTATTTTGTTTAATATTTTTTCTTTCTTGTATTTAGGGATGGGAATAGGCTAGGCCGAGCTAGGCTTTGCAAGGCCTAAGCCTGGCCTGCCATATTTTTTTAAGGCCTGAGCCTGGCCTGCGACCTGTCATAAGCCTACTTTTTAGGCCTGAGCCTGACCTTCTGAAAGTCTGATACGGCCTGCTAGCCTGTTTAAAAGCCTATATTTTATGAACATCTTTAAGTAAGCAATGTGATCTAAGTTTAAATGGATTAGCGAACTAATAGTTCAATTAAATTAAACTCTCTTTTGATAATCAACACAAGGTTTTAATGAATTCGACTATATATTGTATCATATTTCTATTCTAGTTTTATAATAATCATTTATATATGCAAAAAGTTAATGTATACTAATAAAGCTTAAATTATTGAAAAAGTTTACAAATTTATATTTTAATTCAAAATAAAAAATAAAACATAATAATAAATAATATTATTCATATTACTTAAATAGGCCGCTCTAATAGGCTTAAGAGGCTTTTTGAGAGGCCTATGGCCTGGCATTTTAAGTTAAATAGGCTTAAAAAAAAGCCTAGGCATTCTCTATTTAAGAAAAAAGTCTGGCCTGGTCTGGCCTATCGTAGGTTAGGCCATAAGCCCCTGTAGGCCGGCCTTGCCTATTTCCATCCCTTGTATTTGATATCAAAGTAGTACTGTCTAATGACTATTGACTATTTGTCAGCGAACTTCTATTATAGAATAGCTCGGTAGCTTTATAACTGATGTGGATGTGGATAGGCAGTGAAGAGGGTACAAAAGGTTTAGAGGCTGATTATTACTTTTTCAATCCTATTTATTTCTCGCGCGTCCTAATTTGATTAATTTTGTTTTTCTTTCTTGTATTTGATATCAAAGTAGTACTATCTAATGACTATTGACTATTTGTCAACGAACTTCTATTATAGAATAGCTCGGTAGCTTTATAACTGATGTGGATAGGCAGTGAAGAGGGTACAAAATGTTTAGAGGCTAATTATTACTTTTTCAACCCTATTTATTTCTCAAGCGCCTTTTTTTTTCTTTTTAAAATACCCCTGCTTTGGATTATAAATCCGAACTAGATTGTCAAGAATTTTCAGATTATATAATCTGATTTTGTCTTTGACCAGAATTTTAATTAAACTTTGGTTTATTTATATTATTTTGATGCCAAAATCATAAAATAAATGCAAATATAAACAAAATTAAAAGGACAAAATGATACAAAAAATCTCATTTTATTATTATATCAATACATTTACAATAAAATAAAGTTTAAGCTTGTTACATAAAATTAGGCATGGCAACAAAACTCATGCCCATGGGTACCTGCCCAAACCAACCCCGATTTGACGGGTTTTCCCCGATTTGACTGGGTTTGGATATGGGTTTGGGTTTTCCCCGATTTCAAAATACAGATACGGGACAGGTAACGGGGATATATGTACCCACCCCGAACCCATACCCAAACCCTACCCGAATGTAGAAAGGTCATTTTTTTTTTTTGTTGAGGGGGTTGATAATGATATGCCATGTTATTTGGTTTGATAATTGTCATGATATAAGAACTTTCATTGACAGTTAAAGGAGCAACCAAATTATTCAATAAGAAAATTTGAAAATGAGCGCAAATTGTTGGATAATGCATTACAACATTACCATTGAAGCTTAAAAAAACTTTTTTTAATTAAAAAAAAAATTAAACAAATTTTATTAAAGGCCAACGATGGAAACACATTGTTGTAGAAGGAAAAGGAGGAAAGAGTGTGAGAAATGGTGAAGGTTGAAAGGGTATTTATAATGGAATGGGTGCATAAATTGTAACTACATTTAATGCAAAGTCAAAAAAGGTGTTCAAAGGGGTTTTACCAGCCATTAAAGCTAGTAATAACCTTTGAAAAACGTGTTTTATGAGTTACACACCACTGTCCAAAACTCTGACTTGTTTTAGATTATATAACTGAAGCCCTATCGAAGCTTTTTCAGTTTATATAATGTGAAATGCTTCAATACTGTGTGAAAATGAGAGAAACTTTGTACTTTATGTAGGGTGGGGGATGTTTCAGATTATATAATCCAAAATAGTTCATGACATATTTTTTGTGTGGTCCTCATCGCACCGACAATTTTTGTGGTCCACGACTCTCGGAAACCTTTATAAATAGGTGTCCCTGTTTTCATAACCAGTAAATCATACCCCAAAAAAATCATGGAAAACTATGTCATTGATCCGAACACCAAGCTAGCTACAGTACAGGATTCGCACTAATGTCACACTCTCCAGGTTGAAGGATCGGCTGGATCAAATCAACCGTCAACTCAACACATAGACACACGGAAGATGGACAGTGTTGAGTATCGACGTCCATCGACCGACTCAGTCGAGAGTCTGCGGTTTAGCCGGATGAAGCTCATGAACGACGACGTGATACCATGTTCTCGATCTTTGGTCAGTACAATACTAGAGGATCGATCAAGTTGGACGCTTCGTTGGTTAGATCTGTTGAACAAATTCAAAAAAGTTTAATCCGACCCAGGAACTACGAAGAGATCAGAGCACTCCTGGACGCACCAGACGAAGACATTAGTTTAGTTTATCCGTGATCTATTATGTTTTATTCTATTACGTGTTTTAGGTTGTTTTTATTATGTGTTCTATGTTAGTTTTATGTTGTTGAATTATGTTGTTTGATTTTGTTTCTGAAGATCTTCATCATGCAGTCAAAAATCTCTCTGTTGAAATTTACGCTAAAGATGTTCATTTAAAAATATAGATATATAGATAGTTTCTAAAGATCTTCATCATGCTGTCAAAAATCTCTCTATTGAACTTTACATTAAAGATGTTCATTTAAAAAGATAGATAAATTATGAAGATCTCCATCATGTTGTCAAATATCTCTCCGCTTAACTTTACGCTAAAGATGTTCATTTAAAATATAGATAGATAGTTTATGAAGATCTTCATCATGCTGTCAAAAATCTATTTGTTGAACTTTACACTAAAGATGTTCATTTAAAAAGATAGATAGATAGATTCTGAAGATCTTCATCATGCTGTCAAATATATCTCCGCTTAACTTTACGGTAAAGATGTTCTTTTATGAAGATAGATGGATAGATTCTGAAGATCTTCATCATGCTGACAAATATCTCTTCGTTTAACTTTACGCTAAAGATGTTCAATTAAAAAGATAGATAGATAGTTCTGAAGATCTTCATAATGCTGTCAAATATATCTCCGCCTAACTTTACACTAAAGATGTTAATTTAAAAAGATAGATAGATAGATAGATAGAAAATTTGAAGATCTTCATCATGCTGTCAACTATACCAAGAAATATAGGGTGTACGTCCAGTTCAGACTAAATAATCTGAAATAGTTCAGGACAAGATTTTTTTTTTGTGGTCCACGATGCACCGTTAGTTTCTGTGGTCCATGACACACAGAAACTTCTATAAATAAGTGTGCTTGGTTCATTTGCTGTAAAACACAAACAAACAAAAAAAAAACTTTGAACACCAAGAGGTTTCTCTGAGTTAGATCTTGCTGCCTTGGCGATATAAATATCCCAGTTGGCAAGGCACCAGGATCTAACTCAAAACAATCCTCTTGAAACACCTTGTCTTTCATCGTTATGTTGCAGATCTGATTCTGAAGGGATTCTTATGAACTTGATCAAGTTGAACTGACGATCGAAATATGTCAATTGGCAGGCCAGCAGAATCAAGTTCAAAATCACCTCTTCCAACACCTTCCAAGAAGATTCATCACTTTTGTTATTTTCTTGTTTTAATTTAAGCTGTTTAATTATTTTTGTACTTTTTTAAAAAAAAATTCCTATGTCATTGGCCATGAAAACCTACCAAAAATAAAACTTAAACACATTCTTGTGTTGTTCGGATTATATAATCCGAAAATATTTAGACAGGTTCGGATTATATAATCCAAATCCTCTCAGTTTATTTGGACGGTGGCGTTTCACTAAAGGTTTGGACGGTTTGTGGTGTGTTTAGTACATTTTTGGACGGTTGGGTCATGGAAAACAAAGTTTATCTTTGCTCCATTTATGTTTCCTCCATTTACTCCTTTCCAATGTACTGATTTGTGACATGTGGCCAAAATAAATCCAATGGTTGATATTAAAAAAATCAAATTAAAAGACACGTGTGTATGTTGAAGATTTCGTCTTTTCATCTTGTTCCTCTCATCTTCTCCACAGCGTCACAGTATCGGCTTCATCCTCCAAATTGTCATTTGCAGAATCTGTTCAATAAACTTTTTAATTTTCAATTTATGATTTTTGTGGTTTTCTCACAAATCAATCAAAAAGTAACAAACTTATATGGAATATTCGAAACACTGGTGTTTTAAGAATCAAAATCCAAAACATTCAAATCTTGTATTTTCTTTTTAATGGTTTAAATCAGCCTCAAAGGTTTTTTTTAATCTAAAGGATTAACAGGATTGTCAATTTAAAATTCATTCAATCCCTTTGTAATGATTCGAATTTTAATTAATTAATTAATTTGTTCTTCAATTTTAGAAAGACTCTCTGTTTTGATTAATTTATCTCATCAAAATCGTTCATGTGGTTATGGATTTTGCAATGAAATTGGGAAATTGAAAGGGTAATGAAGGAGGTGGAGGAGAAAGGTATTAGGTGCCCGAGATTGAAGAAAGCATGTGATGATGTCTTTTAATCTGTAAATTAAAAAGGAGTATATGGTGCAAGCATAAATGGAGCAAAGATGAACTCATGGAAAACATATTATTTGACTGTAGTTATGATCTAGGACTTGTTTAAGGCTATATGCTTGCATCTTCGTTATGATCTAGGACTTGTTTAAGGTTATATGCTTGCATCTTCAAAAAATTCCTTCATTCTCCACTTTCCATCTTTTCTTACTTTTTCTTAATCATTTTTTAATTTCTTTTAGGAGTATTTATGGTGTCATAGTCATTGTTGACCGTTCATAGAATCCTTGCAATTGCTTTGCAGTTTGTGCGGGGATTCTACCACGATCAGCAGAGACTTTTGGCATTAAATACAACACAAAAAATGGAGTTTGTAATACTTCGGATTTTAGAATCCGAAAAATGCTAAAAATCTATCTGGTTTGAATTATATAATCCAAACCAGGGATAGTTTTGTAAATTTAACAGGGCGTGCGAGAATAAAATAGAGTGGAGAAAATAATAGTCTTAGAGGGTTATTATGAGATAATAGTCGCTTTGTCTCCAACAATTTCTTTAATGGATTACCTCTTGTGACATTTTCTCTAGATTTTCTCCGAGCTAAATCTCGGCCCTTAATTCCACTCGAGGGTAATGCCACTAGAGAGGATCCAAAGTTCAAACCGATCAGTGTTATATAGAGGTGAATATTTTGTAATAGTAATAATAAGAGAAATTTTATTTTGACAACATATAAGTTGTGGGACAACGTATAATTCTACCATCCAACCACTTTTTCACTTTTTTTATTTGGCTAAAATATGGTTTTAGTTCCTGCAAATATGGCTCGTGTTGGTTTTAGTCCCTATAAAAAAAAATTGTTTTTGGTCCCTGCAAAATTTTTTGTTTTTTAAAATAGTCTCTGACCCCATTTTTGTGATGATTTGCATACGTGGCACATGATGACTGAACCCATTTTGTAGTTTTTGGTCCCTGCAAAATATTTTGTTTTTTAAAAAGGTCCCTGCAAAATTTTTTGTTTTTGAAATTAGTCCCTGGAGGGACTATTTTAAAAAACAAAAAATTTTGCAGGGACCAAAAACAAAAATTTTTTTACAGGCACTTAAACCAAAACGAGGCATATTTGCAGGGACTAAAACCATATTTTAGCCTTTTTATTTTTTATTTTTTTCTTTGTTCACCTTGATTTGCGTGTGGACTGAAATTTACCTTGATGGAATACGGTGTGGTATTGACAATTATTTTAGGTTGTACAAATATCACACCTCTAATAATGATATGGGTACTTATAAGCTACACAATTTTCAACACAATACCTAATATATTTGATTTCTTAACCAGTGCATTGGGGGCACCAGTTAGCATTCCCTAAAAAAAATCCATCCATATCCATTTGTTAACAATTTTCTTTGGAGTGGATTTCAAATCAAAAACCATATTTATCCCTCGAATTGGTTTTAAAACTGGCTGCCAAGGAAAAACCTAACTCGAGCAGTCCCTTTCGAATTGTGCTGATCAAATATAGAGAACTTAGTTCTCACATCGTCATTGTTTTAGAGCTTTATTTGGGTGAACATGACGCTTCCTGTAACACCCTGTTTTCCCAACATAAAAATTTCAAATTAAATCAGAGTATTTAAATCATAAACGGAATGTCACATACTACTTGAAAGTCATAAAATGGATAATTAACATTATCCTTCAAAATTCAACATCATAAAATCTGAAACTTTGCAGCGGAAAATAGTTCAACATAAATAAAGTCTTGGCACGCAGGCCTTATCAGAAAATCTCATAATTTGGTTCAATGCTTATTCATAAAAAAAGTTCATAAAAGACACGTAAGGAATAGAAGTAAAGCAAGCCCCATCCTGTTACGTATCAGAGCACCTAGACACAATGTGAGGAGTCCACTCACGAACGCCTCTAGTCTTCGTTACCTGCAAGTTACCCATACGAAGGACAACATTTTCAAGCAGAAGGGGTGAAATTTCACAGTCAATAAATTAAACATATAATTCATCAAAATGCATTTAACAACATAAAACATTATCCATATTTATCACATAGCATAATATCAATTCATGATCAAATATCATCAGTAAATCATAATCAGCAACATCTTTTAAATCATCATCAGACATCATATTCAACTTGACACTTAACTCGACAATGCGACACAACTTGACAAATGCAACTCTTAACAACTTATATCATCGTAAACTTCTTGATATGCAAATGCATGTGGTACCATTCGGGGCATCAAGCCCCCAACATAAATGAGCGTAAATAGGCTCTTCAACATGTGAGCATAAAGTTGTCGGCCTCAAGCCCCCAACGTAGTTTGAGCATTAAGCTGCCGGGCCTCAAGCCCCCATCTTTAATGAGCATGCAATGGACTCAATCCTCCTACAACTTACACAACTTAAAAACATCGAGAACATCTCTTACAATTCCATAAACATGGACAACTTCTTAAATCATTGCAACTTAGACCGACTCATGCAACTTCAAGACATTTAAATGTACAATAGCATTAAATAACATCAAAATACAACATGTAACAGTACTTGAATGTTTCAACATCATTTGAGGAATGAATTACATCAACATAAATTCCATAACACATCAAGATATCACTCATACAACATTACTAATAATCTCAGTCATCTAACAGACTTTTGGAACATCTGGAAGTATCCTAAACAACCCTCATTCTTACTCCTAAGACCAACTCATGACTACATGTGCGAAAGGATCGCAAGGGAAACAAATTGGGCAACTAGCAGCTCAACTCGCAATGGCGAGTGATTTGCTCGCAATGGCGAGTAATGGGTCTGCTCGCAGTGGCGAGCAATCTTGCTCGCAGTTGCGAGCGTTTGGGGAAGCTCGCAGTGGCGAGTAATGTTGCTCGCAATGGCGAGCGATGAGTTCATAGCTCGCAGTTGCGAGTGTTGCTGCTCGTAGTTGCGAGTGATGAATGTCAGTACGGCCAGAAACATGTTTTTCTCAAAATTTCACCTAATCTCTTTGTTCTATCATCCAATTAACATCTAATTATCACCCTATGAAATATCTAAGGTCTGTATACGAGTTTTGCATCAATCTAACAACTTTTCACGGTTCAATCATCAAATCGGTCGTAAACGTAATTTCTCAATTCTCATAAAAACTCAACCTAATCATGTTAAATTCATTCTTCAGAATCATACCCTTAATAATATTGAAAGTTAGTCTCACCCTTACCTGGTTATGATGAAATCGCAGCTCTCCCTCTAGTTCTCCTCTTTTCTGACTTTTCTCCCTTTTTCTCCAAAAGCGTTTCACGTAAAAACGTTTCCAACTTACGTTTGCCCTATTTATCTTTTCGTATTACTCTTCTCACCTCTAAACTTACTCATTTTACCTCACAGCCCAACTTCTAATATTTTTATTTTATTTTTCATATCTTATTTTATTTAATAATAAAATAAGTCACACCAACATTATAACTTCACAAAATCATATACTTCACATCAATCTTGAAAATCACATAATTTATCTATAAATCATGTAAACTACTTAATTTCTTAAATCATATAAATCACGCTTACATAAATCATATAAATATATGTTAAAACTCATCAAATAATTAAATAATTACAACGGGCGTTACTACTCTCCCCAACTTATAGAATTTTCGTCCTCGAAAATTTACCTCAAGCAAACAACTCTGGATAAGACTCCAGCATCTTACTCTCTAGCTCCCACGTCAAGCTTTCGCCAGTCGCTCCATCCCAAACAACTTTCACAAGAGGTATCTCCTTGCCTCTCAACTTATTCACTTCACGACCTTCGATCCTCACTGGTAAAGTCTCCACCGTAAGGTTGTCTCTTACTTGCACATCATCTCTCTGGATCACATGGGACGGGTCTGGAACATACTTCCTCAGTTGCGACACATGAAACACATCATGTAAATTCGATAAATGCGGTGGTAAACCCACTCGGTACGCCACCGTTCCGACTCTTTCTGATATCTGATACGGACCGATAAACTTCGGAGTCAACTTCTTTGACTTCAATGCACGACCAACACTGGTCATCGGAGTAACTCTCAAAAACACATGATCTCCTTCTTGATACTCAAGGTCTTTCCTACGCTTATCATGGTAACTCTTTTGTCGACTCTGCGACGCTTTCATCTTTTCTTGAATCATCTTTACCTTCTCAGTAGTCTGCTGAACAATCTCTGGTCCTAAAACCACACTTTCACCTGTTTGAAACCAACACAACGGAGTCCTACACCTCCGACCATACAAAGCCTCAAAAGGCGCCATCCTAATACTTGAATGGTAACTGTTATTATATGTGAACTCTATCAACGGAAGATGACTATCCCAAGTTCCACCTTGTTCAAGTACACAAACTCTCAACAAGTCTTCGAGTGACTGAATCGTTCTTTCCGACTGACCATCTGTTTGAGGATGATAAGCCGAACTCAATCTCAACTTAGAACCTAAGGCCTCTTGCAAACTCGTCCAAAATCTAGAAGTAAATCTTGGATCTCTATCTGACACAATGCTTGAAGGAACACCATACAGCTTCACAATGTCTCGAATATAAATTTCCGCCAACTGGGCTACAGGGAAACTAATATTAATCGGTATGAAGTGTGCCGACTTCGTCAATCTATCAACAATTACCCAAATAGTGTCATTCCCTTTAGGAGTATTCGGCAAACTCGTCACAAAATCCATGGATATACTATCCCATTTCCATTCTGGTACATCTAACGGTGTCATCAACCCAGCAGGTTTCTGATGTTCTACCTTCGACTTCTGACAAATCAAACAAGAATACACAAATTGTGCTACATCACGTTTCAGTCCAGACCACCAAAACAACTTCTTTAAGTCATGATACATCTTTGTAGCTCCCGGATGAATACTTAAGCTACTCATATGACTCTCTTCAAGAATCATCTTCTTTATCTCATCATTGTCTGGAATACAAATCCTACCTCGAAACCTCAACACACCTTGATCATCGACTTTAAAGTCACCATCTTCAGTTTGATTACTAGCAACTAGCAAGTCCACAAACTTAACATGATACTTTTCAAGAAATCATTATCAATTTTTAGCATTCCTAGCTTAACACTCCGAGACGACATTTCACAAACTAAGCTCAAATCTCTAAACTGTTCAAGCAATTCAAACTCTTTAACCATCATAGTAGACATATGTAAAGTCTTCCTACTTAAGGCATCCGCAACAACATTGGCTTTAGCCGGATGGTAATTCAAACTAAAGTCATAATCTTTCAACAATTCGAGCCACCTTCGCTGTCTCATATTCAATTCCTTCTGATCAAACAAATACTTCAAGCTCTTGTGATCACTAAACATCTCAAATCTCGAACCATACAAGTAATGTCTCCAAATCTTAAGCACAAATACAACTGCAGCTAATTCAAGATCATGAGTAGGATAGTTTCGTTCATGAATTCTCAACTGTCTTGATGCATAAGCAACCACTTTACCATCTTGCATAAGCACACCGCCTAAGCCCAACTTGGACGCATCACAATACACCACAAAAGGTTCATCAGGTTTCGGCAAAATCAAAACTGGACCCATCGTCAAACGCTTCTTCAACTCATTAAAACTGTTCTCACAATGAACATCCCACACAAAGGTTTTACCTTTACACGTCAACTGCGTTAACGAAAGTGCTAACTTAGAAAATCCTTCTATAAATCTTCAGTAGTAACCTGCCAAACCCAAAAAGCTTCTAATCTCTGTAACTGACTTAGGAGTCTCCCATTGTGATACTGCTTCAACTTTAGACGGATCGACTGCAATACCACTACCAGAAATAACATGGCCAAGAAAACTTACTTCCTTCAACCAGAATTCACACTTAGACAATTTAGCATAGAGCTTCTTCTCTTTCAGCACTTGCAAGACAATCTTCAAATGTTCAGCATGTTCTTCTTCTGTCTTAGAGTAAATCAAAATATCATCGATGAACACAACCACGAAGCGATCCAAAAATGCATGAAAAATGTGATTCATATACTCCATAAGCACGCCAGGCGCATTACTAACACCAAAAGGCATCACCTTATATTCATAATGTCCATATCGCGTCGTAAAAGCCGTCTTCTGCATATCCTCATCTTTTACTTTAATCTGGTGATAACCTGACCTCAAGTCAATCTTGCCGAACACACGTGCACCCACTAACTGATCCATCAAGTTATCAATTCTAGGAAGTGGATACTTATTCTTTATAGTTACTTTGTTCAATTGTCGATAGTCAATGCATAACCTCATACTACCATCCTTCTTTCTAACCAACAGTACCGGCGCTCCCCAAGGTGAAATACTTGGTCTTATAAACTTCTTATCAAGCAAATCTTCCAACTGTTTCTTCAACTCAGCCAACTCAGAAGCTGACATATGATAAGGTGTCATAGACACAGGCTTTGTTCCCGGAACAAGATCAATAGAAAATTCAACCTCTCTCTCTGGCGGCACATCAGGAAAAACTTCAGGGAAATCGCACACCACTTGTAACTTATCAATCACTGCTTGACTCTCCAAGGATAAGGATGCCATCAAAGAAAACATTAAAATTCCATCACATTCTAACTGCTTCAGTTGCTTAGTAGACAAAAACGTTGCTCCACTTTCCTCTTCAGCAGAAGAGAAATACACCGACTTACTAAAACAATTAATGAAGACATGGTTGTACTCTAACCAGTTCATACCAAGAATCACATCCATTCCACTCAAAGGTAGACAAACTAAATCAATCTCAAAATCACGATCAAACATAGACAAAGGACATCGTAAACAAACGAGAGAAGTGGTCACCGAACCCTTAGCTGGAGTTTCCACAACCATTTCTCCATTCATATCAGACATACCAAGGCCTAACTTAGAAGCACAATCAAAAGCAACAAAACAATGTGTAGCACCAGTATCAATAATAGCAACTAAATGAGTATCATTAATATAACAAGTACCTCTGATCAAACGATCCTCATTCTCAGTCTGAGTACCAATCAAAGCAAAAACTTTTCCTCTGGTATGAGCCTTCTTCGGATTCTTGCATTGAGACTCAATATGACCCTCTTCATTGCAGTTAAAACACACAAACACAACGTCTTCATGCTTACACTCTGTGAGTGTATGTCCTTTACTGCCATAACGAAAGCACCGTTTAATATCCTTAGTGCAGGCATTACTCTTATGGCCTTTCTCGCCACAAGCAAAACAAACGATCTCAGCAACAGCACCTTTCCTAATTGGCCTTCTTTCATCATTAACTCTTCTCTTTCCTTTATCAGCCGGAGCACTGTAAGGCTTTGGGGGACTTTGTTGACTCTTACCTCTCTTCTCACTCACAATCTTATAATGAGCTTTAGTATCATCTTCATAGATTCTGCATCTGCTCACCAAATCAGAAAAATCACGGATCTGTTGGTAACCAATGGCTCGCTTAATGTCAGCACGCAAACCATTATCAAACTTGATACACTTAGAAAACTCAGCATTATCACCAGTATAGTGTGGGTAGAACTGAGCCAACTCCACAAACTTCGTTGCATACTCTGTCACCGACATGTCTCCTTGCTTCAGCTCAAGGAACTCGATCTCTTTTCTTCCGCGATCATCCTCAGGAAAATATCTGTTTAGGAACTCTCTCTTAAACAAAGCCCAAGTAATAACCGCATCATCATGCTCTAAGGTAGGTTGGAGGCTCACCCACCAGTCATCAGTTTCCTCCGCCAGCATGTGCGTACCAAAACGCATCTTCTGATCATCAGTACATTGCATAACTCTGAAAACTCTTTCAATCTCTTTGAGCCATGTCTGTGCTCCATCAGGGTCGTACCTTCCTTTGAAAGTGGGAGGATGATTCCTTAGAAAGGTCTCCAACATTCTCACTTCAGCATTAACACCAGCACCAACATTTGGATGTTGTCCCACAGCTTGGGCCACAGCTTCCAATGCAGCAGCAATCGCAGCATCATTCCTTCCAGCCATTCTAGTCCTCTTATAACATATAAAATTTGCAGCCTCCAGGTCTCTTCTTCTTCACTGCACAACACACAACAATTAGAATAACATAATAATGGTATTCCAACCGCTAAACGACACTACTTGACTCATCTACTTGGCCGGACCGACCGACCTGCTCTGATACCAATTGTAACACCCTGTTTTCCCAACATAAAAATTTCATATTAAATCAGAGTATTTAAATCATAAACGGAATGTCACATACTACTTGAAAGTCATAAAATGGATAATTAACATTATGCTTCAAAATTCAACATCATAAAATCTGAAACTTTGCAGTGGAAAATAGTTCAACATAAATAAAGTATTGGCACGCAGGTCTTATCAGAAAATCTCATAATTTGGTTCAATGCTTATTCATAAAAAAAGTTCATAAAAGACACGTAAGGAATAGAAGTAAAGCAAACCCTATCCCGTTACGTATCAGAGCACCTAGACACAATGTGAGGAGTCCACTCACGAACGCCTCTAGTCTTCGTTACCTGCAAGTTACCCATACGAAGGGCAACATTTTCAAGCAGAAGGGGTGAGATTTCACAGTCAATAAATTAAACATATAATTCATCAAAATGCATTTAACAACATAAAACATTATCCATATTTATCACATAGCATAATATCAATTCATGATCAAATATCATCAGTAAATCATAATCAGCAACATCTTTTAAATCATCATCAGACATCATATTCAACTTGACACTTAACTCGACAATGCGACACAACTTGACAAATGCAACTCTTAACAACTTATATCATCGTAAACTTCTTGATATGCAAATGCATGTGGTACCATTCGGGGCATCAAGCCCCCAACATAAATGAGCGTAAATAGGCTCTTCAACATGTGAGCATAGAGCTGCCGGGCCTCAAGCCCCCAACGTAGTTTGAGCATTAAGCTGCCGGGCCTCAAGCCCCCATCTTTAATGAGCATGCAATGGACTCAATCCTCCTACAACTTAGACAACTTAAAAACATCGAGAACATCTCTTACAATTCCATAAACATGGACAACTTCTTAAATCATTGCAACTTAGACCGACTTATGCAACTTCAAGACATTTAAATGTACAACAGCATTAAACAACAGCAAAATACAACATGTAACAGTACTTGAATGTTTCAACATCATTTGAGGAATGAATTACATCAACATAAATTCCATAACACATCAAGATATCACTCATACAACATTACTAATAATCTCAGTCATCTAACAGACTTCTGGAACATCTGGAAGTATCCGAAACAACCCTCATTCTTACTCCTAAGACCAACTCATGACTACACGTGCGAAAGGATCGCAAGGGAAACAAATTGGGCAACTACCAGCTTAACTCGCAATGGCGAGTGATTTGCTCGCAATGGCGAGTAATGGGTCTGCTCGCAGTGGCGAGCGATCTTGCTCGCAGTTGCGAGCGTCTGGGGAAGCTCGCAGTGGCGAGTATTGTTGCTCGCAATGGCGAGCGATGAATGTCAGTACGGCCAGAAACATGTTTTTCTCAAAATTTCACCTAATCTTATTGTTTTATCATCCAATTAACATCTAATTATCACCCTATGAAATATCTAAGGTCTGTATACGAGTTTTGCATCAATCTAACAACTTTTCATGGTTCAATCATCAAATCGGTCGTAAACCTAATTTCTCAATTCTCATAAAAACTCAACCTAATCATGTTAAATTCATTCTTCAGAATCATACCCTATTAAATATTGAAAGTTAGTCTCACCCTTACCTGGTTATGATGAAATCGCAGCTCTCCCTCTAGTTCTCCTCTTTTCTGACTTTTCTCCCTTTTTCTCCAAAAGTGTTTCATGTAAAAACGTTTCTAACTTACGTTTGCCCTATTTATCTTTTCGTATTACTCTTCTCACCTCTAAACTTACTCATTTTACCTCACAGCCCAACTTCTAATATTTTTATTTTATTTTTCATATCTTATTTTATTTAATAATAAAATAAGTGACAACAACATTATAACTTCACAAAATCATATAGTTCACATCAATCTTGAAAATCATATAATTTATCTATAAATCATGTAAACTACTTAATTTCTTAAATCATATAAATCACGCTTATATAAATCATATAAATATATGTTAAAACTCATCAAATAATTAAATAATTACGACGGGTGTTACACTTCCATATGAGTTAATTGATGGACAACGATACTTAACATTGTCCACATTTATGTCTCTGCGATTGAGATTACTTCAGTCCAGACAACGTGACATCAATGTGGACCCAAAACAGATTAAGTTTCCCCCATTGTAGTAAACTACAACTAGTTTGGTGTTTATCTCTACTAGAGAAGTGTTCATTTTTCTGTGGTATGGTTTGCAAATGAACCAAACATGTCAATTTATAGAAGACTGTGCGTCATGGACCACAAAAATTATCAGTGCAATGTGGACCACGGAAAAATCATCTATTTGACCGGTTCGAATTATGTAATTTAAAACGTATCGAAATTTCTAAACCACAAGTCTTTACACATTTTAGATTGTTTCAGATAATATAATATGAACCAATACTGGCCAGTTTTTGGATTATATAATCCGAAACAGTCTAGAATTTGGATGGTGGCTTACTCACAAAGATTGGATGGTTCCATAAATTTTTCATGTGTTTTTTTTTTTACTTTACTCCATGGTTAGACAACATGTTCAAACTTTCATTAACTGTTGTTACAATTTATATTTGCATTTTGCTTATAAATGCCTACTCATTCTTCCCAATTTCTCATTCAACCTCAAATTATCTCCTTTTTCTTTCTTTCTTTTGTTTTAGAGGGGAAGGATAGGATGTCATGGTTTCACTGTTGGCCTTTCATACAAAAGGTCAAACATAGATCTTCATAGATATAGTTTTGGGGATGTTGTGAATTGGCAAAGTCTGACGCCCAACATCAACTTGAATGTTAGATTTTTCTGGAATTTTCAATTCTCACATTTTTTTGCTCCATCATCTTGTTGAAGCCTCCACTATTTTACTTTATATGTTTTTGATGATGTTCTTTACCTAAGTTTATTGTTTTAATGATTGCCTTATGATTAGCATGTAAAAGCACCCAGCATCTATGTGTCTTGATCTAGGATTCATGTGTGAAAATGTGTCATTTTTCTTTTTGTAGCACATTTAATCGACTCATCACACACTGAATCGATTCATCTAAGTCTCTGACTATAGATGAATCGATTCACAACTTCTTGAATGGTATCACACTTGAATCGATTCTTTTCAGTTTGAATCATCTCACAAAACTCTCTTACTTGCACTGAATCGATTCATCTGAAGGTTGAATCATATCATTCTTCATCCTGGGCTTACTTGAATCGATTCACTCATACAATGAATCGTTTCATCCATCATGCATTATTGGGTTGTCTTTTGCTGTCTGAATCAATTCACTCATTTATTGAATCGATTCACCAAGTTGTTTTTTTGCAAAATTTTGCTTTCATCACCCCTCACTAATATAGTCTCCTCCACACATTCACAAAATCATTGAATCATTTGCAACTATTCTCTCTAGGTCTCAAAAACTCATTGTTCATACATTCTTTAAGATTAAACACTTTTTCTTAGAATCACTTTGTACATTGAGTCACATTGATTTGCTAGGGTGCTAGTAGGGATTGTAAGTTGGTTCTTTCAAGGAAATTGGTTGGGCTTAATCAAGGTTGCAAAGCGAAGTGAATAATCTTGTTCCACCTCCAAAGGTCTTGGGGGTCTTTCTAACCGTTCTTGAAGTGAAGAGTTCGAAGGGGTGCACGGGTAATCAAGGATCCGAAGATTCAAGGAGCATCAAATTCAAAGGTTATTTGAAGTTTGGGGGAGTGTTTGCATAAGGGTTGAAGAATTAGGTTTAATTTCAAGGAACTCTTGTAAACACATTGTAATTAACATTTGTTACTTAGTGAATGACCTTGGTGAAGGTTTACTTCATCAAGAAGAGTAAACGTAGCTATAGCGAGGATGAGAAAGAGCGAACTACTATAAAAATATCGGTGTTATCTCTCCTCCCTATCCTCTTTACTTTTTACTATTGCATGTGATTAATTGAATAATTGTTAGGATAATTGCTAGTATTGATCTAAGTTGTTTTTCATTGAAAAATAATCTAATTCATTTAATTAGGTTTCAAATAATTTGCTTAGATCAATTGATTGCAAAATCTATTCAATTCTTCAATTTCACATGTATTGTGTTTTGATTTGATAGCTTGGTAATTTTGTTCATATAGTTTTGGTTTGAAATTGTCTAAAAGTTTTGTACATTGTTCAAGGTTTATTAAAGTTTGATTGTATAATAAGATATGTATCGTGAATCTCTCAATTTTAAGATTAAATCTCATTGCACATATATTTGTCTTTTTGTACATTCTTGTGATTGTTCGCGCACGATTCCAATAGTCGATTATGTTAAACTTACTTTTCATTAAACTCCGGAAAAACTTTTCAAAAAGCTATTCACCCCTTTCTAGCTTGCAAACTAATTAGCCATATAGACCAACACTTGTGCTCCGAAATTCTTATGAGGGCGCAGTAACATGCCTTCTCCCTTCTCCCACCTCCATCTTTTTGTGCTAAAGGTGTAGTTTTGGCTGTCAATATTTTATACTACTTAGTGTTATGTTAATATAAATGTATTATGGACTCATGTTCAATCAACAAAATTTGTTAAATTATTATTTTTTGTTGTCAATTTTAAATTATATCTTTTTAATAAGGGTTAAATAATTTTTTAAACCCTATAACTATTTCAACTTTTCATTTTAATGCCCCTAAAATTTTGCTTAGACATTTAGTCCTCCAAAAGTTTTCCATAATCATTTTTGGTCCCTCTTTTTCAGCCAACTCATGTGTATCATTCTAAATTTTGAATGAGTTTTTGCAAGAATATTTAATATATTATAAGAATATCTTTCTAAAAAAAATTATGTGAACTGAAAACTTTTAGGGGACTAAAAGTTAATTTTTTTTAGAGGACTAAAACAAAAAGTTTAAATATTTATAGAGATAAAAAAAAACAAATTTAATTTGGATTTGTTATTCTGAAAAATCAAATACGCTTCAGATTATAAAATCTAAATAGGGGTAAAAAATTATTAATTTAGAAGACGCGTGAGAAATGAGTAGCTAGGATGGAATGGAACAAGAAATTCTCTTCTAAACTCACTAGATCTGAACTTGTTTATACTATCAAAGATCTTATCGGTCGTTACCAAAGCAAGTCAAAAGAGTTAAAAGTTTTAAAAGAAAAGTTTAACTTGCTGGTTAGAGAGAATGATAAAGAAGAAAAGTTTAACCTGGTGGTTAGAGAGAAAGAAGAAAATGAAGAAGAAGATAATCTAGGTTTAGTTGCAACAACATCTCCTGATGTAGAGTCTAGATCAGACTCTGATTATGAAGATGAGATATATTCTAAACTCACTAGATCTGAACTTGTTTATACTGTCAAAGATCTTATCAGTCATTACCAAAGCAACTCAAAAGAGTTAAATGTTTTAAAAGAAAAGTTTAACCTATTGGTTATAGAGAATGATAAACTTCATCTTTTGACAACAGACTTGGAAGAAGAAAACATATATTTTTAAAAAATGACTGATAAGAGGTTTGATAAACCCTTAAGTGAGCAAGAAATTGCACTTCAAGAGTTTATTGTGACTGAAATTGACAGAAGCAAGGTAGCCTCTATGATTTATGGTGTCAAAAGGAACAAGGGAGAAGGAATTGGTTTTACAGAAGAGTTTGGTAAATCCAAAGTCATCCTACCACCCTGATCTGACTACATTAAGAAAGGTTTGAAAGCATATTTTGTGCCTGAAGCTGATAAGACTGAAGTTCTGAACAAGTCAGAACCTAAAGCTTCTGAATCCCAGATTCTGAACAAATCAGAATCAAAGATTCCTAAGCCCAAGTTTTGAATAAATCAAGACCCAAGACTTCAAAAGTTCAGATTCTGAAGAGACAATAACCAAAGACTTTTAAGTCCAAGGTTTTGATAAGATCAGAATCAAGACATTTGAAAGCTCAGGTTCCGAAGAGTTCAGTAACTAAAACTAAGATGATTTCAAGATCAAAAGATTTTAAACCAAAAGTCTTGAATGAATTTAACTTCAGACACAAGGCACAAAAGAAACCTAAACTGTAATATCCCGCCTGTCAGCATCGGTATATTACCCGTGATCGTGCCAGAGGAATTAAAATCATGGAAAAGTAAGTTAATGGAAAATATTTTATGAGATGTCAGCTTTTTACGAGAAAAGTATCAGAGTTGTTTTTAACACGCTTGAGACAAGGGCAATTTGGGAATTGCGCGTCCATAAAATATTTATTTGGTTATGGATCAAAATATCTCATTCTCCAATTCTCTTTCTCTCTCTAAGTTGGCCAAAGCTTTTCTCTCTTCCTTCTCTCTACTCTCCATCGCACTCTTCCTCTCCTCCCTCCACCAATCCTTTCCAAAATTTCTTCCTCCTATGTCAAGATTTAGATTATGTTTCCTTATGAACCTCTTGAACTCAAGGAAGCTTGGTTTTTGGTTGATTTCTTCATTTCTCCTCTCATGGATGGGACCAAAAGTTAGGGTTTGGGTTGGACAAGAGGCTAAGGCTTTTGATTGATGATTGAGAGCTTATGTTGATCATGTTGCATGGAATTGGAGAGTTAAGCAAGAAATAACCTTGAGGTTATATTGGAATCAAGAGCTAGGGTTTTGAAGAGGAAAGTTTGAGATGGGATAGGGAATTGAAGATTGTTGAACAAACAAAGATTATGGTTTCTTAGAGTTCAAGAAAACAACAAGATTGAAAGGTATAAGCTAAGATTGCAAGAGAAACAAGTTGGGATTTTGTTGCTTGAGCTTGGAAGCTTGGAAATCAATGTCATATCTTGATTAGGTGAGTTCCATAGTTAGTTTTCCCACCCTTTGGGATTATGATTATGCCATGCTAGAATGTTGTGAAAACTATGTAAGAATGATTCCGTGCACGATTATGTTCTAGAACAAGAGCACTAGATGCTATAAGACGAGTTCAAGACATGTAATATAGAAGACAAGTATGTTATACCGATGACGATCTTAGGTTTCCCCTAATCGTCCGGTTTAGACTCGTGTCATGATATGTTATGCTTAGGCCTTGATACGTAGAGCGTATTCTCGGCAATGCGGTCCTAGGTTCCCCCTCGACCGCCATGACATGTATAGGAAGAGAAGCCTATAACAAGTGAGATAAGCCTATGACGGGTCTAGCATGCACTACCGTCTAAGGAACATGACCACACACGTATAATCAACCGTCAGGCTGTATTGTAGACACGTGGTGACCGTACGTTTCCCCTGAGGTTACCTATAGCCTAGGATTTAGGGGAACTCACTGAGACATTATGTCTCATCCCAATCCTTATTTGTTTCAGATATCAGGTTGGACGTCAAGGTAGTAGCCGGATGGATTTTTCAACAAGAGCTCGTTCGTACCCGCAGCATGGAGATAAGATATGATGTATTGATAAGATATGATGTATTGATAAGATATTAAGGATGTATTTTCTTATTTTAGATAAGATATGATGTATTGATGATGTACGAACACGTTTTGTTGTATGTAAATTCATTCGAAGTTTTTATGTTGTAAATATTTAATGTATCCAGTACTAAACTTAACACACGTGCTAGACTTTCTAGATACGTCTAGTATGGGTGTTACATAAACCATTCATAACTAACCCAAAATGACCCATAAAGATATGGGTACCTAAGTCTAAAATTGTTTATGTTGCAGATATGCTTAAGAGGAATGGAAAAGCAGAGCTCATGGTACCTGGACAGTGGTTGCTTGCGACACATGACATGAGAAAAGTGTATGTTCCAAACTGTAACACCCCGTTTTTCCCAACATGAAAATTTCATATAAAATCAGAGTATTTAAACCATAAACGGAATGTCACATTCTTCTTGAAAATCATAAAATAGATAATAAGAATTATCCTTCAAAATTCAACATCATAAAATCTAAAACTTCGCAGCGGAAAATAGTTCAACATTTATAAAGTCTTGGCACGCAGGCCTTATCAGAGAATCTCATAATTTGGTTCAATACTTATTCATAAAAAGTTCATAAAAGACACGTAAGGAATAGATATGAAAGTAAGTCCCATCCTGTTACGTATCAGAGCACCTAGACACAAGTGAGGAGTCCACTCACGAACACTTCTAGTCTTTATTACCTGCAAGTTACCCATACGAAGGGCAACATTTTCAAGCAGAAGGGGTGAGATTTCTCAAACAATAATATTAAACATATAAATCATATAAAGTACATTCAACAACTTAAACATCATTAACATATCTTATACTCCATTAATTAGCATCATTAATCTCCTACATTAGTTATACACTTCATATTATATCATCTTAATTGTAGACGTAAACATCATCATATAACATCAAATACTAATTCATAAACATCAGCATACATCATCAAATATTAATTACAAACATCAACACATATATTAATCACAAACATCAACACATATAATGATCATAAGCATCAACATCTAACACCAAATATAATCATAAGCATCATCATGTATTTCACATAAGTATCATTATCAAAGCATATCATTTATCGAAAACAACTTCATGATTAAGTTCGTAATCAACTTCTTAAACAAACATCATCATTAAATCATCATCAAATATAAGTTATGACGACTCTACAATGCAACAACATCTTCAACAACAACTTAGACAACTTCAATATGCATGTGGTACCACCAGGGCATTAAGCCCCCTTCGCTAAGGTCATATTTGGACCTGTCGGGCATTAAGCCCCCATCGCTAAGGTCATAAAGAACCTGTCGGGCATTAAGCCCCCATCACTGACTATGCAATGACACAATCTTCCTACAACTTGGACAACAACGTGAACATCTTATACAATTCCATTAAAATGGACAACTTCTTAAATCATGACAACTTAGACAGACTTATACATCTTCACTAAGATTCAGCAGCAACAAACAACAACAATTGCAGCATATAACAGTGTTAGAATATCATATCATCAATAAGAAATGAATCATATCAACTTAACATCATAGAACATCATAATATTATGTATCATACAATACTCACATAATGTATTCCAACATATCAACAACAATAACCACATATACATTAATCAATTACATTCATATCGAAGTCCAAAACTTTCTTCAAAAGCAAATCAAGTTTGATCAATGAGACATAAGCCAAATACTCATAAAACACCTCAACTAAATCCCTAATACTTAAGTTGAAGTTGGGAAACCAACCATAAGTTTTTGGACTAACTTGGGATTAGTTATGCTAAGTTTTCTTAAAGTTTTCTGAAGACCCACTTGGACTATTTTTATCATAACTCAAAAACTATGAATCATTTTCATGTCAAACCAAAATCATTAGAAAGCTAACTCAAGGTGAAAAAGACACAAGAACGCAACAATCGAAGTTCTGACAGCACGCAACGAAAACACAACAAGCAGTCACCCATGAGGGGCTGCCTTGCTGCGCCCAGGCATGGAAAACTGCGCCCAGACGTGGGAAGGCAGTAGCCCACCTGCGACACAACTCTGTGCAGTCCCATTTTTTTTCGGTTTCACCGTTTCGTCCGTAAAAACCTAACCGTTACTCCGAATCCGATTCCGTTTTCGCCTACGCGTTCTATTCGACAAATCCTATCATATTTTACTGAAAAATCATATTTTTAAATCTCCAAAACAGCTTATCCTAGAATCACTTATTTCTCAAAAACACTTAAAATCACTTTTTCTCAGAATCTCAACTTTTCATCCATTCTCATGTTTCTAACCATCAAACTACTTCTAATAACATTCCTATAGGATATCTAAGGTTTGTTCATGATTCTCTCATCAATTCTACGGTTCTTCATCATCTAATCATCAAAATCGCTTATAAACCCTAATTCTTAAACTCACCGACTTCTCATCTAATCATATGTTTTAAACCTCAAAACTATTCCAATAATCATTCTACGGATTATCTAAGGATTGTTCACAGTTTCTACATCAATCTAACAATTTTCATCCATTAATCCTCAATTCTTCACTCAAAACCCTAATCCTCTTAATCTCACAAACTCTCCCCAACTTTGTTAGATGTAATCTAATGATTTACAACTTAATATTAAAGCAAGATAGTCTCACCCTTACCTTAATTTTGCAGAAATCGCAGCTCTCTCTTCTTCTCTTGGCTTTTCTCCTCTTTTCTCCAAAACTTGAACGTACGTTGTAAACTATTCTCTCAACCTAGCTTCCTCTATTTATAACCTTTCTATTCTTTCTAAATCTATTTGGGCCCAACAACTTAATCTCCTTTCTATTCTAACCTTCAATTCTACTTATACTAATAATTCTCATATTCTAATAAATAATAGAAATATGCCACGTAATAAAATACTAACACCTCTTATAAATAATTAAATCACAAATAAATTTTAACTTAATAAAAATAATTAAATAAAAGGGGGGGCGTTACACAAACCATGACCATAAAAGAGGGAGGAAATGTGGTGTTTGGAGGAAACCAGTAAGGAAACATTATTGGTATGGGGATTATTGGTAACTCTTCTATCTCCACTAATAATGTCTGGTTAGTTGATGGACTGAGACATAACCTAATTAGCATAAGTCAATTTTATGTTAGTGGTTATGAAGTGATGTTTAATAACAACAACTGCACAACGATCAACAACACTAACAAATCTATAGTGTTCAAAGGTAAAAGAAAAATCAATGTTTACAAAATCAATTTTTTTTTATTTGATTGATCAGAATGTAGTTTTCCTTCTATTAGTGAGTGATGAGAAATGACTATGGCATAGAAGGTTGAGACATGCTAACTGGAGATTAATCTTCAAGTTTAGCAAGTTACAACTGGTCAGAGGCTTACCATACATTAATTATCACTAGGATGCACTTTGTGGAGCATATCAGAAATGAAAAATTGTGAAATCATCTTTTAAACCTAAAAACTTTGTTTCTAATTCTAGACCCTTGTAACTACTTCACATTGATTTGTTTGGACTAGTTGGTAAATCATCAATTAGTGGGAAGAAGCATGAATTAGTCATTATTGATGATTATAGCAGGTGAATTTAGGTAAAAATCTTTAGAACTAAGGATGAGACATTTGATGTGTTTAGTAACTCCTGCACACAAGTACAATCTGAAAACGAAATGAAAATTTTAAAAGTCAGAAGTGATCATGGTAGAAAATTTGAAAATAAGCCATTTGAAGCTTTTTGTGAAAAACATGAAATTATGCATGAGTTCTCTTTTACTTGAACTCCACAACAAAATGAGGTTGTAGAGAGAAAGAACATATCTTTAAAAGAAAGGTCCAAAACCATGATTTATGAGACTAATATGACTAAGTACTTCAGGGCAGAAGTTGTAAACACAACATGCTATGTTCAGAACAAAATCTATATTAGACCAATTCTGAACAAAACATCATATGAGCTTTTCAAAGGAAGAAAACCAAACATTTCTTACTTTCATTAGTTTTGATGTACATGTTACATCTTAAACAATAAAGTTTATCTAAAGAAATTTGATGTCAAGGCACAAAAGGGAATCTTTTTAGGTTACTCTGAAAGATCCAAGACATACAAAGTGTATAATTCTGAAACATATGTTGTTGAAGAATCTATGCACATCAAATTTGATGACAAAGAGCCTGACAATGAAAAGTCAGAGCTAGTTGAAAGTTTTGCAGATATTCAGATAACAAAAGAAGCTTCAGAACCTAGTCAGGATCCAGAGTCTGATAACAATCATGAATGTTCGGAAGCTTCTGAAGAAGCTCATGATGGTTCTCAAGAAGCAACTCAATCCAGAAACTCTTTCAAGTACAAGTCTTCAAATCTAGAAGATCTAATCATTGGAAACAAAGATAGTCCCAAGAAGACAATATCATCTTTCAGACAAGAACATTCTATGCTGGGATTACTATCAATGATTGAGCCAACTTCTGTTGATGAAACACTTTTCTGATGATGGATGGATAGTTGCAATGCAAGAGGAACTCAATCAGTTTTAAAGAAATGATGTTTGAATTTGGTTGCAAAACCACCTCAAAAGAACATTAATGGAACAAAATGGGTGTTCAGAAACAAGCTTAATGAACTTGGTGAAGTTGTCAGAAACAAAGCAAGACTTGTACCACAATGTTACAATCAACAAGAAGACATTGATTACACTGAGACATTTGCTCCAGTTGCAAGACTGGAAACAATAAGGTTACTTTTGTCCTATACAGTTAATCATGGCATAACTTTATATTAGATGGATGTTAAAAGTGCCTTTCTAAATGGTGTAATTTCTGAAGAAGTGTATGTCAAGCAACCTCCTGGTTTTGAAGATATAAAACATCCAGACTATGTTTTTAAAGTTAATAAATCACTCTATGGTCTTAGGGTTAATAGTGTTTTACCCCCTGTAATATAGATCATTTTCGATTTACCCCCTGATAAAATTCTTGGTTTGGATTTCGTCCTTGTAAATTTCTTTTTCCAAAATAACCTGTGACCCATCCGACTTTGCATATTTGATGACGTGGCATACTGAGTCACCTTTTTCGATTATGCGACGCGCTGACTGCATAATTAATTTTGTTTTTTCATTTTTTAAGGATACACGTGGCATTTGTGCCTATTTTAAAAAAAATAATATAAATTCATTTATATTAATTTAGAAATAAAAAACAATATTAAAAATCTGAAAATTTATTTTCAAAAATTAAAAAATCTTAAAAATTAGAAACAACTTCATATTTTTTTTTCCAAAATTAAGAATATTTTTTATATAAAAAATAAAAAGGTTTAGGAAAAAGATTATCTATTTTTTTTTTAATTTTCAAAAAATATTATCTAAATCCTGGAAAAACATTTTCAATTTTTTATTTTAAAAAAATCAGAAAAAGTATTTTTAGTTTTTATCTATTTTCAAAGAATATTTCCAAATATTTTAATTTTTTTATAAAAAATAAAAAAGTAAATTTTTAATTTCGAATTAAAAATCTAAACTTTTTTTATTTCAATTTCTTTTCTAATTTTTGAAATGTATTTTCTAATTATTTTTGAAAATTTTGATATATATTAAGTTCACGAATTTTTCAATTTTTTTTTATAAAAAAAAATCTTCTTACTTTTGAAAAAAATATGATTTTTTTTTGTAATTTTTTAAATTTTCAAAAATTAAATTTCAGATATTTTAATTTCTAAATTAATTTAAATCAATTTAGTTTATTTTAAAACAATTATCCACAAATGATGAATTATTATAAAAAGATTTTGAAATTTTTAGATTTTTTAAATTCTTTAAAGAAATTAATTTTCGAATTTTTTAAATTTAAATTAATATAAAATGATTTTTCATTTTTTTAATTATATAATGAGGGATCAACTAATTACACATGGAACAATTGAAGTAAATAAAAAACTTAATTATATATCCAGTCATGTGCCACGTCATCGCCTAATTAGTGAATATGCACAATCAGATGGGTCAGGGGGTTACTTTAGATTTTTTTTTATGTGGACAAAATCCAAACAATTTTTTTTTTATGGATAAATCGGAAATGACTCATATTACAAAGGATAAAACATTATTAACCCTTTTAAATACAAATATAATATATAACAAATAAATAAGAGTAAATTTAAATACTAAAAAAGTGTAGCAAATTCAATCTTTTTTTTTTTTGAAGAAACAAACAAATTCAATCTTTATTGTCCATGATATATCAATTTTTTTCTTAACCTATATTCTTTCTAAAAATACCTTCAATTTTGAATACAAATAACACATGTAATAAATAAATAAATAAAAATAAATTTAAATATTAAAAAAATATAACAAACACGATATGAATATATATATATATATATATATATATATATATATGTCTGATTTTTTTTTTCTTTTATCATTTAAAAAGTGTAGCAAATTAGATGAGTATATTTATACTTACTTTTTCATTATGCCAAATATATATATACATACCTTAAACAACTTTTTATGCAATAAAGATCGTTGTTGGTGTCATTAAAAATAATAATTTATATTATATTTTTTGTTATATTATTGATGTAATTGAAATAAATAATTATGTTTAGTTTGATTTATTATAACTTGAAAGCAACAAACATTTATATTTTAAATTTTAATAAAAATCAAAATTTTATAAAACAAACATCGTTAATATAAATGTGGTACTGGTGCTCGTCATTTCGTTAGTTGAAATAGATAAACATTACTAGTTTTATT
The DNA here is from genome assembly GCF_051527215.1 of Medicago sativa. Taxonomy (NCBI): domain Eukaryota; kingdom Viridiplantae; phylum Streptophyta; class Magnoliopsida; order Fabales; family Fabaceae; genus Medicago; species Medicago sativa. The sequence goes on from NC_140749.1 coordinate 55,773,784, forward strand.
TGTTATAATTTGAAAGCAATATTTAAACTTTAATGAGCTAGCAAAGGATAAAAATGTAGTATCGATGCCCGTCATTTAATTTAACAATTATATTTATAAACCAAAATGTCATAGGAAAAAAAAGGGAATTAGTCACTTTAGTTCCTGAATGAGAAATGATTAGTCACTTTAGTCCCTGAATGCAGAGAAATTGCAAAACAGTCCTTTAATGTGGATTCTGTTGGTCAATTTCAGAGACTAAAGTGATGAACAGAGTCTACATTTAGGGACTAAATTGACTAACGAAGTCTGCATGCAAGAACTAAATTGACCAACATAGTCTACATTTCGGTGATTATTCTGCAATTTATCTGCATTTAGGGATTAAAGTGACGACTCCAAAAAAATAGTAACCAAAAAAAATGTCATAGAAAAACAAAGTTCTTACTTTAATTTAATTTCTTTTTCTCACAGAGGTCGGCTGTCGTCGATCCACGAAGGAGAAAGAAAGAAAGAAACACACATCGCTCCATAACCATAAACCCTAGAAATTCAAATTGCGCATGTTCTACTTCTCTCAAACCTAACCTAATTTCCAATCTTCTTCAATGGGTCGACCAGAACCTTGTGTTCTCTTCTCTCACACCTTCGTTCATTCTCATCTCGATGAGTACGTCGACGAGGTATTCATTCAATTCCCAAAGACTTCAATTCAATTCTCTCGTTTTCAATATTCTCTGAAAATTTGAATAAATCATTCTCCAATGTTGTTTTTTGCAGGTTGTTTTTTCGGAACCGGTTGTTGTTAGCGCTTGTGAGGTTTTGGAACAGAGTACAACATCGGTTGCACAAGCAGTACCACTTGTTGGGTATGTTTTTGTTTTTGTCTTGGTTTTGAGGGTTTGGTTGTTGCATTGTTTGGTAATGTAGGTTAGTTTGGATTAACTTGTACTCACTCCAGAAACGACACCGATACTGACACGCTGACCCATGTCGACTCCTTTAATCAGACGTGTCGGTGCTATAGAGTTTACTAGAGCTTCTCCACTAAATTAAATTCACAATTTTACGGTTTTTAGGGCCGTTAGGATTTGCTTATTTGAGCTTATCTACAGATATGATATTATTTTTTCGGAAACTCATTATCTGGTCCAAGGACTGATCAGGAACCAATCTCACTAGCCACTAGCAGGGGCTCATTAGAAGGCTGAGCAAGTCCTGATATGGACTGGCCCAACACATGAATTGTTGGTACATGGAGAATTCAAACCTGAGACTTAGAGAGGAGCACACTCTTAGGGCCCAAGCCGACACCACCAAGTTCACTTATTTCAACAAGTTCTTTAGGGTAGATAGCTTATGAAAATAGTTTGTAGCTTATATGAAAAGAATTAGACTTACTTTATCTATAACAAATAACAATATATAAAGGGATCAAGTGATTTTGGGTTGCCTTTTTCATTCTTTCAGTTATATTCATCATTTAAACTGTTGTAATTACAATTTTATTTATTTTTATAATTTTATTTAAGTCTGCAACTAAAAGAAATCAGTTAAAATCCATTATAATATGAATTATTCAACTACAGTAGGAGCAATATTAGGTAAATCTTTATTTGATTGTGGTATATTCCTAAAAAGTTATAACCATATGCGATAAAATAAATATACAATTAAGCACAATGGAAAAGTGGAATGACAGGCACTTACATGCCTGTCTTGACGCTAGTATGTTATAGAAATAGTTTATACATAAACACTTATATGATTAGTGCTTATGATACAAGCACTTAATTAAGCTGTGTATCCAAACAAGGCCTTAATATATAAACAAAAGTCTTTTAAGCATATATATATGTTTATGCAATTTTCTTTTGAAACGGTGTTTATGAAAAGTTTTTTTGAAGAAACCAAACTAGCCCACTGAATTGGCACCAGGTAGAATTAAACCTGAGAGCTTGAGAGGAGCCCACTCCAAGGTCCCTAGCCAACACCACCAGGCCAACCCAAGTGGGTTGTTTTTTAAGCAAAAGTTAATGACATAATATGTGCAAAATTTGAAATGAAGAAGCTAATTTCAACTGACAGGAAGCAATTTTTCAAAAATCTCATGGTTATCACAAGATTTTCTATTTCCACGTTTGTTTGTCGAGTAATTTAATTAAACTGGTTTAGTGTAATTTGTGGTAATAGCTTGTGCTGGTTTTAGATGACCATATTATATCATGTAACGCATAAGACCACTTTATATATTGGCTTGGTGTTTCTCTCACTTTATTTCATCCAAGGGATTGTTTTGTGTATATGATTTGGTCTGGTGCCTGTTGAATATTTTGAAATCAATTCTCTTGTTGTTGGAAAACTTTTCAGGGCGACTTCACCTCCATCCTTTGCCATAGAGGTGTTTGTTCATTGTGAGGGAGAGACGAGGTTTAGAAGACTTTGTCAGCCTTTTCTCTATTCACAATCTACATCCAATGTATTAGAAGTGGAGGTATATATGACATTTATGGCGATGTAATAATAATGTGCATGCTATTATCAATGTTTTGTTCCTTGTTCCTCTAACTGTGCGGATTTTTGATCTTGTTTTTATTTCTGTTGGACTTGGTCTGCTATATGTATGATGCAGTTTTTCAGTTTTTTTTTTTATTTTTCTCACAGATGTGAAAAATATATATCACAAAAGTAAATTTTATGTGCATGACAAATTTCTAAGTTTAAATTTTTGTCATTTGATAAATCTTGATGACTACTCAATATTCTTCATTAGCATCCTTGCTTAGTATGTCCTCAACAGTTCTGCTACGTAGACATTGGTGCTTTGATGATTTTTTTGACCTAAATTACACAAATTTAATAAGTTTGGTGATTAAAATTAATAAAAAAATAATCAAAGTTTCGTGTACCCAATGATATCTTCTTTTGCTTATGATATATGTATGTACTTATTAATATTATTGATTGATGTGATAAAGATTCGCAGTGGATGACTTGTCATGTGACTTGTTAGTTATTTGCCCTAGCTTTCAAACTTAAACTGTTATAACTTTTTGATTAAAAATGTTTACTGTAGTTGTGACTTACTTTTCGATTCTTGCTTCTCTTTCTCAGGCCGTTGTCACTAGTCATGTAGTTGTGAGGGGCAGTTATCGCAGTTTGAGTTTGCTTATATATGGGAACACAGCTGAGGATTTAGGTCAATTCAACATTGAATTTGATGACAATGCGTTGACTGATCTTGTTGATTCTACTGAGGGGAAGCTTGAAGACTTGCCACTTGCATTGCATTCTACTAATTTTTCTTTTGAAGATTCACGTTCTTTGAATGTCTTGTCTATTCCAGTTCCTGTAGCAGATATTTCTCTTGAAGTCAAACTTTTTTTACAGTTGATGTTAAAGATTTTAGAATTATCAGAGACTGTGGGTAAGGGACATATTGGGGATGATGGACATAAAGTTGTAAGTACTGTAGTATCGGCAATATCTTCCTACATTTCTGGTGACATCTGTGAATCAATCAGTGGGAGATATCAGTCAGGGAAGAGAACCGAGAAGTTTGAAGAGTTGCACAATGTTGTTAACGGGGCAAGGAAAGAGCTCACTGATGTCTATAGGGTTTTTCGTAAAAAGATTGGGAGTGAATCCTCTGAACGTTCATCAGATTATTCTGATCTGGAGACTGAAATATTGGATTCCAAAACACTGGTGGATATGTTTAACCAGATTAATCATTTCAGAAGGCACTCTTCATCTATAGGAGATCACTTTCTTTCTCGGGTAATCTATTGTTTTCTTTGTGCTCATTGTACCAGCATCTTCCTATTTGTTGAGAAAGTTAGAATCAAATTAATCCCCACCCCCCCTTCTTATACTCGTCTTTGTGTCTTTTTTGCCTGCTTATGTTTCCATATGCTTTACTGCAGAGTGAGCATGCTCTATTAGGATTGAGCATGGCTTATTTACTGTGTTCTGGTAGGGAGAGCTGTTTTCAATTTGTTAATAGTGGGGGAATACAGCAGATTGAAATGTTTTTTGCTAAGGATGTCCAGAATTCTACTACTATTACGCTTCTGCTTCTTGGTGTTGTAGAGCGGGCTACTAGATATGCTGTTGGATGTGAAGGCTTTTTAGGTTGGTGGCCTCGGGAAGATGAAAGCATCCCCTCTGGTGTCAGCGAAGGTTATAGCCATTTATTGAAGTTGATACTGTCAAAACCTCGGCATGATGTTGCCTCTCTTGCAACCTATTTGCTTCATCGCTTACGATTTTATGAAGTTGCTTCGAGATATGAGGTATTGCTTTCAATGAAAGCTCTTGAGTTGAATGTTTATTTTCTTTTAAGGACTTAATCTTTATCTGTGGTAATTGAATTTTTGCCAGTCTGCAGTTCTGTCTGTGGTGGGAAACACCAGTACTTTTGGCAGGGTAACAGACGTTACTTTGAACATGCTCAGTTCTGCAGAAGTTCTGCTCAGAAAGCTCCTGGTCAGTTTTATTTCAATAGATTGTAACTTTTGTAGTACTTAAAACGAGCCGTGAGCTAAGTTTTATCAGTTTTTTTTGTTAATGTTTGCTGACAAGTACTAATGCAGAAATTGATAAATTCACGTGGTCCAATTGAAGATCCTTCTCCAGTGGCTTGTGCAAGTAGATCACTGATTACTGGTCAAACAGATGGATTGTTGTCATATACAACAACTTCCAACTTGATCAGCTCTTCAAGTTGTTGCTTTTCAGATTGGGATATTGATTCACATTTATTGGGACTGTTAAAGGTATACGATTAACCATTTTACTGTCACACGTTATTGCTAAATTTTTTATCCGCTCAAGGTGGGGAGACAACTTTTTATAAGCATCATGTGTGTATCTCTTAAATGAAGTCTTTTGTGCCTTCTCGTCTGTATATATCAGTAAAACAAGATGGTGTTTTAATGGGAGTACAGGGGGACTGATTTCTATGATTATAAATGTTTATTGGGCCAATGTGTATGTTTACTCATGATCACATGATCTTGGATGCAGGATAGGGGATTTCTTTCATTATCAACCGCGCTTTTGTCATCATCTATACTGCGTGCGGAAAGGGGTCATGTCATGGAGATATTCATGGATGTTATATCATCTATTGAGGCTGTGATTCTTTCATTTCTTTTTTGTCGTTCAGGTTGGCTACAATTAACATACACACAATGTTTGATCTTTTACCAGAAACTAGCAAAAGAAATGTAACTATTTGAATCACTTTTCTCCAATCATTGTAGGCTTGATATTCCTATTACAAGATCCCGAACTTTCTAGTACTTTAATCCGTGCCTTAAGGGGTGGTCATCACGGCAGCAAGGAAGATAGTATTCCTCTTCGATATGCTTCCGTTTTGATAACAAAGGGTTTCTTTTGTAGTCCAGTGGAGATAGGAACAATAATTGGGATGCATCTAAAAATGGTTAGTGATTCCCCCAAAAATAGTGTCCTCAAAACAGTGGTTCTCTCTTTCCCTCCTCTTTCTGTTGCTGTATTTTTTTAATTTTTTTTAATCTAATGTTCGTTTATACATAATTATGACTATTTTCATATTTGGTCTAGGTTAATGTGATTGATTGTTTGCTTTCATCAAATCCACAATCGGAAGAGTTCTTATGGGTTGTGTGGGAATTGTCTGCTCTCTCAAGGTGGACGCTGCCTTATTTTTTATTTTTCTTTACAGAATTGAAGCTTAAATATTTGAACAATGTTTAAGTTGTGAATTAAACCTGGTGGTGATCTATAGGTCTGACTGTGGGCGCCAAGCATTGTTTGCTTTCGGAAATTTTCCAGAGGTATGCACAAAGATATACTTTGACAAACCGTAATACTGCAGTGGCATAGCTTTTTAGGTCACCTAATGGAAAGAATTTGCAAAATTAATATATTAACGGTGTGATGTTTGGTCAATTTTTGTAAAAAAAAATCTGAATTTTGTATTTAACCTGGAATTACGCACTATTTACGTGAATAAAATAGGTCACTCAATTTCATTTATGTTATGCTTAACAGGGTTATTTTGTCCTTGTTTGCGGTATGTGTGTGCGCGCATGCGCGTGAATTTTATTTTATAGATCAAGTTAATTAAAAGGAGTTTTACATATTTGCTGAGACTGTTTATTTTATAATATATTGTTTTTTTTTTGTTGAGGAATATACCGCTTTTTATATTTAAGGTACTATGACTCTTCCATTTTATGTAGGCTGTTTCCGTCTTGATTGAAGCATTAAGTTCTACCAAGGAATCTGAATCTGCTGGGAAAAACAGCGGTAGTCAAGTCATTCTGTTATCTTCTTACGCATAGCAGTGGCACAATTTCTTTTTCAGTGATCTAACCTCCTGGTTCTTATTCTGCTGATTTCAGGATCTTCACCAGTAAACCTTACAATATTTCATTCAGTTGCTGAGATCATTGAAGCCATTGTCACTGATTCCACATCAGCATCTTTGGGCTCTTGGATTGGACATGCTATAGAACTTCACAGGGCTCTGCATTTCTCCTCTCCAGGTTCTAATAGAAAAGATGCTCCCTCACGGCTGTTGGAATGGATAGATGCTGGTGTAGTATACCACAAACATGGCGGTATTGGTCTCCTACGTTATGCGGCTCTATTGGCTTCTGGAGGAGATGCTCAATTAACTTCAACTAGTGTCCTAGTTTCAGATTTGACTGATGTTGAAAATGTCGTTGGAGAGTCTGGCTCTGATATTAATGTCATGGAGAATCTTGGAAAGTTCATATCTGACAAGTCTTTTGATGGTGTTACTCTTCGTGATTCTTCTCTATCACAGTTGACAACATCAATAAGGATTTTGTCTTTTATCTCTGAGGACCCGGTATGTTATAGTCAATTTTGAATTGGTTGATTGATAATTGTAAATCCTCTCTCTTATGACACAGTTTTAATCTATGCAGGCTGTTGCTGCGTCTCTCTATGATGAAGGTGCTGTTACAGTTATTTATGCCATTTTGGTCAACTGCAGATTTATGCTTGAGAGGTCCTCAAACAGTTATGGTAAGTCAATTATTATACTTGTTATTACTTGTTATATGTCACATATATGGCTAAATTATCACATCAAATATAGGGAGACTTTCCCTTTCCCTTCAAATATGGTAATGGTATGCATTACTTTCCCATTCAACAGGATAGTTGCATGATAGACAATATATAATGTATTTTTTGTAATTGTTTTCCTGTATGCATTACTTTCCCATTCAACAGGATAGTTGCATGATAGACAATATATAATGTATTTTTTGTAATTGTTTTCCTGTATTTATGAATTTAAATGTGAATTTTGTTTGCTAAAGGTATTTGTTAACTATAGTTATCAATATAAGATAATTCCCAATATACATCTTCCATTTGAGAATTCTGAATCTCATGAAACATAATGGACAAGGGTACATGAATGGAATAAAAAGAGAATAACTGCATGTCATTGATTTTTGTTCTTTTTTGAAAGATTTGATTTCCTCCATCTGCTCAGACCGGTCCGTCCTATATATATATTCCATAGGACCAACTGAAATAGAAACAGAAAGACTAAGACATTAAAACAGAAATGCTAACAAACTTTGCAACTAAACTAATTCCTAATGAACTTTCTTACTCCAATCCTAACAATTTAGTCCTAACAGAAGCCCTGCAGCATTCTAAGTTGTTTTCCCTCTTTTTCTTATCGGTCCTGCTATTTTAACTTGCGATGTGACACCATGGCACCGTATGATGCTATTCATGTATCTGTGTGTGGTTAACGGCATGTTTGTAAATACTTGGTTATTTCAGTTAATTATGTGGTTAACAAGTTATTATACATAACCCACTTGGGTTGGCCTGGTGGCATAGGCTTGGGACTTGGGAGTGTGCTCCTCCTCAAGGTCTCGGGTTCGATTCTCTCCGGTGCTAATTTGGATGGGCTAATTTAGCGTCTTCAAAAAAAAAAAAAAAAAAAGAAAACAAGTTATTATACATTTTCAACAAAATTAGTTTTTTTTTTCCCCTCAACCACTAAAAATTACATGGTCTATGACATACAAATACATGGTTAATTCAATTCTTTATGTGGTTGATGAGTTATCAGTATTTTCATTTTCGGTATGGTTTCTATTTTTTAAGACTACTTGAAAGTGTACGGTCGATGACTTGCAAATATTTGGTTAATTAAGTTCATTACGCAGTTATTGGGTTATTTTGATACTATATTTTTCACAACCCGCTAAAAAGTGCATGGTTAACGTGAGGATATAGAATAAGGAGAATTAGTAAAACAAGTTAGTTAACTGTAAAAGGGGGGACCCTTGGAGTAGAAGTTTCTCTCCTATTTTTCCTATTTTCTTAATGGAAGTGGTTCTCTCTATTCAATCTAATTTTTGGGTTTCGAATAGTAATGACCTGCAAGTATTTGGTTAATTCAATTCATTTTATGGTTAATGGGTTACTTTGATACTACATTAACCACTTATTAATGAGAATATAAGCATTGTTAATAACCACATAGTAAACTGAATTAACAAAACATTTGTATTTCATTAACCGTATATGTTTTAGTAGGTTGTGAAAAAGAAAATTATGTACTTTTTTTGATAACCCATCAACCACATAATAAACTGAATTTACCAACAATTTGCATGTCATTAACCATGTACGTTTTAGTGGGTTGTGAAAAAAGAAAAAGTATGCCAAAAATTGATTAACCATCAACGACATAATGAAATACATTAACCACATATTTGCACATCATTAATGACCTAGCTTACCGTGAACATCATTAACATACAGGGTTGGGTGTAAAGTGTCACTTTCGTGTGTAGAAAAACTATTTTGTGTATGTGTCATACATATCAATTTTTTGGGGGAAATTGATTACCCGTTTCTTGTTTGTGTACATTTTGTTATGTTTTTGAACCATCACCTCCATTACTTGTACCCTTTGTTTAAATACACCTAATTTTTTGTCCTGTTGGTAGAAATTCCATATTGCTATTTGTTCTTTCTACAGCTTGGCAAATGACGATATTCTTTTACAGATCACCTTGTAGATGAGGGTACAGAGTGCAATGCTACGTCGGACTTGCTATTGGAACGCAATCGTGAGCTGAGCATAGTTGATCTTTTGGTTCCTTCTCTTGTGCTACTGATTACACTTCTGCAGAAATTACAGGTATTTCCTCTAGAGCTTCATAGTTTTCTTGTGTAGCCATTTGTTTCAAACCTTTGATTTTTTGATATTTAGAATGTGGTAATGTATCATACTCATCAAAAGGTTATTGTAAAAAATGTAAACAATTTGCAAGGTTGTGCGTTGATTATCACATGTTGATAGGTGATTATGTCTCCAACCCGAAAGTAGTTCCTTGAGTTTTTCTGTACCAATATCAATGTGTATTGGGTAAAATGAGGGAATGAGATATTGTATTATTTGATAATGGTCCTTTTAATGTTTCATATAATCCTTTTTATAAGCAAATAGATGAGGATAAAATATGACCTTTACAGTATTATACCACTAACTGACTGTAAATGGAGAGCTTAATAAAGGAAACTGTTAATGAAAACTCTTGTGTAATGCATTCTTGATATAGATTGTTCGATTGCAATTTACAGGAAGCAAAGGAACAACACCGAAATACAAAATTAATGAACGCTCTTTTAAGAGTCCACAGGGAAATAAGGTATCTCTTAGTTTCCTTTCTCTTTGCGCCCGGTTTGATAATCACGCTAAGTTGATTAAATCCTGTTCATTGCAGCCCCAAGCTAGCTGCATGTGCAGCCGAGTTATCATCTCCGTATCCTGATTATGCGATTGGTTATGGAGCTGTCTGTCATTTGATTGCGTCTTCCCTTGCTTTTTGGCCAGTTCATGGCTGGAGTCCCGGTCTTTATCACACCCTTCTTGCCAGCGTTCAGGGTACTTCATTGTTGACTCTAGGTCCAAAAGAAACATGCAGTTTACTCTATCTTTTGGTATGCTTATTCCATTTGAACTTTTACTCTGTAAACTTTGTTGATGCTGTTATTTCTGTAAATACTTCATTATCAATTTGTGCTCATTCCCTTCATCAAAACCATGTTATTTTTTAAGACATGTATATTATTAAGGTTATTTAACTGTTCATTTGAATGATTTTTTCTTTCATTCCTGTTTTCTATTGCAAGAGTGATTTGTTTCCTGAGGAGGATGTGTGGCTTTGGATTGGTGGCATGCCTTTGTTAACTACGCGAAGAATGTTGGCTGTTGGAACCCTGTTAGGGCCTCAAAAGGAGAAGCACGTCAACTGGTATTTGGAATCTGGACCCCTTGGGAAGCTGGTTAGCCAGTTGGCACCACACCTTGACAAAATTGCTGAGATTGTACAGCACCATGCCATTTCTGTATGTAGTTTCTGTCTGGGTGAACTTACATTTTCAATTATGGAGAAGGCATTGTTGATGAATTACTGAGTTTTATGTGATTGCTTGTCAATGTGTTATTCTGATATTCTGGCAGGCATTAGTAGTCATTCAAGATCTGCTGCGTGTTTTTGTAATTCGCATTGCTTGCCAAAATGTTAAGTATGCATCTATGCTTTTACAACCAATATTGTCATCGATCGCTAGTCTTGTTTCAGATTCATCTCCATCAGATACTGATGCATACAAGGTAAAGATCCTGCGATCCTCATTGTTTAGGCATTGTAGTATCTAGTTTGACATTTTCTCCTTTATTTTCAGGTTTTGAGACTTCTTGATTTTCTTGTTAGCCTATCTGAGCATCCACTTGGCAAGGTCGCTAAACATATAATTTTTTTTCTTCTTTTTCTGTTCCTTTGTTCTTGTTTCTTATTTTCATCACAACTATTCTGAATTGTGTAGTTTTATGATTGGCTGTTGGTTATAATAATAGTTTTGCATAATGTAAATCTGGTCTACATTCTTTTTATCAGGGCCTATTGTTGAAACTGGGCACTCTTGAGACGCTAACAAAAGTACTTGACAGATCTTTTGTCATTGTTGATGGAAAACCAACTCCTGATGGTAGAAGTTCTGCAAAGTACAACTTTAATTTTTTGAGTTGGTGTCTCCCAGTATTCAAGTTTATCATGCTTCTTTTTAATTCCGAAACTTCTCAATGTTACTCCCGAAGACATGACTTGTGAGTAACTTTCCTTGATAGTGTTATCAGTTATGTTTCATTCAAGTTTGAACACTAAATGATGAATTTTCTGGTTGTTTGGCAGTAAATTTTTTGAAAACATGAGTGACAAAGATTATGCCCTCATTTTACATTATCTTTTGAAGAGTTGCCAGGTAACTCTCTGATTTTGTCTATACATACTCCTAGATCTTTTTAGATATTGTGTTGTTACTGAGATGCCCTTCTTCATTTAGATATCATTCTGGGGAAAGTGATTGCCAAAGTTCTTGGCTTAAGACTCATTGTACAGTTCAAATTGCAGTTCTTCTTTTCATTGCTCTCGATATTAACCAATTTTTTTGATGTTTCTAGGTCCTACCTGTTGGCAAAGAGTTACTGGCTTGTCTTATAACTTTGAAAGAATTAGCTTCGTGTAGTGAAGGTCAAATGGCATTTGAAGCAATTCTTTCTGGTATCCACTATAATGCTCGTGAATTTGATCAGAAAGATGATATGGATGTAAATAATAATGTTCCTAGTATAGCAGAATGGAGAAAATGCCCTCCTTTACTTAACTGTTGGATGAAGTTGTTGAGATCAATTGACACAACAGAGGGTTTGTCGCCTTATGCAATTGAAGCTGTCTATGCTTTATCTATGGGTACTCTGCAGTTTTGCATGAATGGGAACAGGTGAGATTTTAGTTTCTTGATTGGTGTTTCTGATTAACTTGTATGTACGTGCCAATGCAAAATTTTAAAAAACATTCTATCAATTTACGTGTTCACCAATATTGAGTTCCGAGTAAAATATAGAGTTCTAAGAACCTCATGTAGTCTTTTAGAATGGAGCAGCTGAAGTTATTTAAACATTGTTCTCCCTTATTTTTTCCTGCTTCCTTTACAGCAGTGATGATATACTGAATGCAGCTGTCAGTTGCTAATATTGAATTGCGATTGAAGATTAATTTAGTTATAAACTGAAAGCTGATTATTATTATTGTTATTAAAATGTAAATGTTACCATAAATAGATGATGAAACACCAAATATGAATAATTGATACTGAATGTTATTGGCATCCAAAGTTCTTAGGCGAATCTTCTGGATTATGCTTGTCTTTAATGTTAATGTTAAAGTTAAAGCCTAAAATTAGAGTGTTGTTTGTTAATATTATTGAAGAGATCCCATGAAAAACTGTATGCAAGAAAATAGTTCAGTTTAAAGTTTAAACAATTATGGAACAGATTACAGTAACAAAAGATATTAGCTAGAAGTAGTTTTTCAGTCAATTTACAAATTTGATTTAGAACTGAAACCTATAAGACCCGAGTATAATCCTACCATCCATAGCGAGAGGCTGTGTATTAATTCTACGTTAATAGGCAAGCCATCTCTCCTTTTTCCACAGAATAAAAAAGGACTATTGTACACGTACCATCTAAGTTCACAATTGAAGGACATACAACAATTTCAGTTCTCCCGAAATACAGAATACAAATGTGAAGAGATTAGACCTTATTTGTTCTATGCAAATGTAAGGCTGTATATAACTTTCTTGATGATGGCACAATGGACGTAAGATATTTAAAATATGTGACTGGTATAATATATAACTTTCACCTCACCTTTGCTAAAATAACATTTCATTTACTGTTTTATTTGTTCTCATAATGAAGTACTACCTCCGTCCCTAATTATGAGACCCTTTTGAGATTTTTCCTTTTTATAAGTCCCCTTTGCTATTTCCAACTACATTAATTATTTCTTTACCTACATACCCCTATTTATTATACATCTTTTTCTTCAATCAACAATAAATAGCATGTTGAAAACATAAACTAACTCTCTCTTTTAAAGGATAAAATTGTAAAAAAAATAGTGATTACAAACAACTTTAATACAAATATCAACTTCCTTAATTCCAGTGATTTTGGCAAAAGGGTCTTATATATAGGGGACGGACGTAGTAACAAATATCAACTCGAAATTTAAACTCTTTCTATGTAATTATATGTTTGTGTCTGGGTGTTTATACTCATGTATGCTAGAAATAAAGGCCTTAACAAATATGTTTTTGAAGTTTTGATTTTTTTCTCTTGACATCACAAGTTTCTTTGCGTTGAAAAGAAGGCTGTGATTTATATGAAATTTTTCTGCACATTCTATTTAAATTATTGTTTGGGACCATCTAGCTGGACTAATTTACAGTTTCTTTTTTGGTTAGTTTGATTTCTGACAGAGTTGTCGCATTGAAGTACCTCTTTGGACTTTCTGATGATGTGACAAGATCATTTGACTTTCCTGAAGAAAATATAAACTACATACTAGATTTGAGTACTATATTAAGTTCAAAGGCTACCGTAGATGACTGTTTGGTCACCTCTCACATGCAAATCCCATTATACCAGGTAAAACTCCATTTCAATACAGGTTCCTGTTTATTATTTTTTTCCTTGAATCATTTTTTAACTTCTCTTGACGTTTCTGGTACAAGGTTTCTGAGTCAGTGAAATCATTGTCCTCAATATTGCAAAGGCCTGTTGGTTCCATGGAGTTGGATGACGTTGTTTTACCTCAAAATGATGTTTTAGTTTTTCCAAAGGCACTTCACATGCTTGAAAACAGCATTGAAAAGATTGACGATCATCTTTACATTGGAGGGCTTGGTGATAAATTTCTTTGGGAATGCCCAGAAACAGTACCTGATAGATTAACACAAACAAGTCTTGCTGCCAAAAAGAAATTATCAGCAATAGATGGATCAGTGAGACGAGGTAGAGGGGAAAGCTTTCAAACTGATGTCTCTTCTTTTTCACGTGGCATAGCACAGACCACTGTTTCATCTGGTCCTACGCGTAGGGATTCTTTCCGACAGCGCAAGCCGAATACCAGCAGACCCCCATCTATGCATGTGGATGACTATGTGGCGAGAGAGAGAAATGATGGGGTTACTAATGTAATAGCAGTGCCAAGAACAGGATCTACTGGTGGGAGACCCCCATCAATCCATGTGGATGAATTTATGGCGAGACAAAGGGAACGCCAGAACCCTTCAGCAACAGTAGTGGGAGAAGCCGTGGGACATCTAAAAAATGCTTCTCCGGTGAAAGCAACAGATGTAGAGAAGTCAAATAAATCTAATCAATTGAAAACGGACCTTGATGACGATCTTCAAGGAATTGATATAGTTTTTGATGGAGAGGAGTCTGACTCTGATGACAAATTGCCATTCCTTCAACCGGATGATAACTTGCAGCAGCCTGCTCCAGTTATTGCTGACCAAAGTTCTCCCCACTCAATTGTTGAAGAGACAGAAAGTGATGCTGTTTCTCGTATGGGTACTCCATTGGGATCTAACATTGATGACAATGCCCAGAGTGAATTTTCTTCAAAGGTTTCTGGTTCACGACCTGATATGGCATTAACTCGTGAATCAAGTGTTTCTTCGGATAGGAAGTATGGCGAGCAGGCTGATGACACAAAGAATGTTCTTCAAGCTAAGATTGCTGGTGGATACGATTCTGCAACAGCAAATAGTTCATTTCCAGTGTCTCTCTACAACAATCCATCAACATCTACGCAGTTACCAGTTGATTCAAGGACTGCTTCTCAGAATTTCTTTTTAAAGAACAGTCCGCAACATGGTGGTATTGCTACAGGTTCCCAAGGAATGTATGACCCGAGATTTTTTCAGAACCAACCTCCTCCTTTACCGCCCATGCCACCCCCGTCAACAGTCTCACCTGTAATATCACATGGTTCCGATTCAGTGCATGGTCAGATAACCTCATTCGTTAATTCTCCAGCAGGTGCACGCCGTCCAGTTACATTCCAAGTGAGTACCTTTACCTTATTTCTCTTTAGTTATTTCCTTCATTCTGGTTACCCGCTTCAGTCTTTGAAATCATTTTTTTTATCCTGCTTTGTCTTTCTAACTTTAGCGTTGACTCCTCTTGTAATGTTGCTTTGCAGGGACAATCAGATTATTCATCTCCATTCAACAATGGTCCAATTGCACCATCATTTTCATCTTCTGTTCCTATGCCAGATTCCAAATATTCTAGACATTCTATATCTTCTCCCGGTGGACCTAGTAGACATGCTCCTCCACTGCCGCCTACACCACCCCCTTATGCATCTAGTCCATATAATTTATCATCATCTATCAATACTTCTGTCTCCCAACCTGCTCCATATAATCAGACAGGTATTGGGAATACCGAACTTTCTCAGGCCTCCATTGCTCATTCAGGAGCAAGATTGTCAGCTTATCCATTAAATCCCTCGATGATGCCCCCGGGGTACAGTAGGCCGACATCTGTGCCAATGACTGTCTTCAGTAACCCCTCAAATCAGCAACAGAATGAGAACCAGCCAAGCTTCTTGCATAGTATCTCTGTCCCCCAAGCCTCCTTTCCGTCAATGCATACAGTTACTCAGTTGCAGCCGCTGCAGCCCCCCCAGCAGCTTCCACGCCCTCCACAACCACCTCAGGTACCTAGGCCACCTGTTCAAGCCTTACAACAGTTAGAGCAAGGGATGACCATGCAGAGCAATGTTCAAGTGCATGAGTTACAGATGCTGCAACAGTCTCAGGTTTCTTCAATGCAGACATATTATCAAACCCAGCAGCAACAGCTTTCACATGAGCAGCAACAGCAGCAAGTTCATCATGCTCAACATATGGGGAATGCTCAATCACAGGAGCATGCAGATGCTGGAATGTCATTAAACGAGTATTTCAAGTCTCCAGAAGCCATTCAGGTATTTGCCACTTGCCATGAACTTGTTAAGGTGGGATTTGTTAGATATAGAAAAATATGATGTTTTTAATCTAATCATTGTACTATTCTGACATGGCAGTCTTTGTTGAGTGACCGGGAAAAACTTTGCCAGCTGTTGGAGCAGCATCCAAAATTAATGCAGATGCTTCAGGTTGTTTTTCTTTATATTTATTTGACGCATCTTATGTTTGTTTGTTAGCCGACGATTTTACTGATTAATTTCCAATTTCTTTTACTTTGATGATGTCTTTTATTAGTGTAGTTGTGGTATTTGCCTGTTGTTTTTTCTATTTTCTGTTGCCCACTTTTAATTACATAAAGTTTTGCACTGTTTTCATTTTATTTCCTGTCTACAGAGAAAATGTTATATTCATAAATATAAAACCAAGTGTACACAATCGTTTTGTAATTAAAACTGTAAACAGAAATTAAAAACATACATTTTCTTCTTAAACAAAATGACCTCTCATTTTCAATTTCTATTTTCTCACTTTGCATCAGTTTTGTATTACCTAATGAATAATATGATTTGGCATCTCTTTAATTTAATATAAATTCTTGTTACAAAAGTAAGACGGTTTATACTTTTGATTCTGTTGATCTGATACATGGACTCAAATTATTTTTTGCTTTTCTGCAGGAAAGGTTAGGCCAGCTGTAGCAGCATAATGAAGAAGTAGAACCTCAGAAGCATGGCTTTTTGCATAGTCAATACCTGTAGATGTCCTTCATTATTGTCCGCCTATGAGTGCTGGTGATATTTGTTCATCAGCCACCAAAATTTTGTGTTAATATGTACTTTTTGACATTGTTTAATTTGTTTGAATGCCGATTCCCATTTTGGATGATGATGAGTATGGCTGGAGAGTGATTTCTGGTGGAGTTAAGAAGGGAGAGAAATGGATGTTTAGATATCCAACTGGTCTCGACGTTGAATGACTGTTGCGATCGTTATGCTGCTTGTTGTATTTAGTATTGTAAATAACTATTGCTCTTTGAAAATTCAAACTGAACATTCCTTTACATAGTTTTTTTTACCTGACTTTGCACATAGTAATTTTATTTTACCTGTTTTAATATAAAATAATCTAAGCCTTTGGTTGAGAGTTTGGAAAGGGCTTTGGATAGAGGATGAATGGAAAATAGACGATTAAAGCTTATAGTTTTGAGAATATTATATCAATCAGGATTTGTAAAATTTATCCAAGTTCTCCAATTCTTTATAATATTATTTTTATAATATCATGATAATATGCCCATATACATAATATTATTTTTATAATTTTAATTTTGAGTAAATTATTTTAACTTTTTTATCAATGTCTTTTTATCTGTGCCCACGCACAATGGTCATTATATATGTTGTACGTTTGCGTTTGTATTTTTATTAGTTTGGTTGATGTGATATATCTTAAATGTTCATACAAAACTCAAATAAATATTCCTTTTCTTTTTTTTACCGTACTCAATTTGATTCTCTACTATTGGTCTCTCTCTAATGGTCTTCGAGCCATGAAAATATAATAGGGAATCCAAACTATTTATTTTTTGTTTATAAATGTCTTTAAACTATTTTTAATCAATTAAGCTAGTTACTAAATTATCATTCTCATACTTTTAAAACAAATGAGAGATTTGCATGATGAATTAATTGTTTAGGAACTATTTATTAGATTAAACTATTTATTAGATTTTTTATTAACTCAAGGACATGATAGAAATAAATAAAATGATAGTTTAGTGACTAAATTCCATGTTTATTTAATCAAATTATATAGTTTTGATTTTACAGTTCTAAGCTATAATCTAACTTATTTTCATAATTTGCTAATTACCTATCATCTCTCACAACAACCAAGGTTGGGTCTAACACGAGAGTCTCCTATAACAAGATGAATCAAGGTTTGAATGATTGAAAAAAAAAAAAAAACACACACACACACATACATATTCTCCTTCGGGTCACTATTATAAGCAAAAATATATTTTTTAAGTTCATTGAATAAATGATGTATGTGGTCTATATTAATGACCACAAACATCACTTATTCAATGAATCTAAAAAGTAGTTTTTTGCTTATAATAGTGACCGAAGGGAGTATATACAGAAAACAACCCCTTTCAACTCTTTTGAGTTGACTTTTTTCTTCCAAAAATGCCCTCAATTTTCAATACAAATAACATATGCAACAAACAGATAAGAATAAATTTAAATATTAAAATAAATGTAACAAACACAATTTAAATATACATACATCCATTTTTTTTCCCTTTATCATTTAAAAAAGTGTAACAAACTAGATGAGTATATTTATATTTACTTTTTCATTATTCTAATTATACCCTTAAACAACTTTCTTCTATAATAAAGATTGTTGTTGGTGTCATTAAAAAAAGAATTTAAATTATATTTTTTTGTTATATTGTTGGTGTCATTGAAATAGATGATCATGATTAGTCATGCATATCGATTTCCACTAAGAAATATGCATCATGTGCATGAAAGTCATTAATTATATTTTAACAAGTCATTATTTTAAAGCATTTTAATATCTTGAAGAAAACTGATTGTTGCTTGCAAACTTTTTTTAAGAGGATTTGCTGAGAAACTTGATACAAATTCTTCCTACATGAGACATGTCTAATTGAATTTTCATTTATAATCAATGGTGTTAAATATTTGCATTTGTTTCTATAAAATCGCTTGACATTAGAGGTAAATTACACACAATTCATCAAAGTCTCACCGAGCTGGTTTTTTCTTCTTACAATCAGTTATCATTTTCATCTAAAGAACATCAAACTTTTTCATCTCTTTCATTCAACATGTGATTTCCATTTCATTCGTTTTAGAATCAAATCTTACTTCTCATTAGAGGTAAATTACCCACAATTTGTCAAGGAGTAATATAGGTCTGACCTTATTTTTAACAGATGACAAATCAATTACCTTCTTGCATGAATATTTTTTCTCTAATACACCATTCGATCACAAATATAAGCAAAAATCCATATTTTGGATTCATTCAATAAATGATGTATGTTGTTTACAATAAAGACTACATACATCATTCAATGAATGAATCTAAAACATGGATTTTTGCTTATATTTGTGACCGGAGGGTGTATCTTGCATGACTATTTTATTGTAAAGTATTGAACACATTTGAGAATTTCATATTCTCATGACAAATGCAATGAAAATATACAAGTGTGAGTGAAGTTCCACATTTGTAAAAGAATAAGTTTTTATTTTTTGAAAAAGCTTGTTAAGAATAAGTTAAAGGAAGAGATTTCATAAAAGAAAAGTTAATTGAAGAGATATAAAAATAATAAATTCATGTATTCATGATGTTAGGAATATTTTATTTTAGAGGACATGATGTTAGGAATTGTTTTCTTTTGAGTTCTGCTATAATAAAGATTTTTGAGTTAAAATGTGGTTTTAAATTTGCTATTATAGTTATGCATGAAAACAAAACCCGTATGCGTCCAAACAATGTGTTTAGCTATGAGTTTGGGTTTTCCCCAAATTCAAAATACGTGTGTGGGGGGTAACAAAGATACATGTACCTAAAAATCCGCCTCGAATGTAAAAAGTTATTGATAAGCAACATGCATACCTGTAAGTGTCATCCCTACTTTTGAGATATTTTTGAACTTTTAATCACTTTAAACTTGTTGTCAAAAAATAAATAAATCACTTTGAACATTTTCCCTGGTTTGCAATTGACAAATACACATGGTGTTTGGTGTTTTCCTATCCCAAATGGATTGGATTAATAGAAACATGATGGAAAATAATTCCTAGTAGTAGGTTCGGGTTTAGGGAAGTTTTTTGTTTGGTACATGTTCGGGTTTAGTGTTGAAAAAACTTCTTTTTAATTAAAAAAATGATTTCATTGCTCGATGGAGACGTGGCATAGATTGAACCTGACGGAGACGGGGATGTGGTTCAATTTCTCAATCCCCATTAATGATTAGATAGAATAACAGATAAGTATATGCAATTGGAAGACGGGGAAGGTGATATTTGTTCTGCCCTATTGCCATGCCTGATTATTGTCCGTCTACTACGACTAGACTCATTAACGTAAACACTCTCCCATAAACAAAATGCATGCTTGCATATTTTTGTATTACAGGTTGTGTATTATGGGGAAATGGTGAGGAGTTTTAGGATTACCAGTTAAAGCAAGTACTAAATGATTTTGCATTAATTTAATTTATAAATTAAGTATTTTACGAATATCAATGAAAATCTTAGTGTCACATGATCCGAGAAGCCCATGATCCAAGAAATAAGAGTCAACGAAAAGTTCCGTATCATCATTCATATGAAAGAGACATTCTTTCTTCATAAAAATGCTTACTTAGCTCCCATGTGCCTCTTCTTGCCCAAGAGACCAGCTTGTACCATCTCAACTAAATTAGCCACAACTTGAACTATAAATTTTCACCAAGAAAGTTTTAATGATTAAAATGTGTGATTTTATAGGAGAGTATAGTTTTTTGATCTCTATATCAATAGTCTTTGCAATAATTTTTTTTTAAATGACAAATGTTAGTAAGTTAATTGTTATGATAGCTCTTTAATTTGTAGTAATATGCCGGATTTTTATTAAATGTCCATCACGTCAACTTGGGTTGCGACGTAATGAATTTTTACATGTTGTTGAAATTGGAATGTGATTGTGATTAGGGCTGCATCGGCTATATTTGAATGCAATATTAAGGATCACAACGCAAGTATTAATGTTACCACTGTTTAATAGGTAGTAGTAAATTTATGCCACACAAGGAGCCTAAAACAATGATTAGTAGGGACGAAAACAATAAGAACTTGTACAGTACAGTGCAGTGCCAAAATTTCATTTTCCTTTTAATAGAAGTTACCTTTCTCAGTGTTGCAATCTTAGAAGTAAAACTTTTCATAGAAAAAAATAATAAAATTTCAAAAGGCTGTGTGAGAAAAACAGTGAGTTTCTACTTTCTCAAGTATAGTAACTAAGGAATTAATATATGATGGTATATGTGACTGCAATGTGATGTGGGGTTGGGATGCTACCCTTTTGAAGGAATGTGTTGATATCTAAACGCTGTCTGCTGTTGAAAGGAACCTGAAAATTGTACTTTCGATGGCTTTGCTTCCCCAATCACCCTCATCCCCACCAATATCATCATGCCATGTGTATTAAACACCGACAGCCTGTATTAGCCTAGGGTTTGGTGGCACACTACCTGGCTTATTTACCTCATGCATGCTCATGTGCATGAATACATATACATTTCCAAGATCATATATTCCATGATCTCATCTCATGTGCACAATTTTACACTAATTACTAATTAACCCCAACACTCAATGTGCTTTGGGAACTCAAAGTTCACCAAAACCATATTAGTTATGTTGTTACGTGTCAAGTGTAAGTTATAGTTTCATATTGGATGAAAGAATTGAGATTGACCATAAATTCAATGTCAATATATAGTGTCCAACTCACTTTTGTGGTTGCTCTTAATCTAATGTGATGATCTAACATAGTGAGTCTCCCTCTCATTGCCTAAAGCCCTGGTTCGATTTTACGAGGGAGCGAACATATTCATAGAGTTGGATCAAGGACGAGGAGGTAAGATGTTGTATATGTTCTGGTTCACACTTGAGGGTGAGACTAAGATGTTGTATATGTCCAATGTGAGTTAAAGTCCGATTGGATGAATGAGTTAAGATTGAACAACATATAAGTGTAAGAACCCATAAATCCAATATCCGTTAAGGTTTTGAATGAAGGTGTGATGTTCAACTCACCTATATAGTTGATCTTAGCACAATGTGATGATCCAACTCAGTGAGACTCGCTCTCATGACTCAACAACTTATTGAGAAAAATCTACCTCACACAAGGATGACTTGGGGGATGGGGTGGATGAGTTAGAAAGTGGAGTAGTGATAAGGGGTTTAATGATTCGATCTCTACCTTTAGTAAAAACTAGCAATATTAACACTGGCTTTTTGGAAATTTTTTTTTTGAGAAAAATCCAAGTCCTATGTAAAAATAGAATGTTCATCTATTAGAGTTTATAATGAGTGACATCATTTTTTGTTAAAGAAAAGGTAACTCTCTCTTTACCTTACAAACTGATTTTGTAAAGAGAGTTAGACCTAATATAAAAAGCTAATATAGGACCAGAACATAACGACTTGGGTCACCCAACAAATTAACCATATAGTAAACGTACAAGAATTTATAAGGAGTATCATCGGTCACCTTACAAGTCATTTCTATAAGAATGAGTCATGTCAATATAAAAAAAATCTTATATGAGTAGTGATATCAACACTTTGTTTGATACTCTCTTTCCCACCTCTCTATTATCTGCTATGTCCTATAAATTTATATAGTGCACATAAGTTTCAATCAATAGTAGAGAGCAATGACACAAAAACATGGACACCACACACGACATTGACACATCAACATGAATAGTAATTAAAAAAAAAGAGTGATTGAATATAATCACATGTGTCAGTGTCGAACACGAGACAACTATGATCTAAAGAGTTTGTGCTACATAGACAGTGTTAATGAGAGGGAGTGTTGATATCACTTCTTGTACCACATATATAACTCAACCATGTAGCATTGTCGCTTTCTGTTAACATTTCCCTTCT
Organism: Medicago sativa; assembly: GCF_051527215.1. Lineage (NCBI taxonomy): Eukaryota > Viridiplantae > Streptophyta > Magnoliopsida > Fabales > Fabaceae > Medicago > Medicago sativa. Next base: position 55,796,370 of record NC_140749.1, read on the forward strand.
CCCTCTCTCTCTCTCTCTCTCTCTCTCTCTCTCTCTCTCTCTCTCTCTCTCTCTCTCAGTATTTTTTTATGTCACACAGATGCAGACATGGAGAGTGAGTGGAAAGCTAATCAGATATCACCAAATTGTCCAAGATGTGGTTCTCCAAACACAAAATTCTGCTACTACAATAACTACAGCTTAACTCAACCAAGATATTTTTGCAAAGGATGCAGAAGGTATTGGACAAAAGGTGGATCCCTCAGAAATGTTCCTGTTGGTGGTGGCTGCAGAAAAAACAGAAGAGGTAACAACAAAACATTAGTAAGACATCGTTCCTTTGACTCTCTCACTTTCAAAAATTCTCACACTACTTTAGATAACAATAACTCAATTGCTCATCATTCTTATGATCCTATTTTGAGGACTAATGTTTCATCTTCTAGCTCTTCATTGGTGAATGATAGACCCAATATTGATCTTGCATTGGTTTATGCAAATTTTCTCAATCAAAAGCCTGATTCTCATAGTCCTGATCAAATGCGAAAAACAAATTTTGATCCTTGTCTAGAAAATTCAAGGCTATCGAACGTTGAAGTTGGTACAAGTAGTTTAAATTTGTCTGAATTAGAACTTGGTTTCAAAGGGTGTTTGAATCTTAATCCAGAACAATTACCATCCACAACAGTAACAAATTTTAGTGAGTACAATTCTATGCAAGCCCTTCAAAAAGATAGAATTGATCATTGTAGTAATATTCATGATGATGCTGTGAATGTGAATTTTGAGCTGCCACCTTTACCAGGTGAAGAGGATTCACCATCACATGATCATGTATTGTGGTCCAATTCTGAAATGATGATTAACCTTCCATTTCAAGTCACTCAACCTCCACCACCATTTCTTGGTCCTGATCAGATTCATGATGCAGACTTGTTAATCGGTAATTGGAGCCCTTTTGATTTTCCAAGGGATGCTTAATTGATTCTCTTCATATTTTTGGTGCAAACTCAGTATCCTTTACACGCAACTGCAAAGACTAATCCTCGAGTGGGGAAGGACTACAATGGACTGCTGATCAGGGCTGGATTCTAACCCAAGACCTTTGGTTAAGTTCAAAGAGACGTGGACCATTTTAAGATTCTCTTCATATTTTTGCACTTTTTATAATATTGTTGCATATTGTTTGCATATTCATTATATGTAGTTGTGTATAGGATATGGTTGTTATATATTACTACTAAATAATTCAAAGTTGTAAACAAATAGAGTCTTTGAGAGTTGAGACTATAGTAACACACTATATACCGATATACACATTATAGTAACAAATATAGTGTTTGAGTTGGGGTTATTTGATCTATTTGATTAGGATCAGATGCTTTCCATTTTACTGATCCTAAGATATGATGTAATAACTTTTTTGGTTCTACTCTTGGAACATATCTTATGCTTAAGTTGTATTTTTCTTTTTTATGTTGATTTAATGAAATCGTTTTAGCTTACAAAAAGCAAATAGATATGTTGATTATTTTTGTTGTCAAAGTTATTCTTCATCTTACTTGCATTGCATGTGACACTATAGCACTGTGGGACTGGGAGTGGATCCTCTCAAGATAGACGATTTCATACATTGTTTTATAGTTGTACTTATTTAACATTTTGAAAGAGAGTAACATAAACAAAATTTTCACATCACCTTATTTTTGTGTGAGATTTTTTAGATGTATATATATTTTTTAATCACCAAATTTTTTTAATAATTTGGCTCCTACACAAGTGAGACGGCTTGTACACAACTCTGAAGGTGTTAGATAAAAATGTAATATCAAAACCGTTTGCAAAACTGCTCTTAGACCAATGATATGATCCCCATGTTTTAGGTTCCATTCGCGACCCAAAATTCTTTGACGCTCAAGCGATGTGTCCCACCAATATATATGAACTAACAAAGATGCAAATGTATATGGATGAGTGTGTTTTTTCTTAGAGAATATATCGAGAATATATTCGGCCAATGTCTCACGACTTGCAAATTGCTTCAATAACAAAAAAAAGTGGTCCCACTTGCCAACATGGGGTCAGCTACAATAAAGGTAGGTATGGTTTGAACGGTCTTGAAATTTTCGTTAGCCCACTTTTCGCTATATTAATCATTCTCTCTCTCTTTTTTTTTTTTTAAGGAATCCACCCGATGAACATATACATTTCGCGATGTAATGATTCTTCAATATTTTATTTTAAAAATATAAATTAGCGACATAAATTTGAAGAGGAAAAAATAATGGATTCTTAGTAGTGAGTTTCACATCTCTCATCCTACATAGTGTAACCATTTTCCATAATATATTATTCAAATTAACAAAAGTTGCTATTTTGTGTAGAAAATTCCTTTAAATAAAACGGTAGAAAATTAAATAAACTTGTACAATTTTATTACAGAAACAAACTTGTTCAATTTTATTACAGAAATAAACTTGTTTATTTAACTATTATTTACCAAATTTCTATAGTTTTTTTTTTGGACAAGACCAAATTTCCGTAGTCTTATTAGATATGATTTCTTGTTTGTCTTCGTGAGCTTAGCTCAGGTGATATGGACAATGCATAATATATGCAAGGTCTGGGGTTCGAACCTTGGCCACCACAAAAAAAAAAAAAAGATATGATTTCTTGTTTTGTATTTTTTTTCTGGATTGACACAACAAGGACCGCAAATATATATTCAACCACACATCTTAACTGGTTCTTTTAAACCACCCAACCATATTTCTTTGATAGTTTGATTTGATGAGTTCTTCATTTAGACAAAATCTCAACTTTGTTTTTTGGACGACCATTGAACCTTAAAAACATTACCTACTTTCCAAGTATTTCATGGACTCACTAATTAGTTGTCCACGAAAGTAGTTAGTTATATTAAAGATTGAAATTTATATAACAAGAAAATTTTGACAAATACAAGTCAGCAATATCATGCTAATTTATTCCGTTCACAATTAACAGGTCACTCTCAACTAATAATAACCCTATGAATTAATATTCCAACTCATATGCATGAAATAACTGATAGGGCACAATTAACCCAAATTGCAACTAGTCTAAATTTCTCCTTGATTCACATGCATACAATTTTATTTTATTAATGTCCATAATATACATTTGACCTTAGACGTTAAATGAATGGTGTAGGACATATATCATGAGGAAATTCATGAACCACATACTTTGTAGCCAGAGTTGAGTTGGCCTTTAACTTAGGCAATCACTGTTTTTTATAGTTGAAAGAAGAAAAATTCAAAGTTTGAATTTATAAATCTAGAGAGACTTGAAAAGAAAGCAACCACCGGCAATAAACTGTGTGCAACACATGATCCAATAAACCCCAAGATGGACTTCGAGTCCATAAATCAAAATGTACTAGTACTAGTATAAGTTTATATTAATTCCACGGTGGCATTTTTTTCCTCAAAAGAAAATTATAAGCAAACTTTATTCAAATTAAGCATATTTAAAAAATACATTTCACATGAATATATATATATTATTTAATAGTATTACCTATTTATAATTTTTTGGGTACTTAAATAGGTCTCACGTATACACATCACTTATTTATAATTTTTTAATAGAAGTACCTAATAAGAACTCAATCTCTCCAACCCAGCACCTCACAAAAATTTCTTAAATAGGATCCACGAATCAACTATCAATAACTTTATATCATTACATTTCAATTTTTTAAAATTAAAAAAGTGAGAGTCCTGCTTAAGAGTGGGGGGTCTTAAGTAAGACCCTGAAAAAAATTCTCCCCAATAGGAGTACCTAATAGGTACCAAATCTTAAATGGTGAAGACCCTCCCATTAGAGACGGTTTAATGTGCCTAATTTAATTGTCAACTAGACTTTAAAATTTCAGCTATGCAAAGGTCAATATAGGTTCAAAATACCCAAAACAACAGAGTAAGAGATGCACAAATAATGATTACTTAGGGAACTATCTTAAATGCATTCCACATATAATTCGTGAAACATGCAAGGGCTTACTTTGGATCTTCCCACAAACAAATTCTCACCACATATCTATTACTAGTCAATTACCTGCAAGAAAGATCCACCACTACTTGATTAGGGAAAAACCATTTATTCTTCAACTTTTAGATTGACGACAACACTAATATATTTTTTAAAAATAAAATATGAAAGAAAGTTAACACCACATAATTGAAAATATTCCAACAACTAACCCTCGAAGAAAAGGTTTCAGTAGATTAAATCATCGCAGTTCTTGCATGCTGAACTGGTCTGAAGTGGTTATCAAAGGCTTATAATTCCAATAATTAGAGGTGTAATGGTCCAGATTGATTCGGTTTTCAATAAAAAAATATTGAAACAGATCAAATCTACATATTTTGTTTTTTTGGTTCGATTTTAAATTTGTTTTAGAAGTGGAACTAAACCAATGTCATATGATTTGGTTCAGTGATCGTTTTGCCTGCAAATTCAATTTAAAAAAACTATTTTTTGCAGGCAGTACTATTGTATAGTATAAGATTCTTATTATACAAAATATTACATGAACAAACTAATGAATGGTTAACACATAAATCTAGAGAATTGTTAGCTCATACAAAATCACGAACCGTTGAAAAATCACTTCAATTTTATTTATTTTATATTCAATAAAAATCACTCGTATTGTTTGTTGTTTTGGTGTGAGAGCGTTGTAAAATGCGGGGCCTGAGATAAGTCAAAATGAAGGTCTATTTTAGCAATCTTATTTGGTTTCTTTTTAGTTCGACTTGATTTTTAAACCGAACTAGAAGATATCAGGTAATATTTGGTTTGACCTTTCAATTTTGTCGGTTTTGTCCAACCCACTTAAACGGTACCAATATTGCCTAATTCCAATTAAAAGAATTGGAAAAAAAAAATATATCTCAGTAGTGAGGTTATTAATTCTAAACAACAATGACATTCGGGTGTCAACCTAAAAGAAATGGGGGTGCGGGTGTGAAAGACATTCGGGTGATGAATATTAGTCTTTTGGCTAAATGGAGATGGCGGTTGTTAGACGGGGAGATTGCGTTGTGCAAAGATGTGTTGAAAGTGAAGTATGGTCATTGTGTGGGAAGTTTGTTGGAGAATGCTACTAGTGGGTGGCCAAGATATACATCTATGTGGTGGAAGGACCTTGTTAAGTTAGGTGACTTTGGTGGCTTGAATTGGTTTAATTCGGAAGTAGCTAGAAAGGTTGGTAATGGGTTGAATTCAAGCTTTTGGAATGATACTTGGAGAGGGGATGTTTGTTTCCAGAATAAATATCCTAGACTTTATTTGATTTCAAACCAAAGGGAGGCTAAGGTGGGGGAGGTGGGGAGGGTGGTAGAGCAAGGTACGGAATGGAGGTTTTTGTTGAGAAGACACTTATTTATGTGGGAGGAGGAGGTTCTTATTAGTCTTAAGGAGGATTTGGTGGGCTCAATTTTGTCTACACAAGATGATATGTGGAGGTGGAATCTAGAAGAGTCCGGGGTTTTTTCGGTTAAATCGTCATATATGAAATTGGAGGCTTTAGTTTCAACCGAAGTGATGTGGTCGGAGGAGGAGAAAGGTGTGTTTGATAACATGTGGAAGAGTCTGGCGCCATCAAAAGTGGTGGCATTTGCTTGGAGGGTTCTTCTAAACCGAGTTCCAACTAAAGCTAATCTAGTGTTGAGGAGTGTTCTTGGTCCGGAAGATTCCACGGTTTGCGTGTTGTGTAACATGGTGGAAGAGTCATCCCGTCACCTATTCCTTCATTGTGATGTGGCTATTTTGGTGTGGCGCAAATTGATGTTGTGGATTGACCGCTCATTCTTAATCCTCTTTGTTCATTGGGAGTGTTGGAGTGGGGGGGGGGGGGGGGGGGGGGGGGTAAGTAATAAATTTGTTAAAAAGGGCTTATGGATGATTTGGCATGCAACGATTTGGGTTATGTGGAAAGCTCGGAACGACAAGATTTTTAAAGGGGTTAATTTTGCGGTTGATGATATAGTTGAGGAGGTTAAAGTGTTGTCGTGGAGATGGACGTTAAGTAGGTTGCATATTCTGGCTTGTCACTTTTTTGAATGGTGTTGAAATCCTGAATGGCGCCTCCTAAGGAAGTGTGTGCGGTTGTAACTGCTGTTACTTTCTTTGGTGTTCTGCTGCGGCTGGTATTTTCCTACATGTTATGTGCCTTGTAGCTACTGCTGTTCTGCTATATTGGTTTGCCCTCTCCTTTTATCATCGGCATGGATTACTAGTAGGGCTGCTGATAGAATCCTGGCAAGTGCACCAAATACTATCGAAGTAGTAAAAATATCGATCCCACGAGGACTGTTTTTAACTTCAATAATTCAATTGCGTTATAAAAATAGGATGTATAAAGGTTTATTTTAGTTTGCCACTAGGCAGTAGATTTGGTTTGATTTTAAGAAATCAAATAAAAGAAATAGGTTTGATTAAGAAAATATGGAGAGAGATGAGATCAGGTCTGTCGAATCCTCTATGTTTCCCCTAATTGGTTACTGCACCTATTATTACTAATGATTCTCTAATTTCACGATAGTTAACAAATTAGCCCTAATCAATCCCTTGAGTTAGGACGCTCTTTTTAAACTACAGCCCCTAATTCCTTAGGTGGTCTAATAATCATCAAAGGTTTAAGCACGTTAACCTAATATCACTAACAAACGATTATCCATTCCTAGACTAACCATGTTTATTAGAACAATTCAATTAGGTCTAAGTCGAAAGCTATGGTCAGTAGTCATTCGTTCTCACAAAATCATGTTTATATTTGATCAGGATATAAAAAGCATTAAGAACAATTGAATTGAATGAAAACTAGAATATCATTAATAAGTAATAGAGTTTCACAGCAACATGTATCAATTAGGGTTACATAGATTCATCTCTGACCTAATCTCTGAGAGATTTAGCTACTCATAATCGAGTTTACAAATAGCATAATCAATGAAATAATTAAAACATACATGAATTGGTAAAAGGATGAAGAAATCGCCCTTCTAGCCGTCTCTGATGTCTCAAAATCGCACTTTGCTCTCCAAAATCGTAACCCTTGTTCTTCAGATTGAGTGCAGTATTTATAGAAGTCATGGGCCTGACCCATCAAAATCGCGCCGCGCCATGTATATAGGCGTGCCGCGATTTCCCTCAAACAGGGAGGATGTAATTTTGCTTCAAAAATCGCAGCACGGCTTGAAATTGGCGTGGCGCGATTTCCTTCGAACAGACTTCAATATTTAAGCTTTTTTGCACTCCAGAACAGTATAAATTGCATGAGAACTCTATCAAAATGTCACAATAAGTCCCTAATATTACGTAATGACAGAATGTCATCACAACCCCAAACTTAAACCATTCCTTGTCCTCAAGGAATTTGCTTGCAACAGTGACAAACGACAGTAAAATAACAGTTACCTGACAAAACGATAGTACCCAAAAGTTCATTCTCCTTCTAGCTAAAGATGAGCTAGTTTGACTTGTTCGCATCCACCAATTCACAACTCCTCGCATCAAATTGAAACAGGGTTCTACCAGTCGACATGCAGGTCTACATATTACCATACGCTTGAAAAGTTTCTAAACATCAATCAAAGTCAATATCATTACACACTTTTGAGGTCTTTAGGGTTATAACGGGGCTTAGGTGAAAGGTGGGATATATTTGGATAAGTAGGCTACACAAAATTTGAGTTAGGCATTCCTACGGAAATTAAAGCACAAAATTCAATCCTTCAATCATTCACCTTGTGGAATAACAATCAATGCAAAGGTACTAGAGAATATTTTTAACATTTAGGGGCACTCGAGTTTGAAGTTACTCGGATTTTCAATGTTTTGTCCCTTTTTCATCATTCAATTTCTTTTTTTTTTTTTTGATACACCATTTTTATGTGTATATTTTGCATGACAATTTCATAATTCTTTCATTTTTGTTCTCTAATTCTCTAGTACCCCCACCCCAAACTTAGTTGGTTGCAAATTCCAATAGCAACCCCAAACTTAATCTTTAGCAACATTCTACAATGCCTTAACTCAGAAATTCATTAAGGGACAAGTCCTAAAAGTCTCTAGGCTTGTAATGTAGTTTGTCACCGAACAAAAAGTTCTAATCCTACCGGCTCACAATTGGTTAAGAAAGGATAAATTCAACAAATTAAAACAGGGTAGGCTTCAAAAAGGCTCACAGGACCAAGCACTTTTGCCTCAGTGTGTAATTGACAAAGACCAATCAATAATAGAGAAACAATGCAAGTTCTAGAAATGTAGTTGCATGGAAAACTAATCTAAATATAAGTAAATTGAAAAATAAATTTGGCAATGAACCTTATGGCTGAGATTTCTGGGAGTATGTGACTACCTAGCAACGCCGTACACTTCGCCTTTGAATCAAGTCACCCCTCCTTTAGAACTTTTGGAATACCGTTTCATCAAACAACTGTTACTAAACTGGAATAGGTCACATGAAACAAAACAAATTCATTAATAATAAACAAGTGCAGGAGCAATTACAATAGGGAAATAAGTTCAATGGACTTCGACATTAAAAAGAAAATAAAAAGAAAATACATCAAAAGAAAAATGACTGAAAAATAAAATACAAAGCAGAAAATGCTAATCCATCAGTAGATCAGCCCATGTCCTGATCATCATCCGAGTGTCCAGCCCCCGGTGTCCTCAATCCTTCAAAGATGCCATCCCCTTGATCTTTCTCGGTGGTATTGAAATCATCAGTGATTTCCCTCCTCATGCGCAGCCCATACTCTTCTTGATGTGTAAAATATTTCTCCATGCGCTCACGGGAGCCTCCAAACCTCTCATAAGACCCACTAATCGGACCCATATGCAATTGAGCCTCCGCAGCAAACGCAGCTGAGAACCTAGGACGGTTCACCCACAGCTGGTCCGATGTCTCATTCATCCAATTAGCTTGCACATGCATGAATTCCTCAAGCTTTGGGTGAAGAGGAGCATAACCCCCTTGGCTACTACTCCCTCCTTGCTCCATTTGTTGTTGCCTTGCTGCCTCCCTCTCTCTCTCCTTCATATAGCCTTCATATTTCTTGACAAACCCATCCATGACCAAGTCGGTGATCGGCTTCATATTGCTTGTGTTGAGATCACTATCATAAGCCGGCACCAACTGTTGCTCACACAACCAATTAATTAAGCTTCCATGTCCCAATTGTGTGGTGTTCCCGGTTGCTAGATCATGAAGACTATTGGCCAAGAGGCGGCCAATATCTATAGGGTGCCCCTTGATGATGGCATAGGCAGCAAGCACCCTCTTGAGAGGAATTTCAGAAGTGCAAGATGCACTCTCAAGAGTCTGGACCACATATGATACCCACACCTTGGGTACCGGCAGCATCTCCGCATAAGTAAGCATCCGGGACTTTTTCCAAGTCGACCCAGGCCTACACATGGTGGTGATGATCTCATCAAAGGTATCCTCCGTAATAGCAAATCTCTCCCTCCTCAATTTTTCAACCCAACACTCCTCCGATGCCTGAACATTCAGCCATGCGTTGAGAGCATCCGGGCTGAAATCAATGTACTTTCCTCGAACAAAAGATTGAAAGGGTGTATCGGACACCCTTGCATTTGCAAAGAATTCGACGATCACCGTTTTGTTGTTTGCTTCGTCGATCATCTCATTCAACCTCGTCCACCCCCTCCTTCTTAATTCAGATTCAAAGAAAGGATATTTCACTAGCTTTGTGAAATCAAACTTAGATTGATGGAACTCTTGGGCTTGGTCATTGATGAAATGGATGGCGTTTTCGGGTGGTTCGGATGCGGCACGAGGACGTTTGGATTTGCTTGTGGATGGCTTGGGGTTGGTGGCTTTCTTTGAGCGAGTGTTTCTTTGGTTGGAGGCCATTTGTGGTTTGGGAAGATGGTGAATGGAAAGTTTTGTGAAGTTTGGGAAAGTTTTGAATGATTGTGGTTTGATGGTGGTTTGGATTGATGAATTTGTGATTGGAATGTTGGTTTGATGATGGTTAAGAAGTGAATAAGATGGTGAAAATGAGGAGAATTCGTGAATGGAAGTTTAGGGAAGTTTTGGTAGAGAAAGGTAGGAAGAATGGAATGAAAATGGTGATGAACAGTTAGGTTTTTATAGGCCTGTTTGGGCAAAATCGCGGCACGCCAAAATGCAAGGCGCGGCGCGATTTTGTGTTGCAACGGCTAGTAACGGCTAGTTTTGCAACGGTTGGGAGATGGTGGGTTTGTAACGGCTAGTTTTTGCAACGGTTGGGCAGCTTCCAAGCAAAATCGCGCTGCGGCCAAATACAAGGCGCGGCGCGATTTCATTCAAACAGGGGGTTAGGCAGTTTGCTTGTGAAAATCGCGCTGCGGCCATGTATAGGCGCGGCGCGATTTTGGTCAAACAGGGAGCATTCTTTGCTTTCTCAGGCCAAAAATTTTGTTTTCTTGAAAAATGCCTGAGTTCCTTGAATTTTTGAAAAACTTTTGAGGAGAGAATCATGCAAGACATCAGTACCTTGCATGATTTTCTTGGCAAGAGGTATCCTTGAACAAATTTTTAAAACTTTCCTGCCTTGTATTAAAAGAAAAGAAAAATATTTTTGTGTTTCTATTTTTGAAAGCAATAAAATCATACCTGAAAAATAAATAGTGGGTTGCCTCCCACTCAGCGCTTCTTTACCGTCACTAGCTTGACTGATGACCATCCCTAAGGATCAGTTGATGTCCCTCCCTCTTCATTGTTTGGGAGTCCTCCTTTACGGTACCGTTTCAGCTTTTGTTCCTTACCCTTGAAAGTTCCTTGTGCACCAGACTTCCTTAGATCCACAGCTTCATCAACAGGCTTGTCACAGTACCTCCTAACTCTTTCTATTGTATCAGAGAAGATAGAAAGCATACACCCTTGAAAAGTAACCGGTCCATTACGTATTCCAAAGGGGATCTTCTTATAAGCAAATACACCAGAAGGTTTAGTAAGAGTAGTCTTAGGCATATTGTTCCAAGTTCCCAATCCCCCATACTTGTTGTCGAGGATGTCTCCTGATGATTGTTGTTGCATAAGTTCTGTCCTTACTTCAAGTTGCTTGACACACTCTGTCACCCCAACATCTTCAATCACTTCTTGTCTGTCTATAGATTCCACACTTTCCACCTCCGTAGATTGAATAGGTTGAGATTCAAGGGATTTATCTTCGACTGTTTCTTCCACAACGTCAATCCGGTAACACTTGAGATTCTCATCTTGGTGCTTCATTGCCTCAAAGATATTGAAGACTACCTGCTCCTTATGGAACCTCAACATTAACTCTCCACGTTCAACATCAATTAAAGCACGACCAGTTGCAAGGAAAGGTCTTCCTAGAATGAGTGGCATATCCTCATCTTCAGCCATATCTAGGACCACAAAATCTGCTGGGAACACTAAGTCATTAACCTTGACTAGTACATCTTCTAGTATACCGACAGGATAAGAGATTGACCGATCAGCTAAAGTAATGGTCATTCTTGTTGGTTTTGGTTCCCCACACTTAAGCTTCTTCATCATTGAAAGAGGCATCAGATTTATACTTGCTCCCAAATCACATAAAGCTCTTCCAATGTCTACCGGTCCAATTGAACAAGGGATAGTAAAAGCACCAGGATCCTTCAGCTTAGGTGGCAGCTTCTTTTGAAGAATAGCACTACAGTTTTCAGAAAGTGCAATGTTCTCATCATCCTTAGGCTTCCTTCGTTTAGTCAACAAGTCTTTCATGAACTTAGCATACAACGGCATTTGATCAAGAGCTTCGCCGAAAGGAATGTTCACCTGAAGTTGTGAGAAAAGTTGCATGAACTTCTTGAATTGACCTTCATCCTTTTCTTTCTTCTTTGAAAGGTGAGGGTATGGAAGCTTCACATATGATGGAATAACCTGTGGTTTGTCTCCATCTTTCAAAATTTGACTCTTCGACTTCCTCAAGATTGAATCTTCATCAATTAACTTCTCACTTTTTTTCTCCCTCTATTTTTTTCTTCCTTTCATTTTCAACTACTCCATGATCATTTTCTTTTTCAACTACATCATTCTCCTCCATCTCAACTACTTCATCAACCTTCTTTTGAGCTTTTGGAACTAAAGGTGTCAAAACCTTTTTGCTCCTCAATTCATTAGCATTACAAGACTCATTCTTAGGGTTATCTTTAGTGTTACCTGAGAATCCGCCTTTGTTTTGTTCAGCCAACTGCTTAGCCAATTGCCCCAGTTGAGTTTCAAGCATCTTCCTAGAAGCTTCATTGTTCTTTCTTTCAGCTTCTTGACTCTTCTTCATCTCTTCAAAGTTGCCTTGAGTCATCTTCATGAAGTTCATCATAGTTTCCTCAAGAGCTGATGGCTTCCTTTGTTGTTGTTGAGGAGGAGTGAGCATCTGAGAGTTCAAAGCATTGTTATTTGAGTAGCTTAAATTTGGATGCTTATTGATGCCTGAATTGTAGTATTGATTCTGCCTTTGATAACCTCCCATGAAGTTAGCTTCTTCATTTGACCCTTCTGGAACACATTCACCATTGGGATGTTCTTCACCACATAAGTCGCATTTGATTGCAGCCACTTGTTGTTGCTTATGAGCCAAAGTGAAGCCTTGAAACTCCTTAGTTAGAGCTTCGATTTGTTTGTTCATAGCTGCTTGGTTAGCAAGGATAGCAGTTTGTTCACTCACCCCAAACACTCCTCTTTCTTTCTTTTTAGCTTGATCACGATACTCATTGCCAGCCATGTTTTCAATTAGAGCTTGTACTTCATGATCAGTTTTGCTTTTGAGACTACCTCCCGCGGAAGCATCTAAGAACATTCTAGTGTTTGGAGTCACCCCCTCAGTGAAGATTTGGAGGTATTGTTTCTCGGTGAACTCATGATTTGGGCATCTCTTAAGAAGTAAGTTAAATCGCTCCCAAGCATCATATAATGATTCACCTTCTCCTTGCTTGAAGTTAGAGATCTCCATCTTCTTTTCCCAATATTTAGACATAGGGAAATATTTCTCCAAGAACTTCAGCTCTAACTCTTCCCATGTTTGGACAGTCCCGTTTGGTATTGTCAGCAACCAATCTTTTGCTCTTCCCGTCAAGGTGAAAGGAAACAGCCTTAGCTTCTTTTGTGCTTCAGTCACGGTGGCTGGTTGCACACAAAACTCGCAGGTTTCAGCAAAACGGCTCAAGTGTTCATGAGGACTCATAGCTTCAGTCCCATCGAATTGCTTGTCCCTCAAACCGTTGAGGACAGTTGTCTTGATGTCGAAAGCTACAGGGTTAGCTGGTTGAAAAGTGTGGGTCAGTTGACCGCGATGAGTGGCTAACCCGTAGTCTCCTAGCTTAGGTCTCGGTGGTACAACTCCTTCTCCTTCCATAGTTGCAGATTTAGGAGAAGAGATTGTTTCAGATTCAGTTGAGAGTGGCTCCGGTATTTGTTCTCGAACACCCGGTGGAACGGACTGAGCTAACCTTTGCGATCGGACAGCTTTCCGAAGCGCTCTAGCAGTCCTTTCAATTTCCGGATCGTATTCTAGGTCGTCTGAGCTCTGTTTACCTCGCATAAACAGCAAAATACCTTAGTAGCACTGCACAACGCAAAGTAATCAAGTGAATATGAAAACAGAAAAATAAAAATTAAAAACAGAAAAGTAAATTGCAAAAACCCTAAATTATAACGTAATTGCCTTGTTGAAATAATTCAACAGTCCCCGGCAACGGCGCCAAAAACTTGATAGAATCCTGGCAAGTGCACCAAATACTATCGAAGTAGTAAAAATATCGATCCCACGAGGACTGTTTTTAACTTCAATAATTCAATTGCGTTATAAAAATAGGATGTATAAAGGTTTATTTTAGTTTGCCACTAGGCAGTAGATTTGGTTTGATTTTAAGAAATCAAATAAAAGAAATAGGTTTGATTAAGAAAATATGGAGAGAGATGAGATCAGGTCTGTCGAATCCTCTATGTTTCCCCTAATTGGTTACTGCACCTATTATTACTAATGATTCTCTAATTTCACGATAGTTAACAAATTAGCCCTAATCAATCCCTTGAGTTAGGACCCTCTTTTTAAACTACAGCCCCTAATTCCTTAGGTGGTCTAATAATCATCAAAGGTTTAAGCACGTTAACCTAATATCACTAACAAACGATTATCCATTCCTAGACTAACCATGTTTATTAGAACAATTCAATTAGGTCTAAGTCGAAAGCTATGGTCAGTAGTCATTCGTTCTCACAAAATCATGTTTATATTTGATCAGGATATAAAAAGCATTAAGAACAATTGAATTGAATGAAAACTAGAATATCATTAATAAGTAATAGAGTTTCACAGCAACATGTATCAATTAGGGTTACATAGATTCATCTCTGACCTAATCTCTGAGAGATTTAGCTACTCATAATCGAGTTTACAAATAGCATAATCAATGAAATAATTAAAACATACATGAATTGGTAAAAGGATGAAGAAATCGCCCTTCTAGCCGTCTCTGATGTCTCAAAATCGCACTTTGCTCTCCAAAATCGTAACCCTTGTTCTTCAGATTGAGTGCAGTATTTATAGAAGTCATGGGCCTGACCCGTCAAAATCGCGCCGCGCCATGTATATAGGCGTGCCGCGATTTCCCTCAAACAGGGAGGATGTAATTTTGCTTCAAAAATCGTAGCACGGCTTGAAATTGGCGTGGCGCGATTTCCTTCGAACATACTTCAATATTTAAGCTTTTTTGCACTCCAGAACAGTATAAATTGCATCAGAACTCTATCAAAATGTCACAATAAGTCCCTAATATTACGTAATGACAGAATGTCATCAGCTGCCAGTGCACTTCAATTGGATTTTGGTGGCTTAGGCTCTTTTTTCAGGTGGAAGGGTGTGAAGCCGGGGTATACGGCTGTGTTTAGCTGGTATACGTCGGAATCAATAATGGTGTCTACCAAGGTTGGGGTTTTTAAGGGGTGTGTGTTTTGGTGTTCCATATATATGCGGCGCCTCCTTGTATTTTTTCCCCGTTCTACCGCGAGTTTTATAGTGGTTCTTGTGCTAGCTCGACGTGAATAAATTTTGCTATTAAAAAAAAAACAAAAAAAAAACAACAATGATACGTGTACATCTATTAATTTTCTACACACATTCAACACCTCATTTTCTTTCTATCTCTCTCTTCCTATCACATCATCAATTTATCACATATATCACATCACTTCTTCAGATCTCTCTCATGGTGTATACACTGTGGAATGTATACAAAACATTTCCCAATTCCAAATGGAGCAAATCATAGTACTTAAATAAACATTATGTCTACTTGAATAATACAACTTGTTGCACAAATATATTGCCATTACGTGTACATATAATGGTAATGTTGTTGACTCGTATAATGAAATGGAGAAAATAGGTATTGCCCTTGATGTAGTTTCCTACAATATACTCATGATAAGGGCCGTCCATATAAAATCGGAGACCCGACTCTCGTAATAAAAGTAGGTCCTTAATAAAATAAATACACAATTTTTTTAAAAACAATTTTCTATTTAAATTAAAAATAACATTCGTAAACATTAAAAATAATTGTCTGTGTAACTAAAACAAAAATAAATCTATATTCTAATAAATAATATGAAAATACAATTTCGAACTAATATTTTTATCAATCTTTCAGCTATCCAAAACGAGTTATCAAATTGGAGGTTCGTGTAACGCCCCATTTTTATTTAATTATTTTTAGTAGATGTGTGAATATTTTTATATGACTTTATATGATATATATATATATATATATATCTGTGTGTGTGTGTGTGTGTGTGTGTGTGTGTGTGTGTGTGTGTGTGTGTGTGTGATTTCATGTGAAATATATGTTTTGTGTGATTTTATGTGATATATGGTGTAATTCTATTTTATTATATGATTTATGGAGTTGTGTTTTATTTGAATGAATATTGTTTTATTATTTGAGGAAATAATATGAGAAATAGAAATAATATAGAATTATTATTTATTTTAATTAAAGGGAATTAAATAGTAATTATGTGAGTTTAGTGGGAGTTAAATGAAAAGAGGGGAGGTTATAGTTTTTGGGAGAAAAAAAGAAAGAAAAGGAGGCAGAAACATTTTCACGTAAAAACTTTAGAAACTGGTTTTGAGAGAAGGAAGAGGAAGCTAGGAGAAGAGCTAGGAAGAGAGAATCCAACCATTTTTGTTGTAGAATTTGCTGAGATAAGGTAAGGGTGGGATTCCTTTCACTAATAATATGTATAATTCTGAAATTTGATGAATTGTTGTGTTCTTGATTTTAGGGTTAGAAAGTTATGCTATAGGTTGCTATAATGAAATGAATTATGTTGAGGATGCATGTTTTCTATGTTGTTCTGACTGCTATGTTTCCCATAGAACCTATAAACATTGTTGCAAATCGCTTTAGGGTTTGGGTGATCAGAAATTGGGTTGATGAAAAGTTAAGATTCTGAGAAAAAGTGATTTTAAGTGTTTTTGAGAAATAAGTGATTCTAGGATAAACTGTTTTGGAGATTTAAAAATATGATTTTTCAGTAAAATATGATAGGATTTGTCGAATAGAACGCGTAGGCGAAAACGGAATCGGATTCGGAGTAACGGTTAGGTTTTTACAGACGAAACGGTAAAACCGAAAAAATGGGACTGCACAAAGCTGCGTCGCAGGTGGGCTACTGCCTTCCCACGCCTGGGCGCAGTTTTCCACGCCTGGGCGCAGCAAGGCAGCCCCTCATGGGTGACTGCTTGTTGTGTTTTCGTTGTGTGCTGTCAGAACTTCGATTGTTGCGTTCCTGTGTCTTTTTCGCCCCTTTCCGTGTTGAATTAGCTTTCGGTGTAAACAAAAAAGTTGTAGATATTTGAGTTAGCTTTCTAATGGTTTTGGTTTGACATGAAAATGATTCATAGTTTTTGAGTTATGATGAAAATAGTCCAAGTGGGTCTTCAGAAAACCTTAAGAAAACTTAGCATAACTAATCCCAAGTTAGTCCAAAACTTATGGTTGGTTTCCCAACTTCAAACTTAAGTGTTAGGGATCTAGTTGAGGTGTTTTATGGATATTTGACTTATGTTCTATTGATCAAAACTTAATTGCTTTTGGGGGATGTTTTAGACTTTGAGATGAATGTAATTGATTTATATATATGCTATGTTGTTGATTTCCGTTGTTGATGTCGTTGTATCATCCGATGTCGAAGTTGGGGAGTGTGTCATACTTGTTTTAGGCACATATGTTGTTGTTGTAGTCGCTGTTGAAGTTGTATGTTGATATACACAAGTTGAGTCCATTTGCATACTCACATCTGTTGGGGGCTTATGCCCTGGAATGTTTATCATTCACCTGTTGGGGGCTTATGCCCTGGGATGCTTTAACCATCCAAATTGTTGGGGGCTAATGCCCTGGAATGCTTAGCATTCAACGCGCGTAGATTGGTACCACCTGCATGATGCATTAGTTGTTGTCGTTGTCGCATTGTCAAGTTGTTGTTGTCGTTGTCGCATTGTCGAGTTGTCGGTGTAGTTGTTGATAATGAAGTTGTTGTTGGTGCTGCTCTGTGTTGCGGAAAATGATTATGTTGTTGCTTATGTATTTATTTATATACATTATTAATGATGCATGTTGTGATATATTGTTATTTTCATTAATTTGATGAATTATATATTATTATTATTGGATAAGTTTCTCACCCCTTCTGCGTATATGTTGCCTCGACCGTGGGTAATGTGCAGGTAATGATGGCTTGTAGGTTGATTGGCTCAAGTGTCTAGGGCTCTGATACATATTAGGATGGGGATTGTCGCGAATGTCTTCTTTATTTCTTTTATGTATCATATTTTGAAAAGACCTCGTTGTTGGGTTTATTATTGTTGAGGATAATGTCTATTACGTTGAGGCCTTTGTGCCAATAATTTCGTTGACGTAGGATTTGGTTGAAATTATATTTTCGAAAGAATTATTCCGCTGCAGTTTTTAAGATGTTTTAAATGTTGGTTTAAATAAATAGTTATTTTCTATTTATGAATTTTTGAAAAGCAGTGTGACTCCCCGTTGTGTGATTACTCTGATTTTATTTATTAATATTACGTTGTTTTAGAACGGGGTGTTACAATTGGTATCAGAGCAGGTTGGTCCGTCCGGCCAATTAGTAGAGTCGTGTCGAGCCTAGTAGTGTTGTGTGACAATTTTGTATTGTCCTTGTTGTCCTGATTGTTGTTTGTTGTTTGTTGTGCAATCCCTAGTATGAACTGGTTGGAGTACAACCATGTTCATATTAATTGTTTTAGAAAGACGGTGTACTTTTCTTCTGCTGAAGAAGAGAGTGAAGCAGAATTTTTATCTACCAAGCAGCTGAAGCAGTTAGAACATGATGGAGACTTGATGTTTTCCTTGATAGCGTATTTGTCTGTAGAGAGTCAGTCGATAATTGATAGATTGCCCGTTGTGAATGAATTTCCTGAAGTTTTTCCTGATGAGATTCCAGATGTACCACCAGAGAGGGAGGTTGAATTTTCGATCGATCTTGTGCCGGGTACGAAGCCTGTGTCGATGGCTCCTTACCGTATGTCAGCAGTTGAGTTAGCAGAGTTGAAGAAACAATTATAAGACTTGCTTGATAAGAAGTTTATAAGACCAAGTGTGTCACCTTGGGGAGCACCTGTGTTGCTAGTTAAGAAGAAGGATGGTAGCATGAGATTGTGCATAGATTACCGTCAGCTGAATAAAGTGACGATAAAGAATAGGTATCCACTTCCGAGAATTGACGACTTGATGGATCAATTAGTGGGTGCTCGCGTGTTTAGTAAAATTGATTTAAGGTCAGGTTACCATCAGGTTAAAGTGAAGGATGAAGATATGCAGAAGACGGCCTTTAGGACACGGTATGGACACTATGAATATAAAGTGATGCCTTTCGGTGTTACTAATGCGCCGGGTGTGTTCATGGAGTATATGAACAGAATTTTTCATGCTTTTCTGGATAAGTTTGTTGTTGTATTTATTGATGATATTTTGATTTATTCTAAGAATGAAGAAGAGCATGCAGAACATTTGAAGATTGTCTTACAGGTGCTGAAAGAAAAGAAGTTGTATGCAAAACTGTCAAAGTGCGAGTTCTGGTTAAGTGAAGTAAGTTTCCTTGGCCATATTATTTCTGGTAGTGGTATTGCTGTAGACCCGTCGAAGGTTGAAGCGGTATCACAGTGGGAGACTCCTCAGTCAGTTACGGAGATTAGAAGTTTTCTTGGTTTGGCTGGTTATTACAGAAGATTTATCGAAGGATTTTCGAAGTTGGCACTTCCATTGACTCAGTTGACCTGTAAAGGTAAAGCTTTTGTGCGGGATGCTCAGTGTGAGAATAACTTCAATGAGTTGAAGCGAAGATTGACGACGGCTCCAATTTTGATTTTACCAGAGCCAGATAAACCTTTTGTGGTATATTGTGATGCGTCTAAGTTGGGCTTAGGCGGTGTGCTTATGCAAGATGGCAAGGTAGTAGCTTATGCTTCGAGACAGTTAAGAATACATGAGAAGAACTATCCTACACATGATTTAGAGTTGGCTGTTGTGGTTTTTGTGTTGAAAATTTGGAGGCACTATTTGTACGGTTCCAGATTTGAAGTGTTTAGTGATCATAAGAGTCTGAAATATTTATTTGATCAAAAGGAGTTGAATATGAGGCAGAGAAGGTGGCTAGAGTTGTTGAAGGATTATGATTTTGGTTTGAATTATCATTCGGGTAAAGCCAATGTGGTTGCAGATGCCTTGAGTAGGAAAACATTGCACATGTCGGCTATGATGGTGAAAGAATTTGAATTGCTAGAGCAGTTTAGAGACTTGAGTCTTGTTTGTGAATTGGCACCTCAGAGTGTGCAGTTGGGTATGTTGAAGATTAATAATGATTTCTTGAAGAGTATCAAGGAAGCACAGGAAGTTGATGTGAAATTTGTAGACTTGATGGTTGCTAGTAATCAGACTGCAGATGGTGATTTCCAGGTTGATGATCAAGGAGTGTTGAGATTCCGAGGCAGGATTTATATCCCTGATAATAATGAATTGAAAAAGTTGATTTTAGAAGAAAGTCACAGAAGTAGCTTGAGTATCCATCCGGGAGCTACAAAGATGTACCATGACTTGAAGAAACTGTTTTGGTGGTCTGGATTGAAGTGTGATGTCGCGCAATTTGTTTATGCTTGTTTAACTTGTCAGAAATCGAAAGTTGAACATCAGAAGCCTGCTGGTTTGTTGACACCATTAGATGTGCCGGAATGGAAATGGGATAGCATCTCCATGGACTTTGTGACGAGTTTACCAAACACTCAAAGCGGGCATGATGCCATTTGGGTTGTTGTCGATAGATTGACGAAGTCGGCACACTTTATTCCGATTAATATCACCTATTCAGTAGCTCAGTTGGCGGAGATTTATATTCATAATATTGTGAAGTTGCATGGTGTCCCGTCGAGTATTGTGTCGGATAGAGATCCGAGGTTCACTTCGAGATTTTGGAAAAGCTTGCAAGAAGCTTTGGGCTCTCAATTGAAGTTGAGTTCAGCGTATCATCCGCAAACGGATGGTCAGTCAGAAAGAACGATTCAATCATTAGAAGACTTGTTGAGGGTGTGTGTACTTGAGCAAGGTGGAGCTTGGGACAGTCACCTACCATTGATAGAGTTCACGTACAACAATAGCTACCATTCAAGTATTGGTATGGCACCTTTCGAAGCTTTATATGGTCGAAGGTGTAGGACTCCTTTGTGTTGGTTTGAGTCGGGTGAAAGTATCGTGTTGGGACCTGAAATAGTTCAGGAGACTACGGAAAAGGTCAAGATGATAAGAGAGCATATGAAAGCGTCGCAGAGTCGACAGAAGAGCTATCATGACAAGCGTAGGAAGGACCTTGAGTTTCAAGAGGGTGACCATGTGTTCTTGAGAGTCACTCCTATGACCGGTGTGGGTCGTGCATTGAAGTCCAAGAAGTTGACTCCGAAGTTTATTGGTCCTTATCAAATATCTGAGAGAATTGGCACAGTGGCTTATAGAGTTGGTTTGCCACCACATCTTTCGAACTTGCATGATGTGTTTCATGTGTCGCAACTTCGGAAGTATGTAGCGGATTCTTCACATGTCATTCCTAGAGATGATGTGCAAGTTAGAGACAACCTTACGGTAGAAACTTTACCTTTGAGGATTGATGATCGCAAGGTGAAGACGTTGAGAGGCAAGGAGATACCTCTAGTGAGAGTTGTTTGGGGAGGAGCAACTGGTGAAAGTCTTACTTGGGAGTTGGAGAGTAAGATGCAGGAGTCATATCCTGAGTTGTTTGCTTGAGGTAATATTTCGAGGACGAAATTCTATAAGTTGGGGAGAGTTGTAACGCCCCATTTTTATTTAATTATTTTTAGTAGATGTGTGAATATTTTTATATGACTTTATTTGATATATATATATATATATATGTGTGTGTGTGTGTGTGTGTGTGTGTGTGTGTGTGTGTGATTTCATGTGAAATATATGTTTTGTGTGATTTTATGTGATATATGGTGTAATTCTATTTTATTATATGATTTATGGAGTTGTGTTTTATTTGAATGAATATTGTTTTATTATTTGAGGAAATAATATGAGAAATAGAAATAATATAGAATTATTATTTATTTTAATTAAAGGGAATTAAATAGTAATTATGTGAGTTTAGTGGGAGTTAAATGAAAAGAGGGGAGGTTATAGTTTTTGGGAGAAAAAAAGAAAGAAAAGGAGGCAGAAACATTTTCACGTAAAAACTTTAGAAACTGGTTTTGAGAGAAGGAAGAGGAAGCTAGGAGAAGAGCTAGGAAGAGAGAATCCAACCATTTTTGCTGTAGAATTTGCTGAGATAAGGTAAGGGTGGGATTCCTTTCACTAATAATATGTATAATTCTGAAATTTGATGAATTGTTGTGTTCTTGATTTTAGGGTTAGAAAGTTATGCTAGGTTGCTATAATGAAATGAATTATGTTGAGGATGCATGTTTTCTATGTTGTTCTGACTGCTATGTTTCCCATAGAACCTATAAACATTGTTGCAAATCACTTTAGGCTTTGGGTGATCCGAAATTGGGTTGATGAAAAGTTGAGATTCTGAGAAAAAGTGATTTTAAGTGTTTTTGAGAAATAAGTGATTCTAGGATAAGCTGTTTTGGAGATTTAAAAATATGATTTTTCAGTAAAATATGATAGGATTTGTCGAATAGAACGCGTAGGCGAAAACGGAATCGGATTCGGAGTAACGGTTAGGTTTTTACGGACGAAACGGTGAAACCGAAAAAATGGGACTGCACAGAGCTGCGTCGCAGGTGGGCTACTGCCTTCCCACGCCTGGGCGCATTTTTCCACGCCTGGGCTCAGCAAGGCAGCCCCTCATGGGTGACTGCTTGTTGTGTTTTCGTTGCGTGCTGTCACAACTTCGATTGTTGCGTTCCTGTGTCTTTTTCGCCCCTTTCCGTGTTGAATTAGCTTTCGGTGTAAACAAAAAAGTTGTAGATATTTGAGTTAGCTTTCTAATGGTTTTGGTTTGACATGAAAATGATTCACAGTTTTTGAGTTATGATGAAAATAGTCCAAGTGGGTCTTCAGAAAACCTTAAGAAAACTTAGCATAACTAATCCCAAGTTAGTCCAAAACTTATGGTTGGTTTCCCAACTTCAAACTTAAGTGTTAGGGATCTAGTTGAGGTGTTTTATGGATATTTGACTTATGTTCTATTGATCAAAACTTAATTGCTTTTGGGGGATGTTTTAGACTTTGAGATGAATGTAATTGATTTATATATATGCTATGTTGTTGATTTCCGTTGTTGATGTCGTTGTATCATCCGATGTCGAAGTTGGGGAGTGTGTCATACTTGTTTTAGGCACATATGTTGTTGTTGTAGTCGCTGTTGAAGTTGTATGTTGATATACACAAGTTGAGTCCATTTGCATACTCACATCTGTTGGGGGCTTATGCCCTGGAATGTTTATCATTCACCTGTTGGGGGCTTATGCCCTGGGATGCTTTAACCATCCAAATTGTTGGGGGCTAATGCCCTGGAATGCTTAGCATTCAACGCGCGTAGATTGGTACCACCTGCATGATGCATTAGTTGTTGTCGTTGT
The DNA here is from genome assembly GCF_051527215.1 of Medicago sativa. Lineage (NCBI taxonomy): Eukaryota > Viridiplantae > Streptophyta > Magnoliopsida > Fabales > Fabaceae > Medicago > Medicago sativa. Next base: position 55,819,550 of record NC_140749.1, read on the forward strand.
CGCATTGTCAAGTTGTTGTTGTCGTTGTCGCATTGTCGAGTTGTCGGTGTAGTTGTTGATAATGAAGTTGTTGTTGGTGCTGCTCTGTGTTGCGGAAAATGATTATGTTGTTGCTTATGTATTTATTTATATACATTATTAATGATGCATGTTGTGATATATTGTTATTTTCATTAATTTGATGAATTATATATTATTATTATTGGATAAGTTTCTCACCCCTTCTGCGTATATGTTGCCTCGACCGTGGGTAATGTGCAGGTAATGATGGCTTGTAGGTTGATTGGCTCAAGTGTCTAGGGCTCTGATACATATTAGGATGGGGATCGTCGCGAATGTCTTCTTTATTTCTTTTATGTATCATATTTTGAAAAGACCTCGTTGTTGGGTTTATTATTGTTGAGGATAATGTCTATTACGTTGAGGCCTTTGTGCCAATAATTTCGTTGACGTAGGATTTGGTTGAAATTATATTTTCGAAAGAATTATTCCGCTGCAGTTTTTAAGATGTTTTAAATGTTGGTTTAAATAAATAGTTATTTTCTATTTATGAATTTTTGAAAAGCAGTGTGACTCCCCGTTGTGTGATTACTCTGATTTTATTTATTAATATTACGTTGTTTTAGAACGGGGTGTTACAATTGGTATCAGAGCAGGTTGGTCCGTCCGGCCAATTAGTAGAGTCGTGTCGAGCCTAGTAGTGTTGTGTGACAATTTTGTATTGTCCTTGTTGTCATGATTGTTGTTTGTTGTTTGTTGTGCAATCCCTAGTATGAACTGGTTGGAGTACAACCATGTTCATATTAATTGTTTTAGAAAGACGGTGTACTTTTCTTCTGCTGAAGAAGAGAGTGAAGCAGAATTTTTATCTACCAAGCAGCTGAAGCAGTTAGAACATGATGGAGACTTGATGTTTTCCTTGATAGCGTATTTGTCTGTAGAGAGTCAGTCGATAATTGATAGATTGCCCGTTGTGAATGAATTTCCTGAAGTTTTTCCTGATGAGATTCCAGATGTACCACCAGAGAGGGAGGTTGAATTTTCGATCGATCTTGTGCCGGGTACGAAGCCTGTGTCGATGGCTCCTTACCGTATGTCAGCAGTTGAGTTAGCAGAGTTGAAGAAACAATTATAAGACTTGCTTGATAAGAAGTTTATAAGACCAAGTGTGTCACCTTGGGGAGCACCTGTGTTGCTAGTTAAGAAGAAGGATGGTAGCATGAGATTGTGCATAGATTACCGTCAGCTGAATAAAGTGACGATAAAGAATAGGTATCCACTTCCGAGAATTGACGACTTGATGGATCAATTAGTGGGTGCTCGCGTGTTTAGTAAAATTGATTTAAGGTCAGGTTACCATCAGGTTAAAGTGAAGGATGAAGATATGCAGAAGACGGCCTTTAGGACACGGTATGGACACTATGAATATAAAGTGATGCCTTTCGGTGTTACTAATGCGCCGGGTGTGTTCATGGAGTATATGAACAGAATTTTTCATGCTTTTCTGGATAAGTTTGTTGTTGTATTTATTGATGATATTTTGATTTATTCTAAGAATGAAGAAGAGCATGCAGAACATTTGAAGATTGTCTTACAGGTGCTGAAAGAAAAGAAGTTGTATGCAAAACTGTCAAAGTGCGAGTTCTGGTTAAGTGAAGTAAGTTTCCTTGGCCATATTATTTCTGGTAGTGGTATTGCTGTAGACCTGTCGAAGGTTGAAGCGGTATCACAGTGGGAGACTCCTCAGTCAGTTACGGAGATTAGAAGTTTTCTTGGTTTGGCTGGTTATTACAGAAGATTTATCGAAGGATTTTCGAAGTTGGCACTTCCATTGACTCAGTTGACCTGTAAAGGTAAAGCTTTTGTGCGGGATGCTCAGTGTGAGAATAACTTCAATGAGTTGAAGCGAAGATTGACGACGGCTCCAATTTTGATTTTACCAGAGCCAGATAAACCTTTTGTGGTATATTGTGATGCGTCTAAGTTGGGCTTAGGCGGTGTGCTTATGCAAGATGGCAAGGTAGTAGCTTATGCTTCGAGACAGTTAAGAATACATGAGAAGAACTATCCTACACATGATTTAGAGTTGGCTGTTGTGGTTTTTGTGTTGAAAATTTGGAGGCACTATTTGTACGGTTCCAGATTTGAAGTGTTTAGTGATCATAAGAGTCTGAAATATTTATTTGATCAAAAGGAGTTGAATATGAGGCAGAGAAGGTGGCTAGAGTTGTTGAAGGATTATGATTTTGGTTTGAATTATCATTCGGGTAAAGCCAATGTGGTTGCAGATGCCTTGAGTAGGAAAACATTGCACATGTCGGCTATGATGGTGAAAGAATTTGAATTGCTAGAGCAGTTTAGAGACTTGAGTCTTGTTTGTGAATTGGCACCTCAGAGTGTGCAGTTGGGTATGTTGAAGATTAATAATGATTTCTTGAAGAGTATCAAGGAAGCACAGGAAGTTGATGTGAAATTTGTAGACTTGATGGTTGCTAGTAATCAGACTGCAGATGGTGATTTCCAGGTTGATGATCAAGGAGTGTTGAGATTCCGAGGCAGGATTTGTATCCCTGATAATAATGAATTGAAAAAGTTGATTTTAGAAGAAAGTCACAGAAGTAGCTTGAGTATCCATCCGGGAGCTACAAAGATGTACCATGACTTGAAGAAACTGTTTTGGTGGTCTGGATTGAAGTGTGATGTCGCGCAATTTGTTTATGCTTGTTTAACTTGTCAGAAATCGAAAGTTGAACATCAGAAGCCTGCTGGTTTGTTGACACCATTAGATGTGCCGGAATGGAAATGGGATAGCATCTCCATGGACTTTGTGACGAGTTTACCAAACACTCAAAGCGGGCATGATGCCATTTGGGTTGTTGTCGATAGATTGACGAAGTCGGCACACTTTATTCCGATTAATATCACCTATTCAGTAGCTCAGTTGGCGGAGATTTATATTCATAATATTGTGAAGTTGCATGGTGTCCCGTCGAGTATTGTGTCGGATAGAGATCCGAGGTTCACTTCGAGATTTTGGAAAAGCTTGCAAGAAGCTTTGGGCTCTCAATTGAAGTTGAGTTCAGCGTATCATCCGCAAACGGATGGTCAGTCAGAAAGAACGATTCAATCATTAGAAGACTTGTTGAGGGTGTGTGTACTTGAGCAAGGTGGAGCTTGGGACAGTCACCTACCATTGATAGAGTTCACGTACAACAATAGCTACCATTCAAGTATTGGTATGGCACCTTTCGAAGCTTTATATGGTCGAAGGTGTAGGACTCCTTTGTGTTGGTTTGAGTCGGGTGAAAGTATCGTGTTGGGACCTGAAATAGTTCAGGAGACTACGGAAAAGGTCAAGATGATAAGAGAGCATATGAAAGCGTCGCAGAGTCGACAGAAGAGCTATCATAACAAGCGTAGGAAGGACCTTGAGTTTCAAGAGGGTGACCATGTGTTCTTGAGAGTCACTCCTATGACCGGTGTGGGTCGTGCATTGAAGTCCAAGAAGTTGACTCCGAAGTTTATTGGTCCTTATCAAATATCTGAGAGAATTGGCACAGTGGCTTATAGAGTTGGTTTGCCACCACATCTTTCGAACTTGCATGATGTGTTTCATGTGTCGCAACTTCGGAAGTATGTAGCGGATTTTTCACATGTCATTCCTAGAGATGATGTGCAAGTTAGAGACAACCTTACGGTAGAAACTTTACCTTTGAGGATTGATGATCGCAAGGTGAAGACGTTGAGAGGCAAGGAGATACCTCTAGTGAGAGTTGTTTGGGGAGGAGCAACTGGTGAAAGTCTTACTTGGGAGTTGGAGAGTAAGATGCAGGAGTCATATCCTGAGTTGTTTGCTTGAGGTAATATTTCGAGGACGAAATTCTATAAGTTGGGGAGAGTTGTAACGCCCCATTTTTATTTAATTATTTTTAGTAGATGTGTGAATATTTTTATATGACTTTATTTGATATATATATATATATATGTGTGTGTGTGTGTGTGTGTGTGTGTGTGTGATTTCATGTGAAATATATGTTTTGTGTGATTTTATGTGATATATGGTGTAATTCTATTTTATTATATGATTTATGGAGTTGTGTTTTATTTGAATGAATATTGTTTTATTATTTGAGGAAATAATATGAGAAATAGAAATAATATAGAATTATTATTTATTTTAATTAAAGGGAATTAAATAGTAATTATGTGAGTTTAGTGGGAGTTAAATGAAAAGAGGGGAGGTTATAGTTTTTGGGAGAAAAAAAGAAAGAAAAGGAGGCAGAAACATTTTCACGTAAAAACTTTAGAAACTGGTTTTGAGAGAAGGAAGAGGAAGCTAGGAGAAGAGCTAGGAAGAGAGAATCCAACCATTTTTGCTGTAGAATTTGCTGAGATAAGGTAAGGGTGGGATTCCTTTCACTAATAATATGTATAATTCTGAAATTTGATGAATTGTTGTGTTCTTGATTTTAGGGTTAGAAAGTTATGCTAGGTTGCTATAATGAAATGAATTATGTTGAGGATGCATGTTTTCTATGTTGTTCTGACTGCTATGTTTCCCATAGAACCTATAAACATTGTTGCAAATCACTTTAGGCTTTGGGTGATCCGAAATTGGGTTGATGAAAAGTTGAGATTCTGAGAAAAAGTGATTTTAAGTGTTTTTGAGAAATAAGTGATTCTAGGATAAGCTGTTTTGGAGATTTAAAAATATGATTTTTCAGTAAAATATGATAGGATTTGTCGAATAGAACGCGTAGGCGAAAACGGAATCGGATTCGGAGTAACGGTTAGGTTTTTACGGACGAAACGGTGAAACCGAAAAAATGGGACTGCACAGAGCTGCGTCGCAGGTGGGCTACTGCCTTCCCACGCCTGGGCGCATTTTTCCACGCCTGGGCTCAGCAAGGCAGCCCCTCATGGGTGACTGCTTGTTGTGTTTTCGTTGCGTGCTGTCACAACTTCGATTGTTGCGTTCCTGTGTCTTTTTCGCCCCTTTCCGTGTTGAATTAGCTTTCGGTGTAAACAAAAAAGTTGTAGATATTTGAGTTAGATTTCTAATGGTTTTGGCTTGACATGAAAATGATTCATAGTTTTTGAGTTATGATGAAAATAGTCCAAGTGGGTCTTCAGAAAACCTTAAGAAAACTTAGCATAACTAATCCCTAGTCCAAAGCTTATGGTTGGTTTCCCAACTTCAATCTTAAGTGTTAGGGATCTAGTTGAGGTGTTTTATGGATATTTGACTTATGTTCTATTGATCAAAACTTAATTGCTTTTGGGGGATGTTTTAGACTTTGAGATGAATGTAATTGATTTATATATATGCTATGTTGTTGATTTCCGTTGTTGATGTCGTTGTATCATCCGATGTCGAAGTTGGGGAGTGTGTCATACTTCTTTTAGGCACATATGTTGTTGTTGTAGTCGCTGTTGAAGTTGTATGTTGATATACACAAGTTGAGTCTATTTGCATACTCACATCTGTTGGGGGCTTATGCCCTGGAATGTTCATCATTCAACTCGTTGGGGGCTTATGCCCTGGAATGTTTATCATTCACCTGTTGGGGGCTTATGCCCTGGGATGCTTTAACCATCCAAATTGTTGGGGGCTAATGCCCTGGAATGCTTAGCATTCAACGCGCGTAGATTGGTACCACCTGCATGATGCATTAGTTGTTGTCGTTGTCGCATTGTCAAGTTGTTGTTGTCGTTGTCGCATTGTCGAGTTGTCGGTGTAGTTGTTGATAATGAAGTTGTTGTTGCTGCTGCTCTGTGTTGCGGAAAATGATTATGTTGTTGCTTATGTATTTATTTATATACATTATTAATGATGCATGTTGTGATATATTGTTATTTTCATTAATTTGATGAATTATATATTATTATTATTGCATAAGTTTCTCACCCCTTCTGCGTATATGTTGCCTCGACTGTGCGTAATGTGCAGGTAATGATTGCTTGTAGGTTGATTGGCTCAAGTGTTTAGGGCTCTGATACATATTAGGATGGGGATCGTCGCGAATGTCTTCTTCATTTCTTTTATGTATCATATTTTGAAAAGACCTCGTTGTTGGGTTTATTATTGTTGATGATAATGTCTATTACGTTGAGGCCTTTGTGCCAATAATTTCGTTGACGTAGGATTTGGTTGAAATTATATTTTCGAAAGAATTATTCCGCTGCAGTTTTTAAGATGTTTTAAATGTTGGTTTAAATAAATAGTTATTTTCTATTTATGAATTTTTGAAAAGCAGTGTGACTCCCCGTTGTGTGATTACTCTGATTTTATTTATTAATATTACGTTGTTTTAGAACGGGGTGTTACAGTTCGGCTGAAATATATAATTAAAATTATATTGAGTTATTAAATACTATATATATATATATATATATATATATATATGGGTTTGCTACAATAGTCCCACTCATTTTCATGAAGGTCTATTTTAGCAACCAACACCTTTTCACTTGGACACAAAGACCCTTGTTTTTGTTTTTTGGGAAAATTAAAACTGAAGGGTAAAAACCTAAATTTAGTTTAATTTTTAATTTTTTTTCCTTCTCCGAGAACTCTAAACGTTCCCCCTCATTCTTTTCTCTTTCTTCCTTCTCTGTTCTCCTGATTCTGAGTTTTTGTTGTGCCTCTTCTCTCCTCAATTTTTTCTACCTCTTCCCTTCAATAATGTATCGATTTCTGTTTTACAGAGAAACCACTTAAAACCCTAAATTCAAAAAACTCAAATTAATCATGGTTTCGATTTCGATTTGTGATTTCAGTTTTTGATTTCAGTTCCTTCGTATCTCCTTTAATTTCGAATTATTAATTTTGGAAGTAACTCTGGTTGAATTTTGAAAGTGTCTTATGTTTAATCTGGTTTCAATAAAAATAGTGAATATCAATTTCATGGTTACTGTCATGCTTGTAATTTGGGTTGGTTTATGTGTATTGGGAAATTTTATCATTATTGTCATGCTTATAATTTGGCATAAATTATGCCCATAGTTGTTATCAATAAAAATAGTTAATATCAGTTTCATGGTTATCATTGAGACTGCTTGTAATTTGGTTTCATAGTTATCAGTTTTTATGGTCTATATGCATCTTGTGTTTGAAATGCTTCCTGTTTTCTCATGTGTATGCTTATAATTTGTAGCTGTAGTTTGTAGCAATATAATGTTGAACTTTTTTTTTTCATGTGTATGCTTAAACAATATTGCAGTAATGATACAAATGTTGAATCTTTTTGCTTATATTTTGTGCATTGCCTAAATGAAAATTTCATCCAATTCAAGCCATGGCTAGGCCTAAAAACTACATCAATGATAATGTATCATTGGCAAAAACAAACTCCAAAATTGAGTGGAGGTGAAAATTGTAAAAAAGAAACAAATATAGCAATTTGCGAGAAACTAATATAGCAATTTGCAATATTGAATCATGTACAAAAGAAACTGATATCGCAATTTGCAGACATCAATAGGATTTTCAAATGCATGCTTAGTTAACTCACTGTTTTTATTAATAAAAATTATGGGTATATGTTATGCTAAATTACAAGCATCATTTTAATAACTTTCTGCAATATAGCATACAACATCATTCCACTATGACAATATACAATTCTCAACTATAACAGTAATAATAACGCAGCTTGATAACTAGTATTCAATTGTCAACTATGACAGTAATAATAACCCATAACTCTTTTTTTCCAATTTTCTTTGTTGATACATAGCACCTGAACTAAATCAAAGTTCAATAACAAACCATTTATAGAACCATAATTGCTTCCAAAATTCACATTTGGTTTTGTAGAGTCGAAGTAAGGAAATACGTTTCGAAGAGGACAAGACGCAACTGAGATTAGAGATACATAAAGGGTGGTAAATCCGAAATCAAACATTCCAAATCAAAATAAAAAAACATGACTAATTTTTGTGCTTTTGGGATTTAGGGTTTCAACCGTGTCTCTGTAAAACAGAAATTGAAAACATGATTGAAGGGAAGAGGTCGAAAATTCAAAAAAAAAAGAGAAGAGATTACTGGTGAAAAGATGGAGATTTAACGAGAGAAAGATGGAGAGGGAAACCAAAAATTCAAAGGAGAGGGAGATACGCGAAGGGAAGGTGGAGAAGAAAAATAGAAAATAAAAAAGAACATCTAATTACCTTTTTAACCTTCAGTTTTAATTTTCCCAAAAAACAAAAACAAGGGTCTTTGTGTCCAAGTTAAAAGGTGTAGGTTGCTAAAATAGACCACCATGAAAATGAGTGGGTCTATTGTAGCAATATATATATATATATATATATAGATATATATATATATATATATATATATATATATATATATATATATATAAGATCGAGATGAGGCCTTCCAATATGAATTCACAATTGATGAAAGTAACAAATTGGAGCATATTGTTTGGGCATTTGGTGATTCAATTCGCGCATATGAAGCTTTTGGAGATGTTGTAGTTTTTGATACCACATATAGAATAAACCGTTATGAGATGCCTCTTGGAATATGGGTTGGTGTTGATAATCATGGAAATTCAATTTTTTTGGTTGCGTTCTATTGCGAAATGAGAAGATTTCTTCCTTCGCGTGGGCTATAAAGGTAAATTTCTATTTACTCAAAGTTTCTATCACTGTTAAATTTTTTAATTTGAAACTTTATTAAATTATTTTATATTTATGTTACTATTTTCAGAGTTTCCTAGCTTTTGTGAAAGGAAAATATCCAAAAACAATTCTTACCGATCAAGATCCTTCAATTAAAGAAGCCATTGCAATGGAATTGCCAAACACAAAACATGCATTTTGCATATGGCATATTGTCGCAAAGCTGTCAAGTTGGTTTTCTTTTCCACTAGGTTCGAGATATGATGACTTTAAACATGAGTTTCATAAGGTGTATCATTTAGAATGTGCAGATGATTTTGAACGAGAATGGAAAGTAATGGTCTCACAGTTTGGTTTGGGTGTGGATAAGCATATTGACTTGCTCTTTACCCATCATAAATTTTGGGCCTTAGCTTATTTGAAGGACTTTTTTTTTGCTGGAATGACAACAACAGGACGCTCAGAATCGATAAATTCATATATAAAAAGATTCTTAGATGCCAAAACAAGTTTGACAGATTTTGTAAATCAAGTAAGAACTTACTTGATACATTTTTTTTAATCAATTAGCTTATAATTTAGTCATGATTGTTATATTTTTGTGTAGGTTGGTGTTGCTGTCAAAATTAGAAATCAAGCTGGAGAAGAGGCACAAATGCGTCAAAAGTATCATAATCCTCAGATTACAACACATTTTCCTATTGAAGAACATGCCTCGTCTATACTCACACCTTATGCCTTTAAGTTGCTTCAACATGAGATTAAATTATCTGCAAAGTATGCAGCAATTGAAGCTGACAATGGCTCTTATGTTGTGCAACATCATACCAAAGTTGATGGTGGTCGTATAGTAAGTTTGGTAAAAGAAGAAGAGTCAATTCATTGTTCTTGTAAAGAGTTTCAATTTTCAGGAATAATATGTAGACATGCAATTCGAGTGCTAATGTTGAAAAATTATTTTGTTCTTCCATCAAAATATCTTCCTTTTCGATGGAGACGAGAAAGTTCATTGATCCCAAAATCTAGTCATGTAATAAACTGCAATGATGGATCCTCTCCCAAATTTCAGTCTCTAATTCGATGTTTGGAAGTCGAATCATTAAAGACAAGTGAACGAGAACAGGTTGCCACAAGAGAGTTAGAAAATATCATCATAAAGATAAAAGGCATGCCTGAAACTCAAGAACATGTGATTGATTTGGAAGCGGATGTTTCCAATAATGATGACTGTGACGTTGAAAATCCTGTTGTTTCAAAAACAAAAGGTCGGCCAAAAGGATCAAGACCAAAAGGAGGGGTTGAAGCTGCCAAGAAGCCTCGTCGTTGTCATGTTCCAGATTGTGGTGGAACTAATCACGACTCACGAAATTGTCCAAACAAAAAGAGAAAAATGGAAGTATTGCCTTCTCAATCTCCTAATAAGTAAGTTTTAATTGGTGTGTCTTGTTCTACTCATGACTAATATATTGAATTGTAATATTAACTGTGTTTTTATGGTGCTTTGATAGGATCATGAAGGGTTGGAAGTAGTCATCTTGAAATAGTGAATTGGACAGATGAAGCAGCCAAATAGTTTTGATCAAACTGTGTAATTAGTGAATTTTGTGGCAGCATTGAAATAGTGAATTAGACAGATGAATTGGCCGAAGCTGCTTTGATCAAAATGTGTAATTAGTATATTTTGTGGCTGCAATCTGTAAGCTCAAACTATATAACTAGTATATTATGTTCCTGCTATAGTTTATTATTACCAAACTGTGTAATTACTAGTATATTTTGTAACAAAACATTTCTGAAGTATTGTTATTTATTATCATAGTAATGTCATGTTCCAATCTACAAGTAATTTGATCAAATTTGGAATAAGTGTCATGTATTTATGTTTATATTAAGGGGCTGAAAATTGCGGTGGTCGTTGAAAATTGCGGTTGAGCCTTCTTTTTTCCTTGCTGATTGGTGTTTTGGCTGAGCCTTCTTTTGCTGCTATTTTTTCCATGTTGTGTATCAGGTTACAGGGCTTGTGTTTTGTTCCTGTTCGCCCAGTCTTTCTCTTCTTGAGAGTACCTGTTTGGCTTAATATATTATTGCACATTATTATGATTATGTGAAATATAGATGTTAATTAATGGGACACTAAATTGGTTATTAAAAGTCAAAGAGTCTTCCTCTAAAAAAAGAAGTAAAAGATCCAATCAAAAAATATGTTCCTTTTATTTTGACAGGCACGAGTTATAGATTGTAGGAGGAGAGAGGAAATGATGATTTCTAGGTGAGTAAGAAATGACTTTAAAGGACATGTATCATATCACCATAGATGAAAGAGAAAATTGGCTTTTTGGTAAAAAGTAAATGGGTGTACAATGCTAAAACACACCTTCTTAAAAATGAATGGGTGTGTTCTAGCATTGCCCATATATATATATATATATATATATAAGGGAAAGTAGCTTATGCATATTAGTCACAGCTCACAATAAAGTATTAAACATATTGGTCATAAGAGAACTTAACTAAAGTTATTAGCAAACTCTAATTTGTTTTGAACAAACATACATAAATATCATAATTTATAAGATAAGAGAGCCACAGACAATTGGGTTACTTTGTCTTGTGTCCAAGCGCAGCAAATAATGCGCGGTAGACTCCGTTATGAAATCCCTCATCCAAGAACACTTTAGCCATATCAGGTCGTCCACTCTTGAACAGTCCCAAAATTACAGTAGTATAGGCACAAACATCAAGTGTTATTCCTCTTATCTGTATTTTGTCTAATACTTTCAAAGCCTCTTCTGGCTGATTAGATTTCAACAACCCATACTTTCTTCTCTATCTCATAAAACAACTTTCAAGCACAGTACATTTCACCTAAATGGGAGTATGAATCCACATTGATTTCATAAGAAACAACATCATGAAGGTGAGAAAAACACAAGAAGGGGGGTTGAATTGTGTTTTGAAAAATTCTTCTTTTCTCCTAAAACTGAACACACTGATCAGAAGCTAAGTGAAACAGCTTCTGAAGTGATAATCAAAATCTGAATGCAGCGGAATAAAAACAGAGAGAGAGAAGAAGAACGACACAAAGCAACTATACTGGTTCCTTCCACAATCCGGAAGTAGTGCAATCCCCCTTGTACTTCCAAGGAGATTTCACTAAGAGTAATATCTGATTACAATTGCTCAAGCACACCTGCAAGAGACTTCCTTTGCTCAAGCACACTTTGCAAGAGTCTTCCTTTGCTCAAGAACACAATCAAGAGACTTCCCTGCTCAAGCACAACTGCAAGAGACTTCTAACTAAACAAAATTACACAGAAAATTGTTTAAGGTTGAACACTTGATATACAATCAGAGGTGCTCACAATACAAATCAGATACAGACTCAATGACTTAAGAATTTCTAAGATTTGACTTTGAGACACAGAAATTCTAAGTGAATGCAGAACAATTTCAGCAGAGGTTTGGCACTTGTAAAAATGTTGTGAGTCTTTCTTTCAGCGTTCTTGCATTACCAAAACTCTAAGTCTTCACTCCCTTTATATAGAGGTGTGAAAGAGACGTTGTGAAATTGCCAGCACATCAAAGAGTCGTTGTTGAAGCTTGATCTTTCACCAATGATCTTTTGCCTGATTTGGTTGTTGTCCTATGAAGAACCAATTTGAAATCCATTCCCATTGTGAAGGAATATCTTTACAGGCATAGCTGTTATTCTGAAGCTGTTTTCTTGTCTTGTAGTGTAGACACAAAACAGAGTAGTGGAGAAGGTGGTTGTACAGTTCGTACAAAGTACAATGTCAACGCTTTTTGAAGATAAGGTTCCAAAGCCTTCAAATCTTCAACAAAATGATCGTTGTAGCTTTCCACTAGTCTTCTGCAGTGTTTTCGAATCCAATAGACAGCTTTTGAAGTGTTGATCTTTAAATCTTCAGCTTGTGGTGATAATCAGCTTCTGATGAGCTTCAGCTTCTCATGAAGTTGCTTCTGAACTATCTACTTCTGATGACTATCCGCTTCTGATGGTTATCCGCTTCTGATGACCTTCAGCTTCTTATAACGTCACTATTCTTCAGAAGCACTTATGACTTCAGATGCACTTCTTCACAGATGCTTTCAAGCTTCCTTTTCTTTAATCATAGCTCTCTTTTTGTTCTTCAGAACCTTTATATGATGTAAATATTTGACTATGATCCTATACACTTGAACAAATATTAGCTAGTCCAATTTACAATTTTTAATACATTGTTATCATCAAAACTCTTTAAGGTTCATTGTTAAACACATTTTGTTCCAACACATCAAGTTTAACGTTTTATAAACTCATCTCATGTGGAAGTTTGGTTGCTTCATCAAACAACAACCAGATATCAATGTATTGTAAACTTGGGTATCATGGTTTATCCCCCTTTTGGGCAATGTATAAAATAACTTCATTGCATTTCATATATCATTGAGCACAAAATACCCAGAGACTAGTGTTGTGTAGCATATCAAATCAACTTATAGAACCTGTTTCAACATTATATTGATGAAAAGTTTGGACACGTTTATCAAACCTTGTTTACATAAACAGTCAACCAATATTACAAGGGTACAGACGTTTGATTTAATCTCTTTGAACAACATTTGTTCATAAAATGAAAAAGCTTTATTCAACTGCAGATGAACTTGAGAAAGAGCATTGGTGTAAAACACACACTAACACTAGGCCTTAGACATTTATATATTTTGTCATCAAAATACCAATACATACAGTATTTAATAACTCCAAATAGTTTTAATTATATATTTCAGTCGGACCTCCGATTTGATAACTTGTGTTTTTGTAGTTGAAAGACTGATAAAAACATTCGTTCTAAATTATATTTTTATTTTATTGATTAGAATATAGATTTATTTTTTTAGTTACAATTACGATAATTTTTCTGTTTATGATTGTTATTTTTAATTTAAATATAAGAATGTTCTTAAAAAAATTTATGTATTTATTGTATTAAGGGTTATTTTTATTACGAGAGTCGGGTCTCGGATGTTGTAGAGACAACCACGTTCATGACAATATTGTAGGTAACTATATAAAGGGAAATACCATTTTCTCTATTTCATTATACGGATCAACAACATAACCATTATTTTTATGAATTTTTTTGGGCATTGAACTTAGCACCTGATTAAACTTGTCTGTAGGAGGAGTAGGAACTTTATTCAAGATATCCTAAAAAGCATCTATGACATTTGAAGTATTTGGAAATGAGTTTCTAAATGTGTATTATAGTTTATCCCCTTTTCGGGCAATGACTAGAACAATTTCATTACATTTTTGACATCATTGAACACAAAGTAACCAGAGACTAGTGTCATGTAACAAATCAAATCAACTTGCTTACCCTGTTGTAACATTATATTGATATGAAAAGTATAGACTCGTTTACCAAACCTTATTTGCATAAACAATAAACCAACATTCCAAAAGTGAAACATTTGGTTTAATCTCGTTGAACAACATTTGTTCATAAAATGAATGAACTTTATTTAACTAAAGATGAACTTGGGAAACAGTATTGGTTTAAAACACACACTAACACTAGACTTACACATTTATGTGTTTTGTCATCTAAATGCCAATATATATATATATAGTATTTAATAACTCGATATATTTTTAATTATATATTTGAGCCGGACCTCCAATTTGATAACTTGTTTTTGGTAGATGAAAGACCGATAAACATATTTGTTTTAAATTGTAATTTTATATTGTTGATTAGAATATAGATATATTTTTGTTTTAGTTACAATGACTATTATTTTTTAATGTTTATGAATGTTATTTTTAATTTAAATAGAAGACTCCTTTTCATTTTCTGCTCATTGATCGTGGACGTGGAATACCTCTGGGACCGCCAAACACTCGAAGAATAATGATGAAGTATATGTACAGTGTTGCCACCTTTGTCAACATTGTATGGTCAAGAAAAAGTGTTGGTATATATCTTTGTGTTGTTGGCAATAGCTTTCATGATTCAATTTGCTATGGTAGCTTCAAAAGTGATTGCAACAACAATTGGACTAGCTCTTGTTGCTGGGAAAGTGATTCTCGTGATCTACTACTTCTTCTGCAGAGGATAGAGGATAGAAGGTGTTAAAACTCTAATTTCTGTTGATTAATTTTATTGTAATAATAAGTAACAAACTTGTTATCTGTTACTTGAATATTTCATTTCAGTTTTCCTGTTGTTAATTTTCTTAGTGATGAACTTGTGAGGTTTTTTTAATATCAATCGTTAGTTTTATTATGAAATCCTTTTCAAGAAAAAAAAATTAAATAGAAGATTGTTCTTAAAAAAAATGTATTTATTTTATTAAGGGTCTATTTTTATTACGAGAGTCATGTCTTCGATTTTACAGGGAAGTCCCTTTTCATGAGTATATTGTAGAAAATTACATCAAGAGCAATACCCATTTTCTCAATTTCATTATACGAATTAATCTACAACATTACCATTATTTTTAGGGAATTTTTTTCAGGATTGAACTTAACACCTGATTAAACTTGTATGTTGGAAGAGTAGGATCTTAATTCAACATACCCTGAAAAACATTTATGGCCTCAAAGTAATTGGAAATGAGTTTTTGAAAAGGGTATCATAGTTCATTCCCTTCTTGGGCAATGAGTAAAACAACTTCATTGCATTTTAGAAATCATTGAGCACAAAGTAACCATAGACTAGTGTTGTGTAGCAAATTAAATCAACTTACAAACCCTGTTGCAACATTATATTGATGAAAAGTTTAAATTCGTTTACCAAACATTGTCTGCAAAAATAGTTAATTAACATTCCAAAGGTGTAAACATCTGATTTAATCCCTTTGAACAACATTTTTTCATAAAATAAAAAAGCTTTATTGAATTGATCAGTAACCGCATACCTCGAATCAATACATTATATGTGTATATATTAGCGTGTGAGTTAGCATTGTCAATGAATTCATCATATAACTGATAAGCATCATCAACGGTTCTTGGAATCTTACAAAGAACATCAATAACAGTATTCAACACTGCTGTATCAAGATTAACATTTTCCCTAACTAGGGGTATTCCTGGGGGAGTGCAAACAACTGTATGCCTCAAATTATTATTTTTTTGTTGTATGAGACCCAGTATATATATGGGGTTTGCTAGAACACACCCACTAGTTTTTATGTGGGAGTGTTTTAGCAAGTTATAACTAAAAAGTTAATAAATACACCTTAAGGTGTATGTTGCCATAACACACCTTCTAAAAAAAAAAGTGGGTGTGTTTTAGCAAATCCTATATGCATTTGCTAGAATACACTCACTTATTTTTTAGAATGGGTATTTTAGCAAGGGAATAACTAAAAAGTGGTTAAATACACCCTAAGGTGTAGCTTTGCTAAAACACTCACACATAAAAACTAGTTGGTGTGTTCTATCAAAACCCATATATATAAATATATAAATCCTGACTTTGTCCATTGTGTTAAGCATTGAAAAACGATATATGGTGGAGAGATTTTGATTTACTAATGGATTAATCATTTTTTAAAACATAATATTGTTCTCCATAATGAATTTATAGTGATTGTAATTAACACCGCATATATATATATATATATCGCGTCTCATCCAAA
The DNA here is from genome assembly GCF_051527215.1 of Medicago sativa. Lineage (NCBI taxonomy): Eukaryota > Viridiplantae > Streptophyta > Magnoliopsida > Fabales > Fabaceae > Medicago > Medicago sativa. Next base: position 55,835,831 of record NC_140749.1, read on the forward strand.
AAAAAAATTGAGGCATAAAGTTGTTTGCCCCAAATTGTTAATTCAAATACAGCAGTGTTGAATACTATTATTGATGTTAATACAACAGTTGTTTGCCCTTTATATAGCTACCTACAATAATGTCATGAACATGACCGTCCCTACAACATCCGAGACCCGACTCCCGTAATAATAATAGGCCTTTAATAAAACAAATACACAATTCTTTTTAAGAACAATCTTCAATTTAAATTAAAAATAACAATCATAAACAGAAAAATTATCGTCATTGTAACTAAAACAAAAATAAATCTTTATTCTAATCAATAATATGAAAATGCAATTTAGAACGAATACTTTTATCAGTCTTTCAACTACCAAAAACAAGTTATTAAATCGGAGGCCCGACTGAAATATATAATTAAAACTATATGGAGTTATTAAATACTATATATATTGGTATTTTGATGACTAAACACATAAATGTCTAAAGCCTAATGTTAATGTGTGTATTATACTAATGCTCTTTCCCAAGTTCACCTGTAGTTGAATAAAGCTTTTTCATTTTATGAACAAATGTTGTTCAAAGGGATTAAATCAAACGTTTACACCTTTGGAATATTGGTTGACTGTTTATGCAAACAAGGTTTGGTAAACGTGTCCAAACTTTTCATCAAGCATTCCTGGTCGAAATCTTATGCCATCTTTAACAACAAATTCATTATTTTATTTAAGACAACAAATCTCATTTGTTTTCTTTTTGGTTCGACTTGATTATTAAACCGAAGTAGAAAATATCAAGTAATATTTGGTTTGATCTTTCAATTTCATCGGTTTTTTCCAGCTGTAATTTCAATTAAACGAATTGGAAAAAATATATCTCAGTACTGAGGTTATTAATTCTAAACAACAATGATAGGTGTACATCTATTAATTTCCTACACACATTCAACAACTCATTTTCTTTCTATCTCTCTCTTCCTACCACTTCATTAACTTATCACATATATCACATCACTTCTTCATATTTGTCATGGTGTATACATCCTATGGGATGTATACAGAACATTTCCCAATTCCAAATGGAGCAAATTATAACACTTAAATAATCATTATGTCTACTTGAATGATACAACTTGCAACACAAAGATATTACCATTACGTGTACATATGTTGTCAGATAGGAAAATTAAAATCTACTACTTCCGTCTCATAATGAGTGAGTCATTTAATTATTTCACACATGATAAGAAAATTGTATAAGTTAAAGAGAAAGAGAAAGAAAAATGATTTTAATTAAACTTATAAAACAATAGTACATTCGCCAATATCATAAATGCAAAGTAGAAAATATTGAATTGAGAGTGATGCAGTGAATATTAATCGAAATGTATAATTGAAAAAAAATGTAATTAGCATTGCTTTGAAAAGTGAAATGAATCATTCATTTTAGAATTTTTTTTTTTTTTTTTACAAATGTGTCGCACATTGTGGGATGGAGGAAGTGCTTTGATACAAGGGGTTAAATGATTTGTCAGAAAAATATTTACATATTGATAATGTGTATTATTCACATAACTTAGTTTGATCATATTTTTTTAACAAATATATAAATACATATGTTAGTATATAAGATATTGTTAAATTCCTATCAATGAATACTTTCTAAATATCAATTTTTTATCATAGATAATTAAAGTTATTAAATATCAAAGTTTTTGAAAGACATGTGTGAATTGGTTGACTACAATATATATCTTGAACCGGAGGGAGTAAAAATTGATACATCATTTCTTTTTACAAATTGCAAAGGATCTCATTTGCTTTAAAAAGAACGGTCATGCTTACAAATGTCATAAGGATACTTATTAAGAAACTAAGAATTGAAAGAAGTGATAAATTTTAGGTATCGAAACTCAAATTATAAAATTTTAAGGGGTTGAATATATCATTTCTAAGATAAAATTTCTTTTTTAATTTTTTTTATCAAGTGTCGTAACGACACTTAAAAGGAATAACATTTCATTTTTTTAGACCTCATCCAAAGGTTAATTAAGAACATCAACAAAATTAATTTTATATCCAAAAGTCAAAGTTGTGGCTGTAGTGTATTCGCAAGATTTAAACATTTTACTGAAATGACTAACTGATCACATATAAAATGAAGTTTTTTTTTTTAGAAAACATATCAAATGAAGTTATAAAATAGAGTTAAATAGTGATTACCTCCAGTAATATGAGAAATTTTTGGTTTATTTCTCTGTAATTTTTTGTTAGATTCTAACTTCATAATTTGAAGATTCTTCTCATTTAGATTTTTCTGACATTAAATTTTAAAATTTAAGGTACTTTCGCCTGCTATAATTTGAACGAATTTTGATTTACCATGTGTCATATTATCTATTATGTACAATAAAATTTCAAGAAGGTCTAAAAACAAAGAATATTTAAATTGCAAGGTTGTGATCAAATTTTTGTTTACAAGAAGGTAAACCAAAGCTTGATCAAATTATAGGGGGTAAACACTATTTAACTAATTCAAGTATGACAAATGCAACATCTTTTGATGATGATGATGATTGAAGTTCCATGTCAATGAGACTATTGCCTGACCAAAAGTGCTTACTCGAGTTGTAGTCTTGATCAAACAAACACAATTTCTTTGTAATGTTGGTGTTAAACCAGATATGTCAATTTGATATTGAAAATGAAAATTAGTCATTGATTTGGCTAATAGTTCTCAACAATGATTTTCTTTTTATTTAAAGGATTCTGTTAAGGAAGGAATTTTGTCCCTCGATCGTGGGCTCTTCAATAGAGATGGCAATGAGTACTTAATGGGTAGGGTACTATAGTACCCCTCCCCATACATGCGTTTGTAAAAAATGCCCGTACCCGAGCCCGTACTCTCATGGACAACAACTTTAGTGCCATTCCCCATACCCAATGGGTATCTAAGTGCCCATACCCGCACCCATTACCCGCACTTTAACTATGACAAGACAAAATAAAAAAAAACATCACAATTGAAATAAAACTATGATCCAAACATTTTCAAATCAAATAATAAAATAGTATGAATCGTAGTATTTAACCAAATAAAAAAACATCCAAAATATCCCTCGAAAATTAAAATAAAAACATTCAAAATACATATAAAAAAGTGCATACTAAAATAAACATCAAATTGATTTAAATCATAAATTTGTCGCAACCGAAACTATGTTCTCCATATCCTAGAAAAGCAAAAAAGATCCAATAGTCATAAATCAAAATTGTGTGAAACTGTGTGGTTTATTACAGCAGCAGATCCTGGTCCATCTTCAAGGTTCAAATATATGGTCAGAATGACTAATTCATCCCATATAAATGAAATTATAAAAATAAAAATATCCCACAATTGAAGGAACTAGACTAACTACTTATACGCTGGCTGGTTCCATAAAGTTAGACTTGCTCTACCAATGCAGGCAATTGAACTAATATTATATAGGTATTCCAGATCATGTTCCGGTAGCTCTATAATCTATCCAAATCTTGGTCCCTAATATTCAATGTCTATACCCATATAGGAGGTTTTTTTTTTTTTTTTTAATTTTTTTTTATTGCTGGCTATACAAATTATTTGTTGGTTTTGCCCATATAAGAGTAGGTCTTACAAAAAGAAAATCGGTTTTTCAAACTTTGTTATCTGTAACTAGTATATTAGCTGTCTATACCCATATGGGAATATTAACAAAAAAAGGGGAAAACAAAGGATGCCAACGAAAAATACTCTATGCTATAATATTATGAGTTATGCACTTGTTAAGTGTGAAAATATGATAGATTAGGCGGTTACTTGTGGTTGGTTTAGATAACCAACCGAATGTTATAATTTTGATAGTTAAAACTGTAATGAAAAGTTAGTTATGAGTGGTTAACTAACCATAGTTAAATTTTGTATAGAGTTAATTGATAGTATATGTGTGTGATCGCAACGTACATTCCTTAGATTTGTGAATACAAAGTACTCTCAATTCATTATCTTGTTCATAGACGCTTAGAAAGTAGTAAATATTGTGGAGGTGATTGATAGGATTAAGCAAATGTCACGGTCTTTTGGTCCATCAAATAAAGAAGGAAAAAAAATAAGAATATTATTTTCTCTAATTGATGGACTAATCCATTTTCATGCTTTCAATGTATTTGATCTGACTTTTGTATTAGATTTGAGCACCTCTTATACTTAAGGTAAATTTGATTATAAACAAAAATAACCTTTTGTATTAGATAACCAACCGGAAGGTTGAGTTTTATCCTTTCACAACACTGCTAAAAATGATTAGCATTCACACATATATATAACAAGATTCATTTAAGGTAGTTCGATGGAATAAAATAAGTGATCTATCCAACCACATCATACTTAATTGATTGACCGAGCAGTGATCCAAAGTCAATGGTTTAGATTTAGTGAGATGGATTTTATAGATGGTGAGGATCAAAACTCATCCTTCATTTTATTGTAATTGGGAATTCGATTTAATTATAAATAAATAGACCACCACATCAAATCTTATCTCATCACCCTTTAAAAAAAAACTTATCTCAATCAACATTAATATTTAATTAAACTTAAAAAAAAGAATGATATCAAAACAAGTAACAAAATCAGCATGTTAAATTTTGTTGTTTTTTTTATTTTTATTTTTTATAAATTTTGTTGTTGTATCAATATGTATTTTGTTTCTTAATAACCCACAAAGAAATTCAAACTCACATCTTTTGTTTCTTGATGTTAATTAGTCAGTTTTTAGAGAAAGGAAACCCTATTAACTTGAAGTTTGATTGGCAGATAAGTAAATTTTTATGGATAATTGTTTTATCCAAAAATTAAATTCAGATTCTCTAAAACCATTCATTTATATGAAAGCTTATTAACGGTTTGAACGTAATCATTTGATTATAATACCAAGTAAACATACCACCACATCAAATTCTTATCTCGTCACCCTCAAGCAACATTAATATTCAAATAAAACTTAAACAAGAATGAAATAAAAAACAATCAACAAAATTGGCATGATAAACTTTGTTGTTGTATCAATATATTGTATAATCATTCACAATAAACAACCCTCAATTTGTTTCGACCCATTCTTCATATGGACAATATTTTATGTCCACACCTATCCCATCCCATGTTACAAATAATGTACTTCTTAAATAATTCTATTTTCTTGTACCAAAATAAATCTATTTTCTATACCAAAAAAAAAAAAACCCAAAAAAGGGGCAAAAAATTGAAATTTTCCACCAAAAAAATTACAAAAAAAAAGTGAAAACCCTAGAAATTTTTTACCAACTTGTTGGGTATGAAGCAAGTAAATTAAAAGGTATGCAATGAGAATTCATCCAAGACTTTGAATGCAATTTAAGAATCTCCCTTGCTTTCTCCTTTGCCTTATTTCCACTATCAACTTGAAGAACCAAACAAAGCTTTGCAACAACACCAATTCGTAACATTTCTTGAATAACAAAATGTGTTGCAGAAAATCTTGAAACAGATAGAAGAATCCTCACAGCTCTATCATTAGCCATTGTTGAAACCCTAAGAATCTTCTTTGAAACAATAGCTAAACCACATCCATGGCTTAGAAGTTCAAATCTTCCATCAGCACATTGACATAACATCTCCAAAAGCACCAAAATCATCTCACATGGCTTTCTTTCTTTGCAATCAAGAAGAAGTTCTATCAAAGCAGAAACACAACCTGATTCAATTGCTTTTACTCTATTTCTTCCAAATTCAACGAGTTGAATTAACGTTTGTAGTGTTGCTTTTGATGCTTTCTTTGATACCTGGTCTTTGAGAAGTTGAACTAACTCGACGAAAAACTCGGTCTTTAGATTTGCTAGTTTTGATGGATCAGCTACTTTTGACATAGATTTCAACAGAAAGATTGCGTATGTTCTTGAATCATAGTTACCTTTTTGCAATAATCTCATTAAAGAGTCTAAAAATTCTCCATTTTTGAAGTTTAGGAGAGTTTTCAAACCTTGTTCTGATAATTGAAGATTGTAAAGGATGTTTATAGCTTCATCTTCTGCACCTATTTTGAAGTCAAAAGCAAAACCTTCAACATCATCATCATCAAAGCTAGCTTCAATTAATTCCGTTGTTGAACATGAAGATGAACAACTTGTGTTGTTTTTTGTTACTATTGATGCTAAGAACTCGACTGCACCGGCTGATTCGATACACCGTCGATTTGACTCACTCTCGGATGCAATTATTTTGAGCTTTTTTAGAGTTTGGATAAGTAAATGAGGTGAATCTGAAGAATCAGAAGCTTCTTTGAGGAGTTTTTCGGTAAGGGTTTTTGTAGTTGGAGGTTTTGGAGTTGGAATCCTTTCGATTCCATAAGAAGAATTCATGGTGCACCAAGCTTGGATGAGCCTTCGAAGAGTGTGGTTTGGTGTGAGAATAATGAGTTCATTTGCATCATGGGTGAGTTGTTGTTTTGTGACAGGACATGTTTTGTTTTCCGATGAAAAGAGCCATTTTTCGATGCTTTCTCTGTCGTAGGTTATGCCTGTTGAGACAGTAACTGGATCCTTCATGAGTTGTAGTGAAATAGGGCACAGAAAAAGTGGTGTAACTTCGATATCTTGGTTCATTGTGTATGATTGAAGAAGCAGAAAAATTGTTTGGACTTTGAAATGTTATTTCTTTTTGGTGGAGAGTTGAGAAATGAATGAATGAATTAATGAGAGAGTTGAGAAATGTTATTGTTATTTATAGTGTAACCGTGTTCATATTGTGTGAAAGTCAACACACGCAAAATTGAGGCTTTTTCATTTATTTCAGAAAGGAATAGTTATGACTTTTCTAAGGGATCATGGAAAGGCTAAAAGAGGACTGCTAGCATCAATCGCTCAATCACTCTCTCTTGGTCACTCTCTATGTAATTGGTCCACGTTTTAACTCATTTATCTGGCCACCGGTTGTTTATAATTTACATTACATTAAAAAAAAAAATCATTTTATTGTTTAACTTTCGATTTCACTTATCCATGAAACACACTACTGAAAAAAGCAATACAAAGTGAACTGGTTTTTGTCTTCATCTAACCACCACCTCCATTCACCGTCGCTGTTAATCAAAATCACCATTAACAACCACTAAATTTAATTTTGGCAGTCAATCTCCCATGAATGAAACATCGGATCCATCGTAATCAAACTTCAGACTGCTGCCATCTTCTTTCATTCTCACTGGTAAACGGCATCGGTCCACGACGCGCCGCCCCTCCACGTCGTCAAAGTCATCCAGACCTACCTTTTCATCGGCGGCGGCGTCGTATGTGTATCGTGCCCATAAACAGATCTCACCTCTCTGTATCCCGCGAATCCCAATTTTCGACGACCTAACATCAAAACCGCCCCACCGCCGAAAGGCATCCATTGAATCGGCGACGCCACGGAAGGAAGAGACAGTGTTACTGGCAACGAAGATAGTTGGTGGGTTCAAGGCAGTCTGTAAATTAATTAATTATTATAAAATTAAAATATAAAAAAATTGTGTAACCTGTTAAACCGGTGATCAGGTAAAAGGGTGAAACAAATGGATGACGTGGCCCTATATAGAAGCGTGTGTTCAGAGGCGAGTGTTTGAGCAAGTGTATTTAGCATTTCTCAAGGCTAAAAAATGGCCAAAGTTTACCTATTCATGCATGAATTTGAGAGCAATTCTTACATGGTCACAAACCCAAATCAAATTTATTTGGTCACACACACACACAAATGTAATAAATTTAAAGAAAAATTATTTAGTCACATCATTCAAATTCATTCTCTTTTATTTTTTCTTCATTTGTGAGTGTGTGTCCAAATGAAATTAATTTAGGGTTGTGTCCAAGTTAGAATTTTCCTGAATTTGAATGAAGTAAAGTTAAGTTTAACAACCGGCTTTTGGTAACAAGTTCGAGACGACGTTTGTTAAGGAAATCAATAGTAAATATTTTACATGGGAAATAATAATATTTAGCTTCTAATTAAAAGTTGAAAGAGTAATATATTTTCGAACATAAAATTTTATATTTGTATTTTTAAATGATATTTTAAGAGCACTTTTTAACATTTTTTTAAAACTTAAATTAACTTCGACTTTAAGTGATTTTTATCGTATATAACTTAGAATTGGTGTCATGGACCCGTACCCTACCCTATTTCAAGCCCTCTACTTTCTCGACGCTTCAACTTGAGGATGTCACAGTTTATCATCTATCGTTTCCCAACTTAAATTCATGAAATGTAGAGGTTACTAATGCCATATTTCATGCAAACGACACATATGTTATTATGAGCATTCCCATCTATGCTTGTGATAGCAAACAACCTTAAAATCTTATTATTATGACACATATGTTTTTACATATGATTTTTTGACTTTTTATTCTCATGTACATTCGATCGGCTAAAAGGTAAATAATGTATAAAACAATACAAGATAGAACAAAAAAAGGCAGAGAATCACATGATAAACTTTCATAATATTGAATATTTTTTGGTTTTATATGATGCTTGAAAAATAAAATAAAATTATCCTATGATTTAGTAAATAATACGAATATCATAAATAGTTTTACAATCAAATACACAACAACTATTTTTTTTTTTTTTGAGAGAACACAACAACTATTATTGTCATGTACAATCAGTGGCGGAACCCTTCATGGGCTGAGGTGGGCCACGGCCCACCCCCAAAATTTAAAAAATCAACGATTATGGATCTATTTTACGAGATTTTATACAATTTTGTGTCGGTTTTAGGTTTCGGTTGATCCAAATTCCCGCAAAGTGATGTAGTGGCCCACCCGAAAAATTTAAATAATTCAATTATAAGTCTATTTTGCGAGCTTTTATACAATTTTATGTCGGTTTTAGGTTTCGGTTGATCCAAATTCCCGCAAAGTGATGTAGTGACCCACCCGAAAAATTTAAATAATTCAATTATAGGTCTATTTTGCGAGGCTTTAAACAATTTTTCAACGGTTGATTTTAATGGCCCACCCTAGCTTTTTTTCTAGCTCCGCCACTCTGTACAATCCCTTAATTTTGTAGATCAAACATACCCTATAAGACACTTATTTTTGAAAGAAGGCATATAAAATAGCACATGGGCAGTACCGTAAGTATAGGGTATTTGAGAGACGTATTTACCCCTTTTGACTTTGTATTATTTTTTTCTGATAACATTTTGACTTTCTCTTTAGAGTGCATTCGTTGGTTTCTCTCCCCACGTTGCGGTTTGACTGGTGGTAGCCGACATTTGAAAAAATGTAGTGGATTTTATTTTATTTTTCTGAATAATAATTTGATATAGGCTCTTCTGGTTTGTTTCTTTTGCAAATATTTTTCATTCTCAAATTAATTTTCACTTTACAATTGAAGTATTAATATTTTTTCATTGTAACCAAAAAAAAAAGTATTAATAATTTTTCATTACTACTCTATTAACTCATAAGCCGTCAAAGTGTATAAGACTATTAAAGCAAGGGTTTTTCTAACCTGTGCAAGATTGCACAGGATAAACAGTAATTAATGCACCCACTATTATAAGTATCTCCAAATTTTATTGACCAAATCTTGAAAATTGTTTTTTTTTCCTTCTCTCCTCAATTACTGCTTTTTCACGTTTTATTGTTCCTTTTTTTGACGTTTTATTTTTGTCTTGTTCCTTGTTACTATTTTTTTTCCTGATATGTTTTAGCAGTCTTTTGGAGTCCAGTTTTCTTTCTATTGTCAATTTGAACACCGTCATTTTTAATTTGGTTATATTGTTGTCAATTTGAACACCGTCATTTTTGGTTAAGTAGCCTAATGGCTAGAGAAATTCACCTTTAAGATGAATAAGTGGGGTGTCCGGGATTCGAACCCCGGCCTCTGCACAAATTGTGCATTATCCCTTACCAAATGAGCTAAGCTCATGGGGACTGAACACCATCATTTTAAAATTGGTTATATTGTTGTCAATTTGAACATCGTCATTTTGAACACTGTCCTTTTGAATTTGGTTATATTGTTGTCAATTTGAGGAATGATTTTTTGCATTTAAGTATCTGATCTTTATGCAGCATAAGCTGGCTGTTCAGCAATGTTTACATTGGAATATTGGTGTTTTTGTGTGAAAGAAAATTATGTTTCACTATAAAAAAAAGTTGACAAAGTGGTTTCAAACAAAAGAAGAACAACTCGTGAGTACTGGTAAATAGAGGAGAGAAGGAAAAAACTATAGCAGTTAATATGATTTGGAGAAGAATCCTTCAAAAAAAAAATGCTTTGGAGAAAAAAAATGTGAAAAAAGGAATAAGAATAAAAATGTGAATAGCAGTAACAAGTAACAGAGAGGAGAGAAGGAAAAAAAAAACAATTTTTAAGATTTGATCATTAATAAGATTGAAAGAAACCTATAATAATGGGTGCAATAATTACTGTTTATCCTGTGCAATATTGCACACGTTAGAAAAATCCTTAAAGCAATAACTTTAGGCCTACTGATAAAAACAAGGACGTTATACCATATACCCCTACAATTATACCTTCACCCATACATTTTACATAAACCACCTATTTTACCCTCGTATATAAATCTAAAAACCTCATTTTTTTTTTCATTTGTTTCAAAAAAATTCTAATGTTTCCGATGTGCACAAGAGAAAACGAAGGAGGATGTAGCGGAGAAACATAGAAAACCGTATAGCGTAACCCCAAACCAGCAGTTTCCGATTGAAATTGGTTATCGGATGACTTTTCTCCAATTGGTATAGGTTCAGTTCCAACGCATTCCAACTATTGCGGTTCAGATCTCGTTATCGGAAAACGCGTAACGATGATTCTGGTTAACAATAAAAAAAGTCATCCGATAACCAATAAATTGAAATAAGTTTTTCTTTTGATTTTATAAACAAAAAAGCCACAAACATGAAAATTCGTTTTAAGCCTTATTTATTATTGAAAATGATCGAGTGATTTTACACTAACTAGAGTTAACAAGTGATTCCTCTTGTTACATTTATAAACAAAAACTATCTTTTTAAGTTTATTAAATAACTAATGTACGTGGTTTATATATAGGTTAAATGTATTAAATATTCGATGAACCTAAATATGACCGAAGGGAGTATGTTGTTTAAGAATTGAGCGCAATTCAATTGAGATACTTTTGGCTTTAAAAATATAATCAAATGAAACATTTTATAGTGAGAATAAAAGAATATCCCTTGACTTAAAAAAAAAAAAAAAAGAATATCCAAAACTTTTGTTGGATATTGATACACACTAAACAAAATTAATTAAAAATATAATTTTACTTAAAATACTTAAATATAAAAAATAATATGATATTAAACGATTAGATAATGAATATTTACCTAACAAAACTTAAGGTACATGAGTGTTCACTATTTTTTTATTTTTTATTTTTTATAGTGAAGTAACTTGTGATGCAATATGCAAAGGAAAGAAACCACACTAGAATTGTGGAAATAGGAATCCTCTGCCATCTGTAACTACTAACCACCTCAACATCACCCCGTCCATGCTTACTACTTGCATATCCCAGTTGTCACGCTCTTTTGACCAATGATATAACGTGTATAATTTGTGTTTCTTTAGGGGAAAACAAATTAATTTTTTGAATGATTTCGGGAAAATATTTAATTTGTGTTTTTTGCTTGATATGAATTTATTTTAACAAAACGAAGTCAATTCATTTTATCAACCAACTATCAATGAATAAAATGAGACATATAATCATAAACTTGCTAGCTAGCATAAGAAATGGCCATCTTGGTTAGACCATGGACATCATATTCGTTACGGTGGATAAACTTAACCTCAAAGTTATAATGTCTTATGTTTGCAACAATCAAACTAAATCCAATCACACCAACCGAATTATAGCGAATAAAGTCCACTAAATCCTTCAAATTACTTTCAAAAATAATATTATTCATCTCTATAGTTTAAGCCCATGACATAACCTACCAAAGTGCATATGATTCTCCTTCATGCAGAGACAAAATCGACTCACTCCAAGATGCAATAGCGGTGCAAAAAAAATATTTGAGTCACGAAGACACCCACCGAAGCCGGTATTGTTCACCGAACAGTGAAAAGCCGCATCAACATTGCATTTCCACCATCCATCTCTCGACCTTTTCCACAAAACCCGTTGATTGATCATTCATGTTGATTTATGTGTTACTGAGCTGCTATCCACTCCTCTAATCGTTGTTGTGCATTTATACAAATCTGTTCCGGACTTGTTTTCTTCTAATTATAAACCTGATTGTTTCGGTTTTGCTAGAGAGCCCAACATCATAAACCAAGCAACACCGCAATCAGCTTCACACGTCATAAACCTGTTATACATCAACAATTGATACTCGTTTAACTGTTGATCTTAATTACTTGATCAACAAAATGACATTCGGTACAGAGACTTTGTTCGTTCTATGAGCTTGGAACGAATAAGGAGGTGTACTTGCAGACACTTCAACGCTCAAGTAAGAGAGCAAAATGAAGGTTAAGGGTTGAAAAATATCGTATCTTTGGGGACTGTGTAAAGTCCCCTTATATTGTGAGGATGTACAAGTGTCGTTGTTAATAACAAAAAACGTTGCTCGCGTTTACCATTGCATGAACAATAATTGTTGAGCGTTACGAAATGGTAGTTATGGAGAACCATTATAATTCTATATTTGATTTTGTGCCCCATTTTTCAGCAAGCACCCACTCGCGGAGAAGGGTGTGGAGTAAATAATTGACCCAATGATGAAGTTGACTTTGTTTGTTGGGCCTGGAACTAGTTCGAGCGTAGGCTTTTGGACAATCCAGAACAGTAATCCCCCAAGTTGTTGCTCTTATAGTAAGAGTGATGACTTCGAGCAATGAGTAATTCCTATGAAAGGATATTGCTCGCCTAATACTTGTAATTTGTGTGAAAACTACAAGTTTTAGGAGGCGATGTGGTTAAACAGTTTGTAAAGAACCTTGCTCATATAATGAATTGTGATCTCAAGGAGCTTATGAATTTGATGTTTGACTTGGAACTTGATTTTGATAACACGCTTGCACAGAGCTTGTAAATTTCGATGGAATTATGCTTGCGAGGAGCTAAGGTGAATGATGCTCGTTGGAGAACTGTTTCCTTGGAGTGCTCAGAAGGAGCCAATTTGTTTCCATTAGGAGGACTCTACCGGTGTAGATCTAGTGAACATTTTGGTTTACGAGTGATGCTCAGTAATGATTTTACCTTGTGCTCGTAAAAATGTTATGTTTGTGATTGGATATGTGACTATTTGTTGCCTTCATAGAAGATGCGATCGTTTGTCCTCTCATCATTTATTGCTAGCATCTCGTGAATGAGATTGAGGAACATGACCTTTAATGACTGAACGCCATGTGTAAGGACTAGAATGTACTTGATTACATAGGCCCTTGAGTGGTTTTGTCAGTGTTGTTTTTTGAGGAACCATTATAGTCATTAAATCCATCTTGATGCTCGGATATTTGGTGGATTTTTCCTTGATCCGTTGGATTCATCAGCTGCAATGAGCTGGAGCATTGTTTTGTTTTAATTATGCATGGTCTGTTTGGACCGTCGTATTGGATGAATGCTCTTGGGGTTCCAAATGTTTTGACATGAAGTATCAAAGGGTTTGGTGGTTTGTTCAAAACACTTTTTACTCTTCTCTTTCAATTTGGTTACCTTATGAGTTTCAAAAAGCTTTCGCATTCGAGGCATTTCTAGATTTCTTCTCTTTGAAAAGTTTTATTCTCCACTTCATCTTCTAAAACATGTTGGTGTTCTTTCTACTAATTTGTTTCTCCACTTTTCTTTGAAGCCATTTCTATAGATGAATTTGTTTAAGGGTACATATAATTAAAAGTGAAAAAGTGATCCAAAAACCATGCATTCCCTTTATATATAGCATATAATAGAATTGATTCATATAGGCAATTTGTGGTAAGAAGTCATATAGACACATTTGTTTAAAGGTATAGTTGAAATTGAAATAATCACCCTAAAACCATGTATTATCTTTATATATAGTATAGATAGATGTAGATCAATTGTTATAGTATAGAAATAACTACAAATTTTACTTCTATATTTTCACGAACTCTTATATAAATACCCCTAACTCTATATAACCCTCTATTTTCTCTCTTTACTCTATTTTTCATCATCAACTTATTTATATATCACATCACTCTTTAATTGGGGGCAGCATCCCTCTTATATATCACATCACTCTTTAATTGGGGGCAGCATCCCTCTATCACTTAAGAAACTTTTTAGTTTAATTTATATACATCGTCAGCTTAGAGTTTTTACACTATCCTTTTTTTGAATTGTTAATTTGTTTATTAGCAATATTTGACTTTTATCATAATCCCTTCTAAAATCATACACATAATTGATTTTGATGCAGAGTGCAAATATTTTACACCATCATTATATACAAATTAAGCTGATTTTTTTATTTATTTAAGAGTTCTCGTTCATACATATACACACATACACGGTTGAATCAGTTTTGTAAAACAGTTGGCACGCCTTTCATAAAAATAAAAAATAAAAAAGGACCTGGCATGCCTTATTTATATATTATGTACATAGTTTCATTCTTACAATTTTTTGTGTACTGGAGTTGACAATGAGATTGCTTGTTGTATAGTTTTTTTTAGATGTATATACGTAATATAACCACTTATTAATATGTTTTTAATAAGACGTGCTTATGTTATTCATCCCTAAAACAGAATAATATAAGTTTAACAGAAAATTAAGGGCGCTGACATATGAACACAAAAAAGTTTGATATATATTGCGAGTCATATTCCAGCAGCGTGCTAGCTCTTAATTAGTTTGTTATGATCTAAGTATATGTGTACTTATAACTTATGATAATATCTTTTTGGAAAATGTTAACCAATGCCCCGGGGCACTGGTTAAGGGAGCAAATATAGCAACTTTTCTATTGGAAGTTGTGCAATCAATTTCTCAAAAGTCAAAAAAGTGTTACTCCCTCCGGTCCTAAATATAAGCAAATTTGACTTTTTAGGTTCATTCAATTAATGATGTATGTGGTTCATAATATGGACCACATACATCATTAATTGAATGAACTTAAAAAGTTAAATTTGCTTATATTTAGAACCGGAGGGAGTACTTTTAATTCAAATTTTCCTTTTTTGGATTCCTTAACCGGTGCCCCGGGGCACCGGTTAACAAGACCCTATCTTTTTTTATAAAATAAATAGTTTAGTCAACTAAGTATGAACTAAAACACTATATGCAAAAATTAATATTTGTTTGAATGTGTTTAGAGAACAATCCTCTTCAATCATTTTCAAACTGATATATTTACACTAATTAATAAGTTTCGTATAGAAGGCCACATGTAACAAATATGTGGTATGAGTGGTAATTAGCGGTTTAATTCCTTAAGTTTATCTCTAACCGATCGTATGGTGGGCTACCATAATGAGCTACTCTTAAATTAATAAGCAACTCTTTTTTTGAACAAATTAATAAGCAACTCTTAATGAACATTTTGTTGTTTTTGGATTTCCAAACTGTTGTATTTGGATTTTCAAATTCTATTATCTACCGAAGTTGTTACTAGGTTGAGTCACGACCATGTCGCTCTCTTTAAGACGTTTCGTGGCACTGCTCAAAATTGTGCAAGGCAGGCTATCAACCACGCCGCCTCCAGGATAAAACAAGCCCAGCTACAACTGTTCGATTAACTACTGCACTGTAGAAAACCGTTTGAGAATTACACCTTCAATATGGTACAAAGACCACTCTTTTAATACTGAAACCACTTTCATATGGTATTGTTACCACTCTGTTATGGTACTAAGACCACTCAAATTTGGTGTTACCACCATTCTAATTATTAACTTCTCCAATATATCAATATGGCTCTACGACCACTCAAATATGGTGATACCACCATTTCCACTTTTTAATTTCTCCTCAAATAGAAAAATATTGAAAGAATATTGAACTTAAGACCATTCTTAATTCCGAAGGGACAATAAACCGAAAAGGGACTATGGTCTTAAGAACACTATTAATTCCGAAGGGACAGAAAAAAGGAGATGAAGAGAAGAAAGACTCGTCAACACAAGTCAAGAAAGGGAGAAGAGAGAAAGAGTTCCCGACAACTCAATGAAACTCTTTGGTGTGTTTTTTTGAACTGAGTGGAGTCCTATATTTATATAGAGATTCTGCAACTGTTTTAGCAAAAATTGCAACAACAGTTACTCTAATGGATAAGCTTAAAATGAAGTTTATCCATTAATCAGTTCAACAACACTTGTGGATAGGATCAAAAGAAACAAATCCACAAAAGTGGAGGAAACAAACTATTGGATTTGAATGAAGGAAATATAAGAAATTTAATTAAATTCTTATTCTTATCACAACCACCATAAGCTAAATTTATGGGAAGTGATATTCTCGAATAAAAATAATAATTACTGTTATTTTTATCATTATCAAGTATTTAAAATCAAATACCACAATTTAAACACTACTAATGTGTGAGTTCTATTTTATGTGGAACTCCCACACTCTATTTTTTCAATTCACACAACATTAGATCAAAGTATAATTACTAGGTGTTTAATCTTCCAATTTAATTTCCAACATCACACTAATGTTCCAACACATTTAATTATGTGTTTATTTTGGGTGAGTTGAGTGGAGGTTATTTTGGTTTTGCAACTATACAAAAGGGTATGTATAGTTTTGACATATTTTTTTCTTCCATTTTTACCATTCGTTCAAACTAGTTTATTTACTATTTTATCTTTTTTATAATATGATTTGAATTATTAATTAAAAAGTAGGTAAATTTAATTAAAATAGAAATTAACTGCAATATCAAACACCATAAGAAAACTTATTTTAATCTTATTTATCAAAAAAAATATATGAACATAGTATATGTCATAATTGTTATCTCGATCTATATATAATTAAATGCAATAGAAAATCAGATAGATGGACATGTTAGTGTCCATCATTCCGATAGTATTAATAAAACGTAATTAGAAAATACAATAGTACTATAAGCACTCAGAAATCACCGCAAAAACGAAAAGGCAAAAACAGGAAAAAAAAATGCAGAAACAACGAAAAGTGGGGGGAAAACAAACTAAAACAACAAAGGAACAAAACATAGGCCAATCAAATCTTCGGAGATAACACCTTCAACTATTACTCCCGGATCAAAAGCACGTACCGGAGATAGGAGAACAAATTTCAGACAACAACCCCCACCATAATGCAAGATCAGTCCCAATCTCTCCCACACGCCTCTATTGCCCCCAGGAAAACACAAATTGCACCCTCCACTTATAGTAGGTACATGTATACAAAGAGGTATAACAAAAAAAAAAAACAGTTCTAGGAGGAGAATATAATTTTTTTCCATAAATTTTTCAATAGAGAAGGATTTCCCAATAAAACAAACTCATTAAGGGTCTTCTAGATGAACCACAAAATCGAACTTTAGACTAAAACAAGACACCTAAACCTCACCCCCACCACTAAGAGTCTGAAAAGAAGAAAATAAACCTACCAAATCCCTAGGTAGCATTAAGATCCATCTTAACCACATAATGTAGTGACACATATCTTAACATTCATCCTTAACTTCTTGTTCATATCTTTCAATCCATAAACCCTTTTGTCTCCTTCACCCTTCTCAACCCCATTCTTCCCCTCACTCACTCTCTTTCCTTGAGGTGTCTCATCAAAAACTTAAAAAATATCCAATAAGATCTCAATACTCAATTTAATCTTAATTTTCATATAACCACGAACAAAAAACATGAAACACCGACTTTCGGATATATCAAAGCAAAAGGAACAAGAGTATAATATAATCCAAAGTTCAAAACACTAAATCAATTTCCTAGAAACAATCTCAAAAAACCAACATATATTTTGAACAAAACTCTTAAAAACCTTAAAAATCTTTAAAAAAGCTATCAATTCCCAAAGTAGTTATGTTTAAGACAGTGTGACACCTAGATTGATAGTGACTCTAATGAAGATGAACCCCACCATGAATCGATGAGGAAATTATGAAGATGCATAGCGGTGGAAATAGTGGGAAAATCGAGTGATGGAATCCAAACCAAAATCTTCAAAACATCGATTCCATTCTCCTTAGAGTCGGCGTTAGAATCATGATCCCAAGGGTAATTATGGATAATTTGAGTGATGTAATCGATTAGGTTAGAATATTGACAGAGCTGCAAGTGTACGACTATGTCGGTTTTAGTATAAAAAATATCATATCCACAGAGACCAATTTAACAAGTACTGCTTCTTGTTGTTTCTATGTTTATCTAAGGCAAAATTCAAAATAGTTGGGTTTCGCGCATAAAAATAAAACAATGAATTTAATTTAATAATAAAACTGAGAGACCGGAATGTAGTTCTTGTCGACCGTTGACACTCACAAAATAATAGTTTTACAATTGAACCGAGATAATTTTCTTCGCGGGAAAAAATTAAGTTAAAGACACTGCTTACTCTAACGCATGCGGGGATAGAAAGTCGAACCTGTAATTGCCTGCTTTCGCGTGGTACAAGTTACAGCTTCGAAGTGTTGTTTTGAAAAATAATTAATTCTTACTTGGAAATTTTTTTTTAGTAGAAAATCAATTTAAAGGTACCGTCACTTTCAAGCGCCCATTACTGGATTTCAAACTTATAACCATCAGCTTTCGCGTGCATAGTTATATTTCTAAAATCTCTTTTTGAAAATATAAATTTTCTAAATTAGTTTAAAAAGCGCTTTCGCTGTGTTTAAAAATTAATTTCTGAATTTTCTAGAGTCCAATATCGTTGCCGCTCTTTCGACGCATAAACGATATCTCTATGTTCCTACTTTCGTAGCGAAGCTTTTAATTTGAAAAACAGAATTTTCGGACTAAAAATATACTTCTCGTTTCAATAGTACTGAGGGATCCTTTGCTTCTTTGGAAAAATTTGTTTGTTTTTACACGTGGGCAAAAGAAGACAAACAGTACGATCGGAACTCGAAAGCGGCTTTACTTTAGAAGAAGACAAAATTGGTCAGAGTTTCTTCTAATGGTAACTGCTAACGTGTCCATCAGATGTTGACTTCCTCAGAGTGTGCTTCCATCAGATTGTTTCATCGGAGCTTGTTTTCTTCAGATTTTACTTGGCTTCATGTACCTTCTAATTAGAGCTTTAACTTTTTGCGGGCCTTTCTTAAGATCATAATCCAAGCCTTGAGTGCTTCTTTTGAGTACCAAATGCATTCCTTTGCATTCAGATATTGGTGTTTCATAACCAATAAGTTGACTTCATTGTCATAGTTTCATTCCATGGTTCTACAAACTTGAACACATATTAGAGAATCTAATTGTTCTTTCATACATTGTTACCATCAAAAATCTTAGATACATTGTTCTAAAATCCACTTTAGTTCAACATAGCGACCGTGATTTTGTTCTAAAAGTCTTTCCACCATCAATATCTTTTGATAATATATTTTGATCTTTTACCTATAGACAAACAATATTTAGTGACAGATGTTAAAGCCATGGACTGAGCTTTGTATTTCTTGCCCTTGGACAGGCTTTCGGGTTATTACTATTGGAGCTATTGTTAATGTATGATACTTTATTGCAGTCCTGTAATTTGAAGTACAAATTGAATATTTACCCAAAAAAAAACACAAAATGAACACGTTGTTTAATTGGTCAAAGGAGCGGTGACAAGTGGGATATGCAAGTAAGCATGGAGAGAGTGATAGTTGATGAAACTAGCAGTTGCATCCGAAGCATGGTTGATAAAATCCACTATTTGCTTCTTTCCCTTTCATTACGTCCACAACTTTTCTTTATTGATAAAATACAAAATCAACATTTTAAAATGTCGGCCAGCAGTCAAACCACAACGTGGAGAGAAAAAACCAACGAATGCACTCTAAAGAGAAAGTCAAAATATTATCCTAAGAAGAAAACAAAATAGAGAAAGTCAAAAGGAGGTAAATAATCTCAAATACCATGTCCATATGCTTACAGTATAACCATGTGCTTTTATCTTCATTTTTATATTTTATAGTACTATTTATTGGTTGGATTTAATTTGGTTATGTAAATAATTTTTGTAGGTAGTATTTATTTATTTGAGAAAAGAAGCCGGTACATTGCACAAAATTTATTCAATATACACTAGGAAAAACTTTTTACATCAGTTAAAAATGATTTTTCACATCATTTGAAATATACAACCAAGAACTAGACATCATGTTTTACTATGTCTTCTTCAACAAAAAAAAAATTTACTATGTCAATCCACGTCTTTATACCGTAAATCGTCATCACAATAATGTGCAGTATTTGGAATAATATCTTTGGTCTTTTTAGATGCACATTATTTTTTGCGTCGTGATATTTGAACAACCATTTAAGATAATTTTTATGACAACTTCTGTATTCTCTTTTTTCATTAGTGAAAAACAATAGAGAGAGAGAGAGAGAGAGAGAGAGAGAGAGAGAGAGAGAGAGAGAGAGAGAGAGAGAGAGAGAGAGAGAGAGAGAGAGAGAGAGAGAGAGAGAGAGAGAGAGAGAGAGAGAGAGATGATGATGATGAAAGAATAAAAACATAATGTAAGCACGAAAGAGTTGTCAAAAAGTTGTTACAAAATGTCCATACAAATATTATTTCTCCTAATTTTTTATCATCCTCTGACCACCAGCCGATTATTACCTCACTAAACGGCTAGGTATCCAACTTCGAGGTCTCGATCTCTTATAATATTGTTCCACGTTCTATCTTTAAGTTAGATCAAGGTATTCAAATGAATAATGATAGGTGAGTGAAATTGTAAAAGGGTTATCATCAAATCAGTATCGATGGAGTAAAAGGTATTATGGATGTCAACTTTTAAGAGACGTGGTATAATGTAGTAGATCCTCAAAAGGCCAATCCGTTAGGAGACTCTCGAGACATAAAAACTACATTGGGGTATTTGGTCTACTCAATGTTAGACTTCAACACACTGGCGGAGCCCTTCATGGGCTGAGGTGGGCCACGACCCACCCCCAAAAATTAAAAAATCAACGATTATAGGTCTATTTTGTGAGATTTTATACAATTTTGTGTCGGTTTTAGGTTTCGGTTGATCCAAATTCCCGTAAAGTGGTGTAGTGGCTCACCCAAAAAACTTAAATAATTCAATTATAGGTCTATTTTGCAAGATTTTATACAATTTTATGTCGATTTTATGTTTTGGTTGATCCAAAAATAAATCTCCTTTACGCGGTAAATTTGCACATGAAATAATTGGTCACTTGAATGGATAAAAAATAATTTGGCCCACCCCCAGAATATTTTCTAGCTCCGCCACTGCTTCAACATACTCTACCATTCTTAAATATAAGCAAAAGTTTCTAAAAAAAAAGTAGAAATACTTGATCTAAAATTTGGATAGAATACATCAATATATTTTTAACCAATTTTACTTACATTTGTGACTAGAATATCGAACCATTTTTATACCAATTCTGAGTTGTTACCTAAAAATCACTTTTTTTTTTTTGAGGAAACCTAAAAAACACTTAAAATTGAAGTTACATTAATTATTAAACTTAACTTTGCTTTGTTCAAGTTCATGCATGAATAGGTAAATTTGGTCAATTATTTAAGCCTTTCCCATGATCCCTTGGAAAAGTCATAACTCTCTTTCTGAAATAAATGAAAAAGCCTCAAATTTGCGTGTATTGACTTTCACACAATATGAACACGGATACACTATAAATAACAATACCACAACCCTTCTCTCTCATTAATTCATTCTTTCATTTCTCAACTCTCCGCCAAAAAGCAATAACATTTCAAAGTCCAAACAATTTTTCTGCTTCTTCAATCATCCACAATGAATCAAGATATCGAAGTTACACCATTTTTCCTTTGCCCTATTTCACTACAAATCATGAAGGATCCAGTTACTGTCTCAACAGGCATAACCTACGACAGAGAAAGCATCGAAAAATGGCTCTTTTCATCGGAAAACAAAACATGTCCTGTCACAAAACAACAACTCACACATGATGATGCAAATGATCTCATTATTCTCACTCCAAACCACACTCTTCGTAGGCTCATCCAAGCATGGTGCACCATGAATTCTTCTTATGGAGTTGAAAGGATTCCAACTCCAAAACCTCCAACAACAAAAACCCTCATTGAAAAACTCTTCAAAGAAGCTTCTGATTCTTCAGATTCACCTCATTTACTTATCCAAACCCTAAAAAAGCTCAAAACAATCGCTTCCGAGAGCGAAACAAATCGTCGGTGTATCGAATCAGCCGGTGCAGTCGAGTTCTTAGCATCAATAGTAACAAAAAACAACACAAGTTGTTCATCTTCTTGTTCAGCAACAGAATTAATTGAAGCTAGCTTTGATGATGATGATGTTGAAGGTTTTGCTTTTGACTTCAAAATAGGTGCAGAAGATGAAGCTATAAACATCCTTCACAATCTTCAATTATCAGAACAAGGTTTGAAAACTCTCTTAAACTTCAAAAATGGAGAAGTTTTAGATTCTTTAATGAGATTATTGCAAAAAGGTAATTATGATTCAAGAACATACGCAATCTTTCTGTTGAAATCTATGTCAAAAGTAGCTGATCCAACAAAGCTAGCCAATCTAAAGACCGAGTTTTTCATCGAGTTAGTTCAACTTCTCAAAGACCAAATATCAAAGAAAGCATCAAAAGCAACACTACAAACGTTAATTCAACTTGTCGAATTTGGAAGAAATAGAGTAAAAGCAATTGAATCAGGTTGTGTTTCTGCTTTGATAGAACTTCTTCTTGATTGCAAAGAAAGAAAGCCATGTGAGATGATTTTGGTGCTTTTGGAGATGTTATGTCAATGTGCTGATGGAAGATTTGAACTCTTAAGCCATGGATGTGGTTTAGCTATTGTTTCAAAGAAGATTCTGAGGGTTTCCACCATGGCTAATGACAGAGCTGTGAGGATTCTTCTATCTGTTTCAAGATTTTCTGCAACACATTTTGTTATTCAAGAAATGTTACGAATTGGTGTTGTTGCAAAGCTTTGTTTGGTTCTTCAAGTTGATAGTGGAAATAAGGCAAAGGAGAAAGCAAGGGAGATTCTTAAATTGCATTCAAAGTCTTGGATGAATTCTCATTGCATACCTTTTAATTTACTTGCTTCATACCCAACAAGTGGGTAAAAAATTGCTAGGGTTTTTTCACTTTTTATTTTTTACCCCTTTTTTGGGATTCTTTTTTTGTATAGTAAATAGAATTGTTCATAGAAATTTAATTGGATCATGGGATAGTTGTGGGCATAAAATAATGTCCATGAAGAATAGGTCTGAAACATATTAGGGTTAATTGTTTATTGTGAATGAATACATCATATATTGATACAACAAAGTTTATCTTGCCAATTTTGTTATTTGTTTTAATTTCAATATTTTTTTTCGAGTTTTAATTAAATCCTGTTGCTTGAAATGATGTAAGCATGTGTAACCAAAAAAAAAATGATGTAAGCATGCCATTAAATTATCTCAAAATTAATGACATATGCCATACCCCCTAATCTTGACAACCTCTATACTCAACTTCTTCAAACTATCATAGAGGAAGTAAGAAACCTCATCTTCTATACTAATCTTGACATCCTCTATTAATCATGTAGGGGAGTGTTAACTTTCATTTTCCTTATTAAAAAAATAAATAAATGAGTGCATAGGGTGTATTGGTAAACATAAAAGTTGAAGAATAAACCTAAGATTATGTGGTGAGAAGTGATTCGTGGAAAGATCCAAAGTCATCCCTTGCATATTTTACGAATTATATGTGGAATGCATTTAAGATTGTATGCCCTAAGTAATCACTACTTGTGCTTGTCTTATGCTGTTTTTTTGGGTATTTTGAACAATATTGACCTTTAGCTGAAGTTTAAAGCCTAGTTGGCAGTTGATTAGGCATATTTTGGCAGGCCAGCATTTATGCAATGAATCAATATTCTTCTAATTTGGTGTTTGAGTTATAAATTCTGATATATGTGGTTCATGTTATAGGTTTGGGGATGGTTGCAACATTTGTTGAATATCATGTCCTTCGGTAATTATAACGGAACAACCTAGAGCGTTGTTTTGTTTTAATTATGCGTGGTCTCAGTTTGCACTGTCGCATTGGATGAATGCTCTTGCGGTTTCAAATGTTTTTACAGGAAGTATCAAAGGTTTTGGTGGTTCGTTCAGAACCGTTTTTACTCTTATCTTTCAAGTTGGTTACCTTCTGAGTTTTGGAAAGCTTCTGCATTCAATGCAATTCTAGATTTCTTCTCTTTGAAGAATTTTGTTCTCCACTTCATCTTCTAAAACAAGTTAGTGTACTTTCTACTACTATGTTTCTCCACTTCTCTTTGAACGCATTTTTATAGGCAAATTTGTTTAATGGTATAATTAGAAGTTGAAAAGTCATCTAAAAACCATGTATTCCCTTTATATATAGCATATATTAGAATAGATTCATATCACTACAAGAATTCCCAATATTACTAACCAATTCAAAATTGCATTACTGGGGGATTTAGGCCCTCAGTAATTACTGGCGGAATAAACCTTCAGTACCACCCAAAAAACCCTCAATAACGTTACTGACGGAAAAGTTCCTCAATAATCCAGTGAGTTACATTACTGACGGATTAAATCCGTCAGTATTTTCAATAAAGAACCTACGGATTATTACTGACGGAAATTTTCGGCCAATAATGTCTTTGCTTTACTGAGGGATATAATCCGTCAGTAATAGTATAACGGAATTAAATAATCCGTCAGTAATTCAAAAATATCCGTCAGTAATGTTGTTATTTACGAATCCGTCAGTAACGCATACAGTCCGCCAGTAATGTTGTTATTTACGAATCCGTCAGTAACGCATAATGTCGGCCAATAATGTCTTTGTAGTGACTTTCCTTTTACTCCTACCAATTAGTCAATACACTCGAACAAAATATTTTCCTCTCTCCACCTTTCTCAATTTCATTCCCACGGTTCCACTCTTCAAAACCCTAATGCCTCCATTTCAATCTCACTCTCTATCTGAAACCTAACACCCTCCCAATCTCACCCCCAATTTCAATCTCACCCTCAATTTCAACCCTCAACATGAATCTCTCCCTCAATTTCAACTGTCAACATGACTCTCACCCCAAAACCCCCAATTTCAATCTCACCCTCAACATGAATCTGAGACAGCTTGCTTCGTGCTTCGACTCTGTTTCGTTAATCTGAGAAAACTTTGGTTTGTTCTACTCTCACGAAACTTTCCTCTCTGTCAGCCACAACGACGTTACTTCGTTACTTCGCAATGGTGTGTTTGGAAGAAACGACCCAACCTGCTTCTGCACGTGGTTCCTTCATTCCTTCTCGATTCTTCTTCAAGCTCGTGTGATTCAGTTGTCCTTTTTTCTTATTCATTCTTGCGTTATACTTTGAATCTCTGCATTGTGTTGAATCTACGTTGTGAATCTTCAAAGTTCTAATTTTTATTTTTTTTATATTAATCATTGTTTTGTTAATTGAATCTGTGTAATTTCTTTTTCAGTTTTGCGTTCTCAGTTTTGGGCAATTTGTTTTTGTCAAGGCATTTCGCCGTGGTTCGCACTTCAGCTCGCCTACTTCACTTTCTCAAGGTAAAATTATTCATTTGAATCTATCCTATTGGTATAGAAAGGATCAAGAAATTACTTGATATATAAAGGGGATTTATGTTGAATGCTGTTTGGATTATTTGCTCATAGGATTCTCGTATTGTGTTCCTTAAAAAAAAAAAAGACTCTTGTATTGTGTGGATTGTTATTGGTATAGAAAGAATCGGGAGCCATTTTGGGAGCCATTTTTATATCAGCATATATTAAATTGAATGACAGGTTCCATTCACTATTTTGGGAGCCATTTTGATGGATAAGTTTGGAAGAAGACCGCTTATAACGGTAATTCTGTTTTCAAGTATTTAAAATTTTGATAATACCATTAATAAGGGGAAATGCCTAATAGAAGTGTTTACATGCATGTAGGCTTCAACAAGTGGAACATTTGTAGGCTGTTTTATGACTGGAATTGCTTTCTTTCTTAAGGCAAATTTTTAATAATCATATTTTCTATATAGATTATGATGCGTATCTCTCAATTAGTCAATTTTGAAACTTTGCTGTATTATTCCATGGATCAGGATCAGAACTTGCTTGGGTAATAATCTATGAGGTATGTGTCATTTGAAAAAAAGCACACTTAATGGTTTTATGGCTTTCGTAGTGTAACTCTTATTAACAATTGTGCTCATGGAAGGTATTGAGAAAAATCCAAGTCACACACTGAAAAGAGATAAAGAAGTTTGAAAAAAATCTATAAATAGTGACACTCTTACCTTATAAGTCGATTTTATAAAAATGAATTAGACTTGATATCAAAACCAAATACAAGGTAGATGCGGTGTTGATGTACGGAATGCTTTAATTAATAATATCCACAAAGTTGCGGATAGGTTTCGTTGTTACACTTAGCCGCGACTTCTTCACCTCACTTCAGAATTGCAAGTGTGTTTGCTATCTCGCTGTGAAAATTATTAGCTTATCTTACAATGGAATTGATTTAATTAAGTATGTAACAAACAATCGTTGGTGTCCCTGTGCAGCTGGCTTATTTTTGCTTGGTAGAGGCTGTTGGCAGTACTGCTGCTGGTTTTGGTGTTGTTTGCTACTGACAGCAGCGTTTGGTTTTGTGTTGCAGGGTTGTTTTTTGGAATTTTGAGGCAGGGTTATGCTTTTGGTCTTATGCTGGCCATTTGTGTATACCTCAGCTTCATCATTTTGGGAAGGTTGGGCTGCTTGTATTTGGTTGTTCCTCTTCTTTGTGAACGTGACTGCTCGATTGAGAAGAAAAATGGAATGGATTTTTAGCTGCTACTCCTCTTCTCCGTTACTAAGGTTAACCACATATTTTTAGCTGCTACTCCTCTTCTCCGTTACTAAGGTTAACCACATATTTTTCTTTCCATTCAATTCCTCTATTGTTCAAAATAGCTTGCAATAGCTTTGTAGGCTTCTTACAAAATCAAAGTAATTGTTGTTCATATGATTGGTGTGGGGTTTGGTTTGTTGATATTGCAGTTTAGGAATTTTCAAAATAAGCTACCTTTTGCAGTGTGCCTATATACAAATTGACCATTGATTCACGATTGGAGGAACCTTATCTTTTATGGTTCCCTTCAAATTTCAATCAGCTATATATATATATATATATATATATATATATATATATATATATATATATATATATATATATATATATAGGTAGGTTTGTCTTTTTTGAATATTTGTTACACTGAATTGGTCTTTTGTTTTATCAACATATAGATCTGTTTGTTTTATTCGAAACTCCTTTCATTTTATAGCTTAGTTTGAGAAGTCCAAAAAGAAAGTTAAGAGATATGGATTAGAGTGAGAAGATCACAATAAACACTAGTTGCTGATCAAGGTGTGTCAATCATTTTTTCTATCTTTTCCACTTTCAGTGTATTAAGTCTAGGAATTTCCAGTTGCATAAATCTTACTACACGTGTGAAGGAAGTGTAAGTATCATAATAGAAGACATGTTAGGTGTCCGACACTAACTATAATTAATTCATTTTATATAGTCATTTCTGCTATAAACTATGTTTTAGAAGCATTAATGTTTTCTGAATTTGATCAAAATTTTCCCAATTTAAGAGTAGATTTTGGATAAGTTTAAGCATTGCTACAAACCTTATCTTGCTATCAGAGATTTAAGCTTTGTCACCCTGTGATATAATGTTGCTAGTTTAATTAAAGAAGTTTGAAGTAGTGCCACATTGTGTTTACTTACATAGCTCTCAATCTGATGGAAATGTTATATAATGGAAAGGTTACATAGAGATGTCACATAGGCAGAACTCTTAAGTTTTTAACATAGAGTAAGATTGTTACATAGAATTGCCACATAAACATAAAGACATAGAAGAAGTCATGTTTAGTTTATATATAGAAGATAGATGGTAGATAGATCAATATAGATATAGATTTGGTCATCAACCTATACATAAGCTAAGTATAATTGTATAAATGTTGTAAGGTCAAAAGTTATATGCGTAGAAACATATCTGATTGTATAATCCTGATTTAAGCTTTGTTACAAACAATATATGGCTGTTAGAAAACTGGATAACAATACTCGCAATTATGATGTATCTAATGTATTATTTTTTTTGTTCATACTGAATATTGTATGCTGATGTATGTTTTTCTGCACGGCTGACCTGCATATTTTGGTGTTAGGGAGTGTTGGAATTTCTGTTTTGGCGGTGTTTATGATTGTTATGGATGATTGTTTCTTTTCAAGGTGTTTCATCTTTAGCGTTGCCCTTGTATTTCTTTTCTTTGCGAGAGTTGGTAGTTCTTATAACTTCCTATGCTAATAAAAATTTGATGATCCAAAGATTAATATAGATGTTGAGTGTTTTGAAGGAGGGTCGACTTGTTGGGGTCTGGTGGCTCGCAACTGTGAAGGCATTGTTAGTGCAACAGTCACTTTGAGAGAAAATATAAAGACATCACCACTAATGGCAGAAGCAATGGGATTGAGATGGTGCCTAAAGTGGATCAAAGAGATGGTGCCTATTTGTGCACCTTCAGAAAAAGCTAAATAGTAAGTTCTTGTAATTTATAATCGAGTCAGTTTTTTTTTGCCTCTAATCTGTGTATCATCGACGCTTAATTTTATTTGTGAGCAGCATTCTGTTCTCTGTGACTGTTCCTTTGGTTCCTTATTCCGGTTTGTAGAAGAGGAGGAAATAGGAGCGAAGATCACCGAGAGGGAGATCAAGATCAAATTTGTCCGAATATTATGATAATTAGTTTTTTTTTCTTAGTTTTCTAGATTGTAGGAATATTATTAAAATATTTATGATTTTGTATGAAAATTATTTATGTATTGTACAAATATTATAATGATATGTGGTTTAATTAATTTGTCGTATTAAATAAAAAAAATTATTTCTTTAATTTATTTGTGTTTATTTAATTTTATTTCTCTATTTAAAATCAAAAAGTGGGGGAAGGGATCAAAAAAAAAAAAAAAGGTGAAGTACATTACTGGCGGACATTTCCGTCAGTAATGCAAATTCGATTAACATTACTTGGGGGATAAATCCGCCAGTAATATTATGACAAATCTGAATCTACATTACTGAGGGATTATTCCGTCAGTAATTACTGGCGGAATAATCCGTCAGTAATTACTGACGGAATAATCCCTCAGTAATGCTTTGTCAGGACTACATCCTCATTACTGAGGGAAAAATCCGCCAGTAACATTTCTGACGCTCATATTACTGAGGGACTCGAATCCGCCAGTAATGCGTATTACTGAGGGATTTTCTGCATTACTGGGGGATTATTTCCACCAGTAATAACCAAAATTCTTGTAGTGTATAGGCAATTTATTTTAAGAGGTCATGTAGACAAATTTGTTTAACGATATAATTGAAATTAAAAAAATCACCCCAAAACCGTGTATTCTTTTTATATATAGTATAAATGTAGATCAATTGTTATTAGATGGTGGGAGTATCAAGGATTGTTGTTTTAAATAAATAAATACAAATTTTACTTCTATATTCCCAATAGCTCTTATATAAATACCCCTAACTCTAACCCTCCATTTCTCTCTACTCTATGTTTTTATCTCACCATCAACTTATTTATCTATCATATCACTCTTTATATTTTTCTCTCTCAAATTGTAGATAAAATGTACAGGTGTTCAAAGATCATTTTTCTTTCTCAAAATATCTAAGTTTTGAGTGGGGGCTGCCTCCCTCTGTCACTTAAGAAATTTTTTAATTTAATTTATATACATCATTAGCGTAGAGTTTTTACACTATCCTTTATTTTGAATTGTTAATTCGATTATTAGAGATGTTTGACTTTTATCATAATCACTTTTAAAGTTATACACATAATTGATTTTGATGTACTAACAGTGCAAATTAAATATTTTACGCCAACAATATATACAAATTAAGCTGACTTTTTTATTTAAGAGTTCTCGTTCATACATATACACACATACACGGTTGAATAAGTTTTGTAAAATAGTTAGCATGCCTTTCATAAAAAATAAAAAAATAAAAAAAAAACTTGCATGCCTTATTTATATACTATGTACATAGTTTCATTCTTGCAATTTTTGTGTGCGGATTTGACAATGAGATTGCTTGTTGTATAGTTTTTTAATAAGACGTGCTTATGTTATTCATCCCTTCTTTTTAAATAAAACCGAGTAGTATAAGTTTAACAGAAAGTTAAGGGCTCTGACATATGAACACACCAATGAAATCCTAGAAATAAAAATAAACAATGAAGTGTCCAGCTACAAAAAATCTGATATATATATTGCGAGTGAGATTCCAGCAGCGTGCTAGCTTTTATTAGTTTGTTATAAGTATATGTGTAGTTATAACTTATAATAATAGAGATCTTTTTTTATAAAAAAATAGTTTAGTCAACTAAGTATGAACTAAAACACTATATGCTAAAATTAATATTTGTTTGAACGTGTTTAGAGAACAATCCTCTTCAATCATTTTCAGACTGATATATCTTCTCTAATTAATAAGTTTCACGATTGTATAGAAGACCACATGTAACAAATATGTGGCATGAGTGGTAATTAAGCGGTTTAAGTCCTTAAACATCCTTTAAAAATAAAGTGCTTAAACATGTTGTCTTGAAGTTTATCTCTAACCGATCGTATGGTGAGTTACCATTTGAAATAAGAAACTCTAAATGGACGTTTAATTATGTGTTTATTTTGGATGTAGGCATGGCAATGGGGCGGGGTGGGGACGGGTTTTACCTTCCCCGTCCCCATACCAGATTCTCATATACTTACCCGTTACCCTACCCATACCCAACGGGGATGAAAAATTGAATCTCATCCCCGTCCCCGACGGGTTCGGGTATCCCCGCCCCATCCCCATCCCCGCATTGAATAATTTTTTTTATTAAAAAATAGAAGTTTTTTGGCATCCCCAAGAGCAATGTTGTAATACATTATCCAACAATGCGCTCACTTTAACATTCGTTAGACGGAATGATTTAGTTGATCTTTAAATATCAATGGTAGTTTTTAGTAACATGACAATTATCAAACAAAATAACATGACATATCAACATAAAGTAATTTTTTACATTTGGGACGGGTTTGAGTATGGGTTCGGGGTGGGTACCTATATACCAGTTACCCGTCCCATACCCGAGTTTTGAAATCGGGGAAAACCCATACCCATACCTAAACCCAGTCAAAACGGGGAAAACCCGTCAAATTGGGTTTGGTTCGGGCGGGTAACCGCGGGTATGAGTTTTGTTGCCATGCCTAGGTGGGAAACTAAAGATATATAGTAAATAACATGTTGAATATCCGTTGAAAAGTTATAGCGACATAAACAATAAGCATTTTGAAGGTGTGTTTGATCTGTTAAAAGTAAGTACATAACATAAAAGCACAACATAAGGCATGGCAATTTTTTAGGATATTGGGCAATTTGTTTATCTTATACGATGTTTGGTGGACAAAAAATTATTTTAATATTTTATACAACTTGTATTTTAGACAATTTTTTTAATTTTCTTCATGTCTCTTGCCCCCTAGTTTATCATGTCACTTGAACAATTTTACAATAAAAAACATAGTATAATTATAGTTTTCATGTCCTTTATTTTATAACTGAATATACACATTTTCAATCTAATGGTTAGGACACACAAATTATGTGCTACGATCGTCATAGGAAAAATATTACTTCATCCGTCCCTTAATATAACCGTATTTTAAATTCATGGGACCATATAAACAAGTCACATAATATTGCATTTTCTTCACATAATTCACATAAAATATATCTTTTCAGCTATCATGTTTCCAGGAATCAGGCCCGGCCCTGAGGGGGTGCAAATAGCTCAACAGAGCTGGGCCTCCCTCAGCCATGGGCCCCAAAAAAAAAATTAATACCCACTAGTACTACTGCTCTCCAATTTTTTTTTAATACCCCCAGCCATTTTCTGTCCCCTTGTTTTAGCCTTTTAGGCCTATTAGAATTAGGTCCTCTTGCTTTTGGTGTTAGGTGGGGGTTCCTCGTGTATACGGTAGTCATTTTCACCTTTGGATGTACCGCACATATACGGCACCTTATATTTATCTTTTAAAAAATATAAATAGAACATTGCTCTTTTAAAAAAGGCTTAATTGCACTTTTTGCCCCCTATCTTTCCAAAACTTGCGGTTACTGCCCCTTAACTAATTTAAATACAAAACAGCCCCCTAAGTTTGGATTCTATGGCAGTTTTGGCCCCCTGGTGCTTTTTTGACTTGGTCAGTGATGACGTGGCACCCAAACCCCTTATGTTTGGTGCCACGTGGATATTTGTTTATTTTTTATTTTTTTTAATATTGCAGGCTTTTTTAAATTGGGAGGAAATTAAAAAAAAATAGAACAAATTAAAAAAAAAGGAAAAAGAAAAAGACATCAGGTTCAGCAGCGACTTCCATTGACCCAAACCCCTTCTGTGCCTCAGCCTTCCTCTGCTTCATTTCCTTCTCCTCATCAGCGACCTCCATCGGTCCACATCTCCGGTATCTCTCACAAGAACAATATCATCACCAAGCTTCTTTCATTCTACGCTGCCTCTGGTAAACTCCAACATGCACACAAACTCTTCATTCAAATCCATAACCCAAAAACCACCGTTTGGAATCACATGATTAGAGCCTATGCTAGTAGTATTACGCCTTGGAAATCGGTTCAATATTACAATCAAATGGTGTTAAATGATTCTGAACCTGATGGGTTTACGTATTCGTTTCTATTGAGTGCTTGTGTGTGAGGCGGGTTGGTCAGAGAAGGGGAACAGTTGCATGGGATTGTTCTGGAAAAAAGGTATTGCTCGGATGTTTTTGTTAATACGAATTTGATTAATTTTTATGCGGATTGTGGTGGTGCTGAGCAAGCACGGTATGTGTTTGATGATATGACTCAAAGAAGTGTTGTTAGCTGGAATTCTTTACTTGTTGGGTATGTTAAGTGTGGTGATTTTGATGCTGCCGGGAAGGTTTTTGAGGAAATGCCGGTTATAAATGTTGTGTCTTGGACAACTATGATTGCTGGGTGTGCTCAGAATGGGAAATGTGTTGAAGCTTTGTCGTTGTTTGGTAAAAAGTCCAGAAAATCACAAGAACACAATACCGCTTCATCTTTCTAGCTTGCTGGATTTATGGCCGATTGGGGTTTGGATTGATTGAGCCAGTTTGGTTTTGAGATGTATGGGTCCGATTTGTTGAGAAATTGTGACTGGTCTTTGGTAGTGGTTTTGTAACAGTGTTGGAATTGTGAGACAGTATTGTGTTGTGTTGAAATTGCTGGTTTTGTTCTTGTTCGTATTATGCAGTTCTTTTTCCTTTTTTTTTAATTTGTTCTATTTTTTTTTAATTTCCTACAATTTAAAAAAGCCTGCAATATTAAAAAAAATAAAAAATAAACAAATATCCACGTGGCACCAAACATAAGGGGTTTGGGTGCCACGTCATCACTGACCAAGTCAAAAAAGCACCAGGGGGCCAAAACTGCCATAGAATCCAAACTTAGGGGGCTGTTTTGTATTTAAATTAGTTAAGGGGCAGTAACCGCAAGTTTTGGAAAGATAGGGGGCAAAAAGTGCAATTAAGCCTTTAAAAAAAATATGTTTTGATTTTATCACTGACCTCTTTTCATTCCCAGAGCCGAGCCTTCGAATTCTTAGGGACGACCCTGCCAGGAATCTTTAAATATGACTTGAATCAAACGTTCCCTTAGTAATTGAGGTCTTGATTTTTATTTTATTTTTTGTTTTATTTTCTACTCGGCAAAGATCAAAAGTTGTAAAACTTGATGAAACCTGGGATGATTTATACAACAAAACTTAGAGTAAAGGGGTGTAAGCAACAATATAATGTCAATAAAAATTAGTTTTTTGGATCACTTTCATAGGTATTTTGATGAGCAAGTTTACCTTTTATTGTATTTTGACTGGACAAATTTGTTGGATATAAACACAAAATCAAAGAACAATAAAGATGGAGCAAAGAACTATTCAAGTTAGGTGGTGGGATGGTGACAATGCAATTTCGAATTAATTTTACTAAAGTTGAAGTATGTTATTAAGCCAAATTATTATTACTGTGTCAAGTGTGCCTATGTAAGTTACTTCATATCTTTATTTGATTATTTAGTACAAGCTTTTAACATTTCTCTTGACATTACAGGAGACTAGCTTTTTGCCAAGTGCTTCAATTGTTCATCACTAATGGTGCAGGTCTAGCATCATACTCATTGAATTAGTTTATTGTTAAATGAACTGTATTTTCTTAGACTATTGCTGCACCAAACAAGCTTATCTTTTTGTTGATTAATTGTTGCAGCAAACTTTGTTTAATACATTTAGATCAAATGATATTTATCTATACTATTCTTTTTAGGCCACCAAGGCTACCTCATAGATATGAGAGGAGCTGCCCCTGCTTATTCGCTTCAATGAAGATCATTTCAAATTACATAAATTAAGAAATCTACTAACTATTATCCCATTTTATATCATGCACCCCTTTGACAAGTTGTATATGATATAAATGTCTCCATTTCCTAATTAGTAAAAAAATTGTCTTTCACATGTTAATTACTAGTTAATTTGTGTGTGTGTGTGTGTTTTTTTTTTGAAGGAAGTTAATTTGTGTGTTACTTACTCAAATATGGGAATCATTAATGCATAATAACATTTTTTTTCTTCATTTGGAACCAAAGTGAGATACATATACAACTGTGATTGTAACAGGCACGAATCTAGGTGGAAGAAATTGGAGCAACTGCCCCCACTACTCTTCCGATTATATTTGTTAAATATTTGATATTTTAATGATTGTCCCCTCTTAAAATAATATATCGCCTCCATTAAATGAAAATTTATACCATAAAAAAAAGTTTCGCTCATTAATTTTATAAAATCAAATCTGTAAATGCATTTGAGATGAAATTTTGAATAATTTCTACCATATTTTTTAAATATAAAGACACGTAGAGAACAATTTTAATTTGTAAATGTTGATGAGTTTTAATTTTTCTAATAAATAATAGGATAGTGTTTATAATGTCGAGTATTTTGTTCAATGATAATGATATTATTATTATATCACTTTTCCATTGCTAAACTTTTTTTTTCTATAAATATCTATCATGTAAAATCTTGTCCCCGCAAGTTAACATTTCTAGATCTGATTGTAAGATTAGTGGTAAACAACTAGATTTATCGAATAAGCCTACAAACTAACCATGATTTCCACTATAAAAATGAGTTTTGTTGATGGTTTATAATATATACAACAAAATTATATTGTGCATTTTCATATAAAACATATTCCCTTTTCAATGAATAACACTAGAAACTACCCATGATTTCCACTATAAGCCAAAATTATATTATTTTAATATTAAATAAAAATCTGTAACCGCTTGTTTATTCCTATCGTCATTTTTTGATGGTCGGGGTGGAGTTTACACATAACTTCAACAAAGGCTTCTGAAAAAGCTAGGCGTCATTCAACATTGGATAGCCCCCCGTTAAGTTTTTTGGACAAAATACGGTGATGTGTATCGACCACCCGCAGTAGAAAGATCAAGCAGATCGTTGCAGTTATCCATGAAATTGACAAAAATAACGGCTCTAGAGTGGTGAAATATACCTCCTCGTTGGTCACTAGGGAGGAGAGTCTCATTGAAATCACATATAAGCATCCATGATCCAATAATGGTTTGGTTAAGGTTGGCTAGGTAGTTCCAAAAATTGTTGTGCAAGCTAGGATGGGTTAGGGCTAGCTAGCATAAAATTTAAATTGTTTTATGCATGTGGGTATAATTAATTTAAAATTTAAATTGTTTTAAAATAATTAAATATAAAAATATGATATGATACTAATGGATTGGATATTTGATACATATCCATCCAACAAAACTTTAAGGTATCTAAGTGTCCACAATTTTATTTTGGACAAAATGAAGGAGCATATTGATGCATCTATGTTTCATGGACACATAACTTTTTCCTCCGTATCTTTTTTGATGAATAACTTTTTTTTTTAAATGCCTCTATTATTTATTCAACTGAATCAACCACTTTGTACGTGATTAACTATCTATCCATTTTATGTTGGATTAATTATTTAATTAATCAATTATGGATTGACAATAATCAATTATTATAAGTCGGTGTCATAATATAAATTATGGTCTATTGTGTTAAGCACTAATTATATGATGAATTTGAGTGATTGGGCTTTTGTAACTAAATGGACCGTGATGGGTTGGACCATTTAGATAAGCCCAATGAGAGGTCCCTGCCCTCAGCCATTTAGCTATTTAAACGTCATCCCATTAGACGGTTAATTATTCTGAAGATTGGTGAGAAAACCTAGAGTTAGACGGAATGAGGGTAGTTACCCCTCTCATAGTTGTCAGCGTTGTCTACGGTTATCCTCATCAACCTAATTCAAAGGTACACAATCTCTTGTTCTTTCTTTGTTATTGATGATATGCTATAATTTGTATCTAGTGATTCATGGCTAAAAACTAAAACTTTCATCAATTGGTATCAGAGCTAAATAGATACAATTTATGGCTATCGTTAGATTGAATCATATTTGTACGCAGTGAATTATCCATCGTACTGTAACATGGCAATCATACTTTGCAAAAGCATATGCCTTATTTTATTGTAATTTGCAATTCGTTAATTTTTTTTTCTTGGTGATTGAAACTTCTATGGTCACCGTATTTGTAAACCTTTTATGAGGCTTTGCTTGCTTATTTATCATGATTATTGCACCGATTGCCACAATAAATTATTCAATCAGTATGAAAAACGGTGTTTTACAGTTCTGCCATAAAACCCATTATCTTTGATCTGTGTTAACTCTATATTGATCAGTGGCCTGAAATTAATTCAAGGTGTATCCTTTATTTTAAATGGCATAAGAAACTGTTTTTCAAAGGATTTGCAAAGAACCATATTTTCTCAATCTTTGAATGGTTCAATAATTCTCCAAATTGATATACGGATTATTTTCTTCTCTCAATATTGATCAAATCCGTGCAAGAATCATGGTGTTACACTGCCTTAATCGTTAGAACCAGTCGGGTTATGCCATGGGTCAATTGCGACCCGTTTTCTGAAAATCTGGGCAAAGAAGATGTCTGTGCGTGATACTCACGCGCTAATAATAATAACAATTTGCCCACTCTCAGGTGCGTGTCCAGCAGAAAAGATTCCAATTTTAATATTTAATTTTACCAAATCCTAATAATTTACTATTCTTGATATTTTGGTAAAGATTTTGGAATTTGTTTTGACACCCTAAAGACATATTGTGTATTTTCATATGGGGATAATTATATATTTTAAGATAGTATATTCTCACGTTTGTTGTATGAAAATTTTATGAACGTTCCTTACTCTTATATGACACATCAGATAAATCTCATCTTTTAAGTTGATGTGTAAATGAGGAATTATTTATCCCCTAATTAACTAGTAAACATTCTATTATTCTGTGATAAAATATTAATTTCTTTTGCACCCAAAATATATTTAACAAGATTTGATTTATTCAGTACCCTTAATTTGGGATTTAAATTATTTTTGAAATCTCTAAATTTTTGATGTAAATTGATATGAGAATCATATGTTCTTTTAAATCATGCATTCTTTAGATTTGAGTCTAAAATATAACACTTATGTAAATTATTCTTTTAAAGTGTTAGTATTGTGAAGAATCTTTAGACTCAATATTATATTCTTGTCTCAAATATCTTGTATAAACTAATATATTTTTTGAGAATTGTTGATATTGTATTTTTTGATGCATGGATTTCAAAATTTTGTCAAATCTTGAAAAGATCATATATCGATTAAATTGAGAATAATTTATTTCAAATCATGTATTCTCAATATTTGAGCTTAAACTGTTTTTGAAAATTCTCTCTTATATTTACTATTGTGAATTTATAGAAGGCTCAATTTTGTTAATTTTAATGCCAATTATAATTAATTTATATTTTACGTTTTTAAATATTCTTGGCATTATAAATATTCTAATGTAAGATATTGTTGAATTCATATTGTCTTAGCATAAAGATCCAAAGTTCACTAATTGATCATTCTTTTGGCGACATATTTAAACCAAGACACTTGTCTTTGATTCTTGTCACAAATTGTTTTGAAGGGTCCTCATAATATTTTGTTTTCAAAATGAGTATAGTGAGTTGTATATATATGTCATTTATATTAATTGAATATAATATTGACATATTTCTCTTTAATATACATTATGCTTTCTGCTATACTCTCTAATCTAGACCCGTAATTTATTACTCTAAATTTTGTGATAAATACTATTAGTGTGTCTTGTCGCAATTAAGTATTTGGATCACAATTATGTTAAACTATGTATTTTTGTATATAGTAGTAATGCATTATTGCATTTTTTATGCTAAAATTATAATGATGAATTAAAATTTGTAAGCCTCTTTGTTGTTTATCTGTTAACTATTATCAAAACAACTTATGAAAAATGGAGGCAATTTTTGAAATATGTATCATCCTTACATCTGAATTCTTATATAAATCATATTGATTTATAATTAGAGTCTCACATATGCTTATTTATAATTGCTTATTCTCTATTTATGAATATTTTTGAGATGACTATATTATAAGATATTCTCGTTAAGTCATCAAAATTCAGTGGCTCTAAGTATAAGGATGAATGTCACACTCTGCGAGGTAAGTTGTTATTTAATTATTTTATCCTCTTGTGACTTATTGCTTATTATTGCACATATGAAGAAATTTAGTTCTTCTTCTCTTTTGTTGTGCAATTATGATATCCTATATAGAAGTGAAATTCTTTTTCGGAATATTCTAAACAGAACTCTGTCGTTATATACTATTTTCTTACTATAATGCTCCATTTTGTATTTGTGTTTTTTCTAATTTATAGTGGGAGTATTGAAAAATTTTATTCTAAGAGTTCTTTTCTGGATAAATTAGAAAACTATTTGACACACTTCTATTCCAAATAACAACTTTTGTTATTATACTACTTCATATAAAAGAAATTCTAAAGTCATATTTATGATGTGCTAATTTAAAATATTGTTAAGCACATTTTTCTATCATTTGAATATGACCGAAGTTGAGTAAATTTAAGTATAATTGTTTATGCATGATAGTATTGTATCATATTCTCTTAAGCATAAACATTATTTATTTGTATAATTATAATCTCACCTATCGTGGGTACAATTATGCAAATTTTGTTAAATAGATTAACATTATATTCGTAACAGTCATACCCTATCGGTGTGTTGTTATTAATATAATTGTTATTATTCAATGTACCTAAAATGTTTATACTTATGTCAATTATAATTAGAATACTCAATCAATGTTTAAATTTTGTAAGACATAAGAATGGTACATTGTGATGATATAGTTCTTACTTATTATCGTTAAGATCCTTGAATGAGATTAATATAAGTAAGTTACTTTGTTAAAAGACATGTAGAAAATTGTATAAATTTTGCAATCCAATATTATTACATTTTGAATTAAATTTCTACCTAAATGTGTTTTATATATATATATATATATATATATATATATATATATATATAAATATCGGATTGCTACTATCCCTTTGTTATGTGAGTGACGGACATACCCTATCGGTGTGACGTTACTTAACATATCATTTTGTGATAGAGAAATAGTTGAATATTTTATTTAAAATATCTTTCAAACCTTTTTAATTCAACTATCATTGTCTATTCTCTATCAAGTGGGAGAATCATTGCTATGTATTCTGTAACGTGATGGACATACCCTATCGGTATGACATTACTTAACATAAGTGAGAAAAATTCTACATGTCAACTAACTATATCTCATAAACAAATATATTTATTTGTTTTCATATTTTAGATATGAAATAGAGACTTATATTGAGGATATTAATTATGTTATTGCTATTCTTTAATACTTATGGAAGCTTATGACTATTTTCTCTTATATCCTCAATAATAATAAAATATAAGTCTTGTGTATTTCCGCTGCTTGTAACCTAATTGTTTCTCAAATTTGTGTAAGTATAATTGTAGCGTTTGAGTTTTGAGTGAGTTATTAAAATTGTGAACAGAGTCTTTTATCCTATTTTTAGAGACTCATCTCACTCATATGATGATAAATTTTTATATAATCATCATACTCTGTCATATAACGGTTACTATGTTTATAAAATTCTGTGGAATTTTAATTGTGAAAAGGAGATCTTGTGTTATAAAATTCTTAAATGAAAATTTACGTTCTCCTTAATTGTAAATGCAGAATATGTGGTT
The DNA here is from genome assembly GCF_051527215.1 of Medicago sativa. Taxonomy (NCBI): domain Eukaryota; kingdom Viridiplantae; phylum Streptophyta; class Magnoliopsida; order Fabales; family Fabaceae; genus Medicago; species Medicago sativa. The sequence continues at coordinate 55,876,464 of NC_140749.1, forward strand.
AACTATGAAACCCAATTCTTGATGATATCTGCCATTGATAAAATATGTATTTAAGGGATTTCATATTATCTTTGAGTTACCACTTGTGTTAATAATTCTGCTATGCTCATGTGCAAAATATGTGGTTGAGTTCATGAAACTCTATTGGCTAAAATTATATAACCACTTATGTTGATGATCTTGCACTAGTAATTGAGTATCCCATTGTTGAATATTACATTATTATAATATTTTGTATCAGTGATCACTAATGAGAATTCCACTTACTCTTGTTTATATATATATGTGGGATCAGTGGGAGTGTGTACACAATATTATATATTATGAGCTCAAATGAGAAATCTCACTCTTGTTTATATATATATGTGAGATCAAGAGAAATGTGTACACAATATTATTGTCGTTATCGCCATATACTCTTGTGCACACTATAAAATATGGCATAGCTTAAGAGACTTTAAACTTTAGTCTCATTATATTATATTGAGATATATGTTAAAATTCTATCGATCTCAATGAGCATCATAATTGGATGCTTAAGTCAATTTTGTTGGAATATGCACAATAATTTCTTGGCATGCAAATATACATTGTGCTTCTGTTTTACCAACATTCCACATTTTATGAGGTCATAAATAGTAAGTACAATGTATAATATCAATACTCCTATCGAGTATGATATTGTGTTTTTGTGGTACTTATAATTTGAGATAATCATAAATGTTCTTTTGTTAATTGACATTCTAGTGGTCACATTAATCCACATTTTTTTCTTTAAACTAAGTGTCTATGTTAATCCAATTTGGGGATTATTGAATTTCCTATTTTGCTTTTATGGATTTTCATAGTCACGTTTTTTTATAAAACTTGGATTAATTGAATGTCGTAGAACATTTATTGATTTTGACTATATGTAATTACACTCTCTTAATAGGCTATCCCTATAAGTAATTACTATTCGTGTACCTATGTGGATATATGACTTCTGTAATATTGAAAACTCATTGGCAGAACCACTAACCACAGACTTATATATATGAGTATTGTAACTCATAATGATTTGATTAAGTCTATGTTATTTTGGGTTAGTGGGAGTTTGTTACAGCATTTTTTAAAATGCTTGGGCTATTTAGTGACATATTCTTTTTAATTCAAACGTGTCACTATAGATTCATCATTTGTTAGAAAAGTGAGTATTTGATCTGTATGATTTGTTTTCCCTATCGGATTCAATTTCTGCAGCATTAAAGCTTACTTCTCTTTTTGAATGATTAGTGCTTTGACCATACATGTAATTTTAAATTTTAAATTCTTTATGACAAGTGAATTTTTTATTCTTTCAGTAATTGAGTATTGTCATCCAAGTGGGAGATTGTTGGATTAATTATTTAATTAATCAATTATGGATTGACAATAATCAATTATTATAAGTCGGTGTCATAATATAAATTATGGTCTATTGTGTTAAGCACTAATTATATGATGAATTTGAGTGATTGGGCTTTTGTAACTAAATGGACCGTGATGGGTTGGACCATTTAGATAAGCCCAATGAGAGGTCCATGCCCTCAGCCGTTTAGCTATTTAAACGTCATCCCATTAGACGGTTAATTATTCTGAAGATTGGTGAGAAAACCTAGAGTTAGACGGAATGAGGGTAGTTACCCCTCTCATAGTTGTCAGCGTTGTCTACGGTTATCCTCATCAACCTAATTCAAAGGTACACAATCTCTTGTTCTTTCTTTGTTATTGATGATATGCTATAATTTGTATCTAGTGATTCATGGCTAAAAACTAAAACTTTCATCATTTTATTCATTCATTGTAAGAAAAAATACATGTTTGAATATTATTACTCTAATTTCTATCAAAAGTATAGTTCAAATTAATGATACTTTGATAATTTTCAAAGCAAGAATCAATTGTTACAAGTTCAAGCATCCTAATCTTAAAAAAAAAGTTCAAGCATCCTCAGACATGCATATTTACAAGTTTTTAAAATTAAAATTGCGTCAAGATTCTTAATATCACGTAAAATTGCAGTCAAATTAATATGAATGCAATTGCAAAGACATAAGAAATGAATATATAGGTAGGGTACGGTCAACTAATTTATTAAAAATTTAAAACCTTGTGCCTGTGTTGATCAACAAACCAACACAAATTTATAGTCCCAAATACACTTACCAATATACAAGAATAAAGATCAAAATTGCATATTACTTAAATATAAATTTTGATGACTCACTTAATTGTAATTATACAGTCTCCTCTCATGAGATGCATGTACTATTATCTACGTCCATACCTTAATCATGTTTACTTGAGGGATTTAATTGAACATGAAGGTGCACCTCAACATGTTGATTTGTTGCAAGTGTTTTCTCTCTTTGTCCAAGGAAGCTTCAATTTGAAACATCCCCAACATGAAAGTGTAAAACTTCTAGGAGGTGATGAATTTTTCTCCATTAGTTTGAGAAAGCTTCATGGAAATTAAACTTCAATAAAATGCCTTTGCTATAATTTATGAAATATTTTGGTCAAAAAATGAAAAGCTTTTGGGGTTGAAAAAGATTGTATGAAAATGAAGAATCTATGTTTGTCGTTTTGAATGGATCAGTTGTATGGAAAAAGAATCTCATACTGCAATGATACAGTAAAAATTTCATTAAATGGGTAAAGTATGGTGGGCTCACAACAGTTTGCATGGAATCAGGAAGTAAAAAAAAAATAGCTGACCAGAATCAGAACTCTTTCCGTATTCAATAATATTCATAGGTTAATAATTGAGGACATTAACTTCCTTCAAAAAAAAAAAATTTGAGGACATGAATTTAATGTTTAGACTAGTTAACCTGGACATTTATGAAATGGATAACCAAATGAGGGTTGAGTTTGGAAAAAGAGGTTGGTTATAGACACAAAAAAAAAAAAAAAAAATAGTTATGTGGCCAACCATATTTAGAATTTAATTTAGGAGAGACGGTCTTTGAATGTTTTTTCTTGAACAAACCAAAATGGGTGGCATTTACCATGGGAAGGGTTAATCCTTTCCCACCATGGGAAAAATGCTTTTTACTTACACCAGGCAATCAATCCGGTTGCTATCAGTTTTGTTTGTTTTGCTGGTTTGGACAAACAGATTATTCTGCAATATTAAACTAAAATTTGATTTACACCTCCCCTGTTAAAAAACTTACTTTGTACATTCACCTTATCTATTTGTTCTTCTTGAAAAAGTGTTGCGATGCGATGAAAGCTGTTGCTGATGCTTATTCTAAGCGATCCCATGCTACTGCTGGATCTTCGAAAAGCTTTTTTGAAATTGAAACTGTGAAAAATTGAAATCTACTGTATATGTCACAAGATATATTAAATTGTTGCATTGATTTCTATATGAAATGAGCTTTTGAATAACCCAATGAATCTTATCTTTAAAATTTAGGGGCAATAGTCATTTATTATATAATTATATTTTGTATTTAAATTATTTTATATTTTTTATATTATAAAGGGTAAAAAAGAATTTTAGATAAAGTAATAAGGGTAAAAATGGAAGAAAAAATGATAAGTTATAAGACTATATAAGAGTTAACAAACCTCAAGACAGACCAATCAATATAAGACTTAAGGAACCATAGGAGAAATCAAATGGGAAACCAATGACTATAAGAGTTACCAAAACCTAATAGAAGCCAATCAATATAAGATTTAAGGAACCATAAGAGAAATCAAAGGAAATTCAATGACTATAACATACCCTAATACAAGCCAATCAATATAAGACTTAAGAACCCTAACGGAAACCAATGATTATAAGAGTTAAGAAACCTTAAAAGAAAGGGTCATGTTAACTTGTGCCCTAAGGGCACATGTTAAGCAACCCAAAAATGAAAACATTTCTTAAATTTTGTGCATTAAATTATTGAAAAGTAAAAAAGTTAAAGTCAAATGCTTTAATTACAACAGAATATTTCTATTTTGAATCATTAACTTGTAGGGCACAAGTTAACATTTCCCTAAAAGAAACCAACCAATATAACATTTAAGGAACCCTAAGAGAAATCAAAAGGGAAACAATTGATGATAATAGTTAAGCTACCTCAAGAGAAACCAATCAATAAAAGACTTACGAACCCTAAATGAAACCAATCAATTAAACAGTGAAAATCCATACTTTCTACAGTTTATCTTAATGAAACAAATCTAAAGAGAACACCAATGCTTAATGAAACTTTTTTTTAACATCCATCATTTCTACAGTTTTTCTTAATGAAACTTTTTAACTGTATCAGATCATATATTTTCTAAAACTAGCCAATGTAAGATTTAAGAAAACACAAGAGAAACCTATCAATGTAAGATTTAAGGAACCTTAATGCTTAATGAAACTTTTGTTTAACATTTGTGATTTCTACATTTGATCTTAATGAATATTTTTCATTGTACCACATCATATATTTTCTAATAAACTAGTCCAGTTTATTATTTTTTTTACAAATTTTTATTCAATTAAGATGTTTCTACCACCACATTCTATATTTTTTCAACATAATTATCTCCTATTAATATGCATCAACGTCTAACAAATTATTTTACCACATTTCAATTAATGTTTTTGATATGCACAATAAGGCAAAACTTTTAGGGTGTGTTAATATAACGTTTTCGTTCGGGCTTCATAAATTTTGGTTTAGATGATACAAGCCCTTAGCTATTGATCCATAAAAAGCTGATGGCCCATTAAATAAATTAACATTAAACCAACGGTAGGTGGGGTCCGAATTTTTGAAGTATTTGTATAACCAAAAAGTGAACAAAAGGTTACAAGTAACAAATCTAAACCATTGAATATTTATATTAATTAATCAATGGCTAAAACACTACTTTCCCATCATAGGAAAGCTTTCCACTTTCCCATCACAAACGCCACCACCAAAATGATATATATTATCACAAAAAAGAATCCTATCTAACACAAGTTATGCATGAACAAGATCAAACGTTACAAAGGTTTGGTCCAAAAGACGGAGTAAAAGAGAATACAAAAATTAAGCAAATGCCCAGACAAGAGAGTTAAGCCATCAGATATGATAGTCATAAACAAAACAAAAGTAACATTTTTTTTGCCTTAAACCACAAAAAAAGGAGATTAATTTTGTCTATCAATGCTTTCCCTTGTTCTTAAAAATTCTATTAAAAGATGTTGAAAGACTCCTCCTTTTAAAAAAAAAAATTAAAATGTTGAAGGCTCCTCGAACAAGTGCACATGTGATGTGGGTTCATTAAAAAATGTGATTATAATTAGTGTTAGTATTAAAATTGTGAGAGAAGTGTTAACAATACACTTTTGAACATAAGTTTTTTAATGCACTCTTACATACAGATTGAAATTTAAATGAAACCCCCTAAATCAAGTGCATCTCACATAATTGTCTAAATTTCAATTTCAACTAGTGGATGAAAGTGTACACACAAAAATGTGTGTGTTCTTTTTTTAACATTTTTTATGTATAACGAGGGTTGGGTATATAAAACTCCATAGGTTATTTTGGAAGAGAATATATATTTGCAGGAGACAGAACTTGTACCATCAATCTTGGTGGCCAAACATTAATGTGACGTATATGAAACTATATTGTTTATATGAGCATATATATTGGCATCTTTCTCACTCTTGGGGACAATTGAGCGTTTCATATATGCCCCGCTATCACAGTAATATGTGGCCCAGTTACACTCGACTCTGACTTGTCATTTGTCAATGTTTCTAAATTTGGAGAATTATCTACGTACAATCATAAACTCATAGATATCTTGAGAAAGAGAGAGAAATATATCGAACGGTGTGATAAATATGATATGTTGATGATTTGATAAGAAATGAGGGATAGAGCGAAAATAAAATGTAGAATGCATGTCGGGGAGTAAGGAGTGCACAAATATAACAATCCTTCTATCCTTCCATGTTGTTTGTCAAACATTACATTGAGGGAAATGCTATATATCGTGAATAAGTGGGACACGATTTTTTCATGTGTATTGTGTATTTCATCGTAACCTCCATGTATTCCATAAAGTGTAATGTATTCCTCTAAATGAAGAATTTTGATTGGCCAAATATTGTTCGTGAAAGACTCTTGAATCTCATTTTCGTTGGAAATAACATCACTATTATGTTTAAAGTTCGATAGCCCTTTTAAAAGGACACGTAAATGTAGTGTTTTTCGTGATACATATACCTATAGACTCAATTGCACCCTTATCCCCTCCCCTCTAATTTTTCAATTGTGTGATTTTAACCGTCCTAGTTTGTTTTGTGCGATTATAACCCCCACATATAGCCCCTTTTTTATTTGTAATCCCCTATCCAATTTCTTGTTGAGTTGGCAATTTTTACTAACATGATATCATTGTCATTTAAAATAAAAACAAAAAATTGATTGAGCCCCACGCTCCTCAAGTTCTAAAAGAACTCAATTTTAGAATCTAGTTTGGTGTATATACAACCAACATATACGACCAAAGGATGATGAGTTCCTTTTTATGTGTGGATTATATTTCCTTGATTATTTTTTAATTCAAATTTTCTAGATTTTGGATTCTTGACGGGATTTGCTGTGCACTATATTGATGATTTAATTCCCGTCAAGAATATGATGACATGGTGACAAGTTCATCTTCTTAACTTTCTTCAAAAAAAAAAGTTCATCTTCTTAACTAAATTCTACATTGGACAAGTGACAATGATGACATGTCAGCAAAAATTGCTAATTTTAAGGTACCCCACAATTTACCAAAATCGAATGGGGCTAAAAAATCAAAAGGGGACTAAACATGGGAGTAAAAATCGCGCATAACAAATTAAAAAGCCAAAAGAAAACCTTTTTCTCCTCCGCGAAGAAAGACGGTACAATGGTCCATAAGGAGGCGCTGAAAAGGTGTTCGGGGCGGTGCTTGTGGTGGTTGAGTTTGTGGCTTGTGTTGGTTTGTTTTTTTGAGCTGGATCGATTTGCGTTGTTGTTCCATCTTTTCTCTGTCTTCGAATTAGACATTGGGATATTGGTGGGCCGAGTTTGGACAGGTTTAGGTGTCTGTTCTGGTGGGTCGTGAGTTGAGGGGCGCCTTGTTGATTTGTGTCGGGAGTCTGGTGGGCCGATCACTTTTGATTCGAGATCGGGAGCTAGTTTTTTGACGCAAGTTCTTTTATGTTTTTTGGTGGCTCCTCCGACTTATCGGAAGTTGAGTGGTGGGCGAATCTGATCGTTTGATGCAACAAATCATCGTCGGCTGCTTGTTTGATCTCCATTGTTGGTGATGGAAAATTGATTGTTGTTGATTTTTCGCTTGGTGTTTTGGTGTATTTTTTTTTTCTTTCTGGTGTAATACTTGGGATTTAATCCCCTATTTATATATAATATATTTTGCCATTAAAAAAAAAAACCAAAAGAAACTAGAGAGACTAAAGCTACAATTAAGCTATACATATAAGTAATTTATCCACAAATTACATACATGAAAGAATTTAATTGTTTTTTATTGGTGCACGCTAGCCACTTGTCCTTATGGCACTGATTGCAAACCGGAAAAGCAATATGGTTGATTCTTGGCAGTACATTTTCACTTGCATGGTACAAAGCAAATGTTAGAACACAATAATGGGTTGTAATGTAAGGGCATCCCTATGGAACAGGAGGTAGAAAACACATGACATTCTGTCACTAAAATTATTTGAGTCCCTAGAAAAATCCAAAGCCACCAACGCAAGGTGTTTCACGTAAGATCTTTAAAAGAGTGCCTACAGTTTTTTATAGCAGAATAAGAAGACATGTGAACAAATTAAGAGTTTGTTTATGTTTTTATTTAGCAAATACTAATAAAAATATTTCATGTTTTTTATGTCTTATTCTAATATGAAAACAGTAGAAATTTTTTTTGAAGAACTGCAACTAAGTTTTGTTTAAAGACAAAAAGTCACCTACCTAAAATTACATCTATTTCTGTCAAGTTCAATCTGTATTCAGTGAAGTCCATCAATTTAGATTTAAGCTACATAGTTGTAAGGGAACAAATGTTTCCAACCCAACGTGAATTCAAATGTACACATGAAGATTTATTTTGTTTTTAGAGAAGTACACTTCCGAAAACGTGAAGTTTTTTAGAAGCAAGAATGTGGAAAGTAACAAGCCTGTCAAAAAAGTTGTCCAAGTCAACGCAAAGCATTCACAAATGCAGTTTAAGTTGAACGGTTCACTTAATGATTTCATAACTAACTTTTAGATGAAGTCATTGAAGCATTAGATTACCCAACTGATCCTTCCGGAGATTCTATCAACAATTACCTAGTTGTCTTTCGGGAAGGGGTAAAAAAAAACAATTACACAGTTGTGACACCGACATTAATCAAATTCATTGCATAGTCACAAATATCATGTGATCACAAAGATGAACATAAGGTAAATATTAAATTAAAATTAAGTAATATATATGAGATAAAACACTAAGTAGATAAAGTTAATTTGAGTGCAATCTCTTTCTTAGAAATTCAACTAAAGTACTAGACAAATTATTGTTATTTTTGTTTCATTAACCTACAAATTAACATGAAAAGCAAATGAAACTTGTGCTCTAACAAACATCTTACACCAACAATGAGAAGGCAATGAAGAGGGAGCACAAGCCACATACAACATTTAAAACCCAAAGTATTATATGAGCCCAACAAAGGCAGCTGGTAATGTCTGGTTCACCGAGATCTCTTTTGAGGCCATAAGACATGATGATACTTCCAAAGAATGAAAAGTTTGACAAAATGGTGTGTACCACAATTTCTTTTTTGGTTGAAGCTAATGTGTTTAGAAGGGAGCTAGAGGGGAATATAGCTAGTAAAAATGCTAGCAGTATTGTTGCTATGGCCATAAGAGACAGGCAGAGCTTCAACATCCACCTGGCCGTAGCCACTCTGACAGGCGCCAAGGAAGATGGTGGAAGAGGAGTAGACATTGTTTGAGGAGAGAAGAGGAAGATTCAACTGGAAAGAAAGAAAATAGGGTGTGTTAAGATTCAACTTGAATGCATTAGATTATGAGTTAGAATCCTCTCCATTTATAAAATAATTGACTGACAACTACATTATTTATTGATTACCTATTATCAACTACATGGGAAGTAGATTATCCAATATTAGTAACCCATCAACTACTTTATTTATTGGTCACAATACATAAGAGTTACCCTTCAAAATTATATACTTCACAAAATTATCATTCAAAATTAAATGAATTTAAAAACAAATAGTTTAATAAATAGTAAATAGTATGACAAAAAAATATTAATGTTTTGTTGAAATTGAAATATAATTTATAATTATAATCCGTGACAATTTTTTTAAAGTGCCTTGTAAATTAGAATGAATGGAGTAGAATAATATTCAAAATTTCAAATTCTTCACCATAATCTCACCTTACAATGAATAATGGTGTTTGTTACATATAAAAGCAAGTTCTATTTTTCAAGTACGAATATGAAAATTCCCCTCAATTGTAGTTTTGTACTGTTAATAGCATTCCTAGGTTATGAACAATACAACCTTCTTCTGATGTGGACATCCCATGGGTAGGAGAGGGGGTTCTTAAATGCATATGTTTTTTGTGAAGATATTTTTCTTGCTTCCTACTTATTATTTTATTCGATCCCCACCAAAATTCTTCAATTCCCTTGATATGTATCGTTTTGTATATGGGCTATTTTTCTTTTCTTTTTTATTATAGTTCTTGACATTTCATAAAAAAAAAAATAGCAAGTTTTGACTTAATGTATAAAATACTATGGGATTGGATCATAAAATCAATAATTAGAAGGGTTCAGTGAAGCAAAACGGTAAGCATGTCAAACCTAGCTGGAATTCCTACTTTTCATACAATAAATCTCATAAATTACGCCAAAGTAGTTTGCATAAAATATAAGATAATTTTTTACTGAAAATGATGATGAGACTATGAAAAGAGCATTCATAAGCTTAGGATCATATACATTAATCAATTGGCCTGAAAGTCAAACACAAGAAGAGATAAGGCTTATGCCATCTTTTGACAAAAACAAAATTCTTAATGCTGCGGGATAAGGTTCTTTCTGTTCTAGGAGTAGATAAAAATGCTCTTTTTCAGGTGGAGTAAACAACACATTTGCATGTATTTAAGTGACACAGTTTTCAGTTCAACAATGACATGAAAGGAAGGATTTGAACCAATAATTATGTGTTCCACATAGTTATTTTTATTACATAAATTCCCATATGTATAATTAGTTCTTAAAGTAAAATGTTTTGGTTCCAATTCTAAACTATTAAATGTTTAATATTTTAATTACAAAACATCAATAAAAATCAGAGACTTGATTAACAAACAATAGTTTAGATATCTAATTACTCGATTAAAGTCATTTTAAATGTTCTAAAATATCACATGTATTTGTAACCAAAAAAATATCACATGTATTAGTCGGATACTTAATTCCTTAACATTATCTTGATTGAGTTAGGCCTATGTTTATTAACATGGTAGACAGTGAGTATGTCAAAATCATAGTGATCCATCGTGATTTTTTAAAAACTACATTTTATAACTTCTACAAAATCATAGTAGATCAATGTGATTCGAACATTCCCACTTTGTTATCAACATTAAGTACTACTACCATCTTGAGTCCTTGAAAATGTTTGGCCAAATGATCTATATGACCGACCAAATGGAGGGTATGCTGTCAAATACCAGACATCAATAAAAGGCAAACCAAATCGAGGGTTTGACCCCCTAAAAAAATGTCGAGTACATGATCATAGTTTTTTTTTGAAAGAGAGTACATGATCATAGTTGCTCACCCAAACTTTGCAATTTAATTGCAATTTTTAATAATTTAATCAACTAATTAATATTTTTTTAAGGAATCAACTAATTAATATTATTAGTTGATTATTTTTTTTAAAAAATTTATTAGTATTTTTTTGTTTTTAATATTTTTTATTTGAAAGATTTAGAACAATAAAATAACAAAAAGAATAAAAAATGATGTCGCATTTCATGGATGCGAAAATCCTTGTAAAAAGAAATGGATGATACACACAAAAAAGAAAAAGGAAAGGCTAACAACTACCCTGGAGCACTTCTTAAAAAAAACTAACTTGGAGCACTCTTTAAATATCTTAAATGTATGTTTTTATGAATTTTTTGTATTTAATATATTCTTTTTTGTTACAGTTGTATTTAATATTTTTTTGACAAGGCAGTTGTATTAATATATTGGAAACTAAAGTATTAGATTTATTAAGAAATAATTTTTTAATTTAGAATTTCTTAAAGACCATGTCCTTAGAAATTTCGTTAACAACACCTCAAAAAAATACATCCAAGTATTTTCCCTCAAAATAATAGTCATTTAAATTATGTGCACACATTAAAAACAAACATATGATTTTTCATTCCTTTCACAAGAATAAGACCAGTTTGTAATTCACTTGCAACTTACTATTCTCGTTTCATGTTTAACCACTTATTATATCAGTACCTTTATTATTTTCATCAACATTATCAGATTCCACATAATTATTATGATTACCTACTCTTGCAATTTCTTCATGAATGTTGCATAATGATGAATATCTCCCTTGTAGTTCATCTTGCCTGCACTGTGTTCCAACCAAAGTGATAATTCAGTTCCATTCTCTCTTAAACGTCAAAAAATCGGCTAAGTTGTGATTGCATAGGTCGATGATGATGTTGATGTCTAGAATGTGAATGTTCTTAGTTCTGAATGTAAGTCCTGAATTGAGTTTTGAAACTTTTGAATCTGATTAACTGAGGTAATAAATCTTTTGATTGTACTGCATAACTTTCATTCACTTAGTTCATTCTCATTGCATAATCTTTTGACTCATACATGATTTTGTCGGCTCCAAGTAAACTTAGTTTTTCTATAATCATCAAAGGTAGTTTTAGAAAAAGTTTATTAAAAAAGATTGATAAAGAGATGTATGAAGCTTACCATGTTCATGTTTTTTAGTTGCAAAATTACAACGCATTAAGTTTCTCGGTGCTTATTTCTGTGATTAACATTGGTGATTTAGATGGAAGTCATGTTGTGATGTTGTTCTCTAAATGGCCTAAAGTTATAAATGGTTCTCCAAAAAATCAGCTTTAAATTGATGTGTTTTTGACTAAAAGTATATAAATATTTATGTGTTTTTGACTAAAATATCATTATTTATCATTAAATTCACATGTGATAAACCAAAGGTCACAACTATTTTAATAGTTTATGGTGTTTTCCAACAAGGGTAAACTTGAGAAAACAATAATAAATTCACTAAAACATCAAAAGTTTTGGAATATAGTTGAAACTCTAAAACATCAAAAGAAAAGGAATGGAGGGAGTATATTGAACAATAAACAATTGTCGTATGAGTCAACATGCATGTTTATTCTAAATACAACATGTATAATATAATATAAAAAAGGAAGGAAAAAAAATGATCAATTAAACCTTCAAATTTAACAATCCATATTAGACACAAACATGAACATAATGTAAATATTGTCTTTAACAGAAATTAAAATTAAGTAATATGAGATAAAACACTAAAATAGTTAAAGTTAATTTGAGTACAATCTCTTTCTTAGAAATCTAACTAAAGTACTAGACATATTACTTTTATTTTTGTTTCATGAACCTACAAATTAACATGAAAAACATATGCAACTTATGCTCTAACAATCATCCTACACAAACAATGAAATAACATAGAAGAGGGAGCACCATTTAAATAGATTTCACGGATTTATGTGGGATCTATGTAATTCAGTGGCAACAATTTAAATTTCAATCACTATAATTCTATTAAAAGATGTGTATGAGAAGAGCATATCAATAACACTTTTTAATTCAAGCGTGCATTGTCATGTTATTTTGTCACTTGTCACATTAGTGTGTGTTTGGTTTTACAATAGGAAAAACTAAAAGTGATTTCAAACACATAAAATTGATTTTGCCTTGTTTGAAATTATTGTCTTTACAATTAAATTTTAACTTGAAGCTATAATCTATAGTATGTGACTTTAAATTTGATTTTTTCGTTTAACTTTATAGTTAAAACCACTTTTACGTGAATATATACAAACATAAATCATTTCTCATTCAACTCATTTTTAACTAAAATAAATTTTTATCTTTACAGAACCAAACATACTATTTATTGCATATTATGTTATTCAATGACAAAAATTGAATTTATGTATATAGATACTACACTGATAAAATATGTTTGATTATCATACTTACGAAATTAAAAATGAATGTTGAAATAATTAAAAATGAATGTTAATATAAGCCAATAAACATGAGCATAATTTTTTTTTTATAACATTGTAGGTATTTTAATATATAGTTCTAAATCAATGTTGAAATAGGGCTCTAATACAACATGTACTACACTTTTCTACATAGTTCTGTTGGTATTCCATAACACACAAATGCATTCAAATTAGGATAGGTGCAAGCCTTGTGTGCTTCTGGAAAGGAATTCCCAAATGTTTTTTTTTTGTTTGAGGAAGTTCTTTAAAAGTTTTCGAATATTTAAAAATCTTTACATCTTTCACTCTCCATAAGTGAGTTAAAATAGATGTGGAACCGCCCAACATTAATGGAATTGCTGAAGGATAAACACGAGCATAAATCCCTCGTAGCTCGAATTTTCCACTATAACACCCAACAATCATTTGAGCAACACTTATCTTTGATTGTTTAACTTCTTTTCAATCGAAGATGTACTTTTGACCTGTGGATAATAACGATAAATTATAAATATACATCTCAAATGAATAACAAGTAAATCATATATCGTAATTGAAATGTTTAAATTTCGTCATCTACATGTCAAAAGTACATAAAAGGCAGCATTTTATCAGTGCGCAGTTCACTTCTTGTGTTGTGGGGCGCATATTTTAACTTTGCCCCCTGTAATGTAACAATAAAAAAAGAATATAAATATTTATAGAAAAATTTGTATTATCTATTCTCTTATATCTTATCAAATACAAACCGATAAAGTATCTTCTCTGACTTTGGTTTAGACAACAATTTCTCTAACAGTTTAAATTTCACATTATCATCAGTTGTTGGGTTCAATATGTAGAAAATAATACTTTAAACATTTATTGAAGGAAGTCTCACTGCATTATCGTTCCTTTGATCCGGAATTCTCCATCGATAAAGAATGGTATATATACTACCAACATATGACATCCTATACATCTCTTCTTCTCTTGCAAATGGGGAAATTCTCTCATGGAAGATTCTGTCTCGAAGCAAAGGAGTTTGTTATTGTTATTGTCCATGCATATTATAAGAAGAAAGTAAATCAAGAAAAATGAAGTTACCATTTTTTGCATAAATATTTAAGATAGTAAATATATTAACCATTGTATCCAAATTCATTTTGGTGTTGTTATTGTAGCAAAGAATTCTTTCAAAAAAAAAATTGTAGCAAAGAATTATTTGGTAAATAAATATGTGAAATGTATACAAATTTATTGTGGAGCAAGTTATCAAACAATGAATTACTTCAGTTAATGTTGTACACAAATCTTGCAAAACTATCAACTCTAATTTTTTTCATGGAAATAAGGTAATCCAATATTTTTTTTATAACATAGCAGGTATTTTTATATATAGTTCTAAATCAATGATGAAATAGAGCTCCAATACAACATGTACTACAATTTACATAATTCTGTCGGTATTCCATAACATACAAATGCTGTCAAATTAGGATAGATGCAAGCCTTACGTGCTTCTAGAATGGAATTCCCAAATTTTTATTTTTATTCGAGGAAGTTTCCTTTAAAACTTTTCAAAGAATACAATAACAATATTTAGATACATTTATATCTTTCACTCTCCATAAGAGAGTTAAAAAAGACATGGAACTGCCCAACATAAATTATGGAAAAAAAAATAAGCACTTTAAAATATAAATTACTGATTTTGGTATTTCTGATGTTCACCACATAAGTGTTCAACAGGCTAAATTAGTTTGCAACTTGTTCCATTAGTAGTAAAATAATTACTTTCAGTTGACCAGAAAGTTTGCCACATAAGTGTTCAACAAGCTAAATTAGTTAGCAACTTGTTCCATTAGTAGTAAAATAATTACTTTCAGTTGACCATAAACTGAGATACTGAACTCTATAAATTATAAAAGAGCAATCATATTTTTTTTTTTTGGTGAAGAATCATATTTTCTAATATATACAATGTATAACGAGAGAAAGAAGAAAAGAGAATAAAAAGAAATAAATAAAACATCAATGAACTTTGCTGAATATTTACTACAACAAAGACATTTGTTTTACACCAAAAGAAACAAAAGTCACTCAAAATGGTCATCTGAAAACATGAAATGATTACTATATCAAGAAATTCATTTGTTAACACTTATTTTAAGGTTTAGGTGATAAAACAGAGACATTATTTGGTTCTGTTCTTGTTGATTGCATTCTTTTAATGGAACCACAAGATCTACAATGTCCTGTTTTGTTCTGTTTTGAAAATGCATAAACCATTGAATAGAACCACATGTGATGTTGTGTTTCATTCCCCCCCCCCCCCCATATGTCAAATGCACTCTTAGCAACTAAAACAAATACACTCTAATGTGAACACTTGTACTTTTTGTAGCACCGACACCTCCAATCAAAGGCATGTTTGGTGTCCGTCATCGACACTAAATCGACACATAAAATTACATTCAATTAATTCATTTTCTCAAACTTTTATTTTTGTTTCATTAACCTACAAATTAACATGAAAAACAAATGTAACTTATGCTCTAACAATCATCCTACACAAACAATAAAATGACATAGAAGAGGGAGCACCATTTAAATAGATTTAACGGATTTATGTGGGATCTATGTAATTCAGTGACAACAATTTAAATTTCAATCACTATAATTCTATTAAAAGGTGTGTATGAGAAGAGCATATCAATAACACTTTTTAATTCAAGTGTGCATTGTCATATTATTTTGTCACTTGTCACATTAGTGTGTGTTTGGTTTTACAATAGGAAGAACTAAAAGTGATTCCAAACACATAAAATTGATTTTTCCTTGTTTGAAATTATTGTCTTTACAATTAAATGTTAATTTGAAGCTATAATCTATAGTATGTGACTTTAAACTTGATTTTTTCGTTTAACTTTCTAGTTCAACCCACTTTTACGTGAATATATCCAAACATAAATCATTTCCCATTCAACTCATTTTTAACTAAAATAAATTTTTATCTTTACAGAACCAAACATACTATTTATTGCATATTATGTTCTTCAATGACAAAAA
The DNA here is from genome assembly GCF_051527215.1 of Medicago sativa. NCBI lineage: Eukaryota > Viridiplantae > Streptophyta > Magnoliopsida > Fabales > Fabaceae > Medicago > Medicago sativa. The sequence goes on from NC_140749.1 coordinate 55,892,858, forward strand.
TTGAATTTATGTATATAGATACTACACTGATAAAATATGCTTGATTATCATACTTACGAAATTAAAAATGAATGTTGAAATAATGTTTAAATTAAAAATGAATGTTGAAATAATTAAAAATGAATGTTAATATAAGCCAATAAACATGAGCATAATTTTTTGTATAACATTGTAGGTATTTTAATATATAGTTCTAAATCAAAGTTGAAATAGGGTTCTAATACAATATGTACTACACTTTTCTACGTAGTTATGTCGATATTCCATAACATACAAATGTATTCAAATTTGGATAGGTGCAAGCCTTGTGTGCTTCTGGAAAGGAATTCCCAAATGTTTTTTTGTTTGAGGAAGTTCATTAAAAGTTTTCGAATATTTTGAAATTTTTACATCTTTCACTCTCTATAAGTGAGTTAAAATAGATGTGGATAGATGTGGAACCTCCCAACATTAATGGAACTGCTGAAGGATAAACACGAGCATAAATCCCTCGTAGCTCGAATTTTCCACTATAACACCAAACAATCATTTGAGCACCACTTATCTTTGATTGTTTAACTTCTTTTCAATGGAGGATGTGCTTTTGACCTGTGGATAATAACGATAAATTATAAATATACATATCAAATGAATAACAAATAAATCATATATCATAATTGAAATGTTAAAATTTCGTCATCTACATGTTCAAAGTACATAAAAGGCAGCATTTTATCAGTGCGAAGTTCACTTCTTGTGTTGTGGGGCGCATATTTTAACTTTGCCCCCTGTAATGTAACAATAAAAAAAGAATATAAATATTTATAGAAAAATTTGTATTATCTATTCTCTTATATCTTATTAAATACAAACAGATAAAGTATCTTCTCTGACTTTGGTTTAGATAACAATTTCTCTAACAGTTTAAATTTCACATTATCATCAGTTGTTGGGTTCAATATGTAGAAAATAATATTTTAAACATTTATTGAAGGAAGTCTCACTGCATTATCGTTCCTTTGATCCGAAATTCTCCATCGATAAAGAATGGTATATATACTACCAACATATGACATCCTATACATCTCTTATTCTCTTGCAAATGGGGAAATTCTCTCAAGGAAGATTCTGTCTCGAAGCAAAGGAGTTTGTTATTGTTATTGTCCATGCATATTATAAGAAGAAAATAAATCAAGAAAAATGAAGTTAACATTATTTGCATAAATATTTAAGATAGTAAATATGTTAACCATTGTATCCAAATTCATTTTGGTGTTGTTATTGTAGCAAATAATTATTTGGTAAATAAATATGTGAAATGTATACAAATTTATTGTGGAGCAAGTTATCAAACAATACTTCAGTTAAGGTTGTACACAAATCTTGCAAAACTATCAACTCTAATTTTTTTCATGGAAATAAGGTAATCTAATATTTTTTTTATAACATAGCAGGTATTTTAATATATAGTTCTAAATCAATGATGAAACATAGTTCCAATACAACATGTACTACAATTTTCTACATAATTCTGTCGGTATTCCATAACATACAAATGTTGTCAAATTAGGATAGATGCAGGCCTTACATGCTTCTAGAATGGAATTCCCAAATTTTTATTTTTGTTTGAGGAAGTTTCCTTTAAAACTTTTCAAAGAATATGATAACAATATTTAGATACCTCTTTATCTTTCACTCTCCATAAGAGAGTTAAAATAGACGTGGAACCGCCCAACATAAATGGAATAGCTGAAGATAAACAAGAGCATAAATCACTCGTAGCTCGAATTTTCCACTATAACACCAACAATCGTTTGAGCACCACTAATATTTGATTGCTCAACCTCTTTTCGACGGAGGCTGTATTTTTTATAAATTGTAAATATACAACTCAAATGAATAAGAAATAGATCATATATCTTAATTGAGATGTTTAAATTTTACCATCCACATGTCCAAAGTACATAAAAAGGCAATATTTTATCAGTGCGAATCTCATTTTTGTTTTGTGGTAGCATATTTTAGCTTTACCCCCTGTAAAGTAACAATACAAAAGAATATAAATATTTATTGAGCAATTTGTATCATTTATTCTCTTATATCTTATCAAATACAAATCGATAAAATACCTTTCCTAATTTCAGTTTAGCCAACATTTTCTCAAACCGTTTAAATTCCATGTTATCATTAGTTGTTGGGTTCAATATGTAGAAAACAGTACTTGTAACATTTATTAAAGGAAATCTCACTGCAATTCTCGTTCCTTAGATCTGGAATTTTCCCTCTATAAAGAATGATATATATACTACCAACAGATGACATCTTATACATCTATTATTCTCTTGCAATAGAAAAATTCTCCCAAGAAAGATTTTGTAAGTAAATGAGTTTGTTATTGTTATTGTAAAAACAAAGATATACAAATACAATTCCAAACATATAATAGACAAGTAATAAAACAAAAATCATTTATCTGCAAATCATAATCTAACACGAGAACAATGGATTTTCTCTTGGGAGAATCATTTACTTTAGATTGATTCAAAGTTTGTCCAAACTCATTAATTGCATTTGGCAATAACTATAGTATGTCACTCCAATCACTGTTGCCAGCTATGTAATAGCTTTCATTTGAAGATGACTCCCCGCCTTCTTTCATTCCTTCAAGAAAACTCTTAAGAAGATCCTTTGTTAAATTTAACAAAGGCCCTTTCTGATCATTCTTATGATTCATAATATTTTCAATTATTTTGTCATTACAAACTATGCTAGCATTTAAAATTCTAGCAAGTTGATCAATCGAGAGCAAAAACTTATCACCTTTCCTAACATAGAAAGATGTATTTCCAAACGGAATAACATCATTAAATAATGTCATTTGTGCTATCAACGGACAATGTCCTCATTATTTTTTCCACTCATGTTAAAAAAAATTAATTCTCAAACAACAGTGACATCTAACATTTTTCTTATAGGTTTAACAACTTCAGTTGAAAATAATTTAAGGTTTTCTTATTGCAACACAAGTACAAAGGGGAGATTATGCAAGATTAGAGAGAGAGAGAGAGAGAGAGAGAGAGAGAGAGGAAGAGATTTGAGAATATAAAAATCTAATTGAGTGTTTTTTAAAACAACAAATATTAGTATCGTTAAAAATTGTTGGTATTATGGTAAGAATGAAGATCGATCTCTCAACTTCCTTGTCATTTTACTCCTTAACTGTTGGTCTAATCCAACTTTATATCCTCCAAATTTGAATGATTGTTGTGTTAACTTCATAAATTAAAATATCTGTATTAAACAAATTACATTAGATGAAAAACATAAATAACAACATAAAGTTACTAAATAACGTTAAACAAATAAAGGCTAAACAAATAAGTTTTTATATGTTATTAAATAGTGTCACTTGTGTTATCATTCATAAGCTGTTTTCAGCTTATTTTCACAAGTTTTTCACAATAACTTATGAATATAACCTATACCATTATTTATAAGTTGTTTTCAGCTTTTTCACATGCTCTCCACATTAGCTTGCGAAAACAACTTATAGCTTAAAATAATATAATTTGATTTTTTCTATAGAAACAACTTATACATAATCACTTATCATAATAAGCACTTAAGCTATAAACTCTAAATAAAATGTATATCCAAACAAATACCAAACAAATTCATCCAATCAAATTCTCCAAACATTAATATCACAATCAATTATTAATTTAAAAAGATTCAAGATTCAAAATTTGAGATACATCAATGGATCGTTGAATTTTGAAGAAATCAATAATTTTTGTTTGTACAAAGGAAAAAGTTGCATTTCCAAATGACATAAAGTTACTAAATAAATTAAAATTATAATATATGGAAAAAACTAAACAAATAAATACTATATCTAATAAAGTTATTAAAATATTAAACTATAATATATTAAACAAATTACATTATATGAAATACCTAAATAACGACATAATGTTATTAAATAACGCCACTTGTGTGAAAGAGAGATGGAGAGAGGAAAAATATTCATTCAAGAGGCAGTGACTAAAGTTTACTAAGATAAAATGGTGGTGGAGGGTGATTGTGGATTTAATTATTGGTTAGACTAACCAATTTAGAATATCTGTCTACTAATCTGTCTATCCAACTCATGGTAGGTACGTCAAATGTATGAGGTTGGAAGAGTGATGATGGTGATGATTGAGATAATTAATCCTACTTGAACTAGTGCATTTTTGGCTTTCTGTTGCTCTAAAGAAAATGCAAAAAATTGTAGCTGATTGTTACAGCCAATGACTACTATTACAATATTGACTTAATATTATTGCTAACAAATATTATATGTATATAGTCTCATTTTAAGGCTATTGCTATCACACCAATCATTTAGATTTGGGAGATATAAGTTGGATGAGGCGATAAGTTGAGAAGTGAATTGAAAAGTTAAGATCTCGGTCTCCACTCTTACCATAATACCAACAATTATTAATGATACTAATATTTGTCATTTTAAAAAACAATCATTTAGATTTTTATATTTTATCACTCATTCATAAATTTCTCACTCTCTATAATCTTGCATAATCTTCCTCATGCACTTGAGTTACAATAAGACAACCTTAAATCATTTTATACTAAAGTTGTTAAACCTAGAAGCAAAATGTAAGACTCCACTGTTGTTTGAAAATATAATTTTTGTAGCATAAGTGGTAAGAATAATGAGGACATTGTTCATTGATAGCACAAGTGGTGTTATTTAATAATCGTTATGCCATTTTGAAATGCATTTTTTACTTGTTTAGGTTCTTAAATTAGTATTGTTATGCAATTTGAAAATGCACCTTATATTTATGTATTTATAGGTGCATAGGCTCATGATAACAATTATTTTTTTTTATTTCATTTTTTCTTTTCCATCCATCTCAAGTGTTCTAAATCATTAACACAAACTTATTTAAATCCATATATTATAAACCGAATCAAATGTTAAGGGTAAATTGACAAGACAATGTGTGATAATATGAAGTCATTGTACTTGTGTGAGGCTCGACTCTAATATTAAAAATGGCCCTAATAAAAATAATTAATGATAATTTAAACAATTGCAAATTAACAATAAGGAACATAAAGGAACTTAAATATGAAAGAGTCCAAACTGAAAATGAAAATATGAAGGATATGTGAGATGCAAATGAAAGTAAGCTGGTACATATGAAAAAATAAAGAAGGAGCCGAATTGTGTGTAGCAAGACAAAGAGAAAGTTCCACAATAAAGAGCCCAAACTGAAAAATCTAAGGAAAACTGTAAATATGAAAGAGTGAAATGTAGTAGTGTGAAAATGAGGAAGTAAAAAGTTAGTATTTATAGGGAGAAAAAAAAAGGATGTGGTGGGGGCCGCTGAACAATTATGAAGGTGAAGAAATATTTAAAAGGCAGGTATAATGATGGGACAAGACATGATGACATGACAATTAAGTTTGAATCAAGTCGGTGTTGATAACCCGGTTACGGACTAGTTACTTCGTGGACGGTGGACTGGTATGGGTCGACCACATAGAGAACAAACGTCTATGCCTTAACACCTCGATGCTTGGTTATGGGTTAATCAAACAAAGAACCAACGTCTACGCCTTAACAGGCTCGACGATTGGTGGACTGTGGACTGATATGGATCGACCGTATAAATAACAAACGTCTACGCCTTAATAGGCTCGACGCTTGGTGGACTGGCATGGATAGACCATTTCCATGTGACTGTTCAAGTCAAGTCAGCCAGCTCAGCTCAGCATGTCTTCAGTCAACACTGGTTTGATTGTTCAAGTCAAGCCAGCCAGCTCAGCACGTCTTCAATCAATGCTGGTTTGATTGTTAAAAGTTAAGCCAGCCAGCTCGTCTCATCTTAACTTAATACCACGTGTCTTGTACGGACGATCATCGCGTCTCAACTCCACGCGCCCAGTATGGATGAGTTGCTTCTTAGTCCATCCGCGACCGTACTCAAAACAGACAACCAATAGGTGGCTCTGGATCACAACTTAATGGGCCTTGAATGATCAGAGAAAGACACATTAAACCAACACATTGAGGATTATAAAAGGGGGACACTTAGATGTTTGATGGGACAGATTGAAAACAGTGTATTATTCATTTACTTCTTAAGAGTGCTCTTGAGACTCCACCTAAGACGTCTCTATATTTTCCTAGATATAAAATTTCCACATTCATATTATGGGAAAATAAAGGCTTAATTAATGATTTGGTCCCTTAAGTTATTTGTTGGTTACATTTTGGTCCCATAAGTTATTAACGTTACGTTTTGGTCCCTTAACTTATATTCTGTTAGCCAAATAAATCCTTCCCGTTAACTTTTATAAAAAAACGTTAATATTCATCGTCAAGTCCAGAAAATCATCGCATTCATTGCTAAACTCAGAAAATTCATCACTTTCATTGGCCTTTATCAATAAACCCAGAAAGATTAAAAAGCTCAGCAAACCCAATAAGCCAATTTAAACATCAATTTTCAATTCTCTCCCAAATTCAAACCCCCTAACCCAGAAAACACTTATGTACCATAGTAGTTGGGTACCATTGTACCATTGGCCAGTCAAATTTTGACACATGTCAGAAATCTTTTAAAACTAGTTCTTATAAAAATCGGCTTAAAAAGTCCAAAGCAAAATAAAAATAAATAATCTATGGAAGGTCTTATAAACCCCTTTGGGAAAATAATACCTCAACCATTCATATTAAAACCTAATTATAATAATATAATTAGAATGAGAAACCAAATTAATTGGCTAAGAGAAACAGCATACTGGTTTCTAATAATTCAAGATAATTACTCTACATACTGGGAGTATGAAAACTTTGCAAATCTTTTAAGCCTTAAAATACAAAAGTTTATACATGGCTAGTAAAGGTGTAAGTGAAAATATACAAGATATTTTTGAAAATCTAACAGTACTCCAGAAACAGTTAGATAAAATAATAGAAGTTCTACGAGAAAAAGAGTTTGAAGAAAAACTCAATAAAAAATTGTCTGATCTAGAAGAAAACCAAAGATTACTAGATGAAAGACTTTGTATAAAAATAGACGACTTAATCGATCTATTAAAACTCTTACCTATGAGAGATAAATGTCTAACCCTAGAACAATTACAAACTTTTGTCAAAAAAGAGGGGGGAGACATAATAGAAATTTCAGAAAAATCAGAAAAAGAAATTAACTTTTTCGCGCCATTACCCTAATATGGACGAAACAGAAGAAGAATTCATCGATCAACAAATCATTCAAAATAAAATGGATGAAAGAAAATTTAAACAAATACCACCTAAATATATACCAACAATAAATCGTCACAAAGAAGATAATGTTTTAAACATTGACTGTAGTGAGGATGTCAAAAGGGAACTAAGAAGTTGGTATCATGATCACATGGTAACTATCCAATTAGACCCTACATTAGGAAAACTAAGTTCAAAAAGCATTTTTAACTATTTAAAAACAAAAACTATAGGAAATGCTTGGAGTTTTATGTCTGAACAATCAGATTCAGAACTTCCATCAACAACTGAAGAAGTGATAAATCATGTCTATTCAATTTTGAAAAAGGAATTTGTAGGTTTTGATGCACCAGAGGCAGAATCAGACCTAAAATATACAAACATTCATAGAATCCTTAATTTAAGAATCTGTGATATGTGTTATGTTGAACCATTCATATGTGAATTTAGCAAATATTATTATGCAATATCTCCACAAGAAAGATTACAATATAATCTTTTAGGATTATTCTACAATAAACTTCCATCATCTGTAGGAACAATAATGGAAAAAGTAATCCAAGAACACCTAGAAAGGATCGTAGGATTAGACGATACTTTAGGAACAAGAATAACCGCATTAAGGAGATGGATATCCGAAAAATGCATGGAAAAAACTGCTAAAAGAGAAGCAAAAATAAATGTTTGCTGTGATAGAATTCGAGACAAAGTAGGAAACTACGGATGTAATAAACCTAGAAGAAAGAAAAAGAAAAAAGTTTTTAGGAAAATAGATCGTTCTGAATATAAAAGAAAAAAGAAATTTCCTAAAAAATTTAATAAACAAAAATACTTTAGGAGAAATAAAAAATATCCTAAAAAGAATTCATGTCCTAAAGGAAAGAAAACATGCACATGTTGGTTGTGTAATGAAGAAGGACATTATGCAAATGAATGTCCTAAAAAGAAAGATTCTAAAAAAGAAACTTTGAAATTAATTTGGGAAGTAGGTTTCAAACCAATAGAATCAGATATAGATTCTGATGAAAGTAGTATTTTTGAATATACTACTGAGGAAGAAATTGAAGAATGAGTAGGAAAATTTTAAAAAATGGAAACCCTAATGCAACATTTATCCAGGTAACACTGAATAAAAAGAAAATCATGGGTTATATTGATACCGGTGCCACTTTATGTTTTGGTAGGAGATCCATAATTAAGGAAGGATGGATTAGACTACAAAAACCAAAAGAAATTATCTTTGCTGATAAGAAAAAATACCAAATATGGTTTGTTCTAAAACATGTTTTTATAAAAATTGAACATAGATACTTCTATGTAAAATCAATCTATGAACATGATTCTGGAATAGATTTGATAATAGGAAATAACTTTTTAAAGTTATATAATCCTTTTATTCAAAAAACTGACACCATAACATTAAATTGGTTTGATGTCAATAATCCAAAAGAAAGTGAATTTGTTACAACAAATATTATAACAAAAAATGAAATTTTAAAGGCAATTTCAGAAAATCTTAACATACTTAGATGTATGTGGGATAAGAGAAAGTTTTATTTAACAATTGAACAAAATCTAGGACATCATCTAGATCAAGTTTGTTCTGAAAATTCATTAGACTCTATAGTAAACAAAATACAAGATTTAATTGTTGTAAAACTTAAAGATCCTAAAAAAGAAGTTAAGGTCCTGTACAAAATCCCTTATTCAGGAGATGATAAGGAAGAATTTAAAAAAGAAATAGCAGAACTATTAGAGAAAGGATTAATAAGTCCTTCTATTAGTCCACATTCAGCGCCAGCTTTTTATGTCAGAAAACATAATGAGATAAAAAGAGGAAAAACTCGAATGGTGATCAATTATAAAAAACTTAATGAAGCAACCATAAGTGACTCATATAAGTTACCAAGAAAAGATTACATTTTTGAAAAAATAAGAGGATGTAATTGGTTTTCATCTCTAGATGCAAAATCTGGATATTGGCAGTTAAGGTTATCAGAAGAAACTAAACCTTTAACAGCTTTCAGTTGTCCAGAAGGACATTTTGAATGGAATGTTTTACCATTTGGTTTAAAACAAGCACCATCAATATATCAAAGATTTATGGACAATACTCTTAAAGGTCTTGATCATATTTGTTTTGTATATATCGATGACATATTAATTTTTACTAAAGGTAGCAAAGAACAACATGTTAAAGATGTTATGACTGTTTTAAACAGGATAAAGGATAGAGGAATTGTTCTATCTAGAAAAAAGTCAATACTTTTAAAACAAGAAATTGAATTCCTTGGTCTTATCATAAGAGAAGGAGGAAAACTCGATTTATCACCGCATGTTCAAGAATTTTTTTTACTTTTTTCTGATCAATTAGCAGATAGAAAACAAATCCAAAGATTTTTGGGATGCTTAAACTACATTGCTAATGAAGGATTCCTTCAGGATTTAGCAAATGATAGAAAAAATTTACAGAAGAAGATATCTGAAAAAGTGCCATGGTCATGGACACAAAAAGATACTGAGGCTGTAAAATCTTTAAAAGAAAAATTAAAAGTTTTACCACAACTATACAACCTAACAAAAAATGATTTTTTGGTTGTAAATGTTGATGCAAATCAGTTTACATGGGCTGGAGTTATGAGAGCTCTACCTAATGGTAAACAAAAATTGGGATTAAATCTCAATGGATATGTTGAGGATGAAACCCCACAACAATCATATACCATTGTGGGCGCAACCCCACAGTTAAAATCAGATATCCCTAATGGGCGATCAGATAAAACATCAGTTTCAACTGATTCAAAACTTGATTATTCAAGTAATAACATCCGAATTAAGGATAAATATCTTGTTTTATGCAAGTATGTTTCAGGTTCTTTTAAAGATGCTGAAACAAGATACCATATCAATGAGAAAGAAACTCTTTCTTGTTTAAATGTTTTAGAAAAATGGAGAATGGATTTAATTCCATCAAGATTTTTATTACGAACTGATTCAACTTATGCTAGCGGATTTTGGCGCTACAATTTAAAAGTTGATCATAAACAAGGAAGACTTGTTAGATGGCAAATGCGCATCCAACAATTCTATCCTTATATTCAACTAATAAAATCAGAAAACAATTGTTTTGCAGATACTCTGACAAGAGAATGGAGCAAGCTCTAAAAGTTCTCTACAATAGCTTGAAGCAAAAAGATGAACAGATTGAAATTCATAACCAAAAGCTAAAACAACTCTCTTCAGAGAGGGGGGAGATGGTTAAAATGATCGAAAGTCTAACCAAGATCATAAATGTTGAAACTCCAACAACAACAGAAGAACCAACAAAAAAGACTTTGAATGAACAACAAAGTTTTTCATCAACATCTTCAGCAGGTTCTATGCCAGAGGAAGATACGAAAAAGTCATGGGCTGAAAAAGTTGAACAAGAAGATGAAGAATCAAAAAATGGTTTAGACCAACCAAGCGATGTTGTCGATCTACAACCAGAAAAGAATGTGTATGTCATCTTTGATGGTCCGATGAAAGGCATCTACAACAATTGGGCAATTGCAAGCCTTCACATTAATGGCAAAAATGTTAGACACAAAGCTTATCCAACAATGGAAAAAGCAAAAGAAGCTTACAAAGCCTCCTATAAAGAAATGACCATTGCTAAAGAAATTGGCCAACCATCAAAAATGGAGTCAAAGAAAAAGATCTCAGTGGGATCCATAATAAATCTCCAGAAAGAAAAAAATAAGCCAAAAACCCTTGATGATTTCATGGGAAAGTGGAGATGGCTAGCCAACTTCAAAGAAGAATTAGCACTTGAATGTTTTTACCCAGTCAATACCACACATGGGGTAAAAGCTAATACAGTTCCAGGAATATCCAAGGAATTGATTAAAGAATTTTATGACTATGAAATGCTTAAGACCGTGTATCTTGAAGAAGGAGAAGGTCGTAGATTCCAAGAATTGGCTGATCTTCCAAAAGAAATTTGTGATACAGCAAAGAGATTTAATGACTTTCTTGCTAAAGGAAGAGAAATATATCTCCAGTTCGAACAAACCTATCCATGGTTTTTTGAAGAAAATAATTTTATGGCTGTAAAACCAAGAACAGTCATCAAAATAGGAATTTCAAATAAAACTTATCTACCTCCAAATTCAGAAAGTATTGGATGGACAGTAGATTCGTTCATTTATCAAATGAAACGTTTTTATGATAACCTTATTAGATATGGTTCTACCATTATTAATTATAAGGTCCTTTACACTACAGAAACCTGTCTCATGGTCTGTGATTCAAAGAGGAAGGTTTCAGAGGAACACCTCAAGCAAACACTCCATTATGAAGAACTATTCTCAAGATTTGAGAATGCTCTTAGTCAAATCCCATAAGAAGTTCAACAGGAGTGCTGTCAACACTTCTCAAAATACAAAGGGCATATCTGTAAATGGTGTGCAAAGAAGAAAGTGTCGGTAGAAGAAAACAAAATACCGACAATCACAGTGCAGGAAGATAAGGCGAAAGGAAAAGCCTAAACACGCGTCATGTAGATGACCGTAGGAATAAAGTTGTAATAATGGAACCTTATCATCTGAGTCAGATGGGGTCCATTTAGACAAAAATCTTATCACCTTATGTGATAATGCTTTTACTTTTTCCTTTACGTGTTTTGTTTGTTTTTCTTTTTAGCTGGATGGAAAGTGACATGTGACCTACTCTGTAAGTCCTTTCCTCCTATAAATAAGAGCCTCGATGCTCACTTGTAAATTACAACTAAAATCAATGAAGTAAGTACCTTAGTTTGTGAAAAACGTTGTTGGGAAAGGGCTTCGCAGGATTTGAGGTTGTCATTACCAAAATCGAAAGATTTTTAAAGTTTTCAATATCAATAATCGAAAGATTATTTCAGAATCCAGAAGATCAAAAGATCAGAATTATCAAAAAATTCTAACCAGAAGTCAGGTATGATTTTATATTTATAATTCTTAGTATTTTACAATGGAATATAGTATGATGAAAGAAAATTCATCTGGTTTTATGGCAGATGTATTAATAGATCATATAGAAAAGGTAGATTTTACCTTAAAACCAGAAGAAAACTTCAAACAAAAAAGTATTTTTTTTTAATAAAAGAAAAACTATCTAGAGAAAACATTCTAAAATATGGAATGATGATAGGAGAAGTTCCTATACCAATGGAATCAACAGATGCATCTGTTGTAATATCTATGATTGATGAAGAACAAATAAACGAAAGGTTAAAACACTTATCGTTAGAAAAAAGATAGAAGATAGGATATATTCATATATCGACTATTCAAATAATTATAAAAAGTACTTTTATGAAAGGAATAAATTCAGAACTAGAACTTTTTATAGAAGACGCTAGGTTAAATAAAAAACATTCACTAATAACCAAAGGTGAAGGAAATTTAAAAGGTGGAAAAATAAAATTCGATATAAATTTACAAATAGGCTTAAGTCTAAATGATATAGATCTAAATAGATCTTTAGTAATTCATTATAAACTCAAAGACCAAAAACTTATGAGACCAGGAAATCATCCTTTTAGTATAAGTTATAAGATGAATTATGCACTAAGTAACTCTCATTATAGTGTAGAGTTTAGTGGGAGAGAAAAAATACAAATAGATGAACTATTTGCACCATTAGTAAAACTAGAATCACCAATTCTAAAACCACTAAAAAGATCAAAGTCTATTATGACAATAGAAAGAACACCTCTCTTAGAGCAAGAAGAAAATACTAGTGAACCAAGGTTCCTACCACCAAGAACTTCATTAGACAGTATAAAGTTTGATAAAAATTTATTAGAAATAAAAACTGAACTTTTAAAAATTAATAAAAAATTATAATGCCAGGAATAACAATAAAAAATGAACTAAAATTATTCAGAATAAAACTAGATGCCCTAGTTAACAAAATAGAAGAAAATTTCTTTAGAATAGAAATGAAGAATACAATTTGGGGAATCCATGATTTAATGATTCTACAAATTTCATATGTAGATGAAGTAATAGAAGAATTAGAAGAAACAGAAAATGTTTCTATTACACAAAAAGAAAGAGCCACAACCCTGTTATGGCCATCCCAAAAACTAATTGAATTTGAACAATCTTTAGAAATTTTTTTAGAAAGTTCCTCAAGCATATAATGCCTGGGTTAACAATTAAAAAAGAATTAGAAGTCTTGAAAGAAAGACTAAAAACCATAGTCAGTGATATTGAATGGTATTATGATTTAATAGTATTCAAACAAATTTGTTATAAGGCTCAAACTATAACAATGGTTCACATAGATTTAATTGAAAATCTATTAGAAGAAATTCAAGAAAATAATCTCACCGAGATTCAAAAAACAAGAGCGAAAATTCTTTTAGAACCTTTCCAAGCTCTAACACAAATCGAATCACTCTTAAAAGAAGCCAAAGATTTGGAAAACTTCGTGACAAATTAATAATGCCCGGATTAAATCTTAAAACAGAAGTAGAACTCTTTAAAAAGAGATTAGAAAAAATAATTTTTGATATAAACTTTTATAATGAAAGAATTGTGTTAAAACAAATTCTTTTTTGTGCTCAAGATTTAGTAAATTATCATATAGAGTATATTGATGATTTCCTAAAAGAAACAGAAGATTTAGAAAATCTTACAATTATACAAAGAGAAAGAGCTAAAACACTCTTAAAACCATTTCAAGGTTTAAATAAAATCGAACAAATGTTAAATCAAGTTCGAGAAAATTCCGCTGGCGACCCTGCCCCAAGCTGGTATCAGAGCCAGTAATACAATCCTAAGGGATGAAAATAAAAATAAAAATATTATTTTTTCAGAAAAGACAAAAGTCTTTTAAAATCGCTTTTCTATTTAACCGATTTAAAAGGATAAGAGGACAAAATCCATGTGTCACACACTGATTGGATAATGTTATATAACATAGAAATCCACTATGTTACACAAGTGGAGTCCCTCCTAACCCCAAATTCCCCAAATTTAATCTCACCATCACCACCACCACAATCATTACATGCTCTTAATTTGCTTTCATTTTGAGTTGAAATCTTTCATCTTCGTCTTCGATTACACCGCTACAACCACCTCCATTAGCGATGCCGTCAGCTTCCAAATCCACTAACGAAGGTGGAACTTTGCATCAGTTGAAATCATTTTAGATCTTGTAGTCAAAATCATCCGCATCTTAACAATTATAATATTGGTGCTTCCTCCGTGGAGACTTTTATTTCAACGAAATTGATAATATTTTTTTTGTAACAAAATTGGGAATATTGTTTATAGAGGATTTAGAACAATGATTTAACCTAATCTTTTATAAGCCTGGGCATTTCTAAAACTATGTCAATTCGATTTTCTTTTTCTTCTATAAGCCATGCGAGCATCAGAAAGAGCAATCAAACCTTTTCTTTTTGTCTTGAATATGAACAGTTCAGAAAAAGTTGGAGAATAGAGAAAGAGGGGGATATGTGGTGTTTAAATCTGAGTCATTCCTTTTAATTTAAAGGCTGCAATTTCCAATCCCATGGTTCATGTTTAATCATACTCTTTTTTTAAAGTTTGTTGAATTTTTATGGGTTTGTTAATGAAGTTCATGAGGGAAGATGATGAATTTTCTGAGTTTGGTAATGAATACGATGATTTTCTGGGCTTGATGATGAATTTTAACGTTTTTTGATAAAAGTTAACGGAAAGGATTTATTTGGCTATCGGAATATAAGTTAAGGGACCAAAACGTAACGTTAATAACTTATGGGACCAAAATGTAACCAACAAATAACTTAAGGGACCAAAGCATTAATTAAGCCGAAAATAAATACATGGGAAGAAATTTTGTAACCCTCAAACAAACGCCGGGTGATAATCATTTTAGTCTTTAACGTGTAACAAATAATCACAATAGTCATTCAATGTATCAAAATTTTAAAACAGTCATTGATTATACATTTTATTACGTCCAAATAATCCTTCAATACTGATATTAATTCTTTTCATATATAAATGATATGACGGTAAATAAATATTTATAGAAATTGATATAACAACAAATTATATATCAAAGAACTAAATTTTAACTAAGAAAGTTTATTTTGAAATTTCGATAATTATTGTGCTCACAAACAAATACTACTAGTTTTGGGTAGGCATGGCAATGGGGCGGGGTGGGAACGGGTTTTACATTCCCCATCCCCATACCCGATTCTCATATACTTACCCGTTACCCTACCCATACCCAACGGGGATGAGAAATTGAAACCCATCCCTGTCCCTGACGGGTTCTGGTATCCCCGCCCCATCCCCGTCCCCGCATTGAATAATTTTTTAAATAAAAAATAGAAGTTTTTTTGCAACCCCTAGAGAAATATTTTAATGCATTATCCAACAATGTGTTCACTTTAACATTTATTAGACCGATTGATTTAGTTGCTTCTTTAAATATCAATGGTAGTTTTTATAACACGGCAATTATCAAACAAAATAACATGGCATATCAACATTAAGTAGTTTTCTTCATTCGGGACGGGTTTGGGTATGGGTTCGAGGTGGGTACCTATATACCCGTTACCCATCCCATACCCGTGTTTTGAAATCGGGGAAAACCCAAACCCATACCCAAACCCAGTCAAAAAGGGGAAAACCTGTCAAATTGGGTTTGGTTCGGGTGGGTAACCACGGGTATGGGTTTTGTTGCCATGCCTATTTGGATGCGATGAATGGAGGTTATTTTGCTTTTGCAACTATACAAAGTGGATATATACTTTAGTCGTATTTTTTTCTTCCATCTATTACCATTCGTTCAAACTAGTTTAATTACTATTTTATCCATTTAATAATATGATTGAAATTAGGCTTTGTCCCAACCTAAGTTCCTAATTCAGGGTTGCGCTCCTTTTAAAATAAATTAATCCTAATAAAACTTAGTAATGAATAGAAAATAACTAAAATAAACGACATTAAATTAAATAATTAGCCAACAAAACAAATAGAGGTTCATCATAGAACCGTAACCTATAAATATCTGGTTACACATGATAACTAAGACAAAATACAAAAAGATAAGGAAACGATAGAACTCCTCCAGAAGCTCCTAGAATCACCTTCCTTTTGAATTGCTCCAGTTCTGAATGAGAAATTATGAATGAGGAAGACGGTATTTATAGGGAAGGTTTCCACCTGACTTGGGCTAAAACATGGACTTCTAGGGGCGAAAAATGTAACAACCTATTTCTATTAAGCGGTAAAACGCGCGAATACATCAGAAATATTCTAGAAATAGATGCTACGTCTCAAAACAAACCAAACAATATCATGCATATATATAATATCTCAACGATCACAGCGGAATTCAAATCATAAACTTCAACATATACATGCCATGGTCAATAAATCCTCAAATGAAAATACTCCAAGTCCGACAAGTGGACAGTAGCAACAACATACAAACAGAATCCAACAACAACAGACGCTAATCCTAATCAGAGCCTAGATACTATGACACTGACACAACAACGGAGAAAGCTCCCGTCGTCCAAACATCCAACAAGCAAACTCACAGAGCGTCTAATCCTGCACAACGTCTACCCATCCATACAGACAGGTAGGCGGTCGAAACCACTGGGGGTAAGCATTACATTAATCATAATCCACATATAAAAACATGGTATTTAAGAATTTATACATATCACATATACATAACCACCCCTCCTAGAATACTAGCATCATATGATTAACATCCCCCATTACTTGCATCTAAAGCTATCACATTATTATCATAGCATAGCATGCATAATCAACCTCTAATCAAGTCATCAATAAAAGCTCATCATTTATCAACATCAATCAATGATCACATCACTTACCTCATTACTCATTTAGCATGCTTAATTCAACGAGTACAATTCATCATTTCAAGTTACAAGCAATCAATCATCATCAATCAAAGAAATCACCACATCTTATGTATATACATATACAATTCTCACCTCATCATTATCATCCAACCAATTATCATCAAATAGATTCACCAAGTGTATAAGCACAACAAGTAAGACATGCAACTAGAGCATTTATTTCACAACCATCAACAAAATCCACCAATATACATATACACCAATCCACATAATCACAACATTCACCAAATTCCACCAATACACAAAATCATCAAGTCACATATTCAATTATGTCACAACTCATCAACCATTCAATTCCAAATATCACAAGTATGTATTCATCAAACACACTTATCATCAACATTCACCATTCACATGCAACAACAAGATAACATTTCAATATGCAATGCGCCTATACTCGACACATATATGCATGTGGTACCAGATCAACAACAATGGATGCAACAAAAACATCCAAGTAAGAGTACACCTCCTCTTACATGTAAGAGTACACCTCCTCTTACAACAACTATGTAAAAGTACACCTCCTTTTACATTTCAACAACAACAACAACATGGTATGATGCATGGACATATAGCAATGACTCGATAATGCACAACTCCAACATAACAACTATCAAAACAATGTAAAAGTACACCTCCTTTTACATTTCAACAACTCAACAACATTGCATTATCAAGAATCATGCCCATACATTCAACAATCACAACTCACATAAGATTCGTCAACATACATCAACATCATGAACATAATAATCATCATATTCATCAACAACCAACAACATCATCCTCATCTTAATTATCAACATACATCAACATCGGCTCGCAATTCATTTCCATTTACATCACATAAACCAAGTAAAACGGAATAACACAACAAGTTATGATAAACATCATGTTCATACCTCCACAATCATTCAAATACATTCATTTAGTCATATGAGACCACTCACAAAAGATTCATAAGACTTTAGTTCAACAAGATTCATTTCTACTAAGTTCGTCTCCAAAAATCACCGTTTTAAAAATATTAGGAGTTATGAATCAAAACCAACTCTACAAGCTCAATTGCCTATGCCATGTATTCTCACAAGTCACTTATAGGTGCAGTAGAGGATACATAAGCATTTCATCGGCCAAAAACGACGAATTCAAGAAAAACCCAAAGTTCGTCTCACTTTTTCACTTTTCACAAATTTTTCCATTTTCAAAGCAAAACAAGTTCAAAATTGATGGAACCAACCACAACCACTTTTAGAAATCATATAAACATTATACAACTCTAATCCCACTTCAAATTCCGGAGAAAACGGGTTTTTGGAAAAATCAACGTTTAGACCGTTTTTATAAAAGTTAGACGATTATCACAAATTCAAGTCCAAACCAATTCAAATCATGTTCCAGTAGGATTATAGGTATAAACAGAGGTTAGTTAAGTCCAAAGAAACATTTTAGAAGTATCGGATTGGTCCCCAAGTGCACGAAACAAAAAATCAAAAGTGGCTAAACATGTGCAGGTTCGCTTAAGCGAATGCACAGTTCGCTTGAGCGAAATCAAGTCAGAACCTACATGCTGGTTCGCTTACGTGTTCGCTTAGAGTTAGCTTAAGCGAAACATCACAGTTCTGCAGCAAAAATATTACGAGTTCCAACCCTTTTCACCCCAAAATCCAATTTTCAATCCCACAATTCACCAAAACAAGTTCCAGAAAGTGTTTATAGGTCAATATAGGTTCAATACACTTAAACCTACATAAGTTATGGGATTACAACATCAATTCATCAATAATTCATCAATATATCAACTTCTCTCAACTTGCAACAACAACACCCAAATTCATCAACAATTCATCCAATTCATGATACCCATAGCATCAATTCATCAACAACATATGTCATGATAACAACAACAACATTTGAACATAAATTCATCAACAATTCAACAACAACAACTTCTTCCATCATCAATTATGCACAAAAACAACTTATGTTCATATCCACCCATTTTAACATTCAAATCCTACAACAACATCACAATTAACATTCAATTCATACACATAATCATATTACCAAAATTAAGCACGAAATTCTACAACCAAAATCAAATTAAGCACTTAACCACAATTATGCAAAAAAATTAGGGTAGAATTAAACAAAGAGGATTATGATTAAAACCTAACCCCCTTACCTCTAACACCAAGAATCCTTAATTCAAGCCTCAATTAGCTCCTAGGTGTTGAATCCACTCTTCTAGCTCTAGCCCTTGCTCTTGTTGTGGTCTCTAGCCTCTACCTCTTCTCTTCCCAAATGAAATGAAATGAATAATGTTGTGAAACCTAATTTTCACCCACAACTAGAGTTTATATATGTGCTCTCATCAATTGGGCTTATTTCTTAACCTTAATGGGCCTAACCCATTTCTATTCTAACACCCAAAATGTCACTACTCACTTATCGGTAAATAAAATAATTACTACATTCTCTCTAGTAACTTGGTAAAATAATATTCTTACTAACACTCAAAAATAATCCTCAACCAAAATTACAAAATTACCCCTACTCTCAAAATGACCGAAATGCCCCTAAGCCCAAAATGACTAAAATACCCTTTTTCACCGAATACTACAATTCCCAACCAAAAATACACACAAAAGCAAATAATCACATAATAGCACACACAACACACATAAATAATTAATAAAATAAAACTAGCGAAAATCGGGCTGTTACAAAAAAGACACAAAAAGTGATTTTTTTTTCGCAAGTCACTAGGAGCCTAGCGCCCTAGACCATGCGCTAGGCGCATGTGCATGCCAGGCCTAGGCGCCTGACGCCACTAGCATGTGCCTAGCGCCTCTGCACTACTTTTGGGTGCCTAGCGCCCCTTCCAGTGCGCCCTGACGCTTCTGTGTACGTTCCGGTGCTAAAATGCCTGCTTTCTTCGCCTTTTTAGGTGTTTGCTTCAATGTAAGATGTCTTGGAACTTGGGAGCAAAATTCCTCCATTTGTAAAGTCTTCTGAGACCTCTTGAATCTTCATTCTTCACCTTCCCAATGACCACATAAATCTTTGAATGTCTTGCTTTGCTTGATTTGCCTAATTTCTTCATGAATTACATCAAGAACACCCTAAAATTGCTATGTTTCGGGAAGAATAGAATTACAGACTCAAATATTGAAAACAATACAAATGTCCTGAAATCATAGGCAATTTTCCTAATACTTCTCTGTTTTATTGGTAAAACCTACTGAAATTAAATGACTGAAAAACATGCTAAGAATAACGTAAGATGACCTTTCATCAAGTGGTAAATTATCTTAAAGCTCAAAAAACTTCTAACACTTAAGAAATTCTAAAATTGAAAGTTTATAAGATTTTTTTTAAGTGTTTTTGCGCTAAATAGTTGGACATAGTTTTGACACTTGTAAAATTATGCGAAGTCTCTTATGTTCTTCAAATGCTCAGGTCCTTAAATAGGAGATAATAATAGAGTCGTTCTTTGAAGATGTTTCAACGCATTAATTGTTCTTTAAAAGCTTTGATCAAGTTTAAAATACTTTTCCTCTAATGGATAATTCCGTTTAATGGTACTGAAGGGGTCATTTGCTTCTTTGGGAATGATATGTTGCATCTTTTTTTTTTGTTTGAAAAACTTTGTTTGTTTCTGCATGTGGACAAATGAATACAAACAGTACGATCAAAACTTGAAAGTAACGTTCCTTCAAAAGAAGACAACACTGGTCAAAGTTTCTTAGAATGGTAACTACTAACGTGTCCATTAGATGCTGACTTCCTCAGAGTGTGCTTCTATCAAAGTTTGTTTCCATCAGAACTTGTTTTCTTAAGATTCTGCTTGGCTTCATGCAATTTCTGATTAGAGATTAGACTTTGTACTGACCTTTCTTAAGATCATAATCTAAGTCTTCAGAGCTTCTTTTGAGTACCAAATGCATTCCTTTGCGTTCCGATCTTGGTGTTTTAGAACCAATAAGTTGACTTCAGATCGTATTCATTTCCAGTTTAATGTCATACAAGACAACAACGAACTCATGAAAAGATTGAACCATTTCATTGATTAACTTTATAGCAATGAGAGTGTCTGGATAATATATGAGATTTTAGGTTCAGAAACTCCAATTAATTTATAGCTCACTCAAATTATTGTCCAAAAGTTTATTGATACTAATAATATTCAACAACAACAACAATAATAATAATAATAATTGATTAAATATGATATTTTTTGTTAAAAAGAAATTTGTAAAAAAAAATCAAACATCACTTTATAGTGATAACAACCAAGTCCTAGTTAAATTTGAGTCACGATTTTAGCATGATATTGACCTATATCCACATAATCAAAAGTAAATGAAAAGTCTTTCTATGATCAATATCTTTTGGCCTTTTACCTACGGACAAACAACAATTAGTGACAGATGTTATCCATGAATGAAAGTCAACTCTTTTGCATTGCAAATTTTGAAGCTATGTGCTGAGCTTTGCTGCACTTGGACATGGACGAAATTGGCAAGTGCACTAAATAATAACAAGTAATAAAGTAATAAGTTTATCGTTCTCCACAGGGATTGTTGTTCAAAAACGAAAGTCAATAAAAGTGAATAGAATTACAGGGTTGAATTGTCCTGTCCAATGCAAGATTAGATTTTTGTGATTCAGATGATTAACGACGATTAGGGTTTCCTTGAATCTCCCTTCGTCTTTATTGGAATTATCTTTTTAGAAACCAAATAACTTATGTGGTGCATCATTGATTTAGGGTGTGTTTGGTTGTGAGAAGAAAATGAGAAGAGAGAAAGAGGTGAGAGAGAGTATGGAAAGAGAGAAGTTGATGAGAAATATGGTAGATTTCGGATAGTGTTTGATACAAGAGAGAAAGGAGAGAAATAGAGGAGAAAGAAGTGTGATTAATTCGTGAAATGACTGAAATATCCTCGTACAAAAAAGTTGATATACAAATTTATTTTATTTGAATTTAAACTTCATATAAAAATAATGTAGTTTTTATAATTTATTAAAAAATTAAATTTCTTACATATAAATTAATCAATTTATTTTCTTAATTAATTATTTTAAATATTTTATTTTGGTCGATTAAATAAATTCATAAGCCAAGTGGTGAACTTTAGTAGTTTAATTTTATTATATATATATATATATATATATATATATATATATATATATATATATATATATATATATATATATATATGGCACGTAAATAGGAAGCAGGATACAACAACAAAAAAAAAAACTTGAAAACAAATGTGTAGAGAAAATTATTTAAAATATTCCTTCTCGACCAGCTACAACAACAAAAAACTTGAAAACATAATTGATAAAATACTACCTCTGTCCCGGTATAATTGACCTACTTTGGTTTTTCACACAGATTAAGAAAAGTGTATAAATAAAGGGGAAAGTGGAATATATTGTATTGGGAATGATAAAAGTGAGTATTATTTAGTGTTATATTGTATTGGAAATGATGAAAGTTGTATTGAAAATTGAAATGAGTCAGTTATTTTGGGACATTTTTTTATAGAAAATGGGTCAGTTATTCCGGGACGGAGGGAGTAGTAGCTGCATGCCTGCATATGATCATCAAAACCAAGGACAAATATGGAAAAGAAGAAAAAAATGGCAGCTCCACTCCCTTTCTTCGCACATGTGGAGAGATATGCAAAAGGCATGGGTCCCACCAAATATTGTCTCTCTTTCGTGTCTCCCTTTCAAACCAAACACGAGAGATTGGCTATCTCTCCCCAACTTCTCTCTCCCCTCTTTCTCTCTTTCTTATTTCTACTCTACCAAACACAGTGTTAATGAATCCCAATGGTAAAACTCGCACTAGTTTCTTTAAATAACTTGTCTAGAACCAACCGGAGTCATGTACTACGTTTTTCTAATGAAATGAGTAATGACGAAAAGAACTCAAACCTTAACTTCCTAACCTCTATAAAAAGTAGAAATTAGAAAAGCTAATGAACTGATAAAATTACGGGTTATCATAGTCTACTTTAATCCTACAGATTAATCCTCAAGTTTACACTCGTAGTTAACCAATTGACGAAGTATTAATGAACGGGCATAATCTAATTTAAATCTCAACACAATCAAAGCATAAACTGAATGAAAAATATATTAATAAATTTCAACAAATAAGAAGGGGTTCATCATGGAACACTAATCAAGAGGTTTAGTTACTCTTGGCAACAAACATTATAAGAAAACAATAGAAAAGCATACTCTAAAGAGAACAAAAGAATGAGAAATCCTTCCTTGGAACTCTAATGCTTGATCGACCCTTGCCTTCACCGTCAAATGTTTCTGAATGAATAAAATAGTGTGCAAGGGTTTCTATTTATAGCATGAGGTTACTTAGGGATTAATAGAAGAAAATTAGGCTTTATTCGTCGATCCATCTTGGAAAACAAGCAACAATCGGTTTTTACTCGCTTCTGAGCGCAAGGGCGCATAGCACAGGGCGCATGGGCGCCTGAGCCAACCCCTCATGTGCGATTTCTTACGTTTTCGATCGTTCTTCCGTCTGAAAACTCATAGGAACTTGAAATGAATTTTCTTCACTTTGTATTGTCTTCAACAACTTTCTAAGAACCCTTGATATTCAATTCTTCATCATTGGTCATTCACGTGATGTCTTGATTTGTTGATTTACATGATTCTTCACTACAAAACACTCAAAACACCTATGGAGTTGCATGATCTAGGACCAAATTGAATTACAACAACTCGAATGAAAACAATACAATATGTTCCTCAAACCATTGACAACTCCTCTAATTATCATCTTATTTGTCTTTAAATGCAAAGAAAAAAAATACTAAAATTACAGCCAAATGTCATATAATGCTATGTCATCAACATGTTTTCGGGTTATTACTATTGGAGCTATTGTTAATGTAGGATACTCCATCCGTCTCAAAATAATTATTTCTATAACATTCTTTTCTCTATCTCAACATAATTGTCACTTTTGAATACCAACATTTATTATTTTTTCCTCATTATTATACCCTTATATATTGAATATCATCCAACTAATTTTCTCATTGAAATTACAAAAAAGAAACAATTAATCATTTTTTTTTCTAAAATCGTTCAAACGACCATTATTTTGATTGGGTTCCTTTTGCAATTTGAATTTTGAAATACAAATTGAATATGAGTCACGTTAACTTGTGCCCTAAGGGCACATGTTAAGTATTCTAAAATGAGCAATTTTGCATTGAAAAACATTATATTTTACTATTTTAAAAAGTTGAATGCACGACTTTTGATACATTTCTATAATTAGTTACTTAACATGTGCCCTTGAGGGCACAAGTTATCATTTGCCATTGAATATTTACCTTGAGAAAACACAAAACGAACACGTTGTTCAATTGGTCAAAGGAGAGGTGCCAACTGGGATATGCAAGTAAGTATGGAGAGAGTGGTAGTTGAGGAATCTAGCAGTTGCATACCAAGCATACGTTGATAGGTCCAATTTCCAAAAATCCACTATTTGCTTCTTTCCCTTTCATTACGTCCACAACATTTTTTTATTGATAAAATACAAAATCAACATTTTAAAATGTCGGCCAGCAGTCAAACCACAACGTGGCAAGAAAAAACCAACGAATGCACTCTAAAGAGAAAGTCAAAATATTATCCTAAGAAAAAAAAACACAGAAAGTCAAAAGGAGGTAAATTTTCTCAAATACCATTTCCATATGCTTACAGTATAACCATGTGCTATTTTATCTCCATTTTTATATTTTATACTACGTTAGATTTAATTTAAGGAAATGTTAACTAGTGCCCCGGACACTAGTTAAGAAGACTAATATTTATTTTATTTAATTTGGTTATATAAAATAATTTTGTAGGTAGTGTTTATTTATTTGAGAAATGAAGCTAGTATACGTTGCACAATATTTATTCAATATACACATGGGAAAACTTTTTACATCACTTAAAAATGTTTTTTTAGGGGTGTTCAAATCCAAACCGATTCAAATTAAAACTGTAAACCAATAAAAAAAATGAAAATCGCACAAAACCGAATAATATTGGATGTGTTTGGATGACATTTTATGAAAACCACTCGAATTGGATCAGATTTTGGATTGAATTTTCAAAATCAAACCAAACCGAACAGCATACATATATTTTAATATATATTTCCATTTTTATAAGTATAATATATTATATTAAGCTATTATTTATTTTCTTTTTAATTCTTTTAATACTACATATGAGTTTAATTTAATCAATTTTGGTTTCTATTTCTTATGTTTCAAAGATAATCAATCATTTTTATTTTGTACTATTAAATTTTTTATAAATCATATGTTATATTCCGTATCAAACCTATTATTTTATCATATTTTTATAAGATTATTATTAATAAAAAAAGTTACAATTTGTAATTTGGATATCCAAAAATCGATCCAAATTAAACCGCATTAAATTGGATCGAATCGGATCGGTTTTTTAAAATTAATCATTCAAAATTCAACCGAACCCCATATAATTTTATCTTTAGATCGGATGAGTTTTTGCCTCAAAATAGATCCAAACCGGACCGCGAACACCCCAAGTTTTTTCACATCGGTTGAGATATACAACCAAGAACTAGACAACATAGTTTACTATGTCTTCTTAAAAAAAACTTGTTTACCATGTCGATCCACCTCTTTATATTGTAAATCGGCATAACAATATTGCGCACTATTTGGAATAGTACCTTCGGTATGTTTAGATGTACACTATTTTTTTAATAGTGATATTTGAACAACCATTTAAAATAATTTTTGTGACAACTTCCATATTCTCTTTTTTATTGGTAAAAAACAATAGAGAGAGAGAGAGAGAAATGAAGAGAGATAATGAAAATATAATTTGAGTACGAGAGAGTAGTCAACAAGTTGTTTGTTATAGAGTGCTCCTACAAATATCATCTCTCTTATGTTTTTTATCATCCTCTCACCACGAGCAAATTAATACCTCACTACAGCTAGATATCCAACTTTGAGGTCTCAATCTCTTCTAATATTGTTCCACGTTCTCTCTTTAAGTTAGATTAAGGTATTCAAATGAATAGTGATAGATGAGTGAAACCATAAAAGGGTTATCATCGGATCAGTATCGACAGAGTAAAAGTTATTATAGACGTCAACCTTTCCTCAAAAGACCGGTCCATAAATATAAACCAATTTTTACTTTATTTGAGACTAGAGCACCGAACACTTTGTATACCAATTCTGAGCTGTGTACCTAAGAATCACTTAAAATTGAAGTTACGTTAATTATTAAACTTAACTTTGCTTTGTTCAAGTTCATGCATGAATAGGTAAATTTGGGTTAAGTCTTCCCCATGATCCCTTGGAAAAGTCATAACTCTCTCTCCCTTTCTGAAATAAATGAAAAAGCCTCAATTTTGCGTGTGTTGACTTTCAGACAATATGAACACGGTACGGATACACTATAAATAACAATACCACCACCCTTCTCTCATATTCATTCATTTCTCAACCCTCCACCAAAAAACAATAACATTTCAAAGTCCAAACAATTTTTCTGCTTCTTCAATCATACACAAATGAATCAAGATATCAAAGTTACACCATTTTTTCTTTGCCCTATTTCACTACAACTCATGAAGGATCCAGTTACTGTCTCAACAGGCATAACCTACGACAGAGAAAGCATCGAAAAATGGCTCTTTTCATCGGAAAACAAAACATGTCCTGTCACAAAACAACAACTCACACATGATGCAAATGATCTCATTATTCTCACTCCAAACCACACTCTTCGTAGACTCATCCAAGCTTGGTGCACCATGAATTCTTCTTATGGAATCGAAAGGATTCCAACTCCAAAACCTCCAACAACAAAAACCCTCATCGAAAAACTCCTCAAAGAAGCTTCTGATTCTTCAGATTCACCTCATTTACTTATCCAAACCCTAAAAAAGCTCAAAACAATTGCATCCGAGAGTGAGTCAAATCGACGGTGTATCGAATCAGCTGGGGCTGTGGAGTTCTTAGCATCAATAGTTACAAAAAACAACACAAGTTGTTCATCTTCATGTTCGGCAACAGAATTAGTTGAAGCTAGCTTTGATGATGATGATGTTGAAGGTTTTGCTTTTGACTTCAAAATAGGTGCAGAAGATGAAGCTATAAACATCCTTTACAATCTTCAATTATCAGAACAAGGTTTGAAAACTCTCTTAAACTTCAAAAATGGAGAAGTTTTAGATTCTTTAATGAGATTATTGCAAAAAGGTAACTACGATTCAAGAACATACGCAGTTTGTTTGCTGAAATCTATATCAAAACTTGCTGATCCATCAAAACTAGCCAATCTAAAGACCGAGTTTTTCATCGAGTTAGTTCAACTTCTCAAAGACCAGATATCAAAGAAAGCATCAAAAGCAACACTACAAACGTTAATTCAACTCGTCGAATTTGGAAGAAATAGAGTAAAAGCAATTGAATCAGGTTGTGTTTCTGCTTTGATAGAACTTCTTCTTGATTGCAAAGAAAGAAAGCCATGTGAAATGATTTTGGTGCTTTTGGAGATGTTATGTCAATGTGCTGATGGAAGATTTGAACTCTTAAGCCATGGATGTGGTTTAGCTATTGTTTCAAAGAAGATTTTGAGGGTTTCAACAATGGCTAATGATAGAGCTGTGAGGATTCTTCTTTCTGTTTCAAGATTTTCTGCTACACATTTTGTTGTTCAAGAAATGTTGCGAATTGGTGTTGTTGCAAAGCTTTGTTTGGTTCTTCAAGTTGATAGTGGAAATAAGGCAAAGGAGAAAGCAAGGGAGATTCTTAAATTGCATTCAAAGTCTTGGATGAATTCTCATTGCATACCTTTTAATTTACTTGCTTCATACCCAACAACTAGTGGGTGAAAAATTGCTAGGGTTTTCACTTTTTTGTTGTTGTAATTTATACCCCTTTTTTGGGATTCTTTTTTGTATAGAAAATAGAATTGTTCATAGAAATTTAATTGGATAATGGGATAGTTGTGGGCATAAAATAATGTCCATGAAGAATAGGTCTGAAACATATTAGGGTTAATTGTTTATTGTGAATAAATACATCATATATTGATACAACAAAGTTTATCATTCCAGTTTTGTTATTTGTTTTAATTTCATATTTTTTTTCGAGTTTTAATTATATCATGTTGCTTGAAATGATGCACGCATGCCATTAAATTATCTCAAAATTACCCTTGACATCCTCTATACTCCAACTTCCTCAAGCCAGCATTCAGGAAATAATAAGGGAGTTGATTGTCCTTCCATCAACTCTGATTATATTAGTTACCTTATGATCACGGTATATAAAGTGATTATTCATTCATTTGTAATCAAATTCTTTATACCACTATCATTTCCGATTTCCAATATCAATTTCCTATCATTTTTTTCCTTTTGTTGGGATCTACAATACTTCTCAACAACAACCAAGGTTATCTATTTTAAGAAAATGTAGTCAATTGTTGCATGACATAGGTATTGTGCGTTCAGTTACATTCATCTAGGGGAGTATTAACTTTTTTTATTTTAAAAAAAAAAAAAGGAATGGGTGCATAATGTGTTGTGGTAAACCTAAAAGTCTACATTAAAAAAAAAAAAACCTAAAAGTTGAAGAATAAATGATTCTTTTTTTTTTTTGTAAGAATAAATGATTCTAGTCAATAATGGATCTTTCGCGCGGGTAATATGATTGATAGAAATAAGATTATGTGGTGAGAAGTGGTTTGTGGAAAGATCTTTTTTGAACAAGGATTTGTGGAAAGATCTATAGTCATCCCTTGCATGTTTTACGAATTGTATATATGTGGAATGCATTTAAGATAGTAAGCCCTAAGTAATCACTATTTGTGCTTGTCTCATTCTGTTTTTTTGGTATTTTGAGCTATATTGACCCTTAGCCGAAGTTTTAATTTAAAGTCTAGTTGGCAGTTAAATTAGGCACAGTAGTCTCAGTTGTTTTGGCAGGACAGCATTTATGCAATTGTCACTTTCTCTTGAATCAGTTTTCTTCTTCTTTGGTGTACAAGCTATAAATTCTGATATATACGTGGTTCATGTTATATAGGTTTGGAGGCTGGTTAGGATGATGCAACATTTGTTGAATATCACTCTCCTTTGGTACTTCATTGAATTTTTCTAATTCGTATTTTTTTTCTGCTCAAAGCTTGAATAGTGGTTCATCATATTGTTTCTTGTTTTATTAGGAAGTCACTTAGAGAGATATAAACACAACATAAATAATAGATTCTATGATTAAGTAGATCTCATCATCATTATATTTGTTTTTAACTTCTTTGTATATATTTTTCTTTTTGTCTAGTAGAGCTCACACAATTAAATGTGAAGAAGTAGGGTGTCCGTGGTTCAAACCTGACCCTTGCATAAATTATGCAATATCCCTACCAACTGAGCTAAGCTCACGGGAACAACTTCTTTGTATATATATCCCTCCAAATAAATAGAGTATGTCAGTTCAGCAGAATGTGAGCCCTTTTTAATGTGAGCCCTTTATAATTATTTTTTAAAAGTTAGACAGAGTATGTCTATCTTGATTGGCTATAATTTTTTTTTTTTTTTGAAGGAAGAGATTGGCTATAACTTAAAATGTTACATTTCAGTTTTAAAAACCAAATTTTTAAATGAGGATTGAATTAGAGACTATATCATCTCGATTTAAATTTATTAACTTAAAAAAATTATTATTTTGTGAAAAATCAACTTAAGTCCCTTTTCGTTTCGTTAATTTTTTTTGTCAAGCTCTTTATAACATTAATTAATATAACCCATTTGGGTTGGTCTGGTGTTATTGGCGTGGGACTTGGGAGTGTGCTCCTCATTAGAGTCTCAAGTTCGATTCCCTCTAGTGCCAATTTAGGTGGCTAATTTAGCTTCTTCAAAAAAAAAATTAACATTAATTATCATAGTCAACACTCATCATGAATAAGAAAAAATTAAGGGTGTGTTTGGATAGTCAACACTTGTGCTTTATGTTAAAGAATATAAAAGTATAAATTTCACATTTAAAAGAGTAGGTTTTATATTTTTAAGAATTTGAATATACGATTTTTGAGAAGTAACTACTATATATTGTATCTTAGCACAATTCAAAAAAATAAAAAATATTGTATCTTAGCATATGTTTTTAGAGAGACGTCTTTAACATTTTCCATTTTTTAAAGTCAAAGCCTATATTTATTTATTTTTGGTCAAAGTAAACGATATTCTTCAATTTGGATCAAAATGCCGGTCGATTGACAGATTGGCTGGACTAAGTAACCCATAAAATTTTATATCAATTTGGATCAGTAACCCATAAAATTTTATTTTACTTTTTTTATAAAAGAATCTTTTGCTATTTTTATGTCAATTAACAATTACCATTTTTTTGTTATTTTTTCAATGATAAATATTACAGTAGTATGTTATTATATTTCACTTTGTTAAAACATAAACTCAAAACTTTTAACCCTCAATTTTTTTAATCCCTTAGCATTTCATATATTCAATAGAAAGTTATCATTTCATATAATTAGCTTTTTTTTTTATTTACTGCGAGAGAGATAAGAGATGTCTTGAGCGAGAAGTATCATTTCTCATTACAACCAACAAGCCATGTATATTTCTTTCAAAAGGAAAAAAAAAAAAAAAAGCCACATAGCTTAATAAATTAATTTACTTTTACAACCTTTAATAGTTAGCTCAGCTTTAGTTCAACCAATACGATAAGACCATATGCAATGGGTTATTGAATCTTGGATTCAACATGTTTACACCATTGCAGAAGCCTTATTGAATATGACATGGAGGAGTGAGGTGATGAATTGATTCAACATGTTTAATCCTGCAATGCCTTGCCATGTGTCGATTTTTTGTTTGTTAAAACGGACGCGTGTTGTACACGCGCCGACAGGGGCAAGTGAAGCGGCAGGAACATGAGAGAGAAGATGCTGAAAGGATAAGTGGGTGACACTTGGCAGTTCCAAATTGGCTGCCTTTTTTTTTATCTCATCTTAATTTTTAAACTCAATTATTTCATTGAAAATTATTTTATTTTTTAAAACTTTTTTTACCAAAATTCATGATTTTTTTTTGTCGTTAAATAGAGACTTGGTTCATTTGATTTGGACACAGAAAAAAAAACCAAGTTTTTCACTATCTTAATATTATTTGTGTCGCGTGCTTAGTTTGTTGTATTGCATTTTAAGTTAAGAAAATAAAAATAAATTATATTACTAAATTTTGTTTTTCCAAAAAAACTAAAAAAATAAATTGTTAATTGTATTATTTAAATTTAATTATAATCGATAATTATAATTGTATGTAATTATAAAAACAAAAATTAAATAAGAATAAGAATAAGAAAAAAATGGTGGGGTAGGGTGTTGAATGAAAACCATTGGAGAGGTAAAAATTGAATGTGTGTTGAATTAAGAGAGAGAAAATGATGTGGAGTGTTGGGAATTGAAAAAGTGGGTGTTGAAGGTTGTTGAAAGAAAAAAAACCATTGTACATGGTCTTAGATGAATAATAAACGAGATTAAAAATAATGCACTAGACATCTATGTAAGAATGAACTCCTCAACAAAAAAGAATTTATATAAGCATGAAGCATCAATATGTAGTTGTTCCTGTGCCAATATATACACACACAAACACATAATTAAACACAATTGAGAAGCAAATATCCAGACACGTTAGTGTTCGTCTTTCTATTAATTCTAATAAATAATAGTGTAATACTTAAGGCTTTGTTGGCTAGTTTGGAGGGGAGGGGTTTGGAAAAAATAAAGGAGCAACTGAAAGGAATGGACATCATTGTGAGGAAAAGGTAAGTTCATTTTTCTTCATAATACAAAATAATCTTAATTTGGTGAGCTCAGAAATTGTATTGGAGGAGGGTTTTGGAAGGTTTACATGAATTCTTTAAATTTAATCTATATAGTTATAATATTCTTAAAATAAAAAATTATTAATCATAAACATTAATTTATCATTCTCTAAAAAATTACTCTCTCAAAAAATGTGAAAGATTTTACCATTTTTTGCTATATTTCTAACCCTTCAAATTCCCTTTCCCTTCCCTCGAGACTCTCAAACAAAGCGTAAAAATCTAACATAATATTATGATTTAATTGCACTTTCATCCCCATAGTTGCTCAGTTGTGCACTTTTGACCCCTAAATTTATTTTGAACAATTCTAACCCCTCAATTTTAGACATTGTTCAAATTCAAGTTTCTAGAAATGTGACAAGAATGAGGCTCAACTGATCCTTCCCTCCTAGAGGCTGAATCAACGAAGATCACATGTACTAAACCCTTAACAATAACGCTATATTTTTAGTGCTACTGGGTTTAATAATTAAAAAACTCGGTCTTTACATCATTGTTTTATCTTTTTTTCTTTATCTCATTATTAGGAGTAAATCTAGTTTAACCCTTTTTAGCATCTTCGTCTATTTTAGAAGCTAAATTGAAGATCTTAAGATAGTTGTTTAGGTACTAATCTCTTGGTAAACTCATGGAGTAATGATACAACCATTTGTACAAATATCATGGATGGAAGAGAGGCTCTAGAATTATCTAGTGGCTGGTGCATATTCCTGGACTCAGAGCTTTGTCAAAAACTGGTATTATTGCTCAGCCAAATGCTATTGCTAGGGGTAGGGGTCAAGGTGGTAATGTTGATCAGGGTTAAAACCTAGTATTATGTTAGATTTCTAGTTCAATAAAAATTAAATTAAAACATGTATTTTTTTTAATACGTTCAACCAAAAAAATAAACTAGTATGTTTAGTACTTGCATGAAAAAATTAGTGATATTCGTAGAAAAAATTGACTGTTTATCCAATGTAGCTATCTCCAAAGCTAACACTCACATTTGCTGCAAGAGCAAATATGTAAGGAGTTTCCAATTTGACAACTCTTATTTCACTAGAATACTGTAAGCATGTTCTTAGAAGTTTTAAAATTTAGGACAACTAAGTACAAAGTATTGAATATGCTCTAAAAACTTACCTTAAACATCACACTAGCATAATATGTGTCAATAAAAAAGACTTTCTAATGACAAGGAAGGTAGCAATGAATAATAAAAGGGGGATTTTTTTTAAGGATAACAAAGAAACATGTTTACAGGAAGCAGGTGGTCAGTTCCACAGTGCCCCAAATGCAAGCAATGTTTTTGGTTCAAGTGCCAGATCCCTTGATATGCAAGGCAAAAGAGTGGAGAGAATGGGAAAAAGCTCAAGGATGAGATTTATGATGTAAACATGCATGAAAAGAACGGTAGCATTTATCAGACATTTATGTTAACTAAAATTTATTTACTCGAAACCAATCCACAAACTAGATAGTCATGCTGCAATCCTTGGTCTGATATCACAGGAATTACATTTTTTTGTAGATAATTTCTGCCGGAAGTTACTTCATGATTACCAAATATTTGTTTTAAATCATCATCAGGTAGTGAAGATCCACATTAGAATTACAAACGGTAAATAAGTCTGCCATACATTGATGTTAGAAACAAGCTTTCTTCACTCTTGGTTAACTTGATCTTCAGACTTTCCTCATCAGAAGATACAACCTTTGATCAAGCTCAAACTTGTTGAAATGAGAGTGATCTCCCTTCAGCATCATCAGAAGCCCACCAAAAGAAATATTCAACTCCCTGCCAAAAGTAATATATTAAGAACAAAAACCACAAATCAATCATAGTACAACCTTGTATCACAATCAAAAGATCGCTTTCAACTCTAACTGGGAAGTCTTAAAAAAAAACTCTAACCGGGAAGTTGTTTCAGAAAAACATCCATTGATTAACATTATAGTACTAAATCTTCTCAAAAACAACATTTTTAACTAGTGAGCTGAGCCACTTGAAAACAACATGCATCGGCCAGAAACTAGCTTCTAAATGACCAATCAACAAGACTATGCCCCTGTTTGGTTCTGCGTTCTACAGCCTCAAACGCACGTTTGCGTGGTCAAACGCGGTTTCGTGGGTCAAAATGATGTTTGGGTTGCAGCTGTGAACGTGATTCAACAGCCCCAAAATCAATTCCAGTTGAAGCCAGTTTTCCTAGCTTCTGCGTCTACTCAAATCGATTCATATGAAAGGACCATGTGATTTCTCAATTTAGTCCTTTGAAGAAAACAACCATGGTCATAATTTCCCAATCGTGGCAACGGCCGTTTCTATTTCTTATGAAATTTGCAAAGATAAAAGTGTTTAGGTTGGAGAAGATAAGAGTACTGGGCTTTTGAAGCCCATTCATTTTTTCCGCAGTAACAGTTTGTTTTATAATTACGAACAATACACTTTTTTTTAAATATCATAGGTTTTTCTAGAGGTTTTTATATCAAAGGTAAGCCAAGGTTGTATTTTGTTTTTGGTACAATATGTCCTTTTTTTTACAGAAACAATGTTCTATTCTTTGTTGTCACCGATTAATTTTTAATTACTATATAAAAATTAAATTAAATAAAATAGATAAAGAAGAATACATACGTGAATATCCTAAAACAAATACATACATACTAACATACATGAACATTTGAGCCCATTTTGGTAATTAAACATTTAAAAGCAAGTTTGATTTTAACCATCCAAACAACATGAATTGATAAAAATCCCTTTCATATGAGTTTATCCAAACATAAATCAATTCTGTCAAACACAATTTTAACCAAAATCAATTCTGTCAAACTCAATTCTAGCCACCGCAGAACCAAACACACACTATATGCAAAATAAAACAGTAATTCCTTTCTCGGTAAACTGATACTCAAAGCAGGTAAAAGACTTACGCTTTTTCACGCCCTCCTGAACCCTCTGTTACTCTGTAAAGCTTTCCATACATGACATATTCATAGTTATCAGCAATTGATTGCCGATTACCCTGGAAAATAAAAAAATTAGCAGCTTTCTGTTAACAACAATTAAAAGAACGAAATAGTAACCATAAAAAGAAAAGATGCCATCTGTGCAGTAGTAGCAATTTTATTTTGCATTACTTGGTTAAGAGCAATAGGAATTTTTTTTAAAAGTATCAGTTAGAGTCTAACCAAATTTAGTACAGATAGGCTCAAACACCTGGATAATCATCACTGTATTCCCTCCCTTTGACATTGTTCCAAAAACGCGTTCGCATGGAACTAGGGACTGAGGGATTTTTTTTCAACAGCACATTACTATTATTTGTTATACAATTTAATTTAAATCTGTTCCTATTAAGTGATTATTATATAGTACTTATTTATAAGCTAATTCTGTAACAAAGTCAAGCTATTTTCATATATGCTATAAGCTGTTCTCATAAACTATCCTAGAGAGCTCATGAAAATAAGTTCAAAATAGCTTATGGACATGTCATGAAAATAAGTTCAAATATCTTGTGGACATACGAAAGATGTTTATGTATACTCTCAATAAACAGTTTAACAAGTGTTTATATTGTAGATAAGCTCAAATAAATGAATCCAGAGAGATCCCAAGTCATGCAACGATTAATGAATGTAATACCGGATTATAGTAGCCAGTATCTGGGGTGCCATCAGGATTGAGTGTTGGAACCAGTGCAAGAGAAAATTTCTGTCCCATCTTTAAGGGATATAGCTCAGAATTTATGTCTAGTTGCATAAACATGTCAAACTTTTCACTTCTTGCTTCAATGCGTGTCACTTAAGCAGCACAAAAATAAATGTGTTAGAATAAAGTTGCATGTCACTGAAAAGAGCAAATAATCCCACTAAAAGAATCGAAAAATAATAAGAAGAAGAATACCTTTTTCGAATAACTTTTTGTCATCTGGGTTGACTTTCTCAACCCTAAAGATATCTTCAAGAAGTGACTCCACCATTGTAGCAGTTCAGCTCACTGAAACTTAAAAATAAGGTAAAGGTGGTCAAGTATAAACCAAAGACAAATCAAAAGGTTGTCGTAATCTGCTATAAACTAAGATGCAACAAGATCATGCGAAGAAACGAATGTTATTTTCAGAACCGAAGTTACTGAGATGCGTGCTTGTGATCAGTATGTAGAGGTTGGATTCTGCCAAACCCTTCTCTTCTCTACGTGAGGAGAGTAGAGAATGAAATAAAGTAGGGATTTAGTAATTTACCAAGGGTGTTCACGGGTTGGGTTGGGTTGAATTTGACCAAACCCAATACCCAAACCAATCAATTTTCTTTGGTTCGGTTTGGGTGACCAACCCGTATTTTTAACACTAAAACCGAACCAACTAGCTCATGAACAGGTTGGACAGGGTTCGCAGATCATGCAGAAGAAACGCATTTTAATTCTAGAAAAAAGTGTAATTCAATGAACACACTTGTAAAGCTTGAACATTTGAAACAACATAAAATTCCAACACTTAAATTGAATAAAAGTGAGCAAAATAACCCTCAACCAAGATAGCATTTCTTAATATTTTTAGGGTATGTTTGGAAGTTGGGTTTTGGAGGAATAGTCTATTTCTTAAATATAATTTGAAATTTTGAGAAAATTGGAAAGATGATGAGATAGATTGTTATATAACATCTCAATCACCCTTTTCCTCCAAAACCTGTCTTCCAAACATACCCTGAAGAGTTCTCATCGTGATCCAACAGAAGCATGAGGTATTGAGCTTTACCAAACACAAGCCGTTGAATTAGGTTATTTGATTTTATCTATAAGATATGTTAGGCTTTACGGCACCTTTTTCACATATAGCCAAAACCACGGCACTAATTCACGTTTGTAGCGAAGCTACAAATAGGAAACCAAACACATACTAAGTTTTGTGAGGCTGTTTGGGACAATTTATGAAAAATAGCTTATGACATTTTTCATAAGCTTTTTTCAACTTATTTTCACAAGTTCTCCAAGACAGCTTATGAAAACAGCTTATAGCATATACAAAACCAATTCAACTTTATTTTATCTTCTACTATAGAAATAGTTTATGTAAGCATACACACAAGCGCTTATCATAATAAGCGCAAGCGTTTGTGCTATAAGATGCACATAAATTGTTTATCCAAACAGGTCCTAAAATCAAAAACAATATTTGATTATCAACATTTAAATTACACTGTGAGCAACATTCAAACTCATCAACAAGCACACAATATAAATAATAACCCAATAAACAAAAGCACCAAAATCTCAATTAAAAAATGTATCACTAATTAACTATCACACTAATCACCAATTAAAAAAAAAATTACAAAATATAAAATAAAATCATTCAGTAAAAATAAAAAACCCTAGAAGCAGTGCAAAACTACGATTTCTTCTACGACAAGTGGAAACTCAATTGAAAGAAAATAAAACGATTTGAAGAAGTAAGAAGCGAACATAATCAGAGTAAAGTAAGAAAACATGCATCGATTGAGTTGTAGATGAAGCGAATCGATGAAGTGAAGGTATAAGTGGGGTAAATGAAGTGCGTAGAGGGAAAAGGGTTGAAATATTGGGTTGAGGTTTAGTGTGACTCACCCAGAGAAGATAAGGAACGGTGACGGATAGGAGCTGCGCCGGGAATCAGTGAGGGGTTGGAGGAAGGGTCGCGTTAAAAATCAGATGTAACAAAAGAACAATGTATTTATTCATAGGCAAAATGACCGTCTTTTAATTTAATTTTAGATTGTTATAATAAATTATAGGGTTAATATGTGTTTACCCCCTGTAATTTGGGCGAGTTTCGGTTTTCCCCCCTGTAAAAAATTTTGTTTGAATTACACCCTTGTAAAAAAAAATTTTTCCGGAAAACACCCCTCCCCCCTCCAACTCAGCAGATTCGCTGACGTGGCGCTGACTTGGCTTTTTTTTTTCATTTTTCATTTTTTTTAAAATGCCACGTCATATTTTTTTTAAAAATATTTAAAAATAAATTTTAAAAAACAAAAAAATCCAAAAAATAATAAAAAAATTTAAGTTTTTTTTCCAAAAATTTAAAAAATTGAAAAATAATTTTAGAAAAATCCAAAAAAACATAAAAATATTCAGTTTTTTTTCCAAAAAATTTTAAAAATCGAAAAATAATTTTTTGAAAAAATAAAAAATTCCAAAAAATCATAAAAATATTCAGTTTTTTTTACAAAATTTTAAAAATCCAAAAAATTCAGAAAAAATATTAAGATTTTTTCCGAAATATAAAAAAGCAGAAAAATAGTCATATTTTTTTTTCCAAAAAATTTAAAAATCGAAAAAAATTAGATTTTTTTTCAAAAATTTTTAAAATTAGAAAAATAGTCAGATTTTTTATTCGAAAATTTTATACCACAATTTTAATAAAATATTGGGAAAAAAATCATTTCATTCCACAAATTTTTTTTGCCTAATGATTCTAACAAAAATCCGTTTTGGGGCTATAATAAGAATTTTTATTCTCAAATAATATCAGAGGGTTTTGTCATCGTCGTGGAAAGATTTTATAAGATTTATGATTTATGAATTCTACCTCCTCTAATGAAGAGCTTAATTATAGGAAAAATGGAATTTCCACGACTTTTATAAAAACCTCTAAATTTGTATTCAGATTTTTAAAAATTAATTTTTTTCCAGAATATTTTTTAAAAAATCTGACCTTTTTTCTAATTTTGAAAATTTACTTTTTTTGTATTTTGAAAATTAAATTCCAGAATTTTTAAAAATCTTTTTAATTTTAAAAAAATCTGATTATATTTTCTGATTTTTTTCTAATTTTTTAAATTTCCAAAAAAATCTTAATAGTTTTTTTTATAATTTTTAAATTATTGAAAAAAAAAATTCGATTTGACGTGGAAAATTTTTTAAAATTATTTTTCAATTTTTAAATTTTTTATTATTTTTTTATTTTTGAAAATTATTTTTCGATTTTTTACATTTTTGGAAAAAAAAACTGAATATTTTTATGTTTTTTTTTTATTTTTCGATTTTTTAAATTTTTGGAAAAAAAAACTGAATATTTTTATGTTTTTTTTTATTTTTCTAAAATTATTTTTCGATTTTTTAGATTTTTGGAAAAAAAAAACTGAATATTTTTATGTTTTTTTTTATTTTTCTAAAATTATTTTTCGATTTTTTAAATTTTTGGAAAAAAAACTTAAATTTTTTTATTATTTTTTGGATTTTTTTGTTTTTTAAAATTTATTTTTAAATATTTTTAAAAAAAAATATTTTTAAAAAAAATATGACGTGGCATTTTAAAAAAAATAAAAAATGAAAAAAAAAGCCAAGTCAGCGCCCTGTCAGCGCCACGTCAGCGAATCTGCTGAGTTGGAGGGGGAGGGGTGTTTTCCGGAAAAAAAAAAATTTACAAGGGTGTAATTCAAACAAAATTTTTTACAGGGGGGAAAACCGAAACTCGCCCAAATTACAGGGGGGTAAACACATATTAACCCTAAATTATATAGACATAATTATTATAGTTGAAATATAAACATAATTATTATAGTTGAAATATCTATCCAAATTGTCAACTTACAATAGTAAGTGATAATTACCTATACCTAATTAAATGTCAAAATTAGAATAGTAAAACAAATAATTTCACACATGTAATAGTGGTAAATTTAGTAGTATAAATACCACACTTTGGTTCATGTAGATAGATACCATTTTTTGAGAAATCAAAATATATTATCCTACTTCTTGATTTACTTAGTTTATAAAGTAGTAATTTATATCACCTTATTAGTTCACTAATATCATAAAATAAGTATTTAAAATCTAAAATCTTTAACACGTTATCAGCACGATCGTTTCTACCGGAAGATTACACTACTATTAGGTATGTTATCTATAATAATCACTTTAATATCATTACTTAATATTGTTATGTATATCATTTATCTTTATCATCTTAATATTATTATTATTTGCGCCGGTTATAGAAAACTGGCAATCCGTCAAGTTATTTATAACTAGAGTTGCTATTATTGTTATGGAGGTCTAAAAACCCCATCTAATCTAATTTTACTTTTATGCTTAATGGAGGTCTGAAAACCCCATCTAATCTAATTTTACTTTTATGCTTAATGGAGGTCTAAAAACCCCATGTAATCTAATTTTACTTTCATGCTTAATGGAGGTCTAAAACCCCATCTAACTTTTATATTTAATGGAGGTCTAAAACCACATTTATAATATTGATTCATGAGACATTATTAAAAATAAATAAATAAAATTTAATGTGATTATCATATATATTCATTTACCATATATGTTGTCTTATGATTTTCTATACTACTCATGTGTCCTAACTTAGATGATATTTAACATTTAAAATATTTTTCTCATTATCCAACGTTAATGAATAGTAAAATCAACGGTCATGAACAGTGATTTCAACGGTCATGAACAGTGAAATCAACGGTCATGAACAGTGATTTCAACGGCTATGAACAGTGTATTTAACGGTAACAGTAACGGTCACTTTTACAAAATTCATTCTATAAATACCTCACCTTCATTCATAATTTTTCACATCTCAAAATATTTACCCATACTTACAAAATGGCTAAAATCTTTTTCATATGCATCACTCTACTTGTGGTTATTGTGTTCTTCTTCTTTTTCACCCATATTGAAGAATTAGGAAAAGATTTTGTAGGATTAGCTATAATTAGCATTTTACCATTATTAGTGTACTTGCCAAGAAGTACGGTAAGGATTCTAGGGTTAGGAATCGTATACTAGGGTTTCTGGACTGATGATTAGATGCCTTGAGACTGCTCTCAAGAGTGATATTTATAGCCTGTTTATGGGCTTGGGCTTTGGTTGCTTGGTTTCCAAGCAACGGGGGCATTGGCGTACTTTTGGTGATTTTGGAGGGTTCTAGAGACTAAGTGAGGCGGCGGCTTCATGGAAGACGCGTCTGGGCCTGGTGGCCCTTTTAACGGGCGACTTGGTCTTTATGGAGGGCGCCTAGGCCCTAATGCAGGGCGTCTAGGTCCTTACAGAGGGATTTTAAGCCTTTAGGAATATTATGACGGTCCACAGCCCCCCAAGCACGAGTCTTGGGACAAGGCGAAGTG
Source organism: Medicago sativa (assembly GCF_051527215.1). NCBI lineage: Eukaryota > Viridiplantae > Streptophyta > Magnoliopsida > Fabales > Fabaceae > Medicago > Medicago sativa. The sequence continues at coordinate 55,934,151 of NC_140749.1, forward strand.
ATGATGACATAGGACTGGACTCCCCGGAGGTTCAGCAAGTCTTTAAGATGGTTATAATGGTCCACAGCCCCCCAAGCACGAGTCTTGGGACAAGGCGAAGTGTTTTAATCGCGTTATGAACGTGTGAACGCCGAGTGTATGACCTTACGACGCCCAGGGCGTGACAGACATTCGCGGCGCGTTTAACTTAATGGTGACCGTTTCGTATTCTTCTTCACCGATGAACGACACGCGTCACGATCTTACGACTTAAACCTACTCAATCGTCTGCGACACGCTTCCCTAAAACGAACTTCTCGCCTCCCTATAAGAAGGTCATGTTTGGTTTTTCCAACATTTTTTCCATTTCTCTCCCCTTCATTTCGCTATTCCAGCTTGCCTGAAGCTTCGACGATTTGTGCTAAACTCTTATACAGGTATTTTTCGTCCTCTTGTCACCTCTTCTCGTATTATTTTCGTTTTTTACTTTAAGTGCGATCGTAGCTTCTAGGGGGATGGTTTTAATTAGGGATTGTGATGCGGATGGTAAATTAATTTGCCCTACTGACCCAAACGAAAGGGATCAGCTGAGGAAGGAATGTTTGCGACATGCTACCGGGCCAGATGGGATTATTGACTGGGATAAGTGTAGACCAAGATTTTCGGGTGTCAATCCATTGATTGGAATTGAACCTTCAATCTACCGGACTTGCTCGATTTTATTCTTGGGAAGGGAAAAATGAGATTGAAAAACCCTTTTTGGATCCGGGGGTCGGTTACGATTCGGGAAGGTGTTAGGCACCCGCGTCGTTCACGGTACTCCGTGAGAACCTCTTTCTAACTTTATTTTTATTTGAAAATTATTGCTTAAAGTATAAGTGAAAGAATGGAGGGAGAAGAAGTTGAAGTTTTTTGTTATTTTTATTTGATCGATTTGAAAGGAATAAAGCCTCTGCCTACGTACCCTTAAAAGGGATCAAAACCACCGTAGTTCCCTCATATAAAAAATATTTTTGTGGGTTAGGTTGATTTTAATTATTTTTGAAAATGATTTTTGAGAAGGGTTGCGAGACCTCAAGGCATAGAAGAATAAAATAGAAGTGAGGTTGTTTCATTTTTATTTTGAGAAATTGAGTCTAAGTTTAATTAAAGTTCAATTAGGAATTTGATTAAGAAAATAAAGGGAAAATCACTTGGATTTGGATCCAAGGTTTATTATGAAAATAATTTGACTTTTGCTTATTTGATTTTTGGAATGAAAAAGGTTTTACTAAACTAACGGTAAATTGGCGTAACGATACGAAAAGTAAAGCAAGCATGGATAAAATGGTGTAGTGTCGGTGCTTGTGTCGGTGTGTGCAATTACTACGCTATTACATACCATCCTAGGGGTATTCTAAAGCAAGAAATAAAAAGCTCAAAAATAAATTACATCAAAGCCTAAAATACACACTAAGATATCATGGGATTTGAAGAAATTGCAAGAATAAAAAGCATACTAGAATTAAAGCAAACAAGATAATAAAAAGCGAATTAAAGCAAACAAGCTAATAAAAAAGCTTAAAGATATCACATACTAGGATGACTTATCAAATGGAAAGCATGATGCCAAAATTTTAAAGCAATGCATGGATTGAAAATTGAAATATTAAAGCCAAATCAACACAAGATATCATGGAGTAAAAAATTCAAAAATGCATGAAATAAGGTTTTAAAATATTAAAGCAAAATAATAAAAAAAGCCATGGAGATTAAAGTATTTAAAATGCTTGGAACAAAGTCCCAAAATGAATTTAAAAATGCATGAGAAGAAAATATAGTTTTTAAATGAATTAGATAAAAAATGCATGGTATAAAGAGTGATTTGAATTAAAATGCATGATGATACAAATTAAATCAATGAGTAAACTACATGATAAGAGAAATATGATGTAAAAATATTGAATTGCACAAAATGCATGAAAGATATTTTAAAGTTTTAAACCAAACCAAAGGGCAAAAATGCATGAGATGGAAATTAAATTATAAGACTGAATGATAAAAATGAATGATGACAAAGCTAAAACAAAACAAACAAACAAAAAATGCATGAAATGAACTTAAAGCCATTAAACATACTACATGTTATTATTAGACCCAATTAAGATGCTAAAATATACATGAAAATAAAAACACGAGAAAGAACATGCGAGAGATTTCAAAAGAAAGGGATGTAGGGGTGTATGAGCAGCACTGGGGGTAATATTTAACAAAACGGTAGTGGAAACGAGAAATAAAGTGGGCTCAGACTGGATAAATCCGGATCGTCTGATGAATCAGAAGGTCCAGATTTAATCACAGTGCAGAATCATCACAGCCACTGGATCAAAGATCCAAGGGTTAAAAAAACGGAAGTACACAGTAAGACTACGAGCAAAATGCACAGGAATAGAGGGATGTACATCTAAAGTGTGATAAAAAAAAAACTTAAATATGTTAAATGTTGAAATTGATAATTGCCACAATGAAAGCTGGATTAACGTTGCTAGGATAATTTCGGTTCAACAGAAAACACCTAAATTTGAATAGTCATCTATAATAGTAAGAAATAGTAATAAGGCATAATCATGATAAAATAATAATAATAATAATAATAAGATACAAGTAGATCTAGGAATAACATTAAACGGAAACCACTATGTTACAGCAAAGGAAAGAGAGAGAGAGAGAGAGAGAGAGAGAGAGAGAGAGAGAGAGAGAGAGAGAGAGAAAATTACCTTGAGAGAGAGAAACGGAGAAGAAACAGAAGCCGCCGGATGTGCAACGGCGACGACGGTGTGCGATTACTCAATAGCAGCAACGATGGAGCTTTCCCCCTCTTCTACTCCTTTTCCTCATGCGAATCAGGTCTCTCTTCTTCCTCATGAATTCGGTTCCGTTTCCTTTGTATGCTGTTCGGTTACGATCTTCTTCATCTTCACTCGATCCGGTTCCATTCCTCGACTTCAGATCTGTTACGGCTTCCTCTTTTTCACTAATTCGGTCCGCAGTGGTTCAAACGGTGACAGTTGGAGTTTGAAAATGGTTATCTCTTTCTTCCAACTTGAATCGGTTTGCGTTGAATCCTCCCTCCTATTCCAATTCGAATCCGCTTCTGCTCCCTTTCTTCTTGTTCGATCTATTTGACAAGGAAAGACAGGCTTGTTGCTTCAACGTTGTTGCTACCGTCTTGAAGAATTCGGACTAGTTTGTGTGAGTGAAGAAGTATTGATGATGAATGTTGGTTGTTTGATGAAACTTTGAGATGTTGTTTTGGTAGATTTTGGATCTATAAACAGATCGTTGTTATTGTGATAGAAACTGTTATTGGAAAAAGCTTGAGAACTTGAATGAATTTGTGTGATTGTGGTTAAAGGAAAAGGAAGTCGATGTTCTTATTGTTCTTGAATGATTTTGGATTTGTGGTTTATAGTAGTAATGGTTTATGTGATTCTGAGATATGTGTTTTATGATTCGAAAAGAACAATTGATTTATTGAAGCTGGAATTTGAAAATGGTGTAAGTTTATGATTTTCTTCTTACTGGAAAATTGATTTCGAATTGCATTCTTGAGCGTTTTGAATATTTTGTGCATTTGATTGGAAAAAGGGTGAAGAAATGAAGAATTAGTGTTTTTGTGTTGGGAGGCCGCCGCTGGAATGTTGTTAGTGTGGGTTTTTGTGCCTCCTCCTGCCAATGATTGGAATGATACTATATATAGTGACTAACTAGGTTAAAAAGGATGAATGGACAAAAGACAAGACTGCCCTTAATGAAACTTGGAGAGAAAGAAAATGCTTTGGATGCTCTTTGGACCAATAACAATGTAACAAGTGGACTTAAGACAAAACAAATTGTTGATAAAAACAAAATAAAAATGACATTAAAAGTAAAAAGAATAAATAGTAAAAATGAAAATAAAATAGAATAGAATTGTAAAATAAAATAAAAGTGATAAAAGAGTAATAAAATTTAAAGCTGTCGAAACTTCGACTGAGACGACTAAGACTCGCAGTGTTTTTAAAACACGAACAAAACTTTTTAAACAGTTTAGTCATACGAACAAAAGGAATTTACCTAAAAAGGTTTATTTATCGAAGAAATGAATAAAAGACTTTAAAAGCACGCGTAAAAATTTAAAATGTCAAAAAAAAAAACAAATAAAGCGATTTCAACTAGATAAAGTGTGAACAAAATTTTACTTGCAAGAGAAAAGACTTTAAATTATTAAACAACGACTGAAGAAATTTTTACCGGTTAAGGCAAAAAGAAGAGAAATTGAGCCGTTTTAAAATACGGACAAAAATAGGTAAAAACAGAGCAAAGTGGTCAAAATTTGGGGTATGACAGATGCCCCTATTTAAGTTTCTTCGTCACGAAGATTTGAAAGAAAACTTTTAAATCGATGGGTCGAAGAGACTTAAATACTAAGTACACCGAATTTTGACCAATTGAAAAGCTGAGGATGCGATGAATACAATAATATGAATGCATGCGATGCGAGTATGAATGCAAAGACGACAGAAATAAACTGACTGGGGAACAAACTGATAGGTATCACTGGGGAGATAAAGCCTGCCTATTACCAACTGCCGTGATAAAGACGAACATACGGAAGATAAAGTTTGAATTTTACCAACTGCTGTGGTAAAGACGAAAATACAGAAGATAAAGCTTGGAACGGGCAATAAAGCTTAAGACGGAAAATAAAGCTTGGGACGGGAAGTAAAGCTTGTCTATTACCAACAGCCCGTGGTAAAGACGGAGATACAGAAGATAAAGCTTGTCTATTACCAACTGACGCGGTAAAGACGAAAATACAGATGATGAAGCTTGTCGGAATATAAAGCTTGAACAGACGGTAAGGCTTGGAAGATAAAGCTCAGACAACAAATAAAGCTTAAGACGGGAAGTAAAGCTTGAGACGGAAAATAAAGCTTAAGACGGAAAATAAAGCTTATGACGGAGAGTAAAGCTTGAGATGGAAAATAAAGCTTATGAATTACCAACAGCCCGTGGTAAACGATGACAATGCGGAAGATAAAGCTCAGACGGAAGATAAAGCTTGAGACTGAACATAAAGCTTGAGACAAAAGTAAAGCTTGAGGTGGAAAATAAAGCTTATCAATTACCAACAGCCCGTGGTAAATGATGAAAATGCGGAAGATAAAGCTTGTCTACTACCAACTGCCGTGGTAAAGACGAAAATACTGATTAAAGCTTGTCTATTACCAACTGCCCGTGGTAAAGACGAAAATACTGCTTAAAGCTTGTCTATTACCAACTGCTCGTGGTAACGACGAAAATACAGAAGATAAAGCTTGTCTATTACCAACTGCCCGTGGTAACGACGAAAATACAGAAGATAAAGCTTGTCTATTACCAACTGCTCGTGGTAACGACGATTAAACAAAAGATAAAGCTTGTCTATTACCAACTGCCGTGGTAAAGATGAATATACTGATTGGTATCGATAAAGTGATTACTTGATGGGACCTGCCACTTGAACACATACTGATTGGTGACATTTATGGATTAGACACTTTGAGATTGATATCTTGTGTATTGGAGTAAGACACAGGAAAATAATGCAACTATGCATGAATGATATTTGTATGCGTGCTATGTATGCATGGATGAATGAATGCATATGAGACTTATTTGACAGTATAATGGTGAGACTGTTGAGACCAGATTGGGCAGGTCCGAAGAAAGTGGCCCGACATCATGTTGCAAGCATCCGACACCCTTCATTGGGGATAACATCACTGGGGATGAACCAAACACTGACGGGGTAAAGCCCTTCAAACCACTGATGGGGTAAAGCCCTTCAAACTACTGATGGGGTAAAGCCCGCATTCTTAACCATTGATGGGGTGAAAACCCAAATTCAAACCAAAATGATGAGATAAGGCCCGCATTCGAACCAACTGATGGGGTAAAAACCCATAATCAACTACTGAAAGAGGGAAGAGCCCAATAACCAATTACTGAAAAGAGAATGCCCCATAACCAAACCTCTTGAAGGGATAACAACCCATTGATCATACTGCTGAGGGGAGAATGCCCCATGATCAAATCACTTGAAGAGAGAATGACACATTGATTGTACCGCTGCACGGGTAACAACCCATTAATCAGGCCAGTGAAGAGGTACCAAATACCCACCCATTAATTGAAACACTGAAGAGGTAACGAACTCTTTAAACAGGCCACTGAAGATGTAACATACCGTCAATCCGACCACTGGAGGGGTAACAACCCATTAATCATACCGCGAAGGGGTAATGACACATTAATTATACCGCTGATGGGATACAACCCAACAAACAAAACTGCTGATGGGAATATGACCCAATATGACGTCTCAGTTGATGGTGAAGTAATCATTCCTTGGGGTAAAGCCCGCCAATCAGAAACCTGACAGAAGTAGCCATTTCTTGAGATAGAAACCCATCAATCAAACCACAGGCAAAAGATGTCATTGATCGAACCACAGGCAGCAATCACTATCAATCAAAGCACTGGTAGATGACGCCCTTTCTCAAACCACAGACAGAAGTTGTCATTTCTCGGGATTAAAACTCATCAATCAAAGTTTGACAGAAGTCGCCATTTGTAAGCCAGCACAAAGTGCGTTCTCCCATTTAATCCACTTGAAATTGTGATGCCTCTGTCTTTGTTTTTTTTTTTTGTATATTTTTTGAATCCCTAATTTTTGCCTGGACCGCCCTTTCGGGTTTTCAATCCACCGGGAATATATTCTTTTTGTTTGCCCCTAATTTTTGCCTGGACTGCCCTTTCGGGTTTTCAATCCACCAGGGCGCTCCTTTTTGCCTAAGCCGCCTTTTCAGGTTTTCGACTTAGCGAGCTTTTCTTTTTTTGTTCTCTTTTTCCCGTTTTTTTTTTGACAGAGGTCATCTCACAGCTTTTGGTCATGTTTATCTTGCAGAGTTTAACTGTCCTTGAGACGAATGTTGATGTATGTTTCTACTACTCATAAGTTCAAAGAAGATGTACCTGTTGTTTATGCTTTTCAAAAGACAATTAAAAAAGTTTTAAATTTTTGCTTTGAGTATTCACATCAAAAATAGAAGAAAATTATGCAAACAGAATAACTGAGAATTTCAAATAAATGGGCACGGGCTCAAATTAGATGTAAAAGAGTGGTGACCTGCCAAAGGCGTGGCTCCACAGATTTTAAAAGTTTTGGAAAATGGTAATTATATGGAAAAGTTACATTGAACACAATAACCATTGTGCTCCCTAACAACTTTGAATTCCACTGTTCCGAGTCTTTGACCTACAGATGCTTTATATCGGGAGTTCTTTGACAGTTAGGATGCCCCAGATGAATCATACTTGATTTGATGAAGATGCCTTGCCATAAGTCGGAAGTCTTTTGACGACTGGAATGCCCCAAGTGAGTCATGTCCGTCCAGATGCAATTACCTTGCCATGAGTTGGCGGTCTTTTGACGGCTGAAATTCCCCAAGTGAGTCATGTCCGACCAGATGCAGTTACTTTGTCCTGATCCTTAACTTTTGCATAGATCGCCCTTGCGGGTTTCAACCTATCAGGATAAACACTTTTTTTTTTTTTATCATTTTTGATTTTTTTTTCTATGTCTCTAACTTTTGCATGGACCGCCCTTTCGGGTTTTCAATCCATCGAGACGCTCTTTTTTGCCTAAGCCGCTTTTTCAAGTTTGCGACTTATCGAGCTTTTCATTTTAACAAAGTATTTCTTGACTGCATTGGCATTCACATGACATACAAGTTTACCACCATTCTCTGTAATTTGACATCCATTTGCCCCTGGGATCAGGTAACATATTTTTGAGCACAAAGCCACTTTCTTGACATTCACGGGGACGGGCCTTCTTTGTCGAATACTTGATATAACTGTCCGTGGCACACGGCAATAACACTTTTAAATTCAATCAAGCTTAACTTTCATTGGAAATTTTGTTGACAGGACTTTGACCTCCATGTGGGACACTGCCTTTAAATTGTATACTGAGGGATGGTGGGGGGGTTGCCCCTGTTAAAGTGTACACTTAAAGTACAATATCCCTAAAAGGAAGATGGTAGCACCTCGTGCTAGTCTTTGCACATGAAAGTCCTCTTCTGGACAATCTTTCTTGATATTCACAGCTTCGATGGCCAAGATGCCCCAGTAGGCGAGAAATCACATTGGAAACTTCTTCTTCATACTCCTCTTCAGTCTCGGATACAAGGAACTCAAAGTTGAGAGAGAGTACAGGGTTTAAGTGTTCAACGGGTTTATTAATGCATGATTTGATTATTGATATAAACATTATGATTATGCAAATATGTGGAAATGATTTAAAGAAAAGAATTTTTGGTTTTTTTGTATTACCATCTTTCCAGAAAAAGCACAAAATAAAAACAAAGTCGGGATCAAAGCGACCTTTTAATTAATGATGAAAACACATAAAGCGAAAAGCCCTAAATAAGTTCACTTCCGTCTCGGGCGGGACGAAAGGATTTTTTTTTTTTTTTTTTTTTTGAAAAACATAAAGCAACAAACAAACATATTAATTAAACAGATGAGTAGTAGAAATAAACATCAACAAAGACCCAAATGCAGCTAAACATTCCATGTACCAACATCAGGTTCCACGATCCGATAACAGATTAACTTGCACTTTCAAATTCAAAACTCTTCAAAAGGTATGAGATTTTTCTGGATCAACTTCTGAATTATCTTCTGCAATGCACAACAGTGCTCAATATCATGACCTGGTGCCCCTTGATGGAAATCACATTTGAGGTCAGGGCAATACCAAGATGGCAGAGGATTCGGCACCCAATGAAGTGGCCTGGTTTGAACAAGTTCCTTCTTAAGCAAGATGGGAAGCAAAGTTGCATATTTGATAGGAATTGGGTCAAACTGTGATGTTTTCCAAGCCTGATTTTGAAGAATAAGTTGCTGAGGAGCCCAGTTCTGGGAAGTAAACGGCTGAGGAGCCTGATTCTGAGTAGTAAGAGGCTGAGGCTGTTGAGGAACCTGTTGTCGAGGTCGTTTCATGCTCCTTGGCTGACATAATGGTTGAGACCTTTGCTGAACAAGCGGTGAATCCTTTGCAACCATCAACGAAGATACTAGGCTAATTAACCTCTCTACCTCAGCCCGAAGCGTTGTTACCTCTCCACGAAGCTCATGGACCTCTTGCTCAAGCTGATCCATCTTTTGTGTTTGCATGAGTGTTTGCATGTGCGAGCCGAACTTGTATGAAAACATCGAACAACTTTACTGACGGATTCCTTTTGTACATAGAGATAAAGTATGAGACACGGACTAGAAACTATGAATGCAACATGATGCATGATATGTTTATGCAAAAAAAAAAAATGTACAATCTTTTTGTTATCGAAGGATTTATCAAGGTAAATTGTAAACATTGCAGGTGAACATGGTTTCATTTGAAGATTTGTAAAGATATTGCAATCGGTTCCATTTTCGAGAGGTAAGAACGAAACCAAGGACAAAGTTCTTTAACAAAAGCAAAAGCTTAGTTAAGATTTTTTGAAATTGTATTGCTTGGTGTTCATTCTTACAAGGTCCATACCTTTGATGTTTATAAAAAGCTTGGCTAAGTCCCTCAATATTTTTTTTAATGGATGAGAAAAAGGTTTATGGATGAATGCATGTATGCATGATTATGCAAGAAAAACAGAGGTTTAAGGTATACAATGTTGGAGCTTAGGGACCACAACGCCATTTGGTAAGGACTATGGTTTCAATTGCACATGTAACAAAGGTTCTACCAAGTTCCCAAATTACAACTACCCTCATGGACTTATCGGTGCGTAGGACTGCTCCTAGACCAACAGTATTCACAAGGAAGTCTAGTTTGAGTGTAGTATCGCGTGACAGCTAAAGTCAAGACCGCTCTTGATTTAGCCACCGCACTACGTCCTAAAAAAGGCCAAGATGGGTTAAAGGTGATCTAAAGGTCCTCAACGCTTGATGGGTTTCAAAAATAATATCGCCAATCACGACTGCTCATGGTGACGTATATTTACTCTTGAACCCACGTTGAGTGGAGTTATATCACATGCACACATAGGCAGGACCGCTCCTGGTATGGCACTATGATCGTACTCCGTCCTATCTTATGTTTCACTCAAGTCTGGGAGTAGGACTTTTATTTTTCTCACCCCTCACGTATGAATATTTACAAAGTATATACAAATGATAAAGCATATGAAATAAAGAAAGAAAGGTGGGCTTAACCCGCGTAGGATCCCCAGTGAAGTCGCCAATTTTGTAGACCAAGATTTTCGGGTGTCAATCCATTGATTGGAATTGAACCTTCAATCTACCGGACTTGCTCGATTTTATTCTTGGGAAGGGAAAAATGAGATTGAAAAACCCTTTTTGGATCCGGGGGTCGGTTACGATTCGGGAAGGTGTTAGGCACCCGCGTCGTTCACGGTACTCCGTGAGAACCTCTTTCTAACTTTATTTTTATTTGAAAATTATTGCTTAAAGTATAAGTGAAAGAATGGAGGGAGAAGAAGTTGAAGTTTTTTGTTATTTTTATTTGATCGATTTGAAAGGAATAAAGCCTCTGCCTACGTACCCTTAAAAGGGATCAAAACCACCGTAGTTCCCTCATATAAAAAATATTTTTGTGGGTTAGGTTGATTTTAATTATTTTTGAAAATGATTTTTGAGAAGGGTTGCGAGACCTCAAGGCATAGAAGAATAAAATAGAAGTGAGGTTGTTTCATTTTTATTTTGAGAAATTGAGTCTAAGTTTAATTAAAGTTCAATTAGGAATTTGATTAAGAAAATAAAGGGAAAATCACTTGGATTTGGATCCAAGGTTTATTATGAAAATAATTTGACTTTTGCTTATTTGATTTTTGGAATGAAAAAGGTTTTACTAAACTAACGGTAAATTGGCGTAACGATACGAAAAGTAAAGCAAGCATGGATAAAATGGTGTAGTGTCGGTGCTTGTGTCGGTGTGTGCAATTACTACGCTATTACATACCATCCTAGGGGTATTCTAAAGCAAGAAATAAAAAGCTCAAAAATAAATTACATCAAAGCCTAAAATACACACTAAGATATCATGGGATTTGAAGAAATTGCAAGAATAAAAAGCATACTAGAATTAAAGCAAACAAGATAATAAAAAGCGAATTAAAGCAAACAAGCTAATAAAAAAGCTTAAAGATATCACATACTAGGATGACTTATCAAATGGAAAGCATGATGCCAAAATTTTAAAGCAATGCATGGATTGAAAATTGAAATATTAAAGCCAAATCAACACAAGATATCATGGAGTAAAAAATTCAAAAATGCATGAAATAAGGTTTTAAAATATTAAAGCAAAATAATAAAAAAAGCCATGGAGATTAAAGTATTTAAAATGCTTGGAACAAAGTCCCAAAATGAATTTAAAAATGCATGAGAAGAAAATATAGTTTTTAAATGAATTAGATAAAAAATGCATGGTATAAAGAGTGATTTGAATTAAAATGCATGATGATACAAATTAAATCAATGAGTAAACTACATGATAAGAGAAATATGATGTAAAAATATTGAATTGCACAAAATGCATGAAAGATATTTTAAAGTTTTAAACCAAACCAAAGGGCAAAAATGCATGAGATGGAAATTAAATTATAAGACTGAATGATAAAAATGAATGATGACAAAGCTAAAACAAAACAAACAAACAAAAAATGCATGAAATGAACTTAAAGCCATTAAACATACTACATGTTATTATTAGACCCAATTAAGATGCTAAAATATACATGAAAATAAAAACACGAGAAAGAACATGCGAGAGATTTCAAAAGAAAGGGATGTAGGGGTGTATGAGCAGCACTGGGGGTATATTTAACAAAACGGTAGTGGAAACGAGAAATAAAGTGGGCTCAGACTGGATAAATCCGGATCGTCTGATGAATCAGAAGGTCCAGATTTAATCACAGTGCAGAATCATCACAGCCACTGGATCAAAGAGGATCAAAGATCCAAGGGTTAAAAAAACGGAAGTACACAGTAAGACTACGAGCAAAATGCACAGGAATAGAGGGATGTACATCTAAAGTGTGATAAAAAAAAAACTTAAATATGTTAAATGTTGAAATTGATAATTGCCACAATGAAAGCTGGATTAACGTTGCTAGGATAATTTCGGTTCAACAGAAAACACCTAAATTTGAATAGTCATCTATAATAGTAAGAAATAGTAATAAGGCATAATCATGATAAAATAATAATAATAATAATAATAAGATACAAGTAGATCTAGGAATAACATTAAACGGAAACCACTATGTTACAGCAAGAAGAGAGAGAGAGAGAGAGAGAGAGAGAGAGAGAGAGAGAGAGAGAGAGAGAGAGAGAGAGAGAGAGAGAGAAATTACCTTGAGAGAGAGAAACGGAGAAGAAACAGAAGCCGCCGGATGTGCAACGGCGACGACGGTGTGCGATTACTCAATAGCAGCAACGATGGAGCTTTCCCCCTCTTCTACTCCTTTTCCTCATGCGAATCAGGTCTCTCTTCTTCCTCATGAATTCGGTTCCGTTTCCTTTGTATGCTGTTCGGTTACGATCTTCTTCATCTTCACTCGATCCGGTTCCATTCCTCGACTTCAGATCTGTTACGGCTTCCTCTTTTTCACTAATTCGGTCCGCAGTGGTTCAAACGGTGACAGTTGGAGTTTGAAAATGGTTATCTCTTTCTTCCAACTTGAATCGGTTTGCGTTGAATCCTCCCTCCTATTCCAATTCGAATCCGCTTCTGCTCCCTTTCTTCTTGTTCGATCTATTTGACAAGGAAAGACAGGCTTGTTGCTTCAACGTTGTTGCTACCGTCTTGAAGAATTCGGACTAGTTTGTGTGAGTGAAGAAGTATTGATGATGAATGTTGGTTGTTTGATGAAACTTTGAGATGTTGTTTTGGTAGATTTTGGATCTATAAACAGATCGTTGTTATTGTGATAGAAACTGTTATTGGAAAAAGCTTGAGAACTTGAATGAATTTGTGTGATTGTGGTTAAAGGAAAAGGAAGTCGATGTTCTTATTGTTCTTGAATGATTTTGGATTTGTGGTTTATAGTAGTAATGGTTTATGTGATTCTGAGATATGTGTTTTATGATTCGAAAAGAACAATTGATTTATTGAAGCTGGAATTTGAAAATGGTGTAAGTTTATGATTTTCTTCTTACTGGAAAATTGATTTCGAATTGCATTCTTGAGCGTTTTGAATATTTTGTGCATTTGATTGGAAAAAGGGTGAAGAAATGAAGAATTAGTGTTTTTGTGTTGGGAGGCCGCCGCTGGAATGTTGTTAGTGTGGGTTTTTGTGCCTCCTCCTGCCAATGATTGGAATGATACTATATATAGTGACTAACTAGGTTAAAAAGGATGAATGGACAAAAGACAAGACTGCCCTTAATGAAACTTGGAGAGAAAGAAAATGCTTTGGATGCTCTTTGGACCAATAACAATGTAACAAGTGGACTTAAGACAAAACAAATTGTTGATAAAAACAAAATAAAAATGACATTAAAAGTAAAAAGAATAAATAGTAAAAATGAAAATAAAATAGAATAGAATTGTAAAATAAAATAAAAGTGATAAAAGAGTAATAAAATTTAAAGCTGTCGAAACTTCGACTGAGACGACTAAGACTCGCAGTGTTTTTAAAACACGAACAAAACTTTTTAAACAGTTTAGTCATACGAACAAAAGGAATTTACCTAAAAAGGTTTATTTATCGAAGAAATGAATAAAAGACTTTAAAAGCACGCGTAAAAATTTAAAATGTCAAAAAAAAAAACAAATAAAGCGATTTCAACTAGATAAAGTGTGAACAAAATTTTACTTGCAAGAGAAAAGACTTTAAATTATTAAACAACGACTGAAGAAATTTTTACCGGTTAAGGCAAAAAGAAGAGAAATTGAGCCGTTTTAAAATACGGACAAAAATAGGTAAAAACAGAGCAAAGTGGTCAAAATTTGGGGTATGACAGATGCCCCTATTTAAGTTTCTTCGTCACGAAGATTTGAAAGAAAACTTTTAAATCGATGGGTCGAAGAGACTTAAATACTAAGTACACCGAATTTTGACCAATTGAAAAGCTGAGGATGCGATGAATACAATAATATGAATGCATGCGATGCGAGTATGAATGCAAAGACGACAGAAATAAACTGACTGGGGAACAAACTGATAGGTATCACTGGGGAGATAAAGCCTGCCTATTACCAACTGCCGTGATAAAGACGAACATACGGAAGATAAAGTTTGAATTTTACCAACTGCTGTGGTAAAGACGAAAATACAGAAGATAAAGCTTGGAACGGGCAATAAAGCTTAAGACGGAAAATAAAGCTTGGGACGGGAAGTAAAGCTTGTCTATTACCAACAGCCCGTGGTAAAGACGGAGATACAGAAGATAAAGCTTGTCTATTACCAACTGACGCGGTAAAGACGAAAATACAGATGATGAAGCTTGTCGGAATATAAAGCTTGAACAGACGGTAAGGCTTGGAAGATAAAGCTCAGACAACAAATAAAGCTTAAGACGGGAAGTAAAGCTTGAGACGGAAAATAAAGCTTAAGACGGAAAATAAAGCTTATGACGGAGAGTAAAGCTTGAGATGGAAAATAAAGCTTATGAATTACCAACAGCCCGTGGTAAACGATGACAATGCGGAAGATAAAGCTCAGACGGAAGATAAAGCTTGAGACTGAACATAAAGCTTGAGACAAAAGTAAAGCTTGAGGTGGAAAATAAAGCTTATCAATTACCAACAGCCCGTGGTAAATGATGAAAATGCGGAAGATAAAGCTTGTCTACTACCAACTGCCGTGGTAAAGACGAAAATACTGATTAAAGCTTGTCTATTACCAACTGCCCGTGGTAAAGACGAAAATACTGCTTAAAGCTTGTCTATTACCAACTGCTCGTGGTAACGACGAAAATACAGAAGATAAAGCTTGTCTATTACCAACTGCCCGTGGTAACGACGAAAATACAGAAGATAAAGCTTGTCTATTACCAACTGCTCGTGGTAACGACGATTAAACAAAAGATAAAGCTTGTCTATTACCAACTGCCGTGGTAAAGATGAATATACTGATTGGTATCGATAAAGTGATTACTTGATGGGACCTGCCACTTGAACACATACTGATTGGTGACATTTATGGATTAGACACTTTGAGATTGATATCTTGTGTATTGGAGTAAGACACAGGAAAATAATGCAACTATGCATGAATGATATTTGTATGCGTGCTATGTATGCATGGATGAATGAATGCATATGAGACTTATTTGACAGTATAATGGTGAGACTGTTGAGACCAGATTGGGCAGGTCCGAAGAAAGTGGCCCGACATCATGTTGCAAGCATCCGACACCTGGGGATAACATCACTGGGGATGAACCAAACACTGACGGGGTAAAGCCCTTCAAACCACTGATGGGGTAAAGCCCTTCAAACTACTGATGGGGTAAAGCCCGCATTCTTAACCATTGATGGGGTGAAAACCCAAATTCAAACCAAAATGATGAGATAAGGCCCGCATTCGAACCAACTGATGGGGTAAAAACCCATAATCAACTACTGAAAGAGGGAAGAGCCCAATAACCAATTACTGAAAAGAGAATGCCCCATAACCAAACCTCTTGAAGGGATAACAACCCATTGATCATACTGCTGAGGGGAGAATGCCCCATGATCAAATCACTTGAAGAGAGAATGACACATTGATTGTACCGCTGCACGGGTAACAACCCATTAATCAGGCCAGTGAAGAGGTACCAAATACCCACCCATTAATTGAAACACTGAAGAGGTAACGAACTCTTTAAACAGGCCACTGAAGATGTAACATACCGTCAATCCGACCACTGGAGGGGTAACAACCCATTAATCATACCGCGAAGGGGTAATGACACATTAATTATACCGCTGATGGGATACAACCCAACAAACAAAACTGCTGATGGGAATATGACCCAATATGACGTCTCAGTTGATGGTGAAGTAATCATTCCTTGGGGTAAAGCCCGCCAATCAGAAACCTGACAGAAGTAGCCATTTCTTGAGATAGAAACCCATCAATCAAACCACAGGCAAAAGATGTCATTGATCGAACCACAGGCAGCAATCACTATCAATCAAAGCACTGGTAGATGACGCCCTTTCTCAAACCACAGACAGAAGTTGTCATTTCTCGGGATTAAAACTCATCAATCAAAGTTTGACAGAAGTCGCCATTTGTAAGCCAGCACAAAGTGCGTTCTCCCATTTAATCCACTTGAAATTGTGATGCCTCTGTCTTTGTTTTTTTTTTTGTATATTTTTTGAATCCCTAATTTTTGCCTGGACCGCCCTTTCGGGTTTTCAATCCACCGGGAATATATTCTTTTTGTTTGCCCCTAATTTTTGCCTGGACTGCCCTTTCGGGTTTTCAATCCACCAGGGCGCTCCTTTTTGCCTAAGCCGCCTTTTCAGGTTTTCGACTTAGCGAGCTTTTCTTTTTTTGTTCTCTTTTTCCCGTTTTTTTTTTGACAGAGGTCATCTCACAGCTTTTGGTCATGTTTATCTTGCAGAGTTTAACTGTCCTTGAGACGAATGTTGATGTATGTTTCTACTACTCATAAGTTCAAAGAAGATGTACCTGTTGTTTATGCTTTTCAAAAGACAATTAAAAAAGTTTTAAATTTTTGCTTTGAGTATTCACATCAAAAATAGAAGAAAATTATGCAAACAGAATAACTGAGAATTTCAAATAAATGGGCACGGGCTCAAATTAGATGTAAAAGAGTGGTGACCTGCCAAAGGCGTGGCTCCACAGATTTTAAAAGTTTTGGAAAATGGAAATGGTAATTATATGGAAAAGTTACATTGAACACAATAACCATTGTGCTCCCTAACAACTTTGAATTCCACTGTTCCGAGTCTTTGACCTACAGATGCTTTATATCGGGAGTTCTTTGACAGTTAGGATGCCCCAGATGAATCATACTTGATTTGATGAAGATGCCTTGCCATAAGTCGGAAGTCTTTTGACGACTGGAATGCCCCAAGTGAGTCATGTCCGTCCAGATGCAATTACCTTGCCATGAGTTGGCGGTCTTTTGACGGCTGAAATTCCCCAAGTGAGTCATGTCCGACCAGATGCAGTTACTTTGTCCTGATCCTTAACTTTTGCATAGATCGCCCTTGCGGGTTTCAACCTATCAGGATAAACACTTTTTTTTTTTTTATCATTTTTGATTTTTTTTTCTATGTCTCTAACTTTTGCATGGACCGCCCTTTCGGGTTTTCAATCCATCGAGACGCTCTTTTTTGCCTAAGCCGCTTTTTCAAGTTTGCGACTTATCGAGCTTTTCATTTTAACAAAGTATTTCTTGACTGCATTGGCATTCACATGACATACAAGTTTACCACCATTCTCTGTAATTTGACATCCATTTGCCCCTGGGATCAGGTAACATATTTTTGAGCACAAAGCCACTTTCTTGACATTCACGGGGACGGGCCTTCTTTGTCGAATACTTGATATAACTGTCCGTGGCACACGGCAATAACACTTTTAAATTCAATCAAGCTTAACTTTCATTGGAAATTTTGTTGACAGGACTTTGACCTCCATGTGGGACACTGCCTTTAAATTGTATACTGAGGGATGGTGGGGGGGTTGCCCCTGTTAAAGTGTACACTTAAAGTACAATATCCCTAAAAGGAAGATGGTAGCACCTCGTGCTAGTCTTTGCACATGAAAGTCCTCTTCTGGACAATCTTTCTTGATATTCACAGCTTCGATGGCCAAGATGCCCCAGTAGGCGAGAAATCACATTGGAAACTTCTTCTTCATACTCCTCTTCAGTCTCGGATACAAGGAACTCAAAGTTGAGAGAGAGTACAGGGTTTAAGTGTTCAACGGGTTTATTAATGCATGATTTGATTATTGATATAAACATTATGATTATGCAAATATGTGGAAATGATTTAAAGAAAAGAATTTTTGGTTTTTTTGTATTACCATCTTTCCAGAAAAAGCACAAAATAAAAACAAAGTCGGGATCAAAGCGACCTTTTAATTAATGATGAAAACACATAAAGCGAAAAGCCCTAAATAAGTTCACTTCCGTCTCGGGCGGGACGAAAGGATTTTTTTTTTTTTTTGAAAAACATAAAGCAACAAACAAACATATTAATTAAACAGATGAGTAGTAGAAATAAACATCAACAAAGACCCAAATGCAGCTAAACATTCCATGTACCAACATCAGGTTCCACGATCCGATAACAGATTAACTTGCACTTTCAAATTCAAAACTCTTCAAAAGGTATGAGATTTTTCTGGATCAACTTCTGAATTATCTTCTGCAATGCACAACAGTGCTCAATATCATGACCTGGTGCCCCTTGATGGAAATCACATTTGAGGTCAGGGCAATACCAAGATGGCAGAGGATTCGGCACCCAATGAAGTGGCCTGGTTTGAACAAGTTCCTTCTTAAGCAAGATGGGAAGCAAAGTTGCATATTTGATAGGAATTGGGTCAAACTGTGATGTTTTCCAAGCCTGATTTTGAAGAATAAGTTGCTGAGGAGCCCAGTTCTGGGAAGTAAACGGCTGAGGAGCCTGATTCTGAGTAGTAAGAGGCTGAGGCTGTTGAGGAACCTGTTGTCGAGGTCGTTTCATGCTCCTTGGCTGACATAATGGTTGAGACCTTTGCTGAACAAGCGGTGAATCCTTTGCAACCATCAACGAAGATACTAGGCTAATTAACCTCTCTACCTCAGCCCGAAGCGTTGTTACCTCTCCACGAAGCTCATGGACCTCTTGCTCAAGCTGATCCATCTTTTGTGTTTGCATGAGTGTTTGCATGTGCGAGCCGAACTTGTATGAAAACATCGAACAACTTTACTGACGGATTCCTTTTGTACATAGAGATAAAGTATGAGACACGGACTAGAAACTATGAATGCAACATGATGCATGATATGTTTATGCAAAAAAAAAAAATGTACAATCTTTTTGTTATCGAAGGATTTATCAAGGTAAATTGTAAACATTGCAGGTGAACATGGTTTCATTTGAAGATTTGTAAAGATATTGCAATCGGTTCCATTTTCGAGAGGTAAGAACGAAACCAAGGACAAAGTTCTTTAACAAAAGCAAAAGCTTAGTTAAGATTTTTTGAAATTGTATTGCTTGGTGTTCATTCTTACAAGGTCCATACCTTTGATGTTTATAAAAAGCTTGGCTAAGTCCCTCAATATTTTTTTTAATGGATGAGAAAAAGGTTTATGGATGAATGCATGTATGCATGATTATGCAAGAAAAACAGAGGTTTAAGGTATACAATGTTGGAGCTTAGGGACCACAACGCCATTTGGTAAGGACTATGGTTTCAATTGCACATGTAACAAAGGTTCTACCAAGTTCCCAAATTACAACTACCCTCATGGACTTATCGGTGCGTAGGACTGCTCCTAGACCAACAGTATTCACAAGGAAGTCTAGTTTGAGTGTAGTATCGCGTGACAGCTAAAGTCAAGACCGCTCTTGATTTAGCCACCGCACTACGTCCTAAAAAAGGCCAAGATGGGTTAAAGGTGATCTAAAGGTCCTCAACGCTTGATGGGTTTCAAAAATAATATCGCCAATCACGACTGCTCATGGTGACGTATATTTACTCTTGAACCCACGTTGAGTGGAGTTATATCACATGCACACATAGGCAGGACCGCTCCTGGTATGGCACTATGATCGTACTCCGTCCTATCTTATGTTTCACTCAAGTCTGGGAGTAGGACTTTTATTTTTCTCACCCCTCACGTATGAATATTTACAAAGTATATACAAATGATAAAGCATATGAAATAAAGAAAGAAAGGTGGGCTTAACCCGCGTAGGATCCCCAGTGAAGTCGCCAATTTTGTAGACCAAGATTTTCGGGT
Organism: Medicago sativa; assembly: GCF_051527215.1. Taxonomy (NCBI): domain Eukaryota; kingdom Viridiplantae; phylum Streptophyta; class Magnoliopsida; order Fabales; family Fabaceae; genus Medicago; species Medicago sativa. The sequence goes on from NC_140749.1 coordinate 55,954,143, forward strand.
GTCAATCCATTGATTGGAATTGAACCTTCAATCTACCGGACTTGCTCGATTTTATTCTTGGGAAGGGAAAAATGAGATTGAAAAACCCTTTTTGGATCCGGGGGTCGGTTACGATTCGGGAAGGTGTTAGGCACCCGCGTCGTTCACGGTACTCCGTGAGAACCTCTTTCTAACTTTATTTTTATTTGAAAATTATTGCTTAAAGTATAAGTGAAAGAATGGAGGGAGAAGAAGTTGAAGTTTTTTGTTATTTTTATTTGATCGATTTGAAAGGAATAAAGCCTCTGCCTACGTACCCTTAAAAGGGATCAAAACCACCGTAGTTCCCTCATATAAAAAATATTTTTGTGGGTTAGGTTGATTTTAATTATTTTTGAAAATGATTTTTGAGAAGGGTTGCGAGACCTCAAGGCATAGAAGAATAAAATAGAAGTGAGGTTGTTTCATTTTTATTTTGAGAAATTGAGTCTAAGTTTAATTAAAGTTCAATTAGGAATTTGATTAAGAAAATAAAGGGAAAATCACTTGGATTTGGATCCAAGGTTTATTATGAAAATAATTTGACTTTTGCTTATTTGATTTTTGGAATGAAAAAGGTTTTACTAAACTAACGGTAAATTGGCGTAACGATACGAAAAGTAAAGCAAGCATGGATAAAATGGTGTAGTGTCGGTGCTTGTGTCGGTGTGTGCAATTACTACGCTATTACATACCATCCTAGGGGTATTCTAAAGCAAGAAATAAAAAGCTCAAAAATAAATTACATCAAAGCCTAAAATACACACTAAGATATCATGGGATTTGAAGAAATTGCAAGAATAAAAAGCATACTAGAATTAAAGCAAACAAGATAATAAAAAGCGAATTAAAGCAAACAAGCTAATAAAAAAGCTTAAAGATATCACATACTAGGATGACTTATCAAATGGAAAGCATGATGCCAAAATTTTAAAGCAATGCATGGATTGAAAATTGAAATATTAAAGCCAAATCAACACAAGATATCATGGAGTAAAAAATTCAAAAATGCATGAAATAAGGTTTTAAAATATTAAAGCAAAATAATAAAAAAAGCCATGGAGATTAAAGTATTTAAAATGCTTGGAACAAAGTCCCAAAATGAATTTAAAAATGCATGAGAAGAAAATATAGTTTTTAAATGAATTAGATAAAAAATGCATGGTATAAAGAGTGATTTGAATTAAAATGCATGATGATACAAATTAAATCAATGAGTAAACTACATGATAAGAGAAATATGATGTAAAAATATTGAATTGCACAAAATGCATGAAAGATAGTTTAAAGTTTTAAACCAAACCAAAGGGCAAAAATGCATGAGATGGAAATTAAATTATAAGACTGAATGATAAAAATGAATGATGACAAAGCTAAAACAAAACAAACAAACAAAAAATGCATGAAATGAACTTAAAGCCATTAAACATACTACATGTTATTATTAGACCCAATTAAGATGCTAAAATATACATGAAAATAAAAACACGAGAAAGAACATGCGAGAGATTTCAAAAGAAAGGGATGTAGGGGTGTATGAGCAGCACTGGGGGTATATTTAACAAAACGGTAGTGGAAACGAGAAATAAAGTGGGCTCAGACTGGATAAATCCGGATCGTCTGATGAATCAGAAGGTCCAGATTTAATCACAGTGCAGAATCATCACAGCCACTGGATCAAAGATCCAAGGGTTAAAAAAACGGAAGTACACAGTAAGACTACGAGCAAAATGCACAGGAATAGAGGGATGTACATCTAAAGTGTGATAAAAAAAAAACTTAAATATGTTAAATGTTGAAATTGATAATTGCCACAATGAAAGCTGGATTAACGTTGCTAGGATAATTTCGGTTCAACAGAAAACACCTAAATTTGAATAGTCATCTATAATAGTAAGAAATAGTAATAAGGCATAATCATGATAAAATAATAATAATAATAATAATAAGATACAAGTAGATCTAGGAATAACATTAAACGGAAACCACTATGTTACAGCAAAGGAAAGAGAGAGAGAGAGAGAGAGAGAGAGAGAGAGAGAGAGAGAGAGAAAATTACCTTGAGAGAGAGAAACGGAGAAGAAACAGAAGCCGCCGGATGTGCAACGGCGACGACGGTGTGCGATTACTCAATAGCAGCAACGATGGAGCTTTCCCCCTCTTCTACTCCTTTTCCTCATGCGAATCAGGTCTCTCTTCTTCCTCATGAATTCGGTTCCGTTTCCTTTGTATGCTGTTCGGTTACGATCTTCTTCATCTTCACTCGATCCGGTTCCATTCCTCGACTTCAGATCTGTTACGGCTTCCTCTTTTTCACTAATTCGGTCCGCAGTGGTTCAAACGGTGACAGTTGGAGTTTGAAAATGGTTATCTCTTTCTTCCAACTTGAATCGGTTTGCGTTGAATCCTCCCTCCTATTCCAATTCGAATCCGCTTCTGCTCCCTTTCTTCTTGTTCGATCTGTTTGACAAGGAAAGACAGGCTTGTTGCTTCAACGTTGTTGCTACCGTCTTGAAGAATTCGGACTAGTTTGTGTGAGTGAAGAAGTATTGATGATGAATGTTGGTTGTTTGATGAAACTTTGAGATGTTGTTTTGGTAGATTTTGGATCTATAAACAGATCGTTGTTATTGTGATAGAAACTGTTATTGGAAAAAGCTTGAGAACTTGAATGAATTTGTGTGATTGTGGTTAAAGGAAAAGGAAGTCGATGTTCTTATTGTTCTTGAATGATTTTGGATTTGTGGTTTATAGTAGTAATGGTTTATGTGATTCTGAGATATGTGTTTTATGATTCGAAAAGAACAATTGATTTATTGAAGCTGGAATTTGAAAATGGTGTAAGTTTATGATTTTCTTCTTACTGGAAAATTGATTTCGAATTGCATTCTTGAGCGTTTTGAATATTTTGTGCATTTGATTGGAAAAAGGGTGAAGAAATGAAGAATTAGTGTTTTTGTGTTGGGAGGCCGCCGCTGGAATGTTGTTAGTGTGGGTTTTTGTGCCTCCTCCTGCCAATGATTGGAATGATACTATATATAGTGACTAACTAGGTTAAAAAGGATGAATGGACAAAAGACAAGACTGCCCTTAATGAAACTTGGAGAGAAAGAAAATGCTTTGGATGCTCTTTGGACCAATAACAATGTAACAAGTGGACTTAAGACAAAACAAATTGTTGATAAAAACAAAATAAAAATGACATTAAAAGTAAAAAGAATAAATAGTAAAAATGAAAATAAAATAGAATAGAATTGTAAAATAAAATAAAAGTGATAAAAGAGTAATAAAATTTAAAGCTGTCGAAACTTCGACTGAGACGACTAAGACTCGCAGTGTTTTTAAAACACGAACAAAACTTTTTAAACAGTTTAGTCATACGAACAAAAGGAATTTACCTAAAAAGGTTTATTTATCGAAGAAATGAATAAAAGACTTTAAAAGCACGCGTAAAAATTTAAAATGTCAAAAAAAAAAACAAATAAAGCGATTTCAACTAGATAAAGTGTGAACAAAATTTTACTTGCAAGAGAAAAGACTTTAAATTATTAAACAACGACTGAAGAAATTTTTACCGGTTAAGGCAAAAAGAAGAGAAATTGAGCCGTTTTAAAATACGGACAAAAATAGGTAAAAACAGAGCAAAGTGGTCAAAATTTGGGGTATGACAATAAGTACTACTTTGGGTTACACGGAGAGGAGTTGTTTAGTGACTTGTCTAGCGATTCTAGCGTTGATTCGGGTAGGGATAGTGACTGTGTGATTCTGTCTGCTACTCCAGGAACTCAGGGCAGACAGGAGGATTTCCAGGTCAACTCAACACCTCAAGAACTCTTGCCAGTATCTGACGACGAGGGCTCCTTTGTTAGCTCAGTAGAAATGGTTACCTTTGCGGATGAGGTGCGTATGGAGGAGTCGCTATACGTTGATGTCTCGGCCGTAGACCAGTTTAGGAGCAATTTTGACATCTCCGCAACTGGTAACGAGGAGGACGTGGTGCTGTTATCTTGCGATCCTGATGAACGAGTCTGTGATCAGGAGATGGCTGGTGAGGGCGACGAGTCGTATTTTGTTTATACCACCTTTCTCGAGGAGTTTGGCGTGAAGATATCGTTCACGCCCTTTGAGATGGACGTTTTGAAGTTCTTAAACGTTGCTCCGACCCAAATTCGGCCTAATAGTTGGGCGTTTATTAGGGCTTTTGAGATACTGTGTAAGGCTTTAGGTCTGGAGCCCTCTGTTGGCGCGTTCCTCTGTTTCTATGGAACGAAAGACGTCAATAAAGGTACGTGGATCACCATCTGCGCTCACCCTGGGAAGCGACTTTTTCCCCAATACGCCTGCAATTTTAAGAAGGAGTGGCGCGATACTTTTGTTAGAGTTCAGGGATTGCCTGGGTGTTCAACTTCGTCAGTGCTGTTGGACGGCGAGCCCAAGTTTCCTCTCAGGTGGACAAATAATCCTCTGGCGGTGGGAGGATATGACTTGGACGCCATGTCCCCCTATGAACGAACCTTGGTACAATTCCTTGAAGAGGTTCCTCTGACCAAGATTAATGAACTGTTGAATAGGGAAGGTGATGAGACACGCTTGACGGCTTACTTGCGTGAGTGTCCTACTTGGCCTTGCTGGTCGTATTTCTGTTGGTTCCCATTTTGCTTTTACTGATCTTCCTTTCTTCACTTCTTTTTTTTTTTTCTTTGCAGAAGAGATGCTGCCTTTGACTGGAGCGGAGATGAGGAAGTACCTTGCGGAGCTGGAGGCGAGCAAGAACCTTGAAGGGTATGTGACGAGTGATCCGGCGGGAATGTCCTTGAGGAATCTGAAAAGGAAGGAGGCTTCTTCGAAGGGTGATGGTGGGGGTACCGAAGCAGATGAGCCGGAGTCAGCGGCTGATGGGAACGCCGTTATCCACCTCGACTCGCCATCTTCCAAGAGGGCGAGAACCGGCAAGGGGGCCAGATCGGGAGGTAGCCGATCTTCGGCGCGTGCTAATGTTGGGGGTACTTCTCTGAACGACCTAGCCATGGAGTCGTTCTGGCATTCAGAGTTTGACTTCCGCCGGTAAACTCCCTTTCCTTGTTGTTTTTTGGGATCTTGATTTTTAGTCGTCACAATCTAAATGAGCTTGGTTGCTTGTTTCGCAGGTACATGGCAGAGAAGGTTCCATTTGCCCAGGTTGATGTTGAAGCGGCGGTGAAGGCGAAGTCTAGTGACTTGGTCGCCGACGTTGGCACAGCCGCCCTTCGCACTCTGCTGTTGAGTCACGCCTGGGAGTTGAAGTATGGATCCTTGGAGAAGAAGCATTTGGATGCTGCAGAGGACGTGGAAAAATGGAAGCACAAAGCTGTTGGTTTGGAGGGGCGACTATCGGATGCGCTGCAAGAAAAGAAAGCTGCGGAGAAGGCCTTGGAGGAGATGAAGCGGGAAAAGGAAGCTGCTGAGAAAGAGAGAGACGAGAAGGACTTGGCTCTGAAGAAGTCCAACTTGGCGGTGGATGAGGGACGGCGCTCCCTAGCCGTGTATTTCCAGAATGGATTCAAGCTAGCTACCGAACAAGTTGTTCTTTTTAACCCAGAGGCCAAGTTGGAGGAGCTTGATCCTTTCAAAGTCATTGTGGATGGTCAGCTGGTAGATGACGAGTGAATTTTATGTTGTAACTAACTATGGCGGCTCTGCGTAGCGCCTTTATTTTGAACAATGTGTAATGGCGTTTTTAAATTAAACTTCTGCGAATTTCATCCTATTCTCGTTTAAACAATGCTTGTGTTGGCGGTCCTGCTTATATTTATTTTGATTGAAAGTCGTTTATGTTCGCAATTTTCTTTCGACTTTTTATGGCTCCCGTGTGGAAGGTTATGGCGACCTCGGAGTTTGTGGCGCCTTAATATCTTTGTTTGGTGGAAATTCATTTTTGCGGCGCGCACAGTATTTTTATCTTCTCGTTTTGGGATGACTCCGTTTCTTCTTTCTTTCGGCGACTTATTTAGTCGAACCCTTTTTTAGGGTGGCCGCCTATATTGTTGCTCGCGACTTATTTAGTCGAACCCTCTACAGGGTGGTCGCAATATCTTTTATTTTCTTTCGGCGACTTATTTAGTCGAACCCTCTCTTTTTAGGGTGGCCGCCTATATTGTTGCTAGCGACTTATTTAGTCGAACCCTCTACAGGGTGGTCGCAATATCTTTTATTTTCTTTCGGCGACTTATTTAGTCGAACCCTCTCTTTTTAGGGTGGCCGTCTATATTGTTGCTAGCGACTTATTTAGTCGAACCCTCTACAGGGTGGTCGCAATATCTTTTATTTCTTTGTGTCACGTTGTCCTTTCTATTTGATGTTTGGTCTGTTAAAAAATGGAAATAACAAGTAACATGTGGAGAGACCATCATATATGGAAAGGAGAGGGCGCCTCGTTAAAAACCCCTGCCCTTGCAGGGGAAAAGAGTGCTACCCTAACCTCATGTTTCTTTAATAATATGAAGAAATAACAATATTCGTCGTGGTGGCGGTACGCCATCCTTAAAAAAAAAAAAGATACTAACTATAATAATGGCGTAGATTGGCTATATTCCAGGTGCGGGGAATAGCCACTCCACTCAATTCTTCCAGCTTGTATGCACCATGCGAGCATTTCTCTCGGATTCTGTAGGGGCCCTCCCAATTAGGAAATAGCTTGCCAATTCTTGTTGGGGCGACGACTTGCTTTAGTACCAGATCGCCCTCCTTCAATTCCCTAGGCGTCACTCTAGAATTGTAGCGGCGAGCTGCTCTTTGTTTGGCGGCGAACTCTCGGATGTGGGCTTGTTCCCTCACCTCATCAATGATATCCATGTTTACTGCCATACCTGCTTCGTTTGCTTTTTTACAGAAATAAAATAACGTAAATTGGAGAAATATTTAAGTCAATTCGTTATGAAGTAAAGTTTGTTTCCCTGCACAAAAAATGTGTTAGATGGTTTAATAACAATACGGTACCTTCTTCCGAAAACGCATCTCGTCGCCACGTGGGAGTATCTATTTCCACGGGTAGCATGGCGTCCGCGCCGTAAACCATTGTGAATGGCGTTTCCTTGGTGGTGGAGTGCGGAGTAGTGTGATATGACCATAGTACCTGTACTTACGTGGGCGTGGCATTTATCGTAATTTTTTCATGGAATATCTCAAAATCAAAGAGTTTAATTTCAATAGCTGAGATTAATTGGCGCATTATACTTACCTCATGTAGCTGCTCTGCCCAAAGGCCCTTGGCCGCCTCCAGCTTTTTCTTGATTCCGTTCAGAATGACTTTATTTGCTGATTCGGCTTGTCCATTGGCTTGTGGGTGGATCACCGAAGCGAAGTTCGTTTGGATTCCTAAGTGCCTGCAGAAGTCTACTACTGTTGAGCTTGCGAACTGTGTTCCGTTGTCCGATACTATGCACCTGGGGAGCCCAAAGCGACAAATAATCTTTTTCCAGTAGAATTTCTTGACCCTTTCTGCTGTTATTTTGGCGACCGCTTCCGCCTCGATCCATTTAGTAAAATAGTCAACGCCCACGATAAGAAACTTCAGCTGTCCTGGTGCGAGAGGAAAAGGGCCGACTATGTCAACCGCCCATTTGTGAAAGGGCCATGGAGAATACACAGAGGTTAGTTCCTGGGCTGGGGCGTGCTTTTTGTCGGAGAATCTTTGGCACTTGTCGCATTTTTTCACGAAGTCTGAACTGTCCTGAAGCATGGTGGGCCAATAGTATCCTGCGCGGAGTAGCTTTGCCGCCAGCGCCCGTCCTCCGATGTGGCTGCCACAAACGCCTTCATGCACTTCGAGCAATACTAATTGGGTCTCATCTTCACCCAAGCAGCGCAGCAACGGATTCGTTCGCCCTCGTTTGTAGAGTTTTCCTGATATGATGACAAATTTGGAAGCTCTTTTTCGTACTGTCTGTTCTTCTTCGCTGTTTTTAGGCGTGAATGATCCAGTTAAGTATCTTAGCAATGGTTCCATCCAACCTTCCTCCCCCTTAACGATGTGATGCACACTTTCGCTATTGGTGCTGGGCGTTGTAATAACTTCTTGGATGACTGTCATATTGTTTCCTGGTCGTTTGGTGCTGGCGAGTTTGGCCAATAGGTCGGCCCTGGCGTTTTGCTCTCGTGGTACATAGACTGCTTCGAAGAACACGAACCTTTTGGCGAGGTCTTGTACTTTTGTTAAATATTTGATGAGTTGGGAGTCCTTGGTCTGATACTCGCCCGTAATCAGACTCATTACCAATTGAGAGTCACTCCTTGCTCTCAGGTTTTCTGCTCCCATTTCTTGCGCCAAAATCATGCCGGCAATTAGCGCTTCGTACTCCGCCTGATTGTTGCTTGCTTTGAATTCGAATCTGAGGGATTGTTCTATGAGGATATCTTCTGGTCCCTCCAAGACGACGCCCGCCCCGCTCCCTTTTAAATTGGAGGAGCCATCGACGGATAAAAGCCACACAAATGGGGGGCGTGCTTGCGCAGGCGATGTGAGCTCTACGACAAAATCTGCTAACACCTGAGACTTAACACTCCCTCTTGGCACGAACTGGACATCGTACTCTGATAGCTCTATGGACCAAGCGACCATTCGTCCAGCTAGATCTGGCTTTCCGAGGACTTGCTTGATAGGATAATCCGTCTTCACCACAATCTTGTGACTTTGGAAGTACGGTCGGAGCTTCCTCGCCGTAGTTACCACTGCAAGGGCCAGGCACTCTAGCTTCTGATATCGTAATTCAGCACCCTTGAACACTCTGCTGACAAAGTAGATTGGCCTTTCACCTGCGTCCGAGTCTTCTACTAGGACTGTGCTCATGGCGTTCTCAGAAATAGCCAAGTATAGAAACAGGATGGCGCTCGGACTTGGTCGTTGAAGGATAGGCGGGCTGGATAAGAACCGCTTGATCTGCTGGAAGGCCTCTTCACATTCTGGCGTCCACTCGAATTTCTCCTTTTTCCTGATGGATGCGAAAAAAGAGAAAGCTTTATCGCCCGCACAAGATAGGAAACGAGATAGTGCGGCTAATCGTCCTGTTAGCTGCTGGACCTCTTTGATGCTGGAGGGGCTCCTCATGTCGATCACCGCCTGACACTTGTCTGGATTTGCTTCTATACCCCGTCTTGTCAAGAGGAAACCCAAAAACTTTCCCGCCTGTACTCCGAAAGAACACTTAGCTGGGTTCAACCGAATTCTATATTTTCTTACTTGGCCCAAGATTTCTTCCAGGTCTTCGGCATGGCTGCGCCCTTCCTTTGTTTTTGCTACCAGATCGTCGATGTATACTTCCAGGTTCCTTCCTATTTGTTGGGCGAAAGCCATGTCCATAGATCTTTGAAAAGTGGCTCCGGCGTTTTTGAGGCCGAAGGACATGACCTCGTAGTGGTAGTTCTTCGTATTGGTCATAAATGCTGTCTTGGGAGCATCCAAGGGGTCCATTCTAATTTGATTGTAACCAGAGTAGGCGTCCATGAAACTCAGAGTCTTGAAGCCTGAGGCGTTGTCAATTAGGTGGTCGATGTTCGGGAGTGGGTAAGGATCTTTGGGGCACGCCATGTTTAAGTCGGTATAATCCACGCACATTCTCCACTTTCCGTTTGCCTTTTTTACCAGAACAGTATTAGCCAACCATGTGGGGTACTTGATCTCGCTAATGAAACGGGCGTCTGCTAGTTTCTTTACCTCTTCGTCTACGGCTTTCCTTCTTTCCTCGCCCATCTTACGCTTTCGCTGTACAACTGGTTTAATGCCTGGCTTGATGGATAGGTGGTGGCAAGCAATGTCAGGGTCCATCCCTGGCATTTCGGACGGATGCCAAGCAAAAAGATCTAGGTTCTTTCGGAGTAGACCTATGAGGGCGCCTTCTTCTTCTTTACTAAGCGACGTACCAATCTTAGTCGTTTGATGGGCTTCAGGACCGATGGAGATTTCTTTCAGGTCTTCGGTGGGTTCTATTCGTTCTTGTTGGAATTCTTCCCTGGGGTCGAGATCTATCATGTTGACTTCGTGTGCGACTTCGTCGACGGATTTCTTCCGAGTCTTCTGCAGGCGCAGGCTATTGTGATAGCATTCTCTGGCCAGCTTTTGGTCGCCTTTGATGGTGCCTATTTTTCCGTTATCAAGAGGGTACTTCATGACTAAGAATTTTGTTGATAGGAAACCGCCCAGCAAGTTGAAAGCGGGACGCCCAATGATGATGTTGTAGGAACTTGGTGAGTTGACTACAAGATACCGTACGCGAACAGTTTTGGCGTGAGATCCGTGACCGAACGTTGTCTTAAGGGTAATGTAGCCCCTGACGTGGACTTGCTCGCCGGTGAACCCCGCCAACGTGCCTCTGAAGGGTTGCAATTGCTCCGGATCCAACCCCATTCGGTCGAAAGTGTCGTAGTAGAGGATGTCAGCTGAGCTTCCTGGGTCTATTAGCACTCTCTTTACGTCCCATTTGAAGATTTGCAGCGTGACCACCATGGGATCGTCGTCATGTGGTACGACGTCTCTGTAATCCTTCGCAGTAAAGGATACGTCAGGCTCGTGTTCTGAAATTTGCTTCTCATATTCCTGGCAAAGCATGACCTGTCTTACATATTTCTTGCGGGACGAACTCGACTCTCCTCCTCCGGAGAAGCCGCCAGAAATTGTGTTCAGTGTGTGCCTCTTTCCTTCTGGTGTTCCCTCTTTCTTGTTTTCCCCCTCGCGCTTGTCTTCGCCCCGGCGGTCCTGGGTGTACCCCCTTAGCTTGCCATTTTGTATTAACCTTTCAATTTCGCGGCGCAAGTGTATGCACGAATCAGTATCGTGACCCTTTATTCTGTGATACTTGCACCATTTATCTTTGTCAGCTCCCATGGTGTTGAATCGTGGTGGGGGTGGTTCCCGAATTAGCTTGGTTTCGTAGATTTCCTTCATGATGCGCTCTGGTCTAGTGTTCAGAGGGGTGAAGTTCTCCGTGCGCGGCCTGTAGGTGTAGGGCGCGTAGTTTCGCTTTTCTGCTCTCTGATAGGGGGCGCGGTCCCTGTTGGAAGGCGGTTGGTAAGGTCGCCTTTCCGTATTGGTCGACGCCCGCTCCTTGGCGTCCCTTGCTTTCTTTTCTGCGTTGCTTTCCTCTCCTTTGATATAGCAATCCGCTCTGGCGATTATTTCCTCCATGGAATCGGCAGGCTTTTGAGCTAGTGACTCGTTGAACTGACCCGCCCGAAGGCCATTCTGGAAAGCGCCCACAAATACTTCTTGATTAGGATTAACTACCTTTATAGTCGTTTCGTTGAACCTTGCCAGGTAGTCTCTGAGGGATTCGTTGTGCCCCTGTCGCACGTTGAAAAGGTTGGTGGCGGGGACCTTACGGTGGCGACTTGCCGAGAACTGTTGGATAAGTTTTCTTGTCATATCTGGATAACTGACGATGGAGAACCGGGGAAGGTTCATATACCAGCGTAGGGCAGCATCTGAGAAAGTACCAGCCAATAATTTGCACTTGAGGGAATCAGGAGCTCCGACGACGGCCATGCGAGTATTGAAGGCTGTGACGTGTTCCATGGGATCGCTTTTTCCATCGAAAACGGAAAGGTGAGGAGGCTTAAAGTTCTCTGGGACTGGCGCGCCCCATATCTCAGCGGATAAGGGTTGAGGCTCTGGGTCGTCCATCTCGCCATGGTTTGATTCATCTTTTTCTTCTTGCTGTTTCTGCTGCATGGTCTCCATCGAGGCTTGTAGGGCCTCGTTGTGTTCTTTCAACTGAGCGAGTTGAGTTCGCATGGTTTCTAATTCTTTAGCGGTTGCCATGATGAGGCCTTTCTCTAAACCGTACGTGAGGTGCGGTTTAGGTTTGGTTGGAAGAAAAAAGGAAGGGTTTCCAAATCGTAAAGGGAGTTTCGACGATTTGGAGGTCTTGTTTCAAGGTTTCCGGATTACAATTCGCGATCCAGAAACGTGGTCAAGGTTAGTTTTACCTTTTCCCACAGACGGCGCCAACTGTACTTGCCAAGAAGTACGGTAAGGATTCTAGGGTTAGGAATCGTATACTAGGGTTTCTGGACTGATGATTAGATGCCTTGAGACTGCTCTCAAGAGTGATATTTATAGCCTGTTTATGGGCTTGGGCTTTGGTTGCTTGGTTTCCAAGCAACGGGGGCATTGGCGTACTTTTGGTGATTTTGGAGGGTTCTAGAGACTAAGTGAGGCGGCGGCTTCATGGAAGACGCGCCTGGGCCTGGTGGCCCTTTTAACGGGCGACTTGGTCTTTATGGAGGGCGCCTAGGCCCTAATGCAGGGCGTCTAGGTCCTTACAGAGGGATTTTAAGCCTTTAGGAATATTATGACGGTCCAATTAGTCTTAGCTTGTGTGATTACTTTTTGTTTTCGTGGAGGCTTAGATTAAAATATTATCATGTTCTTGTAATCGTTGCTATTAAATAAAATGATATTTCTATTTTCATCATGGTATATATATTAAATGTTGATTATGTTCTTCTGTATTTTAGATATAATCATGTCAAATGTTAAGCACCAATTCAAAATTTTAAACATAACTTGAGACAACTACATAACCTGGAACAACAACTTAATTGAGTATCTTGCATGTGAGGGACTCGACAAGATTCTTGAGGGAGACGATTTGGGAGATGTCCCAGAGGAATTGGCAAAGAAAAAATCAAAAGTAAATCGTATAATCAAGCACCACATTGATGATGGATTACAAACAGAGTATTCGAATGCAAAAGATCCCAAGATTTTATGGGATAAAATTAAGGCAAGATTTGGGCATCAGAAGAAAGTCTTATTGCCCTCATTAATGGATCAATGGAACAAATTAAGGTTCCAAGATTATAAAACTGTTGTTGCATATAACTCTGCTATGCATCAAATTATTGCACAATTAGAATTTTGTGGCAAAACTATAACTGAAAAGGAAAAGTTGGAGAAAACATTCTCAACTTTCCATGCATCTCAAGTGATATTGCAAAAACAATATAGAATGAGGGAATTTACTGAATACTCTGATTTGGTTACAACTCTTCTAGTGGCTGAACAAAATAATGAGCTGCTCATTAAAAACCACCAGTTGCGTCCTACAGGAACAATGACATATCCTGAAATAAACGCCACAACTTTTAATCAAGGGCGTGGTGGTTATAATCGCCAAAGAGGACGTGGTGGCTATGCTCGTTTTGGTGGTCGTGGTCGAGGCAGAAGTCATGGTCGAAACCATTTTCGTGGTGGAGGCCGTGGAAGAGGTTATATGAATTATAGGCCTCTCAAATATGACCAAACCAACAAGAATCATCAAGGTAAAGGTAAAAGCATCCAGGAAGGTCCCTCTAGAAATCATGATGATCGTTGTTATAGATGCGGAAAGAAAGGTCATTGGTCTAAAGCATGTAGGACACCAGAGTATCTGTGTAAAAGATACAAAGAATCTGTTGATGGAAAGGAAAGGGAGGTTAATTTTAATGAAATTGAACCCAAGAATGATACTACCTGTCTTGAGGCTGCTGATTTCATAGGAGAAGAAATTAATATGGATTAATTAATTAGTTAAAATATATATATATATATATATATATATATGTAATGCGTGTTGTGTAAGAATTTGCATGTTGTGTGATTATGTAATATTTTCATGATCTAAATAAAATAATATTGTTGAATATGTTGTATTGTCTTACCCTCTCTTTTCTTTAATCTTATTTTATTTTAAAAGGGATAGAAATGGATCATGACAAAGACATTTGCATTCCAGACAGTGGAACTACCCATACAATCCTCAAAAGTAAGAAATATTTCACCAAAATATTTCCTACTAAAGGTGTAATAAACACAATCTCAGGTCCAGAAGATTTAATTAAAGGAACAGGTAATGCTATGTTCATATTACCAAATGGGACGAAGTTTGTCATTAATAATGCTCTATACTCTCCGAAATCAAAGAGAAATTTGTTGAGTTTTAATGACATATATAGTCAAGGATATGATACTGAAACTACAACCGAAGGTAATATGAAATACATTAATATTACTACTAATATTTTGGGAAAGAAGAAAATTTTAGAAAAACTACCAAAATTGCCTTCTGGATTACATTATACATATATACATGAGATTGAATGTAATTTAGTATTAAAAGAAGATCCCAAAACTACGACTTTATGGCATGACCGCTTAGGTCACCCTGGTTCAACAATGATGCGTAAAATAGTTGAAAGTACTCATGGTCATTCATTGAAAGGTTTAAGGCTTACAAAAGAAGATAGACCATGTGAAGCTTGTTCTCTTGGAAAATTAATAACAAAACATTCGCCAGGCAAGATTCAGACAGAATCACCTGCATTTCTTGAAAGAATCCAAGGAGATATATGTGGACCCATCCATCCACCGTCGGGACCATTCAAGTACTTTATGGTATTAATTGATGCATCTAGTAGATGGTCACATGTCTGTTTACTGTTAAATCGTGATATGGCATTTGCAAAATTTCTTGCACAAATAATTAAATTAGGGGCACAATTTCCTGATTATACTATAAAGAAAATTAGACTTGACAATGCCGGTGAATTTTCATCTGAATCATTTAATAATTATTGCATGTCAATTGGAATTACTGTTGAGCATCCTGTTCCTCATGTACATACACAAAATGGTTTAGCTGAGTCATTAATCAAACGTCTTCAATATATTGCTAGACCTTTAATAATGAGAACTAAGCTATCAGTTGCAGTTTGGGGTCATGCAATTTTACATGCTGCAGCACTCATACGTCTAAGGCCAAGTGTTGATCATAAACATACCCCTTATCAACTTGCTATTGGTAAGGAACCAAATATCTCTCATTTAAAAATTTTTGGTTGTGCAGTATATGTACCAATAGCTCCACCACAAAGGACAAAAATGGGTCCTCAAAGAAGGTTAGGAATATATGTGGGGTATGAATCACCATCAATTATTAGATATCTTGAACCTTTAACAAGTGATGTTTTTCAGACAAGATTTGCAGATTGTCATTTTGATGAAACAAAATTTCCAACACTAGGGGGAGAAAATAAACCATTGGAAAATGAAATAACATGGCACGTACCACATTTATTACATTTGGACCCATATAATAAATCATGGGAAGAAAATGTAAAGAAAATAGTACACTTACAAGATTTAGCAAATCAACTGCCAGATTCATTTACTGATTTGAAAAAGGTGACAAAGTCACATGTACCAGCTGTAAATGTCCCAGCTCGGATTGAGATTTCGAAACTAAATGATGTAGCAAGTACATCTAAGGCACGCTTAAAGCGTGGCCGACCTATAGGTTCCAAAGACAAAAATCCCCGAAAAAGAAAAGGAACAGAAAAGGTGAATATGATCGAAAGTGATCTTGAAAAGACACTAGATAGTGATAAATTTGACAATGAAAAGTGTGCTCTCGAAAAAGCACAAGATAATGATAATGAGATCATTGATAATGAAACTGAAAATAAGAATGATCTTGAGGTTTCAATTAATTATGTTAATACGGGAAATTTGTGGAGCAGAAAAGACATAAATATTGATGAAATATTTTCATTCTCCATTGCATGTGAAATCACAAATGAAAATGATGATCCTGAACCTAGAACTGTTAATGAACGTCAAAATAGACATGATTGGAAAAACTGGAAAGATGCAATAGATACTGAATTAAATTCTCTTAAAAATCGAAAAGTATTTGGGCCTATTGTGGCTATACCTGAAGGTATGAAACCTGTTGGGTATAAGTGGGTTTTTGTAAGAAAAAGAAATGAGAAAAATGAAATTGTAAGATACAAGGCTCGTCTTGTTGCACAAGGTTTTTCCCAACGACCAGGTATTGATTATGAGGTAACATATTCTCCTGTTATGGATACCATTACTTTTTCGTTATTTAATTGGTTTGTCAGTATTCAATAATCTTGATATGTATCTTATGGATGTTGTTACTGCTTATTTATATGGCTCACTTGATAATGACATATACATGAAAATACCGGAAGGACTTAAGATGTTTGATACATC
Organism: Medicago sativa; assembly: GCF_051527215.1. Taxonomy (NCBI): domain Eukaryota; kingdom Viridiplantae; phylum Streptophyta; class Magnoliopsida; order Fabales; family Fabaceae; genus Medicago; species Medicago sativa. Next base: position 55,970,188 of record NC_140749.1, read on the forward strand.
AAAACCTAGAGAAATGTATGCAATTAAGTTGCAAAGATCATTATATGGATTAAAACAATCCGGGTGCATGTGGTACAATAGGCTAAGTGAATATTTGCTTAAAGAATGTTATGAGAATAATCCAATTTGCCCTTGTGTTTTTATAAGAAAAACAATATCCGGTTTTGTAATAATTGCTGTTTATGTTGATGATTTAAATATCATTGGAACTACTAAAGAAATTAAAGAAGCAAGAGAGTACTTAAAGAAAGAATTTGAAATGAAAGATCTGGGGAAAACTAGGTTTTGCCTTGGTTTACAAATTGAGTATACTAAAAATGGTATATTGGTACATCAATCAAATTATACAGAAAGAGTGTTAAAAAGGTTTAACATGGACAAGGCAAACCCTTTGAGTACTCCAATGATGGGAAGAACACTTAACATTGAAAAGGATCCTTTTAGACCTAAGGAAGATAATGAACAGGATCTTGGCTCTGAAGTACCATATCTAAGTGCCATTGGAGCACTCATGTACCTTGCTAACTGTACAAGACCTGATATAGCTTTTGCAGTGAATTTGCTGGCGAGATTCAGCTCATGTCCTATAAAGCGACATTGGAAAGGAATAAAACATATATTTCGATATATTCGAGGTACATCTGATCTTGGTTTGTTTTATTCTAACAATACAAAACCATTTTTGTTTGGTTATGCAGATGCAGGATATTTGTCGGATCCACATAATGCTAAATCACAAACTGGATATGTATTCACATATGGTGACACTGCAATATCATGGAGATCTCAAAAGCAAACGCTTGTAGCAACTTCTTCAAATCATGCTGAAGTAATAGCCCTTCATGAAGCAAGCAAAGAGTGTAGATGGTTACGTTCGGTTTTGCAACATATCCAAGGAGCGTCTGTTTTAACAGTTGATAAGAGTCCAACAATCTTGTATGAAGACAATGCTGTATGTGTTACTCAAATGAAAGAAGGTTACATCAAAAGTGATAAAACCAAACATATCCCTCCTAAATTCTTCTCATTCACACAAGAACTTGAAAGAAATAAAGAAGTGGATATTCAATATATCCGTTCGAGTGATAATGTGGCAGACATCTTCACAAAGGCTCTCCCTACATCAGTTTTCAAGAAGCACATACAAAGTATTGGAATGCGTCAGCTTCGAGATCTTTAAAGAAGAATAATATGTGTTTGGTTGAAAGGGAGCATAATGTTGTACTCTTTTTCCCTTATTAAGGTTTTTATCCCAATGGGTTTTTCCTAGTAAGGTTTTTAACGAGGCAACATATGTTTCAATCAAATTATCCTCAACAAGACTTCAATGGAGCACCATGATAGATATTTCAAAGGGGGAGTGTTATAATAAATTATATAGACATAATTATTATAGTTGAAATATAAACATAATTATTATAGTTGAAATATCTATCCAAATTGTCAACTTACAATAGTAAGTGATAATTACCTATACCTAATTAAATGTCAAAATTAGAATAGTAAAACAAATAATTTCACACATGTAATAGTGGTAAATTTAGTAGTATAAATACCACACTTTGGTTCATGTAAATAGATACCATTTTTTGAGAAATCAAAATATATTATCCTACTTCTTGATTTACTTAGTTTATAAAGTAGTAATTTATATCATCTTATTAGTTCACTAATATCATAAAATAAGTATTTAAAATCTAAAATCTTTAACATAGATAAATTTTTTGGTCGATTTGCATGTAACTTTTAATTATCAAATATAAGTGGACCCTTGACTAAGTTAGTATGCACAATCTATAAGACCATGTACAATGGTTGTAAAATTTCAACAATCTTCGACACCTACTTTTTCAATTCCCAACACTCCACATCATTTTTTCTCTCTTAATTCAACACCCATTCAATTTTATCCACTCCAATGGTTTTTTCATTCAACACCCTACCTAACCTCACCATCTTTTATTTATTATTCTTATTTAATTTTATATTTTTGTTTTTATAATTACAAAAAAATACAATTATCAATTATAATTAAATTAAAAAACGCTTAATTTTTTATTTTTATTTTTGTAAAAACAAAATGTATTTAATTTTTTTTTATTTTTCATTTCACTAAAAAAAGGACTAAAACTTCAAAAGAAGAGCTAATAATAAGATTAAGAGAGTGAAAAACTTGGTTTTTTTTCTATGTACAAATCAAATGATCCAAGTCTCTATTTGTAGAGAGAAAAAAATCACGAATTTTGGTAAAAAAAATAAAAAATAAAAAATTATTTGCAATGAAATAATTGAGTCCAAAACATAAAGATAATAAAAATCCAAGCAGCCAATCGCATAAGGCCATGTGTCCCTCTTTTATCCATTTTTGTTTCTCTCTCTGCGTCCTCTGACGCGTCACGCGCGCTTTCGGCGCGTGTACTGCACGCTCCTCGTTTTGTCCAATAAAAAGCTGTCGCGTGGCATCCCGGTACAGACATTAAACATGTTGAAGCCATTCATCACCTCACTCCTCCAACTCAGATTTTCATCTCTTTCAATACCCCCACTCCAATGGTTTAAACATATTGAAAGTTACATTAAATAGGCCATTGCACTTGGTCTAATACTCCCCTAAACTTTTATGTTCCCAAATTTGGTCCTAGTTGTTAACCCTCATTAACATAATATAATGTGACGTTGAACCGTGAACGATTGAATTGACTAAGATCTAAGTTAGTTGGTACACGTAGCAAAATATATTATTTTTTTAAATAAAAAAACCAAAAAGATGGGGATGGCAAAACGAGTTAGGCCAATTTAGTTCGTCCGTTTAGCCTGTTATTTTTTGTGAGAGGAGTCGAGATTTTGAACATGTCATTTCTAGTAGGTTTGTCCTGCCTAAACTACAAAAACAATGGGATGGTGACATGACGGGTTGGTACGTCCGGTCTAATGATAGTAATTCATTTTTTTTCACCACTTTTTGTTTATATTACAATCAATTTTTTAACTTTCTCCTATATTTGGCTCATATAGTAGAGGAAAAAGAAGTAATTTAACTAGATCACTGTGATTTTATGATTTTCACCCCTTATTTCGAATAGATTTTTTAATCGATGAACTCGTTAACTTTTTATTTTTATTTGTGTAAAAAAAACTTTTTATTTTTATTGTCGTATTGACTTGGTCTAGATTTATTTATGATAAATCATGAACTTTTAAATGATGATTTTTATATTTTCTATAGATTCATTAGCTATATATTTTGATTACCTAGAGTGATCTTTAATGTAGTAAGTTGTATATTTTTTATGTTTTTTAATTGATAAATTATTATCTGACAAATTGATTATGTAGCTACCAACTCGTCAGTCTATCATAAAATAGTGTGGGGTGAGATTTTCAACCCAGTATCTCTAGTTGGTCTGCCAAACATTGGTTTAGGGAATTTTGGACCGTTGTGTTATTTATCAAATCTTATTATATTCTTATTTATTAAGATTTAGGGTTTAGGAAGGCACGCCTCATATGAGAAAATTAAATTCTTTGAAAGCTCAAAACTAAATTAAGACAATATTTAACAATGGAAGTCATTTAAGAGTGAATTTTCTTATTGGTTAGGATGGTATTGATTTCATTCGTTGAGCCAGATTATAGAATTTAGTTTGAGATGAGCTTATCATTTGCAAATTGTAAATTGTTCCTCAAAGTCATTGCTTCATCTTGGTCTTGTTGTTATGCATTTGTTTTTTAATGTAGTAGATTGCCATCACCACATTGATGACAAAAAATAATATAGTTTTTTAGTTATCAAATAACCTCATTTTTGTAGTTAAATAGGCAACTGTAGTCTATAATTCATTTAAAAAGTCATGAAGACGGGAAGAAGTCTTGAAGCCTTGGAAATCCACCCGAACCAGAAAAGTATTTAATCGTGTTATGCTTCTTGCAAGTTTATCATTGACTAAACTTGAAGTACAGTCATTACGAACGTTCAGTTGAGAAGAAATAAAGGAAGGAGCAAAGAAACCAAGGAGTCAACTACTGCCTAACTCGTGTAATGGGTTTTGATCCTTGCATCGCGAAAATGAAAGGAGATCTATTATGATCGCTACTGTCTATCTCGCATTACAAGATAAAGTGATTATATCAAAAGAGGATGAGTTCAATGCCTATATCGTATCGTGAAATATCGGCCGCATCGTGAACCAATTCCCTCAAAACTTAGGGAAATGAATGCCTATTAATATTGGCCCCTAGGTGAGTAGAAAAACACCTTTTGAGAAGCACATGAAGACAGAAACACGATCTTTAGAGGAAGAAAGCAACCAGAGCCATTTGAGATCCAAGGAATCATCAATCGTTGATCCTGTTCTCATGTTCTTTTATTCATATATAATTGCATGTGTTTAGGATTCACGAGGAGCCAATTCGTTTGTACATTATATTTTGAAAAAGGAACCTTCTTGTAATTAATTGTTCATATAACTTTAAATAATTCTATGAATATTAGTCTTTTACTTTGTATTTCATTTGGTTATTCCGTTCTTAATGATTTTTATGTACTCAATGAGTACTGACCCTAACTTTGGTTTATAAATCAAATAATAAGTCACAATGATTACCAACTTTAACTTTGTTGGCTCTACCTAGTTTAACCATTCAATTAATGATTAAATTTAGACATAAACTAATAATAATCGTTACACACTATTAGTTAGGTTGAAAATGTACCTACTAATTGTTGTTTCTTTGTCGTTCTTAAACATTCAAATCAGTTTAGGGCTCTTAAGAGTAGGGAGTGTGAGCGATCGAAGAGTGTCAGTCGCCAAGACATTGGCCTGGCCATTTTGATCAGAGGTTATGAAAACAAGTAATCAGTAGCACTGTATTCATAGTTTGTAGTTACTCAATTTATTAAGGGAGGGAAATATGTCATAACCTAATTGTTTTCTCTCTTTCTCTCTTAAGGTCATTCAACCAATAAATTTCCATGTGCAAATCCCCCCAATCCCCATTATTTCCTAATAATCAAATCAATTTTGCATTATTTTGGTTAAAGTTGGGCAATCCCTGTGGATACGAAATCTTTCGCAAGAAATATATCTATTTGGCGACAAACTAGTAACTTGCTAGTTTTTGTTGATCACACACCATTGTCGTCTTTGATCATTGTTGATAACCCTTAGTTGTTGTCCATGGCCAGTCAACCTACATCGACTTTCAACTGATACACATCCACGAGAGGGCAAGATAATCTCACATCTTAAATAGGTGCGGGCAAAACTTGCATATTGATGATCGGATTTAGGCAAGTGTATCAAATCATTTACCAAGTTATAAAGTGTAAGTAGAGTATCATATCAACATGGATTGTCAATCCAGCTAGGTAATTCACGTTACTTAATTGTGAACAAGAAAATAAATAAAACAATTAAAATAAATTTGATCAAAGGTAAAGAGGATTTGCAATTTAGTGTGCTTGCTGCAGATCAAGAGTTTAGAAGTAACCTATTTTGATTGCAGAATGTTATTGGTGGTTAGGATTCTTCAAATTCCCTTTATTCATTTGTTGGAATAAATTAACAGTCAAGCATTATTCAGTGTTATTTAGAGTTTTCTATAAAAGTGATGAGTTCGTGAGGTCTTACTACTTACCAGCTGTAAAGTTGCACATACTGATCACATGAGTTTGTACATGTGGGGTCTTACTCTCTCAGAGGTTTGGGTTCATCGCCCTCCAGCTGTTAGTTGCAACCTTGCACCAAAGTTTCTACACGGTTCAGTGTTTAGGGTTGTCAGTCCTATAGGGAAATACACTTCAGCACGTAAAGGTACATGTAGGTTCTTACTTTCTCATAGGTATTTGAATCAATGATGGATATTAGGGTTCCTAAATTCTTTATGTCCTAAAGGTACCCTTGTCCATTGAATCTTAGAAGTCCATTAAATCTTAGAAGTTCATCAACATACTCTCCCTTGTGGTGGTTCTACAAACGGGCAACTCTATCTCGTCTACCTTACCACAGATTTTAGAAGAATAATTTTACCAAGTTGATTTAAATATCGGGTTATAACATTTTCACTATTCTGTTATATTGGTTACTTCCTGATTTGGGCAAGCTTGTGCCAATATTAGGTATGTCACCTCCCTAAGTACTGTTATCTCAGGGCGATGCGCCAGGAAAAGCAAAGTCTTACGAATAGTAAAATTAAATAGGATTCCCATGATAAATGAATAAAAACTTTAAATAAAAAATATCCAATAAACAGAATAAAGTTTCATCTTATAACCCTAGCCTAAAAAGATTTAGTTACTCATAGTAACTAAAGACAAATTACAAAAGAAATAAAAAAATACCCTAGAGACTTAAAATGAGGAGAGTGTCTCCTTCCTTGAAGCTCCTAGTGCTTGCGTTCCTCTTGAAACGATTCGCTCTGAATGAAAAATTATGAATGAGAGGAGCGGTATTTATACGGAGAGTTTCCACCTGAAGTTGGGCTTAAAAACCAAGCTTTTTCCGCTAGGAAAAAGCAGTTCTGGTCTTCCCACACTTGGGGCACATGGGTGGGCGCCCAAGTGTATTTTTGCCCCCAAGTGTATTTTTTTCTCACACTTGGGGCGCATGGTCAATGATTGGGGCACATGGATCATGCTTGAGGCGCCCCAATATATTTTCCTACCTGTAACACATGTTTCTTTGTCTTTTTGGATGTCTGCCTCCATATAAGATGTCTTAGGACTTGGGAACATAATTCCTCTATTTGTAATGTCTTTCGAGACCTCTTAAAATATTGAAGGAATGATATTAATAGATATGATCATATAATCTTTCAATCACCCTTATCCTTCAAAACCCATCTTCTAAACATACCCTAACGAATCCTCCAAAACAACTTAGAGCATATACATCAACGATTTAACTTTATTTTATCTAATGCTAGTACAAATTAAAATATTGTATTAATTATAACTATAGAAATTTGAATATTACAAACATGCATAAGCTAATGTTTCAACTTTTGAATGACATCAAATTAAAGAATAATTTCGACTTATAACTAGATGATTAAACAATAATTTCGACTTATAACCCTATATTTAATTATCTACCATAGACCTAGGAACTAAAATATGTTTAATTTGTTGCTCATGTCAACAACTGAGATCAACAACTGAGAGACTAAAAAGTATAAGTAAGAATTAAAGAAAGTTTAATCACCTCATGAAACTAAAACATGAAGTGATTGGCATTTTATTTTATTTTATTTATAAACAAAGTTTTTAACAATTGTTATACACTTCGTAAAAAAAAAATGTTATACACTGATGCTCATATATAAATGAATATGAATATTTCTAAGTTTTCTTTATTTTTTATTAATAAAATAATATTTGTAATTCAATAATTGATTTTTTTATAATCGTACAAAATATATCATATATAGTTATTGTCTGTATTTTCTTTTCTTTTTTGACAAAGTCTGTATTTTTCATTTGTTTTTTAACTTTTGTTGAATTTAATAATATATTTTGATTTGATTTGTTTTGAAAAGGATTTATTTCAATCCTTTGTATATTATTTTTTTTGAAAGAATCCTTTGTGTCTTTTTTTAGGGGTATCTTATTTATTTCTGTTTAAGGGTTTTTTTAAGGAATTTATTTTTGTTTAAGGTTATTTATTTCGTTTCATAAACACATTTGTTTGATACCAAACTAATACATAATAATCTTATTTTTTATTCTTTTTCTCTTTTTTTTCTTTCCTGTATTATTGTATTATTCCTGCATCAACCAAATAAAGTGTAAAAATGTAAAGATAAGTTGTTTCTATTTATTTTTCTCAGGGACTAAATGCACTTTATTTCTCTCAAGGAGTAAAATAAGCCTTCACACTTATAGGAAAAAAAATATCCAACATATATATTTGTCATTGGTATATATTCAAGAGAAATGATATTTGTACAACCATTTTTAAAAATTTTATTTCTCATACTCACATTACGTTTTTTCTTTCTCTCTCTCTCTATTGCGTTGGTTTTTTTATGACAATATTTCATTTTCTTTGAAAAATTTTGGTTGTCATTAAAATGGTTGTTCAAATAACACAACTCTATATTCAAACTACGAGTATTTTTTCTAACTTTAGATATTGAGACGAGCACTATAGTATTTATATATACCATTTTTGTCATCCCTATTTAATCCATGCATTTAGCACAAAATAATAATCTTTATATAAATTATATTCATCATATAGTCCAAATAGCATCGTTTGAATGAGTCAAAACTCAAAATCCTTTTCAAAGTCCAACTTTGAAGATAGTACAAGGCTTATTTTTCCACAATCATCACCTATCTTTATATACATTTAATATTAGGGACCATCTAGAAGAAATGTCTCCTTCAAAAATTGTTTGTACACAGTTCTTTCTTTTCGAAACAAAACAAATGGAAGAAACCTCTATCAAACTTGACATTTATTTGGAATTTATTCACTTTGTTGCAAACATCATCTTTTTTCAAGCAAACACAGATGAATCGACTAGCTACATGATATGATGATTTTACAACCAAAGATATACTACTGTATATTACTATCATGTAGTGCCTAATGGTGTATCTACAAACCGATTCAATCCAATAAAAAATATTCAATGAATTACTGCTGGAATAATCATTAGTTAGATTATACTTATTTTTCAACCGAATTTTGAATTATTAAAGTTTCTTCTCCTAAGAATTGAAGGATTTAAGACTAAAAAAGCAATGGATAAAAAAAAAACAATAAAACTCAATAAATGTAAAATCAAACACATGAAAGAACCCAAAAAAGAATGAAATCATAATTTATATAAGATAAGATTGATTATCATCTTAAAATATACTACTACTATACTATCTCACACTTGAGTGACATGTACTAAAAACACAATACAAAAACTATTTTCAATAGCACTTCTTCAAAGATCTTAACAGTTCATTAAGTAATGAAGATTATGTTATTGCATAATAATTCCTATTAATTTCACCTAGCATAGAGAGATGTTTGAGGAAAACAAGGAGAATTCTTCCAAACCTCAGAATGAGCCTTAAATATTTCCATCACTTTATCTTTCAAATACTTAGCATGATCACTTTGAAGCAAAACAAAAAGCTTTGCAACAGTTCCAACTTTTAACATCTCATCCAAAACCATCTTTGTAGCAGAAAATTTAGATATCAATGAGAGTATAAAAACAGCTCTATCATCCACTGTCATTGAAACCTTGAAGAATCTCTCAGTCAACATTGCAATTGAACCTTGATGACTCAAAAACTGAAATCTTCCATTTGCACAAGAACATAAATGAAACAATATACCAAATGTGAGTTCTGTGATTCTCTTTTCATGTATTGCCATTAATTCAATCTCTATTAGTTCATGAATTGCACCAGCTTCAACCATCATTAACCTATTTCTTCCCAAAGGACAACAACATAGTAAAATATGTAAAGCAGAAGACAAACCTTGTTGCGTTATTACACCATTTCTTAGAACTTTCACAATTCTTTCGAAGAATTCGGGTTTTAGCCTCTCTAAAACGATTGAATCGCATTTGTTTATGAATTTTTTAAGCACTAAAACCGCATGCGATTTCACAGTAACCGAGTTTTTCATCTCGGAAACTAAAATCCATGTTAAAGAATCCAGTATTTGATTATTTTCAAATAGAAGATTCTTCACTTCTTCTGTAGGAACTTTAACAAATTGTAAAAAACCAAGAGCTTCTTCAATACCTTCATAAATTTCGCCTTTTTTGTAACAATCAACTATGAACATAATCATCTCTTTCGGCACACCATTTTCCAACAAAATCTTTCTATTGCTCTCTTTCTCAGCAGCAAGCAATTCCAACTGCATTAAACTCTTGAGATGAACCTTAGGATCTTTGATTCCTTTGAGAAGCTTTTGGACTTGAATTTTTGTGAGTGGTGGTTTTGGTGTTGGGATTCTATCAATACCAAGTGAAGCATTTTGTGTGCACCAAGATTGAATCAAACGACGAAGTGTGTGATTTGGTGTTAAATCAGAATCTAATGGAAGAGGTTGTTGTGTGACAGGACATGTTGTGTTCTTGTTTGTGAATAACCAATGTTCAATGCTGTCTCGATCATATGTTATTCCTGTTATAGCAGTAACAGGATCTTTCATTATTTGGAGTGATATTGGGCAAATGAAGTATTGTGGAACTTCAATTTCATCCATGTGAAATGGAATGATTTTTTTGGAGCAAATGTGAAATGGAATGATTTGAACAAGAAAAAATGTGCAAGTTTTTATATCAAGTTTATGTATGGTCTATTTTTCTAGGTATAATGTGTGTCTATGGTCTATGAAATGGAAAAGTGTCAAAAGTGTATATATTTGAAAATTTGGTATAAGAACGCGGCTATTAATTAATAATATGATATACAATCATTTAGTAGAGAAACGGGGTGTCTGGAGTTTGAACTTCAACCTCTACATATAATATGTAATACCTATACCAACTGAGCTAAGCTCACGGGGATCGCTCGCTATAGTCTTTTAAGCGGTTAAAATTACAATTTTGATCATATCAACATTAATGTATTGGATCTCATCAAAATTTTGTAGTGTCAAGCGTGTGTGTTGATAGTAGATGACATAATCGGATGTCCTTATGTTGCACCTCATCCCCTTTTCTTATAAAAAAAAAAAGTGCCAAAATTACACATGCATCTACAAGTATACTCCCTCATTCATAAAATATAAGCAAAATCAATAAACAAAAGTTTACATATTTGTTATAAAATATAGATCAAATACATCCATTTTATTGACACGTTTTTGCTGATACTTTTGGATTGAAGGAGTATCTTTTATTAGTCCTTTTGGATCTCGACTCTTGTTTATAACTAATTAATTTAGTGCTCCAATTTAATTTTCATTTATCAATCTAGTCCATAAAATTGTTAACACAACAGAGACACCGTAAATCCATTTGTAATTTTCATGTATAATTATTTTTATAGAAAATACTTTGAGCGGATCGTACTTTAAGACTTATCAAGATTGAACCTTAAAACTTAAAGAACGATTCAGAGGTAACACATTATCCACGAAAGAGATACTCATGCAGACTACGATATTTCAATGTATTGAGTGATTATAAAGACAACAGCTCACACATTCCAACCAAATTATAGTTGTTTACTGTGTATTTTCTTAGATATTATTATTATAAGGATAGAGTGAGATTTTTGGTGAAGGTTTGGTCTAAGGTCAAAGTATGTAAATGCGACATATATAAACTATAGCAGCAGAGTGTTTGATCCGCATTCTACGTAACCCATTCGGTGGTCAAACGAAGAAAAACTGAAAGCGATGAAGAAATTATGAGAGCCAAAATTAAATGCACTGTAGCTTGCGGTCATCTACTTTTTATATATATCTTTAATTTCCACTTGTTATGAAAAAGAATATTCAATTTAAAATATATAAAATTGTGTTAAAAAAATATCAAGAATAAAGATTACGAGATTCAATTTGCTCCTATCCCTATATACATTTTTGTGGTTGTTTGAAATACTAGTACGTAGTAGACTATGAATGCGAAAGGCTCGGTCAAATATGAAGATTTTTATATTATGTATGTATTTTTTATTGTATTTTTAATTTTAGATTATTTACATGCGGATCTTCCTGTCCTGAGTAATAATGGAATAATGTATATAATATAATCATGTGGTTGGTGGGAATGGAATCAATTAGTTTTTTGTAATAGAAATAATGAATCATTCAAATTGAGAAAATATGTCGATATAATTATTTAAAAATTAAACTACAACTAAAATTATAAACATATAAACACATATACTAACTAAAATGTATGACAATAGCATAAGTGATAACTTACTTGTGATTTAGTGGAAAAAAATTTGGATGATTTGGTAGAGTTTTTTTTTTAGAGAGAGAGTGAAAATTTTAGAGAAAGATGGTAATGATGGAGTGAGTGTCTGGATTCTGGCTACTGACCTGAATATATTACGAACACAACGGCAGTTAACTGCCGCTAGCTACAGCGGTAGTTAACTGCCGGCGTTTTACTCAACGGTTGTTAACTGCCGCTGGGGGTTATTTCGTCATTTACTTGTGTCAATAGGAAGCTTTACGTGGCCCATAAATTAACGTCGGCTTAATAGATTCTATTCTTCACATTTTCATTCCAAATCCAAGTCCACCTTCTTGTCCGTTTCTGAGATTGTTTGGACTTTGAAAGCCTAATATGTTAACACTGCTTTGTCCTAGAGTATTATCTTTTGCTTCCTTTGTTTTTTTTTTTTTTACATCATGACCATTTTTGTTAGAGTAGTCATGGTCTTTTGAAGTATATTGTGCTCCTAACAAATTCATCAAATTTTGATATGTTTACTTTTCAACCTTACCATTCACCCTTTTCTTTTGTCTCTATTTGTTTGATAGCTTAATTGTACTATTTATTTTAATATCATAATTAGTTTGTTGTTTAGTTTTGGTTCTTTCATAGATTTTGTTTATATTTATTATGTGTTTCATATTTTGAAAATGCACAAAGATGAGGGAGAAAAACCTAAAAACCAAGCTAAGCATTACTAAACAAAAAGAAGCTACATATGATCCTAATATATATGACTCCTGAAGCTAGACAATGAAGATATGAAAGACCAAGCTTGAAAACAAGTGAAGATAGTGAATGGCTTGGAAGAGGGTTTTGTGAGAGGTAACGATTTTGAATCTTCTATGCTATAATGACATTACAATCAATCTTGATATGTTTGGTTCTTTCATTAAATGATAGGTTATCAATCTAGTGGGAAGCAAATTAGCGGTCACAATAATTTGTAATTAATGGTTGAGAGAGAAGTAAAACTTTTCAAATAAGAAATTTGTTGGAATCTTCGGGAAAACCTATAATGGGTGGATCGACACATTGGAGTAATAGAAACCACATAAATGAATGTGTCTTCTCACTTTTATGTTGCAACATTCAATCTTTCAATTGTGATACTCACTACATCCTTGATCAAACACCAAAAACAAATTTAGGGTGAGAGGACGGTGTCCGAGTAAAATGCAGAGAAGACCTTAGGGCTCAAATAACATTTATAATTATATTTACATGTATCTCCTTTCAAGAGCATTAGCGGGGCTTGAATCTGAAATCATAAAGGTTTAAAATTGTCTTTATACCACTAGATTAGGGGTGTAAATGAATATCCATGGACACAAATAATATGATATTAATGTCCGCTCGATTGAACAAATATGATATCCGTGTTCACTCCATATTAGTGCAGGTATCCGCTATGAAGGTTATCCACGAACTTTGAAGTATCCATACACGAATAGTATGATATTCATGCCCACTCAAGTGAACAAATATGATATTCGTGTGTGCTTCATATTCGTTCAGGTATCCGCTATGAGGGTTATCCACAAACTTTGAAGTATCCACGTGTATTAACATATATCTATAAATAACATTTTAATTTTTTTTATTTACCTGAAATTTAACAACAAAGGTCCATCACATTTGTTTTCTTCTTTTTACCAAAACATAATAATATCCATACATTCTCTTAAGAAAAAGTGATAATAATATCCATATACAATAACATCAATACATTTAATTGCTAACCAATTTTTTTTCATCCCACTCAACAAAAACATAAATACTCTTTACAGCTCCTTAAATAACAAAGATTATTCCTTCAACAACTTTGGTGTAATGATTTTGTTTGAACTGGTTTTTAGTCAAAAATACATATGAACCGAAGAAATTTACATCGGTTTAGTTTTATTTTTACTATTTTTCAAAAATGGAACCAAATCGAACTAAGTGATTTGATTCAGTTTGGTTTGATTCAGTTTATTTGAAAATAAAATTAAACAGTCCATGTTTTAAACATATAAATATCAAGTTTAATGGATTAACATAACTCCAAATTTCTACACAAAAACTATAGGATTATTAAATGCACTTTTGGTCCCTCTATTTTACCTTAATTGAAAGTTTACTCCATGCATTTTAAAACCACCTTATTGGTCTCCCTGTTATACATTTCTTGGATTTTTTTTGTTCCGATCAATTTTGGTTATTTGTCACTCTCATATGTGAGTTGGATTAAATGTTTTTCATGTCATTGTTTTTAGTTATTGTTGTTATATTATATTATAAAAAATCAATTAAAAAAATTAAAATCATTATCATCATCATCATCTACATCCACCACCATCATTCATCACTCTTTTGATTTTGTAGGGAAAAAAAAATAGACAATGGTGTAGAAAAACACAAATCAGAAAAAAAAATCCAAATCTGAAACTTTTGATTTTGTGTTGTTATTGTTGTTGTTATAACTTGTAACATATTAGAAACAGATGCAAGATGATGATTTGCTGATTTTTCTATTCTTGAATAGAGATTAGGATATGTGATTTTACTGTTCTTGAATTGAATTTTTGTTCATATAGTTTCTTGATTGTGGTTGTTGAGGATGAATGTGTGTCTGGGTTGTGAATGGCGATAGTGAGAGTGAGTTCTTGTTATTAATGATGATGAATGTGTTTTGGTTGTGATGATGATAGGAAGAAGGGGTAAACTTATGGGTTGTGGTTGGTGACAATGGGTGTTTATGAGGATGATGATGATTTTTAATTATTTTTAATTGATTTCTAAATTTTAATATAATAATAACTAAATATAATGACATTCCTTAAAAAAAACTAAATATAATGACATGACAAACATTTAATATAAATCACATCTGCTACATATGTGCCATGTCATTAATGGAAGTGACAAATAACCAAAAATGACAGGGGACTAAAAAATCGAAGAAATGTACATTTGATTGATAAAAAGACAGTTTTAAAAATAGGGGTGTTGAGGAAAGTCACAAAATCATTTTTATCTTTTAATGATACCAAAGTTTATTGAATTAAAGAGATTATAGTGATTCTGATATGTGTTGTTTCTAACATGTTTTCTTCAAGTGTTCTTTAGAACAAGATATTACAAATGCACACATATTGAAAGAAACATGACATTTCAACAACACCAAGTGCTGAGAAGGGCTTCAGTACAATCAGAAGCACTTCAGAATGAGAAAAGAAGGATCTCTTGGGCATGAAAAATTTAAAAACAAGACTGGCCAAGGGAATATGAGATCAGAAGTTGATCTGTTTCAATATAAGGAACAAAATTCTTCAATAAAATTAAACTTCAAAATAGACATTAGAAGCACTTCATAATGTAGATCAGGATATCAGAATTGCAATTCATAAGCACATCAGAATGGTGATAGCAGAAATTTCAGTTATGGTGTTTCAACATTGATTCTCATATGATAAGTCAAAGATCAAGCTTGTTAAAGAAAAGAATGGAAAGCAACTGTACTTGAGGTTGCAGATCAGGAAGATCGAAGTTGCAAGTCAAGGGATACAAATGATTGAAATTCAAAAGATTAGAAGCGATCATAATGACACCTGAAGCAGAGATTTAGAAAACACCCAAATAATTGATGGAAGGAACATTCCTAATTATGCACCAAAAGATCATAATCAAAGATTAGAAGCTTAAAGTCCAAGCAAAAGAAATAACAACCATTTTTAAAAGTTTCTTGGTCACCAAAGGCAAGCCATTAAAGGACAAAAAAACAGATAGTTTCCCAATGGCTAATTTTCTTACTCTTTCACCAAGACAAAGCTCTATAAGCACACCATCATTCAAGACAAACATATCTTTCCACAACATCTCTCATATTTCTGCATTAGAATCAGATCTCAAAAAGATCAGAAGCAGAAACTCAAGATTTCTTGAAAAAGATGAGAGTCATTTTCTCAACTTGAGATTCACTCTCAAGCATTAGATATCAATCACAAATACACTCAATCTTGCAATATATCTTTGGAACATATTTTCCAATGTATTTCAAAATTTTAGATTCATCTGTGTGTGATCAGGTTGAACTCAAAAAATTAAAAGTTCATATTCACCTAGTGTGATCGGTTTGAACTTATAAAGAGAAATACGTAATTGTGAGATCTAATTGATTCTTTGTAAAAATCAAGATCACAATAACATTTATGTAATCAATTGTAAAGCTTTATTATTCCTCTTTGGCTATAAAGGAGGATTGTATGGTAGCTTAAAGTCTGAAGAGGATGTCTAAAACTTGTATGATCAGGTAGACCAGAAAAGAAAATAAAAGGTGCATATTATGATAGGGTATCTCAGGCACTAGATTGAAAAATCTAAAGTCAGTGGAGACTGAACTAGCCCAGTTGGATGAACTAGGATAAATTTATATGTGTCATCTTGTCTATCCCTTAACTCCTTTCTTTGATAGTTCAAAAGCAACACTTTATTAGAGGAAAGGTTCAGGAAGAAGTAAATATGGTTGATTAAAGAATTCCATCAACATGCTTCATTAAAGAAGGAAATTCTCAATCAAGATCACATTTCTTCAATGCGCTAAACTACAACTTTTGGAAAGGAGAGATGCATCTCTACGTCAAATCTCAAGATACAAGGATGTGGAGAGTAGTTATTGATGGTGACTATATTCTCATGGTTGCTCAAGATGATGGAACTCAAGTTGAGAAAACAGAGGAAACATGGACAAGCGCAGGAGAAGAAAGAGTGATCTTGAATGCAAAAACTTATCTAATCTTTTGACTTGGTCTAAATATGCAAGAAAGTGAAAGAGTGGAAGAATTTTCTACTACAAAGAAGGTGTGAGATTCACTACAAACTCACCAGGAAGGAACTCTACATGTCAGAGAAACAAGAATTGACATGGGAGTGAGAAAGTTTGAAATATTTTTAATGGAAGAAGGTGAAACTATTTATGAGATATATGCAAGATTCACAACCATTACAAATGGGTTGAGATCACTTGGAAAGACTTACACACCACAAGATAAAATCAAAGAGATTCTCAGAACTCTTCCCAATTCTTGTAGACCTATGGTGACTACTATAATTCAATCCAAAGACCTAAAAATCAGGGACATGGATGAACTGATTGGAACACTAAGAGCTCATGAAGTTTTTCTTAGCGAAGAAAAATCAATCAGGAAAGGCAAGATGATTTCTTTCAAATCTTCTGAAGTTCATAAAGAGGCCGCTAATGAATATGAAATCATTGAGATTTCAAAAGATCAATAACTCTGTGAAAAAGAAGCTAAAGATGAGTTATATCTCATTTCAAAGAAGATTCAAATGATGCTAAGAATTAGAGATCAACTCAGGAAGAGATTTCCTTCCATGAAAGATGAAATCCAAAGCTTAAGTTGACAAGAGTCGAGTGATGTCCTATGAATGCAACAAGATGAGACATTACAAGAATGAGTATCGATGAAATGTCATCTTACATTATTTTCAGCATATTATCCAGTAAGTTTAGTAGTGATTTGACTTAATAAAGAGGAGTTTTATAGAAGTTGCTCATGGTTTAAGGGACATTTTGTAATGTTTTCATATCAAGTCATGTAATTATAGTTCTTCCCTAAACCAAGCAATTCTTAGGTGTTTTGTAAATATTCTATTGAAAAAGTATGTAATTTGGCAAAGCAAGACACCCCATGAAGAATTGGGAAGACATGGAATAAAGATTCAAGAGGCCCCTGGAGACATTACAAGTCGGAAAAATTCTATCCCAAGTCCTAATACAATTTTGGAGGAAGAAAACACATAAAAGGATGAAGAAAAATGCAAAAGCGCACTAAAATCTGAAGCCATGTGCCCCAGGTGAGAGGCCAAGCGGCCCGGGTGTGTTGCCATGCACCCTGGTGTGCAAATAGAGTATAAAAACATTGTTTCTGTCACTGACACACAACACACATGTCCTTACGAGAGGGGTGTGTGTGAGGTCGGGAAACTACAAATAAATGTTGTTTTTCTCAGCGGGTTTGGGGAAAAACCTAGTTTTAAACCCAAAACTAATTGAAAACTTGCTTATAAATACAAGATTTCACATTCACAAATTTTCATTCAGAACTTGCCAGTTTAAGAGGAAGGCAAGCGCTAGGAGCGTCAACGAAGGAGTCTCTCCTTAACCTTTGTTCTTAGAGTTTGTTTTATTTCTTTGTAATTTGTCTTTGGTAACAATGAGTAACTAAACACCTATTGATTAGGGTTCTAAGATGAACATCTATTTTATTGTTGGATAAAATTAATTTAAGTTTTTTACTCATTTATGTTTCGAGTTTTATTTAATTTTTATATACAAAAGGCTTAATGCTTTCATGTATTCTAGCGAGTGTAACATACTTCGAAATTTTGACTGAACATAGAAATAAGGTAAAAAAGTTATTCTGGTCCATTTTCTAAACGTTGCATATAAACTTTATTCTTTCCCCTTAGTAAGATATGGTTAGGGTTGTCCATTTAATTTACTATGGACAAGTAAGTGTGTGTGGTTAAATTATAATATTCCTATGTAAAAATGGTTCTTTTAGATGACAATTTAGTAATTTCTATTATGCCTATGTTTCAATTGCATGTGACAGAGTAAGTCTCTGCCTTAATAACTATCCGACCCCAAACGGATCCATGTAGGCTTGACGACCCTATACCCTGTATAGCACGTATGACCTTTAGAATGATTGAGGAACAACTTGACATCTTGAGGGACGTTAGATCCCACCAAACTAGCCACTTAAATAGAACCTTTATCTCATAATTGATAATTGTTCAAATTAGTCCAACTAGAAAATAGAGGGGATTCAAAGAATCCTAATCGTCGCAAAAGAAGCAATCAAACCCGTTAATTTTCTGCATTCATCTCATTTGCTTTGGGAAATCAAATCAAAATTGAAAACTCCCCCGATTAATTGCTTTTATTTGATGTGTTAATAAGTTTAGCTAGTTGCCTAGTTGAAACAAAAGTCTCTCTGGACATGATTTTAGTTATTGCTTTATTACTTGAAAATAGTTAGGTGCACTTACTAAATTTAATCATCAAGTGTCCTCTAAACAAACAAAAGAAACCAACATTCAAGAAGAAGTCTATATTAGCTACCTGAGATGATGTTGAGGAAACATATCTAGATCTGGAAGAAGAAGCTAACATGTGCCTCAATGCAGAATCTAGTGATGAGAAATCCGTAGAGGTAAATAAACCTAACCGTTGTTTACGTCACGAACAACTTGAAAATGATTTTGAAAATCTCATAAATGAGGAGAGATTCTTAACCAACAAGTGTTTGTCTTTTGCAAAAATAAAATGATGATCTTTAGAAAGAAAATGAAAAACTTAAGTCTCTTCATGACATTTCAAAGAAAATTGTTCAAAATCTACAAGACTCTTTCTACAACTTAAATGAAAATCAGAAAGAGCTTTCTAAAGTCCAATTAAAAAGGCAACTTTCTAAAACCTCTCATTTACAAAGAAAAAAACACTCTTTTAAAAAAACGAAGTTAAGAATCTGAAAGGTGATCTCAAGAATTTTGTTGAGTCAACATACACTTTTCAAAATAGAGTTGGATCTCAATCAGGAATGATTGGTAAATCTTGTATTGGTTGACATATCTAAAAAACCAAAGTTGTATGAAAACTTTTTTGAACCAGAAAGTAAGAGAGTTGATGACAAATCAAAATGCTCTTTCTGTAATAAGCTTGACCATCTTGAATTTGTCTGCTTTCTTAAAAGGAGAGTCCAGATAAGGAAAAGTATTGTTATTTCATCTATACATATTCAAAAAGTGAAAACAAAGTAAATAGAAAATGTTCTTAATGTAGCAAGGTTGGTCATCCTCACAATGAGTGTTTTCTTAACAAAAGTAGAGTTAAGAAGACTAACCAACAAGGACACAAAAATACATGGGACCTAAGAAATCTTTGATTCCACCTGCAGCTATCTTATCAAAGTGTAAGGCAAAAGCCTTAGTATTTGGACAATAGTTGTTCCAAGCACATGACTGGTGATAAGACGTGCTTCTTATCATTTGAGAAGTGGATTGGAGTATCTGTTACCTTTAGAAAAAATGACAAGACGCATATCAAAGGCAAATGTATGATTAGTAAGCATAACTCTACAAAAATAGAAGATGTGCAATATGTTATATGTTAAAGGTCTAAAATATAACAAATTAAGTATTAGTCAATTATGTGACATTGGCTTAGAAGTTATTTTTAAACCCAACATCTGTGAAATAATAGAGACATCTTATGGAGAAATGTTATTCACTAGATCAAGAAGAAAGAATCTATATGTTCTTTTCTTAGATGAACTAACAGCTGAGTCATGCTTCTTATATCTTGAAATGCAACGCAAGTAAAGGAATTTTTTTGGTTAAGAACAACAATTAAATATTACTATGCCCAATAGCAATTTTCTTGGAAGAGCAATGTATAGGTGCCTAAAGAGCAATGTATAGGTGCCTAAAGAGCAATTTTCTTGGAAGAGATGGGAAGCGAACAGCCCATGCTCTGGCCTAATTAGCTATTACTATGCCCAATAGCATTTCGATAGAACAAATATCTGATCCAATTGTAAGTCATTAACTAATATTTATGTAAGCAAATTGCTCTTTAAGCTTCTCAAATTGCTCTTAGACGTCCCAAAATTATAATTTTATCCTCAACGGCACGTTCGAGATATTTTTTAAATCAGTTAAACAAACTTAAAAATTAATTGAACTGATCAAAAAAGTGTCAAACGACACTTAACTACAACTGAAATATCAATCTATACTTAAGTGCTGCTAGAACGCTTGATCCACTTGGATAGAAGAAATGCCTAGTCCAATCATGTACAAGATCTAATATCAATTTAAAAAAGAAAAAGAAAAATAGAATGGAGGCAATAACGTTGAATGTTTTACATAGGAATAATTAATCAAATAGAACAATAACTAAGAATATTTATAAACTTGGATGTTTTAATATGAAGTTCTTGTCAAAATCTAATAAATATCAAATAGTTATTTTCTAAAAAAAATATGAAGCAGTAATAATAATCTCAAAACATAATGTGATTATAACCAAAAAAATATATCTTTTATGCCCATGTTAGCTACGTTAACCCTATAAAAGAGCAGAAAGAATGAAAGATACATATAGAAGTTGACAATATTGTGCTATGACCTTATAATTCATATATTCAAGTATCATGCCCAGGTCACCACTGATAACTTTGTTAGTTTAATTCATAGATTCAAGATCAAGAGTAGAGAGAAAGATAGTTCCAGAAAAATATTCAGTGTTGTTGATGTATGTTAAGAATCATAGAAATTCAATATCTAACTGTTCATTTTCATTTTTTTCCCACTCGTCCACGATAGGAGACCTATCAAACTTTCCCACCCTTGAACGAGTCTCTATCGCGTGCCTTTGACTTGTTGCTACTTGGGTGCGTTCAAGTCTTGTTCAAACCACTTCTCAAATGTTTTTTAATAAATTAGTTAAAGCACGGTTGAAGTTTAAGCATTGACTCAACCAGTTTCCAAAAACGGGTTATCGGTTTTGGCCAATTCCGATCGGTTCACATTTGTTTGACAACATGCTCTTCAACATTCCTCCTTAGTATGAAAGATGATAGCTTTCCGTTCCCAAGGTTGTCACTAGATTCATTTCCTATGTATTTGTGTACCTACTTGTTAGGGTTGTGCTCGGTGTGACTTGCTCTAATAAAAAAAACTTTGCCGATAAAGAAAAAATTCTTTTGGACATAACCATGGAATAAGAAAAATAAAAGAAAGTGGTAGTAATTGGTTTCACATTCTTCAATGTATTTGCAACAACAAACCATAAAACATATATTCTCAATGGAAGATATATTGTCATCTTTACCAATTGAAACTTTATGATATAAACCCATCTATCCCATCTTCAAAACTTACAAAAATAATATACAACCTCAACCATATACTTTCAAATCCCTATGCTATCTAAGAACTCAAATGGTTCTATGCAGGGTATACACCTATACTAGAATAATCCAATTCCTTCTTTCTTTATACACTACAATACTTCACTACTCCCCGAAGTAAACACATAGATTTCAAGAACTCAAGAGAGAAACACAATCATTGCTATGGATCCAGATTCCCTGCAGTAAGAGAAGCGTACATTTACATGTTGGAAATGATATCGACTATTGATTTGAGATCAGACAGTTCAGATTATAATCTCTCTGTCATTGATTTAGATCGAACAGTCAAGATTAATAATTGCGAGATGCAATCATCGCAAGGACTCCATTTCCCCCGATTGTATCATCTATTTCCCTTCAATGTCTTATTTATGCCACAAAATCCGGTAACAATTGTGCGGCAAACCTCTTTGGATTCTGCATGTTGATACTCTCAAATGCAGCTGAAGAGTCACCAAACTCATTTGTTTCGCCAATGTCCAATCTTCTTCCTAGTTGGATGTTTTGGTTTGGCATAAAACTTTGATGTGTTCCTGATAATGTGTCACAATGAGGCAAACCAAGAGTGAGTGAAACACCATTATTATTACCTGAAAACCTTGGTGCAAATTGTTCCGCGTCAAATCTTCCGATTTCCTCCATTGGATATTGACCAAAACCAGCAATGAAATTAGTTTGGTTTCCCATGAAACAATAACCATCTCTACTTTGTCTATCATCACCAAATTTCATTGAAATTTGTTCATTATTAGTTGTTGTTTCATTGGACTTCACATGATTCGGTGATTGAAGAATTTCATGGTTCCTTGTTCGCTTTGGACTTGCTTGTGTTATTCCATCAAGTTCCGTGAAGCTGAATCCTGAATTGTTTCTAACATTCACACCAACAGGTGAAGTTGATGGTGTTGAAACTGAAACCATAGGAATGTCTTGTTTGGAATTGAAACTTTTGGATTCTGTTTCCGAGGTTGGAACTCTTTCTTGTGGAGTTGGTGTTTTCATTGAAGGATCTTCATCGGTATTTTTGCTTGATTTGTTGTCCTCAGAACCATTCATCTCTTGATCCTTCATCTCTTCCATGTACATTTCTTCCACCATTGGTTTCCAAAGACGAACTCGAGCATTTATGAACCAATTTGAAACCTGTTACCATATTGTTAACATGATCAATAAGCGTGTTGAAAATAGCGAGTCAGAGAATGTGATGCTCACACTCGTTATTAAAGAAAAAAACGACACTAAATAAAGAAGTAAGGAGGTTACCTGGCTCCTAGTAAGTCCTGTTTGTTTTGCAAGCATGTGTTTGTCTGAATCCTTGGGATAACTGAAACCAAACACATATTGTTTCAGCACAAATTTGACAAGATGCCATAATATTTTTCAACTTTGAAGTATTCATCAAAATTGTCAAAAACAGGATTTTATTTTTACATTAGTAAAAAAATTGAAATACTGAGATGTAAAATATAAAATTAGTCTCCAACACTTGGTAATAAAATTAGAGACATATTTCATATATTTTGGTCACTAATTTAACTTTGGAGTAAATCAGAATTTCGATCGTCGAATTTATAATGGTCAAGCAATTTAGTCCTTGAAATTTACCAAATTGCAAATTAGTCACTTAAATTAAAGCACATCAATCAATTTAGCCCCTTAATCAAAATATCTCTTTTAACATCCATCAAAACCAATAAAAAACCTGAATACATTGACTTCAATGATCTCTTTTTTGCATAGAGATAAACATAAAATCTTGAAAATTGTGTATGAAATTTTAAAAAATTACTAAATTGACGGACCTTATACTATTCGAAGGACTGAAATGACGGACTCTTACAATTTCAAAAACTAAAATGTTAATTTAATTTCAACTTTTTCTAATAACTGTCATAAAAAGTATAGCGAGTACTTACGGATGGAGAAAATGTTCGAAAAGCCAAGCACGAAGAACAGAAACAGATCTTTCAGGCAATCCTCTTTGAGGTCTCCAAGCATTATGATGGATCATTCCCAATTGTTGAATAGCTCTTTGTTGTCTTAAATGATGATCAACATATTTGAGCCTAGACCCTTCAATTTTGCCACCAAAGCTATCATCTTCTCCTAAGCTTTTATTCGCAGCTCTAATTTGGCCGGTAATTGCATCTTTTAAACATCGAAATTGCTTAGAGATTGTTTGTAGTGCTAGGGCAGTGTAGGTTCTTGCTGAACCAATTCCTGCAACTTGTTCAAATGAGGAAATCACCATCTGCATTTGGTTGTGATATTGTCTGTATCGTTGTTCCACCTTCAAACCAAAACAATCCAAAGAAACCACATTAATTCATTTTTAGTATCGAGTTTAATATTGTTTACACTAACAAGTAATTTGTTTATTGATGAAGTTTTCTATTTTTTTTTTTTTGTGGTGATACTATTGACTATAATATTTCTTGCAAATACTTTTTTTATGGAAATATTTGACAAAAGTAAGAAATACGTATAACCTTAGAATTTTAAAATGATAGATAATTAAAAATAAAAAATCTAAAAACTAAAATTTTGGAAAGGAAAGGAGGAAGTAGCCATTTCACTTGTTACTAGCACATCAATAAACTTGTGAGTTGTGATCACTACTAGGATTGGTAATTGTTTCCTTAAAAAAAAAAACGGATTCGGATTGGTAATTGTTCATTGGTTTTTTTTGGTGGCCGGGGTTCGAACCCCGGACCTTGCAGGATTGGTAATTGTTTCCTTAAAAAAAAAAGGATAAAAAAAACGGATTCGGATTGGTAATTTTTTTTGTGGTGGCTGGGGTTTGAACCTCGGACCTTGCAGGATTGGTAATTGTTTCCTTCAAAAAAAAAAAGGATAAAAAAAAACGGATTCGGATTGGTAATTGTTCATGGGTTTTTTTTTTGTGATGGTCGGGGTTCGAACCCCGGATTGTGGTGGCAGGGGTTCGAACCCCGGACCTTGCATATTTTTTTTTTTATGCATTGTCCATACCAACTGAGCTAAGCTCACGAGGACAGTTGGTCATGGGTTTAATAAAGGTTAATTCATGTTTGATTCTATGGTGGTAAAAATTGATTTAAATTAAAAATAATTCATATTTAAATACTTTCACTTAAAAGTGAATTTGAACAATAAATTTTTACACCAAAAATTAAATAAATTTGAGTTAAAAATTGTTTTGAATCGAAAGCTATAAATCCTATTTTGCATAAAAACCATTCTATCTGTCAAAAAAACATAAAAAAACCATTCTAAAAAACATAAATTCTGATTAGAAACCTTAATCATACTTAAAAGTAAAATCAATTTCAAATGTTCAAAATCATTTTTAACTCTCTCAAAAATGAATTTAAATATGCACTAAAACTTCTTAATTAGACTACTATTACCAGTTACCAACTCAATTACTTGAAAGAACAAATTTGATAGGAACTAAATTTGGTGAACAGAGTATGTCAAAAAAAAAAAAACAATATTAGGTAAACAGAGTAACTTTAATTAACACAAAAGTTAACCAAAACTAAATTTAATTAACTCAAAAGTTACCTCATCAAGCATGTTAATTAACTTAGCTTTCTTCATCTGAATTTCTTGTCTCTCAGTAGTTGATAACTCAGTGCTACGTTTTCCATTTCCATCACCACCAACAGAACCACCTTCTCCACTAACCGCAGTTGAAGATTCTCCAACAACCTTATTTTTCTCAAAACTCTTCTTAACATTTTCAACCTTAATCCCACCATTAACATTAACAACTTCATCAAGTAATTCTTGTGTAGCTTTCAAATACTTAGAACTCAATAACACACTTTGTATCCCCGAAACACAGCCGTTCGAAGCAGATGAACCCGACCCACCAACCGGTACACGCGCGTCCTCGCCCGACCCTTGAGCATGAAGGCTTAAGGACAATCCCTGAGTAGCGCGTGTAGCTTCACGCGCCGCTGAATTAGGGTCGGCGGGGTTCCACATGTTGTACTGCATGCGCGGTGGGAAGCCATGCAAAGCAGAAACCTCATGATGGCCATGTACTGATTGTTCTGCCGAGAGCGGGACTCCGACAAACTGTGGTGGCGCGTGAGATAAGTTCTGGTGTTGTTGGTGGTGGAGGGAAGTGTTGCCGGGGTGATTGCCGGCTGAGTTGAGAAAAACAAGGTTACCGGCGTGTGGCGGCGGTTGCGGCGCGTCGGAGTAATTGATGTAACCTGATGGATTCATGAAAATGAGTGTTTGAAGGCCGTCAGAACCACCTTGGATTTCTGAATTATTATGAAAATATGTTGCCATCAAATTTTTTTGTGTAAGAAATTTATTTTCCCTTCACTCTGAAAAAAAATAGAACAAGTCATTAGCAAAAAAATAAAAAAAATATAAAGATAGCACAAGTTATTGTTAATGTTTGATTGAATTTCAAATTCACAATTTGACATCTTGGATAACATAAAAAAAACATAACATCATAAAATAAAATAAAACATATGTAAATTAATTAATCAACATAGATGTAAAAAAAAAAAAAACTCTTATGTGGTAGTTGTTGTACTTGTACCTTTTACCTTTGTGAATCTGGTTGGTGTATAATTTGTGGATCAAACTTCAATCAAAATCTCAATAATTGAAGAAAAATGGATGAATTGTTACAAACTAGATCAAGATCAAATTGTTTTCTTAACAACAAAAAAGTATAATCAATTAACATGGTAATGAATATTGAACTATATGATAAATTTATTAATTTTCCAAATTAAAGATATGATAAATTTATTAATATGAATTTTCCAAATTAAAGTATAGATGAAATTAGTTACTTCTTTGTGCAAATTCTTTTAATCTCATAGTGGACTATATAAGGACTTAAAAAGGAAAGGAATGATGAGATACACATGGAAGCTTTTTACAAAGGATAGTGGATTTTTTTTTCTTTTAGTACAGAAAAAGGAAGAGACTTGACAAGAGAGAAGAGAAGTACAAAGAGTAGGAAGAGATTTCTTTTTCTATGTTAGTGAATTTTTCATAAAAATTAATGAATGATACATACATACATATATTGTTAGATATAGTACCTGCAGATTGTGATGTAAATTGAAGTGTACACGTGCTTTCTTTATCTCATCTCTGCACAGAATTTTCAATAACAATGACACAAAACCTATGAGAAATAGAAATCTTTTGTTTTTGGACAGAGACACAGACACACATGCACACAAAGTTTTCACCTACCAAAACAATATATATTTTACAGTTATAGCTAAATTACATCAAGAGAAGTAAACATCACTATAAGATATATAGATATATATACATCAAATTAAATTAACTTAATTAAATTAGACCAACCTCTTATATATATGATCTATGTTTGGAATTCTATCACTCTCTTCCTTCCACTTGCAACTGAAAGTTGAATAAAAAGAGTTAAAAAGTTGATGACTATCTCATATTATCCAATCATTTATGGACAAAAAATTAATCTTTTTTCATAATTGAAATTCTGGGTATGTGTTGAAATTTTGTGAAAGTGAACACATTCATGTACATGTTATTATCATCTTCTTATCTTTCTATAGCCTTTTTTGGGGGAGAAGTACCTGTGAATAGATCAAAACATGAGGTAGATAGATAGATAGATAAAACTTCTTTTGATTTGATTTGACTCTCTTTTCAAATCATTTGATGCAACCAAGCAACCCCCTTAGAACTATTTTTTTGGGGGGTGGAGAAGAAAAAGAGAAAGAGAGAGAGAGGGAGAGATATGAAGAAAAAACTAGCCTATGCTAAGAAATATATATTATATATAGTTATATTTATATACATATTTATATATGTAAAATATGAAAATGTAATTGAGGGGTGTAAGAAGTCACAAGCAGCTGAAAAACGAGGAAACGTCTTCTTCTACAAAGATTAATTAATTAATTAATTGTTTGTTTAATATTTAATATTAAAGAAAAGAAAAAAAAGATGATGATGATGATGAACAAATGAGAGGGTGGAGGAATCCTATTGCTCATTACACATTAAATATCTTGTTGTCGTTTTCATAATTTCCAAATTTAATTAATTTCAATTTATTTGTGTATTTTTTGTGGTTGGATGCCACGGTTTGAAGATAAAGCAATTAAATTGCCAAGGAAAACAGAACCAACTACCATAACACCAACTTTAATGCTTTCAAATATGTATTTGTCCAAACTATTTTTCTAGAAATACTACTTTACATGTATATATATGTCTTTAATTTTACCTTATTGTTACTATCAATTTGTAAATTTATAGCATATTGTAAAAAGACTAACAGCAAAAAAGAAAAGGGAAGGACTAGAAAAGCAATGGGTCCCATTCAAGTGCATGTATGATGGGTATGTGAATTATGACCCCTCAAAAAAAGTGGTCCCATTTTGCTTTTATTCATCTAACATATATAATAATAAAATTGAATTAATTTGCTCAAAAAAAATTTGTAATTACCTTTTTCCACTAATAAAAAAGTAATTGTTAGCCACTAATTATTTTTCTTATTGTGTTTATTTAATTTTTTATTATATAATTTAATTAATTTGTTTCTCACTTTTTCTTACCATAAAAGAGGTCTCCTTGTTTTAAAATCTTTTCTATTTTTTTCTCAACAATCTTTGATGACAGCTAAAAGATCACTTAATCAAATGCACTCAAATAAAATGGAATAATAACCATAGAGTAAATTCAACAATTTCTTAAAATATTATTAACAAGTATATTGGACAAAGAATGTAAAGAAAAAATAAATAATACTAATAACCCTTTCAAATATAGAGTGAGGTAATCCCATCATTTGAATGGAAAGACAAAGGAATAATCATATTAATTAATTAAGTTAAAATATACAAAACAAAGGGTAATTTTAACATCTCATATAAAGCTAGCTCTCAATCACCATCAGTGACTATTATTGTGTAAGAATGAGCAGTGACAGATTTAAGGCATGTATGATGTTAATAGGACTAATATATTTTTATGCTAGGGACATTCATTCATGTAGCTTCAACTATCCACAAAGAAAAAAAGACAGTGGTACTGTGGTAGGTGCTATTAATATATACTATATAGAGTTAGTTCTATGAATGGCCTTTTTGTATTCACAAGCTGTCATTCTCCTATAGATCAATGTCAATAATATTTATTTCATAGTTTATACATTAGGATTATTTCACAAAAATTTATTAGAACTAGAACTTTTTGTTCTTACTCTCACCAACAACTATACATTAACAAATTGGTATTTTTCACTTCATATATATATAGTATTAGCATGCACATTGGATTTCACAAGGAAGGACACATGTAAAAACTAGAGCAAAAGGGTGTCTATCTTATTACCTATCAATATGAATATTCATGTGTCAGAAGCTTATATAGTTTTCAATATGTACTTGAATGTACAAAAATGATGAAGAATCTTTATTGAGTAACTCAGAGCAAGATGTGCATGTGGTTCTTTTCTTTCTCTTTTCTTCATTAATTAAATTGAAAAAGCTAAAGGTATAGAATTATTTTATTATTTGTCGACATAGAAGATTTGAAAAAGTTGACCCATTTTATAATTTCTAACATATATAATTCAACAAAAAAAAAGTTCTTGATTTGAATTCACATTAATTTTTCATGAGACACAAAAAATAACAAGAAATGTGGGTAATCAAGGGTAAAAAAAAAATGCAAGAACTATATATGATTCTTTTTTCTAAGATCGTGCACAATAATAGGGCTATAGGGAAAAGAAAGTTTGGAAGGTTGAAATTCCTCCGTTTGAATTAAGCAATCACTTATGCTACATAATTGAATGCATGTCCATAAGCATATGAATCACAAAAGTAAAAACCATTATAGAATCCAAGAATCAAAATAAGGTGGAGGTTATCATCATGATGATTGTGACATAGAATTCAACTACTTTGGATATCATATGATATATGATATTCCCTAGCTAGAGAAACAATTGAGATGCATGACATGATATTATATAGTATTAAACAATTAACTATTGATTATGAAATCTACTAATTTGAGTCATAATCAGGTCATTGAATATTTAACCCAAAGTTTTTATCATAACAATGGACATACTTATAATTGAGCCAATAAATTGAAAAAAAATCCGTACTATTGTCCCCTATATATGTGGATTTGGATTCTGCTGATTTTTAAGCAACCATGTATATTATATAGTCCCAAGTATCACATCATTGTAATCCAAAGGGTCACTGACACCTTATATGATACTGAACCCTTGTTGATGCATATATACAATATAAAATTAATTAAAGGGTGCTTTGTATGGGGTATGGTCCCTTATAGTGTGCTCTATCTGTTTCAATATTGTTATCATAGGATGGTTGTCCTATTCATTTCTTACTTCAATTTCTTTCCTGATCAAGAAAATGACTTGAAAAGAATAAACTATACAAAAAAAAATGTCTAACATTATTTGCTTAAACAATTCCATGTAATATAGCTAGTTAGAATGTCAAAAAGAGGATAGGAAAAAGATTGCCAATGCCAAATTTGATACGACGAAATAGTACAAGCATCACTCATATAGTCATATGTACCAATCATCGATACACTGAGATCTAGTTGGTTTCATACTTGCAGTACATCATTGTTTGAAAGAAAATAAAACAATTTAAAAAAAAAAAAGTAATAATCTATATTCCATACCCATGTGTTTCTTATATAGACTAACAAGCTGATAGATGGATGAGATTAATTTTGTTATAATATTTAACATGATATTTATAGTGTATGGCATTATGTGACAATCTATTTTAATTACATTTTAAAATAAATTTAAATATGCAAAAAAAATTAATTGAAAAGAATATGCTTATCAAATTAATTAAAATAGATTTGCTATAACACACCCACTAATTTTTATGTGGGAGTGTTTTAGCAGGTTATAACTAAAAAGGTGATAAATACACCTTAAGATGGAAGTTGCTACAACACACATTCTAAAAAATAAGTGGGTGTATATATATGTAAAAGATACTATTCATATTTACTTATGCAGCTCGTCTTGATAAGCTTAAAAGGTTTTTTTGTGGCTTAAAGTTTATTTTTTTTAATTAAATAGATTTTTAAAAATGTTTTAGTCTTGTATATTTAATAAAAAGTTTGTATTGACCTAGAACAGACTTATACTAGGTCATAGACCCCTGTCGATAAGTCTTACATATTTTCCAACCCTAATTACAACTACTAATTTATGATGAATGTGATGACAAATATCAGATCATCTTTCAATATCATGGTTTACATATATTTGACATAAACAATCAATACGAGTTAATAGATTAAATGATCAAAATAAAACTGTTTAAATCAATGAGACCAACTTGAACTTCAAAAATTAACTAAGGAACCAAAAATATTATTTAGGTTATTTTATACTTATCATTATTAAAATTTATTGAAACTTGGATAATATGAATACTTTGTAGAATGTTTTTTTATGCATAGATAGATTATCTAGAATGTTTTGAACTAGAAGAAGTATATCTAGACAATATATTTTGTTTGAATTTTTTTAAAAAATTGGCGGTAAAATTGAATTTAAAATGTCCATCCACACTCAATGAGCAATATTCAGAAATTAAATAAGGGTACAATAGTTATGCAGACATAAATTTGTTGACTGGGCGTGGGCAATGACACACATATAAGGGTATTTTTATGAAGTGGACCCATGCTTTAATTTACTATAGCTAGCAAACAAAAGAGAAAGAATTGAGGGTGTTTCGTGGTGGAGTGCCCTAGTGAAGACGCAACTATATTATTGGCTTTTGGTCTTGACTTGGCTAAAGGAGTATAAATCAAAGTAATGTTTTAAAAATTTAATTTGATATTGATTTTATTTTTGAATGGCTAATGTTAATAGTTAGTTGTTAAATTAATATTTATTCATTTGTTCGAGTTTGAATTCAGAATTTCAAACTTCCTATCTCTTAACTTAAATAATTTGCGCTATTTAACTTTCTCATTGGACATCGAACTAGAAAGACATTTGAAATTGGGTAAGGGCCTTCATCATTTCTAATGTTGTGTGTATAAAAGTTTAATTATAACATAGGTTAATAGCGCTTCACCCATTTATAATATAGGTCATTTCCGGTTTTCCCCCTGTAAATTATTTTTTTTAATTTACCCCCTGTAAAAAAAATGTTTTGGAATACCCCCTAATAGGTCATTCAAAATCCTTTTTTTTTTTGCAGAAATTTTCGTTTTTGAATGACCTATTAGTGGGTATTCCAAAACAATTTTTTTTACAAGGGGTGGATCAAAAAAGAATTTACAGGAGGAAAAACCGGAAATGACCTATATTACAGGGGTAAAGCATCATTAACTTTTATAACAAATACATCTCAAAAATTTTAAAATATATGTTTTAATATATCTAAGAACTTCAGTAATATAGCTCTTTATT
Organism: Medicago sativa; assembly: GCF_051527215.1. Classification (NCBI taxonomy): domain Eukaryota; kingdom Viridiplantae; phylum Streptophyta; class Magnoliopsida; order Fabales; family Fabaceae; genus Medicago; species Medicago sativa. The sequence goes on from NC_140749.1 coordinate 56,002,555, forward strand.
TCTTTTGAGAAATATATGTAATCAACTACTTTAAATTATCTAATCTAATTGAAATAAATTTGATATCAAACTACTCAAATAAACGAGTCATGTGCAATGTTAGTTAAAAACAGTTAAAATGTTGTCCGTTAATATATCTGTTATATTTTTTTTACTTGATATTTGATATATTGAAGCACGAGTTTAAACTCGCATTTTCTCACTTTTTAGCAACCAATACGTGTAGGTTTTGTTGTTAATCTCTTTGGAATCGAATATTAAACTATTGAACCATTCGATTGGATTCAAATTTTGAATTGAATGACCTATTAGTGGGTATTCCAAAACAATTTTTTTTACAAGGGGTGGATCAAAAAAGAATTTACAGGAGGAAAAACCGGAAATGACCTATATTACAGGGGTAAAACATCATTAACTTTTATAACAAATACATCTCAAAAATTTTAAAATATATGTTTTAATATATCTAAGAACTTCAGTAATATAGCTCTTTATTTCTTTTGAGAAATATATGTAATCAACTACTTTAAATTATCTAATCTAATTGAAATAAATTTGATATCAAACTACTCAAATAAACGAGTCATGTGCAATGTTAGTTAAAAACAGTTAAAATGTTGTCCGTTAATATATCTGTTATATTTTTTTTACTTGATATTTGATATATTGAAGCACGAGTTTAAACTCGCATTTTCTCACTTTTTAGCAACCAATACGTGTAGGTTTTGTTGTTAATCTCTTTGGAATCGAATATTAAACTATTGAACCATTCGATTGGATTCAAATTTTGAAATATAGGACCACGAGTGAATACAAAAGAACCCTAATATTGCCACAAAAGTACCGGGGCCACCATATACCTACATATAGTCCCACTCTTACAATGCCGCCACCAAGCTCTTCTTTCACACCCACATGTGAAGAATATAAGCTCCTACTAGTTACACAAATTATTTAACGTGCCTACATCAACCCGTAACTGCACTAAAATACATATCTTCTTAATTTTCCCTTCTGGATCTTTTTAACTTTTATATGTTTAATTTAACAGGTGTGGGTCGATTGGTACACACTACACACTATGAAATTGTCAGTAGAATGACTAGTGTCAGATACCCCATAGGATGCTCAAACCAAGTATAGGCTATATACTTGCTCCAAATGGTTAAGAGTCATATTTAGTCAAGGGCCATTTTTCATAAGTTCAAATTCAAATTAATTAATTATTGATGCTTATATAAAGAAGTTATATAAAAGTTTATTCTCACAATTGTGAACATTGATCAATGACTTATTTATGCAAATTGACAAATATATTATCGAAATTATAAAATGTCATTCATAATAGTATTGTGTTAACTTATGTCCATAATGGCTATTATGTGGTACGTTAACTATAGATATCACACCATATGTTGAGCTCGCTTAAGCGAGTTGGTTTTTTCACTTGGACTTGCTGAGAGCGCGTTGAAAGCAAGTCTTCCTGTTGCTCTCTGGAGTTTTCTCGCTTAAGCGAGAAACTCGCTTGGAGCGAGTTAACCTTTTTCACTGACTCGCCTTGGGCCTGCTGGAAGCGTGTTGAGAGCGAACAATCTGGTGGCTCTCTGGACATTTCTCGCTTAAGTGAGTAACACGCTTAAGCGAGTTGAACTTTGCAACTTTTGTTGATTCTTGGTCCTTGCTTGTATTTTCCTGCACAAAAAGGGTAGAGCAAGGCACATAAAGCATAAATGGCATATTTGCATAAAATTGGAGCTTTTCCATAGATAACTTGCAAAACAAGTCACTAAAATGTCTAAACTAACACATGAAATAAATCAGTTTTGGGCACTTATCAATATTTTAATTAAAAGTATGTTTGGTTCGCAAGGGGAGAGGAGGGATTTTAAAATTATTTTACCGTTTTACCCTTAAACTTAATTAAATAAGAATAATAAAGTAACGAAACAATAACGATATAATCGATAACAACACGATGTGATGTAGACAATGTAATAATGGATTAGTAATAGGGTTGTTACAAGTAGTAATAAAAGTTGTTAAATGAAAAGTTGTTAATAATATGGAATAAAAGTTGTTACAAGATAATATATCCTATAACCTAATAATAATAATAATAATAATAATAATAATTATAATAATAATAATAATAATAATAATAATAATAATCGTTTTTTTTACAAGAATAATAATAAAAGTTGTTTCAAGGATAATATAACATAATAATAATAATAATAATAATAATAATAAATGTTGTTATAAGGATAATATTGAGATTTTAAATTAATCTAAGGATAATTTTGGCAGTGCAATAAAATTTACTCCCCTCCTCACCCCTCCCCTCCCCTTCTAAAAATTGAACCAAACACTTCAAATTAAAAATCTTCCCTCCACTCCCCTCCAAAACTCTCGAACCAAGCAGTGTACATGGGTTGGTTTGGGTTGGGTTCGACTAAACCCAAGACTCGAACCAAATATAAAGGGTACTCTTGTTTGAGTAAGCTAAAATAACCACCCGTTATATTATTGGGTTGGGTTGGACAAACCCACTAATTTCAGGTTTGGGTTGGGTTAGGTAGTGGGTTACCTTAATATATTTTTTTTTTTGTTAATATTAAATGATGAGTCTTCAATTTTTTTTTACAAAAAATTGTAACTTATTTTCACTATACTTTAGCATCATAAAATAATAAATGATAATATCAAATAATAAATCTTATCATAATATACTTGTAACAAATGAAAGTTAATAATATCAAATTTCATTAGCATCAAAATAACAAAAAAGTGCAACATCCTAATGTAACTGCTCTAACATGTTTTAATTTTCAATATAGATGATACCTTGTGTTAATTTTGAAAATTAGACTTGATTTATAACCAAAACTTTTGATATTCTCCTTCGTTCCTATGAAAATAAAAATTAAAATGTGGATATTATTGGGTAAGTAGGTTTAGTGGGTCTGGGTCTAGTTTTACTGAAAACCCGTAATTTTTATGGGTTTTTCATTTTTTAAAACTATACCCACCCAATGACCCAACCCAACCGAACCCACTTTTTTAGTTTTTTTGGGTGGGTTTGACCGAGTTTTTCGGGTTGACCCAACCCATGTACATCCCTAGTTTTATGATCTAAAATGGGGCTTCATTTAAAAAGAATAATAAAAAAAAAATGGGGCTTCATTAATTTTATATGCAACTTATTCTTACTGTGATGCCATTGATGTGTTAAAGTATTATATCTCTGATGATATGATTATTTAGATTTTTATAATAATTAAACTTATAAAAAATTTATTTATCAATTCACAAATCCACAATTATTTTAAACAAATTTTATAATTTCGGGGAGTTTTTACTGCAAAATTTTACTCCTAACAAAATGATTGTTTTCTCTTTGTTAAGAAGAACACCGTTGAAGGTTCTTACCATTTTTTTATCTATAAAATGAGACGATTTAGGGTTAATTTTGATTCAAAATCATCTCTCTTAATTGTGTTTCTTTCCATTTTAGTTAAATAAGTAATTTTCACATGTTTTCAATCTTATTCGTTTGTTTTTGTGATTTTGTGTCTTTGCACGACTCTATTTGTTTTGATTTCACGACTTTGTGCGATGTGATTTTTATTTTTCCGTCTTAGTGCGATGTTATTTGATTCATGTTGAATGATTAGTTTAAGCAATTGCAGATTCAATCAATGACTTTAGTTTCGTCAACGTTGCAGATTTAGAAACACGAGTATTATAGAGACTTGAATAATGTCATATTTGTAGGTATATGTACTCTTTCGTTTTACGCTATTAACATGGATGTTGTGAGTTTATTTACAGATTCATCCTTTTTAATTTTATCGACTTTGAATTTGTATTTTATCGATGTATTCCATCAATTTGAATAAATGTATATCGTTTATTTTTGTAAAAAAAAATACAGTCGAAAACATGTGTTTTTTAGAAGTTTAGAGGGGAAAATAAATTCAATTATTATTATTATTGAAAAAAAAAAAATATTACCTTATGTGAAGTTTTGTGTGTAGGTGTTTTTGTATTATTTTTAATTTTTTTTATAACTGTGTTTTTCTATCTGTCACTTATCTTGTACTTCTTAAAGTTAATTCTCCCTACCTCGTTGCGTTTTGTTATACAACCAGCTTATCATTTGGTCACTTGTTCCTACGGAAGGATACTTCATTTTCACTGCATATGTTGTTCCCTGGCATCGTTAGTCAAAAGATATTGATAGATACCGAGTGCCATACATGTCATTCTACATCATTTTCTTGGCATTCATCTTTTGTTTTCTAACATTCTCATTTCCTTGTCTGTCCCTTGGAATTAATTACCTGTCTTATTTTTTGTCAATCCAATGTACAGTACAAGATAACACATTAATAGTTTCCTCAACAAACAAATAAATAAGATAGACACGTTAAGAGTAACATTCTAATTTTAAAGGAACAACTTTGTAAAAAAAAAAAAAAAGGGAGATATATTTACCTGCCAATAAGTGTTGTAAATAAAAGTTTTGACTTGTTTTAATTAACACATTTACAATAAAAGTTGTTCCTTTAATTAACAACTTTGTAAAAAAGAAGATATATTTACCTGTCTTATTGACTTGTTTTACAAGTAATATATCATAAACCTCTTCAATTTATTGTAAATATACAAAGTATTGTAAATATATGTGATAGAAATTTGGCAAGTGTACCAAAAGTTATCGAAGTAATAATAAAAAGTTCGTTTCCACGAGGACTGTGTTAATTTCAATTTCAACAATGATGTTATTATTTAGGATGTGTAAAAGTTATTTGGTTGCCCTAGGTAGCAGGTTTTTGGTGCATAAAAAGTAAATAACATAAATATAAAGTTTGTTTGGAAAATTAATTGGAGATGAGTGATTAAGCCGGTGAATCAGCTATTGCTTTATATGAATCGTTTATCTCTCTTTACTCTCAATATTTATTCGTTCTTTAAGACAAATTAACTAATTAGTTTTGATCAATCTCTTGACTCAAAACCCTTTCCTAAGTTATAACATTTTAATATCTTAAACCGGTTGAATAACCGCGGAAGCTAGGTCTGAACGTTAATTCCTAAGTCATAACTCGCAACTTCCTATCTATAGTTTCATATATAAAGCTAAACAGAATTATTATTTCAGGATTAATAGTTAGGGTTAGTAATCAATTAATACCTAAGATCAATTAATATGATTGAAAGAAGCTAGGGTTAATAGTCATATAAACAATCATAAGAAAAGCAATGAACACAAATAATTCTGAATAAAGACTGAATAAAATTTGATAATAAAGAGAGTTTCAACTACTGATTCACATATTACAATAGGTTCATCATGGCTCAACGCCAATGTAATTCTCCCTTCACCAACATCAATCTTCACTTTGGATGTCTTTAAGAAAGACCTTCACAAAATAACACGACATTCTTTTTTCCCTTTCATAATCATAACCTCAGAGTCAACAAGAAACCATAACTTATCCAAATGAAGAAGAACATTACCCACTCTCCAAACAAACCTTCTTGCATGATCCATCTACTAAAGTAAATAAAGTAGAAGAATTTTCAATTTCAAACCATTCCATTTTTCTAGCCGAAGATAATAGGATTAGATTGATGTCAGAACTAAGGTCGCACAAAGCCTCCTTAACTGTTAATGTTACCAATAAGGAATGGTATTGTGAAACATCTTGGTTCAAATTGCTTTTTTGGTGCTTTGTCTTCATTCTTACTTGCATCTTCATTCACAATTCTTGTAAAACTTCTTTTGGGTTTTCATATTTCCCAAAGAAGCGTTTAATGAACTGAACAAACCACGGTAGCATTTCTAACAGGTCAGCAAACATGAAGTTTTTGTCGTTGATAGACAGTTTCTCCATCATTTTGTTAAATAGGCTGAGACAATCTTCCCCTTATTTAATCTCCTGCATTACCTCTGAATTTATGCCCTCTAAATTGATCATGCTACATTTTTCATTCTTGGGATTATCACAAGTGTTTCCCATGAGGCCCTTCTTTGGCGTTGATGTTATGTCGTTCGACCGCTGCCCTATCTACGTTTCCAAAATTTTAACCTAGGCTTCCTTATTCTTTTGAGCACTATCTTGGCTCAACTTCAGTTCTTGGAGACTACATTGAGTAGTTTTCATAAATTTCCCAAGCATTTCTTCAAGGAGAGATGGTTTCCTTTGTTGTGCATTATGTGGTTCTCCTTGAGTGGGATTCAAAGCCAAGTTTTTTCATCATTTTAAATTGGGTTGGTCCTTCCAACCACAATTATGAGAATTTGAGAAAAGATTACCTCTCTAATAAATTCCCATGATGTTGGCTTCCTTTGCTACACCTTCGGCTAATCCTTCTCCTTGTTTAAAACGTCGTTGTGTTGGTATGAGTCAGGAGAGAGTGCTTTGCAAGGACCGGAAGTTGTGCAAGAGACCACTGAGAAGGTAAGATGATTCAGGAGAAAATGAAAGCGTCTCAGAGTAGGTAGAAGAGTTATCATGATAAGAGGATGCATGATATTAAGTTTCAAGTTGGTGATCATGTGTTTTTGATAGTGAATCTTGTAACCGGTGTTGGACGTGCTTTGAAGTGTCGGAAGTTGACACCTCATTTTGTTGGACTGTTTGAGATTATAGGGAAGGTTGGAGTTGTAGCATTTCAGATTGCGTTACCGCCGTCGTTGTCGAATCTTCATAATGTGTTTCATGTATCTCAGTTGAGGAAGTATGTGTATGATTCGTCTCATGTGATTCAACTGGATGATTTGGAAGTACGAAATAATTTGACTGTTAAGACTTGGCCAGTTAGAATTGAAGATCGGGAAGTCAAGTGCTTAAGAGGAAAAGAGGTCGTTTTGGTGAAGGTGATTTGGGTTAGACCAACTGGTGAGAGTGCTACTTGGGAATCGGAGAGCCGTGTGAGGGATTCGTATCCGGAGTTGTTTTCTTTAGGTAATTTTTGAAGACGAAAATTCTTTTTAGTGGGGGAGAGTTGTAACAGCCCGTTTTTAGCTAGAATTATTTTAATTATTTATTAGATGCGATTATATGTGTATATGCGAGTTTGTATGTGCTTATTTACGTTTGTGTGTATTTAATTTGGGATTAGCGGATTTTTGTCCTAGAAGGGTATTTTATTCATTTTTTTAGACTAAGGGGTATTTTGGTCATTTGGTGAGTAAGGGTAAATTAGTCATTTCATTAAGAAGGTTATTTTTGGTATTTTAGTGAGAATAGTTATTTTTACCAAGTTACTAGTGAGTTGGGGTAATTATTTAATAACGGTAATTATTCGGTGTTTTAGTGGATTAATGAGTAGAAATTTTAGAACCTATTAATTAAAGTTTTAAGTCCATTATGGTGTGTAGTGATTGAGACCAATTAAGAGGAGTATATATTCATAACTCTTAAAAGGAAAACTAGGTTAAACCATTCACTCATTTCATTTCACAAACTTAGAGAGGTAGAGAGAGAAATAAGATCACAAACTTGGAGAGGAGGAAAGAAGAGGAAGCTAGAGAAAGCTAGGGTTTTGGGAGCTAGAGGGGAGATTAAAGCTTAAGCTAGTGGATTCAAGACCTAGAGGCATGGGGGATAGATTCCTTTCATCAATTAAGCTATAATTGCATCTTTTCAATTATAGGTCATAAGTGATTATTGTGAATTATGGCTTCTTGTGATTTTTTATGATGAATTCCGTGCTCTTAATTTTTGTTTAATTATGGATATGTTAAACTTCATGGAATTGATATGTTTATATGCTTAAATTTATAGTTGTTGTTGGTGATAAGTTGTTTTGTTGATTTTTGCTTCATTAAGTGTAAGCCATGAATTGATGAGTGATTATTGTTGGAACATGTTTAAATTCACTTCATAAATGATTATACATGTTTGTATGGTTTGTATGTTGATGGAGTTTGAATTGGTGTGGTTGTTTGTGAAGTTTAAATGAAAATGAGAAAATATGAACTTTTGGTGAAAAATGAACTAGATGATGATTTTGATGTGAATAGAGGTTATGATTCGATGTTTGTAGTTTTTTTTTAATGCCTTTGGATGTATGTTAACTAATAAACAAGTTTGGAGAACGAATTTGGGACAAAGGGGATTAAAATCGGGGTTTTTAGCAGTGGCGGATCTTGAATTTTTTTTCCGGGGGTGCCAAATATTTGAAGAATATATATTAAAGAGTTTCAAAAAATTTACATGATTGTGAACCGGTGTGGTGGTAATATTGACATGATTCATGCAAGGGGGGGGTTGGTTCGAATCCCACCAACTAGGACAGTTTTTTTGAATAAAATAAGAAAAATTCGCTTAGAAAAAACTAAAAAACAGTGTGCCAGGTAATCCCACCAGGACAGTTTTTTTGAATAAAATAAGAAAAATTCGCTTAGAAAAAACTAAAAAGCAGTGTGCCATGGATCAAACGCGCGACCTTTAACAGAGTGGGGGGACCGCTTAACCGCTGCAACGACAGTGAATTAGTGAAATACCATGCACAATATCAAATTTATATAAAAACTGGGGGGTGCAGTGGCACCTGGGGGTCTCTGAAGAGATCCGCCCCTGGTTTTTAGAGTGAAGTTGGATGGGTTCCCGAGAGGAAACCCAAAAACTGGGCTTCCTGTTCTGGTGCAACTCGCTCGACGAGCTCATGGCAAGATGGTGGCAAGTTGCTCAGTGACAGCACCCATGTTTTGGGCGTTCTGGGAACTTGGGGGTCGATTCGGAATTTCCTAAATGATTATTTTGATGTATTTAACTGTTGTTATGCTTTCTAAACCTTTGGAAACATAAAATGGATTGGATTGAAATTGGTTTTGTGAATGGAATTGAAATTATTTGAAAAACGCTCAAGAACATGAAATTTTTCGAAACTCGTTTCTATCAAGGAAATTGATAGGACTATGGTTTGTTTTCTGTAGCAATGATTTCAAAATGGTTTTGAAATGTGTGTGTGAGTTTTAAACTTAGTTTTTGCTTGAAAATGGTATTCTTTTGAAAAATGATAAAGTGAGACGAACTTAGCGAAATTTTGGAATTAATCGAAATTGGCTTATAAAGTGGATATTTATATGCTACTGTGATTATATGTGATATGTGTATATGCTTTGTTGAGGTGTTTGAGCATGTATGCCTTGTCTTTGGTGAATTACTTCGAAAATGATGAATTTTTTGAAAATAGACGAACTTTGTTGAAATGAGGTTTTATGATCGGATAGCTTGCAATTGGCTTTGTGCTTCTGATTATATGATAGAATAAGAATGAATCAATGATGAATTGGAGTTTAATATAATGGATGTCATGATGTTGTTGCTTGTTCGTCTTTTATGTAATATGTGAATTTGAAACGGTATTGTTTCTTTAAGGTGATAGTTGTTGAATGGTGATTCGTGTTAATGTTTTGATGATGATTATAACCATGATGATGATGATGATGATGATGATGATGATGATTTATTAATGATGACGAATTCTTACATGAAAAATGGGTGATTATTTTGATGGTGAATGCATGTATTGAAAAATGTTGAAGTTGATGTTGACGACTTGTTAAATAAATGTATGATGACAAGTCATCTTACGTCATTCTTAACATGTTTTTCAGTTTATTTTAGTAGGAAATAGCAGAAAAAAGGAGGAGTATTAGAATGATTGCCTTTGATTTCGGGACTTTTGTAATGTTTTCTATATTTGAGTCTGTAATTCTAGTTTTCCCAAAATATAGCAGTTTGAGGGGGTTTTTGAAGCAATTCACGAATAAATCATGCTAATTGGCAAATCAAGAACATCCGAAGAACTGTGAAGATTCAAGAAACAAGAATAAAGATCCAAGGGGCCTCAAAAGACTTACAAATGGGACGAATTCTGTTCCCAAAGTACTAAGGCTAGTTATTTGAAGACGAAGACCTAAAAACGACATAAAATCGGAGATTGGGCCCGGGAGAAAGGCAGAATGCGCCTAGGGTATGCATTGGGGTGCTAAATATGCCCCCCGTGCATTTGTTATGCGCCCTGTGCATGAAAAAAGTCGGGGCGCAACTGTCTTTTCCTGCTTCCGTTTTGGATAAAGCCCACACTTTTATCCCAAACCCAGGTAGAAACTCTCACTGTAAATACCAACCTTCCTCATTCAGAATTTATCGTTCAGAACTGTAGCAATTCAAGAGGAAGGCGACTTTGGAGTTTCGGGAGAGTTTCTATGTTCTCCTTGATTTTCTAGGGTATGCTTTTATCTTTAGTAATTTGTTTTTAGTTTTCATGTGTAACTAAATCTTTTTAGGTTAGATTTCTAAGATGAACCTCTGTATATTTTTGTTGGATATTTATTTAATTTAATTTGTCGTTTATTTATTTTATTTATGCTTTTGTCCATTATAGAGTTTATTAGATTATAGTTTTTATTTCTGTAAGAGGTGCAACCCTAGATTAGGTACTTAGGTTGTGACAAGATGCTTTTATCTTGATATTTATATCCCTTTACTTAGGTTGTGACAAGATGCTTATATCTTGATATTTATATCCTGTGCGGTAGTCCGCATAGGCTTTGGTGTGCATCATCACTAGATTCTGCCTTGTGTGTACTTAGGCTTGGGCCTTCGGACGGATTTCCTTGGGCTCTTGACGGTTCGAAACACCATTGAATCAAGAAATAGTCATCGCAAGTTAATTGATACAATTAATTTCGCGTCATTTTCTAGTCATGTAAACATATGATGAGGTACATGTGAAAACATAATTGAATTTTAAAAAGTATATAATTGATCAAGAGAACACATTGACTGATTAGCTTACGACGTCTAATCCCAGCACAACTTTTTATTCATGTATTTAATCCTTTTTATAATATGTTACCAAATAAACCTTTTCTCAAAACATTGATTTTGAATTTTAAAATTTACATGGTAGAAACTATATCACAATCTCTATGAGTTCGATAATTGTTTTTCATAACAAACAAGCATACTTACTGTTGTGCGAGGATACATACAAATCCTCTTATCACACATCCATACTGTATAGATATAAAATTAGGGGTGTTACATTCGTAGTTCCTTTGGTTGAGAAATATGTAGAGATGAAGAAGCTACCATTTTCTAGAGAATTTCCTAAAATTTTCTCTAGCGTATAAAGATTTCTTTCGAAGAGGGATATTTGAATTTGCAATAGACTTAATTTATGGAGTGTCATCTATTTCAATGGTAACGTAGACCTAAAAAAAAAATGAGAGTAGAAGACGAAGTTTGAATAGTTGTTGCGGAAGAAGTTCATTCGACCTAGTATATCTCTTTGTGGAAAACCTACTTTTCTTATTAAAAAAGAAACGATGAATTTGAGCGTATGTACTATTATCCGTTGAACAAACTGACGATAAAAATCTATATCCCTTAACGAGAATGGAAATGGATGATGTATTGGATCAGTTGAAGGGAGTATGTGTACTTTTGAAGATTAATATAAGTATATCAGAGTACAAGTTAATGATGTACAAATAGTAAATCACCAATTCATCCCTTAAAATTGTAAGGGTCGACATTTAAGACCCATGAATTTGTAAATAGGCAAAAATGACATTGAGTTTGAATTACGCTGAGCAAATTGATGTTTCTATTACTACCTCCGTCCCAATTTAATTGACACAATTTTGTTTTTCACACATATTAAGAAAAATGTATAAATAAAGGGGAAAGTGGAATATATTGTATTGGGAATGATAAAAGTAGTACTCCCTCCGGTCCTATTTACAAGAAACAACTTACTTTTTAGATACATTAAATAATTTATGTATTTGGTTTAGGTTCTTGACTAAATACTCCCTCCGGTCCTATTTATAAGAGAAAATCAGGTCAACAAAAGTTAATGTATTTGGACTGAATTTTTAACTAGATACATCAACTTTTGTTGACCCAATTTTCTCTTATAAATAGGACCGGAGGGAGTACATACATTATTCAATGTATCTAAAAAGTTAACTTTCTCTTGTAAATAGGACCGGAGGGAGTATTATTTAGTGTTATATTGTATTGGAAATGATGAAAGTTGTATTGAAAATTGAAATGGGTCAGTTATTTTGGGACACTTTTTTTTAGAAAATGGGTCAGTTATTCCGGGGCGGATGGAGTACATTTTATCAAACCACTTTTAAATTAGTCCTTGATGAATTGTATTTCTTTCTAGCATATTAGTCATTGAATTACACCACTTACTTTAAATTAGTCCATAAATTAGATCATTTAATAAAAAATTGATTATTGAATTATACTTACTGTCAACTAATCCTTGAGTTAATAGAAGAACTAAATTATTCAATGTCATTCAAAATCAATCTTTTTTTGCATTTTTAAAGTGGTAAATATTTAACTTTTACAATTTTAAAGTTGGTGATTTTTCCTCAATATTTACAAGATCGCTTTCTAAACAAGTTATGATCACTACGAGTGTAGAGTTACGTTTTTTTTTTTTTGAAGGAACTAGTGTGGAGTTACGTTTTTTTTTTTGAAATATACTAGTGTGGAGTTACGTTGTTTAGTGTAACTATTGTATTGGTAAAATTTATGAACATAATTATTTATCCTGTAATTTAATAATTCGAAAATATTAATAAATGACTTTTTTTTGAAGGATTTAATAAATGACTTGTTATTATTTTCTTCAAAAAAATAATAATAATGAGTGAAAATATATATGGCCACGTCACACAAAAGGCTAGGACGGGACCTTGTAGTAGGGTTAGGCAAAGAAAAAGGGCAAGAAAGGTCCTACTACGTGCCAACCCCTTCTCCACGCGTGACATTAAGACTATAAAGTAATCAATTTTAATGAATATTTCTTTCTGGGTTAATCCATGTTTATCCTCATGTAATATTAGCGATTTCCGATTTACTCTTCTGTAAAAGAATTTGTTTTGATTCCCACTTTGTAATTTGAAGATTCTTTGATTTTTGAAATTTTGACTGTACAAAATCGATGATATGGCAGGGTTAAACCACGAAAGTACCTTAAATTTTGTAATTTGTCATGAAAGTCCAAAATCAAAGAATCTTCAAATTATAGGGTTGGAATCTAAACAAATTTTTTACAGAGGTAAATCGGAAATCGCTAATATAACACAGGGTAAACATATATTAACCCATTTCTTCTTTCAAAACATTGAGTGTATAGGCTTATTCATTATTGAATTTGGACAAGTTGATTAATTTCATCTCCAAATTAATTGAAACAATAATAATGTTATAGTGCGCAATCAAATTTAGTTCATCCGTCAATTCTCACCGTTAACAATGTTGATGTGTTAAGTTAAGTGTTGACGAGGAGTTTTAAGTCAGCTTCCACATAGACATAACAAATTTGATCAAAAATTGTGAACCCTTTTTTACCCTTTTTTAAAAATTAAAAGTTACAAATTGTTACACTATTAAATCGATGTTTGAATTATTCACTACAAAGATCCCTAATACTGTCAAATTAAAAGAATGTATTTAATTGTTATGTATTACATTTTACATGTTTGGAATGAAGTTTCATTTTTGCAAGTTTCATCTATATTGAACATTGTCTACATAGTCCTCATAAAAGTGTTAAAATCCATTTCAAATTTTCTGTTATCTATCTCCAGAAACATATTCTATTACGAATACACATTTTTACAAATTCTTAGAAAGATGGTAAAATATTTGTGGAATAAGATCGAAAATATGCTCTTCGATCATTACTATAAACAAAATTTAATATGTCCTCGTGAGCTTAGTTTAGTTGGTATGGACAATGCATAAAATATGCAAGGTCCGGGGTTCGAACCTCGGCCACCACAAAAAAAACAAAATTTAATATTTTAAATTCATTCAATATATGATACATACTCCCTCCGATCTCAAATGTAAGAAACTTTTCACTTTTTTGGTTCATTCAATAAATGATGTATGTGGTCTATAATAAAGACCACATACATCATTTATTGAATGAATTTAAAAAGTGAAAAGTTTCTTACATTTGAGACCGGAGGGAGTATGATATATATTATAGATTATATAAATAATTTATTGAATGAATTTAAAATATACATTAACAAATACTCCCTCCGGTCCTATTTACAAAAAAACAATTTACTTTTTAGATACATTAAATAATTTATGTATTTGGTTTAAGTTCTTGACTAGATACATACATTATTATTCATTGTTTCTAAAAAGTCAACTTTCTCGTCTAAATAGAATCGGAGGGAGTATTTGTTCGGGGAGGTGGGTCCCAATCCCAACTGTACACGCGTCAACCAAAGAGGTCCCTGCACCTTAAGCAGGATTCGCTACTTTTACATTTTCTCCGTCGTGGGACCCATGACCCAATCAAACGTTTTAATTTGTGAAGAGTGTGATCACACGACAAAAACGTGGGTCCCATTTTTAAGCAAAGGTCAAGAAAGTAGCCAATGAAAAAGAGAGTCGAGTCTATAGGCAACCTCTTTTTTAATTTTCTTTCATTTTTTTTAAATATTTAATTGCTAGAAAAATTAAAATCAAAATGCGTGTTATATCCATAAAACTTTGTCGTTGTCGGTTTCTATGATATGACACGTGGCTGTTTTATGTTGGTCGTGAGTAACTGCCCCCCTCTGGTTTTTTCTCACGTAGGTATTGATGAGGTTCAACCTATCTAGGGTTCCTTTTCAAACAAAAAACCTATCTAGGGTTCTACTACCATTTTCTTTTTTGTTGTTATTGTTGTTGTTTTTTCTCCCTTCATACTTATCTCGTTTTAAATATATTTGAGAAATACATACAAAATCTTGGCAAATAAATACATAAGAATTAATAAATGATAAAAAAAAAAAGAATTAATAAATGAAAAATTTAATAAATAGAAAATGAAAATAAAATAGGAATTCATATTTCTCGATGGTTGAGCAGATCTTTAGTTAGTATCTTTTGTTAGTTAAATTACTATGCGTTGACACAATTAATTAGTATTCTTTGTTATTCATAACATGTAAGTTTTAGGAGATTTACTTTTCCCATCATGCTGCCTTCTCGCGCGCCCTGCAAAAATTTCACAAATAACCCTGGTTTGGATTACGTTTTCCGAACTAGATTGTTAGTGTTTCCGGAAACAATAATCCGGATGCATATGATATGAAATTTTGTGTCTTTCTTTGATGTCAAGGGTCTCTGTTGACCGTTATACGACCCCCGCATAAGCTGCAATGCAATTGCAGGGGGTCGTATGAGCGGTCAACAATGACCATGACACCACAAACACTCTTAAAAGCTACCTAAAAACTTATATTTTTTTTGAAGAAAATGTAAGAAAGGAGGTGAAGAAGAATGAAGGAAAATATTGAAGATCCAAGCCTTTTTATAGACTAAAACAAGTCCTAGGTCATTTGGAAGTCAAGGAAAACGTGTTTTTCATTCAAAACCGTCCAAAAAACGCGTTAAAACTCCACTAACCGGCCAAACCTTTGGTGAAGCACCTGACAAAATTTTAATGAGGTGTTCCGGAATATAAAATCCGGATTTCATGTAGATGTTTCGGATCTTATAGTCCGAACTGCACCAAACCCTTTTATTTCGAACATTTCTTGGCAAATGGCTTGGAAAAAAATAGAACAACAGTACATAACATAAAAAGAAGCAACATAAGACAAATAAAAATTTAAAAAAACCATAATAACATAAATGATGAATCTTTTGGGAAGGTGTTCGAAGAGGAGCTTTTGAACTCGATCCTGCTGGCCTGCCAACTGACATGTTACGATCGGCAAACCGACATGATCGAGTTCATAAGAACCTCTTCTTTGGAGTTAGATCTGCAACACAATGAAGAAAGGGAAGATGTTTTCAAGAGGATTTCTTTGAGTTAGATCCTGCTGCCTTGCCAAATGACATATTCATCTGGCAGGCAGCAAGATCTAACTCATAGAAACCTCTTGATATTTTTGAGTTATCTATCTAGCAAGGGGGAATCAAGGACTATCTATATATTTTTGACAGCATGTTGATGATCTTCATCATGCCGTTATATAGAGATCTATATATTTAAAACAGCGTGAAAAAGATCCTCAGCTTGATGACAAAAATTTCTTTGGTGTGTTTGTGTGTTTTGCTGGTATTGAAGATCAAAACTGGAGAGGGTGTATTTATAGAGATCCTTGGATGTTGTGGACCACATAAACTCTTGGTGCAATGTGGATCACACAAAAGAATCCTATGCTGAGGTATTCCGGATTTCGTTTTCCGAAACATACTTACGCCTTAGGTGAATCCAGATTTCATAATCCGGAATGCATATCTTTGGTTATTTTATCGAATAAATGAACATCTTTGACGTAAATTAAAACATAATGAAAGTTTAAATAATATATATATATATATATATATATATATATATATATTATTCAAAACATAATGCAACAACTTAATTCAACAACACATAACTAATATGCAATTCAAACAACATAAAACACGCGATTAATTAAAACATAGCACATTATCACGGATCATCTAAACTAAATTCTTCCTCCTATGGTCCCTCCAGCAGATCCCTGATCTCTTCGTAGTTCCTGTGTCAGTGCAAACTTTTCAAAATTTGTTCAGCAGATCTAACAAACGAAGCGTCCAACTCGATCGGTCCTCTAGTGTTGTGCTGATCAAAGACAGAGAACATGGTTCTGACGTCGTCGTCGTTTGTGAGTTTCATCCGGCTGAAGCGAAGAGATCCGGCTGAGTCGGACAATGGACATCGATATTCGACACCGACCACCCTCCTCGTGTCTCTGCGATTGAAAGCCAGGGAATTCCATGTTGCAGAGGTATTTGGGCGTTGTAGTTTACTTGTAATGAAAACAGGGACCCCAATTTATAGAGGTATCTGGGCGTTGTGGATCACGAAAATTGTCGGTGCAATGTGGGACACACAAAAGAATTCAATGTTGAAGCAATCTGAAATTTAAAATCCGAACCAAGCATCACCATACACAAAGTCCCAAGTTTCCCTTTGGTTCACGCCATGATCATATCTTTCTGCAATATAAAGTCCAAAATATATCTGTATTCCGGATTATATTTTCCGGACTGTACCAGAAGCTTTTAGCCGGTGGTCTGCACCACAAAGAAAACATTTTTCAAAGGTTTTGGTCAGTGGTCAAGTTGAAAAACACGTTTTTTTGACCTGTTTTAATGCATTTCCCACCTTCTTTTCATCCCCCATCCCCTATAAATAGGCTTCATTTCCTTAGAAAATTTCACACCTTCTTTTTTCTCCTCTTCTCTTCTACAATGATGTGTTTCCATCGTTGGCCTTTCATAGAAAAAGGCCTCTTTAGAAATTCATCAAGGGTCATATCGGTCAATAGGGAAGGGGTCAGTCAGGGTGTGAGGATGGTTTGTCTGGGTGTCATATTGACCATCATGGTCTCTTGCTCCCTAGAGGCCCATGTGCCCCCTCTGTCTCCCCTTCAACACCAAAGCTACTGGTATGTCCCATCAGGCAGCATGGGTTTCTTCTTCCCCGCCATCTTCTTTCCTCCCACCCTCTTTCCTCTCCACCAGTGGCTGGAGCCACTGGTATAGCTTATGTAATAAGATAAGATTAGAAATAGTTTTAGGATGTATAATAAGCTTAAAAAGTTTCAACATTACTGTAATGTATTATTCAAATATTAATGAAATGACTTGTTTTTATCTTTTTGTCTTTTTGCATTTATTTTACGAATTTCAAAGCTTAAAATTGTAAAAGTTCTGGAAAAAAAACCATTCCGTAGTTTAAAATCCGGATAAGTCTGGAAATCCCTAACAATGTGTTCCGGAAAACGAAATCCGAACAAAGGGTAAAAATGGAAAAAAAATAGGACGCGCGAGGAAAGCCATAGGGTGGGAAAAGTAAATCTCAAGTTTTAGGACTGATTCGTATCGAAGCCAAACAAACTAATTTTATATGTTAGTTTTTTTTTTTTTGGTAACAATTTATATATATATATATATATGTTAGTTTTGGATATACATTTGAATATATTCTTGATTTTTCACCTTTATATATACTCTAACTTGTCAAACTTCAATGAAATTGTTATTCATGACATGTAAGTTTTAGGAATGATTCTTATCAAAGCCCAACAAATTACTATAGATTTTTTGAGGGATTCATGGGCTAATATGTCTCGGAAGGAAGAAAAGCAATTTTAGTTGATGGTTCCAAGAAAGAAGAAGAAGAATAAGAAATTAAGTTCAAGATTGATGCTTCCAATCGTTGGCCTCGCTAGTTATTTGATTTGTTGTTGTCACACTTGTTTTTAGGTAGTTCTATATGTTTTAGTCTTTTTCTTGCTCCGCTTTTGCTTTTCTGTAGGGTTTTGATTTATGTTCCCCCTCTTTTTGTATTTTTTATTTCTTTTATTATATGTTGCTAGCGTGTTGCAACAAGAGACCCCTCTGCATCCAATTTTTTTTCCTAAATTTGTTTTTCCACCTTCATATCATGTATGGTGATAAGAGTTGCATTTTCTAGAGACTTCTAGTTTTTCTTTTCTTCCTTTACTTTTGTTTGTGGTGTTGAGTCTTAGTCCCATTTTCTCCATAAAAGAAAAAACAGAAGAGGGATTCATTATAATATAATTGATTGACATACCAACATATTAAAATTAAACCAAGTTGCTTGGGCTCCAGTGGCAAGGAGCTCCTTCCAAGGACGTATCCGGGGAATACCGGGTTCGATTCCCAGGGGGAACAACGCTTGGCCAGTACGCATGCCTCTACGTACGAGCCGGATTAGTCGTCCACCTTTGGTGGGTCGGAAACCGGTGCGAAAGCCAAAAAAAAAAAAGAGATTAACATCATTTTGTATTCTTAAAGTTAGTTTTTTTTTTTTTATCATGTTTCATCACCTTATTAATGATTTAAGAAGAATTCCTTTAAAATCGTAGGAAAAAAAATCAATTAAGAGCCAAGAGGATATTGATTAAGAAATCAAATGTCGTAAAGTTTGTATAAAAATGGTATTTATACTTTAAAAAAATAAGTGACTTTTCTAAAACAAAATTGTCTTTTATGGGTCTTAAATAATGCTCTTAAGAAGCCTGTTAGTGTTTTAATTAAAAAAATACGTGACTTATATTTCTAAAACAAAATTGTCTTTCAGTCAAAAAAAACAAAATTGTCTTTTATGGGTCTTTAATAATGCTCTTAAGAAGCCTGTTAGTGTTTTAATTAAAAAAAATACGTGACTTATATTTCTAAAACAAAATTGTCTTTTATGGGTCTTAAATAATGCTAATGGTTAGTTAGCCACGTTGGTTAGGAAAGTTATGAAGTTTGTTAACACAGTTAACTCTAGAAATAGGATCCTTTTTTTTTTTTTTTGAATAATCTAGAAATAGGATCATTCATTATGTAATACACATATTATTAAGGCTTAATTAAAGATTTAGTCCCTTAGTTAAGTTATTTGTTGGTTTCATTTTGGTCCAATAAGTTATTAATGTTATGTTTTGTTCCCTTAACTTATACTCTGTTTGCCAAATAAATCATTGCCGTTAACTTTTGTCAAAAAAAGTTAAAATTCATCACCAAATCCATTTTAAACAAAAATTTGAGGAAATGATTTGTTTAAGGGCTCACCTTAATAATAAAATGAACATATAAATATAATCTAAGGGTTATTTGAAGGGTTTCTAATTTATCTTCTTCTTCTAAAAAAAATATAATCTAAGATTGGTGAAAATAAGTTCGATGCAAGTGGGACAGGTTTGGAGATAGTTTCGGGGTGGGTATTAGCGTTGAAGCCATGTAGCTTTAGGTCCTTGTTTTGATGATGTTTGTTTGACATGTAATAGTGTTTATTATAATATGCATTTAATGATGTTATAATATTGATAGATATAGGCTAGAATCATGTTAAAGCACTCTAGCAATTGTCTTCCCTTGTGTCAACTTGTTCCATGTGTCCGATTTAGTATACATACATTAAAATGGTCTTTTATTTTGGCAAAAAAGTTTCATTAAATTTCCGTATGCTATCCGTATTAGTGAGATCTCAAACTCATTTTTTCAAATTGACTCTAGTCAATAAAATAATACTCGATTTGAACTTTTCGTTGCTCCGTCCGGTGGTTGGACCCCCTTCAACACAAGAACTTTAGAAATAACCCCCAATACCCTTGAAGGTGGAATGAAATTACTCAATTCACTTTAGATCCTTGATTCCCAGTCAATATCCTTGAAAGCAATCAACTTAGAATCCATATAGCACTTTAGCAATCTATGACTCAAAAGACCACAATGATTCTTAGAAAAAGTGTTTAATCTCAAGAACAAATGGACAATGAGTTTTGAAGACTCTATAGAGAATAGATGCGAATGATTCAATAGTTTGGGTGTTAAGAGGATATGAGTATATATAGAAAATGGTGGAAATTGCAATATTTTGGCCAAAAACATTGTACTGAATCGATTCACTTAATGTGTGATTCGATTTAGACAACAAAAAGACAAGCAAGATGAAGCATGAAGATTGATACGACTTAGACCTGTAGTGAATCGATTCAAATTGCCCAGGTTGAAGATTTATACGATTCACTAATCATGTGAATTGAATCACTAAGCTAAAAACCAAAGTCAGAAAGAAACAGTGATACGAATCAAAATATTTTGAATCGAATCATGCATGATATGATTCATTGATACATGAATCGATTCAAAATTGCTAGGCACAAGGCAGAAAGATCTTGTGATACGATTCAAGGTAATTTGAATCGAATCAAAATGCTAGAAACTGATTTTTGCCAAAATAAAAGACCATTTTAATGTATGTATACTAAATCGGACACATGGAACAAGTTGACACAAGGGAAGACAATTGCTAGAGTGTTTTAACATGAATCTAGCCTATATCTATCAACATTATAACATCATCAAATGAATATTATAATAAACATTATTACATGTCAAACAAACATCATCAATACAAGGACCTAAAGTTACATGGCGTCGACGCTAATACCCACCCCAAAATTATCTCCAAACCTGTCCCACTTGCATCGAACTTATATTTTCACCCGTCTTAGATTATATTTTTTTCCCGAAGAAGAAGATAAATTAGAAACCCTTCAAATAACCCTTAGATTATATTTATATGTTCCCTTTATTATTAAGGTGAGCCCTTAAACAAATCATTTCCTCAAATTTTTGTTTAAAATAATCAGTTTGTTGAAACGTTGTAGTTTTAGATTTCATACTTATTTTTAATGAAAAGATATAAAAAAATAGGCGGTTCAAGTTCACGCGAAGATGGACCATAGCGAGGATATCATAACCCGATCTGGTCAGGGTTGGGATTATGCTTTTCTTCCCCCCGCTCCATTGTTATGCCACATTATACCATGTTTAAAAATTGATCATGTGATTGGGCAAAAACTTGAATTTTTGTCCCTCGCTAAACTACATAAGACAACTTTTTAACTCAAGAACAAAATATCAAAATACAATTTTATATTCTATTCAAAAAGTATTCTCTCTCACTGGTGTTTTCTCTCTCCCGACTCCCTCTATCTTTGATATCTATCTCTCTCTTTCTCTCTCTCTCTCTCTCTCTCTCTCTCTCTCTCTCTCTCTCTCCTCTCTCTCTCTCCCCCCCCCCTCTATCTCATTTCTACACCCCTCTCTTTATCATATATATCTCTAACCTATCTCATCTTTCTCACCCTCTCCCTCATATATTTATCTTCCTTATCTTTCCTTTCAATATCTCTCTATCTCCTTTTTATAGGAAAAAAGTTTGGGTGAGTTGGGTTATGGTGGCTCTCCAAGGTCACGAAACTCCTCAAGGTTCAACAAACACTAACAAAGGCACCAGGTCCTTACATCGATAGTGGGAGTTGAACCCACAACCTTGCTGGCGAGTCAACTCCTTACCAACTTAGCAAACCTTCATTGGGTCTCTCTCTCTCTCCTTTAGCCAACCTTCACTGGCTCTCTCTCTCTCTCTCTCTCTCTCTCTTGTATTAATGTTTACATTCATAAACATTTAATTTATTATATATATAGCGATTTGCTAACGTACACCCACTTAATTTTTTAGAATGAATATTTTAACAACCAAAACATTCCTCTACTCTTCATGTGCTCAGAGACTGCATTTATGCAACTCAAGTATAGATCAAACTTGTTCCTTCTGATTGGATAACTGACTTTTTTTTACTTTTGATTGCAGGAACTGGGTTTTAGTAACCTCAGCAAGCATTGGAATTGCGTTCCTAACTCTAGGTCGAAGACAACTTTCATGACTATAATTTGTTGGCATTTGTGGAATTGATGAAATAAAACAATTTTAGGATAATTTTCAAAGACCAGCTAATCCGACTAGTGTCATCCAGGCTTTCTCTAGCACTATCGAAGATTGCACCCATAATCTTCTTCATAAAGGTCTTCAGCACACTGAAACAATCTTCATTGGTTGGAAGCATCCTCATGAGGGATGGGTTAAACTCAATTTTGATAGGGCAGCAAAGAGAATGGAAACCGTGCGGGGTGTGGCGGTCTTCTTCGGGATAGTAATGAAAAATGGCTCAAAGGATTTGTGCGCAAGATTGGAGTTTGTGATGCTCTGCATGCAAAAATGTGGGGTTTATATTTGGGTTTGGAGTTAGCCTGGCGTGATGGAGTTTCACATCTCTGTTTGGAAGGTGATTCAAAATTGCTTATTGACATGGTTACAAATAATTGCAAGACTAATGGGACGACCCCTTAGCTGGCACGTTGAGATTCATCATACTTAGCAAGAAGGCAATAGAAACTTGCTAATTTCAGCCTTACCGTGGACTCTCAGGATTTTGTTGCTTTGGAGACACATTCTAGTGAGTTCAATATAGTTTCTTCTCAATATAGTTTCTTCTTTAATGATATTTACGGAGCTTGCATACCTAGAAATATTTGTTTAGTTGTTTAGTTATTTTTACCTTTTAGGCTTTTGCTTTCTTTTGTACCCTAAATAAAAGAACATTGTGTAGTCTATATCTATACCTCTTCTTCTCTTAAATATCACAAGTCACCCGGTTTTTAATTACTGCGCCATTTTTTGTGTTAATCGGGTATCCTCCGTGTGCAACTGTGGAGACTAATTCTTCGAGCATTGTGGGACCCAAATGGATGGCAAGCTCTCCCTAAGAGTTTTAACGTTGTTGAATGCCCAAAACTGAATTCGAACTCAAGACCTTGATTATACTAGAAGTGACCCATGTCATCTCATTTAAACGTTCGTGGATAATTACTTCGTCATTTCTTATCGAAGAAATAAATAGTAAGACTCTGATTTGTCAAAAAAAATTATAAAAATATTAACATACTGATGATGCTACCTCACCTCACAACGCAAGATGCCGTGCATTATACATGCTGATAAGCAAGCATTATCCCCCGGATTATGCTGTGAATGTTGTTTTATTTCAGCTAAACATGTCACTCTCACTGGATTTCCATTTCATTTGTTGAAAGAAAACACGGTCCTGATCTGACGGTTCTGATACATGCATGCACGAGGAATGTGGAAGATAGCAAGGCACATGATTATTATCTTAATTAGATTAATTTCTACAATAAAGGTGTGAAGGAATTATACATGCATCAAATTAAATCACACTATGAGCTTGATGTTATTTTATTACACTATTTTGGAAAATATCTTCATAGATATAATAATATTTGATTGGATATATAAGTACAGAGCCAGAAATTTAATTTAGAGACCAAGTTTAAGAATATAACATAGTAAAGAAAAAACAAATTTTTATATGCATATATAATGTATACAAGAAATTTAAAACATTATGTGATATATCCAAAGTTACTATGTATCCGAAGTTATAAAAAAAAATTCAAAGATTTAAGAAAGATGTGTTCCTTGAGGCTTCCTTGAGTATGACGACACTAAAAAACATTTTTTAATAGTTGAGAAAGAAAAATACGAAATAACAAAAATGCAAAGGTAGGAGGAGAAATTCAAGATAATATCACGAGCAGTGGCCTTTGTTAGTCCCTCTTCTAACTTCATCCCTATGATATGTCTAATTTACATTTTTTATAATACATATACACACACTACCAAAATCTTATTATGTTTGGGTGGGATGCCATGGGTAACCTTATATAGAGTAGTGTAAAATATTAACCAAGTTTAAGGTATAGTCATGATTCATGATACATTTTAAACTGTGTCAAAAAATAATACATTTTAAATTTTATATATATATATAGACACACACACAATATCAATTTAAATCTTTAGTTTTTTTTTTTTTATTCAAGACAATTTATTGAAAGGTTTCCAAAGTTTAAAAGATTGAAGGTGATATCCATATTTGTCTATTTCCACAAACTATAGCTAGCTAGCTAGCTAGCAAAATATATATGAATTGATCGTAGCTAGGGATCAAGGGTCGTGTCATGAGCGTGTTCTTCTCAAATGGGAGGGAAGCCATGGACTATACATGAAGTATGAACTGACTAATGGTTCGGACTTTATATCCTCATCTTGTTGATTTATGTTGGACCACATATAATTTAATTTTATGTGCGGACCGTCGGCAAATTAGGTTTGAGTATGAGATATCTTATAGACACTTTTTGAGGGTGTTGCATTTTATAATCTTGGCTTAATTGCAGTTTTGGTCCCCTTATTTTCAAAATTTCTCAATTTTGGTCCCCTTATTTCTAAATCAGCAATTTTAGTCCTCATATTTTGTGAAATTCAGAAATTAAACTCATCTCTTGCCACTTGTGCTGACGTGGTGCATTAATATATGATGTGGCATTTTCTATTTTAAATAATTAGTGCCACGTCAGAATATATTTAAAATAAAAACAGTATTATATTGTTAATTATAACATTATATTTTTAATTATTGTTATGCAGATAATTAAAATAATGGATAAGTGTTATTGAAAAAGCCAAACGCAGAAACATCAAAACGCAGAAACGTGAAAACACAGAACCGAACAAGAACCCTAAAATGCCAACACTCCATTCTTTCGATTCTGGAACCTAAATCACGTTTCTGTTTCTTCGATTTTGAAACCCAAAACTTATATTCTTCATCATCGAATTGTTTTTTCTCAAGCTGTTCTTCGTCGATAACTTTCATTTTTCTGCGAATCATCATATATTCACCGTGTTCTGCTAACCATGAACTCATTTTCCGTGATAAATTCATCTATGAAGGCGAAGGTGGTAGAGAAAGGAGAAGGGGGTCGAGATGCATCTCTGTATTCAAGGTTTGTGTATATTTTCTCTTTTGACCCAATATGGTGTAGTTAAGGTGTGTATTCATAAAAGTTCCATAACGAATAAAAATTGTGAAATTTTGTTACTAATTTACAGTAGCTATCGTGATGTTTATTAGCAAATTTTGTTACTAATTTTGTATCTCTAGTTTAGGGTTTGCAAATAAAAATTGTGATGTTTATTTACAAATAAAAATTGTGAAATTTTGTTACTAATTTACAGTAGCTATTGAGATATTCATAAAACTCCTTCACAGTAGCTATTGTGATATGTTCTTGCTACTGATTTATGTTATGTTCTTGCTATTGTGATATTCATAAAACTCCTTTACAGTAGCTATTTTGATTTTGGTTTTTTATGCTGCTGATTTTGATATGTTCTTGCTACTGATTTTATGGTACTGATTTTTTATGCTACTGATTTTCTATCTCTAGTTTATGCTACTGATTTTTTTATGCTTGTTTGTATGTTCTTTATTTGTATAGGCCATCGCAAAGGCAGGTCATATTACGTATATATCATGGTGGGTTGTTCATGGAATCACCTAGCAACATCTATGTTGGTGGTAAAATGGAAGAAATGAATTGTGGTTGGGATGTCGATGTCGTGTCCTACATGGATATTTCAAAACTGATTGAAAGTCTAGGGTATAGTGATTTCAGAAGCACCTCAACCTCGAGGATCACAAGCATAAGTCGTTAGATAGTTTTGGTTTTAGATAGTTAAGCATACATGATATCCCTTATTTTGTAATGGCAGTGTTATGCCTATTTTTGAATTTTTTTTCTCTATTTTATAAGCGCATATTTGTTTGTTTGTTTTATATATATATTCTCTAATTTTTCTGATATTTATTGAAATTTTTCTGGTATTTTTCTGATTTTTGTAGCATTTATCTGATTTTTTTTGTATTAATTAGAATATTTATTTTCTGATATTTATTGAAATTTTTCTAGTATTTTTCTGATTTTTGTAGCATTTATCTGATTTTTTTTGGTATTTATTAGAATATTTATGGTATTTTTATGATTTTCAAGCATTTATCTGGTTTTACTGGATTTTATTGCTTTACTTTTTTTTTTTGGTTTTTTAGGATTATTTTTCTAGTCTAAAATTAGTTTTTTCAAAAAAATCCTGATTTTTTACTTTTTTTTTTCTAAAAATTATTGTTATTTTTTACGTTTTTTAAAAATTTAAAGTTATTTATTTAGTAAAATTATTTAGATTTTTAAATATATTTTGATGTGGCGCTGATTATTTAAAATAGAAAATGCCACATCATATATTAATGCGCCACATCAGCACAAGTGGCAAGGGATGAGTTTAATTTCTGAATTTTACAAAATCGGGGGGACTAAAATTGCTGATTTAGAAATAGGGGGATCAAAATTGAGAAATTTTGAAAATAAGGGGACCAAAACTGCAATTAAGCCTATAATCTTTTAATAAATTTGGCGTTGACTTCTACTTTGTTTTTCTATAACTTTTTGAGGGGTGATTCTGTTGAGATAATTTTTGATAATCAAGTCGATCATATCAGCATACTTTGGTATAGTTCTAAGATCTAACTTTAGTAGATTCCCTCAACAAAAAAAATAAAAAATTGTAGCAGATGACTTATGTTTCATTAGGTGCATTTCCTTACCATTTTCAGTAAAATATCAACTCCATTTTCCTTATTTATGAAAAAAGAAATTTTATGTGCATTTTGTAAGTATTTTTTATGGGGTAATCATAATTGTTATGAATATTTCTAGTTTTCCTAAAAAAAATGAATATTTCTAGTTAAGAACATCAGGAAAAACATTGAATACACCTATTTTACTAAAACTAGTGAATATCTACTTTTGATCATCTTTTTGAAATTTATATTACAAGCAACCACTTTTATTTTACTTTGTCTTACATATCATAGTTGATTTTACAGACGACTCCCTTCACATGCACTCACTCACATTTTCATATACATAAGTTGAGTGTGCTAGGTGATGAATGAAATGAAAATAGGATATTCTCATTTCTCCCATGGGTTGAGTCAAACTAATCAACCACACAGGATCAACTTGGTTTGACCAATATAAGAAAACTGAGAATGGCACATTATATTGTTTTGTAGACAACAGTATTTTTGCTTACCACTGCTTTATATATTTGATAATATAATATATAATATACTGTAACACCCAAGGCCGACGAGGGCGGAGAGTGGTCGCCGGTGCACAAGGCACGACAATGAGCGGCTCCCGACAGCTTCTAGATGAATCGAATCGCACCGGAATGAGAGGGATCCTGAGGCCGTGCAGGTATGAGACTGCATGGTTAAGGAAGACTTATAAGAATTGTTTGATACTACCTATATCAACAAAATGTATCTTCTTTTTGATACCCCATTCCATAAGAACTGCACAGTTAAGCGTGTGTTTGGCTTGGAGTAGTCTTTGGATGGGTGACCTACTGGAAAGTTTTCCCAGTAAACGCGCGAGTGAGGACAAAATACACTAAAAAAAGACCCGTGTTGATTTGTAGGGTTAGTCGGCAATGCTTAAAGTCGTCTGGGATGTTACATGTACATTGTATTGTTTTGTTATTTATTCATTGTGGGACTCTTGCGATAATTAGTAATCCAAAATTTGGCTTCAATAATAACTCTTAATATTTGCTAACCAAATTTTATTACGGAAATAACGGTGTATCAAAATTGCTAACGTTCTTGTATGTTCGTTTTTTTTTCTTATTTATTAATTTTATTAGATCTGCAGCAACTTAATCTAATAATTTTCCTCTAAAATGCTGCATTAGGTTAGCAGCAATTTAACCTAACAAATTCCATCTAAAATGTAGCGCATCAATTTAACCTAGCAAATTCCCTCTAAAATACAGCAATCCCTAATATTTCTCCTCACTGATGAGCTTTTCATTCCTTTCATGTTGTGTCATTGTTTGTATATATCTATTGTTTAAGTAAACTTTTTTTTGACAAGTTGTTGTACACTTATTTAATACGTTTACAAACATAATACCCTAATTTCCATGCAAACTCGGCTACCCTATATTATTATTATTATTATTATTATTATTATTATTATTATTATTATTATTATTATTATTAAAACTAACTTTATATACATTATGCTTTATCAAATTTAATAGATAATTTTCAATGAAGGTTGACTCAATTGGTAAGGAGTTGAATCAGGTGCAAGATTGTGAATGTTGACTCAGTTGGTAAGGAGTTGAGTGATGCGTAAGATCGTGGGTTCAAGTGTCGTTGTCGATGTGAGAACATTTTTTGTGGGTGATCCGTAAGTAGCTATTTAGTGCTCTTTGAATTTGAGGTTTGCCATGACCCTGGTGAGCACCTTGAGGTCACCTAAACTTTTTGTAACCATTTTTTTTAATAGATAATTTATTTTTTAAATAATATATTAATAGAGGAAATTTTAAATAATTATTTGGTTAAAATTAAATTATTTATTTAATCAATTTTATATATACGATTTTTTTCGTACAAGTGTCCATTGTATATATTTATTCTAAACACATACTCTCTTGATTATCATTTCAATTATTACAACTAGGACCTTTTTTATTTTATATTTTAGATTTTATTATCTATGAGATATATGAATTTTAAATAAATATTATACATAACCTAAATAATAATAATATTATACTATATCCCTCAAAAAAAAAATTATTATACTATATGTAACCTGGACAACGCCGGGTAAATACGCTAGTTACTAATAAATTATGTTTAGTCATCGAAGTGTGAGTCAATCAAATTGATTTCCTTGTTAAAACTTGCCTTTGATGGATTTTGTTTTAAGAGACCAAAAAGAGGTGAATATATTAAAAATGAGTGGAAGCCAAGTTAAACACAATGTGTGTCTAAATATGGCTCACAACAGGGTCAAAACAAACGGAAAGAAGTAAAGAGCTTATAACAACATTACAAGGTAATAAATTCTAGACAATTAGACAGATTCGTCCATCAAGTATGAAGATCGAAACAAAAACTAGGTTTATTTTCGAATCGAAACAACAACTAGAAAAAGAAAGAGAGGGATTCAAACTTGTTGTCAGGCTTTTGTGTGCTCCGAATTAGGAAAAAGAAAAATCGTGATAGCCAAGATTTGTTTGAGTAAGGAATGAAATAAAACAATGAGAGGGTTTTATTTAAGTTTTACAACATCAATAGTTTATGAAATGGTGTATCAGAACCAACTTTTGTCTTTGTTGAAATTAACTCAGTAAATCAAAAGTTTATGTCCTGTCTATTTGATTTAAGAAAATAGAATTTAAGACTTCGTGATGTATTTGTGGAAATTAATTTTACTATCCCTGCAATTCAACCAGTTACAATTGTGGGGTTCCCTTAACGAATTAAAAACCCTAGATTCATACTTAAATTCCATCAAAAGAATTTAATTAAGAAAATATGCAATTTTACTACAGTCAAGATCAGACAGAAGCAAAGGTTGTTAATCCTATTATCCGTCTATAGATCAATTTTCAAGATTATCGATTTGGATTCTCAGTTGAAAATGCATTAGAGACCAAATATGTACAAAATTAAATCTGACAATCGAAACATAAACTAAATGAAAAGCTTTATTAATAGAATCCAACAAATAAGAAAGAGTTCATCGTGGGACCCTAATCAAAGAGGTTTAGTTGCACTTGGCAACCGACATCAATACAAAACAATTGAAAAACAACTTGGAAAACAAGCAAAAGGCATCCCATGGTCGTCATCCATGTGTGGGGCGCATGAAGCTAGGCACAAGGGTGCATGGGACAACAAGAAAAGTTGTCTCATGCGCAGGGGAGCATGGGACAGTAGCTCTAGCGCGAATTTTGCAGCTTTTCGCCCAATTTTCGATTGTTCTTTCGTCTTGAAATGCTTTGGAATTGAAATGAATTTTCTTCATCTTGTATTGTCTTCCACAACCTTCTAAGAACCATTGGTCTTCAAACTTCATATCCTGGATCCTTCAATTGATGTCTTATTTTGTCGATTTACATGATTTATCACTAAAAAATGAATTACAACGACTCAAATGAAAACAATACAATTTGTTCCTCAAACCATTGACAACTCTTCTAAATTACAATTTATTTGCCTTCAAATGCAAAGAAAACTACTAAAAACATAACCTAAAATATCATAGGATGCTCCGTCATAAGAGAAATATAGTTGCCTAGAGAACTAAGGAGGTTCATGAAAATATCTGAAGACAACATATTTTTCCCTCCAAGGAAGAAATCACGATTCACTAGGAAAGCTTTGCTTCGCCTTGGAACTTAAAATTACAAAACCTCTATAAATAGAGGTGTAACTCATTTATGTGAAAACTAATCGGTATAAACCGATCCAAATTGAGAGATAAGAGAGGGCAGACGACATGAGACACCATTGGAGGGCTAGGAAGCTTAAATTCAAGCTTGTTGATGCATCTCAAACATCTATCAACCTTATTTTATATTGGGATTGAATGTAAACAGCTAGGAACCTAAGTAGTATTCTTAATCTGGCTTGTTGTATATGATTTATGCATTAAATATAATCTTTAGTTTCAATCCACTCTTAATGTTTTGTCGACAATGTAGTGTTCCGCAATTGATCTTTTGATTTAGTTTGAGCCATAGTCGACCTTACTATCTAAGGGACATGTTTTAAATTATGTATAGGTGATATCACGTTAGTGGTAATGAGTAGGTCTATATTCGTGTATAACTATCCGCACTTATGTCATTGAAACAATCGACTATTTTACCACAGACGCATCGGAAGTCAGTTGGTTCGATTGATTTCGCATTGTTAACTAGAGATGGAGACATATGTTGAGGGATAGGAGGAGTTATATCAAAAGCATAAAAAGTATATGATCAATTCAGAGGAAACGTACGAAGAATAACTATTGAAATCTAATCCCATTATAACTTTCTATATCTTGCTTTAGTTTACTTTGATTAAGTCAACAAATAACTTTACGAAGCTTTGTTTATAAATTCTGTCAATACAAGAAT
This sequence comes from Medicago sativa, assembly GCF_051527215.1. Lineage (NCBI taxonomy): Eukaryota > Viridiplantae > Streptophyta > Magnoliopsida > Fabales > Fabaceae > Medicago > Medicago sativa. The sequence continues at coordinate 56,033,878 of NC_140749.1, forward strand.
TAGTCGAGCTAAGTGAGGTCTCTATGGATCAATAATTCATTTTTGATAAAACCGACATAATACTTACCGTTGTTTCAGGATAGGAAAAATCCTTTTCATCACACTTCTAGTTGTTGCACCTCTAGTTGAAAATCCTTTTGAAAATGTTAAATCTGAGGTTCCTCCACCTTTAGTTGGTATTCCTTTCGACGATGGCAAAGTGGAGGTTGCACGCACTACAAGAATGTACGGGATTAATATGGAGCAATTTTCCACGCAAAGGTGAAGAAAAAAGGTCCAAGCATAGATGAATTTGCGGCGAAATAAAGCCCTCGCAAACCGTTCCAACGGAATTTTGGCCGCCGCAAAACCCACTAGCCATTCTGATAGCACTTTACCTTTGCGTGGGACCTTGGTCTGCCATAGACACATGTAGAAAAAAAAACTGCTGACATTTGCGTTTGCCAAAAGCGGCTGCAAATGCAAGTTTTTTTATAAAAAAATATTTGTGAGGGCCTTATTCGCCACAAATGTACTAATATTTTTTATAAATAGCATTTGCGCCTGCTTAAGCTGTCGTAAAAACTTGTAGTTTATATTTCTTGTTTTTTAGTTGTTAGAAAATTAAACAATTTTTACAATAAATATAAATTTTATGCAGTAAAACAAAAATTTATATAAATATTATAAATAAAAAACAATTACTTTTTAATAAAAAAACAATTTCAAAATAAACCAAAAACGAAAAAAAATATAATTTCAAAATCAACTTTTAAAATATATTCATCAAAAATTAAATATAAAAAGGGGTGTTTTTTTTAAAGATAGTATAAAGAGTTAAAAAAATTTGAATTGAAATATTTGTAAAGAGAAATGAGAGATAAATACTGTAAAGAGACGAAAGATTGTAAAAATGAATTTGAATTAGGTCTGTATATAACAAAAAAACTGCACATTATGTGTTTGCGCCAGCTTTTAGTTGAGGAAAATGTCAAATTTGATAAAGTTAGTTCTCGTCTTACATTTGCGACAATTTTTGTCTGCAGCAAATTTTAAATTTAAATTGTATTTTCCTGCCTTACATTTGTGGCGGCTTTTGTCCACCGTAAATGTCGGTTTCTTTTGTTCATATCATTGTGTGGGCTTTAAGTCCACTGTAAATGTTTGCATGGGAATAATTCTGCCGCAGATGGATAAAATTCCACCGCTGATACCATTTCAATAATAAAAAAAAAAAATCAAGCTTCTTATTTTCGTGGGAATTTGGTCGTCGCAAATACATATTTTCGCTGTATATTTGAGTGGGATTTAATCCCACCGTAAATTTCTCCAGCAAAATCATGTTATTCTTGTAGTGAACTCAAATCTAGATTCCTTATGTCATTTCCAACGTCGAGCTGCCACCATCAACTGTTAACATTTATATTGATCATCATGTACAATTTATTGCTATTAGAAAGTTTCCATCACAGAATGAGTTGTTGGAGTGGGTTCGAGAAGAAGTAAGTAAGCTAGTATTTTTCATTGTTCTAAAAGAAAACAAATAATGGTAGAAATGGAAGAAGTGTGTTTATTACAGTAATATGTGAAGAGGAGGTTCTTATACCAAGTACAAGAATTTGTTCAAGAATAAAATATTTGGTTCGGGGAAATGTGGGTTCATGTTTCGTGTGAGATGTTATTTGTTGATTGCCGGTGATTGGAGCCTTAAATTTGGTGTGAGAACACACAACCATGAAATGGCAAAGTGTTGAAAGGTCATAAAATAAGTCTAAACCCAAATGTCAATAGACTCCTTCATGAGTTGACAAACTTAATGGTTCTTCCAGGACATATTTTGGTCCCTTTAAGGAATAGAAATGATCAAATTTCAACATTTATCAAGCATATTTATAATGCATGTCACAGATACAGACATTTTATCAAGGGTCTAAGATTAGAAATGTTGCATCTCATGAAATCTTTTGTTGAGAATAATATGTGTATCACTATAGGAAGTATGTTGATTTTGATGATGTCATAGATATTTTTTGGGTGCATCTGGATTCCATCAATGTGTTTAACACGTTTTCTACTATGCTTGTGTTGGATTCCACTTATAAGACCAACAAATATCGTCTTCCGTTTTCTGAGTTTAGAAATGCAACATCTCATGAAATCCTTTGTTGAGAATAATATGTGTATCACTATAGGAAGTATGTTGATTTTGATGATGTTAGAGATATTTTCTGGGCGCATCTGGATTCAATCAATGTGTTTAACATGTTTCCTGCTGTGCTTGTGTTGGTGTTACTTCTATCGAGTTGATGTTAATTTTCTTATATGATGTAGGAGAAGGAAGATAACTTCACTCAGGCTCTTGAGATGTGTCGTGATTTGTTGAAATCTATAGATATTCACCCAAAGTCATTGTCATTGATAGGAAAAAACATTGATGAATGATGTTGATATTGATTTTCCGAAGGCTACTACTTTGTTGTGTGAGTAACACATCTCAAAAATGTTAGAGAAAAATATAATACATATTGCAAAGTTAAGGATCTCAAAGCCAATGATGGGAAAGAGATCAAATCCAAATATGTAATGTAGATAGTCGTGGATGCTTGTGATGTTATTGTGAACTCTGATACAAAGCAGACATATGCCGCTAATTGGAATCAATTCTAAATTGTATGTGACAAGTTTCCTTTTTTTTTAATATGTTCGAACAACAATTTTGGGGTCGATGAAAGAAAAAGTGGTGATGTATTAGACCAAACCAGTCATGCATATTTGAAATACGATAAACAGACATGGCTCCTCTCATAGTCAATTGAAAAGTATATGTATAGTAGTATGAGTGATTTATGTAGAAACTAAGCATTCGTTCACAACATAGTCAGATACATTCGTCATTTCAGACAAGCATGATCATGATGGAACATAGGTTCAAAGCAAAAGTGTTGTGGTTTAAGTTGGTTAGAAACATGTCAAGGAACACTTTGTATTATCTAAAAAACGAGGTTGATCGATAAGATGGGTGTGGTATTGATAAATCTAATTATGATTGCTTAATTTTCATCACATACGAATTGTTGTGTGCGCGTACAATTTCCAAGAAGATCAAGCTCAACACCCCCCCGATTTCATTTAGATGAAATTCACACTCAATAAAAGAGGTTGAAATTCGAGAATGATGGTGGTCCTAAGGATAGCCAGACAAATATATATCTTCTAACATAATAGGATTTGCTTCATGTCAGGTATTTGAACCCTCTTTGGTTAATCCCTGTAATTTTGCATTCTGTTATGGTACTGGGACACTTCAGATTTTCTAGCCCCATGCCAACGTACTTGTCATGTGTAGTTGTAGGTGCATAGGGCCCTTTAGATTATATATTTTGAATTGGGTCATATTAAATTGGATTATATAATCTGAAATGCCCTAGTAACATAACATAATGAAACTTCATGCATTCCAACTAACATATTGTTACACAATGCAGGCCCGATTCAAAGATGTTGATTACAACATGAAGGTTCATATTAAAGAGAAGTTTCATATGTTTGTTTTATTGGAGACAACCTCTATGCATCCACCTCCAGAAAAGTTCAAAACAAAAGGTGCGCCAAAGAAGGATAAACATATTGTACGGATAATTAATTGATCACCTCACTCTGGGAGCATGTTGACTCTCGCAATCCAGATATACAAGTTTCATAGTCCAAGTAAACATGCTCAAGTAAGATAAGTGTGCGTAAAAGTAATATGTCTCCTAACCCACCTCCGGTTAAAGTCGACATCCCACACAAAGACAAAATCTCCTTGTTCATGCATGAATTTATTGAAAAGGTGATGGATAACCTGGCGATGATCATTGTTGATTCGGTGTAGTTTCAAGCCTACATCATATGTTTGTTAATGATTATCAAATTATCCATCATTAACTTTTAAAAGAGATGATCGATGATCATAGTGAGTGTTATCTTCAATTAATTGGGTCGGAAAAATTATTCAACGAGGTCAAACACGCTCTAGGTTGTGATGGTATTGACTCTGCTCCATCGAATAAGTGAACGATCATGTCGGATATGAGTTTTCTCATTGCACAAAGATATAAGCATGTGGTGGTTCTACGGTCCATAAAAAAGGGCAATTGAAAACATTTTCCCCTTTATGTAGTGAACCTTCGCAAAGAAATCGAATGATGTGTCTAGCACATGTGAATGACAATTATTTGATGGTGGTATGTTTTAAGAATGGTTGTCCAATTCCTCCTATTCCGTGCTATGTGGATGACAATGTTTAGATGACGCAAAGTCATGGGATGCTAGATATGTCCATATGATGATTGCTTAGAATGAACTAAGTTAGGCGATGGGTAATGAGATAATAGGGGATGATGATGTGTTTATTGTTGAAAACCTTGAGCCTCAAGATAAGATTGCTAATGATAAGAAGGTTAAAGATCGAGTCAAGATTGAGGATGAAATCATTAGACTTGATGATTGTAGCATAGACATTGGGGTGGGTTAGTTGAAATGTATCTCATTAGAAACTAAACACATTATATTTATACACACGCACACACATATAATGATTTTTTGATATTATTATTTATGTGTCTGTTAGTATAAGCTCATTGTCTTTGATATAATTATATATAATAAAGTTTTGTTGAATCTAGAAAAACAAAGAATCATTTTCATGCAGTTTATTGAACTCTGGAAGTTTTCGAATTATATAATCTTAAAAAGGCGTTCAGATTATAAAATCTGAACATGTCTATTTTCGATATTTCATATAACACACGAGAGAAGGATATGGTGAAGAAAGAAATAATAAAAAAAGAAACTAGTTTATCCACTATCTTGTTAGTCTCTCTTTGTTTTTGAAACTTTTTCAACTATTTTATATTCTTTATAGATTTTTTCGTTAGTGAGATATAATAATTAGGGTTAAATATGTTTTTGATCCCTATAAATATGTCAACTTTTCGTTTTAGTCCCTCTAAAATTTTCCTTCAACTTTTAGTCCCTATAAAATTTTCAATCACTACTTTTGGTCCCTATTTTTAATTTAATTTTTGTATTTTTTAATGAAATTGTGCAGAAATGTATAAAATATTCTAAAAGAAATTCCTAAAAAAAATTAGAATTTTTTAACAAAACACAAATTAAATATGAATTTTTAACCTTAAAACGTATAAAAATTCATATTAAATTCATGTTTTGTTAAAAAATTCTGAATTTTTTTTGGAGTGATTCTTATAATATTTTGAATTTTTCTGGAAAATTTTATTAAATAATATGAATTCTACATATGAGTTTACTTTAAAAGAGGGACCAAAAGTGAAGATTGAAAATTTTATAGGGACTAAAAGTTGAAAGAAAATTTTAGAGGGACTAAAACGAAAAGTTGACATATTTATAGGGACCAAAAACATATTTAACCCTAATAATTAACAAGATTTGTTTTCTAGGGTTAAAAGTTAACACTGACATTTTTCATGGAACCCCACACCTCACCATCATATATGATGGGAGGCCCCCCTTATAAGCTATGCATTGAACCTTTTAGAAAGTTGAACTTCACTATAGAGAAAAGGATTACCACCGAGAGGGAAAAAAAGAAAATGAAAGAAGAATTTGCCTAACTATTCTAGATCCTAACAACTTTATGATATGTTTTTGTTAATTTCCACATTCTTCCAATATTTAATCACTAATAAAGACAAAGGGAAGCATCATAGATTGCCAATTTATAAAGGGTTAGATGGTGACAATATATAAAATGCTATCATCCATCCTATGGATGAGGTAGCTATGGAATGCTTTATGGAGTAATACTTTCTTATGAAAAGATAGACAACACTATACATCAACAAAATTTAAGAGGATCATAAACTATTTATATACGATTGAAGATTATAGGGTAGTAAGCGGTCCATGAAAGATACTTGAGTGACATTTTATATGTCATTTGATCATGGAGAACATATCTCAAGTATGATAAAGCCATTAAACAAATGAAGAGTGTTAGGAACACTTATTTTCCGACCCTCAATCTATCATGTAAAATTCACATGAATCTCACCATTTAAAAAACACACCCCTATATAAAGTGATGTGATCCGCATAATGTTATCAATAAGAGAGTCAATGTTAAAATGAAAATATAAAAAATAGAAGTTTTCGCAGCATGTTGGTTGACATTATATTTTCATCATGTTAGTTGATAATTTTTTCAATAGAATAAATCGTCATTTTTGTTCTTAAATGTGTAAAATCTTGTTGAATAGTATTGATAGACTAAATCAACGAACATGTTGATGACTAAACTCAATAAAAAAGACACATTCATAATGAGCTAAACTTAAGCGAAACACTAAAGATTATATACATTACACGCTAACTGGGTCATGTGATGTCATATGAGTCACATAAATTTCAACCAATAATAAAGAAAATGTTAAATGTATAATATATTAAAAAGTGAGTTTGTTTTTTTTACTAGTGAGCTTTATGTGCTACTCCTTGTTGTCGAATTTTGGTAGAGAATTGGGAAAAGTTCCAATTTTAAAATTAAAGTTGATGTTTAATTTTTCTTTTAGTGCTTTATTTGATTTGATTCATGGGTGGCATTTACCATGGGAAAGGTTAATCCTTTCCCACCATGGGAAAGGTGAATTTGAACCCTTGATATATTAATAAAAATATTGAATGGTTGAGATTGTCCACTTGCAACCCATTGATGACTTTTTGTTTTAAAGATTTCACAAAAAATTTGACCCCACATGATAAGGTTTAATGATATTTTATTTTATGGATTACTTTTCCCACCCTATGTCTTTCCTCGCGCGCTCTATTTTTTCAATTTTACTCATGGTCCGGATTTCGTTTTCCGGATTTCATTGTTAAAATTTTGCAGATGTTTCCGGATTTTAAAATCCGGAATAAATAAATATTGTAAATATGTTTTCCTTAAAAAAAAAAGGATATATAGTTTGTGTTGTACTATTGTTACGTTCAATTTTTTTTTAAAGATTCACATTAATTTTTTTTTATAGAAAAGTTTAATTTCTGGTGACAAATGGAAGAGTTACGTTTACTTTTTTTTATGTTTAACTTTTATTAAGTATAAAAAACTGAAATAAAATAATATTAAAATAAGATTTTATAAAATAAAAATTATTTTAACAATAAAAAAACTCGTAAATTAATCCCTTACCATAAAAAAAAAAGTTTGTCAAATTAAAAAAAAAAGTTAGATATCAACAACAAAAAAAAATGCGTGATAGGGGAGGTGCATTACTAGTGTTAATACTATTAAACAGGGGCGGAGCCAGCCCAGTGTGAGGGTGTGCATGTGCACACCCTGGAATTTGAATTTTTCTCTCGGTAATCATAGTTTATACGTATTTTGCATACCCTGACATTTTAACTTTGCACCCGCTTTGCACCCTGCTTCAAGACTTTCTCACATCAAAGTTGTTGCTGACCTGCACCCCTCTAGAATCTTTAGATATTGACACTTGTATTTTTTTAGATGCACATTGTTTTTAGATATCTGACTATTACTTTTTATATTCATCCTTATCTTTTAGTTTGTTTAATTGATTTGATTATATCTCTTACTTTTGCTTTTTTTTATTTAATGTTTGTGTTTCATTGGTTTTTTCCCCCAACTAAATGCGAAGAGCTTATTTCCAAATCCCAACTGATTCAGCCCCTACACCATTAATGTTTCTTGTGAAATTCCATCGTAAGTGATATATAATATACTGGACTTGGACAACATCTTTAAGTTTTACTTTTTGCATTTTATGTTGATTTGTTTTCAATTTCTTTTGTCTACGAGGACTATGATTCTTAAAAAAAAAAAAGACTATGACCATGTTAAACATTTAAATTACTTCACCAAAATTTGAATGCTACATAATTTAATAATGTTTTTTTGACAAATACAAAACTATATTCATTCATTCAAATCGATAGAGTACATTATTCAACACCGCTAAAAACGTGAAGGATGAATCTGCGAACAATTCACAACATCCAAGTTAATAGTATATAAAGACATAATTATGCCTACAAAAATATATGATAAAATTAAAGTGACTGGAATACCCATGTCTCCAGATCTGCAACGTTGACGTCCAAATCTTTGATTGAATAATCGATTTTTCAATATGAATCAAATGAACACCGCACCAAGACGGGAAATCAAACAACGCCGCACAAGACGACAGACAACACACCGTCACACTCAGATGACGTAATCACAAAGAAAAAATCTAGATCTATGTGAAAAAATCACTTATTTAGATTGAAACAGAGAGAAAGATGAAGAGGGGTGATTTCATGTCAAAAATTGATCCAAAACCACCCCTCAATGAAGAAACGGAAAGTGAAAACCTAGAGATAAAAAAACTAGGGCCAATTTAAGAACGTTTTTAAAAGTACAAATTTTACTAAATTTATTATAATGAGATTTTACTAAAATAAGAGACGACTTTTTGAAGCGAAAATTATTTAGGTAAAATAGTCTGCACCCCCTGGTCCAGGGTCCTGGATACGCCACTGCTATTAAATATTAACTTTTTGAATCATAGAAAAAACAAACAAAATAAAAGTAACTTGTTTGAGTGCCACATGGAGGTAAAAAGTAACATTTCCCATGGTGGGAAAGGATTAGACCTTCCCATGGTAAATGCCACCTGATTCATGGGTTTCTAAACATTGCTTATGTGCTACCCCTTGTTGTCGAATTTTTGTAGAAAATTGGAAAAAGTTCCAATTTAAAAATTAAAGTTAATGTTTTGCTTTTAGAGTTTTATATGATTTGATTCATGATTTTCTTGCACCTGCTTTGTATTAAAAAATTAATTAAGGCTTTGAGGGTTCAGTGCCTCGGAAAGTATAGACAAATCCAAGAATATGTAATTTAAATATTTTTATATTACCTTGCTAGCTACTTCACTATCAAAATCATGTAAATTGCCATTTTTTTTCCTTCTGTTTTTGAAATGAGAGGGTCATTTTCCAATGGTTTTATATATGAAGATTTTCTAGTACATCATTTTCTGATGTTACTTTTGTTTCTCTTCTGATGTGTTGTTGATATTGAATCTACTAATTAATATCCAAATTAGTAGATTGAGTAATTTTTAAATCCATATTCAGTGATTGGATTTCTTGTAGGAGATAGCATTTTCTTTCATTTAAAAATAAAAATGAAAAGTAGTATTTTCTTTCGTGCGTGTGCTTTATTTATTTATTTGATTGCTTTATTTTTCTCTTGATGGAGAAATGTTTGGTAGAACATGTATAAATAGTAATTGTGTGTGATGGACACTACTGTGAGACAATCCTGAAAGTTGTTTGGCCCATGAATCAACTTTCTGAATTCTGACACAATAATTGAGAGAGGGTATGTGCCCTCTATTGTCGGTCAATGATGATGAAATTCCCACATACATATTAGGACAGTGGCAACCTATCTTTTAAACGAAATGTTAACTTGCGCTCTTAACACAGACATAAGTTGAGAAATTAAATACTTTCTCCGTCTTATAATACTTGACACAGTTGACTTTATTACGACTTTATTACGCATGCCAATGCATAACTTTGAGCTTAAATATCTTGAATAATATATAAGAAAAAATTATGAAAATTTTGATATTTTGAAAATACTCATCGAGACGAATCTAATGACATCTTATATGATATTATTTATCTTTGTATATTAGTAGAAAAATACAGTCAAAGTAAGTTAGGTCAAAATTGCACATTTTCAAATGGGTCATAAGTTTTTTTTTAAAAAAAATTATGCATTCAATATTTTAAAAGTTTCAAAAGTTCTCATTTCAATATAAAATTTATTTGTTAATTATATTTTAAGTTTCTTAATTTATGCATTAGAGCATAAGTTAAGATGACCCATATTTTAATGGTAAGATAAGTGAAATAAATCAGGATGTTTCTTTCCACAGTTGATTTATGTTGATATTTATTGATACAATGTGGACAAGGAGACTTATATGGTTTAAGATTATCTTATGCACATTTGATAGAACTTGTTTTAGTTATTACTCATTCTCTATAGACAAGTTCATTTTGACATCTTTGTTGAATGCTTCAAAATTAGTTATCTTAGGCCCTGTGTTTTCTAAACCTCACCCTAGATACCCTACATGAAAACTACAATACCACAAGGAAATAAGGAAATTGACTCAATCAATTTGTGACTAAATTAAGTTCTTGGTTGAACACTTTACTGAAATTTCCCTCATTTTAAGATGCCTAGTAACAGCAAAAAAAAAAAAAAAAAATCATGTATCAAAGAGTTCTTAAACGAGTTTGGTTATGTTTCTTTCAATTTGATGAGTTAATTCAACATTACAAAACCGGTTTTTAAGGCGAGTGATATATCTCTATATAAACTCTAGTCAGACTTAATCTTTTATTCTACGTGGGAATAGGTTTTTCCAATACACTATCTCACGTCCAATATTATTGGCTTGGTACATGGAAATGAAGAGAGGATATTTTTTGTACAAGTGGATATTCATCTAAAGTCCCACATTGAGTGGTGAAAAGAAAAAGAGGAATTTTCAATACATTCTCTCACGCCCTACATTATTGGCTTGGTACGTGGAAATAAAGAGAGGAAATTTTGTGTACAAGTGGATATTCATCTAAACTCACATATTGAGTAGTGAAAAGAAAAAGAGTTCTTGCCCACCGAAATTGACACCAGGGGAAATCGCACCTGAGACCTTAAAAGGAGCAAAATTCAAGATCCCAAATCAACCACTAGGTCAACTCCAAATGAGTTCTGTCACTCAAGTTACTAAGTGCCTGTTTGATGTAGCGGTGGAGTTAATGTTGCATTGCGGTAAGGAGAAGCTAGAATTTCTAACTTCATAAAATCACGATAAACACCCTTAAAACGCGAGAATTGTGATTATACCGCCGAACCAAACATTGAATAAGATGAAATTTTTCAACTGTAAATATTTTATATTTCTTTCTCTCACACGCAATCTACAAACTACCATAATATTATAAAATTCTAAATTTTGATGATAATTTCCAAGGTCACACACACAAACACTATAATGCAAAAGAAGTATATAATATTTGTTGTTATGGACCACAAAATCTAATTTACAGAAGCACGGGTTACTAAGCTCCAAGAAGCTACAGAAATATCAGCTACCATTAAGCCACCATATATACAGATCCAATTATTGATCTTATTATTTACACATTCATTGTGAGCCAAAGTAAATCATACAAATTTTATTTTAAAAATTCATCTTCTTCAAAAATCATTATAAATTATAATAAAATGGTACTAAAACTATAACTGTGGTTATATTTAAATATTTATAATATTAGTTTAAATACAATACATAGGCAATGTGAAAAGTTTGGAGATTGACATGCTTGATGTTTTGCTATTGTAGGCTTCAACGACTATTGATCACTGAAATAAAAAAAACTTTGTTAGAAAAGTCAAGTGTCGAAATCTATATTCAAGTTATCCTAAATAATTAGGGTTTCAAAGTTGTGTCCTTTTCTTTGTTGCTTTTGGAAGGCAAATAAAGAGGTATCATGAAAAATGATTAGATGCTCTATCACTTCACAACAATAATTGCTTATCCACAAGGATCAACCAAATCAGTCTTATCAGCAACCATCTAATTGTTCTTATGTGTTTCTTTTTATTCGTTGAATTTTTTTTATTTTTGAAGAAACCAAAATCTTTTATTCGTTGAAATGTTTTAGAAAGACAAAAAATAAATGAAAAGGAAAAATAAGATAAAAAACGAGACATTCTTTTTAGGTAAATTCTTATGTACAAACATAATTGAGTACGGATACTCGTAGACAATAAATTTGACTATATTTTAAATAATTTTTTTAACAAGTTATTTTTAAATAAATTAAGACAAATATATGACATATCATTGAATAATTAGATAATGGATAGATATCCAATCAAACTTTTGAGTACAATTGTGTTCGCCTTCTTTCTTTCGAACTTGTTTTTTTACAAGACATCATTTGCATAAAATTCTTATCACTTTAGTAAAAGAAAATGATATTTGTAGGACCATTTTGTAACAACTTTCTCTCATACTAGCATTATGTTTTACTCTTTGTTTTTCTTTTCCTATCTCTATTGTTTTTGGCCGATGAAAAAAAAAGAAAAAAATTGTCACAAAAATTATCATCAAATAGTTGTATAAATATCGTTAGTAAAAACATATGTTTATAGAAATAGTACCATGGATATCTATGACATTATGCTCAAAACATACTCCTGAGAGTTGTTTATATGCATGAGTTAGAGATCAAACTCTTAATCATACGCCTAAGAGTTGTTTATCACTTAGACCATACTAATTTAATTGGAGAGAAAGACATCATAAGATATAGAGTAATAGAGCAATATTGTTTCAATTTCTTCACATTTTAGTTTGCAACAAAGCATGAAAAGTGTTTGGATACGTTTCAGCTTTACAAAGCTCCAGTATGGTGAAGCAACTGTAAAATTGTCAAGTTGCCTCTCTCCCCTCCGTCCAACCCGTTTTCTTCTTTTTTGTTAATTAAATGATATTTAATGGAGGAAAAAAGGTGATATTTACCTTGGCTTCTAACGGTGTCAACTGAATTCAAAGCATAGGTTTTTTTTTAAAGAGAGTTAAAGCATATTTGTGTAATGAAGTGTTTATTTTGTATAAATATCATTTCTCTTTTAAAAATGACACTGATGAATGATTGGTGAAAACACTGACTAAATGTAAGTTATGTTTAATTTATTTAATTATAATGGACATATTTTCTCAAGAAATTTATTAACCAACCAACAAGCACAAAGTCATCAGAATTTGGTTTATATAGGACATGGTTGCTCACTAAACCATACAGATTTGGGGTCAACAATTGCATGTCTAGCCAGAAAATGGGCAGCCCAATTCCCATCTCTGTCGATACACAAATACAAGAGTGATAATGGACATATATTTATACAATTAATTAAATAGTAGAATAAGAACTATGAATAAAAAATTATTGAGAAAAATATTTATCCAAAAGTTTGACGAAAAATTGTGAAAATAATATTGATGAGTATAGGAATTTGTGTAAACGAGTTATACTTTACGTGCAACTATAAAGATTGATCACTCAAGCCGGACATGACCGCAATGGGTGACAAAGCTCTCCTTTAAGAGATCTCGTATTCAGAGGGCTGAATTCAAACCCACAACCTCAGGTTAATTTGGAAGAAATCTCTTATCATCTCATTCAAGTGCTCTTAGGTCGAATATGGAAATGTTACTCTTAAAGTATGAAACAAAATTTGTAAAAAAACAAAAAACCTTCAAAACTGAATTCTCAAACCATCTAATAGTAACCTTAAACGATACTACGACCAACCTCAAACTATTAGAGATTCTGAACATTGATCACTCAAGAAAAGTCCTAGTATTGAACTAGATCAACCGTTACAATTAACATTATCCTATCCTGCTTAGAACCATTATGTACCAATGGTCAATACTAGCAGTTAATTACATACTGTCTTCAATAGTCATCTCTCCGAAAAGCCTGTGTGAAACTTCTGTCTGAATTTCTAAGCAAGAATAACCAGTCAAGCGCATGGTCCAGTACTATTAGATGTCATAATTTCCATGTTTTTCCGTGTAAGAAATGCACATTCAAGATATTCAGCTCCCACAAATCATGTTGGAGGGAAGAATTAAATTACAACAAAAAATGGACCAATATATTCAACAAATTAAGAGCAGCAAATCCATTCACCAGCCCCTGAAATAATTTTTTACCTGCGGGGATTTGAAATGAAGGTATTTAGTGCTTCTTTTCAATAGTAAGGTGTCAAATATTGAAAGTTTCCCTTAGATTACTTGGTTGCAAGATTCTCTCCTCAACCTTGTGGTCCTCGGTTTGAGACTTGACGTCTTCAAAAAGGTGTCAGATATTACTAATCTAACTTAACTGTAATATTCACCGGCTATAGGATAGGATTTTGGGCTATGAAGCACGGACACTCTTCGGATTAGGTGTTCCGGTGTCAGACGTGTCATGTCCGACACCGACACGACACTGACACATATAATTACACTGAATTATGTGATTTTCTCAAATTATTAGTGGTGTCGCGTCCATGTCGTGTCCGAATCTGTGCTTCATAGATTTAGTGCAGGAGATTAAGAACTCTACGGTGAAATCAAGGAATTTGCAGTGCTTCTTAGCATAGCCAGATGTCAAAAATATTGAATCAAACATTTAAACTACTCAATCTTCACCAGCCGTGAAACGAAGGAATTTGCGGTGCTTCTTGGCACAGCCAGGTTTCAAAAATTGAATCGATCACTTAAACTACTCAACCTTCACCAGCCATAGGTAGGATTTTCTACCTGTGGAGGCAAGAGTTGAAGGTCTTCACAATGCTGCTTGTTATAGTCACGCGTCCCAGGAATTGCTCCGGTACATAATCGCAGGAATTCATTCCCAGTGAGACAGTTGTGAGCAAATGCTAATCCTCCGTCTACTAATTCGGTGAGACTAGGCACTGAAAGTGAATTAGCAATGAGCTTTCCATTATTTTTATTTGATTTTGTAGAACCCTTCTCGATGTTCACCACTCTGTCGAGCTCGGAATATTCCATAAATCTTTGAGTAGCAGCATCCCAAGAAAGTTGATATCTTTGCTCAGGTGTAAGAAGACGGGGCTCATTTTCTAACGCTTCTTTAACTTTTGCCACAAATTCTTCAGATGTATTGTAAGTCAAACAGTTTGGGAAAGACCTGAAGAACTCATTTGAAGGATGGTCGGCACAAACTACGAACTTTCCCATCGCAAGTGCCTCCGCTGTAGCTGTGCAGAGCACATCACTAACACTAGGGTTAATGAAAACTTTGTACCTGGAAGAAAGTATATATATAATGTCAAAAACAGACCCAAAAATTAATAAGAACAAGTTCAGTACCAGTGTCTAGTGTGTGATGCAAACAGTTATTTTCTTGATTTTAATGGGACCTATGTTTCATGATAATATGATGTCCTCTCTGTTTCTGGTTAATATATCATAATCTTCAAGCAGTAGCACAGATTTCTAACTACTCTTACCCATGAAGAGAATCCTCTGCATGGTCCCTTCCTTTCTGAAAGTTGATATTCAAATCCAACGTTTTAGCTGTACTCTGAACTTCATTAGCATCCTCTCCATTACCAAATACATCAATCTTGAAGCCGTCAAGGTCATTTTTATGGTTTGCTAATAAATGAATCAATTCCTTATATCCCTTTGCCCATACCATCTTTCCCAAGAAATATGCCCCTTTTGTGAATGGCTTATGTCCAAGCTCTCTGTCTGCATCGATCTTTTCTCCAATTTTTAAGAACTTGGGACTCACACCATGAACATTACAAATTACAGACTTTGGTAAATCCTGAGTGGCTGCTGAAAGACGGAGAACCTGAACAAATCATTAACAAGTCTCATTTTAAACTCTTATGATAATATAACTTTATGACAAATTAATGAAGAAAATTCATTATAATGAAGAAAATTCATTATAAATTATAATCATGTCTAGTTATCTCTCATGTTAATGCAGGCTTACATATTAGGATGATGAATATCATACCTTGTGGCAGTACGCTCTTGTAACCCAGTTGTTTATGTGTTTCACAAAGAATGCTTGGAGGGCCCCATTTTTCTCCCTCTTGATATATTCTAAATAATTTGTGTGGACAATACCAACAACATGATTGAATTTCTTCGTCCAACATTTACCATGATGGTACCAATTCAAATGTTCTGGTTCTTCCAATATAGCAATATCAGCATCCCTGACAGGTATAAATTTAGAAATATCGCCAGCAGCCATTATACTTCGCCTTTCTTTAGAAAACTATGCACAAGAAGAAAAAGTGTGAGAACTGAATGTAATTTGACGTGAAAATGAAACATGGAAAAATACAAATGGTTTAATAGCAAAGCTACCTTAGCAGGATAAAAGGAGATTTTGAATTCTGCTTCAAATCCAATTCTTTCCTCAAGCCAATTTCGTATATAAACCTCCTGCTCTTCTGGTGAGAGAAAAGTGAGATTGCTGGGATAAACTTGTTCTTGATCTGATCTACAAAGCCATGGAATTAGCAGAGTAACTTTCTTTTTTGAAGATTGTGATAGATAAGCAGCACGAAATAGTGGATTTACAGAAGTTCCGGTCATCCAAGGAAGACTAGCAGTCGTGACTATTGCAACATGCCTCTGATTGTCTGACAGATCATGTTTTGCATGGTCTGTCCAGAATCCACCATCATACCGGTGCCCTGTACTCTGAAGAACACTTGCTATCCGCGAATCCAATTCATCATTTAGGTTACCATTCCCAAGAACCGAAGATTCTCCCCCAGAAAAGGAGTGGAGTTGTCGTTGGTTCTTACGTCTGCTATACAAGCCTTCCACAATCTTGTCACATATATCTACAATGACATTGGACAAAGCATAAAATACAATAGCACATAAAATAAACTATACACTAGGTGACTCGGATTCAATACATCTTCATTAAACTAGAAGACGAAGGTAGAGAGGGTGAACGTAAAATCCAGCCTACTGACAAACATTGAGCGAGGCAATCAGCCATCATCTCAAATCTGCCAAAATGAAAGCATAAAATGTAAAGTGAATATATTAAGTACCTCTCTTGACTCCAAGTTGATCCAAAAATGGTCCTGACTGTCTAACAAAATAAGCCAGAAGTTCAGATACATCCAATGGGCGAACTTCCTGCAAGACAATAAAGTGAAAATATTAACTAAAATTTACGGAATCAATTACTCAAATCAAGGCACTAGTTGCAGAATTTAGAAGAACCAGTACACAGAGAAGTTAAAGACACAAGTAGAACATGGACAGTGATGGGAATTGGTGTTTTATTAGAATGAAATAAAGATATTTATTTAGTAGTAGAGGGGATGAGATAATTAGCGAGACAAGACATGTCTATTAATAAGAAGAGGGGTTGACGAGGAAGGGGTTGTGTCGTCTTGAGAGAATTGGGGACTTCGGACATAGGGAGGTTTGCAGACACTCAAATGACAGCAGTGTTCTATCTTTGTAATTGGGGTTATCCCTATTTGTTTTTAATAAAATACAAAGTTCCTATCATTCATGTTATTGTGTGTATTAGTGCAACAACGGAAAGTTAGAATCCTTCAGTCACATGCATTTTTTTCTTGTTTTTTCACACGAGTGCATAATACTACATGAAGTATATCAGAATCTGAACAAAAGAAAATAACCAATAACAAACCAACCTTTGAATCTTCAGTCTCATTGCACATTGATTTCTGCAAGAAACAAACATACAATTAATTTTTTTTTCAAACACAAAAGCATATATTACCAGTCATATGTCCAGAAAAAGAAAAAAATACTAAGTAATAGCTATGATACTAAATTAAAGAACATTTAATGGTGGTTGCTAGTTAATCACATTATTGGGAGAGAGAATAATTAGCTCTCCGGTATAATTTATTATTGTGATATTTTTTCTAGTATAAATTTGGAAATACTTTTAATAGGGCCATCATTCGAAAGTTAAAACATTGTAGATATTGGATGCAAATTACATGTCACTGCATATATAATCAAAGCGGCAGAATCAGGCCACGAAATTACAACGTATATTGAATTCAATGATTGACCAAAAAGAGCCCGACAAGAAGACTGAAAAAGACAGAAAGCATACTGAAGTTACAATGCAGTCACTAAATGACTTAATCATTTGGCCATTGAGAGGAGCAACTTTTCCGTACAAAATTTATTACTCTGCTCACGTGCCCCACAAAAATGTAAACTATCATATGAACCAGTATACTCTAATGTCCCATGCAAATGCACTCCAAGTACAACCAAATTCAGATCTTCCTGTCTTCCATTAATAGCCCCACATCGAGGAGTCTCGCCTAATAAGTGGTACTTATATGTCTCTGGGACTCCCTCACCTAATGGACTAGTCTTTAAGGATGAACTCTCGCTTTGGATGTATGCTCGTAAACATCTTCACCCATGTCTCAAGCATGAGACATGCCTCTTCTCATCTATGTCATAATTATTCTCCAGCAAGAGAAACTGTTGAGTATTTTTACTGTAGTGTATACTCTAAGTAATGAGACATGCCTCTTCTCATCTATGTCATAATTATTCTCCAGCAAGAGAAACTGTTGAGTATTTTCACTGTAGTGTATACTCTAAGTAGGCTAGAGTCGAGTGTAATGTGGCACAATATATCCCCTAAACTTCTTTTTTAAAATGACAAATGTCAGTAATTAGTTATTAGATTAATATTTACTCCTTCATCTGGGTTTGAACCCATCACCTCCAACTCATTTCTTACTCAAACCAGTTGAGCTACCGACCTACCCTCCACCTCCCCTAATCCCCTAAACTTCATTAGTCCTCTTATATGGAAAAGCCCTTTCCTTACTTCTAATACAATTGTGTCCACACTCATAAAGACATCTCTATTTATTCTCCAGCAAGAGAAACTGTTGAGTATTTTCACTGTAGTGTATACTCTAAGTAGGCTAGAGTCGAGTGTAATGTGGCACAATATATCCCCTAAACTTCTTTTTTAAAATGACAAATGTCAGTAATTAGTTATTAGATTAAAATTTACTCCTTCATCCGGGTTTGAACCCATCACCTCCAACTCATTTCTTACTCAAACCAGTTGAGCTACCGACCTACCCTCCACCTCCCCTAATCCCCTAAACTTCATTAGTCCTCTTATATGGAAAAGCCCTTTCCTTACTTCTAATACAATCGTGTCCACACTCATAAAGACATCTCTATTTTTATATAAAAAATAAAAATAAAACCCTACTCGCCTTCCTAAATTGACAAAAGGGCACATTGCTCACTACCAGTAGAATCTGTGGTTCAAAAACATATCCATAGCATAACACATAATCTATCAATATCAATGTCTTTAAAAAAAAACGAACGCAACACTTCAACTGGTTGAACCATGAACCAGCATTATCTACCGTTCGCCTACTTGAGCAGTTCACAGTTTGGTCATGTTCAAGCGGTTTTTAGCAATTAAACTTGACCAGAAGGTCTCACCAGTTCAACGTTCGGCTCAGTTTTTAAAACACTTATTGATTCATTGTCTATTTAATTGCACAGATGTGCAGAAAACATTCCACAGTAAAGAGACAGTAAAGTCTGGTTTTCTCCCAACACTTGTATATTTATCTATATATCTATATATGGAACTCAAGCTCAAATTAATGAATTGAATTGCACACAATTAATTAGAAACCTAAAACCACATAAATGAACTAAACTAGGTCTGCATTGTTCTATAACCGCAATTAAAAATTAAATAAATAGAGCAGTTAAATAAATACCCATAATTCTCTCGCGGCCCAAATTAGTCTCATATATTAGTTTCCCGCTCATTATAACCGAAGAATAAATTGGGCCGCGAGAAATTTGTAAACGATCGAATCAAATTGAGTATTTAATATAAATTAAATAAACAATGGTAAAAGAAAGAACATACCAAACTTAACTTCAACTTCTCCAAAAACTGAGTATTTTTCTTGAACTGTTTCTTAAACACACGAATTGGTTCCCAATCTTTACACCATTGTTGTTCATCTCCATTCCAAAACTCACTACAATTAAACCTCTTGTTATTACCCAAAATTCCATCCATATCATCTTCAACCTCGGAAACAATAGCATCCCTAATAGCAGAGAGATTCATTCGAATACTCGTTCGCTTAGGAAACTCGGAAAGCTTAGGGCGCAAGTTTTTGACGAAATCGACGTCGTCGAAGGTGGTGGAAGGAAGGTTTCGTGTTGTGAAGGAGTTTGCACGGTCGCGTATGTGGCGAAGATCTTCTCGCCAACGGTGGGAGAGAGAGGTGAAGGTGTTTGAGGGTTGTGAATGGGAGTGACTTGCCATTGTGAAATAGGAAATTGAAAAGAAACTGAGAAACAGAGGAAGGGTTCGTTTGAGTTGGACGATGAAACCAAGCTATGATGGCCGGTGTGCTCTGATAATAGATAATAATTAGCATAAGCTTTTTTATGAAATTAAAGATAAATAATGATAAGTTTGAAGTTTTAAGTTATAAATTACTTCTCTAAAAAAAAAAGTTATAAATTACTTCTTGTAAAAAAAAAAAGTTATACGCTACTCGAATATTTCTTCAAAAGAAAAAAAAAAACTACTTGAATATCATCAAAGAACGTTCTTATAAAATAGCAAAAATAAGTTATAAACTTGTGAGAAAATGATCCTTACCAAACATGTCTTTTTTGATTTTTTTTTATGCCCTATATTGAAACCAAAAATCAAAAAATGCCCTAGTTGAAACAAAAATACCAAAACTACCCTACTTTTGCATAGTTGACCCATATGTCACAAGTTGGACTGCGACATACCATATGTCACAATTCCAACTTGCGACATACCTCTTATGTTACAAGACCCAATACCTACCCCCCATTCTCAAAGTTTGCATTTATTTTGTCCTTATTGTATGTCACAAGTGGGACTTGTGACATATTTATTTATTTATTTATCGTTTTTTCTATTAATTTTATAGAATTAGTTTTAAAATTTTAAAAATAAACTACATGGCCTAGCAGGGAAGACGATATTTCGTTGACGCTTGGTCAAAGTAGTCAAGTGCACAACGACGAAACTGACGATCAACCAATTCATTGTCAAAGATCTCAGCGTCAAATTATTCCTCCTGCTCCAACACGACATAATGCAACAAGAAATGTTGGCGCACCATGGTGTGGAACAGGACCACCTAATGCCCGAATTATTCCTCCTGCTCCAACGCGACATAATGCAACAAGAAATGCTGGCGCACCATGGTGTGGAACGGGACCACCTAATGGCCGAAGAAATAATTAAATGTATTGTATTTTTTTGTCAAAAATGTATTGTACTTTTAAATGTGTCATATTAATAAATAATAAATATTTTCCCTAAAAAAATAATCATAAATATTTATTTCAATTATTTGTTTAATTTTTTTAACTAATTCTATTAGATTAATAGAAAAAACGATAAATAAATAAATAAATATGTCACAAGTCCGACTTGTGACATACAATAAGGACAAAATAAATGCAAACTTTGAGAATGGGGGTAGGTAGCAATTGGGTCTTGTGACATATGGGTCAACTCTGCAAAAGTAGGGTAGTTTTGCTATTTTTGTTTCAACTAGGGCATTTTTTGATTTTTGGTTTCATTATAGGGCATAAAAAAAATTCGTCTTTTTTAATAAAATGATGTTATAGAACATAAATTATAAACTTAAAATATGTCTTATCAAATGGATCTTTACTCTTTAAACTTATAAAACAATATTCAGAAGATATCTTCTGAAAAGCTTACCAACCATTTTGTGGATTAAAAAAAGCTAAATTCATGTATTCTTGAGTCAAATATTTTGCAAAGATACATAAACGTCTAAAAAAAATACATTTAAAACAAAATAGTTTAACCGGGAGGGTAAAAACGTCCAATCAATATTTTAGTGAATAAAATCCCTTAAAAAAAATTAGTGAATAAAATCAAAATTCAATATATTTATGTTGTCGTTAGGAAGGGGATACTACAAATTTTTCTTTGCCACAGAGACGGATATGCGCACTGTTTGGGCTGGGGGCACGGTGAACTTGAAATCGGGAGTCCTACGGCTGTTTGAATGGGCCAAAGATTTTAATATGTACACGCAACGCAATACACATGCTCATGTGTGGATTAGGTTGTTGGAATTGCCTCATGAGTATTGGATGGAGCGGACCCTCCGTGGGATTGCTAGTGTTGTTGGCACACCACTTTTGATTGATAATGCGATGTCTAAGCGCTTGTTTGGTCATTATGCACGTATTCTTGTGGACATGGATTCTCACGCAAGCTTTTTCATGAAATTGTGGTAGAAAGGGAAGGGTACGCTTTCACCGTGGAGGTGGCCTACGAATGGCTCCCAGATTGTTGTACTCATTGTCAGAATATAGGCCATGACGTTACTGCTTACAAACAGTTGTATCTCTGGAAGGAAACTATTGCACCTAAGGAACAGATAGCCCAGGGGAAGATGCAGGTTCCAGCAAAGAAAGTTACTTGGGTACAAATAAAGGACAATCCATCTGGCATTGGTTCATCTATAGCTTTTGGCTCTACGCAACAGAATGTGTCACCACCGATAATAGTTGAAGAACAAACAGAAACAATCATTGTTTCCCCTCAGCCGCAACAACAGTCCATGAATACGGAAGAGCTCGTGCAGCATACAATTGAGGCCGCATTAGAGGTGGCAACCTTAGACCATGGTACAACGTCTCAGGATCATGGGGAGGAATGTAATGCGCATTCAGATCACATCCCTGCAACAACATCTCATTTGGTAACTCTTATAACCCGCAACCCTATTACACTTGTTAATACTTTTAGCATGCAACTTGATAATGTCTCTAATGAGATGGTCAGAAATGATATGGAAGGGAACCACAAATTTATTTTATCTTCCGTCAAAGAAAAAACACTAGATGTCAGTAGCATCGTGATTCCAGATGATGTCCTGGTAGATCCGGTACTGCAAAAAGATATAGATTTTATGCAAACTTGGTTAGCAAAGGCAGTTGTGAATGATGCGCCTTTTACACAGGTAGTATCAAAGTCTCAGAAAAAGAAATTGCAAAAGGCTTCATACCAAACCCGCTCTCAGGGCTCTCTTCCGTCGTCTAAATGAATAATGTGTTTGAATAATTCGTTGTTGGTTTTTATTGCAGAGCCAATGGTGGTGTATGATTCTATTCCTAGTTGGTTTTGGAGAGATGTTCATGTTATTAAATTTTGTTTGAATAAAAGGAAGCCTCTCATTCCTAACCTTTGGGCAGTGTGGGCTTCTGATTTTATATTTACTGTGATTTTTGCTGTCTGCAAAGGAACAAAAATTTATATCGCATATTTTTCGGGAAGGAAATTGTTGTGCTGATGGGCTAGCAACATTGGGGCATCCGCGGACAGACACTGCTTAGTTCACCATTTTGCCTTCTTCTTTGTTGGCGGATTTTGCTAGGGACAGGAATGGGCTTCCTAACTATAGATTTCCTTAGGCTTCTCTGTTTCTTCTATTTTTGTATATATTTTTCTCTTTCTCTTTTGAGGGTTTTGGCCTAGTCCCCCCTCTTGTAAATATTTGTCCCTTTTTTTTAATAATATTATGTATTGGAAAGACGGTAGAGGATGGGGGCTTCTGTTGGGTTCCAACCTAATTGGGATGCTTCATATTATATTCTCCCTGATACCTAACCTTTCTCTTGACCTTATGAAAAAATTTATTTATAGGGACAAGAAAAACCTACTTATCCTTTAAATTTATTATTATAAACTAAAGTTGAAATATGATATTATATATAGTCAAATTCTCTACAAGATTATGTTAAATATACAAAGGTGTTTAATATCATTGACTTATTTAGTTTGTCTATCTATTTAATCATGGATGAAATTACTTATTCAAACGCTTTCATGTGAAACATGCTTTTAAAAATGCCAACATGTCATACCAAGCTTTTATAAGTTTTTAAAAAGGCCAACATGTCATATAATTTAAAAGGTCAAACTCAAACTTAAGAAATATGCCTATAGCATACTACATATCAACCTTTTGACTTAAATTTTTGTTACAGGCGATACTTGGGTCTTATAGAGCCTGCACGGCGCAACCTATTTCAACCCCTAATTGGTATCCCAACAAAATGGATGTTTCAAGTAATAAGTTACGAACACGAAGGATAATATATGTTTTGATTCAATTGCAAAAATTGTAAATATCCTAAATCTTTTGGACACAAAAATAAGCATAACTCAAATGCTAAAATAAGGATATATTACAATTAAATTGTTCATGTTGAGACACTCTCCATCTCCATTTTAAGATCAACAATGATGATTAAAAGAACCAAAAACACGCTAAAAGTATACATAAATATTTTATAAGCTAGCAAACAATTAGCAAACTAAAATCTTTTCCCTCAAAAAAATTAGCAAACTAAAATCTTAATAATAACATGCAAACTAATCTCTTCCACATATGAGAAATGATCAAGAATAATGCAAGATCCACAGTCTTAATTCACATCCATCTATAGAAAAAATTATTTGTCGGGGTTCGCTCATATTGACTATATGTGATCTCTGACGTGACCAATCCAATCACATGCTGACAAATCATATAAAAGACTTATACAATTCTGAATTTGGTGGTTGTCACCATAATCCCCTTACTCAAAATACAATATCAACAAAACAAGTTATTTTTAAATATTTCAACAAACACATAGGGTACAAACTTGAAAGAAACCAAAAAGAGCAATAAAATATAAGCAAATAAACCTAATTAACAAGAAAAACATAAAACTCCTGTTGGATCTTGTGTTGGGGGTCTGCTGCAATAACTTGACCAAGAAGATGATGAAGATGACTATGATGAAGTGTGCACATAAATTCCAAAGATTTGTCGTATATCTTGATTGTTGGGAAGAGGCTACTGCACTTGAAACCTAAAAAGTTTAATAGTTATGCATGTAAACTCAAAGCGTATAGGGTTGCCATACTAACCTTTAGGTTCGATTCGCCCCCACCAATAACTGTATATTAGATGCAATAAGGAATGACCGGCGAATCCCCTTCAGGATACTATGAGTTCCTTGACGTGTATTGCACAACCACACCAAGCATATCTCCTAACAGTATTTTACAGATTTATGGTTCCAGCAATTCACTCATGCATTAGAGAATTGATGGATGATTTAGAGTAAGAGAATGATGAAGAATTATGTTGTTAATGTAACAAAATTCTGTCCAAAATTGTGTGTTGTAGTGTTCTTTCTCTTTTGTGTGTTCAACTAATGCCCAAATGCCAAACATTTATAGTGCATTATATGACTCTTCACATGAGAGAAAACACCCCTTTGACTTGAATCAATGCTATGATTCATTAAGCACCCATTTGCCAAAGATTATGATCATACGCACTTGAATCAATGTTATGGTTCATTAAGCACCCTTTTGCCAAAGGTTATAACCATATACACTTGAATCAATGTTATGGTTCATTAAGCACCCTTTTGCCAAATGTTATAACCATATACATTTGAATCAATGCAAATGTTCATTAAGCATCTCTTTGCCAAATGTTCCAATGTATATGAATGATTCCCATGAAGAGTTACAACTTTTGGTTCTAAAGTGATTCCATTATTTTGGAAATTACCAACAATCCCCCACCATTTTCAAAATACTAAATCACATAAATCCGGAAATTCCATGCCTTCAGATAATGGTATCTCGCGATTTGAAGCATTACTTAGTAAGTTAAGTTTTCGCTCATTCCCAAATAGTATGGTAGGCAAGCTTTGAACCAACTATTCATTAGAACAAGTGTGCATAACTTACACATAGAATCTCAGTACCATTGATAAAGAGACTTGTAAGATGACGCATTAAGAAGGCCTTGTGTCATATATCCCTTTTCATGAGAATTTAAGAGTCAAACCCTTGAACTCCGTGAAGCGGCCAAACTTCATTCTCACATAGGTAGACTATATCGGAAATGCCCCATAAGTATGCATTCCAGCAAATATATGTTATATGTCCATTAAGAGGAAAACCTCATCCTACCCTTTTTCTTCTTATGGTCCAAGTACTTTTGCCCCTTGGGATGTTATCTATTGTCAAGTACTTCAATTACTCTAATAGTGTACTTTCACCATTGAACCCAAGACTTGATGCTACTCAAGTGTGGGTTGAGTTTCCACCATTGGTAATCAATTAGATTTGGGTTTGTACCACATCCCTAATAATGTCTTCAATGTATTCAACATCATTTCCAAAGACATCATTCCTTGTCAATCATTTCGTCAAATAATTGCAAGATTTTCTTTTAACTTTTATAAACTTTGAATATTCAATTCTTCACATAGATTTTGTATTCTCATAGCTATGTCTATGGATCAACTTATATACTCTTGATAGTATTCACCAACTATCATCAAACCATGACACACTTTTGACAATTGAGTATATTGTAATAATGCACAAACTTTTATGTCATTACACCTTTGCCATAACAATATTTAACATGCATTTCAATTTGAACTTCAACTTTTCTTTTATATCTAGCCAAGATATATCATACATTGAATGCATTAAACATACATAGCAAAATAAAAATTGATCATAAAAGAATGTCATAACCAAACTTCATAAGATGGGATTAAACATGTAAGTCATATACTCCACATAAAATTAAATATAACACAATCATTTTGATTTTAGTTATCATATAACTAATACATATATCATAAATTCATTGTGTTAAATTCAAGTTTATGTTTAAATATGTTCAATACTAAATTTCAATAAACAATGACATAGAAGAATATACAATGAACCAAAATCATTAATATTTTCTATGACTTTCTTCCATGAACATATATCAACTTACAATAATTCAAAACATACCCAAATTATTTTAATATCATGATAAACAAGAAATTAACCATTAATTTTCATATTATCATGTAAATATAATATCAGCACAATATTAATGATAATAATTTCTTACACAAAGTAAATAATGTTGGAACAAAATGTGTTTAACAATGAACCTTAAAGAGTTTTGATGATAACAAGGTATTAAAAATTGTAAATTGGACTAGCTAATATTTGTTCAAGTGTACAGGACCATAATTATAAAGTTACATCATCATTGGTTCTGAATGAGCAAATAAAGAGCAAAAGAAAATGAAGCTTAGATGATTCTGAAGGCAAAGCGCTCCTGAAGTCAAGCTGCTCCTGAAGAAATACCGCTTCTGAAGTAAAGCTGCTCCTGAAGAATAGTGCTTCTGAAGTCAAGAGGTCCAGAAGCCACATCGTCAGAAGCTGCGTCATCAGAAGCTGCAGAAGTCATATCATCAGAAGCTGCATCATCAGAAGTTGCCTCATCAGAAGCTATTTCACCAGAAGCTGAAGATCAACTGGATTTGCAAGAACATTCAAAGATTGAAGAATCTACATTGCAAATGCTGTCTATTGGATTCGAAAACACAAACAAAGGATTAGTGGAGTTTGCAACGGTCATTTCAAAGGTGTTTGAAGGCGTGTGCTTGCAATTTGGACGAAAGCGTTGACATTGTACTTTGTACGAATTGTACAACCACGTTCTCCACTACTCTGCTTTGTGTCCACGCTACAGGACAAGAAAACAGCTCCAGAATACGGTCTCGCCTGCATAGATGTTCCTTTGGATAAGGAATGGATTTCAAATTTGTTCTTCATAGGACAACAACCAAATCAGGCAAAAGATCATTGGTGAAAGATCAAGCTTCAATAACGACTCTTTGGTGTGCTGGCAATTTCACAACGTCTCTTTCACACCTCTATATAAAGGAGTGAAGACCTAGAGATTTGGTAATGCAAGAACGCTGAACGAAAGACTCACAACATTGTTACAAGTGCCAAACCTCTGCTGAAATTGTTCTGCATTCACTTAGAATTTCTATGTCTTAAAGTCATATCTTAGAAATTCTTAAGTCCATTGAGTCTGTATCTGATTTGTATTGTGAGCACCTCTGATTGTATATCAAGTGTTCAACCTTAAACAATTTTCTGTGTAATTTTGTTTAGTTAGGAAGTCTCTTGCAGTTGTGCTTGAGCAGGAAGTCTCTTGATTGTGTTCTTGAGCAAAGGAAGTCTCTTGCTTGTGTGCTTGAGCATTGGAAGTCTCTTGCTTGTGTGCTTGAGCATTTGTAATCAGATATTACTCATAGTGAAATCTCCTTGGAAGTGCAAGGGGGACTGGACTACTTCCGGATTGTGGAAGGAACCAGTATAATTGCTTTGTGTCGTTCTTCTTCTCTCTCTCTGTTTTATTCCGCTGCATTTAGATTCTGATTATCACTTCAGAAGCTGTCTCACCTAGCTTCTGATCAGTGTGTTCAGTTTTTAGGAGAAACGAAGAATTTTTAAAAACACAATTCAACCCCCCTTCTTGTGTTTTTCTCACCTTCAAATAATATCATTAAATCAACCACTTGATATTTTGACAATTTATCTACACTACTTTCATAAATGAAATAGTGTTTAAACATTCTTAACATATTACTATACTCATCAAAATTCATATACTTGAACAATTTCTAAATCATGTATATATATGTCACCACATGTTAAATCTAACATATTTATATTTACTTAGATACTATACACATGCATTTAGAACACCAAATATTTCATAATAGGTAATGTAATTTTATATGCACATTATCTCATGTTCAAATTAACATTAAACAGATTTCAAACGATAAATTTTATACATATCAAAATTTATCATGCATATATTATCTACAACCACATGTAAATTTATCACAAACACATCATATATGAAATATTTATCCATAAATTTCCATAACATATATTCATAAAAGGAATTTGTTTACCGTTCACCGTAGTTATGGGTGAAAATATATAAGATTTCATCTCTCCCAAAAATTGCAGCCATTAATCACAAGTAAATCATAATCGAACCTAAAGATTGTTGGATCTTGTGTTGGGGGTCTGCTGCAATAACTTGACCAAGAAGATGATGAAGATGACTATGATGAAGTGTGCACATAAATTCCAAAGATTTGTTGTATATCTTGATTGTTGGGAAGAGGCTACTGCACTTGAAACCTGAAAAGTTTAATAGTTATGCATGTAAACTCAAAGCGTATGGGGTTGCCATACTAACCTTTAGGTTCGATTCGCCCCCACCAATAACTGTATATTGGATGCAATAAGGAATGACCGGCGAATCCCCTTCAGGATACTATGAGTTCCTTGACGTGTATTGCACAACCACACCAAGCGTATCTCCCAACAGTATTTTACAGATTTATGGTTCCGGCAATTCACTCATGCATTAGAGAATTGATGGATGATTTAGAGTAAGAGAATGATGAAGAATTATGTTGTTAATGTAACAAAATTCTGTCCAAAATTGTGTGTTGTAGTGTTCTTTCTCTTTTGTGTGTTCAACTAATGCCCAAATGCCAAACATTTATAGTGCATTATATGACTCTTCACATGAGAGAAAACACCCCTTTGACTTGAATCAATGCTATGATTCATTAAGCACCCATTTGCCAAAGATTATGATCATATGCACTTGAATCAATGTTATGGTTCATTAAGCACCCTTTTACCAAAGGTTATAACCATATACACTTGAATCAATGTTATGGTTCATTAAGCACCCTTTTGCCAAATGTTATAACCATATACATTTGAATCAATGCAAATGTTCATTAAGCATCTCTTTGCCAAAGGTTCCAATGTATATGAATGATTCCCATGAAGAGTTACAACTTTTGGTTCTAAAGTGATTCCATTATTTTGGAAATCACCAACAACTCCAACACAAGCATAGATTAAATGAATATTCTAATCTTATCGATCAAAAGTGAAGCACTAGGATTATTTCAATAATAAAACTTTGATATAAAATTTCCCAGCTCAAAAACCTAAAAATTCAACATAAGAATTAATAATTTATTTATCATAAAGTCTCTTTGCTCTTAAAATAAAACCTCTTTAAATTTATGCCTTATGCCCTAGAATCCCCATATCACTAGTTGGCACTTGTATCTCCAATTCCAGCAGCCTCCTCAGTCCTAACTTTCTTGTTTTTTCCTTCCAAACTATTGTTGTCTTTTGATTCCATTAGTCCTCTTTTAGCACTTGAACTTGAAGCCCTTAACCCATAAGGATTAATCCCACTTGCTCTCATTAGGTCTGCAGGGAGGTATTTCAGTGCCTCCTCCTCTTTCCGAACAGGAATAGAAGCAAAATTCCTAGGTATAGAAGCAAAATTAGCTAGGAAACATTTCCTAGGAATAGAAGCAAAATTCCTAGGTATGGAGGCTTTCCTAGGAAGTTTCCGAGGAAACACTTCCTAGGTATATTTATAGTTGTCCCTAGGAACTTACCGAGGACTCACCGAGGAAGCAGTTAGCTAGGACACACCTAGGAAATATTTGCTAGGAAACGTTCATGCAAAAAACTGTCAAATACTGCCACCACTGTCACAGTTCAGTCGATGTGACAATTAAAAATAAAAAACAAAATTTAAAATTCAATTTAAAATATTTTGAAACAATTAAAAATAAATTTTGAAATTCAATTTAAAATATTATTGCACCAAAAATTTTAAATTTTAAAAATTGCGCCATTTTTTTTTGAACCA
The DNA here is from genome assembly GCF_051527215.1 of Medicago sativa. Lineage (NCBI taxonomy): Eukaryota > Viridiplantae > Streptophyta > Magnoliopsida > Fabales > Fabaceae > Medicago > Medicago sativa. The sequence goes on from NC_140749.1 coordinate 56,064,224, forward strand.
AAGAAATTTCAAAAATTCAGGATATTTAATTATTTGTTTCCTAGGAAATATTCCTCGGAAAACTACTAAAAAATTAAAAAAATACAAATTTTCCCCTAAAATTATGTTAATTAAATAATAATTTTAAATATTATTTTACATTTCCAATAACCAAATAAACGGAAAATATATTCATCGACGAGAGGGTGTAAGACACACCCTCAACTCGCGGAAGAAAGTACAAAAGGGACCGTATATATGCGGCACACCTAAACCCCAAAAACAAGACCCAATCATGATGCGAGGAATATACAACATGCCACAACCAGCAAAAAAGATGCCGACAATAGCATATCCCTGCATCAAAATTGAACACAAAGGGCCACCAGCCAAAATGGAACCTAGAAACTGCCACTGCAGCATCAACAACAGCCAAAACAGAAGAGCATAAATGCTGCAATATCAAACTGCAGTATTCACATAGTCCACAAAACTAGCCTAAAACTATCTAAAGCATCATATTTAAATAAAGAAGTCAAAATATTCTTCTCATCTGAAGCATCATATTTAATTGGTGCATCACTTTCATCCTCCTCAATGTTGGGATTGTCCGACTCATCTGAACCATATTCTTCAACACCCGGTCACCTTGATGTGCTTGCGATCAATTCCTCAAACCGTCGATCAACGCTTTCTTGAAATGCTCTATATTGCTCAGCGTCCCGTTCCATCTTGTCCCGCAACTCTTGCTCCATTAACATCACATGCACAAAATGCTGCAAGACAAAGGACAAGTAAAAATTCAGTTTATGAATCAAGCAACTCAGTAAAGAAACCATGATATTCCTATCCCCACAAAATAACCTATTCGTCTTTGGCTAATTTACTGAAACTGATAAGATTCTTAATAAAATAACAGACATGAAGAAGAATAATTGATTTGAACTAAGCCACCAAGCTTGAACAGGGCCAGGTTATTATTATGGTTTCGGATGCAAAATAAAATAAAACAGAAAACTAAAAATAGTAACATGAATATTCCTGGCAGAATGTAATGAAAGTTCAAAAACATCACACAACACCCAGCATACTGTCAGAGTAGAAATTCACCTGTGTATTATAGGAGCGATCATCAACATAGACATCCGTACCATGTATAATATGGTTTTCTCGATGAAGCTCGTCTACATAGGGATCTCTTCCAAGATCTTTTGCCTAATTTATCACAAAAAGTTAATTAATTACATAACCTGACTAATTAAATATATACGTATATATAAAAACATGTACAAAGTTCATATACTTTTACCATATGTTTATTGTGAAGGTTTGTTTTTATTCTTATTATTTAATTTTGAAAAGTTATAGCACAATGGTATGTAATTGCATAATGGTTTTATAAAAGCCGAAGTAGAACAGGCTCAAGTAATCAAGTATTATAGGTTCTATAAAGGTAAATGAAGGATGAACAGACTCAAGTAATCAAGTATTAGAGGCCGGCCTTTTCACAAAGTTTAGCAATACGTGTAAAAACATGTTATAGGCCGGCCACTAATCTCAGTATTTAATTATCAAAAACATGTTATATTATCAATTAAAAACACAAAACACAAGTAATCTTCAACCGCATAACACAACAAAAACAAAACAGATCACAGTAACTATGCACAAAACAGCAGCACCTCATAGTAGCAAAACCAAATAAAAACTGCTCACACATTGGCTAAAAACGTCCTAAAAATCACAGACCCACCACACGCACAGCAACAATTCAAAAGGGACATAACAGTAGCAGCCACACACTTAAAAACAGACAGCTGACAGCCACAAACAGAGCCAATACCCGCCCCAGTCACCAAAAATTGACTGATAACTTAATCTCATGTATTCAAAGAAATTCATATCAAATAACCAATAGTCCTACGGTTAATTACATTCATGAATACCCTAGTTTCACTTTATATATCAAGCTCTCCGTCCACGGTTAATTACATTCGCAAATTGGTTTGTCTATGTTGGTGTTTGGTGAAGTGTCACATGCGCATGTACAAGCAAAAACAAAAACACCTACGTTCAGAAACTAAGGTGCCCCTACACTAAGGATCATTATTGTACCCCTAGTGAGTTGAATTTGTAACATTTTGTGAAACAAACATATGCAATGTAACCAAAAGTTCTAGAAACCCCAATTGTCTTTGTGATTTGAATTTCCAATGGAAAATTGTTAAATATATTCCAACACCTTGTAGTATATCTCTACCAAATCACATGAAGCGATTAAAATAGCCTTGCATATGTTTTTTTGTCATCGTAGCAGTATTAGTTTTAAAAGGGATCAGATCAACAAAAAAATCAGAGATACCAACCTTTACGAATGAGTAACTAAGAAAACAAGCTTAGTCTTCAAACTTCAAACTCTATGTCACACTCACAGAATGACAAAACCCTAAAACATAGAAATCCTTAAGTCAAAAAACAATTTCAGAATCCACAAAACCATAAGAAATCCCTAAATCTGAAATAAAAAAAAAAAAAAACAATTTCAGAATCCACAAAACCATAAACATCGAAATCCCTAAATCTGAAAAAAAAAACCTAAATCAATAGAACTCACCAGTTAGAATGAGAACAGGGGTTATGGTGAGAGATGGTTGTCTGCTAAGGACTGGGTATTGAACGGTAACAGCTTGAGAAACCCAGATGCATGTCGTCCATGCCTTCTTTCTTTTCTCGCTTTCCTCTTCACCGTATCCTCTTCTTGTGTGTGTATGACTATAATGCGTGTACTAGTTTCCTCTTATTTTGGCTTTTCTTATTTTATTTTTGTTTTTATAATTATTATAAATTAATTAAAATAATTGGTTTTTCATTTGAGCGGGAGAGTTCCCGGCTAAAACTCTTAGTTTTCTAATTTTATTTTTTTTATCATAAAAATTATAAATAGTTTTCCTATTTTGTTTTTTGTTTTTTTATTACTAATTACTAGACTCTAACCCGTACGATGTACGGGTTTTGTAGAGTTTCTTATATAAGCATCAAAGTGACTATATTATTAATTTTAGAGTTACATTCAAAGTAATAGAAACAATGAAACTAAGTGATGTTTGAGAGTGATCGACATGCAAAATCTCAAAAAAGAAAATTATAACATTAGTTTGCATCAACAAAAATGAACATGGAATAAAAGCCATAAATTAAATTATGTGAAATTAATCAAACATGAAAATAAACACAATAAAAATGAGTGTTAGTGGCTTAAAAAAAAGGCCATTAAGATTACATATCCATTTTAGAAGAACCTATATTTCAATAAAAATGTTAATGGTCTAGTGGTAAAAACTCTAAGGTGTTGTTATGGGTAGTTGGTTCAATTCCTTGCAAAATAATTTTTAAAAAAAATATATTTAGACCCGCCAAAAAGGGCGGGATTAGGGTTAATTAAGATTGATTGGAGAATATCTAACATTTATATATATATATATATTAAGATATTCGTTCCTTTATAAAAATGAAAAAGATTCGTTAGGCTTAATTAACACAACTGTGCACTCAACGTTCACCTGCTGCATTAATTAAATCTGCCACGCTTTTGTCACTGTTCCACGTTAACACACTGCTGCAATGTTACCTTTTCCTGCAAAAAGTTGTACCACGTGTTTACCTAGGAAATATTTCCTCGGTAACCACCTCCATTTCCTAGCTAAGCATGGTTAAACGGTCAAATATGCTTACCTAGGAAACTTTCCTCGGTATGCATTGTCTGTAGAGAGGAAGCTGGATTCCTAGGTATAATTCCTAGCTAAATGGATGATTTCTTGTAGTTATAAGCGGTTTCTAGCATCTTGCAAATTGAAGTCCGGCCTAGTAATAAAAAACACCAATAGATTCAATTAAACTAGCATGCAACAATTTAAAATTGAACACTCCATTCCAAAAATAATTAGTATATAAATTAAGTTGTGAATGAAACACAAACACTAATTGTTCTTAATAAATATCATCATTTATTATCTGCATCTTACAAATTCAACAATGTGAATTATATTTCAAATCTTTAATCTAACTTTAGATTTTAATAAAATTTTGCAGGGATAATCTATGTGATTTAAAGTTTTAAGCCAATAGTCGATTTTGTAAAACTTACATCTATTAAAATATTGTTGAGCATTGTAATATTACGAGTTTATAAAGTTCCATATATAATTATATACTTTTTTTTATGAAGAAGATCCTTTGTCTACATTATTACATCAATTTTGGATAAAGATTGTAAACAAAAGTATCTGTTGAATAAATCACATGAAATTCAAGTGAATCTATGAAACAATAATTGGCTAGTGAGATTATCTGATTTCTTGGTGGCACAACATTGCAAGTTAGAGTAACAAACATATATAAAACCACGTAAAGGTAAATAAAAGATTACACTACAACAAGAGTTTGTGAGGGACTAACCTCAGTTTTGTCAAATGATCCACCCCTAAATGAACGTCACATACTGGACAGCAATCCAAATCTTCATCCCTTAGTTTAGTATAAATGCACTTCTTGCAAACTAAACCAAGTCCAAATAAGAAAAAACTTTTAGTAATTTCATGATCAAATTTTTTATTGTCTACTATTATAAAAGTATTCAAAAGAAATAAATAAAAAAATGTCATGCATAAAATGTGAATTGTCCGATCTCAATGATCTCAATGATCATCCCTAAATACACACACTTACATGCCTAAAAAAAACCAAGATATATATACAACCAAAAATGCAAAAACACAAGATTTAAGTGGTCTAGAAGGAATTTTTCAGATTAATAGAATTTCTCACAAGTATGAAAGCATATAATGATTTTGGTGGCATCAGTCAGAAGTTGGTTGCATAGCTCGCAAGACAAGCATTTTGCTATCCTCTGACTCCTAGTATAAAATGGCCTTATCCTCACCATCTTTCACCAGCTAATGAATATTGCATGCAAATTTACGTCCATTGTTTGATACCTGCATCATCATTTAACACTTCAATTAAAATCAAGAATTAATAAATTAGGCATTAAATATTGATGAATAAATAAACAAACATGCATATACATTGAGTATTTATCAATAAATTCAATCATAAATTGTCAATAGAAGAACCGTGGATGGGATTGGAACTTAGTTAGATTTGAACAAAAATTGTGTTACGAAAGGTGATGTGATGTGAGTGAAGTGAGAAATAAGAAAAACATAAACTTGGATACCTACCCGTTACTCTCTATTTCTTATGTGTATTTCTTGCTTAACCTTGTATGTAACGCCCTACTTTTATTATTTATTATTTTATTGAGATTAGATGTCTTTTTATAATTTAGTCGATTTATTTTGATGAGTGATATTTTATTATTGTTAACTAGATTAGATCTTTGAGAATTAGACTAAATTTTAGTGGATGTACACATATAAGAACTAAAGTATCATTTAGAATATGTATATATATTTGTTTTTGGAAATAAGCACTCGGTGTATAATATTCATGTATTTCTCTTTTAAATGGCTTAAATAAGATAATTATTATTTGACTTGTAAAGTAAGATACGGAAGAAGAAAAAAAAGGGGTTATAGCACGTTTACTTATATATATGCATAGGTATAACAAAAAACAAAAGTTGTTCAGCCCCTTTTCTTTGATTAAACCTAATGCGGCTCACAATCGTCTCTCTCTCCCAAATAGAGCAGCCATCATTAATTTCAATCCACCGTTGTTCCCTTGTTGTGGCCTATAATCTACCATAAAATCTCCAAATTTTACTCATAGGTAACGTGAAACTATTTCTTGTATAATACCATGTTCCTTATCTTAAATTCCTAGCCTGGTGTGTCTTAGATATAAGACCTCTCTACAAGTCTTTGGAATCGATAACTTGTTTCATGTTATCATTGTGTCTCCTTGCTGGATAACCATCACCCTTTGTCGTTATGAGACCATGGATTGTCTCTAGGAACGTATTCATTGTCCTTTCCTCAAACCAGCAATTGTGTGGTCCTTTCTGAACATTTCAACGGATTCTTGTGTATGTTGTTTGGCTTTTTCGATTACCATTTGTGATGCTTGACGGAAAGGAGAAGTTGACTCATGAAATCCTCTGAGTTATTGTTGGTGTCGAGTACATAGTCGTTGATGCCGTTGACTTTGCCTTTGTCTGAAAGCTTCAATCCAGGTAAGGGTGAGACTAATGTTCAATATTATTAAGGGTATAATTCTATAGGATGAATTTAGCATGATTAGGTTAAGTTTTGGTGAGAATTGGGAATTAGGTTTAAGATCAATTTGATGATTGAATCATGAACAGATGTTAGATTGATGCAAAATTAGTATACAGACCTTAGATATTACTTAAGATGATAATTAGATGCTATTTGGATGAAAGAATCATGAGTATAGGTGAAAAGTTGTGATTTTTAGGTTTCTGGCCGTACTGACATTCATCGCTCGCACCTGCGAGCAAGGACACTCGCAACTGCGAGCTAGAACCCAGAGCTCGCAACTGCGAGCGATGCAACTCGCAACTGCGAGTGACTTGTAAGCTCGCCATTGCGAGCAGAATAACTCGCCACTGCGAGTAAGGACTTAGGAACCCAGAATGCACGCTTTACTCGCCATTGCGAGCAAAGTTACTCGCCACTGCGAGTTAGGCTGATAGTTGCCCAAAATTGTCCCGATGCGATCCTTTCGCACGTGTAGTCTTGAGTTGACCTTAGAAGTAAGTAAGAGAGCTGTTTAGGATACTTTCATAAGCTCCAGAAGTTTGTTCAGGTGACTGAGATTAGTAGTGTTGTTGCATGAATGTTATAATGATGCTTTATGATACTTATGTTGATGTAATTCATTCCTTAGATGATGTTAACACATTCAAGTGTTATTAAATGTTGTATCTTGCTGCTGTTCCCTGCTATTGACTTTTAGTGTCTTGAAGTTGCATGAGTCGGTCTATGTTGTTGGAATTTAAGAAGTTGTCCATGATTATGAGTCGTATGAGTTGTTCATGTTGTTGTCTAAGTTGTTGGAAGTTTGAGTTCATTGCATACGCATTAAAGTTGGGGGCTTTAGGCCCGGCAGCCTTTGTGCTAATTAAAGTTGGGGGCTTTAGGCCCGGCAGCCTTTGTGCTCATTAAAGTTGGGGGCTTTAGGCCCGGCAGCCTTTGTGCTCATTAAAGTTGGGGGCTTTAGGCCTGACAGCCTTTGTGCTCACACGTTGAAGAGCCTATTATGCTCATTTTTGTAGTTGATTGGTACCACATGCATTTGCACATCAAGAAGTTTCATGATGGTCTAAGTTGTTAAGCTGCTGTTGAGTTGATAGAGTTGCATGGTCAAAGATGAGTTGTGTCGTCAAGTTGAGTGTTAAGTTGATTATGATTTGAGATGAAAATTAGTAATAATATTTGATGATTGTATTTATTATGAAATGAAAAATATGCTAAGTGTTAATTGTTGAGATGTTATTAATGTTTAACTTGTTAAATGCATTTTATTGGATTATATGCTTAATGTATTGATTATGAAATCTCACCCCTTCTGCGTATATGTTGCCTCGACCGTGGGTAATGTGCAGGTAATAAAGATTAGAGGCGTTCGTGAGTGGACTCCTCACTTGGTGTCTAGGTGCTCTGATACGTAACGGGATGGGGCTTGCTTTTACTTCTATTCCTTACGTGTCTCTTTTATGAACTAATTTATGAGATTTTCCAATAAGGCCTGCGTGCCAAGACTTTTAAATGTTGAACTATTTTCCGCTGCAACAGTTTTTAAGATTTTCATGATGTTGAATTTGAAGGATAATTATTATTATCCCTTTTATGATTTAAATGAAGTATGTGACATTCCGTTTGTGATCAAAATACTCTGATTTTTAAATGAAATTTTTATGTTGGGAAAACGGGGTGTTACATTGTACATATATATAGATGGCTTTGTACAACTTTTAATTAGATACCAACAAATGGAGAGTATGATTTATTGTGTGTTGGGGTGTACCGTGAGACCAACCAACCAAGGCTACATCTTTCTTTTATATATTATTTTTTATTGTTGAAAATAAATAATAGAAGATACCTTAAAAAATGGTATTTCCCTCAAAAAAAAAAAATAGAAGATATTATATGCTTTATTTAAAGAATAAAAAACCATTATAAATTTCACGCGTTTATAATTTAATTTTTACTTTATATTGCCTAAAAAAAATAGAAGATATTATATGCTTTCTTTAAAGAATAAAAAAGCATTATAAATTTCACGCGTTTTATAATTTAATTTTTACTTTATATTGCCTCAAAATAAAAATAGAAGATATTATATGCTTTATTTAAAGAATAAAAAAAGCATTATAAATTTTATAAGGACTAAAAGTTGAAGAAATTTTTTAGAGGGACTAAAATGAAAAATTAGTATATTTATAGGGACCAAAAACATAATTAACCCTACAAGTTTTGATTCAATTGTCGAAATTGTGAATATATTAAATCTTTGGACACAAAAATAAGCATAATTCAAATGGTAAGGATATTACAATTAAATTGTTCATGAGTTGAGACACTATCCATCTCTAATTTAAGATCAACAATGATGGTTAGGAGAACCAAAAACTCGCTAAAATTATACATAAATATTTTAGAAGCCAACAAACAATTAACAAACTAAAATCTTAATAATAACATGCAAACTAATTTCTTCCACATATGATAAATGATCAAGAATAATGCAAAATCCACGGTCTTAATTCACATCTATCTACGAGAAAAAATATTTGTTGAGGTTCGCTCATATCGACTATATGTGATCTCTGACATGACCAATTCAACCACATGTTGACAAGTCATATAAAAGGTTGAGACGATTTTGAATTTGGTGATTGTCTCCGTAAGCCCCTTGCTCAAAATACAATATCAACAAAACGAGTTATTTTTAAAAAATTCAGAAAATACATAGGGTACAAACTTGAAAGAAACTAAAAATAGCATTAAAATATAAGCAAATAAACCTAACAAGAAAAACATAAAAACTCCAACACAAGCATTAGATCCTGAACCAGATAGTGATGGACTGACCAAAAAGTTATAAAATTTCCCAACTCAAAAACCTAAAAATTCAACATAAGAATCAATAATTTATTTATCATAAAGTCTCTTTGCTCTTAAAATAAAACCTCTTCAAATTCATGCCTTATGCCCTAAAATCCCCATAGTACTAGTTGGCACTTGTATCTCCAACCTCAGCAGCCTCCTCAGTCTTAAGTTTCTTGTTTTTTCCTTCCAAACTATTGTTGCCTTCTGATTCCTCTTGTCCTCTTTTAGCACTTGAACTTGAAGCCCTTAATCCGTAAGGATCAATCCCACTTGCTCTCATTAGGTCTGCTGGGAGGTATTTCAGTGCCTCCTCCTCTTTCCCAACAGGAAATAAGCGGTTTCTAGCATCTTGCAAATTGAAGTCCGGCCTAGTAATAAAAAAATCAATAGATTCAATTAAACTAGCATACAACAATTTAAGGTTGAACACTCCATTCCAAAACTAATGAGTGTATAAAATTAAGTTGTAACTGAAACACAAACATGAATTGTCCCCGTGAGCTTAGCTCAGTTGGCAGGGATAATGCATAATTTATGCGGGGGGCAGAGTTTCGAACCCTTGACACCCATTTCTCAACATAAATGTGTGAGCTCCAGTCACTAAACAACTTGACCAAAAAAAAATGTTATCATTTATTTTTCACAAACAATAAATTTTTTTTTGGTCAAGTAGTCTAGTGGCTAGAGCTCACACATTTTAAATGTGGAGAAGTGGGGTGTCTGGAGTTCGAACCTCAGCCCCTGCATATAACATGCAATATCCCCATCAACTGAGCTAAGCTCACGGAGATTCCACAAACAATAATTTATTATCTGCATCTTACAAATTCACCAATGTGAATATATTTCAATGTTTGATCTAACTTTAGATTTTAATAAAATTTTGCAGGGATAATCTATGTAATTTTTAAACATTTAAGCCAATAGCAGATTTTGTTAAACTTATATCTATTAAAATATTGTTGAGCATTGTAATATTACGAGTTTATAAAGTTCCATATATAATTATATACTTTCTCTTCTCCTTCAAAAAAAATTACATACTTTCTTTTATGATGAAGATCCTTTGTCTACTTTATTACATCAATTTTGGATAAAGATTGTAAACAAAAGTATCTGTTGAATAAATCACATGAAATTCAAGTGAATCTATGAAACAATAATTGGCTAGTGAAATTAACTGATCTCTTGGTGGCACAACATTGCAAGTTAAAGTAACAATTAGGTTTCATTTATATTTGACAGCATATATAAAACCACGTAAAGGTAAATGATTACACTACAAGAAGAGTTTGTGAGGGACTAACCTCAGTTTTGTCAAAGGATCCACCCCTAAATGAACGTCACATACTGGACAGCAATCCAAATCTTCATCACTTAGTTTAGTATAAATGCACTTCTTGCAAACTAAACCAAGTCCAAATAAGAAAAAACTTTTAGTAATTTCATGATCAAATTTTTATTGTCTATTATATAAGCATTCAAAAGAAATAAATAAAAAAATGTCATGCATAAAATGTGAATCGTTCGATCTCAATGATCACAAATGTGTCGATCGTATGGATGCGTCAAATATTTGACTACATACAATTCGAGTTCTATTGTTACACTACAGGAGAGGATCTAGGTCAATAAAACCATGAGAAAAACTATTTTTAAACGTCAATAAAGAATGCTAAACTGAGTTCTTTATTGTTTTTAGCAAAAACCCAATTTGATTTGCATGTAAAACTAACATAGAAAAACCTTACATAGAAAACAAAAAAAAAATGATAATTACAAGGATTAAAATCATATTTAAACTTTAAATAAAATATAAGATTGTCCATTCCAAATACACATAGTTTTAAAACAATCTTCATCACTATAGTTTTTAATTTAAAGATGATATATAAAAGATGACCCATCATTTAGCAAACCTTTTACCTCTAATCATCACATATACATTGAGAGGTCACACTATAAAAAATAAAAATAAAAAAGACATTATAACACACCTAAAAAATAGACACTATAATAAGTTAAAATTACATGCATTCGCACTAGTATTATGGGTCCATTAGTTACAATTTTATCAAAATTACTTTGTTAAAATCCCTAGAATCTTGTTTTTACTTATAAAAAAATTATTTATAAAATATTAACCAGTTTATACACACATACATACCTAAAAAAACCAGGATATATAGTACATACAACCAAAAATGCAAAAACACAAAAGATTTAAGTGGTCTAGAAGGAATGTTTCAGATCAATAGAAATTCTCACAAGTATGAAAGCATATAATGATTTTGGTGGCATCAGTCAGAAGTTGGTTGCATAGCTCGCAAGACAAGCATTTTGCTATCCTCTGACTCCTAGTATAAAATGGCCTTATCCTCACCATCTTTCACCACTTGATGAATATTGCATGCAAATTTACGTCCAATGTTTGATACCTGCATCATCATTTAACACTTCAATTAAAATCAAGAATTAATAAATTAGGCATTAAATATTGATGAATAAATAAACAAACATGCATATACATTGAGTATTTATCAATAAATTCAATCATGAATTGCTCAATGGAAGAACTGTGGATGGGGTTGGAACTTAGTTAGATTTGAACAAAAATTGTGTTATGAAAGGTGATGTGATGTGAGTGAAGTGAGAAATAAGAAAAACATAAACTTGGATACCTACCCGTTACTCTCTATTTCTTATGTGTATTTCTTGCTTAACCTTGTACATTTATATAGATGGCTTAGTACAACTTTTAATTAGATACCAACAAATGGAGAGTATGATTTATTGTGTGTTGGGGTGTACCGTAAGACCAACCAAGGCTACATTTTTCTTTTATATATTATTTTTTATTGTTGAAAATAAATAATAGAAGATACCTTAAAAAATGATATTTTCCTCAAAAAAAATAATAATAGAAGATATTATATGCTTTATTTAAAGAATAAAAAAAGCATTATAAATTTCACGCGTTTTATAATTTAATTTTTACTTTATATTGCCTAAAAAAAATAGAAGATATTATATGCTTTCTTTAAAGAATAAAAAAGCATTATAAATTTCACGCGTTTTATAATTTAATTTTAACTTTATACTGCCTCAAAATAAAAATAGAAGATATTATATGCTTTATTTAAAGAATAAAAAAAGTATTATAAATTTCACGCGTTTTATAATTTAATTTTTACTTTATATTGCCTAAAAAAATAGAAGATATTATATGCTTTCTTTAAAGAATAAAAAAGCATTATAAATTTCATGCGTTTTATAATTTAATTTTAACTTTATACTGCCTCAAAATAAAAATAGAAGATATTATATGCTTTATTTAAAGAATAAAAAAAGCATTATAAATTTCAAGCGTTTTATAATTTAATTTTTACTTTATATTGCCTCAAAAAAATAGAAGCTATTATATGCTTTCTTTAAAGAATAAAAAAAGCATTATAAATTTCACGCGTTTAATAATTAATTTTTACTTTATATTGCCTCAAAAAAAAATTTACTTTATACAGAATGTACCTAGCAAATAAAATATATTGCAAGTTTGGAAGTATTCTCCAAATTAAATCATAGTTTTTTTTACCAAAAAAAATAAATAATTCTTTATCAAAAATTTAAATCATAATTTATTAGTTATCATCTATTAGCATGATGTGTCATATCCAGCATAGCATGCTTTTAATATTTTTTTATAAAGTAAACTTAATTAATTAACTTCTTAAATAAGTCAATGTTACCTTCATGACAATATAACATTTTTTCGGTAAACCAAGAATGAGAAGAACAACGAGGATAACCGTGGACATCTCGAGTATGTCGGCATTCCCAAATAAATTTTCCCTTTTTTAAGATTAAATATTAAATAAATTTTACAACAAACACAATTAAGTGGTTTTTTTAATGGCATACACCTTCCGGTCACTATTATAAGAAAAAAACTACATTTTACATTCATTCAATTATAGACCACATACATCATTTAATGAATGAATCTAAAATGTAGATTTTTGCTTATAATAGTGACTGGAGGGTGTATGTTAGTATTTTTTTTTTTTTAGGGAGGCATATGTTAGTAGTTGTTAGATTAGTATTTATTCATTTGTCCTAGTTTGAATACATGATCTCCAACTCTTATCCTTAAGCTCAAACCAGTTGAGTTATTCAGCCCCCTTAATAATTAAGTGTTTAAAGATTTATTAAATCAGTTAATTTTAGACATTACAAAAAATTGAAAAATAACTAATAATATTAAGTTTGACATCTTATATGAATAGATTTTGACCAAAATTTTATACTATTTTAATTATTATAAATATAAAAGGTTATGTTATTTAAATATATTCAATAATAGATAATGTTTTAAGAGAATATTATACAATAAAAGTTGTATTCAAATATAAATTTTGTATTAAGAAATTTGTTTGAAATAGAATTTTAAAAACAAATTAATGAAATAATTCAAATTTATGGTAAAAATATATTAAGAAAATGATGTATTGAAATATATCAAAAAATGTATTAAAATGTAAAGTGAAAAAGTTGTATTCATGAACAAATGTATCAAGTAATAAAAGTTTGTATTATCTAAATATATTAAATAATAAATTTTATATTAAAAAATTATATCATTAACTTTTATTAAAATTTACAAGATCAATCTGCCTCACATGATCTCTATAAGTATTTGACGGATTGCATTTTGGATTCTCAAGAGCGTTCTCTCAACTCTTCTATCATAGTAGGTTTATCAAAATTCGGAAGGATTTTGGAGCCTCTGTTGAGGTAGGATTAAATTTTGGTAAAACCTTCTCAAGCATCAATCTTCAGAAAATGAACATGATAAAGAAAGAGCAACTGAAGACAAGAAAGATTCCCTTCTCCACCAGAAATTAAACACCAAATCTGATGGTGGATTATCCTCCTATCACTCATGAGGATAACAAAGAGGTAATCCATGAATGGATTGAGCAGCACAGGAAAGAGGGCATCAATATCACTTTGGCTGACATCCCTGAAAAGGCACCTGATGTGTATCAGAGCAGGAAGAGGAAATCTACCTCTGAAGCCAAATCAAAGCCTAAAAAAACTATTCATGTAAAGGAAGTTCATCCAAGGAATATCACCACAAGAAGTGGAGCTTTTGTACCTGCTGCATCAGAGCTTCCTCCTATTCCCAAGAAGCAAAATATTAGAAAACTTGTTATTGACCTTGATGAGGAAGTTGAGGATGATGCTCCTCTAGTGATGAAGGCCAGAAAAAAACATGTTAACACAATTGACTCTAAAGGCAAGAAGCCTTTTATCCTAGTTGATCTTTCTGACGTCTCTTCATCAGACTCTGACTCTGAAACAGAGTCTGATGTGATCACTAATAAGAGACAAGCAGAAGCTGTCTTTGCTGAAGTAACAATGGGCTATGCTAAAGCTAGATCAAAACATGCCTATAAGCAACAACATTACATTCCCCTACCTTTCATTAAAACCATTGCTGATGAGATTCCAGATGTTTATGAGTTTCCACCAGTAAATTCAACAACTCACTTTGTGCCGCTAAGGCCACATGATCTCATCTTATCTGATGTTGCTCCTCAAAGTCATTATGTCTCTGTTGTTGAGTTTGAAACATTCAAGGAAGAGATCAGAACTGAACTAGCTGCTCAACGTGCAAAGCAAGATGCTATATATGAAAAGTTAGCTGCTCAATTTGCCAAGCAAGAGGCAATGGACAACAAGTTGGACATCCTGATCAAACTCTGCTCCAAGGATCTTTGAGAAACATAGGAACCCCTTTAATTTGTCTTTTGCACTTTCTTTGTACTATTTTGCAAACAATTTTAGCTTGTACTTTAATATTTTCCTCAGTATCTTAATGCAAGTTACTTTTTGTTGATTGCAAAATGGGAAGTAGAAAATAAAATTTAATTATCTTCTAACAATTGTTTAACTCTGTAGATTTAAATTTTATTGCTTCTAGTTATATAAGCTCTAATGTATAATGCTATTATTATCTTAATCAACCAAACTCATAATCAGGGGGAGCATACAAACCCCACCTTATAATGAGCTAAGTTAGTTAACTTAGATAATTATTCAAGATATACATAAGTTTGTCATCATAAAAAAAGGGGAGATTGTTAAACCAAAATGGGTTTTATAACAATGTCATTAAAGTTTTGATGATAACAATGTATGAAAGAAGAATTTGGTACTCTAATGTGTGTTCAAATGTGTAGTACCATATAATTAAATTCTGAGTTCAAGGTCAAGTTTTTGGCTCTGATAAACCAAGTTCTGAGCACAAGGAAAGCAATATGGTACTCAAGAAAAGCATTAAAAACTTCTGAAGACTTAGAAGATGATATGAATGTGTTATCTTGGTTTTCGGGTGTCAAACATTGATTATGTTTGAACCTTTTTAACCGGTGATATCTTATTTTTTCTTGGGAAGGGAAAAAGTAAGCAAAACCCTTGAGAATCGAGGTCCGGGAGTTGTTTTCGCTACAGGAAGGTGTTAGGCACCCATAACGACTATAGTATCCTATAGGAACCGTCTTTAATTTCCACGCGCGCGCTTTATTTTTAAATGCTATTTGAAAAATGATATTTACACCTAAAGTTTGCTAAGTGAAGAATTGGAGGGAGAAGAATGTGTTTGAATTTTTTATTTTATTTGAATTGAAGGAATTTTGTTCCTTGCCTACGTACCCGTTTAAGGGATCAAATCCACCGTAGTTCTCTTCCAAAAATGTTTTTGTTTTTGTTGGTTGATTTTAAGTTTGAAAATTGGAATTTGAAGAATGAGAAGGAGAGGCCTCAAGGGCATAAGATTGTGAAATTGTGGGGTTGAATTAGTTATTTTGCAAAAGAGTCTAAGTATGATTAAAATTCTTTAAGATTTTTGTTTAAGAAAAGAAAGGGAAAATTCAATGGGATTTTGATCCCAAGGTTTATTAAGAAAAATAATTGAGTGATGTTGTTCATATTTTTTTGGGAAATTGATTTTTCTAAGTGTAAAACCTAAGCATTCATCTAAGCATACAATCCTAAACATACATCTAAACATGCATATTCTAAGCCACTAAACATACATCTAAACATGCATATTCTAAGCCATATACCTAAAGTGATGTGTGTGCATGTGTCGGTGCTTGTGTCGGTGTACATTATTAGAGTCCATTGTCCTTTACATCATGCCCTAGTTACATTCTATGGTCTTGCAAGGAATTTAAAGGCATAAAGTAAAATATTACAAAATTCCTAAGTTTTTACATTCTAAGTTTTTGCATGAATTTTAAAGTGTAAGAAAATAAAATGCAAGAAGTAAGAGATGAAAGTAAGATGTGAAATGCTATGGAAATGAGACATGAAACAAGAAAGGTTAGTAGCACAAAGCATAAGAAAAGATGAAATGGAAGCAAATGAAAAGACATAGTAAAGCAACTAGAATTTAACAAAGCCATAACCAAGAATTTAATCAAAAAAAACATGATGAAATAGTACTTGAAATATTACTAAAATTCTAAGGCAAAACTAAGGCCTAGAATCCTCACATCAATGGTAACGTTTTAAAAGCTTTAATTCAATTATGATGTGAGAAATCGAGGGAAGTTAGTATGCAATATAATCATAGTATTTTCAAGCCTATTTGCACTTTATTTAACACAAGAAACATACATTATTCACAAGGTGAAGGATCTATAACAAGAACAGCAGGCATACACTAAATCAAGAAACAAAATCACTCCAAGAATGACATACTCAAAGTCACACTTATGCACCAAAATTCAAGGACAAAATCACATCACAATTTTCAAAAAAGGTCTTAACAAAAAGTGGCAAAAATGACAAAACAAACACACATTATTTTCGAAGTAGGTTTTAACACGTAATTACATTCCAAGGAACAAGTATCAAGTGCTAAAAATTGATCACCTCAACATTCACAAAACACTTAGAAATTTTTATCAAGATTCAGGTAAAAATGAATACAAAGTATTAATCAAGAATCAAGATAAAAATTATATATTGTGATCAAGATTTAGCATGCAAGATACCCCGAAATTCATTAAAAGACACAAGAAAATTACTGGAAATTTTGTGGAATTTTTCCAAGAGTTTTCGAATGAACAAGGGTGCAAAAAGCATACTGGGAGTACAGGTAGCAAGCAAGAAAACAGCATGGATATTGGGCTGAGCAAAACACGTATGGGCTTGGGTAAACCCTACTGGGTCAGTTTGGATCCATGGGTTAATGGGTTAAACCAAAATAGGAGTATAAAAATTGGTTTGAAGTACCAAAAGCAGTTTCACGTTAAAACGAAATTGCTCTCTTCTCTTCATGGCAAACACAATCAGCGGTCATCTTCAACCTCTGTTTCCGGCGAGTTTCACAATTCCGACGCGGTGGCCGGTGGTGGCACCACTGCGTCGTAAACTAAAACTCCATCGTTTCCAAAATAAATCACATATCCGCAAATCCTTTTTAGCATAGAACCCAAATCCACAAATTAAATTTCGAAACCAGCCTTAAAACATCCTGAATCTATGCTTAAACTCCGAAAATTTCTCAGAAAGTATGAACAAATAGGATGTAAAGAATCCTTACCTCTGTTTGGATCGGAGATGGACAAGATGCAACGGAACACTTCGATTCTTCACTCTGATGCCGGTTCCGATGTATATGGATGTTGCAGCTTTGGCTTGATGAACGTACCGTTCTTGTGATGTGAGGTTCTGTTCCTTGTCTTCCCGTCGTGTTTCCTTCTTCTTCCCTTCGTGTTTCCTTCTTCTTCCTTCCGATTCTGCTGTTTCAGTTCGATCTGCTGCTTTTTGTTTCAAAACCGCAAAGCTTCTTCCTCCCTCTGATTTAAGTTCAACAATTGTTGTATCTTGTTAATTCGTGACCAGATCCACTGATTGTGACTTGTGCGGTTTATGAAGGATTGTGTTGGAATCCGATTTGGATGGAGAGGGTTTGTTGATGAATTGATGAATGTTGCTGGTTTGATTCAGTTTGAGGCGTATGTAATCTGATTTGAATATGGTGATGAGGAATTAGATGTGGATTGAAGGTTGGTGATGAAGATTGAAGGTGGTTATGGGGGTTTAGAGGTGGTTATGGAGGTTTGTTATGGTGGAGATTATGGTGGAAGGAGAAGTTATGGTGGAGATTGTGGTGGTTGTAGGTTAGTTAGAGATGAAGATGGAGGTTGTTAGAGTTTGTTAGGGTGGTTGAGTGGTGGAGAAAGTTGGTTAGGGTGGTTGAAGGTGGTGGAAGAAGGTTGAAGATGAAGTTGGTTAGAAGAGAGAGAAAGTGGGGGAAAAATAATTATGAATTTTGTGATTTTGTGTAAAATGATTGAAAAAATAAAATTGGTGTAAAAAAAATGATTAGTGTGAACCTTGACCATGACTTTGACCTATTTATAGGTGATGTGGGAATGCTTGGACCAATGATGTGATGCCATGTGGCACTTGACTTGTAACAAACCTTGACTTTGACTCTAACAAACTTAAAAAGGATTAAAATGCAAATAACAAAAGTACGAGGACCAAAATGAAAATTAAACTAAAATTGAACTGAAAAAGTAAATTGAAAATTAACGTAAAGCGAGACGATTAAAAGCAAAAAAGCAGATTAAAAAGAATCAGAAATTTTATGTGAAATGACCAAAACGCCCCCAGGGACTAAAACGACTCAAAATGACTCAGATGCAATTTTAAAATGATTTTTTAACAAAAAATTAAAGCAAGAACTTATACAATCAAATTAAAAGACTCAGAGACAATTTCAGAATTTAAACAAGGTTTTAACACAGGAAAAGACTAAAATGCCCCTAGGGGCTAAACTGACTCTAAATGACTTCGAATGCAATTTTTGAAATGGATTTTGACATAGAATTGAAATGAAGACTTATACAAACCAATTGAAGAAACTCAAATAAATTTTTAAAAGACTGAAAGAAATTTTAACATAGGAAATGACTAAAATACCCTTTTATGTGAATTTTGCAAATAATATTGAAATAAAATGCAGAGAAAGAAGTAATTGATCAGAGACAGTTCAAATGACTTGAAATACAAGAAAAGAAGAATTGAGTTAGTATTTTTAGGTCCAAAATTAGGGTATAACAATGAAGAAAGGTCATTAGAAAATGAAAGCTCTAATTAGAAGATGTTCTGAAAACTGTGATGAGACAAGTTCTGAAGAAAACATGTTCTGAAGGACACGTCTGCAATCTAGGTGATTCTGATCAGTTTTGTCTTATTCTAATCAAAGGTTGCTTCCAAGCTCTGGTAGTATTGTTTGTCTTCTTCTGAAAATGTGCAAAATCAAACAAATCACTTCAATGACAAAGAGAATGTAACATATCATTTCCTCAGAAGTAAAGCACACTCCTAGTACAATTCAACAACATTATCCATTTGAGGCCAAATTTTCCAATCTGAATCAAAGCTTCTTAAGGACGATTTTGATGAGTAGACAATCTTCAAACAACTTCTCTCTCATTTCTCTCCTCTATAAGGACTGGAGTAGTTTGAAGAAATTAAGTGACCAGAAATATTTTACAAGTGTCAAAACTCAGTCAAATTCAAAAGCACACAAACACTTAGAAAAGTCTTCAAACTTAATATCTTAGAATTGATTAAGTGTCAGAAGTTTCTTAAGCTTAAAGTTAGTTTACCACTCTTTTAGTTCTACAGTGTAAACACATACATATGTTTTTGTAAAACTCTTATTGTAGAAGTCCTCTAGTGTGATGCAAGGAAGTCTATGACTTGTGTGTTGGAGCAATTGCAATCTTGTGTGATTATAGTGAAAAATCCATTGAAAGTGGAAGGGGACTTGACTAACCTTAGATTATGGGGTGAGCCAAGATAATTGACTTGCGTTGTCTTTCTTTCCTTACTCTCTAGTTATCTCTTTCTCTATTATTGTTAAAACTCTTAAAAAGATTTTTAAAAAACCAACACAATTAAACCCCCCTGTGTTTTTCTCACCTTAAAAAACGTCATGTTTGAAAAGATGTAGTGGCATTATCACACAGAAGAAAAAAATAAAACACTTATTATTTTAGTCTCATTTTTTTGTTAAAATTTGAATTAAACCTAATTCTTTTTTTTTTTTTTAAAGAAGAATATACTGCATTAACTTTCAATTTTTTTGTTAGTTTTTTATATTATACTTGACTCTCTTTTTTTACATTGAGCGACAATGTATGTGACCCTTTATCATTTCCATTGATCAACGGTTATAATGATCATTGTGCCATTATTATCTCCTTTTGTCTTCAAAAGTTTCAAAATTGTCATAAGTATAACCTTTTTTGGTGTCAAAACCAAAACTATTTTCTTTACTGACTATGGTGGGATCAAAAGTTTCTCCAGTTGGTGGGAGATCAGTGATGGCCGCTACGTCGAAAAGGGTGGGAGTTATCATACCATACTTTAATTGTAGGGTGTTGGTCGAACCCTCCTAAAAGTGCATAGCAGTTAACAACATGGTTTCATCATATTTGAGACCAGTTTTTGACAATTAAATAAGGTCGAAAATACCCAAATCCTTCCAATGTTGGGATTTTTTGGCTTTAACTTTTTTCAACCAGTTGAGGTAAGTCGAAGCATGTCGAGAAGAAGGAGCAGATCTAAATGCTTTATGGCTAGGAATTAAGAAATCCATCTTATAAGGGCCTTATGAGAAAATAGGTTTTACAGTATCATAACTAGCAAAAACTTTCTTAAATTTCTCAAGGTTCACACTAGGATTTGGAAAGGGACCTAAGAAACCATAAGTGATACCAACAGAAGAATAAAGGATGATTACATGTGATTGCCAAATTTTTCTTTTCTCTATGCTCAATTCAGGTTCTGGAGCCAAATTTTCCATGTTCTTCATGGGAAGAACATCAACAGTTGCAGCAAAGGAGATTTGCATGTCTTTTCCATATTTTCCAGTTTGGACAGAAGAGGATGCCATAGTTTTTGAATGAAAAAGATTTAAAGGAAAATGGTATGGATTCTGGATTTTTGTGAAGAGATAGGGAGATAAGAAGAAGATTTTAAATCTTTTAGTAGCTATAACAATGGAGGTTTTGTTTGAAGTTGTTCTTGAATTCTTGAGAGAATGAGAAGTAGGAGAGAGAAATGCAAGAAAAGCGAAAGTGAGGAAGGAGGTTAGCTTTTATAATGCCAAGAAACAGAAAAACTTTTTGAGTTCTTGACCACTAAGAGGATGCCATGTGGTCGAAATAGTAAAGCTAGTGGAGATAGTACGATAGTGAAAGGTTTGTAACTGAATTTTGTTTCTCCAAAGACTTGTAACTGAATTTTGTAGCGCAGTAATGATGAAAATTGAAAAGTAAATTTTTGAAAGGACATTATGATGAATATAACATTATCCAAAGTTTCAAAAACGTCCATTTTCTCCCTCATATTTTTTAGTCGAAAAGAACATTTTTGGGGGGCAATTTTTTAACATATATTTCCAACTATGCTTTTGGACAGGCAAAAAGGAAGCTAAAACTACAAAGTTCACTAAGTACAAGACAAAAGCTTGGTGGTTTTCGACAAAGATGGGGATTTTGACAGAGCGGTGTTCGACGGGATTCTTAATTTTAACTTAGAATTCAAATCCTCATTGAAGAGGCAAAATAAAAGGTTCAGATACATGGAAAGCAAGCCAAAGTTGTCGAAAGGAATTAGTTTCTAGTCGTTGGTTTTTTAGTTATTTTTTCTTATGTATATAAAGTAGTTTTTCATAGAAAAAACGGATCACAAATCACTTTTACAGAATTCTAAAACTTAAAGTACATAGTGTAGAGAGAAAAGAGTCACAAAATGTATGTAAAGATTTGCTGAACCATTTACATTTCAATGCAGTACAATTTACTTTTTTTCTTAAGTGTTTTTGCCTTGAAATTCTAAGTCATTTACTGTTTAATCACAAACATTCAAGTTGATTCATGTTGAAAAGATGGTTATCTCCATCATTAAACAATTTTCTTCATACCGTTCATAAACAAACTCATAAATACGATGAATATTTATACATTTTATTGAAAATCATTGCACAACATGTCCTAAGATTTCTATTTTGATCATGCAAGTAACATTTTAAAACTAGTCTTATTGTTTACCAAAAACATCCATAAACAACATCATGTAACTTTTTTCCCCTATTCACATACACGACCACTTCCAACTCTATTAGCATAACCCCACTCTTTTAGAAAAGAAGTTATTAGTGGAAAAAGACTACTAGAAACCATAGGGTCTCTCTATTCAATAGCTTATTGAGATTTCGCGTTAATAAAAGAAAATATAGAGATGGAACCATAGAGAGAGTCACGTGGGTTTGAAGGGTAATTTTGGAGATAAAAAAAGTTGCACCATAGAGTGAGAAATATTGAATTGAGATTACTTAAAAAAAATGTAAGGTTAAATGTGTTTTTGTCCAATAAAATTTGGGCATTTTAAGTTTATTCCTTACTTAATATTTTTTTTTAGCAATAAAAAATGGTATATATTAACAACGATAAGAAGTCTCCTTAGCACAAGGTGTACCAAGAAGACCCGTGATAATTACAAACTATCATCGTTACAAAAAGCGATTAGCCAATACCCAAACAGAACAAAGGGCGTGACCACCACATGCTAAAGCCATAAAAGTTGGTGCTATTTGCATTAAGCCACCATAAAGAATAGTGTTTTACTTTATCTAATAGCTGAGATATGGATGTTGGAACAAAATAAGTTTAAACAATGCCTCTTGAGTTTTGATGATAACAATGTTGATAAGTGCTCAAAAGTAATATATTTCTTATGTTAAAAGAGGCATTTTTAGTGACTTGTTATGCAAGTTATCTATGGAAAAGCTTTCAATTGTGTATTTATACCATTTATGCTTTACATGCCTGATTCTACCCAATTTATGCAGAAAATGACAAGCAAGGACCAAAACTCAAGTCTCTAAGCCAAGCAAAACTCGCTTAAGCGAGAACATTTCGCTTACGCGAGAAAGTTCCAGGGAGCATCTTATCATTTCGCTTCCAGTTCGCTTTCAGATCGCTCATGGAAATTGGCATGTCGCTTACGCGAGTATGAGTCGCTTACGCGAGAAAGTTCCAGGGAACAACTAATCATGTCGCTTCTCATCTCGCTTTTAGTTCGCTCAAGCCAAACTCAAAGGCGGTTTAAAGATTGAAGCATATTCGCTTACGCGAGTGAATGTCGCTTACGCGAGATGCAAGTTCATCTAGGCTAAGGGCTACGTGGCAAGACTTCATTGGTCAGAGCTTACTATCTATGCGATTCGCTTGTGCGAGATGATATTCGCTTACGCGAGTTGTCACGTTTTCAGCCCATTTAAATATAACTTTTCCCTCTCTCTAACATTATTCACTATTCCATTGAAACATTTTATACATTTCTAGAGAGAGGTTAGAGCTATTTCATAGAGAGAAACACAAAGCAAGTGATTAAGGAGTAGATTCAACCCTAGATTCATTGAGACATCAAGGATCTTGGCATGGAATCTTTATCTTTCCTTCATTCCTTGCATTAGTTTACATGTCTATATGTAACTAACCTTCTTTGTAGTATTGAGGTAACAATCAAGCTATTATGTAATCTTTTGATCTTTTAATATATAAGGTTCTAGCTTAATGATTCAATATTGTTGTTATTCTTGCTTTTAATGCTTTCAAAGAGATTCAAGATGATTTGGACACAAATTCTTGAATCTAGAACTAGAATAACAATCTATCTTATGTTATATCACTCTTGACAAGTTTGTAAACCTTTGATAATTACTTTTAATCAAGCTTTTAATGCTTTCGGATACTTAATCAGGCTGGACACGGTCGATTAAGTTATCCGATCGACTTTGTTATCGTTTAAGGGATTTGGACACGAATGTTTAAACGATAACCTAGAAATAACGATGTCGCTTTGGACACGAAGGATATTGTAGAAATGATTGTAATAATATTGGTTATAAAGCTAGAATCTGTTAATCGATCGAGAGATTGCTGCTGTTATGCTTGCTCGTTATCTTATACCGCAAGCGAAATAGTTCGATACCCTCTCGTTTTTACTTTTGTAATCTATGGATATAGTGTTACAAACAAACAAATTATATCCAAACCCTTAATGTGAACTATTGTGAAAATGCTTATAATAAACGTAACTCCCTGTGGAAACGATCCTATATATACTCACGTGTACATAGTTATATGACATGTAGGAAAAATCTTACATCAAAATGGCGCCGTTGCCGGGGAGTAACGTATTTTTATATTATAAGTATGGAAACAATTTTGTCATGTTAAGTCAATTTTGCACAAAATTCTTTCATGCATATACACATACACATATATCATTCATTATTTTTTATGCTAACCACTTGGTATAGTCTTGGTGAACTTTGTTTATGCGAGGTACCGTTGCTCACGAAGACCTACAATTTGATCCTGAGATTGAGAAAACTGCTAGGTTACTTAGAGCTCAAGCAAAGGAAGCTAAGAGATTAGCCAGGCTGGCTCAGCCGGAATCTTTACTTTTTATTCCTTCTCCGTCAGGTTCGGTGCATACTATTTCACTTGGTGATTCTTCACATTCTTCACCACATTCATCTCCGAAGAGTGAACCAGAAGTAGTCATGGCTCAGGAAAATGATAATGATGCTCTACCTATGTGGATTAGTCCTAGGAGGCTAGCAAATCTTGGCAATCGTAATGCCAAATCAATTGAGCTGAAGTCGGGGTTGATAAACTTGATAACTCATAACCAGTTTACCGGTATGGATCATGAGGATCCATATAAACACCTTACCAACTTCTATGTTACCGCCGGTACACTTGGTATGAAGGAAGATGAGGAAGAGGGTGTGTTTGTGCAATTGTTTCCTCATTCTTTGATCGGGAAGGCTAAGGAGTGGTATCTTGATCAACCAACTTCTTCGATGGAAAATTGGGGTGAGCTAGAGAAAGCATTTCAAGAAAGGTTCTTTCCGGAAGATAGGCATCTTGAGGCTAAAACTTCAATTACAACTTTTGCTCAAGGCCAAAGTGAGACTCTTTGTGAAGCTTGGGAGCGTTATAAATCATTGCTAAGGAATTGTCCAAAGCATGGTTTTGATAGCCAAATGCAACTATATCTTTTTCGTCAAGGGCTTCAAGACATGTCCAAGACGATGCTAGATGCAAGAGCTGGAGGTTCTATTGCTTTGAAAAACCCAGCTGAAGCTGTCAAAATCATTAACCAAATGGCTCTCAACACAAGAAAATCCTCTCACAACCGGAATCCTAATCAAAGGAAAGTCGGTATTCTGGAACTAGAAGCAAATGATGCGGTCTTAGCTCAAAATAAGCTCCTCACTCAACAAATAGAAGCTATGCAAAAGGAGATGAGAGTTATGCCAAAACAAATTCTTGAATCTCTCAAGCAAGAAGGAGGAACCGCTCAAGTCAATACTTGTGGACTTTGTACGGGGGATCATCTAACCGGCTATTGTCCCGAACCCGGTTCTTTTGAAGAGGAAGAGGTCAACTATGTGGGAAACCAACAAAGGCCTAACCAACCACAACATACCGGAACCTCACAACAATCCCAAAATCCGGGTACTTCCAACTTCCAAGGAAGGTATCCGGCCAACCAAAACCAACAAAGACCGTGGAGAGCACCTTACAACAATAACTATCAATATCCTCAATCAAATTTCTACCAACAACCTTTCCCCCAATTCCAACAACCCTTCAATAATCAATACCAATTCCCACCACCAAATAACCCCCAACAACCTAACAATTCCCAAAGCACCGAGGAGGTCTTGAAACAATTCATGCAAGTGTCCATGGCTAACCAGAAAAACACCGACGCGTCGATCAAAGGCCTTGAGACACAAGTTGGCCAGTTAGCACAACAAATGGCTCAAGGTCCTCCGCAATTGGGAGCTTTCACCGCTAACACTCAACCAAATTCTAAGGAGCACCACAAGGCATAGCAGTCAAAAGCTATAGCTACAAGGAGTGGGAGAGTAGTAGGTAAAGGGGTAGGTGATGATATTGTTGTTGAAGAGAAGGATGATGAAGTTGTTAATGAGGAGGAAAAAGAGGAGTTCGAGGAGGATAGTGTAGAGATAGAGGAGGAAGTGTATATAAAGAATAAAGAAGCATTAGTTGAAAAATCAAAAAATCAAAAAAGAGATCTAGTGGAACAAGAGGAGATGGAGAGGAAGAATAAAGATGTGGGGAAAGATAAAGGGAAGAAACAAGTAGTTGAGAAGCAAGTGGTGGCTCAACGCTTACCATACCCACATGCGCCATCGAAGAAAGACAAAGAGCGGCAATACGCAAGGTTTCTTGAACTCTTCAAGAAGTTGCAAATTGATATACCATTCTCAGAAGCCTTGGAGCAAATGCCGGTCTATGCGAAGTTCATGAAAGATATCCTTTCCAAGAAAAGAAGAATCAACGATGAAGAGACGATTCAAATCGATGCCAATTGTAGTGCTATTATTCAAAGAACGTTGCCTAAGAAAGAGCAAGATCCGGGAAGAGTCACTCTACCGGTAGCTATTGGCACAACACATGTAGGTAAAGCACTACTTGATCTTGGATCAAGCATCAATCTCATGCCTTTGTCCGTTGCCAAAAGAGTTGGTGACCTTTGTATAAAGCGGACTAGGATGATGTTGCAATTGGCCGACAAATCCTTTGCAAAACCATTAGGTATGGCCGAAGATGTTCTTGTAAAAGTGGACAAATTTATTTTCCCGGCTGATTTTGTGGTTATGGATGTCGAAGAAGATGAGGATGTGCCTATCTTAATGGGAAGGAATTTCATGCAAACGGCTCGGATGATGATTGATCTTGATGATAATATCATGAAGGTCAAGGTAAATGATGAAGAGGTTACCTTCAACATCCGAGAAGCTTTGAAGTACTCGAAAGACAAGGGTGCGTGTTTCAAAATGGATGCAACCGAAGAAGTCATCTTGACTACTCGGAAGCAATTGCACAAGAGAACACCCCTTGAGAGTGCTTTGGTGGACGCACTCAATGCTATTGATGAAGACGAAACAAGTGCCATTGAAGAGTGTTTGAAGGAGCTAGATTCCTTGAAGGAGGTTCTTCCTAATCAAGCCATTCTTGAAGATTTGAAAGAAGAATCCAAGGAAGAAGCCAAAGTTGATGACACCAAGGTAGAATTAAATGTTTTACCATCTAATTTGAAATATGTTTTTCTTGAGAAAGATGGTACAAAACCGATGATCATTAGTAGCTCCTTGTCCATCGATGAAGAAACAAAGTTGGTAGAGGTTCTCAAGGCCAACAAGGAAGCAATAGGGTGGAAGTTATCCGACTTGAAAGGGATAAGTCCATCTTATTGTATGCACAAGATTATGATGGAAGAAAACTTCAAGCCGGTAGCACAACCACAACGCCGCTTAAATCCAAACATGAAAGAGGTGGTGCAAAAGGAAGTAGTGAAGTTACTTGAAGCCGGCATGATCTATCCTATCTCGGATAGTGCTTGGGTAAGCCCGGTTCAAGTAGTGCCCAAGAAAGGAGGAATGACGGTGATCACTAATGATAAAGATGAGTTGATCCCAACTAGAACCGTCACCGGATGGAGGATGTGTATAGATTATAGAAGACTCAATCAAGCAACAAGGAAGGATCACTTTCCCTTGCCCTTCATGGATCAAATGCTTGAAAGACTCTCCGGTCAATCCTTTTATTGCTTCCTAGATGGTTACTCCGGTTACAATCAAATCGCCATGAATCCAGATGATCACGAGAAGACGGCTTTCACTTGCCCCTTTGGTATTTTTGCTTATCGAAGAATGCCATTTGGCTTGTGTAATGCACCCGCAACTTTTCAACGGTGTGTTCAAGCAATCTTCTCCAAACTTATTGGTAAATGCATGGAGGTGTTCATGGATGATTTCTCAGTTTTCGGTTCGTCATTTGATATGTGTTTGAATAGCTTGGATACCGTGCTGAAGCGGTGTATTGAAACTAGCTTGGTGCTCAATTGGGAGAAATGTCACTTCATGGTTACCGAGGGTATTGTCCTTGGTCATAAGATTTCTGCTAAGGGTATTGAGGTAGACCAAGCAAAGGTCGATGTCATAGGAAAGCTTCCACCACCGGTGAATGTCAAAGGTGTTCGGAGTTTTCTTGGTCATGCCGGGTTCTACCGGAGGTTCATCAAAGACTTCTCAAAGATTGCAAAGCCTATGAGCAACTTGCTCAACAAAGATAAGTCTTTTGTTTTTGATAATGAATGTCTTGATGCATTTGAATCTTTAAAAGAAAAGTTGACCACCGCACCAATAATCATTGCTCCTAATTGGGATTTAAATTTTGAATTAATGTGTGATGCAAGTGATTATGCTGTTGGTGCGGTCTTGGGTCAACGTAAGGACAAAATTTTTCATGCTATTCACTATGCAAGTAAGGTTTTAAATGAGGCACAAATCAATTATGCCACAACTGAGAAAGAGTTACTTGCAATAGTTTATGCAATGGAGAAATTTCGTTCTTACTTTGTAGGTTCCAAAATTGTTGTTTATACTGACCATGCAGCTATCAAGTATCTCCTTACTAAGTCCGACTCAAAGCCAAGGCTCATCCGTTGGATGTTGTTGCTTCAAGAGTTTGACTTAGAGATCAAAGATAAGAAAGGCACGGAGAATCTTGTAGCTGATCACCTTTCAAGGTTGACAAACAATGAGGTAACCAAGAATGAACCGGAGGTTCGTGAAGAATTTCCAGATGAACGGTTGCTAGCAATCAATGTGAGACCGTGGTTTGCCGACATGGTGAACTACAAAGCAACCGGGTTCATTCCGGAAGATTTTGAATGGCAACAACGCAAGAAGTTCCTCCATGATGCTAACCACTTTGTGTGGGATGAGCCTTATTTGTTCAAAATTGGAGCGGACAATCTCTTGCGTAGGTGTGTAGATGATGAAGAGGCGAAGAAGATCCTATGGCAATGTCATAATTCGCCCTATGGAGGTCACTTTAACGGGGAGAGAACAGCCGCAAAGGTACTTCAATCCGGGTTCTATTGGCCAACTTTATTCAAAGATGCCAATTTACATTGCAAGTATTGTGATGAATGCCAAAGAACCGGATCAATGTCAAAAAGAAATGAGATGCCTCTACAACTCATCCTTGAAGTGGAAGTGTTTGATTGTTGGGGTATAGATTTTGTTGGCCCTTTTCCTTCATCATATTCAAATGAGTACATCTTGGTAGCTGTTGATTATGTTTCAAAGTGGGTGGAAGCCGTAGCATCGCCTAAAGCCGATAGCAAGACGGTAGTGAAGTTCCTAAAGAAGAATATTTTCACCCGCTTTGGTACACCAAGAGTTCTTATTAGTGATGGGGGGTCACACTTTTGCAACACACAACTTGCCAAGGCCCTAGATCATTATGGAGTCAAGCACAAAGTAGCATCACCGTATCATCCACAAACGAATGGACAAGCCGAAGTTTCTAACCGGGAGGTCAAACGCATACTTGAGAAGACGGTCTCTACATCTCGGAAGGATTGGTCGGCTAAACTTGATTAAGCTTTGTGGGCATATAGGACTGCATACAAGTCTCCTATAGGCCTCACTCCTTTCCAAATGGTCTATGGAAAATCTTGTCATTTACCGGTCGAGCTCGAACATAAAGCCTTTTGGGCATTGAAGTTCCTCAACTTTGATCAAGAGAAGGCCGGTGAAAGAAGAAAAGTTCAAATGCATGAGCTTGAAGAATTGCGAAATCAAGCTTATGAATCTTCAAAGCTCTACAAAGAAAGGACCAAGAAGTATCATGACAAGAAGATCATTCTGAGACAATTCATGCCAGGACAAATGGTATTACTTTTCAATTCAAGACTGAGGTTGTTTCCGGGCAAATTGAAGTCTAAGTGGTCCGGACCTTTCATGGTTAAAGAGGTCAAACCGTACGGAGCTGTTGAACTTGAGGACCCAGTCACCAAAGCCAACTGGACTGTTAATGGGCAAAGGCTTAAGCCCTATTTCGGTGGTGAAATGGATCGGTGTTTGTCGACGATTTCACTAAGCGAACCATGATTTCTTCAAAATGCGTCGAGCTCATGACGTAAAACAAGCTCTTGCTGGGAGGCACACCCAGTTTTGTAAGTATTTTTATGTTTATTGCATGTAGAAGTAGTTATGAGCATAGCAAAGCAAAGCAAAAAAAAAAATAATTTTTGAGGACAATTCTGGGACAATTCGCGCAAGCGAAGGATAGTTCGCTTAAGCGAATTTGGTTCAAATTTTGAAATTAGTTACGACATTGAATTCGCGCAAGCGAGTTACAGCTCGCGTAAGCGAGATGAGTTTTGAATTCAAAAAGTTGTAACGGTTTCCAAGGGGATTAACTCCCCTTAACCACTCCCCATCCACTCATTTTCCCCTTTTACGGTTTCCATATCTCTTCCCCTCAAATTTCTTTCATTCTCTTCTCTCACACTCACAACCATCAAACACAAACCTCAATTCATTTTTAGTTTAAGCAAGTCAAGCATTTCATTGCATCCATTCCATTAATCTTGCTTTTGCATCATAACAGGTTTGTTTTCCTTTCCAATTTCTTGTTTTCATTTTGCAAATTCACTTTCTCAATTTGTGTAGAAATGGCTAGGTCAGGGAAAGATGTAGTTGTTTGTGACTAGAGACTATTTTAATAGGATGTAAATGAACAAGAATCACAACTCAATACCAGGAACACTCACTTTTGGAACATAGACCCATTTTTGAAATTTTTGATAAATTAGGGTTTTGAGTGGTTCTTGGAAAAATGTCGTGATTTTGGTTCCTTTTTGGACTTTGGTACGTTATAGAAACCTAGGGAGTTGATTGCTGTGTTTAAAAATGCTGATTGTGTGGAAATATGCTGGAAATGGGTTGAATTTCGCAGGTACAGACAGAATTCGCTTAAGCGACGTTCATGCTTTAAAATCTCGCGCAAGCGAATTTTTCCAGAAATCCTTTTGCATGTTCGCTTCTGTGCTCGCGCAAGCGAGTCGCAAGCGAATTTTTCTGTCCCTCTGTTTGTTTTGAGTTCTATCTGTCTTAACCCTATGGTTTTCATGCTTGTGCTGATCATTATTCTATATTATATATGGTTTTCCTGGTTTTGTTGCAGATGGCACCCAAAAATCAACAAGGCACGAAGCGAAAAACTACTGCTTCCTCGTCCGGTGTTATTAACCGTCCAGCACCTTTACCCAGAAACCCCGACCGCACCAGATACACCTCAAACAAAACTTATGCCAGGTTTCTTGAGCTAAAAAGAGAGAAAACTTGGCATAACAAAATCTTTCGAATAGACCCTGAGGGAGAGTTTGGGGATATTGCAGCTGTTTTTAGAGAGAGGCAATGGGAGAAACTTCTCAACCCCCACCCAAAAATTAACCTGGACCTGCTGTGTGAATTCTATGCCAATTCCATGCCTGATTGTGCAGCCAACCAAATGCATGCTGCCTACTCCTATACCACTGTTGTGAGGGGCACTACGATCCACTTTGATCGTGATGCCATCAATGAGTACCTGGGAAACCCTTACACCTTGCCTGAATCTGAGGACCCAGATGAAGAAACCCTTTGTCCTTATGGGGATAGACAGAAAAGTGGGGACTGGGACCATGGAAAAATTCAGAGAGAGATCCTACTACCTGGGAGGCTGTATCGCTCATCCAAAAAGGGTAACCCAAACTTAGCCGGCTTCACTGATATGAAACCAAAGGCCGGGATCATCTTCAAGTTTTTGGTTCACAATGTTTGGCCAAAAAGCCATGTCACCACTGCAACTAAGCAAGTAACGCCTCTGATTTACCATATTTGTAAAGGGAGACCAGTGGATGTGGCGGGGATTATTTCTAGAGAGTTGAAGAATATAGCTCTAGGTGGTACAGCAGGAGCTGAGACTCGACTTTGCTTTCCAGGATTCATAATGGGGCTGCTTAGGCATAAGGGAGTGCAAATTCCTGACTTTTCTGAAGAGCTCGTTTCTCCCATTGACGACAAGTACATTCGGAGTTACATTTCCAGAGCACTATCTAAGGGTGCTGCTTCTTCTTCTCATGTACCCCCACCTGAGGATGTACCCCCACCTGAGGATGTTCCAGAGCATGATGATCCTCACCAGTCTATGCCACCACCTCAGCAGCCTAGTATGTTTGATTTTTCTTCTTTGCAGGCCTGGATGACTCAGCATGAGCAAAGAGCACAAGAGAGAGCTATGAGGCAAGAGATCAGAGATAACCATATGATAGACCAGCAGGCTGCGATTTTCCGCAGCAACCAGGGTATCTATGCGCATCTTTACGATTCTCACATGGACCCTAGATGTTTTGCATTCACTCCTGCTCAGTTCTACGATTCTTGCATGTGGCCTGGGGACAGGCCAATTTACCCAGGAGGGGGCATTGGAGCAGGACCAGCCCAGACACAGGAGAGGACTGCTAGTGTTCATGGTATTAGTGCAGCAGGGCATGCTACTCAGGAGAGGACTGCTAGTTTTCATGGTGCTGATCAGGATCCAGAGGGGACTGTTAGTTTCCATCCTTCTGATGATATGGATGATGATGCGGCACACTGACCGTATCTCTTGGTTATTTTAGTGACGTTTAGTTGTTTTGACTTCTGCTTTGACTCTTTATTTCATGTTTTTAGTTTTATGTTGAAACAATTTTTTTATGCTTATGTACTTTTACTTCTTGAGCACGGTTTTGGGTGTTCAACATTTTGGTTTAGTTTTAATTTTATTTTTGGGTTAAATAACTTAGCTTGTTGTTTGAATTTTAATTTATCGTTTTGGATGAAATTTTTTGGTTAATCTTGCTTGTGTTTCGTTAAAAGAAAAATTGCTCATGAACATCAAAGTTTAAAGTGCTCCAGGGAGCCAATTATTGAGCAAAAGCAGGTGAGTGATAATGATATGAATTGTGAGAAAGCGCAAAGCCAAGGTATTGGTTTCTTGTTGTTCTAGGTCTTACTATGAATTTGAAACTTGTACTTTGCACAAAATGTGTCTCATTTAATTCTTTTCATAAACATAAATAATTTTGAACCACTTAGTACTTAACCTAAATGTGAGGTAGCTTCAATCTGTTGTATATATGCTGGAGACCGATAATCACCGTCTAACTTGTTTTAGTTATGTTAAATCTGATAATTATTTTGAATTGTTTGAAAGCATGGAAAGGATCAAGGCACTTTTTGAATCGAGAGTAACCTACTTGACCACATAAAGCCTACCTGTGAGAAGAGTGAGTATCTGATACCCCAATCTGAGCCAAATGAATCAAGTCCTCAAACATGAACTGTCAATATTCATAAGCACAATGCTTGTTGAATTTGCCTGAAATTTTTCAAAAATCCAGTTCATGGTTGAATCTTATAGGACTTTGATAATTTTACTTTGTTGAACCCTTAACCTTTTTGTACTTTGTCCCTTGCCTTAGGATAGGGGAACATTCAATTAGAGTTTTGTTGTATTCGAGTTGGGGAGAAAAAGGAGGCATTATATGTTAAGTTCTGGTGAAGCAAAAATAACCTGACAACATTGAATCAAAGAAAAAGTTGTACATTTGAAAAAGAAAAGAAAAGAAAAGAAAAAGAAGAAAAAGAAAGAAAAATCAAAATTAGAATAAGTTGTCAAGGTTATTGGTTTGATTGTTAATCATCAAAGGTTGTAATTATTGGTAGGGAAGTTATTGAATTTCAAGTTGTAATACAAGGAATGTTCCTCTTTGATAGGCTTTCTGATCAATTGCCCCACATATGACATTTCTTTTGTAGCCCAGCCAAGTTATAACCCTTTCAAGACCTTTTGATCCATGCTTTTATGCTTTTTGAGACGATATTTGGATGGACACCTAACTTAAATAGGATGTTAGCATGATTGTTGGATGAGTGTTCATTACCCTCGCTTTGTTATTGTAGTATTCATTTACTTTTTAAGAAGTGTGTTAGGTGTGGTTCATAGTTAGTTATGTTTATGTTTTGAAGTTTATGATGTAAATTTTGTGCTTAGAACTGGTTTCACATTCATAGTTGTGCTAAGAATAATGGAGAACTTCATGCTTGCCGCGCATTCACATTTGAATCACCACTTGAAAATTTTTACTGTTTTGACTTGTTTGGTATTGTGCTGAAAAGCTTGTCCAAAGCCTTGTTAGTTTCCTTTTGATTCTTTTGTTTGAGGACAAACAAAAAGCTAAGTTGGGGAGAGTTTGATAAGTGCTCAAAAGTAATATATTTCTTATGTTAAAAGAGGCATTTTTAGTGACTTGTTATGCAAGTTATCTATGGAAAAGCTTTCAATTGTGTATTTATACCATTTATGCTTTACATGCCTGATTCTACCCAATTTATGCAGAAAATGACAAGCAAGGACCAAAACTCAAGTCTCTAAGCCAAGCAAAACTCGCTTAAGCGAGAACATTTCGCTTACGCGAGAAAGTTCCAGGGAGCATCTTATCATTTCGCTTCCAGTTCGCTTTCAGATCGCTCATGGAAATTGGCATGTCGCTTACGCGAGTATGAGTCGCTTACGCGAGAAAGTTCCAGGGAACAACTAATCATGTCGCTTCTCATCTCGCTTTTAGTTCGCTCAAGCCAGACTCAAAGGCGGTTTAAAGATTGAAGCATATTCGCTTACGCGAGTGAATGTCGCTTACGCGAGATGCAAGTTCATCTAGGCTAAGGGCTACGTGGAAAGACTTCATTGGTCAGAGCTTACTATCTATGCGATTTGCTTGCGCGAGATGATATTCGCTTACGCGAGTTGTCACGTTTTCAGCCCATTTAAATATAACTTTTCCCTCTCTCTAACATTATTCACTATTCCATTGAAACATTTTATACATTTCTAGAGAGAGGTTAGAGCTATTTCATAGAGAGAAACACAAAGCAAGTGATTAAGGAGTAGATTCAACCCTAGATTCATTGAGACATCAAGGATCTTGGCATGGAATCTTTATCTTTCCTTCATTCCTTGCATTAGTTTACATGTCTATATGTAACTAACCTTCTTTGTAGTATTGAGGTAACAATCAAGCTATTATGTAATCTTTTGATCTTTTAATATATAAGGTTCTAGCTTAATGATTCAATATTGTTGTTATTCTTGCTTTTAATGCTTTCAAAGAGATTCAAGATGATTTGGACACAAATTCTTGAATCTAGAACTAGAATAACAATCTATCTTATGTTATATCACTCTTGACAAGTTTGTAAACCTTTGATAATTACTTTTAATCAAGCTTTTAATGCTTTCGGATACTTAATCAGGCTGGACACGGTCGATTAAGTTATCCGATCGACTTTGTTATCGTTTAAGGGATTTGGACACGAATGTTTAAACGATAACCTAGAAATAACGATGTCGCTTTGGACACGAAGGATATTGTAGAAATGATTGTAATAATATTGGTTATAAAGCTAGAATCTGTTAATCGATCGAGAGATTGCTGCTGTTATGCTTGCTCGTTATCTTATACAGCAAGCGAAATAGTTCGATACCCTCTCGTTTTTACTTTTGTAATCTATGGATATAGTGTTACAAACAAACAAATTATATCCAAACCCTTAATGTGAACTATTGTGAAAATGCTTATAATAAACGTAACTCCCTGTGGAAACGATCCTATATATACTCACGTGTACATAGTTATATGACATGTAGGAAAAATCTTACATCAAATGTATTAAAAGTTCAATTGGATATGCTAATATTTGTTCAAGTGTGCATGACCATAGACTAAAATTTATTATGGCTTAATCAAAGAATTGGTTCTGGCAGAACAAATTTAAGAGCAAGAATTTTCCTGAGAAGCTACGTTGCAAGTCAGACTCTGAAGGTCATCCAGACTCTGAATATGTTTCAGACTCTGAAGTTTATTTAGACTCTGATCAGGCTAAAGGACAAAGGAGCTGAAGCCTTGGAGATTAAGCCTGAATTATTCTGAAGATCATGCACAATGGTTCTGAAGATATCAAAAGATCAATGGATGTCATTTTCAAGTGAAGATACAAGAAGGACAACCTTGTATGACCATTATTCCACTACCTCCAACATTCCCATGTCCATTGTACGAAGCTACAATTGTGTCACAATTGGAAAAGAATGGTTAGTTCCTTATCAAGGAAAGGATTCAAATACATTCCTTCATAGGACATTAACCAAATCAAGCAACTAATCAATGTTGTATGATCAAGCTTCTCAAATGACTCTTTGATGCGCTAGCACTCTTCAAAGTCTCTTTTCTACCTCTATATCAAGGATTGAAGACTTGAAGAATTGACAAGACTCTGAAATATTTTACAAGTGTCAAACTCTGTCAAATTCATTACACATCAAACACTTAGAATTTCTTATAAACTTTCATATCTTAGAAATTCTTAAGTCTATAGTCTGAACTATTTTATATTTATGAACACCTCTGATTGCATATCAAGTGCTCAACCAAACAATTATTTCTTTGTAATCTTTGTTGGTTAGAAGTCTCTTGCTTGTGTGCTTGAGCAATTGTAATCTTGTGTGATTATTGTGAAAAATCTCTTGCAAGTAATAAGGGGACTGGACTACTTCCGGATTATGGAAGGAACCAGGATAATTGACTCTCTCTCTCTCTCTCTCTCTCTCTCTCTCTCTCTCTCTCTCTCTCTCTCTCTCTCTCTATCTCTAATCCGCTGCAATTGACTCTGAACATTGCTTCAGGTTTTGAACTCTATCAGAAGTTGAACTTTGGACTTAGTTAAAAAGAAGAAAAAGCTAACACAATTCAACCTCCCTTTTTGTGTTTTTCTCACCTTCAATGAAATTTTCTATATTTTTTAATAGTCTATTATTACGATCGTTCCATATAATCCAAACACAAAGCAACCAAACGAGCTGCAAAAAGGAGAGTCTTGCACGCAAACCACCTAAAGAATGAGTAAACTGATATAAATGGTTTGAAAACTACGAGGATCCGGTCCCAACACACCAAGCCATGACTGCACCTCCTGCCATAGATAGCCATAAAAGCCGCAAGATAAGAATAAATGTTGAGCTGTTTCCACATGCCCACAATCTGCCAAACAAACCGCATCATCTGCTGAAATTGTACCGCAATCCAACATGTTTGATTTTGTAGGCAACTTGTCCCGGAAAAGCCTCCAAGCAAGTATTGAAACCTTCAGGGCACTTGTTTATGCCAAATTAAATCTGTTGCAGTTTCGACCTATTCAATGTCTTGAGAGGTTAAAAGCGGATAAGCGCCACATATTGAGTAGCCTCTGATAGGATCCAGCTGCCACCTCCACGAATCTGTAATATTAGACTGCAAAGAAACGCTGCAAAGTAAAGTGACACACTCCCCTAACATATCCCTCTCCCAAGCCCACAAACGTCTCCTCCACCTCCATGCCGCACCCCCGCCTCCCACCTAAGAGATGACATGTGCGACACAGTACAAGACTTGTCCACTTCTAACTCAAATAAACACCTAAAGCACACACCCAGAGACTCACCTCCTAACCACCAGTCATGCCAAAAAAGGTATCGACTCCATCCCCCACCTTCAGTGAAACACGCTCCTCAAACCACCCTCCACCAACACCACCTAACTCGTCACGAATTTTGGCTACCTCCCGCCACTAAGAAGAACCACTCCGAGCCCTAACCTCCAACCTCTCTACCTCCTCACCATACCTAGCAAGCCAAGACCCTATTCCTTACTTAATTTTATTAGTGGTTTTAATCTCTATAAAAAAAATCTGCACTGAGTTTTAGTCCTTATTAAATCTAAATTTGTTTAATTATGCCTAAACTTTTAAGATTTTATACAATTTTTTTATAGAAGTGTTAAGAACATTATTAAAAGTTCACCTGCAAAAAATCATCTCAAAATTTCATTTCTACGTCCAGATTTTTGTTAGTTTTATCTTAAACTTTTGTTTTCAAAAAAATTCATATTTAATTCATTTCATGTTAAAAAATTCTAAATATTAGTAAACAAACATTTTGTAATGTTCTAAACTTGACTAAAAAAATGGTTGAAAAATTTAAGAGTTTAAGATGATTATAAAAACTTTGTTTTAAAATACATGTAAATTATTTTTATAGGGACTAAAAAAACTATTAAAAGTAAGTAAGGATTAAATTTAAAAGTTTCAAATTTTATAGAGATCAAAATCATATTTAATCCAAAAATGTAATTATGTTGAATTGAAAAGTAAAATGGATCATTATTTTAAGACAATTCTTTTTAGACCATTTACAATGGGTGTGTTGAAAGCCTTGCAATGGAGAGTTGAAAATTGTTGAAAGTTGATGTGGAGGAGAGAGGTGATGAATGGAGTCAACATGTTGAATGCTCAAAAGGTGGGGGATCTGCAGGCAACGTGGTGCGTTTCGGTTGGTGGAGAGCGCGAGTGTATCTCACGCGCCGACAGGGGGCGAGTGAGAAGAACAGTGACGCGGAGAGAGAAGAGATAAGTGGAGAAGTTATAACACGTGGCGCTTCCTGATTGGCTGTCTGAATTTGTCTCATTTTAATTATTTGAACTCAATTATTTCATTGCAAATGATTTTTTTTTAATTTTTTTTTTTACAAAAATTCATGATATGTTTTTGTCTATAAATAGAGACTTGGTTCATTTGATTTGGACATAGAAAAAAAACGAAATTTTCCACTATTTCAATATTATTATCTTTCTATTAGCTTTGCTTTTGAAGTTTTAATCTTTTTTTAGTGAAATTAAATTAAATTATTTAAATAAAATTTTGTTTTTACAAAAATCTAAAAGATAAATTGTTAATTGTTAATTATTTTAATTTAATTATAATCGATAATTGTAATTTTATGTAATTATAAAAACAAAAATATAAAATTAAATAAGAATATGAAATAAAAAATGGTGGGGTAAAGTGTTGAATGAAAAGTCATTGGAAAGGGTAAAAGTTGAATGAGTGTTGAATAAGAGATAGAAAATAATGTTGAGTGTTAGGAAGAGAAAAAGTGGGTATTGAGTGTTGAAACCATTGTAAATGATCTTACAAATAGGTCACTTATTCTAGGACGGAAAGAGAATGTTATTTCCTCGATAAAACTAGAAAATTAGAGTAAATAGACAATTACCCCACTGAAATTGTAAGTTTCGTCAATTACCCCCTTCAAATTAACAAAACTTCAATTACCCCCCTGAAATTGCACAACGTTAATCAATTTACCCCCTCCGTCAAATTTTTCTGTTAGTGAACATGACGTTTTGCAAATACCCCCTGAAGTTTTGCACTTATGTGCAAAATGCCCCCCGAACTTGATTTTTTTTTTTTGTGTAATGAGAACTATTGTTGTTCTTTTTTATTTATTTATTTGAAGGGAAATATGATAGAAAGGTAACATAGTGATTTCCTTGATGATTGATTTATTAAATTTAATATGGAGAAGTGAATGAATGATACCATCTTAAAAATAGGAACTAATTTGAGGTTTAATCTTTTCTTTTTCACATGAATCTTGCTCTTTACCCAACACATTTTGCTCGCGCCTAACTGAAATACCGAAAATACTCATGTGTGAGTTAACTCATGCAGGTGTTAAATCTGCGCAACTTAACTCACGTTGCGTGAGTTAGCTCACGAATGTGTTAAACTCAACGTGACTCAACACAAACAAAGAGATAAACACATGCGTGAGTTAACTCACGCTAGTTTTCAAATTCAAAAAGGGAGAAAACTTGCGCTATTTTTATTTACACAGTGAGAGGTTGTGCTTGCTATATATGTGGGACTACTAGCTTATTGTAGGAAGAAGAGAATCCAATGTTAAGAGACCAAACACACCAGTAAAAATGGGCAATCCCTCCAACCATACTCATAATCTCATTCACCTTATCATATTTATAATCATCTAAAAAATTCATTTAATTAGTTAGTAGTCATTCATAAACCATTAGCTACTGCTACACCAACATAGAACATATCCTCAACCTCTAATAACTCATCACCATGTCCCATTTGCTTTGCTTGAATCATTACTGAAATTTGTTCAATGTTGGAAAAAGGAAATCAATGCATTTGTATAATTTTTACCTTTGTGGTGTTATTTTTTGTCTTAAATAAATATCCACAGATAATTAAGAATTCAACGATTAGGTAGATAAAATTTTGACAAGCAATAGTTTTCATTACACAAAAAAAAACATAAATTTTCAAGTTCATGGGGCATTTTGCACATAAGTGCAAAACTTCAGGGGGTATTTGCAAAACGTCATATTCACTAACAGAAAAATTTGACGGAGGGGGATAATTGAAGTTTTGTTAATTTCAGGGGGCAATTGCCTATTTACTAGAAAATTAACACTCAAATTCCATTGCCACGTGTTGGGATCCAAGTCACCATCCTTTATCAACCCGCGTAATTCCATTCCACGTCACGCATCTCCTCTCTTCCTTAACGGCGAAGCAAGCAGCTACTGAAGGACACAACCGTCATTTCCATAAAAAAACCTCGACAGCTTTTCTTACAACGTCAGTACGTTACAATATCTGTAACTTTTACTTCAATCTATCCAAACAAAATCTTCAGCAAAGGGTACAACCGTCATTTCTCAGGAACCGCGTTTTTATTTCTCTTCTTCAACCTCATTCCACGAATTGTCGAAACAAACGAATCAAAGGTTGCTCTGTCGTAAAATGGGGTTACTTTCTAACAGGTATTCTTAATTTTCGATTCTTCTTACGTTGTCATAAACAATGTTTTTGTTATCAAAATCTTAGTAAGTTTTTTTATTTGATTTTTTTTTATTAAAAAATTGGTGAATCAAAAAAATGGATGTGCAGGGTAACTAGAGAGAGTTTGAAAGCAGGAGATCACATCTATTCTTGGAGGACTGCTTATGTTTATGCTCATCATGGTTCTCTCTTCTCTCTTTTCTATTTTATTCAATTTTCTATTTATTTCATTTTCATTTATTTGTTTTCTTTGTGTTATTTTGTTATAATTTGTAGTGTAAATGAAATAGGAGATCTGCTTTAGAGTTTTAAGTGCATGTTTGAATTTACGGTGAATTTGGAAAAATCACTGTGCCATTGTGATTTTACTAAAATCGAGATGGCATAATGAGATTCTGCCAAACTCACCGTTAATTCAAACATGCCGTAAGCTTGTGATTCGACAAGCTTGTGTTTAGATTTTAAGTGCATGTTTGGGGTAAATTTGACGAAATCACGTGTTTATGTGAGTTTGTTGAAGCTTCGAACTTCAAAGGGTAGTTTTTGCCAAAATTACGTTAGTATATTGTGACTAAGCCTATAGTGGTGTGATGGTATGCTAAGGTTCTTACTTGTTCGCAACCATGAATAGAAGTTTCATTTCAATGTCTATGAAAGTCAAGCTTTCAAACAATGCAGCCTGATTGTGTGTGTTTTTTACATTAGTAACCTTGCAGTGACTTGACCTTATTTTATCATCTAAGATAAACAAAGGCTAATTAGTGGACATTGGACCATATAAATTTAATCAAACTAGTCATGAATGGAATTGCATGCAAATAGATATTTGGACACCCCATAATACTCAAATTCTCATCATATTGTTTTCGAAGGAACTTTCCACGCCCTTCAATATCATCACTTCGGATGTACACATCCAAAACAAATGTGAATTTTGTGCCGTCGGAAAGTATACTTTCATACTGAATATGCATTATGGAATCTGGAAGTGTACTATCTGTGGTTTTTCAGAAACTTGGGTGGGAAAACTGGGTTCCTATCATTTTTCTCTTCTATGAAGTCTGTACCAATAAAATTCAAGATTCGATCGAAGTTTTGCATGATATACAATATGATAAAATATTGGTCAATACTCAATACTATTCGTTTAGCTATAAGTATCATAGAAACTGAAAACCACGTGATGAGGGAACAAACGGTGAAGACTCTAGCATTAGATAGAGGCGAGGGTCCTAATGTTAAAGAGATTACAGTATTTGTAAAACAAACGTCCTCTCAGTCTTAAAATATAGTATTCAAGATTTACCAGGTCAAACCATGTGAGACAGCATTGTCCTTCAATATTAGATACACCAATTATCTCGAAAAACATTAGATTTTGTCGTTATGTTGAAGACAATGATAAGCCACAGAGCCAATATTACACTGCTTTCCATTGTATAATGGAAGTATATTGTAGAGGTGCTGTCATGAAGATTTCTGTGATTTTTCCCAAGGTTCTCAGTATGTTGGAAGTATATTGTAGAGGTGTTCTTCCCAAGGTTCTCAGTATTTGAAGATTTCTGTGACTTAAGATTAGTGATCTGTAATTTTTTTTTTTTAAAAAGGTGCTGTCATTGTTTATTAACTCCTATTGTCCTTATATGCATACATTCCAGCTCTCAGTTTAGTTTAAGTTGTCATTGTGGTCGCGATTATGCTGCAAACCTTTATAATGGAGTAAAATGCAGACAAATCTGATGCAGCCGCAATTGCAGATGGGATGCCGGCGCGGAGACCTTTGATAACGTTATATTACGGCCACAATTGCGGTTGCCGACCACAATTTAGAACCTCGCTCATATCCTTTTCCCTTACCCTTCTTATGCTATAAAGCTTCTCACTTTAATTTTTTTTTTTTTTAAATTCACTTGTTTTGCTCTTGAGGATTCATGACTCCGCGCACTACAAATAAGCATTAAAAACTGAACTATGCTTAATTTTTTAGATCATGTCTTTGTAAATTGTAATGATGGAATCTTCCATTGTATGTACTGAAATGAATGACAGGCATTTTTATCGGCGATGACAAAGTTATCCACTTTACTAGGCGTGGACAAGAAGTAGGAACCGGTACCGTACTAGATGTTCTCCTCCTCAGTTCAGCACCAGCCAGGTCTCAAGAAATTTGCCCAAATTGCACTCCATCCCAAGACGACCATGGGGTCGTCGTCTCATGCCTGAACTGCTTTCTGGCCGGAGGTGTCTTGTATCGTTTTGAGTACTCCGTCTCCCCAGCTCTCTTTCTTGCGAAAGCACGCGGTGGGACATGCACTCTTGCAGTCTCAGATGAAGACGATGTTGTAGTTCATCGAGCTCTGTATTTACTCGAAAACGGCTTTCGTTGCTATAACGTATTCAAGAGCAACTGCGAAGACTTTGCCATCTATTGCAAAACCGGGTTAGTTGTTGTTGATGAAAGAACAATTGGACAGAGTGGCCAAGCAGTTTCCATCATAGGAGGACCTCTTGCTGCTGTTCTATCAACGCCGCTCCGCTTGGTGACTACAAATGTTTATGGAATGGCGGCAACTGCCGTTGGAGTTTATTGTGCTAGCAGGTATGCTGCAGACATTGGAATGAGGAGGGATGTGGTGAAAATACAAGTGGAAGAGTTGACAGGAAGGTTGGCTACTGGGTTACTGCAGGTTATTGAACCTCAAGTTTCAATGAATCTGGCCCCTCAATCTACTTGTTAGTCAATGATCAAACACTGCTTTGTTTAAATTTGTGTTCTGCTATGAATTTTACGTGTATGACAGTGATGTGTGTTTTTTTAACCATTGCGTGTGTAAGCATTTTAATATTTAATTGAAATATTGTATGGTATTTTGGATTTGGATAATTTATTTTGCTTTTTTTGAGGCCTCTTTGGGTGATGAGCTAGCTAGGCATTTTTTGGCCTAGTGAAACTGATCATGTGCATGTAATGTATAAATGTCATGAGTTCTGGTAAGAGTATTGTTAAGGTAAACGATGCTTCTTGTTGCTTGTTCCTTATCAGTTGGTGCTTTCATTGCACTTTACTCACCCACAAATACAAAAAACAGATTATGTCATCTACAGATTCTAGAAATGAATGGACTAAGTTGTACAAACTTTTGTTGTCAATTGTACTGTATGCCAAGCTACCAAGTATGAAACCAAGAAGCGTACTCGTCTGCTGCATCCCTTTCAAATTCCCTCTGCCATATGGAAAGATATTTCCCTTGATTTCATGATTGGTTTACCTTCTTCTCATGGTAATAATGTTATCTTAGTGTTTGTTGGTCATTTTTCTTTGAGTGCACATTTTGGATCTTTACCCACAAATTACTCAGCTTACGAAGTTCTTGTGCTTTTCTTAGACATGATTTGTAAGCATCATGGTCTACCTAGAATCTTAGTCTATGTCAGGGATCCTATTTTCATAAGTTCATTTTGTTGCGAATTGTTCAAATTGGCTGAAACGAAGTTAAGAATGAGCACTACGCACCATCTTGAAACCGATGGACAAACAGAAGTTTTGGACCTCTTTTTGGAGCAATAACTTCACACTTGTCCCTCGCAAGCAGTCCCTCACTTTTGGTTCAATTTACGTCCATTAGTTGAGTGGTCTTACAACACAACTCAAAATCAAGCTTGCTGGCTCTATTTAACATATGCGCAATAAACACAGTCAAAGAATGAGAGAAAATACATGTTTTAGGTGTATAAATGCTCTTTTACCAAAACTTCCTCCTAGTGATGCATAAATCATAATCTGTATTCAAGAGTTTTTTTTTTTACAAGAATCTGTATTCAAGAGTTAGAAGTAAAACAATAATACTTGAAAGGAAATAATAATCTTTACACACAAATATTTTAATGGTGGATTTAGATAGTAAAATTCCATCTTTTTTTACACAACATATATTTACACAACATATATATAACATGTTTATTGAATTACACGTGTGACAAACAAACTTGATATTCAAACGATACAACCTCACATTATTCTTCTAATATTTAAAACAAGTGAACAAATTATCCACA
The DNA here is from genome assembly GCF_051527215.1 of Medicago sativa. Taxonomy (NCBI): domain Eukaryota; kingdom Viridiplantae; phylum Streptophyta; class Magnoliopsida; order Fabales; family Fabaceae; genus Medicago; species Medicago sativa. The sequence goes on from NC_140749.1 coordinate 56,109,123, forward strand.
ATGAAGTAGTAGCATTTCATGCTGACCAAATTTGTATAGTAAAACCATGCTTGCCTCCAATAAGGATTGATGCAAAGAACCGCTGCAATCACCAACAGCACTAGTGTGTATGCCACAAGAAAGCTCACACAAAAAATATACATATCCACCCAACTATCATTCACTCCATTTGTGTCTGATCCATGTGGTAATGTAGCAGGTATTTGTTCACTGTCATTGCAACTCTTTGGCAGCGGAGGTCCACAGAGAAATTGGTTACCTTCGCAGCTGCTTTCATCAAATGTGGAAAATTATTCTTTCATTTCGGGTGTTGCACCTGATAAATTGTTGTGTGCCACAGTGAATGTTAGCGCAGCAAGCTTGTTCAACAAGCAATCAGAAAACCAGAAGCAGTTTTCTATCAGAAGCAGTTTCTATCAGAAGCAGTAACCAGAAGCAGTTTCTGGTTATGGGGTATTTGAGAGAAATTAAGAGAAGAGAAAGAGTATGAATTGATGAAAGTAAAGTTGTTTTTTGAATGATATCAAATATGTACAATGAGTTGTAGCTTATATACACAACTAGTTAGGTAGCTTAAAGCATAAGCAATGTAACAAACCCTAACCTCTTATTGGCTACACTCTAACAAACTTGTAACAAATTTAAAACAAACTAAAACAAACTGTGAATAATCATTTAAACATGATTACCACTAAACTGAACTTGAATTAGTAACAAAACTAACATCCTCCCTTAATTCAAGTTTCCACTTCCTTCATTCCAATCAAGCTTCTGAGCTTGATGAACCTGTCAACCTTCAAGGCTTTAGTGAATATGTCTGCAAGCTGCAGCTCAGTAGAGCAGTGAACAATCTGCAGTGCTCCTTTGTTTACTTGCTCCCTTAGAAAATGAAACTTAGCCTCTATATGCTTGCTTCTCCCATGCAGAACTGGGTTTCTTGCCAAGCTTATAGCAGATTTGTTGTCTATAAACAATGCTATAGGTCTGCTAACCTCTATCTCCATTTCCTTGAGTACATTCTCCAGCCAGACTGCCTGACATGCTGCCATACATCCTGCAATGTACTCAGATTCACAGGTTGACAATGCTACAATTGGTTGCTTCTTAGCACACCATGAAATTGGAGCATTTAAGAACTTGAATAGGTACCCTGAAGTGCTCTTTCTATCCTGTTTGTCTCCACACCAGTCAGCATCAGAATATGCTATCAGTTCCATAGAACTATCATTCAAGCCTTTTGGAAATAGAATACCATACTGCAGTGTCCCTTTGATGTATCTCATCACCCTTTTGGCTGCTAGAAGGTGAGATACTCTTGGTTCACTCATGAATCTACTGATTATACCAACTGCATATGCAATATCAGGCCTACTATTGCATAGATACCTCAATGACCCTACAATTTGTTTGAACAATGTAGGATCCACCAGTTCTTCATCTTCATTCATCACAAGCTTTACATTTGTCTCAGCAGGTGATGATGATGGATTGCAGTCACTCATATTGAACCTTTTCAATATGTCAGATGCATATTTCCTTTGATGCATCACCAGACCCTCTGCATCTTCAGTAAATTCCATGCCTAAAAAGTATGTCAATCTTCCTAAATCTGACATTTCAAACTCATTCATCATCTGAGTTTTGAATGCTTCTATTTCAGCTTCATCACTACCAGTTACTATCAGGTCATCAACATATAGACAGATAAGAAGTTGATTACCTTCATTTCCTTTCTTCACATAAACACCATATTCAGACTTGCATTTGACAAATTCTTGCTGCACAAGAAAACTGTCAATTCTCTTGTTCCAAGCTCTTGGTGCCTGTTTCAAACCATAGAGGGCTTTGTGTAATCTGTACACCATATTCTCCTTCCCTTTGATTTTGAAACCTGGTGGCTGTGTCACATATACTTCTTCATCTAAAGGACCATTTAGAAAGGCAGATTTTACATCCAGATGATGCATTGGCCAGTTTCTGCCACAAGCTATAGCCACTATCAATCTCACAGTCTCCAGTCTTGCTACTGGAGCATATACTTCAAAGTAATCCATACCAGCCTTCTGCATGAATCCTCTAGCCACTAGTCTTGCTTTGTGCTTGGCTACTTCACCATTTGGTTTCAATTTCAACTTGAAAACCCACTTCACATCTATTGGTTTCTTGTTTGCAGGCAGTTCTGTGAGTTCCCATGTGTTGTTTCTGTTGATTGAATTCAACTCTTCAATCATTGCACCTTTCCACACACTCTCATTCAGTGCCTCTTCATGATTGATTGGTTCAGCATCTGCTAATAGTGCAAAGTGCACAAATTCCCCATCTTCATTAACTAAATTATCTGGAGTGACTTCATGTCCAGCTAATCTAGTTGAAGCAAATCTCTGTCTAGTTGAAGTTCTGATGACTGGATTTTCTTCAGCTTGCACTTCAGGTTGAACTTCAGTATCAAGTTGAACTTGTTCAGCTTGATCATCTTCTACAATTGCAGTGGGAATTGTATGACTGAAACTCTTCTCTTTCCTATTCCAATCCCATGCTTCATTTTCACAGATTTTAACATCTCTACTAATCACTATTGAATGATTTAGAGGATGATATAATCTGTAAGCACCTGTTTCATGATAACCAACCAATATCATAGGCTCACTCTTGTCTCCCAGCTTTCTTCTCTTTGCATCAGGGATATGCATATAACATAGTAAACCAAACACTCTTAAGTGTTTTGCTGACTGCTTGCAACCAGTCCAAATCTCTTCAGGAATCTGATCAAGTCTCTTAGTGGGGCATCTGTTCAAGATGTAGGCTGCAGTTCTCACTGCTTCTCCCCAGAAAGTGTTAGGCATCTTCTTCAGCTTGAGCATGCTTCTGGTCATGTCAAGCAGACTTCTATTCCTTCTCTCAGCCAAACCATTATGTTGTGGAGTGTATGGAGCAGTGACTTCATGCACAATACCATTGTCTTCACAAAACTTCTCAAACACCTTTGAGGTATACTCTCCACCACCATCAGTTCTTAAAATCTTAATAGACTTTCCACTTTGCTTTTCTACCAAGATTTTAAACTTCTGAAACATTTCAAATGCTTCACTTTTGGCCTTGATCAGATATAACCAGATTTTTCTGCTGAACTCATCAACAAAACTAATAAAGTATTTGTTGCCCCCTAATGAAGGAACCTCTAAAGGACCACAAACATCTGAATACACAACATTGAGTGGTTCCTTTGATCTACTAGCCATACTAGAACTGAATGCATTTCTGGGTTGCTTTCCCAATAAGCAAGTACCACAGACAGTGTTTGGTATTTCAATTTTAGGTACACCAAGTATCATTTCTTTATCAACCAAATGATTAAGACCTCTAAAATTGAGATGACCATACCTATAATGCCAGAGCCAGCTATCTTCATCTTTCACTATAGCTGATAAGCAATTCAGTTCCACAGCTTTCATATTGGTCTGAAAGGTTCTATTCTTTGCAAGAGGAGTTTTCAACACTAACCTTTGATCTTTATCAAACAGTTTGAAGGTGTTGTCCTTCATAACCACTGAGTATCCTTTCTGAATGAATTGACCCACACTCAGTAAATTGCACTGCATTCCAGGAACATAGATAACTTCTTCAATTATTGCCCTTTTTCCATTCTTCCCTTCAATAGCAATATTCCCCATTCCTTCTGCAACTAAGACTCTATGATCTGCAAGCTTCACTTTTGTATTCCTTCCAGGATCCACTTGCCTTAACCATGTCTTGTTACCAGTCATGTGATTAGAACACCCAGTATCTAAGAACCAACTTTCTGAATTGCAGCTCTCATTACTGGTTGTTGTAATCATCATGAGTAATGACTCTGAATCTGAATCATCTTGTGCAATTTTTGCTTCCTCTTCATCATTCTTTGATTGCTTTCCTTTACCAGACCAACACTCTGAGGCATAGTGCCCAAATTTCTCACATTTGAAACATTGAATCTTCTTCTTATCAGTTTTCTTCTTCTGATTAGAATTTCCTTCCTTTGAAGATTCACCCTTTTCAGATCCATTGTTCTTGCCTTTAGATCCATTTCCTCCCTTAGAGTTTTTCCTCCCTTTCTTGAAATTCTTTCTATCATTTTCATCCTTCTTGATAGTTTGAACTTGCAAGGCTTGTTGAATTGATCTTTCACTGCTCCTTTCTGAAACCATCAATTCATGAGCTTCTAAAGAACTCTGCAACTCCTCAATCTTCAATGTCTTGACATCTTTTGATTCCTGAATTGCTACCACAATGAAATCAAATCTTGGAGATAGAGTCCTCATGATTTTTTCAACAATCTGTTGATCTGTCATTGCTTCCCCACAAGCCTTCATCTGATTCACAAGATTGATAAGTTTGGAGATGTATTCAGCAATTTTCTGATCATCTTCCATCTGCATCAACTCAAACTTCCTTCTTAGTGATTGAAGTTTAATCATCTTCACCTTATCATCACCTTCATGGTACTTTGAAAGAATATCCCAGGCTTCCTTGGAACTAACCGTCTTTGAGATTCTTTCAAAGTTGGCTTCATCAAGACTTTGTTGAATCAAGAACAGAGCCTTGCAATCTTTCTTCTTCAAATCTCTGTGTGCGTTCCTTTGCACTTCTGTCGCATTCGCTGCTAAATCAGCTACACCATTCTGCACAATTTCAAGCAAATCTTGTGCTCCAAACAGATTCTTCATCACTGCACTCCATCGTTCCCAATTACGTGCTTCAAGAATTGGAAGATGCGTATTGAAACTGCTGCTACCGTTCATGGTGATTCCTTCAGCGTTTCTATCTGCAATTGCGTGATTGAAGATCCTTTTTTAACCCCTTTGATCGAAACCACAGGCTCTAGATGCCAATTTGTTAGCGCAGCAAGCTTGTTCAACAAGCAATCAGAAAACCAGAAGCAGTTTTCTATCAGAAGCAGTTTCTATCAGAAGCAGTAACCAGAAGCAGTTTCTGGTTATGGGGTATTTGAGAGAAATTAAGAGAAGAGAAAGAGTATGAATTGATGAAAGTAAAGTTGTTTTTTGAATGATATCAAATATGTACAATGAGTTGTAGCTTATATACACAACTAGTTAGGTAGCTTAAAGCATAAGCAATGTAACAAACCCTAACCTCTTATTGGCTACACTCTAACAAACTTGTAACAAATTTAAAACAAACTAAAACAAACTGTGAATAATCATTTAAACATGATTACCACTAAACTGAACTTGAATTAGTAACAAAACTAACAGTGAATACTTCAAGGAAGGTCAACTCACTTAGTTGAGGAGGAATTTTACCACTCAACATGTTGAAAGAAAGATCCAAACTCTCTACATGTACCAAATTAGAAAATGTAACTGGAATTTTCCCAGTCAAATAATTGTTAGAGAAGTTTAATGCTCGAACTCTTGTCATGTTTAAAAGCTCACACGGGATAGTTCCATTTAGTTTATTGTGGGATAAGTCAATTCCTGACATATAAACAAGGATACTCCCCGTATAAGTTTCAGATCTTTTCTTTGAAGTAAAGTTCACCCCTTCTTCCCCAACATGGTCATAAGTGTAACTATCGATACTAAAATCATAAGTTCACTCTTTTCTTCGCCAACTCTTTTGGGATAGATCCTTCAAAATGATTATTGGACATTCGAAGTTCTGCTAAATTTGAAAGATTTTTTACATGGCTTGAAATTTTTCCCGTGAAATGGTTATTGCCTATTTCCAAATAAATGATATTGTTGCATGAGTTAAAAAAACTATTTGGGATGCTACCAGAGAGACTATTACCTTCCAATGATAAGTATGCCAAATTACTTAACATAGGAAGTATTGGTCCATCAAGCATATTGTTTGAAAGTGCCAAGGATTCGAGTTGCTTCCCAACTCCATATATGTTAAATGGTATTTCTCCAGACAATTGATTGTTCGAAAGATCCAATGTATTTAATGTGCTCATACGGCAAAGCTCATGAGGAATAGGACCATGGATCGCATTTAGAGACATATCTAGAGATTCCAAATTTGGAAAAATATAACTGATATTACTGCTCGGCATTTGACCAGTTATTGCATTGTGAGATACATCAAGTCTTGTAAGCTCGAGATGGGGACGAGATGGCATCTGAAATCCACCTGTGAAGGAACAATTTTTAAGAAGGAGGTCTGACATTTTTGTGTTGTTTTCCAATAGCCAATTTGGAAACTCTCCTCCACCTCTACATCCTGTAAAATCCAGATACGTCAAGTTGTATTGGTAATGAAGAAAGTTTGGCAGTGGAATGGAATTAGACTCCGTTGTTGTGGAAGACAATTCAAGCACTTGCAACTGAAATTTTGGAACCCATGTTTGCAAAGTTGTATTTAAGTCGACGAGGACTTTGTTTCCACTTCCATAGATGAACTTAAGATTTGAGTGATTGGCAAAGGGTACGAAAGAAATAGGGAATTCAAATTGGTTTCCTTCAAAACTAAGAAATTCCAGTGAATTATGACTTGCGAGGTTGGTACCAATATTACCAGTGAAGTGATTACCATCAAGTGTCAACTTTCGAAGAGAGGTCATGTTAGCAAAAGAGGCGGGAAGTGACCCTGTAAATTTATTGGCGGATAAAATTAGCTCTTCCAGCTTCGTAAGCTTAGACCAATCTGAAAAATTTAAACATTAATTCCATTATGAAAGGGGAAAGACATTGCTTAGATGGCCATTAAGCAAGAAACCGATTACTCCCTTCGTCTCAAAATGAGTAATCTGGTTTGAATATGTACATTATTCACTTAACATAATTTGACCATATTTTTCTATTATATAAAGATAAATGATAGCATATAAGATATAATCTTTGTTAATATATAAGAGTAATTAAAAATATTAACAATCAAATTTACACATATTTGAAACAGAACTATTAGATATTATTTACAGAACGCACCAATAATATCTAGCGATCCATTCAATTGATTGACACTTAAATCAAGAGATTTGAGACGACGAATCCCACTTAGAGATGAAGCAATATTGGGATTTAAGCTGGTTGAATTCAGCACAAGGACTTGTAAATTGGCCAGCCATTCAAATCCTTCATTCTGGTTAAAAATTGAGAACGTATGGTTATCATCTATACACACTAAAAATAATCAACATATATTCATGAGTACATATTGTGTCGGGTCTGTGATTGGTGCAGTCACACAGTCTGCAAATTTAGACCATTCCATCTTAATATGACGATTTTGATTTTAACTTTATATTTTAAATTTGTTTTGAAGTTAAAATTTAGACCGTGCGATGAAGATCGTGTTAGCTCAGATGTGCTAACTGCATGACTGCACCAAGACGATACTCGTACACAATCCAAATTCCATATTCTCATGGACCAAAATTAACTGTAATAAATTATCAAATGATGAAAACAAACCTAGAGGCCATAGGTTCAAATTGTTGTTAGGTAAGTTAAGGATCTCCAAAGACTTGAGTTTCGATATATCTAGCAAGAATTCATATATATTAAAAGATTAGAGTTTGTCAATCGAAAACTGATTAAAGATGATTATAGTGCAATTTGAGGGCATTACTATGAATTGATCTCTGGGCCTTTTTAGAGTGGTTGTGAACCTCACGAGCCTCTCTCTTGCGCTTGCGGGTTTCGTGATCGAAACGGCGGCCATTTTCTTTTATGTGACGATCTATATGATCTCCTTGAGGCTAAAATGATACAAACACAAGTAAACGAAACCAAAATCAAAATCAAAATAGGAATGTAAAACAGAAAACAGAAAAAGAAAATTCTTGTGGAATCAAAAAAACATAAACATCATCAAATGAAGGGGAGTGAATCAAACTAACCATTGTTGTCTCTTGAAAATTAACTCCAAGTAACCACTAAAAACACAAAACTAGTTCAGTTTATAACGGGACTCTTTCGCCTCGGCTTTATAGCATGTGTTGCTTCACCACACCTTCAATACCACTGGAAAAATGTAATTTTAACAATCAATAAAAGCATAATAGCAGAAAAACAAATGAACAAAAATATACAACACTTTCCACCAAAAAATGTGAAACTGTCAAAGCAATTGTGTAACAATTTACAAATTGAACACAACTACGTAACAGATTAGACATCTCTAACTTGTCAACATATAGAGAGAGGAAGTATGCTATGAAGCACTGACACGGACACATCAAATGTGTCGGTGTCGGACAATGTCAGACACCATACACACCTATCAGAAGTGTCGTTGCTACAGAAACTATGATACAAGAAGCTTATAATTTACATTAAAACACAATTTAAGAACATAATGTGAAGCTCTGAGAAGAAAAAACAGTAAATCCTAATCCTATTCACTAAGCTGTATAAACTATAAAGGGCCCGTCTCAGATGGTGTTCCGTTGATGAGCTCAAAAATAAGTCAATCCAAACGGCCGAAAGTATAAAACCACAAAATTTGATTTTAGATTTAGAATTCCAATAACAAGAGAGAACAAGAGAGATGTGAGTAATGATAGATAGGAATTCGATAAATTTGAAGATTAGGTATTACAATTGATAAACAAAAACAATAATAGTCTTATTCTTTTGTATTTTAAGCCCCCTTCACGTGTGAGTTGGGGTTCAAATATTCAAGGCTCCCTAAATTGACAGCTCTACATGTAATCTTATAGTTCTATTTCATTTTAGAGTTTGTCCTTCTTTTTCTACCCAAAAAAATCAAATAAAATACAATGTGGATTTATTGAAGACATTTTGCTCATTTCAAATTGATTCAGAAATTGATGATATTCCCCTTCTTTCAATATTCTCAGATTTTCATCATTGTATCATTCAACTTACTTACTTACAAGCTCTCAAACTTACTTTTTCCCCTTGCTAAATGACTTTAAATTATGCTTTACTACTTTTTTCAATTCCACTCCTTCAAATTTGGAGAGGCTTCTAAATTTTTCAGAAACGATGCTATCATTTAGCATAAAAAAGTTAATTGAGGGCACAAATCATATAAAAATATCGTATAAGAATTGAGACAATGTTATACTGACTACCATCTAGCTCAAATTCATCAGTATATGAATACGCATGATGAATTTCTCCAATGGCTATGATCTACAATTTCCCATACATATGTTGAATTTGAACACAACAAAAATATAGATTACTGCATGAGATGTTTTAATTTAGACAATTATAAATTACTAGGCCTAGCAATTAATTTCTTCATTCTTTACATGTACTTCCATGATTAAAGCAGAGAAATATATGGCTGATAATGTTGCACATCACCCCAAGCATGAAAACAATATTAATCCAGTTGTTGTTTCCATTATCATGATTACCATTACTGCAGACACTACCAGTAATTATAGGATTCACTGATGAATAAGAATTCCTAATGAACCACTCCATTGGTGCATCACCACTTGAACCTTCTTTTTTTAATATTAATCCAGAGCAATATATCAGTTCAGAATACTTGGCTTTTCTTTCCATTATTGTTGTGCAAATGTTAGTAATTGTTAGTACTATATTGAAAATGGGGATCAAACTCTGATCTCTGTCACTCCACTTCTTAACTCTTCCACCTCAACCACCAAGTCATAAGATTTTGAATCATTTCAACACAAAAAAATGGCCGGGATCGCTTCATATGAGTAGCATTTCAGCTCATTGAGGTTCATAGTACTTTTGAAACCTGTTAAGTTTGAAAATGTGAAACCTTTGCGCAGATTTTATAAACCTCATATTGCCCATTTCCACTTTGTAAGTCACAGTTCAGTTTCTATAAAGCATATGTATGCATAAAATATTTGCATGCATTTAAATCTTTGATATTATTGCATAACTTATTCAATCAAATAGTTTTCCTCTCTATGTTGTTTTCTTTGAAGCATTTTCCTCTAAAATACGTAGATATTTTTTCCTTGTGTCTAACTAAAGAACGAGTTATGAATATAAAAAAAAAAAAAAAAAAGGTATGCAAATGCAATATTTGCTTATTTTGTCAATGACAGATAGTAACAAAAACGCCTTCAATGCACTTGATTTTTTTAAGCAATTAGAATGGAAAATTCTTGAAAATCTTTACAGCCAAATCATTATGCAAACAAAATTTGAATATCACAAATCATTTTTGAACAATTTATAAAATCATTATGCTTTGTGAAATAGAATTTCAGCCAAATCATGTATGCAAACAAAATCTGAACCAGTAGGGTTTGAACATGAAGGAAAGATAAACCACGTCTGAATCCAACTATGGCAAAAACAATACATTGGTCAGTCAAATAAATTTCCACTTCAAAAAGAAGATATACCACAAATCTAATCAAACAGATTGCAATAAAAAACTTATTTCTTTGGCTTATGGCTATAGCTAACAGTATAACAATTAACACTCTTCTACAGCTTATTACCATGCAAAATGCATTTTTTTTCTTAAACTTCCGTCTTCGAAAACTGTTAAGTTGTAATCATAGCGCTTTTTAGGCTCATGAAATGATTTAGTTTTAATGTTTCTTAAACTCTAGGGTATTATAAATTCATTTAATTAGTCATGTGCAGGTCATTAATTTGAAACTATTTCTTTTCCTGGTTTAAAACAGAAATTCCAACCACCAAGTTATTAGAGTCCACTGAAATTAGAGAACAGAACCTTCTATTTCATTCAAATACATATACGACTATGATCAAACTTTTAAAGAAGTTCTTTGAGTCAAAGCGGGTAGCTTTGATCTTAATCAACATGCATAAACTCACCAGACTAATTTACCACTTACCATATAAAACATTTCCAGGCAGTGAATGCAGCATACATTAAAACAGAATCCAGTTACACATGCATAAACGCATCATACTAATTTACCATGTAGAACAATTTCAAGCCGTGAACACAACATACATTAGAACATAATCCAGATACATATGCATAAATAACAGTGAATCACACAAACAAAGTTGTCAATATTTCCAATAAACATATTACAAATAGTTAACCAAAAAAATATAAAACATTGGTGTGGCATACTGTCTCGTGTTACAAATTTGGCCACCCAATAGCTCATCATAATACAACATAATTATAAATATCCAGAAAACGGTGAAGGAGAAAATATATAACTAACTCGTTCTTTATTTTTTGTGCCATCTTCTTAAGCTTCCTCGTCGTCACTAGGGAGTGAAAGCAAAGACTCTGTATACATAGCCAATCGGAATCCATTTCGTGAATCTTTGCAATAGTAGAAATGCTCTATGAACTCTCCTTCCTCATCGTATCTCACCAATCCAGTCCGGCAATCTGTTCCAACAATATCACCACTTTTTGTGCAACATACAAGGGAAACGTTATGAATGGTATCATAAGTAGTAAGAACAAGAGTTTTAGTCCAAGATGACTGCACTTTGTATTCTTTCATTACCCATATATCAACTGTATCCTCGTCCACCATAACCCATAGACTTAGAAATCCTCTAAATACCCATAAACCACAATCCGTAGAGCGATAGTCAATATCATCTGGGAGAGGAATCTCTACAAGTTTCCTTTCCACTAAATCAAATGCAACAACAAGATAGTCACGTGTATCAAGACGTAAAGCCAACCAGTGAATAGCCCCATTAAAGACTGACTCTACTAAGGGATAAACAAAAGAAGAGTCCTTGCTACAAAAAGGTAAATGGACAGTATCCACGATTTCTTCCCATTCATTAGCCCTCAATGAGAAAAACCCCAAGTAATCAAACGAAACTGAAACCACCAAGTAATCGTCTGTTGACTCGTCATACCCAAAACCAAAAAAACTTAAATGTGAAGCATTAGGAGGGAAAGGTATTTGTCTATGAAATCCGGTGGATGGATTCCATATATAAGCTTCAGACCAAGTGTGCAAAAATATAAACCCTCTACATGAACCTTTAATTAGAAGATCAAAATGAGATTCCGGAAGTGGAAAACTAGGTTTCAGTGGAACAGGTTCATTATAATCATCGTAGGTAAACAATGACGGTAAATCTATAGATCGAAATTCAGGAGTAGCGGTGAAGAGTGTTGGAGAGGAAGGTTGAAACTGTGAATTTACGGTTAAGAAAAGAATCCTACGAGTGTGAGTTGAAGAAGTAAGTTGAAAATGTGAATTTGCAAAGTGATTATCAGAGATAAGAGAAAACCATGACTTACAAACGGATTTGAAACGGATAAGCGACTTAACCGGTAACCTCATTAGGATTTGGGTGATCAATTCATCAGGTAGATACGGTTTCGCCACCTCCGCCATAATTCCCGCCACCTCCGCCATGCTTCTTCCTCCGATCTCCGATGTTTGCGTTGATTTAGGGTTTATGTATAAAGAAACACGGTGAACAGATGGTAGGCGACGGTTATGAAAATTAATAGATGGGCATTGGGTGGGTTAGGCCCATTTATTAGAAAATTACTCTTTAGACCCTCCAATTGCTTACAGGTCTATCAAGTTTTTTTTTTTGTTTGTTAAAGAATGTGTATCAAGTTGTTTAAAATGCGTCCTGTTTTACATCGTAGAGATTTACGGGACATTAGCTTCGGGAGTTAGTCTCCAATCAAAACCGGGGTAGTCATCAAGTTTCAATGAATCTGGCCCCTCAATCCACCAAGATTGTTAGTCAATGATCAAACACTTCTTTGTTTAAATTTATGTTCTGCTTCTCTGGGTGATGAGCTAGCTAGGCATTTTTTGTCCTAGTGAAACGAAACTGATCATGTGCATATAATGTATAAATGTCACGAGTTTTAGTAGAGTGTTGTTAAGGTAAACGATGCTTCTTGTTGCTTGTTCCTTATCAGTTGGTGCTTTCATTGCACTTTACTCTCTCAAATACGAAAACAAATTCTGTCCTCCACAGATTCTAGAAAGGAATGCACCAAGATGTACAGACTTTTGTTGTCAATTGTACCGTGTGTCAAGCTACCAAATATGAAACAAGAAGCCTGCTCGTCTGCTGCAACCCTTTTCAAATTCCCTCTGCCATATGGAAAGATCTTTCCCTTGATTTCATGATTGGTTTACCTTCTTCTCATGGTAAATAGTGTTATCTTAGTGTTTGTTGGTCATTTTTCTTTGAGTGCACATTTCGGATCTTTACCCACAAATTACTCAGCTTACAAGTGGTTGTGCTTTTCTTAGACATGATTTGTAAGCATCATGGTCTACCGAGAAGCTTAGCCTCTGACAAAGTTAAGAATAAAGCGTTGCGTACCATCCTGAAACAGAAGAGAACGGACAGAAGTTTTGAATCTCTTTGGAGCAATACATTCGCGCTTTCGTCCATCACAAACCCTCACTTTGGTTCAAAATCCTTCCATTAGTTGAGTGGTCTTACAATACTAGCAAACACTCTTATACTGGGTTCTCTCCCTTCCATATGGTTTATAGCAAGGATCCTTCATCCACACCTAACTATGTCCCTGGTTCCTCATCAATTGAAGTTGGGGATTCTATTATAGCAACCAGTCAAGAATTGTTGCAGGCTTTTCATAAGAAATTGCTCCAAGTTAACAAAATATGTAGCAAGTTGCTGACAAAAGTGCTTAATGGCGAGTACAATGTCGGTGATTTTGTGTACCTCAAGTTGCGCCCTTATAGATAGCAGTCCCTCACTCAACCCACTTAAAAATGTTGTCTAAGAGGTTCTATGGATCGTATGTGACTCTTAAAAATATAGGCGGTAATGGCCTATAAATTGGACATTCCCTCATCGTCCAAGCTTCAGCCAGTTTTTCCTTTCTCTACTACAACTTCACCATGGCCCTGCCACTGTTGCATCTGCTGAACTACCTCCATCTGCTCTAGACAACCACCAGATTGTTGAACCTTTGGCAATTTTGGACTCTTGGTTAGACTCTGCCACTACTCCTCCAACTCGTCTAGTCTTAGTCCAGTGGTTGGGATAAGCACCAGAGAACACTAGCTTGGAAAATTTGCTCAAATGTAGGCTCTTTGATATCAAACCTAATGTGAGCTTCACTGAGAGGATGACTATGTGACTAAGTGAATAAGGGATATTGTTGCAGCATACCCCCTTTACTGTTGTTTTGTCCTTTTACATTTGCTGTCAAATTGTATAATAAATTGTTAAGGTACATGTGCCAAATTATGAACCGGTTAGGTACTAGATTCTTCAAATGATGGGTGATTGTAGTACTATAAGTACAATAATTGATGAATGAAAGCTCAAGCAAGAATTTCAATACTTTAGTTTGGTGGTAGTTGTTTGTTATCACATTGTGTCAAAAAAAAAAAAATTAACATATTTAGTGGTACATATTCAACTAATTTCTGTAACTTTTATTGTTGTGCAATATTACTCTGCCACAACTTAAGAATCTTCAAACTAGTTTTGTGATGATGCAACACAAAACCTAGTGTTGCATACAAATGTGAAAACTAATTTTTCGAACCAAAAGTCCCAACATTGATTCAATCTTAAGACTATATTTAAAATGGATTGCATATATTATCATTATTTTCCACGATTTCAGCTATCGAATTTCAAAAGTCAGTGTTAATAGTTTGTAAACTTCATACAATGCCTCTTTTCCACTCATTTTATACATGGTATTGGATATTTCCATGAAAACCAATAGCCAGTGTGGTAAATAGTTTCATTCCTCATGAAAAGGGTCAGTCTTCTAATCCTGATGCAATGCCATTCTTCTACGCAAATGGCCAGTCCATCTTCTCAAAAGAGCATTCTAAAAATGTGGTAATTATTTTTTTGGTAAACAGACTGAATGCCAAAGTCACATTATAAACTCACACATAAGTGAAAGTGCCGAGGTTCAAACCCAGGTCACGACGTCCGGCCTAACAATTTTGGCATTTTGCCAGTTGAGCTAGGACTTCTAGACAAAGTGTGGTAAATTTACCCTCGAAGTATATGAATACGAATTAATAAATGCATCACCGACTCATATCCTTGATTTGACAATGCATAACATGATATCTTTATTTTTTATTTTATTTGACAAAAACATGATATCATTATTAGAACAACCAAAATGTAGCCACTTAAAATGTTGTTCATCTTTCTTTCAAAAAAAAAAATTGTTGCCCATACAATTTAAAATTACTTCACTATAAATTTGTCAGATTCATTGGGAACTAGTTGCCTTCAAGTGCAAGAAGTAATCACTATTACATTGATTATCCAAATAAATAGAACAATAGTATACTACAACATGACAGTGTCCGAATCCAAACAAAAATTTTCGCCATTTTTCCCGACAAAATCTTAGGTATCAAGGACAGTGTCTTTCATCGAATGTTTAACAGTAGCGGTACACTCATACCTACGAGACTACAAAAATCATGTGAGCAGGTTTTGACCTCCAATGCTTGATATGACCTTAAACAAGTAAAACAGCATTTATGCAACCATCATTTTCTGGGTTGTTGGTAACCTGGGCATATTTACCTGCATTCATATAAAAATCCAATGCATCAATATCAGTTAAATTTCAACCATGATGATGAAACCAAGATATAAGTGCCAAATAATCTTACCCCACACAACTTTCCCTGCAGGTGTAACCAGTCCAAGTTCGCTGACATTCACCTGAAATCACAGTAACCAAGAAAATGACCAACACATTTTGATAGTGATTCATATTACGAATACATTGTAACGAAGTACGTGAGTAAATGAAAAGGGTTCTGTGTGGAAACACAACCTTGTTAATTGCTCATAGAATAAATGCTTATCGTATAAGTGCTTATGTATAAGTTATTTTTATAACAAAAGATAAAATGAAGTCAAACAGTTTCCATATAAATTCTAAGTTGTTTTCATAATCTATCCTGGAGAGCGTATGAACATTGTCATAAACTGTTTCCATAAACTCTCTCAAACAGTCTCATAAGTACTTATACTAGTAGATAAGCTCAAATTAGTAAATCCAAACAGACTAAATCTATATTTACAGTATAACAAAGTACATGTCAGTGATTGAAAAGGTCATGTGGGATCAACTTAGATGCCTTACATTGTGAGAACGGAAAAAGAAAAACCTCAATTATAAGTGCATGAAATATAAATACCTCAATTATAGATCCCCTGGTAATGACACCAAGAGAGGTGTACATGGGGCCATTAGGGTTTTTCTTCACTCCAATAATTTCAAGATTGAATGTGCATTTAAGTTCAGGATGAGTGACATGAGCTTTAGTGAAACGCAATCCAGTGGGACGAATGAATCGCTCATACTTTGGTGGTTTTCTGGTAAAACCAGGCCCAACAAATGTTGCTTTTGTAACCATTCTCTTCCATTGCTTAGCTGCAAAATGATGAGCCATATACAATCAGATCTGCTTCAATAAATGATCAATATGCATGCAATCTAAAGGCCCCGTAATGTGCTTACAATGTATTAAGAGACTATAGAAACAAAGACATCATGACAACTTTGCAAACCCATCATATGATAACATCAAAACACAATGACTTAGAGTTGGTATTCTGAATTAACCGCCCACAAAAATTTCAGCATCTCAACCTATAATTAAGAAATAAACATATTTTCTGGCTACATCCATAAATAAAAAGGGGAGGGGACAAAGAATGATAAGGAGATATGATATGCAGAACGATAAAGAAACGAAAACCATGAATTTGATACTAACTAACAATAACCCATTTCAATCATGTCATCACATGGTACCAAAATCATAATACTAGAAGCCATAGATGTAATACTTACTCTTTCTTTTACCGGTGCGGACCACTTTGAACATTTCATCTTCAGCCACAGGACGTACCTGAGGAAATGAAAATACACATGTAAACGTTATTATAACTCAAAAAAGGAACCCCGTTTCATGTCTTTCCCTGCTTCTTTCTTTGCTAAAGAAAAAACAAATACAGAGTGGGAATTGGAAGCAAATTAAAGTACTGGATGTGCAATCTCACCTTAGGTAGAGGAACATCCCATTTCCCAGCCTTCTCCTTCCTTTTTTGCTTAATGGTGTTGCTGAGAATCTAGAAATAGAAAACAAGCACATTACTTCCTAGAGTGTGCAAGAGAATCAAGAGTCAAAACTGTCTTCCAAAACAGCATGGCACGACTGACATACCTTTGCTCTGGTCGTGTTTTCACGATCCAAAAGATAAGCAGGAACAGCTCCTTCCTGAACATTATCATCAGCCTTGCGCCTAGATGTTGACTCTTCATGCATCGCCAAACTGTTGACAGACAAGAGCGAAATCATTCTCTCTTACATTTGACCGACAAATCCATATCTATCAAAACCTACTTATTATCTAACATCAACCAACAACTCTTGAATACACTAAACATTAATCTAGATTTAAGAAATCAAGCACAAATATTATTGCCATAAACACATGAAATATAACAACAACAAAATTAAAAAGTTTGAGACATAAGAAAAACTCACGTCCTTTTCATCTGTGCTTTTTCGGCATAATTTTTCTTGGCATTCCTCTTTCCCTTAAGACCAATAGTCTGTTTCACTCGAATTAAACAGATACCCAGTTAGATTTATGACAATATACAAATGCATAAAATGTTAAAGTAATTGGAATCAAAGTGTTCGATAGAAGAAGAGGAAAAGGGTTAAACCTTCTGGGCCTTTTTAGAGTGGTTGTGAACCTCACGAGCCTCTCTCTTGCGCTTGCGGGTTTCGTGATCGAAACGGCGGCCATTTTCTTTTATGTGACGGTCTATATGATCTCCTTGAGGCTAAAATGATACAAACACAAGTAGACGAAACCAAAATCAAAATAGGGATGTAAAAAAGAAAACAGTAACAGAAAATTCTTGAGGAATAAAAAAAACATAAACATCATCAAATGAAGGGGAGTGAATCAAACTAACCATTGTTGTCTCTTGAAAATGAACTCCAAGTAACCACTAAAAACACAAAACTAGTTCAGTTTATAACGGGACTCTTTCGCCTCGGCTTTATAGCATGTGTTGCTTCACCACACCTTCAATACCACTGGAAAAATGTAATTTTAACAATCAATAAAAACATAATAGCAGAAAAACAAATGAACAAAAATATACAACACTTTCCACCAAAAAATGTGAAACTGTCAAAGCAATTGTGTAACAATTTACAAATTGAACACAACTATGTAACAGATTAGACATCTCTAACTTGGCAACAAACAGAGAGGAAGTATGCTACGAAGCAACGACATTACTGACACGAACACATCCCGGTTATAATTTTAAAAGATTGCATAATAGAATGTAACCACATGTGTCGGTGTCTATCAAAAGTGCCGTTGCTACAGAGAAAGTATGATACAAGAAGCTTATAATTTACATTAACACACAATTCTAGCAATGACACACAACTGAGAAGAAAAAACAGTAACTCCTAATCCAATTCACTAAGCTGCATAAACTATAAAGGGCCCGTCTCAGACGATGTTCCGTTCATAAGCTCAAAAATAAGTCAATCCAAACGGTCCAAATTATAAAAACCACAAAATTTGATTTTAGATTTAGAATTCCAATAACAAGAGAGGTGTGAGGATTGATAGATACGAATTCGATAAATTTGAAGATTAGGTATTACAATTGATAAACAAGAGAGAACAATAATGAAGCGAAAATTGAGTACCTTGGTGTTAAACGGTGGCAGTCTGGCGGAGTCACAAACTAGTTTTGTCGAGAAGCTACTCTCGTTGGGGGGATTCAAGTATGGGAGGCGGCTTAGGGTTTAGTACTTTTTTTTTCTTTTTGCATTATTTTTTTACTTATTACTTAACTTAAAAAAGCCGCACAAAATTACATCATTTTTTTTAGAGACAAAATTACATCATTTATCATTTAACTTAATTTTAGGTAATATTTTCTTTATCTTTTTTGTTCCTATTTAATCATTTATGTTATGATTAGGTAACATTTTCGTCATTTTTATTTTGTCTTGATTGAATAATTTGTGTTATAATTAGGTAACATTGTCATCTTTTCTCTTTTTCTTTTCCCGCTTTATTCGTTTATTATGTTATAAAATGTCAACATTATTATTCTTTTTTTATCAGAACAAAACAAAAAGAATTCGTATAAAACAACTTATAAAAAATTCATCAAACTCATAAAGAAACTCAAATTTAATTGAAAAATTCTCAAAAAAAAAAATGATAACAATGTAAAAATTTTATAACATAAAGGTCTAAATTGAAAAACAAAAAGATAAAGAACGAAAGTGCTACCTAATTATAACATAAAAGATTAAATCAAGACAGAAATATTATAAAGAACAAAAATGTTACATAAAATTAAGTTAAGAGACGAATTATGTAAATTTGCCAACAAGGATCTATTTTTGTTACTCAAATTGAATACTCCTGTTATATTTTTCTAGAAAAATGCTAACAAGGATCTATTTTTTAAACATTCAAAACTAGTAACTTTTACATTTCTAACTGCATCATATTCATATTGTGGTCCCCAATACACGCGTCTGTCTCAACGCACCTTGTAAGAGAGATGTGTTCAGTTGCATGTCCTAGACAATCACTTTAGCTTTTTATTATAAAGAAATAGAAGATTTTGTCATTAGCAGGTGACCAGGTTATCACATCTTTTATACATTAGTGTGATCTGATTTAAATCAAGACATTTCAATTGTCTCATATTCCCAATGTGGTCTTCTATTATGCACGCGTCTCTCTCAACGTGTTTTGTAAAAGTGATGTGTTTGGCCGCATACTTTAACCAATTATGGCATGATGAAGTAGAAGATATTCTCATGATTTGCAATAACTCTAATTAATCAATCCAGTATTTAATGAAATGAACTTTTTTTTTGATCAAAACTTATTATTATTATTATTATTTTATGAAACTTAGTATAGGTGGAAAATATATTAAGTGTAAGATGATACATATGTACGAAAAAAAAGTTACTTATTAAGAAAAATGTTTTCATTTTGAAGGAAGGAATTTTATTATCTTTTCAAATAGACATATTAGTAAAGATCATATTCAATATAGGTGGATTGACTCATGGGTAAATAATAAAAAAATATTAAAAAAAAACCTTATTCAAGTGATAGCCGGTCTATATAGCCTAAAGTGTTATAAAACTAAATAAATAGAGAGAATGATAGAGAGAATAAGAGGAAGAGAGAATATAGGGAAATGTTATTATTCTCTTGGTATGTCACTAAATGTTACAAAGGAACAATATTTATAGAAGAAAACTAAGACACTATTGTTTCATATGCACCGTAAGCTATTGTTCATAGGCATGCCATTTTCTTTCACTTATGCCAAGCTTTTCAATTTCTTTCTGTCACAAGTTGAAATTACCACCATATGCTACTATTCATATAGCATGCAATGAGAAAAACGTTTGGTGCATTTTCTTCTTTCCTGTGTTCACACATGCAATGGGTGTATAGCCCATCAACCAATTTGCTATTTGGACATCCACTATTAATATTTATAACACTCCCCCTTGGATGTCCATCGATGATATGCCTCATTAAAACCTTACTAAAATAAAACCCAGTGGGAAAAAATTCTAGTGAAGGAAAAAGAGTACAATATCCTTTTGAGTGTGAATTGTCTCGTTAAAAACCTTACCAGGAAAACCCAATGGGATAAAACCTAGGTGAAGGGAAAAAGAGTGCATAATACATTTATTTCTCCCCCTCATGAAGACAAATATCTTTTAGACGACGAAGACCAATTCTCAAAAACTTTACTTGGGAGTGACTTTGTAAAAACATCTGCAAGATTATCACACGAACAAATTTGTTGAATGTTGACCTCACCATTCTTTCGAAGATCATGAGTGAAAAAGAATTTTGGAGAAATATGTTTTGTTCGGTCTTCTTTAATGTATCCTTCTTTCAACTGAGCGATGCATGCTGTATTATCTTCGTAAATTATTGTTGCATCCATTCTTCCGGAGGATAAACCACAATTCTTTTGGATGTGCTTAATCATGGATCTTAACCAAACACATTCTCTACTTGCCTTATGTAATGCTAAAAGTTTCGCATGATTTGATGATGTTGCCGTTATTATCTGTTTCACAGATCTCCATGAAATTGTTGTATCTCCACTTGTAAACAAATAACCTGTTTGTGATCTACCATGATGAGGATCTAACAAATAACCTGCATCTGCATAACCAATTAATTCTAGTTTGGGCACTTTAGGATAAAACAAACCCATATCCATCGTACCTCGAAGATAACGAAATACATGCTTGATCCCATTCCAACGTCTTTGTGTAGGTGAAGAACTGTATCTTGATAATAGGTTGATAGAAAAAGCTATATCCGGACGCGTATAATTAGCAAGATACATTAGTGCTCCTATTGCACTAAGATATGGTACTTCAGGACCAAGTAGTTCTTCATCTTCTTCTCGAGGTCTGAAAGGATCTTTCTTCACATCTAGTGATCTAACAACCATTGGAGTAGGTAATGGATGAGATTTGTCCATGTAGAAACGTTTTAACACTTTTGATATGTAAGTTTCTTGATGCACAAAAATCCCATTATGTAAATGTTTGATTTGCAATCCGAGACAAAACTTTGTCTTTCCCAAATCTTTCATTTCGAATTATTTCTTCAGGCAATCTATGGCTTTTGGAAGCTCTTCGGGAGTTCCAATAATGTTTATGTCATCAACATAGACATCAATTATAGCAAATTCATTTTCAGATCTTTTCATAAAAATACATGGACAAACAGAATCATTTTTGTATCCCTCCTTTAGCAAATATTCACTGAGGCGATTATACCACATGCGTCTAGATTGTTTTAGCCCATAGAGAGACTTATTTAATTTTATGGAGTAGTCTTCCCTAGATCCTGAACTATTTGCATTAGGCAAGTTAAATCCTTCAGGGATCTTCATGTAGATGTCACTATCAAGTGAGTTATACAAGTAGGCTGTAACAACATCCAACATGTGCAAATTGAGCTCTTCATGAACTATAAGGCTAATTAAGTATCTAAAAGTAGTTGCATCAACTACAGGTGAGTATGTCTCATCAAAATCAATTCCGGGTCTTTGGGAAAACCCTTGAGCAACAAGTCTTGCTTTGTATCTTGCAACTTCACCATTCTCATTGCGTTTTCGGACAAACACCCATTTATATCCAACTGGCTTCACGCCTTTAGGTGTTCGGACAACAGGTCCAAATACTTTTCTCTTATTAAGAGAATTTAATTCTGCTTCAATTGCATTTTTCCATTTTGACCAATTTTCACTTTGTTTACATTCTTTAATAGACCTTCGTTCTTGATTTTCGTTATAATTTATCACATTTAGCGCTATATTATATGCGAAAATATCGTCAACGTTGACTTCATGTCGGTTCCATTGTATTCCATTGGTGACATAATTTATTGAGATCTCTTGATTTTCATGTATTTCAGGTATCTGATTAGGTTCTTCTGGAACTGAAATATTGATTATGTTAGAAGGCTCTTTTAAAGTTTCTATGTCCTCGTTTGGACCATCTTTTCTTTTAGCTTCTTTCCTTGCTCGAGGATTTTTATCTTTGAAACCGACTGGTCTACCACGCTTCATGCGTGGTTGAGACTCGTTTGCAATATGAGATATATAGTCTAACAGGAGCATCCATTTTTATTGGAGCATTAGCAGCTGGTATGTATGATTTAGTCACACTTTTTGGATCAGTGAATGTATTTGGCAATTGGTTTGCTAAGCTTTGCAAATGAATTATCTTTTGAACTTCTAGTTCACATTGTTTAGTTCGAGGATCAAGATGAGACAATGAAAATTCATTCCAACTGATCTCCTTTTTCAGCTGCATTTTCTCTCCCCCTAGTGTTGGGAAATTTGATTCATCAAAGTGACAATCAGCAAACCTAGCTGTAAATAAATCTCCTGTTGTGGGTTTGAGATACTTTATAATTGATGGAGATTCATATCCAACGTATATTTCCAACCTTTTTTGAAGACCCATCTTAGTGCGTTATGGTGGAAGAATTGGAACATACACCGCACATCCAAAAATTCTTAGATGAGAAATATTAGGTTCTCGATAAAGAACCATTTCTAAAGGGGAGGAGTTATGATAACTTGTTGGCTTGATGCGAATCAATGATGCAGCATGCAAAATTGCATGTCCCCAAGTGGAAATGGGCAATTTGCATCTCATGAGAAGTGGTCTTGCAATTAACTGTATACGCTTGATAAATGATTTCGCAAGTCCATTTTGTGTATGAACATGTGCTACAGGATGTTCAATGTCAATCCCAATGGATATACAATATTCATTAAATGATTGAGATGAGAACTCAGAGGCATTATCAAGTCGTATTTTCTTGACAGGATAATCAGGAAAATGAGCTCTTATTCGAATCAGTTGGGCTAGCAATCTCGCAAATGCCTGATTGCGAGTTGACAACAAACAAACATGTGACCATCTAGTTGATGCATCAATTAAAACCATAAAGTATCTAAATGGTCCACATGGTGGGTGTATTGGCCCACAAATATCACCATGTATTCGCTCTAAAAAATTTAGATTTTCACTTCCAATTTTTGTTGGTGATGGCCTGATTATCAACTTCCCTTGTGAACAAGAGGTACATGAAAACTTATCAAATTGAACATTCTCTTGGCTCTTCAATTGATGACTGCAATGATTATTAATTATTTTTCACATCATTATAGACCCGGGATGGCCCAACCGATCATGCCAAACAACAAATTTATTATGATTTGTAAACTTCTGGTTTACAATCACATGTGCTTCAATTGAACTTATATAAGTGTAGTACAAACCAGATGAAAAGGCAGGTAACTTTTCCACTACACTTATTTTATCCAAATTATGTCTCGTTATATAAAGATATCCATTTAGACGAATATCCTTGAAACTTAGTAAATTCCTATGAGACTTGGGAGAATATAATGCATTCTCAATGTTTAAATTTGTTCCTCCACACAATATTACATTAGCTCTTCCGGAGCCTTCAATTATTTTTGAACTTCCAGATATATAGTACTAACACCGGTTTGTTGCTTTATCAAAGAAGAGAAATATTTTTTATCCTTAAAAATTGTATGAGTTGTTCCACTATCGACGAGACACATATCTCCATTATTGAGGTTAATGTTAATACCCATTCTATCTAAAAATGAACAAATAAGAGATAAGTATAAATGTAAAAATTAGATAATTGTAATGACTAGTAATGAAAGTTGAAAACACACTTAGAAATAAAACTTTTATTATCATTAGCATAAGAAAGATAAAAACATAACATAAACCCCCCCCCCCTGTTTTTTTCATAGGAAAATAAAAGGCACTCTTAAATATGATTATTTATTGGTTGGGTTCTATTTCTGGACACTTCCATCTCCAATGAGATGATCAATCTTTCCATCAGGATCAACAAAGAAATCGCAGCATCTAAGTGGATAACATCCATATTACCATAATCATAGTCATCATCTTCACATGCAGAATGAGTTTCAGCCTTTTTATCTTTATTTTTAAGTGATTGTTGGTAAAGATCAACTAGATGCTTTAGCGTACGACATGTACGACTCCAATGGCCTTTGCCTCCACAACGATAGCAAATATTCTCATTATTTTTGCTGCTTTGACTAATCTCATTCTTTCCAACATTTTTCATCTTCTGGTGAGAAAATGTGTTTTTGTAATCTCCATTGTGATTACGATTGAGACCACGACAACGTCCACGTCCACGTCCACGACCATGACCTTGCCCACGACCACGACCATGGCCACGACCACAACCACGAGTTTGTCCATAGTGATCATGTGTTGCTATATTCACTTCTGGGAATGGAGCACTACCAGTGGAACGGACCTCGTGATTTTTCATCAAAAGCTCATTATTTTGTTCTGCCACAAGCAGGCAGGATATTAAGTCAGAATACTTTTTAAAACATTTTTCGCGGTATTGCTGCTGCAGGAGCACATTTGATGCATGAAAAGTGGAGAATGTTTTTTCTAACATATCTGCATCAATCACTTTTTCTCCACACATTGTCAATAGAGAAGTAATTTTAAATACAACCGAGTTATATTCGGTTACAGACTTAAAGTCCTATAAACGCAAATGCATTCATTCGTAACGAGCTTTAGGAAGAATGACAACTCTTTGATGGTCAAACCTTTCTTTTAAATTGTTCCAAAGAACTTTTGGATCTTTTACGGTAAGGTATTCATTTTTCAGATCCTGATGAAGGTGGTGACGAAGGAATATCATGGCCTTAGCCTTTTGTTGATCAGTTGTTTCGTTTCCTTCTTTAATAGTATCTCCATGACCTTGGCATTTAAATGAATTTCGGCATCAAGGGGCCAAGCCAGATAATTTTTTCCCGAAATATCAAGAGCCTCAAAATCAAGTTTTGAGAGGTTCGACATGATTCTATCTAGAATACAGAAAAGCATAATCAACATTTAATATATATATATATATATATATATATATATATATATATATATATATACTATGACGAAAATAAAAATACCATTTTATTTAATAGCAACGATTACAAAACATTATAGTATTTTAACCTAAGTCTCTACCAAAACAAAAAGTAACCACACAAGCTAAGCCTAATAACGGTAAAACGCTAATTATAGCTAATCCTACAAAATCTTTTCCTAATTCTTCAATATGATTGAAAATGATGAAGAATAAAATAACAACAAGTAGAGTGATGCATAGGAGAAAGATTTTAGCCATTTTGAAAGTATGGGTAAATATTTTGAGATGTGAAAATTATGAATGAAGGTGAGTTATTTATAGAGTGAATTTTGTAAAAATGACCGTTAATTTCACTGTTCATAGCCGTTGAAAACACTGTTCATGACCATTGAAATCATTGTTCATGACCGTTGAATAATGAGAAAAATATTTTAAGTGTTAAATATCATCTAAGTTAGGACATGATTTTGTTTGTCTACAATACTACTCCTAGTCCAATCAGGCAAATGCATACAAGTGAAGGTATGAGGGAATGGTTGCTAGCTGGGGTTAGTATCACTACTCGAAATTATTTTTCGTGATAATATAATATATATGGGGTTTTAGACCTCCATTAAATATAAAAGTTAGTATCACTACTTGAAATTATCTTTCGTGATAATATAGTATATATCGGGTTTTAGACCACCACTTAAAATATCCACACTCATTATAGATCACTTGACGAGTTGCCAGTTTTCTATAATAAGAGGTAAAGTAATAATATTAATAATAGTCACTCTAGTTATAAATCACTTGACGGATTGCCAGTTTTCTATAACCGGTGCAGATAATAATAATATTAAGATGATAAAGATAAATGATATACATAGCAATATTAAGTAGTGATATTAAAGTGATGAGTATCGATAACATACGTAGCAGTAGTGTAAACTTCCGGTTAGAAACAATCGTGCTGATCACGTGTTATAAAACTAAATAAATAGAGAGAATGATAGAGAGAATAAGAGGAAGAGAGAATATAGGGAAATGTTATTATTCTCTTGGTATGTCACTAAATGTTACAAAGGAACAATATTTATAGAAGAAAACTAAGACACTGTTGTTTCATATGCACCGTAAGCTATTGTTCATAGGCATGTCATTTTCTTTCACCTATGCCAAGCTTTTCAATTTCTTTCTGTCACAAGTTGAAATTACCACCATATGCTACTATTCATATAGCATACAATGAGAAAAATTTGTGCATTTTCTTCTTTCCTGTGTTCACACATGCAATGGGTGTATAGCCCATTAACCAATTTGCTATTTGGACATCCACTATTAATATTTATAACATAAAGCAATTTTTACTAGGAGGCCTTTTACAATAATTTATTTTTGTTGCATAAATTTATGAAAATAAAAGAAAAAACATTCATGATTTGTTGGACTATAGAGTTGAACATTGGACAACAAATAAGATATCAAGCCTTCAAGTTTACCAACTCAACACGGAAACATCCATCCAAGAAAAAAATTCATATTATAAATTTATAAGTAAATTAAAATATTTTGAGGTCTTTTTCTGACTCAAAATCTCGAGGCCTAAAATCCCTTGCTTGTGTCACATGTCCCTTGGGCTAGCCCAAGTGGTTATAATCATAACCTCTCCAACTTCATTAGATTTCTATTTTGCGCCTCTATTATGCACACACCTTGTAAAGAGTGATGTACCTGGCAACATGTTCTGCCCGTTTCATAACATGCATTTTCTTTAATAAAGAAATATTAGATTTTGTCATGAACGAATGACTGGGTTTCTACGTCTCTTAGACATTAGTGTGATGCAGTGGTAATCATGACCTTTACAATTGCATCGGATTCCTATTCTGGTCCTCAAATATACACTCGCTTATCTAAACACATCGTGTCAAAGTGATGTGTCATATTGCATGTCTTAGACAATCCCCATTTTAGCTTTATTTTATAAATAAATATAAATTTTGTTGTTAACGGATGACCAGGTTGTCACATCTTTCAGACGTTAGTGTGATCTGGTTTAAATCACGACATTTCCAACTGGATCAAATTCCTATTGTGGTCCACAAATATACACGTGTTTGTCTCAACGCGCCATATAAGAGTTATGTATTCAGTTGTATGTCTTAGAAAATCACGACTTTAGCTCTCTATTATAAAAAAATATATAAGATTTTGTCATGAACATATGACCATGTTGTTACATCTTTTAGACATCAGTTTGATCTTATTTAAATCATCACCTTTGCAACTGTCTCATATTCATATTGTGGTCTTCTATTATGCACACGCCTTGATTTGTTGCAGCGTAGAGTTAAACATTGGACAAAGAGGATATGAGGCCTTCAAGTTTACACACTCAACTTAGAAAACATCCATTCAAAAAAAAAATTATGTTATAAATTTATAAGTAAATTAAAATATTTTGAGGTCTTTTTTTGACTCAAAATCTCGAGGTCTAAATCTCTTGCTTGTGTCACATGTCCCTTGGTCTGGGCCTGTGCTTATAATCACGACCTATCCAACTTCATCATATTTCTATTGTGGTCCTCTATTATGCACACACCTCTTTACACACCATGCAAAGAGTGATGTGCATTGCAACATGTTCCAACCAATCATGACATACATTTTCTTTAATGAATAAACATTAGATTTTGTCATGAACGAAGTACTGGGTTGCCACGTCTCTTAGACATTAGTGTGACACAGTTGCAATCATGGCATTTCCAACTGCATTAGATTTCTATCGTGGTCCCCAAATATACACTCACCTATCTAAACACACCGTGTCAAAGTTGTAACACCCCGTTTTCCCAACATAAAAATTTCATAATAAATTATCTGAGTTTTTCACATAAACGGAATGCTACATCTCTTTATCATAAAATCTTAACAAAATAGATAATAATTTATCCTTCAAAAATTCATCAACATAATATTTTAAGACTTTGCAGCGGATTTAGTTTAACAATAAAAATAGTCTTGGCACGCAGGCCTCATCATAAAAGTCTCATAAATCTTAGTTCAATAATAATTCTTAAACTTCAAAAAGGCAATACGTAAAGGAACAGAAAATAATATCAAAATCCCCATCCCGTTACGTATCAGAGCACCTAAGGACACAGTGAGAGATAGTCACCCACGACCGCAGCTAATCTTGATTACCTGCAAGTTACCCATACGAAGAGCAACATTTTCAAGCAGAAGGGGTGTGATTTCTCAAACACTAATATCAAGCTTATAAATCATAAATTACATTTAACAACTTAAATATCATTAACATATCTTAAACTTCATTAACTAGCATCGTTAATCTCTTACATTAGTCATATACTTCATCTTATATCATCTTAATCATAGACATACACATCATCATATAACACCAGTTACTAATCATAAACATCATCATACATCATCAAATAATAATCACAAACATCATCACATATATTAATCACAAACATCATCACATATCGTCAAATATTAATCATAAACATCATAGCATTATCAAACATAGCATTATCATAACAACTTCATAATCAAATTCATGGTCAGCTTCATAATCAAACATCAACATCAACTTCGTATTCAACTTATAAATCAATCTTAACAACTCGACATCTTAACCTCTTAACAACTCGACTCGACTATGCAACTTCAACTTCTTAAAATCATCTTAAATCATCTTGATATGCAAATGCATGTGGTACCATTCAACAACGTAAATGAGCGTAATTAGGCTCTCGACATGTGAGCACAAAAGGCTGCCGGGCCTAAAGCCCCCAACTTTAATGAGCACAAAGGCTGCCGGGCCTAAAGCCCCCATCTTTAATGAGTATGCAATGGACTCAACTCCTACAACTTAGACATCTTGAACTTCTTAAACAACTTATATGATTCCAATAATTTGGACAACTTCTTACGACTTCACAACTTAGACCGACACTTACAACTTTATGACATTAATGGTCAACAGCATCAAACGATAAACATTAACATCTTAAACATCGCATCAACATAAGCATCATAAATAACACATATTTAAATCACACATCTTCCAAATAGCACTTCATTATATAACACATCTTTAAATAGCATCATTATCAAATACACATCATTAAATAACACTTCAGTTATACATCATCAATTAACACATCAATTTCACATCATCAAATAATTCACAAATTACACTTAATCAAATGACTCATCAATTACACTTTGTTAAATAACTTATCATTACACATCTTCTTTATATAATTCTTTCTATAAATCTTCATCTAAATAAGTCCCTTGATTATTCTTTCCTCACAATTAATTCTCGGAATAAAATAATAATAACCATTTATAACCGAAGGCTCTAATAGAAAAATTAAATATTGTTAGTGATAATCCACCAATATTTTCTTATAAAATTGGAAAGGAAAACTAAGCCAATTATCAAGTCACATAAGCTAAAAAGGTTTATTTCCAAATCAATGTTTCACGTGATAACAAGAGAATTATTTATTTGTTTCATTGGATCAATTCACTTACAACATAGATACACCTTTATATCCCCCTGAAGCAAAGAAATTATAAAACATAAAGCACGCACGAGAGAAAGAACCAAGGAATATGCAGAAACAATGATTTTGAACTTCAAAACTAACACACAGGCCAACAAAACACAATATCGATTTCAACCACATTATATTTACAAGCAAATTGTTCGGTTATAAAATTAATAAAAGGATTTGTGAATTCAATTAAAGATCATCGATTCTAAATACGTTACGAATTCAATTAACTTGTTCTAAAAGGACTACTCTTGTAGTAGAGGTAACTCATTGCATAACTCTAAAGATACACCAGTGGCTTAAAATAAATACAATTTGCCTAGTTTCATATATATATATATATATATATATATATATATATATATATATATATATATATATATATATATATATATCCATCAGGTGAGTTAAAACCACTCATGGTTCCCACTTAAGCTTAAATTGAAAAGAAACAAAGTTACTGAATTGACATAAAAAAAATGGAATACACATAGGCATCGATAGACATATATCACATATGGACAGAATATAATTATATATATTATTATCTAAATTGGAACCTGTGAACAGATATGATAATGTAAAGCCATCGAAATATGAACGAAAAATCCCAATATAGAAATCAATTTAAGTCCTTGTGAAAATTAGTTTTTAAGATAATCAAGTAGAATAAATCAAAACTATCGTTGGTCATATTCCTAAACATAAAAAGGACAAACAAAATCTAGCAAAATCATGAAGAGAAAAATTCCAGTAAGAACCGATAACTAGCTACAAGCAATAATAACTTAGTTTTTTATTTACTTTAACATAAAACAAAACACAACGTATATAACCACAATTGATTCATGAATTTAGCACAACATAAACATGGTTTCACAAATAAACTCATACCCAAAATAACAACAACGATTAGAGCACGAAATTAACACCAATTCATCACCTAATTATCAATTCTCACTCAAACCCTAATTCTCATAATCTTACAAAACTCATCCTAAAACACGTTGGATGCTATATAATGATCTACATACTTAATATTAGTGAAAGATAGTCTCACCCTTACCTTAGATTATTTTTCTGAAATCAAAAGCAGCGTTCTTCGTTCCTAGGGTTCTCTTTATCTGAGTTCTCCTCTTTCTCCAAAAAGCGGTTTTTACGTAAATACTCTTTCTAACCTAAGCTTCCTTATTTATAATACTAATCACTCTTCCTAAATCTATTTAGGCCCAATAACTTATTCTTCTTTCTATTCTAACCTCCAATTCTACTTACACTAATAATTCTCATATTCTAATAAATAATAAAATAATGCCACATAATAAAATACTAACACCTCATATATATAAATAAATCACATAAATAGATTCTAACTTAATAAAAATAATTAAATAAAAGGAGGGCGTTACAAAAGTGATGTGTTCAGTTGCATGTCTTAGACAATCCCCACTTTAGCTTTCTTTTATAAAGAAATATAAGATTTTGTCGTTAATGGATGACCAGGTTGTCACATCTTTCAGATATTAGTGTGATCTGGTTTAAATCGAGATTTTCCAACTGCATCAGATTCATACTGTGGTCCCCAAATATACATGTTTCTCTCTCAGCGCGCCTTGTAGGAGGGATGTGTTCAGTTGCATGTCCTAGACAATCACGAGTTTAGCTGTCTATTATAAAGAAATAGATTATTTTGTCATGAATAGATGACCAGGTTATCACATCTTTTAGACATTAGTGTGATCCGATTTAAATCATGACCTTTCCAATTCTCTTTTATTCGTATTGTGGTCTTCTATTATGCGCGCGCCTTTTACAACACGCTTTGTAAAAGTTATGTGTTTGGCCGCATAGTTTAGCCAATTATGGAACGATGAAGTAGAAGATACTCTCGTGATTTGTGGTAACTCTAATTAATCAACCCAGTACTCAATGAAATGATTTTTTTTTTTCATGAAAACTTATTATTAGTTTCTTTTGTAAAAGATTGTATATAAATATTATAGACCCATATATAAAACTCCAATTCCCCATAACTGAAGGAAAAGCTTGTATTTGAAAATAAACCTCAAATGCCTTTTTAAAATGTTGTGTTTAGATGAAATGTAACAAAGCATTTTGGTATAGTACATATGAAACGAATAGTTTTGGACTTTCGCCCTTCCTTGGTCTCCAAGTCACATGCTAACTGTAGAATCGGCGTAGATGTAGACAGTGTTTAAGTCCATAAAACCCACACCCCCACTTTCTACTTGTAATAATTCATCCTTCTGATAAAATAAAATATTATATCTGTCAATCCCTTTGGTTAAAAATTATTATTTTCTTACATAACTCCGTCAAATATATAAAAGTTTCACATTTACATTTGCTCAAAATAAATTAACATTTGTTAACCCTACAAGTCCCAATCCGACTGGGAAAAATATTGAAATTGTTAGGTCGGACGTCGTGACGAAGTTCGAATTATGGTCCATCCACTTTTGTTAGTAACATGATGACCTCTCTAGTGAATGATTTGTAAGTACATTGTTAAATATTGAGTATTGAGCACTACTGTGAACTCTCGAAGCTCAATTAATCTAAACTTTTTATTAAAAAATTTGAAATTTTTGAACGCCCTTCTCAAGATCTTAAGTTCAACTCTTCTCAATGTCAATTTCGGTAGAATAGTTTAACTTTTCAAAAATTTACATCTTATTAAATGAATTTTTTTTTTGTGAACATCTTATTACTTTTTTCCTTAAAATTAATAACGCATCTTACAATTTTAACAGATTAATTATTAAATGATTTTTTTGTGTGAATATCTTATTATTATTTTTCTTAAAATTAATAACTTATCTTACAATTTTCACAGATTAATTATTTCCCAATAGTACCCTAACCGCCCTAGTATATTTTACAAAACAACCCCTAAAACCCCACACACATCTTTTTTTATATGCGCGTGTCCTTAAATAATTTCACTCGTCGGAAAGCGATGTCTGACGGTGGAAGAAAACCATTTCCCGTCGTCTACAACGACGGCGAAACCGAAACCAACCTCGGAATCGTCATGGTGTACCCCACAACAAATATTAAAACTCTTCTCTCCAAACTCAGTCACAAGATTGGAATCTCACCGCATCAGTTTTCCGTTTTCATCGCCGACCAAAGCAGTGACCGGAAAATCCCTTTCACCGCTAAGGTCAGCATCCCCGCAGTGGTGTGTGACAACGGCGCGTATGGTTTTTACGTGAAGCGGTGTGGGAGTTATAAGGATGCTTTGGTGAAGAAGAATATGAACTTGTTGGAGAGAAATATGCTTCAATGCCGTGACGGTGGTTCCCGGCCGGTGTCTGTGGCAGAAGCTTTGGTTTTTGAACGTGGTGAAATGGAGAGAAGGATGCTTAGGTTTAAGGAGGAAAGAGAGACGTTTTTGATGAGAATGGGAAACAATGTTGAGTCTTTTAGAGTGGAACCGACGATGAATGATGGCGGAGGAAGCCGTGGAGGAAGAGGTGTGTATTGTAAGGAGTGTGTGTTGGCGGAAGTGACAAGGACAAATGCTGGTTTCCATTTGTGTGTTCGTGATGAGGTAATTATAGGGTTTAAGACGTCGGTGGGACCTATTTGCCGACCGGTGAGAAATTCCGACGATGATGGTCACTGAGTTTTTTACCTTTCTCTTATCTATTGAAGAAAGGTAAAAAATTTCAAAAAATGAATGATAAAAATTGTGCATATAAAAAAAGGGGGGAATGCTCGTCTACGATATGGTATACAATAAGTAAAGAAAGGTATACCATATCCATAGTTATTATGTTAAGACATTGAATCAATTTATCTTTTGGTGGGTATATAAAGGGGTTTTTTAATTGTAATCGGATCCCACGCTGTTACTGCGTTAACGTTGTAATGGTTTGGGCCGTCCGATCAAAAATTAACGATTATGATCAAAACTGTGTGAAACTGTATATGAAAATCTGAACCGTTAGATTCCATGGCCAAGATTGTGTACTGCGTGAAACTGCGTGGAGCAGTTCCGGGTCCGTTTTTAATTAAATGAATATATCCTTCAATGTTAAGCTTTTGTAGAGGGAGAAGGGTGAAAATTGCTTTGTTTAATGATTGTATTGAAGGTTAGAATTGAAGAGATATAGATAGGTGAATTATTGTAAGGATGTTGTCAAGTTGTTACTCTAGTTTGAGGTTGGTGTATCAATGAGCAAGTTGTTAAAATGTGTGCTCGTAAGATGAAGAGCAATGCTTCTTCCTCTTTTTGCAATGTAGATCATATGAGTCCAATCTACATTTGAAATGAGACTTGTACCTTGTAATTGAAAAAAATATTAGATATATAATTGTAATACTAAGTTTAATTTAAGTAGAACTAAGTGGATTGATAAGGAGATTTATTCTTTTATGCTCGTTACTAATAAAAAAGATTATGCATCATTGTTCTTTAAAGCAATTCTCTTAATACACAATTTATCTTTTTAAACCAATTCTCGTAAGGCTTAGTTTCTCCTCCATAGAACCTGTCAAACATGAGAAAATAACAATAGGCAAATAGGTGGAGTCAAAAAGACATATTTGAAGTTAAAGGGAAAAGGGGTTTGATCTCAAGTTTTGGGGCTTTTTCACGTGATGATTTTGGTTTTATTTAGCCTTATCCCTCACGAATCTCAGATTGTCTAGCATATTTCTATCTTTCTTGAATTAACGTGGCCACCAAGATCATAATATCCGGAAATGACTCACGAGAATATAACTTGACACTCATCTATCTGAATAACACTTATATAGATAAATGAAGAGAAAAACAACACAGAGAGGTGATTTCGAGGTAACAAATGACATAAACCACATCTGAAAAACGTTGGAGTTTCTCTTACTAAAAAAAAATTAGGACCGTAAGATTTATCACTTTAATATTCAAATTATAATCATCATTCACTGATTCAACTAATTTAAAAAATTTACTAATTTGACAAAGAACTTTTTATAGTGAATGAACTAAGAAATTGATTAATTAGAAGTTATCCTAATTATTTAAATGAATAAGTAAAATAAAATGATAATAATATATAATTCAAAACAACTGCAATTAGGAAAACAATATGCAAGTCTTACGTTAACAAAATAAAATCATGGAACATCTTAACAAGAGGATCAAAATTGTGAACTGTAGTATAAGCAAGCAGTTGTGCACGCTATAAGCGATCTTAACCATCAATTTGAAATTGAATGGTTCAGATTACACGATAAAAAAAAATTAATTTTAAACGATATTAACTGTAAATCTGAGATTGAAATGTTAAGATGCAAATTTTTTAACATTGTAAATGCACTAAATCTATACCAACTGCTTGTATATTTTGGATTCAACTTTCAAGTGATCATAAATTTGAGAGGCTATTATTTTGGTATAATTTATCATAAATTTGAGAGGCTATTATTTTGGTATAATTTATTGAGAAGGAATTTTTCGCATGAAACCCAAACAAGTTACTAATACATAAAGTGTTGCTCAAATTATTTATGTTGTAAAGACTTGGACTTTGTAACCACACATCTAAGATGGCTGTAGAATTCATTAGTGTCACTCTTATTAATAATTTTTTTTGCATTCCTAAAATTAGAAAAGAAGAAATATAGATAATAGCAGTGTAATTAAGTAATTGAATAACTTGAATATATAGATAATGTCTTCTTTGATAAAGACATATAAAATTGAGTCATGAACGAGTGACTCAATTTTCTCCAGTCTTTTAAACTTTAGGTTTAATTGCAGTTTTAGCCCCCTAACTTTCCCAAACTTGCGATTTTGGCCCCCTAAGTTTTGCACCTGTGGCAGTTTTTGCCCCAAAGGCCAATTTTGACTTGGTCTACGCTGACGTGGCACCCTAAGTGAGGTGCCACGTGTTATTTTTTTAATTTTTTTTTTTGGCCTTGGGGGACTAAAGCTGCTATAGTTGCAAAACTTAAGGGGCAGTTTTGTAGTTTTTTTTCTTAGGGGACCAAAATCGCAACTTCGTGAAAGTTAGGGGGTCAAAACTGCAATTAAGCCTAAACTTTATTGTGACATGGCTATAGTCACGATTTCTCCAATTACATCATATTCCTATTATGATCTCATATTTTGGCAAGCGCCTCACTCCACGCATTTTTTTAAGAGTGGCGTGTAAGAATGCATGTTCTAATTAAGGAATTACAACACCAGTTTTCTGTAATAAAGAAATAAAATACTTAGTCATGAACAGAGGATCATGTCGTCACGTTTTTTAGACATTATTGTGATGTGGTTTAGATCATAACCTTTCCAACTGTATGAGTCCCATTGTGGGCCCTTATTATGCGCGCGTCTCTCTTAACGCGCCTTGTAAGAATTATTTGTATGACTATGTTCTAACCAATTACAATATGATACGACGATGTAGAATATATTCTCACGATTTAGGTATATATGACGAATCAATCAAGTTTTTTTTTGAAGCAATCAACCTAGTACATGATGAAGGATAGTTCTTACATAGTCAGATATAAAAATCCAGCTCATTTAGGTGCGTGCACACAAAGGTACATTAATCAATGTTTTCAATAGTAATAATAATATTTTCTTTCTTTTTATATCTACCGTTTTCCATTTGTATGTGTGTCTAAATCAATTAAATTTATGGTTGTGCCATACAAACACTGCTTTCAGAATGGAACTGCCAATGAACAACGACCGTAGAAGCGGCGGCGCTCACAGTGGAGGAAGAGAAAGTGTGTATTGTAAGGAGTGTGTGATTGCAGAAGTGACAAGGATTAAGGCTGATTTCCATTTGTGTGTTCGTGATGAGGTAATTATAGGGTTTAAGACGTCGGCGAGACCAATTTTCCGACCTGTGAGGAATTCCGGCGAGGATGGTTAATGATTTGTGGGGTAGTTTCTTTTATCTATTGAAGAAAGGTAAAAAATTTCAAAAATTGAAAGATAAAAATTGTGCATAGAAAAAAAAAAGGAGGAATGATCGTCTACAGTATGGCATACAATAAGCAAAGAAAGGTATACCATATCCATAGTAGACATAGTTATTATGTTAAGGCATTGAATCAATTTATCCTTTAGTGGGTATATAAAGGGGCTTTTAATTAAATGAATATCCTTCAATGTAAAGCTATTGTAGAGGGAGAAGAGTGAATGTTGCTTTGTTTAATGGTTATATTGAAGGTGAGAATTGAAGAGATAAGGTTGGTGTATTATTATAGGGATGTTGTCAAGTTGTTACTTTGGTTTGTGGTTGCTTTATCAATGAGCAAGTTGTTAAAATGTGTACTAATAAGATAAAGAGTAATGCTTCTTCTTATTTTGGCATTGTAGATTGTGTGAGTCCAATCTATACTTGTAATGAAACTTGTACCTTGTAATTGAAGAAATATTAAATATATAATTTTAGGGTCTTGCTAACAAATACTCTAAGGGCATTGATTAAGGAACCCAAAAAAAGAAACTATGTCTTGAAAATACAAGCTAAGTCAAACACTTTTTAAAGTCATAACCGTGTAATTTCCAATGCAAAAATTGCTACTTTTAGATGCTTAAACAATGCCCTTAGGGCACTTGTTAGCATTTTCCATAATTTTAATGTAATGTTAAATCTTCTACTTGGGTTTAGATGCTAAGTTTAGTTTAAGTGGAACTAAACGAATTGATAAGGGGATTTATTTTATATGTAAATTCAAATTAAGAGAGTACAAGAATACTTAGACCTCTTAAATATAATGATTATATTTATTTTGTAGGACTGTGTCTCTTCTTCCCTTAAAAATCTTGTATAAATAATCCTTAATGAATTTCTGCGTTGGAATGTATATTTAAGTTATAACATGTATTAGAGATATGTTTATGAGCCCTAAATCAATTTTTATTGTGAGTCCTTTTACAATAAAAAATATTGCATAAATTCATAAAAAAAAAAAATCATGTTTTGTTGGAGCGTAGAGTTGAACATTTGACAACAAAGATGATATGAGGCCTTCAAGTTTACCAACTAAACTTGGGAAACATTCCTTCAAAACATATTCATGTTGTATATTTATAAGTAAATTAAAATATTTTAATGTCTTTTTTGACCCAAAATTTCGAGGCCTAAATCTCTTGCTTGTGTCACATGTCCCCTGGGTCGGCCCTCGTGGTTATAATCATAGCCTCTCCAACTGCATCAAATTTTTATTGAGTTCCTCTATCATGCACACACCTCTTGACACGCCTTGTCAAGTGTGATGTTCCTGGAAACATGTTCTAGCCAATCATGACATACATTTTCTTTAATAAAGAAATATTATATTTTGGCATGAACGAATGACCGGGTTTCCACATCTTTTAGACATTAGTATGACGCAATGGAAATGATGACCTTTCCATCAGCATCAGATTCCTATTGTGGTCCTCAAACATACATTCGTCTATCTGAGCACACCGTGTCAAAGTGATGTGTCCAGTTGCATGTCTTAAACAATCCCCACTTTAACTTTCATTTATAAAGAAGATGAAGATTGTGTCATTAACGGATGACCATGTTGTCAAATCAATCAGACATTTGCGTGATCTTAATTAAATCACAACATTTCCAACTGCATCAGATTCCTATTGTGGTCCACAAATATAAACGTGTTTGTCTTAACGTGCCTTGTAAGAGGGATGTGTTCAGTTGCATGTCCTAGACAATCACGACTTTAACTTTCTATTATAAAGAAATAGAAGATTTTGTAATGAACAGATGACCAGGTTGTCACACCTTTTAGACATTAGTGTGATCTAATTTAAATCATGACTTTTCAAGTTGTCTCATGTTCCTATCATGGTCTTTTATTAAGCAAGCACCTCTTTCAACGCGCTTCATAAAAGTTACGTGTTTGTCTGCATGCTTTAGCCAATTATGGCATGATAAAGTAGAAGATATTCTCATGATTTTTTTTGGTTACAAAAAAGTTTAGGTGGATTCGGCTCCGGTCACCACCAGGGTCAGGGCAGGTCTCTGGGCCCAAAGGGCACTTACAGAGGTACTTACAGATTACCCACCAACACCGTCCTCACATCGGCAGTGGGAATCGAACACACAACCTTCTGAGGGAAAGTGGTCCGTTCCTTACCAACAGAGCCAACATGTGTTGGTTTCTCATGATTTGCGGTAACTCTAATTAATCAACCTAGTACTCTATGAAATGAACTAGTTTTTTCTTGTTTATAAAAACTTACTATTTTTATTTTTTTTATGAAACTTAGTAAAGGTGTAAAATATATTAAGTGCAAGATGATACGTATGTAAGGAAAAAAAGTGAGATACCTCAACATACTTATTAAGAAAATGTTTTATTTTTGAAGGAAGTTTTTTTTTTCTCTTTTCATATAGTTATATCAGTCAATATCATATTCAATATAGATGGAGAGTATTGACTCAAGAGTAAACAATAAAAAATACCAAAAAAAAAAACCTTACCCAGGTGATAGCAGTCAATGAGGCCTAAAGCAATTTTTATTGTGAGCCCTTTTACAATAAAAAAATATTGCAAATATTCATGAAGAAAATAAATATATTCTTGATTTGTTGAAGTGTAGAGTTGAACATTAGACAACAAAGAGGATATGAGGTGTTATACCCTAATTTTGGACCTAAAAATACTTGTTCAAATTTTCTTTCATCTTTGATAGATGTCTATTATTCTTGAATATTTGCCAATTTGCTATTGTTTACACTGACATTTCACTCTGCTTTATCTCTCAACTTAGCTTTACAAATCTTTTCAACTGTGTATTTGTCCATGTTTTCTTGCATTTCAAGTCACCCAAAACATCTTTCTTGCATTTCAAGTCATTTGAATGTGTCTCTAATCAACTGCATCTTTCTCTGCATACTTATTTCAATGTTATTTGCAAAATTCATGAAAAGGGTATTTTAGTCATTTCCTATATCCAAACTCATTTTAGTCCTTGAAAATTGTTTGAGTCTTTTCAAATGGTTTGAAAAAGTCTTTATTTCAATTCCATGTCAAAAAAAAATTGCATTTGAAGTCATTTTGAGTCAGTTTAGCCCTAGGGGCATTTTAGTCTTTTCATGTGTTAAAACTCTGCTTAATTTCTAAAAATTGTCTCTGGGTCTTTTCAATGTGCTTGTATAAACTTTTGCTTAAATTCCTTGTTAAAAATCATTTTAAAATTGCATCTGAGTCATTTTGAGTCGTTTTAGTCCCTAGGGGCATTTTGGTCATTTCACACGAAATTTTGGCAGAGAGAGGTTACTTTAAAGTACCTCATTTAAGTAATTGGTTCATTTTAGTCCGTTTTGTTATTTTTAATCGTTTCACTTTACGTTATTTTCAAATTACATTTTTTACCAATTTTATTTTAATTACATTTTAGTCCTTTTGCTATTTTTGCACTTTAGCCCTTTATTTTTAGTTAATTGCAGATTAGTCCAAAAGTTTGTTACA
This sequence comes from Medicago sativa, assembly GCF_051527215.1. Lineage (NCBI taxonomy): Eukaryota > Viridiplantae > Streptophyta > Magnoliopsida > Fabales > Fabaceae > Medicago > Medicago sativa. The sequence goes on from NC_140749.1 coordinate 56,149,624, forward strand.
AGTCCAGTCCACATGTCAGTTTCTCATTGGTCCAGTAGCCACATGGCATCATTCTATTGGTCCAAGGTTTACTGCATCAGCTATAAAGCTGACACATCACAGTCAAAGGGTCAACACCATTCGTTTTCAGCCAAATCACCACAAACAGATTCACCAATTCTCTCTCTTCTTCCCTCAGATCAAAAACACGAAAATGGATGAATATTGTTGAAGATCATCAAGAACTTCAACAACTCCATCTTCAACCTCATAACCGTAACTCATTCCAGAAAATTCCAGAATTCATCAACTGTACCAGAACAACATCACCGAATCCACAAACAACATCAAATCGTAATCAATTTCATCACAACACGTTCGCAAATGATTCAGTTTCCATTAACATCACAGCAAGGTTTTCAGAATGATTCGGAGCGAAAGAAATCAATCCTCACCGATTGAATTCAAAACCGAACCAAAAACTCATCAAGATTCGCAAATCCACCACTGAACTCTTCACAAACTCACGCAAAATAAATCAATAGCAACGCCAGTTTTCGAATCGTGAAAGAATCACGTAAGGAAGGTAGAAGCTACAACGGCGAAGAAAGAGGAGAACATTCATCCGATTTATTTTCGAATCTGAAGCACTTTTGGAATTCTCCCAATCTTCGTCGATTCTCCGTTCTCATACAAGAGAGGTAACTCGTTTCACCTTTTTTGTTTGTTTGAAGTTGTGAAATAGAAATGTAGATCTATAGGTTTGAGTGAATCTCTTCGAAATTTCAACCACAAATCTAGAAAGAGCATGGAAAGAGGCTCAAGAAACTGGAAAAAATGTTTGATTCTGGAAAGTTTTTTCTCGCCGGCGCCGGAAACTAACTCCGGCCACCGCGCCAGCGCTCAGTACCTCACCGGAGAAGATGAGTCTTCATCTTCCTCCGGTTGTCTTTCCAGATTCGTGGTTGAAGAAGAGAAGAGAGCTTCTCTCTCTAGTTTAACCTAGAGAGAGAGAAACGAATGAGAATTGTGTTGGTTTCCTCATGCTCCTTGCTTATATACTCCCCTGTAATCCAATGTGTGTGCGTACACCGTCCTATCATGCTCTTTCGTTTCGAGGCCGTTGGATCTAGGTTTTGAAGCATCTGGATCAATCCAACGCCTCTGAGGCGTTTGGATCATCCAGTTCCAACTAGCTCTTTGGGCTTGGGCCGTTTTAGCTGTAAATTTCGTTTTCCCCTATCTTTTTGTTGTTTGCTACACTGTTCAATGCTCTTTGCACCCCCGCCTTGCCTAATTTTCTCTTAAAAATTCCTAAAAAAAATTCCACATATTCTTGATCATTTTCTTGGCATTTTTGTGATGTTTTTATGTGTTAAATCTTGATTAAAAATATGTGTGGTATTTTTCTTGTTAATTGTTTACTATTTTTGTTAAAATTTGTGAAGTTTTATACGTTCTTGAGCTTAAAAATCCCTTAAAAATTCTAAAAAAATTTCATGTATATTTCTTGTTATTTTTGTAATGTTTCTATGCATTTTGTTTACTGAAAATTTTGTTAAAAAATATTATCACATTTTCTTGCATTATTTCTTGATTTTATGTGAAAAAACCTCTAAAAATTGCTCAATTCCATTCTATGTTCTTGATGATTGTTTGATATACATGTTATATGATTCTATGAATCTTTAGTTACTGTTTGTACATAATTTTGATGCTTGTGTGTGAATCTTGATTAGTTGCTTGGTTTACAAGTTACATTTGTGAATAAATAATGCAAATATGCCTAAGTTTACTTTGTAAATGTCAAGTTCATCATGTTGCCTTAATTCTCATTTTAAGACCTGATTCTAAGCCCTTGAAAAATGTATTGGAATGTGAGAATTTTAGGCAATAGGATTCTTGCATTTTGTGAGTAAATTTTAGTTATATTTTTGCACTTTTTGGCTTTATTTTGTGAAGTTTTCTATGCTTTTGTCTTGATATTTTGCTTGCTTTATTTTCTTTGATATTACCCTATGCTACTAACATTTCCTTGTTTCATGTTTCATACATCATAAGCATATTCTCCATCACACTTTCTCATCTCATTTCTTTACATTTCTTTTGCTTTTAATTCATTTATGTGGGATTAAGTTCTCACAAGGAGGTAGTGTGTATGTAGGTGAAGGATGTAATATGGACTATGGACTCTAATGATGTACACCGACACAAGCACCGACACATGCACACACATCACATGGATGCCTTAGATGTATGTTTAGGGAATGTATGTTTAGATGTATGTCTAGGAGCTTTAAAACTTAGCCAAAAATCTTTTTTCCAAAAAAATATGAACAATATCACTCAAATCATTTTCTAAATAAACTTTGGGATCAAAATCCCATTGATTTTCCTTTTATTTTCTTAAACAAAATTTTAATGAATTTTAATCATACTTTGACTTTCTTTTGCAAAATAACTAATTCAACTTCACAATTTCACAATCTTATGCCCTTGAGGCCTCTCTCTCTCATTCTTCAAATTCCAATTTTCAAACTTAAAATCAACCAACAAAAACAAAAACATTTTTTGGAAGAGAACTACGGTGGATTTGATCCCTTAAAAGGGTACGTAGGCAAGGAATCAAAATTCCTTCAATTCACATAAAATAAAATTTCAAACACATTCTTCTCCCTCCAATTCTTCACTTAGAAAACTCTTAGGTGTAAATATCATTTTCCAAATAGCATTTAAAAATAAAGCGCGCGCGTAGAAAGTAAAAATGGTTCCTATAGGTTACTATAGTCGTTATGGGTGCCTAACACCTTCCCGTAGCGAAAACAACTCCTGGACCTCGATTCTCAAGGGTTTTGCTTATTTTTTTCCCTTCCCAAGAAAAAATGAGATATCAAAGGTTAAAAAGGTTCAAATGTAATCAATGTTTGACACCCGAAAAACCAAGATAAAACAGCTGGCGACTTCACTGGGGAGATTCGAGAGTTACGCCTAGTCTTTATTTCCACGCTTGCGCTTCGTTTTTACTTGCTTCTTTTACTTGCTTCTTTATGTGAATAAATGTTTAAATTCTTGCAAACGTGTGGGGTAAGAATATCAAAAGTCCTACACCCGGGCTGAGTGAACTTAGGATTTAGGAGGGATATAATCGACAATTCATTCCGGGGGTTGCCTCGTGTATTGGATTATGCAATCAATCCCACATAGCTGAGGCATTTTGGGGGTGATGTTGTCGGCGCGTGTCGTCGCTTTTAGGCACTTTACTTCTAATTGTTCTATGACGCTATGAACCGTAGATAACCGAACCCATCCATGACCGTTTTCTAGGATGTAGTGCGGAGGCTAAGCCGAGTGTTGTCTCGAGTTTTAGTCGTCACGCGATACTACACTCAAGTTAGACCTTCTTACGGATAATCATGGAGCGAGTGTTTGTCTCGTGGCACCATGATATACGTCGGAGAGGTTGCAATTTGAGAACTTTTTTAGAACCCGGTTACTATCTCCTAAAGCCCTAGATTCACCGAACACCGTGTCCACCCATGACTCCTTGACTTTGAATCTCAACCCACCATGTTTTCTCCGTACTTGAACATGATCATGCATACATGCATACATGCATAAACTTTTTTTCCATGCATTTATATAAGGGCTTAGACAAATTGAATTTGTAAACATTGTAGGAATGGGGAAGACTAAGTCCTACAAGTTCAAGGAAGTGGATTTGGCTAATTTGAGAGATTTGGCACTCAAGATCGAGGATCCGACTGGTTTCCGACATCGTTACGGGGCCTTACTTACTATTCTCCTGACTAACGTGGATGAGAAGATTGTGCACACTCTAGTGCAATTTTATGATCGGGACTATCGGTGCTTCACTTTTCCCGACTTTCAGTTGGTGCCCACACTCGAGGCTTATTCTTGCTTGGTGGATCTATCTATTGCTAAGGGGGTACCTTTCGCGGGACTTGAGAATCCTCCTACTCCATTGGTTATTGCTAAGGATCTCTATCTCAAGACCACCGATGTCTCCAAGAATCTTGTCACTAAGGCTCACATCCGAGAGTTCACTTCGAAGTATCTACTTGAGAAAGCCAACCTCAAGACCACTTGTCAAGACACTCTTGAAGCTATTCTTGCACTCCTCATCTATGGGCTTATTCTCTTTCCGAATCTTGATGACTTCGTGGACATGAATTCTATTATGATTTTCCACTCCAAGAATCAGGTTCCTACTTTGCTAGCTGACACATACCATGCTATTCACGATCGATCCGGCAAGGGTCGTGGATACATTCTTTGTTGTGTACCTCTCCTCTATAGGTGGTTTATTTCGCACCTTCCGAAGTCTTTCCATGATAATCTAGAGAATTGGTCTATTTCACAGAGGATCATGGCCCTCACTCCTAATGAAGTGGTTTGGCTCACTCCCGCTGCTAGAGTCAAAGAAATCATCTTCGGTGGTGGAAAGTTTCTTAACGTACCTCTTCTTGGTACCCGGGGTGGAATCAACTATAACCCGGAGCTCGCCTTGCGACAATTTGGTTTCCCGATGAAAGAAAAGCCCATCAATCTTGCTACATCTCCTTACTTCTTCCACTACTCCAATGCACCCACAGGAATAAGAGAGGATTTCATAGAGGCTTGGTCCAAACTTCGGAAGAAAGAGGTGAAGCATATGGGTGTAAGGTCCGGTATTGCTCATGAGGCCTATACACAGTGGGTGATAAACCAAGCTGAGAAGATTGGTATGCCTTACCCCGCTATGAGATATGTGTCTGCATCTATTCCTACCATGCCTTTGCCTCTATTACCACCTACTCAGGAGAAGTATCAAGAGCATCTAGCCATGGAGAGTCGGGAGAAGCATCAGTGGAGGGCTAGATACGATGAGGCTGAGAACTTGATCATGACTTTGGATGGAAAAGATGAACAGAAGACTCATGAGGTGTTGATACTGAAGAAAGAGTTGGCTAAAGCTAGGAAAGAAATTGAAGAAAAGGATAGGTTGCTTATGAGAGACTCCAAGAGCGCTAGGGGGGCCCGTAACTTCTATGCCCGATACTGCAGCTATGAGTCTGGGTCTGAGTCTGAGGATGATACTTCCACTTCCTATGCTTGAGGATTTCTGTTTCCTATTGTTATTTCCAGTTGTTATTGATGTTTTACATTTCAAAGTCTATCCCTTGGCTTAGTATTTCAAAGGGAATCATCTTGTAAGACTCTATGATGTTTTATTGTTTTGTCTGGTTTTGATGTTTCAATTGTTTAGTAATGTTTACAAATTTCTAATTTGTCTAAAACCCTTCGATAACACAAAAAAGAGTCTTTTTGCATATGCATTAACACATCTCATGCATCATATGCATTCATTGGTCACAAAAGAACTTCTCTCGTGCTCATTGCCTCCTGGTTCTTCTGCCGCAGTCTGAAAAGTGGCTCGTGCTCGTAAGGTTTATCAACCAGATAGAGTTCATCAAACAAGATTGTACAAGAGAAGAAACATGGCTAACTTTGAAGAAGAAAATGCTCAGCTCCGTGCCGAAATGGCTGCTATGAAAGAAGACTTGGCTAAGGCTCATGACGCTATGTCTACCATGATGGCTGGACAAGAACAACCAGCCACATCTGTCCCAGCGTCTACTGAAATGATTCCATCTATTCCACTGTCTACTGTGATATCTGATGCTCGGTTTGTTATGCCCAATGGACGCCCTTATGGACTCTCAGCTTTCTATGCTCCTAATACTGCGGCTGGTATTTCTGGTATTGGCAATCAAGGACAGATTCCTGTGACAACTTTTGCTACTACACCTACTTCTATGCCTCAAGTGACTACTGTTGTTACCGACCCTGTTGTACACACTGTGCAACAGGTAATTGATGTTGATACTCCGCGTGGACAAGACCCTATAATGGAGGGTATGAGACAACAGTTAAGAGAGTTGGCTGGAGAACTCCGTGAGGTCAAGGCTAGCCGTGGGAACGGTGTTTCTGCTAAGGCTCGTGATCTATGCTTGGTATCCCGATTTGAGGTTCCTAAGAAATTCAAAGTGCCAGATTTTGACAAATACAATGGAACTTCTTGTCCATATAGCCATGTCATTCGTACGTCCGAAAGATGGCCAACTACGCAGATAATGATGCGCTGATGATCCACTGCTTCCAGGATAGCTTGATGGAAGATGCGGCAGACTGGTACACTGGTTTGAGCAAAGACAATATCCATACTTTTGAGGAACTTGCTGCTGCTTTTGAAAATCATTATGAGTTTAACACCCGCTTGAAGCCGAATAGGGATTCGCTTAAGTCTTTCTCTCAGAAGTCAGATGAAACCTTCCGTGAATATGCTCAGAGATGGAGAGGGGCAGCTGCCCGTGTTTCTCCTCGGCTTGATGAGGAAGAACTAACACAGACATTCCTGAAAACTTTGAAGAAGGAATATGTTGAAAGAATGATAGTCTCTGCTCCGAATAATTTCTCCGATATGGTTACTATGGGAACTCGTCTAGAGGAGGCTGTCAGAGAGGGTATCATTGTTCTTGAGAAGGGTGAATCCTCAACTAGCGCACCTAAGAAGTATGGTAATGGCCACCATAAGAAGAAAGAATCCGAAGTAGGGATGGTATCTGGTAACCAGTCCACAGCTGCTACTCAATTACCTCTACCCTATCAATACATGCAGTACTCTCAACATCCTTTCTTCCCACCATTCTACCAGCAATATCCTCTGCCACCGGGTCAACCACCAGTGCCCGTTAATGCCATTGCTCAACAAGTACAACAATAGCCTCCTGCTCAACAGCAGCAGCAGCAACAACAGGGTTCTCGGCCCAAGACTTATTTTCCACCAATACCAATGCGGTATGCTGATCTGCTCCCAACTCTACTTGCTAAGGGACATTGTGTCACCAGACCAGGCAAGCCTCCGCCTGTACCATTGCCTCACAGATTCCGACAGGATCTCACATGTGAATTCCATCAGGGTGCTCAAGGCCATGATGTTGAAGGTTGTTATGCTCTGAAATATGTTGTGAAAGATCTGATAGACAAAGGACGATTGACTTTTGAAAATAGTGTTCCTCACGTTCTTGACAATCCACTTCCAAATCATGGTGCTGTTAACATGATCGAGGCTTTCGAAAGAGTTCCTGTTCCTAGAGAGGCCCCCATGCTGGATGTCCGTAATGTTGCTACTCCTTTGGTACCGCTACATGTCAAACTTTGCCAAGCTTCTTTGTTCAATCACGATCACGCTTCTTGTTTAGAATGTCTTCAAAATCCTATGGGTTGTTGTGTGGTGCAAGATGATATACAGAGCCTAATGGATAGCAAACACTTGATTAACAGTGAGGTTTGCGTAATTGTGCCAGTGTTTCATGATTCTCCGGGTGAAAGTGCATCTCAGACAAGGAATGTTGAACCTTTGGTGATCAGGTTACCTGGTCCGGTAGCTTATGCCTCTACAAAAGCAATCCCTTACAAGTACGATGCAACCATGGTTGAGAATGGGGTGGAAGTGCCTCTAGTATCCTCAGCTGTGGTTGATAATGTTGCGGGAGAAATTACAGCTCTGAGAAGCGGAAAATTCCGTCCACCCTTGTTCCAAAAGAAGGTGGTTACACCTGTTGCTACAATAACTCCACCAGTTGCTCCTCCTATTAACAGGAACACCGGCCCATCAGGCCAGTCTATTGAAGAGTCTAATCTGGATGAAATTCTGAGGCTTATTAAAAAGAGCGATTATAAGATTGTAGACCAGCTGCTGTAAACTCCGTCAAAGATATCCATTTTGTCTCTGCTCTTGAGCTTAGAAGCTCACAGGAAAGTGTTAATGAAGGTACTTGAACAGGCCTATGTTGATCATCTGAAGGAAAATCGAAAGATATCATACACAGCGGAAGAAGAAGAAGAAGAAGAAGAAGAATTTCGATTTTCATTCCTTGGATCATTACGAAATTCAAACATGAATCAGTGATTCGATTGTTACCTCGAAGTGTGAAATCTGAAAGCTGAGAACTGGAAACTGGAATCTCGATCACAGCCAAGCAAGCAGCAAGCAGCAAAGCCTCTAGCAAGTCCACACGAACAGTGCTCCTCCAAAACTCGGTGCTAGCCAATGAATTGGAAGTGCAGAGAAGAAAAGGGTTGCTTCAAAACGTGTAACCAAAAACTTCAGCACCAGAGTTCTATTTATAGAACTTCTAGTGTGCTCTGCAAGTCATAAGTCACTATTGGGCTTCAGTAAGCCCAACAACGAGTTTAGTAATTTTGCTAACTAATTAGCGTTATTTACTAAACGCACCCCTTATATAAGTCATACTTATATATTTCTCTTTTGACTGTTCTTTGTGTGTGACCCTATAGGTTCTAGTCACGTTGGCAATAATATTAAATCTAATATTTAATATTATAAACAATGAGCGGTATCTAGCAACACATCATTGCTACCCAAGTGACAAGAATGTCAAGTGATCTGACGAAACCTTTCCATGATAATACTCATGTGTACACTTACTCCTTTGTCTCGATATCTTTATTGATCCCAAGGCATAGATATTGTCACCCTTGTATAGATCAATGTTTATAATCCTTGATTCCGAAATATACTGAATAACGAATAAGTCCAATATCTTATATTGACTTAGTTCGGCATGGCCATGCAATTTTACAGTCATATTTCATCAAGAGGCCTAAAGATATATCTCCTGTTTATGAGGAGGGACAAATCCCATCTAGGACACTCATGTCCCTCAGCATGCTTCATCAAGTACCCATCAACCAACGTTATGGTTATCCTTTTACAGACAACGTTAGAATGGCAACAAAGCACTTGAGTCCACATCTAGGGATCATAGTGGTTTCAGGTCCAAGAGCGATATACACTATTATCATTGTGAGAATATCTTATGACAATTGCATAACTTACTATGTAGTATTCTCACGGCGGGTCAATCCAATATAAATATTACTCCTAATATTTATATCTATGTGAAGACTTGATAACTCTTTATCCATGATCTGTGAGATGTGATCATCAGTCTACCCACATAATAGTCTCTATGCTTTAATGATATCCCACTTCTCAATAAAGCTTGACTACGGATACATTTAGAATAGTTTCCTTATGTTTAACGGGGTCTCACAATTAAGTTATACTTAATGTTCCATTAAATTGACTAACTATTCTAGGGACTTCATTATTTTGAAACAAAACAAAATCAATAAAGAAATGCCTTTTAATTTATATTTTCACAATATATATATATTTATATCAATATCATGATACAAAGCCAAACCCAATCAATATAGATTGGCTATTAGGGCTTACTCCAACAATCTCCCACTAGCACTAAAAGCCAATCAAATATTAACTCAATATATACTGGTCAAGTGTTAGCATCAAGCACACTCTGGGCATGATACTATTCTAGTAGATAAGGAACCCTTTCCTATGTTGGTAGGCTACACTACTTTCAATTTACACTTTCGATTTTCCATCGAAAAGAAATTGAAGTGTCAAAGTATACATTTGGATCATTGGTGAGATCAAGTTTTCATTGCTTGCAAGATTTAAACCAATTTTACCTCAGACGAGATAAATGGAATTCGCAACGCAAGAAACACATGTTTTCACTCAGTTATGAGCTAAACAATCCAAATCATATATATTTGACATCTGTAATAGAAACAACAACTATCTAAAGCTTGTACTTTTACAAATTTCATAGTTGATATCCTAGCATAACATTTATTCCAAATTACGATCTGGATATACTGTACACCGATATGAAAGTCAACACCATTGTAACTCATTTACAATGTTTCTTTCATCCATGTTCAAGAAACAATCCAATGTCCTTTAAGACATCCAAGGATATTCTTGAAGGTATTCTAGTGTTGAACACTATAATCAATTTTGGTACATATTAGAAATAATTTTCTAACCATGTCTTACATGTGTAGATGAATTGTTTTGGTGACTAGTATGTCATCTACATACTCCACCAAACTAATATAAATGCTCCCACTAATTTACTTGTCTGCACAAGATTTCTTTATTAATCAAAGTTTTCATAAAACTTCATTAATAAAATAAACAATTCAACTTCGAGAAGTTTTCTCTAATTCATAAATGAATTTGATAAAACATCTACCTTTCTAGTATCCTTTGGATTAACGAAATCCTACATATCTCAAATACATATATAAGGTTATTCCAATTAAGGAATACAACCTCGTTATCCATCTTCTAGAACATGTATTATACAACAACGGGAATTTGGGATCGTTAGATTTAAGCATTACAATGATGTAATAATTTCGTCATGATTTGCATCACGAGTTGCAAGAAACCTTCTACAATCAATCACATCTTAAAGGTATTCATAATACCATCCATGTCAGTTTTCTAAAAGAAAACTCACATTCCAATATCCATATATGGTATGTGTACATAGATTCTTTATAAGATCCCATGGCATATAGCCACTTCTCAAAGTTCAAGCCATTTAGATCTTGTGCTACTCAAAGTGATGATTTAACAACAACCCTTTGTTGAATCAACTCGTGTTCCGTTCTTAGAGAGATGTGTATTTTGTGTTTCTTGACTTAATTCAAGTTCTACATCACTCCCACTGGCTCTTGCAAAGCTATATTCCTTGAAAAGGAATACTTCAGTTCTAGCGACAAACAACTTTTGTCAAAGAAGAAGATGTGAAATAATATCCTTTAGTTTCCTAAGGATAGTTACACAATTATACATTCATTAAATTCGAAGTTTAGTTTATCTAATAAACCATATAACCTGAAATTATCATAAAGTCAAAACTAGATACTCTTACCTCCATATCTAATATGGTGTCTTTATGATTACTTAATTGGAACTTTGTTGTGGGTGAAGAATAACTGTAATTTAATTAATTTCAAGAGTCATTGAGTTATAATCAAACTATCAAGTCATGTCAAACATGAAACGATATAAATAATCATTATACTCATTAATCAAGCATTTACCATCACGACTTACTCGTATAGTCTTTATACTTTTCAAACTTATTCCTTTTACTTCATTGTTAAAATCTTTGAACAATTTCAAAATTTTCTTGAATCGTGTCAAATACACTTTGCTTATCTACTAAATGATTTAGTAATGTTAGATGAAGTAATAGAAACAATATCTAGCAAATATGTTTAGTTCTCCATATACATCTCATATGTATATCAATTCAAATAAATTATGTGTCCTTTCACCTTTGTTGGTGACCGGTGTACTAATCCATTTTGAAAAGTGGGGCTCACATCCTTCAAATGATATAAAATCAAATGAGTCCAATAGTCCATATCCATGGATTTTTGGAAATGTGAATCACAATTGTTTGTACTAAACGTTGATGCCAATAATCTACAAAAGGTTCAAATCTCATTTGATCCTCTTTTCACATAAGTTATAGACCAGCTTATCAAGATCATGGAACTCAAATCCATTACTTGATTAGCATACTTCTATAGAAAACATAATTTGCATAATAGGACAACGTTTGTCTATTATTCAACTACACAATCATTCTCTTGTCAATACAAGATTTATGATTTAATGCTTCTATTTTATATGGAATTTAATAACAATTATTTGGTTCCATATTAAGTTAAATTTAAGTCCAAGCATTAGCTCCTATGTCAATGAAACAATTTGTTTCATTCTAGACGTAAGTGAACTTCACTTATAGTTAATATTTTGCTTCTTTAAAACTCTCTATATTTCAACAAATATGAGATTAATCATCAAGTATCATATACTTATGATGAAGAAGTAGAAATTTAACTTTCTATAACTATATGGGTAAATAAGAAGTCTTACTTCTTTCTTATATTTTGACCCTTTCAAAACTACGAGCAATTTTTGTTTTTCAACTTTTGAAATAATTGCTTCCCCTTTTTGCAACCGTGTTTAACCTTTCAAAGGTAGGAAAAACAGAATTTGAATTTTATTCATATCCATGTACATCTACTTGATAGGCTTAAACTATTCATCTTATAACATTGAGGTTGAATGATCATATCATTCTCCATCGTCGTTACCACTATGAGATATCCTATATCTACTCATTTGACCCAATGCTTCTAATAAGCGTTGTTTTTCAAATATAGACATAGAAAGTTGCTAGGAAATAAATGCTCGAGAATATACAGTTTTTCTCATTCTTAAGAACAATTCTTAAATTTTGTACCAATTCAGAAACTCTTTTCTGAAGATTTTGTTCTTCATAAGAACATTTAACAGTATAATAAAATTATATATGCCGAAGAAATTCTAAATACAGAAAATAAAATAAAATTGTATCATGATATAAAAACATAATTAATTAGGTCTTTAATTAAATATGCTCCCACTATTTTACTCAAAACAAATGACCTTCAACATTTGAATCGGAAAATCTCATTGGAAGATTTTCTAGTGGGTTGAAATCCATATTTCACCTTGCTTTAAGTCAACGGAGGCTGTACTCAAAACTCAGTTATTTAGGTAGGAACTCCTTCCAATTGTATCTCATACAACTTTCAAATCATTTGAGTGAATAACTCCTTACTCTAATCTATCATATAGATGTTCCCAAACATTGCTTCTAAATTTATTTTAATCTTATTAAAATTAATTTAGTTAAGTTAAACCCAAAAGAATAACACTTGGGTAAATTGGATTACCGCACCGCAACTTACTAGTATAGAAAGTGCACCTCGCGGAGGCGAAACCTACACATTTCGATATTAGTCTTGAAGGGTGTTAAACTTTTGGAAAGCATTAAACTTAATATTTTGAATTGAAGGATTTTTTTTAAGTTTGATCTCACCTCACCACGGCTTATATATCATATATATTCGCACTCCAATCATAACATGCATAACGATTATACAATAATAAAAGTGACATGATTATGGCCATGCTAACGCTATGACTCTCTCAAGCCAATGAGAGAATCTAAACTAATCCTAGAAACGACCTTGCTTCTCCAGGCTTGACCTCCAGGACTATCCTAACGTCATGAGCCCTATTACTTCTTTGCATTCTATTTACATTACATATGAAAGAAACTCGTTTTACATACGAGGGAGTGGATGAGAAGAGAATGTACAATAGAGATATAAGAGAGAGGCACGACACGCAGGCCGTATTTTAATATCCAAAAGAAATAAAATAAAAGGACTAAGGCCATAATCATTCACATGATAATAATAACAAACACACTTTTATTATTATTAAGGTCTTATAATTAAAATAAACTAAATTAAAATTTGACATATGATCACACTACGCAGATTAGCTGGGGGTTTAATTGAGTACCAAAATATATTATATTGAGTACAAAAATATATTATATTAAGTACAAAAATATCTCATATTATGTACCAAAATATATTTTATTGAGTACCAAAATACATTATATTATGTACCAAAATATATTTCAGATCAAGTACTAAAATATATTAGATTGCATACCAAAATATCTCAGATTGTGTTCCAAAATATTCTAGATTGCGTATTTCGCATCAACACTTGACACGTTTATGAACACCCAAATCGTTTCGGCAAATATTATGATCAAATCTAAAAGATCATATATGATATTGAAACTCTTTCAAATCATGATTCTTTTAAATTATAAACAAATCAAGTTAAAGTCATGCAAATCGATTAAATAATTTCAAAAGATCATATATGACATTGAAACTATTTCAAATCATGATCTTTTAAATTAACTATCAATTTAGGATCGTTTATTACCTTTCAAACAACTTTTGAAAAACAGTCCAAAAGGTAGAATTTTTATTTACTTAATTATAGTAATATTGACACTCAATAATTATTATAATTAAATCTGCTTTATTTAGGCAATCAATTTGTTTCCAAAACAAATTACAGGGCTAAAATTAAGCAAATATTTTATTACCAAATTCAAAAATCATATATGATATTGAAACTCATTCAAAATCATGATCTTTTAAATTTACTACCTTTCTCCAATTAAATAAATTAATTAAACATAAATATTTTCAAGGATTGTTTGTTTAGCATGAACAACCGGATCTATGATGCTTCACCAGATTCGGATATTGAAGCTCACTCTCACGAATTGTTCAAATTTACAACAATCTCTTTGAAAACAATTGATCGAATGATACAACCATAATAATACAACGCTTGTATAGTTAGGTATCCTAATACAACAATCAAACATCAATAGTTTTAATAATTATTTGTTCAATATGGACAACCGGATCTTTGATGCTTCACCAGAATCGGTATTCGAAGCTCAATCTCACGAGTTGACTACAAATTCACAATCAATTATATAAAACCTATTGAATGAATGATATCATCAATATATCACATATAATGATGTTGTATTAAAATCATATATCACATATATGATATTGATCAATCAATTTTAATTAATATTTAAATTTAAATAATAAAATATTAACACTTAATATTCTATTTTATTAACGGATTTGCATTCCAAATTAATTCCTTATAGAATATCAAAATATTAGCAAATCAAATATTTGCGAAAATATTATTATCTCTTAAAACAATTTTAAAAGATAATCTAATTTGATTTGTTTCCAATCATGTTCCCGTCGATATGTATAATCGATATGTCGATACTTCACCAGAAACGGTTTCTGAAACATCAAACAAATCGAAAAGCCATGCACAGAAATCATGATACGATGCCAATTTTAATTCTCTTTATTATTTAATTCCGATTCAAAATGTTTAATCATATTAAAACATAAAGCAGTAACAAAGCAATCCGATTCATGGTTTCGTAACTGGCTCTGATACCACTGAAGGAAAATCGAAAGATATCATACACAGCGGAAGAAGAAGAAGAAGAAGAAGAATTTCGATTTTCATTCCTTGGATCATTACGAAATTCAAACATGAATCAGTGATTCGATTGTTACCTCGAAGTGTGAAATCTGAAAGCTGAGAACTGGAAACTAGAATCTCGATCACAGCCAAGCAAGCAGCAAGCAGCAAAGCCTCTAGCAAGTCCACACGAACAGTGCTCCTCCAAAACTCGGTGCTAGCCAATGAATTGGAAGTGCAGAGAAGAAAAGGGTTGCTTCAAAACGTGTAACCAAAAACTTCAGCACCAGAGTTCTATTTATAGAACTTCTAGTGTGCTCTGCAAGTCATAAGTCACTATTGGGCTTCAGTAAGCCCAACAACGAGTTTAGTAATTTTGCTAACTAATTAGCGTTATTTACTAAACGCACCCCTTATATAAGTCATACTTATATATTTCTCTTTTGACTGTTCTTTGTGTGTGACCCTATAGGTTCTAGTCACGTTGGCAATAATATTAAATCTAATATTTAATATTATAAACAATGAGCGGTATCTAGCAACACATCATTGCTACCCAAGTGACAAGAATGTCAAGTGATCTGACGAAACCTTTCCATGATAATACTCATGTGTACACTTACTCCTTTGTCTCGATATCTTTATTGATCCCAAGGCATAGATATTGTCACCCTTGTATAGATCAATGTTTATATTCCTTGATTCCGAAATATACTGAATAACGAATAAGTCCAATATCTTATATTGACTTAGTTCGGCATGGCCATGCAATTTTACAGTCATATTTCATCAAGAGGCCTAAAGATATATCTCCTGTTTATGAGGAGGGACAAATCCCATCTAGGACACTCATGTCCCTCAGCATGCTTCATCAAGTACCCATCAACCAACGTTATGGTTATCCTTTTACAGACAACGTTAGAATGGCAACAAAGCACTTGAGTCCACATCTAGGGATCATAGTGGTTTCAGGTCCAAGAGCGATATACACTATTATCATTGTGAGAATATCTTATGACAATTGCATAACTTACTATGTAGTATTCTCACGGCGGGTCAATCCAATATAAATATTACTCCTAATATTTATATCTATGTGAAGACTTGATAACTCTTTATCCATGATCTGTGAGATGTGATCATCAGTCTACCCACATAATAGTCTCTATGCTTTAATGATATCCCACTTCTCAATAAAGCTTGACTACAGATACTTTTAGAATAGTTTCCTTATGTTTAACGGGGTCTCACAATTAAGTTATACTTAATGTTCCATTAAATTGACTAACTATTCTAGGGACTTCATTATTTTGAAACAAAACAAAATCAATAAAGAAATGCCTGTTAATTTATATTTTCACAATATATATATATTTATATCAATATCATGATACAAAGCCAAACCCAATCAATATAGATTGGCTATTAGGGCTTACTCCAACAACAATAACTCCACCAGTTGCTCCTCCTATTAACAGGAACACCGGCCCATCAGGCCAGTCTATTGAAGAGTCTAATCTGGATGAAATTCTGAGGCTTATTAAAAAGAGCGATTATAAGATTGTAGACCAGCTGCTGTAAACTCCGTCAAAGATATCCATTTTGTCTCTGCTCTTGAGCTTAGAAGCTCACAGGAAAGTGTTAATGAAGGTACTTGAACAGGCCTATGTTGATCATGAAGTCTCTGTGGACCAGTTCAATGGAATAGTGGGTAACATTACTGCTTGCAATAACTTGGGGTTTGGTGACGATGAGCTTCCCGAAGCAGGGAAACACCACAACTTGGCTCTGCATATCTCAGTGCACTGTAAGTCTGACATGATATCCAATGTGTTGGTGGACACTGGATCATCCTTAAATGTAATGCCTGAGTCTACACTGAGACAGTTGAGTCATCATGGACTCTCTCTAAGGGGAAGCATCTATCTGGTTAAGGCTTTTGAAGGATCTCGCAAGGATGTTCTTGGGGAGGTAGACCTGCCAATTACCATTGGCCCTAAGACATTCCAGATCACTTTCCAGGTCATGGAAATCAATGCTTCTTACAGTTGTCTCCTCGGAAGACCATGGATTCACGACGCTGGGGCAGTAACTTCTACTCTGCACCAGAAGCTCAAGTTTGTGAGGAATGGTAAGCTTGTCACTGTACATGGTGAAGAAGCATATCTGGTTAGCCAAGTGTCATCTTTCTCTTGTGTTGAAGCAGGGTCCGCTGAAGGGACGTTATTTCAAGGCTTGACTGTTGAAGGTGCGGAACCCCGGAGAGCTAGTGCTAGTATGGCTTCATTGAAAGACGCCCAGAAAGCTGTTCAAGAAGGGCAGGCTGCTGGCTGGGGCAAAGTGATACAGATTTTGGAAAACAAGCGTAAAGAGGGCCTCGGGTTCTCCCCGACCTCAGGCGTTTCGACAGGAACTTTCTACAGTGCTGGGTTTATTAATGCTATTGCTGAAGATGCTGCTGAAAGTAGTTATGTGCCTACATTTGTTGTACCAGGAGGCACCGTGAGAAATTGGGAGGCCATTGATGTTCCTTTAGTCATGCATGCTTCCATGTAATGTGTCTTGTTGCTCATGTTTTTCTTTGTGTTCAAAATAACAATCCTTTCGCTCTGCCCAAGGCGAAAGTGATATCATTGTAAGGGCATGTTTGTTTCGGCATTGCCGTTATCAATAAAAGTTGTCGTTTTTCTCACGACTCTTTGTTTTTTTACTTTTTTTAGAGCCTTTTCCTTGGAAATAATGGTAATGCCAGAAAAAACCAAAACATCTGTATTTTCTTATTAATTTCAAAAATCTGCAAGAAAAACATTTTTCTAAAATCATCCCAATCATATTATGCAGATTGAACCATGATAAACCCTTTGAACACAGTGACCCTATGGTTCCTCCAAATTTTGAATTCCCTGTATATGAAGCTGAAGATGAGGAAGATGATGAAGAGATACCGTATGAGATCACTCAACTGCTTGAGCAAGAAAGGAGAACCATTCAGCCTCACCAGGAAGAAATTGAGCTCATCAACCTGGGTACTGAAGAGAACAAGCGAGAGATCAAGATCGGAGCTGCACTCGAGCCAGAAGTGAAAAAGAAGATTACTCAGCTTCTCCATGATTATCCAGATGTCTTTGCATGGTCATATGAAGATATGCCGGGTCTAGATCCCAAGATTGTGGAACATCGGATACCGACAAGACCTGAATGTCCTCCTGTCAAACAGAAATTGAGAAGGTCTCGTCCAGACATGGCTCTTAAGATCAAGGCTGAGGTGCAGAAGCAAAATGATGCGGGTTTCCTCATGATAGCTGAATATCCTGAGTGGATTGCCAACATTGTACCAGTACCAAAGAAAGATGGGAAAGTTCGAATGTGTGTTGATTACAGAGATCTGAATAAAGCCAGTCCGAAAGATAACTTCCCACTGCCTCATATTGATGTGCTTGTTGACAGTACTGCTCAATCCAAAGTGTTCTCCTTTATGGATGGTTTCTCTGGCTATAACCAGATACGAATGTCACCTGAAGATAGGGAAAAGACGTCCTTCATTACTCCATGGGGAACATTCTGTTATAAAGTGATGTCGTTTGGCTTGATAAATGCTGGTGCAACCTATCAAAGAGGTATGACTACTCTGTTTCATGATATGATTCACAAAGCAGTTGAAGTATATGTTGATGACATGATTGTGAAATCAAGTGATGAAGAGCAGCACGTTATGTATTTGAAAAAGATGTTTGAAAGACTAAGAAAGTACAAGCTGCGGTTGAATCCTAACAAGTGTACATTTGGTGTAAGATCTGGAAAGTTGTTAGGCTTCGTTGTCAGCCAAAGAGGCATTGAAGTTGATCCTGACAAAGTCCGAGCTATCAGAGAGATGCCGGCCCCTCAAACTGAAAAGCAAGTCAGAGGTTTCCTCGGACGTCTGAATTATATTTCAAGATTCATATCTCACATGACTACTACTTGCGGGCCAATTTTCAAATTGCTCAGAAAGAATCAGCCTGTTATATGGAATGATGAATGTCAGGAAGCTTTTGATAGCATTAAAGAATACTTGTTGGAACCACCTATCCTTGTCCCACCAGTGGAAGGAAGGCCTTTAATCATGTACCTGTCAGTGTTAGATGATTCTGTGGGTTGTGTTCTCGGTCAACAAGACGAGACTGGAAAGAAAGAACATGCTATCTATTATCTGAGCAAGAAGTTCACCGACTGTGAGACTCGGTATACAATGCTTGAAAAGACTTGTTGTGCTTTAGCTTGGGCTGCCAAACGCCTGCGTCATTATATGGTGAATCACACAACTTGGTTGATATCCCGAATGGATCCAATCAAGTACATCTTTGAAAAGCCTGCTGTTACTGGAAAGATTGCACGTTGGCAAATGTTGTTGTCTGAATATGATATTGTGTACAAAGCTCAGAAAGCAATCAAAGGAAGCATCCTTGCTGAGCATCTTGCTTGTCAACCTCTTGATGATTACCAGCCGATTAAGTTTGATTTCCCTGATGAAGAGATTATGTATCTGAAAGCAAAAGACTGTGAAGAGCCACTGATCAGTGAAGGGCCAGATCCCAATAGCAAATGGGGATTGGTGTTTGATGGTGCTGTCAATGCTTATGGTAAAGGAATTGGGGCCATTATTGTAACTCCGCAGGGGCACCACATTCCTTTCACTGCACGAATAACTTTTGAATGCACAAACAACATAGCAGAATATGAAGCATGCATCGTGGGCATTGAAGAAGCCATTGATATGAGAATTAAGCACCTTGACATCTATGGAGATTCCGCACTTGTTATTAATCAGATAAAAGGTGAATGGGAGACTCATCATGAGAAGCTGATCCCATACCGTGACTATGCAAGACGTCTGTTGACATACTTTACCAAGGTTGTGTTACACCATATCCCTCTGCGAACTTGTATTGAAAAGAAGGATAAGCCAGCAACCCGACCCAAGGGGCAAGTGGACACCTAACTATGAAGGTCCTTATGTTGTCAAGAAGGCTTTCTCTGATGGTGCTTTGATCCTTACACTCATGGATGGTGTTGAACTTCCGAATCCTGTAAATGCCAATATAGTCAAGAAATACTTTATCTAAAAAGAAAAGAATAGCGTGGTAGGTCGAAAACCCGAAAGGGTGGCCTAGGCAAAAATGCGCTTCCCGGTGGATCGAAAACCCGAAAGGGCGATCCAGGCAAAAGTTAGGGACAAAAAAATGAATATGAAAAAGCTCGCTGAGATTGTACGCAACTCAGGCAAGAATGAGCGCCTCGATGAGCCGAAAAACCCGAAAGGGCGGTTCATGCAAAAATGAGGTTGACAATACAAGACAAGTAACTATATCTGGCAAATTACCATCACCCATTGGGGCATCTGCAACTGTCAATGATCGTCTTCATCAGAAGCTTCTGTACCTGTGAATTCAAAATTTCTATGAAATGTAGCGGTCATCGTGTTCAATGAACCACCAACCAATAAAATTACCATTTTCCAAGCTTTGTAAATCCGTGAAGTCATGCCTTTGGCTGACTCTCACTCTTCTACATCAATTTGAGCATGTGCTATTGTTTGAAACTCTATTTTTCTTTCTATTTTCAATGCTATATACAAAAATATTTCCTTTCTATTTGATAATGTCCATGTATGAAACAAACATTTTTGAAAATTGAAAATCTTTCCCTGTCTATTTTGAAAACAAACTTGAGCAATAGGGTACATTCCAGTGAAACATGCATGAATAAATGTATATCAATGTCTATTTCAATAGATGTTACAAGCAGGTTACTCCCCAGGATGATCTGTGGTCAATGGCAAGAATGAAAAAACAGAATGAAATTTGAAAAAAACACAAAATAAAAAGCTCGCTAAGTTGAAAACCCAAAAGGGCGGCTTAGGCAAAAATGAGCACCCCGCTGATTGACAACCTATGAAGGCAATACAGGCAAAAATGGGGCAATGAAAAGAATTTAGTTCCCGGTGAATCGAAAACCTGAAAGGGCGGTTCAGGCAAAAATGGGATTAAAAAATGAAAGAATGAAAGATGATATAAGAGCGTTGACCACAGTTGCGAACATCCAATGTTTACCCAGCACTGACACGCCTAACAACGGCGACCTGTATCCAAGAATCTTCCAAGGGTCCCTCCTCTACAAGTTTTATTGCCCTCAGCCGTGGTTTTGATACGTCTCTCAACGACGGTCTCTCCAAAGAGGATTTCCATGTGAATATGTTGTAGCACGAGCCACTACGTGCCCAATCTTCCAATGTTTTGTCTATCTCTGTGAAACTTCTCTGTCAAACTACGAACCAATCATGCATTTCGAGCATTCATACATGCATAATCATGCATTTTATGCTCTCATACATTTAGTAATCTTGTTATACCATACATACATGTTGCATTTCCAATCTTCACTTTCAAATTCAACTCTATCTCCAATTGCAATGCAATCTCAATTTCAATTCAATTCGATTTCAACTGTCAAATTCAATTCAATCTCAACTTTCAATCCAATCTCGATGTCAATTTAACTCAGTGTCAATTTCCAATTTAACTCGATCTCAATCTCCAATTCAATTCAATTTCAACTCTCAATCCAATGTCTATGTCTATGTCTCTGATTAATCTCAATTTTCAATCTCAAACTTTCAATTCAATGTCTTTGTCAATGTTAATCCACTCTCAAATTTGCTTTTGGGCCAACAAAATGGTCATGTCTATTTTCAAGTCAAGTCAATATCAACTTACTCTCAATTTGTATCTTTCCAAATCAAACTTCCAATTTGTATCATGCTATTGTTCAAGTGGCTAGTTCGACCCAAAGAACAGCTTGTACCTGCTTATATGCCTATGCTTCTGGTCAAACGGCAAGTTCGATCCAAAGAACAGTTTGTACCCTGCTTATGTTCGTTATCGGTCAAACGGCCAGTTCGATCCAAAGAACAGTTTGTACCTGCCTATCTGTTTACATTCTCAATCAAGCGACAAGTTCGATCCAAAGAACAACTTGTATCATCCTTTTGTCTATGTCTCTAGGTCAAACGGCCAGTTCGATCCAAAGAACAGTTTGTACCTGCCAATCTGTTTGTATCTTCAATCAAGCGATAAGTTCGATCCAAAGAACAACTTGTATCTTTCTATATGTCTATGTTTCCGGTCAAGTAGCAAGTTCGATCCAAAGAACAACTTGTACCTATCTTGTATTTCTATTCCCAGTCAAGCGGCAAGTTCGATCCAAAGAACAGCTTGTACCCATCTCCTGTTTGTATTCCATGGTCAAGTGGCGAGTTCGATCCAAAGAACAACTTGTACCTATCTTTTGTCCCCTGGTTTGTTTACCCTATCAATGTCTACCTAAATCCCCAGTGATATGGCATATGCTCTGTAAACTCCAGTTGTTTGTCTTGCATTCATAATCAAAATGTTGCATGACATTAATGTTTTTGAAAATGTGAGAAGCGTATTTTTATGTCCAAAAACAGTGCAAATGTTAATATTTAAGTATCTTCGTCCCGTCAAATCAAAGACTTCGTCTCTTGACTCTCCGGGCAAAGAAACTTAAATAGGGGCAGCTGTTATACCCTAATTTTGGACCTAAAAATACTTGTTCAAATTTTCTTTCATCTTTGATAGATGTTTATTATTCTTGAATATTTGCCAATTTGCTATTGTTTACACTGACATTTCACTCTGTTTTATCTCTCAACTTAGCTTTACAAATCTTTTCAACTGTGTATTTGTCCATGTTTTCTTGCATTTTAAGTCACCCAAAACATCTTTCTTGCATTTCAAGTCATTTGAATGTGTCTCTAATCAACTGCATCTTTCTCTGCATACTTATTTCAATGTTATTTGCAAAATTCATGAAAAAGGTATTTTAGTCATTTCCTATATCCAAACTCATTTTAGTCCTTGAAAATTGTTTGAGTCTTTTCAAATGGTTTGAAAAAGTCTTTATTTCAATTCCATGTCAAAATCCATTTCAAAAAAAAATTGCATTTGAAGTCATTTTGAGTCAGTTTAGCCCTAGGGGCATTTTAGTCTTTTCATGTGTTAAAACTCTGCTTAATTTCTAAAAATTGTCTCTGGGTCTTTTCAATGTGCTTGTATAAACTTTTGCTTAAATTCCTTGTTAAAAATCATTTTAAAATTGCATCTGAGTCATTTTGAGTCGTTTTAGTCCCTAGGGGCATTTTGGTCATTTCACACGAAATTTTGGCAGAGAGAGGTTACTTTAAAGTACCTCATTTAAGTAATTGGTTCATTTTAGTCCGTTTTGTTATTTTTAATCGTTTCACTTTACGTTATTTTCAAATTACATTTTTTACCAATTTTATTTTAATTACATTTTAGTCCTTTTGCTATTTTTGCACTTTAGCCCTTTATTTTTAGTTAATTGCAGATTAGTCCAAAAGTTTGTTACAAGTCCAGTCCACATGTCAGTTTCTCATTGGTCCAGTAGCCACATGGCATCATTCTATTGGTCCAAGGTTTACTGCATCAGCTATAAAGCTGACACTTCACAGTCAAAGGGTCAACACCATTCGTTTTCAGCCAAATCACCACAAACAGATTCACCAATTCTCTCTCTTCTTCCCTCAGATCAAAAACACGAAAATGGATGAATATTGTTGAAGATCATCAAGAACTTCAACAACTCCATCTTCAACCTCATAACCGTAACTCATTCCAGAAAATTCCAGAATTCATCAACTGTACCAGAACAACATCACCGAATCCACAAACCACATCAAATCGTAATCAATTTCATCACAACACGTTCGCAAATGATTCAGTTTCCATTAACATCACAGCAAGGTTTTCAGAATGATTCGGAGCGAAAGAAATCAATCCTCACCGATTGAATTCATAACCGAACCAAAAACTCATCAAGATTCGCAAATCCACCACTGAACTCTTCACAAACTCACGCAAAATAAATCAATAGCAACGCCAGTTTTCGAATTGTGAAAGAATCACGTAAGGAAGGTAGAAGCTACAACGGCGAAGAAAGAGGAGAACATTCATCCGATTTATTTTCGAATCTGAAGCACTTTTGGAATTCTCCCAATCTTCGTCGATTCTCCGTTCTCATACAAGAGAGGTAACTCGTTTCACCTTTTTTGTTTGTTTGAAGTTGTGAAATAGAAATGTAGATCTATAGGTTTGAGTGAATCTCTTCGAAATTTCAACCACAAATCTAGAAAGAGCATGGAAAGAGGCTCAAGAAACTGGAAAAAATGTTTGATTCTGGAAAGTTTTTTCTCGCCGGCGCCGGAAACTAACTCCGGCCACCGCGCCGGCGCTCAGTACCTCACCGGAGAAGATGAGTCTTCATCTTCCTCCGGTTGTCTTTCCAGATTCGTGGTTGAAGAAGAGAAGAGAGCTTCTCTCTCTAGTTTAACCTAGAGAGAGAAACGAATGAGAATTGTGTTGGTTTCCTCATGCTCCTTGCTTATATACTCCCCTGTAATCCTATGTGTGTGCGTACACCGTCCTATCATGCTCTTTCGTTTCGAAGCCGTTGGATCTAGGTTTTGAAGCATCTGGATCAATCCAACGCCTCTGAGGCGTTTGGATCATCCAGTTCCAACTAGCTCTTTGGGCTTGGGCCGTTTTAGCTGTAAATTTCGTTTTCCCCTATCTTTTTGTTGTTTGCTACACTGTTCAATGCTCTTTGCACCCCCGCCTTGCCTAATTTTCTCTTAAAAATTCCTAAAAAAAATTCCACATATTCTTGATCATTTTCTTGGCATTTTTGTGATGTTTTTATGTGTTAAATCTTGATTAAAAATATGTGTGGTATTTTTCTTGTTAATTGTTTACTATTTTTGTTAAAATTTGTGAAGTTTTATACGTTCTTGAGCTTAAAAATCCCTTAAAAATTCTAAAAAAATTTCATGTATATTTCTTGTTATTTTTGTAATGTTTCTATGCATTTTGTTTACTGAAAATTTTGTTAAAAAATATTATCACATTTTCTTGCATTATTTCTTGATTTTATGTGAAAAAACCTCTAAAAATTGCTCAATTCCATTCTATGTTCTTGATGATTGTTTGATATACATGTTATATGATTCTATGAATCTTTAGTTACTGTTTGTACATAATTTTGATGCTTGTGTGTGAATCTTGATTAGTTGCTTGGTTTACAAGTTACATTTGTGAATAAATAATGCAAATATGCCTAAGTTTACTTTGTAAATGTCAAGTTCATCATGTTGCCTTAATTCTCATTTTAAGACCTGATTCTAAGCCCTTGAAAAATGTATTGGAATGTGAGAATTTTAGGCAATAGGATTCTTGCATTTTGTGAGTAAATTTTAGTTATATTTTTGCACTTTTTGGCTTTATTTTGTGAAGTTTTCTATGCTTTTGTCTTGATATTTTGCTTGCTTTATTTTCTTTGATATTACCCTATGCTACTAACATTTCCTTGTTTCATGTTTCATACATCATAAGCATATTCTCCATCACACTTTCTCATCTCATTTCTTTACATTTATTTTGCTTTTAATTCATTTATGTGGGATTAAGTTCTCACAAGGAGGTAGTGTGTATGTAGGTGAAGGATGTAATATGGACTATGGACTCTAATGATGTACACCGACACAAGCACCGACACATGCACACACATCACATGGATGCCTTAGATGTATGTTTAGGGAATGTATGTTTAGATGTATGTCTAGGAGCTTTAAAACTTAGCCAAAAATCTTTTTTCCAAAAAAATATGAACAATATCACTCAAATCATTTTCTAAATAAACTTTGGGATTAAAATCCCATTGATTTTCCTTTTATTTTCTTAAACAAATTTTTAATGAATTTTAATCATACTTTGACTTTCTTTTGAAAAATAACTAATTCAACTTCACAATTTCACAATCTTATGCCCTTGAGGCCTCTCTCTCTCATTCTTCAAATTCCAATTTTCAAACTTAAAATCAACCAACAAAAACAAAAACATTTTTTGGAAGAGAACTACGGTGGATTTGATCCCTTAAAAGGGTACGTAGGCAAGGAATCAAAATTCCTTCAATTCAAATAAAATAAAAATTCAAACACATTCTTCTCCCTCCAATTCTTCACTTAGAAAACTCTTAGGTGTAAATATCATTTTCCAAATAGCATTTAAAAATAAAGCGCGCGCGTAGAAAGTAAAGACGGTTCCTATAGGTTACTATAGTCGTTATGGGTGCCTAACACCTTCGCGTAGTGAAAACAACTCCCGGACCTCGATTCTCAAGGGTTTTGTGAAATATCCTTTTAAAAATGTTCATATTATAAATTTATAAGTAAATTAAAATATTTTGAGGTCTTTTTTGACCGAATATCTCGAGGCCTGAATCCCTTGCTGGTGTCACATGTCCGTTGGGCCAGCGCAGGTGGTTATAATCACCGCCTCTCCAATTGCATCAGATTTCTATTGTGTTCCTCTATTATGCACACACCTATTGACACACCTTGTCAAGAGTGATGTTTCTGTCATCATGTTCTAGCTAATCATGACATACACTTTCTTAAATAAAGAAATATTAGATTTTGGCATGAACGAATGACAGGGTTGCCACGTCTCTTAGACATTGTGTGACACAATGGAAATCATGATTTTTCCAACTCCGTCAGATTCCTATTGCAGTTCCCACATATGCACTTGTCTATCTGAACAAATTGTGTCAAAGTGATGTCTCCAGTTGCATGTCTTAGACAATCCCCACTTTAACTTTCATTTATAAATAAATAGAAGATTATGTCATTAACGAATGACCAGGTTGTCATTTTTTTTAGACATTAGTGTGACCTGGTTTAAATCACGACATTTCCAACAGCATCAGATTCCTATTGCGGTCCCCAAATGTACACGTGTTTGTCTCAACGCGCCTTGTGAGAGGGAGGTTTTCAGTTGCATGTCCTAGACAATCACGACTTTAATTTTATATTATAAAGAAATAGAAGATTTTGTCATAAACAGATGACCAGGTTGTCACATCTTTTAGAAAATAGTGTGATCTAATTTAAATAACGACCATTCAAACTGTCTCATATTTCTATTGTGGTCCTCCATTATGCAGGCGCCTATCTCAACGTGCTTTGGCCGCATGCTTTAGCCAATTATGGCATGATGAAGTAGAAGAGTTTCTCGTGATTTGCGGTAACTCTAATTAATCAACCTAGTACTCATTGATATGAACTTTTTTTTTGTTGATAAAAACTTCTTATTTTTATTTTTTACGAAACTTAGTAAAGGCGTAAAATATATTAAGTGCAAGATGATACGTATGTACGTAAAAAAAAAGTGAAATACCTCAACATATTATTAAGCAAAATGTTTTATTTTTAAAGAAAGGAATTTTTTTTTCTCTTTGAAAATAGTTATATCAGTAAAGATCATATTCAATATAGATGGAGAGTATTGGATCATGAGTAAATAATAATAAAATATTTAAACAAAAACCTTATTCAGGCGGTAGCAGGTCTATGAGGCCTAAAGCAATTTTTTTTGAAGAATGGCCTAAAGCAATTTTTATTGTGAATTTTTTTTACAATAAAAAAAATATTGCATAAATTCATGAAGAAGAAAAAACATTCATGATTTGTTGGAGCCTTGAGTTGAACATTGGACAACAAAGAGGATATGAGGCCTTCAAGTTTACCAACTCAATTTAGGAAACATCCAATCAAAACATATTCATGTTTTAAATTTATAAATTAAAATATTTTTAGGTCTTTTTTGATCCAAAATCTTGAGGCCTAAATCCCATGCTTGTGTCACATGTCCCTTGGCCCGGCCCTGGTGGTTATAATCACAGCCTCTTTAACTGCATCAGATTTCTATTGTGTTTCGTTGTTATGCACACACCTCTTGACACACCTTGTCAAGAGTGATGTTCCTGTCAACATGTTATAGCCAATCATGACATACATTTTCCTTAATAAATAAATATTAGATTTTGTCAAGAACGAATGATCAGGTTGCCACATCTCTTAGACATTAGTGTGACGCAGTGGTAATCATGACCTTTCCAACCGCATCGGATTCCTATTATGGTCCCCAAATATATATATATATATATATATATATATACTCGTCTATCTAAACACACCCCGTCAATGACATGTGTCTTGTTTCATGTCTTAAAGATTCCCTACTTTAGCTTTCTATTATAAGGAAATAGAAGCTTTTGTTATTAACGGATGACCAGGTTGTCACATCTTTCAGACATTAGTGTGATCTGGTTTAAATCACGACCTTTCTGACTGCATCAGATTCCTATTGTGGTCCCCAAAAATACGTGTGTCAGTCTCAACGTGCCTTGTAAGAAGGACGTGCTCAGTTGCATGTCCTAGAAAATCAAGACTTTAACTTTCTATTATAAAGAACTAAAAGATTTTGTCATGAACAAATGACCAGGTTATCACATCTTTTAGACATTAGTGTGATCTAATTTAAATCATGGCCTTTCAAACTATCTCATATTCCTATTGCGGTCTTCAATTATGCACGCGCCATTCTCCGCGCTTTGTAAAAGTGATGTGTTTGGCCGCACACTTTAGCCAATTATGAAATGATGAAGTAGAAGATATTCTCATGATTTGCGGTAACTTTAATTAATCAACCAGTACTAAGTGAAATGAACTTTTTTTTGTTGATAAAAATTTATTTTTATTATTATTATTATTTGTTGAAATTTAATATAGGTGAAAAATATATTAAATGTAAGATGATAAGTATGTACATAAGAAAAAATGTGAAATACCTCAATATAATTTATAAGGAAAATGTTTTCTTTTTTAAAGAAGGAATTTTTTTTCTCTTTTCAAAGAGATATATTAGTAAAGATCATATACAATATAGGTGAAGAGTATTGACTCATGAATAATAAAAATATTTTTTAAAAAAAAAACCTTATTTAGGTGATAGCTGGTCTATGAGGCCTAAAACAATTTTTATTATGAGTCCTTTTATAATAAAAAAATATTGCATAAATTCATGAAGAAAAAAAAAATCATGATATGTTGGAGTGTTGAGTTGAAGATTGGACAACAAAGAGGATATGTGGCCTTCAAGTTTACCAACTCAACTTGGGAAACATCCATTCAAAACATATTCGTGTTGTAAATTTATAAGTAAATTAAGATATTTTGAGGTCTCATTTGCCCAAAATCTCGAGGCCTAAATCACTTGCTTGCGTCACATATCCGTTGGGCCGACCCTGGTAGTTATAATTACAGCCTCTTTAACTGCATCAGATTTCTATTGTGTTATGCTGCTGCTACTACTACTACTATTATTGTTGTTGTTGTTGTTGTTGTTGTTGTTGTTATTATTATCATTATTATTATTTTATGAAATTTAGTATATGTGGAATATATATTAAGTGTAAGATGATTCGTATGTACGGGAAAGAAAAGCGAAATACCTCAACATAATTTATAAGGAAAATGTTTTCTTTATTAAAGAAGGAATTTTTTTCTCTTTTCAAATAGATATATTAGTAAAGATCAAATACAACATAGGTAATAGCTGGTCTATGAGGCCTAAATCAATTTTTATTGTGAGTCCTTTCGCAGTAAAAAAATATTGCATAAACTCATGAAGAAAAAAAAAATCTTGATTTGTTGGAGTGTAGAGTTGAACATTGAACAACAAATAGGATATGAGGCCTTCAAGTCTACCAACTCAACTTGGGAAACATCCATTCAAAAAAAAATCATATTATAAATTTACAAGTAAATTAAAATATTTTGGGGTCTTTTTTGACCGAAAAGCTCGAGGCCTAAATCCCTTACTTGCGTCACATGTCCCTTAGGTCGGCCCAGGTGGTTATAATCACAGCCTCTCAAATTGCATCAGATTTCTATTGTGTTCCTCTATTATGCACACACGTAGTGACACACCTTGTCAAGAGTGATGTGCCTGTCAACGTGTTCTTGCCAATTATGACATACAATTTCTTTAATAAAGAAATATTTTCTTTTTGCATAAACGAATGACTGAGTTGCCACGTCTCTTAGACATTAGTGTGACGCAATGGAATTTATGACCTTTCCAACTGCATCAGATCCCTATTGCGGTCCCCAAATATACACTCGTCTATCTGAACACACCATGTCAAAATGATGTGTCCAGTTGCTTGTCTTAGACAATCCCTACTTTAGCATTCTTTTATAAAGAAATAAAAGATTGTGTCATTAACGGATGAGCAAGTTGTCACATCTATCAGACATTAGTGTGATCTTGTTTAAATCACGACATTTCCAACTACATTAGATGCCTATTGTGGTCCCCAAATATACATAGGTCTTTCTTAACGTGCCTTGTACGAGGGATGTGTTCTGTTGCATGTCCTAGACAATCACGTCTTTAACTTTCTATTATAAAGAAATATAAGATTTTGTCATGAACAGGTTGTTGCATCTTTTAGACATTAGTGTGATCTCATTTAAATCATGACCATTCAAACTATCGCATATTTCTATTGTGTTTTTCTATTATGCACGCACCTCTTTTATTATTAACGCGCTTTGTAAAAGTTATGTGTTTGACCACATGCTTTATCCAATTATGGCATGATGAAGTAGAAGATATTATCATGATTTGCTGTAACTATAATTAATCAACCTATTACTCAATGATATGAACTTGTTTTTTTTTTTGTTGGTAAAAATTTTTATTTTATTTTTTTAAGAAACTTAGTATTGGTGGAAAAAAAAAGTGATATACCTCGACATACTTATTAAGCAAAATGTTTTATTTTTGAACCAAGATTTTTTTTTTCTTTTCAAATAGTTATATCGGTAAAGATCATATTCAATATGTCCTCGTGAGCTTAGCTCAGTTGGTAGTGACAGTGCATAATTAATATATGCAAAGTCCGAAGTTCAAACTCTGACCACCACAAAAAAAAAGATCATATTCAATATAGATGGAGAGTATTGACTCAGGAGTAAACAATAAAAAATACTAAAAAATAGCCTTACCCAGATGATAGCTGGCCTATGAGGCCTAAAGCATTTTTTATTGTGAGTCCTTTTACAATAAAATATATTGCATATATTCATGAAGAAAAAAAAAATCTCGATTTGTTGGAGCATAGAGTTGAACATTGGACAACAAAGAGGATATGAGGTCTTCAAGTCTACCAACTCAATTTGTGAAATATCCTTTAAAACAAAATCATATTATAAATTTATAAGTAAATTAAAATATTTTGAGGGTCTTTTTTGACCAAAGATCTCGAGGCTTAAATCCCTTGCTTGTATCACATGTCCCTTGGGCCTGCAGGTAATTATACTCACATCCTCTCCAATTGCATCAGATTTCTATTGTGTTCCTCTATTATGCACACACCTATTGACACACCTTGTCAAGAGTGATGTGCTTGTCAACATGTTCTAGCTAATCATGACATACATTTTTTTTAATAATGAAATATTAGATTTTGGCATGAACGAATGACTGGGTTGCCATGTCTCTTAGACATTAGTGTGACGCAATGGAAATCATGACCTTTCCAACTGCATCAGATTCCTATCGCAGTTCCCACATATACACTCGTCTATCGGAACACGCTGTGTCAAAGTGATGTGTCGAGTTGCATGTCTAAGACAATCCTCACTTTAAATTTCATTTATAAAGAAATAAAAGATTGTGTCATTAACGAATGACCAGGTTGTCATATCTTTCAGACATTAGTGTGACCTGGTTTAAATCATGACATTTCCAACTGCATCAGATTCCTATTGCGTTCCTCAAATGTACACATGTTTGTCTCAACGCGCCTTGTGAGAGGGATGTTTTCGGTTGTATGTCCTAGACAATAACGACTTTAACTTTATATTATAAAGAAATAGAAGATTTTGTCATGAGCAGATGACCAGGTTGTCACATCTTTTAGACAATAGTGTGATCCAATTTAAATCACGACCTTTCAAACTGTCTCATATTCCTATTGTGGTCCTCCATTATGCAGGCACCTCTCTTAACGTGATTTGGCCACAGGCTTTAGCCAATTATGGCATGATGAAGTAGAAGATGTTCTCGTGATTTGCTGTAACTCTAATTAATCAACCTAGTAGTCATTGATATGATTTATGACTTTTTTTTGTTGATAAAAACTTATTATCTTAATTTTTTATGAAACTTAGTAAAGGTGTAAAATATATTAAGTGCAAGATGATACATATGCACTTCACATAAAAAAAAGTGAAATACCTCAACATACTTATTAAGCAAAATGTTTCATTTTTTAAGAAAGGATTTTTTTTTTCTCTTTTTAAATAGTTATATTAGTTAAGATCTTATTCAATATAGATGGAGATTATTGACTCATGAGTAAATAATAATAAAGTATTAAAATAAAAACAATATTCAGGTGATAGCTGGTCTATGAGGTCTAAAGCAATTTTTATTGTGAGTCTTTTTACAATAAAAAAATATTGCATAAATTCATGAAGAAGAAAAAACATTCATGATTCGTTGGAGAGTTAAGTTGAACATTTGACCTCAAAGAGGATATGAGGCCTTCAAGTTTACCCACTCAACTTAAGAAACATCCAATCAAAACATATTCATGTTATAAATTTATAAGTAAATTAAAAAATTTTGATGTCTTTTTTGACCCAAAATCTTGAGGCCTAAATCCCTTGCTTGTGTCACATGTCCCTTGAGTCGGCCCTAGTAGTTATAATTACAGCCCCTTTAACTACATCAGATTTCTATTGTGTTCCGCTATTATGCACACACCTTGTCAAGAGTGATGTACCTGTCAACATGTTATAGCCAATCATGACATACATTTTCCTTAATAAATAAATATTAGATTTGTCAAGAACGAATGACCGGGTTGCCACATCTCTTCAACATTAGTGTGACACAGTGGTAATCATGACCTTTTAACCCGCATCAGACTCCTATTCTAGTCCCTAAATATATACTTGTTTATCTAAACACACCCTGTCAATGTGATGTGTCTTGTTTCATGTCTTAGACAATCCCCACCTTAGCTTTCTTTTATAATGAAATAGAAGATTTTGTCATTAACGGATGATCAGGTTGTCACATCAGTGTGATCTGGTTTAAATTACGACCTTTCTGACTGCATCAGATTCATATCGTGGTCCCCAAATATACACGAGTCTGTCTCAACGTGCCTTTTAAGTGGAATGTGTTCAGTTGCATGTCCTAGACAGTCACGACTTTAACTTTCTATTATATAGAAATAAAAGATTTTGTCATGAACAGATGACCAAGTTGTCGCATGTTTTAGACATTAGTTTAATCTAATTTAAATTATGACCTTTCAAACTGTCTCATATTTCTACTGTGGTCTTCAATTATGCACGCGTCTCTCTCAACGTGCTTTGTAAAAGTGTTGTGTTTGGCCGTATACTTTAGCCAATTATGAAATGATGAAGTAGAAGATATTCTCATGATTTGCGGTAACTTTAATTAATCAACCAGTACTCACTGAAATGAACTTTTTTTTGTTGATAAACATTTATTATTATTATTATTATTATTATTATTATTATTATTATTATTATTATTATTATTATTATTATTATTATAATATGAAGTTTAGTATAGGTGGAAAATATATTAAGTGTAAGATGATTCGTATGTACGGGAAAATAAAGCGAAATACCTCAACATAATTTTTAAGGAAAATGTTTTCTTTTTTAAAGAAGGAATTTTTTTCTCTTTTCAAATAGATATAGTAGTAAAGATCATATACAATATAGGTGATAGCTGGTCTATGAGGCCTAAATCAATTTTTACTATGAGTCCTTTCGCAATAAGAAAATATTGCATAAACCCATGAAGGAAAAAAAAATTCTTGATTTGTTGGAGCGTAGAGTTGAACATTGGACAACAAAGACGATATGAGGCCTTCAAGTCTACCAACTCAACTTGGGAAACATCCATTAAAAAAAATTTCATATTTTAAATTTATAAAATAAATTAAAATATTTTGGGGTCTTTTTTGACTGAAAATCTCTAGGCCTAAATCCCTTACTTGTGTCACATGTCCCTTAGGCCGGCCCAGGTGGTTATAATCACAGCCTCTCCAATTGCATTATATTTCTATTGTGTTCCTCTATTATGCACACACCTATTGACACACCTTGTTAAGAGTGATGTGCCTATCAAAGTGTTCTAGCCAATCATGAAATACAATTTCTTTAATAAAGAAATATTAGTTTTTAGCATGAACGAATGACCGGGTTGCCACGTCTCTTAGACATTGGTGTGATCCAATGGAATTTATGACCTTTCCAACTGCATCAGGTTCCTATTGTGGTCCCCAAATATACACTCGTCTATTTGAACAAACCGTGTCAAAATGATGTGTCCAGTTGCATGTCAGACAATCCCTACTTTAGCATTCTTTTATAAAGAAATAAAAGATTGTGTCATTAACGGATGACCAAGTTGTCACATCTATCAGACATTAGTGTGATCTTGTTTAAATCACGACATTTCCAACTGCTTTAGATTCCTATTGTGGTCCCCAAATATACATAGGTCTGTCTTAACGCGCCTTGTGTGAGGGATGTGTTCTGTTGCATGTCGTAGACAATCACTACTTTAACTTTCTATTATAAAGAAATATAAGATTTTGTCGTGAACAGATGACCAAGTTGTTGCATCTTTTAGACATTAGTGTGATCTCATTTAAATCATGACCATTCAAACTATCTCATATTTCTATTGTAGTCTTCTATTATGCACGCACCTCTTTTATTAGTTGTTTGGCCGCATGCTTTATCCAATTATGTCATGATGAAGTTGAAAATATTATCATGATTTGCGGTAACTCTAATTAATCAACCTAGTACTCATGATATGGACTAGTTTTTTTTGTTGGTAAAAACTTTTTATTTTTATATTTTTTATGAAACTTAGTATAGGTGGAAAATATATATTAAGTGTAAGATGATACGTATGTGCACAAAAAAAGTGAAGTACCCCAACATACAAATTAAGGAAAATGTCTTTTTTTATTGAAGGAATAAGTTTTTTTTCTTCTTTTCAAATAGAAATATTAGTAAAGATTATATTCAATATAGGAGGAGAGTATTGACTCTTGTGAAAATAACATTAAAATATTTTAAAAAAAATATTCAGGTTATAACTGGTCTACGAGGCCTAAAGCAATTTTTACTATGAGGCCTTTTACAATAAAAAATATTGCATGAATGTATGAAGAAAACAAAATTAATGATTTATTGGAGCGTAGAGTTTAACATTGGACAACAAAGAGGAGATGAGGCCTTCTAAGTTTACCAACTCAGCTTGGGAAACATCAATTCAAAAAAAATAAATTCATATTATAAATGTATAAGTATATTAAAATATTTTGAGGTCTTTGTTTGACCTAAAATTTCGTGGCTTAAATCCCTTACTTGTGTCACATGTCCCTTGGGCCGACCCTGGTGGTTATAATCACAACCTCGCCAAATTCATCAGATTTCTACTGTGGTCCTCGATTATACTCACACCTGTCGACACGCCTTGTAAAGAGTAATGCGTCTGGGAACATGTTCTAGCCAATCATGACATACATTTTCTTTAATAAAGAAATATTATATTTTGGTATGAACGAATGACCGGGTTGCCATATCTCTTAGACGTTAGTGTGATGCAGACGTAATCATGACATTTCCAACTGCATTAGATTCCTATTGTGGTCCCCAAATATACACTTGTCTATCTTAACACACCGTGTCAAAGTGATGTGTCTAGTTGCATGTCTTGGACAATCCCCACGTTATCTTTCTTTTATAAAGAAATAGAAGATTGTGTCATTAAAGGATGACCACTTTAGTTTTAGACATTAGTGTGATCTGGTTTAAATTAGGACCTTTCCAACCGCATCAGATTTCTATTGTAGTCTCAAAATATACACGCTTCTGTCTCAACGTGCCTTGTAAGAGGATGTGTTCAGTTGCATGACCTAGGCAATCACGACTTTAGCTTTCTATTATAAAGAAATAGAAGATTTTAACATGGACAGACGATCAGGTTGTCACATCTTTTAGAGATTAGTGTGTTCTGATTTAAATCATGACCTTTCCAACTGTCTCATATTCCTATTGTGATCTTCTATTATGCATGCGCCTCTCACAACGCGCTTTGTAAAAGTGATGTGTTTGGCCGATTACTTTAGCCAATTATGGCATGATGAAGTAGAATATATTCTCATGATTTGCGGTAACTCTATTTAATCAACCTTTTTTCCGTTAGCAATCTAATTAATTAACCAAGTACACAATGAAATGAACTTTTTTTTTTTTTTGATAAAAACTTATTATTATTGTTATTATTATTATTTTATGAAATTTAGTATAGGTGGAAATATATTAAATCTAAGATGATACGAATGTACGATAAAAAAAGTGAAATACCTCAACATACTTATTAAGGAAAATGTCTTCTTTTTGAAGGAAGGAATTTTTTTCCCCGTTTCAAATAGATATATTAGTAAAGATCATATTCAATTATGGCATGATGAAGTAGAGGATATTCTCATGATTTGTGGTAACTCTAATTAATCAACTTTTTTTTAGCAATCTGATTAATCAACCTAGTACATAATGAAATGAACTTGTTTTTTTTTTGTTGATAAAAACTTATAATTATAATTATTATTTTATGAAACTTAGTATAGATGGATAATATATTAAATCAAATATGATACGTATGTATGGAAAAAAAAGTGAAATACCTCAACATACTTATTAAGGAAAATGTTTTCTTTTTGAAGGAAGGAAATTCTTTTTTCCTCTTTTCAAATAGATTATTAGTAAAGATCATATTCAATATAGGTGGAGAGCATTGACTCAGGAGTAAATAATAAAAAAACTATTTTTCAGATGATAGCTGGTCTACGAGGCCTAAAGCAATTTTTTTAATCACCTATTTCAATTAAAAAAATATTGCTTAAATTTCTGAAGGAAAAAAAAACATTAATAATTTGTTGGAGCGTGTAGTTAAACATTGGACGACAAAATCCATTAAGTTTACCAACTCAACTTGGGAAAAATCCATTAAAAAAAAATACATATTATCAATTTTACGTGAAATAAAATATTTTGAGGTCTTTTTTTACCCATAATCTCAAGGCTTAAATCCCTTGCTTGTGTCACATGTCCCTTGGGATGGCCATGGTGGTTATCATCACAGCCTCTCCAATTTCATCAGATTTCTATTGCGGTCCTCGATTATGCACACACCTCTCGACACACCTTGTAAAGAGTGATGTGCCTGGCAACATGTTCTAGCCAATCACGACATACATTTTCTTTAATAAAGAAATATTATATGTTGGCTTGAACTAATGACCAGGGTGCCATGTCTCATTGATATTAGTGTGATGCAATGGTAATCATGACCTTTCGAACTGCATCAGATTCCTATTGTGGTCCCCAAATATACACTTGTCTATTTAAACACACCGTGTCAAAGTGATGTGTCCATTTGCATGTCTTAGACAATTCCCATGTTATCTTTCTTTTATAAAGAAATAGAAGATTGCGTCATGAAAGGATGACCACTTTAGCTTTTAGACATTAGTGTGATCTGCTTTAAATTACGACCTTTCCAACCACATCATATTCCTATTGTAGTCCCATCTGTCTCAACGTGCCTTGTAAGAGGGATGTGTTCAGTTGCATGACCTAGACAATCACGACTTTAGCTTTCTATTATAAAGAAATAGAAGATTTTGTCGTGAACAGATGATCAGGATATCACATCTTTTAGACATTAGTGTGATCTTATTTAAAACATGACCTTTCCAACTGTCTCATATTCCTATTGTGGTTTTCTATTATGCATGCACCTCTCACAATGCGCTTTGTAAAAATGATGTGTTTGGCCGCATACTTTAGCCAATTATGGCATGATGAAGTAGAAGATATTCACATGATTTGCGGTAGCTCTAAATAATCAACCTAGTTCACAATGAAATGAACTTGTTTTTTCTTGTTGATAAAAAATTATTATTATTATTTTATGAAACTTAGTATAGGTGGAAAATATATCTATATTCTATATAATATAAATTTACGGCCGATTCCATAGCCCTTTATGGAAATGTTTTTTCTCCTCCTATTCTTATGACACGTGGCACTCTCATCTTATTCTCTTTACAAATACTCTCACCACATTCATCCTCACAAAATACTCTCACCATATTCATCCTCACAAATTTATATTTAATGTTTATGTATAAAAGGAAGTTTTACAATTTCAAATTCTAATATTTGAAATTAAATTAGAAATCAAACATTTCGTATTCAAAAAATACAAACTTTAATAAAATATGCTTTTTTTGAATAATCAAATAATTTAAATTAAAATATTTGAATTCAGATATTAAAATAAAACAAGTAATATCTAATTAAAATACGATTAATGGAATAATTATTTAAATATCAAAGAGATCAAATAATTGATATATGTCAAATAATAAAAATATGATTTGATTTGTCAAAAAAAAATATGATTTGATAAAAGTGTAACTTTTTAAAATAATTTATTAGATTTGGTAGTAACCATTAATTTTTTATATGATTTAAGTTTATATTCTTTTGATTCTATTTTCAAAATATATATTGTATGATTTGAGTTTATATTCTTTTGTTTCTATTTTCAAAATATATATTGTATAGTACACCCTCCGGTCACAAATATAAGCAAAAATTCATATTTTATATTCATTCAATAAATGATGTATGTTGTCTACAATGAAGACCACATACATCATTTATTGAATGTATCTAAAATATGAATTTTTGCTTATATTTGTGACCGGAGGGTGTAACATAGTAAGGAAATAAAAATTATGTTTCGTAAAAATATAGAAAAAAACGAACATATACGTTCATAATTGAAAATAGATAATTGAAAATAGATTTATTTTTCGTGCTCTGCTTTAATTCAGAATTCTTTTTAATGATGTTGCAAACATCATTTTTTAAATCATAAATGATTTTTTTAGAAAAAAATCAGGAATATGCGTTCAAGAAAAAAAAAGGAAATATGCGTTCAGGAATATGAGTTCAGGAAATATGCGTTCAGAATTCTTATTAAAAAGGAAATATGCGTTCAGGAATTCTTATTAAAAAAAACGTATTGCTTTAGAAAGGAAAATATGAGTTTAAATCAGGACATATGCATTAATATATTCTGTGGTAGAAAAAACGTATTGCTTTATTAATTTTTTTTGTTTTTAAAGATGATCAGGACATTTTTTTTTTGTTTTTAAAGTCATTTAGTAAGCAATCAATGTAATGACAATTGACACCATTTTTGGTGGGATTATTTCGTTTTTTTCATTTACAATACTACTCTTAATTACTAATTTCAATCAATGGAAATAATTACCAAATTCCTTTGATTGTGATTGCCCATCTGCACTCTTTTGCTATAAATATTGCTTACAATCCTCAATATTTTTCACACGATATTGATACTGCTTCTCTCAATTTTTTTTATTTTTTTTGAGGATGCTTCTCTCAATTTCTAAATATCCTACATTCAAACATTTTATGTTTCTAACTATCCTTTTTTTTTTTTTAAATTTTAGTGTTAATTTATTTTTAAAAAAAATTGTCTTTAACCCAAACATTGTTTGTCAATATTTTTCACACCATATCGATATTGCTTCTCTCAATTTCTAAATTTCCGACAATCAAACATTTTATTTTTCTAACTATCCATTTTTTTCAAATTTAATATTGTTATTTTATTTAAAATTTATATTTTAGTAACTTAAAACTTTTTTTTATTCTTATCTGCAATTTTTTGTTGTTTTTATTATGATGTTACTTCTTTGGATAAAAAAATCAGGTGCCTATATGATGGATGATTGAACAGATTGAGGTAGTAAATATATAGTATTTTTGTGTTTGCACACATATAATTGTTAGGCTTAACCTTTAACTTAATTCTTTATTTTAAATTGATCTCATAAGTATAAAAGTTTTAATTTGATCTTTTATCTTTGTTTTTGTTAGTCAATTTGGCATTATTTCATCAATTTTAAGTCTAATTGTCCATGGAGAACCAACACCGAAAGGGGTCCATCATAAATCTTATTAATTTTTATAATTTTAAACATTTGATCTTTTTTTTTTATATAAAAATAGGATTGTTAGATTAAGCATGTCTATTAAAAAGATGAAGAAAGGGATTTTTTTTTGTAAGGAGGGAATTTTTTTATTATTGACGATTCATTTTAAGATATAATAGACTTTCACAATCTAATGATACCTTTTTTATAAAAAAAAGGGGGTTAATTAAAAAATTAAAATTTATGGTTGACCGCCTTCAATTTGATTCATCATAGACATTTGAAGTTAAAATTGATTGAATATGACCAAATAAAATGACAGAAGCACTAATGATGGACCTAATTGAGACCTATTTTAGTTAGGAGACAACTTTGAAAGAAAAAAAAAAGCTTAAGGATCAAGCGGTCAATTAAGCCTAATTGTTATTTAAATATACTTTGTTTTATTTAGGGATTTAAATATACTTTCTTAAATATTTCTTTGAAATGTCTCTGATATCATCCTGAAGGTGTACTCAAATATATTTTATAATATCGTAGACTTGATCTAATATGACAGTTTGATGTAAATTTTTGGGTGATGAATGATATGAAACTAATCAGAAAAATATATATTTTCTCCTCTTGATTTTGCAGTTTTATGGTACATAAACTATTCATCTATATGTATTATGGTACATAAACTATCCATCTATAAAACTGCAAAAGATGATAATTTAATAGAGTGAGCATTTATTTGTGAGCGTTTAGGAAATAGAGTGAGTTGTTGATAATTTGACGGTTTTGTTGAAGGAGTTGAAGATTTTGAGGTAATTATTTTACCAAAATAAAAAAACTTAGTAGACAAATTCTACATCGTTTTAAAATTTCTAATAAACATATATTTTGTGAACTTAGTCGAACACATCTACACTTTTCCATTGTCAGACTCAACCGAAAACCAAACGTGAAGGAATATGAAATAATCGAGTTTGAATAAAAAAATAACATGAAAGTAATGACATCCAATAACTAAAATTTAATAAAAAAATAAATAAATGACACTCAAAAACTAACAAAAAGTTCATCATAATTTTGAGACTCAAGGTTTTCTAGAGTAAGTTTGATCATCACATTAGCCTATAAACCATGAAAATGAGGTTGATACTAAATCTTTACCAAAAACCGTAAAACGTCAAATATATTAGACATCTTACTTATATGTTGTTCAAATTATACTCTTACATTTATATAGAACTTTAACCCACACTTGACACATTAACATCTCTTAATCAAGTATACTACTCTTTGTGTCTGTAATTATGTCACATAGTCAAAAAAAGGTTAAACAGAAGCACATGTTCATAAAGGTTAGTTGGTGGTACTTTCATGAAGGAAGATTTATGTTCATTTTTTTATGAGAAGATGTAAAGGAATTTAGAAGAAAAAATGAATATGAAAATGAAATTTGAACATGGGAGAAGATAAAGGAAAAAAAATAATTATTGTGTGATTTTTCCGTGAGAGCATACAGAATAGTGTAAATTGTATGTAATTTTATGAGTTTATTGATGGAGATGGAGATTTTGAGTAATTATTTTACAAAAAAAAAAAATTAGACTCGGTTAAAAAAATGTCAAATAATTTTAAATATCTAATAAATATGTAATTTGTTAACTGAACATAACACTTTTGCAATTTTTTATTGTCACATGCCACCAAAACTGAAAGAATTTTGAAATAATAGAAGTTGAATGAAAAAAATTTGCAGGAAAGAGAATGACATTCAAAAATTAAATTTAAAGATAAAAAAATTAAACAAATGACATAAAAAAATAGTTTAT
Source organism: Medicago sativa (assembly GCF_051527215.1). Taxonomy (NCBI): domain Eukaryota; kingdom Viridiplantae; phylum Streptophyta; class Magnoliopsida; order Fabales; family Fabaceae; genus Medicago; species Medicago sativa. The sequence continues at coordinate 56,191,384 of NC_140749.1, forward strand.
CATAATATTGTGACTTCCGAGAGATCCTACCCTAAGTTTGATCATCACATTAAACTAGCAAATATCAACAAGTGAGATTGACACTAAACCTTCACCATAAACCTTAAGACATTAAGTATATATGTCATGTCACTTAGACGCTGTTTAACATTTACTCTTGTGTCCAATGCGGAACTTTGACATATTAACATCTCCACATTAAGTATAACATTCTCCGCACTGTGATCTACCACCAGGAAACACTCTCACTTTCCTGCAAAGTTGAATCGATATATGACAGTGGCGGAGCCAGAAATTTTATGGAGTCCGGGCAAAAATTTTATCGCAAATTTACATGTAAAATAATATATAAACAGTCATAAATCGAAATAAAAGAGGTTCCTCATTTTGTCAACAAAAGTACAATTTAAAATATCGTTATTAATTGAAATTGATCATGTAATATACGTGAAGTCTGAAAATTGACCCTGTAATTAAATAACATATATTCTGACCCTGTAATTCGAGATTCTTATTATTTATAACCCTATAATATACGTGAAGTCCAAGAAAGCAACCAAGAGATTGAATTTTGTCATGATTTCTTAGAGGCGTGTTAAGAACATTAAAATATGGTTTTACACAAAAAAATTATAAATTTTCGACAAACGACAAATTAATTATGAATTTTTAAAGTGTAAAAAAAAACTCAAAAAACAAAACAACATAAATCTCGACCTATAAATCGAATTTTGAGCTCATTATTTGCAGAGACATCTATAAAAATGCATAAAAAAGATCTATGAAGTTTCATATCATTTTGAAGCCGTTTAAATTTATTTTGATTTTTCAACCAAAACGTGCAAACTTGAAATTTTGTTCCGAGTAAGCGTATACTCACAAGTCAAATTCATAATTAATGGGCTATTGAGTTGTGGCATATATAAAGAAAGTACAAATTAATTATAAATTGTTTAAGTAATTCATAATTATGGGGAATAAAAATTCATAATTGATTTGTCCCTGGTTGAAAAATTTAATTTTTTGTGTAAAGCTATATTTTAACGTGCTAAACATGTATGGAAAAAATTCAATCTATATGTCACATTTTTAGACTACGCGTATATTATAGGGTGGTAAAAAATAAGAAGAAACTCAAGTTATAATGCTAGAATATGTTTTGTACTTTATAGGGTCATTTTTCAGACATAGTGTATATAACAGGGTCAATTTGAACAATTAACCCTTTAAAAATAAGAGAGATAAACTTGCCAGCAGTGTGCTAAATAAAATTAGAAGGTAAATGTCTTTTTTCGAGACCTCTTTGCGTGTGAGAATTTTTAGATTTTGCCCAAAATTTTCTTTTTTTAAGTGAGTTAATGGACTATTGGGTTATGGCATATATAAAGAAAGTACCAATCGAGCCCGGGCGAGTGCCCGGGGTCGCCGGGCGGTGAAACCGCCCATGATATATGATACCACCATTGAACCTTTTGAGGGATCCGACACTTATGTGGATATAGCCATTGGAGAGAGAGAGCAACCACACAAGTGAGAATGATCCCAAATCTTTACCCAATATTTTAAGGCATTAAGTGTGAGGGTTTTCTCACTTATATGTTGTTAAACTTCAACTCTTATATTCAATGTTGGATTGTGACCGACACTTGATACATCACTAGATTCTCTCTTTTTCAAGTATGACGAAATTCTAGCCCGTGCATGGCACGGGTCTCCACACTAGTTAGATCTAAGATGATACGTATGTATGGAAAAAAAAAAGTGAAATACCTCAACATACTTATTAAGGAAAATGTTTTCTTTTGGAAGGAAGAAATTTTTTTCCTCTTTTCAAATAGATATATTAGTAAAGATCAAATTTAATATTGTTGGAGAGTATTGACTCAAGAGTAAATAATAAAAAATATTTAAAAAAATCTTATTCAGATGATAGCTGGTCTACAAGGCCTAATGAAATTTTTTTTTTGTGAGGTCTTTTACAATTAAAAAATATTGCTTAAATTTATGAAGGAAAAAAAAACATTCATGATTTGTTGGAGCGTAAAATTAAACATTGGACAACAAAGAGAATACGAGGCCTTCAAGTTTACCACCACAACTTGGGAAAAATCCATTAAAAAAAAAAATACTTATTATAAATTTATAAGTAAATATAAATATTTTGAGGTCTTTTTTTGACCCAATATCTCGAGGCCTAAATCCCATGCTTGTGTCACATGTCCCTTGGACTGGCCGTGGTGTTTATTATCACGACCTCTCCAAATTCATCAGATTTCTATTGTGGTCCTCTATTATGCACACACCTCTTGACACACCTTATACATAGTGAAGTGACTGACAACATGTTCTAGCCAATCATGGCATACATTTTCTTTAAAAAAGAAATATTATATTTTGTCATGAATGAATTACCAGGTTGCCAGGTCTCTTAGATATTTGTGTGATGCAGTGGTAATCATGACCTTTTCAATTGGATCAGATTAAGTTTGTGTCATTAACGGATAACCAGGTTGTCACATCTTTCAGACATTAGTGTGATCTGGTTTAAATCACGAGATTTTCAACTGCATCAGATTCCTATTGTGGTCCCGAAATATACACGCGTCTATCTCAACACGCCTTGTAAGAGGGATGTGTTCAGTTGCATGTCCTAGACAATCACAACTTTAACTTTCTATTATAAAGAAATAGAAGATTTTGTCATAAACAGATGACCAGGTAGTCACTTCTTGTAGGCATTAATGTGATCTGATTTAAATCATGATCTTTTCAACTGTCTCATATTTCTATCGTGGTCTTCTATTATGCATGCGCCTCTCACAACACCTTGTAAAATTGATGTGTTTGGCCGCATATTTTAGTCAATTATGACATGATGAAGTAGAAGATATTCTCATGATTTGCGGTAATTCTAATTAATCAACCTAGTACACAATGAAATGAAATGAACTTAGTTTCTTTTGTAAAAGATTGTATATAAATATTATAGACCCGTAGAAAAAACTCCAATTCCCCATAACCGAAGGAAAAGCTTGTATTTGAAAATAAACCTCAAATGCCTTTCTAAAGTGTTGTGTTTAGATGAAATGTAACGAAGCATTTTGGTAGTACGTACATATGAAACGAGTCTCGTTATGGACTTTCACCCTCCGTTGATCTCCAAGTCACACGCTGACTGTAGAATCGGCGTACATGTAGACAGTGTTTGTTTAGTCCAGAAAACCCACCTTCACTTTCTACTTGTAATAATTCATCCTTCTAATAAAATAAAATATTATATCTGTCAATCCCTTTGGTTAAAAATAATTATTTTCTTAAATAACTCCTTCAAATAAATAATAGTTTAACATTTGTTAACTTTACAAGTCCCAATCCAACTGGGAAAAATATTGAAATTGTTAGGTCGGACGTCGTGACGAAGTTCGAACTATGGTCCATCCACTTTTGTTAGTAACATGATGACCTCTCTAGTGAGTGATTTGTAAGTACATTGTTAAATATTGAGTATTGAGCACTACTGTGAGCTCTCGAAGATCAATTAATCTAAACTTTTTGTTAAAAAATTTGACATTTTTGAACGCCCCTCTCAAGATCTTAAGTTCAACTCTTCTCAATGTCAATTTCGGTAGAATAGTTTAACTTTTCAAAAATTTACATCCTATTAAATGAATTTTTTTTGTGAACATCTTATTATTTTTTTCCTTAAAATTAATAACGTATCTTACAATTTTCACATATTAATTATTAAATGATTGGGTTAAATATGTTTTTGGTCCCTATAAATATACCAACTTTTCGTTTTAGTCCCTCTAAAATTTTCCTTCAACTTTTAGTCCGTATAAAATTTTCAATCACTACTTTTGGTCCCTATTTTAAGTTAATTTTAGTATTTTTTAATGAAATTGTGCAAAAATGTGTAGAATATTGTAAAAATATTTTCCAAAAAAAATTGGAATTCTTTAACAAAACATAAATTTAATATGAATTTTTAACCATAAAATATATAAAAAATCATATTAAATTCATGTTTTGTTAAAAAATTCTACATTTTTTTGGGAGAGATTCTTATAATATTATTAATTTTTCTGCAAAATTTTATTCAAAAATATGAATTCTACATATGAGTTTACTTTAAAAGAGGGACCAAAAGTGAAGATGGAAAATTTTTGGAGGACTAAAAGTTGAAGGAAATTTTTAGAGGGACTAAAACGAAAAATTGGTATATTTATAGGGACCAAAAACATATTTAACCCTAAATGATTTTTTTTTTGTGTGAATATCTTATTATTATTTTTCTTAAAATTAAAATTAATAACTTATCTTACAATATAAAAACCCTAAATGATGAATGAGAAACTTATTGTAAGATAAGTTATTAATTTTAATTTTAAGAAAAATAATAATAAGATATTCACACAAAAAAAATCACTTAGGGTTAAAATATGTTTTTGGTCCCTATAAATATATCAATTTTCCGACCGATGAGGTAATTATAAGACGTCGGTGGGACCTATTTGCCGACCGATGAGAAATTCCGACGACGATGATCACTGATTTTTTTACCTTTCTCTTATCTATTGAAGAAAGGTAAAAAATTTCCAAAAATGAAAGATAAAAATTGTGCATATAAAAAAAGGGGGAATGCTCGTCTACGATATGGTATACAATAAGTAAAGAAAGGTATACCATATCCATAGTTATTATGTTAAGACATTGAATCAATTTATCTTTTGGTGGGTATATAAAGGGGTTTTTAATAATTGGGCTCTGCCTTCTTTTTTGTACCAAAAAAAGAGGGGGTTTTTAATTGTAATTGGATCCCACGCTGTTACTGCGTTAACGCTGTAATGGTTTGGGCCGTCTGATCAAAAATTAACGATTATGATCAAAACTGTGTGAAACTGTATATGAAAATCTGAATCGTTAGATTCTATAGCCAAGATTGTGTACTGCGTGAAACTGCGTGGAGCAGTTCCGGGTCCGTTTTTAATTAAATGAATATATCCTTCAATGTTAAGCTTTTGTAGAGGGAGAAGAGTGAAAATTGCTTTGTTTAATGATTGTATTGAAGGTTAGAATTGAAGAGATATAGATAGGTGAATTATTGTAAGGATGTTGTCAAGTTGTTACTCTAGTTTGAGGTTGGTGTATCAATGAGCAAGTTGTTAAAATGTGTGCTCGTAAGATGAAGAGCAATGCTTCTTCCTCTTTTTGCAATGTAGATCATATGAGTCCAATCTACATTTGAAATGAGACTTGTACCTTGTAATTGAAAAAAATATTAGATATATAATTGTAATACTAAGTTTAATTTAAGCAACTGAGTGGATTGATAAGGAAATTTATTCTTTTATGCTCGATACTATTAAAAAAGATCATGCATCATTGTTCTTTAAAGCAATTCTCTTAATACGCAATTTATCTTTTTAAACCAATTCTCGTAAGGCTCAGTTTCTCCTCCATAGAACCTGTCAAACATGAGAAAATAACAAAAGGGTGGAGTCAAAAAGACATATTTGAAGTTAAAGGGAAGGGGTTTGATCTCAAGTTATGGGGCTTTTTCACGTGATGATTTTGGTTTTATTTAGCCTTATCCCTCACGAATCTCATATTGTCTAGCATATTTCTATCTTTCTTGAATTAACGTGGCCACCAAGATCATAATATCCGGAAATGACTCACGAGAATATAACTTGACACTCATCTATCTGAATAACACTTATATAGATAAATGAAGAGAAAAACAACACAGAGAGGTGATTTCGAGGTAACAAATGACATAAACCACATCTGAAAAACGTTGGAGTTTCTCTTACTAAAAAAAATTAGGACCGTAAGATTTATCACTTTAATATTCAAATTATAATCATCATTTACTGATTCAACTAATTTAAAAAATTTACTAATTTGACAAAGAACTTTTTATAGTGAATGAACTAAGAAATTGATTAATTAGAAGTTATCCTAATTATTTAAATGAATAAGTAAAATAAAATGATAATAATATATAATTCAAAACAACTGCAATTAGGAAAACAATATGCAAGTCTTACAAATAAAATCATGGAACATCTTAACAAGAGGATCAAAATTGTGAACTGTAGTATAAGCAAGCAGTTGTGCACGCTATAAGCGATCTTAACCATCAATTTGAAATTGAATGGTTCATATTACACAATTAAAAAATAATAATTTTAAATCAGATAAATCTGTAAATTTGAGATTGGAATGTTAAGATGCAAATTTTTTTAACATTGTAAATGCACTAAATCTAAACTGCTTGTATATTTTGGATTCAACTTTCAAGTGAGCATAAATGTGAGAGCCTATTATTTTGGTATAATTTATTGAGAAGGAATTTTCGCATGAAACCCAAACAAATTACTACTCCCTCCGTTCCTTTTTAAGTGTCACTTTTGGAGAAATTTTTTGTTCCTATTTAACTGTCACTTTCAAAGTTCAATGCAACAATTAATGTTGTTTTACCAACATTACCCTTAGTTATTTATTGTGGAGAGAGAAATATATGAAATAAGATATTAAATGACTAAGGCTATTATAGTAAAAGTATAGATTATTGTATAAGAAAAAGTAACATTTATTGAATGTCTTGGTTTGTGTAAAATGTTAAAAAGTGACACTTAAAAAGGAACGGAGGTAGTAATACATAAAGTGTTGCTCAAATTATTTATGTTGTAAAGACTTGGACTTTGTAACCACACATCTAAGATGGCTGTAGAATTCATTAGTGTCACTCATATTAATAAATATTTAGCATTCCTAAAATTAGAAAAGAAGAAATATAGATAATAGTAGTGTAATTAAATAATTAAATAACTTAAATATGTAGATAATGTCTTCTTTAATAACGACATAGAAAATTGAGTCATGAACGAGTGACTCAATCTTCTCCAGTCTTTTTAAATTTTATTGTGATATGGTTATAGTCATGATCTCTCCAATTACATCATATTCCTATTATGATCCCATATTTTGGCAAGCACCTCACTCAACGCGTTTTTTAAGAGTGACGTGTACGACTGCATGTTCTAAGGAATCACAATACGGGTTTTCTGTAATAAAGCAATAAAATACTTAGTCATGAACAGAGGATCATGTCGTCACGTTTTTTAGACATTACTGTGATATGGTTTAGATCATAACCTTTCCAACTGTATGAGATTCCCATTGTGGTCCCTTATTATGCGCGCGTCTCTCTTAACGCGCCTTGTAAGAATTATTTGTATGACTATGTTCTAACCAATTACAATATGATATGACGAGGTAGAATATATTCTCACGATTTGGGTATAACTGATGAATCAATCAAGTTTTTTTTGAAGCAATCAACCTAGTACAAGATGAAGGATAATTCTTACATAGTCAGATATAAAAATCCAGCTCATTTAGGCGCGCGCACACAAAGGTACATTAATCAATGTTTTCAATAGTAATAATAATAATTTTTTTCTTTTTATATCTACCATTTTCCATTTGTAAGTATGTCTAAATCAATTAAATTTATGGTTGTGTCATACAAGCACGGCTTTCAGAATGGAACTGCCAATGAACAACAACAGCGGAAGCGGCGGTGCTCACAGCGGAAGAAGAGAAAGTGTGTACTGTAAGGAGTGTGTGATTGCGGAAGTGACAAGGGTTAAGGCTGATTTCCATTTGTGTGTTCGTGATGAGGTAATTATAGGGTTTAAGACGTCGGCGGGACCAATTTTCCGACCGGTGAGGAATTCCGGCGAGGATGGTTAATGATTTGCGGGGTAGTTTCTTTTATCTAAAGAAAGGTAAAAAAATTCAAAAAATGAAAGATAAAAATTGTGCATAGAAAAAAAAGGGGGGGAATGATCGTCTACAATATGGTATACAATAAGCAAAGAAAGGTATACCATATTCATAGTAGACTTAGTTATTATGTTAAGACATTCAATCAATTTATCCTTTGGTGGGTATATAAAGGGCTTTTAATTAAATGAATATCCTTCAATGTTAAGCTTTTGTAGAGGGAGAAGTGTGAATGTTGCTTTGTTTAATGGTTATATTGAAGGTGAGAATTGAAGAGATAAGGGTGGTGTATTATTATCGGGATGTTGTCAGTTGTTACTCTGGTTTGAGGTTGCTCTATCAATGAGCAAGTTGTTAAAATGTGTACTAATAAGATAAAGAGTAATGCTTCTTCTTCGTTTGGCATTGTAGATCGTGTGAGTCCAATCTATACTTGAAATGAGACTAGTATCTTGTAATTGAAGAAATATTATAAATATATAATTGTAATGTAATGTTAAATCTTCTACTTTGTTTTAGATGCTAAGTTTAATTTAAGTAGAACTAAACGAATTGATAAGGGGATTTTTTTATATGTAAATTCAAATTAAGAGAGTACAAGAATACTTCAAACTCTTAAATATAATTATTATATTTATTTTGTAGGACTGTGTCTCTTCATCCCTTAAAAATCTTGTATAAATATTCCATAATAAGTTCGTTTGTTGGAATGTCTCTTTAAGTTATAACATGTATTAGAGATATGTTGCTCTGATACAAAGGTATGATTTTTGAACTTGAAACACAAGTTTGATTTATTTAGAGGATACCGCTAGATGATCTAAATTTACTCAAAAAATTTGTATGGTTATTGATCATTGTTCTGTAAACCAATTTTTTTAAGACTTGGTTTCTCCTCCTTAGAACTTAGTTTCTCCTCCTTAGAACTTGTCAAATCAGAGAAAATAACAATAGGCAAGTAGGTAGAGTCAAAAAGACATATTTGAGTCAAAAATGACCTAAACCATCCCTCTCCAATAGATGAAGAAGACGATAAGTTAGAGAAATGTTGAAGCTTGATTCACTAAATAAATTAGGACCGTTAGATTTATCACTACAATATTCTTTTTTTGGTGGTGTCCGAATATTGAACCCCAGACCTTACATATATTATGCATTGTCCTTACCAACTGAGTTATGCTCTTGGGGACATTATCACTACAATATTCAAATTATAACCATCATTTATTAATTTAAATGAATTAAAAAATTTAGTAATTTGACGAAGATCTTTTTATTGTGGATGAACTAAGAAATTGATTCATTAGAAGTTATCCAAATTATTTAAATTAATAAATAAAATAAAAATGATAATAATATAAAATTCAAAACAACTACAATTAGGAATACAATATCCGAGTATTACATTTTAAAAAAATTATTTGTGGAGCATACTAACGAGAGGATCTAGATTTCCTGCTCTAGTATAAGTAAGCCGCTACACACTAATCATCAATTTGAATTTGAATGGTTCAAATTACACAATAATAAAATCAGTGTTAAACGCGATATCATTAGAATGTTGAGATGCAGTCCTCGTGAGCTTAGCTCAGTTGGTAGGGACATTGCATAATTTATGCAGGGGCAGGGGTTCGAACCCCTGACACCCCACTTCTCCACATTTAAAATGTGTGAGCTCTAGCCACTATGCTACTTGACAAAAAAAAAAAAGAATGTTGAGATGCAATATTGTTTGACATCGTAAATGCGCGGAATCCATACTAACTATATATATATATATATATATATATATATATATATATATATATGGGTTATGTTACAAGCCACCCTTTGGTGGTGTCTTTTATCAAGTCACACCTTAAGGTGTGATTTTCACTTTTTAGTTATAACCAATGTTTTACAAATCGCGTGTCAACTCGGCGAGTTTACCGAGTTTACGTGTTTAGGTGCCAAAAACGTGTTAACTCGGAGGTAAACTCGATTTCTGGTAAACTCGGAAAGTTTGACGAGTTTGACCGAGTTAATACGAAGTAAACTCGTGTAAAATCGGGCGAGTTTACCGTTTTTGCGAGTTTAGTCCTACTTTTTTTAAAAAAAATTAAAATTGGCCCATTTTTTTTGCCCATTATTTTCAAGCCCAAATGAAACATTTGTACTTTCCAGCATTACAACACGTTTCAGCTTACTGAAGTGAAACGTTTCATATCATTTTCTATGAGTTCTCAAATGAAACAGGGTGGCGAATGAAACGTTAGTTTTCCGGTGGAAAACAAGAAATTCCGATTCCGACGGTTGAAACTCCGATTTCGAGTAGGGTTGTGGTGTGGTGGTGCTGTGGTGGTGTTTGTTGTCAGCTGTGGTAGAGAACGTTAAGATTAGAAGGCATATAATCTTGTTTGTTTGAACGAAAAAACAGAGCTTCAAACTTCAAAAGGTACTTCAAAGTTCAGACTCTCTTTTTCCTTTCCTTTATTGTTTATTTTATCATCAAAGCTTCAAAAGGCATCTTTTGTAAATAGTTGTTAGGGTTTTAACTTTTAATCACCAGGTTTCTATTTCTGTTTCTATTTCTATTAACATAGAATCATAGATTGCATTTTTTTTTCTAAACAGCGGTGTTACACTGTTACTGGTTTAGGCATCTCGTGAATTGGTGAATGTGCATTTTTTCTAAATAGCGGTGTTACACTGCTACTGCTTGTAGTGTTTTTCTAAATAACTGATTACTGTTTGTTAATATTCAGAAGCTTGTTAAAGTTTGTTATTTAAATAACTTGCTTGTAGTGTTTAGAAACTTGTAAAACTTGCTTTTTGGGATGGGTTAAAGACTTAAAAAACTTATGCTTTTGTGTGCTAACTTTTCTATTTTGATACTAAGTTAAGCATACCACTTTTTTTTGGTGGTTTGGTATGCTTTGCATTTATAATTAAGTCATATTTTGCACTATTGATCTTTTTACAATATTATATTAGCTTATTTACGTCATGCATATAATAAATTGTATAAAATTTCAATTTTAGGTAAACTCGTACGAGTTGTCGAGTCGAGTTTACGAGTCGAGTTTACCTAGGTAAAACGAGTTGAGGTAAACTCTCGATTTGTAAAACATTGGTTATAACTTTGATAAAAGACACCTTTCTAAAAGTAAGTTGGTGTCTTTTCGCAAATGCTCATAGAGTAACTTGATAAAAGACACCTTCATAAAAGGTGTCTTCTATCATAACCATATATATATATATATATATATATATATATATGGGTTATGTTACAAGCCACCATTTGGTGGTGTCTTTTATCAAGTCACACCTCAAGGTGTGATTTTCACTTTTTAGTTATAACTTTGATAAAAGACACCTTCATAAAATGTGTCTTCTATCATAACCCTATATATATATATATATATATATATATATATATATATATATATATATATATATATGGGATTTGCTAGAACACACCCACTAGTTTTTATGTGGGAGTGTTTTAGCAAGCTACACCTTAAGGTGTGTTTAACTACTTTTTAGTTATATCTTTGCTAAAACACACCTTCTAAAATATAAGTGGGTGTATCCTAGCAAATGCCTATAGGAGTTGCTAACATACACCCACTTATTTTTTAGAAGGTGTGTTTTAGCAACATTCACCTTAATGTGTGTTTAACAACTTTTTAGTTATATCTTTGCTAAAACACACCTTAATAAACACTAGTGGGTGTATCCTAGCAAACCCTTATATATATATATTAGATTCAAGTGATCGTAAATGTGAGAGATTTAGGTTTTGGTAATACTTTAAAGAAGGATTTTTTGAGATGAAACACAAACAAGTTACTAATATATAAAGTGTTTCTCAAATTATTTATGTTGTAAAAACTTGACTCTGTAACCTCTCATCTAAGATGGTTTTAAAATTCATTAGTGTCATTGTTATTAATAAAAAATTTCCCTTCCGAGAAAAAAAGAAGAAGAAGAAATATAGATAAATGTAGTGTAATTCAATAATTGAATAACTTAAATATGAATGGATGAGCGGATCATCATATCATTTAGACATTATTGTGACATGGTTATAATCATGATCTCTCCAATTGCATCATATTATTATTTTGATCCCATATTTCGACAAGCGCCTCACTCAACGTGACTTCTAAGAGTGACGTGTAGAACTACATGTTCCAGTGAATCATTACACGAGTTTTGTTTAATAAAGAAGTAAAATACTTAGTCACGTTTTTAGATGTTATTGTGATGTACTCCAACTGTCTAAGGAGTAGTTTAAACAATAACCTTTCCAACTGTCTAAGATTCTTGTTGTGGTCCCTTATTATACACGCTCTCTCAACATGCCTTGTAAGAATGATTTGTTCATCTGTGTTTTATCCAATTACAATACAACATGATGGGGTAGAAAATATTCTCATGATTTGTGGTAACTTTGATAAATCAGCTCGGTACTTTTTTGTTGTTGAAGGAATCAACCTAGTACTTGATGAAGGATAATTCTTACATAGTAGTAAAAAATACAAATACAACTCATTTAGTGGCACACACACAAATATACATTAATCAATGTTTTTAATAATACTAATAATGATAATAATAATTTTTTTTCTTTCTATTTCTACCATTTTTCCTTTGTAAATGTTCCTATATTAATTAAGTTTATGATTGTAACCAAACAAACATTATTTCTTGATGAAGACTTGTCTCTATTTTTTAAAATATCGAAACAAGGCTTCTAACCACTTTGGCAACTTAATGTTTTACATAAAATGATCTTAGTAGTATGTATAGAGAGGAAAGATACCTTATCAAAGATTGGATATCAAATATTATAGCCCCCGTAGATAAACATGGTAATCCACATTTTTTTTCTTCTTTTTGATAAATAGTAAGTTCTATTGGTACCCCACTCCAAACTTAAAACGTTGTTAGTTCCAAAGAGAAAACCCAAACATAGCTTCAATCGATACCAAGTTGTAAAAATTTCTACCTAACTCCAAGAGAAATCAAACAGATGACATTAAGGTTCATAACTATGACATGATTCGTCACTTAGTAACAACAAAATAAATCATTGCTGAAGGCTCAAAGGAGTTTCACAAAGGATGATAAGAATATAAAAGGGTGGTTAGGAATAATTCTGAAATAATTCTCTAAGACAAAACAAATTAAGCATAAATGGAAGGTTATATATATGTAATGCAAATAAATAAAATTTTATATGATAATACTTAAGGATTAGCAACAGAAAAATAAATGAAATTGTTTAGAAAGGAAATCTTAGCTTAGCTTATTTAAAAGAAAAATAAATGCGAAAAATAAAATGATGGGTTGCCTCTCATTTAGCGCTTCTTTCATGTCACTAGCTTGACGAAATAGGTTGCTTCCCATTTAATGCTTCTTTCCGATCACTAGCTTAACGACCATGTTCCTTGGTCGTGCTCCCCCAAAACAACAAAAATTGCAAATCCTAGACAGCAACATAACGCATGGTCGTGCTCCCCTATGGCACAACCGTGTGTCCTCCAGTGACAACAATAATCGCAGTTTTGCTAGGATTTCGCATTGAGAAACCTTCCCCGACTCTGTTTTTGACCTAAAACTCGACAATATTTTCCCCAATAATCACTCTATGAACACCCTTTCAAACATTAATTCTCCATTAACCTACCTGATTACCTACTCATTTTAAGGTTAATTTCTCAATTTAAAAACCCTACACTAATTTCCTTTAATTCTAATCTTTCAACATCAATTTTACCTTCGTTCATCATCATTTTCTCATCAAAGTTGACAACATAACAGTAAAATCATCTTAAGAATTAAACACCCCCCGGTCATAGATTAAGATATCTTAAAGTGAAAGGATTCTCACCCTTACCTCAAATCTCAGAAGTCTTGGCTTTTTGGCTCTTCTCTCTTGAATTAGGGTTTTCTCCTCTTCTTCTCCCCTCTCCTCTTGTTTCTACATTTCAGCAAAGTGGCACTTATGACTCCTAACTATTCTATTTATATTTGGTCCAATCACTTGTCATAATTCTCTTCTCTTCTACTTACCATTCTTTTACTTACTTCCCCACTGATTTAAAACTTCTATTTTACACCTCCCACCTCAATATTATTTTATTTGCTTTTCCCCTTCATCATAATAATCCTCCTAGTACTTCATTAATCATCAAAATCTATTTCTTCATAGCTAACATATTATTCTAGCATCATAACATCATTATAATCATATAATCAAGAATTCTTCTAATTAACTTCGTTAAATCATTGCCTATAATTTTTGGGGTGTTACACCCCACACATACCACTCCGTGTGATCAATAGATGCAACTTGACAGCTGATAAGGTGTAAAGCCAAACGAACTCATCACTTGAATAGTCCCCCGTAAAATAATGAAATTGACTTGACTGTTACTTAATTCCAACAAATAAATAGAGAGGATTCGAAATCCCAACTGCCGTTAACATTCAGCAATCAAATCAGGTAAACTTTGCTCTGTTGTAAACAAATTAAATTGCAAAACTCTAAACCCTTTATCTCTTTTATTTTTATTGTTCCCAAATAAGTAATGCAGATTGTTTGGTTGAAACGACAATCCCTGTGGATATGATACTCTACTTATCACTTTATTACCTGGTAAAAGCTTTGGTACACTTGCCTAAATCTGACCATCAATGGGTACTCCACAAATCATGTTGAAAGACATGAGTGACATAGATAGAGTTTGTTCTTTCTACATAATAGAATAAATGTATGAGTCGAATATTGAATTGGACAAGGGTGAGATCGTATATACCTTATGTTCAATATAGACCAAAGAGCAAAACGGTAATTATACATATGATCATTTTCAGAGAATTTTTTTGTCAAATCATATAAAATGCTCTTCACTTGGGTAGAAATGATGTGTATCTAAATACCGCTCACTATTTGAGAACAATAAATAAAAACATAAAATAAATGATAAGGGGGTAAGGATGTTTTCCAATTTGATTTGTTTGCAACAGAGCAAGATTTACATGTTTTGATTGCAGAATGTTAGCGGCGGTTAGGATTCTTTGAATCCCCTCTATTTTTGTTGGAATTACTTTATCGCCAAGTCTTATTCAGCTTTAGCATTTTCTATCTAAATGATGAGTTCATGGGGTTTTACTACCTACCAGCTGTCAAGTTGGACCTGCTGATCACACAGGTACATATGTGTGGGGTCTTACTCTCTCAGAGGTATGAGTTCATTACCTCTAGCTGTCAGTTGCAACCTTCCACCAGAGTTTCTACATGTTTCAGTGTTTAGCGTTGCCAGTCCTATAGGGAGATACACTTACGCGCGTAGAGGTTCGTGTAGGTTCTTACTTTATCAGAGGCATTTGAAACAATAACGTATATTTCGGTTCCTAAATTCTCAGTGTGCTAAAGGTACCATCGTCTATTGAATCTTAGAAGGACATCAACACAGTCTCCTCTACCTCACCAAGGATGAAAGAAGAGTGAAGTTACTAGGCTTATTTAAGTCATGAAGTCACTGTGTTTCGCTAATTACAGTATTCGTTATCTTAGTTACTTCCTGATTCATGCAGGTACTCTCGGGGCGCATGTTTGGCACATAAGTGTATTTTATGTATGCTCGGGGCGCTTGGCTCATGCTCGGGGAGCATGAGTGTGCAATTTTGCATGCTCGAGGCACATAGGCCATGATCGGGGCCCCCCATTGTGTTTCCCTGTGCATGAACGCTTGTTTCTTCGTCTTTTTGGGTGTTTACTTCCATGTAAGAAGTATTGGGACTTGGGAATAAAATTCATCCCTTTGTAATGTCTTCCAAGACCTCTTGGATCTTCATTCATGATCTTCCCAAAGTTTTCACAAGTCTTTAGATGTCCTTATTTGTCGATTTGCATGATTTCTTTGTGAATTATCAAAATACCCTAGAACTGTTATGTTTCGGGAAAAGTCGAATTACATGATTCAAATATCGAAAACATTACAAATGTTCCAAAATCATAAGCAATTGCTCCAATGTTCCTCTATTATGGTTGAAAAACTACTGAAAATGACTAAAAAACATGCTAAGAATAATGTAAGATGACCTGTCATAAGTAACCTTTGTACCTCTTTAATTTGTAAAGAAACAATTTGATAATGAATTTGAGAAACACTATCTCCTCCAAACTTACGTCAAATTTGCGTTAAACTGGGTAAACAAATATTGCCGTGTTCTTCTTCTTCTTTATCTTATTTTATTGTTTGTGATTTATTTACTATTGGTTTATGCTAATTTTGCTCTACAGTAGTATCAGTGGTAATTTTCGTCCGAATTCACAAAGAGCATAAACACCCCCCAACTTGATACTTCAACCCCACACTACTTCCGTTGTTATCTTCACTGGTGATCAAAGACCACATGAAAACGCTACAACGACAATGTTGACCAGTAACAATGTTTTAGGAAAGATATAACTGTACTTCAAGGTTATACGTAATATATACATAGGTTTATTTAATTGCTATATACATAGGTTTATTTAATTGCATAAACAGAGTTTGAATTAATTAATTAATAGCATAGCACCCCAACTATGTTGATTTGAATTAGTGAGCATAGAAACCCCAATCTCTGTTGATTTGAGTTAATCAACAAAATTTGAATTAATAAGCGTAAACACCCCAACTCGATACTTCAACCCCACCCTACTTTCCTTATTAGCTTCACTGGTATCAGGACATAGCGGTGAAACATACCCTGCCTTAGCCATTTTATTGTAGTGTTTTTTTTTTTTTTTTTTTCCATTTTCGCATTACTATATATATATATATATATATATATATATATATATATATATATATACTCCCTCCGTCCCTTAATGTAACCCCTCTTTGCATTTTTCACATTTCTTAAGAAAAGTTATCAGTGTAATTAATGTGTCTGTTTTGTGTATTAATATTACCAAATTTTCCTTTGTTTGTATGTGTATTAAATTTGACTATTCATATTTCAAGACAAGTTAGTAGTATTAATTAGGGGTATGTTTATGAAAAAAGTAATAAATGCATCTAGTAATTTGAAAAGGGGGTTACATTTAGGGACAAAAATAAAATCAAATGAGTGGTTATATTAAGGGACGGAGGGAGTATATCGTATTATAAATTAAATGTACACTAAATAGTTTCTTTTATAATTTTGTCACACCAAAGTATCATGTCTAGGTCCGTCCCGGCGCGGTGATCAAAGACCGCATCAAAAGGTTACAACCACAATCTTGGCCAGTAACAACTTATCAAGCATAGGCTTATTTAGATTTAATTCTAATAACATAGGCTTATTTAGATAAATAACTTGTTAAGCGTTTATGGGACAAAAGTTTGTCGTATGATAAACGTTTATCTATAACAAGAAAGACCTACAAGTATAACACTGCAATGATTCCTTCCTTCGTATAAAAAGGCAAAAACACATAAAAGAACAATTAACATTGTAATTCATATCAAATTAATAAATTATAAAATGTTTGCACGAATGATTTAACTAATAATACTACAAAATTCGTTACAAAACTATAAGTTGACATTGTTCCCTAACTTCATCTTGAACCATCTCATGAATAAGACCCCGTTCAAAGAAGCAACAACTATCGGTGCCCTCGGTTCATCTTCCAGCACCTCTATAGAATTTTTCACGAGAACCGAAAGTAATTTGTTTAAGTGAATTTGCATTCCTCAATATATGTGACTAGCCAACTCAATTGCATTTATGGTGTACACACAAAACCACGTAACTCAACATATTTCAAATCATTATGAGAAAACCCTGCATATTCTCTTCTTTGCCTCTCAAATCCAACCATGTGTATTTTCCAGATGTGAATTTCTTATCTGAAAATTCAAAAATAAAGATCATACTATTAATCACTTTAGTTGAAATAAGAGGTTTCTTATTATGATCACAAGCCTATGTTTGGTAAGGTCAGACTGCTAGCTTAAGACACATAACTTATAGCCAATAAAAACTTAAGACTAAAATAGAGTAGTTTGATAGTAGTTATTCTCTCATCAGTTTAGAGTGTTTTTACAAAGGGTTAATAGTGCTTTACCCCCTGTAATATAGGTCATTTTCGGTTTTACACCCTGTAAAATATTTTTTTTGATTTACCCCCTGTAAAATATTTTTGTTTTGATTTACCCCCTGTAAAAATGAAGCGATGTAGAAGAATAGGCAGCAATGGCCATCAGATCAGAGGTGAAGCAGTGGAGGGACAGGAGCAACACAATTCCAGGGTGTGTTCTTAGTTGGAGTTTTATGTGCATTTGTATAATTTTGATGTTTTTTTGGTTTGAGATCTTGAGAACTGGTGTACATGTAGAGTGCATCTGCTTTGATGCTCCCCTTTGACATTGTATCATCGATTTATTGATGAATTTCTCTACTTATAGACGAGGGAAAAATAAGATTTATTTACATATAGCTAGAGAAACTACTGATTTTAAAAAAGTTAAATTATAACATTGTTAAAAAATGATCAACCGGAATAAATAAAGAGTTGAATAACTCACCGTAAGATAAAGTTCTTGGAGATGTGGAGAACCCATTGCAATATCCAAAATTCAAAAGTAGTCCATATTAAAATCATACGAGCCCTCGATAAAGAGCTCCAATAACCTGAGATTTTGAAATCGAACCAAGACCGTTGATAATTCTGTTATCTGTTTACACCAATAATAATTAAAGTGGATAACAAGCAGCTATTAACTCAATTATTAATTAAAAGAAACTTAGGTAGTCAATAGTGGCAGATTGTGCCACAACAATCAAGAGTGCGTATTAAGGGTGCGGTTGAAGCAAAAGACATATGTATAATCTTTTTATACATATTAGACTAGACAATATATTTTTTAGGTCAAGTGGTCTAATGTCTAAATTCATAAACTTTAAGTGTGAAGAAATAAGGAATGTGAGATTCTAACTCCTAACCCAACATATATTTTTTTTTTGTGGTGACCGAGATTTGAACCATGAACCTGCATATATTATGCATTGTCCTTACAAACTGAATTAAGCTCACGAGGACTAACCCAACATATATAATATAATAAAATAATATCAAATATAAAAAAAGTCTAAATAATTATATTAACACTTAGAATTTAGATACATTTATAGACAAAAAAAAGCATTTAAATACCTTTATAAAATTAATTACTGGTATATATTTGGTAATATTTATTATAAGATAAAAAATTAGTCAATATACAAAAAGAATATTTGAATAATAGTCATCTCACAATGCACTATGCGGCTATGAGTAATGCTAGAAACACTTTCTCTAATACTCAATTTGTTATTGGTTTAAATCATTACGAGTCTACACTTTGAAAATCGAACTCCACACAAAGTCGTGGGAAATACATTGATTTCATTCAATAAATTGATTTCATTTAATAAAAGAGCGAGTACTAAAGAGAGTGGCGAAAAGTGAGTGTTGTTAGCATCTTTCGTATGGCTATCTCAATTTTGGCATCAACTGCAACGCACCAATATCTGAGATTGACAATCTAAATAGAAACAATAAATAAACATCAACAAACATGAGTTTTGACTACTCACCTGTGAATGGCTCATGGTCATTCCTAAACTATGAAACATGGACTTCGACACAGACATCTGACACGACACTGACACTGACACTTCGACACCGTTAGTGTAAAAAATATAGGACACCGACACCGCTACATATATGTTAATTTCTTTATATACAGTTTAAAATAAAAATCAAAATACATATATAAGCATCTAACTTAGGCAAGTTATTTCATTAGAAAAAGTTCTAAAACAAGATATCGTAGTATTTGACCTTTATTTATTCATCTACCATCAAAAAAGCAAAAAATGTTTATTACCCCCTATTTGACCAACATTTCTCATAACATATGTAACTCTTGTATCTACGGTATGTGGAAGCAAGAGAGAAAAATGTTTTAGATATATGTCTGCATTGTCCGACACGGCTCGAATGAATGTTATATAGGTTTCGGACACCAGTACTAGGAGTGTCGAATTAAAGAAAAAAACAATTTTATTTAGGACACCGATTTTAGTTGTCCGACACGTGTCGGACAAGTTTCATAGGAGTGTCAAACACTGATACGTGTCGGACACCGCGACACGGCTAATTCTAGAGGTGTCTGTGCTTCATATATAGTTCCTAGCTTCTCAATATGTTGTAAAGTTGCAATTGAACCAAAGAGATATGAATTTTTTTCTCATATAGCCGCATTCCAAAAAACGGTCAATAACTTTGGAGCCTTAATAGAGAATCGTTGTGTGTGACCGATGTATTCAAAGGATGAGAGGTTGATTGCATCGATACTTATGGGAGGAGAGTATTCTTCTTGAAAGCAACAGTCGATTATGTTCAAGTGACGCAACTTTGTACTGATAACCACCAATTCACATGAGAAGTTGCAGTTCTTAAAGGTGATGTCCTCGAGCTGGAGACACTCGGAAAACACAAGTGGCACGAATTTACCACATATACATTCATGGACACCGTCGAACACAACACAATTGTTGCCGTCACATTTTTCATTCCAGAAAACCCCACATGTTCATAAATTTTGTTGCCGGTAAAGCTAAACTTGGATAACATATGAGCCTTGATGTTCATTATTGTGTGTACTTCAGTACTAGTACTAGAACAAGAATATTCAACGGATGAGAGATTTGATGCAATGATATCAATACTCCTCCTCTTCTGGTTTTTAACCCAACAATTAACAATGTTCAAATTTAACAATGTTGGGCTGGTTATTTTTAAGTCAGACTTGAACTTGCAGCCATCAAGACTAGAAAATATAGACTTGAACTTGCAATTCCTTTGGAAACCATCCTCCCAATGACGTCGCCTTGATTACAACCAAATGGAAACCTGAGTCGGATTGAACGGATCATGTCACCTTGATAATGCAGCATGAATTGATCCAATCTTGCGGCAAATTCAGATTGGATCCATTCAAAGGGTGGGATATTTTCTAGGAATTTATCACAGTCAAACATGTTATAGATATCAAAGTCGAGGTCCATCTCGAATCCCCATTCGTGAAGCCATCGTTTGGACAATGTGCTTGTTTTCACCAAATCCTTCAAACTTAACTTTGAAAAGATACATGATATAACACAATCAGGCAACACAGGGAACTCAGTCTTGAGTTTTTTACTCCTCTCCATTGTTGCTGCAAGCACACCAGAAATTTAATAAATAGCATAAACAATGAAACAAAACTTTCATTAGAGTTTAGAATTTCGATCATGATGATACAGAAGACACACAAATACATGTGAAATATAAAATAAAAATAGGGTTGGTGGAGAAGACGCTGAGATGCTAGTAGCTAGTATTCCACGGATGATTAGCATGAATGAAATGAGAATTATGATTAATTTCATCATGATGATACAGAAAACACACAAACACAGAAGCAATTCAAGCTAAGAAAAAAAAGAAAATATTGAGATTCCTAGTAAAACCCTAGACGGCAGATACACAGAGAATAAATTGAGATTTCATCCAAAACAAACCTACATATATATGAAAAATAAAATTGGGTTGGTGGAGAAGACCTTGGCTTAGATGATTTTGAGAATTAGTAGAAGTTTGATATGAAAAATTGAGTATTAGGAGAAAAGAAGAGAAGACGCTGAATGTGAGTGTGAGAAAAGCTTTGTTTAAAGTTTGAACTGAGAATTATGATTTCTATGTAGTGTAGAGATATATAGAATCATATCTCCATATCCAAAAAAGAATCATATTTCGATATTTGATTTGATCTGATCTCTCTTTTTTTTGTTTGCTTGGACATAAAAACGATTCAAATTTTAAATCTTAGTTGTGTAAGTTGAAATAATAATCAGAATATGTGTTTAGAAGAAATTCCCTCAAAAAAAAAAAAAAGACGTGTTTAGAATAAATATAATGGGCACATGTAATGTAAGTAGAAGAAAAATTATTTCCTTATAAATAATTTAATTTTAATTATGTTCAAGTTATTTAAGATTTTCTCAATTAATTTATTATTTAAAAAATAATTATCTTTTAAAAAATTGGTTACAAAAGATGTAGGTGAGCTCCGGGTGTTCATCAAGGTCATGGCAGACCTCAAACTCAAAACACATTAACAAAATTACTTATAGATCACACACCAAAGGTGTTTCCACATTGATAGCGGTAATTGAACACACAATCTTGATCATGATTCAACTCTTTATCAAATGAGTAAAATTTCACTCGTAATTATCTATTGAACTATTTTTTAAGGATCTATGGAATTTGGTAAAATTTATTTTAAGTTTAATATAATTAAACCAGATTCAAACGTGTAGCACTTAGGTGACATAACATCTGGTGACATTGGTCAACCACAATGTCACAAGTGTACAAAAAATCAAAAAACCTTGTGAAAGATAGAGAAGAAAGTCACTTGTGACATGTGGTCGCCAATGTCACCATATGCTATGTCACCCAAGTGCTACCTGGATTCAAACTTCGTTATGGATGAACCAAGAAGAGGACTTTCTTGAAACTTATGATAGAGTGGCAACTAAGTTGGCGTCTTGGAAAGGAAAACTTCTAAACAAACGAGGTAAAGTCACCTGGTTAATGCAGTTATTACTTCACTTCCCTCTTACAGCATGCAAATCCAGTGGTGCTGCAATATGTTTGTGATACGTTGGATAGAACAACGAGAAACTTTATTTGGCGAGGATCAAATGATAATGCACATGGTTAGCTGGAAGAAGACTCAACCTAAAGGATGGACTAAGAATTCGTACCACACATTTTCAAAATGTGGCACTTCTTGGTAAGCTTGTTTGGAGCTTATTGCAGTCAAAAGATAAATTATGGGTTTCTTTGTTGACTGATAAATACTCATTCCGATCACTATTATAAGCAAAAGTTCACTTTTTATATTCATTCAATAAATGAAGTATGTAGTCTATATGTAGACCACATACATCATTTATTAAATGAACCTAAAAAGTTAACTTTTGCTTAAAATAGTGTCCGGAGGAAGTATTTGAAATAAGGAGCTTTGTTTTTGGATAAAGCAACTAATGGGTCACCAACTTGGCAAGCAATTTTGAAATCGTTGCATCTCTTGAAGGATGGTTTCACCTTCAAAATAGGAGATGGGGACACAAATATTTGGTTCTGACATTGGATTTTAAAGCAACCTTTATGTGAAGTGGTCCAAGATATTGCTCCAGATGATATTTGTCTGAGGATCAGAGACATGTGGGATGGCGAGGTTTGTAATGTTGCAAGTTTACATACATTGTTGCCTCCTAATATTATTACATCCATCCAACAGATAGTTTCATGTTTTGTTGATTCCTTGGAAGATACTTGGGTTTGGAGTGCTAGTCTGAATGGTCAATATACTACACAAAGTGGTTATACTTGGCTTTTATCTCGACATCATAATGAAATCTCTCAAGGATCTTGGTTGTGGATTTGGAAGTTACATCTCTCAGTTAGTGTGCCATTTATCTTATGGCAAACATGCCACAAAGTGTCTCCCCACTAGAAGTATCTTGTGTCACCAGAGAGTCCTTTTAACACCTACTTGCCCTTTCTGCAATGAAGATGAAATTATTTCTTATTGTCTAATGTTATGTCCACGCTCAGTTGAAATTTGGACCAATTGTGGGTTTAGTGATGTCCAAGCAATGTGTCATAAGGTTGGTCTAGACAATATTTCAAAGATCCTAGAGACCTTATAGTGGATGAAATGAGTATCTTAACTCCATTGATAATGTGGAATATTTGGATCTCTCTCGCAACAAATTTTTTTTTGAGGGAACAACTCCTGTGAAGTACTAGATCATAACATCTATCTACTCAGTTAAAGGTTTCCAAGCAGGCATTTGAAAGTCCAACCTCCCACTTCAATCGAACAATTCGTGAGGAGTGTTAGAATAAAGGGGATGAGGATGCGATGAGTCTCAATGTCGATGGAAGTGCTCTTACTAATCTAGGGAAGGCAGAGTTTGGTGGTTTGGTGCGTAACCATGATGGAACATTTCAATTTGGTTTCTTTTAAGAGTGTAGGTTTATCCAATATTCTCCATGCGAAAAATTACATGAAATGATAAAATAGAGTACTTCAATTTGACCGTAAAATATACAAATAGTTATAAAGATACAAATACTAAAGCTTGACATTAAATGAGCTCAAATTTATTTGATTTACTTCAATAGGACTTCCACCGTATGTTAGTAACAGTGAATATCATTGAGCTATAAAATATTTTTACTCGAATAACCGTTTTACCGAATAACCGTTTTCTCAGTAGTATCTCTAACCGCCTCACTATATATACAAAACAGCCCCTAAAAACCCCATACCAACCCAAATCATCTTGTGTAAAACCCTCTAACGTCCAATTCAATCGTCGGAAAATTATGTTGGGTGGTAGAAGTACACCATCTCCCGTCGTCTATAGCGACGGCGAAACCGAAACCATCCTCGGAATTCTAAGGCTGTACCCCACCTCAGATATGAATACTCTTCTTTTCATCCTCAGTGAAAAGATCAAAATCTTGCCACATCTGTTTACTGTATTTCTTGCGAAACAAGGCAGCACCTGGAAAATCCCTTTCTCATTCAAGATCAACATTGCCGAATTCGATAATAAACACGCCGAGTACTATTTATATGTCAAGTCTTCGGTGAAGATGAACAAGAACCCATCTCAGAAATTCAAGCCTCTGAACATAGCTGGGAATTTAAGTGATGAATACGTTGAAAGGCTGAGAAGAGGACCGATTGGACAAGGCAAAGTTGGTGTCTGTGGAGAGTGTTTCATGGAGAAAATAACAGGGATTGATGCTGGTTTCCATTTGTGCATTGGTGATAAGGAAATTTTAGGGTTTCGAACAACTGCGGGTCCGATTTCCCGGCCGGTGAGAAGTTCCGGCAAGAATGGTCACTGATTTGTTCGGTGCGTTTCTTTTTTATTTTCTTGGTACAATGGAATCTGTTTCTTGGCCCATATAAAAAATGTTAGTATGTTTTTGACATTGAATTAATTTCATGAATAGATAATGGGGTTTTCAATTTCATGAATATCCTTCAATGTTAAGTTTTGTAGCCAGTGTAGTGAGGATTGCTATATGATTTTGTTTGGTTGTATTAAATGTGAAAAGAATAGATGGATTGGTGTAATTTTGTAGGGATGTTATCAAGTTGTTACTCTTGAGGTTTTTGTATGAATGAGCAATGATTAAAATGTTCCATGATTAATGTTCTATGATTAAAATGTTACTCTTGATTGTTATATGATTTATGATTAATGCTTCTTTTCAACAAAAAAAATATTGACTCTTCCTCTTTTGGTACTGTAGAGGGTACACGAGTCCAATCTATACTTAAAATAAGATTTGTACTAGTAAGAGAAAGAAGAACTATAATTATAATGTTATTTTAGAATTTTATTTTATTTTTGGTGTAGATGTAAGGCTATTAATTTGAGTTAAACCAGGTAGATTGATATAATGTTGGTGGAATTCTTTTAGTACCTGTTTTTATTTTTATTTCCCATTTTCAATCACATAATATATGTGGTTTAATAGAATATGGATCAAATTAAGGTTTCATTGAACCTAATTTTTTCCCTTCCAAAGTTGTGGTGATGATGTGAGTTTTTGGAATGTCAGCATGTCACTGCACCAACGTAACTATGGAAATGGCATGAAAAATGATATTTACTCATAAGCTGGCAATACAAAGTTATGACACATTATATGGTTAAGAGATTTTCTTTTTTGAGGTAACATTGGTCAAAAGAATTTCTTGTGTTAATATTAGATTATTCGGCGTCCACTACATACCTTGTAAAAGAATGTACAAACAAACGTATGCAGAGAGAGAAGTTCCACGTATGTGATTGTAAAATGTCCACATAAGATTATTTACCCCTATTGGTCCATAAAACTACGATTTCTACTAGTACTAGTTACATCCTTTATAGCATTCATCAAAAGATAGAATCCACCCAATAAAATTTGTTGGACTTTCATTTGAACCCCTGATCAGTAACAAACACTTGCATAGCATAGCATGAACTCCAAACTAAAAACGAAATGCAAAAATATAAATACACTGATGTTGACGCACTCGCATGCAGACAAATTTATTTCCTTCACAACAACATTCCAACACCTTTAACAAGTAAATAAAGAATTTAGTCCTAAAATTTCCACCCACTAGCGATTTATCCCAGAATTATTATCATCCATAAACTAATCATCAAACTTCCAAAAGTAAAATTCACTAAGTTCATCAAACTTCCAAAAGTAAAATTCACTAAGTTGGTACCTCTCGTATACTTACAAATGAAAGAAACTAAATAAAAATTCAAATAATAATCAGAATTTTCCTACGCATTGTATATGTAGAATTTGTCTACATGTTCTATTTAGATTATCATGATAATTTATTTCAGATAGCTTATTTTCATATACCGTTAGCCTATGCCTTATGCAGAGCTTACCATCTTCACTTGTAGAAGAAGCTTATATGTGTACATTTTTTTTATATAAGCAAAATATCATTAGTGGGAATACAAGGGATCATGAATCCCGTTACAAAGTTTGTAGTCATAAGGCTAGAGAATGTAATCAACACAAACTAGAGGGTTAAATATGAATAATTCAGCTCGTTTAAAAGTCCTAGGTGTAAACTGTTGGAATATTTAGTTATAATTTATTTAATTATAATATTCCAATGATTATTATGTGGGCATATATATCTAATTTAATTATATTAGCTATTTATCTTTAAGGGCCTTAATTGATTAGTGATCATATAATGGAAAAAGACTTATTAGGTTTCTATTAAAATAATAATTAATTATTTAAGTGATATGGGCTTGGATCGGGTGGATATCTGGATGGTCCATTAACGGAATAATGGGAAACCCTAATGGCCATCCTATATAAAGAGGCTATGGTCCCCAATATACCGTACACAGCAAAACCGCTCTTCTCCCCATCTGAAGCGCATTAGGGCATCAAGGTACAGGTTGAGGAAGAACCACAATAGCCGCCACTGACTTTGTTTTTGTTT
Organism: Medicago sativa; assembly: GCF_051527215.1. NCBI lineage: Eukaryota > Viridiplantae > Streptophyta > Magnoliopsida > Fabales > Fabaceae > Medicago > Medicago sativa. The sequence continues at coordinate 56,218,308 of NC_140749.1, forward strand.
CAGATCAGTGCTGCCGGAAAAACTTTTTGTCATGGATCCAGGTATTCCTATGACCTTGAACTTTAATTTCAGTAAATCAAACATGTTGTATCTGATCATAAACTTGTTCAATAACTGCTTCCGCTCTTGATTGATAAATTAAATTATATGTATTGAACTGTTTATGAAATTTGCTAACAAGTGGTATCAGAGCCACTTCATGTTTGGTTTATTGGATCTTTTATGCAAATTATGTGTTTCGATTGATATGTATATATGATCGATTGATGATTAATGTTTTTTTTTTCTCAATCGATCACTTTTATATGGCCTGACTGTTCATCGAATGATAGTTGTTCTTTCAATAATTGTATTAATTGTGATGGCTGTTACATATATATGTTTGAACATATATCTTTCATTTTTGCTGTATATTCGATAGAATATATACTACTTTGTACACTTCCCTGCAACTGCAGTGCACGCATGTGCGCTGTTCTTTGCCTAAATTCAACTTGCGAATTCCTTCTCGCATTAAGGATACCTTAATAATCATGAGATTATTAAAAGATATATATAAACATACAATCTGCATTACATTTTGTGAGTAATGTTCCTTTTGTGAATTTTAAGACTTTCCCATTTAATTCTATTGAATTGTCTAGTAAAATTAGTTGAGTCGGTTGAAACAATAATGTTTCCCAAGTAACCTCTGTTGTGTAAATTGATTTCAATTAAGTTTACAAAAAGATGTAGTGTAAAATTATTCATGCAAGTTGTTGTCGGCCCCAAGGAAGGCGCAACTTGGCCGGATAATTTTACACTTGCGATGGTAAATATGTGTCGATTATAAAGCTTTATCCATGTGAATAATGGGACGCCCCAAGGTGGCCATTATTTGACCGGACTTATCGTCAATGTTTGATCATTGCATTGAGAGTACCGCTTGCAATTAAATCTTAGCAATCCAAAGATTGTGTTTTAATGATGCATTTGGTATCTTGTTTAAGTCTTATTTAATTTGCATATAAAGAAATTGTACATGTCCTTTTGGTTTATGACATGTCTACTAAAGTTGTTGTATGTTTATTGTTCTCTTCTTTCAGTTGCTGCTGCCACCGCTCCCAATTTTGCTGCTCAAATTAACATTATCCCTATGCTGAGTGGGATGAACTTCAAGTCATGGAAGGAATCTGCTGAGATTTGTCTTGGATGCATGGACTTGGACTTATCCTTGAGGGAGGATCGCCCTGTTGCTACTCCGGAGAATCCGAATGAAGCTAAGATAGAAAAGTGGGACCGTTCAAACCGTATGTGTCTTATGATCATTAAAAGATCCATACCAGAGATAATCAGGGGCTCGATTGCTGAGAGTGAGACTGCTAAAGGGTTCCTTGAAACCGTTGAGAAGTTCTTTGCTAAGAATGATAAAGTTGAAACTAGTAGTGTCCTATCCAAACTGGTTTCAATGAGCAACAAAGGTAAAGGGAACATAAGGGAGTACATTTTGGAAATGTCTAATCTCGCATCAAAACTAAAGGCACTGAAGTTAGAACTTCCTGAAGATTTAATTGTGCACTTGGTTTTAATTTCTCTTCCACCACACTTCGGTCAGTTCAAAGTGAGTTATAACACTCAAAAGGAAAAATGGACACTGAATGAGCTGATTTCTCACTGTGTGCAAGAAGAGGAGAGACTGAAAAGAGAGAAGACTGAAAGTGCTCACTTGGCCACCAACTCTCAGAATAAAAGGAAAAGGGCTGCTGCAAATTCTTCACAGAATAAGAAGGCAAAGGAACAACCAGCTGGGGTGAAATGTTTCTTCTGCAAGAAATATGGTCACATGAAGAATGATTGTTCCAAGTTTGCCGCATGGAAAGTAAAGAAGGGTAAGTTTCTCACTTTTGTCTGTTCAGAAATTAATTTAGTTTCTGTACCTATGGACAGTTGGTGGGTAGATTCTGGTGCTACCACTCACATTAGTATGTCCTTGCAGGGTTGCCTGTGGAGCCGTCCACCAAGTGATGCTGAAAGATTCATCTATGTGGGCGATGGCAACAAGGTTGCAGTTGAGGCTATAGGAACTTTTGGATTATTGTTTAAGACTGGTTGTTATTTGGATTTGTTTGAGACTTATGTTGCACCGTCTATTAGACGGAATTTAATTTCTATTTCTGTTTTGGACAAATTTGGTTTTTCTTGTTCATTTGGAAATAATAAAGTTAGCCTCTCAAATAATTCAAATATTGTTGGTTACGGGTCTTTAATTGATAATCTATATATGCTTGATATTGAGCGTTCCTCTACCGAAATATTGCAAATAGAGTCACGAGGTACAAAACGAAAATTTATTAATAATTCCGCCACTTTATGGCACAAGCGATTAGGTCATATCTCTAAACAGAGAATTCAAAGGCTTGTGTCGGATGGAATTCTTGAACCCTTAGATATGTCAGACTTTGAAGTTTGCATTCAGTGTATCAAGGGTAAGCAAACATACAAAAGGAATTTTAATGCCGAAAGAGCTAAAGACGTCTTAGAACTAATACATACTGATATATGTGGTCCTTTTCCATCAAGTTCTTGGAATGGAAAAAGGTATTTTATTACGTTCATAGATGATTACTCGAGGTACGACTATTTGTATTTAATTCATGAGAAATCTCAATCTCTGGACATGTTCAAATCATTCAAAGCTGAAGTTGAACTTCGACTTGGAAAGAAAATTAAAGCTGTCAAATCTGACCGTGGTGGTGAATACTATGGTCGGTATGATGGATCAGGAGAACAACGTCCAGGACCTTTTGCACTTTTCCTCAAAGAATGTGGAATTGTTCCGCAATATATAATGCCGGGAAAACCCAGCATGAATGGAGTTGCAGAACGACGAAACAGGACTCTTAAGGATATGGTGAGGAGTATGATTAGTCATTCTTCTCTTCCAGAGTCACTTTGGGGAGAGGCATTAAAGGCCGCAGTCTATATCCTAAATAGAGTGCCTAGTAAAGTAGTAGCTAAAACCCCTTATGAGCTGTGGACTGGGAAAAAGCCCAGCATTAAGCACTTGCACATTTGGGGATGTCCAGCTGAAGCAAGGCCTTATAGGCCTCATGAATACAAGTTGGATTCAAAGACAGTTAGTTGCTATTTTGTTGGGTACGCTGAACACTCTCGCGGGTACAAGTTTTATAACCCCATTAGTGGAACAATTTTTGAAACGGGAAATGCAAGGTTTCTTGAGGATGTAGAATTTGGGGGGGGGGGGGGGGGGGGAAGGAAACATAAGGAGTGTTGTCTTTGATGAAGAAACTATTACTGAAAATGAGCAAGTTATTGTGCCTGCTTTTGTTCCAGAAACAGATTCAGAAACAAACAATGATGTTATTCATAACATACCTGAAGAACAAGACAACGCTGAGTTTATTCCTTAAGCACCACTTGAAGTTCAAATTCAACAACCTCAAGAACCGCCATTAAGAAGATCCACTAGAGAGAGGAGAAGTGCAATTTCATATGATTATGTTGTATTTCTTCAGACTCATGAGGATGGCATTGGGTTGACTACAGAAGATCCAATCAACTTTAGTCAAGCTATCCAAAGTCCTAACTCTCTTAAGTGGGTTGATGCCATGAAGGATGAGATAAAATCAATGGCTGACAACAATGTTTGGGATCTCGTTGAATTACCTGAAGGAAAGAAACCCATTGGTTGTAAATGGATATTTAAAACTAAACGGGATTCAAAGGGTAATGCTGAGAGATATAAAGCCCGTCTTGTCGCCAAAGGTTATACTCAAAAGGAAGGCATTGATTATAAAGAGACTTTCTCTCCAGTTTCTTCGAAAGACTCTCTTAGAATCATAATGGCATTAGTAGCTCATTTCGATTTAGAGCTGCATCAGATGGATGTAAAGACTACTTTCTTAAATGGAAACATTGAGGAAACAATATACATGGTGCAACCAGAAAATTTTGTGTCAGGTGACCCAAAATCTATGGTTTGCAAACTTAAGAAATCCATCTATGGCCTTAAACAGGCTTCCCGTCAATGGTACTTTAAGTTTCATCAAGTTATATCCTCGTTTGGTTTTGAGGCTAATCAAGTTGATGATTGTTTGTACCTAAAGTTCAGTGGGAGTAAATATATCTTCTTGGTATTATATGTAGATGATATCCTTTTAGCAAGCAACGATATAGGCTTACTGCACGAAACCAAGAAATTTCTCACAAAGAATTTTGAGATGAAAGATCTTGGGGACGCCTCCTTTGTCTTAGGTATCCAGATACTTAGAGATCGCTCTCGAGGTGTTTTAGGATTGTCGCAAAGGAGCTATATCGATACAGTTTTGGATAGATTCTCCATGAAAGAGAGTAAACCAGGAGACACACCCGTTGCTAAAGGAGACAAATTTTGTCTCAAACAGTGCCCCGTCACGGATCTTGAAAGGAAAGAGATGCAAAAGATTCCTTACGCTTCGGCTGTGGGGAGTCTCATGTATGCTCAAGTTTGCACCCGTCCCGTAGCTTTCATTATAGGAGTTCTTGGGAGATATTTAAGCAACCCTAGTATGCAGCATTGGACGACAGTAAAGCGTGTTATGCGTTACTTGAAGAGAACAAGAGACTTTGTGCTCACTTATCAGAAGTCAGACAACTTGGAGATCGTCGGATATTCTGATTCTGATTTTGCAGGATGCCCGGATAGCAGACGTTCCACATCTGGTTACATCTTCCTCTTGGCTGGAGGAGCCGTCTCCTGGAAGTCTGCTAAGTAGACTTTAGTGGCTCCCTCTACCATGGCTGCGGAGTTTGTGGCTTGCTTTGAGGCATCAAATCATGGAACTTGGCTGCGGAACTTTGTCACTGGCCTACGTATCGTTGGGAGCATCCAGAGGCCCTTGAAGATTTATTGTGACAATAGTGCAGCTGTACTCTACTCCAACAACAATACGAGTGCTACGAAATCGAAATTTATCGACATCAAGTATCTTGTTGTGAAAGAAAGAGTTCAGGAGAAACAAATTTCGATAGAACAAATAGGAACAGACTTTATGCTAGCTGATCCACTAACTAAAGGCTTGGCACCTAAGGTTTTTCATGGACATGTTGCAAACATGGGTCTTGGTTTTTCGATTGCCTTAGATTAGTGGGAGTCATTTCCTATTCTTTATTTTATGTTCTATATTATTGATGTAATTTTGGTTCAAACTTTCAGTTATGTTTGATTTTCTGCAGAAATAAAACTTATGTGATATTATTATTATAACAATATCAAGTTTAATTTTATTATGTGCAACTTTTGTAATTTTTATTGCACCTATTGAACTACATTATGATCTCAATAAAGACTTATATAGGACCGGTTGGAAATAGACATGATTTAGAGATCACATTACATGAAATTTCCATGCCACTCACCCATATTGATCTATGTCATTGAGTACATTGTTATGGTGGTCGTCGGGGTTCCGTCACGTTATATGTCAGTGACGACAGCCGCGGTGGTCCCATTATTAATGCATGAGATGGGCCAGATTGTAAAGTTGAAATCTAACGATAGATAGCATTCAGATGTGCACCTAAAGAACCTTGATATAATTATTGCTAAGATATATTGCCCAAGCGGGAGATTGTTGGAATATTTAGTTATAATTTATTTAATTATAATATTCCAATGATTATTATGTGGGCATATATATCTAATTTAATTATATTAGCTATTTATCTTTAAGGGCCTTAATTGATTAGTGATCATATAATGGAAAAAGGCTTATTAGGTTTCTATTAAAATAATAATTAATTATTTAAGTGATATGGGCTTGGATCAGGTGGATGTCTGGATGGTCCATTAACGGAATAATGGGAAACTCAATATACCGTACACAGCAAAACCGCTCTTCTCCCCATCTGAAGCGCATTAGGGCATCAAGGTACATGGTGAGGAAGAACCACAATAGCCGCCGCTGACTTTGTTTTTGTTTCAGATCATTGCTGCCGGAAAAACTTTTTGTCATGGATCCAGGTATTCCTATGACCTTGAACTTTAATTTCAGTAAATCAAACATGTTGTATCTGATCATAAACTTGTTCAATAACTGCTTCCGCTCTTGATTGATAAATTAAATTATATGTATTGAACTGTTTATGAAATTTGCTAACATAAACAAAAAAAAGGGCGCATAGAAGAGGTGTCAAAATGGACTATCCAACTCGTTTAAGATCGGTCCTAACATATTTAAGGTTTTATCGGACCTGACAAAAAAAATCGTATTTAAATTGAGCTCAACAATTACTACCGAGCTCGGCCTTATACGAGCTGCAGGCTAAGTGAGTTGACCCTTATTTCTTTTATTTGTATAAAACATAATAAAAACTTTCACAAAATTTCTTATAAGCAATAGTTTTTATTCATCGAAAAAATATAGTAACAACAATTGTTTCAAATACTTGTGTTTGTCTTCATCAAAAAGGGAAAAATTGTTGGAAAAAATGGTTTGTACAATTCCTCTAAGGTTTTGATGATAACAAAGTATTGAAGAACAATTGGATATGCTTATTTTTGTTTAAGTGTGCATGATCATAGAATAAATTCATCAATGAATTGAACATGTATAAGAGCATCAGAAGCGCTAGAGAAGCTTAAAAGACTATGGTAGAAGATCTGAAAAAAGGTCGACCTAAAGTCAACATCTTGGATCAGAAGAAAAGGACGCCACTCAAAAGCTGAAGATTAACCTCATCGGACTCTGTGATGATCATCTGACTTAGAAGACACAATCATACTTAGAAGACCCCAGATTCAAAAGATCCTTAGGGACCCAGACTCCACGTCAGTTTTGTCGTCTTCTGTAGCTGTCTCTATATAGGATATGAGTACAATTTTGTCTTCTTCTAACCACGTGTAGAAATGGACAAAGAACTTCAAGGACAAAGAGAATGAACATATACTTCCAGTTTTAGCAAAGGAATTTCGAATGACTATTGAATGGAATTATCCATATTAGGCAATGACCCAACGTCCTTAATTTGAAGCTTCTCAACGACTCTTAGTGCGCTGAAACTTTTCTCTAACGTCTCTCAAATCCCTGCCTATAAAAGGAGATGAATACCTGAAGAAGATCGATAAGACTCTTCTATTTTTACTGTGTCATTACTCTATCAAAATCAAAAAGCACAAAAACACTTAGGAATTTCTTATCAAAGTTTATAACTTAGATATCCTAAAGTCAAAAGAGTTTGTTCAACATTGTTCAGTTTACACCTCTGATTATGTATCAAGTGTATGAACAAATTTGAAAACTGATAGGTCCTTGAAGCCTAAACCGCCATAATTTTTATGCATCAACGCATATACTCATCCAATGAATATCCATTTGTCGTTAAAACTCATTTTAATCATTACTTGTTTCAAAAAAAATCCCATTGCATATGATCATACATCTTACTAATGTCTAACTTCAACACCATGCACCCCTCATTACCACGAGTCTTCATCCTCATATGGTGAATGACCTCAATTGCGACCATAACATTATTAAGAATCGACCGCCCTGGTACAAGGGTTGACTGATTATTAGAAATACACTGTGGAAGAATAGCTTTCAGCCTGTTTGCTAGCACCTGAGAGATTAATTTGTAAAGAACATTACAAAGAGCTATCAGTCATCATGTGTTTCATTGTAGTTTGAGAATTACCTTTAGGCATAAGAGTAATATGGGTCATATTGAAGTAGGCCAGGAACTGACATGTATCGAGCCAAACATAACATCCTTTAAAAATCTCATCACTACATAAGTTCTAGAATTGTTGATAGAAACTTGGATTGTAACCATCCGGGTCAAGGCACTTATCTGGGTGCTTGGAGAACACCACCATTCAAAATTCCTATTTTGTAAAAGGTGCAGTTAGAAGCAAATTATCATCATTAGAGATAGTTTGGCGGATTACACTAATGATTGAGGCAAACACGATATTTTGCTTTTGAAATAAATCAAGAAATAATATTTTGCAATAAGACTCATAGTCCGAATGTTAATTAAAAAGTGCCGTTAAAACTTCTTTGGGCTTAATTGTGAATTTGATCCCCTCTCTTTATTTAGTTTTAAATTTGATCCCCTATTTTAAAATTTGATAATTTTAGTCTCATTATCTTATTTTTAAATTAAAAATTGATGATGTAATATGTTTTAAATGACATCGTATATATTTTTTTATTTTTTAAAAGGTACATTGTATATGATATGATGCTAAATATAAAATAAAAAATAAAATGTAAATTTTATTTTTGACCAAAAATAAATGATGTGAAATAAAAAGTAAATTGGAATATAAAAAAGGTGAAGAAAGGAGCATCGGAACAAGACGAGGTCCCACAGAAGATGCAGAGTATGGGCCAAGAGACCCACACTACAACTGATTCCATAATATAACCAACTGGCGACGAGCGCGGAAACAAAACTAACACATTTCATTTCAAAGCAATATCCAATTTTTCGATCAAACCAAAAACGCATTGTTGCGTTTTCATGAAAACTCGTCACAATGGGAATTCCTCAAGCCATGGTTGCTCTACACGAACGAGCATCGTTCGTTAAAGACTCGCTTCACAAAAGCCAAACCATTACCGATAACATGGTTTCGATTCTTGGTTCGTTTGATCATCGTCTTTCTGCGCTTGAAACCGCAATGCGTCCCACTCAGGTAATGTGATTTGGATCAAGTTTTTTTTAGGGATTTTGTTGTTGTTGTTGTTGTTGTTGTAATGTTTGATTTTGTTGTTGTTATGTAATGATAGATTAAAACGCATTCGATTCGAAGTGCTCATGATAATATTGATAAGACTTTGAAAGCTGCGGAGGTTATTTTGGGGCAGTTTGATCAGACGCGTAAGGTGTGTATGTCTCTGTTTTTGGTTTGTTTTCAATTTAGTTTTATGGTTAAGTGTCTGTTTCAGAATTTGATTTGAAAATGTGTTAAAGAATAGGAACCTTTTTGTTTGTCTTAACCCTCTGATTCTCGGGAAAAGAACATGACACACTGACACTGACATCAGACATCATGATACTACAATTCGACGCTGGTAATAACATAAGAAAATAAATTAATTGAACGTAATCATTGAATGTGTTAGTGTCGTATTAGTTTCTGACAGTGACACATGTCAGACACCGAAACAACTTCTATCAGAGGTGTCAGTTATACGAAGGTCCTTGATTGTCCGAAGTTTGGCCAAGAAATTAATTGAATGTAAAATACATATGTTAGTGTCGTGTTGGTGTCTGACACTGACATGTGTCGAACACCAAATATGTCTTCCATCAGAGTTGGCCAAGAGGTAAATAACACCTACCCGTGATTTTTAACAAGAGATCGAGCTTGGGTGCTTCCAATTGACTCGACCATAACCTGGTGAAAACCACTAAGCTAGAGTAAGGTAGGGACAGGGGGGATTTTCGGTGGAGCGATGAAAAGCGTAGAGATCGGAAGGAACACCAACGGCGAAAGCACTCTGCTGGGCCAACACCGACACTGACAAACAAAAGCTAGGGGAGCGAATGGGATTAGAGACCCCAATAGTTCTAGCCGTAAACGATGAATCACTTAAGTCCAACTACTTGATGAAATATAGTGGTATAGAGTTTTTTAGACTTAGGATTTCCCCAACTGTTGAATGTTGCTTCTATTCACATTGCTAATTTGTATTGTTATATGAATCATGTACTGTTTCTTGTTTTGGAAGTGTTCAATTGAGCTGTTGTTATGCTGTGAAATTTGTTTGTTTGTTAACTATAAAATGAAAAGTTTTATAATTTAATGTAAGGAGTGTGCTCTGTGACAAAATTGACACCATTGTTTTCCGTTTTGATTACCCTTCCACCTTCCAGACCTCCTCTACAAAATTTTGTTTTGAATTTCAGATTAATGTTTTTAACATATCGGTAATGGTATCTTTAAATTGCATCTATAGCTATAACTGATATCCTGTATACATTTGGACCATTGATAAGTCTGATACTTTTTTGGTCAACTAAATTTCTAGCAGATGCTATCGGGTTTTTAATGGTTTTCAATAAAATTTGATTGTTAGGCGGAGGCTAAAATACTGCGAGGGCCACATGAGGATCTAGAAAGCTATTTGGAAGCAGTTGATCAGCTTAGAGCTAATGTTCGTTTCTTCAGCAGCAAAAAGAGTTTCAAAAGCAGCGACGGTATCATCAACCATGCAAACGGCTTGCTTGCTAAAGCTATCTTAAAGCTGGAAGATGAATTTAAACATCTTTTGACAAATTACAGGTTCGCGATCTTGAACTTGAATCTCTGCTTTTCTTTTCAGTAGACACGTGTTTGTGTATGCATTACATTTAACCTCTTCTAATTTCTGGATCTTCATCTCTTTTAGACACTAACTTAAGCATTCTATAGTCCTTCTTTAAGTGAGATCATCACTTATTAACTTACGCACCTAACAAATGTTGCTTTAGTTTTCTCATTTACATAATATCAGTTGAAGTAATTTTTAAATCTTATTCTTGGATAAATGGATTTTATTGCATTTTTATATCTACGGGCTCAAATTTTTCCCTTTCGAATCACTCCCTTGATCCAAGTGACCCGACTAACTTCACGTGTGAAGTTCAAAAACCCATACTTGTTCTCACTTTTTCCACGTTTTTTTCCTTAACAATAACTAGATTATACATCATATTTTTTATTCTTCAAAAAACTATATAGCAAAGGAAAGATGTATTAAAGAAGAAAGTCAATGTTGATTTCTGTCCAGGAATAATATGCATGGTCTTTATTAAATGATTTTGTTTCAATGTTTTACTTCATCGATTGTACTATTAGTGCTTTAATTTGGTCAGGAAGCCTGAATTTAAATGCTTATTAGTTTTCCTACTAAAGGCACAAAACATGATTTTTTTTCACCATATGCAGCCCGGTACAAAGTTAACTATTATTACTTTTCCATCTAATATATAGTTATTGAGTCTAGAACAGGAAAAAACTTAACTATGATTTCTTTGCATTCCTAAAAGTTTGCTGCTTCTTCATATGTGTCCTGTTGCTTGTGCATACGTAATTGTAGATCCTCAAAAGGTTTCAGCTATGTTTTTGGATCTGAAACCTAAAAATCCTCATGATATATTTTTTAACATAGAGGCTTTTGATTTCAGCAAGCCTGTGGAACCTGATCGCCTTTTTGACTGCTTACCAAACTCTCTAAGGCCAGCAGCGCAGCAGAATGCCGGTGGCGGCGGCAAAAACCATCCAGAAAAACAAAGCATAGAAACTGTCACTTTCACCCTCCCAACTCTTATTCCTCCCAGAGTTATACCATTGCTTCATGAATTAGCAGAACAAATGGTTCAAGCGGGCCATCAACAGCAGCTCTTTCGAATCTATACGTAAGTTTACTTCTTTCTGTATTATTACCAGACTGCAATTTTGTGTGTGCAAAGCTGGAAATATATGAGATCAAGCTGGAACAAGTCTGCACATAAATTCTTCCAAATTTGGATTGATTTATAATAACTGTATGTTCCAAATTTGTAGAGACACCCGTGCTGCAGTCCTGGAGACGAGTCTAAGGAAGTTAGGTGTAGAGCGGCTGAGTAAGGATGATGTTCAAAAAATGCAATGGGAGGTTTTGGAGGCTAAGATTGGAAACTGGATTCATTACATGAGGATTGCTGTAAGGATGAATATGAATCTCCCTTTCTTGTTTTTTTATCTATTCTTTCTCTGTCCCACAAATCACTCTATGTTTATTTGAACAGATCAAATTGTTGATTGTTGGGGAAAAAAAAATCTGTGATCAAATATTTGATGGACATGATTCTGTGAAAACTCAATGTTTTGCTGAAGTCACTGGTAGCAGTGTGGCTATGCTTCTTAGTTTTGGAGAGGCAGTTGCCAGAAGCAAGAGGTCACCTGAAAAACTATTTGTTCTTCTCGACATGTATGAGATAATGAGAGAACTTCAACCAGAGGTATTGTTAAGTTTAAATTTCCTGTCTTTGTGTATGTATGAGACGTAATATAATATTGAGGCGTAATATAAATTGAGCACTGGCAGATATTTTTTTTCTTTTTGGAAACTCTTAGTTATCAATGTGAATTTGTGTTTGCTCATTTCCATTTGAAGAGGATTTGTTATTTGAAGGATGCATATCAATCCAGAGAATCCTAAAGGGAGTCTTCCTTAACTAGACACTTGGAGGCAAAAAACGAGATGATATGAAAGAAAAGGTGGAAGCACCGCATAGTATATGACAAGAAAATAAAAAGTTGCTAAAATTATTATAGTTTTGATTGTAGGTTTTTGCAAGCACATTTTATAAGAAATATAACTATTTTTAATAATTTATCTGCATTGCTACGATCATTGTAGGCCTGAACTTGATTCTTTTTGGTGTATATGCTAACATGTGCCCTTAGGGCATTGTTTAAAAAATCAAAAGAGGTAACTTTTGCATAGAAAGTTATGTACTTTTGAATTTGACAAGTGTTTGACTTATATTTTAAGACAAAGTTTCCTTTTATGGATTCCTTAACCAAAGCCCTTAAGGCACTATGTATGCATATAAAATTATAGATATTTTCTTTTAATGTTATTTTTGTACTATTGTCTTGTTATTATCAAATATATTTTCTTTGTTCTTGGTGGTTTGAAATATGATGCAGATTGGGATACTGTTTGATAGTAAAGTTTGCGCTGAAATGCGAGAAGCTGCAATCAATTTGACAAAGCGACTTGCTCAGACAGCCCAAGAAACCTTTGGTGACTTTGAGGAAGCAGTTGAAAAAGATGCTACTAAAACTGCTGTGCAAGATGGAACTGTGCACCCTCTAACCAGCTATGTTATCAATTACGTAAAATTTCTCTATGAGTGAGTAATACTAATGAAGTTTCTCTGAATTTTTCCTAATTGGCCTGTATTGTCTTTCTAATTTTCCCTAAGGCCATCTGCCGTGGTTTCTGAATGTCGTTTCTGAATGTGACCAGTTATCAAGCAACTCTGAAACAACTTTTTCAAGAGTTTGATCCCGCCGATCCAGAATCTCAGTTAGCATCTGTTACAACAAGAATTATGCAGGCTCTCCAGAATAACCTAGATGGAAAGTCTAAACTATATAAAGACCCAGGACTAACCCAGTTATTTCTTATGAACAATATCCATTACATAGTGAGATCTGTGAGAAGGTTGGTTGTATATTTTTTTGTTTTAAAGTAATGAAATATTTTAAGTCGGAGATTCTATCTGGATTCAGGACACTTTTGCCTATTTTTACTTACAGGTCTGAGGCAAAGGACATGTTGGGGGATGACTGGGTACAAATACACAGAAGAATTGTGCAGCAGCATGCAAATCAGTATAAAAGGATCTCTTGGGCAAAGGTTAATTTCTTTAAATTTAATTTTTCATGCTATCTCTGTGGCCGTAGAAATTTTAACATTGATGATAAACTATTCTTCTGAGCATAAGCTAAAGATATCAAGGACCTAGTGTGTGTGTGTGTGAGTGTGTGTGTGTGTAACACCCTCCACTTTAATTTTGGAAAGATACTAATGAAAATTGAAAATTAGTATTTTTATTACAAAGAAATAGATGAACTTCCCGTTGCAAAGATATTACAGAACACCTCTCCAAGTTTTTCTCATGGGAAAATGTTGATGGTTGGTATATTTTGTTAGTAGTCCGGGTTTGATCCCCAAACCTCCTTCTTAAACTGCTGTAGGTGTCCCATCTCAACCACTTGACCTAAACCTTAGGGATTTCACCTCCCCAAGTTTGAAAGATGGTTATAAGGCCTTTGGCAAGTGAGGAGCGGCCTTTGAAGGTCTGCAGGGTCTTGTAATTGGGTAGTTTACCTGTATTTCTTTTATTTAGAAAAACCTGTTCCGTATATCCTATCAATTACCTTGTGACATATTCTGTGCTCCTCGGTCCTCAGTCAGTCGGAAATGACAACTTACCATACCATATATTTGATGAGGCCTTTCATTAGTACATTGAAGTTTTTTATTTTCTTTGGTAGTAGAGAAGAGTAATCAAATACGAGGTTCACACCTTTCTGTTCTTAGCAGTTAGCATCATTCCTTTCATCGGGTGATTCTTTTTTATTTATTTTATAGGAAAAGACCTGGCTCAACTTTTTTTTGGGTTAATAGCAACAGCAAATTTACAGCCTTTGTTTGATGTCTCAACGGCACATTGCTCATAAATTGACACACTGCTTACTTTAATGTTCCATTTGTTATGCAACATATTAGATCTAAAAATGCAAATCTAAATCATTTATGAATTCACCCAGAGTTTGTATAATGAAATTTTAATTAATAGATAGTGCTGTATGATCCTGCAGATCTTGCAGTGCCTCACTGTCCAAGGAGGTAATTCATCTGGTGGAGGGGACAGCAACAGTAATATTTCAAGATCATCGGTTAAAGAAAGGTTCAAGACATTTAACACTCAATTTGAGGAGCTTCATCAGAGACAATCTCAGTGGACTGTTCCTGATAGTGAATTGCGAGAATCACTTAGACTGGCTGTTGCTGAAGTTCTTTTGCCTGCCTATAGATCTTTCCTTAAACGTTTTGGGTATGTTTCAATTAGGATAAGTCTTTTTTGTTTTCTAATTCTCTTATCTATATAAGTCGTATCCTTCTCACGTTGATGACCAAGTATTTAATCTTTCAGGCCCATGATTGAGAATGGCAAAAATCCTCAAAAGTACATCAGATACTCTCCTGAGAATCTTGAACAAATGCTCGGTGAATTTTTTGAAAGCAAGGCGTGGAGTGAACAGAAGCGGTGAAAATCGTTTCATAGATCATTGTGTGTTTTACAAACTTAGGTACTCGTTAAGAAGTTGTCCATTTATTGTATTCAAATGTCTTTTTCTCCCTCCTTGTCCTTCTTATTACAGAGCACTCGATTGGTATTTTACCAATGCAGAGTTCAAGCGGGAGTCTTTTTTGTGGACTTCATATGGGATCACATGTAGCCATGTAATATTTTGTTCATAAGCTTTTTTTTAACTGGATATATGTTCATATGCTAAACACAGTAGACACACTATCTTAATTGTTTGATAATTCAAGTTTTTAACAAAATACAATAGTATACACAATAGAATATCAAATATTATATTTCATAATGTGTTTTATATTTGAGTTAGGCCTTATTCAATCCTAAAACTGGTGAAAGAAAAACTCGATCATAAATATCGTTAATTCAGAGGGGTGAGGATTGGAGTATTGCAAGAATTATTTTGGTTATGATTCTACATAAAAGGTTAGATATAAACAAACCTCATTTTCACCTATGAGATTCTGACAAAAACATCACATAAATAGAGGTTTCGTCCTGAAATAGAGAATTTCTCGTGTGGCCACAAGAATTTTGAACATAATTTGGAAACACTCGCAAAAATGGAAAAAGAATTAAAGAGAAAAAAAATTCAATTGAAAGTAAATTTTTAATCATTAAATGATATGTATTTTGTATATGAGTGTGTCTAAATGCTTGTGTCCATTCAAATATTTCCCGAACGTGTTCTTTATATCTCAAGTGACTTTAGAATTGCTACCTGTGCTCAATACTTTTCTAGCAGTTCATTAGTAAAGAAATGCATCTTATAACTTTTTCATCATTTCTTCTCAAATTTTAGTCTAGATTCTATCTAGAAGCGTTTTTTATATTGAATTGCTAGCCTTCAAGATTGAAAAATGTTGGACATAGTATGTAGATGCAGCTTAAGCTCAATCTAATTGTACATTGTATTGTCCAGTACCAAGTACCATTTGGATCCTCTCTATTTAGCATTCTTTCCATTTCTTTCATATAGAAAGATAAAGACACACTCAAGTTGAAAAAATATAAATAATTAATAATAGTGGGACACACTTAGTAGTAAGATTCACTATCTACTTTTTTGTATGAATCTCTCACCAAATGACATTCCCCATTTATTTTAAGCAAAAGGATAAGATCCTTACTCGTCCAGTACAACTCTTCTTGAGCCGTAGGGATATATATCTGCATTGATAATATTTTTGGGGTTATTTTTAGTCGCATATGTGGGTGGCAATTTGAACTAACAATCTACCATCCAATCCATCCAATCAATAAACAACAAGTTAATGGACATGGTCGTTTTAAACATTTTGAAGGTCATGTTCTAATTTTGGATGCCAAAATTAGTACATGCAGAAGTTTCGACTTTTTAAAATTTGCATATTTGATCCAATGCACATGTACAAAAGTTTATCATCCAGGGTGCATACAAATTAATATATTTTTTTGACAAGATATTAATTTTTATGTAATATATATGTATGATTACATAAAATAACACTCAATATCATACATTGAAAACATTAAATAGAGTAAAATTAATTAAAAAAAATATTTATAATTTTTTTTTAACAATAAATACTTTTGTGGACTTTTATCAATAAATACTTTTGTGGACAATATTTTTTATTTTTTTTTATCAGGTAGTCTAATGGCTAGATTCACACACATTATGTGTGGAGAAGTGGGGACACTCAATATCATACATTGAAAACATTAAATAGAGTAAAATTAATTAAAAAAAATATTTATAATTTTTTTTTAACAATAAATACTTTTGTGGACTTTTATCAATAAATACTTTTGTGGACAATATTTTTTATTTTTTTTTATCAGGTAGCCTAATGGCTAGATTCACACACATTATGTGTGGAGAAGTGGGGAATATGAGGTTCGAACCCCAGCCCCTGCACATAATGTCATTGGTAGCTACCAACTGAGCTATACTTACAGGACATGTTTGTGTACAATTTATCTGACTCATTTTTTGTTTATAATTTAAATTATGAAATTTTTTAAATATATTTGACATAGGAGGGGAGTACTTCTTTACTTACTCCCTTTTGTTCGTAAATGGTAGAACCAATGGGACTTTGATGGATCCTTCTTTTTGCTCTGTTGGTTAACAATGTTTTCCTGTAAGCAGATTAGCAATGTTATGTGATAGACGGCTTTTGTTAACTCTGCTTTTATTTTAGAAATAAATAATAAAATTGAGTTAATGGCATGAAGTTTTTTGTGTGGGTGTTTTCTTTGTTAATTCATTCAATGGATAAGAAAAAGTATTGAAAAGAAAAGATAATAAACACAAGTTAAGAAAAACATAAGATAAGTTGTTTTGTTAAAACGAAAGGGATGAATTTATTTTCATTAACTATTAGAGAAACCAAATAATATATACCAATAGGTTAAAAGGGAACATATCTTGAGTTTGTTGAAATTTAGTGTGTTTTTTTTAGCATTCTTTCATCTTTGTAAGTAATAAATTCTGTAACAATTGAGTGACTAATATTACAAAGTTGAATTAACTACTACTAATTATCAAATTTAGTAGGCGGATCTCATATACAACAAACGATAACAAGTTTTTTTTTAGCAGCAAAATTTATTAATAACCAAATGTCTGTACAAGACGAAAAGAGACCGGTAACATAGAAAACTACAAGCAAAGGGCACCGAGGGCCACCAATAAAACACCACCAAACCTAGAGCTACCATCAAAATCCAACACAAAAACTAACCACCAACATCAAAGCCAACACCAAAATCAAAGTCTAACCTCCTCACATCAACAGAAACCAAACTTGAGTTAAAATCTTGGACCTCCACTGCAAATGGCCACTAAAACGAGATCCAAACTCCTATCTTCCACTACTCACACCAAAACTCGTCCAATAAAAGCTACCATCGACCAAATTGACCCCAGCTGTCATAGAATACACCAAACAAGCCCAAAAACTTGAGTCTAGAAACTGACTCTCGATCTTGAATCAAAAACGATCTGTCCACCAGACTCCATATACAAATCTCTAAGGCATCTCTCAAAACTCTCTGTCTAGCGGAGAATGCACAACAACCAACCCAAAAACTTGAAACTAGACACTAATTTCCGATCTCAAAGCAAAGTGGTCGGCCCAGAGGAATCTAGAAGACAAATCACTCAGGTAGTCGAGATATGGAACACAGTTCAAATAGAACCAGGTCGAAATAAGACCCATCTTGAAGAAAACCCAGTATTGAAATACGCAAGATCAAAAGCAAATCACAATCAACCACGAGCCAATCGAAAACAACACAAAATCAGCAAGAGTTATAGAGGTGATGGACCTATACCGAAGTCACCATGAGCGGAGAGCGAAAGAAAAATAAAAACAAACCCCCAACAATAGAACCAACCCACAAACTCTTCATCATAAAAAATGATAACAAGTTTAAATTCCTTAGAAAAAGATAACAAGTTTGAATTAGTAGCTATAACTACAACTCTAGATTCGTTGTCTATGTTTTTTTCCCCTTTCATGTAAGCAATATTGGATCGTCCATTGTAACACATAATGATGATGAACAAAGCTCTATGTTTCACCTTAATCTACATATGTATATCTATAGTTTGATAGGCAAGAGCAGTGATGCTTCCCTTGGGAGTAATTATTTCTAGGGGAATATTCATTTTAATGATTAAAGATGTTATTATATGTATCTAATATACTCTTTCATAAGCCGTTATCTAAAATCTTAGTTTTTTCTCCTTCATTCAACAAAGAGGGGTGGTTTATGGTCAATTTTTGACCACAAATCATCCCTCTAAATCGATTTTCTCCTTCCCTTTTATTTAAATAAGTAATTTTCACAACTATTTAGTTTTTTCTTTTGTGATTTCATCTTCTTAGTGTTACATTGTTTTGTTCGTCGTCTTTGTGCGACGTTGTTTGTCTTTTCCATCTTGTTTAGGTGTTTATTCGATTGAGATTGATAGATCAACTTCGATCCGATGCAGATTCAATCAATGACTTTGGAGTCGTTAACGTTGCATATCTGAAGACATGACTATTCCGGAGACTTGAATGTAGTCATATTTGTAGGATTTTATACTTTGCTGTTTTATGCTATCAATATGTATGTTGTAAGTTTGTTCGCAGATTCATCCTTTTTGTTTTTAGCAATTTGTATTTTATCGATATAATCTATCAAATTGAATGAGTTATTATCGTTTATTCTAAGTAAAAATATTACTAAAGATGTTATGGCTCCAAAATTTGGCCTTCTGTCCACTACTCACTACTGAGTTGGCAACTTGGAAAAACAAAGTAAATGCCAATATAAGACAATAGTTCTCCAAATGTACTCGTACGAAGCTTTTACTTCATCAAGTCACACATCACAAATACCTATACAGAGAAAAACAATTAAGTGTTTCACATATCCATGCAATGGCCAAGGGGTTGTTCGTCATGATCATGATATTTTGGCTCATATGGAGTATCAACACAGACACAACGGTTGAACAAACTACTAGAAAAATTGGGAATAGAGACGGGCAAAATCCGTCTCTAAAATGAGAGAAATCTGTCTCTGAACATGTCTGAGACGAAATCAGAGACGGAATCAGGTCTGTCGTTGTTTTCGTCGTCTCTAAAGCCTTTAGAGACGGAATTTAGATTACCGTCGCTATCAGAGACGGAAACAATCCGTCTCCAATTAGAGAAACTGAAAATCCGTCGCTAACATCTACATCAAAGAAACTGAAAATCCGTCGCAGTTAGAGACGGAAACCACGATCTCAATCTAATATAATTCCGTCTCTAAACTCTGTCAAAAATTTTAACATTCCGTCTCTATTCATTAAATTTCCGTCTCTATGGAGACAGATCACAATTCCGTCTCTAAAAACCTTTTTTTTATATATAAAATCTACCTTGATATTCTAAATATTTAGTACTAAAATAATGTTTATAATATTCATTATGTTGATCTAACTCTCAAGAATGTCACAATATTTTGATAAATATCAAATTTACAAAAAATGACATGAAAATCTTGATCCTAAACACTCATACAACATAACATCACCACTTGATATCAAAATATAAAGATGTCCAACAAAACATCACTACTTGATTGTTTGATCTAACAAAAAAATAAATATACAAAAGTAATCAAACTAAAATTCATGTACCTCGTTGTTACCATAGCAACAACTTTAAACGCCAAAGGCTGTATAAAACTTATTCAACTCCAACTGTTTAATAGTTTTGTTCTCTCCTACAAACTTTTGTGCAACCCTCGTCAATAGATCAGCACCATTCCATCTCAAACTGTTATCGTCATATGTCATATAGAACTCTTCCAAGCATTCCTTTATGAACAGACTGCATGGAACAAAGAATGAATTTCACATAATGTTCAATACTAACAAATCAAATTAATTGCATTTTCCCCATCACTCTTATCATTCAATATGGTTGCAAAAAGGCACGGCAAGTCAGCAACACACAATTTAAAGCAGAATGTTCATAAATCGACTTCAATATAATATATATGACATGATATTTCAAATAAATGTATACTTGAAATTGGCTATATCTAAAATTCAAGGACTAACTAATTAGAATTTCATTTTGCATCATTCATTTAGCAGCATATTCATGCTAATGAACAAAATCCTACTTTCAAGGCTTAACTCATGTAGGAAGGGAATTGTTTCCTATGAGCATAGGGTTTCTTTGTTAGCGAAGAGAAAAGGGAATTGTTTCCTATAAGCATAACAATTGGGTTTTATAAAAATAGATATGAGAAAGCAAATGACAAAAGCAATTCTCGTCAAAGATCAGTCAGTTATAGCATCATTATTATGAATTCATGATTGTCATTTTAATAGTTTCCTTGAAAACGCTGTTTACAAAATGAAAGGAAACACACTAACAATACCTGTGCCTCCCAAAAGTCATCACAAAACCATTCAAAGAACTTCCGACAACTTGATCCTCTATACCAACAGAATTATTAAGAAAAGAAATTGGCTTCAAAAGTATGATATCAGAGTCTAGGTAGATCCCACCATATTTGATAAAACACAAGACAGTGTCAATGTCATATCATATCCCAAGATGCATACATCAAAACAGTGTTACCAATAGCAGATTGTGAAAAATAGAATATGCATTGAGAAAAAGCAAATTATGTATCAGACAAACAGTGAAAGCTGCATAACGGTTGAAATATGTCAATTATACACTGCATAAATAGTCAACTAATAGATTAAAGCTAAAGTGAACACCACGTATACACAAAATCAGTTTACAATTACAATTAAGCAACTGATACCTGCTAATACTAGTCATCTGTAACTCTACTATTATCGGGACGCATCCTATTATCCATCCATTTGCGATGTTCAGGAATCTCCATTCTATATTCAAAAATTTGTAGCATGTTAGTTACAATTGTTAATAAATTTATGTGATTTTGTTTCTCATTTTGATAATAGCAAGCGGGTACAAGAAAATCAAATAGCAAAGCATTCACATAAATACGGATATGGACTTAATCATGTTTAACATCCCAACTTCAATAAGAATTGGATAAAATACATATCAAGCAATTATGGAAATAGACACGGTGAAAATAAACCAAATCAAGAATACATATCTATCAAATAGCTTAATGTGATTATTGCAGGGCTATAATAACATGAGTGCTTAAAGTCCTTTACATAAACCATATTATTGAAAAATGCAGAAAATTAATCATGTTCAACATCCCAACTCGAAATGCAACATCAACATATAAATATATATGAATTGAATAAAACACATAGCTAGCAAATAGCTTAATGTGATTAAGCAACGAGGGAATAGAAAAATGGCAGCAAACTAAATCATATTACATAGCTAGCAAATAACCATAAATGATCTTCTTGATTAATGAGTAAATAACAAAAATCAAAAACATAAAACTGTAACAAAAGTAGCAGAAATGTAATAAGATTCCATTGAAATTACATAGAGGTTTACGAAATCACTCTTAATAGATTGAAGACCAGAGACACCTGAAAACATATGAAGTTGCAAAATTACCTCAAAGTAAATATACTTGTCAAACACTGACACGTGAGGTGTGGCATATTGGAAAAACCTTTCATATGAAGTGTCGGTTCTATATTCTTTTGGAAATTACGGGAGCCATTGGCACTCCGCTTATTATTGACGTCGCAACTCAGAAACGCGCCTTTGGCCATTTCACGCAGGTACTGGTGGATATTGATTTTTCATGGCGTCTCATCTACGAAGTCATGGTGGAAAGGGAGGGTTTTTCTTTTCCTGTCAAGGTTGATTATGAGTGGTTCCCGGATTTCTGTTCGCACTGCCAGATTATTGGCCATTGGCCACTCTGTTGGTTGTGTAATATCCTGCTTGCCAATATCAGAATATTACCAGTTAAATGTGTCAGAAGACAAACATTTAAGGAAAATAAGTATGATGAAAGTATTATTACGAAATGTCATTCAAGCACGATTTAAGTACCAGTGTCGTACAAACACGCTTAAGACAAGGGCAAGTTAGTAATTGCACACAATAAGGATATTTATTTGTGGTTGGCTCAAAATATCTCACAATTCCTATCCTTTCTCTCTCTAAGTTTGGGAAAGCAACTCTCTCCTCCTTCTTTCTTCCTCTCACGCCATCCCTCTCTTCTCCATACCATCCATAGTTGTTTCCAAAGTTGAATCAAGTTAAGTAAAGTTCCCTCATGATTTCTTAAGCCAAAAGAAAGCTTGATTCTAGTATGATTCCACTTCTTTCATCATTAAGTCAAGATTGAAGAAGTTAGGGTTTCATTGAGGTTGGGTGAAGTTGAGGCTTGGAAGTTTGGTGAATCAAGCATGGAGGTTAGCAGCTTATCAAGCAAGAGACAACCATGGGTTTGAAATGAAGATTGAGAACTATTTTGGAATCAAGATCAAGAGCTAGGGTTTTGGGTGGTTTGAGCTTGGGACTTGGTGATGCTACAAGAACATGTTGTGGTGAGTTCTTCAGATAGATTCTCCTACCTATGGGTTATGTGTGTTATGTGAGATGATGAAAATGTTAAGTTAGAAATTATGAACTTAGGGTTTAGTGCCCTTTTTTGTCATTGATCATTGAAATTGTGTTGTTTGTTGTCATGTATTTGTTCTAAGTTGTTTTTCACATGTTATGGGTGCTTTGTGTGCATTGAAAACTTGGTTTTTGAGGTTTAGAAGTCAAAAATACGAAATTCTGCAGGTCTGATGAACTAAAATCGAAGCACGATGTAAAGAAATCGGACTACGATATTTTTCGAGGCAAAATGTCACAAAACTGCTCACATATCGTACTACGATGCTTCATATCGTAGCACGATGTAAAGGAAATCGTACTACGATGCTTCATATCGTAGCACGATTTTCACAGTACAACACTTTTTCTTAAAAACTTCATGTGATGCAGTGGTTTCGACGAGGCTTTTCCTTTGCAGTCTATTGTAACTATAGAAAACCCCTCAATATCATGTAGTCATTGCACATTATACCTCAAGATATAGAGAATGAAATGCATGAACAACATTGACAACTTCAATGACGAATGACACATGAGATGTTATGTTACGATCCTTTATTTGGGTAGTAAGTATTAAGAAAGGAAAGAAAGTAGAGCCTTGACATTGCTTGTCAAGAATTAGAATAGTTAGTAAAGAAATAGAATGCTATGCATTAGTAATATGCTTGATAAGACGCGGAGTGATATAGAGTATTATCTTCGCATAAGAGCTAGAGTGACCATACGTGTATGGCAAGACGTGAATCGATTAGATATCTATTCACAAAGTAAGTTAAGCAAGCATTTAGTTTACCTCTAGTGGGATTGTTTAAGGATCCGAGGTAAAAGAGATAGCAAGTTTAAGTTTAATTTTCATGCATACATAAGACCAAGACTTTGTTAAAGTTGTGATGCGATTAGATATCATATTCACAAGAAGTTTAAGCAAGTTTTAAGACAAGAATCATGTATGGGCAAGACCATTAAGTAAGAGTAGGTGTCGTGTCTCTTGCAATCCTTCCAAGGTTGGATTCAAGGGGTTCTCCGAGGGGAACGGTTTAGCCGTAAGGGAGCCGCACATCACTGAAGGAGTCCGGTGTGCCTTAGTTGGGACTTTCACCGGTAGTAAGGGATTAACTTCTAGGGTTACTCCACCCGGGACTAATCCGTAAAATGAACTCAGATAATATTTTTTTGTTAAACGCTAACATAATGAATGAATCTGACTATGCATATTGATTAGACATTTATATGTTATGCCAAAGAGCCTTGACGTAGATCGTCAAGAACTAGTAAAGCATTGACGTAGATCGTCAAGAGTTAGTAATATAGCAAGAATCACTTTTTTGTGATAAGATATGATATGTTGTTAGATACAACGTATTCGAGCAAGTAAAAACAAGTAAAGAAAGATATGTCGGTGACAATCTTAGGTTTCCCCTAATCGTCCGGTTTAGAACCGTGTCATGTTTATGTTATGTTTAGGCCTCAATACGTAAAGCGTATCTTGTCATTGCGGTATTAGATTCCCCTTGACCACCATGACATGTATAAGAAGAGAAGTCTATAACAAGTTAAGAAGAGCCTATGACAGCCTAGTGTGCACGACCGTCTAGAAAAGCAAGTCCCCACACACGTATAATCAACCGGCAGATTGTATTGTAGACACGTGGTGACCGTAGGTTTCCCCCGAGATTACTTATAGCCTAGGATTAGGTGGAACTCATTGAGACATTATGTCTCATCCCAATTCCTTATTTGTTTCAGATATCAGGATGGATTAGCAAGCTAGTAGTCGAATGTGTGATTCAGCAAGTGTTCGTTCGTACCCGCTGCAGGAAGATATGGATATTCAAGGATGCATTTGCTATATTTTAGAAAAGTTGAGTTGTGATTTTATTGTACGAACGCATATTGTTGTAAAGATATTCATTTGAAGTATTAATGTTGTAAATTTTTAATGTATCCAGTACTAAACTAACGCACATGCTAGACTTTCTAGATACGTCTAGTATGGGTGTTACATTTGGTATCAGAGCAGGTCGATTCAGATCGTGCCATGGGTCATTAAGTTACAACAAAGGTAGCGAGACCATTGGGTTTCGGGTAAATGTTCTAGTTATTGTTGTTAGTTGAGCCTGATCAACTCAATTTAGCATTCGACGATTAGAACGGATACCTGAGAGCTGAATAGGACCCTGGAGGAACGAAGTATGTGATAGAGATGCACTGGGAAGTGTGAACTCAGAAGTAAGAACTCGGAATGAGTATTAATAAGAAGTTGATGGTGCCAGTAGGTGGCCGGTGAACTATGCAAGTAGAAGTATGAATCCTCCAGGAATGTAAGGCAATTTTAATAAGGGACGTTCCGACAGCGTTGGGTAAGATGTTAGTAATACTTCGTATACCCGTAAGTAAAGAGTTTGGTAATATCTGAGTATGATATGAATCTTCGGTAAGAGTCATAGTTGGAACGCATTTAAAGTATAGAAAGGAATAGTATTCTGGAAAGTAAGCGCAAGGCTACAAGATAGAAAGAAGTTGATGTGGGTTGGTGGAAGCAGTAGACTCTTAAGAATAGCGTTAAGTGATTGAAACTAAGGACTATTATGTTAGATGGACAAGGTCATAGTACTCGGAAGTTGTGTTAAGTGGCAACGTAATAAGGTGAGCTACTCGTAGTGGAAGAAGTTAAGGATGAAGAGAAAGTTTTATGTTATCAGGACTAAGGCATTAATTTCTGATGTGCCGAGAATTGTATCGAAATTGGCTGATAGTTGCCTTGTATATATTATAGAATATTTTACGATGTTGGGAATGAATGATATGCATTGGATTACTTGAGAAATAAGAATTTTCATGTAAAGAATATTTTTAGGAAAATTGAGCTGAAGAAACCCGCCAATAGCGAACCTGGGGCGAAATTTTCTGTTTTTCCGGAAACTGTCAGTTCGTCTCTAGGATTTGCAGTAACTATTGGGGAGTTGTCTTCACAATCTTTTACGCGACAAAAACATTTATGACATCAAGTGACGAATGCATATCACTTCCTAAGGTTTCGAAAGGAAAAGGCATGAGCAACTATTAACGAAATCGATTCGGTTTAAGGTAACTGTGGAAGTTAATGTGTCAAGAGATAAGAAGAAGCTTATACCAAGAGTTTAGAGGTTCCGGTATTTTTAGAATGGACGTCACGGTTGAGAAGGCATGAAGTAAGAAGTTAAAGTGGTGCAGAGTTATATGAAATCACAAGGTTCTTGGATTTTGCAAAATTATGAGTACCTCTCGAACCTATGTTTTGCTTGGTTGGCTTACAAAGGCTCCTTATGATGTTGAATTATAAAGTTTACCTGAGTTTAGAAAGATATACGCATATGGGTGATTGAAGTTGACAATTTTGGAATTCAAATGAAATTTGTAGGTACCGGTCTGTTACGACTCGCATAGAGTGGGCTAAACTCACTTGAACCAAGATTTGATGGCATATATGTGTTATCGACTCGTTCTGCGAATTTAGAGTAACGACTGGGGCCTAGGTTCAGTATAGTTTTTATATAAATATAGTGGAAAATCATCAACGTCAATAACCCGTGTGCTAATTTATGAAGTTTTCTTTGAAAGAAAAACTAACGAGCAAGCATAGGAATGATTAAGCAAAACATAGTATGCGAGAATGCGAAGATACAAAGTTAGATTTTTAAGGAAGATATGTCCGAGTGCAAGATGAGTCTACCATGGGAAGTCGTAAGAATGATTCGTGGAACTAGTAAGTATGTGGTAACAAAGATGTGCTCGATGAGTTAAGATTGCTCGAGAACAAGTGTAAGTATGGTACTGATATGTCAAGAGGTATGTCTACCTTGAGATTTAATCTTACAAGCAAAGGGTAGAGCAATGTTGCAGAGTCGATTGCAACATAGGAATTCTTGAGAAGAGTTCAAAAATATATTAATGTAATGATTGATGAAGGGTGAAGTTCACTCGTCTCAACGGATTTAGTAAGAAGCATCATAAGACGAATGAGGAGTTCTCGACGAGATAAGTGAGTATTGATGCTTATACAGTCAGTGTTGATTAAGGTAAAAGTATAAAGAATGTATCTTCACTTAAGAAAGACGAGAAAGACTAGAGTCACCGCAAATGAAGTAATCGGGTTGCCTAATTGGTGATGTCGGATGCGTAGAAGAGTTGATGGTTAGTCAGGAAGAGCAAGTGCTATGAAAAGGGAATATGGTTCATGAGATTTACACGAGGAAGTACATACCCTCCTATACCAAACTTGTTAAGTGATAACGATACTTGCTAGAATAAAGTTAAGTCATGATTTTCATAACTATTGAAGTTAAGATCGGTATTAAGGAACTTGGAAACGATGTTGTTTTAAAAACATGATATTGTACATTGTTGAAACTGATGAGGCATGTCGTAAGCGAGTAAGCTCAGTTAAGACGTGCAGACTTCAGGACCAGCTTGTTATGGGCAAGTTTGGGGCGAGTTATAAAACCATTTTCAAAATATAAAGACTCGTCCTGTGGTTCTGCGGTACTATTACAGACTCAGTTTCAAAATGAGATTTTCTTTTAATCAAGTAAATGTTCGTTCCAAGAACCTATATACCAAAGTTTAGAAATTTCTTGAAGCAAGATGCTAGAACGAGTATCGTTATTAACTAACAAGAAGCGGTATTTGGAAGTATGCAAGTACTATGGAGATAAGGTTTTATGAGGAAACGACAATGTCCGTGTGATACCAATATCATACGGGATGCAAGGATTTGTGCTAAGAGTGTTCAATGCAAGTGCAAGTGGACTTAGTAGAAAGTGTTAAGAGCAAGTGAACCACAAAATGGGTTAATAAGTTGTCAGGTGAATCGGCGTAATTGATTTCTCTTCTTCATGTCAAGTTAGACGAGTTACCCATGTATTCGGGTGCAAGGAGATTGTGAAGAGATAGAAAGGTTTCTTAAGAATTTGAAAGAGATAAGAGATTTGTAGAATCATCAAGATAAGTAACAAAAGTAAGAGGCATGTGTCTCAAAAGTATAGTAAGAAAGATTATGTATGCATGATAGAATGAATGCATGATAAGATGTTTTAAATGCAAGTGAGCACTGCAGGGCAAACCTGGATTCCAGAAGGACCCCAGTTTAAAGGCAAATCCTGTATGTTTTAGATAATGAAAGGTTACTTATATGAATGGTTCCTGCTAAGCAAAGAAGGAATGGATCCGAGAGGATCAATCCACAGGTAACAAAGGTAAGTTTAAATCAGGATGTTCTAAGACAGTTCTGTGATTTTGAGTAAGATATTAAGATTAAAGAGATCATATTTGTTTTTATGCGGATTAAGAAAGAAGAATGAGTTACAGGTTTGATGAGGTAAGTATACTTCGAACTCTTTGAACTGGTTTTTGATCAGATATTATATAAATGAAACCAAGGGAGGCAGGTTTTAGTGGCGATGATTGGTAGTTTATTTCTAAATTTCGAGGACGAAATTTCTTTAACGGGGGTAGAATGTCATATCTCGCTTGCCAATATCGGAATATTACCAGTTAAATGTGTCAGAAGACAAACATTTAACGAAAATAAGTATGATGGAAGTATTATTACGAAATGTCATTCAAGCACGAGTTAAGTACCAGTGACGTACAAACACGCTTAAGACAAGAGCAAGTTAGTAATTTCACACAATAAGGATATTTATTTGTGGTTGGCTCAAAATATCTCACAATTTCTATCCTTTCTCTCTCTAAGTTTGGGAAAGCAACTCTCTCCTCCTTCTTTCTTTCTCTCACGCCATTCCTCTCTTCTCCATACCATCCAAAGTTGTTTCCAAAGTTGAATCAAGTTAAGTAAAGTTCCCTCATGATTTCTTAAGCCAAAAGAAAGCTTGATTCTAGTATGATTCCACTTCTTTCATCATTAAGTCAAGATTGTAGAAGTTAGGGTTTCATTGAGGTTGGGTGAAGTTGAGGCTTGGAAGTTTGGTGAATCAAGCATGGAGGTTAGCAACTTATCAAGCAAGAGACAACCATGGGTTTGAAATGAAGATTGAGATCTATTTTGGAATCAAGATCAAGAGCTCGGATTTTGGGTGGTTTGAGCTTGGGACTTGGTGATGCTACAAGAACATGTTGTGGTGAGTTCTTTAGATAGATTCTCCTACCTATGGGTTATGTGTGTTATGTGAGATGATGAAAATGTTAAGTTAGAAATTATAAACTTAGGGTTTAGTGCCCCTTTTTGTCATTGATCATTGAAATTGTGTTGTTTGTTGTCATGTATTTGTTCTAAGTTGTTTTTCACATGTTATGGGTGCTTTGTGTGCATTGAAAACTTGGTTTTTGAGGTTTAGAAGTCAAAAATACGAAATTCTGCAGGTCTGATGAACTAAAATCGTAGCATGATGTAAAGAAATCGGACTGCGATATTTTTCGAGGCAAAATGTCACAAAACTGCTCACATATCGTATTACGATTCTTCATATCGTAGCACGATGTAAAGGAAATCGTACTACGATGCTTCATATTGTAGCACGATTTTCATAGTACAACACTTTTTCTTAAAAAACTTCATGTGATGCAGTGGTTTCGACGAGGCTTTTCCTTTGCAGTCTATTATAACTATAGAAAACCCCTCAATATCAAGTAGTCATTGCACATTATACCTCAAGATATAGAGAATGAAATGCATGAACAACATTGACAACTTCAATGATGAATGACACATGAGATGTTATGTTACGATCCTTTATTCGGGTAGTAAGTATTAAGAAAGGAAAGAAAGTAAAGCCTTGACATAGCTTGTCAAGAGTTAGAATAGTTAGTAAAGAAATATAATGATATGCATTAGTAATATGCTTGATAAGACACAGAGTGATATAGATTATTATCTTCGCATAAGAGTTAGAGTGACCATACGAGTATGGCAAGACGTGAATCAATTAGATATCTATTCACAAAGTAAGTTAAGCAAGCATTTAGTTTACCTCTAGTGGGATCGTTTAAGGACCCGAGGTAAAAGAGATAGCAAGTTTAAGTTTAATTTTCATGCATACATAAGACCAAGACTTTGTTAAAGTTGTGATGCGATTAAATATCATATTCACAAGAAGTTTAAGCAAGTTTTAAGACAAGAATCATGTATGGTCAAGACCATTAAGTAAGAGTAGGTGCCGTGTCTCTTGTAATCCTTCCAAGGTTAGATTCAAGGGGTTCTCTGAGGGGAACGGTTAAGCCGTAAGGGAGCCGCACGTCACTGAAGGAGTCCGGTGTGCCATAGCTGGGACTTTCACTGGTAGTAAGGGATTAAATTTTGGGGTTACTCCACCCAGGACTAATCCGTAAAATGAACTCAGATAATGTTTGTTTGTTAAACGCTAACATAATGAATGAATCTGACTATGCATATTGATTAGACATTTATATGTTATGCCAAAGAGCCTTGACGTAGATCGTCAAGAACTAGTAAAGCATTGACGTAGATCGTCAAGAGTTAGTAATATAGCAAGAATCACTTTTTTGTGATAAGATATGATATGTTGTTAGATACAACATATTCGAGCAAGTAGAATCAAGTAAAGAAAGATATGCCGGTGACAATCTTAGGTTTCCCCTAATCGTCCGGTTTAGAACCGTGTCATGTTTATGTTATGTTTAGGCCTCGATACGTAAAGCGTATCTTGGTATTGCGGTATTAGATTCCCCTTGACCGCCATGACACGTATAAGAAGAGAAGCCTATAACAAGTTAAGAAGAGCCTATGATGGCCTAGTGTGCACGACCGTCTAGAAAAGCAAGTCCCCACACACGTATAATCAACCGGCAGGTTGTATTGTAAACACGTGGTGACCGTAGGTTTCCCCTGAGGTTACTTATAGCCTAGGATTAGGTGGAACTCACTGAGACATTATGTCTCATCCCAATTCCTTATTTGTTTCAGATATCAGGATGGATTAGCAAGCTAGTAGCCGAATGGATGATTCAGCAAGTGTTCGTTTGTACCCGCTGCATGAAGATATGGATATTCAAGGATGCATTTGCTATATTTTAGAAAAGTTGAGTTGTGATTTTATTGTAAGAACGCATAATGTTGTAAAGATATTCATTCGAAGTATTAATGTTGTAAATTTTTAATGTATCCAGTACTAAACTAACGCACATGCTAAATTTTCTAGATACGTCTAGTATGAGTGTTACAGGTTGCATCCAGACATCGAAATGGAAGGCACGCAAAAATCCCCTTGGTATTGATTCCTCGATCGCTTTTTAGAAGTCTTGGTTAACTCTGAAATTACGGCAACAGTTGCAGCTTCACATTCTGATGTGCCTACTCATGATGTTACTGCCAATACTTCTAGCTCTGCATTGCAAAATGTTTCAGAAGAAATTCAACAGGGTTTGTTGCCTCAACCTGCCTCTCCCATGTTGGAATTAGCTACTGTAGTTGCTCATAATGATGTGCATTCACTTAGAGTCGAGCAAACACATCCAGATGATCAGGACATGAGCGTTCCTACTTCTCTAGCTGCTACTCCGGTTCCATCTATTGTAGAGCATGTTGACGTGCATGAGGATATTTTTTCGGCCACGGAAGTGAGTAATTTTTCGGTTTAGCACACTGTAGCGCAAGTTAAAAGTCTAGTCGAGCCCAATAACAACGTGGAACAAATACAGTATGAGCATGGCCAGGTACATAATCAGTATGTTGCGGGAGACAATCAAGAGGTTGTCCTTGTTGAGCATGTAGTTCGAAACTCAGACCTAGCCATTGATGACAACAACACAATACGACATGGCGATGGTCTAGTGCAACATATTAATCCTAACATACAGCAGGATATGGACCTTTGGCAAAGAATATGTGAGTATGATAAGGGGGCAGCAGAGGTTTCTTTCACTCCAGTTCTTTCGAATAAACAATAACAAAAATTGAAACAAGCCTAGGTTCTTGGGAAGCCGCCATATCGAACCCGTTATTGGGGGACTCCTCTCCAACTACTCAATCGATATTTTTTATTGGAATGTGCGAGGTATTGGTAACTTGGATTCTAGAGTTGCTTTAAATAATTTTCCATGTGTGATGGATCTTACATCGGTTGATTCTCTTCTTTCTTGTATTCAGCGAGTTGTTGCGCTGACAAGTTAGCAAGTATGGGTCATTTAGTTAAGGGCTCTGTTTGGTTGACTGAATTACTTCCTGTTTTACACTTTGATTTCTACAGAGACAGATGTGGTGCCTACTTACAGATTCTCTTAATATGTTGTTTATCTTTTCCTTTTTCTTTCTAGTTTTGAAGGTTTTTGACCTAGTCCCCCCTCTTGTATATACATTTTCTCCCTTTTTTAATTTTTTTTTTGAGATTGGCGGCAAGATGGAGGTTAATCAGGGTGCCAACCTAGTTGGAATGTCGTTTCTTCCTGTTGATGCTTGTCCTCTCTTCTGACTTATAAAAAAAATTGTCAGTCTTATATCAAAAATAATAGTGTTTCTATTGTCACTATTTTTTTAAAAGAAAAATAGAGAAACATTTTTGTAACACAAAATTTGAGTTGTGTGGTTAACCATTTTACAATCTCATTAAGCATACAACTGAATGTTGTTAAGTGTTAACAATTATTTTAACATGAATTTCACTAACCACTTTAAATATTTCATTAACCATGAAAATGTAAAGCATTAATTTTTAACATGAATTTCACTAACGTTAACAATTATTTTAACATGAATTTCACTAACCACTTTAAATATTTCATTAACCATGAAAATGTAAAGCATTAATTTTTAACATGAATTTCACTAACCACTTTAAATATTTCATTAACCATGAAAATGTAAAGCATTTACCATTTATTTTATATTTTTTTTTTTGGTGTTGGCTAGGGTTCGAACTCCGGACCTTGCATATATTATGCATTGTCCATACCAACTGAGCTAAGCTCACGAGGACACCACTTATTTTATATAAATATATGCATTCGGTCGTTGTGAAATAACAATAATAAATTATGTTTTCCTTCAAAAATAATAAATTATGTTTGGTATATTAAAAAAATATAATTATGTTTGCGCCTGTTGAAATATTTAAAAACAATAGTTAACCTTTTCAAAAAAGATAATTATTTAACCTATAAGTATTATTAAAAAAATTGAATCAATAAGTTAATATGGGATCTCATCTCATATATACTATAGATGAAAAAAAATATTAAGTGATAATATATTTATTAAATAATTAAGACTAAGTTCAGTTTCATATGATTTCAAAAAATAATTCAAATTCTGATTGCTTTTAACAACATTAATAATATAAAAATACATTCATTGAAAGTTGGTTTTGTGTAATTTCTAATATATTTAGACTTATTTTAAATTTTTTATTTGGATATATTAGAATGTACAATCCTACTATTCAATGAATGCACCTATAAAAATACTCCATTTGGTCTCATATATAAGCAAAAATTCTTTTTTTCAGAATCATGGAATAATTAATGTATTTGATTTATAATATCAACTAAATACATAAGTTATTGAATGAACCTGAGAAAACTATATTTCCATATATATGAATAAAGTAGTATACTATTCAAACAATCAATATTCTAATAATCATATTTAATTACCGGTCTATATGTAATTAATGATTTTAATAAATTTAATAATATCATTTTTAAATTAAATTTTATTTAATAAAATTTAATACTTTGTAATTTTTTTATTTTAGTGGAAAAATTTCCAATGAATGTCAGTTTGAAAATACAATTGTTTTTGTTTTTGTGGTCAAAATATTCACTCTATCATTCTCACAATAAATGTCACATTTGACTATTTTATTGATATTAATATTATAAGAGAAGGAAATTCAATTGTGATTATACCAATTATTCATATTTTTTGCTGCCTAAACAAATGATAAATTGATATAATAAAAATGAAAAACAAAAACTTGAGTTTGATGCATTAATTAAATGGTACAATTGAAAGAAATAAATAAAACTATATTGCAAATTAAAACTGACACTCTTTTTTAAGACAATTTTTTTTCTTCCAAATATGACCGTTAGTATATTAGTTTAATTTAGACTCCCTCAGTCACCTTAGTGAGTGACCCGTTTAAAAAAATATATATCGTATCAAAATGATTGACCATTTTGATTTTCAAGGTCATATTATGATAATGGTGATTAGACAATCAATGATATTTAGTAAAAATATTAATCTCTCATTCATTTATACATTTGTTTAATCGATATGAAATTATCAAATGAGTCACTCATTTTAAGATAAAGGGAGTAAGTCTTTTAGTTGTACAACACAATTTCCTATCAATATAAACTTGTGAAAAGTGCACTTGTTTTTAAGTGTGATGCACATTTTTTTAATCAATATAAAGTAGACTATTTTACTTGTGTAAAAAATAAACGAAAAAAATATTCGTAAAAAAGAAGAAGAAAAGGAAATAGAAGGAGTGATATGATATATTGATGGTAAAAAAAGAAAATAAGATTTATACCAAAAATAAGATATTAAATTAATATTAAAAAATTTGAGGTGTCCAACTGTATAATTCACGCAACCTCACACACACACTCACACTTTTATACACCCCTCTCCCTCTTTATATATATATAACACTTATAAGTTCACATATTCACAATACATTCAAACACTAGTAGCATAACCATGGCTTCATTTATCAATTATGCAACATGCATTTCAATCATAGTTGACAAACTTAAGTTTCCTCGCCTTAGTTATTCCGACTTGAAGTACATTGCCTTCACTATCTATACCATAATCCTATCTACTTTCTTCTTCATTTCAAGCCTAATTATTTTCAGCCTCTTCATAGCCAACTTTAAACCCCAAATTCCAACCGTTGATCTTGACTCCGTCAACATCACCAACCTTAATACCGAAGCTGTTAACTTAACGGCCACATTTGATTTATCATTTATTTTTGAAACTCCCGAAAACCATAACCGAAACGTTTCTTACCGTGACCTCGAGGTTAGGGTTTTGTGGTCAGGAAAAGACAAAATTACCCTTGCCAAGAAGATCTTGCTCCCGTTTTCACAAGTGGAAAACAACGTGACTAAGATACGAGCTGAGTTAACGGTGATTGATGGGTTTACTAACAGCAGTGATGTTTCAACTGGAATTGATGCTGAAAGAGATAGTGGAGCGGTTCATATTGGTGTGAGATTGATGGGTTTGTTTATGTTGAGGGATGGTTTTTCAAAAGCTATGAGAATTGATTTCGATCGAATTGATGTGAAGTTCCCACCTGGTAGCAACAATGGTACCTATGTGCTGGTTCCTCGCCCCATATTCCCAAATCCAATTTTATGGTCTTATGTTATGTAATAGGATGTTATTTCAATGGATCTTTAAATTTATTACATAATTAATTGCAAGATTTTGGATTTAGTGGAGTACTATATATCTTTGTAATGAAAACTTGAGTGACTAATTACAAAGTTGCAATTGATATTAATTAGCAAATTTATTCGGTGGATTTATAATCTCTTATACAACAAACTATTAATATCAAGCTTGACTTGCTAGCTAAATTACTAGATTCATTGGCTGTGTTTTTTTTTTTTCTTTCTTTCTTATAAACAAAATATAGAGAAATGTTACTTAGACACACAATTTAACAAGAACATTTGTACTTTTATACAATTTTGGTTATTTTAATAATTTTTTCTCTCCTGTAGTCCAACTTCAAAACTTATCTTAAATGTATTTATCCATGTTTTTTTTACGATTCCCATCTATCTATGTTAGACAAGTATAATTCAAGAGAAATGTTTTTTTTTTAAATGCCAAAGAAAAAATATATTTTTTTAACGGCAAAATTTTATTAATAACCAAGTCCAACGAACAGGGACCGGTAAGACAGAAACTCAAAGCAAAGGGTGTCATATATAGGCGGAACACCCAAAAATGAAATGCATACACCGTACATCTTAATCACCAATAAAAAACAAACCTAAAAAACAAAATCAACATCAAAACCATGTTAAACCCCCACAAACCAACATAAACCAAAAGTTGAGCTAAAATCTCGCACCCAATCGTGAATGGCCACATAAACAATATCCAAACATCTATCGTCCACTACCGACACCAAAGCCACTCCAAAAAACCATCACACCCGGTGAATCCCCCTAACAACAACACCTCACCTTCTCATCACCTCAACTGAGCTAAATTCCTGCACCCATTCGGATTCCACCACCAATCAATCCTCAGTTTGTCAGAGAAGACACCAAAACAAGCCAAACAACTTGAGTCAAGAAACTGACTCTTAATCTCGAATCAAAAGTGATCGGCCCACCAGAGTCCAGAACCAAATCACTAAGGCACCCCTTAACTCCTGGACCTTCGGAGAAGACACCTTAACCATCCCAAAAGCTTGAAAACTAGACACTAACTTCCGATATCAAAGCAAAACCGACCGATTCACGGAAATTAAGAAGTCAAGTATCCAAGACCACCTAAAAGTTGCAACCACCACTACTAAGCCCAAGTAAACACCTAAAATTACCAGCACCACTCTTTCGACTCACCAGTCAACCCCCAAAACATCGTAAAAGACACCATAACAACCCAACGCAACACCAATAGGTCTCCATAAACCCTTGTCAAACCCAAAA
Source organism: Medicago sativa (assembly GCF_051527215.1). Lineage (NCBI taxonomy): Eukaryota > Viridiplantae > Streptophyta > Magnoliopsida > Fabales > Fabaceae > Medicago > Medicago sativa. The sequence continues at coordinate 56,254,874 of NC_140749.1, forward strand.
TGGCAAGAACTATCAGCGGATAAGATGAATCTAAATCGGAGGTTAGAACGAATTCAAAGTATTCAAAGGCTTTCCCAGTAGAAAGCTAGATCTTCCTTAGTCGAAACCTTTCATTGTCGAAATCCATACATTTTATCTTCAGTCTTAGAAAATTTTGCCGTTTTATAACCTTTTTTTTCTTGTCGAAAACCACACTTTGAAAATACAGGTTAACACCAGCTGAAAGGCTGTACAAAACAACATCACTCCAGATTCTAGTTGAAGTTGTATGATTACAGAGAGTATTATCACATGCAAGCAAAACCATACAAGTAACAAGAAGTGGGGTGAACTCAAAAGAATAGCGACACCGCCACACTAAACACCATACCACCTAAAAATAAAGCATTTTAACAGGAACACCACAAATAGAAGGATCACTAGCACACTAAAAGTTCATGTCTTTCAGCCACCGATAAATCTAAATCTAGATCCGGATCCAGATTCGAATTCAGATATACCTCCACAATGTATCCACCGAACACCATTTAAACCAGGACAAAACCACCCGAGAACAACCGCGAAAACCAGCATCAACACCACCACGAAACCCTCCAAAAACCACTACAAACCACCATGAAGTGCTACAAATTAACACCATTACGAACCAGCCAACCATGGAAAAGGGTCGGGAGAGACTGATGGTTGAGTGATGCGAACAGCCAAAGCTAATCTTCCCACCACCCAGCAACCGCATTTACATTGCGACAGAGGTCAGAAATAAAAGTTTCTAGAGAGTGAATTTAAATTTGCACAATCGAATTTAGCCAAAGAAAGAATATATTGATATATGGCACAAGTTATGCCATAAAAAAGTCAGTACAAATCAAAGAAACAAATTATTTCAAAGCTTAGACTTCAACCCTTGAACCTAGCCATACACACAACAAATCCAATTAATTTCCACCAAAACCCTAACATATTGTCCAAATGTCCTGTCAAACATAGGCTTTGTTACAATAGGATAAATGATAATAGGTGTTACAAGGCTACTTGCAATTGCAATGAGAATCTTTGGGCGCCAATATTCTTGTACTAGACCAAAGATTTTTACCCATGCCTGAGTTGAAGTGTTCTTTTGCAATCTAGGGTTAAAATCAGTTGTCCATGTAAAAACTTTAAAAACCCTGGATTTAGAATCCACGAAGCTACTGAACGAACTCTCCTTACATCTGCAATAGAGGAGAACAAAAATTCAAAAAAAATCTTTGCCAAGAGATGTAACTCCCCATCTTGCCTGATCCTTCCAAATTGGAACAAGTTTGTTGCGCAAGCTAAGAGCAGTTAAAGGTGTTGCAACTATGGGCCAAATAATACTTCCATGCAGGTTATGCTAACAAGCTTATATAGCTACTAAGTATTCTTCTTTTGGGATCTCAATAGATAAACTACCACCTTTAAAGCAAGGTTGAGGTAACTAGGATTGAGGAACATCACATGCGTTATCTAGGGCTTGTGCGAAGGATTTTGGAGCTTTTGGATTGTGTTTTTTTGGATTTGGTTTTGGATTGGTGGTATCTAGGAAGGTCCAAGGGATTGTATAAGGTTGCATGTTTGATCGGTAAAGAAGTGGCGGTGGCCGGAAAAATGTTGTTCCTTACCTAGGGATGAAGAAAGGTTAAAAAGGTGATGGAAGAATAGTGTTTTTCTCATGTAATTCGCCACTCTCTCTCTCCTTTCTTTAGAATTCATTTTGAAAATATATTTTTTCCCGTTTGACCACAATAAGATTGCTAGTGCTTGCAGTGGCGATTCCACCCCCCAGCTAGCCTGGGCTAGTGCCCAGGCTCAGCTCCAACTTTCCTTTGTAGCCAGCCCAGCCATTACTACAACTTTGAGCTTTTTCTGCGGATTTTTGGGCTAATTTCCTGCAGATTTTGCCAGCCCAGCCATTTCCTGCAGATTTTGCCAAGGATTTAGGTTCCCAGGTGAGGTAATAATGGGATTTTAGGATCCGCAGGAAAGATATATCCACAGGAAATGTGAAATTATCAGCAGGAAATGTGAAATTATCTGCAAAATATGTGAAATTATTCGCATGAAGAAAGTAACGTATTTTTAGCCCAGGCTCTGTAAATTTTTTGGCTTCGCCACTGAGTGCTTGCCTCTGCCACCTTCACCACCACTATTATTAAATCTTCTGTATCTATATTATTTAAACTGTATATATGCATGATTTTTTTTTTGGTGGTCGGGGTTTGAACCCCGGACCTTGCATATATTACGCATTGTCCCTACCAACCGAGTTAAGCTCATGAGGACAAAATGTATGCATGATATTGGGGTGAATTTTTCACTTCCAATTTATCTTTCATTTAAACTATTATATTTACAATTTTAACATTTTTTTATTATTTAAGCTAATAATTAAAAAATGTTAAATCCCATTAAAATTAAAAACAACACCACTACAATGGAAATTTAAATTATTAATTAAAAAATAGTTAAATCTCATTGAAATAGAATCAACATCAATTTTATAGAACAATATTTCATAATTTATTTTAAAAGCGAATAGACGGACACATTAGTGCTTATCTTTCTGCTAGTTAATAATAAATACAATATTTAAATTATGATTAAACTTAATTTAAAATAATAAAAAATATTAATTAGCATTTTATTAAAATAGAATGAAATTATTGTTTTACTTGAAAAATAAATGAAATTTTTTTATAGTATGAAAACCTATTTTTTAATAAATATAAAATATACTTTTTGAAAAAAAACTACATTTTACTCTAAAAAATAGTTTTTTTATAATAAATAAAAATTGTTTAAGAAATAATAACAATATTATTATTGTATAATATAATTAATTAGAATGCTAAAGAATTGAAAATTGCATGGATTGGATTGATATCCATCCATTTAAAATATGATAATGAATGAATTGAATTGTATTTTATGTTTAAAATTTTCAGTTGGATTTGATATTTTTACTATATTTAGTGGATCTTAACAAATTAATGGATTGTTGCAGTTCATCCATCTATTTTACCACTCATGATGATCCAAACTCCTCATGCTCCACCTTGTATTGTATATCTATACGGAGATAGGCTAGAGAAGTGATGCTTCCATAGGCATATTGTAGAATTTATTTATATGAAATAAAAACTTAATTACGTTTAGGAGAATATTCGATTGTTGAGTTAAACAGAACACAAATTTCATATAAAGTGCAAGTAAAAAAGGCATGCAAATGCAGAATGAGACTCAAGAACGACCAACTCGAGACTTTTGAAAATTCAAAACTCAAGATGTTAAGCCTATTGGGTTCATGTTATACATAGGATTTTCTTTTTTAGGAAAATGTTATACATAGGATATTAAGCCTTTTTTTTTTTTTGAGCAAATAGGATATTAAGCCCTAAAAGAGCATTTCTTGTTTTTTCAAGGATGAGCATGTGATAGGCTTGAGTGGAATTTTCTAGACCTAACTTTATTGCTATGATTATTGGCAATTCCACTGAGTGCTTTGCTCCATATAGGGGATTAAACTAGGAGATCTTCTATCTCCTTATTTGTTCATTCTCTATGTTGAGGTTTTTATCCACTATGATATCTCACAGCCAGCAAAATGGCAGAATTAATTGGCTGGCCATAGCTAAAAATGACATCCTTAAACTACAAGAAATGTTGCATTTTGCCAGGGGCAGAGCCCTGACAAAATTCAGAAATCCTTGGCAAATGGACGTTTGCCAGGAGTTTTGCCAGGAGCAGAATACCCAGCAAATATGCTCATCGCAAATGACCCTGCCAGGGCTTTCGCTCCTGGCAAATTGCGTGGGGCCCATTCTCTGGTACAAACCCTGGCAACTTTTCTGACGCGTCCTAACCCACTTTTCAGAGATCAAATCAAACGCTGACAGGGGATTTGTGAGGGGTTAACCCCTGGCAAAATGCGTACGAATTTTTAAAAAAAACATTTTTTAATTGTTTAAAAAATCAAAATATTAAAATTTAATAATTAAAATAACTTTATAAAACATTTTAAAATGTATATATTCCATAATAATTTGAATATTCAACAAGCATATATTCCATAAATAATTTGAAATATCATCTAAATAACATCCAACATATATCATTCTATATAACATTTATTTTTGTCCTGAGACCACAAAATTGTCTGTTTATTCATCAATTGAAAGACAAAGTCCAAGGTGGTGTGATTGGATGCTAGTTCTTCATCGCCTTCTTGATGTTCAGCATCTATGTCGACATCCATGTCAACCTCTTCATCGGGAATGTCGGCACCATAGACTTCGTGCTCTTCCTGCTCCATCTTTGCTACTCTATCGTCTTCTTCTTCTTCTTCCTTCTTCTTCACCTTGTCGTTCTCTCACACTCTCTCTTCCACATCGAGAGATTTTGTGGTTGAGGTTTTTTTTTTGGTAAAGTGATAATATTTTGGTTGATTTGAGTAAAAAGAGGTAAAAAAAAATAATATTATAAGCCCCTGTCTTATGATAATCGGGTCCCACCTTTTTCTATAGTCAATTGACAGGGGCATCCCTGGCATTGCTCCTGGTAAATTTGCCAGGAGTTGTTGTTCCTGGCATAGTTCCCTGGTAAAATGCAACATTTCTTGTAGTGCTTATTAGGCATCTTTTTTTTTCTTTCTAATGATAGTTTAATTTTTATAACACAAATGAAAAAGATGTTGAAGAGATCAGCATAATTCTTATTGACTATTAGATGGCCTCTGGGTAGAAAATCAACTTGGATGAGTATGAGCTTATGTTTAGTAAGAATGTTGTCCAGAATATTAGAGACTCCATCAAGAACAAACAGAAAATTCCTACCACAAGTAGAATTAAGAAATACCTAGAATTAAGAAACACTTGGGGCTTCCTACCTTTATTAGCAGTTCTAACAATCAAGTTTTCCGGTGTTTGGCTGAAAGAATATAAAGCTAAAAAGTTGGAAACAAAAGATATTATCTTTTGTTGGTCAAGCAGTTCTCATCAAAGCAGTGGCTCAAGCTATACCTACGTATATTATGAGTTGTTTCCTTATACACCAATGGAGATTAGTAACCAAATGAAAATAATTATTTGCAGATTCTGGTGGGGGTCAGAGAATGGATTAAAAGAAATTGCAGTGGACAAAGTGGACCACTTTGTGTACATCCAAGAAGGAGGGAGCATGGGGTTCAGAACTTTCAAAGACTTCAATGAAGCTATTTTTGTCAAACAGGCTTGGAGGTTGATCAATTATCCAAATTCTCCTTTTGCTATGTGTCTTAAAGCAAAGTTTTATCCTAATTGTCATTTCCTCAAAGCTCACAATGGGCACAAGCCTAGCTACACTCAGAGAAGCATAAATCATTCTAAATGGATTATTGAAGAGGACAGTTATTGGACTATAGGGAATGGTGAATCCATTAATAACAAAACTCACAACTGGAATCATAAAGGGTTTAAACTCTTAACCCAGAATCGTCTGGAAACAAGGGTTCTCTTGGTTAGGGACCTTTTGGATAAATATAATAGGCGTTGGAACATGGATATTTTTCACATAAATTTGAACTCTTTTGATAAAGAAGCTATTATGTAGATTCCTCTTATTAACTTAAATGAGGATGATAAACTTTGCTGGATGGAAACTAAGGATGGACTCTATACTATTAGGTCAGGTTACTACATGATCAAAAGAATGGGAGAAATACCAATATGAAGACACTTCCAACTTAATTAAGTACATCTCTCGCTGGCAAAAATATTGAAAAAGCATGTATGACCTTTAGGGTGATTGAGGAGCAACTTGATATCTAAAGGGGTGTTAGATCCCACCAAACTAACCATTTAAATAGAACCCTTATCTCATAAGCGATAATTGTTTGCATTAATCCAACAAAGAAACAGAGGGATTCAAAGAATCTTAATCGCTGCTAAAATTTGCAATCAAAACCTTTTAATTCCCCACAAGGAAACGTACTCATACCACTATACGTTCAATCTTGGCATTTGGTGAAGCAAACTCTGGAGACCATTGTTCGACTGCTAGACTATGATAAAAAATCAACAAAGGTCCTCATGTTATGATTTTTTCCTTATATCCTGCTTGGTCGAGTTTCACTATATAAAACCAGTCGAGTTTCACCATACTCTGAAGACCATTGAGAGACTGCTAGACTCTTGAGACCATTAATATTAAACCTAATCATATCACAACATTTCAAAATATTATAAATCATTGAATTTATATGATACTTACCACAATTTTTATTTTCTCATTTATTAAAATATTGCAAGCACTAATTTAATCAAACCCGTGTGTTTGCACAAGTTATATAGCTAGTTTCAATTGTAAGCCAAACTATTTTGTTTGTTTAATTTGGAATTCATCATTGAATTTATATGATACTTACCACAATTTTTATTTTCTCATTTATTAAAATATTGCAAGCACTAATTTAATCAAACCCGTGTGTTTGCACATGTTATATAGCTAGTTTCAATTGTAAGCCAAACTATTTTGTTTGTTTAATTTGGAATTCATTCAAGAGATTGTTCGCTCAACTACTTTTTCTTTTTTTTGTGGTGGCCGGGTTTGTTTAATTTGGAATTCATTCAAGAGATTGTTTGCTCTACTACTTTTTCTTTTTTTGTGGTGGCCGGGGTTTGAACCCTGGACCTTGCTTATATTATGCATTGTCCATACCAACTGAGCTAAACTCACGAGGACAATTCGCTTTACTACTTTAGGATATTTATGAATATACCATGATTTTAAAGTAACAAGTCAATTGTTTTTTTAATGGCATATATATATATATAATACACCCACCAATTCTTAAGAAGGTGTATTTTAGCATTGTGCACCTTTTTTCTTTGGATAAAAAACCTAATTGCATCTTTTTGAAAACAGGTAAAAGTGAAGGACAATTTTGTAATTCACCGTTCACTACTACAAAATACCCCCTTTAATAGCACTCATTTTAGCGTTTAATAGCGCTTATGAAGCGCTAAGAAAGCCCACGCTACTAAAGGTTAGAATCCTATAATAGCGCTTTCTAAGCGCTATTAAATAGCAACGTTTCAATAGCGCTTTCAAAAAAGCGCTAATAAAGGCTCATTTTTTTGCTATTTTTAACTAATGTTTCTTAGCGTTTTACGGAAAGCGCTATTACATATTAACGTTTCAATAGCGCTTTCAGGAAAGCGCTAATATAGCCTTATTTTTTGTGCTATTTTTAACTGATGTTTCTTAGCGTTTTACACAAAGCGCTAATAAAAGTACCTATTTTTATTTTATTTAATTAAATGAAATCTACAGCCAAAAGCATTATAATAAAATGCTGATCAGACAATACAACAAGATACTGATTAGAAAGACTAGTAATCCATTAATCCATTGATAGAAATAAACACTAGTAATTTGTTGATCAGAAACTTAATTACAAATGTCATAAATATTAATCAATCCTAAATGACATCTAATGTACACTTGCATATAAATGGAAAGTTCGTGCACAATACATATATATGAAAAGAAGCCACAACCACAAAAAAAAAACACCAAACATTGAGAGGACTCGTGACAAGCGATCCAAATTACTCAATAGATCTACCTCGAGCATATTCTCCTGTGTCGTATGGAATGAAAAATTAATCAAGTATCATTCTATTTCTAGCATAGCCAACAGTTTAAAATAACTCAAAGGATGCTAAAGTGCATATAGAATCCACTTAAAATCAAAAGAATCTCAGTTGATAAACAATACACTACAATACAATACATCCAGACATTATGTAATTCATTGTTTGTCTATTAACCTGTCAAACTATCCAGTTCCAATACAAAAATTCCAACAGCCTAATCTTGTGAAATCTAACTTAATTTTTAACATTTAGGCATAACAACTATTTCAAATTACATTAAAAACGAAAATGATGAAAAAGAAAAAGAAACTCACTTATATAGTTGGCCATGAAGGAACAAGGAACAAGTATATAAAATCAAAGAGACACAAGGCCATTAGGCCTAGTGGTGATAAATTTCAAAGAATTCGGACATGTGATGTTTTATAGTAATATAGGCAGCTAGCACTTGTGTTTTATCTAACATAGAAAAATAGCAAGTCCCACATCGGAAGGTTATCTAACATTGTGAGGTAAGTAATTATATAAATACGGACAACACATTCTGCCTCTAACACACTTGTTCACTACCAAGTGTACTGCAGTACGTTAAATTGGTGGGCCAGACAAATTAGTCTAAATTTTTACATTGTTTGTTGGTGATTGTACGGTTCTCCGGTACTCACTTTTCAGTGAAATTCATGTGTGAATTATCACGTACCAATATGAAAATGAATTGCGATTCGGTTAAAAAGAGAATTAAGAATGTATACCTTTAAAAATACATTCACCAAAAGCGCAATTGAGCGGTAGGGTGGGATAAGTCGAACATCAACCAGTGAACCGATACAAGGTGATCTTTTTTGTGACCAATTCGTTGCTCTGTAAATGATGAAACAATGCACATTATTCCCCTATAACCACAAGTAACATACACTCAAATATGAGACAAAAAGAAGAAATCAAATGGAAAAATATATAAGCTTGAGTATCAATCAATGGTAACAAACATGAAAACACACAAATGAAAGGCATTCCTGAAAACCGGTATCCAGTGCCACATTTAGTGTTATTAAACTTATTAGAAATAATTCAAGCACTGCACTTATCGGAAATAAAAACAAAGCTCATAAATATAGCATTTAAGATGATTAAAAATTTAATATTTCAAAACTATATGTTTATCGTTCAAGCTCAATTTTACCGTATCTGCAAGAGGAGTTACTATTGAATTTGAAACTATATGTTTATTGTTTAGATGATTAAAAATTTAATATTTCAAAACTTTGGTCAGGAAGACAGCTTATGTTACTTGATTTAGCTTCTCTTCCACAAGCTCAATACACCGAGACAGCACCATTTCAAGTGGATTTAGGTCGCATATAGAAATCTTGTTGACTATCATTATACCTGTCACTAGGGTCTGCAAAGGAAGCAGCCATTCGTTGTAGACCTTGAGTAAACTGCTCCTCGACAAGACTCCAGTGTAGTTTGTCTTTCCTGTTACAAAAAGAAATTGTGAAACCTGAATAATACTTTAATTTTGATAAAATTTGAGAACTACTAATTATTAAACCACTATCCAGGTAAAAATATTTCTGTTTAGGAACAATTAGCAATTCAAGTGGCCCATTAACTTAATACTTGTTTCTCATAAACGTTGTCATGCAATAATATGTCATATAGACCAACTACCAAGCATTGCATAATTATGGTGCAAGTACCATTTTAACGTGTCATATAGGCCCATTTTACTATTTCTCAATAATATGACATATTATTTCTCATAATGCAATAATATGTCATATAGACCAACTTCAACGTGTCATATAGGCCCATTTTACTATTTCTCATAATCTGAATTGAATATAAGAGCAACTACCAAGCATTGCATGACATATAGACCAAGAAGAGCTTGGAGTTTCTCTCTTGCATCATTATCCTGTTGTATATAAGTGAAAAAATGTCAGCAAAAAAGTTGAAAATCAATCAATAATCTATGTTCTCCTAAAAAAGAAAAGGATGAAATGTTTTAAAATAGACAGATCACCAACTTATTGCAAATTTCATATATAGAATCTGCAATCCCAACAGCTCTGTCAAAGACCTCATAAATTTCTTCATCTATCTCCAAATGTACAACCTTCAATGAATTAAGAATCGAAGGAACAATTGCTTTTACTAGCTCAAACTGACGCCTCTGGATAGAGATAAGGGCTGAAAATGAAAAAATAGCTATGTATGAAAACATCCAAGGAATGTGGCATCAACTCATCGAAAGTGCAAGACAAAACTTCTCGGCCCAAAACTAGCATTTTGGTTTTGTATTTCATCAACAGAGATGCCTTCAACTTGAACATGATAGCTCAAGTGGATAGACAAATTCTCCACTGGTGACAAGCTCACTAAAATAATATATGGTGTTTAATCAACAGCTAACGTGACTATTAATGATTTGATATCCAAAAGTGTGTCCATAAAATTAATCCAATGATGAGTTTCAAATGCTAAAAGAAAGAAGAAAAAGAACATCAACCTTCAAAGCCCTACATTAGCAAGGAAATGACAAGATGATTGCTGACATACCTCTATATTGAACCAAGATTACAGTAATACATTATATCCAGTATTAAAAAAATTCACTGCAAAATTACCCTTTGAGAGCCCTGATAAAGGAGGGATAATGTAAGCGGCAGCGCTGATTGCCTTACTTGCTTTGCCTAATGTCTGCTTCAGTTAAATTCACAGAAACATAAGATCAAGACATTAGCCAAAAATAAATAAAAATCAAATCACGCTGGCACTGTGATATGATTGCAAGAAAATTTGTACTTATTTTTAATATATGCAATGGATAGAGAGTAAACATTTCACTCAACCTACATACTTCAACTCTACCTATGCAGTATTCAAATGTATATTTGAAGATATAAACAGCAAGCAGTATCTAGTTAAATCAGTAAATGTCCACTTTGGACTTCGAAGATAAATGTCCCATCTGGTAAGTCTTCCATTTTAGAAATACATCAAATTAGCCCCCCATTAATGCCGCATGCCATCAAATTAGTTGTTACAGTGACATCAAAATAGTCCCTAAAAGGATGAAACTAATGGGATTTAATTATCAGTGAAAGACAAGGACCAATCTGATATATTTAATTAATGGAAGACTAATGTGATTTTGCGTTTATCTTTTAAGCACTGAAGTATGCATTTAATCATAAACAAGGACAGAGACTCACATAACAGAGAACAAAAAGCATGTACTTTGGACCACATTTCGCTATAAACTGATCAATGATGCTAATTGCCATGTCCAAAGAAGAACTTGAAATGCCAGCAAACTTTGAAACAGCCTTTGGCAGTTCCATGGCAAGCTTGTGAACATGATCCTGTCAAATCAACAAACAATCAATAAGCCACTCTTAGTTGCTCACTCTCTTCAATAGAACTTACGTGATATTGTGAGCTTGAAAGTTTATAGGGGGGATGAAATACTTTATTTGAGGGCTTATGACACAGTCAAGTCACAAACACAATCGTAGGTAATCAAAAGAGCTGATAAAAATTGCTTATGACATGTTAAGAAACTGCGTTGAGCTTATTTTCATAAGCTCGCTTATATAAACAATTTATAACGAGCTCATGCAGAGTTTGCACCAATAAACTCCTTGATGGTACAAAAAAACGTATACTAGGCTCTTATATGATAACAATTGCTGAAAAAGTGTCCAAATACCCTATGAAACATGACTGAAACAGTAAACTTGCCTGGTCAAGAGACGGAGAACAAATGTATCAATGAATCTCAGACAGAGCTTCAACTGCACTGACTTCTTTATGTTCATTGTATGGATCAGAGAGTGCAGCATCCAATAAAGAATATTATGAACAAAGATATATGAATCGATAAAGAAAGTACCAATCAATAAATGTTAATTAAGAGAATCGACTGACACACACCAACTTACATATTACCAATTTCGCCCCTGCCTTCTTCAGTTCCAATTCCACTAACGCAGAACACACAGCTTTCTCCATCCAAACATCTTCCTCGCGAGCAATTTTTGCTTCCGCTTTCAATTATCATGCCGCCTCAATGTTTGCTTTAAAGTGTCCCTCCACGTTCACTATATTGCACCAATCCGGCGTGGAGCTTGCCATCACATGTCGACCGACGTCGGACGGCTGAACATCAAACACAACATTAAGCATCGCAAATACAAACAAACCCATCTCAAAAATCAAACAAAAACACAAAAAAGCTATCATTTTTCGCAATAAAACTCAGTTTAAAAGGGAAAAGCAAAGTTAGTTTGATAATTAAACAGAATGAGTTCAAACTAAATAAAACATCCATACACAACAGAAGACTAAAGTTGGAAATTTCTTACTTTGAACGAATCTTAGGGATGAATGGCTTCAATCGATTCTGGGTTTAATCAAATCTTAGGGTTTCAATTGATTTTCAGGAGAGATAGACAAGATAGAGATGGGTTCGTAGAGACCATGAAGGGTTATGGGTAGAGATATAGATGAAGGGTGCAATCGATAGATTTGACGGAGAGACGTTGGTGAGATTGACGTAGCTGAGTGAGACGGCGGTGGATGAGTGGGTTCTACGGTGGTGGTGGTCAGAAGGTCAGAGAAGAGTTTTTGTGAGTGAATGAGTGGGTTTGGTGAGAGAAGTGTTTTGTGCGCGTATATGAAATCTTATCCGCCTTTTTTATTTTATTTTCATAAAGCCAAACAATAGCGTTTGTAAAAACGCTATATAAGCCCCCTCCAACTATAGCGTTTTCTGAAAAGCGCTATTAGTGTGAACCAAAATAATAGCGTTTGCAGAAGAGCGCTATCTAGTCCAATTTTTAACAAGTTTTTCTTAGCACTTTCTGAAAAGTGCTATAACAGGTCTATGGGTTGCATTTTTAATAGCATTTATCCAAAAGCGCTATTGAAATTGTGCTATTAAAAGCCAAAATTATGGTAGTGGTTATTTGTAAACATGATACCACATCTGACTTAAAAAATGACATCTAACAAAAATGTGACCAGACGACTTTAGAGGTTCATTACAGAAAACACTATAAATACCTCAGGATCGACTATAATCCTCCTCATTATGTAGAGTATGTTTGACCATCTTTCAGCATTGGTATAAAGAAAGCATGAAGCATGTTTGACCACTCTTATAGATATATATAATTTCTTATAATGAATAAGTGTTAGAAAGATGGTTGAATTTTTTTTTTTTTTAAGAACCGGTTGAAAATAGAGTTTTGTTAGCACTCTATATATATAGTTATGTACAGCCCCACGCTGTAGAAAAGCAAGAGCAGTGATGTTTTCATGAGACAAGCCCGTGGCCACTACTCAGAACTAAGTTTGGAGACTTGGGAATTAAATGTAAATAAATGCCAAAGTAAGACAAACATGACTTGCTTATATATGAAGCTTTCACTATAGTACAAAATCCCATATAAAGACAAACATTTTTGTCCGTCACCTATCCATGCAAGGGGTTGTTCTTCATGAAATCCCTGATTCCTATGCCAAAAGTCAACATTAGTAATAATTTAAAATGAACTTTTTTAATGTAACTACATGAGTCGGTGTTAGGGTCATGTCAAGGTCCGATAGTCAAACGAAAGTCCCTCTCAATAAATACTTTTCCATTTAACTCATCTTACCTCTTCTACCTCTCTTTGTATTTGCAATTTGCAATTGCAATGGCACCTCTGTTGAATTCAAAAACAGCATCCATGATTGATGAACTACTTCAAGTTTTTCGATTAGGCTTCCGGGAAATTCCTTCTGATGTAAAAGGAATTGTTTACTTTCTCTGCAGCTTCATCTTTGCCATAATTTTTGTCAATTGTTCTGCCTTCATTTTCTTTTTCATACTAAGTCCCATCCTACCTCACTACCACCCCACCATCAAACTAAACTCTATCAACGTTACATCGCTTGATACTCATGTTGTTAATTTAACGGGAACATTTGACATAACCTTTGATTTCAACACTTCCAAATGCAATGATCATAGTATTGTTTCATATCATGACATTGAGGTCAAGGTTTGGTGGTATGGAAATAAGGATATTACCCTCGCCACAACCCGACTGTCTCCTTTTAATCAAAGAACCCATAGTGTGACTAAAGTCGGAGCTATTTTAAAGGTGGCTGATGGATTCAATAACGACAGTGATGTGGTGAAGGGGATTGCTTCTGAATTGGCTCGTGGATCGGTTAATTTTGGAGTAAGTTTGTTTGGTTTGGTTCGGTTTGAGGATGATTTTTCGGAGTCACTAAAATATGTGTGCAATCAAGTTGTTATCGTGTTTCCACATGGTAGCAACAATGGTATTTGGAAGACTTTAGGGTTTCCTTGCCCCAAATTGTATCGTAAATTAGTAATTTAGTCTAAATTTTACTGTATTATGCATTAAAATAGTGTGATTTGTCTGTTGTTTTTGCTACTTTATTTTCAATAATAAAAATAATAAAAATAAGAAAATTAATGAAATTTATTTATGTGCGGTACCTGTTGTCTAGGATATCAGTTTTGTCGAACTTGTTACCCGGGACATTAGGTAGGACATATGTATGACGAGTGCCAGAATTTCAATAGCAAATGTTAGTAGTTAGTTTGTTAGATTAAAATTTTACTACTTACATATGTTTGAACCTAAGATCTTCAATTCTTTTTTCTTTAACTCAAACAAGTTGAACTGCTCCATCATTCACTATTATTAGTAAATGTTTATATTAGTCTTTAAGTAAATGATACTTGGTTATTATAATTTTTAATGTATAAAGCTGCTAACATGTGTGTCGCTAAGAAATTATTTTAGGAAATAAAAGAGGACAACGTTTCTTTCAAAAAAAAAAAAAAATGAGGACAACGTTTACTTGCCACGTGTCCTGAAAAATTCTTGATGCTATTTTTCTAGAGAAGTATCATTTTCCAATCATTATATCTTCAATTGTTTAAGCCCTACCTACAAAACTAAGTTTTATTTTAGGGTCATGCTAACAAATTTTCTTATGACACTTGTTAAGGATTCAAAATTCGAAATGATTGATGAAATTACGATAGAAAAAGTTACTTTTTGTTGTTTAATGTGTTGAATGCACAAATTTTAATGTAAAATTTTCATTTTAAACTTCTTAACAAGTGCATTTAAACAAGTGTCATAAAGACATTTATTAGCATTTCTCTTTATTTTGTTACCACCAAACAAATGCTTTCACTATTCCATGGAATCATTCTTCATCGTAGGCAAATAGTATTTTGCTCTTAGTAACTTCCTGGCCAAGGCTCTCCCTCCCAAGTGTTGGTCGGCGATGCCTTCGTGCACTTCCTCGAGTGTGTACGCCGTTTCGTCCGGATTAAGGCACTTCAAGAGTGGGGTGGAGAATCCCTTCTCTTGTATAAGCGTTAGCCCTCTTTGTTGTAAAATAAAGATTAATTTATATCGATTGACACTGGTTTTGCACATGTATCTCCCCTTATCTTCAAGTAACTCTGTTATCTTTTAGCACAATTTCCCATGGATGTTACTTTTCAAAATGCACTTTTTTTTTGGTCAAAATGTATTTTTATAATGAGCCTTCTTTTTTTAAAGGAAGCTGAATTTTTTTATAATCGTAAAGTAGACCATTACTGCTTTTAAAAATGTAATAGATTTTTTTCAATTTGAAATACTTCATTGGTCACAAGCCTAAATGAAAATTATTTTGGCGCACACACATGATATATAATACTCAATCCGTTGTTTTCTAAATGTCGTTTGAGTATGAATTTTGTGATTTTATTCAACTGTCACAATTTGCCAATTATGATATTTTTCTCAATTATTACGGCTACTTACTCTTTTTTCAATAAAACAATTTAACGCTATCTATTTGAACAATTCATGTTTGTTTTTTAAAACAAGTTTTTTTTTTATTATTTAAACTTCTTTTAAACAAATATTTGTTACATATATTAATGGTTTCACGAAGAGATTAAATTCAATAAACTAGATGATAAACATTGTTTAAATATCAAATGAAAAATAAAAATTAAAACAATTTTGATGAAAAAATAAAAGATTCCATCAAGTTGGAATATTTAGTTTGCTTTACAAACAATATTTAGATTATTGACAACTATTTATTATGGGAGGTATATAAAGTTGTGTGTGAACAAAAAAATAAAAATTTGTTCGAGAGTGAGAGTAACCAGAATATTGTGTAGAGAAAAACATGAAATTTATTGGATAGAGATATTGCGTGTAAAAAAATTAAAAATTTATTGATAGTTTAAAATGAGAGTATATTAAAAAAAAATACTACAAAATTTCTTTTCTTTGATTTGAACGTTCTATTCTAAAATGACTTTTAAAAAATAGTCGTCCCTTAAAAAAAACTTAAAAAGGAATAAAGAGAACGAGTACATTTAAATTGATATTTCAAAAAAAAAATAAACACATTATTAAATTGTGTGAGTATGTATAAGGGTTCATTTGATCAACTAAAATTCAAATAATGAATAAAATAACACAAAAAAGAGCAACACAACAAAAACATAACATCGTGCACAAACTTTTATGATAAAGTTGTTTTGTTTTATTTTCTGGGAAATACCATCAAGTGTTGCACATGTTAAGAATATAAAATGAAAACTTTATTTTGGAAATTGTGCACTCAACATATTGAAACAACAAAAAGTAACTTTTTTTTACCTAAATTTTATCAATCATTTCTAATTTTAAATTCTTAACAAGTACTACCTCCGTCTCTAATTATAAGACCCTTTTGAGAATTTTTTTTGTCCCTTTTTATAAGACCCCTTTGTTATTTCCAACTACATTAATTATTTCTTTACATACATGCCCCTATTTATTATACATCTTTTTCTTCAATCAGCAATAAATAACATGTTGAAAACATAAACCAACCCTCTTTTTAAAGGATAAAATTGTAAAAACAATAGTAATTACAAACATATTTAATACAAATATCCACTATCTTAATTCCCGTTATTTTTTTAAAAGGGCCCTATAATTAGGGACGGAGGTAGTACCTTAAGACACTTGTTAGCATGACGCTTTCTTTTTTTTTCAAATCAAACGTGTGAATTATATTTAGTGTTGGAGCAATGATAGTTAGACACCCTTAATGTGTACACCATTTTATATCACTCTGAAAAATGTCAGTTAACCAAATGTATGGTTTGTGTGATCAAATTTTTTTAGTTGCGTGATCACTAGTTTTCCAGAATTTATTTGATTAACTAAGTGGAAAAATAGTGGTCACGCGCATTTAGTTGCATGACCACATTTTTCAGCTTCTAAATAGTGGTCACGCAACTGAAAAAATGTGGTCACGCAACTGAAAAAATGTGGTCACATAGACCATATATTTGGTAAACTAAAATTTTAAAGAGTGATACAAATGTGTGTACATATTAAGGGTGTCTACCAATCTTTATTCTTAGTGTTGAGAGGAGCAACCTCACACACTCTAGTAATAACAAAAACACGCACTTTCATGCACCTTTCTCCCTCTATTTATAACAACACTTTTAGTTCACTTCTTCACATCACCTTCAAGTAACAAGATTTGCACATCCATGGCTTCCTTCATTGCAAAATCCATATGCATCATGTTTGACACCGTTTCTTCAGTCACTTCCGAAGTGAAGGCCATTTTCTTCACTCTCTGCACCATGTTCCTTTGCATTTTCTTTGGCCTTACAAACCTTGCTTTTCTTAGCCTATTTATAACCCCATTTCAGCTCAACACCCCCCTTGTTCATCTCGACTCTATCACCGTAACATCCCTCAATACTGAAGCCGTTGATTTAACGGCTACATTGAATTTAACATTATTTTTCCGTGCTCCCAACTACGATCATCAAATCGTTTCTTACAGAGACGTTGAGGTCATCGTTTGGTGGTCAGGAAAAGATGATGTTTTTCTTGGCAGAACAATCTTGTCACCATTTACCCAAGCGCCTGATAGTGTGACTATGATTAGCGCTGGGGTAACGGTACCCCCTGGGATCAGCAACGACAGTGATATTGCTATCGGACTTGGTGCTGAAAGAGATCGAGGATCGGTGCAAATTGGGGTGATTTTGTTGGGGTATATGTTGACTGATAGTGCTTCAGTATCAATGACATTCAAGTTTGGCCCAAATGCTGTAAAATTTCCAGCTGGTAGCAGAAATGGTGCCTGGTCTTGGGTGATTCCTCGCCCAATATTGATGCATAATTTCATGGTCTAATGTTATCAAGTGGCAGGGTGTATCATCTTTGTAATCTTTTTTGTTCACCTTGTTTCATGAATTAATTAATATAATAAAGTTCGTATTTTGAGTCAAATATTGGTGCTTTTATTCACTGTGTTGTATTGAAGTTTATTTATTTGATCTGCTATATATACCATGTTCAATGGAGACTTAATTGGTTTTATAAATCATAGCATATGCAAATCAATTTCAATCGATCTCTTCTGGCAATTATGGTGATTAATTAATGAAAAAGATTATTCTTATAATCATAGATACACATTTTTGTGGTGTGGCATGTGTGTTTTAATTTGTTTGAATATATGCAATGAAATCTATATGTTATCGCATAACTTTAATTAACACTGGATTTGTTGTTAATGTTATTACGAAGAAGCAAGATTTGGATATCGTACCTCTTGTATTGTATCTTTATAAAATAGATCAGAGGGTCACCTATTTTTTTATTTAAATTTTTTTTTTTTAAGAATCAAAAATGTAATATATTACCGACGACAGTGGAACCTCTTTAGCACAAGGTGTACTAAAAAAGGTCACTCCAAAAAACAATCTGTCATATTTACAAAAAACGGTCAGTCGATACCTAAACATAACGGAGGGTCCGACCACCATCGCTGAGAACCATAAACAAAAGAGGTCTTATTTGCCTTCAACCACCAATAAGAATTATGTTTAACTTTTTTATAAGAGATATAATGGGTGTTTGGACATTATTGAACATCCTATTATTACGTTCATTCCAACCCAGTCAAACACAAAGAAGCCATATTAGTTGAAGAAAAGAGCGTCTCGCCTTCGAACCACCTAGGTAGTGAGTAAACTGAATGAAATGATCCCGAATGCTATGTGGTTCCGCTCCTGACACGCCAATCCATAACCTGACATGCTGCCACAGAGTCCCGAAAATGTCACAGTGAAGAAACAAATGCACTGCAGACTCCACCTTGCCACAACCTATCACGCACATGTTTGCCTCGGTCGAAATAATGCCACGATTCAATAGATTTTCTTTTGTCGGCAACCTATTCCGCAACAACCGCCAAGCAAGAATAGAGACCTTCAATGGTATCTGTTTATGCCATATAAAATCCACGGTAACGTACAACATGAGTAGCCTGTGAAGTGAGAAGATGATATGCTC
Source organism: Medicago sativa (assembly GCF_051527215.1). Taxonomy (NCBI): domain Eukaryota; kingdom Viridiplantae; phylum Streptophyta; class Magnoliopsida; order Fabales; family Fabaceae; genus Medicago; species Medicago sativa. Next base: position 56,273,946 of record NC_140749.1, read on the forward strand.
CACAAACCGTATAACCCCCTTCTATGTCAGGGTGTCAAATCCACCTGTTAGAAACACTAGGCTGCAAAATAATATTGTTAAATTAAACTATATTTATATAACTTTTCAAAGCATAAGACGCAAGATTACAATAGGTTCCATCACATTTTTAATTTCGCTTCTTGACCATTTCATCATGATCTGTTCCCACTTCTATCGTTGTGATTATGGATTCTTGCTACTCCATCAAAGATCTAGATCAAGAACATAGCTGATGGACGTCGAAAACATATTCCTCTTTCATGATGAATTACCCCTTAACCACGATATATCTCCCTATTGTGCTACCAAATCGATAATCATCACTCAAGATCATGTTTTGTTTACCCTATCGTTATCCGATTTGAGATCTAATGTCAGTGTTGGTGATTTTATGATTTCCTTGTTATTTTGCTTTGCTTTTTTTTTTTCAGTAGTTTGTATCAGGTGTGTATGGTGTTTGAAAATGACTTGGTCTACTAGTACAGTATTTTGAGTAATAGGATTCCAGCGGCTTTAGCCAAATTCAGCATCCACTTGGCCTTACAAGTAAATTGTCTAACAAAAAAAATAACTGAACCCTAGCCTTTCTCAATCTCTGCTCTTCCATTCTCTACGACATCTAGTGTACATCAGCGCCTTTTCAAATTGCCATTCCATGCGTACGACACTTCTCTATGCATGATTTCATCTCTAACACGACTCTTCTTTGTGTGCAATTCTTTGTCCAACGGCTAGACCCCTTCTCGGGGGTAGCTCACTTGCTTGAACTAAATAATGGGTTAAATAAGGGATTTAAAGAGTTAAGAAATTAAAGTAATTAACTTATTAGCATTTTATATATTTAATAAAGACCCCTTCTCTATGCATGACAACTTGACTTGGCGCGACCCAGTCTCCAACGACGCAACCCTTATCTAAGATAACTTATAATCTTTTTGCTCGATTACATTGTTGAAGATGTTTGTAGTTTGTTGCTATAGTCCCACATCGCTCAGGTTCCCAGGCTATTGAGTGTATAAATATGTTTAAGTATCTTCATCCTTTGAGTTAGCTTTGAGGATGAGATTCAATCCTATTAACATAAATCGTTTCCTTGAAGTTGACGTTTTACGAATAACTTTTCATTTTAATCATGTTTTTAAAAATTTTATTTTTTTAAAAATTTTATTATAAAGAAAATGAAGTTGACGTTTTACGAATAACTTTTCATTTTAATCATGTTTTTAAAAATTTTATTATCCAAAAAATGTCGTGTCAAAAGTTAAAAATGATTTTTTATGATAAGCTATTCAAACAAACAAATTCTCATTTGAATCTTTCTTTAGAGTAAATCTTTGTTTTTTTTTTTTTTTTTTAGGAAAAAGTAAATCTTTGTTATAGTCGAACGCATAGACAATTACTCCCTCCGGTCTCAAATATAAGAAAAAATTCCTTTTTTAGGTTCATTGAGTAGTTAATGTATCTAGTCTACATTGTAAAGCAAATACATTAATTATTCAATGAACCTAAAAAATGAATCTTTTCTTATATTTGAGACCGGAGGGAGTATTTTTTTGAGGAAAAAGTAAATCTTTTCTTATATTTGTCTGACTCTGCCATCAAGCCTACTCATTTGCGACGAAAACAAATATGGCTATTCAATTTCAATATTAATCATGATCATTTCCTATTAAGCATTTTTGCAGTATAACAATATGTCTGAAGTTCAATATATGTATCAACCACATAACTTTTTAGACTGCAAACTAGATAATAGAGTATATTAAGAGCACTAACTCCAGCTATAAGCCAAGAGTACTTGTCAAAATGACCCTTGTTAATATCATCAGAAATCCACCCATCTTTTCCTCCTCTTGAAGTAGTGTTTTCTACAATGCTGAACAATAAAGAAGAGACCAAGCTTCCTGCAGCCATTCCCAATCCAGAAAGCGAAGCAGCAACACTAGACATAGTACTTGGAAACTCTGTATAATAAAACTCATTTTGGCCTATGAAATTGACAGCTTCAGATATACCAGCCAGACAAAGTTGAGGTGCAAGCCACAATGCCGACATTTCCAAAACTCCATCGTTCGCATTTCTTCTCCTTATAGTCTCAAAAATCGCTGCATTTACCAAGAGTACATCGTATGCTTCTTCTTCAAGCTTTATTATTTAAACTTCTTTTAAACAAATATTTGTTACATATAATAATAGTTCCATGAAGAGATTAAATTCTATAAACAAGATGATAAACATTGTTAAAATATCAAGTGAAAAATAAAAACAAAAACAATTTTGCTGAAAAAATAAAAGACTCCATGAACAGGGACGGATCTAGAAATGTTGACTTGTGGGGGCAAGGTTTTATATGATAGATATTTATAGAAATTTTTTAGCAATGTAAAAGTGATATGATAATACAATCATTATTATTCAGCAAAATCCTTGAGATTTTAAACACTATCCTATTATATATTAGAAAAATTAAAGACTCGTCAACATCTACAAATTAAAATTATTCTTTACGTGTCTTTATATTTAAAAAATATGGTAGAAATTATTCAAAATTTCATCTCAAATGCATCTACACATTTGGTTTCATAAAATTAATGAGCGAAACTCTTTTTTATGGTATAAATTTTCATCTAATGGGGGCAATCTATTATTTTAAGAGGGAGCAATCATTAAAATTTCAAAAATTTAACAAATATAACCGGAAGAGTAATGGGGGCAGTTGCCCCCAATTTACTCTTCCTAGATCCGTGCATGTCCATGAAGTTGGAATATATTTTAGTTTGCTTTACAAACAATATTTAGATTATTGACAACTGTTTATTATGGAAGATATATAAAGTTGCGTGTGAGCAAAAAGATAAAAATTTGTTCGAGAGTGAGAGTAATCAGAATACTCTGTAGAGAACAAACATGAAATTTATTGGAAAGAGATACTGTGTGTTAAAAAATTAAATATTTATTGATAGACTAAAATAAGAGTATAATAAAAAAAAAATACTACAAAATTTCTTTTCTTTGATTTGAACGTTATATTCCAAAACGACATTTAAAAAAATGTTGTCTCTTAAAAAAAACTTAAAAAAGAATAAAGAGCATGAGTACATTTAAATTGATTTTAAAAAAATAAACACATTATTAAATTGTGTGACTATGTATAAGGGTTCATTTGATGAGCTAAAATTCAAATAATGAATAAAACAACACAAAATATAGCAACACAACAAAAACATAACATCGCGCACAAACTTTTATGATAAAGTTGTTTTGTTTTTATTTTCTGGGAAATACCATCAAGTGTTGCACTTGTTAAGAAGTACTCCCTCCGTCTCACAATATTAGTCGTTTAAGGTTTGTGCACGATAATTAAGGAAATGATTAGTTGTGTTGATTTCAATGGTAAAATTAGTGGCATTTACTGAAATACCCTTATTAAATGTAGTTAGTAGAGTAGTTAAGTTGGATGAAATTCAATAAATAAGGGTATAATAGTGGAAAAACATAATAAATGCTGCATTGGTATTGTAAAGTGACAATTATTTTGAGAAAAATAAAAAATGCTAAAGAGACAATTATTGTGAGACGGAGGGAGTACATATAAAATGAAAACTTTATTTTGGAAATTGTGCACTCAACTTATTGAAACTACAAAAAGTAACTTTTTTTAGCTAAATTTCATCAATCATTTCTAATTTTAAATTCTTAACAAGTACTCCCTCCGGTCACTATTATAAGCAAATTTCTACTTTTTGGATTCATTCAATAAATGATGTATGTAGTCTACAATATAGACCACATACCTCATTTATTGAATGAATCTAAAAAGTCAAAATTTGCTTATAATAGTGACCGGAGGGAGTATCTTAAGACACTTGTAGGATGACGCTTTTTTTTAAGCAAATCAAACGTGTGAATTATATTTAGTGTTGGAGCAATGATAGGTAGAAACCCTTAATGTGTACACCATTTTGTACCACTCAAAAAAATTTCAGTTAACCAAATATATGGTCTGTGTGATCATATTTTTTTAGTTGCGTGACCACTAGTTTTCCAAAATTTATTTGGTTAACTAAGTGTAAAAATAGTGGTCACGTGCATTTTGTTGCATGACAACATTTTTCAGCTTCTAAATAGTGGTCACGCAACTGAAAAAATGTGGTCACACAGACCATATATTTAGGAAACTAAAATTTTACAGAGTGATACAAAGGTGTATACATATTAAGGGTGTCTACCAATCTTTATCCTTAGTGTTGTGAGGTGCAACTTCACACACTCTATCTAGTAAGAACAAAAACACGCACTTTCATGCACCTTTCTCCGTCTATTTATAACAACACTTTTAGTTCACTTCTTCACATCAGCTTCAAGTAACAAGATTTGCACATCCATGGCTTCCTTCATTGCAAAATCCATATCCATCATGTTTGACACCGTTTCTTCCGTCACTTCCGAAGTGAAGGCCATTTTCTTCACTCTCTGCACCATGCTCCTTTGCATTTTCTTCGGCCTTACAGACCTTTGCTTTTCTTAGCCTATTTATAACCCCCTTTCAACTCAACACCCCTCTTGTTCATCTCGACTCTATCACTGTAACATCTCTCAATACTGAAGCCGTTGATTTAACGGCCACATTGAATTTAACATTATTTTTCCATGCTCCCAACTACGATCAACAACTCGTTTCTTACAGAGACGTTGAGGTCATTGTTTGGTGGTCAGGAAAAGATGATATTTTTCTTGGCAGAACAATTTTGTCGCCGTTTACCCAAACGCCTGATAGTGTGACTATGACTAGCGCTGGGGTAACAGTACCCCCTGGGATCAGCAACGACAGTGATATTGCTATCGGACTTGGTGCTGAAAGAGATCGAGGATCGGTGCAAATTGGGGTGATTTTGTTGGGGTATATGTTGACTGATAGTGCTTCAGTATCAATGACATTCAAGTTTGGCCCAAATGCTGTAAAATTTCCAGCTGGTAGCAGAAATGGTGCCTGGTCTTGGGTGATTCCTCGCCCAATATTGATGCATAATTTCATGGTCTAATCATGTTATCAAGTGGCAGGGTGTATCATCTTTGTAATCTTTTTTGTTCACCTTGTTTCATGAATTAATTGATATAATAAAGTTCGTATTTTTAGTCAAATATTGGTGCTCTTATTCACTGTGTTGCATTGAAGTTTATTTATTTGATCTGCTATATATAACATGTTCAATGGAGACTTAATTTGTTTTATAAATCATAGCATATGCAAATCAATTTCAATCGATCTCTTCTGGCAATTATGGTGATTAATTGATAAAAAAATTAGTCTTATAGTTATAGATACACATTTTTGTGGTGTGGCAATTGTGTTTTAATTTGTTTGAATATATGAAATGAAATCTATATGTTATCGCATAACTTTAATTAACACTAGATTTGTTGTTAATGTTATTAGCAAGAAGCAAGCTTTGGATATGGTACTTCTTTGTATTGCTACTCCATCAAAGATCTAGATCGAGAACATAGCTGATGGACGTGGAAAACATATTCCTCTTTGATGATGAATTGCCCCTTATAACCACCAACTATCATTACTCAAGATCATGTTTTTCTTACCCCATCATAATCCGATTCCAGATCTAATAACATTGCTGGTGATTTTATGATTTCCTTGTTATTTTGCTTTGCTTTATTTTAGCAGTTTGTATCGGGTGTGTTTGATATTTGAAAGTGATTTGGTTTACTAGTACAGTATATTTTGAGTAATTGGATTATAGCGGCTACGACATCTAAGTAAATTTTAATCATGTTTTTAAATTTTATTATCCAAAAAATGTCATCTCAAAAGCTAATAATTATTTTTTATGATGGGCTATTCAAACAAACAAATTCTCATTTGAATCTTTCTTTAAAGTAAATCCGTGTTAAAATAATTATAGCAAAAAAATGATATACTATAAAAATCTGTTATAATTGATAATTTAAGATACTCGAAGCATTGACAATTTCTTCACATGCTTGATGATCAATTTGGTACTTGATTCTTATTACAACATTTTATCTTTATATATACGACATTATATACGACATCTAGTGTATGTCAGCGCCTTTTCAAGTTGTCCTTCCATGTGTACGACACTTCTCTATGCGCGATCTCATCTCTGACATGACTCTTCTTTGTGCTACACCCCTTCTCGGGGGGAGGGGGGTAGCTCATTTGCTTGAGCTAAATGATGGATTAAATAAGGGATTAAAAGAGTTAAGAAATTAAAGTGATTAACTTATTAACATTTTATATTGAAAAAGACCCCTTCTCTATGCACAACAACGTGACTTCGTGCAACCCGGTCTCTAACGACGGAACCCTTATCTAAGATAACCTTGTAATCTTTTTGTTTGATTACATTGTTGATGTTTTTTGTAGTTTGTTACTAGTCCCACATCGCACATGTTCCTGGACTGTTGAGTGTATAAATATGTTTGAGTATCCTCATCCTTTGAGCTAGCTTTTAGGATAAGATTCAAGCTTATTTAACATGGTATCAAAGCCGGGTTATGGATTACAATGTGGGGATTGGATGATACCCTGGAGGTTAGACTTTTGTGAGAAACTATTCAAGAAACTATTCAAAATAGCTTCCCATTTTAATAATGTTTTCAAATTTTATTATCCAAAAAAAGTCAAATACTAAATGATTTTTTATGATACGCTATTCAAACAAATTCTGGGGATTGGATGATACCCTGGAGGTTAGACTTTTGTGAGAAACTATTCAAAATAGCTTCCCATTTTAATAATGTTTTCAAATTTTATTATCCAAAAAAAGTCAAATACTAAAAATGATTTTTTATGATACGCTATTCAAACAAATTCTGGGGATTGGATGATACCCTGGAGGTTAGATTTTTGTGAGAAACTATTCAAAATAGCTTCCCATTTTAATAATGTTTTCAAATTTTATTATCCAAAAAAAGTCAAATACTAAAAATGATTTTTTATGATACGCTATTCAAACAAATTCTCATTTGAATCTTTCTTTAAAATAAATCTGTGTTAAAATAAATAATTGTAGCAAAAAAATATACACTATAAATATCTTTGTTATAATTGATAATTTAAGATACTCGGAACACACAGACAATTATTTCACATACTTGATAATCAATTTTGTCCTTAATTCTTACTACAACATGCATTTTATCTTTATATACTTATAGTGTCCCATATGAATTCTCTCTTTCTGGCTGTGCACCAAGCCTACTCAATTGTGACAAAAACGAATATGGCTATTCAATTTCAATGTGAATCATGAGCATTTCCTATTAAGAATTTTTGCAGTATAACCATATGTCTGAAGTTCAATATATGTATCAACCACACAATTTTTTAGACTTCATCATCTTTATCTCCGCAAAGCCTTCCATATCTTGAGTCAACCTCATTAATCCTTAGTTAACTCTTCAACTGCAGGTCCATAAGCCCAACTGCAAACTAGATAATAGAGTATATTAAGAGCACTAACTCCAGCTATAAGCCAAGAGTACTTGTCAAAATGACCCTTGTTAATATCATCAGAAATCCACCCATCATTTCCTCCTCTTGAAGTAGTGTTTTCTACAATGCTGAACAACAAAGAAGACACCAAGCTTCCTGCAGCCATTCCTAATCCAGAAAGCGAAGCAGCAACACTAGACATAGTACTTGGAAACTCTGTGTAATAAAACTCATTTTGGCCTATGAAATTGACTGCTTCTGATATACCAGCCAGACAAAGTTGAGGTGCAAGCCACAATGCCGACATTTCCAAAACTCCATCGTTCGCATTTCTTCTCCTTATAGTCTCAAAAATCGCTGCATTTACCGAGTAGAGAAAAGATAAAAACAAACCAATTCCCATTCTTTTCTTTGCACTGATCGTAACTGGTTTCCCTCTTATCTTCGATGCTAAAGGAATAAGAACGCGGTCATAGAAAACTATCCATATAATTACCGTACCTATATTGATAACGCTCAAAGATCCCGCTGGAACTTCAAAGTTGGAGGTGATATGTCTGTTCAAGGTTTTAGCTTGAAGCAATGAAAATGAGCCTCCAATGCTAAGGGTCATCATGATCCCACTAGACCATAATGGAATAACTCTCACAATGGCTTTTAATTCTTCTACTTGATCTACTGTGCATAGATTCCAGGGGTTTATTCTTGAACCATCACATGCTATATCTTGTTCAAATTCCTTAATAACACAAGCTTTGTTCAGAAACCTGAGATATAAAAGTTAGTTCCGAATATTTCACCAAAATTTATGGAATATGCAAATGATAAAAAGAAAAACCTACCTTAGTTTATCAGTTGGAACCACGAGATTTGAGTCCTTGTTGTGATGGTAAAATTGAGGTGAATTTTTAGGCGGTAATGGAAGTTTTCTGTTGTTATAGGAAGCAACGATTACTTGCGCAAAACTAGCGAACAAGTTGGTTCTTTTTTGAATCTTTACATAAAGAGGAGAAGCAAGAAAGAATAACAGTGTGGATAAAAACATGAGTGCTGTTGGAACTCCAAAACCAATTTTCCAACCAAAATGATCTTGGATATATACTATTACAGTGAGAGCTATTATCGCAGAGATACTTGCAAAAGCATAATACCAGTTGAAAAACATTTCCAAGACCCTATTGTTATTAGGGTTATCTTTTATATTTACTTGGTCTGCACCAAATGCCATGGAACATGAAACACCAGCACCTGCAATTGACATGAGACTAAAGGCAGATATTAACATTGCCATTTCCCATGATGTTGGTGATTGATCGCCTTCCGTTGGTTTGATCATTGCTGTTAACCACAACAATCCCATTCCCTGTAACAACGAATAAGAATAAGGATAATTTGTTACCAACTTTTCTTATTTCATCATGAGGTTCAGCTCAGGGCATATGATTTCAAATTGTGGTCTGTATCCGCAATTGCGGTTGAAATATTGCTGATGCGCTAGCCTCTATGATGGCATCACACCGCAACTGCGGTGTGAACTTCGGCCACATTGTAACTGCTAGCCTCTACGTACGTGTATAACCACACTGTAACTGCATCAGGATAAGCATCACACAATTTCGGCCATGTTCGTTCAAATCTTCCCAAAAATAAAAACTAAAACTTCAGACATCAAATCTCAATCTACTTATTATCCAATGAAAAAACTTATGTTTGTAGTCTTTCAATTGTGTATCTAAAGCACCCCCTCAATCCCTATTTACAAGGTGAACTAAGATTGCTATGGTGGGTAAATAGCTAAGAAGCACATACACTCCTCGGGTTAGGCGTGTCCCGGTGTTGGACACGTGTCTGACACTGACACGACGCCGACACATGTAATTACACAAAATTATGTGATTTTCTTAAATTATTAGCAATGTCAACGTGTCAGTGTTTGTGTCGTGTCCAATGTTTGTGTTTTGTATTCAGGCTTCATAGGTAAATAGTTTATTGGCACCCATGTCACACTATATAGTTTGTGAAAATTTTAAATTATTTTACGCCACAGCAGTTGCCAGCAGTTGCAATGCAGTTAACATCAACCGTAATTATCACAATCGCAACGACCGCAACTGTAATTTAAAACCAAGGTTCAAAGTATTGATTGAATATATAACAAATTTGATTGAATTTCAATATATAGACATACCAGGAAACTGACAGCAGAACCTAATCCAACACTTAAGAATCGACCGAGATATGAATCTGCAACAAAAGCACCAACCACAGGCATGAACTTGCTGGCTGCAGCAGATAAGAGGAGTATTTGATTAGCTTCTCCAAGATGAAGCTTGAAAGGTCCCATCAAATACAATATCATGTTGGGCAAAATTCCTAAGCTTGCAGTATTGCCAAGTGCCTCATTTGCTGCAAACAATCACATCAACAAAACCTTATTATTATACAACAAAATTCAGCTCATTAAATGTAAACAAAAATTCAAGTATTATCTTTGATGTGAACGAGAAAAATAAGTATAACTAGTGAAGATCTTGTGCAATAATCAACAAAAAGTAAAATATTCATGATGAGGAATATCATTGTTTAATTCTCCAAGGTAAAAAAGCTTTTAGGTGATTGTATGTTACATGAATGTCACACTTCATCATTAACTTATCATATTATTGGGTGTATTCTTCTACAATCAAGTTCTTTTGATAAAGAATTCGAAGTTGAATAAAGTCATAGTGAGAAGGCAAGAACTTGTTAGTTAGTTCTAGACGCATTTTCTTCTAATTCTTGATCTTGCTCTTACCTTCACGTGCTCGCATCTTTTTAAGGTTCTCTCACTAAATAGAAACATGCTTCTTTAATTTCACAACAACGACTTTCACCTTTATCTCTTTCGCTATATTCTTGTACTCAAATATTTTTTTCAACAGTTGTAACCAGAAAAAATTAAAAAAAAATATTCTTTCAAAAATTGCAACCAATCATCAATCTCATTAGATTGGAGTTTTCCTTCAAAAAGAGTAATGTCCACCTTGATATCATGATTGGAAAAACATTTGTCGATTCTCTCACTCAAACTCAGGGACGGATAAACGTTGGCACTTGTGCAACCTTGTGCCCCCACTTTGTTTTATATTTTCTTGGTACCCTTCCCTTCCTATGGACCAGGTTCTGCAGTGGTTCTCCACCAACAGTCCAACAATTATAGGCTTATATATGTGTAGTATTAATTATCAATAGTGTATGGTATCTCACTAAACGGAATTGCTACTTCCAGCGAATTTTTTTATCCCGACAAATCACGATGCTTGCCTGTTACTTATCTCCCCTCCACCTCTTTACTATTTAACCCCCATGTATTCCATCAAATACCAAATCCAACGGTTCAAGGAAATTCACGAACCGCTCGTGATCAATTCTTTCCCATGAAATAGCATCTCCTCACTAAAACTAACATTTCACTAAGAATTAAATTACTGATAATATATACACGTTATATTAAAGACATTTTCTTCCCAAGTGATTTCATTTATCAAAAGCAAAGAAGAGATTTCATCAATAACCGTCAAAATAGAGAATTTATATCTTATTTAGAAATAAGAGAACTCACAAAAAAATTGTAAATATGTATTGTTTGAAATTTATATGTACATACTGCTACCACTACTGAAAATTTCTGGATTAGTCACTACTGCTCAAACTCATACCTAATTTTGAACTTTTCTCTATTGCCAAATGGATCAAAAGTCAATTGAGTAATCACTTTCTAACTCTCAAACGAGAACACTTAATTTTTATAAATCCTACATGCTAATTTTGAGTTGGAAAAGTAGATGTAATTTATCCCTGGTCTGAAATAGTAGCAACAATTATGACATGAATGGAAACATAATCTACTAAAAGTAGAGAATTTATATCTTATTCAAAATAAGTTGGCAAGTGATAAATCACCCTAATCTAGCATGTTAGGGTGGTGACAATTAAGGGAAATTTTTTTTTTCTGCCCCTATCACCCAAAAAAATGATATGTCTGCCCCTACTTGAAAACAATTGATCAAAATGCCCTCGTTCTTCAGTTGAATTGGCGAGCATAGCTATTTTTCCTGCAATCTCTGCAAGTGCGCAGGCTTTTCTCTGAACATTCTGCCAATTCTTCAAACAAGATGGCGAGCATTATTTTTTTTAAGTTTTTTTCATGTTCTTATTTTGGAATGGCGAGCATTACTTCTTTTTTTTTTAAAAAAAAAAAATTTCCTTATTTAAAGGTGGCGGCTTTTTATTTATATATGTAGCATGCTCGCCAATTAAATTAACAACCATGGTAAAAAACTTAAAATAATGTTGTATCACCCATGCTCGCCATTTTAGATATGGAACATGGAAAAAAAAAATAAGAACAAGAAAAAACCTTAAATAATTCATGCTCGCCAACTTAAATTAGGAACACACAGAGTTGTACAGAGAAAGTCTGCAAGCTTGCAGAGGATGGTTGAAAAAATGAGATGCTCACCAAGTTAAAAGAAGAACAAGGGCATTTACAACAATAATTTTCAACTAGGGGCAGACATATCATTTTTTTTTTTGGTGATAGGGACAGAAAAAAAAAATTTCACAATTAAGAGGTTTACCATTTTGATGTGTTATTATGAACAATGATATATTAATCTGTATCATGTATCTTTACCACTTTTAATGAAAAATAAAAATGGTATTTTATCAAAATTTACTAAAAATATTAAGACCACTTTTCAGCGTTTTGATCGTGTAAAACTTAGGTGGCTCAGAATAATTTTCACACTTGCTTCGTTTTGATCGTATATAAAGGATATATCAAGTGAGACTGTGAGAGGACTATCTTATAGTGAGAGATGAGAGGATCAAATCATAACCCTTCAATCCAAATTAACGGTTTAGATTCAATTGAAATCTTAACTCTTCGCATGCCCTTTCTCTACACAAGCAAGCACCTTCATGTCGCCAACGACGCCAAGTCCCTCCGTCATCTCATATTAAAGAGTCTTGTTTCTTCTACTCCGGATTGGGCAACAATAAATTTTCTAATCAAGTTGAAACTACAAGAAGTCAAGACTAAAACTCAAACCCATTTACAAGTTGGTTAAAGATCCCTTTTTCTGATCGGGCATCCCTTTTTCTGATTTAGTTAATGAAAAGTTATAACAATAACTCTCTAGCAATAAATTGCCTTAAGATTCTGATTTCTGGGGAAATTAAGATTTAGTTAATTAAAGTAAACAATGGAGTATGTACCAAAAAAAAAAGTAAACAGTAATAAAAAAAATATTTGCATCAAATAAATATAATTCTCAATCAAAAAGAGGAGATGTGAACTTTTTTTTTTTGCTAAAGAGGAGGTGTAAACTTGAGTCGTTTGTTGAAACATGGCAATTTAGTAGTTTGACACGTTTAGTTTTAGTTATTTGTTGTAATTGGTCCCACAACTAACACTATCCAGTATTCATGATACAACACCACACATACACTACCCATCCATGATTTAACAATATAGCTCATAGCTCACTCTACTCTCACTCTCTCTCAAGCATTCAACGATCGAAAATCATTGATAAAGGTTTGTCAAAAAAAAAATCATTGATAAAGATATATACCAACCGAAAAATTTCAATAGTTAATTAACCAGACATAAAAGAACACGTATATCAAACAATTAATAAAAATGTTATTATAACTTTAAAATAAACATGAAATAAAACATAGAATATTTCCTCTCAAAAAAAGAAAAAAAACATAGAATATTTTGTCGGTCTGGTGGGAAAATTCTTTTTTGCAGAATAGATAGATAGATAGATAACATACCAATGATGAAAGGCTGGTGGGAAAATTCTTTTTTGCAGAATAGATAGATAGATAGATAACATACCAATGATGAAAGGCATAGTGATAAGACCACCCTTGCTTCTTTGTGGTTGAGAAACCATTTCATCAGCATCACCTGAATATTGAGCTTCCTTGTCCACTTTTTGATTGGGATATTCATCATCTGGATCTTCTTGTTGCAATGGAACATATATAGACATAGTCATAGTAGCAATGGAAGATGCACTCAGATTAATTAGAATAAGGATATGTGACTATGTGAGTGCTTGTGAAATGCAATAGTTTGGACAATCACTTTGCGTGTTCATATATATATATCCATCACATCTTAGCTAAAAGTGCATATATATGGTGTGCATTTTGTTACGTACTCTCTCAGTCATATTTAATACTCTCCCTATCAAATTAAATGTCTTTATTAAATATATCTGCATATATGGCACCCCATTTCTTACTCCCTAATGTTTAAAATTAGATGTATTTTTTATTTTTATTTTTATTTTTTACAGATTATTGAGAAATGATTATTGGTGTTTATTTTGATGGTAAACTATATTTTATTTATTAAAACATCCTTTGTTTGAGAGGTTATTAAAACATCTTTATTAATTATAATTAATCAAGTAAAGTGATTCGGTAATTGAGATACAATAAATGAAAATACGATAGTTGAATTGTTTGGCGATGTTCTACTGTTGTGCGGTTAACTATGACACATAGGTATGAGTACGATACCTGGTAGGAGTATGGATATCAATACATAATACAACAAATCTAGAAAAATTAAGACACTAGTACGTTAATATAAAACATTAAAAAAAAAATTTACAAGTAAATTACTACCATTGTTGCTCTAAGCTTAGGGGGGAAAATCAATTATAATAAAAAATAGTATAACTTTATTCGTATTTTAATCATGTGTTTAATTACATTTTTATCAATATGGTTACATTTTAATCTTCTGACAAGTGGCTTTGGTTACCGGATCAAATAGGTGGGTATACGGTTTGTGGTGTGTATGACATGCTGACATCGCAGGAACAACCCATGTTACATCAAAATATGGAGTTGATTTGGCATAAACAGGTACCTTTGAAAGTTTCTATATTTGTTTGGCGTTTGCTGAGGGACCGGTTACCTACTAAACAAAATTTGGCAAGTCGTGAGGTCTTATCTTTGGAGGTGCGGTCATGCATTGATGGGTGTGGGCATGTCAAGGATCTGAATCATCTATTTATGTCTTGTCCTTACATTGGTGCGTTGTGGCCGGTGGTGCGAGCTTGGCTTGGTGTTGTTGGGGTCGAGACTCAGTTTATAACAGACCATTTCTTGCAATTTATTAATTATGCAAGTGGTTTGAGAGCGCGGCGTTCTTTTTTCCATCTAATTTGGCTTCTGTGTGTTTGGATTTTGTGGAATGAGCGGAATGATAGAGTTTTCAGAAATAAACAAAGCTCTCTACCGCATATTTTAGATAAAGTAAAAATCATATTCCTTGTGGTGGCTGAAAGCTAGTAATGTTGATTTTAGTTTTGGTTTCATAATTGGTGGTCGAACCCGCTCATATGTATGGGTATCGACTACCTGTCTTGTAACACTGACTAGACTGTGTTTCTTTCTGTGATTGTCATGGCATACCTTGTGCTGAAACAATTACATTTTCGGTGTTAATATATTCCATTTTTGTTTGTTCAAAAAAAAATATTTTTATCAATATGTCGTTTCATAGATTTATTTATTTTTGTTCATCTCCTCCACTATTTTTATCAAAAGCAAAAGAGTGAATTGAAAGAAAAAAAAATCAAAATAATTTCTTCTATTTTTTTAGGGTTAATTATGTTTCTAGTCCCTATAAAATAGCGACCTTGTAAGTTTAGTCCTTACTTAATTTTAATAGCATTTTTAGTCCCTAATTTTGTTTTTTTGCCCTGAGTATTAGTCCCTACTCAATTCAAATTTGTTTAATTTATGCTTAAACTCTTAAATTTTTGAACAATTTTTTGCAGACATGTTTAGAACATTACTAAAAGTTCCTCCGCAAAAATTTATCGCAAAATTTGATTTCTACATCCAGATTTTATTACTTTTTATCTTTAACTTTTGTCGTTTTAAAAAATTCATATTTAATTCATTTCATGTCTGAAAATTCTAAATTTTAGTAAACGAACCTTTCATAGTGTTCTAATCTTGTCTCAAAAAAATCGTTCAAAAATTTAAGAGTTTAAGGATAATTAATCAAACTTTGTTTTAGCAGGGACTAAAATTATAAGTAAATTTTTTTTATAGGGACTAAAAATGCTATTAAAATTAAGTAAGGACTAAACTTACAAGGTCGCTATTTTATAGGGACTAGAAACATAATTAACCCTTTTTTTTATGGTCGGTATGTTTTTGTCATATCCATTATAATAAATCAACTAAGTAAAAATGAATATGATTCGATACATATAGAATACCGTACGCGTACTTTGTACATGTACTTCACCACTTTTGGAGTATCGTGCTTTAGAGGCGGTAATTGTTGGAAAATACTTGGGTGACATTGAGGTGCCAATGTCATATGACATTGATCAACCACAATGTCACAAGTATATAAAATGACAAAAAATAGTTGTAAATGAGAGAGAAAAAAGCTATGATTTTTTGTCATATTATACACTTCTGACATTGTGGTTGGTCGACATTGGCACCTCATATCACCCAAGTGCAACTCTAATTTTTATGCTGTTCGGTGTTATTTTTTTCTTCTCCTTGGTGCTGTTTGTTGATTTGCTTGTGTGTGGCAGTTTGTTTGGCGTGGCTTTTTTGCTGTATGTACTAGAAAAGTTGTGTTGTCGTTGCTTTTGAGGCGTGGAAGCAGGTTTGTTTCTCTCCACTAGTCGTTTGGTTTTGAGCAACGTGTGTATCAAAAAGGAGGAATTCAGTAGTTGAAAAGAATACTCCCTCTCTCACATGATAACTCAGCCAATTGTAAAAAAATAAAGTGTCTCAAAATAACTGAATCATTTCACTTTCTAATACAATATTAATTATTTTTTTCCTTTTATAACTCTAATTAATACTAATTTCATCACTCTCAATTCAATATATTCCACTTTACATTTATGATAGTGGAGAATGCACCAATACTTAAAAAAACACTTAAAACTATTTTTCTCTCTCCTTCATTTATACATTTTTATTAATACATGTGAAATGAGCTTTTGACTCTGGTAATCTAGGACGGGGGAGTAATAAATTTTGTATTAAGAGTATAAACAAACTAAATAATTTGACATAGAGAAAAAAAATTATACTTAATTTGAGACGTATCGACATCATAGTTTACTATTTTATTTTTTTTGGTAGTAAAAGAGGGCTTACGCTACGCCCCATAGTTTACTATTTTATACTAATGATAAATGAGTTTTATTTATTACTCTCTTCATCAAATTGTCTGTTTTTTTTCTTTTTCGAGGGAACCTTATAAGGTCTGTTTGGTGGCTAAACAAGAGGCATATCGAATCTTTTATTATAAAAATTGTAAAATTAAAACTTTGAAAGACAATGTCACATTGTTAATAGGCCGGCCCTTGATTGTATGTCGGCAAGAACTCTCCAAGTGAATATTATCTTCTCATTTTTTTTTAATTATATTTTCTAAATAATTCTACTTTCGCCACTCACAACGGCAAAAGTTATTATGCATAAGGATTTCCTTATGCATGGTGCATAAGCAAATCAGAACCGTTAGATCAAGGACAGGTGTTATAATCTTGTGCTTCAGCTCAAACATATCACAGCCGTCAGATCAAGGGACACGTGTTCTAATCTGATGCCATTTCTTTCTCTCTCCTCCTTCAGATCTGTTTACGCGTTTCTCTCTTCTTCTTCTCTTCTACGTTCTTTCTTTCTCTCTTCTTCAGTAATTAATTAGACTAAACATCGATCTGTTCAATTCAACTACAGAAATAGATATATCACTATGTCGCCAATAGTTGTTTTTATTTAAAATAGTTTTTTATCTCTGATTCTGAATGATGAATTTGGCCATGAATGCAGTGTTGGTGTTTCATTCGCAACGTAATATTTTCTATGAATGATGAGAAAGAATCTTTTATTAACATGTGAAGTAATATTTTCTATGGTTCCATCCCTTTTGCTTGTTCTCACTAACCCAATTGGGCCACATCAACTTATTAACATGTGAGGTGTGTGTTCATGGGTTGAGTTGAGTGAGTTGAAAATTGCTCTTTAGGAACGTATAATTCTTCACAAAGCACTTTGAAGTTTGAACTTTCGCAAATACTTCAAACACGTGTAATTGAGTTGAACCAAATTGCATAATTCCACGACGTGTCTTAGAGATGGATTATGCAATTTTTCATCTCCACCGATGCAAAACGATGAGTTTCAATATTCCTTTCTCTTCAATGTTCAATAATTTTTTTAGTAATGGATGAGAGTTCATGAAACATTGTTGAGTGTTCATGAGATATTTTTGTGATTTTTTTTTGTGTTTGATTCATAAGAATTGGAAAGAGAAAGAAAAAGGTGTTTGTGGACTGTGATTGGTGACTGTCATTTAAACCATTATACAATTATTTTGGTTTCACATAAAAAACTATCAAAACCGTTAAACCATAATTATGGTTTCAGTAATAATTTTGGTTTCACCTGCTGGAAACCATTGAGTACATCTAATGGTTTTGGAGTACAACTCACAGAAACCATTTCCACAACAAAATGGTTTTGACATAGATTAAAATTTGATTCGTAACATTAAACCATATCAAAACCATTAAACCATACTTATGGTTTCAGTAATAATTTCAGTGTATAACATCTTAATCATTATTTAAAACCAAGTATCAATAATAATTTCATTAAAAACCATTACACAATTATTTTGGTTTCACAAACAAGACTATCAAAACCATTAAACCATACTTATGGTTTTAGTAATCCATACCCTGAAGTTAGTGAATAATGGTTTAAATATTTATTACATTTGATCTTTTGTTTTCACATAGACAAATAATTGTGAAAACCATTTTGAGATTTCTAATGTTGTTGGTTCAACTAATGCCAAAATCTATGCTGGAAAAAAAAATTGTACTTTACAACCAACATCGATATTCTTATTCAACCGTGGCAAAGAGGGAAGACAAAGAAAAACGAAAGATGCTATAACTACAACTTCGAATTCTCACTTATTTTACTATTACAAATGAAAGAAGTAAATAATTAGTGTAGCTAACTCATTCTTCACGAAAACGTAAACAAAATCAAAACATGACATAACTAAAGATAGAATTAATTAAGCTAGTAGCAATCCCATAAAAACATTAATTTAATACGCACAAATGTCATGTTTATGGAACTAGTTCTTTCTCCTTGTGTGAATAACAAGGTCCGAACGAGGGCAAGCAACACATGTGAGAACAAACCCAGCATTTAATTGATCATTGTCAAGGAAGTTATTATAAAATTGTGCTTGATTCCTATTATGTATCGTTCGTCTCCAAAAATGTAATTAAATAAAATTGTTTTGAAGT
Organism: Medicago sativa; assembly: GCF_051527215.1. Taxonomy (NCBI): domain Eukaryota; kingdom Viridiplantae; phylum Streptophyta; class Magnoliopsida; order Fabales; family Fabaceae; genus Medicago; species Medicago sativa. Next base: position 56,292,828 of record NC_140749.1, read on the forward strand.
TTATGTAAGAATTAATATGGTTCAGATTTAATATTTATCTTTGAGGTTATGTTGATACTGTCCCAGCATGTGTTGGAAGAAAGAGAGAGATGGAAATTGGTCAAATTTTGTTTTGTTTTGCTCTAGATGTAGAAAGCAATTTCTGTGGTGGAGAAAGCAATTTTCGGTTGGGCTGGTGTTAATGGGCTGGATCCGGTCAGGACTTATGCATGGTGCATAAGTTTGGCTTATGCACCATAACCACTCCCACTCACAACTACATAAGTATGGCAATGGTGATTACACTAATACCTAATAAAAGGTAATTTATCACTTTCTCTAATTCATTATACATCTTTTGTAATATGTGTCTTTTTATCTTTTGCATATTTCATAATTAGCTCAACCGTTGGATTTGTCGTTTTTCTCAACCTTGGCTCCATTCATTAATTAGCTCACGTTTTACGCAATGGCTCCATTCATTGATTAGCTCACATGCAAGTGGGGAAGCTAGTGTCCATTTTATTGGGGGCCAAATACAAAGTTTTTTTTTTTTAGGTGAAGAAAAATTAACTTTATTTAATGTTATAAATTAAATTTAAGGGTTAAATAGGTTTAATCTCTATAAAATTAGGCTTCACAAAGTTAAATATATATTCACTAGATTGTCGACCCGTGCACCGCACGGGTCTTATAAGCTGAACTAATTTGATATAAAATGCAACAAAATCGAAATTTATGGCTGAAAAAAGCTACGGTATTGAAAAATATTGTATCACCAAATAGACATGTAACACTAATCAGAGATATAATTTTAAAATAAAAAAGAATTCAGATCCTTATTATTCAATTTGAAATTAAAAAATCCATAATTACAAAAGTCCACATTGAACCTACTTAAAAATTATAGGCTTAATTGCACTTATCCCCCTATATTTTACCAATTGTGCGATTTTGCACCCCATATTTTTAAACGTGCGATTTTGCACCCTATCTTTTTCCCCCTTTCTGATGATGTGTCTGATTTTGATGACGTGTCTTCATTTAATTTTTGCCATGTGTGTAAATGATATTTTTAAAAAACAAAATAAATCATAACAATTAAAATTATTAAAAAGTGGTTAAACTATAATAATAAAAAAAAAAGATTGAACCCAGATTTGGGATTCTTTCTCGTAACAATAGAAGAGCAAGGAACCCAAATTCAACTTGAATGGTAAAAAAATGAGCCTGAATTCAAAATAAAATTCGCCCCCGAATCCAAAACGACTCAGAATCACTTGAAACGAAATCGTCCAAGTGCAGCTCGTAAAACCGAAAATCGCAATACGAAATCCACCAGCAACGAATGGACGAAGGTTTTGTATGTTGCTGCGTTTTCAGAATCAAACGATGGAATAAATTTGGAGTTGTGGTGCGATTGGGTTTGATAATTAGGGATAAAGATGAAATTGGGGATTTGATTTGTTGGATAATAAATCCATGGAACTGGAGATGAAACTGTGTTGTGATGGAATGTAATAATAATGGAACAGAGTAGATTAACGTGGAGAAGAAGATGATAGAGATGAAATTGGGGATTGAGTTTGTTGGAAAGAAGAAATTCATTTTTTGGTGATGACTCACTCGTCTTTCTCTTCCCACTTGTTTAGCAAAGAAGCTTGTTGCCTCGGTTTATGAAATGGAAACTTGAAGATGAACACAAACTTGAACAAGATGAAGAAATAATTCCTAATTCCTGCACTTCAAAATCTAAAACCTTTATGAAACACTGTTGTTGTTAGCCCTCACGTGACTCTTTTTAAAAAAATTCATTTTTTGTTTTTTAAAAATATCATTTACACATATGGCAAAAATTTTGATGAAGACACATGTTTTATCTTGGTTTTCGGGTGTCAAACATTGATTAAGTTTGAACCTTTTTAACCGTTGATATCTCATTTTTTCTTGGGAAGGGAAAAAATAAGCAAAACCCTTGAGAATCGAGGTCCGGGAGTTGTTTTCGCTACGGGAAGGTGTTAGGCACCCGTAACGACTATAGTATCCTATAGGAACCGTCTTTACTTTCTACGCGCGCGCTTTATTTTTAAATGCTATTTGAAAGAGTGACATTAAGCCTAAGAGTTTTCTAAGTGAAGAATTGGAGGGAGAAGAAAGCGTTTGAATTTTTATTTTATTTGAATTGAAGGAATTTTGATTCCTTGCCTACGTACCCGTTTAAGGGATCAAATCCATCGTAGTTCTCTTCCAAAAAATATTTTTGTTTTTGTTGGTTGATTTTAAGTTTGAAAATTGGAATTTTGAAGAATGGAGATTGAGAGGCCTTAAAGGCATGAGATTTAAGGAAAAAAGTGAGATTTGATTAGTTATTTTGAAAAAAGGGTCAAGTACGATTAAAATTCATTGAAATTTTGATTAAGAAAATAAAAGAGAATACAATGGGATTTTGGATCCCAAGGTTTATTATGAAAAAAGATTTGAGTGATGTTGTTCAAGTTGTTTTTGGAAAATGATTTTTCTAAGTGTAAATCCTAGGCATTCATCTAAACATTCAATCCTAAACATACATCTAAACATGCATATCCTAAGCATACATCTAAAATATCTATGTGATGTGTGTGCATGTGTCGGTGCTTGTGTCGGTGTACATCATTAGAGTCCATAGTCCTTTACATCATGCCCTAGTTTACATTCTATGGTCTTGCAAGAATTTAAAATTGCATGAAATAAAATACAAAATTCCTAAGTCTTTACATTCTAGTTCTTGGCAAAAAAAATTAAATTGCAAGAAAATAAAGGTGAATATGAGATGAGATGGGGATGTTTATGAAGTGAATGAAGCATGTAATGAAAGGGTTAGTAGCACAATATGTAATATGGTAAGAAAATTCAAGCAAGTAAACATCACAAGATTCCAAGATACACCAAAAACAAAGGCAAAACATGCCTAAAACTTGACCACAAATGCAAAACCAATACATAACTCATAACCCTCACATTTCAATCAATCTTTAAAAGTTTCATTTCAGCTTTAACAATGAGGATTAGAGCAAAGTATCAAGCCAAGCAATTATGGAACATTCTAGGCCTATTTTGCACTTTTCTTTTACACACAAATATTTACATGACTTGTAAAGCAAGCAATCAACCACACCTATTCATATACAATAAGAAACACATTCAAACAGTGGCAAATCAATCCCCAATCCCCACATCCCAACTCACAAGCATGCACTAAAAATTGGAATCAAAAACTAAGCATTTTTCACAAATTCTTAACCTAAAATTCAAAAGATAAGGCAATACACAACCCATTATTATTTTTTTGTCCAACTTTATGTGTCATAACATCATAAAAGACCAAAATTAAACATCAAGCAAGGTTATAAAAGAATTCACAAAATTTTTAGAAGTTTTGACAAGATTTTTTCAAGAAATGGAAGAAAAAAATTGAATTAATGAGAAACAAATTATTTTCATATATTTTTCAGCAAGATTAACATGTAAAACATATCAAAAATTATTGCAAATAACAAGAAAACCTTGAACAAAAATTTTAGGAATTTTTAAAGGATTTTTTTGATGAAACAGGGGTGCAAATATTAAAAAGCAGTACTCAAATAGCACAAAAAAGCATGCAAGGACGAAATCCAGTACAACCACAGGCCCAACCCACACACACATGGATCCTGGATCCTCAGGAAGCTTCAGGGACCGTTGGATTGATCCAGATGGATCAAACCTAGATCCAACGGTCAGGGGAACGAACCAATTGAACCAGACCGGTCCAAAGGCTTATATAAATGCCTGGAGACCGGTCCAGCTCATTCTTCACTCGTCTTTCTCTCTCTTCTCTCTTTCTAGTGAGAGAAGCTCTCACTTCTCTCTTCTTCAATGTTCATCCTCCACCGCCGGTTTCTGGAATGAAACGGCTGGAGACGATGAAGATTCGTCGGAATCTTCATTGTCACCGCCGTGAATTCCAGATTCCGGCGACACTCAAATCTCTCCGATCTGTTTGGATCTAAACCCTAACCTGTGCTATTTTTCATACTGATTATGAATCTGAACTTGATTTTACGAAATAAACGGTGAATCATCCTAGATCTACATGTTAGGGTTTCGACTTTGAACTTTTTCAATCTTTTTCAAACTTTTTCGAAAGAACGAGTCTTAACGCTTGTTGATCTATTCAGTTTCACCGTTTATTTTTGATTACGAACTTTCGATGATGATTTAAAGTGAAAAACGAGAAGGTTCTTTGAATATACCTGTTGGAAACTGGAGATTCGAGCCAAAAGAAAGAGGAGAAAGATGTTGAAGCTTCTTCTTCGTCTCTGAGGTATATTTTGATCGAAACTTCGAAAATAAATCGAAGTTTCTTCGTCTTCTCACTCTTCGTCTCTGTGATTTCGCTGGTTCTTTCTTCGATTCCCCTTCTTCTCACCTCTTCGTCTCTGTGATCACACTGGTTCGTCCTTTGGATGATTCAGTGTTGGAATTGCAGAGGCTTTTGTTCGATGATGAAGATTCGCTTCGAATCTCTGAGAACTACGAAACAAAATCACTTTTAATTCAAACTGTTTTTTGCTACGTAGTTGTTGAATTTGAGCTTCGTATGGTGAAGTTGATAAGAATCTGTGATGAATTGGTGTGAATTTGCGTTTGTTACGGTGGTTTTAGTGGCGAAGAAAGTTTGTTAGGGTTCTGTTAGGGTGGCGCGTGTAGCGCGTGGAAAGAGAGGATCGTAACTGTGTTTTGGTGAGTTGGCAAAAGGTGAATGGCTCTGTGTACTATTGCATTGATGACACAGCCTTATATAGGCTGACATGTGGACTTAATAACCAATGGGATGTTGACACATGTGTTTGGACTGAAATGGCTCGGCCTTGGACTATTTCTGGCCTTTGGGGCCTTTTTGCAATTTTGAGAATTTAAGGGACTGACCTGCAAAAATAAAAAAAGACTAGAAAAATAACCTGGACAAAAAAGGACCATTCTGCAATCGTTAAAATTTTTGGGGACTGAAATGCAATTGACCAAAAAAAGAACTAAAAGATAAAAGTTTGACTTGGAGGACCAAAATGCAAATTAGAAAAAAAAATTAAAGTAAAAAAAATAGGAAAAGGACTAAAGTGCAAAAACTTAATAAAAATTGAATTTAAAAAATGTAATTTGGAATAAACGTAAAGTGAAACCAATAAAAGACACAAAATGGACTAAAACGAACCAACTACTTAAATGAGGTACTTTAAAGTAACCTCTCTCTGCCAAAATTTCATGTGAAATGACCAAAATGCCCCTGGGGACCAAAACGACTCAAAATGACTCAGATGCAATTTAAAATTTAAAAATGGATTTTACCATGACATTAAAGCAAGAGCTTATTCAGACAAGTTGAAAAGACTCAGAGACAAATTTTTAGAAATTAAACAGAGTTTTAACACATGAAAGGACTAAAATGCCCCTAGGGGCTAAACTGACTCAAAATGACTTCCAATGAAATATTTGAAATGGATTTTGACATAGAATGGAAACAAAGACTTATTCAAACTATTTGAAAGGACTCAAACAATTTTCAAGGACTAAAATGAGTTTGAATACAGGAAATGACTAAAATACCCTTTTTCATGAATTTTGCAATTAATATTGAAATAAGATGCAGAGAAAGATGCAATTGATCAGAGACAAATTCAAATGACTTAAAATGCAAGAAAGATGTTTTTTGGATGACTTGAAATGCAAGAAAACATGGACAAATACACAGTTGAAAAGAATTGTAAAGTAAGTTGAGAGATAAAGCAGAGTAAAATGTCAGTGTAAACAATAGTAAATTGGCAATAGGAGTAATAGACATATATCAAAGATGAAAGGAAATTTTGAACAAGTATTTTTAGGTCCAAAATTAGGGTATAACAGCTGCCCCTATTTAAGTCTCTTTGTTCGGAGAGTCAAGAGACGAAGTCTTTGATTTGACGGGACGAAGATACTTAAATATTAACATTTGCACTGTTTTTGGACATAAAAATACGCTTCTCACATTTTCAAAAACATGAATGCCATGCAACATTTTGATTATGAATGCAAGACAAACAAACTGGAGTCTACAGAGCATGCCATATCACTGGGGGTTCAGGTAGACATTGACAGGGTAGACAAACCAGGGGACAAAAGAAAGGTACAAGCTGTTCTTTGGGTCGAACTCGCCACTTGACCATGAGATACAAGCAAGAGATGAGTACAAGCTGTTCTTTGGATCGAACTTGCTACTTGACTGGGAATAGAAATACAAGGCAGGTACAAGCTGCTCTTAGGATCGAACTTGCTACTTGACTGGGAACATAGACATATAGAAAGATACAAGCTGTTCTTTGGATCGAACTTGTCGCTTGATTGAAGATACAAGCATATAGGAAGATACAAGCTGTTCTTCGGATCGAACTTGTCGCTTGATTGAAGATACAAGCATATAGGAAGATACAAGCTGTTCTTCGGATCGAACTTGTCGCTTGATTGAGAATGTAAACAGATAGGCAGGTACAAACAGTTCTTTAAATCGAGCTTGCCATCTGACCTGGAGGCATAGGCAAAAGGATGATACAAGTTGTTCTTTGGATCGAACTTGCGGCTTGATTAGTATTACGACATGCAGGTTGGTGCAAACTGTTCTTTGGATTGAACTTGTCGTTTGACCGGAAACACAGGCATATAAGCAGGTACAAGCTGTTCTTTGGATCGAACTAGCCACTTGACTGATAACAAGATACAAATTGGAAGTTGGATTTAGAAAGATACAAATTGAGAGTGAGTTGATATTAGCTTGATTTGAAAAATAGACATGACCATTATTGTTGGCCCAAGAGCAAATTGAGAGTGGATTAACATTGACACAGACATTGAATTGAAAGTTTGAGATTGAAAGAAAAATTGAGATTAATCAGAGACATAGACATAGACATAGACATTGAATTGAGAGTTAAAATTGAATTGAATTGGAGATTGGAATTGAATTGAGTTAAATTGACATTGAGATTGGATTGAAAGTTGAGATTGAATTGAATTTGATAGTTGAATTGAAATTGAGATTGGATTGAAATTGAAGATTGAGTTGAATTTGATATTTGAAATTGAATTGAATTGAGGTTGAAGATTGAGTTGAGTTGGAAATTGAAATTGGGTTAAATTGAAAGGGGAGATTGGCCTGAATTGAAGGTGGAAACTGAGTTGGATTGAAAGTTGAAGTTGGAAATGCAACATGTATGTATGGTATAACAAGATTATTGAATGTATGAGCACATAAAATGCATGATTATGCATGTATGAATGCTTGAAATGCATGATTGATTTGTAGTTTGACAGAGAAGTTTCGCAGAGGCAGACGAAACATTGGAAGATTGGGCACGTGGTGGCTCGTTCTATGACATATTCACATGGAAATCCTCTTTGGAGAGACCGTCGTTGAAAGACGTATCAAAACCATGGCTGAGGGCAATAAAAACTTGTAGAGGAGGGACCCTTGGAAGATTCTTTGGTACAGGTCGCCATTGTTAGGCGCGTCAGTGCTGGGTAAACATTGGATGTTCGCATCTGTGGTCAATGCATTTCAATATTTCATTCTTTCATTTTTCAATCCCATTTTTGCCTGAACCGCCCTTTTGGGTTTTCGATTCACCGGGAATAGATTCTTTTCATTGCCCCATTTTTGCCTGAATTGCCTTCATAGGTTGTCAATCAGCGGGGTGCTCATTTTTGCCTAAGCTGCCCTTTCGGGTTTTCAACTTAGCGAGCTTTTTATTTTCATTTTTCATTCTTCCATTCTTTTTTCATTCTTGCCATTGACCACAGATCATCCTGGGGAGTAACCTGCTTGTAACACGTATCGAAATAGACATTGACATTCATTTATTCATGCATGTTTCATTGAAATGTACCCTATTGCTCAGGTTTGCTTTCAAAATAGACAGGGAAAGAATTTGCAATTTTCAAAAATGTTTGTTTCAGACATTGACATCATCAAATAGAAAGAAAATATTTTGCATATAGCATTGAAAATAGAAAGAAAAATAGAGTTTCAAACAAATAGTGCAGGCTCAAATTGATGTAGAAGAGTGAGGGTCAGCCAAAGGCATGACTTCACGGATTTACAAGGCTTGGAAAATGGTAATTTTATTGGTTGGTGATACATTGAACACGATGACCACTACATTTCATAGAAATTTTGAATTCACAAGTACAAAAGCTTCTGATGAAGAAAATCATTGACAGTTGCAGATGCCCAAAGGGGTGATGGTGGTTTGCCAGATATAGTTACTTGTCTTTTATTGTCAACCTCATTTTTGCATGAACCGCCCTTTCGAGTTTTCGGCTCATCGAGGCGCTCATTCTTGCCTGAGTTGCGTACAATCTCATCGAGCTTTCTCATATTTATTTTTGTCCCTAACTTTTGCCTGGATCGCCCTTTCGGGTTTTTGATCCACCTGGAAGCGCATTTTTTCCTAGGCCGCCCTTTCGGGTTTTCGACCTACCACGCTGTTCTTTTCTTTCTAGACAAAGTATTTCTTGACTATATCGACATTAACAGGATTTGGAAGTTCAACACCATCCATGTGTGTAAGAATCAAAGCACCACCAGAGAAAGCCTTCTTGACAACATAAGGACCTTCATAGTTAGGTGTCCACTTGCCCATTGGGTCGGGTTGCTGGCTTATTCTTCTTTTCAATACAAGTTCGCCTTCTTTGAATTCTCGAGATCGGACTTTCTTGTCAAAAGCATTCTTCATTCGCACTTGATACAACTGTACATGAGCCATAGCATCCATACGTTTTTCTTCAATCAGGTTCAATTTATCGTACCGACTTTGACACCATTCAGCCTCAGTTAATTTTGCCTCCATGATCACTCGAAGAGACGGAATCTCCACTTCCAGAGGGAGAACTGCTTCCATACCATATACCAGAGAGAAAGGAGTTGCCCCGGTTGAACTGCGCACCGTAGTACGGTAACCATGCAAGGCAAACGGTAGCATCTCATGCCAGTCTTTGTAAGTAGTGACCATCTTCTGAACAATCTTCTTGATGTTCTTGTTAGCGGCCTCAACTGCACCATTCATCTGAGGTCTGTAAGGGGAAGAGTTGTGATGTTCGATTTTGAATTCTTCACATAAAGCTTGCATCATGCTATTGTTCAGATTAGAACCATTGTCAGTGATGATCTTGTTGGGAACACCGTATCGACAGATGATGTTATTCTTGATAAACTTGACAACCACTTGCTTGGTCACATTAGCATAGGAAGCAGCTTCAACCCATTTGGTGAAATAGTCAATTGCCACTAGGATGAAACGATGTCCATTGGAAGCCTTCGGTTCAATTCTTCCGATCATGTCAATGCCCCACATAGAGAAAGGCCATGGGGAGGATATAACATTGAGGGCATGTGGAGGCACATGAATCTTATCGGCATAGATTTGGCATTTGTGGCATCTCTTAGCATGTTTGTGGCAGTCACGCTCCATAGTTATCCAGTAATAGCCGACTCTTAACAGTTTCCTTGACATGGTGTGGCCCGAAGCATGGGTCCCAAAAGTACCATCATGTACATCATGCATCAATTTCTCAGCTTCTTGTTTGTCAACACACCTCAACAAGACCATGTCATAGTTCCTCTTGTATAGGATTTCTCCGTCCAGAAGGAATTTGTTAGCCCATCGTCTCAATGTCTTTTTATCCCTGTTGGAAGCACCAGGTGGATATTCATGACTTTGCAAGAATTGTTTGATATTGTAATACCAAGGTTTTCCATCATTCACACCTTTATCAGATTGATCTGGCATATCTTCAATAGTAAACACATGAGCGGGTCTATCAAGACGTTGTACTTTGATCACGGGCACATCATTCCAGTGATTGACACGAAACATGGAAGACAAAGTAGCAAGAGCATCAGCCATCTGATTTTCATCCCGAGGGATGTGGTGCAGTTCAACCTTTGTAAAGTATGTCAACAGACGTCTTGCATAGTCACGGTAAGGGATCAGCTTCTCATGATGAGTCTCTCATTCACCCTTTATCTGATTAATAACAAGTGCAGAATCTCCATAGATGTTAAGGTGCTTAATTCTCAGGTCAATGGCTTCTTCAATAGCCAAAATGCATGCTTCATATTCAGCTATGTTGTTCGTGCATTCAAAAGTTATTCGAGCAGTGAAAGGAATGTGGTGCCCCTGCGGAGTTACAATAATGGCCCCAATTCCTTTACCATAAGCGTTGACAGCACCATCAAACACCAATCCCCACTTGCTATTGGGATCTGGCCCTTCATTGATCAACGGTTCCTCACAGTCTTTAGCTTTCAAATACATAATTTCTTCATCAGGGAAATCAAACTTAATTGGCTGGTAATCATCAAGAGGTTGACAAGCAAGGTGCTCAGCAAGGATACTTCCTTTGATTGCTTTCTGAGCCTTGTACACAATATCATATTCAGACAACAACATTTGCCAACGTGCAATCTTTCCAGTGACAGCAGGCTTCTCAAAGATGTACTTGATTGGATCCATTCGGGATATCGACCAAGTTGTATGATTCACCATATAATGACGCAGACGTTTGGCAGCCCAAGCTTAAGCACAACAAGTCTTTTCGAGCATTGTATACCGAGTCTCACAGTCGGGGAATTTCTTGCTCAGATAGTAGATAGCATGTTCCTTCTTTCCAGTCTCGTCTTGTTGACCGAGAACACAACCCACTGAATCATCTAATACTGACAGATACATAATCAAAGGCCTTCCTTCCACTGGCGGGATAAGGATAGGTGGTTCCAACAGGTATTCTTTAATGCTATCAAAAGCTTCCTGGCATTCATCATTCCATACAACAGGATGATTCTTTCTGAGCAATTTGAAAATTGGTCCACAGGTAGTAGTCATGTGAGATATAAATCTTGAAATATAATTCAGACGTCCGAGGAAACCCCTGACTTGCTTTTCAGTTTGAGGAGCCGGTATTTCTCTGATGGCTCGGACTTTATCAGGGTCAACTTCAATGCCTCTTTAACTGACAATGAAGCCTAGCAACTTTCCAGATCTTACGCCAAATGTACAATTGTGAGGATTCAACCGCAGCTTGTACTTTCTCAATCTTTCAAACATCTTTTTCAAATACACAACATGCTGCTCCTCATCACTTGATTTCACAATCATGTCATCAACATATGCTTCAATTTCTTTGTGAATCATATCATGAAACAGAGTTGTCATACCTCTTTGATAGGTAGCACCAGCATTTATCAAGCCAAACGGCATCACTTTATAACAGAACGTTCCCCATGGAGTGATGAAGGACGTCTTTTCTCTATCTTCAGGTGACATCCGTATCTGGTTATAGCCAGAGAAACCATCCATAAAAGAGAACACTTTAGACTGAGCAGTACTGTCAACAAGCACGTCAATATGAGGCAATGGGAAGTTATCTTTCGGACTGGCTTTGTTCAGATCTCTGTAATCAACACACATTCGAACTTTCCCATCTTTCTTCGGTACTGGTACAATGTTGGCAATCCATTCAGGATATTCAGCTGTCATGAGGAAACCCGCATCAATTTGCTTTTGCACTTCAGCCTTGATCTTAAGAGCCATGTCTGGACGAGACCTTCTCAATTTCTGTTTGACAGGGGGACATTCAGGTCTTGTCGGTATCCGATGTTCCACAATCTTGGGATCTAGACCCGGCATATCTTCATAGGACCATGCAAAGACATCTGGATAATCGTGGAGAAGCTGAGTGATCTTCTTTTTCACTTCTGGCTCGAGTGCAGCACCAATCTTGATCTCTCGCTTGTTCTCTTCAGTACCCAGGTTGATAAGCTCAATCTCTTCCTGATGAGGCTGAATGGCTCTTCTTTCCTGTTCAAGCAGTCGAGTGATCTCATACGGTACCTCTTCATCATCCTCCTCATCTTCAGCTTCATATACCGGGAATTCAAAATTTGGAGGAACCATAGGGTCACTGTGTTCAACGGGTTTATTATGGTTCAATCTGCATAATATGATTGGAATGACTTTAGAAAATGTTTTTCATGCAGATTTTTGAAATTAATAAGAAAACACAGTTGTTTTGGTTTTTTTTGGCATTACCATTATTTCCAAGAAAAAGGCACTAAAAAGAAAAAAAAACAAAGAGTCGTGAGAAAGAAGACAACTTTTTATTGATAACGACAATGCCGAAACAAACACGCCCTTACAATGATATCACTTTCGCCTCGGGCCGAGCGAGAGGATTGTTATTTTGAAAACAAAGAAAACCATGAGCAACAAGACACATTACCTGGAAGCATGCATGACTAAAGGAACATCAATGGCCTCCCAATTTCTCACAGTGCCTCCTGGTACAACAAATGTAGACACACAACTACTTTCAGCAGTATCTTCAGCAATAGCATTGATAAACCCAGCACTGTAGAAAGTTCCTGTTGAAACGCTTGAGGTCGGGGAGAATCCAAGGCCCTCTTTACGCTTGTTTTCCAAGATCTGTATCACTTTGCCCCAACCGGCAGCTTGCCCTTCTTGAACAGCTTTCTGGGCGTCTTTCAATGAAGCCATACTAGCACAAGCTCTCCGGGGTTCTGCCCCTTCAACAGTCAAGCCTTGAAATGACGTCCCTTTGGCGGACCTTGCTTCAACACAAGAGAAAGATGACACTTGGCTAACCAGATATGCTTCTTCACCATGTACAGTGACAATCTTACCATTCCTCACAAACTTGAGTTTCTGATGCAGAGTAGAAGTTACTGCCCCAGCATCGTGAATCCACCGTCTTCCGAGGAGACAACTGTAAGAAGCATTGATGTCCATGACCTGGAAAGTGATCTGAAATGTCTCGGGACCAATGGTAATTGGCAAGTCTACTTCCCCAAGAACATCTTTGCGAGATCCGTCAAAAGCCTTAACCAAATAGCTACTTCACCTTAGAGAGACTCCATGATGACTCAACTGTCTTAGCGTAGACTCAGGCATTACATTTAAGGATGATCCAGTGTCCATCAACACATTGGATATCATGTCAGACTTGCAGTGTACTGAGATATGCAGAGCCAAGTTGTGATGTTTCCCTGCTTCGGGGAGTTCATCGTCACCAAACCCCAAGTTATTGCAAGCAGTAATGTTACCCATTATTCCATCAAACTGATCCACAGAGACTTCATGATCAACATGCCTGTTCCAGTACTTTCATTAACACTTTCCTGTGAGCTTCTGAGCTCAAGAGCATAGACAAGATGGATATTTTTTATGGAGTTTGCAGCAGCTGGTCAACAATCTTATAGTCACTCTTTTTAATAAGCCTCAAAATTTCGTCTACATTAGACTCTTCAATAGATTGGCCTGATGGGCCGGGGTTCTAGTCAACAGGAGGAGCCACTGGTGGAATTATTGTGGCAACAGGTGTAACCACCTTCTTTTGGAACAAGGGTGGACGGACTTTCCCGCTTCTCAGAGCTGTAATTTCACCGGCAACATTATCAATCGTAGCTGGGGATACCAGAGGTACTTCCACTCCATTCTCAATCATGGTTGCATCGTACTTGTAAGGGATTGCTTTGGTAGAGGCATAAGATACAGGACCAGGTAACCTGATCACCAAAGGTTTAATATTTCTTGTCTGGGATGCATTTCCAGCAGGAGAATCATGAAACACTGGCACAATCACACATACATCACTGACAATCAAGTGCTTGTCATCCATCAGGCTCTGTATATCATCTTGCACCACACAACAACCCATAGGATTTTGAAGACATTCTGAACAGGAAGCATGGTCGTGATTGAACAAAGAAGCTTGGCAAAGTTTGACAAGTAGCGGTACCAAGGGAGTAACAACATTGCGGACATCCAACATGGGATCCTCTTGAGGAACGGGGATTCTTTCGAAAGCCTCGATCATGTTAATAGCAGCATGGTTTGGAAGTGGATTGTCAAGAACATGAAGAACACTATTTTCAAAAGTCAACCGTCCTCTGTCCATCAGGTCTTTTACAATATACTTCAGAGCATAGCACCCCTCAACATCATGGCCTTGAGCACCCTGATGGAATTCACATGTGAGATCCTGCCGGAACCTGGGAGGCAATGGTGTAGGCGGAGGCTTGCCTGGCCTCGAGACACAATGTCCCTTAGCAAGTAAAGTTGGGAGCAGCTCAGCATACTGCATAGGTATTGGTGGAAAATAAGTCTTGGGCCGTGGACCCTGTTGTTGCTGCTGTTGCTGTTGAGCAGGGGGTTGTTGTTATACTTGCTGAGCAATGGCATTAACGGGCACTGGTGGTTGACCCGGTGGCAGAGGATATTGCTGGTAGAATGGCGGGAAGAAGGGATGTTGAGAGTACTGCATGTATTGGTAGGGCAAAGGTAAGTGAGCAGCAGTAATAGGAGCGATAGTAGCTGAAGATTGGTTACCGGATACCATCCCTACTTCGGATTCCTTCCTCTTGTGGTGGCCATTACCGTACTTCTTTGGTGCACTGGCTGAAGATTCACCCTTTTCAAGAACAATGATACCCTCTCTGACAGCCTCCTCTAGACGAGTTCCCATAGTAACCATGTCGGAGAAGTTTTTTGGAGCAGAGACTATCATTCTTTCCTTATATTCCTTCTACAGGGTTTTCAAGAATGTCTGTGTTAATTCTTCCTCATCAAGCCGAGGAGAAACACGGGCAGCTGCCCCTCTCCACCTCTGAGCATATTCACAGAAGGTTTCATCTGACTTCTGAGACAAAGACTTAAGAGAGTCCCTATTTGGCTTCAAGCGGGTATTGAACTCATAATGACTCTCAAAAGCAGCTGCAAGTTCTTCAAAAGTATGGATATTGTCTTTGCTCAAACCAGTGTACCAATCTGCTGCATCTTCCATCAAGCTATCCTGGAAGTAGTGGATCATTAGGGCATCATTATCTGCGTAATTGGCCATCTTTCGGACATACCGAATGACATGGCTATGTGGACAAGAAGATCCATTGTATTTGTCAAAATCTGGCACTTTGAACTTCTTAGGAACCTCAAATCGGGATACCAGGCATAGATCACGAGCCTTAGCAGAAACACCGTTCCCGCGGCTAGCTTTGACCTCACGGAGTTCTCCAGCCAACTCTCTTAACTGTTGTCTCATAGCCTCCATTACAGGGTTTTGTCCACGCGGAGTATCGACATCAATTACCTGTTGCACGGTGTGGACAATAGGATCGGTAACAACAGTAGTCACTTGAGGCATAGAGGTGGACACGGGAACCTGTCCCTGACCGGCAAAACCAGAGATACCAGCAGCAGTATTAGGAGCATAGAAAGCTGAGAGTCCATAAGGACGTCCATTGGGCATAACAAACCGAGCATCAGACATTACAGTAGACAGTGGGATAGATGGAATCACTTCAGTAGAAACTGGGACAGGTGTCGCTGGTTGTTCTTGTGCAGCCATCATAGTGGACATAGCGTCATGGGCCTTAGCCAAGTCTTCTTTCATAGCAGCCAATTCGGCACGGAGCTGAGCATTTTCTTCTTCAAAGTTAGCCATGTTTCTTCTCTTGTGCAGTCTTGTTTGATGAATTCCATCTGGTTGGTAAACCTTGCGAGCACGAGCCACTTTTCAGACTGCGGCGGAAAAAACCAGGAGGCAATGAGCACGAGAGAAGTCTTTTGTGACCAATGAATGCATATGATGCATGAGATGTGTTAATGCATATGCAAAAAGACTCTTTGTGTTATCGAAGGGTTTTAGACAAATTGGAGCTCTTGTAAACATTACTAAACAACAATTAACATAAACGGGAAACAAACAACCAACATATAGTTTTACAAGACGATTCCCTTTGAAATGCTAAGCCAAGGGATAAACTTTGAAATGTAAAACAACATAAACAAATGGAAATAACAACAGAAAATGGAGATCCTCAAGCATAGGAAGTGGAAGCGCCATCCTCAGACTCATAAATGCAGTATCGGGCATAGAAGTTACAGGCACCCCTACCCCTCTTGGAATCCCTCATAAGCAACCTATCTTTTTCTTCAATCTCTCTCCTAGCCTTAGCTAACTCTTTCTTCAGTGTCATCACCTCATGAGTCTGCTGTTCATCCTTTCCATCCAAAGTCATAATCAAGTTCTCAGCCTCATAGTATCTAGTCTTCCACTGATGCTTCTCCCGACTCTCCATAGCTAGATGCTCCTGATACATCTCCTGAGTAGGTGGTAGTAGAGGCAAAGGCATGGTAGGAATAGATGCAGACACGTATCTCATAGAGGGGTAAGGCATACCAATCTCCTCAGCCTGGTTTATCACCCACTGTGTATAGGCCTCATGAGCAACACCGGACCTTAGACCCATATGCTTCACCTCTTTCTTCCGAAGTTTGGACCAAGCTTCCATGAAATCTTCCCTTATTCCTGTGGGAGCATTGGAATAGTGGAAGAAGTAGGGAGATGTAGCAAGATTGATGGGCTTTTCTTTCATCGGGAAACCAAATTGTCGCAAGGCGAGCTCCGGGTTATAGTTGATTCCACCACGGGTGCCAAGAAGAGGTGCATTAAGAAACTTCCCACCACCAAAGATGATTTCCTTGACTCTAGAAGCTGGAGTGAGCCAAACCACTTCATTAGGAGTGAGAGCCATAATCCTCTGTGAAATAGACCAATTCTCCGGATTGTCGTGGAAAGACTTTGGAAGGTGCGAAATAAACCACCTATAAAGGAGAGGCACACAACAAAGAATGTATCCACGACCCTTGCCGGATCGATCGTGGATAGCATGGTATGTGTCAGCTAGCAAAATAGGAACCGAATTCTTGGAGTGGAAGATCATAATAGCATTCATGTCCACGAAGTCATCAAGATTTGGAAAGAGAATAAGCCCATAGATGAGAAGTGCAAGAATAGTCTCAAGAGTGTCTTGACAAATGGTTTTGAGGTTGGCTTTCTCAAGAAGATACTTCGAAGTAAACCCTCGGATACGAGCCTTAGTGACAAGATTCTTGGAGACATCGGTGGTCTTGAGATAGAGATCTTTAGCAATAACCAATGGAGTAGGAGGATGCTCAGGTCCTGGGAAAGGTACCCCCTTAGCAATAGATAGACCCATCAAGCAAGAATAAGCCTCTAGAGTAGGCACCAACTAAAAGTGGGGAAAAGTAAAGCACTGATACTCCCGATCATAGAATTGCACTAGAGTGTGCACAAGCTTCTCATCCACATTAGTCTGGAGAATAGTAAGTAAAGCCCCATAACGGTGTCGGAAACCAGTCGGATCCTCGACCTTGAGTGCCAAATCTCTCAAACTAGCCAAATCCACTTCCTTGAACTTGTAGGACTTAGTCTTCCCCATTCCTACAATGTTTACAAATTCAATTTGTCTAAGCCCTTCGGTAACAATGCATGGAAAAAAGTTTATGCATGTATGCATGAATGTATGATTATGTTCAAGCTCGGAGAAAACATGGTGGGTTGAAGCTCAAAGTCGAGGAGTCATGGGTGGACACGGTGTCCGGTGAAACTAGGGCTTCAGGAGATAGTATCCGGGTTCTAAAAGGTTCCGAAGTTGCAACCTCTCCGACGTATATCACGGTGTCACGAGACAACGCTCGCTCCATGATTATCCGTAAGAAGGTCTAACTTGAGTGTAGTATCGCGTGACGACTAAAATTCGAGACAACACTCGGTTTAGCGTCCGCACTACATCCTAGAAAATGGCCATGGATGGGTTTGGTTATCTACGGTTCATAGCGTCATAGGACAATTAGAAGTAAAGTGCCTAAACGCGACAACACGCACCGACAACATCACCCCCAAAATGCCTCAACTATGTGGGATTGATCGCATAATCCAAAACACGAGGCAACCCCCGGAATGAATTGTCGATTATATCCCTCCTAAATCCTAAGTTCACTCAGCCCGGGTGTAGGACTTTTGATATTCTCACCCCCACACGTTTGCAAGAATTTAAACATTTATTCACACAAGAAAGCAAGTAAAAGAAACAAGTAAAAAGAGCGCAAGCGTGGAAATAAAGGCTAGGCGTAACTCTCGAATCTCCCCAGTGAAGTCGCCAACTGTTTTATCTTGGTTTTCGGGTGTCAAACATTGATTAAGTTTGAACCTTTTTAACCGTTGATATCTCATTTTTTCTTGGGAAGGGAAAAAATAAGCAAAACCCTTGAGAATCGAGGTCCGGGAGTTGTTTTCGCTACGGGAAGGTGTTAGGCACCCGTAACGACTATAGTATCCTATAGGAACCGTCTTTACTTTCTACGCGCGCGCTTTATTTTTAAATGCTATTTGAAAGAGTGACATTAAGCCTAAGAGTTTTCTAAGTGAAGAATTGGAGGGAGAAGAAAGCGTTTGAATTTTTATTTTATTTGAATTGAAGGAATTTTGATTCCTTGCCTACGTACCCGTTTAAGGGATCAAATCCATCGTAGTTCTCTTCCAAAAAATATTTTTGTTTTTGTTGGTTGATTTTAAGTTTGAAAATTGGAATTTTGAAGAATGGAGATTGAGAGGCCTTAAAGGCATGAGATTTAAGGAAAAAAGTGAGGTTTGATTAGTTATTTTGAAAAAAGGGTCAAGTATGATTAAAATTCATTGAAATTTTGATTAAGAAAATAAAAGAGAATACAATGGGATTTTGGATCCCAAGGTTTATTATGAAAAAAGATTTGAGTGATGTTGTTCAAGTTGTTTTTGGAAAATGATTTTTCTAAGTGTAAATCCTAGGCATTCATCTAAACATTCAATCCTAAACATACATCTAAACATGCATATCCTAAGCATACATCTAAAATATCTATGTGATGTGTGTGCATGTGTCGGTGCTTGTGTCGGTGTACATCATTAGAGTCCATAGTCCTTTACATCATGCCCTAGTTTACATTCTATGGTCTTGCAAGAATTTAAAATTGCATGAAATAAAATACAAAATTCCTAAGTCTTTACATTCTAGTTCTTGGCAAAAAAAATTAAATTGCAAGAAAATAAAGGTGAATATGAGATGAGATGGGGATGTTTATGAAGTGAATGAAGCATGTAATGAAAGGGTTAGTAGCACAATATGTAATATGGTAAGAAAATTCAAGCAAGTAAACATCACAAGATTCCAAGATACACCAAAAACAAAGGCAAAACATGCCTAAAACTTGACCACAAATGCAAAACCAATACATAACTCATAACCCTCACATTTCAATCAATCTTTAAAAGTTTCATTTCAGCTTTAACAATGAGGATTAGAGCAAAGTATCAAGCCAAGCAATTATGGAACATTCTAGGCCTATTTTGCACTTTTCTTTTACACACAAATATTTACATGACTTGTAAAGCAAGCAATCAACCACACCTATTCATATACAATAAGAAACACATTCAAACAGTGGCAAATCAATCCCCAATCCCCACATCCCAACTCACAAGCATGCACTAAAAATTGGAATCAAAAACTAAGCATTTTTCACAAATTCTTAACCTAAAATTCAAAAGATAAGGCAATACACAACCCATTATTATTTTTTTGTCCAACTTTATGTGTCATAACATCATAAAAGACCAAAATTAAACATCAAGCAAGGTTATAAAAGAATTCACAAAATTTTTAGAAGTTTTGACAAGATTTTTTCAAGAAATGGAAGAAAAAAATTGAATTAATGAGAAACAAATTATTTTCATATATTTTTCAGCAAGATTAACATGTAAAACATATCAAAAATTATTGCAAATAACAAGAAAACCTTGAACAAAAATTTTAGGAATTTTTAAAGGATTTTTTGATGAAACAGGGGTGCAAATATTAAAAAGCAGTACTCAAATAGCACAAAAAAGCATGCAAGGACGAAATCCAGTACAACCACAGGCCCAACCCACACACACATGGATCCTGGATCCTCAGGAAGCTTCAGGGACCGTTGGATTGATCCAGATGGATCAAACCTAGATCCAACGGTCAGGGGAACGAACCAATTGAACCAGACCGGTCCAAAGGCTTATATAAATGCCTGGAGACCGGTCCAGCTCATTCTTCACTCGTCTTTCTCTCTCTTCTCTCTTTCTAGTGAGAGAAGCTCTCACTTCTCTCTTCTTCAATGTTCATCCTCCACCGCCGGTTTCTGGAATGAAACGGCTGGAGACGATGAAGATTCGTCGGAATCTTCATTGTCACCGCCGTGAATTCCAGATTCCGGCGACACTCAAATCTCTCCGATCTGTTTGGATCTAAACCCTAACCTGTGCTATTTTTCATACTGATTATGAATCTGAACTTGATTTTACGAAATAAACGGTGAATCATCCTAGATCTACATGTTAGGGTTTCGACTTTGAACTTTTTCAATCTTTTTCAAACTTTTTCGAAAGAACGAGTCTTAACGCTTGTTGATCTATTCAGTTTCACCGTTTATTTTTGATTACGAACTTTCGATGATGATTTAAAGTGAAAAACGAGAAGGTTCTTTGAATATACCTGTTGGAAACTGGAGATTCGAGCCAAAAGAAAGAGGAGAAAGATGTTGAAGCTTCTTCTTCGTCTCTGAGGTATATTTTGATCGAAACTTCGAAAATAAATCGAAGTTTCTTCGTCTTCTCACTCTTCGTCTCTGTGATTTCGTTGGTTCTTTCTTCGATTCCCCTTCTTCTCACCTCTTCGTCTCTGTGATCACACTGGTTCGTCCTTTGGATGATTCAGTGTTGGAATTGTAGAGGCTTTTGTTCGATGATGAAGATTCGCTTCGAATCTCTGAGAACTACGAAACAAAATCACTTTTAATTCAAACTGTTTTTTGCTATGTAGTTGTTGAATTTGAGCTTCGTATGGTGAAGTTGATAAGAATCTGTGATGAATTGGTGTGAATTTGCGTTTGTTACGGTGGTTTTAGTGGCGAAGAAAGTTTGTTAGGGTTCTGTTAGGGTGGCGCGTGTAGCGCGTGGAAAGAGAGGATCGTAACTGTGTTTTGGTGAGTTGGCAAAAGGTGAATGGCTCTGTGTACTATTGCATTGATGACACAGCCTTATATAGGCTGACATGTGGACTTAATAACCAATGGGATGTTGACACCTGTGTTTGGACTGAAATGGCTCGGCCTTGGACTATTTCTGGCCTTTGGGGCCTTTTTGCAATTTTGAGAATTTAAGGGACTGACCTGCAAAAATAAAAAAAGACTAGAAAAATAACCTGGACAAAAAAGGACCATTCTGCAATTGTTAAAATTTTTGGGGACTGAAATGCAATTGACCAAAAAAAGAACTAAAAGATAAAAGTTTGACTTGGAGGACCAAAATGCAAATTAGAAAAAAAAATTAAAGTAAAAAAAAATAGGAAAAGGACTAAAGTGCAAAAACTTAATAAAAATTGAATTTAAAAAATGTAATTTGGAATAAACGTAAAGTGAAACCAATAAAAGACACAAAATGGACTAAAACGAACCAACTACTTAAATGAGGTACTTTAAAGTAACCTCTCTCTGCCAAAATTTCATGTGAAATGACCAAAATGCCCCTGGGGACCAAAACGACTGAAAATGACTCAGATGCAATTTAAAATTTAAAAATGGATTTTACCATGAAATTAAAGCAAGAGCTTATTCAGACAAGTTGAAAAGACTCAGAGACAAATTTTTAGAAATTAAACAGAGTTTAACACATGAAAGGACTAAAATGCCCCTAGGGGCTAAACTGACTCAAAATGACTTCCAATGCAATTTTTGAAATGGATTTTGACATAGAATGGAAAAAAAGACTTATTCAAACTATTTGAAAGGACTAAACAATTTTCATGGACTAAAATGAGTTTGGATACAGGAAATGACTGAAATACCCTTTTTCATGAATTTTGCAATTAATATTGAAATAAGATGCAGAGAAAGATGCAATTGATCAGAGACAAATTCAAATGACTTAAAATGCAAGAAAGATGTTTTTTGGATGACTTGAAATGCAAGAAAACATGGACAAATACACAGTTGAAAAGAATTGTAAAGCTAAGTTGAGAGATAAAGCAGAGTAAAATGTCAGTGTAAACAATAGTAAATTGGCAATAGGAGTAATAGACATATATCAAAGATGAAAGGAAATTTTGAACAAGTATTTTTAGGTCCAAAATTAGGGTATAACAACACATCATCAAAATCACACACATCATCACTAAAACATATGAGGGGCCTTCAAATCAGAAAGGGGGGAAAAGATGGGGTGCAAAATCGCACGTTTAAAAATATGGGATGCAAAATCGCACAATTGGTAAAATATAGGGGGGAAAAGTGCAATTAAGCCAAAATTATATATGCAAATTAGAGTTGCAAAAAAGTACAAATGGAATTGGATAATATGGAAATTATACATGCAAACTTATATATGCAAATTATTCCCTTAAATTTTTTATTAGAGATTTAATTTTAAAATAAAAAAGAATTCAGATCCTTATTATTCGATTTGAAATTAAAAAATACAGAATTAAAAAAGTCCACACTGAACCTACTTAAAAATTAAATATGCAAATTAGAGTTGTAAAAAAGTAAAAATGGAATTGGATAATATGAAAATTATATATGCAAACTTATATATACAAATTATTCCTTCAAAGAAAGCAACATATTAGTATATATGCAAATTAGAGTTGCAAAAAAATAAAAATGGAATTTGATTATATGAAAATACAAAAAATGTCAACAATCTCAAATTATAAAAACCAACCAAATTTCTTAAAACAGATTGGCATGTGATAGATCAATGCCCAAAATAACTTGAATATTGAATGAAAAATATTCAGCAATCAATTCACGTAAGTACATGATAATCATCCAACTTTTCATCATCTTTACGTATATTATGCGGTCTAATATAAGAATAGTCACTAACAAACGGAATGAAGATGAAAGAGAGACTGAAAAGAGAGAGAATAATAGGGTGAGGAGTTGCAATAAACATGAGAGATTTGGAAATATGATACCTTTTATATTGGGAATAAAATTGGTCAAAGAGTAGTAATTAAGGGAGAGAAAGTGGGCAAGTTTTAATGCAAAATTTGAAATTCAAATTTGACAAATAGAAGGAGAGGGAAATTTTTTTAGGGTTAAAGTGATTAACAATTAATGCAATAGAATTAGAGAGAAAAAATTAGGTTAAGTGATGGCAATACCTAATAAGCTTTAAGAATAAGTGATATATATGCAAACTTATATATGCAAATTATTCCCTCAAAGAAAGCAACATAGTAGTATATATGCAAATTAGAGTTGCAAAAAAGTAAAAATGGAATTTGATAATATGAAAATTCAAAAAATGTCAACAACCTCAAATTATAAAAAAAACCAATTTTCTTAAAACAGATTGGCATGTGATAGATCAATGCCCAAAACAACTTGAATATTGAATGAAAAATATTCAGCAATCAATTCACGTAAGTACATGATAATCATCCAACTTTTCATCATCTTTACGTATATTATGCGGTCTAATATAAGAATAGTCACCAACAAACGGAATGAAGAAGAAAGAGAGACTGAAAAGAGAGAGAATAATAGGGTGAGGAGGAGCAATAAACATGAGAGATTTGGAAATATGATACCCTTTTTATTGGGAATAAAATTGGTCAAAGAGTAGTTATTATGGGAGAGAAAGTGGACAAGTTTTAATGCAAAATTTGAAATTCAAATTTGACAAATAGAAGGAGAGGGAATTTTTTTTTAGGGTTAAAGTGATTAACAATTAATGCAATAAAATTAGAGGGAAAAAATTAGGTTAAGTGATGGCAAGACCTAATAAGCTTTAAGAATAAGTGATAATTGGATATTTGTTAAATAGACTAACAATTTCTTTCTCAGTGTAAACAAATAAGACCATCTACAATGGGGAGTCCTTCCCCTATTAAGCACTATTGTAAATAGGCACCATCTCTCTCCTATTACTCATGGGTCTCACATGTACAATTAATTCTATTATTTTTATATATTTAATTATTGTATTATTTTGATATTAAAATATAATTATATAATAGTTGTAAATAATAGTTGAATTTGATTCCCTCAAAAAAAAATATTTGAATTTGAATTTGCTTGTAGCATATAGCCGTTGGAAATTTTAGTTGACATCTCTTGTATTTAATTACTCCTTAAAAAAAATTGTTCAATTGTTCAATGATTACTTCTCCAACAATCCAGTATAGACGGACGAGCAATTTCGACGAAGATTTCGAATGTGGAGGGACGTCTTCCTTCGAATTGCAGAAGCTCTCGAAAACCAGGATAAATATTTCACAATGAGAGTTGATGCAACAGGTAGAGTAGGTCTTTCACCTTTGCAAAAATGCATCGCTGCTCTACGTATTTTGGCATATGGATCATTAGCTAACAGTGTGGATGACTATGTTTGAATTGGTGAAAGCATAGCAATGGAATGTGGCTCAGGGACAGAAGGAAAAGTAGAGAAAATAGAGAAACTCTCTAATCTTCTCAAAGAAAGTTGTTATTATTGGAATTCTTCAATGCTTGATGATGCCAAAACACTAGGTGGTGAGCCTTATTTATACTACTCTAGGAAGGCTCTCCATTACAAACTAGAAATATCTAGAAACAAAGAAAAGTCTAGAGATATGGATATTCTAGTACATAAGTCTAGAAGGATCTAAAAAAGTTAAGACTTCCGTAGTGCTTATTTAGTAGTGTCTAGTAGCTTCCTTATTATTCCCTAGTATTCTAGAGACTTCTATATTATTCTTTAGTGTTCTAGAGACTTCCACATTATTCTCTAGAATTCTATAGTCTTCCATATTATTCTTCATCATTCTCCCCGGGTTGGAGAAGACTCGTCCTCGAGTCGAAAGTCTTCGTCACCGCCAAAGTATGGTGAAAGATCAGCAACATTGAAGGTAGCAGAGACTCCATAGCCACCAGGTAGTTTTATTTTGTAGGCATTATCATTGATTTTCTGTGTAACTCTGAAAGGACCATCAGCTCTTGGAGATAACTTGGCATTTGGTTTGTTAGGAAATCGTTCCTTTCGCAAGTGGATCCATACCAAGTCTCCTTCATTGAATGTGTGCAGCTTGCGATGCTTGTCTCGCTGAGTCTTATACCTTGAATTTTGTTTTTCAATTCTTCCACGAACTTGTTCATGCAACTTCTTGATTTCATTGGCCCTTTGTTCCGCATCTGCACTGTACTGCTAAGTGCTAGGTGATAGAGTTAAGTCCAGTGGGCTAAGAGGACGCATGCCATAAACCACCTCAAATGGACACTTCATGGTAGCTTGATTGGTGGAGTTATTATAGGCAAACTCAATCTATGCAAGGATAACATCCCATTGCGTCAAATTCTTTCCCACAAAACTTCTAAGTAAGTTCCCCAGAAGTCTATTAATTGCTTCTGTTTGCCCATCTGTCTGAGGGTGACTAGCACTGCTGAATTGGAGTTTAGTACCCATCTTCTTCTACAATGTTCTCCAAAAGTGGCTGATGAATTTAGCATCTCGATCGGAAGTGATGGTTTTTGGGATGCAATGAAGACGAACAATTTCCTTGAAGTACAAGTCTGCAACTTGGATAGCGTCAGTAGTCTTCTGACATGGTATGAAATGAGCCATTTTAGAAAACCTGTCGACGACTACCATTGTGGAATCCTTTTGTCGTTGAGTTCGAGGTAGTCCAAGGACAAAATCCATACTAACATCTTCCCAAGGTGCCTTAGGAACTGGAAGTGGCGTATATAACCCTGTGTTTTGACATTTGGATTTGGCCAAGTGACAAATTTTGCACCTTTGGATGTGTCTATTAACATCTCTTTCCAACTTAGGCCAATGGAAATTCTCCTTGACTAAGGCTACTGTTTTGTCTCGCCCAAAATGTCCTGCTAGTCCTCCATCATGAGCCTCCCAAATAATTGCTTCTCTTAGAGAGCATTGGGGAATGCATATAGTTTTTCCTTTGAACAAGAATCCGTCATGTTTGTAATAACCTTGTGTTGACTGCGGATTAGTGGAACTCCAAACTTTACCAAAGTCAGGATCATCTGGATATAACTCCTTGATAATCTCAAATCCGATAACTTTCGTTTGGAGAGTAGTAAGTAGACTATGACGTCGGTTGAGGGCATCTGCTACAACAATCTGGACTCCTGCCTTGTGCTTGAGTAGAAAAGGATAAGATTGCAGAAACTCACTCCAAGCAGCGTGTCTACGACTGATCTTTTGTTGAGAGTTCAAGTGCTTGAGGGCTTCATGATCAGAGTAAAGAACAAACTCCTTATTCAACAAGTAGTGGCTCCAATGCTGAAGGGCACGAACAACTGCATAAAACTCCTTGTCATATGTAGAGTACCTGAGCTTCCCATTATTGAGTTTCTCACTGAAAAAGGCTATACGATGTCCCTCTTGGCTGAGAACAGCTCCAACTCCAGTGTTTGAAGCATCACAACTAACTTCGAATACTTGGTCAAAGTTAGGAAGGGCTAGCATGGGTGCCTCAGTCAAACGCTTCTTAAGTTCCTTAAAGCTCTTATCAGCTTCTTCCGACCACCTAAATTTATCTCCTTTGATCCATTCTGTAAGTGGGGTGGCAACCGAGCTAAAGTTTTTAATGAACCTTCTGTAGAAAGAAGCCAAGCCGTGAAAACTCCTTATGTCATGGACAGACTTTGGAGTTGGCCAACTGTTGATAGCTTCAATCTTGCTTGGGTCAACTTTTATTCCTCCAGCAGTGATGATGTACCCAAGAAAATTTACTTCATTGGTCAAGAATGAGCATTTCTTGAGGTTGGCATAAAGTTTTTTCTCACGAAGAGTTTGGAGCACTTGTCGGATATGCCAGAAATGCTCTTCTTTGCTTTTGATATAGATCAAAATATCATTGAAGTACACAACAACAAATTTACCAATAAAGGCCCGAAGTACCTGATTCATTAGCCGCATAAATGTACTCGGAGCATTTGATAACCCAAAAGGCATAACTGTCCACTCATAAAGGTCGTATATTGTCTTGAAAGCAGTCTTCCATTCATCTCCAGGACGAATTCTGATTTGATGGTAACCGCTTCAGAGATCAACCTTAGAGAAGATATTGGCACCATGTAATTGATCCAACATATCATCGAGCCTGGGGATTGGAAATCGATACTTAATGGTGATCTTGTTGATAGCTCTACTGTCCATGCACATTCTCCAACTACCATCCTTCTTCGGTACTAGAAGTGCAGGCACAACACAAGGACTGACACTTTCCCAAATCAACCCTTTCTTGAGCAACTCTTCAACTTGGCGTTGGACTTCGACATGCTCTATTGGACTCATCCTATAAGCCGGTCTGTTAGGAATGGAAACTTCGGGGATGAAGTCAATTGCATGTTGTATATCTCGCATCGGAGGAAGTCCTGATGGAATTTCTGATGGTACAACATCTGAGAATTCAACGAGAAGATATTCAACCTCCTTTGGAATGGCGCATTCTTCATTGGACTCGACCAATAGGACAAAGCTCATGTCTTGGACATCTTTTGTTGTCACCTTGAATGGTTTTTTTGAGACTAGAGATACTATTGGCTTGGAATCCTTTTTGCCTTCATCAAATGCAGTGGGTGATAGGGGCACCAACTTGATATTAGCACCATCTTTCACAAAGGTGTAAGTGTTGGCATGACCGTCGTATAAGGCATGACGATCATATTGCCAAGGTCTCCCAAGAAGCAGGTGACAAGCATCCATGGGGATGACATCACACCATACATTGTCTTTTTACTTTTGCCAAATGGAAAAAGATACAAGGCAACGCTTAGAGACTTTGACCTCGTTACCTTTGTTGAGCCATTATAATTTATACGGATGTGGGTGATCTTTTGTCGGCAGCTCTAATTTTTCCACCATATTGTTTGATACAACATTCTCACAGCTTCCACTGTCAATGATGACATTGCAAACTTTGCCTTGCGAGGTGCAGGGAGTGTGGAAGATATTTTGTCTTAGCCATGGTTCTTCCTTGACTGTTGTGGTGTGTAAGCTTCTTCTAACTGCCAGTGATTCACCACAATCAGCAAGAACAGGCTCTTCGTCATATATTGACTCACCCATCTCTTTTTGTTCTAGCGCTTCATGAATATCTTCTTCTTCAGAAGCTTCATGTATCTCCCCTTTGATGATGGTGATGGTTTTGCGATTTGGACAATCAGAAGCAATATGTCCAAACCCTTGACATTTAAAGCATTTAGGTGTCTTAGAAATGTTCTCTTTGGTGATCTTTTGTGGCGGTTTGCTTGAGGAGCTAGGTTCTAGTAGAGGAAAAAGGTTGGTATGATGATTTTTTAGGTAGTTTTTTCTCAACCATGATGGCTAGACGAATAACCTCATCCAAGCTCCAATATTGTTGAAGTTGGACTGGGTGTGCAATGTCAGTGTTTAGCCCTCCAAGGTATCGAGCAATTGTTTGCTCTTCCTTTTCTTGGATATCACATTTCATCATCAACTTCTCAAATTCTCTAGTATATTCTTCTACCGACAGAGATTTTTGACGAAGATTTTGTAATTGAATAAAATTGTCTTGATAATAATGAGGAGGTAAAAACTTACGGGTTAGTTCTCGACGCATCTTCTCCTATGTCTTGATCTTGCTTTTCCCTTCACGCTCTCGTCTCCTTTTAACATTTTCCCACCAAATTGAAGCGTGTTTCTTCAGCTTGACAGCAACGATCTTTACCTTTTGCTCCTCTAGAATCTCCTTGTACTCAAATATACATTCAACAGTTTGTAGCCAATCCACAAACTCATCGGGGTGTAGCTTCCCTTCAAAATCTGGAATGTCTACTTTGATATCATTCACCGGAGTTTTACGTCGGTGTGGACGGCTGCTTCTTGAAGATGAAGAGTCACTGTTGGAGCCATCATCATCATCTCTTCTTCGTTTTGCTTCCAATATGGCTTGTTAGGCATTAACAGTCTCTTGTAGTTCCTGAATTTGTCGCCTCATTTCTTCCATCTCCATCTCTTGCAAACCTCTTGCATTCTGTCTTTGAGGTGGCATTTTGACAATATCAGTTCAACAAACAATTTGGTGAAGATTGTGGTGGTGAGTGGTGGTTTTGTTGGTGGTGAAGATTTGTTAACCAAGGGTTTTCTTCACTTCCCAAACAAAATGGTGGTGTTAGTTTTGCGAATAAAATGGCCGCAAAGTGAAGTTTTACAAAGACAACTGCTTGCTCACTTGAAAACTCACTTTCCGTTGATTTTTTCGCACAAACTCAACTCCGAGGTATCGTAACCAGCTCTGATGCCAAATCTGGCTCAGGGACAAAAGGAAAAGTAGAGAAAATAGAGAAACTCTCTAATATTCTCAAAGAAAGTTGTTATTATTGGAATTCTTCAATGCTTGATGATGCCAAAACACTAGATGGTGAGCCTTATTTATACTACTCTAGGAAGGCTCTCCATTACAAACTAGAAATATCTGGAAACAAAGAAAAGTCTAGAGATATGGATATTCTAGTACATAAGCCTAGAAGGATCTAAAAAAGTTAAGACTTCCCTAGTGCTTATTTAGTAGTGTCTAGTAGCTTCCTTATTATTCCCTAGTATTCTAGAGATTTCTATATGATTCTTTAGTGTTCTAGAGACTTCCACATTATTCTCTAGAATTCTAGAGTCTTCCATATTATTCTTCATCAGAATGCTTAGATAAGTTTGTAAGGGGCGTCCATCACTTATTTGGAGCTGAATATTTAAGAAAACCCAACAACAATTATATTGAGTACTAGTATCATTCCAAAATTAGAAGATCATATAATCCAAAGATTAAATAATGGAGCCGGTGGGTTAGACTTCTACATTCTCCAGCTTAAACATTTCCTAGTAAATAATTACTATTACCAATAGCAATAACCATAACAAAGCTGATCAAATAGTAAAAAATAATCTAAAGGAACTGGGGATATCCTTCAAATATAACATAAAGAAACATTCTAAATAAGCTGGGGCTCACCCTACCCTTCTTCAAAATCAGTTAGGTATTGGTGAGAATTATTTAACTTAGTTGGGGCAGAGATAATTACGGGCAGAGATAATTACACAAAACAAGGAAATGTCATTCCGCAGTGAAAGTTCTAATCAGATTTAACTAGAACATGTTTCTAAACAAAAAAATATGTACATGCCCTATGACGAAGAGCCTCTAAAAGGTGATATCAAAGACGAGCCTTCCTGAATTTCTGTAATCTCACGGTCCTGAATGGTAGAATGTAAAAAGAACAAGTTAAAAGATTGTAGATTGTAAATCTTCACCCATTGTTTGCCTTACCCATCTCAAAGAGAAAATAAATCCTAGACATAATGCGGTGTGCAGGATGTCGAATAATGGCAACTGGGAAAAATCTGAACTATCAAATGAAAATATCACATCACATACCATATTATAAATAGGTGTTTGATTGCGCCAAAACTCTAAGCGAGGTAGAAGCCACCTTCCTAGAAAATAACCCAAACATAAAGAATAGAGTGAAGTAAATGGCTTTTCAAATTATCATATGTAAAAATGCTAACAATATCACTGGGTGAGAAGTGTTGGACAACATGAATGACAGAGCATGAAAAGCAAATAAAGTTTATATATTATCAATTACCAAATAAGATGAGTTACTTCATGAATTAACAATGATTGAAAAATTTACCAGATTTGGATTTTTTTAGACTCAATGACTCTAGAGAAACTGTGGATAATCTCTGTTGACTTCCCTTGTTCGAATGACTTAAATCCCTGCTTTGAGGAGATTTTACATAAGATGCATGTTTAATTATTTTTCTCTTAGGTGTGACCGCTTCTTATAACATTCTTCAGTTTTTGCTGAAAAAGTTTTGGAATTTCTGGAACTCAATTTATTAGTGACCTGCCCAGACATTGTGTTCACTCGTCCCTTTTTTGACTGAACCGGTGTCGATAGACTTTCCAGTCCTCCATCACTCAATTCCAAGGCTGCTAAGGCAGAGATCTGGTCTTTATCTGGATGTGTTGCAGGATCTCCAGTAGCAGGTTGCTTCCTCTGGTAGGGTATAACATTATGCATCCGGGCACTACGTCTATACTACCATGAACAACATTGACCCTACACGTCTTAATTGACATATCCCGTTCATCTTCAAGAAGTGCCTTGTTGCGATCTCCTGTGGTCTTATCCGGTGATACAAAAGAAGTAGGAAAAGACTTCTCCACAGCTGTGACAACATTTGAAATATTAAGCAATAGAGACTGTAGGTATAAGAAATGATAAAACATTAAGCAAAAAAATCATGAATAAACATACATACGAATCATTTACAAACATGTCTCAATATTTACCATCAGATAATATTTCTGGAAGATTCGTTGATACATTATCAGGAACAGCAGTATCCAAATCATGATCTTCCACAACCTTCAAGGTAGAGCTCTGCTCTTTCTCTGGATTCTTGAGAGGATCTCCAGACGCAGGCTGCCTCTTCTGGCAGTCCTTAGCATTATGCAACCGGCCACTACGTCTAGTCCGGCCACTACCATGAACATCATTGACCTTACTCATCTTAATGGACATATCTTGTTCAACTTCAAGGAACGACTTATTGCAATCTCTCGTGGCCTTTTCCGACGATATCAAAGTAGGAACAGAATTTTCCAAAGCTGCGACAACAATTAAAATACCAAGATATAGAGATTGTAGGTATAGGAAATGATAAAACATTAAAAAAATAAGACATAAAAAAATATTCATACAAATCATTTACAAACATGTCTAAATTTTTACCATCAAATGATATTTCTGGAAGATTTGCTGGTACATTATCCAGAACAACCATCATCAAAATCAAAATATTTGCTGGTATACATTAACAACCATCATCAAAATATTTACCGTTAGAGAAAATTTCTTGATAAAATACAGATACATTATCCAAAACAGCACTGCCCGAATCAGTACCGATTTCTGATTCTTCTCTAAAGCAAGCTAGAACAGAGGTTTCCCAATTTTCAGGAAAGCCAAATATAAAACTCTTGAAAATCTAACCATGAAATAGAAGAAAAAACAAAAATCCATCAAGGGGTAGCAATGAAACTCAATCATCAGATGAAGAACAAATAACATTATAAACAATATGTTGCAAGACTAACCACCAAAAACATTGACAGTTATGAATACAAACCTGAGGAGTAAACATTAGCGTGCATTGTTTATTGATGAAACCCCTAATCAAAACATATATATACCATCGACAGTCTCAAGGGAAACCTCTGCTGGAGATGCCCAAGATCCAATCAATTATGTAACCAATTTTATACTTAATAAATATTCATTATCTTGTTCACTGTTTAGTGAAATAGTTAATTTGATAACGTCCTTGATTAAAACTATAGACTTGTTATCATGATAGAGATTATGATAATGAGAAACAAGTCTTTTATTATTTTTAATCTAAATTGTTCTTGATCGTATGATTATTGTGAGTAGGACATCAATAATTCGGATAGATCAATATATATGTGATAGTCTTTATTGGATAAATATTAATAAGTCTCATTTATTAAATTACATATATAGATGATACATATAGTGATGTGATCATTGAACTGACTCGACTGAGAATTTCTAATGGTCGATATTACCTTAAAATGTCAATAGAAAAATTCTCAAGAAAGAATATAATGATTTTCTTTGACCTGAGATTGTCATGGTAATTAACATGTTATTTATTGTATTTTGATTCTGAACAACTAATACCTTAGGGTGCTAGTTGAAAGGATGTTGGATACGATTAAATACTTGTATAATTAATGACTAATCAAGATGGGATCCGTCAACTCTTGGTAATGAGTTTGAACTCTATGATAAAAATTAAAACCCTGACCAGGGAAATTGAATGAAAGAAAAAATGAGTTTCTTAAGTCATGTATGTTAACTTATTAGAGTTTGACAATTGTACCATGCTCTAGAGTTAACAAGAGTTGTAACGACGGAAGAAAAATATTATATTATTCTAATTGGTTCTTGAAAGTAAAATAATACTTCATACTACCTGGACGTTAAGGAGTGTTACTAGACGCCTACCTTGATTAATATATTAATTTGATTAATCTATTACCAGTTTAGTATTGAACTTACAGGGTCACACACAAGCGAGTGTTCTAGTTCTTGTTAAAGAATTATTTTATTATTTGATGATTAAATTGAAGAATTTAATTAATCAAAAATATAAATTTTCTAAGTGGAATATTATTGTATTTTTTGCTAGTACAAAGAATACAAATAATATATATAATTAAATTAATGTGAGCATTAAAAAAATTACATTGAAGAATTAAATATTATATTATTCTCGGTGTGGATACACGTAGAGTCTTCATATCATTGAAGAATTTTTCATGCTTCAAGAATTGATACAAAGGTACACTTTTAGTGTTTAAATTAAAATTTTATAATTTAAGCGCAAAATAGATCCAAACTTTATTCCGTTGCATGTGTTTTGAACACTATTTTTACTTCAACCTCGTCATATCTTTTAATAATAGGAGCGGAATTAAACACCCGAACCGCTTCTTCCCTGAATCACAACATTAAATGTGTAATAACTTTGATTTTGAGGGTGAGTTGAATTAAGCATAAACTGAAGGGTATCTGAAATGAAATACTTACTTTGTGGAAGAGATGCTGGAGATGGCTAAACAGTGGTTGTTTCCTTGGGATGATTTAACAAGCCACCAATCGTATAATGTAACCGTTCGTTGGAAGCAAGAAGAAGAAGAAGAAGAAGAAGAAGAAGAAGAAGAAGAAGAAGAAGAAGAAGAAGAAGAAGAAGGAGAAGAAGAAGAAGAAGTTGTGGGGGTGCAATTAGAAGAAGTAGGAGTGAAGTCAGCCATGTTTGGTTGAAGAGAGATAAGTGAGATGAGAGGAGACTCTCTCACACTGTACAGTCGCGAAAGTATAATCAACAAGGTGAAAACCCAGTCGCAACACAACCACCTTTACCAATGTTGATCTTTGTTGAATTTTGCAATTAACATGAAATTCATTCTCAAGGATCAATCAATCACTTTTGCCTGTTTCACAACAACAACAACGTAATGAGTCAAGCCATTAAAAAAAATTGCAGGAATTGAGTTTATGTAACAATGTAAAGGGGTCTATCAACGGCGGATCCAGGACCCTAGGCCAGGGGTGCAAAATAATAATAATAATAATAATAATAATAATAATAATAATAATAATAATAATAATAATAATAATAATAATAATTATAATCATGCATATAAAGTAACATACCCAAAATATTAATTACATTGTACTCAATGTATAACGTACCAAAAAGATTTACATATAGCATTCAAAAAAAAAAAAAGATTTACATATAGGCTCTATAATTGCCTTTTATGCTTTGTCATCTTCTGAAATCGTTGAATAACCAGTTCATCATCAATGTCGTTCAAGATATCCCTTTCAATATAAATGACTAGACAATCATTCATCAATTGATCCCCATTCGATTTATAACGTGTTTCCTTTTGTAATCACTACTTGAGGAAAACCATTAGTATCTGATATAAATACAAACCAGTAGCAGGATCTTGTGTCTCGCACCAAGATACCAAACCTGTATAATTTCCAGTTAGTAAGTTATTTCTAATTCTCATACGGAAGATCAAAACTTTGCCACAAAATACTATCTGGGTTGGTTTCCACTTTCCAAGAGTTTCACAGTTGGTTTTGTTACTGCTTTTGATATATTAGAAGACCATATCATAGCCCCTTTGGAATCAACAATAATTGTGAGATTCAAAACTCCTGATGAGTTTCCTAATGGAATGTCTCTATTTTCTATCCACCATAGTAGTCAATAGCGGCCAATAGCGCCGCTATAACGGCCGCACGGTGTGGTGCGGTGTGGTGCCGGAGCGCTACGCAACAAGCCATAGCGTTGCAATTAATGTGAGATAGCGGCGCAACGCTTCGTAGCAGTTTTGCAGTTTAGAACCGCTATTTCATTTTAAGAGAAAATACAAAATTGTCCTTGGTTTAAAAAAAAGAAGGTATTTCTGTAAAGCTTCCTCTGCTTTTATGTTGTTCTGTAAAACTTTTTAACCTCTGCTGTAAATCTTCCTCTACTTTGTCGTTTGCTCTGTTATCCTGTTATTTTTTTGTTTAACAATCTCAAAACTCTGTCGTCCTGTTACTTTTTTGTTCTAGTTTTCTTTGTTATTATTGATTCCAAACTCCATTCTGCTCTCTGTTTTTGTTTGTAGTTTTGTACAAACAATCCTCTGTTTTGTTCATATAAAACTTTATTATGCTCTCTCTGTTTCCTTATTTTTGTTGTTTTTGTTTTTATGAAATATCGGTCATAGCGCTATGCGTTATCCTGCTATAGCATTTTTGGGGTCGGCCGCTACGCGCCGCTATCCGCTATTAACTACTATGGTTTCAATTACCTTTGAGAGAGTAAGAACTCCACGTACATCTATGTGTGAAGGAGCATCCCATTATAGGATTGACGACCCTAAGCATTGTCGCGCGAAGAAACTTTGGTGTAAGGTTGCAACTCGACAGTTGAAGGGAAATAAAACCCAGACCTCTGAGTGAGTAAGGCCCCACACGTACAAACTCGTGTGATTAGTAGGTGCAACTCGACAGGTGAAGGGAAAAAAACCTCACGAACTCATCACTTAAAAAGAAGAGATAAACCCAATATCTAAATAATATTTGACCATTAATTAATTTCAACAAATGAATAGAAGAGATTCGAAGAATCATAACCGTCGCTAACATTCTGCAATCAAAATAGGTTAATTCTAAACTCTCGTTCTGAGCAAATAGATCAAATTGCAGAAACTCCCCCCTTATCTTTTGTTTTATTGTTTTTATATACTGTTTTATGTTCTTAACTAAATAAGACGAATTGTTTAATTGGAACGACAATCTATGTTGATATAATACTCTATTTACACATTATTACTTACTCCCTCCGTTTCAAAATGAGTGTCGTTTTAGGTGTTTACACACATATTAAGAAATGCAATGATTAAAAGAAAGAGAATGGTTATTTTACCAAACTATCCTTATTAACTATTAGTTAGTTTTAAAAGTAATACTTCGGAAGTAGTGTGCAGAGTATTAATTGGAAGGTACAATTGAAAAGAAAAAGTTATTATTGCATTGGAAACTGAAAGTGACATTCATTTTGAAACAATTTTTTTTGCTAAAGCGACACTCATTTTGAAACGGAGGGAGTAGTAGACTGCTACATTTGTCAAAATTCGAGTCAATTATGATTTGACGTACTTGTCAATTTGTCCATCAATACTCAACCGATAGGCACTACGAAGAACACTCTCATTGTTCTATTTCATCTTCCAAAGAAGACGGTCCTCGTGCACTGAGGGGTACAATAACATGTTGACTACATGTTCAAAAACCTGATGATTCAAGATCGAGGGCAAAAGTGGAACATTTCATGCTTTATGCTCTGAAAAAGTACCATCTCACACACAGATTAGCTAAAGGAAAAACACCATTGTTTTATCAAATATAATCATCGATATTCTAAATTGTATTATTTTAAATCGTGTTAGCAAAATTTGATGTTAAGTTATTTTATGAAAATAACATAACTCGTTGTTTTTGTTGATGGATTGGAAAAGTTGGCCTTACATCACATTAATATGATTATCGTTTAATCATGAAATTGAGGCCTTCCATTTTATAAAACCTTTCATAAATGCTGTGAAGAAAAACCAAAAAGCAACGGGAAAATGGATAGTGACGGGTATAATTTAATCTAATTGAGGCATTCCAGTTTGTTAGATATGATCTTTTTCTAATTTGAAATGATTAGTGTTTTTTTTAATGGGCTGTTTGTTATAAAAAGTGTTATAGTGTTTGGACGATTTTAAAACACTTAATATTAAACCAAAATAAATCACAATGTTATGCATATTAGGGAATGTGATAGAACCCTGGACCCACCAATGGCCAAGAGAATTGTAACCAAGCCTGTTTGGACTAGGAACTATGTTCTTAAGTAGTATTGGGCCTTTATTTCATTACTTGTCCTTGTAAGGGTTACTTTGGGAGACCCAGGCCCAATTAACTTGTAGCAAGTCTAGATGCTTGACCTAGCTATATAAAGGAACAGTGTGCCGCTTTCTGGATATGAATAAAAAACTGAACTTTTATCTTTGTTGTTTTGTGTTTTCTTCTTCGTTTTTTCTTTTGGCATAGCTTAGTTTTTGTTGTTAACCTATCACAGCTCCATCATTGGTGCTTTCATTGCTTCACTCAATGCCTCCTAAACCCCCCAGCACTTCTGCTAAAGACCTTGATGAAGCCTTACAAGCCACCCAACACCGGTTGGAAGAAGCCCTTCAACACCGCCTGGAGGAATCCCTTCAAGCCACCCACCTTCACTTCAATGAGCAACTAGGAATCATCCACACCAAGCTGGACAACCAACAACAACTGATGGATTCGAGGGATGAAAATTTCTTGCGCATCCTTAACGACCGCCATGATTCCCTCACCACCTTACTCACCACAGCGCTGCAACAACGGCCACCTCCGTCCGACCCTCCTCCACCACCACTAGTGACCTCAGGTAACACTCTTGCTGTCGTATACACAAACCCATTATTGCACTCACCGGGCCCCTCTTCCCAGCCACACAACACATATTCCTCGCCACTACTATACACACCCAGCACTGGTTCCACCACCAACACTTCACCCTTGCTCCTCCACACCAACACACAACCTTTGTTCACATCTCCCTTTTCACCCATACCGGTTTCTCTTCCGACCACATATCACCACACCCCGCTACCACAACCTACTATTTTTCCCCTAAACCACCAACACACATCCCCACCTACACAACAATTTCACGGCAGCAACTTATACCCTCACCTCACACCCCCATTACAGCACTCAACATACCC
This sequence comes from Medicago sativa, assembly GCF_051527215.1. Lineage (NCBI taxonomy): Eukaryota > Viridiplantae > Streptophyta > Magnoliopsida > Fabales > Fabaceae > Medicago > Medicago sativa. Next base: position 56,330,746 of record NC_140749.1, read on the forward strand.
ACCCACACCACAAACAGCTTCAAACCCACAAAACCCAACAAACACTCCTTTCCGTACACCAAAAAATGAACTTACCCCTTTCGATGGCAACGAACCATTGGAATGGCTATTTCAAGCCGAGCAATTTTTCTCATTTTACAACATTGCAAACGAAAGCCGATTGTCTTTAGCCTCTTTTTACATGAAGGATGATGCTCTTAGTTGGTATAAGTGGATGTATCAAAATCATCAACTTTTTGATTGGCCTTCGTTTTCTAAAGCCCTTGAGCTTCGTTTTGGCCCCTTCACCTATGAAAATCATCAAGCCCAACTCTTTAAGTTGCGTCAATATGGCACGGTTTCGGACTACCAAACCCAATTTGAAAAATTAGGGAATCGTGTCATAGGATTACCACCCGATGCTTTGCTAAATTGCTTCATATCCGGCCTTGTTCCCGAAATCCGTCATGAACTAGCGGTCCAACGCCCTTACACAATTACCCAAGCTATTGGCCTTGCAAAACTTATTGAAGCAAAGATCAAGGACTCTAAAAACCGACCCACAAGACCCCAAACTCAACAACCCAACCCACCACTACAACAAACTGTTTTTCCTCCTATTCCTAAGATACCTACAAATACCAACCCACTAGCCACAAAGCCACCCCTAACCGGCCAAAGTTCACAACCCACCAAACTCCCCATTCGCCGTCTCACATCCTCACAACTACAAGAACGGCGAGCACAAGGCCTATGTTACAATTGTGATGAGAAATATGTCATGGGTCACCGATGCGCAACGGGTCGTTACCTCTTACTCATTTTGGAACCAGATATGGAAGAGGAAACTGAGGTACTAATTGATGATCCAGAAACTGTTGCTGAACCAGAAACCTACTTCTACCTATCTGCCCAAGCACTAACCGGCCAACCCTCGCCTAGCACACTCAAATTCCGAGGCTTACTTTATGGTCTTCCCGTTTCGGTTTTAATCGACACCGGAATTACACATAACATTTTACAACCACGCATTGCTACTCACCTTCACCTACTCACCACACCAATTCAACCATTTTCAGTCATGGTTGGTAATGGCTCACGCATCCAATGCACGGGTCACTGCTCCAACGTACCTATCACACTTCAAAATCATTTTTTTCACATCCCCTTCTACCTATTACCTATTGAAGGAGCTGATGTAGTCCTCGGTATGGAATGGTTGAAAACGCTTGGGCCCATTGGAGCAGATTTCTCCATACTTGCCATTTCCTTTTCACACAACAATGCCACTATCACTCTTAGGGGTGAAAACATCACACAACCCACACAATCAACTTATCACCACATATGCCACCTTCTCCACACAGATTCCATTGCCTCCTTACACATACTCACAAGCTCTCCCACAACCGAGCCACCACAACTATCCCCATCCACCAATTCGCTCTCCACCGACCTCCCACATGAAATTCGTTCCCTCATCCAAGCTTATGATCCTATCTTTCAAACACCCCGTGGCCTGCCACCTAACCGCCCACATAACCATCAAATACCACTTTTACCCAACACCGCTCCCATCAATGTTAAACCTTACCGTTACCCTCATTCCCAAAAAGAGGCCATGACCACCATAATCAATGACATGCTCAAAGAAGGAGTCATTACCCCAAGTAACAACCCATACTCTTCCCCTGTGTTGTTGGTTAGAAAAAAAGATGGAACCTGGCGTTTTTGTGTAGACTACCAGGCCCTAAATGCTGTCACGGTAAAAGACCGTTTCCCTATACCAACCATTGATGAACTTTTGGATGAATTGGGTGCAGCAACTGTTTTCACTAAGCTGGATTTGCGATCAGGTTATCATCAAATTCGGGTTATGCCAAAAGATACACACAAAACAGCTTTTCGTACTTTCGACGGTCATTACGAGTTCTTAGTTATGCCTTTTGGGCTATCTAATGCTCCGTCTACTTTCCAATCTGCTATGAATGATTTATTCTGCCCTTTTTTGCGTAAATTTGTCTTAGTTTTCTTCGATGATATATTGGTTTTTAGCAATTCTTTGACCGACCATTTACATCATTTACAACTGGTTCTGGATTTGCTTTATAAAAATCAATTTTTTGTCAAATTGTCTAAGTGTGTGTTTGCAGTGCCTTAAGTGGACTATCTAGGACATGTTATATCGGCAAATGGAGTCTCACCTGACCCGGAGAAAATCAAGGCCATTCTTGACTGGCCGGTTCCTCTCTCTCTCACAGCTTTACGTGGATTTTTGGGACTTACCGGATTCTACCGTCGGTTTGTACGCAACTACGCTACTATTGCAGCACCACTTACAGACTTGTTAAAAGCTACAAAATACACATGGAATACAGCAGCAGAAACAACTTTTACAAATCTAAAGATAACTATGACTACAACTCCGGTTCTACTTCTGCCAGATTTTGCCAAGACTTTCACTCTTGATACCGACGCTTCCGGTGTTGCCATTGGAGCCGTCCTCTCCCAAGATGGCCATCCTCTTGCTTTTTTCAGCCGTAAGATGTGCTCCCGCTTGCAGCGTTCACCAGTTTATGTCAGAGAGTTATACGCCATCACCGAGGCTGTCAAGAAATGGCGGCAATACCTGATTGGAAGACATTTTCACATATTCACGGATCAGAAGAGCCTCAAAGAGTTGTTAACTCAGACCATACAAACTCCAGAACAACAGAAATGGGCGGCTAAATTGCAGGGATTTAGTTTTGAAATTCATTACAAACCCGGAAAAACTAACCTTGTAGCTGATGCTTTAAGCCGAAAAAGCACTGATGACACTGCAGCATTGCTCTTGACTGTCTCCTCCACCATTCCACATCTTCTGGAGGACCTGCACAAATTCTATACCAGTCACGCTCAAGGCCAACAGTTACTACAGCATCTCACCGCCAACAGTGATTCATGTTATACTTTCAAAGATGGATTATTGTTTTTCAAGGAACGGATTTTCATTCCAGATTTACCTGATTGGAGAACATCAATCATCTCAGAATATCACAACTCCCCATCAGCAGGTCATTCCGGTGCTAAACCCACACTCTCAAGGTTGGCTGCCTCTTTCCTTTGGCCAGGCGCACATAAGGATGTGAAAACATGGGTACAGCAGTGCTCTGTGTGCCAGCAAAACAAGTACCTGCCATCAAAAAAACAAGGTCTATTACAACCCTTGGAAACACCACAACAGGTATGGGAAGATCTCTCCATGGATTTTATCACACATTTGCCAAATTCTCATGGCCACACAGCAATCTGGGTCGTGTGTGACAGGTTGTCAAAATTTGTTCACTTTATAGCTCTCCCAACCAGATTTGGCGCCAAAGATCTGGCCATCAGGTTCCCCACTGAAATCTGTAGATTACATGGCATCCCAAAGTCAATAATTTCAGATAGAGACCCTATATTTTTAAGTACTTTCTGGAAAGAACTCTTTAGAGTCCAAGGCACAACTTTAAGGTTCAGTTCAACATATCACCCGGAGACCGACGGTCAAACCGAAGTGGTCAACAGAAGTTTAGAAACGTACCTCCGCTGTTTCGCTAGTGACCATCCTCGCCAATGGTTTCGCTTCCTGCATCTGGCCGAATACTGGTTCAATTCAAGTTTTCACTCCGCTATTAAGATGTCACCGTTTGAAGCACTGTATGGCAGACCCCCACCTTCCATCCGTGACTACACCAAAGGGCAAACTTCTGTTATCGATCTGGAGACCTCACTGCTGCACAGACAACAGGTTTTAAGAACTCTCAAGGAAAACCTTCAAAGAAGCAAGCAAAAAATGGAATCTCAGGCAAATCAGAAAAGAAGAGACTGTACCTTTGAAGTGGGACAGCTGGTATGGTTGCGCCTCCAACCCTACAGGCAACACACCGTTCACCGTCGCGCCTCTCCCGAGCTAGCTAAGCGTTACTACGGTCCGTTTGCTGTCCTCCGTCGCATCGGCGCCGTAGCATATGAACTGAACCTTCCTCCAACCTCTAGGATCCACCCGGTCATCCACATCTCACAACTCAAAGCCTATTATGGACAGAGCCCCACTGATCATTTTCGACCCATTCCTCCAGAAGTGGAGAAAGCACTTAACAGCTCGATGTTACACCCAGAAACAGAGGTTGGTCCAACTTCAACCAAGGATAGGGAAAATGAGACAATTTCAGCAGAAAAGAGAGAAGTAGGTTTGGAAGAGAGAGAAGTGCAACAAAACAATGACTTTCCACTGAGCCCAAAAGATGGTTATCTACCATCTGAAGACTTAGTAGATTTCCAAGATACTTCAAACAATCTGGCTCATTCTACTCCACAAGATCCTTGTTCCACTACCCAAGACAGATCTCAACCGTTGTTTCACCTGCCACCAGCTGGAAAGCAAACCTTGGGAAGCTCAGCTTTTAATCCCAATGTTCCTCTTTCCCCTATTCAATCTCAACCGCTCCATTCACCTACTTCAACCATCAATGGTTCAGCAGAGTCAACTGGCCAGTCAAATGCAAAGCACGATGGAGCTCTCCACACCGGATTACTCAACCCAAACCTTGAGGTCAAGGTTTCTTCCGGACCGGATAGTAGTGATAGAACCCTGGACCCACCAAGGGCCAAGAGAATTGTAACCAAGCCTGTTTGGACTAGGAACTATGTTCTTAAGTAGTATTGGGCCTTTATTTCATTACTTGTCCTTGTAAGGGTTACTTTGGGAGACCCAGGCCCAATTAACTTGTAGCAAGTCTAGATGCTTGACCTAGCTATATAAAGGAACAGTGTGCCGCTTTCTGGATATGAATAAAAAACTGAACTTTTATCTTTGTTGTTTTGTGTTTTCTTCTTCGTTTTTTCTTTTGGCATAGCTTAGTTTTTGTTGTTAACCTATCACGGCTCCATCAGAATGCCCATCTTTTTTTTTTTGATGGAGTTTTTTTTTTTGATGGAGTTGATGTCCATCTTTTGAATTCCACATTTTTATAACTTGCATTAGTGAATGAATCGTTGGTGATCCTTAACTACTTTTGATTATTCACTTAATTATTTAATTGATGCCTTATAAATAGGACTCAAGTTTTATTGTAAAAATATACTTGTAAAGATAATAATACAAAAACTCTCATCTTATTTATCTTTGATCTTGTCATTTTAGTTTATTTTATAGCACATTATGAACACCATATAAGTGATGTCACAGTTAACTTGGAGAATTTTGTCTCTTCTCTTTAAAAACAAAAGAAATGAGCAGGATCTATCGAGTATCTTTGAGTAAGTGATTATATATTTATTATTATTTTAAACATATTATCCCTTTTCAATCTAGATTCTAGACCAAGTAAGTATTTCTCTTCGATCTCATAGTTTGTGTTACAGATATATCATACGACAAAATAAAGTATATATTTTCGATATATACTTTATTTTAAACAATACACTGTTCGATTACTATTATAAGCAAAATTTTATCTTCTACATTCATTTAATTAATGATGTATCTGATCTTTTATTATAGACCACATACATCATTTAGTAAATGATTCTAAAATATTGAATTTTACTTATAAAAGTGACCGGATGATGTATCAATTTAATTGTTTAATTACTTCCAATCCCAATTTCCTAGTTGCCTAAGTAAGTTATGCTCGTAAGCTCTGGTTTCGAGAGGCAAATAATTTATATTGTTAGTGGATATCAATTAAATATATCATATTTATAAATTATAGTTGCCTAAAAAAGTATTATGCTTTATTTTTATACTATGAAGACAAATTTATCCAAAAGCAAAAGAGGAGTGTTATTTCAACATCCATTTGGTTGACAACTTATATGAATGAAAACCATAATTTACAAAGAAAAAGTAGGTATTTGTACGAAAACCAAAACAATAGAGAGATAAAATAAAAAGTAATGTGAGTATGAGAGAAAAAGTTGTCACAAAATGGATGTTCAAATATCATTTCTTAAAGCAAAACGGGGAAAGAATTGTTGAAGTTAAAGAAATTGAGACGTTCGAGGTAGAACGTGTGGGGACATTTTTAGTTCAAACTATCAACCAAAGAATACAAGAAGATCATCCTAAATGTGAGTGCAGGTACATCAACACAACCAAGCAAAGAGTACAAGAAGATCATCCTAAATGTGAGTGCAGGTACATCAACACAAACCAATATTATACTAATAGTAGAGAGATCATGAAACACGATTTTTTTTGAGTAAATAGGCAATTACCTTTTGAAATTGTAAGTTTCGTCAATTACCCTTCTGATATTAACAAAACTTTCAATTATCCCTTGAAATTGTACAACGTTAATCAATTTACCCCCTCCGTCAAATTATTCTGTTAGCCAACATAACGTTTTGCAAATACCTCCATGAAGTTTTGCACTTAGGTGCAAAATACTCCCCGAACTTGAAAATTTATACTCCCTCCATTTCAAAATGAGTGTCACTTTAGCAAAAAAAAATTGTTTCAAAATGAATGTCACTTTACATTTCCAATACAACTTTAATTTTTGTTTCAAACTTTTCTCTAACACAATTTTCAATGCAACTTTAAATTTGTCCTTTTCTTATAAAGTAAGGGCAGTTTAGTAAAAATGTTATGTCTAATGATTATTTCATTCCATTCCTTAATCTGTGTGCAATTGGCTAAAACGACACTCATTTTGAAACGAAAGGAGTATTTTTTTTAGGGTTAAATATGTTTTTGGTCCCTATAAAATTGGAAACTTCTAAGTTTAGTCCTTACTTAATTTTAATAGGTTTTTTAGTCCCTACAAAAAAATTTACTTCTAATTTTAGTCCCTGTTACTACAAAGTTTGTTTAATTATCCTTAAACTCTTAAATTTTTGAACGATTTTTTTGAGACTCGTTTAGAACACTATGAAAGGTTCATTTACTAAAATTTAGAATTTTTTAACATGAAACAAATTAAATATGAATTTTTTAAAACAGCAAAAGTTAAAGATAAAATTAACAAAATATGGACGTAGAAATCAAATTTTACGACAATTTTTTGCAGAGGAGCTTTTAGTAATGTTCTTAACACGTCTTCAAAAAATTGTTCAAAAACTCAAGAGTTTAAGCATAAATTAAACAAATTTGAATTGAGGAGAGACTAATACCGAGTGCAGGAAAAAAAATTAGGGACTAAAATAACTATTAAAATTAAGTAAGGATTAAACTTAGGGTAAATACAGACTTTGGTCCCTTAACTTATTTTTACGTTTCATTTTGGTCCCTTAACTTTAAACTGTCTCAATTTGGTCCCTTAAGTATCTCTCCGTTTACCAAAGTGGTCCTTTCCGTTAGTTTTCTGTTATGTTTAATAAAAAAAGTTAAATGTGGTACACGTGCCATGTTGTCATTGGTTGATTTTTTTTTATTTTCTTCATCTTCTCCATACAATCCTTCTCTCTCTAAAGAGAAGAGAACACAAACTCTCTCTCTCTCTCTCTAGATCAAGAAGAAGAAAACAGAGCAGAGAGAAGAGTAAACAACATTTCACCATGGACACAGCATCATCACAGCTCATCATCACGTGGAATCGGTGATGTTTCGAAGGAGATTAAGAGAATTGTTCGCTCAGTCTTTGTCTTCCCCAAAACGTTCCAACTGCAAGATCACTACCACTTCTCGCTGCCTCACTCTAATCGAATTCCGTTACCGACAAAGCAGATGATAACAGAAATCCCAATTTACAACTTATGAAGTGAGAAGCAACATAAAATTGTTAAAATTAAAGCACTGTGCATCGAATGGATATAGTGTTCATCCTTGTTTTTAAAGTTAATGGTGTTTGTATATTCAAAAACCAATTACTGCATAATTCAACTGGGCTAAAAGGAAAGAACCTGCAATTATTTCTCAAATTTGTACCAAGTTACTTTTTCTTTTCTCTACTATTGTTAAAGATGGACTAGATTAAATCACATATATTTTTCATTGCCCCTTTCCATCGCATCTTTTCTTATACTGAAATTAAATCATATAGCTTAGTTATGGTGTGGAGGAAGTCAATTTTGAATGAGAAAGGATACTGAAATTGCTCCCAATTTGGCAATGGAGATGGGCGGATGAAAGCTCCTGTTACGACGGCGACGGAGAGGGAGGTTGTTGTGGCGGTGGGAATGGGAAGAGCGGAGTAAAGGGATGAAAGCTCCTGTTACGACGGCGACGGAGAGGGAGGTTGTTGTGGCGGTGGGAATGGGAGAGAGAGAGAGAGAGAGAGAGAGAGTGTTTGTGTTCTCTTCTCTCTAGAGAGAGAAGGATTGTATGGAGAAGATGAAGAAAATAAAAAAAAAAGTTTTCAACCAATGACAACATGACACGTGTACCACATTTAACTTTTTTTATTAAACATAACAGAAAACTAACGGAAGGGACCACTTTGGTAAACGGAGAGATACTTAAGGGACCAAATTGAGACAGTTTAAAGTTAAGGGACCAAAATGAAACGCAAAAATAAGTTAAGGGACCAAAGTATGTATTTACCCTTAAACTTAAAAGGTCCCAATTTTATAAGGACCAAAAACATATTTAACCTTTTTTTTATTATCCATAACTCTAAAGATATCAAGGGGAAACAATTAACAGTTAACTTTACTACTTTAAACTCTATAATATTAGAATTCAATATAAACATTACAATCCAATATTACAATTAACATTTAGATACTTATTACAACATTCTACGTTGTTCAAGCCTACGCAGCAAGTTTCAAACTTGTGTTTTTGATGAGACTGCTATGGATATTAACTTACTAATGTCTCATAAAAAATCTATGATTGAAGAAGAACATTGTTCACAAAGCACTAATGGACTAAGCAATGATTCATCTTCAGCTTCTGCCATTACAAATTCTCCTACTCTATGCAGAAAAGGACGAACTTGGACGAACTTGAAGAAGAGTCTTTGATTAATTTCAAAGGCAATGACGAATATTATCCCTACCTCATGCAAGGTAGTGAATCAATAGGGAAATTAAGTGAAAAATCAATAGGCATTTTATTTGGCCTGGATATTGGTTTGGAAGAGAATGCATCTTAAATAACTTAAATATTAAAGTTAACTGTTTATTGTTTGCCTTTAATATCTTTTGAGTTAAGCATAAGAAGAAAAAAAAAAATTAAAGTTCAAGGGGCATTATGCACATAAATGCAAAACTTTAGGGGTATTTGCAAAACGCCATGTTGCCTAACAGAAGAATTTGACGGAGGGGGTAAATTGATTAACGTTGTGGAATTTCATGGGGTAATTGAAGTTTTGTTAATGTCAGGGGGATAATTGACGAAACTTACAATTTAATGGGGTAATTGCCTATTTAATTACTCATTTTTTTATTGAGAGAGAATGCATTCCCGACACCCTTTTAAAAATAACTTTCTTTAAAAAATATTAAAAAAATAATAATGTGTCCCCATGAGTTTAGCTCAATTGAAAGTGATATTGCATAATTTATGCAGGGGTCATGGTTCGAACCTCGGGCACTTCAAAAATAACTTTCTTTAAAAAATATTGAAAAAAAAATAATGTGTCCCCACGAGCTTAGCTCAATTGAAAGAGATATTGCATAATTTATGCAGGGGTCATGGTTCGAACCTCGGACACTTCACTTATCCATATTTAAATGTGTGAGCTCCAGCCACTAAGCTACTAGACCAAAACAAATATATAATGTATTTGTCTCTATAAATATGTCATGGGTTAAATATGATTTTGTCTCTAGAAATATGTCAACTTTTCGTTTTAATCCCTCTAAAAAATTTCTTCAACTTTTAGTCCTTTAAAAAATTTTCATGTTCACTTTTGGTCTTTCATTTAAAGTAAACTCGTATGTAAAATACAAATTTTTGAATAAAATTTTGCAGAAAAATTTATATATTATAAGGATCTCTCCCCAAAAAAATTGTAATTTTTTAGTAAAACATGAATTAAATATGAAGTTTTAAATTTTTTATGGTAAAAAATTCATATTTATTTTATGTTTTGTTAAAAAAGTATAAAAAAAATTAGGAGTGATTTTTACAATATTTTATACATTTCTGCACAATTTCATTAAAAAAATACAAAAGTTTGCTTAAAAATAGAGACCGAATGTAGTGATTGAAAATTTTATAGGGACTAAAAGTTGAAGGAAAATTTTAGAGGGACTAAAACAAAAAGTTAGCGTATCTATAGGGACCAAAAACAAATTTATTCTTTTTATCCTTAGTGATGAATCAGTTGAATATAACTTGAAAAAAAATTAGAGAATTAATTATTAATAATACATTAATAAATTATTTTGATCCATCAATTATCATTCAAATATAAACAGGTAAATAGTCATTTTTCTTTCTTTCAAAAAAAAAAGAAGGTAAATAGTCATTTTGATCACCGAATGTGTAACCAGTAATCGCAATGGTTTTTCAAATTATCAAAATTCCAAAATAATTCATGATTGTGTACTACGTTAGTCAAAATAATATCTGACGTTAAAATATTCTGTTAATATTGTCTTATCCATCCCCAATATACTTTGTTATTGTCAGATCAGTCAATATAAATACTTAATGTCATATGAGTCATACAAAAAAATAATTGATGTCATGAATTATTTTAAGTTTTAACTAACGTAGTACACAATCATGAATTATTTTGGACGTTCTGATGAAGGCTTCTGTGTCTAATAATATCTTTCAGCCGTATGGTGTAGGACCTCAAGGGGAGGTTAGGTTGTCTCATCTTCAGTTTGCTGATGATACCCTCATTATTGGCGAGAAAAGTTGGTTGAATGTGCGCACGATTCGGGCGGTGTTGCTTCTTCTTGAGGAGGTATCGGGGTTGAAGGTAAATTTTAATAAAAGTATGCTGACAGGTGTTAACATTTCCACATCATGGTTATCAGAAGCGGCTGCAGTGTTGAATTGTAAAACTGGTTTACTGCCTTTTGTGTATCTGGGGCTACCTATTGGAGGTGATGATAGGAAACTTTGTTTTTGGAAACCTGTGTTGGATCGTATTACCGCTAGATTGTCGTCTTGGAATAATAACTATTTATCTTCTGGTGGTCGTCTGGTTCTTCTGAAGTCTGTCCTGTCTTCTCTTCCGGTTTACTTTCTTTCCTTCTTCAAGGCCCCTACAGGTATAATCTCCTCTATCGAATCTATTTTTAAAATTTTTTTTTGGGGTGGTTGTGAGGTCTCTAAAAAAATTGCTTGGATTAAATGGGATTCTGTTTGTTTACCTTTGAATAGAGGTGGTTTGGGGGTTCGGAGGTTAGGGGAATTTAATTTGTCTTTATTAGGTAAGTGGTGCTGGAGGATGTTGGTGGACAAGGAGGGGTTGTGGTATCGTGTTTTAAAGGCTCGGTATGGGGAGGTTGGAGGTCGGTTACAGGAGGGGGGTCGACATTCATCTAGGTGGTGGAGAATGATTTGTAATGTGAGGGAAGGAAATGGGTTGGGGGTTGGTAGGTGGTTTGATGACAACATTAGGCGGGTGATAGGTAACGGTCGGAACACTCTTTTTTGGACAGATAACTGGTTGGGTGGAGTTCCTTTAAATATCCGGTTTAGTCGCCTTTACGAGTTAGCTGTTCATAAGGAATGTTCGGTGGAGGATATGGCGAGAGCGGGGTGGGAGGAGGGTGGAGGTGGTTGGGAGTGGAGGCGTCGTTTATTGGCTTGGGAGGAGGAAGGTGTGAGGGAGTGTGTTACTCTGTTAAATAACATTGTTTTGCAGGATAATATCCAGGACCAGTGGCGGTGGTTACTTGACCCAATCCATGGCTATACGGTTAAGGGGACTTATTGTACTTGACCCAATCCATGGCTATACGGTTAAGGGGACTTATTGTTTCTTAACTAATTTAGCAGTTCAGGTCTCTACCGGTGCAGGTCTTGATGTGTGGCACAAATTTGTTCCTTCCAAGGTGTCTTTGTTTGCTTGGCGTCTTCTCCAAGATAGAATTCCTACTAGAGCAAACTTGGTGCGTCATCATGTGTTACAAACTGTTGATAATTTATGTGTTGGGGGGTGCGGTTTCCCTGAGACGGTGGATCATCTTTTCATTGGGTGTACTTTATTTGGGCGAGTTTGGTACCTAGTGTGTCATTGGCTTGGTATCCCTTGTGTTTGTCACGGTTCCGTTAAACAACATTTTGTTCAGTTTATTCATTTGGCAGGTCTGCCGCGAGCTTCTTATGCTTACTTGAAGGTTATTTGGTTGGCTTGTACTTGGGCAATCTGGAAGGAGAGAAATAACTGTGTTTTCAAAAGTATGGTTAGTGATCCTCTCAGCATTGTTGAAAGAGTGAAGCTAAATTCCTTCTTATGGCTTTCTTCGAATGTTGTTACTATTCCGTTTGGTTTTCATGACTGGTGGAGATACCCACTATTTTGTATGGGTATCATGTAACTTTTATTTTTTTCTTTGGGGCAGGCATCGTTGTTAGGTGCTTGTAGTTTGTATCAGACTTTGGGTGTTTCACCATTTTAGCACACCTTGTGCGGGGTGAATCACCTTACTTTTGAGCAATATATTCCATTTTGATTTGTTCAAAAAAAAAAACTACTAAAATACATAATTAAAAACTATTTTACAATTTCGGTACATTTAAGAACTATTATGATGGCTCTTACATATTAAAAACTATTTTACAATTTCGGTACATTTAAGAACTATTATGATGGCTCCTTATGGACTAAAACTAGATTTATCCAATTTAAATTCATGCAATTCATTTTTTCATCTTACTTGGCTCCTGTGTGTGTGGGTTTTGTGGAAGGATCAGAACGACACGTTATTCAGGAACAAACATAGCTCACTACAACATATGTTAGATAAAGTAAAATCTTATCCCTTGTGGTGGTTGAAAGCTAATAATGTTGTCTTTAGTTTCAGTACTCAAAGTTGGTGGTCAAACCCGCTTGTATGTCTGGATATTGGCTGATTATGTATTTGTAACTTGACTGTGTTCTTTTTCCGTGTTGTTTTGGCACATCTTGTGTTGTAACAACTACGGAGTTTGATGTTAATATAATTCATTTTTTCCTGTTGAAAAAAAAAAAAAACTTTGCGACCCAACTGTTTCTCAATACCAGGTGGGCCAAGGTCGGTATGGCAGCTGAAAGCAGCTTCTGCTTTAAGTGGGGCTGGTTGTATGTACGTATGATGCAAACGTTTTGTAAGAAGCTTCTCTTCCAAATCACACGTCAAATAGAGAGGACCATATATGTATAATTCACCCAAAAACCTACTGATTGAAATTGGAGGAATTGTGAAATTGGAGGAATTGGTATTAATATCCACTTGACCATTCAATTAGCTGAAACATCATCAGACAATTTCTTAAAGACAGATGATAATATGTGTTATGACACACTTGTTAATGAACCTTGTATAAAAACAATTGTGTATTCAACTTTTTAAAATATTAAAAAATAGGTTTTTTTAAACTCAATTCTTTTTGTTTACTTTTTAACAAATGTCTTTAAAACAAATGTGAACAAAACATTTTCTAACCAAATTCGACTATGAGATTATCAATTTCTTTTTTTTTTGTTGATTTTCTTATATATTTTTTGGATGATAGATAATTTTATGTTTTTGGTCAAATAGTTTATTAGTTAAAAATTCAACCTAAATTGAAGCACATAGGGTTTGAACATATTATACAATATCCCTATCAACTGAGTTAATATTAAGGAAATAAATAAATAAATTTTACTTTAACTAAATATAATCCTATAAAGTTACACTATAAATATGAAATAAATAATGCATATGTGAAATAACGTAGTAGTATCATGGTAGTTGATTCATCCTTTTCAAAAGGTCACATTTTCAACTTTTTGTCTTTTTTCAAGTTTGATTTATTAAAAAGTAAGGCATCCCCTTTCTTGACATGGAGAGCATCAGTATTAATGAAAACGGAGTCATCATTGAAATGGACGAGTGACAAAGTGGGATGAAAAAAATCAGTATTGTGATCAGTAGAAGTAAAGAATATACATGTAAACCTGTTAAGGAAGGTTGATTGTAAGAAGTTGATCCATATTGTGCTGTGGAGAGACATGAATTCAACTCTTAACATTGAAGTAAAGATTTCTTTGATGTACAATCTATAAATACTATTATAGAATACTTTTATTGATTATTGCTCGTTGAGTCTTGAAGTCTTTTATTACTTTTGTTAGTTTTAAATTTTAACTTACCTAAACTTTCTTTAATAAGTGAAAGAGTATACATATAACCCTTCACAACGAGTATCTATAGTTCTTATATCCTTGATAGAAGTGGTCAATTTGTTAGAACTAAAAAATTATATTAATTTATTTATTTGTTGATGCATTAAAATATTTTTATTGAAGATTTAAAATTGCTTTTTAGATAATAAAATAAAATATAAATTATACTTTTTTTAATTCTCCGGTTCTCAAAAGAAATGAACATTGATAATTTAAAGTTTGATCGAAAAGTGCATAAAATCCAATTAAAAATTGTTCGATCTAGATTTTAAATTCAGATTCTTTTGAATAATTTGTCTTTTGATTGAGCTCATGAACTATTAAGAACAATTACTCAATTACTTGTAAATTCTTTCTACATAGAAACGTTTATAAAATAAAAGTATATTCTGACATCATTTGTTTTGAAATTAACTCCCATAGTATAATTGTATCACTTTTTTCTTTCTTTAGTTTATAGAAAACTCACTTTATATTAGTCAAAAAAGAAACTCACTTTAAATATGTTTGTGACGAATTTCACTAATGCGATCCATGTTTTCTTCCTATAAATGTACGAGTACTTAGTGGACTCATCAATTATTAATTTTCACTGAAAAGTTTAACTATCAAATAATTCGCATTAGATTATCTCTATTTCTCTTCTCTTATGTTTTCTTAAATATTGGGGAGTCTTATATGGATCTGATCTAAATGTAGGTGGATTGATAGTTACTATTAATTTTTAGTAAATTTCAATAAAAAAAAAAGGTTTTCTATTTGTTTTTTATTGTTTTTTTTAAGGAATTTGTTTTTTATTGTTATAAAATTTATTTTTTACTAATAAAATAATGGTCTATTTAGACCATTCTTTAGAGGTCCGTACTATATATATAAAGTGGAGTCTTATCATTTTTAATAACCAAAATAATTTATAATAATAAAAAATAGAAAACAATTGTTATATTCTATTAAAATTTATTAAAAAAAATAGTAAACTATTTTTTTAAAATGTTCATATTACACCTACACAATAGTCTCAAAAACCAAAAGTCATTAGTTTACAACACTAGTGTAGTACGCACACACATATATCTATCTATCAATACAGCAAAGCAGCCACCACCATTCACTTTCCCTATTACATACCACCAAACTACCTATTACCATATATCATATAATCTTATCATATCTAGCCTCTTATTTTAAATTTTTTTTTTGTGAGAATATCTAGTCCCTTAATAAAAACACATAAACTGGGAAATGTTAACCAGTGTCTTCCGAACACTCTTTAAACTTTTTAAATAGTAACTTTTTTTTTTGAAAACATATATAATCAATGAATCGAAAATTGAAATATTTAACTTTGTTATGGAATAATTTCTTCTTTTAAAATGTTTAAAGAGTGCTCCGGTGACACTCGTTAACGAGACCCATAAATTAATCAACATGCCAAACGCGCACAAATATACAAACAAACACACAAAAAGCCTCAACCACACGAAACCTCCCCATAATTCCATCCTCTCACAAAAACCATTCTATATTTCCCTCACTTCTACTCTTCTTCCACTCTCACCAAATTAATATCTTAATTATTCTTCATCATTCTTTCATCTATCACACTCTTTACACTCTCAAACTCTTTACACTCTCAACATCATCATGTCGGTGAAGGAGTGTGATCATCACAAAGGAAGAAAAAGAATACTGTTCCAAAGAATATTTTGGGCAATCATGGTATTCCTCTTCTTAGTCCTACTAACAATTCTCCTCATATGGGCAATTCTAAGACCAACAAAACCTACCTTTATCCTCTTAGATGTAACCCTATATGCTTTCAACGCATCACAACCAAATTTCTTAACCTCCAACTTCCAAGTAACAATTTCATCTCGAAATCCCAACGATCACATCGGTGTATACTACGATCGTCTCGATACCTACATGACCTACCGGAGCCAACAGATTACTTACCGGACCGCCATACCACCTTCTTACCAAGGCCACAAAGAGTTTGACGTTTGGTCGCCGTTTGTTTATGGAAATGATATACCTGTTGCTCCTTTTAACTCTGCGAGCCTTTCACAAGATGAAAATAACGGTAATATGTTTGTTATCGTTAAAGTTGACGGTAGAGTTCGTTGGAAGGTTGGTGCTTTTATTTCTGGTCGTTATCATATACATGTTCGTTGCCCTGCTTATATCTCACTTGGTAACAATGGTAGAGGTGTTGATATGGGAGAAAACGCCGTTAAGTATCAAGTGAATCAACGTTGCTCCGTTAACGTTTGAGTAAAAATTATTAAGTTAATTTGCGTATGTATTTATTTCTTTGTATTGTATTTTATACGTGCGTATATTTATCTTCCATAGTTCTATATGTGTATCTTATGTATTTTAATGTTAGAAAATATGAGACATATGAAAGAGTTTGAGTATATAGAAGAATTACACGTTGTACTTGTAATAACATACTCTATATGCCAATATAATTGAACCGCAAGGTTAATAAAAAAATTACGGTGTTTCAATTTGGATATCAATTGAGTGTATGAGGAAGAGTTCAGTGTCATTTTCATATTAAATAATGTCATTTTCTTTGTATTGAATTTTATACGTCCGTATATTTAACTTATTTTATTAATTTTTTATTTATTTTTTCTAATTCTATTTTTATTCTTCTCATCACATCATTCATTAAATTTCTCAAATTGCTCCTTTTTCCATTATTATAATGTTTTTATTTCTCTCCGGTGCGAAAAGCTATGAAAGAATCATTTTTAAGTATTTCCCAACCTCGGACACCTAGTTAATCACATTCAAAATATGTTTAATTCAACTGAACAAATATTTAATTTAGGTCATGAAGAAAATTGTGGTTAAGGTCAACCAAAAGAATATTGTGGTTAAGCATGTAGTTGAATTAACCACAATTTGACGGTAAATAATTAAATTAATTATATATCGTACGTGGTTAACCAGATGTTGCGCAGGTGAATGAAAAGAGTGTATATGCATTAATATTGTAGCTTATTGAACATCCAAAAGAGGATTGACTCTAGTAGAAGAGACAATACTCTTACAACATGACAAATCAAAATTTGAATCCGGATCAAAAGAAATACTTAAATTTAGTGGTTAAAATGTGTCGTATATGATTACCTCCAATATTGGACTCATATTTTTTTTCTCTTCATGTTATATCATTCTTTTTAAAATGCATTAGCAAAATAGAATGGTGCAATAACATAATTTTTTGATTTTTATTAGATATTAGTGTAGAATTAATTTAAATCAAAAATACATATTATTTAAATTTTATAAAATATGTGTATGGACAAGTATGGAACATTTACACGCCTTTTTTTTCCGCATGGTCCATTATATCTGTACGTATTGGACAAAATTGTTCTCAACTTTTTCTCAAATGCTTTTAGAGATTCATTCACCTAAAGTTAAAAATATACCTGCACCTAACTAGTTCCAGGTTACTTTCTTTCAAAAAAAAAAAACTAGTTAAAAATATACCTGCACCTAACTAGTTCCAGGTTACTTTCTTTCAAAAAAAAAACTAGTTCCAGGTTACTTCATGTATATACTAGAAAAAGGTTCTCTAGCAGTATATTCCATTTGGAATAGTAGTATTTTATTGGTAGTAGAAGTTAACCATCCTAGCAATATTTTCTGTAATGAGAAAAAGTTTAGGGGTAAAGGTGAATTATTAAAGGGGTTGTGGAGGACGTCTATTAGTGGGAATGGAGGTGTATCTATCTAGCTATTGTTCCATGTGGCAATGTAGTGGTGGTCCTTTTGAATTCCCTCTCACCTACTTTGGCAACTATCGTGAAAGAAAGAAAGAAAGTTTTCCTTCCATTAATTATATTAGTTAATAAACGAGTGGTCCTTATCCTCATTTTCTATTCTCTAATCCAATCAAAGCTATCATGCCCAATCTAACAAGAGAATTTGGATTTCTTGAAGTCGGTAGTCGTCGTGCTAACACAGTGAACATAGATGAAACGATTTTTTTGGGTTGACCGGGATTTCAACCTTGTATATATTATACATTGTCCATATCAACTGAGTTAAGCTCACGAGGACACACAGATGAAACGATTCATTTATTAATACAAATTTTGATATTTTCAATACCAAAATTAAAATCGTTTCGGTCAGGTTCAACCGAAAATATGTTTCAAGTGACTCTTGATACAAGGTCCATCGGGATATGGTATGGACCTTACATAGGATCACACAAAAATAATGACACGTGGTACTGGAAGTACTCTGGACCCTCTAGTCTGAATCCGAGACAATTTTCTTTTAATCTACACATAACCGTCCCTTGAGGATAACTATCCATGTTTGTTTGGTATAGAATCTTTAGGTTGTTGGGGTGGTCTTAGGGTGTGTTTGGATTGAGGGTTTGGGAGGGGAAGGGAGGGGAGAGTTTATTTTTCATTTTTAAATTACGGATCGTATAACATATTTTTCTAAAATAAATTAAGTGTGATTGAAGTATTATATGATTGTTTATCATGTTAATATGTTAACTTTTTATAAAATATTTTATAGTGTCCGTAATTTAAATATGAAAAGTAAACCCTCCCCTCCCTTCCCCTCCCAAACCCTCCATCCAAACACACCCCGGGGGCTTGGTGGGTATGGTGTCTAGTTTTTAGGGGCTGGGTTATATGCATCGTGTTAAGTCAGGTCTGGCCTTTGTTTGATAATATGTTGTTTGGTCTATCCGAAGAGCTTAGAACGACCTCATGTTTTATGGGGAAACTTCCTCTTTGGTAGTAGGGTCCTACCCTAGTTTCACACCCCATTTGAGGAGTCTTCACTTTTCTATACTTTGCATGTTGTCAGGTGCTTAGTCATTGGAGGTTCATTGGGAGTGGGTGGCCCTATAGGATATGTCTTTTCGGTGATTTGGGTTTTACCATTTGAAATACCGCATTTCAAATCCACCTATAAGATCACTTCTGACATAAATGATATTAAAATTTTTTCAATTTGAACCTTTTTACAAAAAATTTGAAATACTTCAAAAGAGGCATCATTATTTTTAAAAATAGCACCTAATTAATCTGGAGAAATCATCATCAACATCTTTATTTTTTCACTAAGGCCAGCAATTTGATTTGGATCAAAAATATCAATATGAAGAAGCTCCAAAGATTTCTGAGTTCAAATATATTTAATTGTTTTAAAACTACTTTTTACTTGTTTTCCTTTGACATAAGCTTCACATGTTTTATCTTTGTCAAAACTGACCTCAGGCAATCCTCTAACTAGATCAAGTTGAGAAAGTTACGTAATTGTTTTCATACTTGTATGACAATCTCTTTTTTGCCAAATTTGTTTATCTTTTTCAAGAGACATAAAACATGATTCATCTAGTATTTCATCTAAGTTTCATACATACAAGTTCTTGTTCCTTGATCCAACGAAAAATGTTTTTCCCGAGGATGATCGTTTTACTTCACATATGTTAGATTTAAAAATAACTTCAAAATCACTATCACATAATTTACTTTGTGAAGATGGCAAAATTCAATTGATCAAAGGTTGTAGACATCAATCTATATCTTCACACACCCTATATGCAGATGATGTAATGATCTTTTGTAAAGGAAAGAGGTCTTGTATTTAAGACCTGGGACAACTTTTCATTGATTATGCTAGTTTCTAAAAATCAACCATTTTCTTTGGTTCCATTTCTCAAGATAGATTAACATCTATATTTAATGTTAGACATTAACATTGATACTCTTCTCTGAATGGATGGGTTTGGGATCTTGAAGTATGTTTTTCTTAAGGTCTTAAGTTCTAGTCTCCCAGATACCCATTTCGGTCTTAAGTTTGAGTCTCCAAGATACCCATTTCGGTGGGCTAGTTTAACTTCTTCAAATAAATTTTGGTACTCTTCCTTTTTCATACCTAGGAGTGTCAATTTTCAAAGAAAAACCAAAAGTGATTCATCTGCACCCTATAGATAACAAGATAAAGTTAAAACTTTCTTTTTGGAAAACTTATTTCCTTACTGTTGTAGGAAGGGTTCAACTAGTGAAGTTTTCCGTATAAGGTATGCTTATCCATAACATTTCAGTTTATTCATGACCAATTTCTTTACAATAAGATATTTTAAGTATCAAAAACTTCATTTGGTATAGGGACATAGAAAAAAAAAGGAAAATGGTAAAAGTTTCTTGGCACAAGGTTTGTAAACCTTTGAAAGAAGGAGATCTTGGCATTAGGTGTTTGATAACTCTTAATGAAGCCTCTAATTTGAAGCTATGTTGGGACTTAAAAAACTCAGAGGAACCATGGGCCATCTTAATAAGAAATAGAGCTTTCAACAATATAGGACCTAGCATATTTCACATATTCTCATCTATCTTGGACAACTCCAATTGGAATATTGGCCCTTGGGAGCAGATCAACTTTTGGAATGACTCTTGGTGTGTACCTCCTAGCTTCTACTTTAAACTTCCATATAAACATTTCTTCCAATTTTTCTGCTAGGGCAAGTGATTTTACTCCATCAAAGAATGTTATGGTAATTAAATCAAAGTTAGTATATATCTACATGCAAACACAAATTTCATCAGAGAACAAATAAATTGTATCGCAAGTGCAAGAAACTCGTTGTAAAACAACTAAAGAGAGTATTTCAGGAGTAGATGATTCTTCACCTAGCTAGCACCATTAACCAACGAAAATTGCTTTTCTGACATTGATAAGTTCACATTGACACATGTAAAATACCTAAATGCCCCCAGCGGCAGTTAACAACCATATTGGTCTAACCGGCGGCTGTTAACTTCCGCCATATCCAGCGGTTGTTAACTGTCGCTGCATCCAGCGGTTGTTAACTGCCGCTACGTGTCTGGATCATTTTCCAGAAACTCATTTTCCAGTGTCTTTCCTAACCAAATCCTTTGGTACCTAAACAAATTCATCTAAGATTTTCATCCAATAACCAATTGAAAATTCATCTAAAATTTTCATCTAATAACCAATTGATACCTAAACATATTCATCCAATATTTAACAGGAACATGGTAAAATTAAAACGCAAGAAATAATATAAAATGTACGTACGTAAATGTCATAGAAATACGAAAATGTACGGAACATGTCATAATAATACATAAAAAAGCCTAATAATAATCAGCTCTGCTGCCTACCCTGCCTCTGCCCCCTGCGCCGCCTGGCAATCTGATAAGTAAGGGCAGGGCGACTAGTACTAGCTATCCGCATCACCTCCTGCACAATCTCCTCTTTAGTCATCTCGGCTTGCCTGACCACAATATCATCAACTATATGCACCACATCCCGGATGATCGTCAGTGTGTCGGGCATCTCCCTGGCATGCTCATCCTCTATGATCTGCTCCACGTTCGCCGGCCTGGGAGGAGATCCTTCATCAGATGGGAGAATACAAGGGTGAGAGACTTTGGCATGCCAAGCCATGTAGCCAGGCGCATGATGCCATGGTCTCTCACACCCATCTCCCCAAGTAGTGAATAACCATGCCTGAGCGTCCATCAACACAGTGGTGAGCAACTGCGTAGGCACCTGAATGACAGAAGACTGATGTATGGGAACGTCCTGTACATAGGATAACTGCCTCTTTACCCGCTCAGGTAAATGACGGTACACCTTATCCTTCCCGCACATCAGCCATCCTGAGTAAGTGCACAGAAGCTGAAATGGGTGCACGTCTCTGTGATCACCACAAGTAGAAAACTTGACGTCATCCACCTCCAAGCGATCCAGGCGTAAGAGGTAATGGTGCACATCTTTATGCCCTCTGCTAGTAAGCCATCTCCCAGCACATGGTCTCTCCGGCTTCCACCCTGGGTTAGGCTTCCTTGGGTAAGGACCTGACAAATGCTCCAAAATTCATCCCTACAACAAAATAAATAATACATAAAAATAATTATTCGAGTTAAATATTTAATAAATCTAATATATTATAAAATAATCTAACATGATAATAAAATTTATAAAATAAATTCATAAAGAAATGAAGATAAATATCAAATTATTACCATAAAAAGAGTCGTACAACCAGCCATCGTTCTATTATTCAAGATAACAGAATCATCCAGATAATCGTACAGGTAAGCCAAGGTCATCCCTCCCCATGACCACTTCCCAATCGCCTGCAAGTCCGCCATGCAATCAAGATATATCAAGTCGATGTGTCTGTTCGTTTTGTTAGTGAACAGCGCACAGCCGACGAGATATAGAAGGAAACTCCTCACACACCACACCCTCCTCCTGGTTCTCTCCTGCAGCTCCTCCCTCGTCTGTGGCTCCTCAAGCCGTCTAGCCTCTGTCAGGTGCTCTTCATAAACCCGCTTCAGTGAGGGATAACTGATATGACCAGCAGATTCATTCCTAACCTCAACCCAAACATCAGCATCTGACATGCCCAACAACCTGGTCATCAAATCAATCGAACGGTCCCGATCCATTGCCTCGTCGTGGTCCAGCATGCGGCCGTGAATAGGAATGGGTAGGAGATTATGCACATCGTCCAAAGTGATCGTCATCTCCCCCACATGTAGATGAAAACTACTGGTCTCCATGTGCCACCTCTCGCACATAGCACGTATCATGGCATGGGTCACAGTCGAATACCCGGTGTATATCAAATCATGTAGGCCAGACCCCTTCACAGGCTCCTAAAACCACCTCAAACCCGCCTCCGGCTTATCAAGCTCTTTCATCCTTTTCCTTGCATTTATACTCTTGTAACCCACTTCATCATACCACATCAGAAATTCAAATTAATTAAGACATTGTCACTATTTTAAATAATTCAATCACTTACGCTACATAATATTAAATAATTAAAACATTTACGCTACATTATTTTAAATAATTAAATCACTTACGCTACATAATATTAAATAATTAAAACACTTACGTTGCATTATTTTAAATAATTAAATCACTTACGCTACATAATATTAAATAATTAAAACACTTACGTTGCATTATTTTAAATAATCACTTTAAAACATTTAAAGAATTTTAAACAATTTAAACACTTACATTATTATGGTTCACCCAAAGAGGGTTCGCCACGTGCCTCACGTAGTCGGACAACAGTGAAGTGGTCTCAGGTCCTCCAGGAAAGGGAGGCCCTCCAACAGGATACGGTGGTATCAATGGAACACGATGACGTCGTGGCTGAGTCTGAGGCTCAGGCTCACCCTCACGAACTAGATCATCTGCCTCAAGATAATCCTCCACAACATCCTGTGGCACCCCCTCATCATCTCCCACCTCCTCATCCTCTGCCTCGTCCTGTGGCGGCTGAAAAAACATTCTCTCCTCCTCCATCTGATCATATCCAACAAAACCCTCATCCGCATACCCAGCATAATCATGCGCTGGTGTCGGATCAACCACCTGGGAGGAGTAATCCACCAGTGCCTGTGAGCCCTCTCCAACTATCCTCGAGTCTTAGGGACATACGAGTTTTGATCCTTCTTTCCTCTCCGAGCGCTAGCAGGACTCGCCTCTTTACCTTTGTGCATCCTATCCTCTCTAATAACCCGCTGCCGCTCATCCTCATCGCTAGCCATATCTGTTCAAAACAAATTTAAAAAACACAAATCAATTGCCAAAAAATATATACTTTTAAGGCATTTAACATTTAACATATTTTACTTAGGCATATCCCTAAGTTGAATGTATCTAAGCATTTCCTTAAAAACTATATACTTTTAAGGCATTTAACATGTAACAAATTTTACTTAGGCATTCATATATAAAAATTCAAACTTAGAATCATTCAACTTAGACATTTCATAAAAAAATTACGTATCGTATAACATTATGTCATTCTTAAACTTGCCAAAAAATGTCAAAATCCAACATTATAATAATTATAACATATATACATTATTAAATTTAACATATTTGAAAAAAAAATCACAAAAAAAGCAAGATTATTTCACTTAGGCATTTCATCAAACACCTTAAGTGCATTTTAAAATACTAGCACAATTAGTGTTAATTCAACATCAAATTCAACTACATTGTACCTAAACCTACTCTAAACAACAATGTCAGCATAAACAATCCTAAACAACATCTAATTCTATCATAATTTGCAATTTTTAAACCTAACCTAAACCCTAAACATTTTGCTAAAATTATGAAAACTAACACCCTAAACAACCTACATTACATGTAAATAGGAAGAAAGGTACTTACTTGTTAATTACTTGAAGAAATTTGGCTCAAATCCGTGCAATTGAAGGTGGGGTGAAGTTGGGTTTGTGTTGTTTTGAACTTGTAACTTACTGCAAGTTTGTGTTGTTAACTTACTGGAAGTTTTCTGCGTTCTTAACATACAAAATGCAATGGCAGTTAACAATCGCTGGGTCCAGCGGCATTCACTTGCCGGCTGTTTTCCCAACGGTAGTTAACTACCGCTGGAGGCTATTTGGTAAATTACTTGTGTCAATAGGAAGTATTTTCTTAACCAACACCCACGTCCGACCAAATTCAAGTGGAGGCCCAACGCAAATTCTAAAATAATGTCTTTTAAAAAATATATTTTTCTACTTTTAAATTATTTTTTTAAAATGCAAAGTATTTATTTACATTAGTATCCAGATGGGTACAAGTGCCCGCCATTTTCATTTTATTAACAATGAACAAATAAATTTTGGTAAAAAAAAAAAACAATTAACAAATAAATGGTAAAAATAATGATGTGAAAGATAAAATTGAGAGAATTTTTTTACACAACACACAATAATTTTTATTTTATGTTAGAAGTTCAAATAAGTTTTTTTTTTTTATAATGACCAATATTTCTTCCATTATTATGCATTATTCTTATTTTAATAAGATTCAACTAATTTTTAATTGATAATTTAAATAATAATATTATAAAACCTCCCGATTAAGTTTATAGAATGAATCTCAATTAAGTTACTCATCCGAGGATCTAGCTAAAAATATTGTTCTTTTAAGGGAGATAAAATTATTGTTAGATTTGATAATAGATTCCGATTTGTTGAATATAATTCAACACAATCATACCCATCTTTTTTTTTATTATTATTTTGGTCTAAATGACCATATCGGCAAACCTTGGCATTAATGTTTGTCTATTACTTTTTTCATCATATTTGTTTTTGGTTCTCCTTATTTTTTCTTTCAAAATACTCTTTGCTCAGGTATAAATCTGAACACCAATTTTGGATTATATAATTTGAAACTTGTAAAACTCGTAGGCAACGATATAACTTTGCTCAGGTTTGTCCAAAAAAATGTAAATATACTATTTGGAAAATACATTTCAAAAACTTTCGCAATATACTCCGGAAGATATTAGACTATGTGAGGTCTGTATCTAAGCCATCTAGAGTAATGTCCGATTTTATCTAACGACCGTGTGTTTCAGTGCTGGTGATACAAGTACGAGACAATAAAACTAAGATCCATGTGATCCAGATGTGATCTTGTAGGATATGTGACAACCCGACTCTTCAGGGAAACAAACATTATAGCACGTGGGTGCCGATCCTCCCGGAGTCCATTACAGAAATCCCTGGCCTTGAAAGATTGAAAGTACTAAAATATCCAAGACAACATCAAGAACAACATATGCCTATCAATAGAAAGCACATGAACAAAAACACATGTTAAACAATTAACTAAATAATAATTTCATTATTATACAGGAAATAAGGGTAGTCGTTCCCTATGCATAATTAATGATTAGCTCAAGGTCATAGAAGCACTTGAGGAATGTCACATCGACACCGTTTACGCTATTGTTTGTCAATAGCATGACACCCACCAAGTAAAGTAAATAGATGCGGATAACTTGGCACTGCTTCACCCGCATCTCATCAACATCACCATTCTCCTCAACATTAGCTGCTTCTTCAAGACCTAGCTTAAAATCATGTCTTAACCAGCTGAAATGTGCATGAGTACCCTTCGTTGCCTTCACCTTGTACTCATCCTCAAATCCACCGCCTTATACCTGCTCTGAGGAAGATGTTGGTCCAAGAGGTATCCCTCAATGGGAGAGATGCAACAAACAAAACATATCATCCAATGTCACTTTTATTTCCCCAATGTAAATATGGAAGCTAGACGTCTCATCGTGCCATCTCTCAACGAGCGCAGACAACATGTTGTGGTAAGTAATAGGATAGCTTACATGCGTTAGCTGATAAAGACCACTAGCTCGTATGGCCTCTCTAAACCATTGTTCTTTCATGTTTTCCTTATTTTCATTATGTATAGCATTCAACTATTTCCCGTTGTTCACACACTTTAAATTGCTACGCCACTACAAAGGTTAAAACATAGTACAATTTATATAATAAAAAATATAGTGCAAAAAAAAGTTGTAGGACTAAATTCAGTTTACATAAATAAAAAAAAACCTAGTACAAAAAAGTTATAGTTATAGAATCTTACTACTCCATCAGACATGCTCCTAGCCACGTGAAGATGAAATTGGATAAGCACAAACATGTCATATGCACCAGCAGGATATTCATCCATCGACTGTGGCTCCACCTCCTAAAATGGTTTCTCATCATCATCCGCGTTTCCTGTTCCCCATAAATTATCGGAATCAACCTCTTCATCCTCCGCATAATGTCGTTGCGTCTGGGGCTGGGGATCAGACTCGCTCACCTGAGATGGTCCGACGCTATCAGCACGGCGGACCCTGCCCCTGCACACTCTCCCTTCCGCTACATGCAATCCTCTTGATCTGCTCTTGCCTAGGAGAAGCAGTCATGGAAGGCTTGTCGTTTCTAATGTGGTCTATGTCGTCCCTATGTGAAACATGCAAAATCACATATACATACAATTGATAAAAAAACTCACAATAACTAAAACAACATACAATGAATATGTTCAGATTTATGATCAGAAAAAGAACAACCTAGTTTAGATCATATAATCAAAACATGTTCATTATCCAGAAGAAAAAAAAATGAACCAACTTAATCTAAATCGAAGCAATGTTACCTTAGCTTGTGATTGGTGTTTGAAAGACTTGAAATGTGATGATTTTGAGAATGAACTTTCAATCACACAATCTTGGGTTTTTGGATTTTGGGTGGTGAGAGGGAAGTTTTTTGGGGAAAACCTCACAGTTGGAAATGATGGAGGTTTCCTATATAAAAGGTGTTTTTGAAAGAAAAAAAAATAGGACAAGTGAGAAACATATAGGGTGTAAAAAGTAATAGCTTAAATGCTTGTTGAAAAAAAAAACTTGTATTTTGTTGGGCCCAATGTCATCGTTGCATAAAGAATTTCGCTCTCCAGCCAGCACGTTTTGCTCGCACCCTGCAAGCCTACCAAAAATGCCCTTGCACACGTTAACTAGCACAAGTGTTAATTTCTGCGCAAGTTAACTAACGCTACGTGAGTTAACATGCGCAGCATTATTTAACTCACGTTGCGTGCTTTCTTAAACAAGGCAGAGCACCTCATTTCTCATCTAAAATCTCAAAAAATCTCAAAAATCTCTCTCAAATCACCCAACTCCAAAATTCCTTCAAGTTCAAATCAAACAACACTCCAATAACAAGTAAGTTCTCATGATCAAACACCATTATAAAAAATATATTGCGTTAATTAAGTCACTCTACGTGACTTAACTAACGCACCTTATAAGGTGTGCGTGACTTAAGTCACGCAAGTTATAAGCTCTGCGCAAGTTAACTTGCGTAAGTTGGCCGCTTCTAAAAACTGAAGCACAAACGTTTCTTGGACGGTAGTCAATGGTCTTGACTCTTTTTTACACGTTTTCCACTTGTTTTGACCACGTTTTTTGACTCATTAATTGCTATATACCTAATAACCCCTATAAAAACCCTCACATACTTCCTCTTTTCCTCACATTTTCTCATCCCACTCCCCCCCCCCCCCCCCCCCTCTTTCTCTTCTTCTTGCTCTTCTTCTTCTTCTTTGTTTCTTATTAGTTTCTAGGGTGGTTATACCGCTTTAGGTATATACCAGTGGCTTATGGGGGAAGTAGTGGTCGGTCCGGTCGGGAAAAGGGCATCTTGATGTCGTTTTCCCCAGGACTGATCACTATTTCCCCCATGAGCTATTTGGCATATACCGAAGAGGGTATCAAATAAGTTTTTACCTCAAGAGGGCATAAAAAAAAGAAGTAAAAATCAGTCTTATTTGTGTGACTTAACTCGCGTAGTGCGTGACTTAAGTCACGCATAAAAACAACGTGCGTTAGTTAAGTCACGCTACGTGACTTAACTTGCGCAAGGGTATTTTTGGTAGGCTTGCAGGGTGCGAGCAAAACGTGCAGGGTGGAGAGCAAAATTCTTGCATAAAAGGCTGGTTACTTCTTGCTCCCCCACTACTTATTCCTTCTTCTTTCTCTCCCCTAAACCTGAATCATGGTATGTTTTTCACCTCACTCAGTTGATTCATCGATCAATTTAGAACCCTCTCTTGTCTGCACAATAAATAGTTAATTTGGTCGTTAGAAACACATAGGGTGAATGAGAAACATAAAAGGTGGGAAAAGTAATAGTCTAAATGCTTGTTAAAAAACTTGTATTTTATTAGGTCCGATGTCATCATTGCATAAAAGGTTAGTTACTTCTTGTTTCCTCACTACTCATTCCTCCTTTCTCTCCCCAAAACCTCAATCATGGTATTTTTTTCCCATCACTCAATTGATTCATCGACCAATTTAGAACCCTCTCTTGTCTGTCCAATAAGCAGTTAATTCGATCCATAAACTATCACTCTCGTCAGTTTAATCCCTAAACTATTCAAATCAATTAAAAAGTCTCTAAACTATGAAAAATACATTAGTCCCTAAACTATCATGATAAATAATAATTTTGTTAACAATGACCACATAGTTGGATGAAAGAATACTTTAGTGACTTTTTTGTTGACTATATTAGTTTAGGGAATAAATTGATGAGAAAGAGATAGTTTTGAAACTAAATTGACCGTTTATTTTTTTGTTTGTTGCTCCTTTATTCTACTTTTTTTTTTATCTTCACTTCAATGTCAATCTTGCCTTATAATTGCTTTCGAATTCGTTTTGTAGGCAAATATGCAGAATTTAGATGTGAAGATTGAGCAAATGCTTAACATAGGGAAGTATATGTGGCTCACCGATGATTAAAGTTTCTGAGGGATGTAAATAAATATGTAAAAATCATACATAAACTATTTTGACCGATAATTACCAACAACAATTATTCTAACACTTTATCTGTACTATTTTATAAAGTTAAAGTCATTCCCCTTTTTATAGATAAATTTATGTGGATCTCAATATATTGAAAATGTGACCGATATGAAGTGGTGAAACTCATTACTTTCAACAATAAAAATAGTTAATTATCAAAAAGAGAGTATTAGCATGAATGTTAGTATTTTTTTTGTCAATCTTTTTTGAAGAAAGGTATTTTTTTTTCAATTAAGTTGTCTGGTGGTTAAAATATCACATTAAAGCGTGAGTAAGTAGAAAATCGCGGGTCTAAATTTTCATTCCTAAAAATGATGTCCTTGAAGCTATCAACCGATGAGTGAATTGTTAATTGTTTTTTGCCAATAGAGTGAATTTTTTTATTTTTTTTTGCAAGCAATAGAGTGAATTTTTTTTTTTTTGTAGATAGACGAGATGATAAAGTCATTATAAACTCATACACATAAAGTGGAGGTACCGGGGTTCGAACCTCGGTCATGACGTTCGGCCTAACAATTTTGGCATTTTTGCGAATTTTCGGCAATAGAGTGAATGTTATTAGTACTATTCTTTAATATCTGAATAATGCAAGTTAAGTGCTTCAATTATTTTGGTTTATATATTCAAACATGTATGGTTGGCACTATATATATTATATGGGTCATGCTAACCGGTGCCCCCGGACACTAGTTAAGCATACCATAAAAAGAAATTATTACCATAAAAATAAACTGTTTTTGACTTTAGTATAAATTAATTACACAATTTCAATGCATTAACTACTATTAATTTCCTTTTTCATATACTTAACCAGTGTCTCAGGGGCACCAGTTAGCATTTCCCATATTATATATATAACAATACTCTTAATATATTGAATATTTATTTTTGCCCACATCACTAGATCCACTTGGATCCCAGATCTCCCATGCCCAATCATCAGACGCGTAAATTGAATAGTGGGGTTCGGGCAGTCCTTCTTTGCTCATCAAATGAACTGGTTGATGAAAAAAATCAAGTGAGCCATAAATTAGTTATATTATTGTTATGCGTTGAGTAATCATCACAACAATCAAATTCAGTCTTACATTCCATGAAATAAACTCCCTTAATAATGACAATATATAATATATGTAAGGTTTGAGATTCGAACTCCAAACACCATCAGAGAAAGATCAAATTCAGTCTTATAAAGTATCAATATACTACTCCAATGTTAAATATAAGTAAAAATAAATTAAATAAAGTTGATATATTTAGGTAAAAATGATGTGGTGCACCTTGGTGCCATATAACACCACTCTTGTTTCATTTTTCTACATTTTATTATTTGTTTGTGCCTAAATCCAAATCATTATTGTTGTGACTAACAAGCTTGCTCCTTCTCTAACGCGTCCTTACCCTAAAGGGTCAACACGTACATGTACAAGCCAAAATCAAGTGGAATAGGAGATAACAAAACAACTAAACAAGCACATCAATTTTGAACTTTTCAATAAATTTTTCAACGCCCTATATCCTATTGAGGTACCAATATGTACCTCCTTAACACACCATAAAACACACTACAATACTCATTTTCTTCCAAACTCTTCGATCAAAATTATAAACTTCAAAAAAAATTTCTTTCAATCAACAACGGAAGTTATATGGCAGAAGCAAAACCCCACAACCGTGGCAGAAGATGTTGTTGCTGCCTTTTCGGCATAATATGGAAACTCCTCGTAGCAATCATCGTTCTCGTTGGTCTCATAATCCTTATATTCTGGCTCGTTGTCCAACCTCGAACCTTCAAATTCAGTGTCAAAGAAGCAAAACTCACCAAATTCAACTACAACGACGACACCAACACCCTCAATTACAACCTCGTACTCAACTTCACGGCCCGTAATCCAAACAAAAAACTCAATATCTACTACGATGTAATCGAAGGACATGCATCTTACCAAGGGACTAGGTTTGCTTCAACAAAGGTTATAACATGGTTAAATTCATTCCGACAATACACTAAGAGCTCGAATCCTATGAGTGGTGTTTTCTCTGGGCAACGTGTTATGGTTTTTGATCGTGATCAGGTTTCTGACTTTGAACGTGATAAGAAAGACGGAGTTTTTCATATTAATGTGAAATTATACTTTGAGATGAGGTTTAGACTTGGTGATTATATTGGTCCACATACTAAGGGTAACATTAAGTGTAGGCTTGATGTTCCTTTTGTTGCTAATGGAACTAAGGTCATGAAAGCATTTGAACCCACCACGTGTGATGTAAATTTCTAAGGGTTGTAATTTCAAGGGGATCATTTCATTCTTGGGTTTGTTATAAATTTTTTTTTTCTTTTTTCCCACCTTTTGTTTTTGTAATATTTTGGATTTTATGAAAATATATAAATCATATTTGTTGCTATGTCTTTAACCATGTGTTTATAAGAGAAGAATCTTTAACCACCTTGTATTGCTCTTATAAGTGCTAGAGAACGAGATACATCTTTAACCACCTTGTATACCCTCCCATGAAGGCATTAACAATTAGTACATGTACCATAGAATTATCCTAATAAAATTAGAATGAAAGGTTTATGATTTATTAGAGCTTTGAACTGACAGAAGTGTTTTATTTTCCAAAAATATCGTAGTTAATGAGTGTTTCTTGTAGATTTACTGTTGCAATTTAATCATTATATAATAATGCGAAAATGATTGAGTTAGGATTAGATTTCTTCATAATAGACGTAGCTCTATATGTTATTCAACTATTGTAGTTGGGTTCACCTCCATTATACTTTTATTAGTGAAGTTATGTCAAAAAAGTAATCAAAGGTCATGAAGGTTGGATTTCACATTGATATATAGTCTGTTCTCTAGCTATTTTGACAAGTATACAAACGAAATGAAGTCTGCATTACGCATAAAAGTAAATGCGTCAAAAATGACTTTTTTTACTAATAGAACAAAGAAAATAAGTAGTTGAGGGTTAAATGACATAAGTCACATTTGACCGTTAACTAACTTAAAAGAAAGTAATAAGTTAAATGTGAGAAGAAGAGTCGGAAAGGTATTAGTTTATTACATCTAACGCCTTACTGACCGGAGGATAACGTTGGATATCCTTAAGTCCGACTTATCCATGTTAAAGGAAAATTATAAAGAAAAGGAAACATAATAGAACATTAACACTATCGTTTTTAACATGTAAACAATACTAACAACACGTTTAAATCATCATCTTTAAAAAGACAAGGTAGATTGAGTAAGTTGGAAATTTGCAGAAGAACCAACGAGCTTGTTTATGCCAATGTGTTTTAGTGCAAAAGACTTATGAATTAGATATGTTTAGGGAAATCCAACATATAGCCGGTTAAGCATAACATACTATGGTGATTGTAACCATTGTGTGCTTACCTTTCGCTTTTCTCTCTAGATACTTAGAAGAAAAAAATTATTTATGTTTTAACTCTAACAAGTTTTCCATCAATAGAGTTAATTGATTTGATAAAGAACGGCATGTGTCAGGAGAGATATGTTAATGAAGATTTGCCTAGCGAATATTTTATAACATGGTTTAAGAGAAAAAAGTTAAGTGATAAACACTATTTAATTTTAAACCTTCATTTCTTGTGTTTCCTCCACCTTCAACGAAATTACAGAAAAAAGTAAAAGAAATATCAGATCTATATTAAAGACACTTGTTCACTTGTTTATGTAAAAAAAAAAAAAAAAAAAGGTATAAAGATGGATCATTTCAGATCAGAAATTGACACAAAAACACCTTAGGTGGTGGGATAAAAACAAAGTAAACATTTGATAGAAAGAATTATGTGCATATTTGGTTATTATAACTTCTTATAAACGGATTTACAGACTTAAAAAAAATTATTACAAAACACAAAACACGATAAGACATCGTATTAAGAAGCATCCACACATATACGACATTAGGTTCTCAATAACTCCAAGTAGAACATTTATTAAGATTACAAATTGATTACATTAATAATTACTTATTCCAAGCAAAACAAACATAACCCTCTTGAGATAGCCGACATGGTCCAGACCTTTTTATAAGTATCATATATTTTAGAATCTTCACTTGCTATGTATACATCAAAATAGTGAAACTCACCGGTCCACCGAAAGGAACAGTAGAATTGTGTGTTGTCATTTACTCATTTAATATTAAAAAAAATTGAAAAATAAGTTGAGTAACCCATTACCCAATCCAACTAGCCCAAAAATTAGTGGGTTTGCCACAAACTCATCCAATAGTATAACGGATGGTTATTTTACCTCACCCAAATCAAATTACCCTATTTAGTTTGGTTTTGGGTTTGCACAAAGCCAACTCAAACTGTAACATCCAAATTTAAGTTAAAAAATTTGAATGAAATGTTTTCTCAATAGAAAATTTAATTCTCTTTTAAAACTTCATTGAAAAGTTTACAACTTAAAAAAGAACGAAATTTTACAATAACATCAAAGTCCTAAAGCTCTAACTCTTTACGTGATCCGATTATGACTGAGACATGGATGGATGACGAGCTACAAATACTCCTCAGTCCTCCAATGTGCACTTCTATACTTGGAAACGTCACCCCAAAAACATAGTGAGCAAAAACTCAGTAACATAGAATTTAAGAAAATAATTTAAAACGTTTCCAGCCATGTCGGTGTACTAAACATGGAAAAATCCTCTCTTCAATTTAAAGACAAGTCTTACACTTATCATACTTTTAACCATTACAGAAATCACAACAATGGAAATAAAATGCAATCCTTTATAAAGTGAATTGACATACTGAGTGCCAATGTCAACAACTAGTGACCTAACCCGTGCGTCGCACGGTTAAAACTACTTCATTTGGTTGACTATAAATTAATCCCAGCACCGCATCATCCAACCATTAATTCATCAGATATTAATATTCACACAGCAAAAATAATCTAAAACTAAAGTACTGTCTCCGAAAATAAAATATAGTCCAAATTCAAGCCATGTATCTCACACACATGTGCAAAGCAAACCCAAGAACAAACAACGGATTTCGAAGGATTCGACAAGAAAATTAATTGTTACAAAGATGATTGGGATGAAAATAAAATCAGCAAAATACAATCCAATATAACCAAAATAGACTTCAAATTGCATCAAAAAAAAAAACCACCAAACGTTTGAGACGAAGTTAAAAGCAAACATTACAACAATTCAAAACAGCGCGGACCAGCCCAGCAAATTTTACAGTAATAAATATTGATTTGCACAAACAAATATAAAAATAAAATATTGACTCGCACAAACAAATGTAAAAAGAGAAAATAGTTCATATGCAAAACGAAAGATAAATCATATGTTAGACACAAAAACTAAAAACAAATGAAATAATGGGAATTTTGGAATAGAAATACAAATTACAAACATCATACAAAAAAAAAAGACATCCAAAACCTACGTTCAACATAGAATAAACATTCAGCTAAAAACACTACATGCTTTAACACAACTAAAAACAAAACAAAAAAATTCATTTTTGTTAGTGTAAAAAATAATATCATTTAGGTTCAAAGATTAGCTACAACTACTAAATTAATTGGGTTCAAGTGATTAATGAGTTCAACCGAATGATGAATTGTTCGGGGGAACCTGAGTTTGATTCTTGGATGAAATAATTCTTGGCCAAACTATACTTACCTCACGATCGAACTCCAAATTACCAGTATGCATGCCAATGAGGCGAGGTGGGGACATATTTTACCTTCCCCGTCCCCGTCCCCATCCCCAATTCCCATATATTTACCTACCACTGTACTCATACCCAACGGGGATGAGAAATTGAATCTCGTCCCCGTCTCCGACGGGTTCGGGTATCTCATCCCTGTACCCAAAGCGAATGATTTTTTTTAATACAAAAAGAAGTTTTCTCCAGCCTCTAGGGCAATGTTGTACTGCAAAAAAGAGAGACCGAGGGTGTGACATGTGGAAAAGGAAGATCGAAAACTCGAGTGAGTCCAGACACACTGACATTTTTACTGATTGAGTGAAATAGTTTAGGATTTGAGTTTTTATTTATATAAAAAAGAGTAATATAGTAATTTTTAACATCCAAAGGACGGGTTTGGGTATGGGTTCCGGGTGAGTATATATATCCATGTAACATGTCCCGTACCTATGTTTTGGAATCAAGGAAAAGCCAAACCCAATCAAAGCGGGAAAACCCGTCCAATCAGAGTGTGTTTACGCGGGTACCCACAAGTATGGGTTTTGGTGCCATGCTTAATTACCATGATCCATTCTCCTAAAACACCAGATGGTTAACACACAAAAAAAGGCCACGTCTAATAATAGTTGGGAGGTAAAGTATCAAGCCACATCTCAATTCAACATAACTTTCGGCGTATTACAACATATATTAAAAATACGATAATACAAATAGCTATAATTAAAGAGTCAGGATTCACACAAGTAACAAAAATAATTCTATAAATTTTATATAGTTTTCAAATAATTCTTTACTTAGTTGATTATCAAAGTAAAAAATAAAAGTGAAAATTCAATGAATTAACACAAATATAAATGTAATATAAAATTTACTCGTTTCGTTATTTATAATTTTAAAGATCGAATATATAAATATCTATAACTATAACGTATCTAATTTATTTAAAATTTCTTTCCTCGCCGTTTTAGTTTACGACGTTTGTACGAAAATGTTTACAATTTATTTTTATGCTAGGAATTATTTAAACAAATACTCCTCAGTCCTCCAATGTGCACTTCTATACTTGGAAACGTCACCCCAAAAACATAGTGAGCAAAAACTCAGTAACATAGAATTTAAGAAAATAATTTAAAACGTTTCCAGCCATGTCGGTGTACTAAACATGGAAAAATCCTCTCTTCAATTTAAAGACAAGTCTTACACTTATCATACTTTTAACCATTACAGAAATCACAACAATGGAAATAAAATGCAATCCTTTATAAAGTGAATTGACATACTGAGTGCCAATGTCAACAATTAGTTATTTCAGTCAACATAATCTTGTACATTCACCTTTTAATATACTTTAACTTTAGATATATCATTGGGGTAAAACCCACCTCATAAACATAATACTTTATTTAATTACATAACTCATGGGTTCCCGAACGTGAGATAATTTGAGAACTCAATAAAAAGCTGATCAGGCTACCTCATAGTAAACTTTATTTGGCATGTATGGAGGATAAAGTAACTCCTGCAAGTGACTGTCCTCACTTACCCTTCATGCACGTCACCGCCTTGGGACAGAGCAGAGAGTCCGACTAGCTAGGAAGGACCCTATATTCTCACTTATAATATGTATAATATACTATATAATATATACATAAGAAACATTCATACGCAAGGTATGCCTTTAATCCTCAATTTCAACTAATAACCTTTAATATTTCCTTACATGAACTTATACAATTAAATACTTAAAAGACAAGACAAAGCATTCTAAATTCACATAGAATTTATATTTAGATCCACCATCACTAATTAGTATAGTATCTATCATTGAATACCTCATAGGAAATCATAAAACATGAAAATATACATGGAATACTAAAATAGTATCAACCAGAATTTTCTGCAAAACTATCCAACAATTAAAACCATGAATGATATATAAAACGAAATCAAACATTTTTGTAGAATTTACAGAAGATAACCAATTAGCATACAAAGGCGATGCAGTTGGTCCCATATCAAAATTCCAAGTAATTAATTCATGAAAAATCATACATTCAGACTGATCAACATAGGATTAATCCAGAGCTGCAATCAATAAAAATTATGAACGGACAGTCATACAAAGTCTGAAAATTCTCTAGATTTTATTGAAGACAGTCAGCTAACATAAGAACATGATGCAATTGGTCCCGTCTAAATATATCATTTCAATAAATTATGAAAAATCACGCACTAAACCTGTTTTGTGCAGAAATTTTCAGGATTTCTAGTTGATCAAAAATACTTCTTTTTGTAAGCAACAAAAGTTATCTCACAACAACATTCAACCAAATTAAAATCATGAATTAAAACCTTAGTTCTTTCAATCAGCTCAAATCCATAAATCAATTGGAAGCACACCCTAGAGAGGTTTTAAGGAGGGGATTCTATGTTACCTCAAGGGATTCTATACCCAAAGCTTGATTTCCTCTTCTCTCTCCAAGGATGAAACCCTAGCCTCCACTCTAACAAAGTCACTTCTTCCTTCTTCAATTATTTCTCTCATTACTCATGAGTTAACATATCATGCATGCAATAGAAAAGGGGAAAACTTAGGTCAAGTTAAGGAGTAATGGATTTAGGGAAACTAAGAGGAATTGGGTTTACCTTGTGTTCTTATTCAAACTTCTTCTCCTCTTTTCTATTCCTCTCTCACGTCAATTTTCTGTTCTCTCTTCTTCTTCTTCTTCCTTTTGCTTGTTCTGTTATTTCCTTCTCTCATTCTCTTCTACGTTCTTTTCCTCTCTCCCTCATCTAACCCTCTTCCTTTTCTATTCTAGGAAAATTGTTGTTGACACATTGCATAAGGCTGTGTCACACATGTAAAATATAATTATGCCCCCTCGGCAGTGGAATTCAAAATCCGGCTGCAGTTAACTGTCGAGGAAAACTTCGGTAGTTAACTACCGAGGATTATGTTTCATCAGATGAAACAGGAAACCTGCTCCCCCTACACACTATTTTCGTCATTTTCCATACCATTTCATCCAATCCCCCCCAAATCCAATAATTTTTTCATCAAATCTCCCCCCAAATGATTCAAGCATCAAGCATAGGAGCTATCAACACACTCTAGACGTAAAAAACAGGTATTTAGCATTTTAATCGGTTTTTTTTATTATTGTATGGGTATCTACGTCAGTTACGTAGAACCCTGGCATGGGAACTCTCGGTAGCTTACTGCCGAGGAAAACCTCGGTACCTTATTGCTGAGGAAAACCTCGGTAGTTAACTACCGACGGTAGTTAACTACCGAGGAATACTTAGGAAAAAATTTCACAACGAAAAAATGGCAGCTACTGCCATTTTTTCAATTTTTTTTTCTTTGTTTTTTTTTGTTTTAGTTCATTATCGCATTGATGTTTATGCATTAGTTAGTTGTTAATTCATATTTTTGTGTTGTTTAATTATAGTAATGGTAGAGAACGCGGAAGATGTTCCGGGAGAGACAAAACGAAATTTTGTCCAAATTTCCGGAGATGTCAAACCGCCTAAGGTTGAAGCCAAACTAAACATTGATGGAGCTTCCGTCCATGTTGAAGCTTCTAAATATGTTAGCCCCGGTGTCCTCCCATC
Source organism: Medicago sativa (assembly GCF_051527215.1). Taxonomy (NCBI): domain Eukaryota; kingdom Viridiplantae; phylum Streptophyta; class Magnoliopsida; order Fabales; family Fabaceae; genus Medicago; species Medicago sativa. The sequence goes on from NC_140749.1 coordinate 56,369,531, forward strand.
TCAAGCCCACGAAGTTGGCACGGCTAGGTTTTTTTCGAACGACGTTAAGTGGAAAGATAGAGAAGAATTGCTTGAGTGGGTACGTCGTCAAGCAAATAAGGCGGGATTTACAATTGTTACACAAAGATCAAGCTTGATCCATCCAATGTTGCGCCTAGTGTGTGAAAGGAGTGGAGCTCACAAAGTGCCTAAAAAAAACCGAAGCATGCGACAACGGGCTCAAGAAAATGCGGGTGTTTGTTCATGATTAGTGGATATCAAAGTACACAAACAAAGGAATGGGGATTGAACATTCTTAATAGAGTTCACAACCATGCGATGGAGCCGGCTTTAGAAGGACGCATTCTTGCCGGTAGATTAAAGGAGGACGACAAGAAGATTGTACGTGACTTGACCAAGAGCAAGATGCTTCCAAGAAATATTTTGATACACTTGAACAACAAAAGACCACATTGCATGACAAATGTGAAGCAAGTGTACAATGAACGTCAACAAATATGGAAGGCAAATAGAGGTGACAAGAAGTCGTTGCAATATCTAATCTCGAAGTTGGAGGAGCATAACTATACTTATTACTCAAGAACACAAAGTGAAAGTACTACAATCGAAGATATCTTTTGGGCTCATCCAACATCCGTTAAGTTGTTTAACAATTTTCCAACGATTTTGGTTATGGACTCCACCTACAAAACCAACATGTACAAGATGCCAATGTATGAGGTAGTTGGGGTCACTTCGACCGATTTGACATATTCGGTTGGGTTTGGATTCTTGACACATGAGAAAGAGGAAAACTTTGTTTGAGTTTTAAAAATGTTGCGTAAACTTCTTACGTCAAAGATGAATATGTCTAAGGTGATTGTTACCGACAGGGATGAGTCTTTGATGAAAGCGGTTGGAATTGTTTTCCCGAAAAGTTATGCAATGAATTGTTACTTTCATGTGCAAGCAAATGTTAAACAAAGGTGCGTCTTAGATTGTAAATATCCTTTGGGAAAAAAGGATGGGAAAGAGGTGAGTAATCGCGATGTTGTCAAGAAGATCATGAGGGCATGGAAAGCTATGGTTGAATCGCCCACTCAAGAGTTATATGCAAATGCATTAGTGGAGTTTCAAGATGCTTGTAGTGATTTCCCACCTTTCCTAAAGTATGCCATGACCACCTTGAATGAAGTGAAGGAGAAAATAGTGAGGGCATGGACAGACCGTGTGTTGCATCTTGGTTGCAGATCCAAGAATAGGGTAGAATCGGCTCATGCTTTAGTGAAGAAATATTTGGACAATAGTGTGGGTGATTTGGGTACTTGTTGGGAGAAAATACATGACATATTGTTGCTTCAGTTCACTGCGATACAAACAACCTTTGGTCAGAGCATTACCGTGTTGGAACATAGATTCAAAGATGTCACTTTGTACTCCGGCTTAGGTGGTCATTGTAACGCCCTACTTTTATTATTTATTATTTTATTGAGATTAGATGTGTTTTTATAATTTAGTCGACTTATTTTGATGAGTGATATTTTGTTATGTTATACGCTGATATTTACTAGTATAATATATGTTATCTGGTGTAGAAATATATTTGTTATTTTTTGTAGAAATATATATGTTATCTGGTGTAGAAATATATTTGTTATTTTGTGTGGAAATATATTTGTTATTTGATGTAGAGATATATTTGTTATTTGGCGTTAAAATATTATATACATATATATTTTGATGAAATATGCTATTATGTATTATTTGGTATATTATATACATATATATTTTGATGAAATATGCTATTATGTATTATTTGGTGTATGAATATTATTTAGTGGGAGAATATATTTAGTGGAGAAATATATTTAGTGGAGAAATATAATTATTAGAATAAGTAGATTTGGGGGCTGAAATAGAAAGAAGAGAGTTATTGTGCCTAATTAGATTTAAGAAGAGAAGTTAGTATTATAAATAGAGGAGATATTAGGTTGAAAGACTAACATATGCAAAAAAAAAAAAAAAACAAGGATTTGGAGAAAACAAGGTTTAGAGAGAAGAGAACAAGAGGAGAGAAGAACCAGAGAAGGGCTGTCAATCGATAATTCTAAGGTAACCAAGATTAGTTGCGGTCGTGAGTGGACTCCTCACAAGTGTGTCTTAGGTGCTCTGATACGTAACGGGATGAGAATTTGTTATTGCTTTCTGTTCCTTACGTATTATTTAAGAAGTTTTCATGAATTATTATCGAACTAAGTTGCTTTGAGATTTTATGTTGAGGCCCTTGTGCCAAAGATTATTTAAGATGTTGTAATAATTTCCGCTGCGAAGTTTTAGATATTCCATTGTTGGATTTTGAAGGATAAATTATTATTTATTCCATTTATGATTTTTAAGAAGTGTAGCATTCCGTTTAAGTTGTTAAACTCTGATTTTCATTAAGAAATTTTTATGTTGGGAAAACAGGGTGTTACAGTCATGTGTCTAGATATGCTTTGGACAACATTGCTTTGGAAGAGCCACGTTGTAGGGAAACGTTGTGCATGGACAAGGACATTTGTGGTTGTGTTCAAAGGACATCTTACGGCCTACCATGTGCATGCGAAATTGCTACTAAACTCCTTGAAGAAAAGCCAATTTTATTGGATGAGATACACCACCATTGGCAAAGGTTGTAACGCCCTACTTTTATTATTTATTATTTTATTGAGATTAGATGTCATTTATAATTTTAGTCGACTTATTTTGATGAGTGATATTTTGTTATGTTATACGCTGGTATTTACTAGTATAATATATATGTTATTTGGTGTAGAAATATATTTGTTATTTTGTGTGGAAATATATATGTTATTTGGTGTAGAAATATATTTGTTATTTTGTGTGGAAATATATATATGTTATTTGGTGTAGAAATATATTTATTAGTAGCCCCTATTGTATATATTTAATGGGAGAATATATTTAGTGGAAGAATATATTTAGTGGGAGAATATATTTAGTGAAAGAATATATTTAGTGGAAAAATATAATTATTAGAATAAGTAGATTTGGGGGCTGAAATAGAAAGAAAAGAGTTATTGGGCCTAATTAGATTTAAGAAGAGAAGTTAGTCTTATAAATAGAGGAGATATTAGGTTGAAAGACTAACATATGCAAAAAAAAAAACAAGGATTTGGAGAAAACAAGGTTTAGAGAGAAGAGAACAAGAGGGGAGAAGAACCAAGAGAAGGGCTGTCAATCGATAATTCTAAGGTAAGGGTGAGACTATCATTCGGTAATATTAAGTCTGTAATTCTGAATTTGCAATTAACATGTTCTAGGATTAGTTTGTGAGAATTTGCGAATTAGGGTTCTGAGAGAGAATTGATGATTAGATGATGAGAAGTTGTTAGATTGATGTAGAAATTGTGTACAGACCTTAGATAATCCATGAGTAATCATAATCATAGAGCTTGAAGTGAATTTATGTTGTTCTTGAAGGTTTTCATGAAAAATGGGTCAAATTGTGATTTTTGTTGAAAGGGTGTTTTAGTTCAAGTTTTATATGGATTTGGGTGTCTTTTCATGTTTAGAAACGTTTAAACAAACTTTGGGACCAAATTTGGGCTTAGGGGATTCAAAATTGGGATTTTTGGATGAAAATGGAGTTTTCCCGAGAGATATCTCTGACAGCATTATCTTTTTCATGTTTTTGCATCTTTTTCACACATTTTAGTTTTGAATTGGCTTTAGGTGTAAACACGAAAGTTGTAGGTATGGATGTTAGCTTTCTAATGCCGTTGGTTTGACTTCAAAAAGATTTGTAGAACTTGAGTTACGGTCAAATTAATGCACGTAGGTCACAGTGAATTTTTATGGACTTTCAGCACAACTTTTCCGAATTCAAAATGAAAACTGATATTGATCGGTACAGAATTGGTCTTAGGCGTAAACTTGAAAGTTTTAGATAATCTTGTTAGCTTTCCAGTGGCTTTGGTTTGACGTGAAAATGATGTTTGGTCTTTGAGTTATGATGAAAATACTACAAGGAGGTCTTAGCGAAATTGCACAGTGACAACATTCTCTGTTTCATGTTTTTGCGTTTTGTTCATATGTTTCTGTTTTAAATTGATCTTTGTTGTAAACATGAAAGTTGTTGATAATTGTGATATCTTTCCAGTAGCCTTGGTTTGACATGAAAATATGTTGTGCATGATTATTTATGTTCTTACAAAGATGCATGATGAATTGTTGATACTTGAATACGATGATATATGATAAATTGTTGATGTTTGAATACGATGTTATATGATGAATTGTTGATGTTTGAATACGATGTTATATGATGAATTGTTGATGTTTGAATATAATATTAATGATGATCTGTGAAGTTGTTATATGATGATTTAATGTTGTTATTGATGATATATATAATCGTATATGCATTGTGTGTTATTATGATGCTTAAGATGTTATTATTATCATTTGATACTGTTATGTTGTGATGCTGATATGAAATGAATTTATAAGTGCTGCATATGTTGCTGTTGATCTTTATTAAGATGTAAGTGTCGGTCTAAGTCAAGGAGTTATAAGATGTTCATGAAGTTCTAAGACGTAAGATGTTGAGTCCATGCATACTCATTTAAAGATGAGGGCTTATGCCCTGGAGCTTTTGCTCAACGACGACGAGGGCATATGCCCTAAGAGCTTTTGCTCAACGACGATGAGGGCTTATGCCCTAGGAGTATATTTATGCTCAACGACGATGAGGGCTTATGCCCTAGAATGGTACCACATGCATTTGCATTTCATGATGATTCGAGATGGTTTAAGACGTTAAGAGTTGCATAGTCGAGTCTAGATGCATTGTCAAGTCAAGTTGTTAAGTTGTGATGTTTTAACGAATTACCTTGTGATGTCTTTTAGTATGATGATATGTGACGATGATTGTGACTGTTATATGATGATATATTGCTAAGATGAAATGATGATGTCTATGTATTTGATTATAATTGTTAGATTATAAGATGTTTATATTGTTAAATGTAATTTATGATTTATGAGCTTAATATTATTGTTTGAGAAATCTCACCCCTTCTGCTTGAAAATGTTGCTCTTCGTATGTGTAACTTGCAGGTAACCAAGATTAGTTGCGATCGTGAGTGGACTCCTCACAAGTGTGTGTGTCTTAGGTGCTCTGATACGTAACGGGATGAGAATTTTGTTATTGTCTTTCTATTCCTTACGTATTACTTTGAAAGTTTTTCATGAATTATTGCTGAACCAAGATATTATGAGATTTTATGTTGAGGCCCTTGTGCCAAAGATTTATTTAAGTTGTTGAAATTATTCCGCTGCGAAGTTTTAAATATTACGTTGTTGGATTTTTGAAGGATAAATATTTATTATTCAGTTTATGATTTTAAGAAAAGAATGTGACATTCCGTTTATGATTGAGAAACTCTGATTTTTATTATGAAATTTTTATGTTGGGAAAACGGGGTGTTACAAAGGTTACGCATGGGGGAAGAAAGTAATGAAGTTGGTTTTTCTGTCGATGATGAGTTGAAGGGTATTGTAGAACGTCTCAAGAAACTCCCTTTCCAAATGAAGCTTGAAGTCAAAGAGGTTTTGCGACAGTTGGCATTTCCTGAAACCACCATGATGTCTCCACCACCACGAAAAGTACCAACCAAGGGAGCCAAGAAAAAAGTGGACATTGCGAGGTCTAAAGGAAAAATTACATCAACTAGTCGGATCCCTTCTTCTTGGGAGGTTGTTGATTCCCAAAATCCGGATAGTCAACCATCACTAACAACATCTTCATATAAAATGAAAAAAGGTGCTCGTCTTGGTAAAACACCAATTTCCCCACTTCCACCACATTCTCGGTATCCAAAGCCTAAGGCTATCCCGGTTATGAGGCCTATTGATTATATGCCACACTTCATGCTTCCATTTATTGAAAAAGTGGTGGATGTTATAGGCGATGGACATTGTGGATTCCGGGCTATAGTCGAGTTCATGGGCTTGACCGAACAAAATCATCTCATGATTCGTACACATCTTAATCAAGAATCGAAAGATCATAGAGATGATTATGTTGAAGTATTTGCGGGTGAGGATCGTTATAACTACATTTTAAATGGCTTACATCCTCCTGCAAATACAAAAAGTTGTGCACATCTTGTTGATAAGTGGTTGACTTTTCCGGACATGGGACACATTGTTGCTAATTATTACAAAAGGTGTGTGGTCGTGTTGATAAATCTTGAAGTTGGTAACTCGGAATCTTTTTTCTCACTAAGAGGGCCACCACCGCCGGGTAAGCAAAAAACTCCTATCATGTGCCTTGGGGTAATTCCGAATCATTTTGTGATTATTTACTTGAAGAATGGTTGTCCACTACCTCCATCATCTACGGAGTGGCACAATCACAAGAAATAAGATGTGGTGACTTGGGAAGATGAGTATTTGGATCAACATGAGTTGTTCCGAAAGCTCATGGCTATTGAAAGTGGAAACAAACCGCCGAAACCACAAAAGGAGTCAAACAAAGCGGCGCCTATTTTGTTGGACACTCCCGAAAAACCAAAGCAACAATTTGAAGTTATTGTTGAAGATGAGGAAGATTCTATGTCACTTGATCTTCTCCAATCACTTGCCCTTTAATGAGTGATTTTTTTGTCGGTGTTAGTCCTTTTTTTTGGTAGAAATTACACCGACGTATATTTTGGGGTCGAAATTGTAACGCCAATTTTTTGTGGCCAATATATAAGTAACATTATGTAATTTATATTGATATATATGATAATATGACATTTATGTGGTGAAACTAGTGCAATACCTATTTATAACTTATTAATGTTTACGCATTTGATTTATTTGTTATTACATTTCATTTAATTTTGTTCTAATGTATGATTTTTTTTCTTAAGGCTTTTGTCAAGTGAAACATGTCTGAGGTTGCAAAAATTGAAGGCCGTGTTAGGTACTTCGCGTTTAAAAAGACGGTTAAGGTTATGATAACGCTGACGGACTCTCTTGATGATTTGAAGGCACAACTTAATACTTATTTTGAGCATCTTGGTGAAAATCAATATACACGTCACTTGTTTGGTCAAATGCCATGCATAGACCTAGGAGAAGATAGAGATGAATACGCATGGAAAACAGCAAGCTATATGCCTTGGCTTATTAAAGACGAGAGCGACGTCGAATTTATGTTTCGGAATATAGTGGAAAATAATATATTATATATGTATGTTCGTTTCATATGCAATTGTGATGAATGTAAGTAGGGATTTAATTTAATGATGTGTAATGAGTTGTAATGTGTTGTTTAATTATGGACACTTTGTAACGTTTTGATGAATTTCAAACTTTTGTGTAGTTTGAACCAAATGTCGGTTTGATTTAATTATGGACAATTGTAAAAGATATTGTATTTTACTTGTTTATAAGTGAGTTTAAATGTTGTATGAATTATATTGCCTTTGGAATTGCTCTGGTTTAATTAGAGGTAAAAACTAGCCTAAAAATGGCTTGGTAATGGTTAGCATTTATTCAGAACCAACTGTTTGCATAAATGTTTTCCTCGGCAGTTAACTACCGAGGATTTCCTCGGCAGTTAACTGCATCCGGTTTTGAATTCATCGGCAGTTAACTACCGAGGGGGCAAAAACGTATTTTACTAGTGTGACATAACCTTATCAAATGTGTCACCAGCAATTTTCCTATTCTAGTGAGATGATGAAAATGAATGGTGTGAGTTAGTTTTATGAGTTTTGTTTGAAAGTGTGAGTTTATTTGTGTGGGCTTGAGTATAATAAGCTTAATTACTAGGTGTACTCTCTAGTCCCTCATACACCCCCTCATTATTTCTAATTCAACTTAAAACACCAAGTCTAGTAAGTAATAAATATATATGTATCAATAATAATAATAATAAATCTTATCAAAATTATTTATAGAGATGATAATGCGGGATGTTACACAAACCCACCCACGAACACCCCTAATTTAAACCTTCATACCTTGTGTTTCCTCCACCTTCAACGAAATTACGGAAAAATGTAAAAGAAATATCAGATCTATATTAAAGTTACTTGTTTATGTAAAAAAAAAAAAAGGGTATAAAGATGGATCATTTCAGATCAGAAATTGACACAAAAACACCTTAGGTGGTGGGATAAAAACAAAGTAAACATTGATAGAAAAATTATGTTCGTATTTGATTATTATGACTTCTTATAAACGTATTTACAGACTTAAAAATTAGGGAAATGTTAACTTGTGCCCTTATGACACAAGTAAAGAAACCAAAGATAGGAATATTTTGTTGGAAATTGTGCATTCAATATTCTAGAAATTTAAAATTTTATCTTTTCAAGACATAATTTATGATTTAATTTCAATTTTAGATTCTTAACTTGTGCCCTTAGGGCACAAGTTAACCCTACCTTAAAAATTATTATAAAACACAAAACACTAGACAAGACATCGTATTAAAAGAGCAATGCTATATCTCTAGAAAATAACATCAAGAATTCTTCAAGAATAAAGAGCAGCCAATCACAATGCACTATTTGCCACAATTCAAGGAGGTGTGACTGAAAAACAGGAAGTGAACAAATAAATTATGCAATTAAAACTTGTCAGTTGTGTCTTGAAAAATTCTTGATGCTATTTTTCTAGAGAAATAGCATCTTCCGTATTAAAAAGCATCCACACATATTCGACATTAGGTTCTCAATAACTCCAAGTAGAACATTTATTAAGATTACAAATTTATTACATTAATAATTACTTATTCCAAGCAAAACAAACATAACCCTCTTGAGATTGCCGACATGGTCCAGACCTTTTTATAGTCCAATTGCAAGTATCACATATTTTAGAATCTTCACTTGCTATGTATACATCAAAATAGTGAAACTCACCGGTCCACTGAAAGGAACAGTAGAATTGTGTGTTGCCAATAATTCTATCTGCAAATTTAAAACCAAATGTATCACCATGATGAAGAAGATGAACTCCAAGATCATCATCTTTAGATTTGCAATGAATAGTTAAATCCAAAGCATTGTCCAAAAAGTTAGAAATATTCACATGGTGCGTTCCAAATCCAATAACATTGTGCATCAATAGCAATGCCAACACACATAAGAAGAGCGGTTTTTGAGTCAATAGAGACATCGCACCTTCAATTAATCTTTTCGAGGAAATGAATAACTTTTGGTTTATGAAGGCTACAATAATTGATAAAAGAGAAGTACCCATTTATAGGAGAATTCTAGGAAATAAAAATATTAAATTTATTAATATATTATATTATATGTATTTTATTTAGTATAAAATTAAGTCAAAGATTGACCAAAAAAATCAAATAGAGTATTAAATATTAATATAAAAATTTATATATTTATGTACATTTTACGGTATAACAACCCAAAGACGCTTAAATGAGATGACACAGGTCTCTTCTAGCTTAACCAAAATCCTAGGCTTGAATCTCTAGACTTGGGGATACAACAACATTAAAACTCTATGAAAGAATATGCCTTTCATATATGTCTCACAAAGCTCGTAGGATTAGTATCCGCAATTGCGCACAGAAATTACTCGGTGTAAATATATATATATATATATATATATATATATATATATATATATATATATATATATATATATATATATATATATATATATATATATATAACTATGTAATAATGCTTGATTGGACAAAGTGTTGACTAGATTTATCAAACAAAGTGAATTCAAACAGAGTTAAGATTTTATATAATTGATTAGTAATTTGTGAGAAAATAAATTATTTATTTAGATTAATCTAATCGATTTGAAATAAATTGTAGTTTTGACTCAAGGTATTTATATTTAGTTGAAGAGTTAATTCTAGTAAAAAGTTTGACTTTTTTTAAAGACCAATCATTATTTATTGGCATGCTTGGTTATGCATGTGATCCCTTGAAATTTAGGGTGCTCTTATTCTTTTGTTTTTTTTGTTTGGCAGAAAGTGCTCTTATTCTAATCTCTTAAAAAAAAATTACTTCCCTGAAGTTTTGAAAATAAATTTAATTTGGTCTCTCTCCTTGGCATTTCTTATTTAAAAGTATACTAACATTTGTACGAGAATACTACTTAAAAAAATCATCTATACTAGCGAAAAGACGGACACATCTTTCCGCTCTTTTTATTGTGTTAACGTTTGAAAATTTTGAACGATGTTTTTTTTTTATGACATTTTGATTTTGATTAAAACTAAAAATATAAATGTTTGTTACTTTCAAGTTATAACAAATCAAACTAACCATGCTTATCTATTTCAATGACACCAACAATATAACAAAAAAATATAATCTAAATTCTTTTATTTAACACTCCAATAACAATCTTTATTATAGAGAAAGTTGTTTAAGAGTATAATTGGGATAATTAAAAAGTAAATATAAATATATTCATATAATTTGTTACTGTACTAGCAAAAAGTACAATGAGAACTAGGGTTTGTATTGTATTGATCATGCCTTGAGAAGGCTCTCAAGGGTTGTATTTATAGCCCTCTATGAGCTTGATTTATGGTTACTTAGGCAGCAAGTAATGGGGGTATTTAGGTATTTTAGGCGTGCCCTAGAGGTTTCTATAAACAAGCAAAGGCGGCGCCTTGAGAAGGACGCGCCTTGGGCTTCATGGCCCTTCTGGAGGGCAGTGAGGCCTCTAAGAGGGTCTAAAAGCCCTTCCTGGAGGTCTTTTAGGCCCTTAGGAATATTATGACGGTCCACAGCCCCCAAGCACGAGTCTTGGGACAAGGCGAAGTGATTAATTTGTTTTAAAAATTTGGCTATGCTTTGCTTATATTCCGTGCGTGTCTTTGGATGTTATCATCCGATTTCGGAGAGCCCCCATAGGGTGATTCCATTTACTTTCGAAGCCCCCCCAGGGAGTATGTATTCGATTTGTTTTATAGGTTGACCATTCACAGCCTCCCAAGCACGAGTCTTAGGATAATGTGGGAGTGGTTTGTCAAAGTATGGCGAGTTTATGTTCTGTGAGGAGTTAATGGCGAATAATTTGTACATGTTTTAGGAGGCGAGCTCTCTTGTTCTTTTTCCTGACGAAAAGCTCCAACAATTCATATCTCGTGACCTTTCAATAGTCGTGACGTGTTCGAATCCTGCCGGTTTATGCTAAGTGTCATCAATTGTGTCGAGAGTAAGTGTCCCCCAAGCATCAGTCTTGGGACAAGGCGAAGTGATTTATATAGTCGATAGTCCACAGCCCCCCAAGCATGAGTCTTGGCACAAGGTGAAGTGATTAATTATGACGTTGCTCCTTTTGATAATGGAAAATGGGAGATATCTACATTTGCATGTTCTTCGACGAGTTTATGGGTGTATGGTATGGACGAACCCTTTTTTGGCGATATAGTGCGGAATGACGACGTTTAGAGTCCCATTCAGGGTTGACGGAATGGCGATGTTTGGAGATTTGTACAGGTTTGATGTTTTAGGCTCCCTTCAAATTTAGAATTCCTTATAGATTTCGTAGTAGTTATATCTGAACAAAGTAGAACAGTAAAAGAGTGAGAGTTCTGAGTAGGATGCGGCGAGTTGTACATGGTGTCCTAAGTACTTTGTGATTTTTTATTTTTGGATGTAACTTTAAAGCGGGCAAGTTCTTCTTGGTCCTTTGTATTTTAGTATTTCTTCGTTCAGTGTCACGGCGGGTTGACAAGGCATTTAGTGCCACGGGGATTGACAAGGCGTTCAGTGCCACGGGGGGATGAATGGGCTTTCAGTGCCACGGGGTGATGAACGTGCTTGATTTCAGAGCCACGGTGGGTTGACATGATTGTCAGTGCCACGGGTGGGTGGGGGGGGGGATGAATGGGCGTTCAGTGCCACGAGGGGATGAACTTGCTGAATTTCAGAGCCACAGGAGGTTGAAATGATTGTCAGTGCCACGGGGGGATGAACATGCTTGATTTCAGAGCCACGGGGGGTTGAAATGATTGTCGGTGCCATGGGGGTTGACAAGGCGTTCAGTGCCACGGGGGGATGAACGTGCTGAATTTCAAAGCCATAGGGGGGTTGAAATGATTGTCAGTGCCACGAGGGGTTGACAAGGCGTTCAGTGTTCAGTTCCACTAGGGATGAACATGCTGAATTTCAGAGCCATGGGGTGTTGAAATGATTGTCAGAGCCACATGGGGTTGAAATGATTGTCAAAGCCACGGGGGGTTAACAGGTTATGTTTTCACTGCCCAGTTGGGTCTTACGGTTCTATCTTAGAGCCCTCTTGGGGTTGAGTTTTCATAGCCCAGTTGGGTCTTACGGCTTCATCGTTGCTCATGCTCTTGTCTATGTAAAAACCTGCAAAACAAATCTCGAAGTTCTGAAAGGTCAGGATAACTTTGCATTTCATGTTTTCACTAGGGAAGATTATTTCTTCCATGTGGATTCTTTCTCCATACTCTCATTATGCGCAAATAGTTGGATGAATTTTATTTTCATCTCGCCCTTGGCTAGCTTGTTTGCATATATACTTGATTAATCGGAAGAACAACAATACTTGTCAATTTCCCAAGTCATTACTATAATAAATAAAAGGGGTCGTAATCATATTCAGTCACATTCGTTGGGAACTAACTACTCCTAATTCATCTCCTATTAACTCGCCCTCATTTCCTACTTAATTGGAAATAAACTTATAACTTAATTATCTTGTGATTTTACTTACATTTGTTTCTTCTATTAGCTTGGAACTTAGTCTTCTATTTCATCTTACTTCTTCTCGTAAATCAGAGTTCGCTACTTCCCTATTTGAACTACCTCGCCCGCTTCATACTTTTATTTTATGCTCATTTTCTTTCTCTTATCAACTTGAAATTAATTCGCTTGTTATCTTACTTTCTATGTCTTTGCTTCCTCCTATGAAGTTAGGACTAAGTCTTCTGCTCAATTTATTCTTCTACGCGGGTCTGGAGCTATTACTCCATTTATTTATGTTTTTACTAAAGAGTTAGTTCAGTTCGCAAAGTACATGAAAGGGGTTCCCAGGAAAGAGAGGTGGGTCACTTGGACCTTTAACTACCAAGACTTTCCTTGCCAGAACCCCTTCTACGTGACCTTTTAACAATACTACACTTTACTCCTGCCACAGGGTTCCTAGAGTAGTCTTATAATTTTCGTAATGATAGAATTTGTTTTACACTTCAAATTAATAGAATATCACTACAATTTTATTACTCATACTAAACTAGAACTAGCTCGCCTACTTATTGAATTGGGACTAGCTCGCCTATTCCTATTAGATTGGAACTAATCCGCCCATTTGCTCGTTGTTGTGGTGGACATAACTTTGTCATTGTCTTGCGAACTGGATACTTGTAAAATTGATTGTACATTTCCTCGAAATATATTGGACAATAACAATAAATTTTCTTCAAATCAAATGGAATATTTTAAGTCTTGCATGCATATTTATTCACTTGTGTATTTATTGCATTCTCATTCATTCTCTTATTTTCTACCCCTTCACTTTTTCTTTTCGTTTTTGGATTGTCTGGTGAAACAAGATATTTTTATAATCAACATAGTGAAAAAGGGTCGATCTGACGTATGTCTTGTTGCACCCGAATAATTCCTATCCCTGACGTATGTCTTGTGATCTTGGGTTATCCTCACTATTAATTCAAGATACTTTTATAATAAACATAGTGAAAAAGGGTCGATCTAACGTATGTCTTTTTGCACCCGAATAATTCATATCCCTGACGTATGTCTTGTGATCTTGGGTTATCCTCACTGTTAATTCAAGATATTTTACTAATAAATATAGTGAAAAAAGGTCGATTTGACGTATGTCTTTTTGCACTCCTATCTCTAACGTATGTCTCGTGATCTTGGGTTATCCTCACTAATTAACTTGAGATATTATCATAATAAAAAGAATGAAAAATGGTCGATATGACATATGTCTTTTTGCATCCGGATAGTTCCTACCCCCGACGTATGTCTTGTGATCTTGGGATTATCCTCATTCTCAAAACCTTAAAATCAATCCAACACACTTAAATTCCTTTGTTAAGATAAGCCTCCTAGTGATCACGCAAGATTTTGTTGGGATTCGACATAAATATTACTTGTTATTAACTTGTTTTCCCTAACTGGAAATCGGTTTATCCATTCCTCTGACACGTACACATGCTTAAGCCTCCTAAAGTGAGCATAGAGGCATTGTTGTATCAGGGGAATGTGACATAAGTATTATTCGCTAAAAACAACCAACCCACAATTTTTTTTTTTACAAAGAACTACTTAGCTTTGAGTTTTCCGTTGCACACATGAATACCTAGGAGCAGGATCACAATTCGTTTTAGGTCTTTGTCTTCAAATAACTTGCCTCCAAACTTGGGAAAAGAATTCCTCCCTGTTGTAAGTCTTCAGAGGCCTCGTGAATCATTATTCTTGGTCTTCCTAAATCTTCACAATTCTTCAGATGTTCTTCAATTTCCGATTTGTATGATTTCTTCGTGAATTACTTCAAAAACCCCATACAATTGCTATGTTTCGGGAAAACTAGAATTACAGACTCAAATATAGAAAACATTACAAAATTCCCAAAATCATAGGCAATTGTTCTAATACTCCTCCTTTTTGCTGTTAAAACCCATTGAAAATAACTTAAAAACATGCTAAGAATAACGTAAGATGATCTGTCATCACAACCCTAAAGTTAGATTGTTTCTTGTCCACAAGTAACGAAAGAAAAACATAATTTATTCTTTGCATTTTTTTCAGGAAAAACATACACCCTCCGGTCACTATTATAAGCAAAAATCCATTTTTTGGGTTCATTCATTAAATGTTGTATGTAACCTAAATATAGACCACATACAACATTTAATGAATGAACCTAGAAAATGGATTTTTGCTTATAATAGTGACCGGAGGGTGTGCATTCCAAGAGTTGTGCTTAGGAATCATTCATCACATTTATAGCAGAGTAGCAACTAACTTACCACAGTACATTCAAGCGGGTCCGGCTTGGTGAAAGTAACTTATATGCTCATCCATACTCTTTTCTATGATACACATATGTATCTCCTAAAGCCAGTAGGGCTGGTCACGACATTTGCGCACTACAATCGTCATATGAATGCACCTTGCTATAAATTTGAAACAATTCTAAACAGATAGTCAAGTTAAACTTATTCACTCACTTAGAGGACTTTGAGGGTTATAACTTGGCTTAGGTCTAGAATGGATATATTTTGGGAAAGTAGGCTAACAAAAGAACTTGGGAGTTAGTTCACTGACATATGGATTCCTTCTAAACATTAATGCACTGTTATCCTTCCTTCCTTGATTCAAACAAGATGGGTAAAACAGTAGAACTATTTGTCTTTTTTTTTTTGACAAAAACATACATTTTTTTAAGAGACCATTTTTTTTGGCTCTTGATTTTTTTTCTTTCTTTTTTCTATTTTTTTTTTGTGTAGATCCATGGTCATCTACATTTGATTTGAGAGTTTAGTTTGAAGAGAGAGAAAAGATGATAATGAAATAGTGAATAAGAGTAGGTTGCTCTAATCAATAATATCAGTACATATAAGCAGTTAAGTATCGAGAGTTTCAAAACCGGCGACAGTTAACTACCGAAGAATATGAAACCGACGACAATTAACTGCCGATAGGCAATTAGGTCGTTTCATTGTGTGTTTTAGCTCTCTTTCAAGCGTGAACAACAATTTTCGATAATGTATTATTAAAGATCAAAATATCATGAACTTAAGAAATTGAAATTTTAACTAGTTGTCAATGCTGATGAAGTTGTATTAGGCTAAAAAGGAGAATTATATATAATACTATATCTATGTAATTTTTTAATTGAATACTAATAGGTAGGTACTAATCAGACGAAGAATGAATAAGATTTTTTATCCAAACTTTGTATGATACATTATTTGGTCATTAGAAAACACAAACCTCTCCATATAAGACATTGTATTAAGAAGCATCGACACGACAGTAGGTTCTTAATAACTCCAAGTACGTCATTTATTAAGATTACAAATTTATTACATTAATAATTATTTATTCCAATGAAATTATTACATTAATAATTACTTCTTCCAATGAAAACAAACATGACCCTCTTGAGATGTATCCCGACATGGTCCAGGATTTGTTATAGACCAAATGCAAGTATCACATTTTTTAGAATCTTCACTTGCTATGTATACATCAAAATAGTGAAACTCACCGGTCCACTGAAAGGAACAGTAGAATTGTGTGTTGCCAACAATTTTATCTCGAAATTTAAAACCATAAGTATCACCATGATGAAGAAGATGAACTCCAAGATCATCATCTGCAGATTTGCAATGAACAGTTAAATCCAGATTATTGTCCAAATTGTTAATAATATTCACATGGTGCGTTCCAAATCCAATAACATTGTGCATCAATACCAATGCCAACACACATAAGAAGAGCAGTTTTTGAGTCAATAGAGACATCACACCTTCAATTAATCTTTTCTAGGAAGTGAATAACTTTTGGTTTATGAAGGCTACAATAATTGATAAAAGAGAAGTACCCATTTATAGGAGAATTCTAGGAAATAAAAATATTAAAAAAAGTTTAAATTTATTAATATATTTTATCATATGTATTTTATATAGTATAAAAATAAAATCAAAGATTGACCAAAAAAATCAAATAGAGTATTAAATATTAATATCAAAATTTACATATTTATGTACATTTTACGGTATAATAACTCAAGGACGCTTAAATAAGATGACACATGTCTCTTCTAACTTAACCAAAATCCTAGGTTTGAATCTCTAGACTTGGGGATGCAACAACATTAAAACTCTAAGGAAGAGTATGCCTTTCATATATGTCTCACAAGGCTTGTAGGATTAGTCTCCGCAATTGCGTACAGAAATACTCGGTTTAAAAAAAATAACTATGTAATAATGCTTGATTGGAGAAAGTGTTGACTAAATTTATTAAACAGAGTTAAGGTTTTCTATAATTGATTAGTAATTTGTGAGAAAAAAACATTATTTATTTAGATTAATATAATTGATTTGAAATAAATTGTAGTTTTGACTTTTGACTCAAGGTATTGAATAAGGTATTCATATTTAGTTGAAGAGTTCATTCTAGAAAAAAGTTTGACTTTTTTTTTTTGGTATAAAACAGAGTTAAGGTTTTATATAATTGATTAGTAATTTGTGAGAAAAAAACATTTTTTATTTAGATTAATTTAAATGATTTGAAATAAATAGTAGTTTTGACTCAAGGTATTGCATAAGGTATTTATATTTAGTTGAAGAGTTAATTCTAGAAAAAAGTTTGATTTTTTTTAAACACCAATCATTATTTATTAGCTTGGTTATGCATGCGATCCTTTGAAATATAGGGTGCTCTTATTCTAATCTCTTAAAATTAAAAAAGATTATGTCCTTGAAGTTTTGAAAATAAATTTAATTTGGTCTCAACGTGGCAAACGTGGCAATTCAGAATGTTTTGATTGGTTGTGTGTGCAAAACTGTTTTGAACTGTCAACCCACCACAATTAAACTCAAATAAACAGATAAGTGTAAATTCAAATATTAAAGAAAAAAAGTAACAAATTGTATATGTGGGATTTTTTTCCTTATCATTTAAAAAGATAATGGATGAGAACAAATATAAATATTAAAAAAATGTAACAAATACAATTTTTTTTTGTTGCCACGCAAAATATATCATGTAATAAACATGATATGAGTATATGTCCAGTTTTTACCTTTATCCTTAAAAAAACTGTAACAAAATAGATAAAGTATATGTCACTATAAATATAATCAATAACAATAGGAAAATTATCATCGATACAATGAGAAAAAATATTTTCAAATGAGTAATTAGATAATAAAATAGTGACTTTTATCATATTCATCCTCTCAATGGTAAGTCCTCTTAATATAAGTGAGATAAAATATTTATTCTTGAATCATTGATTATGGAATCAAGTTGCCAAAATAAATGATTCATGTTCTCACGATCACTGCAATCATAAAATCCTAAAGAACAAAAAAATATTTTATTTTGGAATTATTAAGGAATCATTAATATTAGTTGTATTTAGTTTATTTTACACAAAAAAATATATAAAATCTATGGTTCATACTATTTGGATCATTGAGATTTGTCTATTTTTTTGAAAGTTTGATGGTTTCAATTTCATATGTGGACCTTTTCCCATATTTGTTTTCATATATGTTGTTGTTCTACAATTTGACGATGAATAACCAAAAAAATTGACTATCGCCTAAAATAAATCTCACATTCATGCATTGATAAAAAAATTAAAATTCATGCATTCTTCGGTTAAAAAAACTAAAGGTAAAAAATTAAAAAACTCATAGGATTTAAATTTTTTTTAACATAAGAATGCATGAATTTTAATGTTGTTGTGAAACATAGACCCTAAATATAGAATGTGTAATAGTTCACGATTATTATGTTGTGGATTATTCATTAATAAGTTGGATGTGAAAATCCTATCAGGAAACAACATTGGAAAAATAGCATTCTTGCTCATACTTAAATTCAAAACAAATGCAAGTTCAAGACATCCTTTTGTGCTTAGTAGATAACAATTTTCTGTGAGACTAAGTTTTGCCATTACCATAAATAAGTCACAAGGGTAGATCATTCCAATGTTAGAATCTATCTTCGACGACATGTTTTCAGCCATGGACAATTATATGTAGCTTTATCAAGAGGAGTTTCTCAAAATTCAACAAAAGTTATCATCAAAAAAATACAAGGAGAAGATGGAAACTTTACAAATAATGTAGTTTTTAATGATATTCTTTTATCGCAATCATAGAATTCTCCTTTTACATAACAAGTCATTTATAGATTTATGCTACCATTTTACTAATTATTATTATTATTATTATTATTATTATTATTATTATTATTATTATTATTATTATTATTATTATTATTATTATTATTATTATTATTATTATAATAATAATAAAGGGTGTAGAGTCACCGTTTTCTCTTCCATCTCTCTAAACCAGAAACACCGAAAAACATTACCTCCCACTAAAAAATCCAAACCCTCCGTCGACATGTAGTCTCAATGGTTGGTGGTATGACGAGCGTATCCTTCCTCCGAACCACCGCTCCTTTTCCGACGTGGTCTCTCCCTTTCCTTCCGGTTGCAGCTGATCACACTTTAACTCTTTTTCATCACTGTTCATCTGGTTCGTTGTCGTTCTTGGGACGTGATTGTTGGGTCGGCCTGAAATTCTTCTGATTGGGTGACGTGTGGTTCTGTTTGGAGCCAGATCCATTTATTTTCCTTTGATTTGTTTTCTATCCGCACTAGTGGTGAAGGAGCGTGCTTCCGTGGTCGTAAGGGTGCTTGCTCTTGGGGGCTACTTTGTTTGTTGTTTTTTGTTTTGTGTTGTTTTATGTTTATCTTGTTGGCATTGTTCATAAACTGGTGGATTCGGATTTGGCCTTTTAGCAGTGGACTGTTTCGTAAACCCGAAAGGGTCTGGTGTGTGATTCAGACACCTGAAAGGGTCTCGTTTGTTTAACATGAAAGGGTCTGGTTACTGACACTAACATATTGGACTCATCCCTCGATTTGAGTTTTTACGCAGTTGTTTGAAACTGCTATGTTTGGTGGTATGATTTTTCCAATTCTTCGATATTTCAGACTTGTTGAGGTCTACAGGTTTCAAGGGGTCAAATTAATTTGGTTGCAGTTGGGGCAAACATTTTAGAAAGTTTCTCATGTTTAATTCGATTAGCGTAGTTGCACAATGACAAGTGTGCCAGTCGTTTTCATCAAGTAATAAAGTTAGTAAGTAGAGTATCGTATGTAACAGCCCGTTTTTCGCTAGATTTATTTTATTATTTATTTATGTGTGTTCTATGTGCTCTTATGTGATTAATTGTCTCTGTGTGTATTTTTGGTTGGGATTCGTAGAGTTCGGTGTTAGAAGGGTATTTTAGTCATTTTGGGCTTAGGGACATTTTGGTCATTTTGAGGGCAGTGGCAATTTTGTAATTTTGCAGAAAGTTATTTTTAGTGCTTAGTGAGGGTTTTATTTTACTAAGTGCTAGAGGGTGTAGTAATTATTTTATTTACCGTTAAGTGACCGTTAGTGTTATATTTTACCGGTAAGTGAGTAGTGACATTTTGAGTGTTAGAATAGAAATGGGTTAGGCCCATTAAGGTTTAAGAAATAAGCCCAATTGAGTAGAGCTAGTATATAAACTCTAGTTGTTGGTAAAACTAGGTTTTACAAACATTTTCATTTCATTTGAGAAGAGAAGAGAAAGAGGCTAGAGGGAAGAACAAGGGTTAGAGCTTGAAGAGGGGATTCATCATCTAGGAGCTCAATTGAAGCTTGGGTTAGAGATTCTTGGTGCTAGAGGTAAGGGGGTTAGGTTTCAACCATAATTCATTTTTTTTCTCTTTACCCATTTTTGTTGAATTGATTAATTGAACCTAATTGTTGTCAAATTCGTGCATAATTGTTGTTGTTATGTTTGAGAACATGATTTATGTGATAATTGCATGTTAGTATGTGAATTAACATGTTCAAATGCATAGTTGTTGGTGTTTTGTGTTCTTGAGCAAGTTTGATGAGAATTGATGTTGTGATGTTGAATTATGCATGAATTTGTGTTCATTAGTTGTTGTTATTGATTTGGAACATGTTGTTGTTGAATTGGTACTTTGGGTATCAAGATTGGTGAATTAATGATGAGATTTGATATTGTTGTTGAAAGTTGAGAATGAATTGAGAAATTGGTGAATTTGGTTATGTTGATGATTTAATTCCAAAACTTGTATGTGTTTAAGTGTATTGAACCTATTTTGACCTATAAACACTTTCTGGAACTTGTTTTGGTGATTTGGGGGATTGAAAATGGGATTTTGGGATGAATTTGGGTTAGAACCCGTAACTGAGTTCTGGGAATCTGATGTAGGACGCTTTCGCGTGCTTAGGACGCTTAAGCATCCCATCAGCGTCCCAGAAGCGTCCCAAAAGCGTGCTGTTCCAGGAGCTCTGGAACTAGGACACTTAAGCGTGCAGAGGACGCTTTCGCGTCCTAGCCTCAGTTCAGCAAATTTTGATTTTTGTTTTCGAGCACTTGGGGACCAATCCGATACTTCTAAAATGTTTCTTTGGACTTAATTAACCTCTGTTTATGCCTTTAATCCTACTGGAACATGATTTGATTTGGTTTGGACTTGAATTTGTGAAAATCATCTAACTTTTATAAAAACGGTTCAAACGTTGATTTTTCCGAAAACTCGTTTTTCTCCGGAATTTGAGGTGGGATTAAAGTTGTATATTGTTTATATGATTTCTAAAAATGGTTGTGATTGGTTCCATCAAGTTTGAACTTGTTTTGCTTTGAAAATGGAAAATTTTGTGAAAAGTGATAAAACGAGACGAACCTTGGGTTTTTCGTGAATTCGTCGCATTTGGCCGATGAAATGCTTATGTACCCTCTACTGCACACATATGTGAATTGTGAGAATACAAGGCATAGGCAATTGAGCTTGTTTACTTGGTTTTGACTCAAATGTTCAATTAATTTAATGTTGTGATTTTGGGAGACGAACTTGACTAAAGATGACTTTTGAGAATCAATTGAACTTGAATCCTTTATGGAAAGTTATTGTATGTTATATGGAGATGATTGGTGTTGTAATTATGTGACAACTATATGTTGTGTGATTTTTGGATGTGGTTGGTGATTGTATATATGATATGTAATGGTGAATTGTTAATGATTGCATATATACAAGTATTGGTGATGGTGAGGTGATTATTGTTTGTGTGAACATATGCATTTGTAGTTGAGTCATATGTTCATGCATTCATGACTGATGGTGGTGGATTTTATATCCAAGACTGATGGTGGCGGATTTTATATCCAATTGAGGTGAGTACGATGTTTTTGTTGCATCGAAGGTGACGACCTTGAGGTGTTTTGGTACCACATGCATCTAGAGAAGAGTCTAGAACATTGCATGCATTTGAATAGTTGATGAGTTGTGTCATAATTGAATATATTACTTGGTGAATTGTGTGTTGGTGAAATTTGGTGAATCTTGTGATTGTGTAGATTGATGTATAAGTACATTGGTGGATTTTGTGGATGGTTGTGAATAATTGATTTATGCTCTAATTGCATGTCTTATTTGTTTGTACTTATACACTTGGTGAATCTATTTGATGATAATTGATTGGATGATAATGATGAGGTGAGAATTGTATATGTGTATACATAAGATGTGGTGATTTCTTTGATGATGATGATTGATTGCTCGTAACTTGAAATGATGAATTGTACTTGTTGAATTAAGCATGCTGAATTGAGTAATGAGGTAAGTGATGTGATCATTGATTGATGTTGATAAATGATGAGCTTTTGTTGATGACTTGATTAGAGGTTGAATATGCATGCTATGCTATGATAATAATGTGATAGCTTGAAATGTAAGTGATGGGGGATGATAATAATCATGTGATGCTAGTATTCTAGGAGGGAGGGTTATGTATATGTGATACGTGTATGATACACTTGTGGAGATGAACTTGGAATGATAATATGCATGTGTTGTGATTACTTATGAATATATGTATGGATTGTTATTCTTGAATATGTTCTTTCATTTCCAATGTTCATGATAAATGTTTTTCGTGGATTATGATGATGTAATGCTAACCCTCAGTGGTTTACCACCTACCTTTCTGTATGGACGGGTAGATGGAGTGCAGGATGCTTAGTTGTTGCGTATTGATGCCGAGGAGTGGAGTTCCTCTTTTTCATGCAAGTGTCTAGATTAGGGCTCTGATCTAGGATAGTCATTGCATGTTGTTTATTTGACTTTGTATTTTGGAGTTGTTGAGATATTCTGTTATTTGAGATTTGGAGGATACAGTTGTATTTAGTTTGAAGATCCAGACATGTTTATGAATTATATGTTGTTCCGCTGCTATGTTGTGTAACATGATCTTTATGCATGTATGATTTGTGGTTTATTCGAAGACGTAGCATCTATTTCTAGAATATGTTAGTATATTCGCGCGTTTTACCGCTTATTAGAAATAGGGTGTTACAAGTTGGTATCAGAGCCGTGGTCGGTCTTGTCCAGACCAAAACCCGTTGAATTTCCTGTTGTATGCGACATGTACGGAAGTACTGTCGGTACTTGTTGGGTTGTCCCGTTCTTTTAGGTGGGCTTGAGCTTAGTGGGGGAGTAGCAGGTTGCTTCATGTTTGTTGGGTCTGGCAAGGGAATGTATCTTTGGCTGCGGAGGCTCAGTTGGTTGTGGTTTGTGTTAAGGTTCCTGTTGTTTTTGAGTTGGATCTTGTGTGTCTTCCGTTGAAGCATATGGACGTAATTTTTGGTATGGATTGGATGTTGACTTTTGGTGTTAACATTAATTGTTTGACCAAGAGTGTAACGTTTTCTAAATCGGTAGCTGAAGAAGGTGGAAGGTTCTTAACCGCAGAGCAAGTGAAGAAGTCGTTGGATGGCGAAGCTTGTGTGTTCATGATGTTTGCTTCCTTGAAGGAGAGTAGTGAGAAAGGAGTTGGTGATTTGCCGGTAGTGCAAGAATTTCCAGAAGTTTTTCCGGACGACATTACCGAGTTACCACCGGAGAGAGAGGTTGAGTTTGCAATTGATTTGGTGCCTGGAACGAGTCCTATTTCGATTGCGCCGTATCGGATGTCTGCATTAGAGTTGGGTGAGTTGAAGAAGCAGTTGGAAGAGTTGCTTGAGAAACAGTTTATCAGGCCAAGTGTTTCGCCGTGGGGAGCTCCTGTGTTGTTGGTTAAGAAGAAGGATGGTAGCATGAGGTTGTGTGTGGATTATCGGCAGTTGAACAAGGTGACAATCAAGAATCGGTATCCGCTTCCGAGGATTGATGATTTGATGGATCAGTTGGTTGGTGCAGAAGTGTTCAGCAAGATTGATTTGAGATCAGGATATCATCAGATTAGAGTGAAGGCGGAAGATATATCCAAAACTGCGTTCAGAACGAGGTATGGACACTATGAGTATTCTGTGATGCCATTTGGAGTGTCTAATGCGCCAGGTGTCTTCATGGAGTATATGAATAGAATATTTCATCCTTTTCTGGACCGTTTTGTGGTGGTGTTTATAGATGATATTTTGGTGTATTCAAAGTCTGAAGAAGAGCATGCCGAGCATTTGAGGATTGTGTTGGGAGTCTTGAAGGAGAATAAGTTGTTTGCTAAGTTGTCGAAGTGTGAGTTTTGGTTGCGGGAAGTGAGTTTCCTTGGTCATGTGATTTCTAAAGGTGGTATTGCCGTGGATCCGTCGAAGGTTGAGGCAGTGTTGCGGTGGGAATCACCTAAGTCTGTTTTTGAGGTTAGAAGCTTCCTTGGATTGGCAGGTTATTATCGGAGGTTCATTGAGGGATTCTCTAAGTTGGCGTTGCCATTGACGCAGTTGACTCGGAAAGGACAAGCTTATGTTTGGGATGCTAAGTGTGAGAAGAGTTTCCAAGAGTTGAAGAAGAGGTTGACGTCAGCTCCAGTGTTGATTTTGCCGAATTCGAAGGAATCATTTGTTGTGTATTGTGATGCTTCTAAGATGGGTCTTGGTGGTGTGCTTATGCAGAATCGTCAGGTTGTGGCTTATGCTTCGAGGCAGTTGAAAGTGCATGAGAAGAATTATCCGACTCATGATTTGGAATTAGCGGCCGTTGTGTATGTATTGAAGATTTGGAGGCATTATCTGTATGGTTCTAAGTTTGAAGTGTTCAGTGATCACAAGAGTTTGAAGTACTTGTTTGACCAGAAGGAGTTGAATATGAGGCAGAGGAGATGGTTAGAGTATCTTAAGGATTTTGACTTCCAATTGAGCTATCATCCTGGAAAGGCCAATGTTGTTGCTGATGCTTTGAGTAGAAAGTCGTTGCATATGTCTGCTTTGATGGTGAAGGAGTTGGAGTTGATTGAGCAATTTCGAGACTTGAGTTTGGTTAGTGAGTTGACGCCAGATGGTGTGAGGTTGGGAATGTTGAAGCTGACAAGTAATATTCTGGAGGAGATCAAGAATGGTCAGAAGGAAGATTTGGAACTTTTAGATCGAGTGGTGTTGGTTAATCAAGGCAAAGGTGGAGACTTTAGATTGGATGAGAACGGTGTTTTGATGTTTCGTGATCGTGTTTGTGTGCCAAGTGTACTTGAGCTTAAGAAGCAGATTTTGGAAGAAGGTCATAGAAGTAGTTTGAATATTCATCCAGGAGCGACTAAGATGTATCAGGATTTGAAGAAGTTGTTTTGGTGGCCTGGAATGAAGAAGGATATTGCAGAGTTTGTGTATGCTTGTTTGGTTTGTCAGAAGTCTAAGTTTGAACATCAGAAACCGTCGGGTTTGATGCAACCGTTGTTTGTGCCAGAGTGGAAGTGGGATAGTATCTCTATGGACTTTGTTGGAGCTTTGTCGAAGACTGTTAAGGGTTTTGACTCTATTTGGGTGATTGTTGATCGGTTGACGAAGTCGGCACATTTTGTTCCTATTAAGACTGGTATGTCTGTGGCGAAGTTGGCTGAGATCTACATTGAGCAGATTGTTAGATTGCATGGTGTTCCTTCTAGTATTGTGTCAGATCGGGATCCGAGGTTTACTTCTAAGTTTTGGGAGAGTTTGCAAGATGCTTTGGGAACTAACTTGAGATTGAGTTCTGCTTATCATCCTCAGACTGATGGTCAGACGGAGAGGACTATTCAGAGTTTGAAAGATCTGTTGAGAGCTTGTGTGTTGGAGCAAGGTGTCAGTTGGATTGAATGTTTACCGTTGATTGAGTTCACTTACAACAACAGTTTTCATTCTAGTATCGGGATGGCACCGTTTGAGGCTTTGTATGGTCGGAGGTGTAGAACTCCTTTGTGTTGGTATGAGTCAGGAGAAAGTGCTTTGTTAGGACCGGAAGTTGTGCAAGAGACGGCCAAGAAGGTTAAGATGATTCAAGAGAAGATGAGAGCGTCTCAGATTAGGCAGAAGAGTTATCATGATAAGAGGAGGAAGGACATCGAATTTCAGGTTGGTGATCATGTGTTTTTGAGAGTGAATCCTGTAATTGGTGTTGGACGTGCTTTGAAGTGTCGGAAGTTGACTCCTCATTTTGTTGGACCTTTTGAGATTGTTGAAAAGGTTGGGGTTGTAGCGTATCGGATTGCGTTACCGCCATCTTTATCGAATCTTCATGATGTGTTTCATGTATCTCAGTTGAGGAAGTATGTGTATGATGCGTCCCATGTGATTCAAGTGGATGATTTGGAAGTAAGGGATAATTTAACTGTTGAGACTTGGCCGGTTAGGATTGAGGATCGTGAAGTGAAACGTTTGCGTGGCAAGGAAGTCGTTTTGGTTAAAGTGATGTGGATTGGACCAACCGGTGAGAGTGCCACTTGCGAATCGGAGAGTAGGATGAGGGTTGCGTATCCAGAGTTGTTTCCTTCAGGTAATTTTCGAGGGCGAAAATTCTTTTTAGTGGGGGAGAGTTGTAACAGCCCGTTTTTCGCTAGATTTATTTTATTATTTATTTATGTGTGTTCTATGTGCTCTTATGTGATTAATTGTCTCTGTGTGTATTTTTGGTTGGGATTCGTAGAGTTCGGTGTTAGAAGGGTATTTTAGTCATTTTGGGCTTAGGGGCATTTTGGTCATTTTGAGAGCAGTGGCAATTTTGTAATTTTGCAGAAAGTTATTTTTAGTGCTTAGTGAGGGTTTTATTTTACTAAGTGCTACCGTTAAGTGACCGTTAGTGTTATATTTTACCGGTAAGTGAGTAGTGACATTTTGAGTGTTAGAATAGAAATGGGTTAGGCCCATTAAGGTTTAAGAAATAAGCCCAATTGAGTAGAGCTAGTATATAAACTCTAGTTGTTGGTAAAACTAGGTTTTACAAACATTTTCATTTCATTTGAGAAGAGAAGAGAAAGAGGCTAGAGGGAAGAACAAGGGTTAGAGCTTGAAGAGGGGATTCATCATCTAGGAGCTCAATTGAAGCTTGGGTTAGAGATTCTTGGTGCTAGAGGTAAGGGGGTTAGGTTTCAACCATAATTCATTTTTTTTCTCTTTACCCATTTTTGTTGAATTGATTAATTGAACCTAATTGTTGTCAAATTCGTGCATAATTGTTGTTGTTATGTTTGAGAACATGATTTATGTGATAATTGCATGTTAGTATGTGAATTAACATGTTCAAATGCATAGTTGTTGGTGTTTTGTGTTCTTGAGCAAGTTTGATGAGAATTGATGTTGTGATGTTGAATTATGCATGAATTTGTGTTCATTAGTTGTTGTTATTGATTTGGAACATGTTGTTGTTGAATTGGTACTTTGGGTATCAAGATTGGTGAATTAATGATGAGATTTGATATTGTTGTTGAAAGTTGAGAATGAATTGAGAAATTGGTGAATTTGGTTATGTTGATGATTTAATTCCAAAACTTGTATGTGTTTAAGTGTATTGAACCTATTTTGACCTATAAACACTTTCTGGAACTTGTTTTGGTGATTTGGGGGATTGAAAATGGGATTTTGGGATGAATTTGGGTTAGAACCCGTAACTGAGTTCTGGGAATCTGATGTAGGACGCTTTCGCGTGCTTAGGACGCTTAAGCATCCCATCAGCGTCCCAGAAGCGTCCCAAAAGCGTGCTGTTCCAGGAGCCCTGGAACTAGGACACTTAAGCGTGCAGAGGACGCTTTCGCGTCCTAGCCTCAGTTCAGCAAATTTTGATTTTTGTTTTCGAGCACTTGGGGACCAATCCGATACTTCTAAAATGTTTCTTTGGACTTAATTAACCTCTGTTTATGCCTTTAATCCTACTGGAACATGATTTGATTTGGTTTGGACTTGAATTTGTGAAAATCGTCTAACTTTTATAAAAACGGTTCAAACG
This sequence comes from Medicago sativa, assembly GCF_051527215.1. Lineage (NCBI taxonomy): Eukaryota > Viridiplantae > Streptophyta > Magnoliopsida > Fabales > Fabaceae > Medicago > Medicago sativa. The sequence goes on from NC_140749.1 coordinate 56,397,512, forward strand.
TTGATTTTTCCGAAAACTCGTTTTTCTCCGGAATTTGAGGTGGGATTAAAGTTGTATATTGTTTATATGATTTCTAAAAATGGTTGTGATTGGTTCCATCAAGTTTGAACTTGTTTTGCTTTGAAAATGGAAAATTTTGTGAAAAGTGATAAAACGAGACGAACCTTGGGTTTTTCATGAATTCGTCGCATTTGGCCGATGAAATGCTTATGTACCCTCTACTGCACACATATGTGAATTGTGAGAATACAAGGCATAGGCAATTGAGCTTGTTTACTTGGTTTTGACTCAAATGTTCAATTAATTTAATGTTGTGATTTTGGGAGACGAACTTGACTAAAGATGACTTTTGAGAATCAATTGACTGTGAATCCTTTATGGAAAGTTATTGTATGTTATATGGAGATGATTGGTGTTGTAATTATGTGACAACTATATGTTGTGTGATTTTTGGATGTGGTTGGTGATTGTATATATGATATGTAATGGTGAATTGTTAATGATTGCATATGTACAAGTATTGGTGATGGTGAGGTGATTATTGTTTGTGTGAACATATGCATTTGTAGTTGAGTCATATGTTCATGTATTCATGACTGATGGTGGTGGATTTTATATCCAAGACTGATGGTGGCGGATTTTATATCCAATTGAGGTGAGTACGATGTTTTTGTTGCATCGAAGGTGACGACCTTGAGGTGTTTTGGTACCACATGCATCTAGAGAAGAGTCTAGAACATTGCATGCATTTGAATAGTTGATGAGTTGTGTCATAATTGAATATATGACTTGGTGAATTGTGTGTTGGTGAAATTTGGTGAATCTTGTGATTGTGTAGATTGATGTATAAGTACATTGGTGGATTTTGTGGATGGTTGTGAATAATTGATTTATGCTCTAATTGCATGTCTTATTTATTTGTACTTATACACTTGATGAATCTATTTGATGATAATTGATTGGATGATAATGATGAGGTGAGAATTGTATATGTGTATACATAAGATGTGGTGATTTCTTTGATGATGATGATTGATTGCTCGTAACTTGAAATGATGAATTGTACTTGTTGAATTAAGCATGCTGAATTGAGTAATGAGGTAAGTGATGTGATCATTGATTGATGTTGATAAATGATGAGCTTTTGTTGATGACTTGATTAGAGGTTGAATATGCATGCTATGCTATGATAATAATGTGATAGCTTGAAATGTAAGTGATGGGGGATGATAATAATCATGTGATGCTAGTATTCTAGGAGGGAGGGTTATGTATATGTGATACGTGTATGATACACTTGTGGAGATGAACTTGGAATGATAATATGCATGTGTTGTGATTACTTATGAATATATGTATGGATTGTTATTCTTGAATATGTTCTTTCATTTCCAATGTTCATGATAAATGTTTTTCGTGGATTATGATGATGTAATGCTAACCCTCAGTGGTTTACCACCTACCTTTCTGTATGGACGGGTAGATGGAGTGCAGGATGCTTAGTTGTTGCGTATTGATGCCGAGGAGTGGAGTTCCTCTTTTTCATGCAAGTGTCTAGATTAGGGCTCTGATCTAGGATAGTCATTGCATGTTGTTTATTTGACTTTGTATTTTGGAGTTGTTGAGATATTCTGTTATTTGAGATTTGGAGGATACAGTTGTATTTAGTTTGAAGATCCAGATATGTTTATGAATTATATGTTGTTCCGCTGCTATGTTGTGTAACATGATCTTTATGCATGTATGATTTGTGGTTTATTCGAAGACGTAGCATCTATTTCTAGAATATGTTAGTATATTCGCGCGTTTTACCGCTTATTAGAAATAGGGTGTTACATCATATCCACAGGGATTGTCCTTTCGTCCGAACAGTTCTTGTTACTTATTTTTGTTAAGTTTAACGGTACAAAAGATAGGTTGCAATTTTTATCTATTTGCAACAGAGCGAGTTTACCCGTTTTTGGTTGCAAAAAATTTAGCAGCGGTTAGGATTCTTCGAATCCCCTCTGTATATTCGTTGTTGGATAATAAATAATATAAATGTCACATTTATTTATCTTAGGAAGATTATACAAGTGATGAGGCCGTTGGGAGTTTCCTAAATAAGTAGGGCACCACCTGACCCAATGGGTTCTAGCCACTGGGTACCTAATTAGGTCTTTCCCTCCGATGGCTAACTACACCTGCTGATAGCACGGTGATCCTTACGTGCAGGATCTTGCTAATTCAAAGGTAATTGAAACATAAACATAAATTGGCTTTCCAGTGTTTCCCAAGGCAACGAAGTCCAAGGTTCCCTTAGGTCTGCCCATCTATGAATCTTAGGACACTCATAGCATACTCTCTCTACGCTTACTTAGTAGTTCTACAAATGGGCAGCCCTAATCTACATCTACCTTACTAAGGGTTTCAAGAGAATGGTCTTACTAGGTTATAACTTTAAGTTGGACAACTAGGTGCTTGTTTCCCTAATTACTAACCAGTTAATTCCTAGCTTCGGTAATGCACCACACAACCCAATGGGTTTTAGCCACTGGGTACCTACGTCTAGGGTCGACAATTCCAGTGGTTTCTTTGGCTAATTAATAATCACTTACTTCCTAGACAGATAGTTATCAGTAAAGGGATATAAATATCAAAATATAAGCATCCGGTTAGTGATAGCAATATTAGGTCCTATCACAACCTTAGTACCTAATCTTGGGTTGCACCTCTCACAGAAATAAAGACTATAATCTAATAAAACTTAATAGCGAACAAAAAAATAAATAAAATAAATAACGACATATTAAATTAAATAAATATCCAACAAAAATATACAAAGGTTCATCTTAAAACTCTAACCTAAAAAGATTTAGATACACATGGTAACTAAAAACAAATTACTAAAGATAAAAACATACCCTAGAAAATCAAGGAGAACATAGAAACTCTCCCGAAGCTCCAAAGTTTCCTTCATCTTGAACTGCTCTAGTTCTGAATGAGAAATTCTGAATGAGGAAGGCTGGTATTTATAGTGAGAGTTTCTACCTAGGTTTGGGCTAAAAGTGCGGGCTTTACCCATTTTGGAAGCAGGAAAAGAGAGTTGCGCCCCGACTTTTTGCGTGCACGGGGCACATTGCAAATGAAAGGGGCGCATAGTGCAAATAATTTGCATGAACGGGGCACTTTTCAAATTCCCTAAGCGCACATAATTAATTTTCATGCCCTAGGCGCATTTGTCTCTCTTCCGGGCCCAAATCTCCGATTTTCCGTCATTTTTATGTCTTCGTCTTCAAATAACTTGCCTCGGTACATTGGGAACATAATTCCTCCCACTTGTAAGTCTTCTGAGGCCTCTTGAATCTTTATTCTATGTTTCTTGAATCTTCACAATTCTTCGGTTGTTCTTGATTTGCCGATTTGCATGATTTCTTGGTGAATTACTTCACAAACCCCCTCAAATTGCTATATTTCGGGAAAACTAGAATTACAGACTCAAATATAGAAAACATTATAAAAGTCCGGAAATCATAGGTAATCTTTCAAATACTCCTCCTTTTTGCTGTTATTTCATACTAAAAAATACTGAAAAACATGCAAGAATAACGTAAGATGACCTATCTGTTGGAACAAAATGTGTTTAACAATGAACCTTAAAGAGTTTTGATGATAACAAGGTATTAAAAATTGTAAATTGGACTAGCTAATATTTGTTCAAGTGTACAGGACCATAATTATAAAGTTACATCATCATTGGTTCTGAATGAGCAAATAAAGAGCAAAGGAAACAACAAAAATTTGAAGCTTGGACGCTCCTGAAGGCAACTTGTTACTAAAGAAGAAAAAGCGCTCCTGAAGTTAAGTCGCTTCTGAAGTAAGAATAGTGCTCCTGACGTTAAGACGCTTCTGAAGTAAGAATAGTGGTCCTGAAGACAAGAAGTCCAGAAGTCATATCATCAGAAGCTGCATCATCAGAAGCTGCAGAAGTCATATCATCAGAAGCTGCATCATCAGAAGCTGCCTCATCAGAAGCCATTTCACCAGAAGCTGAATTTCAACTGGATTTGCAAAGAATCAAGAATTGAAGAATTATCAATGCAAAAGCTGTCTATTGGATTCGAAAACACAAACAAAGGATTAGTGGAATTTTGCAACGGTCATTTCAAAGGTGTTTGAAGGCCTGTGCTTGCAGTTTGGACGAAAGCGTTGACATTGTACTTTGTACGAATTGTACAACCACGTTCTCCACTACTCTGTTTTGTGTCCACGCTACAGGACAAGAAAACAGCTCCAGAATACGATTTCGCCTGCATATATGTTCCTTTGGATAAGGAATGGATTTCAAATTTGTTCTTCATAGGACAACAACCAAATCAGGCAATATATCATTGGTGAAAGATCAAGCTTCAACAACGACTCTTTGGTGTGCTGGTAATTTCACAACGTCTCTTTCACACCTCTATATAAAGGAGTGAAGACCTAGAGATTTGGTAATGCAAGAACGCTGAACGAAAGACTCACAACATTTTTACAAGTGCCAAACCTCTGCTGAAATTGTTCTGCATTCACTTAGAATTTCTGTGTCTTATAGTCATATCTTAGAAATTCTTAAGTCCATTGAGTCTGTATCTGATTTGTATTGTGAGCACCTCTGATTGTATATCAAGTGTTCAACCTTAAACAATTTTCTGTGTAATTTTGTTTAGTTAGGAAGTCTCTTGCTTGTGTGCTTGAGCAAAGGAAGTCTCTTGCTTGTGTGCTTGAGCAAAGGAAGTCTCTTGCTTGTGTGCTTGAGCAATTGTAATCAGATATTACTCTTAGTGAAATCTCCTTGGAAGTGCAAGGGGGACTGGACTACTTCCGGTTTGTGGAAGGAACCAGTATAATTGCTTTGTGTCGTTCTTCTTCTCTCTCTCTGTTTTTTCCGCTGCATTTAGATTCTGATCATCACTTCAGAAGCTGTCTCACTTAGCTTCTGATCAGTGTATTCAGTTGTATAGGAGAAACGAAGAATTTTTCAAAACACAATTCAACCCCCCCTTCTTGTGTTTTTCTCACCTTCAATTGGTATCTAGAGCCTTGGTCTGTTGTGTAACACTTAACCGTGCAACAGTCAAAGATCTGAGAAAAACATGACTACTCCTCCTCCTAATGGTTCTGGTTCAAGTGATACTTGCTATAAAAATGTCTCACATGATTATAGTGATAGTAAGAAAACCAGTGTTGGAAAAGTTCCAAAGTTCAATGGAGATGCTGAAGAGTTCTCTTGGTGGAAGACCAATTTTTACAGTTACATCATGAGCCTAGATGAAGAATTATGGGATATTCTGGAAGATGGTGTTGGTGATTTAGTCCTTGATGAAGAAGGAGCTGCTGTGGATAGAAAGAAACATACTCCAGAACTGAGGAAACTCTACAAGAAGCATCATATTATCAGAGGAGCTCTTGTCACTGCCATACCCAAAGCAGAGTACATGAAAATGAGTGACAAATCCACTGCTAAAGCTATGTTTGCTTCTCTCTGTTCAAATTATGAAGGGAGCAAGAAGGTCAAAGAAGCAAAGGCTCTTCTGCTTGTACATCAGTATGAGTTATTCAAGATGAAGGATGATGAAACTATTGAGGAGATGTACTCAAGGTTTCAAACCTTAGTTTCTGGGCTACAGATTCTAAAGAAGAGCTATGTTGCTTCTGATCATGTAAGCAAGATTCTCAGAAGCTTACCTGCCAGATGGAGACCGAAGGTGACTGCCATTGAGGAAGCTAAAGATTTAAACACTTTAAGTGTCGAAGATCTTGTTAGTTCTCTCAAAGTTCATGAGTTAAGTCTTAATGAACATGAGTCGACTAAGAAGAGTAAATCAATAGCTCTTCCATCCAAAGGCAAGTCATCAAAAGCTCTCAGAGTGGTTGAATCTGAAGAGGAAGAACAGTCAAGTTCAGATTCTGAACCAGATGCTGCTGAAATGGCCATGCTCTCAAACAGACTTCAATATCTGGCCAAGAAGAACAGAAAGTTTCTCGCCAAAAGGGGTAACTCCAGAAGCTCAAGGAAAGAAGATCAGAAGGGATGCTTCAACTGTAAGAAGCCTGGACACTTCATTGCTGAATGCCCTGATCTTCAGAGAGAAAAGTCAAAGGACAAATCAAAGAGGTCTACATTCAAACCAAGCAAATTCAAGAAGCAGATTAAGCAGAGTTTAATGGCAACCTGGGATGATTTGGGTAGTGAATCTGGATCTGATAAAGAGGAAGCTGATGAAGATGCAAAGGTAGCTGTTGGGTTGGTAGCAACAGCAACTTCAGAAGCTGGATCAGATTCAGACTCAGAAGATGAAAACGAGGTATATTCCAAAATTCCCAGAGATGAACTTGTTGAGTCACTTAAAGAACTTCTTACACATTTTGAAGTAAGAACCAATGAGTTGAAGGATTTAAAAGAAAAATATGCTGATTTGGTACAACAGCAAAAATCAACTCTATTGGATCTGAAAGCTTCTGAACAAGGACTTAGGGGTTTTGACTTCATGTGTAAAACATATGAAGATAAGCTCAGGTTCTTATGTCAGAAGCTACAAGAAAAGTGTAATGAAAAACCTTTAAGTAATCATGAAATTGCTCTTGAAGATTTCATTATATCTGGCATTGACAGAAGCAGAGTAGCTTCTATGATTTATAGCATTTACAAGAACAATGGCAGAGGAATTGGTTTTCCAGAGGTGAAACTTGAGAAAACCAATCTATAGTCTTGTTGTGAATGCATCAAGGAAGGTCTGAAAACATTCTTTGTACCAGAAGGGGCTGAGTTGGAAACTGTTGTTCAATCAGAACCTGAAGCTTCTAGTTCTAAGGCTAAGATTATTTCAAAGCCAAAGAACTCTAAGTCAAAGGTTGTGATCAAATCTGATTCCAAGACTTCAAAGGTTAGGATCCTGAAAAGATCAGAACCTATTCCTCAGAGTCTGGTGAAACCAAAATCTGGGGTTCTGAAGTCTAAGTTTAAGAAGAAGACAGTTACTGCTTCTGAAGTACCAAAACCTAAGGTGATGGTTAATCAGAAGCAACCCAACTCACAGCACAAGGTACAAGAAGTGAAGAGTAAAGCCTTAAGTACTAACCTTTCAGGACCCATAGAACAATGGGTACCTAAATCTAAAAATGTCAATGATGCAGGTATGTCTAAGAGCAGTGCCAAAGCAAAGATCATGGTACCTAGACAGCGGTTGCTCAAGACACATGACAGGAGACAAGTCCATGTTCCTCAGCCTAACAATGAAAGAGGGAGGAAATGTGAAATTTGGAGGCAACCAGTCAGGCAAGATCATAGGTACAGGAACTATTGGTAATTCCTCTACCTCAATTAATAATGTATGGTTGGTAGATGGTCTTGAGCATAACCTTTTGAGCATTAGTCAATTTTGTGATAATGGTTATGATGTGCTTTTTGAAAAACCCAACTGTACAATAATCAACAAGGAAGACAAATCCATTGTGTTCAAGGGAAAGAGAGTTGACAATGTCTATAAAATCAATTTTTCTGAACTGGCTGATCAGAAGGTGATTTGCCTACTATCAGTGAATGATAAGAAATGGATGTGGCACAGAAGGTTGGGACATGCTAACTGGAGGTTAATCTCTAAGCTTAGTAAGTTACAACTTGTGAAAGGGCTACCAGACATTGACTATCATTCAGATGCACTCTGTGGTGCATGTCAGAGAGGGAAAATTGTGAAATCATCTTTTAAAACCAAAGACATTGTTTCAACCTCAAGACCTTTAGAATTACTCCATATTGATTTATTTGGACCAGTGAGTACTGCATCCTTATATGGAAGTAGATATGGATTAGTCATTGTTGATGATTACAGCAGATGGAATTGGGTGAAATTCATAAAGAGTAAAGATGTTGCGTGTGATATATTCAGTAGCTTCTGCACTCAAATTCAATCTGAAAAAGAATCAAAAATTTTGAAAATCAGAAGTGATCATGGTGGAGAATTTGAAAATGAGCCATTTGAAGCTTTTTGTGAAAAACATGGAATTTTCCATGAATTCTCTTCTCCTAGAACACCACAACAAAATGGGGTTGTAGAGAGAAAGAATAGAACTTTACAAGAAATGGCCAGAACCATGATTCATGAAAACAATTTACCAAAACATTTTTGGGCAGAAGCAGTGAATACAGCATGCTATGTTCAAAACAGGATCTATATTAGACCTATTTTGGAGAAAACAGCATATGAACTCTTTAAAGGAAGAAAACCCAATATCTCTTACTTTCATCAATTTGGATGTACATGTTACATTCTGAACAACAAGCTCTACCTAAAGAAATTTGATGCCAAGGCCCAAAGAGGAATCTTTTTAGGTTACTCTGAAAGGTCAAAGGCATACAGAGTGTATAATTCAGAAACACTTTGTGTTGAAGAATCTATGCACGTTAAATTTGATGACAAGGAGCTTGAAGATAAAACTTCAAAGCAAGGTGAAAGTTCTGCAGAGATACAGGTTCCTGAAGCTACTCCAGAACCTGATCAGATAGCTGAATCTGAAGATAGTCCAGAAGCTGAACCCACATCAGAAGCGCAAGATGAACCTACTTCTGATGAAGCACAAGATGGCTCACATCAAGAAGATCCTCCCAGAAACACATTCAAACACAAGTCTTCACATCCTGAGGAGCTAATCATTGGAAACAAAGATAGTCCAAGAAGAAGAAGATCACATTTCAGACAAGAAGAGTCAATGATTGGACTAATCTCAATGATTGAACCTACAACAGTTGATGAAGCACTTTCAGATGATGGATGGATCCTAGCTATGCAAGAAGAGTTGAATCAATTTCAAAGAAATGATGTGTGGGATCTGGTACCCAAACCTCAGCACAAGAACATTATTGGAACAAAATGGGTATTCAGAAACAAGCTGAATGAGCAAGGTGAAGTAACAAGAAACAAAGCCAGGCTTGTTGCACAAGGGTATAGTCAACAAGAAGGCGTTGATTACACTGAAACGTTTGCTCCAGTTGCAAGATTGGAAGCAATCAGGTTACTTCTTTCCTATGCAGTTAATCATGGCATAATATTATATCAAATGGATGTCAAGAGTGCATTTCTAAATGGTGTCATAGAAGAAGAAGTGTATGTCAAGCAACCTCCTGGATTTGAGGATATTAAATATCCTGACCATGTTTTTAAACTGAAGAAATCACTATATGGCTTGAAACAAGCTCCCAGAGCTTGGTATGATAGACTAAGTAATTTCTTAATCAAAAATGATTTTAAAAGAGGACAGGTTGATACTACACTCTTCAGAAGGACCCTTGAGAAAGATATTCTTGTTGTGCAAATATATGTTGATGATATAATATTTGGTTCTACTAATGCATCTCTTTGCAAGGAATTTTCTGAGTTAATGCAGGATGAATTTGAAATGAGCATGATGGGAGAGCTGAAGTTCTTCCTGGGCATTCAAATCAATCAATGCAAAGATGGAGTCTATGTTCATCAATCAAAGTACACAAAGGAGCTTCTGAAGAAGTTCAAACTTGAAGATTGTAAAGTGATGAACACTCCAATGCACCCTACGTGCAACTTAAGCAAAGAAGATGAAGGAGCTAAAGTAGATCAGAAGCTGTATAGAGGTATGATTGGTTCTTTGTTATACCTCACTGCATCTAGGCCAGATATTTTATTCAGTGTATGCTTGTGTGCAAGATTCCAATCAGATCCTAGAGAATCTCATATGACTGCTGTCAAGAGAATCTTCAGGTATTTGAAGGGAACAACTAATCTTGGACTCCTTTATAGGAAATCCTTAGATTATAAGCTAATTGGATTCTGTGATGCTGATTATGCTGGTGATAGGATTGAAAGAAAGTCAACCAGTGGCAACTGTCAATTTCTGGGTGATAATCTTATATCCTGGGCTAGCAAAAGACAAACAACTATTGCTATGTCTACAGCAGAAGCAGAATACATTTCAGCTGCAAGTTGTTGTACACAACTACTTTGGATGAAACATCAGTTGGAAGATTATCAGATAACTGCTAACAGTATTCCCATTTATTGTGATAATACTGCTGCTATTTGTTTGTCTAAAAATCCAATTTTGCATTCAAGAGCTAAGCACATTGAAATCAAACACCATTTTATCAGAGATTATGTTCAAAAAGGAATTTTAGATATACAATTCATTGATACTGAATGGGCTGATATATTTACCAAGCCTTTAACTGTTGAAAGATTTGATTTTATAAAGAAAAATTTGAACATGCACTTTGTGTCTGATTAAATGCTTGCTTGCTCCTGAATAGGGTTTTAGGTTCTGAAGTCAGTTCAGAAGCGGTAGTCCATCAGAAGCTCTATATTGAGGTTCTGAGGAAAACTCGCTTCTGATGATGACGTCAGCATCTGAAGTCCAGAAGCTGGATTTGTTGCTTCTGAATAGTTGAATTAGTGGAAACGTTGGAAGTTACCTTTTAAAAAGTAACTTCTGGCCCACTAACTTGGTAGTTACTCTGTGAACTTCTTACGTGGCCTGTATGTGTTGATGTATAACTAAAAAGGGCAATGATGATTTAATAGCTTTGAAAGTACTTTTCACGCGCCCCCAATTTTGTCATTAATGTTATGTTTGTTTGTCTCTTTTGAATTGCAATCGTTTTACTTTTAACACTTTGTCAATTCACACACTACTCACTCACAACAAACACATTTGCTCTCAAACCTCTTGCGAAGTAAGCGCATTCTCTCAACCTTAGAACCCTAAAATCTTCATCTTCTTCAAATCTTCGTCAATCATCAAATGGCATCATCAAGCTCAAAAGTTTCAGAATCTACATCAAACATGCAAAGCGTACCAGAATCTGGGTCCATCTACAAAGAGAAGACTATGGATATTCCATGGAAATCCTTAATCGTCCAAGTAGAATCGCCAGTGGACTTCACTTCACTCAAGAAGTACGAAGTGAACATGGAAGGCTATGTAGAAACTCAGAAACTGTCTGGATACTTCAACATGCTAAATGGGCCAACATATGTGAACTTGGTCAAAGATTTCTGGTTAAGGGCTGAAATCGTCAATGGAAAGCCTGTGAAGGCAGCAGATAAACCAACTGGGTCGAAGAAAGGAAAGAAGGAGTTTGAGTTGAATCCCACTTCCTTCAGTAGCCTTGAGATAAGGTCTGAAGTGATGGGTATTCCTGTAATCATCACAGAGGAGATAATTGCTAAAGCTTGTAGAATGGATGCAGAAGGAAGATTTCAAGAAATAGTTAAAAAGGATGATGTCCTGCTGCAAAACTACTACAACACTCTTCTGGGTGGTAACAAAGATGCTAAGCCTTCTGAAATGGAGATTCACAACAGAATGTTGGTGAAATTCAGTAACGGTTGCTTCTTTCAAAGAGCAGGTGGGTCTGATCAACCCAACAACCAATAGAAGCTAGCAATCTATTTCATGACCAATCTGGAAAAGATAAACTTTCCAAGATATGTATTGGATCATCTCTGCTGGGCTATTAATGAAGGCACAGTCAAAGGAAGGAAACAAGTGCCCTATGGAAGATTGCTCTCTGAGATCTTTTATCAAGGGAAAGTGCTGGATTTATTGAGAAGAACAAGGGATGCTTCTGATAAATGCTTCGAAGTCTCTACTGCAGAAAAGACTATCAGTAGCAAGACTTTGCATTCAATGCACTTTTTCAAGACAACTCCTAAAGATGAGAAGTGGTTGGAGATGACCACAGAAGAATCTGAGATTATCAGGGACTTTCCTTCCTTAGTTAAGGAAAGTAATCCTGAACACTTAGCTAGATTAGTAGCTGAGTACGTCTTGGAAAATGATGCAAGTTCTCAGGAGGAAGCTGCTCTTGCTAAAGGGAAAGGCAAGAAGGCTAAAGCAGTTGCTGTGTCAGAAGCTGCTGTTTCTGATGCACCTAAAGGGAAAAGGGCCAGAACTAGTTCAGAATCTGATGCTGCTTCTACTAAAGGAAAGAGGGCCAGAACTAGTACTGAGTCAGAAGCTGCTATTGCTAAACCTGTTTCTATCAAGGATAAAGGAAAGATGCTGAAGATTGGTGCTGCTTCTATTCCTCAGAAAAGAAGAAAAGGTAAGGCAGATTTGGTAATCACCGAAGAGCAGCTGGAGGAAGCTCTTAAAGAAATAGAGAAAGAAGAGGCTGATCCCAAGCTAAAGAAGAAGAAGGCTCCCCTTCAACTTGTGAGTCCTATGGTTGAGATGACTCCAAGAATGAAAAGGATGGCAGATGAACGTGCTTCTGATCTTATATCAGACAGAAAGGAACAAAAAGCATAATACATTCATCAAAGAGATGAAAAGCTCAAGGCTTTGGGATTGGAAGACTGTGATAGGTTCTACAAAGATAAATTGGCTGAAGTAAGAGCCATTGCTGGTAAGCCTACTGAAGACAATGAGGAAGACGATATGATGCTCATTTTTGAAAATGCTCCAGAAGATGGAACTTCAGAAGTAGTTCCTCAAGCTGCTGGTCCACAGAAGATCACTTCTGAAGCTGGCCCTGCAGTTCAGGTAATCCAGATTCCAGTCACCTCTATTCCCATTTCACCCTCTTCACCATCAGTACCTGAACCAATAGAAGACACTTCTGTCTTAGACAATCTTATTCTACACTATTCAGGTGACTTACCCAAAGACAAAACCTCAGAGAAGGCCTCTGAAACAACTCCAGAAGCAACTACTTCTGAAAATGTTGTTTCAGAAAACCCCCATCAACACACACCTGAACCACTTAAACCTACAACACCCCCACAATCACCAATAGCTACCATTGACCCCCAACTCAACACTCAAACATCAACTTCACCAAAACAACCACCAACTGAAATTGAACACTCCCCAGAACCAACTCCTATGGATGTTGACATCTCTCAAGTCAATGTTCAAGCCTCAACCTCTACCACACACATTGCTTCTGACCAGCCTTCATCTTCAAACACACAAACACACTTTACCATTCCAGTTCCTAACCCTGTTCAAGACTTGGAAATCAGTGATTCTGATCTTGAAACCCTTGAACATCCACCCACAAACATCCTGGAATCTGGATATATCAATGCTGAGCTTCTCACAATCCTAAGTCAAATGCATAATCTGGTGGATCAAAGAAGGACAATTGATCTCACAAGTGCATATGAAGACTCCTGGGCGTCTCTTCAGAACCGGGCAGCTGAGCTTATTGAAAATATCAAGGCTAAATGCATCAGAGTCAAGCAAGCTTCAGTCAGAAGGCTAATGCAAAATTTGAATCAGAGTCTTAGAGTAAGAAGTTCTACACTGCTCCTGGCAAACCAGCCTTTCTTCTTAGAAACGGATTACTTGACCAGAGAAGCAAGGTTGTGTAAGCTTCTGAAGAAACAGATGGCACAGCAGCAGCAAGAAGCTAAGGAAAGGGAACAGGCTCTTCTCCAGAGGCATCAACAGCTTGAAGAACTGTTGCAGAAGAAAATTGAAGAAATGGAGAAGATGAAGAAACAACATCAAACCAACCCTTAGTTGCACACATTTGTGTTATTTTTGTTTGTTGTTTGTTTTAAATTCTTAGTCCTTGCTTCTGAAACCATCTTGTTTTATTTCTCTTTGCTTCTGAATGCTTACTGGTTCTGACTGATTAGCTGCTTCTGATAATTGTATATTCATGCTCATATATTTTGATCTATTTAATTAATTTCTTGTATACTCTCTTTTGTTTGAGTTTTTCTCAAATCTTTTTGTCTTTTATGCTTTTTTTTTTATTTCATTTTTTTTGATAATGACAAAAGGGGGAGTATAAGCGACAAGTATTTAAAGGCTCTGAGCCCCATTAATGGCATTTGAAATTTTTGAAAAACTTCTATCATTTTTACCTTATTGGTATAAGCTATGAACAAACGAAGAAGTATCAAAATTTCAAGTAAAATTAATTGAACCATTCTTCTTATCTATAAGTTAATTCTTTCAATGATTCAATTTTTTTTAAAAAAGCTCTGATAATTTTATTGTACGAAAAATGAATTTAATTAACCTGGATAGAACTTAGGGGGAGCTTACAAACCTCACCTTAAAGACTATCAGACTCAGGGGGAGTTTGAGCTTACAAACCTCAGACTCTGAGCTTACAAACCTCAGAACCCCAAAGTCAACTTGTTAATTAGATTAACAACAATTGATCAATTTTAAATACTTTTGTTTGTCATCATCAAAAAGGGGGAGATTGTTGGAACAAAATGTGTTTAACAATGAACCTTAAAGAGTTTTGATGATAACAAGGTATTAAAAATTGTAAATTGGACTAGCTAATATTTGTTCAAGTGTACAGGACCATAATTATAAAGTTACATCATCATTGGTTCTGAATGAGCAAATAAAGAGCAAAGGAAACAACAAAAATTTGAAGCTTGGACGCTCCTGAAGGCAACTTGTTACTAAAGAAGAAAAAGCGCTCCTGAAGTTAAGTCGCTTCTGAAGTAAGAATAGTGCTCCTGACGTTAAGACGCTTCTGAAGTAAGAATAGTGGTCCTGAAGACAAGAAGTCCAGAAGTCATATCATCAGAAGCTGCATCATCAGAAGCTGCAGAAGTCATATCATCAGAAGCTGCATCATCAGAAGCTGCCTCATCAGAAGCCATTTCACCAGAAGCTGAATTTCAACTGGATTTGCAAAGAATCAAGAATTGAAGAATTATCAATGCAAAAGCTGTCTATTGGATTCGAAAACACAAACAAAGGATTAGTGGAATTTTGCAACGGTCATTTCAAAGGTGTTTGAAGGCCTGTGCTTGCAGTTTGGACGAAAGCGTTGACATTGTACTTTGTACGAATTGTACAACCACGTTCTCCACTACTCTGTTTTGTGTCCACGCTACAGGACAAGAAAACAGCTCCAGAATACGATTTCGCCTGCATATATGTTCCTTTGGATAAGGAATGGATTTCAAATTTGTTCTTCATAGGACAACAACCAAATCAGGCAATATATCATTGGTGAAAGATCAAGCTTCAACAACGACTCTTTGGTGTGCTGGTAATTTCACAACGTCTCTTTCACACCTCTATATAAAGGAGTGAAGACCTAGAGATTTGGTAATGCAAGAACGCTGAACGAAAGACTCACAACATTTTTACAAGTGCCAAACCTCTGCTGAAATTGTTCTGCATTCACTTAGAATTTCTGTGTCTTATAGTCATATCTTAGAAATTCTTAAGTCCATTGAGTCTGTATCTGATTTGTATTGTGAGCACCTCTGATTGTATATCAAGTGTTCAACCTTAAACAATTTTCTGTGTAATTTTGTTTAGTTAGGAAGTCTCTTGCTTGTGTGCTTGAGCAAAGGAAGTCTCTTGCTTGTGTGCTTGAGCAAAGGAAGTCTCTTGCTTGTGTGCTTGAGCAATTGTAATCAGATATTACTCTTAGTGAAATCTCCTTGGAAGTGCAAGGGGGACTGGACTACTTCCGGTTTGTGGAAGGAACCAGTATAATTGCTTTGTGTCGTTCTTCTTCTCTCTCTCTGTTTTTTCCGCTGCATTTAGATTCTGATCATCACTTCAGAAGCTGTCTCACTTAGCTTCTGATCAGTGTATTCAGTTGTATAGGAGAAACGAAGAATTTTTCAAAACACAATTCAACCCCCCCCCCCCTTCTTGTGTTTTTCTCACCTTCACTATCATCAGTATATAAGTCTTTGTGAAACCTTGAGCATATCTAGGAGTCTCATTCAATTGTGATTGAGCAAGGTAAAGTCTTAAGAAGTTGTGCTTAAGCAAAGGGAAGTCTGTTGCAGTTGTCCTTGAGAAGAAGTCTTTAGTTAGAGTCCTAGAGCATAAAAGTCTTGGATTGAACTATTCTTGAATTGTAGGAGAAACCAGTATAATTTTGTTTTGTGTCTGCTGTCTCTCTCTCTCTCTCTCTCTCTAACCCCCCCCCCCCCCCCCCCCGTGTTTTTCCAACTTTCAGGCGGTATCAGAGCATGGTCTGTGCTCTGTAACTTAACCATGCCACATGAAAAGATCTAGTCAGAAAAACATTACCTCTGATAATGAACCTAGCACTTCAAGGGGAAACCACCGTGTAGGTATTTGTGTTGGTCGATATGGCAAGGTAATACACGTTATATGGGATGAATAGTGTTTAAAAAATTTATATTTATAAAACTGAGAATGTTGTTTGCTTGAAATATGATTAAATTGAGCTTGTTGATTAGGTAATAAAGGAATAAGGTTAGTAGAAAAATCCATCGAGATAAGTAGATCTCACCCCGCATCTTTTGTTTTTTAGATAGTAGATAACAAGATCGTATGCGTGCTTAGTAGTAGCCGAAGACTATAGAATGGTAGATATTATCTCCATTTGATTAATGATGAAACTGAGTTCATGTAATTCTTGTACCTTGTCCTTATTTAAGGCAATAATTTTGGTGGGATCATTTAAGATCATAAATTGACGCAAAAACACCCTTCTGTGGTGGGAACTATAAGAACAAGATAAACATTGATAGAAAGAATTATGTAGGTATTTGGTTATTATGACTTCTTATAAACGGATTTACAAACTTGGAAATTATTATAAAACACAAACCTCTAGATAAGAACAAAGTAAACATTAATAGAAAGAACTATGTGTGTATTTGGTTACTATGACTTCTGTTGTTTTCAGAATTAGAAAAAACACCTTTTTTAAAAAAGTGTAATCATCACCGAAGATATTACCGATTTGAGTCACGACCAGGTTGCTTTCTTCAAAACATTTCGCGGCACTACCCGAGTTTGTGCAAGGTAGACTAACAACTGTGCCGTCTTCTGGATAAAACAGCCCAATTCACATGTTTCATTATGTATTGCACTATAAGTAATCGTTTGAAATAACACCCTCAAATATGGTTTAATCGTTTAATTAAACCACTCAATATGGTAGAAGACCACTCGAAACCGAAAGGACAGATGGAGTAGAAGAAAGGAAGAAGGACTCATCAACACAAGTCGAAAGAGGGAGAAGAGAGGAAAAACACAGAAATCATCAACTGGGTTTTTCAGAGTAAAGAATTAGTGAAACGAACTCTCCTTTTATAGAGAGAGCTCGTACCAAAACCTGAGTGACTTAAGGATTAAGTTAGCTTAATTCTTAAGCAAACCGCGTTTGTTTTCACGCGTGTGGATATATCCAGATTAATGATTAAATTCAAGTGGCAAAAAATATATTTCTTTTTACCCATGGATTTTTGAATTTATTTATTTTTTGGTACAAATAATAACTTTTTTTTAATTACCAAAAAACTTCAACTTTTAAACATTCATACATAATCCATTCAAAATTTCATAAATCATACATAATCCATAGAAAATTCATGATTCTTACATAATCCACATTATATGTTTTATGATGTGAATGAAGTAGAACCAGTGAACTTAATAAGATGAATTAAAAAAATTAAAATTAAAAATATGTTATTTGTTGAATGAGAGAGAAAAGAGAGACATATGCTGAAAATAACCGTGTGACTGAATAGCACTCCGGAATGTCTATTATATAGAGTTCAGTAGCTTGGAGACTAAGCTATGTATATTTACAGAATAAATATTCTACATAATATTCTATCCTAATTTACTTAGAGAATAAGGAAAATATATTTACAATGTAAATATAATATTTACTATTTATTTAATCAATAAATATCAACACTCCCCCTCAAGCTGGAGCATATAAGTCAAATGCGCCAAGCTTGCCACATATATAACTTGTTCTAGGACCTCGCAAAGATTTTGTAAAAACATCTGCCAGCTGGTCATTTGAATTGACAAAGCTTGTGACAATATCGCCTGATTCAATCTTCTCTCTGACAAAGTGGCAGGCTATCTCAATATGTTTGGTCCTCTCATGAAAGACTGGATTTGAGGCAATATGCAACGCGGTTTGATTGTCACATATAAGTGTCATTGGTCGTGCTTCTTCAAATTGAAGTTCTTTGAGTAACTGCTTCAACCAAATGAGTTCACATGTTACTAGTGCCATAGCCCTATATTCTGCCTCAGCGCTTGATCTTGCAACTACATTTTGTTTCTTACTCTTCCAGGATATCAGGTTTCCTCCAACAAGTACACAATACCCAGAAGTAGATCGTCTATCAATAGGTGAGCCTGCCCAATCAGCATCCGAGTAGCCAACTATTCGAGTATGTCCTCTATCTTCATAGATGAGACCTTTTCCAGGAGCACCTTTGATGTATTTTAGAATCCGGATAACAACATCCATGTGTTCTTGGCAAGGAGAATTTAAGAATTGGCTTACCACACTCACGGCAAACGAAATGTCCGGACGAGTGACTGTAAGGTAATTCAATTTCCCAACCAATCTCCTATACCTCCCTGAATCAGATAACGGCTCCCCCTGATTGGGTAGAAGTTTGACATTAGGATCCATAGGAGTATCAACTGGCTTGGCGTTCAAAAGACCTGTTTCTTCAAGAATATCCATAGCATATTTTCGTTGTGATATTACTAGACCATCCTTAGATTGGGCTACCTCAATACCCAAAAAATAACGAAGTTTACCAAGGTCTTTTGTCTAAAATTGAGTAGAGAGATGTTGTTTCAACTGGTGTATTCCCTGCTCATCAATACCAGTTATGACAATATCATCTACATAAACAATAAGATAAATGCATCCTTGGGTTGAGTGACGATAGAAAACAGAATGGTCAGCTTCACTACGCATCATACCAAAATTTTGCACTACTGTGATGAATCTGCCAAACCAAGCTCTAGGAGACTGCTTAAGACCATAAAGGGATTTGTGTAGTCGACATACCATATTAGATGACTCCCCCTGAGCAACAAACCCAGGTGGTTGCTCCATATAGACTTCCTCTTCAAGATCACCATGTAAAAAAGCATTTTTGATATCAAGTTGATGGAGAGACCAATGTCGCATGGCTGCAGTGTAGAGAAGAAGTCTACCAGATGCCATCTTAGCAACAGGTGAGAAAGTGTCACTATAATCCAACCCAAAAATTTGAGTGTATCCCTTGGCAACCAACCGAGCTTTGAAACGATCAATCTTACCATTTGGACCAACCTTCACCGTATAGATCCACCGGCAACCTACCAAAGATTTCCCATGAGGGAGAGGAACCAGTTCCCAAGTACCACTGCCTTGGAGAGCACACATCTCGTCAATCATTGCTTGCCTCCACTCAGGATTTGATAATGCTTCACCTGGAGATTTAGGAATAGAAACAGAGGACAAAGAAGACAAACATGTGTAATGTAAAGGAGAAAGACAGTGATAACACAAATCAATATAATGAGGAGATGGATTACGTGTTGGACGGATACCTTTACGAACAGCAATGGGAAGATCAAACTCAGACTCAGGCTGCGGGATCGAATCTGGTGATGGAGATGGTGTCGGAGGAGAATCTGCAATGGCCTCTGAGATATTACCAGGTGCAGGAACAGGCACAATAGAGGGTGGTTGACGACGGTGATAAGTTTGTAATGGAAGAGACACTAAGGGATCAACTATAGCTGAATCTAGTGGGATAGACTCACGAGGATCACGTGGAACAATTGTAGGCGGACCAGGAATAATTTCTGGAAGAAGGGGTTCAAGATGAAATTCCTGAAGGGGTTCCAAAGTCATCAGGTTCGACTCAAAAAATGGATCAGACTCGAAGAAGGTAACATCAGCCGATACAAAGTATCGTTGTAATGTAGGAGAGTAGCAACGATAACCTTTTTGGGACCAATGATAACCAAGAAAAACACACTTGAGTGATCGAGCTGACAACTTATCAAGGCCAGGAGAGAGATTGTGAACAAAACATGTGGACCCAAAGACACGAGGATGAAGTGGGTGAAGAGGGGAATGTGGAAAAATAATCGAATGAGGAATTTTGTCATCAAGGACAGAAGATGGCATACGATTTATAAGTTAACATGCTGTTAATACAGCATCCCCCCAAAATTGGGATGGAACATTTCCATGGAGAAGTAGGGTCCTAGTGGTTTCATCGAGATGCCGATTTTTACGTTTAGCTACCCCATTTTGTTGAGGTGTATGAGGACATGATGTTTGGTGAAGAATACCATTAGAAGCCATAAAATTTTGAAATTGATGGGACAAATATTCACGAGCATTATAACTTCTTAAAGTACGAATAGACACACCAAATTGAGTTTTAATTTCTCTATAAAATTGCTCAAAAATGGAAAATAATTCAGATCTATTCTTCATTAGAAATAACCACGTACAATGAGAAAAATCATCAATAAAAGTAACAAAATACTTAGAGTCTAAAGTAGAAGTAGTACGAGAAGGACCCCAAACATCGGAGTGAACTAAAGCAAAAGGGGATGAAACCCGTTTATTGACTCGATTAGGAAACTGACTACGAGTGTGTTTCCCTAACTGACACGACTCACAATTTAAATTAGATAACTTAGACAAACTCGGCATCAACTTCTGAAGCTTGGGAAGACTTGGATGACCCAACTGAGCATGAATAATAAGCGGTGACGTTGTGGCAGAGCATGTCGTGGATGATAAAGAGAGGTAGTAAAGGCCTTGAGATTCATGTCCGACGCCAATCGACCTCCCGAAATTCGATCCTGCACGACAACATTATTTTTAGTAAAAGTAACAATACAGTCATGAGAACGAGTTAAACGACTGATGGAAAGTAAATTAAATGGACAACTGGATACGTATAGAACAGAAGACACCGAGAGGGAAGGTAGTATTTGGACAGTACCAACCCCTTTAGATTGGGTTTGAAAACAATTGGCAGTGGTTATAACAGGTAAGAACCCAGACGTAGAGAGAGAAGAGAAAAGACTTTTATTACCCGTAACATGGTCAGAAGCACCAGAATCAAGGACCCAAGGACCAATGGAAGATGATTGAAAGAAGCAAGCAGATGAATTACCAGTGTGTGCAACCGAAGCAGTAGAACTAGGATTTGGATTACTCTGACACCACCGGAGAAAATCTTCGTAGCTTACCTGTGGCCCCTGAGTTTTAGATGTTGCTAGAATATTGTCAGAAGGAGAATCTACCTGGGCCGTATTCACTTTAGGCTTACCATGCAACTTCCAACATTGATCAATTTTGTGTCCGAATCGATTGCAATGCTCACACTTGGGACGAGACTTGGATGAACCTCCGCGAGAGCGGTTCTGATTATTACTAAGAGATCCAAGGGCAGCTGTATCACCTGGGGAAGAAGTTTCAGATGGCTCAGTGGAATACTTTGCTGGCACTCGAAGAAGGATAGATGTGGCAATATCCATATCCGGAACATCAACAGACGCCAAAATTTGATCCCCAATGGAAGAATACTCGGGTGGTAAGACATAAAGAGCTAGTAGCATGAAGAATGTGCTGCGTTGCTTACGCTCCTTCACCTTTTCAGCAGGATCACTGGCGGCTAGAGGGAGAAGCTCATTAAATTCATTAAGTGCAGTGTGAACATTACCGATATAGGTATTGATAGAGCCACCTATCGTCTTTGAATGAATGATGTTCATCATTCGGTGACATACTCCATAGAGACATTGTATGTCATTGGTGTAGAGTTTCTTAGCCTGACTCCAAACAGACTCACACGTGACATGAGGACGAAAAATCGATTTAATGTCTGGATGAAGTGTTGACTTAATAACACTGCACAACTGAGCATCAATCTTCTTCCACATTGATTTCTCATTTTCAGGTACCTTGTTAATCGATTTAGTGAGATGATCTTCATATTCTTGACCTTCAACCCACAATTTTATATCACCAGACCAACTGTCGTAATTTGACCCGTTCAATTTTTCAACTGAAAGGGGAGATGTGATGTAGTTGGTAAATATACTTTTGTGAGCATCAGAGGTGGTACTTTTGACAGATTCAGAACTGGTTGTTGGAGAAGTGCCAGACATGGTGAATGGTTTTCTGAAAAAGTCGCCGGAAAAAGCAGCTACGGCGGTGGCAGTGGTGGTTTGGAGAGGAAAGTTGGCAAACCGGAATTGAAACACGGTTTGCCGAAAAAATTTCTCACCGGAAGACAGTGGGTCAACCAGGTATTCACGGTGTAGGGTTGTCTCTCAATAGGCTCTGATACCATGTTGAATGAGAGAGAAAAGAGAGACATATGCTGAAAATAACCGTGTGATTGAATAGCACTCCGGAATGTCTATTATATAGAGTTCAGTAGCTTGGAGACTAAGCTATGTATATTTACAGAATAAATATTCTACATAATATTCTATACTAATTTACTTAGAGAATAAGGAAAATATATTTACAATGTAAATATAATATTTACTATTTATTTAATCAATAAATATCAACATTATTAATGAGGAATCTTAGGTGGGCGGTAAAATTTTCTTCGATAAGGTAACAACTTTAAGGAATAAGATAAGATATATATAAGGATATTTTAGTAATTTACTTAATTTATTATCGGGTATGGGTACAATCAAATCCGTGTTTGTATCCATATAATAATGGGTAGTCAAATACCCTTTTATTATACCTGTGGATACCCGTTTTGCTACTCGTCTCGTGCCCGTGATAAATTTTACCCACGGGTACCTGTGGGCATGAGTATTTTTGCCACCCCTAGTTGGATTGGATCGTAACAAATTTATTTGTTGCAGAAAAAACGGTTTTCGGATTAATGATTAAATTAGCTTAATTTGTAAGCAAGCGGTGTTTGTTTTCACGCGTGTGGATATATCTGAAACCTTCCGAATACTTTGTTGGATCGGATCGTAATAAATTTATTTGTTGCAGAAAAACGCTTTTCGGACTAATGATTAAATTCAAGTGGCAAAAAATATATTTCTTTTGACCCAAGCCAAGCCGAACGGGCGGCGGCGTCGTTGTCGCGCATATATGCATATATATATATATATATATATATATATATATATATATATATATATATATATATATATATATATATATATATATTGTGTGTGTATATTATAAGCGTTCACCCGTTTGCAAAAGTGGGCACCCCAAAGGCACAGCCTCAGAGGTCATCTCTCACTTATATACTCACTCCGTCTCAAAATAATAGTCTCTTTAGCATTTTTTTTTCTTTTTTTCAAAATAATTGTCACTTTATAATAACATTTATTATTTTTTTCCATCATTATACCCTTATTTATTGAATTTCATCCAACTTAATTACTCCACTAACTACAATTAATAAGGGTATTTTAGTAAATGAAATTAATTTTACCATTGAAATAAACATAATTAATCATCTTATTTACTAAAGCTTAACCCGTAAAGCTAACCCTAAACCTAATTTTTTCCCCCCATTTTTTCCTCCACTTTTCTAAGCCATTGGATCTTGCGCATTTAGGCGCCATTCAATTTTAGCCATTGATCATATTTCATATTTATCTCTTCTATTTTCCGAAACAACTATTTCATATTTATCTCTTTTATTTTCCGAAACAACTATTTCATATTTATCTCTTCTATTTTCCGAAACAACTATTTCATATTTATCTCTACTTCCGAAACAAATTGGCCCTACAACTATTTCATATATTTATATATTTATCTATAGCCCTATTTTTCCGAAACAACTATTTCATATTTATCTCTTCTGTTTTCTGAAACAACTATTTCATATTTATCTTTTCTATTTTCCGAAACAACTATTTTATTTTTATCTCTTCTATTTTCCCCCCAATCTAACCCTAACCCTAATATTTTTCCTCCGCTTTTCTAAACCATTGGATGCTCATCATTTAAGCACCATTCAAAATCAACCGTTGATCATCTACACTTAATGCTGATCTCTTTCCAATGAATGAACGTGGCTTTTGAGTTCTCCTAGCATATTCAAAGTTTCTCTGCAATCTTTGACCTGTGCTGTAAATTCATCACTTTCCAATGCCACTGTACATCACATTCATTTACTCTCAGCTATTACCCAAAAATCAATACTGAATATCTACAATCTTCTCCACACAAATTCATCTATTCTCTTCTTCATCTCTCACAACAATCCAGTCTCTCTTACCGCTTCTATTTCCGACCATCGTTCTTAGAAGACTACCAACCGCTAATGTTCACGGCGGAGGAGAGAGAATACGAGAGTTGTCATCTGCAAGAATCATGAGATTGCGGCGCCATCTTCACCATCCTTCCACAAACTACCGCAACGGAAATTCTAAATCTCTAATCCTACCACCGCCACAAGTTACGATAACCGCACTTCGCTTCACGTTGCTTCTCTCCACCGCCGAATACATGTCACGAGATGCATAATCGAATTCGACGTCGATGTCAACACTCAAGATTGCTGGAAAAACATTGTAATTCTTATCTTCCTCTACGTTTTTCTCTTTCGGCGTGTTCGCACCGGCGACAACCATTGAAGGTTCATTTGCAGATGTAATCTTATTTTGGGATGTAAGTGTTAAGTGTTTGTTGGGGTTTGGTTTGTATGTCAATTTTGAGATTTTCGTACTTGATTTTACCAATCAAATTAAATTTTCTTTTTTCCCGTGAAGGTTTAGTGGCAATTAAGTACATGTTTCTGTTTACTTCCCTTTTAATTTAAGGTAATTTACTTCTTCACTGTCTTTTTTCTTAGATCAGAACTCCCTCATATATGTTTTCGCTAATCAAATTAATGTTTATGTTTTTTGCAGGTCATATTTGGTTCGCTCCCGACAAAAATAACTGAACACGGATGAGCTTTTTTAATGTGGTACTCATAGATGCGCATGTTTAGATTTGTATATCAACATTTTTCTTTTCACCTTATTCCTCTTTTACTACTTGAATTTTTTGACTGAGTTTGTCTTTCAAAACTGTTTTGAAATCCACTGTTGAAGAGAGAATATTTGGTAATTAATTCTTTGGTTATGTTAAGAACTAGATTATCAGCGAATCCACTGTTTTATGATTTTGTTGGTTTTGCCTATCTACTTTGAGCTAAATATTTTGCGACTCTCATTTTGACAACCACTACTGATATGCTTCAATGACAATGTATTGTCATATGTCTCAACGGTGATGACGAGTGGTTCTACAGTGATGAAGATATGAATTCCATGAGGATAGTGTGAAGATGATTAGAAGCTTTGAAGAGATATAGTTAAAGACTATTTACTTTGTTGAATACACCAATACAACTTTTAGAAACTGTCGGCGACAATTGGGTTTCCACCATTGAGGTAGTGCTGAGATCTGCTTCTCTAATGGTAGCTGAATTTAGAGCAATTGAATTGTTTACTTTTCTTTGATTTTTATTGTTTTTGCTGAATTTTATTTTATTTTCCTTTTCTGATCCTATCAATAGCATTTATCCTTAGATTGAGAAATTTTTTGGGTTGACTTTGTAAAAACAGTTTCGTTTTTTTGTGTATTTGAATCATTTTGTGTTTTAATGTTTTCAATGGTCTTATTTTCATTAGTAAGCTTTGTAATTAATTAGAGTTGATGCTTTAAAAGAGTTTAAGAGTAATCCATCATAAGTTACTTTGAGCAATTTCAGATCTTTTATAACAGTACAAGTATCTTATTGATTTGATATTTGGCTGTAATGGATTCATATGGGTTGGGTCCATTATAACAGCCGAAGACAACACTATAGTTGACCAATTGAACAAATTTAATTGACACATTGTATTTCCTAAGCAGTCATTCTGGTCAAAGTAACATTGAAGACAAGATATTTTTTAAGTTAATAATTTCCTGCACTTAAGCCTGTTTTGTATGTTTGCAGAGCTGAAATTCTTAGTTTGTGAGTTTTTCAACATCTATGCACCCTGAATGGCATTGTTTGGAAGAAGAATGTGTGTCAATTAATTCAGTTGAGGTTATTAAGGAATGAAATGAGTGCAATTTATTAAGTAATGAAATAAAGAAACACATGTCTACCATGGATTTGGTATGGATCAATTTGTAAAGTAAAGGGGATACAAGCAGGTGATGAGTTTAACTTTTCTTTCTGCAAAATATTTATATCAGTCTTTTTTATCAGATATTTAGGTATCAATTTGTTAATGATGATTATATTTTAGTTGTGATATTGTTGCTTTGTTTAAAATAGAAGGCATTGATTTGTTGCAATGTGATTTTCAGTGAATTGGGCATGGCTAAAAGGAGTCAATGAAAGATATAAGAATTGACTGCTCCATTGGCACTCATGATTTACGGAGCCAACTATGTATATATGTTGGAGAAGTAACTAGAGTTCGGGGTAAGATTTCCTTCTCATGATTTTTTTTGTTTAGAATATGTGTGTGCATTGAAAATTGATGCTTGAGTTAGTTCTGGTGCATACCCTACCTCATACTTACAGTTTATCATGTGTGCTTTCCTCTTTACTGTGTTTAAAAAGTTAAAATATGGTAGGTAAGTCGTAACAAACCTTTTGGCTATCTGACATGAGTGATCGATATGTTTACTCTATCCAGGCAGCTGATTGTTATATTGCTTTCAATTTGAAACATGGCCAAGGTAACAAGGTTCTACCTCAGATTTTATTTTGTTATGACTTCCAATGCGTTTATCTTATTGCCTTGATGTAGCACAACCAAAATCTGGATATAGTAAGAAAATAATTAGTGTGTTTCTTAAGAATTCCATTGCGACGTTATACTAATCTATGATGTTTACATTTTTAGCTATTTTCCTTTGTAACGATTCAACGACATTAAATCACGTTATCTCTAAAATAACAAAAAACAAGTTTATTTAGGGGTCTTTTTCTTCATATCATTTTTTTTTCATATCTTGATTAGTGACTGTGTGAGACAATGTTTTTTTGCTACTTAATTACTCACCATGTTTCATATGCCTTTCTGTTTCATTGTGTTGTTGCTGCTAAAAAATCAGGTTTATATTTTGTAGCTCTTTTTTATTTATTTCTATCTTCTGGTTTGGATGGCGATAGTAATTAGTTCATCCTCCCTGACTATTTTGGTCATCTTGATCGTTGGCTAGGCTTTAGAGCATGATGTTTTGTCCCTCATTCATTGTTTCTTGCTACAAGTTCCTGTTTTGCTCTTTTCTCTTTCTCTATGACAATTGTTCTTTAAATATGCACATTGAAGGATCAAGTATCTTAGGAGGGTTTCTGATTGTAGATCCCCTTTCTTGGTGATCTGACACTGACTTTAATAAAGGAAATCAGTTGGCTGCACATTTGGCCATCATTTGCTTGGTGAGTCCGACCATTGTTGCCTTTAATCATGTTTCTTCTGATTAATCTTCTTAGAGTCTTCCTCATCACAAATCAAATTTGATTTTTTCTTTGTTGAAAAGTATGCTTTCCTGGTGATATTTTTTCCTTTAAATTTCTTCAATCATGTTTGATTGAGTAACAATTATGGAGATTTAAGATAAACATGATAGTAGGATGATTGGTTTGATCATTGGAGTGGATCTCTTATCTTTTATAGATTCACATTCCAGTCAATAAAATAAAAAAAGCTTGAATTGGTCTCTTAAAATAGGTCCACAGAACCATTCAAGAATATGCTTCAATTCATCACTTAGCTAAAATGAAGCACTGGTTTTACCTTTAATTGCTTAACATGCTCATAAATTTTAAACATTTTGATTGCCTTATTTTATTTTCAGGCCATTTTGACAGGTTGTAAAAGTCTTATTTAGTATTGATGTAGATATATAGAACAAAGTCTACATTTATGCTTATGTTATGATTTTGGTAGTAATTTATTTTGATTTCCTTAGTTTGCTTCATTGATAGAGATGTTAGAAAATATAATATCTCATTTTGTATATGCACTGCACCAAGTTATGTGACTATAGGGAGTGGAATATAAGAGTAATTCTATGATCAACATAATGTAACAATTTCAAAGTTTTATTTTGTAAAAATTTATTTGTATTCTTACCCTAAAACAAATCTTAAAGTCTTATTTTCACTCATATTTATAGTTCATTTCAAAGTCCATCAGCCAGAAATCAGTGCTTCTAATACAATTATTATTACAAGTTGATTCTTAATTTTTTTCATATGTAGACGAGAATGCAAGTACCGTTGTGTTTGTTTTATGAGTGGAGTTGGTGCCTCGGGAGTGTCTTTTGAGGTAATGTTGCTGCTGTCCTATGGTGTTTCAGAGTGCTTCGGCTGTGGGGTGGTCCGAGTACCGTTTTTGGTGCTGCTGTCATGACGGAACAGCGGCTGTTGGTGTTGTTTTCTGTCTGTTGCGCAGCATGTCTGCTGTTGTTTTGGTCTGGACAGCTGCTGTCTGTGTTGGGAGCTTTCCTAGGGCAGTTTTGTGTTGGGAGAGGCATAGCTATGTGATTGAATTTTGGTGATTGTAATTAGATTTGAGAGTCATAGCTTTACTCATGGTTGAAAAACATAGCATGCAAACTGTCTCTGAGGTAAACTGTGCAGATCAATCGTTGTGAGGTGTAAATGAATATATCAAACTATCACGTGCAATGCGAGGCTGAAGGAAACATGCACCTGAGTTGTATATCAAACAGTTATAGGTGAGGTCTCGAAAAATATTATTCTTTACCAGATTTTGTTTCAAAATCTATTTCCCAAATCAAATTATTATTGCAGTGACTTAGGCCTATCAATGAAAGTAATTGTGGCAAAACTTGACTTGACTTTAAGTTATTTTATTAAGATGTATGTATTGTTAGTTCCTTATTAGTTAAAGACATTTGATGTACACATTTCGAAATGAATGTTAATATACGTGGAAATCAATGGATAATGGAGTAGTTTTCTTATGATAGGGTTTGTTTTTATTTATTTTTTGCAAAGTGGTAAATACACACCTCACGTCTACATATACATATAGGTCACTATTGAATTAATGGTTGAGTTTCTGATAATGATTAAAATATGGATGAAGAGCTGAAGATACTGATGAAGATGGTAAAGATACGTATGAGACGTCTAACGTAGTCTACGACGAAGTATTTCGAAATGTTTGATATGAATTGATCTATTATATGTTGTTTTAAGAAACTATAAAAAAAAATTGTGTCGTATGTAATTTTGCGCTGACAAAATTTCAAAGAACTTATAGTTTTCAACATTAAATTTAGTTATCATTCAATTATATATGAAATCGTTCTTCTTATAAGACCCGTGCAGCGCACAGGTCGGCGTTCTAGTTTTCTTAATAATCGTGCACAAACCTTAAACGACTATAATTTAGAGACGGTGGAAGTAAAAACTTACGTAAGTGTAATATGTCTCTCCGGTGTGAAACATTTTAAGTCATACCTACGCTAATTCTTACATGGTGTTTATTCTTTCCAACTTTCCACTAGAATTCTTTCGTGTTCCAACAACTTCTTATAAACGGATATACAGACTTAAAAATTATTAGAAAACACAAACCTGTAGATAAGACATTGTATTAAGAAGCATCGACACATATACGACAATAGGTTCTTAATAACTCCACGTACAACATTTATTAAGATTACAAA
This sequence comes from Medicago sativa, assembly GCF_051527215.1. Lineage (NCBI taxonomy): Eukaryota > Viridiplantae > Streptophyta > Magnoliopsida > Fabales > Fabaceae > Medicago > Medicago sativa. The sequence continues at coordinate 56,426,958 of NC_140749.1, forward strand.
TTTATTACGTTAATAATTACTTAATGCCATTGAAAACAAATATAACCCTCGTAAGATGTAGTCCGGCATATTACCGAATTTTTTGCATACCAAGTGCATGTATCACATATTTTAGAATCTTCACTTTGTATGTATACATCAAACCTGTGAAACTCACCGGTCCACTGAAAGGAACAGTAGAATTGTGTGTTGCCAAAAATTCTATCTCGAAATTTAAAACCATAAGTATCACCATGATGAAGAAGATGAACTCCAAGATCATCATCTTTAGATTTGCAATGAATAGTTAAATCCAGATTATTGTCCAAATTGTTAACAATATTCACATGGTGCGTTCCAAATCCAATAACATTGTGCATCAATAGCAATGCCAACACACATAAGAAGAGCAGTTTTTGAGTCAATAGAGACATCACACCTTCAATTAATCTTTTCTAGGAAGTGAATAACTTTTGGTTTATGAAGGCTACAATAATTGATAAAAGAGAAGTACCCATTTATAGGACAATTCTAGGAAAAAAATATACTCGGTTTAAAAAAAAAATTAACTATGTGATAATGCTTGATTGGTGAAAGTGTTGACTAAATTTATTAAACAATGTAAATTCAAACAGAGTTAAGGTTTTCTATAATTGATTAGTAATTTGAGAGAAAAAAACATTACTACTATTTATTTAGATTAATTTAATTGATTTGAAATAAATTGTAGTTTTGACTCAAGGTATTGAATAAGGTATTTATATTTAGTTGAAGAGTTATTAATTCTAGAAAAAAGTTTGACTTTTTTTTAAAGACCAATCATTATTTATTGGCATGCTTGGTTATGCATGTGATCCCTTGAAATTTAGGGTGCTCTTATTCTAATCTCTTAAAAAAAGATTATGTCCTTGAAGTTTTGAAAATAAATTTAATTTGGTCTCTTCTTGGCATTTCTTATTTAAAAATATACTGACATCTGTACGAGAATACTACTTAAAAAAAATTATACTATATATAAGGAAAATGGTCTATTTTGCCTCTTTTGAGTTGTCTTTTTCTCCTTCCCACATTACCCTCAACTTTCAATACAAATAACACATATATAACAAACAGATAAGTGTAAATTCAAATATTAAAACAAAATGTAACAAACAGTATATGTGCAATTTTCTTTCAAAAAAAAATATATGTGCAATTTTTTTACTTATCCTTTACAAAATATAATGGATGAGAGTGAATATAAATATTAAAAAAAAATGTAACAAATACAATATTATTTTTTTGTTACCACGCAAAATATATCGTGTATTAAACATGATATGAGTATATGTCCAGTTTTTTCCTTTATCCTTACAAAAAACTATAACAAAATAGATCAAGTATATGTCACTATAAATAGTGATACAATGAGAAAAAATATTTTCAAATGAACAATTAGAGAGTAAAATAGTGAATTTAATCATATTCATCCTCTCAAAGGTAAGTTCTCTTAATATATGTGAGATCAAATATTTATTCTTGAATCATTGATTATGGAATCAAGTTGCCAAAATAAATTTTTGTTTCTCTTTTCACTGATTAACATTATCACGATCACTGCGATCATAAAATCCTAAAGAACAAAAAATTATTTTATTTTCGAATTATTATGGAATCATTAATATTTGTTGTATTTAGTTTATTTTACACACAAAAAATGTGGTTCATACTATTTGGATCATTGAGATTTGTCTATTTTTTTGAAAGTTTGATGATTTCAATTTCATACGTGGACCTTTTCCCATATTTGTTGTTGTTCTACAATTTGATGATGAATAACCAACATATTTTACTATCGCCTAAAATAAATCTCACATAAAATTCATGCATTCTTCGGTTAAAATAATGTAGTTTATAGATTTATCGCAATCATAGAATTTTCCCTTTACATAACAAGTCATTTATAGATTTATGTTATCAGTTTACTAATTATTATTATTATAATAAAGGGTGTAGAGTTACCGCTTTCTCTTCCATCTCTTTAAACCAGAAACACTAAACAACATTACCTCCCACAAAAAAATCCAAATCCGCCGCCGACATGTCGTCTCAATGGTTGGTGGTATGACGAGGGTCTCCTTTCTCCGCACCAATGCTCCTTTTCCGACGTTGTCTCTCCATCTCCTTCCGGTTGCAGCTGATCACACTTTAACTCTTTTTCATCATTGTTCCTATGGTTTGTTGTCGTTATTGGGATGTGATGGTTGGGTCGGATTGGGTGGCATGTGGTTCTGTTGTCGGTCTATATGGCTAATAAGATTATAAGTTAGAGGGGGTGAATAGCTTTTTGAAAAAGTTTTTCCGAGTTTCGATAAAAAGTGATTTCAATTAAATTGACTATTGGAATTGCGCGTGAACAATCAAAACAATATACAATAAGATGACACTATTTGATAATAAGATTCAATGTAGATTTGTCACTCATCTTCATGTACTCTGTGCGAGGTATAGAAGCAACAAGGATTCCTCTGATCTTGTGATGTTTCTTGTACAACTTCTTATGAGTAGGAGGATGTTTCTTTCTACCAATAACAACTCCTTCTTCATCAAGGGCCAAGTCACCAACACCATCTTCAAGAATATCCCACAGTTCATCATCTAAACCCATGATGTGACTGTACATATTGGTTTTCCACCAGGAAAATTCTTCAGGATTTCTATTAAACCTTGGAGCTTTGCTGGAGTCAGATTTCTTATCCTCAGAGGTACCATAGTCATAATGAAAATCATTGTTATTCTGACCAGAGCTTGAGCTATCAGCAGATGCCATGTTTTTCTCAGATCTTTATCTATTACACTGTTAAGTGTTAAGGCAACAGACCAAAGCTCTAGATACCAATTGAAGGTGAGAAAAACATAAGAAGGGGTGTTGAATTGTGTTTTCTTTTTCTTCTCCTAAAACTGAAATCACTGTTCAGAACCTGATAGTGTTTAGCTTCTGAAGAAGTGTTCATAGTCTAGTTGCAGCGGATAAATAGAGAGAGAGATAGAGAGAGAGAGAGAGAGAGAGAGAGAGAGAGAGAGGGAGAGAGAGAGAGAGAGAAAGAAAGAAGAAAGACACAAAGCAATTTATAGTGGTTCCTTCCACAATCCAGAAGTAGTCCACTCCTCCTTGCACTTCCAAGGAGAGTTCACTAAGATCAATATCTGATTACAATTGCTCAAATACCACAGCAAGAGACTTCAAACTACTCAAGCACAACTGCAAGAGGTTTCCTAATGCTCAAGCACAACTGCAAGAGACTTCCTATGCTCAAGCAAAAAAGCAAGAGACTTCTATACTCCCAAATGGAATTACAACTATGTTTGGAAATGTTGAAGATCAAACCGCGAAGAGATGAAAGGGTTTCTACTATTAGATACAAAAGCTTGCTTCTGAAAAGATCCCCCGAAAAGAAAATTAAAAAAATTGCTTAGTCAACACAAAAAAAAAACATGAGATAGAACTCCGTAGCGATTATATATTCTTTCCATTGTCAAATCTCGTTTCGTTTTCTATCCCAATCCTGTTTCGTTTGTTTCATCTCACAATTGGTCTAAGTTTTGTTGAAAGAACGGCGAAGAAAGATGATGCAAGGAGAATCGAAGTAGACTTAAGTCACGTAGGTTGTATTCCAACGTACTTGATTTGAGTCACGTAGGGGATATTTTGATCAGTTTATATGGGAGTGAGTAATTTAAGACTGGAGAAGATCAATTTTGAATTTTCAACAGATTTTTCAACTGCCTTTATCGTTTTGCTACCATATATACCCCTCCTGTCTCACCACAAAAATACATTTCATCCACTTGCTTTAAGCTTCTCTAACAATTATCAACTTCTTTAAATCTTTCGTTCACTCATCAACGATATAAAAAAACTACAACTCTCATATTAAAAACTACTTCTCTAGTAAGTCTTAATTTTACTAGTCATGTTCTAACCTGTAAGGATTAGTTAGTTTCTTATTATATGGCAGAAATACAATTCTACAAGCTCATCAAAAGATGTTGTTGTTGTCTTATGAGCATTATTTGGAAGCTCCTTGTGACAATAATCATCCTCCTTGGTCTCATAATCATCGTTTTTTGGCTCATCGTCCTGCCCCGCGCATTCAATTTCAGTTTCGAACAAACCAAACTCACCCAATTCAACCACAACAACACCCTTCGTTACAAACTCGTACTCAACACGGAACATATCCCTAACAAAAAACTCAGCATCTACAATGAAGTAAAGGGACACATTTTCTACGAAGGATCAACGTTCACTTCAACGGACGCTATATCGTGGTAAATTCTTTTCGATGTTAAACAAAGAGCACGAACCGTATGAAGGGAGTTTTCTTTGGGCATATGGCGTTATGATTTTTGATAGCAATCCGGGGTCTGATTTTGAACGCAGTAAGAAAGATGGAGTTATTCGTGTTGATGTTAAGCTATATTTCAAATTTAGGATTAAATGTAGGCTTGCTGACATCATTGGTGGATATACTAAGGGTAACATTAAATGTGGACTTGAGGTTCCTTTTGGTTCTGATGGGACTAAGGTCATGAATGCATTTGAACCCACCATGTGTGATGTTAATTTTTTAGGGTCATTGTCTCATAAGTTCTAGCTCAACTGGCAAAATTGTCGAAATTGTTAGACTGAACGTTATGATCGGGGTTCGAACCCTGGTGCCTCCACTTTGTTGTGTGTGAATTTATGGTGGCTTTATCATCTCTTCTATCTACCTAAAAAAAAAAATTTGAGGGTCATCATTTAACGATGATAACTTATTTCTTGGATTTGTTCGATGAATTTTCATTTTTCTACGTTTGTCATTTTAATATTTTTATTTGACATTTCTGTTCGTGAGCATTTACTTCAGTTTGGTTACTTGGCGGGGTTACCGCGATCTACGTATTCATTCTTCAAAGTGATCTGGCACGCCTGCGTTTGGATAGTTTGGAAGGAAAGAAACAATAGGATCTTCAAAAGCAAAGCACTAGATTTGGTTCAATTAGTAGACAAAGTAAAGTTTGTATCTTTTTCTTGGCTTCGGGCGAATAGGCTAACTTCAGCTTTCAGTTATAATGACTGGTGGCGACACCCTTTAATTTGTATGGGTGTAAGGGAGTAGTCTTTTGTCTTACTTCTTTTTGTTGTGTTTTTTTTCGGAACAGATACATTTCTTGTATTTTTTGAGGAGTGATTCTTTCTGCACACCTTGTGCGAGATGAATTACTCCTAGTGATTAATCTATTTCATTTTGGCTTCTTCAAAAAAAAATATTTTTTATTTTACAAACTGCATGTTGTTCAATCTTTGCCATTGTGTTTTGTTTTAGACATGAACCGATGAATGTGTTTTATGTATTCAAATATTAAAGGGTAGATTTTTTTTTGTGGTGCCAAATATTAAATGGTAGATATTATACGCATCTTATGCATTGAAATATTTTTAGGTCAATATTGTATGTGCTTTAAGTTGTTCCGATCTCTCGGTTAAGACCCTAACTTTGATCGGATCCATGCATATTTTCTAGCTGCTACACAGTGATCGTGATATAGATGACCTGTGTTTCATTGGAATAATGACCCTGCAATAATGGGGCCATTCAAAGATCCAATGATTGCTTCTCATAATTTGCCCACAAATGTTCCTTGAAGACACTTGTTTAGGTAAAGGTTCAAAATGATCAAAACCCTAAACACATTTTTTTTGGTCTTAAACCCTAAACACATTCTACAAATACTAACTTGTGGCATCGGTCCAATACTAACTTGTGGCATCGGTCCAAATACGCATAAATTTTATCCCAAACATTGTGTGTCGAATGGGTAGACACAAATATAAAATTTATACCTAAATAAATATGATAAAAATAAAAAAATAATAAAAAATCTAGCCAATTACAAATACTCTTTTTTTTTGGTAGTGCAATTACAAATACTCTAAAACATAAATAAAAGACCGTATCAAAACTAGTATATCCAAATCAAACAAAATTTAACATCTAGAATTGAGAATTCTCAAAATATTCTTTCACTTTCAAACTCCAATTAACTCATTAGCCAAAATAGTAGAACCACGTATAACTCGGATTTAACTCATTTAGTTTATAAATTAATTTGTAATCTTAAGTTTAGTTTATTTAATTCATGAGTTAAATTCAAAGAGTTTATAAATTTAATTGTAATCTTAAGTTCAGTTTATTTAATTCATAAATCAAATTCAAAGAGTTGATTTTCAAATTAAATTTCAAATTATATTTAAAATAACTTGATTTATTGTCGAGAAATAATCGGTTAGACACAACACTAAATAATATATGTTAGGCGTATACACACGTAAAATTTAATTTTTTTTAAAGAAAATAATTAAAATGATATTAATTGATGTGACTATTTTATTTATCTTTTAATTTTTATTTCTTTATGTGTGCATGTTTAACTTTTATGCCTAAATGCTTGTACCTATGTAAGACTATCTCTTCATTGTGAGTCCTATTTAGAGATCCTCAACCCAAGTACTCGCTTCAAAGTTCAAAGTACACACCACAATTCTTGGAAGTCGATATCACATACAGCCTATGGAAAGACGCGTTACAAGACTCGTTTTCTAACCATACATCATAATAATGAAACTATACCCCTCATTGCTGTGGTCCCCCAAATTGGGTATTTGAATCAATCTAATCCCTCCATTTATAAATTAAAAAAAATTATAGAATAATTCCCTATTTATTAAACAATTGACCATGTTAGTCTACAACTTTAAAGTGAGTATGTGTGTCCTCGTAAGCTTAGTTCAGTTGGTATGAACAATGCATAATATATGCAAGGTCTGGGGTTCAAACCCCGGCTACCATAAAAATAAAATTGAGTATGTGTCATATTGGGTAATAAACAAATTTCTCATTTTTTTTAAAAATAATGGTATTTTATATAAAAAAAAAGGTTTTTAAGCCTCCTAATTAAATTTTTAGAGTAAAAGTTCTTATAAATTTCCTAATTTTTTTTTGTTTTTTAAAATGAATTCTTCATGCATGTGTTATTTTAAGTATTTATTTTTTAAAAATGTTGGTTGACTTGTTTGTAAGAGAAAAATATTGGTTGTCCTCGGGAGCTTAGCTCAATTGGTATGGACAATGCATAAAATATGCAAGGTTCGGGGTTCGAACCCCGACCACCACCAAAAAGAGAAAAATATTGGTTGACTTGAAATGATCAAAAAACTATTTTTCTACATTACCCCTTAATGATTTGGGGGTAATTTACTCATGTTCTATCTTGGTTTTCGGGTGTCAAACATTGATTACGTTTGAACCTTTCTAACCGGTGATATCTCATTTTTTCTTGGGAAGGGAAAAAATAAGCAAAACCCTTGAGAATCGAGGTCCGGGAGTTGTTTTCGCTACGGGAAGGTGTTAGGCACCCATAACGACTATAGTATCCTATAGGAACCGTCTTTACTTTCTACGCGCGCACTTTATTTTTAAATGCTATTTTGAAAGATGATATTAAGCCTAAGAGTTTTCTAAGTGAAGAATTGGAGGGAGAAGAATGTGTTTGGATTTTTATTTTATTTGAATTGAAGGAATTTTGTCCTTGCCTACGTACCCGTTTAAAGGATCAAATCCACCGTAGTTCTCTTCCAAAAAATGTTTTTGTTTTTGTTGGTTGATTTTAAGTTTGAAAATTGGAGTTTGAAGAATGGAGATTGAGAGGCCTTAAAGGCATAAGATTGTGAAATTGTGAGGTTTGATTAGTGATTTTGCAAAAGAAAGTCAAAGTATGATTAAAATTCATTAAAATTTGATTAAAAAAATAAAAGAGAATACAATGGGATTTTGGATCCCAAGGTTTATTAAGAAAATGGTTTGAGTGATATTGTTCATATTTTTGGAAAAGAGATTTTTCTAAGTGTAAAGCCTAAGCATTCATCTAAACATACAATCCTAAACATATATCTAAACATGCATATCCTAGCCATACATCTAAAGTGAGGTGTGTGAATGTGTCGGTGCTTGTGTCGGTGTACATTATTAGAGTCCATAGTCCATATTACATCATTGGCCTAGATACATTCTATGGTCTTGCAAGAATTAAAAATTGCATAAAAGTAAAGTACAAAAAATTCCTAAGTTTTTTACATACTAAGCCTTGGTAAAAAAAATTAAAGTGCAAGAAATTAAAGTGAAGGAGGAGATGAGATATGGAATGATTATGGTGTATGAAGCATGAAACCAAAAGGATTAGTAGCACATGATAACATCAAGAAATAAAAGCAAGGAAACATCACTATAACAAAAGTAAGAAAAATACTACATAACATGGCAAAAATAGTGCAAAATAGGCCTAAAGATTCATCAACAATGCAAGGCTTGAACAAGACTTATAATCCTCATATTTTAACAAGTTCCCAAAGAGTGCCAAATCAGTTTTCTCAAGGAGGATTAAAGGAGTGTAACATGTCAAGCATTTAGGACAAAAGTTAGGCCTATTTCACATTATTTATTCACACACAAAACTTGTAAAACAAGTAATAAAGCACGAAAATATTCACATGCAGTAGCATACACATTTAAACAGTAACTAAAACCTCATAAAATCATATGGTATAGGTCACAAACATTTATCAAGAAATTGGAGCTAGAATCAAGCAAATTTTCACAAATTTTTTAACACAAAACATCACAAAATAGCAAGAAAATCATCACATTATTACCTCCAAGTTTTAATATGCAAAAATTATCACAAAAATACTACAAAACTATCAAGAAATGTGTATGAAAATTTTTAGAATTTTTAAAGAATTTTTAGACACAAAAACATATAAAAACTTCACAATTTTTAACAAAAATAGTAAACAATTGACAAGAAAATACCACACATTTTTTAATCAAGATTTACCACATGATAACATCACAAAAATATCAAGAAAATGATCAAGAACACATAAGAATTTTTTAGGAATTTTTTAAAGGATTTTTGAACAAGCAGGGGTGCAATTAGCAAGAAATTAGTAAAACATGCAGAAAAGGGGGGGTGCGTACAGCAAAAACGTGCAGAAAGGCTTAGAGAGAGAACGGGACGGTCTTGGGGCGGGTCGACCCGGTTCATGGCCATATACATAGGCCTGAACCGGTTTTTATCCATTTTCCCCCAATCCTTCTCTCTCTAAGAGTTTCTAGAGTGTGAAGCTCTCTTCTCCACTCTTTCTTCTCCGATAAGTCCCTCTTCTCCGGCGCGGTGGCCGACCACCGCGAGGTGGCGGCAACACCGCGTCAAAAAAAATTTCCGCTCGGATTCGAATTTTTTTTATAGTTTCAAACATCCATTTTCATGCTTGTTACGGATCCGAGCTTAGTTTTTTGAAATGAGGTACCAATCGGAGTAGATCTAACTTTGAAGTTTGAGGAACAATTTGAACACAATTTGAAAAGAGGAAAAGAGAAGATGGTTACCTTGCGATTCCGGTCCGATTTGCTTCAACCGCCGCGTTTCTAGCCGTAATGCCCTTCCCTCACGCGGTTCCGGTATTTTTTCCGTGATTTTTCTTCTTCTGCGTGAACAGTGAATTCGCGTGAACAGTGACCTTGCGTGAACAGTGAATTCACGTGAACAGTGACCTTGCGTGAACAGTGAACGCGTGAACGATGAATGTTGTTCTTCCGCACCGACTTGGAATTTGTGAGGTTTGTGTTGGTTTTTGGGAAGTTATGGAGGTTGTTATGGTGAATGTGGTAGTTAGGGATGAAGATTGAAGGTGGTTAAAGGTGGTGGAGGAAGGTTGTTGTGGTTATTTAGGGTGGCCGGAAAAGTTTGTTGTGGAGGTTAGAGTGGTGGTTTGGTGATGAATGTTCAAGAACGTTCTTGAATATTCATGAGATTTTTGTGATTTTGATTTGTTTTGATGGAGAGAGAAAAAATGAAAGTGTTTGTGATGATGTGTAAAAAATGAGTAGTGTTTTGACTTTGACTGATGACTGGCTTTTATAGCTGATGACTGGGATAATTGGACCAATGGACTAATGACACGTGTCACTGGACTTGTAACAAACTCTTGTGGACAAATGAAAAATTGACATGTGGACTGGACTGCAAATTTGGACCAAAAGGACTAATCTGCAAAATAATAAAAGACAAGGACCAAAATGCAAAATGACACAAAAGGACTAAAATGCAAAAATTAATAAAATTGAATTTAAAAAATGTAATTTGAAATAAACGTAAAGTGAAACGATTAAAAATGACAAAACGGACTAAAACGAACCAACTACTTAAATGAGGTACTTTAAAGTAACCTCTCTGTCGAAATTTCGTGTGAAAAGACCAAAATGCCCCTGGGGACTAAAACGACTCAAAATGACTCAGATGCAATTTTAAGATGGATTTTTAACGGGAATTAAAGCAAGAGTTTATTCAAACCAATTTTGAAAGACTCAGAGACAATTTTTAGAATTTAAACAGAGTTTTAACACATGAAAAGACTAAAATGCCCCTAGGGGCTAAACTGACTCAAAATGACTTCAAATGCAGTCTTTGACATGGATTTTGACATAGAATTGAAATGAAGACTTATTCAAACCAACTGAAAAGACTCAAACAATTTTTAAAGGACTAAAATGAGCTTGGACACAGGAAATGACTAAAATACCCTTTTATATGAATTTTGCAAGTAATATTGAAATAAAATGCAGAGAAAGATGTAATTGATCAGAGACAGTTTAAATGACTTGAAATGCAAGAAAAGAGGAATGGAGCTAGTATTTTTAGGTCCAAAATTAGGGTATAACAACTCATATCAAAGAAAAATCTATTTTTATCATATTTTTTTCTTACAATGAACTACCATTTTCATCTCTAGAACGTCAAACTACTTCATCTACTTCATTCAACTTGTGATATTCATCTCATTCGTTCCATAATCAAATTCTACTTGTTATCAGGGGTACATTACCCTCAATTAATCAAGGGATAATGTAGTCTTCACCATGTTTGTTTTTTCTTACAATCAATTATCATTTTAATCTCAAGAACATCAAACTTTTTCATCTGCTTCATTAAACATGTAATCTTCATCTTCTTTAATCCAGAATCAAATCATACTTGATACAAGGGATAATTTACCCCAATTCATGAACGGATAACGTAAGTCTCACCCCAAAAAAACATTTCATCATTCAGTATCGTTTAACATTAAAGAAACCATCCTTCAGAAAAAGAAAAATAAAACATTAAAGAAACCATATCATTAGGAGACCAGTCATATTGAAAATTGATTATTGGAAGTTCTTGTTGTCGCCTAAATAAAAAGGAAGATTTTGTTTCTACTTATTTATTTATTTATTTATTTGAGGTGTGGTTTCGATAAAAGATTATTTATGAGGACCACAATCTGACTATATAATATTTTTTTTCTTCTTCTTTAAGCCAACTATCAACAGTTGATGTGTATAGATAAGGTATGGGATGGAATTAAATCTTCTAAAAGTATTCTTCAATGCAAATCATTTCGTGACAAACTAATCAAAACTATTTCATACTTGAGAAAGGTCAACTCAAGCTGCGGTTTGTTTTGACCGTACGTACCAAAATACTTTTGACCAGAAATACCAAATCAAACAAATTAGAAATACCAAACTCTATATATATCAGATTTTCAACATTCAAAAAAACCAAACAAGTACTCATAGATTGTTTTACTTCACCGCCACAAACAAAAGCCACATCAAAATATAGCAACCACAAATGGACCAAGAAAACCCCAACCCACCATTAGAACAACCCTCAAAACGTAGCACAAGATGTTGTTTCTGTCTCTCCCGTGTCTTATGGATACTTCTTTGCACAATAATCATCCTAGCTTCCCTCATCATCCTCGTTATATACATCGTAATCACACCACGTTCCTTCAAATTCCATGTCAACCAAGCCAAACTCACTCAATTCAACTTCACCGACAACAACTCTACCTTAAACTACAACCTAGTACTCAACTTCACTGCTCAAAACCCCAACAAAAAACTCGAAATCTACTATGATGTCGTTGAAGCCAACGCTTTCTATAAGGGACACAATTTCTCTACCACGGATATGAACAGGCCATTGCGCACACTTCAGGATACTAAAAGTGTGGATTACCGTATGAGTGCTGTTTTTATTGGTCAACATGTGATGATGCTTGATCGTGATGAGGTTGATGAGTTCCAAGAAGATTACAAAATTGGAATTTTTCGTATTGATATTAAGATTTATTTTAGTATAAGGTTTAGGCTTGGAGATTTTATATTTGGTGACACCAAAGCCCAAGCAAAATGTGGTCTAAAGGTTCCTCTTAGTTCTAATAATAGTGGGAAAATGGTTGATCCATTTGATCCCACCAAGTGTGAGGTTGATTTCTGATTGGCATGATAGGTACTACTACTATTTTTTTTTTTCTTTCTCTTTTATATAACTAGTACCATGTTATTGATTTCTAAGCCTGTATATCACATTAATTTCATTGGTTTAATTAATAATTTGTCTACATGTTCAAAAATCTAAGATTAATGTTGTTTAGTACTGATTTAAAGTCGTAATTACTGATTTATCCATCACACACCGTTTCTACATTATCCTTGTATGACAAGTGGTTTTCTTCTATCATCCAAATTCGTCGAATGCTGTCCTATCATTTAGCAATGCTCAAAATCTATCTCAGTTGAGCAGATACATAAACTATACTCCTACTCTCTCACACATATGACATTTTAATTCTTTTTAATTGATTGAAATTGATATTGATTACACCAAATTTATACGAGACTTACACAATTTGATAGGACATAAATAATATTCAACTGATAGAAAAGAATGTATTGAAATATGTGTGATATAAAATGTGTTCAAATCCATCCATAATATCTCTTTGTTTTTTAGTCAAATAATCTAATGTTTAGAGTCATACCCATGGACGGAGCCATCTATATGTGAAGGTGTGCAATGCGCAATTTTGAAATTTTCGCAGTAATTATAGTTTATTTATATTATGAATACCGTGACATTTTAATCTTGCACCTGGATCAAGACACTCTCACATCAAAATTGTTGCAGACCCGCATCCCTCTAATATTGGTCACTAACTTGTTAGATTTTTCTATAGATGCATCTTATTTTTTACTTTATGCTAACGGGTGCCCCATCTTGGAGTACCAGTTCAGAAAATAAGTATGGTAAGAGTTTTTTAAAACTAATGTATCAAGTATTTAAAAATATAAAAAAAAATGTTTTCAATGTAAAATTTACATATTTTGTTTTCTTAAGTAGTATCCTCGAGACACTAGTTAACCTAACATTTTTTTAAAGATATAATAATTGATATAAATACTCTTAACCGTCAACGGTGTCAATGAAAAAGAGAAAGTGTGGCTAGATGTGACTTGTAAGCATTAGAGCAATACAATTGTGAGACAACAAAGAATTGAAAAAATTAAAAGAAAACGACAAATAAATGGTAAAACAAATAAACCACAATAAAAGGTGGGCCATTTTCAACTTTTCAATCAAATATTGGTGTTGCTCAACCTTTCCATCCATTTGTGTGAGAAATGCTTTTTAATGTGGGCCCCATTGAATCATTTCTTTCCTTCACCTTTTTGAAGTCTTCCAAACATAATAGAGAAGTGTTTCGTGTTGAAGCAAAATCCCTAATGAATTTTAAAAATAACAAACTTTGAAGATTCATAAATTAATGGATTTTGATTAATTTCTTGATATTTAGTTTATGTTCTTGAGTGTTTAACTAAGACATGAATAAATTACAAATCAATCTAAGAAGCAAGCAATCAAAGGACATTACAACTTTTGAACTCAGACAAAGTTCAGAAAGTTGGACATAGCTCAGAATGTTCTACAGAGTTAAGAAGGTTGTTCCTTTGAACATCAAGAACAAGCCCATAAATTCAAGAACATTATGAATAACATGCAAGGTTTAAATTTATGGTTGTTATTTGAAATTAGGCTTAATTACACTTTTGATCCTCATATTTTGACCAGCTCACGAAAATGGTCATGCCTATTTCAAATCGTACAAAACCGTCCCTAAACTATCATGTTTTTTACAGTTTTAGTCCTATACCCCATATTTTCAACTCCAGAAACGCACAAAAATGACAGTTTTAGTCCTACCAACTTTGCTCAACCATGAAATAAACAATGAGTAAAACATCTGGGTACAAGGAATCTACTTAATTCAGCACGTTAACAAAAAAAATCCTAATTTCTAAGACCCTAATTTCAGGCAACATGTTTTAGAAATTATGTGAACCATGATATAGGTTCACATATTCCTCCATCGTTAGAGATGACTAATCTCCGTCAGGAATCAATGGGGCACAAAAGGTGGGTTCTTCCCTTTCGATCAATTTTTTTTTCCTTATACGCATGGGCCACGAAACAAACCCATGACCACATGTTTAAAGGGACCCAAAACTCTTACCACTTTTACTAATTCATTATTGATTTAGTTACATTTTTTATTCTTGCATTGGACATTTATCTCACCATTTATATTTATTTTTAGGGTTAATAGGCTTTTACCCCCCTGTAATATAGGTGACTTTTGGTTTTGCCCCCTAGGAATTTTTTTTTTTAGATTCCGTCCTCGTAAAATTAAGATTCTTTGGTTTTGCCCCCTGACTCCAATGAGTCAGCAGAATCTCCTATGTGGCACGCTGCGTCAGCAGATTCTGCTGACGTGGCGCGCTGACTGTATAATTATTTTTATTTTTTATTTTTTTAATGGGGTACACGTGGCATTTTTTTTTTTAAATATTTAAAAAATTGAAAAATTAATAAAAAAATATAAAAAAATTGAAAAATTAATAAAAAAAATTAAAAAATTCTGTAAAAATGAAAAATTAATAAAAAATTGAAAAAAAAATTAAAAAATTCTGGAAAAATGAAAAATTAATTAAAAAATCGAAAAATTAATTAAAAAATTCTGGAAAAATGAAAAATTAATAAAAAAATTGAAAAAAAATAATAAAAAATTCTGGAAAATTGAAAAATTAATAAAAAAATTGAAAAAAATATTAAAAAATTCTGGAAAATTGAAAAATTAATAAAAAAATTAAAAATTCTTGAAAATCGAAAAATTAATAAAAAATCTGGAAAAAATGAAAAATTAATAAAAAACTGTAAAAATTTTAAAATTCTGGAAAAATTAATAATAATAAAAAATGATTAAAAAAATAAAATAATCTAATAAAATGAAAAATAATGAAAAAATTTTGGAAAATAAAAATTTCTGGAAAATATTTAAAAAAATTCGAAATTTTCAAAAAAAATTAAAAAGATTAATCATTTTTAAAAAAAATGAAATTTTTGAAATTTTCATTCGTATTTTTCGAAATTTTGATTAGTATATATGCATTCATCACTTTAAAATTTAGTTTTGTATGGTTGTATTAGGTCCAGTTTAAATTTGAAGACATGCAATTGAAATAAAACGAACCAACATGTCATAACATTAGTGAATGAGAAAGCTAGATTAATAGAGTTCGATATTGCACCCGATAGAAGAAGAACCGGCAAAATTCGAGCAAATACTAATTAGTTGTAATTTTTAAATGGTCGAGAAAAGGGGAAATAATGGGCGATAATAGAACACATGAATCAACGAATGTAGTAGACATTGTTGAAAACAAAATTTCGAAAAATACGAATGAAAAATTCAAAAATTTCATTTTTTTAAAAATGATTAATCTTTTTAATTTTTTTTGAAAATTTCGAATTTTTTTAAATATTTTCAACAATTTTTTCCAGAAATTTTTTATTTTCCAGAATTTTTTCATTATTTTTCTTTTTATTAGATTATTTTTCATTTTTTAATATTTTTTACAATTTTTTATTAATTTTTCATTTTTTCGAGATTTTTTATTAATTTTTCGATTTTCAAGAATTTTTAATTTGTTTATTAATTTTTCAATTTTCCAGAATTTTTTAATATTTTTTTCAATTTTTTTATTAATTTATCAATTTTCCAGAATTTTTTAATATTTTTTTTCATTTTTCCAGAATTTTTTAATTTTTTTTTCAATTTTTTATTAATTTTTCAATTTTCCAGAATTTTTTTAATATTTTTTTCAATTTTTTATTAGTTTTTCATTTTTACAGAATTTTTTAATTTTTTTATTAATTTTTCAATTTTTTAAATATTTTTAAAAAAAAAAAATGCCACGTGTACCCCATTAAAAAAATAAAAAATAAAAATAATTATACAGTCAACGCGCCACGTCAGCAGAATCTGCTGACGCAGCGTGCCACATAGGAGATTCTGCTGACTCATTGGGGTCAGGGGGCAAAACCAAAGAATCTTAATTTTACGAGGACGGAATCTAAAAAAAAAATTTCCTAGGGGGGCAAAACCAAAAGTCACCTATATTACAGAGGGGTAAAAGCCTATTAACCCTTATTTTTAAGATATTATTATAATTGTAATTTTAAATAATTTCAATTTAATATGTTTATACGTGTATTCATGCACACAAATTTATTTACTATCTAATCCGGGCAACGCCGGGGCTCTAAGCTAGTATTATAATTGTAATTTTAAATAATTTCAATTTAATATGTTTATACGTGTATTCATGCACACAAATTTATTTACTATCTAATCCGGCAACGCCGGGGCTCTAAGCTAGTATAGATAATGGAAGGGAGAGTTTAGAGAGAAAACTAATGCCGACTTTTAAAATTCAAAGATTTATCGCTTTCTACTTGATCATGAATAGATTCAAAGAAAAATACTTTATCATCATCAATAAAGATTGGTCCAAGCCAAAGGTCAATAAGGCATGAAATCTAAATTAATTAATTTCATAACCAATATAGGCATGACTTCTTTCTTTCTTTTTTTCTTTGATAAAATATAGGCATGACTTATATCATAAGAAAAAACAAATATAGACATATTTAATGAAAATTTCTTCTTTGCTTTCTTAAACAAAAACAAATAAAAGTAAAAAAGTTACTAAACTTTTCTTAAATAAAACAAAAAATCCTAAAATTTTACCCAAAAATATAATTTGAAATCTGTTCATAAAAACAAATCCAATTTTTATTTCCTTAATAGAAAAAAGTTGGATTCTGTTGAAAATTCTTATCACATAACGCGCTTATTCTATTCCCTTCCAATCCTTCATATTCACACGTTACCGTATCTAGTTACCGCACTAACGTTGCAACTTACCCAAGCAGCACCGAAATTCCAATTATACCCTCAATTCAACTAACCCTATTTTTTAATATAAATTTCCCAATCTTCACTTCACAACCACACAAATAATCACTTCCAAAATTCGAATTTCAATGAAACCTAGTTTTCAAAATTCGAATCGATTCAAATCGAATAATCACTTTTTTCAATTTTCACTTCTCATGGCCGGAAATCAACTCAACGGCGCTTATTACGGCCCATCGATCCCTCCACCACCGCAACCGAAGCCTCGTCGACACCGCAACGACGACGGTTGCGGCATCTGCAGCTGTCTCTGCGGCTGCGTTCGAGGCTGTTGCGGCTGCATTTTCAACTGCATCTTAGGCTTAATCTGCAAAATCATCACCACAATCGTCATCATCCTCGTGATCCTCGGGTTCCTCTTCTGGCTCATTGTTCGACCTAACGTCGTCAAATTCACCGTCAACGATGCAACCCTAACGCAATTCAATTTCAATGAAACCAACACACTTCACTACGATCTCGCTCTTAACGTCACGGTTCGTAACCCTAATCGAAGAGTTGGTATTTACTATGACACCATTGAAACGATGGCGTTTTATAAGGATGTTCAGTTTGCGAATCAAACCTTAGGGAGATTCTTTCAGCATCATAAGAATACGAGTTTTTTGAACCCTGTTTTCAAAGATAAACAAGTTGTTGTTTTGAATGAAGATCAGACTAAGGAGTTTGATAAGGAGAAAATTGATGGGGTTTATGGAATTGATTTTAAGATGGTGATTGAAATGAGGTTTAAATATTGGTTTTTTAAGATTGGACATGCGAAACCTAAGGTTCGTTGTGATTTGAAGGTGCCTTTGAAATCACATAATGGTTCTTCTTTGGGGCATGGTTTTGAAGCTACTGAATGTGATTGGGATTACAAATGGAGATTATGGCATTAGATCTGTTCTTCAGATTTTTGAAATCTTCAATTCTATTGCTTATTTTTTAGGTGATTTTATATTTGTTAGTTTTTGATTGGACCATTGGTGTTATACTCTTTGAGAGTTTTTATGTTATGAAGTTTATAATTTTGAATTTTAATGGTAGTATTTCTTTTATATTACTGATTATTCATTCTTCAATTTCATGTTAGATTGGTTAAACTTTTTGACTTTGAAGCTGTTATTGATTGAGAATTGTGAATGTGAATATAAATTCAAATCAGCTAAAGAGGATTTTCAACTTGTTCTGGGGGAGGGATTATACATCCCATACCCAGTGTGTTTTTGTTGTATAGAAATAATGTATAGAAAACATACGAAGTAAGGACATTCATCAGATTAGGTGTGTTCCATTGTTTGACACCAACACGACACTGACACTATGACGTTTTCTTAAATTATTATCTCTGTCGGTGTATCCATGTGTCTGTTTCTTTGTCTGTGTTTCATATTTGAAAACCACACATGTGTTTGGTATGGCGTCACTTTAGTGAAATCATGGTAGAAAACTCCGTCATCGTGATAGCTAAGAATTTCAGCCTCTCTCCTTTGGAGACCATGGCTTGTTGAGATGTGCTTTTTGACAGAAAATTGTGTCACCATGAAAGCTAAGAATTTCAGCTTCTCTCTTTACACAGCCATGGCTTGTTGAGACTCGCCTGTGACATTTTCTCCGCCAAGTACGAAACCAAATAGATGCTAAACTTCAGTTTATTCTTCTTGAAAAGATGTTATTAGCATGTAAAAGCAGAGTTGGTTTGGTTTGGTTTGGTTGAAAAAATAAATGGTAAGGTTAGGTTTGGGATATGGAGTTGTTAAACGTTTTTTTAATCAGGAATTTGGGTAAGCAAAATTCATCCCTTACAACTTTCCACAAACAATTACAGATTCAATTTTAACCAAAACAAAAATATCATGTTACAAATTACGTAGAGTGCTGGCTTAACAATCATTGAGGTCTAAAGTAATGTATTTTTAAAGCTATGTCTATTTGAAGTTTAAAGATACCAATGGTCAATCAACTCAAATTCACTATCCTTCAAAAAATCAACTCAAATTCACTAATAAAATTACCAAAACAATTAATATCTTCACCCTAAGTACACCCCTCTCCTTTACGTTTTGCAACAGATCTTGCATAATAGTCTGCACACACGCAACATTTCAACTTTTAACTTCCTCCGTTACTCAATCTACCCTTTACTATCACAAGGCGATAAACATTAGCAGCAATTATATTTTGTCTCCTCTAAAAATATATATTATATTGTCTTTATTTTATTTCAAAAACAGGACCCCGAACAAAGATAAGATCATTGCGGGAGCTCCACAAAAGCCACATAACATGTCAAATAAGACTCAAACCTAACCTCCTCTTTTTACCACTCTCTAGCCCCAAGATATATAACAAAAAAGAAGATGAACATCCCTATTCTCATTCCAAATTGGGAGGGTTTTGACACACAAAAATAAATGAGACACCAACTCCCTACAACCAACACAAAAACTACACCTTAAATCCCTTAAATCCTTATGAAAAATCACTTTGCGCCTAAGACGGTTGTTTCAGGTAGGAATCCTATTATGAAGAAGATTCCACGAAAACACAACCACCTTTGATGGAGCCCACATTTTCTAAACCAAAGACAATGTCCTACCAAGCTCGGTAGAAATGACCTCCTCAACTACTCTTTAAACAAGAGCCGTATCAGAAGACTTAGCAGAGAAGTCTTCCCTCCACTCATGTTTCCACCATCAAACATCCAGTCTCTCCTGGAACCCTACCTGAGGTAGCAACTGGAGAAGCTCAGCTACCAATTCCACCTCCCAGAAGAAAAGAGAAAAAAGTAATCGCCTCCATTGTAAAGTCTACCTACCGAAGACCCCTGGATTTTCCCCAAGATGAGGAGACATGGTTAAAGTCCCGTATCTTGCCTTGAGAATATCTTTTCAAATGTCTGGTTCATCAAGCAACAACTTCCACCGCCACTTACCAAGAAAGTCAGATTTACGAAACGAAGATCCTGCACTCCAAGGCCCCCATCATGCTTAGGCTTACACATTATCCCCCACGTAGCCCAATCAATTTTCTTTTTTCACTTCACATAAATACACTTACATTATTTGTAGTGTACCACATCGACACTGCAACATGAGTAGCGTATGAGGACAACACAGATAAATCGTCAGGACCTCGAGGAAAGGGAGGTCCTTCAGCCGCGAAGGGATGTGGGGTTGCCTCATCGTCATCTTCATCCTCATCAGCCAGCGCATCAGCCTCCACATGGTCAATGTCGTAACCCTCAACCGCTTCCTCATACTGCTGCGCATCATAACCACAGTTCGTGGTATCGTGTAGCTGATCCTGATAATTCAAATACTAGGTCGGGTCATCCACCTGTGACTGTGTCGGCTAGGAACTTCCTTCACCATCAATGGGCCTCCGACCTTTTCTCCTCTTAGGCACATGAAGGTTTGCCGCCTCCCTTTCCCGTCAGAGGCTTCTAGTCATCGTCTCTTTACCCAAATTGAGCCTTCTATTTGGGTTCTCAGACATATTTACACAAAAACAAAAGCTAAAATCAATGTAATGCTCATTTAGGCCTTTTAGGCAACAACGTTCACAACTACTGCGTTCATATATAACATCGTAAACTTATCAAAAAAATCAATGTATTTAGGAATAATTAGGCATTTTATGCAACATCATATACAACATTCACAACATAATCTAAACACCATTCACAACCACATAGAACTTAAATATAATCTAAACAACATTCAGAACAACTACATTCATCTATAACATCATAAACCAACCAAAAAATCAATGTAATCATCATTTAGGCATTTTATCAAACACTTTGAGTGCAAAGTATGAAACATAGACTCATTGTGTTAATTGGACAACATTCACAATCACATTGAACTTAAACATAATCTCAACAACATTCACAACAACTATATTCATCTATAACATCATAAACTACACATGCAATCTACCAAAATTTCAATATCAACATTAACCCTAACCACATGCATTCTACCAAAATTAACAAAAATTAACCTACACGAACTAACATTATCATTTAAAATGATTAATACTACTTACTTGTGTCTTTGTCGAAATGGTTTACTTCATTTTCTTCAAACTGGAATTGGAGGAGATTGGATGAAATTTGTAAAGGTTTTGGGTGTTTTCAACTTATGAAGTTAACTGCAATTGATGTTCTGTTAAACTTCAGATCGGCAGTTAACTGCCGTAGGGATTGAGCCGATAGTAGCTAACTACCGATAATAAGTGACCGACGACAGAAAAGTATTGATGGAGTTATTTAGATCATTTTATGGTGTTTCTTAGCATTATTTGAGTGGAAAAAGCAATTTTCTAACCAAATAATTTGCACACCCCTACCCACTACCATCAAGAGAGATCCCCATGCCACAATGCGCTTCTCTCTCTCTCTCTCTCTCTCTCTCTCTCTCTCTCTCTCTCGCTTAACTTCATTATCTTTTCTTTATCATGATCAAATATTTTTATTAACGAATCCCAATATTTTATTCGCTTGTAAATTAGTTCCATGCAAATATTTCTCTTTATATCATGATCATGCCATAAATAATTGATAATTTAATATTTATATATTTTTGTTCAATCAATAGTCATGGTTTCATTTAAAGAATAACTTCCATCGTCTTGTAAATTTGAATGAAATTGTTCTCTTCTCCAAAGAAAATCATGGCCGATATTCAATTCATAGCCAGGGAATGTTGCGAATGCGGCGCATGTCTATGCGGTTGCACGTTGAGATGCTTGTTTTACCTAACATGCAAAATATGCGTGATGCTTGTTTTACCTAACATGCAAAATATGCAATCTTATCATCTTTATAGGAATCTATGCTTTCTTCTTCTGCCTTATCATACACCCTAATGCTGTCAAATTCAATGTAACCGGTGCATCCCTTACTCAATTCAATTTCACCAACAACAACACACTTAACTACAATCTTGCTCTCAATATCACGATCTGAAACCCTAACAGAATAGTTGGTATCTACTACGATAATATCGAAACAATTGCTGCTTCTCAAACCCTAGGAACATTCTTTCAACACCGTAAGGATATACGAGCTTTTTGAGCACTATTTTTACTGCTCAGCAAGTGATTCCTTTGGGTTCAGATCAGATTTTACAGTTCAATAAGGAGAAGAAAGATGGAATTTATGGAATTGATGTGAAGGTTTTTCTTAATTTGAGGTTCAAATTGGGTTCGATTAAGAAGAAAGCGGAACCTAAGGTTCATTGTGATTTGAAGGTTCCTTTGAAATCACTTAATGGTCCTTTGTTGGGTAATGCATTTATATCCATTGATTGTGTTTGGATTTGCAAACGGAGGTTGTTCTGTTAGAACTCATCTTCAATTTTCTTTCTTGGTTCTAGTGTTTTATTTTTACTAGTACTTAAACATGCGTGGAAAGTTAACTATCTTAATGATTAATAATATTTATAAAATTGCAGCACCATATATAAAAATAGAAGCACTATTCCAATCTTGACATAAAATTCACACACACAAACGTGAGCACAAACACATGCCCTAATTGAAGAGTTGGTATCTATTATATAACATCGAAACGTTTGTGTTTTATAAGGATGTTAGGTTTGATTCTCAAACCTTAGGAACATTCTTTCAGTAGGCCACTAACGAGGACAATGTGAATGAACCACTATTAATCTTTTTTTTTTTGGTTACAAGGCAAAAAACAAAAACAAAGAAAACATAAACAAAAAGAAAGAAAGAAGAAAGAAATAAATAAAAAAAAAACATAAGGAACTACTCTCTAGAGTAGAGGATTCCAACTGTGTCCATCCTAATAAGATGCAAGAGATCATCCGGAGGAGAGGCATGGTAGATCAGCTCAGTATCCGAATTAGCTCCAAGTTTAGCAAAGAAGTCAGCACACTGATTTCCCTCTCTAAGAGTATGACAAACAATGACATTATTTTTCCCAATTAAATCCTTAACATCTTGAATCAAGACAGCATAAACATGGTATCTCATTGGTGGCCCGTTGAGGAGGTTGATACAATGCAAGGAGTCGGTATAGCAAACAAGCTCAAATATATTCAAGCTTTTTGCCAAAATAAGCCCCTGGTAGATAGCGTAAAGCTCAGCATATAGGATGTCAGAAGAAACACTGATGCAACCAGAAAAACCTGATAAATAGTATCCTGCACTATTCCGGATAATTCCACCAAAACCAGCTCGCACGGGTGTACCCTTGCAACTACCATCGACATTAAGAATGACACAAGAATAATTATCATTATTCCATCTAATGAATCTGTCAACTTGATCAACTTGAGAATTATTTTTGAAACAAAGATTGAAAGAATCTACCATAATGTGAATGTTGTAGGAGAGGCGACTAAGAGTCCATGTCTCGTTGTTGAGACACATGAGATTACGATGACGCCAAGTCCACCAAACAGTGGCCGCAAAAATGAAAGATAAATGACCTAAGGAACCCTCCTTTAACCAGTGGCTTACCTCCATATCTAAAAAGAAATTCTCATCATGAAAACCCACATGGTGCCAAATAGATTTAGAGAAATTGAAGTCACGGACACAATGAAGAAAAGTCTCATCTTCAAGACCACAACGAGAGCAAAGAGCCGAAGAGGCCATATTCCTGTTGTTGAGCAAAAAGAGAGTGGGAACAGAATTGTGGCACACCAACCAAAAAAGGAATTTAAGCTTTTCTGGTAGTTTTAATTTCCAAATCCAAGACCTAGTGGCAGAGGGTTGAACATTAGTAACCATGTTAATATGGGAAAGTAGCCAGGCATAACAACTTCTAGTAGTGTAGACACCGTTTTTATTTGATGTCAAAATGAAAGCATCTTCTAAGGAGGAGTTGAACTTGATGTTCATGTTGTTGATAAAGTTTTGAAGCCTCTGGGGGAAGATGAGAGTACAAAACCTGAGAATGTTGACCACTTGAAGAGACAACATCATTAACAGTCAAGTGCAAGTCATGAATATCAATATATGGAACCATCAAACCTATGTATCCCAATGAGCTCCAAGGACAAAACCAAAAAGAAGAACTACCTGAATCCGCACGCTAAGAGTAACCTTCTTTTAGAGCATTTTTAGCATGAATGATGGAGGATCAAGTGGATGAGTCTTTCGGGTGTGTAATAGCGTAGATAATTTTGGGACCTGAAGTGTACATGTTGGATAGAAGATCCACCCAAAGTTTTGGAGAAGATTGAATTATGTCCCAAACAAGCTTTCCTAGGAGGCAAATGTTCGCTTCCCTTGCAGTTCGGATCCCTAGGCCACCATTTTGCGTTGGTCTAGCAACTTTATTCCAACCAACTAGGTGAATACCTTTATTATTATTATCTCTCCAGATGAAGTTACAGGTAGTTTGATCAATGCTATCACATATGCTTTGAGGGAGCCAAACAATTTGCATATAGTAAGATGGAATGGAGGAAAGAACATATGAAGCAAGAGTTAATCTTCCTGGTTTATTAAGTAACCTGTTTTTCCAAGAAGCAAGCATTGTTTGCATTTTTTCAATGATAAAAACGAAATCACTTCTTTTCGCTCTTCCTTTAAGAATAGGAAAGCCCAAATATTTATCGAGAGAGGTAGTACTTCTTATGCCAGAAATAGATGTGAATCTGTTAATTTTGGCTTGAGGAATACCTGCTGAGTAGAAAGCACGAGCCTTGGATAAATTAATTTTCAAACCTGATGCCCGACTGAAGCGATCAAATAAATCAGTGATGAATCTGAGCTGAGAATTCTTAGCCTTGGTGAAGAGAAGGACATCATCTGCGAAGAGGAGGTGAGACAAACGAGGCCCGTTGTTGGAAAGCTGAATGGGGTCCCAATTGCCTTGAAGAACACCTGTGTTGATTGCAACAGATAGCTTTTCCATACAAATGATGAATAAATAGGGAGATAGTTGGTCTCCTTGTCTAAGACCATGAGATGGCTTGAAATGAGGCATTTTATTACCGTTCCAAAGAATAGAGAAATTTGATGAAGTAACACAATGCATAATGAACCACTATTAATCTGTGTTCATATTCTTGACCCTTAACTCCTTTATTTTTCATTTTTGAAGGTTTAAAAACCCATTGAGCATTCAATTATTTCAATTGTCAAAGAATCAAACTGTCTCAGAGCGGTTTTAAAACTATATATATAAATCACGGATCATCAACTGAATCATTTTGTCATTTGTTGATTATTTTCCATAATATTGGAATAAGTTTGGTAGTTCGGGTTTATCATTTTAGTAGTGCAATCAGTTGTATTAATCACTTAATTAATGCAATCAACTAATTTGTTAAATATCTTAATCAAACAAATTAATTTCTCTATTGTGACAATCATTATCTTTTTTTTAAGAATAAAAAATGGATTATATTAACGAACACTGAGTCGTTCCTTAGCACAAGATGTGCTAAAGAGACCACTCAAAGAGAACAAAGAGTCAATTACAACCAAAAACCAAAGCATGACTAGTCGATACCCAAACATGTAAATGGGTCCGACCACCATCTCTGACTACAGTACACAAAAATGGTACTATTAGCCTTCAACCACCAATAATAATGATACTTAACTTTTTCCAAAAGCTCAGATATGGAGGTTTGGGAATTATTAAATAACATGTTATTTCTATCAGTCCATTTTAACCAAACGCACAAAAGCCACAACAACTGGAGGAAAGATCGACAAGCCTTCATGCCACCTAGGGAATGAGTAAACTGAAAAAAATGCTCATGAAGACTTGAGAGATCCACGCCTGAAACACCTAACCAGGATCGGACCAGCTGCCACATCAATGCAAAAGTGTCACACTGTAAAAAGAGGTGACAATGATTATCTTAACCTGCGTGTTTAACAATTATTCTCTTAACGACAAACATTCTTTTTTAAATTCTGAAAGAACATTCGGGGTGTCTATTCATCCCCCTCTAGATACTAACTCGACCAATATATAGATCAGACAAGCTAAGCACCAAGGGACTTTTGAAATTGAGTACAAACCTTTTAATAATGAGAGGTCTCAATTATTCAAAAAAAAAATAAAAAATAATGAGAGGTCTCAAAAAATAACCATGAAAGTGTGCATAAGATCTTAGTGGTTTAAAGATTAAAAAATATCCAACTTATGTTTCAAACAAAAATTAGAATTTCATACTTAAAAAAAAAGTTTATCTTTTCATGATTCGATAGACATATTCACATTAGACATATTTTTGCTAGTTGCATGAAATAAAGATATTAATAAAATCAGGATTTGATTTGACGGACTTTTACCATAAATTTGTAAAGTTGCATGATTTGATAGACAGATTCACATAGACATAAATTTACTAGTTTCATGAAATAAGGATATTTTGTCAAAATAAAATAAAATGAAATAAGGATATTACTGGGTACATGATTTGATTTTACTGAATATTAGTATATTACTACAAATATATAGTAATATCTTCACTTATTTTTTATTTTTATTTTGGCGATCATATTTTCACTTATTTTACACACCATAAAATAGTACACTTAATAAAATCAGTTTAATATATTAGTAAATATGCACTTATTTTATATTTGCATTATTTCCAAAAAACCACCTATAAATATTTGCTTTTCTTCTAACAGTTTTTAAACCTTCATACAACAAAGATTATTCACTTCCAAAGAAAAGAGTAATTGAAGGTGAAATGACTTTTATTACCCAAAAAACTCTCTTGCTATGTGTATTGTCGTTGCTATCACTGCAGAATGTTCTTGGAGTGCACGTGACAATTGGTAACAATTTAGCTGACAATTTGGACTTAACTGTTCATTGCAAATCTGCAGATGATGACATTGGAGTACATCTTCTTCATCATAGGGATATTTTTGGTTGGCATTTTGGAACTAACTTTTTTGGAGAAACAAGATTCTATTGTTCCTTTCAATGGAATGATGAGATAAAATGGTTTGATATATACGCAGACCGTAGAGATTTTCATGTATGTAATTCTCATTGCAATTGGTATATAACTCAGTCAGGACCGTGTAGAATGGTGGATGCAAATGAAAATAATGCTCATTGTACTTCGTGGAAAAAGTAATCATGTGATACATATTTTTCTTTTTTTTTTCCTTAATAAATGTTGTACATCGGAGTTTGAAGAACCCAATGTATTATCTATTGGAAATCTTAGTGGAAATTCTCTCTCTCAAAATATATATTTGTGCGAGTTTGCATGTATGTGTTTGTGCATGTGTGTTTAATTTGTATTAATGATATCTGCCTAAAATAGGGTTAATTTTTCAATCTTTATTCCATCCCAAATTATAAGTCGCTAGAAAAAATGTATCCCAAATTATAAATTGTTTTGCGATACAAAACATTAATATTACTTTTTCTATTATAACTTTGACTATTTGTTACTCTTTCTTCTTTCAATTGTGTAGTTTATTTTTCCAATACTATTTGTTAAGGACAATTTTGTAAAACAACTCATGATATCTTTGTTCATACAAAATTAATTATATTTCTTAATATGTGCTGAATGTCCAAGATGCCATATAATTTAGGACAAAGAGAGTATTTGAGTATTTGATAATGATGATAATTAAATGACTTTCAAATTTTTGTTTTAAGTTTGTAATTTTGAAGAAGTGATAATTAAAGCAAACACACATAATTTGGGAGCATTCACTGCAGACATATGTTCATATGCATCATATAAACCGGGGCTTATATTTCTTTGTTGGTTTATTTTTTACTCTCTTCAATCACTATTATAAGAAAAATATTTATATTTGGCAGCACATTTGCGTCTTTGACACAAACAGATTGCACCTGGACGCAAAACAATAGCTCCAAAACATGCCTCCATCTCGTCTATTGAGTCTGGCCACAAAATAGCTAAACACATATTTTAATGCACTTTTCAACATGCTTTCTTATTCACCATTTAACAAGGCGTACAACACTACGGTCACACATGATGAGTGCTTTAACAATGTCATCAACTATCAACCATAACACAACTGCAAGTCAAATTGAGCAGCGAATTAAAGTGGTGAATCTCCAAAATTGTTAAAAGAAAAACATACACACTTTTTTTTTTACGGTAGAAAAACATACACACTTGAAATTAAGTTTTAAGCAAACAAATCAAACACAAGAAAAAAAAATAAAATTAAGGAATTGCAATGCCGAAATAAGAGTAAAATCATATCTAGAGGTACTTGAAAGTGAAGTTAAGGAAACTAGCCAAACAATATAAGACGACAATGCAAGTAAATATGAATCCAAAAAATGAATAGTGTGCTGTTTTTTTTTCTCTAGAAAAGAAGAACGAAAGCCAAAAAGGCGTTACACTCACTACAGCTTCGATTTAGTCATTGTGTTGTTCCCTTCTTCGCTAGTTCTTATTCACAAATTGAGGATTCACAGCACTCAGAGACAAAACACGAAGATGGTGATAAAGAAGACGAAGCACAAACGCGAAGATGGAAAAACCAGAACCTACACTCTAGTGTTTGGGTTTGAAGCATGAGATCATAAATTTCTTTGAGAAGCTTAAATCGATTCCATCTCATGTTCATTGAAAAGTCGATAAAGATGAATAAAAAAGGGTGATTTTGGTAGGGTTCTAGGCAGTTCGGGTGAGAGAAAGAAGGAGACTGTTGAGGAGTAGAGATGTTAACTTTCGACGAATCATACAAAGTGAAGACAAAAAATAGAAAGGGACTTAAAGTTTGAGAATGAAAATGGACTTTTACCGGTCCTCGTGAGCTTAACTCAGTTGGTATGGACAATGCATGAAAATGGACTTTTACCGACATACAACATCGTCCGTAGATAAAAAGACCTAGGCACAAGTCACATTTCTTGTAGTGATATTTTTCTTTTTATCGTAACAAATGTTATACGTCGGATAATATTTTAGTTCCAACACATTGCACTCACTTAGTTGTAATGACATACCTTTGGCAAGATAATTCTCAAATTATCATGCAAATCTAATAGCAAAAGTTCCATTTCAAAAACTATCTAAATATAAATATATAAACAAGGGAGCTTCTATTATGCCCGTCTTGAAAAAACGGATTTAAATTCGTTACTTTTGAGAAAAACACTAAAAATCACCTAAAAACACTTTTTTGAAGGAAAATTAAGAATGAATTAACGTAACACTAACTACCTTTTTCTTTCTCTTAAAATCACTTTTTTTTTTATATTTATTAAAAAAATTCATTAAGAAAAAGCTTTTTTTTTCTCTTTAGAAACTTTCCTATTTGATTAAATAACATTTAAGGAGTTAAATAAAAAAATTAAATCAATTTTTTTATGTATTTACCCATAATATGCACAATAAATTAAAAAAAAAAATGTTAAAAACGTTTATGAGAAATAAAAAAAGTAGCTAGTGTTATTTTATTTCATTCCTAATCAACTTCCCTTTTCAAATTTTTTAAAAAATGTAATATTTAAATTGATTTTTATTTTATTTTTTAAAATGACAGTTTTAGAACCGTCAAATGTAACTGTATATCGTAGAATTTTCCTATAAACAATCATTTTCAATGAGAATGGGATAATCTTTGACAATAGATTATGTGTTTAATTTTTATACACCGTCGGTATAACATCATTTTACACATACATCTAATTATATGTTACCGCACCATTTTTTCCCAAAAAAAAAATGTTACCACATCATATAACACCAATACTTGCATGAAAGCGCACCTAACACTTCATATTTACAAACAACCAATCATATGCTTACAACACATTAAAAAAGTTAAAAAAAAATAAAAATAAAAATTTATATTTGTTTCTTAGTCTTCTTCCCTAATTGAACTTTTACCCTTCTGTTAAAAAAGAAGTATCGAACATTTTTCCCCCTTTTTTTTTTCTTCCTCTCTATAAAATCACGTTGAGTTGAATCTTTAAATTACACCACAAAAAAAATCTTTACATTCAAAGCATGTATTGTACAAATTTAAGTTGAACTTATCGTAAGTTCCCAAAGGGTGACTTTGGGTTGAATTTGAGTCAATCATAAACAAACTTTGAGAGCTTTTTAAATGAACTCCATAGCCAATTTGTCTGGGCCTCTCAAAAAAAAAAAAAAATTTGTCTGGGAAAAAGATTTGACTTTTGAAAAAATAATGCAAAATGATTCTTGATGAAAAAAAGTGATAACTGATAAATAAATTTTAAAATAATGGACATGTAACGATATAAAGAATAATGATTGTTGGCACGACTGTAACACGCAAGACAACAAGCATGAATGTTTAATGACCCTTGGACATGTAAAGCATAGCACTAGATTAATTTTCTCTCTCCCTCATGTATTGTATGTGAGGCGCTCTATACAAATCGTGTGTGTTCGTGGGCAAAAGAGAGTCGGGCCATATAGCACCTCTCTTTGATGAAAATGACAAGTCATCTATGTTTACACGATATAGCCACCCACTATAGGATGCATTTGTAAAATAATTTTACCACAGAAGTTAAATCCAAATATTATAATCAATCTGTCATAACTTCAAGCAGAGACACAGTTACATAAATAGAGGGAAGTTACAATTGATGCCATGTAATTAGAAATAAACTTGTAGTAACCAACATATATTCCATCACACACATAGCTCCCGCACTACCCCATTAACTTGTTGCAAGTTACGCAGTTACTACATACATTCCTTTATATATTTTTGTTCAATCTTCACTTCACATCAATAACTTCACCAACTTGAAAATTAGAATCAAATTCGTCACTTTTCCAAAGAAAAACATGGCCAGTTTTCACTACACATACTCCACTTCTTCCATTTTGCGGCCGAATCCCTCCCACCTACAAAGTGATGACGACTGCTCCTGCTGCAATTGTCTCTGCGGCTCTTGCTGCTTCTGCTGCAAATGTCTCTCCAGCTGTTGCTGCTTCTGCTGCATATCTATCTTTGGCTGTTGCGAATACGTATTAAACGTAATCTGCAACTTCATTGTCGTTGCAGCAATCTTTGCTTTCTTCTCATGGCTTATCATACACCCTAACTACGTCAAATTCAACGTAACAGACGCATCCCTTACTCAGTTCAATTTCAAAAACAACATCACACTTCACTATGATCTCGCTGTCAACATCACAATCCGAAACCCTAATCGAAGAGTTGGTATTTACTATGATAACATCGAAACTTTTGTGTTTTATAAAGATGTTAGGTTTGGTTCTCAAACCCTAGGAACATTCTTTCAGCGCCATAAGAACACGAGTTTCTTGAGCCCAACTTTTCGCCATAAAATAGTACACTTAATTTTTCTCAAAAAAAAAAAAAAAATAGTACACTTAATAAAATTAGTTTAATATATTCGCTCAAAATGCAAGCAAATTATTCACGACCTTTGAGCTTTCTATAACAATTTTTTTTTTTTTTGAAGGAAGCTTTCTATAACAACTTCCCATGTAAAAATATCGTGACACTTTTTTTTTTTTTTATTTGCATTCTTTCCTAAAAACAACCTATAAATATATGCTTTTCTTCTAACAGGTTTTTAACCTTTATACATCAAAGACTATTCACTTCCAAAGAAAAGAGTAATTGACGGTGAAATGACAATATTTACCCAAAAAATTCACTTGCTATGTATATTGTCGTCGCTATCATTGCAGAATGTTCTTGGAGTGCATGTGACTATTAGTAACAATTTAGCTGACAATTTGGACTTAACTATTCGTTGCAAATCTGCAGATGATGACATTGGAATACATCTTCTTCATCATAGGGATATTTTTGGTTGGCATTTTGGAAATAACTTTATTGGAAAAACATTATTCTATTGTTCCTTTCAATGGAATAATGAGTTAAAATGGTTTGATATATACGTAGAACTTAGAGATCATCATCATTGAAATTCTCATTGCTATTGGTATGTAACCCAGTCAGGACCATGTAGAATGGTAGATGCAAATGAAAAGAATGCTCATTGCTATTCGTGGAATAAGTGATCATGTGATACATATTTTTCTTTATCTTAATAAATGTTGTACATTGGAGTTTTTAGAACCCAGTGTATTTATCTAATGGAAATCTTCTTAGTAGAAACTCTCTCTCTCTCCCTCTCTCTCTCTCTCCCCCCTTCTCTCTCAATATATATATATATATATATATATATATATATATATATATATATATATATGTATATATATACATACATATATATATACATATACATATATGTACATATATCTATGTACATATAAATATATGTACATATACATATATGTACATATACATATACATACATATATATATATATATATATATATATATATATATATATATATATATATATTTGTGCGCATTCGCATGTATATGTTTCTATGTGTTTAGACTGGACTAATGATTTTTCTGCATAAAATAAGGTTATTTTTTCAATCTTTATACTCCCTTCGTCCAAAATTTTAAATCGCTCTGAGAAAAAAAAATGTCTCATATTATAAGTCATTTTACAATACTAATGAAACATTAATGTTACTTTTCCTATTCTACCCTTGACTATTTATTATTTTCTTCTTTCAATTCTTTAGTTTATCTTTCTCATAGTATTTATTATGGACTATTTTGTAAAACAACTCGAAATATATTTTTATCATACAAAATTAATTACATTTTTAATACGTGTGGATTGTCGATAACATCATATAATATAATTTAGGACGAAGAGAGTATTTGATAGTGAGTATAATTTAATGACTTTTAAATTTTTGTTTTAAGTTTGTAATTTTGAAGATGTGATAATTATATGAAAAGAAAAAATTTGGCCACACATTTGCGTCTTGACACAAATAGGTTGCACCTGGACGCAAAACAATAGCCCCAAATTGAAGTCAAATTGAGCAGCAAATTGAAGTGGTGAATCTCGAAAATTGTTAAAAGCAAAACAAACACTTGAAATTAAGTTTTAAGCAAAAAATTAAACACAAGAAAAAAAATGAAATGAAGGAAATGCAATGCCAAAATAAGAGTAAAATCAGATCTAGAGGTTGAAACTTGAAAGTGAAGTTAAGGAAATTAACTAAACAATAGAAGACGATAATGCAAGTAAATATGAATCCAAAAAATGAATAGTGTGCTTTTTTTTCTTTTTCTCTTGAAAAGAACGAAAAACAAAAAGGCGTTAAGCTCACTACAACTTTGATTTAGTCATTGTGTTGTTCCCTTCTTCGCTAGTTCTTATTCACAAATTGAGGATTCACAACACTCAGAGACAAAACAGGAAGATGGTGATAAATGACGAAGCACAAACCTGGAGATGGAAAAACCAGAACCTACACTCTAGTGTTTGGGTTTGAAGCTTGAGATCATAAATTTCTTTGAGAAGCTTGATGCCCGTCTTAAAAAAGCGGATTTAAATTCGTTACTTTTGAGAAAAACACTAAAAATCATCTAAAAACACTTTTTAAAAAACTTTTTTGAAGGAAAACTAGGAATGAATTAAAATATCACTAACTACCTTTTTCTTTCTCTTAAAATCACTTTTATCTTTTTGTATTTAATAAAAAAACTCATAAAAAAACTTTTTTTTTGTAATATCCCGCTTATCAGTATCGGAATATTACCAGTCGTTTGTGCCAGAGGACTAATGTTCATGGAGTGTTAGTACGACATAATGAATTATTATGAAATATCAGTCAAGCAAGGGTTTATGTATCAGTGTCAGGCTAAATGCGACCAAGACGAAGGACATTTAAGTAATCTCCCACAACGGGGTATATAAGTATGTTTGGGCACCAAATATCTCACTTTCCATTTCACTTCTCTCTCTAGGTTTTGGGAAGATATTTCTCTCCACCTTCTCTCTAAATATGCGCCCCCTCCTTTTCTCCCAATCCACTCAAACTCTTTCAAGAATCAACAAGTGGTAACCAACAAGGATTGTGGAAGCTTTAGGGACAAGAAACATCAAGAAGGAGAAGTTTAGCATGATTGAGGAAACTTGAAGTTAGGGTTTGATCTTGAACAAGATGATGTTGAAGCTTGTTAGATGATGCAAATATCATGTGAGTTCCTAGATAGAACCTACCTATGGGTTTATGTGCTAAATTTTGCAAGGAAAACATGAATTTAGTTAAGTTTAGAAAATAAGATTTTTAGTACCCTAGCCTTGATCTTGCTTTGTTCATGTTAAAACTACCATGAAAGATGTTTTATAATGTTATATAAGTTGCTGGATGTTTATAGTGCATTTCAGGATTGAATTTGACGAGTTTTGGGTCAAAATTGCAAATTTTGTACCACAAACCTGAAGATACTCGCTATTAGCGAAATTTTCGCTAATAGCAAAATTCTTCAGACAACAGGCCAGAATTTTTCGCTATTAGCGAACCTTGCTGTCCCAGCCAACATGTTTTTGACTTGTTGGCCCATTTTAGGGCCGGTGGTGCATTCCAAAGCCTTTCTATCAACGTATTACAACTTTATAACCCCAAAACAACATCTAGGCAATGCACATAACATCAAATGATCTTTGAATCAAGAATCATGGTAATCTTAACATGTACACCAAGAAAGGAACAAGAGAGTTTTAGCCAATTATTCGGGTAGAAAGCACTAAGAAAGGGATTAAAGTAGAGCCTCGACATAGTTTGTCGAGAACTAGACTAGTTAGAAAGAATAGAATGCTATGCATTAGAGATATGCTTGATAAGACGCGGGGTGATAAGAGTATTATCTTCGCATAGAAGAAAAGTACCATACAAGTATGGCAAGATGTGAATCGATTGATATCTATTCACAAAGTGGGTTAAGCAAACATAAGTTTACCTCTAGTTGGATCGTTTAAGGATCCGAGGTAAAAGAGCAAGCATGTATAAGTTTAACCTTCATTCATGCATAAGACTAAGACTTTTTAAGATAAGAGTGTCATGTCTCTTGCAATCCAAATTGGATTCAAGGGGTTCCCCAAGGGGAATGGTTAAGCCGCAAGGGAGCCGCATGTCACTAAGTTAAGGTGTCGTGTCTTTTGTATTCCTTCCAAGGTTGGATATAAAAGGTTCTCCAAGGGGAACGAGGTAAGCCATAAGGAACCCGCACATCACTAAGGGAGCCCGGTGCGCTCTTGCTAAGCATTTCACCGGTAGTAAGGGATTAACTTCCGGGGTTACTCCACCTGGGACTAATCCATAAAATGAACTCAGAAAATGTTTGTTTGTTCAACGCTAACATAATCAATGAAGTTGACTATGCATATTCATTATAGACATGTTTATGTTATGTCATAGAGCCTTGACATAGATCGTCAAGAACAAGTAGAGACTTGGCGTAGATCGTCAAGAAATAGCAAGTCAGCAAGATCACTTTTGTGATAAGTTATGATATGTTGTTAGATGCAACATATTCGAGCAAGTAGAAGCAAGTAAAGGAAGTTATTCTGATGACGATCTTTGGTTTCCCCTAATCGTCCGGTTTAGAATCGTGTCATGATTTTAGTATGATTAGGCCTCGATGCGTAGAGCGTATCTTGGGATTGCGGTTTTAGTTTCCCCTTAACCGCCATGACACGTATAAGAAGAGAAGCCTATAACAAGTTAAGATGAGATTATGACGGCCCTAGTATGCATGATCGTCTAAATAAGCAAGTCCCCACACACGTATAATCAACCGGCAGGTTGTATTTTAGACACGTGGTGACCGTAGGTTTTCCCTGAGGTTACCAATAGCCTAGGATTAGGTAGAACTCACTGAGACATTATGTCTCATCCCAATCCTTATTTGTTTCAGATAAACAGGTTGGATGGCAAGCTATTTGCCGAATGGATGTTTCAGCAAGTGTTCGTTCGTACCCGCTGCAGGATGATATGGTTATGCAAGGACACCTTTACTATGTTTTAGAAAAGTTGAGTTGTAATATTATAATACGAATGCACAATTGTTGTATAAGATATTCATTCGAAGTTTTTATTGTTGTAAATTTTAATGTATCCAATATCAAAGTAACGCACATGCTAGACTTTCTAGATACGTCTAGTATGGGTGTTACATTTGGTATCAGAGCAGGTTGATTCAGATCATGCCTTGGGTCATTAAGTTACAACATAGGTAGTGGGACCATTGGGTTCCGGGTAAATGTTCTAGTTGTTGTTGTTAGTTGAGCGTGATCAACTCAATTTAACATTTGACGATTAGGACGGATGCTTGAGAGCTAAATAGGACCCTGGAGGAACGAAGTATGTGATGAAGATGCACTGGAAAGTGTGAACCCAGAAGTAAGAACTTGAAATGAGTATTAGTAAGAAGTTGATCGTACCGGTAGGTGGCCGGTGAACTAAGTAGTAGAAGTGCGAATCCTCCGGAAATGTAAGGTAAAGTTAAGAAGGAACGTTCCGACAATGTCGGGTAAGATGTTAAGTATACTTCATATACCCGTAAGTAAAGAGTTTGGAAATATCTGAGTATGATATGAAGCTTTGGTAAGAGTCGTAGTTGGAACGGGTATAAGATATAGAAAAGAATGGTGTTCTGGAACGCAAGTGCAAGTCTATATGATAGAAAGAGGTCGACGTAGGTTGACGGAATAAGTAGACTCTCAGGAATAACACTATGTAATTGAAGCTAAGGATTTGTATGTTCAGAGTGGACATGGTTCTAGTGTTCGGGAAGTTGCTTTAACCGGCAAAGTGACGAGGTAAACTACTCGTAATGGAAGAAGTTAAGTATTTGAGTGAAAGTTTTATATTATCAGAACTAAGGCATTAATTTCTAACGTGCCGAGAAGTGTATCGAATAGGTTGATGCTTGCCATGCATACGTTATAGAATGTTTTTATGAAGTTTAGAATGATTGATGTGCATTGGGTTACTTGAGAAGTAATATTTTCATGCAAAAGATGTTTTCTAGAAAACACAGTTAAAGAAACTCGCCAATAGCGAAATTTTCGCTATTAACAAAATTACTCCAGAGAATTTTGATGATAGCGAACCTGGGGAAAAATTTCAGTTTTTCTCAAAAACTGTCAGTTCGTCCCTAGGGTCCGTAGTGGCTATTGGGGGGGGGGGGGGGGGGGTTGTTTTCACAATCATTTATACAATAAACACCCTTTATAACATCAAGTAACGAATGCATATCACATCCTAATATTTCTTAAGGAAAAAGGCATGGGCAATCATTAACAAAATCGATTCGGTTTAAGGTAACTTTGGAAATTAATGTGTTAAGAGTTAAGAAGGAGCTTAGACAAAGAGTTTAGAGGTTTCGGTGTCTAGAATGGACGTTATGGATGTGAAGACTTGAAGAAAGAAGTTAAAGTGGTGAAGAGTTATATGAAATCACAAGGTTCTTGGATTTTGCAAAGTTATGAGTACCCCTCGAACCTATGTTTTGCTTGATTGACTTGCTAAGGCTCGTTATGATATTAAATCATAAAGTTTACTTGAGTTTAGAAAGATATACGCGCATGAGTGATTGAAGTTGACATTTTTGGAAACTCAAAAAGAAATTTTGTGGGTACCAGTCTGTTACGACTCGCGTAGAGTGGGCTAAACTCACTAGAAGCAAGACTTGATGGCACGTATGTGTTATCAACTCGTTCTTTGATTTTAGAGTAACGACTGGGGCCTAAATCCAGTATATTTATATATACATATATATATATATATATATATATATATCATCAACGTCAATAACCCGTACGCTAATTTATGAAATTTTCTTTAAAAGAAAAACTAACGAGCAAGCACAGAATGATTAAGCAAAACCTAGTATGCGAGAAATGCGAAGATGCAATGTTAGATGTTCAAAGAAGATAAACCCTAGTATAAGATGAGTTATCATGGGAAGTTGTAAGAACGATTCATGGAATAGTAGATATGTGGTAACAAAGATGTGCGCTAAGAATCAAGATTGCTCGAAGACAAGTGTAGTTATGGCATTGATATGTCAAGAGGTAAGTTTACCTTAAGATTTAACCTTACAAGCAAAGGGTAGTACAAGGTTGCAGAGTAGGTTGCAACATAGGAAATATTAAGAATAGTTCAAGAACATAATAATCAAGAGATGAACAGAAGTGTGATCACTCGTCTCAACGGGTCAGAGTATTGAGTTAAGCCAACCGGTGGGAATCAGAGTATCGCAACAGAAGTTAATCAGTAAAGTTGTTGACAGTAACCATGGAACATGGAATCTGGTAGTAAGAATCTTCGTGAAGGATGTTCAGGATAGTGATGCAGTTTAGTGAGAAGTAATATGAGACAAGCAAGGAGTTCTCGATATGATAAGTAAGTAATGATACTCACACAGTCAATAATGATTAAGGTAAAGGTATAAAGGATGTATTTTCACCTTAGTAAGACAAGGAAGACTAGAGTCATCCCAAATGAAGTATCGGGTTGCTTGATTGGTGATGTCGAATGCGTAGAGGAGCTGTTGGTTAGTCAGGAAGAGTATGTGCTTTGATAAGGGAATACAGTTCATGAGATATGCACGATGAAGTACATACCCTCATGTAGACTTGAGGGATCCACGCATGAAACACATAACCAGGATCGGACCAGCTGCCACATCGATGCATAAGTGTCGCACTGTAAAAAGAGGTCACAATCATTATCTTAACATGTGTGTTTAACAATTATTCTCTTAACGACAAACATTCTTTTTTAAATTCTGAAAGAACATTCGGGGTGTCTATTCATCCCCCTCTAGATACTAACTCGACCAATATATAGATCAGACAAGCTAAGCACTAAGGGACTTTTGAAATTGAGTACAAACCTTTTAATAATGAGAGGTCTCAAAAAAAAACCCACTTGAGTTGGCCTAGTAGTATTGGCTTGGAACCTGGGAGTATGCTTCTCCTCAAGGTCTCAGGTTCGATTCTCTCTGGTGCCAATTTGAGGGGGTTAGTTTAGCTTCTTCAAAAAAAAAAAAATGAGAGGTCTCAAAAAATAACCATGAAAGTGTGCATAAGATTAGAATTTCATACTTATAAAAAAAGTTTATCTTTTAATAAGTTTATTGGGATTTAGTTTGAATTAAGAAATTTTAATGATTCTCTCTGGTGCCAATTTGAGGGGGTTAGTTTAGCTTCTTCAAAAATAAAATAAAATGAGAGGTCTCAAAAAATAACCATGAAAGTGTGCATAAGATTAGAATTTCATACTTATAAAAAAAGTTTATCTTTTAATAAGTTTATTGGGATTTAGTTTGAATTAAGAAATTTTAATGATTCTCTCTGGTGCCAATTTGAGGGGGTTAGTTTAGCTTCTTCAAAAATAAAATAAAATGAGAGGTCTCAAAAAATAACCATGAAAGTGTGCATAAGATTAGAATTTCATACTTATAAAAAAAGTTTATCTTTTAATAAGTTTATTAGGATTTAGTTTGAATTAAGAAATTTTAATATTTTCATGATTCGATAGACAAATTCACATTAGACATATTTTTGCTAGTTGCATGAAATAAAGATATTAATAAAATCAGGATTTCATTTGACGGACTTTTACCATAAATTTGTAAAGTTGCATGATTTGATAGACAGATTCACATAGACATAAATTTACTAGTTTCATGAAATAAGGATATTTTGTCGAAATAAATAAAAAGAAACAAGGATATTACTAGGTACATGATTTGATTTTACTGAATATTAGTATATTACTACAAATATATAGTAATATCTTCACTTATTTTTTATTTTTATTTTGGCGATCATATTTTCACTTATTTTACACACCATAAAATAGTACACTTAATAAAATCAGTTTAATATATTAGTAAATATACACTTATTTTATATTTGCATTATTTCCTAAAAACAACCTATAAATATATGCTTTTCTTCTAACAGTTTTTTAACCTTCATACAACAAAGATTATTCACTTCCAAAGAAAAGAGTAATTGAAGGTGAAATGACTTTTATTACTCAAAAAACTCTCTTGCTATGTGTATTGTCGTTGCTATCACTGCAGAATGTTCTTGGAGTGCACGTGACAATTGGTAACAATTTAGCTGACAATTTGGACTTAACTGTTCATTGCAAATCTGCCGATGATGACATTGGAATACATCTTCTTCATCATAGGGATATTTTTGGTTGGCATTTTGGAACTAACTTTTTTGGAGAAACAAGATTCTATTGTTCCTTTCAATGGAATGATGAGATAAAATGGTTTGATATATACGCAGACCGTAGAGATTTTCATGTATGTAATTCTCATTGCAATTGGTATATAACTCAGTCAGGACCGTGTAGAATGGTGGATGCAAATGAAAATAATGCTCATTGCACTTCGTGGAATAAGTAATCATGTGATACATATTTTTCTTTTTTTTTCCTTAATAAATGTTGTACATCGGAGTTTGAAGAACCCAATGTATTATCTATTGGAAATCTTAGTGGAAATTCTCTCTCTCAAAATATATATTTGTGCGAGTTTGCATGTATGTGTTTGTGCATGTGTGTTTAATTTGTATTAATGATATCTGCCTAAAATAGGGTTAATTTTTCAATCTTTATTCCATCCCAAATTATAAGTCGCTAGAAAAAATGTATCCCAAATTATAAATTGTTTTGCGATACAAAACATTAATATTACTTTTTCTATTATAACTTTGACTATTTGTTACTCTTTCTTCTTTCAATTGTTTAGTTTATTTTTCCAATACTATTTGTTAAGGACAATTTTGTATAACAACTCATGATATCTTTGTTCATACAAAATTAATTATATTTCTTAATATGTGCTGAATGTCCAAGATGCCATATAATTTAGGACAAAGAGAGTATTTGAGTATTTGATAATGATGATAATTAAATGACTTTCAAATTTTTGTTTTAAGTTTGTAATTTTGAAGAAGTGATAATTAAAGCAAACACACATAATTTGGGAGCATTCACTGCAGACATATGTTCATATGCATCATATAAACCGGGGCTTATATTTCTTTGTTGGTTTGTTTTTACCTGGACGCAAAGCAATAGCTCCAAAACATGCCTCCATCTCGTCTATTGAGTCTGGCCACAAAATAGCTAAACACATATTTTAATGCACTTTTCAACATGCTTTCTTATTCACCATTTAACAAGGCGTACAACACTACGGTCACACATGATGAGTGCTTTAACAATGTCATCAACTATCAACCATAACACAACTGCAAGTCAAATTGAGCAGCGAATTAAAGTGGTGAATCTCCAAAATTGTTAAAAGAAAAACATACACACTTTTTTTTTACGGTAGAAAAACATACACACTTGAAATTAAGTTTTAAGCAAACAAATCAAACACAAGAAAAAAAAATAAAATTAAGGAATTGCAATGCCGAAATAAGAGTAAAATCATATCTAGAGGTACTTGAAAGTGAAGTTAAGGAAACTAGCCAAACAATATAAGACGACAATGCAAGTAAATATGAATCCAAAAAATGAATAGTGTGCTGTTTTTTTTTCTCTAGAAAAGAAGAACAAAAGCCAAAAAGGCGTTACACTCACTACAGCTTCGATTTAGTCATTGTGTTGTTCCCTTCTTCGCTAGTTCTTATTCACAAATTGAGGATTCACAGCACTCAGAGACAAAACACGAAGATGGTGATAAAGAAGACGAAGCACAAACGCGAAGATGGAAAAACCAGAACCTACACTCTAGTGTTTGGGTTTGAAGCATGAGATCATAAATTTCTTTGAGAAGCTTAAATCGATTCCATCTCATGTTCATTGAAAAGTCGATAAAGATGAATAAAAAAGGGTGATTTTGGTAGGGTTCTAGGCAGTTCGGGTGAGAGAAAGAAGGAGACTGTTGAGGAGTAGAGATGTTAACTTTCGACGAATCATACAAAGTGAAGACAAAAAATAGAAAGGGACTTAAAGTTTGAGAATGAAAATGGACTTTTACCGGTCCTCGTGAGCTTAACTCAGTTGGTATGGACAATGCATGAAAATGGACTTTTACCGACATACAACATCGTCCGTAGATAAAAAGACCTAGGCACAAGTCACATTTCTTGTAGTGATATTTTTCTTTTTATCGTAACAAATGTTATACGTCGGATAATATTTTAGTTCCAGCA
Organism: Medicago sativa; assembly: GCF_051527215.1. NCBI lineage: Eukaryota > Viridiplantae > Streptophyta > Magnoliopsida > Fabales > Fabaceae > Medicago > Medicago sativa. Next base: position 56,469,269 of record NC_140749.1, read on the forward strand.
CATTGCACTCACTTAGTTGTAATGACATACCTTTGGCAAGATAATTCTCAAATTATCATGCAAATCTAATAGCAAAAGTTCCATTTCAAAAACTATCTAAATATAAATATATAAACAAGGGAGCTTCTATTATGCCCGTCTTGAAAAAACGGATTTAAATTCGTTACTTTTGAGAAAAACACTAAAAATCACCTAAAAACACTTTTTTGAAGGAAAATTAAGAATGAATTAACGTAACACTAACTACCTTTTTCTTTCTCTTAAAATCACTTTTTTATATTTATTAAAAAAATTCATTAAGAAAAAGCTTTTTTTTTTCTCTTTAGAAACTTTCCTATTTGATTAAATAACATTTAAGGAGTTAAATAAAAAAATTAAATCAATTTTTTTAATTAATACAATTTTTTATGTATTTACCCATAATATGCACAATAAATTAAAAAAAAATGTTAAAAACGTTTATGAGAAATAAAAAAAGTAGCTAGTGTTATTTTATTTCATTCCTAATCAACTTCCCTTTTCAAATTTTTTAAAAAATGTAATATTTAAATTGATTTTTATTTTATTTTTTAAAATGACGATTTTAAAACCGTCAAATGTAACTGTATATGGTAGAATTTTCCTATAAACAATCATTTTCAATGAGAATGGGATAATCTTTGACAATAGATTATGTGTTTAATTTTTATACACCGTCGGTATAACATCATTTTACACATACATCTAATTATATGTTACCGCACCATTTTTTCCCAAAAAAAAAATGTACCACATCATATAACACCAATACTTGCATGAAAGCGCACCTAACACTTCATATTTACAAACAACCAATCATATGCTTACAACACATTAAAAAAGTTAAAAAAAAATAAAAATAAAAATTTATATTTGTTTCTTAGTCTTCTTCCCTAATTGAACTTTTACCCTTCTGTTAAAAAAGAAGTATCGAACATTTTTCCCCTTTTTTTTTTCTTCCTCTCTATAAAATCACGTTGAGTTGAATCTTTAAATTACACCACAAAAAAAATCTTCACATTCAAAGCATGTATTGTACAAATTTAAGTTGAACTTATCGTAAGTTCCCAAAGGGTGACTTTGGGTTGAATTTGAGTCAATCATAAACAAACTTTGAGAGCTTTTTAAATGAACTCCATAGCCAATTTGTCTGGGCCTCTCAAAAAAAAAAAAATTATCTGGGAAAAAGATTTGACTTTTGAAAAAATAATGCAAAATGATTCTTGATAAAAAAAAGTGATAACTGATAAATAAATTTTAAAATAATGGACATGTAACGATATAAAGAATAATGATTGTTGGCACGACTGTAACACGCAAGACAACAAGCATGAATGTTTAATGACCCTTGGACATGTAAAGCATAGCACTAGATTAATTTTCTCTCTCCCTCATGTATTGTATGTGAGGCGCTCTATACAAATCGTGTGTGTTCGTGGGCAAAAGAGAGTCGGGCCATATAGCACCTCTCTTTGATGAAAATGACAAGTCATCTGTGTTTACACGATATAGCCACCCACTATAGGATGCATTTGTAAAATAATTTTACCACAGAAGTTAAATCCAAATATTATAATCAATCTGTCATAACTTCAAGCAGAGACACAGTTACATAAATAGAGGGAAGTTACAATTGATGCCATGTAATTAGAAATAAACTTGTAGTAACCAACATATATTCCATCACACACATAGCTCCCGCACTACCCCATTAACTTGTTGCAAGTTACGCAGTTACTACATACATTCCTTTATATATTTTTGTTCAATCTTCACTTCACATCAATAACTTCACCAACTTGAAAATTAGAATCAAATTCGTCACTTTTCCAAAGAAAAACATGGCCAGTTTTCACTACACATACTCCACTTCTTCCATTTTGCGGCCGAATCCCTCCCACCTACAAAGTGATGACGACTGCTCCTGCTGCAATTGTCTCTGCGGCTCTTGCTGCTTCTGCTGCAAATGTCTCTCCAGCTGTTGCTGCTTCTGCTGCATATCTATCTTTGGCTGTTGCGAATACGTATTAAACGTAATCTGCAACTTCATTGTCGTTGCAGCAATCTTTGCTTTCTTCTCATGGCTTATCATACACCCTAACTACGTCAAATTCACCGTAACAGACGCATCCCTTACTCAGTTCAATTTCAAAAACAACATCACACTTCACTATGATCTCGCTGTCAACATCACAATCTGAAACCCTAATCGAAGAGTTGGTATTTACTATGATAACATCGAAACTTTTGTGTTTTATAAAGATGTTAGGTTTGGTTCTCAAACCCTAGGAACATTCTTTCAGCGCCATAAGAACACGAGTTTCTTGAGCCCAGCCCAACTTTTCGCCATAAAATAGTACACTTAATTTTTCTCAAAAAAAAAAAAAATAGTACACTTAATAAAATTAGTTTAATATATTCCCTCAAAATGCAAGCAAATTATTCACGACCTTTGAGCTTTCTATAACAATTTTTTTTTTTTTGAAGGAAGCTTTCTATAACAACTTCCCATGTAAAAATATCGTGACACTTTTTTTTTTTTTTTATTTGCATTCTTTCCTAAAAACAACCTATAAATATATGCTTTTCTTCTAACAGGTTTTTAACCTTTATACAACAAAGACTATTCACTTCCAAAGAAAAGAGTAATTGACGGTGAAATGACAATATTTACCCAAAAAGTTCACTTGCTATGTATATTGTCGTCGCTATCATTGCAGAATGTTCTTGGAGTGCATGTGACTATTAGTAACAATTTAGCTGACAACTTGGACTTAACTATTCGTTGCAAATCTGCAGATGATGACATTGGAATACATCTTCTTCATCATAGGGATATTTTTGGTTGGCATTTTGGAAATAACTTTATTGGAAAAACATTATTCTATTGTTCCTTTCAATGGAATAATGAGTTAAAATGGTTTGATATATACGTAGAACTTAGAGATCATCATCATTGAAATTCTCATTGCAATTGGTATGTAACCCAGTCAGGACCATGTAGAATGGTAGATGCAAATGAAAAGAATGCTCATTGCTATTCGTGGAATAAGTGATCATGTGATACATATTTTTCTTTATCTTAATAAATGTTGTACATTGGAGTTTTTAGAACCCAGTGTATTTATCTAATGGAAATCTTCTTAGTAGAAACTCTCTCTCTCTCTCTCTCTCTCTCTCTCTCTCTCTCTCTCTCTCCCCACTTCTCTCTCAATATATATATATATATATATATATATATATATATGTATCTATATACATACATATATATCTACATATACATATATGTACATATACATATATGTACATATACATATATGTATATATATATATATATATATATATATATATATATATATATATATTTGTGCGCATTCGCATGTATATGTTTCTATGTGTTTAGACTGGACTAATGATTTTTCTGCATAAAATAAGGTTATTTTTTCAATCTTTATACTCCATTCGTCCAAAATTTTAAATCGCTCTGAGAAAAAAAAAATGTCTCATATTATAAGTCATTTTACAATACTAATGAAACATTAATGTTACTTTTCCTATTCTACCCTTGACTATTTATTATTTTCTTCTTTCAATTCTTTAGTTTATCTTTCTCATAGTATTTATTATGGACTATTTTGTAAAACAACTCGAAATATATTTTTATCATACAAAATTAATTACATTTTTAATACGTGTGGATTGTCGATAACATCATATAATATAATTTAGGACGAAGAGAGTATTTGATAGTGAGTATAATTTAATGACTTTTAAATTTTTGTTTTAAGTTTGTAATTTTGAAGATGTGATAATTATATGAAAAGAAAAAATTTGGCCACACATTTGCGTCTTGACACAAATAGGTTGCACCTGGACGCAAAACAATAGCCCCAAATTGAAGTCAAATTGAGCAGCAAATTGAAGTGGTGAATCTCGAAAATTGTTAAAAGCAAAACAAACACTTGAAATTAAGTTTTAAGCAAAAAATTAAACACAAGAAAAAAAATGAAATGAAGGAAATGCAATGCCAAAATAAGAGTAAAATCAGATCTAGAGGTTGAAACTTGAAAGTGAAGTTAAGGAAATTAACTAAACAATAGAAGACGATAATGCAAGTAAATATGAATCCAAAAAATGAATAGTGTGCTTTTTTTTCTTTTTCTCTTGAAAAGAACGAAAAACAAAAAGGCGTTAAGCTCACTACAACTTTGATTTAGTCATTGTGTTGTTCCCTTCTTCGCTAGTTCTTATTCACAAATTGAGGATTCACAACACTCAGAGACAAAACAGGAAGATGGTGATAAATGACGAAGCACAAACCTGGAGATGGAAAAACCAGAACCTACACTCTAGTGTTTGGGTTTGAAGCTTGAGATCATAAATTTCTTTGAGAAGCTTATAGCGATTCCATCTCACGTTCGTTGAAAAGTTGATAAAGATGAATAAAAAAAGGGTGATTTTGGTAGGGTTCTAGGCAGTTCGGGTGAGAGAGAGAAGCAGACAGTTAAGGATTAGAGATGTTGACTTTCGACGGAGCATACAAAGTGAGGACAAAAAATAGAAAGGGACTGGGTGTGAGACTAATTGTAAGTTTGAGAATGAAAATGGACTTTTACCAACATACAACATCGTCCGTAGCTAAAAATGACATTGGCACAAGTCACTTTTCTTGTAGTGATATTTTTCTTTTATTGTAACAAATGTTATACGTCGGATAATATTTTAGTTCCAACACATTGCACTCACTTAGTTGTAATGACATACCTTTGGCAAGCTAATTCTCAAATTATCATGCAAATCTAATAGTAAAAGTTCCATTTCAAAAACTATCTAATTATAAATATATAAACAAGGGAGCTTGATGCCCGTCTTAAAAAAGCGGATTTAAATTCGTTACTTTTGAGAAAAACACTAAAAATCATCTAAAAACACTTTTTAAAAAACTTTTTTGAAGGAAAACTAGGAATGAATTAAAATATCACTAACTACCTTTTTCTTTCTCTTAAAATCACTTTTATCTTTTTGTATTTAATAAAAAAACTCATAAAAAAACTTTTTTTTTGTAATATCCCGCTTATCAGTATCGGAATATTACCAGTCGTTTGTGCCAGAGGACTAATGTTCATGGAGTGTTAGTACGACATAATGAATTATTATGAAATATCAGTCAAGCAAGGGTTTATGTATCAGTGTCAGGCTAAATGCGACCAAGACGAAGGACATTTAAGTAATCTCCCACAACGGGGTATATAAGTATGTTTGGGCACCAAATATCTCACTTTCCATTTCACTTCTCTCTCTAGGTTTTGGGAAGATATTTGTCTCCACCTTCTCTCTAAATATGCGCCCCCTCCTTTTCTCCCAATCCACTCAAACTCTTTCAAGAATCAACAAGTGGTAACCAACAAGGATTGTGGAAGCTTTAGGGACAAGAAACATCAAGAAGGAGAAGTTTAGCATGATTGAGGAAACTTGAAGTTAGGGTTTGATCTTGAACAAGATGATGTTGAAGCTTGTTAGATGATGCAAATATCATGTGAGTTCCTAGATAGAACCTACCTATGGGTTTATGTGCTAAATTTTGCAAGGAAAACATGAATTTAGTTAAGTTTAGAAAATAAGATTTTTAGTACCCTAGCCTTGATCTTGCTTTGTTCATGTTAAAACTACCATGAAAGATGTTTTATAATGGTATATAAGTTGCTGGATGTTTATAGTGCATTTCAGGATTGAATTTGACGAGTTTTGGGTCAAAATTGCAAATTTTGTACCATAAACCTGAAGATACTCGCTATTAGCGAAATTTTCGCTAATAGCAAAATTCTTCAGACAACAGGCCAGAATTTTTCGCTATTAGCGAACCTTGCTGTCCCAGCCAACATGTTTTTGACTTGTTGGCCCATTTTAGGGCCGGTGGTGCATTCCGAAGCCTTTCTATCAACGTATTACAACTTTATAACCCCAAAACAACATCTAGGCAATGCACATAACATCAAATGATCTTTGAATCAAGAATCATGGTAATCTTAACATGTACACCAAGAAAGGAACAAGAGAGTTTTAGCCGATTATTCGGGTAGAAAGCACTAAGAAAGGGATTAAAGTAGAGCCTCGACATAGTTTGTCGAGAACTAGACTAGTTAGAAAGAATAGAATGCTATGCATTAGAGATATGCTTGATAAGACGCGGGGTGATAAGAGTATTATCTTCGTATAGAAGCAAAGTACCATACAAGTATGGCAAGATGTGAATCGATTGATATCTATTCACAAAGTGGGTTAAGCAAACATAAGTTTACCTCTAGTTGGATCGTTTAAGGATCCGAGGTAAAAGAGCAAGCATGTATAAGTTTAACCTTCATTCATGCATAAGACTAAGACTTTTTAAGATAAGAGTGTCATGTCTCTTGCAATCCAAATTGGATTCAAGGGGTTCCCCAAGGGGAATGGTTAAGCCGCAAGGGAGCCGCATGTCACTAAGTTAAGGTGTCGTGTCTTTTGTATTCCTTCCAAGGTTGGATATAAAAGGTTCTCCAAGGGGAACGAGGTAAGCCATAAGGAACCCGCACATCACTAAGGGAGCCCGGTGCGCTCTTGCTAAGCATTTCACCGGTAGTAAGGGATTAACTTCCGGGGTTACTCCACCCGGGACTAATCCATAAAATGAACTCAGAAAATGTTTGTTTGTTCAACGCTAACATAATCAATGAAGTTGACTATGCATATTCATTATAGACATGTTTATGTTATGTCATAGAGCCTTGACGTAGATCGTCAAGAACAAGTAGAGACTTGGCGTAGATCGTCAAGAAATAGCAAGTCAGCAAGATCACTTTTGTGATAAGTTATGATATGTTGTTAGATGCAACATATTCGAGCAAGTAGAAGCAAGTAAAGGAAGTTATTCTGATGACGATCTTTGGTTTCCCCTAATCGTCCAGTTTAGAATCGTGTCATGATTTTAGTATGATTAGGCCTCGATGCGTAGAGCGTATCTTGGGATTGCGGTTTTAGTTTCCCCTTAACCGCCATGACACGTATAAGAAGAGAAGCCTATAACAAGTTAAGATGAGATTATGACGGCCCTAGTATGCATGATCGTCTAAATAAGCAAGTCCCCACACACGTATAATCAACCGGCAGGTTGTATTTTAGACACGTGGTGACCGTAGGTTTTCCCTGAGGTTACCAATAGCCTAGGATTAGGTAGAACTCACTGAGACATTATGTCTCATCCCAATCCTTATTTGTTTCAGATAAACAGGTTGGATGGCAAGCTATTTGCCGAATGGATGTTTCAGCAAGTGTTCGTTCGTACCCGCTGCAGGATGATATGGTTATGCAAGGACACCTTTACTATGTTTTAGAAAAGTTGAGTTGTAATATTATAATACGAATGCATAATTGTTGTATAAGATATTCATTCGAAGTTTTTATTGTTGTAAATTTTAATGTATCCAGTATCAAAGTAACGCACATGCTAGACTTTCTAGATACGTCTAGTATGGGTGTTACATTTGGTATCAGAGCAGGTTGATTCAGATCATGCCTTGGGTCATTAAGTTACAACATAGGTAGTGGGACCATTAGGTTCTGGGTAAATGTTCTAGTTGTTGTTGTTAGTTGAGCGTGATCAACTCAATTTAACATTTGACGATTAGGACGAATGCTTGAGAGCTAAATAGGACCCTGGAGGAACGAAGTATGTGATGAAGATGCACTGGAAAGTGTGAACCCAGAAGTAAGAACTTGAAATGGGTATTAGTAAGAAGTTGATCGTACCGGTAGGTCACTACTAGAAAAATCAATTTTAGAGAGGGTAGCAATCCGTCACTAAACTACCATAATTCCCTCACTAACGAATTTAGTGAGGGATTTAGTGACGACCGGTAATCCCTTAAGAATATTGGCCTTGCTAAATTTTTGTGAGGGATTTTGGTTTCCGTCCCTAATTGACACGGATACAATCCGTCCCTAATCATATAAATCCGTCACTAAATATGAACCAGAAATATGTTAAACCATGGACAAATCCGTCAGTAATTAGTGAGGGATTCTTGTTCCCTCTCTAATTGTGAGGGACTATTCCATCAATTTTTACCAATATTTCCGTCAGTAATTAATGACGGATTGGTTTTCCCTCTCAAATTGTGAAGGCATATATCACTAATTGTGATGAACCTGAATTCCCTCACTAATTGAAACAGAAATTTGCATCACTGATGTAATGTTCAATTTCCTACCAGATTTCATTAATTAATTATATTCATATTTTAACTGCATTTACTATATTAAACCATATTGAACATGTTGGTAATTATAAATATACAATAAAAAACACTTGATAAATTGTCTTCATACCCATCAGAGACATTCATCATCATAGAAGTCATAAGGAAAATGTCAATAAGTTTACAACCATTGTTCCATCTCTCAAAATACATGAAGAGTCACAAGGAAACTCTCAAAATAAGTTTCATAAGAAACGCTTAAAACATTTTTAATGGTACTAGAAGTAGCACATTAGCTAAGTTTGCAACCAAGCTATCAAAATAACCATATATTATACATATTATATATCGATATATCAAGTAGATGGAGGTGGAGGTGGATGTAAATGACCTTGAGAAACCATTTCCATCAATTTAGTCATTTGCTCCCTAAGAAAACGTGAATCTTCCTGCGATGCACGAATCAACTCCTCATGAGCCTTCAATTTCTCTTTAAGTGATGCATTTTCAGCCCTCATTTGTTCAAATTCAGATTGTAAGATGCCGTCAGATCTGGAAGATCTAGACGACTTATATTTCCCTGCTTCCGGGCCCAAACCATATATACGACCCTTCTTATTTACTCCTCCAACAACATCTAAGAAGATAATGTTGTCACTTTCATGTGTAGAAACATCATCCCCTAGTGCCTCCTCATGTGAATCCCTCTCAATAATCCTTTTTTCAAACTCATCCTGCAAAATAATAATATCAAAATAATATTTTATTAACAAGTAATAATTTCATACTTCATTCAGTCAACATAAACAAATTTTTTTTAAAAAAATATATTGAATACATGAATAATTCCAAGTAAGTAGAAGGCACGTGGGATTTGATTTGGAAACTCAAGGTTCCACCTAGAGTCAAAAATCTGTTATGGCGTATTTGTAGGAATTGCCTTCCGACACGTAAAAGGTTGCGGGATAAGGGAGTTGACTGCACTATTGTTTGTGCATTATATAACATGCAGGAAGAGGACAGCATGCTAAAAACTTATACTGTGTTCACTGCTTGCCTATATCAGTTTCCAGAAGCATCAAACAAACTAACATTATGATATATCTTTTTGTCAAGACAATTAATTATTTTTCTCAATCTGCTTCTAAAACATACACTTACAGACTGCTACATATGTGCTTAACAATTAGCATCAGTGTAGAACCTCCATAAAAATAGCATCAGTGTATAACTAGTTCCCAACAACTAGCATCAGTGAACAATTATTTCAGTGCAGAACTATTAAAACAATTAAAAATAGCATACACTTACAGCAATATCCTTTGCTTTTGCGGAAACCCACTTGCTTGGATCACCTTTCAATTTGTGTGTGTATTCAAATATTTCCCAAGATGTTGGAGTAACTTCTGGAGATGTTTTCTAAACACAAAACGGATCAATCAATGTTAATTGAAATTAAAATGCTTAACCTAACAAATACAATTAAACTCAAATTCAATTACTTACTATTCTCTTAGAAATCTCAAATGTTGGAATCGATCCTCCAGTGTGAAGTGGAGCATCAGAAGATTTTCTGTTTTTGCTATTAGTTTGTGCCTTGCTTTTCCATTCATCCTCACTCCATTTTGCATCCAATTTCTTACGCATTTCAACTGGAATCCAATCACCATCATCCTCCCCTTTTCTGACCCTATACATTGCACTTGAGTATAACTGAGAGGCTTTATGGTCAAATGACTTCTTAATCTCTCCATCAAGTTCAGGTAGCCACTTAAACTTCCTCTACAATATAAAAAATATAGGTTAATAATAGAATAAAGCAATATATTGAGAATAATCTACATGAAAAAAAATAAATATAACTAGTAAGATACGTAAATATTCATGAATACTTTCATACATTAAACTCTCTAAACCACATTGCAATCACACTATGTCTCCCGTTTTTTTTTTCTTCAGCCTTTAGTTCTCCATACGTTGTCCAACATCCATCAAACTTTTGCTTCATAATTTTTGTTATCGCACGTGTAGGCGCAATAGGAGGGTCAAACCTATTAAAACAATATTGAAGAAATTGTAAGATACGAGTATGATATATTTAAAATTAAAGGACAAAAAGTAATAAAAGCATACGTGCTCTCAGGTCCTGGACGAATCCAAATACGCTCATCAAGAGGGTCCTCACTCATGTTTGGAGATGAATCCATATCATTTGATGATACATGTGGATCAGCAGCAGATGCATTAGATGATGAAATTTGTGGCAAGCTTGTTGATTGAGAAATGGGAGGGCTAGGAGTAGAGTGGGGAACTTGTGTATTTGTTGTTGTATGAGATGTGGAAGGATTTGTTGCTTGCCCAACAATAGAGTGTGATGGAGTAGTGGCAGCCATACCTCTCCCAAATGAAAGTGTGGTACCCCTAACCCCTCTACCTCTACTGATACCTCTACCAGTACCTCTTCCTCCACCCGCCACAGTATCATTTCCTGCCATCTATATATACATATAAAAAACATATATTTGATTAACACATAAAAATCTGGACACATCTAAAAAACATATAACGCAGATGGCAGATCAAAATAATAGAAGCACAAATCAACATTTACCGGTGTGTTTAACTCTTGAATTAACTCTTAAAATTGCAACGTATGATTGATCGTAGAGAAACACAGACTTTGGAAGATATATTTCAACATGTTAAGATAATATTAATTGTATGTCAAAATGAATCAAACATATAGGTGTGTTTAAATTAAAAGGTTTGTCTAGGATAGACTTTCTAAACAATGGTCTAAATGTAAATTTTTATTCACTTTGAGTAAAAATAAAATAAAATTAATAATAATAAAAAGGAAGAAAAGATCGCACACTAACATTTGCTTGAAAGTTGGACTAAGAAAAAACATAAAATGTCTTTAGTGAATAACAACTCAAATGGAGCTTTACCAATTGGCCAAAACACACCAGCCTGAGATTTCTCACTCATAATACAACACCACCACACACTTGACACAATAAAAAACAATTAACTTTAATCTTTCAAGGAGGAGCCATCACACATTTTCCATGACAATAAGCCGAACACAACAAATCCAGATTAGTGAATCATCAAGATGTGTTATACCAATCTGGAAAAACAAATTAAACATGACAATAACAATGTTGCATTTCAATGTTGGATTGCACAGATATGCAGCAGCACCCCCATTATATTCACACCACGATACAAAATCACAACAGCAAGATGCTCCAGGGTATAATTAGAAAAAGCTCATGCATAACTTTATCACTGCGTGTAGCTAGCTCGTGCAAATAGAAGGAGACAAATTAAGAATTGTGCAGCACATGAAATTATAAAGGCAACATATGCTCTACCATGATGCTAAAAATACTCTCTTTTTTCTTATACTTTGTGACAACAGCCTATCATCACATGAACTATGAAAGTAACCATTGTGTTATCGTTTGTAAAAGACATTCTATCTAATTATGAGTGAAAAATGAGACACATTTATAAGGCATCATGACTATATATGCAACAAAGTCCCATAATTCTCAAGGACAAAATCCACTTATTTCTAAAACTCTGCAGAATAATAGAAGAATAAAGTTTCAAACTTTGCAAACCCCTTTCATGAGACAAAAGTTTCTTATTCAATAGTGGACAAAACAGATCAAAAAAAGGAATGGAAAATAAGTTTCTTATTCAATAGTGGACAAAACAGATCAAAACAGATCCATAATGTGGATTTAACTCCACAAGTTTTCTTATAAAATTGAAAAATAAGTTAATGTACCCTCACAGTCAATAAGTTGGGAAACTGGACTGCTATAGCAACCTTCTAAAGCTATAGACAGAGTTGAATTTAACTTTATCTTTTGTAAAGCATTAAAAATAAAAATTTATGAACCTGGTAGTGTCTTGTACAACCAATATTGAACAAAATCAAAAGATAAATAATCTCAGTCTTCAACAACAATCATTCAAAATACAAAATTAAAAATTAAAAATTAATAACAAACAAAATAAGGAAGGGCTTCGATTTACCTTACCTGTTTCAGAGCAACTTCACTTTTGGATTCAGAAATGTGAGTGAGTTCACTGTAAAACCCCACAAAACCCAAATCAGATTATGATAAAATATAAAATAAATAAATAAATAAATAAATAAATAAACTCTGATATTTACAAAGAGATTACCGTGAGTTTTGAGAGAAGGTCAGATTTGAGGGAACGATTTTGGAAGAAGGTAGGAGATTTGATTTTCAGAGTAAGGTTCGATTTTGGGACTGAGAATCGATTTGAGGTTTGATTTTGGGACCAAAATTCGATTTGAGGTTCGATTTGGTGAAGTATCAGTGTAGATTTAGGTTTGATTTGAGGATTTGAGGAAGAATCAGTGTAGAGGAAGGAATTGAGGATTTGAGGATTTGAGAATCGATTGGAAGCTGTTTGGAGTGCATTTTGGAGTTCATAAGCTCTTTGAGGAAGGAGTTATGAGTTTAGAGGAAAAATTTGGGGGAAAATTTGGTTTTAGGGTTTGTGAAAAAAAAAAAGGGGGAATGTTTTAGTATAGAGGAGGGAAAGCCAAAACGTGAAATAATTAGGGGGGATGATTCAGTTCTGGCGCTAATATCAATAAATTATTTGTGAGGGATTAATTTCCTCACCAACCATATAATTGATATTAGTGATGGTTTTAGTGAGGGAATCATTAGAGAAGGATTATTTCCATGTCAAAATCCGTGACTAACGTTTAACTCATCAATTTTGTGAGGGATTTAGTGACGGATATTTTGTCAGGGATTTTTTGTAAGGGATGTTTAAACCATTCCCTCACTAATAATTGGCAATTCAACTTTTTGTGTTTAATACCGAAATCCGTCCCTAAATCCGTCACAATTAGTTACGGAAATTTGTCCCTCTCTAAAATCCCTCTCTAATTTGCGTTTTTCTAGTAGTGGTGGCCGGTGAACTAAGTAGTAGAAGTGTGAATCCTCCGGAAATGTAAGGTAAAGTTAAGAAGGAACGTTCCGACAATGTCGGGTAAGATGTTAAGTATACTTCATATACCCGTAAGTAAAGAGTTTGGAAATATCTGAGTATGATATGAAGCTTTGGTAAGAGTCGTAGTTGGAACGGGTATAAGATATAGAAAAGAATGGTGTTCTGGAACGCAAGTGCAAGTCTATATGATAGAAAGAGGTCGACGTAGGTTGACGGAATAAGTAGACTCTCAGGAATAACACTATGTAATTGAAGCTAAGGATTTGTATGTTCAGAGTGGACATGGTTCTAGTGTTCGGGAAATTGCTTTAACCGGCAAAGTGACGAGGTAAACTACTCGTAAAGGAAGAAGTTAAGTATTCGAGTGAAAGTTTTATATTATCAGAACTAAGGCATTAATTTCTAACGTGCCGAGAAGTGTATCGAATAGGTTGATGCTTGCCATGCATACGTTATAGAATGTTTTTATGAAGTTTAGAATGATTGATGTGCATTGGGTTACTTGAGAAGTAATATTTTCATGCAAAAGATGTTTTCTAGAAAACACAGTTAAAGAAACTCGCCAATAGCGAAATTTTCGCTATTAACGAAATTACTCCAGAGAATTTCGATGATAGCGAACCTGGGGAAAAATTTCAGTTTTTCTCAAAAACTGTCAGTTCGTCCCTAGGGTCCGTAGTGGCTATTGGGGGGGTTGTTTTCACAATCATTTATACAATAAACACCCTTTATAACATCAAGTAACGAATGCATATCACATCCTAATATTTCTTAAGGAAAAAGACATGGGCAATCATTAACAAAATCGATTCGGTTTAAGGTAACTTTGGAAATTAATGTGTTAAGAGTTAAGAAGGAGCTTAGACAAAGAGTTTAGAGGTTTCGGTGTCTAGAATGGACGTTATGGATGTGAAGACTTGAAGAAAGAAGTTAAAGTGGTGAAGAGTTATATGAAATCACAAGGTTCTTGGATTTTGCAAAGTTATGAGTACCCCTCGAACCTATGTTTTGCTTGATTGACTTGCTAAGACTCGTTATGATATTAAATCATAAAGTTTACTTGAGTTTAGAAAGATATACGCGCATGAGTGATTGAAGTTGACATTTTTGGAAACTCAAAAAGAAATTTTGTGGGTACCAGTCTGTTACGACTCGCGTAGAGTGGGCTAAACTCACTAGAACCAAGACTTGATGGAACGTATGTGTTATCAACTCGTTCTTTGATTTTAGAGTAACGACTGGGGCCTAAATCCAGTATATTTATATATATATATATATATATACACACACATATATATATATATATATATATATATATATATATCATCAACGTCAATAACCCGTACGCTAATTTATGAAATTTTCTTTAAAAGAAAAACTAACGAGCAAGCACAGAATGATTAAGCAAAACCTAGTATGCGATAAATGCGAAGATGCAATGTTAGATGTTCAAAGAAGATAAACCCTAGTATAAGATGAGTTATCATGGGAAGTTGTAAGAACGATTCATGGAATAGTAGATATGTGGTAACAAAGATGTGCGCTAAGAAACAAGATTGCTCGAAGACAAGTGTAGTTATGGCATTGATATGTCAAGAGGTAAGTTTACCTTAAGATTTAACCTTACAAGCAAAGGGTAGTACAAGGTTGCAGAGTAGGTTGCAACATAGGAAATCTTAAGAATAGTTCAAGAACATAATAATCAAGAGACGAACAGAAGTGTGATCACTCGTCTCAACGGGTCAGAGTATTGAGTTAAGCCAACCGGTGGGAATCAGAGTATCGCAACAGAAGTTAATCAGTAAAGTTGTTGACAGTAACCATGGAACATGGAATCTGGTAGTAAGAATCTTCGTGAAGGATGTTCAGGATAGTGATGCAGTTTAGTGAGAAGTAATATGAGACAAGCAAGGAGTTCTCGATATGATAAGTAAGTAATGATACTCACACAGTCAATAATGATTAAGGTAAAGGTATAAAGGATGTATTTTCACCTTAGTAAGACAAGGAAGACTAGAGTCATCCCAAATGAAGTATCGGGTTGCTTGATTGGTGATGTCGAATGCGTAGAGGAGTTGTTGGTTAGTCAGGAAGAGTATGTGCTTTGATAAGGGAATACAGTTCATGAGATATGCACGATGAAGTACATACCCTCATGTAGACTTGAGGGATCCACGCATGAAACACATAACCAGGATCGGACTAGCTGCCACATCGATGCATAAGTGTCGCACTGTAAAAAGAGGTGACAATCATTATCTTAACATGTGTGTTTAACAATTATTCTCTTAAAGACAAACATTCTTTTTTAAATTCTGAAAGAACATTCGGGGTGTCTATTCATCCCCCTCTACATACTAACTCGACCAATATATAGATCAGACAAGCTAAGCACTAAGGGACTTTTGAAATTGAGTACAAACCTTTTAATAATGAGAGGTCTCAAAAAAAAAACCCACTTGAGTTGGCCTAGTAGTATTGGCTTGGAACCTGGGAGTATGCTTCTCCTCAAGGTCTCAGGTTCGATTCTCTCTGGTGCCAATTTGAGGGGGTTAGTTTAGCTTCTTCAAAAAAAAAAAAATGAGAGGTCTCAAAAAATAACCATGAAAGTGTGCATAAGATTAGAATTTCATACTTATAAAAAAAGTTTATCTTTTAATAAGTTTATTGGGATTTAATTTGAATTAAGAAATTTTAATGATTCTCTCTGGTGCCAATTTGAGGGGGTTAGTTTAGCTTCTTCAAAAATAAAATAAAATGAGAGGTCTCAAAAAATAACCATGAAAGTGTGCATAAGATTAGAATTTCATACTTATAAAAAAAGTTTATCTTTTAATAAGTTTATTGGGATTTAGTTTGAATTAAGAAATTTTAATGATTCTCTCTGGTGCCAATTTGAGGGGGTTAGTTTAGCTTCTTCAAAAATAAAATAAAATGAGAGGTCTCAAAAAATAACCATGAAAGTGTGCATAAGATTAGAATTTCATACTTATAAAAAAAGTTTATCTTTTAATAAGTTTATTAGGATTTAGTTTGAATTAAGAAATTTTAATATTTTCATGATTCGATAGACAAATTCACATTAGACATATTTTTGCTAGTTGCATGAAATAAAGATATTAATAAAATCAGGATTTCATTTGACGGACTTTTACCATAAATTTGTAAAGTTGCATGATTTGATAGACAGATTCACATAGACATAAATTTACTAGTTTCATGAAATAAGGATATTTTGTCGAAATAAATAAAAAGAAACAAGGATATTACTAGGTACATGATTTGATTTTACTGAATATTAGTATATTACTACAAATATATAGTAATATCTTCACTTATTTTTTTATTTTTATTTTGGCGATCATATTTTCACTTATTTTACACACCATAAAATAGTACACTTAATAAAATCAGTTTAATATATTAGTAAATATACACTTATTTTATATTTGCATTATTTCCTAAAAACAACCTATAAATATATGCTTTTCTTCTAACAGTTTTTTAACCTTCATAC
Source organism: Medicago sativa (assembly GCF_051527215.1). Lineage (NCBI taxonomy): Eukaryota > Viridiplantae > Streptophyta > Magnoliopsida > Fabales > Fabaceae > Medicago > Medicago sativa. Next base: position 56,486,048 of record NC_140749.1, read on the forward strand.
AACAAAGATTATTCACTTCCAAAGAAAAGAGTAATTGAAGGTGAAATGACTTTTATTACTCAAAAAACTCTCTTGCTATGTGTATTGTCGTTGCTATCACTGCAGAATGTTCTTGGAGTGCACGTGACAATTGGTAACAATTTAGCTGACAATTTGGACTTAACTGTTCATTGCAAATCTGCCGATGATGACATTGGAATACATCTTCTTCATCATAGGGATATTTTTGGTTGGCATTTTGGAACTAACTTTTTTGGAGAAACAAGATTCTATTGTTCCTTTCAATGGAATGACGAGATAAAATGGTTTGATATATACGCAGACCGTAGAGATTTTCATGTATGTAATTCTCATTGCAATTGGTATATAACTCAGTCAGGACCGTGTAGAATGGTGGATGCAAATGAAAATAATGCTCATTGCACTTCGTGGAATAAGTAATCATGTGATACATATTTTTCTTTTTTTTTCCTTAATAAATGTTGTACATCGGAGTTTGAAGAACCCAATGTATTATCTATTGGAAATCTTAGTGGAAATTCTCTCTCTCAAAATATATATTTGTGCGAGTTTGCATGTATGTGTTTGTGCATGTGTGTTTAATTTGTATTAATGATATCTGCCTAAAATAGGGTTAATTTTTCAATCTTTATTCCATCCCAAATTATAAGTCGCTAGAAAAAATGTATCCCAAATTATAAATTGTTTTGCGATACAAAACATTAATATTACTTTTTCTATTATAACTTTGACTATTTGTTACTCTTTCTTCTTTCAATTGTTTAGTTTATTTTTCCAATACTATTTGTTAAGGACAATTTTGTATAACAACTCATGATATCTTTGTTCATACAAAATTAATTATATTTCTTAATATGTGCTGAATGTCCAAGATGCCATATAATTTAGGACAAAGAGAGTATTTGAGTATTTGATAATGATGATAATTAAATGACTTTCAAATTTTTGTTTTAAGTTTGTAATTTTGAAGAAGTGATAATTAAAGCAAACACACATAATTTGGGAGCATTCACTGCAGACATATGTTCATATGCATCATATAAACCGGGGCTTATATTTCTTTGTTGGTTTGTTTTTACCTGGACGCAAAGCAATAGCTCCAAAACATGCCTCCATCTCGTCTATTGAGTCTGGCCACAAAATAGCTAAACACATATTTTAATGCACTTTTCAACATGCTTTCTTATTCACCATTTAACAAGGCGTACAACACTACGGTCACACATGATGAGTGCTTTAACAATGTCATCAACTATCAACCATAACACAACTGCAAGTCAAATTGAGCAGCGAATTAAAGTGGTGAATCTCCAAAATTGTTAAAAGAAAAACATACACACTTTTTTTTTTACGGTAGAAAAACATACACACTTGAAATTAAGTTTTAAGCAAACAAATCAAACACAAGAAAAAAAAAATAAAATTAAGGAATTGCAATGCCGAAATAAGAGTAAAATCATATCTAGAGGTACTTGAAAGTGAAGTTAAGGAAACTAGCCAAACAATATAAGACGACAATGCAAGTAAATATGAATCCAAAAAATGAATAGTGTGCTGTTTTTTTTTCTCTAGAAAAGAAGAACGAAAGCCAAAAAGGCGTTACACTCACTACAGCTTCGATTTAGTCATTGTGTTGTTCCCTTCTTCGCTAGTTCTTATTCACAAATTGAGGATTCACAGCACTCAGAGACAAAACACGAAGATGGTGATAAAGAAGACGAAGCACAAACGCGAAGATGGAAAAACCAGAACCTACACTCTAGTGTTTGGGTTTGAAGCATGAGATCATAAATTTCTTTGAGAAGCTTAAATCGATTCCATCTCATGTTCATTGAAAAGTCGATAAAGATGAATAAAAAAGGGTGATTTTGGTAGGGTTCTAGGCAGTTCGGGTGAGAGAAAGAAGGAGACTGTTGAGGAGTAGAGATGTTAACTTTCGACGAATCATACAAAGTGAAGACAAAAAATAGAAAGGGACTTAAAGTTTGAGAATGAAAATGGACTTTTACCGGTCCTCGTGAGCTTAACTCAGTTGGTATGGACAATGCATGAAAATGGACTTTTACCGACATACAACATCGTCCGTAGATAAAAAGACCTAGGCACAAGTCACATTTCTTGTAGTGATATTTTTCTTTTTATCGTAACAAATGTTATACGTCGGATAATATTTTAGTTCCAGCACATTGCACTCACTTAGTTGTAGACATACCTTTGGCAAGATAATTCTCAAATTATCATGCAAATCTAATAGCAAAAGTTCCATTTCAAAAACTATCTAAATATAAATATATAAACAAGGGAGCTTCTATTATGCCCGTCTTGAAAAAACGGATTTAAATTCGTTACTTTTGAGAAAAACACTAAAAATCACCTAAAAACACTTTTTTGAAGGAAAATTAAGAATGAATTAACGTACATACATTCGTTACTTTTTTGAAGGAAAATTAAGAATGAATTCGTTAGTACATACATTCCTTTATATATTTTTGTTCAATCTTCACTTCACATCAATAACTTCGCCAACTTGAAAATTAGAATCAAATTCGTCACTTTTCCAAAGAAAAACATGGCCAGTTTTCACTACACATACTCCACTTCTTCCATTTTGCGGCCGAATCCCTCCCACCTACAAAGTGATGACGACTGCTCCTGCTGCAATTGTCTCTGCGGCTCTTGCTGCTTCTGCTGCAAATGTCTCTCCAGCTGTTGCTGCTTCTGCTGCATATCTATCTTTGGCTGTTGGGAATACGTATTAAACGTAATCTGCAACTTCATTGTCGTTGCAGCAATCTTTGCTTTCTTCTCATGGCTTATCATACACCCTAACTACGTCAAATTCACCGTAACAGACGCATCCCTTACTCAGTTCAATTTCAAAAACAACATCACACTTCACTATGATCTCGCTCTCAACATCACAATCCGAAACCCTAATCGAAGAGTTGGTATTTACTATGATAACATCGAAACTTTTGTGTTTTATAAAGATGTTAGGTTTGGTTCTCAAACCCTAGGAACATTCTTTCAGCGCCATAAGAACACGAGTTTCTTGAGCCCAACTTTTCGCCATAAAATAGTACACTTAATTTTTCTCAAAAAAAAAATATAAATAGTACACTTAATAAAATTAGTTTAATATATTCCCTCAAAATGCAAGCAAATTATTCACGACCTTTGAGCTTTCTATAACAATTTTTTTTTTTTTTTGAAGGAAGCTTTCTATAACAACTTTCCATGTAAATATCGTGACACTTTTTTTTTTTTTTTTATTTGCATTCTTTCCTAAAAACAACCTATAAATATATGCTTTTCTTCTAACAGTTTTTTAACCTTTATACAACAAAGACTATTCACTTCCAAAGAAAAGAGTAATTGACGGTGAAATGACAATATTTACCCAAAAAATTCTCTTGCTATGTATATTGTCGTCGCTATCATTGCAGAATGTTCTTGGAGTGCATGTGACTATTAGTAACAATTTAGCTGACAATTTGGACTTAACTGTTCTTTGCAAATCTGCAGATGATGACATTGGAATACATCTTCTTCATCATAGGGATATTTTTGGTTGGCATTTTGGAAATAACTTTATTGGAAAAACATTATTCTATTGTTCCTTTCAATGGAATAATGAGTTAAAATGGTTTGATATATACGTAGAACTTAGAGATCATCATCATTGAAATTCTCATTGCAATTGGTATGTAACCCAGTCAGGACCATGTAGAATGGTAGATGCAAATGAAAAGAATGCTCATTGCTATTCGTGGAATAAGTGATCATGTGATACATATTTTTCTTTATCTTAATAAATGTTGTACATTGGAGTTTTTAGAACCCAGTGTATTTATCTAATGGAAATCTTCTTAGTAGAAATTCTCTCTCTCTCTCTCTCTCTCTCTCTCTCTCTCCCCTTCTCTCTCAATATATATATATATATGTATATATATACAGCGGCGAAGCTCGCGAAAAATTTATGCAGGGGCCAACTATAAAGAAGGATTTTTTTGAAAACAGACGTATTAAATTTAAGGATAAAATATATTTTTAGTCCCATAAATTATAATTTTTTAGGTGTCCTTAAAAAAATTATTCAATTTTTTCTCAGTTTTTTAAAATTTTACAAAAAAAGTGTTTTTAGTCTTGAATTTAATCTCTAACAAAAATTAAGGACTAAAATTAACAAATCTTAGAAACTTAACATAAAAATCGCTATTTTAAAATGTTGGGCAAAATGCATTTGAAGAACCTAATTTCATCAACTGTCTGTTTAATAATAGATTAATAATGTCTTTTCAAATATAAATAAATAAGTTATTTGCAAGAAACTCATTGTCCATTTAATTTGTCTATGACTATTGTCTTGATAATTTTTATTGTTGAAAAAGGTTTCTCTATTGTTGTTATTGAGACCGAAAGTATCAAACCAATACAAATAAATCTATCAATTTTGTATTAGTTTTTTTACTTTATTATTTATGCTAACTTTTGCAACTAATTTTGTTTGGGGTAGCTCAATATTTATTATTTGGGGTAGCCGGATATAAATACATACCGACTAATTCAAGAATGATATTTTTTTTGGGGTAGCCAAGGCTACCCCTCCCATATGAAGGGCTACGCCCATATATATATATATATATATATATATATATATATATATATATATATATATATATATATATATACATATATATATATATATATATACATATATACATATATATATATATATACACACATATATATGTATATACACACATATATATGTATATACACATACATATATATATATATATATATATATCTATATATATACATACATATATATATATGTACATATATATATATATGTATATATATATATTTGTGCGCATTCGCATGTATATGTTTCTATGTGTTTAGACTGGACTAATGATTTTTCTGCATAAAATAAGGTTATTTTTTCAATCTTTATACTCCCTTCGTCCAAAATTTTAAATCGCTCTGAGAAAAAAAAATGTCTCATATTATAAGTCATTTTACAATACTAATGAAACATTAATGTTACTTTTCCTATTCTACCCTTGACTATTTATTATTTTCTTCTTTCAATTCTTTAGTTTATCTTTCTCATAGTATTTATTATGGACTATTTTGTAAAACAACTCGAAATATATTTTTATCATACAAAATTAATTACATTTTTAATACGTGTGGATTGTCGATAACATCATATAATATAATTTAGGACGAAGAGAGTATTTGATAGTGAGTATAATTTAATGACTTTTAAATTTTTGTTTTAAGTTTGTAATTTTGAAGATGTGATAATTATATGAAAAGAAAAAATTTGGCCACACATTTGCGTCTTGACACAAATAGGTTGCACCTGGACGCAAAACAATAGCCCCAAATTGAAGTCAAATTGAGCAGCAAATTGAAGTGGTGAATCTCGAAAATTGTTAAAAGCAAAACAAACACTTGAAATTAAGTTTTAAGCAAAAAATTAAACACAAGAAAAAAAATGAAATGAAGGAAATGCAATGCCAAAGTAAGAGTAAAATCAGATCTAGAGGTTGAAACTTGAAAGTGAAGTTAAGGAAATTAACTAAACAATAGAAGACGATAATGCAAGTAAATATGAATCCAAAAAATGAATAGTGTGCTTTTTTTCTTTTTCTCTTGAAAAGAACGAAAAACAAAAAGGCGTTAAGCTCACTACAACTTTGATTTAGTCATTGTGTTGTTCCCTTCTTCGCTAGTTCTTATTCACAAATTGAGGATTCACAACACTCAGAGACAAAACAGGAAGATGGTGATAAATGACGAAGCAGAAACCTGGAGATGGAAAAACCAGAACCTACACTCTAGTGTTTGGGTTTGAAGCTTGAGATCATAAATTTCTTTGAGAAGCTTATAGCGATTCCATCTCATGTTCGTTGAAAAGTTGATAAAGATGAATAAAAAAAGGGTGATTTTGGTAGGGTTCTAGGCAGTTCGGGTGAGAGAGAGAAGCAGACAGTTAAGGATTAGAGATGTTGACTTTCGACGGAGCATACAAAGTGAGGACAAAAAATAGAAAGGGACTGGGTGTGAGACTAATTGTAAGTTTGAGAATGAAAATGGACTTTTACCAACATACAACATCGTCCGTAGCTAAAAATGACATTGGCACAAGTCACTTTTCTTGTAGTGATATTTTTCTTTTTATCGTAACAAATGTTATACGTCGGATAATATTTTAGTTCCAACACATTGCACTCACTTAGTTGTAATGACATACCTTTGGCAAGCTAATTCTCAAATTATCATGCAAATCTAATAGTAAAAGTTCCATTTCAAAAACTATCTAACTATAAATATATAAACAAGGGAGCTTCATGCCCGTCTTAAAAAAGCGGATTTAAATTCGTTACTTTTGAGAAAAACACTAAAAATCATCTAAAAACACTTTTTAAAAAACTTTTTTGAAGGAAAACTAGGAATGAATTAAAATATCACTAACTACCTTTTTCTTTCTCTTAAAATCACTTTTATCTTTTTGTATTTAATAAAAAAACTCATAAAAAAACATTTTTTTTTGTAATATCCCGCTTATCAGTATCGGAATATTACCAGTCGTTTGTGCCAGAGGACTAATGTTCATGGAGTGTTAAGTACGACATAATGAATTATTATGAAATATCAGTCAAGCAAGGGTTTATGTATCAGTGTCAGGCTAAATGCGACCAAGACGAAGGGCATTTAAGTAATCTCCCACAACGGGGTATATAAGTATGTTTGGGCACCAAATATCTCACTTTCCATTTCACTTCTCTCTCTAGGTTTTGGGAAGATATTCCTCTCCACCTTCTCTCTAAATATGCGCCCCCTCCTTTTCTCCCAATCCACTCAAACTCTTTCAAGAATCAACAAGTGGTAACCAACAAGGATTGTGGAAGCTTTAGGGACAAGAAACATCAAGAAGGAGAAGTTTAGCATGATTGAGGAAACTTGAAGTTAGGGTTTGATCTTGAACAAGATGATGTTGAAGCTTGTTAGATGATGCAAATATCATGTGAGTTCCTAGATAGAACCTACCTATGGGTTTATGTGCTTAATTTTGCAAGGAAAACATGAATTTAGTTAAGTTTAGAAAATAAGATTTTTAGTACCCTAGCCTTGATCTTGCTTTGTTCATGTTAAAACTACCATGAAAGATGTTTTATAATGTTATATAAGTTGCTGGATGTTTATAGTGCATTGCAGGATTGAATTTGATGAGTTTTGGGTCAAAATTGTAAATTTTGTACCACAAACGTGAAGATACTCGCTATTAGCGAAATTTTCGCTAATAGCAAAATTCTTCAGACAACAGGCCAGAATTTTTTGCTATTAGCGAACCTTGCTGTCCCAGCCAACATGTTTTTGACTTGTTGGCCCATTTTAGGGCCGGTGGTGCATTCCGAAGCCTTTCTATCAACGTATTACAACTTTATAACCCCAAAACAACATCTAGGCAATGCACATAACATCAAATGATCTTTGAATCAAGAATCATGGTAATCTTAACATGTACACCAAGAAAGGAACAAGAGAGTTTAAGCCGATTATTCGGGTAGAAAGGACTAAGAAAGGGATTAAAGTAGAGCCTCGACATAGTTTGTCGAGAACTAGACTAGTTAGAAAGAATAGAATGCTATGCATTAGAGATATGCTTGATAAGTGATAGGGCCAAACCGCAAGTGCACGGCCTATCGAAGTAATAGTAGTAAGTAAGAGTATCGTTCCGCTAGGGAGTTGTTCAACTTAATTAACTTTTAGTGAATGATTAGAGGAGAGAAAGTTAGAAAAAGGGAGTTTTATTGCTGAAGGTAAAAACAATAATAATAAAGGGCCTCGGGATCATTGGTTTATCATAATGACAAATCCTTCACTAGACAAGACCTAAACATCTAATTTCATGGTTTACACACTAATTTCTAAAGACCGGTTTCCCTTAGCCCCTCACCTTTCCGATGAAAGTCCGATGAGAGTTTACTTCTAGTAACCAAGCCTATTTCGCTGACATGATTACTAGAAGATGCATAGAGGATTGAAACTACTCTTTGTCTCAATAATTGCAAAGACTATTTCACTGTTTTGCAATTATTGTCTAGATTCACTTGTTCCAACATCAAGACTCCGCTCTCGCTTTATGAATTGATGTTTGGGATGATGGATTAACGATTATCAAACCCTCCGCTTTCGCTTCCACAGTTTGATAATTGTTAATCCACGTTAAGACGGTGAATCTAGATTAGAAATTAGGGTTACATAGAAATTAGGGTTTAGGCTTGTTTTGTTTAGGATTGAGTCATTAGACCCCAATAATCCCAAGACGAAGAAGTCTACTCACTCATGTTCATCGTAGACATGGGGGAAGAAGAGAGATAAACAGTAAAATAAATTGCAACGAAAGTAAAAAGGAAATAAAGACTTTTTATTGAAATAATACTTGAAATAAACAAAGTAAAGGGTGAATGTTTATGGTGGAGAGCTACTCTATTTATAGCTTTACAATCGACTTAGAAACTAAGCAACTAAAAGGGTAAAACAGTAAAGCTGCAACAGGGTAACTTGGGCCCGAAGAAAAAGCAGCAAAAGGGGCTTCTTGAGGTGGCACGGCCGTGCCAAGCTTCTGACTTGGTGGGAACATATTTTTGTTCCGTATCTTCGTATTTTCGCACTGTATTTGCTTCAGTCCTATTTCTTTTGCTTCAAGACACCTTCCACCATATATTCGTTCCTAAAATAAAATAAAAGACAATTTAAAGTAAAATATTCTAAAAAGAAATAATATGCAATATAATTAAATCAAATCTTATTTAAAACTAAACTAAATAAAGCATTAAAATATACTAATCTATGACTCATCAATAAGACGCGGGGTGATAAGAGTATTATTTTCGCATAGAAGCAAAGTACCATACAAGTATGGCAAGATGTGAATCGATTGATATCTATTCACAAAGTGGGTTAAGCAAACATAAGTTTACCTCTAGTTGGATCGTTTAAGGATCCGAGGTAAAAGAGTAAGCATGTATAAGTTTAACCTTCATTCATGCATAAGACTAAGACTTTTTAAGATAAGAGTGTCATGTCTCTTGCAATCCAAATTGGATTCAAGGGGTTCCCCAAGGGGAATGGTTAAGCCGCAAGGGAGCCGCATGTCACTAAGTTAAGGTGTCGTGTCTTTTGTATTCCTTCCAAGGTTGGATATAAAAGGTTCTCCAAGGGGAACGAGGTATGCCATAAGGAACCCGCACATCACTAAGGGAGCCCGGTGCGCTCTTGCTAAGCATTTCACCGGTAGTAAGGGATTAACTTCCGGGGTTACTCCACCCGGGACTAATCCGTAAAATGAACTCAGAAAATGTTTGTTTGTTCAAAGCTAACATAATCAATGAAGCTGACTATGCATATTCATTATTAGACATGTTTATGTTATGTCATAGAGCCTTGACGTAGAACGTCAAGAACAAGTAGAGACTCGGCGTAGATCTTCAAGAAATAGCAAGTTAGCAAGATCACTTTTGTGATAAGTTATGATATGTTGTTAGATGCAACATATTCGAGCAAGTAGAAGCAAGTAAAGGAAGTTATTCCGATGACGATCTTTGGTTTCCCCTAATCGTCCGGTTTAGAATCGTGTCATGATTTTAGTATGATTAGGCCTCGATGCGTAGAGCGTATCTTCCTATAACAAGTTAAGATGAGATTATGACGGCCCTAGTATGCATGATCGTCTAAATAAGCAAGTCCCCACACACGTATAATCAACCGGCAGGTTGTATTTTAGACACGTGGTGACCGTAGGTTTTCCCTGAGGTTACCAATAGCCTAGGATTAGGTAGAACTCACTGAGACATTATGTCTCATCCCAATCCTTATTTGTTTCAGATAAACAAGTTGGATGGCAAGCTATTTGCCGAATGGATGTTTCAGCAAGTGTTCGTTCGTACCCGCTGCAGGATGATATGGTTATGCAAGGACACCTTTACTATGTTTTAGAAAAGTTGAGTTGTAATATTATAGTACGAACGCACAATTGTTGTATAAGATATTCATTCGAAGTTTTTATTGTTGTAAATTTTAATGTATCCAGTATCAAAGTAACGCACATGCTAGACTTTCTAGATACGTCTAGTATGGGTGTTACATTTAGTATCAGAGCAGGTCGATTCAGATCATGCCTTGGGTCATTAAGTTACAACATAGGTAGTGGGACCATTGGGTTCCGGGTAAATGTTCTAGTTGTTGTTGTTAGTTGAGCGTGATCAACTCAATTTAACATTCGACGATTAGGACGGATGCTTGAGAGCTAAATAGGACCCTGGAGGAACGAAGTATGTGATGAAGATGCACTGGAAAGTGTGAACCTAGAAGTAAGAACTTGAAATGAGTATTAGTAAGAAGTTGATCGTACCGGTAGGTGGCCGGTGAACTAAGTAGTAGAAGTGCGAATCCTCCGGAAATGTAAGGTAAAGTTAAGAAGGAACGTTCCGACAATGTCGGGTAAGATGTTAAGTATACTTCATATACCCGTAAGTAAAGAGTTTGGAAATATCTGAGTATGATATGAAGCTTTGGTAAGAGTCGTAGTTGGAACGGGTATAAGATATAGAAAAGAATGGTGTTCTGGAACGCAAGTGCAAGTCTATATGATAGAAAGAGGTCGACGTAGGTTGACGGAATAAGTAGACTCTCAGGAATAACACTATGTAATTGAAGCTAAGGATTTGTATGTTCAGAGTGGACATGGTTCTAGTGTTCGGGAAGTTGCTTTAACCGGCAAAGTGACGAGGTAAACTACTCGTAAAGGAAGAAGTTAAGTATTCGAGTGAAAGTTTTATATTATCAGAACTAAGGCATTAATTTCTAACGTGTCGAGAAGTGTATCGAATAGGTTGATGCTTGCCATGCATACGTTATAGAATGTTTTTATGAAGTTTAGAATGATTGATGTGCATTGGGTTACTTGAGAAGTAATATTTTCATGCAAAAGATGTTTTCTAGAAAACACAGTTAAAGAAACTCGCCTATAGCGAAATTTTCGCTATTAACGAAATTACTCCAGAGAATTTCGATGATAGCGAACCTGGGGAAAAATTTCAGTTTTTCTCAAAAACTGTCAGTTCGTCCCTAGGGTCCGTAGTGGCTATTGGGGGGGGGTTGTTTTCACAATCATTTATACAATAAACACCCTTTATAACATCAAGTAACGAATGCATATCACATCCTAATATTTCTTAAGGAAAAAGGCATGGGCAATCATTAACAAAATCGATTCGGTTTAAGGTAACTTTGGAAATTAATGTGTTAAGAGTTAAGAAGGAGCTTAGACAAAGAGTTTAGAGGTTTCGGTGTCTAGAATGGACGTTATGGATGTGAAGACTTGAAGAAAGAAGTTAAAGTGGTGAAGAGTTATATGAAATCACAAGGTTCTTGGATTTTGCAAAGTTATGAGTACCCCTCGAACCTATGTTTTGCTTGATTGACTTGCTAAGGCTCGTTATGATATTAAATCATAAAGTTTACTTGAGTTTAGAAAGATATACGCGCATGAGTGATTGAAGTTGACATTTTTGGAAACTCAAAAAGAAATTTTGTTGGTACCAGTCTGTTACGACTCGCGTAGAGTGGGCTAAACTCACTAGAACCAAGACTTGATGGCACATATGTGTTATCAACTCGTTCTTTGATTTTAGAGTAACGACTGGGGCCTAAATCCAGTATATTTATATATATATATACATATATATATATCATCAACGTCAATAACCCGTATGCTAATTTATGAAATTTTCTTTAAAAGAAAAACTAACGAGCAAGCACAGAATGATTAAGCAAAACCTAGTATGCGAGAAATGCGAAGATGCAATGTTAGATGTTCAAAGAAGATAAGCCCTAGTATAAGATGAGTTATCATGGGAAGTTGTAAGAACGATTCATGGAATAGTAGATATGTGGTAACAAAGATGTGCGCTAAGAATCAAGATTGCTCGAAGACAAGTGTAGTTATGGCATTGATATATCAAGAGGTAAGTTTACCTTAAGATTTAACCTTACAAGCAAAGGGTAGTACAAGGTTGCAGAGTAGGTTGCAACATAGGAGATCTTAAGAATAGTTCAAGAACATAATAATCAAGAGATGAACAGAAGTGTGAGGTTTCACTCGTCTCAACGGGTCAGAGTATTAGGTTAAGCCAACCGGTGGGAATCAGAGTATCGCAACAGAAGTTAATCAGTAAAGTTGTTGACAGTAACCATGGAACATGGAATCTGGTAGTAAGAATCTTCGTGAAGGATGTTCAGGATAGTGATGCAGTTTAGTGAGAAGTAATATGAGACAAGCAAGGAGTTCTCGATATGATAAGTAAGTAATGATACTCACACAGTCAATAATGATTAAGGTAAAGGTATAAAGGATGTATTTTCACCTTAGTAAGACAAGGAAGACTAGAGTCATCCCAAATGAAGTATCGGGTTGCTTGATTGGTGATGTCGAATGCGTAGAGGAGTTGTTGGTTAGTCAGGAAGAGTATGTGCTTTGATAAGGGAATACAGTTCATGAGATATGCACGATGAAGTACATACCCTCATGTAGACTTGAGGGATCCACGCATGAAACACATAACCAGGATCGGACCAGCTGCCACATCGATGCATAAGTGTCGCACTGTAAAAAGAGGTGACAATCATTATCTTAACATGTGTGTTTAACAATTATTCTCTTAACGACAAACATTTTTTTTTAAATTCTGAAAGAACATTCGGGGTGTCTATTCATCCCCCTCTAGATACTAACTCGACCAATATATAGATCAGACAAGCTAAGCACTAAGGGACTTTTGAAATTGAGTACAAACCTTCTAATAATGAGAGGTCTCAAAAAAAAACCCACTTGAGTTGGCCTAGTAGTATTGGCTTGGAACCTGGGAGTTTGCTTCTCCTCAAGGTCTCAGGTTCGATTCTCTCTGGTGCCAATTTGAGGGGGTTAGTTTAGCTTCTTCAAAAAAAAAAATGAGAGGTCTCAAAAAATAACCATGAAAGTGTGCATAAGATTAGAATTTCATACTTATAAAAAAAGTTTATCTTTTAATAAGTTTATTGGGATTTAGTTTGAATTAAGAAATTTTAATGATTCTCTCTGGTGCCAATTTGAGAGGGTTAGTTTAGCTTCTTCAAAAAAAAAAAAAAATGAGAGGTCTCAAAAAATAACCATGAAAGTGTGCATAAGATTAGAATTTCATACTTATAAAAAAAGTTTATCTTTTAATAAGTTTATTAGGATTTAGTTTGAATTAAGAAATTTTAATCTTTTCATGATTCGATAGACAAAATTCACATTAGACATATTTTTGCTAGTTGCATGAAATAAAGATATTAATAAAATCAGGATTTGATTTGACGGACTTTTACCATAAATTTGTAAAGTTGCATGATTTGATAGACAGATTCACATAGACATAAATTTACTAGTTTCATGAAATAAGGATATTTTGTCGAAATAAATAAAATGAAATAAGGATATTACTAGGTACATGATTTGATTTTACTGAATATTAGTATATTACTACAAATATATAGTAATATCTTCACTTATTTTTTATTTTTATTTTGGCGATCATATTTTCACTTATTTTACACACTATAAAATAGTACACTTAATAAAATCAATTTAATATATTAGTAAAATATACACTTATTTTATATTTGCATTATTTCCTAAAAACCACCTATAAATATATGCTTTTCTTCTAACAGTTTTTAAACCTTCATACAACAAAGATTATTCCCTTCCAACGAAAAGAGCAATTGAAGGTGAAATGACTTTTATTACCCAAAAAACTCTCTTGCTATGTGTATTGTCGTTGCTATCACTGCAGAATGTTCTTGGAGTACACGTGACAATTGGTAACAATTTAGCTGACAATTTGGACTTAACTGTTCATTGCAAATCTGCAGATGATGACATTGGAATACATCTTCTTCATCATAGGGATATTTTTGGTTGGCATTTTGGAAATAACTTTTTTGGACAAACAAGATTCTATTGCTCATTTCAATGGAATAATGAGTTAAAATGGTTTGATATATATGTACAAAGTAGAGATCTTCATGTATGTGATTCTCATTGCAATTGGTATATAACCCAGTCAGGACCATGTAGAATGGTAGATGCAATTGAAAAGAATGCTCTTTGCACTTCGTGGAATAACTGATCATGTGATACATATTTTTCTTTTTATCTTAATAAATGTTGTACATCGGAGTTTTGAGAACCCAACGTATTATCTAATGGAAATCTTCTTAGTAGAAATTCTCTCTCTCTCTCTCTCTCTCTCCTGTTGGGTGGGTCCCTCCTCAAGTGGGGACCACACACTTATTTAAGAAAAAGAAAAAAAAAACTAGTGTGTGTTTGGGCATAAAGCCCACGTGATGTGTTTGTGTGTGAATGGGTAATAAAAACCCATGTCACGTGTTATTATAAAAAATAAAAAAATAAAAAGGAAATTGCTTTCCCTAATATTGTAACAGTAAGTGCGTGAAAACAAAAACAGTGGTCGCAGCACTGTGTGTGAAAAACAGAGAGTTACGAGAGCAAAAGAGGAAGATATTTTGGGTTCCGGTGACAAAAGTGTGTTCGGCAAACGACATCCGATTCGGCTGAAATTTGAGTATGCTATTTTTGTTACCTAGTTTGATACTAAGATAATTTTTCTAAGTAGTTTTCTCTTCTCTTTGTGTCTGTTTGCGATACCTATTTAGGGTTTGCTCTCTGGTTGTTAGAATCACCATAGTTGGTGATTATTTGATGATTGTCAGTTTCTAGAGGTTTAGGAACACATTATAACTATTATTGTGATAGTTGAAGTTTTTGGCTGGACTAGGTCCCGTGGTTTTTTATTCTCTCACATTGAGAGGAGTTTTCCACGTAAAAATTCTGGTGTTCTCATTTACAGTTTTTACTCCTTTTATTGTTGTTATTGTTGTTGTTGTTGGCTGTGCTGGTATATTGGATTGTTCAGGTTCCACAAAAAGAGATAATTTAAGCTTCCACATATTCTGCATTCCGCACTCTGATCCCAACAACTGGTATCAGAGCTTCGGTTCTTTTTGTGGAAATTAATTTTTGGTGAACAATGGAAGTCAACACAACTAGTATGTTGTCTTTGAATGGATCGAATTATGCCCTTTGGAAAACTAAGATGGAGGACCTGCTTTATGTTAAGAAATATCATGAACCTGTGTTTGTTGCAGCGAAGCCTAAAGAGAAGACTGATGATGATTGGACTCTACTAGATAGACAGGTGTGTGGATACATTCGTCAGTGGGTTGATGACAATGTTTTGAACCTTATTAGTGGGGAGAACAATGCAAAATCATTATGGGATAAGCTTGAGCAACTGTATACGAAGAAGACAGGTAATAACAAGATGTTTCTTATAAAGAAAATGTTAGGTTTGAAGCTCCAAGAAGGGACTTCGTGTGCAGATCATTTGAATACTTTTCAAGGAATTATGAATCAGTTATCTGCTATGGGTATTAAGTTTGATGATGAAATTCAAGGTTTGTTTCTTCTCGGTTCATTGCCCGACTCGTGGGAGACATTTAGAATGTCTTTGTCTAATTCTGCTTCTGATGGTGTGTTGTCAATGGACCTTGTCAAAAGCAGTGTTTTGAATGAGGAAATGAGAAGAAAGTCTCAAGAATCATCTTTGGAGTCAGGGGTATTGGTTACTGAATCAAGGGGGAGAAACATGAACCGGTATTCAGGTAATAGAGACCAAAGCAGAAGTAATTCCAAGAAAGTTATTGAGTGTTACAATTGTGGTAGAAAGGGGCATAAATAGAGATTTTGTTGGGATTTGAAAAAGGAGAATGAGGACAAAGGTAAAGGTAAAAAGAAAGAAGAAGATTCAGATGGTGGCTCGACTAATCTGACATATGATGATGAATTGCTTCTTGTTGAAGAACATGATATCATTGCTAGTGCATCCAGTTGGGTGATTGATAGTGGTACTTCAGCACATGTCACTTCCAGGATAGATGTTTTTTGCTCATAAACTTCAGGTGAATTTGGTGATGTGAAGTTGGCTAATAAAGATGTGTTAAAGTGTGTTGGCCTTGGGGATGTTAATTTGGAGATGTCCAATGGGACAAAGTTAACTCTCAAGGATGTGAAGCATGTTCCAGGCATCCGGTTGAATTTGCTTTCTGTGGCTAAACTATGTGATGAAGGTTATGATAGTTTGTTCTCAAAGGATTCTTGGAAACTTTCCAAGGGATCTATGATTGTTGCAAGAGGTACAAATGTTCTAACCTTTACTTGACACATGCAAAAGTAATTAAAGATATGCATGTGGTTGAATCAGCTGAGAAAGTTGAGTTGTGGCATAAGAGGTTGTGTCACATGAGTGAGAAAGACATGGTTAAGCTATGCAAGAGTAATGTGTTGTCTGACATGAGTAATCCACACTTGAAGAAATGTGATCACTGTTTTGTTGAGAAGAAAAGCAAAGTTTCTTTTGAGGTTCACTCACCTAGAAGACCAGAAATTCTTGATTTGGTGCATTGTCATTTATGCGGTCCTATCGAGACAAGAACAATTGGGGGAAGCGCATACTTTCTAAGTTTTGTTGATGACCATTCAAGAAAGACTTGGGTTTACACCTTGAAGAGTAAAAATGATGTTTTGAGCATGTTTAAGAAATTTAAGGTTTCAATTGAGTGTGAAACTAGGAAGAAGTTGAAGTGCATATGCATAGATAATGGAGGTGACTTTCTGAGAAAAATTGGAGTTTATTGTAGAGAGAACTAGATTAGATATCAGAGGTCTTTACGTTTTAATGGTGTTGTTGAACGGACGAATAAAATATTGGTGGAAATAGTTAATTGTTTGTTGTTAGATGGAGGGCTTGCAGAACTGTTTTGGGGTGAAGCATTGAGCACAATTGTGCATGTCTTGAATCTTTCACCATGTGTGTCCTTGCAACATGAAGTACCAGAGATGATTTGGTCAGGTAAGAATGTTTCTTATGACCATTTACGTGTTTTTGGATGCAAAGCTTTTGTGAAGAGTCAGCAGTGTGTGTTTTTAGGCTATGGCCTTAGATGGAGTTGGTTATAGGTTGTATGATCCTATTTTGAAGAAACTTACCAGATGTTGTGAGGCTGAGTTCATTGAAGATCAGCGGTTGAAAGACATTGATAGAGTTATTGTTGATGATCCAACTCATAATGAAGACCGTGAAAATTGTCACGGGGGAGATGTGCAGTCTGAGGTTGAACCTGTTGCACATATAAAAACCACCAAAGTTAGAAAGCGTTTGGATAGGTACATTGCTGAAGGAGTTTCTATTGCAATTGATGATAGAGCACTTGTTTCTGATTCTCAAATAATGGAGAATGTTGATGTTTGCGGCATAATTGTTGGAAATACAACTGATTGCGCCACTTGAATCGTGAGGGGGAGAATTGTTGGGTGGGTCCCTCCTCAAGTGGGGACCACACACTTATTTAAGAAAAAGAAAAAAAAGTTACTATGTGTGTGTGTTTGGGCATAAAGCCCACGTGATGTGTTTGTGTGTGAATGGGTAATAAAAACCCATGTCACGTGTTATTATAAAAATAAAAAAAAAAAGGAAATTGCTTTCCCTAATTTTGTAACAGTGAGTGCGTGAAAACAAAAACAGTGGCCGCAGCACTGTGTGTGAAAAACAGAGAGTTACGAGAGCAAACGAGGAAGATATTTAGGGTTTCGGTAACAAAAGTGTGTTCGGCAAACGACATCCGTTTCGGCTGAAATTTGAGTATGTTATTTTTGTTACCTAGTTTGATACTTAGATAATTTTTTTAAGTAGTTTTGTCTTCTCTTTGTGTCTGTTTGGGATACCTATTTAGGGTTTGCTCCCTGGTTGTTAGAATCACCATAGTTGGTGATTACTTGATGATTTTCAGTTCCTAGAAGTTTAGGAAGACATCGATTGTAACTATTATTGTGATAGTCGAAGTTTTTGGCTGGGCTAGGTCCCGTGGTTTTTTATTCTCTCACATTTTGGCTGGACTAGGTCCCGTGTTTTTTATTCTCTCACATTGAGAGGAGTTTTCCACGTAAAAATTCTGGTGTTCTCATTTACAGTTTTTACTCCTTTTATTGTTGTTATTGTTATTGTTGTTGGCTGTTCTGGTATATTGGATTGTTCAGGTTCCACAAAAAGAGATAATTTAAGCTTCCGCATATTCCGCATTGCGCACTCTGATCCCAACATCTCCCTCTCACAATATATATATATATATATATATATATATATATATATATATATATATATATATATATATATATATGCGTGTTCGCATGTATGTGTTTGTGCGTGTGTGTTTAGGCTGTACTAATGATTTTTCTGCATAAAATAAGGTTAATTTTTCAATCTTTATACTCCATTCGTCCCAAATTATAAATCGCTTTGAGAAAAACAAATTGTCTCAAATTATAAGTCGTTTTATAATAGGTTAAAATGCACTTTTGACCCCCCAAGTTTAAACTTGTGATTTTAATCTCCCAAGTTTGAAAATAGCACTTATGCCCCCTTAAGTTTCCCCCCTTTGCAAAACCATGGCCCCCCATTGATTTTGACTCATTCAAAACTGATGTGGATGGCATGTCACATGTTGACTATGTAATTTTTTTTAATTTTAAAATAAAATAAAAGTCACATAATTAGAAATGAAAAAAAATAATTGATAAATGAAAAGAAAACCCATAAATCATAATATTAAACCCATAAACACATATTCAAACTAGAAATACCAATTACAAAACATAATCCAAGCAACTTCAAATCTAAACCCATAAAAACAAACCCAAACCTAGAAAATCCCTAATTAAATTCACACAGCACACACATTATTCTTGTTCCTCTTCCCTTTAGCTTTCATTTTTAATAAATTAACAAAATCTAGACCCATAAAAGAATATGAAAATTAACATCATTATCAATAAGCTAAACCTAGAATTGGTTCATCTTCCCTCCCATTTCCCTTGAGTTTGGTTTGGTTTGTTTGAATGATTTGATTTTAAGGATGAAGATTAGGGTTGAAGATGAAGAAGATTTTTCACATGCTTATTTTTAGTTTTAATTTCATTTTTCTATTTTTTTAATTTTTAATTTTAATTAATTTCAATGTGTGCACACAATTGTCAATATTTTATATATAAAAAATATTCACATCAGCTTTGAATAAGTCAAAATCAAGGGGGACCATGATTTTGCAAAGGGGGTGAAACTTAAGGAGGCAAAAGTGCTATTTTCAAACTTGAGGGGCCAAAATCACAATTCTGTGAAACTTGGGGTGCCAAAAGTTCATTTTAGCCTTTACAATATTAATGAAACATTAATGTTACTTTTCCTATTATACCCTTGACTATTTATTACTCTCTTCTTTCAATTATTTAGTTTATCTTTCTCATAGTATTTATTAAGGACAATTTTGTAAAACAACTCAATATATTTTTCTAATATAAAATTAACTTCATTTCTTAACACATGTGGAATGTCCAAAACATAATATAATATAATTTAGGACGGAGAGAGTATTTGATAACGATGATAATTTAATGACTTTTAAATTTTTGTTTTAAGTTTGTAATTTTGGGAGCCTTCACTGCAGACATAAATTCATATGCATCATATAACCAGAGCTTATATTTCTTTCTTGGTTTGTTTTTTACCCTCTTCGATCATTATCATAAGAAAAAAAATATTTTTAGCCGCACATTTGCGTCTTGACGCAAACAGGTTGCACCTAGACGCAAAACAATAGCCCCGAAACATGGCTCCAACTGGTCTATTCAGTTTGGGCACAAAATAGCTAAAAACATATTTTAATGCACTTTTCAACATGCTTTCTTATGACAATGATATTTGTACATCTATATAATTACAACTTTGGTGACAACTATGTTTTGTTCTCTTCTTATTGGTCAAAAACAATGGAGAGAGAAAAAGGAAAAGGAAGGATAAGAAGATCATGTGAGTATGCGAGAGAAAATTGTCAAAAAAATTATCCCAAAGTGGTTGTACAAATATCATTTCTCCTTTCTTATTCACCATTTAACAAGGCGTACAACACTACGATCACACATGATGAGTGCTTTAACAATGCCATCAACTATCAACCAGAATGCACCTGCAAGTCAAATTGAGCAGCGAATTGAAGTGGTGAATCTCTAAAATAATTTAAAGAAAAACAAACACACTTGAAATTAAGTTTTAAGCAAACAAATCAAACACAAGAAAAAAAATGAAATTAAGGAATCTCAATGCCGAAATAAGATTAAAATCAGATCTAGAGGTTGAAACTTGAAAGTGAAGTCAAGGAAACTAACCAAACAATAGAAGGCGACAATGCAAGTAAATATGAATCCAAAAAATGAATAGTGTGCTTTTTTTTTCTCTAGAAAAGAAGAACGAAAAACAAAAAGGCGTTACACTCTCTACAACTTCGATTTAGTCATTGTGTTGTTCCCTTCTTCGCTAGTTCTTAGTCACAAATTGAGGATTCACAACACTCAAAGACAAAACACAAAAATGGTGATAAAGAAGACGAAGCACATACTTGGAGATGGAAAAACCAGAACCTACACTCTAGTGTTTAGGTTTGAAGCTTGAGAACATAAATTTATTTGAGAAGCTTATGGCGATTTCATCTCATGTTCGTTGAAAAGTCGATAAAGATGAAAAAAAAAAGGGCGATTTCGGTTAAGTTTTGACGGTGCATACAAAGTGAAGACAAAAAATAAAAAGGGACTGAGTGTGAGACTCATTGTAAGTTTGAGAATAAAAATGGACTTTTACCGACATACACCGTGCGTAGTTAAAATTGACCTAGGCACAAGTCACTTTTCTAGTAGTGATATTTTTCTTTCGCTGACAACTAGCGTACCCAAGAAAGAATGGTGGGTAATTTATCTCAACCAATAAACATTCACATTTTTAAGTGGGATCCATGAACTATCTTGACCCCTCCAATAAATAGCTCATTCTCATTAGTTGGTGGGTAAATTATCCACCATTCTTCAAAAATAATTTAGAAACAACCTTTCTTTTTATCTTAACAAATGTTGTACATGGAATAATATTTTAGTTCCACCACGTTGCACTCACTTAGTTGTAATGGCATACCATTAGCAAGCTAAGTCTCAAATTATCATGCAAATCTAATAGCAAAAGTTCCATTTCAAAAACTATCTAAATATAAATATATAATCAAGGGAGCTTATATGATGCCCGTCTTAAAAAAACGGATTTAAATTGTCACTTTTGAGAAAAACACTAAAAATCACCTAAAAACACCTACTTGAGGGACTTAGTTGAATATGGATTTTCTTAAATGGTGTACCATTGTCATGCTCCTGGATGCATTCACTTTTTACTTCTTTGTTAGTTACCTTGTTTTGAAGTTTTTAAGGATTGGGAATTGTGTATGTAATTGTCTCTTATTTCGATTTTGATGCGAATATAAATTCAATTTCAGTTCCAGAGGACTAAACATGTTCCTGGGATGCTTATGTATCTTAAACACTGGATATAGATCAATTGTAGTTTTTATATATTTAAGGATATTGCTAACGAGTACCCCAAAACATCGTTTAAGTTAAGAGTTTACCTTACGAATTACTAACTCACAAATTTCACGATAGTTTTCTATTGCTTACAATACAAGGGTATTGTGGAAAAATAGCAATTTAGTGGAGGATAATAAAGTAATAACAAGTTGAAAGTAGTTCATTTTGTGGAATTCGATGAATTTCCTTTCGTGGAAAGTAGAATTTCCCTTTAAGATAATAAATTTATAAATTATTCTTTAAAAAAAGTTAAACAAGTGTGACTTGAAAACTAAAAACGAAAACATGATCTAATAAGAATTAAGGCAATCAAAGAATTATGTGCAGGGACGGCCCCATATACAAGGGTATGTGGGCCTTGACCCTCACTACAAAATAAAGAAAAATAATACCAATATATATTATGGAACAAAAAGAGAAAATGATAATGAAATTTAATTAAGTTATTATGATCTATATTATAAATTATATTTGATATTATCCAATTAATTATTGTTAGACTAGATGTCATGATCCAAATTCGAATCCGGGATTCTTATGTGTGTGAGTTTTTAAGTGAATATTTTCACTTCATCTTTCTACAAAAAAATCAAAAATAATATTTACTTTACTTTTACCAAATCAACAAATTGCAAAACTAGAACCCAATTTCAGTTAAGAACAAAAATGAGAAACCTTAAATTGTTCATTTTCTGATAGAAGGTACTGGAATACATTATAACACAAGGAATCATGAGCTTTGATTTCCTTCACAATTCTTTGAGTTTCAAATGAGAATGTCATTCAATATATCAAAAATATGAAAAACTGTAGAGAACAATTATTATATATATTTATACTTTTAAAAATAAATTTGGACATTATACACACACATATTTTTTTTTTTGTAAAATTATATGTGTTTCCCAAACTATTTAAAATTCCTAAGTTCATACCTGATTATGTGATAGTTATGCCGTGATTCAAAGAAACAGCTCCAAATGGCGGCATCTTCCCCTCACTCTGCTTTTTTTTAGGTGAGAACTACGTTACCCTCTCTTGTTTAGGGGGTAATTTACCCTCTCATGATATCAATCAATCAAAATGTAATATGCATAGAAAACATTAAATATCAAATAAATGAATCAATTTTTTCTAAAAATAAAAAAGTTCATCTTAATCATAAGGTAACTTTTAACACTTTTAATTTTTATTTAGAGTAAATTACACTCCCCTCCCCTCTTATGTTAAAATATACACTTCCCTCCCTTTAAAAATAAAATCTACACTCCTCTCCCTCTAAGATGCTTAAATTACAACCCTCTCCCTTAATAATTAAATATGTACTACACTTTAATCTATTTTAACATAAATAAATATTTTTATGATATATACTAATTTTGAACCACCATTTAAGAAAAATAAATTCATTTCTTTATAATTTAAATATCAATGGTAATTAAACTTAAATATTTTGCTATTAAGTTTATAATTTATAGTATAAAACTAATTTTTATATAACCATATTTTATTGTATTTAGTAATTATTGTAATTTTATTTTTTGGTTGTTTCATATTTTATAATAGGGTTTAAAATTATATGTTAATGTAATTGTGAATAAAAAAATAGCAAAAAATATGTATTCAAATTTTGATTATGTTAAAATAGACCCGCGGTACTTTTTTTTTAAGTGTGTTAGATTATTTTATTTTATTTTTGCTAGATTATTGAGGAAGTAAAGTGTAGATTTTAACATAAGAAGAGACAAGAATGTAATTCAAGCTTCTCTTAAGGCCGGAGGGGAATGAAATGTTTTCTAATATGTTTGGAATAAGGGGGGAGGGAAGTGTATATTTTAACATAACAGGGGAGGGGAGTGTAATTCAAGAATCTTTGAGGGGAGAAGAGTGTAATTTAGTCTTTTATTTAATTATATTAAGGTGTTCAATCTTAATTAATTTACACTACAAGACTTATAACAAATAAAATTTTTATATCAAATTTCTTTCATCTGGATGTCCTTAAATTCATCACTTACATTCATAAAATTTCTTCCATTCCACGAGCCCGAACGTGAGAACAAAAACATCTCCTTCATTCAAATTTCTTCTTTATTCTTCCCTATTGATCAATTCTTGTTTCTTTTTCGTTTTCTTCCCATTTTGATTGTTCAATTTTGTCGTTCCAAACTGCTGCAGTTTCAAATTATAGTGAGAATTGTCGTTGTTTCTAGAACCGCGTCAGGTATCGTGACTTTTTTTATTTAAGTAGCCAACCTAATAAAATCTGCTAACACGCATAGACCTGCCCCACTATCAACCAAAGCCTTTAAGTCCAAACAAAAGAACAAAAGCCACGTGACATAACTATTTCAGCAGCAACCGAAAAAAATGCTAGCAAACTCCCAAAACATCACAGCAGCAACACCTGCTAGCAATCCTTAAA
Source organism: Medicago sativa (assembly GCF_051527215.1). Classification (NCBI taxonomy): domain Eukaryota; kingdom Viridiplantae; phylum Streptophyta; class Magnoliopsida; order Fabales; family Fabaceae; genus Medicago; species Medicago sativa. The sequence goes on from NC_140749.1 coordinate 56,510,131, forward strand.
GTATAACGGATGACTTACTCATAATTAACTACCTCACAACCAAGAAAAATCAAATCAAAAAGAAAAGTCAACTCACCATATTTGACGTGGTTCTGGAAATAATGATAATTCTCACGATATTTGGAATCAAACGAACGACGACGATTCTCACGAAAATTGAAAAATGCGGCAGTTTAGAACGACAAAATTGAACAATCAAAATGGGAAGAAGAAATTTCATGAATGTAACGGATAAATTTAAGGACATTCAGATGAAAGAAATTTGATGTGAAATTTTAATTGTTCTAAACCAGTCTTGTCGTGTAAACTAATTAAGATTGAACAACTAAATATAATTAAGGCAAGATTACATTTGGGGTCCTTTATCTTATTTTTTTTGTAACAATTTGGTCATTTATCTTTATTTTTTCCCGTTTAGGTCCTTTATCTCTCTTAAAAGCACATATACATCTTTTTTCTCATTTTTTATTAAAAAATACATAATTTTATTTCTAAAAATATATTTTTATTAAAAATGAAAAAAAAATCCAGAAATATGATGAAGATGTTCATCATCTTCATCTTCTTCCTTTGAATCTTCATCATCTTCTTTAAATAAAAAAAATTCTACTAAAATATATCTCCAAATATCATGAATTAATGTTATATTCACCTTCAATCTTCTTTTAAACACAAAATCAAAACCTCAATTTCACAAATGTTGCAAGGCGGATGGTGGAGGCTTAGTCACTGGCGGAAGGGTTAGGCTTTACAAAAGTTAAGATTGTTCTGGAAACAACAAAATTGATGTGCAAAGCTGCTCTCAACTTTGGGGTTATTTTTATGCCGAGTTTGAATATTGAGTTAGAAAATAATAATAATAATATACGGTGTGCCAATTTATATAACTAATTTTTTTTTTTTTTTTTGTGATGAAACTAAATCTCTTTTCTATAGGGTTTTGATTTTTGTGTTTAAAAGAAGATTTGAGGTGAACATAACATTAATTCATGATATTTTGAGATATATTTATGTAGAATTTTTTCTGATTCAATGAAGATGATGAAGATTCAAAGAAAGAAGATGGAGATGATGAACATCTTCATCATATTTCTGGATTTTTTTTCATTTTTAATAAAAATATATTTTAAAAAATAAAATTATGTATTTTTTTAATAAAAAAATGAGTAAAAGGATGTATATGTGCTTTTATGAGAGATAAAAGACCTAAACGGAAAAAAATAAAGATAAAGGACTAAAGTGTTACAAATAAATAAGATAAAGGATCTATAATGTAATCTTGTCTATAATTAAATAAAAATTAAAAGTATTAAAAGTTACCTAAAATTGATTTTTTTTTATAGAAAAAATTTACTCATTTATTTGACATTTAATGTTGCCAATGTATATTACATTTTGATTGGTTGATATCATGAAGGGGTAAATACCCTCTAAATAAGAGAGGGTAATCTAGAAAAAACCTTTTTTTTATTAGGAATAAGAAAATTTTATAGTATGTAGGTAGATTCTAGGAGGAAGGCTTAATTTAGTACCATGGAGCGAAAAAACACACCATTAAATTATTTTGATCGTCCAAATTTATTTCCCAATTTTTCATGTTTGGCAAAAAATTTGTATAGATTAAAACTTCGCATTTTGTTTTTTCAATTTGGGAAAAGTTGTCTCAAACCTATAAAATTTGGATTTCAACACGGGCACATGATGCAAACACATTTCGACACGACTAATTTTAAAAATATAGAACATCGACATTGATGTATATAATCATATAAAATACGAATATTATCTATAAAAGATCTAAATCGAGGAACTAAAATATATATGTACATTTAAATTGAGCAATTTAATAGACTAGAAAAAATTTCTTAGCCAAAATATGACAATTGTAAACTCATCCATCCATCTACTAACGAAATGATAAAAATGACGTTATAGAAGTAACTGGAAAGTGTCTAAGAAGTGTAAAATTGTGTCGAAGCAAATTAAAAAAAGTTTATTTTAAAAAATTTGTTTGACACATATCGTACGAGTGTCCAACACCTATGTGTGTCGGATGATGGGACACACTTAATACCAGAGGTATTCGTGCTTTAGAGTCTCATACACAAAAAAATTTGTATCTTGTAAAATTTAACCATTAAAACACATTTTAAGAGGACGTGTGGGCAAGAGTGTGCGTGTAAATGAATAGATGTTCTATTATATTTATATTACATCTCAACCAATGAACCAATATGATAATGATTCTTTTCAGCTTCAACAGTGAGGGACGTAGTTAAAACATAGCTTTGGTGCCATTGGTGCCATAGCTTGCATCTCCACCTCACACACACACATCACACACACATCCCCACACACATCCACACACATCAATGGTCAGGATTTCCCCAATGGCACCAAAACTATGTCATGGAAGTATTTCCCTTAAAACATGGAGTTGTTATGATTATATAATTATAAGGGATTTGGGTAGACTACGTCCAGAAAAAAAGGGATTTGGGTAGACAACACATAAGTTTTCAACTCTCCACGTACATATTGATCCATAAAAAAAACCTTTCATAATAGGGATGTATATTCCATGTAGTCAAAGACTCTCACATTCATGTTATAATTAATTCCATCATCCGCCAATTTAGATCCTAAAATCCTATGCATTTCTATCTTCATGAACAAGTGTAACCCTGATTCTCAAAATACTATAGTGTCAAGGATCTACATAGCAAGATATTTTTCAAGGAGTGACTTTGTGGGGGCTGTCTAGGCCACAATCCAAGTTATGTATGGCGTAATAGCATTGCTTCACAAGTGTTAGTTATTGGAGACTTAGATGGTGTGTGGGAAATTTTGGTTTGGATAATGTTGACACGAGAACAGTCCCACACCGTCACCAAACCACCAGAAGCTCCCAAAGACAGTCGATAAGAATAACTGCAAGGAGTATCTCCCCAAATCGATTTAATCAACGAATCATCAACCACATTCCACTTAGACTCCTGAATACATAACACAAACAGATGCTTCTCATTAACTAACCGACGGACCTCCACCCTCTCACCACCTCCTAACCACCGCGCATTATAAGAAAGAACTTTCATTGAAACCAACCACCAACCCAACTCCCCCACTCTCATCCCTCCTCCTCCACGCCCCCACTCCCACCTACTTCCCCACGCACCACCTCAACACCACCTACTGCCCTCCATTCCCTTCTCCTCTCCTTTGTCAACAAATTAAAACTATTATGAGTATCACAATTGTACTTCACCCCAACTACCTTACCAATGTCTCTGACGTCATCCGCCACCGCCTTCGGCTTGCCGTGTAACAACACCCAATTCTCCCAATCCTTATTGACGGATGAATTTGAATTTTTCGAATAATCAGATGTAGAATTTGTTGCTTCATTTGAATTTTGATTACCCTTGCCAACCTTTCTTTTACTTCGTTGTTTCTTCAAAAAATTTAAAATTGCCTTTCTATCAATATCCGGCATTCTAGCTATGCGCTTCATAAAACCAACATAATGTTTAACGGATCCTCCCTTCTTTTTCTTAGTAGAAATATGCGAAGATGATGAAGTTGATTTCCTCACTTCCGGTTTAGAAACAACAGTAGAATCAATTAATCATTATCTTAACTTACGCAATCAATTAATTTGTTAATTATCTTAACCAAACAAATTAATTTCCCTATTGTGAATTTGTGACAATCATTATCTTAACCTGTTTGTTTTGTAATTATTCTCTTAACGGCATAAATTTTCATAAGTCTATCCAATACAATAAACTCCCGAAAATTCTTTTCCGCCAAACATGTTTTTTTAAACTCAAAAAGAATATTTGGGGTGTCTATTCACCCCCCTCTAGATACTAACTTGACCAATATATAGATCAGAAAGCTAAGCACTAAGGGACTTTTGAAATTGAGTACAAACCTTTTAATATTTAGAGGTCTCAAAAACTAACCATGGAAGTGTGCATAAGATATTAGTGGTTTAAAGATTTAAAAATATCCAACTTTCAAACATAAATTAGAATTTCATACTTACAAAAAAAATTATCTTTTAATAAGTTTATTAGGATTTAGTTTAAATTAAGAAATTTTAATATTTTCATGATTCGACAGACAAATTCACATTAGACATATTTTTGCAAGTTGAATGAAATAAATGTATTAATGAAATCAGGATTTTATTTGACATATTTTTACAATAGAGAAATGATATTTGTACAACCGTTTTATGACAATTTTTTGGCAACTTTCTATACTCACATTATTCTCTTATTCTCTCTCTACATTTTTCTCTCCCAATTGTTTTTGACCAATGAAAAGAGAGAAAGAAGAAGTTGTTACAAAAGTTGTCTCAAATGGTTGTTCGAATATCATTACTCTTTACAATAAATTTGAAAAGTTGCATGATTTGATCGACAGATTCACATAGACATAAAATTACCAGTTTCATGAAATAAGGATATTACTAGGTACATGATTTTATTTTATTGAATATTAGTATATTAATACAAATATATAGTAATATCTTCACTTATTTTTTTATTTTATTTTGGTGATCATATCGTCACTTATTTTACACACCATAAAATAGTACACTTAATTTTTCTCAAAAAAAATAAAAAAATAGTACACTTAATAAAATTAGTTTAATATATTCCCTCAAAATGGTAAGCAAATTATTCACGACCTTTGAGCTTTCTAAAACAACTTCCCATGTAAATATCGTGACACTTTTTTTTATATTTGCATTCTTTCCTAAAAACAACCTATAAATATATGCTTCTCTTCTAACAGTTTTTTAACCTTTATACACACAAAGACTATTCACTTCCAAAGAAAAGAGTAATTGAAGGTGAAATGACAATATTTACCCAAAAAATTCTCTTGCTATGTCTATTGTCGTTGCTATCATTGCAGAATGTTCTTGGAGTGCATGTGACTATTAGTAACAATTTAGCCGACAATTTGGACTTAACTGTTCATTGCAAATCTGCAGATGATGACATTGGAATACATCTTCTTCATCATAGGGATATTTTTGGTTGGCATTTTGGAAATAACTATTTTGGAGAAACATTATTCTATTGTTCCTTTCAATGGAATAATGAGTTAAAATGGTTTGATATATACGTACAACGTAGAGATCTTCATAAATGTGATTCTCATTGCAATTGGTATATAACCCAGTCAGGACCATGTAGAATGGTAGATGCAAATGAAAAGAATGCTCATTGCTATTCGTGGAATAAGTGATCATGTGATACATAATTTTATTTATCTTAATAAATGTTGTACATTGGAGTTTTTAGAACCCAGTGTATTTATCTAATTGAAATCTTAGTAGAAACTCTCTCTCTCTCTCTCCCTCTCCCTCTCTCAATATATATATTTATGCGCGTTCGCATGTATGTGTTTGTGCGGGTGTGTTTAGACTGTACTAATGATTTTTCTGCTTAAAATAAGGTTAATTTTTCAATTTTTATACTCCCTTCGTCCCAAATTATAAATCGCTCTGAGAAAACAAATTGTCTCAAATTATAAGTTGTTTTACAATTGGCTAAAATGCACTTTTGACCCCCAAGTTTCACAAACTTGTGATTTTAGCCTCCCAAGTTTGAAAATAGCACTTATGCCCCCCTTAAGTTTCACCCCCTTGCAAAACCATGACCCCCCATTGATTTTGACTCATTCAAAACTGATGTGAATGACATGTCACATGTTGACTACGTAATTTTTTAATTTTAAAATAAAATAAAAGCCACATAATTAGAAATGAAAAATAATAATTGAAAAATGAAAAGAATAAACACATATTCAAACTAGAAATATCAATTACAAAACAAAATACAAGCAACTTCAAATCTAAACCCATAAAAACAAACCAAAACCTAGAAAATCCCTAATTAAATTCACATAGCACACACATTATTCTTGTTCCTCTTCCCTTTAGCTTTCATTTTTGATAAATTAACAAAATCTAAACCCATAAAAGAATATGAAAATTAACATTATTACCAATAAGCTAAACCTAGAATTGGTTCATCTTCCCTCCCATTTCCCTTGAGTTTGGTTTGATTTGTTTGAATGATTTTGATTTTGAGGATGAAGATTAGGGTTGAAGATGAAGAAGATTTTTCACATGCTTATTATTAGTTTTAATTTCATTTTTCTATTTTTTTAATTTTAAATTTTAATTAATTTCCATGTGCACACACAATTGTCAATATTTTATATATAAAAATTATTCACATCAGCTTTGACTAAGTCAAAATCAAGGGGGGCCATGATTTTGCAAAGGGGGTGAAACTTAAGGAGGCAAAAGTGCTATTTTCAAATTTGGGGGGCCAAAATCACAATTTTATGAAACTTGGGGGGTCAAAAGTGCATTTTAGCCTTTACAATATTAATGAAACATTAATGTTATTTTTCCTATTATACCCTTGACTATTTATGACTCTCTTCTTTCAATTATTTAGTTTATCTTTCTCATAGTATTTATTAAGGACAATTTTGTAAAACAACTCAAAATATATTTTTCCAAAACATCATATAGTATAATTTTGGACGGAGAGAGTATTTGATAACGATGATAATTTAATGACTTTTAAATTTTTGTTTTAAGTTTGTAATTTTGGGAGCCTTCACTGCAGACATAAATTCATATGCATCATATAACTAGAGCTTATATTTCTTTCTTGGTTTGATTTTTACCCTCTTCGATCATTATTATAAGAAAAAAATATTTTTAGCCTCACATTTGCGTCTTGACACAAACAGGTTGCTCCTAGATGCAAGACAATAGCCTTGAAACATGGCTCCAACTGGTCTATTGAGTCTGGGCGCAAAATAGCTAAAAACATATTTTAATGCACTTTTTAACATGCTTTCTTATGAGCAATGATTTTTGTACATCTATATAATGACAACTTCGGTGACAACTATGTTTTTCTCTCTTCTTATTGGTCAAAAACAATGGAGAGAGAAAAAGGAAGAGGGAGGATAAGAAGATCATGTGAGTATGAGAGAGAAAATTTTCAAAAAATTGTTACAAAGTGGTTGTACAAATATCATTTCTCCTTTTTTATTCACCATTTAACAAGGCGTACAACACTATGATCACACATGATGAGTGCTTTAACAATGCCATCAACTATCAACCACAATGCACCTGCAAGTCAAATTGAGCAGCGAACTGAAGTGGTGAATCTCTATAAAATAATTAAAAGCAAAACAAACACACTTGAAATTAAGTTTTAAGCAAACATATCAAACACAAGAAAAAAAATGAAATTAAGGAATTGCAATGCCGAAATAAGAGTAAATTCATATCTAGAGGTTGAAACTTGAAAGTGAAGTTAAGGAAACTAACCAAACAATAGAAGACGACAATGCAAGTAAATGTGAATCCAAAAAATGAATAGTGTGTTTTTTTTTCTCTAGAAAAGAACGAAAAACAAAAAGGTGTTACGCTCTCTGCAACATCGATTTAGTCATTGTGTTGTTCGCTTCTTCGCTAGTTCTTATTCACAAATAGAGGATTCACAACACTTAGAGACAAAACACAAAGATGGTGATAAAGAAGACGAAGCACATACTTGGAGATGGAAAAACCAGAACCTAAACTCTAGTGTTTGGGTTTAAAGCTTAAGATCATAAATTTCTTTGAGAAGCTTATGGCGATTCCATCTCATGTTCGTTGAAAAGTCGATAAAGATGAAAAAAAAAGGGTGATTTTGGTAGGGTTCTAGGCAGTTCAGGTGAGAGAGAGAGAGAGAGAGAGAGAGAGAGAGAGAGAGAGAGAGAGAGAGAGAGAAGAAGAAGAAGAAGAAGAAGAAGAAGAAGAAGATCGTTGAGGATTAGAGAAGTTAAATTTTGACGGATCATACAAAGTGAAGACAAAAAATAGAAAGGGACTGAGCGTGAAACTCATTGTAAGTTTGAGAATAAAAATGGATTTTTACCGACTTACAACACCGTGCATAGCTAAAATTGACCTAGGCACAAGTCACTTTTCTTGTAGTGATATTTTTCTTTCGGTGACAACTAACGTACCCATGAAAGAATGGTCGGTAATTACCTCAACCAATAAACATTCACATTATTAAGTGGGGTCCATGAACTATCTTGACCCCACCAATAAATAGCTCATTCTCATTTATTGGTGGGTAAATTATCCAATATTCTTCAAAGATAATGTAGAAACAACCTTTTCTTTTTTATCTTAACAGATGTTGTACATCGGATAATATTTTAGTTCCAACACGTTGTACTCACTTAGTTGTAATGGCATACCTTTAGCAAGCTAAGTCTCAAATAATCATGCAAATCTAATAGCAAAAGTTCCATTTCAAAAACTATCTAAATATAAATATATAATCAAGGGAGCTTATATGATGCTCGTTTTAAAAAAACGGATTTAAATTCGTCACTTTTGAGAAAAACACTAAAAATCACCTAAAAAGACTTACTTGAGGGACTTAGTTGAATATGGAGTTTCTTAAATGGTGTACCATTGTCATGCTCCTGGATGCATTCACTTTTTACTTCTTTGTTAGTTACCTTGTTTTGAAGTTGTTAAGGATTGAGGATTGTGTATGTAATTGTCTCTTATTTCGATTTTGATGCGAATATAAATTCAATTTCAGTTCCAGAGGACTAAACATGTTCCTGGGATGCTTATGTATCTTAAACACTGGATATAGATCAATTGTAGTTTTTATATACTTAAGGATATTGCTAACGAGTACCCCAAAACACCATTTAAGTTAAGAGCTTTGCTATACCTTACGAACCACTAACTCACGAAATTTCACGATAGTTTTCTATAGCTTACAATACAAGGGTATTGTGGAAAAATAGCAATTTAGTATAGGATAATAAAGTGATAACAAGTTGAAAGTAGTTCATTTTGTGGAATTTGATGAATTTCCTTTCGTGGAAAGTAGAATTTCCCTTTAAGATAATCAATTTATAAATTATTCTTTAAAAAAAGTTAAATAAGTGTGACTTGAAAACTAAAAACGAAAACATGATCTAATAAAAATTAAGACAATCAAAGGAAAAAATGGCAATCAAAGAATTATGTGCAGGGACGACCCCACCTACAAGGGTATGTGGGCCTTGACCCTCACTACTTTAGAAAAAAAAAATAAAGAAAAATAATACCAATATATATTATGGAACAAAAAGAGAAAATGATAATGAAATTTAATTAAGTTATTATGATCTATATTATAAATTATATTTGAAATTATCCAATTAATAATTGTTAAATTGTTCATTTTCTGATAGAAGGTACTGGAATACATTACTGGAATACATTATAACACAAGGAATCGTGAGCTTTGATTTCCTTCACAATTCTGAGTTTCAAATGAGAATGTCATTCAATGTATCTAAAATATGAAAAACTGTAGAGAACAATTATTATATATATTTATACTTTTAAAGGCAAATTTGGACATTATACACATACATATTTTATTTTTGTAAAATTATGTGTTGCCCATACTATTTAAAATTCCTGATTTCATACCTGATTATGTGATAGTTATGCCACGATTCAAAGAAACAGCTCCAAATGGCGGCATCTTTCCCTCACTCTGCATTTTTTTATTAGGAATAAGAAAATTTAATAGTATGTAGGTCGACTCTAGGAGGAAGGCTTAATTTAGTACCATGGAGCAAAAAAACACACCATTAATTTATTTTGATCGTCCAAATTTATTTCCCAATTTTTCATGTTTGGCAAAAAATCTGTATAGATTAAAACTTCGCATTTTGTTTTCTCAATTTGGGAAAAGTTGTCTCAAACCTATAAAACTTGAATTTCAACACGGGCACATGACACAAGTACATTTCGACACGACTAATTTTAAAAATATAGAACATCGACACTGATGTATATAATCATATATAATACGAATATTATCTATAAAAGATCTAAATCGAGGAACTAAAATATATATGTACATTTAAATTGAGAAATTTAATAGACTAGAAATAATTTCTTAGCCAAAATATGACAACCGTAAACTAATCCATCCATCTACTAATGAAATGATAAAAATGACGTTATAGAAGTAACTGGAAAGTGTCTAAGAAGTGTAAAATTGTGTCGAAGCAAATTAAAAAAAATTTATTTTAAAAAATTTGTTTGACAAATATCGTACGAGTGTCCAACACCGACGCGTGTCGGATGCAGGGACACACTTAATACCAGAGGTATCCGTGCTTTAGAGTCTCATACACAGAAAACTTTGTATCTTGTAAAATTTAACCATTAAAACACATTTTAAGAGGACATAGTCACACAAATAGGGAAGATGTGTGGGCAAGATTGTGCGTGTAAATGAATAGATGTGCTATTATTATTTTTATATTAAATCTCAACCAATGAACCAATATGATAATGATTTTTTTCAGCTTCATCAGTGAGGGACGTAGTTAAAACATGGAGTTGTTATGATTATAGAATTACAAGGGATTTGGGTAGACTTTGTCCAATAAAAAGGGATTTGGGTAGACAACACATAAGTTTTCAACTCTCCACGTACATATTGATCCATAAAAAACATTTCATGATAGGGATGTATATTCCATGTAGTCGAAGACTCTCACATTTCCTTATTTATCAATTTTGTTAGGTCTGCAGCAATTTAACCTAATATTTTTCCGCTCATTTGTTGTATTAGGTTAGCAGTAATTTAACATAACAAATTCCATTTTAAAAAATACATTTTCTTATTTATTAATTTTGTTAGGTCTGCAGCAATTTAACCTAATATTTTCCCGCTCATTTGCTGTATTAGGTTAGCAGTAATTTAACCTAACAAATTTCATCTAAAAGAATGCATCGCACCAATTTCATTCTAGAGAAGGACTAAAGATATTGATCACTGATGAAGATGATGAAGATACCAATGTAACGTCTAACGTCATTGATAGACTTTTAGCAAGTATACTAAAAATATATCGAATAATAAAATTTATAAGTTTGTATCCACAGGGACTGTTTCATTTTCTACTCGGCAAAAGTGTTAAAATAAAGGATTTAACAAATAACGGGTATGTAGAGCATATATTTGATTGAGTTCAACAGCAAATAAAAATCAAAATAAATGGTTTTGGAAATTATAGAGATAAAAAGTGATCAGGTCTTTCGAATCAATTAATTATCGCTGCTTGGTAAATTGCACCTAGTCTCTACAATTATTCTTCTAGACTCACGACAAATTAACAAAATAGTTTTGATCAATCCCTTGACTCAGAACACACTTCTAAAGCTACAACACCCTAATCCCGTAGGTGAGTTTGTAACCGTTGAAGGCTTTATAAACGTTAATTTTTATGTCATAACCTAACAATCATCTATCCCTAGACTGACTCGTTAGATTAACCAGAATTATTAGATCCAATTCAATAGCTAGGGTCAGTAGTCAATTGATATTTGAATTCAGTTTATATGTGATCAGTATACAAAAAGCATTAAGAGCAAACAATTCTGAATAAAACTAGAATTATAATTGTATTGAAAAGAGTTTATACAATCACATGGTTCAAACAACTCAAATTAAAATCATCTTAAACCTAATCAAAGGAATTTAGCTAGACATGATCAAAGGAATAAACAACATAATACAGAAAAATAAACTGATAGAGTTTCGTCGTTGTCCGCGTTGCTCCTCAATTTAATTCAAATAGCTGCTGTTGAATTCCCGTGTGCCGTGATGCTACTTCTGTCACTGTGCGCAGCCTTTTTCTTTTCTCCCCAAAACGTGATGCGTGCTAGCTACTTCTCCAAAACCGTGATTCCTGTACAAGGAAAAGCTCTCTCTGATGCGTGTCTCTCTACCCTTTTATATTAGCTCCTCAAACCTATTTTTCCTCCCAAATTAACATTGTGCGGCAAAGTTACCTTTTCTTTTTGTCTTGGTTCAACATCATGAAATAAAGCCCAATTATATTGGTTTTAATTCCTGCACCCTTATGCAACATTGTGTGGTCTTTTCTCTTTTGTTTTAACTTGTTATCATTTTTCTTGGCCAATCACATTCATCATAAAACCATGTTTTTGTTTCATTCTCTTTACTAGTCATTAATTGACCAATAATAATAATATGACTCAATAAATCAAAAACAACAATTTATTTAAAATGACTCTAAATTAAGTACTAAATTAATAAGAATAGAATAAAAACTTAACTAAAAAGACTCTGAAAATATGGAATGACAGACTGTCATCACAACCCCAAACTTGAACCGTTACTTATCCTCATGGAACAAACTTATTAAATAAAAAATGACAGTAAAATAACAATTCACCAACCAATGATATCCTCAAGGTTCATCTCCCTACTAGTCATATGATGGGCTAGTTTGACTTGATTGCATCCACCATTCACAAATCCACGCAACAATATGATAAGGGTTCACACTCAATCAACATGCAAGTCTACATATTACCATACACTTGAAAAGTTTCTAAACGTCAATCAAAATCAATGTCATTACACACTTTGAGGTCTTTCAGGGTTGTAACGGGGCTTAGGTAAATGTGGGATAATATTTGAATAAGTAGGCTACACAAAATTTGAGTTAGGTACTCCTACGGAATTTAAAGCATGGATTCAATCCCTCATTCACCGCTTGAAACAATAATTTGTAAAGTTACTAGAGAATATTTGTAACTTGTTGGGACAATCGAGTTTAAAGTTACTCAGATTTTTCATTGTTTGTCCCTTTTTTATTCTATTTATTTTTTTTATACACCATTTTTGAGTGTATTTATTTATTTTTTTTTGTATTTTTCATGATAATGTTCTTTGTTCTCTAGTACCCCACCCCAAACTTAGTTGGTTGCAAATTCCAATAGCAACCCCAAACATATTGTTTAGCAACACTCTACATAGCCTAACTCAAATATAACATTTTTGGGTCACATCCTAAAAGTCTCTAGGCTTAATATGTAGTTTGTCAACGAAGATCTAAACCTACCGGCTCAAATTGGCTTTCAAAAAGGATAAATTCAATAAAAATCAGGGTAGGCTTCAAAGGCTCACAGGACCAAACACTTTTGCCTCAGTGTTTATATGACAAAAATCAATCAACAGTAAAGAAACAATGCAAGTTCTAGAAATGTAGTTGCATGGAACACTCTACATAAGTAAATTGAAAAATAAAATTTGGCAATGAACCTTATAGTGTTAGATTTCTGGGAGTTGTGACTACCTATCACATATGTCGTACACTTCGCCTTTGAAATTCAAGTCACTACCTCCATATGAACTTCGATGTTATCATTGGTGAAACAAACTGTTATCAAACTGGAAAATTTCGAGAAACAAGAAAATTCATTAATAATAAACAAGCAAACAATTAAAATTACAATAAACGAGAATCAAACTGAGAACTGACACAACTGACATCTGACAAAGACAAGTTATTGAAAAAAATAAGAACTGATGTGGACTCTGATTTTTTTTTCCATCTTTTCACTTTTTTTTTGTTTGTTTTTTTTCTTCATTTTGTTTTTTGTTTTTTTTACTGAATAAAAATACCTGCAAATCAAAAAACATTAAAAAATAAAGATGGGTTGTCTCTCATCAAGCGCTTTCTTTTACGTCATTGAGCTTGACGCTTCAACCACTGTTACGGTGGCAAAAATGATAGAAAGAATATTTCACCCTTCTTCTTCCTCTTGTTTGGCAGGAATTCCATGAACTTTGCATAAAGAATCAGATACTCTCATGCACCCACTGTTTAACCTTTGGAATTTAAGCTCTCCCACCTTAGAGAAGGACATGCATCCATCTGCACGCGAGTGATTTCCTTAACCCCCGTTGGTTCAGACTTCGGGAAAATATCAACACTCCTCCTCACTTTGGGATTTTCTTCCACCACAACCTTGTGACACTCAATCTCCATCTGAACCAGCTTCCTCTGAGACTCATGTGCTTTTGCAACAAGATCACCACACTGAACATCAAACTTCTCAACTGAAACTTGATTTGACACCAATAAATCATCTAAAATATTTTGAAGTTGAGTATTCTAATCGATGTTGATCACCTCTTTCTTCCCTTCACAATTACTACCTGGTTGATTCGCCTCATAACGACCACATCTCTCATTTAATCTTGACATTTTATTGTCCAAGTATTCTATCTTCAAAGATAGCATATATTTTTCGTACTGCAACATACAAATCTCTTCTGTGTCATGGAGGTATAACCTGTCTATCATAGCTGCAAAACTTGGATAAACTTTTTAGTAGCACAGTACAATGAGAAGAAAAAGAAGAGCATAAATCTTTTTTTTTTTTATAAATATATATACAAAAATATAAATGACAGAAATCTTAAATAAAAACAAAATTGCCAAGTTGAAATGATTTAAGAGTCCCCGGCAACGGCGCCAAAAACTTGATAGACTTTTAACAAGTGTACTAAAAATATATCAAAGTAATAAAATTTATAAGTTCGTATCCACAGGGACTGTTTCAATTTCTACTCGAAAAAAGCGTTAAAATAAAGGATTTAACAAATAGCGGGTATGTAGAGCATATATTTGATTGAGTTCAACAGCAAATAAAAATCAGAATAAATGGTTTTGGAAATTATAGAGATAAAAAGTGATCAGGTCTTTCGAATCATTTAATTATCGCTGTTTGGTAAATTGCACCTAGTCTCTACAATTATTCTTCTAGACTGACGACAAATTAACAAAATAGTTTTGATCAATCCCTTGACTCAGAACACACCTCTAAAGCTACAACACCCTAATTCCTTAGGTGAGTTCATAACCTTTATGAACGTTAATTTTTATGTCATAACCTAACAATCATCTATCCCTAGACTGACTCGTTATATTAACCAGAATTATTAGATCCAATTCAATAGTTAGGGTCAGTAGTCAATTGATATTTGAATTCAGTTTATATGTGATCAGTATACAAAAAGCATAAGAGCAAACAATTCTGAATAAAACTAGAATTATAATTGTATTGAAAAGAGTTTATACAATCACTTGGTTCAAACAGCTCAAATTAAAATCATTTTAGACCTAATCAAAGGAATTTAGCTAGACATGATCAAAGGAATAAACAACATAATAAAGGAAAATAAACCGATAGAGTTTCGTCGTTGTCGGCGTTGCTCCTCAATTTAATTCAAATAGCTGCTGTTGAATTCCCATGTGTCATGATGCTACTTCTGTCACTGTGCGCAACCTTTTTCTTTTCTCCCCAAAACGCGATGCTTGCTAGCTACTTCTCCAAAACCGTGATTCCTGTACAAGGAAAAGCTCTCTCTGATGCGTGTCTCTCTACCCTTTTATATTAGTTCCTCAAACCTATTTTTCCTCCCAAATTAACATTGTGCAGCAAGTTACCTTTTCTTTTTGTCTTGGTTCAACGTCATGAAAGAAAGTCCAATTATATTGGTTTTAGTTCCTGCACCCTCATGCAACATTGTGTGGTCTTTTCTCTTTTGTTTCAACTTGTTATCATTTTTCTTGGCCAATCACATTCATCATAAAACCATGTTTTTGTTTCATTCTCTTTACTAGTCATTAATTGACCAATAATAATAATATGACTCAATAAATCAAAAAATAACAATTTATTTAAAATGACTCTAAATTAAGTACTAAACTAATAAGAATAGAATAAAAACTTATTTAAAAAGACTCTGAAAATATGGAATGACGGACTGTCATCAGTCGTATATAAGGAAATATTTCGCAATGTGTGGTGTGAAACTACATGCCAATGTAATAAAAATTTCATATTTCTTTTACCGAATTATTGATAGGATTATCGAATTTTCTTTTGTAATATTTTCAGATTTCATACATTTTATGAAGTGTTTTATTTTGTCTAATATGGATTATCACGTGTTATTTTTTCACCGTTACCAATTATACATTGCATTTTGTTATTCGTATGTCAATCCCTTTACAATAAACCTGTGCGGAGCACATGTCAAAAATCTAGTTCATGTTATAATTAATTCCATCATCCGCCAATTTTGATCCTAAAATCCTATGCATTTCTATCTTCATGAACAAGTGTAACCCTGATTCTCAAAATACTAAAGTGTCAAGGATCTACATAGCAAGATATTTTTCAACGAGTGACTTTGTGGGGGCTGTCTAGGCCACAATCCAAGTTATGTATGGCGTAATAGCATTGCTTCACAAGTGTTAGTTATTGGAAACTTAGATGGTGTGTGGGAAATGGTCAGAAGATAGAAGTATGGCATCAGCCGTGGTCGAGAAGTGTGTGTGTGTGTGTCTATATATATATATATATGTGTTAATTTCATTACGACACCAAGAGTGCTAGGATTGGAAAATTTGACAGTTGTAGACTTGATCTCGAATGGAGGGGGCTGAAATTGGGAGAATATTAGGGGGGGGGGGGGGGGGGGGGGGGTTGTTTAATGATAGAGACGTAGAGACAACTAACATTGTCACATTACAACAAGAGAGGGAGGACAAATATCATATATGTGTGGAAGTTTGATAACAAGGGTCTGTATACTAGTTAAGTCAGCATATAGATACTCTACGAAAACTCTTATTGACAATGAAGAATTAAGAGTAACGGGTGAGTGAAGCAGAATATGGAGTATATGTGTGCCGCAACGTGTTAAAGTTTTTGTTTGGAGAATGTTGAAAGGTTGCTGACCTACATGTGGGATTCAAGATAAGGGCTTTGACTGTTCAGACATCTGTCATTATTTTGAGAACCGTTATGAAAATGAATGGCACATTTTTGTTGGATGTGAGAAAATGAAGAAAATCTGGATGGAAGCGGGACTGTTGGAAACAATTGCTTGTTTTGTTAACACTACAACTTGCAACTGATTTTGCATACCTAATCTTTTCAATTTTTTGCAGGTTATCTAGAGATGTGGTGACAAATATCATCCTGATCATGTGGTGTCGTTGGCAGAGACGTAACGAAAAGGTGTGGCATGACGAGATGAATGAGCTACATATATCCATTCAGCTAGCGTGAGACACCTTAAGAGAATGACTATCTGTTTAAGTTCACAAAACAAGTTATGATGCACAATAGTCTATTATGGACTCGAATCGGAAAACACCAGCAGAGGGTTATGTGCAGTGTAAGGTATACGCTGCCATTTTTTTATGATCAATTGCGTTTTGGTATTGGAATGTGTATTCGAGACAAAGCAGAAGCAATGGGGTTGAAGGAAGCTATAATTTGGCTGGTGAGTTAGGGTTATCAAAAGTGTCAACTGAGCTAGATTGCAAGATAGTGGTAGACGTCATTGGTGATAGGTCGGTGAATCAGTCCGAATTTGGCAATTTATTAAGCATATATAGATCACTTTTAAATCAATGTCCAAACATTAAGATAAATTTTATTAGGAGACAAGCTAATTATGTTTCTCATTTCTTGGCAAGGGCGTCACAATATAATGCTAGTCACCAAATTTTCCAGTTGATTCCATCTTGTATTTCCCATATTGTGAGGAATAAAATGATATAAGTTTATTCTTGTAAAAAAAAGTGTAACCCTGATTCCCAAGGACGGAAGTAGGTATTGTAACAGCCTAACCCCCTGAGTTTTATTTATTAATTAAAAAGTATAATTATTCAAATAGGTGCTACAGATACTTCACAATACACCTTTTAAAAAAATCAAAATCAGTAATTAAGACTGCAAAATAGTTTATCAACTACACATAAAACATAATAAGGTCTCAACATCCATGCAAAATAAAGTTATAGTTTTCCAAAATCAACTTTAGGGAAATATATCAACGACAAAACACACCAACCCTAGTGTTACACATCAAAGCACTTAATCATCTACTTGTTTCACAAAAATAAAATAAAGGCGGAAGAAGACTTTCAACACCACCTTCCAAAAACCCCGCAGTTAGAGCTCCTCAACATGAGTATTTGTACCCCACGAGTACAAACACCACATCACACAACCACAAACATGTGGTGATAATACATTCATTAAAAGTATATTTAGCGCATATAAACAACATTTGAATATTAGTAGAAATTCAGTCACAACATTTATACACATCATTCATCACACTCACCACTTTCATACATCAAAATTCACATATGATTCACAACACTCACCATTATCAAACATCAACATTTATATGCAAAACGCACTCCATTCCTATCTCCTATATGCATGTGGTACCAATTCTAATCACCAATTTTGTATGTCAGATTTATGTTACTGTGAATACACTCACCAATATCCCTAATATGATGCATGAAGGAAAAACTCACCACTATATGATATGCAATGAATTATCACCAATATCACACCATTTATTAGACAATAAAAACCGGTCCAACCTACTCATAGAAACACCGTCTCCGCGGTACCAAATGAACAATCTACCATAAATAGGTAAATCAATCAGAAAACTGTCGTCGATAAATTTATTAAACATGTCAGCATCCCCATGCCTAAAAACCAACCCCCTCCCTTTCCGTTCCTCCAAATTTCTGATAGCATTAAAATCACCACATATGCAAACACATGTGTCCCTATGATTGAGAACAAGAGGAGTTAGCCGCTCCTACAACTCCCTTTTTGCCACCGAGTCACATGGAGTGTACACATTACAAATGACAAACTCTTCAGCTGTAGGAATAACCATCCCCTTAATAACCATAACGTTACCAAAACTCATTGATAACCACACATTGACACGAGAACAATCCCACACCGTCACCAAACCACCAGAAGCTCCCAAAGACAGTCGATAAGAATAACCTCAAGGAGTATCTCCCCAAATCAATTTAATCAACCAATCATCAACCATATTCCGCTTAGACTCCTGAATACATAACACAAACGGATGCTTCTCATTAACTAACTGACAGACCTCTACCTTTTTCTCACCACCTCCTAACCCCCGCACATTATAAGAAAGAACTTTCATTGAAACCAACTACCAACCCTACCCCCACCAACTCCCCCACTCTCATTGCTCCTCCTCCACGCCCCCACTCCCACCTACTTCCCCACACACCACCTCAACACCATCTGCTGCTCCCATTCCCTTCTTCCCCCCTTTGTCAACAAATTAAAACTATTATGAGTATCACAATTGTACTTCACCCCAACTACCTTACCAATATCTCTAACGTCATCCGCCACCGCCTTCGGCTTGCCATGTAACAACACCCAAGTCTCCCAATCCTTATTGACTGATGAATTTGAATTTTTCAAAGAATCAGATTTAGAATTTGTTGCTTCATTTGAATTTTGATTACCTTTACCAACCTTTCTTTTACTTCAGTGTTTCTTCAAAAATTTTAAAATTGCCTTTCTATCAATGTCCGGCATTCTAGCTATGCGCTTCATAAAACCAACATAATGTTTAACGGATCCCCCCTTCTTTTTCTTAGTAGAAATATGCGAAGATGATAAAGTTGATTTCCTCACTTCCGGTTTAGAAACAACAGTTGAATCAATTAAGCATTATCTTAACTTACGCAATCAATTAAATTGTTAATTATCTTTCTTAATTATCTTAACCAAACAAATTAATTTCCCTATTGTGAATTTGTGACAATCATGATCTTATCCTGTTTGTTTTGTAATTATCTATACCTATTAATAAAGGCAATATCCTGACAAAAAAAAAATAAAAATACAATTTTTTGGTGTAGCCTTTTTTGTAAATTCCCAAAATGCCCATACTTGGTGGCAGTTATTAAAAAATAAAAAATAAAAAATCTGCCTTACCCACTAGTAATAATCACACTCGGTGGGAGTTAGGGCTGGCAATGAACCGAACCAACTCGAAAATAGTTCGTAATTCGACTCGACAATTGGTCCATTGAACTTGGTTCATGAACCAAATGAGCCGAACTTGAGTTGAAAATTAAGTCCGTTAATTAAATGAGCTGAACTTAAACTATAGATGATTCGATTCGTTAGGTTCATGAGATGGCTCGATTATATATATATATATATATATATATATATATATATATATATATTAGTTTTAGAACCTTTTATATATTTTTTTACATGAATTAAATATATAAAAAAAATCTAGACAAAAAAAAAATTATATAAAAAAGAACATAATTGTTGTCGTTACATATCTCCTTTTATTTTTGGTGAATTCTACGGTACAGTCACCCAAATGACTTTTCCAATAAAGTCAAACATTTTAAA
Source organism: Medicago sativa (assembly GCF_051527215.1). Taxonomy (NCBI): domain Eukaryota; kingdom Viridiplantae; phylum Streptophyta; class Magnoliopsida; order Fabales; family Fabaceae; genus Medicago; species Medicago sativa. The sequence goes on from NC_140749.1 coordinate 56,530,346, forward strand.
TCAGTTTGTGGAAAACCGGCTTTAAAAGTCTAAATAAAAATGGAATTTATTAAAGGACCAACAGGGAAGTGTATTTTACAACCCTTTATTTTATGTCCAAATTATCAAGATATTACACTAGTTAAAGCACAAATTAGATGGTGTGATACAACGGCTGAATATTTTTTAGACAAATATTTATATGAAAGCCATGAAAATATAGATCATTTTTTATATAATGAATATAAAGGATTAGCTCAAGATTTAAGGAATAAACTTAAAGAATTAGCTAGATGAGTGAAGAAAATAATACACTTACAACCAGAGTTAAAGCTTTGCTTGACGAAACCAAGAAATTAAATGAGAGATTTGAAAGACAAATTTCTTTTCTTGAAACCTTACCTCAAATCTATAAACAAAATAATATGTTTACGAAAGATTATGAGCAAGGATTAGAAAGACCCCATGAAACTTGGGTAAATATAGAAAAAGATTTTCCGTGCTACAGCAAAAATGAGAATCATAGATATCCTCATATATATCATTCTTTTAATCCTCAGTTAAACAATATAACTGATATGATTAATTATCTGATAAAAAATTGTTGTTGTAAGCAAAATCATTCTCCTCAACTTAAAGAAGGGGGGAAGAATAAGGAAAAAATTGAAGCATCTTTATTTACTAACTATAAAAAATGAGTATAGAAGAAAACATAGAGTATCAACTCGAAAAACTAGATCAACTTATGGCTACCCTAGACATAAGTGAAAAAGATTCCATTAAGGAAGAACCTGAACCTAAAGATCTAAAAGATTTTGTCTACGACTTTAGTTCCGATGATGATTCAAAAGACGACGGAAATTTCGTTAAAATAGAACAATTAGAAATGGGCGAAAGCTCAGGAACAAAAAGAGGACCCTCTTATAATTGGAATACAGAATTCTATAGAGAATTTTCTCAAGCTAAATTCCAAAGAATTCCTATGAGTTATATTCCCAAACATAGTGTAAATGATGGAAGTGGAATTCTAAACATTGATTGTGTTGACAATCTAGCTCAAGCCATAAGAAGTTGGTATAATAAAAACATTATCCAAATACAGCTAGATAGTGATTTAAAAAATCTAACTCCAAAACAGATTTTTAATTATCTTTTGTGTAGAACAGAAGGTAATGCATATAAATTTTTAGCTGAAAAACCTGATGAGGAACAAACTGCAGAAAATAGTGTTGGAATGATTAATAAAGTCTTTGAATGGCTTTTAAATGAGTTTAAAGGATGGCAAGATACGGTAGACTCAAATACCGCTTTTAATGCCGAAAAATTATGGAGAATAATGAATCTATCCATATGTAATCCTTGTTACATAGAAAATTATATTTGTGAATTCTCACAATTATATTATGATCTAAACAAGGACACTAGAGAAAACCAAAAGGTTGTCGAATTATTTTACCAAAAATTACCTATGGCAATGTCCCAAATAATCCAAACTGAATTTAACAGTGCAGTATCTTCAGGAAAGGTTAAAGATACTTTAGGAGCTAGAATTTCTATCCTTAGAAATTGGATGCAAGAACAATGCCTAAAGAAACAATCAAAACGAGATGCACGAATAGGATTATGCTGTGATAGAATCCAAGGGAAAATTGGAGCATATGGTTGTGAAAAAACTAGGAGAAAAAGAAAATATCCTAGAAGAAAGAAATTTAAGAAATTTTCCTATGACAAAAAGAAACATAGGAAGAAAAGATTCTATAGAAGAAAGAGGGAGTATCCTAGAAAAAATAAAACCTGTCCTAAAGGTAAAAAATCATGTACATGTTGGTTATGCCATGAAACAGGACATTATGCTAATGAATGTCCAAAGAAAGTTTCTAAAGAAAAGAAACAAGTTTTAAACATGATCTATAGAATAGGTTATGAACCAGTAGAATCAGATTCAGATTCTGATTGGGAGCAACAGAGTTTCTATGAACTTTGTACAGATTCCGAAGATGAGCAAAACCAAGATCTTGAGTAAAGGAAACCCTAGTGCTACCTTTATCAAAATAAAACTTCGCAAGAAGGAAATTTTAGCCTATTTAGATACTGGCGCAACATTATGCTTTGGAAAACGAAGCATATCAAGAAATTGGGAAAGGTTAGGAAAACCTAAAGAAATAATTGTTGCAGACAAATCAAAACATCAAATATAGTTTGTTTTGAGAGACATCTCAATTACTATAGAAGGTTATGAATTCTTCATACCAACAATTTATCTCCATGATTCAGGATTAGATTTAATCATTGGAAATAACTTTTTAAAGTTATATGCACCGTTTGTGCAAAATGTTAAAACTATTTCTTTACTTTGGAAAAATTTAGCAAACCCCAAAGAAAAGGCAAAAGTTATAACAACAAAAATTATAACTAGAAATGAGATTATTCAATTAATTTCTGAAAACCTTATAAATCTAAAGAGTATTTGGGAGGATAGAAAATTATTTTTAAATATTGAAGAAATAGAACAAAAACTTGATGCTGTATGTTCAGAAGATCCTTTGGATAATCTGAAAAATACAAATCATGAACTTGTTACAATCAAACTACGAGATCCCAATAAGGAGATTAATGTAAAATATAAAATGCCTTATTCAGTTCAAGATAAATTAGAATTTCAAAAAGATATAAAAGAACTTCAAGAAAAGAAGTTAATTACTCCATCTGCAAGTCCACATTCAGCACCCGCTTTTTATGTGACAAATCACAATGAAATAAAAAGAGGAAAAGCTAGAATGGTGATAAATTATAAGAAACTCAATGATGCTACAATCGGAGATTCTTATAAATTACCACGAAAGGATTATATTTTGCAAAAAATAAAAGGATGTGATTGGTTTTCATCTTTTGATGCAAAATCAGGATACTATCAAATCAGACTTTCAGAAGAAACTAAGCCTTTAACAGCTTTTTCATGTCCACAAGGACACTACCAATGGAATGTTCTTCCATTTGGACTAAAACAAGCACCATCTATATACCAAAGATTTATGGATAATGCTCTTAGAGGACTAGAACATATATGTTTGGCATATATTGATGACATTTTAGTTTTTACAAAAGGAACTAAAGAACAACATCTTAAAGATGTAGAAATTGTTTTAAACAGAATTTCAGAAAAGGGAATTGTTATTTCAAAAAACAAATCACAATTAGCCAAAAAGGAAATCGAGTATTTAGGCCTTATTTTTAAGGAAAATGGCACCCTCGATTTATCTCCACATGTTCAGGAAAAAATCCAAGCTTTCCCTGATGAATTGAAAGATCGAAAACAAATTCAAAGATTTTTAGGATGTTTGAATTATATTGCCAATGAAGGATTTTTCAAAAATTTGGCAACTGAAAGAAAGATTTTATAGAAAAAGATATCTGAGAAAGTTCCATGGTCATGGACTGAACAAGATACTCTAACTGTAAAAACTATTAAAAGAAAAATTAAAGTTTTACCCAGCTTATACAATCCAACAGAAAATGATTTTTTAATTGTTGAGATTGATGCTGATAAAACAACCTGGGCAGGTTGTATGAGAGCTCTACCTAATGGTAAAGCGATACTGAATCTTGATGATTCGGGAAACTATGTTGGTGATGTAACCCATCAACAAGGAATGAAAGATACTGGAGCAACCCAGTACGCTAAGTCTAGTAGCTCGAAAGAGAAATTGGACAAACTCTCTGATTCATCAGAAAAATTAGTATCAACAGATACTAAGATTGATTATTCTTATGAAAATATTAAAAATAAGATAAAAGATGAAGATCTTTTACTTTGTAAATATGTTTCAGGATCATTTACAGATACCGAAACAAGATATCCAATTCATGAATTAGAAACATTGAGTTGTGTTAAAGTTTTAACAAAATGGCAAATGGAATTAATTCCAACCAGATTTTTACTAAGAACAGATTCCAAATATGTAACTGGATTTTGGAAATATGACCTTCGCGTCAATTATAAATATGGAAGACTTGTAAGATGGCAGATGAAACTCCAACCGTTTCACCCATATATTGAATATATAAAATCTGAAAAGAATTGCTTTGCAGATGCTTTGACAAGAGAATGGAAGCAGCTATAAAGACATTACAGAATTCTCTCAGGCAAAAGCAGGAGCAAATTGCCTCTGCAAAAAATCGTCTAGAAACTCTTCTTTCTGAAGAGGGGGAGATGATATTAACAATTCAAAACCTTGAAAAACTATGCAAAAAAGAAACATCAACAGTTTCAGAATCCAAAAATACTGAAAACTGGGATCTGCTGGAAAATTCAACTACTATGTAAAATACTCAGCTCCAAAAGAGTCAAACATCCCAATTGAGTCGATAGAACCAAAAGGATGGAAATTCTCAACAACCCCAACAACTGTCCTTGCAGATTTACCAAAAACATCTTGGGCCGATAAAGTCGAAGAAGAAGAAAGAAAAAATGGAAAAGAAAAAGAATCCATTGATCAACAAACAAGTCAAAAGATTGACAGTCAACTTGGAGGTAAAAAGAAAGCTTATGTAATTTTTGATGGACCTATGAAAGGTATCTACCAAAACTGGGAAACCACAAAGTTACATACAAACGGCAAAAATGTCAGATACAAAGGGTATGAGACCCTTGAAGAAGCAAAAACAGCCTACAACGCTGTTTACAAGGAAGTTGCAACAGCAAACAATATAGTCCAGCCATCAAAAATGGAGACTAAGAAGAAAATATCTGTAGATAGAATTATCTATGGAGAAAGCAAATTTGTTAAAGAAGTCACCATTGGAGACTACTACAAAAACTGGAGATGGCTAACCAACTACTCAGAAGAGTTAAAAACAGAATGTTTTTATCCTAGCAACAACGGGATAGAAGTAAAAGCTGTAACAGTCCCAGGCGTAGGAAAAGAATTAGTCAGATCATTCTATGATTGTGGGATGATTAAAACAATGTATCTTCAAGAAGATGCAGGAAGGAAAATTCATGAACTAGAACTTCTTCCAAAAGATATAGGCGAAATCGCTTATAAATTCAATAATAGCTTCGCAAAAGGTAAAGAGTTCTTTTTATCTTTTACTTCAACTTATCCATGGTTCGAAGACGATGAAGTTATTAAAGCCAGACACTTAATCAAGATTGGCATTTCAAATCATTCATATCCAACAAATGATGGAAGAGATGTAGAGCCAAGACCAGAATGTTTTCTGCATCAAATGGAAAAATTCTACGATACTCTCATCAGATTTGGAGTAAAATTACCAAATTTCAGGGTAATAACTGCAAAAGAAAGTTTTCTAGTCTACAGTGACTCAAGAAAACAAGCAAGAGAAGAACACCTTCAGCAAATTCTAAAGTTCGAAGAAAACTTTAGTGGGCTTGAAGCAGACTTGGGCCGTCTACCCGACCCGATCCAACAGGAGTGCTGCCGACACTTTCAAAAATACAAAGGACACCAATGCAAGTGGTGTGCAAAAGACATAAAAAACGTGGCAGACAAAGAATCGTTGTATGACAGTGACGTCTCACCAAACAACGAAGAAAATGTAGAAAATTAGTGGGTATGGGACCCATTTAGAGATAAGCCTTATCTCTAAGGCAATTATGTAATATAATTTTCTTTGTCGTTTTCTTCTTTCTGTCATGTCATTTCTTTTCCGTGTGCTGTAAAGGAAAGAGACGTTGTGCCAACTATGAAGGCCAACTTGTGAGTCTCTCATCCTATAAATAAGGGCCTCGAAGCTCATTTGTAACCACCATGTTTTGAAGCAATATAAGTTATATCAGTTTGATATGAGCTTGCCTCTTAGTTCTAAGAACTAGTGGTCCTATAGTGGTAAAACACTATAGTTGAGGATTCTTGAGGTAATACTCTGGAGGAATTCGCCCTGAGTTGGGATAAACTCAATAAAAGCAGAAAAAACTGCTGAAGAAGATCGGATTGCTGAAGCAAAACAACCCATATTTCTGAAGAAAAATCAGGTATGAATTTATCAAGAATTATTATAAAATATGTCTGAAGTTTCATATTTTGAAGGAATATCTAGTTATCATGCTGATAGCATAATAGACAATAAAATTGAAGAAGCAGATTTATCTTTAACTGCTGAAGAAAATTTTAAAAGAAAGTTTAGTAAACTTAAGGAATTTCTGTCAAGAAAAAATATTCTAAAATTCGGAATAATGGTAGGAGAGGAAGCAATTCCAATTGAAACAACTAATGGAAAAATAGTTATATCAACTATAAATAAACAACAAATCGATAAAAGACTTGGAAAATTTTCTGAGAACGAGAGAAAAAAGATTGGTTATATTCATATATCAACCATTCAAATTCTAATCAAAAGTACCTTCATGAAAGGTATTGATTCACCTCTAGAAATAGCTCTAGAAGATTCTAGAATTAGAAATAAGAAACAAGCAGTAATTGCAAAAGGAGAATGCAATCTAAAATATGGAAAGATAAAATTTGATATAAATTTACAGATGGGATTATCCCTAAAAGATATAGATTTAAATAAATCTATAGTTTTTCATTATAAGCTAAAAGATTCAACATTTATGAAAGAAGGTAATCATCCTTTTACAATTTACTACAGAATTAATTATGCTTTGAGTAATTCACATCATAGCATAGAATTCATAGGAAAAGATACAATTCATATTGATGAATTATTTACACCATTAATTACTTTGGAAACACCAATATTTAAAAATATCACAAGAAATAGTTTTTCTTTGATAGAAGCAGAAAAGAATATGTTTGAAGAAACAGAAAAACCGTTGTTTAGAAGCCAAAGTCTTCGAATAACATCACCGAACAAAGATCAAAAAGATTTTAGCAAATCATTAAGTTCTCAAACTATATTTGAAGATAATACTTCATCCTCATTCGAACCACCTAGAAAGGATTTCGAAATAAGTAGAGAAAAAGAGCTTAAGGATCTTCATGATTCTATAAAAACTCTATCGACACAGATTAATAAGATTAATCAAAAACTGTAAAAGGTCAAAATGCCTGGATTAAATCTAAAAACAGAGTTACAACTATATAAGCAAAAACTAGAAAATATAATTTCTGAAATAAATTATCAAAATACAAGAATTATGTTAAAACAAATTCTTTTTGCTTCACAAGATTTAATAATCTACCATGTAGATTCTATTTCTAAGTTATTAGAAGAAATAGAAGATTTGAATACTCTTACAAGTATTCAGCAAGAAAAAGCAAAAATGCTTTTAGAACCCTTTCAAGGTTTAGAAAAAATCGATAAAATGTTAAAACAAATAAAAACTGATCAAATGTTAGAACAAGAAAACCTCCGCTGGAGAATCAACAATTAGATATGCCTGGACTAGATCTTATAACAGAATTAAGACTCTTCAAGAAAAGGCTAGAAGACATAGTCTCTGAAATAGAATTGTATTATGAAAGAATTGTTTTTAAACAAACTCTTTACAATTCTAGAGAATTTGTTATATATCATATAGAATATATTGAAGATCTATTAAGAGATACAGAAGATTTAGAAAATCTTACTCAGATACAAAAACAAAGAGCTAAAACACTCTTAAAACCTTTTCAAGGGTTATTTAAAATCGAGCAAATGTTAAAAGAAGTTCGTGAAAATTCCGCTGAAAACCCCACACCAAACCTGGTATCAGAGCAGTAAACACAATCCTAAGGGATAAACATGAAAATAAAAATAAAAAAGAAATTAAAAAATATTTTTTATATAAAACAAAAGCTTTTTAAAATCGTTTTTCCAAATAACCGATTTAAAAAGACATCCACGTGGCACTCTCCCATTAAGCCACATAAGCGACTTTTGCAGAAAAGTCATAAAAACAACTGCACCATAGCAGTCCCCTTTATTTTTACCTATTCGTTCCACTATCTAGGAAGTTGGAATTTCACTTTAATTAGCCTAAGAGTCTTCATTTGCTTAACTCATTTGATCATTATTCCATTTTCCAATTCCACCAAAACATAAAACGTTTTTTCTTCTTCTTCTTCTCTGACGGCCATAGGCAAATTCAGCAAGGGGCAAGGCTCAATCAAAAGATAAGGTCATTCCTCTTCTCTTCTCTAGAGGTATTTGCTTCTGATCAATTTTGTGCTTATTTGCTTCTTTGTTCTTGAACTGATGAGTGTTTGACTAAGATATACCTATGATTAACGAAAGATATAACTATGTATTAATGAGTAATTTAGAGTATAATTTAGGTGGGTTTATTTGGAGATTTTTGGATTCCAATTGTAGACTTGTAGTGTTTAACAGAGAAAAAAAACGATAGTTTTCCCTTTCTTTCAATCTATGTACTCTTATGTGTTTTTTCAAAATGGGTTAACTTATTGATATGATTAAAAATTTAGAAAGGCTTCTTTAAACAAACTTTTGGAGTTAAGTGTCTTTGCTGGATTGGATTTGTATGTTTTGTGGAACATTGTGATGACAGAAAAGGTTGTAACTTCAATTCCAATGCATCAATGGAGAATTGGGCAACTCACTGTTTTGGTTCTATTTGGAATGTTCATTGTTTGGAGCAGTGATGGATGCACTGTTAAGAATGTTTTTTGGGTTAATTTGTTATGTATTTTGTAGTACAAATAAATTTCTATTTTATAACATCATAAAGTTTTCATTTTGTAGAGATGTCAGCGAGTACGTCAATTAAATCCTTGGGAGGTTCACCCCAAAATGACGGAGAAGAGTGTTTAAGTTTGTTGGATCCTATCATTGATTTAGATGCGAATACAAACGAAGAACCACTAACAAATGAAGCAACACCGGCAAATGAAGTTGAGAATGTAGAGAATGTCGAGAACAACGACGGTGTTATTCAAAAGGCTAAGAGAAAGAAAACTTCTCCAGTTTGGGATCACTTCAAAGAAGTGAAGTTAAAGGATGGAACCAAAAAATGGCAATGTTTACATTGTAAAAGAAATTATTATGATGTTGTTGCAAGTGGGTCAACTAGCCATTTGAAGAGACATTTAAGGGAAGTATGTGTTGTTTACAGGAAGCTAGCAACACAACAACAAAAATTAAACTTGAAGCCAGCAAAAAGCATGATTGATGAGAAGCTTTCCGGACCACTACTTATGAATCCAAGTGCTAAGTCTGATCATTAGAGACAACGAGAAGCCACTGCACATTGGGTTATGATGCATGAACATCCATTTAGTATTGTTGAGGAAGAAGGTTTTCTTTTCATGATGAAATGTTCTAACTTTTCATATGAGAAAATTAGTCGAAAAACATTGAAGAATGATTGTGTTGCTGTCTATGAATCTGAAAAGAAGAAGTTAAAGTCAACTTTGAGGACAGTTAATAAGATTTGCTTGACCACTGATTTATGGAAGTCGCAAAATCAAAAGATAGAATACATGGTGCTAACTGGCCATTTCATTGATGCTGACTGGGTTTTGCAAAAGCGTGTTCTCAGTTTTGTTCATGTTCCTCCTCCTCGACGTGGTGTTGATATTGCTGATGCAATCTTCAAATGTCTCAAAGAATGGGGCATTGAAAATAAAATATTTAGTGTGTCTGTGGATAATGCATACTACAACGATAGATGTTTGAAAGAGCTAAAAGTTCTACTTTCAAGGCACCAAAAATTAGTGTTGGATGGAAAGTTGTTTCATGTCCGCTGTTGTGCCCATATACTAAACTTGCTTGTCCAAGATGGTATTGGAAGAATCGGAGAAATAGTTGAAAAAGTGCATGACAGTGTGAGGTTTATCAATCAGTCTGAAGCAAGATTGCGAACGTTCTCGGAAATAGTTCAACAACTAAAGCTTGGTGGTAAAAAATTAATTCTTGACTGCCCTACTCGATGGAACTCCATGTATCAAATGTTGTCAGTTGCAATGCAGTTCAAAGAAGCTTTTCCACGTTTTCAAGATCGAGAACCAAGTTATACAACTCTTCCAGATGAAGATGATTGGGAAAAAGTTGAAAAAGTTTGCAAGCTGCTTGAGGTATTTAATTCTGTCACAAATATAATTTCTGGTAGTGAATATCCAACTGCTAATTTATATCTTGCAGAGGTGTATCGAATCAAGCAAGTGGTAGATAAAGCTGTTCAAGATGAATCTAACTTCATGAAAGACATGGCAAACACGATGAAGGAAAAATTTGATAAGTATTGGAGTCAGTGTAATCTTGTTATGTCACTTGCTTCTGTTTTGGACCCTAGGGTCAAAATGATGGGCATAAACATGTGCTTTCCTTTAATTTACCCTGGAGATGAAGCTAGAAAAAATATAGAAAAGGTGCACAAGGCTCTTAATGATATGTACCTAGAGTATGCTGATATGCTTCAGGAGCATGGTGAAGAAGGCTCTAGTAGAACTAGTGCTGATCAAAATCAAAATGGGTTGACATTCGAGCCAACAAGTGACACAGGGTGGTCACGGTTAATGAATTATGTCAAAGAACAACAAGCAATTCCTGCTGTAAAATCTGAAGTTGAAGAGTATTTGAAAGAGCCAACTTACAAGCCTAACGATAATGGTCATATGTCCTTTTGTGCATTGGAATGGTGGAAGTTGAATAGCGGAAAATATAGAGTGCTGTCTCATATGGCAGCAGATGTTCTTGCCATTCCAATATCTACTGTGGCTTCAGAATCAACTTTTAGCGCCGGGGGGAGAGTTATTGACTCATTTAGAGCTTCTCTACATTCATCTACCGTTGAAGCTTTAATTTGTGGCGGTGATTGGCTTCGAGTATTGCATGGAATCAGGAACAAGCCTAAAGTAATATATTATCTCTTGATCATTATATGTAGTTTAATCTTTCAAAAATAGTGTTGATGATTTATTGATATTTTTTATTAACAGGTTGAGCAGGTTCCGACAGAAATCACATTATTCCCTTGATGTTAAATAGGTATGTTCTTTATTTTTCCATTAAATTGACAAAAAAATATTGTGGAACATGAGCTTGTATTGGGTTACATACTGAATGAAACATGAGCTTCTGTGTCTAACACAACCATTGTATGGGATTGAGGAGCTTGTATTAGGATTTCTAGCAAGTTCAGGACCTTTTATCATTTGATCAGTTTCATAGAATAATGTTTCTCTTTCACTATATGTTCTGTTGTGCCAGTTATTAAAGATGGCTAATGGTGATGATATTCAATCAATTGTTGTTGACTATGGTGGCAGGTTTAAGATTAGTGTATCTGTTATGAAGGAAATATTGGAGTTATCTAAATAATCTCATGATAGTTCAAGTTAATTGTTGTAGCGATGATTAAGTTGCCTAATTGAAAAATATGCTTGAATAATATTGTGGTACTGTTAGCATACTATAGGTGTTCCTCTATTGAATTGTTTATTGATATGCAGACATTTTTTAGACGTTGATTGACTTTCCTTCTCATTTGTTTGTTTAGAATTGTTGCTATTTTGGAGTCCACATCATGTGTGAAGTTTGTTGTTGTGGATACGAATAAATTAAGTTGAAGATTGTTGCCACAGTGGCTGATACTGATACAATTTTGTCTTGAAGGGGAGTTCTATTGGAGTATGAAATTAGAAGAATATGTTGAGAATGATCTCAATTCTAATTATTGAATTTTTGGTGGGTTTCTTTTTGCCCATGTTAAGTGTATAAGATATTTTTAATTCGCAATTATTAATTTTTAATTTGCTTTGAACTTTATATAATTTGTGTCTATCCTTTTTATGTCTGCGGTAACTTTTATTTTAATTCGCTATTATTAATTTTTTAAATAATATAAAAAGTCAAAGATCGATAAATTTTGATTTTTTTGACTAAAAATCTGAACTTTATGTGAATTGAGAAAACGAACTGAACCTAACGAGCCGAACCGAACTGTTCGTGAACTTTAAACGAGCCGAACTCGAGCTGAAAAACGAGTTCGTGTCGAACTCGAGCCGAGTTTCGAGCTGAACCAATTCTTATCGAGTCGAGCCGAGCTCAGACGAGTTCGATTCGACTCGACTCATTTCCAGCCCTAGTGGGAGTTATTAAAGAAAAAATCAGCATTACCCACTAATCACACTCACGTAAATATAATTGCTGCTTTATCTTTGAAAAAATCTGTCTTACCACCACTAACCTAAAACATAACTTCTGCCTTTCTCTTTCTCATTCTCACAACTGTGAATTTCCTTCTCTGGTGAAATACCCTTAACTTGAAATATGACGGTTGAGAATTGAGCAGTTTTTTCTTTCTCTAAATTGAGCAGTGTAATAGAACCAAAAAACAAGAGACAATATCAGAGAAGGAGATTAGGGAGAATGCAATAGCAAATTGTACTCATACATCACTTTCAATGCAATTTATCCTTTTTACATTGCAACTTTTTCTAATGCAAGTTTTACTGTTACTTTCATTCTATCTTTATACGATTTATGCAAGATGATTCAATGATCATGGTTCAATGTTATTTTTTTCTTCTTTCAGGGAGTGGAGGAGACTCATAGGGAATTAATGTACTTGGAGGTTTGCAGAGTTTATCAAAATTACTTAATCTTTGAACACTTCACACGTATGAATGGAATTTCACAAGTTCAGCGTAGGAATGCAAAAATCACTGCATCCAATTATCAAATGGGGAATACAAACTAAAGTAACAATTGTATTTTAATATCTTCATCAAAATTGATACTGTCCACATGATTGTTTTAAATTGTTAATTGTAAATTTTCTTTTTGGATTATTTCCATTCTTTCCCTCTTTTGTTGTAGATAGTATATATGTGTGTGTGTGTCGTGAAAGAGGAGAGTTGAGTTATCTGGTTAGTCAGGTTAGTCTAATTTTGGTTTGTTTGTGTTACACCTATGTCTACTTTTTCTATCCATTACCTTTATTAAATTTTTCACGACTTCTGTAGGATATATACTTTTCTACATAGAGCAATTTTTAAGATTTACATCACCTTCCCCTTATATTTTCTACACTTCTTTATTGGTCATTATTTTGCATTTCCAATTTATAAGTGCACCAAATATGAAAAAGTGAAAGGGTTTTCTAAAAGGAATAGTGAAGATCAACAGTTCTCTCATTGATGGAATCATGAGTAGTTGCATAATGGGATACTTTCATCAAACAAGTAATTATGTAAAGAGACCCATGAAACATAAAACAAACAAAAAATAATGAAGAACATTGGATAGACACTATTTTGTCCCCCTTTTTTTAATTTGATGCAAGACATGGCGATGCACAGAACTATTGAAAGTAATTTTGAGTGGATCATGGGTGAACCCCTAATATTAAGGACCATGTTAGGGGTTTCCTTTATATAATTAGTTGGAAAAAAAATTAAGTTAAATAATTTGTTATAGGTTTTTAAACTACAATCTATGCATTGTTTTGCAAATACTTTTCAAACAATTGAAAATATTAAAATTATGTTAAAGAAAATAAAAATTTACAAACACTGTTTAACAGAAAAAAGTTTACAAATATCAAAAGTACTATTTTCTAACCTTTTTATTATTTTATTTAATTTATGTCAAAGCTTTTGAGTTTAATGATTTTAATGGTTAAAATATATTTTCATTTTTATGTATTGTGACAAACTCTAATAAATAAGCAAGATCATAAACTTTACATTAATTGCTCCAAAAATAAAAAACTTTACACTAACTGAACCCACGCATCTTTTAACTTTAAATTACTTTTTTTTTTCTTTACTTACAAGATGGAATGTGCTTATTTCCTAAAAAAAGAAAAGATGGAATATGCTTATCCTTCATTCCAAATAAAATATGGTTATCATTCATACTCACTCACTCACTCGACCCGTACAACTATAATACCTACATGAAGATCATTTTTATTTGTTCTCGATGTATCATTCATCTCATATTTATATTATCCCAACTGGGTCTGTATTTTGGGTCTGATTATTGTTGTTTGTATTTTATGTGAGGAAAATGTGACGGAGAGAAATAGAGGACGAGAAACTATGAAGATATGTTGCAAATAAGACCCATAATTGCGGCTTTGTGATTCACCGATACCAGCAGCGAGAGGACACGAATGGCGTGGGCCAATGTCACATGTTTGCCTCTTTTGAAGAGAGAGAGAGAGAGAGAGAGAGAGAGAGAGAGAGAGAGAGAGAGAGAGAGAGAGAGAGAAGAGGAGAGAGAGAGAGAGAGAGAGAGAGAGAGAGAGAGAGGAATATATGTTCGACAATAAAAAGTGGGTTTTGTGGAAGACTAAAGTTGAGAATGAACCCGCTTAGAAGACTCCAAAGTTTGCATTATTTTCCTCGGTAATTTTCTCCGTTTTTATTCCAAGATGGTAAAATTAGTTCTCTTAACCTCTTTTGGTCGCAATTTATATATTTAAATTCTCAATGTCATCTTACTCTATTTTGGGCTCTATGTTTTGAGCAAAAGTTTAAGTGACCATTGAGTGTTTTAAGATGTTTAATGAAGTATTTCATATTATCATATTTAATACTAATTTTTTTGTTTGTAAAGGCCGGTGTAATACTGTTGTTAGCGTCGTAAGAAAAGGAAAATGCAAAACTTTCCGAGAGAAACCGTCCCAATAACATCACGAACCTACATGATTGGCTATTCAATAGTAAACATCATGTTTTCCGCTAGAGTAAACTATTGAAGTGTTTTGTTTTAACACATAGTAATGCATTCATGATGTTTTCGCCAACAATTAATTCGATGTATATAGCAGTTTTCTAAAAAAAACTTGCAGACAAGCACAATAGTGTATTTTCACTGAACATATACTCTACACTAATCTTATATATTAAACATGAATTTTCATTTTTTTAGTTTATCAACTTCATATTTTGTATAATCCATTTTTCAGTTATGTTGAAATTATATTATGTAAAAAATGTAGTAAGGTATATAAATACATTAGCGCATTAGAAAGAGCGGACAGACCGGCCCTCCCGTGCCCTTCTGGACGCTAGTTCTCTTAACGACATAAATTTTCGTAAGTCTATCCGATACAATAAACTCCCGAAAATTCTTTTCCGTCAAACATGTTTTTTTAAACTCAAAAAGAATATTTGGGGTGTCTATTCAACCCCCTCTAGATACTAACTCGACCAATATCAGAAATCTAAGCACTAAAGGACTTTTGAAATTGAGTACAAACCTTTTAATATTTAGAGGTCTCAAAAACTAACGATGAAAGTGTGCATAAGATATTAGTGGTTTAAAGATTTTAAAATATCCAACTTTCAAACATAAATTAGAATTTCATACTTACAAAAAAAAAAAAAAATTATCTTTTAATAAGTTTATTAGGATTTAGTTTGAATTAAGAAATTTTAATATTTTCATGATTCGATAGACAAATTCACATTAGATATATTTTTGCTAGTTGAATGAAATAAAGTTATTAATGAAATCAGGATTTTATTTGACAGATTTTTACAATAGAAAAATGATATTTGTACAACTGTTTTATGACAATTTTTTAACAACTTTCTATATCATACTCACATTATTCTCTTATTTTCTCTCTATATTTTTCTCTCTCAATTGTTTTTGACCAATAAAAAGAGAGAAAAAAGAAGTTGTCACAATAGTTGTCTCAAATGGTTGTTCAAATATCATTACTCTTTACAATAAATTTGAAAAGTTGCATGATTTGATAGACAGATTCACATAGACATAAAATTACCAGTTTCATGAAATAAGGATATTACTAGGTACATGATTTGATTTTATTGAATATTAGTATATTAATACAATATATAGTAATATCTTCACTTATTTTTTTATTTTATTTTGGTGATCATATCTTCACTTATTTTACACACCATAAAATAGTACACTTAATAAAATCAGTTTAATATATGGAAAAAGCTAAATATCGCGACAAAATGGCAAGCAAATTATTCACAACCTTTGAGCTTTCTATAACTACTTCCCATGTAAATATCGTGACACTTTTTTTTATATTTGCATTCTTTCCTAAAAACCACCTATAAATATATGCTTTTCTTATAACAGTTTTTTTAACCTTTTTACAACAAAGACTATTCACTTCCAAAGCAAAGAGTAATTGAAGGTGGAATGACTATGTTTACCCAAAAAATTCTCTTGCTATGTCTATTGTCGTTGCTATCATTGCAGAATGTTCTTGGAGTGCATGTGACTATTAGTAACAATTTAGCTGACAATTTGGACTTAACTGTTCATTGCAAATCTGCAGATGATGACATTGGAATACATCTTCTTCATCATAGGGATATTTTTGGTTGGCATTTTGGAAATAACATTATTGGAGAAACATTATTCTATTGTTCCTTTCAATGGAATAATGAGTTAAAATGGTTTGATATATACGTAGAACTTAGAGATCTTCATCATTGTAATTCTCATTGCAATTGGTATGTAACCCAGTCAGGACCATGTAGAATGGTAGATGCAAATGAAAAGAATGCTCTTTGCTATTCGTGGAATAAGTGATCATGTGATACATATTTTTCTTTATCTTAATAAATGTTGTACATTGGAGTTTTTAGAACCCAGTGTATTTATCTTAGGGAAATATTCTTGGTAGAAACTCTCTCTCTCTCTCAATATATATATATATATATATATATATATATATATATATATATATATATATATATATATTTGTGCGCGTTCGCATGTATGTGTTTCTGTGTATTTAGACTGGACTAATGATTTTTCTGCTTAAAATAAGGTTAATTTTTCAATCTTTATACTCCCTTTGTCCCAAATTATAAATTGCTCTGTGAAAAAAATTGTCTCTAATTATAAGTTGTTTTACAATACTAATGAAACATTAATGTTATTTTCCCTATTATACCCTAGACTATTTATTAATCTCTTCTTTCAATTCTTTAGTTTATCTTTCTCATAGTATTTATTAAGGACTATTTTGTAAAACAACTCGAAATATATTTTTCTCATACAAAATTAATTACATTTTTTAATATGTGTGGAATGTCCAAACATCATATAATATAATTTAGAACGGAGATAGTATTTGATATTTGATAATGATGATAATTTAATGACTTTTAAATTTTTGTTAACTTTGTAATTTTGAAGAAGTGAAAACATACACACATAATTTGGTTTGTTTTTTACTCTCTTCGATCATTATTATAAGAAGAAGAAAAAAAAATTGGCCGCACATTCGCGTCTTGACACAAACAGGTTGCACCTGGACGCAAAACAATAGCCCCGACACATGGCTCCAAATGGTCTATTGAGTATGGGCGCAAAATAGCTAAAAACATATTTTAATGCACTTTTCAACATGCTTTTTTATTCACCATTTAACAAGGTGTGCAACACTGCGGTCACACATGATGAGTGCTTTAACAATGCCATCAACTATCAACCATAATGCACCTGCAAGTCAAATTGAGCAGCGAATTGAAGTGGTGAATCTCCAAAATTGTTAAAAGCAAAACAAACACAATTTAAATTAAGTTTTAAGCAAACAAATCAAACACAAGAAAAAAAATGAAATTAAGGAATTGCAATGCCGAAATAAGAGTAAAATAAGATCTAGAGGTTGAAACTTAAAAGTGAAGTTAAGGAAACTAACCAAACAATAGAAGACGACAATGCAAGTAAATATGAATCCCAAAAATGAATAGTGTGCTTTTTTTCTCTAGAAAAGAACGAAAAACAAAAAGGCGGTACGCTCACTACAACTTCGATTTAGTCATTGTGTTGTTCCCTTCTTCTCTAGTTCTTATTCACAAATTGAGGATTCACAACACTCAGAGACAAAACAGGAAGATGGTGATCAAGAAGACGAAGCACAGACATGGAGAAAGAAGGGTGATTTTGGTAGGGTTCTAGGCAATTCGGGTGAGAGAAAGAAGGAGACCGTTGAGGATTAGAGATGTTAACTTTCGACAGAGCATTCAAAGTGAAGACAAAAAATAGAAAGGGGCTGACTGTGAGACTAATTGTATGTTTGAGAATGAAAATGGACTTTTACCGACATACAACATCGTCCGTAGCTAAAAATGACCTAGGTACAAGTCACTTTTCTTGTAGTGATATTTTTCTTTTTATCATAACAAATGTTGTTCATGGGATAATATTTTAGTTCCAACACATTGCACTCACTTAGTTGTAATGGCATACCTTTAGCAAGCTAAGTCTCAAATTATCATCCAAATCTAATAGCAAAAGTTCCATTTCAAAAACTATCTAAATATAAATATATAAACAAGGGAGCTAGCTTATATGATGCCCGTCTTAAAAAAACGGATTTAAATTCGTTACTTTTGAGAAAAACACTAAAAATCACCTAAAAACACTTTTTTTAAAAACATTTTTGAAGGAAAACTAGGAATGAATTAAAATAACACAAACTATCTTTTTCTTTCTCTTAAAATCACTTTTATTTTTTTATATTTAATAAAAACACTCATAAAAAAAAACTTTTTTTTTCTCTTTAGAATCTTTCCTATTTGATTAAATAACATTCTAGAAGTTAAATAAAAAAATTTAAATCAATATTTTTAATTAATACAAAATTGTTATGTATTTACCCATAATATGCACAGTAAATTCAAAAAAATGTTAAAAACGACTTTATGAGAAATAAAAAAGGTAGCTAGTGTTATTTTATTTTATTCCTAATTAATTTCCCTTTTAAAATTTTTTTAAAAAAATGTAATATTTAAATTGATTTTTATTTTATTTTTTAAAATGATGGTTTTAAAACCGTCAAATGTAACGGTATATGGTAGAATTTTCCTATAAACAATCATTTTCAATGAGAATGGGATAAATCTTTGACAATAGATTATGAGTTTAATTTTTATACACCGTCGGTATAAAATCATTTTACACATACATTTAATTATATGTTACCACATGATTTTTTCTCAAAAAAAGATGTTACCGCATCATATAAAGAATTATGATTGTTGGCACGACTGTAACACGCACGACAACAAGCATGAATGTTTAATGACCCTTGGACATGTAAAGCATAGCACTAGATTAATTTTCTCTCTCCCTCATGTATTGTATGTGAGGCGCTCTATACAAGTCGTGTGTGTTCGTGGCCAAAAGAGAGTTGTGCCATATAGCACCTCTCTTTAATGAAAATGACAAGTCACATATGTTTACACGATATAGCCACCCACAATAGGATGCATTTGTAAAATAATTTTACCACAGAATCCCTCAAAAAAAAAAAAAAAATTTACCACAGAAGTTAAATCCATATTATAATCAATCTGCATGACTTCAGGCAGAGACACAGTTACATAAATAGAGGGAAGTTACAATTGATGTAATGTAATAAGAAATAAACTTGTAGTAACCAACTTATCGCCGAATACATGCACATTGCTCCCGCACTACCCCATTAACTTGTTGCAAGTTACGTAGTTAGTACATACATTCCTTTATATATTTTTGTTCAATCTTCACTTCACATCAATAACTTCACCAACTTGAAAATTTGAATCAAAATCTTCTCTTTTCCAAAGAAAAACATGGCCAGTATTCACTACACATACTCCACTTCTTCCATTTTGCGGCCGAATCCATCCCGCCTACAAATTGATGATGACGACTGCTCCTGCTGCAAATGTCTCTGTGGCTCTTGCTGCTTCTGCTGCAAATGTATCTCCAGCTGTTGCTGCTTCTGCTGCATATCTATCTTCGGCTGTTGCGAATACGTATTCAACGTAATCTGCAACTTCATTTTCGTCGTAGCAATCTTTGCTTTCTTCTCATGGCTTATCATACACCCTAACTACGTCAAATTCACCGTAACAGATGCATCCCTTACTCAGTTCAATTTCAAAAACAACATCACACTTCACTATGATCTCGCTCTTAACATCATGATCCGAAACCCTAATCGAAGAGTTGGTATCTATTATGATAACATCGAAACCCTTGTGTTTTATAAAGATGTTAGGTTTGGTTCTCAAACCCTAGGAACATTCTTTCAACGTCATAAAAACACGAGTTTCTTGAGCCCAACTTTTCGTGGTCAACAATTGATTCCTTTAAGTTCTGATCAGATTTTGGAACTCAATAGAGAGAGAAAAGATAAAGTTTATGGAATTGTTGTGAAGGTTATGCTTAATGTGAGGCTTAAATTTGGTTTATTGAAGACATGGAAAGGGAAGCCTATAGTTCGTTGTGATTTGAAGGTTCCTCTAAAACCACGCAATGGAACGTTGATGGGTAATGAATTTCAAGTTACTTATTGTGATTGGGATCAAAAATGGTGGTTGTTCCGTTAGGCAATTTATGCATGTTAGTTTCTTAAATGCTGTACCATTCTCATGCTCCTGGATGGATTAATTGTTTTCTTATTGTTTTTCATTTCTTTGTTAGTTACCTTGTCTTGAAGTTGTTAACGATTGAGGATTGTGTATGTAATTGTCTCTTATTTCGATTTTGATGCGAATATATATTCAATTTCAGTTCCAAAGGACTAAACATGTTCATGGGAAGAATATTGCAGTTTTTATATATTTAAGAATACAGTGATGCTATATATCCCGAGGGGAAATTTCACGAAGCCGTCCCGACACACCATTCAGCCAATTGGATTTGTTTATTTTCCGGAAATCATGGCAGGCTTTGTTTTGACTTTTTTCTTAAGAACCAGTCTCTGAATTAAATGTACAATCCAAAGGACATTATTGTGCCACGTCTATCGGGAAACACTCGGGATGCAACCTGTCGGGATACAAAGCATTGCTAACGAGCACCCAAAAACATTGTTTAAGATAAGAGCTTTTCTATACCTTACAAACCGCTAACTCACGAAATTCCACAATAGTTTTCTATAGCTCACAATAAAAGGTATTGTGGGAAAATAGCAATTTAGTGGAGGGTAATAAAGTAATAACAAGTTGAAAGTATTTCATTTCGTGGAATTCGTTGAATTTCCTTTCGTGGAAAGTAGAATTTCCCTTAAGATAATAAATTGTAAATTATTCTTTAAAAAAGTTAAACAAGATCTAATAAGAATCATGACAGTCAAAAGAAAAGGGACGCCCCACATACAAGGGTATGTGGGCCTTCACCTCACTACTTTAAAAAAAATGAAAAATAATACCAATATATATTATGGAACAAAAAGAGGAAATGATAACGAATTTTAATTAAGTTATTATGGTCTATACTATAAATGAGAAACCCTAAATTGTTTATTTTTTGATAGAAGGTACTGGAATACATTATCAAACAAGGAATCACGAGCTTTGATTTCCTTCACAATTCTCTGATTTCCTTTCCAATTAATAGAACGGAAAGGCGGATACGTGAGTGTCCGTCTTTTCTCTAGTAGCATATATAATCTTAATCAAAATCTAAATTCCATAAAAAATATTTTTAATAATTTACACACTTCTAAATTCAATAATTTTTTTTATAATTTACTCGCGTTAATGCAATAAAAGAAAATGGACGGAACAAAGTGTCCATTTAAAAGCTAGTTAACATAATCAAATTTGCATATCTAAAAAACAAATTACATATTTTTCATAAAATATATCTCAATAATTTTTTATGAGAAACTAATCAACAAAACTTCTCATTTTAAGTATTTTTTAAAATCCTATAATCCATAAAATGTTATAGCAAAAGGATGAAATAACAAGTTTTTATGAGAAATTATTTAAATCTATATGTCATTTGAAACTTTTTTAAAAAAGTTTCTAACAAAAAGTGATACACCCTCCGGTCACTAATATAAGCAAAAGTTTAATTTTTAGATTTATTCATTAAATGACGTATGTAGCCTATAATAAAGACTACATACATCATTTAATGAATGAATCTAAAAATCAAACTTTTGCTTATATTAGTGACCGGAGGATGTACACCGTAAAAATCCATTTTAGGAATACATATTTTTTTGACAAACAGCCCTCTATTTGGCAAAAAAAAAAAGGTTACTGGTGTCTAATGAATTTAGAGCTAGCTTATTTTGAATGAGCTAACAAATATTTCAAATCTATAGTTCAATAGTTATGATTTCAATTTTCCTCCCAAACATCAAGGTAATGAGCATGTTTTTTAATAGACGGTGTGACAATAATCACTTAAAAACTCTTACACATAAGTGAGGGATAACGGGTTCGAATCCAATTTAGGGTGTTCAATCTAACAATTTTGACATTTATCAGTTGAATTAAGATTATTAGACGATGATAAGACTCTACTTTTTTTAAGACTATACTTATATTGGACATGTCTCCTGTGTCAATCTCCTTATGTGTATCTTTTCTAACTCTCTTGTTGACCAAGAAATGGTACCCATCAAGAGAGTGCCGTGGGTTGCTACAAGGATTTACCAATTTGAAAAGAAGCACCTACGTACGAAACTAACTAAACCTGTCCTCACAAAAGACACTAATTAGATCGCAGAATGCAACAAATATAGAAGATCCAAGTTCCGTCAAAATCTGACCAACTTTGAAATTACGTTTATTTTATATGGTGTCGAGCATATATACAATATTGATTTCGTGTCGAAGTATTAGCGCTCGTGTGGATGCCTACCATAAACAATTTGTTTATGATTGATAAGTGTCAGAAAGTAGTTAAATATTATATATAGTTTAGACCCTTTGATTACTCGTCTTATAAGTTATTCAATGAAAAGCTCAGAATTTGTTTATGCTTTTTATACCTAATTCCAACCATTTATGTAGGTAAATGCAATTGCCATGGACTTTGAGATCAAAAATGAAAGAAAAATAAGTCTTGAAGTGTGACTAAGCGAAGTCAAAGCCATGTCAAAGCAATGCAAGTCAGAGAGCAAAGGAAATCTGAATCTGGAAGCGTGGCTAAGCAAAGTCAAAGCCATGTCAAAGCAATGCAAGTTAGAGTAGGGGTGTTCAAAACCGAACCAACCCAATAGAAAAACCGCAAACCAGACCAATTCAAACCGAAACCGCAAAAAACCGCACTTGGTTCGGATGAATTCGGATGACTTTTGCACTGAACCGCGCGGTTCGGTTCGGTTTGCGGTTTGCATCTCGGCAACCGAACCAAACCAAACCAAACCGCAAGAATAATGAATATTACTTAAATATGTACTAGCCCAATTACATAGCTCAAGAATAATCTCTTTTGATTTGATTTTTCCATCGTTGCACCATCAGGTTCAATTATAATTCCGTTCCATCTCTTTCAATTCATTTCCAATGATGAATTTGTTTTCTTTACTTCCCAATAATTTGTTTCATGCTTATGTTTCTTCTTAATTTTACCTACTTTGATATAAGTTTTACCTAATATTTTATCATATAAACATCAAAATAAAATGTCCTATGTTTATTTTGTAAAAAGTTGGCAATGTTAGAGTTAATGTAATATTTTTTTATCTCGCGATAAACCGCACAAACCGAACCAATCGAAACCGCATTGGTTTGGTTTGGTTTGGTTTGGTTTGGATGACTTTTTAAAAATCAACCGAACCAAACCAAACCGCATGTTTTTTTATCTCGCGGTTCGGATGACTTTTTTGCTCAAAACCCACTACAAGAAAATCTGCATTTTGCGACACTTCAATTGCGACCTTTACCTCATAACTGCCTCAATGTGCATATTTGCAACAGTTGTTGCGACAGTTATGGTCAACAGTCGCAAGTTTTTTTTGCTAAATTAGAAGGCTTGTTAATTGTGCCCATTCCCGCTTTGGCCAAAATATTTCATTCACTCCAATACTCATCTCACTTTCCCAAAATTTTGTCTAAACCCTAAGACCCAAAAATTTCATCTCACTCTCAAATCTCAAAAATTTTATCAATTTCATCCCCAAAATCTTTGTTCCTTGAATCTTATCACTCTCAATCGTTCACCCCCAAAACCTAGCCTCTCAATTGATGCTCAACTCACTCACTCAATCGGTGTTATGTCTGGATCGGTGCTGAATCATGGTGTTATGTCTGGATCGGTGCTGAATCATGGTCAGCTCACTCAATCGGTGCTCAACTCACTCACTCAATTGGTGTTACAGAACAACGATGGAAGCTACCTTACCACCGACGATGGAGCCAAAATCGAAACCGGACACGCCATGGGAATCGATACGCAATGAAGAACTTATGGGAAGTGACTTTTCTATCTACGACGATCTCGATTATCCTTATATGTTTATGTGTTCGCACTTTGTGTATAGGAATAAGGTTCAGATAAAAAAAGATGAAGAAATTCGAGTCGCCATGGCTGAGCATAGAAAGCGCTCCCGTAACCTAATTGTAAGCATCTATTTATCTATCTCATTTTGCTTTCCAATTTTGCGTTTCACTTAATTTGTTATTAAAATAATCATAATCTCTTGATTTTGATCCTGGACAGGTATTTGATGCTATTTCCCCTCCAGCAATTGCGCGTTTATGCGGCGGTATCAGACCTGATCGCATGGACGATGATCTCCGCCTTGAACTCACTCCCCTCTGCAAGCTTGCTTTGGAGAAATACAATGCCGAGAATCAGGTAGGTTCAATACTTTTTAGAGTAAACTTATGAATATAGTTTATTTATTCATTCATTGATCAACTAATATAGTATTCTTGTTAATTATTAGGGTGCAAATTTTGTGTTTGATGACATTCTTAAGTCAACCCATGGAGGTAATATTGTGTATTACATGACCTTTCAAGCAAATGATGTTGCCCATCCTTCCAACTGCCCTGCTATAACTTTTCAGGCTGAAGTCTTTTGCAGTAGGTCCGAACCGCCTGTAGTTGAGTCTTGTGCCATGAAGCCTACCTAGCTCATGCATTAATAGTATGCAGGCTTACATGTTTAATCTAGGTTTATCAATATTCTAAATTTATAGACTTAAACGTGGTAGCAGGTAATAGTTTCTTTTTTAATCCGTATTCAATATTGGTATTTAGATTTGTTGAATAAGCTTGGATGAATTTTTTTTTTCATGAAAATCACAATGACGAAAAACTGAAGTTGATAACAAAGAGCAGAAACCTGCATTAGGTTAGGCAAGTCATAGTATCAAAAGAGATTGGAGTATGTCCTTTTCTTCAACATCACTTATTGTCTTGCTTCATTTGGAAGGTTAATTTGTGTGTTTTGATGGTGACTTGGTCACAGTTGGCCATTTTTTGCTTGATTCAAAAGTGTCGTAGGTGTCTTTGAAATAAAGGCACGTCTCTGTAATCCATGATTCAAATGATACTATCAGTTATAATACTGTTGTTGCTCTATTCATGTTTGGTAATCCTTGATTCTGCAAAACTGAAAGAAAGCATTAGATATTATGCTCACTTAAACATTTAAGAAAATTTGGTCTTGCCTTTGTGACTTGATACTGGCAATGTTTGAAAAATCTCGAGTCTACGCAGAATCAGGAGGGGGTAGAAAGATTGAGTGCTCAACTCACTCAATTGCTATTGCTGCTATATATTACGATTTAGATCCCTGAACCAAAACCCTAGCTGCCAAATTGTTATCACAGAGTGCCGCATCCAAGTTTCGGAGATTCGCTCTCGTCGCCGGCAGTAAACAGCATCCAAACATGGCTACCGAACAACTCTCATCATCTCGTCAGTTGTCTCAGAAGGAAGCTGACATCCAGATGATGTTGGCTGCTGATGTCCACCTCGGCACTAAGAACTGTGACTTCCAAATGGAACGTTATTGCTTCAAACGCCGCAACGATGGTAACGTTCAAATCTCTCTCAACTATTTTTGATGATATATGATGAATATTAGTAGCCTTTAGTATTATGTTTCTTAATCCTATATATATTGAATTTGACATTTTTTTTTTTTTTTGAAAATAGAAGATATGTATTACTGAATTAAATCTGAGAAATACACATTGTGGATTGCTTCTGGCACCTCCTCTATCCAGACCAAATTTGGCTCTGAATGGGCTAAATATTGAATTTGACATTTGATTGTTAAGAATTGAGATTAAGTGGATCTGATGTCATTTACTTTCGTAAACAATCTAGTTTATAGGATAATTAATTACAATTTTGGTTTGGATTAATGTTGCTTTCATTTTGTGTTGGCTCTATTTGGAATTCTGTAAAACGGTTTTTAGGCACTGTTTGGTAGAGGTTAACTAGATGATTGAATTTGTAGTGTTTAGTAAAATTGAGATAAAAGTGATTACCTATAAGCTTTAAACTATCAAAAAGTGTAGTATTGGTTAACTATAAAAAATTGCTATAAGCTAGAAAATGGCAGTTACTAGACAAGCTTTATTCAGTCATATAAGCTATAAGCTATAAGCATACAAGCTTAGGTATTTATATCTTTAATCTTGGAAAGACTTGGGAGAAACTTCAACTAGCTGCCAGGGTCATTCTCGATTCTATCTCCTTGTTCTTTTGTTGTTTCTGTTCTATGAAATTATTGAAATTTTTTATTGACTTGTCATTTTTCATTGCTTGGATGTTATTAGTACTGGTCAATAGTTTTTCGGTATTAGAATTTATGGGAGCTGAGCTTCTATCTTTAACTCTTTATGTGTGCGTGTGAAAGGTCATATAGTGTGAAGTAATAAACTTTTTTTTTGGGTATTATGTGGAGATACTGTACTAATTGTCATATTTTCCTCCTTAGTGACTAACTTTATGGACATTTACATTTTATCTTTAAGGTTGATTTTCATTTTCTATGAAGAAATGGATTTGTGCTTTATAAATATTCACTGCTTAACTACAAATGATGTTTTGTTACATCAGTTCAAGTGCAAGCAACAGAGTACCTAGAGAGGAAAACAAGAGAGCAGCAAAAGTTGGAGTTACCCTACAAAGAAAAACGATGTCTAGCAAGCACTTCATTCAGAAATGGAATTAAGAGACAGAATATGCGAAAGTTATATGAACGACAAACCCTTCTGCATGTCAATTCTGAAATGCAAGGACAGCATCCGAATTTGAGGTAAAATCAGTTACTGTCACTAGTCAGTGGCTTCTTTTTGGTGATCAATTTCATTGTTTGAGCATAGTTTCAAATTTCAGCCTGTATTTGCATTGCGGGACTAAATGTCTAATGTTTGTGATGTAAGGGATTTAATTGAAACAAAAAAAATTTAAAGGACTAAAGTGAATTTGTTTTTTTTTTTTATCAGACTAGAGTGAAACTTAAAAACAACTTAGCGGACCAAAAATGTAATTTAATGAAAACAAAAACTATGATTTTATCGTTTGTGGACAGAAATTGCAAATATGAGTTTCTTTTAAACTAATATCTTTTTTGTTTGTTTTTTATCAGTTGAAGCCAATAGTCTAGTGCAGATTTCAACTTCCAATGTTTGTAATTCATATTCACTTGTACTTTGTTGATTGATTATTAATTTCATACGATATGTTTGTAATTCATATTCACTTGTACTTCCAATGTTTGTAATTCATATTCACTTGTACTTCTAAATAGTGTTGTACTACTAACTTGTTACTTTGTGTGGTCAAAGTTGTACAGCAGCAATATGATTGAATTTGATGTTAATTTAATAGTTAGAATTAGAAAGAGATGAAGGAAAATTACTGTGATTTGCATGCTACTTTTTGTATTAAACTTCTCTAGTTTGTTGGAGCTGAAATAGTGTGTGCATGTATGCGCACATGCCGCTAGACTGTTACTTTTCTCCTGTTTTTTTTGCTGGTCTGTTACAATAAACTTATCTGTTTTTCAGTTAGCAGCTTCTGTTTATGCAGAATGGTTCTTGTTATGTTAGTTTGTGGAATTTGATTTTGTGTGTATGTTATATTGTGTCACATATGATATTGCATTGTGTCACATATGATATTGCATTGTGCTTTTCACAAAACCTAACCCCCAAAACCCCCCAAAACCTAACATTTTGTGGAATTAGAAGTTGATATCTGCAAGAGTCCTTACACTTGTCTTTGTATAACTGCTATGACTGTTGATAGTATCTATAATCGATCCCGACTGGACCTAAATCAACTGCCTGAGTGGACCTAAAGCGAAGTTTTATGAATGCCTGATTTTATATTCCTCGGCATACATAGTTCAGCTTCTCTGTTTTAGACAATAGGTTTTATGAATGACTGATTTTATATTCCCCAGCATACATAGTTCAGTTTCTCTGTTTTCGCCAAGATTCAAGATGGCAAGTGTATTAAATAATGTGTGATTGTGCATATGCACTTGATAATATCATTATTCTTTATTTCTAAATTTACTTACATATATAATATCATTATTCTTTATTTCTAAATATTTTTGTAGCATCACTTGATAATATTCTTGAGGGTGTTGTTTCTTGAGGGTGGATTTCAGTGCACAGTGGTAGGCTTGGATACTTTGGTTAATTAGTTTTCAAGCAGTTTGTTATTTGTAATAGTTCTTCTTACAATGTGGCCTACCTGTTATAAACTGATTTATTTCATCTCTCTTTTCTCTTAAAAGGATGCGTGCTTATTGGAGTCATTAGAGGATGGACTCAATGCTCTCCTATGTACTGAAGTAAGTTTGTTTCACACGGTTGCTTGCATTTCTTGGTTTATCCGTTGCTGCTTTTTGGATGCTCTGTATAAAATTGAAACTTTTCAGATAACTTCATATGCATGGCGTTACACAATTGTAGTAATTGTTATAGGTTAGTTTGTGGTGAAACTCTACATGCTTATTAGAAGTGTCAAATTAAATTCAACTTTGAAGATAGTTTTATCTGAAAATAGTTTAGTATTATCACATTTTTCACCATTTGGAGACAATGTAATCAATGTATTACTTAAGGCATATGCATGGATTAGTTCAAAACTAGTTTCACCATTATGTTTGTTCCCAATTGGGATCAGGTTTCACTATTAACAAACCTAAAGAAGCTATGATACAAAATCAAGATGTGTATGTGCTGAAAAGTTCAATGGTATTTCCTTAAATCATTGAACGGAGTGTTGGTGGTTTTGAGAGTTCATACTCATGTTTTTCGATGTTTTATTCAGTGCAAGACTTACATATTCTTTCCGTCTTTTACCTACAATGTTATTGTGTTTGTTAATTTCTGTAACTGTCATAAATTTTGTAGTGCTCCACCACCTCCTCTCCAAGAAGCAACATTCTCACGCGGCGTGGTGACCATGCGCTATGATATATCCACGCCTAGTTCTGCTTATATATCACTTTTGGTGTCCGGTAGTGCAGACGCTTGTTTCAATGATCAGGCATGGGTGAATTGAATTGTCAATGTTCGACTTTTCACATGATTGCTCTCTTAACTTTTTACTGAGTACCTTTTTCTCTTATGTGTTTCCTCAGCTTTTGGAGAATCATATTAAGAAAGAGCTCACCGAGAATAGTCAACTTGTCCAATCACTAGTGTTTCGGTTTTTTGAATGTTTAAACTTGGTACTATATATTTTTTGTTTTAGTTAAGTTGATGTATGGATCAAACTTCTTACTCTTGAATTATATATTTTGCATTTTAAGTCTTTAGTAATATATTGAGATTGTCTTCAAATTGTAGAGAAAAAAAAAATTCTAAATGAGGGCATATCAATTTCAAAAATAAATAAATTTGTGATTTTAAAAAAAAAAACATTTGCGGCTGTTCAAACAGTCACATTTGTGATTTAAAAAATATATATATATATACATTTGCGGCTGTTCAAACAGTCGCAGCCATAATAAAATAAATTTTTAATTAGACATTTGCGACTGTTAGCAAATGTCGCAAGTCCCTTAAATTCCATATAAATCTCCTCATTTGCGACTGTTAGCAACTGTCGCAGCACCTTTGCGGCTATTGGAGCGGCTGTTCCACGAAGGGTCGCAAATGACAGTTGCGACCTCAACAAATGTGACTGTTGGGGAACAGTCGCAAATGTACATTTGCGACCCTTCTAACAGTCGCAATCAGCATTTTTAAAAGTCGCAAAATGCAGTTTTTCTTGTAGTGACCGAACCAAACCGCACCGCGAACACTCTTAAGTCAGAGAGCAAAGGAAATCTGAATCTGGAAACGTGGCTAAGCGAAGTGAGCGTGGCTAAGCCACGCTGCAATTTTCCAGAAATTATATAAATAGCCCCAAACCTCATAACAGAAGTAGATCTGATTTTTTAGAGAGAGAGACCATTAAGGAACAAAGAGCTAACAAGGATTGAAGATGGAGTCACAAGATTCATTGAGAAATCAAGGCTTGGTATCATCATCTCTTTTCTTCTCCTTGTAAGGTTACCATGACAATGAGTAACTAAACTCTTTTTGTTGGGATTAAATGTAATCAACTCTGGTATGTATTCCTTTTTAGTATGATATTGTATGATTATAGTATCTCATGATTTTGATGTTATTCTTGATTTCTATGTTTTCAATCTTATGGATTTGAATTGTTATTGAAAAATACCCTTTGAATCTACGGTAGAATAATGTCTATTGAACTCTAACTTCTAGAAAATGATTTAGGTTTAATATTCACATAAAGTATTGAATCTTAATGCTATCATATCGGTAAATAGGTTGAGAAATTGTCGATTGACCGATATGATTGAACTCACAAGTTTATTTAGACATGAATAATGTTTGTCGAGCAATGCGTGAAAATATCAAGTGATAACTAGAATCTACAATACTAATCATGAGAATACATATAAGTTAGGTTGATGAAGTTTAATCTCAGCATATTCATTTCCTTGTTAACTCGTCCCATTTACAATTTATAGTCTGCTAGCTTACGATACAAAACACTTGATAATTCTATAGCTTAGAACGATATCGATTGTTGAACGGTTTGAATATCGCACCAGTCTTTGTGGTAACAATAATAAAAATACTTACTTTTGACACAACATCAATGATACACATTTTCGCCTGCTTTATGAAAATGTTATTAAATACCGTATAGGTGTGTGAAACAACTCCCAATGAAAAATCATGATGACATAAGCCTAGTGGCCCACAAGATACAAATAGATTATGGCTTTAAAAATTCGTTTTCTCAATACCAGTTTCGCTCCACAACAAGAAGAAATTACAAAGATACCTTTCAACGACTCAGGGCCTGTTTGGTTTGGCTTCTGAGAAGCAATTCTAGCCCAAAATCAATTCTCTACAGTGCCAAAAGCAATTCTAGCCAAAAACAACGTGTTTGATTCAGCTTTTCAGAATTGCTTTTATCCTCCAAAAGCAATTCTCCATGAAGCTACAAATCCTAGCTTCTAGCTTTTCTAGAATCAATTCTCCTTGAACAACGTGTATAGGTTTGTATATTTTATTATTACAACATGTTATTTTACTTTATTGCCCTTTATCAATTCTCACTCTTTATCAATTCTCCTTTAGCTATGTCTATTTTAATAATTATACATTCAAAAGCAATTATACATAATTGCATCCAAACATAAATCATTTTGTTTAATCAATTCTACATAATTGTATCCAAACATAAATCAATTCTCTCAGAATCAATTCTATCAGAATCAATTCTCTCAGAATCAATTATATTCAAAGCTGAACCAAACGGGCACTCAACAGTTAACTATATTTTCGTATTTTCATGATATTTTGGATCAAAGCTGATGGTGAGAAGAGCAATTGCCTTATGTTTTTGTTTGATGGTGAGAAGAGCAATTGTCTTATGTTTTTGTTCATTACACAATGCTCTCGGGCCCCAGGACCCCAAAATGTGCAAGGCCAAGGTGCAAACGCTTCCAAAACTCTAGCGAGTCAAACAATGATCTTACTCTTCTCACTTTCATTTTGTTTCCAAACACTACAAAAATATCAAAATAAAATTGTAGTATTTTGATATTTTTTAAGTTGTTTAGGAACAAAAATGAAAATGAATGTGAGAAGAATATCTTTCTTCAACAAACAGTTGAACAAAAAAATCAGAACATAGAAAAGATAAAGCAAAGCATACGAGTCTTTTCATAATAAAAGTGCAATGAATAGACGTATAAAAAAAGCAAACAAGAAGAACGTGACCGTTCACTGTCTTCACCTTTAACTTAAAATAAATCAAAACGTAGCTATACGATCATAATCAAAAGTACATAATTAAAATTGAAACCGGTAAACCGCATTTAATAGTAACAACAATAATCTTTGAATCACTTTGAATTTGTACATACAAAAGAGACTGACATGAAAGCAAATAATTGACCCTGCTTAGAGACACCACTTCAACCTAATATCAATCTCAGTGTCGGATCTCAAACCGAGTTTTTCAAGGTCGAAGAAAGAACTCTCAACCAAGTGACTTCTCGGAAGACCGACTTTACTACCAATATAACAAACATTAGAGTTATATTGCCTAATCTAAATCTAACAAAACAATCTTGAAAATACTAACCTAAATTAGTAGGAGAAAAATAAAATACATCTTATTTACCTAAAATTTCATTCAAGAACACACTCTTGATAGTGTTAGTTTCACTTCACTTCAACCATTTCCACGCGTAGGTGAAGACTGCGGTGTATAATAAGGACTCGTCGCACACGGCGTCGAATACGGCGTCGATTCATCCAACCACTCTTCAACCGCCACAACAACTTCATCACCACCAACCACCACATTCTCACTCAAACGCATACTCTTCACAGCCCTACCTTTCATCACCGTCACAACACTGCTACATTCCGTCGTAGAAGAACCATTCTCACTCTCAACACCTTCTCTTTCCTCCTCCTTGATCGTAAACAACACTCTAGAAGGACCGTAGAGACAATGATACTTCGCCATGTGCTGTTCAAGTTCATCTTCTAGCTCATCGTTCGTCGAAGACGAACGTGGAAGAGAAGGTTCTGCTTGAACACGTGGACGGAGGCGTTTACGGCGTTTGAATAGAACGTAAAGGATTTCGACGGCGAGGGCTGTGAGAGTAACGGCGGTTAGGATTGTGATTGTGGTGCCGAATTTGTTTAGACCCATCATAGTGATGATGAAAGAAAACGCATGGGGGACAAAAAACAACGTTGTGTTGGTGATTTGTGTTAATGTTTGTGTTTGTGTATGTGGTGGTTGATGTGGCTTTGTCGTTTGGTTGTAAAACGGCAAGATGGCTAAGTGTAGGAGTGAAATAAGAAAGTTTCTAAATTATGGTTTTTGGCAAAATATTTCCAAAGTGAAATATTTCCAAAGTGAAATAAATTGAGTGTCCGGGGTTTTTCACATGGGGACTGGGGTATTTCACTTTGGAAATACTTTGTAAATATTGTATTTTTTTGTGGTGTCCGGGGTTCGAACCTCGGACCTTTGCATAAATTATGCATTGTCCTTATCAACTGAGTTAAGCTCATGGGGACTGGGGTAAATATTGTTTGTTAAAATATTCATATTAATTATAATTAGTGGATTAGTTAAATAAATTGAAATTTAATAAATAAAAGTATATGAAAGAAAAAAATAATAAATGTTTTATTGGTATCCTAAACTGGATATAATTTTGAGATAGAAAAAAAAAAAAGCAAAAGTAACAATTACTATGAGACGAAAAGAGTATAAAATTAATGAAAAAAATTTATTTGTTAAAGTACATGTTACTAATTTAAACTTTTTTTCTAAGGATGTTACTAATTTTAATTGGTCGCGGAGTAGTTTACAATTTTCTAAAAGAAAATTATAATTTTTTAATTGGTATCCTAAACTCAGCATGTAACCTTTTTTTTTAGAGAGTATGGACTTTTTTATTGAAAAATAGTTGTCTACACAATTTTAAAGTGATGAACACTATAATGATGTTCTTTAAAAAAAACACTATAATGATGTTTTTCATTTATTCTTTAGAGTACTATTAACATTTTTTTTTTGGAAAAATGCTAACAAAGTGTCTTTGAGGTTGTTTAAGCAATTAAAAGTAGCGACTTTTGTATAAAAAATTATGTAATTATTACTTTCACATGTGTTTGATTTATATTTTCAAAATAAATTTTTTTATAATTGATTTCTTAAATAATGTTCTTAAGACACTTGTTAACCTAACTTTTTTTCATTAGTTTCTGCTCCAAGGTCGGGTTCTAACTTTGGTTCTTTTAACTCTTCCAACTCATTCAACTTTCTTGCTCAGATTAATTGATTTATCCGACTTCCATTTAGCTAGAGATTCTAGAGAAGTTAATCACTCTATTTGTTTGCAGATGATATATGAATTAAAACAAACAGAAAATAGAGTGTGAGTTGGGAGTAGCTAGTGCCCCTAATAGAAGAAGGTTGGCATTGTCACGTTTT
Source organism: Medicago sativa (assembly GCF_051527215.1). Taxonomy (NCBI): domain Eukaryota; kingdom Viridiplantae; phylum Streptophyta; class Magnoliopsida; order Fabales; family Fabaceae; genus Medicago; species Medicago sativa. The sequence continues at coordinate 56,564,470 of NC_140749.1, forward strand.
TGCCTGTTAAGGGATTAAAGGTGGCAGTGACAGATAACATAGTTGGGATGGAAAACGATATTTGTTTCCTCGTAAAAGTGGATGTTATTATTGCGATGTTGCCTTTTATTTTTGTTTAATCAAGTTTTGGTCTAAACCAACTAGATATGAAAGGGATATCAAACTGTTAAGTTTCAATGCAAGGGAAATGAATGTAGGTTACACCAAAAAGGAAGTTCGTGATAGATGATGATGACCTTTGGCAGGATTCACCATAGGACTTCAAGTGATGTAGGACCATAGGTGCAAGAATATTTTTTTTCCTATTTTATATCCTTGTGGATGTGGTCATGATTCAATGTTTTTTCGAAAGCAATTCAAAGCTTGTTAGAAATTGTTGAAAAATTCTAATTAATGTCTCGGGTATTGGTTAAGGAAGCAAATAAATAGGATTGTATTGTAAGTTATCCGATCAACTCCTTAAAAATTTAAAAAGTGTTATTTTTGATTTAAAACTGTTTTATTTTGATTTCCTTAACCAGTATTCCCGAGACATCGATTAACATGACCCTTGTTTTTAATGATCAAAATTTGGAAGAAAGTGTAAATTGGATCCGACATGAAATAGTGTGGGCGTCTATTTGAGTTTTTTTTTTCTTTTTCTTTTGTTCAGAAATATACTTTTTGTCATTTGATTATGTCTTTTAAATTGAAGATTGTCATTTCATTATGGTTAATTTACAATTTTCACACCCTTCATTTTTACTTCCCAATTTTGAACCATACTGTCATTCAATTTTTGACATTACTATATTTAATATGTGGAATCAACGTGTCAATAGATTTTTTTTTAATATGTGGAATCAACGTGTCAATATATTTTTTTTTTAAGCGAACAAAAAATAAATAAAATAAAAAGAAAAAGATACAAAAACTGGGGGGACATAGGACCTGACCCAGGAAAACCCAAACGGGAATACATCATGTTAAAGCAGTCCAAGTGGATCTACTCTAATCTATCCTAACCAAAATTCACTAATCATAAACATAACTTAGCGAACCCGCGTACGGGCGCGAAACCAAGTTACAAAAAAAGGATGAAAAGTGAATATTGCAGAGAACAATTAGAGTGTAACGATGGCGAATGGATCGACCGCCAACACGGTATCCGAATCCAAGTGCCAACAACTCCCTGAGCAACAGCAAGCATAAAAAGCTCTTTCGAACAAGCAACGCGCAAGAACTCAGATCGAGTGATGAGTCCAATATGTCAGTAACCAAACCATTTCGGGTTGAACGAACCAGACCCTTTCGGGTTTTTGTAACAGACCCTTTCAGGTTTACGAAAACTGAACCACCACAAAACAAGATCACGTCTCCTGTCACCCAATCTTTGATCAGAAGCATAACAGAGAACAAACAAAACAAACAAAACAACGCACAATACACAAAACAGCGCACAATACAAAAAACAACCGAAATGAAAATAAACAACAGAACAACCCCAATACCACCGGCGTGAAGCCGGCGAATCGGAAACCAAGAAATCTGCAGATCTCAACAGATCTGAAAGGAGTCGGAGATCCAAGGCCTTGAACGATGAGGATGAACGGAACCAAGAACGAAGGCCGCAAAAGAACCATCGCCGACCTAGCAAAGAAACCCCCACCGACTCACCGCCCAAAAATCCACCAAACAACGTGTCAATAGATGGCTACAACACAAAAGTGACAAACCGGTTATTTGCTTTTTATGGGTCTTGGATCAAGTTTGAGAAAAATATACTCTTATATAGTAGATCAATTTTTTTTTATTTTTATAAACGGTGAATAAGATATGTGTTAATCATGACGGTTATTATAAAACGATGTTTTGAAATCCCAACTATACCGACACTCCAAAAAATCATGTACCAAATGCATATCGTCCTATATATTATTAATAAAAAAGAATAACAAAACAAAACAAAAATTTGATGTGTTGAATCAAACCCAACAAAGCTTAGTAAAACGATAATAGACATGTCAAACTTTATATAAGTTTCGTTATTTGAATTGTTAATTCAATTGATTTATTACCTCTAAAATTTCTCAAAAAACTTTATTATCATTCGTCACCGTAAATCCATAATATTATAAAGAATTAAATATATTTTTAGTCTTTACAAAATTACAAGATTTCAAGTTTAGTCACTACATCCCTCAAAAAAAAAAAAAATTTAGTCACTGCAAAAAGTTTATTCACTTTTGGTCCTGTTTTCATTTGGTAGGGACTATTTTAGAGGACTAAAATTGTCCATTATTTGTAAAAAGTTTTCAAAATAAGGACTATTGTTACAAACTACTAAATATGGAGGACTAAAATTACCATTAAAATTTTATAGGGACAATATTTAAAAACTTATGATTTTGTAGGGAATAAAAACATATTTAACCCTATTATAAAATACACTTCCCTCGTACCCAATAACAAGAAAATCGTTTATCATTTGTCAATAGAATATGATATATTACTTATCAAAAATTACACAAGACCAAATTTGTCGTCCCAAACATGAAACTTTCATGATGAAAGTCATATTATATTATGAAACATAAATACAAATTCAGATTAGTTTCAAACTGAAACACCAAAAAGCATACTCAAAATAAAAAAACAAATTTGGTCTATGAGAATTAGTAGATATTTTGCGTTTACGTGTTACTTATGCGATTTACATTTTACTTCTTAGTTTTGCGTTTTGTCTAATGAAACGTCGGGGTGAAAGTGAAAGTGTTGGGTTGGGGGGTATGAAAATGAAATGTTGTTGGGTTATCAAAAAAGGGAAAAACGGATGATGGGCTTAAATTTGTTAAATGTATGGGCCCTCTTTGTCTTTATTACTATATACACCACCTATAAACCAAGTATTTCTATATACGCCCCATTCAAAAACAAATTTAGGCCCCCCTACGGGCATGAGCCCTAGACCGCCACACCCCCGACTTATGCCTTAGTCTGACAATGCAAATCGTGAGATTTGAACTATAGATTGTTCCATTGAATGTGCTTGGTGGCCACTGAAACTACAGATTTTACGAGGATTGATTGGTCAGTTGAGGAGTACTCCAGAAGAATTCAAGTCTGTTTGGCCTATCGTAGCCTGGAGGAATCGGCTCAAGATGTATTTTTTGGAGAATGAATTTTCTGAATTAATTTTCTAATGTTTTCTGAATGATCCACGTCTCTGCCCTTAAATCGTAATATTTTTTATAAATTTTCTTTCTCTCTCATTTTGAATGGAAGATGAAGATTCCAATGGACTCTTAATTGACATGAAAGGATCCATTTTATATTTGTTTAGAGTCTGGTTTTTAATCAAATGTGGTATTCATTTTCAATTGATGAGACCTTAGTGGTTATGGGTGAATCCCCTCGATACTAATTGGAGGAATTTCCCTCACTTATTTTTTTTAAGAACTTTGTTCCACTTAATTATTCATCTTTTTTAGGTTATCGAATAGTTATATTTTTCTTCTTATAAAAATAAAATTTTGTCCCCACTAAAAATTACTACCTCCGTCCCTAATTATAAGACCCTTTTGCGAAATTTTTTTTGTCCCTTTTTATAAGACTCATTTGGTATTTCCAAGTACATTAATTATTTCTTTACCAACATACCCTTATTTATTTTGCATCCTTTTCTTCGATCAACAATAAATATTATGTTGAAAACATAAATTAACTCTTTCTCTTAAGGATAAAATTGTAAAAACAATAGTAATTATATACAAATTTAATACTACAACCAACTTTCTTAATCTCCGTAATTTTTGCAAAAGACTCATATATTTAGGGACGGAGCTAGTACTTCATCTCCACATTGAGTGATTTGATTGAATATTTCTTACATATTAAGAAAAATATATAAATGAAAGATAAACAATATTACTTTTACTATATTATCCTAATCAAGTATTAAAGATCTATTCATAATAATACATTTGAGTTGGTCTGGTGGTGTTGACTTAGAATTTTGAAGTGTGCTCCTCATCAATATCTCAGTTTGATTATCCCTGATGTCAATTTATGTTTGATTATCCCTGGTATCAATTTGGATGAGCTAATTTAGCTTTTTCAAAAAAAAAAAACAATCTTTTCATAATCACCATATTAGAGTAATATATATATATATATATATATATATATATATATATATATATATATATATAATTTGAAGTACTTTATTAATTACTCTCATTTTCCCACAATGAATGACTTTTTTTAAAAAAAAAATAACTGCCCTAAAATAAATGAATATTTTAATTTTCATATATATATATATATTATAATGTTTGTTTGAATGCTCAAACGAGGTACTACCTCTGTCCCTATATATAAGACCTTTTTGCTAAAATTACGGGAATTAAGAAAGTGAATATTTGTATATAAGTTGTTTGTAATCACTATTGTTTTTACAATTTTATGAGAGAGAGTTAGTTTATGTTTTTCATATGTTATTTATTGTTGATTGAAGAAAAAGATGTATAATAAATAGGGGCATGTATGTAAAGAAATAATTAATGTAGTTGGAATTAGCAAAGGGATCTTATAAAAAGGGACAAAAAAAATTCTCAAAAGGGTCTTATAGTCAGGGACGGAGGTAGTACATAAGAACAGAACGAGGAAGGAAATCCTCTCTTATAATAGAGCTAATTTGAGGAGGAGAATCTAATATATTACAAATATAATCAAAATTCTTATGTCCTACTCGGTAGCAAGAGCATTTTCCCTCCCATTAGCTTCTCTAAGAATAGAGATAATGTTGCAACTTTAATCCTTAGCATTCATCAAGTCAATAATGTCATCAAGAAGAGGGAGGTTTAAGGAATTGGCAGAAAATCTAGAGTGATTCATAGCAACAACGACTTGAGAATTGACAATCAGTTTCGACCTTGACATAATGAAAAATGGAGGAGCGAACTAATTTAAGGCCAATGAAAATGGCCCAAAGCTCTACCATAAGAGAGGTGCTTGAACCAAGATTGCGAGTAAAACCTTTAATAAACTTGCCAGAATTATCACTAAAAATAAAGTTATTTATAGCGAAATGGTCTTTCGTGAAGAATAGCGACGGTGTATTTCAATAAGTCACTTTTTGTTGACCAGCATCTTTCTAAACTTGCCAGAATTATCACTAAAAATAAAGCTATTTATAGAGAAATGGTCTTTCGTGAAGAATAGTGACGGTGTATTTCAATAAGTCACTTTTTGTTGACCAACATTTTTCTATCCCCCCCCCCCCCCCCCCCCCCCCCCCGCTCTCCGCTCATGAGAATGACTGCAAACTCTAGGAAAATAACACTCAAACATGGATACACATATATAGTAGAAATTGTGAATAGATGGCTTAAAATCTCTCTGGTTATGCTATATAGAATGATATGGTGATTATGATTATTATCTTCCACTGAAAGCTCTAATAGTTATCGTGCTAAAGAATGTTGAGAGTAAGTCAGCCCTCTGATATGTTATTCATGCAAATAAAGCTTGCATAGTTACAAGTAGCAAACATAAATTTAGGCGATGATATGAATATGATGATATTTAACTAGAAAATAAAGTTGACTAATAGTAAAACTGACCGAGAAATAAAATTATAGGTTGTCTCCCATTAAGCGCATGTTTAAAGTCTCAAGCTTCAATTCATTCCCCCTCCTTAGTTTCTTCCATCAACTCTAGCTCAGATTTGTTAACCTTAGTTATCCACATGATATCGTCCCATATCACCACACGTCCACTATTGCAAATGTAAATGCTTCAGAGACAAAATTATGCCTGACATGGTGAATCTTTGGAAGCTGGGTTAACTGCTAATAAGGTGTAGCAATCCAATCAGTTCAAAAGCAATGCTGCTCTTAAGACTGATGGTTTCTCTGCTTTATTTTATCAGCATTATTGGCACATTATTAGTTATGGTGTTATCAACTACACTCTTAATATTTTAAATAATAATGGGAACCTCGACAACATTAACCATACTTACATTAGTCTTATTCCTAAAATTATTCCACCCTAAAAGGGGCTTTATGCAAGGGGGTCCCTTATCCCCTTATCTTTTCATTATTTGTGCGGAGGTCCTCTATAGACTCCTTACTAAGTGTCAGGAGAATGGTGATATTCATGGGGAGACTATTGCTAACAATCCTCCTCCCATTTCTCATCTCTTATTTGTTGATAACATCATGTTGTTATGTAATGCTAATCCCAATGAAGGTAGAAATCTTATGAAAGTTTTGGATCAATATCAAGCAGTTTTTGGCTAGAAGATCAATATTCACAAGTCTGAGATGGTTTTCATCTCTAATATATACTTGGAAACTAGGAGAAATTTTAAAAATCAAGTGTCTCACAGTGTTACTAATAGTATTGCTAAATACTAGGGCTAAGCAAATCCAAAAATAAGGAGTTTAGCTTTATCATGGATTGGATTTGGAAAAAACTTAAAGGTTGGAAGAAGATGAAATTATCCTTTGTAAAAAGAGGTGTTCTTATCATAGATGTGGTTCAAGGTTTCACAGTCTAGGTTATGAGTGGCTTCTTTTTACCTCAGAGTATCAGTGACAAAATAGAGAGTGTCATTTGCCAGTTTTGGTGGGGCAGTAATGGTGAGCACAAGAGAATTCACTAGATCAAGAAAGAATCTTTGATCAAATCAAAATTTGATGATGGAATTGGTTTTAAGTCTATGAGAGTCTTTAATGAGGCTATGTTGGCCAAGCAGACTTAGAAGCTTCATGCAAATCATGTTGGAACAAGAATAGGCTTGTATAATTCCTCTAAAGGACTTAATGATAACAAAGTATTGAAGAGCAATTAGATATGCTAATATTTGTTCAAGTGCGCGCGATCATAGAATATATCCATCAGATATTGAACAAGTATTAAAACATCAGAAGCACAAGAGAAGTTCAAAAGACTATGGTAGAAGATCTGAAGAAAGATCAACATCAGTAAACAAATTGGATCAGAAGAAAAGTACCCCTCTAAGAAGTTGGAGATTAGCCTCATTAGACTCTGTGGAGTTCATCAGACTTAAAAGAACCTGAGGGACCGAGACTCCACGTCAGTTTTGTTTTCTTCTATGGTTGCCCACATCAAAGGATCTGAGCATCATTTTATCTTTTCCTGACCACATGTAGAAACAAACAAAGAACTTTAAGAACAATAAGAATGAACGGATACTTCCACTTTGCAAAAGATTTTTGAATGATTATCCAACGAAATTATCCATATCAGGAAATAGCTCAACATCCTTTATTTAAAGTTTCTCAACGACTCTTAATGCGCTGACACTCTTCTCCAACGTCTCTCAAATCCCAGCTTATATAAGGAGCTGAATACCTGAAGAAGATTCACAAGACTGTTCTATTTTAATTGTGCCATTATACTCTGCTTAATTAAATAGCGCAAAAACACTTAGGATTTTGGTTTCAACTTTTGTATCTTAGAAATTCTAAAGTCTTAAGAGTTTGTTCACATACTGTTCAGTTTACACCAATAATTGTCATATCCAATGTAAGAACAAATTTGTTTATATTTTCTGTAATCAAATAGAAGTATCTTGCTTGTGAAACTTGAGCATCATAAGTCTCTTAGAGAATCCATAAGCACCGGAAGTCTCTTTCATTTGTGATTGAGCACTAGAAGTCTCTTGGGGTTGCCCTTGAGCATTGGAAGCCTCTTGCCTCCGTGCTTGAGCACTAGAAGTCTCTTGGAGTTGTCCATGAGCAGTGAAAGTCTCTTGGTATTGACCTTGAGCAAAGAATCCTCTTGCAAGTGTACTTGAGCATTAGGAAGTCTCTTGGAAGAGTCCTTGAGCAATTGTAATCAGTAGTGATTATAGTGAAATCCCTTGAAAGTGCAAGAGGACTGGACTACTCCTGTGTTGTGGGAGGAACCAATATAAATTTCTTGTATCTGCTCTCTCTCTCTCTCTCTCTATATATATATATACACACAGACTCTGTGTCAGAATCTGACCAACTTTAAACACTTTGAAAAAGAAACCAGAAAAAGCCAACACAATTCAACCCCCTTCTTGTGTTTTTCTTACCTTCAAATCCTAACCCTATTTCAACTAGATTTTTCTAAGCTAAATATTATGTTAATTGTGACAATCTTAATCCATATGTTGGCCATAATCATGGTTTTTATTGGAGAATTGTACACCGCTCAAAAAGGTTTATTAATAAGGGTAGTTGCTCTAAAAAGGGGAATGAAAAGTCTACTAACATTTGGAAAGACAATTGGAATCCATTCGATAATGGGGTTAAAATCCTAACCCGGGATATTGGGTCTCCCAATGTCCTCTTGGTTTGGGGTCTTCTAGAATAGAATCCAAAAGGATGGACACACTGACTTAATTGACAAGACTTTCTTTGGTTTTGAGGCATATAAAATAAAGAATATCCCTTTGGTTCATAAGGATATCTCAGATGACTAATGTGGACGCAAACCGAACAGGGTAATTATATTGTTAGCTCATGGTATCATGTTATTCAAAGGTGGAAACATGATTCCATGAAAAGTACTTCTACAAACAATAATCTCAACAACATGTGGAAGAAGATGTAGGCTCTAAAACCCATATGTAGACATAAAGTTTTACTTTAGTGCATAATTAATAAGGCTATCCCTGTTAAAAGTAAGCTTAATAGTAAAGATATCAACTGCTTATTTTTGTGCCCTAGGTGTACTAGAAAAACAAAAAGCATAAACCCTGCTTTCATGGATTGAAACATAGCATCCAAAATGTGGTTTGGATCTCTTTTAGGGCTGAGATTTACAAATTCTGAGAACATTAATTTCTCATACTGGTTTATAAAAATCATTCAAGACATGTAGAAGGAACACATTATACAAATAGCAACAATTACTTACGGGATCTAGCATGCGCGTAATCAATGCATTTTTAGGATGATGATGTACCAAAAGACATTATTATCAGCATAGAGAAGAACAACATCCTTGAGTTTCAAAAAGCAACTAGCCAAAACTTCAAGAGTTTCAAAAAGCATCTAACCAAAACTTGAATAATGTTCCTCCAAATATCCCAACCAAATCGAGCAACAAAAGAGATCATCAACATCATCAACACTGGCATAAACTTGATATCACATGGGTTAAGGCAAATAGTGATGTGAATCTGAAAGAATAAGGTACCTTATGGTATTGGTTCAATAGTTGGTGATGTTGAGGGTCTTCCTTTGGCTACAACAACTTGGAAAATGAAGGGAGTCGACTTCCCATTACAACAGAAGTGATGGTGTTGCTAGAAATTATGAAGATGGCCCGCCAATATTGTTTCAGACAGGTCATTTTTTAAACGTTTATTAAGTAAATGGTCCGTATAAATATTCAGAATTTTGTTTAGTCCCTACAAAATAAAATCATACTTTTTAGTCCCTGAGATATTTTCCTTTAGCATTTTAGGGACCAAAAATGCTGACGTAAAATTTTTACAGGGACTAAAAATGTTGATGAAAAATTTTACTGGGACTAAAAAGTACGATTTTATTTTGTAGGGACTAAAAATGATATTATGAATATTTATAGGGACCATTTACTTAATTAACCTTTTTTTAAATTGATTATGAGGTGCTCATCAGAATTCTGAGCGATTCTATGAAACATCCTTGAAACCATTATGGTAACGTTAACCAAAGCATTATAATCTTAGGACTAGAGTTTCTCAGTCATGGATTATGTTATGTTAGAAGGATCGGTAATAGTGTATCCCATGACTTGGCCCATTTTGGCTTTAAGTGAACCCAATAGTGTTTGGCTCGATGAAGTACCATAATACATTAGTAATATATGATTGGAAAATGATAAACAAACACATTTTCTCAAACACAAATACGACAGCAAGGGTATTATACCCCACCTGTCAAATTTTGATTGATTTAGGACAAAAATCTTTAAAACCGACCTTTTAATCAACTGACTTAAAAAGTCCAAAATAAATAAATGAGAAAACACTGGTGTCTTAAAAATCCCAAAGGAAAGCTTATCCTTCAACCTTGGTACTTATGTCCAAATTACCAAGATCTTCCTATAGTAAAAGCCCAAATTAGATGGTGCAAAGAAACAGCCCGATATTATTTAAAAGAAGACTTTGATTATTTTCTTTTTAAATATTATGTAGAAATGTATTGTGAATTAGAAAAAGAACTCAAAAGATTGGCTAGGTAAAAAACGGATGGTCTTATAAATCTATTTGGAAAAGTAATATCACAACCATTTATATTAAATCCTAGATATAATGAAATAACTCAAGCAAAAAACCAAATTAATTGGTTAAGAGAAACAGCATTTTGGTTTCTAATAATTGAGGATGATTACTCTACATACTGGGAGTATGAAAACTTAGCAAATCTTTTAAGTCAAAAAATACAAAAGTTTACAAATGGCTAACAAAGGTGTAAGTGAAAGAATACAAGATATTTTTGAAAGTTTAATAGTGTTTCAAGAACGATTAGATAAAATAGTAGAAGTACTATTAGAAAACGATGAAAAATTATCTAATCTAGAGGAAAATCAAAAGCTATTAGATGAAAAGCTTTGTATAAAAATAGATGATTTAATCGATCTATTAAAACTCTTACCTATAAGAGATAAATGTCTAACCCTAGAAGAATTACAAACTTTCATCAAAAAAAAGGGGGGAGATATGATAGAAATTCCAGAAAAATCTGAAGAATCAAAACAAGAACTTCATTTTGTCGCTCCAATACCATAATGGACGAGACAGAAGAAGAAATAGCTAACCAGCTACAAGAACTACAAACCCTAATGGCTACTTTAGACATTAGTGAAAAGGGTAAAAATATTGAAGAACTAGAAGATGAAAATAAATTCATCTATGATTTCGATTCAGATAATTCATTTGACAGTTTCGAAGAAAACCCACAAGTAGGATTTGTTAAAGCTGATGATCCAGAATCATCAGAAAAAGGACGTAAAAGAGGACGTCGTGATGGGAAGGAAGAATTTATTGACCAACAAATTATCCAAGAGAGGGTAAATGAACGAAAATATGCCAATATACCATCAAAATATATTCCCGTATTAAATCGTCATAAAGATTTAGATGTCCTAGACTTAGATTGCAGCGCAGATGCATCAAAAGAATTAAGAACATGGTACCATAATAATATGGTAACTATCCAAACAGATCCACAATTAAAAGCTTTTGGATCAAAAGATATCTTTAATTATCTTAAAACTAAAACTACAGGAAGTGTTTGGAATTTTCTTTCAAAGGATCCAAACCCAGATCTACCTGAAAAGAATTCAGATGTAACTACTTATGATCTTGAAGCAACTAACATTCATAAAATCTTTAATTTAAGGATTTGTGATATGTGCCAAATAGAACCATTCATTTGTGAATTTCGAAAATATTACTATTCAATACACAAAAACAAAAGAAATGAATATAATCTTCTTGGATTATTTTACAATAAACTGCCGCCAACAGCAGGTGCAAAAATAAAAGAAGTTTTTCAAGAAAAACTTAATAATGTTATGGGAATGGAAAATACCCTAGGAGCTAGAATAACTACATTAAGACAATGGGTGTCTGAACAATGTATGAATAAAATTGCTAAAAGAGAAGCAAAAATAAACCTCTGTTACGATAAACTACAAGATAAAGTAGGTAACTATGGTTGTAAACAATCTAAGAGGAGAAAAAGAAAGGTCTTTAGAAAAATTGACCGATCAGAATATAGAAGAAAAAAGAAATTTCCTAAGAAATTTAATAAACAAAAATATTTTAGGAGAAAAAAGAAATATCCTAAAAAGAGTTCATGCCCTAAGGGCAAGAAAACATGTACATGTTGGTTATGCCATGAAGAAGGACATTATGCAAACGAATGTCCCAAGAAGAAAGAATGTAAAAAAGAAACCTTAAAACTAATTTGGCATGTAGGTTTCGAACCAATAGAATCAGATATAGACTCTGATGAAAGTAGTATTTTTGAATATACTATTGAGGAAGAATTTGAAGAATGAGTAGGAAGATCCTAAAAAATGGGAATCCTAATTCAACATTTATTCAAATTATCTTGAATAAAAAGAAAATCATGGGTTACATTGATACTGGTGCAACTCTATGTTTTGGAAGAAAATCCATATCCAAAGAATGGATTGAATTAAAGAAACCAAAAGAGATAATAATTGCCGATAAAACAAAACATAAGATATGGTTTGTTTTAAAAGACATTTTCATAAAAATTGAGCATAAATATTTTTATATAAGATCAATTTATGAACATGATTCTGGAATAGATCTGATAATAGGAAATAACTTTTTAAAGTTATATAGTCCTTTTATCCAAGAACTTGACACTATAACATTAAAATGGTTTAATGTAAATAATCCAGAAGAAAGTGAACTTGTTACGACAAATATTATAACAAAAAATGAAATCTTAAGAGCAATAAAAGAAAATCTCAATGTACTTAGATGTATGTGGGATAAAAGAAAGTTTTACTTAACAACTGAACAAAACCTAGGATATCAACTAGATCAAGTTTGTTCTGAAAATCCATTAGATTCTATAGTGAATAAAATACAGGATTTAATTGTTATAAAACTTAAAGATCCCAAAAAGGAAGTCAAGGTCCTATACAAAATCCCTTACTCAGCCGAAGATAAGGAAGAATTTAAAAAAGAAACAGCAGAGTTATTAGAAAAAGGTTTAATAAGTGCTTCTATTAGTCCACATTCAGCGCCAGCTTTTTATGTCAGAAAACATAATGAGATAAAAAGAGGAAAAGCTCGAATGGTAATCAATTATAAAAAACTTAATGAGGCAACTATAAGTGACTCTTATAAGTTACCAAGAAAAGATTACATTATTGAAAAAATAAGAGGATGTAATTGGTTTTCATCTCTAGATGCAAAATCTAGATACTGGCAGTTAAGGTTATCAGAAGAAACAAAACCATTAACAGCTTTTAGTTGTCCAGAAGGACATTTTGAATGGAAGGTTTTACCATTTGGTTTAAAACAAGCACCATCAATATATCAAAGATTTATGGACAATACTCTCAAAGGTCTTGATCATATTTGCTTTGTATATATCGATGATATTTTAATTTTTACTAAAGGAAGTAAAGAACAACATGTTAAAGATGTTATGATTGTTTTAAACAGAATAAAAGATAGAGGAATTGTTCTATCTAGAAAAAAGTCAGTACTTTTGAAACAAGAAATCGAATTCCTTGGTCTTATTATAAGAGAAGGAGGAAAACTCGATTTGTCACCGCATGTTCAAGAAATTTTTTTGCTTTTTCCTGATTAACTAGCGGATAGAAAACAAATCCAAAGATTTTTGGGATGTTTAAATTATATTGCTAATGAGGGATTTCTCCAAGATTTAGCAAATGATAGGAAAATTTTACAAAAAGAAGATATCTGAAAAGGTGTCATGGTCATGGACACAAAAAGATACTGAGGCTGTAAAATCCTTAAAAGAAAAATTAATAGTTTTACCACAACTATACAACCCAACAAAAAATGATTTTTTGGTTGTAAATGTTGATGCAAATCAGTTTACTTGGGCTGGAGTTATGAGAGCTCTACCTAATGGTAAACAAAAACTGGGATTAAATCTCAATGGATATGTTGAGGATGAAACCCCACAACAATCTTATACCATTGTGGGCGCAACCCCATAGTTAAAATCAGATATCCCTAATGGACGATCAGATACAACATCAGTTTCAACTGATACAAAACTTGATTACTCAAGTAATAACATCCGAATTAAGGATAAAGATCTTGTTCTATGCAAGTATGTTTCAGGTTCTTTTAAAGATGCTGAAACAAGATATCATATTAATGAGAAAGAAACTCTTTCTTGTTTAAAAGTTTTAGAAAAATGGAGAATGGATTTAATTCCATCAAGATTTTTATTAAGAACTGATTCAACTTATGCTAGCGGATTTTGGCGCTACAATTTAAAAGTTGATCATAAACAAGGAAGGCTTGCTCGATGGCAAATGCGTATCCAACAATTCTATCCTTACATTCAACTAATAAAATCAGAAAATAATTGTTTTGCAGATACATTAACGAGAGAATGGAGCAAGCTCTAAAGGTCTTCTAAAATATCTTAAAGCAAAAGGATGAACAAATTGAAATCCATAGCTAAAAGCTGAAACAGCTCTCTTCAGAGAGGGGGGAGATGATTAAAATGATTGAAAGTTTAACCAAGATCATAAATGTTGAAACTCCAACAACAAAAAAAGAAGATCCAACAAAAAAGATTTTGAATGAACAACAAAGTTTTTCATCAACATCTTCAGCAGGTTCTATGCCAGAAGAAGATATAAAAAAGTCATGGGCTGATAAAGTCGAACAAGAAGATGAAGAGCCAAAAAATGGTTCAGACCAACCAAGCGATGTTGTCGATCTACAACCAGCAAAGAAGGTGTATGTCATCTTTGATGGTCCAATGAAAGGCATCTACAGCAATTGGGCAATTGCAAGTCTCCACATCAATGACAAAAATGTCAGACACAAAGCTTATCCAACAATGGAAGAAGCAAAAGAAGCTTACAAGGCTTCCTACAAAGAAATGACTATTGCTAAAGAAATTGGTCAATCATCAAAAATGGAGTCAAAGAAAAAGATCTCAGTAGGATCCATAATAAGCCTCCAAAAAGAAAAGAATAAGCCAAAAACCCTTGACGACTTCATGGGAAAATGGAGATGGCTAGCAAACTTCAAAGAAGAGCTGGCACTTGAATGTTTTTACCCAGTCAACACCATATATGGGGTAAAAGCTAATACAGTTCCAGGAATATCCAAGGAATTGCTCAAAGAATTCTATGACTATGGCATGCTCAAGACAGTATATCTTGAAGAAGGAGAAGGTCGTAGATTCCAAGAATTGGCTGATCTTCCAAAAGAGATTGGAGATACAGCAAAGAGATTCAATGATTCCCTTGCCAAAGGAAGAGAAATATATCTCTAATTAGAACAAACCTATCCATGGTTTTTTGAAGAAAATAATTTTATGGCTGTAAGACCAAGAACAGTCATCAAAATAGGAATTTCAAATAAAACTTATCTACCTCCAAATTCAGAAAGTGTTGGATGGACAGTAGATTCTTTCATTTATCAAATGAAACATTTTTATGATAACCTTATTAGATATGGTTATACCATTATTAATTATAAGGTCCTCTACACTACAGAAACCTGTCTTATGGTCTGTGATTTGAAGAAAAAGGTTTCAGAAGAACACCTTAAGCAAACACTTCATTATGAAGAACTATTCTCAAGATTTGAGAATGCTCTTTATCAAATTCTAGATGAAGTCCAACAGGAGTGTTGCCAACACTTCTCAAAATACAAAGGGCACATGTGTAAATGGTGTGCAAAGAAGAAAGCGTCGGCAGAAGAAGACAAAATACCGACAATCACAGTACCAGAAGATAAGGCAAAAGGAAAAGCCTAAGCACGTGTCATGTAAATGACCGTAGGAACAAAATTGTAATAATGGAACCTTATCATCTGAGTCAGATGGGGTCCATTTAGATGGAAAATCTTATCACCTTATGTGATAATGCTTTTACTTTTTCCTTTGCGTGTTTTGCTTGTTTTTCTTTTTAGCTGGCAAGATAGAGACATGTGACCAACTTGTGAGTCTCATCTGTCTATAAATAAGAGCCTCGATGCTCACTTGTAAATTACAACTAAAATCAATGAAGTAAGTACCGTTAGTTTGTGAAAAACATTGTTGGGAAAGGGCTTCGCAGGATTTGAGGTTGTCATTACCAAATCGAAAGATTTTTAAAGTTTTCAATATCAATAATCGAAAGATTATTCCAGAATCCAGAAGGTCGAAAGATCAGAAACATCAAAAATTCCAACCAGAAGTCAGGTATAATTTTATATTTATGAATCTTAGTGTTTTATAATGGAATTTAGTATGATAAAATAGAATTCATCTGGTTTTATGGTAGATGTATTAATAGATCATATAGAAAAGGTAGATTTCACCTTAAAACCTGAAGAAAACTTCAAACAAAAAAGTATTTTTTCTTTGATAAAAGAAAAACTATCTAGAGAAAATATTCTAAAATATGGAATGATGGTAGGAGAAATTCTAGTACCAATGGAATCAACAGATGGATCTGTTGTAATATCTATGATTGATATAGAACAAATAAACGAAAGGTTAAAACACTTATCGTTAGAAAAAAGACAAAAGATAGGATATATTCATATATCAACTATCCAAATAATCATAAAAAGTAATTTTATGAAAGGAATAAATTCAGAACTAGAACTTCTTATAGAAGATGCTAGGATGAATAAAAAACATTCACAAATAACCAAAGGTGAAGGAAATTTAATAGGAGGAAAATTAAAATTCGACATAAATCTACAAATAGGTTTAAGTCTAAATGATATAGATCTGAACAGATCTTTAGCAATTCATTATAAACTCAAAGATCAAGATCTTATGAGACCAGGAAATCATCCTTTTAGTATAAGTTATAAAATGAATTATGCACTAAGCAACTCTCATTATAGTATAGAATTTAGTGGGAGAGAAAAAATACAAATAGATGAACTATTTGCACCATTAATAAAATTAGAATCACCAATTCCAAAACCACTAAAAAGATCAAAGTCTATTATGACAATAGAAAGAACACCTCTTTTAGAGCAAGAGGAAAGTACTAGTGAACCGAGGTTCATACCACCAAGGACTTCATTAGATAGTAAAAAGTCTGATAAAGCCTTATCATAAATTAAAACTGAACTTCTAAAAATCAATAAAAAAAACTATAATGCCTGGAATAACAATAAAAGGCGAGTTAACTTTATTTAGAATAAAATTAAAAAAATTTGTGGACAAAATAGAAAGAAATTTTCTAAAAATAGAAATGAAAAATACTCTGGGGAGTCCGTGACTTAATAAATCTCCATATTCCATATGTGGAAGAAATGATAGAAGAATTAGAAGAAACAGAAAATATTTCTGCCCAACAAAAAGAAAGAGCAGAAACCTTACTATGGCCTGCCCAGAAAATAATTCATTTAGAAAATCTTTAAAAAAGGATTGAAGAAAATTCTCCCAATAGCTCTATAAATAATCAATAATGCCCGGATTAAATCTTAAAACAGAGGTAGAACTCTTTAAAAAGAGATTAGAAAATATAATTTTTGAAATAAATTTTTATTATGAAAAAATTGTATTAAAACAAATTCTTTTTCATGCCCAAGATTATGTAAAATATCATATAGAATATATTGATGATTTCCTAAGAGAAATAGAAGATTTAGAAGATCTTACAACCATACAAAAAGAAAGAGCTAAAACACTCTTAAAACCATTTCAAGGTTTAAATAAAATCGAACAAATGTTAAATCAAGTTCAAGGAAATTCTGCTGGCTATTCTGCCCCAACCTGGTATCAGAGCCAGTAATACAATCCTAAGGGATAAAAATGAAAATAAAGATAAAAATAAAAATATTTTTTTTTTCAAAAAAGAACAAAAGTCTTTTAAAATCGCATTTTTAAATAACCGATTTAAAATGTCAAGTTATCACACCTCTATATGATTATTGTTACTTGTAAAAAAAAACATGGATGAAGTTTTCTAGTATCCCTAACAAACCGGAAACATTAGGTATTGTTTTCTGAAAAAGAACATGCAAACTGGAAACGTTATCTTGATTTTTTAGGATAGACAAACACAACTAGAAAACTATAAATAAGTCACACGCGGTAGTATATCCAAACCGAAAAGCTTCATCTATCGTTTCCAGTAACAATTGTGAAACTGGAAAACTGACAAAACTATTCTTTTGTTTAACTGAAAAAGATTCATCTCTCTCTATCTCTCCCTCTCTCCTTTCATGTGTAGCAAATGAAAAAAATGAAAAATTATTTACTTTTTGCAAGAGTGTAAAACAGGTAGTTTAGGTTAAATATTGGGGTGAAAGTATCAATGCAGGGGTGTTGGGTAAAATTTTCATGTTTCCAAGACTAAAATCTGAATTGTGCATGTATAGCCCAAAAAATGTGAAAATTGCTTTTCTCACAACATTTTTTGCTCATTCCTAACACAAAATACTCCTGCGTGAATTAACTCGTGAGTTAACTCACGCTAGACTATTTTGTTGGGAATGAGCAAAAAATGTTGTGAGAAGAGCCGACATCAAGTCCATAATAAACTATTGTAAAAAGAGCCCAGAGTAAACTAAGTATTAGGCGAATGACAATTAGCAGTCGTTCAGAACACTATTTAAATTGTAAGAAACTGTTTTTTTTTTTGTGGTGGTCGGGGTTTGAACCCTGGACATTGCATATATTATGCACTTGTCCTTACCAACTGAGCTAAGCTCACGATGACTATGAAACGGTTTAAAGATCAGTGTCTCAACCCATCTCAAAAGTATCAGATAGTAATTAATTATCGTTCGGAGGATGTCTGAGCGAGCGTCTTTTCTTTTTCTTTTTCTTTTTTCTTTCTTCTCTTCGTTTTTAGTTTGTTAGCTTCTGCCTCATATATGGGTCCTCTTCATACTGGTTAAGGCCTTCAGATACTTTTTTATGTTTTGATAAAGTCAAAGTTTGAGCTTGCTATACACATATGTGTTTCTGTAAACTGGAGTTTGAGTTTGTCTATACATAAACGAATTTGAAAATTCAAAATTGCCGGTACACAAACATAGTGACATAATTGCCTAAAGGTCTCATTAAGCTCAATTAATCATAGTTTGCAGATACATAGTCGTGAAATTTACCAAACACAATTATGTCGTGGAAAATTTAGTATTGAAATTGTGGATACATAGTCGTGTTCCTGCAATCTCACCGGTTGTGGTGGAGGTGGGGGTTAAGAGAATTGTTTAAAAATATTTGGCCAAATACCTCCCTGGGTCCTTTAAGTTTCACGTTTGTAACAGATAGGTCCTTTAAGTTTCAAAGGTTACAGATAGGTCCTTTAAGTTTCTAAGGTTTCAGATAGGTCCTTAACGGAGGTTGATAGAAAGGACCTATCTGAAACAAACTCGAAACTTAAAGGACATATCTGAAACCTTAGAAACTTAAATGACATATCTGTAACCTTTAAAACTTAAAGGACCTATCTGTTACAAACGTGGAACTTAAAGGACCCAGGGAGGTATTTGGCCAAAATATTTCAAAAACCTTGTTTTCTAAAATCATTGGAGGGCAAAGTTGGATTTTTATTTTATTTTTACGCTAACTTGGATTTTAAACATGTTGTGGGGGTAGAAGTCAAATTGGAGAGGTACAAGGTAAACTTTTAAAATTCATATATATATTTTTTTTTTTTTGTCTTTAAGCTTTGGGCCTTGCATGATCTTGTGTTTTGGAGTCCATTTCGACCTAGAAACACTAACAAAATGGTTTAGCCTTTTACTTTTCGTACCCTATGTGTTTTTTTTGTCTTTAAGAGTGAATGAAAATGTTGAAGGATGCAAGACTATTTATAGACATAAAACATTCCTAGACTATAACTACAATCAAAAGAAACATTTACAATTTCTAAACCGATAAAAAAATACATTAAACACACCATAAATCGTCCTAACATTGATTGTAACGCAACATACCATAATTTAGAATGGTTCGGATTATATAATTAAAACTATTTCAGAATGTGTAAGAACTAGAGGTTTTGGTAGGGTTCAAAATACATGAAATGATCTAGATTAAAACATTGCATGCAAAACAATAGATTCTTATAAATGTTACTTTATATTACATAAAATCAATTAAAGAAGCCTAACATGCCACTGTTGAAATTATAAGATTAGTGATGATGAAAGGGAAGGTGTTCCAAGAGGTTGTTTTAAACTTGATTATACTACCCTGCCAATTGACATATTTCTATTTGTAAGGGCATCTAGATCAAGTTCAAAATAACCTCTTGGTGTTTAGCTATACCATATAAGTGTTCATGGTTATTTGTTGTGTTTTACAACAAATGAACCAAGCAATTTATGCGTGTCGTGGACCACATAAACTATCTGTGCAATATGGACCACATAAAAATCATGTACTTCACAGTTTCAGATTATACAATCTGAAATGTGCTTCATCCTACAAAGTACTAGTTTTAAGATAGTCTTGGACCTGCTCGGATTTTATAATCCTAGCTATTTTGGAGATTTTCCAAATTATATAATCTAAAAGAGTTCAAAATATTGACGGTGGCCCGGTCAGCAAGGTTGGTCGATTCAACACATGTCTTATGCATATTTTGACTGGTCAACAAGATTTGACCACGAAATATAACTCTATCTTGACTTTGTTACACTATATCATTGAATTCATCTCCATATATACCTTATCATTCTTCACAAATTTTCATTCCATCTCACATTTTCTCATTCTCTTTTATAATTTTCTTCTACAATATTTTAAGGATTATATGAATGGTCAAAGAGCAATGTTTTGCTTCCCAAGAAATATAACTCCCACCAGATTTACCTTTACGCCTCCTCCTCTTCCTTCCTAGGATGCGAGAGGAAACAAACTTTACCCAAGCCTCCTTCTCTCTCCATCTTTTCCACTAGATGTCATGTAATTTCTTGTAATAATTTAGCTTTATGTTTGTTTTATTTTTTGTAATAAGCATTATGTTAATGTAGTTTGGTGTAATAAGCTTTATATTAATGTAGTGTATCAATTAATTAACAAAAATGAGAATTTGTATCATGTTTGTCTCTTTACATTTATTCTATTTTTTGTCATCCTAATAATATATGCCACCACTGTTTCAAAATTCTAGAGAAAACAAGTTTTCAGATTGCATAATAAGAAAATCCCTTAAAAGTAGTTCAAATTATATAATCCAAACAAAGTGTATTTTTAGGAAGAAAAAAAAAATAGGGCGTACGTGAGAAACAAATAGAATAGAAAAAGTAAAAGCCAATGGTTTAGCTTCACTAGTGATAGGAATATGTGCTAAAGGATTGTTTGTAGATATGTTTGATTTTAAATTGAATGATTATTTGTTGAAATTCTTAGACCATCTACAATGAAGACATTTATTTTTGGATACTTAAATGAGTCTCACGTGTACATATCACTCATTTATAATTTTTTAATTGTAATACCTAATAAACACTCAATCTCTCTAACCCAGCATTTCACACAAATATTTTAAATGGGGTCCGTTTAAGATTGGTGGTCTTAAGTGAGACACCAGATCTTGTAAGATCTTGAAAAAGTTTCTCCCCAACAAGGGTACCTAATAGACACCGATTCTTTAATGTTTAAGACCCTCCCATTAAAGATGGTCTTAATACAATGTTTTGAATTCAATTTTTTTTTGTACAAATTCATAACGTCGGAAATGCAATAGAAATTATTAATACTAATATGAAGTGGTAAACTAGAATAGTTATAAGCATATTTTAATTTAATTTGTTCTATTCAAAGAAGAGACCTTTGTGGATATTAAACTATGAAGTCTAGATACTCTATATGAATCAAATATGGAGCCTCTGCATATACATGAGGATACGTACTCCAAAAGTATAATAATTTTCGTTTTTAGAACTACTTGGGGTTTTATTATAATTAATTTATAAGGTTAAATATATTTTTGGTCCCTAGAAATATATCAATTTTTTCTTTTAGTTCTTCTAAAATTTTCCTTTAACTTTTAGTCCTTATAAAATTTTCAATCACTGCTTTTGGTCCCTATTTTTAAATCAATTTTTGTATTTTTTAATAAATTTATGCAGAAATGTGTAGAATATTTTAAAAATCTTCCAAAAAAAATAGAATTTTTTAACAAAACATCAATTAAATATGAATTTTTAACCACCAAAAATAGAAAAATTCATATTTAATTCATGTTTTGTTAAAAATTCTAATTTTGTTGGGAGAAATTCTTATAATATGATAAATTTTTCTGCAAATTTTTATTAAAAAAAATATGAATTCTACATATGAGTTTACTTTAATTTAAGGGAGAGACCAAAAGTGAAGATGAAAAACTTTTGAGGGACTAAAAGTTAAAAAAATATTTTAGAGGAACTAAAATGAAAAATTGACATATTTATAGGAAGTAAACTTAATTAACCCTATTTTATATATGCCTATAATTTTTATTATAAAGTTTTTGTTAACGTATTTGGACTGTATCATATCTTTAATTTTAAAAACTTAAGATACCATGTATCGTATCACATACACTTGTATTATAAGGTTCATATGTATTAAACAATGGCACAAAATAAATCAATTTTGATATGAGCAACTGTAAAGGCTAATCACCGGAGCTAGCTGAAATCTTTTAAAGAGTTTAACTTATTTCCTCAAGTATTTTTTATACACATTGATCAAAGTTCAACACTAACCAAATGGTTTGTGTTAAAGAATTGAATGACACAAGATGTTCCAACTGAACATGTTTTGAGGGAGATAGGGTTTTCAATCTTTCTGATTCTTAACACAACACACTTACACATGTGCACTTTAGGACCCAACAAACATCAAAAGCATCAAAATCATCCCTCTCTTGGAAATCTATATCTATTCATCAAAGACATTGTTGGTTAGCTTAAGAATTCAAATTCACAAATTCTACCCCCACAAGCTAGCACATGTATCATCTTTTGACTACCTCTTTAACTTCTACATTGAGACCACAATCACACACAATAAGCAAAGCATGCATGCATGCATATGCATGGTGGTGGTACCTCCATGATCTTCGTAATCACTGACACTAGTACCAAGTTTAAAACATACAGCAGCACATGAAAGTGCCTTGGATCCCTCATTCTAATCATCACTTTCAAATGATAAGTTCATCAAAAGCATATATTCCCAAAAAGACAAAAAAGCAGAATATTATGCGCGTTTAAAAAGAGTATATAAGAGATTTTGGATCCTAGACTTTCCCTTACTTTCATGCAAAACATGAGAAAAAAGAGGAAGAAAAAAATATGAAAATATATAGAGAAGGTAAAAGAGGAAGAAAATGTATAGAGAAGTTGGACAATGACATGAAGTAAAAGAACCAAATGTTTATCTTCAATTCCTTTTCTTAAAGTCTGCGAAAGGTTCAAATGTGTGTGGAAACTTTGTCTCCATCCTAAATCGTTGTCTTTTGTAGATGCCAAAATAACAGCATCTTTGAAGGGGTCTTCATCTCTTAATTGCTTTTTGTTTTAAAACAAGATGTCTGAATTCGATGCCTTATGTTCTTCACTGTATTTGGAATCCCGTTTCTGTTTTTTGGACCCTCCAAATTTGTCACTTTACTTGTATATAAATGGAATATTTAGTTTTGATGTAGTATTTTTTTCTTCCTATTTATCTTTCATACCATTGTATATACGATTTCTCATAAATAAATTTTTAATATTTTTTATGTAGGGTCAAAACTTAATTTTTAATTGAACAAACCATTAAATATTTTACAACAAAATAATCAAGTGAGTGGCGGCACTTTCCCCCAATGTTTTATAGGTAGATCCGTGCCTGGTTCCAATGATAGACCTCAAGAAATAACCTACGACAAGTTTAGTTGTATTTTTTTTTTAAGAGGAGTTTAGTTGCATTGTTATCAATTTATACAATAACATAATTTTTTTTAATAGAAATAGAAAAGTAGTTGAGGTATGTCGTAGGAAGTTTTCATGTAGTTTAATAGAGACCAATCCTCGTTGAGGAATCTATGAAGCACATAAGACGAGTTTTCTCCTATCAACCAAATTTGTGCTATTTTGATTAATGTACAGGCTATATGAGTATAAATACTTATTATTATTATTATTATTATTATTATTATTATTATTATTATTATTATTATTATTATTATTATTATTATTATTATTAATATTATTATTAAAAAAAATAAGATTTTCACATTTAAACCATTATTTGGAAGTATATATTTGAAACTCACAATCTTAAACTTTTGAACTGTTGTTCAATCCAGAAAATTAACTGTTTTTTTTTTTGACGTTAAAGACAATTTCATTAATTAAAGTCTGGTAATAAATCAAATACCAAGACTGCAGAAATACAAGGCGGAGTTTCTTCAATACATATGCAATCTGAACTCTTAAGAGCATATTTAGCTAAATAATGGGCAGCTTGGTTGGCTTCACGCCTAACATGCAAAAAATTTAAACTACGAAAACTGCCCTTTGTTGGTGAGCATTCAACGCTAAAACCACATTAGAAGCATCTGATTCTGCTATAGGATTCAGAAATGCAGTGTCTTTTGCAAAGTCCAAACCCGTCCGCATAGCTAAAGCTTCGGCAACCTCTGAATCTGGTAATGAAAAGACTTGCCAGGAACTAGCACCAACAACAACACCTTCATTATCTCTCACCACAACACCAATACCCCACTTATCACCCTCTATCGGACCTGCTGCATCAACATTAAGCTTATAGAAACCACTAAAAGGAGGTGTCCAATGAACATCAGATATTGGCAAAATTGGACCACCACTTAGTGTCTCCACCAACACCGTACTAGCACTCTTAAAATTCACAATAGATCTTTGTGCCTTTTGAACAGTGGTAGCCACATCAACATCAGTCTCCTCAAAACATTTCTTGTTTCTGACACACCATATCTCATAACTCAAGGTCAAAACATGGACTATATTATCCTCATCGACATCAATAATATTTTCCTCCAACCACTTATGAAAAGGAACATACTTGGAATCATGTGAATTAAATACCACACCTAAAGAGGAAGCAAACCATATCTGCTTTGACCAACGACACTCCATAAAGATGTGTGAAATTGTCTCATTATGTTCCACACCAAGAACACACAATGGATCGCTACTTATTTCTTTCTTAAAAAGATCATTTTTTACTGGTAGTTTTTCATGTAGAATACTTTTTCCACACTTGGAATACTTTAAAAAGAACACACAATTGGAATACTTTTTATTTTCCATAATTTTTTCCACACTTGGTGATTATATATTGTCTTGCATTGAGCTATGCGAGCCATCTGCTTCACGCCTTGCCTTTAAGAAATGGTATAAACTCTTCACAGAAAAAGTAACTGACCGTGAAGCACCCCACACAAATTCATCTTGCAATTGAGAAAAATAAATTGGCAGTTGAAGAATTTGTTGAGCCTCAAAAGGGAGAAAAATTTCATTAATTAAAGGAGCATTCCAACATCGAATGTCATGGTGAATGAGGTCTGAGACAAACATAATATCACCATTAGGGGGTTTAGGGACCAAATCTTGTGTCCATTTTGATAAGGAAGCCAATTATCCTCCCATACATTAATTAGACGACCGTCTCCTACTCTTCAAATACCAGCGTTCTCAATAACATCCACTCGTCCTTGTAAAATACTTCTCCATGTATAACTTGGGCAGTAACCAGTTGAAGCTTTCAAGAAATTGCTTCTAGGGAAATACCTGGCTTTCAAACATTGTGAGATCAATAAGTCGTCGTTGTGCATAATACGCCAACCTTGTTTAGACAGCATTGCTAGGTTAAACTCATGAAATGTTCGAAAGCCTATTCCACCTTTCTTTTTTTCTTTACATAATGTCTCCCATTTGATCCAATGAATTTTAGGCTCACCTTGTTTGCTACCCCACCAGAATTTACTAATCATACTTTCAATATGCTTACATAAACCCATCGGAAGTAGAAAACAACTCATCACATACGTAGGGATAGCTTGAACCACTGATTTGATCAAAACTTCTCTCCCTGCAGTTGATAGAAATTTTTCTTTCCAACCTTTCAGCTTCTTCCACACCCTATCTTGGACAAAATTGAAAAATTATTTCTTAGACCTACCAACAAAAGCAGGCAGCCCCATATACTTTGAATGACACTCAACAACCTTAATTTGCATCCAACCTTGGAACAAGATTTTACGATCATTAGGTACATTTCGGTTAAAAGAGATTTCAGATTTGTCCAAATTAATAAGTTGACCAGAAGCAGATTGGTAAGTATTAAGAATTTCCTGAATGGTCTGAGAATCTTGAAAAGAATCCCTATAGAAAATGAGGCTATCATCTGCAAAAAATAAATGATTAATTTTTGGAGCTCCTCTAGCAATTTGAATTCCAAGAAGGCCTTTTTCTGCTTGTGCCTTAATTAGAAGCCCAGAAAAAACCTCAGCACACAAGATAAATAGGTAAGGAGATAAAGGGTCCCCTTGACGGAGTCCTCGTTGAGGATAAAACTTCTGACAATGACTTCCATTCAACAAAACAGAGAAAGAAACGGTGGAAAAACAATTGAAAATCAAGTTCTGCCATTTCTGAGAAAAACCCATAGATTGAAGCACCTCGATCAAAAAATTCCACTCGATACGATCATATGCTTTTGACATATCTAGCTTTAACGCCACACACCCCTTCTTGCCTTTTTTTTTTCCTCATATAATGAAACATCGCCAAAACGATCCTTACTCCAGTTAGAAAGATCGTTCACACATCGATTAATTTTGTCATACATAGAATATCCTGCCACCTCCAAGAACCTTTCACTGCTTCCAAAATTCCACTATCACGCAACCAACATTCTTCAAAACGTTGTAATTTAAGAACATTTTGTCTTTTCTTTGGCTTCCTAGAAGCAAGTCGTAACCACAAAGGTAAATGATCTGAAACATATCTCGTTAAATGCACCACTGAAGCCGATGGATAGAATGAGGACCAGGCTGGTGTCACTACCATCCTATCAAGACGTGCCTTGATATTAGACACACCATCTTGTCTATTATGCCAAATAAATTTATCTCCCTCAAAACCTAAGTCAGAGAGATTGTGATTTTGAAGAGTGTCCCGAAACATCGAAATCATATGAGAGCTTCCATAATTTCCACCTTCTTTCTCGTCTTGTGAAAGAATCAGATTAAAATCCCCTATGAGAAGCAGAAAATTAATTGTTTGTTATAGCAAAAAGTAGTGGTTTCTTTCACTTACGAGGGATTTATATATTAAGAGACCATAATGTGATGATTTGAATCCTCTAAATAAGTAAATTGTAATATATATGATGAGTCTCAACTCAATATAATTTGGACCATTAAAAGGTCGGTACATCATGGACCATAATTTTTAGTCTTTAGATTAATCTAATTATTGAAGTACCAAAGAATCCTACGATGGGTCAACCACACTAAATGCATTCTTTCTTCTTCTTTCCAAAAATCTGGTTGTTTCGTTTCCAAGACAAGTCAAGATAAATGACATGCACCTTTAACAACAAGTAATGCAAGAAATTCAAAGGCAACAACAATTTCATCAACTAGAAGGGAGGCAATAGAATTCCATGACTCTATCTTATGGAAATATTGGCCCATGGTGGGTGAAGAATTCGTTCCTTTTTAGCAACAAAAAAAACGGAGAAAAAAGTTGATGAAAATGGAACACATAACCGGTAAAATAATTAAAGAAAATGCTTTGGACACTTTTTAAAGAATTAAATATAGGAACATCTTAAAAGTTGTATGGTCTATTCTTTAAAAGTGTATATAAAAATGATATTCTCAACACAAAATTTCGGCTTTTTTAATCTGTATACAACACTTGTTAGCATAACTAGATAATTGTTTGTCCAAAAAAATAAAAAAGCAAAACTAAGTAAATGTTGCATAAAAAAAAAGATAATTAAAGGATCGACAACGATAAGATTTGAAGGACTTTTATAATCTAATTGTGGAAAAAAAGTGATTCTTAAGAGTATGTACGCACGGTAAACATCACACATATTTGAGTTGAATTTCTTCTCTTGACACATATTTGAGTTGAGTTTCTTCTCTTGAACCTAGATATGTAATTGACATGTGGCATACCACTCTAGTGTTGATGATTTTATTAAAATAATGAATAAATATGTTTTTTGTTTTTTAATAAACTAATATTATAAAGAATGATTGTGTTGGTCTTATGAGCATAGCACAATCAGTAGAAACATAATATTATATATGTTCGCATTGAAAAAAATTTGGTGCTTTAAAATACATGTTATTAACATTGGATTGACAAACATTTAGCACCTTTAAGGCCAATCAATTGTTGGTTTGCCGATTTCTTTCAACCGTACCATCATTCAATGTTTTAAGACCATAAGAAATATGACTATTGACATATAAAAGAAAGAATTTAATTAATATGTTTTGTCGGTGTTTTCTTGGAATTATTTTTGCTATTGAATTTGCTGCCCGGAAAGGGTGGAGGAACATTTGGCTTGAGAGCGACTCCACCAGTGCTCTATTGATTTTTTCGAATTCTCTTTTGGTGCCTATTATGTTACGTAACAGATGGCATAATGCTCACAATCTTGGGATTCAGGTTTTTTCTTCTCATATCTACCGTGAAGGAAACTGTTGCGCAGATAAATTAGCTAATTTGGGTCATTCCTTGGTTGGTGCGGTTTGGCTAGACACTCTTCAAGATGAGTTGAAGATTTGACTTCTTTCGAGACAGATGCGGTTTACCTAACTACAGATTTCCATAATCTGTTTTATGGGATGTTTTTGTTGTTTCCTCTGTTTCTTTTTCTGTTTCTTTTTATCTGTTATTTTTGAGGGTTTTGGTCTAGTCCCCCCTCCTTTTGTAAATATTTTCCCCCTTTTTTAATAATTTTTTTCGATTTTGACGGCATAGGATGGAGGTCTCTCGTGGTGCAACCCTAGTTGGGATGTCGATGATGCCTCTTGATGCCTGTCCTCTCTCATTGCTTATAAAAAAAATGGTCACATCAATTATTGAATATGATAACCCATGCGTCTTCATATTCATTAATTGATATGTCAACATATCATTTGATGCATGTGTAAAATAATTGTAGATTGACATAGTATACTAATTAAATTCTAAAAGAAATAATTATCGAGAGAAAAAAAGTATGAACAAAAATAGTTTTGTTAAAAGGGAAATTATTTTTGTCCAATCATTACCCCTTCTACCCCCAAGAGAGAGATGGAAATATAGAGAGTGTTGTGTGATAGATGTGATCGGTAAGTGATGTGAGATATATATATATATATATATATATATATATATATATATATATATATATATATATATATATATATATGGGTTATGTTACAAGCCACCATTTGGTGGTGTCTTTTATCAAGTCACACCTTAAGGTGTGATTTTCACTTTTTAGTTATAACTTTGCTAAAAGACACCTTCATAAAAGTAAGTTGGTGTCTTTTCGCCAATGCTCATAGAGTAACTTGATAAAAGACACCTTCACAAAAGGTGTCTTCTATCATAACCCTATATATATATATATAT
This sequence comes from Medicago sativa, assembly GCF_051527215.1. Lineage (NCBI taxonomy): Eukaryota > Viridiplantae > Streptophyta > Magnoliopsida > Fabales > Fabaceae > Medicago > Medicago sativa. Next base: position 56,593,775 of record NC_140749.1, read on the forward strand.
ATATATATATATATATATATATATATATATATATATATATATAGAGAGAGAGAGAGAGAGAGAGAGAGAGAGAGAGAGAGAGAGAATGAGGTGACTTGATGTGACCAACCCTACAACCTTCCATACATGGTGTTGTTGATGTGACCAACCTAACGACTGCATCTTAGCCACAGATCATCCACACATTGTTTTCCTCTTCACATTATAAAGCTAAAATTCATATAACTATAATCGAAATCAAACATAAACCTCTAAAAATAACCTATTCTCTTGTCAAGATCCTGTCTAAAAGTTCTCTCGAAGCGACGATCATTGACTATCATGGCGTCTTTTCCCTTCGAGCGTCCACTTCCCCTGATTCCTACTTTTAGCGTCGCTCCCCCAAAAAAATAATACGTTTATGGAGCAACCTCCATCAAAGCCACCATAGGAAATGTGAATTGGACTTTTTAATGGTGTCTGGTTCAAGAATTGTTAACAATTTGTCTATAAATGTTTTAATTTTTTTTCTTGTTTCATCTTGCTCATTTTTCTTCTAAAACTCGGTATTTTTTTTAAAGACTGTTAATTCGAGGGCTCCAATCCCACCGTCTACTTATGGAGACCCCATTTAAAATCACATCACAACTCTGTATGGACTATGTCTTGCTCTTAATTTTAGTTTCTTAAACTTTTGTTTTACTTTGTCGGTTGGAAATTTTAAATTTGTTTGGCTGTTTGAAAAGCTTTTAAAAACTATATTAACGGGTAAATGATGTCAAGTTCAACCTCATAGTAAAACATTTAATGGATTTGATTAGATTGGTCACTTCGAATACCATTTATGGTTGAGATGAGTCTATACAAGCTAAAATGTTGTTTTTGAATTTCCAAACTGTTGTATTTGGATTTCCAAATTCTTTTTTGAAAAAGAATATCTACCGAAGTTGTTACCAGGTTGAGTCACGACCATGTCGCTCTCTTTAAGACGTTTCGTGGCACTGTCCAAAGTTGTGCAAAGCAGACTATCAACCACGCCGCCTCCATGATAAAATAAGCCCAGTTACAACTGTGCGGTTAACTACTGCACTGTAGAAAACCGTTCGAGATTTACACCCTCAAATATGGTACTAAGACCACTCTTTAATACTGAAACCACTTTAATATGGTGCTTAGACCACTCAAATATGGTGTTACCACCATTCTAACTTTAAATTCTCCAAAATATCAATATGGCACTACGACCACTCAAATATGGTGATACTACCATTTTGATTTTTTAATTTCTCTTCAAGTAGAAAAATATCGAAAGAATATTTATATACTGTTAAGATCATTTTTAATTCCGGCGGGACACTATTGTTCCAAAAGGGACTAAGATTTTAAAAGTACTCTTTATTTAGAAGGGACATACATTATCGAAGGGATTATGTTTTTAAGACCTTTCTTAATTCCGAAGGGACATTATACCGAATAGGGACTAAGGTCGTAAGAACACTCTTATTTTCGAAGGAACAGAAAAAGGAGATGAGGAGAAGAATAGCTCGTCAACACAAGCTGGAGGGAGAAGAGAGAAAGAGTTCTCGATAACTCAATATAAACTCTATGGTGTGATTTTTGAACTATGTGGAGTCCTCTATTTATATCGAGATTTTGTAACTAATTTAGCATAAATTGCGGCAGCAATTACTCTAATGGATAAGATCAAAAGGGGACTTATCCATTAATCAGTTTAACAACATTTGTGGATAAAATCAAAAAAGAAACAAATCTACAAAAGTCGAGGAAACAAACTCATTGGATTTGAATGAAGGAAAGATAGGAAATTCAATTGAATTCTTATTATTATTCTTATCACAACCACCATAAGCTAAATTTATGGGAAGTGATATTCACGAATAAAAATAATAATTACTATTATTTTTATCATTATCAAGTACTAGTGAAAAGATGGGCACTCACGTGCCCGTCTTTGGGAGCGGTTATGGTGCATAAGGAAATCCTTATGCACCGTGCATAAATCCCAACATAATTGCTTCCTACACCCCAAAGGAAACCAAACAAAACAAAACAAAACGAACCAAACGCGGAAACAAACTGAATCATCACCGTCGTTAATCATCAGCACCACTGGAATCTTCAATCTCATCATCAACACCGTCGTTCATCATCATCACTGTCATCATCACCGTACCGGAATGCCAAAACCATTTTGTTGTGGAAATGGTTTCTGTGAGTTATACTCCAAACCCATTTTGCTGTGGAAATGGTTTCCAGAATCTTCAATCTCATCATCAACACCGTCGTTCATCATCATCACCGTACCGGAATGCCAAAACCATTTTGCTGTGGAAAACCATTAGATGTACTTAATGGTTTCCAGCAGTTGTACTCCAAAACCATTAGATGTACTTAATGGTTTCCAGCAGTTTCCCAGCCATAAATCCTTCTAACATCACAAAGATTTCGAATCCAGTAACAACTTCAGATCTGAAACCGTGAACACAAACAGTGATGAAACAGTAAGATATAGCAATCAACACAGCGCCATTGGATCGAAGAAGAAGAAAACGCGAGGCAAGAAGAGGAGCAAACCGGTTTTAATCTTTAGATCTACTCCTTCTCGTTGTGTTTTTGCGCGATCCGAGTTCTGATTTGGCTTTAAAACGAAAATGGATGTTGAAAACTGGCTTTAGTTTTTAAAAAGGGTGAGTTTGATTCTCCGGCACGGCGCCGCCGCCGCCTCTGGCCGGCGACCACCGCCCTGGAATCATCATGTGTGGCCGAAAGAGATGAAGACTCATCTGAATTGTAGAGAGAGAGGGAGAGCTTTATGTTTTAGTGAGAGAAATGTTTGAAGCAAATGAAGTTTAATTTGGTGTAGTTTGAGAAGCCTAAGATTATTACACGTGTACACTAGATCTGATGGTTGTGAAGTGTTTATGCACGGTGCATAAGGATTTCCTTATGCACCATAACTTTTGCCCCCGTCTTTCCGTTTTTTTATTGCGTTGACGTTTGAAAATTATTAACGGTGTTTTTTTTTATGAAATTTTGATTTGGATTAAAACAAAAAATATAAATGTTTGTTGCTTTCAAGTTATAACAAACCAAACTAATCATGATTATTTATTGCAATGAGACCAACAATATAACAAAAAAATAAAATCTAATTTTATTTTTGAATAAAAAAAATTAATGACACCAATAACGATCTTTTTTTTTTGACAAAACCAATAACGATCTTTATTATAGAAAAATTTGTTTAAGGGTATAATTGAGATAATGAAAAAGTAAGTATAAATATATTCATCTAGTTTGTTACACTTTTTAAATGATAAAGTAAAAAAACAGACATATATATATATATATATATATATATATATATATATATATATATATATCATGTTTGTTACATTTGTTTTAATATTTAAATTTATTCTTATCTATTTGTTACATGTATTATTTGTATTGAAAATTGAGGGTATTTTTGGAAAGAAAAGTTCAACCCAAAAGTGTTGAAAGACGTAGTTTTCTTTATATATAGTATAGTTTTTGGAAAGAAAAATCAAACCCAAAAGTGTAGGGGTAATTTTCTTTATATATAGTATAAATTTAAAATTTAATACCACAATTTAAACACTACTAATGTGTGTGTTCTATTTTATGTGGAACCCCACATTCTATTTTTTCAATTCACACAACATTAGATCAAAGTATAATTAAATGGTATTTAATTTTCCAATTTTTCTTCCAACATCACACCAATGTTAAAATATATATATATATATATATATATATATATATATATATATATATATATATATATTTGTAACTATATGTGATTAAACGATTGCGGATTATCATTTCACTTTGGCCATCGACCATGTGTGGAAGATATTGACTTGGTTGATAAGAATAAGATATTGGTTTTATCAACCAAGTCTAAGTATACCATATTTGAGTTTGTTGTAAATTATGGTTGACGAATACTCCAACACAAATCGTTCAATCTGATTTTACTAATCTTTTCTTTCTAATGAAGTTTGTTTACGGTCCCAAAAAATGTAAAACCATAATCAAATCCAATCAACTCTAATCAACTTGCTGTCACCGATTAAAATTATGTTGAGCACAATTGTATCTATGATAGTTGGTTGGGTATGTATCAAATATCCAATTAGTCAATGACATGTCATATTTTTATATTAATTTTTTTTTGTTACAAGGCAAACAAAAGAAAATTATATTAATTTATTTTAAAATCAGATCAAAATTTCAAATGAATTTACATACAGGATACCCAATCAAACTTCAAGGGACCTAAGAGTCTATCTCAAATTATATTCCTAAATGTCACAATGTTCTAAAAGAATATTTAAGAGAACTTTATGAGAAATAAGTATCACGAAAGACAACATGTCCAATTTTAAGAGTCGAAAACATTATTTGAACAAGAGAAACCCAAGTAGCTAAACCACATATCTTGAGAAAGATACAAAACAAGAGTTTTTAAAAAGCGGTTAGGTATTTTAATATTGTGTTGGGTTGGAGAAAACAAAAGGTTTCAAGAGCATAAAAGCATAGGATGACTCTTACAAGGTAGGGAAATAAAAAGGTACGAATGAAGTGAGTGGCTCATGTAAATTTTAAAAGTTCCTTGTTTCCCTTAATGAGTATACATGTCTCTTACAAATGGTAACTTGTCTTGTCAAAAAAAAAAAAAAAACAAATGGTAACTTGTAACATAAGTTTTGTCCACCACGTTGGGCCCTTTAATTTATGACGCATTCTATTATCGTTCTACTTTAAGACAATGGGTTATGTAATTGTCCTTATGCGACAAGGAAATCACACCACCAATAGTGGAACAATTTGAGTTCGATGATCCCTTTTCAACATATAAAAAATATTCTTTAGAATTAGATATTGATACATCTTCCTTAAAAATAGTATTTTTACTTTTCTCTCTAAACTGAAAATACTCTCACCTCTCTCTAAAACTAACAGTCGCGTCTCTCTTTTCTTCTCTCCAAAATCCAAATTTCATTTTGTCAAGATGTAGATCTAGTAGCTGGTGGTGGGTGTTCGTCCTTGATGGCTTCCACCACCAACCCCTAGACGGGGCTCAATCGTCGGCGCTGCGACTGGTTTTGCGAACGCCAGAGAGGTTGTTTTCTCTCTTGGCGTGGTTTTCTTGGTTCTCTTCTGTCTTGTGTTCGTGATTTTCCATGTTCGAGTCCGCGCTTTTCCAGCCAAGTTATGTTTGTCTCTTGTCCTGATCTGCTTAAGATCTGTGTGGAGGTGATGAAGAAGTCACATTTTGGTGGTGATATGTGGTGAGAGGAGGTCACAGTTTTGGTGGTGATGGGTTGGTGGATCCTGTTAGAGGGTGTTTGCCGTGGTCGTGATGCTGAGGCAGTGTTGGTTGTCGTGGTGTTTTTGAGTGGGTGTTTTGTGTGGTGTGGGACAAGTTTGATGGGGTGGTTGTTTCAGTTGTGTGGTGGTGGATCTGCTGTGTGAGGTGGACACTGGATCCGTTGGAGGTTGTTTACGTGGTGGTGGTGATTCATGGTGGAGGTTTTCTCAAGTTGTTTTTGCTAAGTTTTCCGTGGTGGCTGTGTGGTTGCTTTTGGTGGGTAGTGATGGCCTATTGGCTGGTATGTTTGCGTGGGTGTTTGTGTAGTGTGTTAGAAATGTTCCGTGATGATTGGGGGAGATTGTGGAGGTTTGGCTTTGAGTAGGGGTACGTGGGGGTTGTAATAATGTGGTTTGGATGGGGTGGTCGGGGATAATCTTGGACTTGGATTTGGTGTCAGATCACTTTGAAGATTAGAGCTTTTTATGGGGGTTGTTGGTGTTGTTTAGGTTAGGAGGTGGGTATTTTTGTGGTGTTTGTTGTGGGTGATTCCTCTTGGAGGTCGTCTCTGTTATTCGGGTCCATTTTCATCGTCGCTAGTTCTTGTTTAGAGTTTGGGGTTGTTTAAGGTGTTTTGGGAGCTCTAAGTGTGGTGTCTTTCAAGCTGAGCCTTTTCCTTTTCCATTTGATTGATGTTTGCACCACCGCAGATCATGTCGAGTGTCTTACATATTGTGTGACTGAATTCTGGTGGGCTGGTTACTTTTGCTTCGAGATCGGTAGTTGATGTCGAGTTGCAATCTTGTTTGGGTGGCTATGGTGTCTCTCTGGTGGACCGGAGGTGAGGGGTGCCCTTCTGATTTGGTCCTGAAGTCTGGTGGGCCGATCACTTTTGATTCGAGATCGGGAGTCAGTTCGTTTTGGTTCAAGTTCTGTTTTGGGCTTATTTTGGTGTTCTTTTGATGGACCGGAGGTTGAGAGGTGGTGGAAGCTGATTGATCTTTAGAATAAGACTCTTTCGAATGTGGCTCAACTTTGATCTTGTGGACTGGGTGTTTCATTTAGAGGGATGTTTTTTTTTTGGGGTGAGTAATGGCGATGGGTAGTTGTGGGTATCGTTTTCTACAGGTCGTTTTTCGTGAAGAAGTCTGTTTTAGGTGATGATGTTTATTTTGGTGGGTGTTGTCCTCATGGGTGTGTTGGGTGTAGGGATTTATTCCATTATTTTTCTATTTGGCCCTTCTTTTATGCAAGTTAAGCCATGTATACTATTATAGTATACACATTGCTCCCCTCGCTTTTCTTTTGTTTTCTTTTTCCCTCAACTTTTTCTTCAACAACATAACATGTTTCCCTCTTTTCTCCTCCTCCTATAAAATCAAGTGTATGTCTTAACTCAAATTCTACCTCTTTATAATTTTGATCCTCCTAGTCATATACTTCTTCATTATTAGATGTCTCTTCGACAACTTGATTTTTCTCCATTATGATTGCATTAGAAATGTTTGTTTGTCTATGACTATCATCCCATTTTTTACCAATTTGACCCATCTAAATCTTAATATTTTCAACAATGCTTCCATATGTTTTTTATTTGTCATGGAAACTTGATAAACTGCTTTAGTGTTTCTTCCATCTTTTGAATTTTATCCTCTTTAGTATTTTGCTAATATGGAAATTGTTGTCTTGGATAACTGGAGTTTTTACCCTTATGATAATTTTTGTATTTTTTGAAAAAAAAAATCACAATCTTTCTCAAGTTGATGTTTTAATGATAACAAACTTAATTGAACATGGTGATAATATTGATTATGTTATGTGTTGTTTTCTACAAGTTTCTTCGAGTGTCCCATAGAACAGGACATTAGAAATGTATATATATCCAAAGAAACATGAATGTGAACAACAACAAGTGCTAAAAAGGACTTCATAATAATTCGAAAGACTTTAAAAATGAGATCAGAAGCATCTCATGTGAACATCAGATCGAAAAAACACAAAGATTGACCAAAGAAATATGAGATAAGAAGCAAATGCATGTAGATCCCATGACCTAAATTTTTTGATAAAAAAGTAAATTGATAATAAGACATCAAAAGCACTTCAGATTGTAGATCAAGAAAATCAAAATTGCACATCAGAAGCACTTCAGCATGAGTAGTTCTAGGAAGTTTGAAATCAGTGTTCAAGAATGATTCTTATCTCGTGAGTCAAGATCAAAGTTTTTGAATATCATAATTGAAATCAAGTGTACTTGAGATTGAAGATCAGGTAGATTATAAGTGCAAGTCAAGAAGTACAAATGATTCAAATCCTGAAGCAGAAGCCAAGATCAGAAGCTTCTCAAAAGGAGAATTTAAGAGAACGCCTTTTATGTGTACAAATGATTGAAATCCTGAAGCAGAAGCTTAGATCAGAAGCATCTCAGAAGCATCTTCAAACTTGACGTTATTCTCAAACATTAGATAGAAATCACAAATACATTCAAGCCTACATTGCATCTTTGGAACATCTTTTATGTGTATTTCAAAAGTTATTCACCAAAGTAATTATATTGAACTTAGAGAAAGAAAGAATGGTCATTGTAAGATCAAATTGATCAAATCCGATCAAGATCACAAAAAACACTATTGAAATTAATTGAATAAGCATCACAATCATCTTTCGATTATTAAGGGTGAGTTATGGGATTGTCTAAAGTCTGAAGAGGTTTTCCAAAAGTTGTATGGTTAGGTAGACTGATGACGGAATAACATATGATGTTTCTAGCTATGTTTTTAGTGTATTTTTTTTATTTTATTTTTGCGTCTGAAGGCGAATTAGAAGTCAATTAGAGGAGTTGTCAATGGTTTGAGTAAATGTTTTTATTGTTTTCATTTGATTCGATATAATCCACTTTTATCCTAAATCATGCAACTCTATAAGTGTTTTGAGTCTTATTAGTGAGAAATCACGTAAATTGTCCAAACAAGACATCATGTGAAGGATCGAGAATATGAAGATGGAAATTCAATGGTTCTTAGTAGGTATTTGAAGACAATACAAAGTGAAGAAAATTAATCTGAAGTTCCAAGCCATCAGAAGTTTCCTTACTGTCTCATGCGCCCTTGTGCACCAAAACATACGCCCTGCGTATGGACACAGACATGAAGTCTTGTTTTCTTTGTTTTCACTCTCTTAACCCCTATGTAATCATACACTATAAATAGAGACCCTCCCACACTCTTTGATTGATTCAAAAAGCCATCGGTTCACGGAAAAGGTCAAGCATCAAGAATTTCAAGGAAGAGGATCTCCAACCTCCTCTTGTACTCTTAATGACAGGTCATCTTCATTATTCTTAGCATGTTTTTTCAATCATTTTCAGTAGGTTTTACAAGTAGAATAGAGGTATATTAGATCAATTGCTTATGATTTTGGGACATTTGTAATGTTTTGTAAATCTGAGTATGTAATTCTATTCTTCCCGAAACAAAGCAATTTTAGGATGTTTTGAGGAAAATTCAGGAAGAAATCATGCATATCTGCAAAACGTGACATATGAAGATTTGTGAAGTCCTTGGGAAGATGAAGAATGAAGATTCAAGAGACCAGAAGACATTATAGAGGGAGGAATTATGTTTCCAAGTTCCAAGACATCTTACATAGAGGCAAACTCCCAAAAAGGTGAAGAAACTGGCATTTTCAGCACCTGACACACTCACATGCGCCCAGGTGCACACAATTGGGAGCCAGGCACCCATAAATTTGCACTGGGACACCTGGCGCATGAAAGTAATCACCTAGCACCTGAACCCTCATTCCCATGCGCCTGGTGCATGGTTCTAGGCGCATGTGCCTTGCACGCCAAGGCATTTTTTTATGACTTTTTGGTGCAAGAAGCCCGCGATCTTAGCCCAAGTTCAGGTGGAAACTCTCCCTATAAATACCGCATTCCTCATTTATAATTTTTCATTCAGAACAAAGTGGTTTTGGAGGAAGGCAAGCACTAGGAGCTTCAAGGGAGGAGTCTCCCTCCTCACTCAAGGTTTTTCTAGGGTATGTTTTATTTCTTTTGTAATTTGTTTTTAGTTACCATGGTAACAAAAAAAAAATTCGGTCAGGGTTCTAAGATGAAACTCTATTTTGTTTGTTGGATAACTATTTAATTTAAAGTTTTTTATTAAGTTATTTTTTGTTCGCTATTTAGTTTTACTAAAGTGCGTAAGATTGTCTCCTTTGAAGCATAACCCTGATTTAGGCACTTAGGTAGTGACAGGGCCTAATATTGATATTCACATATGATATTTAAATATGTATAACCAGGAAGTAATTAATTAGTAACTAGCGAAACAAATTGAAAGCAAGCATAACATGATAGTAAGTACTTAGGGAGGTGACATACCTAATATTGATGAACATCTGCTGAAATCAGCTAGTAACTAGTTAGTAATTATTGAATCAAGTGATTTCACGACTTAAATTAGCCCAGGAACTCCATTCTTCTTGCATCTTGGCAGGTAGACACTGATAGGGCTACCCGTTTATAGAACTACCGAGAGGGAGAGTGAGTTATGTACTTCTAAGATTTATAGATGAGGGAACCTTTAGGAACACTGGGAAGTCATACCTTTGGAAATTTAGGAACTCTAATTTAAGTTTACGTTTCAATTACCATTAAGCGAGTAAGACCCCCACGAACCGTCACTTGGATCAACAGGTGCAACTCGATAGGCGGAGGGATATACCAAATCTATGAGAGATTAAGACCCCTCACGTAAGGATCAACGTGCGACTAGCAGGTGCAACTTGACAACTGATTAAGTTACCATGTCCCAACGAACTCATCACTTATATAGTCTACTTAGAATAATTGAACTTGACTTGACTGTTAATTAATTCCAACAAATGAATAGAGGGGATTCAAAGAATCCTAACCGCCACTAACATTCTGCAATCAAAACAGGTAAACTTTGCTCTATTACAAACAGATTAAATTCCAAAAATTAAACCTTTATCTCTTTCATTTTATTTTGTTCCTAAATAAGTAACGCGGAATGTTTAGACGAAAAGACAATCCCTGTGGATACGATACTCTACTTATCACTGTATTACTTGGTAAACGATTTGGTACGCTTGCCTAATCCGACCATCAACTCTCTAGGGGTATGTTTTTCTATTGTTTTGTAATGATGTCAGTTGCCATGAGCAACTAAGCCTCTTTGATTAGGGTTCCACCATGAATCCCTTATTATTTTTTGGATTCTATTAATAAAGTTTTTTATTCAGTTTATAATCTAAAGTTTGATTTATTTCGTGTATGTATGTTTCTATACCATATCTTAGATGGAGCAATATTAGGATTGACAACCCCCGTCTCCATTTGAACAAGGCAGTAGTGAATTGCTTAGTTTCTAATATAATTGAATCAAGTATGAGTTTAGAGTTATAACTCATCTTAAGGGAATCCTTCAATTTCAAAAGGCTGAGTTGCGGGGATTAAAATAAAATTTCACTGATCCATCACGTGGTTATGTTCTAATTTCTTAAATCCAAACATAAGTCAAGTTATAAACTAATGATTTATATATTTAATTTCGAACAAAGACAAAGGGTAGATTCAAGGATTCCTTAATCACCGTTAAACGTCAAAATCAACCAAACCTAATCTCGCATTGGGCCGGACAATTAAAACCCTGCAACTACTTCAAATCTTCTCTTTTATTTGCTTTTCCAAATAGATTCCACTAGTTATCAAGTTGAACGACAATCCCTGTGGAGACGATTAATTTACTCTTTAATTACTTAGTTCAATTTAGTGCACTTGTCAAAATCACCGTGAAGTTTTTGGCGCGTTGTCGAAGATTGTTGATATTTCGACAAAGTAATCAGTAGAATTTATTTTTGTGAACGATTAGTTTAGGTTAGGTAAGTATTTTATTTTCTGTTTTTATTTTTTAGTTCATATTTTTGGTTTTATTTTAATTTTCAATTTCAATTTTTTTTAAGGTTGGCTTATTTTTCTGTTTTTAGATGTAGGTTAGATCCTAGAATTTGAGTTAGTTCATAGTTTCTAGTTTAGACTTATCTTTTAGAAATAGTTTAGTTTTTATCTTTTAGATTAGGTTAGTATTTATTTTCTCTTTCTAGGTTAGATTTTTTTTAGTTTGTTTTTATTTTATCTATTTCAAAAACACCAAAAACATTTTAGTTAGTATTATTTTATTTTTGGTCGGGGTTCGAACCCCGTACCTTGCATATATTATGCATTGTCCATACCAACTGAGTCAAGCTCACGAGGACTAGTTAGTTTTATTTTAGGATGGTATCTAGGTTAATTTTTTTTTAGTCAATTTTTTTTAACAACCCAAAACCGAAAAAACAATTATATTTATTTCCTTTTGTTATTACTCTAATTCTCTATCACAAGCTCTTTTCAAAACCCTTGCGAGTCATTTTATGCATGGTGCATATTCAGATACCTTGTTATTCTACTCCGATATCGATAAAAATGAGAGAGACTTATTCGGAAAGCCATCCGAGAAGCAAGAGAAGCAGAAATTGTTCCACTTCCAAGTCTTAGCGACTTTTCATCCGACGAAGAGATGGGAGAACCGGAACACATAACACTAGGAGACTACAAGAGACTCGACAACATTGATGAAGTCGCCCAGGGGTTCCAACCAGTGAACACTATCCTTTTTGACATCAAACACTTAGTTCTCGCCGCTTTAAGGGAGAACCAGTTCTCAAGCAAGGAAACTGAAGATTTTAATTCTCATCTAACTCACTTTTTAGAAGATTGCAACACCTTTAATCCAACAGGAATTTCGGAATCTGACAAGTGGCTTTGTATGTTTGTCTATTCTCTAAGTGGACGAGCAAAGGATTGGCTCAACACACTTCCAAGTGGCACCATAGCTACTTGGGATGATCGGAAGAAAGTATTCCTCCACCGATTTTTCTCAACATCCAAATATCTTGAAAAAAAGGAAGGAGATAGACTATTTCTAACAAGAAAACGGAGAAAATATCTACGATGCATGGGAGAGGTACAAGTTACTACTCAACCGCTGTATGGGGCATAAATTTTTAAAAATGTAAATTGCTTTAACTTTCCGAGATGGACTGAGCCAACAACCCACATGCTTTTAGACGCATTAGCAGAAGGTACCATGAAGAACAAAACTGCAGCATAAATCTGATAGCTCATAGAAAACATGTCCTTAAATGAATATCATTCTCAAAACGAGAATAGGGCATGCCGAATAAACACAATGTTCTAAGCTTGGAAACTCATGATGCATTACTGGCGAGCAACAAACTCCTTAGTGACAAGATCAAAACACTAGCAAAAAAGTTGGAAGCACAAGTAGCAGAGTTAGCCATCAACGGTGTAAGCTACAAATTTTGTGAGCAAGCTCATGAATGTGGTGCATGCCTTCAGCCAAGTTTGGTGCATGCCTTCCTAGTTATATTAAGTTTATTAACAATTTTTTTCCAAACAGCATGAACTCCGAGAGATCGAAAAAGCACAAAGGATGGTAAAACAAACCTTATTTCCAAAGAGAAAAGAGTTGTGGAGTAGAAGAAAAGAATCGAGAGTAAGCAAAAGAGTAGAAGAGCATAAGATATTAACAGAGAGGAAAGAATAGAAGTAGTATCCATTGTAGGTACAAAAGAGGAAGTGACTCTAGAAAAAGTTGAATCTGAAAAGGTTAAGAACTTGTGACATTATTCAACCATTAACAACGTATGACTAGCTTACTTCCAAAGTTCAAGAGGGCAGTAAATTTTTAGGCTTGCTACGGAAGATACTCAGAAATATTCACCATTACAATTCTGTATAGCATAACCGGTGAAATTTTGAGTCAAATTTATATTCCATTATTTCTTCTATAATTCTTTCCATATGTGTGTTCCATGTGGATTGCTATTTTTGCTCAAAATTACGGTCGTTCTTTACGAACTATCGGATGCATTATCATACACACGAAGCACTTGTTTTGGTACCTTTACCCTTTTAAGCCACCCTTTATTATTACTCCTATATCCATTGTGAAACCACTTTGAGCCTCCATGCAAATTTTCCTTTTTAGCTACTTAGGTGACTTTGAATAATGTCAGAAGTTTTGAACCTTAAAATGATATATTTGTTTGATTTCTTTTGGAGTTAGATATATTAATGAAATCTTTGTCATGATTTGAAATTAAGTTTGGGGTTGCTATATGGAATTAGAAACATCTTAAGGGTGGGAGTGGGGTACCAATAGAACTTGGTTATCAAAAGGAAAAAATGAAAAAGAAAAATGTATATAAAACATCAAAATAATGGTCTACACACACAAAAAAATAATAATAATAATAATAATAATAATAATAATAATAATAATAATAATAATAATGATCATAATAATAATAATAATAATAATAATAATAATAATAATAATAATAATAATAATAATAATAATAATAATAATAATAATAATAATAATAATAATAATAATAATAATAATGATGATAAAGAGCCAACAAAAGTTTTTACTCTAAAAAAAAAAGTTTTACTTGTAACTAGTTATCTTGTTAACATAAAAGCTAGTACCTCATGGAATATTGGTTGTGACATAATTTGAATCTCATGAATAGTGGTTGTGACTGATTTTGAATCAAAACTACAGGTTGGAAAAAAAAGTATTTCAAATAGGGAATTCTTACTAAAATAGCTCCAACACGTTTGTTAGCCTACTTTCCTAAATATATCTCATCTTTAACCTAAGCCATGTTATAACCTTGAAAAGACTTTTATATGTGTTAGTGGTAATATGTTCCTTGAATGTCTGTTTAAAATTGCTTCAATTTTATAGCAAGGTACAATCACGTGACGACTGAAATGTGACAAATGCCTTAACAAGCCCCACTTGTTTTAGGAAGTGCATAAGTTTATCCTAGAGTGATTGAGAGTAGGGGTATCTGTGTGTGTTTGTGTGCACACTCCCTCCGAGCCTTATTATAAGAAGAAAAATAAAAAAAACAACAACACCAATAAAATTATTAATTATTGTAAATTTTTTAATACTTTTACAAATATACCTTCATAGAAAATTGTGAAACATTAAATTGATCCACTAATATTAAAAAGACAAACATTAAATAAGAGGTAAAAAATTCTTTTAAGCAATAATTACATCTTAAAAATTGTGATATATTTTGTAATGCCTTATTTCTATTAAAGCGATAAAACACGCGAATAAAGCATTTATTCAAGAAATAGACGCTACGTCTTCAACAAAAATTCCAACAACATGCATTTAATAAAAATTCCCAACAGTCACAGCGGATATAAATCATACATCACCAAGTATACAAGTCATAAGACCAACATGCATCCGTAAATAAAGTCTCCAAAACCCGATAAATGGGCAAAATCTCCATAACACAGATAAATCCAAAATATCATAAAACCGACACCTAATTAGAGCCTAATCTAAGACTCTAAAGAACCGATAATGGAGATTAGCTCCCGCTATCCACGCAATCACCAAGCAACTCACCAAAAGCAAACTATTCCTGCACTCCGTCTACCCATTCATACAAACAGGCAGGCGGTCAAAACCACTGGGGGTAAGCTTCACATCAATCATAATCAACAAAATAGATTAAACATAAATAACCAATCTAAGTTCCAATTAATTAACACGAACATTTAACCTCAATAAACACTTCATATAATAATTCCAAATATCATCACCAATCACTCACATTCATAAGCATATCAAGTATTATAACAATTAGGACTCATGCCACGAAATGTTATGTTCCTAAATGCATGCGGTACCGACATCAACAACGTCTAGGCCGTCACCCCATGATGCCAACTGAACATCATGAACACATCAATTGGATATAAAATCCGTCACCAACAGTCATGAATGCATGAACATATGACTCAACCACAAATGCATATGTTCTCACAAACAATTCACCACATCATCGCCAAATATTTAGCATATATGTATTCATCAACAATTCACCATTACTTGACATATATGCAATCACCAACAACATTCACAATTCAATCAACATATAATTGTCATATATACATCAATCATCTTCAACTATATAATGTAGCTCAACAACTCCATACACTTTCTCACAATTCAATTAAGAGAAAATACAACACCTAATGATAAACATCATATTCAACACCTAGCAAGCATTTACATATCTTCATTTAATCATATAAAGTCATTCACGACAGGTGTATAAGATAATCGGCTTTAAAGAACCATTTTTGACAAAGTTCGTCTCTCATTTTACAACATTAAAATAATTGAGACAAATAAATCAAGACCAAGCAAACAAGATCCAATGCCTCAACTAAGTATACATCTAGGCCACATATAAGTGCAGTAGAGTATACATGTGCATTTCACCGGCTAATTACAACGGAATCATGAAATTCACAAAGTTCGTCTCATGGTATCATTTTGCAAAACCAATTCATTTACAAAACAAAACCAAGTTAGATCCATCACATCATAGGTTAAATACCACTAAACTCCTTAATTGAACTCATAATACTCAAGTTTTGAAGTTTGAAAACAAACCATAAGTTTTGGGTCGACTTAGAAATAGTTATACGGATTTTTCATAAAATTTTACCGAGACCTCCTTGGAGTGTTTTCATCATAACTCCAAAATCTAAAAATCATTTTCAATTCAAATCAAAGCCACTAGAAAGCTAACACAATTATCTAAAACTTTCATGTTTACACCAAAAGCCAATTCAAAACAGAAACATGTGAAAAAGACGCAAGAACGCGAAACAGGGGATGCTGTCACTGTGCAGCTCGCCCCGACAAGTGAATCACTCGCCATGGCAAGTTGACACACAGAACGCACCTCACACTCGCCTCCAATTTGCCATGGCGAGTTGTGACAGTTCTGCTTCGGGAAAAATTCATTTTTCACCCCAAAATCCCACTTTTGACTCCCCAATGCCCAACTTTGATCCCCAAAGTGTGTTTAAACGTTTCTAAACATGAAAAGACACGAAAATTCATATAAAACTTGAACCAAAACATCATATCAACAAAATTCACCATTTGACCCATTTTTCATGAAAAGCTTCAAAAACAGCACAAATTCACTTCAAGCTCCATGATTAAGATTACCCAAGGGTTCAATCATCAACAACAACATCTCACAACACCAACAACAACATCCAGAAGTGAATTCATCAAACAACAACATTGTATCTCACCAATTTTGAGCAAAAACACAAGTATACATCTATACATAACTTGAGCATGTAAATTCATCATCAACAACTTAATTAACATCAAATTGACATACCCAAACATTGCATCAAAACATAAGCACGAATTTCACCAATTAAATCCAAAATAATCAATTATACAATAAGCACTTATGCATAGAACATGGTAGAAGCTACAACTAAGTGATTATGAATGAAATCTAACCCCATTACCTTAATTCTTCACAATTCTAAGCTAGAGCTTCACTTTAGCTCCAAACCCTTGAGTTTCTAGCCTCTCCTTGCTCTCCAAGTTCTTCTCTCTTCAAAACCCTCTCTCTAGCTCTTTCTCTCTCTACCTCTTGTGAAAAATGAACAAATGATCTTACAAGACTTAATTTTCATCACAACTAGAGTTTAAATAGGCTCACTACTATTGGGCTTAACTCTTAATGTCTTAATGTGCTCAACTCACTCATTAACCAATTCAAAATGTTTCTACTCAATTTACGGTAAAATAATAATAACGATCACTTACCGGTTATAAAATAAATTACTACAACCCACTAGTAACTTAAATAAATAATAATGGCTCTCATTTAAGCATTAAAATAATTCTCACCAAAATTACTAAATTACCCTTACTCACAAAATGACCAAAATACCTCCGAGTCCAAAATGACTAAAATACCCTTCTAACACCGAATTCTAATAATCCTAACCAAAATACACACAGAGGTAATTAATCACATATGAGCATGTATAAACACATATTAAAACAATTAAAATAAATCTAACGAAAATCAGCTGTTACATATTTTCTTATAAATAAGACCAAATTTATTTTTGATATTTTATTATAATAAAGACCGGAGGAGTATATAAAATTACTTTTTTACCGTTCTAAAAAAAATGTATACATTAAAATAGAATACATAAGTAACTATGTGATTGATGGGTTGGTGGTGTTTCGTTTAACGTGCGTTTCCGCCGTCTGTTTGATTTAGTTTGTTGATAAATCAACCACGGTTAGGAACATGTTTTTTCTTGGGTGGGGGGAAGGAAGGGAAGCTTGGGTTTGGAGGAGGAGGAGGTTGTAGGTGTGGGAGGAGGATATGTTAGCGGAGTGTAGGTTATTATTATCTTATGCTTCTTTGCAGTATACCTTCCTAGATGGTTGGTAGTGGCTCCCAGATCCTTCAGGGGGGTTCTCAGTTCGCGGTGTCTATGATATGCTCCCTACTCAAAAGCACTCGCCTGTGTGTTCAGTCTTAGATTTCATTTGGCACAAACAGGTTCCGTTGAAGGTTTCCATTGTAGCATGGCGGTTGCTTCGTGATCGATTGCCAACTAAGGCGAATTTAGCGAAGCGCGGTATCATTACTACAACAGATCGGTTTTGTGTGGTTGGGTGCGGTCATGAGGAGTACGTTCATCTTTCGTTTCTCTCATGTAGCGCATTTGGTACTTTGTGGCAGCTAGTGCGGTCGTGGATTGGTTTTGATGGTGCATATTTTCAGGTGATTACAAATCATTTTCAGCAGTTTATTTATTACACAGGTGGTCTGAAATCACGACGGTCTTTTCTTTAGTTGATTTGGTTACTATGTACTTGGATTGTGTGGAATGAGCGTAATATCAGGTTATTTAAGCAGAAAGAAAATACTATGCTTCAATTATTAGAAAAAGTTAAGTCTTATTCTTTATGGTGCCTTCAAACTAAGAAAGTCTGTTTTGTAGTTGAGACTCATATGTGGTGGTCGAACCCCCATGTATGTTTGAGCATTAGCTGATTTGTATCTGTATCCAGGTGCTGACTTTGTAAATTCTTTATGGTCTCTTTAGTATACCTTGTACCGAAGAGATTGCTTGTCTGTGTACCACTTTTGATTGTTAAAATAAAAAAATAAAAATAAAACATAAGTGTTCAATAACAGTCATAAAACAGCGTGTTATAAAAGAGAAGAGCTTTGTTGTAAAAGGGGTAACCACTTTTTACTTTTATTCCTTAACTTTTAGTTTTTATTCTAAAAGTGGTATATAACAACAGGTCTAACTTAATCTTCCTGCTTTTGAGGAAAAATAGATTCCTTTCCACCCTATTCATCTATTTAATAAAGCAATGTATATCCTGAAAACATACATACATACCATAGCATGTAATCTAACGATTCGAGAGAAGTAATAAATTAATTAAGGGGTTTCAGAAAAAGCATTAACAATATTTTTTACTCCTTTCAAAAGTTACAAATTATATTTTTCTGTTCTCATAAAACAATAATCATACTTTTTATTCCCTAAAAAATTATCATGCACGCACTTTTAGTTCATATATCTTAAGTTAACATATGTTTTTAATGAATTTTTTTATAACATTATAGAAAATTTCTCTACAACCTTTGAAAAAAAAAAATTAACTTGAGTTTTTGGTGCTTAAACAATCCATGTTTAAGTCATATCAAGTTAAAAATTTCTAAACTTTTGTTGTGGAATTTTTTTATAATATTTTAAAAGATCCTACAGAAAACCATTCCAAAATATATATTGACTTAATAATAAGGGACTAAAAATACTTGCGATAAATTGTAAGACTAAAGAATGTGATTTTTAGTGAGAACCAGTTATTATTTGTGTGCAACTGTAGAGAGACTAATACCTCGATTCTGGTAGGATCGAAATGGGTTGTAAATACCTTCCTCAAAATATTTAACATTGTTTTTTTTCCTCAAAATATTTAACATTGTTGCATTCTCATATCTAGATTTTAATTCATGACTTCTGAGCGGATCATTTACCATTTCATCAAACTTTCCATGGGTATATTAAAATTAAGTTGTGTTGAAGATTAAGTAACTATTTAATCTTCGTCGGTGAAACCCATGTGATTTTTGCTTATGAGGACAAAAAATAAATTAAAGTTTTTTATAGTAACCAAACATATGTTTACTTTTTTTTTTGTTGGACAAACATATGTTTACTTCTAAGTATTATTTTGATATATTGTTAGTTTTAAAAAAAAAAAATACATTGTGAATAAATCACAACTGATTAATTATATGTGACTTTTCCTTCAAAAAATTATATGTGACTTTAAAAATAGTTAGATTAGAATTATAAGTTTTTAAAGGTTTCCGGATTGTGATAGATTGACATTGAAAAAAAGCTACAATGATAATTTATATAAATAAATCATTAATTTACTATAACCATTCTTGGATGCAGTAGTTTGATTGGATATCTACCTATCATCAAAACATTCAATGTCATATTATATTTTTATATATTTTCATCTTAAAATAAATTTTACCTCCAAAATAAACTCTAATGTAGTTTAGAAATTACTTTTATTCATACATATTTTTCTTACATGTAACCAAAAAATACATATTTTTCTTACTCTTATCTACACCGTTACCCAAACTCTAATCTTTCTCTTTTCACGAAATAGAAATTTAAGTATATATCCATCCATCCGTCTCCGATTAAGAATTGCATTTAGATTATACATGTTTAAAGAAATGATTAATAAAGTTGATTTTAATGGTAAAATTAATATCATTTACTAAAATATTTTATTAATGACAGTTATTGGAGTAATTTAGTTGAGTAAAATTCATTACATAAGGATATATTAGTGGGAAAAATAATTGATACTAGGTATATAACCCGTGCGTTGCACGGGTTTTATTATTCTGTGCTTATATAATTTTATTTTTTTTGGTATCTAACTTATTTCTAATACTAATAACAGTGTTAAGAAAAATTGCCAACCCTAATTATACTACTCTTTGGCGCCAAATATGCTTTGTTGTTATTGGTCCACGTGATTTTGTAACTCATCTATTTACTAAATATTTCCATTTACATATATTAATTCTTATATTTATTATGTAACTCACCATTTGAGCTTTGTAACTTTCCACTATCTATTCTTACATCTTTCAACTACATTTGGCTGTTTTTTTTTTTGTACGATTTATTCATCTACAAGTAGTGCTAAGTCATTCATTTAAAAAAATAAAATAAATAAATAAACGGTCGGTTACATTCCTATTCATATGTAAATAACAATTAATTATTGTTTGTACCAAAAAAAACAATTAATTATTGTAACTCCTTTTATTTTTATACCATCACTATAGGATGTGTCCCTTTACATTCCTCCATGTAAAACCTAAAAAAATGTTAGGCTTTAAATCATTTTAATTCCCTTATTTCCCTTTCACGTATATAACCAACACTAATCTCTCATATTCCTTTTTTACTCATTATATGTTGCATTTGATCATTTTCCTCCTGATCTTTTGGCTTTACCACCAGGTTTGTTGTTGATGTCAATGACACAAAGTAAGCTATTTTCTACGTTTTTTTAAACCATGTTATTCAAGTGTTCTAATCTTATTGTATAATCTTTACTTTCACAGGCTGGGAGTAGTTAAAAACAAAGGTACACATACCTTTGTGGATGATTTCTCTAATATGCTAATTGATGAGAAGGTATTGGTTGTTCCTCTTAAATTGACCATATGGTTATGTTATGTAATTATCTATACTTATCCTCTTTCATTTGTATTGCTCGGTTTATTCTCTTATATGAATATGATGTTGTTTAAGAAATTAAGAAATTTCTTAGTTGTTTCAAGTGTTTATTTCTAATATTTTTCTCTATGATTCTAAGAACTCCAACTCAATACACATGAAGGCCACAAAGGAAATAAATAGGAAATCAAAGTAGAATGCATTTAGATTTGTACCAAAATAATCTCATGGTCAAGTAATGTAATTTCCTACTTCTTATGAATTGAATTGAGCGATGACAACTTATGTTAGTCTTAACATAATTCGTTGCAAGTGGATTTATCATGTAACATAATTTTCTACTTATTCTGAAGTTAATTGAGTGATGACAACTTATATTAGTCTAACATAAATCGTTACATGCGGATTTCTTTATTTATATATATTGCGACTTCTACAAGAGGAATCACATTTTGTATTTTTTTAAAAATTGGCAAAGATGTATTTAAAGAACTCCGATCCAAGCACAAGATGTTCCCAAATAATAGTGACGACAACTTATATTAATCTAACATAAATTTTTGCATGTGGATTTCTCTCTCTCTTTCTCTCTCTCTCTCTCTCTCTCTCTCTCTCTCTCTCTATATATATATATATATATATATATATATATATATATTGACTACTCACAAGTTGTTTTTTAATCATCAAATATATTTTAAAAGAACTCAAATCCAAACACAAGATGTACCCGATTAAGAGATAAAGATATACAAAAATATACTCTAGCAGGAAAAATAAAAAAACCCATATAATCAAAATAAGAAAGCTACTAAGTAACAAAAATAGGGAGATGGTGTGACGACAAAAAAAAAACAGCGGAATAAAATGACTGAGAATATATTGACTTTTTTTACATTCCTAATTTTAATTATATGACATAGGTAATTGAACAATTGTAGTTTTTTTTTTTTTTGGGAATTTTCAGGTGTGACTCACATATTCTATTACAAAAAAGAAAGATGTCAAACCACATTTGATTATAAGTTAAGTTTTTGAATAACAAAGCCAGTCATAAGCATAATTCATATGATCCGAGAGAAAGACAAAGAAAAATTGACAAAGTTGCCTCACGGTGGAGTGGCTGTCCGAGAATACATTAGTCATGCTATTATTGGCCATTGAACAATGCATTCATTATATGCAACTTCTTGCAAGCTTCATTTTTTCTCTATTGATGTTATGGTGTAACAAATTTGTGAAACTAATGTTTTAATTTGTCACAAGTGTGTTTTATCTTGGTTTTTCGGGTGTCAAACATTGATTAAGTTTGAACCTTTTTAACCTTTGATATCTCATTTTTTCTTGGGAAGGGAAAAATAAGAAAAACCCTTGAGAATCGAGGTCCGGGAGTTGTTTTCGTTACGGGAAGGTGTTAGGCACCCATAACGACTATAGTATCCTTTAGGAACCGTCTTTACTTCCTACGCGCGCGCTTTATTTTTAAATGCTATTTGAAAGTGTTATTTACACCTAAGGGTTTGCTAGGTTAAGAATTTGGGGGGGGGGGGGGGGGGGGGGGGAGAATGTGTTTGAATTTTTGTTTTATTGGAATTGAAGGAATATTGGTTCCTTGCCTACGTACCCTTTTAAGGGATCAAATCCACCGTAGTTCTCTTCCAAAAAATGTTTTTTTTGTTTTTGTTGGTTGATTTTAAGTTTGAAAATGGAATTTTGAAGAATAAGAGAGAGAGGCCTCAAGGGCATAAGATTTGGAAAATGTGAGGTGAAATTAGTTATTTTGCAAAATGAAGTCTAGGTATGATTAAAAATTCATTAAGATTTTTTTTGTTTAAGAAAATGGAGGGAAAATTCAATGGGATTTTGATCCCAAGGTTTCTTTGGAAAATTATTTGAGTGAAGTTGTTCATATTTTTTGGAAAAGAGAATTTTTCTAAGTATTGCGATTCCTAAGCATACATCCCTAAGCATACATCTAAAATATCCATGTGATGTGTGTGCATGTGTCGGTGCTTGTGTCGGTGTACATCATTAGAGTCCTTTGTCCTTTACATATGCCCTAGTTTACATTCTATGATCTTGCAAGAATTTAAATTGCATAAAAGAAATTACAAAATTCCTAGGTTATACATGCTAAGTCTTGGCAAAATTTAAAGTGCAAGAAATAAAACTACAACTAAAGGATGAAGTATGCTTATGGGATGCATGAAACATGAGATGAAAGAGTTAGTAGCACAAGATATAATAGGATAAAGAAATAAGGCAAGAGAGTGCTAAACAAAAGTGATAAAATCAACAAGAATAAAGTGTCAAAATACACTAAAAATTTACCATAAGTTCTCAATATGCATATGACTTATAATCCTCATATCATGACAATTTTCCAAAGGTTTTATTACAGCAATAATGTGAGAATTATAGGAACATATTCAAGTCAAGAATTATGATATATTCATAGGCCTACTTCACATTTACTTTCACATTAGAATATTCACATGACTTGCAAAACAAGAAACTAGCATTTAAACTCACAAAACAGTAGAAAAAAACATATATTCAGAGGTGAGCACATCACAAAATCACACCTCAAGTGTCAACATTACATGGCAAGGTATCATGATCAAAACATAGCAAGATTTCACAAAAATTTAACAAAGGGAGTAAGCAATTGACAAGAAATGTCACACACACTTTTTACAGGTTTTAATATGTAAAAACACCACAAAAATATCAAGAATATGTCAAGAAACACATAGAAATTTATTTGGAATTTTATCATGGACCTTTGAATGTAACAGAGGTGTGAAAATAAAAAAAAACAGCGTGCAAATAGCAAAAAAAACTGCAAGAAAACAAAAGCTGCGCAGAAAAAGGCCCAAGCCCAAACTCATAAGATCCAGGATCCAACAGGAAGCTTTAGGGACCGTTGGATTGATCCAGACGGATCAAACATAAATCCAACGGTGGGGGATGCACAGGGATGGACCGGTGTTAGACCGGTCCGGTTCAGTTGTCTATAAATGCTTAAGGGGACCGGTTTATTTCATTTCACACTTTCACTTCTCTCTCTTCCCTCGTTCTAGTGAGAGAAGCTCTCACTTCTCTCTTCCCTTGTTCATCTCTTCACCGCCGGTTTCTGGAATGAAACGGCTGGAGAAGATGAAGATTCATCGGAATCATCATCGTCGCCGCCGTGAATTCCAGATTCCGGCAAGACTTAAACCACTCCGATTTGCATGGATCTAAACCCTAACTTGCCCTATTTTTTACACTGATTATGAATCTGAACTTAGTTTTACAAGATAAACGGTGAATCTTCGTAGATCTACGTTTGAAGTTACGGTCTCAAATCTTCTTCGATCTTTTCAAAGTTTTTTCGAAGGAAAATGTTTCTAAGTCACCAATCTACTCTGATTCACCGTTTATTTGTGTTAATAGACCTTCGTTGAGCTTTTGCGATGTAAAAAGAGAAGGTTCTTGGTGATTACCTGGATTTAAACGGAGATTCGAACGAAGAACTCTTCGGAGAACTTCGTAGTATCTTTGAATCCTTCTGGTGAGTGATCTTTAACTCTGGAGACCGAAAATAAATCGGTATTCTCTTCTCTCTTCTTCAACGGTTCGATTCCTCTTTTTCAATCCTTCTTCTTCTCAACTTCGATCCCTTCGTGATCGTGCTTGAGTCCGTTGCTTTCAGTGATGGATTCGCACTGGAATTGTGAAGGGATAGGTTCGATGATGAAGATTCAACGGTGAATCTCTGAGAACTCTCACCAATTCGCTGAAATTTTGTTGAATATGTGGTTCTGGAATTTTAGGGTTTGAGATTGGGGATGAACTTTCTGGAAAATTGTTGTGTTTTGATCGTAACTGCCAAGAGAGAGAAAATTCTGATTTGTTTCTGTGATTTTTTGATGTGTTGGCGAAATCTGAATGGGACTGTGATGACTGGATCCTTTTATAGGCTAACATGTGTACTTGAGACCCAATGGGTACTTGCCACGTATTCTGGACTTGCCTGGGACTAATTCTGGACTTGGGGCCATTCTGCAATTTTAAAAACTAAAAGGACCATTCTGCAACTTTAAGAAAGGACTAAAAAACAAAAAATTTGAAACTGAAGGACTAAAATGCGAATTTGGTTAAAGGACCAAACTGCAATTAAAAATAAAAAAAAAGACTTAAAATGAAAATTCATAGAAAATAGGGACTAAAATGCAAATAATAATAAAATTTGATAAAAAATGTAAATTGAAAATAACGTAAAGTGAAACCAAAATAAAAACACAAACAGGACTAAAATGAACCAACTACACAAATGAGGTACTTCAAAGTAACCTCTCTCTGTCAAAATTTCATGTGAAATGACCAAAATGCCCCTAGGGACTAAAACGACTCAAAATGACTCAAACGTAATTTTTGAAATGGATCTTAACATGGAATTGAGGCAAGAATTTATACAAACTAATTGCAAAGACTCAGAGACAAATTTCAGGGATTTAAAATGAGTTTGAACACAGGAAATGACTAAAATGCCCATAGGGGCTAAACTGACTCAAAATGACTCAAATGCAATTTTTTTGAAATGGATTTTAACATGGAATTGAAACAAAGACTTGTACAAACCAATTGAAAAAAACTCAGAGACAAATTTTAAGGACTAGAATAAGTTTGACTGCAGGAAATGACTAAAATACCCTTTTTATGAATTTTGCAAATAACATTGAAATAAAATGCAGAGAAAGATGCAATTGATCAGAGACAATCTTAAATAACTTGGAATGCAAGAAAAACCCTTTGGGATGATTTAAAATGCAAGAAAACATAGACAAAGTTACAATTGAAATTTTTTCAAAACAAAGGCAATAAAACATGCAGCTAAAACATAGTAAAATATCAGGGTAAACAATATCAAAATTGGCAATCTCTCAAGAGTAATAGACACATATCAGGGATGAAAAAATATTTTGAGCAAGTATTTTTAGGTCCAAATTTAGGGTATAACAAAGTGAATCTAAACTTATTTCACAAGACCGGTCCTAATATTTTTTTCTTCAAGGGAGACTGGTCCTAATATACGTGACTATCTTTTATGTTTGGTCATGTATGTATTGGTAAAATATTTCTGAAACAACTATTATCGCAAAACTCAAACTAATTTTTTTTCTTGCAAGCTTCATTTTTTCTCTGTTGATGTTAATAGGTAACTCCATGAAGTCCATCACATTTATTTTCATATATTATTTTTCAATGTAAATGACCCGTGCGGTAGCACGGGTAAACGGTCTAGTAATAGGTAAAAAAATTAAATGGCTATATGTCACTAAATAATTTTAGTTTCTCATTCAATATTTATTTTTAACCATTATACCAACACTTAGACCATCCTAACACGATAATGGTTCGTTCTCAATGTCTTATGACCGAATATAATTGACTTCTTTTTTTTTTACAAACACTATTATTAAATCATAATGTGTTTAAATCAGATAAAATTTGTTCAAATCATAATTTAAAAATTAAATATTAAAATATTTTTAGAACTTTCTCTTCATATGTAACCCTAAACAACATTATCTTCTCGTTCAGTGTCTTTTTTTCACCACTATACCAACACTAAGGCCATGTTAACACCACAATGGTTCAATCCATATATATTTTACTTCTTTTTTCAACGAACACAATTTTTAGAAACCCTATTTTGCAACTTATGGACCATATAATATTTTATTTACCAAAATAATTTTTTAATATTCTTTCAAGATATAACAAAGAGATGTTTTTATGTCATTAAATATTTAGATTACTTCATTCAAATGTATACAATTTATTACTTTTTTAATTATCCACTTATTAGAATATTTTTCTCTAAAAAAAAGAATAATTTTTTAAATCCTACTAAATTTTTATATTTTTGCTATTGTGTCGTTCTATAATTTTTTGGGTACATATCATTCTATAAAAAATAAAATAAAATTGTGTTAACCCTTTGTTTTCTAACAGAAGAGAACCTAATAATCTAGAGGTAATAAAGTTTATACAATAATTGTTTTATTCAGAAATCGAAATTGAGTACTTTGGAACGTTTCATCCTTTGTTGGATCCAATCATTTGGTTACACTAATTTTTATTTATAGAATACATTCATCCTTTAATTTGACTCTTCTTATTCTCACCTCTCAAATGCTATATTAATCTTTATAGAGTATCATTTCTGCATCTCTGTATTCGGGCACATCTTCTGTTTGGATTTGAGTTCTTTTAAAATATCTTTGCTGATTAAAAAACAACATGTGATTCTTCTTGTAGAAGTTGCAATATATATAGAGAAAGAAATCCACATGAAAAAATTAGTGTTAATATGTCTTTACCCCCCTGTAATTTGAGCGACTTCCGGTTTACCCCCTGTAAAAAAAGATTCTTTAGATTCCAACCCTGTAAAATAAGATTCTTTGATTTTAGCCCCTGACCTATGTGACTGGGCAGAATTGATGACGTGGCAAGCTGATGTGGCATGTTGACTGTGCATATCTAATTATGTGGCATGCTGACTGTATATTTTTTATTTTTTTAAAGGGTAAATGTGGCATTTGTATTTTTTTTTTAAAATCATAAAAAATTAAATAAATTCTGGAAAAATTAATAAAAATTAAAAATAATTAAAAAAATTAATTAAAATGAAAAAAAATGATTAAAATATTTAAAAAAATGAAAACAATTATGAAAAATTAATAAAATGAAAAAAAAATCTGGGAAACTGAAAAGTAATGAAAAAATATAGAAAGTTTAATAAAAAATCTGGAAAAATTAAAAAATCTGTTAAAATGAAAAAGTCTATCCCTCAAAAAAAATGAAAAAGTCTAGAAAATTTAACAAATAAAATCCCGAAAATAAAAAAATAATCTGAAAAAATTTAAAAATCTAGAAAAAGTTGGTATTTATTTTTCAAATTATTTTCAAAAATTTAGAAATATATATTTTTTGAAATTTAAAACAGATTTTTTTAGAAAAAGAAGTTTTTTAAATTTTCTCAATAAAAAAAAATCTGGAAAATATTTTTATTTTTAAAAATCTGTGTACAAATTTATTTAAAAATTTAGGAAAAATCAGATTTTTTTTTCAAATTTTTTTTACGTTGTGTTACAAATTCAAGCATATTTTCTAATATTTTCAAATTAATTAAATATTTACGATGTGTTACATGTTTTATTTGTATTGAAAATTGAGGACATTTTTGAAAAGAAACAACCAGTCCAAAAGTGCTGAAAGGGGTTGTTTTCTTTATATATAAGCTAATTTTTAAAAAATCCAAATTAAATTTAAATTTTAAAAATTTTCAAAAAAAATAATATAAGCTGATTTTTTAATGTTTTGGTAAAAAAATATTAATTTTTTTCTGAATTTTTTTATTTTTTGAAAAAAATTGATTGTTTTTTCGTTTTTAAAAAAAAAATAATATAAACGAAAATTAAATTTTTTCGTTTTTTTTAAAAAAATTGATTTTTTTCTTCTTATTTTTAAATTTTTGAAAATTAATTTTCATTTTTTTTATTTTTTATCTTTTTAAAATTAATTTTTTAAACAATTACACACATGTCAGGTTTTAAAAAAATAAAAAATTAAAATAATTACACATTGGCGTGTCACGTCAACGTTCATTACACACGTGTCAGGTTTTAAAAAAAATTAAAATTAAAATAATTACATAGTGGGGTGCCACGTCAGCGTCTGGATGGGGTCATGGGTGTTTTGTGGAGAATCTTCATATTACAGGAGTGTTTTGTGGAAAATCTTCATATTATAGGGTTGGAAACTAAAGAATCTTTTTTACAGAGGGGTAAACCGGAACTCGCTCAAATTACAAGGGGGTAAATACATATTAACCCAAAAAATTATGTTAGATTAATATAAGTTGTCATCACTATTATTCGGGTAAATCTTGTGCTTGGATTTGAATTTTTTTAATAGATCTTTGCCAAATTAAAAAAAAAAATACAACAACATGTGATTCCTCTTGCAGAAGGCACATCATATATAAATAAAGAAATATGCATGTAACGATTTATGTTAGACTAATATAAGTTACCATCACTCAATTCAGTTCAAAATAAGTAGAAAATTACATTGCATGACAAATCCACATGCAACGATTTATGTTAAGACTAACATAAGTTCTCATCACTCAATTCAATTTAGAAGAAGTAGAAAATTACATATTTATTTCATTTGTGGCCTTCATGTGTATTGAGTTGGAATTCTTAGAATCATATTGAAAAATATAAGAAACAAATACTTGGAAGAATTAAGAAATAACATCATATCCATATAAGAGAATAAACTGAAGCAATCATTGTTTTGCTTCTAACATGAAGAAATTTAAATTATGTAAGTTTACTACAAAGAAAAATAAATATGGTGGCAAAAAATGTAGAAATTGTACCACTTATCTTTTTGAC
This sequence comes from Medicago sativa, assembly GCF_051527215.1. NCBI lineage: Eukaryota > Viridiplantae > Streptophyta > Magnoliopsida > Fabales > Fabaceae > Medicago > Medicago sativa. The sequence continues at coordinate 56,623,344 of NC_140749.1, forward strand.
ATTGCTGCACAAATTTAACGATCTCAGATCGATGTGAATGAAAGTGTCAAGTGGAGGAAAGAGATGAAAATATATGTGTGTGTTAAGTTGTGGTTATAAATCGTTGTAGTAAAACTGAAAAAATAAGCTAAAAAATCAAACACAGTCTATTTTTTTATGAATAGGTTACATTTGCAAGAATATTAAGGGACGTGTACATTGATCACATGGTAAATAATTGGATTTTGTTGAATCCTTTATATATTTTTTTTATAGTGTAGGTTACATTTGCAAAAATATCAAAGGACATGTGTAATATTTATCTTGTAAGTAATTAGAAATTGTTTGAATAATTCTAAGGTGCATGCACAGTCAATTTTATAAGTTTAGTAGTAGTAGATCAAAGAAAATGCTCAACTCACCTAAACTTTTTATTAAAAAAATGGATGTAAAATAAAGACAATAAAAATAATGAAAGTTTTATTACACACCGTGATAGGAGTAACATATTTAGTACCTATCAAAAACAATAATTAGAAAGAAAAAGAAATGGAAGATAAATTAACATTCGGTGGTAGAATGTTATAACACCCCCAATTTTCAATGTAACCACACAACCACCTTTGCAAATAAGAGTTGTTCTTTCAACAAATTCTCCTATCTCCAAAACCTGCACATACTATATGACAAAAGAGAGAGAGAAGGAATTTCATTATAGAAAATAAAAGAGGGAAGTATGAAAATGAAAACTAAAGAAAATGGAAGGAACAGAAAGAAACATGTGAGTAGTGGTTAGCATCAATATCAAAACTCTAATAAAATGGCATATATAGCGTTGCATCTTTTTTTCTTGAGAGGAATATATATAGTGCTCTATCAACCAACCAATCAATATCATCAATCATCATCAATAAGTATAGAATTGAAATTGCTTTAACAAATACATTTGTCCCCTGAACAACTAAGAAATGTAACCGATCAAAATGTAACCGGTGGTTTTTTTTTTTTTTTTAAACAGACCCATAATGTATTAATCATGCAACATGCATAAAATCAAATTAATGGAGAGTTATTTCGTAACTTATATGGGAAATGAAAATGAAAAATTGGTATGCAAAAGAATCATGTATTAGAGCAAGTGTCAATCTCAAAATAAAAGTAGATTTTTTTTAGAGCTTTGTTAGAATGACACGTCAGCAAAGTGTAGGTCAGAATACATGTATATAGAGATTCTAAAGTCATAACTATTTTGAGATAAAAAAAAATACAAAGTGTCACTTATTATGAGACAACGAAGTAATTCATACTTCCTCTATAATGAAATATAAGAAAAAATAAGATAGTTCAAAAGTTAATGCACGTGGACTATATTTTTAACCATGTAAATTAACTATTTATTTATAGTTTTGCTTATATCTATTTTTTGAGTAGTATAAAACAAGTGAGCAGTTGCCAGATCTAACTTAATTGATAAAAATGTTGAAATTGTTAGATCGGATACCACGTGGTTTGTACCCCGGTCCTCCACTTGTGTTTGAGTTTCAATGATTTATTTGTCATTTTTTTCTATTTACCAAAAATGTGAGCAAAAAATAAAACAACAAAAAGATAAATGGATAAGAGGCAACAAGGAATTGGTGAATGGATACAATTGTTCCCGATAACTTACCTTAATTGGTAGGAATATTGCATTATATGTGCAGAGTACGAACTCCAGATTTTCACTTATTTATTTGAAGAGATGAATTTTTAGTGGCTACTCGAAAAGAAAAGAAAAAAGAAGTAAACACTTGTTGGACTAAGTGGTTAATTATTCATATTTGGTTAAGGGCAATTCGTTTGGGCAGTACTGTAGTTCGTTCACGTGCTTACTCAAATGATTTTTTTTGTAGATGCTTCTTTCTGCACAAACAAAAAATGAAAAAAGAAACTAGTTAAAGGGGAATGGATATGCTGGATTTGGGTAAAGGGTAAGAAATAACGCATTACCAAATTAAACCCCACTTTTGTCCACCACATATTACATTAATTCATCTTTTTAAAAGTCATATAAGGGACAAATTTTATACTTATGCTTAAGGGTTTCAATTAAAGTAGAGAAGATAATGATCTTTTAGCGATTTTAAAGTAGAAACAACTTTAAGGTTTTAAAGAAGAGATGCTTATCTATCTTTTTCTTAATATATATTTATTTACCTCTAAATATATCTACATATTTTAAACCCATAAACCGCAACCTTTTCTTGCTTTACAAAAATGAGAATGTTGGCTTACGAAAATCATAGGAAGAAAAGTTATTCTTTTGCAAAATGCTTCACACAAACCATAAAAAGTTGTGCTCTTTCGATATATCTTAGTGAAGATCTCACTTTCTGATTTCCAACTTAAAAAAAAGTTGTATCTACTTTGTACAACCCTTACGCCATGAACCATATTTTTGTTGATTAATTAATACTAATCACAATCCAAATTATCATAATTTTTTTAAAGAAGTATTAGAGTGAAAAAACATCTCTTGGAGCAATGATATCTTAACCGTATCGGTGGCGCAGATTTTTATTTTTTTTTACAAAAATAAATGATATTCATTCATTCAAATTGATAGTACATCGATACAATAAAAATGAAAATTCTCTAAAAACAAAAAGGATGAATCTGTGAACAAACTCACATCATCCATGTTAATAGCATAAAACGGCAAAGTACTAAAGCCTACACATATGACTATATTTAAGTCTCTAGAATACACTTGTCTCCGGATCTGCAACGTTGACAACTACAATGTCATTGATTTGATCTGCACTGGATCGAATCGAAGCTGATCCGACAATCTGAACCGAACAAATACCTGAACGAAACAAGAAAGACAAACAACGTCCACAAAGACGACGGACAAAACAACGTCGCACTAAGACGACGAAATTACGAAAGCAAAAACGAAATAGATATGAAAATCACTTATTTCAATAAAAGGGAAATAGAAAAAACGAGTTAGAGGAGTGATTTTAGGTCAAAAATTGACCTTAAATCACCCATCTTTGGTGGATGAAGGTGAAGAAACTTGAGTTTTGGTGACAGCTCCCAAAGAGAAGGGGAAGAGAGAGCAGCTGCATATCGGTGCCCCGGAACTATCATTTATCATTTGCAACATCTTAATAATATTATTAAAAAATAAATAAAATGGGTACTAGACCAAAATCCAAGTAAACCATCCGAGGATGATGAACACCTATCTCGTTAAAAAAATTATTAGGAAAAATTAACATTGACTTAGCATCCTTCTTAGCCTTCATACCTAATTGTAGCATTATCAATATAAACAATAATTTTAGTTCCCACATGATAGAATCTAAACTTGTCAAAAGCAAACACTACAACAAGTAATTCTTTCTCAGCAGTGATATTGTAGTTGAGTTGAGCCTCAATAATTGTTCTGCTTGCATAATAGATGAATGAAAAATGATTATCATTACTTTATTTTAGAGTACATTTACAACTTATAAAGAGTTCATGAAGGTGTAAGATAGTTATGATGCATGTTCTATATGCTATACTGATTCTAAGATAGTTAGTTACAACTAACTAACTAGATAGAAGCTTGTGTATCTTCATGATGCAATAATGTTTGACAAACTTTTTTTTTTAAGGAGCCTAGCGGTTAGAGAAATTCTCCTTAAAGGTGAAAAATAGGGTGTCCGGGGTTCGAACCCCGGCCCCTGCATATATATGCATTATCCCTTATCAAGTGAGCTAAGCTCACGTGGACACAAACTTATTTTTTTATTACTTTAAAAAAATAATGAGATAAAATAATTTTTTAAGATGTAGGAGGTTTGTGGTTGTTTTTTATTTTTATATAAAGGGCATGTGTACTAAAGTTTCTGCATACGCAGGATCTAAGAAAGGGTCTCACCAATTGGTATATATTTATTTTTTTTGGTAGTACAACAATTGGTATATAATATCCAATTTTACATAAGAAGCTGTTTTTTGCTTTGGAGTTTTTTTTTTTTACTAGCTAATTTAATACATAGAAATCAACAGAGAAAATACAACGAGTACCAGAAATACTCTACACGTAAAAGGGAATAAACACAAGAAAAAGAAATGCAACAGTACAAAGCTAAGAAAACCCTTTTGGAGGTTATTTGTCTAATATAAGAAATATTTAATGTTTCATAGAAAAAAACACTTTATTTTGAAAAAAGTATTTATTTTTTTGAAGTAAGAAAAAAGTATTTATAAAACTGTGAAATAGTATTTTTTTTATTATTATTTATAGCATAAATGTTTAAAAATAAAAATTAATTAAATACAAGAAAATATATTTAGGATACAAAATATTTCTAACAGCTCTTTCAAAAAAAAAAAAAATTCTAACAGCAAAATGCTAAAAAAACTGAATTGATAGAAATTCGAAATTCCTGGAACAAAGATAGTTGATATACCTTCTAATATACATGTAGTTACATAATAATAAAATTAAGAGGAACGAAATTAATACCTAAGAAATGCAAAGAGGTGATTAAGAACATATGAAAGAAGAGAAACCTAGCTAGAAAAGAAGGAAAAAAAAAAAAGTTGTGTTCAAGAAATTTTCTTCATGATTCCTGAAATTTGAAGAGAATCTTTCTGTCTACGGATTCAAGTAGCCCAATTTCATCCACCAATCTATCATCCTCATCGTAATCCTCATCAATAGAAATATTCAAATCCAAAGAAACATAAGAACTTGTCTCATCCAAAGTAGCAACATTAATATCATCATCTTTGTCTTCTTGAGATGATCTTTGTTTTGGAGAACAAACTCTTGATCTTGAACTAAAACTTTCACAGCTTAGAATAATAATAGCATCACAAAAACCAACCTCTTCACCATTTGAATCCAAAACTCTTCCTTTCTCAATAGCCCTTTTGAAACCAATTTGTGAAAAATAATCAACTTGCTCTATATCTTCAACTAGAAAAACCCTATGAGGATTACTTGACATTGCATCACCAAATCTTCCAATATAAGTACAACTTGCTTCATCTCTTGTTCTTTTGTTTCTACTTTCCTCACTTGAATCAACTCTTGTTGAAGAAAAACTACTAAGTGATATTGAAATGAAATTATTGTAGGACCCAAAAACAAGCCTAGCTAATTCTTTTGCTATTTTTTCTTTTGCTTTCAAATCAACACCTTGGAAAAACAACCATGTTTCTTCTTTAGCATCATGATCATTGTTTTTCCCTTTTCTTTTCACCATTCCGGATCGGCATTGCAAAACCGTACTTGCAATTTCCGGTATTATATCTTTTTGCCATGGAACCTTTTTCTCCAAAGCATTGCATAGAGTTCTCATGTTCTCTAAATTTAGTTCTTTGAAATTGTTTAGTTGCTCCATTTGCACAAGGTCACTAGAAGAGGTTGAATTAGGGTTTGAAGGTTCATTTGACTTGGTTCCACTTTGAGAGAACCAAAAATGGCGATCGTGGTCGCTTTGTGACACATTGTTAGGATGTTGTTGATGCTCATAGGAGAAACCTGATGTAGATGAAGAAGGTGATACTGAAGATAATGTGAGAATTTTATCATCACAATGATAGGGTTGTTTTTGGATTGAACCACACATAGAGTTCCATTTTTTGCAAAGCTCTCCTACTTGGACATTCTGTAAATATAAAACAAGAGATAAGCTTCATTTTAGCAATATTACAATTTTTATGATAGCTAAATAACTTGAGTTTCAATAATAATATTATTGGATTATAATAGTACCTACCTATAAGACTCGTTAACTAAATCACAAAAAATGAAAAGTAATAATAATATTGTAGTAGTATCTAAATTTTTGTACTAAATTGATACAAATATTTATTATATATTTTGATTTGTGGGGCATGGTAAAAAATAATTAGTATGATATGTAAATATGATTGTGATAATAATGAGACCTGATCATTGTAAGCAATTCCTTTATTTTCATTTTTGTATTGTTGTAGCCATGCAGGAAGACTTGAACTTGATGAATCACTGTTACAAGCTTGTTGTTGCTTTTGAATCATTTGATCATCTCCTACTCCTTCATGCAATAGCCAGCTTGTTTTATTCTCAGCTTTCTCATTTGTTGACTCATTTTCTAAACCACTGAAGAGAAAAAGAAAAAAGAGGAAATGGTGTCATTTATTTGCTATATATTTATTTTAGGCTCTTTCACCATTTCAAATATTACTATCACCACATATAATGGTAAAACAGCTCAAAGATTTATGAAGCTATTAGAAATGGTTTATGAAGCTATTAGAAATGTGTTAACTCGAAAAAAGTTTCTCTCAAAAAAAAAAAAAAACTCGAAAAAAGTTAATAAAAACTAAGTTTAATAACTTCACTCTAACGCGTAAAAAAATTACATTGACACATTCACCAATTATATATGTCAAAAAAAATTTTAAAAATATCTATATAAATGTATAAATAATGATATAAAAGTAAAATTATTTTTTATCTAAACTTCAAAAGCAAAGTCTCTTTCCTAGTTAGTTCTTTTTTTTTTTTTAACTCTTTCCTAGTTAGGTCTTTTTTTGGTTAATGCTTCTTGTAATCAACTTAAAAAGCAACACTATAATGACTGATATGTCTCTAGCTTCAATGCACACATATTAAGCCATTTTTCCCATTACAATAACCACTTAAGAAACAAATAGGAAAGAAAGAAAAAACCAAAACATATTTTCCTTATATGGCTTGGCTTAAATAGCATTTTTTTAGTTTTAGCTTTTAACCTAGTAAAAGGAAAAGACAACTTCATTATTTATCCCTTTTCCAATGTCCATTTCATGATAGATAATTATTCATGAAAAGAAGGAAAGTAAAGATAGAATTAAAGCCAAAGCACAGTTACAAGTTACAGTGAATGATATCAAACTTTACCAAACTTCATGTTAATTTTACCTGTCAGTGATGAGACTCAATCTCAAGCTTCCAGCAGGTATAGTGATAGGATAAAGATTCCAAATAGTCTCAAGTGATGGATTTCCATTTTTACATCTCATGTAACCTTGAAAAGTAGCAATACACATCAACCAAAACTTTCCACATTCTCCAACACCATTAACCAATTTTCCAATCTCCATTATCATGTGATCCAAAGGACAATAATAGCCTCTAATCATCCCTTGTTTCTTCTTATAATCAAACAACCATTTTAGATCTCCAAGATATAAAACATATCCTTTTCCATTAAAACTCTTTTTTGCAAGTCCCTTAATCTCTTCAACTTTTTCCTCAATTTCAACCCTTGAAAATTTACCAAAATCAGAAAGAGAAAGAGAAATAATCTTAACACCTTTAAGAGATTCATCAACATCTCCTTTATCAAACTTTTCCATTACTCCTTTAACTACACCTTCAAGAGTAGCTACACATTCTCCAGCAATAACAATACTCTTTCTTTGATTCATCTTTAAATTATCAACAACACTATTGATATCCTCAACCCTAATTGGATCCAATACCAATGTTTTGTTGGAAACTATCTCTTGAGAGTGAGAAGAAAGAGTTTGATTATTGTTTTCCTTTGACTTTCCACTCATAGAAGAAGGATTTTCCAAAGAAACAGCTTGTTCAACATTGGTTTTCACTTGAGTACTATTAAACCCTGCTTCTCTCATAACCCTACTAACACTAGGGTCATCTAAAATTGAAATAATGAGTTGTTCAAGCTCAATCTTCACCGTCAAAAGTGGTTGTTGTTGATTCTCAATCGATCCACGACGTTGATGAGCTTGAGCACGCTTAAAAGCGGCAACTAAAGCATTTGAGATAGAAGGATACTGAGACTGAGATTGAGAATGATGAGAACCCAACATAGGGCTATTACAAGTTGTCGCTGGCAAACGATTGAGTGCGACATTGAAGCAAAGCTCTAAAGCCTTGCATTGAAGAGGGTGGGAGTGAGATTGAAGACAAGCTGTTCTTAATAATCCATTGGTAACACTAAGCATAGTGTTTGCAACATGAAGTGGTGTTACTTGAGCATGGCCACGACGCTTTGCTAGGGTTATTGCTTGCTTTATTACGTTTGCAGCTTCTGTGGTTAGGCCTTGTTGCAAAGAACAGTTTCCCGTTCTCATCTTTAGGATATTATGTACTTCTTTAAGGTAAGTAGAGAGAGAGAGAGAGAGAGAGAGAGAGAGAGAGAGAGAGAGAGAGAGAGAGGGGAGAAGAAGCTAGAAATTAAGAGTGAGTGAGTTTGAACTTTCAAGGGTTAAGGTGGTGTTCATTTGGATTGAGAGAATGATGATATATGGAGAAGACTAAGAGGTAGGAAACTTAGGGTGATGAAGAAACAAAGTGATTTGTTGGTATAATATATAAGATATAAGATAGTTATAGGGTTGGAACTTGGAAGCTAGGTTTTGTTATGATGAAAATATATAAAAGGGTGAAGGATTGAGATCACTAATTGTTTTTGAATGAAACTTTGTTTAGTTTGGTCTAAAAGGAGAAGGAGAGAAAGAGGGGACGAGGAAAGAGTAAGGGGTGTGAAATTTATGGGATGTATGAGTTGTGCTTTTCTTGTGGGAGAGGTAAAATTATGGGGTCCAAAGTGGATTTTGTTGTAGAAAGTGGATTGCATGTGCTGACAAGCAGGACTATTTCACCAGTATCAAAGGCAGCTTAGCTTTGCCTTATTATTTCTCTCTCTTCCTTTCAACAAACTTCGTATAAAAGTTTTGGTATTTGGAGTGGGGGTAGGGCACTTTCTCTTCTATATATGCATAATGTATGCATAATGTTTTAGTAGTTTCTTTTTTTTTTTTTCAAGAGGAAGAAAGCTAGGTACCAACTAATCTTGTCCTAAATTATGAGTGGTTAATATATAGATCACATGAAATCGTCGAGATTTAATTATAGTTTTCTTTTGTAAAAGAAAACTACAATTAAATCTTGACGATTTCATAATTGTAATTTTAATCCTTTAACTTTTATGATTATGTGATTTTGATTTTCTACTTTTTCTTTAGAAATTATATATGGAATCTTTATGTTTTCTTCATTTATGATTTAGTGGTCATCATCCTAAATTTACATTGAGGTGATATTATTGACTAACACTCCACCGTCATAGTTAATGTAGCTTTTGTTTAACAGATTTCAATCACTCAATATTTTTTTTTTTTGAGGGAATCACTCAATATTTTTTTTTTGAGGGAATCACTCTCAATTGTACATATTGATATTTCGCATTTTTTTTCTTTTTAATTTTAAGGAAACTAGCAACAGATCCGTGCTAAGCACGGGCCCGTGTTTCGCACGGGCTGATTCTTAAGTCGCGATTTATGCGTCAAAACGCATTTACAATATTATTTATATTGAGAAATAAGAAGAAAAAAAATTATTGATAAAGATGAAGATAATAATCAAAACATTGAAATAGTTGTTATTAAATAATATAAAGTGGTAGAGTCACACATTAAGAATATTTGAGTCGAAAAACATCTCTCTAAAACTTTTCCCTCTGTCCTCTCTCTAGATTTACACGCGCCTCCTTCCTCTAATCCAAACTTCTTCTTTCTGATGTAGAGCTGTGAGTGGTGGTGCGACGAGGTTCACCCTCCGCACCACCGGGGACCCCTTTTCCATTTTCGGCGGTTGCGGATCCAGATCTGTCAGATCCGGTACTGGTGTCACTCTTTTCTGTCGTGGTTGCAGTCTGAGAATGCTAGGCAGCAGGGCCTCCACCTCGCCGGAGGGTTTGGGGAGATACAGGTAGGCGGCGCCGCCTCTGGGCACAGCAGTTGGTGGGTTGTGCCGCCACGTCGGTTTGTTCGGTGGTGGTTTTTTGTCCCCTCTTGAAAGGCTTTGTTCGCTTTCCGTGGTTCCGTTCGGTTTAGGCCAGTACCCTTAGTACATATATCTTTATCTGTACGAGGATGCTTTGGCTGCTACCATTCTTCTGCATAATGGCTTCTTGTCCTTACAACTCACTCCTCTATATGACGACCCTCTCTTCAATCTGGTTGGATTGTCTGATCTGCTTGCCTCCTCTTGGCGTTGTTCCAGGCTGTTGGTGGTGTGAGGGCCGCATATGTCGGTGGTGATAGGGTGGTGGTGCTGTCCATGATTGTTTGGTGGTGAGGAGGTTTTGTGTTGGCGGTGATGAGGTTGTTTGGTGATGATGGTGGTGCCGTGGGTTGGTGGTGATGTGCGGTGGTGGTGGATATGTGGCGATTGTGATGTGTGGCGATGGCAATGTGTGGTGGTGGTCGGTGGTGGTGGCAGACATGTGGTGTGGAGGGGGTAATGTGTGAAGATGTGGCTGCAGGTGTGGCGTTACCTTTTTCATTCACGATTAATCCTCCTTCAACGAACTCCCGGATCGTTTGTCGTCGTTAGGATCGTGGTGGTTGTGGTTGTTCGCGCAGGTGGTCGTGGTGTTTCAGATTTTGCTTGTTTTGGTAGTAGACCCCCTGTGTCACTGTGTGTTCATTATTTTTACCATTTCGATGTTATATTCTGTTTGTGTTGTGGTGTTGCGTGGTGGTGGAAGTGTTTCGATTGAGGTGGTGGCTTTGCGTGGGGGATCGTGGGTCTGTCTCGGTGAAGCTTGGAGGGGTGGTCGTGGGTTTGATGTTGGAACGGTTTGCGAACGACAGCTTTATAAGGGGGTGGTTGGTGTTGTTTTAGGTGAGGATGTGGGTGTTTGTTGGGGGTGATTTCTTTTGGAGGCTATCTCTGTTACTCGGGTCCTTGTCCGTCGTCACTCGCTCTTTTGTGTTTTTGGTTTTGTCAAGGTGTGTTGGATGTTTGGAGGAAGAGGGTCCCGTTGAAATGAGCCTTTTCCTTTGATCTGTTTATTGTTTGTACCACCGCATATCTTGTCGTTTGTCATACTTTTTGAGTGCTAGATTCCGGTGGGCCGGTTATTTTTGATTCGAGATCGGGAGTCGGTGTCTAGCTGCAAGCTTGTTTGGCGTGATTTGGTGTTTCTCTGGTGTACCGGGGTGAGGGGTGCCCTTCTAATTTGGTCATAAAGTCTGGTTGGCCGATCACTTTTGATTCGAGATCGGAAGTCAGTTCTTTGGATCAAGTTCGGTTTTGGGCTTTTTATGGTTTCTTTCGGTAAATTGGAGGTTGATTGGTGGTGGAAGCCGAATGATCTTTTGGATAGGAGTTTTTCGGAGGTGGCTTAGCTTTGGTGTCCTGGATTGGGAGTTTTTTTTTAGGGGTTGTTTCTTTGGGGGGTGAGTAGTGAAGATGGGCGGTGTTGGATATCGTTTTTACAGTGGTCGTTTTCATGAAGGAGTCTGTTTTAGGTGGTGACGTGAATTTTGGTGGGTGTTGTCCTCAGGGGTGTTATTTAGGGTGTTTATTTTCGGGTGTCCCGTCTATATACGGCGCCTTTTGTTTGTATGCTCAATTTCACCAGTCTTTGTTCGTCTTGAGCAAGGATTTGGTTGTTTAATAATATTTGCTGTTTCAAAAAAAAAATATAAAGTGGTAGACTAAAAATATGTGAAAATATTATAAATAATAAAATCACAATAATGATAACGTGAACGTTAATAAACCCCGTGATTTTTGTATATCATATATAGAAAAATATTTGTAATTTTTTAGCATTTTTTTATTTTTATATGAATTTATAAACAATGAATATGTATATCGTGCAAGATTCTTATATCAAATTATAATTAATTAGTATATTATAATCACTCCCACTATTATTTAGAAGATACAATTAGGCATGACAATGTGGCGGGTGGGGATAGGTTTTACCTTCCCCGTCTCCATACCTTACTACCATATACTTACCCGCTATCCTACCCATACCCAACGGGGATAAGAAATCAAATCTCATTCTTGTGTCCGACGGGTTAGGGTATCCCAACCCCATCCCCGCAATGGATAATTTTTTTTAATAAAATAGAAGTATTTTTCTGCCTCAGACACAATGTGCAATGCATTATCCTGCAAAGAAATGATGACGATAGATCATGGCTATGGTGATAAAGAATAGAGAGAACTCTGAGAAGTTAGTATCATTTGATAGACTGAGACTCTGATTGTGTGACTGCAATGATTTATGGTTTGAGTTTCTTTTTATATAAAAGGGGGCAATAAAATGATTTTCTACATTTGGGACGAGTTTGAGTATGGGTTTAGGGTGGGTATACATATTTCCCTGTTACTCATCCCGTACCCGTGTTTTAAAATCGAGGAAAACCCAAACTGAGTCAAAGCGGGGAAAAATCCATTAAATTGAGTTCAGTTCGGATGGGTACTTGCGGGTATGGGTTTTGTTGTCATGCCTAGATACAATACATAAAAAAAAAATGAATTTAACTAATTAATATGTGACTGATTGCTGTCTCATGTATGATTTGTACAACAATATTAGCTAGTGTCTAATTAATTAGAGAGTAACGTATATCTTGTGTTTTTTTATATAGTCATTCTTTGAAAGGTTATAATGATTAATAATGAATAACGATCAAAAATAATAATTTTAGAATATGATATTAAGATAAACCAAAAAACTTATGAAAATCATTTATACAAAAGAAGTAATCTTGAACATGTGTAATTTTATGTAAAGTAGTTGTATTTCTCATAATAAATACTAACCTCGTGCATAATTTATAAATGAGAATGATTTTGCAACTCTCTCAAAGTTATGTTATTTGTGCTCATTCAATTGGATATACTTGAATCAATTTAGATGTAAAAACATGTATCAGTGAGAAATAGTCCTATGTTTTTTTTTTGTCAAAAAAAAGTCCTGTGTTTTTTTTTCTTTTTTATTTACTATTTTTTTCGTGTTTTTTTAAGTATCGGTATAAAATGTTTCTCCTATTTTTTTATATTATTCATAAGTGAAATGTATTTATTAATGTTTTTTATTAGAAACACACGATGAGATAAAATCACATGTGCGTCATATAGTTTCTTTTTAGTAAATGTAAATTAAATATATGACAAATTTGTTACGAAAAAAAAACGTCATTCAAAAATTTATAGATATTTTTATCATGATAAAAACCACCTCTTTAGGGCCTTTGGCCCTCTTTTGTACCAAAAAAGAAAACACTCTTTAAAAAGAACAATTCCGAACCCGTTTTGTTACAAATTAAAATAAAAGTGATTTTGATATCTATTATTTAAGAGAATTTATAAAACAAATCACGATTTATTTTGGTTGGTTATTGTAATTAAAATCACATGTTTTAAATAATTTAATTTGTTTGGATAGAACTATAAAAAAATGGATTTTTTGTTACAAAATTACATCAACTTTAATAATTAGAGAAAGATTAACTTTAATAATTTGAGAAAGATAATAGATTGTAAATTGTTTTTAACTCTTTAGATATTTAGAAATTGAATTATAGAAAAATTTATTTTGATTGGGATTAAGATTAAGTTTGTTTGTTCTTTAAAAAAAGATTAAGTTAGAGTTTTTTATCAAGTGAGTTTGTTTTAATTTGATTTTAAGAGAGAAAATATAGGGGGAGGTTGAAGCAAAAGACACAAAAGAATATAATTTTGATGATGACTCAAAAAATTAAGAAGGGGTAAGATTGTATGTTTGTACACAATAAGTTTCATAATTAGAGAATAATTAGAAAATAAAAGATTAAGTTTGTTTGTTATTTTAAAAAAAGATTAAGTTAGTATGTTTTATCGAGTGAGTTTGTTTTAATTTGTTTATAAATGAGAAAAAATAGAGGGAGGTTGAAGCAAAAGACACAAAATGATATAATTTTGATGACGTGTCAAAAAATTAAGAAGGGGTAAGATTGTATTTTTGGTAGACATTAAGTTTCATAATTAGTTAGAGAATAAAAGAATAGATTTTTTGTTTTTGAAGTAGAATAAAATAATAGATTAATAATTAGAGAAAGATTAACTTTAATAATTTGAGAAAGATAATAGATTGTAAATTGTTTTTAACTTTTTAGATATTTAGAAGTTGAATTATAGAAAAATTTATTTTGATTGGGATTAAATTTAAGTTTGTTTGTTCTTTAAAAAAAAGATTAAGTTAGAGTGTTTTATCAAGTGAGTTTGTTTTAATTTGTTTTTAACAGAGATAATATAGGGGGAGGTTGAAGCAAAAGACACAAAAGAATATAATTTTGATGACTCAAAAAATTAAGAAGGGGTAAGATTGTAGTTTTGGTACACATCAAGTTTCATAATTAGAGAATAGATTATTAAAAAATAAAAGATTAAGTTTGTTTGTTATTTAAAAAAATGATTAAGTTAGTGTGTTTTATGGAGTGAGTTTGTTATAGTTTGTTTATAAAAGAGAAAAAATAGAGGGAGGTTGAAACAAAAGACACAAAATGATATAATTTTGATGACGTGTCAAAAAATTAAGAAGGGGTATGATTGTATTTTTGGTAGATATTAAGTTTCATAATTAGAGAATAGAAGGCACGCGGGTGACTATGAGGATTGAGTGCCATTTAATTATAAGGAAAAGGCACACTTTCTCTTCTAAGTGTGAAGTAACACCACAAGCATATTCAAAGCAACAAAGATAAGAAAGAAAGGGGAAAATAATACATCAATATTATTTACCTAATTCAGTCCAAAATGACCTATTATGTGGAAGAGAGCAGCTCTCCAATCCACTATGATAAAAAGTGATATAAAGAGGTTACAAAAAAATTAGCTTAAGAGCTCACAAGAGAACAAACCCTAATTTCCACCCATTCCACACTCATAAATGAATCATAAGAGAAAACACTTAAAAAAACTTTTTGATCCTTCCAATAATGAAATCTTACTACCCAAAGGTGTTTACAGATGTTTCCACCCAAGATATAAACTCTCACAAAAGACACTCAACCCTAAAGTTCCCTCATTTGATTTCTCAAGTTTATCTCTCTTCAAGCTCTCTCAAAACATGAAGAATGAAGTCTTATATAATGCACATGACCCGAGAATATATTTCCCCGATTTCCACACATCGTGCCACGATTTGTAGTTCCTACAGTACGAACTGATTGTTATCCACTAAATTGTATCATAATTTCTTTCCTTTGTGCCACGATTTTTGTCAAGACAAAACCTCCAAAATCTGAACCAAATCGTGTCACGATCTTACCAAGTCGTGCCACGATTTTTGACGAAGCTTCAACATTATTTGAGTCAAAAAAACAACATATTATTTTTCACATTTTTTATACTTTCATTTTTTTCCCATTTGCTTCAAGTGTAGTTGAATCAATTGGACCAATTATAACATAAAACTCTCACAAGTTCCATCTCCATCCCATTTACTTCAACTTTTTATTATATTTATATAATTTTTAGATTAAATTGATTTTTTTTCTTTTATTCTTTTGAACAATTCTATGTTTTTATATTTATGTATTGGGGAGAGAGAATATCTTTCTCTCATAAGAGTGCCAAAATCGAGGGCCTGAAAAGAGAATGGGGCCTCTCTTTACTATAGACTTATATAAGAATGACAAAATGTGTACGATTTTCTTCCAAACCCAAAGGTAACAAATAACAACAAGGGAATAAAGTGTTGAGTCACACTTTTCTTTATAATTTTTACAGATTAAAAATGCAGTAAAAAACAATAAATTAATTAATTAACTACAGACACCTTTGAAAACTCATGATGTTGCATGGGATCAATTCATAGACCAACATTCTCTTCCGAGCCGGTATTATTCCTTGGTTCTTTTTTTTTTTTTTTTTTTTGAAGAATATTCCTTGGTTCTTTCTCTCTCCATTAATTTCTTAAAGTTACGTCTCTTTTGCGCTTATATATAGAATGAGAGAAAACAAGTGGCATTTCCACAACATTAACAAAATTATCTTACTTATCAAAACAAAAAAAAACAAAACAAAAAATCTTACAAATGTATTTAACTCCCACAACAAAATCAACGGGTTTAGGGTGAAATATCTCTCACTTTTTTTTTTAATATGATATACGGCCAGGGACGGACCCAGAAATTTTCCGCTGTGTGGGCCACATATAATATTTTAGTCTTTAAAGCATGAGTGTATACTTGTATTTTTAAGAAATGTACATCATATTGTTCTATGTGGGTTTTCATGTCATAATTTTTGAATGATTTTCACACTTTCAATGCCAGTAAAACTATAAAATATCTCGGGTGCAATTGGTAGGAACATTGCGATATACAAGGGTCGGGGTTTGAACCCTTAATTCTTTACTTATTCACCTTAAGGGTGAATATTTAGTCATTAGACTACTTGATTAAAAATAAAAACTATTAAGAGTTTTTTTTGAAAGAACTATAAAAGATTTTTTTGTTAATATAAAAGCATCTATTTCAATATAAGTAACCAAACAATCATTTAAATATTCATCTCTCATACAATTTCACAATTGATTTTTGATAATAGTTGTATAACCGAGAGACACTAGCAAGAAATGTAGACTTTTTGATGTATTAAAAATAATAGTGTATTGTTTTTATAGACAAATTTTATCCATCCCCATGCTTTGATATGTCCTAGTACATGGAAGAAAAAAAAATTCTAAGTCAAGTGAGGGCCTAGGCCCACACACCCACCAACGTGGGTCCGTCCCTGTATACGGCTCAAAATCGACTAATATCATAACCAATCTGGTCACCTATTAACAGTGAATTCAATTGAAGATAAAACAAAGTATTATGTGGATTAGTCCAACAAAAAAATTGTTGTCAAGTGAAGAATACAAACGTAGGTCTCAAGTCTTTACCACCAGACTAATCTTAACGTTAAATATCTCAGGTGTCAAGTCTTTACCATCCTCAATTGTGATGTTATCAACAATTTGGACCAAGATTTCACGGATTCTTGTGTCAAATTTATGTTGGGAGCATAAAATTCCAATTCTTCAATATTGGCTTTTGCATAGAAAGGAGAGCATGCACATATAGCACCCACTACTAAGTGCTCTTCTTCCATCTATCTAGGTGTTCACAAAAAAGAAATCAGAGAATATTTTCGAACACAGATACCTCCCTTTCACTCCTCAATCATCTACTTCACTTTTACTTGTTTTGTGCAATGACCCATGACGTATCATGAATGTGTGAATCAGTCAGTAATATATAATTTCAGTCCATGCATGTCATCTTGAAAGAAAGCATGAGTTTAATGAAACATGTTGAGTAACATCACTAGAAAGAAAGGAAAAAAAAAGAAGGACAAATAATGATCTAATAATCATAGATAGTTGATGATATAATGGATGACTAGTTGATGAGCACTCAATGCTAGAAACAGTATAAACCCACTTAAGCAACATATGGAAAATGCCTACGTTAAGATATGTCTTCAATTCATGTAACTGGGGTGATATTTTGAAGCTCAAATATTTTTTTATTTTTTAACGGCAAAAAAATAATATATTGATAGAATGAGAGAAGTATAAAAAGTACTTAACCCTCTAATATGGAAAAGTATAAAGGGTACTCGACCAAAATCAAAAACAAACATCTGACAAGGGAACTTAAATAGTCAAACAAAATATAAAGGCACTAGTTTTGAACCGGTTGTAATTTGAAATAAAATTGTTCATTTTATCGTTGCAATTCGCTAATAATTTTTTGTGAGAAATAAGAATGTCTATGTTTTGTTGTACTCTTGGACAAGGTGAAATTGATTTCGAAATTCGTTTTGAAGCTAGAATTTTAAGCTTTTGCCTTTTTAATTGATTTTTATCCTCTAATTTATTGTGCAACTCACTTTTCTATTACTGTTTCCGAACAAAATTCATTTTATGTTAACTCACTTTTAATCATAATCAATTTTACACAATCAAATCATTCAAAATCAATTTTTGGTCATCTCACAACCAAAGACATGTTTTGTTTTAGAAATGAACTCAGTTGGAACAAATTAACTGCTCCAATTATAGGGAAACAAAAATCAATGATCTTTCATTTTTTATTTGAATGATTATCACATCTAATTATACATTAAAAAGTGATCAGTGCTTGCTACTAAAATAACCAAGTATAAAATATAAATTGAATCTTTTAACCTGAGTAATAATACAATTTTTCTCTCTTCTTAAAGTGCTTTATTAAGTTCATAAATTGAGAAATTATATTATAGTACTTTGTTCCATTCTTTTGGGCATGAATTGTTTGCAATTCACGTGAATAAAGCAGATGTACAAGATAAATGTGTAGATGCTTAGGATTAAAACCCAAAATGAATCTATTAACAGGTAATCCAAATCTACAAACTGTTTATAAAGTATATTGTGCTTTTGGACAAGCATTTACTATGGCTAACTGACTATAACTAGCAATAGAGCATTTTCAAGTCAAAAAAGTATCTTCTATCTTTGTTGGCCTAAAAAGACTTGCAAAGGGTACCCAAATTATTTGAACAAATAGCACTCTCTTATGCTAGCTACAAAAGAAGTGTTTGAACAAAAGACACAAGAATATATAAACTTAGGACAGCCCAATACTTCTCTTTCTACCCCACTAATACTAACGGTTTAACTTTTTTATTTTTGAAATAAAAGGTTATTTATTGTAATTTAACCCTAAATGTATTTGGTACCATTTAAGATTGAATGGTAACCAACTTTTTTTATTGTAATTTAACCCTAAATGTATTTGGACACCATGAGATTTAAGACAAAGTGAAAGGTACATGACTATCTTTTCTCTTCTTTCACAATCAATGCACCCGTCTTGATTACCATTCATACACATTTTATTGACTAGTGATATTTGAACAACCATTTGAGACAACTTTTGATGACAACTTATTTTTTCTCTCTTTTCATTGGTTAAAAACAATGGAAAGAGAAAAAGGAAGAGAGAGAATAAGAGGATAATGTGAGTATGAGAAAGAAAGTTGTTAAAAAATTGTCACAAAGTGGTTGTACAAATATCATTTCTCCATTTTATTAGAGCTCAAATATTAATATAACCCCAACTTTTGCTTAAAGTAAAGTAGTCTATCATAAAGCAATATTAAAAGTAAAATATGGCATTATCTACTCAAAAGGGACGCTCATTTTATGCTTTTTGAACTTCAAATAAGCATCTTCGACCTCTACGTGGCCATGTGGCAGAAAGCAAATATGTAAGCATCTCCAACGAGGTTTTATATGGTATGTTTCATAGTCTTAAGGAACGCTTATTTAGCTCTTTTTATTCAATGAAGCAATCTGCTTGGCAAGTTGGTTCTATAAATTATTTTGTAGATATCTTTTATAGTATTAGTATATTGTATCATACACAAAAAAATTAACTTCTTGTAGTATATTAGGACCTATTTGATTGTGACTTCAAGAAGTGATTTCCTTAAGCTTTTTAAAAAAAAAGTGAGTTGCTTAAGTGAGATAAGATATAGTTCTTGTTTTTTGTTGAGTTGCTTAAAAATTTAACGATTTGAATAAAATAGAGTTGCTTAAAAATTCAACAATTTGAATAAAATATGGATGAGTTATATACACACACAATAGAGAGATTTAGTAGTGTTATGCAACATGAATAAAATATGGATGAGTTATATACACACACAATAGAGAGATTTAGTAGTGGTTATGCAACATAAAACGAGTTGTTTACAATTTTGTCGAAGGCCAAAAAAATTATATTGTAACCTACAATTGATATCAATTTTTTACAACAATTTAGATGATTTGCGCAATTTAAATTTGTAGTTAATTACATTTAGTGATGGTTAACTAATATAATAAAGTGTTTGACTCATTAACCGTTGATCCAACATAAGTCACCACGATTTTAAACATCATTAACCACAATTATCAAGTATATATTTGAATACAAGTTGTGCTTAACAAATATGATATATATTTGATCACTTCAAACTCATGTATATTTAAACACCAGGTAAATGATTATATAATTGATATACATAAGTATATTTAAACATTTGAGAATCATAACTTATGACGTTTAAAATTGTGGACAATTGTGTTTAGGTAATATGTTACGGCATATTGTTATATTCATTAACCTAATCAAATTAACAATAAGTGAAATGTATTAACCATTTAAATTGTTGAAGAATTTTGATGTCAAATTTATATGTCAAAATAACAAAACTATTAGAGATATTACTAGGGAAAAGAAGCAATTTGTGTTTAGGTAATATGTTACGGCATATTGTTATATTCATTAACCTAATCAAATTAACAATAAGTGAAATGTATTAACCATTTAAATTGTTGAAGAATTTTGATGTCAAATTTATATGTCAAAATAACAAAACTATTAGAGATATTACTAGGGAAAAGAAGCAATAGGAGATTAATTAATAGCATTGGGCAGGATGGGCAGCTTTAAAGACTAAAATGTGGAGGAAAAAGTTGCTCTAATTTTGACATGACAGCCTTGTTAATGTAAAGGTGATGGAATTACGTACCACACACTTTTTTCTCCAAAAGTTTCTTATTATTTTATGCCTTATAGTATCTGATATGCACTTATGATTTATTTATTAGGAAGAAATTAAAGCCGGTATATCATCAGGAATACAAATGATTACTCTACCTCGTGTTATCTGTGCTTAACCACAGAAGAAGAATCGAATCTAAGCACTTATGGAATGCTTTGTATTGTATATGCAGTTATTGTGTGCACAAAATGGGGTTGTGGTGGGTTAATCTTGTAGTGACCAATGTGAGAGAATTAACCTGTATGTAATAAAGGAATGGAAATTCTAAATAGGAATCTTAAAAAGGTAGCATTTATTTCTTACATGTTTCACCATGTATTATAAGAAAATAAGGTGGATGTTAGTGGATTTTAGGTTGAAGGTCCCTAAAGTTTTTCAAATTATGAAGTATACCCTTAATTCATATTAGGGGTTGAGAATTAGAGTAGGTAAAATATATTGGATTTGGATCGTCTGAAGCGATTGCACATTAGAGAGTCATTAGATCGAAGAGAAATAATTTTAAACTTAAATTCAACTTTGATCAAATGGCTCTAATATTGACATATGTCAAAACATCATTGATATCATACGATTCTAGTGAACGTACGTAGTTCGTGCAATCTAAATGTTATGGATTAAGACCTTTTCCAAACATCATTATCACAACAAGTGCTAGTTTAGTCCTTAACTGCAATGTACTACTCTTGTAAATCTCAAACTCCTTCAAACATAGATTGCAACTTTTGATAAGCTTTATCGCAATCATTGGTGCATAAGGACCATAAACCTATAATTAAAATGGTGTCCATGTAACACATGTTTTTGTTAAATCAAATTCGATCTTGACCCTATCCATCATAATAGTGGCCACGTAGTGCAAGTCTTACTCATTTCACGCAAGTCGAACGAATGGTGTGTCTAGTTCAGAGCTCTCTTATATGATGATCAGTTGTGCCTTGTCTTGAAGATCGAAAACCCCAAAAGATTCATTGGCAAAAGCAGACGTAAAAATGGGTTTAAAACTCATTTGGGTCAAACATTCACAAGACGCAGAGGATGTCACTGGAGGTGGTAAGGAGACCATGGCATTAGTTCTCTTTGTCAAAAATGAATAGGACTTATGCAAGTTGACATGGGGTGTTCGAATGAAGTTTTGGGATGAAGTGATCTTCTTGCTGAAGTCATCGAGTTGGACGATCTTAACACGATTTAGATATTTCTCTAAGAGAAGATGGTGACTAAATTGCACTTCTTCTTACGATTTAGATATTTCTCTAAGAGAAGATGGTGACTAAATTGCACTTCTTCTTTGCATAGGATGCTCCCGTTCATGACATACATGTCCCCCTTTAACTCCACGTTGACCCCACATCAACATTCCCCAAAATGTGATATGTCTTGTGTCCTAAATTATGTCTTGTTCACAAAGCATAAACCGATTGGTGGAAATTTGTCAATTTAGTTCATATTTTGAATGTATTTTTTTGTTAAATTTAGTTTGTTTGGAATATATTTTGAATGTATATTTATAAATGGTGTCGTATATGTAACCTTCCTAGTAGTATCTCCATGCGATTTCTCGTATAAGTTCTACAGTAAGGGATAATGCAAATAAATTCAAGTAAGGGATAATGCAAATAAATTCAATGAAGTCTATATGATGCATAATGACGGCAATAAAGGAATCACTGAAGGTATTAGAGGAAGTAGCGATAAAAAATAATACCGGTCTTTGGGTTGTGATGTCATTTGCTTTGTAATGTTGAATGTAATTTAGCAATTTTGTTGAAGAGTCAAAGACGAAATGAAAATATTCAGAATTAGTCTCTGCAATTGCATGCAGAAATACTTAGGTTAACCAAACGAAGAAAAATAAAATAAAATAAAATGAACATATTGATAAATGTATAAAATGGGTGCCAATGAATGAATGTATGTTGAGTTAGTAAATGCAGATATTGGAGTCCTAGTAAAGCCCCTAAATGCAGAATGTTACTTGAAGATCCGGCATAACCAAGGGGCGAACATATTGGAGATCAGAGTACAGAATCAAACATATGCTAAACAGCGAAAACGATAACCGTCATACCTTACAGGAAGATAACAATCAAAATGTTCAGGAATCGCTGAAACTTTGTATTCAAGTATTACAATATTCACATTTCTACATGAAATCAGATAAACATCTGCTAGAGACATACGCAATTGATACATATATATATGCCGAAAAAATACTGTACAGTTATATCAGTTATTACATGCAGCATAAACCTTATCCTATTTACAAAACCAAAATATGAAGAAAATTATGAAAGGGAACGATATGGAGATTAAAACATAAAAGTGAGAGACAATAATTCTACGCGGGGGGGGGGGGGGGGGGGGGGGGGGGGGGGGGGGGGGAATTGAAAATCCGCAGTAACTCATTAACACAACTTTAACTACCTTTGTCTACAGCTAATCCGAGATCATTCTGAAGTAACGGAGCAAGCATGTACTCCACGGCTGATCTCTGCTTGGCAACTTCATTTAGAATTGCCAATTGAGCTTCCTCGCATGCCTTTGCATTTGAGAAACCGAGGGTCCATCTCCCATCTGCCAAATGATCTGACATGCTTAGGTTGTTGTTTCTGGCTTTAATTGTATAAAATTGTGGATCAAAATTTCTTATTCGAAGAAGCAGCCACGAGGGGTGGTCTTCATCAATCTTAGGCTGTATCAAACAGGAAAAGAAAAATGCAAATGAAACACGCTGAAGAATTAAAAACAAGACAAATTTAATAACTATAGATAATAGATTAATGGCTATGAATATAATACAATTGTTATTTTGTGGCTTAAGAATTTAAAAACAGAAAAAACTGAGAGGAAGCAAAATCTAAGTCATGACGTATTAATAGTTTTTCCACCTTTTGTTTAGTACAATTGATGGTTAAATGAGCCTAACAAAATCAGAAAAGTAGAGGTTTTTATTAACAGAAACTCTAATGCAGGACCGCGATACACACAAGTATGCGCTTGTTATATACATTAACTCGAATGCATTGCATGGCAGAAGAGTACAAAGCATTCTATCCACGAGTCTGTCCAGAAACACATGATAATAAGGTCAAACGGTTTTGGAAACCAACTATAAGACGACGATACGAAGCTTCGCTTTTTTTAACAAAAATATAGGCAGACAAACATCATTAAAATTTCAGAAGCTAGTCTCTGACCAGCAAAAATTTAAGGCAATATTGACTTACACATAACCCAGCCAATGGAGCAATCGCAATCACAACTCCATGTCGACTGCGGAAAGGGTGTTTCTCTGCAAGAATCAACTTTCCAGTCATTCCATATGCCACTGGTATTACATATACATCCCTAATTTCAGAATTTGAAAATGCAATCCGGCATGGCATTCCACATTCTGCAAAGTTAAAGAGCAATAGAAATTAAACAAAATAATAATTGATGACAGAGGCACAACCAGTTTAAACATATGATACCCACCCAAAGAAACATTGGACCCAAAGCTAGCAGATGAAACATTTAAATTTCCATTTGCTCCAGAATCATTGGAAGAACTGGGAATAGTGTTCAAAAACGGCTTTTCAACCAATACACTTTTGAAAATGAATGTCTTCAGCTGGAAGTGTAGAATAAATGCCTGAATAAATAACTGGTGTCAGAAGTTGCTTCAGTAACTTCAGAGAAGAGACAGTAAAATGCATGATGAAATTAACAGCAGCCTTTAAATCAGGAAAATACATGCACAAATCATTGTGAACTCATGGTAATTTCTGATAACAAATTACACGTCAAGCATTTGTCCATTTCATCCGATCATAGGTTTATTGCTTGAATCCTATGTGCAATCACATGTGATCCCTACCACTTGAACTCTCATGTCTTAACTAATCAACTAGGGAAATATCTACCATTCGAAAAAAGCATATGCTGAGCACAAGATCATGGAGGTGCCTAGTAAATATGGTTAATACTAATGTGAAAAGTGCAAGTCAATTTAAAATTCTTATCACCATTGAAAACAAACACCCATTTTGGTGTATTATATATAGAAAGTAGCATGGGATCATCAAATAGTAAAACTAATAATATGAAAGTCAATTGGATGGAATAAATAACAACACCTTGATTGCATCATTCATCCTTTGCCAAGCAAAATATGACGATGTTTCTCCTGTCATTGACACCAATTTACTCTTAATGAAATCGTAATCAGCACATGATACGGTTTAACATTAACAGGTAAATACCAATTCATTAAACGAATAGTTCATGCAATGACGACAATACCATTGGTGGATTGTTGGTCAAGAACAAGCTCTAACATAAATAATGGATCTTTATATTGGGAAGATTGTTCAAGAGCTGCATGCAATATGAGGAATGTGCATTAGAGGAAAATATTTATAATTTTTTGAAGTGTCTTATTTCTTAGCACAAGAACAAGAACAACCAAGCCTAATCTAAACAGACAGGCTTAGTTAACTGGATTAAGAGATGCCATTGGACTCGATCAAAAAATAAAAATGCCAATGATTCAACATGAATTTTGCCTTCATGTGTTATGTTTCAAAAATATTTATGCAGTTTGTTTAGCCATATTAAGCATATACCAACTTCCGCAATAATCAAGTTACGCGATAAATATCTACTCAATCTAAAAGCGAACAAGTAATAATAACCTCTTATACAGCTCTCCCATTCAGTTCTTAGAGCATCTGGTATATGATCGAACCAAATTCCATCAAGTTCTTTCAAAAAGTGAGCACGAGACTGATCATATGAAGTCTGCCAGTGGAAACTAGAAACTATAAAATTTTAGAAACTGAGTGCATAAATACAATTTGACATTTACAAGTAATAATGTCATCAATAAATCAATCATATATTCCGATAGCATGTATATCATATCAAAAACTAAAGGTGTAATAAATCAACCATATAAAGGTATAATCCTTATGCAGATTAAAACACTCATGTACCACCACAAAACTTTTGAACATATCTTCCCAAAACAATCTAGTAACAAATCAAGATGTTGACTGTAATTAACTTTCATTGTTTTCTTTGATTCCATAATATGTTTCTTAGATCCCTTTAGATAGATAAAGTAGTTTTAAATTTCAAATTTCAATCCCTAAGCTGGAAGGATCGTTGATTCTGTTCTCTATATATATTTACACATCTTCTCATGTAAAATTAACACAGATAGTGTCCACTGATCAGTTTCAAATTGGTACCACAGCTTCCTGGTTTGATCCCTGTTTCCCTGTCTGGTAAAATTAACACAGATAGTGTCCACTGATCAGTTTCAAATTGGTACCACAGCTTCCTGGTTTGATCCCTGTTTCCCTGTCTGTTGCCCTGTTTTTTTCTTTTTCGCTACTGTCAGCACTAACCTCCATTTGTGATTGTTATTCGATCCTTCAACCAACTGGTCTATCATCTGAGCACCAACACTGGAGAGCTCATTTCACTCCGCCACATCCGATGTTGCAAAGCAAAGTTTCTGCACGTGTGAGCCATAGGCCACGTCCCGCTGACCATTGACCTTGACTCGAGTATCTTTTGACACTTCAGGCCCTCCGCTTTCTGCTCTGCACCAGTAATGTCCTAGTTGTAGCATATGTCAGGTTTGTTCTGCCCTGGCGTTGTGTTTAGGAGCCGTCATCAATTCATTATATGACCCTGTCTACCCTTTATGTCTTATGATTCAGAATAAAACTCGATTCATGATTCGAAAATTGTGTCTTTCAATTTATGATTTGAATCTAGTTTGGGTAACCATGTTTGGGGGTGATGCGAACTCTCAAAATTACAAAGATTATCCCTTTTCTTTCTAGTTTGGGTAAC
Source organism: Medicago sativa (assembly GCF_051527215.1). NCBI lineage: Eukaryota > Viridiplantae > Streptophyta > Magnoliopsida > Fabales > Fabaceae > Medicago > Medicago sativa. Next base: position 56,649,592 of record NC_140749.1, read on the forward strand.
CAGGTTTCTATCGAATTCTTTTAGTCTTGAAGCATGTACAATGCATAGGCTCAATTAACTAGTGCTGACACTCAGCATTTTATTAAGAGAAAGAGGGCAGCAAAGATTGAACTTTTGATCATCTCACACCAACTATTCCAATTGCACAAGCCATCAGTCATGAACCAACTATTCCAATTGTTTAAGCCATCAGGTCAACTTATAAGAATGGTTTTTTATTATACATCTCTCCAACAGTTGGTTCATGAAAATAACTTTACCAGCATTTGAAGACAGAGCGAGCTCAAACGTACTTTATGAATTTTTAAGTTGCATTCAGGAACTATTAGATAATTAAATACCCTTTAGCCATATCAATTAGCAAGAGCTTCAACTCACTGAAATCAAGATATCTTATATATCAGTATTGAAGTCCGTTTTATGCAAGCTCAGTCACCCAAGTTCTTATCTATTTTCTTTGATAATCTATCATACATTCTAAAATAAATCTGCTTAATATTCTTGAAACCAATTATATGCTCATTTATATTCATAACTGATAAACTTCAAATCAGAAAACAAGTGAACAGGCAGAGCCTCCATTCCTGGCACATTAGGATATGCAAATATCTGATCTTGCAGCTTACATGATTTAAAAATCCGATTGCAAGATTTATGTTACACTTTTTTGCATGATAAATGACACGCTGCCTAAATTAGTATCCCAACAATATTTGAGGCTTTAACAAATGGTAATGGTACAGAATTATAGCCAAATGAAACTTTGAAGGAAAATTATCAAAGCAATATCTGAACTCAATACATATTCAATGTAAAATATTAATTTTGCCTGGCCAAATTTTGATAGTAAAACTAGAAGTAGAAGTGTAGAACTCCATGCAAGTATATATCCACTTGTAATAGTGTGTTATGGAAATTAGCTGGAGCTATTGAATACTTACAGTATACAGGAGGAGATTATCACTATCAAGTCCCTCTCTGTTGAAGCCAAGTAACTTTCGTAAGCACCATCCAACATGCCATAGCATTATTGCAGAGAGGGATTGCTGGAAGGCTAAAACCTTCAGGACAGCGTTTAAAATCTGTCAAATTTAATTGGAGATGGTTATTTTGTTATCATTATGTATGCTATAGGAACGAAATTTGACAAAATTAAAACTACATAACAAATAACAAATGATTTATTTGATCAGAGATTAAGGAATGTTACATATACCTCAGGCATAAATCTACTGAAGATACTTGCATCCGCAGACTTAGAAGTTGACGCACCATTATTTTGCAACTAAAACAGACAGAAGAAGAAGAAAGAAAAAGAAATCATATTTAATACATGATTCATCTAGCACCAACAGCTTTTAGTTCAATAATCAAGGGAAAATTACTTGAAATATAATTTGGTAAAAATGAATCAAGCACAGGAATAGTTAACCACTCAACCGGTAAATTTGTTCAGATAGTAGAGGATGAGTGTTGTGTAATATAATTAGTAAAGATTTGTTTCCATAATTAGGACATGTTTGGTTAGATATGATTTTTACAGTTTTTATCCTCTTGTAATTCATTAATCTTTTAGCCACAGCTTTCGTCCCTTCAGGACTTCAATTGGCAGATACGCTCACTCAGGGACTTACGACATTAGTTTTACTGTGTTACTTACAAGCTCGCAATAGTAGATGTGTATTACCAAACTTGAAGGGGAGTATTGTGTATTATAATTAGTTGAGATTTGTTTCCATAATTAAGACAGATTTGATTAAATATGATTTGTAAAGTTTTTATTCTATTGTAATTCCTTAGTCAGGATTGGTGTAGCTATATGACTATACATGATTTGTAACCATTCTTTGTACACACAAAATAAGAAATAAAATTCATACCATTTTTACCAAAATTCCCTTTTTTGTAATTTTCCCAACAATAGGAGTGTGTAACTAGGAAGAAAAAAAAAACCAATTTTAAAAGAAGGATAATTGAATTGAAGCATGCCAGCCTCAAATGTGAGAGTGAGCAAGAAGAGAAGTCATAAATATTTAAGGTGGCATATTGTACTTGCATACAGATATTTCAGCAGTAAAAAATCTCCAACATTTATTCAGCAAAAAAAACTTAGTTGCTAGTATGCATGATCCTTAACATGTACTGTAGTATGCCATTCAAAAAATTGATGATCATGTTCAGTTCAATTCAATGAATACTTACCATAACAACCCCTGTCTGATATAGCCCTATCATTGGAGATAAGAAACAATCAGGATCTGCAAAACTTGCATGAAAAAGCAACGAACAAGTAATTCAAATGACATACTAAAAGACAATTGATAATAGGATACATAATTGAAGGAAATAAGGATACCTTTACTTTCTGCCAAAATGAGCAACAGAAATATAGATGCTAGCACTAGGCTGCGATCCTCGGAGAAAACAAAGTCAAGTACTCCTCTCCTGCAACGACAGAAATTTCGTTATATGTACATTTTGAAACACAGGAACATTTATTTTAAACAATAAAAAATAAAGAAAGAAAGAAAAAGATACACCAGAACATAATATATAAATAATCAGCCTCAGTAGATGCTTCCTCCTGATGTCAACTACTTCTATAGCATTACTATTTAGCATTACTATTAATCTGGGAATTTTATTATAATCGTGCATTATTCTCCTACTAGTCCGAACCTTTCAAAAAGAAATAAGGTTTCTTTTATCTCCCACATTACCCCCTGGATCCTCATTCAGGCATATATACACAAACAAAAGGAAAATAATGGATGGTCAAGAGTGAAGACAACAAAACAATTACAACATTACAAAGACTATAATGGAATCCACACACAAGAAACAATGACAAAAATGAAGAGCAAAAACGCCAACCTTTTGGAACAAAATTCATCAGTGCTGAAACCAGAAGTGAAATCTTCCCAACGAGACCCTAAATAGTTCTCATCGATGCTCTCAGCTCCATTTAACTCTGGAGCATAACAAATAGTTCTTTCAATTTCACTCAAGCACTTCGCAAAAGGTTTAACATCATCATGGCCATCAGTAGTATTCTCTTCACTTTCAACTCTCATATTTAAGTTCAAAAAATGATACAAGATGACACACGCCACGTTGTTAATCATGCTTCTTCCACCAACGACTTGAAGAATGCGGGATACGATATATAGTGAAGTGACAGAAGATAAACCTGACTCCTGGAACAAAGATAATGTGTGACTGAGTACACCATGTGGAAAAGAAAAATGAAATAAAAGTATGAATGACAAGAGTAACTGGAATATAGGAGTTTTCGCCCGCAAGATTTATTTAAATTCATTTCATTTTGTAACGATTTTGTCCAATTCCCTTGTTAGGAAACCATAAGAAGCAGCTAACACATAAGAACAAGTATGATGTTGTGACAGTTCTCTCTTTCTAAATATAAAATTGATTTGACATTAAACTAAAAAGTACAAGGTCAAAAGTATGAAATCCTTAAAAATATGAAGTGAGTTTATGTAAATCAATTTTCCTCTTTCCAATTACAAGAGAAACAGAAGTATGGGATTTTAGAAAAGTAAGGGCCCATTAACTGTGAAAACATTTTTAATTTTCATTTCCTAAAATTTGTGTTAGTTTTATTTGTTAACAAGAAAAAAGTAGACTTTTAAAGTGGGTCATTGTGATGGAGAGAAAGATAAAAGGCTAGCTAGGGATAATGCACTTCAGAAAATAATAAAAATATCTTATTATTTCTGGAAATGCAAGATAATTGTTCACTCCAAGAGTCCCTTTTCTCCTTGTTAACAAGTAAAACTTACACAAATTTCAGGAAATGAAAATAGAAAATGTTTTCACTGTAAACGAGCCCTAAAGTTTTGAATAGCAAATGAAGGCATTCACATTCTATCATACCATTTACTATAGATCAAAATATTCAGGATTTGGTGGGAACAACCCGATTATCATTAACATACTTGAACATTAAAGTCAATCTAGGGATAGTATAAGACTAAGATAAACTAAAATTAAAGCTTGACTAGTTTACAAGAAGTCTTCTCAGCTTACATCATTATTCTTTGATGCTAGTAATGAGAATAATATAGGAAACACAAGCCCATTCAGCAGATTTTCAGTCACCAGTCTTGTCAAACTTGGCTTGCCAACACTAAGAATATCTTTAAAGTAGTACAGTTCATCCACGATTTTATCAGATTGAAGAATCAGCCCATTTCTTCGTGTTTGAGTCTCCATCTCCCTGCTTCAAAGTAGGGATGTTAGCTCTTCAGAATTTGAAGTATCCAAGTGCATATAAAGTAACAACGATTATCACTTTAAAAAAGTTAAAGTGGACCTACCCTTTATCATGGAGAATACTGTCTAAGTAGAAGCATAGATCTCTTAATCTATGAACTAGGTCAGAGAAATAATCGGAAACTGGAGGAGCCAATATAAACTGATACACCATGTCATCACTAACTGTAGAACAAAGACAAGAGCATTGTAAAATTTAGAAATGCATTGCACTAGAGCATGCTTATAGGAAGTTCAAAGCAATAGAGCAGCAGTATACCATTGTATATATTGAGAACTAATGAACGTATGGCTGTCTGAATCATCTTTTCCTCGTGATGAGCAAATCTTAAAGCCTCAGTGTACAATGGAAAGGAGATTACAGCATCCTGCAGTTGAATGTTGAAACAAATAGAATCTTTAAAAATGTTGTGGTGGAATTCAGATAAACAAAAAGACATCTCCATCACAAGTTAACAGACGATAATGTTGATCATATCCCTAGTATTTGATTACAAAAGAATATGGATAATCTCCATTATTAGAACAACAATGTATAACTACAAAGGCCTACACCACCCTAGACCAAAGGCCTCAATCAAAAGACAAGAAATATCTCCATCGCAGCCTCTTCTCCTATTCATGGAGCCCTGTTGTTACCTTTTCACACCATTCTAGCCTATAGACACCACATAACAAGACAATCTCCCTCTTAAACAACATGCCTTATTTCTTCTAACTATGCTGATCCAACTAACCAAACTAACTAACTCTCTTATTAACTCTTCAAAAAAAAAAAACTAACTCTCTGATTAACAATTTTTTTATGACAATTCTACTAGAGACCTAATAGTAATGGTTTCTCCCTTGCATCATATTCACAAATGGTAAGTAAAAGGTGTCTAAACCACTATACAAGGCAGGAAGCACATATGTAATTTTAACTGATATCTTTCTCAACTATAACATATTAAATTTTCTTTGCTAAAGACAATATTGGTTTGATGAAGTAAGATCCCTGTCAGTGTAAGTTGACACATCAAAAGTACGTTGATCTAAAATACAGCAGCAAACCATTACACTTATGAGTTTTAGCTTACCCCATGAACCTTCACAAGGAGGCAGAGTGTGTCTCTATTTATTTTACCACTAATTGCCCTGAATGAAGAAATAAACCAAAAACAAAATATTTTTAGATTAAAATTATGATAACATGAAAGATAGAAATGTGGTAAACAAAATATTAGAATCACAAAAAAAATTTACCCTCCCCAATATTATTCGGTAACCAAGTAAAAAAAACAAAATTACGAGACTATGAGAAAAAGGTAGAATATATAACTACAGAGAGAGAAGAGATACACAAATGAGAAGCATAAAGGATCACAACCTTAGAAAAGACACATAGTACGAAGCTATGTCTCCTCCGTCGAACTTGTAGGGATGCGAAATAATGCTGTTAATATAACCATTGCTGAAGCAATAGTCTGCAACATGTAAATATGAAATACCAATTTCTAGTAAGTACTAGTACTAAGGAAAAAAAAACCTTAGGAGTAACGGTGATTTGTACAATGAATATCAATTTGAGTTAAACTTAGAAGTTAACAAGCTTAGACAAAGACATCAAGAAATAGTAACCATCTTACAAATTGCTTGTTCACTATCCATGTTTTGAATCATTATGCTCAGATACTGAAGCAGCGGTGCCTCAATTTTTGAATTTTCACTGGTCTTAAGTATGCGAACAAACTCCACAAGCACTTGGTGTTCCATGAAACATCTAAATGTTTACTATCAGTCACAAATTATCATCACCAAAATAAGATCAATATCATAAAAACAAAATTTCCATAACAGATTCATACTCAAAAATTAACGGATCTTGTCTATCGCCATATGTTACTATCTCCACAATACATTGCAATAAATCCACCACCAATTCCTGCAAGAAACCGCAAGCATAATTACATTTGTGTTTTTTCCCCAAGAAAAGAGAATGTGCTTACAAAATTTCTTTTGTTACCCTATTATGTTCGTTCACAACTTTGATTTTCCGCAATTCCCTAATTACATATCTGAAACAAAATCAAGGTTGAAAATCCATAAGCACCGTAAAATATCATAACAATACTATTCAAAAGAAACAAGCTCGTTCTCAAGAAACAACAAAAACCTAAAAAATTCTTTAGAGACTCGGTTCCACTAATCAAAAGTTTGATTAATTAAACTATTACGAAAAAACAGAGCATCAAAATCTAAAATCAAACCCTAACGATCGCACTCACTGGTTACATATCTGAAACAGCGTCAAGGTCGAAGATCCATAAAAGCATAATAATTCCTTATAATACTATTCATTACCTATGAAGCACGGATACAAACACGACAAGGACAAGCCGACACCGCTAATAATTTGAGAAAATCACATAATTCAGTGTAATTATATGTGTCAGTGGCGTGTGAGTGTGTCAGACACCAGGACACGTCTGATCCGAAGAGTGGCCGTGCTCATAGTTCATTACAAACAAGTTCATACTCAAGAAACAACAAAAACCTAAAAAATGCGCAATTAAAAATAAGTTCCACTCACAAAAAAGTTGATTAATTAAATTATTACGAAAAAACAGAGCATCAAAATCTGAAAATTAAACTCTAACAATTGGACTCACAACATCTAGGTTGAAGATCCATAAGCACCGAAAATATTGATAACAATAACAAATTCATGAACTGTAAACAACAAAAACCTCAAAAAAGCGCCATAGAAATTAAATTTAGAGAATGAAAGCCTTACTTGAAGTGTTGAAGGGAGAAGCGATCGATGGATCGCCAGAAGGAGGAGAACATGGTGACGGTGAGAAGAAGAAAAGGATAAAATGGAAGAAGCGGTGTTTTGATTTTGCATTTTAGAATGGAAAAGGAAAAAGGTTTTGAATTTGAGTGTTTGGTAGTGAAGTGGTAACAACCATTCAACTACTTTCAATGTTTGAAACTTGTAAGTGTGTAATTAACCATGCATAGAGCTATGCGATGGGAGTGGAAGAAAACATGCATTTTTTATGCAAGTAAAACCATCAAATTGGTCTCTATCTTTGTACCAAACTAGTTTAGAGACCTGACGTTGCCCGGGTTAGATATTAAATAAGTTTTATAAGTTTATGTGCACAAATACATGTGTCAGTATATTAGATTGAATTTATTTAAATTTAAAATTGTAATAATATCATAAAAATAAATATAAATGATGAGATGAATGTTCAATGCAAGAATAAAAATTGTAACAAAATCAATAATGAATTAGTCCAAGTGGTAAGAATTTTGGGTCCCTTTAAACATGTGGTCATGGGTTTGTTTCGTGGCCCATGCGTATGAGAGAGAAAAATCGATTGAAAGGGAAGAAAGTGGTTGAAATATACTCCCTCCGTTCCTTTTTAAGTGTCTTTTTAGGGTAAATTTTTTGTTCCTATTTAACTGTCTTTTTAGTGTTTTAAAGGTACGATTTATCAATTATACCCTTTGTCAATTACTTTTATCTTTTTCAATAAAACTAATTAATGTTATCTATTTAGAAAACTAAAGTTTTTTTTATTTAAACAAAGTTTGTTTGTTTGTTTTTTTTAAACAAAGTTTGATTCTTGTTATCTTAAAATTTAAACAAATTTTTTCAAACAATAGTTCGAAGAAGAGTTAAAATTCTATAAATAAGATTAGTAGCAATTGTTAAAAATTTATAGCGTGACAGTAACATTGGTTGAAGCCATAATTCAAGCCTTAACTTTGATTAAAGGAGTTGGAAGAAAGTTAATTTTTTATTAACTTTTGATTAATGTGAAGTTGGAATAATTTTCATATTGACTTAAAATAATTAAAAAGATCTGCACAATATTTTAGAAAATTGACGATTGTTTGTTATGATAGAGAGAGTGCGCAAAAAAATAGAAATTTGTTGGAGAAAAAGATTATAACTGACAATTGTTTGTTACGAAAGAAAGATAACATATTAAATTTATTGGAAAGATAAAGTGTGTGCAAAAAAATAAGAATTTATTGGTGGATTAAAATGAGGGTATAATAGGAAGAAAATGTGCAAAAATACACATCGCTATTTTTGTGTTAATTTTCTTAAAAGACACTTAAAAAAGAACGGAGGGAGTGTATATATATATATATATATATATATATATATATATATATATGGGGTTTGCTACAATAGACACACTCATTTTCATGAAGGTCTATTTTAGCAAGCAGCACCTTTTCACTTGGACACAAATGCCCATGTTTTTGTTTTTTGAGAAAGTTAATACTAAAGGGTACAAATGTAATTTCCATTAAAATGTTAGATTTTCTTTTTATTTTTACGAGATCTACGCAGGTCCACTATTCTCTTTCTTCCTTCTCTTTTGCTTCTTCTCTCACAATTTTACCTGAGTTTATGATTCATCATCAATCTCTTGAATTTACATAATTGTTACCTGCATCAATTTCTTTTCACCAAACATGTTTTTGGTTAAACAGAGAAAAAATGAGCCACCGTTAATTCCAGGAAATGACAATGATTCAATATCACAAATATCTATCCTGAGGGATTTTTACTCTTATTCCTAAAAGTTTGATTATTGCTGAGTAAAAAATTGAGGTCGATAGCATTTTCATTCCTTTGTTTTCTTTCTTGTTGAAGTTTAGATTTTTGTTCACGTGGCACTTGCAATCCTCTACCAATATAGTGTTGAAAAAAGAGGTTGTATAATTGTTTTATTGAATTTTAATTCAATTGAATTGTATCGACAATCATGTGTTGAATCTTAAACTTCTGGAGTTGTTGTTGTTTTCTTTTACCCATCACGTCCTTTTTTGTTTTTTTATAAGGCTAAAATCTAATTCAATGATACACAATGTAATACCTCTTCTTCAGTAAAAGAATTCTTGCATATGATTTCAAGTGAATGGAAGCAAAGCAGAGTAGAAACACATCACCAATTCATAGAACATGGTGAGCGGCAATAGCAAAAGAGAAGGAAGAAAGAGAATAGTGGACCTGCGTAGATCTCGTAAAAATAAAAAGAAAATCTAACATTTTAATGGAAATTACATTTGTACCCTTTAGTATTAACTTTCTCAAAAAACAAAAACATGGGCATTTGTGTCCAAGTGAAAAGGTGTTGCTTGCTAAAATAGACCTTCATGAAAATGAGTGGGTCTATTGTAGCAAACCCCTATATATATATATATATATATATATATATATATATATATATATATATATATATATATATATATATATATATATATATCAAAGTATATGTATGAGAAATAATAAAATTGGTGTTTGTCAAACCTGAAGAAGGAAAAATGTTGGATAAAAAGAATGTTTGGGGTTTCTTCTTATGCTCAAAATATGTAAATATGTGATATTTTTTAATATGCTGCTAAAAGATAACGTAAAAACTAATCGAAGCTTTTTTTAATAAAAAAAAAACTAATCGAACCTTTTTTTTCCTCAAACATAAAAACTAATTGAATGATATAGTGCTAAAAGATTAGTAATAACTAATTGAAGCTTCTTTTACTAAAAACAAATAAATAAATTGGAGTCTTTTAATCATAAAATTAAATTGTATATGTAAACTTTGTTGAAAGTATTATGTGTAGTTTGTTGAGATATTTCTGCTACATAAAATATTAGAAATTCAATAAAAATTTAAAGAAAATATTGAGTGGATAAGATCAAAATGTTGTTGAGATATTTATGTTAAATAAAATATGGTTAATTAAGTTTTTAGTCCCTATAAATATTCACAATTTTGTTTTTAGCCCCTGTAAAATAAAATCACACTTTTTAGTCCTGTGACATTTTCCTTAAGCATTTTAGGGACCAAAAATGTTGATGGAAATTTTTTATAGGGACTAAAAATGCTAATAGAAAAATTTTATAGCGACTAAAAATGCTGATGGAAAATTTTATAAGGACTAAAAAGTGTGATATTCTAAATATTTACAGGGATCATTTACTTAATTAACCCAATAAAATATTAATTTTTAAAATAGAAAAAAGGGTTAATTAAGTTTTTGGTCCCTATAAATATCTGCAGTTTTGTTTTTAGTCCCTATAAAAATAAATCACACTTTTTAGTCCCTACAAAATTTTCCGTTAGTGTTTTTAGTCCCTGTTAAATTAAAATTTGTATAATTATGCTTAAAATTTTAAATTTTTTAATGATTTTTTACATACTTGTTTAAAACGTTCCGCCGCAATAAGTTAGCTCAAAATTTTATTTTTAGGTCAAAATTTTCGTTAGTTTTATCTTGAATATTTGACGTTAGTCAAAAATCACTTTTTTTGTGTAGTTGACAAACACAAATAACTTTAGATATTTTTTAAAATCTCTAAAAAAAATCTCTAGATTCTTGAAACACAAAATCTTTTTTTTTAAAAGCTAAAACAAACGCACCCTTAGTGTAACACCCCGTTTTCCCAACATGAAAATTTCATATAAAATCAGAGTATTTAAATCATAAATGGAATGTCACATACTTCTTGAAAATCATAAAATGGATAATAATTATCTTTCAAATTCAACTTCAAAAATCTAAAATCATGCAGCGGAAAATAGTTCAACATACTAAAAGTCTTGGCACGCAGGCCTCATCCGAAATCTCATAATTTTAGTTCAACATTTATTCATAAAAAGTTCATAAAGGCACGTAAGGAACAGAAGTAAAAGCAAGCCCCCATCCCGTTACGTATCAGAGCACCTAGACAAAATGTGAGGAGTCCACTCACGTACGCTCCTTGTAACGCCCCATTTTTATTCTAATATTTTAGTAGATGTGTGAATATTTTTATATGACTTTAATTGCTATATATATATATATATATATATATATATATATATATATATATATATGATTTTATGTGAAATATATGTTTTATATGATTTTTATATGAAATATGTTATGATGCTATTTATTATATGAATATTGGGGTTGTGTATTATTTAAATGAATGTTGTTATTATTGGATAGAAATATTATAGAAATAGTATTTATTTTTGGTTAAGGGGAATTAAGTGGAAATTAATAGAAATTAAGGGAGTTGGGTGAGAAAAGAAAAGAGAGATATTTTTGAAGTAAAAGAAAGAAAAAGGGAGAGAAACATTTTCACGTAAAAACATTAGAAGAAAACTGGTTTTGGAGAGAAAACCTAGAAGAGGCCAAGAGAGAGCTAGGAAGGAATCGATTGCGGTAGCTTGACGTTTGGTGTTGCTGAATTAAGGTAAGGGTGTGATTCCTTTCAATAATCATGGTATATAATTCTGAAATTTGATGAATTGTTGTTCTTGGTTTTAGGGTTAGAAGTTTTATGTTAATTGAAGAAAATACGATGAATGGTGTTGTTTGAGGCATGTTTCTATGTTGTTTTAGTTACTATGTTGCATATAGAACCTGTAAACATTGTTCTAATTCATTTTGGGTGATTAGGGGATCAGAAAATGGGTTTTTGGGGTGAAAATGGTGTTAAAATCGTAACAGTAGATGAAAAACTCGCCAGAAATTCGCTATTAGCGTAACCCTCTGGAGCAGGTACGCTATTAGCTCAATTTTCGCTATTAGCGAAATTGTCCGGTGACAGCATTTTCTGTTTCGCGTTCTTGTGTCTTTTTCACCCGTTTCTATTTTGAATTAGCTTTAGGTGTAAACATAAAAGTTGTAGATAATTGAGTTAGCTTTTCTAATGGCTTTGGAGTGACTAGAAAATTATTTGTAGATTTAGAGTTATGATGAAAATAGTCCAAGTGGGTCTTCAGAAAATTTTAAGAAAACTTAGCATAATTAATCTCTAGTTAGTCCAAAAACTTATGGTTGGTTTCCCAACTTCAAACTTAAGTGTTAGGGATTTAGTTGAGGTGTTTATGGATATTTGACTTATGTTCTATTGATCAAAACTTAATTGCTTTTGGGGGATGTTTTAGACATTGAGATGAATGTAATTGATTTATATATATGTTATGTTGTTGATTTCCGTTGTTGATGTCGTTGTATCATCTGATGTCGAAGTTGGGGAGTGTGTCATAATTGTTTTAGGCACATATGTTGTTGTTGCAGTCGCTGTTGAAGTTGTATGTTGATATACACAAGTTGAGTCCATTTGCATACTCACAATTGTTGGGGGCTTATGCCCTGGAATGTTCATCATTCAACCCGTTGGGGGCTTATGCCCTGGAATGTTTATCATTCACCTGTTGGGGGCTTATGCCCTGGGATGCTTTAACCATCCAAATTGTTGGGGGCTTATGCCCTGGAATGCTTAGCATTCAACGCGCGTAGATTGGTACCACCTGCATGATGCATTAGTTGTTGTTGTCGTTGTAGCATTGTCGAGTTGTTGTCGTTGTCGAATTGTCGAGTTGTTGTCGTTGTCGAATTGTCGAGTTATCGGTGTCGTTGTGGATAATGTTGTTGTTGTTGTTGTTGTTGTACCCTGTTGCCGAAAATGATTATGTTGTTGTTATATGTATTCTTTATATACATTATTAATGATGCATGTTGTGATATATTGTTATTTTCATTAATTTGATGAATTATATATTATCATTATTGGATAAGTTTCTCACCCCTTCTGCGTATATGTTGCCTCGACCGTGGGTAATGTGCAGGTAATGATGGCTTGTAGGTTGATTGGCTCAAGTGTCTAGGGCTCTGATACATATTAGGATGGGGATCGTCGCGAGTGTCTTCTCATTTCTTTTATGTATCACATATTTTGGAAAAGACTTGCTATTAGAATAAAGTTGAATTATGTTGTGGCCTTATGCCAAGACTTTTATTGATGTTGAATTTGGTTGAATTTATATTTTAAAGAATTATTCCGCTGCAGTTTGTAAGATAATTTAAATGTCGGTTTTTAAATAAATAGACAATTTTCTATTATGAAATTTTGAAAAGTAGTGTGACACTCCGTTGTGTGATTACTCTGATTTTATTTATTAATATTAATTTGTTGGGAGAACGGGGTGTTACAATTGGTATCAGAGCAGGTCGGTCCGTCCGGCCAATTAGTAGAGTCGTGTCGAGCCTAGTAGTGTTGTGTGACAATTTTGTATTGTCCTTGTTGTCCTGGTTGTTGTTTGTTGTGCAATCCCTAGTATGAACTGGTTGGAGTACAACCATGTTCATATTAATTGTTTTTAAAAGACGATGTACTTTTCTTCTGCTGAAGAAGAGAGTGGAGCAGAATTTTTATCTACCAAGTAGTTGAAGCGGTTAGAGCGTGATAGAAACTTGATGTTTTCTTTGATGGCGTATTTGTCTGTAGAGAATCAGTCGATAATTGATAGATTGCCCGTTGTGAATGAATTTCCTGAAGTCTTTCCTGATGAGATTCCAGATGTGCCACCAGAGAGGGAGGTTGAATTTTCAATTGATCTTGTGCCGGGTACGAAGCCTGTGTCGATGGCTCCTTACCGTATGTCAGCTTCCGAGTTGGCAGAATTGAAGAAGCAGTTAGAAGAATTGCTTGATAAGAAGTTCATAAGACCGAGTGTCTCACCTTGGGGAGCGCCGGTATTGTTGGTAAAGAAGAAGGATGGTAGCATAAGATTGTGCATAGATTATCGTCAGTTGAATAAAGTGACGATAAAGAATAGGTATCCACTTCCGAGAATTGATGACTTGATGGATCAGCTAGTGGGTGCTCGCGTGTTTAGCAAAATTGATTTGAGGTCAGGTTACCATCAGATTAAGGTGAAGGATGAAGATATGCAAAAGACGGCCTTTAGGACACGGTATGGACACTATGAATATAAAGTGATGCCTTTCGGTGTTACTAACGCGCCTGGTGTGTTCATGGAGTATATGAACAGAATTTTTCATGCTTTTCTAGATAAGTTTGTTGTTGTATTTATTGATGATATTTTGATTTATTCTAAGAATGAAGAAGAGCATGCAGAACATTTGAAGATTGTTTTACAGGTGCTGAAAGAAAAGAAGTTGTATGCAAAACTGTCAAAGTGCGAGTTCTGGTTAAGTGAAGTAAGTTTCCTTGACCATATTATTTCTGGTAGTGGTATTGCTGTAGACTCGTCGAAGGTTGAAGCGGTATCACAGTGGGAGACTCCTCAGTCAGTTACGGAGATTAGAAGTTTTCTTGGTTTGGCTGGTTATTACAGAAGATTTATCGAAGGATTTTCGAAGTTGACACTTCCATTGACTCAGTTGACCTGTAAAGGTAAAGCTTTTGTGTGGGATGCTCAGTGTGAGAATAACTTCAATGAGTTGAAGCGAAGATTGACGACGGCTCCAATTTTGATTTTGCCAGAGCCAGATAAACCTTTTGTGGTATATTGTGATGCGTCTAAGTTGGGCTTAGGCAGTGTGCTTATGCAAGATGGCAAGGTAGTAGCTTATGCTTCGAGACAGTTAAGAATACATGAGAAGAACTATCCTACACATGATTTAGAGTTGGCTGCTGTGGTTTTTGTGTTGAAAATTTGGAGACACTATTTGTACGGTTCCAGATTTGAAGTGTTTAGTGATCATAAGAGTCTGAAATATTTATTTGATCAGAAGGAGTTGAATATGAGGCAGAGAAGGTGGCTAGAGTTGTTGAAGGATTATGATTTTGGTTTGAATTATCATCCGGGTAAAGCCAATGTGGTTGCAGATGCCTTGAGTAGGAAAACATTGCACATGTCGGCTATGAGGGTGAAAGAATTTGAATTACTGGAACAGTTTAGAGACTTGAGTCTTGTTTGTGAATTGGCACCTCAGAGTGTGCAGTTGGGTATGTTAAAAATTAATAGTGATTTCTTGAAGAGTATCAAGGAAGCACAAGAAGTTGATGTGAAATTTGTAGATTTGATGACTGCTAGTAATGAGAATGCAGATGGTGATTTTCAGGTTGATGATCAAGGAGTGTTGAGATTCCGAGGCAGGATTTGTATCCCTGATAATGATGAATTGAAAAAGTTGATTTTAGAAGAGAGTCACAGAAGTAGCTTGAGTATTCATCCGGGAGCTACAAAGATGTATCATGACTTGAAGAAACTGTTTTGGTGGTCTGGATTGAAGCGTGATGTCGCACAATTTGTTTATGCATGTTTGACTTGTCAGAAATCGAAAGTTGAACATCAGAAGCCTGCTGGTTTGTTGACACCATTAGATGTGCCGGAATGGAAATGGGATAGCATCTCCATGGACTTTGTGACGAGTTTACCAAACACTCAAAGAGGGCATGATGCCATTTGGGTTATTGTCGATAGATTGACGAAGTCGGCACACTTCATTCCGATTAATATCACCTATTCAGTAGCTCAGTTGGCGGAGATCTATATTCATAATATTGTGAAGTTGCATGGTGTCCCGTCGAGTATTGTGTCGGATAGAGATCCGAGGTTCACTTCTAGATTTTGGAAAAGCTTACAAGAAGCTTTGGGCTCTCAGTTGAAGTTGAGTTCAGCGTATCATCCGCAAACGGATGGTCAATCAGAAAGAACGATTCAATCATTAGAAGACTTGTTGAGGGTGTGTGTACTTGAGCAAGGTGGAGCTTGGGACAGTCACCTACCATTGATAGAGTTCACGTACAACAATAGTTACCATTCGAGTATTGGTATGGCACCTTTCGAAGCTTTATATGGTCGAAGGTGTAGAACTCCTTTATGTTGGTTTGAGTCGGGTGAAAGTGTTGTGTTAGGGCCTGAAATAGTTCAGCAGACTACGGAGAAGGTCAAGATGATAAGAGAGCATATGAAAGCGTCGCAGAGTCGACAGAAGAGTTATCATGACAAGCGTAGGAAGGACCTTGAGTTTCAAGAGGGGGACCATGTGTTCTTGAGAGTCACTTCTATGACTGGTGTGGGTCGTGCATTGAAGTCCAAGAAGCTGACTCCAAAGTTTATTGGTCCTTATCAGATATCTGAGAGAATTGGCACGGTGGCTTATAGAGTTGGTTTGCCACCACATCTTTCGAACTTGCATGATGTGTTTCATGTGTCACAACTTCGGAAGTATGTAGCGGATCCTTCACATGTCATTCCTAGAGATGATGTGCAAGTTAGAGACAACCTTACGGTAGAAACTTTACCTTTGAGGATCGATGATCGTAAGGTGAAGACGTTGAGAGGCAAGGAGATACCTCTAGTGGGAGTTGTTTGGGGAGGAGCAGCTGGTGAAAGTCTTACTTGGGAGTTGGAGAGTAAGATGCAGGAGTCTTATCCTAACTTGTTTACTTGAGGTAATATTTCGAGGACGAAATTCTATAAGTTGGGGAGAGTTGTAACGCCCCATTTTTATTCTAATATTTTAGTAGATGTGTGAATATTTTTATATGACTTTAATTGCTATATATATATATATGATTTTATGTGAAATATATGTTTTATATGATTTTTATATGAAATATGTTATGATGCTATTTATTATATGAATATTGGGGTTGTGTATTATTTAAATGAATGTTGTTATTATTGGATAGAAATAATATGAGAAATAGAAATATTATAGAAATAGTATTTATTTTTGGTTAAGGGGAATTAAGTGGAAATTAATAGAAATTAAGGGAGTTGGGTGAGAAAAGAAAATAGAGATATTTTTGAAGTAAAAGAAAGAAAAAGGGAGAGAAACATTTTCACGTAAAAACATTAGAAGAAAACTGGTTTTGGAGAGAAAACCTAGAAGAGGCCAAGAGAGAGCTAGGAAGGAATCGATTGCGGTAGCTTGACGTTTGGTGTTGCTGAATTAAGGTAAGGGTGGGATTCCTTTCAATAATCATGGTATATAATTCTGAAATTTGATGAATTGTTGTTCTTGGTTTTAGGGTTAGAAGTTTTATGTTAATTGAAGAAAATATGATGAATGGTGTTGTTTGAGGCATGTTTCTATGTTGTTTTAGTTACTATGTTGCATATAGAACCTGTAAACATTGTTCTAATTCATTTTGGGTGATTAGGGGATCAGAAAATGGGTTTTTGGGGTGAAAATGGTGTTAAAATCGTAACAGTAGATGAAAAACTCGCCAGAAATTCGCTATTAGCGTAACCCTCTGGAACAGGTACGCTATTAGCTCAATTTTCGCTATTAGCGAAATTGTCCAGTGACAGCATTTTCTGTTTCGCGTTCTTGTGTCTTTTTCACCCGTTTCTATTTTGAATTAGCTTTAGGTGTAAACATAAAAGTTGTAGATAATTGAGTTAGCTTTCTAATGGCTTTGGAGTGACTAGAAAATTATTTGTAGATTTAGAGTTATGATGAAAATAGTCCAAGTGGGTCTTCAGAAAATTTTAAGAAAACGTAGCATAATTAATCTCTAGTTAGTCCAAAAACTTATGGTTGGTTTCCCAACTTCAAACTTAAGTGTTAGGGATTTAGTTGAGGTGTTTATGGATATTTGACTTATGTTCTATTGATCAAAACTTAATTGCTTTTGGGGGATGTTTTAGACATTGAGATGAATGTAATTGATTTATATATATGTTATGTTGTTGATTTCCGTTGTTGATGTCGTTGTATCATCTGATGTCGAAGTTGGGGAGTGTGTCATAATTGTTTTAGGCACATATGTTGTTGTTGCAGTCGCTGTTGAAGTTGTATGTTGATATACACAAGTTGAGTCCATTTGCATACTCACAATTGTTGGGGGCTTATGCCCTGGAATGTTCATCATTCAACCCGTTGGGGGCTTATGCCCTGGAATGTTTATCATTCACCTGTTGGGGGCTTATGCCCTGGGATGCTTTAACCATCCAAATTGTTGGGGGCTTATGCCCTGGAATGCTTAGCATTCAACGCGCGTAGATTGGTACCACCTGCATGATGCATTAGTTGTTGTTGTCGTTGTAGCATTGTCGAGTTGTTGTCGTTGTCGAATTGTCGAGTTGTTGTCGTTGTCGAATTGTCGAGTTATCGGTGTCGTTGTGGATAATGTTGTTGTTGTTGTTGTTGTTGTACCCTGTTGCCGAAAATGATTATGTTGTTGTTATATGTATTCTTTATATACATTATTAATGATGCATGTTGTGATATATTGTTATTTTCATTAATTTGATGAATTATATATTATCATTATTGGATAAGTTTCTCACCCCTTCTGCGTATATGTTGCCTCGACCGTGGGTAATGTGCAGGTAATGATGGCTTGTAGGTTGATTGGCTCAAGTGTCTAGGGCTCTGATACATATTAGGATGGGGATCGTCGCGAGTGTCTTCTCATTTCTTTTATGTATCACATATTTTGGAAAAGACTTGCTATTAGAATAAAGTTGAATTATGTTGTGGCCTTATGCCAAGACTTTTATTGATGTTGAATTTGGTTGAATTTATATTTTAAAGAATTATTCCGCTGCAGTTTGTAAGATAATTTAAATGTCGGTTTTTAAATAAATAGACAATTTTCTATTATGAAATTTTGAAAAGTAGTGTGACACTCCGTTGTGTGATTACTCTGATTTTATTTATTAATATTAATTTGTTGGGAGAACGGGGTGTTACACTCCTAGTCTTTATTACCTGCAGGTTACCCATACGAAGGGCAACATTTTCAAGCAGAAGGGGTGAGATTTCACAATCAATAAATTAAGCATATAATTCATCAAAATGCATTTAACAACATAAAACATCAGTAACATATTAAGCATTTATCATCTTAGCATCGTATCAATCATAATCAATACCATTATCAAATATTATCATTAAATCATATTCAACTCATCATCTTTTAAATCATCAACATATATCATGTTCAACTTAACACTTGACTCGACAACACGACTCAACTTGACAATGCAACTCTTAACAACTTAACAACTTAAATCATCGTGAAACTTCTTGATATGCAAATGCATGTGGTACCATTCAACAACATATATGAGCGTAATTAGGCTCTCGACATGTGAGCACAAAGGCTGCCGGGCCTAAAGCCCCCAACTTTAATGAGCACAAAGGCTGCCGGGCCTAAAGCCCCCAACTTTAATGAGCATGCAATGGACTCAACTCCTACAACTTAGACATCTTGAACTTCTTAGACAACTTATATGATTCCAATAATTTGGACAACTTCTTACGACTTCACAACTTAGACCGACACTTACAACTTTATGACATCAAGGGTCAACAGCATCAACATAAGCATCATAAATAACGCATATTTAAATCACACATCTTCCAAATAGCACTTCATTATATAACACATCTTTAAATCACACATCTTCAAATAGCACATCAATACACATCATTAAAATATATTATCTCAAACACATAAAAAAAATAGTAGAAATAGTTTTCATTATAACAATTATCTCTATAAAAATCACTTTGAATGTATAGTATATTATTTAAGCTAAAATAGTAGCAATTCTTTAATTGACATGTATGTACTTGCACAATAAATATTATTTTAACTAATATAGTATAATCCTTCATTGAACATAGGTATAAATACACACCGTATATAAACTTTTAATATAAAATGGTAACAAGTAGCACACAATTATCAATATAGTCAATGAGACACCAATAGGAACACAAAAATTGCTGCATAGTTAACGTATGCATATGATAATGGCTAGCATATATATATCTACACGGTACATATTTTTTAATACCGAAACAATGAGTGACTGGGGAAATTAAAATAGACAATAACTCCTAGAAAGAGTAATCGAAAGACATATAGATAGAATCAGTAATTTAAGGAACATGTATATCTGATATCGCTTACATAAAAATAAAAATAAAAACAATGAACACTTATTACTCCTTAACAGACCAAAGTTATACCTCCTTGAATTTTTACTCACTTTTATTTATATATTCTAAAACACATCATAACTATCAACTACAAATTTAACACCTAATCATCAATTCTCACTCAAACCCTAATTCTCAATTCTCACCAAAATTCAACCTAATCATGCTAAATTCATTTTTCAGAATCATACTCTTAATAATATTGAGAGTTAGTCTCACCCTTACCTGAATTGACGACGGCTACAATTCTGAATAGTTTAGCAACGAGCGTCTATTCTTCGCCGGTGTAGCAACTCCAGGCCCTTCCTTGCTTGCAATTTGATGTGAGATGTAACGTCGTACCAAAGACCTTCCCCTGCGAGTCTAACCGAGGCTCACCCTTAAAGATAAATTCATATCACCAAGTGGGACACCTTTAGAGTCCAAAGAAGTATGATGACGTGTAGCACCTTAGAAGGTAAATTAACATCACAATGTGGAACACCTCTAAAATCCAAAGAATCATGATGACGTGAAGCACCTTTAGAAACCAAAGTATTATCACAAGGTGAAGTACCTATAGAATCCCTAGAAACGTGTTGGTGTGGAATAGCTTTTAAAGCACTAGGAACATGTCTACATGAAGCAACCTTATAATTCCTAGTACTATCACGATGAACAGAATTAAAATCATGCTATTCTTCAAACTTTCGATACCCGTAATATCGTCCTTGTCGTGACTGCCGTAATCAATTATCTCGTTGGCACCTTGCCTCATGAACCCTAGTTCTCTTATTTTGTCTTTGCTATCTTTTTCTCTATTTTTGTTGCAACCCTGATTTTCTAATGGTCTCATCTATTTATAATCATCAACTTGGTTTGTTTCTCACTTAATCTTTCTCACACAGTTACTATCCGCACCTCTATTTATATTACTAATATTCTTCCTAAATCTGTTTAGGCCAAATAACTCTCTTCTTTCTATTCTTGCCCCCAAATCTACTTACTCTAATAATCTTCATATTCTAATAAATAATAGAATAAAACACTTAATAAAATACTAACACCTCACAAAAATCATATAAATCATATAAATCTCATATAAATCACGCCAATCATATAAATATATTCTAAAACTCATCTAAATAATTAAATAATTAAAGAGGGCCTTACAACTCTCCCCCACTTAAAGAATTTTCGTCCTCGAAAATTTACCTCAAGCAAACAACTCTGGATAAGACTCCAGCATCTTACTCTCTAGCTCCCACGTCAAGCTTTCGCCAGTCGCCCCATCCCAAACGACTTTCACAAGGGGTATCTCTTTGCCTCTCAACTTCTTCACTTCACGACCTTCGATTCTCACTGGTAAGGTCTCAACCGTTAGGTTATCCCTAACTTGCACATCATCTCTTTGGATCACATGAGATGGATCCGGAACATACTTCCTAAGCTGCGACACATGAAACACATCAAGCAAATTCGATAGATGCGGTGGTAAACTCACTCGGTAAGCCGCCGTTCCAACTCTTTCCGATATCTGATACGGACCAATAAACTTCGGAGTCAACTTCTTTGACTCCAATGCACGACCAACACCGGTCACCGGAGTAACTCTCAAGAACACGTGATCTCCTTCTTGAAACTCAAGGTCTTTCCTATGCTTATCATGATAAATCTTTTGTCGACTCTGCGACGCTTTCATCTTTTCTTGAATCATCTTTACGTTCTCAGTAGTCTGTTGAACAATTTCAGGTCCTAAAACCACACTTTCACCTGTTTCAAACCAACACAACGGAGTCCTGCACCTCCGACCATACAAAGCCTCGAAAGGTGTCATTCCAATACTTGAATGATAACTGTTATTATATGTGAACTCTACCAAAATCTAGAAGTAAATCTTGGATCTCTATGTGACACAATGCTTGAAGGAACACCATGCAGCTTCACAATGTCTCGATTATAAATTTCCGCCAACTGAGCTACAAGAAAACTAATATTAATCGGAATGAAGTGTGCCGACTTCGTCAATATATCAACAACCACCCAAATAGCGTCATTCCCTTTAGGAGTATTCGGCAAACTCGTCACAAAATCCATGGATATACTATCCCATTTCCATTCTGGTACATCTAACGGTGTCATCAACCCAGCAGGTTTCTGATGTTCTACCTTCGACTTCTGACAAATCAAACAAGAGTACACAAATTGTGCTACATCACGTTTCAATCCAGACCACCAAAACAACTTCTTTAAGTCATGATACATCTTTGTAGCTCCCAGATGAATACTCAAGCTACTCCTATGACTCTCTTTAAGAATCATCTTCTTCATCTCATCATTATCTGGAATACAAATCCTCCCCCGAAACCTCAACACACCTTGGTCATCGACCTTAAAGTCACCATCTTCATCTTAAACTTTAATCTGGTGATAACCCGACCTCAAGTCAATCTTGCTGAACACACGTGCACCCACTAACTGGTCCATCAAGTCATCAATTCTGGGGAGTGGATACCTATTCTTTATAGTTACTTTGTTTAACTGTCGATAGTCAATACATAACCTCATACTACCATCCTTCTTTTTGACCAACAGCACCGACGCTCCCCAAGGTGAAACACTCGGTCTTATAAACTTCTTATCAAGCAAATCTTCCAACTGTTTCTTCAACTCAGCCAACTCAGATGCTGACATACGGTAAGGTGTCATAGACACAGGCTTCGTTCCCGGAACAAGATCAATAGAAAATTCAACCTCTCTCTCCGGCGGCAGACACTTCCTGATGTGCTGGTAAGATCAAACAACAATCTCTTCAGGAAAACTTTGGGAAAACCTCACACAATTTGCAACTTATCACTCACTGCTTGATTCTCAATAGACAGTGACGTCGTCAACGAAACCATCAAAATTTCATCGCGTGCTAACTGCTTCAGCTGCTTAGTAGACAAAAACTCTGCTCCACTTTCCTCTTCGGCGGACGAAAACTACATCGACTTGCTAAAACAATTAATACGAACATGGTTGTACTCCAACCAGTTCATACCAGGTATTGGTTCTCTACATAACAATCAACAATAAGTACAACTTAAATACAGTACAAAACTGTAAAACGACACAACGCGACTCAACTACTTGGCCGGACGGACCGACCTGCTCTGATACCAATTGTAACACCCCGTTTTCCCAACATGAAAATTTCATATAAAATCAGAGTATTTAAATCATAAACGGAATGTCACATACTTCTTGAAAATCATAAAATGGATAATAATTATCTTTCAAATTCAACTTCAAAAATCTAAAATCATGCAGCGGAAAATAGTTCAACATACTAAAAGTCTTGGCACGCAGGCCTCATCCGAAATCTCATAATTTTAGTTCAACATTTATTCATAAAAAGTTCATAAAGGCACGTAAGGAACATAAGTAAAAGCAAGCCCCCATCCCGTTACGTATCAGAGCACCTAGACAAAATGTGAGGAGTCCACTCACGTACGCTCCTAGTCTTTATTACCTGCAAGTTACCCATACGAAGGGCAACATTTTCAAGCAGAAGGGGTGAGATTTCACAATCAATAAATTAAGCATATAATTCATCAAAATGCATTTAACAACATAAAACATCAGTAACATATTAAGCATTTATCAGCTTAGCATCGTATCAATCATAATCAATACCATTATCAAATATTATCATTAAATCATATTCAACTCATCATCTTTTAAATCATCAACATATATCATGTTCAACTTAACACTTGACTCGACAACACGACTCAACTTGACAATGCAACTCTTAACAACTTAACAACTTAAATCATCGTGAAACTTCTTGATATGCAAATGCATGTGGTACCATTCAACAACATATATGAGCGTAATTAGGCTCTCGACATGTGAGCACAAAGGCTGCCGGGCCTAAAGCCCCCAACTTTAATGAGCACAAAGGCTGTCGGGCCTAAAGCCCCCAACTTTAATGAGCATGCAATGGACTCAACTCCTACAACTTAGACATCTTGAACTTCTTAGACAACTTATATGATTCCAATAATTTGGACAACTTCTTACGACTTCACAACTTAGACCGACACTTACAACTTTATGACATCAAGGGTCAACAACATCAACATAAGCATCATAAATAACGCATATTTAAATCACACATCTTCCAAATAGCACTTCATTATATAACACATCTTTAAATCACACATCTTCAAATAGCACATCAATACACATCATTAAAATATATTATCTCAAACACATAAAAAAAATAGTAGAAATAGTTTTCATTATAACAATTATCTCTATAAAAATCACTTTGAATGTATAGTATATTATTTAAGCTAAAATAGTAGCAATTCTTTAATTGACATGTATGTACTTGCACAATAAATATTATTTTAACTAATATAGTATAATCCTTCATTGAACATAGGTATAAAAACACACCATATATAAACTTTTAATATAAAATGGTAACAAGTAGCACACAATTATCAATATAGTCAATGAGACACCAATAGGAACACAAAAATTGCTGCATAGTTAATGTATGCATATGATAATGGCTAGCATATATATATCTACACGGTACATAATTTTTAATTCCGAAACAATGAGTGACAGGGGAAATTAAAATAGACAATAACTCCTAGAAAGAGTAATCGAAAGACATATACATAGAATCAGTAATTTAAGGAACATGTATATCTGATATCGCTTACATAAAAATAAAAATAAAAACAATGAACACTTATTACTCCTTAACAGACCAAAGTTATACCTCCTTGAATTTTTACTCACTTTTATTTATATATTCTAAAACACATCATAACTATCAACTACAAATTTAACACCTAATCATCAATTCTCACTCAAACCCTAATTCTCAATTCTCACCAAAACTCAACCTAATCATGCTAAATTCATTTTTCAGAATCATACTCTTAATAATATTGAGAGTTAGTCTCACCCTTACCTGAATTGACGGCGGCTACAATTCTGAATAGTTTAGCAACGAGCGTCTATTCTTCTCCGGTGTAGCAACTCCAGGCCCTTCCTTGCTTGCAATTTGATGTGAGATGTAACGTCGTACCAAAGACCTTCCCCTGTGAGTCTAACCGAGGCTCACCCTTAAAGATAAATTCATATCACCAAGTGGGACACCTTTAGAGTCCAAAGAAGTATGATGACGTGTAGCACCTTAGAAGGTAAATTAACATCACAATGTGGAACACCTCTAAAATCCAAAGAATCATGATGACGTGAAGCACCTTTAGAAACCAAAGTATTATCACAAGGTGAAGTACCTATAGAATCCCTAGAAACGTGTTGGTGTGGAATAGCTTTTAAAGCACTAGGAACATGTCTACATGAAGCAACCTTATAATTCCTAGAACTATCACGATGAACAGAATTAAAATCATGCTATTCTTCAAACTTTTGATACCCGTAATATCGTCCTTGTCGTGACTGCCGTAATCAATTATCTCGTTGGCACCTTGCCTCATGAACCCTAGTTCTCTTATTTTGTCTTTGCTATTTTTTTCTCTATTTTTGTTGCAACCCTGATTTTCTAATGGTCTCATCTATTTATAATCATCAACTGGGTTTGTTTCTCACTTAATCTTTCTCACACAGTTACTATCCGCACCTCTATTTATATTACTAATATTCTTCCTAAACCTGTTTAGGCCAAATAACTCTCTTCTTTCTATTCTTGCCCCCAAATCTACTTACTCTAATAATCCTCATATTCTAATAAATAATAGAATAAAACACTTAATAAAATACTAACACCTCACAAAAATCATATAAATCATATAAATCTCATATAAATCACGCCAATCATATAAATATATTCTAAAACTCATCTAAATAATTAAATAATTAAAGAGGGCCTTACACTTAGTATGTATGACATAATGGCTTTTGGATCTTATTTGATACGTTAATGGCTTCAAATACAAGACAACTAATAGAGTCAGGGACCAATTTGAGAAACGTTTGACAAAGACAGAGAATATTTTGAGTTATTAATAGTGTCAGGGACCAATTTGAGAATTTGATACAAAGACAGGGACCAATTTGTTGATTTACTCATTTTTTTATACTATAATTTATAATTGTATATCGAGTAGTCATGTTAGCAAAATTTAAAAATAATCTATAATTTTACACTTTGTTAGTAAAAATATAATTTTTTTTTGTGTTAAAATTTTTTGTAAAAGCTAACATGGGTTTTGATGCGGCACTTTGAGCATTGCCACATCATGAAACTGTTGTCAATTCAAATCTTAACATCGCAAGGACATAACATAAAGCAACAGAGAATGGTTTCTTCTTCGTTGTAGAACAAGCAAGTTGTTGTTACATGAACTTGTAAGTATTCATTGGTTTAGGTTTTGACGATGTTCTATTATAGATGTTGTTTACATTCATGGTTAATTAGCTCATTTGTGAAAGTACCCCAGTTAATCCATGATCTTATGTTCTCTGCTTAGTGTCTTATGTTAAAATTGTGTTTAGATGTTTCTTGTGAGTCAAGTTTAGTTAAAATCAGATTTTGGGTCATTTGATACGATTCAGATGTGTTGTGAATAGTATCAATCATGCCTTCAAACTCTTTTCTTACTGGTTCACGTCATATGATTCTATTCAACCAAATTATGACTCGTATAACTTTGATATGATTAAAAGAAATTTCTCAAACCATTGATTCGATTCATTTGACCCCTCTGCCCATGTTTTTGGCTTGATTGATACGTATAAATCTTGTTTGATTCATATTAATCTTCATATGGGATCATTATCTATCGTCACTTCTAAATTCCTATCGAAATTCACATTTTTGCTTCCTCGCATCATTAATTGACGTGGTTGTTCTGTAAGTGGTTGTGTTGTTCATTGTTTCACACTTAAACAACGATTCGTGATTGCATTAGGTGGGGGATAATTGCAACTTTGGTAGATTTCCTACTTGGAAGTGAGTGAATTGGATTTTGACCACCGAACCTTCCAATAAGCTTTTTCATCCATAGTAGATTGCCTCTCATGGCCTTGTATGGTCTCCTACACTTACAAACCACCTCCCATGGCATCAGGGATTAACAATTCTTTTGCACAAGTGGTGTCAAATGCAGCGACTGCACAAAGTAATCCTTTACCCATTCCAACAATTAAGGGTGGTTCACTTTGTATTTAGATTAACCAACAAAAATGTGAACTGGCATTGGTAGAATCTCAATGGAATTAGATGGCTGATTGGTCCTCAATAAGGGGGAAAAGACTTTTATTGCAAAGGAAATCTCACATAATTTGTCAAAACTTTGAAAAACAACTCATCCATGACATATGATCTCTTTAGGGAAAGGTTTAATTTGAGTTTACATTTGGTATAGTAAAGGATCTTCAATTGATCTGGTCGTAAGGAACAATAAACATGAAACTGGAGATTCTTCGGTTTTCTAAGTGGACCAAAGATTTTAATATACATTTTGCACGACAAACTCATGCCCAGGTTTGGATCAGACTTATTGAGCTAACTCAAGAATATTGGCATGGTGGACTCTTCACAAAATTGTTGGGGAAATATGTACTCCTCTAATTATTGATACTGCTACCAAAAATAGAGTCTTCGGACATTATGCTCGTATTTTTATAGGTATTGATTTTTCTCATTGTATATTTGATAATTATTAGTTGAATGAGACGACTTTTCTTTCATATTGGAAGTTGCTTATGAATGGATCCCTGATTTTTGCACACATTGCCAAATTATTGATCACGATGTTACGGCTTACCATTGGCTAATCCCTCATAAGTTTGTGGAAAAGGTTGATCATGGTAACAAACTTGTTCATTTTCTGAATAAAACAATTAAGAAATATGTTGAAAAGCATAACACAGGTGGTAAATAATCCTTCAATAGGTTTGAAGTGCCAGGTATTATTAAGGCAATGTTTGTTATTACTAATGTTGATACTACTGTTGAAAATGTTGTTACTAATATAGACATTGTTGCTGCAAATGTCGTGCCTCATGATGCAATTGTTGTTATAAATGATGATGTTATTATAGAAAATTATATTACACCTCTTTTGCACTGTAACACAGAGGTTCATGTCGAATTGTTAAATGGCCCTAATGCATATGTGCACATACATACAATGTGTACTTTGGCTCATGGTCACACAAAAGTAGTGGTGGTTGACAAAATGCTTGTGTTAAGTAATTCCCTTAGCTTAGCCTTACACAATATTATAGACGAGGTGCCCATGAACAATCTTCTGATGCCTACAAAGGCCATTTTGGAATTGGATGAACATTCTAATCTTGAGCAGCAAGCTACTTATAGTACACTTGAGGTGCATCCTATTGTAAGTGTGTCACACTTCAAAAGTAGATCAATCTTGTTCAACAATATTTGATTCAAGGGAAGAACGATGATGTTCCATTCACGCCATACCTCACAAAAAGGCATCATAAAACACTCGGTCTTTGGGTCCTACTCTAGAACCGACGGGTGGATGAATAATTGAATGCTACAATTGTTCCTTTAGGGCCACTTTTTTTTTTCTTTATTTCTTTTCCTATTTTTTATCTTTTTTTTGCTTTGTTTTTTTTAGGGTTTTGGTTTAGTACCCCCTCTTGTCTATATTTTTTTTTCATTTTTTAATATATTTATAAGTGAGTGGCTCTGGAGAGGTTTCTTGAGGATGTCAAACCGACGGGTGGATGAATAATTGAATGCTACAATTGTTCCTTTAGGGCCACTTTTTTTTTTCTTTATTTCTTTTCCTATTTTTTATCTTTTTTTTGCTTTGTTTTTTTTAGGGTTTTGGTTTAGTACCCCCTCTTGTCTATATTTTTTTTTCATTTTTTAATATATTTATAAGTGAGTGGCTCTGGAGAGGTTTCTTGAGGATGTCAATGGTGTTGAACTTCTCAGTCTCTCCTTGTTGTTTAAACTCACTCTTGACTTAAAAAAACAAATGTAATATTAAGATAATATTTTGAGGTAGTGCGTATACAATTCTTTTTTCGTTAGTAACATTTTGTTCTATTATTGGTATCACTGAAAAATATAAACCAGAATTGTTACACCCGAAAGCTTCAATTCATAAAGATCCATACTTATATCTAAAGCAAATAAATAATTAAATAATTTAAATTAATAAAATATTAACATGTGCAAAAAGAATATTGCTTATCATTTACCCACATTACTTAATAAACAAAAACAGACATATGAGAAGAGAAGTGCATGTATGAACGCTGGTATATATAAATCAATCCAATTTTTTGAAAGATATATCAATGCAATTAAATTTGATGATATTGAATTATATGCAATAATAATGTAAACCATTTTTACACATGTATTAAAAAAAATCGCACCATAAATTATATTAATTTAAGATAGATCCTAAAATAAAAGTTAGATTGTAACATGAAATGAAGTTGTGTATCTTTAATTTTAAATATATTTAGTTTTCTCACGATTTATAATAGGATGAAAAATTCAAATAGTATCTGGAAAAAAAAAACAAAGAAAAATACAAAGAATGCATTTTGCTCATTAAATTACTTTTTTCTTCAACCATGTCATTGGTACATATGAAGTATACCAACCAACGTTGTAGATGACTAATCAACTACGGAAGTCTAAACAATTTTAGTTGGCTATCCATATTAAATGACATTAATATTTGACCTAATAGGTAAATATTACAATTTCATAAATTACAACTTTTTGTTGACAAAGTCAAAAATTACAACTTTGACCGTTGATTTTTCATAATTACGAATATGTTACGACTTTGACCGTTGATTTTTAATTCAATGAGAGCTTCCCACATTTTCAATGGGCAGAGCCCATGTTTTTAATATCCGATAAAACTATTATAAATATAAAGACACATTGTTAGTCTCTTTCACAAAAAAAAACTCATACCTCCAATAATAGCAGACAATAAACCTATACCCTCATCTATCTCCCCAACTTCAAATAATGTATCTTTAAATAACAAATTAGTGAGTTTTCCACACTCTCAACTAGCCCATATCTCGTGAATGGAGTCAAGAGAGGTTACATGATTTCTCACACCATGTCCAACAACAACAATGGAAATATGATGGCACAACCATCTTCTAGTGGGTATGTTGATCTCCCTCTAGAACCAACACAAAACATTACCACATCCTCTTCGAAAAAACGTTGGGGTAGGCTTTTTGGCTCTAAGAACAAACCTAAACC
This sequence comes from Medicago sativa, assembly GCF_051527215.1. Lineage (NCBI taxonomy): Eukaryota > Viridiplantae > Streptophyta > Magnoliopsida > Fabales > Fabaceae > Medicago > Medicago sativa. The sequence goes on from NC_140749.1 coordinate 56,679,851, forward strand.
ACCTATCATTACAAATGAAAACACTAACCTCTAAGGGAATTGGTGATTTCATTTTATAATGACAGGTTGTTTAGGTTTGTTCTTAGATCAAAGAGGCCTACTCTCGAGTTTTTTCGAAGAGTATGTGGTAGTGTTATCCCTTGGTTCTAGAGGGAGATTAACATACCTACTAAAGGATGGTTTGCTAAAAAATAGCACCACCAAATTTCATTGGTTGTTAGTGGTGGTGATGGTGTCAGAAATCATATACCTTATCTTGGCTCCAACCATGACGGAAGAGCTGTTCGAGAGTGTGGAGAATCTCACTGATTTGTTCTCTTAACAACAGAAAGAAACATAACATAAAACAACGAGAAATGGTTTCTTCTTCACTGCAGAACGAGCAAGTTGTCGTCACATTAACTCCTTGATAATATAAGATTCTTCTAAGGGGAAATACTTGTAACAAGTTTGTCATAAGAAGAATTGCACATTAGCCAAGAGATGTAATTTCCAAATCAACAACCATGATTGTTGAGAATTTTTTTTTTATATAATGTAAGATAAGACAAAATTGTTAGAAAAGCACATTATGCATGTTTTCATGTTAGTTTATGCAACATATTGGGGGTTAATTGGTAATTCATTTTCTTATCCTATCTTGTTGGTTTCTAACCCAACTCATAGTCAGGATAAGGATTATAACTATATAGGCAGGATATGATAAATTCTATAATTAACTTATCATATATTGTCAAGTCATCAAAAACCCAGGGTGCGTTTGATTTGTTAAAAAATAAGGGACTGAACAGGACAAAAATATTTGTATCGTGTTTGATTTATAAAAACGAAAAAGGACAGCACAAAATAAATAACCAAGGACATGACAAGTTGCCGCTTTTTTGTCCACCAGTTTAGTTTGGGACAACTTTTTGTCCAGCGGATTATTAAACCAAAAATACATTTTTTATCCTTCGGATATTAGGTTTTCTCGCTTCACATTCACTTCTCCATAAAATTGTTCACCCTACTGGATTGAATGCGGCTGCATCTCTGTCTTCGTATGCTTTTTTACTTTTTCATTCATCTTTTGTCTCCATTCATATGTATTTGTGTTCCTTCAATAGAATCACGTGTTTGTCGCCACACAAAAGACACCTTTTTATTTATTTATTTTTACTCACACTAGACAATAGACATGTTAATCTTTGATACAATTTTTTTTTATTTTTGTTTTATTTCTATTTTATGCATGCGTAAAAAAATTTAAAAAAATGTATTCTTTGATTCACTTATTTTATATAGTATTTTTTTTTACTTATATCTAATTTTTTTAATTGTTTTTCTTTATGTAGTTGTAATGGATGATGAACATGTCTTTCATTATCTTCTTTTATGGTGGATGTATATCTATATTTTGGCCATATATGTTGCTAATTGTTTTTCGTGAATTTCATTTTGAGGGATGAATATGAGATAAGATCTTTGAATATGAAAGAGCTTTATCTAGGTATGAGTCAAGGAGGGATCAGTGAAACTTAAACAAGTGACGATTGAAAAGCAAGTTACAGTATTTTTAAATATACTCGCTCATCACACAAAAAATAGAAGTATTCAAGTTAGATTGTCTACATGAGGACAAACGATAAGCACATACTATCATAGAGTGTTGGTTGCAGTTTTGAGGTTAAGTAATGATTTACTTGCCAAACCTGAACCAATACCTCAAGAGTGCACTGATGAAAGATGGAATTAGTTTAAGGTAATTGATGACAGGTCATCTTACGTGATTCTTAGCATGTTTTTCAGTCAATTTTAGTAGGTTTTAGCAGCAAAAAGGAGGAGTATTAGAACGATTGCATATGATTTCGGGACTTCTGTAATGTTTTCTATATTTGAGTATGTAATTCTAGTTTTCCTGAAACATCGCAATTTTAGGGGGTTTTTGAAGCAATTCACGAAGAAATCATGCAATCGGCAAATCAAGAACATCTGAAGAATTGTCAAGACTTTGGGAAGACCAAGAATGAAGATTCAAGAGGCCTCAGGAGACTTTACATAGGGAGAAATTTTGTTCCCAAGTTTCGAGGCAAGTTATATGAAGACAAAGACCTAAAAACGACAAAATCGGAGAAATTGGGCCCAAGAAGACAAAACCATGTGCCTAGGGCATATGTCATGCGCCTAGGGCATGGCAACATTGAAGGATGCGCCTAGGGCATCTCAAAAATAACACTAGATGTGCCTAGGGCATGTTATGTGCGCCCCGAGCATCTCAAATGTGAGGGGAGCAGACGTAATTTTATTCGTTTTTGTGGGTTTAACCCTCGTTTTTAGCCCAAACCCAGTTAGAAATATCCACTATAAATACACGTCTTCCTCATTCAGAATTTCTCGTTCAGAACCGTGGCAGTTCAAGAGGAAGACGACTTTGGAGCTTCGGGAGAATCTATCTTCTCCTTGATTTTCTAAGGTATGTTTTTGTTTTTAGTAATTTGTTTTTAGTTACCATGTGTAACTAAATCTTTTTAGGTTAGAGTTCTAAGATGAACCTCTGTTAATTTTTGTTGGATATTTATTTAATATAATATGTCATTTATTTTATTTATTCTTTTTTTGCTATTAAGTTCCTGATTTAGTTATTTATTTCAAAGGAGCGTAACCCTATATTAGGTATTTAGGTTGTGACAGGGCCTAACATTGTTATTACTATCTTGTTGCTTATATCTTGATATTCATAACATTATACTAGTAACTATCTGTCTAGGAAGTAAGTGATTATTAAACTACCGAAAGATACCGAAAGAGAGTTGACCTAAGTTGTAGATACTTAAGAGGTGACTTTACTAAGATTGAGTGGTGCTCTAGCGAACATAGGATGTAGCTGGTTAGTAATTACGGAAACAAACGTCTCTAGGGAATAAGGCTTTATCGAACCATTCTCTTGAAATCCTTAGTAAGGTAGAAGTAGATTAGGGCGGCTCATTTGTAGAACTACTAAGAGCGTAGAGAGGGTGTGCTATGCGTGTCCTAAGATTCATAGATGGGCCGACCTAAGGGAATCTTGGCCTTCATTGCCTTGGGAAACACTGGAAAGACAATTTAAGTTTATGTTTCAATTACCTTTGATTTAGCAAGACCCCACATGTAAGGATCACCGTGCGATCAGCAGATGCAGTTAGCCATCTGAGGGATAGACCAAATTAGGTTAATAGTCCCAACGACCTCATCACTTATATACTCTACCTAAGATAAATAAACGCGACATATATGTTATTTATTATCCAACAATATAAACAGGGGGATTCGAAGAATCCTAACCGCTGCTTACTTTTCTGCAACCAAAACAGGTAAACTTGCTCTATTGCAAACACATAAAAATTGCAACCTTTATAACCCTTTTATCTTTTATATTGTCAACTTACAAAATAAGTAACTCAAATTATTTGGACGAAACATCAATCCCTATGGATACGATACTCTACTTATCACTTTATTACTTGGTATACAATTTCGTACACTTGCCTAATCCGCACATCAGTAATATATTTCTCAATACCCAAAAATGTGCACCTAGCTACCTCATATTATTATAGTTAAGTGATCTAATTATCTTTGAATCATGTATTACACTTTCTAGGGATGCTTATGGGCTTTAGATACAGTACAAGGAAAGGTGGTGAAGAGTTATTTAATTATAAGAAAGCTCGGGCAAGGAATGTAATAGAGAGATATTTTGGCCTATTAAAGGAACGATGGGCTATATTAAGAAGTCCATCATATGACTTGATGAAAGATCATCATATGAAATTTTGACTATGTTTTTAGTAATTTTTCTTTGCATTTGAAGACAAATAAGATGAGAGTTAGAGGAGGTATTGTTTTCACTCGAGCGTTGTAATTCAATTTTATCATAGATCATGCAACTCCATAGGTGTTTTGAGTGTTTTGTAGTGATGAAACATGTAAATCATCAAATCAAGACATCATGTGAAGGATCAAGGATGAAGAATTGAAGATCAAGGGTTCTTAAAAGGTTGTTTAAGATAATACAAAGTGAAGAAAATTCATTTCAAGTTCCTACCATATTTTAAGGTGGTACTGTCATAAGGCTCCAGGATGCTTTTTCTTTCTGTTAGGCAATAGTTATTCTTATTGTTCTTAGGTCTGTTAATTTTGTCAGCAAATGTATCATGTAGGTTTGCCTTGGTGTGTGGCACAATTATTGCCACTATACTGTTAACACTTTTTGTCCTGTTCCTAGTGTATTCTACTTTTGAAACAAACCAGAATAGACACCTCACTTCCCTTCTAGTACCTTAATAACGATATTGAAATGTACTAGATGCCGCCCCGTGCTATCGCACGGGTCAATGATGTGCACCATATATTAACAATTTAGGAGTCCAACATTACATGAAACATGAAAGACAATAAATTATATTTGATGGAAGAAATGTATTATAATTGAAATTTCATTCAAACATAACATGACAGTTGATAAAAAAAAAATTGTAACCAGAATCTTTTGTCCAAAATCTAATTAAGATTCTTGAGTCAATCAATTCACCATCACATGTTCAGGTCATTCTTGAGCCAATCAATTATCATCAAACACTAAACATAAGTTAAGTGGAACTGTATCTTCATTAATAGGTTTATTTAAGCACTTTTGACATAAGCAAGGTTCTGTGCAGTAGACTCCGACAGTTGTCGAGCTTACATGTCACAAAATATATTAGCAGAAAGAGAACACATTAAGCATAAAACTAAAAGATATTGACATGAGTGTAAGACCCTATGAACAAAACCCATAAAATATGGAATCTACTTGATATGGTCTTACAAAAAAATATGGAATCTACTTGAAAGGGTCTTACACTCATGTCAATATTTTATAATTAGGGGATGTAAAACTAAGGAGTCATTTTTCCAAAATAAATATATAAGACAGTGTAAGAACCAACTTACTAAAAAAAATATGGATAAAGGTCATTACAACTCATAATAGTAGCCTAATCTTTGTGCTATCACCTAAAAAACAAAGGAGCATGTTTTTGAACTTACAACTGCAAACACTGTGAATTGTATGTTTTCTGCATGAAGATATCAAAGTCTATGACATCTTACAGTTACATTTTCTGCATGACCCTCCTTCCCGGTTAGATGTAACTTGTGCCTGCAAAGTCAAATTGCTTTTAATTCCCCAATTTCCTTTTTTCGCCTTTTTCAACTTTAGCTCCATGTCATTAGAAGCATGAGACATACCTTTATATCCATATTGCAGCATGTTATTATGTGTAAAACCATTAGCCACTCACAATTTTAACTATTGTTATCCAGGAAAATCTAATTAGGAAAATTTCTTAAAATAAATCCTCAAGCAGTCAAACACAGAATTCAATAAAAATTGTTGGAATTCCTTGCCCAAAACTGTTATAGCTAAATTAAACAATCTCAGTCATGATAGTCTGCCTAAATATGCACCAAACTATATATAGTTACCTTTAAAACAATTATAGTTAAACAATTAAACATTACTTTCAAACACATCTCAGCCATGGTAATGAATGCACGACAATGTCATTTTTGAGAGCTTTAAACGCAGCAGCAACACATTTAGGGAAAGGATCATCGTCGCTGGGTTCAACATGGGGATGCCAAGTTTGGTGATTCAACTGTTCTGCGCGAGGTTTCAACCTATGTCAAATAAGTGTGCAACAACAAAAGAGAATTAAGCATTTTACAAAAAAAATGAAGAGTTAATTTGTACCTCTCAATAAAAATTTCAATCAGGGTCACACCTAAATATTCCCGATGCTCTTGCTCAAAGATATGTCTGAATCATTATCAAGAGCAAGAAACATAGTGAAGTGGTGCAGCGAGTATCTTGCACTCTCTGATCTTTACATGTTTATTCTCTCTTGTATAATTTATAGTAACCATCCAAATAAATATACACATCAATTGTATACCAATACCTCATACACCTCAAACTTTTGTGTACAATTTTAACCTCAATTTATGTATATAATTTCAAAACATGTAAAAGAAACAAAGCATTTCCAATTATCATGAATCCAAGGACATGAAACGCTAGAGAAATTTCTTTCACAGTGGTTGCAAACAACATTTGAAACATGTGCCAACCTTATGTAAATTGATAAAACAGTAAAATGAATTTAAAATGGGCAAAATTTGTTGCATACCAAAGCTTTGGCTGATTGAGCCATTTGTAGGTCATTAATCACATAGAAAGCAAGGTACGCCTGAAAAATATTCAATTTTGTTGTCTTTGGTAATTGGTTAGAAATTCAATGCATTCATGAAGTTTCAGTTTCCTTTTATTAATGTTCCTAAAGGTGTCTTCCTCAAACAGTATACCCAACTTGTGAAACATATTAAGCCACTCATCTTCCAAGATATTGAACGCATATAAGAAACGAAACGAAAAATATGCTAACCTGTGAAACGTTGACAATTAATATTGTCAGGAGTAACATCATTACGATCAACACCAACAACACCCTGCAAGGCCTGGAAAATTAAAGAATCATGTTAGAATTAATATAGGGCAATATGCTTAAATTGCTTAAAAAATATATTATACATCAATGTTGTTTTTCGTTTTCCATTTTTGAATCGATCAGATTTTCAATTGTGATCAGCTTTGTTTTAACCAAATCATCAGTCAATGTTACAATGTTCTGTACAGACTTCTGACAAATAGTCCAAGTCAATTCAATTTCTCCATTGTTCATCCTATTTTATACAGTAGTTTAGCATGAAGATTAAATTATATGCACTTGATAATCTATAATCCAGGTAAGAATACTAAATTGTATACCATAGCTAATCTTACCCAGTCTTATATGCATCAACCTCAGGTAAATCTCCATTTAAAATTACCTTAGAACCAAAATGGCACATAAATACTTCTTTAACTTGCCAAACTGAAGGATCAAAATCACTGGTGAAGACATGTCATGTGTTGCAAAATATGACTCTATTTTTCCAGCAAAATCACTCCATAGAAAGCAATTTATTTGATTGTTTCTGTATGTAGTCAAATGTTAGATTATAAGCTAAACATGCATACACCAACCAAGTCCATAGAAAATGAAGGAGAGAAAGTTAAAGGATAGTGCAAGAATACAACTGAAATATAAAAGAGACAGAACACTAAGATTTACTCTAAATCCTCAAGAGCAATGTCAATGACTTTCTTCTTTTTTCCATTCTTCTTTTTAAAATGACCAGACAGCCTCCATCGTGTATCCTTGTACCCGTGTTGCTGCCATATACGTAGAAACAGGACAGTCCATAAATAGATACAAAACATAATATAACAAAATACTTTTTCAATTTGTTGGTGAATTAGGATAGATATACAATAAATGCACACTTTTAAAACTTTTAGGGGATAAACATCGAAGTGACTGAATATCTACGATGCCAAAAAACAAACTGAATAATTTACAGTGCAACTAAAACACTATGTGACTGTTTGGATAAGCGGCTTAATTAAGTGCTTATGTATAAGTTATTTTTAATATATAAGCTGTTTTCATAAGTTATCATGCATGTAATTAAACTGAGTTGAAATCCAAACAGAGGGTAAATGAATCGATTTAGAGAAACTGACCATTGATAATCAGCATGTTTGACACCATTTTTTGCAACATAAAGTTCAGTGAGAACATTAGCTTTGAAAGCTTCCCCGAACAACTTGGTCAATTGCTTCCTGACACTCTGCGTGAGCATCTAATTCCAATATATACACACAAAAAATCACCATCATTTTTTTAGGGAAAAATCACCATAAAAAAGAACTGAAACAAAAAAAAAATATTTGAATAAATTTGGGGATTGTAAATTGATGAACTTACTTCTCATATGGTATCTCTCGTTCAGAAATACCTGCATAAACACTTGTAAAATTGTTTGAGCAAGCTTATAAAAACAACTTATGACGTTTCCATAAGCTGTTTCTAGCTTATTTCATAAGCACTTAATGAAATCTTTATCCAAACATAATTAATAATAATACAATGTATGTCTGCAACAACATAATTGTATTTGAATCAAATCAAAAGTTTGTCATCGTTCAGGCATTTCATCAAACATCTTACAAACAAAACCCCTCATGAGCATAACATACCAAGAACATATAATAACAGGAATTAATAAGAGAATTGAAAGAGATGGTTACGTTACCAATGGAGTGTTAAGCGGCGCACATTACCTAAGATGAAGCATTTCTGAAATCCAGTCATGGTGGCGAAGGAACCATCGATTTCCCTCTTATGTCAGATTCACGATCCTCAAATTTCCTTTGTTCTCTAGTCATGTATCACCTTCATCTTGTTTTTTCTTTTCTTCTCTCCCAAATCCGAGCCAGTCACGATGGATGAAAGGAAGGGGACATTCGGAATGGTCGCGGACAGTCTACGGTGGAGTGCTTCAGACGAGAGGGTTTTTTGGGTTGGGGGAAGAAGAGATTTGGAAACTGAGTGAGAGTGGGAGTGAAAGAGAGAGAGAGAGAGAGAGAGAGAGAGAGCTTTAAGATAAATGAAGAAGCAGGGACAACAATCAATGAATTGTTGACTAAGGGCGGTGGAGTGCTGCAGACACCAAACCGCCCTAAACATGTGAAGTGAGTTTTTTTCTTTGAATCATCCAACTTGGCAAGAAATGTATTGGATTGTTACAGGCTTCATTCAGAAGGGCAATGCTGTATTTTTATCAAAATTGGAACCTAGGGTTTTCCCGCCCAACATACCAGCATGTAAAAATGGTTGAGTTAGCTGAACAAATTTCTAGGGTTTGCTAGCAGTGTTGAGTTCCCTTTAATATAGTAAGATTTATAAATGCAATTTTCTTTTCAGGTATCTCAATGATAATTCAACCCCCACATTTATAAACCTTAATAATGGATTGTACAGTATTATTTCCTAGTGTGCATTTTGTTCCATTGGGAAGAACATTATGCAGAAACCAAATAATCACTTTAGCAGCAAATTCAAATAGAAGAAGAAAAAATCCAACAAAGAATCTTCGATATCCACGCCATGATAAGCTACCTCCAGAGTTTGGTGTTAACTTATTCTTGAAGAAACCTACCACCACAACCACTGAACAAACCCATGATGATAAGGATTTCGATGAAGAGAGTAATGAGGAGGAACAAAATGTGGATACTGATGTTGTTTGGGAATCCGATGAAATCGATGCTATATCGTCACTTTTTCAAGGTAGAATCCCACAAAAACCGGGGAAATTGGATCGAGAAAGACATCTTCCTCTTCCGTCTCCTCACAAGCTTCGACCACTAGGACTACCTACACCAAAAAGACTACCAGCTATGGTCTCTACTCGCAGTTCTGTGGATAAGAAATTATATAAAAGCCCGAGTTTTTTAGTTGGGTTGGCGAGAGAGATTAGCAGGCTTAATCCAGATGAAGATGTGTTGACGATTCTTGGGAAAGGGTACATTCTCTGAGGAAAGGTTCTTTATCAATGACAATAAAGGAGTTAGGAAAGATGGGGTACCCTGAGAGAGCTCTACAAACATTTTGTTGGGCGCAAAATCAACCTCATCTTTTCCCGGATGATTGGATTCTTGCCTCGACAATTGAGGTTTTGGCTGGGAAGCATGAGTTGAAGATTCTATTCAACCTAAACAAGTTTATTGGTTTTGGCGAGTCGTGGGCTGTTGGAGGCGTTGATTAAGGGTTTTTTGAAAGGAGGAAACCTTAGACTTGCTTGGAAGGTAATTGCAGTTGCTACAAGGGATAAAAGAATGCTGGATCCTAGCATTTATGCAAAATTGATAATGGAACTTGGAAAGAACCCTGATAGATGCAGACATGTTTTGCCATTGTTAGATGAACTCGGAGCACGAGATGATCTGAATTTGAATTCACAGGATTGTACCGCTATAATGAAAGTCTGTGCTAAGATGGGGAAGTTTGAAGTTATGTACACCACTGTAATTCATAGCCGCTACGCAGAGAAGAAATACAGAGAGGCATTGGAGTTAGTTTGGGAAATGGAGGCTTCAAATTGCCTCTTTGACTTTCCAGCTTATCGTATAAAAAAGGTGTTTGTTGCTTTGAACGATCTATCGAGAGCTGTGCGGTATTTTTCAAAACTTAAAGAAGCAGGATTTTCTCCCACTTTTGGTTTATACAAGGACATGCTTGAAATTTACATGGCCTCCGGGAGGATAGCAAAGTGCAAAGAGATCTGTAAGGAAGCCGAGATAGCAGGTTTCACATTACATTAACATCTAGTGTCATGATTCAATAAATTAAGCACAGTAGACTAAGAATTAAACTAGCATTATCATTGTTTGCGTCATTTTTGAATTCTTCTGTATAGTCTAATTTGCAATGGCTACACTAAACCATTACGTCCATTTGTACATCAACAAACATCTTCAACATTAAGGGTAAATTTCTGTATGTGAATATATAACTAAACCCTTCAATTGTAGTTCCAACTGATAAGAGATTGGCATGATATGGGAAATTTGGGTCTATATTCCAAGCTAGCATCTACTTATAAAAATCAACTTATGTCTTTTTACTGCAAAATTCACTTATGAGACTGCTAAGTCAGTTAATTTGTATACTATTGGTTGTACTCTGAACAATATAAATTGATGATTTCAACGATGAATTTAACCAGTACTATATTGTGGACATTACACATGATTTAAGTTTAACCTCAAAATATTCTTTCGCATTTTACTAAAGAGTATTGTCTGCTCACTATTTTAAGTGTCGTTCCTCCATTTTTGGGAGGTGACCTTAAAAAATGTCCCTAACATTTTAGTTAAATATTTGATGTTTGTAACTTTGAAAAGTGTTTAACTTACTATATTGAGACAATTTTTTGTTATGGATTCCTCAAACAATCCTTTCAAGACCCTTGTTAGCCTTGACTCATAGGGGTACTTCAATATCCTTTGATGGCCTTTGATAGTTTCCTTCCGTCCACAACTTCATGTTGGAGTACCTTCAACAATTGTAATCAAGAAAAAACTTTGAAGTAACTTCATGTTTGATAGTGGGAATAATCAAGAAGAAACAGAGTGATCAATGGATGTAATGTGGCGAGTGATTCATCCCAAATTAGGTTCCAATGTATGCATCTGTTAAGGTAGTTATGATGATGGTTTAAATTAGAGTCCTGGCAGGCTATTCTAAAGGGAAAATGCTATTTCTCTAGAAAAATAGCATTAAGAATTTTTCAAGACACAGCTGGTAAGTTTTAATTGGATGATTTATTTGTTCACTTCCTATTTTTCATCTACACCTCCTTGAATTGTGCCAAATAGTGCATTGTGATTGGCTGCTCTTTATTCTTGAAGAATTCTTGATGATATTTTTCTAGAGATATAACATTGCTCATTCTAAAGACCGAGATTAATTATATTATGAGAAATGCTAGCAACGCACATTTTAACACACACTTTTTAACATTTGATTGGTTAAAATTCACATGAGTTCCACCAAATTTATATAGGTTCCACATAATTTGGTGGGACCCATGTGAATTTTAACCAATAAAAAAAACTTGAAAATATGTATTTTTACTTATAGTAGACAGTACATTTTATCCATGTTCTATTTGTAAATAATATTTTCCCCTACCCATCCTACATATAGAATTGTATTCCTTGTGTAGCTGTTTCTTGACCTTGGTTCCAACTTACTGATTTTACTTTCCATGTAGTTCAATATCCTATTTATCCTGTCTTCTAGATAAAGAAGATAGGTTAGTAAGAATTGCTGCTGGTGAAGCCCTGGCTCTAATTTTTTAGATTAGAGTCATCGATAGATTTTTGACTGAGGCCAAGAATGCAAGTAATGTAACTCAAGAAGAGAGTAAACCACAGGAAAATTATATATTCTTACAAGGATTAAAAGGAAAAGTGATAAATCAATGCAAAAGTCTTTCTGTGGAAGCTAGTGGAAAAGGTTCTGCCAAGAAAGTTATTAGTAGCTGGAGATCATCCAAAGGGAGATCACGATCGAATTTGCCCAAAGATTATGATCATTAGGAGGGAGATTATGATCATCAAAATTATGGGTAAAGATCCTCGCCATTTAGTATAATAAATGGAATATGTAATTTGGAGAGAGATAGACACATAAAATGGAGAGGATCTTAACTCCAAAATTATATTCTTTTGTGTCTTTTACTTCAACTTTTTTCTCTCTTAGAAACAAATGAAAACAAACTCACTCGATAAAATACACCAACTTAATCTTTTTTTGAAGAACAAATAAACTTAATCTTAAACTCAATCAAAACAAATTTTGATGTAATTCAACTTCTAAATATTTAAAGAGTTAAAAACAATTTACAATCTATTATATTTCTCTAATTATGAAAGTTAATGATCAATAAAAACACAATTTTACCCCATCTTAATATTCACCTCAACATATATTTATCTTTTTGTGTCTTTTGTAACAAAAGATTCTATTTAGCTGATAGAGAAATTAACTTTCAAAATATTGATGTGATTTTGTAACAAAAAATTCCTTTTATATTTATGTCTCTAAACAAACTAAATCATTTTTTCAAAAAATAATTTTATTATGATAAACAAACAAAAAATAAATTATGTTTTTTTATAATCACAAAATTATTGAATTTCAATATTATTTTTATTTTAATTCGTAACAACCCAAAACGGGGATACAACATAATAAATCAGATCAAGAGGATCGACCATAATCTATCCTAAAAAAAATCATTAATCACAGACGCAACGCAGCGAACCCGTTTACTGGAGCGTGTTAAAAAAATGAAAAGTGAACATCTAGGAAGAACAATTAATGAATCGACCGTCAATACAGTATCAAAATCCAAGTGGCAACATCTCCCTGAACAAATCAGCAAGCATAAAAGCTCTTTCGAGCTTGAAGAACCACAATGCAGGCAAACAAAACACCTTGAAACCTGCAGATCTCAACATATTTGGAAACAACATAGAATCAAAGAAGTCAGGCCACCATCTCATATTATAATTTTTTTTATTGTTGTAGATTATTAATTATTATATATTTTAGAAATATGACTATAAAAAACATTGAAAAAATGATAAATGAGTCGCTAAATAATATAGTTGTACAATTCATACACTGGACTTATAACAACATCTTTATCAATAATGAAATCTTTATTATTTTTAATATTTTTACATATTTTTAGTTTACCACTTCATAATATTTAATAGCAGCTATTTCAATGATTTTATCATGGGCAAATTACTCTTTAAAAAAATTATGGGCAAATTATACTAACCCCCTTAAGGTCTTCTTAAATAACACAAACACCCGCTCTATTTTTTTTAACTAAACACTAATCTCCCTTATTTTTTATCAAATTGACAAGCACTTCCCTTATAATATAACACGATTTAAACTTTGTTAGTTCCATTTTTTTTGAGCAATAATTTACTTCTTCATACGAGTATGAACTCACTTAATTTTCAACCATTTTGTCTTTCCATTTTTCACTTAGATGATTTTCCCAACTTATTGTTCCTCAGTCAAGGTGGTTTTATTTTTAAACTCTAATGTAATAAAACGGATATATCGAAGATTATTTCGTTTTCATTGATCAACCACAATGCTCATCCACCAAAATTCTTCTCATTTCTATATTCTCTTTTGATCTCTTCTGTAATTGTCTATGTTTGATTCTATTTGGTGGTAATAAAAAAAATAGTCTTTGTTTCTCCATTGCAAGAAGAAGAAAAAACTTCATTTAACTTAATTGTGAAAAGAGAAAACAGATACAAACAAACCAAAATGTCTGAAATTAAATTGTATATTTACAAAGTTATTGAAATGGTTAAAATGAGGGAAGATTGTTGTGTTTGGAAAATTAGAAGTGGTGCTTGTGTTATTTAAGAAAATCCCAAGAGAAATCAATGTACTTTGCTCTTTTATCATTAACGTTGACTTTATCATTAGTTTTTTAGAAATGCTAGGAACACTCTCTTTTTAGCACTCTCTCTAACACTCACCCTCTTATTGGGTGAAACCCATGTGGGTCTCACCAATTTATGTGGAATCCATTTCCAATGTGTGGTACACATATGGATTTCATCCAATAAGAGAATGAGTGCTAGAGAGGGTGTTAAAAAGAGAGTGTCCATAACACTCCTCTTAGTTTTTTCTTATTTTCTCAATTCACATGGTATTGCAATGCACTTTGATGCATAACCCCCTCTTTGAATTAACCCGTGCAGAGCACGGGTTTGTTGCTAGTAGTATCTTAAAAAAAAGCAAAGAAAAAATTCAAAGGATAAATTTTGCACATTGAACTATTTTTTTCTTTAACCATGTCATATGTACATTCCATGAATATCAACCAACTTTTTAGATGACTAATCAACTACGGAAAGTATGTCTAAAAAAATTTAGTTGGCTATCCACATTAAATGGCATTTGAACCAATAGATAAATTTTAACAATTTCAAAAATTATGACTTTATTCGAAGAAGTCAAAACTTACGACTTTGACTGTTGAATTTTCATAAATTACGTATATTTACATAAGTTAATTATGACTTTGACCGTTAATTTTTCATTCAATGATAAAAAATTTCCACATTTCCAATGGGCAGATCCCACGGTTCCAACATTCGATAAAACGATTATAAATATTGTGCCACATTGTTAGTCTCTTTCAAAAAAAAAAAAAACTCATACCCCCAGTTACACCAGACAATAACAATATACCCTCATCTGTCTCCCCATATTCAAATAATGTATCCTTAGAAAACAAATCAACAAGATTTACCACACTCTCAAATAGCTCATTTGTCGTGCTTGGATCCTCGAGCTTGGATCCTCGAGAGGTTACATGATTTCACACACCACCACCAACGACAAGAACAATGGAAAGTTTATGGTGCTATCGTTAGCACAACCATCCTCTATTAGGTATCTTGATCTCCCTCTAGAACCAAGGAATAACATTACCACATCTTTTTAAAAAACCCATGGGTAGGCCTTTTAACTCTAAGAATAAACACAAACCACCTGTCATTATAAATGAAAACACAAACACCCTTATGAAACCTATTTTAACATAGATCCCTTCTAGAAATGATGTCTTTGAAACTCTTAGTGACTTTGATCGATGTCATCAAAGCTATCATCACAATGCATAATGGTCTTAGTAATGTCTCTTCTTATGTTAGTTTTTTCCACCTAACGTCTTGTTTCCCTCCTATCCCCCCTAAAAAAACCTGTCAAAATGATACCCCTCTCATGAACTTATATGAATCCCAATTGTCATCATTTTCTCTTTAAATTCATCATTGACCCATCATATTCATCTTTTTAAATTTGCTTTCCAAGAGATCATAAACAAATACTTGGTGGAATTGTTAGAGGAAAGGTTGAGGCAATTAATAATGTTTAAAAGGAGTGGCCTCAATACAAACATTACCAACTCCTCAACCTTCCGCCAACGATTCCACCAAATACTTGGTTATGATGTATAGAGAAGAAAATAGAAAAAGAGGAACATGTTGGGTATATGATGAATTGAGGAGAAACATGTTGATAATTGGAATTTATATAAGTTCTAAAGAGAGCTGTCATTTTTAGCGGTCCTTTTATGGTGGGAGAGTAGGAGAACCAGAAATCAGATGAGAAGAGTAACACAAGAGACATGACCAGAACCATTATGCACGGTGATGATAGCTTGATGACACCGATCCAAGTTAATGAGAGTTTCCATGTCATTTTTTCTAGAAGGGGTCTATGTTAAAATAGGTTCCATGTGGGTGTTGGTGTTTTCATTAATGACAGGTGGTTTAGGTTTCTTCTTGGAGCCAAAAGGCATACCCGCAATTTTTTTTTTCTTCAAAAAACATGTGGTGATTTTATCTCTTGGTTCTAGAGAGAGATCAACATATCTATTAGAGGATGGTTGTGCTAACGATAACACCAACAACTTTTCATTGTTGTTGTTGGTGGTGGTATGAGAAATCATGTAAACTCTCTTGGCTCTAACCACAATGGATGAGCTATTTGAGAGTGTGGAAAATCTCATTGATTTAGTTCTCATTCTTTTATTGAATGTTGTAAATGCAGGATCTTCTCATTTGAAACGTGGAAAATTCTTATCATTGAATGAAAAATCAAAGCTCAAAGTTGTAATTAAATGTATGTACATCTACGTAATTTATGAAAAATCAATGGTCAAAGTCATACATCGTGACATGTGAGATCATCTTTAATTAATGGTTGATTAGTTGGTTGGTCAAAGTCGAAATTTTCCCAATATTTTTAATTGTTAGTTTAATTTGTTGATTTTATCGTCATGCAATAGTTTAAATCATTCATAATTATGAATTGCTTTAGATGATTTATCATTTGTTTTTCTGAGATTTGTGTTACAATTTAGATTTTGTAATATATGTTTAGTTATGTGCAAATTTCTTAATGTTTGCTTCAAATATTCTAATTCTATAATACTATAGTGATGTCTTTTTCAGAAGAAAAAAAATTCAATTTTAGCAATGCATGTTAATTCATAATTGGTTTCTTAAATAATCTGAAACAGCCACTTAAAATTAGTTTCTTGAATAATCCGAAACAGCCTATACACTTATTTAGCATCATAGTCTTAAAAATTTTAGCTTTGAGAGATTTCTTGATACTTGATAACCAACTGGTGTCTTTCAAGCCACTTTCAATTTTATTTTTTACTTAATGAAAAGTTGTATTTAACTGTCTCTATTTCTAATACCATGTCTTTTATTCTTGAGCATTACGTGTAGAGCTGTCAAAACGAGCCGGTCCATACGATTAATTATAGAGCTTGTGCCTTAAATATTGAGCCCGGATTTTTATAGGGTTTTTTAGCACGGTGCTCGTTAGGGCTAGCTCAAACGGGTCGCGGGTAGCCCGTTAGCCCGCATAACAAAAAAATCTTATAAATTATATATATTTTTTTAATAATTCTTTACTTAGTTGACTATCAAAGTAAAAAATAAAAGTGAAAATTCAATGAATTAACACACAAATATAAAAGTAATATAAAATTATATTTACTCGTTTCGTTATTTATAATTTTAATGATCGAATATATAAATATCTATAACCATAACGTATGTAATTTATTTAAAATTGTTTTCCTCGCCGTTTTAGTTTACGACGTTTGTACGAAAATGTTTACAGTTTTTTTTTTGTGGTAAACAATATTTAAACATTTTAAAAATATTATTGATAAAAAAATTTATAGGAGTATTTTATAGTACTTTTTTAAAAAAATGTAATTTTTAATATGGACCGACCCGTTTAGCCCACGGCCCGTGTAGGGTCGAGCTCGAGTAGTAATTTCAAGCACGTTTTTCAACCGGACTTTTTGGCCCGGCCCGATAAAGCCCGAAGTCTGTTAGGGCTGGCCCGTTGTGACATTTACGTGGATTATAAACTATCACAAGAACATTCCCAACCACAGTCTTCAGAAATTTGTTGTTGACACATGTGTTAAGGCTGAAAAACATCACAAAAAGAATGAAATGCCCCCAACAGCAGTTAACTGCCGGTGCGTAAAGAACCGGTGGAAGTTAACTGCCAATGGCGTAAAGAACCGACGGTAGTTAATTGCCGTGGAATTCATCAGCAGTTAACTACCGATGCGATCCTGATACAAATTCAGGCAGAAGCTCTCTCATCCATTTAGTTTTTGATAAGATTTACATATTATGATTCATTTTTAGAGTAGATGTAAGTTGATTAATTTTGTTAAAATGTTTGCATGATGTTATGTTATAGTTATGATTTTTAGGGATATTTTAAATTTTTGGTGTTTTCTATTTTTTTAATTTTAGTTTTTGAGTAGATTTATTCAAAGTACCAAAATGTGCAGCATATAAAAAAACATAAAAAAGAACAAAAACAATTAGACATTACATTCAATCATCTTCCTCGTCACACAACAATTAGACATTACAAGACATTACATTCAATCATCTTCCTCGTCACACAAGTCAATTGGGTTGCCCTCGACAGTCCCTGAGACACATGCTTTTGGTTGAGGATCAAAATAACATTTCCTTCCACTCCTCCTCAGCCTGGGATGGTTGTAAACCGGCACTTTCGAATCGCTTTTTTTAACGGAACCAACATATTCGATTTCATGCCATGTCACAGTCGATTTAGCTTTCTTCTTCTCACCCTCTTTTTTTTTAATTGAGCACCATCACCTTGTTTCTGAGACATTTCTACACGATACAAACATCGGATCAATTATTCTACCACAAATTCATAACAATTTTTACAATTTCTAACAACTTCTAATAATACCTAACAATTTCTAACATTTTCTAACACAATTCAATCAATTCTATTCTAAACAACATATAATAAATCAATCAAAAATCATCATCAAATCTAAAATCAACAAAACCTAAATACGTCAAAAAAATTCGAAAAAATCTAACAGTTCAATAGAAAAAACCAATGCAATAGGATTCAAAACACTTATTTGATTTTGTGCTTGAAATTGGCTTGGAATGGCTTAAGCTTGGTGAAAATTACACCTAAGAATCACAAAACCGCAACAATGGAGTTTTGGAAATTCCTACATCTGTTCTGTTCTTATAACAGAGCATCAGCAGTTAACTGCCGAAGGAACCTCGGCAGTTAACTGCGGCAGTTAACTGCTGAAGGAACCTCGGCAGTTAACTGCCGCCGGTTCTTTTCCTCAACACTTAACTGTCGTCGGGGCATTTCAGTCTTTTACTAGTGTTTTTCAGCCTTTTAATAAGTGTGAACAACAAATTTCCATTCATGTTGTATACTCCTAGGGTTGGGAATAGGCCAGGCCAGGCCAGGCTTTGCAAGGCCTGAGCCTGGCCTACGTTAAAAATTGTAGGCCTGAGCCTGGCCTGTTAACTGTGATAGGCCTTTTTTCTGAGCCTGGCCTGGCCTTTTTATAAGCCTGGCCTGGCCTATGAGCCTCTTTAAAAGCCTGATTGAGATAAACCTTTAAGCATATTTAAAAGCCTTATCTCTTAAAAAAAAAGTTTTATCTCCCTTATTTTTTACAAAAAACTCGTAGTATTAACCGGAAGAACAAAATTAACATAAGTATGCATCGTTATACATAAATATACACTAAAATAGATATAATTCATTTGATAGATTCTACTAATTTTACAATATGCCCAGTATACACAAAAATTTGAAAATAAAGAGAAATTGCCAAGAACTTCTCAACAACAATTTGAGAAGTACACAAGTAACTAGTAAAGATGTACTCTTATCAACGATTCTTAAAAAAAAATCCAAATCTGATTTATTTTTTACACCACCACTCCATGAGATATCTTAACAGTGACATCATTATACTAGGCAATTTGATTTTCACAAAGGCTTCAATGGATTGAACATGTGAAGTGAACAAAAACTATACTTGCTGCCATGTTGGAGTCACTCACAGATCTGAAAAAGAAAATATCAATTAGATCCAAGAGATAAATAGATTTGAGAAAGTAAAGCTCAATCATAAATTAGAATCATAATAAAAAAATATAAGATGAATAGATTTAAGACGTTACTATGAAGAGTTTCTATGTTGTGCTGTTAATCACCACCATGCACGACGGCAACAACACATCTACAGGATCTATAGTAAGGTTCCTTATTTTACTTATGATTGTGTTTGTTTTGGATTTGGATTTAACCGTGAAAGAAGGAGAAGAAATAGTTGATAGAGGTGACTCAGAGGGAAAGAGTGCAGCGAAAGAACTCAACTCTAGGGTTTTCTAACTCCTATTGCTATTTATTAGATTAGATTGGATCAGCTATTTTTTTGGGTCAAAAACAAACTGGATCAGTTCTATAAATGAGATGCAAAGCCCAAATTTCGTATCCTTTGGTTTGACAAATTATGTAGGCCGGCCTTTCAGGCCTAGTAGGCTATTTTGTTTGCCTAGGCCTGGCCTATTAAATTATATAGGCTTTAAAAAAAGCCTAGAACTGGCCTTTTATCTAAACAGGCCAGGCTTTAAGTAGGCCAGGCCATAGGCCCCTGTAGGCCGGCCTGGCCTATTCCCAACCCTATATACTCCTTAAAATCACAGGTCTAAGTTATGTCTATCTCACGATGCATTGAAAAGGCCAGCAATGCTGACGGTGGAATGATTGCATGGAACCAAACTACTGCTTAGCTCTGGATGTAGATGATGGGTCCGCGATGCAGAAGAGTGAATATTTATCTTCTTAGTGTAGCATAAATTATTTATAAGAATTATCTGTAAATAATAATCGGTATATACATATAAGCATTCATCAAATATAAGCAAGAGAGATCAATAAACTTATATGTCTTTACGATTGTGGTAATTTTAAGTCGGTAACGGCGAAGTATAAAAACACGAAATCATGAACGTTGATGACCTGCAAAATAGTAAATCGTTCTATGTAACCTTAAGCGTGACGAAGTCGTTATCCGTAAGGATTTATCCGCCTCATAAGTGCATATCCTCCTATAGGATTCATCAAATTTTTCTATAATATGAATCATATCAAAAGTAACGGAACAACTTGAATCAGATAAACACATGAGATGCAACACCAAAATATTGAAAGAGAGGAAATTGTTGTTTGTTTTAATATTGAAAGAGAGGAAATTGTTGTTTGTTTTTTGTGGATGATGTACAAAATGTGCCTCTAATCAATTTCTCTAGAAGTCGTCAATGTATATCCGCGAGAACATGCCACTCACTCCGCAAAAATAGCCACATGAATTAAACCATTCTTTCAGCTGCGAAAATTAAGGCAATGCTTGACTAACTAAGTAAACATACTGAGCCATTGTTAGCTCATTTAGGAATTGATAAAAATGTGGTCAACAAAAGGAAATACATTGGCAATGTTTGGTAAAGCCAATAAGCTAGCTTATTAGACCAGCTTATAAGCTTGTTTTAAAAAAAGAGAATGTTAACTAGTGCTCTAAGGACATTGATTAAGCATCCAAAACAAGTAAGTTTTAATAAAAAAGTTGTGTAATCATTACTTAATAAAAAGTAATATACTTTTAAGACAAAATTTCTATTTATAGATTCATTAACCAATACCCTGAGGGCACTGGTTAGCAATACCCTTTAAAAAAAGGGTCTTGCTAACAAGTGCCCTAAGGGCATTGTTTAAGGAACCCAAAAAAAGAAATTATGTCTTGAAAATACAAGTCAAACATTTTTTAAAGTCATAACCGTACAATTTCCAATGCAAAAATTGCTACTTTTACATGCTTAAACAATGTCCTTAGGGCACTTGTTAGCATTTTCTAAAAAATAAAATGTGTTTGATCACAAGCTTCTTATACTATTTTTGAGATGCTATTTTGATTAGCTTATGAGCTTATATCTTATAACTTCTCACATTTTCTTCCATTTATAGCTTATAATATTGTTTTTTAATTAAAATAACTACCCACTAAAAAATATATTTTTCTACTTTCACTTTAGTCTTTGTGACACCTTATATGTCATGTCATCGTAAAACTTGTGTTACATCATCACTTAACAGAATTATTTAACGTACAGAATCAGAGACTTTTTTATATTTAATTATGAGTCAGAGACTTTTGTGACAATGAGATGCAGGGTCGGAGACTAAAATGACAATTTGCTCTCATTTAAAGTTAACTTTTTACATCTAAACACATAATGATATTAATAAAGGATACTTTAAAAGAAAAAATAAGGAATAAACACATCTAAAATGTTTGAAAAAGTAACATTTGCCATTAATATTAGAGACGAAGGGAGCACTAGGGCTGGACAAGGACCCGCGACCCGGCCCAACCCGAAAAAAACCGAAAAAAAAACCCGATCTGAGTGGGTTCAAGCGGGTCCGCGGGTAGTACGGGTCACAATTGCGGGTTCAGAAGGGTATACATGGACAGAGGCGGGTAACAGATCTTCACCCGCGGGTACCCGAACCCGCCCGTATTAGATTAGTAAAACGACGTCGTTTTACTTTTAGTATCTCACTAAGACACTAACCTCGCTAACCCTAGATCTGAAGACTCATTCCTCATTCATTTCATTTCTTCTCACTCGCCTCACCTCACTGCTCTTTCACGTTTCACCTTCCTCTTCAAACCCTAGGCCGCCGCCGCTTCTAACCACCACCACCTCACCATCAAATCCTCCTACCAACATGAATCACCACTTTCCAACTTGATTCCCTTTGTTTTATGCCTTTCTCTGTCAAGACACGTAGAGCCCTAAATCGCCGTCGTATAAACTCTCTCTCACTCTCAGTCACTAACACCACCGTAGAACCCTAAATCGCCGTAGTTTACTACGCTCAAATCAAAGGTTAGATTTTCTCTTTTTAATGTTTGTTATTTTTTCTTATTTTTGTTCGATTTAGGAGTGTGAGTGACTGTTTTTATGTTTTGTTTCATGAATCACGTCTCTGCCCTGCATATGCTTCAGATCTAAAGGTTAGATATTAATGTTTTTAATCTTTGTAATTTTTTATTTTTATTTAGGGTTTATGAGTTTCTGACCAAGTACTTTTGTTTTTGTTTCATGATTCACATCCATTTTCTGCATATGCTTCAAATTTAAAGGTAAGATCTGCTGTTTTTTATGTTTGTATTTTTATAACCTTTGATTTAGTGTTTCTGACTATTTGCTTTTGTTTTTGTTTCATGATTCACATTTCTGGTCTGGTCCGCGTATGCTTCAAATCTGAAGGTTGGTTTTTGTTCTTTCAATTATGTTATGTGAAACATAATTTGTTAATCTTTTCCTTGGTTATATTAATCTTTTTCTGTAGAGTTTTGTATTAATCTTTTTCTGATATATGGCAGATAGATAGAAGTACATTTTTGTAAATTGTGATCATCATATATTTACTACTGATATGTTATTTTATTAAGAAGCAATTAGCAATGTGAATGTCTCTTCACAAACTTAAGTATTTATGTTCTATATAGATAAATAAGCATCATCATTCTGAAACTAGCACTAGTAGAAGCTTCAAGTTAGAATGTGAATGTCTTTAATATTAGGCTTTTCCCGATCTGAACCTTATTCAATGTGTGGGTTTGTATTTGAATTTGTTACTAACATGACAATTTTTGTTATTTGTTTTTTCTCTTTTTATCAGCTTTGGAAACTTCTATCTTTTTCTGCAAATTTTCCAACTTCAAGAGGTAATTTTGAATCTTATTATATTAAGTTGAATTGATTTGCTTGTATATTGACATTGTTACCTGTTGTACTAATATATGATTCTTTATCTTTGGAGTTTTGGCAGTAGTTCTGAGGTTCTAGTTATAGAGGGATAAGCTACGTTATGAATAAAGCATTAGTTTAGAAATTGCATAGAAATTGACCACTTTGGAGAATAGATAAAATATAAGGCACTTCAATATTGTCTTATGAATAAAGCTTTGCTTATGTTTGTTACATTAATTGCTATGGCTTCTAACTCTTAATATCCTGAGTCAACCTTTTATTAAAGATACCTTCATTTAACCTTTGATAATAATTAGTAAAGATATCTCTATGTATCTTCCATTTCACCGCTAACTTATCTTTTGATATTATGTCTAGAAAAGATGAATCAAGAGGCTAATGAGCAAGGAGAGCATTGTAAGTATATTCTGTTGCCTTGTCATTTGTGTATATTGTATGGCTGCTGAATTGTTGATGCTCATGCTTGTTGAGTTTATTCATGACTTTGATGCACACTTTGTTAAATTTATGCATGATTTTTAATGCCTATGGCTGCTGAGTCGTTTATGCTCATGTTTGTTGACTTTATCCATGTCTCTATGCACACTTAGTTGAATTTATTCATGACTTTTAAATCCTATGTCTGCTGAGTTTTTTATGCTCATGTTTGCTTTGTTTATTAATGATTACTATACACACTTAAAACTTTATTACACACCCTTAAACATTATTACAGTCCTAAATACTCACCTAATAAATTTTTAAATAATGAAGCTGGTGCAGCAGCATCAACTCAAACTATGAATAATGAAGCTGGTGCAGCACCATCAACTCAGAATCCTTTTCCTCAAATTCCAATTCAAGTTGCTAGAACACAAGAAGTTGAGGTTGCTGAATTAGTACATGGCCAAGGACCTGAACATGCTGAGTTAGTGCTAAATCTAAAGAAAAGAAACCATGCTAGACATCCTTCAATGGCTTGGAGACATTTTACGAAGAAAAAAGACGTCGCCTTTTGTAACTTCTGTTTCACTTCTTTTAACTCAAATAGTTCTAGCCATCAAACTAACAACATGCTTAAACATATGATGATATGTCCAAAAAGATAAAGGTAGTTTTTTTTAACTCTTTTAGAGTAATATTGATTTAGTATTTTTCTTGTAACTTTGTATTTGATTTATTCTATGTTTATTCTCTGTTTTGATAGTTGTCTTTGATTTTAGTTTGCTATATTGTTATATTTTGTGGCTTTGATTTATTAGTTACTAATGTATATTTTCTGTATTTTTTGCACAGGTTAACAATATTAATGTGATAATGTATCTTGATCTATTGTGGGATCAAGATATATAAAGGAGGAATTATTATCTATCCAGATCCAGTTTCACTGTTATTATTTTCATGAGCACTGTATTAAGTTTTTTATTAGGAATATGTAAATTTTTAAACTTATTTTTATTGGTTTTGTAAGTTAAATTTAATTTTAATCATATGACTGCCAAGGGACATCAAATGGGAAAATGGGACATCATCATCATCATAATTTCACATAGTAAGTTAAAAATCCAGCAAATCTATATAAACGTGGCAGACAGGCCTCATTTTTATATATAAAAAAAAACAGCAATTTAAAAAAAAAATAAAAAAAATTCAATTGGGCTTTCAAAATCATGTTGGGCCAGATAAGGTCCAACCCGTATGTACCTGCCCGGTAACCCGAACAACCCGGCTGCCCGAACCCGAACAACCCGCTTACTAGTTTTGGGCACAATTGGGCTAGAGGTTTGAACCCTTCGGGTTGGGCTGGGTTGCCACTTTGGGCCCGAACCCGCCCATACCCGCCCGATGCCCAGCCCTAGGGAGCACATATATTGTGGAAAACAAAAGCAAAGATAAAGAAAAATAGCAAAAAGCAAATACCAATCAAATCAAGATGGGTGTATTCTATCTGTTATGTGTATTCGTAGGGTACAGTTTACACTGTCAGTCAAGTCACGTACAGTCTCAAACACAGCATGGGAAAACAGTCGGTGGTATGCCGGCGGCTGGTCGCACGTGTGGATTTAACCATCACCGTACAAAGGTCCCACAATGTTTCTTCTTAACTTGTTGTTCTCAGACACAAATCTCAACTTTTTCTTTGTCACTTTCATTCATCCATCAAATGCCATAACTCTTCTTCTACCATCTAATCTAATCTAAGTAATCATTCTTCTATCCCTCATACAACATGTCATATTGGAAGTTGTGAATATACTAGTACTAGTACTATTTGTATAGGGTGAAGGGACGATCCACTGATCTATAGGTATAGGTATAGGTATGGCGGGTAATCATTACAATTTCGCTTGATTTATGCATTTTTTACTGCCTTCTTTTTTATTTGGAAGGAGAACTAAATAGTAAAAATTTCTTGAAATTTTATAATCAAATATTTAAGGAAAATGTGTAAAAAAAAGGTTATTTTTAGAGTAAATAGGCAATTTCCCTCTTGAAATTGTAAGTTTCGTCAATTATTCCCCTGAAATTAACAAAAAAGTCAATTACCTTCCTGAAATTGCATAACGTTAATCAATTTACCCCTTCCGTCAAATTATGGTCAAATACCCCCCCTGAAATTTTGCACTTATGTGCAAAATGCCCCCTGAACTTGAAAAATTATATTTTTTTTTATCATTGACTCAAAAGATATTAAAGGCAAACAATTAACAGTTATTGATCATATAGATGTTTATGGAATGTATGTTTATGCAGCTATTGGTCATATAAATCTTTATTGAAGGTGTGTTACTCTCATGTGTTTTAAATATATACATATATAGAAGGCGTTTTTTACACAAGTTGGTAATTATGTTAGAGTATGCAGTCATAAAGTACACAAGTCTTTGATAATTGTGTGTCCATAAAGAAAATTCATAGGTTAATATCTGCAGAAGGAAGAAGAAACAAGACTTAGGTTTGTGAATTTGCAACTTAATTAATTAATGATATAATTTTTATAATGCAAGAAATGCCATATCTATTAGCTGCAACATGTTAAATAGACTGTGTCACAGATCTTCTGCATGAAGCCGGTAGATCAAAGTGTCCTACAAAGTTATGTGATAGATATCAATTTTTTGCTGCTATGACATTCTTGTCTTGGTTTATTTCAACAACTTGATATCTTTTAAATGTTTGGTTTTTAGTTTTACCTTCTTTGTAAAAAAAATTATCTTGCTCCTTCTTGATAAATATGAAATATGAATGAAAATGTTGCACATGACAAAACCATTATTTCTTAGGCATATATTCATTCATGTTCTTGTGAATAGAATTTTGATGACAATAGGTACAATATATACTACTTGAAGAACTGATTGTATGATTTTTTGTAAGGAAAAAAATATAAATTTTTAAGTTTAGGAGGCATTTCGCACATAAGTGCAAAATTTCAGGGGGTATTTGATCATAACCGTAAACAGTTAACAGAAAAATTGACGGAGGGGGGTAAATTGATTAACGTTATGCAATTTCAGGGGGTAATTGAAGTTTTGTTAATTTCATGGGGGTAATTGACGAAACTTACAATTTCGGGGGAGAAATTGCCTATTTACTCGTTATTTTTAATGTAAAACTTACATTTTTTTTCTTCCTTAAGTATAGTTCTTGGAGTACTAGTTAATATGATAAATATTTTTTTCTTTTTAAAATTCATGAAATAAACTTCATCCTTAGTATAAAGTCATGCTAACTTGTGTTTAAAGGTGCATGTTGATGCTTTTAAAAATATAAATTTTTATTGAAAAAAGCAATTTTTGTGCTTTTAAGAATTTGAATATATAACTTTTGAAACGAAAACACTAAATTTTGTTTCTCAAAATTTGCTTTTATGGCAAACACGTATTAGCGTTTTCGTAAAATATATCTTTAATTAATACTTCATCGGTCTTATAATGAGTTGATATAGTTTAGCTTTGTGCAATGTTCAACTAATATACTTTGATCATGTGATTTTATTAATATATAAAAACAAATGATAGTATATAAAATGTCAGATTTATTTCGATAAATATTTTTAAAATATCAGCATTTTATAATTTTTGCTAATAGATAATTGAATATCAAAATTGTGAATTAACATGTGCAAATGAGTGAATGGATCACTAATTATATGATCGACGGAGTTCTATCAATTGATCTTGATAGATGAAAAGTTAAATTGAATAATTTTAATTTGTTTATGTTACAAGCATAAGAAGGAAAACACATAAAAAAAATTACAATTTACAAAACCAAATTCCAGTCTGCAATACAATGGTTTGATATGTTGATACTAATAATTATATGCATAATATATACATTAATTTCAATATCAACTTCTTTTAATATACATAAAATATGGAGAAGTTTGGTTTTAAACCCAAGATTACACACTTCTTTATATTTAATGTGTGTGAGTTTAATTCTTAAGTTATTCGATAAAAAAAAATGTTACCGAGACTTTTGAACAAAATATAGTATTAGTGATTACTTGATTTTAGACCTTTTGAACAAACTAGTTAAGTTGGTCACTAACTATCTTTAATGGTTGCACTCCATAATACTCCTAGGTGAATATAACCTTTGAATGTTTAAAAACATCAAAGTAAGTACCAATTATTATTAGTCTTGTGTCTATAACCTAATTAATAATTGAACAGTTAAAATAATCTATATATAAAAGTTAACCAGGAAGCAAACTTTTGCCCTAATTTCAACCTAACCCTAATGCTTAATATTACTGTATTACCCCTAAAGCAACACATCACTCCTAAATACTTCTCTCTACGAACCTCTTTCTCTTCCCTGAAAACCATCACTCCTCTGACCTAACACACCCCTCTCTCTCTCCCTTCTCTCTCACACCCATTTTTTGAATACCACCATCGACCTCTGCAACCGGAATCTAACGGTTCACCGGAATCTATATCGCTCTTTCGTTCTCTGCAACAGTTTTTCCCTTTAATCACTTTCTCTCTTCACCCTCTCTCTCACGAATCGTTGATTCGAAAGCTTCTGGGCCGGCGGACTCAGCCGTTAATTTTCTCCTCCGGCCTACTCTTTAGGTCTCTCCGTCCCGTTGTCTCTTCCGCTTCCCATTCATTCAACACCAACGCCATGCCAGTACGACGAACACTCTGATGAGTCCAATGTTGCCGATCATCGTCACGCTGATCCGAATTCCAAATCAGAATCTCCCGTTGTGAATCAAAAATCAACCGCACCCTTCCCACTATCTCCTTTCCCATGCGAAATCGAATGCCTCTTCAACGGTGTCACCTACAGGTTTAACATTTATACCTACTTTCTCCTATTGGTAATTTTGACAGGTTTGTTTTGTTCTTTCTTTAACATTATGTCAAAAACCAACACCCCCTTCTCAGTTTTAGTTTTTATTTGATTTTGTTGAATTTTTTAAGAAACAATTATTGAGCTGTAATGATATCTGATTGTTCACTGATCTTAATTCAACTGTTAATTTTATTTGGTTTTGACATTGGAAATTAATATATTATGAAAATTTGATTGAAATTTAATTGTTGCTTTGTTTCATTATTCTTGATTTGCAGCTTTGATTTAAGGTAATAGATAGCGTTCTGCAAGGTTGGAAATGTCGCACATGAATTCTTTCATCATGGCAGGAAACAATTGGAAGGTTGCATGTGATTTACTTAGCTTAAAAGGTTGGTTCATTATTGTTTTAACTTTACCATAATATTAACTTTCGTATCTTAATTGTCTTTGTAGTAGCATTGGGATATAGTATATAGTAAAAAACGTAACTTGAATATTTCAAACAGAATTTTAAATAGTATAGTCGTACTGTGATGTGAATGATTCATTTCGTTGTTCCCCGTATTTGTGCAGGTGTGAATTCAGTTTGTATACAATTCTGGAAATTGAAATAACGGTAAATGGACATAGGTAAATGCTAAACTCAAATTCAACAGAATTTTATGTAGTATAGATGAACTGTGCTGTGATGATTCATTTGGTTGGTCCCGTATTTGTGCAGTTGAAACATAAACATCTTAAAAAATTCTTCATTATGTTTGCAGTGTACATGTTGTTCCATTTAAATAAAAACTCCTCCCTGATTAAGACAAGTTCATGAATTATGTTAAAGCCTATCATGAAAAGAAATAGCATCCTAACTATATGTGATAAAAATTGCATTCTTACATAAGAGTATGTATGGCAGAACCAGTGATAATTGTATAGCTGCTTGGAACAAAAGTAAAAAACATGGACTTAAATATATCACTTGCAAATTGCAATGTACTTTCTGAAATTAGTGTTTGTTATATTAATGTATTTTGAAACACCAAGTAGATAGCATATGACCCGTGTAGTGTTTATAAATCTTGGACAGGCCTCACCTTTCAAGCCGGTTTTGTAAGGTTGAATTTGGCTTAACCCAATTTCCAAGAACAATGATAGCAGAGGTTAATTAATCATTATCTTTGTGTTATCATCTATGTTCAGGAATAAAATTTCATCTGTACGTCTTGATGGGACATTGAATCTGCAGCAACGGGAAAAAGTAATCAAACAATTCTCAGAAGACAGCGACATACAGGTCTTAACATATTTCATCATGTTTATCTGTTACCTAATCAGTGTAGTGAACTGTTTCAATGCTTTGACTAATAATAACCATCACCAGTTATCTCTTGCACCAGGTGTTGTTGATGTCACTTAAAGCTGGTGGAGTTGGTATAAATCTAACAGCAGCTTCCAATGATTTTGACATGGTAGGTGCATATCAGTTTGGTGTTGCTTAAACTCATTTGTATTTGTCTAGCTTCAACTTTTCTAACATAGGGCAAATGAAGTATTTGAGTTTGTTGAATGAGAAAAACTAGGACTTATGGCGAGACCATGTGTTTCAACTACACAATGAGCTCTCTTTATATAGACGTCAAATCAATTAATACAATAATATATACAGGATATTTTGTTCTTATTTACACGATATGATAGGATACGGTTCTTATTTACATGATATGATAGGATACGATATGCCGATCCTATATATATAATAAAGTAAATACATGGATCCTAATCTTATTTTTAATAGGATTCTTTTGAGGTTTTCTAACAAGGTTTCAGTTGATACTTGATAGAAACACTGCCTAAAAAAAACTGAAATCTAAACAAGGATCTTTGATTAATTTGAAGCTGGGCGATAAATTAATGTAACAATGTAAATTTAAGTTATTATATCCACAATACTTTTACTGATTTCTATATAAATTTACAGTTTTGGTATTCCAAATAGTTAGTTGTTTTAGTATATTTTTTATAGATTAAGAAATTTAATCTATGCAATTTATAGTTAGTTGCAATGAATCAGAAATAGGAGTATTAAGGATTGGGAAAGTTGCAGCAGAATATGTTTTTTTTTAACAAGCCAAGTTGCAGCAGAATATGTTAATGAATAACCAACCTAACAGATGTGGCATTATTATTTATATTAGGGAGGCTTTTTTTTTGAAGTAATTTTAATATAGATAGTTTGTCAATGTGAATAGGACCCATGGTGGAATCTAGCTGTTGAGGAACAAGCTGTTATGTGTATTCATAGTTCTTTCTCATACGATTTCAATTTCATGCTACATAATAATTATGCACGTTGATTTTTCCCTCTGTTTGTGCTTAATAGCGCTCTTTGTCTAATTAATAGTTCTTTGTTTGGTTAATCTTCTATAATCTATTATGATGTCCAAATATAATTTTTCCCTCCTTTTATGATGTTACATGTACTACTTTGCTAGATTGTTTACCTGTACCCAATTAAGTCTCTATCCACAAATTAAGCAAGTATATGGTGTGTTAGTAACATAAATTAAGTCTCTATCCAAAGAGAAATGATAAGTGAACACAAAATGGTTTACTAAATTAAGCAAGTGTATGGTTTGTTAATGTTTTACTTTACTTTATTAAATTAAGTCTCTATCCCGTCTTGAGATTTTGTTTTTTACTGTTCTTTGTCAATAAGGCTTTTGGCACAACTATTCTTTACTGTGTTTTTTCACTATTACAATCTATTGGATATATCGTCTTAATATAGCTTATAAAATATAAACAATCATTGCCTCTCATGTTGATTTAATTTTTTTTTTTTTGGAACTTTGATAATTGAGATTTTTAAACTTACTTGAAATCTTGGCTGCTATAATCATAATAGATATGTCTTTTTTTTTTCTTATTCATTTCATTAGTGATCTGATGTCTGATCTGCACTTTTTCTTTATTGCAGTGTTTTAAATTACAGTGATACAGATCCTAACATTAATATGCTTCCAATTCTCAAACGGATTGTTCAAAACCATATTCCAGTATGGGTTTTCAGGTAACTAATTTCAACAAAAGAGACCAATTGGCTATTTAATTTTGCCTTTTGATAGTAAGTTATGTTACGGAATGCTAATTATGTTAATATCAATAAGTTAGTTATAAATTAATTAGGTGATTTGTCCCTATAGATACTATACTTTATTATTCATTTTACATCTTTTATCAGAACGACTCCTTACAAGTTTTACTCACTCTCAGGCTTCCAAATCTCTATTGATCATTTCTCTTGAAATCCCCTGATTACTAAGAAGCTAATCATTTGTTAAATTATTATGACAGCGGAGACCAAGATTCCGTTGTGCCATTGCTAGGTTCTCGAACACTCATTCGTGAACTGGCTAATGACCTGAAGTTCAAGATTACAGTCCCATATGGAGCTTGGTTCCACAAAGGCCAGGCAATTTTTATTTTATTTTAACAGTTTAACCATTTTCTGTATTTCGAAAAATAAGTTCAGTACTCTATAGTATGGTTATTCAACTTTTTCGCTCCAGTTTTCCAAAGCAACAGTGGTTTTTGTCACTGTTTTCAAATAAAGGCTATAATGGCGCTATTGCGTAGTGGAATTTAAACAAATCATTATTGTTATGAGATACGCTATTTAGCAGTGTTATAGCATTGTAGCTTTGTAAAATTTAAGCAAACCATTATTTGGACGAGTAATAATTGATTAATTGCATTGCATATCTATGTGTAGGTTGGAGGTTGGGCAATTTTGAGTATGGAAATTTGTTAATTTTCGCCACCGTACGGGGAGGTGCTCACATGGTACCCTATGTACAACCTTCTAGAGCACTGCCTTTATTCAGTTCCTTTGTGAATGGTAGGAGATTGCCCAACACAAGACCTTCAATTGAAGGATGAAAAAAAAAATGGGATGATGAGTCTGCCAACTCTATATAACATGTGGAAATAGAAGATTGTATATTCCAGTTGATTATTATTAGATTTGAAGAATTCATTGCTTAAAAGATGTAGCAATGAAAAAGAAAATTGTTAAAGAGTGTTTCTTTGTAGGACCTTAGCAAACTGCATTTGGAAAATAAATTTACAAGGGGAATTGGGAAAATACGTTATTCCATTCTTTTTATTTTTTATGATATTTATTCACCATATTGTTCTTTACACAATTTGTTCTGAAATGCCTTCAGTTCGGATCAGTTTTTGACTTGAACCAATCAACAGCACGGGTGTATACGGGTTGGTTTGGTTCGGCCTGTTGAATTCGTTGGATTTACCCGGTCCACTTACACTCTTAAAATATAGTCTTTTAAATGATAAACGCATTTATGTACAAGCAGAAGCCAATTAATGTTTTTATTCATTGTTTACTTAGGTTTTGAAAACCAACCTCTTTTAAAGTACAATACAGAAAAAAGTTCAGAAAGAAGCCTAACTGGGATTGATAAAGATATGAATCTGAGTTCACGGGCACAATTTTCAACGGTCACCTCAAGAAACGGTCTAAAAAAATTGCTAATAGATGAAGACAGTGTTTAAAGAAATTTTTCGAAATGTGTAGACACAAAAAACTTCCATTATTATTGAATTTAAAGTTATGACATTTGAAAATATACGATGTATTTTTGCTTTTCCCTACTACATTTACATTGTATATGACCCGTGCGACAGCACGGGTGAAAAGTCTAGTATGTTAAATACTATGAATTAGGTTTAATAATTAGGTTTAATCATTAAACACATAAAAAGAATTAAGAACTTGATTAATCGAATAAAATACGAAATAATAGACTCAATATTCATAGAACCATTTAAAGTTACATCAACAAATAATTATAGGGATGTTCTTATTGTATGACCTAACCTAGAGAGGAATTATTTGCTCATGATTTCTTATTATGGGTCTTGCTATCTTGGTGCACATGTTAATCAACCCAAAAAGATTATTCAACGATAAAATTCTGAAAAGCATAACACGTTTACAAAGTTGTCTGGTCCGTGTGGATTTCCATGACTTCAAGGTTTTTTTTCTCTTATTTTGGTCTTTCATGACTTCTTGAAATATTTCTATACAAAACTTGACCAAAACAACCCTAATTTACATACTACATCCGTCCTAAAATGTAAGCAAAAATGGGTCAACTTTTTTTTTTGACGTTATAGACAATTTCAATAACGAAAGTCTGGCAATAAATCAAGTGTCAAGACTGCAGAAATACAAGGCGGAGTTTCTTCTACCCATATGCAATCTAAATTCTTAAGAGCATATTTAGCTAAATAATGAGCAGCTTGGTTGGCTTCTCTCCTAACATGCAAAAAATTTAAACTACGAAAACTACCCTTAAAACTAATACAATCTCGAATAATAGAGCCAACATAGTTGGAAGATTGTTGGTGAGCATTCAACGCTAAAACCATATTAGAAGCATCTGATTCTGCTTTAAGATTCAGAAAAGACATGTCTTTTGCAAATTCCAAACCCTTCCGCATAGTTAAAGCTTCTGCAACCTCTGAATCTGGT
Organism: Medicago sativa; assembly: GCF_051527215.1. Taxonomy (NCBI): domain Eukaryota; kingdom Viridiplantae; phylum Streptophyta; class Magnoliopsida; order Fabales; family Fabaceae; genus Medicago; species Medicago sativa. The sequence continues at coordinate 56,713,942 of NC_140749.1, forward strand.
AATGAACAGACTTGCCAACAACTAGCACCAACGACAACACCTTCATTATCTCTCGCCACTGTTGGAACAAAATGTGTTTAACAATGAACCTTGAGAGTTTTGATGATAACAAGGTATTAAAAATTGTCAATTGGAACCCACTTGGGTTGGCCTGGTGGTATTGGCTTGGGTCTTGGGAGTGTGCTCCTCCGCAAGGTCTCAAGTTCGATTCTCTCTGGTGTCAATTTGGATGGGCTATTTAGCTTCTTCAAAAACAAAAATTGTCAATTGGACTAGCTAATATTTGTTCAAGTGTACATGACCATATACAAAAATTTACATCTTAAATAGGTTCTGAATGAACAAAAGAGAGCTAAGAAATCAACAAAAAGGAAGCTTAAAGCGTCTGAAGAGAAATGCTCCTGAAAACAAAGTGCTCCTGAAGACAAAGTACTCCTGAAGTGGTGACGTCATCAGAAGCTGAAGTTCATCAGAAGCAAGATTATCAGAAGCAACCTCATCAGAACCTGAAAATCACCAGAAGCTGCAGTTCATCTAAAGTTGCAAGACTTAATGCTTCAAAAGCTGTTTAATGAATTCGAAAGCATTGCAGAAGACTTGGAATGTGACGCAATGGTCATTTTGAAAGGATTTGAAGGCATTGGATGCTTATCTTCAAAAAGCGTTGACAAAGTACAATTGTACGAAGTGTACAACCACTACCTCCACTACTCTGCAGTGTCTCTACTACAAGACAAGAAAACAGCTCTGGAAAACAGCTATGCCTGCAACAATGTTCCTTCACAATGGGAATGCATTTCAAATTGATCCTTCGTAGGACAACTACCATATCAGGCAAAAGATCATTGGTGATTTATCAAGCTTCAAACGACTCTTTTTGATGTGCTGGCAATTTCACAACGTCTCTTTCACACATCTATATAAAGGAGTGAAGACTTAGAGATTGGTAGAGACTTAACAACAATTTACAAGTGCCTAAACTCTGCTGAAATTGTTCTGCATTCAAAGTTCACTTAGAATTTCTGTTTTCAAGTTCATATCTTAGAAATTCTAGAGTTTTAAGAGTCTGTATCTGATTTTTATTGTGAGCGCCTCTGATTGTATATCAAGTGTTCAACCTCAAACATTTTTCTTTGTAATCTTGTTTGATTAGAAGTCTCTTGCAGTTGTGCTTGAGCATTAGAATTCTCTTGATTGTGTTCAGGAGCATAGGAAGTCTCTTGCTTGTGTGTTTGAGCAATTTGAAGTCTCTTGCTAAGTTTAGCAGTGAGCAGTTGTAATCAGATATTACTTTTTAGTGAACTCTCCTTGGAAGTGCAAGGGGGACTGGACTACTTCCTGTTTGTGGAAGGAACCAGTATAATTGTTTTGTGTCTTTCTTCCTTCTCTCTCTCTGCTTTTATCCGCTGCATCTTAGTTCTGAATTACACTTCAGAAGCAGTTCTCATTTTGCTTCTGATCAATGTTTTCAGCTTAGGAGAAACGAAGAAAAATCTAACACAATTCAACCCCCCCTTCTTGTGTTTTTCTCACCTTCAATAACACACATACCCCACTTATCACCCTCTATCGGACATGCTGCGTCAACATTAAGCTTATAGAAACCACTAAACGGAGGTGTCCAATGAACATCAGATATTTGCATAATTGGACCTCTACTTAGTGTCTCCACCAACATCGTACTAGCACTCTTAAAATTCACAATAGATCTTTGTACCTTAAGTTGATGTATTTGGTACACATTTTGAACCAAATACATTAACTTTTGTGGACCAATTTCTGCTTATATTTTAAGATGGGGGAGTACTTTACTATCAAAATGACACTAATTGATGACTCAAAATCCTATATTATTTCTTGTCATCAATCATCTAATGGTATATTGCCACATCATTAAATGTGTTAGAAAAGTGAATTTTTTTATTTATCAGATTCATTAATTGATATGAAAATACATCATCGAATGTATGTGTAAAGTAATTTTTTATGAGTTATGTAAAATAATTTTCTCGTTGATGATAATGTGTAGAAATTAAACTCTTATTATAATTTATTTATTTATTTCTAATCATTTTATTTGTTGAGCCTTAAATGTGTTTTTGGCTCTCAAGTATCACGACTGTGCAACTTTGATCTTCCTTTTTTTTTATAAATTAATTTAAGCCTCTATGTTTTTCCTTTGTAATTTAATACCCTTTTCACTAAGGTATGTTTGGCAAAAAAATAAAGGATGGCTGCTAAACTAACTTGTAGCGGATGAGCTTATAATGGATGACTAATAAGCTAGCTTATAGGCATAGCCGATAGCAGATATGCTAGTTGATTGAATTTGTAGTGTTTGGTAAAATTAGCAGTTGAATTAACCTATAAATATGAAAGGACATAAGAAAATGAGTATTTATTAAAAAATATCAATTAAGATTGCAGGGGTAAAATGAAGATAAAAAGTGATAAGTTATAAGATTTAATATATAAGCTATAAACTACTTGAATTAGCTTATCAAAAACCTTCATAAGCTCATGAGAAATTCTTATCATAGAATGAAAAATCAACGGTCAAAGTTTTGATTAAATGTATATACATATACGTAATTTATAAAAAAATCAACGGTCAGAGTCGTAATTATTTTAATAAGTTAAAATTTAACTATTGGTTCAAATGTCATTTAATGTGTATAGCCAACTAAAATTGTTTAGTCATATTTTACTTAGTTAATTTGAGAAAATTTTGATTTACCCCCTGCAATTTGAGCAAATTTTGATTTACCCCCTGTTAATTTGAGAAAATTTAATGTTTACTCCATGCCATATCATCGATTTTGTACAGTCAAAATTCATGAAGGTCCAAAACCAAAAAACTTCAAATTACAAGGACGAAATCCAAAAAGAAAAATTTACAGGGGTTAAACTGGAAATGACCTATATTACAGGGGGTAAAGCACTATTAACCCTATCTTATATATAAAAGTTCTTAATTCTCTTAAGCAATTTTTTGGAGGCAAGATAATTGTTACAAATTTCCTAATTTTTTCCTTTATTCTTTTTTGAAAGAATGGTTTTACCTATCTTATCTTATATATAAAAGTTTTTAAGTCTTTTAACAAATTTTTTAGAGCTATAAGTAGGGTTAATATTGTAATTTTATATCTATTTTAACTAGTTGAACCTAATTCACTATCATGCATAAATTTGAAAATTGTTCTTTAAGAGGTCCTGTTATTCGTTGATGTATTTGTTTTTTTTATTATTATTTATTTGTTTTTTTTGGATATATGTCAACAATAGATTTTGAATAATTTTTATCAATAATCTCTCTTGTGTGATAAGCCTTAGAAGCATCAACGGAGGAATCGAATGGGATGTCGGAGACTTGGAGAGAAGGCTTAGAAGCATATGACTTTTGCTTGAGTAGAAGCAAGACAAAGTATATGTAATGTAATTTCAGCAAAAGGCGAAGTAGTTACACAGTTTAAATATATTGGGTCCATAGTATAAAATGACGAAGCAAAAAAAAAATGAATGTAAATCGTATTATTCAAGTTGGATGGTTAAAATGGAGAAGGGCCTTAAGTGTTTTATGTGATACAAAAGTACCGTTCAAGTTGAAGGAAAAAGATATCATACAATTGTCAGACCAACGATCGATGTTTTATAGAACGGAGTGTTGGGCGATTAAGAACCAACACGAGAATAAAGTAAGTGTAGCAGAGATATGGATGTTGTGTTGGATGTGTGGTAAGACTAGACGTGATAAGATTAGAAATGACAATATTATAGAGATAGTTGGGGTAGCACCTATAGTAAAAATATCATGGAAAATTGGCATTGACCTAGAAAAACTATTAGGAAATATTTATAAATTAATGAGTTGGATCTAAATATGGTTTATGATAGAACAATATAACGTATTTTGATACATGTAGTCAACCCCACTTAGTGGAATAATGCTTGATTGTTGTTGTCGTTGTTGTCTTTTGGAAGCATTAACTCATGCGCAACAACAATTATTATATCATTTTATGTTCAAAAAAAACATTTTATGTTCAACTACCACATTTATTAGTCAATGACATAATCAACTTCCCATGTATCGCACGGATCCAAATACTAGTTAATATTTATATGTCATAAGCCCATATTATTAAATTTAATTTGATTGATTTATATATATTAGTGCTCAGACTGGCACTAGTGTGCCCATTTATCTACTTTTGTTTATTGAGTATCGTGTGTAAGTTAAGCAATTTTTTTTTATTGTTTAAGCTTATATTTTATTTTATTTTATTTTATTTTATTTATTTATAAATTTAAGTTATTTCGTTATTTATTTGCTTTGGATATATGTATGGATTTTTATGAATTGTGGCTTTCATATGTAACAATATGGGCTTGCATTTTTCAATGATACTAATAATATAGCCCAACATTACTAACTCAAACTTTATATATGTACCGACTCAAAATACTATCTTAAAATTACATATATAGTAATACTTCAATTTCATTTTGAAAAACTAATGACAAGGTTATTTAAGGGAATTTTCGACCAAGGAAAAATTCATACCAAGTTGATGAACTCCCTTTATATAATATTATAGATGTAAATTTTGTAGTAATATCAAGGTAAAATTTACAAATTTCTTTCAAGCATTTTTAAAATGATCATTAGTATCGTTTTAATTAAAAATATATGTAAATTTAAAGAGTTGTATAAGAAATATTATCGACGTGTAAGTACAACTCAAATGTGACCACTAGGTTCCATTCCAATAATGTTTTGTGATCCTAATGATCAACCTTACAATATATCTCACATGTGTTGTTACATCTCAATTCAGTTATTTGAGGTTTTCAGGTATATTTGTTTGTAGTCTTGCTTTTCTGATTTGTTGAGTTCATGGCTCTGTTAAGATGAAAATTTCAAGGATCGGTTATGGATCATTGGGAACAATGAGTATGCTTAGTTGGAACTGACGAGGTTTAGGTAGCCTGAGCACAATTCTTGATTTAAAATACCATATCCAACACTACAATCTAGAGCTCCTATTCATAAGCGAGACATAAGTCCATGCCAATAAAATTGAGGATTTGTTTTTGTGTTCTTGGTTTTGATTATTGTTTTTTTTTTGTTGATCATTTTGGTAGAGGTTAAGGTCTTGCGCTATACTGGTATACCTCTTTTAATTGTCAAATAGTTGATTACTCACAAAATCATATTACCGCTGAGGTTATAGATGCTAGTCGAGGTCCATCGTGAATTACATGTTACTATGGTTATCCTAATGAGGAGCGTAGGAGAGCGGTGTGGGATTTTCTTTGCTATTTGTTACAATAGTAGGATATACCATGGTGTATTTGTTGTGGTTTTAATGACAATATGGGTGCGAGCAAAAAAAGGGGTTATACCGTCCAATCAAATTGTTTAATTAATGGTTTCAGGCAAGCTGTCGTGGAATCTTGTTTATCTGACATCCCAGTTGACGGCTATCTATTCGCGTTGTTCAAGAGTTTGTTCACTCCAGGTGCGATTGAGGAAAGATTTGATAGAGCACTTGCCAATCCAACTTGGTTTAGTATTTTCCTTGATGCAAAATTAGAAAATTTTGTAGCCCTAGTGTCATATCACTACTGATTCTTCTAGAGACAAGTCTGGTTGTTCGACCTCAAATTTATTATAGACACGGGTTTTGCTTTGAAAATGCTTAGAAAGTTGAGACAAGCTTTGATACTATGGTTAATGGGTAGTTGGCAGCAACACAATGCAAGTTTAGTCCTCCCAAGATTGAATAGGTGACCGAAAAAATATTGGGTTATTACCTTACATTTATCCCTCATATTTTAGTAAAAATTGAGTGGTTGCATGCCCTATATCATATAATCAGTTACTATTTAGGAAATTAGGAATTTAATTAGTTTTAAATGTCATTTAATCATTTTAACTAGTAATGCTCGTTTTGTGGAAAAAGTTGAATATTTGTTGTGGCAATAGACGAAGTTATAGTGTTGAAAAGGAGTTTGAAGATGTATGAAGATGCAACGCTAGCAAGAATTCTGGAGATTTGTCCTTGTGGATCTCTCGGTACGGTCGTACAAGTGTATGAACTCTTATGGACGAATTCGATGAGTTGTCTCCAATCATTGTAGTAGGAGGAATAAAACAATATGTTGAGTACCAAGAGGATAAGACAAGGACGCCTCATAGGGAAAATTACCAAAAGGCACAACCTGTAGTGGTTGTACTAGTACCATAAAAGTACAACCACATGTTAGTGCCAAGGGTCCAAATTTTTTGTTTGAATTGAGTGCACAAGTTTCATGTAGGGTTAACAACTACTGTAGTTCTTACTCCATCTCTTCTCCCCCATAGATGAACAGGAGTGCTAATTTTTAGTGAAGTAGAGTTGAGACTACTTTGGTGATGCATAAGCTCACCTCTTTCATTTTTGGAGTGTAGTCATTTTCTAACTATTGTTTCTCTATTAATATAGCTATTTGTTTTCATCCATTTATTCTTTACTTTCTGTTTTTTAGGTTAAGCTCATCATGAGTTAAACCCGTTTAGTAGTTTAGACATGATAAAGTTATGATTATCTTTGCATAAGATTTGAGAGTTACAACTTCAAGCTTGTTTTAAACAAAAAAAAATTATTGCTATTATTTGAAAGTAAAACTTGATCACTTTTACATTTATTACCAAAGTCCTCGAGACTATTTTATCTCTCTATATTGTTGCAAATCCATGTCATAACTAAATAATTGCTCTAAACCACCTTATCATTTTATCTCACTTAATTGATTTGGATGCAATGTAGTTCTTTTTTGAATTAAAATTAAATAAAGGAGCGATGTCCGTATATGACAAATAAAAAAAATAAAAAAACACAAAAAATTGTAATATGCAATTTCTCTCTCTAACCTTCAACCCCTCTCTCACTAACCTTCAATCCCTCTCTCAATCTCTCTCTCTCTCTCTCTCTCTCTGAAAACCCAATCACCACCACCATCACCATTCTTCCTCATCCCTATCACTCCATCTTCAGTCTCCACCACCATCGTCTTTCTCACTCTCGTCTTCCTTACCTTTTTCCGCCGCTTCCTCCTCCTCCTCATCTGAACCCTTCTTCTCCTTCTCCCCACCCATTTCTTCCTCCTCCTCCGAAATACCACCAAGTTAAAAGATTCAAGAGTGTTTATGAGTTTTGCAATATTGATTTTGATTCTTAGGTTTTGAAAAATGAAGGATGATGGTGAACCCAAAGATGTGCTTATATATTTTTCATTTATGAAAACCAAACATAAACTAATATTATGTTGTAATTTCTATATGGAATATCTATTGAAGACAAGATTCGCAAACTTGAAATTTATGTTGTTTTTATGTGATTCAATGTTGAAGTGGTTCAACAACAACAACGGAATGCCAACTCTTGTTATGTGTTCTTTTCAATTTTTGTTTACATTTCTTGATGGTGATGATTTTATAAAGATGAAGATGAAGGAGGATGGTGATGTAGATGATGAAGAATGATGGTCATTGTTGCTGGGTTTTCATATCAGTGGTCATGTGAAGGGAAAGATTTTGAGTTTTTTTTCTTTTCATTTTTTCATTTCTTTTTTATTTATTTAATTTAGTTTTATTTTTCATTTATTTAATGTAGGAAAAGATTATGTGTCATTCATTTTATTTTAAAATTAAAAAAATTATACACGTGGAGTCCAACTCACCCCACTTGTGGTGTTGACCGGGTCAAAATTAACCACTTACAAAGGGGGTAAAGTTAGGGGTAGAATTGTTTTTTTAATAGGGGACCAAAATCGCTACTTCTGCAAAGTTACAGGGTCAAAAATGTGTTCAAGCCTTTTATTTTCTCTCAAACAAATTTATCGCTGGAAAGTTATAGAAAGCTATTGTGCCAAAATCCTTGTGGGTCTGATATTTTTATACTATTACTTGACACACACACACACACAGAGAGAGAGAGAGAGAGAGAGAGGGAGAGAGAGTATACAACCTGCACTAGCGAGACTTCTCGAAATACTTAGTATTTTCAGAGCTACCTGGTGTGCGGAGGATATGTCTTTATGGAGTAAAGACCATTGTAACAATTTGAAAATTTATATTAGGATTGTAGGCGACAACTAAACAATTCACGGGATAATCGAACATGTGATCATCAAACACAAACAATGTCTTTAATGCGTATACATCACAAATATTTGTTACTGTTCTTTTGATAGTTTATGATCTAAATAATGCTCAACAATCAGAGGCGTGGTATGAGAAACGGAGATAGTTGTATACAACTTTTCATGAAGAAGAAAAATAGAATTTGAAAGGAAGAAAAGTGGCTAGAAAGACAAATTAATTATGAAGTATGAGGAAATCTTTCAAAGATAAAAAGTTTAAGACTATGATGCTAAATAATAAGTGTATAGGTTGTTTTGGATTATTCAAGAAACTAATTATGAATTAACACGCGTTGCTAAAATTAAATCTTTTTTTTTTCTTCTGAAAAATAAATCACTATAGTATTCTAGAATATTGGAAGAAAACAATAAGAAATTTGTACAGAACGAAGCATAAATTATAAAATCAAAATTGTAACTCAAATCTTAGAAAAATATATGATAAATCATCTAATGCAACTCATGATTATGAACTATTTAAATTATTGCATGAGGATAGAACCAACAAATCAAAATAAAAATTGAAAATATCAGCAAATTTTCAACCTTGAGATTCCATCAACCATTTAACCATTAATTAACAATGATATCACAAGTAAAAAATTACGACTTTGATCATTGATTTTTCATAAATTATGTATATGTACATACATTTAATTATGACTTTGAAATTTGATTTTGCATTCAGTGATAAGAATTTCCCACATTTCTAATGGGAAGAGCCCACATTTCAACATTTAATAAAACTATTATAAATACCATGCCACATTTTTAGTCTCTTTCACAAAAAACAAATTAGTGAGATTTGCGACACTCTCAAATAGCTCCTCTGTCCTGGTTGGTTCTATCATTGGCACAACCATCCTCTAGTAGGTATATTGATCTCCCTGTAAAACCAAGGGATAAAATCACCGCATATTTTTTTCGGAAAAAAAAACAGGGTAGACCTTTTACCTCCAAGAACAATCATAAACCACTTGTAAATATAAATGAAAACACACCCTTATTGAACCTATTTTAACTTACACCTCTTATAGAAACGATTTCCTGGAAACTTTCATTGTCGATTTCCATAAGGGTGTTACTTTTTTCATTTATAACGAAAGGTGGTTTGTTTATTCTTATAGCCAAAAGGTCTACCCCCACGATTTTTTTTGAAGATGTGTGGCAATGTTATCCTTTGTTTCTAGAAGGAGATCAACATACCTAGACGAGGAAGGTTGTGTGAATGATAGTACTATCAATTTTCCATTGTTAGTGGTGGTAGTGGAGCTGTTTGAGAGTGTGAAAATCTCACTGATTTATTCTCTAAGGATACATTATTTGAATTTGAGGAGATAGATGAGGGTATATGGTTATTTTCTAGTGTAATTGGAGGTATGAGCTTTTTATGAAGAGATTGACAATATGACGTTGTATTTATAATACTTTTATTGAATGTTTGAAATGTGGGCTCTGCCCATTGGAAATGTTAGAAATTCTAATTATTGAATGAAAAATCAACGGTCAAAGTTGTAATTAAATGTATGTACATATATGTAATTTATGAAAAAACAACGGTCAAGGTCATATTTTTTTACTTCTTTAAAAATGTCATAATTTTTTGAATTGTTAAAATCTATCTGTTGGTTCAAATGCCATTTAATATGTATAGCTGATGGACGAAATTGGCAAATGCACTAAATCGTAACAAGTAATAAAGTAATAAGTTTATCGTCTCCACAAAGATTGTCGTTCAACTTAGCAATTAGCAAAACTTATTTAGAGAGTAAATAGAAAAGAGATTAATAGAGGGTTACACGGTTTAATTGCTTTGCCCAATACGAGATTATGTTTGCGATTCAGAGATTTAATGGCTATTAGGGAATCCTTGAATCCCCTTTTTGTCTTTGTTGGAATTATTTTATTAAAACAACAGTTAGGTGATGTCTACTAATTTTTTAAGAAACTAGTTTCTAAACTACATCAACCCTTATGGCAAAAAGTGCTACATGTTAACCTAGTTAAAATTGTGGCATTCTTGAAAGGAAGAATTAGAAAACCCTAGGTTTCATACTTAAATTTCATTAACAATAATTCAGAAATAAGCAATTAGTATTGCCAAGAACGAAGAAAGAATTTCTGGTTGTCAATCCTACTAATCTGCTATGGATCAATTATTAAGATTTCTGATACATATTCTCAATTGAAAAAGCATTAAGAACATATTGGAACCCTCTTGAATCCAACAAATAAGAAGAGGTTCATCTTGAAACCCTAATCAAAGAGGTTCAGTTGCACATGACAATATACATTATTACAAAACAAAAGAAAAATATACCATAAAGAAAACAAGGGGAGGATGGAGATCCTCCATCTTATAACTTTGATGTTTGACCCTTGCCTTGAACCGTTAGCTTTTTGAATGAATAAAAGTGTGTACAAAGGTCTCTAATTATAGCATATGATTACTTAGGGTCTAAGAGAAGAAATGTAATATCCCGCTTAAATCCTTAGACTGAATGAATGGCTTAAGAGAATGGCATTTTAGTAATTATTGTAAGAGTGTATAAAAAGGGAAAACCTTCACTTTTTCCTTCATTTCTCTCTCACTACTGAACTCATCCTCCCCTCATCTCTGTTCTTCACTCGGCCCTCACCTTCTTCCCCTCAACCTCCTTCAATTTCCCTCCAATTCTAACCCAAATCAACATGCAATCACTCCTATGAAATCCTTATGAAGAACTAATCTATATTCCAAACTTTAAACCACCTCCTCTCCCTTTTACTCTCTCATCCGAGCCCTCCCTCTCCATAGGCTAACTTGGGAAAAATTCAATTAAGCTCATCAATGGCCATGCATGTTTGGTGTGATTAGGGGTGTCCGAGGTGCGGTTTGGTTCGGTTTTGAAGTTAAAAGTCAAACCGCAAGATTAATAAGTGTGCGGTTTGATTTGGTTCGGTTGGATTTTTAAAATAAAATCTGAACCAAACCAAACCAATGCGGTTTGGATTGGATCGGTTGGGGCGGGTTTTTTAGACAATAATTTTTTTGTTTTCAACGTTAAAATCAAATTAAAAAGCTAAAACACAACATATTTTCAGCAATGTTTTAAATTTTATCCAATATTACAATTTTATTTTCATCCAACAATGTTCCCAACTACGTAGACCAAATTAAAACTTGGACAAAAGTAAAAGACTACAATTTTAATAATTCTCTAATAGTTCAAGTAGCACATAAATACATTTTTTTATAGAAAAAGCAAAGAAGAAACTCAACAAGAGAAAAAAATGTCATTTTATTAAAGTTTGCATTGAATTTATATGAGTATTAGTCTATATGATATATATTTAATTAGTGTTTTTCTTATATTGCGGTTTAGTTTGGTTTGGTTAGGTTGGTATCATCAAAACCGCAAACTGAACCAAACCACGCGGTTGAGTAAAAAAATGATCTGAATACATCCAAACCAAATGCGGTTTTTTGCGGTTTCGGTTTGAATTGGTTCAGTTTGCAGTTTTTCTTTTGGATTGGTTCGGTTTAGAACTCCCCTAGGTGTGATGTTGTTTAAGCTTTAGTTGGGTATTTAGAAGCAAGGAAATGTAAAGGGATTCAAAGCTTAAGCTTAGGTACACATTTTGGTAGTTGTTGAAACTTATCAAGAGAACTAAAGATGGTTAAAGGTAACTGATTATTGCAGCCTTGGGATCCTATGAAATTTGAGCATGTTAAGTGTTAAAAAGCAAGTATGGAAATGGAATATTGGTAAGCGCAGGTTCTAGTTTTTTATTCGTATCTCTTGCTGTGTAGCTTGGAATTGAATTATTGTCCAAGTTTTAGATTCTACATTAAATTCCCTTCAGTTTAGGCATAAATTTCATATGATTCGGATTAAAAACGAATTGGGAAAACGCATTTGAAGTTTGGTAAATTCTGCTGGAAAATGGTTACGAGTTTTGTCATGATTTTTGCGGTAATGAGCTGAAGTGGGTGAATTAATGTGGACGTTGTTGTGCTTGGGTGCTAGAATCAAGATTTTGACAAGGGAACAAAAGCTAAGGTTTTTGTTTGGCTTGGAGTGGAGCTTTTCAAAGATTTCAGAAAGTTCTCGTGAGTTCCCTTAGATCAGCTTTCCCACCTTTGGGCTTATGTAAATTGTAGGAAAATTACAATGTTAGGTTGAATTTAGTTGCTCCTTGTGTTAGACTTGATTTATATGTTAATTCTCACTTACATACTGCTTTTGAGCTAATGTATCTTCTGGCATCATTTTATGTGTATGGGTATGCTTCGAAATGAACAAATCTGAATCAAACATATTTTTCTGCATATTGTTGTACTGTCACGCTCGCCGAGGTGAGCTGAAGCTCGCTAGAGTGAGCATGATGAGTTTCGTTTCTGACTTAGCTCGATGTGGCGAGATGCTAGCTCACCAAGCGAGCCTCCCAGTTGTGGGCTCGCCAGGCGAGCAAATGCCCACCCAACGAACAGTCATGTACATCAATATAATTCTAAAAATACATTGTTCATATTCAGGGACCTATCTGCATATTTCAGAAGGGCTATTTTCTAAAATAAAGTGACAAATATAATTGAGTCTAAACATAAGTAATCATTGCGTAACACACATGAGTTTAATTCATATATGTATATATGAAAATACTCGGGTAGATTCTAACCCTTAGAAACGGGAAATTAGTAGAGACTCGACTTAAATAGTCAAGAATAGTTATGTTACTGATGTAACCAGAGGCATAATAGATATGCTATAGAGAATATTTTCATATATGTGTGTGTGTGTCTATATATATATATATATATAAGTTGTGGCTCAGGCAAGCTCCAAACTATGTCTGGATAAGTCAGCCCGTCAGGGAACCTTCACGACGATTCATACATATGTGCGTGTGTGTGTGTGTGTGTGTATATATATATATATAATATAATAATAATAATAATTTGTATCCCTCAGCAAGCTCCAGGTTCCGCTGGATGGGTTTATTGTAGATGGTAAACCACACATAGTCAGAGGAGTTCTGGTGATTAGCCTTAGATAGGAGTTTCACCAGATAGCAGTGGGATGGTGACCGGGGTTACTACACTCGGGATCCATTCCGTAAAATCAATCCAGATAATAATGATTGTTTAACGCTAAATTTCTAACATTAATAAAAAAAACAACTACAAATATGTGTATACATCATAACAAAATTATGATAGAACACAGTTAACGATCCTAGTTTTCCCCCGATCGTCCAACTCTTCAGAAAGAACCGTCTAAACCCGAAATGGGTTGAATATAGTCAGACGACGATCATAGGTTTTCCCCGAGATTGCCTAAATCCTAGGATAGGTGGAACTCACCGAGACATCTTCTCTCATCCCAATCCTTTTATTTATTTTACAGATCAGCAGGTTGCTCGTAGCAAGAGGTAACATATATGTAGCCGAATGGTTCATCGTCAAATGCTCGTTCGTACCAGTTGCAAAATATTCTTCATGTATTCAATTATGTATCAGATATATGTATTTGACAGTTAGCATTTTATTAGATGTACGAACTTGTATTGACGTATGTATATTCATTCGAAACAAATTATGCTGTAATTTTAATGTATCCAGTACTAAGTTAACGCACATGCTAAATATTCTAGATAAATTTAGTATGGGTGTTATAAGAAAACTGGACCTTTTCCGCTGACCCAGCTTGAAAAACAAGCAAAGGGCAATTTTTGCCCACAGGGATGTGCATGTGCGCACGAGAGAGGCGCAAGTGCGCATGTGACAATAGCCAAGGTTGTCCCATGCGCATCGGTGCATGGCATGTGCGTAGATGCGTATGAGGCCGCCCCTCCTGTGTGAATTCTTGCATTTTCGTCCCGTTTTCGATCGTTCTTCCATCTAGAAACTCCTAGGAAATTGAAATGAATTTTCTTCATCTTGTATTGTCTTCAAAAACCTTCTAAGATACATTCTGACTTCATATCCTTGATCCTTCACATGATGTCTTTATTTGTCAATTTATATGATTCTTCACTACAAAACACCTGTGAAGTTGCATGATTTATGATAAAAGTGAATTACAACGACTCGAGTGAAAACTATATATGTTCCTCAAACCATTGACAACTTATCTAACTCTCATCTTGAAGAAATGAGCTACATCTCTACTTATAGAGGTTCTGTATTTTTAAGTTCGCTAAGAAAAGAAATTCTTGCCTAGCGAATTGAACTTTCTTCCTTAGAGAGAAAAGCCAGTTGTCTTCAAATATTTCTTGAACTGTCTTAGTTTTCTTAGTGTACCAAAACTCGGCTAGTGAAACATCTTTGGTATTTCTCTATGAAACTCTATTTTTTGGCTCGCTTTCACATCGCTGAGCATGCCTAGCAAATTGGGCTTGTCCCCAAATGTCTTTGTGATGCTTTGGCTTGGGTTATGGTGCTTGTGCTTACCCCAATTTGTTCCGTATTGATGAAGTCATGTCCAAAACCTACAAAAAGGTGTAGGAAACAGGCGTAATAGTTTTTTGGCATAATTTTGCAATATAAATGATAATTATATATATTTGGAGGTTTTTGTATTAAATTACTTGTAAAACAAGTTAATAAGTGATATGAAAAATAATACTAAGTAATTTGACACTTATCAAATAGATATGAAGAATTTGGAAATTGATAAAACCAGGTGGACGAATCTTCCATCTCTAAGAAAAACCATTATGATCTCCTACTAGACTGTCCAAATTTATTTTTCCCATGAACTAAAAATTATTTTTATTTTTATCTGGAATTAGATTGGATATTTTAGTTGTTCTTAAAAACTAAAAGGAGTCCCTTTCAAAACATAAAAAAAAAAAAAAAAACTTAAATGAGTCATTACTCTTCATTTTGTAATATCAATAAAATATTTTTTAATTGTATTTTATTATTATACTTCTAACTCTTTAGAAAAACCTAAGGAGGGTGGGAACTATTGCAAATTAAAGTGAAAATTATGATCGTTTTACAGCTGTTCTTAATTAAATTTAAGCTCTGAAATGTACAAAGTTATTCTCTTAACTATTTAATACTATATTTTTTAAAATTTGTGTATTAACTTTGTTGTTGAACTGGAAAGCTAGTAGAGGTAACGACTAATAGCCATTAACAGTGATTCATTTTCTTCAAACGAATATGTTAAGGAATGAGCAATGTTTCTGATCTATGGGTTCCTTAATTACTATAAAGAGTGTCAAGGTGTTTGAGTGTTTTTTAGCCACTCAACTAAGAAATTATTAACATGTAACAAAAAACAAAATGATAAAAGGATAAAATGTGTAATAAGCTTGTTTGATTGACCATGTGTGTTGAAAAATTTACAAAGTCCAATATTTACAGGTGAACACTAGTCATACTATCCAAAATAAGATGGTTTACAAAATTTATTCTTCCTTTTCTATAAATATTAATAATGTGGAAATCTTCCCGTTGTTGGGGATATGTGGTCTCCCATGTTTGGCTCAACCTTCCCAATTCTGCAACATTCCTTGTCTCCTTTATCCATGCATGTGCAGCTCCCTCGAAACATGGTTATATGTTATTGGCTTCTTTGGTTAGTGGTTATATAAATATGAAGCACAAGTAAAAATTCTAACTCTCAAGTTCCACTAAGTTTTGATTGATTCTAACACTGCCATGACCTTCATGGACCTCGATAGATTGGAGAAAGATTTTACAAACCTGAATTTGGCTATGGTTGCTCTTGTCTAACTTTCACTGTGGGACTTTGCTTGACCTTAAAATCTCATATCTTCCAATTCCGGCTAACAAGTTATTTAATTTTAGGTGTAAGCAAATGCCTCGTACATTGCATTATCGATTAAATTTGAGTTGTGAGATGATGCAACATAAGAATTAATTACTCCTCGTGAACAATGTTAGCATTGTGCTGTAAAACGTAAAAAGTATTCGTTAGAAACCCCATATCGGCTTGTGAATGGGCAAAACGACATTAATTACTGTCAATTTGTTCACTCTAACTACAATCATTGATCGTTCTAACTACTTGATTGTTAACACTGGAGATCGTTAGATAAACACTTTTTATAAATAACCTCAATCGAGCAGAACAAATTAAATTTGTACAATGCCTCTAACGTTTTGATAATAACAAAGTATGAAGAACAATTGGATATGCTAATATATGTTTAAGTGTGCAGAACCATAGATTAAAATTTATCAAGGAATGAACATATATGAGAGCATCTGAAGCACAAGAGAAGCCAAAGACTTTATAGAGGATCTGAAGACATGTCAATCCGAAGTCAACAATGTAATCAGAAGTGAAGAATTCATCCAGAAGATATTGAAGACCAGAAACTGAAACACCAAGACTCTAAGTCATCCAGACTATGAAGTATCCAGACTCTGAGGACTTAGAAGCCACGCCAACTTTGTCTTTTTTTGAGTGGTTCAGGATCTGACCAACTACAATTTCTCTTCTTCCGAATCACATGCTAAGTCAAATCCAAGGACAAAAGGAATGAAACAGATAATTCTAATTGCATCAATGATTTTCAAATGTCTTTTCAAACGACATTAAACATATCAGGCAACATTCCAACGTCTTGATTTGAAAGCATCTCAAAGACTCTTAGTGTGATGCCACTTTCCAATATCTCTCAAATCCTTCTCTATATAAGGAGATGAAGACTTGAAGAAATATACAAGACTCTGTAATTTTAACTTGTGCCCTTACTCTGTCAAATTCAAAATCGCATAAACACTTAAGAATTTCTTGTGAAGTTCATATCTTAGAAATTCTAAAGTCTTAAGAGTCTTACTCTGTTCTGTAATTGTTTGCATCAGAATACAAGGCTCTGTAATTTTAACTTGTGCCCTTACTATGTCAAATTCAAAATCGCATAAACACTTAAGAATTTCTTGTGAACTTCATATCTTAGAAATTCTAAAGTCTTAAGAGTCTTACTCTGTTCTGTAATTGTTTGCACCTCTGATTATATATCAAGTGTAAAACTCAAATAATCTTTTATTTGATTAAGTTAGATCGTAAGAAGTATCTTTCAGTTGTGATTGAGCATTAAAAGTCTCTTGTTTGTGTTCTTGAGCATTTAGAAGTCTCTTGCTTGTCTGCTTGAACATGTAATCCTTGGTGATTATAGTGAAAATCCCTTAGAAGTGCAAGGGGGACTGGACTACTCCTTGTTTGTAGGAGGAACCAATATAATTGTTATGTGTCTCTATTTCTCTCTTTCTCTCTTTGTGTTTGTTTTAATCCGTTGTACTCAGAACCTGAGCCAGACTCTAAACCAATTCATACTTTGACTAGTTATACTCTTGGAAAAGTGTAACACCCTATTTCTAATAAGCGGTAAAACGCGCGAATATACAAATATATTCTAGAAATAGATGCTACGTCATCAAACAAAAGCAACATACATGTATAAATTGTCAAGTCTCATAAACATAGTAGCGGAATATAAATAACATCTCCAAATCTCATGACAATAAATACATCTCAATGATCTCAGATACAACCAATATCTCAACTCCAGCTACATAATCAAAAAAAAAATCCAACATGCAAGCACTACCCTAGATCAGAGCCCTAATCTAGACACTTCCATATAAAAAGAGGAACTCCGCTCCTCGGCAACATCAAGTAAACAGTCTAAGCATCCTGCACTCCATCTACCCGTCCATACGGAAAGGCATGTGGTAAACCACTGAGGGTTAGCATTACATCATCATAATCCATATAAGATTTAATCAAGAACATTTGAAATGAAAGATATATTCAAGAACAATTCATACAATTATACACAAGTATTCTCAATACGCATATCATTCAAGATCATTCAATATCATCATTCCAAGTTTATATCAACAAGTGTATCACACACATATCATAATTTCAACCATGTCAATTAACAAATAACAAATTCAATCATCATTCACAACTCAAATGCATTTCAATTCACCAACAATGTATGCAATGGCTCTATACTCATCTAGATGCATGCGGTACCATATCACCTCAAGGTCGTCACCTTCGATGCAACAAAAACATCGTAATCACCTCAATTGGATATAAAATCCACCACCATCAGTCATGAATGCATGAACATATGACTCGACTACAATGCATATGTTCACATAATCTAATCACCTCAACATCACCAATACTTGTATATATGAACTCAACAACAATTCACCACCACTTAACATATATACAATCACCAACAACATCCACAAGTCAATCAACATATAGTTGCCACATATATACATAATTCCTTATAATCCAAATAAAGGAATAAATACAACATATGATCACAACATCATATACATCACTCAACAAACATTCATACATCATCTCATAATCATATTAATCTATTCATAAAGGGTTCATAAGCAATTGACTCTCAAAAAAAATCATTTTCTACCAAGTTCGTCTCCAAAAATCACAACATTGAAAATAATTGTGCATTTAAGTCAAAACCAAGTAAACAAGCCTAATTGCCTATGCCATGTATTCTCGTACGTCACATGTACGTGCAGTAGAGGTTACATAAGCATTTCATCGGCCAAACACAACGAAATTATAGGATTCACCAAATTCGTCTCTTAATTAATTCATTTTCCAAAAGAATACCATTTTGAAAGCAAAGCAAGTTAAACTCATTAGACCCCTTTTACACCAAGTTATTTCTTTCATAAAACACCCCTAGATAGTTAGGATAAAGCCCCTACACTTTGGAACAAGTTTGGAAGCAATTGGATTGAAGAAAAATGCATTTTTAAGGTTTCTTGTCAGACAGGATCGTGGCACGTGGGTCTCCCATCGTGGCACGATTTTTCCAGAGTCAAAAACACTGAAATTTCTGGTCACCATCGTGGCACGTTGGCCCCGCATCGTGGCACGTTCTTAGTTTGACAGACAACGCCAGATTTTTAACCTTCACGTTTTCGCGCATAAAAATCAAACCGTTAATCCGTTTTCGATGCCGTTTTCGTCTACATTCTCCTAACACTTTGCTCTATCATAATGTACAGAAAAATTCAAGTTTGAACCATCCCAAAATCATTTTCCAAAACCTCACATCACACTCATTTTCAAAACGGTTAACACTCGAATTTTCACACGAAAATCCCGTTTTCTCCCAAACGACTCGACTAACAAAATCACAACATGAAAATAGAAATTCTACCAAGTTCAATTCATCCATCAACATCAAAAACTCAGCCAACAACTTCATATATCAAAATTTCATTTTGGTCCTTCACATGAACAACTTAACACAACTTCACAAGTTTGAACAACAACAACAACTCTTATCATAATTCTCAATTCATGATACCCAATGCATCAATTCATCAACAACACATCTAATAACAACAACAACATATAATCATGAAATCATCCACAATTTAACAACCACAACTTCATTCTTCATCAATTTCACACAAAAACATATCATATTCATATATACCCATTTTGACATACAAATTTAACAACAACAACACAATTATCATACAAATCATGTTCTCAAACATAACAACAACAATCATGCACGAATTTACACCAATTAAAATCAATTCATCAATTTCATAAAAATGGGTAAAAGGGAAAAGTTATGAAATTATGAGTGAAACCTAACCCTCTTACCTCTAGCACCAAGAATCCCTAACCCAAGCTTCAATTTAGCTCCTAGATGATGAATTCCTCTTCTAGCTCTAGCCTTCAACCCCTTTCTCTTGTTCTTCTTCTTCAACCCTTATCTTCTCTCTATCTCAATCTTTCTCTATTGTAAAATGTTGGTGAAAAACCCTACTTTCTCTACTAACAAGAGTATATATAGATCCTATTTAATTCGGATTAACCCACAACACCTTAATGGGCCTAACCCATTTCTATTCCAACCCCAAAATGTTACTACTCACTTAACGGTAAAAAGTAATACTAACGGTCACCTACCGGTAAATAAAATAAATTACTACAACTCCTTAGCACTTAGTAGAATAACAACTCTCCCTAAGCACTAAAATTAACCCTCAACAAATTTACTAAATTACCCTTGCTCACAAAATGACCAAAATACCCCTAAGTCCAAAATGACTAAAATACCCTTCTAACACCGAATTCTAAAATTCCCAACCAAAAATACACACAGAGGAAAATAATCACATATGAGCACATGTAACACACATAATAAATAATAAAATAAATCTAACGAAAATCGGGCTGTTACAAAAAGTTTGAAAAAACCAACACAATTCAACCCCCTCCCTTCTTGTGTTTTTCTCGCCTTCACGTACTCCTTACATTGTTATCTATCTTCTTTTTATAATTCTCTTGCTAATTTATTCTCTAAGAAACTCTTTCTTGATATTCCTACTCTTTCTTGAACATTTCACTCCTTTTTATTTGAACCTTAATTTCTAAATATGGATTCTGTAACCAAAAACTAAAGTCATGTCAAAGATAACTATCCTACAAGCCTTTTCCATGTCCAATAAAATATTACCCTTCATCCATGTACAACCGGGGTGGATTCGAAGGCATTTATTTATCCTTCCAGTTTGAGGATTTCCTTTTGCTTGTGACTTATTCACCTATGAGGGATAGCTAAGTGATCTAAGAACATATCCTCAACCAATTTCTAACTATTTGGTTTGGCTTCTCATGGGTAAAAGCTTCCAAGGATCAAGATAGGAAGAAAACATGTTGAAATATGTCTTGAATTAGTGTTGAGAAAATGTTCCACATCGGATAATATGAAGAAATATTAAATACTTAGCCATATCAGTAAAAGCCTTGTGTGTTAGTATTTCTTGCACCAATAGTTAGTGGGTTTTGCTATGGCCAGCATTATCTATACAATTCAGTATCTGTAATCTGTAATTATCGATTATAGTGAATTCTTTTCAGTGGCTCTGCCCATGGATTAGTCAGCACATTGCTGGATACCACGTTAAATCTTGTGTCATTTTTATCATTCTGTCTTTTACTATTATTGTTATTATTCTCGTGTCCTGTTATAACAAACTGGTATCAGAGCTTGGTTCGAATTTGTTTAGGCGGGAACGGTGACTGGAGGTAAAAGTTTGAAAGTCGACAAGTTCACTGGGAGGAACAATTTCAGTTTATGGCAGATCAAGATCCAGGCGTTGCTTAAACAACAGAGTCTATGAACACCTTTGTTAAAGCCTGCGCCAAACCCTCTACCTGCTGATTTCGCCACCCTGGAGGAGAAACCACATTCTACGTTGCTCCTTATTTTGGATGATCATATCATCACTGAGGTTGCTGAAGAGGATACCGCTGTCGGTCTGTGGTGTAAGCTTGAGAGTCTACACATGACGAATAGCTTAAATAACAAGTTGCTTTTGAAGCAACATATGTTCATTCTGCGTATGCAGGAAGGTATGTCCCTGAGAGAACATCTAGATCAGTTGAATTCAATATTATTAGATTTGCGTAATATTGATATTAAGATTGATGATGAGGATGTTGCCTTGATTCTGTTAGTTTCTTTACCATTGTCATATGAGAAATTTAGGGCGTCTTTCGTTAGTGGTAAAGATTTGTTGTCTCTGGAATAAGTTAGGTCTGCCCTTCACGGTAGAGAACTACGACATAGCTGTAGTGGCACTGTTTCAGATGGTCAGGTTTTTGGGCTAGTAACAAACAACAATTAAGGATATGGTAAATCAAGGGAAAATAAGTTCTCTAAGAAACCGGTCAGAAGGGATCTGACACCGAATGATATTTGCAATTACTATAAGGAGAAAGGGCATTGGAAGAATGATTGTCCCAAGAAGAGGCATATGCAACAACGTAAGGCATCAGGTAATGTCGTTGTTGCCGAGGATGGTATACATTCCAAAGAGGATATCGCCTTAGTTGCTGATGGCCACACACATTACACCGATGTGTGGGTTCTGGATTCCGGACGTCTTATGATATTTGTCCTAAGAGAGAATGTTTTTCAACCTATGAGCAACTTGGATGGTGGTAATATTCCTATGGGCAATAGTTCTTCCTGCAAGGTTGTCGGGATGGGCTCTATTAAGATTAGGACTCATGATGGTAAATTATGTACACTGAACGAAGTTAGACATGTTCCACACATGACGACGAATTTGATATCTCTGAGTCTTTGGGACAAGAAGAGGTTTAGTTTCAAAGGTTAAGGTGGAGTTATACATGTTTGCAAGGGTTCAAGTGAGATTATGAAATGTGTGAAGTAGGGTACTATGTACTTTCTACAAGGTACTATGTTAACTGATTTTGTTGTTGTTGCTTCCTCCGAGATTGACCAAGAAGATATGACAAAGTTGTGGTATATGAGGCTTGGGCATATGAGTGAGAGGGGGATGCAAATTATGGCTAAAGATGATCTTCTTTGTGGCACAAGATAAAGGATCTTGGGTTCTGTGAACACTGTGTTTTTGGGAAACTACATCACAACAAGTTTCCTAAAACGAATCATAGAACAAAGGGCACACTAGATTACATCCACGCTGATTGTTGGGGGCCTTCACGGGTGGAGTCTTTGGGGGGTCACAGGTACTTTCTGTCGTTGATTGATGATTATTCAAGGATGACCTGGATATTCATAATGAAGCATAAGAGAGATGCTTTCAAGAACTTCAAGCAGTGGAAGGCATTAGTGGAGAATCAAACTGTGAAGAAGGTCAAAAGACTGCGAACTGATAATGGTTTGGAAATTTGTTGGTCTGAATTTAATGAGTTTTGCAAGACTGAAGGGATTTCCAGGCATCGTACTGTTAGAAATACACCTCAGCAGAATAATGTAGCAGAACGTATGAATCAGACACTTCTGGAAAGAGCTCGGTGTATGCTCTCAAATGATGGGTTAACAAGAACGTTTTGGGCAGAAACAGTTAACACAACATGTTATCTGATAAATCGTGGGCCTCACATAGGTATAAATCTGAAAACTCCTTATGAATTGTGGTCGGAAACCTGCTGATTACTCTAATTTGAGGGTTTTTGGTTGCACTTTCTACTATCATGTCAATGAGGGGAAGTTGGAGCCAAGAGCGAAGAAATGAGTATTTGTAGGCCATGGGGATGGTGTGAAAGGATATAGGATTTGGTCCCCATCTGATAAGAGGGTTACTCTAAGTAGGAATCTTGTCTTTGATGAAAATTCCATGTTTAACCCAACTGTGAAGTTCACTATTCCGGAAGACTGTGGTATTGAGAAACAGGTGGAGCAGAGAGAAACTGAGGTTACTTCTGAAGCAGAGGAGGGCTCTCCTCAGTCACATTAAAAGGCAAAAGCATCAGTTGTTCCATCAACAACAAGGGAACATCACAGTAAAGCTCGTAATCGCTCTAAAAGAGCTGATTTTGGGGTACCTCCTACGAGGTATGGCTATGAGGACATGGTTTCCTATGCTTTACAGGTTGCAGAGGAAGTGGATCCTGTAACACCCCGTTTTCCCAACGTAAAATTTTCATAAATAAAATCAGAGTTTTTCATCATAAAACGGAATGTCACATTTCTTAAAAATCATAAATGGAATAAATAATAATTTATCCTTCAAAACGTTCAACAACATAATATTTAAAACTTCGCAGCGGAATAGTTTGACAACTTAAATAATCTTTGGCACAAGGGCCTTGATATAAAATCTCATAAAACTTAGTTCAACATCAATTCTTGAAAGATTCATAAAGTAATACGTAAGGAACAGAAAGTAAAGACATAATCCCATCCCGTTACGTATCAGAGCACATAAGACACACTTGTGAGGAGTCCACTCACGACCGCAACTAATCTTGGTTACCTGCAAGTTACCCATACGAAGAGCAACATTTTCAAGCAAAAGGGTGAGATTTCACCAAACAAAAATATTAAGCATATAATTCATCAATCACATTTAACAACTTAAACTTCATCAACTAGTATCATTAATCTTCCTACATTAGTCATAAACTTCATCTTATATTATCATAATAAATAATCATAAACATCATATATCATCTTAATCATAACATCATATATCACCTTAATCATAACATCATATATATCATCATAAATATCACAAACATCATCACATATCATCATTAGTAAACATGCAGCATCTTATCATAAATCACATAGCATCGTATCATAAATCACATAGCATCTTATCATAAACAACTTCTTAATCAATCTTCATAAGCAACTTCATAATCAATCATCATAAACATCATAATCATTCATCTTCTTAAGCATCATAATCATTCATAAAGCACTTCATTAATAGCTCATCAACTTGACATCTTAACATCTTAACAACTCGATAACTTGACATCTTAACATCTTAACAACTCTACAACTTGACATCTTAACATCTTAACAACTTCGACTATACTATGCAACTTCAACTTCTCAAATCATCTTGACAAATGCAAATGCATGTGGTACCATTCTAGGGCATAAGCCCTCATCGTCGTGGTTGAGCATAAATATACTCCTAGGGAATAAGCCCTCATCGTCGTGGTTGAGCAAAAGCTCCATCGTCGTGGTTGAGCAAAAGCTCCAGGGCATGAGCCCTCATCTTTAAATGAGTATTCATGGACTCAACATCTTACGTCTTAGAAACTTCATGAACATCTATGACATCTTAACAACTTGACGACTTCATAACGACTCGACGACTTAACAACTTCATATCATCTTAACGTCTTAACATCTTAACATTTTAGCATATTAAAACATCATATATAATTCACATTAATACTCATATAACAATATCACATTGATAATATTAACAGCAACATGACAACACACAATTAATTCATCATATATCATCGTATTCAAGTATCAACAATTCATCATGCATCTTTGTAAGAACATAAATAATCATGCACAACATATTTTCATGTCAAACCAAGGCTACTAGAAAGATATCACAATTATCAACAACTTTCATGTTTACAACAAAGATCAATTCAAAACAGAAACATATGAACAAAACGCAAAAACATGAAACAGAGAATGCTGTCACCGTACAATTTTGCTAAGACCTCCTTGGAGTATTTTTATCATAACTCAAAAACTAAAAATCATATTCACGTCAAACCAAAACCATTAGAAAGCTAACAAAATTATCTAAAACTTTCATGTTTACACCTAAGACCAATTCTGTACCGATTAATACCAGTTTTCATTTACATTCGAAAACGTTGTGCAGAAAGTCCATAAAAATTCACTGTGACCTACGTGCAGTAATTTGACCATAACTCAAGTTCTATAAATCCTTTTGAAGTAAAACCAACGGCATTAGAAAGCTAACATCCATACCTACAACTTTCGCGTTTACACCTAAAGGCAATTCAAAACTGAAATGTGTGAAAAAGATGCAAAAACATGAAACAGAGAATGCTGTCAGAGATAGCTCTCGGGAAAACTCCATTTTTCATCCCAAAATCCCAATTTTGAATCCCCTAAGCCCAAATTTGGTCCCAAAGTTTGTTTAAACGTTTCTAAACATGAAAAGACACCCAAATCCATATAAAACTTGAACTAAAACACCCTTTCCACAAAAATCACCATTTGACACATTTTTCATGAAAACCTTCAAGAACAACATAAATTCACTTCAAGTTCTATGATTATGATTACCCATTGCATCAATCATTAACAAAAACATATCATAACAATAACAGCAACAAGTAGTCATGAATTCATCAACAACATTATATTTCATCAATTTTGAGTGAAACCTAATTTCTCTAATCATCAAAATCAAACAACAACAACCATTAATTCTCAATTCTTCACTTAAACCCTAATTCTCGATCTCTTAAAAACTCTTCCTACAACTCGTTAAATCTAATCGTTAGAATCATACACATAATAAGATTGAATGCTAGTCTCACCCTTACCTTAGAATTATCGATGCAGCCTCTTCTCTCTTCTCTTTGTCTTTTCTTCTCTTCTCTTCTCTTCTCTTCTCTTCTCTCTAAACCTTGTTTTCTCCAAAAACTGATCGTGCGTTCTATGTCTTTTTAAACCTAACTTCTCTTATTTATAACCCCTCATCTAATTTCTCTTACACCTCAAAATTACTCTTTTCCTCATAATCTTATTTATTTCTAAATTAAATATATATCTCTCCCACTTAATAATATTAATACACCAAATAACACATAATAGCATATTTCATCAAAATATATATGTATATAATATTTTAACACCAAATAACATGTATTTCTACACAAAATACCAAATATATCTCTACATCAAATAACAAATATATTTCTACACAAAATAACCCCACAACTTAATATTTATTTTATTTTCGAATATTATTTTATTAAACAATAAAATAAGTCACAACGTCTCATAAATTTCTCTAAAATCATATAAATCACACTAATCATATAAATATATTCTAAAACTCATTAAAATAATTAAATAATCGAAACGGGCGTTACAGGTCCTCCTGAGCTATCCACTTTTGAGGTAAACAAAGTGGGTACAACAGACAACCCAACTGATATGTTTACCAAGCCGGTTCCGCAGAGCAAGTTTCAACAGTGTTTGAACTTGCTCAATGTTAGAAGTTGTTGATTGCCCTTGGAGGGGCAAGCCCTGAGGCAGAGCAGGCTCATATGGGCATTATGTGTAACGCATCTGGCACATCTGGTACGTCAAGTACATCTGGTGCATCTAGTTATCTGGAGAAGATTCAAGTCAAGGTGGAGATTTGTTGAAATATGCCTTGAATTAGTGTTGGGAAAATGTCCCACATCGGATAATATGAAGAAATATTCAAGACTTGGCCATATAAATAAAAGTCTTATGTGTCAGTATTTCTTGCACCAATAGTTAGTGGGTTTTGCTATAGCTCACTAATACTGTCCCATGTGAAGTTTCTGCAGATTCTTTTAGCCTATTTAGACAATGACGATGGTAGAGGAACCATTTTTATAGTATAGTCAGTGATACTTGCAAGCAAGGATGGAGCCAAAGTAATTTTTAACCCTTTTGTTAAACACAATATACAGACTAAAGAAATTTGATATTTAACGACACAAAAAGTAAGGAAAGTAATCTTTTTGAGTATAAGGCAATGGAATTTAACCATCTAAAACAAAATATTTTTTTTTCTAAACTCGGTACACGGCCTAAAGACCGACTAATATGAGGGGTCAATCCCACCGGCCTAAATAGTTCTGTATGGACTTATTTTACCAAAATTGACAACAGGGAAAATTGAACCTGAGATCTTGAGAGGAGCACACTCTAAAGTTCCAAGTCAATACCATATGCCAACCTAAAACAAAATAATGTTATGACCAAGTGATTGTGCTCAAGTGGTTGATGAGTTTCACCATAAGATGAATCGTTTAGGAGAGCCCGAATTTGATTTTTGGGTGGAATAATTCTTAACTAGGTTTTACTTATTTCACGGTCGAACTCTAAATTACCATAACCCCTTCTCTTAGAAACCGAAGGATTAAAAACGAGACTGTTTGGTAAGACACCTCTATTAGCTTATAGCTTATAGCTTATAGCTTATAAGCTCGTTTGACAAAAAAAGCTTTGTTTTCAGAAGCTATTCTAAGTAGCGTTTGAGCTTATAGCTTATAGCTTCTCACTTTTAATTCCAGTTTTACCCTTATTATTCTAACTAAATTCCATTTTTTACCCTTAATCATTTATTATATTATAAAGTAAAATACATATGTTTTAAATATGAATGCTATTTTTTTTTATGAATGAAAGATCCTTTTTTTCCTCAATAGAAAAAAATATTTTTTATACCGTTACGTTTAAGTTTTTTTCGTTACAATTATTACGTTTTTTTTGTGTGACTATTTCAATATTTAATGTCACCTTTTTTTTGCGAAATGACACGTTATTTTTGTGTGATATATCAGAATTGTAGAGAATAAGAATAAGGACAATGATTTTCACCAACAAAAAATAATTAGAACGTTACGTTTAACTTCACTATATATATATATATATATATATATATATATATATATATATTTGTACAAACTATATTTTATTTATTGTTATGTTTAAACTTTTTTACACTTTATATCTAATTTTTTTAGGAAAATGAAAATAAATATAAATTAACATTTAGGAATTAAAAATTAATTTAATAATAATATTAAATTAACAATCTTTAATTTTTAATTTTTAAATACTCTAAACATTAATTGAACTTTATTATGAATTAAAAATGTCCTTATGTAATTTTACATCTATCAGCTAATTGAACCGCTAATTTTACCAAACACTTTAAGTAGCTTATCAGCTATCAGTCATCAGCTATAAACTATCAGCTATAAGCTATCAGTCATCAGCTATGAACTATAAGTTATAAGCTATCAGCTAGCTTATCAATCATCTGCTATTTTTACCAAACAGAGTCATAATGTTACCAATTGAAAAATATACATTAAGAAACTATTCTACACGTGAAGTATCATAATTATTTTTGAATGAAACATTTTTTTATATTTGAGTTTGATTTTTGAATGAAATACTTTTTAGTCAGATTATATTTAACACCCAAAAAAAATGTTAAAATAGATCATGTCCAAATAAAAACTTAATGAAACTAAACTTCGGAAGTTCGGATAGGCTCGTATGCTACAAAAATTAATACCTTTGGAAGAAAGCAAAAACTATAATACACCTCATATTTTGACCCAAAAACTATACTTCGGATAGACTCGTATGTTACAAAAATTAATACCTTTGGAAGAAAGCAAAAAACTATAATACACCTCATATTTTGACCCAAACTTGGTCAATGACTCAATGTGAATTAGGTACTCTTGTTTACACTTACATTTGTTTAATATATTCAATTTCCATGCTTACTGTATAAAAAGAAAACATCCACTTATAAGAACATTTTCTTTAAAGAAAACACCCACCTATACGAACAATTTATATTTGTTTTGACAAACATATATGAACAGTTTTGTAAGCGCATTTTAATATCGGGCTTTTTCTCCTAAAAAAAATATCTAATTTGTCTTTAAAATAAATATATCTAATTTGTATTCATAAAAAGAAATAAAAGAGTAAGAGTTTAGTTTTTTTTTTCTTTTGACGTTAAGAGTTTAGTTTTTTTTTTTTTTAAACTTTAAGAGTTTAGTTTTAGTCTTTTAGATCCTCTCAAAGAATATGTATTTCTTGAGATATTTTAATAATTGCTCAAATGAAGTTTTAACACCCAGTTTCACAATTTAAAATTTTAGGCACCTTATTATATATTTTTTAGGATTTTCCTTCTTTCAATGTGGCAATGTTGATGTGGATTACATCATATCATATGATTATCAATTTAATTGATTACGTAGCATTAAATAATTTTTTCCAAAATAGGGGCAGAATCCTAAAAAAAAATATAAAATAGGGGTGAAAATTGCATTTAAGACTTTAATAACTAACCAATGAAAGTGGCACTAAAAAAACAAAATACTAACGGGAATTAGTGATTAAAAAAATGAAATTTCTCACCAACATCCTTGCAATAAAATTTAGTGTCGAAATTAAAGACGAATTTTATGTTTTCCCTCTTTAAATTTTCCTAGCTAGTTTTTCTTTTCCCTCTTTAAAATTAAAGATGATATTAATCTCTAACTATTACTCTCCCAAAAACTAATTCTTTGCCTTCTCTCTAAGTCTTCATCGTGCCACCTCCTTTCCCGCAAAATTCAATCTTAGTTGCCATCATCTAACCATTGTGTATAGTGGTACGACGAAGATGTTATCCACATCGTCATGCCCCAACCCCTCTTGGGGTCACACAAAACCCTTACATGTACGTTTTTATTGGCGGCACTTCAGTCAGTGGTGGCGGTTGCTTGGTTGAAGCAACTTCGGATGCTAGGTTTACATGATATTTACTCGATCGCTTTGAGATCAGGGGTTGGATTTACTGATTACTACCTCAAATTCTTCTTGCCGCTTATGGTCAGGTTTTCGGGTGTTATTTGTGACCACTTTTCTTACATTCATCGGCTTCAACGACTTATGACTAAAGCTTGTCTTGCTTTAGTTGTGATTTTGGTAGTTTGTAATGTTTAGGTTGGTTTATGTTAACCCCATCTCTCCCAGGTTTTCACTTCAGCACGACCTTTTTGTTGTCGATTCACCTCCGTTTAGTTAGGGTTTTGTTGTAGCTGACTGATGGTTTGTTATCTGGATTTGGTTTCCTGATTCACTTCTAGGTCTGTTGAGGTCTGCAGGTTCCAAATCTTACATATTGGCTAGAAATGACTTGACTTCTTGTTGTGATTTATCGTATGGTTTGTTGGTATATGAATCAGTTTGTGTTGACAATCAGTTTATTCGCCATCTTTGAGATGTGAAGGCTCACATAACTTTTTTTTTCTATATGGTTTCGTGTCCATACACTTGTTAACTAGATATTATTGCCTATGGTGTGTCTCTGTGTATGTGTGTGTTTGCTTCAGTTACTTCTAAACCACTTTTGTTGCATTTGGACGGTCTGTATATTCTTTTGGCCTTATTATAAGACCCACCACTTAGTATTGTATATTCTAAATTTCTCTTCTTTGCCAAATAGGAGTACAATTGATATACTCACCGATATGAATGTAGATGTTTGGCCGCTTCCTATAAAATTTGACAAAGTTTCTAGCTAGAGTGTTGACTATACTAGAACAACTTGTTAGCATTACTAAGGTGTCTAGAAGACACGCTTCCTGTATGAGTTTCTAGAAGACACACTTTACTTTTTGGCTTAATACATGCTTTGGTCCCTTAACTTATTTCTGAATTTCATTTTGGTCCCTTAACTTTAAACTGTCTCAATTTGGTCCCTTAAGTATCTCTCCGTTTACCAAAGTGATCCCTTCCGTTATGTTTAATAAAAAAAGTTAAATGTGGGACACGTGTCATTTTGTCATTTGTTGAGAATTTTTTTTTTGGGAAAAAAACAAAAAAAACAAAAAAAAAGTTCTCAACAAATGACAAAATGACACGTGTCCCACATTTAACTTTTTTTATTAAACATAACGGAAAACTAGCGGAAGGGACCACTTTGGTAAACGAAGAGATAGTTAAGGGACCAAATTGAGACAGTTTAAAGTTAAGGGACCAAAATGAAATTCAAAAATAAATTAAGGGACCAAAGCATGTATTAAGTCTTACTTTTTATGAAGGTGTCTTTTAGCAACCCAAACCTTAAGGTGTAATTATCCATTTTTTAGTTATAATTTGCTAAAAGACACCTTCATAAAAATTAGTTGGTGTCTTCTAGCAAAACCATATATATATATATATATATATATATATATATATATATATATATATATATACATATATACATATATATATATATATAAAACTGATATCACGTTCTCTCTCCAAAACTTAAAACTCTCCATTCTCTCTTCTAACTTCAGCTAACCCACCGCCATCATCCTACCCCCACAAATCCAAATCTTTGAACACACACACACACACACACACACACACACACACACACACACACACACACACACATATATATATATATATAACTGATATCACGTTCTCTCTCCAAAACTTAAAACTCTCCATTCTCTCTTCTAACTTCAGCTAACCCACCGCCATCATCCTACCCCCACAAATCCAAATCTTTGAACACAAGATGTAGATCCCACGTTGGTGATGCGTTGCTCAGCTCTTTCGCATCTGCATCACCCTGTTTGTGTTGCTCACGGTGGCTGCCCCGCCGGTGAGATTTTATGGCGGTTTGTTTTGGGTTCGTCGGTTCGTTTAGCTCTTCTCCTTCCGGTAACCACTTCAGTCTCTGTTTAATCCTCCTTCGTGGCGATTTTAGTCGCCGTCGTTTGCAAGGAACAAAGAGTTTTGGTGTCGAACTGCAACCATATCTGAATATTGATTCGTTTTCGATGGATTCGGTTTGGGTGACAGTTGGGCTAGTCGGTCGTTTCGTGCTTGTTCCGTGATCTTAGAACACCGCCTTTTGTTAATAACGGCTTGTCGTTGTTTTTTGTTTCGTCTTGATGGTGGGCTGCTGGTGGTGTGTTTGTGTTGCGTGGTTTGTGTTTGTTTGGATGGTTAGTGGCGTACTGGTGTTTGTGTTTGTGTGTATCAGGATGTTCGTCAGCAACCTCTGGTAAGTTTTTCTCATTTATGTTCGCATCAAAGATTGGGTGGCCGAAGACTTTTGACCTTTTTGACGTGGGTTGGTTTCGAAACCCGTAAGGGTGGTGTTCTGTTAAACCCGAAAGGGTATGGTTCTGTTAAACCCGAAAGGGTCTGGTCACTAAACATATTGGACTCATCCCTGAATCTGAGTTCTTACGCGTATGTTTGAAACCTATTCTATTTGGTGGCTTGACTACTTTGACTCTCTGATTTTTCCAGATTTGTTGAGATCTGCAGGTTTCAAGTCGTCTTGTACGTCTACACTCTGGTACTTAGTGCTCGAAAGAGCTTTTATGCTTGCTGCTTGGTTCAGGGAGCTGTTGGCACTTGGATTTTGTTACCGTGTTGACGGTCGATCCATTCGCCGAAATTATACCCTAATTGATCTTCGCAGATGTTTACTTTTCATATTTTTTGCAATCTGGTTTCGTTCTCGTACGTGGGTTCGCTGAGTTGCGTCCGTGACTAGTGAATTTTTGTTAAGATAGATTAGGGTTGATCCACCAGGTCTTTTTTATATCGGTGTATCCCCTATTGGGTTTTACCTGGGTCAGGTCTAATGTCCCCCCAGTCTTTGTATCTCTTTCGTTTTATTTTATATATCCGTCCTTTTGCTTGTGTGTGTGTGTGTGTATATATATATATATGGGTTATGTTACAAGCCACCCTTTGGTGGTGTCTTTTATCAAGTCACACCTCAAGGTGTGATTTTCACTTTTTAGTTATAACTTTGATAAAAGACACCTTCATAAAAAGTAGTTGGTGTCTTTTAACTAATGCTCATAGAGTAACTTGATAAAAGACACCTTCATAAAAGGTGTCTTCTATCATAACCCTACATATATATATATATATATATATATATATATATATATATATATATATATATATATATGAGTCAGGATCCGTTGACACCAGGTGTCAACGAATTCGTTGACACCAAATATTAACCGTTGATTTCGTTTGATCTAAAGGTTTATATTTGTTCAATTAAAATTATCATGTTACCATATCCTTTGGAGATTTCCATGCCATAATTATTCCTAATTTCTTTTTGGAAATATTCCAAATTAAATCTACCGTTTTCCTCTCTTCTCCCCGATGGTCATCTTTCTCAAGAATTACTCATTGTACATTTTATCAAGAACATACATATTAAAAAAATAAAAATCATATGCATCTTATCCCCTTGTTGCAATTCACATCGTGATCTTACTGTATTCATCAAGAACAACAAATTAAAAATCATACGTGATCCCCTTATTGCAATTTTGAGATGGTGGATTGCAACCTTGTCAACGAAATTCGATGTCTGATCACCTCATTTTGTATTTGTGCTATTTGTCAACGAAATTCGATGTCTGATCACCTCATTTTGTATTTGTGCTATCCTCTTTTTTTTTTTTTTTTTTTCCGTTTCTTCCATTTATCATCAATGATGTTTCTATCATTTGCAATTGTTGGAGGTAGAAATTTCATGATTCTTGAAATTTTAGTTTCTAGAACTAAAAAAAATTATCAACATATATTCAAGGTTTATGTCAAAAAGAATTACATGCTAACTAATGTTTGATTCATGTGAAGGATCAACATAAAACAATTTAACAACCATGAACCAATTCTTTTGTAAGATAATATGTGGTGCTTGGTACAAGATGTATCATTGTGAAGAAGACAAATCTCGTTTAGGAAACAAGAGGATTTTTAGGAAAAGGATATATGAAATAGCAAATGTCCACATTAAGATTTTGATGAATAATTATTGACCTTTAGATTAAGACAAATGAACGTTTAAGATTTGGTGTCAACGAATCCGTTGACACCTGGTGTCAATGGATCCTATATATATATATATATATATATATATATATATATATATATATATATATATATATATATATATATATATATATATATATATATATATATATATATAGCCTTTCCATTTTGGATCCAGGTACCTCTTCTACCCAACTCTAATTGAATGACAATTAGAGGCTAAACTGTTGTTATGACTTAGTTTTTAACTTAGTATTTATAAGTATTAAAACATTGTCATGATCATAATAACTTTTATTTTAAACATAAAAGAGTTTTGGGACGGATCTGGTGATTCTTGTTTCAGACAAAAATCTCGTTTTTTTTTCCCGGGAGGGAGTGAGAGATGCTTGATGTCTGTTTCGATGAGAATTTTTGTCAGATTACTGCGTTCGATGTCTCGTTGAGAGCTTTGCTCTTCTATCCCTACGGGTTGATAGGTTTAGAGACTTTTATAAAAGTTTTTTAAGTTCAAACTATCTGGTATTATGATCATGAGAAAGTTAGGATACTTTGCTTTACTTTGTTATTTAACTACGTCATAACACTGTTCGCCCTTTGTTTTCTTCATGGAAGAACCAGATCAAAATGATCTTACCACCAATCAAGAATTGGTCGAATTCCCAAACAATTTGGAAAACTTAAACAAATGGGTAATACCCTCGGTACCTAAAAAAGAAATTTATAATTTTGGGATGTTTGACTTTAAGTCTAGAATGGCTGTTAAGACCATTGAACAAAATGTTAGAATCTCAAAAGATTCTCAAGATATATTTATGTTATGTAAAAAGGATTTAGAATCCTTTAAAGAGTATAAATATATACATGTTGGGTTAATACAAATTGCTATTAGACCTTTAACTCTGCTTGGCTTAAACACCAGTATAATGGCATACGTTAGAGATGGCAGATGCAATAATTTTAAAGAATCTTTAGCTGCTGTTATTGAGTCCAGTTTATGTCATGGACCAGTCTATTTTGATATAGCCCCTAATTTAAGTCTATCCTTGTCTGATAAACATTTGTTCGAGGCTTTACAAATGAATATTCATACTAATGGCTATGATTTTAAAACTGGAAGTCAAATTATGACTGTTTGTTACAGGATATATTTTAAGGTTTTAAATACCCTTAATCCTAAGGCTAGACAAATAAGTCATCCCGGAACCACTACTTTGGTTAATACTAATTTATTGACCTCTAAGGTAGCCACCAACCGACTTATAAGATGGGACGAATTAGATTTCCCTGATAATTGGAATCTTCCTCGTATCGTTAACCCGGAACCTATCATGAATAGAAATGTTGAACAAATTGTTCAAACTACTGATGGAGACGTTGAAATTCGTTTTAATCCTCAGAGAATTTGCAAAATACCAAGAAGTATATCTTCCAGATATTCTTCCAACAATTTTTATTCTGTTCCCAGTAATATTTCTAGGAAATCCTTCTCAGAAGCTTCAACATCTAAAACTAAAGATGAGTCTGAAACTGTCGAACACATAATTATGAGCGACAACAAAATTCCTTTTGGAGTTTATGAGGCTAATAATAGTCAAAAAGAAGGTAAAACTTCCCCAACCCCATCAGACTTTTAATGGACCTTACGCCTAATAGTCTTTGGAGGAAATTCATAAATGATGAATTTATGATGGAAAAATACTCTGATTTTCGTAAATGGTTTTTCAGAGAAATCCCAGATTGGGAAAGAGAAAAAATTAAAAATGATTATTATAAACATCTTGGCATAACTCAAGAGTTCATCAGATTTGTTGAATGGTTTATAACATATTTTCTCAGTCAAACTGAAAAAGAAATTTGTACTCTAAAATCCAGATCTTGGAATATTATTGGACGTAACGATCCCATTCAATCCCCGTTTCCTCCGGAAGAAAGTTTAACGTTGGGAACTAACGTTGAAGCTGTTGCGTATTCGCACACTAGCATAGGATCCAAGGTAGGGAATACCCTTAATAGCCTTAATGAGTTAAACTCCATAATCAAAGCTCAAAATTTTTCTAATGCTTATCTTACTCGAATAGGAGACCAGCTGTTATCTTTAGATAGAGATATCGCTTTTTTAAAATTTTTGGTTGAGAAAAATATACACAATCAAGAAGTTATTATTAATCATTTAAAAAAAAAGGATATTCCTTCAACATCAACATCGGAGTCAAAAGGTTTTTATGACCAAATTAGTGAATCTCCTATTGTTCAGCCTCCCACTAAAATTGAGAATTTCAAAATTGATGATAATTCGAATGAATTTTTGAATACGCTGCAAGAAAAACTTAAGAAATTAAACCTTAATGTTATTTCCAAAGATGAAGATTCTAATAGCGAATCTGAGAGTAAAGATGTTGATGAACTTGCTAATATGTTCAATGACTCTAGTCTTAATGAAAAGACTGAAATTAATACGGTTTATACTAAAAGAGGAGTTGATAAAATCTATTACGATAGACCCTCGCCACATGATTTACTTTTTGAAGAAAATGATGACATTATCCAAACCTCGTACTCGGGTAGATCCATTTATGAATGGAATATTGACGGTCTTAATGATAGACAAATTGTTACTGTCATTCAAAAAATGCTCATGTATTCTACTATTTGTAAACAACAAGGTAATACCGATAGAAATATTGCTAGTTTTATAACCGTGGGTTTTGTCGGTCAACTTAGAGGATGGTGGGATGCGTATCTCACAGCTGCCCAAAGAGAAGAAATTCTTTCTCATAAAAAAATTGTTAAAGATGAAGCCACAGGATCTGTGACTAATACTAACGAAGAAGACGCAGTTTATACTTTAAGTCTTTCTATAATAAACAATTTTGTTGGTACCAGAATACCTGTTGGAGAGCGTATTTGCACTCTTTTACAAAATTTACGTTGTCCTTCTTTAACACATTTTAGATGGTATAAAGATACCTTTTTATCCAGAGTTTTCATGATTGAAGACCCTAATAGTAATCATTGGAAAGCCAAATTTGTTGATGGTTTACCTCATCTTTTTGCCGAAAAAGTTAGGCAATCTTTAAGAAATAAAAATGATGGGATAAATATAAATTACCCAAATCTTACTTATGGTCAAATTTCTAATACTTGTATTCAAGAAGGCCTTTCTTTGTGTAATGACATAAAGTTAAAAAATCAACTTAAGAAGCAAAAATTGACCGAAAA
This sequence comes from Medicago sativa, assembly GCF_051527215.1. Taxonomy (NCBI): domain Eukaryota; kingdom Viridiplantae; phylum Streptophyta; class Magnoliopsida; order Fabales; family Fabaceae; genus Medicago; species Medicago sativa. Next base: position 56,751,289 of record NC_140749.1, read on the forward strand.
ACACCAATTAGGGGAATTTTGTGAACAATTTGCCTTTGATTTAGGAAAACCTACTGGGGATAAAAAGAGTAAGAAGAAAATTAGTTCTTCTAATGATACTTCTCAAATTAAGAGAAAGAAATCTCATAAGTCTTCTAATAAGAGAAAACATAGAGAAAATTTCTCTAAAGAAAAAACTAGGGAAAGTTTTCCCAGCACTAAAAATAAAAGGAAAGCTGGTAAGTTTTCAAAAAATATTACTTGCCATAAATGTGGCAAAAGTGGTCATTATGCCACTCAATGCTGGACTAAGAAACAACTTAATGATATTGAAGATGATAACCTTCGTTCTCAATTAGAGAAAGTCCTATTTAAATATTCTGATAATGAATCAGAAGATAACAATGAAGTTATAAATCAAATTAATGATTCCACCACTAATGACGATTCTGATAATAGTTCGGAGTCAGACTGTCCCTGCAATGAGGAGATAGACTATTGGAAAAATATAGTAGAAATGAATGGTTTAAATGTTCTAACTGAAGAACATGATGAAGCTCTTAAAGCCATTGATAATATTTCAGATAATAATCTAAAGAGAAAAATGTTAGAATTTCTTATCAAAGATGGTTCTAATAAGGATAGAGGACCTCAAATTATTGAGGCACCTTATAATATTAGTGAAGTCTTATCTAGATTTCGCGAAACTAATATTAAGGAAACACCTATCTCTACTAATGATTTGAGAAGAGAAATTAATCTTCTAAAGGGAGAAATATCTCAGATAAAAAGAGATAATAATATATTATCTCAGCGAATTTCTAAATTAGAAACTTTAAAAATTGAGGAGATTATTCAGGACATTCCCAAAATTGAAAATTCTAATTCTCCTACTTCCGGAGAAAAATCTGAAAATACTTTTTTAACTACTCTTCAAAGAGTTACTTCACAAAAGTGGTTTATAAAAATTACTTTAGTGATTAACAAAGAGTATGTTCTAAAAAATGAAATTGCTTTGGTTGATAGTGGCGCAGACTTGAACTGCATTCAGGAAGGAATTATTCCTACAAAATATTTTTCTAAAACTACTCAATCTCTAACCCAAGCGGGAGGAGATAAACTTCAAGTTAATTATAAACTTTCTAATACTTATATTTGCAATCAAAATATTTGTTTACCAACTAATTTTATTTTGGTAAAAAATTTAACTCATAGAGTTATATTAGGAACCCCCTTTTTGCATAATATTATGCCCATCAAAAATATTGATCAAAGAGGAATTACTACTTTAATTGATAATCAAGAAATTACTTTTGAATTTATTACCAATCCTCATACTAGGATGCTTAATGAAGTTAAGGATATACTTAACAAAAAAGAAAAACAAATATGTTTTCTTAAAGAAGAAATTAGTCTTCGCAATATTGATAATCAACTTAAGAAAGTTGAGATACAAAGACAGATTAAGTCTTTAGAGATTCAATTCAATAATGAAGTCTGTAACGATTTTCCTAATGCTTTTTGGAATAGAAAGAAACATATTGTTTCTTTACCCTATATTGATGACTTTAATGAAAGACAAATTCCTACTAAGGCTAGACCGGCTCAAATGAATAATGCCTATCAAGATGTATGTAGAAAAGAGATCCAATCTCTTCTTGACAAAGGATTAATTAGAAAATCTAAATCTCCTTGGAGTTGTACTGCGTTTTATGTTGATAATGCAGCTGAAAAGGAACGTGGTGTTCCTAGGCTTGTTATTAATTATAAACCTCTTAATAAGGTTTTAAAATGGATTAGGTATCCTATTCCTAACAAGAAAGATTTACTTGACAGATTAGCAACTGCTGCTATATTTTCAAAATTTGATATGAAATCTGGTTATTGGCAGATTCAAGTTAAAGAATCTGACAGATATAAAACTGCCTTCACAGTTCCTTTTGGTCAATTTGAATGGTTGGTTATGGCTTTTGGTTTAAAAAACGCGCCATCAGAATTTCAAAAAATTATGAATGATATTTTTGAGTCATACTCAGAATTTATTATTGTTTACATTGATGATGTTTTAGTCTTTTCTAAAACTATAGATCAGCATGTTAAACATTTAAAGATATTTAAAGAAGTGGTCAAAAGAAGTGGGCTTGTTGTCTCTGCGCCCAAGATGAAATTATTCCAGACTAAAATTAGATTTCTGGGTCATACAATTGATAAGGGAACTATTATCCCTATTGATAGAAGTATTGAATTTGCTTCTAAATTTCCAGATATTATTTTGGATAAAACCCAATTACAAAGATTTTTAGGAAGTCTTAATTATGTGTCTGACTACTATGAGTATTTGTCTAAAGATACAGCCATTTTGTACAATAGACTAAAATCCAAACCTAAGCCCTGGACGGACGAACATACTCATGCTGTTCGTAGGATTAAGAGTAAAGTCAAAAATTTGCCTTGCCTTTCTCTAGCCAATCCTAATTATTTCAAAATTGTTGAAACTGATGCTTCCAATTTGGGTTATGGAGGGATCCTTAAACAAGTTAACCCTACTTCCAATAAAGAAGTATTAGTTAGATTTACTTCAGGAAAATGGAATCCTACCCAATCCAAGTATTCCACGGTTAAGAAAGAAATGCTTTCTATCATAAAATGTATCTCTAAATTTCAGAGTGATTTACTTAATCAAAAGTTTTTGCTTAGGATTGATTGTAGTTCGGCAAAACCTATTATTGAAAAAGATGTTAAAAATCTTGTAGCAAAACAAATCTTTGCTAATTGGCAAGCTCAATTATCTGCATTTGAATTTGATATTCAATATATTAAGGGAGAAAATAATTCTCTTGCTGATTTTTTAACCCGTGAATTTTTACAGGGATATGACAACCCCTTATAGGGGAAGAGGAGGCCGTGGCCAATATGGTCGTGGAAACCAAGGGAGCAATAATATGTTGCCCCAAGAACCAATGACTAGCAATGTTCCTATAATTGGGAATTGGTCAGTGGTCCAATATAGAAAAAATTTTTCTAATATGAAAAAAGAGAAAGATGAAGCATCTTCATCCTCTTCTGCTAAAGGTAAGACAATATCTTACAAACAAGCTACTCAAGAAGAGTCGCCTCAAGAGTATTTTGAAAACCCTATTACAGAAACCATTATGTATATTGATGATGAAGATCTTTCACTAAATAATAGTGATGGTTGGTCTATTAAAGACAGATATTTAGACTCTAGATGCTATCCAGGAATGGCTGGAAAATCTAGACCTCACCTTGAAATGCTTCTGATCGGATCAGGATCAGTTACTATCACTCATAATCACCATAACGGTAATACCAAAGACTTTATAAGTTTTTCAAAATGTCACATTAATAAGATTTTACTCCCTAAAGATTGGGGAATCAACCCCAACAATGAAAAGGCTATTATAGATAGTCAAAACAATTCTATCAATTTCAATTATTGGGACTATGTCAATGCTTTCACCCAAATGTTTTATTACCAAAATCCCAAGAACAAACATTCTTGGTTTTTCTCTATTAATCCTGAAGTTGTGGAAAAATCTATTCCAAACTGGTTCTTTTCATGGTGGCAAAAATTTGGCCCATCCTTAGAGATTTTACCTGAAGAAATACAAAATTTGTAAACATCCTGGTGCAATACCAGTCCTTTAATTGAAAAGGTTGCATCCAGCAAACTTATTACAGGACAATGTCCTTGTCTTTTTTTCTGTAAATTCCAAATCCCATGGATTTGGAGGTGGAATATCACTATCTCTAAAGACAGGTTCAATGTTCCCATTCTCCAAAGAAATTTCTTTTATAAATTTTGGACTAATATGAGTCCAGACGACCTTAAAATCATAATTGATAAAATTAAGGCTTCTGTTGTATCTGATAAGGCCAAAAGTGTTAAAACCACCAACACTCAAAACTTCTCTATGAATGAAGTAAAGACTTATTTTCAGAGGAAATATCCTCAAGAAACTAATGATCAAATTAAGGTCCGAGTTCTTGATTTCATGAAAGACCAGTTTTTCTGTTCTTTCCCCGAAGACAATATGTCAGTCTCTTCAAAAGGGTCCAAAGACATTGATGAAGATGAAGATGTGTTAGCTGGTGAATCTCAACCAGATCCAACGATGGAAGATATTTGGGACTCAATGATTGAGATCGTTGCAAGCAAAGCCAAATAATTTCCTCCGCAATTATCTCAAGGAATCTTTCAGAAGACAATATGTCTCTTTCAAGCTTTTGCTTTAGTCGTTATCAACTTTAGCTTTAGCTTTTTCTTTTGCTTTTTCTTTTGACAATTTTGTTAAAGCTGTTTGTCGTGTTGTTTTTATTGTTTAAGTGACGATGGGGCCCAATGAGCACCCGGCTTTAAGCAATAATTTCGTTTGTCGTTTGTTTTTGGCTACCGAATGTTTAGGTCGCCTTTTACTGGTTCAAATAGTGAACTTCTTTTCCTATATATAGGAAGTTTGTTTTTCTTTGGAGGCACGCTTTGCTTCCGCCTTGTAATCTTTTCTCAGTTTATACATAAAATCTTTTTACTTTGTGTAATATCTTGCACCTTTAATCTATATACCTGAGCATCAAGATCAACTTTTGGTATCAGAGCAAGTTGATCTTGATGCTCAGGTATATAGATTAAAGGTGCAAGATATTACACAAAGTAAAAAGATTTTATGTATAAACTGAGAAAAGATTACAAGGCGGAAGCAAAGCGTGCCTCCAAAGAAAAACAAACTTCCTATATATAGGAAAAGAAGTTCACTATTTGAACCAGTAAAAGGCGACCTAAACATTCGGTAGCCAAAAACAAACGACAAACGAAATTATTGCTTAAAGCCGGGTGCTCATTGGGCCCCATCGTCACTTAAACAATAAAAACAACACGACAAACAGCTTTAACAAAATTGTCAAAAGAAAAGCAAAAGAAAAAGCTAAAGCTAAAGTTGATAACGACTAAAGCAAAAGCTTGAAAGAGACATATTGTCTTCTGAAAGATTCCTTGAGATAATTGCGGAGGAAATTATTTGGCTTTGCTTGCAACGATCTCAATCATTGAGTCCCAAATATCTTCCATCGTTGGATCTGGTTGAGATTCACCAGCTAACACATCTTCATCTTCATCAATGTCTTTGGACCCTTTTGAAGAGACTGACATATTGTCTTCGGGGAAAGAACAGAAAAACTGGTCTTTCATGAAATCAAGAACTCGGACCTTAATTTGATCATTAGTTTCTTGAGGATATTTCCTCTGAAAATAAGTCTTTACTTCATTCATAGAGAAGTTTTGAGTGTTGGTGGTTTTAACACTTTTGGCCTTATCAGATACAACAGAAGCCTTAATTTTATCAATTATGTTTTTAAGGTCGTCTGGACTCATATTAGTCCAAAATTTATAAAAGAAATTTCTTTGGAGAATGGGAACATTGAACCTGTCTTTAGAGATAGTGATATTCCACCTCCAAATCCATGGGATTTGGAATTTACAGAAAAAAAGACAAGGACATTGTCCTGTAATAAGTTTGCTGGATGCAACCTTTTCAATTAAAGGACTGGTATTGCACCAGGATGTATACAAATTTTGTATTTCTTCAGGTAAAATCTCTAAGGATGGGCCAAATTTTTGCCACCATGAAAAGAACCAGTTTGGAATAGATTTTTCCACAACTTCAGGATTAATAGAGAAAAACCAAGAATGTTTGTTCTTGGGATTTTGGTAATAAAACATTTGGGTGAAAGCATTGACATAGTCCCAATAATTGAAATTGATAGAATTGTTTTGACTATCTATAATAGCCTTTTCATTGTTGGGGTTGATTCCCCAATCTTTAGGGAGTAAAATCTTATTAATGTGACATTTTGAAAAACTTATAAAGTCTTTGGTATTACCGTTATGGTGATTATGAGTGATAGTAACTGATCCTGATCCGATCAGAAGCATTTCAAGGTGAGGTCTAGATTTTCCAGCCATTCCTGGATAGCATCTAGAGTCTAAATATCTGTCTTTAATAGACCAACCATCACTATTATTTAGTGAAAGATCTTCATCATCAATATACAAAATGGTTTCTGTAATAGGGTTTTCAAAATACTCTTGAGGCGACTCTTCTTGAGTAGCTTGTTTGTAAGATATTGTCTTACCTTTAGCAGAAGAGGATGAAGATGCTTCATCTTTCTCTTTTTTCATATTAGAAAAATTTTTTCTATATTGGACCACTGACCAATTCCCAATTATAGGAACATTGCTAGTCATTGGTTCTTGGGGCAACATATTATTGCTCCCTTGGTTTCCACGACCATATTGGCCACGGCCTCCTCTTCCCCTATAAGGGGTTGTCATATCCCTGTAAAAATTCACGGGTTAAAAAATCAGCAAGAGAATTATTTTCTCCCTTAATATATTGAATATCAAATTCAAATGCAGATAATTGAGCTTGCCAATTAGCAAAGATTTGTTTTGCTACAAGATTTTTAACATCTTTTTCAATAATAGGTTTTGCCGAACTACAATCAATCCTAAGCAAAAACTTTTGATTAAGTAAATCACTCTGAAATTTAGAGATACATTTTATGATAGAAAGCATTTCTTTCTTAACCGTGGAATACTTGGATTGGGTAGGATTCCATTTTCCTGAAGTAAATCTAACTAATACTTCTTTATTGGAAGTAGGGTTAACTTGTTTAAGGATCCCTCCATAACCCAAATTGGAAGCATCAGTTTCAACAATTTTGAAATAATTAGGATTGGCTAGAGAAAGGCAAGGCAAATTTTTGACTTTACTCTTAATCCTACGAACAGCATGAGTATGTTCGTCCGTCCAGGGCTTAGGTTTGGATTTTAGTCTATTGTACAAAATGGCTGTATCTTTAGACAAATACTCATAGTAGTCAGACACATAATTAAGACTTCCTAAAAATCTTTGTAATTGGGTTTTATCCAAAATAATATCTGGAAATTTAGAAGCAAATTCAATACTTCTATCAATAGGGATAATAGTTCCCTTATCAATTGTATGACCCAGAAATCTAATTTTAGTCTGGAATAATTTCATCTTGGGCGCAGAGACAACAAGCCCACTTCTTTTGACCACTTCTTTAAATATCTTTAAATGTTTAACATGCTGATCTATAGTTTTAGAAAAGACTAAAACATCATCAATGTAAACAATAATAAATTCTGAGTATGACTCAAAAATATCATTCATAATTTTTTGAAATTCTGATGGCGCGTTTTTTAAACCAAAAGCCATAACCAACCATTCAAATTGACCAAAAGGAACTGTGAAGGCAGTTTTATATCTGTCAGATTCTTTAACTTGAATCTGCCAATAACCAGATTTCATATCAAATTTTGAAAATATAGCAGCAGTTGCTAATCTGTCAAGTAAATCTTTCTTGTTAGGAATAGGATACCTAATCCATTTTAAAACCTTATTAAGAGGTTTATAATTAATAACAAGCCTAGGAACACCACGTTCCTTTTCAGCTGCATTATCAACATAAAACGCAGTACAACTCCAAGGAGATTTAGATTTTCTAATTAATCCTTTGTCAAGAAGAGATTGGATCTCTTTTCTACATACATCTTGATAGGCATTATTCATTTGAGCCGGTCTAGCCTTAGTAGGAATTTGTCTTTCATTAAAGTCATCAATATAGGGTAAAGAAACAATATGTTTCTTTCTATTCCAAAAAGCATTAGGAAAATCGTTACAGACTTCATTATTGAATTGAATCTCTAAAGACTTAATCTGTCTTTGTATCTCAACTTTCTTAAGTTGATTATCAATATTGCGAAGACTAATTTCTTCTTTAAGAAAACATATTTGTTTTTCTTTTTTGTTAAGTATATCCTTAACTTCATTAAGCATCCTAGTATGAGGATTGGTAATAAATTCAAAAGTAATTTCTTGATTATCAATTAAAGTAGTAATTCCTCTTTGATCAATATTTTTGATGGGCATAATATTATGCAAAAAGGGGGTTCCTAATATAACTCTATGAGTTAAATTTTTTACCAAAATAAAATTAGTTGGTAAACAAATATTTTGATTGCAAATATAAGTATTAGAAAGTTTATAATTAACTTGAAGTTTATCTCCTCCCGCTTGGGTTAGAGATTGAGTAGTTTTAGAAAAATATTTTGTAGGAATAATTCCTTCCTGAATGCAGTTCAAGTCTGCGCCACTATCAACCAAAGCAATTTCATTTTTTAGAACATACTCTTTGTTAATCACTAAAGTAATTTTTATAAACCACTTTTGTGAAGTAACTCTTTGAAGAGTAGTTAAAAAAGTATTTTCAGATTTTTCTCCGGAAGTAGGAGAATTAGAATTTTCAATTTTGGGAATGTCCTGAATAATCTCCTCAATTTTTAAAGTTTCTAATTTAGAAATTCGCTGAGATAATATATTATTATCTCTTTTTATCTGAGATATTTCTCCCTTTAGAAGATTAATTTCTCTTCTCAAATCATTAGTAGAGATAGGTGTTTCCTTAATATTAGTTTCGCGAAATCTAGATAAGACTTCACTAATATTATAAGGTGCCTCAATAATTTGAGGTCCTCTATCCTTATTAGAACCATCTTTGATAAGAAATTCTAACATTTTTCTCTTTAGATTATTATCTGAAATATTATCAATGGCTTTAAGAGCTTCATCATGTTCTTCAGTTAGAACATTTAAACCATTCATTTCTACTATATTTTTCCAATAGTCTATCTCCTCATTGCAGGGACAGTCTGACTCCGAACTATTATCAGAATCGTCATTAGTGGTGGAATCATTAATTTGATTTATAACTTCATTGTTATCTTCTGATTCATTATCAGAATATTTAAATAGGACTTTCTCTAATTGAGAACGAAGGTTATCATCTTCAATATCATTAAGTTGTTTCTTAGTCCAGCATTGAGTGGCATAATGACCACTTTTGCCACATTTATGGCAAGTAATATTTTTTGAAAACTTACCAGCTTTCCTTTTATTTTTAGTGCTGGGAAAACTTTCCCTAGTTTTTTCTTTAGAGAAATTTTCTCTATGTTTTCTCTTATTAGAAGACTTATGAGATTTCTTTCTCTTAATTTGAGAAGTATCATTAGAAGAACTAATTTTCTTCTTACTCTTTTTATCCCCAGTAGGTTTTCCTAAATCAAAGGCAAATTGTTCACAAAATTCCCCTAATTGGTGTTTTTCGGTCAATTTTTGCTTCTTAAGTTGATTTTTTAACTTTATGTCATTACACAAAGAAAGGCCTTCTTGAATACAAGTATTAGAAATTTGACCATAAGTAAGATTTGGGTAATTTATATTTATCCCATCATTTTTATTTCTTAAAGATTGCCTAACTTTTTCGGCAAAAAGATGAGGTAAACCATCAACAAATTTGGCTTTCCAATGATTACTATTAGGGTCTTCAATCATGAAAACTCTGGATAAAAAGGTATCTTTATACCATCTAAAATGTGTTAAAGAAGGACAACGTAAATTTTGTAAAAGAGTGCAAATACGCTCTCCAACAGGTATTCTGGTACCAACAAAATTGTTTATTATAGAAAGACTTAAAGTATAAACTGCGTCTTCTTCGTTAGTATTAGTCACAGATCCTGTGGCTTCATCTTTAACAATTTTTTTATGAGAAAGAATTTCTTCTCTTTGGGCAGCTGTGAGATACGCATCCCACCATCCTCTAAGTTGACCGACAAAACCCACGGTTATAAAACTAGCAATATTTCTATCGGTATTACCTTGTTGTTTACAAATAGTAGAATACATGAGCATTTTTTGAATGACAGTAACAATTTGTCTATCATTAAGACCGTCAATATTCCATTCATAAATGGATCTACCCGAGTACGAGGTTTGGATAATGTCATCATTTTCTTCAAAAAGTAAATCATGTGGCGAGGGTCTATCGTAATAGATTTTATCAACTCCTCTTTTAGTATAAACCGTATTAATTTCAGTCTTTTCATTAAGACTAGAGTCATTGAACATATTAGCAAGTTCATCAACATCTTTACTCTCAGATTCGCTATTAGAATCTTCATCTTTGGAAATAACATTAAGGTTTAATTTCTTAAGTTTTTCTTGCAGCGTATTCAAAAATTCATTCGAATTATCATCAATTTTGAAATTCTCAATTTTAGTGGGAGGCTGAACAATAGGAGATTCACTAATTTGGTCATAAAAACCTTTTGACTCCGATGTTGATGTTGAAGGAATATCCTTTTTTTTTAAATGATTAATAATAACTTCTTGATTGTGTATATTTTTCTCAACCAAAAATTTTAAAAAAGCGATATCTCTATCTAAAGATAACAGCTGGTCTCCTATTCGAGTAAGATAAGCATTAGAAAAATTTTGAGCTTTGATTATGGAGTTTAACTCATTAAGGCTATTAAGGGTATTCCCTACCTTGGATCCTATGCTAGTGTGCGAATACGCAACAGCTTCAACGTTAGTTCCCAACGTTAAACTTTCTTCCGGAGGAAACGGGGATTGAATGGGATCGTTACGTCCAATAATATTCCAAGATCTGGATTTTAGAGTACAAATTTCTTTTTCAGTTTGACTGAGAAAATATGTTATAAACCATTCAACAAATCTGATGAACTCTTGAGTTATGCCAAGATGTTTATAATAATCATTTTTAATTTTTTCTCTTTCCCAATCTGGGATTTCTCTGAAAAACCATTTACGAAAATCAGAGTATTTTTCCATCATAAATTCATCATTTATGAATTTCCTCCAAAGACTATTAGGCGTAAGGTCCATTAAAAGTCTGATGGGGTTGGGGAAGTTTTACCTTCTTTTTGACTATTATTAGCCTCATAAACTCCAAAAGGAATTTTGTTGTCGCTCATAATTATGTGTTCGACAGTTTCAGACTCATCTTTAGTTTTAGATGTTGAAGCTTCTGAGAAGGATTTCCTAGAAATATTACTGGGAACAGAATAAAAATTGTTGGAAGAATATCTGGAAGATATACTTCTTGGTATTTTGCAAATTCTCTGAGGATTAAAACGAATTTCAACGTCTCCATCAGTAGTTTGAACAATTTGTTCAACATTTCTATTCATGATAGGTTCCGGGTTAACGATACGAGGAAGATTCCAATTATCAGGGAAATCTAATTCGTCCCATCTTATAAGTCGGTTGGTGGCTACCTTAGAGGTCAATAAATTAGTATTAACCAAAGTAGTGGTTCCGGGATGACTTATTTGTCTAGCCTTAGGATTAAGGGTATTTAAAACCTTAAAATATATCCTGTAACAAACAGTCATAATTTGACTTCCAGTTTTAAAATCATAGCCATTAGTATGAATATTCATTTGTAAAGCCTCGAACAAATGTTTATCAGACAAGGATAGACTTAAATTAGGGGCTATATCAAAATAGACTGGTCCATGACATAAACTGGACTCAATAACAGCAGCTAAAGATTCTTTAAAATTATTGCATCTGCCATCTCTAACGTATGCCATTATACTGGTGTTTAAGCCAAGCAGAGTTAAAGGTCTAATAGCAATTTGTATTAACCCAACATGTATATATTTATACTCTTTAAAGGATTCTAAATCCTTTTTACATAACATAAATATATCTTGAGAATCTTTTGAGATTCTAACATTTTGTTCAATGGTCTTAACAGCCATTCTAGACTTAAAGTCAAACATCCCAAAATTATAAATTTCTTTTTTAGGTACCGAGGGTATTACCCATTTGTTTAAGTTTTCCAAATTGTTTGGGAATTCGACCAATTCTTGATTGGTGGTAAGATCATTTTGATCTGGTTCTTCCATGAAGAAAACAAAGGGCGAACAGTGTTATGACGTAGTTAAATAACAAAGTAAAGCAAAGTATCCTAACTTTCTCATGATCATAATACCAGATAGTTTGAACTTAAAAAACTTTTATAAAAGTCTCTAAACCTATCAACCCGTAGGGATAGAAGAGCAAAGCTCTCAACGAGACATCGAACGCAGTAATCTGACAAAAATTCTCATCGAAACAGACATCAAGCATCTCTCACTCCCTCCCGGGAAAAAAAAACGAGATTTTTGTCTGAAACAAGAATCACCAGATCCGTCCCAAAACTCTTTTATGTTTAAAATAAAAGTTATTATGATCATGACAATGTTTTAATACTTATAAATACTAAGTTAAAAACTAAGTCATAACAACAGTTTAGCCTCTAATTGTCATTCAATTAGAGTTGGGTAGAAGAGGTACCTGGATCCAAAATGGAAAGGCGATGATACCAAAAGTTGATCTTGATGCTCAGGTATATAGATTAAAGGTGCAAGTTGCTCTTGATGCTCAGGTATATAGATTAAAGGTGCAAGATATTACACAAAGTAAAAAGATTTTATGTATAAACTGAGAAAAGATTACAAGGCGGAAGCAAAGCGTGCCTCCAAAGAAAAACAAACTTCCTATATATAGGAAAAGAAGTTCACTATTTGAACCAGTAAAAGGCGACCTAAACATTCGGTAGCCAAAAACAAACGACAAACGAAATTATTGCTTAAAGCCGGGTGCTCATTGGGCCCCATCGTCACTTAAACAATAAAAACAACACGACAAACAGCTTTAACAAAATTGTCAAAAGAAAAGCAAAAGAAAAAGCTAAAGCTAAAGTTGATAACGACTAAAGCAAAAGCTTGAAAGAGACATATTGTCTTCTGAAAGATTCCTTGAGATAATTGCGGAGGAAATTATTTGGCTTTGCTTGCAACGATCTCAATCATTGAGTCCCAAATATCTTCCATCGTTGGATCTGGTTGAGATTCACCAGCTAACACATCTTCATCTTCATCAATGTCTTTGGACCCTTTTGAAGAGACTGACATATTGTCTTCGGGGAAAGAACAGAAAAACTGGTCTTTCATGAAATCAAGAACTCGGACCTTAATTTGATCATTAGTTTCTTGAGGATATTTCCTCTGAAAATAAGTCTTTACTTCATTCATAGAGAAGTTTTGAGTGTTGGTGGTTTTAACACTTTTGGCCTTATCAGATACAACAGAAGCCTTAATTTTATCAATTATGTTTTTAAGGTCGTCTGGACTCATATTAGTCCAAAATTTATAAAAGAAATTTCTTTGGAGAATGGGAACATTGAACCTGTCTTTAGAGATAGTGATATTCCACCTCCAAATCCATGGGATTTGGAATTTACAGAAAAAAAGACAAGGACATTGTCCTGTAATAAGTTTGCTGGATGCAACCTTTTCAATTAAAGGACTGGTATTGCACCAGGATGTATACAAATTTTGTATTTCTTCAGGTAAAATCTCTAAGGATGGGCCAAATTTTTGCCACCATGAAAAGAACCAGTTTGGAATAGATTTTTCCACAACTTCAGGATTAATAGAGAAAAACCAAGAATGTTTGTTCTTGGGATTTTGGTAATAAAACATTTGGGTGAAAGCATTGACATAGTCCCAATAATTGAAATTGATAGAATTGTTTTGACTATCTATAATAGCCTTTTCATTGTTGGGGTTGATTCCCCAATCTTTAGGGAGTAAAATCTTATTAATGTGACATTTTGAAAAACTTATAAAGTCTTTGGTATTACCGTTATGGTGATTATGAGTGATAGTAACTGATCCTGATCCGATCAGAAGCATTTCAAGGTGAGGTCTAGATTTTCCAGCCATTCCTGGATAGCATCTAGAGTCTAAATATCTGTCTTTAATAGACCAACCATCACTATTATTTAGTGAAAGATCTTCATCATCAATATACATAATGGTTTCTGTAATAGGGTTTTCAAAATACTCTTGAGGCGACTCTTCTTGAGTAGCTTGTTTGTAAGATATTGTCTTACCTTTAGCAGAAGAGGATGAAGATGCTTCATCTTTCTCTTTTTTCATATTAGAAAAAATTTTTCTATATTGGACCACTGACCAATTCCCAATTATAGGAACATTGCTAGTCATTGGTTCTTGGGGCAACATATTATTGCTCCCTTGGTTTCCACGACCATATTGGCCACGGCCTCCTCTTCCCCTATAAGGGGTTGTCATATCCCTGTAAAAATTCACGGGTTAAAAAATCAGCAAGAGAATTATTTTCTCCCTTAATATATTGAATATCAAATTCAAATGCAGATAATTGAGCTTGCCAATTAGCAAAGATTTGTTTTGCTACAAGATTTTTAACATCTTTTTCAATAATAGGTTTTGCCGAACTACAATCAATCCTAAGCAAAAACTTTTGATTAAGTAAATCACTCTGAAATTTAGAGATACATTTTATGATAGAAAGCATTTCTTTCTTAACCGTGGAATACTTGGATTGGGTAGGATTCCATTTTCCTGAAGTAAATCTAACTAATACTTCTTTATTGGAAGTAGGGTTAACTTGTTTAAGGATCCCTCCATAACCCAAATTGGAAGCATCAGTTTCAACAATTTTGAAATAATTAGGATTGGCTAGAGAAAGGCAAGGCAAATTTTTGACTTTACTCTTAATCCTACGAACAGCATGAGTATGTTCGTCCGTCCAGGGCTTAGGTTTGGATTTTAGTCTATTGTACAAAATGGCTGTATCTTTAGACAAATACTCATAGTAGTCAGACACATAATTAAGACTTCCTAAAAATCTTTGTAATTGGGTTTTATCCAAAATAATATCTGGAAATTTAGAAGCAAATTCAATACTTCTATCAATAGGGATAATAGTTCCCTTATCAATTGTATGACCCAGAAATCTAATTTTAGTCTGGAATAATTTCATCTTGGGCGCAGAGACAACAAGCCCACTTCTTTTGACCACTTCTTTAAATATCTTTAAATGTTTAACATGCTGATCTATAGTTTTAGAAAAGACTAAAACATCATCAATGTAAACAATAATAAATTCTGAGTATGACTCAAAAATATCATTCATAATTTTTTGAAATTCTGATGGCGCGTTTTTTAAACCAAAAGCCATAACCAACCATTCAAATTGACCAAAAGGAACTGTGAAGGCAGTTTTATATCTGTCAGATTCTTTAACTTGAATCTGCCAATAACCAGATTTCATATCAAATTTTGAAAATATAGCAGCAGTTGCTAATCTGTCAAGTAAATCTTTCTTGTTAGGAATAGGATACCTAATCCATTTTAAAACCTTATTAAGAGGTTTATAATTAATAACAAGCCTAGGAACACCACGTTCCTTTTCAGCTGCATTATCAACATAAAACGCAGTACAACTCCAAGGAGATTTAGATTTTCTAATTAATCCTTTGTCAAGAAGAGATTGGATCTCTTTTCTACATACATCTTGATAGGCATTATTCATTTGAGCCGGTCTAGCCTTAGTAGGAATTTGTCTTTCATTAAAGTCATCAATATAGGGTAAAGAAACAATATGTTTCTTTCTATTCCAAAAAGCATTAGGAAAATCGTTACAGACTTCATTATTGAATTGAATCTCTAAAGACTTAATCTGTCTTTGTATCTCAACTTTCTTAAGTTGATTATCAATATTGCGAAGACTAATTTCTTCTTTAAGAAAACATATTTGTTTTTCTTTTTTGTTAAGTATATCCTTAACTTCATTAAGCATCCTAGTATGAGGATTGGTAATAAATTCAAAAGTAATTTCTTGATTATCAATTAAAGTAGTAATTCCTCTTTGATCAATATTTTTGATGGGCATAATATTATGCAAAAAGGGGGTTCCTAATATAACTCTATGAGTTAAATTTTTTACCAAAATAAAATTAGTTGGTAAACAAATATTTTGATTGCAAATATAAGTATTAGAAAGTTTATAATTAACTTGAAGTTTATCTCCTCCCGCTTGGGTTAGAGATTGAGTAGTTTTAGAAAAATATTTTGTAGGAATAATTCCTTCCTGAATGCAGTTCAAGTCTGCGCCACTATCAACCAAAGCAATTTCATTTTTTAGAACATACTCTTTGTTAATCACTAAAGTAATTTTTATAAACCACTTTTGTGAAGTAACTCTTTGAAGAGTAGTTAAAAAAGTATTTTCAGATTTTTCTCCGGAAGTAGGAGAATTAGAATTTTCAATTTTGGGAATGTCCTGAATAATCTCCTCAATTTTTAAAGTTTCTAATTTAGAAATTCGCTGAGATAATATATTATTATCTCTTTTTATCTGAGATATTTCTCCCTTTAGAAGATTAATTTCTCTTCTCAAATCATTAGTAGAGATAGGTGTTTCCTTAATATTAGTTTCGCGAAATCTAGATAAGACTTCACTAATATTATAAGGTGCCTCAATAATTTGAGGTCCTCTATCCTTATTAGAACCATCTTTGATAAGAAATTCTAACATTTTTCTCTTTAGATTATTATCTGAAATATTATCAATGGCTTTAAGAGCTTCATCATGTTCTTCAGTTAGAACATTTAAACCATTCATTTCTACTATATTTTTCCAATAGTCTATCTCCTCATTGCAGGGACAGTCTGACTCCGAACTATTATCAGAATCGTCATTAGTGGTGGAATCATTAATTTGATTTATAACTTCATTGTTATCTTCTGATTCATTATCAGAATATTTAAATAGGACTTTCTCTAATTGAGAACGAAGGTTATCATCTTCAATATCATTAAGTTGTTTCTTAGTCCAGCATTGAGTGGCATAATGACCACTTTTGCCACATTTATGGCAAGTAATATTTTTTGAAAACTTACCAGCTTTCCTTTTATTTTTAGTGCTGGGAAAACTTTCCCTAGTTTTTTCTTTAGAGAAATTTTCTCTATGTTTTCTCTTATTAGAAGACTTATGAGATTTCTTTCTCTTAATTTGAGAAGTATCATTAGAAGAACTAATTTTCTTCTTACTCTTTTTATCCCCAGTAGGTTTTCCTAAATCAAAGGCAAATTGTTCACAAAATTCCCCTAATTGGTGTTTTTCGGTCAATTTTTGCTTCTTAAGTTGATTTTTTAACTTTATGTCATTACACAAAGAAAGGCCTTCTTGAATACAAGTATTAGAAATTTGACCATAAGTAAGATTTGGGTAATTTATATTTATCCCATCATTTTTATTTCTTAAAGATTGCCTAACTTTTTCGGCAAAAAGATGAGGTAAACCATCAACAAATTTGGCTTTCCAATGATTACTATTAGGGTCTTCAATCATGAAAACTCTGGATAAAAAGGTATCTTTATACCATCTAAAATGTGTTAAAGAAGGACAACGTAAATTTTGTAAAAGAGTGCAAATACGCTCTCCAACAGGTATTCTGGTACCAACAAAATTGTTTATTATAGAAAGACTTAAAGTATAAACTGCGTCTTCTTCGTTAGTATTAGTCACAGATCCTGTGGCTTCATCTTTAACAATTTTTTTATGAGAAAGAATTTCTTCTCTTTGGGCAGCTGTGAGA
The DNA here is from genome assembly GCF_051527215.1 of Medicago sativa. Lineage (NCBI taxonomy): Eukaryota > Viridiplantae > Streptophyta > Magnoliopsida > Fabales > Fabaceae > Medicago > Medicago sativa. The sequence continues at coordinate 56,768,647 of NC_140749.1, forward strand.
TACGCATCCCACCATCCTCTAAGTTGACCGACAAAACCCACGGTTATAAAACTAGCAATATTTCTATCGGTATTACCTTGTTGTTTACAAATAGTAGAATACATGAGCATTTTTTGAATGACAGTAACAATTTGTCTATCATTAAGACCGTCAATATTCCATTCATAAATGGATCTACCCGAGTACGAGGTTTGGATAATGTCATCATTTTCTTCAAAAAGTAAATCATGTGGCGAGGGTCTATCGTAATAGATTTTATCAACTCCTCTTTTAGTATAAACCGTATTAATTTCAGTCTTTTCATTAAGACTAGAGTCATTGAACATATTAGCAAGTTCATCAACATCTTTACTCTCAGATTCGCTATTAGAATCTTCATCTTTGGAAATAACATTAAGGTTTAATTTCTTAAGTTTTTCTTGCAGCGTATTCAAAAATTCATTCGAATTATCATCAATTTTGAAATTCTCAATTTTAGTGGGAGGCTGAACAATAGGAGATTCACTAATTTGGTCATAAAAACCTTTTGACTCCGATGTTGATGTTGAAGGAATATCCTTTTTTTTTAAATGATTAATAATAACTTCTTGATTGTGTATATTTTTCTCAACCAAAAATTTTAAAAAAGCGATATCTCTATCTAAAGATAACAGCTGGTCTCCTATTCGAGTAAGATAAGCATTAGAAAAATTTTGAGCTTTGATTATGGAGTTTAACTCATTAAGGCTATTAAGGGTATTCCCTACCTTGGATCCTATGCTAGTGTGCGAATACGCAACAGCTTCAACGTTAGTTCCCAACGTTAAACTTTCTTCCGGAGGAAACGGGGATTGAATGGGATCGTTACGTCCAATAATATTCCAAGATCTGGATTTTAGAGTACAAATTTCTTTTTCAGTTTGACTGAGAAAATATGTTATAAACCATTCAACAAATCTGATGAACTCTTGAGTTATGCCAAGATGTTTATAATAATCATTTTTAATTTTTTCTCTTTCCCAATCTGGGATTTCTCTGAAAAACCATTTACGAAAATCAGAGTATTTTTCCATCATAAATTCATCATTTATGAATTTCCTCCAAAGACTATTAGGCGTAAGGTCCATTAAAAGTCTGATGGGGTTGGGGAAGTTTTACCTTCTTTTTGACTATTATTAGCCTCATAAACTCCAAAAGGAATTTTGTTGTCGCTCATAATTATGTGTTCGACAGTTTCAGACTCATCTTTAGTTTTAGATGTTGAAGCTTCTGAGAAGGATTTCCTAGAAATATTACTGGGAACAGAATAAAAATTGTTGGAAGAATATCTGGAAGATATACTTCTTGGTATTTTGCAAATTCTCTGAGGATTAAAACGAATTTCAACGTCTCCATCAGTAGTTTGAACAATTTGTTCAACATTTCTATTCATGATAGGTTCCGGGTTAACGATACGAGGAAGATTCCAATTATCAGGGAAATCTAATTCGTCCCATCTTATAAGTCGGTTGGTGGCTACCTTAGAGGTCAATAAATTAGTATTAACCAAAGTAGTGGTTCCGGGATGACTTATTTGTCTAGCCTTAGGATTAAGGGTATTTAAAACCTTAAAATATATCCTGTAACAAACAGTCATAATTTGACTTCCAGTTTTAAAATCATAGCCATTAGTATGAATATTCATTTGTAAAGCCTCGAACAAATGTTTATCAGACAAGGATAGACTTAAATTAGGGGCTATATCAAAATAGACTGGTCCATGACATAAACTGGACTCAATAACAGCAGCTAAAGATTCTTTAAAATTATTGCATCTGCCATCTCTAACGTATGCCATTATACTGGTGTTTAAGCCAAGCAGAGTTAAAGGTCTAATAGCAATTTGTATTAACCCAACATGTATATATTTATACTCTTTAAAGGATTCTAAATCCTTTTTACATAACATAAATATATCTTGAGAATCTTTTGAGATTCTAACATTTTGTTCAATGGTCTTAACAGCCATTCTAGACTTAAAGTCAAACATCCCAAAATTATAAATTTCTTTTTTAGGTACCGAGGGTATTACCCATTTGTTTAAGTTTTCCAAATTGTTTGGGAATTCGACCAATTCTTGATTGGTGGTAAGATCATTTTGATCTGGTTCTTCCATGAAGAAAACAAAGGGCGAACAGTGTTATGACGTAGTTAAATAACAAAGTAAAGCAAAGTATCCTAACTTTCTCATGATCATAATACCAGATAGTTTGAACTTAAAAAACTTTTATAAAAGTCTCTAAACCTATCAACCCGTAGGGATAGAAGAGCAAAGCTCTCAACGAGACATCGAACGCAGTAATCTGACAAAAATTCTCATCGAAACAGACATCAAGCATCTCTCACTCCCTCCCGGGAAAAAAAAAACGAGATTTTTGTCTGAAACAAGAATCACCAGATCCGTCCCAAAACTCTTTTATGTTTAAAATAAAAGTTATTATGATCATGACAATGTTTTAATACTTATAAATACTAAGTTAAAAACTAAGTCATAACAACAGTTTAGCCTCTAATTGTCATTCAATTAGAGTTGGGTAGAAGAGGTACCTGGATCCAAAATGGAAAGGCGATGATACCTCTTCTACCCAAGAGTTTTTAACTTAGTTTTTAACTGTTGTCATGATCAAAATTAGAGGCTAAACTGTTGTTATGACTTAGTTTTTAACTTAGTATTTATAAGTATTAAAACATTGTCATGATCATAATAACTTTTATTTTAAACATAAAAGAGTTTTGGGACGGATCTGGTGATTCTTGTTTCAGACAAAAATCTCGTTTTTTTTTCCCGGGAGGGAGTGAGAGATGCTTGATGTCTGTTTCGATGAGAATTTTTGTCAGATTACTGCGTTCGATGTCTCGTTGAGAGCTTTGCTCTTCTATCCCTACGGGTTGATAGGTTTAGAGACTTTTATAAAAGTTTTTTAAGTTCAAACTATCTGGTATTATGATCATGAGAAAGTTAGGATACTTTGCTTTACTTTGTTATTTAACTACGTCATAACACTGTTCGCCCTTTGTTTTCTTCATGGAAGAACCAGATCAAAATGATCTTACCACCAATCAAGAATTGGTCGAATTCCCAAACAATTTGGAAAACTTAAACAAATGGGTAATACCCTCGGTACCTAAAAAAGAAATTTATAATTTTGGGATGTTTGACTTTAAGTCTAGAATGGCTGTTAAGACCATTGAACAAAATGTTAGAATCTCAAAAGATTCTCAAGATATATTTATGTTATGTAAAAAGGATTTAGAATCCTTTAAAGAGTATAAATATATACATGTTGGGTTAATACAAATTGCTATTAGACCTTTAACTCTGCTTGGCTTAAACACCAGTATAATGGCATACGTTAGAGATGGCAGATGCAATAATTTTAAAGAATCTTTAGCTGCTGTTATTGAGTCCAGTTTATGTCATGGACCAGTCTATTTTGATATAGCCCCTAATTTAAGTCTATCCTTGTCTGATAAACATTTGTTCGAGGCTTTACAAATGAATATTCATACTAATGGCTATGATTTTAAAACTGGAAGTCAAATTATGACTGTTTGTTACAGGATATATTTTAAGGTTTTAAATACCCTTAATCCTAAGGCTAGACAAATAAGTCATCCCGGAACCACTACTTTGGTTAATACTAATTTATTGACCTCTAAGGTAGCCACCAACCGACTTATAAGATGGGACGAATTAGATTTCCCTGATAATTGGAATCTTCCTCGTATCGTTAACCCGGAACCTATCATGAATAGAAATGTTGAACAAATTGTTCAAACTACTGATGGAGACGTTGAAATTCGTTTTAATCCTCAGAGAATTTGCAAAATACCAAGAAGTATATCTTCCAGATATTCTTCCAACAATTTTTATTCTGTTCCCAGTAATATTTCTAGGAAATCCTTCTCAGAAGCTTCAACATCTAAAACTAAAGATGAGTCTGAAACTGTCGAACACATAATTATGAGCGACAACAAAATTCCTTTTGGAGTTTATGAGGCTAATAATAGTCAAAAAGAAGGTAAAACTTCCCCAACCCCATCAGACTTTTAATGGACCTTACGCCTAATAGTCTTTGGAGGAAATTCATAAATGATGAATTTATGATGGAAAAATACTCTGATTTTCGTAAATGGTTTTTCAGAGAAATCCCAGATTGGGAAAGAGAAAAAATTAAAAATGATTATTATAAACATCTTGGCATAACTCAAGAGTTCATCAGATTTGTTGAATGGTTTATAACATATTTTCTCAGTCAAACTGAAAAAGAAATTTGTACTCTAAAATCCAGATCTTGGAATATTATTGGACGTAACGATCCCATTCAATCCCCGTTTCCTCCGGAAGAAAGTTTAACGTTGGGAACTAACGTTGAAGCTGTTGCGTATTCGCACACTAGCATAGGATCCAAGGTAGGGAATACCCTTAATAGCCTTAATGAGTTAAACTCCATAATCAAAGCTCAAAATTTTTCTAATGCTTATCTTACTCGAATAGGAGACCAGCTGTTATCTTTAGATAGAGATATCGCTTTTTTAAAATTTTTGGTTGAGAAAAATATACACAATCAAGAAGTTATTATTAATCATTTAAAAAAAAAGGATATTCCTTCAACATCAACATCGGAGTCAAAAGGTTTTTATGACCAAATTAGTGAATCTCCTATTGTTCAGCCTCCCACTAAAATTGAGAATTTCAAAATTGATGATAATTCGAATGAATTTTTGAATACGCTGCAAGAAAAACTTAAGAAATTAAACCTTAATGTTATTTCCAAAGATGAAGATTCTAATAGCGAATCTGAGAGTAAAGATGTTGATGAACTTGCTAATATGTTCAATGACTCTAGTCTTAATGAAAAGACTGAAATTAATACGGTTTATACTAAAAGAGGAGTTGATAAAATCTATTACGATAGACCCTCGCCACATGATTTACTTTTTGAAGAAAATGATGACATTATCCAAACCTCGTACTCGGGTAGATCCATTTATGAATGGAATATTGACGGTCTTAATGATAGACAAATTGTTACTGTCATTCAAAAAATGCTCATGTATTCTACTATTTGTAAACAACAAGGTAATACCGATAGAAATATTGCTAGTTTTATAACCGTGGGTTTTGTCGGTCAACTTAGAGGATGGTGGGATGCGTATCTCACAGCTGCCCAAAGAGAAGAAATTCTTTCTCATAAAAAAATTGTTAAAGATGAAGCCACAGGATCTGTGACTAATACTAACGAAGAAGACGCAGTTTATACTTTAAGTCTTTCTATAATAAACAATTTTGTTGGTACCAGAATACCTGTTGGAGAGCGTATTTGCACTCTTTTACAAAATTTACGTTGTCCTTCTTTAACACATTTTAGATGGTATAAAGATACCTTTTTATCCAGAGTTTTCATGATTGAAGACCCTAATAGTAATCATTGGAAAGCCAAATTTGTTGATGGTTTACCTCATCTTTTTGCCGAAAAAGTTAGGCAATCTTTAAGAAATAAAAATGATGGGATAAATATAAATTACCCAAATCTTACTTATGGTCAAATTTCTAATACTTGTATTCAAGAAGGCCTTTCTTTGTGTAATGACATAAAGTTAAAAAATCAACTTAAGAAGCAAAAATTGACCGAAAAACACCAATTAGGGGAATTTTGTGAACAATTTGCCTTTGATTTAGGAAAACCTACTGGGGATAAAAAGAGTAAGAAGAAAATTAGTTCTTCTAATGATACTTCTCAAATTAAGAGAAAGAAATCTCATAAGTCTTCTAATAAGAGAAAACATAGAGAAAATTTCTCTAAAGAAAAAACTAGGGAAAGTTTTCCCAGCACTAAAAATAAAAGGAAAGCTGGTAAGTTTTCAAAAAATATTACTTGCCATAAATGTGGCAAAAGTGGTCATTATGCCACTCAATGCTGGACTAAGAAACAACTTAATGATATTGAAGATGATAACCTTCGTTCTCAATTAGAGAAAGTCCTATTTAAATATTCTGATAATGAATCAGAAGATAACAATGAAGTTATAAATCAAATTAATGATTCCACCACTAATGACGATTCTGATAATAGTTCGGAGTCAGACTGTCCCTGCAATGAGGAGATAGACTATTGGAAAAATATAGTAGAAATGAATGGTTTAAATGTTCTAACTGAAGAACATGATGAAGCTCTTAAAGCCATTGATAATATTTCAGATAATAATCTAAAGAGAAAAATGTTAGAATTTCTTATCAAAGATGGTTCTAATAAGGATAGAGGACCTCAAATTATTGAGGCACCTTATAATATTAGTGAAGTCTTATCTAGATTTCGCGAAACTAATATTAAGGAAACACCTATCTCTACTAATGATTTGAGAAGAGAAATTAATCTTCTAAAGGGAGAAATATCTCAGATAAAAAGAGATAATAATATATTATCTCAGCGAATTTCTAAATTAGAAACTTTAAAAATTGAGGAGATTATTCAGGACATTCCCAAAATTGAAAATTCTAATTCTCCTACTTCCGGAGAAAAATCTGAAAATACTTTTTTAACTACTCTTCAAAGAGTTACTTCACAAAAGTGGTTTATAAAAATTACTTTAGTGATTAACAAAGAGTATGTTCTAAAAAATGAAATTGCTTTGGTTGATAGTGGCGCAGACTTGAACTGCATTCAGGAAGGAATTATTCCTACAAAATATTTTTCTAAAACTACTCAATCTCTAACCCAAGCGGGAGGAGATAAACTTCAAGTTAATTATAAACTTTCTAATACTTATATTTGCAATCAAAATATTTGTTTACCAACTAATTTTATTTTGGTAAAAAATTTAACTCATAGAGTTATATTAGGAACCCCCTTTTTGCATAATATTATGCCCATCAAAAATATTGATCAAAGAGGAATTACTACTTTAATTGATAATCAAGAAATTACTTTTGAATTTATTACCAATCCTCATACTAGGATGCTTAATGAAGTTAAGGATATACTTAACAAAAAAGAAAAACAAATATGTTTTCTTAAAGAAGAAATTAGTCTTCGCAATATTGATAATCAACTTAAGAAAGTTGAGATACAAAGACAGATTAAGTCTTTAGAGATTCAATTCAATAATGAAGTCTGTAACGATTTTCCTAATGCTTTTTGGAATAGAAAGAAACATATTGTTTCTTTACCCTATATTGATGACTTTAATGAAAGACAAATTCCTACTAAGGCTAGACCGGCTCAAATGAATAATGCCTATCAAGATGTATGTAGAAAAGAGATCCAATCTCTTCTTGACAAAGGATTAATTAGAAAATCTAAATCTCCTTGGAGTTGTACTGCGTTTTATGTTGATAATGCAGCTGAAAAGGAACGTGGTGTTCCTAGGCTTGTTATTAATTATAAACCTCTTAATAAGGTTTTAAAATGGATTAGGTATCCTATTCCTAACAAGAAAGATTTACTTGACAGATTAGCAACTGCTGCTATATTTTCAAAATTTGATATGAAATCTGGTTATTGGCAGATTCAAGTTAAAGAATCTGACAGATATAAAACTGCCTTCACAGTTCCTTTTGGTCAATTTGAATGGTTGGTTATGGCTTTTGGTTTAAAAAACGCGCCATCAGAATTTCAAAAAATTATGAATGATATTTTTGAGTCATACTCAGAATTTATTATTGTTTACATTGATGATGTTTTAGTCTTTTCTAAAACTATAGATCAGCATGTTAAACATTTAAAGATATTTAAAGAAGTGGTCAAAAGAAGTGGGCTTGTTGTCTCTGCGCCCAAGATGAAATTATTCCAGACTAAAATTAGATTTCTGGGTCATACAATTGATAAGGGAACTATTATCCCTATTGATAGAAGTATTGAATTTGCTTCTAAATTTCCAGATATTATTTTGGATAAAACCCAATTACAAAGATTTTTAGGAAGTCTTAATTATGTGTCTGACTACTATGAGTATTTGTCTAAAGATACAGCCATTTTGTACAATAGACTAAAATCCAAACCTAAGCCCTGGACGGACGAACATACTCATGCTGTTCGTAGGATTAAGAGTAAAGTCAAAAATTTGCCTTGCCTTTCTCTAGCCAATCCTAATTATTTCAAAATTGTTGAAACTGATGCTTCCAATTTGGGTTATGGAGGGATCCTTAAACAAGTTAACCCTACTTCCAATAAAGAAGTATTAGTTAGATTTACTTCAGGAAAATGGAATCCTACCCAATCCAAGTATTCCACGGTTAAGAAAGAAATGCTTTCTATCATAAAATGTATCTCTAAATTTCAGAGTGATTTACTTAATCAAAAGTTTTTGCTTAGGATTGATTGTAGTTCGGCAAAACCTATTATTGAAAAAGATGTTAAAAATCTTGTAGCAAAACAAATCTTTGCTAATTGGCAAGCTCAATTATCTGCATTTGAATTTGATATTCAATATATTAAGGGAGAAAATAATTCTCTTGCTGATTTTTTAACCCGTGAATTTTTACAGGGATATGACAACCCCTTATAGGGGAAGAGGAGGCCGTGGCCAATATGGTCGTGGAAACCAAGGGAGCAATAATATGTTGCCCCAAGAACCAATGACTAGCAATGTTCCTATAATTGGGAATTGGTCAGTGGTCCAATATAGAAAAAATTTTTCTAATATGAAAAAAGAGAAAGATGAAGCATCTTCATCCTCTTCTGCTAAAGGTAAGACAATATCTTACAAACAAGCTACTCAAGAAGAGTCGCCTCAAGAGTATTTTGAAAACCCTATTACAGAAACCATTATGTATATTGATGATGAAGATCTTTCACTAAATAATAGTGATGGTTGGTCTATTAAAGACAGATATTTAGACTCTAGATGCTATCCAGGAATGGCTGGAAAATCTAGACCTCACCTTGAAATGCTTCTGATCGGATCAGGATCAGTTACTATCACTCATAATCACCATAACGGTAATACCAAAGACTTTATAAGTTTTTCAAAATGTCACATTAATAAGATTTTACTCCCTAAAGATTGGGGAATCAACCCCAACAATGAAAAGGCTATTATAGATAGTCAAAACAATTCTATCAATTTCAATTATTGGGACTATGTCAATGCTTTCACCCAAATGTTTTATTACCAAAATCCCAAGAACAAACATTCTTGGTTTTTCTCTATTAATCCTGAAGTTGTGGAAAAATCTATTCCAAACTGGTTCTTTTCATGGTGGCAAAAATTTGGCCCATCCTTAGAGATTTTACCTGAAGAAATACAAAATTTGTATACATCCTGGTGCAATACCAGTCCTTTAATTGAAAAGGTTGCATCCAGCAAACTTATTACAGGACAATGTCCTTGTCTTTTTTTCTGTAAATTCCAAATCCCATGGATTTGGAGGTGGAATATCACTATCTCTAAAGACAGGTTCAATGTTCCCATTCTCCAAAGAAATTTCTTTTATAAATTTTGGACTAATATGAGTCCAGACGACCTTAAAAACATAATTGATAAAATTAAGGCTTCTGTTGTATCTGATAAGGCCAAAAGTGTTAAAACCACCAACACTCAAAACTTCTCTATGAATGAAGTAAAGACTTATTTTCAGAGGAAATATCCTCAAGAAACTAATGATCAAATTAAGGTCCGAGTTCTTGATTTCATGAAAGACCAGTTTTTCTGTTCTTTCCCCGAAGACAATATGTCAGTCTCTTCAAAAGGGTCCAAAGACATTGATGAAGATGAAGATGTGTTAGCTGGTGAATCTCAACCAGATCCAACGATGGAAGATATTTGGGACTCAATGATTGAGATCGTTGCAAGCAAAGCCAAATAATTTCCTCCGCAATTATCTCAAGGAATCTTTCAGAAGACAATATGTCTCTTTCAAGCTTTTGCTTTAGTCGTTATCAACTTTAGCTTTAGCTTTTTCTTTTGCTTTTCTTTTGACAATTTTGTTAAAGCTGTTTGTCGTGTTGTTTTTATTGTTTAAGTGACGATGGGGCCCAATGAGCACCCGGCTTTAAGCAATAATTTCGTTTGTCGTTTGTTTTTGGCTACCGAATGTTTAGGTCGCCTTTTACTGGTTCAAATAGTGAACTTCTTTTCCTATATATAGGAAGTTTGTTTTTCTTTGGAGGCACGCTTTGCTTCCGCCTTGTAATCTTTTCTCAGTTTATACATAAAATCTTTTTACTTTGTGTAATATCTTGCACCTTTAATCTATATACCTGAGCATCAAGAGCAACTTTTGGTATCATCGCCTTTCCATTTTGGATCCAGGTACCTCTTCTACCCAACTCTAATTGAATGACAATTAGAGGCTAAACTGTTGTTATGACTTAGTTTTTAACTTAGTATTTATAAGTATTAACACATTGTCATGATCATAATAACTTTTATTTTAAACATAAAAGAGTTTTGGGACGGATCTGGTGATTCTTGTTTCAGACAAAAATCTCGTTTTTTTTTCCCGGGAGGGAGTGAGAGATGCTTGATGTCTGTTTCGATGAGAATTTTTGTCAGATTACTGCGTTCGATGTCTCGTTGAGAGCTTTGCTCTTCTATCCCTGCGGGTTGATAGGTTTAGAGACTTTTATAAAAGTTTTTTAAGTTCAAACTATCTGGTATTATGATCATGAGAAAGTTAGGATACTTTGCTTTACTTTGTTATTTAACTACGTCATAACACTGTTCGCCCTTTGTTTTCTTCATGGAAGAACCAGATCAAAATGATCTTACCACCAATCAAGAATTGGTCGAATTCCCAAACAATTTGGAAAACTTAAACAAATGGGTAATACCCTCGGTACCTAAAAAAGAAATTTATAATTTTGGGATGTTTGACTTTAAGTCTAGAATGGCTGTTAAGACCATTGAACAAAATGTTAGAATCTCAAAAGATTCTCAAGATATATTTATGTTATGTAAAAAGGATTTAGAATCCTTTAAAGAGTATAAATATATACATGTTGGGTTAATACAAATTGCTATTAGACCTTTAACTCTGCTTGGCTTAAACACCAGTATAATGGCATACGTTAGAGATGGCAGATGCAATAATTTTAAAGAATCTTTAGCTGCTGTTATTGAGTCCAGTTTATGTCATGGACCAGTCTATTTTGATATAGCCCCTAATTTAAGTCTATCCTTGTCTGATAAACATTTGTTCGAGGCTTTACAAATGAATATTCATACTAATGGCTATGATTTTAAAACTGGAAGTCAAATTATGACTGTTTGTTACAGGATATATTTTAAGGTTTTAAATACCCTTAATCCTAAGGCTAGACAAATAAGTCATCCCGGAACCACTACTTTGGTTAATACTAATTTATTGACCTCTAAGGTAGCCACCAACCGACTTATAAGATGGGACGAATTAGATTTCCCTGATAATTGGAATCTTCCTCGTATCGTTAACCCGGAACCTATCATGAATAGAAATGTTGAACAAATTGTTCAAACTACTGATGGAGACGTTGAAATTCGTTTTAATCCTCAGAGAATTTGCAAAATACCAAGAAGTATATCTTCCAGATATTCTTCCAACAATTTTTATTCTGTTCCCAGTAATATTTCTAGGAAATCCTTCTCAGAAGCTTCAACATCTAAAACTAAAGATGAGTCTGAAACTGTCGAACACATAATTATGAGCGACAACAAAATTCCTTTTGGAGTTTATGAGGCTAATAATAGTCAAAAAGAAGGTAAAACTTCCCCAACCCCATCAGACTTTTAATGGACCTTACGCCTAATAGTCTTTGGAGGAAATTCATAAATGATGAATTTATGATGGAAAAATACTCTGATTTTCGTAAATGGTTTTTCAGAGAAATCCCAGATTGGGAAAGAGAAAAAATTAAAAATGATTATTATAAACATCTTGGCATAACTCAAGAGTTCATCAGATTTGTTGAATGGTTTATAACATATTTTCTCAGTCAAACTGAAAAAGAAATTTGTACTCTAAAATCCAGATCTTGGAATATTATTGGACGTAACGATCCCATTCAATCCCCGTTTCCTCCGGAAGAAAGTTTAACGTTGGGAACTAACGTTGAAGCTGTTGCGTATTCGCACACTAGCATAGGATCCAAGGTAGGGAATACCCTTAATAGCCTTAATGAGTTAAACTCCATAATCAAAGCTCAAAATTTTTCTAATGCTTATCTTACTCGAATAGGAGACCAGCTGTTATCTTTAGATAGAGATATCGCTTTTTTAAAATTTTTGGTTGAGAAAAATATACACAATCAAGAAGTTATTATTAATCATTTAAAAAAAAAGGATATTCCTTCAACATCAACATCGGAGTCAAAAGGTTTTTATGACCAAATTAGTGAATCTCCTATTGTTCAGCCTCCCACTAAAATTGAGAATTTCAAAATTGATGATAATTCGAATGAATTTTTGAATACGCTGCAAGAAAAACTTAAGAAATTAAACCTTAATGTTATTTCCAAAGATGAAGATTCTAATAGCGAATCTGAGAGTAAAGATGTTGATGAACTTGCTAATATGTTCAATGACTCTAGTCTTAATGAAAAGACTGAAATTAATACGGTTTATACTAAAAGAGGAGTTGATAAAATCTATTACGATAGACCCTCGCCACATGATTTACTTTTTGAAGAAAATGATGACATTATCCAAACCTCGTACTCGGGTAGATCCATTTATGAATGGAATATTGACGGTCTTAATGATAGACAAATTGTTACTGTCATTCAAAAAATGCTCATGTATTCTACTATTTGTAAACAACAAGGTAATACCGATAGAAATATTGCTAGTTTTATAACCGTGGGTTTTGTCGGTCAACTTAGAGGATGGTGGGATGCGTATCTCACAGCTGCCCAAAGAGAAGAAATTCTTTCTCATAAAAAAATTGTTAAAGATGAAGCCACAGGATCTGTGACTAATACTAACGAAGAAGACGCAGTTTATACTTTAAGTCTTTCTATAATAAACAATTTTGTTGGTACCAGAATACCTGTTGGAGAGCGTATTTGCACTCTTTTACAAAATTTACGTTGTCCTTCTTTAACACATTTTAGATGGTATAAAGATACCTTTTTATCCAGAGTTTTCATGATTGAAGACCCTAATAGTAATCATTGGAAAGCCAAATTTGTTGATGGTTTACCTCATCTTTTTGCCGAAAAAGTTAGGCAATCTTTAAGAAATAAAAATGATGGGATAAATATAAATTACCCAAATCTTACTTATGGTCAAATTTCTAATACTTGTATTCAAGAAGGCCTTTCTTTGTGTAATGACATAAAGTTAAAAAATCAACTTAAGAAGCAAAAATTGACCGAAAAACACCAATTAGGGGAATTTTGTGAACAATTTGCCTTTGATTTAGGAAAACCTACTGGGGATAAAAAGAGTAAGAAGAAAATTAGTTCTTCTAATGATACTTCTCAAATTAAGAGAAAGAAATCTCATAAGTCTTCTAATAAGAGAAAACATAGAGAAAATTTCTCTAAAGAAAAAACTAGGGAAAGTTTTCCCAGCACTAAAAATAAAAGGAAAGCTGGTAAGTTTTCAAAAAATATTACTTGCCATAAATGTGGCAAAAGTGGTCATTATGCCACTCAATGCTGGACTAAGAAACAACTTAATGATATTGAAGATGATAACCTTCGTTCTCAATTAGAGAAAGTCCTATTTAAATATTCTGATAATGAATCAGAAGATAACAATGAAGTTATAAATCAAATTAATGATTCCACCACTAATGACGATTCTGATAATAGTTCGGAGTCAGACTGTCCCTGCAATGAGGAGATAGACTATTGGAAAAATATAGTAGAAATGAATGGTTTAAATGTTCTAACTGAAGAACATGATGAAGCTCTTAAAGCCATTGATAATATTTCAGATAATAATCTAAAGAGAAAAATGTTAGAATTTCTTATCAAAGATGGTTCTAATAAGGATAGAGGACCTCAAATTATTGAGGCACCTTATAATATTAGTGAAGTCTTATCTAGATTTCGCGAAACTAATATTAAGGAAACACCTATCTCTACTAATGATTTGAGAAGAGAAATTAATCTTCTAAAGGGAGAAATATCTCAGATAAAAAGAGATAATAATATATTATCTCAGCGAATTTCTAAATTAGAAACTTTAAAAATTGAGGAGATTATTCAGGACATTCCCAAAATTGAAAATTCTAATTCTCCTACTTCCGGAGAAAAATCTGAAAATACTTTTTTAACTACTCTTCAAAGAGTTACTTCACAAAAGTGGTTTATAAAAATTACTTTAGTGATTAACAAAGAGTATGTTCTAAAAAATGAAATTGCTTTGGTTGATAGTGGCGCAGACTTGAACTGCATTCAGGAAGGAATTATTCCTACAAAATATTTTTCTAAAACTACTCAATCTCTAACCCAAGCGGGAGGAGATAAACTTCAAGTTAATTATAAACTTTCTAATACTTATATTTGCAATCAAAATATTTGTTTACCAACTAATTTTATTTTGGTAAAAAATTTAACTCATAGAGTTATATTAGGAACCCCCTTTTTGCATAATATTATGCCCATCAAAAATATTGATCAAAGAGGAATTACTACTTTAATTGATAATCAAGAAATTACTTTTGAATTTATTACCAATCCTCATACTAGGATGCTTAATGAAGTTAAGGATATACTTAACAAAAAAGAAAAACAAATATGTTTTCTTAAAGAAGAAATTAGTCTTCGCAATATTGATAATCAACTTAAGAAAGTTGAGATACAAAGACAGATTAAGTCTTTAGAGATTCAATTCAATAATGAAGTCTGTAACGATTTTCCTAATGCTTTTTGGAATAGAAAGAAACATATTGTTTCTTTACCCTATATTGATGACTTTAATGAAAGACAAATTCCTACTAAGGCTAGACCGGCTCAAATGAATAATGCCTATCAAGATGTATGTAGAAAAGAGATCCAATCTCTTCTTGACAAAGGATTAATTAGAAAATCTAAATCTCCTTGGAGTTGTACTGCGTTTTATGTTGATAATGCAGCTGAAAAGGAACGTGGTGTTCCTAGGCTTGTTATTAATTATAAACCTCTTAATAAGGTTTTAAAATGGATTAGGTATCCTATTCCTAACAAGAAAGATTTACTTGACAGATTAGCAACTGCTGCTATATTTTCAAAATTTGATATGAAATCTGGTTATTGGCAGATTCAAGTTAAAGAATCTGACAGATATAAAACTGCCTTCACAGTTCCTTTTGGTCAATTTGAATGGTTGGTTATGGCTTTTGGTTTAAAAAACGCGCCATCAGAATTTCAAAAAATTATGAATGATATTTTTGAGTCATACTCAGAATTTATTATTGTTTACATTGATGATGTTTTAGTCTTTTCTAAAACTATAGATCAGCATGTTAAACATTTAAAGATATTTAAAGAAGTGGTCAAAAGAAGTGGGCTTGTTGTCTCTGCGCCCAAGATGAAATTATTCCAGACTAAAATTAGATTTCTGGGTCATACAATTGATAAGGGAACTATTATCCCTATTGATAGAAGTATTGAATTTGCTTCTAAATTTCCAGATATTATTTTGGATAAAACCCAATTACAAAGATTTTTAGGAAGTCTTAATTATGTGTCTGACTACTATGAGTATTTGTCTAAAGATACAGCCATTTTGTACAATAGACTAAAATCCAAACCTAAGCCCTGGACGGACGAACATACTCATGCTGTTTGTAGGATTAAGAGTAAAGTCAAAAATTTGCCTTGCCTTTCTCTAGCCAATCCTAATTATTTCAAAATTGTTGAAACTGATGCTTCCAATTTGGGTTATGGAGGGATCCTTAAACAAGTTAACCCTACTTCCAATAAAGAAGTATTAGTTAGATTTACTTCAGGAAAATGGAATCCTACCCAATCCAAGTATTCCACGGTTAAGAAAGAAATGCTTTCTATCATAAAATGTATCTCTAAATTTCAGAGTGATTTACTTAATCAAAAGTTTTTGCTTAGGATTGATTGTAGTTCGGCAAAACCTATTATTGAAAAAGATGTTAAAAATCTTGTAGCAAAACAAATCTTTGCTAATTGGCAAGCTCAATTATCTGCATTTGAATTTGATATTCAATATATTAAGGGAGAAAATAATTCTCTTGCTGATTTTTTAACCCGTGAATTTTTACAGGGATATGACAACCCCTTATAGGGGAAGAGGAGGCCGTGGCCAATATGGTCGTGGAAACCAAGGGAGCAATAATATGTTGCCCCAAGAACCAATGACTAGCAATGTTCCTATAATTGGGAATTGGTCAGTGGTCCAATATAGAAAAAATTTTTCTAATATGAAAAAAGAGAAAGATGAAGCATCTTCATCCTCTTCTGCTAAAGGTAAGACAATATCTTACAAACAAGCTACTCAAGAAGAGTCGCCTCAAGAGTATTTTGAAAACCCTATTACAGAAACCATTATGTATATTGATGATGAAGATCTTTCACTAAATAATAGTGATGGTTGGTCTATTAAAGACAGATATTTAGACTCTAGATGCTATCCAGGAATGGCTGGAAAATCTAGACCTCACCTTGAAATGCTTCTGATCGGATCAGGATCAGTTACTATCACTCATAATCACCATAACGGTAATACCAAAGACTTTATAAGTTTTTCAAAATGTCACATTAATAAGATTTTACTCCCTAAAGATTGGGGAATCAACCCCAACAATGAAAAGGCTATTATAGATAGTCAAAACAATTCTATCAATTTCAATTATTGGGACTATGTCAATGCTTTCACCCAAATGTTTTATTACCAAAATCCCAAGAACAAACATTCTTGGTTTTTCTCTATTAATCCTGAAGTTGTGGAAAAATCTATTCCAAACTGGTTCTTTTCATGGTGGCAAAAATTTGGCCCATCCTTAGAGATTTTACCTGAAGAAATACAAAATTTGTATACATCCTGGTGCAATACCAGTCCTTTAATTAAAAAGGTTGCATCCAGCAAACTTATTACAGGACAATGTCCTTGTCTTTTTTTCTGTAAATTCCAAATCCCATGGATTTGGAGGTGGAATATCACTATCTCTAAAGACAGGTTCAATGTTCCCATTCTCCAAAGAAATTTCTTTTATAAATTTTGGACTAATATGAGTCCAGACGACCTTAAAAACATAATTGATAAAATTAAGGCTTCTGTTGTATCTGATAAGGCCAAAAGTGTTAAAACCACCAACACTCAAAACTTCTCTATGAATGAAGTAAAGACTTATTTTCAGAGGAAATATCCTCAAGAAACTAATGATCAAATTAAGGTCCGAGTTCTTGATTTCATGAAAGACCAGTTTTTCTGTTCTTTCCCCGAAGACAATATGTCAGTCTCTTCAAAAGGGTCCAAAGACATTGATGAAGATGAAGATGTGTTAGCTGGTGAATCTCAACCAGATCCAACGATGGAAGATATTTGGGACTCAATGATTGAGATCGTTGCAAGCAAAGCCAAATAATTTCCTCCGCAATTATCTCAAGGAATCTTTCAGAAGACAATATGTCTCTTTCAAGCTTTTGCTTTAGTCGTTATCAACTTTAGCTTTAGCTTTTTCTTTTGCTTTTCTTTTGACAATTTTGTTAAAGCTGTTTGTCGTGTTGTTTTTATTGTTTAAGTGACGATGGGGCCCAATGAGCACCCGGCTTTAAGCAATAATTTCGTTTGTCGTTTGTTTTTGGCTACCGAATGTTTAGGTCGCCTTTTACTGGTTCAAATAGTGAACTTCTTTTCCTATATATAGGAAGTTTGTTTTTCTTTGGAGGCACGCTTTGCTTCCGCCTTGTAATCTTTTCTCAGTTTATACATAAAATCTTTTTACTTTGTGTAATATCTTGCACCTTTAATCTATATACCTGAGCATCAAGATCAACTTATATATATATATATATATATATATATATATATATATATATATATATAAAGAGTAAACCATCAAATTGGTGCATATCTTTGTACCAAATTCTCAAATTGGTCCCTGACTCTATTAATAACTCAAAATGGTCGTTGTCTTTGTCAAACGCTTCTCAGTTTGGTCAATGACTCTATTAGTTGTTTTGTATTTTGAGTGTTAATTGCTTCATGTCATTTGGATATTATTTAGTGGTTATTGACATAATGCCTTTTAGATCTTATTTGGTACATTAATGATTTAAAATACAAAACAACTAATAGAGTCGAGGACCCATCTGAGAAAAGTTAGACAAAGACAATGACCATTTTGAATTATTGATAGAGTCATGAACCAATTTAAGAATTTTGTATAAAGGCAGAGACCAATTTAATGATTTACTCATGTATAAAACTTATAGAATTCTTTAAAAAAATATAACATATAGTAGAAGAATTCCTTTTACATATAGAAGAATATTGAAAACGAAATCACGTCAGCACAAAAACCAATTGGTGGATTCTCTTTGTTTGAATGACAGTGAGACAGAGAAAAATCTGTTGCATTATTGAGAAATAGCCGTAAAATCAATTTTTAAGTGATGAAAATTGGATAAATATCCTTTTTTTTTTTTTTTAAGTGTAACAATTCTTTTAATGCCATGACATTGAAGCTCTTGGAGGATTAAAGTATGGTGAGTTAACACAAGGAGAGTTAAAACGGGAAGTAAGGAAGAAAAATGTAGACATTTTTTATCGTGAGAAATCAAAGACAAATTTATAATTTTACTAATACTAATTTTTTTTTATAATTGAGTAGTTATAACGATTCTTTAATATATTAAAATTACAAAATAATTATTGATTGTTTACTCTATTAGTCAAAATATATGATATTTAAATGGGAAATTAGTCACTTTAGTCCCTGAATAGGAAATGAGTCGTCACTTTAGTCCCTGAATGCAGATAAATTGCAAATAGTCCCTGAATGTAGACTCTGTTAGTCAATTTAGTCCCTGAATGCAGACTCCGTTAGTCAATTTAGTCCCTGCATGTAGACTCCGTTAGTCACTTTAGTCCCTGAAATTGACCAACAGAGTCTACATTCAGGGACTGTTCTACAATTTCTCTGCATTCAGAGACTAAAGTGACTACCCCTTTCCTATTGAGTGACTAAAGTGACTTGTTGTGAAAGTGACTCAAAATTGGAGTTTGGAGGCCAAAATTGATGTTTGCTGAAAGTACAAATCGGTGGCCGATTTGGAAAATCGGTGGCCGATTTTGGCTGCCTTTTGGGAGGCTTTCTGTTCGGGAAAAATCGGTGGCCGATTTGGAAAATCGGTGGCCGATTTCGCGTGCTGTTATTTTTTCAGAAACGTATTTTTGGGCCAGATTTGTTACAATTTTATGGGAGTTTCTTTTACTATAAATATAGGCCTTGTATCAGACTATTTTGAGAGAGATAGAGGGGGCTGAAACAAGGGTTTAGAAATCAAACTAGGGTTTGTATAGAGTTTGTCTCTTGGCAACAAACTAGGGTTTGAAGGTTGATTCACCTTGGGAAACACTATTAGGATTGAGTCTCTTGGTTACGGGAAGAGGCTGGGATTTGGGTAGAATTAGGCGGGAGACTTATTCTTGTAACCCATTGAAATCTCTTTTGTAACGTTACTCATCATATAGTGGAACGGAGGGCTGCTCTCTCCCCCAGACTAGGTCAATTTGGACCGAACTGGGTAAACAGATTCTTTTGTGTTCTCTCTGCTTTTCTCTCGCTGTTTTTCTACTTTTGCTTGTTTAATTGCAATTCACTTTGATATTGGTTGCTTAATTATCCCCTTGCTCCACACATCAAGTTTGTTATTGGTGTGTTTTCTCATCGAATCCGCAACAATTGGCGCCCACCGTGGGGCAAAGGTCAAAGGATAATCAAGTATCATGGGTTCAAAGTGGGATATTGAGAAGTTTACCGGAGATAACGATTTTGGGTTATGGAAGGTAAAGATGGAAGCGGTGTTGATACAGCAAAAGTGTGAGAAAGCTTTGAAGGGTGAAGGTTCGTTACCGGTCACCATGACACGAGCGGAGAAGACCGAGATGGTGGACAAGGCCAGGAGTGCCATTGTCTTGTGCCTCGGAGATAAAGTTTTGAGAGAAGTAGCAAAGGAACCAACCGCGGCATCGATGTGGGCAAAGATGGAATCTTTGTATATGACAAAGTCTTTGGCTCATCGGCAATTCCTAAAGCAACAACTCTACTCATTCAAGATGGTGGAGTCAAAGGCCATCATGGAGCAACTTACGGAGTTCAACAAAATCCTTGATGACTTGGAGAATATTGAGGTGAATCTTGAGGATGAAGATAAAGCTATACTCTTGTTGTGTGCTCTACCTAGATCTTTTGAATCGTTTAAAGATACCATGCTCTATGGAAAAGAAGGCACTGTTACCTTGGAAGAAGTTCAAGCGGCTTTGAGAACCAAGGAGTTGACTAAGTCGAAGGACTTGAGAGTTGATGAAAACGGGGAAGGCTTAAGTGTTTCAAGAGGGAATGGTGGAGGTAGAGGTAACCGGGGAAAGAGTAGTAACAAGACAAAGTTTAAATGCTTTAAGTGTAACAAGATGGGTCACTTCAAGAAGGATTGTCCGGAGATTGGTAATTCCGTACAAATTGTCTCTGAGGGTTATGAGGATGCAGGTGCTTTGATGGTGTGCTGTTTGGAGGATGAAGGTGATGTTTCTCACCTTGGGGGTGATGCCTGGTAGAGCGGTGATCGTCTGGAGAGACGTTAAACACTCAACATCAGCCTGGAGAGGCGGTGGTAAGAATACTCATGATCTACCGGTTGAGGTGGAGGTTCAAGGAAGACATAGTGGGATGTACTCATTTGCTAGTTGAGAGGTTGGAAGCTCAGCTTTAGGTGGAGTTGAACACACCGGGAGTGGTACGACTATGGAGGACCTTGGGTGATATGCTCTAGTGGTGAGCAATGGTTTTCTTCATGAAGACGGAAGGCATTCCGGAGGTTGAAGAATGTATAGCACGGCTTGTGGAATTACCCTAAAAGTCCAAGGGTGATTGGATGCAAGGTGATCTTCAAGGAAGCGGGAGATGTCTCGTATTGAAGAGGTATGGTGTAGTCTTGTAGAACTACCTGAAATTCCTAGTGTAGTTTGGATACAAGGATCTTCGAGAAGGCGGAAGACATTCCGATGGCTGAAGAGGTTAAGGTGTGTACTTGTGGAACTACCTAAAATTCCTTGAGTAGTTTGGACACAAGGATCTTCAAAGGGGCGGAAGGCATTCCGATGATTGAAGAGATTAAGGTGTAAACTTGTGGAGCTACTCGGCGTAGTGGGAAGCAAGGGAAAGAGCAGCAAGGTGTTGATGTTAAATGGGCATCATCACTAATTTGGAGTCAAGGTGGAGATTGTTGTGAAAGTGACTCAAAATTGGAGTTTGGAGGCCAAAATTGATGTTTGCTGAAAGTACAAATCGGTGGCCGATTTGGAAAATCGGTGGCCGATTTTGGCTGCCTTTTGGGAGGCTTTCTGTTCGGGAAAAATCGGTGGCCGATTTGGAAAATCGGTGGCCGATTTCGCGTGCTGTTATTTTTTCAGAAACGTATTTTTGGGCCAGATTTGTTACAATTTTATGGGAGTTTCTTTTACTATAAATACAGGCCTTGTATCAGACTATTTTGAGAGAGATAGAGGGGGCTGAAACAAGGGTTTAGAAATCAAACTAGGGTTTGTATAGAGTTTGTCTCTTGGCAACAAACTAGGGTTTGAAGGTTGATTCACCTTGGGAAACACTATTAGGATTGAGTCTCTTGGTTACGGGAAGAGGCTGGGATTTGGGTAGAATTAGGCGGGAGACTTATTCTTGTAACCCATTGAAATCTCTTTTGTAACGTTACTCATCATATAGTGGAACGGAGGGCTGCTCTCTCCCCCAGACTAGGTCAATTTGGACCGAACTGGGTAAACAGATTCTTTTGTGTTCTCTCTGCTTTTCTCTCGCTGTTTTTCTACTTTTGCTTGTTTAATTGCAATTCACTTTGATATTGGTTGCTTAATTATCCCCTTGCTCCACACATCAAGTTTGTTATTGGTGTGTTTTCTCATCGAATCCGCAACATGACTAATTCCCCTATTTAAATGGTTCTTTTAACGCCATAACATTGAAGCTTTTGGAAGATTGAAGTATGGTGAGTTAACACACGGAGAGTTAAAACGGGAAGTAAGGAAGAAAGAGGTAAACATTTTTTTATCGTGAGAAATCAGAGACAAATTTTTTTTAACGCCATAACATTGAAGCTTTTGGAGGATTGAAGTATGGTGAGTTACCACACGGAGAGTTAAAACGGGAAGTAAGGAAGAAAGAGGTAGACATTTTTTTATCGTGAGAAATCAGAGACAAATTTATAATTTTACTATACTAAAAAATTATTACGACTATCTTTTTGGCAAAAAAATATTATTATGACAGCTTATCACTCATTTTGAATGAAGATAACTATTTATCCGTTGATCCATCCAACAGAGACTTATTTACGCTCAAAAGTGAAATACACATGTGGATCTCTTTAATTGAGAAAAGACAAAGAATTAAAAAAAAGTATTTTTCTCGTTTAAAAAAAGGTATAATTGGCAAAAGAGGGTTATGTGTCTAAACTTACAAGACACAAAGGTTATAAATAGAGACATAAACACCTTTGCAAATAAAACAAACAGTCTTAAGTATTCTTCTTTCTCTTAGTTCTCTCTCATTTTCAACCACTTTAATCCCTTTTCTTGAGTTAAGATCATGGAAGAAACCAAATCAAAGTTTAAGAGGATTTGTGTCTACTGTGGTAGCAGTTCAGGGAACAAACCTACTTACCAAGAAGCTGCTGTTGAACTAGCAAAAGAAATGGTATATGATTTTCTTCTATTTTTCTTATAATAAAGATTTTTTTTTGTGAGTTATACAACACAAACTCTTTCATCAATCATGTTTTCCTTACAAAAAAAATGTCTTTATTAGATTTTTTTTTTATATTTTATGGTCAGATTCTACATTCTATCTTTCTTTGTTCATGTTCATCTTCTCATTCCTCATGTTCATATTTTTTTTGTGGTCTTTTACATTTTTTTCTTCCCTTGTTACACCTCTTTCTTCTCCTTTGTTTATTTTTATTTTTTCAACTAATAAAATTTTATAAAGTTCCAAATCTAGGTTAAGATTGTTGAGGAATGAGAAGATTGTTTTATTTGCTAGCTGGAATCTCTCTGTCAGTTGATCAGCCTTCTTGCATGATCTTAGTTTTTATTTCTGTATAATCTATCTAAAACATATATTTTTAATCATACAATTTTTTTTTTAAATTTTTCAATATGATGCAAAATAATAAAAATAAATAAATCAAGAAATGCTTTCTGCACTTTTCTAGGAAAATGAACGTGCAAAGCTTTGTATCATTACACTATACGGAGCGTGCTATTAGCCTTTACCATTTCCCACAATCTTTCATGATTTTTATCCTATAGCCAAGGGCTACCTATTTTTTTTTTTTTTTTTTTGTTACATCCCAAAATTTTTTAATTTTATTTTCTTATTGACTACTCCACTAAATCAATCAATCTCTATCAATCAATATTTATATAATCAATAGAATAGTATTTTTTATTTTTATTTTTTTAATCAATTTTATTGTTTCTTTCTTTCTAGCTTGGTTTGGTTTTGTTGTCATGATTACTATAGTTACACGTGTCATTTGAGTTTGTATTTTCAATGTTGAAGGTTGAGAGAAGGATTGATTTGGTTTATGGAGGTGGTAGTGTGGGTCTGATGGGTCTTGTTTCTCAAGCAGTTCATGATGGTGGACGCCATGTTCTTGGGTTAGTTTCTTCTCTCATTTTGTATCAAATTTTGAACACAATATGCTGCACTTTAATGTTTTTATGTTTATCTTTATCTCTTTTAGTTTACAACTTATCTATTTTGAAAATAGAAACGATCATACCAGCATTAATGCACTGGATCCCATCAGAACTCAGAACTCCGTAGTTGAAAATACACAAAATCTACGACACCATTTAACATCAAAATATGATGTCTAAAAATCATTCTCTATTTTTTTTGTTTTATTTTTGTCTATATCTATGTGTTTGTTGGATGAAAGGACAAGTTAATCATTTTATTGATTGCTAAGAAGTGGGTTAAATCTTTCTATATGTTGTCTATTGTCCCATGCCTGCTCCCTAAGAAATTAATGATTTCAATGTAAGACATTATGGGGGATCATAAAATATTGGTAGAGTGTGGGACAATTTTTAATTTAATTAACCCCTCTATAGAAGCTTCTAAATGTAGGAAGGGAGCATATTAGAGTTTAATACAATATAAATTTACTATATACTAATGTGGTTAATTTGGCTTTTTGCTACATTGTTGAGTTTTTATATAAAGGGGGGTGAATTAAAAGTAATTTTGTGTATAACTTTTACTTATGGTTAGAAGCTTTTTGAAGACATTGGTTAAAAGGTGAATGCCTTTTGGCTTATTTTTTACAGAAAGTTCATGCGCGGGAATTGGAGCCAATGTTTTTGCCTTTTCCTTTTCACTTGCATGCACTTTGAAAACATTGACATGTTAATACTTATAACTCTTCTCTTTCATGTATCTTACTTGTCTTGCATTTTTTAAATTAAATTTTGTTTTATAGTCATTCATTAGATTCATTTTGTTAAATCACAATCATTATCCATTAAAATATTTTTGTCTTGTAATGTTTGACTAATGATGTATGTTATATGGACTTTGTTTATGCAGTGTTATCCCTAGGAGTCTCATGCCAAGAGAGGTAAACCATTGAGTTAATGCTGTCCTTTGCTCGTTGCAATAAGATCAATTTTGTAAAGATTTAGTTGTTAAAGTTAAATGTCTCATGTAATTTGTTAATAAAATATATGGTGGTCGAAAATGCAGATAACTGGTGACCCTATTGGGGAAGTGAGAGCTGTATCTGATATGCATCAAAGGAAAGCTGAAATGGCTAGGCAGGCTGATGCATTCATTGCCCTTCCTGGTATGAAATCTTGGCTACACTAGTAAAACATGAAAGGTGCATTTTATATATAGACCGAGCCCACGTGTCGAATTGACCATTTTTAGGAATACTTCATCGGTTTTTGTTTACTGGATTTTACCAGATCCACATGTGGACCATATATGGACCGGTCTGCTACAACAGTTGTTGTAGCAGACCGAAGACTTTCATTGAACCAAGACCATATTAGAGGCTTCATACATTATTAATTTATTAATAAAACATAAGAATGAAAGAAAGAAAGAGCATACTCATGTGAAGTAGGATATTATCATGTGAAGTGGGATTCTTAATTTGGTTAACACATGAAGTTGGTACTAAAATGTCTTGTTATTTTGAAACATTAGGTGGATATGGAACCCTTGAAGAATTGCTGGAAATTATTACTTGGGCTCAACTTGGGATCCACAGCAAACCGGTAAGAACCATACTACTCTTTTTTATTTATTTAAAAACTATTTTCTCCGTCCTAAAATACAAGTAAAATTTAATCTACAAAAATTAATGTATCTGGTTCAAAATTTGTTGTACCAAATATATCAACTTATGTTACTGATTTTGCTAGTATATTACTCTTTTCCAATTTGTTATCATAAGACATATTATATGCCGTTTTACTTCTTTGGTTATAGTTGGGGGAGATAGTAATGACATTAGTTACAAACTAATTAAGTTGACCAAAGTTATAATAGAGACATAACAATATTATAAATAAGTAATAACTAGAGACATGCCTGAAAGGTGGGAATGGAATAAAGTATATCTTACAAGAAATTATATACCTTTTATAATTAAACAAACTAGCTAATTCACTTGCCTCTTGTGAACTCTCTGGAATTTAGCTTTCTCCTAATATCCTACTTTATAAAATATGAATCAGTCAAATTCGATTTAATTAATGTTTGCTTTTTTTTTTCTTTTTAAATTATTCGGACAGCAGTTGCCTTAACCAACTTTGCCTCCTATCTATGATGCATGTCATACGTATTTATTCGTTGTCTCCATGTTTAAAAACCATTGTTTTTACGTATCTTAAGATGACATGTTGCTTACAAATATGTTTTAGTTTTTTTTTTGGGTTAATTAGCTTAATTAGTTAACTACTAGTTGATGTTTTAATTTTAAGCATGATACATAACATTAGGAAGCTTCGTATAAATATAATTGAACCGAAACATGTGGGGTATTGAATTTCAATTCACATGAAAAGATAGTACTTTAGGATTTTGTGTAGTTAATCGTTGTCACGTTACATTATTTGATATTGATATATGACGTTAGATTGATGGTTCTCCATTTGAATGGGAGAAAGATATGTCACTATATAAAACTAGTAATAATTAAATTAAAGTAATTAACTAAAGAACAACAAAAAACCAATAAAGTTGTTGGTCGATGGAATACTACTAGAAATAAAAATATGAATATGTTGTGATTAGAGCAATTCACATTTTTGTCGGTAGTCATCGGTGATCTGATCAAGATCACACAATTTAATTCTAATATGAATATGTTGTGATTAGTAATTCACATTTTCGTCGGTAGTCATCAGTCATCTGATCAAGATCAAACGATTTAATTCTAATACATATTTTGATATTAAAATATGAATCGTCAAATCTCGATTTTACGACTATATATTATATAGTTATTATATAGTGTAAATATATAGCTATTATAATTGTGATATTAATGTTTGATTGTTTAATATTTTTATGGTGCAGGTGGGTCTATTGAATGTGGATGGATTTTACAATTCATTGTTGTGTTTCATTGACAAGGCCGTTGATGAAGGCTTTATTTCCCCAAAGGCACGTCGCATTATCGTGTCAGCATCCACAGCCAAGGAATTGGTTAGGGGATTAGAGGTTCGTGTTCAATTCCATTGCTCAACCATCTTCACTTTATATTCAATAATATATAAAAAATAAACAACTTTCTTTCTTGCTTTAAAAGATAATGATGATGATGAATTTATTTAATTAATACATATTGCTAAAACAAGTGGGTCATAATGATGATTTTTGTAGAGTTAATAATGATGAACATTTAATGTTATGTGAAGCAGGAACATGTACCTGAGCAAGATGAATATGTATCCAAGTTGGTGTGGGAAGAAAGACTAAATTACGTGCCCGAATCAGAAGTTGCCATGTGATGATCTTATATAAGACTAGTGGGCAATTGATGGAAAAATTAGTTTTTCTTTTTTGGGTCCTTGTCTTTGTTTTTTGGGGTCTATTTTGAATGTATTTTGGGTACATAAAATAGTCATATATATGGGCATAGGAATCGTAGAAAAAGTTGATACACTATCTTTTTGTTTTTCCAACTAATGTTGATGATGCCCCTAGTATATACACTAAATTAGGATAGTTTCATTATGAAGAAAAATTCAACTAAATGAAAGTGTTGTTATCATTGCTTTTGCAACTAAATGTGAATCTTTCTCCCATCCTAACTTACTTATTTCTATTTCTATTATTGCTTTTGAAATTTGATGTGAACAATTCCCCCTTTCCTAGCTTAATATTTCTATTATTTTAACAAGTATGAACATGTTTCCTACCTTCAACAAATAATACAATAAATCAATTGATTGACTTTAAAATAAGTTATATTTTAAGATGAATTGTTTCGGTGAATTTGAATTGAAATTGGATGAAACAATTCTTATCTTCGAACAAATCTTATCTCTGAACTCAACCCTTGCCCTTGTGCCGTCGTACCTTCCTCCATATCCAAAACCATTGATCCGATGTAAACTCAATGTGTGGTGGTGCGACGAGGTTCACCCTCTCCACCATTGACGCCTCTTTTGCTGTCTGGTGGTCCTCTGTTTCAGATCAGAAGTCCTCAGATCCAATTCGGGTGATTGCAAGCTCTATGGTTTGAGTGGTTTTTTTCCTCCGTCAAATTGTCGCCCTCTGTCCAACTGTCGGTTGATTGATTTGTTATGGTTTGAGGTTGTTGTGGTGGGTAACGGCGTTGTCGCCTCTAGTTTGGGGGTGGTTTCTAAAATTCTCTGTCAGCGACCTCCACTTATGTTGGATATTTGTATGTTGACTTCACTTTTGCCTAAAACAAATATTCAAGTGTGATGTTGGACACGATGTTCCAACATCCTGGCAAGGTTCAGTGTGACTTGTTCATGTGCCTTGATTTACGCACGCGTTTTATATTTAAGGAATCCACGCATTTATTCTTGTTGGTCAAGCTGCGTGTCTTTAGTACAGAATCAGATCGTTTGTGATTTCCTAAGAATGTGCTATCTACTTTGGAAAGTTTTGGAGGTGATCAGGATGTTCCTATAAATGTGCCTATATATTAGGAGTTTCCTTTTCTGGTTCTATGGATTGTGAAATGGATCACCGTTTGTTCTGAAGTCCAACAAGTTGTTCTGACCCGTATTGCTTCAGTATATATAGAAGACTACAAGACTTAATTGAGCATTGAAGCCATCATTGCAAGATTAGATCATTTAGGGTTTTGAGTCTATTGTTTGTGAGCCTTTCGTGTATCATCTTGATGCATGTTTAGGACTGTGTTTTGAGTTGTATTTTGTTCACTACTCTGAAGCTTTTAAGCAAAGAGTTAGGTAGGTTGTGTACTACACCAAAGCTGTGAAACACGGTTGTAGGTAGCTTGTTAGAAGGTAACTTCACTGTTTGTTTGTTTAGTAAACTGAGAATCATAGGGGTTGTGATTGGGTTGTAGGGAGTGAGATAGGATCTCAGATCTAGGAGTTCCTAGGTTGAAGTCAATACGGGTAGGTCCTAGGTCTTTAGTGGAAACAAGGTGTTTGCTAGAGAATAAGGACTACACTAGTGGATTTCCTTCATGGCTTGGTAGCCCCCAGAGTAGATGACGTTGCACCGAACTGAGTTAACAATCTCTTTGTGCCTTTCACTTGCTTGTCTGTTATTTTGTTTTATTATGTTTGTGTTAGTTAGCTTAATGTTCTAAACATTGTTCACAACATCTGTTTTTCTATGACTGGTGTTGGAACATCTCATAGAACATCTTAAGTCTAACGTGCCAGAATTTCAACTTATCTGATGATGTCGAAGTTCTTTGGTGTGTCGCCATCCTTATTGGGTTCTCGTGGTTTTGGGGTGCTGTTCTTAGTTCTCGATTGTGGGCGGTGGAGTTTTGTGGTGTTTTTCTTCCTTTGTTGTTTGTTTTTTGAGAGCGAACTGCTGTCGGGTTTTCGAGCCACCATGAAGCTCTTGCTTTGCTGCCGTCAGATTGTTCCAATCTACTGATGCTTGTTGTTGTTGTGGTGGAGGCGGTTTGTTTTTGTGCTATAGTGTTTGCTTTCGTATTTTCATGTTTGTTAATGCATTTCTTTTGTTATGTTTGATTAGAGATTGTGGTTGCTTCAGACTTAAGACTCATTTTGCAGTGGTTCTTTTTTCAATATCAAAGGGTCTGATTAAAAAACCTGAAAGGATCTATTCTGTTAACCCATAAGAGTTTGGTTACTGACGTATTGGACTCATCCGTCAATCTGGGTTTTTACGCGTCTGTGGTATTTGGTGGTCTGACTTCTTCGACTCTCAGATGTTCCAGATCTGCCTACAAGTTTCAAGGCATCATGTCTACCTACACTTTGGTACTTCATGTTTGAAAGAACTTTTATTCTTGTTGCTTTGTTCAGTGAGATGTTGGCCCTTGGATTTTGATACCATGTTTCCCTAATTGTTCTTTGCAGATGTTCACTCTTCATATTTTTTGTAACCTGGTTTCGCCCCCGTACGCGGGTTCGCTGGGTTGCCTGTCGTGATTAGTGAATTTCTGTAAGGAAAGATTATAGCTGGTCCACTTGGTCTAGTTTATCATGATGTATTCTCATTTGGGTTGTATCTAGGTAAGGTCTAATGTTCCCTCAATCCTGGGACGGATGCATGTTGGCACATGTGTGGGCTTGTGCCTACACAATTTTTAGAAACACTTTTTTTTAGTAGTATAACGTATCAATAGTTGACATTTTGATCATATGACCCACACTTATTACAAATTATTTCTCTCTTGCCCACACATATCTTCATATATCTCAAATATAAAGAATCAAATGCAAAATTGGGCGAGAGATGACCAGTTAAATGATTGTTTAGTTATTTATATAGAGAAAGATATTTGTATTGATATTGCAAATGAGAAATCATTCAAAATTTACGTAATATAAAAAATCGTATAGGATAATTTTATATATGATGCCCCCACTATTAAAAAATTCTGGATCCGTCACTGTCTCAACCTTTGTTTCTTTTTCATTTACAATTTTCCTTTTACCTTAAAAGAAATGGAGGAAAGAATTTTTTTTGTTAGTATTTTACTTATTTTTCATATTTTACTTATCGTTTGTTTTAAAGAATTTGATGGCGAAATTCAAACATTAAATAATGACAACGGGCAACTAGAAAAAAATTATGAGGGGCTAAATGTACAGAAAAATTACTTTTTTAAAATTGATATATTCATGAAAT
Organism: Medicago sativa; assembly: GCF_051527215.1. Taxonomy (NCBI): domain Eukaryota; kingdom Viridiplantae; phylum Streptophyta; class Magnoliopsida; order Fabales; family Fabaceae; genus Medicago; species Medicago sativa. The sequence continues at coordinate 56,799,143 of NC_140749.1, forward strand.
ATAAGAAAAAACTTACAATAATTATAATTATATAAATGTAACTTCAAACATAACTAGAAAATAAAGAATGATAATAACTATTTGAAAAAGTAGAGTTACACTGGATTGTCATATTTTCCCTATGAATCAGGGGGGATATACCAAAAAAATAAAAAGTAGAAATTAATGTCGTTTCAATAAGTCAAATTTATCTATAATTGATTTTGTATTGAACAAATAATTAGTATCTTTGTCGATCCGAACAATTAACTCATTTCCAAAAAATATGCTCTTAACAAAACTTTCTTTGATGCTGAAGAGACCCAAAGTGTCAAAATAAGACGATAAATTAATCAATCATGTAGGTTTTTTTTTTTTTTGAAGAAACCATGTAGGTTTTTTGACTTTCATATTTTACTAATTTTTGACAAATAAATTTATTTTGATTAGCTCAATATTTATCATTAGGGTAGCTAAATATAAAACATACATACTCATTAAAACTAAATAAAATAAAATGGGGTAGCATGTTCCTTAAAAAGGTGGTTTGATAAGACCAATAAACTAGCTTATAACTTATAAACTCACATGATTAAAAACTATTTGTTAACTAATGAGAAAGAAATAACAAAATGTAAAGTGCTAGATGTGATATACTAATAATATGATAGGAAAAAAAAATGAAGCGTTAAATAGATGTGAAACAATTAAGGGTGTACAAATATAAATGTTGTTATATTATAGTCAGGGGCGGATCCAGACTTTAGATACATGTGGAGCTAAACTTTCAAATAAATAATAATACAATTTTTTTTTAATCGACAAATATTATTACCTCATTGTTTAACACTAAAATGATAGCTATAAAATTGCAGTTGCGGTTATATAATGAGTATCTGTATTGAAATAAAATATGTGGTCGCAATTGCTGTCACAATTGCAAGTAGACGGATCATAATTTAGAATAAGTGTCCATAATAATTAACAATAAGTTATAAGTGTTATACAAAGAACTAATAGGGAAAAGACTAATAAATGGCTTTGGAATAAAATCTGAAGTAGCACAGAAGTCATATTATCATGGCTCATGCTCTTTATCAACTAAGTGGGAAAAACATGTGGAACTATAGTCCCACATAGCTCCAATGTAGATCCGCCCCTGATTATAGTACGGTGCTAGACTTTTATGCTAATTTTTTCCTAATACTTCTATTAATCTCTCTCGGGGTTCAAAATTCACACTTATTTGTGAAACACATGAGTTTGAACTTAGATATACCAGGGAAGTTTGAACTTAGATAGATATACCAGGGAAATTTGTGTAGCGCTAGCACATGAGTTAGGGCAGGGAAAAGATTGAACGAATTTGGAAATCTTAAAGGGCAGTTTTATTTGACGGGATACAATAGCCGGTCACGTGCGTTAAAATGCCTGCCGGCATGATTGGCTCCTTCTTGCAATCAAAAAGATATGTCAACTCGAGCCTGCACCATCAAACCCTTATGGGCAGATGTTGGTTTTTAGTGGATTTTACATTCTGGAATGAAAGAACACTCACTCTTAGTTACATGGGATATCCACGTAGATTTGAGTTTTCTTACTTATACAGTGTTTAACCTCAACTTTTTTAAGAAAAATATGAGACTTCTAGCTCACACTTGTTACACAAATATTTACAAATGAATTTACATTATCTCTTTTACTTACTTTAACGAACTTGGGATTATAGAGACCCTCTTCTCTTAGGAACTATTTGATAAATGTGAGTGAGATTTTCTCCTCTTGAGTTATATGATTAAAACTTGTTTATTGAATCTTCTTACCAAGGACTTCCTTACTGTTGTGTTGTGATGTTTCTTCTTGGTTTATCAATCATGTTGATTGTGGCGTCATTTTTCTACCATTTTCAACATGGAACTTGATGGAGTAAAATTGAGAGTTTATTCTCTTTGGAATTTTAGTTGAGAGTTTATTCTCTTTGGAATTTCAGACCTGTATTTCTAATTTGTTGACTTGTTGTGATGCTAATCTTTGACTTATTAATTGGAACCTCTGTAGCCGGTTGTAGCGTTCTCATGAGTTATCTATTGGATATCCATTCCGATTGTGACATCTTTTATCCCTTCCACAATCTCGACTCCTAACTTCCATTTTAACAGCATCATGATCATTTTCACTAATTGTGCTCAAACTTCGACACCTCCAATTTTGAGACCTATCTTTTTATTATTAGATAAAACTTTTGGAGTTTTAGTGAATTTTACTGTATCCATTACTATTAGCATAGTATAACTTGTTTATAAAGAATATATTTTGTAGAATAATTTTATTTATTCACATGATAATTATATTTGTTTTGAGCCACACAATAATCATAATTGTTACTCCCTCCGTCTCTTAATAAGTAAGTCTTTTTTAAAAAAATATTGTCCTAAAATAATTGACCAATCTCACTTTTCAATGCAATATTAATTACATTTTTTCAATTATAACTCCAATTAATACTACTTTCATCACTCTCGGAAAGAGACAACGTTGTGGTTTCATCCATGAATTTTCTAAGGAGCCTAAGGAGCTTATGATAAGCTCCCAGCCGTCGTTTCCCTCCTTCACATATTGTCTTTCTCTCAAATCTTTCCACCGCCTTCACCACATACACAACCACTGCCTTAACTTTAACCAAGCTTTCCACCGTTCTCCATTCTCCTCCCTTTTTTTCAAATAGCTCCGGCGAGATGTAGATTCGGTTGCGGTGGTGCGATGAGTACCTATGTCCTCCGCACCACCTTTTAATCGTCAGATCTGCCGACACCGCTGCTTGTTTTCATCTTTTCCGGCGGTTTGGCATATGGGTTGCTATAACGCATTGGTGTGTGGTTCGACCACCATTCACGTCTGTTCTGATCGACGGACACGCTGTTCGTCTGGCTTGTTTTATGTTGGCGTCGAAAACCCAAACAACGGTAGTTCTCACAACCGTCGGCGCCGCCGTGGTTTTCCCAAAAGTTCTGCTTATGATCATTTTTGAAAGAAAGTTGTTGGTTTCATGGTTGCAATCTTTGAAGGTGTGTAATCGATTCGAGGTGGGTGTTCCAATGTTTTGACTCTCTGATCATTATCCAGATTTGTTGAGATCTGCAGGTGTCAAGGATAAGGTTTGCATCCTCCGAACAGCTACCGCTTTAATATCCGTATCGATTTTATGATTGATCGGACTGTTTTAAAATCCTCGTCATTTTATTTATCCGATGTTGGACTCATGGGCTCGAAAGAGTCGTGTATAGCTTGTTACTGCTTTTGCAGGGAGTTGATGGATCTTGAATTGTTTTTGTGTTGGCAGACGATTCACACTCCAGCTTAAGAACCGCCATTCACTTTGTTTGATTGGACTGTGAGACTCAAAAGGGTCGTTTAGCTTGCTGCCATTGTTGCAGGGAGTTGATGGTACATGAACCGCCTCCGTGTTGAGCGAGGGTTCAATCACCTCATCAAAGACCTTTAATTAGTTTTAGGATTAATTAGAGGTTGATACACTTGTGTGTTGTTTTTATTTCTGTATCACCCGTTTGGGGTTGACTTACACTCTTGTGAGGTTTTACTAGGTTAGGTTTATGTCCCCCCCCTCCCCCCCCCCCCCCAGTTTTTATGTATTTTTTTTCCTTTTTTTAATAAAATTTATGTGCATTTGACTAATTTGAGTAGGGTACCAAGTTAGTTGGGAACCTCTCTATCTCATGTCATTTTGTTATGGCCTTATAAAAAAAAAAACTTTTATCACTCTCAATTTTTTTTTGTGGTGGCCAGGGTTCGAACCCCGGACCTTGTATATTTTATACATTGTCCATACCAACTGAGCTAAGCTCACAAGGACTATCACTCTCAATTTAATATATTCTACTTTGCATTTATGATAATGGTAAATGCACTAATACTTGACAACAGTACTTAAAACCAATTTTCTTTTTCACTAATACATTTTTCTTAATAAGTGTGAAATGAGCAAAAGCCTGGCTTAAATTGGGGCGGAGGGAGTAATAACTAAACAGTTATGACTTGATTCTCTCTCCTAGTTTTAATATTAAATATTGTAATTTAAATGGCTTTGACTCCACTTGACCTCTTCATTCACTATAGGGAATCCAGGCTCGATGATAAGTTGTTTATGGTTCAAGAGAGGTCGTGGGATGCTGACAAGGATAATTATAAAGTAGTTGATGCGATTACAAAAGATTTCAATTGACGTCAGAAGAAGAAATTCCTTAGAAATACCAATCAGTATGTATGGGATGATCCTTAATTTTTTAAAATTTGAGTCGATAACTTGTTGAGAAGGAATGTTAACAAGGAAGAAGCATTATGTATAATGTGGCACTGCCACAATTGACTAGATGGAGGTCTTTACAATGGAGAGAAGACTGCTTAAAAAGTCCTTCCATCTGTATTTTATTAGCCGAAAAATGTTGATAAGATAGAGATGCTACCTTATGGACGACATTACAATGGAGAGATGCTACCTTGTACACATTGTGATAAAGTTAACATCTTATCTTATTCAACACTGTAATAATTGCCAAAGGTAAGTTGCCATCTTTAACATCCATGAAATGCATTTATAGAACATTCTAGAAGTAAAAGTATCTGACATTTGGGGGAACAATTTTGTTGGTCCTGGAGGGATAAAACAAAATAATTTTCTTTTCAATGGATCCTTATGAATGAACGTGATCAGAGATCAAAGTATTACCTCTTGTACTGTAGTTCCTTTGATGTCGAATTCAATGAACGATTACAAGCACTGCTAGATTGGCAGCACCTCTAGTCAGTCCACACTAACAGATTCCTTCAATCATAATGCAAGTTGCTTACGAGTGAAGGCTTAGATAGAGAGGGACAATTTTAAGGTTTAGAAAACTAGGGTTTAAGAATAGTGGAATTCAGTTAAGAATGATGTTGCTTCAGCACAAGGGTTCAATTTATAGAAACACTTGTGTGCTCTGCAAGTCAAGCATCCATTTATCAGCATCTCAAAGCCAATTAACCACTTGTGGGCTTTGCAACTTATGCAGCACCACAAGCTAAATGCACCCACCATATAATAACTCATACTTATAATTTAGTTAACTATCATTTAATTGTTCTTGTGTGTGTGTGTGAACATGTAGGTCCTTGTAACATTGGAAATAACATCAAATCTTATATTTAATATTATAAACAATAAGCGGTATCTAGAAACAAATCATTGTTAGCCAAGTGACAAGAATGTCATGCGATCTGACAAAATCTTTTTGTGATAACGGTCTTGTGTATAGTTGATGCACGACTATTCGCTTTAGGAAAGTGTACCAAATCGTTTACCAAGTAATAAAGTGATAAGTAAAGTATCGTATCCACAAGAATTGTCGTTTCGTCCAAACAATTCGCGTTACTTATTGTGTAAGTTGACGATAAAATAAAAGATAAGGGTTAGAGAGTTTCAATTTTTATCTGTTTGCAACAGAGCAAGTTTACCTGTTTTTGGTTGCAGAAAAGTAAGCAGCGGTTAGGATTCTTCGAATCCCCTCTGTTTATATTGTTGGATATTAAATAACAGTCATGTCACGTTTATTTATCTTAGGGAGACTTTACAAGTGATGAGACCGATGGGACGTGACTAACCTAGAAGGTTGGAAGTTGCACCTGCTGATCACGGTGATCCTTACGTGTGGGGTCTATAAATCTCGGTTAACTAGGTATATCCCTCCTAAGTCTGGTTCCACCTGCTGATCACACGGTGATCCTTACATGTGGGGTCTTAGCGTCTCTAAGGTAATTGAAAGCATGGACTTAAATTGGCTTTCCAAGATTTCCCAAGGCAATGAAGGGCAAGGTTCATGTAGGTCTTCCCATCTATGAATCTTAGGACACTCATAGCACACTCTCTCTTGCACTTAGTAGTTATACAAACGAGCATCCCTATCTCGTCTACCTTACCAATGGTTTAAGAGAATGGTTCTATTTATGTTTATTCCCCAGAATCGCTTGTTTCCTTAATTACTAACTAGTTACCTCCTAGGTTCAGTAGATTTTACTCAGTATTAGTAATGTCGCCTTCTAAGCACTTACTACTAGGGTCAACTTGCTTTCGGTATCTTTCGCTAGTTACTAACTAATTACTTCCTAGACAAATAGTTAGTATAATGTTATAAATATCAACATATAAGCAGCAAGATAGTAATAACAATATTAGGTCATGTCACAACCTACGTACCTAATCTAGGGTTACGCTCCTCTGAAATAAATAGAACTTAATAGCGAACAAAAAATAAATAAAATATAAACGACATTAAATTAAATAAATATCGAACAAAAATAAACAGATATTCATCTTAGAACTCTAACCTAAAAAAAAATTAGTTACACATGGTAACTAAAAACAAATTACTAAAGATAAAAACATATCCTAGAAAATCAAGGAGAAGATAGAAACTCTCTTGAAGCTCCAAAGTTTTCTTCCGCTTGAACTGCCACAGTTCTGATCGAGAAATTCTGAATGAGGAAGGCTGGTATTTATAGTGAGAGTTTCTAATTGGGTTTGAGCTAAAAACGCGGGTTTTAACCACAAAAATGCATAAAATTATGCCTGCGCCCCTCACATTTCAAATGCTCGGGACGCATGGCATATGCCCAAGGCGCACCAAGTGCAACTTGGGATATGCCCAAGGCGCATCAAAGATGCCCAAGGCACATGGCTGCTTTTTGTCATGCCCAAAGCGCATCTCATGTGCCCAAGGTGCATGGTTATGTCTCTCGGGCCCAGTTACTCCGATTTTTGTCGTATTTAGGTCTTCGTCTTCAAATAACTTGTCACAGAACTTGGGAACATAATTTCTCCCATTGTAAAGTTTCTTGAGGTCTCTTGAATCTTCATTCTTGGTCTTCCCAAAGTCTTCACAAATCTTCAGATGTTCTTGATTTGCCGATTGATGTAAGATTTTTCCTACATGTCATATTGAAGGTGAGAAAAACACAAGAAGGGGGGTTGAATTGTGTTTTAGAAAAATTCTTCGTTTCTCCTAAAAACTGAACACACTGATCAGAAGCTAAGCGAGACAGCTTCTGAAGTGATAATCAGAATCTAAATGCAGTGGAATAAAACAGAGAAAGAGAGAAGAAGAACGACACAAAGCAATTATACTGGTTCCTTCCACAATCCGGAAGTAGTCCAGTCCCCCTTGCACTTCCAAGGAGATTTCACTATGAGTAATATCTGATTACAAATGCTCAAGCACACAAACAAGAGACTTCCAATGCTCAAGCACACAAGCAAGAGACTTCCTTTGCTCAAGAACACAATCAAGAGACTTCCTGCTCAAGCACAACTGCAAGAGACTTCCTAACTAAACAAAATTACACAGAAAATTGTTTAAGGTTGAACACTTGATATACAATCAGAGGTGCTCACAATACAAATCAGATACAGACTCAATGAACTTAAGAATTTCTAAGATATGACTTTGAGACACAGAAATTCTAAGTGAATGCAGAACAATTTCAGCAGAGGTTTGGTACTTGTGAAAATCTTGTGAGTCTTTCGTTCAGCGTTCTTGCATTACCAATTCTCTAGGTCTTCACTCCTTTATATAGAGGTGTGAGAGAGACGTTGTGAAATTGCCAGCACACCAAAGAGTCGTTGTTGAAGCTTGATCTTTCACCAATAATCTTTTGCCTGATTTGGCTGTTGTCCTATGAAGAACAAATTTGAAATCCATTCCTTATCCAAAGGAACATCTATGCAGGCGAAACCGTATTCTGGAGCTGTTTTCTTGTCCTGTAGCGCGGACACAAAACAGAGTAGTGGAGAACGTGGTTGTACAATTCGTACAAAGTACAATGTCAACGCTTTCGTCCAAATTGCAAACACACGCCTTCAAACACCTTTGAAATGACCGTTGCAAACTCCACTAATCCTTTGTTTGTGTTTTCGAATCCAATAGACAGCTTTTGCATTGATAATTCTTCAATTCTTGATTCTTTGCAAATCCAGTTGATATTCAGCTTCTGGTGAAATGGCTTCTGATGAGGCAGCTTCTGATGATGCAGCTTCTGATGATATGACTTCTGCAGCTTCTGATGACGCAGCTTCTGATGATGTGGCTTCTGGACCTCTTGTCTTCAGAAGCACTATTCTTCAGGAGCAGCTTACTTCATGAGCGCTATTTCTTCAGGAGCAGCTTGACTTCAGGAGCGCTTTTTCTCTTCAGTAGCAAGTTGCCTTCAGGAGCGTCCAAGCTTCAAATTTTTGTTGTTTCCATAGCTCTTTATTTGCTCATTCAGAACCAATGATGATGTAACTTTATAATTATGGTCCTGTACACTTGAACAAATATTAGCTAGTCCAATTTACAATTTTTAATACCTTGTTATCATCAAAACCCTTTAAGGTTCATTGTTAAACACATTTTGTTCCAACAATCTCCCCCTTTTTGATGATGACAAACAAAAGTATTTAAAATTGATCAATTGTTGTTAATCTAATTAACAAGTTGACTTTGGGGTTCTGAGGTTTGTAAGCTCAGAATCTGAGGTTTGTAAGCTCAAACTCCTTCGTTCGTTCATAGCTTATACCAATAAGGTAAAAAAAATGATAGAAGGTTTTCAAAAATTTCAAATGCCATTAATGGGGCTCAGAGCCTTTAAATACTTGTCACATATACTCCCCCTTTTGTCATTATCAAAAAAAATTAAAATAAATTTAAGCATAAAAGACAAAAAGATATGAGAAAAACTCAAACAGGAGAGAGTATAAAAGAAAGTGAACTAAATAAGTCAGAGCAAAATATATGAACATGTATATCAATTGTCAGAAGCAGCTAAACAGTCAGAATCAGTAAGCATTCAGAAGCAAGAGAAATAAGACAAGATGGTTTCAGAAGCAAGGACTAAGAAATTTTAAAACAGACAACAAACAAAGAAAAACACAAGGGTGTGCAACTAAGGGTTGGTTTGTTGTTGTTTCTTCATCTCTTCCATTTCTTCAATCTTCTTCTTCAACAGTTCTTCAAGTTATTGTTGCCTCTGAAGAAGAGCTTGTTCCCTTTCTCTAGCTTCTTGCTGCTGCTGTGCCATCTGTTTCTTCAGAAGCTTACACAGCCTTGCTTCTCTGGTCAAGTAATCCGTTTCAAAGAAGAAAGGCTGGTTTGCCAGGAGCAGTGTAGAACTTCTTACTCTAAGACTCTGATTCACTTGCTCCATTAGCCTTCTGACTGAAGCTTGCTTGACTCTGATGCATTTGGCCTTGATTTCTTCAATAACCCCAGCTGCCCGGTTTTGAAGAGATGCCCAGGAGTCTTCATATGCACCTGTGAGATCAATTGTCCTTCTTTGATCCACCAGATTATGCATCTGACTCAAGATTGTGAGAAGCTCAGAATTAATATATCCAGATTCCAGGATGTTTGTGGGTGGATGATCAAGGGTTTCAAGATCAGAATCACTGATTTCTAAATCTTGAATGGGGTTAGGAATTGGAAAGGTAAGGTGTGTTTGTGTGTTTGAAGACGAAGGCTGGTCAGAATCAATGTGTGTGGTGGAGGTTGAGTCTTGAACATTGACTTGAGAGATGTCAACATCCATGGGAGTTGGTTCTGGAGAGTGTTCAGGTAAAGGTTGAAATTCAGTTTCAGTTGGTGGTTGTTGTAGTGAAGTTGTTGTTTGATTGTTGAGTTGGTGGTCAATGATGGCTATTGGTGATTGTGGGGGTGTTGTGGGTTTTTGTGGTTCAGGTGTTTGTTGATGGGGGTTTTCTGAAACAACATTTTCAGAAGCAGCTGCTTCTGGAGTTGCTTCAGAGGCCTTTTCTGAAGTTTTGTCTATGGGTAATTCACCTGAGTAGTGGAGAGCAAGATTGTCTAAGACAGAAGTGTCTTCTATTTGTTCAGGTGCTGATGGTGAAGAGGGTGAAGTGGGGATAGAGGTGACTGGAATTTGGATTACCTGATCTGCAGGGTCAGCTTCAGAAGTGATCTTCTGTGGATCAGCAGATTGAGAAACTGCTTCTGAAGTTCCCTCTTCTGGAGCATTTTCAAAGACGAGCATCATATCGTCTTCCTCATTGTCTTCAGTAGGTTTACCAGCAATGGCTCTTACTTCAGCCAGTTTATCTTTGTAGAACCTATCACAGTCCTCCAATCCCAAAGCCTTGAGCTTTTCATCTCTTTGATGAATGTATTGAGCTTTTTGATCCTTTCTTTCTGATATAAGATCAGCAGCACGTTCATCTGCCATCCTTTTCCTTATTCGAGTCATCTCAACCATAGGACTCACAAGTTGAAGGGGAGCCTTCTTCTTCTTCAGCTTGGGATCAACCTCCTCTTTCTCTATTTCTTCAAGAGCTTCATCCAGCTGCTCTTGAGTGATTACCAAGTCTGCCTTACCTTTTCTCCTCTTCTGTGGAATAGAAGCAGCACCAACCTTCTGCATCTTTCCTTTTTCCTTGATAAAAACAGGTTTAGCAGCTTCTGACTCAGTACTAGTTCTGGCCTTCTTTCCTTTAGTAGGAGCAGCTTCTGATTCAGAACTAGTTCTGGCCCTTTTCCCTTCAGGTGCCTCAGAAACAGCAGCTTCTGACACAGCAACTGCCTTGGCCTTCTTGCCTTTCCCTTTAGCAAGAGCAGCTTCCTCCTGAGACCTTGCATCTTCCTCCAAGACGTACTCAGCTACTGATTGAACTAGGAAATCAGAGTCACTTTCCTTAAAGATGGGAGGAAAGTCCCTGATTATCTCAGTTTCAGCAGTTGTCATCTCTAACCACTTTTCATCTTTAGGGGCTTCTTTGATGAACTTCATAGAGCATAAGCTCCTGCTACTGATAGTCCTTTCAGCAGTAGAAACTTCGAAACATTTATCAGAAGCACTCCTTGTCCTTTTTAAGAACTCCAGCACCCTTCCTTGATGAAAGATTTCAGAAAGCAATCTTCCATAGGGTACTTGTTTTCTTCCTCTTGTAGTGCTTTCGTTTATGGCCCAGCAGAGATGATCCATTACATATCTGGGGAAGTTTATCTTTTCAAGATTGGTCATGAAATAAATTGCTAGCTTCTGTTGGTTGTTGGGTTGGTCAGACCCTCCTGCTCTTTGAAAGAAGCAATCATTACTGAATTTCACCAACATTCTGTTGTGAATCTCCATCTCTGAAGGCTTGGCATCTTTCTTCCCACCCAGAAGAGAGTTGTAGTAACCTTTTAGCAGGACATCTTCCTTCCTGACTATTTCTTGGAATCTTCCCTCTGCATGCATCCTACAAGCTTTAGCTATAACGTCCTCAGTGATGGTTATAGGAATGCCCATCACTTCAGACCTTATTTCTAAGCTATCAAATGATGTAGGATTCATATCCATGACCATTTTCCCTTTCTTTGACCCCGCTTGTTTGCTTACGACTTTTGCAGGCTTTTCATTGTACACTTCAGCTTTTAACCAAAAGTCCTTGACCAAGTTCACATATGTTGGCCCATTTAGCATCTTGAAATACTCAGACATCATCTGAGTTTCTATCAAACCTTCCATGTTTACTTCATACTTCTTGAGTGAAGCAAAATCCACCGGTGACTCTACTTGAACTATTAAGGATTCCCATGGAATATCCATAGTCTTCTTTTTGTAGATGGACCCAGATTCTGATACGCTTTGCTTGTTTGATGTAGATTCTGAAACTTTTGAGCTTGATGATGCCATTTGATGATTTACGAAGATTTGAAGAAGATGAAGATTTTAGGGTTCTAAGGTTGAGAGAATGCACTTACTTCGCAAGAGGTTTGAGAGCAAATGTGTTTGTTGTGAGTGAGTAGTGTGTGAATTGACAAAGTGTTAAAAGTAAAACGATTGCAATTCAAAAGAGACAAACAAACATAACATTAATGACAAAATTGGGGGCGCGTGAAAAGTACTTTCAAAGCTTTTAAATCATCATTGCCCTTTTAGTTATACACCAACACATACAGGCCACGTAAGAAGTTCACAGAGTAACTACCAAGTTAGTGGGCCAAAAGTTACTTTTTAAAAGGTAACTTCCAACGTTTCCACTAATTCAACTATTCAGAAGCAATAAATCCAGCTTCTGGACTTCAGATGCTGACGTCATCATCAGAAGCGAGTTTTCCTCAGAACCTCAATAAAGAGCTTCTGATGGACTACTGCTTCTGAACTAACTTCAGAACCTAAAATCCTATTCAGGAGCAAGCAAGCATTTAATCAGATACAAAGTGCATGTTCAAATTTTTCTTTATAAAATCAAATCTTTCAACAGTTAAAGGCTTAGTAAATATATCAGCCCATTGATTTTCAGTATCAATGAATTGTATATCTAAAATTCCTTTTTGAACATAATCTCTGATAAAATGGTGTTTGATTTCAATGTGCTTCGCTCTTGAATGCAAAATTGGATTTTTAGACAAACAAATAGCAGCAGTATTATCACAATAAATGGGAATACTGTTAGCAGTTATCTGATAATCTTCCAACTGATGTTTCATCCAAAGTAGTTGTGTACAACAACTTGCAGCTGAAATGTATTCTGCTTCTGCTGTAGACATAGCAATAGTTGTTTGTCTTTTGCTAGCCCAGGATATAAGATTATCACCCAGAAATTGACAATTGCCACTGGTTGACTTTCTTTCAATCCTATCACCAGCATAATCAGCATCACAGAATCCAATTAGCTTATAATCTAAGGATTTCCTATAAAGGAGTCCAAGATTGGTTGTTCCTTTCAAATACCTGAAGATTCTCTTGACAGCAGTCATATGAGATTCTCTAGGATCTGATTGGAATCTTGCACACAAGCATACACTGAATAAAATATCTGGCCTAGATGCAGTGAGGTATAACAAAGAACCAATCATACCTCTATACAGCTTCTGATCTACTTTAGTTCCTTCATCTTCTTTGCTCAGGTTGCACGTAGGATGCATTGGAGTGTTCATCACTTTACAATCTTCAAGTTTGAACTTCTTCAGAAGCTCCTTTGTGTACTTTGATTGATGAACATAGACTCCATCTTTGCATTGATTGATTTGAATGCCAAGGAAGAACTTCAGCTCTCCCATCATGCTCATTTCAAATTCATCCTGCATTAACTCAGAAAATTCCTTGCAAAGAGATGCATTAGTAGAACCAAATATTATATCATCAACATATATTTGCACAACAAGAGTATCTTTCCCAAGGGTCCTTCTGAAGAGTGTAGTGTCAACCTGTCCTCTCTTAAAATCATTTTTGATTAAGAAATTACTTAGTCTATCATACCAAGCTCTGGGAGCTTGTTTCAAGCCATATAGTGATTTCTTCAATTTAAAAACATGGTCAGGATATTTAATATCCTCAAATCCAGGAGGTTGCTTAACATACACTTCTTCTTCTATGACACCATTGAGAAATGCACTCTTGACATCCATCTGATATAATATTATGCCATGATTAACTGCATAGGAAAGAAGTAACCTGATTGCTTCCAATCTTGCAACTGGAGCAAACGTTTCAGTGTAATCAATGCCTTCTTGTTGACTATACCCTTGTGCAACAAGTCTGGCTTTGTTTCTTGTTACTTCACCTTGCTCATTCAGCTTGTTTCTGAATACCCATTTTGTTCCAATAATGTTCTTGTGCTGAGGTTTGGGTACCAGATCCCACACATCATTTCTTTGAAATTGATTCAACTCTTCTTGCATAGCTAGGATCCATCCATCATCTGAAAGTGCTTCATCAACTGTTGTAGGTTCAATCATTGAGATTAGTCCAATCATTGACTCTTCTTGTCTGAAATGTGATCTTGTTCTTCTTGGACTATCTTTGTTTCCAATGATTAGCTCTTCAGGATGTGAAGACTTGTGTTTGAATGTGTTTCTGGGAGGATCTTCTTGATGTGAGTCATCTTGTGCTTCATCAGAAGCAGCTTCATCTTGTGCTTCTGATGTGGGTTCAGCTTCTGGACTATCTTCAGACTCAGCTATCTGATCAGGTTCTGGAGTAGCTTCACGAACCTGTATCTCTGCAAAACTTTCACCTTGCTTTGAAGTTTTATCTTCAAGCTCTTTGTCATCAAATTTAACGTGCATAGATTCTTCAACACAGAGTGTTTCTGAATTATACACCCTGTATGCCTTTGACCTTTCAGAGTAACCTAAAAAGATTCCTCTTTGGGCCTTGGCATCAAATTTCTTTAGGTAGAGCTTGTTGTTCAGAATGTAACATGTACATCCAAATTGATGAAAGTAAGAGATATTGGGTTTTCTTCCTTTAAAGAGTTCATATGCTGTTTTCTCCAAAATAGGTCTAATATAGATCCTGTTTTGAACATAGCATGCTGTATTCACTGCTTCTGCCCAAAAATGTTTTGGTAAATTGTTTTCATGAATCATGGTTCTGGCCATTTCTTGTAAAGTTCTATTCTTTCTCTCTACAACCCCATTTTGTTGTGGTGTTCTAGGAGAAGAGAATTCATGGAAAATTCCATGTTTTTCACAAAAAGCTTCAAATGGCTCATTTTCAAATTCTCCACCATGATCACTTCTGACTTTCAAAATTTTTGATTCTTTTTCAGATTGAATTTGAGTGCAGAAGCTACTGAATACATCACACGCAACATCTTTACTCTTTATGAATTTCACCCAAGTCCCTCTGCTGTAATCATCAACAATGACTAATCCATATCTACTTCCATATAAGGATGCAGTACTTACTGGTCCAAATAAATCAATATGGAGTAATTCTAAAGGTCTTGAGGTTGAAACAATATCTTTTGTTTTAAAAGATGATTTCACAATTTTCCCTCTCTGACATGCACCACAGAGTGCATCTGAATAATAGTCAATGTCTGGTAGCCCTTTCACAAGTTGTAACTTACTAAGCTTAGAGATTAACCTCCAGTTAGCATGTCCCAACCTTCTGTGCCACATCCATTTCTTATCATTCACTGATAGTAGGCACATCACCTTCTGATCAGCCAGTTCAGAAAAATTGATTTTATAGACATTGTCAACTCTCTTTCCTTTGAACACAATGGATTTGTCTTCCTTGTTGATTACTGTACAGTTGGGTTTTTCAAAAAGCACATCATAACCATTATCACAAAATTGACTAATGCTCAAAAGGTTATGTTCAAGACCATCTACCAACCATACATTATTAATTGAGGTAGAGGAGTTACCAATAGTTCCTGTACCTATGATCTTGCCTGACTGGTTGCCTCCAAATTTCACATTTCCTCCCTCTTTCATTGTTAGGCTGAGGAACATGGACTTGTCTCCTGTCATGTGTCTTGAGCAACCACTGTCTAGATACCATGATCTTTGCTTTGGCACTGCTCTTAGACATACCTGCATCATTGACATTTTTAGATTTAGGTACCCATTGTTCTATGGGTCCTGGAAGGTTAGTACTTAAGGCTTTACTCTTCACTTCTTGTACCTTGTGCTGTGAGTTGGGTTGCTTCTGATTAACCATCACCTTAGGTTTTGGTACTTCAGAAGCAGTAACTGTCTTCTTCTGAAACTTAGACTTCAGAACCCCAGATTTTGGTTTCACCAGACTCTGAGGAATAGGTTCTGATCTTTTCAGGATCCTAACCTTTGAAGTTTTGGAATCAGATTTGATCATAGCCTTTGACTTAGAGTTCTTTGGCTTTGAAGTAATCTTAGCCTTAGAACTAGAAGCTTCAGGTTCTGATTGAACAACAGTTTCCAACTCAGCACCTTCTGGTACAAAGAATGTTTTCAGACCTTCCTTGATGCATTCACAACAAGACTTTAGATTGGTTTTCTCCAGTTTCACTTCTGGAAAACCAATTCCTCTGCCATTGTTCTTGTAAATGCTATAAATCATAGAAGCCACTCTGCTTCTGTCAATGCCAGATATAATAAAATCTTCAAGAGCAATTTCATGGTTACTTAAAGGTTTTTCATTACACTTTTCTTGTAGCTTCTGACATAAGAACCTGAGCTGATCTTCATATGTTTTACACATGAAGTCAAAGCCCCTAAGTCCTTGTTCAGAAGCTTTCAGATCCAATAAAGTTGATTTTTGCTGTTGTACCAAATCAGCATATTTTTCTTTTAAATCCTTCAACTCATTGGTTCTTACTTCAAAATGTGTAAGAAGTTCTTTAAGTGACTCAACAAGTTCATCTCTGGGAATTTTGGAATATACCTCGTTTTCATCTTCTGAGTCTGAATCTGACCCAGCTTCTGAAGTTGCTGTTGCTACCAACCCAACAACTACCTTTGCATCTTCATCAGCTTCCTCTTTATCAGATCCAGATTCACTACCCAAATCATCCCAGGTTGCCATTAAACTCTGCTTAATCTGCTTCTTGAATTTGCTTGGTTTGAATGTAGACCTCTTTGACTTGTCCTTTGACTTTTCTCTTTGAAGATCAGGGCATTCAGCAATGAAGTGACCTGGCTTCTTACAGTTGAAGCATCCCTTCTGATCTTTTTTCCTTGAGCTTCTGGAGTTACCCCTTCTGGAGAGAAACTTTCTGTTCTTCTTGGCCAGATATTGAAGTCTGTTTGAGAGCATGGCCATTTCTGCAGCATCTGGTTCAGAGTCTGAACTTGACTGTTCTTCCTCTTCAGATTCAACCACTTTGAGAGCTTTTGATGACTTGCCTTTGGATGGAAGAGCTATTGATTTACTCTTCTTAGTAGACTCATGTTCATTAAGACTTAACTCATGAACTTTGAGAGAACTAACAAGATCTTCGACACTTAAAGTGTTTAAATCTTTAGCTTCCTCAATGGCAGTCACTTTTGGTCTCCATCTGGCAGGTAAGCTTCTGAGTATCTTGCTTACATGATCAGAAGCAACATAGCTCTTCTTTAGAATCTGTAGACCAGAAACTAAGGTTTGAAACCTTGAGTACATCTCCTCAATAGTTTCATCATCCTTCATTTTGAATAACTCATACTGATGTACAAGCAGGAGAGCCTTTGCTTCTTTGACCTTCTTGCTCCCTTCATAATTTGAACAGAGAGAAGCAAACATAGCTTTAGCAGTGGATTTGTCACTCATCTTCATGTATTCTGCTTTGGGTATGGCAGTGACAAGAGCTCCTCTGATAATATGATGCTTCTTGTAAAGTTTCCTCAGTTCTGGAGTATGTTTCTTTCTATCCACAGCAGCTCCTTCTTCATCAAGGACTAAATCACCAACACCATCTTCCAGAATATCCCATAATTCTTCATCTAGGCTCATGATGTAACTGTAAAAGTTGGTCTTCCACCAAGAGAACTCTTCAGCATCTCCATTGAACTTTGGAACTTTTCCAATACTGGTTTTCTTACTATCACTATAATCATGTGAGACATGTTTATAGCTAGTATCACCAGGACCAGTAGGAGTAGGAGTAGACATGTTTTTCTCAGATCTTTGACTGTTGCACGGTTAAGTGTTACACAACAGACCAAGGCTCTAGATACCAATTGAAGGTGAGAAAAACACAAGAAGGGGGGTTGAATTGTGTTTTAGAAAAATTCTTCGTTTCTCCTAAAAACTGAACACACTGATCAGAAGCTAAGCGAGACAGCTTCTGAAGTGATAATCAGAATCTAAATGCAGCGGAATAAAACAGAGAGAGAGAGAGAAGAAGAACGACACAAAGCAATTATACTGGTTCCTTCCACAATCCGGAAGTAGTCCAGTCCCCCTTGCACTTCCAAGGAGATTTCACTATGAGTAATATCTGATTACAAATGCTCAAGCACACAAGCAAGAGACTTCCAATGCTCAAGCACACAAGCAAGAGACTTCCTTTGCTCAAGAACACAATCAAGAGACTTCCTGCTCAAGCACAACTGCAAGAGACTTCCTAACTAAACAAAATTACACAGAAAATTGTTTAAGGTTGAACACTTGATATACAATCAGAGGTGCTCACAATACAAATCAGATACAGACTCAATGGACTTAAGAATTTCTAAGATATGACTTTGAGACACAGAAATTCTAAGTGAATGCAGAACAATTTCAGCAGAGGTTTGGTACTTGTGAAAATCTTGTGAGTCTTTCGTTCAGCGTTCTTGCATTACCAATTCTCTAGGTCTTCACTCCTTTATATAGAGGTGTGAGAGAGACGTTGTGAAATTGCCAGCACACCAAAGAGTCGTTGTTGAAGCTTGATCTTTCACCAATAATCTTTTGCCTGATTTGGCTGTTGTCCTATGAAGAACAAATTTGAAATCCATTCCTTATCCAAAGGAACATCTATGCAGGCGAAACCGTATTCTGGAGCTGTTTTCTTGTCCTGTAGCGCGGACACAAAACAGAGTAGTGGAGAACGTGGTTGTACAATTCGTACAAAGTACAATGTCAACGCTTTCGTCCAAATTGCAAACACACGCCTTCAAACACCTTTGAAATGACCGTTGCAAACTCCACTAATCCTTTGTTTGTGTTTTCGAATCCAATAGACAGCTTTTGCATTGATAATTCTTCAATTCTTGATTCTTTGCAAATCCAGTTGATATTCAGCTTCTGGTGAAATGGCTTCTGATGAGGCAGCTTCTGATGATGCAGCTTCTGATGATATGACTTCTGCAGCTTCTGATGACGCAGCTTCTGATGATGTGGCTTCTGGACCTCTTGTCTTCAGAAGCACTATTCTTCAGGAGCAGCTTACTTCAGGAGCGCTATTTCTTCAGGAGCAGCTTGACTTCAGGAGCGCTTTTTCTCTTCAGTAGCAAGTTGCCTTCAGGAGCGTCCAAGCTTCAAATTTTTGTTGTTTCCATAGCTCTTTATTTGCTCATTCAGAACCAATGATGATGTAACTTTATAATTATGGTCCTGTACACTTGAACAAATATTAGCTAGTCCAATTTACAATTTTTAATACCTTGTTATCATCAAAACCCTTTAAGGTTCATTGTTAAACACATTTTGTTCCAACACATATAACTATGTACACGTGAGTATATATAGGATCGTTTCCACAGGGAGTTACGTTTATTATAAGCATTTTCACAATAGTTCACATTAAGGGTTTGGATATAATTTGTTTGTTTGTAACACTATATCCATAGATTACCAAAGTAAAAACGAGAGGGTATCGAACTATTTCGCTTGCGGTATAAGATAACGAGCAAGCACAACAGTAGCAATCTCTCGATCGATTAACAGATTCTAGCTTTATAACCAATATTATTACAATCATTTCTACAATATCCTTCGTGTCCAAAGCGACATCGTTATTTCCAAGTTAGCGTTTAAACATTCGTGTCCAAATTCCTTAAACGATAACAAAGTCGATCGGATAACTTAATCGACCGTGTCCAGCCTGATTAAGTATCCAAAAGCATTAAAATCTTGATTAAAAGTAATTATCAAAGGTTTACAAACTTGTCATGAGTGATATAACATAAGATAGATTGTTATTCTAGTTCTAGATTCAAGAGTTTGTGTCCAAATCATCTTGAATCTCTTTGAAAGCATTAAAAGCAAGAATAACAACAATATTGAATCATTAAGCTAGAACCTTATATATTAAAAGATCAAAAGATTACATAATAGCTTGATTGTTACCTCAATACTACAAAGAAGGTGATAGTTACACATAGACATGTAAACTAATGCAAGGAATGAAGGAAAGATGAAGATTCCATGCCAAGATCCTTGATGTCTCAATGAATCTAGGGTTGAATCTACTCCTTAATCACTTGCTTTGTGTTTCTCTCTCTGAAATAGCTCTAACCTCTCTCTAGAAATGTATAAAATGTTTCAATGGAATAGTGAATAGTCCTAGAGAGAGGGAAAACTTGTATTTAAATGGGCTGAAAACGTGTAATCTCGCTTAAGCGAGATACATCTCGCTCAAGCGAGATGCCTAAATATCCAACCATGGCCAATGAAGTCTTGCCACGTAGCCCTGCTCTTTGATGAAGTTGCATCTCGCGCAAGCGAGTTAGAACTCGCTTAAGCGAGTTTGCTTGATCTTTAAACCGCCTTAGAATCCTGCTTGAGCGAGATGGAAAGCGAGATGCTCATCTGCTCCCTGGAGAAATCTCGCTTAAGCGAGATGATCTCGCGTAAGCGAGATTCTAAAATTGCACAAGCGACCTGGAAGCGAGTTGTAAGCGAGTGTTGAGCTTCTTCCTGGAGAAATCTCGCTTAAGCGAGATGAGCTTGGTTTACACACTTGAGTTTTGGTCCTTGCTTGTCATTTCCTGCATAAATTGGGTAGAATTAGGCATATAAAGCATAAATGGTATAATTACAACAATTGATTGCTTTTCCGTAGATAACTTGCATAACAAGTCACTAAAAATGCCTCTTTTAACACATGAAATATATTACTTTTGAGCACTTATCAAACTCTCCCCAACTTAGCTTTTTGTTTGTCCTCAAACAAAAGAATCAAAAGGAAACTCACAAGGCTTTGGACAAGCTTTCTAGCACAGTACCAAGCAATTCAAATCAAATAAAAATTTTCAAGTGGTGATTCAAATGTGAATGCACCGGCAAGCATGAAGTTCTCCATTATTCCTAGCACAGCTATAAATGTGAAACAAGTCCTAAGCACAAAATACACATCATAAACTTCAAAACATAAACATAACTATCTATGAACCACACCTAACACACTTCTTTAAAAGTAAATACAATACTATGATAGCAATAAGTGAGGTAATGAACACACATCCAACAATCATGCTAACATCCTATTTAAGTTAGGTGTTCATCCAAATATCGTCTCAAAAAGCATAAAAGCATGGATCAAAAGGTCTTGCAAGGGTTATAACTTGGCCGGGCTACAAAGGAAATGTCATATGTGGGGCAATTGATCAGAAAGCCTATCAAAGAGGAACATTCTTTGTAATACAACTTGAAATTCAAAATCTTCTCTACCAAAAATTACAACCTTTGATGGTTAACAATCAAACCAATAACCTTGACAACTTATTCTATTTTTGATTTTTCTTTCTTTTTCTTCTTTTTCTTTTCTTTTCTTTTCTTTTTCAAATGTACAACTTTTTCTTTGATTCAATGTTGTCAGGTTATTTTACAACTTCACCAGAACTTAACATATAATGCCTCCTTTTTCTCCCCAACTTGAATACAACAAAACTCTAATTGAATGTTCCCCTATCCTAAGGCAAGGGACAAAGTACAAAAAGGTTAAGGGTTCAACAAAGTAAAATTATCAAAGTCCTATAAGATTCAACCATGAACTGGATTTTTGAAAAATTTCAGGCAAATTCAACAAGCATTGTGCTTATGAATATTGACAGTTCATGTTTGAAGACTTGATTCATTTGGCTCAGATTGGGGTATCAGATACTCACTCTTCTCACAGGTAGGCTTTATGTGGTCAAGTAGGTTACTCTCGATTCAAAAAGTGCCTTTATCCTTTCCATGCTTTCAAACAGTTCAATATAATTATCAGATTTAACATAACTAAAACAAGTTAGACGGTGATTATCGGTCTCCAGCATATATACAACAGATTGAAGCTACCTCACATTTAGGTTAAGTACTAAGTGGTTCAAAATTATTTATGTTTATGAAAAGAATTAAATGAGATACATTTTGTGCAAAGTACAAGTTTCAAATTCATAGTACGACCTAGAACAACAGGAAACCAATACCTTGGCATTGCGCTTTCTCACAACTCATATCATTATCACTCACCTGCTTTTGCTCAATAATTGGCTCAATGGAGCACTTTAAACTTTGATGTTCATGAGCAATGTTTCTTTTGACTAAACACAAGCAAGATTAAGCAAAAAATTTCATCCAAAGCACTAAGTTAAAAACCAAACAACAAGCTAAGTTATTTAACCCAAAACGAAATTAAAATTAAACCAATGTATTGAACACCCAAAACCGTGCTCAAAAAGTATAAATTCAAAAGCGATAAATTGTTCCAGCATAAAATAAAAACATACTAAAGAGTCAAAGCAAACTAAAAAGTCAAAGCAAACTAAGCATCACTAAACAATCAAGAAATACTGTCAATGTGCTGCATCGTCATCCATATCATCAGATGGATGGAAAGTGGCTGTCCTCTCTGGATCATCATCAACACCATGATCAGCACCCGCTCCACTGCCCCCTCCTGGGTAAATTGGCCTGTCCCCAGGCCACAGGCAAGAGTCAGTGAACTGTGTAGGTGTGAATGCAAAACACCTCGGGTCCATATGAGCATCGTAGAGATGCGAGTAGATCCCCTGGTTGCTGCGAAAAACAGCTGTCATCTGGCTCATCATGTGCATATCTCTCTGCTCATGTGCTTGAGCTAACTGAAAGGCTTGCTGCTGCTGTGCCTGAGCTCACTCAACTGCTCGCTGCTCATACTGAGCCATATATGCCTGAAAAGATGAAAAATCAAAAGTACCGAACTGCTGAGGTGCATCCTGCTGTGGCATGCTCTGATGAGGATCATCCTGCTCTGGATCGTCTTGGTGAGGCTCATCCTCAGGTGGAGGTATAGGTGGGGGAACAGTAGAGGAGGAGGGTAATGGCTTAATTGCAGCTTTCTTGATGTAGCCCCTAATGTATCGATCATCAATAGGAGAAACCAGCTCTTCTAAAAAAGGTTCGGTGACTGGCACCTCATGATGCTTCAGCAATCCCATAATAAAACCGAGAAAAGCAAGTCTGGTCTCTGGTCCCGCTACACCACCGAGAGCTACATGCTTCAGCTTTCTTGAAATAATCGAAGCCAGATCCACCGGCCTTCCTTTGCAAATATGCCAAATCAGAGGAGGCATTATTTTCTTTGGAGTTGTGGTGACATGGCTTTTTGGCCAGACATTATGAACTAAGAACATAAACAGAATTCCAGCTTTTGGCCTCATATCAGTGAAGGCCGCCAAATTGCGGTTACCCGCTTTGGACTCAGTATATGTCCTACCCGGTAGCAAAATCTCCCTCTCAATCTTACCCAGATTCCAATCAGCAGCTCTCTCTCTCTCCGCATAAGGACACAAGGCAGGTGTGTCAGGGTCATCAGACTCAGGTAAGGTGTAAGGGTTGCCTAGGTATTCATTAATCGCATCCCTATCGAAGCGGATGGTCTTTCCTCTAACCATGGTGGTGTAAGAAAACGCAGCATGCATTTCCTTAGCATCACAATCTGGTAAAGAATTGGCATAGAACTCCCTTAAAAGGTCCAGGTTGATTTTTGGGTAGGGGTTAATGAGTTTCTCCCACTTTCTCTCAGTGAACACAGCTGCAATGTCCGCATACTCACCCTCAGGGTTAATCCGGAAAATTTTGTCATGCCAAGTTTTCTCTTTTTTCAGCTCGAGAAACCTGGCATAGGTTTTGTTTGAAGTGTAAATGGTACGGTCCGGGTTTCTGGGTAAGGGTGCAGGACGGTCTACAACACCGGATGAGGAAGCAGTGGTTTTTCGTTTCTTGGTTGGTTGATTTTTGGGTGCCATCTGCAAAACAACCAGGAAAAACCATATACAGTATAGAACAATGATTAGCACATGTATGGAATCAAAATGGGTTAAGGCAAATAGACTTTAAAGGCATAGGTACATACAATCTCGCTTGTGGCTCGCTTGAGCGAGTTGCAAGCGAGAATTTTCCAGATTTCACTTGAATACTCGCTTGAGCGAGATTTTTGGTAAAGGATCTCGCTTGAGCGAGATTGTTCTGCACCTGCGAAAAATGACCCATTTCCAGCATAACACAACCAAAAACACAAAATTTTCAACAGAATTCAACCTCAATCCTCTACTAACCAAACCAATTCATGAAAAGGAACCAAAATCACGACTTGTGTTCAACATTCAATCATAACCCTTATTTTTCAAAGATTTCAAAATGGGTCAAAATATACAAAATTGAATGTTGAAATAAATCAGTGATGATTTTGATTCATTTGCATTGTTATGAACCTAAGGAAACAGTCTCTAAACACACCAAAGTCACTAACCCTAACCCTAGCCAATTCTACACATGTTCAAGAACATGAAATTTTTAAAATAAAAACAGAGCAAAGGCATGGGTTCAAACCTGTTAGTGATGATGAATGCTGTAAGATGAATGGAATGGATGCAATGGAATGCTTGAATTGAAGTTTGTGTTTATGTGTGTGAGAGAAGAGAGAAAAAGAAATTTTGATGGGAAGAAAGAAAGAAACCGTAGAAGAGAGAAATGAGTGGGTGTATGGTTAAGGGGAGTTATGACATATGTTGGGAACCGTTTTAAACCATCTCGCTTGCGCGAGATTAACTCGCTTACGCGAGATTTCTCCCGTAACCAACAATTCAAAAATGCAACAATCTCGCTTAAGCGAGATTAACTTCGCTTGAGCGAGATTTACCCAGATATGCTTCTTACTTTGCTTTGCAATGCTCATGATATTATTCTACATGCTATAAAACATAAAAATACTTACAAAACTGGGTGTGCCTCCCAGCAAGAGCTTGTTTTACGTCCTGAGCTTGACGCATTTTGAAGAAATCATGGTTCGATTAGTGAAATCGTCGTCAAACATCGATCAATTTCACCACCGAAGTAGGGCTTAAGTCTCTGCCCATTCACAGTCCAGTTGGCTTTTGTGACTGGGTCCTCAAGCTCAACAGCTCCATATGGTTTGACCTCTTTAACATGAAAGGTCCGGACCACTTAGACTTCAATTTGCCCGGAAACAGTCTCAGTCTTGAATTGAAAAGTAACACCATTTGCCCAGGTATGAATTGTCTCAGAGTGATCTTCTTGTCATGATACTTCTTGGTCCTTTCTTTGTAGAGCTTTGAAGATTCATAAGCTTGATTTCGCAATTCTTCAAGCTCATGCATTTGAACTTTTCTTCTTTCACCGGCCTTCTCTTGATCAAAGTTTAGGAACTTCAATGCCCAAAATGCTTTATGTTCGAGCTCGACCAGTAAATGACAAGATTTACCATAGACCATTTGGAAAGGAGTGAGGCCTATAGGAGACTTGTATGCAGTCCTATATGCCCACAAAGCTTCATCAAGTTTAGCCGACCAATCCTTCCGAGATGTAGAGACTGTCTTCTCAAGTATGCGTTTGACCTCCCGGTTAGAAACTTCGGCTTGTCCATTCGTTTGCGGATGATACGGTGATGCTACTTTGTGCTTGACTCCATAATGATCTAGGGCCTTGGCAAGTTGTGCGTTGCAAAAGTGTGACCCTCCATCACTAATAAGAACTCTTGGTGTACCAAACCGGGTGAAAATATTCTTCATTAGGAACTTCACTACCGTCTTGCTATCGGCTTTAGGCGATGCTACGGCTTCCACCCATTTTGACACATAATCAACAGCTACCAAGATGTACTCATTTGAATATGATGAAGGAAAAGGGCCAACAAAATCTATACCCCAACAATCAAACACTTACACTTCAAGGATGAGTTGTAGAGGCATCTCATTTCTCTTTGACATTGATCCAGTTCTTTGGCATTCATCACAATGCTTGCAATGTGTATTGGCATCTTTGAATAGAGTTGGCCAATAGAACCCGGATTGAAGTACCTTTGCGGCTGTTCTCTCCCCGTTGAAGTGACCTCCATAGGGCGAATTATGACATTGCCATAGGATCTTCTTTGCCTCTTCATCATCCACACACCTACGCAAGATATTGTCCGCTCCAATTTTGAACAAATAAGGCTCATCCCACACAAAGTGGTTAGCATCATGGAGGAACTTCTTGCGTTGTTGCCATTCAAAATCTTCCGGAATGAACCCGGTTGCTTTGTAGTTCACCATGTCGGCAAACCACGGTCTCACATTGATTGCTAGCAACCGTTCATCTGGAAATTCTTCACGAACCTCCGGTTCATTCTTGGTTACCTCATTGTTTGTCAACCTTGAAAGGTGATCAGCTACAAGATTCTCCGTGCCTTTCTTATCCTTGATCTCTAAGTCAAACTCTTGAAGCAACAACATCCAACGGATGAGCCTTGGCTTTGAGTCGGACTTAGTAAGGAGATACTTGATAGCTGCATGGTCAGTATAAACAACAATTTTGGAACCTACAAAGTAAGAACGAAATTTCTCCATTGCATAAACTATTGCAAGTAACTCTTTTTCAGTTGTGGCATAATTGATTTGTGCCTCATTTAAAACCTTACTTGCATAGTGAATAGCATGAAAAATTTTGTCCTTACGTTGACCCAAGACCGCACCAACAACATAATCACTTGCATCACACATTAATTCAAAATTTAAATCCCAATTAGGAGCAATGATTATTGGTGCGGTGGTCAACTTTTCTTTTAAAGATTCAAATGCATCAAGACATTCATTATCAAAAACGAAAGACTTATCTTTGTTGAGCAAGTTGCTCATAGGCTTTGCGATCTTTGAAAAGTCTTTGATGAACCTCCGGTAGAACCCGGCATGACCAAGAAAACTCCGAACACCTTTGACATTCACCGGTGGTGGAAGCTTTCCTATGACATCGACCTTTGCTTGGTCTACCTCAATACCCTTAGCAGAAATCTTATGACCAAGGACAATACCCTCGGTAACCATGAAGTGACATTTCTCCCAATTGAGCACCAAGCTAGTTTCAATACACCGCTTCAGCACGCTATCCAAGCTATTCAAACACACATCAAATGACGAACCGAAAACTGAGAAATCATCCATGAACACCTCCATGCATTTACCAATAAGCTTGGAGAAGATTGCTTGAACACACAGTTGAAAAGTTGCGGGTGCATTACACAAGCCAAATGGCATTCTTCGATAAGCAAAAATACCAAAGGGGCAAGTGAAAGCCGTCTTCTCGTGATCATCTGGGTTCATGGCGATTTGATTGTAACCAGAGTAACCATCTAGGAAGCAATAAAAGGATTGACCGGAGAGTCTTTCAAGCATTTGATCCATGAAGGGCAAGGGGAAGTGATCCTTCCTTGTTGCTTGATTGAGTCTTCTATAATCTATACACATCCTCCATCCGGTGACGGTTCTAGTTGGGATCAACTCATTTTTATCATTAGTGATCACCGTCATTCCTCCTTTCTTGGGAACTACTTGAACTGGGCTTACCCAAGCACTATCCGAGATAGGATAGATCATGCCGGCTTCAAGTAACTTCACTACTTCCTTTCGCACCACCTCTTTCATGTTTGGATTTAAGCGGCGTTGTGGTTGTGCTACCGGCTTGAAGTTTTCTTCCATCATAATCTTGTGCATACAATAAGATGGACTTATCCCTTTCAAGTCGGATAATTTCCACCCTATTGCTTCCTTGTTGGCCTTGAGAACCTCTACCAACTTCGTTTCTTCAACGATGGACAAGGAGCTACTAATGATTACCGGTTTTGTACCATCTTTCTCAAGAAAAACATATTTCAAATTAGATGGTAAAACATTTAATTCTACCTTGGTGTCATCAACTTTTGCTTCTTCCTTGGATTCTTCTTTCAAATCTTCAAGAATGGCTTGATTAGGAAGAACCTCCTTCAAGGAATCTAGCTCCTTCAAACACTCTTCAATGGCACTTGCTTCGTCTTCATCAATAGCATTGAGTGCGTCCACCAAAGCACTCTCAAGGGGTGTTCTATTGTGCAATTGCTTCCGAGTAGTCAAGATGACTTCTTCGGTTGCATCCATTTTGAAACATGCACCCTTGTCTTTCGAGTACTTTAAAGCTTCTTGGATGTTGAAGGTAACCTCTTCATCATTTACCTTGACCTTCCTGATATTATCATCAAGATCAATCATCATCCGAGCCGTTTGCATGAAATTCCTTCCCATTAAGATAGGCACATCCTCATCTTCTTCGACATCCATAACCACGAAATCAGCCAGAAAAATAAATTTGTCCACTTTTACAAGAACATCTTCGGCCATACCTAGTGGTTTTGCAAAGGATTTGTCGGCCAATTGCAACATCATCCTAGTCCGCTTTATACAAAGGTCACCAACTCTTTCAGCAACGGCGCCATTTTGATGTAAGATTTTTCCTACATGTCATATAACTATGTACACGTGAGTATATATAGGATCGTTTCCACAGGGAGTTACGTTTATTATAAGCATTTTCACAATAGTTCACATTAAGGGTTTGGATATAATTTGTTTGTTTGTAACACTATATCCATAGATTACCAAAGTAAAAACGAGAGGGTATCGAACTATTTCGCTTGCGGTATAAGATAACGAGCAAGCACAACAGTAGCAATCTCTCGATCGATTAACAGATTCTAGCTTTATAACCAATATTATTACAATCATTTCTACAATATCCTTCGTGTCCAAAGCGACATCGTTATTTCCACGTTAGCGTTTAAACATTCGTGTCCAAATTCCTTAAACGATAACAAAGTCGATCGGATAACTTAATCGACCGTGTCCAGCCTGATTAAGTATCCGAAAGCATTAAAATCTTGATTAAAAGTAATTATCAAAGGTTTACAAACTTGTCATGAGTGATATAACATAAGATAGATTGTTATTCTAGTTCTAGATTCAAGAGTTTGTGTCCAAATCATCTTGAATCTCTTTGAAAGCATTAAAAGCAAGAATAACAACAATATTGAATCATTAAGCTAGAACCTTATATATTAAAAGATCAAAAGATTACATAATAGCTTGATTGTTACCTCAATACTACAAAGAAGGTGATAGTTACACATAGACATGTAAACTAATGCAAGGAATGAAGGAAAGATGAAGATTCCATGCCAAGATCCTTGATGTCTCAATGAATCTAGGGTTGAATCTACTCCTTAATCACTTGCTTTGTGTTTCTCTCTCTGAAATAGCTCTAACCTCTCTCTAGAAATGTATAAAATGTTTCAATGGAATAGTGAATAGTCCTAGAGAGAGGGAAAACTTGTATTTAAATGGGCTGAAAACGTGTAATCTCGCTTAAGCGAGATACATCTCACTCAAGCGAGATGCCTAAATATCCAACCATGGCCAATGAAGTCTTGCCACGTAGCCCTGCTCTTTGATGAAGTTGCATCTCGCGCAAGCGAGTTAGAACTCGCTTAAGCGAGTTTGCTTGATCTTTAAACCGCCTTAGAATCCTGCTTGAGCGAGATGGAAAGCGAGATGCTCATCTGCTCCCTGGAGAAATCTCGCTTAAGCGAGATGATCTCGCGTAAGCGAGATTCTAAAATTGCACAAGCGACCTGGAAGCGAGTTGTAAGCGAGTGTTGAGCTTCTTCCTGGAGAAATCTCGCTTAAGCGAGATGACCTCGCTTAAGCGAGATGAGCTTGGTTTACACACTTGAGTTTTGGTCCTTGCTTGTCATTTCCTGCATAAATTGGGTAGAATTAGGCATATAAAGCATAAATGGTATAATTACAACAATTGATTGCTTTTCCGTAGATAACTTGCATAACAAGTCACTAAAAATGCCTCTTTTAACACATGAAATATATTACTTTTGAGCACTTATCACCGATTTGCATGATTTCTTCGTAAATTACTTCAAAAACCCCCTAAAATTGCTATGTTTTGGGAAAACTAGATTTCCAGACTCAAATATATAAATCATTACAAAAGCCTGAAAATCATAGGCAATCGTTCTAATACTCCTTCTTTTTGCTGCTAAAACCTACTGAAAAACATGCTAAGAATAACATAAGATGACCTGTCATCACAACCCCAAACTTATTGTTGCTTGTCCTTAATTAACGAAAGAAAAACATATTTTATTCTTTGCATTTTCTCAGGAAAAATATACCTTTCCGAGAATTGTGCTTAGGACATCGTTCATTGCATTTATAAAGAGCAGCATTTAACTTACCATAGTACATTCAAGCGGGTCCAGCTTGGTGAAATTAACCTATATTCTTAGCCATACTCTTTTCCATGATACATGTATGTATCTCCTAAAGCCAGTAGGGCTGGCCACGACATTTGCCCACTCCAGTCGTCACATGAATGTTTCTTGCTATAAATTTGAAACAATTCTAAACAGACAGTCAAAATCAGATTATTTACACACTTAGAGGAATTTGAGGGTTTTAAATTGGCTTAGGTTATGGGTGGATATATTTGGGAAAGTAGGCTATCAAAAGAACTTGGAGTTAGTTCATTAACCTAATGATTCCTACTAAATCATGAATGTGCTGCCAACCTACGCCTCCTTGATGTTTATAACCATCAAAATGAAGGTGTCAAAGCTTAAATACTACATATGTTATCAATTTTGTGTCCATTCAAGGGTTGACGAGATGCAAAAGCGACACGAGATTGCTATGAAGAACTTGGAAGTGCAGATGGGACAACTGTCTACTGACCTTGCAAATGCTACAAAAACATAATTTTTTGGAACAACTCTAGATAATCCTTGGAATGAAACTTGCAAGATGATGGAAGTGGAAAAAGATGAAGGGAAAGAGATTGATCCTCTGACAACTAAAAGCAAGATAACAGAAGCATTGATGCATATGGTGAAAGAATGGCCCACTCTTAGGGATGTCTTACAAACCAGGAAGGTGGCCAAAAAGTAATGTTGCAATAACCTTTTGGATTACTTAATCTCACCACCTGGTAAAACACTTCGTGAGAAAATGGTCGCTGTTACCATAAAAGATCGCAAGAAACATGATGACGAGCCTCCAAAGAAAAAGGAAGACCCAGGAGGTTTTAGCATACCAGTTACCATGAAGGGATTCCATGTTGGAGAAGTGATGTGTGACCTCTAATCTAGCACAAACATGATGTCACTATCACTATTCAATAAGATTGGAGGATTTGAGTTGAAGCCTTGCAAAGTAAGAATAGGACTTGCTGATGGTTCTCTCAAGAATGCAAAAGGTGTGATAGAAATTATGAATATCAACTTTGATGGAATCACATTCCCTATTGAGGTAGTAGTTATAAAAATGAGGGGATTAGATAGAGTTTAAATGATCTTAGGGAGATCTTTTCCCTCCACTGCTCGGGCTATAATAAAATGTGGATCAAGGGGAAATTATCATCAGATCAGGAGAAGACTACATCACCTACAAATTTTCTAGACAATACCATTACCTTAAGCAAGATGGAGTACCGAAGGAAAAACCTAACCTGAAGGTTGAGGAGGAGAAATAAATCAAGGAGCCTGAATAACAGGGGCTCCCATGCACAAGTTAGACATATCTGTCAGGCTCGGGACGCTAAACATGCGCTGAATAAGAGGCAACCTATTTTTTCAAGCTAATGACTCAAAAGAAGTGATGGATAGGAGGCAACCTATTGACCTTCGGGACTCAGACGTTAAACAAGCATTAAATGGGAGACAACTCATTATTTTTATTTTTCTGCATTTTTATTTTTGCTAAGCTGAGATGATCTGACTAATCAATTTCTTTTCTTTTTCTGTTGCTAATCCTCAGTATCATCTAATAAAATTTTATTTCTTTTGCATTACATTTACAACATTTCCTTTTATGCTTAAATTTCTTTTAGTCTTAGGTAGTCAATCAAAGCATTTACGGCGGAGGCTAGTTTGCCCTTACATTCAAGAGCACGATATTTTTCGGGGCTTGCTAGTGAAGGTACTTATAGGATCACCATCTCTTTTCTGAATTGCATAGACAAATATTTTCATATCCATTGTAGGTTGTTAGATACTTAAATATTCCCAATTATGAGTGTTCCATATGAATGCTATTTTTGCTTTAATTTACGGCCGTTCTTTACGGACGATCAGTTAGGTTATTATACACACGAGGCATTTTTCTTTGGTACCTTCAGCCTTTCAAGCCATCCTTTATATACTCTTGGCTTAAATGCACTTTTCACCCCCTATGTTTCAAAAAGTTACGATTTTGGCCCCTATAAAAAAATGGATATTTTGATCCCCTAACTTTTGGCCCTCTTTTGATTAGCTGATTTTAATGGAGATTATGACAATTTCTCAGTTCTGATGGTGTAAAGTGGCATGGCGATAGAAGGATGCTGATAAGTGGAGTCCAAACTGGCATTGTGTAACTTTTGGTCCCCCTAAAGAAGGATCCACTTAACAGTTTGGACTCCACTTACCATGTCAGTTTGAACACCATGCAAGTTAGGGGGTCAAAAGAGGGGGGGGGGGGTCCAAAATAGGGCCAAAATATGAGTTATTATTGGCATAAAATCAGCTAATCAAAAGAGGGCCAAAAGTAGGGGGTCAAAATATCTATTTTTTTATAGGGGGCCAAAATCGCAACTTTTTGAAACATAGGGGGTGAAAAGTGCATTTAAGCCTATATTCTTATTATCCTTTGTGAAACCACTTTGAGTCTCCAGATGAAAATTTCTTTCTTGTGACAAATCATGTCAAAGTCCTGAACTTAAAATGCTCCCTGATTGATTTCACTAGGAGTTAGGTAGGTATTATTATGGTTGTGTATGGTTTGAAACTAAGTTTGAGGTTGCTCTTTGGAATTAGCATTTTAAGTTTGGGTGGGGTAACAGTAGAACACATTTGTCAGAAAAAGGAAAAAAAGAAAAAAAAAATGTAGATGATCAAGGATCTTCACAAAAAAAA
The DNA here is from genome assembly GCF_051527215.1 of Medicago sativa. Lineage (NCBI taxonomy): Eukaryota > Viridiplantae > Streptophyta > Magnoliopsida > Fabales > Fabaceae > Medicago > Medicago sativa. Next base: position 56,831,550 of record NC_140749.1, read on the forward strand.
TAGAAAAAAGAAAAAAAATCAAGAGCCAAGAAAATGGTCTCTTCAATTTTTTTTTTTATCTTTCTATCAAAAATAAAAGACAAATAGTTCTATTGTTTTACCCATTTTGTTTGAATTAAGGAAGGAAAAGGTTGGGAGCACATCATGATTAAATATGAATTCCTAGGTTGGTGAACTAACTCCAAGTTCTTTTGTTAGCCTACTTTCCCAAATATATTCACCCTTAACCTAAGCCAAGTTATAACCCTCAAAGTCTTGTAAGTGTGTAGATAATCTGATTTTGACTGTCTGTTTATAATTGTTTCAAATTTATAGCAAGTTACATTCATGTGACGACTGAAGTGGGTAAATGCCTTAACCAACCCTACTGGCTTTAGGAGATACATACATGTATCACGGAAAAGAGCATGACTGAGAATATAGGTTACTTTTACCAAGCCAAAGCCACTTGAATGTACTGTGGTAAGTTAGTTGATGCTCTGTTATAAATGGGATGAATGATGTCCTAAGCACAACTCCTGGAAAGGTATGTTTTTCCTGAAGAAAAAAATGCAAAGAATAAAATATATTTTTCTTTCGTTACTTGAGGACAGGCAATAGTTTAAGTTTGGGGTTGTGATGTCAGGTCATCTTACGTTATTCTTAGCATATTTTTCAATCAATTTTAGTAGATTTTAGCAGCAAAAAGGAGGAGTATTAGAACGATTGCCTATGATTTTGGAACTTTTGTAATGTTTTCTATATTTGAGTCTGTAATTCTATTTTTCTCGAAACATAGCAATTTTAGGGAGTTTTTGAAGTAATTCACGAAGAAATCATGCAAATCGGCAAATCAAGACCATCGGAAGAATTGTCAAGACTTTGGGAAGACCAAGAATGAAGATTCAAGAGGCCTCAAGAGACTTTACAGTGGGAGGAATTTTGTTCCCAAGTTCTGAGGCAAGTTGTTTGAAGACGCATACCTAAAATGACGGAAAATCTGAGAAACTGGGCCCAAGAAGCATAACCATGCGCCTAGAGTACATGTTATGCGCCTAGAGCATGGAAAAAAAATAAGCCATGTGCCTAGAGCATTCTTTATGCTCCCCGAGCATCTGAAATGCTCGGGGCACAGGCGTAATTTTATGTTTTCTTGTGGGTAAAGCCCGCATTTTTAGCCCAAATCTAGTTAGAAACTCTCACTATAAATACCAGCCTTCCTCATTCAGAATTTCTTGTTCAGAACTGTGGCATTTCAAGAGGAAGACAACTTTGGAGCTTCAGGAGAGTTTCTATATTCTCCTTGATTTTCTAGGGTATGTTTTTATCTTTAATAATTTGTTTTTAGTTACCATGTGTAACTAATTCTCTTTAGGTTAGAGTTCTAAGATGAACCTCTATTTATTTTTGTTGGATATTTATTTAATTTAATGTTGTTTTTATTCTATTTATCTTTTATTCGCTATTAAGTTTTATTAGGAATTATTTATTTCAAAGGATCGTAACCCTTGATTTTACTATCTTGTTGGTTATATCTTGACATTTATAGCTCGCATACTAATATCTATCTGTCTAGGAAGTAATTAGTTAGTAACTAGCGAAAGATACCAAAAGCGAGTTGACCTTAGTAGTAAGTGCTTAGGAGGTGACATTACTAATACTGAGTAAAATCTACTGAACCTATGAGGTAACTAGTTAGTCATTAAGGAAACAAGCGACTCCGGAGTATAAACCTAATATAATCATTCTCTTAAACCCTTGGTAAGGTAGAGGTTGAGATAAATAAACGTAACATGATTGTTATTTAATATCCAACCATATAAATAGAGGGGATTCGAAGAATCCTAACCGCTACTTACTTTTCTGCAACCACAAACATGTAAACTTGCTCTGTTGCAAACAGATAAAAATTGCAAGCTTTTAACCCTTATCTTTTATTATATCGTCAACTAAAAAAAATAAGCAACGCGAATTATTTGGACGAAACGCTATAGTACATTTGTCTAATCCACACATCAGCAGTATTATAGTCATATCCAGTATAGTTTCCGAATTCTTTTTTGTTCTTTCGACAAATGACTAACTTCGTCTCTTTTCCAGAATTTGAGGAGAATTGGGTCAAATGAGCCGAATATAATTTTTTGCACGGTTTCAGCAGTTTGAGCAACTTTCTCTTCGAAGTATTTATATCAACATGGACACATCTTCAATTCACCCCTGTTGTTTTTTTGACAAATGAAGTCGTTATATGTTTCATTGACCCTCACGTAAATGTCGAAAAGGTCCTTGCTGAAATCACCATAATAGCATACATTGATCATTATGATATTCATATGTTGCTGATACCCTGCTAGAAAGGGTTCATATCAACCTCCATGTATGATTTTTCGTTAGCAAATTTTAATCGTCCCGTGTTGATTGCTTCCTAAATCATACAATCTTTTACCATTTAATATGTACTTACATCCTAAATCATACAATCTTTTACCATTTAATATGTACTTACATGACAAACTTATTATATTTTAGAGTAAATTACATTTCCCTCCCTTAAAAGAATCTTGAATTACACTCTCCTCCCATCTTAAGTTAAAATATACACTTCCATTCCTTGAAAAATAAAATTTATACTCCCCTTCCTCATGAGATGCTTGAATTACAAGTCACTCCGTTAATAATAATATGCACTACAATTTAATCTATTTTAACATAAATAAATATTTTTAGGATATCTACTAATTTTTAAAACACCATTTAAGGAAAAAAAATCATTTATTTGTAATTTAAATGTCAATGATGATTAAATTTATATATTTTGTTATTATTTTTTTTTGAGGAAAATTTTGTTATTAATTGTATAACCTAGAATATAATTCATTTTTAAATAATCATATTTTATCGACTTTAGTAATTTTTCACTCATTTTAATTTTATTTTGTGTTGTTTTATATTTTATAATTTATAATAGAGTTTAAAACCAGATGTTAATGAAATTGTGAATAAAAAATAGAGAAACATGTGAATTTGAATTCTGATTATATTAAAGTGGGCCCACAATACTATTTTTCTTCGGAGTGTGTTCCATTTTTTTTAGATAAATTACTAGAAATGAAAAAAAAAACTTATTAAGTGAGGAAATTGTATATTTTAACATAAGAGGGGTGATGAATGTAATTCAAGCTTCTTTCAGGGGTGGGATGTGAAATATTTTCTAACATGTTTTGCATAAGAGAGGATGTGAGTGTATATTTTAACATAGAAAAAGGAAAGTGTAATTCAAGCATCTTTCAAAAAATAGAAGTGTAATTTACTCTATATTTTATCTCGTTTTATTCGTTTTATAATGGAATATGGTCAAGTCTAAAAATCAATGATGCCAAAGTGGATAACATGATATTGGATTGTGCTCATCCCTTTTTGAATTTACTACTCTGTATGGAGTGGTTAAATTCATGAAAAGTCTTTTACACATAATAAAAGTCAACATTCAAATTTCAATCTACAAAAGTAAAATTTTAGTGAACACAAAGACACCTATGTAGTTTGGTTAGATATGTTTTCATCATCTAATTATTCAATGACATATCATATTTTTATATTAATTTATTTTAAAATAAATTTAAATTTAAACAAATTTTACCTAGAGTATTTATTGATAACTAACTAAACTTCGTTATACCTAAAAAACCAAACTTCGTTATACCTAAAATTTACCTTTAGGTTTAGAAAGAAAAAAAAAATTAGCTTTTCGAACCATGTTAAAAATCTTGTTGTCCCATGCCACTTCTTTTAAATTATTTTATCATTTTCTTATTCATAATGGCAAAGATGGTTGTTTCCTTCATTTAAAACTATATTAAGAAATTTTTACTACATTGTCACTTGCCAGATTATATAATAACAGAATTATGCCACCATATATAGAATAAGAGAACCGTGATGTAATGCAATACATGTGAGGCACATGATATGTAGTAAATTAGATTTACAATACAATTATCTACTTGCTAAATGCATTTGATATTATTAATCGTTATCATATAAATCTAATCCCAATATGCTTGGAAAATTCCAAGTAACCGACCATCATAGACTATTTTTAATGAACTAAATGTTTGATAAAAAAAATATAATGAACTTAATGACGCTAACCAATTTCATTGGTCTAATGTTCTCGTTCAACAAGAAGCTAAAGAATTCCCAACTTCTGGCACCCTTCAAAAAAAAAAAAAATTCCTAACTTCTGGCAGTGGGTCTATATCTGGTTTGGCTGTTATAGCAATATTTGTATCATTCAATATTCAATGATCTCCTGTACTGTCACTTCAGCAATATAATCAAATAGATTCAATAAAAAAAACATATATATAATATTTTTTTCTTTTGGTGAAACAATATATATAATCTAATACTTCTTAAGAAAGACTTGCAAGAAATCATAACAAAAGACCGGCAAGAAATTAAAGAATTATTCCCATCCCTAGCTATGTTTGAAATATAATCCAATAAATTTGGAATCCGCTTCGGTCTCCTCAGCCAAACCTCAACAATAGAGGTTTGAAAGGGTTATAGAGTCCGCAAATGATTTGGGTTGATCGAAACTTTAAGTTAAAACCGCTAAGATTGTTTATAAACACACACGTTTTTAACTCACTAATGTGTCTTTTAACTAAGAACAAAACCCTGAGAACTTACATTGGTGTTGTCTGTGAGTAAGCATTTTTAAGCCACGTACCCTTTAATTAGCATTGATTGGGGACTATTTTTTAGTACAGTAAAAAGTCCCACATTGTTTAAGAATCGATATTAATAGGTATTTTATAAACTCCTCATCAACCCTCTAAGTCTCCCTTTAACTAACAATAAAACTGTGAGAATTTACACAAAGACCTAAAATGGACAATACTCTAGAAAAATGGTGCAACGAACTTGAAATCAAAACAAAATCCTTATCAAGAAATTTAGTAGACAAAAAAACATAAGAGAATTTGTTTTTTCATCCTACATGCTTCTCGCGTGCCCTTTACTTTTTCAGTTTACCCATATTCAGATTATATTATCCGAAGCATTTCACTTCAAGAATGACACAATGTTGGGTGGTTTGGGTTTTGGGTGTTTTGGTGGATTGTTAGGCCAAACATTGTAAGTGCCGGAATGAGAGGAGACTTCTAATTGTTGTTCATACATAGACATGTTTCATATTATATAATATGAACCGTGTTTTTTGAGTTCGGAATATATAATTTGAACAGGATAAAATAAAATAAAATAAAAAGGCATGTGAAATGCTTGGAGGATGAGAAAAAATTCTCAATTTTTTTTATATCCGAGTTATTTTCTTTATTCATATGGCCCATGTTTAACATGGTCACTTGCGTATACCCGTATGCCATTCAACTGCCAATCGTAACGACCTTAGATGCACCTATTCTAGTAGTGTATGAATGTTCACACAACCGTGTTGAAGGAATTCTAAGTCACAAAAATATTTTCAACTGAGAACGGCCAAAATGATATATAATAACTTAAAAAAGATATTGAACATAGATAATTAGATATGAGATATCCTATCATTAACTAAAAGATATTCATAATGAAGATCAACTAACATGTGAACATTATATTTGATGCAGTTTTATTAGTGTGTGTCTATATATATATATATATATATATATATATATATATATATATATATATATATATATATATATATATATATATATATATATATATATATATATATATATATATATATTATAGTATTGGTTCCGGATAAAATAGTGAAGGTATAACTTCTATCTTAATCAAAGTATTGTTGCATTTTATTTACCTAACAACAATTTAAAATAAAAAAAGCCAAACTGGATTTTATTGAATCTGCAGGCCGCAATACCCTAAACCAAATTATAGGGATAATGATAGTTTAACTTATGTAACATGACTCTCTCAACAAAAAAAAAAACTTATGTAACATGACATGAATCATGATTTTGTCCCATTGTAGGAAATTTGTATATATGAAGCAAGTGCTATGATACCATGTTTGGTGAGTTTGACCAATGGCTAAGGCTAAAGCAGTGCCTAAAATCGTGTTGTATCTAATAGAGATATCATAGATATACAGAGATTCTCTTTTGTTATTTATTTCTTTTTTATGTATTGTCAATCTCTAAATTGTCTCTAGTTCTTACTAAACCATTCCTTTTTATTAGTATTTAGTTGGGGAATTTGGAAGCTAGATACCAACTAAAGGGTTACAAAGTATTGGAAAAACTTAAATCTCATATTGAAAAGAGAATATACTTAAAAGAGTTTATAAATAATGACATTACTCATCTTGTGAATTGATTAAAGATGGCTTGGATAAAGTATTGCTGTCCTTGAAAATTAGTTGAGAATTGGACTAATAACTTTCAAAAGTGATACTTTTTTTTTCTTCAAACAATTGCAACAAAGAAGAAACTCCGTTTTTCGGTTGTGAGTTTCTTAACTCCTCTTAAGAATATTAAGTATGGATAATGATTTTTGAGAACCAATAAGCTAGGAAAAACATAAGTAAAACTGAAAACATAAAAATATAGGAAAATTGCTAGTAAAATAAGTTGAATGATTAAGTTTTTCTAAACTTAAATGTGTAAGTGATATTTATAAAACAAAGGTTCTGAACATGTAATCATATTGGCCATAAATGTTGCCTACAAAGACTAAGCTCTAATTTCATATCCGGTTAAACTCGTGATGTATATGAATGTGATTGTTGTCACATGTATGTTCGATGGTCGGACAAGATAGAGACAAGATATGATATAGAGCTGGATAGAGACAAGATATGATAAACATTAATCCTATCATGTGTTTGATGTGCACATGATAACAAATATGATATCATTATTTTATTATAATTAAATGTGAAAAATTACTCTTGTAATTAATTAAATATTTTAAAAATGACATGTAATTAATTATAAATAAGTAAGGAATGACAACATTTTAAAAATGGCAAAATATCATGGTAATAAATAAGTAATGAATTTCTAACGTGTCAGGATAGTTTCTAACTCAGCTTATTCTCAGAATAAAAATTACACATGCAAATTAAGATGCAATAGAAAAATGGTTTATTTTATTTTATCTCTTTAGTGAATCAAACATGAGATTTAAACAAAATATGAATTGTATAACTTACTAGGCAGGTAATGTGTAAAAGTGGTAGTATGGTAATTAGTGTCTGCCAAAAAGCAAAGGTCATTAAGTACATACATTCTGCTGACTAAGAATTCTACAAAGAGTCGGATACCGCAATACAACATTGTATGGTGTGTTCATTATATTATATATATTGACATAAAATGAAACACATATGTAGTCAGGGCATGTAGTGAACTTTTGAAGCCTAAGACAAGATTTAAAAGACATACAAAACTTCCCTCAAAAAAAAAAAAAAGACGAACAAAACTCAATTCTCTACTAGGAGCAAATGATTTTTCAAGTTTTACTATGCAAGGTGAAATTATGGAAATAGTGAATACTTGATGAATTTGTCTTATGAAAATGTTTTTGCTTTCATTTTCCTAAAAAATGTTTTTACTTTAATTATTAAGTGCTATTTTTTTCAAAAAAACAAAAAAAAAACATTATTAAATTACTTGATGATATATAATTAAACTTAAATAAATATTCAAATAGTTTTTTTTTGGTACAATAGAGGGAATCCTTAATACGTTATATAAGTGTTATTAGTGTGAATGGTATTAATAATGAAAAACAATATTAATTAACAAAATAATGTTTTTAAATTGTAAAAAATAAAATAAACCCTTGTACAGTTTTTCAAAATAGCAAAACAAAGAAGGAAAACATTGGACCCAAGGGAATATGATATTTTTTTCTTTTACAGAAGAATTATATGATAGACTTTTTTTTTTACAAAAGAAAAAGGATGGACTTGCTTACAGTGAAATAAAAGAAATCCAATCGAATGTTAGAATTATGAAATGAAATATCAAATGTAAAAAGGAAATCAATAGTTTTTTTTGTTAACTCTTCTGTTCATAGGGGAAATGGGCCCTAATAATTTGAAGTTTAGCTGGAAAGTAAGTAAAGTTTAAAAATGAGTCAAAATGGATAGCATTGTTTTCTTTGCATATTAATTTGTCTGAGATATAGACACTATATTGTTGAGATTTGTTCATGTTATTCAAGCAAGTTTGATATGTTCCAAGACATACAAAGAAATCAAGGTGTGCCTAGATGAAACGATGAAGAAATTAGTTTGATTGTTATTATTTTGTTTGTGTTTATTTATGTTGTCGTTGTTGTAGAATTTGATTTAATGCAAAAAAAAAAAAAAAATTGGTCTTCTATCTTCCCATTGCTTTTAGATTCTAGAATCCAAAACTCTAAAACCATGCATCGGATTCTAAGATCCAAACATGGGTAATTTTGGAAATGAGAAGGGCAAGTGAGAGGGGGGTGAATTTTAGAAACTCTTTCGTTTTCCTTTGAGGTCTGTTCTGATTGAGCCCAGTTTCAGATTTAGGCTTATACAATTTCTTTTCCCACCCTCCACGCCTGGTTCAGATTATTAAATCTGAAAAAATGTAGGGTGTTGGAGGGTGTTTTAACGTGTTTTTACACCTTTCAAATTAAATAATCAGAAATGTTGTAAGGTGTGCGAGAAATTAGTAGAATGGAATAAGAAATTGTGTTAGTCTTATGGCCGAAGGTGCCCTACTGTTGGTCCAATTGCTTCCTTGGGACCCCGGTATATATCTTTCCATTCAAGCTATAGTATCATTTCCAAAGAGCACATGCAAGGCTCTCTCCAGGATAGCAATATCTATATTCATCTATGGGTAAGCTATAGTTGGATGATACTCCATCACAATTGATGGTAAAAGATTTACTCACCGTTTTAAAATGAGTGTCATTTAAAGTTTTTATATTTACACATTAAAAAATGCGATGATGTTGTCTAAAGACACGTCACTTTTAGTAAAATAACCTTGTTAGCTATTGGTGCATCTCCTATCATTATAAATTAAAGTAGAATTTGATACTTGAGAATAGTGTGTAGTAATAATTAGGGATATTATTGGAAGGAAAATAATTAATACTACATTAAAAAATGATAATGACATTCATTTTAAAACAAATTTTTTAGGTAAAGTTGCCCTCATTTTGAAAGGAGCGAGCATCATTTTGTCAAAATTGCTAGGGATAAACAACATGGACAAACTATTCGAACACCAAAACTCAGCAACAGGAAATTCTACAAATAATTGGGTTAACCACTGCTTTGGTTTCTGAAGTGTAACTCATTCTCACATTGGTCTTTGATTGTATCAAAATTAGAAACACATCTACAAGTGTCTTTTTTATTAGTCATTTCGCTCATCAAATGTGTTTCATTGATCAAATTAGTCCATAAAATTACCAATAAAAGAAACACTAGGATGTTTTTGCAATTTTAACACATTTAGATAGCAACAACATCTCACACATTTACGGACCAAAATGGTTATATGCCCAAAAATAATTCAAGCTCTACACTGAAACACACATGTAAAGTTCGAGAGATTATAAACTCTTTTTCTTTTGATTTTTTTTTTTTTATTATTGTTCAAACTTATTTTTCTTTTTTTGTGTACAAACTTAATTTTCAGTCTGCACTAATTTCTAAATTTCATTTTACCAAAGTGATAATTTCCAATTCTATCCCATTTAGCACAGGATCTCTAGAAATGGTAAAAAGGTATACATCACACCCAAATATGATCATGCAGGCACCATAATCAAAAGAAATTGCAAATTATTATTATAAATACATAGTATACATAGTACAATACAAAATCGAAAACACCAGTGTGCAATTATTACCACCTTGAGGTTTCAAATTTTAGGACTAATATTACATGATACCCTTTTATAACTCACAAATTGATACAGATGCACATGGCTACTCTTAACTGTCATTCACGTTACACCGCGGCAAAGTAATCTTTGCTAAGTTTTGGGTCTGGTTTCATGGACTTCTCCCCAGGCTTCCATCCAGCTGGGCAAACTTCATCTGGGTTCTCCTGCACATACTGCAAGGCCTGCAAGACCAATGCAGATCAAGGGGACAATGAAGTTATGTACACAGTAGAACGATATAGAAGTGAACAAATAAAAATGTGATATTCTAAATAGATATTGTTCAATCTTGATGTGGTCCTAATTAGTTGTATAATCACCTGTAGTGTTCTCTTTGTCTCATCAACACTTCTACCAATTCCCAAGTTGTTGATGGTAGAGTGCTGAATAACCCCTTCCTTGTCAATAATGAACAATCCTCTCAATGCAATTCCCTGCAACATTGGGAATTTTTAGGTACATTATGACACGAGTCCAAAATAGTGGAATGGAAGACAGTAGTTTAGATGCCAACTTTTGACCGGTTAATGCTATTAAGCAATGTAAATTTCATTCCAAAACAACATTGAAATATGAGCGTAAAGGACAAGTGTTGGGAAGAAAAAGCAATGTCCTAGTTCAATTCCTTAAAAAGTCGAATAAAAACTTGCTTTGATTAGATAGCAAGTCTGATAACTCAGAAAATTCTGCAAATGGGAGAGCCTTCCCCGTAGATATGGCATACCCTAAGTTCGTTTAGGGAGAGATGATACAACAGAAAATCTAGACGGCTGTTGCTTTATTATATTTATAATTCAGCCATACATAAGTTACACTATTTTCATATGTTAGGACATACCTGATCAGGAATGAGAACACCATAAGATTTTGATATGGATTTGGTGACATCGGAAACCAGAGGATAATTCAAGTCACCAAGGCCACCTGACTTTCTATCTGTTTGAACCCATGCAAGATGCGAGAACTGCACGATAGAAACAATGGCATCGCTAATAAAAAAAGAAACAGATGCTGGAATTTCCGTTACATAGGTTATACCACATACATAAGAGCATAAAGAACCTATCAGATACCAAGACAACAAGCCTTGTTTTTCAAGGGTATGTGTCAGCACTCAGCATGTGAGCGTATCCTTGTAGTCTATGTAAAGACTGTGGGCATTGGTTTACAAATGCTATGAATCTCATTACATATGTAGATTAACAAGATATATTTGAATTATTTATGTTTGAACAAATGTTCATTCACATTTTTTCATTTTCCTTTATTTATGAAGAAATTCCCTCTGACAATATTCTTATTCAATTCAGCAATTATTCAGAGACGTAAAAATACAACATGTATGAACTGTTAACCTTATAGTAAGAACTAGTTTATCTCTACAAAATAAATCCTTAAACGATATGGAATCTTTAAAATGCCCTATAATCCTTTGCAGTTGATTCATTTTTCTTGCTAACTAATAGACAGACAGCAGGTATGTCATAATGAAGTATAACATGAAATTATGCAGACACACATTGACACACAACGTTAACTAGGTCAACAGTAATGATTAAAGAAACATTATAAACCAACGTACCACACTGTCCACTGAAACACCCAAAATCTCGGTATTTATTGCCTCAAACTCTGCATGTCGGTCACTGAAAGCGGTGATTTCTGCAGTCAAGTAGCACACATTATCGTTAGGAAGTTAAAGAAAGAAATTTAAAAGTACAACTAGATCGACCTGACTAACCAACCTGTTGGGCAAACAAAGGTGAAGTCCAATGGATAGAAAAAGAGGATAACATACTTCTTCCCAATGTAGTCAGAGAGTTTGACCTGGAATGACAATGATTTAGTCAATCAAACATGGAAATTTCCAAAAGCGATTACTCAAAAATAACCACATAATAAAAATGAAAAAACTTTTCAAGACATTAAGAATCAGTATTCGTATTCGCGTAGGTTGGTGGCTGCGTACCTTGATAAACTCCTGATCAAAAACAGCCTCTGCTTCAAAATCAGGTGCTGCATTTCCAACCAATGGAAGCTCACTCTGTGAGGTCAAACCAGAAATTTAAAGACTATACTTAGACTAAGATTTAGTCATTTAAAGAATAAATTCTCAAAAACGCACATGAACTGGAAATATTGAAGAAATTTCAAATTTTCAATACTTTATGCTTAAAATTTAAAAACACCCAAATGCATTAAAGCATTCTAGCTCGGAGCAAGGACATAATTTGGATAAACAACTTGCTTATGTATAGTCAAACTGTTTTCTAGACAGACGGTAAAATATAGTCAAATTGTTTTCATAGAAGCTATAACTTGCTTTCATAAGCTATCTTGGAGATATTATGGAATTTGGAAATAAGATGAAAACAGCTTATAAAAATGTTGTAAGTTGTTTTCATAACCTCTCTCAAACACACTCACAAATGCTTATATGCTAACATATTAGCTCAAATAAGTCAAACGAAGACCCTAATATTTAGTGATTAAAGATAAAAATCCCGAAAATGCACGTGAACTAGAAACATTGTAGAAATTGTTTTCATATAAGCTATAAGTTGTTTTCATAAGCTCCCCCAAACAGACTGACAAATGCTAATGCAAGTATATAAGCTCAAATAAGTCAATTCAAGCATATGCAAAATTTAGCAATTAAATACAAAAATCCCAAAAACAAGCATGAATTATAAATATTGTAATTGTAAAAAAAAAAATACATGTTGTAGAAATTTCAAGCAGTGTTGCTGAAATACTCAAATTAAAACAAATTGCATAACCAACTAGCATATCTAATTATCAACAAACCCAATAATCAATTAATGTTCAATTAACATAATTAAGATACAGAAAAACACACACAGCAATAAACAACAGTAACATTTTCAACAATGCAGAAAATTTCAAAATCAAAATTGGATAAATGAAAATTGTGGGAAAAGCTTACAGAGGATTTAACAAGGAAGCTACTACGGCGAGAAGAATGTTGAAGATTGGGGCGAGTGAAGGAAAGTGAAGGGAGAGAGAATGGTTTAGGAAGAGAATTAGGGATAGAGAGAGTAGAAGAAGAGGGTAATTTGGGAGAGAAAAGTGAGGATTTAGGGTTTAGAGATGAGAAGAGAGAAGAAGCAGAGGTAGTAGTAGCTGAGCATGCCATTGTGGGTGATGATGATGATGATGGGAAGTGCTATGAGGTTGAAATGAAGTGGTTTGGGTTTTGTGGGGTAAGATAAAAAAGTGGTGAAGCAAACTAGGTTGGTTGTGAGAATTGAGAAATGACAACACGGTCACGGATAGTAGCGCAATAAGACAAGGACCACCAAAAATACGAATTGTATCACAGTAGTTATGTCAGAATTATGTTAATCTATTGAGATTTTGAAAAAATTACGTGGGGATCTACCATAATTTTGTAAAAGTTACGTGTATCTTTGACAAAATCATGGTTAAATTATTGTGATTTCGACATACTCGTGATGATAGCAAACATGCATCAACTGGTAAAAATATTTGCATTTGCAGGTAAAACTAATGTGTCTTTATGCTTCTCTGTAACTAATGTTTGGTCTAGTCGTGCGAAGATAGGCTTTAGACATGGAGATTCGGAGATTGAATTCCCTTTAAAAAAATATAAATATGAATATCTTTGTAAGTCTTAGGTTTTGTTCGAAAGAGTAAAGGGAAGAAGATCAGAGAGCTATAAGAGTGGAAAATTAATAGGAAAATGGATAAATCTTTTGTATTTTTTAAAGAGTAATTTTTGTTGGTGTTAACCCTCTTGTTTCTAGGGGAATGAGTTCTAGTAATTCGAAGTTCGGTTGTAAGGTAAGTAAATTTTGGCCAATAATTGTTGCACTGGAGAATCGACATCGAGTTATTTCGAATGATTCGTCCTTTGGTGAAGCACATTAACCCTTGAGCTCAATCATTTGGTTTAAAGAGTGTTCTTTTAGAGGATTATAAATTAATGTTTATGATTAATCATTTTTAATTTTAAGAATATTAAAACAATATATATTTGTAGTATTCCTATAGGCCTTGTATACAACCTAATGAAAATAAAAATGCTGAAAAGTAATGAGAATGCAAGAAATAAAATGTTTACATGAGTGGTTAGGTGATTTTATGTCAACTATGGTGACTTGCATGAGGTAAGGGATGGTGCAAGTGAGGATAACCTATGCATATTGGGGGTGGTGCAATTAAGAGGTTCTATGTCTTGACTCGTATCATCCTCTCCGGGTTGAACTGAACTCTCCCCTGGTGAAAGGTCAGCAGCATTGACGGTTGTTGAGACACCATAGGTTCCTGACAATTTTACCTTGTAAGCATTGTCGTTGATTTTTTGTACTATTTTAAAGGGACGATCAACTCTTTGTGGCAACTTGGCATTTGGTTATTTTGGAAATTGTTCTTCGCGCAAATGTATCCACACCAAATCTTCAAATTTAAAGATTTATTTCTTTATGTTCTTGTCACGATTAGTCTTGTATCTTAAATTTTGTTTAATTATATAGCGTTGAACATGTTCATGCAATTTCTTGATCTCTTCTGCTCTACTTTCTGCATCTGCCTTAAATTGATGTTTATCGGATGACGGAGTCAAGTCTAACGGACTATGTGGTCGAGTTATGTATGCCACTTCAAAAGGGCATTTTCCTCTAGCTTGATTAATTGAATTATCGTAAGCAAATTCAACTTGTGTCAGTATAAGATCCCATTGTTTTAGGTTTTTACTGACAAAGCTTTGGAGTAGGTTTCCCGAAATCTTGTTAACAACTTCAGTTTGTCCATTTGTTTGGTGTTTGACTAGCACTACTAAATCGAAGCTTGGTGCCCATCTTCCTCCACAAGGTTATCCAAAAATGACCCAAGAATGTAACATCCCTATAAGAAGTGATGGTTTTTTGAATTCCATGAAGACAGACAATTTCCTTGAAATATAAGCCAGCAACTTGAATAACATCATTAGTCTTCTGGCATGGGAATGAGCCATTTTTTGAAATCTGTCCATAATTACCATCACATAATTTGCCTGGCGTTGAGTCTGAGGCAATCCAAGTACAAAGTCCATGCTAACATTTTCCCAAGGTGCTTTTGGAACGGGGAGTGGCATATAAAAACCAGTCTTTTGGCTTTTCTCCTTGGCCAAGTGGCGGACTCAACATCTTTAAATATGTCTGTAGACATCTCTTCCAAGTCTTCGCCAACAAAATTTTACTTTCACAAAAGCCACGATTTTATCTCGTACAAATGACTTGTTAAACCTCCATCACGGGCTTCCCAAACAATTGCTTCTCGTAGTGAGGACTAAGAAATACATAAGGCTTTTCCTTGAACAAAAATTCCTCGTGTTTGTAGTAGTCTTGAGAGGATTGTAAACCAGTGGCATTCCAACACCTTTTAAAATCTGGATCATCTATATATAACTCCTTTACTGTCTCAAATCCAATTACTCTCATTTTCATAGTGGTAAGTAGGGTATGACGCCTACTAAGAGCATCTGCAAGAACATTTTGAACTCACACCTTATGTTTAAGTAAGAATGGATAAGGATGTAAAAACTCACTCAAAGTGGCATGTATGTGATTGATCTTTTGTCGAGAGTTCAAATGTTAGGGATTCATGATCAGAATAAAGAATAAATTATTTATGCAACAAGTAACGACTCCAAAACAATGGCATAATTTTTTATCATAAGTTGAGTATCTAAGTTTACCATTGTTGAGCTTTTCACTAAAGAAGGCTATAGGATGACCTTCGTGACTTAGAACCGCGTGGATTCCAGAACAAGGTATCATGGAAGGAGTGTAGTGGTGAGACAACTAGTTTTTGGAAAGATGGTTGGGTGGGTGGTGCCCCCTTGTGTTTGCAATTCCCCCGCTTATTTTCAATTGCAACTGATAAGGATGTGAAGGTGAGGGAGTTGAGGGTGAGAAAGGAAAATATGTGGGTGTGGAAGTGGTTGTGGAGACGTATATTATTTGTATGGGAGGAGGATTTATTGCGTCTTTTGGTGGAAGTGGTTGATTCATGGGTAGTGGGAGAGGATGTTGATAGGTGCATGGTGGTGGAAGCCAAAAGATAGTGGAGTTTTCTCGGTGAGTTCGGCCTATTTATTGTTGGAAGAGAAACTTCTTACCACAAATGAAGTACAACCTTTAGAGAAAAAAGTCTTTCCGTATTTATGGAAGAGTCCGGCTCCATTGAAGGTTATTACACTCTCTTAAAAGGTGTTACTAGATCGTGTCCCAACTAGAATTAACTTAAGAATCCAGAGGGTACTGGCTCCTAATGAACCTTTGGGGTGTATTAATTGTGACGTTGGGGAAGAAGAAGCCTTGCATTTATCTCTACATGTGCGGCTATGCTAGATAGGAGTGACAATCTTGATTCCTGATAATTTGTGTTCCCTGTTGGACTTTGTAATGCGTGCGATGTGAGATAAAAAAAATCCCAAAAAGGGTTATCATTGGTTTGGCATACAACAACATGGGTGATTTGAAAAACAAGGAGTTACAAAAAATTTTACCAAAAGGAAGGGGGGGTAAACGACGTCGTCGAGGAAATTAAAGTGACCTCGTGACATTGGGTGTGTGGTAGACTGAATGTTGCACCTTGTTGAATGTTGGTTTATTGTGGCCAAGTGTTTTCTGCACAGTTGTACGCATGGTTTGGGCGCTGATTTTTTGTTATGGCGTGTGGTGTTCTTCTGTTTTTACCTCACTCCAGTTAAATTGTAGGAGAGTGTAGAAAAAGAGGAAGAGATAATGTTGCTATTCAAAGGTTTCTTCATCTTCACACTTCCAAGCATGTTGGATTATGTTTTTCTTTTTAAGAACGTGGGTTACAACCAGTGGCGGAGCCAGGATTTTTATAAAGCCCGGGCGAAAAAAAATTTGCAATACATTTAAAGGGGTTTACATAAGAAATTGCAAGCAAATAATAAAAAATTTAAGGAAATTGCCCAATTTATAGGGGTTTATATAAGAAATTCAAGGGGATTTACATAAGAAATTGCAAAAAATTTGGGCCAGAGCACGGGCGAGTGCCCGGGCTCGCCGGGCCTTAGAACCGTCCCTGGTTACAACTATATGCGGAAGAGTTTATAATACCAGCGCCATACTAGCTTAATTTAATGGTAAACAAATTCTTCACATGTACCTTATCATAAAATCATCTAATAGCCTTTCCAAAAATAAATAAATAAATAAAATCAACTAATTAATAACATTTACATGTATAAAGAAAAGCTGTTGTATCAAAAATGTGTATTACTATGACAATTTTGTGAGATATATTACTGTGACATATTCACCTCTACAATTATGGGTTTGGAAGAAGATGATGAAGATAGTGAATTATTTTGGATTTGAAGAACCCTAAAAAAGAAAGAGTATAAAGAAGAAGATGAAATTATTTATTTTTTCTTTGTTGTTTTCATGTTATTTAGTTTTTTTTTTTTTTATAAAAAGTTAATTAAATAATGACTCAGCCTCCATGTCAATGATTTTGGACAAAAAAATAGAAATAGGGATAACCTTGTGTATTTTTTAAAAAATAAATTACCTAAACAGGCCGAAAAAATAAGATAAAACACATGTGGAGTAATTTTTGCCTATTATTTTTCTATAGATTCCCTTCATCAAATGTAATCATGCGTATCGGACACAAAATATGGGTTCTTTTCTACGCCAAAATTTGAACATTGTTTCCATCATATTGTGGGAGTCTAACATCTTTGTTTAGATCCAACTTCCCTCGGTTGCACAATGTAATACTATTATCAAATAAGAATAAAAAGATTGTGATGATTTTTTAGCAAAAGGATTATAGCATTTCATCACTTAAACTTTGTTTCTTTCAAAAACAAAAATCACTTTTTTTACAAAAATCACTTAAACCTTGTTCAATACAATTTACACCAATATCTTAAATTCCTCAAAAAAAACCAATATCTTAAAATTAACCGACAATAATAATAAGATTTGCAACAACAATGTACACATATTACAAATGTACAAGCATTAAATTATACCATCAAGACATTTACTATTTTATCATGCACAATACTAATCACATTAATGACTCTAAAATAGTGGTAGTGAATAGTAAGTAGTAAAACATTTTTTTAAAAAGGAAATATTACACCATATCATTTTTTATGTAATAAAAAAAGTTCTATTTTTTTAGTCAGTAAATCCCGATATACATCTATGGTATTTCATCAAATTCACTTACACCGAATGTTCCTCATGTGAAGACGGTTCAAAAGTATCATATGTGAATTGCACGCATCTATTACTACTACTAATAAATTAAATAACACTTAACCAAAAAGATAAAAACAATAATACATTTCTGTCAACAGCAAAAACACAATAATAGATTTATAAAATATAAAAAAATAATTATAAAAATCATAATCATAAAAACTAGCCATATATGTTTGCTTCTAAGGTGCGATGAACTACGTTAACTTTTCTACCTAATAAGAGTTTTTTTTTTTTTTTTGACCGAATTCTACCTAATAAGAGTTGACAAACGTAAATGATAAAAGATATTCATATTTTCAGACAATGATCCCATATTTTGATGAATCCTCTCATTTGTTACCGAAAACATCTACATTTAATTCCACTTAGTAAACACTATCAAAACATTTTATGCGACTTCTCATGTAAAACCATCTACCTTTAATCACACTAATAATGACTAAATAACGAATATTTATACTTCCCTCAAAAAAAAAAAAAACGAATAGTATTAATCTAACCTTCAGATATTGTGTCGTGAATTGAACTGATCTATTAATACTACAAATAATAAAGATTTTTTTTTGGTTACTACAAACAATAAAGATGAAATGATAAAGAAAATAATAACTTTACAAATAAAAAGATTATAAAAAAGAGAAAAGCCTTGAAAAAAAGAAAAAACTACCCTATATCGATAATAATTTGATCATGAAATATATAAGGGTATCTCATCGAAGTCATAAAAGTTAGCCATATGCTACTAAAAATATGTTAGCCATATATTTTAAGGTGCATCAACTACATTAACTTCTCTAACAAATGAGAGTTTACAATCACAAACAATAAAAAAAAAATTCACATTCTTAAAGGACGATCCCGTATATTTTAAGTAATCCATTTTACATTTACGTCTGCACTATTAAACTCTACCAAAATACTTGAGTCGACTATTATGTAATAAAAAGACATTCATATTCTTAAAGGATGATCCAATATATTTCAAGTAATCCTCTCTACATTTACGTCTACACCAATAAAATCTATCAAAATACTTTACCCAACTATTCGTCGTGTGAAACCATCTACCATTTATCACACTAATAGCTAAATAACGAAGATTAAAAATAACATCGTGCCGTGCATTACACGGAATCCATTACTACTAATAACGAATAAGAAAATATATGAAGAAAAAAAAGAAATAATAAATGTATAAATAGAAATATTCTAAAAATGAAAAAAAGAAAGAAAGAAATCAATGATTCATTTCATTTCACATTAATAATCATAAATCCAAAGAAAGAAAATAATAATATTTTGTTTTTAATTTTGTCTTATTTGGTCACACTCCCACACACACTCATACACTAACTCACGTAGTCACGTAGTTATTATTAAGTTTCTTCCCTCCACATCTATCCGAAACAAAATTCCCTCCCTTCTTCCCTCCCTTCCTCATTTTCTTCTCTCTTCTCTCTTCTCTCTCTCTAAACCCCACTTTCTCTCTCTAAAACCCTACTTCTCCCCCAATTTCTCTCCGATCATTTTCCATTTCCGTTTCCACTTCGATTCTCCGCCGTAACCGTAATGTCCGGTAACGCTGGACCTTCCGACCGTGGCTCGCCGATGCCGACCGGAGCACAGATTCGGCCGCCGTTGAAGCGTCATCTGGCGTTTGTTTCGACTAAACCACCGTTTGCACCGACTGATGAGTATCATACTTTCGCTGCTGTTGATTCTAGGAAAGTCGCCGATCATGTCAATGAAGCCGTTATTGTTAGATCTCCGGTGTGTTCTTCGTTTTAGTCTTTCTGTTCTTCGATTTTGCTTAGTAATTTTGTTTCGTTCATTTTGCATCTTTTGAATTAGAAGTTTATGTGTTTGTGTTTGTGTTTTTGTGTTGTTTGTTTTGTGATTTTTTTTATTTTTATTTTTTGTGGAAATAGTTGGATTCGTGTTTTACATGCTTTTGATTTTTGGTTTATCGGAGTGAAATTTTGATTCTATTATTAGTTAATTTTTTGTAATTATTATTATTAAATATTAATTTCACTTTGAAATGTTAAAATTATTTCCGAACACTGGATCTGAATTCAACTTGGTTTAATTAAAATTGGAGGGATTTTCTGAGGCTTTGAAATTTCACTAGTATGGTAGTTCTGTGCAAAATTGTGTCGAAAACATTTTCTGCGGATACGATTGTTGTACATTGGTATGTTCATTTGCAGTTTTGCTCTTGAACATATGCCTATTCTTGTTAACTGGTGCATGCGAGTGTGTGTTTGTTTGATAGGTGTAGTTCATTAAGTCTAATGCTTGGCTCGGTAGCACTGACACTTTTACCAAAGGCGTGTCTGGTGTTTGGCATGTGTTTGTGTCTGACACTGACACATGTGATTACATTCAATTATGCCATTTCTTTTTAAATTATTACCGGTGTGGACGTGACCGTGTCCGTGCTTCATAGATACTTGGTGATTATGTGCAAAAATGTGTGGATTTTCGGCGGATAAGATTACTGTACATTGGTTGAAATTGAATGCATGTTTACTCTTGTTAACTGATATAGATGTTTTTGTTATGTGTAGTTCATAAACTTTGAGTGCCTTGGTAATGCTCACTTATGAACTCTTTTCATTTGTGGCTTAATGTGATGAGATTGAATTGCTTAGTTTGCTCGTTAACTTTTATAGCTATCATTGTTATAAACTTGTAATTGTATGATTAATTGCTACTTTGGCTTAGTTGTTTGAAATATATCACTTCCATTTCACCGATATATTGATGTGTGTGTGTATCTTTGGTCATCACTTTTCTCTTGCTAGTCTTATTGTTTATGAACATGTTGGTGGTGTAAGGTCATAAAGCGGAAGAATGGAATGAATGAAAGTGAAGGAGACTCGCAAAAGTCAAGTAACAGCCCTGGATACACTAATGTAATGAACAGCCCCTTCAAAACTCCTTTGTCTGCAAAAGGGGGAAGGGCAAACAAGTCAAGGGCATCCAAAGAAGGCAAATCATGTCCTCCAACACCTATCTCAAATGCTGGTCAGAAATTTTCCCGATTAACTTTCCATTTATCTACGTTATGTTCAAATTGTAATTTGCTTCTTCCTTGTTGTACCCCAGCTTATAGTTTCTTATGACATGTAGGTTCCCCTTCTCCGCTCACTCCTGCTGGTAGCTGTCGTTATGACAGTTCCTTAGGTAATTTTGGAAGCAATTTTAATCAACAAGCTCTTCCCATTCACCTTCTAGATATGTATTAGTGTAGTTATTTCTATAAGAATAAACATGAGAAACTTATACAAAAACTTCACAGGTCTCTTGACAAAAAAGTTCATCCATTTGCTCAAGCGTGCTGAGGATGGTATTCTTGACTTAAATAAAGCAGCAGAAACTTTGCAGGTCCGTATTTTATACAAAAGATTTGGCCAATATATCTGTTACTTTTTCTTTTTGTTTCCTACATGAATTTAAATTCTCCTATACTATAGGTGCAAAAGAGGAGGATATATGACATAACTAATGTTTTGGAAGGCATTGGTCTCATCGAAAAGAATATCAAGAACAGAATATATTGGAAGTAATGTGACACATTTTGTAATTTTTCCAAAATATATACATTTTTTCTATCGTTTAGCGTAAAGTTTAGATGTATATGTTTCAACAAAATTCTTACATCAAACCTTGTGGCATGCAGAGGAATTGAATCTTCTACGCCTGGTAATGTGGATGGTGATATCTCTTTGCTTAAGGTAAGTGATGTAGATGTTGTTTTCTTGAGACCTATTGACACCTGGAACTAATTGTTATACAATTGTCTATGTCAGTGACACCGCTCGTGTATATTTGTTTCCAACTATAATGTCTATTTGCTGCACTCAACATTTAACGGCTCGGACTCTTGTTGGTCAAGATCCATGTTTATATTGATGCTATCAATATTGAAAAGGATTAGTAATGAAAGGATAGTATCAATCTCTTGGGATAAGGGATATAGATAATGTTTCACTGTTGTTTTCTCATATTGATAAGGGTAGATATTTGAGTTTAAAGAAGCACTAGAAACTCCATAGGAGAGAGAAAATAAACTGAATATTAAACTGTACCTTAATAACCACCACTAGCTCACTGTGGCTCAAGGCTTTTCCGTCTCAATGGGGAGTTCTAGAGTACTCACTCTACAACTCACGATATAGTGATAACAGACACATACTCACACATACTCATTACATTACCTCCTCAAGCTCAGGGTGGTTGAGGCATAGGCAGTACCCTGGGATTGTTTCTAAGTAAACAGAAACATTGAGTAGACAGAGGCTTACTCAGAATATCATCTACTTTGTCCAATGCCAGACCACAAAGTAATCAAGTTAGAGCCAATACAAATGCATGCCGCAGAAGTAGAACGGCTGTCATCAATGTTTGAGGTCCAATCAGCATCACAGAAGACCTGCAAAGTGAACGGGTCATAGGAGAATGACGCTGCAGCAGAAGCCCATATGTTAGAGGAGAATGTTCCACAACTAGTTGAATATTGTAACTCAAACTAGGTTTCTTGTCCACTAACCCGAAGATCAGTACCAGGGTACTTGATAAAACTTGGCCCATCTCACATAATCCCCATGCTCCAACATGAGGGAAAGAAAGAGGACAGCGTCAATATGTTGTGATAAGGATAAGGAGAATATTCGATTTTTTTTGTTTTTGCATGTTGATAAGGGTAGATATTTGAAACTGAGTTTGGTAGTTTATTAGTAGTTCTACTTCTAAGATTATGTATATCAAGTTGTTAGAGGCACATGTATGCAAAGGTGATTATATACAATATTTAGCACTAATCAGTCAAACCAGAAATACATACATTTTATTAATTAGAATGACTTAGTGGCATAGCATGTTTTAACATATGAATTATGTTGTCAGCCTTGTGGCTTTGACTTAGAACTACCATGCAACATGTTGTTAATTGGCTGTTGGCCTTGTGGCTTTGTCTTGCAGTCGGAAGTTGACAACCTTTCTCTGGAAGAGCAGAGACTAGATGATCAGATAAGGTTATATGGTTGCTTTATATCACAAAAAGGAGAAATTTATATTACTATACTGTTGTCTAATGCTTTTGAACCATTATTAACAGGGAAATGCAAGAAAGACTGAGAAGTTTGAGTGAAGATGAAAACAACCAGAAGTAATCTCCCATTTAGTTCTTAGATTCATTTTTGCTTTGTCCTCCTTCCAGAAGGAAAAATATTATTATTGATAAATGATAAACTTACACCAATTTTCAATTCCTTTTAGGTTCCTTTTTGTGACCGAGGAAGATATTAAGGGCCTACCTTGCTTCCAGGTGAGTTCTTTGTTTTTGCATTGCACAACAACCTTTTCCATTGTTATTATCAACATTGTTGTGTTCTCCTTTCATGCTGTTATTGAGGTTTTTCTTTTTATTTAATACTAGTGCATTTCTTGTAGCAGAATGAAACTTTGATAGCAATCAAAGCTCCGCATGGAACCACCTTGGAAGTTCCTGATCCTGAGGAAGTAAGTTTAGGGAATCAACTGATGAAAGGTTCATGATCTTTGTAAAACTAGTGTTTCTGATACATGATGGAAAATTAATGCTTCCATATGCATTAGGCCGTTGACGAACTACAGCGGAGATATAGAATCATTCTAAGGAGCACAATGGGTCCAATTGATGTCTACCTTATCAGGTATAACTACTTGCTCATTACTCCTACATATTAGTAACACACACACACACACACACACACACACACACACACACACACACACACACACATTTTTCTAGTTTTGTAGTTTATCTCTTTGATAATGCATTCTCCAGTTAATTTTGGAATTTTTGAACCGTTTTCAGTCAATTTGAAGAGAAATTTGTAGAGATTAATGGTGCTGAGCCCCCCGCAAGCTTACCTCTTGCTTCAAGTTCAGGGTCTAATGAGCAACAAGTGACAGAAATGGTACCTGCTGAATGCAGTGGAAAGGAACTTGAACCTCAAGCTCTGCTCTCTTCTCAGACATATTCTGATTTAAATGTTTCACAAGAGTTTGCTGGGGGAATGATGAAGATTGTCCCTTCAGATGCTGATGTAAGTATATCACAGCCTTGTGAGGGTTCCCCCTCCACTTCATACTGGGGATTTTGGGCTGCACTTGTCTAAATCGTTTGTATTGATTAAACACTTCGGATGTGGTCCTGCAGTTGTTTTTTTAGTATTTAATGATTGGTTAAGTGTGATTCTTTGCTGATACTTTTTGTCATTTTTGTAGAATGATGCTGATTATTGGCTTCTATCAGATGCTGAAGTTAGCATAACAGATATGTGGAGAACACATTGTATCCTTTTTGTTTTAATGCTTTTCTGCAATGCTTTTTCTCTTTTCTTCATGTGTCTTATGTCTTATTTGAAGTAATATGTATGATTCCTTAACTCCAGCATAACAGCTAATGTTGATTGGAGTGGAGTGGACATGCTTCATCCTGACTTTGAAATGCTCTCGAGGCCACAAACTCCATCGCCGGGACTTGCGGAAGCACCATCGACTGTAGCTAACCCTAATCAGAGATGATTTTGATTTGTTTATTATCACTAAGTTAGAAAGTATGGTTATCATCCTCTGTATTGAGGGGAAGCTACTTCAGTAGAGTAATTGCTAGCTAGCCTTGTGAATGTTGAGGATGCTGTGAGGAGCTGTTGAGTTTCAAGCTGAGAGTTCTTACTACACTTCAAGTAAATCACCGACTCTCTTAGGCATAAACGAGTTATAGTAGACATACTAAGCTTGTGGAGAATTTAGCTTAGAAGTTAGAGAAGTTGCGATTAGTATTATTACAGAAAATGTTGCTACTGCATGAAATGCAAGGTAGGTAGACTCGACGATCAGTATTTGTATCTGGACAAGTTATTAGCCATATTTGAAGTGTGGCATAGTGGGTCATTTTTTTTCCTTTTTGAAAAGGAGAAGCTGCTATGCAGATGCTGACCCCAAACAACTTCAAGGGTGCACTGGATATTGTTAGGACAGGACTGCCTTATTATTCAATTATCATTCATGCTTGTAAACATTTCATAAACATTCTGCTGATAAAATTATGTCATTTATTATCCCAAACTACTCCCGTTTTTTCTGTCATTTTGCTCTATCTTTGGGATGCCTATTGCACGAAGGCTTACACATGTTTGAGCTTTCGATAGTTTCGAAAGCATCTGAGGATGGGACCATTTGCTATATGATTTCAAGCATATCTAAGTGGGAACAAGGATTTTTTTTCTTCAATGCACTGCTGTGTTGCGTAGTCAGGGACATTCGATCAACAGGTGTTGTTAATGAGTGCTACTGTGGTAAACTGTTTTCTTTGAAGCACGCAAAGTTAATTAAGTCGTTCATTGGATAATAAGGAGTGGATGCAGGCTGAAATATCATAGGATGTATTGGAACTAACCAGTCTATGGGCTATTTTGCTAAAGCATGGACAGTTTTATTGGTTTGTCTTGGTAAATTCAACACCAGAGTTTCGAAAAGAAGACATTATGTCTATAATATGATAATATGGTGCTGAAGTTAGAGACATCATTAGGATTGTGTTTAAAATCATCAACTACTCTCTTATCGTCCAACTCAAATCAAAGTTACTAAGTTGGAAGATGATAATCCATTGTAATGCTACTATTAAACTATAAGCTTCCCCTTCATCAATCGAACATAAAAGAGACTTTCAGACTATCTTGGTAACTTTGTCATCTCTAGTACACATACCGATGCCAACACAACCACATTGGGAGGGGGAAGGAGGCGTCTACATTACACTTATAGCTTCCTAAGCCAAACAATGTGAAGTAGATCCATTAAAAGGTTGCACCATAAGAAATTGGCATGACACTAAACGCCGAGGAAGTGAAAAATCTGCTAGCAATGATATCCTTCGACTCACAACCTAAATTGGGGATTCTTTTAAACCATCCGAAACCTTTACTTTCCTACTCTTCCACAAAGATCACTAGATGGTAAGCTACATAGGAGCCTTATATGTTGGAGTGGAAACAAGAACATATAAGAGTAAGTCTAAGGTTCTCTACAATAGAAATAACAATCTCCAAATCATGCCAAAATCCACTTATTTTCCAAAGGAAATTTGTGCCTGCCATCCTCCAGTTCAAACTCAGAAAAGACACAACCACTTTGGTATTGCAATCCCCTTATTTGCGATCTCACTCAACCAGTTAAGACATTCCTCCAATTACGCCACCAAAAATTATAGACTTTTGGTGGGGGTTTAACCTTCCGAATCAACTACCGAGGACCATTTACCTGACAAATAGGGATGATTAGGGTTAAGGAAATTGACGTATACAAAATTTATACAAAATCTTAACAGAATAAAGGTCATGAAGATCTAAGCGAGAACTGAGGTAACTAGCCACATCTTCATGGGATAAAAGCGAAGAAAGCAAGTTAGTTTTCAAAGCTTTAACATTGGGTTGCAATAAATCATTCACCATAAGAGTAGGTAACGACATTTCTATATTGGTATAAATATGCCACATTGAACCATCTTGTTGTCACGATTTATGTCAAACAGAAATGTCTTCCCCTTATTCAATGTTCCGTTTGAACCCCTTCTTTAAGAGGAATTTAGAACGCTAAATACTACGCCAAATATAGCTTGGTATGTGACTGATATATGAGCCTCTAAAAAATAATTTGTTAAAAATATTTAGCTTTATAAAGACGTCTGATTAGCCCATCAAGATTTGTTAAGAGATTCCAGCCTTGATTTTCTGACTACTCAAATTAAAGATACGAAGAGTCTTGAAACCCACACCACCACAAGACTTGCTCATATAGAGAACTTATTTATAATGCAACAGATTATGAAATCAAAGAATGTGGAGGAAGTTAAGTACTCATAATATAGGTAGGAATGACTTGCAAATATGATTTTATGAGCCGTTATCTGCTAGCTTTAGAAAGATTTAAAACTTGTCATTTGTCAAGGAATAATTTTTCATGTTGCTACCAACCGTAGATAGAAGACCCATAGAAGTATCAGCATTCAAAAAATTACGAACCTCTAGGCTTTCAAAAATTCTGGTTTTAAGACTATCATCCACGTATACCATTTATGTATGAGAAATGCTATCAACCCACATTTTAACACACTCTCTTTGATCGGTTAAAATTTACATGAGACCCACCAAATTTATATGTGACCCATATGATTTTTAACCAAGTAAAGACAATGTGCTAAAAAATCTATGCTAAAATGTGTGTTGCTAGCATTCCTCATTTATGTATTGGTCAGAAGCTGCTTCATACGTTATCAAAATATGTTTCATGAACAAAGCCTCCGATTCAATAGCCATAAGAATGAAAATAAAAAGCATCAGCAAAAAGAATATGGCCATTTCTCTACAAATAGGGACGACAGTGTGTAAAATCTAGGGGCGTTGGGTAGCTCCACGGGTTGTAGCTAAGAAATTAGGAATTGGATGTTTGGGTTCTAACCCGGATGAAAGAGAAAAACTTATTTAACAACGTTAATAACATATGACAATAAAAAAGGGTAAAATCTTCCTTAAAAAAAAAGGGTAAAATCTAGGTGTAGTAATAAGTTTTTTTTAAACTTAGGTGTAGTAATAAGCTGTCATTTTATAACATAAAGACTAAATCGGAATAAAAAAATAAATGACAAAAGTGTTACCTGAAATTAAGTTAAGGGACGAATTGTGTAATTTTGCCTAAAAAAACATATACTTACATTAAATTCAATTATTAAATAAGCAAAGAATTTGTTTTTTTTTACTGGGAAAGGCAGAAGTTTTTATTAATTAAATGGCTCTAGTGTGTCAATCAACTTTTTTTTTAAAAGAAACGTTGGGAATGAGTCAATTTTTATTAAGTAATATCAATGATCATTTTACAAACGTCTCAAGAAGGATTCAAACTCAACACTTTAAGATTAGAAAGATAAGTTCAATCCTCGTGAGCTTAAGTCAGTTGGTATGAACAATGCATAATATATGTAAGGTTCGGGATTCAAACCCCAACCACCACAAAAAAAAAAAAAAAACTCAGGTTAGGATTTTAAAATATAGTAGTGTTAGTCACTTATTTTAAAATAAAGAATTATATTATTAAAACCTATTGTTATTTGGAATAAATAGACTGTGTATAAAGATTAGAAATGTATTTAACCCTTTCTTCAATTACTATATGGTACCTCCCATCAATTAGTTCTCGCAATGGCTAAGGATTAAAATTGAAACTTATAAAAATATAGGAGTACACTAAAAATCAAGATAAATGACTAAAAATTTATTTTGGCCAAAATAATCATCACATGTAGTTCATTCAACAAAAGTAAAAAGAAGAAAAAAACAATACTTGCCAAATGGTCACTAGAAACTCTTATTTGAATAACAAATCAAAGACATAAGAAGTGAACTTGCTCTAACTAAAAGATGGTTGCAATGGCAATTGTGGCTACCATGATGACTCCGAAGATGGATGATACAATAGAGTGAGCAGACGAAGAAGGTGAAGGTGCACCTTCTGCTAGTACATTGATGACAAGCTTCATTTGACGAGCAGCGCAATGATCTGCCTTTCCACAAACATACCACTTTCTTCCATCGGTTTTCAGTGCAATAACGTCTTTTCCGGTGGAAAGTGCTTCATTTTCTGATGGAAAAGTGCAGCTTTGAAAGAGTTTACCATCCACTTTGAAGACATTGTGCTTGGTGTTATCATAATTGAACACTGAAATAAAAAAGACATAAAAGAGAAAGAGTTAATTTTTAAATGGCAAGTTCTATATACAGAAATTTACATGTTCCTAAATATTGCTAAGCAATAACATATGGAGCAGTAATGTCGAAATGGTGAAGACAATATCTGTGAATGGAATATATAGTACTTCATAACATATGGTACGTACTAAAAAATTGGTTACATGTTTGCTAGAGTCCAACTAGATTATAATA
This sequence comes from Medicago sativa, assembly GCF_051527215.1. Taxonomy (NCBI): domain Eukaryota; kingdom Viridiplantae; phylum Streptophyta; class Magnoliopsida; order Fabales; family Fabaceae; genus Medicago; species Medicago sativa. Next base: position 56,860,711 of record NC_140749.1, read on the forward strand.
TTGTGTAAAAAAACTAGATTATAATTAACAACATAACGTAAAATCATTTATAAAAAAGTTTCTTCTGAACAAAATCTAAAAAAAATTAACCAATTAACTATCTGATATGAAGCACATTATGTAAATGGTAGTACAAATCAAATTTTTACCAAGGTTGTCACCAACACGAAAAACTTTGTCTTGGGCCCATTGAGTGTAGTTGAAATCAACAGTCCAACCCTTGTCATCACCCACAACGTGATCAGCTGCCATTGCTACTGAGGAAAGCAAAACCATGGAAATAGCAAGGTAGATTGCACGAGAAGAAGTCATTTTATCGAAATTTGTGTAAAATAAGTATTTTCCTAAAATCTCAATCAAATGCAGAAGTTATTGCTTTTGAGTGTTATATGCATTTCAAGTTTCAACTTGGTATATTTATAGGACTTGTATATTGATCTTAACGAATTAAAATATATGAAGCCTTGCAAATAGCAATAGGACAAGTACCGGATTAGGTCGGCTTATATTTTCTACATTTCAAAAGTTCTAGAGTAAATAATGTTTGATCCTTGTTTTAGATTTAAGAAAATGGTATCTAATTAATTTAGATTTCAGAAAAAGAATTCATTAAGTTTAATTATCAAAAAATTTAAACAATCAAAATAATAATGTTTGATCCTTGTTTTAGATTTAAGAAAATGGTCTCTAATTAATTTAGATTTCAGAAAAAGAATTCATTAAGTTTAATTATCGTACTTGTCAAAAAAAAAAAGTTTAATTATCGTAATGTGTTCTAATGTAATAGCTATTTTGGACAATAGAGTAATAACTAATGTGTACTAAGTGGGCTAATTTTAAGAGATTATTTATAGATTTTGTTGCTAAAGACTAAGATCATTTGTTATAGGTTAAAATAACAATGATTTTGATATAAATATTTTGGAGAATTCTGTTAGACAATCTTAAGAAGATCATAAATCATGCTTGAAAAAGCATTTACGTTAAAAATCATGCATATTATTTTTTTTGAAAGAAAAATCATGCATATTATATTAATAGCTTCTTATTAATCTGGTTATAGATCCCGTAAAAATATATTTTATCTCTCTTCTATAGAAAATGACTTTCTTCAAAAAACTAATGAACATAGTTATTTCAATTTTATGAGAAACCTAAATGATGTTGAAAAAGCATTCAAGTTGAAAGCTATGCATATTAAATAGTTTATTATTAGTATGGGTGAAAAAACATGGACACCATAAACTATATCTTTTTTCTCTCTTCAATTAAAGTTTTTTTTTTTAGAAAATTATTTCATTTTTAATAAAATGATTTTTTTTATAGAAAATTTTACAAACAAACATAACTATAAGATGAAAATGGTTTCCAAAATATCTTAATCAAACGGCCCTGAATTGGATGCTACATGTTTTTCTTAAGATCGAATCTTTGCTCAACATTGATTAAAATGAAAAGAAATTGAAAAAAAAAAAACCCTCAATTAATAAAAAAGTAGACAATTGTAAGTACTATGATCTGTAAAAAAAAAAACAGTACTGTGAGTCCAAATAGAATTAAACTTTAAAGTAATTTGGCCATTGATAATTAAATAAATGTGCTTACAACTTTGTTTCTTTGTAAAAGAAAAAAAATAAAAAGGCTTGGTTTTGGAACGGCAAGTAAATTCTTCAACAAGCAGAAGTCAAAGAGAACAGAAAGATATTTGTTCCAACAGCCTGCAGCATTATAGTGTGTTCTAGTGTCGTATTATAGATATTTTCTCCTCTTTCACAAAATAATCATCACATAGTTTATTCAACAAAATTCAAAAATAAATATAGCAACATTAGCCAATAAATCACTAGAAACTCTTATTTGAATAACAAATCAACGATATAAGAAGTGAACTTTCTTGTAAAAACAAAAAAACAAAGAAGTGAACTGGTCTCTAACTAGAAGATGGTTGCAATGGCAAGTGTGGCTCCCATTATGACTCCAAAGATGGATGATACAATAGAGTGAGCAGACGAAGAAGGTGAAGGTGCACCTTCTGCTAGCTAGTACATTGATGACGAGCTTTATTTGACGAGCAACGCAATGATCGGCCTTTCTACAAACATACCACTTTCTTCCTTTGGTTTTCAGTTGAATAACGTCCTTTTCGGTGGAAAGTGCTTCATTTTCTGATGGAAAAGTGCGGCTTTAAAAGAGTTTACCATCCACTTTGACGAGCAGCGCAATGATCGGCCTTTCTACAAACATATCATTTTCTTCCTTAAGTTTTCAGTTGAATAACGTCCTTTCCAGCGGAAAGTGCTTCATTTTCTGATGGAAATATATAAAAAAAAAAAGTTTATTTTTGATGGTAAATATATAAAAAAAGTTGACCCTATGCAAAGTAAGGAAGACCATATTTAAAATATGTTATAAATGAATGGCTTGCTTTAAGGTGAATACTTGATGGAACTGTGGTACACATTGCGTTGGTGCACAACAAATGGAATTTTAACCCAGTTTTGTGTCAAAATTGAAAATACACTTAGTTTTGATGGAGCACAATAGATGGAATCCCAACGTCCTATGAAGTTTCAAATACATGTGGAATTCAATTTCTTGTGTCCCATCAAAACTATTGATTATGAACTACATGTGTGTTCCAGTTAATACCTATATATACATGAACTTTGTTTGGAGTTATCATATTCAATTGTCTCACATATATTCTTAGGAAAATTTTATGAAGTCATGAGAATGACTTTTTTGGTGAAGTTAACTCTATGATCAATCATTGAGCGTTGTGTATTTAATTCATGTCACGTCAGATTATATGGTGTATTGCACATTTGCCCAAAAGTTGTATCAATATATCTTTACTTATTGCAATTTAGTCCCTGATTAAATCAAAATTAAACATTTTTATTATTATTATTTTATTTCGTAAATCATAAAGCTTATGCATCTGAAACAAAATTTGTTCCTTTCGAATCCCTTTCATTTGCATAAGTCTGAATATGTTCATCTTCGTTCCTTTCGAATCCCTTCAATGAGTCGAAATGAATTGAGACTCAACAACAAATGTATAACTAACTGCAACTTTATGAATTTGAATCTCTAATCTTAAATGAATCGAATTTAATTGAGACTTCATTATAAACAATACCAAAAAAAAAACTGAAACAAACGTGAAAAACTACCTTTGAAAATCTCGGCGACCTCCAACAAATTGGAAGACGATGAAAATCCCTAATCTTGGAGACCTCCATGAAAATGCCTAATCTTAAATGAATCAAATTCAATTCGAGATTTATGACGGTGAAAGACAAAAAATTACTAACACAGTTAAATGAATAGGAAGATGAATTGAGGTCGAAATTTGAGGAAGATGAGTTGAGGTCAAAAAATTACTAACACAGTTCAGTACCTTAAATGAATACCAAGTACGCCATTATCTGAGATCGGAAGATGAATATGGGTTAGTGATTTTTCGTTTGGCATATAAATTGAAAGATATGAAGAACACGAACGAAAGCGGACACAAAGGAAACTGAATTTTCAATTTTGTGTGAATTCATGTTTGTATGAAGAAGGACGAGGAAGATGGAGACGAGGAAAGTGAAATTGTAATTTGAAAATGATTAAAGAGTTTCTACATAATTACAATGGTCCACCAGCAGTACACTGACATGGCATCAACAGTTATCCTATTGGTTAAACAAAATAACTTTTTCAAAAATGTCAGTTTCCCGACTGTACCGTAGAAGTGTCCATGTTCTTATGCTGAAACTATTTTACAATAACAATGCATAAAAATTAAACTCTTAATTAAATGAGAGCGCAAATCATATTTTTCTCAAGGTTGTCACCAACATGAAAAACTTTGTCTTGGGCCAACTAAGTATAGTTGTGATAGTTATTGTGGGAAAAAAGAGTAATAATTAATGTGTCCCAATATTATACTTTTAAGAGACTATGTATAGTTTTTCTTCTTCTTATGACTAAGATTTCTGGTTATAGATCAAAATAAAATTGATTTTAATATAAATAATTTGAACATTGAGCATAAATCATAGTTGAAAACACATTCAATGGCTTGATTTTAATATAAATAATTTGAACATTGAGCATAAATCATAGTTGAAAACACATTCAAGCTGAATCAACTTTTTCAAATTACTCATTTGAAATAACATCAGGTTATGTTAAGAATCTTTTCATCTAAGTGTCATAACGTTATGGCCAAAAGGAGTTATTATCATTCATATCACAATCTTGTATATTATTCCACTAATACTGTAATCTATCTTGCTCCTTACAGACAGCTCCATGCAGTGTTCAGCACCGCAGTTACAACTTTAAAGCCTGAAGATGCACATGATCGAAACAAAGTGAAATGTGTGGTTGATAATCGTGGTTATGCCATGTATTTTTCACGAGGATTAATCTCATTCAATAAGTAAGCTAGAACCAAAAAAAGTTATTATCTGCCTATAGAACTGAACATCCAGTGACACTCTTCTGTATTAGATGTTTTATTATCACTATCATGTTCTTTGCAGCTTGCACTACAGTAATCTTGAAAGTTGAAATCCTTCTCAAGGGGAATATGTAGCAAATGATAGCTTCCATAAACATTATTTTGAGGTGTAGTTAGATGTGTTCTACATAATTGTAATGAAGTTGTATATTGTCTTTGAGTGACATGAATCTGCATGTAAAGGTGGGGGAGAAAATCCCAGAAGTTGCCCTTAAATTTTGTTTTTATTAAAGCCTTAGGATTCCTAAGGCATATATTTCAAGCACGGATACCTCTCTAAAGTGTCGTTGTTTACGTGTATGCACATTTCCAACACCTATACTTCTTGGACACATCTTAGATATATGTTAGGCATTTCTCAAGGGTGTTCAATTAATAAGTTTTGGCTCAGACATCTACTCTTGACTGGACACTTTTAACTCCTAACTCTAGATTAGATCTTTTATACTTTGAGAAGATTGGCAAAATGATGCCTCTTATAACTTTTTGTAAGGCTCATTATCATTTAACGAGTTAGTTTTGTTGAAAAAATACATGATTAGTCTTATATTAGGATTATATATTATTTATGTCAGGATTGCATTGTAAATGATTCCTTTTAGTATACTATTCGTTTTTGTTAGGGTCGTTATCTTAACCATAACTTTGTTTTTAGGATGTTTACATGTTAATCTTAATCGTCGTGTATATAGATTTTGGTTTCAGTGTCTAGGTTTTAGATATTAACCGCGTTGCGGTGTTCATGTTAGATTATGTGTTTTATATCATAGGATACATTTCATAAAATAGTCTTCTATTGACATTTACACCAAGCTTATTACTGCTATAGAGTCATAAAATCATAGTTATATAGTTAATAACTAAGTTTAAGTAACCTTCTCATGTATTATGTCCAGTCATATCAATGTTGTGTATTTTTGATTTTAACATAAAGAGGTAGGAATCAATTTTTGTTGTGTTGTAGGTAATAAAGGTTGACCATGAGGCCCATGGTGTTGACACCCCTGAAGATGTTGAAAAAAAAGAAGCTCTAATTCGTCAGAGGAACTTGTCTTGAACATGAAGGTGTAGCAGTAAAATCGTCATAAAATTAGCAACTATTACTAGGAGAAGTCATCGATAAGGATGTGTTGGATGAATCTTTGAGTAAAATTACTCATCCTTTTGCTTTCGATAGAGAACGTGTACAAATGTTATAATTTGATTTATAATGTTACATTTTTTAGGGAGGAGAATAGGGCTAGATTTTCATATACACTCAGTGGCAGATCTTGACTTAAATTGTTAGGGGTGCCAAACTTCTATGGAATGTATATTAAATGGTTTCAGGTAATAGCAATAATTAATAATTAGACTAGTGGTATGAATTGTTTGAATGTGGCATGAGAATGTGGGTTTGAATCCCATCAAAAACGTTTTTTTTAATACAGTTTGTAAAAGTAAAAGATAAATATGTAAAAAAGAAGTCATAGAGGTGTCGAACCCACGATCTTTAGCATATTGTGGCACCCCCTATCCACTGCAACGCCCAAAATTTATTTGTAAAACCCATCTAATATAGTATATAAGCAAAAACTGGAGGATGTCGTGGCCCCCTCCGGTCCTTCAAGAGATCCGCCACTGCATACACTAGTATATGCTAGAATGGAAATTTTATTTATACATATGTTGCACATGAATGATTATCATCATTAGAAAAATATAGTGATCCTTGGATGATATTATCAATCTTTATTAAAAGCATCTACAATGCTTATAATGTTAAGAAATAAGCTAAAAACACAAGATCAAAGAAGAAGAGTAAGGAGAAGATGAAAGCACTTTGTATTATTCTCTTCACAAGTGTGTATTATACATGGAAATCTAGGTCCTATTTATAGGATACAATATGAGCAAGTGAATGATCAAAGTAATTAAGGACCACTAACCATCCATTCACTTATGGAAGTTATAGGAAGGTGGAAGACCAAGGATGGACATCCACTAAGGTTAATTATTCATAACACTCCCCCTTGGATGTCCATCAAGATATGCCTCATTAAAACCTTACTAAGAAAAAACCCAATGGAAAAAATCTCAGTGAAGGAAAAAGAGTACAACATCCTTTTGTGTCATAATCTGCCTTGTTAAAAACCTTACCAGGAAAACCCAGAGGGATAAAACCATGGTTAAGGGAAAAAGAGTGCAGAACACATATTTGTCTCCCCCTCATAAAGACAACGAAGAAATTTAAATAATCTTTTATACTATTTACTCAAAATCTTTACTTGGCGGTGACTGAGTAGAAAGATGTGATCTATCTCCATACTCTTCTTCAAATTAACGGCTCTTGAGATATCTTCATATTGAGTTGTCGAAAGAACCTCCTTTTAAAATTAGAAAATCGCAAGTTTCTTGTATGTATAAAATCATAATCTTTAATAAAGAGCATTCTCCACTTCCTTGATATGGTGTTAGCATTTTCAAACGATTGGGTGATATTGTTCCTTCTCAAATGTACAAATTGTATGCTTGAATATGCTGCAATACCTGTATTAACAAAACTAAAATACCACTATATATATATATATATATATATATATATATATATATATATATATATATAATAAGCAAAATACATTAATGTCCTCACTTGATCAATTCAAGTTGTTCATAATTTTCGTGAGGACGACATGATCTTTACTCACATCAAGTGACATCACAATCATTCTATTACATAATCAATTAGATTTGTCCATGTCAACATTTATATAATAACAAATTTTAGAATATCTTTAGGATTTCTAATAATATTTTATACCATTATCATAAAATTGATTATAACAAATTCATTTCCAAATCCTTAAAAAGGACAAATGATGTCATCTTTTTCAATAATTTTGATAGTGTGTATTATGCAAATGAAATCCATCAGGGAGTTTCATATATCACTATCAAGTGAGCCATACAAATATATTGTAGCACAGCTTTCATATAATTTGAGTCTTTCATATGCTACTGAACTTAATCAAGTACAAAAAAGTTCTTCAATTCCCTTCAGGTGAATATATGTCTAAAGAATATATGTCTCTTAAAAATAAATGGTATACATTGACCATTCTAATTCCCTTTTCGCGGCAAAAATCATATATATCCATTTAACTTCACATCTTCGAGTGTGCGGACTACATGTCCAAAGAGTTTGATTTCACTGGAACTGTCTCTTTTCATCTGCAGATATTTTCCTTTTCTATAATCTTTAATAGACTTGAATTCATGATCCTCATTATTACTTATCACATATAGCGTTGTATTATATCCAAAAACACGTCGACGTTGACTTCATTACGGTTCCATCTCATTCCATTGAGATCTTTCATTCATGACATAATTTATTAATATTTCATAAGTTTCAGGTACCTGATTAGTTCTTCTGGAACTAAAAAATCAATTATGTCATAAAGCTCTTTTAGAGTTTCTATATCCTTGTTTGGGTTTTCTTTCCATTAAGCTCCATTTCTTATTCAAGGATTTTTGTATTTGGAACCGATTGATCTATCATGCTTCAGGCACGATTGAGACTCATTTGCATATTAGATATTCCGACAAGGACATTTATTTCGTTTGGAGCATTAGCACTGATATTTGATTTATTTACCTTTGCAAATGAGTTATATCTTGAGGATCAAGATGAGACAATAATATTTCCTTTCAAATAATTTATTTGAACTTCAGGTTCACATTTTCAGCTGCTTATTATCTCCCCCTATTATTGGGAAAATTAATCCATCAATTGATAATCAGCCTACTGGGCTGTAAATAAGTTGGCTCAGCACAATTAATAATAGATGGAGATTCATATCAAATATATTTTCTCAATATTCTTTCAAGGTTTATCTTAGTGCGTTATATTGGAGCAATTGTGATATACACAACACATCCAAAATCCACTTGGATGAGAAATATTAGGTTGTTAACCTAAAACCAATGATAGATTAAGGGGAAACTTATATATAGTAATCAGTTGACTTGATGCAGATCAATATCTCAACATACAATATTGTTGATTCCCAAAATAGAGTTTATAAGACATGGTCTCATAACCAAACTAGAGTTTATAAAGTATGGTCTGATAAGTATCAATTATACAATTAACTTTAGACGTCTAAAGAATGGATCTTCAAGTCCATTTTTATGAGTATATGCTATTGTTCAATATCAATTGACAAATGATACTTATCAAATGCAAGTTCAGAAAATAAACTCTTAGTCAAATTTGTTGACATAATAATCTCACAAACTTCCGGTTGTGGATATACTGATGACATGCTGTCATTACGTAATTTTTAGGACTTATTTTGACATTTTGATAGAGTTCTAAGCAATATTAAGTATCCAGGAGATGTTAAAATCAACAAAATTGGAAGAACTGGAAGCTGTCAATCGTATTGCGATTATGCCAGTCGTAGTACGATTTCTTGAAGTCAAAGAGCATGTTTTTGAAGGAGTTGGATCGCAGTACGATCCATCTAATCGTGATACGATTTCAAGAAGGGTTTTAAAGGAAATTAGGGTTTAAAGTATCAATCTTGGTACGATTGTGCCATCGTGGTACGATTTTGGGCGATCCAGATTTGCCTATTTAAGCTGAAGTCAGTCTCAAACAAAGGGGATTACGATTTTGGAGAACTAAAGTGCGATTTTAACACCCAGAAGGCTGCTGCGGAGAGGATTTCATCATCTCTAACCTAGTTTATGTATGTTTTAATTCTTTCATTGATTATGCTATTTGTAAACTCAATTATGAGTAGCTAAATCTCTTAGAGATTAGGTCAGAGATGAATCTATGTAACCCTAGTTGATCATATGTTGCTGTGAAACTCTATTAGTTTATTAATGAATTTCTATTCTTTATTCAATTCAATTGTTCTTAATGCTTTTTATATCCTGATCAAATATAAACATGATTTTGTGAGAACGAATGACTACTGACCATAGCTTTCGACTTAGACCTAATTGAATTGTTCTAATAAACATGGTTAGTCTAAGAATGGATAATCGTTTGTTAGTGATATTAGGTTAACGTTCATAAAACCTTCAAGGATTATTAGACCACCTAAGGAATTAGGGGTTGTAGTTTAAGAAGAGGGTCCTAACTCAAGGGATTGATTAGGGCTAATTTGTTAACTATCGTGAAACTAGAGAATCATTAGTAATAATAGGTGCAGTAACCAATTAGGGGAAACATAGAGGATTTGACAGACCTGATCTCATCTCTCTCCATATTTTCTTAATCAAATCTATTTCTTTTATTTGATTTCATAAAATCAAACCAAATCTACTGCCTAGTGGCAAACCAAAATAAACTTTTATACATCCTATTTTTATAACACGATTGAATTATTGAAGTTAAAAACAGTCATCGTGGGATCGATATTTTTACTACTTCGATAGTATTTGGTGCACTTGTCAAACGCCTATCAAGAAAATTATTGCAAAAATGCTTCCCCCCATCACTAATCAATACTCTAGGGATATTAACTGTGGACAACTAGTTTTGTTGTATAATTCCAGGTTAAAGCTGTTTCCTGGGAAGCTCAAGTCAAAATGGTCTGGACCATTCTTGGTCAAAAGTGTGTCACCATATGGAGCTGTTGAACTAGTGACACCTGAAGGAGAACGAAGTTTCAAAGTGAATGGACAAAGAGTTAAACCATACTTAGGTGGCGACCTACCAAAAGGAAGGGTGGGACTCATTCTAAAGGACCTCTAAGGATCCTTGGCAGTCAAGCTAGTGACGATAAAGAAGCGCTGAGTGGGAGGCAACCCACTAGATTTACTTTGTTTTCGTTTCATTCCGTAATGTTTTTATTTCATGTATTGTCAAAAGTCCGTTGAACTTATTTCCCCGTTTGTGATAAATTTGCACTTGTTTATTATTGATGAATTTGTTTGTTAGTTGACTCTTTACAGTTTAGTAACAAATGTTTGATCAAAGTGATATTCCAAAAGTTCAAAAGGAGGAGTGACTTGGTATTTCAAAGGCGAAGTGTACGGCAGTAAAGATAGGTAGTCACAACTCCCAGAAATCTCAGCCATAAGGTTCATTGCCGAATTTTGTTTTTCAATTTACATATATTAGAATATTCCACGCATCTACATTTCTAGAACTTGCGATTTTTCTCTATTGTTGATTGATCTTTGTCATTAGCACACTGAGGCAAAAGTGTTTGGTCTTGTGAGCCTTTTGAAGCCTACCATGATTTTAATTGTTATATATTATCCATTTCTTAGCCACTTTGAGCCGGTAGGATTAGAACTTTTTGTTCGGTGACAAACTACATTACAAGCTTAGAGACTTTTAGGACTTGTCCCTCATTGTTTTTTCTGAGTTAAGGCATTGGGACTATATCAGTCGGAGGTGTGCCAGAGAACAATGTTCATGGGGTTTACTACGATGAGGGATGTTTTACAAGGCAGTGTCAGCTAAGTACGGGTGTTACAAAGACCTTAGTTGTTTCTATTTCAAAAAAAAAAAGACCTTAGTTATTTCCTTCTTAGAAAAAAAACGACCTTTAATAGGTTTAATTGAAATAAGCTTTTGATTGAGTGCCACATGGTAAAATGCATAGGTGGATGATCATGAGAAAAGAAGCATTAAAATTTGGTCATAGTAAATTCATTCTTAATTATGTGTGTGTGTCTACACACACACAGATATATATATATATATATATATATATATATATATATATATGCGCTTACGGCGAGTAAGTTCTATGGTATGCTTAAGTCAAAGAAAAATAGAGAGGGTATATTTGTTCCAACGACCTGCATCATTACAGTGTCTTCTAAGTAAAAACCATTTCTATTTAATTTACTTAAAATAAATTAAAAATATCATTTAGTGAGAGAAAGACATGAAAAAGTAGTTTGTGAGTTCTACTACTGAGTAGATCTTACCATTATTTATTATTTATATTTTTTTCAATATTTTTTGTATCTTTATCTCTTAAAATGAAAGAAATGAAGAAGGTCTTAACTCGTAGTGGCCTTGAGATGATTCGTAGGCATGCAACCAAGGCACATGAACAAAATTCACCGACGGGCCTTTTTTCCTCTAAATAGACAAATAAATATTGAAAGACCGGGTTTCTACAATTTAGGAGGAAAGGCATCATGATTGAAGTGTAACATACCACAAATTCTCAACATCGATTTCTCCAACTCAAAACCTTTGACTCACAATTACAATCACACCGTAAGAACTCGAAATTGAAAATAAAAAAAAATCATGATGAATTGTTGAATTTACCTGTTCAATTTGAAATCTGAACATGCTTAATTATGTGTTGTTTATGTATATGTATTGTTTAAGTTCATATTGGGTTCGGTGGAGAGAAGGAAGAATGTGGTGGTTGTTGGTGGTGATAAGGTGAGTTGTTTATGTATATGTATTGTTTAAGTTTATATTGGGTTCGGTGGAGAGAAGGAAGAATGTGGTGGTTGTTGGTGGTGATATGGTTGTTGTTGGAAGATGGATGATGAGGGATTTCAGTAATTGTGGCGTGGTGGTGGTGGTGATGATGGTGGTGGTCGTCGTGGTGGTTGTGGTTGTAGGGGAGAAAAGAGAAGTAGACAAGAGAATGAAGAAGATGAAATTGAGGGCATTTTGATAATTTTCAGTTGCCTGAAAGTCACATGGGTATTTCTGCCCATTTACATGAAATTTTGATGAGTCAGCAAGTGAATCAACCAATCAACAGTGTCACGTCAACTAATCAGTGACGTAGCAGTTATTAATTGGGTTGAGGGACTAAATTTTAAGTGATTAACATTTTCAGTGATGAATTAAAATAAGTCTAAGATAAAATATAAAGTGAGGGGATGAGAAAATTCTTGTAATAAAAGAATATTACAAAAAAAGTCCAAATATTGTTTTCTTGGAGCAACTTAACCCGTCTACTTATGCAGTTGTGTGTAAAGTGACGTATTTGGTAAACTAGACTCTTGACCCGTGCTACCGCACGGGTCCTACCGCTTAAAAGTTAATCGAATAAGTTGCAACAATGTAATCATATATAGTTAATAGAAGTTTTATAAATTAAACATTTAAAAGACCCGTGCTCAAATAGACCCGTACAATATAATTGGCAACGCAACATCACTTTTTGAAATTCAGATGAATATCGAGAAAAAAAGGATAACACCTTGAAATATATTACAACTTTTATTATTGCGGTTGCATTCTCACTATATTAAGGAAACCATTCTTAGAATTTTTTTAAAAAAAAATTGTAGGCATAAACTTTGTGTTAAAAAAAAGGTAGAATAATAAATTGCATCAATAAGGTAGCAATATTATGACTTTTCTTATTGCGGATGTATTGTCACTATATTAAGTACACCATTCTATGAAGCTTAAAAAAAACATTTTGTAGGCATGTTGTTTGTGTTAAAAAAAAAAAGGAAGAATAATGACTTGCATTAATAAGATAGAAGTTTAGTCACAATAGCCTAAACTATAATAGTTGACTTAAGATTTAACATGATTGATTTACAGGATCTTCTGGCTGTTTAGTATTTTGATATGAAAATCTGCAACTAAATTATAAGGAGACGACATCAATATATAGAAAGTATTACATGTGAATGACCATTCACTTCTTGCAGTAATAATTCCTATTCATTGCAGCCATAAAATCAATTACTTTCAAATGCTTTGTAATGCATTATGACGTTTCCAATTCCAAAAGTTGTTAGTGTCAATCAAAAATATACATTTGGCGTGGCCATTGGATAGTATTAATGAACTATCTATTGATTGAAATAATTTGACCTCTGCAATAATAAGTATTAATTTATCTTTTATTCACAATTGCATATCATTAAGTTCCATAAATATTTGAAATTTTAATCGTAGGTCTTTAAATGTATTTTCAAATTTGTTTGGTGTCGCCTATAAACTATAACTAATATCATTAAGTTCCACTAAGTTCTATATGAATGGCGTGATTGAAGAAGGTTAGTACTTGCAAATGATATTTGAAAAATGTTAGACTTGATGAACACCATATGTATGGAAATAAACTAATTATCCTTTCCTAACCATACTTAATTGTTATATGCTATTTCAAACTGTTTTATGTTGACATAAACTTTTTGACATGCTAATACGTTGACAGTATATTTAAATTAAAAATGTTAGACTTCAGGCACATCTAAGAAGTGAAAGTATATACAAAGCCTTAGTTGTCGAGTCGAAATAACCACTGAAATAAGTTTTGAATAATATTGTTTTTCAGAGTTTTAGCCTAATTGTAAATACACATGTGATTAGCCATCATTGACTTCAGAACAGATCACACATATTACTCGAAAAATTTTATCAAATAGAACTTGAAACAGAAGTGCAGAATTATAAATTTTATCCATAGATGTTGTTTGGATTACAAAACCATCAACATAGAAAATAAATACTCAAACTAAATAGGAAAACGCAGAAAAGAAAGCAATTAAAAATGAGTCGTTGATGAATATCACATCTGCATCATACATGCCAATAACCCCTTGATCACGTTCATTTCAAATTCATTGAATGCAAAAAACCAAACATAAGAACAAAATGAACAACAATGAATTATTCAATATTAGAAATGAGGAATACAAAAGCTGAAATTAACAATTAACCTTGCAAAGTAAAAGAAGCATCCGAGAGCGACCCTGACACAATGAAGAGCGAATTCCGACGTGGTGTACAACGGCGGTGGTTCAACTCCGGCGTGGTGGAAAGAGAGTGGGTTTGTAGATGATGAAGAGATGAAGACATTGATGTTTTTACTTTAGTGGGAGAAGGACGAAAAATGATCAAAATGAAGGTAGAAGATGAAGGGTTGGTGTGTGTTTTTGAAGAAGGAGAAGAGAAGGGTTTGTGTTGTTACGCGTGAGAGAGAAAGTGGGTTGTTAATCGAATTGGCATTAACTACGTTTTCAATTGCCATTAAAAGTGCGTTATTCGTTTTCAATTGCATTAAAAGTGTGTTATTCGTTTTCAATTATCATTAACTAAGTTTTATGAGAGAAAATGAGGAGTTTGAGAATAGAGATCGAATCAACGGGTGAGATTAGATTAAAATGTTTAGGAGGGAAAAATGCTAGGCATTAGGGCAAATTAGGGCAACATGTTTGCTAACCAAGTCTAGCTTTTATAATAAAGGATAAATAGCACATTCTTTAAATAAATAAATGACAAAATTTAAATTGAATGAGTGCTTGTGATTTACAATACATTTCTCTTATTCATTCAAGTGACGTGAGAATTTCAGATAGTATATTTAAGAATACCTTTTTTGAAAGAGTAATTCTAAGGACAAACGCTCGAACACTCGCTTTTCGTCACACGCTTAAACAGTGGTCCACGTTGCCTACTTTTTTCAATCACTCACCTGTTAACTTGTTCTGTGTGTGACCCTAGTTTTTATTTATTTATTTTTCTACTTCCTTCTTCTAATTATTCAACATCAGAATTAAACAATCCATCCAACAAGTCCAGAAACTCCATCAATCTCATTCAAGATTTTTTTTCCCTCAAATTTCTTCAAAAACAAAAAAAAAAATTCCTCAAATTGACATTTTTGGTCTCTTTCTTACATCAACCATGTTGGACAGATTCACCTTTCAATCAATTTTCTCAGTTATTCAACAAATATAGATAGCAGAGACATGAGTTTGGTTTCTGGGTTTGTGTTTTCTTCTCCAATAAAGCTGTCTTGACTTCATTGTTTTTGTATGCAAACTTTTCTTCTTCCTACATACCCATTTCTTGCACTTCAACCACATGCATGGCCTCTTCAAGCATGTGTTTCTTGTTGGTTGTTGGTGTTGCCGTGTTGGAGATCTGGTCAAGAAGGATTGAGTTTTGTTGATGAGGGATAATTTTTGAATTTGTGAGCATGAATGAGAACCAAGATGGTGTGAGCTTCTAAAATTGGTGGAAATCTCAATTTCTGGTATGAGTTAATGAAAATTGAAATTTCTGGTTTGAGTTAATGAAATTGATTATGTAAAAAAATTGTTACGGTTGTGGTGAAGGGGAATTCAGCTTGGTGTGGAGGATTTGTTATGGCTACTGGATATTGGTTTGACCGTTTGAGAGAGAGAAGGAGACGTGGGAGGAGACTTATTGTTCCGGTTGCCTGTTACACAATTAAATTAAAAGAATGACGTGGACCACTGTTTAAGCGTGTGACGGAAAGCGAGTGTCTGAGCGTTTTTGAAAATATTTGAGAATGCTTAGAGCATGTTAGCTGTATATTTTGGGGCATTATCATTGGAACGCACTTGGGTGACTTTTGAGCGGGAAAGGCATGTGCCTTTGGCTCAATCTCATCCATCTGATCAATCGTGCGCTCAACATAATGACATGTATCAAACATTTTTAATTTTTTATTATGAATAATAATAATAATAATAATAATAATAAAACAAATCAGATAGAGTCCATCCAAAATCGCAACCAGTTTCTTCACCGTTCGCCGTCGTCGTCAACCCTAACGTCGCCGGAGTTGTGACTGACGCCATCGACCACGCACTAACGTCTTCGCCGATCTTCCATCACTGCCAGATTTGTCTCTACTTATAAAACTCTTCAAATTATAGATTTACACAATTTTTTACAGGTATAGATTTGAACGAATGTTTCTCATACGCATCATAATTTGTTGATTTTTCATTCATCTTCAGTTTCTTTGTTGTTGTTGCATGTTGATGTTAGTTTTCTGTTTGATTTTGCTTTGTGTAATGATTCTGTTTGATGTTAGTATATTGGTGGTTGAGAAGAGAGAGGTGAATAGCTGATGGCCGAAGGTGCGGAGGAGGTCGGTGGCGGAGGAGGGCGGTGAAGGAGTTTTTGATTATGGGTGGTGGTGGATGAAGAGATTTTGTTCGGTTCTGTTCTAATTTTGCTTCTAGCTCTCCATGTTCTCCTTCCCTTAAGAAAAACTAGTTTTTGATTTTTTAAACAAAGCAAGGACACTTGGCAACATTTGATTGGGGGCAAAGGCAGGTGCCCACTCTCACCTTCACTTCCATCATTTTTATCTTCATTCCCATTCACCCGTTAACGTGATCCTTTCCACGGATTTCTCAATAGGAATTTCATCACCCGAAGTACCAAGCTTTTCGGCCACCGGTGACTCCACCGCAACAGGGTTGTTGTTAACGAGATTTTGAGGCATCAGTTCCGGTGTCTCCGCCGTAACAGGGTTCGGGTCAGTTTCCAACCCGTTGTTGTTTTGCGTTTCCATTGTTAAGGTGAAATTTGTCGGAATTGAAACACGAAATGGGGCTGTTTTGTTTTCGGGGCTTAAACCCTAACCTAACTAGGCCGAACCGCGGAAGGGGTTTTGACTTGATATATTTTTCACCATATTCAAACATTATTATTTTTATTTTTTTATCTTTATGTGTAATAATAGTTACTATATTCTCTGACGTTAAAATATTTAGTTAATATTGACATGTGTTTTTTTATTTTTAATTTTTTATTTTTTCTCTTGCTTCTGGATCCAGTTTTGTTCATGTTCTAATATGGGAAATGCATATAACAGAAGACAACAGATCTGAGACGATTGTCCACTTTGCCACTGTCACGTTCTCTCCCTAATTACTCTTCCTTGTGCCATGGCAACTTGTTCCTCACATTCGTCTTCTTCCAACAACTCCAAGGCATGGATCATCCATGGCATTTTGGTTGGAGTTGTTTCAATTGCAGCTGCAGCTGGTGCTCGCGCTTATCTCAATCGATTCAACAAATTCCGTAGCCGAGTCGTTGGCATTATACCCGCTAGATTCGCTTCATCCAGGTTCCAGGGAAAGCCTCTCGTTCATATTCTTGGCAAGCCTATGATCCAGGTACGTCACTTCCTCCTCTCTCTACAAAATCCTGATTTCAACTTCTTCTTTTTTAAATTTGTTTTGTTTAGTTGAAATCGTGATTTGTTTATGAATAAGTGTGGGCAGTCCTCACCTCATAAACCGGATTTTTAATGAGAGTTTTTAAAGAGTGGCACCGCAAATTCTAAGAATATTAAATTTTTTAGTTCGGCGTGGGCCTAACTCATCTTTACAAAACCGGTTTGTAAGGTAAGGAGAGGGGTGTCTAGTTTATAAACTCATCTTCCCAATAAAAGCAACAATGCCCGACATATACAATGATCAAAATGATTGTCTATTATTTTTATTTTGAGTTCATTTTTCATAAACAAAAGCGTAAGACTCCTAAGTTGATTTTCAAAGGTGAGACCATGTTTTGTCATCACATTTGCTTCTTGGTTGGTCTCTTCTAATATTTGAATCCAATATCTGTAACTCTTCCATTGAATACATGTCATTAATTATTACCAGAAAAAACACCTCATTAATGACTTAGACAAAAAAAAAAAAAAAACCCATTTTGTAATCACCTATACTGCCATCTTGTCTTGGAGTTAGAGAGAACCGTTACATTATGGAAACCCCTATCCTAAGCAAGTTTGATCCCGCAAATGATGGTCCATAAATAATGCAACACTAAGAGTAGTACAGCTGTACCTAACTGGTTAACTGTGAAGCAAACCTGACAACAAAATAACCTTTGTCATCTCTAATCATTCCCCTGCATGATGCACGGTGTCCATGATTTGAGGCTGCACCGTCGCAATTCAAAAGTAACTTCCCTAGGATTTGATGGTTCCCAACAAACCATCATCTCCCCTGTACTATTCGTATTATGAATCTTCCATATGCAAAGGTGCTCCCACTCAGAATAATGGACTCTACCATCATATTACTCCCTTCCGACAAAGATCTAGCATCTGGATGCTCTTCATTGAAGAGTGATTCATTGTGCATTCTCCACACTTGATTCATCATCGTCCTAAACACAAAGGAAATGGTACAAATTGTTGCTTACATCAAAATCAGTTTTGTAACCAAACAATATGTAACTGTAGCAACAGATTTTCATCAAATCCATTGAACTGAAATGAAATGATCGTTGGGGGCTTCCGGAATCTCAATCAAACATACACTACTAAATACTTGGTTTTTACATTTTATAGTTGATTAGAAGTAGATACTTTCAGTATGACTTGTTAACATATTAAACTATTCCCAACACTTTTTCTTGTCAAAAGTTGGTTGTCTCTTGTGATAAAATAATGTTGTGTTTTACCTACAATGAGCTGAATTTTACAGAGAACATGGGAAAGCGCAAAGCTGGCAGCTTCATTGGATCATCTAGGTAGGTCTATCAGTATGATCTTCCTTCAATCTGGCTTAAATAACTTTAATATATAAACTTGACTTGGAATAATCTCTGAGCATGACATAGGGATACGTGCCTCTAAATATGAATCTAGGACCACACACTATTTCATGCACTTGACTGTAAAATCCTAAATATGATATACGGAGAGTTTTGCTTCAAGAGTAAACCACAGTTTAATATCTGTTTTCAAATGCATGTCCAACATGTGTTGCTTCTGAGGGGCATATTTGAACAGAGCGAAATTTTTTATAGACGTGCCCGTTTATAACTATAACTGGATGAGTAAACTGCTTGTGTTTCATTTCACTTGATTTGGACTGTGGTTCTGTATGCACGCCGATTGATGTATCATATTTGTTGGAATATTTGCCTATTTACTATTTACCTTTAATTGTTACAGCTACTAGGATTCTACTGTTTTTTCAACAACAAAATATACAGTTTCACATTTTAGTATTTGCTTAATGGGCATGTGTATATCTGGCTTTGCTTCTTTGAGCTCTAATTAGTAATTTTCTTTGGTTCTAGTTGTGGCAACTGATGATGAAAAGATTGCTGACTGCTGTCGGAAGTTCGGTGCAGATGTCATAATGACATCAGAGTCTTGCCAAAATGGTAAGCATATCAGTAGCATTTTAGCTATTCACTACTCTCCAGCATGGTTTAACACACTATGTTTTGTATATTAGGTACTGAGCGCTGCAATGAAGCCCTTCAGAAGCTTGGGAGAAAATATGATATAGTTGTAAACATACAGGGTGACGAGCCACTTCTTGAACCTGAAGTAATTGACGGTGTTGTCAAAGCTTTGCAGGTAAGATTTGATAAAAAAAAAAATTTATTCTTTTCATACCACAAAAAAAAAAAAAGTTTACTAGCAAAACATTAATGATTATTTGCTTTAAGTTGTAATTATTATGTGCACTTTCACTCTTAAGTATCAGGTGAATCAATTTTTCTAAACTGCTCATTTGAAATAGCATCAGGTTATGTTAAGAATCTTTTCATCTAAGTGACATAATGTTATGGCCAAAAGGAATTATTCTCATTCATATCTCAATGTTGTATATTATTCTACTAATACTGTAATTTATCTTGCTCCTCACAGGCAGCTCCAGATGCAGTGTTCAGCACTGCAGTTACGGCTTTAAAGCCTGAAGATGCACATGATCCAAACAGAGTGAAATGTGTGGTTGATAATCGTGGTTATGCAATCTATTTTTCACGAGGATTAATCCCATTCAATAAGTAAGCTAGAAATAATTAAATCTTCTGAATTTTAGTCTTTGGGTATGTTTGAATGGATGATTTTGGAGGGGAGGGCTTACTTTTCTTTTTTAAATTGAAGGCACAAATGTTTTTAAAAATGAATTAAGTGTGATTTAATTATTATATCATTTATCGCGCTCTTTCAAATTTAAGACATCCAAAATACAGTCGCCATACATACCCTTAATTATTCTGTCATTCACCAGACATCTTGTGAAAATGTTTTCAATATTTTATTAGAAGTATACATTTGAAAAAGATGGATAAATGTCTGCATACTTGCAACAGGTCAGGGAAGGTCAATCAACAGTTCCCTTATTTGCTTCATCTTGGGATTCAGGTACAAATGTCAAATTCCTTTAATTTGTCGTGATAACAATCATTGCTCGAAGTTTATCTGTTGCTTTGTGTTTTAATAGTTCTTTGTTTACTGATCTGCCAGAGCTATGATACGAAGTTTCTAAAGATATACCCAGATCTTCAACCTACTCCATTGCAACTTGAGGAGGATTTGGAGCAGCTTAAAGTCCTTGAGAATGGCTATAAGATGAAGGTACTCTGAGTTTTTTATACCTCAGCAAATCTTTCAGTTTTTTACTTGATTACTTTCAGTTGACCTTATATAATCTCCTTTTCATAGTCAAATCAATATCATTCAAATCCTAGGTTTATCCAAAGCCAATTCATCTTCTGGTTCATTGATAATCAATTAAATGCTTTATAGCTTTTAGCAACTAATGATACCAACCAAAAAATTTATCTGCCTATAGAACTGAACATGTAGTGCCAACTCTGGTGGATTAGATTTTTTATTATCACTATCATGTTCTGCCGCAGTAATCTTGAAATCCTTCTCAAGTGGAATACTTGGCTAATTATAAAACTTCCAAAAATATTGTTTTGAGGTGTTCTACACAACTGTAATAGAGTTACAAATTTTCTTTGAGTGATAGGAATCTGCATGAAAATGTGGGGCGGAAAATCGCAGAACCCTTAAATTTATTTTTATGAATGTCTTAGGATTCCTAAGGCATCTTTGAAGCACGTATACCTCTCCAATGTGTGTCATACATCTCTTAAGGTTGTTCAATTAAAAAAGAAGTTTTGGCTCAGACATCTGCTCTTGGCCGGACATTTCTAACTCCTAACTAGTTGTTTGTAAGGCTCATTATCATTTGACTAATTAGTTGTTATAAAATACATATTTTTTTGAAGGATTGTTATAAAATACATAATTCTTCTTATATTAGGATTATTTGTTATGTATGTCAGTATTGCATTGTAACTGATTCTTCTTAGTATTCTACTCGTTTTTGTCAGGGTCATTATTCTAACCATAACTTTGTTTTTAGAATGTTAGTAAATTAATCCTAATCCTCACGGTTCCAGTGTCTAGATTTAAAATATTAACTGCGTCGCGGTGTTCATGTTGGATTATGTGTTTCATAGCATAGGATACATTTCATAAAATAGTCTTGAGTCGACATTTACACCAAGCTTATTGCTACTATAGAGTCATAAAATCATAGTCATATAGCTGATAACTGAGTTTAAGTAACTTCTGATGTAGCATGGCAATTCATATCAATGTGTTGCAGGTAATAAAGGTTGACCATGAGGCCCATGGTGTCGACACCCCAGAAGATGTTGAAAAGATAGAAGCTCTAATGCGTCAGAGGAACTTGTCTTGAACATGAAGTTGTAGCAGTGAAACAATCTAAAAATTAGTAACTATTAACACGAGAAGTCATCGACACGGATGCGCTGGATGGAATACGAGTGTTATAATTTGATTTGTAGTGTTACTTTTTTGGGACGGGGAATATAACTAGATTTTCATATACACTAGTATATGCAAGAATGGAAATTTTATTTATACGTATATTGCACATGAACCATTATCATCTTTAGAAAAAATGTAGTGATCCTTGGATGATATTATGAATCTTGATTAAAAGCCTGCAGAAAATTCATTTATATTATTTGTACTTTCCTTCTTTAGTCATTTAAAATAAGGAAAAAACTTGGCTACTGTGTGTTGAGATGCGAAGCATGTTTAGTTTTACTTTTTGGTTTGTAACCTTATAATTTCAATCCCATCAACATTGGTGTTGGATGATTTCATAAATTGGGTTCTTTTTGTGTGATATACAGTACATGAAAAAAGTTGACATGATCGGTGTTTATTTCTATACTTGAGAATTTCTACTCGTCATAGATCCATTGTTATAGGCGACAAAAGTTTGTAAACAACCAAATTTTGAGATTGCTTATACAATTGACATTCCATAATTTTAAACTCTTGTTACCACTTCCGACTCGTCGCAATAATATAGCCAAAGATAACTCATTTTCTTAAAAATCAAATATCTTCAACTTACCTATCATTTGATTTAACTCAACAGTTGTTTCCAATGAAACAATTTACACGGCCTAACCTTGAAAGATAAAATATAAATGATTTTTCAAATGAAATATTATACTCCTCTCTTCCCAAACTATATATCATTTTTTTAACAAAATATGTGTGTCACATCTTATATGTCATTTTAAAGTGACATATAATTTAAGACGGAATGTGCTCCAAAAAAAAAAAAATTAAGACGGAATGCGTAATCAGATTTTTTTTTTTTTTTTTTGCTGAGAGAATCTATATATTCTTTTCTCTCAATGCTTGATTTTCTCGGTTTCAATGATTAAAAGGAAATCATTTGGTTTTTTTTTTTTTTTTTTTGCTGAGAGAATCTATATATTCTTTTCTCTCAATGCTTGATTTTCTCGGTTTCAATGATTAAAAGGAAATCATTTGGTACAGCTGCATGTGGAGGAATTTTGAAGTAGTGTTGTTGTTTTATGGGTTGTTTTGCAGTCAACCTTGATACTAATACCGCTCTTCATGCTGAAATATTTTATGTTATGCATGCTATTAATCTATGGAAATTAAGAACTATATGTTTAATTGCTTGCAGTTAACTTTATTAATTATGAATTTTACTATTACTATCCCACACATTTACAAAGAAGAAAACTATTGTGCTGATAAAATAGTTTCTTAGGAAATTCACATAAGTTGTATGCAATGGTGTCATTCTATTCCTTCTAAGTTCACTGGATTCGACCAAAAAAAAGGAGAAAATTGCTTTTCTGACATAGAATACTTCCTATTGACACAAGTAAATGACCAAATTACCCCCAACGGTAGTTAACTACCGCTGGAATATCCGCCGGCAGTTAACTGCCGCTGGGACCCAGCCGTTGTTAACTACCGCTGAGTTACTTTAATTAAACAAGATTCACGCTTTTAATCGATCCTTTTCACTACTGTGTTTCTCTCTCTTTTTCTCTTGAAACTTCTCTCTTCCTGCTTGCTCCCTGCATCTCTTTTCCATGAAAAACCAGCATCGATTTAATTCTTTCTATTGATCTCTGTTATGGTTATCTATGTGTTTTTCTTGAAATTAATTAATTAGCCATAGATGCACCCCTGAACATGAAGAACGAAATTAATCTCTGCATTAAATTAAATGTGGAGATTGCATATTGGAATTTGGAAGGAATTAAAGATATGAATAGACATGAATATTGGGCAATTCCTTAAAATTGAAGATCTGAATCATTCAAATAGTCTTTTAAAATCGTGGATTACATCTGAAGTGGATTGGAGATTTAGAGTTTTTAATTGATAGATTTACGAAGAGTTTTATAAAAACACATAGAATTTGTGGTGGATGGCAGATTTAGAATAAGTAAAAAACACATATAGAGGTCGTGGTTGGGGTTGAGATTGTTGGCAACGAAGGTTCTGATAGTTTAGATCTGTAATTGGAAGAGAAGGGAAGCCGAACAAAAGAAAGGGATGAAGAAGATAGTCAAAAGGAATTACATGTGGGAAGAAGAAGAAGAGGATGAAGGAAGTAACTCAGCGGTAGTTAACAACCGCTGGGTTCCAGCGACAGTTAACTACCGGCGGATATGTCAGCGGTAGTTAACTACCGCCGGGGGTAATTTGGTCATTTACTTGTGTGAATAGGAAGTATTCTATGTCAGAAAAGCAATTTTCAAAAAAGGATCACTATGGATTTTTATTAGTCTTCCTGAATATAGATTTCATTAATCCATGTATGGACTTTCTTGTCGCTTTGGTTGTTTTGCAATATACTCTTTTCTCTTTCACCATAAATCTTTTAATAAGGTTTTTAATGAGGCAGATTTTTTTTAAAAAAAAAGAAGCTTTTAATGAGGCAGTTAGTGTTCATGCATTCTTTTGTAACCTTGGGTTTTCGCCTAGTTCATGATTATGAAAGAACTTTACTAAAAATCATAGAAGTTGGTATCTTTGACATGGTAATTTGCATATATGAACGTTACTTTAAATCAAATTGTTCCCAATTTATTTATTCTTTTTCCAGCATGAACGACATGTTGTGAACTCAGATACGCAAACAAGACACAAATGTTTAAGTGCACGAACGACTTGTGAACTATACGGCAACATGACACAAATGTTTATGTATTATGCTAGCAACACACTTTTAAACATTCACTTTTATTGATTAAAATTCATATAGGCCTACCAAATTTATACGGGGCTGACATGATTTAGTGGGATGCGGTAAATTTTAACCAATAAGAGTATAGTAAAGAGTGTGTTGCTAGGACATCATGTTGAATTATAAAGTAGCAACTAAATGACTCCATTGACAGAAGAAATAAGCACAGAAATTACCCTCGCGGTGAATATATTCATTCAACTTATTTTAAATTTGTTTAAATTCAAAGTAATTTATAAAAGGGTTAATTATGTTTCTAGTCCCTATAAAATAGCGACCTTATAAGTTTAGTCCTTACTTAATTTTAATAGCATTTTTAGTCCCTAATTTTGTTTTTCTGCACTGAGTATTAGTCCCTACTCAATTCAAATTTGTTTAATTTATGCTTAAACTCTTAAATTTTTGAACAATTTTTTGCAGACATGTTTAGAACATTACTAAAAGTTCCTCTGAAAAAATTATCGCAAAATTTGATTTCTACATCCAGATTTTATTACTTTTTATCTTTAACTTTTGTCGTTTTAAAAAATTCATATTTAATTCATTTCATGTCAGAAAATTCTAAATTTTAGTAAACGAACCTTTCATAGTGTTCTAATCTTGTCTCAAAAAAATCATTCAAAAATTTAAGAGTTTAAGGATAATTAATCAAACTTTGTTTTAGCAGGGACTAAAATTATAAGTAAATTTTTTTTATAGGGACTAAAAATGCTATTAAAATTAAGTAAGGACTAAACTTACAAGGTCGCTATTTTATAGGGACTAGAAACATAATTAACCCTTTATAAAAATAGAGGGTATAAAACCAAAAGCGTATTGGAGGAAAATTAAAAAAAGAAAGAGACAAGTACTACAATTTACAATTTTACACAGATAAACCACAACGGAACAGTTATTTTAGGTTGGAGCCAAAGTACAATTAGTCTACTCCACAACAAATATCTTTTTCGACAAAAACAAACTCAATATCTTCGTAAGTTATTATCTCAACTAAATTTGATAAATGAAAAATGAAACATCAAATGTTAGCAAAACCTATACTCCTTCAACTAGAGTACCACAAACAATGGAACCACCGTGGCACTGAGAAATTATCTCAGGTAACTTAGGTTGCCGCATTATCACTGTGAAAACGCTTACTCCAAATACATGCTAAGTAGGATGCTACAAATAAAGGGACTTATGGGTTTAACCGTTTCAGAAGTTCCTCAACAAAATTTTCTCTAGGGATGTTTATGTTTACATCATTACCTGACTCGAGGCTTTTCAGTTGCACCGTGCCTTCTTTTATTTCCTGCTCACCAACAAGTATCATCCAAGGGATTCTTGATTCTTTTGCATAGTCAAAGTGCTTTGGTCTTCTTTTGTTGACCAAGAATTCTGCTTTAACTCCAGCATCCCACAGTTCACCAGCTAGCTCTCCAGCTAGTGTTACATCATTCCCTAATATGCTCACTAAGACTTCTGTCTTGGTTGGTCGAGCCATCTAACAAAATCAACAGATTATAAAAAGGAAAACAGTTGGTTCATCTGTCTAGGCAATAATATAACAAGGACGTTCCCAATTTAACAAGGAAACAACTCAGATCAGTTTTATCATCACTTCATCAATCAGGTGAGAAAACAGGCAGGAAAAAAGGATCAGTTTTAATAAAAAAAGAAAACAGGCAAAAGTCAACTGCAAACATCTCGTGATTAGATACATCCCCGTGGTGATGAATCAAGTCATCAACCAGACAGTATAAGAAACAGCAGGAGTATCTGTCTGATGGAGGATATGGTTTAGGAAATAATTAGTGACACAATTATGTAATGGCAGTTAGGATTGGAAAATAACTTGTGTTAAAATGGGATTCGATACCCAGAATAATCAAGGAATATTTCTTTGTTTTGACATAAAAAACTACAAAAGTTAGATATCAAGCATTATGATCACCTGGTTCTGATCCTTCTGCTGTTGCTCCATTATGGCAAATACTCTCTCGATTCCCAGACTTACACCAACTGCTGGAACTTGCTTCGAACCAAACATCCCTATCAGGTTATCATATCGACCACCAGCAGCAATTGAACCAACCTGTGTAAAAACCATAAATCCATCACTAAAATATAAGCAGAAGATTTCAATGAAAACTATGTAAATGAAACTGACACAGGAGGGTATATGCAATGCAAAAACTTGACTGCCATAAGCCAGCCACTCACAAGAATCAAGAATTTCAATTTATTTCATACATAATCATATGCTTTCTGAATAAGAAATAATTGCAGAAAAATGATCAGAAAATCGTGTTGAGACCCATCCCAATTTACAACAACAACAACCATGTCTTATCACATTAAGAGGGGTCGGCTATATGGATCAAACGACACCGTGATGTTCTATCATATACCATATTTCTATCAAACTCATTAATCTCTAATTTTTATTAATAGTTATCCTAGGCCTTCCTCTACCTCTAGTGATTTGACTACCCTCCATCTACTATTTCAAGTTAATATAAGTGCTGATCACTGAACTTTTTCTACAATATATAGCATGCACAGAACATGCACTGCTTCAACCATACAAAAAGAAATTCTTAGCATCATGTTTCTCGTTTACTGATCAGATAGAGGAAAGGTGCTAAAGTAGCTTAACCACTATCCTGCATATGTTTTGCTACATTAGAAGTTAAAATTTATATGCCACGCAACAGAGAAAGAAAGGGCTTATAGGAATGCAGGTAGGTTATTGAACTTGGACCTCTTCTTTGAACAACCAGTTTGCCAAAGTTTGACTATATCCCATTGAAGTACAAGTCGAGCTATCAAAGAATTAGTAAAAATTAGGCTAAAATATATTTTTCGTCCTTTCTCTTTCACTTAATATCTGTTTGGTTCCTTTTTTAAGATTTCTTAGAATTTCGGATGAGCCTAACCTTAGAATTTCGGATGAGCCTAACTCAACCGGCTTTTAAGGTGAGGATTGCCCCCACTTATAAAGTCATGCTCAGACCTTATGCAATTTGGGACTCTTTTAACAAAAAAAAATACGACAGACTAACTTTACCATCACTAAATGAACAAGAATGCATAACCAGATTTGTCCGAAAGAGGAAATTAAATTTTGTCTCATACACGGTGCAACAAAAGTCTCAACTAAATCCAAATGAAGACCAGTCTTTAATAATAATCTAAAAGTCCCTATAGCATCTGCTGCAACTTTATTGCCATCGCCCACATAGATGAATCATTCAACATCACTTGGCAGACACCTCCACAAGGAACCCATTCTTTCACACCATGCGGTGTATTTGGAACAATTGTTCTTCATGTGTTCTGTTTTCTTGCAGAAGAAACATGTGGATTCCATTGGTTGTTCCTTTGCCTTCTTGTTTTGAGAAGAGTTTTCCGCAGTCCTTTTCCTTGTATTCTGAGAGCTAGTAGTCGGGTGAGCACTCTCAGATTTTTCCCTCTTCAGCATCTCTTCCTCTTGCAAAGTGAGATATAAGCTAATCAAGGGACCATTGGTCCTTCCGAGTATTGTAACTCACGTTGAATTGCCCAAAGTGTGGAGGGAGAGAAGTCAAAACCAAATGCACAATCAAGACAACTCATTTTCACCAGCACATGCAACCCCTTCTTTCACGACTCCATGGATCCAACAAGCCAACAAGTGCTCGTTACTCATCCCTATATCTTTGTGTTTCAGATTATTGCTAGAGACTTTTCGCCATGGATCCAGTTGTTGCTGCTACCGCTCCCAACTTCGCTGACCAGATTAACAATAACCTCGTGCCGAATGGGATGAAATTCAAGTCTTGGAAGTAATATGTGGAGATAGTCATTGGATGCATGGATTTGAATTTATCCGAGGAAAAAACGCCCCACTGCCACTGCCGAGAACCCAAATGAAACAATTGGAAAAATGAAACCGATACAATCGTATGTGCCTCATGATTATCAAAATATCCATACCTGAAATGATTAGGGGCTCAATTACAAAGTGAAAGCGCCAAGAAATTCCTTGAAACTGTGGAGTAATTCTTTGCCTTGAGTTTTGAGGTGAGATTGGCCATTTCCATAATATACTCCCTTATGTTCCCTATACCTTTATAATTCATTGCGCTATGGTTACAAGGAATTTCTTGGCACTTGTACTCTCAGTAATTGAGCCCCTAATCATTTCAGGTATGAACCTTTTGATAATCATGTAGCACATACAATTGAATCGGTCCCATTTTTTTAATTTTGCTTCATTTGGGTTCTAAGCAGTGGCAGTGAGGCATTCTTTGCTCAGGGATAAATCCAAGTCCATGCATCCAAGAACAATATCAACAGATTCCTTCATAAACTTGAATAGCATCCTAGGGATATTGTTAATCTGAGCAGCAAAGTTGGGAGTGATAGTATAACAACTGGATCCATGGCTGAAGGTCTTTTGGCAGTAATCTGAAACACAAAGATATAGAGACGAGTAACGAGCACTTATGGCTTGTGATTCTTCATCAACCGGTACTCCTAATGCTTTGAATACTCTTCAGATGAAGATAAGAGACAATATGCTTGTGATTCAGATTATTGCCGAGAGGCTTTTCGCCATAGATCTAATGGAGTCGTGAAAAGAAGGGGTTGCATGTGCCAGTGAAAATAAGGAGATGTGTTGATTGTGCACTTGGTTTTGACTTCTCTCCCTGCACACTTGGGGCAATTCAAAGTGAGTTACAATACTCAGAAGGACATATGTCCCCTCAATGAGCTTATATCTCACTGTGCGCAAGAGGAAGAGAGGCTGACGAGGGAAAAGACTGAAAGTGCTCACTTGACTACTAGCTCAGAAAATGAAAAGGAAAAGGACTGCGGGAAATTCTTCTCAAAACGAGAAGGCAGACATGTTTCATCTGCAAGAAAACAGGACATATGAAGGACTGTTCTAAATACACCCCATGGCATGAAAAGAAAGGGTTGCATGTGAAGTCGTCTACCAAGTGATGCTGAAAGATTCATCTATGTGGGCGATGGCAATAAAGTTGCCGAAGCGATCTTCTTTTAGTTGCGGGACGAAATCCGGCAGCCGCTGGCTGGTGTTCAATTGGATTTAGACGAGAATTTTGTTGCACCGTCTATTAGATGGAATTTAATTTCTACTAGATCTATTTTGGTCCTTCGTCTTTTTTAAATAGGTAAATGTTAATTTTGGCACATGTTCAATATGAAAAGGAAAAAAATGCTGACTTTCAATGGTTAAATAGGCGGCATAATTATTGTCTCAATTGGCATCCAATATCTCAATTGACATCCAACATGTCACAATTACTGTCTTATAAGACAACTAATCACCCTAAGCCTAATTTTCAATTTGTTGGTTTTGTTGAAGTAGACAACAATATTAAGGCAACTGTTAGTTCACGTATACAAAACCTCAAATAAGCATTGTTAAGTCAGCATTTTTTATATTTCATATTTAACCTGCTGTGAGAAAAAGGCTACGTTTACCCACTTAAAAAAGTTAAATGACCAATATGTAACTTAAAAAAGATAAAGGAAGGACCAAAACAAACATTAGGTATTGTAAAAAAAAAAAAACAGGTATTAGGAGAACCTATTCCTGAGTGCAACAATTCTTGGCCAAGCATTACTCACCGGCCGAACTCTGGATTACCACGGGCTCCCCTTGGGAACCGAAGGGTTAACACAAAAAAACAATATTCGGTAAAAGATAAAGGACAAAATATATTTTAGCCTTAAAATACTATTGCAGCAACCTTGATCTATCTAGATTATGTGTTTCTCTTGTGGAGGAAGTGATAATCTAATTAATTACTCAATTTTGTTTTTTTACCAAAGGAATAGATCATTGAGGGTAAGAAATATCCCTATAGGCTACAGCAGCAAAAGATAAAACACATGTGAGAATTAACAAAACCATCATTTCAAAAACAAACTAATTTCTCTGATTATCCAAACGCAATATACCCATCTACAAAAAGCAAGGGTAAAAACATAGAAACCAACAAAATAATTTTCTGACAAAAGATTAAAAACAATCTTAGTCTGCGCAGATTTAAATATTGCAGCATAAAAACCAAATCATCAAAAAGCAATTCAGCTCTTACTTAAATTCAACGCAAAATCCATTAAAAACTAAATCCTAATTTAGGAGGTAATCTGTACAGAAAACACATATAACCAAGGATTGGACCTTAAATCGCATTTGCTTACCTCCTATTTATCTTGACCACTCAAACCATTAACAATGTTTAAATTCACAATCTTTCATTCAAGAACTCTCCCAATTAAAGTTAATATCTCCACCTAAAAAATCTAAAGCTTCTGTTGTCTGATATGACTTGAGATTTAAATAGGTCTTTCCATTGATTTAATTAATCTCTTTTCAACCTTATATTGAGTGTGAAAGCTCCTTTGGTTTAATCCAGCAAAGAACTGTTAATCCTTCATTATATCTTGTGTTAGACTAGCATGTTTTAAACCAACTCGTGAAAATGGGTCTAGCTTGTTGCATCTAGAGTTTAACAAGACAGTGAACATCCACTATATCCGGGCAGATATAATGAATTTTTCCTCTCAAAGAATGAAGGAAATAAACAAGAAACATTTCAGAATGAAAAGAACATAAAAGACACGGGAATTACCTGAGCACCCCCTTTAAAAACAGCTTCAAATATAACTCCAGTATAATAATCAAGACCCCTGGCAAGACTCAAGTCAAATACAACCTTATCAAGGCGTTTTGATTTATCCAGAGCTCTGAACAAAATTTCCAGGTCATTCAATGCATCAACAGATCCAGCATTTTCTAAGAAAGCACTGCCTTCTTGTTTAAGTTTCGATAACAATGTTAATGGATGTCCTTTCTCTTTAACAAAAGTTCCAATTCTGTCGGCTGTCTCAGCAGTTAATCCTTTCTCTTCCACCTACAGCATGAAAGTCAGTAAAAACCACATTAATAAAGATAAGAAATCACAGTGTTGCAAAATATAACTTCCCAGTATTAACAGTTTAGATTTAATTTCACTACCAAAAAAAAAAAAAGTTTAGAGTTAATTTATTGTAATAATGTTACAACGAATTGTGTCGGACATATTCTAAAGAGTTAATATTGCACATGTTAAAGTAACTAAAAGTAGTAACTTTTTATTGAGAAACAACAATTATTTATCAAAAGGTTATATATTTTCCATTAAATGCACAAGTTCCAATGCAAATTTACTATTTTAAACTTCTTAACATGTGCAAATTTGCACATGATAGAAAAACCCTATTCTAAAAGGCAACAACTTTCGTATGTCTCAAAAAATCATAAGCTAGTGTAATGCTGTATACTTGAAAGATTAACACTCAGTCTGATGCATCCAATGAATCCTTTTTCATTTAATCAAGTCCAACATTTGAAAACATACAGGTCATTAGCAAAGTAATGTAATCCAGAGTCCAGATATTTGCTCAAAAATGAAGACACGGCAATAGAAAATGTATATGTGAAGTAAGTAACCAGTTACAAGGTGTTTGCATCTTCAATAAATCATGCAACTATATTTACCAAAAGAATGCTAAGGCACCAACTTAAATTTCATCCCTAAACCAAACTATTTACCATTGATAAAGGATAAACTATGAGTATTTAGAACATGAGTATAAAAATAAAAGCCTACATCTTTCCAAATGTAAAACACAATGAACAGCTTAAGCACAACAAAATTGGTCCGTTCAATTATAATAAAATCAATTACAAAGGGAATAGAAACAAACAACATATGCCCTCACCATTTCTTTTCTTATCTGTTCAAATGATTGTTTGTCTAACTTGTCAATACTTGAGCATATAGTTCTAAACTTCTCAGGAGGTACTCCACATATTTGCATCATGCCATCCAGTAACTTTCTATGATTCAACTTTACCTGTGAAACAAAAAATAATTACAACAGAATGATCGTAATGAAACAAAAAAAATATAATTTGAATACATTATTGGATGTGAAATTTAACCGCTAAATTAGAGAAGTACAGTCAATCACCAGACACATTAAAATGAATGATATTATACGGTTAAAATATCGCAGATAAGTTTGGATGAGTAAACTAGTCACATTTAACAAGATCATGGGTGCCCGCAAAACTCAATCAGCAGGCACATCCAAATGAATGACATTAAAATGTTAAATTATAGCAAATAAGCTGGGATGAGTGAACCAGTCACATTTAACAATATCACTGAAAGATCACATCAGCCAGCAGGTAATCTGATAATTGACATGACAAAGACTTGATAACAAGGTTAAACTGTAGCACATGAGACAGGTTGATTAAAATCAAATAGATTTAGCAAGACATTGCAAAAACTCATCAACCAGCCAGCAGGTATTCTTATGACCAGATGCCGACAAATATGGCATTTCAGGTTGAACTTCAAATGTATAATGAAACCTATAAGCCCAGCACATATACTAATACATATTCTGATATTGTGCTATGTTAGAAATCGCTCACCAAAATACATATAGACAGACCATGAAAAATAACGGTTATAGAAATATCAAATCATGAACTCAGTAAAAAGTCTAAATAGTTCTACAAATTCAGAAAACCAATACTTTTTGTAGCAGGGACGTTATAAACATTTACCTCAAAATCCCCAATATTCAGCTCATCAAGCAATTCAGTCAAAATTCTAACAACCTCAAAATCTGGAGCCATTTTTTCAGCTGGACCAGCAATATCAAAGTCACATTGATAAAATTCACGGTATCTTCCTTTAGATGGGTTGTCCCTTCTGTAGACTTTAGCTATTTGGTACCTTTTCAAAGATGTCAGGCCATTCATAGCTACAAATCTAGCAAATGGAACTGTCAAGTCATACCTCAAAGAACAGAGCTCTCCACCCTGTCAAACAAGTTGATTACCAGTTAGAATGAGCTGAAATTCATCAACTTTATCTATGGATTTGGTGCGAACCAATCCTTAATGGTGGTCTGGTTTATAAATAAGAAATCTAGATTCATGAACATGATCAGAAATATCAGAAAGAAAAATTATACAGAGCAAAAATATTCAAATAAGCAATAATACCTGATCAGCAAGATCATAAATCAACTTTGAGTCTTCTCCATATTTTCCCATAAGAGTTTCTCGCAATTCAAAGACAGGTGTATCCAAGGCTGTGGCACCATGCCTCTCAAAAACTTCTTCTATTACTGAAAAAGCTTTCTTTCTAATTGTCATTTGTTCTTTAGCAAAATCACGTGTTCCCTGATATTTTCATATTGTGAGACTCAAGGCAAGACTACCAACCAATTGCATCCCAACCAGGAACAGAAATTAACATATAAAAAAAATTCAATTATCTACAGACAACAATTAAAATTAAATGCCTCAAAACACAAGTTCAAAAAGGAACACCAGTTCCAAATTACATGAGGTAAGAGTTAGAATATTTGTACAAGATTCCTTGAAATATGATTTTAACAATGAAAATTATCACTCCTGTCATACCAGATCAGATTACAACTCCGCCAAGGTTGTCAAACTAAAAGAGTCTACGTAAATAATTTGTCAGAGCATCTGTAGGCTCGACTCGTAAGAGACTACTAATACATGATTGTTTTCTACATTCTGACTTTATAACTAGACAAACCATAATAATATGATACAAGCTTATATTCAATCAAACTTAACTATTTCATAAATTGGAAAAACTATGCACATATTCAACAACTATAACCAGCCCTTCTAATGAATGGTTTTTTAAAGCTCGTTACAGTGCACAAATGCATTGAGTAGAGATATAATCAATTAAAGTGTTCAAACATAGTTTCTATTTGTCCACGAAAAAAGTGATAAAGTTAAGAGAACTATAGCATGCGTAAGTAATGCATTTAATCTTATCCCTAAAAGAATCAATAAAATCACCTTAGGGATCTTGGGCAATCTTCTGCTTTCATTGCTTTCAACAACATCCTTTACTTTCAATAAAAATTCATTGAATTCAGGCTTAGCTAAATCCAAAAACGACAGAAAATCAGCAACCCAACTCTCCAATTTCCGCAAATTCTCTACATCACTCTTTTTTTCACTCGACAACCTTTCCTTAAGCAACGCCAAGATCGAACTAGTTCCTCTCCCCAAAACAGCTTTCTTCTTCTTCTTTTCTACTTTGTTATTCTCTCCATTTTCCCGAACATTTCCAATCTTTTCATTCAAATCAGCAGCCTCGAGTACAGCATAAGCAGTCACAAGTTCCCACGCCACAATTTTCCACACAAGCCCAAACAACACATTGATTTCATGTGCAAAATTATCATAAACCCTACCAGAATACAACTTAAAAGATTCATTAAAACTACTAACCAAACTAGCATCAGTTGGACACTCCTTCCCAAAGATTTCACCGAGACCCGATTTCAAATCATCGCTACCAATTGACAACAAATTACTTTTGGCACGAGCAAAACTACACTCACCCAATTCCCTCAACGCCATTGCCAAAGGAAACAACACATCACACACAGTATGCTCACTCCCAAGATCCAATTTCCCCAACTTATGTCCCGAATTCAACTCAACCCGCATCCTCGAATGCACCGATTTCGCTTTCTCCCTCATAACCCCATGAACTTTAACAATTTTCACAACCTCGGGAACACTTTCCTTTCCAACAAACTTAGATCCATTAAGCAAAATCCTCATATCACCAGCAACACCAACTTCCTCCTTAGAACTATGTCCATCACCAGAATCCATCAAATTGAAAACCGTCACATCAGCCTTCAACGCCTCACACGAAAACGCTGCCGCCACATCAGCAAACCCTAACAAACCCGCTGATTGATGATCCAAAACCGCGGAAACCCCAAGCAACGCCGCACACTCGTTGTTCATCAACAACGAGTGTTCATCTTCAGTTACATCAAACTCTTCGTCGAATCGAAAACTGGTTTGATTCGAATTGAGAGATTCTGAAATCGCTAATGCAACGTTTTTGGATGAATTGCAGAGGATGAGTTTGTTGAGAAGAACGATGAGGAAGGCGCGAGTTTCATCTAGGGTTAGGAATTCGGGGATAGTGATATTCTGCTTTGAGGATGGTGGTGAGGTTAATCGGTCGAGTGCGGAGGAATCGATTTTGATTTGAGATTTTCCTGTGGCGGTGGCGTAGACGGCGGAGGAAGAGAGTGATGAACCCTTGCCGCCGAGTGTTACGGCGGA
Organism: Medicago sativa; assembly: GCF_051527215.1. Classification (NCBI taxonomy): domain Eukaryota; kingdom Viridiplantae; phylum Streptophyta; class Magnoliopsida; order Fabales; family Fabaceae; genus Medicago; species Medicago sativa. Next base: position 56,896,539 of record NC_140749.1, read on the forward strand.
CAGTTCCATTTTGTGAGAGAGACAAACAGGGTTTAGGGTTCAGTTCAGAAATGCAGGGTTCTTTCTTTCGATAAACTGTTGAGTGAATAGGCAAATTATTTTTAAACAATTTAGTCCTTTAAATTACAAAGGCTTTTTTTTTTGAAAGATTTAAATTACAAAGGCTAAAATGCACTTTTGACCCACTATGTTTGGTTACGTAACAATTTTGGCTCCTATTAAAAAAAATCGCTTTTCAACCCCCCAACTTTACCCTCATTTGCAACTCAGTGACCCCTTCTATTTTGACCGAGTCAAAGCCTACGTGGCCACTCACATAAGTGAGGTGGACGCCACGTAGGCAATTTTTTAATTAAAAATAAAGGATAAAGTTATATGCGTATTTTATGCATTAAAAAAATAAAAGGAAAGAGGAAGGGGTGTGTGAGCTTCAACCCTTCTCTCTCTCTCTCTCTCTCTCTCTCTCTCTCTCTCTCTCTCTCTCTCTCTCTCTCTCTCTCTCTCTCTCTCTCTCTCTCTCTCTCTCTCATCAAACTCAGAACCGTGAATTTCTATGTCTTCATCTTCTTCATCCAACACTATTATCTCCTTCATCCTTCTTCACTCATCACTACCCTTCTCCTTAATTTATTGTTTGTTGAAAAACACAAGTCACACCAAACCAATAACCTTCCCTTTCCATTATCTCAAATCACCGTCGTTTTGGTACCATCGGCGGCGACGCCACCGTGACCGAGAAAGCAAAGCAACAGCGCGGCGGCGATTTCACATTCTTGTTTCCGGCGATTTCATAGAAAAGAAGCTGAAGCCAAATTTAAGCAAATCTCATAAGCTTATGATGTAAGTTTTTTAAAAGTGTATCTTAAATTTTCAATTATTAGTAGATCTTATATGAAATTATTTATTAAAGTTTTGATTTTTGCATCTGGGTCATGCTGATTTTGTGTTGGGAATTTGTTTTTTGTTATTAGGTATTGAGTGGTTCTAACAAAAGAGCTGTTTATGATCAATATGTGGAAGATGGGTTAAAGGGTCAAATGCCACCACCACCTGATTCTCATGCTTCTGGTAGTGGTGGGAGTATAAACCATTACTTTTCGTCGGATGACTTTTCGTTTCAGTTCAATCATCGGAATCCTGATGATATTTTTGCTGAGTATTTTGGGGATCGAAATCCCTTTGGTGGAATGGGAGGGATGGGAAGAGGTAGCAATGGTTTGGATCCTATGGGAATGCTAGAGGAAGTGTGCATCAAGGTCCTCCTCGTAAGGCGCCTGCTACTGAGAACAAGTTGCAATGCTCTCTTGAGGTATATATATATATATATATATATATATATATATATATATATATATATATATATATATATATATATATATATATATATATATAAAGGGACCACTAAGAAGATGAAGATCACCAAAGAAATTCTTGATTACAGTGGATGAGTTGTTGTTCTTTCTTGCCTGGTTCTTTTTTCACGGACCAAGATTGAGAGAATTAGATTGGGAGATGATGAATCTGGAAAAAAAAGATTGGGAGAATTAAAGCATCACGTTCCTTTCTTTTCCATTTCCTTTTTTAATTTTTTAATCAAAGAATTTCAAGTGGTTTTTTATTATTTTTTAATTAAAAAATTGCCTACGTGGCATCCACCTCACTCAAGTGAGTGGCCACATGGGCTTTGACCCGGTCAAAATAGGAGGGGGCCATGAGTTGCAAAAGGGGGTGATGACTTTATATATAATAGCTAAACGGGTTGCTTGGTAGGTTGGTTGGTTACCCGGCCCAATTCGATATGCTTTGCTTAATAAATCTTTTCTATGCTGAGAAGAGAAATGCTGGGGTCACACCCTCTAGCACACTCTTTAACACCCTCCAATAATAACTTGCCATGCTGTCCATTTTTTTTACTTTAGTTACTTGTAACCAGATTTTAGAAGACTGTCATTTATTTTATTTTATTATTGTTTTGTTATTTCGAATTGAACTGTTCATCTTCACTGCTCAACTCAACCATTCACCATTACTGTCTCTACATAACGTTCTGGCAAATTCAACCTTAGTTTTTTTTTTTTTACCCAAATTGATAAATACTTGCAAGCTTTTGCAGAAAACCTTCCAGACCTAAATTGTTTTTCTCACATGTTTTTTCTTCTTCTTAAAACACAAGAAAAATACATTTTTCCCCTCAACGGTAGTTAACTACCGTTCGGTCTTTCCATTAACCTCTGTCCATACACCTGTGTAAAAATACATATAGAGGATATACAAAGTTTCGTAGCATTCTAAATAAGCCTCGATTTATTTTTATTTTTCGACTAAAACGTGCAAATTCATAATTGATGCTATGTCAGAAACTGCAATTAACTGCAATTGAACCAGTGGTAGTTAACTGTAGCTGAGCCAGCGATGGTTAATTGCAGTCGGAAAGACTCAACGGTAGTCAATTACCGTTGGGGGCAAAAACGCATTTTTCATGTGTTTTTAGGAAAAAACACATGTGAGAAAAGCAATTTTCATGTGAGATTAATGACATCTTATAATGGCCACAAAGTAGGCCCCTTTGTCCTGAATGATACTTTTTCATGCCTTCTTTTCATTGTTGACACACTTTAAATTGATATGAAACTTCAACAAAAAAAAAAGTTTGCATAAATATATATATATATATATATATATATATATATATATATATAAGTTGGAGTATCTTACTTATTCGTCAAACATACGCATGTGCATATTTTGATGATACTGGTGAGCATGTATACATCACGTGGCTCGCTAGGATAGAAATCTAGTGTACGTGGCTCCTCAACCACAAGCAGCGACGTTCGCCTCCTCATCGTCATGGTCTGAAACATCTTCCTCCTCGACATGGTGATTTGCCTGGGGTTCAGACTCGTGCACCTAAGATTGTCCAGCTCTATTGGAAATGCAGCCCATGTCCCTATCCCTTCTTGCTATGCAATCCACTACAACCTTCTGCATTTGTTATCGAATAGAGAATGCAGTTACGTCGTTCCTAGCGTGGTCCATATATAAAAATCACATATTTAATCAACAAAAGTCAAACAGTTTCAGCATATTGAACATATTTAGATTATATAATCTCATGATCAATTTGGTTTGGCTTTTTTTTGGTTTGGTTTGGCTTATATAATACAAATATTCAGTTTCTAGAAAGAAAAAAAACTTACGAATCAACAATAATAAATCGAAGGAATGCAGCCTTATCTTCAGAGTATTGGAGCGTGTGTGAGAAGTGAGGAGAGTGGGAAAAGAAAAAAAAACATGTTTGGGCCAAAATGGCCCAATTTTCTCAACGAAATATCCAAGCCTCTGTACTTAGTTATGAATTAGTCCCCCAACTCTCTCGCTCGCTCGCTCTGAACCCTAAAATTAATTACTTGTTTCATTTTCACTCCGATCCCGCCACTTCACGGCCGCAAATTCAACACTTTCGCACTTCTCCATCTTTTAAGGAGGTATGTTGATATAACTTTTAATACTTTTTCATATTTTGTGTTTAATATTCTGAGCTTCTTATTTCACTTCATTGTTTTTAGATTTATTGGTTTATTGTATTTTGATTTTCTGGTACAATTATTTGAATTTTTGTTTGGATACAGGTTGGAGTGATTCAGTTCAAGAGTTTTTTGTATTTTGTTGGCCAGCCAGCCTCCATAATGGCTGTTCAAACAAAATACCGTCTTATTACTTACTCAGAAGAGCTTCTAGATGGGCAGCCTATTTTTGTTTCGTCAAACTGTCTTCCGGTTAAGGCGATGAAATATGACCCCGCTGGTCACTCTTTCCATGCCGCTGCACTTAAACTTCGCGGTCTTAATAAGAAAGAAGATAACAAAGATGATGATAATAATAAGAAAGTGGTTGAAGATAAGGAACATGTTTATTTGCCATCTGATTCTTACAGCAGCAAGAGCAAGAAAAAATCTGGTGGCGGCGGAGATAAGCAACAGCAAGATCATTATGCATTATTGGGTCTGAGTCATCTTAGATATCTTGCTACGGAAGATCAAATTCGTAAAAGCTATCATAAAACTTCCTTGAGGTTTCATCCGGACAAACAGGCAGCTGCTGTTCTTTCCGAGCAAACTGAAGCTGCCAAAGAAGCAAAGAAGATTGAAATTGACGTTCATTTTAAGGCAATCCAAGAGGCTTATGCAGTGTTGGTTGATCCCGTAAAAAGAAGAATTTATGATTCTACAGACGAGTTTGATGATGAGATTCCCACTGACTGTGATCCACAAGACTTCTACAAGGTGTTTGCTCCTGCTTTTATGAGGAATGGGCGGTGGTCGGTTAATCAACCAATTCCGTCTCTAGGCGATGATAAGTCTTCAATCAAGGAAGTTGATAGTTTCTACAATTTTTGGTATTCCTTTAAAAGCTGGAGAGAGTTTCCCCAGGCGGATGAGTTTGATCTTGAGCAAGCTGAATCCCGAGATCATAAAAGGTGGATGGAAAGGCAGAATGCAAAACTGTCAGAAAAAGCTAGGAAGGAAGAGTATGCACGTATCCGCACTCTTGTTGATAATGCTTATAAGAGGGACCCTAGAATACTGAGACGAAAGGAAGAGGCAAAAGCTGAGAAGAAAAGGAAAAAGGAGTCCAAGTATATGGCAAAGAAGTTGGAGGAGGAAGAAGCGGCCAGAATTGCTGAAGAGGAGAAACAACGAAAAGCAGAGGAAGATAAAAAAGCTGCCGAAGCTGCTTTGCAACAGAAGAAGTTGAAGGAGAAGGAGAAAAAGCTCTTGCGGAAGGAGCGAACACGTCTTCGAACTCTCTCAAGACCTGTCTTGTCACAACACATACTTGATATTGCTGAAGACGATGTAGAAGAGCTTTGCATGTCATTTGATATTGAACAATTGAGGGGTTTGTGTGAGAAAATGGAAGACAAAGAGGTATTAGAGCAAGCAGAAGCTCTAAACGATGCACTGAGTTGCAAGAAAAACATGGTTGATGAGAAAAGTAATCAACAAAATGGCTCTTTCAAGGCTAATGGAAACAGTAGTTCTCTAGCAGGCTACATAGAGAAGAAGGAGAAACCTTGGACTAAAGAAGAGATTGAGCTATTGAGAAAAGGAATACAAAAGTTTCCCAAAGGAACTTCAAGGAGATGGGAGGTTGTTTCAGAATACATTGGCACTGGAAGATCCGTTGAAGAAATAATGAAAGCAACTAAAACCGTTCTCCTCCAGAAGCCCGATACAGCCAAAGCTTTTGATACGTTTCTTGAGAAGAGGAAACCTGCAGCACAATCAGTTGCATCCCCACTGTCAACAAGAGAAGAATTGGAAGGGGTATCAATACCAGCCACAATAACTGAAAATGGTGAAGCCATAACAACAACTACTATACCAACACCGACGATGACGACGACAACAACAATTCCAACACCGGTACCAACAACAACAAGCAGCATCAACTCGGAAGACTCTCAAGGAGTTTCAGAACAAGAGGCGTGGTCTGCAGTGCAGGAAAGAGCGTTAGTTCAAGCTTTAAAAACCTTCCCAAAGGAAGCTAACCAGAGATGGGAACGAGTAGCTGCAGCTGTACCTGGAAAGACCGTGATCCAGTGCAAGAAAAAGTTTGCCATGATGAAGGAAAGTTTCAGGAACAAGAAAACTGCTGTTTGATTTATCATTCTTATCCCATATCTGTGGAATTTTTTCCTCCTGCTTTTAGATTTTACAACTTAAACAGAATATCGGCTCCTGCTCAATCATAGCTAGGCATCTTGATCATTATTAAAACCAACTGTCTATCATAGCACCGGATATATGTCCCATTTTTGGTTTGAAAGAGAACTTCGCTGCTTTAAATTTTTGTTATCTCAGCTATCTGGATCAGAAAGAATGCTTTTGTAGTTTTTATACTTGCTTCTTTATCTTTATTATTATTATTAAGTATTTCAGTCTGAAGTTTTCAGTGCAACAGTTCTGGGATATTTCTGTCATTTAAAAATTACTATGTTTTCTTGTTTGATTGAAAAATTACTTTTATTTATTTTTATCATTTATTACCAATGTTCATCGGCAATGGGTTGGAAAAAATGAGATAGACAGAAGTGCACTCACTTTTTCACATAGCAACGCAAAATGTGTCTCGCTGTGAACCGATGAGACATTCTTTTCAAAGCAATGGCTGCAAATGAAAAGGATGCATTTTTCTCTATTTAAATTGCAAGACCATGATGATCCCTGCTTCTCCTTCACTTCTAACATGAAGCATACAAGGATGGGCGGTAATTATGGAATCTTGGACCAGGTAATTTTTATCTTCCCTAAATTTTTAATCCCTGAAATGGGTGAAGTGTGTACTATTAGTAGGAATTGGTTCCCCAGTTAAAGCTTGCATGTATTTGAGCATTTTCTTTTCAATATATCCTTGACTATTGGGATTTAGTCAATAAGAAATGTTATGTCATATGTCTGTCCTATAACAACATCTTAAATGATGAAGTTGAAAAGTTTATCTATCTATTTGTTTGTCACTTGATGGACAGTAATGAGATACTGATGTTCAAATACAGTAACTATTCTTCCACTCTTTGGATAGGTATTATAGGGGTCCCTCAACAACATTAACAATTATTCCTCACTTTGAATAGGCTCGTACTACTGTGTCCTTGAATTCTAAAGAGACGAAAACAAAAAATATAGCGGTAGATGATTGATTTATTCAAAACCAAGTGTGGAAGAAGCAATCTTTATCTCCTCTGTTTCAACTTGCTTCTAAATCACACATTGTTTGCACTTCTTCGTTTCTTATATGGAAAATTAGATGTGACTGCTTCTGCTTGTTTATAACATTCTGCAATTGCCCTTGTAGACTAGTATTGCATTTATTTATTTATTTAAGGTTTTTTGGTGTCTTTTGCTTCTAGGTGTATGTAAGCAGAGATAGCATAGAATAGATCGATGCATGGGATTAAAGCCTGAGTTAGGAGTTAGAAATCGACGGTTGAAACAATGAAACAGCTAACCAACAATAAGCTATACCATAGTTGGAATGGGGAGAGTAAATAAAAAATAGTCTAGAAGTGAGTATATTCTACAGAGAATTGAGCAGACTACTATTACATATCATTTTTGAACAATTAGATGAAATTTCTTTCCTACGACTTAGTGGAATAAGACTTGGCTGTTGTTGTATTCATATAGGTTCTCAAGCCATTACATCTAGAATATTACAAAATATGCTTTCAATGATGATTATTGAGACTTTGAGAGTGTCAGCATTGATTGCTTGATAATTTGCAACTGATCTCAAAAACTTTGGTCTCTGTCATGATTATATTGAAAATGTTAGTACACAGTCATTATCTAAGATATGAAAAAAAAAAAAGGCAACCAAGTAAACCTTTAAGGTCATTCATTATCAGTTTATCTAAGAGATGAACATACAAAAGTAACGCTGTCAAAATGTACCAGGCCAGATGGTAGTTTAGAGTTTAAATGAAATCCTAAACAGGCCAGCCCGGCGCCGGCGTGCAGCAAGTTAACTCACAAAACCAAAAGAGTTAAAAAAGTTGACTAATTAGATTTTATGAAATTATGATCTTACTTTGTTTTTTTATTCTAATTGTGATTTTTAGTATGTATTTTGTGGAAAACAAATATATAAAGTATAGGCTATTGTAATTAAAGAATCATTTAGTCTTGCGAAAATGAAAGGGAATAACAAAAGTATAATATAGAAGCTAAAAATCAGAGAAAGTTTGTTAAATATAAATCATGTACTAATGTAAAAGAAATAGAAATTGAGCATTTCCTTCATTATATGAGTATAAATAAATCTATTTAAGCTAGTAGCAACAATGATCAATCTAGATGGTTAGTGAAATGAGTGGCTAAAGTAGCACATAAATGTTCAGTAGCTGCCCCAATTTCTCATATCAAATCTAACACATAACAAAGGAGCACTTGCAGATAGAAGTATACAACATGTAATGGTCACCCACACTAGGTGCATCAGAATGGGTAACATAAATTGAATGATTTATGAGCTCGATATAGATATAACCTGCTGTAGCACCCAAAATAGGTCATTGTTAGACTGAAATGGGTAAACATTTCTTGGTGTGTCTGTTTCTTTTCTCTCTCTATCTTTTGCTTTTGGTTTTCTGCTTTTCACTTGATTCCTAGATTAGATCTAGGTTTGTTGTTATTGTTGCTTGATGTTACTTTAATATTGGTTACTACTTCCCTTGCGCTCCACACATCTAAGTTTATTGGTGTGATTTTGTGTCCGAATTCACAATAATTTTTAAATGAAATTATTAACACTCACTTGTTAGAATAGAATCAAAACTCCTATATATTTGATTACCATTACAATGAATCACTACCAAAACTAGTTTAGTGTTATCTTCCACTTTTTGTTGTTGTTGTTAACGTTGTATAGTCAACAACTTTTCATTTTTCATTTGATTGATGACTTGAATCTTAAATTGTTGAGATTCGTATATGATATGTAAGCTTATAATCTAGCTATGTCATTTGTTTTTACTAAAAATATCACATTTTTATTCGTAATGTATCTTACAATTCATAATAAGATTCGATTCACAATATGGATTTCGATATGTTAACCATGAATACTACTTTTTCTTGACTCATACCTCATCTTACCTAATCTTTAGGAGGAGGATGTTGACATCATTGTGCACCATATCTTTGGTGTGGTGAAATCATTATGGACAAGGTAAGTTTCTTCATGCATTTTAAGTTGATATAATCGTACAACATTATATGAATATGAAAAAGAGTAATGTTCTTATTGCTGTTAATTCTCTGATCTCCATTAGAGAGCAGAAGTCTCACATAGAAGAACCTGAAGAAACAGGAGTTCATGACGTCAGTCTCTGAAGCAGCTAGAGCTAGACCTTTCCTGGGAGCTAGAACCGACAAATTTGTGCACGAGATTCAAATATTTCTTGCTTCAGGATTGACTATCGAAGCTTATGATGCGGTTTATATTCACCGATTAGGTTGACCTGGGGAAAACACTGAAGTTTCTCAAAATAAATTGGTTGATCGCACTACTGTGATTCCATACCCCTGTACATATTTGATGATGACTATGATGGAAATGAGTAGATTAATGTTTGTTGTAATTCTTGAATGATGGGATTGCTCCTCAAACGGTGCGGTAGTAAATTTTACATATATGAGAGAGCGATATTGTCGGTTTGGATCCTCTCGAGCTACGTTACAGTTCTCCATCCAAGGGCTTAAAGTTGTTAACATATGCTTTTGATGGATAGTTGTTATTATGTAGTAACGATTTTCACTGTCTTGATCTTATGGAGTTCTTCTAAAGTTCTAACAAGACTGCTGAAGGATTCATTTTCCGCTATGGAAAGGTTTGCCTCCACCATTGCCATTACAATGAGGTTGTTTGAACTATAAGGGCAGAGGGAGTATGTAGCAAACTAGTAGCAGGATTAACTTGTCTGTCTTGTAGAACTATCTTGGAGTAAAAATTGGATGACAGAAGTGAAGGTTACATGATCAATATCTGAGACTTAACAGCAGCAAAATTATTGTTTAAGCCTTGAAAAATATTATCACGCAATCATTCTCATAATATTTCAACACAGTATTGGAAGCGTCACAACAACAATCAGATGCAGAGGCACATGTAGCGATAGGTAATGATAACAAGTGCGAAGATTATCTCAGCACGTCACTTAGAAACTAAGAATGTAGAATGGAATTTAGCACAATTAACAATAAGCAAAATGTGTATCATTCTTTAATTAGATTGTTTTTTCATGAATGAGGATTAAGATGGATGTCAAATATTATGATATGTTATGTGAATGTGTATTAGCTACCAATGACCAATGGTTTACATGATATCAAATATTATGATGTGTTATGTGAACGTGTGTATTAGTTACCAATGACCAATGGTTTACATGATATAATATCTTTATTGCTGCTACCCTGATTATGATCAGCCCTTTATATTTGCACACTTTATGAATATGATGCACATAAGTAATTAGCTGAAATGATTATAAAATAGCACCTTAAGTCACGATCCATCAACTAACCCTGCCAATTTTATTCATCAAAATTCGCCTAAAAATCATGCTTAAAGTTCAGAAAAATGTTTAACAGAGTATTTTATCATGACCAGATATCAAAATAGTTATATTTTGCGGTATGCTTTATTTAGTTGTCATGATTAAAGCAGTTCTTTGGAATAACCTTTCAGGTTTGCATCTGTCAAAGCACAATTAATAATTTATTTTCAACTCAGTGCGGTAATTTCAAAGTTGAGTTTTAGTTCTTCCTCCATTTTAATTTAGGTGGTGATTGTGAAGATCTTGGTTTATTTGCATATTGTAATCTATACTACCTTTTGTTATAACTGATATGACAATAGGAAATAAGAAATAGCAAGAGTTTTGTCAAAAAATTAATAAAACAGAAAGAGTTCATCTGTTACTAACCCAATATTACAAGTGTCTACACGGAAATTTTAAAATATAATCATCAAAAGGGATAGATGCTTTGAACAAAAATCAACATATACACTTAATTTTTGATCCCATCTTCCAAATGGTGCAAAGGGATTGTCCTCTTTGTTGTTTGAAAGGCGCCCCTCGTTGGCAAGTTCTGTTTATTGTTTTGATCAAAATAACAAAAGGTGATGATATTTTAATATGTTTTGATCAAAAAAGAACAAGGGCATGTCTCAAACTTACCTTCATTTAGCTGTATCACTTGAAGATGCAGGTTGTGAAACAGGTTTGTCGTCAAAGTATGTCAAAGTATGCTTCTCGGCAATGTTGGTTGAATTACTTTCCTCTTCTTTCTTCTTAGAACCTTTTGTTCATTGTTTTGATCAAATAAGAACCCAAACGGTGAGGATATTTTAATATGTTTTTGATCAAAAAGGAATAAGACAAGACTCAAACTTACTTTCCACTTCCTGCTGATAAGCAAGAACGGGAGGCTTCTCAGCAAGAATAGGGTCAGTCGTCAAAAAAGGCTCTCCATCTATGCTCACTATGTTTAGCATCTTAGCAACTCCTGTTTATTGTTTTGATTAGATACGAAAGCAAAGGTTGAATTTTAATATGGTTGACTGTTAAAAAAGAAAAAGACATGGCACAAACTTACTTTCCACTTCTTGTTTATAAGCAAGAAAAAGGTTTAGAAACATGGTCGACACATGCTTAGCAACAAGAGGGTCGGTCGTGACTTGAGGCTCTCCCTCTATGCTCTCTATTTTTAGCATCTCAGCAAGTTCTGTTTATTGTTTTGATTAGATGAGAAAGCAAAGGATGAAAATATTTTAATATGGTAGAAAGGTAAAAAAGAAAAGGACAAGGCACAAACTTACTTTCCACTTTTTGCTGATAAGCAAAAAATATCTTTAGAAACATGTGAGTAGGCTTCTCAAAAAGAAACGGGTCAGACATCACAGGACGCTTCTCAGCAACAAGCGGTTTGGTCATTACGAACTTACTTTCCTTTTCTTTCTTAGCAGGAAAAGGGTTGCAAACCGGATTGGTCGTCTCAAGAGGCTCTTCCTCTAGCCTCTTAGCAACTCCTGTTCATTTTTCATCAAATAAGACACCAAAGGGTGACCATTTTTTAATATGGGTGAATGTTTAAAAAAAAAATAACAAGGCACAAACTTACTTTCAGCAAGAAACGGGTCAGACATCACAAAAAGCGAGTCGGATGACACAGGACGCTCCTCAGCAAAAGGATCTCCTTCAAAGCTTTCAACTTTTAATCCTGTTCATCGTTTAGATCAAATAAGAAAACAAAGGATGAGGATATTTTAATACTGTCGAAAGTTGTTAAAAAGAAAGAGAGAGGGCACAAACTTACCTTCATTTGGCAACAGCTTGGGAAAAGGCAAAGTATGATTGTCGGCAATGTTGGTCTTCACAGCAGGAGGAAATTCAGATAAATACTTCCTTTCCTCTTCTTTTTCTTTCTTCCTAGCAAGATACCGTTCCCAGTTTTGCTTCACAACTGGAGACCAGTCGTCATATTCCATCTTAGCAACTTTGGTAGTCACAGGAGGAGGCTTCTCCTCAGAAATAAACTTAGTTTCCTCTTCTTGCTTCTTAGCAGGAAATAGGTCGTTGTTTTCCATCTTAGCAACTTCAACTTCTGTTTATTCATCAAAGGCAAGATAATTAATTATATGATATGAAAACACAGTGAAATTCAAATCAAAGGTTTTAAACCCTAATAAGCACGGATTCACATAACATATTGATCAAGGGTGAGAGAGAGAACTGTGAATCAACCGAGAATTATGAAAGAACAAAAATAGTAAAATAAAACCAACAAATTATTGATTTAATGATGTTAATAATAATACTCAATGTGATTGACGGTTTGATTTCATGAAAAAACAGTCAATCTCTCACAGACTTAAAAATGCCCTAGTTAATGGTTTTAAACCCTAATCCCCCAATCTGAGAAGATTTGAATATGGTATTAACAAGATTTGGAAAGGAATAAAATCACTTGAGCAAAGCTAAGAATGGTAGAGAAAATACCTGAATGAAAATTCGAACCCCAAAAAGGTGAAGAACGAGCGGGAGAAAACCAAGAAAAACGAATGAGTGCTGAAAGAACGGTGAAATCAAGATTCAAATCAAATGGACAGCCTTATATATATAAGAAGGTTCTTGCTCTTAAGGGCAAATGGTTAAGGATTTCAGTATAGAAACTTTTTTGCTTGAAAATACAAGTCTTTGCTTTTTTCTTAGCAATAATTACACCACTTTTCGATGCAAACTTACTTATTTTAGTACTTTAACCGACGCCCTAAGGGAAATGATTAGCATTCTCCATAAGAAAATTGATTTTCTCCCGTCAAGATTTGCTCACTTCCATACAAACTGACAAAAATATATTCAGTGTGAGTTAACTCGCGTTGGGCATGTGTCTAGGTGATGATGTTTCCTTCATTCATTCATACATTCATTCCTATAAAAAAATCCAAGTTTTCATCATTCATTGAATAATTCAATCATTCATTCATTTATTCATAATTAACATACGCATAATAAAACAAAAAATAATGCAAAATTAAACTATCGAAAATGTCATCAAAATGTGCACCGACACGAGTGTAAATATAATACATTAAAGTCCGCCAAAATGTCATAAAAATAACTACAAATATACAAATTTCCTAAAAACGCTAGAAAACACCATACTCCTGTGGACTATTGGCTCCTAGCCCTCCTCCGCGGAACCGGCTCCTCCTGCAGAATGCTATACTCCGACCGAATGCCCTCCATAATGCCGGCAACGAGAGGATTTGAAGTGGAGGCTTGGTATTCACTTCGCACCTGACCTTCTCGATGATCTGGAGTGGGTCGGGTGTTGGTGTAAGCCCTAGAGGCCAATAGTTTATGTTAAACTTTATCTTATGTATCATGACTTTTATTATTGAATAATATATGACACTCTTTATTATATTTGTGTAATGTTAATAAAGTCCTTAGAATAGACAGTTCGTGTAATAATATATTAAGTGTGACTTAATCATGAGATTACATTATCATAAAGAACACTATTCTTAAATGTATCCGTAGTCAAAGCTTTAATATGAATAAATGATAATAATAAAGCGTCGAGACTATTATGTATGTAGACTGATGACCACATCTCATGGGTCATAGATATGAGATATTAAGTCTATACATAGGTATAAATATTAGGAGTAATATTTATACTGGATTGACCCATCGTGAGAATACTACATAGTAAGTTATGCAATTGTCATAAGATATTCTCATAATGATAATAGTGTATGTCGCTCTTAGACCTGAAAGCACTATGCTCCCTAGATGTGGACTCAAGTGCTTTGTTGCCATTCTAACGTTGTCTGTAAAAAGATAACCATAACGTTGGTTGATGGGTACTTGATGAAGCATGCTGAGGGACATGAGTGTCCTAGATGGGATTTGTCCCTCCTCATAAACGGGAGATATATCTTTAGGCCTCTTGATGAAATATGACTGTAAAACTGCATGGCCATGCCGAACTAAGTCAATATAAGATATTGGACTTATTCGTTATTCAGTATATTTCGGAATCAAGAAATATAAACATTGATCTATACAAGGGTGACAATATCTATGCCTTGGGATCAATAAAGATATCGAGACAAAGGAGTAATTGTACACATGAGTATTATCATGGAAATGTTTCGTCAGATCACTTGACATTCTTGTCACTTGGGTAGCAATGATGTGTTGCTAGGTACCGCTCATTGTTTATAATATTAAATATTAGATTTAATATTATTGCCAACGTGACTAGAACCTATAGGGTCACACACAAAGAACAGTCAAAAGAGAAATATATAAGTATGACTTATATAAGGGGTGCGTTTAGTAAATAACGCTAATTAGTTAGCAAAATTACTAAACTCGTTGTTGGGCTTACTGAAGCCCAATAGTGACTTCTGACTTGCAGAGCACACTAGAAGTTCTATAAATAGAACTCTAGTGCTGAAGTTTTTTGTTACACGTTTTTGAAGCAACCCTTCTTCTCTGCACTTCTGATTCCTTGGCTAGCACCGAGTTTTGGAGGAGCACTGTTCGTGTGGACTTGCTAGAGGCTTTGCTGCTTGCTGCTTGCTTGGCTGTGATCGAGATTCCAGTTTCCAGTTTCCAGTTTTCAGATTCCACACTTCGAGGTAACAATCGAATCACTGATTCATGTTTGAATTTCGTAATGATCCAAGGAAAGAAAATCGAAATTATTCCGCTGCTTCTACTCCGTTCTTGTATTCGATTTTCCTTCATCGGGAACCTGTCTGACCCACTGTTGCTCAACAATAACCTCATCGTAGGGAGGGACAAGAGTTGTGTACTCAGTAACGGGCGCAAGCACTCTCATAATAGGATGGGATACATTGTAGAACAATTTGATGTAGCCCCTCGCATACCTCCACATTTTGTCATATAGGCTAAGGACATGGACAACAAAATCCTGAAAGGCGATAACCACATCCTATGGCTCAAGAGCTGCAATCGTCGTATGAGGTCTAAGAATGGACATAGCCGTACTGTAACACCCCAATTTTCTATTTTTTAATTAATGTCATGAAGTTGGACAAGTGAAGTTTTGGTTAATATTATTATTGATGTTGCTTTTGCGTTAATGTTATTTTGTTGTTGAGAAAATATAATATTGATGATGACCGAGAAGCAGTATGAGGAATTAAATAAAATGAAGAGATGAATCTGAAGGTGAGAAAAACACAAGAAGGGAGGGGGTTGAATTGTGTTAGATTTTTCTTCGTTTCTCCTAAACCGAACACACTGATCAGAAGCAAAGTGAAACAGCTTCTGAAGTGATAATCAGAATCTAAATGCAGCGGATAAAAGCAGAGAGAGAGAGAAGAAGAAAGACACAAAGCAATTATACAGGTTCCTTCCACAAACCGGAAGTAGTCCTGTCCCCCTTGCACTTCCAAGGAGAGTTCACTAAAATGTAATATCTGATTACAATTGCTCAAGCACACATCAAGAGACTTCCTTTGCTCAAGCACACTTTGCAAGAGTCTTCCTATGCTCAAGAACACAATCAAGAGACTTCTATGCTCAAGCACAACTGCAAGAGACTTCTAATCAAACAAGATTACAAAGAAAAATGTTTGAGGTTAAACACTTGATATACAATCAGAGGTGCTCACAATACAAATCAGATACAGACTCTTAAGACTTTAGAATTTCTAAGACAACACTTTAAGAACAGAAATTCTAAGTGAACTTTTGGATGCAGAATGATTTCAACAGAGTTTTGACGCTTTCAAATTGTTGTAGAGTCTTATTCATTTTTCAAGTATTCACTCCTATTTATAGAGGTGTGAAATGAACGTTGTAAGTGCCAGCACATCCAAAAAGAGTCGTTGTGTATTCACTCCTATTTATAGAGGTGTGAAATGAACGTTGTAAGTGCCAGCACATCCAAAAAGAGTCGTTGTTGAAGCTTGATCTTTCACCAATGATCTTTTGCCTGATTTGGTTGTTGTCCTATGAAGAACCAATTTCAAATCCATTCCAGTTAAGAGGGAACATTTCTGCAGGCTTGGTTGTATATTCAGAGCTGTTATCTTGTCTTGTAGTGGAGACACAAAAACAGAGTAGTGGAGAAGGTGGTTGTACAGTTTGTACATAGTACAATGTCAACGCTCTTGTTCCTTTTGCAAGCGAATGCCTTTAAATACTTTTGAAATGACCGTTGCAAAGTTCCACGAGTCTTCTGCCATCTTTAGACAAGTTTTAATCCATGAAACAACTCTTGAATCCTTGAATTCTGCAAATTCAGTTGAGCTTCAGCTTCTGGTGAAAATGGCTTATGATGAGGCAGCTTCTGATGATGTGGCACTACAGGACCTCTAGTCTTCAGGAGCACTAGTCTTCAGGAGCTTCTAGTCTTCAGGAGCGCTTTGCCTTCAGGAGCTTCTAAGCTTCAATCTTGTTGATTCCTTTGCTCTTTATTTGCTCATTCAGAACCTTTGTATGATATAAATTTTTGTTTATGGTCCTGTACACTTGAACAAATATTAGCAATTCCAATTGTCAATTTTTAATACCTTGTTATCATCAAAACTCTAAAGGTTTATTGTTAAATACATTTTGTTCCAACATAATCAACATAAGAATAATAGAGTCAGGGGCTGTAGAATATAAGTTTTAAATAAGTGGGAGAAAGGATGGAGTAAAATAACTTAGGAGAGAAAGGATCACAACGAGTGACCAGTCCGAATATAAATAGAAAAATATAGAGGTTAGAGAGTCAGTATTGCAGATCATGGAAAAGAAAGAAGAAATGAGCAGAGGAAGAGGAATACCCTAATTGCAACAACATCATGCCAAACCGGAGATTTCGACGGATTCCAGGTAAGGGGGTAATCTTTTCATCTCTAGGGTTTAATATTCTATTTTGGGGCTGTAGAATTGATGGAGAAGGAAAACTACTGAAAATGTTGAAAAAGGGTTATTTTTGTGGGTGAAAGATTAGAATTCAAAACCCAAGGTTAGGATAATTGATTTAGAGCCTTTAATCATGTGAAGAACGATGTAATTAGGTAAATGGTGTTAGAAAGAAGTGTTTGGATGATAGAGTAATCCTAGGTAATGTTTGATATCATTTTGGGATCATAAGGACTTTGAAAGTGGACATTTTGGGCAATTTAAAAGCATTACCGTAACTAAAAAACGTAGAACTTGAAAACATCACAATGCTGCGCTGCAGTAAGGGCGCCTAGCGCCCACAACCCAATAGCTGGCGCCTCAGATGCTTGTTCCTTGCACCCAGTGCCCACTTATGAGTATTTTTCACCCATTTCTGTTCCGAACTGGGTCTTGGTGTAAACGTGAAAGTTGTAGGTATGGATGTTAGCTTTCATGTGGATTTGGAGTGACTCCAATATGACATCTAAAACTTGAGTTATGATCAAAATACTACACAGAGGCCAGCATGGTCGTGCACTCTGCCTAGGTTTAGGAAAAGCAACCTTTCCACCCCTCTCTGTAATGAATTTGATTTAGGTTCCTTCATTAAAGTTTTAGATATGGATGTTAGCTCTCTTTTAGATTTGGTTTGACCTCATTCAGACATTTCTAAGTTGAATTATGATTAAAATGCCGTACGTGGGTTATTCTGCATTTTCCATGAAGTTTCCGCACCACCCTTCCGGTGGACTCTTAACCCATCCATGATAGTATTAGTGATTTTAAGCAAGCCGTTAGCATGTAGAGTAAAGTTGATGGTCCTTAAGCTTTACATCCAAATGAGGGAGTGTGTTCAGGCATAAATAGTAGCGATTACCTCATGATAATAGCAAGTCTAAAACGTAAACCAATGACAGTGACCTAAGTGAATTTAATGATGTTAAAAGATGACTTGACAATAAGACGTGAAAAATAATGATAGGAGGAGACATAGGAGTTGTTTAAGATAGATAAGTATGATACAACACAAGTTCATTGAATTAAAGATGGGCCTAAAACGGTGAAGTAGTTTAAGTAGAAGGAGAAGTAGAAGAGATATAGATAGGTAGTGCACGGCGGAGTGGTAACGACGAGAGTAAGCCCTTGGGATATTTAAAGGGTATAATGTTCTAAGTCGATTAAGAGGGCATAAAATATGAAAGGGATAAAGATGTGAAAAAGGACTATGATAAGGGGAATTATGATGTAGGCATTTTTCGAGTAATTGACGAAGTTAAACATAATCTCCGTAAACCAATACCAATAATGAGTTTAGGAGTACTGCTAATTGAAGAGTGAGAGAGTCAAGGAAATTATAAGAACGTATAAAGTGTAAAATGAATAAAAAAATATAATCGTAGACGAAATGTAAGGATATATAGAGTTGTGAATTAAGTAATGTAAGATAATAGGAATGATGAGAGCGGTGAATAAGACGGGAATCGATCAGAAGAGAGCAAAATGAACAGGAAAACTGATAAGAAGTAATAGTTATAATGTCAGTAAACCAATACTGAGTTTGGAAGTAACTGTGGAAGTTAAAACATATTCTCATTCTTGTGTTATATTGTCAATATACTTACATAGTTGCATATCTTTCTTATTCTTTTGACCTCCGCCGTTCTCCTCACCTCGGTCCATCCATTTTCGTCATCTGTCCATTTATTATCGTCCTTCCTAGTCGACATTTTTTTTTCTCCTTTCAAATTCACATTACTCATTATTCTGAATTTCCTCTTTTCATTGTTTTGTAGTTTATGACTTAATTGATTTTGATTTTATCAAGCATGTTAGATATATTCACACTCTTCTTGCTCACCATTGTTTGCCACTATTTTTTCTTCCTTTTAATATGTTTCTGTTTATACTATTCATTCATCATTTACTTTCTCTTCTTTTGTTCACAATAATATATTAATTTCATGAATTTAGATAGGATAATGTGATTAAAATCTAAGTGGCAGTGTTTGTTTTAGCAAGTAGAAAACTGGAACTTACAAAATTTATTTCGTCTTTTATATCCGATATAATAAATGAATAGTTGAATTGGAACAGGGATATGCTTTTTTGTCTTCATTTTGATTGACTAACATGTGAGTAATTTGTAATGAAATTCATTTTATCATAGTTGGATTTGCTTCAATAGGAAAACTGGAATAATTTATGATCGATGAAAGTACGCCTTGTGAAATGATGTGATTTTAAGTGTGGCTTAAAGAATGTTGTGATTTTAAGTGTGGCTTAAAGAAAAGTGTTGGTACAAAGAATGTGGTGTAAATGCATCTTGTGAAACATTGTTTTGAAAAATGTGGAAGTTGTGATATTTGAAAGTAATTTATAATAAATTGCATAGCATGGCATATAGACTTACATCGTGGTAGGCTATCAAATGAGATATTTTATTACTATGTATGGCGATTATGTCTAATGACGCTATTTGAAGTGTCAACTAGGGTGATTGACATGATTCTTGTCACTGTATCTATCATTTTCCTTCTTCAAGACGATATTCAGATCTTTGAGTTTATTATCTTATGCATACTAACAATTCTCGCGATCGTGTTTTTTAAAAGTATGTGCATGTATATTTGATCCATGGTTATAACCACCGTAAATTTCATTGAGAAGGTTGTTGATCTCAAAGGAAATTCATTAACGTTAGAAATGGATCATGACATAGTTGAACAATGTGTTTTTAATTATAGGATGGACCTTAATGATTTAAGTGGTCATAAGGATTAAGGAATGTCTCTCCAGATCCATCCTGTCTCTAGGGTGCACGTAAGTATCACGTCCTATTCATAATTTTTTTTTTGGGAATTAGTCACTTTAGTCCCTGAATGGGAGAGGATTCGTCACTTTAGTCCCTGAATGAAGAGAAATTGCAAAACAGTCCCTGCATGGTCAATTTCAGGGACTAAAGTGACTAACGGAGTCTACATTCAGGGACTAAATTGACTAACGAAGTTTGCATTCAGGGACTAAATTGACTAACAAAGTCTACATTCAGGGACTATTTTGCAATTTATCTGCACTCAGGGACTAAAGTGACGAATCCCTTCCAATTCAGGGACTAAAGTGACTAATTCCCCTTTTTTTTTACCTTCAAAATATCAATTATAATTGATTCTATTCCACCTTGTATATATACTCTAGTTTTGAATGAAATGCAATAAGTTTCCCTTTGTAAAAAAAAAAAAGATTTTTTTTTTTGACAAAAACAAAAGGATATTCATTCATTCAAATCGATAGAGTACATCAGATACAAACATCGCTAAAAACGTAAAGGGTGAATCTGCGAACAAACTCACAACACCTAAGTTAATAGCATACAACGGAAAAATGCCTACAAATAATATGATGAAACCTAATTCACCGAAATACGCATGCTTCTGGATCTGCAACGTTGACGCCCAAATCATTGGTTGAATTTGTAATTGACTGATGTAGATCTTTCAATAGGAACCAAATGAACACCGCGACAAGACGCGAAATCAAGCGCCGCACAAGACGACGAACAACACAATGCCACACTTAGACGACGAAATCACAAAAAACACAAAAGAAAAAACTTGATATATGTGAAAACCACTTATTTAGATTGAAAGAAAAGGGAAAAAAAGATGTAGAGGGGTGATTTTAGGTCAAAAAATGACCTAAAACCACCCCTCCTCGATGAACGAAGGAGAAAGAAAGTTTAGAGAGAAGTTAAAGTTTCTCTAACTAGAAAACTAGGGCCGGCAGACATTGATCGTTTATATAATCCAACTTGTAAAAAAAAGAGATAAAATACGGTTTTCTTGTAACAAATTAAATTCAAACATTATTTTGAATTTGGAGTTAATTAAAACAAAGATAGAGATTTTAACTATATTAAATTAAATTGTAAAAAATTAAAATTTAGACATGTGGCCTATTAGCTCAGTTGGTTAGAGCGTCGTGCTAATAACGCGAAGGTCGCAGGTTCGAGACCTGCATAGCCCACATTTTTTTATTATAGGCTAAAGTGCACTTTTCCCCCCTTAACTTTCAAAAACTTGCAATTTTGGCCCCCTAACTATGAAAACTACAATTTTGGCCCCATAAGTTTTAGCCCCATTGCAAATTTGGTCCTTTTGGTCAATTTTGACCGGTCAATGCCCATGTGGCATGCCACATGGGTAATTATTAAATAAATAAAAAAATAAAAAAAGCCACTTAATCATTTTTTAATTAAATAAATAAAAAATCTAATTAAAAATATTTAAAAAATCAGAAAATTTGAAAAATTAATAAAAAATTGAAAAAAATTCTGAAAATATTAAAAAATTCTGGAAAAATGAAAAATTAATAAAAAAATTCTGGAAAATTGAAAAATTAATAAAAATTGAAAAAATACGGAAAAATAAAAAAAAATCAGAAAAAATACGGGAAAAATTTAAAAATTCTGGAAAAATTAATAAAAATAAAAAATGATTAAAAAAATAAAACAATCTAATAAAATGAAAAATTCAGAAAAAAATAAAAAAGATTAAAAAATTTTGAAAATATTAAAAATTTCTGGAAAAATGAAAAATTAATAAAAAAATTGAAAAAAATATTAAAAATTTTTGAAATTTTCGAAAAAATTAAAAAGATTAATCATTTTTAAAAAAAATGTAATTTTTGAAATTAATTTCGAAATTTTCATTAGTATATATGTCGACTTAGGTTTTTTCAGTGTATTTATTTCCAAAAAAAATTCCGGGAATTTTTGTGTATTTATAAACTGGAAATTTTTGTGTATTTATAAACCGAGAATAAGGGAAAAAATATTTGTATTTATAAACCGAGCTTAGGTTTTTTGTGTATTTTTCGAAATTTCGAAATTTTCATTAGTATTTTTTCGGGGAATTTTTGTGTATTTATAAACCGGGAATTTTACAATGAAAATTTCAAATATGCATATTACAATGAAAATTTTTGAAATTTTTTTAAATATTTTCCAGAATTTTTATTTTTCATTTTATTAGATTATTTTATTTTTTTAATCATTTTTTATTTTTATTAATTTTTCCAAAATTTTTAAATTTTTTCCGTATTTTTTCAATTTTATTAATTTTTCCAGAATTTTTTTATATTTTTTTCAATTTTTTATTAATTTTTCATTTTTCCAGAATTTTTAAATATTTTCAGAATTTGTTTTCAATATTTTTTATTAATTTTCATATTTTTTTCAATTTTTTTATTATTTTTTCATTTTTCCAGAATTTTTTAATATTTTTTTCAGAATTTTTTAATTTTTTTCAGATTTTTTTAATGATTAAGTGGCTTTTTTTATTTTTTTTAATTTAATAATTACCCACGTGGCATGCCACATGGGCATTGACCGGTCAAAATTGACCAAAAAGACCAAATTTGCAATGGGGCTAAAACTTAAGGAGCCAAAATTGTAGTTTTCATAGTTTGGGGGCCAAAATTGCAAGTTTTTGAAAGTTAAGGGGGGGAAAAGTGCACTTTAGCCTTTATTATAACTTGACTCTAAGAAGATTCTCCTTTTGATTCAATAGAAGGGGATGCTCCCAATGTGCTAATAGCCGGTAGAGACCTACGTTATTCACAATAGGTGAACTTGCTAGATGTAGATCCCTGTTTCTTGGTTGTGCGACGATGGCTGAGCCATCGACATCACCTCTCCTCCCGACTCTCCTCAGATGACCGGCTTTTGTTAGTGTTGCTCACGGCGGTCGCCACCGCGCCGGAGCGTTTTCTGTTGGGGTCGTCATTCTGTTTTGCTCTTCTCTTTCTGGTGACTGTTCTCTTTGTTTAATCCTCCTTTCGATGCTTAGGTGCTGCTGATTGCAAGGAACAAGGAGGATAGTGAGGGTGTCGTTTTTCAGATATGAGCTCTTTGGTTTGGTTTGAATCTGGATTGTTTGCTGGTTCGTTTCATGCCGACTGGGAGGTTTTGTGCAAGCTCGCCGTTGTTGATCCTCGATACACCGCCGTTTTTTATTCAGCTGGTT
The DNA here is from genome assembly GCF_051527215.1 of Medicago sativa. Taxonomy (NCBI): domain Eukaryota; kingdom Viridiplantae; phylum Streptophyta; class Magnoliopsida; order Fabales; family Fabaceae; genus Medicago; species Medicago sativa. The sequence continues at coordinate 56,919,555 of NC_140749.1, forward strand.
TTTGCTTTATTTTCATTTTTGTAGGTTTGCTGGTTGTTTTGTTCGTGCTTGCCGGATTCTATGTTGTTGGGTGGTTTGTTCGTTCAAGTCTCCGGTGGTTTCGTGTTTGTTTTCAAAGACTGGTGGTTCTGGATTTTGTCCTTCTTGGTGGTATGGAAGTGATGTTTCAAAAACCCGAAAGGGTCGGTTACAATAATCCGAAAGGGTCTGATTACTGACGTATTGGACTCATCCCTCGATCTGAGTTCTTACGCGTTGCTTGCTCGAAAGAGCTTTTATACTTGTTGTTCTTCAGGGAGCTTTTGGCACTTGGATTTTGTTACCATGTTGGCGGTCGATCCATTCGCCATAACTATACTCTAACTGTTCTGTGCAGATGTTCACTTTTCATTCTTTTTTTGTAACATGGTTTCGCGTCCGTACACGGGTTCGTCGGATTGCGTCTGTGATTAGTGATTTTTTGTTAGAATAGATTAGACTAGATCCACTTAGGCTGATATATCGAGTTGTATTCCCGTTTGGGTTTTCCTGGATAAGGTCCTACGTCCCCCGTCTTTGTATCTTTCTCTTTTTATTTATTATATTTTCTTCTTGCTTAAAAAAAAAACTGCTTTGTAAACATTTAAATAATACAATGATGTTATTGAAGAAATCAAATTAGCATCATTTTCAGTATCATAAATATATTCACAAGTTTGCACATAATTTTTAAAAAGAGGTTACATTATAATTCATTGCGCATAAAAAAACTTTTAAATCTTCTTTCATGTACAGTAAGAGTACATTTTAATTATTTTAATTCATTGCGGCTCTTCTCATTTTCTATTATTCTCATCACTTTGATTTGATTTGTAGAGAAACAATTAGTATTCGATCTTTTGTGCATTGTATAGCCTTTTTCCTCCATATTGTGTTCTGTCATGCCTCAAAAGTCTTTCATCCTCATGGGTTTTCTCCCCTTATATCCTTATTACACCGGAATCTCTTTTATCTCCTTTCCTTCCTTCATATTTTTATCCATCAATGATCCATTTATGGACGAAATTGAACGTAACAAGTAATAAAGTAGTAAGTTTATCGCCTCCACGTGGATTGTCGTTCAACTTAACAATTAACAAAACTTATTTAAAGAGTGAAATTAAAAGATGATTAAGAAAGGGTTACATAGTTTAATTGCTCATCCCAATGCGAGATTAAGTTTGTGATTTAGAGATTTAACGGCGATTAGGGAATACTTGAATCCCCCTTCGTCTTTGTTGGAATTAACTTAGTAAAACATCAGTTATGTGGTGTCTACTTATGATTTAAGAAAATAATAATTTCAGAAATCCTTATTAACCCTAACGATAACATGTGTGATAAGGTAACCTAGTTAAAGTTACGACGTTACCGAAAGGAAGAATTAAAAATCATCAAGTTTTATACTTCATTAACTATAATTAAGAAATAAGCAATTAGAACTGTCATGAACAAAAGAATAATTTTGGGTTGTCAATCCTACTAATTCTAAACGGGTCAATTTTCAATATTACCGATACAAATTCTCAATTAAAAAAGCATTAAGCACAAGAAAAATCAAATTAAATTGGACACAAAAAATGCATAACTGAATATAAACTTTATTAATTGAATCCAAAAAATAAGAAGGGGTTCATCTTAGAACTTAATCAAAGAGGTTTAGTTGCACATGACAACACACATCATAACAAAAAATAGAAAAACATACCCTATAGAGAACAATAGGAGGATGTAGATCCTCTCCCTTGGACTCTGATGCTTGACCGTTGCCTTGAATTGTTAGCTTTCTGAATGAATAAGAATGTGTGCAAGGGTCTCTATTTGCAGCATATGATTACTTAGGGTTTAAGAGAAAAAAAATGGGCTTTTTCCACCCATTCAACTTGAAAAGAATCAAGCAACAAACAATTTTTGCCCGCAGTAAAGCGCAGAACAGGGGCGCATGAGGTGCATGGCCTATGCGCAGGATGCACATGAGGGAGCCCCCGTGCGCGAATTCTTGCGTTTTCATCCCGTTTTCAATTGTTCTTTCGTCTAGAAACTCTAGGAACTTGAAATGAATTTTCTTTACTTTGTATTGTCTTCAAAAACCTTCTAAGAACTATTGGTCTTCAATCTTCATATCTTTACTCCTTCATGTGATATCTTAATTTGTCGATTTACACGATTTCTCATTACAAAACACTCAAAACCTATATGTAGTTGCATAATTTAGGATAAAAGTAAATTACAATGACTCGAGGGAAACCAATACAATATGTTTCACAAACCATTGATAACTCCTCTAACTCTCATCTTATTTGGTCGGTTGATGTTGAGGGTTGCCATGAGTAGAGAAAACAAATATGTACTCATTCTCTCTTCTCCTTTGAAACATTTGACTTATAAACTTCTTTTTATCAAGTAAAAAAATTTCAAAAAGGAAAATAATACTGCAATTTCATTTTTTAGAGGTAATACATCGAATTTATATACATGTAAAATGTTTTTTAAACTATCAATCAATCATCATATCCATTTCTAAAAGCAAACATATAAATGATTGTAATTTACTAACTCCGTAAAGTTTTTAAATTAACGGTGCGTGTAAAAATTAAACTCCTTTTAAATGATTTGTGTGACATGAAAATATGATGAATCTATCATTAGATACCAATGTAAAACTATTTTACGTACAGACGTTAAATTTTATATATTATCTGATTTTATTTTATTTTCGACAAAAGGAAATTTAGAGTAAGGAGATGGTGCCTTAGTCCAATACAGATAATATCTTTAGGTTTAAAGAACACTTAAAAAATAGTTACATTTACCTCATTTTAATGACATTAACGGGACTCGAATTTGGCACCACTCAAATTCAAAATTTATATTTTAACTACTTGATCAAATTATTGAGGTTATATTATTTAATTAATTGTTATTCTATATTAAATATTAACAATTTATTTTTTGGATATGGTTACTCAACCCAATCAACGGGTTCTCAGTTAGTGATGTTTATCACATGTTTACAACACCAGACAACAATACTGAGAGGGTTAATACGACTACTATTTAGCATAAACATGCTCCTTTAAAAGTTAATTTATTTGCGCGGCGCCTATTCCGCAAAACGACAATCTCATTAAGCGGAGTATCCTTGATGAAGAATCAATGACCTGTGTTGGTGGATGTGGGGTTCAGGAAACAACGGATCACCTGTTCGTTACTTGCAGTCACTTTCGTCAGTTATGGATGCATATTCAGAGTTGACTAGGTATCTCTTTGGTTGATACTTGTGTTCATGACCATTTTCATCAGTTTGGTCAGTTAGGAGGGTTTCCTAGACAAGCTCATCCATTTGTGAAACTTATTTGGCTCTCTTGCGCTTGGATAATCTGGAAAGAAAGAAATAATCGAATTTTTAATAGCAAAGCCTTGTCGTTACAACAGATGCTTGATCTCGTCAAGTCACTTTCTTATTCTTGGCTTAAAGCTAAAATGATAAACTTCGTTTACACCTACCATGAGTGGTGGCGACATCCATTTCTTTGTATGTGCATCTATTTGTAATTGTTTTGTTGTATTGTGGTAGCTTGCTTGGTTATGATTTTGCTCTCTTTGTAATAACTTTAGGTGGCCTCCCTTAGCACACCTTGCGTAGAGGGGACCCCTTTCGTGGGGTTATCATCCATTTGTGAAACTTATTTGGCTCTCTTGCGCTTGGATAATCTGGAAAGAAAGAAATAATCGAATTTTTAATAGCAAAGCCTTGTCGTTACAGCAGATGCTTGATCTCGTCAAGTCACTTTCTTATTCTTGGCTTAAATAAACTTCGTTTACACCTACCATGAGTGGTGGCGACATCCATTTCTTTGTATGCACATCTATTTGTAATTGTTTTGTTGTATTGTGGTAGCTTGCTTGGTTATGATTTTGCTCTCTTTGTAATAACTTTAGCTAGGTGGCCTCCCTTAGCACACCTTGCGTATAGAGGGGACCCCTTTCGTGGTGTTATTATTTATCTCGTTTTGGTTTGTTAAAAAAAATATATTATATTTTAGGTTACCATATTATCGGACTTTGTCTTTCACTGTTAATGTTGGAAGTTTTTTGTTTTTATTTTTTTATTTTTTTTATATATATTTCTTTTAAGGCTCTCACAAGAAGGTAATCCTAAAGAAACTAAATGCAACACTTCTTTCGGTTGGGTTCTAATTTGAATTTGTAATCTATAGTCTATTCAGTTAGACCAAACACTAGTTGGTATTTTTTGAAGTTCTTTTTTTTTTTGTTTTTGTTTGAGGGAATAATTTTTTGAAGTTATTAATATGACAAAAACATAAGACTTTTATTTTTCGAAAGAGAGATTTATATAATCATTTTAAGACATCTCATACTCTCATTATCCTCGATCTCTATTGTTTTTTCCTAAAACAAGAGGGAAAAAATTCTTATTTTAAAAATTGTCATAAAATTGTTGTAAAAATATCGTTACTTTTTTTGAAAGAACATGTGCTTTTATTTAGAATATCAATTGTACAACACAACGCTCTCTAGTTAATTTTGAACATTTTTTTCTCTCTTACTCACGTTATGTTCTTATTCTCTCTTTCGTATATTTTTTTTTCTATTGTTTTAGACCAATAAAAAAAGAGAAAAAGAAAGTTATCACAAAAATTGTTATCAAATGGTTGTACAAATATCATTACTCTTTTGTGTATTTCTCTATTATTGATTGCTGTTGCTATTTTTCGAAGTTATTAATATGAGAAAAACTAGACTTTTATTTTTTCTGAAAGCTTTTTTTTGGAATATTGTTTGTATGGCGATCCATAAATTGTTCCCATGCAAATGCAATCAAAAAGAGGTCAAGTACCAAATTCTTTGCTTCAGTGCGTGATTGAAGAATATAACACATGTTTCTTATTTTTCTTGGCTCAAATTATATCATTCTTTTTGTTTGTAATAATTCAATGCAAACCAAACCAAGTATTATAATGCCAAAATCACAATGTATAAATGAATGACAATTTTTTGAACATATGAAAGAAAGAGAAACAGAGTCTATTTAATTTCATTTCCCCCATCACTTTGATTTTTACGGGGAATAAAGTGACTATATAGTATGTAGTTATGTACATTTCTACGATTGTCGACGTTGTGGGGTCTTAGGGGTTCGAGGGTTTTGTGAATCTAACTTTCTGAGCCGTGCACGCGCTCGGTTGATTCTGTCTCTCACGCTTACGCGTTGTCCATCCTTCCCTTCTTCTGCCGTGATAGGTTCGGGGTCCCATTCTTCATCTTCTTCCTCGTCCACATATTCGGTTTTGGCATCAACAACGTTAACTTGTGCTGTAGTTGGTGTTGATGGTGGACTTGTTGGCCATTTCTTGCTTTTGGTTAGTGTACTATTTTGCTTCATGAAGGACGCTTTCATTGTTGGAGCGTTTTCACCTTGCTCCTCACTTTTCTGCAATTAATTAATGTAGCACTATTTGATAAAAACAAATGTAACTAAGTGCATATCAAATCAAACCTTAGAGGCTAATATAAAAAAAAATAAAAAAAAAATCAATCAAGGTAGTTCCAATTTTTTTTATATTTTTTTTTAAGTTTGGTATCCGATCCAAGAACCGACTAATCCAAGGGGACTAATCCCACCGTCCATTTGCGGAGGCCCCATTTTACGCCAGAGCTTAGCTCTGTATGGACTTGCCCACTGAAACTGGCACTGGAGCGAATCGAACCTAAGATTTTAAGAGGAACGAACTCCAAGATTTCAAGCCAACCACTAGGCCAATCCCAAATGGGTTAGGTAGTTCCTATTAGAAGGAAAAATTTACCTGAGCAGTGGGCTTGGCAGAAAGTTTTGAAGATTGAGAAGCCAATTGTTGAAGAGCTTGTACAAAAGCAGTTTGTCCAAATTGTGCTAAATATTGCCAATAAAATATGGCATAATCCCATCCCCTAGCCTTCCATTCTTGTATTGTCCTATCAATGTCATTCTCATGTTTTGATACATATGGCCTCAAAACTGTCTCATAAATAAAACCAGTTCCCTGCATTTACAACAAATAACACTTCTAGATGTATATCAAAGTTAAACTATTTATTATAAATTTCATTGAAAAAATATTTTATAACAATAACAATTATATTAAATATCATTAAAATTAATCAATAACTGCAAGGAAAAAACGACTATGTTAAAATGGAAAGGGCTTACTTTAGTTTTAGGATACCACATGTAGATAAAGAGCACCAACTTCATCTCTCCATACATTGGCAGCCTTCATACATGAAGTTAAATAATCAACACACGTATAGATTTAATAAAAAAAAACTATATATATATATATATATGTATGTATGTATGTATCTATATTATTGTTAAAAAGTTCCAAGACTTACCATGAAATAAATATATCCAAAAACTTTTCCAATACCGTGAAGAGTGCCACAATAGTCCTACAAATAGATGAGAAGCAAATTACACCCTAACATGATTCAAATGCAACGAAGCTTATATGTACCATTTCATGCAATGTTATGTCTATAAAAATAAAAAAATTCAACACATTTCATAATTGGATATTTCAAGGAACATTATTTTCCTAAAAAAAAATGAAAGGATTCATTTCCTAACAACTGGGTTAAAATTATGTCTAATATTGTCATCATTCTTCAACATCATCATATCCATTTCAGAAGAATTTGATTGCAAAAAAAATAAAATAAATGAGATTATAGATTATATACCAATATTTGCACCAAAAGCGAAGTTCCTCTATATCAACCCTATTTTTCTCCACTGTTTTATAGCATTCAAATCCAGGGTATGCATACCCTAGGAGAAGACTGCAATTCAAAATGAATTATAAGAATGTAACATAACATAAAATCACAATGAATCAAAAATAAATAGGAAAATATTCATCCATTATTTTTCTCAAAATTAAATGAACATACATGAGGCAACGATTAATGAAATCCCCCAACATTTTCAACCGCGCTATAATATACACAAATACAAATTGTGGGAACCTGAAAATCAAACCAAACAATTCTGAATAAAACATGTCAAAAAATAAACCAAAATAATGTCGCAAAAATAACAATTTGTCGTGTTGCATGTTATTGTAAAAAATAAATGTCATTTTCTACAACAAAAAAAAAGTTGAGAAAAAAGTTGCATGAATATCACATCACCTGTCGTTTTAGAATTAGATTCTGAGTCCCACAATTGAAAAAGAGGCACCCAAATATTATCAAACCTATAGTCTGGTAATTAGGGTGCCCCAAACAAAACTTGAAATGAAAATCAAAGACTCAAGTATTTTTTTTTTTATTCTTTAGAAGGTAAAGAAGTTTATTCTTTTGAAAGAATGGCCTCTGATTCTCTCTTTCTCTTGAAACAAAATGAGAAAGAAGCCTTTGATCAGAGGCAACAAAAAATATGCTCAACAATGTAACAATAGTAGAATGAAAATTTTAATTTATAATAATAGGAAAATGGAAAATTAGAAGAGAGAGAAAAATAATGAAGGGGTGTGTTTGATTCTCTTTAAATTTAGAATGTAACCGTTTGTGTTAGTTTGTGAATTTGAGACATTTGTGGGTAACTTTTCTTTCAAAACGGATGGTTTCACGGTTTAGTAGTTGGACATGAAATGGAGTGAGGGTAATTTGGTCATTTTGAGATTTTTTTATGAATTTTATAGGACGTGGATAAGTGTTTGGTTGTTTGATTAATATTAATAGAAATATTTAATTTAACTTAATTTTGTTAACAAGGGAACAAATTTAGTGGAAGAGCACGTTGTGAGTGTGGCAGATTGGCTGGGTAAAGCTTAATTATAGATATGATGATATAATGATCTAATTATAATGGTGGAGTGGTCAATAACCTCATAATTGGGTTAGTAAAATATTAAAGAGTTTGTTATATATTGTTATGTATATGTATATGAGATTAGGATGGAACATTTGATGTGTTAGGATGTGAACTCGAACATACAATATTTTTATTCTCCATATTTAACATATGTTTGAAACTATTTTGGTTAGGTATCAGTTGTAAACCGATAAACAAAAGTTTTTGTCATTTGATGTAGTTTATAGATTTGGTATCACATAGAAAATAGGTAAAGAATGTCTTCATTCGTTTTGATTGGTATGTTTGCAGTCAATTTGAAAGTAACATAACCGTGTGATTTTTGATAATTAGAAATCGTCTATTAGATTCATCTTTTGACATGGTTAAAACTATTGGTATAACCATGGATAAACTTATTCAATATTTTACATTTCAAATTCCGGCTTATGGAAATATTCACATTTAATGTTAACACATTTTTAATAGTTTTTTTTTTGACAAAACACATTTTTAATAGTTAGGATTACCTCAATAAATTTTCATGAAAAATTAAATTAGATGAAAGGATAATTTTTTTGTCAAAAAAAAATGAAAGGATAATTTAAAAAAGAAAAAGAAGGATTTGTTTTTTTAATATAGGAATAATATCAAATAAGGTTGACTAATATCATCAATTGTTTTCTCTGATATTTGAATCCAAATGAAGTATATTCGATTTTTTTTTCTTCTTTTTGACTAAAAATGAAGTATATTCGGTTGAAGTAGCAAGTATTAATATTTAACAAAGAAAAAGCCATCCTTTCAAGTAAAAAAGATAGAAAAAACCACATCCCCAATTAAGGTATATAATATATTTGGAAAATTCACAGACTTGACTATATAGTAATTGATAAAGAAAAAACATTGCTTGAAAAGTATCATGTTTAATCTCTCAAAAAAAAAGTAGCATGTTTAATCTCTCAAAAAATAGGGAAACTTTTCATTATTGAAAAGTATATACCTATTATCATAGAGTAATAATTATCATAGAGTAAATTTTAAAGGGTTAACTCTGTTTATAGTGATAAATATGTTTTTAATTCCTACAAAATCATGAGCTTTGAAGTTTATTCCATCAAAATAATTTAATCACTTTTAATCTTTATTTGCGTGCTTTTTTAGGTCTTTTTTTTTTTACAAGGCTTTTTTAGGTCTTAAAATCTCCATTTTTTGATTTTTTTTCTCTAAAATATAGACTATTCCGTCTGTTAAAAAAAAACTATTCCTACAAACTTAAGTACTATAAAGGACTAAAATTAATATTATAATTTAAAAGGAACTAAACTTTAAAGCTCGTGATTTTGTAGGGACCAAACGCAAATATAACACAATTTTCAAATATATATAATTTATGTATGCAGAAGATAATTGGAATAGACATTTAATTGTGTCTAAGAGCAAGCAACATAAGACAAATGAAAGGATAAAGTCAACTTCTAGTTTGTAAGGATGTTCGCGGTGCAGATTGTAAGCTTTGTCATCTAAACCGCAAGATAAAAAAACATACGGTTTGGTTTGGTTCGGTTGATGTTTAAAATAAAAATCAAAACAAACCAATGCGATTTGGATTTGTTCGGTTGGTGCGGTTTTTTTCCGAGACATACAATTTTTTGTTTTCAACATTAAAATCAAGTTAAAAAGCTAAAAAAATAAAATAAAAATTCCACCAATGTTTAAAACAATGTTTTAAATTTCATCCAACATTAGAATTTCATTTTCATCCAATAATGGTCTAAACAACATAAACCAAATTAAAAAGTGGACAAAAACTAATCATATTTTATAAGAAATACAAAAGTCTAATATTTTATCATTCTCTAAAAGTTCAAGTAATACATAAATACATTTTAGAAATAAAAAAACAAAGAAGAAACTTAACAAGAGCAAAAAATATGTCATTTTATAAAAGTTCTAATTGAGTTTCTATGAATATTGGACTAGGAGACATATATTTAGTTAGTGTTTTTCTTATGTTGCAATTTGGTTTGGTTTGGTTGGTAAAATAAAAACCAAAAATCGAACTAAACAGTGGGGTTGAGTAAAAAAAATGATATGAATACATCCAAATCAAATGTGGTTTTTTGCTGTTTAAGTTTGGTATGGTTCAGTTTGGGGTTTTTCTATTAGATCTGGTTTGGTTTTGAACAACCAGATATAGTTCGAATGCAACAATTGAATGTCTAAAAAAAGAAAGAGGTGCAACTATTTTTGAGGAAATGACAAGTGGTCATCAAGTCAAAGACAAGTTGATCAAGATCTTAGAAACCAAGCAAATTCTTGAATCAACACATTGTTAACAAACACATCATATGTGCCAAGTCATCCAAGCCACCGTTTGAAGTTGGTGATCATTTGGGTGATTGATATATTCAAATATCAAGACAATCATCTGGATAAAGTACTGAAGTTCACATGCCTAGCTCTTATTTGATCAGAATCTATTAAGATCTTCAAAGTACCTAGAAATGATTCTCTCATAGCTCTTTAACAGAGTAGTCACTTAAAAGACAAAGAGAGACAACAAATACTTGTACTTTGGAGTACGTATTCTTGTATCAACTATATCTCTTGTTGTAATCCAACGATAGGATTCTCGAATTTATTTAAAGAGCAACTACTCATGTTGAGATTGTTGTTGTTGCTACTCCAATCATCACCGATATCTCAAAACTACATATCCTTCCATGTGAAGTCCAACAACCAATATAAATGCTCAAAATCCCGCACCTAAAAGAAAAAGAATATGTTCTTATTTGAAATGAAATCAAAAGAAAAAAATCCAAGAACAGTGATTTAGAAAGTTAGCAAAATATCCTCTTAAGCGAGAGTATCTAGATTACTTGTAAATCAATCAAGAAGTTAGAAATACTCTTGAATTGATATACGAATTGAATTGTAATATCCTATCAAGGAGAGTTATCATCCTTCCGATGACTTTGTTTCACTTAGATACAAACTCAATCCCACTTTGTACCCTTCTTAGTATTGGAACTTTTTAAAATTCATGAGTGACTAAACACTTAGGATATTCTGCAGAGACTCTGAGCACAAGACCTCATGGGTGTGAGAAGACAAAGTAGACTTAGGAATCATGACATTGTCCACTAACTCATCATGGTTATGCAACTGGGTAAGTGATAGGATCATCATGGTTAGGCAACTGGGTAAGTGATGAGGGATGAGAAAATTTTGATGAAAATGAAGTTAAATGCTTTGATAAAGAACTATTACGATCAAACTTTTATAAACAAGTTGCCTTAATGAAAATGGTTAAATTGAAAAATATTTAAGAAAACGATGAACACAATAAAAACCCACATTTCTTGAGTTTTCCACCCTCACACTTCAGTTGTTAGATTAGTGGTAAGAGGTCAACCTTGTAATCTTAAGGTGCTGAGTTCAAATATCTCAAAGGAGCATTGTAAAATGACCATTAATGTCTCTTTAATTAATAAAAATTTCCCCTTCCCCATTCTTTTAAATCTCAAGAAAAGACATTGAAAACAAGTAAAAGAAAAATTATATTTACAATAGATTTGGTAAAAATATTTTTTAACATAGAAATGTCATATCCCTGATTTAGATTGTGTAATGGTACGAGTCTAAAAGACCAAACCCAAATCTCTCATGGGTCGTCCAAAAAGAAAGCCCGTTGGGAATGTGCTACACAAGCCCAAAGGGAACAAGATTCAGGTTCATCCAAGATGAACACATCGTCTCATCATACAGTGCAACACATGATCTTATTTCCTGCACCACCTTAAGGGACATAACGTCTAAGAACGACATGCAATAAATGATAAGGCTTGCATGCAATGTCTCAGGAACCATCTAACACCTACCTTAGGAATAAATGAAGTGCCAATAAGCTGCACCACCTAAAGTATTAGTAAACTAATGAATACACACTAAGTCTTGTTTATTTACAAAGCTTATTTGAACTAGATCGGCGTTGCACCTATCTCAAATTTGGTCACTCCAAGATAGAATGAACCAAATTGAAGGAGGAAAGATAGTAACAACCAATTGGCCGATCATCGATAAACTACTATAATTCTAACCTCAATTATAAACTATCTCACATTTGTGTTATCTTATCTTATCTTTTCTTATATATAAGAGAGTGTTTAAGTCTCTTAACAATTTTTTGGAGTCAAAAAAGTTGTTACAAATTTCCTACAACCTATGAAAATGCAACAATAAGAACAACCAACTAAAACTTAAAACAAATGATCCCATACAAAAAACTAGAGAGTAAATCGTTCCTAAATTGTAGCTCAATTTGTTAACTTGTGATTTTGTATATCAGCTACACAGAAGGATTTAAGGAAATAATTAAATTTCACAAGTTAATTAAATCTGATGGTTGATATAGAAAGTTCTCGTTTCTCATATAAGATATTGGTTCTCACTGGATATGCACCCTACACACGCACACGAACTATTCTACGAAGCACCAATTCACCTTTTCAAGACTTCACTCTGTAATCTTAATTCTCATGCATTCCATTGTATTTACTAACCATTAATTCTCATGCATTCCATTGTATTTACTATCCATTCATTGAAAGTATAGATGAACCCATGTAATCTTCTATTTAACTACCATGATAGCAATTCTACATCTTCTAGCCGAGTTTCCACCAATCCATTTTTGTCTTTAAATATTTTCCCATTACAACCTTTCCATATTACCCAAATGCAAGCAGACCAGATGACGTTGAACCAATCTGTTAACACTCTTCCATTATCAATCAATCCCTTAAACTGAATGAAGTTCTGCTTCACTGTGTTGTGTAAAACATTAGATATCTAATCTTCATCGAATTTATAATATGTTGCCAAAACTCTGAAACTAATTTTCAACCAAAAAATAAGTGTGAAACATTTTCCTCTTTTCCATGACCAATCTGACAAAACTTTTTAGATTCGTTTAAGACATCTCTTTTAATTAAGTTGTCCCTCAACAAGGTCCTATTTTGAAATATTCTCCACATGAAAACTGAAAATTTTAGATGAATTAAACCATTTCAAACCGCTGCAAGATCCCTTGAATATTCGGCTATTTTAACGAATAACCATTTCTCGACCAATTCCACTTGTCTTTCACATATTCATTAAGTAGTATCCGCTGCACCTTATCTATTATTTCCAACTCTACTCTTTTTTTCCTCATAAGTATTCTCCCCATCCCCTTGTCTCAAACCTTCACGCTGATATCATTGTTTTCAGCCAACAAAAAGAGACCTCGATACATATTCTCCCTTGTTATACCCTTAAGCCAATGATCTATAAAAAAAAGAGTTTCTTCTCTGTTACCTAATTTCTAGATAATTTTTCAACAAACCATCATGTTTTGGATCCCCACACTCCTCTTTCAATAATTTGTAAATCCCTCCACCATGCCGAGGAATGTCTCACATGCCTATTTACTCTACCATTTATTTCCCCGTATTTACTAGACAAAGCTTTAACCAACATACCTTTTTTTTTTCATTACGAATTCTCCACTCCCACTTGCCTAATAAGGCTAAATTGAGATGTAAAACATACAAGACAAACTTCAAGAGGATAACTCTACCACCAATAGATAAGTGTCTATTATTTCATTTGGACAAACAATTCCTCATTGCATCCACAACTGGTTTCCATAACCCCTCTCTACGATGATTACCTCCAATTGGAAGGCCCAAATATTTGAAGGGTAGGGCACCAACTTTACTATTTAAAACTCCAGCCGCCTCCTCCATCCAAGATTGTTGAATATTAACCCCTACTAAAAGGATTTTGTGAAAATTAACCTTCAAATCGTACACCAATTTAAACAAATGTAAAATTGACTTAATAACCCATACATTTTTCTAGCTCTTCTTACTTGCAATCATAGTGTCGTCTGCATATTGAAGATGTGACACTTTGATTCCTTCATATCCAAAGTGATACCTCTCAAATAGGTTCAACTGAAGTGCTGCTTTAGACATAATTACATTGAAACCTTCGGCTACCAATAAGAATACGAAAGGCGACAAAGGATCACCTTGCCTCAAACCCCTTCATACACCGAATTCTTTTATAGGACTACCATTTACTAGAACTAGCATGAGACTTGATTGAAGGTATTCTGTATCCATTTTATCCATTTGACATTGAACCCCATTCCCTCCATCACATAGTCAAGATATTTCCAATCTACCGAATAGTATGCTTCTTCAAAATCGACTTTGAACAACAAAACTTCCTTTTTCCTCCCTTTGGCCTCTTCCACTAGGTCATTTACAATTAATATATCATCCATCGGTTGACGACCGTCGAAAAATGCAAACTTAGTTTCTGCTATTACTTTTTGGATCACCCCCTTTGGATCTATTTGCAAGGATTTTAGATAACACCTTGTACATAACACCACGTAAAAAGATTGAACGAAAATCATTCAATTTAACCAAACTCTCAATCTTTGGAATTAGAACAATAAACACGTTGTCCGTACCTCGACGTGAAATTCTGAAATAATTTTTTGAGAAACCCCAAATTAATTTGTACTTCCTCCGGTCACATTTATAAACAAAAAACCACTTTTTAGGTTCATTCAACACCTAATGTATTTGGTCTAAAGAGGGAGTATGACTCACGAGGAAGAAAATATCCTAACACGTTAAAATCCAATCTCTCAAAAGGCTGATTATTCTTGATGTACACGTGATCCAATGGCCATCATGTTAATACCTTAACAAACATTTATTTATACATCCCATTCCCAATAAAAATTTGCGGTCCAGATCACTTTGTCATACATAAAGTTCAACAAACAAGGTCCCTCGTTGGTCACCACCTTAACATGCAAAAATAATTGGGGAAATGTTAACGAGTATTTTCAGAACCCTGTTTAAATATTTTAAATTATAAATTTGAATAAAAATTTATGTATTAATTATATTGAAATTCGTAGAAATATTTAATTTTTTAAAAGAATAATTGTTAAATACTCCCTCCGGTCCTTTTTACAAGAGACAAATGGGTCAACTAAAGTTGATGTATTTGGTCTACATTTTGAACCAAATACATCAACTTTAGTTGACCCATTTGTGATTTGTCTCTTGTAAAAAGGACCGGAGGGAGTATGAGATTCTTAAATAATGTCTGGAGGAAATTCGTTAGAGCAATGCTATATCTCTAGAAAAATAACATCAAGAATTCTTCAAGAATAAAGAGTAGCCAATCACAATGCACTATTTGCCACAATTCAAGGAGGTGTGGCTGAGAAATAGGAAGTGGACAAATAAATCATCCAATTAAAATTTACCAACTGTGTCTTGAAAAATTCTTGAAGCTATTTTTCTTGAGAAGTAGCATTTTCCAATTCGTTAACGAGACCCGAATAAATACTCATAAATTGTGAATTTTAAACATTATCTCACTCACACATACCTTTTCATCTCACTTTCTCATCCCAACCAAAACCCTCTTTCCCAAAATCCACTCACATTCCCAACAAACTTCATTGCATTTCTTTTCCTTTTCACGCCTCTGTTTCAAAATCCTCTGTTTCAAACAGAACATTGAAACCTTAACAAAAACAAAACATGTCTACCTCCAGAAAAAAACTAACCTTAAACACTGTCTCCATAAACCTTGGTTGTGGAACATGTACAAGACCAAAACTTGGTTTTATATTCAACACAAAACCAAAACACAAAAACCCCACTTACCAAAACCACAAAAAACATCACCTTAATAACAATTCTAGTTCAACCATTTGGAAACAGAAAGACAGAGACATTATCGAAACTTCAACAAGCACAACCAACACAACACCGAGAACAAACACGTCGTCCGGCTCAGAGAAATCATCATTGAAAGGATTTGGAAGAGTTGGAAATGAAGGAGTAGCTGTGGAGAAAGATTCTGATGACCCTTATCTTGATTTTCGACATTCAATGTTGCAGATGATATTGGAGAATGAGATATATTCAAAGGATGATCTTAGAGAGCTTTTGAACTGTTTTCTTCAGCTGAATTCGAAGGAACATCATGGGATTATTGTAAGAGCTTTTACTGAGATTTGGAATGGAGTTTTCTCTGTTAAGTCTGGTTTTTCATCTGGGTTTCACGTTAACCTTAACTCACGTGACTTCTAGGTCTTGTTCTAGATGATCACGTGGATGTTAACTTGTTGTATAAATAAGTTCTAGTAGTATTTGACTATGTGATGTAATTGGTGTCTGGTAAGTGTATGTTTGGACTGACGATGAGTATGATAGAATCGCGGTGGGTTATCCAAAATTCGGTAAAAATTGTATTTTGAATTCGGTCTAAATATATACGAAGTTGTTAACTTTGTTGTAGTCTTATGTTTAAATTGACGATGAATTTGATAAAATTAGGTTGTGTTGTGTCGTAACTCGTAAGTTTGTTAAATACTGTATTTTGAAGCTTCAACAAGATCATAGTGTCAATGTGATTTATCAAACTCACTATGAATTTATTTATGTACTAAGTTGCTGACTTTGTTGTAGTATTGTGTTGGGACACACATTTTGATCATCCAAATGTATAATGGAATTAGAAACTCTGTTTTATTTATGCAAGAGTAACCATAGACTTGCTATTGAATCAAACTCACTACTTTCTGAGTGGAAGTATTTGTACTGCTTAGCTAAGCTTATAAGCACCAAAGCTTAGAAGAATAAAGACCAAATCTTTACAGATAATTAACGTGGTAAAAAAAATAAGAATATAGTCTTATTAGAGAAGAGTATTTAGTAAATTCACAAAGAATCCAGGTGAGTTGGCCTGGTGGTATAAACTTGAGATGTTGAAAAATGCTCCTCTCAAAATCTCAATTTGAACGCTCCTGATGCAAATTTATGTGAGCTAATTTATAATAAGTTTTTACTCTTAACTTTAAACGAGGTTATCGCTAATGGACGGTGGGGTTGGTGTCCCACTCTCTCAGATTAATCTACCATTGAACTGGATACGGGGTTTTTTAATACAAAATCACATAAAAACTGTAATTAGCAAGACTTCTGATTATATTTTATCATCTTCCCACGTCATATTTCACTAAGCAGGCCAGACATAACATAGTGAAAAATATTTCAAGTGTTAGTGTAACAACTATCAAACACACTCACTCACACTTACATTTTTTCATAACATCATTTAAATTTCTCATGATTTCCATCATTTTCTTATACAGTATCGCTGTAATTTCATCATATATATGTCAGTTTGGAGCAATGAATCAATATTTTCTGGCACCCATGGGTTTGGATTTGGTCAAAAATAGTTGCCAACCTGCATCTTATTATTGAGTGTAAGACAGTGGTGGCCTGGTGGGAAAATATAGGCATTGGGATTTGAATCATAATAATATGAATGGTCCAATTGATGTGAGACATATCCATAATGATTTTTAATGACACTAGAATACATATTTTTGTTAATATTTTCCCAATATATAATATCATTATACTCCGTACTCTATTTCACAACTCCCTCCGTCCCGGAATATCTGACCCATTTTCTAAAAAAAAGTGTCCCAAAATAACTGAGTCATTTCAATTTTCAATACAACTTTCATCATTCCCAATACAATATAACACTAAATAATACTACTTTTATCATTCCCAATACAATATATTCCACCTTCCCCTTTATTTATACATTTTTCTTAATCTGTGTGAAATGAGCCAAGGGGTCAAATAAATTGGGACGGAGGGAGTATAATTTGATGCTAGTTGTGGTTGGTACTAGTATTTTGATGGTTGATATTCAAGTACTCGTATTTTATTTTATTTCCATTTATTTATGTGTACTTTCAACACTCATTACTCTATAGTACATGAATTTGGTTCCTGTTTGTATTTACTTGGGCATTAGGCATTGATATCATGACCACATGCATATTTGAATTTAATCCCTTCAAGAGAGGTAGGTTCCAATATGGGATCAAGGTCAGCAAGCATTCATATCTGATACCAAAGATTGAAATCATTCATCAAACATGAAATCAATTTAATCAAAGATTCAAAATAACATCTCAATCCTAACTTAAAATAAGAGAGCTTCTATTTTAACCCTAAAGTGGCTTTAGATGTACACTTCTAAAAACGTCACAATTTTTTATTACTTATTTTAAAAGTGTACATCATAGTTGGAATATCGATGGCCGTCCGATCTCGATTTGATGGTTATAGAAGAGGCAGATTTACTTTTTATGATAAAATTAAACATATCGAAATTAAGTGTTGACCGTCCGATCTTAATTGAATGGTTATGATTGTGTGAATGCGTGATAGTCAATTTATTAACTGCAGTGAATCGAGGTCCATTTTTAGGGGACTTGAGTTTCTTGTAGCCGTATGTTCGCGCAATTTCATGTATTAATTGATTTCAACCATTGATTTTAAATTGGCTGGTCCAGATTACACAATTAGCTAGCTTCACTTAGTGAAATAATCACGTTCGTTTATTTAGATCGAACGGAGCCATAACTGCGTCACAAAGTTGTTGCAAAGAATCCATTTCAGATTTTAGGGAGCCATGTTTACTTCCTGACATGTTCTGAATTTACAAAGAATATGATTAACATGGATTGAAATGAGACAAATAGAAAAACCAAATTTTTTTTGCAAGATCCATATGGATCAAACAGAAGGGGTGAAAAAAGCAATATAGATGCAGATATTTGTAGCAGCAGTAGTTTCAGAGAGTTCAATCCTAAAATGACAAAAGAACAGTCACAAAAAAGTGAGTTTGATCCTCTCTGTCACTCTTTGTACTCAGATTGAGGATCAATAGATGGATTAAAATGTGGCCTACCAACTTTTAAGGGATGGTCAACTATGCAGCAGGCATATTCATGTTAGTGGAAACATAGTGGCCCATATAATTCAAAACAAAATCCAGGCCAATAACACAATTCTTGATAAAGATATGGAACTAAATTTCCAACTTGTCCAACTCAGCCTTGTCAAATACAGTATTCCATCCTTTTTCAAAACTTTCATGTTAGATTTTAAGAACTTTTTTTTGAGAGAAGATTTTAAGAACTTAGTGCGGCTGTATACACAGTTTTTGAAGTTTTTTTTTTTATTTTTTTTTCAGGTTTGATTTGACTTTTCTACTACATATACATCTACAGCAAGGCGGTAAACAAAACCAAACAGAAGCTGACACGTGTCAACATGCAAGGCGGCTATGTACAGCTAAAAACTGAAAAATTACGAAAAAATAGTTTTTGCCCAAAACGGAAATTGAACTGCGCTCTTTCCAACAGTACATGGCTGCCTTGCATGTTGATATGTGTTAGCTTCTGTTTGGTTTTGTTTGTAGCCAGTTGCAGTGGCGGTATATAAAGTAGAAAAGTCAGATCAAACCTAAAAAAATCAAATAAGCTGAAGAAGAAAAAAACTTTAAAAACTGTGTATACAATCCCTCAAAAAAACTGTGTATACAAACCACACTAAGTGGCGGTAAAGCTACTAAACTAAAAGAAAAAGAAAATTGGAGAAAATGGATCATTTATGTAAATAATACTCATAGGGTGTCGGACATGAAATTTTTTCGTATTTGGGTCCGAATTTTTTTTTCTTCTTCTAGATTTTAACACACACAACCTTTTCAAAGTGATGAGTGTGTTAAAAATCTAAGGTGCTTATTTTAAACAAACAAACCCTTAATTTGTATACACCAATGACGATTATGTATAGTTTTTGTACATATGCATTCAATCAAATCACATTATTTTACTTTTTGAATTAGCTTTTACAAATGCATACTTTTATAAATGTGTTGATTGCATACTTTATATTGTTGATATAAATAAATTAATCTCTTTCCTTAATAAATGTAAAAACCTTAAATTACAAAAGAATTGAAACAAAATATTTGTTCAGCAGAGAAATGTGTTGATTACTTCCGACAGAAGTGTTTATCACACTTGTGAATAATTGCACTTAAATTTATTCCAATAAACATGTAGGTTCTATACTACAGGAACTTGATTAAAAGTGTGAACTGAATTGAATAATTTGGAACATGAAGCAATGGGAATAGACATAAAAACAATCTTTATTTGGTAACCTTTTTACTATATTGGGGAGCATCTTTGTACTTGTGTAGGCCATGAGTTAACATGATTTATTTTCTAAACTGAAATTAAAGTTTGTGTTATGACCTATCACCAACAGAGAGCTAAAAAAAGTTATACAGAAAGAAATTGGTCTTGTCTTGACAAATATCTATGTTTGCAATAATATTGTCTTTAGGATTTTGACACAAATAAAATAAAAATAGTGAGGGCAATGTCGTAGAGATGGAACTATTAATTAATAGTTGGATCAAATGCGTACTATACCATGTATAAATATAGTTAGATCACGATTCACGTGTATATATCATGTATCATTTTACATGAGTGAATAAACACTTCTTTATGTTCTATTTTCTTTTATTCTTTTGGGTCACACAGCTATTTTTATGGTGGCTAAATGATATGAATATTGTATCATGCACAAGTTATTTTTTTCTTTTTCTTTTTACTATTAAATCGATAAATCTCATCATTAAATCAAAGTGAGATCTTTAAGAGTTGCTATTTGTTCGTGTTCTAGTTTGAATTGTTGGTCCTATGATATTATAAGTAACCTTTAACACAACAGATTTGTTGCTTCACTTTGTAGCTACTAGACCTTCATTGGCTTTGTTGTCTTCATTGGCCTTCGATGTATTTTCTTTAGACCACATGGTGTTGAAAGCAAATTTCAACACTTGGTGGGTTTGCAATGGAGAGTTGAAGTTGGTTGAGAAATGATGTGGAGGAAAGAGGAGATGAAAGTATTCAACATGTTGAATGCTGAAAAAAGCCAGGAAGCAGTTGCCACGCGTTGCGTTTTTGTTGGCTACAGCGAGCGCGTGAGATGCACGCGCCGACAGGCGCGAGTGAAGAAAACAGTGACGCAGAGAGAGAAGAAGTGAGAGGATAAGGTATAACATGTGGCGCATCCTGATTGGCTGACTGGATTTATCTCATCTTAATAATTTAAACTCAATTATTTCATTGAAAATTAATTTTTTTTTATTTTTTTTTTACCAAAATTCATGATTTTTTTTGTCTATAAATAGAGACTTGGTTCATTTGATTTGGACACAAAAAAAAAAAAAACAAAGTTTTTCACTATCTTAATATTATTATTATTATTATTATTATCTTTCTATTAGTTTTTCATTTGAAGTTTTAATCTTCTTTTTAGTGAAATGAATCCCAATAATAATCATTTCAACACCCAGAATTCTTCTAATTACCCATTTAGCTACCGAAATCCCAACAATTATCAAAATCCAAATCAATTTTCCAACCAACGTCCTCAAAACATACCTAATTTTGGTTTTGCACCAAATTTCAACCACTTATCCTATGTTCCAAACTTTAATCCATATTATGGATCTATGATGAGATATCCATCTCAAACACCCCCGTTTAATGGTTATATGCCAATGGGGAATGAAAATTTTTCAGTGTTGGTGCACCTGAATTTCCCGAATTTTCAACACAAATAACTCTTGGTGGCATGACAGGTGCTAATGAAGTCACTCCAAATCCAGAGGATTCAACTCCTAATCACAAGAAAAACCAGCAACCAACATGGAACACTTAACAAAATTTGGTGCTAATTAGTGGGTGGATTAAATATGGAACAAGAAGTGTTGTCAGGAGAAACCAGAAAGGTGAAATATATTGGGGTAGAATTGCTGAGTATTGTAATGAGCATTGCTCATTCGATCCTCCGCGCGATGGAGTTGCATGCCGAAACCGTTTTAATTATATGAACAAAATACTGGCTAAATGGATTGGCGCTAAGCGTTGCAAGGAAGCGGTTGGTCGGAGAATGATATTTTGCCAAAAGAGCAGGAATTATACGCAAGTGGGAAGAATGTTCAATTTACTTTAATGGCAGAATGACACGCTCTTCGTGATCAACCACGTTATGGTAGTCAAGTAGGAGGAAATATTGGCTCATAAAATAGCGGATCTAAGAGATCTCACGAGAGTGATGCATGTGGCTCATAGTCTGTCGGATCTAGTGCTCGTCCAATGGATAGGGAGGCAGCTAAAAAAAGGGTAAAAAGAAAAGCAAGGAAGCTGCCTTAGAGGAGGTGGGCAACGAGCGGGCTGAATACAAACAATTCAAGGAGAAAGAGCTTGAACGATTGGACAAGACAACCTTGATGCAACAGGAGGCTAACAAATTGATGAAAGAAAGGACTCATACTAAGAAAATGAAATTGTATATAAAGCTAAGTTCCAAAGAGCATCTCGATGAGCGGAAGAAAGAGCTGTTTGAAAAGTTGGCCTAAGAGCTGTTTGAAAATTAATTTCAATCAAGTATTTGTCTGTATTCGGTCAAACTTGTCAATGTTGTCAAGTCCCCAGTGTTTGCTTTAATAATTGTCAGTGGTGTCAAATCTGTAGTGTTTGATTTAATAATTGTCAGTGGTGTCAAGTCTGTAGTGTTTGCTTTAATAATTGTCAGTGGTGTCAAGTTTGTAGTGTTTGCTTTAATAATTTTCCGTTACTTTTGGCTTTAATGTATGGGTTATTGTGTTTGAATATGTACCACCAATTTCGAATCTTGTCCTTATCTGATAATTAACTCTATACAATAACATATTTCAAATCCGTAAGTGTCTACCACTCAATGCACTTATATATAGGGACTCATAGATCCATTGATACCAATATCCCAAATCTCATTCAATCTACTTCTAATATCACAAAAAACTATTAATGAATCCATCAGAATATCCTTTTGATATCGCAGCCTACAATCAAAAAAGTGAAATTGAAGAAACTTATATGGTTAACCGATTTAGAGAGCGTCGAAACAAAATACTGGAAGATATTGCACCTCGTAGTAGAAAATATCTCAATAGAGATCATGCAGCGGCAAACCAAAGACTAATTGACGACTACTTTGCCAATGATCCTACATATGACGATGCAATGTTTCGTCGTCGGTACCGGATGCAAAAATATGTTTTCCTTCGAATCGTTGAGGACCTTTCAAGTAGTGATAAATACTTCACCCAACGAGTTGATGCACCCAATAAAGAAGGTATATCACCCTTAGCAAAATGTACCATAGCAATGCGAATGTTAGCATATGGTGTGGCAGCAGATGCGGTCGATAAGTACATCAAAATAGGAGGTACTACAACATTGGAGTGCTTACTTAGATTCTGTAAAGGAGTCATACGATTGTATGAGCAAGTGTACCTGAGAGCACCAACCCAAGATGACCTGCAAAGAATACTACATGTTAGTGAAATGCGGGGGTTCCCAAGGATGATCGAGAGTATTGACTGCATGAACTGGGAGTGGAAAAATTGTCCTAAAGCATGGGAAGGTCAATTTACTAGGGGATATGGGAGCCACCACAGTTATTCTTGAAGCAGTTGCATCTCATGATCTATGGATCTGACATACCTTTTTTGGATGTCCTAGAACGTTGAACGATATAAATGTTCTAGACCGGTCACCAGTGTTTGATGATGTGGAACAGGGAAAGGCTCCGAGTGTGAATTTCTTTGTGAATCAACGTCCCTATAATACAACATACTATCTAGCTGATGGTATCTACCCTTCGTATCCAACTTTCGTCAAATCGATTAGACTTCCTCAAAGTGAACCCGATAAGTTATTTGCAAAAAATCAGGAGGGATGTCAGAAGGACATTGAACGTTGCATTTGGAGTGCTTCAAGCTCGATTTAAAATTATCCGTGAACTAGCTCGCTTGTGGGACGTAGCCGATTTGGGTTTCATCATGAGGTCATGCATCATATTACATGATATGATTGTTGAGGATGAACGAGATACATATGCTCAACGTTGGGCCGATTTTGAGCAATCTGAGGAAAGTGGATCTAGTACACTGCAACCATACTCGACCGAGGTGTTACCCGCTTTTGCAAATCACGTGCGTGCTAGATCCGAGTTGCGTGATCCAAATGTTCATCACGAATTGCAAGCAGATTTAGTGAAGCACATATGGACAAAGTTTGGAATGTTTCGTGATTAAAGATGATTTGTATCGTACTAATTAAGTTATTTGTGTGTCGCGTGCTTAGTTTGTTGTCTTACATTTTAAGTTATTTGTGTGCCCCGTGCTTAGTTTATTGTATTACATTTTAAGTTAAGAAAATAAAAATAAATTATTTAAATAAATTTTGTTTTTAAAAAACACTAAAAAATAAATGGTTAAGTGTTTATTATTTTAATTTAATTATAATCGATAATTGTAATTTTATGTAATCATAAAAACAAAAATATAAAATTAAATAAGAATATTAAATAAAAAGTGGTGGGGTAGAGTGTTGAATGAAAAACCATTGGAGAGGGTAAAAGTTGAACGAGTGTTGAATTATTAGGTGAAAGAGAGATAAAATGATGTGGAGTGTTGGGAATTGAAAAAGTGGGTGTTGAGTTTTTTAACCATTGTAAATGGACTTAGATTTGACGTTATTTTGTCTTGATCATCCCAAGCTAGAAGTGTTATGCACACCTTATAGGCTTGCAGGGGGATGCTGGAGATATAAGTTAGTCATATAGTAACTAGATAGTTAGTGCATATAAATAAAAGGTAGTAAATTTGTAACTGATGTTTCTCATTTGTAATAGTACTCTATCTTATCAATACAAGAGTTTTATAGTTTTTCTGTCTTTCCTTCCATAGATGTCATGTTTCATAACATGAGACATGATGACACCTATTGATCTAAATGTGGAAAAATCTGGGAAATAGTACAACATTATTTTACTTGTGGCACCATCCAAATAACATTGGTTTAGGGTGAAATTATTGCTCTTACCGCTTAGCAACACTTACTTGGACACAACTTCAAGCAAAAAATGTTTGGATACACACAAATACAAAATATTTAAAAAAAATATTATGGTCACAACATTTAATCTACTACTCTTTTATTTATTTTTTCATTTGTGTGTTCATCCTTATCAATCTCTAATGCCGAGACCAGGAGAGTTGAAATGAGCTTGCTATCTATTTAAAATTTCTTGAGCACCTACAATGCATATTTTGTTTGACTAATAAAAGTCTCTACTTCATCTTGTCTTATTTGTAAATCAAGAAAAAATCATAAGCTCTCCAATAAGAGACTTTTCAAACTCTCCTTACATTAGATTGGAGAATTCTCCACAAAAATTTCGTTTATAGACCAAATATGATATCATCAACATAAATTTGAACTAGCAAAATATAATTTCCTTTTAGTTTGCTAAACAAGGTATTATCAACCTTACCACGAGCAAAACCCTTTTCCAACAAAAACTTACTAAATCTCTCATACCAAATCTAAACTTGTGAAACAATTGTTATCACAAATAATAAAACTATTTGATATATTATTATTAATCAATTGAAAAGATGATATAAAAAATGTGAAGTGATTGAAAGATTAAAATTCCACGAACTCTATGATGCTTTCTATAGATCTTTCTTTCTCTAAGCATCAGACAAGCTCTTCATATCAACAATAATTCCCTCATAATCTATTGGGAAACTAATACCATCCTCAATAATGTCACAAACTCATCATCAACACCAATTAATGGTGTGAATATACATTTTGCTTTTCCACCAAGAAAATTGTGCAGCATCTCCATACCAAGATAGAGTTCTGGTTGAGTAAGAATTTTTATCGGAAGTGGAAACATTGTAGTATCAGAAGACATGTTTTTCTCAGGATCTTTTAAATGTTGCACGATTAATTGTTCAAGCAACATACAAGGCGCTCTGAGCTCGATTGAAGGTCAGAAAAACACAATAATGGAGGGTTGAAGTGTGTCGGATTTTTCAAAAACTTTTCTAAGTGTTTATAAAAAACAGTTAAGAGTCTTATCATAAGCAGAGTTCTTATCAGAGCTGAAACAGAGTTATGCAGCGAAAATCAATTAAACAAAAGGAGAGAGAAGAGAGAAAGATACGACATAATCAAACTATACTGGCTCCTCTCACAAACCGAGAGTACTCAGTCCCCTTGCACTTTGAAGGGATTTTCACTATAATCTCACTAGATTACAGTTTGCTTAAACACACAAGTAAGAGACTTTCTTTGCTCAATCACACAAGAAGGAGAATTCTACAATAGGAATTTAACAAATAAATAAGATTGTCTTTACAGTTGATATACAATCAGTTGTGTAAGAAATTTAAGTTCAGATGACTTCTGATACTTAAGAAATTCTAAGATATGAAAGTTTGTAAGAATTTCTCAAAGTTTTTGTGCGTTATATAATTCGACAGAGTAAAGAAACTTGTAAAATGATATAAGTCTTGTTATATTTCTTCAACTACTCAGGTCCATATATAGGAGAGAATGAGAGAGCCGTCGTTGAAAAGGTGCCAACACATCAATTTAGTCCTTGAGATATTTGATCAGAGACGTTTAGATGTTTCCGCAAATGGATAATGTTGTTGAGTAGTCATTAGAAATTTCTTTGCTTCTAATAGAATGATCTGTTACATTCTCGTTGTCCTTGAATTTTTTTTATTTGTTTCAACACGTGGTCAGAAGACACAAATTGTACTACCCTGAGTCTGATCGCGACATTCCTTCAGAAAACAACAAACTGGTTCAGAGTCTTCAATGCCTGACGTCACCTTCAGATGCTTCATCCTTCAGATCTTCACTCCTTCAGATAATTCTGAACAAAAATTCTTTTTTGGTCAGAATGTTGACTTTTTGGTTTACCTTTCTTCAAATCTTGTTCCAAGTCTTATAAGCTTCTCTTTTGCTTCAGATGTTATCTTATGCATTCAAAGTCTTGATGTTTCATAATTAAAACTTGATTTAAGAGTTAGAATTTAATTCTATGGTCCTGCACAATTGAACACACATTATCATATCCAATTGTTCTTTCATTATTTGTTATCATCAAAACATATGAGCCATATTTAAAACCCATTTTGGTTCAACATATAAGGCTCTGTTTGGTAAAAATAGCTTTTAGCTGATAAGCTAGTTGAAGTGTTTGGTAAAATTAGCGGTTCAACTAGCTTATAAACGTAAAATGACATAAAAGGGTATTTTTAATGCATTATAAAATTTGTATCAATTGATATTTAAAATATTTAAAATTTCATATATTTTGTAAAAAAAAAATAAAAGCGTGAGCATATATATTTAGTTAAAGTGAAATCTGGGATTAAAAGTGTCATGTTTTTCTTCAACGTAGTTTTCTTTTTGAAGAAGTTTCTTCAACGTAGTTATTTATTACAAAGGGTAAATATGGATTTTGTTAAATTGATAAGGGTAAAAATGAGACAAAAAATGAGAAGCTATAAATTTATTTCGATTAAGTTTCCAGTTATTATACATTAATAAAAAAACTAAAGTTTACAAATTTATTTTAAGAATAAAATAAAAAATAATCAATTCATAAGATTAAAAAAAATTGTTAAAAGGAACGAAGGATAAAACAAAAAAAAAACATACGTAGACATACATACGCAGCTGGGTTTGTTTTGTTTTGTTTTAAATTATAATAAATTAATTATTAAGGGTAAACATGGGTTTTAGTTAAAGTGGTAAAGGTATAAATGGAATAAAACATGATAAGCTAAAAGCTATAAGCTCAAACGCTACTTGGAATAGCTTCTGAAAAATAGCTTATAAGCTCGTGAAATAAGCTATAAGCTCATGATGAAAAAGTGTTACCAAATAGAGCTACTTTTGTCAAACGAGCTTATAAGCTAAAAGCTAGAAGCTAGAAGCTAGAAGCTCATTTATATGGCTTACCAAATAGACCCTAAGTGTGATAAAGTGGAATGATCATACCTGGGGGGGAAGGCCCCCTATTTATAGTTGTTGATCTGATGACATGCTCCTTGTTAGTTGCAATTTTCTTTCCTTAGATTTAATTTGGTTTGTTATGAGGTTAATCAGGATATCAGAAAAACTAACCCTCTAGATTGGCGAGGATGCCTTTCTGGTTCAAGTGAGTCCTCTATAAGTAGGAATGACTAAGGTATATCTGATAATATACTCACTGTAACAGAACTCGACATAGTTAACACATCTAACCGATTCATATGAGATCTTGATACATAGGAATGACATATACATATGTTGGTCATGTTTGAGACAGTGGGACATGTAAGCGCTATGTCGGTTTTCGAGGTGGAACCAGGTGATTCCTAGTATCTCATTGTGGTTGTTATAATTGTAACCTAGAATATTGTATCATGTAACGTGCCACGTGTATCATCGAGGTGGTGACCCCGATAGTCTTTGTCTTGGCATGTCTATTGGGCCTTCTTGTGTTATTTTCGATGGACCTAGGTTGATGGACTCTAATGAATAATTGGATTGAACCTTTTAGTCCCATACCGATACAATATTAATATTAATACTTATTACATAAACATATATGTTAATTGGTTATGGGAGGGAGAGGCCAAGGCCGCTACCTGCCCACCCCTCCATTTGTCCCTTACTTGTGTTAGGGGAAACAATTGATTCTAGGGTTTATGATTTTATGTGACTTGAAGATTAAGAAACAGTTTAGAAAGAATGAGAAGGAGAGAAAGAATGATTAAGAGATTATGAAAGTATGAACAAGTGAATGCATTAGCTATTATTCAATGAGGAATCAGAATATATACACAAGTGTTCCTCCTATTTCTTGCACATCAAGTAACAGTTATAGGTGTAACAAACTTAGTAAAAACAAGGAAATAGTTAGTTACTTATGAAACAAGTAACTAACCCTAAAACAAACTAAACAAAACTAAAGAGATTTGAATTACAATTTAACAACTTGCTTGGCAAAAACATGAATATACTTGTAAAAAAAAGTGGATATAAATCCTCCACCCAAGAAGATTATGAAAGTTTTGTTCATCATCAATTACAACACTACATATGGAAAACAATTAAAGTTCAAACATAAGCAAAACACTATATAAGTTAATTGCATAAAAAAAAATACACAATCTACTTTCACACCTACTCACATGATTTTATGGAATTAAACAAAAAAAGCAATTATATCGCATTATAGAGGAGCATTACAATTGTGAGATGAACTTTTACCTTTTCTTTTGGGTATTGTCACGTAAATGGAGAAAAGAGGATGTAGAAGGTATTAAAAGTGTGAATTCATTGCCAAATATTATATATGCTAAAAAAGGGCAAACGTAGAGAAAAACAAGGAAAATAAAAGGAAAAACAATTGGAAAAAAGTGTGATATACAGATAAAACAACGAAGAAGCAGTTTTCGTAGTTGAAGAAATACGCAAAAGGAGAAATAATAAAAGTCCAAAAAATAACAGAACAAAGAATAAAAAAAGGTTAAATAGTATTTTATGAAAGTTGTCCATAAACTATATGATATTTTTGTTTTAAAACATCATTTAAAAATGAATTTTATAATGTAGTTGATGATTTTTCTATTTTAAAACTGCAGAAGAGGTGTCATTATGGTTTAACTCCATTCAATTTTTAAACATTTTAAATTAATATTTGAGTGGTCAAATGGATAATTAATTAAATATGTTTCAGTCAAAAAGTCATTATATTAGTCATCTTTAAATATATCTTAATGGTAAAATCAAATTAACTTTTTGCATTTTCGACACATATAAATTAAATTTTAAACATCACTAAGTTCTTCCTATGACAATTTTAACTAAAACTACACACACATAGAAAACATAAATTTTGTATGTGTGTGGGTTCATTTATGTTAAGAATGTTTTGATAAAAATGATTTCTTATTTTTAATTTTAATAATAATAATAATAATAATAATAATAATAATATTTGATTAAATCCTTAAAAAAAAAATTGCGTAAAGTTAAATAAGTAGGGGGTTAGGGGTTCAAATCCCAACCCCTGAATATGAAGAACCACATGTTACTCATGCGCTCATTATATTTGCTAAAAGCTTTCTCTAAAATACAAAATTCGTAACAACCTCATCATTTCTTTTTATTTATAAAAAATTATCAAAGTGAAGAAAATATCAAAATTAACAAAACTTGTAAAGTAATATTCTTAGTTATTAGCTTGGAAGCTTAATATTCATAGAAGTAATTAATCTCAGCTGTTTGATGTTAAGATGACATCAATTATCACATGTTCTACGAGCTCACTATCTCTTTATTTTTTTGTTCTATTTTCAAGATATAACAATAGAGCTTATAAGAGTTCTTGAACCCCAACTCCCTTTTATTTAATCTAATACAAGAAAATTTGAATCTCTCTGTATTGGATTTCTTTCTCAATCTAATGGAATTAGATCCAAGTTTTCCAGAAAGAATTCCTTATCTATTTGAAAATTTTCCTAAAATTCCTCTAGAAAAACCAGAGATCCCCGCACTGGTTCTCTTGCAACCAAGTTCTACTCTTACACCTGCACCATCTAATTACACTGGTTTTTTGTACCATAAATCCAATCAATATAACGAACATCCTCTTAATGGGGTGAACCATCACACTTCTATGGTAGTTCCTTCCTCCATCAAACCATTTTCAATGAACCAAACCCTTTCGCACACGACTGCAAACACCAATGGAACCCAGAGAGAATTTTTCATCGATCAAAATCCAATGACCTTTACACCAAACTATAACGAAATGGAAGCCATGCATGACCTCCTTCAATATGGTGAAACTTCACAATCTCGAGTAATTTCCTCTCTACCACCATCACTAGTTTATGGAAACCAACCAGAAGACCATGATCAAGGAAACATTCTCATTGACCAGAAGCAACAAAAGAAGGTTCACAAAGACAAAGAAATTCAACAAAAAGAATCCAATATAAGAAAAGGCCAATGGACTCGTGATGAGGATGGGTATATTAAATCATATAAAATTTGTACATTCATTACTATAAAATGTTTTCAGGTTCTTAGGGTGGATTTGTTATATACTCTATTGGTTCAATTTGATGGTTTTATATGTCAATTTGATTCATCTTATCTCGACTATGTTATTTTTATTTGTTAATGATTGTTAACATATGATGAACAATTAATAATTTTTTATATTCTTGTAGGATTCTTGTCAAATTGTTGGACTATTCTGGGTTTAATAACTGGTCTCAGATTGCTAAGTTTATGAATGGCAGAAGCGGAAAACAGTGCAGGGAGAGATGGCATAACCATCTTCGACCGGACATTAAGGTGTCTTTTTCTTCAATCCTTTTAGGCTTTTATCTCTTACACATACATTTTAATGCTCTTGTCTTCTATGCTTTTTCATGTAAATATTTTCATGTAAACATAGATGCATCAAATAAATCAAAAAATTAAGAATGCATATCAATTTAATGTGTTAAATTATTACATGTATATAAATTTATAACGACGTGCGGAATTCTTGAAATTTTTGTGATACGTCAACATTAGTTCATTAGTTTAGTTGTCTATATTTATGAATAAGTTTTCTAAGTAATTTTTTTGTAAACTAAGAGTGTTCTAAGTATCCATTTAAGAACATGTATCATAATAATGAACTATCATATTTCTGAATGTATAAAACTTAGTTTTTATATCCATTTATAAAAAAAAAAGTGTTCTAAGTAAAAAAAAATGTAAACTAAGAGTGTTTTAAGTATCGATTTTGTTGTTTCTCTTACTAAGAGATAATTTATTTTATAAAACACATTTTTTACACCTTTTTAAAAAATACAAATGATAGATATGCCATTTATCACTGGAGAACAAAAGAAACAATATCCATATGTATCCATGCTTTATCCATAAGTATCTTCAGTGATTTTTTTTTTTTTGAAAAAATATTTGGATAAGTTTTGTTTATAAAATGCTTCCTTACCGATTTCTTATTTTGGTTAATTTTGAACAAATGGATATTGTATGAATTATGTGTCCCGTTTTTACGCTTCTCCTTTCATATTATCATATATGTTATTTTAATTTGTCTCTCGTAAGACAATGTTTTCTATTTTAGATAAAAAAAAAGGACTAATGTTCATGATCTCCCTCATTTGCAAAAACAAATAGATGATATGTCTAGATAGCTAATTAGATTCACTCATTACCAGATTAGTGAAATTGAAATCTTTCTCATTATAATTAATCATATATCTAATCTAGACATATATTGTTTGGTATTAATGTAGAAAGAGTCATGGAGTGAAGAGGAAGATAGAATATTGATCGAAGCTCACAAGATAGTTGGGAACAAGTTTGCTGAAATTGCAAAGAGACTTCCTGGACGTACTGAGAACTCCGTCAAGAACCGTTGGAACTCCGCTAAGCGCAGCCTGAATGCTACAAAGAAGCCGAACCGGCGAAATAGTTCGAAAGGAACACTACTTCATAAATACATCAACGAAATCACTAATTCTAAGGATGTTCAGAAGGTGCCAAAAAATTCCACCAACATAATGAACATTGAGTATCAGACAAATTTCGACAATACCTATACCAACCCTGGTCTTAGTGATGTTCGATATGAAATTTCTGAGTGTGGTGTTAACTTTGAAGGTTTGGTTACTTCAGTGGAAGAACTTGGTGGCAATGTGACAATGATGTTGACTGGTGAAGATGGAATGGCAAGTGGCTCTGGCACAATGAGTCATGAGATTGGATCATATCAAATGGAGTTTTTTCCTCATGTTAATGATCTATAGAAACTCCTAAGGGTGGTGTCTCCATTTTTCAAATACAAATGAAAAGAAAAAATTTATTCCTATGTGATATTTTTTCTGGTTATTATCAGAAATGAGGAGAATGACATGCTTGTAGTTTTACTTTGGATATATGTAAGAGATTTGTTTATAAAAATAAAAATTGTTTATAAAAAAAAATGGATAAGGGGGAATTTTTATAAAAGTGATATTAACGATTATTTACAATTGATCTTGCACTTTTGAGTAAAGAATTAAGAAGTTTGAAGGAGTAGATATTAATTTAACAACTAATTACTAATATTTCTTGTCAAAAAACTAATTACTAATATTTGCCAAAATAATCTCAATAGTAAATATATAAGAAATTGAAGAATATAATTACGTTAAGAATATATATACTATGATATTAAGTGCATAAATATATATAATTAGTTTTATCTTTTTTTATATTTAATAACCATAGACATTTTACTTGTATTTTGAATGATTTGTTTGACTCACTAATATTTGTAAAGTTAGATTATAATAAAAGTGGAAGTTGCAAAAAATAATATTAAACTAGAAGTTAATGTGTTTAATTTAATAAATTGAGTTTGAAGATTCAATGTAGATAGATGGGTGTGGGCTGATGGGAGAGGGGGGGAGTATTATGATGGTTTAGGGTATGAAAATGTTTTTTTAAACTTCTAGCATATATATCTCCGTTGGTTTGTTGGCATGTTGGATTTAGTTGTTAAGAAAGTGTTTGAAATTCATTTGGTGTGTTTAGCTCATAGAGTGTTAGTGCTTAAGCTACAAACATTTAGAAATTTTCTCTCATAATCATTCGGCAAAATTAAATTCAAGAAGAAACAAATACTACAACACATGCATGGGCAAAATGTGGATATACATCCTCCAAACAAAGAAGATGATGAAAATTTTGTGCAACGTCATATTTACTACAATATAATAAATATGGAAAAACAATTAAAAAAGTAAATATAAGGAAAATACTATAAAAGTTAATTGAATAATAAGTACAAAATCTACTTCTCTTACACGGTTAATTTAAAGGAATAAAACAAAAAATCCAATTAGATTGCATCATATAGGAGCATTAGAATTGTGATCCAACCTTTTACCTTTTCGTATGGGTAGAATAATGTAAAGAAGAAAAAAGAGGATGGAAATGTATTGAAAGCGTGAAGAAAAAAAGACATGAATTTCACAGCCAAATATAGACTCAAAAGAATGCAGAATATGAGGGAAAAAAGGAGGCGAAAAAATAAAAGCAATCGAAGAAACAGTTTTCGTAGCTGAAGAAATACACAAAAGGATGTGCAAGATTTTGTGGAAAGACCTCTCAAATCAGTCCCTGATTTTATTAATATTTCAAACTAGTCTTTATCTTTGTCAAAAGTTTCTCAATTTAGTCCTTCGTCATGTGACAAAACACAAAGACAAGGACCTAATTGAGAAACTTTTGAAAAAGATAAAGTCTAATTTGAGAATCACATACAAAGATATGGATCAATTTGATGGTTTACTCGAAAAATAATAGAAGTCAAGAAAATGAACATAACAAAGGATAAAATAGTTGCTTAAAAAAAAGGATAAAATAGTATTTTATGTTTGGTTACACATCAGTCAAAAAGTTGTCCATAAATTATAGTATGATATATATGTTTTAAAACATCTTTTAAAGATATTTATTCGCAAAGTGTTCATATTTATATGTTTTTTTAGGAATATATGTTCAATATATGAATTTAATTAATTTGTATTGGCTTACGATTTGATTCATGTAGTCAACTTATTTAAAGGGAAAAAACTTGGTTGTTGTTGTATTGGCTTACAATTAACACTTTATCCTTTTTTTGGACAATCTCATAAGAGAGATCGTCTTTTCGGATGCATTTCCAAGGATTACACACAAAAAAATCAATATGCATCGGTTTAATTATATTTCACCATTTAATTTATTATATAAATATTTTAGATAATGATATTATTACATATATCTTAACACTAAAATAAATTTAAATGTTTATATTCTAGAGCACTTAGATTAGATGATAAGAAATCTGTCCTCGTGAGCTTAGCTCAGTTGGTAAGGAGAATGCATAATATATGCAAGGTCCGTGGTTCAAACCCCGGCCACCACAAAAAAAAAAAAAAATCTTTTCAAATATCATTTTGTTTTTGTAAAAAAAAAAAAAAAAAGAATCTTTTCAGGTCAGTGAGGTTCTGAATTTAGATCAAGCATGGAAATACAACCATGTGAGCATAAAAGGATATCTAGATTACACCAAAAAAAAAAAAAAGAATTTCAAATAAATCATTTTCATCTTTGGTAAATTTACCAAGAGCTATAGTCATAGTGATCCTCCTATTCAACTACTTCAACCATTTCCAAACACCCCCTAGCATTTTCAGGGATGGAACCTTCGAGGATTTTTTCATTTTATATATGATATGATTTTCCGAATATTATGCACTTTTGGTACATATAAATTAAATTTTAAATATAATTATTACCATGCACATAAGGAATGGATAAGGGACCCCAGATGTCAAAATGAAGAAGTTCAAAATTGACAGATGCATGGGAAAGACTATAAGTAAAAGGTAAATGTTTTTGTTTTGCATAATGACAAATATCACAAACTGATTTATTATCAATGCTAATATTGGAATAAAAAAGGGACATCGTATTCATTTTCTAATGAGATAAGCGACCCAATCTGAAATGCCATAAGGCTTTATTTGAAATCATGGTACTGGAATTACAAGCAAGTTGATTAACAAAATTACAAGATTTATTTGTATGACTAGTAAGTATACATCAACAAAATTACAGAATGGACATTAAATTTGAATAGGCCATCCACTTGATTAACCAAACTGATCATCTTCATGGAGATTTGGTCCTGCGTCAGGCATTTATCAGGTGAGAATTGAACAATTCAAGACAAAGATTAACACAATTTAGTAACATATATGAGGTTCAATTTAAAGGCAAGAGAATATAATATATTGGTGAGGTATAATTCTAGAGTGAAAGAGATATTACCAGCATAATGCACAATAACATGAGTACCATTTAGTAAGGTAACACTGACAAGTTTGATTTGGTAAAAGGGGCAAAAACAAGTAATATTTGAAAATATATGGTTATTGCGTGAGATTTGGTACCTTGCCTGAGATTGTTGATTGACAAGCGTAATGTAGCTATGTGAATATGATTAGCTTTAGAAAAATGCTCGTTTAGATTAGATCTTCCCAACCATCAAATGCATTATCATGAAAGACAATGGTTTGAGCAATTGAATCAAATACATAGTTAATTAGCCAAGAGTGAACGAGATGATTACACATTTCCCAAGCATTACGATTAAGATCATCAATAGCAGGAACATGTATAGATCCATTGATGAAAGGTAATTTGTTCTTAGCTCCTAATGCACATTGCATCGATCTTCTTCAAGAAAGATAGTTTGAACCATTGAGTTTGGGAGAAACGATAACAAAATTTGGCCACCTTATAGAAATATTGCTAGCTTCGCCGCTGGTTAGAAAGAAAGTATTCCTAACCTATTTGCAGTGAGGGTCTCATGCACAAGTCACGGTCTAAGCCACCTGATTTTAATATATTTGGATTAGATTAGATTAGATGTTCTATATTTAAATCCTCTCCAAAAAAATGTTCTACATTTAGACGTTCTATCGTATAATTTTTTTGGGTTACTTCTATCGTCCTAAAATTTTTTCGGTATCATAAATAACACGACGCCGTTGAAGCAAAAGCATGTCCTAAATTCATACGTGCTACATTTATTAGTTACTACCAAATTACCAATATATAAACCATCATGTGTCAATCAAAGAAAGCAAGTGAGAATTTTTAACATTATCTATAACTCCAGTAGGATTTAGGAAAATTTTTCAAATCCAATCTTTTTTTAAGGAAACAAATTTTAATGTGGACACTTTTTACATTGACCAAAATTGTTTGAAACTTCAAGCGCAATCCAAGTTACATTTTGGAAGCATAGACATGTTGTTCTCAAAATTTAACCTATTCATTTTCTTTATTTTTTTTGTTTAACCAATATTCAATACAAGACATGAACTCAACCATCCGGTACACTTGTTTGGTCACAAGCATAAATAAAACTCATTAGAGACACTCACATGTAAAAAATATGAAAGGGAAACGATTTAACTACTATGTGTTTTTAAAATAGTTCAATAATGTGTATTTTATGAATGTGTATATAAGTGATGTTGATTGGGTTTGTGATTATATAAGTATTTATCCTCAACCGTAAGAAAGAAATTTTTTTTTAGAGCTTCAACTTAAAAAAATGGTGTTAAAGATTATCAGTACTTCAATTAAATTATTAAGCATCAGCCCATAGTGGTACTTCAATTAAATTGTTTAGAGGGCAACCATTACATAGATTTTTTTGTCAAGTTTGGACATGCTTCAAAATTAGACGTGACCTTTTGGATGTGACCTTCATCGGAGTTGAAGTCAGTGTTAAGACTTGATTTCCTAGGCCGAGCCTGAGCCCTATTGTTATGATTTTTGTTTCTTCTTCACCATTCTACCAAAATACAACTGTTTACAAATAACTTGTTGAATAAAAACATTTTATTCACTTATTGATTATAATACAATAATTGTATCAAAATCCTTCAATTTATATTAGCATTTGTAAAAGCCTTATTCTTTTGGTACAATTCTTTTGGTGTAATAAAAACTTAGTGGTTTGGTATAAAAAATAAATACTCATAGTGGTCAACGGGGCTTTTTTTATATACATAATAATTTTAGTATGATAGGATAATATCATAATGCCTCAATCTATGGTAAAAAAAAAAGACTTTCAAATTCAAAAAGCATTCACAAAAGAATTTATATTTACCGCTCTGTCAAAACGATCAACATGACTCTATTATGAAATATTGTTTCAATCTAGGTTTGTCGGTCACTAATTCTCTTAAACGACGGTGTTGCAGCTTTCCGATGGCAACACTGCGCGTCTATGCTCATGGTGATGGTTTTGTTTTGTTTGTGTTTGATTTGTGATTCTTGGTTTCAGTGGTTTTGTCGCTCTCTGATTGCCGTTCAATGGCTTTTATTGAGTGTTTAATTTGTAGTGGTTGGTGTTCAGTTCAGTATAATTAAGTCAAAATATAGGAATTCCACCCTCTAAGAAGCTACGTGTTGAACACAGTTAAACACATTCAACGACATACAAATTGTACAAGAGACTAAGAGAAAATAAAACAAAGAAAACAAAACCATTGGAAGAATTTGTAAGTCTTCACTATTCATAATTAATATAATTAGAACATAAAAAAAAAAAAGTTTACTTGTGCTATTTTTGCACTACTTCTATTTTATTACATATACAATTCACTACTCAATATCATTTGGACCATTTTTTCAACAAAATACAGTCTTCAATCCCAATCTCCCCTTTTATTCCTTAACTTACCAAGGTGAACTATAAGATGAAATACAAGGTGTGCTCCACAATGAATCAAGAGAAGAACAACTATGAATAGATAAAGTAGAACAATCTTGTGAACTATGATCAAATCTAACAAATAAATCAAAAAAAGCATCAATAATAAATCCATGATTTCTTTTCTCATTAACTTCCAAATACCAACTCAAAAGCTTTTCTAGGGTTTCCCAATCGTTAATGCCATGAGCCTCCACCATTTCCACGATAGAATCTTTGAAATCTTCACAAGGATTTCGCGAATCCATTGAAAACTCAAGGGTGTTCTCAAATGGTAATAATAAGTTGTTATTATTGCTGCTAATTATTTCATTCGATGAAATATTAATTATTTCTTTGGTCTTTAATATCGAGCTTGTTTCATTCGGATCGAAGAAAAGCCTATCCGAACACAAACCGCAAATCATTGTCTCTATTGAATTGCCACTATTACCTTTGAAATACTCATAAGAAAATTCAGTTAATATGGAGTCAGAAGTTTCTAGGATATCTTTGTCGGTGGAACCTACAAAAGTTGGGTTGATGGATTTGAATACGGTGTCGTTTTTGTTGGCTCTAAAAGAAAGTGTTTTTGGTTGGTTACAAGATGGCCAAGCCCATGAAGAAGAGGATTTTCCATCTTTGTTTTTGAAAAGAGAAAGAAACTTCATTTTTTTCACCATTATGGTGTTAGCTTCTTAGAAAATCAAAGAAAGAAAAGAAAAACAAAATGAGTTGTTGAGGTTTTAGGAAAGTATTAATGGGGACTAAGTGAGTGAAAGTGATTGAGTCACAATTTAAAAGAGCGGTGAGAGAAGAAAAACCAGATTAGATTACCACCTTTGGATGTGGTTTTATTTGTAGGGTCAAATCAACTTAGACTTGTATTAAATTCTTACGGTTTGTAGAAATAAATGTAATTCAGTCCTATTTATTATCATTATTAATATTATAATTACTAGCATCCAGATGTGTCCGTGTGTTCATCTATTCGTTCTTTTTATCGCGCTAACACAGGTAAATTATGAATAATATTTTTTATGAAATTAGTTAGATTTTGATTAAAATTATTTATAGATGTTTGTGATTTAAAATTATAGCATGCTTATCTTTTTAAATACACCAACAATATAAAATATAATATAAAATTTTATCTTTTTCAATGACACCAACAATATAGAATTATTATAGAAAAAATTGTTTAAGATTATAATTGGAATAATAACTAATTTAACCCAAAATCTCATATATTTTTTAAACATTGTTATACATAATATTGTTCTTATTGTAGTGAGGTCGTTCCTATTTTAATAGAATTTAACTATTTTTTTAATTAATAGCTTAAGTAATATTATAAAATGGATAAAATAGTAAATAAAATACTTTAAATGAAGGGTAAAATTGAAAATGGAAAAACCCGCTCAAAAATTAATATTACTATCTTTATATAACCAACAATGAATTGATCTAAGTGTTAAGGGATTTGGGTCCTTAAGTAAATGTTTAGGGATCCGATCTCTGAGTTTGACGTGTGGAGAAAATTTGGTTTAAATGGAAGAATCCATTTTGTGTTTGATAGAAGTTCTCCGACGAAGATTAATCACCGTTAAACAGCAGCGAAAATTTTGTACCTATAATATGATAACAAAAAGAAAAACAATATTACCTCCGTCCATATATATAAGACTCTTTTGCTAAAAACATAATAATTAAGAAAATTGGTTTTTGCATTAGATTTGTCAACAATGTACATTCTCTTTTCAAAATTATCCTTCAATTATTAAGAGAGAGAGATAGAGATGGTTGATCTTTAATTTTCTCCATTTAATTAGGGGTATTTTTGTGAAAAAATAGTTAATGCACCTTGATATTTGAAGAGGGTCTTTTAAAAAGGGACAATAAAATTTTGCAAAAGAGTTTTAGAGTTTTATAGATAAGGATGGAGGTAGTATCACACTATTAAATGTAATTTCAAGTCATTCATGTCATGAAAAATAATTCTTAAATTGAGTCGTGGAAAAAAAAAATCATGAAACATGTGAAGGAGGGACTAAAATCATAAACTTAGATATAGGGTGATAAAATCATGTTTCGGTTAAAATAGATGGGTTTAAGACGAATTTTGTATTTTTATTATTTTTGTGGCTTTGATAAGACTAATGCTGTTTACTAATTTTAATTGCTATATGGTAGTACAATATTATTATTATTTTGATAAATTAGTGCTTCCTCCCACAATATTTTATTTTTTTAAAAGGGCCTCCCACAATAGTTGTAGCGTTTGAAAATTTCACACAAATTATGAAGAAAAAAGAGAGAGAGAATGATAATTTTTCTAAATATTATAAGAGAATGATAACCAGGGCCCTCAGAGTATTGTTAAGCAACTAATAAGTAATTTTTTACAAAAAATAATGTAAATATTACTTAATCAAAAGTCAAAACTTATATTTTTAAGACAAATTTTCTATTTATAGTTTTCTTATAAATCATTATCCTGAAGGCACTGGTTAGAAAAACCCATAAAATATTATAGGAAAGAGGGAGTACAATAAGTTTTTTTGATCTTTAAAAAAAATTAAGTTTTTGTGGGGAATGGATCCTCTCCAGTGACTGAGGGTCCAGTGAAATCTCAGCCTTTAAATCAAAATAAATTCTTGAAAATCTAAATGTTAAAAACTTAAAATTATGAGAGATAATAAATTTAATGGTGTAGATTCCCACACTGCAGAAAACAGGAGAAAAATACACTGGAGGAAATCCCCTCCCGTTTTTGTGATCCATTCAAAAAAATAAAGTTTTTGTGATATTTAATTTGTTCTTATCAAAAAGGATTCTGTTGTTAATACTATGTTCTAATCCAATTTGAATATGATCATTGAATGCAATTAATAACAATATTACTTCATCCACCTTTTTTGACTTAACTTTTTTTTTATTACCTTTGACTAGACTACTCCCTTCCTTTTCAATCTTTATTAATTTTAATTTGGGTCACGGGGTGCCCCGGGGCACTGGTTAAACATATCATAAAAGGGAATTATTAACATAAAAGGAAACTGTTTTTGACTTTATTATAAATTGATTACACAATTTCAATGCATTAACTACTATATAATTTCTTTTTTCATATCCTTAACTAGTGCTTCGAGGGCACCGGTTAACATTTCCCTTTTAATTTTCATATCTGTTAACCCTCCATGTTTTTTATTTTTAGTGATATCCCTCAAATTTTAGAGGAACAGAGTCCTAATAATATATAGTTCGATCATAAGATAACTATAGTTTAATCAAGAATTGTTTAAACTAAGAATCAAATTCGAGTTCTCTCGAACGAATTTTTTTTTTAATAAAGTTTATTAACTATCTGAGCTAAATCACAAATCACTTAGTTAACCCTCATGGTTTTTCGAGGATTGGAGCTAGGTAATCTAATTTTTTTTAATAAGAAGATAAGTAAATCTAGTTAATAAATATGATATCATTATTATTTGCTTTCAAGTGTTTGCGACACAATCCAAATAATCATTTTTCTAAATAATCTTAACTGGGTATAATTTTAAGATGAACCTCTATTTTATTGTTGGATCTTTTTAATTTAATTCTTGTATTCAGTTATGTTATAATTTCAATTTAAGTTTCTTATGCAAAAGTCTACGTCAAAAAAAAAAGTTTCTTATGCAAAAGTCTTGATACTTTCACGGAACTAGGGGGTGTGGCATACTTAGGGCTTATGACTGAACATAGAAACAAAACAAACATTATTTTATGAACGTTGCATATGAATCTTATTCTTTCTCCCCTTGGTAAAGTAGACGATATAGGGTTGCCAATTTGTAGAACTACTAAGGTAAGAGAGAGTATGTTATGAACTTCTAAAATTCATAGACGAAGTTGGAGCCTTTAGACGACAATTTAGGAACCCCAATTCTTTTATGTTTCAATTATCTTTGAGAGAATAAGACCTCACTCTAACATTACATACGTGTACCTATTGACCCATGTAGGATTGACGACCATACACCCTTAGTGTTGTGTATAACCTTAAAGTTAGTAAGTGAAACTTTACAACTAGAGGGACGTATTTCCCTATGAAATCATAACATAAATAGAACCCTTGTCGTATAACTGAATGAAGATCTGCCTTTTAAATCCAACAATTAAATAGAGGGGATTCGAAGAATCCTAACATTCTGCAATCAAACCAGGTTACTAACTCACTACTGCTTTGTGCAATCAAATCAACTTGCAAAAAACCCTTAATTTACTCGCTTTGATTATTTTATTTGTTTTTATTTTATGTTCTAATAAGTAACGCTAGTCGCCGAGTTGAAACAACAATCCTAGTGAAGACGATTTTACTTATTACTTTTTTACTTGTGAATGATATGATACACTTTCCGAAATTGTCCATCAAAGATTCTTAATACTATGATTATATCATTTTGATAAAATTGTTTCTTTGCAACATAAAAGTTAAGATGAAGAGTTCAAAAGTCAAATTGTTTTTCAAGAGGAAAACCATTGACATTGAAAGTTACGAAGAAGTTATAATTTCTTCATCCGGACTTGAAAAAGTTCGTGAGAATCCAAGAATTGAAGAAAATGAGCCTCTTCCTTCAAAGGTTAACATATTTAACCCGGATGACATTGAGAATTCTTTAGAACGTGATCTGGGAAAGCGTATTTAAATTTGGCAATATCCACCAAATCAAAAGGATGCAATTCGAAAAGTGTATCTAAAAAACAGGGTCCTTATCAAATGAAATTAGAAAACTATCCTTTGTTCGGTATCGACTCTTAGTTCTTGGATCATAGATTCAGGAGCCAGTGATCACATATGTGGAAATCTAAAGTGGTTTCATTCTTACAATGAAATCACTCTCATTTACATAAAGTTACTTCATGTCATTTTGCTATAGCTAAAAAATCAGGAACCATTAAATTTTCCCCTGATTTTATCATTCATAGTGTTCTTTATGTGCCTGAATTTAGTTTTAATTTATTTTCTGTGTCAAAATTGAGTAATTCTCTGAATTGCACAATCAGTTTTAATGGTTTTCAATGTTTAATTCAGGACAAGAAAACTATGAAGATGATTGGTTTTGATGACAAGAGAGAAGAATTGTACTACTTGAATTTTTCAAATAAGCTAGCTTGTTCTGCAAGCAAGACCATTCACTCAATTGTCCCTCTACCAGATAGTGCTCATTGGCATTTTAGGCTTGGTCATCTTTCTTTTTCGAGAATGAATTTGTTGCAATCTAGTTTTCCTTTTGTTCATGTAGATTCAAAGGCTACCTGTGTTGTATGCCATTATGCTAAACATAGAAAACTTCCCTTTCCTGAGAGCTGTAATAAAGCTGAA
The DNA here is from genome assembly GCF_051527215.1 of Medicago sativa. Lineage (NCBI taxonomy): Eukaryota > Viridiplantae > Streptophyta > Magnoliopsida > Fabales > Fabaceae > Medicago > Medicago sativa. The sequence goes on from NC_140749.1 coordinate 56,963,026, forward strand.
AAGCCTTTTGATCTAATACATTTTGACATTTGGGGTCCTATTTCAATTTCTTCCATTCATAATCGTTCTTATTTTTTAACTGCAATAGATGATTTTAGCGGATATACTTGGTTAACTTTAATGAAAACTAAGAGTGAAACAAGACAACATGTCATTGACTTCATCAATCTAATTGAAAATCAGTGTAGTTGCAATGTTAAAATTGTAAGAAGTGACAATGGACCTGAATTTACCATTCCTTAATGTTATGCTTCAAAATGTATTTTACACCAAACTAGTTGTGTTGAGACTCCTCAGCAAAATGCTAGGGTTGAAATAAAACACCAACACATTTTGAACATTACTAGAGCTTTACTTTTTCAATCTCATTTACCTATTTTTTTTTGGACTTATGCTGCTATTCATGTTGTTTTCATCATGAGTAGAGTTCCTAGTCCAATTTTACAAAACCAATATCCTTATTTCTTACTGCATAGGAAACTTCCTGATTTACGCCAATTGAAAGTTTTTGGTTCATTAGCATATGCATCTACACTGCAAGCTCATAGAAGCAAACTTGCTTCTAGAGCAAGAAAATGCATTTGTCTTGGATATAAAAGTGGAATGAAAGGTGTTGTTCTCTTAGACATACATTCAAAACAAATTTTGGTTTCTAAAAATGTGACTCATCATGAATGCATTTTTCCTTATAAGTTTAAACCTTCCACTATTTCATGGGAATATCACACCAATATTAGCAAAGAGTCTATTACTGACATTGACTCAAATACTTCCCAACACCCTACAGACACTCACAATACAACAAATACCTCCCCTCCTTGTAATTTTCACCCTGATAATTCCATTGATAATTCTGCATCATCTTCAATTTCACCTATTATTCACAAATCCACTAGAATCAGGTCTGCAACAGCTTATTTGAAAGATTATGTGTGCAATACTTCTGCTCAATCATCAAAATCTGCCAACTCAGGTATTTCTTATCATATATCATCTTTTCACTCTTTTGATCACTTATCACCTACACATAAGGCTTTTTCTGTCTCTGTCACAAAAAGTACTGAGCCAAAAACCTATAAAGAAGCATGTCAATCTAAACTTTGGTTAGAAGCAATGAATCTTGAATTGGAAGCTTTAGTTAAGAATGGTACTTGTATTGTTGATTTACCACTTAATGTGAAACCTATTGGTAGCAAGTGGGTTTATAAAGTCAAGCACAAATGTTGTGGCTCCATTGAGATGTACAAGGCGAGATTAGTTGCCAAAGGTTATAATCAGATGGAGGGCCTTGATTTCTTTGACACATTTCCCCTGTTGCTAAGCTTACAACAGTTAGAACTTTACTTGTTATTGCATCTATTCAGAACTGGAACCTACATCAATTAGATGTGAACAATGCCTTCCTTCATGGTGATTTACAAGAAAATGTTTACATGGTTATTCCATAAGGTGTTCAGAGTGAACCTGGGAAAGTCTGTAAATTGAAGAAAAGCCTTTATGGTTTGAAACAGACAAGCAGGAAGTGGTATGAAAAGTTGACTACACTTCTTCTAGTTAAAGGATATTGTCAGTCAACTGCTGATTATTCTTTGTTCACTCTTCTACAAGGAAACGATTTCACATCTCTTTTAGTATATGTGGATGACATTATACCAGCTGGCACTTCTCTCATCGAGTTTTAGAGAATTAAACTCATTTTAGATTCTCAGTTCAAGATCAAAGACTTAGGAGTTCTTAAATACTTCTTAGGATTAGAAGTAACTCATTATAAAGAAGGTATCTCTAGTTACCAAAGAAAATATTGTTTGGATCAACTTGAATCTTCAGGTCTTCTAGGTGCTAAACCTGCTATTACACCTCTAGATACTTCACTCAAATTGCACAAAGACACTAGCAAATCATTTGCAGATGTGTCTTGTTACAGGAGGCTCATTGGAAGATTATTGTATCTAAACACTACAAGACCTGATATTTCTCTAGCTACTCAATAATTAAGTCAGTTTTTGAATGCTCCTATTGTCACTCATTATAAAGCAGCATGCAGAATTCTAAGATATCTCAAAAATGATTCTGGACTTGGTCTTTTGTTTCCTAAAAAATCAGAAGTACATGTTCTAGGTTATGTGGATGCAGATTGGGCAAGGTGTATAGACTCTAGAAGATCAACTACTGGTTTTTGTTTATTTCTAGGTTCTTCACTCATATCCTGGAAGGCTAAGAAGCAACCAACAGTATCAATATCTTCTTCAGAGGCTGAGTAAAGAGCTTTGTCAACTGCCACCTGTGAGCTTCAATGAATTCTATATCTGCTAAAAGACTTCAACATTAAATGTGTCAGGCAACATGTTCTATATTGTGGTAGTCAGAGTGTTATTCACATAACATCAAATCCAGTTTTTCATGAGAGAACAAAACACCTTAAGATAGATTGCCATCTGGTCAGAGAGAAGCTTCAAAAAGGCATACTCAGACTTCTACCTATTTCAACTAATGAACAACTTGCAGATTTCTTAACAAAGGCTCTTCCTCCTCCTAAATTCAGTTCATTCATTTGCAAGCTGAGAATGATAAATATATATCATGCTCCAGCTTGTGGGAGGCTGTTGAAACACAATACACAAGACATAAAAGCACACTTACTCAACAATGAAGAGAAGGAAGATAATAGCATTCAGAAGTTTGTTACACAAGTTATTAGATTCTAGTTTGTTTTAGAGTTGGTTAGCTTTTGTAACTGAATAGCTGAGCTCTCAAATAGTTTGGTATCATCTAGAATAGTATAGAACACACTAGTTTATCATGGTCACACAATAACAAACTATAAATAGTTGTACTTGCTTATATTCCAAGTTAACGAAAATTCATTCATATTTTTCACAATCTTTCTCTCTATTTCTCTCTTTTTCTATCAATGTTCATCTTCTCATCACTAATATTATTTGAACGGTGAGCCATAAAATGACCAACTAATTTAGTTCACGTTGTTTCTGAGGTAAACAATAGGTCGAGTCGAGTTATTTTAGATTTAGTTAGACACAACTCGATAAAAGTTGGATTTAGTTTGACGTGGATAATTTTATTTTTAACTCGAACTTGACTCTTTCTGCTCGTTGAACAACATGTTTCCACTCATTAGCTTGAATCAACTAGATCAAAAAAAATTAGAACTATACCTAGTGAACGCATGCTCAGGAGAAAATTACAATTTTGCATGTTTTAGTATAAAAATCATAATAAATCGAGATGTAGTCGGAATGCAGCGAAACTTTGTACATCCTCTCTATGTATTTTTATAAAAGTGTTTGGGAAAAAAAATAGCTCAAAATTTGATTTCTAGAAGTGTGATGTGGGTTTAAGATGATTCCATATGTGATGAAAAATGTAACAATATTCCAACAAAGTAGTAAATGAAAGGGGAAACGAAATAAACAAAGATAAACTAGGTTGAGAAGATGAAGAAGACACCGCAACATGGTGATTGATAAGCCAACATGAATGAATCACCACAATACTAAAGAAGCCATTAGTAAGATTCAACAAGTTTTAGTTAAAAAAGGAGAACTATCTCACTCAACATTCTCATTAAGAGAGCAATTCTATTTCATTTCAAAATTTTCCTCAAATAAGGTTACAAATGCTTACTTAAAAAAAGTTTATCCTAAATCTAAATAGGTCATAAATGACACCATTCTTTAGGCTTGTATTAGGTTTACATAATATTTTCCTAAAAGAAACCATTTTTCAAGCAACGGCAAAGCATTCTCTGTAATGCAAGTCAACAAAGTGTTTTTTTGTTGGTTAGGTTGTCGCATATCTACGTGCCTTGTATTGTTTCTTTTTCGCCCTCTTGTCAGCAACAAGTGTCAATCTGCATCTACAAGATTAAAGGATCAGAAGCATCATTTATGCCTCCAGTGTCAACTGTTGAGTGTAATTCAAATACTCTAGTTAGTTACTATTCTGTTGGTTAGTTTTAGAAGTTAGTTGCATCCTTACTTGTAGTACAAGTTTGTTATGATATTTTACTCAAGTTAGCTATTGTATATAAAACACCAGTTCACATAATGAATAAGATACTTTCACTTTTCATTCACTTTTCATAATCTCTCTCTATTCTCTCCTCTTTCTATTCTCACTTTCATCTGTGATATCTCAACAATAGAGGTTTTGCTCCAATAAATTAGTGTCCAGAGCCTATCTGGTTCGTGTTGCGCAACAATGGGTTCCAATGGAAACTTTCCCACACAGTTACCAAAATTGAAGATAGATAACTGGGAAAGTTGGAACATTCAGATGAAAGCGTTGTTTGGCTTCCAATAAGTGATGGAAGTAATCACCACCGGTGTCCAAGAGATTGGAGTGAATGCAACAGATGCACAACGCGCAACATTTCGAGAGCAGAAGAAGAAAGATTGAAAAGCAACCTTCCTGATCCATCAAAGCATAGATGAGGTGAATTTTGATAGGATCTCTACCTGCACATCAGCAAAGACTGCTTGGGAAACACTGGAGAAGTATCACGCAGGTAATGAGAAAGTGAAGAAGGTAAAACTGCAAGCCTTGATGAAGCAGTATGAGCTTCTTGTTATGGAAGAACACGGGAAAGTTGGTGATTTCGTCAACAAGATTCGATCTATCACAAATTTTATGGCACAGAACAGTGAGACAATGACTGATCAATATTAAGGTCCATGTATGATGCCAGTCACAAATTGATTATTAAGGTCCCTTTGTCCAAAAATAAGACCTTTCAAATCAATATTAACATTGCTGAAGTGAGGTGTCTAAAAGCAATTGAATCTATGAATAAATTTGGATATGGCATGCCAGATTAGGCCATCTGAACTTTAGAAGTCTGAAAGAATTAGAATCTAAGCACATGGTCACAGGATTACCAAGATATCCCTGGAAAAATTTATGAAGTATGCATGGTAGGGAAGCAGCCTCGTAATTCATTCAAGTCATATCTGCCTTCCAAACCAAGTAACTAGTTAGGAGTAGTGCACTGCATTCTGATGTTTGTGGTCCATTTGAGGTACCTTCACTTGGAGGTAACAAGTATTTCATTTATTTTGTTAATGAGACAAGTAGAATGATGTGGCTATATTTGATAAAAGCAAATAATGAAGCATTTGATGTGTTTAAGAGATTTAAGAAAAAAGTTGAAAATGAGAGAGAGAAATCCATCAAGATCCTCAAGACTGGGGTTGGACGAGAAAACACATCAAAAGAATTTGAGAAATTTTCTGATGATGAGCATGGCATTACTCATGAGGTTACAGCACCATATACACCACAATATAATGGGATAGCTGAGAGGAGAAACATAACAATTATCAACATGGTGAGTATGCTGAAAGAAAAATCACTGTCTAAGTTCATGTGGGGAGAAGCAGCTGCTCCTGCTGTGTATATTCTCAATAAATGTCCCGCTAAAAGATTATCAAAGATGGTACCTGAAGAAAAATGGACAAGAAGAAAGCCTACGGTGAGTCGCCCAAGCGTTTTTTGTGCTTTGTGCGCTACAGTCATATACCTGAGCAAAGAAGAACCAAGTTGCAAGACAAAAGCAAACTTATGATCTTAGTTGGTTACCATGCAACTGGAGCATGCAAATTGTATGATCAAGTAAATGAGAGGATTGAAATCAATAGAGATGTGGTGATTTCAGAAGCAAAAAGTTGGAGCTGGAAAAACAAAAGGACTGATTCTAGTAGCCCAACATTACTTGAAGATTGGACTGGAAATTGATAATGCTGAAATTGTAAGACAAAATGTTAGGCATGGAACATGCAGAAGCATTGTGATCCTGAACAATCACAAAGGAGAAATAGAAGACCTCCTGCAAGGCTAAATGAGTGTATAGGATGTCAATGATGGAGACTTAGTTCATTTAAGCGGGCCGGCCCGCCCCATTTAGGCCCGCCCCGTCTAAGCCCGCTAAAAATGAGACGAGACGAGGTGAGTCAAATTTTGTGACCGAGTCCAAAATCTCACCCCGCCCTGTTTAGTGGCGGGCTTGCGAGTTGGCGGGCCGGCCCGCCAAACAAAAAAAATTTATTTTTATTTTTTTTACAACTTAATTGTTACAAAAAAAAAAACTATGTTGCTTTTATCGTAAAAAAAATATAAAAGAATAAGTAGCAACTAAATTTGTGAAAAACAAGATAATTATCGAATTGTCGAATTCAACATCATAACTAATAGCAAAATAAGGTAAATGCGCAACATAAAACAAATAATAAAATAAATCCAACAACCAAATTATAAAATAAGTTTCAAAATAAATAAACTCAACGACCAAGATAAATCCAAAAGCATAAAATAAGTCTCAAAATATATCTAACAACCAAAATAAATCCAAAAACATAAAATAAGACTCAAAATAACAAATTGAAACACGAGTTAAGCGGGCCGCCCCGCCACGCCCCATGCCCGTCCCATTTCCAACGAGTTAAGCGGGTCGGCCCGCCCCGTATTTTAACGAGACGAGACGAGCCGAGCCAACTATAGAAAACGAGTTCAAAACTTCGACTCAGCCCGCCAAAAATAGCGGGCCAAACGGGCCGGCCCGGTGGGTCAGACCTGTTTTGCCACCCTTATTCATTTTGCATTATTTGCAAATGTTGAACCACTAAGCCTTGAAGAAGCTTTATCTGAGAAAGTGTTCCATGAAGCAATGATTGAAGAATTAAAGGCTATAGAGAAAAATCAAACCTGGTACTTAACTAAATTACCATTCAACAAGCATCAAATTGCAGTAAAATGGGTCTATAAAGTGAAGTTGAATCATGATGGGTCAGTAGCAAAGCATAAACCTAGATTGGTTGCAAAGAGATGGCATAGATTATCAGGAAGTTTATGCACCTGTGGCAAGGATTGAAACTATAAGACTAGTAGTTGCAATTGCAAGTGTAAAGAGGTGGCCTCTATCGCCAAATGGATATCAAGTCAGCCTTCTTAAATGGACCTCTTGATGAGGAGGTTTATGTATCTCAGCCACCAAGATTTATAAAGAAGGGAGATGAAGGAATAGTATACAGACTGAACAAAGCTTTGTATGTTCTAAAGCAAGCACCTAGAGCCTTGAATAGAAGAATATATTCATTCCTGATCAGATATGGCTCTGTGAAGTGCACTGTGGAGCACGGAGTTTATGTGAAATCAAAGCTAAGCTCAGAGAATATAATGTTGATCTGCCTGTACATTAATGATTTACTATTCACAGGGAATGATCAAAGTGAAATCGATGCATTCAAGAGAATAATGCACAATGAATTTGAGATGACTGATATGGGAAAACTAAGCTACTTCCTTGGTCTGCAGTTTCAAGCTCAGGTATTATATTGCATCAGCAGAAGTACATGAGGGAAATTTTAAAAAGATTTATTATGTTGGGGTGCAATCCTGCAATCACACCCATTGAGGTTAATGCAAATTCCGAGAAAAACATGGAAGAGGAACCATTAGATAGCACATTGTTTAAGAAAGTGGTAGGTTCATTAAGATACCGTTGCAACAGTAGACTAGACTTGTGCTTTGTTGTGGGAGTTGCAAGTAGGTTTGTTGATACTCCTATCATCTTGTGAGGCTGAATACATTGCTTGTTCATATGTTGCCTGCCAAGCAATCTGGTTAGAATCTCTGCTACTTGAAATGAAAATTGAAGTTGCAAAACCTCTGCAACTAAATGTCGACAACAAATCTGCAATAAACCTTGCAAGGAATTCAGTCTCTCATGGACGCAGCAAACACATTGAAACAAGGTTTCATTTTATCAGAGATCAAGTAAGCGAAGGAAAACTGGAGCAGCAACATTGTCCTACTACTATACAACAAGCAGACATACTTACAAAGGCTATAAAGCATGACACATTTGAGGAATTCAGAAACAAGATAGGTGTTACATCACTAGAGAATTTGAATTAAAGGGGCGTGTTGAGTGTAATTCAAATACTCTAGTTAGTTACTATTCTGTTGGTTAGTTTTAGAAGTTAGTTGCATCCTAACTTGTAGTACAAGTTTGTTATGATTTTTCACTCAAGTTAGCTATTGTATATAAAACACCAGTTCACATAATGAATAAGATACTTTCAGTTTTCATTCACTTTTCATAATCTCTCTCTATTCTCTCCTCTTTCTATTCTCACTTTCAACTTTGTAATATCTCAACAATAGAGATTTTGCTCCAATATCAACAAGGCAGCAAGAGTAAGTAATGCCTCAGGTATCAATAAAAGTCAGTAAAAATCAAAAGTGGGAAGTATTCATTTTATCATTCACTTCATTAATGAAGAATAAGGCTTAATTGTATTTTGGTCACTTATATTCATTTTAGGTTTTTTTTTTTTTTATGTTTTAAAAGTTTTAAGTTGGTTCAAAATGTTACTTACGTTGCTATTAGTTTGTCCCATCAGTCACTTGGTGATCTGATTTTCTGAAATGGCTAAGAGATTGCACACATGGACACACATGGATATTACATCAATAAATTAACAAAAAAATATTTTTAAATTTTTATGCCTATGTTTTATAAACTATTTTAATTATTTCAATCAAAAGAGAAGAATTACAAGATTAAAACTAAAATTCATCAAGTGGTGAAATTAAGTTTTAGAGTAGATCATAAAGGTTGAAAGTGGTTTATACCATTTTAACAATTTTTTTGCTAATAAAAATATAGGAAGAAGTTTTCTTTAAACTTCAATGGTATATAGTGTCTAGATATGTGCTTATGTGTGCTAAGTGTACAGGTAAAGCTTCAAGATAAATTCAAATTGATTTTCTAATCAGTTTGGATAACATTGCTAAGGAAATAGTAGTGCAATGTAACTCTTCTATATTTTCTGTGTCAGTTTTAGTTTTGCATATTTTCTTGTCATTTAAGAGTCTGTAAGATATGTCATCTTCATATCTTTAATTAGTAGAGTCATTTATTTTCATTGGGATATTTGTTTCCACTCTTCTTTTGTTTAATGTCTTTATGTTCTATTGGATATATCTTCTCTGGTTATTATTATAAACAAAAATTGACATTTTAAATTTATTTAATAAATGATGTATATGGTCTTTAATATAAACCACATACATTATTTATTGAATAAATTTAAAATGTTAAATTTTACTTATAATTGTGACCGGATTGTGTACTATTTAATCTTGCCGTTTAAGGCAGTGTAATGTGTGCTAGTAGCTTTTCTTTTTACGCATGATTTTAAAACGACATTTTCTGAGGGAAATACTAAGTATAGCAAGGATATAAATTATGTATTGGAAATTATGTTAATTTATTTTTTAAAATTTTAAAAATTATTTTTTCTCAATAAGTCTTTATTATTATTTGTGGAATTCTTAACAGGTAGACTCAAAAATCATGTATTGGAAATGTGGCAATTTATTTCTCAAAAAAAAAAAAAAAAGTTAACTTATGCTCCAATGGCACAAGTTTATAAACTAAATAGAGAAGTTTTTTCTTGGAAATGATGCTTTAGTATTTTATTTTATTTTTTTTGTTTTTAAAGAATGATGCAAGTATCTTAAAAGTTTAATATTTAATCTTTTTACTACAAAAGTTTACTTTTAATTCCTTTTTTAGTTTCTTAACTTGTGTCCTTAAGGCACAAGTTATACTCTTAGAACACAAGTTAACATGATTCATCCCACTAGTTTATTCCTTCTGTTTTTTCACCCGAAGCCCATTAGGAAAACCAGTATCTCTAACTTTTGTTGAGTCCTTGTAATAGGAAAACCAGTACTGTAATAAAAATTACTCATGTAATATGAATTAGGAATTGAATTTGTTTTTTTTAATCTTGTTGAGTCCTTGTAATAGTTAAGTGTGACTAAATAAAAAAAGTAAGGGATATATTGCATGGTGGTTCTGCACCAGAACCGTTATTTGGGAGATAATTTCAAGTAAACTCAAGGCATTTCATTAAAAATAATAGTAGCAATACAGCCGGAAATTACATCAAAAGTATTGCGAAAAACATGAGACAAATCTGCCCGTGTAAGAGCATGAACGCTTTAGTTTGCTTGATGTCTAGAAAAAACAGCTTCATAGTTGTTATAAATTTGAAGTAAACTTTTACAAGTTTGCAAGATTGATCCGCGCGGTTTAATTTGTTCGAATGCATATCATCAACAACCATTCTGCAATCTAGTTCAAAGATCACATCATGGTGTCGTAATGAAATAGTCCATTTGAGGCTTTGAAGAAGTCCCCAGGCTTCACTTCATGGCAGCCCTGTACACGTCTGACATTGCACCTAAAAAGCATCCAGCTCCATCTCGCTAATATGCCCTCATGTAACTTTTTTGTCAGCATGAAAACAGTGGCATCGACATTGCATTTGAGGAAACTGGCGGGTGGTGGCTGCCAAACTGCAGCATGCATTTGTCCTTCGTCGCCGGCAATAGAATCAGATCGGCGAGCATGCTGCTACGCCTCAAGAACTCCACTCGCACGTTGGAAGACCTGCTCCGGCGTATCATTTTTATTCTCGCATAATTTCAAGTTCCTCTTCAATATGCTCTAAGATGTCATAGCAAAAGTTACCAAATGAGATTGTTTTAATTTCTGCCACAATTGAACCAAGGCATTACTAAAACCTTCGGTATATGCTCCCTAAGATTTTCAAGCAATGGCCGTAAATTCAACTTCCTGCAACAAGTGATGCTATTCGCAAAACAAACAAACAAGTGCGAATTATACAGTATATAATTGTCAAACTACACAATATGAATCACAGTCCACTCCTTTACTAGTCAACATTTGCCTAAACTTCGTCTCTATCTTTCGCAAGGCTATAACATTGATAGCTACAAAACAGAAAAGCTTTCATAGATATTGTCCTACTGTTATGTAAGCTTCTCACATGTCAGTTATTTTGTTTAATTAATCGAGGCTTTGCATGCTGGTCTCCAAGTATACATAACCAAAAATTCTTTAGCTCGCTTCTAAAAAGGTTGAACAAATAAGAACAGACAGGTAAAGGTAAAAACGGTAAAACAGCGAGATAAGATAACAAAATGTTGCAATTGGACTTACTATAATATGCTCTACACAACAAAATGCAGTCTTCTTCGCAGCCCTACGATGAAGTCATCCCAAAGCTTAGAAACATGTTGCAATTGAAGAGAGCAACTACCATGCTATTGTCTTCCATTATTCAGCTTTAGTATCCCAGAAACTAGAAGTCATCCAAAATCCAAGATACCTTGCGATTGAATGATATTATCCATTCCTGCTCTTTCAATAATGCTGCAGTTATTGCAACTTAAAGATAGAAACAATCACAATACTGAAATACACCTTAAATTGGTGAGTATGATATACTGTAGAAATAAATTTATGAATCAAAGGACATGCATTGGATACACAACACAACAGTTTTTGGGTAAATATCACACCGTGTGCAGAGAAAGCAAATGATTTGTCCACGGTTGTTAATCGATATACCTGCCTTTCTAAGTATGCTTACGTTTTATTATACTAATTGGTACTCTTCAAATAAAGTTGGCTTAGAATATTAAAAAGAACACAATCTACATGAGAATTTCTTCATTTATCTACAAACTATGAAAACACGAGGCTTCAAGAAGAGTGATTGACAGTTATAAAACAAAAAATTGAGCCACAATAAAGATTAAACTGCTGGACATGTAAGAAACAAAGTAACAACTTATTAGTTTATAAGAATAGAAAAATATTGAAACACTTGTAAACCTTTCATCCCAGTTAGCGGCAGAACGCAGTTGTCTTCCTCTCCCTGTGCATACAGTTTTCCCACTTCAAAAAACACTTTCATCTTCCTTTTCATTCTTCTTTTTTTTCTATTATGCTTCCTCCTTTCATGTTCCGCAATCATCCATATTCACTGAGTTTGATGTATACTGTATACAGCATTCCCATGCACTCAGTTTCGAACAATGAAAAATGAATCATGCTCTGTCATTGTCTTTCATCTTCTTTTGTTACAAAGAACAATTCCCGAGTTTGTTGCCATGTTCGCTTCAATGTTTTCAGCTTTGGTTGTCCTGGCTGAAAACATGAGACACTCTTGAATTACGACAAATGATGCTTTGTCAATTTGTTAAGTTTTGCCATTGCTGAGCTTTGTTCATGCTGGCTTGCTCTATCAATTTTTTTTTCCTTCCATCTTCAACCGCTGCAAACATTTTTTTGCTGCGTTCGAAGTGTTCTTTAGCTATCCTAATTTGCAGCTTTCTGAAAATTAAACAAACTGGTGTGTTGCAGTTTTCAAACTTACCGCGAACTTGTACACACTATGAATTTCATCAACAACCTGAATTTGACTACATAGAGACATTCTCACATGTAGTAAGCCTGTAATTATCCGGACAGTTCTCACCCACACCGTAGCACTGATCAGAACTTCAGAAGTAACGGTAAAATCGAAAAGCATTCCCAAACTGAGCCGCAAAAATATCACTTACCAGAATACTATACTCTAACTTGATAGATCGAAAAATCAATAAATGGTTAGTTCAATCCACATTCTACATCAGGGCATTACATAAATATCATCAAGGTTCTAATTCTATCCGTCGTTATTCCACAGAATGTTTTGTTAAATATCATACCATAACAACTATTATGAAATTGTGAAAGATGCAAATCTTTTTTGCCCTGCTATATCTTTCATTCGAGCAAATGATTAACTACTACTTGCCCAGGAGTAAAACTTATTTCCTTAAAAAGGATGAAATTTTGTCTCCTCAATGAAAATTCTATTTTATAAAACGGATCGCAACAATCTATTTACTATTTAGCACCCGAATCCAAATCTGTCTAATTGATTTCAAGCAAAAACGCATCAAGAATTTACCATCTGCATAAGCATTAAAACCAAAATCTAAATCATTCCAACTCATCATCATATTCTAACTGGTACTAGTTTCGCACCACTTATCCTACGTTAGTACATAACACTCAATAGTTTAAAAAACTCAATTCCTAGCAATTACATAATCTTAATCAAAATTCAAAAACATTAGTACCAAAAATTTGCACGGGAGATCGATCAGTTGCAAAGACATATATATATATAATTCACATAATAGATGAAAATCCATCCAATTTCATTAATAACATATAATTTTCACTTTATGTCGAAAATAAACATAACACACAAAACATATTCATCAAACCACATTTTCTAATCCATACAACACACCAGCATACTTCATCAGTTGACCATCATCATTCCCAAAGTAAACTTCCTTGATCTTCCTAAAAGCATGAAGAGTCAGCAAACTATCAGAACCCGCCTCATGAGTCTTCCCAACAACCCGATCCACATTCAGCATCTTCCCAACCCTATCCAAACCACCATACAACCCCTCACAAAACTTTGCCAAATGCTTCACATCATAAACACTCTCCCCAAAGAAAACCCTAACCAGCACCAGAAACTCAGCAAGCTCTTCAGGCAAAGCATATTGAGTCAACGCCTTCACCAAATATCCGAAATCATAACCGCTATGAAATGTCACCCAGCTAACCTCCTCATTACACACAAGTCCGGAACTCATCATCAATTCAGCAAATCTCCTAGAGTCAATCCCAAATTCCTTGTTTTTCTCAAAATCAATCCCCTGACTCTTCAGCAATTCAATAGACTCGTGCGCGTGAATATCACGCTCGAAGTCAAAATCACTGAAATTGAATTCCCAAATCAGAGACTCCTCAGAGTTTCCATTTCTCAATTTCGGAAGATTACCATCAACATCAGATAAAGTCAGACCGACTTGGATGATATTAAGATTATCAACATTCGCCCTGAGGACAGAGTAGTGGGCAGCAGGGGTTCGATGGTAAGATGATAAGTCAGTGATGCCGTCAGGGAGGATGATGACGCCGGGAAACTCGGTGTCCATTGAAATGATCGGATGTGAATCCACGAATGACCGGATGAGTTTGAACTCTGATTCGAGATTGAATGACCACACCGGTCGGATTGAGATTGATGAAGTGGAGGGTTTTGCAAAGAACATATTTTGTGAAAACATTCTTGAAAAATTGCAAGAGAAAAATAAAAGAACTGTAAGATTTAGACAATGAGGCTTACGTTTTATACATAATAATCTAGTCAAAAAAAAAAAAAAGTAAGGAATTAATTTATACACACTTTTTTACATTTGTCGATATCTAAAGAAATATTTAGGAACTAATATATGAAGTGGCACTTTGATATGATTTGATTTTATAAATGTGTGAAAAAGTTTCAAATAATCAATGCAGAGTAATGAATCTCATAAATTATTCTCCCTCTAGTCAATGCAGATATTATCCATAAGGACAAAATGTTTTTTAAAATTTTCTCTTTAATTGTTATTTATATAATATTAAGAAAAGTTCAGTCAAAAGATATATATACTACCTCTATTATAAGCAAAAAATAACTTTTTAGACTCATTGAATAAATGATGTATGTGATATATTCTATAGGCCAAATACATCAGTTATTTAACAGGAGTATATAATATTAATTAAGAATAAATTTATTATTATACAATTCAGTTAAAATATTATTACACTTTGAAAGGGCAGTCCGGTGCACTAATGCTCCCGCATACGCAGGGTTCGGGAAGGGGTCTCACAGCCATACCGTGTTTTTACACAAGAGGTTGTTTCCAGGACTTAAACACGTGGCCTTTTAGTCACGTGATAACAACTTTACCATTGCGCCAAGGCTCCTCCTTAAAATATTATTACACTTTGATATATTTTTTCAAACTACACAATTTGAATCACAATCCACTCCTTTACCAGTCAACGTTTTCCTAAACTTCATCTCTCTCTTTCGCAAGGCTATAACATTGATAGCTACAAAACAGAAAAGCTTTCATAGATCTTATCCTACTGTTATGTAAGCTTCTCACATGTCAGTTATTTTGTTAGTTAATTCAGGCTTTGCATGCTGGTCTCCACCTATCTATAACCAAAAGTACATAACCAGAAATTCTTTAGCTCACTTCTCATTTAATTAATTCTATAAAGGTTGAACAACCTACTTGATTATGGAGAAAAGAAAAAAATTGAAAAAATAAATCAAAACAGACAGGTGAAAGTAAAAATGGTCCAACAGCGAGATAAGATAACTAAATGTTGCAATTGGACTTACCATATATGCTCTACACAACCAAATGCAGTCTTCGTAACCCCACGATGAAGTCATCCCAAAGCTTAGAAACATGTTGCAATTGAATGGAGCTACTACCATGCTACTTTTTTCCATTATTCTGCTTTTGTATCCCAAAAACTAGAAGTCATCCAAGATACATGTTGCAATTGAATGATATAATCCATGGATCAATGGAATTTGATAAACTGTAGAAATAAATTTATGAATCAATGGTCATGCATTGGATACACGACACAACAGTTTTTGGGTAAATATCACACCATGTGCAGAAAAAGCAAATGTTTTTGTCTACTGTTGTTAATTGAAGGTTACCGGGTTGACTATACTTTCCGATATGCCTGCCTTTCTAAGTATGCTTACATTTTAATATACTAATTGGTAATCTTCAAATAAAGCTGGCTTAGAATATTAAAAAGAACATAATCTACATGAGAATTTCTTCATATATCTACAAACAACGAAACTAAAGGCTTCAAAGTAAAAAAATTATCGTTTCATGTATGCATATATCTGTTAGCAAGAAGAGCAATTGAAAGTCAATTATAAAACGAAAACATGAGCCACAATAAACTGCTGGACGTGTAAGGGAAAAAATAACAACTTATTAGTTTATAAGAATAAATAAATATTGAAACACTTGTAAACCTTTCATCTGAGGTAGCAGTAGAACACACTTGTCTTCCTCTTTCCAGTCAATACAAGTTTCCCACTTCAAAAAAAAAAAAAAAAAACTTTCATCTTCCCTTCCATTCTTCTTGTTTACTGATTATGCTTCCTCATTTCATTTGCCGCTATCATCCATGCTGCTTGAGTTAGATAATTTGATCACTCGCTCCTCTTGTATTCTGTCTACATCTATTTGGAACTATCTTATGTTTGTGTATGTACACCGTATACTCATGCAGTCAGTTCCGAGCAATAAAAAATGTATTATGCTCTTCCGTTGTCTATCATCTTCATTTGTTACAAAAAATGTTTCCCTGAGTTCATTGGTATGTTCGCTTCAATGTTTTCAGCTTCTGTTGTCCTTGCTGAATAGATGAGACTTTTGAATCATGAAAAATTATGCTTTGATAATTTGTTTTGTCACAGCTGAGTTTTGTTCACACCGGCGTGCTCTATCCATTTGTTTCCTTCACTCTTCAACAACTAAAACAAGTTTTGCCGAGTTTGCAGAGTTCTTAAACAACAAATTGGTACTTCATCATAGATTTCAAACTTACCGCGAATTCGTAAACGCTAGGATTTCATCAACAACCTGAATTTGACTACATAGAGACATTCTCACATGTAGTAAGCCTGTGATTATCCGAACAGTTCTGACCGTAGCACTGATCAAAACTTCAGAAGTTATTGTAAAATCGAAAACCATTCCCAAACTGAGCCGCAAAAATATCACTTACCAGAATACTATACTCTAACTTGATAGATCGACAAATCATAGATAGTTCATTTCTCATTCTACATTAGGGCATTACATTAAATAGCATACAAGTTCTAATACTATCACTCATTATTCCACACGATGTTTTGTTAAATATCATACCATAACATACAACTTCATTAGGAATTTGTCAAAGATGCGAATCTTTTTTGCCATCCTATATCTTCCATTCAAGCAAATGATTAACTACTAATTGCACGGGAGCAAAATTCATTTCCTTAAAAAGGCTGAAATTTGTCTCCTCCATGAAAATTATATTTTGTAAACAGATACAGAACAATGTGTTCACTATTTAGCACCCAAATCCAAAACTTTCTAATTGATTTCAAGCAAAACGGCATCAAGAACTTACCATTGATCATGGCATGAGCATTAAAAGCAAAACCAAAATCATTCCAATTCATTGTCATATTCTAACCATTTTATAAACAGATACGCAACTATGTATTTACTATTTAGCATCCGAATCCAAAACTTCATAATTGAATTCAAACAAAATGGGCACCAAGAACTAACAATTCATCAGCAATCATGGCATGAGCCCTAAAACCAAAATCTAAACCATTCCCAATTCATTGCCATAATCTAACTAGTAGTGATACATTCACTACTCATCCTACATTAGTTCATAACATACAATAGTTTTAAAAGCTCAATTGCTAACATCTTGATCATCTTAGTCAAATCTCAAAAACATTAATACAAAAAAATACACAGGAGATTGATAAGTTGCAAAGACACATAAATATTATTCACATTATAGGTGAAAATCCATCCGATTTCATTAATAATAACCACAAATGTATATAATTTTCACTTTATGTCAGAAAATAAACATAAGAACAATCTACAACAACAAACATATTCATTAAACCACATTTTCTAATCCATACAACACACCAGCATACTTCATCAATCGATCAACATCATTCCCAAAGTGAACTTCCTTAATCTTCCTAAAAGCATGAAGAGTCAGCAAACTATCAGACCCAGCCTGATGACTCTTCCCAGCAACACGATCCACATTCAGCGTCTTCCCAACTCTATCCAAACCACCATACAACCCTTCACAAAACTTCACCAAATGCTTCACATCATAAACACTCTCCCCAAAGAAAACCCTAACCAGCACCAGAAACTCAGCAAGCTCATCAGGCAAAGCTCTCTGCGTCAACGCCTTCACCAAATATCCGAAATCATATCCGCTATGAAATGTCACCC
This sequence comes from Medicago sativa, assembly GCF_051527215.1. Classification (NCBI taxonomy): domain Eukaryota; kingdom Viridiplantae; phylum Streptophyta; class Magnoliopsida; order Fabales; family Fabaceae; genus Medicago; species Medicago sativa. The sequence continues at coordinate 56,980,861 of NC_140749.1, forward strand.
AGCTAACTTCCTCATTACACACAAGTCCAGAACTCATCATCAATTCAGCAAATTTCCATGAATCAATCCCAAATTCCTTATTCTTCTCGAAATCAATCCCCTGACTCTTCAGCAATTCAATTGACTCGTGCGCGTGATTATCACGCGCAACGTCAAAATCACTGAAATTAAATTCCCAAATTAGAAACTCCTTTTCTAATTTCGGAAGGTTACCCTCGGCATCGGATAAAGTGAGACCAACTTGGATGAGATTAAGACCGTCGACATTCGCCTTGAGGACGGAGTAATGAGTGGCAGGTGTTCGGTGGTAAGATGATAAGTCGGTGATGCCGTCAGGGCGGACGACAACGCCGGGAAATTCGGTGTCCATTGAGATGATCGGATGTGAATCAACGAAAGAGCGGATGAGTTTGAACTCTGATTCGAGATTGAATGACCACACCGGTCGGATTGAGATTGATGGAGCGTAGGGTTTTGCGATGAACATGCTTTGTGTGAACATTCTTGTGAAACTGTAACAAAAATGAAAAAGGAACTGTAAGATTTAGACATGAGAGGTTTACATTTTATAAATAATTTAGTCAAAAAATTAAAAAAGGTGTGTATTTAATTTATTTACACTTTTTTTACATATGTCGATATTTGAAGAGATATTTTAGCGACTCGAGTATGAAGTGGCACTATGATATGATTTGATTTGATTTTTTACATGTGTAAAAAAGTTTCAAATTATCAAAGTAGAGTAATTAATCTCATATAGTATTCTGCTTTGTATCAAAAGAAAATAATTAATAATTTTTTTATGAATGGTTAGTCAAAAAAATTATGAATGGAGAAAATAATTAATAATACTATTTGGCAATTTGACTGATATAATGAAAAGATAAAGGTGTGAATAAAGTTAGCTTAAAGAAAAATGAGATGCATTTGATTTTTTTTTTAAAGGAATAAAGCATTTGATATATCCCTTAAAAAAAACATATAATATATATGAATTAACAACCCCTCAAAGAAGAAAATATGAATTAACAACTTACTTAATAATCTAGTCAAAGTTCTCCCCTTGAAAAAAAATCCAGTCAAAATTATAAACAACTTAACTTTTTGGCAGGGAAAAAAACAACTTACTCTATATGATATTATACTAAATAAACAAAAACATAAAAAAGAAGATAGGCATGAACAAAATTTAGATATATTTTATTAGTTGCTTTATGTATGATTCTTAATATAACTACCCATGATTTTATCAAATACATAATTTTTTTAAAGTTTGTTATAATCATAAAAAATGTATTTTCAATGAAAAATCATACGGAAATACTTAAGAAAATAAGCATAAAGGTGTGAAAAAATAGTGATGAATAAAGCATGGTATCACTCCTTAAAAAAAACATGGTGTCATTGTATAAATGTTTATTCATACAAATAAACAATTCATATTATATCCTTGTGATCCATTATCTGATAGCGTTGTAAAAAAAAAATATAAAAACAAAAAATATTTATTATTTGAGCAATGATATTTAGACACAAAAAGTTGATAGTGTACACTATATAAAAATACATTTAATTCAATTAATGATTTAATTGTAAAGGAGAGAAGAAAATAATGTCAATTTTATATGTCAACATAACATTTTTGTTACTTTTTTTATTGGAAAAATTAAACTTAGGTACTATTACAATGGGGAAGTAATCCTCTAAACTTAAGATTTCACTTCATAGATTAAAGTGAGTAATATAAATTCTTGATTGACACCTTGTGCGGTTGGAAGCACCTTTAAGTATATATATCTTTTTGATTTGTTAAAAAAAATTAATAATTCATATAAAAAATAAAAATTGACAGTACTCTCTAGCCCCTAGAAGAATTAAACGTGTATTTGCAAACAAAAACAAAAAAAGAAAAACACGACAAGCCTCGACACATTTTCCACAAAAGATCTATGTATGTGACCTCGAATGATGAAGTTATGGTTATACTTTCTCTGTTTCAAAATGAATATCGTTTAAGGTTTTTACAAATATATTAAGAAATGCATTAATTAAAAGAAGGTTAAATTGCATTTTTGGTCCCTTAACTATTTAGGTAGTATCGCTTTGGTCCCTTAATTAAAATTCGATTTATTTTGGTTCTTTAACTTCTCTCAGTTACACATTTTGGTCATTTTCGTTAGTTTTAATTCAAAAATGTTAGGTTGACATATAAAATGCCCCTGAGATATTCGGATTTTAAATTCCGAAATGATTTTTCACTGATTCGGATATTATAATCCGAAATATGCTTATTTATAATCATCAATCAGAATCTCTGCAATTTCAGCAGTTTTAAAACTTTGCTTTTAAAAACAACCAAAAAACAATGTAAAAAATGATAAAAACCTGTCAAATAAAATCATAAAAATACCACCAAAAATTTCTAAAAATCAAATAAAACTAATGCAAATTTTATGAGAATATGAAAAATTAAAAAAAGGTCTAAACAATGGAATTTTGAATTTTTCTTGATTTTCTGGGGAAGTTTCGGAGCAATCGGATCAAGTAGCCCGAAAATCGGATTTTTGACTAATAACAACTAACAATGACCCAAAATATAGGAATGGGGGTTAGGAAGCTTAATATTGTTCTTAAAGTGACTATCCATGTTACAAACATGTTCAGAATTTGTGCTGATATAATTCAGATTATATAATCCGAACTGTTTTTCCCTTGAAAAGGGGTGTTTAGAGGGTGTTCGGATTTTATAATCCGAAAAAAATCAAGTAGCTTGCCCTACTTTTTGAGGTTTTCGGATTATAAAATCTGAATTGGTGAAAAAACTCATTTTTCACCCTATAACAAAGGAAAAACTCAGTTCGGATTCTAAAATCCGAAAATCATAGGGGCATTTTTGAAAAATTTACAAGGCACGCGAGAATGATATAGGGTGGGAAAAGTAATAGTCAATTGAATTTTGGAGGCTCGTCAAGGTCAAGGCCCGTTAAGGTTCAAACAAGTACTTACAAATCACTCATCAAATAAATACTCATGTCGATAGCAACTAAAACAACTTACATTAACATAAATTAATATTTTTCAAGCATATAATATTAGCCCAACAAATTGTTAGCTTTTAAAAGGATTTAGTATCAGTGAGAGAAACTTCATCTTCTCTCTAAGTTCTTTTCTCTTTCACTCGTTGAAGATGGTGGTTTTAGGTCATTTTTTTATATCTAAAATCATGGGAGTGGATCCTCTCCGGTGGAAATCTCTCATGTTTTCTGCAGTGGCTCGTCATCCACCTTTAATTACACTCTCTCTCCCTTTTTAATATTACAACACATTATCTCACCTATTTAATGGAGGGCCTGGATTACACATAAGAGAGAAAGCACCAGAGAGACAATCTCCTCCCTAAAATCATCTCTCTGCATCTTTTTTTTCCTCTTTCTTTCATTCTAAATAAGCGATTTCCACATATATCAAGTTTTTTTTTTTGTGATTTAGTCGTCCGAGTGCAACGTTGTGTTATTCGTTGTCTTGCGCGTTGCTGTTTGATTTTACGTCTTATGGAGGTGTTCGTTTGGTTCTTATTGAAAGATCAACTTCAGTCAATCATAGATTCAATCAATGATTTGGGCGTCAACGTTGCAGATCCGGAAGCATGAGTGAGTATTCTGGTGATTTAGATTTTATCATATTATTTGTAGACGTTTTGTCGTTGTATGTTATCAACTTGGGTCCTATGAGTTTGTTCGCAGATTCACTCTTTATATTTTTAACGATGTTGACCATGTTATTATATCTGATGTATTCTATCAATTTGAATGAATAAATATCATTTTGCTTTTGTTAAATAAAAGGATTTAAAACCATAGTTATACTATTTGGAAAAACAAAATCATGGTTATAAGTTTGAGTTTCGCTACTTCTCTGGAAAAAAAAAAAAACTAATTTGATTTTCGCTATTACGTTTTTATGTAGGAGGATGGAAGAAAGGAAATCCCGCTGCTGCGTTTTTGGGAAGAAAACAAAAAATCAAGGTTAGTATTCTATATTTTTCAATAATTTATTTATTTTTTGAATAAATGTTTTAATATTATTTACAGCTTCCAAAAAAAAAAATACAGAATAGTAAAGTTAAATAATATTTGCCTTTTTTTTGTCAATTTTTTTTTTCTTTCTCTTTTCCTCAAAATTATTTTGCCACCTTGCATGCGTTTTATACTTTGAAACTTTAGTATTTATTTATTCTTTCAAAATTAAATAATATAATAACTTTAAAACACATATACCCCCGTGCCCCCGGAAAAAAAAACTTTAAAAACTGAGAAAAGGTTCCATGCAATTTTTTTTTTTTTTTTGAAGAAAAAAGGTTCCATACAATTATAAAGTAGAACTCTTAACAATGAGTTGATACCTCTTACAATAATATTATCATATTAATTTACTCTTTTTTAAACGAAAATGTTGGTACTATTTATTTTTTATGTCGGAGGTGGAGGTCAATCCCTTGAGCTCCTTTTTTTTTCTTCTAGAAAATTCCTTGAGAGTGCCTTTCATATTAATTTACTTAATATTGATTATAAATATTTTCAATTAAAGAAATTAATAAAAGTAAATAAATCTTATATAAAATAATTAAATAAATCATTGAAAATAAAAGTGTGTTGACTTAATTAAATAATTTTACTTTTTTAATATATATTATTCACAATAAATTACAATTCAATTAATCAAATTCATCATATATGAAAATTAATATATAAATTAATTAAGAAATTTAAATTTTAAACTACCATATTAGTCAAATTTTTAAATATATTAATTGATTTAAAATATAAAAAAATATTTCATCTTTTTTAATTAAGTTTGTCAAATGTCCTATTTTAATTAAATTTACCAAATATCATATTTGTATTATTAATCAATTAAAAATATAATAAAATATTTAATATTAATAACAAAATATTTAATTTACTATTTGAGAGTAAAATTAATGAAATTATTAATTTAAGAAAATTTTTAGAATTTTGAATTTATAAAGTAATTGAAATTATTAAAATAATTTACATAATACCTATTGTATTCAATGAATATTATTATTTGTGTTATAATTTGTTTTGAATATTTTCTATATTTGATTAATTTCAAATATATAAAATAATTCTTAAATTTCATCAATTTTTTGTTTGACTCAAAATACCTAATTTGAAATGGTTTATTTGTTTAATAAAAAATTGCTTGGCTTATTTTTATGTTTCCAATTAAAAAATTATAATCAATATTGACTAAATTAGTCTTGAAATGTTTTTTTAGGGATTTTCAATGAGGTGCAACACAAGGATTTCCCACGAGATCACCCATCCTAATATTACTTTCACCCAAGCACGCTTAGTTGCGGAGTTCTGATAGGATCCGGTGCATTAGTGCTGGTATGCTCGCACCTATTAGTCTTGAAATGTTAAATACCCAAAATATGCTTCAATTTAACTTAAATTGCTTGGCTTTATTTTTCACTTCTCTGTGGACTCTCATGTGACCACTCAAGGCATTAGCCCTTGTAAAAGTTAGGTTACAAAACTTACATGCATGAATATCCCTATGATCCATAGAGAAAAAGCAAAATGTGTGTGCTTGGGGTCTAGGTGAAAAAACTTGATTTTTTCTCCCCTAAGAACTGTAACTTGATAACTCACTAGGCACAAACAAACAAAATTTATAGAATTTTGAATTCATAAAGTAATAGAAATTATTAAATTAATTTCTATAATGATACCTATTAGATTCAATGAATATTGTTATTTGTGTTATAATTTATTTTAAATATTTTCTATATATGATTAATTTCAAATATATAATATAATTATTAAATTTCATTAATTATTTGTTTGACTCAAAAGACCTAATTTCAAATGGTTTATTTGTTTAATAAAAAATTGATTGGCTCGTTTTTTTTTCTTTCCAATTAAAAAATTATAATCGATTAAATATTTTAATTAAAAATGTAGTCAAAGGAACATGTTGACTTTCTTTACTAAGTTTTAATTAATTATTTTAATTTAATTTAAATATAATAAATTATATATTTTGTTTGACTCAAAATATTTAATTTATTATATTTAAATTAAATTAAAATGTTTAATTATAACTTATTAATATAAATTAGAAGAAAAATATTTATATTTAAAATATTTAATTTATTATATTTAAATTAAATTAAAATGTTTAATTATAACTTATTAATATAAATTAGCAGAAAAATATTTATATTTAAAATATTTAATTTATTATATTTAAATTAAATTAAAATATTTAATTAAAACTTAGTAAAGAAAGTCAACATGTTCCTTTGACTACATTTTTAATTAAAATATTTAATTGATTATAATTTTTTAATTGGAAAGTAAAAAATGAGCCAATAAATTTTTTATTAAACAAATAAACCATTTGAAATTAGGTATTTTGAGTCAAACAAATAATTAATGAAATTTAATAATTATATTATATATTTGAAATTAATCAAATATAGAAAATATTTAAAATAAATTATAACACAAATAACCATATTCATTGAATCTAATAGGTATCATTATAGAAATTAATTTAATAATTTCTATTACTTTATGAATTCAAAATTCTATAAATTCTGTTAGTTTGTGCCTAGTGAGTTATCTAGTTACAGTTCTTAGGGGAGAAAAAATCAAATTTTTTCACCTAGACCCCAAGCACACACATTTTGCTTTTTGCTCCATGGATCATAGGGAAATTCATGCTTGTAAGTTTTGCAACCTGACTTTTTCAAGAGTGAATGCCTTGAATGGTCACATGAGAGTCCACAGGGAGGAGAAAAATAAGGCCATGAAAGAAATGATCACTACTCTCAACCAACATGAGGCGAAGAACCAAAAAGTCACCAATCCAAGTCCAAGTCAAGGAGGAGAAGAAATTGATTTGGAACTAAGACTTGGTCCAACCAAGGCTACTCCTAGCACTAAGTTGGACCTAGACCTCAAGTTATAAGTCTATGAAGAATGTTGTTCGCACATAGTGTTTGGCTAAAAAACACCAGTATTTTATCAATATAACGCCATCGGGAGTTAACTGCCGATGAATTTTTAATCGGCGGCAGTTAACTGCCGACGGGATTTTTTGTCTTTTACTTGTGTTTTTCAGCCAAAACACATGTGTCAACAGCAATCTTCTAAGTTTATTTTATTTTTGTTGAAATGGTCTCGAGTTTTTAAATTATGCAATAAATTATGGATGTGTTCTTCAAAAAAAAATTATGGATGTGTTTACTGTTTTTTTTAATTATGTCTTCAGTTGGATAATATGTGTGTCGTATTTTGAGTATGATAATGTGTGTCGTATTTTGTTTCTCAAAAAAATGTCACTCTTCTAATATTTTTGTTGAAACCCACTATTTTCTTTTGATGGAATTCAAATTTCCTGCGATAGGGATTCCATTGATACATTAATGGGTGAATGAGTGGTATCATGGTATGCCTGCAGCGAATCTAATTCATCTTATGAGTGTCGATCTCAACTCATATAAAAAATGTTTGTTCCACCTTTTATCGGGCACATCTCGGGTTTAATATATCTACTGCAAACGTTTTTTTTTTTTACGAAGGTAAATTAATCCACCAAAATTAATATCGACTATATTAGCATCGTTTTTAAATTTGAAGCATTAACTGGTTTCGAAAGGGTTGTGTAGTTAAGAAGATGGTTATTATTACTACAGATTTAAAAGAGATAAATAAGCCTCTTTAAATTGTTTGAATATTTAAAGAGATTAATTTTTATGAGCCAGACCACCAGAGGGGAATTAAACAAAAGCTTGTATTTGAATGTTTTTGTACAATTTCTGTGAAGCTATGTAATAAAATTTGCATATCATCAATTGAGAAAAGACTGATGTGAGATGAATTATAACATTTATATTTCCTTTTTACCCTTGTTTTTTTAACCCTCGTTCACAAGAAAATAAATCACGGCAATTGATTGAAATATAAGTCTGTAATGAAGAATTTTTACGTCCAAAAATCGCAGCAATTTTTTTTAAAAAATAATTCGTCTTTGTGTGTAGTTCATTAATCATTTGAGTTCAATCACTAAGTTTTCTTACCGTTATGTAAATTGCACAAATATAATATATTGAAATGGTTAATTTCGATTCATTTATTCTAACTTGTCCAATGCCTTAATTTTTTGGCTAGCTCATTTTAATTAAGCGTTTTGACCTTCGGTATGTGCCCGAATGTGTATAAACACGATATAGGTCTTTTTAACTCTTATTTTAGGGTCCGTTTAGATTGACTTTTTTTTTGGCTTATACAAAACAACTTATGCAGATAAGTTTTTATGAAAAAATTGTTTATGAAGATACAATTTTCATTACCGACAACTTACGAAGGAACATAAAGTCTACTATTTTGCTTTAGCTATTTTTAATAAGCTCAAAAATAAGTCAATCCAAACAGGGCCTAATACTCAATTAAAAATAAATTAACACGTAAGTTCTTTGTGAAGGTTTACTGATGTGCATCGCAACTTGTCCAACTTTTTTATTTGAAAATAAATAAACACATGAGGTTCTTTGAGGGTGTTTACAGATCTGCGTCTCAGCTTGTCCAACTTCCAACTTCTGCAACTTAAACTTCAAAAGCTTCATACCTTAATTGATCTCCAATCAACTAAATGATAACATATTCTCTTCATGTTTTATCTTAGTTTGTGGATGTAGTACCATCTTTACTTTCAATATATGCTAATTTTGCTGTTACAAAAATAAATAAATAAACCTATAATTCTACAGACATTTGTACTCTTGCAACATAAATAAAAGATTCAGATTATTCTAATAAATCAAGTAATGAAATAGGCATGGTCAAAAACTGCGGTTAATTTCACTAATAGCACAAGGGATTTTGCCATAATGGCAATCTCACTGGTGAAAATCATACATTCTGTTCTGATGACAATCCCTGCAGTCAAGCAAATCAGCACTATTTCCACATGTCCATATTCAACAAATCAGTCACAACCATCCAATTTTTACCAACGAATAAGACACCCCTTAAATCACTTAAAGCTGTAGGTGTAGGGAATCCAAATCCGCAATAAACAAGCCCCAAAATCAATTGTGCAAACATAAAGACGAACATAAAAATTGATACTTCAAATTTTCCATTTAGCTCCAGCATACTTACAAGGCAGAAGAAAGTAAAGCAAAAGGAATCAATACTAAAATTGAAAATACCATTGTATGTAATCTGAAGGAAAAATACTACTTAAAAGAGTTGTTTTCAATATTTGACACACATAAATTCATCAAACAGCATCCCTTCAGCACAGTTGACAAAGTAAGACAACAAAACAACTCTGAAGCCATAGAGATGGAAATAGGAGCATTCCCCAACATGTTCTTGAATTCAGAAGGATCCACAAAGCATTACACATTATATATTGCATACTGCAAATGCAATATGATCCAACAACTATACGATCTTGGATGCTAAAAGTAAGTTCCTTCTGGAGGCTGGACAAGCTTCCGGTTATGAGGGGCTGCCATTTCTTTCTTCAGCTGGGTCAGTATATCCTCCATGCTGTACTCTCTTTGCCAATTTGCAAGAAGCCCAAATTTCTTTGGTTCAACCTGTTTCATATAAATCTTGATTACATCTCTGATAACAATGGATTCAAGGTTATTACCAAAAAGCAGAGAGATTGTGTTAGCACAGTTTGCAACTTCATATACACATCAACAGCATGAACAAAAAAATATTTAGATGATGATATGAAAGCATGTGGAAATTGTAACTGATACCACTCCAGTTTCATGGTTAACACAAGTCATATTGATTCGTGAATGAAACCGAACACTTGGCGGCTTTTCTGGGTAATCTTTGTCACAAAACAGCTTCAATTGATATATTCTGCCTTCATGTACAGTCTGAAAGTAAGAGATAAAAGAAAACATTATATGACCTGAAAACCACCTGTTAAGTACGCACAAAATGAAAGTAGATACAACAGACATAAAAATCAATTCTGTCCGAACTTTCAGATTTCCAGATACACCAATATTTCATATTTCTTTACTGTGCTGCATTAATGAAGCAATGAAAAGACCCGCCAGAACATAGGAAGGGCATATGTATTGTATATTAAAAAAAAACCAATAAGTAAGAAGTGTTCATGTGCTTGCTGCAGAATTGTAATCAAACTTTCAATTATGATATTATGCTTGCTGCATTTGTTGAATGATTGCCAGTGTTCATGTGCAAATACAGAAGTATAAGCTCACAAGCAACTAAACACAGGACTAAATCAGAACAAGAACTCAAAAAACATGCCGGTGTAAACACTTCGCATAAACTACAATTTTCAAGGAAATATGCTGTAACATATGTTCTGTTGCTTCAAGCTGGAAGTAAGAACTTGAGAATATCCAACTTCCACATAAACTGGTTCTATCAAATTAGGCAAATTGATGCATTTGAATTTACTTGTTCAAAGTTCAAACGCAATAAAAAATCTGATATTACGAACACCTAACAATGGATGCAGAGAAGTTACAGAGAAATACTTACATTATGGGGGCCAATGATGGTGCCAGTCCAAGAGCGCATGTAAATGTCATCACCATCATCCATTCCATAGCTAACAGTGCCATCGCCAATACCTTTTTCACCTCGTTCAAGCTCCTCCAGCAATCTGAAGTTCCTTGGAACTACATTGAAGCGCACACACTTAAACTTTGAAACAAACTAAATATAACAATCTTTATCTTTAATTAGCACAAAATCATACTACAAATTTAAGTATGGGAGTAGTAACTATGCATTGTACATACATGCATGTCAGTAATGACTACAAAAGAAATATAACCCTTTCTCCATGTTTTAACCACACCCAATTCGAAATCCTAAAACTCAAGGGCCGGAACAAGTGCACTCGTACTTCAATAAGTTCTTCAAACGTTTAAAAATTCTTATTCAAGTATTACAAAGACATAATTAACTCATACAACAGTTAGAACCCTTTACATTCACAAGACATCAAGAATGGAATTTTCAAATATGTACTGCCTCAGGATAAACACATGATGTGTACAAAATATTAGCCGGAAACAAGAACAACCAGAATTATAATTCAATTACAGAAAACTTGCACAAAGGCATGAAGATCAATCCCACCATTTTACCATTTTTCTTTTCAAAGTATCATTTCAAAGCCTCATCACACTTATCTCGTAGCCGGAAACTCTGAAGTACGGATACTTCAAATTAATGATCCGTCAAAGTGTCTGACACGCATCTGAATCCGAATCCTAACACCAACTACACCGACACATGCAGTAACATTCATTGATTTCTATTTCTTTAAATTATATCGATGTCAATGTGTTGTATAATTACTTCATAGCTTAAACTTCATACAGAAACATCAAAATCACCTCAACAAGAAACTACTAAAATCAGTCTCACTAAACAAAAACAGCAATGAAATATAACACAATTCACAAGCACATAAAAATCCAAAATGATCGAACATTTCAATTAATGTAATTATGATAAAAAAAAATAAAAATTCAAGACAATTATGACAGTAATCTCATCAACCGAACAAAATTCACAGCTCGAAGCTTCAATCACCGATCCAAAATTCCATCGGTAAAAAAAAAACAAAAAAAAACCCAAAATTAACAATAATTACATAAATTAAAAAAAAAAAAAAAAACTACATCGATGATTTTAGGTCAACGGAAAGAATCGCGTATCAAAATCAACAGAGCAAGAAAAGAAGATTGAAACAAAAAAAGTAAAAAGCATAATTGAGTAAAAAAGAAAACGGCGATGAGTTTGACATGTAACTAACCGACGACACTGGATCCGGCTGAGCCAAGCGTCATGGATGAATTTTGTTGAAGTGAGTGTTGTGGATCTGATCGGAGAATCTGTGACTGAGAAGAAAAGAAGAACGCGAATTGTGGAGAATAAACAAAGAAGGGATTGAAATAGAAAAAGAAAATGGAGTGCTGATCGGGTTAAGATTTTCTTGAAATTTGGAATGGTCCTTTGTACTTTTCTTTATGGACCGGACCTATTAGCCCGTTTTGTTTTAGGCCCACTATTTTGGAAAAATATACATTCTCACCCCAACATGATGATGTCACATGTGCACATTTTTATGAATAGTATCATGTACATGGAACTGAAAAGATTAATTGTTTGAGTTATGTAGGATTATGATGAATGATAAAGCTCTATTTAAGGATTTAACATTGATGTAATAAATAAAATCAACGGGACACAACACTTGTAACTCCATCTAAAATCCAGCTAAAGGGATGATGAACCAGTCTTACTCTACCATGGACTTAAGACACAGAAGACCAGGACAAACCCCCAAGACCCCACTCAAACAAGACCTATCAAGGCCCCCACACAATGGGAAAATCGACTCCTACATGGGATAGGTATCACTACCCACTGATAATAGGAACAAGGGGACTAAGGGTGGCTCCTAAAAAACCAGTACCACAAGAAACTGGATTTGTCAACCAATTGCTCTTCATCTGAAGTCTTATTAGAAAAATACAAGATCATTATGGGTTATCCAGATGGACCAGCCAATACTATGTCAGATCAACAAAAGATCCTGCTTAATATTACCCCCGACTAGGACAAAAAACATCTCAAAAAGACACATTGGACCCCTAAACAGCACCAACTCTCAACCTAGCCAACGAAAATTCTTATACCAAACCTCAAAATCCATCCATATGTATCATAAAGATTATTAACATACCTTTTCGACACCACGTAGAAAGCACAACGAGATCCTATTGGATCGGAAAAATCTATGCCTTAACAAATTAGCTCTAGTTGGAATCCTATTAAGAAGAAGCAACCAAGAGAACACCTAAAATTTTTGGGGGGGGGGGGCTCTTCCAAACCAAAGGAAAAATATGTGACAACTTAGACACCTTGTCGGTGGCCCCTAGAGACCGGCATCCCATCAAGTGAAGCCTTCCAAGATCAGGAGTTGGAACCCAGTAAAATGGGATGCATGCTCCCAAACAAACAAACGACACCTCCATCTAAACTTCTACACCTACACACCATCAACCGCAAGCATCCAACGCACCAAACAAACACAGAACGCTGGACCAAGATCATGAATAACATAGAGACCATTGCTTGGAGGGTAACATCGCTAACCAGACATCTTCTTAGAAAGAAATCAAGAGGAAAACCCTCACCACACCATCAACAAACCAATTTGAGAGGAGATTCATTCACCCATCTATATAATGTTTTAACATGCGTGTAAAAAATCATTCGATACTTTAAGTTTAAGTATATTTAAACAAAGAAGAGAGATATTTTGACTCCAAGGACAAGTCTATAAACTTACTCCAAATTTTGACCTTCAATTCCAATATCAATTAATGGATAGGATTGAACAAGAACAGCAACAACAACAACAATAATAGTTAGGATGAGGTTTAATTCTTTTCTCCACTTAAAAACAATGCAAACTCACGATCATCATTATCGACTCAACCTCTTCTTCATTCCATGATTTGAAATCAATTTTCAAATCATGGTTATCTTTAGAGTGTCTCAAAATTTTATTCTATATAAGTGGTTTTTCAAACTTCCATAAATCTCAAAAAGTACTTCTTTCGTCAATTTTTGTTTAGATTCCAATAGTTTCATTCTTCTTCTTTTCGGTATAATTATTGAGGCAATAGATTATGGAATTCATAATATGAACGAGTTATGCATATATCGTACATATGAAAGAAAGATTTGAAACTGTTTTGTGATAAAGAATTGAAATAACCAAGATGCTCGCAAGGGTATGCAAATTTGTGGAGTGTGTTTAGAGGAAGGAAGGGTAAAAGTGGTGCATCTTAAATAAATTTTAAAGCGTTAGATTAAAAATAATTAAGGACTTAGATTTGGAATAAATCTATAGACTTACACTTCAGTCAATATATCTCTCCCCTTAAACAAAATTTAACAAATACTAAAATCATCTGCTGATTTTTTTTATTTTATTTTTTATAAAAATCAATACTTGTAACTTTTTTATGGGAATTAAAAACGAAATTTATCCTATTTATTTGAATTAATGGTTAAACACTTATGCAACACCAAGTAAACGAAACGCTGACTGTCCAAAATAAAAAAATAAAAAAAAAAAAAAGGAAAAAACGAAACGCCGCAGTGTACTTCACCTCCAAGTTACAAAAGCAACATTCCTTCTCAGTTAAGTTCTCACATTCCATTACTTCACCAACGCCTCTTCATTCCTTCTCACATTCCCCATTCACATTTTGACGATTCTACCCTCACCTCACCCGTTCAACTTAACCGATTCTACTCGTCTTAACTCGGAAGCGTGATCGAGTATTAGTTCATAGACCAAACGCACACTCTCTTACTCTTCTAGAAGGTTCGTTTCATCACTCTTTTCGCCACACTTTCTCTATGTTGTTAAATGTTAATCACCGCATTCAACTAAACATGTTCGATATTTTCCTGCCTTGTTTTTAGGGTTTATCTTTTCTTACTATTTTTATTCATGCATTTTAACCTCTTCGATCAAAATTACTCTTCCATTTTTTGTCATTGTAAAATAAAACCAAAATATGTTATATCAAGTTCGTCTATGCATACATTTTTACACTGTAGATGAAATTACTTTCATGTTTGTCGTAGTACTGACACCTCTGATCAAAGACGTGTTGTCTGAGTCTGACATTGACATGACACCGATACATACATGTAATTACGTTCAAATAATTTATTTTTTCAAATTATTATTCGTGTCGATTTGTGAGTTATGTCTGTGTTGGAATGGAATTCAATATTTTTTTTCTATGTACTAAATGTGTTTGTTTATTGTAGATGTCATTGTATATCGGTAAACTGTCAGAACGTGTTCGGAGAGATGAACTTGAGCGAGTTTTTGGTAGGTTTGGGCGTTGTAATGTTCAGGTGAAAAAAGAAGGTTATGGTTTTGTTGTATTTGATTTCCGTTCAGATGCGGAGAAAGCTTTGAGAGAATTGAAAGGTAGAAAGATATGTGGGGAGTTGTTGACTTTGATGTGGTCTAATCAACAGCCGGAGTCAAATTTTGCAAAATTTGATAGGGGTGGTGAAAGAAAAAGAAATACCTATGAGTTGCAAGGTAGGAGGATTTTTGACAGATTGGGCGAAAGAGAAAGGAAAGAAGGTTTTGATGGATGGGGGAAATGGAATCCCAATACGGATATTGTTGAAAGGGGTAAGTCTGTTGAAGAGGGGGAATATCGTCAAGATAGTTTTAAGTACTGCGATGTAGAAGAAAAAGATCGCCGAGGAAACTTTCCAGATGAAGGTGGCTATGTTGTTCCTAACCAGGATCACAATGGTAGAGGGGCCGAGCCAACTCATGACAAGGCAACTGACTGTGGGAATGCGAATACTTTGGAATTTGATCGCTACAAACCTTCCCGTGGCTATGACAGAAAGGATGACAAAGAAGATTACTCTAGTGGTTCTCTTTTAGCAAATTCCCAAGAGAATGTGGGCAGAGCACGGATTGGTGAGGAAACCTTGAATCGTCCAAACAGTTCAAAATTAAAGCATACTGGTTATAGACGTGGAGAAGCAGGTCATAAGATGCAAAATTGTAGGAAAGAACACTCTTTGCGGAGAAAATATAACAGATTGGATGATGAGCATGCTGATAAAATAGACAAAAAGCGTAGAGTTGAAGATGACATTGAGTCTGGATGGGGTTCTTGGGTGAATCCGCAGTCAAATGGAGATGCTTTATTGATGAGCCACCAAAGAGATAAGTGGAGGGTGTCTGGTTCAAGGAATGACTGTGCGCCATTGAGAAATGAATCATCCCCGGTAGCAAAGGACACTGAGGAGTATGAAGGAAAAAAGCAAAGCAGAAATGAAACAGAATCACCTAAAAGATCCAGGGAGAAGAAGATATCAAGGCGATCAGTCTCATCCTCTTTGCTATCAGATCACTCTGCATTTCGTTCACTTACACATTCTCAATCATCCAAATCACTGCCTAGGTCTACTTCATATTCTAGATCAAGATCAGTGTCTTCTAGATCACATTCTTCATCTTCAAAGTTAGCATCTTCCTCAAAATCTCAGAATTGTAGAGGAAAAAAATTGCATTCGATGAGGTCGAGCTCCCCTACTTTGTCTGTATCACTCAATCAGTCTTTACCGTCTTCTCCAAATAAAATCCAGTTTAATTCAAAAAGCTCATCCATTAATGGCGCTGCGCTTAAGTCTGTGGATCATTTGGTTGCTCGGGGACAAGGGATTGGGAGTACAATGGAATTGGAGAATTTACAATCCAAGGACTCAGATATTGCTGTAAATGGACAAGCTGCAGTGTCCACTACAGCGGTGGATGCCAAGGAAAAGGACCAGCACGTGCAGGAGGACAATAATGAGAATTTAACCAAACCAGTTATTGCAGAGAAATTGTCTCCCAGAAGGGTAAAATGGGAAGAGGGCTTTCAGCATCCTAGAACACTAATAGCGGATGATATTCCAACTGAAGTTCAGAAGCCAACTCTGGAAACTCATATTACTCCCCGTTCTGGCTGTTCAACCATCATATCTACAGAGGAAATGTGCATGGTTCTGAATAAAAGCGGCCTTGAACTTCCAGATGGCCAGGACATAAAATTAACAACAGATGACTTCTTTGGTGCTGCTCGGTTGTGGCCTTGGTATATTATTTATTACCGTAGGTTGAAGAAGGGCCCAATTTCAATTGAGAACTATGCCAGGCGGGTTGCTCAGAATCAGGAATTTGGCATTGTCGATAAGTACATAAGAAGTAGCAGTGGATGGGGAGAATTCAGTCCCGAGAACTCCTGATAGCTGACACTGACACATGATGCCCTGTTAGATTTGCCCAGGTAACTTTGCAAATCATACTTTAAATCATCAAATTGCCTTGCTGACTTCTAGTATCCATAGTTAATGTTTGTAACAAATAGTAGTATGCTAAATGTTTGAATGATGGTTCCGATTCTGGAAGGACATGATATCTACTCTATTTTTATCATCATCTGTTTGTTTTCTGTGCTTGCTTAAGGCATTCATCTAGACTCGCTAGTCGCTACAAGTATTTAAAAAACTAATCTATTACAATTTCTTGATCCACTTTACAGTTTCTATGTTTTTATCTGAAATGGTTATAACTTCTATTGCTTCTATTTGTTTGAGTAACGATAGCAAGGAATTTGTGGTAAGAAATTTGATTATGTAAGCTTAAGTAGTTAATGAGGAATGAGTTATTGGTTAAATAATTTATGGGTTGCAAGAAATTTTATTACCATAGGTCCATAACGGATACAGTGCAACTAGTTGGATGATATGCCTCTTCCGAGGGCAGACCTAGGTAGTTGGAGGGAATGTAGTTGGGGAACTTACGGTGGCCGAGGTGGTGATTATTTTTGTTGTTTTATGGGGCACGATTCACCTCAATCAAAGAAACTGAATTTATCTATTTACACCTCTGAGTACTTGGTTCTGATTGTTGTGTACAATTGATGTGGTATATGGGGTGCCTAAGTTTCAAATTGAGCAGTATGGGATGCTTAGTGGAGTATGTAAGTGGCTTGGTTCCTGTCCCTTGATAGCTACTCCTGCCGTTTCTTTTTAGTTGTCGTTTTTAGAACTTTTTAAACATTCCAAGACACTTTTGATAAAATTATTAATCTTTCCTCAATGATACCCTTACTAATTTATTATTTCATTTTATCTATTTCTTTCTCACAATAAATAATCAAGGGTATTATTCACAAAACAATAATTAGTTTTACATTGAACTTTGAAAATGACTCGGAAATTGGAGGAGAACTCTTCCAAAAATGCAACAATAAAAAAGGAACGGAGGAGTAGCTTTTAAAGGAGGGTTCCCCAGTACTTGGATACTTATTAGTTGCAAGTGTCATCCATTGCAACCACTTTCGACAACCCAACACCTCATAATTCTCTAATCCGCCATCTTATTTATCCATAAACAAATTGCATGCTTATAGAAAAAGGAACAGAGGGTGAATTTTGTTTTTTATCTTGTTAAGAATACGCTAACCAAATATAACTTTGTTAAGATTTGTTATTCAATTCACAGTATGAAATTAAGATTTGATCATGGATAGAGGTCACATACGCAGCAGCTGTAGGTGTTATACTAACCTGTCAAAAACAAACAAGACAATAATTGTTTTGGTGCACTCTTTTGTTCAAATGTAGTTTTTGTGATTATTTTTTCCGCTTTTGATATCTCAACCATTTGATTAATCCAACTATTAAAATTTGTGCTCTAAAGATTGTTAGAGGGAGTGCCAGAGAGTAGTTGGACTATTGAAAAATTTGATGTTAACATTGCTAGGAAAAAGAGCCAAGTGATAAATCTTCAACTTCTTATAACAGATGCCTAAGCCGAACATTGGTAGACTTTTTTTTTTTTTTTTTTTTGGTAAGGATTTCCCAAGAATTTGATTGGTTTCTTTTGCAAGTAGATAGATCACTGAGGTTTCATAAGTCATTGTCCAAGTGAATACTCTGAACATATGATAGGTATTTCCTATTTGGAGCAAGTTATGATTTCTTAGATTCAGGGGGCATGTATTCATGGCTTCAGATTTTATGTAGTCTATTATTCTAAAAAATGAAATCCAATGTCTAAGACATGACATCTTATCGACAACCTGATGATTTTATGTTGTAATCTAAGCATGTAATTGATATGCCTTTGTATGCAATCTTGACATCCTTAGAAATCAGACTCAACTTATTTCATCCTTAATAAATATGCTGTGACATGTAATCTGATCAATGAAGTGATGACTTGTTTGTACTTTTACAAATTATGGACATGAATTTATTGGTATCAAGGGACATTTAGTGAGCTTTTATGTTTGCAGGTTGGGCGTGTCATGGAGAGAAAGAGGTGTGCTCATCATCCAAATTTAATCACTTGTCTGGTATACTATTACTATAGCTGTTTTCTTTCTTTTATGAGGAGGGTGGGTTTTGGATTAAATATTCGTAGCAAATCTACGTGCTAAGTATAAATCTCATGTATATGGGCATCCCCTTGTTATTTTGATTAACATGATATGTTATAGAAGATGGAAAACACATTGGTATGGATAATGCAAGGGCGAAAATGTGTTTGACTAATGTTTACCAAAAAGTATTTGTTTGCCATATGACTTATAAACACTAAAATGAGGAAAACCAGATGTATAATGAAACGTATAAATAATATACTATATAACTTTTCTGGTGGGATTTGAACTATGTCACTTTAGGTTACAAAGTCAAACTGCCGACACCTCTTGGACTACTATAGTACTCCTATGCATCTACAACATGTATGCAAAATAGCAAACTTAGCTCTAAAGTCAGACGATTTTTGTTTCCACAATTGTTCTGTTAATTTGAGTTTAGGGAAAGGCAAAAAAAAAAAAAAACTAATAAAAACAATGTAATATTACAATTATTAATAATAATAACACAAAAAAGTTAAGTAGATAGATACTAATGCTTATACAAAAATAGATTGATAGATAAGGTTTGCCAAAAAAAAAATATGTATAGATAGATTTTTTGTTCGTAATATGCATGGATAGAAAGATGAGGATTGTCCCCCGTAAAGTTAGCTCAGTTACTAAAAACATTGCATTATATATGCCGGGCTATGGTTCGAACCACAAACATCCTACTTATTCAAAAAAAATAAAATAAAGGTGAAGATTACACTAGCCGATATCATCAATTACCATTATCTTGTGTAATGATTTATATGAGGCTAAGGACTAGTATCACCCTGCAATTCTAGGACTTTACTCGCATTGATGACTGGTTTAATGCATTGATGTTCCTTTTTCGACCCTGTGTTTTGGTATAGTAGTTTTGAAAAGGAAGGTAGGGAAGGGTTATGATTTTATGATGCGGACTTCATTTTGTTTGGTATCATTATCATATCAAGGAAATGAGACGGGTGGATTAGTTTTCTGCGGTGCTCATTAAAATTTGTATTATTTTCATTTCTTCTCACTTAAGGAAAAGTGAGGCGGAAAATAAATTTTTGTAGTATTGTATTATTTTTTTATTTATAATTTATTTGTATTATTCTATTTATTCCTAGTATAGAAGTTTTATTTGTATAGTTTGTTTTTTTTAAATGATGATTTTTTTTTTTTTGAGGAAGTTTTTTAAATGATGATAGAAGCTCGGTATTTAAGTTGATTATGTAAGCTATCTTGAGGATTTTAACAAAATATAAAGAAAATAGAAATGAATTTGCAAATACTTATACTCCTCCACCTTTACTTTTTAATTGTTGTATTTTCAGAATTTTTTTACTTTTATTTACTTATCATTTTCAAAGATCAATGTAATATTTATTATTGTTTTGCCAATTTTACTCGACAAATAAATAGCTGTCTTGACGTGTTTAAAATACCATAAAACGATAGCTAAAAAGAAATGAAGATATTACTTGATAACCATCAAAACTAAAGTAGGCAGGGCTCGATTGGTGAGTTAAGAGATAACCTTCAACACCAGTAGATAGTTTGGTTAGTGAGTTAAGAGAAATCAAAGTAGTATTAACTAGGAAGTTCATGGTTTAAACCCTCAAAACTAACATGACTAACCAACATTTACATTAAAAAAATAGGGTCTTGCTAACAAGTGCCCTTATGGTACTTGTTAAAGATTCAAAAAATGGAAACAATTGATAAATAATATATAGGAAAAGCTACTTTTTGATGTTTTAATGTGTTGAATACATAAATTTCAAGGCAAAGTTTTCATTCTTTCAAAAAAAAAAAAAGACAAATTTTTCATTTTAAACTTCTTATCAAGTGTCCTGATCGCATTTTCCTAAAAAATATATCTTTTAGGCTTATCTTTTGTTCCGTATTTTTTAAGTCTTTAGCTAAATAAACCCCTTATAATATTTTTAGTCGATGTTCAGTTAGTTGATGCCCAAAAGTGAATGAGGGAGGCCCTTTCTTCTCTTAATTCCTTTTCATTTCCCTTATGAAATCGACCTAAATTGTATGTAGTTTCAGTTGAGCCATTGGACCCTCCTCTTGATGACCTACCCCATTACTTTACTTCTCTTAGCTGTGATCCTTTGCCAAATTGCACATCATTTATTAATGTTAATCACAAAATGATTACTTGAGTAGATAGATGATACGCAAAACCAAATTGAAACAGATTAATGGAAGGAAAATAAAAATAGATGTAGGCTTGTAGACAAGTGTGGACAGTGAGTTTTTACTTTTGATTTGAGAGGTTAAAATCTAAAGAAAAAAAAAATGATGATCATAGCACAAAGTAAGGTTGAGAAAATGGATGGAAAAAAAGGGTGTGGGCATTTATCATAGGGAACAAAATATCTCCTTCATTATTCTCAACTGTCTCAATTACTCTTGCATTTATGTGATTTAAATGGTCTTAATAGAGTCGCCTTTTTTTTCAATGCTTGGAACTACCCAACCGACCCTCTACCATCCTTCAATTCACCTAATTGATTATCCCTGTCTTTCAATTCAATCCTTCAATGACATTTTCTATACTATACTTCGTACAGCACAGCACATATTATTATGACTTTCATGCCTTTCCTCTCATTATACTTGTGTATCATGATTGTAACTTATAACAGCTTGGTCTTCAAACTGTGTCTTTGTGTTTGAGTTATCCTTATTGGCAAAACTTGATATTTTGACCACCTTGATTCATGGCAAGGGGAAATCAAACTACCTATACTCTCTCCGGTCTCATCAATTATAAACAACATTTCACTTTTTAGGTTCATATACAATAGTTAATCGATGAATCTAAAAAGGGATTTTGTGCTTATAACTGAGACCAGAAGGAGTATATAATATGGATATAATTTGTACTTATATTATCAATTAAATTGTACCATGTAAAAAATATGAAGGTGATTCTACTATGGTGATTTTTTTCACACTGCCCATCATTGTCACTGCTGGACTTTAAGATCGATCTTAATGGTGATTGAGATTTATATCCAAATCACTGTTGATAGATTATGCATAGGATTAGGATGTACTTCTTCAATTTTTTATTTTTTTTGAAGCTCGGTATCCGACTGAATAACCAACTATTTCTCTAATCTAAATATACAAAAATGTATATTTTTACACTTAAATTGTTAGCAGGCATACTACAATACTAGAAATTCATCTGAGTATTCTCCTGCCATTCGTTGTCAACCATTATATATCCTTAGAACTTCAACTTACATTCATATTTGGGTCCCATCCAAGCTTAGGATATAAACTTAGACACTTTTATATTATTAGTTAATCTTGCAGAAAAGTTACGTGTCAAAGTTGTTGACGTTCACTTGAGTCACACTATTTAGCTTCTCAGGTGGTCAATTTTGTAGTGGACCTAGCTGTATACATCGGTTAGATTGGTTTACCAGCCATCATGCTTCATGAGATTTTACAACAACCAAAATGTGGGCCATACAATCTATTTTAACTGGTTACAAAGTACATTAGATCTACATGCTCTGTCACACAATATAAACTTTTGTTGCAGCTGCTAATTTTATCTAACTTTTTAACCAATGATGCATCATGAACACCTCTCTAAAGTGTTGTGCCAATATATTTGACATGTTTGAGACACTAATACATCGTGGACACGTATTTCACATCTCTTAACGGTGTTCAATTAAAGGGTGGTAAAACAAATTTTATTCGTCTTAACCTTTAATCTATGATACATGGACACCTCTCTAAAATGTTGTGCCAATGTATTTGACATGTTTCAGACACTAATACATAGTGGACACGTATTCCACATCTCTTAACGGTGTTCAATTAAGGAGTGATAAAGAAAGATTGGTGACTAGGATGTAAGAGTTAAAGAGTGAAGTCATTTGAAAGTCAAAGTTTCAATAACTAACAATTGTCGATTCAAAAAAGAGTGTTCAATTAAAAATGCTTTTTGATTTAGACACCTTTAGATACGTCTTAGACACGCATCAAGTAACTGAGTTGACACTTCTTTTGACCATACTACTTTTTAATACACCTAATCTCAAATTAGATCTTTTACTTTTTGAGGCAATTAACAACAGGCTTTCTTGGTTGGTTGGAAGAAACAGTAAAATATCAAAAAGAAAAAAATACAGTAAAAAAATAATGATACATAGGTTGAATCTTCATCTAAAATTTCAATAAACATACTAAGATGGCACCTGAAAAGGTCAAGTCCTATTACATCTTTGCTGCTAAAAAGCAGAAAAGTTGAACCCAATCCCAATAGAGCTAAATAGACTTCCCTACCATTCCCAAATTTCTGACTACCTTCCCTTCTAGATTCTATATATAATAACTTGAATAGTGCTATTTACGCTCCACTCTTATAACTATCTGCTTTTCTTGCTATAACAAGATTTTGTGATTATTTTCCCCTCACAAGTAGATGTAGGGAATGGCAAAAAGTGGAGTGCAAGTAGCACTATTCATAGAATAAGACACATAAACAAGGATTAAAACTAATAATAGAAATGAAACATATTGAAATGGAGATTCCTAGGTTAAAAGCTAACATGTCCTACTAGCAGAAGAATGCAGAACTGGCAAGAGGGTAACCTACACTTAATGCATGTTTGGATTGACTGTGAGTTTTTTTTATAATCACTGTGTGCTACCGTAATTTTGGCAAAAACTACATTTTGAAGCTTCAACCAAATGACGGCGCTACTGTGATTTCGTTAAACTCACTGTAATTCCAAACATGCAGTTAATTCTTCCTTTTGGAGTTGTTGTTTTCATGATGGAAATCAAGTAAAACAGTGCTTTTGCATTTAGGGCACTTTGGATCATCTTCAGAAAGCATGACATACATAAGACAACGAGGACAACCAACCAAAACCATGGAAGTGGCTTCAGGGCTGTTAGAGTATCTCTGCTGCTGGTTGTTTCCATCTTCTTGGTTTAGCTCAGTGGAGACACATGAGCTTGGTGGGGATGTAGGTGATACTGTTGCTGATCTTGTTGGTGATGACTCAACTCTTCTGTGGTCAACCCTTGGTGGTGATAGGTTAAGTTTCAAGTCAAGTTTTGGACCACTTCCATTTCTTCGACTCATTGTTTTTGCCCCTTTTTCTTTCTGCAAAAGTATGTTACCTGTTTTGGCACAAACCAATAAGCACAATATAAAAGGAACACAAAAAGAATCCTAATAAAAATAACAAAGAAAGAAAAAATAATCACTGACACTAATTTTGTCATGATCATGTAGCTCGGTTGGTGAGTTCAGAGACACTAAAAAGTAAAAGGTTCAGAGGTTAAACCTTGAAAAAAATTTAGTTATTTGTTATATATCTTCTTTTAAGAAAGAAAAAAAAGATGATCATTGCTAACTTCGGTTGGTGAGGTAAAAGACGTTAAAGAAGTTTTAAGTAAAAGATTACGAGTTCAAAATCCGAAAACTAACATAATTATCAGTTTACTAACTAATATTTGATGTATAGATTTTTTTTTTTTGTTGTTATATGTACCTTAAAAGAAGGTTGAAGGAGGAAAGTGTTGCTAAAGGTGATTAGAAAAAGCTCCGGCAGCAGCAAGAAAGTGAACTGTGTGAAGTGGTTGGAACATGTAGGCCATTTTATATAAGAAAAATTGAAGGGGGTGAATTAAAGCTTAATTAAATTGAGGGAGAGAGGTGGAGGGTATAGGGAGTGAATGAATTAGAGAGAGAGGAGAGAGAGAGAGAAAGTGATAGAGCTGAATTGAATTGAATTGAATTGTTGGGTAGAAGAAGAGTGTAAATTGTGGCCAGGAAATGTATTAATTGTTTGGAAAAATCCCAAGAAGTATGCAGAATGAGGAAATTTGGAGTAAATATTGCAATTACAAATTGCAGTGTGAGGGCCTTTCTTTTCATTCATTGCTTTATACAAGAGTGAGTGAGTCGGTGTTTAAGACTCTTTCAGAGCAATTGTAATATCAATACAGCATAGTAGCATGGGAGAACACACTATTGCTTTTAAAGCTAATTAATCCTCTATTTCAAATCACCCACCTACAATATTTAAAGAAGCAATGCAAATATTCATGTCTATTAATAATACTTAGAATCTCATATTTAAATATTCAAACATCAACCCAAGAACATTTGGATGAGATGATTCGAGTTTCTTTCAGTTTAGTCAGAGATACTGGATTCGAATCCAACTATGAAAATGTCGTCAATTATAATCATACACGGCTCAATTGATTAGTCTCTACATTTACGCGCAGAAGATATCCTGTCCACACCAACAAAAACACAATCTCCAAGAAAAATATCACAATCTAGTGACTGAATTATGACAGTATTAATTTGATTAGAAGTTTTAGATACAATTATTTTTATTTTATTTTTAAAATAAATATGGATTTTTTTTTTGGTTTTGGATTGAGGCGTTGAGGAAAGGATTTGTTGTTTGGTTTCTTTTAACAATGTAACTAGATTTAACTAAGCAACTATTTTAGTTAATGGAATTCTTATGGTTCTGAGTCTCTGATGTTCTTTTGAGGAATATTTAGTTTAGTTTTGATTTGGTTTGTAAAGTACAAAACATGTGTTGAATTGTTCATCGCCCGACAGACATTACAAGATCTCCTTCACGGGCACTGAATGGACCATTTGTTGTTTTGAAAAACACTGTCCCAATAACCAAACACTGAATTTTTATTTTGTTGTCTTTTTTTTTTTTTTTTTGTAAATTTTATTCACGAAATTGTTTATGTAGCAAGAAACCAAATATAAGGTGCACAATGAAAAAATGCTGCATTGGTGCTCAAATGATTGATCATTGTCACCGCCACGCCACCATTGTTATTAGGATGTTCTTGTGTCATTTTGTTGTCATTACTAGCCTTCTCTTATTTTCACCATAATCCTTGGGCCAGCAGATGCCCTAATTGAACTCACATCAAATACCTTCCATAGGTTGACCGGTTGAGGTGCTTTTCCCATTAGTTTTCTTGGTACCCATCCCTTGAACTAAGGGCCTCAAAACAGTAAGTTGTAAATCATAAACGTCACCTCTAGGCTCTAGCCAGGGACGGATCAAGACTTTTAATATTGATGTGGTTAAAATATCAAAGAAATTATATATATACTAACAAAGCGAATTAGTTGCACATGAAGTGCAATAGCAAAAATGTTAAAATAACCGAATGTTGAACCCAAGACACGATGATGGTAAAAACACTTTCTGCTAGGTCAAGTAAGAATACATGAAGCAAAATACAAGTGTGGCTACAACCACACTATGCCTTATGGTGGGTCCGCCCCTACCTCTAGCAAGAGCATTTTTTTTATTTTTTTATATATATATTTTTTTAAGCTAAACCAACCTATTAAAATTGACATCAAGAGGATCAATTCTAAAACCTTAAGAAGAACACACTTCAAAGTTCTAAGCCAACACTAACATGCTAACCTTAGTGGATTCGGCAAGAGTATGATAATAAGGTGACAAATCACTTCAATCATGTTCTCCTTGACTTCCTTTGAGTTTTAGTCTAGTTTTATTTTGTGATAATAGAGTAATGATATTTGTACAATCATTTGGTAATATTTTTTTTTACA
This sequence comes from Medicago sativa, assembly GCF_051527215.1. NCBI lineage: Eukaryota > Viridiplantae > Streptophyta > Magnoliopsida > Fabales > Fabaceae > Medicago > Medicago sativa. Next base: position 57,007,554 of record NC_140749.1, read on the forward strand.
ATCTTTTTTTCTCTCTTCTCATTGGTCAAAAACAATAGAAAAAGAGTAAAAACATAATGTAAGTATTAAAGATAGTTGTCCACAAGTTGTTACAGAATGATTGTACAAATATCATTGCTAGTGATAATATAATGTAGTAACTAGTGTTGGATGAAATATATGACTTTGAATTTCACTTGGGTGTCATTAGTCATTGTTGTCTTTGTTACCATCCCACGACCAATCATTTTTTTTTACAAGTTTCAAGTAATTGTCATCTCTTATTTAAATAATTTTTTTAATGATTCATTGATCATTTTCTCTCATCTTTTTTTGAACAAGCCAAAATGGAATTAATAAGAAACCATAATCTATCCAGCACAAGGTGTGCCAGAGAGATTACCCTAACATACAATCAGTCAGACAACAAAAGCGTCAAGCGTCAGGCAAAAACTAAATTATAGACATCAAATAAAGACGAGGATTCGACCTCCAAAACTGATAATCAAAATCAAAGGTAGCGTGTTTTGATTTCAACCACCAATACATTTGAAGCTTAATTCTCTCAAGTAAAGTTTGAATTGACTCCACCTTTTGCTGGAAAATTTGACCATTATGTTCTTTCCAAATAGTCCAAATTGTAGAAGCCCAAAAAACAGACATCATAAGATGATCCCTTTTAGAGAAACCGCCTAAAGCACAAAACTGATCCCTTTGGCTTTGTTCATGAAATAAAGCCATGTCCCACAAAATCGTATCCCAACCATGCGGCCACCAAATTCCTGTTGGTGTAAGCCCTAGAGGCCAAGAGTTTATGTTAAACATTATTTTATGTATCATGACTTTTATTATTGAATAATATATGGCACTCTTTATTATATTTGTGTAATGATAATAAAGTCCTTAGAATAGATAGTTCGTGTAATAATATATTAAGTGTGACTTAATCATGAGATTACATTATCATAAAGAACGCTATTCTTAAATGTATCCGTAGTCAAAGCTTTAATATGAATAAAGGATAATAATAAAGCGTCGAGACTATTAAGTACGTAGACTGATGACCGCATCTCATGGGTCATAGATATGAGATATTAAGTCTATACATAGGTATAAATATTAGGAGTAATATTTATACTAATTGACCCACCGTGAGAATACTACATAGTAAGTTATGCAATTGTCATAAGATATTCTCACAATGATAATAGTGTATATCGCTCTTAGACCTGAAACCACTATGATCCCTAGATGTGGACTCAAGTGCTTTGTTGCCATTCTAACGTTGTCTGTAAAAGGATAACCATAACGTTGGTTGATGGGTACTTGATGAAGCATGCTGAGCGACATGAGTGTCCTAGATGGGATTTGTCCCTCCTCATAAACGGGAGATATATCTTTAGGCCTCTTGATGAAATATGACTGTAAAACTGCATGGCCATGCCGAACTAAGTCAATATAAGATATTGGACTTATTCGTTATTCAGTATATTTCGGAATCAAGAAATATAAACATTGATCTATACAAGGGTGACAATATCTATGCCTTGGGATCAATAAAGATATCGAGACAAAGGAGTAATTGTACACATGAGTATTATCATGGAAAGGTTTCGTCAGATCACTTGACATTCTTGTCACTTGGGTAGCAATGATGTGTTGCTAGATACCGCTCATTGTTTATAATATTAAATATTAGATTTAATATTATTGCCAACGTGACTAGAACCTATGGGGTCACACACAAAGAACAGTCAAAAGAGAAATATATAAATATGACTTATATAAGGGGTGCGTTTAGTAAATAACGCTAATTAGTTAGCAAAATTACTAAACTCGTTGTTGGGCTTACTGAAGCCCAATAGTGACTTCTGACTTGCAGAGCACACTAGAAGTTCTATAAATAGAACTCTAGTGCTGAAGTTTTTGGTTACACGTTTTTGGAGCAACCCTTCTTCTCTGCACTTCTGATTCCTTGACTAGCACCGAGTTTTGGAGGAGCGTTGTTCGTGTGGACTTGCTAGAGGCTTTGCTGCTTGCTGCTTGCTTGGCTGTGATCGAGTTTCCAGTTTCCAGCTTTCAGATTCCACACTTCGAGGTAACAATCGAATCACTGATTCATGTTTGAATTTCGTAACGATCCAAGGAAAGAAAATCGAAAATTTTCCGCTGCTTCTACTCTGTTCTTGTATTCAATTTTCCTTCAATTCCATAATCTACTGAAAACATTACATTGGACAGAGATTTACATTAGCGTGAGTTAACTCACGCATGAGCATTTTGGTCTTTTCAGTTGAAAGCGAGCAATTTCTGTTGGGTAAAGAGCAGAATTCAAAACTTTGGATGAGTTGCGTCTACAAGCCTTATTAGGATATGATAAAGCCTCAACATAAAGAGTATTACTTTTCCCACCCTATAGGATTCTCGCGCGCCCTGCGTTTTTTCCAAAAATGCCCTTGAGGTTTCCGGATTTCATAATCCAGAATGGTGTTTTCCTTTGTTATAGGGTGAAAAATGGAGTTACGGATTTTTCCGGATTTTGTAATCTGAAAACTTCAAAAAATAGGGCGCGTTACAAGATGTTTCCGGATTACATAATCCGGAAACCTCCTAAACACCCTTTTTCAAGGTAAAACAGTTCGGATTATATAATCCGAACTATATCAGTACAAATTCTAAACATGTTTGTAACATAGATAGTCATTTTAGGGACAATATTAATCTTCCTAACTCTCATCCTTCTGTTTTTGGGTCATTGTTACCTGTTCTTAGTCAAAAATCGGGTTTTCTACTTGATCGGATTGCTCCGAAACTTCCCCAGAAAATCAGAAAAAATTCAAGGACCATGACTCCCCTAGAAGGGACTTCTTACGGGACTTCGCCCCTCAAAATCCAAAATTCCATCGTTTAGACCCATTTTTAATTTTTTTAAATTTTTCATATTCTCAGAAAAATCCGAAAAAATTTGCATTAGTTTTATTTGATTTTTAAAATTTTTTTGTGCTATTTTTATATTTTTATGATTTTATTTGACAGGTTTTTAGCATTTTTTTACTTAGTTTTTTTGTTGTTTTTAAAAGCAAAACTCAAAACTGCTGAAATGTGAGAGAGTCTGATGACTGATTATACTTAAGAATTGTCCGGATTATAAAATCCGAAATAGTAAACATGAATCCGGATTTTAAAATCCGAATTGCACAAGGACATTTTTGGAAAAAACGCAGGGCGCACGAGAAACCTATATGGTGGGAAAAGTAATACTCCAACATAAATGGTGTTCACAATCACATAGTATGCACTTGCATATTTCACCAACAAAATTATCACTAGAACAAAATTCAATCGTAGTACATTCTTATAAAATACTCACGCTGGTATAAATAAGTTGATTCCTTACCAACCGGATCTACATTCATCCAATACCAAAGTAAAATGTATTTAAACAAAAGTACCCTTCTTTAATTATATTCATTGACTTCATGTTAGGCAAAATGTGACAGGCGAGGAAGGATTTTCGATACATAAATATAAAGGGTCTTTTCATTTGGTTTGTCAAAGCATAAATGAGGGAGAAAAAGAATGTGAGAGTGATTAAGATATTTCAATGGTAGTTGTTCTGCAATATAAATAATTTACACTGGTTGTTCCCCATGAGGATGAGACTAGTTACATAATGCCAGGTATATAGTTTCTGTTACCAAGGAAGGGAAAAATTACAAAGAAGAAAATCATTTGTTCAGACATATAACTGAAATAAAAAATACATTTTTTGAAACAAACTGAAATAAAATATTTAATATGTCAAAAAAATGAAACATTAAAAAAATATTTACTTAATAAATTTTTGGCTTAAAAAATATTGAAAATGTGGTATTTAATGTGCCTGTGTGCAAGACGAATGGAGTACGTGCGAGGAAGACGATATGATGTGAGGCGGTTTAATAACGACCAGTTTTGTTTGAGGCACATATGCGGAGGATTCACGATGCAGATGCCTCAGGAGTGAACTTTTAGAAAACTTAGAGACTAATGGTTAAGTGTCTTTGAGTGAGATTTTTAGGTCGAGAAACATATTTCGAACACATTGGTAGTGAAATTTTAGTAGAGGAATGATCAAAACTTTCTATTAGAATCTCTATATGGGTTTTGAGTGACTTGAAAAATGGGTAGAAATTAAAAGTTGTTCTTTTTATGCTCTTGGATCTAATTTCATGTAACTTCTTTGCATCACTCTTTTTATGGTGGATTGAAGAACTACTCTTCCCCCATACGTAGGTCATATTGGGTCAAAATGAATAAACAAACATTGATGTGTTGTTGCTTTAGTCTCTTATTTATGTTCTTTGATTATGTATGTTGATTTGTTTTGAACTAAGTTACTAGGTGTGTTGTTGTTGATTTGTTTTGAGACTGTTTAGTTATTGGTTGCTGTCGATTTTTGCTCAACACGTCCCAGTTTATTGGTATGATTTAAGTATGAATTCACAACTCGAGAAATACATTTTCTCCTTTCATATTTCTTCGTCTCATAAAAATGTCACATTTGTAATTTTTTGTCTCAAAATAATTATCACTTTAGAATAACAATGCAATATTTATTATTTTTTCCGCTAAAACACCCTTATCTATCGAACTTCATTTCACTTCTCTTAACTACTCCACTAACTACAATTAAAAAATATGTTTAGTAAATGATATCAATTTTACCATTGAAATCAACTCAACTAATTATTTTCTTAAGAATGGGGTACAACTCAATTGTGATATTTAATCTAAGATGAAGGGAGTATCTAATACACCCTCCGGTCACTATTATAAATAAAAATTTATATTTTACATTCATTCAATTAATGATGTACGTGGTCTTTATTATAAACCACATACATCATTTAATGAATGAATCTAAAATGTTGATTTTTGCTTATAATAGTGACCGGATGGTGTAGTTCCTACAATTGCTGCACCATGCAACTGATGTAGAGGATCCAACTCCATAAATATTTTGGGAAGTTGATGCATGATAAATGTATCTTTAAACTTTTGACATAAGGTAGAATTGAGAAAATATAACTTTAAATTGTAAAATTGACAAGCAAAAAGGAACAAAAAAAGTTTGTTTATAAAAGGGTGAACACAACACAGGGGTATTCATGTAGTTTGGTTGATTATGCACCTCTCATTCGATCAATCAATGTCATCTCATATTTTTATATTAGTTTATTTTAAAATAAATTCAAATGTTAAACAACCAAACTTCAAGGTATTTAAGAATTGGACAAAGATCCTTTAAAGTAAGTAAAGTGTAAAGTGAGAAAATCAAGGGTTGTTATTGTAACAAATTCATGATTTGTTTTTGACAGAAAAGAGCTTATTGCATTTCATTAAATAGAATGTCAGAAATACAAGATGGAATGTTAGAGTAAATATGGAAACTAGGATTAGACAGAGCTTCCTTAACTAAGTTTTGGGCAACCCCGTTTGCTTGGCTCTGAATGAACTTCAAGTCTGAGTTTGTTATCAGTTGCTAACATATGTCTACAATCATTGATGATAACCATATAATTTGAAAAACCGTTGCTTCCTCCATAAACACTATCGTGGTCAAGAACCCCATCGCTTTCCTCAAATCAATGTCAACAATCAGTGAAAACCATTATGTCTTTGCAAGGACAAAGCGTGCCTCCTCATCTCTTATGCATACACCAATGCCAACCTTGTTGAGAGAGTTGAAATGTCTACCTTTAATTTGTTAATCAACGTTTTTTTTAATGACAATATATGTATAATATATGTACGGGTTAGGGTTTGATTCCTAGACACCCTACTTATTTCACCATAAAAAGGTTGAATTTATAGTCACTAGACTACTTGACAGAAAAAGGGAATCAAACTCCAAGCGGTTCAAGGAAATAATAATAAAATAACAAACACAAAGCACCATATGTATTGCTTGGGATTTTGAAGCGGAGGTTGTGTTGGGACGGGTATGTAAATTTTATCGCGAAACCTTTTAAAATAAATAGAAATAGCACATGCTTATAATAAAATAAAGGGTTAATTATGTTTCTAGTCCCTATAAAATAGCGACCTTGTAAGTTTAGTCCTTACTTAATTTTAATAGCATTTTTAGTCCCTATAAAAAAAAATTTACTTATAATTTTAGTCCCTGCTAAAACAAAGTTTGATTAATTATCCTTAAACTCTTAAATTTTTGAACAATTTTTTTGAGACAAGATTAGAACACTATGAAAGGTTCGTTTACTAAAATTTAGAATTTTCAGACATGAAATGAATTAAATATGAATTTTTTAAAACGACAAAAGTTAAAGATAAAAAGTAATAAAATCTGGATGTAGAAATCAAATTTTGCGATAATTTTTTGCGGAGGAACTTTTAGTAATGTTCTAAACATGTCTGCAAAAAATTGTTCAAAAATTTAAGAGTTTAAGCATAAATTAAACAAATTTGAATTGAGTAGGGACTAATACTCAGGGCAAAAAAACAAAATTAGGGACTATAAATGCTATAAAAATTAAGTAAGGACTAAACTTACAAGGTCGCTATTTTATAGGGACTAGAAACATAATTAACCCTAAAATAAATCAAAGTCAAGAAGAATACGAGGTTCTCATCTTGTCTAATTAAGTTAGACAAATATTTGTAACTAATATAATATATTACACAATTATATCTAAATTAAATTATTTTAAGGTCTTTTGGAGCCCAAAATGTTGAGATACAACACCTTAACTTGGGCTGATTGACCCTTGGACCGACCTTATTTTAAAAAAAGGCTTAAATGCAATTTTAGTCCCTCAATTTTTTTAATTGTGCAATTTTGGTCTCCCTAGTTTTTTTTGGAGCAATTTTAGTCCCCATATTTAACTTCCTTTTTGATTTTAAAGTCCCCCACTCATATGTGGTTGAATTTACTTGAAGTCTATGATGGTAACATAGACCTTTCACAGCCAATCATTTTCCCCTTTTCATCTCTTCCATTCAATCTCATCTCCTTCCCCTTCACCGGCATCGCCCTTTCCACATTCGACTCCAGTGAACCTCTCTATGTCTCCGACAACACCCCTCTGTATTCATCAACAACTGCCATCCCCACCACCACAACAACCTCTGGGCAAGTTTACCAGAGAACATATTATGCGCCACATTAAGCTCCTCCAAACTCACCGCGCCGACAAAAGCATCCAGTTACAGACCCACCAACTGATTAAAACCCACATCGAAAACCATGAGATTCTTCAACAACGGTAATCATGACTTAAACAAATTGTTCAAGAAATTGATTTCGTTTAATTAGACATGTTTCCTATACTCGAAGGAATGCATCCTTGGAATTTGTTGTTTGCAAAAACGACAACTGAAACATGTGAGTTACCAAGATTTTCTAGAAAATCAAATGCAAAACGGTTGTCGTTCATGAAAATAAGGTCTTTATCAAATAAAACTTTTGAAACCCTTCCTTCAAATAACTCTTTTGAAACCCTCCCATAAGTTGTTTTACGCTTACAACTTATATGTTGGTGGAGTTTATGTGGAAAAGTGCGAGATCTGTTAGAAGACCGAGTTCATCCGGTAAATAACCGGCAATGTCGGCATGGTTGAGATCAATACCGGTGACTGTGCGTATACTTGGGTTTTCAAGTGCTTGATTGCAAGTAAATCTATACTCTGGAGAAATTTTACTTGCTTTGAATTGGATAATACCTTTTTCTCATTATTAATCTATGATGTGTGAAAGACTTTGATTTTGAATCTAATTTCTAGGTTTGTGTTTGGGGGTAATGAGAAAGAATTTGAACCATGATGCTTGATCAGAAAAGAATGAGGGAGATAGGATGGAACGGAAGAGATGAAAAGGGGAAAAAAGTGATTAGGTGTGAAAGGTATATGTTACCATCATAGACTTCAAGTAAATCCAACCACATATGAGTGGGGGACTTTAAAATCAAAAAGGAAGTTAAATATGGGGACTAAAATTGCTCAAAAAAAACTAGGGGGACCAAAATTGCACAATTAAGAAAATTGAGGGACTAAAATTGCATTTAAACCTATAAAAAAAGTGTTTTTGTATAAGACTTCAATATTTGTGTATATTTGGATTGACGTTAATAATGTAAGAATGACAATTAATTAACTACCATAACTTTGGTTCAAAACGGTGTCTCGATTATCCTTTTTGAGGAGCACTAGCAAAATAACTTATTTGTAACAAACACTTTTTAACACATATTTTTTGATTGGTTAAAATTCACACGCGTCTCACTAAATTATGTGGATCGTTTTAAATTTGGTGAGATGCATGTAAATTTTAACCAATAAAAAATCCTGTTAGAAAATGTGCGTTAAAGAAGTGTGTTACTTTTTTTTTATAAAAAGGAAAATAAAAAAAACTACTGGAATAAGACGAAGGATAGAGACCCCTCGTCGACAATCATAGGATAACATCAAAACTAAGGAAGGATGAGGAGTTGGGAACTCTATCAAACCAAGCTCTCTATTGTGACTAGTATTTGCAAGGTGATGTGTACACCCATTAGCCTCACGATAAATATGCTTGATCTCATACTTCCAATTTGATCGCTCCATGAGAGACAATGCTTCAACAAGAAGAGGAAGCAAATGAAGATTATGAATCTTCCGAGAGATGATCATGTTAACCACAACAAGAGAATCCATCTCGATAAGCAAATTAGAGAAACCCAATCTACTTTCTATTCTCAAACCATGTACTGAGCCTCAAATCTTAGCCAAAACAGAGGTAGATTGACCAAGGTTGCAAGAAAAAACACTAACAGAAGGTCCTTTAGAATCTCTAATGAGACCCCCACATGTTGAAAATCATGTACTACTAAAGTAGGACCCATCAATATGCACTTCACATTGATCTCATTCTTCCTATGTTCGACATGGGGGGGGGGGGGGGGGGGGGGATGGAGGAACATATGGTAATGAATAAAGCAAAGATAACACTTAATATTACTAAAAAATTACTTGGGATCAAGGGAAGTTCCTGAGAAAACAAGTTGGTTTCTATCTTTCCACAACAAATTAATCATGATACCAAAGAGAGTAGGCCAGTGCCAGTGATTAGTACTAGTTGAGGACTATTGAAGGTTAAAATTCACCCACTCTGATAATCCAATACTAAAGAAAGTACTCCAATTATCGCCATCCATAGTGATAATTTTTTTTCCATAAATCCTTAACTACTTCAAAATCTCTCAAGACGTGCATTATAGTCTCAAGGGCTTGCATACATCTCGGACAGATGTCAGAATCCGTCATTCCATGATGTTTCGTTTCGTCATTAGTAAGAAGCTTTCCATGGAACAACTTCCAAAGGAAAGTTTGGATTCTAAGAGGCCCTTTCCACTTGTAGAGGAGCTTGAAATTTGGAGAATGGTTCAAGAAAGAATTAGCATCCATCAGAGAATGATAAGATGATTTCACAGAAAAGTACCCTTTTTTTTAAGCCAAAAAGAAAATATAATAAATAAAAAGAAACAAATACAAAGATTGGGGGGCATCCGACCTGACCCAGGAACGACCCATATGGGGATACATCGTGATAAATCAGTCCAAGCGGAACAACTCTAAACTATTCTAACAAAAATACACTAATCACATACGCAACCCAGCGAACCCGCGTACGGGCTCGAAACCAAGTTACAAAAAAAGCGTGAAAAGTGGACATCCGTATAGAACAATTAGAGTTTAAACTTGACGAATAGATTGGCCGTCAACACGGTAACCAATCCAAGTGTCAACAACCCCCTGAAGCAACAACAGGCATAAAATGCTCTTTCGAGCAAACAACGCGTAAGAAATCAGATCGAGGGATGAGTTCAATACGTTAGCAATCAGGCCCTTTCAGGTTAATCCAACCAGACCCTTTCGGGTTTATGAAACTCAACCACTGCAAAATAGTCCCAATCTGCCACCACCCCCAACCTCTGTTGTACAAGGAACAGGAAAACACATACCAAACTGCCTAAACCGTGAACAACACAAAGACGTGATGAAAACCAGCCACCTATAAACACCAGATGGGAAGGTCCTCATTACCAGAAAAAGGGGGCTTAATACTAGCAATTTTAGAGCAAATATGAGGGGGAATGATTTGATTAAATAAATTCCAATTCCAACCTTCAGAAGAAGAAAAAACATAAACTGTGAAGTTACGAAAGTATTGAGGAATAAAATCAACCATATTTGATAACTTACCAATTCCTGGAATCCAATCGTCATGCCAAAATCTAATGGATTGACCATTACGAATCACCCAAGAAGTACCATTTATGACCAAAGGCCAACTCTTTGATATACCTCTCCATATATGAGAAGCTTTAGATCCACACTGACTGAAAGGAATAGTTAAATTACCACAATAATATTTTACTCAAATGATTCCAACCCAAAGAGCATCTGTTTTAATCATCATATCCCAACCCAACTTCATCATGTAACTCATGCTAACACTCCTAAGACTACAAAATCTCAGACCACCATCTTCTTTAGGAGTACAAATCGTTTTCCAAGAGATTAAATGACATTTTCTAACATTAGAAGTCGATATCCACGAATAATTTTTTTGCAAAGTCGTTCTGTTAGAGCAGAAACAATGTTCTATTGCGTAAAAAAAAATGCTTATTCAAATAAGCTGTTTTAGCAAGATGAGAAAAATAGAAAAATAAAACTGTAAAACTGAAAGCGAAGAATCGAGATATTATGCTTGCAATGTGAATCTCATCAAGAAGTAAATGTTCACATTACAGAGCCTTTATATAGGCAAAACTAACACTTATTTGTAACACAAGCTATTTCACTAACTAACTAATTTTTGTAACAATTTTTTTTAACTAACTAGCTTAGGTGGCAGTTATGAATTATTTTTTAACACTCCCCCTTAATTCATGCAGAAATCTTCAAAATCCTTAGATGTATACTCACCTCCACCATCTGTTCTCAAAATCTTAATGGATTTATCACTTTCTTTCTCCTCTAAGACTTTGAATTTTCGGAATATATCTAAAGCTTCACTCTTAAGCTTGATAATATACAACCAAATCATTCTTGTAAATTCATCAATAAAAGTAATGAAGTACATACTACCACATAGAAAAGCTACTTCAAAGGGGCCACAAATATCAGAATGAATTACTTGTAATGTTGCACTTGCTTTTTTAGGTGCCGCAGAAAAATGGCAACCTAGTTTGCTTGCTCTTCACACATATTTCACATGTAGACTTTCTGATATTCAACTTTGGTAAAACATGCACCAATTCCTTAGAGTTCAATTCACTAAGACTTCTAAAGTTCAAGTGGCCATACCTCACATGCCATAAAGCTTCAACATCTTCACTGATTCTTGCAGACATACATATCATCTTATCGCTTGAGATGTTGCATCTATAGGTTATGTTCTTGGACAAATTAGACTTCAACACTAAGTTCTTATTTGCATCAAACAGTTTCAATGAATCACCATTCATAGTTATTGAGAACCCCTTCTCCACTAATTGACACATGCTCATCAGATTACACTTCATATCTGGAACATAGAAAACATCTTCAATAATGATTTTTCCAGCATTATTGCTCTTAATCACTATATTTCCACTTTCTTCTGATGCAAGCTTTCTGCTATCAACTAACTTGATACTGATTTTCTTGCTAGCAACAAAATTTGTTAACCATTCTCTTTGATATGTCATATGATTGGAGCATCCAGAATCAAGATGCCACTCTTCACCTTTGATCTTATCTTCAAGAGTAGTGACCATCATCAAAACTGTATTGGGATAATCTCCATGAGCTATATTTGCTTCTTCTTAAGTCTTTTGATCCTTCTTGAACCAACACTTATCATCAAAGTGTCCATAATTCTCACAATTGTAGCACTGAACTTTACTTTTGTTAAAATTATTCTTCTTGTTCTAACCTTTACCAACACTTCCTCCTTTTGAAGATTTAGTTTTATACTTAGCTTTAGATTTCCCATTATTTGACAAGTTTCCTTTCCTTTCTTCTTGAAATTCTTGCAATTTCCCTCTTTCTTGGTTGTTTGAGATTGAGGAGCTTGTTGTACTGATCTCTCTGAACCTCTATCAATCACCAGTAATTCATGTGCTTCCAAGGAACTTTGCAATTCTTCAATCTTCATAGTTTTAACATCCTTTGCTTCCTGAATTGCTACTACTATGAAATCAAACTTTGGACTTAAGGATCTCAAGACTTTCTCGACTACCATATGATCTAAGACGTTTTCACCACAATTTTTCATTAAATTCACAATCTCAATAATCATCTTGGAGAAGTAATCACTTACTTTATGATCTTTCTCCATTTGCATCTTCTCATACTTTCTTCTATATGACTGCAACTTGTCTCGTTTCACTTTTTCTCCCCCATTATGATAATTCTCTAGTATATCCCAAGTTTCTTTGGATCTTGTTGCCTTTGAAATCTTCTCAAAATGTTGGTTATCAACATTTCGTTGAATGTAAAACAGTGCCTTACAATCTTTCTTCTTTGCTTCTTTGATGGTCAATCTTTGTGCTTTAGTTGGATTTGCCCCCAAATATTCATTGCCATTCTGCACTAGATCACTCACATCTTGAGCCCCAAATAGAGATATCATCAAATCACTCCATCGTTCCCAGTTCTTGCCATCAAGAACCAGAATGTTTGATCCAAAACCATTGCTATTCATCTTGCTTTTTCAAGAAATCAATGCTCACACCTCACTCAGTGTTTTCCAAGAATAATTCCCCTCACACTTCACTGGTGTTTCCCTTTGAATTAACCCAGGCTCTCTATACCAATTGTTAGAGCAGAAATTAGGTTCTATTGCGCAGAAAAATGCTTATTCAAATAAGCTGTTTTAGCAAGATGAGAAAAATAGCAAAATAAAACTGTAAAACTAAAAGAGAAGAATAGAGAGATTATGCGTGCAATGTGAATCTCATTAAGAAGTGAATGTACACATTACAAAGCCTTTATATAAGCAAAACTAACACTTGCTTGTAACACAAGCTATCTCACCAACTAACTAGTTTTTGTAACAAATTCTTAACTAACTAACTTAGGTGGCAGTTATGAATTATTTCTTAACACGATCAACTTCATCGCATATGGATGGATATAGGTATAGAAAAAATATTCACTTTCTATCCCAAAGAAGTGTATTACTAACATTATTCTTCTTATATTAATCATTTATAGGCATGTGCGGGTAATTGATTCAACTTGTAAATGTATGGAGCATTGAATAGAACATTTTGAGTTCTATTATACTGGTGCTTATTTATAGTTAGGTCATCTATAAGTAGCTATTGCTAAGGCTGGGGACGACTACATATATTTAGTTACTTATAAATGAAGCACAACATTTTTGCCAAGACTTGGTTTTTTTTGGGCATTATATGAAATTTATACATAGGATTTGCCTCCTCTAAATTGAGTATTTATTGGAAGTAATTAAAATGAATAAAAAACATTGATATTTTAACCACTGTGATTTGTTATACATGTGCATAATGTTATCAATAATTGATATTTGGCACTTTATTATCTAAAGTAAGTTAATAATTTTAGAGAAGATTGATCCCTTGAAATTTATTTAAGCAACCAAATATTTACAAACATACACCTTTTCATATTATATATCAAATCCTTGAATATATTTTTTAGAGGCTGAAGTTATGGTGCATGAGTGATTTCCTTATGCACCATGCATAAGGACACCACAACCGTCAGATTTGTTTAATGTTCCAGATCTGCTGGACCCCATTAAGCATGCACGTGAAGGGAGGAGGTCATAACATCTCATTCTTCTCTCTCTAACAAACATGTTACCCTCTCCTTTCTCCCAAACTTCATCTTTCTCAATTTTTTTCCAGAAAACCGGTTAATAAACATGAAGATTCCGGCGACGGTTGAGTTTCCGGTGACGGAACCACCGCGCCGGAATCTTAAACTTAATCTTTTTACGTCTTTAGAAACCTCTTCTCATCCTTGTTTCAAATCTTTCTCTGTTCTCTGAAAACGGTTTGTTGTTGTTGAGATTCGAGTTTCAGATCTACGATGCTTCATGATTTGGAAGGAGATTTGAACTGGTTTGATATCGTTTGAACGCCGATTTGTGGTTTTGGTGAGTATGTTGTTGTTGTCCGATTTTGCAAAACGTAGATTCGAAATTCGGCTTTGAATTGATGAACGATTTGAGTTTGTGTGTTTTGATTTGTGCTTGTGTGGATTGTAACGATGATTTTTGTGGTGTTATGTGAGTTTATGATTTTCTCGAAAAATTGCTCATGAACATTGTTTGAATGTTCTTGAGAATTTTCGAATGAGTTTGATCCGTTTTTTGGTATGAGAGAGGGTTTGAATTGTGTTTCTGGAAAGAGTTTTTTTAAGAAGACGAAGTTGAGAGAAGAGAGGAGACCGATCAAAGAAAACCATTAAGTACATCTAATGATTTTGGAGTACAACTCACATAAACCATTTCCACAGCAAAATGGTTTTGGAGTCCAACTCACAGAAACCATTTCCACTGCAAAATGGTTTTGGAGTCCAACTCACATAAACCATTTCCACAGCAAAATGGTTTTGGCATTCCGGTACAGTGATGATGACGGTGATGATGATGAACGACAGTGTTGATGATGAGATTGAAGATTCTGGAAACCATTTCCACAACAAAATGGTTTTGGAGTACAACTCGCAGAAACCATTTCCACAGCAAAATGGTTTTGGCATTCCGGTACAGTGATGATGACGGTGATGAGATTGAAGATTCTGGCATAATTTACAATATTCAAGAGAGCAATATTTTGAGCTAAAACAAAACCAAAAGTTATGGCTAGGTGTTAATGATCATTCAGCCTTGGAAACATCGAGCTGCAATTCTTGTTATCATTATCACCATGGACTACTTCTTCATTTGTATCATATGTAATTATATTTCTCGCAATCAATTATTCCAAACTCTCCAACAGAAGTGGACAAGTTAAAAGCAGAAACCAATATTGGACATGATTTTAGCGTCACGTTCTTCAGATTGAAAAGATTTAGGCTGCTTTTGAACAACCTTTGTAAATTTTGACAACACTTGATGGTTAGCTCCTCTAAATTGTTCATAGAGTCAAATGAGATGGGACCATTGCATAATTCTTTTAAATTTTCCATTCCCTCCAGATATAGTTCAGCTAACTTGGAGAATACATGTACACTTGGTACTTGAGAATCAATATGTTCAATGTATATGAGGTATTGTAGTTGTGAATCATATTTCAAATGAAGCTCAGTTAGATCATTCATACCATGATCTATTCAAGAGAGCAATATTTACAATATTTTGAACAATATTCTAGGGTGTAGAAAGCAATTTTGTTGGGCTAGGTGTTAATGAGCTGGACTTATGCAGGAATTATGCATGGTTCATAAGTTATGACTTATGCATGATAACCACACCCTTTTTTAGAGGTCTAGTTATCTAATTATTAATTTCTTCAATTTTCCATCCATCCTGTAAAAAAAAAAAAAAACTTCAACTTTTCTAAAAAAATAAAAACTTCATCAACTAACTAATATAGCTAAGGATAAAATTTCAAAAGGTTATATGTTTTTATTTTGTTAATATTTTTGATAGGCTCAAAAGATTGTTTGGTGATTCTCTGTATTTTCAAACCTTTAATATATTTTTCACCAAATAGAACCGTTTCTTCATTCACCAAACTCAATCCTATAATTATCAACTACATGTATTTGAGTAGTAACATTGAATTAGTTATCTGTCACACATTTATGCGCATACAGTCCGTGCATGTTTAAATACCAATACTCATCAATTTGTACCAACAAAAAACGTGAAATGAATAATACCACCATGTACCTTCTTCTTCCAATAATAATAGTCATTTAGCGTATGTTAAAGGATATTAAAAAGCCAACAAATACTTGAATAAAATTATAGATTCATCAAATTATTTTTATCAATTATTGAGTATTATATATTTTACATTTTTTTATGTGAATATGATATAAAATTCTCCCTCAAATATGACCACTATGGAGGGTAAAATTCTCCCTCAAATTTTTTAACGTTACTGCATTTCCATGGTTGGAATATATTGAATATTATTCTTCATCATAAATAAATTGTAAAATATAATGAGTTGGGAGTGGCACACTATGTTAATTTTGGGATAACATTATAAGAAAATAACGACACTTAATTTGAGATATTTTGTTATTTCAAACTACAATTATTTTGGGATGATAGTGAGAGTATTTTTAATGTACAGCATGATTGCTGGGTGCAATGAAATGAATAGCTAATTAAACCAACTTTTGTGGCAATTTGAAGTATCACTTAGTTGCAACAGTACGAAAAAATGAATGTTTCTTATCAGTTATCGATCACAACATTTTTTCATAGTATGTTATTATTATTTTCAATAAGTTGGTATAATTATTAATTGAATGTAGAATGTTGTTGGGGATGAGGCCAATGGTTATTGCTTAATAAGGTGCTATATTTAGTAAGGATAACCATTCATACTGCAAAGAGTTGTATAATGGACCGGTCCGGTCGCTCTGATCCAACATACCCGATTGTATAAGTGGGTTAGATCGGATCAATTCGCTTAGTATTGAACTATAAGCTATGTGCGTCATGAGTCACCCCAATCCATTTTTTCCTTAATTTGTTGCATTCACTTTGTTCTTTAGTTTGATGCCTTTATAAAATTGTTAACTCAGTTGGTAGAGATATAGCATAATATATACATGGTCGAGATTCGAACCCTAAACACCTAACTTATTCAGCTTAAAAAAGAGAATTTCTATCCACTAGACTACTTAACCGAAAAAATATTAAAATCTTATAAGTTGGTTCTTATTCAAATTTAACTAGAGTTTTAGCCATTTTGAAGATTAGTACCCGACATGCACTATTTGATAAGCAAAATTGTTTAAATATATACGTGTCTATACTTTTTGACTTGGGTGATAATTTGATCAAGAATTTGTAGTATGAGGCATTGAACTTGAAAGCTAACTTTGTAGTATAAGTTTTATTTTATAGCAACTGCTAAGTTGTATAGCATTGACAGTTTTTTATTCGTATGCCCTTAAAACAAGTATACCTCTATAAAACATGTGTACCTCTGAAAACATTGAGGCTTCAATTTTGTTATTGAGAGTATCCTAATTTTAGAACAAGTATTTCTTCCAAATTTTTTAATGATTTGAAAGAGGTCGCGGAAAAGACATTTACCTCATAATTTTATTTAGCACGCTATTGGAAGGTTATATTTCATCTCTCTTATTAAAATTGTACTTTTGTTGAAAATATGACAAACCTCTTTTATTTCGATTTATGATTATTTATATATATATATATATATATATATATATATATATATTATGTCACATATGAATTTGCGATAATTTTTTTGCTCAGACTCTATAAAATTCCTGGCTCCGCCACTGTTGACAAGGATGCCAAATTGTTGATTTGATATTCACATGTGGACATTTTAATTGAGATGGCATCCAAGTAATGAATGAGTCAACAATTATATATTAATTTACATTTTTGATTATATTTTAATGGATTAATTAAAATAAATTTTCCATTAACCTAATTAAGGATAAATTAATTATTAAATTGAACTAATTAAAAAAAATCAATCATCACTTTAACTTTCTTAAACATAATGTTTTTTCACTTCAACCCTTTCACTTTTATAAGAGTGTTTATGATATCATGATCATTGTTGACCACTCATACAATCTATGTAATTGTTTTGTAGTTTAGACAAAGATTATACGGCGGTCATTTGATATCAAATACGACACAGTTTCTTTATATCATAGGAAAAAAGGGTGAGAATAAGATAGGGTGAGAAAATTAATGCTCAACCTCAACTTGATAATATGTTAGGAAATTAGAAAAGCATATCGAATTGGGCCGGGTAATCAACCAACCACGCAAGCAACCCGTTTAGGTATTATATATATATAAAGTCTTGAATTTGATTTGAATCTTGAAATCAGAAAACACTCGCTCATTCCTTTTCTTCTGCTTCGTTCGTTTTCTCTCCCTCGTTCACTTTCAGGTATTTAATTTCATTCCATTTTTAACCTTGTTCATAATTTCAGAAATTGAACCCTACATATTCGAATCTTCTCAGAAATTGACTTTGTTTTGATGGAATTAACCCTTCAATCAACATAAATATTCAAATCTTCTTGGATTGGTGGATTAGGGTTTAAAACCTTTAATTGTTTTTTTTTTTTTTTTTAAGGCTGTGAAAGCTTTTGTGAAATTGAATGTGTGTTTTCATATTGATTGATTCATAATTCTCTCTCTCGCCCT
Organism: Medicago sativa; assembly: GCF_051527215.1. NCBI lineage: Eukaryota > Viridiplantae > Streptophyta > Magnoliopsida > Fabales > Fabaceae > Medicago > Medicago sativa. The sequence goes on from NC_140749.1 coordinate 57,025,936, forward strand.
TGAATTGATCAATATGTTTGTTATGTGAATCCGTGCTTATTAGGGTTTAAAACCTTTGATTTGAATTTCACTGTGTTTTCATATCATATAATTAATTATCTTGCCTTTGATGAATAAACAGAAGTTGCTAAGTTGGAAAATATCAATCTATTTCCTGTTAAGAAGCAAGAATAGGAAAGTAAGTTTATTTCTGAGGAGAAGCCTCCTGTGACTACCAAAGTTGCTAAGATGGAATATACCAACTGGTCTCCATTTCTCAAGGAAAACTGCGAACGATATCTTGCTAGGAAGAAAGAAGAGGACAGAAAGTATTTATCTGAAATTCTTAGTCCTGCTGTCAAGACCAACATTGCTGAGGAGCGTCCTGTGACATCCGGCACGCTTTTTGTGATGTCTGACCCATTTCTTGCTGAAAGTAAGTTTGTGCCTTGTTATTTTTTTTTTAAAACATTCACATGTTAAAAAATGGTCAACCTTTGGTGTCTTATTTGATGAAAAATGAACAGGAGTTGCTAAGAGGCTAGAGGAAGAGCCTCTTGAGACGACCAATCCGGTTTGCAACCCTTTTCCTGCTAAGAAAGAAAAGGAAAGTAAGTTCGTAATGACCGAACCGCTTGTTGCTGAGAAGCGTCCTGTGATGTCTGACCCGTTTCTTTTTGAGAAGCCTCCTCACATGTTTCTAAAGATATTTTTTGCTTATCAGCAAAAAGTGGAAAGTAAGTTTGTGCCTTGTACTTTTCTTTTTTACCTTTCTACCATATTAAAATATTTCCATCCTTTGCTTTCTCATCTAATCAAAACAATAAACAGAACTTGCTGAGATGCTAAAAATAGAGAGCATAGAGGGAGAGCCTCAAGTCACGACAGACCCTCTTGTTGCTAAGAAGCATCATGTGTCGACCATGTTTCTAGACCTTTTTATTGCTTATAAACAAGAAGTGGAAAGTAAGTTTGTGCCATGTCTTTTTCTTTTTTAACAGTCAACCATATTAAAATTCATCCTTTGCTTCCGTATCTAATCAAAACAATAAACAGGAGTTGCTAAGATGCTAAAAAAAGAGAGCATAGATGGAGAGCCTTTTTTGACGACTGACCCTATTCTTGCTGAGAAGCCTCCCGTTCTTGCTTATCAGCAGGAAGTGGAAAGTAAGTTTGAGTCTTGTCTTATTCCTTTTTGATAAAAAACATTAAAATATCCTCACTGTTTGGGTTCTTATTTGATCAAAACAATGAACAAAAGGTTCTAAGAAGAAAGAAGAGGAAAGTAATACAACCAACATTGCCGAGAAGCATACTTTGACATACTTTGACGACAAACCTGTTTCACAACCTTCATCTTCAAGTGATACAGCTACATGAAGGTAAGTTTGAGTCATGCCCTTGTTCTTTTTTGATCAAAACGTATTAAAATATCCTCACCTTTTGTTTGTTATTTTGATCAAAACAATAAACAGAACTGGCCAAGGAGGGGCGCCTTTCAAACAACAAAGAGGACAATCCTTTTGCACCATTTGGATGATGGGATCAAAAATTTAGTGTATATCTTGATTTTTGTTCAAAGTATCTATCCCTCTTCCTGTTTATTTCCGACTGTCATATCAGTTATAACAAAAGGTAGTATAGATTACAATATGCAAATAAACCAAGATCTTCACAATCACCACCTAAATTAAAATGAGGAAGAACTAAAACTCAACTTTGAAATTACCGCATTGAGTTGAAAATAAATTATTACTTAATTGTGCTTTGAAAGATGCAAACCTGAAAGGTTATTCCAAAGAACTGCTTTAATCATGGCAACTAAATCAAGCATAACGCAAAATAGAACTATTTTGATATCTGGTCATGATAAAATATTCTGTTAAACATGTTTCTCAACTTTAAGCATGATTATTAGGCCAATTTTGATGAATAAAATTGGCAGGGTTAGTTGATTGTATGTTACTTAAGGTGCTATTTTAATTGTCTTTGAGTGAGTTATTGTGTATGATGTCTTATATACATATAATCATTTCACCTAATTAATTATCTACATCATAAAGTTTGCAGCTATAAAAGGCTCATCATAAGCAGACAAGTTAGCAGCCATAAAAATATTATATCCTTGTTAAAAAAATAAAGATATTATATCATGTAAACCATGGTCATTGGATATAAAGTTGCAAATACTATAACTAAAACACATCATAATATTTGACATCCATCTTAATCCTCATTCATGAAAAATCATTACACATTTTGCTTATTGTTAATTGTGCTAATTTCATCTGCATAATTTCATCCTACATTCTTAGTTTCTATGTGACGTGCTGAGATCATCCTACATTCTTAGTTTCTATGTGACGTGCGGAGATAATCTTTGCACTTAATATCATTACCTATCCCTACATGTGCCTATGCATCTGATTGTTGCTGTGACACTTCCAAGGCTGCGTCGAAATATATATCATGAGAATGAATGTGTGATAAAGTCTGACAACAATGTTAGTTATGAGCAATCCCTACTCCTGTTTCTGTCAATTCGGTTTTCAGCACGATTGCTTCTTTGATAAGCATCACTCCAGAACAATTGCAAGGACTTTTACTGTTAATCTTGTTAGTTCTCATCACATCAATGTTGCATCTTCTTCTCAAGGTAAGGTTTCTATTAGCTGAACCGTCGATGCAAAAGTGAGCCACCAACCATATTATCTCATCTTTCCATTTTTTTTTACTTTCACCATAATGTTTCCTTTTTTCTGTCTGATATCGATCCAAGGACCACTAATGGGCTGACTGCGTAAATGCATGAGTTTGTGACTGCACTTGTAGTAGACATTCCATCATTTTAATAAATTAACTCGTCTCATCATGCTATGAAAATAAATACATGTGTAAATCATCCTATCGACATAAATAAGCCCCAATGAGAATTACTTAATTGTATTTACAATCCCATAGGGTGAAATACAATCCAAGACTCACTAGACATATTTTCCTTTTTGTCATGTTTCGGTTTAGCCTTCTCAAGCATGTAAAACTAAAACCTAGTTGAATTGCTGGTAAATCCATTAAGATAGAAAGTAAATCTAACAGCATATTCAATCATATTAATAAAGTAACTGATGTCAGAATACACAACAGTAAAAGTATGTTGAGCTCAGAATGTTGAGCTCAGAACGTTCTGTAGCGGCAGTTAGTTAGTTTTAACTGTTTGTTAGTTAGTTGGTTAAACACAACTGTTTCTTGTAAAGTGTATAAATAGTTGTAGTGTGTGTGTGCGCGCAAAATAAGAAGTGAATACATATAGTAAAGAGATGGTGAATAAAGAGTATAAAGTGGAAGACTGTATCATACGAGGGAAGTGAACCCATCATTGTAAAGTGAAAATCACAAGTGAAGTGATCAATTTTATTCCACAATTTTTCTCTCTTTCTCCTTCCTTTCTAAACTTCCTTTTCTTCTTCGAAGAACAACAAAGAGTTCTAACAGTGGTATCAAGAGCCTTGGTTGTTTCAACATTTGCTATCAGGAGCCTCAGTTGCTCCAACACATCTGCTTATGGAGAAACTGTTGAAACCACAACTTCTTTGTGAATACCAACTCGAAAATCTTCCTTAGAAACACGAGCTATGCTATTTGTCCCGACAAAAGACATCCCGAATTTATCACGAATTACTTCCAGCCTTTGGATTGTCCGCTGCACACAAATCATGGGTGCTAGAATATTAAAAAGTGGAGCAGGTGTATTAAGGAAATACCATCGTGATGCGTGTCACGATAAACTTTGTCGCTATAAGTAGTGTTTCCCTAGAAACACTCGAAACACATTAGGCTCAGCAGCAACATCACAAAAAACCCATCATGATATCACCATCTTCTATTGAATCCAACTGCAAATGTCTATCGCTTTTTTTGTCAATCATAGATGATTCAGTTTCGATTAACCTCATAACCAAGTCAATAGAATTGAAATGTCACAATGAATACTAATCATAAAATTTATGGCTCCATAATTAGTTGAAGTTGTCCTCTAGTCCACTATTTTGTTTTTAATGAACATAGGAAGAACGTAGCCTAGTTATATTACAATTTGAAATGGAGTAATTTTCATTTAAAATAAATTTTATGCTCACAATTTGAAGTTACTTAGTATGTCATAAATGTTCACTGCTTACATAATTAAAATCCTAAATCAAAGACATCAAGTAATGATTTGAGAAGATGCAATTTGAAGCAGCACTGATATATATATATATATATATACACAGATTTTGTGCAGATTTCAAACACAGTTTTGTTTCTTCAAAAATAACAGCTTCCACAAGGAAAGCTGGACAAATAATAAACATATTGAAGTTTCCAACTTTTGGACTTGAATTCCTCAATGTGGAAGACAAAAACAACTTGTACAAAGGTTCCTTAATATGTTTTATTATATCTTTAGTGTTATAAATAGGCAGAAGTAAGAGTTTGCTGAGCTGAGGCAACAATTAAAATGGGAAAAAAAATGCAGTTGCTCTCATTTAACTATAAGTGCTTCTTTTAACATTCCTATGAGAATGTTATTCTTTATATACACAGTGATCACCGCGTCATGATAATTTTTTTACAGTTCATTTAGTATTGTGCAAGATTTGAGGCAAACATTATTTGTATAAAATGAATTTTTCAAGGAGAAATAACAAAAGACACGGCATAATTAGTGAAAGTTATTTAACGACTGTATTAGTTTGAGAAAGTTATTCTGTGATGTCATTTGGAGTATCTAATACGCCAGGTGTCTTCATGGAGTACATGAATAGAATATTTCATCCTTTTCTGGATCGTTTTGTGGTGGTGTTTATAGATGATATTTTGGTGTATTCTAAGTCTGAAGAGGAGCATGCCGAGCATTTGAGGATTGTGTTGGGAGTTTTGAAAGAGAAGAAGTTGTTTGCTAAGTTGTCCAAGTGTGAGTTTTGGTTGCGGGAAGTGAGTTTCCTTGGTCATGTGATTTCTAAAGGTGGCATTGCGGTGGATCCGTCGAAGGTTGATGCAGTGTTGCAATGGGAATCACCTAAGTCTGTTTTTGAAGTGAGGAGCTTTCCTGGATTGGATTGGCAGGTTATTATCAGAGGTTCATTGAAGGATTCTCTAAGTTGGCGTTGCCATTGACGCAGTTGACTCGGAAAGGACAAGCTTATGTTTGGGATGCTAAGTGTGAGAAGAGTTTCCAAGAGTTGAAGAAGATGTTGACGTCAGCTCCAGTGTTGATTTTGCCGAATCCGAAGGAATCGTTTGTGGTGTATTGTGATGCTTCTAAGATGGGTCTTGGTGGTGTGCTTATGCAGAATCGTCAGGTTGTGGCTTATGCTTCGAGGCAGTTGAAAGTGCATGAGAAGAACTATCCGACTCATGATTTGGAATTAGCGGCCGTTGTGTATGTGTTGAAGATTTGGAGGCATTATCTATATGGTTCTAAGTTTGAGGTGTTCAGTGACCACAAGAGTTTGAAGTATTTGTTTGACCAGAAGGAGTTGAATATGAGGCAGAGGAGATGGTTGGAGTATCTTAAGGATTTTGATTTCCAGTTGAGTTATCATCCTGGAAAGGCCAATGTTGTTGCTGATGCTTTGAGTAGAAAGTCGTTGCATATGTCTGCTTTGATGGTGAAAGAGTTAGAGTTGATTGAGTAGTTTCGAGATTTGAGTTTGGTTAGTGAATTGACACCGGATGGTGTGAGGTTGGGAATGTTGAAGTTGACAAGTAATATTCTGGAGGAGATCAAGAATGATCAGAAGGAGGATTTGGAACTGGTTGATCGTGTGGTGTTGGTTAACCAAGGTAAATGTGGGGATTTCAGGTTGGATGAGAACGGTGTTTTGATGTTTCGTGATCGTGTTTGTGTGCCAAGTGTTCTTGAGCTTAAGAGGCAGATTTTGGAAGAAGGTCACAGAAGTAGTTTGAGTATTCATCCCGAAGCGACTAAGATGTATCAGGATTTGAAGAGGTTGTTTTGGTGGCCTAGAATGAAGAAGGATGTTGCAGAGTTTGTCTATGCTTGTTTGGTTTGTCAGAAGTCTAAGATTGAACATCAGAAGCCGTCAGGTTTGATGCAACCGTTGTTCGTGCCAGAGTGGAAGTGGGATAGTATATCAATGGACTTTGTTGGAGCTTTGCCGAAGACTGCTAAGGGTTTTGATTCTATTTGGGTGATTGTTGATCGGTTGACGAAGTCGGCACATTTTGTTCCTATTAAGACCGGTATGTCTGTGGCTAAGTTGGTTGAGATCTACATTGAGCAGATTGTTAGATTGCATGGTGTTCCTTCTAGTATTTTGTCGGATCGGGATCCGAGGTTTACTTCTAAGTTTTGGGAGAGTTTGCAAGATGCTTTGGGAACTAAGTTGAGGTTGAGTTCTGCTTATCATCCCCAGACTGATGGTCAGACGGAGAGGACTATTCAGAGTTTGGAAGATTTGTTGAGAGCTTGTGTGTTGGAGCAAGGTGTCAGTTGGGTTGAATGTTTACCGTTGATTGAGTTTACTTACAACAACAGTTTTCATTCTAGTATCGGAATGGCACCATTTGAAGCTTTGTATGGTCGGAGGTGTAGGACTCCTTTGTGTTGGTATGAGTCAGGTGAAAGTGCTTTGTTAGGACCGGAAGTCGTGCAAGAGACGACCAAGAAGGTTAAGATGATTCAAGAGAAGATGAGAGCGTCTCAGAGTAGGCAGAAGAGTTATCACGATAAGAGGAGGAAAGACATCGAGTTTCAGGTTGGTGATCATGTGTTTTTGAGAGTGAATCCTGTAACTGGTGTGGGACGTGCTTTGAAGTGTCGGAAGTTGACTCCTCGTTTTGTTGGACCTTTTGAGATTGTTGAGAAGGTTGGGGTTGTAGCGTATCGGATTGCGTTACCGCCATCTTTGTCGAATCTTCATGATGTGTTTCATGTGTCTCAGTTGAGGAAGTATGTGTATGATGCGTCCCATGTGATTCAAGTGGATGATTTGGAAGTAAAGGATAATTTGACCGTTGAGACTTGGCCGGTTAGGATTGAGGATCGTGAAGTGAAGCGTTTGCGTGGCAAGGAGGTCGTTTTGATTAAAGTGATTTGGGTTGGACCAACCGGTGAGAGTGCCACTTGGGAATCGGAGAGTAGGATGAGGGTTGCGTATCCAGAGTTGTTTCCTTCAGGTAATTTTCGAGGGCGAAAATTCTTTTTAGTGGGGGAGAGTTGTAACAGCCCGATTTTCGCTAGATTTATTTTATTATTTATTTATGTGTGTTGTGTGTGCTATTATGTGATTATTTGCATCTGTGTGTATTTTTGGTTGGGAATTGTAGAATTCGGTGTAGAAGGGTATTTTAGTCATTTTGGACTTAGGGGCATTTTGGTCATTTTGAGAGTAGGGGTAATTTTGTAATTTTGGATGAGAATTATTTTAGTGCTTAGTAAGAGTATTATTTTACCAAGTTACTAGAGAGAGTGTAGTAATCATTTTATTTACCGGTAAGTGACCGTTAGTGTTGTAATTTACCATTAAGTGTGTAGTGACATTTTGGGTGTTAGAATAGAAATGGGTTAGGCCCATTAAGGTTTGAGAGATAAGCCCAATTGAATAGAGCACATATATAAACTCTAGTTGTTGGTGAAAATTAGGTTTCACAACATTTCACATTTCATTTCATTTGGGAAGAGAAGAGATAGAAGCTTGAGAGTAGAACAAGATCAAGGGCTAGAGCTTGAGGAGGGGATTCATCATCTAGGAGCTAAATTGAGGCTTGAATTAAAGACTCTTGGTGTTAGAGGTAAGGGGGTTAGTTTTTGATCATAATTTCATCATTTTTCATTTAAACCCATTTTCATGAAATTGATAAATTGAATCTAATTGCTCTGAATTCGTGCATAATTGTTGTTGTTATGATTGAGAGCATGATTTGTATGATAATTGCATGTTAGTATGTGAATTAACATGTTGAAATGTGCATTTGTGGGTATATTGTGTCCTTGAGCAATTTTGATGAAAAATGAGGTTGTGATGTTGAATTGTGCATGAATTTGTGTTCATTAGTTGTTGTTGATGATTGTTGAACTGTTAGAATCAAAATTGTGTAACTGGAATCGTTGTTTATGGATTCATGAGGAGATTTGTGGTTATGTTGGTGTTTTGAAAGAATTTTGTGAATTTGATGAAATGAGCTATGTTGTTGTTCTTAATGCTTGAATCATGTTTGTTTAAGTGTATTGAACCTGTTTTGACCCATAAACACTTTCTGGATGTTGATTTGGGAGTTGGGGGTTTGAAAATTGGGATTTTGGGCAAAAATGGTGTAAAAACCCGAAACTTCTGAGAAATTTCGCAAGAACGGCGCTAATAGCGAAACTGTCTGGACAAGTTTCGCTAATAGCGAAAATTTCGCTAATAGCAAAATTGTCTGGGAATTTCGCTAATAGCGCAGATTTCGCTAATAGCGAAATTGCCCAGAAACAGTTTTCTGTTTTGATTGTTTTGAGCTTTGGGGGACCAATCCAATACTTCTAAAATGTTTCTTTGGACTTAATTAACACCTGTTTACACCTTTAATCCTACTGGAACAAGATTTGAGTTGGTTTGGACTTGAATTTATGAAAATCGTCTAACTTTTGTGAAAACGGTCCAAACGTCAATTTTTCCAAAAACTCGTTTTCTCCGGAAATTGAAGTGGGATTAGAGTTGTATATTGTTTATATGATTTTTAAAAATGGATGTGATTGGTTCTATCAAGTTTGAACTTGTTTTGCTTTGAAAATGGAAAGTTTTGTAAAAAGTGGAAAAGTGATACGAACTTTGAGTTTTTCTTGAATTCGTCGTTTTGGCCGATGAAATGCTTACGTATCCTCTACTGCACCTATAAGTGACTTGTGAGAATACATGGCATAGGCAATTGAGCTTGTAGAGTTGGTTTTGGTTCATAACTTCTATTATTTTTAAATGGTGACTTTTGGAGACGAACTTAGTAGAAATGAACCTTGATGAACTAAAGTCTTATGAATCTTTTGTGAATGGTCACATATGATTAAATAATTGTGTTTGAATGATTGTGGAAGGTTGAGAATGATGTTTGTCATAAATTGTTGTGTTATTCCATTTTACTTGAATTATGTGATGTAAATGGAAATGAATTGTAAATCAATGTTGATTTATGTGATGATGACTCTTATGTGTATTATGATTGTTGAATGTGTGGACATGTATACTTGATAATGCAATGTTGTTGAGATAGTCAATGTAATAGGAGGTGTACTTTTACATTGTCGTTGTTGTGGTGAAGTTGTGCATTATCGGGTCGTTGTTGTATGTCCATGCATCATATCATATTGAGTCATATGTTGAAATGTAAAAGGAGGTGTACTTTTACATAGTTGTTGTAAGAGGAGGTGTACTCTTACATGTAAGAGGAGGTGTACTCTTACATAGATGTGCGGTTGGCATCTAATGACTGTTGTTATGGTACCACATGCATATATGTGTCGAGTACATGCGCATTGCATATTGTAATGTTATCTTGTTGTTGCATGTGAATGTTGATTGTTGATGATAAGTGTGTTTGATGAATACATACTTGTGAGATTTGGAATTTAATGGTTGATGAGTTGTGACATAATTGAATATGTGACTTGATGAATTTGTGTATTGGTGAAATTTGGTTAATGTTGTGATTGTGTGGATTGGTGTATATGTGCATTGGTGGATTTTGTTGACGGTTGTGAATAATTGAACTATGTTCTAATTGTATGTCTCACTTGTTTGTGCTTATACACTTGGTGAATCAATTGAAGATAATTATTTTGATATTAATGATGATGTGAGATTTGGATATGTATATACACATATGATGTGGTGATTTCATTGATGATGATGATTACTTGCTTATAACTTTGAAATGATGAACTGTACTTGTTAAGTTAAGTATGCTAAGTGAAGAACGAGGTGAGTAATCCTTTCATTGATTGTTATTGATAAATGATGAGCTTGTGTCAATGTCTTGATTAGAGATTGAACATGTCTGTTATGCTATGATGGCTTGAGGTGCAAGTAATGGGGGATATTAATCATATGATGCTAGTATTCTAGGAGGGACGGTTATGTATATGTGATATGTATGAATCCTTGAATGCTATGTTTTTATATGTTGATTATGATTAATGTAATGCTTACCCCCAGTGGTTTCAACCGCCTACCTGTCTGTATGGATGGGTAGACGTTGTGCAGGATTAGTCGCTTGGTGAGTTGCTTGTTGGATGTTTGGATAGCGGGAGCTAGCCTCCGTTATCATTTTGGAGTTATAGTATAGGGCTCTGATTAGGTTGAGTCAGTGTCTTTTGTTGTGTTGGACTTATTGTATTGTTGAGGTGTACTCATTGTTGAGACTTCGGAGGATTTTATGTTGATGTCGATGTATGACCATGGTATATGTATTGATGGAGATATATGTTTGTATTCCGCTGTGACTGTTGAGATATTATTATATATGCATGCTGGTTGTTGTTTAGATGAGACGTAGCGTCTGTTTCTTGAATATTTGTTATATTCGCGTGTTTTATCGCTTTAATAGAAATAGGGCGTTACACCCTCCAACATGAATACTAACATAGCATACACATATTAACATGAAAGTTATGTTTAGCATGAATTAGCTACGAAGCAATATTTCATGGGCATTTTACCAATCGTTGGAAATGAGGAATTTTAGTTATGGAATTCCGGCTTAGTTAGCCAAAACTAGTTATTATCAGAAGAGAATCAAAGACATACTGATAGGGCCAAACCGCAAGTGCACGGCCTATCGAAGTAATAGTAGTAAGAAGAGTATCGTTCCGCTAGGGAGTTGTGAGTTCAATTAACTTTTTAGAGAATGATTAGAAGAGAGAAAAGTTTATAAAAAGGGGGGGTTTAATTGCTGAAAGTAAATAACAATAATATAAAAGAGCCTTGGGATTATTGGTTTATCATAATAACAAACCCTTCACTAGACAAGACTTAAACATCTAATTTCATGGTTTACACCTTAATTTCTAAAGACCGGTTTCCCTTAGCCCCTCACCTTTCCGATGAAAGTCCGGTGAGAGTTTACTTCTAGTAACCAAGCCTATTTCGCTGACTTGATTACTAGAAGATGCATAGAGGATTGAAACTACTCTTTGTCTCAATAATTGCAAAGACTATTTCACTGTTTTGCAATTATTGTCTAGATTCACTTGTTCCAACATCAAAGCTCCGCTCTCGCTTTATGAATTGATGTTTGGGATGATGGATTAACGATTATCAAACCCTCCGCTTTCGCTTCCACAGTTTGATAATTGTTAATCCACGTTAAGACGGTGAATCTAGATTAGAAATTAGGGTTACATAGAAATTAGGGTTTAAGCTTGGTTTGTTTAGGATTATGTCATTAGACTTATCAACAATCCCAAGACAAAGAAGTGTCTACTCACTAACGTTCATTGTAGACATAGGGGAAGAAGAGAGAAAGCAATAAAGTAAAAGAACGATAATATAAAAGTGAACTTTTATTCCAAGAACAAAAGATGAATGTTTATGATGGAGTGCTACTCTATTTATAGCTTTACAATTGACTTAGAAACTAAGCTACGATAAGGGCAAAACAGTAAAGCTGCAACAGAGTAACTTGGGCTTGAAGAAAAGCAGCAAAAGTGGTCCTGGAGGGTGGCACGGCCGTGCCACATGTTGGCACGGGCCGTGCCAAGCTTCTGACTTGGTAGAGACATATTTTTGTCTCGTATCTTCGCATTCTTGTACTGTATTTGCTCCAGTCCTCTTTCTTTTGCTCCAAGACACCTTCCACCATATATTCTTTCCTAAAATATAATAAAATGCAATTTGAAGTAAAAGATTCAAAAAGGAAATAATATTAAAATAAAATAAAACTAAATCTAAATAAAACGATACTAAATAATGCATTAAATTAGACTACTCTATGACTCATCAAACTCCCCCACACTTGAATCTTTGCTTGTCCTCAAGCAAAAGGCAATGGATATAGCAGCAACTAAAAGATTATAATGGCAATACTATTAAGAACACATGTCTCAAAGAAAGGTTTTGTTTCAAGTATACTAATTACAATTTCAAACATTCCTTGTGAACCTATTCAACCTAACATCAAATCTCAATTGAGTGTGTGTGTGCAGTCCAACCCTTTTCTTGCTCCTGTATAAGACAGATATTATGAGGAACAGGTTCTATCCTTAATGCTAAAGTAACCGAGAAAAGTCATTTCTTCATTTCATATAAGAGTGATGGGAATTTAAGTTAAAATTAGATTAGATTAACAATTAAGCACAAGGGGCTGCAGATGCTTAGGGGCTATCTATCCTCGTAGGAAGTCTTCTCGGATGTAATTGTCCTTTCCCCCTAGATTCAAAATCACCCTAAGCAGTGCTGCAAAATTATTATTTGTTTCATCTCCGCGTAGGAAGTCTTTTTGGATGTAATTGTCCTTTCCCCCTAGCATTGATGAATTTGTTTCACTTTAGGTTCAAATTAGGGAGTCACCACCACAATTAGGAAGTTAGGGATTGTCCTTTCCCCCACATGTTGGTGCCATTCTCCCGCCCCATTATAACTTTAACAATTTAGCATATAACAATAAAGCACAATTGATTAATTTCCCACACAAACTTATACTACTTTTACTCTAAAGACTTTAAAGGGTCTAAGTTAACACGAAAGATAGAACGTGGTCCTTAAAATACCTAATCATACACTTGCTCAAAGATTGCAACCGGGTGCTTTTCTCATTGGAGAATTTTCACAATAAAACAAGATGTGGGTATAGCAAGAACACAAGAAACACAAGAAACTGCTTTCATGTACATGAAACAACCTTTAAAGAAGAGACAAAAAAAAAAATTTATGCCATATTTTACATTGAAAACAAGCTACTAATCATGCCTCTTGCTATAAAAACAAAATAAAAGAATAAAGTTCAAGGGAGTTTGGGAACACTACGACTCTAGACACTTTATTAGGCCCCCCCCACACTTAGGAGAAGCATTGTCCTCAATGATTCAAAAGAAAAAATAAAAGAAGAAGAAGAAGAGGAAGGAGAAGAAGAAGAAGAAGAAGGAGTAGAAGTAGAAGAAGAAGAGGAAGAAGAAAGAGTAAAGGAAGAGGAAAGCTCACAATTTTGTTGAAGTTCATAAAGTAGACCTTTGGAGGTGAAGGTGTTGTATCATGTTGTGGAGCATTTGATTGTTTTCTTCATTTATTCGATTGCTCCTTTGGACATTGTTCCTTTCAACACCTTATCTTTGTTGCTTGGTGCTTATTCTTTGAACTTTGGTTTGCATCCATGCCCGCCGTTCATCATTATAGCTTCCACCGGTTTCTTGTTCATGGTGCAAGTTTGCACCTACCTCCTCTTCATTACCATCATCATCACGATCATTATGTACCTGTGGGTTAGTACCAACATAAAGCAAATTTTCCACCACCTCCGGATTAGTTATGTCCGGATTAGGTAGAATAATCAAACAATAAGCTCTAATAATTCTCCATTCATATTGGTAATTGTGAGTAGGTTCGTGGGTTCTAAGGACAAAGTAGTGATAGTATATAAGTCTAGACAAAAGTTTCCCTCTATCCTCTTGATCCCTTGATTCACACTCACCCCAAACTTCCTAGCAAGAAAAGTGATGATTCCACCTACCATTATATCACTCTTATCATCCAGTTTCTTTTTAACAATTGAAACAAGTTAATCAAGCAAATAATAGCAAATGTTATATGATGGTTATAAAGCATAGCCCACAATAGCTCATTAATCCTCATCATTCCTACCTCTATCCTACTTTATATGGTGTCATGGTGCTCTTCCTCTTAGTGCAAGTTAGCACCTTCTCCTACATCATGGTGCAAGTTAGCATCGTCTCCCTCATCATCATCTTGCTCACTAAGAACCTGCACATCATCAACAAACAACAAATTTGCTTCCACCACGGTGGTAGTCCGAGATGGGTTAGGAAGTAAAAACATGATAGGCACATTAAACTTGAGTTGGTGATGGAGTGGTGGACGAGGTTTGATGAAATTTATAGTAATGAGGGTGCCCATGTTAAGTCTATTGTTTCCCTCAATTTGTTTGATCCCCTCATCCTCACCAATGCCAAAATGCCTACCTATGTATGTAATGATGCCACCCACCACTATATCTCCTTTACCGGCCGGTCTAGTACCGACAACGTCTAGGGTAATCAATCAGATAAAAGCAAGTGTTGACCGGGTGGTTGTAGAGCATTGCCCATAACATGAACTGCTCATCGGTTCTAGTGTTCCCAAAAGGCAGCTGGTTGGTAGTTATCCGGTTTTAGGCTAGGGTCCCAAGAATCATGAATATACCCCTCGTTTGCAAAACCTAAGGTATCACAAAAGTGCTGTAGAGACATATCATAATTAACATTCATTAACCAGAAAGAAACTCTATGCTTAGGGTTATCAAAATCCAACTTATTTTTAGTAAAAATAATTGAGTTGAGAAATTCATAAGTGAAATTTTCATAAACCCGCATAGGTTTCAACAAATCAGTCCAACCTAGCCTTCCTATAAGCCTATAAACATCAGCACTAAGCTCTAGCATATTCAAAGTATGAGAATCGGGATATCGAGAAGGATGCAAGGGTTTAGAGATTAGAATTTTATACCTGTCCCGTTGCTTGTTGTCTCGAAATTGGATTCCATGATTCTTTGCTTGTGCTTGCTTCTTTGAGGGAGGACCTCCGAAAGAGCTTGCTGGTTTCTTACCACTTCTTCTTGAAGCCATATGACCTTTGGTGTGGATTGGTTTTGAAGGTTTAGGGTTTGGGAAGATATTTGGTGGAAAGGATTGGTTTAGGGTTGGAGTTTATGTTTTAGTAAGGTTGATGGGTTTGGTTATGGAGATTTGTTGAGAATTTGTGGTTGTTAGGTTTAATGGAGAATAAGGTTTTGGTGAATTATAGGTTTGGGTGGATGAAAGTTATTTTTGATGGGAGGGTTTGGATTAGGATGAAGTTTAGAATTGTTTGGTGAAATAATTGAGTGGATTGGTGAAGATTTATGGAGATATGAAGGTTTGAGGTTTGAAGGTTATGGAAGTTTAGAGAGAGATTTAGGAGATGAAAGAGGTTTGTGTTGGAGAATGAATGGAGAAGAAGAGAAAAATTGGGTTTATAGAAGGCTAGAGGTCGGGCACGGCCGTGCCACCCTTGGCACGGGCCGTGCCAACTTTCTGTGGGTCTTGGCCAATTTTTCTTCAAAAACACTGGCACGGCCGTGCCAACCTTCTGGTCGGGGGGCTTCAAAATTTTCAGTTTTTCTTGAATCATACTTGGATAATTACCTACAAAACAACTTAAAACAAAGAAAAACAAACAAAACAAAAGCAATTAAATGCGTGGGTTGCCTCCCACGAAGCGCTCGTTTAAAGTCATTAGCTTGACGATCAAAAGGTTTCTCTATCCGATACCTAATCTCTCACTAAGGGACAATGGCATCAAACTAATATTCTCCCCCAAATCACATGTTGTTCTTTCTATAGTCTTGGATCCTATGTCACATGGTATGGAAAAACTCTCGGGATCCTTAAGTTTAGATGACAATTTGCTTTGAATGATTGCAATAGATTTCCTAAAATGTTCATCTAACTTGGACTCATCAAACCCTTGTGGGAAATGAATTTTTGGCTCATATGGTGGTGATATGTGAGGCTCTCCACTTTCTACTACAACTTTCTCACTTTGTGGCTTTTCACTCTCTACCTCAACCTCAATTTTCTTGGTTTCCACAACGGGGTCTTCTAATTTCTTACCATCCCTAGGTGTATTTATTAGGCTTTTGGGGTTGGTTTCAGTTTGACTCGGGAAGACTCCGGAGGGTTGTGGGGAAGAAGCTACTTGTTGGGCTACTTGAGGGATTTGAGTCTCAAGCATTTTGTTGTGAGTAGAAAGAGAATCCACATTTGCGGAAAGCCTATTGAGAGAGTCATTCAAAATTTCAGCTTTGACTTTAAACTCTTGGTTATGCCTAATGTTATCTAATTCAAAATTTTCTATCAAAAGTTCCAAGTCGGATTTTTGAGAGACTCTTTGGTTGTTTGCAAAACCGGGTGGTGATGTTTGTTGTCCAAAAAGATTTTGAGGGGTTTGAAAAAAATTTTGACTATTCCTAAACCCATAGTTTACCTGCTCGGGACTTCTAACAACACTACCTAGTTGACATTCAACACCAGTGTGACCAAAAATTTCATAAGCTTTACAAGGTGGTGAAAGGGGAGAAAAGGTCCATTGATAAAGGTTTTGAGCCATGCCTGAAATCAAAACAGTTAGAGATAGAATAGAAAAAGAGAAAGAGAGAGAGAGAGAGATAGAGAGAGAGAGAGAAAGATATATTTTTGTTTTTTATAAATATATATATATATATTTGAAACAAATATAAAACGAAAATAGAATAAAATAGAATAAAGTAAAGATTTTTTTTTTTTTGTTTTAAAGAGATATAAAAACAATAAAATAAAATAAAATAAAACAACGAAAAAGATTTTTTTTTTTTTTAGTCTAATCACTATTAAAAAGTTGATCAAATTACAACAACTCCCCGGCAACGGCGCCAAAAACTTGATAGGGCCAAACCGCAAGTGCACGGCCTATCGAAGTAATAGTAGTAAGAAGAGTATCGTTCCGCTAGGGAGTTGTGAGTTCAATTAACTTTTTAGAGAATGATTAGAAGAGAGAAAAGTTTATAAAAAGGGGGGGGGGGGTTTAATTGCTGAAAGTAAATAACAATAATATAAAAGAGCCTTGGGATTATTGGTTTATCATAATAACAAACCCTTCACTAGACAAGACTTAAACATCTAATTTCATGGTTTACACCTTAATTTCTAAAGACCGGTTTCCCTTAGCCCCTCACCTTTCCGATGAAAGTCCGGTGAGAGTTTACTTCTAGTAACCAAGCCTATTTCGCTGACTTGATTACTAGAAGATGCATAGAGGATTGAAACTACTCTTTGTCTCAATAATTGCAAAGACTATTTCACTGTTTTGCAATTATTGTCTAGATTCACTTGTTCCAACATCAAAGCTCCGCTCTCGCTTTATGAATTGATGTTTGGGATGATGGATTAACGATTATCAAACCCTCCGCTTTCGCTTCCACAGTTTGATAATTGTTAATCCACGTTAAGACGGTGAATCTAGATTAGAAATTAGGGTTACATAGAAATTAGGGTTTAAGCTTGGTTTGTTTAGGATTATGTCATTAGACTTATCAACAATCCCAAGACAAAGAAGTGTCTACTCACTAACGTTCATTGTAGACATAGGGGAAGAAGAGAGAAAGCAATAAAGTAAAAGAACGATAATATAAAAGTGAACTTTTATTCCAAGAACAAAAGATGAATGTTTATGATGGAGTGCTACTCTATTTATAGCTTTACAATTGACTTAGAAACTAAGCTACTATAAGGGCAAAACAGTAAAGCTGCAACAGAGTAACTTGGGCTTGAAGAAAAGCAGCAAAAGTGGTCCTGGAGGGTGGCACGGCCGTGCCACATGTTGGCACGGGCCGTGCCAAGCTTCTGACTTGGTAGAGACATATTTTTGTCTCGTATCTTCGCATTCTTGTACTGTATTTGCTCCAGTCCTCTTTCTTTTGCTCCAAGACACCTTCCACCATATATTCTTTCCTAAAATATAATAAAATGCAATTTGAAGTAAAAGATTCAAAAAGGAAATAATATTAAAATAAAATAAAACTAAATCTAAATAAAACGATACTAAATAATGCATTAAATTAGACTACTCTATGACTCATCACATACTCAGATAAGTATGTTAAAGTATAAGCGCCTATACCAGAATACGATATATTGGATATATGAGTATGATTATTATTATGATTACGGTGATTATGCTTATGATTAAAGTTATGAGTATGACTATATTTATGATATAATCAAAGTAGTATTTCAGACAGCGGTTCTAGTTATCCCATGATCGCTTAGTTATGCATAATGAAATCGTATAAACTCAAAATGGGTTGAGTATAGAAACAGACGGCGATCCTAGGTTCCCTGAGGTTGCCTACAGCCTAGGATAGGTGGAACTCACTGAGACATCTTGTTTCACCCCAATCCCTTCTATTTATTTCAAATATATAAGTTATTATACGACATGATGGTTCGTGATGAAGAAGCGGAAGTAGCTGGACCATATAAAGTACACATCAATGGTACTATCTTTGAAGTAACAGGCGAAAACTTCTATGATTTGTTCAGAGAATTTTTATTTATTATAATTTTAATGTATACAGTACCAAGTTTAAATCACATGCTAGATATCCTAGGTGATTTCTAGTATGGGTGTTACATAGACTACCACCACCACTATCAGAACTTTCACCATACATGTTTTTCCCTTAGGGTCTTTTATGTGACACTGTTAAGTAGCATAAATCATGCTCTGATACCAACTGAAGGTGAGAAAAACATAAGAAGGGGGTTGAATTGTGTTGACTTTTTCAAAAAAATATAAAAGTGTTCACTGGTCAAAGTCTGAATCGGATGTAGTTCCGTTCAAAATCTGAGTCTAAGTTTGGTTGTGCAAGTTAAAATTAAAGACTCTTATTTAGTTCTTCAAGTCTTCAGCTTCGTAGATAGGCAAGGATTTAAGAGATGTTGGAGAAGTGTCAGCGCATTAAGAGTCCTCGAGAAACTATCAAATCAAGATGTTGAAATGTTGCATGACATGATTAATGTCGTTTGAAAAGACATTCGGAATCTATTGCGGCAAATATAATTATCCGTTTTGTCCTTGAATTTGACTTAGCACGTGATTCAGAAGAAGACAAACTGTACTACCTGAGTATGATAGGGACATCTCAAAAGAAGACAAAATCTGACGTGTTCTTCAAAGCCTTCTATCCTTCAAAGTCTGGTGACCTTCAGACGTTGATGCTTCAAAATATGATCTTCAGCAGCCTCTGAGTGCAATTCTTCTTTTGATCCAAAAGTTGACTTCTAGTTGACCTTACTTCATAACTTCTACCAAGTCTTTTAGCTTCTCTTGTGATTTTTATGTTTTTATACATGTTCAAACCTTGATAAGTTTTAATCTATGATCCTGAACATTTAAACATCTATTAACGTATTCAATTGTTCTTCATTATTTTGTTATCATCAAAACTTCAAATGCACCGTACAAATTCAGTTTTGTTCCAACATATTATGGCTTTAAATATATATTTCTTTTCTCCATTAACCTAAGTTTTCAGTTCAATTTGGTCTGTGAATTTTAACAACAACTCAGTGTCATACCTTAAATATTAATGCAAGTTTATCCTTTCTGTTTAAATGGTTGGTCAAAGTCATACTTATATTGAACGTGTATATATAGGGTTTAAACAAGTCTACTTCATCAACAAAATTCTTTAGTTATCTTCATGAAATAAAAAAATGTCAAATCATTTCAGCGTAGCCTTATATAATTCTTTAGATGACAAATACATTTATGGTTAACATTTCTTTAGAGGACAAATACTTTCATGGCCTTAATAATTTGTGTTTATATCCTCTTTAAAAAAAAAAATATTAGTGACTTTTAATTTTTCCCTCAATGAAAAAATTAAAATGTATAGAATAAAAAAAAACCATTATCACATTTTATTTCCACCAAAATAATCAAAGATGATGTTACTACAGCTTTAAGAACCAATAATGTTTTTTTTTTATAAAAATATTTAATGGTTAAAGTTAAAAATTTAATGAAGTCTTTATGGATCAACTACAATATCAGTATTTAATGGTGAATGGATCAAAAAATATTTAAGAACCAATAATGTTTCTTTTATAAAGTTAGGATAAAAATGAATAGAACAAACTAATATGACTAACGAAAGTGAAGTTAAGGAACTAAAACTTGCCAACAAATAATTATGAGTCCAGAGTAAAATCACAAAATATGATAAGAGAGTAAATATTATGGGTTCTTAATACCCCCAAGATTCAAGATAGAGAATTTATGGGTTCTCAATATCCCCAAGTACAACATTTATTAGGATAAAAAAAAGGCAACACATTATTTGTTCTTATTCCATGCAAAGCATTCATCTTTGTAAGGAACCACAATATCACTTGGAACTATGGTCCTACATGGTCCTGATTGCAGTATATTCCAATTGCAGGATGTACGGCAATCATCTCTGTTTGCTATGTATATATCAAACCAATGTAACTCTTCATTCCATCGAAAGCCACAATAGAATTGTGTCTCGCCAAAAAAATTATTTCTAAAACTCCAAACAAAATTTTGACCATGATGAAGAATATGTTTCCCAAGATCATCATCTGCAGATTTGCAATGAAGAGTTAAGTCTAGATTGCCTAACAAAGTGTTAGTAACATTCACATGCATTCTCTGAAAAAACAATGAAGAATATGCATTCACTCCGAGACTATTGTGAGTTGATAGCAATGTCAGCACACACATCAAGAGTAATATTTGGTTAAAAAGAGACATTTCGCCTTCAATTAATCTTTTCTTTGGAACTGAATAATATTTGTTATATGAATGTCTTAAAAATTGTTAAAAGAAAACCACATATTTATAGAATATTTTTAGGAATGAATACATATATATAAGAAAATAAATTATAAGTATATTAATATAATTGATATATTTATCAAATGTATTTTTTAATATTTTAATTTTTATAAATTCAATGTAGAGCTATAATATTTAATAGAGTCAATGATTTTCGTTTGACAGAAAAGTTAATGTTTCAAATAATAATTAATATGTTTGACATAATATTAAATATAGTCAGATCCTTTTTTTTTTTTTGAATAAAAAGAAAAAAATAGAGTCAGTTCTTTTTGTTTGATAGAAACGTTAATGTTTTAAATAATAATTAATATATTCAATATAATATTTAATAGGGTCAATGTATTTTTTCATAGAAGAGTCAATGTGTTAAAGATATACTCCCTCCGTTTCAAAATATATGTCCAAGTCAACCACTTCACACATGTCAATGCACAATTTTGACCGTTAATATCTTTAATTATCTAAAGTAAAAAATTATAAAAATTTAATATTTTGAAAATATTTGTCGAGACAAATCAAACAACATCTTACATGTCAATATTTGTATTTGTACATTAGTTAAAAAGTATGGTCAAAGTAAGTCAAGTGAATAGTGCACATTGCAAAAATTGGACATGTATTTAGAAACGGATGGAGTAATATTTGTTAAAAATTCAATGCAGAGGAATAATAATAAAAATCTAAGAATGTAAGAAAATTAATTGAAAAATTTATTTTAATCAATATCATTTTATAAAATAAATGTTTTTTTCTATAGTTTTTTAATAATAAAAATCATAATAATAAATCATAATCTTCAAGTTTAGTTGTTAAAAAAATAATATAACATAATAAACAATTTACTGAAACTAGTGGAAAGACGAGTATTCATGTGCCCGTTTTTCCGTTTTTTTTATTGTGTTAACGTATGTAAATTATGAACGATATTTTATATTTTTTTTAAAGAATGGACATTATTTTATATATAATTTAGATTTTGATAAAAATTATAAGCATAGATATTTATGACTTTTGAATTGTTATAAATCCAACAAATTATGTTTATCTTATTAATGACATCAATAATATAACAAATATAATACAAAAAAACTTCTTTTAATAACACCAACAATATAACATTATTACAGAAAAATTTGTTAAAGGGTATAATTAGAATAATAAAAAAAATCAGCCCAAAAGACTCTATTTTCTTTATTTCTTTATATATATACTAGCGGTTGACGGGCACGGAGTGCCCGTCTATATGCTCTTTTTATTGCGCTAACGCGTCTAAATTATAAATAATTTTTTATGATATTTAGATTTTGATTAAAATTGTATGTATAGATGCTTGTGACTTGTAAAAAATTTTGCTTATATTTTTTATTTAAACAACAATATTGAAAATATAATATAAACTTTTACAATTTTCAATGACACCAACAATATAACATTATTATAGGAAAATTTGTTTAAAGGTATATCTGGAATAATACAAAATCCAACCCAAAATCTCATATCTCCTTTATATATTTTTAAGATAATAGTGTTCTTATTGTAGTCGAGTATTATGATGAAGTTTATCTTTTTTCAATTAATAATTTAAATTTTGTAAAAAGGCTAAAATAATAATAAAATAGATTAAATTAAGAGTAAAATTATTAAATTCTTTTTGTTCGTTTATTATAAGTTAATAATTTATAACATGGACGATATTTGTTCGTTTTGAAATTTTAGCATTTTAGCATAAGGTATATTTGTGATGATTCACAATGAGATACATGAGCATATAACATCCATGAAAACTGAAGTCATCACTATTTGTATAAAATGAATTTTTCAAGGAGAAATAACAAAAGACACGGCATAATTAGTGAAAGTTATTTAACGACTGTATTGGTTTGTTAAATCAACTGTTATTGTTTTTATTTTTAAGAGAATACATTTGCATAATTAGCATGATAGAATGTTGTTAGAGTGTTATTAAACTAGGAGAAATAGAGAGAGAATTTTCTAACTGACTTTTATCTCAATTTTGATTCTTTCATTGAATGAATAATTCTGTTACAGACAACTTTATATATGAAGCTGGGGAATACCTGCTTTATAGCAGGTTGACCTATCTCTAACTGACATATGTCAGTTACATGACATCACAGATGCCAGCTGTAAACAGCTGGCGTTTACAAGACTCAATCTAGTTACATGCTAAATTGTGTTTAACTAGTAGATACACTTATACATCCCCCCTCAAACTCAATGTCGGTCTTCAGCAACATTGAGTTTGGATCGCATTAGATGGAACTTATCTGTAGAGACAAGTTTAGTAAAGATGCCAGCCTACTGGTCTGTACCAGGAATGTGCACAACAGATAATTGCTTTGCCATAACCTTTTCTCTAACAAAGAAGAGGTCAATTTCCATATGTTTGGTCATTAAGTGTAAAATAGGATTGTGAGCCAATAAAACTGCAGACTGATTATCACAGAGAACAACAAGAGAGGAGAATGGAACAGTAAGCTCTTTCACCAAGGTCCGAACTAAAAGAACATCAGCAGTAGTTTGAGCTAAGGCCCTGTATTCTGCCTCTGTGCTAGATCTGGCTACAACAGGTTGTTTTCTGGACCACCAAGAAATGACATTAAGACCAAAGAATATAGCAGCTCCAGAAATGAACCTTCTATCATCAAGATCTACTGCTCAGATACCATATTAAACTAGGAGAAATAGAGAGAGAATTTTCTAACTAACTTTTATCTTAATTTTGATTCTTTCATTGAATGAATAATTCTGTTACAGACAAATTTATATATGAAATTGGGGAATACCTGCTATAACAGGTTGACCTATCTCTAACTTACATCTGCCAGTTACATGACAACATAGATGCCAGCTGTAAACAGCTGGATTTTACAAGACTCAATCTAGTTACATGCTAAATTGTGCTTAACTAGCAGATACACTTATAAGTGTTAATATTTTTAACGAGGCACCTTAGTTATTAAATTCCTTTTGTTCATGAAATTTTAAACTCTAAGTTGTAGTCCTAGTCCACTTCGCCTAAACTTTATTGGGAATGGATATAAACCCTTCAATGTAAGGTCAACTCGTTGAAATCTATCTTAAGGGAGTTTTAGTCCTAGTCCACTTCGCTTAAACTTTATTGGAAATGGACATGAACCCTTTAGCGTAAGGTCAACTCACCGAAATTTATCTTAAGGAAGTTGTAGTTTTAGTCCACTTCACCTAAACTTTATTGGGAATGGATATATACCTTCAGTGTAAGGTTAACTCGCTGCAATCTATCTTAAGGGAGTTGTAGTCCTAGTCCACTTCGCCTAAATTTCATTGGGAATGGACATAAGTCATTCAGTGTAAGGCAAACTCACCAAAATTCATCTAAGGGAGTAAAATATGTCGTAAATGTTCATTTCGAATTTCAAGGATATCATTATTTAAAAATGCATACGATATTAAGATTTCGAGTATTAACATTATCTTCATTTTTACTATGTCGCCTATATTTATTTATTATGTCGCATGTTTATGATGCCATCCTTACTACGTAGACATTTTATATGAAGTCATAATAGTTATCTCTTGCATAGATTAATTCAACTTAGGGGGCTTGACGTAATCATAATAACTAGTTAAAGCACTTTGCCATTTCATGCCTCGTGCTTATGGGATTATGGACCATCAAAATAAGTATCGTTCCACGCCTTTAACATATTTGTGAACTGTCACCAAACATAGAATTTAATGTTATGCTTATAAAGCACTTTGCCTAAAGTTTTAGCCTCGTGGTTGGGGGACTGTGGGCCATCATATGATATATAGCTCAATACCCCGTCCTAAATAGGGGAACATAATAATATTCGGCCAAGGATACAACCATAGGTAAGTTACATCGACCCGTTAGTTGATTTAACATGGGTCGCGCTTATACGTCAAGTCGCCTATTATGCTTCGACTCGTCCAAACATCTCTAACTCCTGGTAACTTCCTTAAACTTCTGAGAGCATTTATATAAATAAGGAAGGAAGGCTTTGAGAAAATGGATCACTTTCACAGATGAGGAAAACATCATCGCCCCTTGTCGAAACAACACCAGTGGGGGTGAGGACGGTCGTACTTCTTTCAAGTACATTCACTAAAGATTACAAATGCTCAATCACACAAGCAAGAGAATTTCAAATGCTCAAGCACACAAGCAAAAGACTTTTAATGCTTAATCGAAAGTAAAAAAGACTTCTAATGCTCAATGATACAATCTAACTTAATCAAATAAAATATTGTTTGGTTTTACACTTGATATACAATCAAAAACAATTACAAATGCTCAATGATACAACTAAGAGATTTCCAAATGCTCAAGCACACAAGCAAGAGACTTCTAATGCTCAATCACAATTGAAAGAGACTTCCAATGCTCAAGCACATAAGCAAGAGACTTCTAAATGTTTACAAATAAACAAGATTTGTTTTTACACTTGATATACAATCAGAGGTGTAAACAATACAATACAGAACATACTCCAAGATTTATAATTTCAAAGACACAAACTTCGATAAAATAAATTATTAAGTGTTATATGCGCTTTTTAATTTGACAAAGTAAGGATACAGTTAAAATATCAAAGTCTTGTTATTGTTCTTCAAGTCTTCAGCTCCTTATATGGGCAAGGATTTGAGAGACGTTGGAGAAGAATGTCAACGCATTAAGAGTCGTTAAAAAGCTTCAAATCAAGGAAGTTGGGTCTTTTCCTAATATGGATAATGTCGTTGATTAGACATTCAAAATTCCTTTGTTGAATCTGGAATTATTCGTTAATTCTCTTTGTCCTTAAATTTCCTTGTTTGTTTCTACACGTAGTCAGAAGAGGACAAACAGTACCATCAGACTTTAATCGAGACAACTACAAAAGAGGACAAATCTGATGTGGTGTCTGGGTCCCTCAAAATCTTATGTACTTCAAAGTCTGATGGTCTTCAGAGTGATGTAGATCTTCAGCTCTTGAGTAGCATCATATCTTCTGATCCAAGGAGTTGACTTCTGGTTGATCATTCTTCAGATCTTCTACCATAGTCTTTGAGCTTCTTTTGTGCTTCTGATGCTTTTATACATGTTTTGATCTTGTTAAATTTTAATATTGGAAAACCAATTGTTCTTTAATACTTTATTATCATCAAAACCTTATAGGAATTGTACAAACCAATTTTGTTCCATCACCTTGATCCACCACCAATACCCTTTAGAGAAACCAATCTAACAAGTCGCATAACATCCTAACAATCTAGACCTCACAATCTACAAAGATCTTAGAAAAAGTGTATAATCTGAAGAAGATGTAAAGGGAAAGAGTTTGGATATTTTATAGTCTATCAATACTAGAAAAGTTCTAAATAACGACGGAATTTAAAGACAAAATTTGATATGTCACTAACTAATACGGAATCAGAGACGAAATTTTTGTGAGGGTATGAATATATATATAAGTATGAGTGAAGAGAGCTGATTTTAGTCACAAAACAACATCCATGACATGAAACATAAAAACCATGATACGATTCAAATAGTGTAAAATAAAAAAATCCGATGATCATGAAGATTGATACGAATCACAAGAACATTAATATTAATCAGACAATTTCTAGATGAAGTTTGAATCGATTCAAACTTCCAAAGGCAAGAGTTTGAATTGTATCGTGAAACCCAATTGAAGATTGATACGAATCAAATAACACTAATACGTATCAACTAGGACAAAACCTTAGACAAAGGGCCCAATTAAATCGTTACAAGGAATTAAGGAAAAACTTGAATCGTATCAAATGATACGAATCAGAATTTGTTTGAATCATATCAAATATCATTACAAGAAGAAAAAAAAACTGGAACCCGAGGGAATGATTGATATGATTCACAACAATGTTGAATCGTATCATATGACTCAAAAACCACTTTGAACAAGACTTTACTTGCAAGAAACTTGTAAACACATTTTTAACATATGACACTAATGTAGAGAACCTGTGATCATAGATTGCTTTGACAACTGAGTTATTTAATCATAAAAACATAAAATATAAACAACATTTAATTAAAAGCATCATCAAAACCTACACAAAGAACCAATGCACAACATTCTCATTCGGAACTTGGTGGTTCAAGAGAAAGGCAAGCGATATGAGCATCAACGAAAGAGGCTCTCTTCGACCTTTGTTCTTAGAGTGCATAATTTTAATTCTTTTGTAATTTGTCTTTAGTCGTCATGAGTAACTAAACACATATTGATTAGGGTTCTAAGATGAACATCTATTTTTTTGTTGGATTTCATTAATTCACGTCTTTTATTCAAATATGTCTTAAGATCTATGTAATTTTTGTGTGCATCAAACTTAATGCTTTCACAACCCTAAGGAGTGTGACATACTTAGGAAGTGTGATCAAACTTAGAAATAGGTTACAGATGTACTTCTAGTTTATCTTCTGAATTGTTGCATATGAATTTTATTCTTTCCCCTTGGTACGATAGGGTTAGACCTATCCATTTAATCTACTAGGGGAAAGTAAGGGTATGTGGTAGAATTTAAAGATTCATAGGTAAAAGTGGTTCCTTTAGAAGACAATTTAGGAGTTTCTTCTATGTTTATGTTTCAATTACCTGTGAGAGTGTAAGTCCATGCCTTAAATAATTGAGCGACCACATATAAAACCTAAAGGATTGACGACCCTTTACCATATACTAGCACGCATGACCTTTATGGCGATTGAGGAGCAACATGACATCTGGAGGGACGTTAGATCCCACTGAACTAACTACTAAAATATAACCCTTATTTTAAAACTGATAATTGTTTACATTAATTCAAGAATGAAAGATAGGGATTCGCATCGTTGTTAAACTCTGCAATCAAATCTTTAATTTTCCATAATCAAATCAAATTTGTAAATTCTTCCTATTTTATTATTTTTATTTACTATTTTAATAAGTTTAGCTAGTTGTCAAGTTGAAGCGACAATCCTTACGTATACGATTTTACTTACCGTTAATACAATAGTATGGTGCACTTTCTAGTCATTAGTCACATTAATTAAACTATAGGCAACCATATTCGATTGACAACGAACAAACTTTACCTTAATTATAATTGAAAGACAACAAAGACTTGATATTAGACACAATAATGTGGAACTTTGAATTTCCACCAACACAGGCATGAATGGAATCAAGTCTGTCTTAAAAACCACAAACTGCAATCCAAGCTGTGTGCCCAACCAATTGCGTGCCATAGAACCAATGCTTCCCCCTCTTAAACAACAACCAAAGCTGGTCTTATTCAAATAGGAGTGCCCTTCTGACATGGACAGTTTGGGCTGCACACCACTCCACCAGCCTCAACCCTCAAATGCACGTATTGCTAAAATTTCACAAAAAATAGGGATAGTTTATACATATAATAATAGGTGTAACTTCATATATAAATAAATTAAACTCCAAAAAATACACAATTATTATATGCTTTAAACGATTTTCTCTAATCATCCATTTCAATTTTTTATGGTTCTTATACAACAAAAAGAAAAAGTATACAAGTGTATGTGACCACTTCATTCCACTAGTGCACTAACTAGTAACTATTAACCACTACCATCTTCTTCACAAAGGAAAAAATGCAACAAAGGTCAACGAGACAAGGCCCACAAATAGACACATGATATCCATTCTCCTTTCTACCCTCTTCTTTCTTTCCTCCCTCTCTTTTTTCTTCTTAACAAATTCCCTATAACCTTCCTCTTCCCCAACTCCCTTCCATTTCCTCCCACCTTCCAACGCCTTTTGCAAAATTACCAAACTATCCCTTCCATTCACATGTTTCCCATCCATATCCTCCACTTGTAAACTAACCTCTCTAACTTCCATACTCTCTTCAGCCAACATCACCACTACACTACACAACGCCACCTCCAACGCCGTGGCTGTTTCTCCATAAACCACCGTTGCGAACTGCGCCTTCACCTCTCCACTCAGCCAGTGCCGCTGCACAGCCACCGCCTTCCCGCTTGACACGTTCACCGCCCGATGACTTGCCGGATCAATCAAAATCCAGCTCAGTCTCAGCTCCTCCCCAAGATCATGACATGTGACGTTATTTTCATCACCAACAACTGGATATTTTATCACATCCTTTGTATCAAGTAGGTCAACACGAAACGGAGAGCACCGGAACCACCCAGTTACTGTCTCAGTTTCAACTACTTTAGAAAACACTAAACCCTCACGGTGGAAAATATCAACGGCTGAGATTAAACTTAGGGTTTCGTCATGATTTGTTAAAGTCATATCCCTTTGATGATGAGAGGAAAAAGAGTCTGCAAAGAAAGAGCGGAAGCCATTGGGGAAGTTTGAGATTACTTGCTGAACACGTTCACTGTTGGTGGAAGGCCAAGTTGAGTGGCACATGCTGGCCCATAGATGTTCATTGGAACAAAGAGAGTTGAATTGGGAGCAGGTGCTTGCGGCAGAAGCAAGAGCAGGACCGTCGAGGCGGGTGAGTATGTGTGTTTGGATTATGTCGGAGTGGACGGTGGCGATTGTGGTTGTTTCCTCCGCCTCTGACTCGCCGGAAATGCAAATCATAGTAACGTATAAATAGGGATATTTTGTAGGGTTTTAGCTTTGTGCGCACTAAATATATGTGTACTTGTTAAATGAGAAATGATGGATACTTAATACTTATAGTGTATAGTGTGAGTTGAGGTGCAAGTTGCAGAGTCAATGAACTTGAAATGAATGATTATTACTTAATTTAATTTTCTTCAATCCACTATCTAGCACTTGATTGATGGCCCACTTGGATCATGGTTGACGCACGATTTTGACCTGTTACCAAAATGTGATGATCATTCGAGCAAGATTTTATTATTATATCATTTTATTTTATACAATAATGATGACTTTTTAAGAGAAAACTTGTGTGGATCAGGACCAAGAATTTTGGTTTGGTCACACATAAAGAAAGAAGAGAGAAGAGAGAGAAGAGAGAAGAGAGAAAAAATGGAGAAGAGAGAAGAGAAAAGAGAGAAGGCAAATTCTTGTGTGTGTGACCAAACCAAAATTTTTGGTCCTGTTCCACACAAGATTTTGTCTGACTTTTTTGGATGAATGCTCATTTTAAATAATGGATTCTTATTTAGCAATATTTTAGTAATGGTGAAAAGACCAAGGTAGCGAATAATTTAATGGAAATAAATAGAGAGTTTCCCTACAAACGTACGTAACAAATAAATTAAGAGAAATGATTGTTTTTAAAGGCTTGGCTGAAAAGGCTGCCTTTTAATTTGAAGGGTCTTGGTAACGATTGTCCTGATGGCAATGGTTAAGGTAACCAAAATTAGTAGTTTTACATTAGAAACAATAATTTGTAAACTTTTTACAAGTTGACTTAACCACTTTTTATCACTTTCCAATACAAAATTTTTATTTTTGTTCCTTTATCCAATACCCTAAGAGCAATGGTTAGCATTTCCCTATTTGAAACTATTTTGTACTTCCTCTAATTCTTTTTATAAAAGATAAATGAGTCAATAAGAATTGGTTGACTCATTTATTTTTTTTATGAAAGAGATCGGAGGTACTGTATAGCGTAGTACTTCCTCTAAATTTAAAAATGAACTTTTGTTAATATTTGAAACCAGGTGGTTTAGTAGTCTAGTAGATCGATCCATGCAGCGGTGAAGTTAGGAAAATTTTTACGCAGGGACCAACTATATATATTTTTTTAAAACCAACATATCATATTTAAAGATAAAATATATTTTTATCATTTGTTAGGTTTGGTCCATACAAAAAGAAATATTTAATTTTTGTTTCAAATTTTTAAAATTTTACAAAAAAAAAATGTTTTTAGTCTTGGATTTAATCTCTATAACAAAAAATTAAGGACTAAAATTAAACAAAATCTTAGGAACAACTTAAAAATTACAAGTGTTGTAGATACTAAAATCAAAATAATCCGAAAATTAACCAATACACGAAAAATTAACTAAGAGCAGCAACAAATAATAAAAATTGACAATAACTATTTTAAAATGTTGGACAAAATGTGTTTTAAGAAGCTAATTTTATCCATAAATGATTATTTACAAATATAGATTAATAATGTATTTTCCAATGTACACAAATAGGTTATGTTTAATTATGACTATTGTCTTGATAATTTTTATTGAGACCGTAAGTACCAAACCAATACAGATAAATCTATCAATCATGTAATAATTTTTTTTACTTTCTTATTTATGTTAATTTTCGACAACTGAACTTGTTTGGGGTAGCTCAATATTTATTATTTGGGGTAGCGGAATATAAAAACATACCAACTAATTCAATAATAATCTTTTTTTTGGGGTAGCAAAGGCTACCCCTTCAATGTGAGGGTATTTCAAACGGCATATTTGAGCAACACTGGTGAGCGTATTTCAAACGCCATATTTGAGCACCTTTTGATGATGATGAAGAAGTTACGAAAGCGAGACATTCAGAATTGTTCGAAGTTGGAAAAGCAAACTTCTTTAAGAAAGAAGACGAAAGAGAAAGAACTGCGACGTAGGATGGAAGAGAAAGAGGTTGAAGACCTCCGACTGAGGGAGGTTGCAGAACAAAAATCGACGAAAGAGATAGAAGATCTGTGAAGATGAATGAAGTGGGCGAAAGCAAATCATTTCCTCCCAAAAGATTCCCGGATTCAAACGTTCGTCGGCGCTACATATCCAAATGAGATTCGTGGATGGATAACATATACAAATGTGAGACCATTGCAGATCTCATATTTTTTGACATAAAGCAACAACAAGATAAGCCTATAGAGTATTAGGGATGATTTAGGAGTGTCGTCGTGAGGATTGAGGAGACCTACGACATGATTTAGTATTGGGCATGATTTTGTTAAATGTGATTTTTATGGTAGACGTTAGTATCTCGCTGCATCTTGGTTAGGTTTCTCAACGACAATGCATGACAATTTACATGATCATCTGGTTCGGTTTGGTGGGTTAGAGGTTCATTTGAGAATGGTTCAGTTCTTAACATCAGTTTGGTGGTTTGAATTATTTTGAAGGAGAGGGAAATAGACACACATTCTAACATAACAAAGATCACATACAATCTTTGAGTGAAAAGGTTAAGTTGCAGTCTTTTTAGTCGTTGAAATCGAGATATGTTACTGTCGGTTTTGATTATCAGTCTTAGAGGCTTAACCCCATTATTTATGTATCTGTTGTAATTTAGTTTGTTTTCTCTCCTCCTTTTGGACTTGGATTTGATGTAACTTTGCTATTTTAATAAGTTCTTTTCAATAAATTATGTGTTGTAAAAGCTTATTTTTTTGGTTTTTGTATATTTCATATTAGTCTTTTAAAAAAATTAAAAATTTTAATAATAAAAAGAATAAATTGAGAGAGAAAACGGATAGATT
Source organism: Medicago sativa (assembly GCF_051527215.1). Taxonomy (NCBI): domain Eukaryota; kingdom Viridiplantae; phylum Streptophyta; class Magnoliopsida; order Fabales; family Fabaceae; genus Medicago; species Medicago sativa. The sequence goes on from NC_140749.1 coordinate 57,058,002, forward strand.
TTAATTCACTTGGGAGACGATAGCGACCCTTAGAAGTAGATTTGTTTATTAGAACCGACCTTTTTGTTTTTCATTTTTCGGAACTAATTAGTTTTTTGTCAAACAATTAATAGTTTATAGTCATTCATTTTTTAATATATAAAAACAAAAACTTAGATTATTGAAATATTGATTCAATCTGTCATGAAAGTCTTGAAAGTGGGACAAAGAGATTTTCCATTGAAACATCGTTCAAAATCAAATATAATGTGTGAATTAAGTAGAGCAGCAGGTAAGGATGACGGAAGCGTTGCCGCCTGACCTCGTTTTATTATAAGTTTATAAACACAACTTTAGAGCTAAAATACAGTTTAATGTGTCACTTCGTTGGAAGATTCATTTCATTCTTGTTGTGTTGCTCTCGTCTTTATCGTATTGAAAGTAGTCTTACATAAGCACTACTCTTTCTTTCTTTTCTTTATACACATAAGTACTACAAGAATGTTAAGAACACTCTTTTTTAAATATTTTTTAACATTTACTCTTTTATTAGATGAAATTAATGTATGCCTCATTATTTTAAGTGAAACTCATTTTCAAAGTATGAGATCTACCTTGATTTAAACCAATAATGAAGTGATTGTTTGAGAGAGTGTTGCTAACACTACTCATAAAAGTTATTTTGAAACACAAATAAAAAAATAAAAGAAAAATAAGTTTAATTATATTATAATTTATATTTTTTTTCTTTTAGTTTATTTTACTTGTGAAAGTATGCCCAAACATTTTCTCTCAACGTTTTTATTTAGAGTTGTATTCAAGTATTTCTCTCATATGACGTGCCTGTTTGGCATCACGTTTTTCTCTTTAATACCAGCGTTTTCTTTATCAAACGCCGTTTTGAACTTTTTTGTGTTGTTTGGGTGACAGAAAAGTGCATCTGTGAAACCCACGTTTTGCTCCAAAACGCCGGTAGAGATGAAGCTGAAATTCTTAGCTTCTACGGCGTGGCAAACGTGATTCTACCTTTAACTTTTCAAAGACAAATATACTTACCAATATACCCATACCTTCTTCTCTGATTTACTACATATAAATACCCTTCTTCTTTATTACTGCACATCACCATAAGTGGTAAGCTTTTTCTCCCTCGTTTTTAGATCTATTCTATTTTTTTTTTTCAGAATTGCAACTTGCATATGAAATAGAAAAAAGAAGAGGTGAAAAGCATAATAATATAACTTAAAACAAAGAAGATGAATCGAAAGATTGAGGACAAAAAACTCTGCAGATCTGTTATGAATAGGTGCTTCAATGGAGTACCCTTTTCTCATTTGTCGTGGTGACTGGAGTGGTCTTTTTCTTGGCTAGAGATGACTGTATGGATAATGGGCTAGTGGGTTAATCTTAAAAAAAAAAAATAACTAGAAATTTGCTTTTCACCCTGCACATTTTGCTCGCGCCCTGCAAGCCTTCGAAATATGCCCTTGCGTTAGTTAAGTCACGATGCGTGACTTAACTAACGCACGTTGTAATCTATGCGTGACTTAAGTCACGCACCACAGCCTATGCGCGAGTTAACTTGCGCAAATTGGGCAAAAACTGATTTTATTCTATACTAATTCATATTTATTCGAAATTATAAAATAAATCTGATTTTTACTTATTATTATGCCCTCTTGAGGTAAAAACTTATTTTTACCCTCTTCGGTATATGCCAATAGCTCATGGGGAAAATAGTGATCAGTCCTGTCGGGGAAAACGACATCAAGATGCCCTTTTCCCCACCGAACTGACCACTACTTCCCCCAAAAGCCACTGGTATATACCTAAAGCGGTAAAGCGGTAAAGCGGTATAAACACCCTAGAAACTATAGAAGAAGAAGAAGAAGAAGAAGAAGAAGAAGAAGAAGAAGAAGAAGAAGAAGAAGAAGAAGAAGAAGAAGAAGAAGAAGAAGAAGAAGAAGAAGAAGAAGAAGAAGAAGAAGAAGAGGAAGAGGAAGAGGAAGAGGAAGAAGAAGAAGAAGAAGAAGAGGAAGAGGAAGAGGAAGAGGAAGAGGAAGAGGAAGAGGAAGAGGAAGAAGAGGAAGAGGAAGAGGAAGAGGAAGAGGAGGAAGAGGAAGAGGAGGAAGAGGACGAGGACGAGGAGGAAGAAGAGAGTGGGAGGAGAAAAAGAGGAAGTATGTGAGGGTTTTTATAGGTGGTATAAGGTATATAGCACTTAATGAGGTTGATGAGTCAGAGAATAGTCTATTTTATTGCATTATTTAGTTTAGTTTTATTTAAGATTTGATTTGATTTTATTGCATTTTATTTCCTTTTAGAATGTTTTACTTTAAATTGCTTTTTATTATATTTTAGGAACGAATATATGGTGGAAGGTGTCTTGGAGCAAAAGAAAGAGGACTGGAGCAAATACAGTGCGAAAATACGAAGATACGGGACAAAAATATATTCCCACCAAGGCAGAAGCTTGGCACGGCCCGTGCCAACATGTGGCACGGTCGTGCTCGATCCAGAACCCTCTTTTGCTGCTTTTTCTTCGGGCCCAAGTTACCCTGTTGCAGCTTTACAGTTTTACCCTTTTAGTTGCTTAGTTTCTAAGTCAATTGTAAAGCTATAAATAGAGTAGCACTCCATCATAAACATTCATCTTTTGTTCTTGGAATAAAAGTTCACTTTTATATTATTGTTCTTTTACTTTATTGCTTTCTCTCTTCTTCCCCCATGTCTACAATGAACGTTAGTGAGTAGACTCTTCTTTGTCTTGGGATTGTTGGATAAGTCTAATGACGTAATCCTAAACAAACCAAGCTTAAACCCTAATTTTATGTAACCCTAATTTCTAATCTAGATTCACCGTATTAACGTGGATTAACAATTATCAAACTGTGGAAGCGAAAGCGGAGGGTTTGATAATCGTTAATCCATCATCCCAAACATTAATTCATAAAGCGAGAGCGGAGTTTTGATGTTGGAACAAGTGAATCTAGACAATAATTGCAAAACAGTGAAATAGTCTTTGCAATTATTGAGACAAGAGTAGTTTCAATCCTCTATGCATCCTCTAGTAATCAAGTCAGCGAAATAGGCTTGGTTGCTAGAAGTAAACTCTCACCGGACTTTCATCGGAAAGGTGAGGGGCTAAGGGAAACCGGTCTTTAGAAATTAAGGTGTAAACCATGAAATTAGATGTTTAAGTCTTGTCTAGTGAAGGGTTTGTTGTTATGATGGACCAATGATCCCAAGACTCTTTTATATTATTGTTATTTACTTTCAGCAATTAAACCCCCTTTTTTTATAAACTTTTCTCTCTTCTAATCATTCTCTAAAAGTTAATTGAATTCACAACTCCCTAGCGGAACGATACTTTTACTTACTACTATTACTTCGATAGGCCGTGCACTTGCGGTTTGGCTCTATCAGAGGTCCAAAAACGTGGTCAAATGTTAAGGAAAACGTGCAAAAACGAGTCAAAACCATTGACAACCGTCCAAGAAACGTTTGTGCTTCAGTTTTTAGCACCGGCCAACTTGCGCAAGTTAACTCGCGCACAGCTTATAAGGTGCGTGACTTAAGTCACGCATAGCTTATAAGGTGCGTGACTTAACTAACGCAATAAATTTTTTATAATAAAGTAAATAAAATAAATTAGAATAAAGTAAATAAAATAAATTAGAATAAAGTAAATAAAATAATTTAGAATAAAGTAAATAAAATAATTTGAATTAAAATTTGCGATTAAATAAATTCGAAAAAAAATGCGATAGCGTGAATTCGAATAAATATTGCGATAGCGTGAATTCAAATAAAAATTCAAATTAAGGTTTCGTTACATTACATAAACGACATATATGTCAACAATTACATTACATTACATGCACCTTCCAACTAAAACAATTGTCTTGCCCCTGAATGGGGAAATTCAAACTTGCTAAGCAGCAGGACTCTAACATACGATCAACATCTTGAATGATGGTATTCAAGTGCCAACGAAATGAGGTCCATTCCTTGACACTTGAATACCAGCATTCAAGAGGCTTATCGAATGTTGGAGTCATGCCGATTAACAAGTTTGAATTGCCTCATCCAGAGTAAGACAATTGTTGTAGTTGGAATGTGCATTCCAACTACAACAATTGTCTTACCTTTGAATGGGGTAAATTCAAACTCGCCAAACAGCAGGTCCTCAACATTCACCCGGCATTCATGTTTTTCCTTTGAAAAGAATAAATTTTTGTTACGCTTGCTTCAGATGATGGTATTCAAGTGCCACCGAAATGAGATTCATTCCTTGACACTTCAATACCTTCATCTAAACCAGCCTAACAAGAATTTAATCTTTTCAAAGGCAAAACATGAATGTTGGGTGAATGCTGAGGACCTGGCGTTTGGCGAGTTTGAATTACCCCATTCAAAGGAAAACAATTGTTGTAGTTGAAATGCACATTACCCTAACTAATGACGATCTTCTGGCGGAATCAAGCTGTTGATGATATCTTCAATTGATCTCAGCAACTTCACCCGCATATCGATCCACTGGAACATGATGTGCTCCCAAAACATGCTCGTCACGTTTTCGTCGTTCTTTAACTCCACCCAAGTGACTGATACCCACCCCTCGTCGAGCGTCGGACGTTTATACCGGACATATTCCACCCTCCTTGTGTCTCTGGGGTTGACTCCTTGGTTGAATTCATTCAGTTAATCCTTGAGACCTCTTAACGTTACATCAAGGCACCGAACCTTCAACCTCTGAGATTCTCCGCCGTTGAATTCTGCATGAACGTCGATCCACCCCGCCATTGCTTCAAATCTACAGAATAAGAAATTAAGCACAATCAATGAAAAACTCATTCCAACATTTCATCAAACACTTGGAGTGCAAATTATACATAAACCCTAAAAATGATAACTACAACATAAACATGCAAACATCTAAATAATTAAGCAATATTACTCATTTGCATGTAACATTGTGTTATATCTTGCCAAAAAAATCAAAATTTAAACAAACCCTAAATCTAAAAAAAATTCTCTAAAACTCAAAACTACAACATAAACATGCAAACATCTAAACATTTAAGCAACACAAGTCATTTACATCCTAACATTGTATGCTTTCTTGCCAAAAACACCAAAATTTAAACAAACTCTAAATCTAAAAAATTTCTAATCTAAGAGAAAAAAAATCTAACATGTAAAAATAAAAGGTTAATGATATTTGATCATGAAAACTTACTTGTTATTGGAGTGTTGTTTGATTTGAACTTGAAGGAGTTTTGGTTTTGGGTGATTTGAGAGAGATTTTTGAGATTTTTTTAGATTTTAGATGAGAAATGAGGAAATGAGGTGCTCTGCCTTGTTTAAGACAGCACGTAGCGTGAGTTAACAAACCCTGCGTGCATTAGTTAAGTGGCGCAGTGATTAAGACTTGCGCTAGTTAACTTGCGCAAGGGCATTTTTGGCATGGCTGCAGGGCGCGAGCAAAATGTGCAGGGTAAAGAGCAAAATTCAAAAAACTAATGCCTGATATAAATTTTTGAAGGCGTGATATATTTATATTATTAAAATTTATTTATTAGTTATAAATATAATTAAAACCCATTTTGGTAATTATACACTCAAAATCACTTTTGACTCAAATTATCCAAACAACATCAACTTATAAGAATCACTTTTAAAAACGTGTATCCAAACATAAATCAATTCACATCCAACCCACTTTTAACCAAAATCAATTATCTCAAACTCAATTCTATCAAAATCAATTCTCGCCGCCGCCATACCAAACACACACGACATCGGTTGTAAAACCGCTTCTCTCTCTAAGCTCCAAACCTTTGACTTCTCCATGGGTTTTTTCACAAATTAACATAACCTTTCCCTTTCCATGTCGATCCAAACATTGTTTTAAAGATGTAGCCTTCATGATTGGTGGTGCAACAAGCGATATCCGTCCTCCGTGCCACTGCTTGACCCTATCCTTTTCGGTAATAGCTCAGGTGATATCTTCCTTTTGTCGTCGTTCTCCTACTCGTCGGTGTGTTGCAATGTCTCTTTTCGGAATCGCAACTTCTCCACCGCGTCAGAAGGTTTGGGTGTTGATTTTTAGATTTTCAAACTATTATATTTGGATTTTCAAAATCTAGTTTGAAAAGGAATTTTCATCTACTAATGTTATTACTTGTTGACTCACGAACATGTTGCGCTCTCTAAGACTTTTTGTGGCACTGCCCAAAATTATGCAAGAAATACTATCAACCACGCCGCCTTCAGGATAAAACAATCCCAACGACAATTGTACGATTAACTATACTGCACTGTAGCTAATCGAGAATTACACCCTCAAATATGGCTTTTAAGACCACTCGAATTTAATACTGAAACCACTCTAATATAGTATTATGACCACTCTATTATGGTATTAAGATCACACAAATATGGTGCTATTGCCATTCTAACCTCTAACATATCCATATGGTAATGTGACCACTCAAAAATGATGTTACCACCATTCTAACCTCTAACTTCTCCAAAGATAGAAAATTATCGAAAGGATATATATACTATTAAGTTAATTCTTAATTCTGAAGGGACATTATTATTCCTAAAAAGGGACTGATGGTGTAAAATTAGGCAAGTGCATCCAATCATACTCAAGTAATAAAGTAGTAATTTATCATCTCCACAGAGATTGAGAGTGGTTGCAGGGTTTTTATTGTTATGTCCAATGCGAGATAACATTTGGACCTAAAAATACTAGCTCAATTCTTCTTTTCTTGCATTTCAAGTCATTTGAATTTGTCTCTGATCAATTGCATCTTTCTCTGCATCTTATTTCAATATTATTTGCAAAATTCATGAAAAAGGGTATTTTAGTCATTTCCTGCATTCAAATTCATTTTAATCCTTGAAAATTGTTTGGGTCTTTTCATTTGATTCGTATAAGTTCTTGTTTCACTCCCATGTTAAAATCCATTTCAAAAATTACGTTTAAAGTCATTTTGAGTCAGTTCAGCCCCTAGGGGGCATTTTGGTCATTTCCTATGTCAAAACTCAGTTCAATTTCTAAAAATTGTCTCTGAGTCTTTTCAATTGGTTTGAATAAACTCTTGCTTTAATTTCATGATAAAATCCATTTTAAAATTGCATCCGAGTCATTTTGAGTCGTTTTGGTCCCCAGGGGCATTTTGGTCATTTCACGTGAAATTTTGACAGAGAGAGGTTACTTTAAAGTACCTCATTTAAGTAGTTGGTTCATTTTAGTCCGTTTTGTCATTTTTAATCGTCTCACTTTACGTTATTTTCAATTTACGTTTTTTAAACCAATTTTAGTAAATTTTTTAGGCTTAAATATGTTTTTCGTCCCTGCAAATAGGGGTCGCTTAAAATTTCGTCCCTGCAATCGCTAATCCTTTTTTTTTGCCCCTGCAAAGTTTAATCAGTTAAAAATTCGTCCCTTGACCAAGTTAATGACTGCCACGTCATCAAATTAACAAAATGGCATGGGAATTGACGAAAATACCCCCGACTTATTTTTTTTTGTTTTTTTTTCCTTAAAAAAAAAATTCAGTTTTTTCCCGAATTTTTTTTACGATTTTTTCCCTAAAATTTTTCAGTTTTAATTTTAACAGTTTTTTCCCGAATTTTTTTTTTACTTTTAAATATTTTTTTAGATTTTTTTAATTTAAAAAAGAATTTTAAAAATTTTGAAAAAAATTTTTTTTTGAAGGAAAAAAAAATTAGCCCAGGGGTATTTTCGTCAATTCCCATGCCATTATGGTAATTTTGATGACGTGGCAGTCATTAACTTGGTCAAAGGACGAATTTTTAACTGATTAGACTTTGCAGGGGCAAAAAAAAAGGATTAGCGATTGCAGGGACGAAATTTTAAGCGACCCCTATTTGCAGGGACGAAAAACATATTTAAGCCAATTTTTTATTAAGTCCTCAAAGTCTTCAAATTTACATTTTAGTCCTTAAGTCAAACTTTTTGTTTTTTAGTCTTTTTAAGTCAATTGTAGAACAGTCCTATTTTTGTCCAGTTTATATTTTAGTCTTTTTTTTTATTATTTTGCAGATAGGTCCTTGTAATTTTTAATTTTGCAGAAAGGTCCTTGAGCCAAGATTCAGTCCAAAACAAGTCCAAGATTACGTGGCAGTCCCACATTGGTCCAGAACATCACACATGGCCTATAAATAGAGGCCAACTCATCAATGCACAGAGGAGATACCATTCACTCAGTGACACATCATCACAGAAAGTTCTAACAAACTTTCTCTCTCTTCTCCAAACCCTAACCACCGTAACAAATTCTAAAATTCATACCAATTATCCATCAAATTCATCATCAAACATACAAAATCAGTACAAACTTTCAGAAGATCAAAGCAAAATGTGTTCAATTCAGGAAACCTAGTTCGAATTCGCAGAAGATTCTCAGTGATTTTCTGTGAAAATCATCATCATCGAATCCTCACCTTCGCAATTCAAGCAAGCATTCGTCAATTACAAGGACGAATTCCTTGCGATCACGAAGGATTTGGTGAAGGAGAGAAGAGGAGAGATTGAGCTCAAAGTGAACCAGAGAAGAAGAAGACGAACAACAACGAAGCGTTTACCAGAAGAATCAAAGGCTCTCTTGAGGATCTTTGTTCGAATTTCCGTTCAAATCCAGGTATAACTCAAAGAACCTTCTCAATTTTTCATTCTAATCTTCATCGAAGGTTCACAATTGAAAATAAACGGTGAAACAAGGTGGATCAACAAGTCCTAAGACTTGTTCGTTCGAAAGGTTTGAAAACAGATCAAAGCTTGAAAACCGAAACCCTAACACGTAAATCCATGAAGATTCACCGTTTATTTTCAAAAACAGAGTTCAAATCCAGATTTAGCGTAGAAAATAGAGTAGGTTAGGGTTCGTTTCAAGAAGTTTTGAAAAAGTTTGAAAACCTAGAAACCGAAGGTTTCGAGTGTAGATCTGCTCAAACCTAAGCTTCGATTCAAAAAACCAATCCCAGAATCATAAAGAGGAGACTCAGATGAACACAATGATGTAAAAAAATTTCAGAAAACGTTCAGGTGTGGCGGCGCCGCCGGCGAACCACCACACCTCCGTCGTTGTGTTCATCGGAGAAGATGAAGATCATAAGGTGAGAGAAGAGAGCTTATCTCTCTAAGGTTTAACCTAGAGAGAGAAACGAGTGAGGGAAATGATTTAGACCGGCCTCCCTGTCCTTATATAACCAACTGAACCGGACCGGTCTAATACCGGTCCATTCCTCTTGTGTCCTGGCCGTTTGATCCAGGTTTGATCCATCTGGATCAATCCTGTGGCTCTTGTGGCTTCCTGAGGATCCAGGATCCATGTGTGTGTGGGTTGGGCCTATTGTGGTACTGGTTTTCGTTTTCTTTCTTTTTTCTTGCTATTTTGATACTGTTTTTTGATGTTTACACCACCTGCCTTGCCTAAAATTCTTGTAAAAATTCCTAAAAATTTTCCATATGTTCTTGACATTTTCCTGGACATTTTTGTGATATTTTTTATGTGTTAAAACCTGAGGGAAATGTATGTGGTATTTTTTTTTGCTAATTTGTTTACCATTTTTGTTAAATTTGTGAAGTTTTTGAGTCTAAAAATCCTTTAAAATTCTAAAAAATTTCCTACATGTTTCTTGTTAGTTTTGTGATAGTTCCATGATGATTTTGCATATTAAAGGTTAGTAAAAAATTTTGTGATGTCTTTCTTGCTTACTTGTGATGTTTAGTGTTAAAACTTGTGAAAATTGCATGGCCTTGATCCAAACTTTTGAAACATATTGTTGATTGGTAACATGTGAATTTGTGATGAGTTCACATCTGTATTTGATGTGTTTTTACTGTATGTTAATGTGTTGTGGTTGGTTACTTGTTCTACAAGTCATGTGAACATTTGTTTGTGAAAATAAAGTGTAAAGATATGTCTATGAATATGCCATAACTCTTGGCTTGATATTTCTTGGTAATTCTCATGTCATGGTTGAAATAAACCCTTTGAAAATTGTCATGATATGGGAAATTATGAGCCTTGATGCTATGGTAAATTTTAGGTATACTTTGCCACTTTTAGATTAGAAGTCTTATTATTTGTCAAGTTTTTAGTGTTCCTTTTGCTTATAATTTTCATGCTATTAGACCTTGTGTTACTAACCACTTTACTTCATGTTTCATGCATCCCATAAGCTCCTCTCATCTCATATTCTAGCTTAGTTTTCTTGCAATATTACTTTTCTTACAAAAATTTAGTATGTAAAGAATTAGGGACTTGTAATATTACTTTCATGTCATTTACTTTCCTTGCGAGACCATAGAATGTATCTAGGCCAATGATGTAAAGGACAATGGACTCTAATGATGTACACCGACACAAGCACCGACACATGCACACACATCACACAGATATCTTTAGATATATGCTTAGGTTATGCATGTTTAGATGTATGTTTAGGATTGCATGTTTAGATGAATGCTTAGGATTTACACTTAGAAAAAAATCAATTTTTCAAAAAAACTTGAACAACATCGCTTGAAAACCTTTTTCCAAAAAATATAGGAGTCAAAACTCCTTTGCATTTTCTCTTTTATTTTCTTAATCAAATTTCAATGAAAATTAATCATACTTGACCTTTTTCCCAAAATCACTAATCAAACCCCACTTTTTTCTTAAATCTCATGCCTTTAAGGCCTCTCAATCTCCATTCTTCAAATTCCAATTTTCAAACTTAAAATCAACCAACAAAAAGCAAAAACATTTTTTGGAAGAGAACTACGGTGGATTTGATCCCTTAAACGGGTACGTAGGCAAGGAATCAAAATTCCTTCAATTCAAATAAAATAAAAATTCAAACACTTTCTTCTCCCTCCAATTCTTCACTTAGTAAACTCTTAGGTTTAAATAAACACTTTCAAATAGCATTTTAAAATAAAGCGCGCGCGTAGAAAGTAAAGACGGTTCCTATAGGTTACTATAGTCGTTATGGATGCCTAACACCTTCCCGTAGCGAAAACAACTCCCGGACCTCGATTCTCAAGGGTTTTGCTTATTTTTTCCTTCCCAAGAAAAAATGAGATATCACCGGTTAAAAAGGTTCAAACGTAATCAATGTTTGACACCCGAAAACCAAGATAAAACAAAGTGTAACAACGACTACAGAATCCTTGAATCCCCCTCCGTATTTATTGGAAATTAACTCGATTAATTATTAGTTTATGACTTGTCATATGTTTGGATTAAAAAAGTAGAACATAACCCCGTGATGAACCAGTGGAAGTTTATTTTATTATCCCCGCAATTCAACCATTTACTGTTGTGAGATTCCCTTAAGATGAGTTATAGCCATAATTCATAATTAGATTCAATTAATTTAGAAACTAAGCAATTCACTATTGTCTTGTTCCAATGGAATTCGGATTGGCAATCCTACTTAGCTCCATCTAGAGATATGGTATAAAAATATTCATATACGAATTAAATCAGACTTTAGATCATAAACTGGATAAAAACTTTATTAATGGAATCCAACAAATAAGAAGGGGTTCATCGTGGAACCCTAATTGATGAGGTTTAATTGCACATAACAACAAATATCATTACAAAACAATAGAAAAAATACCCTAGAGAGAACGAGAGGAGGATGGAAATCCTCTTCCTCGAAGCTCTAGATGTTTGACCCTTGACTTGTACTGTTATCTTTATAAATGAATAAAAGAGTGTGCAAATGTCTCTATTTATAGTGCATTATTACTTAAGGGTTGATAGAGGAAAACCAAGGGTTTTGCACCAAAAACGACTTGAAAAATAGGGTTTAGGCAATAACTTTATCCTTGCGGGTGTTTATTACGTGCCTAAATAGGTTGAGTATCATATGATATTTTTTGCTATGTTTTTAGTGCTTTTCTTTGCATTTGAAAATAAATAAGATGAGAGTTAAAAGGGGGTGCCAATGGTTTGAGGAACGTATTATATTGTTTTCACTCGAATCGTTGTAATTCACTTTTATCCTAAATCATGCAACTCCATAGGTGTTTTGAGTGTTTTGTAGTATGAAATCATGTAAATCGACAAATCAAGATATCATATGAAGGATCAAGGATATGAAGATTGAAGATCAATGGTTCTTGGAAGGTTTTTGAAGACAATCCAAAGTGAAGAAAATACTTTGAAGTTCCTAGAAGTTTCCAGATGGAAGAACGATCGAAAGCGGGACGAAAATGCAAGAATTCGCACACAAGGGCTGCCTCGTGCGCCTCTTGCACACCGGCATGCGCCTCTGCGCATGAAGCAGTGTTGCCACTGCCTCCTACGCCCTTGTGCTTTTCTGCGGGGAAAAACTGCCTGTTGCTTGTTTTTCAAGCTAGATTGGTGGAAAAAGCTCAGCTTTCTTCTCTTAGACCCTAAGTAATCATATGTTATAAACAAAAACCCTTACACACATTATTATTCATTCAGAAAGCTAGCGGTTCAAGACAAGGGTCAAGCATCAGAGTTCTACGGCAAAAGATCTTCATCCTCCTCTTGTTCTCACTTTAACAAATATAGAGCTTAATTTATTAATTAATAAAGTTGTCGCTGATGGTCATTTTACATCTATCTCAAATTAGATTTGAAATATCATTCACAAGATTTAAGACTCAAGATCTTACCACGAAATGTAGTCAAAATAAATCAAATGAACATCTTTAATGTAATTTTGAATAAAGTCAAACATGTTTGATACTACTCCCTCTATCCCTAATTATAATATAATTTTTTAAAAAAAAAAGTTTTGTCTATAAGTATAAGACTATCTACAAATTTTTAGATGTATTTACTATTCATTTTCCAACTATTCCTCTATCAGTACTACCGATTATCTTCGAATACAAAAAATGAATAGTAATGTGTAATGTCTCTGTTGACCAAAGAAAATATGTATTTACTATTAGTGTTAATTCTATCGACCAAAGAAAAGATTAATTGAAGGTGCAATGTCTCAGTTGACCAAAAAAAAAAATAACATTGAATAATATGATGGTTATGACTAATTGATAATATCAAACATATTTACACTAATAATATATACAAATTAAATTATTAAATAAAACCTCAACCCGCTTTAAATTCAATCTATTGGAAATCTTTAGTCAATACTTTTATCAAGTCAAAGATTAATTACTTTTTTTTGTAGCGAGTCAAAGATTAATTACTAATACTAGATATTTGACCCGTGCTCCGCACATGTTTATTGTAAAGGGATTGACATACGAATAAGGATATAGCCAACAGGATAGAAATGAAATTGGTGCGATGCATTTTTTTAGTATTAAATAAGTGTACAAAAAAAAGGCAAGAGGATAGAAATGAAATTGGTGCGATGCATTTTTTTAGATGGAATTTGTTAGGTTAAATTTTTGCTAACCTAATACAGCAAATGAGCGGGAAAATATTAGGTTAAATTGTTGCGGACCTAACAAAATTAATATATTTATTTTTGCTAACCTCATGTTTTTGATGATTTTTTTGACTTTGTAGCATGGTGGATGACTCCTCTTCCATTCAATCGACCATTGTATCTGAACTTAAACAGATGCTGGATTCAGTTAATGAGTATGCCAAGACTTACAGATTTATCCGTGACAAGTTCAAAGAGGGTGATCAACCAACTATGAGGTTAAGAATTTTGCGCAAGAGAAGTAGCGATGGCAGGAGGTATAACTTGCCGACGTCTTCAGAAGTGGCAGCGTTGATTGTGGGGGATTTTGATGCATCTGACTGCGATAGGGATGTTATTGTTGAAGAAAGGTCTGGTCTTCTTCAACGGATATCGGTTTTTGAGCCAGCATACTTTCCATTGCAGTATCCTCTTCTATTCCCAAGGGGTGAGGATGGGTATAGAAAGGATATTGAGTACAACCCAACAGACAGCAAAAAAGTCATACAAAGAAAGTATGTTACACAGTTAGAATGGGTAGCATACAGGATACAACACAGAGAAAGAAATAAATCGACGATTGTATTTGCAAAGCGATTGTGTCATCAATTTTTGGTAGACGCTTACAGCATGATAGAATATTCTAGAATCAAATATGCCAGAGACCATCAGAAAGAGTTACGGGCTGATATGTACAAAGGTTTGTCAGAAGCGGTCTTAAGAGGGGAAACCGATTCAGGGTCAACAGGCAAGAGGGTTGTACTCCCGTCAACGTTTGTCGGTGGTCCGCGATATATGATTCAAAACTACCAGGATGCAATGGCGATATGTGGGTGGATTGGTTATCCTGATTTGTTTATCACCTTTACATGTAATCATAAATGGCCTGAGGTAGTCGACTTCCTTAAAATGCACAATCTTTCACCTCAGGACCGACCTGACTTATCGTGTCGAATTTTTAAGTTGAAGCTTGATCATTTGATTAAGGAGATAAAAAAGGGATATATATTTGGAGAAGTTAGATCAGGTCAGTAAATTAAATTAGTAATCCATTGAATATAGCGTCATTATTTCACACTTTATCGTTGAGATACGTTTCTTCAATATTTTTATAGATTACCACATAATTTTTAAAGTTGTTTAATTGGTTTGTGTAATTTATTTATACGCTTAAAATCATATATTAATATTATTTAATATTTCATCTCAGTTATCTATACGATCGAGTTTCAGAAGCGTGGCCTGCCCCATGCCCATATATTGGTCTTCCTCAAGCCGAAGTATAGGCCATCGACTCCAAATGACATAGATAAGATTATTTCAGCTGAAATTCCTGACAGGGATGAAGAACCAAGATTGTACGAGATAGTCACAACGTTGATGATTCATGGTCCGTGTGGCGATCAGAACACAAGCTCACCGTGCATGTTTAAGAATCGATGCACCAAGCATTTTCCCAAAAAATATGTCGATAGCACTGTAATTGATCAGGAGGGATATCCAGTGTACAGGAGGAGGGATAATGGTGTCACGGTAACCAAAGGGAAGTGCATCGCAGATAACAGATATGTTGTTCCATATAATAAACAGTTGCTGCTGAAATACAACGCTCATATTAATGTCGAGTGGTGCAACCAAACAAGGTCCATCAAGTATTTGTTCAAGTACGTAAACAAAGGCCATGACCGTGTTACAGTAAACTTTTACAAAGGCCAAAGTCAAGGCAACCGTTCAGAAAGGTTTGACGAGATCAAAATGTACTTTGATTGTCGATATTTGTCTGCATGTGAAGCTGCATGGAGGATATACGCTTTTGACATACATTATAGAGAGCCATCAGTAGAAAGATTAAGTTATCATCTAGAAGGCGAACAATCGATTATGTATGAGGACGACGATCGAATTGAAGACGTGCTGAACAAACCTTCTGTTCATTCAACTAAATTTTTAGCTTGGATGGAAGCAAACAAGATTTATCCTGAGGCAAGAAATCTAACATACAGCCAGTTTCCGACAAAGTTTACATGGAAAGATGATGAACACCGATGGACTCCCAGGAAACGAGGGTTCTCAATCGGCCGTGTGCACTTTGCTCCTCCAGGTTCGGGAGAAAAATTTTATCTAAGAACACTGCTCAATTATGTCAAAGGCCCAACTTCTTTTGATGACATTAAGACAGTGGATAATTTCAAATACGACTCTTTCAAGGAAGCTTGCTTGGCATTGGGTTTGTTGGAGGACGATACAGAATATATTAATGCTATAAATGAAGCAGGTCATTGGGGATCAGGTACATTTATGCGAAAATTATTTGCAGCGCTTATCGTTTCAGGACAGCTCACCAGACCTGAAGTGGTTTGGAATAAAACTTTTGAGACCCTAATAGATGACATTTTGTACATACAAAGACAAGTGTTAGATGCTCCAGGTACATACCTTTATAGTCGATTTCATTTTCAATTTCTTAACATCATTTGCATTCTATGACATGTTTGACTATTTTCTACCTGTTATATCCATTCATGTATCTTTAGAATATAGTATCTGGTAGCTACTGGCCTATGGCTGCTTCAAGGTATCCCAATTATATGACCTGTTGTTTCATCATTTATGCAATCTGTTGATTCACAAATTCTGCTGTTCCAATCAATTGAACGTAAAATATTTTCCTTTTGACCAAAAACAGAAAAATTAATGGAACATTTAGCACATAATTTTATAACCGGTGCACGGACAGTCTTGAACACAGTCATCATATAGCAGCATTGCAGGCCTGAGTTTTTGCATTCATTTGAATTGAAAGTTGTATTGTATATTTGGATTTTATAGGTATGAATTGGTCTATATTTTGATAGTGTACCTTCATAACTTCGGTAGATACAAATTCTAAACTAATCAAAAAAATTCCAATTATGTAAGGACCTTTTTTATTCAAATATCTCTTCAAATTTTATAATACTAAAGAGAAATAAACTTTTGATAGTGTAGCTTCATGCATGACTTCGGTAAATACAAATTCTAAACTAATCAAAAAAATTCCAATTATGTAAGGACCTTTTTTATTCAAATATCTCTTCAAATTTTATAATACTAAAGAGAAATAAACTTTAATCCTTTAGCAATGATGTACATTAAAATTTGCACCATCCTTCCATGCTGCTCCATACGGTTTAATTGAAGCTGCTGTATGGTTCTTGATTTGTGCGATTGTATTGCAGATTTGGTGTTGACAGAAGAACAACTAAAGATATACGCATTGGCGGACATTGAGATGATCCTGCAGAGTGCTGGCAAGAGTTTGAAAGACTATCCTCCAATGCCAACTGCAGACCCGTCTTTGATACCTAATCTGCAAAACCGACTTATTCATGATGAATTGAGTTATAATAGGGGATTGTTGACGGAAGAACACAATGAATTGATGTCAACAATGACCGATGAGCAAAGATCGGTGTATGATAAGATAATGAATAAGGTTGATAACAACACTCCTGGTCTATTTTTCCTGTATGGCTATGGCGGAACAGGTAAAACGTTTATTTGGAGAGCGATGTCTGCTGCCATCAGGTCAAGAGGCGAGATAGTTCTGACTGTTGCATCAAGTGGTATAGCTGCACTGCTTATACCAGGAGGAAGAACCGCACATTCAAGGTTTGGCATCCCTTTCGTAATTGATGAGACATCAACATGCAATCTTAAACCGAACACTCCATTGGCTGAATTGGTAATTCAAGCAAGGCTAATAATATGGGATGAGGCTCCAATGATGCATAAATTTTGCTTTGAAGCCCTTGATCGCTCATTCAGAGATGTTATGAAGGAGGTCGACAAGAGAAACAAATACATTCCATTTGGAGGCAAAGTTGTTGTATTCGGTGGAGATTTTAGACAGATATTACCGGTGATACCCAAAGGTACGAGACAGGAAGTTGTGCATGCGACAATTAATTCTTCGCAACTTTGGAACTATTGTGAGGTTCTTACATTAACAAAAAACATGAGGCTTTTAAGAGGTGCATCAGATTTGGACATTGAAGCAAAGAGAATATTTTCTGAATGGGTTCTTGCTATAGGAGATGGCAGAATTGGGGAAGATAATGATGTGGATAAAACAATTGTTGTTCCGTCGGACTTGCTCATACAAAGCTCAGGTGACCCTCTTGCGTCTATTGTTCAAAGCACTTATCCTAATTTTCTTGAAAATTTGAGTGACATTTCATACTTTCAAAATAGAGCTATATTAACGTCAAAGAACTCTATTGTTGAGAAAATCAACGAGTACATGTTGGACATGATGCCAGGCGAGGAAAAGGTGTATTTAAGTTATGATTCACCTGTTTCACGAAATATTGCTGGTGATGCTATTGATGATGTTCACACCCCCGAATTCTTAAACACAATTGTTGCTTCAGGACTTCCTAACCATAAATTAAGATTAAAGGTTGGAGTACCGGTCATGTTGATAAGGAATTTAGACCTTCGGGCAGGATTATGCAATGGCACAAGGTTAATTATCACTAGAATGGGAAAATATGTTCTCGAGGGGAAGGTTATATCCGGAAGTGCTGTTGGTGACAAAGTCTTTATTCCCAGGTTATCTTTAGAGCCATCAGACTTAAGAATTCCTTTCAAGTTTAAAAGAAGGCAGTTTCCTCTGGCTATATCATTTGCAATGACTATTAACAAAAGTCAAGGTCAGTCGCTTAAAAGTGTTGGCGTGTATCTTCCGACACCTGTATTCTCGCATGGACAACTGTACGTTGCTGTTTCAAGAGTTACTTCTAGAGAAGGTTTAAAAATATTGATCACTGATGAAGAGGGCGAAGACACTGATTTTACATCCAACGTCGTTTATGAGGAAGTATTTCGTAATATTTGATAAAAACAAGCTTATGTGGGTGATTATTCGAGTACTCTGACTATTTACTTATATTTTAGTGACCAGTACAATATTCTTTAATATGGTGTTAATTTATTTATTTTACTTTATGCGTGTTAATTGTTAGCAGATATTTACCGGCTCATAAGACCCGTGCGGCGCACGGGTAGGCGTTCTAGTTTTTGCTAACCTAATACAGCAAATGAGCGGGAAAATATTAGGTTAAATTGTTGCGGACCTAACAAAATTAATAAATAAGGATTATTAATTAATGTCTGAAATATATTTATTTTTATCTGAAAAATATTACACCATTTCGTAACTAATATAAACGAAAATTCACTTTTCAAATTTATTGAATAATTGGTGTATCTAGTTTATATGTATAGACCAGATACATAAGCTATTCAATGAATCTCAAGAAAATTTTGCTTATGATAATGATCGGAGAATGTAGATTAGTTTTTAAAAAATAAAATTTTGAAATTAATAATTACTTTCTTAAGTACATAAATATTTTCCTTCAGAAAAAGGTACAAAAATATTAATATTTTTTATAATTTTTTTTTGACAAATAATATTTTTTATATAAACTTACACATTTTTTTTTATAATTTTTATTCTTTCCTAAAAAAGTTATATAAATATATGGCTTTCTTCAAATAATTTTAAGACATATTTCTATTGACCAAAGAAAAGATTAATTGATGGTGCAATGTCTCTGATGACCCAAAAATTTCTCTTGCTATGTGTGTTGACATTGCTATCAGCACGTGATATTTTTGCAGCGCATTCAGATTCTTTTTTCCGGAGAACACAACATGTGAATGTTACTAACTATTTGTCAGATAACTTGGACTTAACCCTTCATTGCAAATCTAAAGATGATGATCTTGGAGTTCACCTTCTTCATCATGGTGGCAATGTGCGTTGGGGTTTTGGATTGAGTGTTTTTGGCGAAACATTGTTCTTTTGTTCCTTTCAATGGAATGATGAATTGCATCGGTTCGATATATATAGACAAGATAGAGATCAGGGTGTATGTCGTTCTTGCAATTGGTATATATTGAAATCAGGGCCATGTAGGTTCAATGGTGACAGGAGTGATCTTTGTTTTTCATGGGATAATAACTAATACATCTTCCGTCCCTATATGTAAGCACCCTCTTATTAGAGGGAAATGGTGCTTACATATAGGGACGGAGGGAGTAGTTTTTTTCCCTCAAAAAAAAAAATCTAATAGTTTTTTTTTTTTACATATTTTGTTATCTTAATAAATGTTGTACTTGAGGAGCTAAGAACCTAATGTATTCTCTATATTTTTCTTACAATATATATGTGTGTGTGTGTGTATATATATATATATATATATATATATATATATATGAATGAATAAGGACCTTTAGATCAAAATAAACCGTCAAGATTAATTGACTCGACTTTAAACTGCACGTTCCCTTCTTAGTTTATATTCTCACGTGCCTATACAACCAAATCTGAAGTCATTAGAGGGGAGTGAAAAATACCCTCAAATAGCAAGAAGTTCTAACAATGGAGAGGCAATGGTGACACAAAATTGATAGAAAATGGTAGTAGGAGAGAATGAACCATTTTGGAACAACAAATGAACCCATTTTTGTGCTCTTTCCTTTATTTATATTTTTCTGTTTTAAAAATGAGAATTGTTAGATGCCAAAAAATTAAGCTAAAATGAATTAACCTAGGGATACCATATGATTAGAATGCGTTTAATCTTGAAAACAAAGGTGAAGAATTATTGTTTTTTTGACTCGATTAGAAAATCAATGGTTTTTTAGTTCTTAAGCAACATATGGCCAGATCTTAATTTATACATATTGATAATAAAGGATGACAAAACAATCCACACCCGTAGTCCACACATATCCGCAAATAAGATCCGCCATAGGTATGGTTGTCAAACTCACGAGTAGACTCGAGAATCGTACGAGTTTACGAGTCTATAAGGCAAAAGTGAGTGGAATCGGGCATAGAATCATTTTTGTGGTAGATACGGTAGACTTATATAGACTCGTAAAAACTCGCATAGACTCACGAGTCTATGACGAGTTTATGAGTCCATGAGTTTTTTGAACTATGAAGAACGTTCTGGACTCTGATGAACTTTCTAAAGCTTTGATGAACTTTCTATTAGAAAGAAATATAGTAGTATCACATTAATCAATCCTTATTGGGATTTTTCATAATGCATAAATTTTCTTTAAAAATTTAATATATCTTCAACCAATGGCTTTGTAAAAATATCAGCTAGTTGATTTGTAGTATCAACAAAACTGAATTCAATATCCTTTTTCTGAACATGATCACGAATGAAATGATGTTTTATTTCAATATATTTTAGATCTGGAATGTTGAATTAAGTTTTTTTTTAAATATTTATTACATGGGTATTATTACATATAATAGGAATGTTAGAATACCTTAAAGAGTAGTCCTTTGATTGATTTCTGATCACAAAACTTGAGAGCAACAACTTGTTTAATATACATGCTCAGCTTCTGTTGTGGAGAGTGCAATTGTATTGTTTTCTACAGGAACATCCAATTAAGGCTTGTCCTAAGAACTGACAAGATCCACTTGTACTTTTTCTCTCAACTTTATCTCTAGCATAATCGGCATCGCAGTAAGCTGCAAAATCAAAACTAGAACATTTTCTATACCAAATGCCAAGATCAGTAGTACCTACTATATATCTTAAAATTCTTTTTACAGCAGTTTGATGAGGCAACACATGTTTGAAATCTAGCACATAAACATACTCCAAACATTATGTTAGGTCTACTATCAGTTAAATATAACAAAACTCTTATCACGTCTCTGTATTCTTTTTTAGAAATTGATATTCCATTCTCATCTTTATCTAAACTTGATGATTGATGCATGAGAGTGACCATGATTTTTGCCTCATTCTTGTTATATTTTTTAAGAATATCTTTTACATATTTTTTTGACTTATAAAAATTCCATTTTGATGTTGCTTGATTTGCAAGCCAAGGAAAAAACTAAGTTCCATCTTCAT
Organism: Medicago sativa; assembly: GCF_051527215.1. NCBI lineage: Eukaryota > Viridiplantae > Streptophyta > Magnoliopsida > Fabales > Fabaceae > Medicago > Medicago sativa. Next base: position 57,079,370 of record NC_140749.1, read on the forward strand.
GCTCATCTCAAATTCACTTTACATGAGATTGAAAAAGTCTTCACACATTTCTTTCCTTGGTTGAACCAAAAACAATATCATCCACAATATTCCAAGACAAAGACAAATTGATAATATTAATAAATATTTCATCCGTCTCATATTATAAATCACTTTGAATTTCTTTTTTATCCAAAATTATAAATTGTTTGACGGTATCAATAAAATATCAAGGCCCTGTTTTGTCTTTGAAAATATATTATATTTTAATTTCTTAAAACCTGTGTTGTTTTACTTTTTATTTATATGCGTTAGTTTTACTCGTTGATAAGAGAAAATAAACTTTTAAAATGAGTCCGTATGAGGAGAAAAGATAAAATGTTTTCTATGAATGATGCATTTAATTTCAAGAAATAATGAAAATAACTATTTTATCGTTGTCATTGTTTTCAAAATGCAAAACATGGATGACTTTAAAAATCTATTTTCTCCTTTTTAACAACTAAAATTAACAAAAAATTTAGAAAATAAAATTATAAATATTTTCACAAAGAATACAAGGTCTCATGTTTATTTTTTTTCTCTATAAAATTAATAAGTTTCATTCTTCGACGCATAAGAAAAATTACACGTTTTACTCTCACAAATTTATCATGCAAGAAATTTCACTCCTTGTGTAGACATATTGAGACAAAACATGTTTGATTATTATTCAACTAAATTGAATGATTATTTTCCGATACATTAAAAACTTATAAATTGTTTCTCCACAAAGCCAACTTCAACCGACACAATTAGCGGGGGATAAAAAACCAAAAACTAAACCAAACTGCTAAACGAAACTACTATTGAACTGAACTGCTATGTAAAACTTATGAACTGATTCATACTTAAAGAACAGTTATTAACCGAACCTATGTAAAACTTATGAACTGATTCATACTTAAAGAACAGTTATTAACCAAACCTTTTTGATAAAAAAACCAAAACTGAACTTGAACATAAATTAAACTAAAAACATTGATTTGTTCAGTGTGTTTGCTCCGCTGAGTTCTTTAACTGTGTTTGCTAGTTTGTTTGCCAAATTGAACCAAAATTTCATGAGTTTCATCATCTTCACAATTGTTTAGCTACAATTAGTTCTTTCACCGTAGATATAATTTGTTGTTTACTGCTTGAATTTGTTATTGGCTCCATCGAATAGTGTGCTATGAATTGCAATAAGAGAATGTCTTAACATCGGACTTGCTTTAGCATAGGAGTGACAAAGTTTGATTTTTATCCTAGTTTGTCTGATATAATGATTTTTTTGTGCAAATCTATTATGTATAATTTAGAATATTCCACTATTGTGCAACAAATCTCGACATAGAATAATGTTACATAAAGAACTTTCCTTAATTTATGATTTCGTTGGTTTGGATCTTATTTCTGAAATGTTTACTTATGTGGGAACAATTTAGTTTTCTTTTTTTTAAAAAACGAAACAATTCACGAGTTTGAAGAATCGATTCAGTTCGGTTTGAATTGATCCCTTACAATTCAGTTTGGTTCCAACGAACTGAAAAGCAGTTTGGTTCAATTCGCACACAATTTTAATTATGTATCAAACTTTATCCATCCCTAACGACAATCATGATATTACTAGACTAAACACTTACATCTGAGTTTAAACCTCAGACATGATAATTATAAAAGAAATGCTATTGAGTGCACGACACTCGATAACAACACTCTAATTATAATTATAATTAGGCTTAATTGTAGTTTGACCCCCTAAGTATCACAATCTTGCGATTTTGGCCCCAATAAAAAACAATAACAAATGTGCCCCTTAAGTTTACCCCTTTTGTACTTTTGGTCCTCAGACCAATTTTGAGTGGGTCAATGCATACGTGACACTCAGATCACTTTATTTATTAGGCTTAATTACAGTTTTGACCTCCTAAGTATCACAATATTGCGATTTTGACCCCCCCGAAGAAAATCGAAAGTCACACGTGACTTTTCACTTTAAGTGATGTGGGTGTCAGATATGCATTAACTTGGTCAAAATTGATATGACGTAAAAAATACAAAAGAAATAAACTCAGAGGGCTGATTCGTTACAAGATTGTGGCTGACCTTATAATTATGTAACTTTGCAAAATGATTACATGAACTAGATTGGTGGTGTTATGAGTTATCCACGTATTCAGATAAAGTACTCACCTAATGCTACGTCATGTCATGATTTTCATTTCTTTTCTTTATTTCCATTTTTGTTTTCGACCACGCAACCTCTCCTTTCTCTATTTCGCTCTTTTCTCTTCTATCTATCTTATTAATTTTCTCTTCAACGTAACTTCAATTTTCTCTTCAAATTCTTCAATCGTTACATGGCAGTTAAATCTCATAGCACCAATAATTTTCTTCCGTTAAGGTAAATCCATTTCTCTATCCTTCTGCTTTGTTTCAGGTTCGAATCTCTCGGGTGCCAACAACTGTTTTAGCTTCAATTGGCTCCGTTAGTAGACAGTGGGATTGGTTCACTCGGTTTTTGGACCGGATACGAGTTTAAAAAATAAAGTGAATCATTGACATGTAGATGCTAGGTTTACTTTTACTGACAGTAATGTTTGTTTGCTGTTTTGTATTATGCACATGAATTGCTTGACAAAATTCCTAACTGAAAATCTAATTTTTGAACTTGAAATTTTTCGTTTCTCTTTCGTTTTTTACTAGAATTTGTGAAGAATTGTTGTTGAGAATATTTATGATGCATTGTTTTTTTGTAGGTAATTCAGGTATTAATTATATCAATGTGTGCCAGTTTTGATTTTTGAGTGCCTCCACGAGTATATGATTAAAGAAAGTTTTTTTAGGTCAAGAGGTCAAATAGTGAAATATCAAATCAACTTGTTGGTTGGTCTAATGGTATATCTTTGTTTAGAGCTCAAGTAACCGGCTGAGACGGCTGAGCCGCTGAAGTGGCTAAAGTAGTTATAAATTCCGTCAGTAAAATAGGTCCTATAGAGAGTCCGTCTAATCCCAATCTCCGGTAAAAATAAAATAAAAATGATCTATTTATAATTCTCCGTTAGTTGAATTAGTTGGAAATGATAACAAAATGGGTAGGTTGCTAGAAGGAGATCGATGAAGCATATAAAAATGCATTCTCAATCTAAGAAGAATGGGGTGGGATCATGCTCTGTAGGATTTGAATCTACGACATTGGGTTTTGGAGACCCGCGTTTTACCGTTATATTATTAAGGAATGTAATTAAAATTTATTAAAAAATACTATATTTATGGATTCACAAAATAAAATATTATATTGTCTTGTATATTTCAAATAAAAATAAGATCATTTTGCTGATTAATTTTTTGATTTATTTCTATCTAATCGATACATCATTGAATTCGTCTCAATCCCACTATGCATGTGACTAGCATGGTAGTCAAAATCTCGATTTGAATCGTAAAATCTTATGATTTTGCGATTATACTTGCCCTCAGCGATTATTTTGCTCCGTAGGATTTGAATACTATAAATATAGGCAAAATCTTATTTTGGTGGAATCTTGTATAATATACGAATCTTTGAAACGATACTATGATTATGATTGCGGTGGTGGAACTACAGAAGTCAACTTTATTTGTTGTTTTGTTCGAGACTAATGAGTTTGATTTAACGTTTGAATTACATAAGTATTTATGTGAGTGTTAGTGTTATAATTACATAAGTATTTCAATTTTAAATTCCGTAAATATTGTATTATACAATTATGCTGTAATATGAGCTATGCTTATGAATTTAAATTTACATAAGTATTTCAAGTGTGATTTTATGGTTTTTTTTGTCTTACTTGTGCTATTTTACATGCATACAGATGAATTTATATACATATATTGAGATTTATGAGTTTTGTATAGTCTTACGATTAATGTTGTGATTGTGCAATTTATGATTTTACTTCCCCTTACCAATCGTAATCATCGTAAAATCTAGATTTTGACTACCTTGCGTGAGGCATGAGCAAAACTCAGATTGGAGAAGAATATTGTCTGTGGGTTCCGTTATTTGAAACTAATTAGCTATCAAAAGTCATTATGTAATGCAGTATTAACAAGTATATATTATAGCTTACGAAGCTGCATGAAATAGTATGATTGAAATTCAGGTCTGTTTGGATTGATTTATTTGAGTTTATTTTCTGGCTTAAGCATTTATGAGACTCTTTGGGAGAGCTTATGAAAATAATTTATGGCATGTTCATGTCAAAGGCTGTTATCAGCTTATTTCCACAAGCTCTAGGACAGCTTATTAAGCAATTTATGACATGTTCATGACAAAGGCTGTTTTCAACTTATTTTTACAAGCTCCAGGGTAGCTTATTATGCAACTTATAACATGTTCATCTAATAGGCTGTTTTCAACTTATTTCCACAAGCTCCACGATAGCTTATGAAAAAAGCATATATGAAAATAGTTTTACTTTATTTCATCTTTTATTACAAAATAGCTTATTCATACACACTTATATGATAAGCGCCGATGCTGTAAGTGCTTAGTTAATCTGGTTATTTAAACAGGGCCTTGTTCTATTTTGTTTTACATAGTAACTACTGCATTCCTCTGAGCTTAGTTTTTCTATATACTTCTGCGTGTTTATGTGTGTGCTGTTTCTAATTGCAAGTCATTTCACAGCTCCTCGAATTGCTGCCTTTCGAATGGTTCCACAAGTGTAGGGAGAAAAGTGTCAGACTTGCATTGCCTACTATTTAGTAAATGGGGCAGTTCAAGAAAGGGATGCCTTATTCAACATGATTTGTCCTCGAGCAGTGGTCAAGGTCCTGTGAGCTGTAGAAAACACTATTTTACATTTTCTAAGACGGGTAGGAGTGTAAATTTGCTTCCATTTGCTACCTCTGATGATGGTATGACTGTCAACGGGAGTCCACAAGCTGACGCCAGTGCTAACCTTGAAAAAATGAGGGTGAAATTGAATAGCTCTCTTGAAGATGAAGACTTTTATGATGGACTTGTTCAAGCTTTATATGATGCAGCCAGGGTTTTTGAGCTAGCAATTAAAGACCATAAATCGTCATCACGTGGATCCTGGTTTTCAACAGCTTGGCTTGGGGTAGACCAAACCGCATGGGTGAAGGCATTGTCATGTCAGGTATTATCAGAACTTAAATTATTAGAAAGTATTGTTTGATTCATATCATCTGTAAAGAGTAAAGTATGACCTGCTTTTGTGAAAATAAAAATATAGGAGACAACCTTTGTGATGGCATGTTGTTCTTTTGTTTAACTTGTGTGAGTTTAGACAAATACACGCTAGATGAACTGTAAAAGGAAGAAGCATGACTAAGTTTTGTTTTACATGCCTTGTTGGTGTTAAAACAGCAATGTTCAGGTAGTTATTGGAGTTGATAGAACTTAATCTTTGAACTACGTCTAGTGTCACGATGTCTCCGAGATTTTTATACATAATACCAACTCATCTGCGGTAACTTAAAATTGTCTGCTTCGTTCATCATTAGAACAAAATACAAAGCTGATGCAATCCAACTGTTAAAACTTAAAAGCATTAATTTGAATTGTGATACAAATACTGTTTCTTTATGGTAACTGAAAGGCATTACTTTGTGGCAAAACTGCACTTCTCTTCTCTCCTCATAGGCCAATTCAGTAGTGATGTAATGGTATGATATGACTCTTAAGTGTCATCTCCACATAACTGCTTATCAATGTGCGGATTGGTATTAAGTCATTGATTTACTATTTTCACCTTTTGTAAATATTCCTAATTAAGTTGGTCCTTTGGCCAGATACCGAGTTTTCAAACAAAAAAAGTAGGTGTTTTATGTTTCAATATTTTAAAATTACTGGTTTATATCTTTTATCCAACAGATTGACATTATTGCTTCTTTTAACAAATTTAGAGGGTTACAGTTAATGTATACTAAAGAATTTTTGCTATGGCTCTTTAAGACCCATTATCATTGACAAGCTGTCAGTTATTAAATGTCCAGCTTGGGGTAATTTAGTGTATTGCATATTTTTAGGTCTAGAATTACTTTTGTTTGTTAAATTAGGTCATTTGGCTTCACCTTCTTTGCTAAATTACTTTTCTTTGGTATAGAAATGTTCTTAAGAATCAAAAGAAAGATAGAGAGAAATAAATTGAAAAGTTAGAATCATTTAAATCACTCGAGTCACTCCCCTATATAATCGTATTTAAAGGTTCTTACCTAACATTCAACCTAGACTGATAGTATAACTGGTTGCACAAATCTACTCCCTTAACCTATTATTCTCTCTAACTTCTAGAATATACTTTCAGTATTGAAACGTCTCGGTTCCAATAGTAATAATATCCAAAGTTGTCAAACTCAAAAGTCTATGCAAATTCGTGGAACTTCAATAAAATCATCTCTTAGACTAAGACTCGCAAATTTGTTAGAGTTTACCTAATATAAAAAACTACAAATAACATATATGAATAATATTATACTACCAATAATAGAATTATAATTCTACATTCCAACTCCATAATAAAGCAAAGAAACAAACCAGATAAAAAACAAACCAACGGTGAAAAAATTATGAGTGAAGGGAAGGATTTGAACTGAGGAAGCAGAAGCGCAATAACTGGGTGTGCATTGTAGCAGTGAACAATAAAAGAACTGTGATACTGGTATCTATTTGAGTGGGTTTGATCTTCAAATGAGGGAAAAATAAACAAAGCAGAGGGTTAGGGAGGCCCTTGAGTTTCAAATGCAGAAGTGGTAGACTCAATGTGGATGCACCTATCGAGTGTTCGAACGTAGAAAGCAAGGGGCAGAGTCAGGCAAGTTTTGCCGGGAGGGAGCGACACTGTTTGCGTAGGTGAACTTCGATCGTCTAGTGTTCAATTGAAGTTTGAGAGAGCCCCTAGTATAAATGAAGAGAACGAAAGCTGTAAAAATGAAGTGCAGAAAGCGAACATGGCAACATGCATTCTTGAACAAAAATGAAACACAATTGAGTCCTTTGTTTTGAAGCTTTTTTTAATCTTTAAAGTTGACTTTGCTGACTTGTCAACAGAATTATGTGACTGTTCAAGTTAGAACGAGTATGGCAAACAAAATTCTGAGACTGAGTTAGCCATATTTGGCTACCTAAAATCTAAACTTGATTTATGAGTTAGCTAATGTCTTCCAAATGAATATGATTTGTAAAGATAGATGCAAATTATATATTGCCTATTCTTCATCATTAATGAATTTTTGGCAATGTTTCTTTTTACTATCCAGTTGATCATATCTCACTATTTCCTAACCTGCAAAATTTAAGAAAAACTGATACACAGTTTATTAATTTTTCTCAGGCTGCCGTGTACTCCTTATTATATGCTGCAAGTGAAATTTCATCCCGAGATGATAGCAGAGATAGAAATGTCAATGTATTTGTTCAAAGGAGGTAGCATATTGCTTCGCATTTTGTTTCACTTTATGTGTTTCTTTTGTATTTATTAGAATGAAATAGAAATTCTTCGGTTGACCCTGTGTGAAGTTTTATAATAGAACATGTACCCGAAACTATTCATCAGATAATTAGTTCAGTCTTTTGATGTTTTAACAATGAAATATATTTCGCATAGCTATGGTACATCTTCATGTCAAATTTTGAAGTTTCAAATGCATATTTTTTTTCCTGATAAAATCTGTATTTTATTGAATATTATGCAAATCATCTGAAAGTTTAAATCTATGACTCAGGTTTAAGGTAGTAACTTGTGTTGTACCCTTAATATGGAAGTTCTGTAGCAGGCAAACTTTAAATATCACTTCAAGACCATCACAGTGATTGTATACTTATATACTGCTTTTAATGCCTTCCAATATTTGATTCGCTCGTATTGCATGTCTCATGTTTTTCTTCTTTTTGTTCCTTCTTTACATCTTTAGTTTTAATATATAATAGTGCTCTCTCTAGTTGCTTTCGGCCTGAAACTTGTGTAAATGTTGCATTGGTCCAGTTTGCTAAGGCTATCTGCTCCCTTGGAGAGCTTAATCAGAGAAAACTTATCTGCCAAACAGCCTGAAGTGTACGAATGGTTTTGGTCTGAGCAAGTTCCAGCTGTAGTGACGTCCTTTGTTAATAAGTTTGAAGGGGACGGGCGCTTCACTTCTGCCATTGCTTTGTATGTTTTCTTTTTACATTTCTACATATTGAGATGTAAACTTTTATGCCTCTGTTCTTGCTCCTTCATGTTATATTAATAGACGATTCATAAATGATATTTTTGACTGAATTCCCAGGTCTGAAAAAACTAAGGGTTTGAGCAGTGCAAGTGATGTATCACTTCTCCTGCTTGCACTTACATGCATTGCTGCAATTGCTAAACTTGGCCCGGCAAAAGTTTCTTGCTCACAATTCTTTTCCATGAGCACTGAGATAACTGGTAGTTTGATGGACATGCTGGTTGGTTTAATTCCTGTAAGTCAAGCTTATAATTCTATAAAGGATGTTGGTCTGCACAGAGAATTTCTTGTACATTTTGGTCCTCGAGCTGCAGCTTTTAGAGCAAACGTTGAGTGGGGTTCAGAAGAGGTTATTTTCTGGGTAAATCTGGTTCAGAAGCAGTTGCAGCAGGCTATTGATAAGGAGAAAATATGGTCAAGACTGACAACATCTGAAAGCATTGAGGTTAGTTATGTTCAGTTTTGAAGACACTGTGGTTTTGGCACTAAACCGGTGATGTTGGATTGAATGTCAAGGAATACATATTCAATTGAAATGACTATACATACAGTTAAATTACCAAAGTAAAGCTATACTTTGTTTGAATTGTATCATTTTAAAAATTCTTATTCATTCACGTGGTTGTTGTCTTGTGCCTGTGACTGTATAATTTTTTTAATTTCTTCAGAGATTAATGAGTTGAACCGAAATATGGTTTATGATAGAATATTATGGCATAATTTGATCCATGTAGCCAACCTCACTTAGTGGGATGAGGCTTGGTTGTTGTTGTTGTTGTTGTTGTATTGACATTTGGAATTCATTACTTTCTACCCCACTAGGGATAGAAATGATTTTTTTTTCCAGCATGGAGGAATATGCTTAAAAATTGAGATAAGTTAACTTTCTGTTAGAAAGTTTTAAGAGAAAGCACTTTATGTAAATAAAATAATAAGAATAGAGACTAGTTGAGTTGAGTATAATAGAGCTCAATCCTTTTCCATTTATTTGTATATTTTGTAACAAAAGGCTTCAATTGAATGTTACCATGGTGCAGGTTTTGGAGAAGGATTTGGCTATATTTGGATTCTTTATTGCTTTAGGAAGAAGTACACGAACATTTCTTTTGGCAAATGGTTTCGATGGTCCCGATGATCCAATTGAAGATTTCATCAGGTACTGTTTTTATTACGTACTATTACTATTGTTAGAGTACTAGGTGTCTTACTGTTTTAGGAGTGTCATGAATAGTTTTTGGTTAGGCCTGTGCTAGTTGTACTGCTAGCATTTGGTCAGATGATTGTATATATAGGTGTTTTAAGGTTAGTAACTTTACATGCATAATATCATCATAATAATTCCTGCAACTTAAGCACCTTTATCATCATAATGTCTTGTCATGCATCCTATGAATTTTTGTGCATTTATTTATTTATACGATTATTTATTACAGGTATCTTATTGGGGGAAGTGTTTTATACTACCCACAACTCTCATCCATTAGTTCATATCAATTGTATGTTGAGGTTAGTATTTATGGTCCTTGCATTTAACGATGTATGCTTGATTATTAAGCTGATTTAACTGGGGAAGTTCTTTAACTGCATAGGTAGTTTGTGAAGAGCTGGATTGGCTTCCTTTTTATCCGGGAATCACCAGCATCACAAAACAGTCTCATGGGCATAGTAAACCAGAAGGTCCTCCAAATGCAGAAGCAGTGACCCAAGCATTTGCTGTTTGCTCTTATTGGATGCAGAGCTTTATTAAATACAGCACATGGCTTGAGAGTCCTTCAAATGTAAAAGCAGCTGAATTTCTGTCCAGAGGGTAACTAGAGCAATGCTTATTTATAATTTACTGAAATACCACCAGCTGCAAAATTAATAAATTATGTTTCTTATTTATTTTATGTTAGGCACAACAAGTTGATGGAGTGCATGGATGAACTTGGGATGATAAAGTAAGCTATGTGACAATGTCACCATCTACAGTCTTTTTTGCATTCCATTAGGTGCATGTGCATATTCATTGATACCATGATTCATGCATCAAAACATTACATTTTTGGGGTAAAATATTGATCATGAAATGTTTTCAGCAACATCATGTTCATTTGGTATTGCTTCAGAGTAGTCATGTCATGTCAAAGCTATTCCTGTGTAGTCAATAGCAGCAATAGCAGTTGCTCCTAGGCGCTATGTGAAATCCCACGTGTAGCCGTTTTATATAATGGCTGTAGTTCCGCCAACAACAGCCAAATAACAGCTGTAGTGGTAAAGTTCGGAACTTTTTAGTCATTCCAGCCCAAAATTGGCATTCATGGTTGTCAAATGTTCATAGTTGTTCACAAAAAGAATTGGAGGATTGTCAAACATTCATGGTTGTTCTTGTCTTAATGTGGTTTTAAATGTGGGCATTTCCTCAACTTTACTTTAGCTTCTACAATAGACATTTCATTTCTCAATACGAAATTCGAAACTGGATTAGATTTTATCCTACAAAGCTCTTTTGGTGGATACTTCTTTCTACGGAATAATCACGGTAAAGAAAGTAAATGACACATGGCTACTCTAAAAAAGATGGATTGAAGACAAAATGGAGTCCCAAGAGTTGAATCTAGAGGCTAGAACAACACATGTGCTCAAAGCATTATGATATTCTGTATCTATGCACAAACCATGGTAGTTCTCAAATACATCTTGTCAAAGTCCATACAATCCTTTCAGGAAATGAACTTAGAGGTTGATCAAAACGGTGCTAACATTACCTCTCTAATATGTGACTCTGGCTTTCATATATCATCGATATGTCAGTAAGACTTGGTTGGAAAATGCCCAATTCTCTAGAAAAGAAAGAAAATCCAATCTAATTGAAATGCGTTTAATTGTCGTACAGTAGTACAAAAACATCTTTTTCTACCAGAGAGCCACGGCAGAATAAATGTTTCCAAGCTAATTGTCTTGTACTGTGGCAATATTTTCTTGAACCTATTTATTTATACACCTTGTATTTATAGTTTTTATTGGAATTCCAGATCTTGTGAAAACATTTTTTACACCAAGAGTTTCTAATTCCAATCATTGTGCCACCTATTATCTTTTTAAATTTAATGCAGAGATAAGACATTGGAGACTGATGCCAAGAAAATAGTTGACGGGCAAAGATCCACAATTCAGTCAACGATAAAAGACTCGGGTTCTTTTGATGAGGTTTGATTCCCACACTTTAAAATCTGAATTTAATATCTGCTGCGAGCCTCTCCATTTCAGTAGTGTATTATTTCCTAATCTGACATCTTCATGCCTTAACGTATCAATATTCTTCATACTTTAGATGAAGCCCAAACCTTTTTTATTTATTTTTAATTTTTTTTAATTTTTTATGTATCATATTCTTATTTATGCCTTTTTTTGACATTTGATTTCAGGCATTAAAAAGTGTCGAAGAAGCTGTGATAAAGCTTGAAAAGTTGCTTCAAGAATTGCATGTGTCAAGCTCTAGTTCTGGAAAGGAGCATTTGAAAGCAGCCTGTTCTGACTTGGAAAAAATACGGAAACTTAAGAAAGAAGCTGAATTCCTGGAGGCATCTTTCCGAGCAAAAGCTGATTCTCTGCAAGAGGTACACAATATCCTCTACAATATCATCCACAACCTCCTTTACCAATTCCTGGTATAATAGTGTGTCAAAGACTTTTACCTCTTTTTCGGTTTCTACCTCCAAATAATCGTGTCCTGAATTGTGTTTGTTGATAAAAGTCGATTGACTGATCAACATAACAGGGATGGAACCAGATAATAATCAGTGATGGGGTTTGATAATAACGTAGGAGTGAATGTGTATTCTACTATTTTAAAGACAAAATTGACATTACATTTTTCCTCTTTTATATGAGAAAACAAATTGGCCCCTAAATGGCAATTAAAGTTATAATTTTTTGTCGACGAAAGATTAATTTGGTGGATGGACCACTTTGACAGCCTTCATTGACACTGAGCTCCCATTTTGGTACTAGTAATTAGAAACCAAAACGATGGGAAGTATATGTTTGAAAGGTCTACAACATGTGTCTCTTTCAACAAAAGCTCACTTCATTTCTCTAATGGGCTCTGTTGCCCAAATAACCTGTAATAGAGTAGCCGCTTATTAACCAAATGACTACTTTAATTTTATAAATACAATACGCGGTGGACAAAAATGAATTCCAGAGTATGTATGTGAAGAATAATCATATGCAGTACTTTGGAGTAAAATATGAGGATTAGGTGCCCTTCATCCCTCTTGCATTTGTTCCCCGAACATAGATTTTGCCTTCTTGAGCCAGTTTTATGTCTTTGCTTAAAAGTCTTGGTGAAAATTGGGTACAAGTTTAGTAGTATGCATGGATATTGTTGTTTGCTTTTTTCCATGGCTTTCAGGTGCATTCATATTTTTTTTTTCTTTCAAATTAGTGGAGTAATGTGAGTTATACTTGGTGTTCTCATTTCTGTGTTGTAATTCATTGTTATCTTACTTGACTCGTATGCATACTTCTAGTCACATGTTTGATTTTTGAGAAACAGAATATTTGCTTGCCAATGGTGCTTCTATTAAACTCATGCAGGGAGTTAATAGTGATCAAACCATCACACCGGTTGGTGAGGAGGACAGGTTTATGAAAGGGAAAAGCAGAAAGAATGACAATGTAAAGGTGGACAGGAGCAAAAGGTATGAATACTTGTTTTTTTTCTTTTTTCATGCAGTGCCAACTACTACTTTCTTCTGTTTTAGGTAAATGTAATTTTCTGGTTAGCTCTATGTAAATGGTACACATATATGTGTCTTTTTCAGACAAATTGGAAAATCTCGTGGATTCTGGAGCATATTTGTACCTCCTATACCCAGAAAGCCCGACCCGGAACCTGATGTGGATGCTCATGTATGCATTATCTTCCTCATCATTTGATGATGTTGATTTCCTTTTCGTATCTTTTGTGAAAATATCACTGTATATTTAGTTTTCTTTTATTTAATTGATGTATTAACATAAGATGTTTGGGTCAATTATGTTTTTCTACTGTTATATCATATATGTTCTTCAATAATGGTCTTGTTGTCCAATCATAGTCATTTCTAAATTGACATGAAAGTAAAAATATACTTGATTGGTGGCACCATAGTAGTCAACAGCGGCCGATAGCGGCACTATAGCGGCCGTGCGTATAGTGGCAACGAACCGCTATGGTAATCGTCGTAGCGGCGCGGAATCAAATAGCGGCTGCTTTAGCTGCTATAGTGGCATAGTGGTGCGGAGCGGATAACGGCCGCTTCAGCTGCTATTTGATTTTATTAGGAAATTTAGGGTATTTTGAGGATTTCGTAAACCCTAATATTTTTCAACTTTCTCTCTTCTCACCTGTGCCGCGAAACACACTCTTCTATCTTCTATCTTATGGTTTCTCTTTTTTTGATTTTTTTTATTTGTTCCTGTCTTTTGTTTTTTGGTGTTTTGATTTATGAATGTCTCATGAGATTTGAGTGTTATATTTAATTTTATATTAAATGTTTTTTTTTTGTTGAGAAATATACAAATTTGTTTATACTTTATGGTATTATTCTTGTAATTTTTCCAAAAATAATCAAATATCGGTGACCGCTATTTGTCATACTGGTATATGCTATTTCACCTTTGGGGTCGGCCGCTACGAACCGCTATCCGGGGTTGACTACTATGTGACACAACTAAGATTATATTTGGTTTTCAGTATAGTTGTAGGTGGTAAATAGATCACTCCTTTAAAAAAGTGACTAGATGTCCTGTAAAGATGCAACGAGAAACATTTTTTCGTTAGTAGTGTGCTTTAGTCAGGATAGTTGCTGGTTAGTTACGAACTGGATTTGGTTATAGTTGCTACAGATTATTTTGATAGAAGGGAAAATGACCTAACAAAAACCTATCTCAAGAATCTATAAAGATAATATTTATGCTTGCGTGACTAGCACATCCCTCCCTCCCACCCCCCCACCTCAACAAGAAAACTGGTTTTTTAAGTTCCTCCCTCATTATTCGTAAAGTGGCGGACTGTTAAAATCGCCAAAAACTTATTTGCAAGTGAGAATTCTATAGGAGCTTACAATATCATTTATTTATTTTTTCAAATCGTATTTGCCTAATAATCATGCTTAAACTGGAACAGAACAGTGGTTCATTTGGTTTAGCTGCATGGATGATTAATTATCTATTCTAATTGGTTAGTGAATGCTTCTTTGAGTTTTGAGTATTATGGACTTGCTATCTTGTTTGCAGGAAAATTATATTGAACAGCCTGCACCAAATGTAGGGGTTGTGGACCAAGAACCCAATGAAATCCTTCGCTTTGAGCTTCTAAGAAATGAGCTGATGGAACTTGAGAAAAGGGTCCAAAGAAGTGCCTATCAGTCAGAAAATAATGAGGTACGTCTGAAACATTTGAATTAGACTACTCACAAGGTTGAACATACGCCTTATTGATTTTTTTTTTTAATTAGATATTGCATTATTATTTTCCTACTACGCTGTCTCATCCTAATGTCCACTTCACTTGAAAAAGGTCTGAATTATATTGAAAGACTTTATGTTACAAACTAGAGGCTCTAAGATAAAAGACCATTGTACATGAATCCTAGTAAATGGTAATGAATAAAAAAGGAAAAAAAAATATGTCCTGATAATTACATAATGTCATGGTGTTATGAGCAAAAGTAAAATCTGTCCTAATAAATGCTATTTACAACACTCTGCTTCAAGCTACTGTTAATTTCTTAATAAATCTGCTTGCCATTTGTATTGACTACTTTAGCTTCACATCCTTATCACATGGCATGCTATTGTGTTTATATTGCTGTGACAGGATTTGATGATCAGTGATGATGGTGCCCGTTATAACGGTGATGCTGGAGGTGTTCAGATGGTCAGAGTTCAGAAGAATGAAAATTTCATACAGAAATCTTTTGACAAACTAAAAGAAACGGGAACGGTATGATTTAGTCTGACATTTTTCTTTGTTTGGAAGTATTATCATGCTTTAAGAACTCATCTGCTTTATGACATTGGTCGGATGATGCTGGGTTACATTTTCCTCACCCTATTCCATGTTTTTTAAAACTAAAAAAGAAAAATTATGTCGTGTGTGTGTTGCATCTCTGATGATTTTGTCATTGTTCGCTGCTCAAACAAATAATATAATAATAGAGATTTAAAGTCTGCTACTTAATAAACAGGATGTCTTGCAAGGAACTCAACTTCTTGCTATTGATGTTGGTGCTGCCTCGGGTTTGGTCAAAAGGACCTTGATAGGTGATGAATTGACTGAGAAGGAGAAGAAAGCACTTAAAAGAACCTTAACTGACATGGCTTCAGTTGTTCCTATCGGCATTTTAATGCTTCTTCCTGTAAGTTGAACACCTTTATGATTGTTCTTATCAATTATATCTGAATAATATGTCCTGTTCTGGATAGAGAAGTGTACTGTTCATTCATAATAAAAAAATCATATTCAAATTATGCTGAGCTTCTAATTTCTAAATCACGTCTTGTTCAAACATGGGTCAATGATGTAACCTGATTCATTTGACCAACACTCCTAAGTTGGCAAATCAAAATTGAAAAAAAATTAAACAAATCAACATGGTTAACATGAAAGTGTGCTTTATTATTATTAACATGTAAGTGTATGCTTCCAACATAAATGGCTGCGTGATTGGGTGGTTTGACCGTATGTCTGCCTGCTCTAGCCCACACGTGACTATCCTGAGTTCTACTAGCCTTGCTGAGTTAGCTGATTGACAGTCGCGTGCAAAGATGTAGTAGACCTTAAGGCTTTGTTTACGAGTTTGGAGGGGAAGGGAGGGGAGGGTTTGGAAAAAAAGGAAGGAGTAAGTGGAAGAAATAGAGGACATGCTTAAACCCATGACCACTAGATATAAGGATGAGATTGTAAGGATAGTGAACTTTCCACTGTGCCAAGGCTCACAATCTCATTCTTAATTAGTATTAATTTAAAATCTTAAACTGCTTGGCAATGACTTATGAATAGCTTTATTGCATCTCTAACATGTCCATGTATACAAGGACAATGTACAATCCTATAAATATTTGAATGATGATCTTACTCATTTTAACCTTTAATTTTTCTGCTCCTTATAAATATTGAAGTGGAACAAAATGGACTTCCTGCCTAGAAAATGTAAACGAGAGAAGATAGAAGGAAATGAACTTGTTTGATATTTCATATTACCATTTTCCAATATAAGATGTTTCTTACTAAGAAGGAAAATGTTTTCTTCACACAGGTTACTGCCGTTGGGCATGCAGCAATGTTGGCTGCCATTCAGAGATATGTACCATCCCTGGTATAAACATTATGACTTTCTGCTCTTTTATTTTATTTTTCAGTCTTGTATTCAAAATTTTAAATCTCTGATCATCGCGTCATAAGAATTTGATATATCTTCCTTGCAGATTCCATCCACTTATGCACCAGAAAGGTTGGATCTCTTGAGGCAGCTTGAGAAAGTGAAACAAATGTCAATGTCAACCAGTGATGTAGATTCAGATGATGAAATGGATGAAGTTAAATGATCAGGAGCAATGCCGATTTATGTATAGCTAACAAAACTTAACATTCTTCCTGGTCTGATGAAAATTGGATCAGCTGCGTTCTTCGCTTTCTGGAAAACTTTTGTTGATGCCATATTTCTTAGAGAGGAGTTGGGCATAGATAAGTTCATTCCACGTGTCTGGCACTCCGGGTAAACACCAGTGGCTACAATCCTGAGGAGCATCGGGTGGGGTTCCTGGTTCCCGATATTTGGAAGGGTGACCGTCTTTCCTCAATTCCGAAAGATATGTGATGTTCAAAAAGTTGACTTTCCAGCTTCCATATTGCATCTCTTTTACAACATCAGATATAAATACGTTGTAATACGGATCAGCTTCGAGTTTTGCAGGATCGTTTTCTGGTTCCTTGTCTTTGTCACAGTTTCCTCCTTCATTCCATGTGCCATTCCTGCAATTTCACTGTACAGACTCTTATCCAAATATACTTTTGAAAGGATGACTAAAATGGGTTGTGTAAATTTGATGCGAGATGACATACTTTTAGTTTTAAGGTCTATACAGATCGATGAGCTTATTTGCTGTCATAAGTACTTGTGTGACTGTTTGAGAGCTTATGGAAACAACTTATTTCTATAATCTCTTCAGCATAAGCTTATAACTTAAATGAAAACAACTGTCTTTATTTTATCTTTTGTTATAGAAATATCTTACAGATAAATTTTATATGATAAGCACTTATGCTCTAAATTTTCCACATGACTTTAGCTCAATTTTGAGTTTAAACTTCCTCAAATTCTGGATTGCATCCCCCACCCCCTCATGCCGTTCATTTTAATGCTTTTAATTGAATTTATGATTATCAAGGTCACATAAATGTGTTAATATACTTGCCTGTAATGAACAGGGGCATAGCTACGAAAGAAGACGAAACTCCTCATAGGATTTAGATTACTCAATGCCCATGATTTCCATGTCTGTAAGGATCTCCTAAAAGCTTCTTTCACTGTCATAGTCACATTTACCTTCCCACCTTCCTGGAAATAGATACCCCTGCAAAATGATAGACCTTGTTTAGATGTGTTATTTCTATAAAAAAGAAAAAAAAAATATTAAAATAGAACAATCTTCACATGAACTAAGTTGTAACAAACAGTTGAGCTTCTAAACAAATTTTGAGGTTTTCATAAAAACGATTTGTTTTCTAAGAAATGAAAGGCAAGGCTCATCCAAATGAAATGATCTCAAAGTAACAGTTATAGATTCAGTATACTTACGACTTGATAGTTTTGTCTAAGTTCCACCAATGACCATTATTGAAAACAAGAACATTTGCTCCCTTCCAGTTATTAGAATACCAATGTAACTCATCAAGTCTGATAGTCATTTTAATGTCACTAGATGAGTTTTGTGGTGGATGACCTATAATAGATAAGAAAGGTGCCCTATAATATTCTACAGTCATGTTGTAATCCTCAAATTTCATCACTAAGTAGCCCTTGTGTTTGCTTATGGGACTTCCATTAACTTCATATATTTTTGAGAGGTTAGAGACCCCTTTTGACAACATGCAAAGTAATGACTCCCATTGGTTTCTGCCCACTGAATCACCTGCAAACACAATGCGTCCATTGCGACTCCTCTCTAGGAGGTCACTGGCATTGAATCTGAGAGTAAAACAAGAAATGAGTCAAGAGAAGTTGTTATTAGATATATTGATCATAGTTAAAAGGACACTCTAAAGTATATCTTGCTAAGTTATTCTTCTTTATAATTCATTATAAATATTGAAGTTCAACAATCTAGTCACCAATCAAAAGTTTGAATTGAGTAGATTAATTGAACAAAATTTCATAAAATTTAAAATCATTTGAATGAAGAACTCGATAATGTTATTAACGCTTTTCAATACACTCTCTATTACTATTTGGTTGTGCACATATGAGTTTTAACTCATAAAAAAGAGTGTTAGAAAATGATCGTTAAAAAGTTTGTTGTTAGTACTCCTCTAAATAATTTCAAACAAACATAATAAGCGTTTACGAAATGAAAGTAAATATCAAATGTTACACTATGTGTCATGGCTATAAATTTCGGATTTATTTGAAGCTTTGTGTTTTCATTAATTAATGCTTAGATTAATAAAGTTTAATATTCATAATGAGTAATTGCAAAGTAGTTTATCTCAAGTTACTCTCGAAATAACTTAACTTAATCCGTCAAATTTTCTTGAACGGATTTGATGAAGACAAAGATGCATGCAACTATTGCAATCAAAGTAAAAGTGAGATGGTCATGTTACAAGTTTGTATTAAGATTTGATTTGAAATGGAATACAAGGTGTTCTATCGTAAGCTACATGTTCAACCAATATATTTTGTTTCTAACCCATGTATGTAGTTGGGCACATACATGGGTCTAACCAATAAACAATTTAAGTCCTTAACATTTTTCCATAATAAACAAAGACTATTATAAGTACATTATTTATAATTCCATTTTACATATTAAACCTTCGAAAACACCCCATCTGGAAAGGAAAATAAGACCTAGTAGTCCACTAGTATTTTGTTTCTATAATCAAGGCCTCTTATTCTCCTATTTCCATGCCATTATTGACTATTTCCAATTAACCTACTTCTCCAAAAAAGAGAGCACAGAAAAACACATGAAGCCATGTTTGTTGCGATAAGAGGTTTAGCGTTACATCACAAAATTACAAAACTAGTAACAAAACAAATGATGAAATAATAATACATAACAAACACATAACCATGCATGCATACATGCAATGAAATAGAAAGGGTGCACGACATATAATCATAAAATTGACATTAACATGCAAGTAACATACCTTGGAAGGTCACAATCATTAGGTTGCCATCTCCATTTACGATAACCTTCGTCGTTCCTTCCATTTTGCCGGCACCGGAATCCGGGATCAAGAAAGGGACAATTTTCATCATACAACTTATGTGAATAATAAGTTTCGTCCCAAACCCATCGACCTTTGGAAAAATCACATGCTTCAATTGGTAGTGATTTTCGTGAATTATTGGGAGCTGCTGTACGTGACAAGAAATCAAAACGAAAAAGAGTTTTTGGATCAAAGTTAGGGAGGTTGAAATAGAATAGAGAAGATAGTAAGACAAAAAGAAAAGAGAGTGCATATGCTAATTCTCTATTCATCGTTACTTTTCGTTAAAAATTATGTGAGCAAGAAATTAATAGGTGTTATTGTGTTATAGGTGGCTGCTCAGGGTTTGAAATAAGTAGTTCGGCCACGACCTAAGACCAACATTTTTTTTTAACCTAAATAAATAAAATCATAAATGTGCATATTTTATTCATAATTTTATCATTCTTTACTTAATTAATTTTTTAATAATAATTTGTACCAATTTTTTTTATTAATAATAATCTATACTTACTATATATGTCCTAGTGAGCATAGCTCAGTTGATATGGACAATGCATAAAATATGCAAGGTCCGGGGTTCTAATCCCGACCACCACCAAATAAAAAAAAAACTATATATAGGGGTGCTCGCGGTACGGTTTGGTCCGGTTTTGAGTATAAAAGTCATCCTAACCGCGAGATAAAGAAACATGTGGTTCAGTTTGGTTAGGATGGATGACTTTTAAAAAGTCATCCGAACCAAACCAAACTGAACCAATGTGGCTTGGATCGGTTCGATTGCTGCGGTTTTTTTTAGACAATACATTTTTTGTTTTCAACATTAAAATCAAGTTAAAAATCTAAAACATAACATATTTCCAACAATGTTTTATATTTCATCCAACCAAATTTATTATATGGTGCAAATTATATGTGCGACCTGCACACGATAAAAAGAGGGTCATGGTTTATATTTTTAAAATAAATAAAAGTTAAAATCAAAATTCAATCCAATGGCTATTATAAATAATCCAATGGATACAATGCATATATTCGTCGCTTTTCGTTTCTCATCCATCGTACAAAACAATTTTTCCCTTCATCCAACATTACAATTTCATTTTCATCCAACAACATAGACCCCAAATTAAAAACGTGGGCAAAACGTAATCATACTCTGCTAGAAATGTAAAAGACTAAGATTTTATTATTATCTAAAAGTTCAAGTAGCAAATAAATACATTTTTGAAATAAAAAGCAAAGAAGAAACTTATCAAGAGAAAAAAAATCTCATTTTATAGAAGTTTCCATTGAGTTTCTATAAGTATTTGTCTATGTGACATATGTTTAATTAGTGTTTTTCATATGTTGTAGTTTGATTCGGTTGGTAAAGTAAAAATCGAAAACTAAATCAAACCATGCAATTGAGTAAAAAAAATTATCTGAATACATCCAAACCAAATGCGATTTTTTGCGGTTTCGATTTGGGTTGGTTCGATTTGCGGGTTTTCTATTGGATTGATTTAGTTTTGAACACCCCTAACTATATATAAAGATAATACATGATTTTGGAGTGTGCGAGTGTCTGTGGTCAATTTGAATGTGCAGATCATCTGTTTGTGGGGGTGTGCATTTTATGGTAGCATTTGGGAGCATATTTGGAGGTGGATTGATATACAAGCGGCTGACAGATTACCGGTTTTTGATCACCTCCATCAATTTATTTATTTAGTGGGCGACTTTAAAAAGTTATGTTCTGCTCTTCATGTGATTTGGTTATCGAGTGTTTGGACCATTTGGAAGGATAAAAATAGCTGCATTTTTCGGCATATAGATTAATCATTACAACAATTGATGGATAACATGAAACTCTCTTCTTTCAGATGGTTACAAGTAAGTATTAGTAACTCAACATTTGATTTTCATCATTGGTGGACCAATCCCATTCAATGTTTTATCATGATTCCTAATTAATTCTTTGTATTAAGCTATTAGTAGCTTTGGTTCATTGTATATCTTATAACTATTTTTGAGTTCGCCTATTACTCCTTCCTTGTGTGTGGACATGGAGCTCCGTTGATTAATATGTTTCATTTTTCTTCTTAAGGAAATATTAAATAAATTAATCTAATTTCAATCTTGTATTGAATCAGATGTAATCCTAATTTAAATTTTAAATAAAGTCTTATACTAGTATAATTCTTAAATAAATCATGGACAATCAAATCTAAAAAAACCTTAACTCAAATTTGAACTAAAAATATAGTATTTGAAATAAAAAATAAAAACAGTAGAATGGAAGATTAAACTTTGTCCACAACTTTGAATTTAATTTTTGTTATGATATATGCCGACTATGATCTTCATTCAAGAAAGTAGGGTACACGAGCACATGCAACTGCAAGTTTATATTATAAGTGTAACAACCAAACCAATACCATAATAAACTCAAATGTATAATTCAAAAAAAAAAAAGTGATTAGCCAATAGCATGCACATGTATAAGATAGTAAGTGATTTATTTCCTCTTAAAACAAGGTCATGGATTTGAATCTAGCCATGAATGCAGCAGTGTGAAATCTCTAGAAGGAGAGTTTACCATCAATTATAGTGATACCTGACTCGAGGGATTAGTCTTTGAGGTCGTGAAAAGGATACATCACACACAAACAAAAACTAATTAATGGTCCGATTTTTCCTATGTCCAGGTGTAAATTGAACCAAACTAAACAAATCTGATCACAATTGATTCAGGTATTAGTTTTAAGACTTTTAATATTGATCCCTAGAGGCCATTGGTATCAATCTATCCCTCACTTTTTTAGGATTATGGGTTGTTCCATGTGCTTATTAAAACATAAATTTGCTCATTAGGCCTCCTCATTTGCTCACAAGCCTCTCAGAAATCCAAAAATACCCCTCTCAAGCCTCTTGGGAGTTATGATCTAAACCTCTTTGATCGTAGCTCCCACTCGCTCAAGTTCTAGAGTTACGATCTGAACTATTTTCAATTATATATCAGGCTACCAGACCTATACTACACAACCTCCCCTACCCATCTTTGTTTGTTTGGGAAAAACGTGTCTCAAATCATCACTGAATGATTGCTATATGACTTATGCACTCATATGACATCAAAGAACGTATATTACATCATTTGACCCTTGTTCTTGCGTTTATTTTAACCTGAATAGTTTTCATTAGGAGTTAAGGTCTTAACCTGGATCAGGTTCTAACTCCCGAACCATTCAGTGCACTGATTCTTTTATTTTTTTGGTAATATTTCAATGTCTCTAAATTATAATTTAGTTATTTTTCTTCTAAATTTACATTTATAGTTGAATATCCCATTGATCCAAAATCAAAAAATGTCGAAGTTTTTGTTAATTTGAAATCAATAATTGTTGATACGAAAAG
The DNA here is from genome assembly GCF_051527215.1 of Medicago sativa. Taxonomy (NCBI): domain Eukaryota; kingdom Viridiplantae; phylum Streptophyta; class Magnoliopsida; order Fabales; family Fabaceae; genus Medicago; species Medicago sativa. Next base: position 57,102,456 of record NC_140749.1, read on the forward strand.
CGTCAAAGTTAGTCTTGTGTTGTGAAAGGGGTGGTGTCTACCAAGGAACCAAGAAGAAATTGAAACGAGAAGGCATAGGGTCAAGGAAGCATGAATGTCCATTTAGGTAGTGTGGTTAGTTATTGAAATCAAATGTATGGTCACTAAGTATTATTAAATTTTGGTCACCTTCTTGTTGGAAGTTTATATGAGAAACATAAGGAGATTGGTGTTAACATGACAAGGAATATGGTCCAACCAAAGAATATCTTGATGACTTTGAAAGATAAAATAAAAGACAATGTAATGATAATAAAGAAAGTTTACAACACATGTCAAAGGTACAAAAAATCCATAAGAGCTGAATTGTCAGAAATGCAACATCAGTTGAAATGTTCGAATGGTCACAACTATGTTTACAAGTTTAAAATTGTTAGTTAGTCTACAACTTTTCTGCATATTTTATGGGCTGATCCTAAATTACTTAAGTTTTTTTTAACAATTCTCATATACTGTATTGTTGATGGATTCCACATATAAAACCAATCAATATAAAATGTCATTGTTTGAGATAGTAGGTGTCATCTAGAAGACGATGACATATTGTGTCGGATTTAGTTTTCTAACATTTGAAAAATATGATAATTTAACTTAGGTTCTACAAATGTATCCTGATCTTTTGAAGTATAAAGACAATATTTTGGAGGTGATTGTGGTGACTGGGATACCGCACTGATGAGTTTTGTTGTCAATATCTTCCTTAAATCTACATCATTATGTCAATATCATATTTTCCAAAAATGTGAGAGTTACATGCAAAACGAATTCCAATGTTAAATGTAAGAATGCCAAAGAAGTGAATGTCAAAGATAAAGATTCCTAAGAGGTGGATGACAAAGAAAAAGATGTCAAAGAGGTAAAGTCGACGAATTTATGTAACACCAACATGGAAGCATGGGAAAATATGGTTGAATCTCCTTCCAAGCAATCATCTATTGAAGTCATTGTACAATTTCAAAAGGTATGTAGAAACTTCTCAAAGTTACTCAACTATATTTAACATGCCATATTGAATCCCTTGAAGGAAAAAATTGTAAGGGAGTGAACAGACATGTCTTGCATCTTTGTAAACCAGCCACTATTATACAGGAATCTACTCATGGAAGGTTGAAGAAATATTTGACGGATAGTAAGAGAGATTTGGTTAGAGGTTGGGAGACGATGAACAATATGTTACAACTGCAATTTCTAAGATACATTCATATTTTGGGAGGAGTTGTACTATTTTGGAACATAGATACCAAGACAATTTCTTTTACTCGAGTTTGGCATATAAAGCTTCTAGAGATAGCTTGAACTTTATTTATCGTGAGGCATATTGGTCAAAGGAATGTGGTATGGATTGTTCCGACACTTTTTTGTGGTCCATTGTTCATCAAAACGCTTATATAAAGATATGTTTTACATTTTATGTGCAAATGAATGTTATCGTCATTTAGTGTTCTAAAATGTCCATAATTTTATTAACTTTTTGTGGTGCACAATGCACATATATTTTTTTATAGTTTTTGTGACTTAATATTTCACCAACGCTTATATAAATATATATGTTTTGTATATATTTAAAACTCACAAACGCAGATTTTAAGTTTTGAAAAGGACAGTGGTGATGTATTTAGCTCCCATTGACAAGTTGGATGAGTTGGAGAGACTATTTAACAATTCCTTTCATGATGATCATGAAAATAAAACTATGTCTCATATTGCAGTTCAAGTTCAACATATAGATCTGAGTGATGATAACGACAAACGTATTGTGGTTCATTATCCAGAGATTTTTAAGGATGATTCTGACATACACTCCATGTTTTCCTGAGTGATTTCTGAAGATAGAGCATTACATATGTGGGTTCTTTCAAACTCCAAGTGTCCAAATTGCCAGTAGAGTTTTATTTGGGTTGGTCAAAAGTGTCATTATTAGTCCAAAATGTCCACGGGTACCCGTGGGTAAAATCCGTCACGGGCATGGGGCAGGTAGCAAGAAAAGGTACCCATATAATATCTATCTTATACAGGAGCAAGAAAAGGGTTGGACTGCACACACACACTCACTTGAGACTTGATGTTGGGAAGAATAGGTTCATGAGAAGTATTTGAAATTGTAATTAGTGTACTTGAAGCAAAACCTTTCTTTTGAGACATGTGTTCTTAATATTGCCATGAATAATCTTTTGTTGCTGCTATGTCTGTTGCCTTTTGCTTGAGGACAAGCAAAGATTCAAGTGTGGGGGAGTTTGATGAGTCATTAATTAGTCTATTTTATTGCATTATTTAGTTTAGTTTTATTTAAGATTTGATTTTATTTTATTGCATTTTATTTCCTTTTTGAATATTTTACTTTAAATTGCTTTTTATTATATTTTAGGAACGAATATATGGTGGAAGGTGTCTTGGAGCAAAAGAAAGAGGACTGGAGCAAAAACAGTGCGAAAATACGAAGATACGGGACAAAAATATATTCCCACATAGTCAGAAGCTTGGCACGGCCCGTGCCAACATGTGGCACGGCCGTGCCACCTCCCAGAAGCCTCTTTTGCTGCTTTTCTTCGAGCCCAAGTTACTCTGTTGTAGTTTTACTGCTTTGCCCTTGTAGTTGCTTAGATTTTAAGTCAATTGTAAAGCTATAAATAGAGTAGCACTCCATCATAAACATTCATCTTTTGTTCTTGGAATAAAAGTTCACTTTTATATTATTGTTCTTTTATATTACTGTTTTCTCTCTTCTTCCCCCATGTCTACAATGAACGTTAGTGAGTAGACTTCTTTGTCTTGGGATTATTGGAAAAGTCTAATGACATAATCCTAACAAACCAAGCTTTAACCCTAATTCTATGTAGCCGTACTTTCTAATTTAGATTCACCGTTTTAACATGAATTAACAATTATCAAACTGTGGAAGCGAAAGCGGAGGGTTTGATAATTGTTAATCCATTATCCCAAACATCAATTCATAAAGCGAGAGCGGAGCTTTGATGTTGGAACAAGTGAATCTAGACAATAATTGCAAGACAGTGAAATAGTCCTTGCAATTATTGAGACACAGGTAGTTTCAATCCTTATAAGCATCTTCTAGTAATCAAGTCAGCGAAATAGGCTTGGTTACTAGAAGTAAACTCTCATCGGACTTTCATCGGAAAGGTGAGGGGCTAAAGGGAAACCGGTCTTAAGAAATTACGGTGTAAACCATGGAATTAGAAGTTAAAGTCTTGTCTAGTGAAAGATTTGTTATTATGACAAACCAATAATCCCAAGGCTCTTTTATTATTATTGTTATTTACCTTCAGCAATTAAACCCTTTTTTATAAGCTTTCTTCTCTTCTAATCATTCTCTAAAAGTTGATTGAATTCACAACTCCCTAGCGGAACGATACTCTTTCTTACTACTATTACTTCGATAGGCCGTGCACTTGCGGTTTGGCCCTATCAAGTTTTCGGCGCCGTTGCCGGGGAGTTGTTGTAATTTGATTAACTTTTTAATAGTGATTAGAAAAAAAAACTTTTTCCTTATTTTATTTCTTTTTATATTTCTTTAAAAAAAAAAATCTTTTGCTTTATTTTATTTTATTTTATATTTGTATTTCTTTCCAAAAAAAAAAAAAATCTTTTCCTTTATTTTATCTTATTTTACTTCTTTTTCTATTTCTTCTTTTGCCTTTAACTTCTTGGGAAGATAATAACGATATGGCTAAGGAACGCTCTCTCAAAGAGTATGCAATCCCATCTTCAAATGAGTCATACGATGCTATTGTGTACCCAACGGTTGAGGACAATTTTGAAATAGAACCTGCACTTGTTCACTTAGTGCAGCAAAATCAATTTTTCGGATCACCCACTGAGGATCCGAATTTTCATATTTCAACCTTTTTAAGACTCAGTGGAACCTTGAATGCAAACCAAGAGGCCGTAAGGCTGCACCTCTTTCCTTTCTCCTTAGGGGGTAGAGCTAGTGCTTGGTTTCATTCATTGGAAATCGGTTCTATCTTTTCACGGCAACAAATGAAGCAAGTTTTTCTTGCCCGATTCTTTCCCTATTCTAAAACCGTCCAATTAAGGATTCAAATCACACAATTCACTCAAAAAGATGGAGAATCTCTTTACGATGCATGGGAGCGTTTCAAAGAAATGCTTAGACTTTGTCCCCATCATGGTTTAAAGAATTGGCTTATTATTCATATTTTTTATAATGGTCTTTTGTATACCACAAAAATTTATGTTGATGCAGCTGCAGGTGGAGCTTTAATGAACAAGAATTACACAGAAGCATACGCCTTGATTGAAGACATGGCTCAAAATCATTACAAGTGGACCAACGAGAGAGCCATCACTAATTCTTCACCCTCCAAAAAGGAGGCAGGTATGTATGAAGTTTCTAACTATGATCACCTAGCCGTTAAGATTGATGCATTAACCCAAAAATTTGAAAACAAAAATGTTAGTGTCATCTCTTCTTCTTCTTCTTCTGCATCTCCTTCTTCTGAAATTTGTGGTGTATTTGGCCATATTGGCATTGATTGCGAACTAGGTAGTGTTGTTAGAAGTCCTGAGCAAGTAAACTATGCTCAATATAATCAAGGGTTTAGAAACAAACAAATTTTTTTTCAAACCCCTCAAAATCTTTTTGGACGACAAACAACACCACCCAGTTATGCAAATAACCAAAGAGTCCCTCAAAAATCTAGCTTGGAAATCTTTTTAGAAAATTTTATTATAAATTAATCCGAGCAGCTCCAAAAGCTTCAAAATCAAACTGAATTTTTGAGTGACTCTCTTGCCAAACTTACTTCAAAAGAAGACTCCATTTCTACTCACCACAAATTGCTAGAGACTCAAATCTCTCAAGTAGCCCAACAAGCGGCTGCTTCCTCTCCTACCTCCAAAGTCCTTCTAAGCCATATTGAAACCAAACCCAAAGACCATATAAGTGATGTTATTCTTAGGGGTGGTAAACAATTAGAGGACCCAGTTGTGAAAGTTAAGAACAATGAAGGAGAAATAGGGAGTGATGAGCCTCAAGGTGGGAAAGCCATGGGAGAGAATGATAAGTCATTTGTTTCACCATCTCAAGAGCCAGAAATTCCATTAACACAAGGGTTTGATGAGTCCAAGTTAGATGAGCAGTTTATGAATTTTATTGAAATACTTCCAAACAAATTGCCACCTAAACTTAAGAATCTAGGAAGCTTTTCCCTACCTTGTGTCATAGGATCTGAAACCATTGAGAAAGTCATGTGTGATTTGGGAGAGAATGTTTGTTTGATGTCATTGTCCCTTTCTGAGAGATTGGGTATAGGATAGATAAACCACCTTCTAACCGTCAAGCTAGTGACTCTAAACAAGCGCTTCGTGGGAGGCAACCCATGAATTTTATTGCTTTTATTTTTGTTTTGTGTTATTTTAAATTGTTTTGTAGGTATTTGTCCAAATATGATGCAAAAAAATGAAAGAAAGTTGAAGCCGTTGACCAGAAACAAAAAAAAAAATCAAAAAAAAATTGTTTTCTTACCAGAAGCTTGGCACGGCCGTGCCAACCTTTCAGCAAAAAAAAATTTTGAAATTTTTTTTTTTTATTTTTTTCTATTTTTTTCCTTATTCAAAATACCATCTTTCATCCTTTCTCCATAACTCTCTAAACCTCACTTAAACCCAAATATCATCACTAAACCAACCCTTTTCACCCAAAACAACCAAAAATCAAAACTAAGGTCAATGGCATCCAAGAGGAAAGGTAAGGAGATTGAAGACTCCGGAAGTGGTGCAAGAAGCAATCAACAACCCGCAATCATAGGATCAAATTCAAGGATCCCGAGCAAAGGAATAGGTATAAATCTCTAATCTCTAGAACTATCTCTCCTTACAGGTACCTTGATGTTAATGCTATGGATAGACTAGAAATAGATGAATATGTGATTAGGCTGTTGAATAACACAACCCTGTGCTTAGGTACCTTCAAAGGGTTATGGCTTGCACCGTATAGAGTAGGAAAGAGGTAGGGAATGATGAGAGCTGTTTATGTTGTGGGCTATGCTTTATAACCATCATATTAAAATTTGCTATTATTTGCTAGATTATCTTGTTTCAATTGGTAAAAAGAAACCGGATGATAAGGGTGATATAATGATAGGTGGAATCATCACTTTTCTTGCTAGTTTGGGGTGAGTGTGAATCAAGGGATCAAAAGGGTAGAGGGGAACTATTATCTAGACTTATATACTCTCACTACTTTGTCCTTACTTAGAACCCATGACCCTACTCACAATTACCAATATGAATGAAAAATTAGAGCTTATTGTTTGATTATTCTATCTAATCCGGACTTAACCAGTCTGGAGGAGGTGGAAAATTTGCTTTATGTTGGTACTAACCCACAGGTACATAATGATGGTGATGATGATGGTAATGAAGAGGAGGTAGGTGCAAACTTGCACCATGAACAAGAAGCCGGTGGAAGCTATAATGATGAACGGCAGGCATGGATGCAAACCAAAGTTCAAAAAAAAAAAAAAAGCACCGAGCATCAAAGATAAGGTGTTGAAAGGAACAATGTCCAAAGGAGCAATAGAATAAATGAAGAAAACAATCAAATGCTCTGAAACATGATGCAACACCTTCACCTCCAAAGTCCACTATGGACCTCAATAAAATTGTGAGTCTTCTTCTTCTTCTTTTGAATCATTGAGGACAATGCTTCACCTAAGTGTGGGGGGGGCCTACTAAAGTGTCTAGAGTCGTAGTGTTAACAAACTCCCTTGAACCTTATTCTTTTGTTTTGTTTTTATAGCGAAAGGCATGACTAGTAGCTTGTTTTTAATGTAAAATATGGCATAAATTTTTTGTTTTGTCTCTTCTTTAAAGGTTGTTTCTTGTACATGAAAGTGGTTTCTTGTGTTCTTGCTATACCCACATCTTGTTTTATTGTGAAAAATCTCCAATGAAAAAAAAAGCACCCAGTTGCAATCTTTAAGTAAATGTATGAATAGGTATTTTAAGGAGCACGTTCTATCTTTAGTGTTAACTTAGACCCTTTAAAGTCTTCAGAGTAAAAGTAGTATAAGTTTGTGTGGGAAAATAATCAATGTTCTTAATTGTTATATGCTTAATTGTTAAAGTTATAATGGGGCGGGAGAATGGCACCAACATGTGGGGGAAAGGACAATCCCTAACTTCCTAATTGTGGTGGTGACTCCCTAATTTGAACTTAAAGTGAAACAAATTCATCAATGCTAGGGGGAAAGGACAATTACATCCAAAAAGACTTCCTACGCGGAGATGAAATAAATAAAATTTTGCAGCACTGCTTAGGGTGCTTTTGAATCTAGGGGGAAAGGACAATTACATCCGAGAAGACTTCCTACGAGGATAGATAGCCCCTAAGCATCTGCAGCCCCTTGTGCTTAATTGTTAATCTAATCTAATTTTAACTTAAATTCCCATCACTCTTATATGAAATGAAGAAAGGACTTTTCTCGGTTACTTTAGCATTAAGGATAGAACCTGTTCCTCATAATATCTATCTTATACAGGAGCAAGAAAAGGGTTGGACTGCACACACACACTCACTTGAGACTTGATGTTGGGAAGAATAGGTTCATGAGAAGTATTTGAAATTGTAATTAGTGTACTTGAAGCAAAACCTTTCTTTTGAGACATGTGTTCTTAATATTGCCATGAATAATCTTTTGTTGCTGCTATGTCTGTTGCCTTTTGCTTGAGGACAAGCAAAGATTCAAGTGTGGGGGAGTTTGATGAGTCATTAATTAGTCTATTTTATTGCATTATTTAGTTTAGTTTTATTTAAGATTTGATTTTATTTTATTGCATTTTATTTCCTTTTTGAATATTTTACTTTAAATTGCTTTTTATTATATTTTAGGAACGAATATATGGTGGAAGGTGTCTTGGAGCAAAAGAAAGAGGACTGGAGCAAAAACAGTGCGAAAATACGAAGATACGGGACAAAAATATATTCCCACATAGTCAGAAGCTTGGCACGGCCCGTGCCAACATGTGGCACGGCCGTGCCACCTCCCAGAAGCCTCTTTTGCTGCTTTTCTTCGAGCCCAAGTTACTCTGTTGTAGTTTTACTGCTTTGCCCTTGTAGTTGCTTAGATTTTAAGTCAATTGTAAAGCTATAAATAGAGTAGCACTCCATCATAAACATTCATCTTTTGTTCTTGGAATAAAAGTTCACTTTTATATTATTGTTCTTTTATATTACTGTTTTCTCTCTTCTTCCCCCATGTCTACAATGAACGTTAGTGAGTAGACTTCTTTGTCTTGGGATTATTGGAAAAGTCTAATGACATAATCCTAACAAACCAAGCTTTAACCCTAATTCTATGTAGCCGTACTTTCTAATTTAGATTCACCGTTTTAACATGAATTAACAATTATCAAACTGTGGAAGCGAAAGCGGAGGGTTTGATAATTGTTAATCCATTATCCCAAACATCAATTCATAAAGCGAGAGCGGAGCTTTGATGTTGGAACAAGTGAATCTAGACAATAATTGCAAGACAGTGAAATAGTCCTTGCAATTATTGAGACACAGGTAGTTTCAATCCTTATAAGCATCTTCTAGTAATCAAGTCAGCGAAATAGGCTTGGTTACTAGAAGTAAACTCTCACCGGACTTTCATCGGAAAGGTGAGGGGCTAAAGGGAAACCGGTCTTAAGAAATTACGGTGTAAACCATGGAATTAGAAGTTAAAGTCTTGTCTAGTGAAAGATTTGTTATTATGACAAACCAATAATCCCAAGGCTCTTTTATTATTATTGTTATTTACCTTCAGCAATTAAACTCTTTTTTATAAGCTTTCTTCTCTTCTAATCATTCTCTAAAAGTTGATTGAATTCACAACTCCCTAGCGGAACGATACTCTTTCTTACTACTATTACTTCGATAGGCCGTGCACTTGCGGTTTGGCCCTATCAAGTTTTCGGCGCCGTTGCCGGGGAGTTGTTGTAATTTGATTAACTTTTTAATAGTGATTAGAAAAAAAAACTTTTTCCTTATTTTATTTCTTTTTATATTTCTTTAAAAAAAAAAATCTTTTGCTTTATTTTATTTTATTTTATATTTGTATTTCTTTCCAAAAAAAAAAAAAATCTTTTCCTTTATTTTATCTTATTTTACTTCTTTTTCTATTTCTTCTTTTGCCTTTAACTTCTTGGGAAGATAATAACGATATGGCTAAGGAACGCTCTCTCAAAGAGTATGCAATCCCATCTTCAAATGAGTCATACGATGCTATTGTGTACCCAACGGTTGAGGACAATTTTGAAATAGAACCTGCACTTGTTCACTTAGTGCAGCAAAATCAATTTTTCGGATCACCCACTGAGGATCCGAATTTTCATATTTCAACCTTTTTAAGACTCAGTGGAACCTTGAATGCAAACCAAGAGGCCGTAAGGCTGCACCTCTTTCCTTTCTCCTTAGGGGGTAGAGCTAGTGCTTGGTTTCATTCATTGGAAATCGGTTCTATCTTTTCACGGCAACAAATGAAGCAAGTTTTTCTTGCCCGATTCTTTCCCTATTCTAAAACCGTCCAATTAAGGATTCAAATCACACAATTCACTCAAAAAGATGGAGAATCTCTTTACGATGCGTGGGAGCGTTTCAAAGAAATGCTTAGACTTTGTCCCCATCATGGTTTAAAGAATTGGCTTATTATTCATATTTTTTATAATGGTCTTTTGTATACCACAAAAATTTATGTTGATGCAGCTGCAGGTGGAGCTTTAATGAACAAGAATTACACAGAAGCATACGCCTTGATTGAAGACATGGCTCAAAATCATTACAAGTGGACCAACGAGAGAGCCATCACTAATTCTTCACCCTCCAAAAAGGAGGCAGGTATGTATGAAGTTTCTAACTATGATCACCTAGCCGTTAAGATTGATGCATTAACCCAAAAATTTGAAAACAAAAATGTTAGTGTCATCTCTTCTTCTTCTTCTTCTGCATCTCCTTCTTCTGAAATTTGTGGTGTATTTGGCCATATTGGCATTGATTGCGAACTAGGTAGTGTTGTTAGAAGTCCTGAGCAAGTAAACTATGCTCAATATAATCAAGGGTTTAGAAACAAACAAATTTTTTTTCAAACCCCTCAAAATCTTTTTGGACGACAAACAACACCACCCAGTTATGCAAATAACCAAAGAGTCCCTCAAAAATCTAGCTTGGAAATCTTTTTAGAAAATTTTATTATAAATTAATCCGAGCAGCTCCAAAAGCTTCAAAATCAAACTGAATTTTTGAGTGACTCTCTTGCCAAACTTACTTCAAAAGAAGACTCCATTTCTACTCACCACAAATTGCTAGAGACTCAAATCTCTCAAGTAGCCCAACAAGCGGCTGCTTCCTCTCCTACCTCCAAAGTCCTTCTAAGCCATATTGAAACCAAACCCAAAGACCATATAAGTGATGTTATTCTTAGGGGTGGTAAACAATTAGAGGACCCAGTTGTGAAAGTTAAGAACAATGAAGGAGAAATAGGGAGTGATGAGCCTCAAGGTGGGAAAGCCATGGGAGAGAATGATAAGTCATTTGTTTCACCATCTCAAGAGCCAGAAATTCCATTAACACAAGGGTTTGATGAGTCCAAGTTAGATGAGCAGTTTATGAATTTTATTGAAATACTTCCAAACAAATTGCCACCTAAACTTAAGAATCTAGGAAGCTTTTCCCTACCTTGTGTCATAGGATCTGAAACCATTGAGAAAGTCATGTGTGATTTGGGAGAGAATGTTTGTTTGATGTCATTGTCCCTTTCTGAGAGATTGGGTATAGGATAGATAAACCACCTTCTAACCGTCAAGCTAGTGACTCTAAACAAGCGCTTCGTGGGAGGCAACCCATGAATTTTATTGCTTTTATTTTTGTTTTGTGTTATTTTAAATTGTTTTGTAGGTATTTGTCCAAATATGATGCAAAAAAATGAAAGAAAGTTGAAGCCGTTGACCAGAAACAAAAAAAAAATCAAAAAAAAATTGTTTTCTTACCAGAAGCTTGGCACGGCCGTGCCAACCTTTCAGCAAAAAAAAATTTTGAAATTTTTTTTTTTTATTTTTTTCTATTTTTTTCCTTATTCAAAATACCATCTTTCATCCTTTCTCCATAACTCTCTAAACCTCACTTAAACCCAAATATCATCACTAAACCAACCCTTTTCACCCAAAACAACCAAAAATCAAAACTAAGGTCAATGGCATCCAAGAGGAAAGGTAAGGAGATTGAAGACTCCGGAAGTGGTGCAAGAAGCAATCAACAACCCGCAATCATAGGATCAAATTCAAGGATCCCGAGCAAAGGAATAGGTATAAATCTCTAATCTCTAGAACTATCTCTCCTTACAGGTACCTTGATGTTAATGCTATGGATAGACTAGAAATAGATGAATATGTGATTAGGCTGTTGAATAACACAACCCTGTGCTTAGGTACCTTCAAAGGGTTATGGCTTGCACCGTATAGAGTAGGAAAGAGGTAGGGAATGATGAGAGCTGTTTATGTTGTGGGCTATGCTTTATAACCATCATATTAAAATTTGCTATTATTTGCTAGATTATCTTGTTTCAATTGGTAAAAAGAAACCGGATGATAAGGGTGATATAATGATAGGTGGAATCATCACTTTTCTTGCTAGTTTGGGGTGAGTGTGAATCAAGGGATCAAAAGGGTAGAGGGGAACTATTATCTAGACTTATATACTCTCACTACTTTGTCCTTACTTAGAACCCATGACCCTACTCACAATTACCAATATGAATGAAAAATTAGAGCTTATTGTTTGATTATTCTATCTAATCCGGACTTAACCAGTCTGGAGGAGGTGGAAAATTTGCTTTATGTTGGTACTAACCCACAGGTACATAATGATGGTGATGATGATGGTAATGAAGAGGAGGTAGGTGCAAACTTGCACCATGAACAAGAAGCCGGTGGAAGCTATAATGATGAACGGCAGGCATGGATGCAAACCAAAGTTCAAAAAAAAAAAAAAGCACCGAGCATCAAAGATAAGGTGTTGAAAGGAACAATGTCCAAAGGAGCAATAGAATAAATGAAGAAAACAATCAAATGCTCTGAAACATGATGCAACACCTTCACCTCCAAAGTCCACTATGGACCTCAATAAAATTGTGAGTCTTCTTCTTCTTCTTTTGAATCATTGAGGACAATGCTTCACCTAAGTGTGGGGGGGGGCCTACTAAAGTGTCTAGAGTCGTAGTGTTAACAAACTCCCTTGAACCTTATTCTTTTGTTTTGTTTTTATAGCGAAAGGCATGACTAGTAGCTTGTTTTTAATGTAAAATATGGCATAAATTTTTTGTTTTGTCTCTTCTTTAAAGGTTGTTTCTTGTACATGAAAGTGGTTTCTTGTGTTCTTGCTATACCCACATCTTGTTTTATTGTGAAAAATCTCCAATGAAAAAAGCACCCAGTTGCAATCTTTAAGTAAATGTATGAATAGGTATTTTAAGGAGCACGTTCTATCTTTAGTGTTAACTTAGACCCTTTAAAGTCTTCAGAGTAAAAGTAGTATAAGTTTGTGTGGGAAAATAATCAATGTTCTTAATTGTTATATGCTTAATTGTTAAAGTTATAATGGGGCGGGAGAATGGCACCAACATGTGGGGGAAAGGACAATCCCTAACTTCCTAATTGTGGTGGTGACTCCCTAATTTGAACTTAAAGTGAAACAAATTCATCAATGCTAGGGGGAAAGGACAATTACATCCAAAAAGACTTCCTACGCGGAGATGAAATAAATAAAATTTTGCAGCACTGCTTAGGGTGCTTTTGAATCTAGGGGGAAAGGACAATTACATCCGAGAAGACTTCCTACGAGGATAGATAGCCCCTAAGCATCTGCAGCCCCTTGTGCTTAATTGTTAATCTAATCTAATTTTAACTTAAATTCCCATCACTCTTATATGAAATGAAGAAAGGACTTTTCTCGGTTACTTTAGCATTAAGGATAGAACCTGTTCCTCATAATATCTATCTTATACAGGAGCAAGAAAAGGGTTGGACTGCACACACACACTCACTTGAGACTTGATGTTGGGAAGAATAGGTTCATGAGAAGTATTTGAAATTGTAATTAGTGTACTTGAAGCAAAACCTTTCTTTTGAGACATGTGTTCTTAATATTGCCATGAATAATCTTTTGTTGCTGCTATGTCTGTTGCCTTTTGCTTGAGGACAAGCAAAGATTCAAGTGTGGGGGAGTTTGATGAGTCATTAATTAGTCTATTTTATTGCATTATTTAGTTTAGTTTTATTTAAGATTTGATTTTATTTTATTGCATTTTATTTCCTTTTTGAATATTTTACTTTAAATTGCTTTTTATTATATTTTAGGAACGAATATATGGTGGAAGGTGTCTTGGAGCAAAAGAAAGAGGACTGGAGCAAAAACAGTGCGAAAATACGAAGATACGGGACAAAAATATATTCCCACATAGTCAGAAGCTTGGCACGGCCCGTGCCAACATGTGGCACGGCCGTGCCACCTCCCAGAAGCCTCTTTTGCTGCTTTTCTTCGAGCCCAAGTTACTCTGTTGTAGTTTTACTGCTTTGCCCTTGTAGTTGCTTAGATTTTAAGTCAATTGTAAAGCTATAAATAGAGTAGCACTCCATCATAAACATTCATCTTTTGTTCTTGGAATAAAAGTTCACTTTTATATTATTGTTCTTTTATATTACTGTTTTCTCTCTTCTTCCCCCATGTCTACAATGAACGTTAGTGAGTAGACTTCTTTGTCTTGGGATTATTGGAAAAGTCTAATGACATAATCCTAACAAACCAAGCTTTAACCCTAATTCTATGTAGCCGTACTTTCTAATTTAGATTCACCGTTTTAACATGAATTAACAATTATCAAACTGTGGAAGCGAAAGCGGAGGGTTTGATAATTGTTAATCCATTATCCCAAACATCAATTCATAAAGCGAGAGCGGAGCTTTGATGTTGGAACAAGTGAATCTAGACAATAATTGCAAGACAGTGAAATAGTCCTTGCAATTATTAAGACACAGGTAGTTTCAATCCTTATAAGCATCTTCTAGTAATCAAGTCAGCGAAATAGGCTTGGTTACTAGAAGTAAACTCTCACCGGACTTTCATCGGAAAGGTGAGGGGCTAAAGGGAAACCGGTCTTAAGAAATTACGGTGTAAACCATGGAATTAGAAGTTAAAGTCTTGTCTAGTGAAAGATTTGTTATTATGACAAACCAATAATCCCAAGGCTCTTTTATTATTATTGTTATTTACCTTCAGCAATTAAACCCTTTTTTATAAGCTTTCTTCTCTTCTAATCATTCTCTAAAAGTTGATTGAATTCACAACTCCCTAGCGGAACAATACTCTTTCTTACAACTATTACTTCGATAGGCCGTGCACTTGCGGTTTGGCCCTATCAACAGAATTTTGTTTCTTGCTGAACCAAGACACTAGATTGTTCCCAAGGAAGAAACAACCTCCTGAAGTACTCTTTCTATCATCTGCACTACCTGCCCAATCTGCATCACAATAGCCAATCAACCTGCAATTTCCACTATGTGAATCGAGAATTCCATAGTCTGTGGTGCCATTTATGTACTTCAGAATTTTCTTAACTTGAACAAGATGACTCATTTTGGGCTCTGCTTGATATCTAGCACAAACCCTACAGCAAAAGTTATGTCATGTCTGCTTGCTGTAAGATATAGGAGACTTCCAATCAAACTTCTGTATAGACTTTGATCAACAGCTACACCATTTTCATCTTTGGACAACTTTAAGTGAGTGGCTGCTGGTGTTCTTTTATGACTGGCATTGTCTAGCCCAAACTTCTTCACAATATTCTTGGCATACTTGCTCTGGGAGATGAATATTGTGTCTTCCATCTGCCTGACTTGCAGACCAAGAAAGTAGGTCAGTTCTCCCACAAGACTCATCTCAAATTCAGACTGCATCTTGTTTTATCTTGGTTTTCGGGTGTCAAACATTGATTACGTTTGAACCTTTTTAACCGGTGATATCTTATTTTTTCTTGGGAAGGGAAAAAGTAAGCAAAAACCCTTGAGAATCGAGGTCCGGGAGTTGTTTTCGCTGCGGGAAGGTGTTAGGCACCCATAACGACTATAGTATCATATAGGAACCGTCTCTACTTTCTACGCGCGCGCTTTATTTTTAAATGCTATTTGAAAGCGATATTTACACCTAAGAGTTTACTAAGCGAAGAATTGGAGGGAGAAGAAAGTGTTTTGAATTGAAGGAATTTTGATTCCTTGCCTACGTACCCGTTTAAGGGATCAAATCCACTGTAGTTCTCTTCCAAAGAATGTTTTTGTTTTTGTTGGTTGATTTTAAGTTTGAAAATTGGAGTTTGAAGAATGGAGATTGAGAGGCCTCAAGGGCATAAGATTGGAAAAATGTGAGGTGGGATTAGTTATTTTGCAAAATGAAAGTCAAAGTATGATTAAAATTCATTAAAATTTGGTTAAGAAAATAAAAGAGAATACAATGGGATTTTGGATCCCAAGGTTTATTATGAAAAAAGATTTGAGTGACGTTGTTCATATTTTTTTGGAAGATTGATTTTTCTAAGTGTAAACCCTAAGCATTCATCTAAACATTCAATCCTAAGCATACATCTAAACATGCATATTCTAGCCATACATCTAAAGTGGGGTGTGTGCATGTGTCGGTGCTTGTGTCGGTGTACATCATTAGAGTCCATTGTCCTTATTACATCATACCCTAGATACATGCTATGGTCTTGCAAGAATTTAAAAGTATAGGAAAAATATTACAAAATTCCTAAGTTTTACATTCTAATTTTTGGTGAAACTTAAAGTGCAAGAAATAAGATGAAGGAGGAGATGAAGTATGGAATGCTTATGAATGAATGAAACATGAAATGAAATAGTTAGTGGCATAAGGAATAATAGGAATTGAAAATTATAAGCAAAAGAAATGCTAAAACTTGGCAAAAGTTGATGAAATTCCTAACCTAAAGGTGGCAAAATACACTTAAAATTTACCATGACATCAAGACAAATATGTGACCTATAATCCTCATATCATGACAATTTTCTAAAAGTTTTTTATTACAATTAATGATATGAGAATTATAAGAATGCATTCAAGTCAAAATTCATGATATATCTAGGCATATTTGCATCATTTATTCCCAAACATAACTTGCAATCCAAGCAATTAAACCCAATTCACACACATGCAGCAAGAAACACATACAAACAGTAGCTAAAACTTCACAAAATCATGTGGTATAGGTCACAAAATTTCATCAAAAAATTGGAACTAGAATCAAGCAATTTTCACAAAAAAAATTTAGTACAAAATATCACAAAATAACAAGAAAATTATCACATTATTTTTTACCAATTTTTAAAGTGCAAAAAAACATCACAAAACACCACAAAGTTAACAAGAACATATATGAAATTTTTAGAATTTTTTTTTAAACTCAAGAACATATGAAACTTCACAATTTTTTAACAAAATAATAAGCAATTAACACAAAAACCACCTATATTTTTTTACCAAGATTTAACACAACATTATCACAAAAATGCAAAAAAAAAAAATGATCAAGAATCATAGAAATTTTTTTTAGGATTTTTTATAAAGCAAAAATAAGCATGCAGGGATGTAACTAACAATTAATAGTGTAGAAATAGCAAAAACAGGAAGCAAAACGAAAAAAAGCAGCAAGCTGAGGCCCAAGCCTAAGGTCTTTGGTGGATTCGGATCCTCCAAACGCCTCAGAGGCGTTGGATTGATCCGTTTCCCACAAAACCCTAGATCTGAGGGCTAAGGATACGCCATACACCATAAGACAAATTAGGCACACCAAAAGAACGAATCTACACCGTACACATCATAGGAAAGCAGATCAGACGGTGAGGAAGAAAGAGGAGACGGTTTGGGGAGCGAACCAGGCTAGTTCAGGTGAACCGGTTCGGTTCACTCCCTTATAAAAGCAACGAGCCGGTTCTTCTTTCATTTTTAAACGTTCTTTCTCTTTCTTCTCCTCGTCTTCCTCTCGTTCTCTCTTCTAAACCCTAACGGCGCCGATGACTTGAAGGAATGGCGATGAACACGTCGTAAACCTCAATGAAGGACAGAATCTTCGTCTTCTCTGGTGAGAAAGACGGATTCCGTCCGTTCATTCTCTATCTTTTGCTAAAACGGAGGTTTACCGGTGTGTTTCCACCATTCTTTACTTCGTAACCCTAGATCTATGTGATGCGAGGCAAACAAACGGTTTGGAAGCAAGATTCGAAGGTTTTAGGGTTTACCTGAAGTTCAATCAGAGAAGAGAGAAGAGGAATACGTCGGAAACCTTTGTGTTACCCTCTTCGTACCTTCTGGTAAGAACTTTCACCGAAAATAAATCGGTTATCTCTTTCTTCTTCTTCACCGGTTCTGTTTGTTGGAACAAAATATGTTTAACAATGAACCTCAAAGAGTTTTGATGATAACAAGGTATTAAAAATTGTAAATTGGACTAGCTAATATTTGTTCAAGTGTACAGGACCATAGTTAAAAAGTTACATCATTAATTGGTTTTGAATGAGCAAATAAAGAGCAAATGAAAATGAAGCTTAGACGATTCTGAAGGCAATACGCTCCTGAAAGTTGAAAGCGCTCCTGAAGTCAAGCTGCTCTTGAAGATAGTAAAAGTGCTCCTGAAAAAATAGTGCTCCTGAAGAATAGTGCTCCTGAAGACAAGAGGTCCAGAAGCCACATCATCAGAAGCTGCATCATCAGAAGCTGAAGAAGCTATATCATCAGAAGCTGCATCATCAGAAGCTGAAGAAGTTGCATCGTCAGAAGCTGCATCATCAGAAGCTGCCTCATCAGAAGTCATTTCACCAGAAGCTGAAGATCAACTGGATTTGCAGAAGATTCAAGATTGAAGAATCTACATTGCAAAAGCTGTCTATTGGACTCAAAAACACAGCAGAAAATTAGTGGAACTTTGCAACGGTCATTTCAAAGGTGTTTGAAGGCATGTGCTTGCAATTTGGACGAAAGCGTTGACATTGTACTATTGTACGAACTGTACAACCACCTTCTCCACTACTCTGTTTTGTGTCCACGCTACAAGACAAGAAAATAGCTTCAAAATACGGCTTCGCCTGCAAAGATGTTCCTTTGGATAAGGAATGGATTTCAAATTTGTTCTTCATAGGACAACGACCAAATCAGGCAAAATATCATTGGTGAAAGATCAAGCTTCAACAACGACTCTTTGGTGTGCTGGCAATTTCACAACGTCTCTTTCACACCTCTATATAAAGGAGTGAAGACTTAGAGTTTTGGTAATGCAAGAACGCTGAACGAAAGACTCACAACATTTTTACAAGTGCCAAACCTCTGCTGAAATTGTTCTGCATTCACTTAGAATTTCTGTGTCTCAAAGTCATATCTTAGAAATTCTTAAGTCCATTGAGTCTGTATCTGATTTATATTGTGAGCACCTCTGATTGTATATCAAGTGTTCAACCTTAAACAATTTTCTGTGTAATTTTGTTTAGTTAGGAAGTCTCTTGCAGTTGTGCTTGAGCAGGAAGTCTCTTGATTGTGTTCTTGAGCAAAGGAAGTCTCTAGCTTGTGTGCTGGAGCAAAGGAAGTCTCTTGCTTGTGTGCTTGAGCAATTGTAATCAGATATTACTCTTAGTGAAATCTCCTTGGAAGTGCAAGGGGGACTGGACTACTTCCGGATTGTGGAAGGAACCAGTATAATTGCTTTGTGTCGTTCTTCTTCTCTCTCTCTGTTTTATTCCGCTGCATTTAGATTCTGATCATCACTCCAGAAGCTGTCTCACTTAGCTTCTGATCAGTGTGTTCAGTTTTTAGGAGAAACGAAGAATTTTTCAAAACACAATTCAACCCCCCCTTCTTGTGTTTTTCTCACCTTCAATTGGTATCTAGAGCCTTGGTCTGTTGTGTAACACTTAACCGTGCAACAGTCAAAGATCTGAGAAAAACATGTCTACTCCTCCTCCTACTGGTTCTAGTGATACTATCTATAAAAATGTCTCACATGATTATAGTGATAGTAAGAAATCCAGTGTTGGGAAGATTCCAAAATTCAATGGAGATGCTGAAGAATTCTCTTGGTGGAAGACCAACTTTTACAGTTACATCATGAGCCTAGATGAAGAATTATGGGATATTCTGGAAGATGGTGTTGGTGATTTAGTCCTTGATGAAGAAGGAGCTGCTGTGGATAGAAAGAAACATACTCCAGAACTGAGGAAACTCTACAAGAAGCATCATATTATCAGAGGAGCCCTTGTCACTGCCATACCCAAAGAAGAATACATGAAGATGAGTGACAAATCCACTGCTAAAGCTATGTTTGCTTCTCTCTGTTCAAATTATGAAGGGAGCAAGAAGGTCAAAGAAGCAAAGGCTCTCCTGCTTGTACATCAGTATGAGTTATTCAAGATGAAGGATGATGAAACTATTGAGGAGATGTACTCAAGGTTTCAAACCTTAGTTTCTGGGCTACAGATTCTAAAGAAGAGCTATGTTGCTTCTGATCATGTAAGCAAGATACTCAGAAGCTTACCTGCCAGATGGAGACCAAAGGTGACTGCCATTGAGGAAGCTAAAGATTTAAACACTTTAAGTGTCGAAGATCTTGTTAGTTCTCTCAAAGTTCATGAGTTAAGTCTTAATGAACATGAGTCTACTAAGAAGAGTAAATCAATAGCTCTTTCATCCAAAGGCAAGTCATCAAAAGCTCTCAAAGTGGTTGAATCTGAAGAGGAAGAACAGTCAAGTTCAGATTCTGAACCAGATGCTGCTGAAATGGCCATGCTCTCAAACAGACTTCAATATCTGGCCAAGAAGAACAGAAAGTTTCTCGCCAGAAGGGGTAACTCCAGAAGCTCAAGGAAAGAAGATCAGAAGGGATGCTTCAACTGTAAGAAGCCGGGACACTTCATTACTGAATGCCCTGATCTTCAAAGAGAAAAGTCAAAGGACAAGTCAAAGAGGTCTACATTCAAACCAAGCAAATTCAAGAAGCAGATTAAGCAGAGTTTAATGGCAACCTGGGATGATTTGGGTAGTGAATCTGGATCTGATAAAGAGGAAGCTGATGAAGATGCAAAGGTAGCTGTTGGGTTGGTAGCAACAGCAACTTCAGAAGCTGGATCAGATTCAGACTCAGAAGATGAAAACGAGGTATATTCCAAAATTCCCAGAGATGAACATGTTGAGTCACTTAAAGAACTTCTTACACATTTTGAAGTAAAAACCAATGAGTTGAAGGATTTAAAAGAAAAATATGCTGATTTGGTACAACAGCAAAAATAGACTCTATTGGATCTGAAAGCTTCTGAACAAGGACTTAGGATCTGATGCAGGTATGTCTAAGAGCAGTGCCAAAGCAAAGATCATGGTACCTAGACAGCGGTTGCTCAAGACACATGACAGGAGACAAGTCCATGTTCCTCAGCCTAACAATGAAAGAGGGAGGAAATGTGAAGTTTGGAGGAAACCAGACAGGCAAGATCATAGGTACAGGAACTATTGGTAATTCCTCTACCTCAATTAATAATGTATGGTTGGTAGATGGTCTTGAACATAACCTTTTGAGCATTAGTCAATTTTGTGATAATGGTTATGATGTGCTTTTTGAAAAACCCAATTGTACAGTAATCAACAAGGAAGACAAATCCATTGTGTTCAAGGGAAAGAGAGTTGACAATGTCTATAAAATCAATTTTTCTGAACTGGCTGATCAGAAAGTGATTTGCCTACTATCAGTGAATGATAAGAAATGGATGTGGCACAGAAGGTTGGGACATGCTAACTGGAGGTTAATCTCTAAGCTTAGTAAGTTACAACTTGTGAAAGGGCTACCAGACATTGACTATCATTCAGATGCACTCTGTGGTGCATGTCAGAGAGGGAAAATTGTGAAATCATCTTTTAAAACCAAAGACATTGTTTCAACCTCAAGACCTTTAGAATTACTCCATATTGATTTATTTGGACCAGTGAGTACTGCATCCTTATATGGAAGTAAATATGGATTAGTCATTGTTGATGATTACAGCAGATGGACTTGGGTGAAATTCCTGAAAAGTAAGGATTATGCATATGAGGTATTCAGTAACTTCTGCACACAAATTCAAACTGAAAAAGAGTCAAAAATTTTGAAAATCAGAAGTGATCATGGTGGAGAATTTGAAAATGAGCCATTTGAAGCTTTTTGTGAAAAACATGGAATCATCCATGAATTCTCTTCTCCTAGAACTCCACAACAAAATGGGGTTGTAGAAAGAAAGAATAGAACGTTACAAGAAATGGCCAGAACCGTGATCCATGAAAACAATTTGGCTAAACATTTTTGGGTAGAAGCAGTGAATACAGCATGTTATGTTCAAAACAGGATCTATATTAGACCTATTTTGGAGAAAACTGCATATGAACTCTTTAAAGGAAGAAAACCAAATATCTCTTACTTTCATCAATTTGGATGTACATGTTACATTCTGAACAACAAGCTCTACCTAAAGAAATTTGATGCCAAGGCCCAAAGAGGAATCTTTTTAGGTTACTCTGAAAGGTCAAAGGCATACAGAGTGTATAATTCAGAGACACTCTGTGTTGAAGAATCTATGCACGTCAGATTTGATGACAAAGAGCTTGAAGATAAAACTTCAAAGCAAGATGAAAGTTTTGCAGAGATACAGGTTCCTGAAGTTACTCCAGAACCTGATCAGATAGCTGAATCTGAAGATAATCCAGAAGCTGAATCCACATCAGAAGCACAAGATGAAACTGCTTCTGATGAAGCACAAGATGGCTCACATCAAGCAGATCCTCCCAGAAACATATTCAAACATAAGTCTTCACATCCTGAGGAGCTAATCATTGGAAATAAAGATAGTCCAAGAAGAACAAGATCACATTTCAGACAAGTAGAGTCAATGATTGGACTAATCTCAATGATTGAACCTACAACAGTTGATGAAGCACTCTCAGATGATGGATGGATCCTAGCTATGCAAGAAGAGTTGAATCAATTTCAAAGAAATGATGTGTGGGATCTGGTACCCAAACCTCAGCACAAGAACATTATTGGAACAAAATGGGTATTCAGAAACAAGCTGAATGAGCAAGGTGAAGTAACAAGAAACAAAGCCAGGCTTGTTGCACAAGGGTATAGTCAACAAGAAGGCATTGATTACACTGAAACATTTGCTCCAGTTGCAAGATTGGAAGCAATCAGGTTACTTTTTTCCTATGCAGTTAATCATGGCATAATATTATATCAGATGGATGTCAAGAGTGCATTTCTAAATGGTGTCATAGAAGAAGAAGTGTATGTCAAGCAACCTCCTGGATTTGAGGATATTAAATATCCTGACCATGTTTTTAAACTGAAGAAATCACTATATGGCTTGAAACAAGCTCCCAGAGCTTGGTACGATAGACTAAGTAATTTCTTAATCAAGAATGATTTTAAAAGAGGACAGGTTGATACAACACTCTTCAGAAGGACCCTTGGGAAAGATATTCTTGTTGTGCAAATATATGTTGATGATATAATATTTGGTTCTACTAATGCATCTCTTTGCAAGGAATTCTCTAAGTTGATGCAGGATGAATTTGAAATGAGCATGATGGGAGAGCTGAAGTTCTTCCTTGGCATTCAAATTAATCAATGCAAAGATGGAGTCTATGTTCATCAATCAAAGTACACAAAGGAGCTTCTGAAGAAGTTCAAACTTGAAGATTGTAAAGTGATGAACACTCCAATGCACCCTACGTGCACCTTAAGCAAAGAAGTTGAAGGAGCTAAAGTATATCAGAAGCTATATAGAGGTATGATTGGTTCTTTGTTATACCTTACTGCATCTAGGCCAGATATTTTATTCAGTGTATGCTTGTGTGCAAGATTCCAATCAGATCCTAGAGAATCTCATATGACTGCTGTCAAGAGAATTTTCAGGTATTTGAAAGGAACAACTAATCTTAGACTCCTTTATAGGAAATCCTTAGATTATAAGCTAATTGGATTCTGTGATGCTGATTATGCTGGTGATAGGATTGAAAGAAAGTCAACCAGTGGCAATTGTCAATTTCTGGGTGATAATCTTATATCCTGGGCTAGCAAAAGACAAACAACTATTGCTATGTCTACAGCAGAAGCAGAATACATTTCAGCTGCAAGTTGTTGTACACAACTACTTTGGATGAAACATCAGTTGGAAGACTATCAGATAATTGCTAACAGTATTCCCATTTATTGTGATAATACTGCTGCTATTTGTTTGTCTAAAAATCCAATTTTGCATTCAAGAGCTAAGCACATTGAAATCAAACACCATTTTATCAGAGATTATGTTCAAAAAGGAATTTTAGATATACAATTCATTGATACTGAAAATCAATGGGCTGATATATTTACTAAGCCTTTAACTGTTGAAAGATTTGATTTTATAAAGAAAAATTTGAACATGCACTTTGTATCTGATTAAATGATTGCTTGCTCCTGAATAGGATTTTAGGTTCTGAAGTTAGTTCAGAAGCAGTAGTCCATCAGAAGCTCTTTATTGAGGTTCTGAGGAAAACTCGCTTCTGATAATGATGACGTCAGCATCTGAAGTCCAGAAGCTGGATTTATTGCTTTCGAATAGTTGAATTAGTGGAAACGTTGGGAGTTACTTTTTAAAAGTAAATTCTGGCCCACTAACTTGGTAGTTACTCTGTGAACTTCTTACGTGGCCTGTATGTGTTGGTGTATAACAAAAAGGGCAATGATGATTTAATAGCTTTGAAAGTACTTTTCACGCGCCCCCAATTTGTCATTAATGTTGTGTTTGTTTGTCTCTTTTGAATTGCAAACGTTTTTACTCTTAAACATTTTTTCAATTCACACACTACTCACTCACAACAAACACTTTTTGCTCTCAAACCTCTTGCGAAGTAAGCGCAAAAACCTTAGAACCCTATATTCTCTAAATCTTCTTCAATCATCATCAAAATGGCATCATCAAGCTCAAAAGTTTCTGAATCTACCTCGAACATGCAAAGCGCACCAGAATCTGGTCCGTCTACAAACAGAAGACTATGGATATTCCATGGAATTCCTTAACAGTTCAAGTAGAATCACCGGTGGACTTCGCTTCACTTAAGAAGTACAAAGTGAACATGGAAGGATTGATAGAAACTCAGAAGCTGTCTGAGTATTTCAAGATGCTAAATGGGCCAACATATGTGAACTTGGTCAAGGACTTTTGGTTAAAAGCTGAAGTGTACAATGAAAAGCCTGCAAAAGTTGTAAGCAAACAAGCTGGGTCAAAGAAAGGGAAAATGACCATGAATATGAATCCTACATCAATTGATAGCTTAGAAATAAGATCTGAAGTGATGGGCATTCCTATAACCATCACTGAGGGCGTTATAGCTAAAGCTTGTAGAATGAATGCAGAAGGAAGGTTTCAAGAAATAGTCAAGAAGGAAGATGTCCTGCTGCAAAGCTACTACAACACTCTTCTGGGTGGAAACAAAGATGCTAAGCCTTCTGAAATGGAGATTCACAACAGAATGTTGGTGAAATTCAGTAACGATTGCTTCTTTCAAAGAGCAGGTGGGTCTGATCAACCCAACAACCAACAGAAGCTAGCAATTTACTTCATGACCAATCTGGAAAAGATAAACTTCCCAAGATATGTAATGGATCATCTCTGCTGGGCTATAAATGAAGGCACTACTAAAGGAAGAAGACAAGTACCTTATGGAAGATTATTGTCTGAGATCTTTCATCAAGGAAGAGTGCTGAACTTCTTGAGAAATACAAGGAGTGCTTCTGATAAATGCTTTGAAGTATCTACTGCTGAAAGGACTATTAGTAGCAGGAGCTTATTCTCTATGAAGTTTATCAAGAAAGCTCCTGAGAATGAAAAGTGGTTGGAAATGACTACAGAAGAAACTGAGATTATCAGGAACTTTCCTTCAATCTTTGAGGAAAGTAATTCTAAAATCTTGGCAAAATCAGTAGCTGAGTATGTCTTGGAAGAAGATGCAAGCACTCAGGAGGAAGCTGTTCCTGCTAAAGTGAAGAAGGCTAAGAGTGCTACTACATCAGAAGCAGCTACTGATAAGGGCAAGCAACAGAAGGTTTCTAAGAGAAAGAGAGGGAAAGCTGAAACCGTTTATCATAAAGAAAGGTTGGAAGAAGCTTGGGAGGAGATAGAGAAAGAAGAGGCAGAGCCTAAGCTAAAAAGAAAGAAGGCGCCACTTGATATGAAAAGCTCTATGGTTCAAGTGACTCCAGTCATGAAGAGAATGGCGAAGGAACATTCTGATGACTCTTTAGCTAATAGGCGAGAAGTGAAAGCCTTGAAAGAACTTGGAAGAGAAGAGGAAGGAGAAAGGATGCTAATCGTGGATGAAGCTGATGCTGAAAATGTAGAGCAAGTTCAGAATCTTGGAACTTCAGAAGCAGTAGATAACTCTGCAATGTTATCTAAGGTACCTCAAGTTTCTCACATATCTTGTACCACATCCTCTATTGCTTCTGAAGACACTTCTCTTTTAGATCACCTAGAAAGTCATTATCTAGGTGAACTACCCCAATCTGGCTTTAACACAACCTCAGAGAAAGCCTCTGAGACAACTCCAGAAGCAGCTGCTTCTGATAAAGTTGTTTCAGAAGACCCCCCTCAACAAAAACCTTCACCAGAAAAAGCCTTTTCACCCCCTACAACTTCATCACCCCCAATTGTTCCTGAACCAACTGTTCCTGAACCATCTGTTTCTGAACAACCAATTCCTCAAAAGACCGTTCCTGAACATATTGTTCCTGAACAACCAGTTGCTAAACCCATTCCTGAACCTGAACCTGAAACTACTGCTCCTGAACACATTGTTCCTGAGCCAAACCCTGCTTCCATAACTCCTTCACCAGTACAAGTTATCAAGATCACCCATCATACTGGTGTATGTGATATGGACACAGACTCTGAGGATGATCAAAATGATCATGCCTCTGATATGGTAGTTGACCCCACTCCTAACCAACCATCAACTAGCCAATCCTTAACTACAAATGACCAATCATCATCAAACCTACCCATTATACACTTAGCCCCTCCAAAACCCTCTAAACAACCTTCACCTCCCACCATTTACCTGGATTCTCAAGTACTAAAAGATGTGTGGGAAGATATTGCTTCTGAATTTCTCAGACTGATAGCAGGAAGAAATGACTTGGGTCATCAAGTTAGCTATCAGAAGCAATGGAGAAGGATAAAAGAAAGGGTCGTCAACCTGATTTCAGCTTTGCATGATTCCTGCATTGAGGCTCAAGAGCAAGCCAAGCAGAAGCTGGAAGATTGGTTGAATGGAATAGAAGAGAATACTGGAGATGTTGAAGTTCTTGGTACTTGGGTGAAGAATCCACTCAGTATCAGAGGCAAAGAACCTGATGAATTCCTGCCTAAGGAGCTGCATCTGATTATTCCTTCTGAGATCCTGGAGAAGATTGATGCACCTAACCTGGCTCTAGCTCAGGAGAACAAGGTGCTCAAAGAAGAAAATGACAGGCTTGAAACAGAGCTACTAGAGCAGAAGCTGAAGATATCAAAATTGGAAGCTGATATGCAAGAAGCCAAGATCAGAGAAGACAACTACAGAAAAGATATGGACAAGAAGTATGCTGATGTTCAAGAGCTTCTGAAGAAGATTTTAGAGAAATAAGCCAAACCCATAGTTGCACACTTTTAGCTTATTTTTTTTCTCTTTATGCTTTTAATATTCTTTGATCATCTCTGCTTCTGATTTAGTTCTTTTCGCTTCTGATATTATAAGCTTCTGAATTCTTCTTGCTTCTGAAAATCTTTAACTGTTTATACCTTATGTGTTATTATTTGCTTCTGAATTCTTAATGCTTGCTATGCTTGTTTATTTAATCTTTGAAGATGGTTAATATGCTTTAAAGTAATTTGAATTATGCTCTGAACCTTTAATCTTATGTTTTTCTCATCTCTTCTTTTTGTTTATGTCTTTTTGCTAATGACAAAAGGGGGAGTATATGTGATAGTATTTAAAGGCTCTGAGCCCCATTAATAATATTTGAAAATTTTGAAAAATTTCTATCTTTTTGTTTTACCTTTAAAAAGGTGTATCAAAGAGGGTGAAGTATCAAATTTCAAATAAAATTAATTGAACCATTCTTCTTATCTATAAGTCAATTCTTTCAATTTTTTTTTGCTCTGATATTATTGTGCGAAAAATGAATTTAATTAACCTGGATAGAACATAGGGGGAGCTTACAAACCTCACCTTAAAGACTATCAGACTCAGGGGGAGTTAGAGCTTACAAACCTCAGACTTTGAGCTTACAAACCTCAGAAACCCCAAAGTCAACTCGTTAATTAGATTAACAACAATTGACCAATTTTAAATACTATTGTTTGTCATCATCAAAAAGGGGGAGATTGTTGGAACAAAATATGTTTAACAATGAACCTCAAAGAGTTTTGATGATAACAAAGTATTAAAAATTATAAATTGGACTAGCTAATATTTGTTCAAGTGTACAGGACCATAGTAAAAAAGTTACATCATTAATTGGTTTTGAATGAGCAAATAAAGAGCAAATGAAAATGAAGCTTAAACGATTCTGAAGGCAATACGCTCCTGAAAGTTGAAAGCGCTCCTGAAGTCAAGCTGCTCTTGAAAATAGTAAAAGCGCTCCTGAAGAAATAGTGCTCCTGAAGAATAGTGCTCCTGAAGACAAGAGGTCCAGAAGCCACATCATCAGAAGCTGCATCATCAGAAGCTGAAGAAGCTATATCATCAGAAGCTGCATCATCAGAAGCTGAAGAAGCTGCATCGTCAGAAGCTGCATCATCAGAAGCTGCCTCATCAGAAGTCATTTCACCAGAAGCTGAAGATCAACTGGATTTGCAGAAGATTCAAGATTGAAGAATCTACATTGCAAAAGCTGTCTATTGGACTCGAAAACACAGCAGAAAATTAGTGGAACTTTGCAACGGTCATTTCAAAGGTGTTTGAAGGCATGTGCTTGCAATTTGGACGAAAGCGTTGACATTGTACTATTGTACGAACTGTACAACCACCTTCTCCACTACTCTGTTTTGTGTCCACGCTACAAGACAAGAAAACAGCTTCAGAATACGGCTTCGCCTGCAAAGATGTTCCTTTGGATAAGGAATGGATTTCAAATTTGTTCTTCATAGGACAACAACCAAATCAGGCAAAATATCATTGGTGAAAGATCAAGCTTCAACAACGACTCTTTGGTGTGCTGGCAATTTCACAACGTCTCTTTCACACCTCTATATAAAGGAGTGAAGACTTAGAGTTTTGGTAATGCAAGAACGCTGAACGAAAGACTCGCAACATTTTTACAAGTGCCAAACCTCTGCTGAAATTGTTCTGCATTCACTTAGAATTTATGTGTCTCAAAGTCATATCTTAGAAATTCTTAAGTCCATTGAGTCTGTATCTGATTTATATTGTGAGCACCTCTGATTGTATATCAAGTGTTCAACCTTAAACAATTTTCTGTGTAATTTTGTTTAGTTAGGAAGTCTCTTGCAGTTGTGCTTGAGCAGGAAGTCTCTTGATTGTGTTCTTGAGCAAAGGAAGTCTCTAGCTTGTGTGCTGGAGCAAAGGAAGTCTCTTGCTTGTGTGCTTGAGCAATTGTAATCAGATATTACTCTTAGTGAAATCTCTTTGGAAGTGCAAGGGGGACTGGACTACTTCCGGATTGTGGAAGGAACCAGTATAATTGCATTGTGTCGTTCTTCTTCTCTCTCTCTGTTTTATTCTGCTGCATTTAGATTCTGATCATCACTCCAGAAGCTGTCTCACTTAGCTTCTGATTAGTGTGTTCAGTTTTTAGGAGAAACGAAGAATTTTTCAAAACACAATTCAACCCCCCTTCTTGTGTTTTTCTCACCTTCACTGTTTTGCTTCAATCCTTCTTCTTACTTCTCTCAGAATTCTCTTTGTGATCTCGTTGAGTTTGTCGCAATTGTTGATGAATTTACGATTGAATTGCAAGGAAAAGAGGTTCGATGATGATGATTTTCGAAGGAAATCTCTGAGACCATTACAAATCCAATCGAATTTTATGAAAACCTAACGAATTGGCATGATTCTTGTTTCGTTTTTGGATGATTTGTGTTGATTTTGTGGAATTGAAAGGAATTTTGGTGTTATGGTGATTCTGTGACGTTGAATTTTTGGTGAATTTTCTGGAGTTTTGTGGTAGTTTCAGAGGTTGAAGATGAAGGTTGTTGAAGTTCTTCGATGAACTTCTTCAAGCTTCTGAGCTTCAATTCGGTTAGAAGAGAGAGAATGTGATTTTTTTGTTTGTGGTGATGTGGCTCTCAATGATTGATCCCTCTGCATTGAATGATGTGGCCTCTATTTATAGGCCAGGTGTGATACCCTGGACCAATGTGGGACTGCCACGTGTTTTGGACTGATGACTTGGACAATGACTTGGACAAAAGGACCATTCTGCAATTCTGAAAAAAGTAAAAGGACCAGCTTGCAAATAATAAAAAACTAAAAATAAAATTGGACTGCAATTATTTAAAAGAAAAGGGCTTAAAACTAAATTCGAGACAAAAAAGGACTTTGATGCAATTATAATAAATTTGGGGACTTTGACAAAATTAAAAATAAAATTGGACTAAAAGTTGGTAAATTTGACTAAACGTAAAGTGAAACGATTAAAAATAACAAAACGGACTAAAACGAACCCACTACTTAAATGAGGTACTTTAAAGTAACCTCTCTCTGTCGAAATTTCGTGTGAAAAGACCAAAATGCCCCTAGGGACTAAAACGACTCAAAATGACTCAGATGCAATCTTTAAAATGGATTTTATCATGAAATTAAGGCAAGAGTTTATTTAAACCAATTGAAAAGACTCAGAGACAAATTTATGAATTTAAACAGAGTTTTAATACATGAAAAGACCAAAATGCCCCTAGGGGCTAAACTGACTCAGAATGACTTCAAATGCGATTTTTTGAAATGGATTTTGACATGAGATTGAAACGAAGACTTATTCAAACTATTTGAAAGGACTCAAACAATTTTCAAGGACTAAAATGAGTTTGGATACAGGAAATGACTAAAATACCCTTTTTCATGAACTTTGCAAGTAATATTGAAATAAAATGCAGAGAAAAATGTAATTGATCAGAGACAGTTCAAATGACTTGAAATGCAAGAAAAGAAGAATGGGGCTAGTATTTTTAGGTCCAAAATTAGGGTATAACAGCTGCCCCTATTTAAGTTTCTTTGTCCGGAGAGTCAAAAGACGAAGTCTTTGATTTGACGGGACGAAGATACTTAAATATTAACATTTGCACTGTTTTTCGACATAAAAATACGTTCTCGGATTTTCAAGATCATGAATGTCATGCCATATTTTGATTATGAATGCAAGACAAACAACTGGAGTCTATGGAGCATGTCATGTCACTGGGGATTCAGGTGGACATTGACAGGGTAGACAAACCAGGGGATAGAAAATAGGGTACAAGCTGTTCTTTGGATCGAACTAGCCACTTGACCAAGGAATACAAAACAAGAGATAGGTGCAAGATGTTCTTGGGATCGAACTTGGCACTTGACCGGAAACATAGACATATAGGCAGATACAAGTTGTTCTTTGGATCGAACTTGACACTTGATTGAAGATACAAACAGATAGACAGGTACAAACTGTTCTTTGGATCGAACTGGCTGTTTGGCTGGAGATATAGACAAAAGGGTAGATACGAACTGTTCTTTGGATCGAACTCGCTGCTGGATCATCACCACATCATGTAAGTGGGTGCAAACTGTTCTTTGGATCGAACTTGTCGTTTGACTGATAACAAGGCATAAGCTGGGTACAAACTGTTCTTTGGATCGAACTTGTTGTTTGTCCGGAAGTATAGGTATATAAGCAGGTACAAGCTGTTCTTTGGATCGAACTAGCCACTTGACCAATTACAAGATACAAATTGGAAATTTGATTTAGAAAGATTCAAATTGAGAGTAAGTTGATATTGACTTGATTTGAAGGTAGACATGACCATTTTTGTTGGCCCAAAAAGCAAATTGAGAGTGGATTAATATTGACACAGACATTGAATTGAAAGTTTGAGATTGAAAGAGAGATTGAAAGTTGAGATTAATCAGAGACATAGACATAGACATTGGATTGAGAGTTGAAATTGAAAGAGATATTGAAAATTGAAATTGATCAGAGACATAGACATTGACATTGAATTGAGAGTCGAAGTTGAATTGAACTGGAGATTGAAATTGAATTGAGTTAGAAATTGAGACTGAATTGAATTTGACATTTGAAATTGAATTGAATTTGCCAGTTGAAATTGAATTGAATTGAAATTGAGATTGAATTGAAGTGAGTTGAACTTGACAGTGGAAATTTGGATTGAATTGAAATTGAGATTGGATTGAAATTGGAAATTGGGTTGGATTGAAAGTTGAAATTTGGAAATGCAATATGTATGTATGGTATAATAAGGTTATTGAATGTATGAGCACATAAAGTGTATGATTATGCATGTATGAATGCTTGAAATGCATGATTGGTCTGTAGTTGGACAGAGAAATTTCACAGAGACAGACGAAACGTTGGAAGATCGGGCACGTAGTGACTCGTGCTACAACATATTCACATAGAAATCCTCTTTGGAGAGACCGTCGTTGAAAGACGTATCAAAACCATGGCTGAGGGCAATATAAACTTGTAGAGGAGGGCCCCTTGGAAGATTCTTGGATACAGGTCGCCGTTGTTAGGCGTGTCAGTGCTGGGTAAACATTGGATGTTCGTATCTGTGGTCAATGCTTTTCAATATTTCATTCTTTCATTCTTTCATTTTTCGATCCCACTTTTGCCTGAACCGTCCTTTCGGGTTTTCGATTCACCGGGGAATAAAATTCTTTTCATTGCCCCATTTTTGCCTGAATTGCCTTCATAGGTTGTCAATCAGCGGGGTGCTCATTTTTGCCTAAGCCGCCCTTTCGGGTTTTCAACTTAGCGAGCTTTTTATTTGCATTTTTTCCAATTTTTCATTCTGTTTGTTTTTTCATTCTTGCCATTGACCACAGATCGTTCTGGGGAGTAACCTGCTTGTAACACGTATTGAAATAGACATTGACACTCATTTATTCATGCATGTTTCATTGAAACGTACCCTATTGCTCAGGTTTGCTTTCAAAATAGACATGGAAAGAATTTTCAATTTTCAAAAATGTTTGTTTTAGACATTGACATCATCAAATAGAAAGAAAATATGTTGTATATAGCATTGAAAATAGAAAGAAAAATAGAGTTTCAAACAAATAGCACAGGCTCAAATTGATGTAGAAGAGTGAGAGTCAGCCAAAGGCGTAACTTCACGGATTTACAAGGCTTGGAAAATGGTAATTTTATTGGTTGGTGATACATTGAACACGATGACCGCTACATTTCATAGAAATTTTGAATTCACACGTACAGAAGCTTCTGATGAAGATGATCATCGACAGTTGCAGATGCCCCAAGGAGTGATGGTGATTTGCCAGATATAGTTACTTGTCTTTTATTGTCAACCTCATTTTTGCATGAACCGCCCTTCCGGGTTTTCGGCTCATCGAGGCGCTCATTCTTGCCTGAGTTGCGTACAATCTCAGCGAGCTTTTTCATATTCATTTTTTTTTGTCCCTAACTTTTGCCTGGATCGCCCTTTCGGGTTTTCGATCCACCGAGAAGCGCATTTTTGCCTAGGCCGCCCTTTCGGGTTTTCGACCTACCACGCTGTTCTTTTCCTTTTAGACAAAGTATTTCTTGACTATATCGGCATTAACAGGATTTGGGGGTTCAACACCATCCATGTGTGTAAGGATCAAAGCACCACCAGAGAAAGCCTTCTTGACAACATAAGGACCTTCATAGTTAGGTGTCCACTTGCCCCTTGGGTCGGGTTGCTGACTTATCCTTCTTTTCAATACAAGTTCGCCCTCCTTGAATTCTCGAGGTCGGACTTTCTTGTCAAAAGCATTCTTCATTCGCACTTGATACAACCGTCCATGAGCCATAGCATCCATACGCTTCTCTTCGATCAAATTCAATTGATCATATCGACTTTGACACCATTCAGCCTCGGTTAATCTTGCTTCCATGATCACTCGAAGAGATGGAATCTCCACTTCCAGAGGGAGAACTGCTTCCATACCATATACCAAAGAGAAAGGGGTTGCCCCGGTTGAACTGCGCACCGTAGTACGGTAACCATGCAAGGCAAAAGGTAGCATCTCATGCCAGTCTTTGTAAGTAGTGACCATCTTCTGAACAATCTTCTTGATGTTCTTGTTAGCGGCCTCAACTGCACCATTCATCTGAGGTCTATAAGGAGAAGAGTTGTGATGTTCAATCTTGAATTCTTCACATAAAGCTTGCATCATGCTATTGTTCAGATTGGAACCATTGTCAGTGATGATCCTGTTGGGAACACCATATCGACAGATGATGTTATTCTTGATAAACTTGACAACCACTTGCTTGGTCACATTGGCATAGGAAGCAGCCTCAACCCACTTGGTGAAATAGTCGATTGCCACTAGGATGAAGCGATGTCCATTGGAAGCCTTTGGTTTAATTCTTCCGATCATGTCAATGCCCCACATAGAGAAAGGCCATGGGGAAGATATAACATTGAGGGCATGTGGAGGCACATGAATCTTGTCAGCATAAATTTGACACTTGTGGCATCTCTTAGCATGTTTGTGGCAGTCACGCTCCATAGTTATCCAGTAATAGCCGGCTCTTAACAATTTCCTTGACATGGTGTGACCCGAAGCATGGGTCCCAAAGGTACCGTCATGTACATCATGCATCAATTTCTCAGCTTCTTGTTTATCAACACACCTCAATAGGACCATGTCATAGTTCCTCTTGTATTGGATTTCTCCGTCCAGAAGGAATTTGCTAGCCCATCGTCTCAAGGTCTTTTTATCCCTGTTGGAAGCACCAGGTGGATATTCATGATTCTGCAAGAACTGTTTGATGTTGTAATACCAAGGCTTTCCATTATTCATATCTTGATCAGCTTGATCTGGCATATTTTCAATAGTAAACACGTGAGCGGGTCTATCAAGACGCTGCACTTTGATCACGGGCACATCATTCCAATGATTCACACGAAACATGGAAGACAAAGTAGCAAGAGCATCAACCATCTGATTTTCATCCCGAGGGATGTGGTGCAGCTCAACTTTTGTAAAGTATGTCAACAGACGTCTTGCATAGTCACGGTAAGGGATCAGCTTCTCATGATGAGTCTCCCATTCACCCTTTATCTGATTAATAACAAGTGCAGAATCTCCATAGATGTCAAGGTGTTTAATTCTCAGATCAATGGCTTCTTCAATGCCCAAGATGCATGCTTCATATTCAGCTATGTTGTTCTTGCATTCAAAAGTTATTCGAGCAGTGAAAGGAATGTGGTGTCCCTGCGGAGTTACAATGATGGCCCCAATTCCTTTACCATAAGCATTAACAGCACCATCAAACACCAATCCCCATTTGCTATTGGGATCCGGCCCTTCATTGATCAGTGGTTCTTCACAGTCTTTTGCTTTCAAATACATAATCTCTTCATCAGGGAAATCAAACTTAATCGGCTGGTAATCATCAAGAGGTTGACAAGCAAGATGCTCAGCAAGGATACTTCCTTTGATTGCTTTCTGAGCTTTGTACACATATCATATTCAGACAACAACATTTGCCAACGTGCAATCTTTCCAGTAACAGCAGGCTTTTCAAAGATATACTTGATTGGATCCATTCGGGATATCAACCAAGTTGTATGATTCACCATATAATGACGCAGGCGTTTGACAGTCCAAACTAAAGCACAACAAGTCTTTTCAAGCATTGTATACCGCATAGTTGTCAAAGCGGAAATGCGGCGCGGCGCGGCCACCTCAAAAATTGACGCGGCGCGGTATGCGGGCGCGTAGCGGGGGCTATTACATGACGCGGACCCTAAAACTAAAAATTATATTATTAATAAAGGACTAATAAAATATGAAGAAAAATATATTTAGTATTAGTATAAATGAAGAATTAAAATTATTAATTGTTTTTAGTATTAAATACTATTATACTTAAATACTTTTAATGTTAAAATATCATATTGTTCAAAAAAATATATTAAAATACCTTATACTTAAACAATATACAAATTAACTGTATATACTTATTAATTTAAAAACTATATATCTACTAAAGACAAATAATATATCATGCCATAATTTAAAAACAATATACTACACTATGTATTATTTTTTTTTGAAAGGTACACTATAAATTATTTATTATTCCTTTAAAACATGTATTATTACTATTAATTTAGTAATACAAATTATTATTATGATTATTATATGAGTGACTTTTTTAAATCACATTAATAATTAATATTAATCATTATTGAAAATAAAAAACAAAAATGAAATTAAATAAAGAATTGATGAGGGATAAGAAAGCAAAATAACAAATAATATTAGGTTGTAGTGGAGTGGGCCACAGCTGTGGAGCAGAAAGCCTGTACAACAGGAGCCTTTCACGTGATATTTTTAAATCAATAGCCAAAAAACACGTGCCTCTTAAAATATCAGATCTAACACATGCCTCTTAAAATATCAGATCTAACACGCGTCTCTTTCTCTTTCCTCTTCCTTCTCCTTCCTCTTCCTCCATCGTCTCTCTCCTTCAGATCTACCGATCCAAGAACCAAAACACAGTCGTTTTGGCTCTCTCACTCTCAGTTTTATGCTCTGACCCGAAATAGCGGCCGCTTTGACCCGCTATCAGCCCGCTACGCTACACGGTTTCGCGGCCGCGAAACCCGAGTTCTCCGATAGCACTGCGCGGTGGCGTTCTGACGTGGCTGTTCAGTTTTGGCCGCTCCGCGCCGCGATAGCGCCGGGAGCGGCCGCGATTGACAACAGAGGTATACCGAGTCTCACAGTCGGTGAACTTCTTGCTCAGATAGTAGATAGCATGCTCTTTCTTTCCGGTCTCATCTTGTTGACCGAGAACACAACCCACTGAATCCTCTAACACTGACAGATACATAATCAAGGGCCTTCCTTCCACTGGTGGGACAAGGATAGGTGGTTCCAACAGGTATTCTTTAATGCTATCAAAAGCTTCCTGGCATACGTCATTCCATACAACAGGTTGATTCTTTCTGAGCAATTTGAAAATTGGTCCACAAGTAGTGGTCATGTGAGATATGAATCTTGAAATATAATTCAGACGTCCGAGGAAACCTCTGACTTGCTTTTCAGTTTGAGGGGCCGGCATTTCTCTGATGGCTCGGACTTTGTCGGGATCAACTTCAATGCCTCTTTGACTAACAATGAAGCCTAGCAACTTTCCAGATCTTACACCAAATGTACACTTGTTGGGATTCAACCGCAACTTGTACTTTCTTAATCTTTCAAACATCTTTTTCAAATACATAACATGCTGCTCCTCATCACTTGACTTCACAATCATGTCATCAACATATACTTCAATCTCTTTGTGAATCATATCATGAAACAGAGTAGTCATACCCCTTTGATAGGTAGCACCAGCATTTATCAAGCCAAACGGCATCACTTTATCACAGAACGTTCCCCACGAAGTAATGAAGGACGTCTTTTCTCTATCCTCAGGAGACATCCGTATCTGATTATAACCAGAAAAACCATCCATAAAGGAGAACACTTTGGATTGAGCAGTACTGTCAACAAGCACATCAATATGAGGCAATGGGAAGTTATCTTTCGGACTGGCTTTATTCAAATCTCTGTAATCAACACACATTCGAACTTTCCCATCTTTCTTTGGTACTGGTACGATGTTGGCAATCCACTCGGGGTATTCGGCTGTCATGAGGAAACCCGCATCAATTTGCTTCTGCACCTCAGCCTTGATCTTAAGAGCCATGTCTGGACGAGACCTTCTCAATTTCTGTTTGACAGGAGGACATTCAGGTCTTGTCGGTATCCGATGTTCCACAATCTTGGGATCTAGACCCGGCATATCTTCATAGGACCATGCAAAGACATCTGGATAATCATGGAGAAGCTGAGTGATCTTCTTTTTCACCTCTGGCTCAAGTGCAGCACCAATCTTGATCTCTCGCTTGTTCTCTTCAGTACCCAGGTTGATGAGCT
This sequence comes from Medicago sativa, assembly GCF_051527215.1. NCBI lineage: Eukaryota > Viridiplantae > Streptophyta > Magnoliopsida > Fabales > Fabaceae > Medicago > Medicago sativa. Next base: position 57,139,762 of record NC_140749.1, read on the forward strand.
CAATCTCTTCCTGGTGAGGCTGAATGGCTCTTCTTTCTTGCTCAAGCAGTCGAGTGATCTCATACGGTATCTCTTCATTATCCTCCTCATCTTCAGCTTCATATACAGGGAATTCAAAATTTGGAGGAACCATAGGGTTACTGTGTTCAACGGGTTCATTATGGTTCAATCTGCATAATATGATTGGGATGATTTTAGAAAAATGTTTTTCATGCAGATTTTTGAAATTAATAAGAAAATAACAAATGTTTTGGTTTTTTCTGGCATTACCATTATTTCCAAGAAAAAGGCACTAAAAAGTAAAAAAAAACATAGAGTCGCGAGAAAGACGACAACTTTTATTGATAACGGCAATGCCGAAACAAACATGCCCTTACAATGATATCACTTTCGCCTTGGGCAGAGCGAAAGGATTGTTATTTTTGAAAACAAAGAAAAATGTGAGCAACAAGACACATTACATGGAAGCATGCATGACTAAAGGAACATCAATGGCCTCCCAATTTCTCACAGTGCCTCCTGGTAGAACAAATGCAGTCACATAACTACTCTCAGCAGCATCTTCAGCAATAGCATTGATAAAACCCAGCGCTGTAGAAAGCTCCTGTTGAAACACCAGAGGTTGGGGAGAATCCAAGGCCCTCTTTACGCTTGTTTTCCAAAATTTGAATCACTTTGCCCCAGCCGGCAGCCTGCCCTTCTTGAACAGCCTTCTGGGCGTCTTTCAATGAAGCCATAGCAGTACTAGCTCTTCGGGGTTCTACACCCTCAACAGTCAAGCCTTGAAATGACGTCCCTTCGGCGGACCCTGCTTCAACACAAGAGAAAGATGACACTTGGCTAACCAGATATGCTTCTTCACCATGTACAGTGACAAGCTTACCATTCCTCACAAACTTGAGCTTTTGATGCAAAGTAGAAGTTACTGCCCCAGCGTCGTGAATCCACGGTCTTCCGAGGAGACAACTGTAAGAAGCGTTGATGTCCATGACCTGGAAAGTAATCTGAAATGTCTCAGGACCAATGGTAATTGGTAAATCTACCTCCCCAAGAACATCTTTGTGAGATCCGTCAAAAGCCTTAACCAAATAGCTGCTTCCCCTCAGAGAAATTCCATGATGACTCAATTGTCTCAGCATAGATTCAGGCATTACATTTAAGGATGATCCAGTGTCCACCAACACATTGGATATCATGTCAGACTTGCAGTGTACTGAGATATGCAGAGCCAAGTTGTGGTGTTTTCCGGCTTCGGGGAGCTCATCATCACCAAACCCCAAGTTATTGCAAGCAGTAATGTTACCCACTATTCCATCAAATTGATCCACAGAGACTTCATGATCAACATAGGCCTGTTCCAGTACTTTCATCAACACTTTCATGTGAGCTTCTGAGCTCAAGAGCAGAGACAAGATGGATATCTTTGATGGAGTTTGCAGCAGCTGGTCAACAATCTTATAGTCACTCTTTTTAATAAGTCTCAGAATTTCGTCCAGATTAGACTCGTCAATATATTGGCCTGTTGGGCCGGGGTTCTTGTCAACAGGAGGAGCAACTGGTGGAGTTATGGTAGCCACAGGTGTAACCACCTTCTTTTGAAACAAGGGTGGACGGACTTTTCCGCTTCTCAGAACTGTAATTTCTCCGGCAACATTATCAACCGTAGCTGGAGATACCAGAGGCACTTCCGCTCCATTCTCAATCATGGATGCATTGTACTTGTAAGGGATTGCTTTTGTAGAGGCATAAGATACCGGACCAGGTAACCTGATCACCAAAGGTTCAACATCCTTGGTCTGAGATGCACTTTTAGCAGGAGAGTCATGAAACACCGGCACAATCACGCAAACATCACTGGTAATCAAGTGCTTGTCATCCATCAGGCTTTGTATATCATCTTGTACCATACAACAACCCATAGGATTTTGAGGACATTCTGGACAAGAAGCGTGATTGTGATTGAACAAAGAAGCCTGGCAGAGTTTGACATGTAGCGGCACCAAGGGAGTAACAACGTTGCGGACATCCAACATGGGATCCTCTTGAGGAACAGGAACTCTTTCGAAAGCCTCGATCATGTTAACAACAGCATGGTTTGGAAGTGGATTGTCAAGAACATGAGGAACACTATTTTCAAAAGTCAACCGTCCTTTTTATATCAGGTCTTTCACAATATATTTCAGAGCATAGCAACCTTCAACATCGTGGCCTTGAGCGCCCTGATGGAATTCGCATGTAAGATCCTGTCAGAACCTAGGAGGCAAATGATTAGGCGGAGGCTTGCCTGGCCTCGTGACACAATGTCCCTTAGCAAGTAAAGTTGGGAGCAGCTCAGCATACCACATTGGTATTGGTGGGAAATAAGTCTTGGGCCGAGGACCCTGTTGTTGTTGCTGCTGTTGTTGGGCAGGAGGCTGGTGTTGTACTTGCTGAGCAATGGCATTTACGGGCACTGGTGGTTGACCCGGTGGCGGAGGATATTGCTGATAGAATGGCGGGAAGAAAGGATGTTGAGAGTACTGCATGTATTGATAGGGCAAAGGTAATTGAGTAGCATTAGTAGGTGTAGACTGATTACCAGACACCATCCCTACTTCGGATTCTTTCCTCTTATGGTGGCCATTACCATACTTCTTCGGTGCACTGGCTGAAGATTCACCCTTTTCAAGAACAATGATACCCTCTCTGTCAGCCTCTTCTAGACGAGTCCCCATGGTAACCATGTCGGAGAAGTTGTTTGGAGCAGAGACTATCATTCTTTCCTTATATTCCTTCTTCAGAGTCTTCAAGAATGTCTGTGTTAATTCTTCCTCATCGAGTCGGGGAGAAACACGGGCAGCTGCTCCTCTTCATCTCTGGGCATACTCACGGAAGGTTTCATCTGATTTCTGAGACAAAGACTTAAGAGAATCTCTATTCGGCTTCAGACGGGTGTTGAACTCATAATGACTTATAAAAGCAGCAGCAAGTTCCTCAAAAGTATGGATACTATCTTTGCTCAAACCAGTGTACCAATCTGCCGCATCTTCTGCTAGGCTGTCTTGGAAGCAATGTATCATCAGTGCATTATTATCTGCATAATTGGCCATCTTCCGGACGTACCGAATGACATGGCTATGTGGACAGGAAGATCCATTGTATTTGTCAAAATCTGGCACTTTGAACTTCTTAGGAACCTCAAATCGGGATACCAAGCATAGATCACGAGCCTTAGCAGAAACACCATTCCCACGGCTAGCCTTGACCTCACGGAGTTCTCCAGCCAACTCTCTTAACTGTTGTCTCATAGCCTCCATTACAGGGTCTTGTCTGCGCGGAGTATCAACATCAATCACCTGTTGCACAGTGTGGACAATAGGATCGGTAACAACAGTAGTCACTTGAGGCATAGCGGTGGATACGGGAATCTGTCCTTGACCAGCAAAACCAGAGACACCAGCAGCAGTATTAGGAGAATAGAAAGCTGAGAGCCCATAAGGACGCCCGTTGGGCATAACAAACCGAGCATCAGACACCACAGTAGATAGTGGGATAGATGGAATCACAGCAGTAGAAACAGGGACAGATGTGGCTGGTTGTTCTTGTGCAGCCATCATAGTGGACATAGCGTCATGAGCCTTAGCCAAGTCTTCTTTCATAGCAGCCAATTCGGCACGGAGCTGAGCATTTTCTTCTTCAAAATTAGCCATGATTCTTCTCTTGTAAAATCTTGTTTGATGAACTCTATCTGGTTGGTAAACTTTACGAGTACGAGCCACTTTTCAGACTGCGGTGGAAAAACCAGGAGGCAATGAGCACGAGAGAAGTCTTTTGTGACCAATGAGTGCATATGATGCATGAGATGTGTTAATGCATATGCAAAAAGACTCTTTTTACGTTATTGAAGGTTTTTAGACAAATTGGAGCTCTTGTAAACATTACTAAACAACAATTAACATAAACGGGAAACCAACATATAGTTTTACGGGATGATTCCCTTTGAAATGCTAAGCCAAGGGATAGACTTTGAAATGTAAAACAACATAAACAAATGGAAATAATAACAGGAAATGGAGATCCTCAAGCATAGGAAGTGGAAGCATCATCTTCAGACTCAGACTCATAGCTGCAGTATCGTGCATAGAAGTCACGGGCACCTCTAGCCCTCTTAGAGTCCCTCATAAGCACCTTATCCTTTTCTTCAATCTCTCTCCTAGCCTTAGCTAACTCTTTCTTCATTGTTATCACCTCATGAGTCTTCTGCTCATCCTTTCCATCCAAAGTCATAATCAAGTTCTCAGCCTCATAGTATCTAGTCTTCCACTGATGTTTCTCCCGACTCTCCATAGCTAGATGCTCCTGATACATCTCCTGAGTAGGTGGTAGTAAAGGTAAAGGCATGATAGGAATAGATGCAGACACATATCTCATAGAGGGGTAAGGCATACCAATCTCCTCAGCTTGGTTTATCACCCACTGTGTATAGGCCTCATGAGCAACACCGGACCTTACACCCATATGCTTCACCTCTTTCTTTCGAAGCTTAGACCAAGCTTCCATGAAATCCTCTCTTATTCCCGTGGGAGCATTGGAGTAGTGAAAGAAGTAAGGAGATGTAGCAAGATTGATGGGTTTTTCTTTCATCGGGAAACCAAATTGTCGCAAGGCGAGCTCCGGGTTGTAGTTGATTCCCCCGGGTACCAAGAAGAGGTACATTAAGAAAATTCCCACCACCAAAGATGATTTCCTTGACTCTAGAAGCTGAGTGAGCCAAACCACTTCATTAGGAATGAGAGCCATAATCCTTTGTGAAATAGACCAATCCTCCGGATTATCATGGAAAGACTTCGGAAGGTGCAAAATAAACCACCTATAGAGGAGAGGCACACAACAAAGAATGTATCCACGACCCTTGCCAGATCGATCATGAATAGCATGGTATGTGTCAGCTAGCAAAGTAGGAACCGGATTCTTGGAGTGGAAGATCATAATAGCATTCATGTCCACGAAGTCGTCAAGATTTGGAAAGAGAATAAGCCCATAGATGAGGAGTGCAAGAATAGCCTCAAGAGTGTCCTGACAAGTGGTGTTGAGGTTGGCTTTTTCAAGTAGATACTTTGAAGTGAACCCTCGGATACGAGCCTTAGTGACAAGATTCTTAGAGACATCAGAGGTCATAAGATGGAGATCCTTAGCAATAACCAATGGAGTAGGAGGATTCTCAAGTCCCGCGAAGGGTATCCCCTTAGCAATAGATAGATCCATCAAGCAAGAATAAGCCTCGAGTGTGGGCACTAACTGAAAGTCGGAAAAAGTAAAGCACTGATAGTCCCGATCATAGAATTGCACTAGAGTGTGCACAAGCTTCTCATCCACATTAGTCTGGAGAATAGTAAGTAAAGCCCCGTAACGATGTCGGAAACCAGTCGGATCCTCGATCTTGAGTGCCAAATCTCTCAAACTAGCCAAATCCACTTCCTTGAACTTGTAGGACTTAGTCTTCCCCATTCCTACAATGTTTACAAATTCAATTTGTCTAAGCCCTTCAATAACAATGCATGGAAAAAGTTTATGCATGTATGCATGATTATGTTCAAATTCGGAGAAAACATGGTGGGTTGAAGTTCAAAGTCGAGGAGTCATGGGTGGACACGGTATCCGATGAGACTAGGGCTTTAGGATAATAGTAACCGAGTTCTAAAAAGGTTCCCAAGTTGCAACCTCTCTGACGTATATCACGGTGTCACGAGACAACACTCGCTCCATGATTATACATAAGAAGGTCTAGCTTGAGTGTAGTATCGCGTGACAACTAAAACTCGAGACAACACTCGGTTTAGAATCCGCACTACATCCTAGAAAATGGCCATGGATGAGTTCGGTTATCTACGGTTCATAGCGTCATAGAACAATTAGAAGTAAAGTGCCTAAACGCGACAACACGCGCCGACAACATCACCCCCAAAATGCCTCAGCTATGTGGGGTTGATCGCATAATCCAAAACACGAGGCAACCCCCGGAATGAATTGTCGATTATATCCCTCCTAAATCCTAAGTTCACTCAGCCCGGGTGTAGGACTTTTGATATTCTCACCCCACACGTTTGCAAGAAATTAAACATTTATTCACATAGGAAAGCAAGTAAAAGAAGCAAGTAAAAACGAAGCGCAAGCGTGGAAATAAAGACTAGGCGTAACTCTCAAATCTCCCCAGTGTAGTCGCCAGCTGTTTTATCTTGGTTTTCGGGTGTCAAACATTGATTACGTTTGAACCTTTTTAACCGGTGATATCTTATTTTTTCTTGGGAAGGGAAAAAGTAAGCAAAACCCTTGAGAATCGAGGTCCGGGAGTTGTTTTCGCTGCGGGAAGGTGTTAGGCACCCATAACGACTATAGTATCCTATAGGAACCGTCTCTACTTTCTACGCGCGCGCTTTATTTTTAAATGCTATTTGAAAGCGATATTTACACCTAAGAGTTTACTAAGTGAAGAATTGGAGGGAGAAGAAAGTGTTTTGAATTTTTATTTTATTTGAATTGAAGGAATTTTGATTCCTTGCCTACGTACCCGTTTAAGGGATCAAATCCACTGTAGTTCTCTTCCAAAGAATGTTTTTGTTTTTGTTGGTTGATTTTAAGTTTGAAAATTGGAGTTTGAAGAATGGAGATTGAGAGGCCTCAAGGGCATAAGATTGGAAAACTGTGAGGTGGGATTAGTTATTTTGCAAAATGAAAGTCAAAGTATGATTAAAATTCATTAAAATTTGGTTAAGAAAATAAAAGAGAATACAATGGGATTTTGGATCCCAAGGTTTATTATGAAAAAATATTTGAGTGACGTTGTTCATATTTTGTTGGAAGATTGATTTTTCTAAGTGTAAACCCTAAGCATTCATCTAAACATTCAATCCTAAGCATACATCTAAACATGCATATTCTAGCCATACATCTAAAGTGGGGTGTGTGCATGTGTCGGTGCTTGTGTCGGTGTACATCATTAGAGTCCATTGTCCTTATTACATCATACCCTAGATACATGCTATGGTCTTGCAAGAATTTAAAAGTATAGGAAAAATATTACAAAATTCCTAAGTTTTACATTCTAATTTTTGGTGAAACTTAAAGTGCAAGAAATAAGATGAAGGAGGAGATGAAGTATGGAATGCTTATGAATGAATGAAACATGAAATGAAATAGTTAGTGGCATAAGGAATAATAGGAATTGAAAATTATAAGCAAAAGAAATGCTAAAACTTGGCAAAAGTTGATGAAATTCCTAACCTAAAGGTGGCAAAATACACTTAAAATTTACCATGACATCAAGACAAATATGTGACCTATAATCCTCATATCATGACAATTTTCTAAAAGTTTTTTATTACAATTAATGATATGAGAATTATAAGAACGCATTCAAGTCAAAATTCATGATATATCTAGGCATATTTGCATCATTTATTCCCAAACATAACTTGCAATCCAAGCAATTAAACCCAATTCACACACATGCAGCAAGAAACACATACAAACAGTAGCTAAAACTTCACAAAATCATGTGGTATAGGTCACAAACTTTCATCAAAAAATTGGAACTAGAATCAAGCAATTTTCACAAAAAAAATTTAGTACAAAATATCACAAAATAACAAGAAAATTATCACATTATTTTTTACCAATTTTTAAAGTGCAAAAAAACATCACAAAACACCACAAAGTTAACAAGAACATATATGAAATTTTTAGAATTTTTTTTTAAACTCAAGAACATATGAAACTTCACAATTTTTTAACAAAATAATAAGCAATTAACACAAAAACCACCTATATTTTTTACCAAGATTTAACACACAACATTATCACAAAAATGCAAAAAAAAAAAAAAAAACTGATCAAGAATCATAGAAAATTTTTTTAGGATTTTTTATAAAGCAAAAATAAGCATGCAGGGATGTAACTAACAATTAATAGTGTAGAAATAGCAAAAACAGGAAGCAAAACGAAAAAAATCAGCAAGCTGAGGCCCAAGCCTAAGGTCTTTGGTGGATTCGGATCCTCCAAACGCCTCAGAGGCGTTGGATTGATCCGTTTCCCACAAAACCCTAGATCTGAGGGCTAAGGATACGCCATACACCATAAGACAAATTAGGCACACCAAAAGAACGAACCTACACCGTACACATCATAGGAAAGCAGATCAGACGGTGAGGAAGAAAGAGGAGACGGTTTGGGGAGCGAACCAGGCTGGTTCAGGTGAACCGGTCTGGTTCACTCCCTTATAAAAGCAATGAGCCGGTTCTTCTTTCATTTTTAAACGTTCTTTCTCTTTCTTCTCCTCGTCTTCCTCTCGTTCTCTCTTCTAAACCCTAACGGCGCCGGTGACTTGAAGGAATGGCGATGAACACGTCGTAAACCTCAACGAAGGACAGAATCTTCGTCTTCTCTGGTGAGAAAGACGGATTCCGTCCGTTCATTCTCTATCTTTTGCTAAAACGGAGGTTTACCGGTGTGTTTCCACCATTCTTTACTTCGTAACCCTAGATCTATGTGATGCGAGGCAAACAAACGGTTTGGAAGCAAGATTCGAAGGTTTTAGGGTTTACCTGAAGTTCAATCGGAGAAGAGAGAAGAGGAATACGTCGGAAACCTTTGTGTTACCCTCTTCGTACCTTATGGTAAGAACTTTCACCGAAAATAAATCGGTTATCTCTTTCTTCTTCTTCTTCACCGGTTCTGTTTTAGTTCAATCCTTCTTCTTACTTCTCTCAGAATTCTCTTTGTGATCTCGTTGAGTTTGTCGCAATTGTTGACGAATTTACGATTGAATTGCAAGGAAAAGAGGTTCGATGATGATGATTTTCGAAGGAAATCTCTGAGACCATTACAAATCCAATCGAATTTTATGAAAACCTAACGAATTGGCATGATTCTTGTTTCGTTTTTGGATGATTTGTGTTGATTTTTGTGGAATTGAAAGGAATTTTGGTGTTATGGTGATTCTGTGACGTTGAATTTTTGGTGAATTTTCTGGAGTTTTGTGGTAGTTTCAGAGGTTGAAGATGAAGGTTGTTGAAGTTCTTCGATGAACTTCTTCAAGCTTCTGAGCTTCAATTCGGTTAGAAGAGAGAGAATGTGATTTTTTTGTTTGTGGTGATGTGGCTCTCAATGATTGATCCCTGTGCATTGAATGATGTGGCCTCTATTTATAGGCCAGGTGTGATACCCTGGACCAATGTGGGACTGCCACGTGTTCTGGACTGATGACTTGGACAATGACTTGGACAAAAGGACCATTCTGCAATTCTGAAAAAAGTAAAAGGACCAGCTTGCAAATAATAAAAAACTAAAAATAAAATTGGACTGCAATTATTTAAAAGAAAAGGGCTTAAAAATAAATTCGAGACAAAAAAGGACTTTGATGCAATTATAATAAATTTGGGGACTTTGACAAAATTAAAAATAAAATTGGACTAAAAATTGGTAAATTTGACTAAACGTAAAGTGAAACGATTAAAAATAACAAAACGGACTAAAACGAACCCACTACTTAAATGAGGTACTTTAAAGTAACCTCTCTCTGTCGAAATTTCGTGTGAAAAGACCAAAATGCCCTTAGGGACTAAAACGACTCAAAATGACTCAGATGCAATCTTTAAAATGGATTTTATCATGAAATTAAGGCAAGAGTTTATTTAAACCAATTGAAAAGACTCAGAGACAAATTTTTGAATTTAAACAGAGTTTTAATACATGAAAAGACCAAAATGCCCCTAGGGGCTAAACTGACTCAGAATGACTTCAAATGCGATTTTTTGAAATGGATTTTGACATGAGATTGAAACGAAGACTTATTCAAACTATTTGAAAGGACTCAAACAATTTTCAAGGACTAAAATGAGTTTGGATACATGAAATGACTAAAATACCCTTTTTCATGAACTTTGCAAGTAATATTGAAATAAAATGCAGAGAAAAATGTAATTGATCAGAGACAGTTCAAATGACTTGAAATGCAAGAAAAGAAGAATGGGGCTAGTATTTTTAGGTCCAAAATTAGGGTATAACACATCTGATGAACAAAATGTTGAACCATCTGATTCGACATTCCTCCAAACACAATGTCATCAACATAGATCTGTGCTATCATGAGTCTTCCTTTGTCCTTCTTAACAAACAAGGTCTTGTCTGTTCCTCCCTTCTTGTACCCTTGATGGGTCAGAAATTCTGTGAGTCTTTCATACCAAGCCCTAGGTGCTTGCTTCAACCCATACAGTGCCTTCTTCAGCTTGGACACATGATCAGGAAAATTTGGATCAACAAATCCCTTTGGTTGCTCAACATAGACTTCTTCATTGAGATACCCATTTAAAAATGCACTCTTCACATCCATCTGAAACAATTTGAACTTTAGAATACAAGCCACTCCCAAAAGTAACCTTATAGATTCCAATCTGGCTACATGACCAAATGTTTAATCAAAGTCTAATCCCTCTACTTGTGTATAACCTTCTGCTACCAGTCTTGCCTTGTTTCTAGTAACAGTACCATTTTTATCTGACTTGTTTTTGTAGATCCATTTTGTCCCAATGACATTTATGTCATTTGATCTTGGCACCAGATCCCATACTTCACTTCTTTTGAACTGGTTGAGTTCTTCTTGCATGGCTTCAATCCAGAAATCATCAGTGAGAGCTTCCTTCACATTTTTAGGTTCAAATTTAGACACAAAACAGGAGTTGGAGACAACATCATTAGATCTCCTGGTTCTGATTCCTTGATCTGGATCTCCAATAATAAGCTCTTGAGGATGATTCTTCTGAACTCTGATTTAAGGTCCTTTGCTTGATTCTGCATTCTCCAGTTCAATATCTTCAGAGTTAGTCTCAGGTTCTTCATCAGTTTCAGGCCTTACTTTCTCTTAAGCAGATGTTTCAGGATATGCTTCAACACCTGGTACAACTTCAAGCATTGATTCTTTAACCACATCATCTACCACGACATTGATGGATTCCATAACAACTTAAGTTCTGTTGTTAAACACTCTATAGGCTCTACTGTTAGTGGAGTAACCCAGAAAAACTCCTTCATCACTCTTTGGGTCCATTTTTCTTCTATAATCTCTAACTGCTAGAATGTAACACTTGCTACCAAAAACATGGAAGTATTTTACAATAGGCTTTCTTTCCTTCCATAGCTCATACAAGGTAGTTGTAGTACCTGTTCTCAGAGTGACTCTGTTATGAACATGACAAGCTGTATTCATAGCTTCATCCCAGAAATAAAGTGGTAGGTGTTTAGCATGTAACATGACTCGGGCTGATTCTTGTAGAGTCCTATTCTTTCTTTCCACCACTCGATTCTGTTGAGGTGTTATGGGAGATGAGAATTCATGCCTGATTCCTTCATCTGCACAAAATTCATGAAATCTGGAGTTTTCAAATTCTGTTCCATGATCACTTCTTATCCTGACAATACCTCTATTTTTCTCCCTTTGTAGTTGGATGCAAAGTTCTTTGAGTGATTCAAAGGTAACAAATTTCTCTCTGATAAAGTTCACCTAGGTAAATCTTGAAAAATCATCAACAACCACCATAACATACTTCTTTGTACCAATACTAGCTACTTACATAGGTCCCATTAAATCAATATGAAGAAGTTCAAGTGTTTTTGTGGTTCCTTGATGTTCCAACCTAGGATGGTACATTCGGGTCTGTTTTCCAACTTGGCATTCACCACAAATACTTCTATCAGTGATTTCTAGTTTGGGTATACCTCTGATTGCTTCTAGAGAGATGGCTTTCTTTATTCCGTGCATATTCAAGTGACCTAGTTTTTGGTGCCACAGTTTTACCTCTTCAGCTTTGCTCAGCATGCATGAGGATATGAGATCCTGTTCTTGAGAGATCCATAAGTAACAGTTGTCCTTAAACCTAGTACCCTTCATACTCACCTTACCCTTCTCATCTAGGATCTGGCACTCAGTTTTACTAAAATTTACACTTAGCCCCTGATTACATAGTTGACTAATACTAATCAGGTTGGCTGCCATCCCTTTGACCAACAAGACATTATTCAGTCTTGGTGATCCTTCACTAACTAAGTCTCCAATACCCACAATCTTCCCTTTAGCACCATCCCCAAATGTGACATAACTTTTGGCATAAGTTCTGACATTTCCTAGAAAGTTGTCCATCCCTGTCATGTGACGAGAACACCCACTATCAAAGTACAAATCTTCACTGGAGGATGCTCTTAAGGAGGTATGGGCTATTAGACCTAAGCATTTAGGTTTCCACTCCTTCTTGACCCCTCTCAAGGTTGAACTAGGTTGATGTTGTCTAGGTACACCATACAGGTCAAAACAAAAAGGTGTTTTATGACCCTGTCTGTGGCAAAAATGACACTTCCAAGAGAGATTCTCCTTTACTGAATCAGTTTTAGGATGTTGTACAAAATGTTCCAACGTTGGACCTCTACCAGTGACATTATCTGTTCTAATTGAAGCTGCAAACTTAATTTTCTTTACTGGTTTTCCCTTCTTGGCCTTATGATAGTGTTCTAAAGCCTGAACATAGCTACTGTTTTGTTGTTCCTGTTTTAGGTGTTCATGTGTAAAGCCTATACCATTTGGTTTACCTATCACTTGACCTTCTAACATCCTATCTAGAACATCAGTTCTAGTGGTCATCATTCTAACTTGTTTAAGGACATTATCAAGTTTAGAATTAAGTAACGTTACCTCTTTGTTTAGATCAGAGATTTTAGCCAGATGACCAATCCTTTCTTCCTGAAGATGATTAATGATTTCTTCCTGCTCCATCACATGCCTGGAAGTGCTTTCATCATGAATGTCTTGATAGCCATAAGGCACAGTTACTTTCTCATAGTCAGAATCTTCATTATCAGACCCATATTCTACTCTCCCAGTCATAGCACTGATGTGTTTAGTAGCATCACTATCAACATCTCCATCTGTTCCTTCATCATCAGACTAAGACAAAATCATCCCTTTCTTTTGCTTCTTGAGAAAAGTTGCACATTCAGTTCTGATGTGACCATAACCTTCACACTCATGACATTGTACTCCTTTGTAACGACTGTTTTTCTCTTCATTTCTGTCATACCTTTGATTACCTTGTTGCTTATCAGTGTTCCATCTGATGTTCCGCCCATTACCTCTGGATCTGTTGCTTACTTGTTTGAGAATCTTGTTAAACTGTCTTCCTAGCATTACAAAGTCCTCTGACAGATTTTCATCCTCTACACCCTCTTCCAATCCTTCATCATCAGCTGTGTTTGTTGTAAAAGCAATGCCTTTTCCCTTCTTCTCAGATCTGTTATCAACAACAAGTTCAAAGTTTTGAAGAGAGCCTATGAGCTCTTCCACCTGCATGTTGGATACGTCTTGGGCTTCCTCAATGGCTGTGACCTTCATGTGAAATCTCTTTGGCAGAGATCTGAGAATTTTCCTTACCAATTTTTCATCTGACAGTTTTTCTCCAAGAGAATCAAATGAATTGGCAATGTCAAGGACATTCATGTAGTAGTCCTGTATAGTCTCATCCTCTTGCATTCTCAGACTTTCAAACTTGGTTGTCAGGAGTTGAATCGTTGAGCTCTTTACCATGGAGGTACCTTTATGTGTTGTCTTAAGGATGTCCCAAGCATCTTTGGCAACATCTCATTTTTTGATGAGTCTGAACATATTTTTGTCAACTCCATTGAAAAGGGCATTAAGGGCCTTAGAGTTTGCAAGAGACAGTTCATCTTTAGGCAAGGTCCACTCATCTTCTGGCTTCAAAACCGTGGTTTTGTTGCCATCTTTGTCAAGAACAACTGGATGTTCCCAACCTTTCATCACAACCTTCCAAGTCTTGTTGTCAACAGACTTGAGGTAGGCACTCATACGTGACTTCCAGTAGTCATAATTAGTTCCGTCCAATAACGGTGGTCTGTTAACAAAACCTCCTTCTTTCTCCATATTGCCAAAATAAATCTCCTCTGGATCTCACCCAATAACAAGCAGGGTGCCTGCTCTGATGCCAATTGAAATTCTGGCATGTTAGACTTAAGATGTTCTAAACGATGTTCCAACATAAAACACAGTAAACAGATGTTGTATACGATGTTTAGAACATTAAGCTAACAAACATAAATAAAACAAAATAACAGACAGGAAAGAAAAGAGGCACAGAGAAATTGTTAACCCAGTTCGGTGCAACGTCACCTACTCTGGGGGCTACCTAGCCAGGAAGGAAATCCACTAGTGCAATCCGTATTCAAAAGTTCTCAGCAAACTACGTTTGCACTTATGACCTAGGACCTACCCCAACAAGACTTCAACCTAGGAACTCCTAGATCTGAGATCCCATCTCACTTCCTTACAACTGATCACAAACCCCTGTGATACCCAAATTACAGACTCAAATGAAATGAAGTTACCCTCAAAAATAACAACATGCAACCTTGCTTAAAAGCTTAGATGCAGTTCACAATCTACTTAGCTCCTTGCTTAAAAGCTTCGGAGTAGTGCACAATTTACAACTCAAAGTACAGTCCTAAACATGCATCAAGATGATACACGAAAGGCTCACAATCAAAAGACTCAAAACCTAAATAAACTCTATTTTGTAAAATAATGTCTTCGATCATTCTTTAGGTCTTGCAGCCTCCCTTTTTTATACTGAAGCAAACGCGTCATCAACTCCATCAATCAGGCTTCAGATCACACCAGTGACTTATTACTCAATCAACATGGCCGGATAAGGAAACTCCTAAAAAGTAGGCACATTTAAAGTCACATTATCATCACCTTAAAAAACTTTCCTAAGTCATTAACATTCCCTTAGGAAATCACATCTTTCTGATCTTCTCATAACTGCACACGCTTTAGACCAACACATGCTGGCGTGGATTCCTTCAATCAAGCGAACGCGTACGTAAACATAGGCAAGGCACATAACGTACATACCAAGCCTGGATGTTGGAACATTGTGTTCCACATCAGAAGTGAATATTTGTTTTAGGCAAAAGTGAAGCCAACATACAAATATCCAACAGTCTTTAATTTTATAATTTCAAATACCAAACTTAAATTTAGATAATTTCATCTTGATCTAATGAACACCGGTTTCCAGGATGTGTGTAATATCAACTACTTTTTTTTTTGTACAAAATATTAGAAAAAGGGCATTTAACATCAGAGATTTCACATCAGTGGACCATTTACTTGATGGCAAAAGCAACGCGGTGGCATTTTTGTAATTATTGCAAAATATACATCATGTCTTCACATCGGCAGATAGGATACCTGAAGGGAAAACATTGGACGGTGGCTTTTTCACATCAGTGGCAATAATGCCTGAGGGGAAAAAAGCCTCCTTATGAAAATAAACATGCGTATGATATATAGATCTAAAGTTCACAAAGCTAACTTTCTTCTCAACCCTCACGCGTACGATAGATTCACAAAGCTTTCTTCTCTAACTTTCTTCTCAACCCTCACACATACGATAGATTCACAGAGCTTTCTTCTCAACCCTCAACCCATTTCTCATACCCTTTCTCTCAAAAATGATGCACAGATCCAGACCCTTTCTCATACCCTAATTTTATACCTGTTATCTAAGTGCTCAAATGTTGCAGCCGTCGTACGCTAGACTGCCGACACAGCACAGATCCAGCAAACCCTTTCCCTAAAAAACGACCCAGCACAGATCTAAGAACTCAAACCCTTTCTTCTCGATATCATCACTTACAGAGGGGCTCGAAATTCATCATTTACGGCTCTCAAAAGCTCTTCTCCTCCGTTTTATGTACACACCTTAATCCACCACCTCCTTCAGGTTCCTTTTCTTTCTCGTTTTTTAGGTTTTCTTTTGAATAGTAGTGTTTGATATTGATGGAATTTTAGTTGCGAATTTTAGTTGAATTTTAGTTACTTTTTTTATGATTATCCGTAGGACCAGGGTTATTTTGAATTTTAGTTATTTATTTATTAATTATATCATTATTAGCTAAGTTATTTATTAATAACTGTGTTTTATGTGTCCTAGAGATTGCCTTACTCGTTAAGGGAGCTGTTTTCGGTGTTTTGGCGTTGCAGAGGTTGAGGCTGGGATATGCAATGGTTGCTGTATGTGGTTCAGGTGTACTGCTTTTTAGTATAGGTTAGCCTCACGTGTTTTGCTATTGCTGCTGTTTGGCTTTGGTTTTTTCTGCTGTTTGCAGGTTCTTTGTTTTCTGTCATTGCTGCATGTTTTTTGTGGTCTGTTGTGTTTGGGGGTTTTTCTGGTATATCAGTACCCCTTGTATCTGTTTTCTGTTGTGCCGCGAGTTTTAGCCGTGTTACTTGCACATGCTCGTGTGTTAATAAATTTTGCTGATTCTAAAATAAAAAAAATAACTGTGTTTTATGTAAACACTATTCATGCTTAATAATTTTAGTTGAATAATTGTGTTTGAATAACCCGTTGTGTTTGATATTGATGAGAGAAGAGAGAACAAAGAGAAAGAGAGGGAAAAATTCCCGTAATTATGAAATCCTGATCTTGTTGAGGTTGCACAAAACCTGATCCTAGACAAATGAACTCATTTGATTTTCATTGATCTTTGCCGTGCAATTATGAATCTCGAATACCTTTTTTTTTTGTTTTGGTACTGCTGGGAGATCTGTTATTTCTAGCATGACACTTCTTGTTTTGTTTTGTGTGTATGAACCTTCTTGTTTGTTGTGGATGTACCCTTCTTGTTTTTGGTTGCTGTTGACATAGACATTTTGAAGGTTTTGTTTGATTTAGAAGAATGGTTGAAGTTATAAGTATTAAATATTGTGAAAATTTGTCCATTCAAAGAAAAAAAGGCATATTTTATCTGGTCCTGTACCAGGCTAGTAAGCAGAAAATTCAAAACATTTAAAAAATAGAAAAACGAGGTAATTCACATCGGTGCAAATTCAACTGATGTAAAAGGTGTTTATGCACACTAAAACTCACATCAGTGCACATTATTGCCGATGTGAATAACACATATTTGACATCGGCTACCTTTGTACAGCCGATGTGAAATCCTATCTTTTCACACTATTGCAGCTCATATCACATCAGTGGCTGTCCGCCCGATGTGGTTGTCGACATATCACAACGGTTCATGGCCCGATGTGAAAAGTGAATGACATACAACATCACCTTTAGTTACATCGGTTGCCAACCGATGTGAAATGTTGATTTCCACTGATGTGAAATGTCATTTCTGTAGTAGTGGCATACCCCAAATTTTGACCATTAGACCCTGCATTCATACATCGACACGTGTCCTTTAACCCTGACTGGGCCCAGCCTTTTCAAAAAAATTCGGCAGAGAGGTATTTTAAAATACCTCATATTTGATTCCGAGTCGGGCCCTCTTTTTTCAACTTTCATTTATTTATTTATTTATTTACTTTTAGTTTTTATCTTTTATCTTAAATTTCTTTTAGTTAATTAACTTTAAATTCATTTTTAATTTTATTTTTTATCTCATTTTTATTATTTTAGCCTTTCTATTTATTATTATTATTATTGTTTATTTTTAAAAATCAAAGTCTGTCCGAAAATAAACAGGCCAACTCACAACAGCCTGTCATGTCCCCTTGTACCCAAGCCAAGGCAATTTCTGTTGCTGCTTTAAGCAACTCTATGTCTCAATCCAGTTCTATAAATACAAGCACAAGCAACCAGCAACGGACAGACAAAAATTTTCCAGCAAAAGACACACAATTCACAGCCAACTTACGCACATGAACCTGCAAGAAAACAACAGCCAAAAACCAGAGTTTCCGAACCAAACACAACAGTTCTCACAAACTAATCGTTACAAACACACGGCTAAAATACAACCTGCAAAAATTCCAACACAATCAAATCCACCACAAACCCGCACAAAACCCTCAAGTATCACAAACCATTAACCTCACAAACTGATTCACAAATCCAGCATAAACATCAAAGCCGCAAACACAAACCATACAAGGAACCGATCCAAACATTCTCAAAAGGTAGTTTTTTTTTTCTAACTTGTAGATCTAGGGTTTTGTTAAACCTCTTTTCAAAAAACGTTTTCAAAAACAGGAAAGGAGAAGGAGGAGGGTAATATTTTTAGTAAAAAAAATCTAAAAAAAAAAGGAAGTTTTAACTCCGGCGCGGTGGTGCCGCAGCGAAAACTCGTCGGCCACCGCGCCGGACTTTCCCCGACCACCCACTCTTCCCATCGGAAGAGATGAAGAAAGAAGAGAGAGGAGAGAGCTGTGCGGAAGAAGAGAGAGAAACAAATGGGAAAACGAATGAAAATGGGTCTTACAACCCTTATATACTCTCTTGAACCGGTTCGGTTCTCCTGGACCCGAACCAGGCTTGAACCGAACCGGTCTAGCCCACCTGCAAGCCCATGCGCCCCAGACTTCCTTCAAGGCCCAATCCTTCTATTTTTAATTCCTTCACTCCCCTTTACTATTTGCACAACCCCTGCATTTCATTTCTTCCATGCATTTTTAATTTCTCTTGCATTTTTATTTTTTTTTCTTTCGCATCTCATTCATCTATTTTATGTTTGTATTATCATATGCATATTTAAATTTTGTCATTAGAAACACACCTCAATCCAGAGTGTTCTGGTCCTAAATCAACTGTTAATATTATATTTCTGCTTATATAATCGTTCTCCAGAACAATCTGGTCCTTGTCAATTAAATTAATCCAGAGTGCTCTGGTCCTAAATCAATTGTTAATATTATATTTCTGCTTATATAATCGTTCTTCAGAGTATTCTGGCCCGTGTTAAAATAACCTTATATTTCAGCTTAACATTATTTTTTTCTCATTCTGCTTATATAATTTTCATTCATTATTCAAAATAACAAAAACATGCAAACATATCAAAATCACAAAAATACTTTTATAAACAAACCTTGATCTTAAATCAAGTGATCGTTCTTTTTATTTTATTTTCTTAAATCAAACATCAATCAATGTAATGCTACTTTGAGTCATTTTGCTTTCAATATAAATAACACAAACAGATTTCAATTTGCTATTTGGCTTTTCATTTTAAAACTTTTTCAAAAAACATTAAAAAACACAAAACAAATCAAACGTCAATTTTTACCCCGAACTACGAGGTTTTGATCCCTCACGGGTACGTAGGCAAAGGACATGCGTCCTTCCAAATCAATAAAAATGTAGATAAATTAGGTTTCAATTTTCTTTCATCATTGCAAATTTCATTTTTTAAAGCAAGCAAGTTTATAGCATAGAAGTTAAATAAAATCAAGAGGTTCTCGTAGAGTACTACGAATATTTAGGGTGCTTAACACCTTCCCTAAATATAACCAACCCCCGAACCCTTAATCCCTAAAAAATGTGGTATTTGAACCTTTTTCCACTTTCTTTTGAAAGGAATTAAATGTTCGGTCGTGAAATCAAAAGTGGGTTGAACGCCAATCAAATGGCATTTGACCGTCCGAAAAATTACGCGACAGAAATGGCGACTCCGCTGGGGGGTAAAAGTAAGAGGGTTAAGCCTAACTTGGCATTATTTAAATTTTGTGCTAAACTTGCAAAAAAAAAAATTAAATAAAAGATGGAAATTACGTGTATGTTTGTTCTTCCCTTTTCTTTTAACGTGAGTGGTGAGATAAGTCCTATACCCGGGCTTGAGTGAAACATAAGATTAGGACGGGGTAAAATGATAGTGACATACCAAGAGCATTCTTGGACCATGTTTACAAGTGATAACCCTACTCGGTGGAGGCCTCACGGAAGGTAGTAGTCTTGTTAACATGAGCACTCGTGTTGACGTTATTACTTTCAATGTGAGTGTCCATCGAAGCCGTGGACCTTAGTAACCATTAACCCATCTTGGCCTTTTTAGGACGTAGTGCGGTGGCTGAACCAAGAGCATTCTTGACTTTAGTTGTCACGCGATACTACACTCAAACTAGACTCCCTTATGGATGATATTGGACTAGGAGCATTCCTATACACCGATATATTCATAAGGGTAGTTGTAATTTGGGAACTTGGTAGAACCCTTGTTACAAGTGCAAATTAAACCATAGTCCTTACCAAATGGCGTTGTTACCCTTGATTCCAACATTATGGACCTAACCTCACCATGTTTTCACTGTTCTTGTTGCATAATCATGCATACATGCATTCATTCATAAAAAAATTTCTCATCAAAACATCAAAGGACTTAGATAAGTTTTTGTAAACATCAGAGATATTCCACCTTGAAAAGAGGAACACGAAGAAATACAAACTTTAAAAATCTTAATTAAGCTTTTGGCTTTTGTTAAGAACTTCTTCCTTGGTTTCGTTCTTACCTTTTGAAAATAGAACCGATTGCAATATCTTTACAAATTTTCAAATGGAATCATGTTCATCTGCGATGTTTACAATTCACCTAGACTAATCCTTCGATAACAAAAAAAATTGTACATTTTTTGCATAAGCATTTCATACATCATGTGCATTCATAGTTTCTAGTCTGTGTCTCATACTGTGTTTCTATCTACAAACGGTCAATCCATCAGTAAAGTGGTCTAATGTCTTTATCCAAGTTCGGCTCGCATATGCAAACACTCGTACAAACACAAAAGATGGATCAACTTCAGCAAGAGGTCCATAAGCTTCGGGTGGTACATGGAATGTTTAGCTGCAATTGGGTCTTTGCTGATGTTTATTTCTACTACTCATTTGTTCAAAATAATATGTTTGTTTGTTGCTTTATGTTTTTCAAAAAAACAATCCTCTCGTCCCACCCAAGATGAAAGTGAACTTGTTTAGGGCTTTTTGCTTTATGTATTTTCATCATTCAAGAAAAGTCGCTTTGATCCCGACTTTGTTTTTATTTTTGTGTTTTTCTGGAAAAATGGTAATACAAAAAACCCAAAAAATATAATCATTCTCAAATATCTGCATAATCATAACTTATACTTACTTGTCAAAATCAATAATCAAATCATGCATTAATAAACCCGTTGAACACTTTAATCATGTACTCTCTTTCGACTTTGAGTTCCGTATATCCAAGGCTAAAGAGGAGGATGATGAAGAAGTTTCCAATAAGATATACCACCTACTGGGGCATCTGGGCCATCGAAGCTGCAAATATCAAGAAAGATTGCCCAGAAGAGGACTTTCATGTACAAGAACTGGCACGAGATGCTACAATTTTCCTTGCATAGGTATTGTACTTCAGTACACACTTCAACAGGGGCAATCCCCCTCCATCCCTCAGTATACAACGTAAAGGCAGTGCTTTTCATGGAAGTCAAAGTCCCGTCAACGGAAGTTCCAATAAAAGATTTAAAAGCGTTACCGCCGTATGTCACGGACAGTTATGTCAAAAGGATAAAGCAAGTATGCGACAAAGAAGGTTTGTCCCCGCAAATGTCAAGAAAGTGGCTTGGTGCTAAAAAATATATTACCCGATTCCATGGGCAAATGGATGCCAATTCACAATGGATGGTAGCAAACTTGTGAATACTAGGTGCAGTCAAGAAATACTTCGTTAAAATGAAAAAGCTCGATAAGTCCCAAACCTGAAAAGGCGACTTAGGCAAAAAAAAAAAAACAGAGAGCGTCTCGATGGACTGAAAACCTGAAAGGGCGGTCCATGCAAAAGTTAGAGACATATAAAAAAAATGAATGTTTATCCTGATAGGTTGAAACCCGCAAGGGTGATCTATGCAAAAGTTAAGGATCATGACAAAGTAACTGCATCAGGTCGGGGCATTTCAGTCATAAAAAGACATCCGATTTATGGCAAGGAAATTGCATCAAATTAGACATGGTTCATCTGGGGCATTTCAACTGTCAAAAGGATCTCCGATATGAAGCATCTGCAAATCAATGTCTCGGAACAGTGGAATTCAAAGTTGTCAGGGAGAATAGCGGTTATTGTGTTCAATGTACCTTTCCCTTTATAATTACCATTTTCCAAACTTTTTAAAATCCATGGAGCCTCGCCTTTGGCAGGCTACCATTCCATTACATCTAATTTGAGCATGTGCCCATGTATTTGAAATTCTCATTTATTCTAGTTTACAATTTTTCTTCTATTTTTGATGTTAATAAGTAAAGCAAAAAAATTTCAAAACTTTTTCATGTCTTTTGAAAAGCATAAACAACAAGTACATTTTCTTTGAACTTATGAGTAGGTGAAACATACATTAACATCCGTCTCAAGGACAGTTAAACTCTGAAAGGTAGGTATGACCAAGTGCTGAGAGATGACCTCTATAAAAAAAAATATAATAAAAAAAAGGGCTCGCTAAGTCGAAAACCTGAGAAGGCGACTTAGGCAAAAATGAACCTCTCGGTGGATTGAAAACCTGAAAGGGTAATCCAGGCAAAAGTTAGGGATTTTAAGGAAAAAAAAGGAAAAAACAAAGACAAAGGCATCACAGTTCAAGTGGGCCAAATGGAAGAATGCACTTTATGCTGATTTGATTAATGGCGACTTCTGCTAGTGATTTGTTTGAAGCGTTGTACCCCGACAATGTTTGATTCATCCCCAAGTGATATTATTCCCCAATAAAGAGTGCTGAATGCTTGTAACGTGATGTCAGGCGCTTTCTTTGGACCTGCCCAATCTTGTCTCAACAGTCTTACTGTTATACTGTCATACGAGTCTCATACGCATACATTCATTCATGCATACATAGCACGCATGAAAATATCATTCATACTTAGTTGCATTATTTGTCTATGTCTTACCCTAATACATAAAAAATGTCATCCCAATGTGTCTGATTCAAGTCAAGTGGCAGGACCCTTTAAATCATGCCAATGTAGTCGTTACTCCTGCGGGTAACTGACGACATTTTCTTTCTGTACGTGGTCGTTACACATGCGGGTAACTGACAACATTTTCTTTCTGTAGATGGTCGTTACACATGCGGGTAACTGACGACATTTTCTTTCTGTAAGTGGTCGTTACTCATGCGGATAACTGACGACATTTTCGTTCTGTACGTGGTCGTTACACATGCGGGTAACTGACGACATTTTCTTTCTGTAGATGGTCATTACATATGCGGGTAACCGACGACATTTTCTTTCTGTATTATAGTCGTTACTCCTGCGGGTAACTGACACTATTTTATTTCTGTATTGTAGTCATTACTCCTGCAGGTAACCAACGCTATTTTCTTTCTGTATGTGGTCGTAACTCATGCGCGTAACTAACCGTAGTGTCTTTCTGTATTGTAGTCATTACTCCTGCAGGTAACTGACGCTATTTTATTTCTATATTGTGGTCGTTACTCATGCGCGTAACTGGCCGTAGTTTCTTTCTGTATTGTAGACATTACTCCTGCGGGTAACTGACGCTATTTTCTTCTCTCCCCAGTGATAACTTTTAGTTTATTCCCAGTCGACATATATTTGTCGTCGTTTCATTCATAATTGCATTTGCATGCATTCATATCATTATAGCATTGCATTCTCAACATGTCAATTGGTCAAAATTGGGGTACTCGATATTTAAGTCTCTTCGACCCGTCAAATCAAAGACTTCATTTTTAAACCCCGGGACTAAGTAACTTAAATATGGGCATCTGTCATACCCCAAATTTTGACCATTAGACCCTGCATTCATACACCGACACGTGTCCTTTAACCCTGACCGGGCCCAGCCTTTTCAACAAAATTCGGCAGAGAGGTATTTTAAAATACCTCATATTTGATTCCGAGTCGGGCCCTCTTTTCTCAACTTTCACTCATTTATTTATTTATTTACTTTTAGTTTTTATCTTTTATCTTAAATTTCTTTTAGTTAATTAACTTTAAATTCATTTTTAATTTTATTTTTTATCTCATTTTTATTATTTTAGTCTTTCTATTTATTATTATTATTATTGTTTATTTTTAAAAATCAAAGTATGTCCGAAAATAATCAGGCCAACTCACAACAGCCTGTCATGTCCCCTTGTACCCAAGCCAAGGCAATTTCTGTTGCTGCTTTAAGCAACTCTATGTCTCAATCCAGTTCTATAAATACAAGCACATGCAACCAGCAACGGACAGACAAAAATTTTCCAGCAAAAGACACACAATTCACAGCCAACTTACGCACACGAACCTGTAAGAAAACAACAGCCAAAAACCAGAGTTTCCGAACCAAACACAACAGTTCTCACAAACTAATCGTTACAAACACGACCAAAATACAACCTGCAAAAATTCCAACACAATCAAATCCACCACAAACCCGCACAAAACTCTCAAGTATCACAAACCATTAACCTCACAAACTGATTCACAAATCCAGCACAAACATCAAAGCCGCAAACACAAACCATACAAGGAACCGATCCAAACATTCTCAAAAGGTAGTTTTTTTTTCTAACTTGTAGATCTAGGGTTTTGTTAAACCTCTTTTCAAAAAACGTTTTCAAAAACAAGAAAGTAGAAGGAGGAGGGTAATATTTTTAGTAAAAAAAATCTAAAAAAAAAAAAGGAAGTTTTAACTCCGGCGCGGTGGCGCCGCCGCGAAAACTCGCCGGCCACCGCGCCGGATTTTCCCCGACCACCCACTCTTCCCATTGGAAGAGATGAAGAAAGAAGAGAGAGGAGAGAGCTGTGGGGAAGAAGAGAGAGAAACAAATGGGAAAATGAATGAAAATGGGTCTTACAACCCTTATATACTCTCTTGAACCGGTTCGGTTCTCCTGGACCCGAACCAGGCTTGAACCGAACCGGTCTAGCCCACCTGCAAGCCCATGCGCCCCAGACTTTCTTCAAGGCCCAATCCTTCTATTTTTAATTCCTTCACTCCCCTTTACTATTTGCACACCCCCTGCATTTCATTTCTTCCATGCATTTTTAATTTCTCTTGCATTTTTATTTTTTTTCTTTCGCATCTCATTCATCTATTTTATGTTTGTATTATCATATGCAAATTTAAATTTTGTCATTAAATACACACCTCAATCCAGAGTGCTCTGGTCCTAAATCAACTGTTAATATTATATTTCTGCTTATATAATCGTTCTCCAGAACAATCTGGTCCTTGTCAATTAAATTAATCCAGAGTGCTCTGGTCCTAAATCAACTGTTAATATTATATTTCTGCTTATATAATCGTTCTCCAGAGTATTCTGGTCCGTGTTAAAATAACCTTATATTTCAGCTTAACATTATTTTTTCTCATTCTGCTTATATAATTTTCATTCATTATTCAAAATAACAAAAACATGCAAATATATCAAAATCACAAAAATACTTTTATAAACAAACCTTGATCTTAAATCAAGTGATCGTTCTTTTTATTTTATTTTCTTAAATCAAACATCATTCAATGTAATGCTACTTTGAGTCATTTTGCTTTCAATATAAATAACACAAACAGATTTCAATTTGCTATTTGGCTTTTCATTTTAAAACTTTTTCAAAAAACATTAAAAAACACAAAACAAATCAAACGTCAATTTTTACCCCGAACTACGAGGTTTTGATCCCTCACGGGTACGTAGGCAAAGGACATGCGTCCTTCCAAATCAATAAAAATGTAGATAAATTAGGTCTCTATTTTCTTTCATCATTGCAAATTTCATTTTTTAAAGCAAGCAAGTTTATAGCACAGAAGTTAAATAAAATCAAGAGGTTCTCGTAGAGTACTACGAATATTTAGGGTGCTTAACACCTTCCCTAAATATAACCAACCCCCGAACCCTTAATCCCTAAAAAATGTGGTATTTGAACCTTTTTCCACTTTCTTTTGAAAGGAATTAAATGTTCGGTCGTGAAATCAAAAGTGGGTCGAACGCCAATCAAATGGCATTTGACCGTCCGAAAAATGACGCGACAAATATCAACTACTTTCTAATTAGGCAAAGGAAAATGCTAATTCTCTAGAAAAATAGCATCAAGAATTTTTCAAGACATAGTTGGCAAGTTTTAATTGAATGATTTATTTGTTCACTTCCTATTTTTCAGTCACAGCTCCTTGAATTGTGTCAAATAGTGCATTGTGATTGACTGCTCTTTATTCTTGAATAATTCTTGATGTTATTTTTCTAAAATATAGCATTGCTCTTAGGCAAAAGTGAGATCTTCCCTTCTTTTTAAACGGGCAAAGTGATTAGCTAGTAATTAATATAGAAAGTTAGTTGGTGAAAATCAAACAAAGCACCTTTAGCCTCCAAACTCCTAAGTGGTTCACCCATTACCACCAATCCACCTTATAACTCACAGGCAAAATTAAGAACACTGATGAGGTTGCCACAAATGCTGATTAAATTGTTTTTGGCATTTTCTTCCTTCTGATAACTTTTTGATAGTACAAGACGCAATATGTATGTTTATGGGGATCTTAGATGCCGTGAAAAACTAGTTAAGTTGATAACAACATCAAAGTTTATTTTCAATGTATAGCATTAATGCATTACTTTGATACACTGTATTGCTTTGCTTACGCCCAATGATATATATGTCTCATTTTTTTGGATTTGGACTTCTAATTTTTTTCTATTTTTGGTTTAACATTTCACCCCCAGTAAATGAAATTTTATAAGGTTACTCCTCTTTTTATTCCTTTTTAATTTCTTGCGTGTTGTTTATAGTTTTCTGAAGCTTAAATTATAGTCAAACAAAACAATACCATATAAAACAAATCTTGCAAAAATATATAGTGGAGAGCCACGACCGTTTTGTAGACGTGCTTGTATTGGATTTCTTGTTGAGTTTTTTCAACTACACTTGACTTGATGCCCATGTGTTGTGTTGGAATGCTGATGCCAAATTAAGAAAGGCAGATTCCATATTAATCATTACCATCACTGTCATAGTCAACATATATAGTAAGAATCATTCTTTCCTTTTCATGCTAACATGTGTTACGCATCATAAATTTCTTATCTCAATTATGTATGCACTCAACATACAACATTAGTGTGGTTGATTTAAAACATCTTGTAGAATTTGGGGAAGTTTTCTTACTCATTGGAAAAAAAAGTTTTCTTTTATACAAAAACAAACTTAGTTAAATTATAATAAGAGTACATATATACCTCATAGAATATTAATATGAATATAAAAACTAGCATGATACGGAGTCATTGTTGCTAATTTATAAGAGACATCGTTGGCTTGTCTCTGAATAAAAATAACATGCGTTTACAATTATTGATCTCTTTGTTGTAGTTTGAGACATCATTGATACTACCATAGACACCCAACTAAAAGTCACGAACCCACGCAAACAAACCTAGGGCCTCCCCTATGTCCACATCTAGGAGAGGCACAAACCACTCTGTTTTAACCAGCACAAAACGACCTTCATCGTCTTGAATACATCAAGACCAACTTTGTTCAGAGCATGAGAAAATGAGGCATCTACCTTACACTTGTACCTTCCAGGACTCGGTTTACGTTATTGCATCTCACCATTATTATTTGATTGCTCAATAGTTTGACTCCGCATAACTTGGACATTCAACCAACTCCTAAGGGGATTTATAAATCTTATTTGTATGAGACCCCATTTATAAACTCCAAGCGAAACATATACATTTTATTAGTTCTCAGAAGTTTCTTTTTCAGTTCAATCAAATACTTATTTGAGTGTATGAGTGTTTGTAGCTACCCTTTGATGGAGACCTAATGGGTCAAGATTCCTATTATATCCTATATGGTCTAAGGGGTTCCAATGACAAGATCCAAGACGAATAAGGAAAATAAGCATTGGGTTAAGAGATTCACGCACTGAAGTCTAACCATGAAGAACCAAGCTCGAAATGGCTCCAAGTCATTCAAGTTGTTGAAGATCATATTGTGTGGGCATGCACTATTTGATTTTAGCATTTTATTTTGCCTAAAAATTTACTTTTAATTAATGTTCAAATTACTTAATTTTGTGGCAAGGGCTAATTTACTTAATACACGTCATTCATTTATGTTGGGTCACGAGGAGAGTCCAGATGATATGATCATCCACATTTCAACCTACGACATTATGACATTAGGTTTATTATAAAGTACTCAACCATATTGAGTTCAACAAGCATGAAGAAAGAAACAATATCGTTGGGCATCCAAGAACGATAAAGAGGATCATTTACAACAGGTTTCAAGATATCATAACATCTAAGAATCTGATTTTATTCTTTCCATCAAGAACCATTATAGCATTGCTCTACTCTAAGAACTGAAGTTGTCACTTCACTGATGAGGGAATAAGAGACCAAAATTACATCAGGATGGTCGAAGGAATGTAAAAAATAGGAATTATCGTGATTAGCAATTGCAGGAATCACAAGATGGAGCGAGAAAACACGAGTTATAACTGTCACTTTGAATAGAAACATTGCACAACAAGTTATTGAGATAAGGAAATCTTTGAAGCATACATTTCAAAATTCTCCATTGGCCATCATGAATGAAATGTATAACCTTGGCAGTTAAATGAGGCTTCCTATTAGGATCAATATGCAAGATAGAAACTATCATTTATTGCTTTCTGATATGAATATAACTAGTATAAATTTTAGATTTTCCAAGATTAATGATCTAACAAAAGGCCTTAGGGATGAAAATATGTCAGACCGGCCCACCTTATGTCACAATTAGGCTAGGCCGATTTATTTTGTTTTTAAAATTGAAAAAATTGAGGCTTTTTTCAGAAGTTTATTTAGCTAAAATGGTTAAGCTGCGTGCCATAAGAAAAACATTTTAGGTCTACCAAGCTTGCTTATTTAAGCAAATATGAATCCTATATATTATTATTATTATTAAATTTTGTACTCTAGAATAAATTATAAATTTGTCACATTGTCTTTCTTTTTTATAAAATAATAATTGTAAAAATTGTCGAGTGCCATCACCATTATTCAATCAAAATATGTGCATAGTATTATTGGGACCAATTAAGTATATAGACCTACTGAATTTTATACACTGGAAACAAAAAAAAAAAGTATATAGACTAACTGAATTATACACTAGAAATAAAATTTGAAAACAATAGATTTGTAGAGATCTTTTATGTCCATAACATGTGTAAGTGTGGATGTGTTGCCCCTTCTTGGGTGCTATCTATCATATCAAGAGTCAGGTCCACACCCACCCACACCCACCAAATGCAGCACTCCATGACTATAAAATTAGAAATCAAACCATATCTTGATCTTATATGCCATATGATTTGAGCCATTGTTTTGTGACAATGAAAAATCATCAGGCAGAATCTTAACAGTAGCAAAAAGATTCCAGATTTATTTTTATTTCTCTAATAATGACCAAAATTCTCCTATTTCTACTCCACTTGGCTGAAGCCACAATTACCTTAGTGGGCCATATGCTACCTCTCCTCTCCATTCCACAGGGCCATACTTGATCTCTTTTTTCTTTTCCCACCGTTTACTCCATTGATGTAAATAAATGCTAAAATGACACATAAAATTGACAAAAATAAGGTCTTTTTTCAAGTATCTAAGTTGTATAAAACAAAAAGCAAATAAATGATGTCACACTCGGTGTGGGTTTAACATTTTGTGTTTAAATGACATCCTTTTTCCATCCTAAAATACGCTATTTATTCCTAATTATAAGATCATTTTAAAAAGGAAAAGGTTCATAAGTGTTCTTAATGCATTGTTTAAAGATTTTTTTTATAAAATTTAAACCGTTGAAGGTTCGTGAGTGCTCTTGATGTATTGTTTAAAGAATCAAAATAAGTATCACTCTGATCGCTATTATAATTTTTTTTTTACTCTTTAGAATCATTTAATAAATGATGTATTTAACTTATATTAAAACTTGATACATTATTTATTGAACGAACCTTAAAAATGAAGTTTATCTTATAATTAAGACCGGAGAGGATACTCTCCTCAGTCTCATATATAGACCAGACGTCAACAATTTAAGCCAACTATTTAATAATCCTAAAAAAAAAAAACTTTACTTGTATATAAAAGAGTAGTAATATTTGAACAACCATTTGAGACAACTTTTTTGACAACTTCCTTTTTCTATATTTTTATTGGTCAAAAACAATATAAAGAGAGAGGGAGAAAGAGAGAATAAAAACATAATGTGAGTATGAGAGAGAATTGTTAAAAAATTGTTACAAACTGCTTGTACAAATATCATTTCTCGATATAAAATATGAGAGTGTAAGTTTGTATAAAAAGTAATAACAAATTATATATTTTTTTATACAATTTATATTTCCAAATAAGATTTCCTTTTAAGAATTTAAGTAATGTTTTTAGAGCACCATTTGCTGGACCCTTGGATAAGATATTATATCTGTTTCAAAATACACGTCGCAGTCAACCATTTTAAACATATCAATGCACAACTATGATCATTAAAATCTTTAATTATAAAGTAAAAATTATCAAAATTTAATATTTTAAAAATATTTATCGAGACAAATCGAACAACATCTTACATGCTAACATTTGTATTTACGTATTAGTTAAAATATGGTAAAGTAAGTCTTTTGAAAAGTGTACATTTTAAAAATATGACATATATTTTAAAACAGAATGAGTACATGCTACCTGAAATAATTGTTTTCCGTTTGGTATGAAAATGAGAGATTTTACTTCATTTTATCTATTATCTATCGTTTTTTATGTAGATAAAATGACATATAGTTATTGAAACTCACACACATAAATGAAGTGATTGAGATTCAGACCTTGATCACAATATTCGACTTACTAATTTCTGCATTTTTGTCATTTCAGTTAAAATCGGATATAATTGGTTTTAATTAGGTCAATTCATGAATGTCACATCCACGTATTTATATCCTAGGTGTTTTCTCATCTTATCTGGTTGACATCCCTTGTTTCAATCACACACATACTATTTATATTAGAGAAACACTTATGTGGACCAGGACCAAAGAATTTTGGTTTGGTCACACACACAAGTTTTTTCCTTCTCTCTCTTCTCTTCTCTCTTCTCCATTTTCTCTCTCTTCTCTCTTCTCTCTCTTTTCTTTTTTCTCTTTGTGTGACCAAAGACCACTTGTGTGGACCAGGACCACACAAGATTTTCTCTTTATACTACTAGCTGTTACCTTCCACGTTGTTTTTCGCAAAAAGATCATGAAGAACAAAATAAACAAAATATTCTCAAACATTTATTTTGTCCAATAGTCTATTGGTTAGATTCACATATTATAAGTGTTGATTAATGAAAAAATTAAAGCTTAAACCTCAACTTTCTGTAAGTAATATCTCTGATAGCTACCAACTGATTTACTTTTATTACATATCTCAAACATTGTTTGAAGAATTATTGTTATGACTTGTGACATTAGTAAAAGAAAAAGACTCATGTGACATGAAATTTTGTGACGCTCTTTTCAGATGATCAGGAGGTTTGGTTGGAGATCATCACTAGAACACGTTTGCTACTTGTACAAATCATGTTACAAGTGGAAGAGGTTTTCTGAATTTTAGGATACACCTTTTTTTTTTTTTGAAACGGCAAAATATTATTAAGCCACAAGCCCGTGCAAGATGCACTAACAAGCTTGGGTGGAAAAAAAACATACAAGGGGAAATCGGTTGCCACACTATCACCTGACTCGAACAAAAACCCCTTAAAAACCACCTCAAAAACAAAAAACAAGCCACTGATCCTAAAGGAAGAGACCAAAAGCTGCTGCACAAAAAACAAATCCAACTGCGCTGCAAACACAGCAGCTGCACCAAACTAAAACAACCTCACAGCTATAGTGGAATTTTAGGATACACCTATAGTGGAAGAGTTTTTATTTTTCTGAATTTTGGAATATATCTATACACTTTCACTTGAGAGTGTGATATGAAGTGGCCCTAAGCCCCTACTTATAATATGTGAAAATTAACTTGATCCATTTGGTCTGAACTTTGGACTTTTCAAATACTTTTTTTAATTAGGGTGTGTTTAGATTGAAGATTTATGAGGGGAAGGGAGGAGAGATTTTACTTTTCTTTTGTAAATTACGGGCTATATAACATGTTTTTCTAAAATAAATTAAGTGTGATTGAAGTATTATATGATTGTTTATCATATTAATATGTTAACTTTTTAAAAAACATTTCCTAGTGTTCGTAATTTAAAAATGAAAAGTAAACTCTCCCTTCCCTTCCCCTCTTAAACCCTCCATCCAATTACATTTCATTCTAGCGCGAGTATGTGTTATGTGGAAAAATTCATTTTTAAAATTTTTAAAACGTTGTACTATTTTCTAACATATGTCTATGAGTATTTCTCATTTGACA
Source organism: Medicago sativa (assembly GCF_051527215.1). NCBI lineage: Eukaryota > Viridiplantae > Streptophyta > Magnoliopsida > Fabales > Fabaceae > Medicago > Medicago sativa. Next base: position 57,172,007 of record NC_140749.1, read on the forward strand.
TACTAAAATGTGGCGATCCATTTCGACCAACACTATTTCAATCTGTGCCATCAATATTTGTGTGCATTAAGGAGGCTTATAGACAACGGCGAAGCTAGCGCTATTTTTACGAGGGGGCCAAATATAAAGAAGAAGAAAAAAATTACACATTAATATACGAAACTTAATTAATTTTACTCATATTTAATTAAACCGCAACAAAGAAAATAAAAGTTAACAATAATTATTTATAAAAGTTGAACTCTAAGAAGTTTTTAGAAGTCAAATTTATCCAGAATTTACACTAAACTAAATAGATTATCAATATTTTTATAATATCATCTCTGTTTTAACCAACAAAATTGTTTGAAGTAGCCGGATAATATCATAATGGGGTAGCTACATATATATCTAAGTGAAATATTCATGATTTTTTTTCATTTGGGGTAGCCAGTGCTACCCCATAGGTGTGAAGCCCTTCGCCCCTGCTTATAGAGCATTATGCTGGAGACATTTTAACTCATTGTAACAGTATTGCTACAAATATACAAACTTTCAAATGAGAACATCATGCTAAAATAAACAATAACATCTAGAAAATTACTAAATTTTCTATAGCTTGTATTGTTTGTGTTAAAGTTTAAAACATTTTTTTTAGTTGTTTTAGCATGTTACATATCTTCATTGGATATCTAATTTTCCTTGTACCTTTCTTTTATGACGTTGTTTTTTGCTTTAAAAACACTTGCACATGCATAGGTAAAACTAACCTAAGATGGAAACCATTACTTTCTAACTTCAACCACTTTTAAGTAACAAAATTATAATACCCACTATATTTTTCAAGTGGAATCAAGTTAATGTGATCAAGTTGAAAGGACTAGGTCCTAATTATAATCTAGACTACCTTGTTCATAAAATACATGTCTCAAATATGACCTTGTTCAAATAGATCCAAGAAGAGGCACACTGCATTGGGAAAATGTCCCTTCTTACATTCTCACATAATTTAATTAGTGAATTCTTATACTAACTCGTGTAGAAAGAGAACATGAAGGCCCCATACAAATAAACAAACTAAAACTTTCATGCATTCCAAAACATAAGACAAGATATATAGATCCTCTATAATCAACCAACAATTCCTTTTCATGTTAATCAAAAGATTAATGCATAAACTAATTAGCAACAAAAGTCGATACATAGTTAATATCTTACACCTAATTAAAAAAAAAAAAAAAAGACAAAAATAACTTAGAAGAACCCAACCTCAAGGATGGTACATATATCTAGTAGTAATATGGTTGGTGACGTACCACGTGAGGGTGAGAATTAGAATTAGAAGGTTGATGATATTGATAGGTATCTAGAGTACCTTGTGTTAATGGCATATTATTATTGTTACTATCATAAGAACATTGAGGTGTTGAAGAATCATGTTCAGGTTGGCATTCCATGTTGACCCCAAACAACCTAAGTACCCTTGAACTAGAAGTTGAACTTGAACTCTTTCCCACCGGTTTCGTCCTTTGGTTCTGACTTTGGGACCCTCTACCTGTAACATTATAACACGTGCATGGATTAAAATTTTAACCTATGATAATAATAATCATATTATTATTACTATTGCATTTGCATACAAACAAAATAAGGGGCCGTAAAATAAGAAAAATGTGACTATTCAAAAATTCGTTTCTGATTAGGATGATGTGAAGGATACAAATCAAACACCACCGCCTAGTTTTCTGAACCTATAAACTTTTATTATTGAAATAAAGAAAAATATTTTTCATTTTTCATACATTAATGTTTTGAAAGAAAAAAATTGCACACGTTCAATGAACGAAAATGAGAGCGTATACGTCACGCAGTGTTTGAAGTAAACAGATGAAAACAAAGGATTTGGCTTCTCACAAATCCCAACATAAAACCACATTTCTCCCAATTAATTGGAAGGTAGACTTCACGCACTTCCATGAGAATATAATTGTTTCATCTTCTTTGTTTTTTTTTTTGGTCAAAATCTTTTTCTCTTTTTTTTTTTTTTTTTGAAAAACAAAGTAGTGTGAAAAATGTTGTTTCCTTGTTATAATTTTTTCATAGAAAAAAGAACAGGAAGATCAAGCATATTTGAAAGCAAAAGTTAAGCAAAAAAGATAAAAGAAGAAAAGAAAAAAAGAAAAAAAAAAGGAAGCTTAGTTTAATTATATTGTTATTGTCCACACTCATAAAATGAAAGAAAAAGGGAAAAATATGGTTTTAGGGTAAAATATAGTTTTAATTGTAGTATATATAATCAACCTAATTTTTAGTGTAAAGCGAATATCTCCAAGATGCTACCGTAAAGATTAATTGTCAAATTGGACGGATTATAATAGCATGGTTTTTCAGTAATTTTTTTTATTGTACTATATAATCAACCTAGTTTTTAGTGTAAAGCGGATATCTCTGAGATGCTACCGTAAAGACTAATTATCGAGTTGGACGGATTATAATAGCCGACAAAATTCTTGTTCAAGAATTTTAGAACTGCTACATTTTTAGAGTTAGATTCAAACCAAGTCAAGATGAAGATTAAAGCATCCCATTTAAGTACTATCAATCAAAGTTGAATTAGGGTAATGAACATTATAATTATATATTTATATGGTTAGTTAGTACTTAGATTTTTTTAGGGATGGTTAGTACTTAGTTGTTTACTTGTTTGATTAGAATGTGAATGCAAAAAATAAGATGAGATAGCATTGAAGAGATATTAAGACCTGCATGAAGACATTGATCATGTTGGTATGGCAAGACTTGATGATGATGCGCAGGATAAGGAACATGCGCAGAATAGAACCCTCTGGACCACCCTACACCATTAACAACCTCATTCTTACCATTCCCATCACTACCCTTACCATGATGTCCCACCCCTCTGCTAACATACGCCGACTGATCATCCCCACTCCTCCTCCTCCAGTTGATAAAAAGTCTCTGACTATCAACACGATGTCGTTCAAACAGAACGACATCGCCAGCATCGAGTCGTTTGTCTTTAACATAACGACTCCAACCTTTTGTTAGAACATAGCTTTGACTACTGTTCCAATATGAGTAACGGAAACGCCAACACTTCCCTGACTCATCTTCAAAACTTAGTAAAAGTCCTTTGCACTCGGCGGAGTCTGCTCCGCCGAGTGGAAAGTATTTTTCAGCGTATTGTTTTGGGATAACAAGACGGTTGAGTTTTCCTACGTCAGAAGGTGTTAAGGGTTTCTCAAACATTGATTCCTTTTCGTCTTCGGGTTTTATTACGGTGGTGGTTGTGTCTAATTCTTCATCTTCGATGTTTTTGAGGTTGTAATGAGGTGAGTTTTCATGGATTTGAGAATTGAACCATGGAGGTTGGTGGTGATGGAGAGACCAAGAAGTTGGTTCGACTAATAACATCGGTTGTTGTTGTTGATGATGTTGTTGATGTTGTTGAGTCCACCAGAGTGATGTTTCTGAAAGATCCATGTAAAGGAGTAGCTAGTGTGATTTGGTTTGGGGAGAAAAGAAAAAAAAAGTGAAAATTGATGAGGAATATTAATGGATAGAGAGAAAGAAAGAGAAAGAGGATATAGAATGGTTTGATGTTAGAATGGTTTGATGTAGAAGAGACGTGATGATTATGGTTTGATGTGGGATGGGAACTATATACTATCTGATGGAGCTTTGCCAATATATGTGACAAAGAAAGAGAAAGCTAGAGATGGAAAAATTAATACACGTCAACTGAAAAAACAAATGTAATTAAAATAAAAACTAGGTGCAGAATTTTAGGTTATCTTTGAAGAAATGTAGATAACTTAAACATGGTATTACTAACTAGTGTTGTAAGGTGAGAATAGGTCAGATCGTTTGTGAGAGTCTATAACTCGGCCTAATTAAAGTTTAGTATGACCTATCTCGTTTAGTAAAAATGTTAGGCTCAAGTTTTTTTTTTTTAAAAAAATCATTAATTTAAATAGGTCATACGATTAAGGCTTGTAGAAAAGTTTATTAAGCCTAACGAGCCGACCTATATATATATATATATATAATTACATATATTCCATTATATTGATAAATTTTCGATTCATTCAAATTTCCAATACCAAAGTTTATTTATGGGTCTTGCTAACAAGTGTCCTAAACAAGTGTCCTTAGGACACTTGTTAAGGATTATAAAATAGAAATAATTTGTAAGTTTCATGTAAAAAAATTGTCTCTTTCAAGTTTCAACGTGTTGAATGCATCAATTCCAAGACACAATTTCTTCTTTAAGCTTCTTAACAAGTGCCTAACATTTTCCTTTATTTATTTTTGCAATTTTGTTTTGGTATTTGGGATTTCCAATAAGTTACAAAACTCTTGGTATTAATTTATTATTCCAATTCCAACGGGTAAAAAAAAAAGGCAATAGGCCAAATGTAAGCAAATGCTTATTGGCCTTTTCAAAATGGATGTACATGCTCTATAAAATTTTATTGGTCTATTAACCTTTTAAAAAATATATGTTTATTAGCCTTTTTATAAATAGCTCAAATGTTATATTTAAAGTCCTTAGCAAACTAGGCTTTTAAACATACTAATAGCCCGATCAAACTTTAAAAAAGACTAGGTCATGCTCAAAATAAAGTTTTTGACAGGCTAATATGTCAGCGTAAGGCTTTGATTTTATAAACTATGTCTGACATGTTTAAGCAAAGTTGGGTCCAGCACGACCTATTCCCACCCCTACCCGTGACACACTTTTTAAGAATTCTAAAATAGAAAGTTATTTTTAAAAAAAAGTGAAATATTTCGATTTTCAATGCATTGATTACACAAATTTTCATTAAAAGTAATCATTTAAAGTCTTTAAAATGTGTCCTAGAGACACTCGTTAACATTTCCTTTAAACATCAATCAATCAAATGTGACGGCATGGACAAATTTTCATGTGAAGTGTATGTTAGTATGTGGATATCACTTGTATAAAGTTATTTGTATATTTTTTTTATTGATTTCTCGTCTTAGTGTGGTGTTTATTTGATTCAAATTGAAAGATTGGCTTTGAGCAAGTGCGTATTCAATCAATGACTTTGGCGTCGTCAACATTGCAGATCCGAATACACGAGTATTTCAGAAACATTAATATAGTCATATTTAAAGGCATAGATACTATCCCCATGAGCTTAGCTCAGTTGGTAGGGATATTGCATATTATATGCAGGGGTCGGGGTTCGAACCCCGGTCACTCCACTTCTCCACATTTAAAATGTGTGAGCTCCAGCCATTAGGCTACTTGACCAAAAAAAAAGGCATAGATACTCTGTCGTTTTATGCTATTAACATGGACGTACGTTGTGATTTTTTGTTCGCAGAATCATCCATTTTATTTTTAGCGATTTTGAATTTGTATTGTATCGATATACTATATCAATTTGAATGAATAAATATCGTTCATTTTTTTTCAAAAAAATAATAATAATCTAAGTGACATGGATAGAAGCATTTGTAAATGTTAGTTACAAGACATCGAGTTAGGTTTGCAATCACACATACTATCAGAATGCAATGTTATTCTATCAGCTCACTAAGCGAGATATCGAAAGTTAGAGGATCAAATATATCTCCTTTTATCTGCGAGACCAAGATGTATTGAGGGCGATAGATGAAGGCATAGTTAAACTATTAGAAGTATATAATCAATCAAATAAAGACATTAGATGATTAACTAACGAAGCTTAATCTCAATACAACTTTATCAACTATTAGTTTCACCAACTATAATTATGTTAATTAAAGAATAACAAACTTTTCAAAATGTTAACTTGAAATAATTAAAAGAAGGTGGCGGAGCCAGAAATTTTAGATTGTGGGGGCAATATATATTCATATATTGTAATATTAAAAAAATACTATTTTACCAACAAAAAAAATTAATAGTATTTGAGATTTTCTAAACTGAAAGCAAAATAGCACCTTACAATAGTATATGAATGAAAGAGAAATAATAATACTTTTACAAAATTATGCTTATCAAGTATTGATATTGATATATTTATATTTTCGTAAATATATAGGGAAAGTTATTGACTTGAGAATAAATACAATTATTATTGAAAGTACTCCCTCCATCCCAAGATGATCGAACATGTTTGATATATACATTATTCACATAACTTCTTCTACTAATATGTAAAGATAAATAGTAGCATATAAGGTTTCCTAAAAAAATGGTAAGCATATAAGATGTTGGATTTACAAGTCTAAATCATCAAGTTTCTTCTCTCCTTCTCGATTCTCTCTCTTCTCTTCTTCTCAAACCCTAGCCGTCACCCCTTTCTTCTTCTTCTTCTTCTTCTTCTTCTTCTTCTTCTTCTTCTTCTTCTTCTTCTTCTTCTTCTTCTTCTCTTCTTCTTCTTCTTCTTCTTCTCTTCTTCTTCTTCTTCTTCTTCTTCTTCTTCTTCTTCTTCTTCTTCTTCTTCTTCTTCTTCTTCTTCTTCTTCTTCTTCTTCTTCTTCTTCTTCTTCTTCTTCTTCTTCTTCTTCTCTTCTTCTTCTTCTTCTTCTTCTTCTTCTTCTTCTTCTTCTTCTTCTTCTTCTTCTTCTTCTTCTTCTTCTTCTTCTTCTTCTTCTTCTTCTTCTTCTTCTTCTTCTTCTTCTTCTTCTTCTTCTTCTTCTTCTTCTTCTTCTTCTTCTTCTTCTTCTTCTTCTTCTTCTTCTTCTTCTTCTTCTTCTTCTTCTTTCTTCTTTTCTTCTTCTTCTTCTTTCTTCTTCTTCTTCTTCTTCTTTCTTCTTCTTCTTCTTCTTCTTCTTCTTCTTCTTCTTCTTCTTCTTCTTCTTCTTCTTCTTCTTCTTCTTCTTCTTCTTCTTCTTCTTCTTCTTCTCTCTTCTTCTTCTTCTTCTTCTTCTTTCTTCATCTTCTTCTTCTTCTTCTTCTTCTTCTTCTTCTTCTTCTTCTTTCTTCTTCTTCTTCTTCTTCTTCTTCTTCTTCTTCTTCTTCTTCTTTCTTCTTCTTCTTCTTCTTCTTCTTCTTCTTCTTCTTCTCTTCTTCTTCTTCTTCTTCTTCTTCTTCTTCTTCTTCTTCTTCTTCTTCTTCTTCTTCTTCTCTTCTTCTTCTTCTTCTTCTTCTTCTTCTTCTTCTTCTTCTTCTTCTTCTTTCTTCTTCTTCTGCTTCTTCTTCTTCTTCTTCTTCTTCTTCTTCTTCTTCTTCTTCTCTTCTTCTTCTTCTTCTTCTTCTTCTTCTTCTTCTTCTTCTTCTTCTTCTTCTTCTTCTTCTTCTTCTTCTTCTTCTTCTTCTTCTTCTTCTTCTTCTTCTTCTTCTTCTTCTTCTTCTTCTTCTTCTTCTTCTTCTTCTTCTTCTTCTTCTTCTTCTTCTTCTTCTTCTTCTCTTCTTCTTCTTCTTCTTCTTCTTCTTCTTCTTCTTCTTCTTCTTCTTCTTCTTCTTCTCTTCTTCTTCTTCTTCTTCTTCTTCTTCTTCTTCTTCTTCTTCTTCTTCTTCTTCTTCTTCTTCTTCTTCTTCTTCTTCTTCTCTTCTTCTCTTCTTCTTCTTCTTCTTCTTCTTCTTCTTCTTCTTCTTCTTCTTCTTCTTCTCTTCTTCTTCTTCTTCTTCTTCTTCTTCTTCTTCTTCTTCTTCTTCTTCTTCTTCTTCTTCTTCTTCTTCTTCTTCTTCTTCTTCTTCTTCTTCTCCTGCTCCTCCTCCTCCTCCTCCTCCTCCTCCTCAAAGGGGTGATTTAGGGTCAATTTTGACCCAAAAATCACCCCTCCGAGTTTTTTTTTCTTTCCATCCTAATTGAATAAGTGATTTCACATATTTTCTTTTTTTTTTCTCGTTTGTATTGTGATTTCGTCGTGACTGTTTGTTTGATTTTCCGTCTTTGTGCGGTGTTTATTTGATTCAGGTTAAAAGATTTGCTTTGAGCAAGTGCAGATCCGATCAATGACAATGACTTTGGCGTCGTCAACGTTGCAGATCCGGAAACATGAGTATTTCAGAGACTTGAATATAGTCATATTAGTCATATTTGTAGGCATATTTTCTCTGCCGTTTTATGCTATTAACATGGATGTTGTGAGTTTGTTCACAGATTCATCCTTTTTGTTTTTAACGAATTTGGATTTTTATTGTATCGATGTACTCTACCAATTTAAATGAATGAATACGTTTATTTTTGTCAAAAAAAAAATATAAGATGTTGGATTTGTCTCAATAAATATTTTTAAAATATTTCTTCAAAAAAAATATTTTTACAATATCAATTTATTTTATTTTTACTAATAGACAATTTAAAATATTATAGGTCAAAATTGTGCATTTGGCATATGTGTAACATTCAACTAGGTCAGTAATTTTATGATCATTCAATTTGAAACAAAATTTTAATACAAATGAATCGTTACAGAAGAAATATATAGGCCAAATACCTCTTAAGTTTGGTAAAAATATCAGGGTAGTCTTTTAAGTTTTTTAAGTTTTAAATAGGTCCTTATTACCCTTTTAAGGATCTATTTGAAACTTAAAAAATTTCAAATTTGTGCATTAAATTAACAACTTAAAGGACTTATTTGAAACTTAAATCTATTAAAAACTTATAAAACTTAAAGGACTTATTTGAAACTTAACAAACTTAAAGAACTATTTCGATATTGTTGTTAAACTTAAAGAATCAAAAAAAGTATTTTTGTCAAATATATATTATGATTAATTGAGTAATTTATCAATAAATGAGATAGCATGTAATTGGAGTAGTGGGATAGCACTTATGTACCATTAAGGTACCAATGTTATATAACATTGACCAATAAGAGTGTGCCACATACTAATGTTACTTTGTAAGTGCTTTATTGATATATTTTTTTTAAGGGAAATGTTAACCGGTGCCCCCGGGGCACTGGTTAACAAGACCCTTTTTTTAAAGGGTGTGTCACGTGGCACACCTTAATTGGTCAATGTTATATAACATTATGGTACACAAATGCTACACTGGAGTAGTGTGGGCATTTAGTTGGCATAATAGCATTAACACTGAAATGAGTACACTTAGCATTTTTTTACTCAAGTAGTGGCATAACAGAATTAACACTAAAATGAGATTTTGAGTGCAGGCATATGCCTTCACATCGCCTGCTGTAGCTCCGCCACTGAGTTGAACGATTCACGTTACCAAGTCTTTGTCTCTTAAAAAAAAAACTTTATCAAATCTTTGAAGATCGATAATTATAAATACTTTAACACAACAAATATGCAAAATAGAAAACACTTTTTTTTTAAGGAAAAAAAAAACACTTATTACTCACTCCAGGAGCCAGCCATATGCATTCATAATATGTATTATCCTTAACGACTCCATCCATTTGGACATATTCCGATTCATTATACTCATGAGTTTAGCTCAGTTGATAGAAACAATGCATACATTTTATTTTCTTTTATGTTTTTCTTTTCATTTTATTTTCCTTCATCCATCAACCATTAAAAAAAAAAAGGTAGCAACTATGTTGTTTCGGTTTATTTTTCCCAACATTTATAAATGAATTTTATTTTTCTTAAGGATTAAATTTAATCTTAGGAACTAAAATAGATCTTCACTCTTTAAATTTATTAATATGTATTTTTTTTATAAATAATATTTTTTACACCTATTCCATGTTTATCTAAAGAAATAATTATAATATCTTACCATCACAATTTTGTGTAAGTGGTATGTAGTGTGGAAGTGTTGTAAACATTATATCCTAATAATAAAATTACTATATATAATCATGATTTGTTTTTTTCGTTATTATCCATAGTGATCGATTTTCTAAATGATTTGCTAAGTCAATAAACGAGTTCGCAGTTAATCTATAGTTTGATTTGTCAGAAATTGATAAAAAATTGTAAATGTCTTTTTTAGAGGAACATTTGTTAATGTTAGTGATTAATTTAACGACTAATTTAACATTTTTTTCTCTCTAAATTGATCTTCAGTTACTAAATAACAATTTGTTTTGTAGTGTGTTACCCCTTAAGTTTCTTACATGTATAAAATATATCAATTGCCATACATTCTTTACACCTCAATTTATTTGGAAGCGGTGAGACAATTTGTATGACTAGTGAAAATTAATGTTATAGGAATCTACAAGTGTTAGATTATTAGTAATATATTATTAGTTACATTTGTTAATTCATGTCAAAATATTAAACGACTTTCTTGGACCTATCTGCTATATATTATAAAAATAAACTAATTTTAGTCTTCAATAATTTAAGTTTAGTAAGTTTTAAAGATTTTTAGTTTTTTTTTTTTTTTAAGAATCAAAAATGAAATATATTAACAACGACGGTGAATCCTCTTTAGCACAAGGTGTATTCAAGAGGTCACCCCAAAATTACAATCTGAGTAGAAAAACAAAACCAAAAATCAGTCGATACCCAAACAAAGCAAGGGATCCGACCACCATCTTAAAAGATTTTTAGTTAACAAAAGCAAATACCACTTTTATTTAGAAAAACGTTTTTACAAAAATTATAAGCCAGAACTTTTTTTTGGTGGTGGTTAGGATTTGAACCCCGGACCTTGCATGTTTATGCACTGTCTCTACCAACTGAGCTAAGTTCACGAAGACATAAAGCAGAACTAATATTCAAGAGAAGCTATTCAAAATTGTTTCTCATTTAATATATATATATATGGGTTATGATAGAAGACACCTTTCATGAAGGTGTCTTTTATCAAGTTACTCTATGAGCATTTGCGAAAAGACACCAACTTACTTTTAGGAAGGTGTCTTTTATCAAAGTTATAACTAAAAAGTGAAAATCACACCTTAAGGTGTGACTTGATAAAAGACACCACCAAAGGGTGGCTTGTAACATAACCCTATATATATATATATATATATATATATATATATATATATATATATATATATATATATATATATATATATATATATATATATATGGGATTCTCACTTATACAAAATCGATTTTTTAAGAGAGGATTTTCTACACTTAATTACTACTAAAATCACAAAAATTAACGAGAGAAATTTAGAGAAGGAAAACATTACATCCCTCTCTAATTCCTTCACTAAATTTTGCCAAAAGAAAATTGGTGAGGAATTTTATTTTGTTTGTCACTAATTTTCATGGTTGATATTGTTTTGTTTTTCTAGTAGTAAGATTATATTCATGCCTTATGACACCATGTGGGACTTTTAGAAAGTATTTAAAAGAAATTAGTTGTAAAAGGTTCATTTTATGAAATTCGACCGCCAATTTAACTTAAACTACTTCGTCTTGTCTCAAGACTCATGCTTAGGGGTTGTGGACCACCAATATTTCATTAAAGGCTCACTAGCTCTCTACAAAGATACGTCAACCCTCTTCAACGACGCATCCCTTTGCCTTATAGCCGGAAAACGCCTTTCCCATATCTTAGGGCTAAAGATACGACTGAACCATCTGGAAGGATCTAGCATGCGCGTTTTCCAGAAAGAAACGTGACTTAGGGTTTAAGCCACTGGCACCCCCTTGAAGAGGGTTGGCGAACCCTTGTAAAGGGCTAGTGAGTCTTTAATAGAATATTGATGGTCCAGAAATAGAGGCAATTATGTTTCTTATAAAATAAAAGACTGTCAGTGTAATAATAAAAATGAATTATTACTGAATTGAGCCGGACATGTATGTTGATGATTCATGAGAAAGAAAGAGATTATACAGGTGAGTAATTTCGTGTAATTAGGGACATCCCATGTTACTAAAATTACAAACAAATCAAGCCAAGTTATGGGAGGCATTCCCTTCTCAGACAAAGTAATAATCAATAATCATCATAATCTGTTCCCTCACTATACTTCAATTCTCAATCACATCCAAAGCCGGCCTAGTTTACCTTTTTACCAATTAATTTACACACCGAATTCCTTCTTTTCATTTTGCCTCAATATCACCAAACAACCATTGACTTTATGTTTTCTAATAATTTACCTATAAAAAAAACCCTAATAATTTCAACCTTTCTAGTTAGGATAAACGAAATGCCGTACATATATGTAATAGGTAACACGGTACATGCTTACTATTTTTAATTTACTTCCCAATCACTTTATGTTTTATGCTTCAGATCGGGCTAGGGGTTGTCATTGATGAATTTATGAGAAATTAAGATAGCCAAGGGAGTGTGGTCCATGACCTCGTTCGTATTTTTTGTAATTGTACAAATGATGGACATATGTACACGCATATAGGTCTAATTCATTTAAGTATCTCCAAAGTGTATTTTCTTCAGGATGAAAGAATATTATTTATGTCACGTGTATGACTTTATCTTTACTGTTTGGCCATTTCTAGTTATTATGGATCTAAAGATACTTTAATACCATGACACAAGTCTCTGGTAATTATTTAATCAAGGTTTTAATTTGGATTCAATTTCGAGATTAAAAATAGATAAATATTAAAATGGTTAGGAAAAATATCTTTAAAAAGATAAATTAAATTACTGAAGAAATTTAGAGACAGAGAGAAAAATACGTGAAGTTCACTTTTATTTTGTCACTAAATTTTGTGACTAGGAAATTAGATAGAGATTTTAAATTTTCGTCACTAATTTTAATTTTTCTGCCACCTCTTTGAATCCTACCAACCAAAGACATTACCAGAGAAATTATCTTTTTTTTTTTTTTTTTACATTTACATGACAACAAATTTGATTGCATGTAATTTGTCCACTACACAATGTTTATTATTCCCTATGTTCTAAATTATACGAAATTTTGGGCATTTCACACGTCTTAGGAAATATAGTTAATTTTGTATGGCAAAGATATATTATGAGTTGTTTTTATAAAATTGTCTATAATAAATTGTACTGTAAAGATAAATTATAGAATTGAAAGAAGAGAGTTATAAATAGATAAAGATATAATAGAAAAATAATATTAATATTGTAAAGTGACTTCTAATTTGAGGTCAATTTTTTTTCTTCTTAAAACAACATATAACTTAACACGGAGGATTGTATAATTATATTTAAACACTACGGTTCAGTTTACACTAAAATATATGCCCACTTATTAATTAATATAATTTACACTCAATATAAAGAAGAAAAAAAAGTGAAGAATATGAATTGAATAAAAAATATCCATAGATGCCTTGGCTTCCCAATAAAAATAGATGAGATAAGATTTGTCCAATTAGAGAAGACACAAAACCCTTTCTAGGCACTCGTGTATGAATCCTCTCCTCACACTTACATCTTACAAACACACTCTCTCTCTTTGTTTACTTATCTGGTCTCATCTCTGTCTACCTCCATATCCATTTATTTATTGGTTTCTTTAGTTAGACAATGTCTTTTCCATTAAGACAAAATTCACCTCAATTTCCAGGTAGATTCAGACACCCTTTTCCTTCTTTACAAAGGTTTGAACTATTTTGTTTTAGTTTAAGTACATGTTATAGTGTCACACCCATAATTGAGCCTTTTGTCTCTTTTTTTTTCATTATTTTCACCTAATACAAACAACTATATATTCTTATGTCATCTTACTCCAGGTATATATATACTTTTTTATTTCTCATCGTGTCATAGTTTCTTTGATCCTACGGTCTAATAAAATCATAACACATGGAGAGCAATTAAATTTATGGAAGAAAAACCAGCAAATGATGAGACTTGCTTACATGTAATTGCCGAAACCTGAAATTTTGTATTATTCTTACATGTATGTATGTTGCTTGACCTACAGGGGCGGATCTGGGATGATATTACTGATGTGGCTAATTATTTTAAGGGTTAATATGTGTTTACCCCCCTGTAATATAGGCCATTTCCGGTTTTACCCCCTGTAAAATATTTTTTTTGGATTTCGTCCTCGTAATTTGAAGATTTTTGGTTTTGGACCTTCATGAGTTTTGACAGTACAAAATCAAAGATATGGCAGGGGGTAAACCGAAATTTGCTCAAATGAACAGGGGGGGTAAACCAAATTTTTTTCAAATTACAAGAGGGGTAAACCTAAATTTGCTCAAATTACAGGGGGTGAAATATTCAATGAAGGTCTAAAACCAAAATATTTTCAAATTTCAAGGATGAAATTCAAAAAAAATATTTTACAGGGGGGAAAACCGGAAATGACCTATATTACAGGGGGGTAAACACATATAAACCCTTATTTTAACGAAGTTAATTTATGCTAAAAATAAAAAAAATTTGTTCATATTTTAGAGAAATTTAACCTTTTTTAATTGTAACTTAAATAAATGGTCAATTCGAAGTAAAGAATCTCACCCAAAAAATGTATCTTGTTATATATATATTTATTGATTACGTACGAGTAAGTTACAAACTTTTAATATATGACGATGTTGCAACTAATAAAACAAATCAAACACTATGCCGTGTCGATTCTGTCATGTTCTTTTTTACATTTATATTATATTAATTAATTCTTTAAACACATGACAAAAACAATAGTCTAAACTTGAACCCAAGATTATGAGTTAGAAAAACATGCACTTGAACACTAGACAAATACATCATATATAATTATATATTTATATTTTCAAATTAAAAATATATGATATAAAATTTGAGATTGAATATTAAAAAAAAAAAATTGAGTTGAGCTGGTGTGGCAATAGCCACACCCAGCCTTGAAGGGATCCGTCCCTGTTGACCTAGTGAAGTAATCCTTGAAGATGAAGAAAGACACAGGCTGGACTAGGTTAGAAATGTTGGAACAAAATATGTTTAACAATGAACCTTAAAGAGTTTTGATGATAACAAGGTATTAAAAATTGTAAATTGGACTAGCTAATTTTTGTTCAAGTGTACAGGACCATAATTATAAAGTTACATCATCATTGGTTCTGAATGAGCAAATAAAGAGCAAAAGAAAATGAAGCTTAGATGATTCTGAAGGCAAAGCGCTCCTGAAGTCAAGCTGCTCCTGAAGAAATAGCGCTCCTGAAGTAAGCCACTCCTGAAGAATAGTGCTTCTGAAGACAAGAGGTCCAGAAGCCACATCATCAGAAGCTGCAGAAGTCATATCATCAGAAGCTGCATCATCAGAAGCTGCCTCATCAGAAGCTATTTCACCAGAAGCTGAATCTCAACTGGATTTGCAAAAGATTCAAGAATTGAAGAATTATCAATGCAAAAGCTGTCCATTGGATTCGAAAACACAAACAAAGGATTAGTGGAATTTTGCAACGGTCATTTCAAAGGTGTTTGAAGGCTTGTGCTTGCATTTTGGACGAAAGCGTTGACATTGTACTTTGTACGAATTGTACAACCACGTTCTCCACTACTCTGTTTTGTGTCCACGCTTCAAGACAAGAAAACAGCTCCAGAATACGGTCTCGCCTGCATATATGTTCCTTTGGATAAGGAATGGATTTCAAATTGGTTCTTCATAGGACAACAACCAAATCAGGCAAAAGATCATTGGTGAAAGATCAAGCTTCACTAACGACTCTTTGGTGTGCTGGCAATTTCATAACGTCTCTTTCACACCTCTATATAAAGGAGTGAAGACCTAGAGAATTGGTAATGCAAGAACGCTAAACGAAAGACTCACAAGATTTTCACAAGTACCAAACCTCTGCTGAAATTGTTCTGCATTCACTTAGAATTTCTGTGTCTCAAAGTCTTATCTTAGAAATTCTTAAGTTCATTGAGTCTGTATCTGATTTGTATTGTGAGCACCTCTGATTGTATATCAAGTGTTCAACCTTAAATAATTATCTGTGTAATTTTGTTTAGTTAGGAAGTCTCTTGCAGTTGTGCTTGAGCAGGAAGTCTCTTGATTGTGTTCTTGAGCAAAGGAAGTCTCTAGCTTGTGTGCTTGAGCAAAGGAAGTCTCTTGCTTGTGTGCTTGAGCATTTGTAATCAGATATTACTCATAGTGAAATCTCCTTGGAAGTGCAAGGGGGACTGGACTACTTCCGGATTGTGGAAGGAACCAGTATAATTGCTTTGTGTCGTTCTTCTTCTCTCTCTCTGTTTTATTCCGCTGCATTTAGATTCTGATTATCACTTCAGAAGCTGTCTCACCTAGCTTCTGATCAGTGTGTTCAGTTTTTAGGAGAAACGAAGAATTTTTCAAAACACAATTCAACCCCCCTTCTTGTGTTTTTCTCACCTTCAATTGGTATCTAGAGCCTTGGTCTGTTGTGTATCACTTAACCGTGCAACAGTCAAAGATCTGAGAAAAACATGTCTACTCCTCCTCCTACTGGTCCTAGTGATACTAGCTATAAACATGTCTCACATGATTATAGTGATAGTAAGAAAACCAGTGTTGGAAAAGTTCCAAAGTTCAATGGAGATGCTGAAGAGTTCTCTTGGTGGAAGACCAACTTTTACAGTTACATCATGAGCCTGGATGAAGAATTATGGGATATTCTGGAAGATGGTGTTGGTGATTTAGTCCTTGATGAAGAAGGAGCTGCTGTGGATAGAAAGAAACATACTCCAGAACTGAGGAAACTTTACAAGAAGCATCATATTATCAGAGGAGCCCTTGTCACTGCCATACCCAAAGCAGAGTATATGAAGATGAGTGACAAATCCACTGCTAAAGCTATGTTTGCTTCTCTCTGTTCAAATTATGAAGGGAGCAAGAAGGTCAAAGAAGCAAAGGCTCTCCTGCTTGTACATCAGTATGAGTTATTCAAGATGAAGGATGATGAAACTATTGAGGAGATGTACTCAAGGTTTCAAACCTTAGTTTCTGGGCTACAGATTCTAAAGAAGAGCTATGTTGCTTCTGATCATGTAAGCAAGATACTCAGAAGCTTACCTGCCAGATGGAGACCAAAAGTGACTGCCATTGAGGAAGCTAAAGATTTAAACACTTTAAGTGTCGAAGATCTTGTTAGTTCTCTCAAAGTTCATGAGTTAAGTCTTAATGAACATGAGTCTACTAAGAAGAGTAAATCAATAGCTCTTCCATCCAAAGGCAAGTCATCAAAAGCTCTCAAAGTAGTTGAATCTGAAGAGGAAGAACAGTCAAGTTCAGATTCTGAACCAGATGCTGCTGAAATGGCCATGCTCTCAAACAGACTTCAATATCTGGCCAAGAAGAACAGAAAGTTTCTCTCCAGAAGGGGTAACTCCAGAAGCTCAAAGAAAGAAGATCAGAAGGGATGCTTCAACTGTAAGAAGCCTGGACACTTCATTGCTGAATGCCCTGATCTTCAAAGAGAAAAGTCAAAGGACAAGTCAAAGAGGTCTACATTTAAACCAAGCAAACTCAAGAAGCAGATTAAGCAGAGTTTAATGGCAACCTGGGATGATTTGGGTAGTGAATCTGGATCTGATAAAGAGGAAGCTGATGAAGATGCAAAGGTAGCTGTTGGGTTGGTAGCAACAGCAACTTCAGAAGCTGGATCAGATTCAGACTCAGAAGATGAAAACGAGGTATATTCCAAAATTCCCAGAGATGAACTTGTTGAGTCACTTAAAGAACTTCTTACACATTTTGAAGTAAGAACCAATGAGTTGAAGGATTTAAAAGAAAAATATGCTGATTTGGTACAACAGCAAAAATCAACTCTATTGGATCTGAAAGCTTCTGAACAAGGACTTAGGGGCTTTGACTTCATGTGTAAAACATATGAAGATCAGCTCAGGTTCTTATGTCAGAAGCTACAAGAAAAGTGTAATGAAAAACCTTTAAGTAACCATGAAATTGCTCTTGAAGATTTTATTATATCTGGCATTGACAGAAGCAGAGTAGCTTCTATGATTTATAGCATTTACAAGAACAATGGCAGAGGAATTGGTTTTCCAGAAGTGAAACTTGAGAAAACCAATCTAAAATCTTGTTGTGAATGCATCAAGGAAGGTCTGAAAACATTCTTTGTACCAGAAGGGGCTGAGTTGGAAACTGTTGTTCAATCAGAACCTGAAGCTTCTAGTCCTAAGGCTAAGATTACTTCAACGCCAAAGAACTCTAAGTCAAAGGCTATGATCAAATCTGATTCCAAGACTTCAAAGGTCAGGATCCTGAAAAGATCAGAACCTATTCCTCAGAGTCTGGTGAAACCAAAATCTGGGGTTCTGAAGTCTAAGTTTCAGAAGAAGATAGTTACTGCTTCTGAAGTACCAAAACCTAAGGTGATGGTTAATCAGAAGCAACCCAACTCACAGCACAAGGTACAAGAAGTGAAGAGTAAAGCCTTAAGTACTAACCTTCCAGGACCCATAGAACAATGGGTACCTAAATCTAAAAATGTCAATGATGCAGGTATGTCTAAGAGCAGTGCCAAAGCAAAGATCATGGTACCTAGACAGCGGTTGCTCAAGACACATGACAGGAGACAAGTCCATGTTCCTCAGCCTAACAATGAAAGAGGGAGGAAATGTGAAATTTGGGGGCAACCAGTCAGGCAAGATCATAGGTACAGGAACTATTGGTAATTCCTCTACCTCAATTAATAATGTATGGTTGGTAGATGGTCTTGAACATAACCTTTTGAGCATTAGTCAATTTTGTGATAATGGTTATGATGTGCTTTTTGAAAAACCCAACTGTACAGTAATCAACAAGAAAGACAAATCTATTGTGTTCAAGGGAAAGAGAGTTGACAATGTCTATAAAATCAATTTTTCTGAACTGGCTGATCAGAAGGTGGTTTGCCTACTATCAGTGAATGATAAGAAATGGATGTGGCACAGAAGGTTGGGACATGCTAACTGGAGGTTAATCTCTAAGCTTAGTAAGTTACAACTTGTGAAAGGGCTACCAGACATTGACTATCATTCAGATGCACTCTGTGGTGCATGTCAGAGAGGGAAAATTGTGAAATCATCTTTTAAAACCAAAGACATTGTTTCAACCTCAAGACCTTTAGAATTACTCCATATTGATTTATTTGGACCAGTGAGTACTGCATCCCTATATGGAAGTAGATATGGATTAGTCATTGTTGATGATTACAGCAGATGGACTTGGGTGAAATTCATAAAGAGTAAAGATGTTGCGTGTGATGTATTCAGTAGCTTCTGCACTCAAATTCAATCTGAAAAAGAATCAAAAATTTTGAAAGTCAGAAGTGATCATGGTGGAGAATTTGAAAATGAGCCATTTGAAGCTTTTTGTGAAAAACATGGAATTTTCCATGAGTTCTCTTCTCCTAGAACACCACAACAAAATGGGGTTGTAGAGAGAAAGAATAGAACTTTACAAGAAATGGCCAGAACCATGATTCATGAAAACAATTTACCAAAACATTTTTGGGCAGAAGCAGTGAATACAGCATGCTATGTTCAGAACAGGATCTATATTAGACCTATTTTGGAGAAAACAGCATATGAACTCTTTAAAGGAAGAAAACCCAATATCTCTTACTTTCATCAATTTGGATGTACATGTTACATTCTGAACAACAAGCTCCACCTAAAGAAATTTGATGCCAAGGCCCAAAGGGGAATCTTTTTAGGTTACTCTGAAAGGTCAAAGGCATACAGAGTGTATAATTCAGAAACACTGTGTGTTGAAGAATCTATGCACGTTAAATTTGATGACAAGGAGCTTGAAGATAAAACTTCAAAGCAAGGTGAAAGTTTTGCAGAGATACAGGTTCCTGAAGCTACTCCAGAACCTGATCAGATAGCTGAATCTGAAGTTAGTCCAGAAGCTGAACCCACATCAGAAGCGCAAGATGAAGCTGCTTCTGATGAAGCACAAGATGGCTCACATCAAGCAGATCCACCCAGAAACACATTCAAACACAAGTCTTCACATCCTGAGGAGCTAATCATTGGAAACAAAGATAGTCCAAGAAGAACAAGATCACATTTCAGACAAGAGGAGTCAATGATTGGACTAATCTCAATGATTGAACCTACAACAGTTGATGAAGCACTTTCAGATGATGGATGGATCCTAGCTATGCAAGAAGAGTTGAATCAATTTCAAAGAAATGATGTGTGGGATCTGGTACCCAAACCTCAGCACAAGAACATTATTGGAACAAAATGGGTATTCAGAAACAAGCTGAATGAGCAAGGTGAAGTAACAAGAAACAAAGCCAGGCTTGTTGCACAAGGGTATAGTCAACAAGAAGGCATTGATTACACTGAAACGTTTGCTCCAGTTGCAAGATTGGAAGCAATCAGGTTACTTCTTTCCTATGCAGTTAATCATGGCATAATATTATATCAAATGGATGTCAAGAGTGCTTTTCTAAATGGTGTCATAGAAGAAGAAGTGTATGTCAAGCAACCTCCTGGATTTGAGGATATTAAATATCCTGACCATGTTTTTAAACTGAAGAAATCACTATATGGCTTGAAACAAGCTCCCAGAGCTTGGTATGATAGACTAAGTAATTTCTTAATCAAAAATGATTTTAAAAGAGGACAGGTTGATACTACACTCTTCAGAAGGACCCTTGGGAAAGATATTCTTGTTGTGCAAATATATGTTGATGATATAATATTTGGTTCCACTAATGCATCTCTTTGCAAGGAATTTTCTGAGTTGATGCAGGATGAATTTGAAATGAGCATGATGGGAGAGCTGAAGTTCTTCCTTGGCATTCAAATCAATCAATGCAAAGATGGAGTCTATGTTCATCAATCAAAGTACACAAAGGAGCTTCTGAAGAAGTTCAAACTTGAAGATTGTAAAGTGATGAACACTCCAATGCACCCCACGTGCAACTTAAGCAAAGAAGATGAAGGAGCTAAAGTAGATCAGAAGCTGTATAGAGGTATGATTGGTTCTTTGTTATACCTCACTGCATCTAGGCCAGATATTTTATTCAGTGTATGCTTGTGTGCAAGATTCCAATCAGATCCTGGAGAATCTCATATGACTTCTGTCAAGAGAATCTTCAGGTATTTGAAAGGAACAACTAATCTTGGACTCCTTTATAGGAAATCCTTAGATTATAAGCTAATTGGATTCTGTGATGCTGATTATGCTGGTGATAGGATTGAAAGAAAGTCAACCAGTGGCAACTGTCAATTTCTGGGTGATAATCTTATATCCTGGGCTAGCAAAAGACAAACAACTATTGCTATGTCTACAGCAGAAGCAGAATACATTTCAGCTGCAAGTTGTTGTACACAACTACTCTGGATGAAACATCAGTTGGAAGATTATCAGATGACTGCTAACAGTATTCCCATTTATTGTGATAATACTGCTGCTATTTGTTTGTCTAAAAATCCAATTTTGCATTCAAGAGCGAAGCACATTGAAATCAAACACCATTTTATCAGAGATTATGTTCAAAAAGGAATTTTAGATATACAATTCATTGATACTGAAAATCAATGGGCTGATATATTTACTAAGCCTTTAACTGTTGAAAGATTTGATTTTATAAAGAAAAATTTGAACATGCACTTTGTATCTGATTAAATGCTTGCTTGCTCCTGAATAGGATTTTAGGTTCTGAAGTTAGTTCAGAAGCGGTAGTCCATCAGAAGCTCTTTATTGAGGTTCTGAGGAAAACTCGCTTCTGATGATGACGTCAGCATCTGAAGTCCAGAAGCTGGATTTGTTGCTTCTGAATAGTTGAATTAGTGGAAACGTTGGAAGTTACCTTTTAAAAAGTAACTTCTGGCCCACTAACTTGGTAGTCACTCTGTGAACTTCTTACGTGGTCTGTATGTGTTGGTGTATAACTAAAAGGGCAATGATGATTTAATAGCTTTGAAAGTACTTTTCACGCGCCCCCAATTTTGTCATTAATGTTATGTTTGTTTGTCTCTTTTGAATTGCAATCGTTTTACTTTTAACACTTTGACAATTCACACACTACTCACTCACAACAAACACATTTGCTCTCAAACCTCTTGCGAAGTAAGCGCATTCTCTCAACCTTAGAACCCTAAAATCTTCATCTTCTTCAAATCTTCGTCAATCATCAAATGGCATCATCAAGCTCAAAAGTTTCAGAATCTACATCAAACAAGCAAAGCGTATCAGAATCTGGGTCCATCTACAAAGAGAAGACTATGGATATTCCATGGAAATCCTTAATCGTCCAAGTAGAATCACTAGTGGACTTCACTTCACTCAAGAAGTACGAAGTGGACATGGAAGGCTACGTAGAAACTCAGAAACTGTCTGGCTACTTCAACATGCTAAATGGGCCAACATATGTGAACTTAGTCAAAGATTTCTGGTTAAGGGCTGAAATTGTCAATAGAAAGCCTGTGAAGGCAGCAGATAAACCAGCTGGGTCGAAGAAAGGAAAGAAGGAGATTGAGTTGAATCCCACTTCCTTCAGTAGCCTTGAGATAAGGTCTGAAGTGATGGGTATTCCTGTAATCATCACAGAGGAGATAGTTGCTAAAGCTTGTAGAATGGATGCAGAAGGAAGGTTTCAAGAAATTGTTAAGAAGGATGATGTCCTTCTGCAAAACTACTACAACACTCTTCTGGGTGGAAACAAAGATGCTAAGCCTTATGAAATGGAGATTCACAATAGAATGTTGGTGAAATTCAGCAATGATTGCTTCTTTCAAAGAGCAGGTGGGTCTGATCAACCCAACAACCAACAGAAGCTAGCAATCTATTTCATGACCAATCTGGAAAAGATAAACTTTCCAAGATATGTATTGGATCATCTCTGCTGGGCTATTAATGAAAGCACAGTCAAAGGAAGGAAACAAGTGCCCTATGGAAGATTGCTCTCTGAGATCTTTTATCAAGGGAAAGTGCTGGATTTGTTGAGAAGAACAAGGGATGCTTCTGATAAATGCTTCGAAGTTTCTACTGCAGAGAAGACTATCAGTAGCAAGACTTTGCATTCAATGCACTTTTTCAAGACAGCTCCTAAAGATGAGAAATGGTTGGAGTTGACCACAGAAGAATCTGAAATTATCAGAGACTTTCCTTCCATAGTTAAGGAAAGTAATCCTGAACACTTAGCTAGATTAGTAGCTGAGTACGTCTTGGAGGAAGATGCGAGGTCTCAGGAGGAAGCTGCTCTTGCTAAAGGGAAAGGCAAGAAGGCCAAAGCAGTTGCTGTGTCAGAAGCTGCTGTTTCTGATGCACCTAAAGGGAAAAGGGCCAGAACTAGTTCTGAATCTGATGCTGCTCCTACTAAAGGAAAGAAGGCCAGAACCAGTACTGAGTCAGAAGTTGCTATTGCTAAAGTTGCTAAGTCTGAAGCTAAACCTGTTTCTATCAAGGATAAAGGAAAGATGCAGAAGATTGGTGCTGCTTCTATTCCTCAGAAGAGAAGAAAAGGTAAGGCAGACTTGGTAATCACTCAAGAGCAGCTGGAGGAAGCTCTTGAAGAAATGGAAAAAGAAGAGGCCGATCCCAAGCTGAAGAAGAAGAAGGCTCCCCTTCAACTTGTGAGTCCTATGGTTGAGATGACTCCAATAAGGAAAAGGATGGCAGATGAACGTGCTTCTGAACTTATTGCAGACAAAAAGGATCTAAAAGCACAATACACTCATCAAAGAGATGAAAAGCTCAAGGCTTTGGGATTGGAAGACTGTGATAGGTTCTACAAAGATAAATTGGCTGAAGTAAGAGCCATTGCTGGTAAGCCCACTGAAGACAATGAGGAAGACGATATGATGCTCATTTTTGAAAATGCTCCAGAAGAGGGAACTTCAGAAGTAGTTCCTCAAGCTGCTGATCCACAGAAGATCACTTCTGAAGCTGGCCCTGCAGATCAGGTAATTCAGATTCCAGTCACCTCTATCCCCATTTCACCTTCTTCACCATCTGTACCTGAACCAATAGAAGACACTTCTGTCTTAGACAATCTTGCTCTCCATTACTCAGGTGAGTTACCCATAGACAAATCTACTTCAGAAAAGGCCTCTGAAGTAACTCCAGAAGCAGCTGCTTCTGAAAACGTTGTTTCAGAAAACCCCCATCAACAAACACCTGAACCACATAAACCCACAACACCCCCACAATCACCAACAGCTACCATTGACCCCCAACTCAACACTCAAACATCAACTTCACCACAACAACCACCAACTGAAATTGAACACTCCCCACAACCAACTCCCATGGATGTTGACATCTCTCTAGTCAATGTTCAAGCCTCAACCTCTACCACTCACATTGCCTCTGACCAGCCTTCATCTTCAAACACACAAACACACTTTACCATTCCACTTCCTAACCCTGTTCAAGATCTGGAAATCAGTGATTCTGATCTTGAAATCCTTGAACAACCACCCACAAACATCCTGGAATCTGGATATATTAATTCTGAGCTTCTGACAATCCTTAGTAGATTGCATAATCTTGTGGATCAACGAAGGACAATTGATCTCACAAGTGCATATGAAGACTCCTGGACATCTCTTCAGAACCGGGCAGCTGAGCTTATTGAAGATATCAAGGCTAAATGCATCAGAGTCAAGCAAGCTTCAGTCAAAAGACTAATAGAGCATTTGAATCAGAGTCTCAGAGTAAGAAGTTCTACACTGCTCCTGGCAAACCAGCCTTTCTTCTTAGAAACGGATTACTTGACCAGAGAAGCAAGGTTGTGTAAGCTTCTGAAGAAACAGATGGCACAGCAGCAGCAAGAAGCTAAGGAAAGGGAACAGGCTCTTCTCCAGAGGCAACAACAGCTTGAAGAACTGTTGCAGAAGAAGATTGAAGAAATGGAGGAGATGAAGAAACAACATCAAACCAACACTTAGTTGCACACCCTTGTGTTTTTCTTTTTGTTTGTTGTTTGTTTTGAATTCCTAGTCCTTGCTTCTGAAACCATCTTGTTTTATTTCTCTATGCTTCTGAATGCTTACTGCTTCTGACTGCTTACTGCTTCTGATAATTGGATATTCATGTTCATATATTTGATCTGATTTATTTAATTAATTTCTTGTATACTCTCTTTTGTTTGAGTTTTTCTCAAATCTTTTTGTCTTTTATGCTTATTTGTTTATTTCATTTTTTTTGATAATGACAAAAGGGGGAGTATATGTGACAAGTATTTAAAGGCTCTGAGCCCCATTAATGGCATTTGAAATTTTTGAAAAACTTCTATCATTGTGACCTTATTGGTATAAGCTATGAACGAACTAAGAAGTATCAAAATTCAAGTAAAATTAATTGAACCATTCTTCTTTTCTATAAGTTAATTCTTTCATTGATTCAATTTTTTTAAAAGCTCTGATATTTTTTTTATTATGCGAAAAATGAATTTAATTAACCTGGATAGAACTTAGGGGGAGCTTACAAACCTCACCTTAAAGACTATCAGACTCAGGGGGAGTTTGAGCTTACAAACCTCAGACTCTGAGCTTACAAACCTCAGAACCCCAAAGTCAACTTGTTAATTAGATTAACAACAATTGATCAATTTTAAATACTTTTGTTTGTCATCATCAAAAAGGGGGAGATTGTTGGAACAAAATATGTTTAACAATGAACCTTAAAGAGTTTTGATGATAACAAGGTATTAAAAATTGTAAATTGGACTAGCTAATTTTTGTTCAAGTGTACAGGACCATAATTATAAAGTTACATCATCATTGGTTCTGAATGAGCAAATAAAGAGCAAAAGAAAATGAAGCTTAGATGATTCTGAAGGCAAAGCGCTCCTGAAGTCAAGCTGCCCCTGAAGAAATAGCGCTCCTGAAGTAAGCCACTCCTGAAGAATAGTGCTTCTGAAGACAAGAGGTCCAGAAGCCACATCATCAGAAGCTGCAGAAGTCATATCATCAGAAGCTGCATCATCAGAAGCTGCCTCATCAGAAGCTATTTCACCAGAAGCTGAATCTCAACTGGATTTGCAAAAGATTCAAGAATTGAAGAATTATCAATGCAAAAGCTGTCCATTGGATTCGAAAACACAAACAAAGGATTAGTGGAATTTTGCAACGGTCATTTCAAAGGTGTTTGAAGGCTTGTGCTTGCATTTTGGACGAAAGCGTTGACATTGTACTTTGTACGAATTGTACAACCACATTCTCCACTACTCTGTTTTGTGTCCACGCTTCAAGACAAGAAAACAGCTCCAGAATACGGTCTCGCCTGCATATATGTTCCTTTGGATAAGGAATGGATTTCAAATTGGTTCTTCATAGGACAACAACCAAATCAGGCAAAAGATCATTGGTGAAAGATCAAGCTTCACTAACGACTCTTTGGTGTGCTGGCAATTTCATAACGTCTCTTTCACACCTCTATATAAAGGAGTGAAGACCTAGAGAATTGGTAATGCAAGAACGCTAAACGAAAGACTCACAAGATTTTCACAAGTACCAAACCTCTGCTGAAATTGTTCTGCATTCACTTAGAATTTCTGTGTCTCAAAGTCTTATCTTAGAAATTCTTAAGTTCATTGAGTCTGTATCTGATTTGTATTGTGAGCACCTCTGATTGTATATCAAGTGTTCAACCTTAAACAATTTTATGTGTAATTTTGTTTAGTTAGGAAGTCTCTTGCAGTTGTGCTTGAGCAGGAAGTCTCTTAATTGTGTTCTTGAGCAAAGGAAGTCTCTAGCTTGTGTGCTTGAGCAAAGGAAGTCTCTTGCTTGTGTACTTGAGCATTTGTAATCAGATATTACTCATAGTGAAATCTCCTTGGAAGTGCAAGGGGGACTGGACTACTTCCGGATTGTGGAAGGAACCAGTATAATTGCTTTGTGTCGTTCTTCTTCTCTCTCTCTGTTTTATTCCGCTGCATTTAGATTCTGATTATCACTTCAGAAGCTGTCTCACCTAGCTTCTGATCAGTGTGTTCAGTTTTTAAGAGAAACGAAGAATTTTTCAAAACACAATTCAACCCCCCTTCTTGTGTTTTTCTCACCTTCAAGAAATACGGTGTGTCTAATATGAACCTCTAAAAAATGGTCTAAAGGTAAAATATAAAATTTTATAATAATTTCCTCAAAAAAAATTATAATAATAAAAAATGAAGAATAAAAATAATATTTTATTAAAATTTTCCAAAAATAGGAGGGTTCATCGTTGAACTGAGTCCATGTTAGACATCCCTAAGATTGGTGATATTTTTTTTTTAAGAAATTGGTGATATATATTATTAACATCTTTTTGCATTACTCTCATAATTTTGGATTACTATAAATTTTGAGAATTTTATGAAATACTTTGACAAAACTAAATTTAGGAAATTTCAAATACTATCTAAAAATTAAGAATTTGAAATTTCCCTTTTACTCTACATAATGTAGTCTCAAATTGGTTCTTTATAATTCTTTCAAATTATGCAATTGATTTTTTATATATTTTACGAATTTACACATCAGTCCCTATTTATTTTTCAAATTTTTTAAATTGATTCCTATATTTTTCAAAAATTAAAATTGGTCCCTATAAATTTTAAGCAACTGCAATATAATTGGTCCATCAACTTTTAAAAAATTTAAATTTGACACACATATTATAAAATTATAATTTTGGATCACCTTTAATTATATATTTAAACTTTCATTACACAAATTTCAAAATTTATAAGAATGTTCCAACAATGTTAAGAATAATTTTTTTTTTAGTCT
Source organism: Medicago sativa (assembly GCF_051527215.1). Classification (NCBI taxonomy): domain Eukaryota; kingdom Viridiplantae; phylum Streptophyta; class Magnoliopsida; order Fabales; family Fabaceae; genus Medicago; species Medicago sativa. Next base: position 57,199,446 of record NC_140749.1, read on the forward strand.
ATAAAAAAATGAAGAAAAAAAAATTAATTGAAGAATTTGAATTGCTTAAAACTCCAATTTCCACAAAGCACTATTACCACATTGAAAAACACTCTTGATCTATATATTTTGAATCGGAAGCTTTGAACTAATTAATCTCTTAAAGTACAAAATATATGAAAGGAATTGATTGATTTTTTACTGAAGAAACAAAATGAAATTCTTCTCTAATTTCTTCATTACTAAATTTAATAATAAATTTAGAGAGATTTCACCTCTCTCTCTCTCTCTCTCTCTCTAAATTTCTCTAGCTAATTATATTTTTTTTAGTATTGTGCTTAGTCAGTATGAGGGGTAACCTTGGCGCAACTGGTAAAGTTGTTGTCATGTGACTGAAATGTCATAGGTTCAAGTCCTGGAAACAGTCTCTTGTGTAAAAACAGGGTAAGATTCCGTACAATACACCTAATGATGGGACCTTTTCCCGAACCCTGCGTATGCATGAGCTTTAGTGCACCGGGTTGCCTTTTTTTATTATTATTGTGCTTAGTCAGTATCAACCAATCATGCAATACATGTTACATGATGTATTGTTTATGATATTTTAAGTTGTGATGTGGGTGTATATAAATGGAAATATCTCACTACTTAGTAGTTTATTTCAACAAGAGATGGGGAACAAGACAAGCAAATGAGATATTTAAGGAAAGTAGGGTAAGCAATGCCAAAGAGAAAGGCAAAACTGAATAATATATACTTCACATACATAGGGTGTGACAGAACCACAAATTTTAATATTTTCCAATTCAGGGGTTTCCTCATTCCCCAAATGAAATACCACACCAACTGGGTTTTGCAAGATCTATCCTAGCTTGTGAGAATTGAGATGATGAGCTTATTAAAAAAAAAGCAAAAAATTGAGATATGATGACGACACCACTAAAGTCCATGTCTTTTATTTCTTTTTTTTATTGAAAAATATTTAAGTTAATTGGGTTTTACAGCATCAGAGAAAGTCTTTAAAATCGAAGAGAGTTTCCAGAAGTACTTACATATTAACCATTAACATAGTCAACACCGACAACCCATTGACCGCGGAATTTGAATTCATATCCTTGTTAGATATGAGTTGAATCTTCACCAACTTACATTGATTGTTATTTATTTTGGAAAGAAATTGCATCATGATTCTTTTTTTTTTTTTTTTTGAGGGAAATTGCATCATGATTCATGACTATTTTCATTAACCTAGCCAACATTTACAAATATATATTACATATATACACATGCACTCATGTACGCAAGACATGGATTTGTGTCAATTATTTTAATTTGTTACATTGACCAAAGCCAGGAAGCATAAATGGTTTTGTCATATGGAGATGCTACCATTGGTTTTACTAAATATTGTCATTGTATGAGATCAAGGAGAGTGTATGTTCCAGATTGTAATTTGTGCAATTCATTGTAAGTAGTGATATATTCAAAAAACAACTTGTTAACAAAAGGCCAAGAACGATGTACGAAATCTATATTGTCTTGATACGCATCTTGCACCTGAGTTTATTCGTACACCTCACACTAATTAATAAACAAGACATAGCTATTCATTTAATATGTGTAAACCTTGTAAAAAAAAATTGTGAATATACCTGAAAACCAACCCAGTGCTTTCGTTTTACAATAGAAAATTACTCTCCGCAGTTTATTTTTTATAGGAAAAATTAAAGTTACATTTTAGGATCGAATCTTGGACCTCATGCTTAAAACTTCTCTAATGTTCTCTCACGAAGTAGTGCTAAGAACAATATTTCTAACCCTCTCTCTCTAACACTTATGCAATATTAGATGTGTGGTAGACTTGCTTTTCTCCCGTTTCAAGGCCATTTGATCGTGGTTTTGAAGAAGCTACATATTTGTAGCATTAGATGAATTTGCATTAGCGTTTATTCAAAATAAAACAATTATCTAATGCTACAATATAAATGTATGATACAAAATAAGTGTATGTTTGTTTTATGCGTGGAATAAACATCAATGTATGTTCATCTAATGCTCTCTTTTTTGTCGTAAACTGGCGTGAGAAAAAAAATCTGTACTCGCTCCATTTTTTTTGGTTGTAAATTGGGTATCTTTCACGCGTGACTAGAGAAACTAATCGCTAGACTTTTGTGGGACTGAAATATACGGAAAAATTCATAAAAGTTTTTGTTGAGTTTTGACTCAAATTTTGTGTTTCTGGTGGAGCTTAAATCGTGACATAATTTTACAACCATGACACGATTTGTTAGGCAGAACCTTGAGGAAGTTGGTGGAAGCCAAATCGTGACACGATTTTAGATAAGGGTGGAGTACAATACTATGTACGAGCTTTATCGTGACACAATTTCGTATGGATCTAAACAATATATAAACACTCTTTGACTCGTTTGTTGAGTAAGCTTGGTGAATCTCATGGAAACTAATGGAGAGAACTTTTAGGGTATTTAGATACGAAAGGTTGAGGGTTTTTTGGTGAGGTTCAAAGCTTGAGGGTTTTTTGGGAAAGAGTAGTTGGTTCCTTTTGGGGAGAGATTCATGGGGTTGGAAATCACATCAAAGGAAAGTCTTTGTGAGCAACTTGAGTGAGTCTTGGGAAACCAGAAGAGAAGATCCTTTGGAAATCAAAGACTTAGATTCTAGAGTTGGGAAACAGTTGGGAAACACCTTCGGAGAGTGAAAACATTGAGTCTCTTGTTCATGGGAGGAGATTGGGAAAATGGTAGAAATAAGGTTTGTTCTTGGAGATCTTGCTGAAGCAAATTTTTTGTTACTCTTTTGTATCTCTTTGTAAAGAACTCATTGATAGTGGATTGGAGAGATCAATCTCTCCCCCAGAGCAGGACATTATTTGATCGAATTGGGTAAACATTTCTTGGTGTTGTTCTTTTTCGCTACTCTCTATATCTTGTTTATGTTTTGGTTCGATTGTTGTTTTGCTTTACACTTGGTTACTAGATTGAATCTAGATATGTTGTTGTTGCTTGTGGTTATTTTAGTTATTGGTTGTCATTGATACCCACTGTAACACCCACGTCGTGGCTTTCGATATCCCGCTAGGTGGATACGAAAGGTTCCCGACCTAAGGGGAACGGTTTAAGCCGCAAGGGACCCCCACGACAATAGTAGGAACCGAAACACATCAGAATGAGAGGGATCCGGAGGCCGTGTAGGTATGGGACTACATGGTTGAAGGAAGGCTTATAAGAATTGTTAGGTACTACCCATATCAACAAGATGCATCTTCTTTTCGGGAGCTCAATCCATAGGAACTCCACAGTTAAGCGTGCTTGGCTTGGAGTAGTACTAGGATGGGTGACCTACCGGGAAGTTTCCCGGTAAGCATGTGAGTGAGGACAAAGCATGCTGAAAAGACTCGTGTTGGTTTGTGGGGTTAGTCGGCAATCCTGTAAGCTGTCTGGGATGTTACACTTGGTATCAGAGCAGACCTCTCCCAGTACGGTGTGGTTCGGGGACGAACCAGGCGGAAGCTGGTGGGCATGTAACACCCACGTCGTGGCTTTCGATATCCCGCTAGGTGGATACGAAAGGTTCCCGACCTAAGGGGAACGGTTTAAGCCGCAAGGGACCCCCACGACAATAGTAGGAACCGAAACACATCGGAATGAGAGGGATCCGGAGGCCGTGTAGGTATGGGACTACATGGTTGAAGGAAGGCTTATAAGAATTGTTAGGTACTACCCATATCAACAAGATGCATCTTCTTTTCGGGAGCTCAATCCATAGGAACTCCACAGTTAAGCGTGCTTGGCTTGGAGTAGTACTAGGATGGGTGACCTACCGGGAAGTTTCCCGGTAAGCATGTGAGTGAGGACAAAGCATGCTGAAAAGACTCGTGTTGGTTTGTGGGGTTAGTCGGCAATCCTGTAAGCAGTCTGGGATGTTACACCTACCCCATAAATATAAATTTCATTGATGGGAGATCTGGCGTTACCGAATTCATAACAACTTTAATTCTACTTACTTAATTTTAATTGTTGGTTAAAGTGTAACTAAAAATAAAATTGTTGGTTATAGTTATACATACATATATCAAGGTACATAACAGTTTTTTTAATTTTGATTAAATTATCTATCTCTCTTTGTGATATCATTAACTTTTATTATGGTATTACACTTTTTTTTTTTTTGAAGGAGGTATTACACTTATTTGTTTCTTTGCAATAAAAACATTTAAAGATATTTTTTACAACAATTATTTATGTCATAAATTTTTTAAAGTAACAGATAAATAAAAACAATAGAAAACCAGAAAAGGGAAAGAAAGTTTTGAACTTTTTCTTATAATTTAAAAAACCGGTCTTAATTTTTGTTGACTAATAAAACAGATAGGGTGGTCTTCTTTACACATGCCATGCACATTAATTATATTAAAATTTCAGATTAATTTCATCAAATTTTAAATATGACTACGTTAAAGGGTCAGTGGGCCAATCAGTTATATTAATACTCCCTCCGTCTCACAATAATAGTCTTTTTAGCATTTTTTCTTTTTTTTAAAATAATTGTCACTTTAGAATATCAATGCATCATTTATTATTTTTTTCCATTATTATACCCTTATTTATTGAATTTCATCTAGGCATGGCAATGGGGCGGGGTGGGGACGGGTTTTACCTTCCCCGTCCCTAAACCCGATTTGAATATACTTACCCGTTACCCTACCCATATCCAACGGGGATGAGAAATTGAATCCCATCCCCGTCCCCGACGGGTTCGGGTATCCCCGCCCCATCCCCGTCCCCGCATTGAATAATTTTTTAATAAAAAATATAAGTTTTTTTTCATCCCCAAAAGCAACGTTGTAATACATTATCCAACAATACGCCCATTTTAACATTTGTTAGACAGATTGATTCAATTGATCCTTTAAATATCAACGGTAGTTTTTATTGAAATGACAATTATCAAACAAAATAACATGACATATCATCATAAAGTAATTTTTTACATTTGGGATGGGTTTGGGTATGGGTACCTATATACCCGTTACCCGTCCCATACCCGTTTTTTGAAATCGGGGAAAACCCATACCCATACCCAAACCCAGTCAAAACGGGGAAAACCCGTCAAATTGGGTTTGGTTCGGGCGGGTAACCGCGGGTATGGGTTTTGTTGCCATGCCTAATTTCATCCAATTTAACTACTCCACTAACTACAATTAATAAGGGTATTTTAGTAAATGATAATAATTTTACCATTGAAATCAACACAATCAATCATTTCCTTAATAATCGTGCACAAACCTTAAACGATAATAATTTAGAGACGGAGGGAGTACTAAATAATCATTGTAACTATATTACTTGCATGGGGCCCTTTTAAAGTCAAAAAAAGTACAAAGATCCCAGATGGATGAATTTAATTGTATTATTATGCGTGTATATGACTCTAAATCTCCAACAAAAGCAATAATTCAGATTGAAAGGTATAGTCCCAACACACATGCCAAATAAGAAACACCATCAGAAAGTTCGTGCCAATTAATTTTCAAAAAAGTTTTCCTCCCCTATGCAATTTCATAATTTCTGTTATTGTTCCTTCAAATTATAGTGGGGACCATATATAGTCTTTAAGTCTATATACTTGAGGCATACTACTTTGTCTTTGTTCATGGACCATTTTATCTTTGATAATAGTGTACACAAAAATGTTAAGTGGCCGATATATTAGACTTTCTTTTCATAGGTAGGGACTCAACTAGTTCTCACCTTTGCATTGTTTTTGGACATTAATGAGGTGGCATTTAGCCTGCACAAGCAAAAGACTTGTGCATGTGCACAAGGGAAAATATTAAGGACAGCTGGCGGTAAAAAACCCACTTTTTACCTGCTGGAATATTTTAATGTAACATATTATATTATATATTATTCCATTTATTGTTTATGCTGCTCACACCCCCCTAAAAAACCACCAGTTATCAGCAATTACTTGTAAACCCCATGCTAAAATTGAAACATGTAGAGTAGTAATTCAGATTTTCCTTAGCTTCACACGTGAAACACCATCCTAAAACTCATGTTGAGCTTCGTTTCCCTTCTCCTTCATGCTCAACATGCTTCTTCATCTCCATAGCCACCCATGCTCTTGATATTTCCAAATATGCTTTCTCCTTCATGCTTAACTTAAAGTTCTTCTCCATCAACAAAATTGTTCAACATTATTTCACTTTCCTTTATTGATCTGGAAATTGCAGCTTAGTTTTTATAGATCTAGATTCATTTTCAACATAAAGGTATGAATAAAACTTTGTTTATCATTTTAAATGTTTTTTTATGATATATGGTTGTTGTATAGTAGTAGTGTTGTTGGCGAATATAAGATTCTAAGATACCATAACTGAAAGAATAAATAATGTATTTTTGAGTTAGTTTTTGGTCAATGAAAGAGGGTAAGAAGCCAACAATGGCTGCAACACCAAGTTTGTGAGATGGTGTTGTGCATGGTCGTGCTTAATTTACACACGACCGTGCTTAAACTCACTGGAGATTGGATGCATTTTGTTTACTATCACCATGACGATCGTGCTTAATAATGACACGGTCGTGCTTGTCCTAATGGAAGTAAATATGGTTGGTTTGGGCTAGGTTTTTTGAGACAGATTTTGAACTGCAATCGAGCACGGTCGTGCGTTTTACTAACACGGTCGTGCCAAAATTCCATGCATGAAGTTAAAATTTTGAATGTTTTGGAGCACGGTCGTGCTGATTATAGACGCGGTCGTGCCTGACATCCTGGAAGTAATTGTTTTTGCTTTCTACTAGTATTGCTATGTAGTGTTGTATTTGTCTGGTTCCTGCAATTTTGTTCATGTAAAGGTAGTGTGTGTTTTGGTGAATTTGTGATTGTGATTATTTAAATCCATGTATGTATGATGAACAGGAAGATGGATATTCATGAAATTCTAGAAGTTTTCGGAATTCCCAATGTAAGCGACATAACTGGTGGATGCAACCTTAATGCGGAAGGTTCAGAGGTAGAGGTATGTTGATGTGATTACATTATTGTGTAAATTATTTTTGAAGTTGGCGAAAATCGTAGTGTAATTCTGATCAGAGGATTGTTAATTACTAAGTTATTTTGCAATTTTTAATGTACAGGACATGGACAATAGCTCTTGTTCGGAGAGTGATGTATGTTCCTCGGATGAAGATGTCGAAGACATTTACAGTTCGTTGTATGGGTGCAACTTTGACGATGAAACGGCGGTTGATTGCATTGCTGACCTTGACAGAATTAATTTTAAGGAAATAGGGTCGGATGAAATCATGCGGTACCATTTTCAGGATCGTTTAGTTGCATTCAAGTTTTACAATTTGTACGGTTGTGTACGTGGATTTTCCGGTAGAAAAAGCCGTGTTGTTAAGAACAGGGATGGCGATGTTGTTCAACAAACCTTTGTTTGTCATAGAGAAGGTTACAGGGTTGGAAGTAATGTTGCCGATAGGAAAAGAGAGCAGAAGGCAACTAGTAGGTGTGGTTGCATGGCAAAAATTCAAGTACACGTTGACGCTGGTAGCGGTCGATGGTACATAAAATCTGTTGACGATATTCACAATCACACCTTTTTGGATGGGAAGTATGAGGGAATGCTACCTGCACATAGGAAGATGAGCGATTATGACAAATACCAAATGAAAATGATGAGGAAAGCTGGCATTCCTACGTCACGCATCTATGGTTTTTTTGCTTCACAGGCTGGTGGATTTAAAAATCTTGGATATACAAGAAGAGACATGTACAACGAGCAATTCAAGAACAGGGAGAGGAAGAGTACAGATGCAGAGGATGCAATTGATTTCCTTAAGGGTTTGTGTAGTACGGATGATATGATGTTTTGGAGGCACACAGTTAAAGAGGATGGAACACTTCGACATTTATTTTGGTGTGATGGGGTTAGCCGTATGGACTACTCGGTGTTTGGAGATGTTTTGGCATTTGATGCTACATATCGAAAAATTAAGTACAACACACCGTTAGTTATTTTTTCCGGTGTGAACCATCATAATCAAAGTGTCATATTTGGTAGTGCGATTGTTGGTGATGAAACTGAGGACACTTACGTGTGGCTGCTGCAACAATTTCTTGAGGCAATGGGCGGGAAGGCACCTGTGTCAGTTATAACTGACGGAGATCTATCAATGAGAAATGCAATTAGAAGAGTATTTCCACATGCTCATCACCGTTTGTGTGCCTGGCACTTGGCTAGAAATGCAACGAGCAATATAAAAAATCCAAAATTTGTCCCGAAGTTCAAACGGTGTATGTTCGGTGATTTTGATATTGAAGAGTTTGAAACTATGTGGGATTTGTTGGTTGCAGAGTTTGGGTTGGAAAATAATAAGTGGATTCGTGAGCTGTATGAGAAGCGGGAGCAATGGTCAACTGCCCATATCCGTGGTAGATTTTATGCTGGTTTCAGAACAACCTCAAGGTGTGAAGGTCTTCATTCTGAATTTGGAAAATATGTTACCGTCTTGTCGAATTTGGTGGATTTTTTACAGCATTTTTTGCGGTGGCTGAATTATGTTAGATACAGAGAAATTGAGGCGGATTATGCATCTTCTTTTGGTGACCCCGTTTTGCAAACTCAACATAGAAAATTAGAGAAGTCAGCTTCAAGAATATATACAAGGTCAGTGTTTAAGCAGTTTAGGCCTGTATTGGAGAGATCTAGTCGGTGCAAAGTCGAAGGTGATGTGCGCAGTGGTTCCATTTTTACCTATAATGTTTTCAAATACCCTAGGGATGATATTCATTGGATCGTGACATTTTGCCAAGAACGGTTAACATTTAAATGTTCATGCAAAAGATTCGAGACATTTGGTATTCCTTGTGAACATATCTTACATGTTCTAGTGCATTTGAACATTGTTGTACTGCCAGAATGTCTCGTGATGGAACGATGGACCAAACGTGCTAAAGATGGAATCAATGCTCAAAATGCTAATAGTTCAAGTCACCGTGATCCTGCATTTGTAACTACGTATGTGATGTTTGTGGAGCGATGTAAGAGGATGGCCAATGCCGTGTTGAAGTGTGGAGATCCTGAATATATACACAAAACCATGGAAATGATTGAAAAACACACCGAAACATTGGAATCATTAAGCAGGGGTGAAGTTGATGAATTGCCCGTGGTCGGTTCAGTGACAGAAAAAAGTTTAGGTAATCCGCAACGGCTTAAGAAAAGAGGTGGAGCAGCAGCTGCGTCTTCATCTCGTAATGTAAGTGGAAAGAAAAAGCGGAGTTCGCCGAAATGTGGCATATGTGGATGTAAGGGTCACAACCGGCAGTCCTGTCGTCTACGAGAAGACTTTAATGTACAGTCACAGAATCATTCATCACATATCAATGATGATCAAGGGTATGCTGAAGACTCGGAAGATTGGAACACACCCATGGTAAGTGTGAAGCCGTTATTATCTAATGTTTGAAGTTTCTACTGTTTAAAATTTAAATGGTGATATTAGCGTCAACATTGTAAGTAATTTATTATTGTTCGAACAACGTAGGATTTGAATTAAAATTGAAGATTGGAGGAGCACGATGAATTTTGAAGTATGATGTTGCGTTGAAGATGTTCGTAACTGATGAACCGGAGAATGGTGTATGATGACCCTTCGACGAAGATGTTAGTGAACTGTTGTTTGTTTAAATTGATTCTTGTTTTGCGTTTATTTAGGCGTGAACTTATGCATTTTTATTAATCTGTGATATTATGTTGTTGGAACGTGTCTTATTAATCTGTGATATTATGTTGTTGGAACGTGTCTAATTTGATGTGGATTGTTTAATATGTACACGATATCAAAAGTATTTCGTGAATATTTGAAGGTTTGTGTAAAACGTTGTTTGTTTGGGATGTGTCTAATTGCCTGCGCCACCTCTATTGTTAAGCAATTAGTTGTTAATATGTGTACTGGGTTATGAGCACGACCTTGGACACAAACGACACAGGCGTGCTGAAGGAAACTTTTTACATTCGTACTTAACACGGGCGTGTTTGAAAGTGACACGGGCGTGTCAATATACTATGTTATAAGTTGATCCAGAATGGGAATAGAAGGCACGCCCGTGTGATATTTTATCACGGTCGTGTCAATATATTATGTTCTAAGTTGATTCTGAATGGGAATAGAAGGCACGCCCGTGTGATAGTTTAGCACGGTCGTGCTTATGAGTACTGATGCTAATAAAATTTATAGCTGATAATCAAGCACGACCGTGTTCATATTTGACACGGTCGTGTCATTACATTCTGAATGGGAATAGAAGGCACGCCCGTGTGATAGTTTAGCACGGTCGTGCTTATGAGTACTGATGCTAATAAAATTTATAGCTGATAATCAAGCACGACCGTGTTCATATTTGACACGGTCGTGTCATTACATTCTGGTCATTAGTTAGTACTGTGAATGGAATACACACGATCGTGTGTAAATTGGGCACGGTCGTGCTACATGATTTTTTACAAAGTTGTGACCACAGCATGCACAGACGTAAATAACGCCACATACAATTTGGAATCATTTACAATACAACCTGAACATACTTATAGATTATGACACCAACAAAGATTTACATATGAACTTAAACAAACTAGTAAATTGAACACAATTAAGTTTTGAACAGAATTTTTGATAGTGCATTTTCAAAGAAACTTATACAAAATTCAAAGAGAACCCAACATAACAGTACCAGAAGTTGATGAAAGAAACGTAAACAAAAGTAGCATTAGCAAGTTCAAAATAACCCAACATAACAGTTCCATAAGTCGAGGAACGAAACTTAAATAAAAGAACCAGTAGCAATCATCCAAGAAGCATTAGAAAGCAAAAAACCTATCCTCCCTACTCCGTAAGTCACGAACACAAATTCCCAACATTAGAATCCACCTGGAGGTTGGTATTCAATGTTTAGGTGCTGCATCATTAGGTTGAGCATATGTTGTTGTGTTTGGTTGTCCTGCCTCATCTGCTGCACCTCAGCCATCATCATTCCATGCCATTCCTGCTCCTCTTGATAATGCCTTTGATGCTCCATCCTCATCTGTTGAAGGTCGGCCCTTGTCCCTTGAACCTCAGCCTCTATCCTTGCACGCCAATCATGGTCTTGTTGAACCTCCGGCAGCGGTTGGTCTTCCTCCTGGTCATCAGCCTGTACGTCATCTCCATCATGGTGCTCTGCATGAACTTCTGTACCTAAATCGCAATAAATCCAATTTTCTACATTTGATGTGTCAGTCCTATCAGGATTTGGCAATAGAAATGAGTCATGGTTCGCAACCCTCAATTGAAATTGTTCTTTCTTCCCCCCACTCACATCCTTAATCATTTTCATTTGAATCAGTGTGTCAATATTGATTCCATTGCAACCATGAAGTGGATGTTCATCACGATACAATTTAATATTTAACCTCTTGGCCATGAACTCTATTGGTCCCCCCACCACAATCTTACCACTGTCCTGTGTCGCAACAGACGCCATATGGCTTAAAAGATAGTAACCTGTGTTTACTTGTTGCTTGTTGACCATAGCCCATAATATGAACAGTTCATCGGTCCTAACCGTCCCCGTTTCCTTTCGACCGAATACAGAGCAAGCCATGACCCTGTGAATGTAGCGGAAAACAGGGTTGTGGATGGAACTAGCCTTAGCAGATTTAGGCACAAATTTCCTCATCCCAGTTATTTGATGCCAAAACTCATCAGGATCATAATTCTCAGGCTTAGTGTTCGGGTTATGAGAATCGTGGATGAGTCCCGTGCTTGCGAACCCCATCCGTTCACAAAATTCAGTTAGTGACATGCTAAATTCACGGTTATCCAGGCTAAATGACACATTGTTGTGGTGTGGGTCATCAACATTATCTTTATCTTTTGTAAAACACAAGGTACTAAGGAATTCTAGGGTAAGGTATACCTTTGTGGTGTATGAATGTCCTATAAATCTCCCCCATCCTATGTTATCAACCAGAATCCTAATATTTTCTCTCAAACCTAAAGCATCTAAAGTAGTTTTATCGGGATACCTGCTCATTGCGAGTCCTCTTCTAGCAAGTATGTTGAACCTCTCCCTTTCTTCCGCTTTCTTTAGGATAATTCCTAGTTCGTATGGCTTACCCTTCTTTTCCTTGCCATCAGAAGAGCCAGCATCAGTAGCAACTTCCTTTCCCTTGGCATCAGCAACCTTTTTCTTCTTCGCACTAGATGAACCATCATCACCCACATTTTTCTTCTTGGCATGAGAAGAACCATCATCAGCAACCTTTTTCTTCTTGGCATGAGAAGAACCATCATCAGCAACCTTTTTCTTCTTTGCTTGAGATGAACCATGATCAGCATCATATGAAGCATCATCAACAACATCATCCTTTCTCTTTTTTGTCATTTTTGAATTTCACAAAAGGTAGAAAAATGTGGTTTTGGGATAAAAGTTTGGTTTTTAAGATTGATTTTGGTTGGGAAAGGTTGAATTGATGTTGGGTTTATAGATTGGGGATGAGGATTTGTGTTTGATTGATGTTTAAACTTGAATTTGGTTGGTTTTAAGTTAGGGTTGGAGGGTACACGAATTTGGACATTTGTTTGAAGATTGGATGATTTTTGATTGTGGTTTGGATTGAATGTGATATACTTGTTGTTTGTTGTTTTTCTTTGTTAAGATTTGGTGAAGTTAGAAGTTGTTTATATGGAGGTTGGGTTGGAAGAGAAGTGGATGGAGGTTAATGGAGGTTAAGGTTTTGATGGAAGTTGAATGAGTGGTGGTGAGAATGAGGAACGGTTACCAAAGCCAAAATATTGATAAATATTTATGCGAAACGCACACGACCGTGTTGTATAGTGACACGGTCGTGCGTATAGAATCTGGTAAGAACAATAAAACCATAGATTTTCCAGCACGACCGTGCTGTATAATGACACGGTCGTGCATAGTTGTTCTTGTAATACATAAAACCAATGTCATTTTCAAGCACGACCGTGTGTAAAAATGACACGGTCGTGTTTACACGTACTTGAACTAAAAAAAAATGTTAATAAAATGAAAAAAGTGGTGGCTGGGGGTCGAACCCATGTCCACCACCTCGTTACTTTGGCAAGGCATACTTTTAGACTCATTCATAACCATTAAGCCACATGGGCGCGCTTTCGTTATGTAATCAACTTGGGATGTATATAAACATTCATTTTCTTGTCATAATTGGAATTGCACGGTCGTGCTGTATAATTACACGGCCGTGTAGGGAACGTATTCATTGAAGGTTCATTTTGGTCTCATGATTTCAAGACAATAATAAAAAAATGCTAAAAAACAATGCCTACTACATGCATGTGCCTTCCAATTATATTAAAGTTAAGATTCTTACAATATTCAAAGTACTATAATAGCTATATATATATATATATATATATTTATTTATTATGGATTTGACTACAATAGGTATAGATTACAGTCTATTAACGATTGGATGGCACATACCTTTGCTTTTGAATACTTTTCCTACACCATGCATATGTCTTTCAACTGCCATGGCAGAGATTCTCAAAAGTGGATGCTCCCTCACTCAACCTTTAATTGTTTTATACATGGGTTACAACTTAACTTCAATTGCCTTGTACTATAAATACATTCACATTGTTACATTTGAGTATACCACTACTCAACTCTTTCTTCCTTTCCTTAAAAAAAAAACCATCTATTCCACTATGGCTCTCACCCATACACATAATCATATACAAGTTATGACTCCAGATTCCCCAGAGGCATTTTTTGGTGCAGTCAAATTATCGTTTAAGGTACATTTCTCTACCCCTATTTTAACAACATCCAAAATTTATTTCGGCTTCATCTATTATCTTCTTCCTTATATTTTAGTATCTAATATTTTTGTTATATTTTTATTTTTTCAGGCACGCGTTGAAGTTGATCCGAGTTTTGTCGAGGCATACACTAATGATTTTGATGACGTGTGGAACGTTGTCACACCTTATGGAAATATCGTAACACTTGAGTTAACAAAAAACTTCTTTAATCCAACTATAACCAATGGTTGGAATACACTGCAACAATACCACAATTTCCCAACCAATGTGGTTGTAAAGTTTGCTTACTATGGAATGAATATATTCAAAGTCCACGAATTTCGTCAAGTCAATATCTTCAGCCAACTGCCTGCCTTTCACAGTAGAAGTTTGAAGCGAAATGAAATCAAGTTTTTTGATGTTCAATTACGGGAGGGTCTAACAATGAGAAACAAGCTGGTAAAGTCGACTAGACTTTCTTCATAATATTAAATATTGGTAACAATTATTACATATTCTTTTAATAATATATTAATGTGATTATTTTTACTGTGCTTATGCAGAAGTTACCTTCGGACTTTAGTCAATACATCGAACATAATATATGTGGAACTTTAATGTTATGTGGAGATAATGGAGATCATCAGCTTTTCAATATCGTTTCAAACAGTGATGGAAACTACACTCCAAACTGCAGAGCAAAAATAGGACCAAAGTGGAATAGATTTTGTCGAAATAATAATTTTCAAAGTGGTAGAACGATTAGATTTAAGTTTGTCCAAAATAATTTTGATGTATGCCATGTTTTTATTTTAATGTAGTTTATAATTATCATTTTAATGCCACGTTTTAATGTAATTTTGATGTATGTCATGTTTATATTTTAATATGTAACAGCCACCATCAATTTTACCCAATATATATAATAAGTTACAAGAAACTGAACAACACGGTCGTGCGAATAATTAGCACGGTCGTGCTTTTTTAAACTGGATGCACCATTTATCATATGCCATTTTCGAACACGACCGTGTTTATATATGACACGGTCGTGTTTAAACGTACTGGAACTAAATAATGAAATGATACCAAAAAATGGACTGTGAATGGCACGGTCGTGTTGTATACTAACACGGTCGTGTGCAAACGTTCTGGACAACATATATTAACCTACATTTTCTGTATCACGACCGTGCGTTACAATTGCACGATCGTGCTAATAGTTCTGTATCGAAGCAACCTTTCATACATCATTTCCTGGACATTATACCATAGGTAAACGTGAAATAATATAAATAAGGTCAACCAAATTGTGTGTTCATCAACAATCATTACAAGTCGTTAATCAAAACATATGGGCCCTGTAAACAACAATCATTTCGTCGGTGATTAACATCAAAATATATGGGCCCTATAATCAAAACATAGTAATAAAATTCAAAGTTCCGATAAAACCATAAGCGCCAAGGATATTTCAGCTTCCGATCAAACCACTACTTCACAACAATAATGGTTTGTTAGGAACCTAACGACAACACTAATCGTCGTCTATGTGGATAGGTTCATTAGCCGGGCTATCTATGGTCTTCAAATATGCGTTAGTCTTTTCCATAACTTCGAGGCGCAAATTGTTGTGGTCCCCAATGAGTAAATCAGCTGCAATCTTCATCCTTACCGCCTTCTCATTCAGCTACATATGATAACATAAAGTAATTAATCAACAGTTAAACTAGAAATGGAACATTGACTTTACTGTAAACCAAACGATCTCGTCAATTCATCAACCTTTAATCTATTAGTACTTACCGGGTGAATCAAACAGTTCGGGTGGAATAGGTGTTCCATGTTCATCCAGTGTATCACCCATACCCCAGAATTGTCCCTGTATGGACAAGAACTTAAGTTATCTCTAAAATCATATGCCCACCCTATCAAACAAGCATATAACAAGTATAGTACCATACCAGCTGGGAGGATTGGGCATTCCTAGAGTAGCTTCAACAATTTTGTTGTGCTGAAAACCAATGTCGTTATTGCGAAACACATTGCTATGCCCACCCGTACGCACAATGTGATACAGCAACACCCCCTACAATGAAGTTTGCGTCAGGTCATAAAGTAAAAAACTAACGAGACATATATATTTAAATAGTTTAATAACACACTGACCAGTTGTTTGACTTTAATTTGTCTGGTTGAAGTACTTATAAGTGGACAATTTGAGTCAAGCCGATAGGTGATCATGGCTTCAACATCTACAACCATCAGGAACCATTGATAATCTGGGGCAACCCTCAATGGAATGTATATCTGTACAAAAATAGGGTGCATATAATCCAATGGTGTGTTGTAGACTTACAAACTTCAAATAATCCAATAGTGTGTTGTAGACTTACAAACTTCAAATTTGGGAAAGGAGTCATCCAATCTTTGTACTTTTCTCTTATTTGTGTGACGCTGAGTCTGTCCTCCAAGTCAAACTAATTGTAAACAAAATAAAATCAAGTCTATTGCATGAATACTTTTTTGATTACATAGCTTATAAAAAGAGAAAAATTAACTAGAGTTTTGTAAGTTCACCGCAAACGAAGGGGGTAAGGTCCACACAGATTGCTTATCAACTTGGTTACGTGTGATCCTTGCAGCAGCTAATGCAATTGCCTTCGAATATAAATTTAATAACAGTAGTTAATGTCACTATTATCAATTAATGTAACTTTTAAGTTGATTTGGGTTCATACCACTTCATTAATTGGTTCACCAGGCCGCAGGCACTTAAGTTCAGCTCTTGATGCCGTCAGCCCCATTGTCCATACAAGTCTCTCGTTTCTCAAATTACTATCAGATGCATGATGAAAAAGATAGGTGCACACTTGTGCATCTCTAACAGCAAGTCTTTTCAATTCTAGTGAGATTGGATCAGCTGTATCCTTTCCCTGAAATGTTACAAAAAAAAAAAAATTGTTATATGCATGTAACCAATGTACGTCGTTATCATATTACATGTTTGACGTAAACATAAGTTTAATAACATATTTTTTTTACCTTTGACGTTTCCCCCACCGACTTCTTTGCCCTTTTGGGTGTAGCTTCCTCCAGTTTTACCGTGACCTTCTTCTCGGATTGAGACAGTTTGGAACTTGTTTTCAACGAACAACCATCTGTTGGATTTGGTGAAGGGGTTTCTTTAAACAATTTTTTGTTTACACCATCTCCAGAGAATGTTGGAGGTGTCTGAATATTTCGCGTGTGTCTTTTGAAGTCGCTACGACTTACAAGCATAGTTTGTTTCTCAGTCTTGTAGCTCTTGGTTGGTGTATCTTCCTTCAACCAATAACCAGGAACGACTGGTCTCTCAACAGATTTTGAAACATTCCTCTGTAACACACTTAGGTCAACATTACAATCAGTCATACTTTCCACTCCAGCGAACACGCTGCTGCTACACCCAAACCTCCCTCCCCCGAAGTAGTCATCTTCATTTCCAGATTTAGAACTCCAATCCATGTCAGCAAGTTCCTTTTCGAAACGTTCTTGTTCAGTAAGCAAGTCTCGGTCATTAATTGGTTGCTTTTCAAAGTTAGTGGAAACGTCTTTTACTTGTGAAACTGCAATAACTTCCAGAGCTTCAACAGTGGCTTGAATGGCAAATAGAGAACCCCGTAAGCCTACCACCTGATCCGTAATTCCCTGTTATACAACAGAAATAGTTAATAGCAATCAACATTGCTGACATAGTACCATACTTGAATATAAAATACGTATACCTTTTCAACTGTGTTTTGTTTATTAGCCATTTCAGACACAATTAGTTTCAACCCTTTGATCTCTTCCATGACATCTTCTAGAGTTAATACTTTTGCGGACGATACATCAAAGTCATCTTCGCCGTCCATTGTATGTTGTCTACAATAAACATTTGTTTTCAAATGTGTTTTATTATTGATTTGTTCAAAAAACAATATAATTAACATGAACTTCGTACATCACATAAGCAATATTTAGTAACATTTGATTCGTCATTGTTTTTTTTTATCTCTTTCACAAAAGCTAAACACATAATATCTAACACGACCGTGTCGTAATTTAGCACGACCGTGCCAGTAAAAAGTCACACCAGCAGACCACAAGTCCAGTACCTTTTGACACGGTCGTGTCAACTACAAACACGGTCGTGCATATGCGACAACACCAAATTATAGCTTATTAGAAGATACAATTATTTTGTTAATAACATCATGTTATACATTCACTCCTAAAATAAAAACACATTATGATCATACAAAAGGATCCTTCAAAAAAAAATCATACAATAAAAATAAATCCTTTTTATTAGGTGTTACCTATTTTAATAAAGAACTATTTTTTCCTAACAAGTTATAAGAACATCAACAAAAAGGACACTAAAAAGAGGATAATGTTAACCTTATACAAAAATAACGTAAATCCTTTTTCCTTTTATGAGATATTAGCTATTTTCTTCCTTCAATGACTTACTTATTTGTTGCTATTTTCATCCTCCAAATGACTTAACAAAAACTTATTATCTTCTAATACTTATATAATATTAAAAAGTGATTTTAAGGAAACTTTGTAAGAGCTTTATCAATACACAAAATGACTTAACAAAAAGTCTATTCACACACTTACCTTAATGTAGGAGGATGTTGAAGTTCTTCATGTTGGAAATCAGTTTCCTCAGCCATTGTGTTCAAATATTGTGTTTCGCTAAAATTTTCTGATATGTTAAGGTTACAATGGATAGAGAATAATGAGAAACTTTGCTTAAGCATACACAGAAAACTGTGCAAAAGGGTACCCTATGATGTGTCTCACTCTCATTGGTCCATTGGTTATTAAAATACCAATATATGTCTTGTGTTATGGGTAAAGAAAAGTGTCATTTTGGCATTTCACTTGCAATCTCACGTGCAACACAAAGTGGCCAAAAATATGGTACTAGGTTCTCAATCTAATTAGTGGGCCCATGTAGTTACATGTAGTCACAACCAACTACCATTTTATAAAAAAAATTATTAAATCAAATTGTACTCAATATTATATTTTCTTCCCTATAAATACACACACTCAGTTCTTAATTTCTTACACAATTACTCTCTTCCTAACATACTAAATTTTCATTCTCAACATGTCAACTCAACCATCGGCGCCTGGACCAGTAAAATGCACCGTCAAGTTGGAAAATGATGGTTCTGTCCACGACGCTTGGTACTTGATACCAGTCGAGACGCTATCAGAACTATTTCGCTACTTCAACGAATATTTCATGAGGTACTATGAACCAACTCGTAGGGTGAAAAAAATTTACTACATAACACCATACTACTCGTTGGAAACTGTCCATAACGATTGGAAATTAATCTACGATGTCAAGCAGCTCGAAACCGACCGTGAGGTTGAAAACATGTTTCGATGGAGGACAAACGTAGGGGACCCTTTGTATTTGTATGTTACAAGTCAATTATCCAACTAGTAGATC
Organism: Medicago sativa; assembly: GCF_051527215.1. Lineage (NCBI taxonomy): Eukaryota > Viridiplantae > Streptophyta > Magnoliopsida > Fabales > Fabaceae > Medicago > Medicago sativa. Next base: position 57,218,790 of record NC_140749.1, read on the forward strand.
CCACAAATTATTGCTATCCTACTCAATGTATCGTTTTTTTATTTTTTTTTATGTATTTTAGCATTTGTGATGTGAACCTCATGTAATCGTTTAATTATCGTTATATTATCATGTTGTCTTTGCAAGAAGTTTTACAGAATTCAATGTTGTTTTGTTAAGCTCCCTCAACAAAATTCAAATATTGTTGTGGTAAGTACATTTAAATCAACAGTTGAGGTGCCGAAATTGATATACATAATTTGTGGTCAAACATTGATGTAAATCATCATAAATAATAAAAAACCAACAATAGTTTTTGTAAAAAAAACAACAAAAGTATAAATGACATAAGTAAAAAAGTACATTTAGTTTTCATACCTTTTCTTCATGTCCATGACCACATCCTGTCATAATTGTTACATTCCTATTTTCCTTCTTTATAACAATTATCTTCATGAAACCTTTGCCCCAATAGATGATAAGAACGTTGATTTTTTCCACTACAAATGAATAAAAAAAATATATTATGCAATATACTATGTTATGTAAATTCATTTTATCAGACCTAGACTAACAAAATTATGAGATTGTGCTACTAAATATAGACTTTTTTATAAAATTATTGGTCTGTAAATTAAATGTTAGTATTTAATATCCAACCAACAAATGATAAATGTTAATGGTATGGTTACACCAACCAAAGTCTGTCAAAAATATTTGATTATTACAAACCAAAATATAGAAGAATCTCCTTCTTATCTACTATGTACTTTTTTCCTTGTACTACTACACATGGGAGACAGCTTTTTCTATGTCCAAATCACAATCCAAAACAGCTTTTTCACTCTAAGGTACCCATGAAAACTGACTTTCTGTCAACACTGTTTTGTCCATTGGATAAACCAGTGTCTCATGTACTTACTCAATTCAAATCAAAATAATTTTGGTTCCCACTTAGATTTTGGCCAATTTTTCCCTCTTTGCTTTTGGCCAAATTTTGAAATGCTTAATGTAGGGTTTAGGTGGCAATATTTTGTAACTAATAACATAGTTAAATAGGTCACTAAATAAATAAGTCACTTAAATAACAACCACAATAATATAAAATTACATCTTAATGTAGGATCTAGGTTTCGTTGCGCGCACGGTCGTGCTTAAATACAGCACGGTCGTGCACTAACTGACTGAAATATAATACTACATATGAGAACGGTCGTGCACAATTATGACACGGGCGTGTTACCAAACACTGGTAACAATCTTCTTTTCAATTAAAATATACACACGACCGTGCACGATTATTGCACGACCGTGCATGAGATAATTAACTTATAAACCTAAATGGAAAACTAGCCTAAATACAAATACCATAGTAAATTTGACCTGCAGATTAAACACGACCGTGCGTAACATCGACACGATCGTGCATCACTTCACTGGTTATTAGACACGAGCGTACTTCACAACGACACGACCGTGCTCAACATCATTGTTAGCAATATAGCTGCTTGTTGTTCTTCATTCTCAGTGCAGATGATCTTCAGTTTGTGATGAATGCTAGAGAACCCAGAACCAACACCAGTACAACAATTAAACATTTGATCTTACACATTGAATAATTTGCCTTTCTCAAATCTTCCTTCAATATAGACAACTCATAACAATGGTTTTTTTTCACAACAACAATATCATCCATTAATCTCTTGTGAACATGTAGTGATTCATTCCTAACTTCTCTTTTAATTTCCAACAGTTGTTGGTTACATTCTTCAAACTGTTTTTGGAGGAATAATAATTCAATCTCAGATTGAATCTTCACATGCTGAATATCTTCCTCAATTAAATTTTTCATATCCACCAATTTAGCATCCAATTCTTTATTCAAAGCATCAAACTTCATAGCTTGATCAACTAGTACACACTCCAATTCATGTTCTAAGGTAGAATTTTTAGAACCAAAATCCGTCAACTTACTTTCCAGGACTTGGGTTGAATCCTTTTCACATCCAATTGGTTCACACCACTTGAAAAATTCACACCTTTGTTTGCTTTTGTTTTTTTTGTTGCTGTTCTTGCAAACGTAAAACAGCCGGTTTGGATTTTCATTAGTCATTGAAACCTTTATCGCTGCTATTTTGTTACAATGGCATACCTTGTTGGCATATTTAATCCAGCTCTGACTTTCTCCCATGTTGCTTGCCGAGCCCTTTGAGACATTCATGGTTGCACTGTTACAATCAAATAATTTTCATGTTCAGTCAATCAATAAACCTAAAAAGCAAACAATCAATTATAATAACATTTACATTTCATCAACTTCCAACACAAAGTGGCAGAATTTCTGCAACTTCTTCAACTACCTTTAAACTACAATTTAACAATATTATAGAACCACATATCAAATAAAAGTGAAATTCAACAACACAACAACTTATCTTACATATCCGAAATTGAAGCAACAAATTACCAAATCAAACTGGAAATCTAATTCAAAAGTAAATCCAGAAGGAATTGAATAACAAGAGGATAGGAAAAAGTTATTACAATGGAAAACTTACAAGAAATTGAATGAATAACAAGAGGATAGGAATTGAATGATGAGAAGAATATAGGAAAAAGTTGCTCTTGCTCACTTCAAGAAATTGAGAACAAATTTGGAATTTGGTTTAAGTGTTCTTATGGATCTTAGTAGCTCAAAGTAATAAATGCAACATATGAAAGTAATTGGATCCCCAATTATTATTTCAACCATATACCCTAACCCTAACCCCTCTCATGTGTTTGGATTCGAAAATTGCAAGGTAAATGAAACCAAAGGAAATAAAGGTAGATGGAAAAAGACTTGTATGATATGTTTGTTTATGAAGAGTGTTTGGTTATATATAAATAGGATAGATGTAAATTTATTTAATAGCTAAAATAATCATCATAATTAAAATAAAGCCTAACTAAACAAATTATCTTGCAACCCTAAACCTATCTTTTAAATGTGTTTCTCAGCCAAGCCAAATGTGTCAAGAGCAATTTTCAAAACACGAATCATAAATAAATACTTACTCTCTTGTTCTTTGCTCAGCTACTCAAATAGGTATGAGTAGCTAGACTTTACTATGACAGAATAGGTATGAGTAGCTAAACTTTACTATGACAGAATAGGTATGAGTCAATGCTGATCAACCATTCAAAGCACACCCTAGGGATCATCGACAACATCATCAGATCTTCAAAACTTTTGATTAACATCTAATAACGGAAAAGAAGTTAGTAAATACCCAAGCTAAAGAAGTGTGTTGTGTTATCAGATCTAATAAAAAAGCAATAAAAAATAATGTATGATGCAGTGATATTCAAATACCTCATACAATTAAATTAGTTGTTTTGTTGTGACTTGTGAGCATTTAGAAGAAAATGTAAAGAGTCAAAGGATCCCTATTGAATTCATCTAAACAAAGATGTCAAAATCAGTTACTAAAAAACTTGAACTCACAAATTCACTAGGCCCCAAGATCTAAGTGATAGCACTGTCTTGGGTTAGATTAAGAGGACTCGAACACAAGTTTTTTCGTGAAGAAAATTAAATAAATTATTCACATGTGCAAGAAAGCTCATGAAGTAATCTAGGAATCAAAATTAACCACGCCAGAATTCTTCACACTTTAGAGTTATTTCAAAGTAAATTTCATGTTTTTGTGCGACCAAACAAATACATACAGTTAAGGACCTGCATGGTTTCAAAAGCTTCAAATGATAAAAGGAATTGAGGTGTCTAACCTGCTAGGATAGTAGGATAATCAACACAAAAATCAAAATGATATACAATGAACTGTCTTGAGGCAAGCCTATAAGAGAAGTCAAGTTCAAAACATGTTTAAGCAGACCAATTTGACAAAATATCTGCTAAAACCAACCAATTTAGGGTTTTGAGGACTTGTATAAGCTTTATATAAGTTATGAGGTTAACTTCATTGGAACATAAGTCCATAAATAAAACACGAAAAACTATCTTGCTCCCTTGGTGGTATGTTATGACATGGAATTGAAACTGTTATTAGAGCTTCTGACATGTCCATAAGTTATAAACACAGTATGACAGAAAATTAAATTTTCGTTAACGTGTATAAGTGTCTCAAAGCATCGTTTTCCAGACTATTACTAGCATGTTTCTGGAACATTACACTGACTTGACATGTCTAATAAACGAATCTCACTTATAACTTACTATGATGAATTTTAAAAAGAAGATCAAATAAAATCCAACCCAAATAGAATAAAAATAATTGTGAAAATTCGAAAAATGATGAATTTGAAAATTAATATCAAATAAAGTCCATTCCTAATAGAACAAACAAAATTGTGGAAACTTGAAAAAAATGATGAATTTGAAAAGGAAGATAAAATAAAGTCAAACCTTAGTAAAAGGAACAAAATTGTGAAAATTATAAAAATTATGATTTTGAAAAGGAAGAACAAATAAACTCCAACCCTAGTAGAAAGACCACAAAACGAGTGATGAAACTCACAACTCCAACCCTAATGACAATATTCTTTGACCTAAACTACTACAAAGACCTCAAAACGGGTGATGAATCTTGTAGTCAAAGTAGTTGGATGAATGTTCAACGGCTAATCAAACTATTTTTCGACTAATCATGCTTACAACTCTAACCCTAATGACAAGATTCTTTGACCTAAACTACTACAAAGACTTCTTAACGACTAATCAAACTCAAGATTTTTAGGTTAACCTAAAATAATCTTGGAGTCAAAGTACTTGGATCAAAGTTCAATGACTGATCAAACACTTTATCGACTAGTCAGGCTTGTAACTCTCACCCTAATGACAATTTTCTTAGACCTACATTACTATAAAGATTACTTGGATAACTGTTCAATAACTAATCAAAATATTTACCGACTAATCAAGCTTGTAACTCTCATAGTAATGACAATTAATTTTTTCCTAAACTACGTCATCAATGTCTGAACGACTGATCAAACTCTCAACTCTTACCCCGACAAGTAGAATAATATACGATAAGTATTTTGATGAATGTTTAATGCCTAATCAAACTATTCACCAACCTATCTTGCCGACAACTCTAACCCTAACGACCATAGTGTTCGAATTAAACTCACGCCTTAACTGCATGATTCCTCTACCTAAACTAGTTCAAAGATGTCACCAAGACCGATCAAACTAGAAACTCTTACCCTAACTGGAAGAATCTTCGAGTCAAAATACTTGGATGAATATTCATTGACTACTCAAACTCTTGTTATCGATTACCCTAGCTTGCATCTGTAACACTGTTGCCAGATGGTAATTAATCAATCAAGATATTTTATACACAACTATTTTTTATACACATTAAAATTTAAATAACATAATACTACATTATTTAATCATTAATAAGAAGATAGTTCACCGGCTAATGAAGCAACTTACAACTCTAACCGCAATGACATTATTCTTTGACCTAAAGTACTTCAGAGAATACTAGACTATATTTATATGGACCAAAAACTTATTAAACCCTCGTATAATCATTAATAAGAAAACTTATTAAACCCTCATATAAATGATTTAATCATTTATGTTTTAATCATTTTATTTGTAATTAGGCTTTTTTAGGCTTTAATCTATAGATATTACAATAAAATCCATTAAAAAACAAAAATTATATAGCTATTGTGTACTTTGAACACTATAGGTCTCTTAAACTTACTATCATTGGAAGGGAACATGCCTGTATGAGACATTGTTGTTTTGCATTTTTAAAATATGGTATTAAAAACTTTGATTAAAACATAACAATATACTCTTGCACGGTCGTGTTACGTATACACACGACCGTGCCTTTCAGTTTATATGTCAGCACGACCATGTCAATATACAACACGACCATGCCTTTAAAATAATTGAAAATAATTTCACTTATATACATGTGAACTTGTTTACTTGACAAACACGACCATCCCTTTTTTCTTAGGCCACTTGAACTAAACACGACCGTGTAATTATACAGCACGACCGTGCAATTCCAATTATGACAAGAAAATGAATGTTTATATACATCCCAAGTTGATAACATAACGAAAGCGCGCCCATGTGGCTTAATGGTTATGAATGAGTCTAAAAGTATGCCTTGCCAAAGTAACGAGGTGGTGGACATGGGTTCGACTCCCAGCCACCACTTTTTTCATTTTATTAACATTTTTTTTTTAGTTCAAGTGCGTGTAAACACGACCGTGTCATTTTTACACACGGTCGTGCTTGGAAATGGCATAGAATTAAAAGGTGCATCCATTTTAAAGCAGCACGGCCGTGTCATTATACAGCACGACCGTGCAATTCCAATTATGACAAGAAAATGAATGTTTAATCATTTATGACAAGTACGTATAACCATTAAGCATTTAATCATTTATGACACAGTATGACATGGAATTGAAACTGTTATTAGAGCTTCTGACATGTCCATAAGTTATAAACACAGTATGACAGAAAATTAAATTTTCGTTAACGTGTATAAGTGTCTCAAAGCATCGTTTTCCAAACTATTACTAGCATGTTTCTGAAACATTACACTGACTTGACATGTCTAATAAACGAATCTCACTTATAACTTACTATGATGAATTTTAAAAAGAAGATCAAATAAAATCCAACCCAAATAGAATAAAAATAATTGTGAAAATTAGAAAAATGATGAATTTGAAAATTAATATCAAATAAAGTCCAATCCTAATAGAACAAACAAAATTGTGGAAATTTAAAAAAAAACTCAATTATATACAAGTGAACTTGTTTACTTGACGAACGCGCCCCATGTGGCTTAATGGTTACAGATTTGTCCTTTGTCCTTGCAAGTTTGAGGGTTTGGGTTCGAGTCCCTACAACCACTTTTTTTGTCCATTAATTCCCTTTTTTTTAGTCCAGTACAAATACACACGACCGTGTCATACTTACACACGGTCGTGTTCGAAACGTTTCATAATTAAATGTGCATCCCTTATTTTTTATCATTTATCAATTATGTTTTAATGATTTTCATACTAATCATTTGTTTTCATTTATGATAATCATTTTCATATTAATGATTATTAATGATTTGTCAACAACCCACAATTCCACCAACTCACCAAAACATTTAAACGTGTCTCCTACCTCAATCTTTTTCTTTTACTTCCTTCTTATTATAATTCCTTCTTCTTCTTCCTCTTGCAGCGCCAGAAATCATCACCATCATCAACCTTAGGTTTTCCCCTTTCGAAATCTACACTCACTATTAGGTAATTAACCTCCATTTCTTTCTTTCCTTTTACTTAATTTCATGCAGTTGGTTGCTTTTTATTGAATGTTGAACCACAACATTGATAGAGATTGTTAGGTTCTTTTTGCTTTCATTATTCTTATTATGAATGAGTTTCTGATTGGTGGGTATTGTTACTCCTGTTTGTTTCTTATATGGGGCTTCTGATTAATTGTTATCAGGAAATGTTAAATACTACTATTTCATTTTTTTGTCTGCTTATGAATCTTGTTGTTACTAGTACTGCCATATGTGGGTGTACAATTAATGTATGTAAATTGTTACTACTTTTTGTTTGCGACAGGAACAGAAATTTTGAAAAAATGGCTTCTAAAGGAAAGGGTGTTCATGTTGGCAGCACTTCTTCCGGAACGCAGAAACAGGGTAGACTCAATGAGAGGGGACTTATTCTTCACAAATCTGAAAAGGTGAGGTACAGTATGCTTGTGAAAAGAGACGTTGTACCCAATAGGTACCCCGATTCAGCCGCTCTACAGGCATTGGGTATAGAGGACAATGTCACGACATTGATTAGTAATGTAGGCTGGAAAGATTTCGTAGGCGAGACGCACTTTGCCTTCGAAACTAGTACACTAGAATTTTTAAGTACCATCTCTTTTGTTCATGATGCAGACAATTACAAAAACCCAAACCACACCGTTTCATTTAGTTTGGGCAACGTGGAATATAACATGTCCCTCACTCAATTTAATGACATAATGGGCTTCGAAAGCACGGGGATCATTCATGATAAAAAGCATCGACATTTTGACAAACAGGAGTTTTGGTTTAAAATAACTGGCCGGAATCGTTTTAATAGCAAAACTGCCAAGGCCAGCATGATACAAAACCCTGTTTTCAAATACTTGCATAGAGTTATGGCCTGCACCATTTTCGGTAGGCCGGAAACTGCAACTGTGAGGTCTGATGAGCTATTCCTTTTATGGGCCATGATTAACAAATGTCCCGTAAACACTGGCTACTACCTATTAGACCATTTGGCATATGTGGCGGCACAACCAAAAGGTAAGATAGTGGCGGGGGGATTGGTAAGTTTCATTGCATGGAAGCTGGGAGCGAGAACTGCAACACAAGAAATTGGCATTGACGGGAACTATGCCATTGATATCGATTTCTGTAAAAATATACATATGGTAAGGGATCTAGATGGGGACAACAAGACTTTTATATTGCAGGTATTCAACGAAGATTCAATCTTGTTGCCAGATCCATCGAGAACTGACGTAACAAATCCAGCAAATTGGCTTTATATGGATTTAGATTCACGGGTACCTAAAGAGCAGGCTGGCAGAGATGAAGAGATGGGTGATTACCGGGAGGAGCAACAACCTGCGACTGGAATGAAAGACGACGATGATGATTGGCGTCGAAGAATGGAGGCGAAGGCTGACAGGACGTATGATGAGGTTGCATGCATCAAACGAATGCTTGCAGAAACGATGCAGCGACTCAACTTCCATTATCCTCCACCCGGTCCAGAATGATAAACTTTAATGCTTTGTGTGAACAATGATCCAAATATAATTATGTTGTAAATTATATTAGCTCTGAACTTGCTGAACTTGTTTGCATGTTAACAAAACACATGGCTCGTGCTAGTAATTGGCATGCTCTGGTATGTTGTGCACATTTTTATTTCACTAATGATTGTTGGTTCTACTGGATATGGCACCTGATACACACACGACCGTGTCTAATTCAAGCACGGTCGTGCAGCTATTGCAGACAAAACACCAGTCACTTTCTGTCTTTCTTACACGACCGTGTTATTACACGCACGGTCGTGCGTCTGTCCCAAAACAATTTCAAGGCAACAGCCAGTGGTTTAAGGCACGACCGTGCCTATTTAAAGCACGGCCGTGCGAACCTTCCACTACTTTTTCAAATCCAACTCCAGTCACTTTAAGCACGACCGTGTCATTATAAAGCACGGTCGTGCTCACCTGTCATTGCTTTTTTTTTTTTTTTTCGGGACATTTTAGCTTTCTATTAACTCTTATAGTTTACTTTTTTTAGTATAAAAATTGTCAACTAATTTCCAAATAAAATAACATACAAAAATATTAATTTCCAAATAAAATAATATCTAATTATTTGTTAATTCAATGTTACATCTTAATATTATTAATATAGTTTACTTTCTACATAATTTCCTTCTATTAACTGTACAATTAATAATACTCCAATGTTTAATTTCTGATACCATAATTTCTCATAATTCAATCATTCATCATTGACTTACAATATTTTTTTGGTAGTGATTGACTCACAATATAAATAAACATTATTAATATTATGTTATACCAACAAAACATCTTATAATTTCTCCAATTTATTTTTCCAAAACATCATAATTCTTCATCTTGTAATTTTTCCACAACAATTTTACTACCCAAATATAACACCCAATTTATTCATCTTATAGTTTCTCCCATTTATTTTTCCCAAAAAATTCAAATCCAATTACAACCGTCCAATCTAATAAAACAACTTCTACTAATTTTCACATTTTTCAATATTCAATTCAATTGAATTTGAATTGTCAACAAATAAATAAAATTATGCATGGAAAAAATATTTCCTATTTTCGGGCCAAGAATATTAAATTTGGCAGCCCATATATAAAATTTTACTCACAAATGTAAAGCCCAAGTCCAATACAAACCCCACCAAAAAAATTGCAATATAAAATTCAGATTTAATCAAAGGAGTGGGTCCCGCGTGGGACCCACATGCCCTCTCTCCCTTTGTGGCAGCAGGTCACCCATTTCTCAATCCAAACAAATCTCAACCGTTGGCATTAAAATAATAATATATGAACGGTCCAGATTTGATTTGGGCCCACAAAATGCACAAGTTTGTGTTGTGCACAAGTCTTTTGCTTGTGCATTGTAAATCCCACCCATTAATGAACTATCTTATCACCTTGATTAGTTCCAAGAGCGTTGGGTTTAACTTGCCCATCATGATATATATGCATGTGATATTACTTAACTCACTTAGGTTGTAATCCAGCGTGATTTAACTCACGTTGAATATAACACATGCTTGACTTAAGTCACACTGAATATATTTTCATCAGTTTGTATGAGAGTGAGCAAATTTTGATGGAAGAAGAGCAATTTTCTCAAATATATGGTCCAAGTATATAATTTGTGATTTGACCAATACAATGAGTAAAAGCAAAATAGAAAATAAATAGCTAGAATACATTTGAACACGCCAAATGGCAGGGGGAATGAAACAAAAATATACTTGATTTGGAAAGAGATGATGAAGGGTTGGATAATTATTATGGAATTAAGGTATTGGACCATAGAAAATAGTACACGCATGCTAAATGGCTAATGTCAGAAATCGTTGTGCTAGTGAGTGGCTCAATTTCCTTTTAATCACTTGAAATAGTTGTTCGATTGGACATATGCATGCTCATTTATTTGACTTATAGAAAGGACCACTAATATGATCATGGTTATAAATTATAACATGATTCAATGTAGGCTGGCAAGTCGAATATTGTCAATCATATTAGATTTTAGGATCGGTCTCTGTCCAAATAATAGATATATTTTAAGGCAATTATTGTGGTGCATAAGTCATTTATTTTGTGCAAGGTATATGATGAAATATGTTTAAAGGTTAATTATATAGTGCACAAGTAAGACATGATGTGATTACATCGTGTATAAGATACTTTTTTATTATTTGATCAATAAATCTCATCATTAATCAATGAGATATGATGTGATTTATTGATTCAATGATGAAAATGTTTGTGCATGATTCAAAATCATTTTCACTATTAAAAAAAGCAAAATTAGCGAAGAAAATTAGTGAGGGAAAAAAATGAAATCTTAAAATAATTTCTGTCATAAAATTTGTTGGTGGAATTAAAGAGGGATTTAACTTTTTTTTCCTCTGTAAATTTTCCTCACTATTTTTTTTTAGTAGTAGTGTTTGCTTGTGCATGTTAGATGAAGTCATGCCTAAAAAGCCATTTTAGATTTTTCCTATCACCAGGTGTGAGGCATCTAGGATGGTCTACCAAGCGGCTCACACAAGGGTGACATCTGCTATCAAAGTTTATTGGGCATGAGGCGTCTGATGTCAACTTAGGGATGAGAATAGGTCAGGCCTACGACCTAGTCTATGACAGATCAGACTTTTTCATAATGAAGAAGGCTTATGCTTTTTTGAAAAGTTATTTAGTTAAAAAGGTCAGGCCACATACATTAAAAAAAAAGTCTATTAGACCTATCAGACCGGCCTACTTAAATAAATGTAAATAATATTATTTATTATTATATTATATTTAGCACTTTGAATTAAATTATAAATTTTTAACCTTTATCACTAACTTAAGCTTATTAATATACATTACTTTTTTGCTTATTTAAATGTATTATTATAACTAGAATTGAAGTTTGATATAATATAGACTCAAATTCTCTAAAAATTCATGATAAATATCAAAAGATAGTTGAATCTCATTGACTTATTTGTTCGTTAGTTTATTTAAACTTATTATGAAATAGACTTTTAAAAAGGCTACAAGATCATAACAGACTTTCAAAACGTTAGTCTTGGGCCTAAACAGTAAGCATTTGACAGGCCACATATCAGACTTAAGCTTTCAAATATTTGACACATCAGACTTAGGTCTTGCAAACATAGTTTTAAAACTCGGACCGGTGATCGAATCGGTAAGGGTACTGAGTCACTGGGGACTGAATCGGATTGAATCGGATGGCTCGATTATTTGACTCGGTTTATATAAAAAATTATTTGTGTCAAATTAGATTGAACTGAATGACTTCAAACAAAAAAATAATATTATTTTTACACTTAATAGAAGCACATTTTTATGACATAAATAAAAATAACTTAATAAATATCCCTTGAATTTAGCTGCATATATTTTTTATGAAATATAATACATATTCAAATAAATATTAAAAAATATTTCAATGTCAAATACAACCCAAAAAAAAAAAAAAGCAAAAGTGTGCTGAAAAAATAGTAGTAATTAAGGAAAAAATTGTTTATTAAAATATCTGAGATGTGCGATAATATTTAAAAGAAAAGAGTGTGCTAAGTTCCTTAAAAAAAATGTGTTTGCTTTTCTCAAAGAAAAAAAAAAACTGCTGAGTTATTATATATAAATTATAAAACACAATCAAATAACAGAAGAAGATGTTCATGGGTTAGTGGTTAAGACATCAGATTGCAATTCATGGGCGCGGGTTCAACACCCACCGCAGCCACTTTTTGGCAAAATTAATTTAATTAATTTCTGCTTCACATAAAACCTGTCCGGTTTGTTAAACCTTCTGCTTCACATAAATCCTGTCCGGTTTGTTAAACCCACCGGTTCACCGGGTTTGGCCGAGTCATACCGGTTCAGGCCGGTTTGATTGCATGGCTGATCCGTTAAGCAGCTCGAACCGGTCACCCCACCGGTTCCTGGTTGGACCGGTTGAACCGACCGGTCCGGTCCGGTTTTCAAAACTATGCTTGCAAAGCATTATCTCAGCCTAGACTATTCCCATTCTTAGGTGTCGTGAGCGAGGTGCTTGCACGAATACTTGGTATAAGAACAAAAACTTCATTGCTAGATTTTGTGATACCGACCAATATTCGACAAAAGTGAGAACTTTTAGAGAATCTTATAGACTAGTACGTTTTGGGTGAGGATGTAGGGCTGGAAAACACATTCTAAATACCTTTGATGGTGAGATTTTTTTTTGGAATAATGATCTAAGTTTTCTCTCTTGTTTTCTTGAGTGATATTCTTGTAGGTAGAGAGAAAGAAAAATGGTAGAAACTAGAATTTGTTGATTTAAGCTAATTTCTTGCAACTCTTTTGTATCTCTTATAAAAACCCGTTGGTAGTCGATTGGAGAACTACTCTACCCCTCAAACCTAGGTCTATTTGGGCCGAACTGGATAAATAATATTGGTGTGATTGTTCACTTACTCTCTTTATCTTGTTCTTTGAATTGATTACTTGTTTGATCTACACATAGGTTCTAGATTTGTCCATCTTGAATCTCCATCAAGCTCGTGATGAAGCAAAGCCTTGTCTAGTGGAATAGTGATGTAACATTATGATTGATCATTATAGAATTTACTCAAAACAGTGGATGAATCAATTGGAGAAAATGGCACTCAGCCTAACAAATAAGCAAGAGTCATTGATCGAACAAGGGATAATGGACTAACCCTTTTTTGTTGTGGACGTGTAGTAATTGGGTTTGAATCAAGAAATGTAATTGGGTTTTGAGGATTACAAGGGTGAGTTAGTTGGAGAAATTATTTAGAAATATCGAATTTGAAATGAGCATGAAGAGAATAGAGGGGATGTGTAGGGAGAAAAAGGATGATGGATGAAATACGTGAGAACTTTGAGAGAAATTAAAGATACGTGGATGCAATATGGTGACTATCTATCACTTAGATGGTGATGAATCCTTCTTTCTTGATAGATCCCCTATTGTTATTTCAATGAGTAAAAGGTACATGCAAAGAGACTTTGATATCAATGTAAGATTCTGTTTAAGCATGGTTTACGAGTAGAATATATGAATTAATCATGCATGGAGTACATGTCCCCTGATTATATGATCTAAGGAACCTATACGTGGATGCCCTAATCGGCTCATATCAAGTTTTAATTCCCGGTATTTGATATTCTATAGCTCATTCTTGTTTAATAAGATTTGAATGAAATTTTTGGATATGTGTCTCATCATTGAGTCATGGTCTTCACTTATCTTAGTTAGTTGAAATCTTTTCTAGGGCCACAATTAATTTTGAGCCAAATCTAGTGCTTAATGTGTATTGGGTTCCCTTCTTATGTGGAGAAAACTTCAATTTTTTTAGTTCATTATGTTTCTAACATCAATTTTTTTAGTTCCTTTTTTCTAACTCGAGATTCTTTATCTCAATATTAGGTGTGCTTGTAATTAAAAAAATAAGGGAGAAGTTAAAAAAAAGGAACTAAAGGGTGGTACATAAATGAACATGAGAAAGTACTAGTGATTCAAGAATATGTAGCATCATTATTGTCACAAAACAAGACACACGTAGAAGAACTGTTTTTTTATGGTAAAAAGAACATAGCTAGCGATGATGATTATGTTGATTGTATTACAATTGCTACTGGTGATGTTTTTATTATTTTATGTGACCATGAGTTAGTTAATCATGGATCATATGAGAGCTTGTGTATAGTTGACAATGGTGATATGTTGAACGTTACATTTAAAAAAGAGCTATTTACATATAGTGCTTATTTTGACTTTGACTGTTGAATATAGGTAATGTTAAGTGATGACAATGGTGTTTGCGATATTTGGTTGCAAACTAACATGTGGATGATTTTTTTTTTTTCCTTAAAGGAGTTTAATATGCTCCAGATGTCCTATTTAATTTTAGGGTCTTGTTAACGAGTGTTCTCGGGGCACTCTTTAAGCATTCTAAAAGGAGAAAATATTCCATTAAAAAAGTCAAATGTTTCAATTTCCAATGCAATGATTACAAAAAACTTCAAAAAGTTACTCCCTCCGTTTCAAGATGAGTGTCGCTTTAGCCAAAAAAAATTGTTTCAAAATGAGTGTCGCTTTCAGTTTCCAATGCAATAATAATTTTTTCTTTTCAATTGTACCCTCCAATTAATACTCTGCACACTACTTCCAAAGTATTACTTTTAAAACTAACCAATAGTTAATAAGGATAATTTGGTAAAGTAATCATTCTCTTTCTCTTAATCATTGCATTTCTTAATATGTGTGTAAACACCTAAAACGACACTAATTTTGAAACGGAGGGAGTACTTTTTAAAGGTCTAAAAGAGGCACTCGTTAACATTTCCCTTAATTTTATCTTTGTGTACAGGCTTGATGATTGTTGTTGTAATAATTATTTTGGTTCTAGAAAGTGAACCTCAACAAAGGTAACTTGGTTATGTATGAACGGGGGGGGGGGATTGGGTGGCACTTTGGTGACATTAATGTCACCATGTCATTGCATCTGGACCACACATTGTCATTGCCATTTCATCTGGACCACACAACACATCTAATGTCACCCAATGTGTGGCCCAGATTTAATGTCACCGTGACATTAATGTCACACAAGTATTTCCCTGAAAAATTCTAAACTATTTTGGAAATATCTTTCTTTTTTTAAAAAGACAATGTACATTTAATCGATATGTAAGTTTCGTTGTGACACTAAAGATTTAGTCATATCAATGAAAAAATGTTAAATTGTTTATCCAAAAAAGACATGCTTTAAGGATTTGTGGATTTGGAGAAATGTTTTCATCGTATGAATGATAAATAAACCAAAGTATACCCTTCAAAAGACATCATCCCTCAAGAAATTCAAAGTTTCTTTAATTGGTGGATTATGAAGTATATGGCCCTTTCAAGGTAAACTATGTTAGCGGTAGATTTTATTTAGTACTTTTATTGATGATTGTTTCAAGAAGCTATGGGTATATTGTTGGTGTAAACTCTAGAGGCCAATGTTTTTATGTTTAAATTTAGATGTGTACCAACTTTTATGTACTCTCTTCATTTTAAAATGAGTGTCACTTAAGTAATAAAAATTTGTTTCAAAATGAATAGAAGTAAATTAGAGGAGTTGTCAATGGTTTGAAGAACTTTTTGTATTGTTTTCATTTGAGTCGTTGTAATTCACTATTATCCTAAATCTTGCAACTCCACATGTGTTTTGAGTCTTATAAGTGACAAATCATGTAAATTGACAAAACAAGACATCAAGTGAAGGATCGAGGATATGAAGATTGAAGTTCAATGGTTCTTATAGGATATTTGAAGACAATATAAAGTGAAGAAAATTCATTTGAAGTTCCAAGACATTGCAAGAAAGGAAGAACACTTGAAAAAGGTTCGAAAACCTTAGAATTCATGCAGGAAGCGATGCCTCATGTGCCCCTGTGCATCAGACCAAGCGCCTCGCACATGGACACGGACATGAAGTGTCGTTTGCTTGTTTTCCAAGCCATTTTTGGTGAAAAAACCCTATTTCACGGGACTTCTCCTCTAACGAAGAGATGGGAGAACCGAAACGCATAACACTAGGAGATTTTGGGAGACTCAACAACATCGATGAAGTCGCCCAAGGCTTCCAACCAATGAATCCTGTCCTCTTTGACATCAAACTTTTAGTTCTCGCCGCTCTAAGGGAGAACCAATTCCCAGGTAGGGAAACTAAAGATTGTAATGCTCATCTAACACAATTTTTAGAAGCTTTCATTACCATTAACCCAACAGTAATTTCGGAGTTCGACAAGAGGCTTCATTTGTTTGTCTACTCACTAAGTGGACGTGCAAAGGATTGGTTGAACGCACTTCCAAATGCCACCATCATTAATTGAGATGTTATGAAGAAAGCATCCCTCTGACGCTTTTTCCCAACAACCAAATACCTTTAAAAAAAGGAAGGAGATAGACGGTTTCCAACAAGAAGACAAAGAAAATCTCTACGATGCATGGGATAGGTACAGGTTAAAACTCAAGCGTTGTCCGGGAAACAAATTTTCAGATATGAAAATTGCATTGACTTTCACATATGGTCTGAAACCAACAACTTTATGCTTTTAAATGCATCAGCAGGAGGTACCATGAACAACAAAACTACAACATAAATCCAAGAGCTCATCGACAACATGTCTTTGAACGAATATTGTCCTCAAAGTGAGAATAGGGGCATAGTGAAGAAGTAAGGAGTTATAAGCTTGAAAACTCATGATGCCTTACTAGAAAGCAACAAACTCCTTAGTATATGGGTGTGTATACCAGACAATAACGAAATCCCTACTCTAACATTTTCAATACTGGATGGCCAAACTACCAAAATCCTCATGATGCTTGTGTCCCATGCGACAAAGGTCAACAATTTCACTATTATCCGGATCACTTAGAGTGGATGAGTTATCATTGTTCTCCCATGAAATATGGGATCTCCTTCCTTTTCTCTTTTCATTGAAACTCAAGTTGGACTTCCTACTCGCTATGATCAATTTTGGACATTCACTTTTCACGTGGCCCGATTTTCCACATCCATAACAACTGGGCATATTTTATTCCTTTTTGAATTTAGCCCCTTTGAGAGTTGTTGTCCTAAAGTTTATGAGATTTTTTTCACTATGATTTAGCCCATTTTTCTCAAGGTATCTATGGTATCGGTGCACAAATAATTCCATCTCCTTATCCTCAAGGGGTTCTTCATCGATGTCATTATCCTCATGCACTAAGTGTTTAGCGATGGACGGGGAGGCTTTGTACGCAATAACCGTTTTTTTTCTTCCTTTTTCTTGAAATCTTCCTCACTAGCTTTCAATCTTAAGATGTCATGCTCATGCTTATGCTCTTTGACCTTGCCAAAAAGAGTGGTGAATCCAAAAGTGTTAAGGTTTTGAGATTCTTTTATAACTGTGACTTTAGGCTGCCAATCTCAAGTCATGCATCTCAAGACCTTTTTAGTTCAATCTCGATTTGAGATGGCTTTTCCTAAAGCATGGGGACACCCGCAAGATCTTCGAGTAGCAAGCTTCCAAGCAATCCCTTGAACTTATACTCTGAGAATTCTTATTTTCTATGTTCGAAGATCTATTCCCCTTGAATCTTTGTGTAGTTGAGAAACAACCCCCAAAAGGCCGTTTAGAGGTGAAAAATGTTGGGATTTTAAGAGGGATTTTTAAAATTTTCATTCTTTTAGTGGAATAAATCCCGATGAACGGAATCATTAATCACAAATCAAAACAAAGGATTCATGTGTTTACCTCTTAAGGCGCAAATCCATTTAAGTCAGACTCATCGAGTGAGTGATCCCAAGTACTTCTCGATGACATCACCTCTACTCAGTCCACACGAACAACTTTCTTCACTCACATGACTAGCTTCTTATGAATGGAGGCTTATAGAGAAGGGGCAGTTTCAGGGTTCATAAAACTAGGGTTTCTGAATTAGGTTATGAGTGCACACTTGCTTCAACACAAGGGTTCTATTTATAGAATCACTTGTGTGCTCTGCAAGTCAAGCAGTCACTATTGAGCTTATGTAAATCCAATAACCCACTTGCTTCACTTTTCTAACTAATTAGCTTCATGAGCTAATTGCACCCCGAAGTTATAAGTCTCAATTATGTCTCTCATTTAACTGTTCTTTTGTGTGTGACCCTAAAAATTCTTGTCACGTTGGTAATAATATTAAATACTATATTATATTTAATATTATAAACAGTGAGTAGTATCTAGCAACACATCACTGTTATCCAAGTGACAAGAATGTCAAGTGATCTGACGAAACCTTTCCGTGATAACGATCTTGTGTATAATTACTCTTTTCCCATATATATATATATATATATATATATATATATATATATATTTAACACAAGGCATAGTATGTCATCCTTGTCCATTTTAATGTTGGGCCCTTAGACATTTCTCATGTTATGTAGGAGGGTCAAATTCCATCTAGGTCACTCATGTCCCTCAACCTAATTCGTGGACGACGTTTGAACGACAACAAAGTACTCTACTCGTAAATCTAGGCTACATATGGTTTCATGTTGAAGGGTGGCATAAACCACTTATCACTATGAGAATAACTTATGACATTTACATAATATTCTATGTAGTATTCTCATGACGAGTCAATCCTATATAAATATTACTCTTAATATTTATATCTTTGTGAAGACTAGATAACTCTTTATTCGTGATCTGTGAGATGTGATCATCAATCTACCCACATAATAGTCTATATGCTTTAATGTTATCCCACTTCATAATAAAGCTTGACTACAGATACTTTAAGAGTAATGGGGTCTCATGATTAAATTCTACTTAATGTTCCATTAAACGAACCAACTATTTTAGGGGCTTTATTATTTTGAGAAGAAAAAAAAAACAAAATCAATAAAGAAATGCCAAATTTAAATATCATGATACAAATCCAAATCCAATCAATATAGATTGGTTATTAGAGCTTACTCCAATAAAAAATACCTTCTTTTCTTCAGGTCCTTAATCTACCACCAAGACCCTTAAGAGAAACCAATCTTACAAGTCATATAGCACCATAACAACCTATACCTCACACTCTACAAAGATCTTAGAAAAAGTGTTTAATCTGAAGAAGGTGTAGAGAGGGGAGAGAGAGAGAGGGAGAGAGAGAGAGAGAGAGAGGGAGAGAGAGGGAGAGAGAGAGAGAGAAAATTTCAGAGCCTATTTGCAAATTGTTTCAATGATTAGAAAAGTGTGTGAGTAAGAGTATATATAGGTGAGTGAGATAGGAGTAAGTTTACCCCAAAATAACATTAAAAAAATTGGTTTGAAACGATTCATTGAAGTCTTAAATTGATTCAATTGTGTAAAATGTAAAATCTGGGTTGTCATGAAGATTGAATAGTATCAGAGAATATTTGAATTTTATCTGATGAAGATTGAATCGTATCAGAAAATATTTGAATTGTATCGAAGAGTTCCAGATGAAGATTGAAATGCATCGGTGAATATCTGAATCGTATCAAAGAATTTCAGATGAAGATTGAATCATATAAGAGAATATCTAAATTGTATCAAACAATTCTAGATGACGATTGAATCGTATCAGATAATATATAAATTGATTTAAATTATCTTTTCATGAGCCAAACACCCAAGAACTTGTTTGATACGATTCAAAATATACACGAATCGATTCAAAACACTAAAGAATGGATTTTGAACAATTTTTCATGAGCCAAACACCCAAAAGCTTGAGTGATTCGATTCAACATATGCAATGCAATATATGAATCGAATCAAATCACTAAAAATGGATATTGAACAAATTGAACACAATACTAGACTTCAAATTTCACAACGTTTTTAAGAAACACTTTTGCAGAATATGTGATCTAAATTGAAAGAGTGTTTTACACAAACTAACGGTATCACTCAAAACATAAAATACTACTTAATCAAAAGTAATCAAAAGATAGAAACAACTTTCATCTATGTAGGAGAAGCTTTATGTGAGTAGGAGAAGCTTTATGTGATCTAGGAGCTACCGGCAACCTCATGCTATATGCAACCTTCAAGAAGATTGGAGGATTGGAGCTAATGGCATGCTTCATGGATGTTGGTCTTGAAGACAGTACTTCGACAGAGCCTCTAGGGATGGTGAGATACATGATGATCAACATTGATGTGTTTGATTTTGAAATTGATGTTATAGTGACAAATGACAACAAAGGTCAAGACGTACTGCCTACTGATTCTGGAAAGATCATTCATGGAAACTACTAAGTCTTTGGTAGACCTGCAGCTAAGGAGGTATTCATAAGGTCCAATGGTTATTATCAATGCTACAAGGTAACTCCACTATCTGCAGATCACAACTTGCTTATGGAATTTGCTGGCGATTGGGAAGCATTCAAGACATTCATAAAAAGATCATCTAATTAGTCAGAACTTGGAGAAGAGTACTTATATGAACAAGGATGGACATATTTAGAAGATGAAGACAAAGAAGAAGAAAACATGGAGCTTGAAGGTTTAGGGCTCCCAAAATCACCTTAGACAAATGTGTTAAGCTCGAGACGCTAAACAAGCGCTAAATAGGAGTCAACCCATACATTTATTTTCAGTAATTTTCAATTTCAGTGATTTTACATAGCATTCCATCTAACAATTTTTTTTTTTTATTATTTGTTAACTCAACCAGGCGCGTTGTTTTTACCTGAATTGCATAACCTTTCCTTTTCCAAAAATCTCAAAATTTTGTTTTAGTCTCGGAGAATTATTCCTTCCATTAACAGCAGAGGGCTAGCGTCCTTCTGAAGTTCAAGAGCACGATAACTTTTGGGGCTTGCTGTGAAAGATACTCATAAATATTCACCATTTCAATTATGTATAGGATAACCTGTGAGATTTTAAGCCAAATATATATTCCAATTTTTCTACTATAATTCTTTATATATGTGTGTTCCATGTGCACTGTTAGTTTTGCTTGAAATTGCGGTCGTTCTTTACGGACTATCAGTTATATTATCATACACACGAGACACTTGTTTTGGTACATTGATCCTTTCAAGCCACACCCTTTATTATTATTGCTATATCCTTTGTGAAACCACTTTGAGACTCCCTACAAATTTTATTTCTTTGTTACTTATGCAACTTGAATCATGTCACAAGTTTTGAACCTTATAATGATACATTTGTTTGATTTCTTTTGGAGTTAGATAAAATAGTGAAATAACTGTCATGGTTTGAAATTATATTTAAGGTTACTCTTTGTATTTAGCAACATCTTCCCCTGCTATATCTAAAGGGATTATTTTGTCTTTTAAATGTGTCTTTAGTCGGTTAATTTAATCCTCAATTGTATTTTTTTGTCAATCACTATTAATAATAAAAGAGGCGTTTGGAGATGTGTTTGTAATTTTAATAAATTCATACATTTTAGTGATTTCGTATCACACATTTAGATATGAAAATTATTATTTTTAGTACTATATTTATGTGACGATGGTTGAAAGAGATATATAATGCCTCCTTATTCAAAAAAATTGTCTTCGGCCCTGCTTAACCTTGTATATCCTTCTAGACACACTGCTTGCATTTTACACTAATATTTAGTTCATGTGAAACCGACAAAGCAAATTAATAGTTTCTGGAAATACAATTTTAATGCCTTTTATCAACGTATTAGAGATATATGTTAGATACTAGTTTGTAGTAGTATATATACTTGTAATAACCCCATTAGTGGAATAATTCACTCATTTGTAATATACACTTTATCATCAATACAAACATTATTTGAGTTTTCTCTCACTTCTTCATTGGATATCATGTTTCCTAACATGGTATCAGAGCTAATTTGGTATCCACCTTGAAGAATATTTTCCGCTGCATTTTCTTTTGAGAAAATCCAATTTTCTCAATTTTCCTTTTCTTTCCCATTCTAGATTTTTTCTTTCTTTTTCCCTCTCTTCACTTTCTCGAGAAATTTCATTCACTTTTCTCTGTTTTTCTTCTTAGTCGTTCTGGATCGGAGTTCTTTTCTAGATTTTAATCCAATTCCTTTGATTCAATTATGTTTTTCATGTCTTTTCATTAGCGATTCTGGTCACAGTTTGATTAGATTGAGTTCTGATTCAATTTCCCCCAAATCCTAGGGTTTTACAATTTCTTGTTGTGTATGTTCTGATTCTTGCGATTACCTCTCGTCGCAATTTCGTTATCGCAGTTTCCCCAATTCTTAGGGTTTGCAATTCCAATTCTAATTTGGTTTCGATTTTTTGATTCGATCGTCTTCAGCTTTGTTTCTATTTTGTTCAAGTAGTTTCGAATTCTCTTATGCGATACCTCCTCTATTTTCTTTCTGATTCAGATTCGTTTTCTCTATATCTTGAGATTTTGGTCCTTATCGTATATGCGTGTTGCTCCCAAGGTGTTTGTTGAAAGTTCTCACAGGAAGACAAATTGATACTGCCTTTTGTTCTGCTTCAACATTGTATTGGACTTGCTTTGCAATGTTGTTGTTGTCTGCTGTATGATGTTGCTGATTTCTGGATGCATTTTTCATGTGAAATTTTTCCAGATATTGTTGATTCAAATCACTTTGGTCAGTCACACATTGTTGAGTTGGTTCTGTTACTAATGCAACAAGGACGAATTGTGTGGGGGATCGCTAGTTCATGGATTTACTCTCTTGAGATTTTTTTTTCGTGACAACAATTGAGCATGTTGACATGTAAATGTGTGGCTGAACAAGGCTTTACATTGTGTTTCATTGAAGCATGAGAATTGGCTTATTTGATCCAGTTATCTTGAAGAAAGATTCACACTCTAATGGTTTAGTTGAATATTGGTGATGATTCATTTTCTTGAGACTCTCTGTTTAGACTTGTTTGGACCTCTTTACCACTATTGTTGGCTTTACACTATTTTTGATGTGTTTTTTGGTTTACCATCAAAGCAATCTATTGGAAGTATTGGTTCTGTTTGTGTTTTTCTTGGATAAGGTAATTCATCAAACTGGTTTTATCTCACTTTTCTTTGAGATATAGTTCAAGAATTGAAGCATAAAGGATTAGACACATTAGTGACATGGGGATTGCTAGATTCTTTCATGATTAGTTTGGCTTCCATCTGTATCACTTTGTCTGTTATGTCATTTTTTTTGGGTTGATTGGAATTTTTACATCATTGGAAGAACCTCATGGAGTTCATTGATATAAGAAGAATATTAGCTTGTTCCCTTTCTTGGTTGTCTACAATTGCATTGTGAAGACAAAGTTGGGTTCTTAATTGGAAGCTTTTGCTTGATTGCCTTAAATTTTGTTCCTGGATAGTTGATGACATTTTCGTTACTGCTGTTTGCTGATATCTCTTTGTTCAGTGCCACTTTTGATTGCATTATGCCAGTGACAGCACCCATTGTAGCAGCAGTTTTGGTTGTAAAAATTTGGGTAGGTCTGTACAACATTTCATTGCGTTCCTTTTGTTGTTTTTGGGCTGCATGTTTACATTTCTTTTGTGCAACAATACTGCTACATATTATTTTTATCATTGGCTTTGGATTCTTGGTTTGTCCACTTTGTGACAATTGAAGACTATTTTCTTTGGATATTTGTTATGCTTCATTATTGGAAGCATTGGTTTTGGTCTATGGTTTGAATGCATCAACATGGATTTGTTTTCTATGGTTTGAAGACACATCACATGGCTATGCATCTCTATTGGCTTGCATTTGGTTTTTCTTGTCTCAGCTCGGCATTGGAGGGCATCTCTTTTTTATCTTTGGAACATTGGTCTTATTGCTTCATGGTACCTTTGGTGTGAAGTTTGTTCAACATATGACATCCTTCCAGACTTTGGCCCTTCCTTGCACTTCTTTTTCTTTAGGATATCATCATTGATTTTGGATATCCTTGTTTTTCTTGTCTTGTGCTTCTGTTCATGATGGATCAGCCATGTTGATAAGCTTCCATCATGAATGGTTAAGCGTTGTGCTTCTGTCCAAAGATGGTTAAGCGTCGTTTCTCTTCTTCTTCTTCTTCTTCTTCTTCTTCTTCTTCTTCTTCTTCTTCTTCTTGAGTTATTGAAAACTCTTGATGGTTAAGCGTTGTGCCTTAATTGGCTTTGTTGATGATTGCTTCTACCGGATGGTGGTTAAGCGTTGCTTTGATGCTTCTTCCTTCAATTGGTTCAACCTTGAGTTGTGGTTGCTTCTTGTTGGATAAGCACTTGTTTGATGACTATGTTGTTTTTAGCCGATGTGTTCCTGGCATCTTTCCTTGTATTTTCTCATTTCAAGTTGGAAGTGTTTTGAACACTTTCCAACTTGAGGGGGACTATTAGAGATATATGTTAGATACTAGTTTGTAGTAGTATATATACTTGTAATAACCCCATTAGTGGAATAATTCACTCATTTGTAATATACACTTTATCATCAATGCAAACATTATTTGAGTTTTCTCTCATTTCTTCATTGGATATCATGTTTCCTAACACAACGCAAGAATCCTATCGGTCACAATCACTTGGGGAAATAAGTCTTCATTTATAAACATTTAATCTAGCTTATCAAGTACACAACAAAAAAAAAAATCGTCTGCATAGATTGCATATAAGCAAATGTTAACTTTGATGATGCCATACCTACAATTTCGAGCATTGACATACTGTATTTATTACTTTTCTTTATCCATAATCAACACAATCAGAAATATGTTCAGTAACTTAACTGAATCTAGATGCACCCAACATATATCTCCCATTACATTTGAGTCATCTCTTCTACTCCAACTCAAATAATTCGCATACTCTAAGAAATTCAACAAATGATGTATATCTATTATAGGACTTCTCACATCTTTTTTGCATTATACTCCTCTTCTTATATATTATATATATAATCTAAGTGACACTATGTGGATCTTGTTCTTGCGATGATAGAAGTTTGTGTCTCAATAGAATATGATGCTTTGTCAAATCCTTAATGGTTATGCTCTTCTACATTTTTTATGACCCCAAATGCATGACCTTCCAATCTATGAGTGTAGACCATGATTTTCGGGTGTCAATCCATTGATTGGTTTTAAACCCTCAATCGTTGGACTTTTCGATCTTTATTCGTGGGAAGGGAAAAGATGAATTAAAACCCTTTTTAAAAAAATTCTGGATCCGGGGGTTGGTTTCGATAGAGGAAGGTGTTAGGCACCTCTAAAGATTACGGTACTCCGTAATAACCTCTTTCCTAACTTTATCTTGTGCTAGATTATTTTTATTTGAAAATTCTTGCTTAAAAACTAAGTGAAAGAATGGAGGGAGAAGAAGGATGATTTTGTTGTTTTTTATTTGGTTTGGAAGGACGAATCCTTTGCCTACATACCCTTAAAGAAAAGGGATCAAAACCCAAATGTAGTTCACTCTTAAAAAATATTTTTGGGGGGTTAGGTTGATTTTAATTTGTTTTTGAAAATGATTTTAAGAAGGGTTGCGAGACCTCAAGGTATAGAAGAATAAAATGCAAGTGAGGTTGTTTCAATTTTAATTAAGAAATTTAGTCTAAGTTTAATTAAGATTCATTAGAAATTTGATCAAGAAAAATAAAAGGAAAAACAACTTGGATTTGGATCCAAGGTTTATCAAGAAAATATTTGACTTTTTACTTATTTGATTTTTGGGATAAAAGAGATTTTTCTAAACTAACGGTGAGCTAACGTAACGGCGTGAAAAATAAAGCGAGATAAAAGCGATAAATAAAGTGATATGGTGTCGGTGCAAGTGTCGGTGTGTGCAATTACTACGCTATTACATTCCTTCCTAGATGCATTCTAAAGCAAGAAATAAAAATGCAAAAAAAATAAATTACATCAATTACCTAGAATACACACTAAGATTTTGGAAAATAAATTGCATGGAAAGTAAATGAGATATGAAAACAAGGCCAAGATATACCATGAACAGTAAAAAACAATAAGTAAAATACATAATATAAACACATAAAATTTTTTTGGAAAATTTTTAGAGAAAATTTGAATGAAACAGAGGTGTAAATAGCATAACAGGAAAGTGCAACTAACAAAAACGCTAAAAAGGCAAAAAAACATGTAAATGGGCCTTCGCTAGGTCCACTGGGCTCTATGGATTTGATCCTGACCTTAGGATCTTGATCATGAGGCTAAAAGCAGTAAGCATACCATAAGCAGAAAATAGAGAAAGCAAAGTAATAAGCATGAGGCTTCAGTAACCGTCAGATCTATCAGATGATAGATCCGACGGTTCAAAAATAGTGAAACATACAACAACAATTAAAGCACATGGTAGTAATTCAATGAAACACACAGAAACTGTTGGATTGAAAGTGGAGAAAGATCTAAAGGCTTAGAAATGAAAGGAAGAGAACCGAAACAGACCGGTCTGGTTCAGGTGAACCAGACCGGTTTGCGTAGTTTATAAAAGGATTGTAGATCCGGTTTTATTCATAATTCAAATCCCTTTCTCTCTCTAAAGCTCAAAAGAGCTCTCCCTTCTCTCTAAAAATGGCTCGCCGGAGAAGAAGGTGGAGATGCTGGTCGGAGGTCCTCCGACGCGGTGGTCCGCCGTAGCGCCGCCGCGTCGGAGCTATAAACTTTTTTTTTTTTAATTTTTTATACCATCCGGTTCCCCTTCTTCTTCTTATTCCAAAAATGAAAGCGTTTTTTCAAAATAAGCAACAATTTGGCCTAGATCGGGATTGTAAAGTTCAGATCCAAATTTTTTTATATCATTATTAATTTCGAATTCAAACACAAAACGTATTCACAACCAAAAAGCGCAGCAAAAGTAAAGCGGGAATGAAAGCCAATTACCTCTTTGGATCGTGTTAGGATCTGGAGGTTAAGCGATCTTCAGAGAAAACACTCGATCTGTCACTGCTGCGTTTTGAACTGTACCGATTTGCTTCCTTTCTGGTTCCTTGTGTTGGATTCGACCCTCTCTAGTTCGGATCCGTACTCACTGTTGTTGTATCTTGCAAAGATGCTTGCGGCACTTGATTTATTGCTGAGATTTGAAAACCAGTGGTGTTTTGAGTCTGGATCTATGAGTAGCAGTGAGGATGGGTTTGAAAATCGATTTCAGTTTGTGTGTTGTGTAAATGAAATTGTGTTGGATGATTTGAGACTATTGTGTGAAAGTTTGACGAATTCGGTTTAGGTATTGGAATGGATTCGAAAATGAACTATGTTACTGGAAAAATTCTTTGAACATTCATCATGTTCTTGAGTTTTTTCGGCTTTGATCTGAAAATTAAGAGAGATAGGATTTTTCTGTGTTTGTGTAATTGAAGGCTGTGATTATTCTCTGCGGCTACAGTGTAATCATTGGGGGTCCAAATTCTGACACTGAACAGTGTCTTAAATAGCAAAAAGTAGGGCTAACCCTGACTCCGACTCAAATGACAGTACTACCCTTGAGGTCTCTGATGAAGCTGGACAACAAGGCAAAAAGAGGATTAGGGAACAAGTTTTAAAACTGAGCCAATAAGAGACTGCCACATGGACACAAAGGGACCCACAAGGACTAAAATCAAATGACCAAAATAATAAAAAAAGAAAAAGAAAGTTTTATATAAAAAACAAAAGAGTCACTCACGTGACTTAAAACTAAATGGAAAGGCAAAAATAATTAAATAATAATAATAATAATAATAATAATAATAACAACAACAACAACAACAACAACAACAACAATAATAATGATAACAATAATTAATAAAGATAATAGAAACAAATATTAAAATGTCCCTTTCGGTGAATGAGGTATTTTAAAATACCTCTCTGCCGAAATTTCGACTGAAACGGTTAAAAAAACGCAGTGTTTAAAATGCGGGCGAAAACTCTTTGAATGGTTTAAAAGATACAAATAAAAAGGAAATTAATTGAAAAGGTTAAAAGGAAACAAACTAAGACGACCTCAAATATTGTAAAAGTATGCGTGACAATTTTGAAAACAAATAAAATGATTTTAAAATACATGAAACACGAATAAAATTCTACTTGCTTTAAAATACAAGATAAAAGTTTTAAAATGTTAAACAACGAAAACAAGGATTTTAACTGATTAAAACAAAAAAAAAATTAAATACGACCAAAGGTTTTAACTGGTCCAAAATTGGGGTATGACAATGAGATATCCCTTGGATGTGAACTCTAGAAAACGGTGTTAATATAATATTAAATGGAAGACCACACCTTTTAGAAGCATTTTGTGTTGAACTTTCAACTTGCTTGTACTTTCCACCCTTGTCACAACCCATAATTAATTAGTTACTTCTTTCTCTCTTTCTCGTCTATGTATCTGATCTAGTAATGGTAACAATCACTTTATTTCTAATTCCAACCTCCCTACAACTTCCTACAACTTCTCATGTATTAAACCTCTATGTTGTTATGAATGTAACAGTGGTGTCTAACTGTCTATACTTGATTGGTTTTTACAACATAACTTAGGCATATTCGTACCAATTAGAAAGAAAAAAAAATACAAACAAAGAAAAATAATTTTTAAATTTTTTTTTAATAAAAAAACTTTAAAAATAAAAATGAAAAACTTTTTTTTTTGGCAAGTAGCCCAGTGGCTAAAATTCACCCTTTTCAAGGTGAATAAGTGGAGTGTCCGGGATTCGAACCCCGACCCCTGCATATAACAATACATGTCTCTACCAACTGAGCTATACTCACGAGGACAAAATGAAAAACTTTTATATATGTTTTCCGGTAAAAAGAAAATCGAAAATGTGGTATTTTTTAATTTTTTTGTAAAAAAAAAAAAAAACAGAAGAAGAAATTGCACCGGAAATGAGTTTTAAATATTTCCGGTTCTATTTTGGGAGATGTTAAATGAGTTTTCCAAAATAATTTAACTAAACCGTAAAACTTTTGTATAGTTTTCTGAAATTTAATTGGAAACCAAAAAAGTTACATACAATTTTCTGGGAGATATGTACTTGGAATGTAATAGGGGGTGAACTCATCATAAACTCGAAAGTCTTGAAAATG
Source organism: Medicago sativa (assembly GCF_051527215.1). Classification (NCBI taxonomy): domain Eukaryota; kingdom Viridiplantae; phylum Streptophyta; class Magnoliopsida; order Fabales; family Fabaceae; genus Medicago; species Medicago sativa. The sequence continues at coordinate 57,248,183 of NC_140749.1, forward strand.
AAGGCGAAAATTGAAGGTTTAAAGGTAAATGATAAAAAATGTAAAATCGATATTTTTTTTTCAAAGAATTGTAGGGGCGAGGTATATATGTTGGGGTGTAGGAGAAATTTTTTTCAATCTAATTTTTTTTATTGGCCCTAGTTTTAGAGACTTGGCCGGATAACCTATTTGACTACGGTACTCAAAAATGTAATTTTAAGACAGAGTTGCACTATTTATATTTATATTAATATTAAGTAAAAAACAAGTTCACTCTTGAGGATCCAAATAAACAATGAAAGGAATATCTGGTGTAATGAACAGTCTAAACACCTAGGGCAAACATAGGCTAACAAAAGAGCATATGTAGCCCTAGCAAGAAACCAAAATTTATAGTAAAACATAGTAAAACAACATAGTAATTTATTATAGAACAAAAAGACGACCAAATAACAACTCCCCCACCCCAAGGAATAAGTGTATGATTAGGGCAATTACCTAGATGCTTCAACCTCTCAAAGTTTAGAAGTTCACAAGTCATAGAAAAACTCTATAATATAATATAATTTACTACTATATTGAGTGTCACATATGTTGTGACACAGAAAAACAAATCATAAGTTATTATATTAATACATGCCAATATTTGAACTGTTGGTGTAATCCAATATATCATATCAAATAAGTCACAATTTGTGATTATTTTTAATAAGTAAAAAGAAGTCTTATGAGTATGAGAAATCATGCATGTTAGTGTTACTGTCAATTAATTACTTGAAAACTAAAAAGCAATTCAACCCTCTAAACATGTAGTGAAAAATAAATATTGTGGACAGTACATAGAATTCATTGGCATGTGCTGTTCTTGTCATTTTTCTCCAGCCGCCTGACTCAAATAAACAAAGCAGAACGGTAATGAGTCTTTTATTAGTTAAAGAAATAAGTTTATCCTTAAAAATTAATGAAATAAAAAAGATGTTCACTATCCAAAGAAGAATAACCTTTTTTAACTAAATAATCAGACAGAATGATAATAATCCCTAAAAAAGTCATATACATAAGTGAGGATTCTGAATTTCAGTCCTGTTCAAAGCATCCAATCTACATACTAACTTATTTTATATATAATACTAAACCGGTGTTTGTGGAATGAGTTTAAAGGCGTGTGTAAATTAATTTACTTTATACCAACGTCCCATGAACATCCTTTAATAACAGTACATTTTATTGAATGATGTGTTAAAATAGAGTTCTTTTTATACAAAAAGTAACGATGAAATAGAGTGTTCTAATTAATTTTTACTATTTGATCAATAAATGACCGTTAAATTAAAAGAATATGATGTAACTTTTTCATTTAATGGTGAAAAAAAACTTGTGCATAATGTAATATCATTTTGTTTATGCATGTTAGACATAGTTTATGAGAGTACATTTCTTGTTGGAACAATAATTCAAAAACATTTTCCGTCACCGAAGAGATAACTAGATGAGTTGCGGGTTAAGTCGCTCTTTTTAAAATGTTTCATGACACTGTTTAAAATTGTGTAAATAAACTATCAACCATGACGTTTTCTTGAGAAGAGAACCCAACTACAACTATATCGGAAGTCCTATTGCACTGTAGGATCTCTTCTTGAAATACATGCTCAAATATGATGTTAAGACCACTCTAATATGATATTATGATCACTCTATTATGGTATTAAAGTCACCCTAATATGGTATCAAGATAACTCTAATGTGGTATTTAGACCGCTCATGAATCGATGGAACAATATAATAATGTGACAACTCTAAATTGGTACTGTGACCACTTCTAAATCAAAGGGACAAATGTACTCTAACCACTCTAATATGGTACTAGGACCATAATTGCTTAAGAGATAAAAAAAATTGAGAGAAGTGACATGAAAGTGTGTCAAACCGAAAAAAGTGAAAAGAGATAGCTTAAAAATGGGTTTTTGGTGCACTTAACTAGCGAGTTATGATACATAGACACCATTAGGTGGCGATACATCCATTGACACCCGCACAAAAATCTGACATGTGGCCGCGTAGATCCCGCACAAGCACACTTTCTCCTTCCTCTCCTCTTCTCTCTTCCTAATGCATGGGGTATACAAGAGTGTATGTGAATAAAAGATATCTATATAACATTTTCCTAACTAGCTAATGTGTAAAACTAAGCAATGTGGAACTCTAGCGTTTTTCAAAGTAGATTCGGTAATACACCTTACTATCCAATGTGGTGTGTGGAACTCAAGAGTTTATTTTTTAATGACACTTTATATATCCTTAATTTTTTGTAGTACTTGTAGTTGTATCCCATAACTCTCTTATTGCTGGACAAGATAGCCCTTTATCTTCACTTAAAATCACGTGAATAATATTGGTTTGTTAATAGTTTTGCCGAATAAGTTTCATGACCCACGACAAAATGAAATAGAAGCCATGCGGGGGGTGGTGGGGCTACCTTATAAGCGGGGCCCACAAGATCAATGGGTATCAAATTTTGGGTTTTGGGCCCACCATATCAGAAACCCGAACCGGTACTATTTTACCCTCCATTTTGTCAACTCATCTTTATTCTTTACTGTTCTGTCGTTGGCATGCCTCTTTCTCAATTCTCTTTTCACTTGTACAATGCCATAACAAAGAGTTGCAGATAATAATGTTGATAGAAATTGGGTAAGTGGCACGTGGCACACGTGAGGACTATGGTTTTTTTATAGTGTAGGGTTGAGTTATATAGGTGTGGATCTAGATTTCTAGGGTCTAGATGTGGGACCATTCCATGTTCATTGAACTGAAGGTCCAATAGTATATGGTCCACTATGCCCTAACCGTCCAAGATGTATGACACCTATTATTCTCTCTTGGTTTTGTAATAACTTGTAACTTGGTCACTAAGAACATCAATTTTGACTTGCCTCTTAAAGAATTTGTGATGCATGCGTTACTTTATAGGACATATAGTAAATTATGAGAAACACTTGTGTGGACCAGGACCAAGAATTTTTGGTTTGGTCACACACACAAGTTTTTTCCTTCTCTCTCTTCTCTTCTCTCTTCTCCATTTTCTCTCTCTTCTTTCTTCTATCTCTTCTCTTTTTTCTCTTTGTGTGACCAAAGACCACTTGTGTGGACCAGGACCACACAAGATTTTCTCGTAAATTATAATGGAATCAATTTACCAAGACAACAAAACAAAATAGGATACCAACATTACGTCCTATCCAAAGTGAGATAAATTACATTTACTATTCCTTGTTCTTTTTTACCTTTCTTTAAAGTGAAAATGATAAGACGTACGTAGCTAAGTAGATGCATGCAAAAATAATTAAAAATCTGCATGCAAAGTTTAAATAATATTTGTAAAAAAGAAAAAGAAACAACTTGCATGGAATGTGACAAAGTCCACGGGAAGCACGTTTATGACTAATGACCAAGTTATGTGCAGTCGGGTACTCATGCATGATGAATCTGTTTTATTTTTTTGCGAATGAAAAATATGGATATATCTAAACAAGTCCATGGCTACTCTCGGCGTTTGATAATTAAAAAGTCTTGCGGTCTACATAATGATAAAATTTTATACAATCCATATCCAATACCTAACAAGATTTGGCAGTACAATCAATCGATCCAAGCAGCACAAGATAGACGATAAAGTGTTACTTTAAGGTTTTAGTGCGACTGCAATTTTAAAAGGACGTGTATCATCTCATCCAAACACTTTGATTAGACCTCCATCAATAAAATATGAATATCAAATATTATAGAAAGTAAAAAAGAATAATTGTAGTTAGTCAGATTTTTAAGGTTTTTTATAGAAGAAGTTAAATTATTAAGGTTATCGAGTAATTATACTCCAAATATTTTATCGCATTTTGTAAAAAAGAATATATTTTATTACGTTCCAACTTGCTTTTCATAATTAATATTGAAGACTTTAAACGTTTTTCACAGTTAACCAAAGGATTTCTTCTTAGACCGGTGTACTTCTTTGACTTGAAAGTTGCATGTATAACTTCTTCTTTTTTTGAACTTTTTTTACAACAAATGAAAAATTTATGATTCAAGGCAACGTCCGCAAGTACAAGTGGAATTAAAACCACTAATGTAATAAACTATAAGTAGTATTCAACCCGTCTATTAAACCCAAAAATTAGCCGAAGCCACCCCTCAATTATTATAATATAATAATAAGAATGTTGTGAATTCGGTAACTTCAAATTTCACACTAATAAAATTTAGATGTATGGGGTTAGTATCAATTGCAATCATTAATCAAAATAACCACAAGCAACAACAACAAATTTAGATCTAATCTAGCAACTAAGTGTCAAGCAAAACCACAATCAAACCAAATAATAAACAAAATAAAGAGAGTAGAGAAAAGAGGGCAACACCAAATAATTGTTTACCCAGTTCGGTTCAACAATGACCTACTATGTACGATAGAGATCTCTCACTTCACTATCAAAGAGTTCTTTACAAAGAGATACAAAAGAGTTACAAGAAATTAGCTTCAACAAACTCTCAAATAACACACTTAATTTCTACCAATTTCTCAATCTTTTCTCATGAACAAAAGACTCAATGATTTTCACACACTCAAGGTGTTTACAATTGTTTCCCAACTCTAGAATCTACCTTCAAAAGAGAACCAATTCTTAACATTTGATTTCCTAAGGATCTTCACTTTTGGTTTCCATAGATTCACCCAAGTTGCTCACAAATGACTTTATACTAATGTCTTTCTAAACCTCATGAACCTCTCCCCCAAAAGGCATCAACCCTTTCCCAAGAGCCCCCTTTTTTGGTTCTCCAAGATTCACATTTGGACACTTTAAATCTCACCCAAAGTCCCACAACCTTTAGTTTATAAGTTCCCTAAAAGTTTCATCCGTTGGTTTCCATGAGATTCACAATCCCACTCAACAAATGGGTCAAATAGCGCTTATGTATTGTTTAGATCCAGGCAAAATTGCGCTACGATTTTTACCATCGCGCCACAATTTTGCTTCCAGAAATACCTCCACATTCTGACCCAAAATTGTGCCACGGTTTCAAACTTCCAGAACACCCAAATTTTGAGTCTAAAATTTAAAGAGCGTCTAAAATTTAATATTTAAATAGTTAAACTTTACCTTATTACAAACATAAAAAAGTGGGAAGCCATATTGGCTCAACTAAGTCAACGACATGCATACTTTCACAAGAGACACATAAACACACATTTTAGGGGAATGTGGGAAATATGTGAGGAGAAGAAGATGGAAAGAAGATATGAAGGTTGCAGTCCATCAAGGCTGGCTGCGGTCGCAGTTCTTGGAAGCGAAGAAATGTTGGTTGCAAACTGAAAGAAAAACAGGAGTTATCAGGCGCAATTGTAGAGGTTGCAACTGAGAGTGGAAGCGTAGAGAAATGGAGATTGAAGAACCTGAGTAGATACGATAAACTGGTTGTACATGGAGGAAACAGATAAAAAAGACTCAACAGATTCTTAAACAACTGGTTTAACCTTTCCCAACCTGTGGGAATCGATCAACAATGAGAGTATGTCAGCAACCGAAAAAATTACGAGTCAAGAACGGTATGGCAATGGTCTATAAGCTAAAAATCTTCCATCTGCGCTGTGCTTACCTCTTTGGCAAACAATCCATCAATGTTAAAGTCAAGCATTAGGTTTACAGCAGCTAATTTTATTGACAAAAACTGCATAAAGTATGCATTAAGTCACATGGATTTAAATCATTCTTAAAGTTAAAATTGACCAGAACAAACTTCATACTTCAACTCATACCATTATGTAGCCTAATTAATTTCCTAAGGAGAAACATCAAAGGCAATGAGTGAAGTAGGACTAAGATGATGAATTAATCTTAATACATATTATGTAGGTGCTGTTGGCATTAGACTCAATAATCAGGTTGGATCTCTATGGCACATATGATGTGAAATCTGTTATAAACTTATAAACGAACAACTTAGCTTTTACCTTGTGTTGAAGTCATCGGTTATTAATCCCGAAGTATTGTTTATAGGAATGTTCAAGGTTACAGAATCCAAATTCAAGGTCTTCAGAGGAACTGGGACAAGGACTCGGTAGTTCTCGAACCGAGTTCCTCTAGGTTGAAGAGCGAACCAACTTCCAACTGAGCAACGGAGTCAACAACTAAGAAATAATCATGAAAAGCATAATGCCCCCAACAAGTTATAAATTTTACAGAACTAAGCAATTTAGCTACAAAGATTTGAACCTGCAATCATAATTTTGTTTGATATGTTTTGTTTAGTTGTTTGATACTTTCTCCTGTTACCAATTTAGTTTTGTATGTGGAAATTATACATGCATTTTTCATGACATCTCCAGATATTTGTTTTCACTTTTCACCTTAAACAATTTACAATATATATCACATACCTAAGAACACAAAAAAGGTTTGAACTATATATATATATATATATATATATATATATATATATATATATATATATATATATATATATATATATATATATATATATATATATATATATATGACCAGAGACAGTAATTATTGTTCATCATATGAAATCATACCCTACTGGTAAATGATTAAATATCCACCTAACATTCTAATATTAACAAAAAACAAATCACAGAGACAAAATAAAGCAATCCTTCACTGAAGAGTTACCCAAAGTCATATCCTTGAGTATACAACCTCTATTCTCTTCAGGTAGGTTGTCACAACATCTTCAATTATTCACAAATCATTGTAATCCACTTCAATCTACTTCACTTTTTCTTTTTCTTTTTTGATTAAAACCTACTTCACTTTTGACCTGCATTAATTGAGTAAAATTTATTAAAGGATCAATTCCTTCAATGAAACAATGTATGAATTTTAACGAGTCTCATTTTTATGAATCGGCGGTGTAAAAAAGTTTTACGCACATCACAACCAATCATGTGCGTAACCTTGAAGGTGGTTATTGATAAAAGTCAAATATTAGTAATTATCTGACCTTTATGATTGATTGTGTAGCACCGGCAATTTTGATTCAAAGCGTGTCTGGTGTCCGACACGTGTGAATTTCTTACACCGACACATGTATATTGAATTATGTTGTTTTCTCATATTAAGTGTTGTGTTATATCCGGTAGCATTGTGTTTGTCTATGTCAATGCTTCATAGATTGATTAAAATTGTAAAAACTCATTTAAAAAGGAACTTGATAAATAAAACCTGAAACAAATGTGAAAGAAATCTAACTGGTGCATCAATCACTGATGCGAATAACCACTGTGTTTGTTGTCTATGTAATTGGTGGTTTGGATTCTAATTTAACTCGGGAGATATATTATTCCCCAAGAAAAGTGTGAAGTTGGTCATGCTTCGTTATTATCATGTGTTTGTGTTCTCAAGTATATTCATATTCACGTATACATTTTACGCATTTTATGCATTTTACAGAGTTAAATCATTGAATCTTTCATATTGTTTAATTAAGCTCTGCACATTGAGTTGGTCTCTATTTCAATTAAGGGAAAAGAAAATTGGCTCGGACTCTAATAACCAGACAGCCCTACTGCAAGAATGGAAGCAAATTTTCATGTGCCTGTTCATTCAACAGCCTAAAAAAATGTCATGTATTATTGGATGACTCTTTTTGCACTACAAGAAGCACTGATGAACCAAAAGATAATTGTGTCAAAAAGTTCTTTTTATCAGATTTCAAAGTGTGATTGTTTTTCTAATTTCTTCCAGTACCAGAAGAGACCTGCTACAGTGCAGGACAGGACAATGGCATAATAAACTCAAGGTTAGCTGCTTATATTTCATTTGGCCATATTCAGGTATGGTGGTCTTGGAAGAGATCAGAATATTGGTAAAATCTGGCTAGTACTTGTTTCCTGTAATATACGCATAAGATAAGGAGGCAGATATGCATGTTTAAACCTCTACCTAACCTTAGTAGAATCTCAGTTTTGGCCACATTGGTTTAAACATGTCTTCTTAAAACGATTTGTTCATCCACACTATGTACTTCATGGGAGAAAACTAGATATTCTTATAAGATCCTATCTAAAATGCAATATTATTCTCCCACATAACACTAAAAAAAACACAGAGATATATGAGAGTATGTCAGCAACTTAAACAACTACTGGATTTAAAAGAAAGGGATGATCTATAGGACATAGGCTAAAATTCTGTCATCTGCATCACTCTTACCTCTTTAGCAAACAATCCATCAATATAAAGTCAAGCCTTTGATTTACATCAGCTAATTTTATTGACAAGAAATGATAATATACAGAAATTAGGACATACTTATAATTACTCAGTATAAACTTCATATCATACCATTATGTATCCTAAGAAATTTCCTATGGACAATGTCAAAGGCAATGAATGAAGTAGGACTTGGATGGTGAAGGAATCACAGTACATGTGTTAAGTTCTTTCTCGGAGGTGCTATCGGTATTAGGCTCAATAATCAGGTTGGCTATCTATGGTACATATGATATCAAATATGTTATAAGGGAACAATTGAAGCTTTTATCTCATGCTGTAGTCATCAATAATCATTGGTACCGAATCCCCAAATATTGTTTATAGCAGTTTCAAGGCTAAAGAATCAAAATCAAAGGCCTTTCAGAAACTAAGGCCATGCTAGGATAATTCAAAGTCAACAAATTCCTTAGGTTACATAAATTCCTGAGACAAAATAGAACAACTCTTCACCAAAATTCATATCTTTGACAACACAAACCTCTATTCTCTTCAGTTATCTAGGCTCTCACTCACAACATCACTCCAATTAATCACAAATCATCACAATCCACTTCAATCTACTTCATTTTGGAACTGCATCAATTGCACAAAATTCATTAAAGTTCTCATCCTTACAACACTACACAACCAATCAATGGTGTGACTTCAATTTTATCATAAATGGAAACAATAGAGACAGAAAATCTAACCGATGCATAAATCAATCACCGAAGCGCTTGCTGAGATAATTCCTCATTGCTTCACTGCGTTCTTTCGCACGAGCCTGCTGTGGAGCAACGTTAACAAACGAAAGATAAGCTCCGACACCGAACAACGAAGCACCGATCGTAAACACGGCGGCGGTTACCGCAATTTCCCTCCCCGTCGGCGGGTACGACCAATACACCATGTTTTTTTTTTAAAACACTGAATTTTTATTTTCATTTTTATATGTCAAAGCTGTTTTTTCTTTTTATAGAAGAAGAGTGAATTTCCTGTTAGCCCAATTTAGTTTCCTAAAACAAATAAAAATAAATTAGTTTTTGATATTTTTGTATCGACAATAAATTAATTCATCTATGACTAATTTGTCCTTTATATGAAAGTGTTGTATTCGGTACTCAAATTATTCCATCATCACTGAAGGTTGGAAAGGGAACAATTGGTGAAGTCTTTTGTTTCTCAAGTATGAAGATTATGGTAATGATAGGAAAATAAGGTTTGGACTTTGAAGGAAGAAGGTTCGTGTAGAAATGAAGGAAATGAGAGTTGAGTTGATTATATCTATTTTAAATAGAAAAATTGGATTTTCCTTTTTTTTTTTGCATGTGTGAGGTGAATTGTGTGGTGTGTGAAAGTAAGATTTCTCAACATTCTAAAAAAGAGAAAAATTTGAAACTTTGTGTGGACGATGATTTACGCCGCTCATGTGAAAAGCACACGGCAATCGTGTTTGTGCGATAGTTCGCATCTCTAAAGAGACACAAGAAGAAATTAGAATTTCTCAAAAGACTTGACACACCTAGGAACCAAAATATTCTATGATTTCTAATCCAATGCCTCTCCAAAGAAACTTTATGCAATTAGAGTTTAAACTACTACATTTAGATTCTAAAAATATGCATACGGACATGGAATAATATTATGTTTTTTTTTCTACAAAGAGTGTTGTGCTTGAATTAATTGTGTTGGTGGTTGTGTGATGAGTTAATTAATTAAATTAGCATACATGTGAAAGGTTTTTTTATTTAAAGGTATTTTGGTACTTTTAAAAAATCAACACGTCTCTTTTCTCTATTTCTTTTGTTTCTCTTATATCAAATCTCATCTCTTTTTCACATACTCCTCTCTTTCTACACTCTCTTCACATTTTTCTCTCTTCTCGCACTCTCTTTACAACCAAAGACACCTCATTAGTTAGAGTTCGACAATATGCTTTTTTGTATCAAGTTAATTCTCCATTTTGAATTCGGGATCATGTAAATGTTCAAGTAAGGTGATGGATTAAGACCAAGACCAAGTTTAAAAGTTCTCTAATCTTATCTCTCATCTTATATCATTTTACAGTCGTTGATTGTACTCTTGATTTTTTATTCTTTGCATTTCTTTTTTTTTTTGTTACCCTTGTACTAGAATATAGTCTCTTTTAATAATAGACTAACTACTTTTTAATTCCTCATATTTGCTCATAAGCCAATCAATCTATCAAAACATATCTTTCAATGACACAAACTTATCTAGAGATATGTTCTGATTAATTTTTTTCCATCAAAAGCTATCATCATTATTTTTTTGGATGGAAAATGGAAAAGAAAATTGTTTTTCCCACTTCAAACAAAGCTAAGAAACACACAATAAAATGACAAGTTTAACCCCAGAATCCATCAGTAATTAGCTACTACCTGTTAAAATTCAGCGACAGTTAACTACCGTCGATTAAAATCTAACATCAGTTAACTGCCGTTGGATTTAAACTTGTCATTTTATGGTGTTTCTTAGCCTTGTGTGAAGTGTGAAAAGCAATTTTCTAGGGAAAATGTTGGAAAAAGCTGGGAAAAAGGCCCTTCACAATAGAAAACGGGCTAAGGCCCATTTCAAAGGCCCAACAGATTCCAGAAGTTTATAAGCTAACCCTCTCAACCACATTTCGCCTCAAGCACCAAACCCTAATTCCCCTGCGTCTTCATCTTCCTTCCTTCACCGCACACACACACACACACACTCTCACACACATTCACCAAAATGGGTCGTGTCAGAACCAAAACCGTGAAAAAATCCTCACGCCAAGTAATCGAACGTTACTACTCAAAAATGACCCTAGATTTCCACACCAACAAAAAAATCCTTGAAGAAGTTGCATTGATTCCATCAAAGCGTCTTCGCAACAAGATCGCTGGATTTTCAACCCATTTGATGAAGAGGATTCAAAAGGGACCGGTTCGTGGAATCTCGTTGAAGCTACAAGAGGAAGAGCGTGAGAGGAGGATGGATTTCGTTCCTGATGTTTCTGCTATCAGAACTGACCATATTGAGGTTGATAAGGAGACTCTTGATATGCTTGCTGCTCTTGGTATGTCCGAGATTCCCGGGGTTGTTCAGGCTGAACCTGTTCCTGTTCAGCAGGTTCCGTTTGGAAGAGGTGCTGGTGTTGTTGCTGCTGGTGGTGGAAGAAGGTTTTGAGATTTAATGATGAAATGTTTTAGAAGAGTAATTTGAATTTTGTTTATGTTACTGAGTTTTGAATTTTGAAACTTGTTAAGTTGTTGTTATGGGATTTATCTTGTTCAGTTTGCTTGCGAATTATTAATCTTATGCTATTGAATGATATTATATATTGTTGGATTAAATTCTGTGTGATTTGATTGTGTTGATTTTAGTATGTTGTGGTATCACACTCGTTCATAGGATTTTGTGCTAGTTACTGTCATTTGTATCAATAGTTATGGCTTATGGGTTGGTAAATGTGAATGTCTAGGATAATTAAAACCTTTGTAGTACTGATGCTATTGATCGGACCTGTGTACACCGACACATATTGTAGTATTTTTCAAATTATTACCGGTGTCGATGTGTTGGTGCTGTGCCAAGTGTCTGTTTTTCGTGTCCGTGTTTGTGTCTGTGCGTCATAGATTCTAACTCTCTTATGTGCACGGTGAACATGAATTGTCATCCATCTAGATGGTATACAGAATGTAAAAGAACTTGAAGTTTCATGTTTCAATTTGGATGTCCAACTTGTGGTTTTGGAATTGTTAAACATGTTGATATTTATTTTAACAACTTATGTTCATCTGGATGTATTGTCTTGGATTTAAAGTTTTCATATAAATGATTGGTGGTAGAGTTGATTTGGGACAATTCAACTTTAAAAAGATTGGTTCTTAATTGGGGATTCTTATAGGGTCAGGGGTATCTGTGCTTTCGTTCATGGTCTTCTATTGAAATTTAAAACTCAAATATATAAATAAATGAATTGCAGTGTAGTTTTGTTTTTGATTATTTGGAATTTCATCAATTTGGGGAGTTTGTTTTGTTCTGAGGTTTTTTGATTTGGGTTAGGATGTTTAGCAGCTGGTTTATGTTTGTTTTGCGGTGGCAATGAATGTTTTCAAGAGTTTTGTAATCCTTAACTACAATGGTGAGAAATATGGAAGTATTTAATGGGGGGAGTATTTGTTTGAAGTTTGGGGCCTCATCTTACATGGGTTTTGCTTCCTTGTGTTACAATGCTGTTGTGTGTTTCTTTTGTTTGAGATATATGCAGTTTGGATTTTGTTTTGGTAGCTTTTGGTATGTGTGAAATAGAAATTAATCACTTTCCTGGATGATGCCGATGATAATAGCGGTTAAAGTCATGGTTTGAAATTTAGTTTATGCTTTTGTTATGTTGCTAGTAACTCTTTTCCTTCATCTGATTTAGTTAAATTATATGCCCTCTATTTTTTTTCAATGAGCGCAAACCTCCATTGGCTTTAACATCCATAGCTGTGTTTCAATTGAAAGGGGGAAACAAAAATCTTTCTCTCATTGTTTCCTTTTGAAACCTTGAAATAATCACACTCCTAATTTCCGTATCAAAGCATAGCAAAGCTTAATTTTTTACTGGAGCATACCAGACCTAGAGTCTAATTTTCTCAAATACAAATTCTTGGCAAATATTTAATAAGTTGATTAATTTTTTCACCTACGCTGAACCAGTGAGATACAAATTCTTCATTCAATTTTGGGATTGAATTTGGAGGGCCTAGTTTTCTATATCATTTCCATTTAACTTCCATGAATGCGAGTTTTAAATCTCTTGACTTTACGAACACATCTTTCTGTTGTACATTAGAAAACTTCACTGTCAAATCTCGTTTACTTTCCCAACCAGTTCGTCTATCACCTCCATTGATGATGGCAAGAGGCTATTGTGGTATAACTCGTAATGTGAATGTTGGTAGATGGGGGAATATATTTTAATCATGTTTTTGTACGGCGACACTCGCATTATGGCCAATTAACCAAGTATGAAAATTGCTGTTGACACATTGCATAAGGCTGTGTCACACATGTAAAATACGGTTTTGCTCTTTAGGTAGTTAACTGCCGAGGAATTTAAAATTCGGCTGCAGTTAACTGCCGAGAAAAACCTCGGTAGTTAACTGCCGAGGAAAACAATAGCATGCGTTCATTCTTTCCTTTCTTCTCTGTTTTTCCTTTCTTTCAAATTCAAATCCAAGGTTCATTCTTTCAACAAAATCATTATTTTTTCAAGTTTCATCATCCTTCGCCCCTTCCTCCAACTGGGTTATGATTCTTTTCATCATCCTTCGCCCCTTCCTCCAACTGGGTTATGATTCTTTTTCTAAAAAAATAAATAAATTATTATTTGAAGAGTTTTGGAGGTTATGATGATTCCTAGGTTGAGTTTTGGAGGTTATGATGATTCCATCGGTTGAGTTTTTTATGTTTAGCGATGATTTCCATGAAGAAAATTTACTGGTGTATTGAAGAAAATTACTCTAATTGGGAAAATTGAAGAAAATTACTCTAATTGGGATAAAATTCATTGCTAAAATTAATTGTTGATGATTTCTATGTCTATGATTGAAGAAAATTACTCAAATTTACTGCTAGTTGGATTCTGTATAATTGGGAAGTGTTCTACGTTAGAAGTATTGAAGAAAAAAACAAAAAAAAGGGATTGAAGTGGAAGAAGAAGAAGAAGACTGGGATTCGATGAAGATGACAATAGAATGGATTAGGAACCCGATGAACATGGCCCTTTTTGTGTGGATCTTATGCGTTGCTGTTTCAGGTGGAATCCTGTTCCTTGTCATGACTGGTATGTTGAATTCTGTGATTCCAAAGAAGTCGGCAAGGAATGCATGGTTTGAAGTAAACAATCAAATACTCAATGCTCTGTTTACACTGATGTGTTTGTACAAGCATCCAAAGTTATTCTACCATCTTGTACAATCAAATAATCAATCTTCTTCATTTTTCACCCGTGAGTTTTTCTTCTTCATTTCTTTTTTCATGTGAAGCCAGAAACAACTCCTCGGTACTTAAGTGCCGAAGGAGATTTTTTTTTGAAAATTGTTTTTCCTCGGTAGTTAACTGCCGAGGTTTTCCTTGGTAGTTAACTGTAGCCGGTTTTATTTTCCTCGGCAGTTAACTACCGAGAGGTATTTAGGTAAATTACTTGTGTGGCACAGCCTTATGCAATGTGTCAACAGCAATTTTCACCAAGTATTGTGGCCTCGTAATTTTTTATCACAATAATGGTAACTTTGTCCCAATACACTTATATTTTAATGTTTACTTTTTTTTTTTTTTGTCTTGACTTGTATCTCACATATACACCTTTTGGTCGCTATTATAAGCAAAAATCAACATTTTAGATTCATTTATTAAATGATGTATATACTCTATAATAAAAATTATGAGAAATTATTACGTGAACTCTTACCCAACACATTATTCTTACACCCAACCAATTAAAATCTAACATCTCATTAAAATAATAAAAAGAATTAATATCAGAATTTTTTAAATTATATACATCATTATTAGTGACCAGAAGGTATCCCCATTGGGTAAATTTAAACTCAATGTGGACGGAAGTTGTGACCAGTGGTGTCATCGGTTCAGGAGGATTGATTCGAGACGCTGCATGAAATTGGGTGGCTGGATTCTCATCTAATGATGGTTGCGGCGATGCGCTTATTGCTGAGTTGTTTGGAATTTATAATGGTTTGGTCCTTTTGATAAACAATTCGGTGTTGCATGTTGAGTGTGAGACAGACTCCACTGAAATCATAAACATGTGCTCCGTGAAGGCAATGTATGTGCAGATTTTTTTGCTAGGTTGGGAAGGAACTCTACTCTTGGAGTAACAACTTGGGTGACACCTCCTGATGGGCTGCTCTCGTTGCTCAACTTTGATGCTTTCGATTTCTAGTTAGCTTTTGTTTTTTTGTTTTTTTTCTTATGACCTTCACCAAAAAAAGAAGGTATACTTATAATGCCTTATTTCTTGTCCAAAAAAAATGTAATGCCTTATTAATAACTTGTTTTTATTATCACTGCTAAAAACCAAACTGCAACAGAAACTTTTCACTAAGATCCGACAAATGATGATGATGATGATCTGTTTTAGAATTTTAACTATTTTGGCATAAAACCATTAACATGTGTTAAACCACATCTTCTTAGATCGATTTATCTTGAAGGAATATCATCGATCGATGAAACCTTTATCTACTCCACCCACATATACCAAAACAAGTTTCGTTTTCAAATTCCGTGGAGTTCTTCGGTGGGTCAAAAAGTCAAAACACAATTAGAATGGTGGGTGACCCTGAACATAGGAGGAGGGGCAGACACTCGTGACGCCAAGTTTTTAGGAGCACCGAAATTGTTATTTATTTTTATTGAGTAGTTAATAGTATGTACGCATTTTTTTTTAAGCCATTTTGATTAATTTTACTAAAAATATTTTTATAGAACCTTATTTATGAATGAATTTTTTACAATAAAAAATGTAAAAAAAAAAAGGCGTTTGAATAATTATAAAGGCATTATTTTATTGATTCGCCTAACTAATACATCAAAAAAGTCTTAAGACCGACCATAGCCTTTAGGACATTAGAAATAACATGTTAGTTCTAAAGTATGGAGGCCAATTTATAGTATTAATTCTTATAGTATTAATTCATCAGCAGTATATTGCAAATTGGTGACAAATTGTATTGTGAACATAAATATGGGTATCAACTCATTCATTAGCAATATATATCGTATTTGTTATCTATATAAAGAAAACAACCGTTTCAGCTCTTTTGCTCTGACCTTTTCTCTTTCCAAAAAAGTCCTCAAATAACACATATAACAAACATATAAGAATAAATTTAAATATTAAAATAAAAGCGTATCAAACACAAATGTCATATTTTTTTCCTTTATCATTTAAAAGGTGTAACAAACTAGATGATTGTATCTATACTTACTTTTTCATTCTCCCAACTATACCCTTAAACAACAACTTTTTCTATAATAAAAAATTTCTATGATTGTTTTTGTTATATTGTTGGTTTCATTGAAATAAACAATCATGGTTAGTTTTTTTATTTTTGACAAAAGACAATCATGGTTAATTAGATTTGTTATAATTTGAAAACAAAAAACATTTATATTTTTACTTTTAATCAAAATTAAAATTTCATAAAAAAACACCGTTCATAATTTTCAAACGTTGGCGTAATAAAAAGAGCGGAAAGACGAACACGTAAGTGCCTGTCTTTTCGCTAGTATCTATAACATAAACAATGAACGATAAAAAAATGATTTTGATTGATGTCAAATAAAAATTAATTTGCCTTACAAATTAGGATGACGATGACTTATAATGTCACATAAGCCTCTCTTTTTTTATTTTAAAAAATGTCGCGTAAACATGTATGTAAGGCCACAACACGTAAGAAATTTCAGGTGTTTTTGCTCCAAAACACTAAAAAAATACAAAAATACCTCTAATGATCGTTAACTGCCACGGAAGATCAACAACAATAACGTTAGTCAGCAACAGTTAATTGTCATCGAAAGTGGTTTTGTATTTTACCCGATGTTTTTGAACAAAACTGATAGTGAGAAGAGCAATTTTCAAAAACATCCTAGATAGTAGATAGGATATCAAAACTGACGGGCCCAATTTTTTAAAAGGGATATGATTTATTTAATTAACTTAAAAGGAAATCACGATTTTTGTTCCTCAATTTTGATCGATCTCGTAGGAAAAATCTATATATTGCCTCCTGAATACTGATATCCTACAAAATCATTATTAGTGCTATAAAGCAAACACAGAGTTATTAGTATTTTCGTGCCGCAAACACAGTTCACTGTATTTCTTTCGGTCATGGAAGAAACTACGACGGAAACCCTAACACTCGCAGGTGATTCACTTCCATTGGATCTCATCGCTGAAATACTCTGCAGATTCCCCGTCAAATTCCTCCTCCAACTCCGCTGCGTCTGCAAGTCATGGAATACTCTTATCTCAAAAGATCCAAATTTCGCCAAGAAACACCTTCGCATGTCACCAACCAAACGCCACCTCTTCTTCACATCCCAATGGATCATCACAACTACAATATCTTACCCACTCGACTCTCTTCATCTCGATGCTATTTTCACCTCTAATCCCACGCCACTCGATTACTCTCTCATCCATCCTAAATATTACAATCACCTCATCACTTCTTGTGACGGTATATTTTGTTTTGCTGTTGATAACACTCTTGCAGCTCTTTGGAACCCTACCGTTAGAAAATTCAAGGAATTACCCTCTTTAGATATTCCACCTAAACGCGGTAGAACTATCTATGCATTTGGCTATGATCCTTTCATCGATAATTACAAGGTTGTTTCTGTATTTTCCTATGATTTTGAATACCGAGGCATTCACATTAAGGGTTGCAAAACTCAAGTTAACTTTCACACTTTGGGTTCAAATTCATGGAGAAGGATTCAGGATTTTCCTTCTACGATGATCCCTTGTGGTAACGAGCGGAACAGTTAATTGGTTTGCAGATTTTAATGCTAATACTAGCACACAAGCCATTGTTTCTCTTCATTTGGCGAAAGAGTCTTATCAAGAGATTTCACAGCCTGATTATGGAATGTCAAATAACTTGACGTTGGGTATCATGAAGGATTGTTTGTGCGTATTTTCTCGCTCTCACTCATTGATTGATGTTTGGCTTATGAAGGAATACGGTAATAAAGAATCTTGGATTAAATTGATCCATCTTCCTTTTTTTCCTTCGCTTGGTCGTTATTATCAGGAACATAAGATAATATACATTTCTGAGGATGACAACAATGTACTATTCTTGTTTACAGACTTTTCTAATTTGAAGTGGGTTGTTTATGATCCCAAATATGACACTACAAAGACTATCAAGATTGAAGACTTCAGTTGGGTAGACTCAAAGGTCTACGTTGAGAGTTTGCTATCACCTGAATTTTAATATTAGAGTTTAGATGTTGTGCTATGCACCTTGAGATATTGTTGTTTTATTTTCATCATTCTATTGTTTAGATGTTTTATGGTTTGATTGTCTAAGATTGGAAATGGAATTTAGATGGTATGAATGACTGCCAAGTCACTTGTACGTTTGTTGATGTGTTTTTCAACTGCTAAGCATGCACATTTCATAATGCATGCTTCAAATCAGCTCCAATGTAAACTTAGTTTGTTATAATACTATATTTATTTGTTTTAATTCCTACCAAGGATTTTGTGCTAGAAAAATAGGGACTTTCCTGTCACAGTTAACTGGAACAATTAATATGTCACTATGTCAATAGTTATGGCCTACTGTTTGATAATTCTGAACCAAATTGATCATTCTTGTTCCCAATCAATAGTTATGGCTTACTGTGATTGATGTGTATGATGAAATAAGTTATTCATAATCAATTTGCTATTCTAAACAAAAGAAGAAAAAAAGGATAAAAACTTAAAAGTTATGATGTTTTGATTTAGGTGTCGAACTTATGGTTTTGGAATCGATAAACTTGCTAATACTGTGGTAGATATTTATTTTCACAACTTGTGTTTCCTTCGGGCATATTGTCTTGGATTTGGAGTTGTCATATAAATGATTGGTGGTAGAGGTGATTTGGGACAATTCAACTTTAAAAAGTTTGGTTCTTAATGGGTGATTCTTTTAGGGACAAGGGTTTCTGTGTGACTTGCAGTGTACTTTTGCTTGTGGTGGGAATGAATAGTTTTCTAGAGTTTTAATCCTTAACTGCAGTGCGATGGAATAGGGAATAATTTGATGGGGAGAGCATTTGTTTTAACAATGTTCCCTCGTGTTATATGGATTTTGGTTCCTTATAGTTTACTCAATGTTTCGGAGACATACATAGGGGTTGCAGGTCCAAATTTTCTTAGAACATGCCGTAATCTTTTGGAAGTCAGGCTTGGAGTTCGCTTCCCAACGGGGAAGCAAGGATCATACCAGGTTTCTTGCTTCCTGCTTCTCATGTTACTCATACTGTTGGCCCAATCTATGATGTTGATACCTGATAGTAACCCTGCTGCCTCTACTGTAGCAATTTCAACCATCAAAGAGTTCCAAAATGATGAATCTGCTACTGTTGGTCCACTTTATTTTCTTTGCATCTGGTATTTATGGCATTTGGTTAAATAAGTCGGAGGAATTGCCGAAAGATTAGTGTGTCCCCTTAGAAATCAGTATTTAGACTTGTGCAAATTATAACAAATCAGATGGTTCTTTTGTAAGGGAAATATGTAAGCTTAATTGCTCCATACTTGATGTTATGATCTTCTCTTGAATGAATGTATAGTGATTTGCTATTTTATTTATTTATTATAGAGATATGAGACTGGAATTGCAAATAAGATCTATCTACAGCCTATATAAAACTTCCTTTTGGTTATAGTGGTATTAGGTGAGTCTCTTTTGGTTATAGTGGTATTTCACAAGTTTGATTTTAAGATATGACATATTTGAAATTTAAAAAACTTAAAGGACTAAGTTAATCCGATATTTTTGTCAAACTTAAAGGACCCAAAAAGGTATTTGGCCTCTGATTTACAGTTGTTCTTGTAAGAACACACAAGATAGATCATTGGAGTCGATGATGTAATCGTCACGTGAAGAGTCTAAATTTCATGTCAGTCATACACTCCTTTTCAAAGTTAGCAAGTATACTCGTAAAGGGGAGAAGATCCCCTCCAGTGAAATCATCTACAGTTTTCTACAGTGAAGGATCCATACCATTAAATACACTATCTCTCTTAATTTTAACATTTAATTGCTCCTTTGTATTTTATTATTCAAGGGTTAAGATTACACTGGAGAGGATCCTTTCCCCTCGTAAAGGCACTCTTATGTCAAAGTAAGGTAGAGTATAACCCGATCTCAAATAAAGTGAGATGGTTACTGATTGATCATACATGCATTGAGGGTGAACTCCGTATCTATGGTGTGGCTCAATAGGGGAGTACATCTAATCTATTCAATTTTTGCTAGTGTGATCATTGGGATTGTTCTAGGATTTATATGTTTTAACGCAATAAAAAGAGCAATGCACATCTGAATGCTAGTTTTTATAATGTATTAAACATGATTGTAAATAATTAAAAAGTTTAAAATTTCAAAAAATACACACAAGGTTACTTAAAAGTAAGGATAATGAAAAAAAAATTAGAGGTATTAAAAAGCAAAATATAAAAAATTTACAATGACCAAAATCAAATTAAATAAAATTAAAAGAAAAGAAAATAACAATTTTTTCCACCAATTTTGATTGATCTCATATATTTATCTATACTATGCTTCAAATCAGTTCTGATTTAAGAATATTCAATTCTTGCACTTATGTAGCGTTTTGACAAATATGAAGGATCATTATTGTGAAACCTGAAATTGGATTTCAACGGCAATCAATCAATTCAGCTTATTTGCTTATGCAAGGAAAAATAGGGACTTTCCTTTCACAGTTTACTGCAACAATAACTATAACACTATTTCAACTAGTGTTTCCTCCGCGCATATGTCTTGGATTTGGAGTTTTCATATAAATGATTGGTCAAAGAGGTGATTTGGGACAATTCAACTTTAAAAAAGTTTGGTTCTTAATGGGAATCTTATCATTTTTGAGTGTTTGCTGTGCTATGAAGGCATAGATTTGGATTAAGCTTGTTTAGCTGATGGTATATGCTTTGCTTTGTGGCATGATATTTTTTACAGTTCATCGATTATTGTTAATTAATTGTCAAATCTGAAGCTTGTGAAATTGTTGTCCTTTGCATTTATCTTGCATTACACTTTATATAATTCACAATTTTGTATTGTGATAGATGGTTTGTAGTTGTATTTTCAAAGATCGTGATTAGAATTTATTTGTATGCCAAGCCACCAGTATGTTTGTTGAAATGTCTTCTGTAAGCTGCAGAAATTTCATAGTGATGACTTCAGTTTTCATGGATGTTATATGCTCATGTATCTCATTGTGAATCATCACAAATATACCTTATGCTAAAATGCTAAAATTTCAAAACGAACAAATATCGTCCATGTTATAAATTATTAACTTATAATAAACGAACAAAAAGAATTTAATAATTTTACTCTTATTTTAATCTATTTTATTATTATTTTAGCCTTTTTATAACATTTAAATTATCAATTGAAAAAAGATAAACTTCATCATAATACTCGACTACAATAGGAACACTATTATCTTAAAAATATATAAAGGAGATATGAGATTTTGGGTTGGATTTTGTATTATTCCAGATATACCTTTAAACAAATTTTCCTATAATAATGTTATATTGTTGGTGTCATTGAAAATTGTAAAAGTTTATATTATATTTTCAATATTGTTGTTTAAATAAAAAATATAAGCAAGATTTTTTTACAAGTCACAAGCATCTATACATACAATTTTAATCAAAATCTAAATATCATAAAAAATTATTTATAATTTAGACGCGTTAGCGCAATAAAAAGAGCATATAGACGGGCACTCCGTGCCCGTCAACCGCTAGTATATATATAAAGAAATAAAGAAAATAGAGTCTTTTGGGCTGATTTTTTTTATTATTCTAATTATACCCTTTAACAAATTTTTCTGTAATAATGTTATATTGTTGGTGTTATTAAAAGAAGTTTTTTTGTATTATATTTGTTATATTATTGATGTCATTAATAAGATAAACATAATTTGTTGGATTTATAACAATTCAAAAGTCATAAATATCTATGCTTATAATTTTTATCAAAATCTAAATTATATATAAAATAATGTCCATTCTTTAAAAAAAATATAAAATATCGTTCATAATTTACATACGTTAACACAATAAAAAAAAACGGAAAAACGGGCACATGAATACTCGTCTTTCCACTAGTTTCAGTAAATTGTTTATTATGTTATATTATTTTTTTAACAACTAAACTTGAAGATTATGATTTATTATTATGATTTTTATTATTAAAAAACTATAGAAAAAAACATTTATTTTATAAAATGATATTGATTAAAATAAATTTTTCAATTAATTTTCTTACATTCTTAGATTTTTATTATTATTCCTCTGCATTGAATTTTTAACAAATATTACTCCATCCGTTTCTAAATACATGTCCAATTTTTGCAATGTGCACTATTCACTTGACTTACTTTGACCATACTTTTTAACTAATGTACAAATACAAATATTGACATGTAAGATGTTGTTTGATTTGTCTCGACAAATATTTTCAAAATATTAAATTTTTATAATTTTTTACTTTAGATAATTAAAGATATTAACGGTCAAAATTGTGCATTGACATGTGTGAAGTGGTTGACTTTGACATATATTTTGAAACGGAGGGAGTATATCTTTAACACATTGACTCTTCTATGAAAAAATACATTGACCCTATTAAATATTATATTGAATATATTAATTATTATTTAAAACATTAACGTTTCTATCAAACAAAAAGAACTGACTCTATTTTTTTCTTTTTATTCAAAAAAAAAAGGATCTGACTATATTTAATATTATGTCAAACATATTAATTATTATTTGAAACATTAACTTTTCTGTCAAACGAAAATCATTGACTCTATTAAATATTATAGCTTTACATTGAATTTATAAAAATTAAAATATTAAAAAATACATTTGATAAATATATCAATTATATTAATATACTTATAATTTATTTTCTTATATATATGTATTCATTCCTAAAAATATTCTATAAATATGTGGTTTTCTTTTAACAATTTTTAAGACATTCATATAACAAATATTATTCAGTTCCAAAGAAAAGATTAATTGAAGGCGAAATGTCTCTTTTTAACTAAATATTACTCTTGATGTGTGTGCTGACATTGCTATCAACTCACAATAGTCTCGGAGTGAATGCATATTCTTCATTGTTTTTTCAGAGAATGCATGTGAATGTTACTAACACTTTGTTAGGCAATCTAGACTTAACTCTTCATTGCAAATCTGCACATGATGATCTTGGGAAACATATTCTTCATCATGGTCAAAATTTTGTTTGGAGTTTTAGAAATAATTTTTTTGGCGAGACACAATTCTATTGTGGCTTTCGATGGAATGAAGAGTTACATTGGTTTGATATATACATAGCAAACAGAGATGATTGCCGTACATCCTGCAATTGGAATATACTGCAATCAGGACCATGTAGGACCATAGTTCCAAGTGATATTGTGGTTCCTTACAAAGATGAATGCTTTGCATGGAATAAGAACAAATAATGTGTTGCCTTTTTTTTTATCCTAATAAATGTTGTACTTGGGGATATTGAGAACCCATAAATTCTCTATCTTGAATCTTGGGGGTATTAAGAACCCATAATATTTTACTCTCTTATCATATTTTGTGATTTTACTCTGGACTCATAATTATTTGTTGGCAAGTTTTAGTTCCTTAACTTCACTTTCGTTAGTCATATTAGTTTGTTCTATTCATTTTTATCCTAACTTTATAAAAGAAACATTATTGGTTCTTAAATATTTTTTGATCCATTCACCATTAAATACTGATATTGTAGTTGATCCATAAAGACTTCATTAAATTTTTAACTTTAACCATTAAATATTTTTATAAAAAAAAACATTATTGGTTCTTAAAGCTGTAGTAACGTCATCTTTGATTGTTTTGGTGGAAATAAAATGTGATAATGGTTTTTTTTATTCTATACATTTTAATTTTTTCATTGAGGGAAAAATTAAAAGTCACTAATATTTTTTTTTAAAGAGGATATAAACACAAATTATTAAGGCCATGAAAGTATTTGTCCTCTAAAGAAATGTTAACCATAAATGTATTTGTCATCTAAAGAATTATATAAGGCTACGCTGAAATGATTTGACATTTTTCTATTTCATGAAGATAACAAAAAAATTTTGTTGATGAAGTAGACTTGTTTAAACCCTATATATACACGTTCAATATAAGTATGACTTTGACCAACCATTTAAACAGAAAGGATAAACTTGCATTAATATTTAAGGCATGACACTGAGTTGTTGTTAAAATTCACAGACCAAATTGAACTGAAAACTTAGGTTAATGGAGAAAAAATATATATATTTAAAGCCATAATATGTTGTAACAAAACTGAATTTGTACGGTGATTTTGAAGTTTTGATGATAACAAAATAATGAAGAACAATTGAATACGTTAATAGATGTTTAAATGTTCAGGATCATAGATTAAAACTTATCAAGGTTTGAACATGTATAAAAACATAAAAATCACAAGAGAAGCTAAAAGACTTGGTAGAAGTTATGAAGTAAGGTCAACTAGAAGTCAACTTTTGGATCAAAAGAAGAATTGCACTCAGAGGCTGCTGAAGATCATACTTTGAAGCATCAACGTCTGAAGGTCACCAGACTTTGAAGGATAGAAGGCTTTGAAGAACACGTCAGATTTTGTCTTCTTTTGAGATGTCCCTATCATACTCAGGTAGTACAGTTTGTCTTCTTCTGAATCACGTGCTAAGTCAAATTCAAGGACAAAACGGATAATTCTATTTGCCGCAATAGATTCCGAATGTCTTTTCAAACGACATTAATCATATCATGCAACATTTCAACATCTTGATTTGATAACTTCTTGATGACTCTTAATGCGTTGACACTTCTCCAACGTCTCTTAAATCCTTGCCTATCTACGAAGCTGAAGACTTGAAGAACTAAATAGGAGTCTGTAATTTTAACTTGCACAACCAAACTTAGACTCAAATTTTGAACGGAACTACATCCGATTCAGACTTTGACCAGTCAACACTTTTATATTTTTTTGAAAAAGTCAACACAATTCAACCCCCTTCTTATGTTTTTCTCACCTTCAGTTGGTATCAGAGCATGATTTATGCTACTTAATAGTGTCACATAAAAAACATGTATGGTGAAAGTTCTGATAGTGGTGGTGGTAGTCTATGTAACACCCATACTAGAAATCACCTAGGATATCTAGCATGTGATTTAAACTTGGTACTGTATACATTAAAATTATAATAAATAAAAATTCTCTGAACAAATCATAGAAGTTTTCGCCTGTTACCTCAAAGATAGTACCATTGATGTGTACTTTATATGGTCCAGCTACTTCCGCTTCTTCATCACGAACCATCATGTCGTATAATAACTTATATATCTGAAATACTACTTTGATTATATCATAAATATAGTCATACTCATAACTTTAATCATAAGCATAATCACCGTAATCATAATAATAATCATACTCATATATCCAATATATCGTATTCTGGTATAGGCGCTTATACTTTAACATACTTATCTGAGTATGTCTTTGATTCTATTCTGATAATAACTAGTTTTGGCTAACTAAGCCGGAATTCCATAACTAAAATTCCTCATTTCCAACGATTGGTAAAATGCCCATGAAATATTGCTTCGTAGCTAATTCATTCTAAACATAACTTTCATGTTAATATGTGTATGCTATGTTAGTATTCATGTTGGAGGGTGTAACGCCCTATTTCTATTAAAGCGATAAAACACGCAAATATAACAAATATTCAAGAAACAGATGCTACATCTCATCTAAACAACAACCAGAATGCATATATAATAATATCTCAACAGTCACAGCGGAATACAAACATATATCTCCATCAATACATATACCATGATCAT
Source organism: Medicago sativa (assembly GCF_051527215.1). Classification (NCBI taxonomy): domain Eukaryota; kingdom Viridiplantae; phylum Streptophyta; class Magnoliopsida; order Fabales; family Fabaceae; genus Medicago; species Medicago sativa. The sequence continues at coordinate 57,274,160 of NC_140749.1, forward strand.
ACATCGACATCAACATAAAATCCTCCGAAGTCTCAACAATGAGTACACCTCAAGAATACAATAAGTCCAACACAACAAAAGACACTGACTCAACCTAATCAGAGCCCTATACTATAACTCCAAAATGATAACGGAGGCTAGCTCCCGCTATCCAAACATCCAACAAGCAACTCGCCAAGCGACTAATCCTGCACAACGTCTACCCATCCATGGGTAGGCGGTCGAAACCACTGGGGGTAAGCATTACATTAATCATAATCAACATATAAAAACATAGCATTCAAGGATTCATACATATCACATATACATAACCGTCCCTCCTAGAATACTAGCATCATATGATTAATATCCCCCATTACTTGCACCTCAAGCCATCATAGCATAACAGACATGTTCAATCTCTAATCAAGACATTGACACAAGCTCATCATTTATCAATAACAATCAATGAAAGGATTACTCACCTCGTTCTTCACTTAGCATACTTAACTTAACAAGTACAGTTCATCATTTCAAAGTTATAAGCAAGTAATCATCATCATCAATGAAATCACCACATCATATGTGTATATACATATCCAAATCTCACATCATCATTAATATCAAAATAATTATCTTCAATTGATTCACCAAGTGTATAAGCACAAACAAGTGAGACATACAATTAGAACATAGTTCAATTATTCACAACCGTCAACAAAATCCACCAATGTACATATACACCAATCCACACAATCACAACATTAACCAAATTTCACCAATACACAAATTCATCAAGTCACATATTCAATTATGTCACAACTCATCAACCATTAAATTCCAAATCTCACAAGTATGTATTCATCAAACACACTTATCATCAACAATCAACATTCACATGCAACAACAAGATAACATTATAATATGCAATGCGCCTGTACTCGACACATATATGCATGTGGTACCAAAACAACATTCATTAGATGCCAACCGCACATCTATGTAAGAGTACACCTCCTCTTACATGTAAGAGTACACCTCCTCTTACAACAACTATGTAAAAGTACACCTCCTTTTACATTTCAACATATGACTCAATATGATATGATGCATGGACATACAACAACGACCCGATAATGCACAACTTCACCACAACAACGACAATGTAAAAGTACACCTCCAATTACATTGACTATCTCAACAACATTGCATTATCAAGTATACATGTCCACACATTCAACAATCATAATACACATAAGAGTCATCATCACATAAATCAACATTGATTTACAATTCATTTCCATTTACATCACATAATTCAAGTAAAATGGAATAACACAACAATTTATGACAAACATCATTCTCAACCTTCCACAATCATTCAAACACAATTATTTAATCATATGTGACCATTCACAAAAGATTCATAAGACTTTAGTTCATCAAGGTTCATTTCTACTAAGTTCGTCTCCAAAAGTCACCATTTAAAAATAATAGAAGTTATGAACCAAAACCAACTCTACAAGCTCAATTGCCTATGCCATGTATTCTCACAAGTCACTTATAGGTGCAGTAGAGGATATGTAAGCATTTCATCGGCCAAAACGACGAATTCAAGAAAAACTCAAAGTTCGTATCACTTTTCCACTTTTTACAAAACTTTCCATTTTCAAAGCAAAACAAGTTCAAACTTGATAGAACCAATCACATCCATTTTTAAAAATCATATAAACAATATACAACTCTAATCCCACTTCAATTTCCGGAGAAAACGAGTTTTTGGAAAAATTGACGTTTGGACCGTTTTCACAAAAGTTAGACGATTTTCATAAATTCAAGTCCAAACCAACTCAAATCTTGTTCCAGTAGGATTAAAGGTGTAAACATGTGTTAATTAAGTCCAAAGAAACATTTTAGAAGTATTGGATTGGTCCCCCAAAGCTCAAAACAATCAAAACAGAAAACTGTTTCTGGGCAATTTCGCTATTAGCGAAATCTGCGCTATTAGCGAAATTCCCAGACAATTTTGCTATTAGCGAAATTTTCGCTATTAGCGAAACTTGTCCAGACAGTTTCGCTATTAGCGCCGTTCTTGCGAAATTTCTCAGAAGTTTCGGGTTTTTACACCATTTTTGCCCAAAATCCCAATTTTCAAACCCCCAACTCCCAAATCAACTTCCAGAAAGTGTTTATGGGTCAAACCAGGTTCAATACACTTAAACAAACATGATTCAAGCATTAAGAACAACAACATAGCTCATTTCATCAAATTCACAAAATTCTTTCAAAACACCAACATAACCACAAATCTCCTCATGAATCCATAAACAACGATTCCAGTTACACAATTTTGATTCTAACAGTTCAACAATCATCAACAACAACTAATGAACACAAATTCATGCACAATTCAACATCACAACCTCATTTTTCATCACAATTGCTCAAGGACACAATATACCCACAAATGCACATTTCAACATGTTAATTCACATACTAACATGCAATTATCATACAAATCATGCTCTCAATCATAACAACAACAATTATGCACGAATTCAGAGCAATTAGATTCAATTTATCAATTTCATGAAAATGGGTTTAAATGAAAAATGATGAAATTATGATCAAAAACTAACCCCCTTACCTCTAACACCAAGAATCTTTAATTCAAGCCTCAACTTAGCTCCTAGATGATGAATCCCCTCCTCAAGCTCTAGCCCTTGATCTTGTTCTACTCTCAAGCTTCTATCTCTTCTCTTCCCAAATGAAATGAAATGTGAAATGTTGTGAAACCTAATTTTCACCAACAACTAGAGTTTATATATGTGCTCTATTCAATTGGGCTTATCTCTCAAACCTTAATGGGCCTAACCCATTTCTATTCTAACACCCAAAATGTCACTACTCACTTAATGGTAAATTACAACACTAACGGTCACTTACCGGTAAATAAAATGATTACTACACTCTCTCTAGTAACTTGGTAAAATAATACTCTTACTAAGCACTAAAATAATTCTCATCCAAAATTACAAAATTACCCCTACTCTCAAAATGACCAAAATGCCCCTAAGTCCAAAATGACTAAAATACCCTTCTACACCGAATTCTACAATTCCCAACCAAAAATACACACAGATGCAAATAATCACATAATAGCACACACAACACACATAAATAAATAATAAAATAAATCTAGCGAAAATCGGGCTGTTACAACTCTCCCCCACTAAAAAGAATTTTCGCCCTCGAAAATTACCTGAAGGAAACAACTCTGGATACGCAACCCTCATCCTACTCTCCGATTCCCAAGTGGCACTCTCACCGGTTGGTCCAACCCAAATCACTTTAATCAAAACGACCTCCTTGCCACGCAAACGCTTCACTTCACGATCCTCAATCCTAACCGGCCAAGTCTCAACGGTCAAATTATCCCTTACTTCCAAATCATCCACTTGAATCACATGGGACGCATCATACACATACTTCCTCAACTGAGACACATGAAACACATCATGAAGATTCGACAAAGATGGCGGTAACGCAATCCGATACGCTACAACCCCAACCTTCTCAACAATCTCAAAAGGTCCAACAAAACGAGGAGTCAACTTCCGACACTTCAAAGCACGTCCCACACCAGTTACAGGATTCACTCTCAAAAACACATGATCACCAACCTGAAACTCGATGTCTTTCCTCCTCTTATCGTGATAACTCTTCTGCCTACTCTGAGACGCTCTCATCTTCTCTTGAATCATCTTAACCTTCTTGGTCGTCTCTTGCACGACTTCCGGTCCTAACAAAGCACTTTCACCTGACTCATACCAACACAAAGGAGTTCTACACCTCCGACCATACAAAGCTTCAAACGGTGCCATTCCGATACTAGAATGAAAACTGTTGTTGTAAGTAAACCCAATCAACGGTAAACATTCAACCCAACTGACACCTTGCTCCAACACACAAGCTCTCAACAAATCTTCCAAACTCTGAATAGTCCTCTCCGTCTGACCATCAGTCTGGGGATGATAAGCAGAACTCAACCTCAACTTAGTTCCCAAAGCATCTTGCAAACTCTCCCAAAACTTAGAAGTAAACCTCGGATCCCGATCCGACAAAATACTAGAAGGAACACCATGCAATCTAACAATCTGCTCAATGTAGATCTCAACCAACTTAGCCACATACATACCGGTCTTAATAGGAACAAAATGTGCCGACTTCGTCAACCGATCAACAATCACCCAAATAGAATCAAAACCCTTAGCAGTCTTCGGAAAAGCTCCAACAAAGTCCATTGATATACTATCCCACTTCCACTCTGGCACGAACAACGGTTGCATCAAACCTGACGGCTTCTGATGTTCAATCTTAGACTTCTGACAAACCAAACAAGCTTAGACAAACTCTGCAACATCCTTCTTCATTCTAGGCCACCAAAACAACCTCTTCAAATCCTGATACATCTTAGTCGCTCCGGGATGAATACTCAAACTACTTTTGTGACCTTCTTCCAAAATCTGCCACTTAAGCTCAAGAACACTTGGCACACAAACACGATCACGAAACATCAAAACACCGTTCTCATCCAACCTGAAATCCCCACACTTACCTTGGTTAACCAACACCACACGATCAACCAGTTCCAAATCCTCCTTCTGATCATTCTTGATCTCCTCCAGAATATTACTTGTCAACTTCAACATTCCCAACCTCACACCATCCGGTGTCAATTCACTAACCAAACTCAAATCTCGAAACTGCTCAATCAACTCTAACTCTTTCACCATCAAAGCAGACATATGCAACGACTTCCTACTCAAAGCATCAGCAACAACATTGGCCTTTCCAGGATGATAACTCAACTGGAAATCAAAATCCTTAAGATACTCCAACCATCTCCTCTGCCTCATATTCAACTCCTTCTGGTCAAACAAATACTTCAAACTCTTGTGGTCACTGAACACCTCAAACTTAGAACCATACAGATAATGCCTCCAAATCTTCAACACATACACAACAGCCGCTAATTCCAAATCATGAGTCGGATAGTTCTTCTCATGCACTTTCAACTGCCTCGAAGCATAAGCCACAACCTGACGATTCTGCATAAGCACACCACCAAGACCCATCTTAGAAGCATCACAATACACCACAAACGATTCCTTCGGATTCGGCAAAATCAACACTGGAGCTGACGTCAACATCTTCTTCAACTCTTGGAAACTCTTCTCACACTTAGCATCCCAAACATAAGCTTGTCCTTTCCGAGTCAACTGCGTCAATGGCAACGCCAAGTTAGAGAATCCTTCAATGAACCTCTGATAATAACCTGCCAATCCAAGAAAGCTCCTCACTTCAAAAACAGACTTAGGTGATTCCCATTGCAACACTGCATCAACCTTCGACGGATCCACCGCAATGCCACCTTTAGAAATCACATGACCAAGGAAACTCACTTCCCGCAACCAAAACTCACACTTGGACAACTTAGCAAACAACTTCTTCTCTTTCAAAACTCCCAACACAATCCTCAAATGCTCGGCATGCTCCTCTTCAGACTTAGAATACACCAAAATATCATCTATAAACACCACCACAAAACGATCCAGAAAAGGATGAAATATTCTATTCATGTACTCCATGAAGACACCTGGCGTATTAGATACTCCAAATGGCATCACAGAATAACTTTCTCAAACCAATACAGTCGTTAAATAACTTTCACTAATTATGCCGTGTCTTTTGTTATTTCTCCTTGAAAAATTCATTTTATACAAATAGTGATGACTTCAGTTTTCATGGATGTTATATGCTCATGTATCTCATTGTGAATCATCACAAATATACCTTATGCTAAAATGCTAAAATTTCAAAACGAACAAATATCGTCCATGTTATAAATTATTAACTTATAATAAACGAACAAAAAGAATTTAATAATTTTACTCTTAATTTAATCTATTTTATTATTATTTTAGCCTTTTTATAACATTTAAATTATCAATTGAAAAAAGATAAACTTCATCATAATACTCGACTACAATAGGAACACTATTATCTTAAAAATATATAAAGGAGATATGAGATTTTGGGTTGGATTTTGTATTATTCCAGATATACCTTTAAACAAATTTTCCTATAATAATGTTATATTGTTGGTGTCATTGAAAATTGTAAAAGTTTATATTATATTTTCAATATTGTTGTTTAAATAAAAAATATAAGCAAGATTTTTTACAAGTCACAAGCATCTATACATACAATTTTAATCAAAATCTAAATATCATAAAAAATTATTTATAATTTAGACGCGTTAGCGCAATAAAAAGAGCATATAGACGGGCACTCCGTGCCCGTCAACCGCTAGTATATATATAAAGAAATAAAGAAAATAGAGTCTTTTGGGCTGATTTTTTTTTATTATTCTAATTATACCCTTTAACAAATTTTTCTGTAATAATGTTATATTGTTGGTGTTATTAAAAGAAGTTTTTTTGTATTATATTTGTTATATTATTGATGTCATTAATAAGATAAACATAATTTGTTGGATTTATAACAATTCAAAAGTCATAAATATCTATGCTTATAATTTTTATCAAAATCTAAATTATATATAAAATAATGTCCATTCTTTAAAAAAAATATAAAATATCGTTCATAATTTACATACGTTAACACAATAAAAAAAAACGGAAAAACGGGCACATGAATACTCGTCTTTCCACTAGTTTCAGTAAATTGTTTATGTTATATTATTTTTTTAACAACTAAACTTGAAGATTATGATTTATTATTATGATTTTTATTATTAAAAAACTATAGAAAAAAACATTTATTTTATAAAATGATATTGATTAAAATAAATTTTTCAATTAATTTTCTTACATTCTTAGATTTTTATTATTATTCCTCTGCATTGAATTTTTAACAAATATTACTCCATCCGTTTCTAAATACATGTCCAATTTTTGCAATGTGCACTATTCACTTGACTTACTTTGACCATACTTTTTAACTAATGTACAAATACAAATATTGACATGTAAGATGTTGTTTGATTTGTCTCGACAAATATTTTCAAAATATTAAATTTTTATAATTTTTTACTTTAGATAATTAAAGATATTAACGGTCAAAATTGTGCATTGACATGTGTGAAGTGGTTGACTTGGACATATATTTTGAAACGGAGGGAGTATATCTTTAACACATTGACTCTTCTATGAAAAAATACATTGACCCTATTAAATATTATATTGAATATATTAATTATTATTTAAAACATTAACGTTTCTATCAAACAAAAAGAACTGACTCTATTTTTTTCTTTTTATTCAAAAAAAAAAAAAAGGATCTGACTATATTTAATATTATGTCAAACATATTAATTATTATTTGAAACATTAACTTTTCTGTCAAACGAAAATCATTGACTCTATTAAATATTATAGCTCTACATTGAATTTATAAAAATTAAAATATTAAAAAATACATTTGATAAATATATCAATTATATTAATATACTTATAATTTATTTTCTTATATATATATGTATTCATTCCTAAAAATAATCTATAAATATGTGGTTTTCTTTTAACAATTTTTAAGACATTCATATAACAAATATTATTCAATTCCAAAGAAAAGATTAATTGAAGGCGAAATGTCTCTTTTTAACCAAATATTACTCTTGATGTGTGTGCTGACATTGCTATCAACTCACAATAGTCTCGGAGTGAATGCATATTCTTCATTGTTTTTTCAGAGAATGCATGTGAATGTTACTAACACTTTGTTAGGCAATCTAGACTTAACTCTTCATTGCAAATCTGCAGATGATGATCTTGGGAAACATATTCTTCATCATGGTCAAAATTTTGTTTGGAGTTTTAGAAATAATTTTTTTGGCGAGACACAATTCTATTGTGGCTTTCGATGGAATGAAGAGTTACATTGGTTTGATATATACATAGCAAACAGAGATGATTGCCGTACATCCTGCAATTGGAATATACTGCAATCAGGACCATGTAGGACCATAGTTCCAAGTGATATTGTGGTTCCTTACAAAGATGAATGCTTTGCATGGAATAAGAACAAATAATGTGTTGCCTTTTTTTTATCCTAATAAATGTTGTACTTGGGGATATTGAGAACCCATAAATTCTCTATCTTGAATCTTGGGGGTATTAAGAACCCATAATATTTTACTCTCTTATCATATTTTGTGATTTTACTCTGGACTCATAATTATTTGTTGGCAAGTTTTAGTTCCTTAACTTCACTTTCGTTAGTCATATTAGTTTGTTCTATTCATTTTTATCCTAACTTTATAAAAGAAACATTATTGGTTCTTAAATATTTTTTGATCCATTCACCATTAAATACTGATATTGTAGTTGATCCATAAAGACTTCATTAAATTTTTAACTTTAACCATTAAATATTTTTATAAAAAAAAACATTATTGGTTCTTAAAGCTGTAGTAACGTCATCTTTGATTGTTTTGGTGGAAATAAAATGTGATAATGGTTTTTTTTATTCTATACATTTTAATTTTTTCATTGAGGGAAAAATTAAAAGTCACTAATATTTTTTTTTTAAAGAGGATATAAACAAAAATTATTAAGGCCATGAAAGTATTTGTCCTCTAAAGAAATGTTAACCATAAATGTATTTGTCATCTAAAGAATTATATAAGGCTACGCTGAAATGATTTGACATTTTTCTATTTCATGAAGATAACAAAAGAATTTTGTTGATGAAGTAGACTTGTTTAAACCCTATATATACACGTTCAATATAAGTATGACTTTGACCAACCATTTAAAAAGAAAGGATAAACTTGCATTAATATTTAAGGTATGACACTGAGTTGTTGTTAAAATTCACAGACCAAATTGAACTGAAAACTTAGGTTAATGGAGAAAAAATATATATATTTAAAGCCATAATATGTTGGAACAAAACTGAATTTGTACGGTGCTTTTGAAGTTTTGATGATAACAAAATAATGAAGAACAATTGAATACGTTAATAGATGTTTAAATGTTCAGGATCATAGATTAAAACTTATCAAGGTTTGAACATGTATAAAAACATAAAAATCACAAGAGAAGCTAAAAGACTTGGTAGAAGTTATGAAGTAAGGTCAACTAGAAGTCAACTTTTGGATCAAAAGAAGAATTGCACTCAGAGGCTACTGAAGATCATACTTTGAAGCATCAACGTCTGAAGGTCACCAGACTTTGAAGGATAGAAGGCTTTGAAGAACACGTCAGATTTTGTCTTCTTTTGAGATGTCCCTATCATACTCAGGTAGTACAGTTTGTCTTCTTCTGAATCACGTGCTAAGTCAAATTCAAGTTCAAAACGGATAATTCTATTTGCCGCAATAGATTACGAATGTCTTTTCAAACGACATTAATCATATCATGCAACATTTCAACATCTTGATTTGATAGCTTCTCGAGGACTCTTAATGCGTTGACACTTCTCCAACGTCTCTTAAATCCTTGCCTATCTACGAAGCTGAAGACTTGAAGAACTAAATAAGAGTCTGTAATTTTAACTTGCACAACCAAACTTAGACTCAAATTTTGAACGGAACTACATCCGATTCAGACTTTGACCAGTGAACACTTTTATATTTTTTTGAAAAAGTCAACACAATTCAACCCCCTTCTTATGTTTTTCTCACCTTCAGTTGGTATCAGAGCATGATTTATGCTACTTAACAGTGTCACATAAAAAACATGTATGGTGAAAGTTCTGATAGTGGTGGTGGTAGTCTATGTAACACCCATACTAGAAATCACCTAGGATATCTAGCATGTGATTTAAACATGGTACTGTATACATTAAAATTATAATAAATAAAAATTCTCTGAACAAATCATAGAAGTTTTCGCCTGTTACCTCAAAGATAGTACCATTGATGTGTACTTTATATGGTCCAGCTACTTCCGCTTCTTCATCACGAACCATCATGTCGTATAATAACTTATATATCTGAAATAAACAGAAGGGATTGGGGTGAAACAAGATGTCTCAGTGAGTTCCACCTATCCTAGGCTGTAGGCAACCTCAGGGAACCTAGGATCGTCGTCTGTTTCTATACTCAACCCATTTTGAGTTTATACGATTTCATTATGCATAACTAAGCGATCATGGGATAACTAGAACCGCTGTCTGAAATACTACTTTGATTATATCATAAATATAGTCATACTCATAACTTTAATCATAAGCATAATCACCGTAATCATAATAATAATCATACTCATATATCCAATATATCGTATTCTGGTATAGGCGCTTATACTTTAACATACTTATCTGAGTATGTCTTTGATTCTCTTCTGATAATAACTAGTTTTGGCTAACTAAGCCGGAATTCCATAACTAAAATTCCTCATTTCCAATGATTGGTAAAATGCCCATGAAATATTGCTTCGTAGCTAATTCATTCTAAACATAACTTTCATGTTAATATGTGTATGCTATGTTAGTATTCATGTTGGAGGGTGTAACGCCATATTTCTATTAAAGCGATAAAACACGCAAATATAACAAATATTCAAGAAACAGACGCTACGTCTCATCTAAACAACAACCAGAATGCATATATAATAATATCTCAACAGTCACAGCGGAATACAAACATATATCTCCATCAATACATATACCATGATCATACATCGACATCAACATAAAATCCTCCGAAGTCTCAACAATGAGTACACCTCAACAATACAATAAGTCCAACACAATAAAAGACACTGACTCAACCTAATCAGAGCCCTATACTATAACTCCAAAATGATAACGGAGGCTAGCTCCCGCTATCCAAACATCCAACAAGCAACTCACCAAGCGACTAATCCTGCACAACGTCTACCCATCCATACAGACAGGTAGGCGGTCGAAACCACTGGGGGTAAGCATTACATTAATCATAATCAACATATAAAAACATAGCATTCAAGGATTCATACATATCACATATACATAACCGTCCCTCCTAGAATACTAGCATCATATGATTAATATCCCCCATTATTTGCACCTCAAGCCATCATAGCATAACAGACATGTTCAATCTCTAATCAAGACATTGACACAAGCTCATCATTTATCAATAACAATCAATGAAAGGATTACTCACCTCGTTCTTCACTTAGCATACTTAACTTAACAAGTACAGTTCATCATTTCAAAGTTATAAGCAAGTAATCATCATCATCAATGAAATCACCACATCATATGTGTATATACATATACAAATCTCACATCATCATTAATATCAAAATAATTATCTTCAATTGATTCACCAAGTGTATAAGCACAAACAAGTGAGACATACAATTAGAACATAGTTCAATTATTCACAACCGTCAACAAAATCCACCAATGTACATATACACCAATCCACACAATCACAACATTAACCAAATTTCACCAATACACAAATTCATCAAGTCACATATTCAATTATGTCACAACTCATCAACCATTAAATTCCAAATCTCACAAGTATGTATTCATCAAACACACTTATCATCAACAATCAACATTCACATGCAACAACAAGATAACATTACAATATGCAATGCGCCTGTACTCGACACATATATGCATGTGGTACCAAAACAACATTCATTAGATGCCAACCGCACATCTATGTAAGAGTACACCTCCTCTTACATGTAAGAGTACACCTCCTCTTACAACAACTATGTAAAAGTACACCTCCTTTTACATTTCAACATATGACTCAATATGATATGATGCATGGACATACAACAACGACCCGATAATGCACAACTTCACCACAACAACGACAATGTAAAAGTACACCTCCAATTACATTGACTATCTCAACAACATTGCATTATCAAGTATACATGTCCACACATTCAACAATCATAATACACATAAGAGTCATCATCACATAAATCAACATTGATTTACAATTCATTTCCATTTACATCACATAATTCAAGTAAAATGGAATAACACAACAATTTATGACAAACATCATTCTCAACCTTCCACAATCATTCAAACACAATTATTTAATCATATGTGACCATTCACAAAAGATTCATAAGACTTTAGTTCATCAAGGTTCATTTCTACTAAGTTCGTCTCCAAAAGTCACCATTTAAAAATAATAGAAGTTATGAACCAAAACCAACTCTACAAGCTCAATTGCCTATGCCATGTATTCTCACAAGTCACTTATAGGTGCAGTAGAGGATACGTAAGCATTTCATCGGCCAAAACGACGAATTCAAGAAAAACTCAAAGTTCGTCTCACTTTTCCACTTTTTACAAAACTTTCCATTTTCAAAGCAAAACAAGTTCAAACTTGATAGAACCAATCACATCCATTTTTAAAAATCATATAAACAATATACAACTCTAATCCCACTTCAATTTCCGGAGAAAACGAGTTTTTGGAAAAATTGACGTTTGGACCGTTTTCACAAAAGTTAGACGATTTTCATAAATTCAAGTCCAAACCAACTCAAATCTTGTTCCAGTAGGATTAAAGGTGTAAACAGGTGTTAATTAAGTCCAAAGAAACATTTTAGAAGTATTGGATTGGTCCCCCAAAGCTCAAAACAATCAAAACAAAAAACAGTTTCTGGGCAATTTCGCTATTAGCGAAATCTGCGCTATTAGCGAAATTCCCAGACAATTTCGCTATTAGCGAAATTTTCGCTATTAGCGAAACTTGTCCAGACAGTTTCGCTATTAGCGCCGTTCTTGCGAAATTTCTCAGAAGTTTCGGGTTTTTACACCATTTTTGCCCAAAATCCCAATTTTCAAACCCCCAACTCCCAAATCAACTTCCAGAAAGTGTTTATGGGTCAAAACAGGTTCAATACACTAAAACAAACATGATTCAAGCATTAAGAACAACATAGCTCATTTCATCAAATTCACAAAATTCTTTCAAAACACCAACATAACCACAAATCTCCTCATGAATCCATAAACAACGATTCCAGTTACACAATTTTGATTCTAACAGTTCAACAATCATCAACAACAACTAATGAACACAAAATCATGCACAATTCAACATCACAACCTCATTTTTCATCAAAATTGCTCAAGGACACAATATACCCACAAATGCACATTTCAACATGTTAATTCACATACTAACATGCAATTATCATACAAATCATGCTCTCAATCATAACAACAACAATTATGCACGAATTCAGAGCAATTAGATTCAATTTATCAATTTCATGAAAATGGGTTTAAATGAAAAATGATGAAATTATGATCAAAAACTAACCCCCTTACCTCTAACACCAAGAATCTTTAATTCAAGCCTCAACTTAGCTCCTAGATGATGAATCCCCTCCTCAAGCTCTAGCCCTTGATCTTGTTCTACTCTCAAGCTTCTATCTCTTCTCTTCCCAAATGAAATGAAATGTGAAATGTTGTGAATCCTAATTTTCTCCAACAACTAGAGTTTATATATGTGCTCTATTCAATTGGGCTTATCTCTCAAACCTTAATGGGCCTAACCCATTTCTATTCTAACACCCAAAATGTCACTACTCACTTAATGGTAAATTACAACACTAAGGGTCACTTACCGGTAAATAAAATGATTACTACACTCTCTCTAGTAACTTGGTAAAATAATACTCTTACTAAGCACTAAAATAATTCTCATCCAAAATTACAAAATTACCCCTACTCTCAAAATGATCAAAATGCCCCTAAGTCCAAAATGACTAAAATACCCTTCTACACCGAATTCTACAATTCCCAACCAAAAATACACACAGATGCAAATAATCACATAATAGCACACACAACACACATAAATAAATAATAAAATAAATCTAGCGAAAATCGGGCTGTTACAGAGGGTCCTTAGAATTTTTCCTTGGTTCCATAATTGAAAAATATAAGTTTTTTTTTTTCAAATACTAACAGAATAATTCTTGACTTAAAATTTCATATCATTAATTATACATTTCACTATGTGCATATATACCACATTCTCTCTTCGTTGTGGCGAACGGTAACTATTCATTTTGTTACTATGAGTCGTACCTCATAGGCTACATTATCTCTTCGTTGTATTAAACAGAGTTTTCACATTCGTTGCTATGAGTCGTACCTCATAGGCTACATTATTTCTTTGTTGTAGCAAACGGAGATTTTCTCAATTTTATCATTATTATTTTTTCTTTATTTTTCTATGAGCATGTTACTCATTTCAATTTTTTCTACTCATTTCCATTTTTCTGTGATTTTCTATAATTCACTGTGCATATTACTCATAGATTGTATTTCAAATCATTACTATAATTATATATATCAATTGTCTTGATAGAATTTCCCTCAAACAATTATACTAACATAAAAATACTTATTAACATAAAAGAGATTTCAGAATAACTAATAATGGTACCTAATTCATAAATAATCATTCTACTATCTCATATTTATTCTGTTTCAAATGTATCATTCATATGACATAATAGTCATGCTTGCACAAAAGACAAGAAATCATAAAAATGTTCTAATTATTCATGTTATCTCAATAATCTAACATAATCACAATCGATTCCCATATGTGGGTTCTAAGCTAAAGGAACTCACCTTGGCATTTTCTTGAATTTTCTACACGATTCATGTCCCAAATAAACTCTTGTCAGCACCACAATCCCGTTTCTGCAAAACAGTTTATTTCAACTTATTGCGCCAACTTCTAAATTTTTACATTTCAACTTCAAAACAAACACTTATTTGACCCTTTGGATATACATATTAAGTTATGGAACCATTCACCCAATTTAAGTTCACATTTTAGCTTATTTCGGATAAATCCAAGCCGAACCCGTAGGCGATTTTTCAGCATATAATCCAAACATTAAATGTGTTTTTTTGAATCCGTTTGTCATCTGAATCATACCAAATTTATATCCGAACTGAAGGGGTTTAAGTGTAGAATTCAAAAATCCAATAATTAATCCATTATTGGGTACACAACAGCATATACCAGCCCAAGAAAACCATATGAATTTGACACTCATACCATGACATCCAAGCATAATCACCCTTATCCACCCAAACATGCATAATAGTTTCAAAATCACTTATGTAATAACTTAATCCTTTTTTTAGAGAGAAGATTGTACAGATAAAAATGTCCTTTTTGCCCTTGGTCATAATTTTTTTTTTTTTGCATGGAGAGGATATTACAATCTAAGTACCAACTTTGTTGTTCAGTATGATTACAACAACGACACTTAAACTTTTGAAAAGAATAGAAATAATGTGAGACCTCCATCCTTTAATGGAGATACCACATCATAGGTGTTGATGATGAGATGTGGGACATCATTTAAGGATTGTTTGGTTTTCCCTACTTTTCCCTTTACCCTTTTTGCCACCACTCTTCACATTCGATTTTAGACCCATTTTTTTGATTTGTTTGTTGATTCGAATAAGATATGACGTTGAGTAAGAACGAGTGTGAAAATTTGTATCAAAAAGAGAGGTTAAGGATATAAAGTGGTTAATGAAGATTTTGAGAGGTTTTGGGTTCGTAACTGTTGAAAGGAGAAGTGGAAACGTTTTGTTTTGAATTAATGGCCACGATGCAAAGCTCAATCCTAATTATGACGTGTTTGATTCGAATCACAACTTACTAATTTGATTCAAAATGATTCGAATCAGTGGATACAAAAAATCTTTTTGAATCGAATCAAAACAAGAGATTTTTAAGATTTATGGCTTTTTCAAAAAGTAAAGAGTCGTGGGATTGAATCAAATGGTCATGCACTCATTTATTAGACATATGCAGTTCATTTATTTTGTATGTTGGAACAAACAAGATTTTATATAACACCCTCAGACAAACAACATGTAAACAATCACAATTGAATTATAAGTAAGCATGCAAGGAAAATACATAGAAAAGAGATAACATGCAAAAAAGGGTATATAAAATCAATATAGAACACACACTCATGCATAATAGTGCAATTTTAATATGAAAAAAGATAAGAACACAAGATAGGGTAAGAACTATAATTTCCAAAGAAGTGCCAAAACATATTTAACATTAAATGAAAATTCTTTACTTAAAACCAAATACCAACTCACTTGTTAAAGTTCTTCCAAGAGGGATGATCAAGGAGAGGTCTCTCGTGACAATCCAAACGTGATAAGGATAATGGTGAAGTTAATTATTTGACATCCTCATATATGCCTTCAACACACTTTTCCGCTAGATGTCCTTACAAAGCATTGATCTTATTGTTAAGTGTCATCCTTGACTTGGCTCATGATCAACAATCCTATAAAACACTCAAAACAAACAAACCTTTCCCGACTTGTGGGAGTAAGTGTAAAAAGAAGGGTTCTCCAAATTAAAAGATAGTGTTAAGATGTGCCTCCTTCTTTATAACCATAAAGGTAGGGGATACACCTACAATTAACTGCCTCGAACAATCATATAAGATGCTTCTAAGATTGTAATACACTTTACCAAATAGGGGACTTCATTCTATTATCTTCATTTTTCTCACCAATTTAGTCATAAAACTATTAAAATCAACTAAAAGGTTCAAAAACTATATATTTTTAAAAATCAATTTAGTCCATCGATAGAGACCAAATTAAATTGATGGATGACAGTATAGTGTACAGACCTTTTAGTTGTTTTCAATAGCCTAGGGATCAAATGGACGGTAGAGTGATATTTTTATGGACTAATAAATTGATTATTCCCACATCTCAAATACATGTGATTTTTGCTCTTAAATTTCTTTTTATTTACTTTATAAATGCAAAAATCAAAGTACATATTAGTGGGACATATATTTAATGACTCATTTTAGTTTACTATCATTTGAGTTATTGAGTCCTTAATAAATACTTTCATTAAAAAAATATAAATAATATGTAAACGAGATATTTATTTAAAGATCTTTTTTAATTTACTACCATCGTAGATGCTGCAAGTAACCAAGTTCTTTGGGGTTAATATCCTCTCGAGTGAATACCCAAATTCGTCCCTGAATTTGCACGAATCGGCCAAAAACGTCCCCCAATTATTCGAAATGCACGCTTTGTCCCTGAATTTAACAAACGTCAATCAAATTCGTCCCTACGTCCATTTGGGGCGTTAACGGTGATGACGTGGCCGTTAACCTCTCAAATGGGTTGCCATGTCAGATGCCACGTAAGCAAGGACTAAATTGATGTATAATGACCAAAAATTTCAAGGACGAAATTGATTGATTTCAGAAAATATCAACATAATACAATCCCTATTAATTTTGACTTGCTATCAAACTGATCCCTGAATTATTTCAAAAAAACGTCAAATAAGTCCTTGAATTATAAAAACATATTTCCAAGTTGATCCTTGATGCATATATTTGCAGCAAACGAATTAAAAATGACAAAACACACAACTTCATCCATGAAAATATCATTATATAGGCAAAAGCAACCCAACTATGGGGCATAAACAAGTCTTAAGTCATAAGTCGTAGAGGATTTTCTTAAATATTACATAGCCAAAAAGAACCCAACTAGAGGGCATAATGTAAACAAAGCAAAATATTTCAAAAAGCACAATCTAAGCATGCATCAAGCTTCACTTCTTTGGAAAGCCGGGGGTCGGGATAAACTCCATGAACTTAGATTGACTTGAACCGGATGGACCATAATTTGGATATGGCACTCGAATAACGCCAGGAGCAGTTGGATGTGATGGTGCAGGACCCCTCACTGGTGTTTGCTTAGGCCTCTCATTTGAAATAACTGGACCTCTAATGCCATACCTCCTTGCAGGAACACCCTACAACAACAGTTTTAATCATATCAGTCCCTATTTAATACAAAATTCAATCAAATTAGTCCCTGAATTGCCACACTTACTAGAAAATCGATCCTCAGAATCTAACATTCATATCTGTCTAAGCACTGCTTCATTTCCAGCAACATTTCCAACACTGGCATTTTGTGCAGCTTGTCCATCATTTCCAGCTACAACATGTCCATGATTTTCTACAACACCTCCATGTCCATCATTTCCAGCTACAACATGTCCAGGATTTTCTGCAACACCTCCATCATTTCCAGCATTATCTGCAACACCTCCATCATTTCCAGCATTATCTGCATTCCCTCCAACATTTTCTTCTTGTGGCTCAGTATCAATCCAGTCTTTTGGTCTCCTAGCAACACCTTGCTTATTACATCCTCTTAAGTTATGACCAATCAATCCACACCTTCCACATTGAGTGTCATTGTAAGTCCTCTTCATTTGACTCCCACCAACAGGTTCCTCATTGCCATCTTTTCTCCTGTTCTTCTTTGGTCTTCCTACAGCCCTTCTCACCTTTGGTGGCACAGGTTTTTCATAAGGAGTTGGTTCCCAATATATTTGAGAATTCACTGGTTGGATAAAGTAGTTATAAGTTGCCCTATATGATCCAAGGGTCAACCAAGCATGGCAATGTTCTTCTGGCTTTAAGCCTTTCAGAGCAAGTGCTGAACATGCATTCATACATGGCATTCCTGTGATTACAATCAACAATACAACCAAAATTTCAACTTTTACAACATTTACAACATTTGGGGATCCATAATACCCCTTAAGAAAGCATCCATCTAACCCAATCAATGGTCTACACCCTGCCTTAAACCCTAGTTTACATGCCTCCGGACAAACATAGAATCTTTTGAATTGAGGTGGGGACTCTAACATTGGTGTAGTATTCATCATCACAGTTGACCTGGGGTTACTTCTCATCAGTTCATTTGCATAATCCCACAAAAGACCATATTGCTCCCTTTCACTGCCTTCAACCAAATCCCTTGCTTCCTTTGTTGGCCTAAAAATTAAGTTGTCATCCAGAATCACCTTATAATCCTTCTTGAACAAATCAAATATTTCACCATGCTTTATTTCAGGATCAAACCTTAAGACTTTCTCAAGCATCTTAACCACCCATTTCCTATTAGCTTGTTTATTCTTGAAGTTTGTAGGGCAATCATGTTTACTCACAAATGTTTTGATCTGAAAACATTTCCTCTTTTCATTCCTTGCACAATATATTACCCAATCACACGTCTCATGCTTGCAAACAGCCCTTGCCCTTGTTTTATCATTCTTCACCCAGTCAATTCCCTTTCCCTTGTGAATGGTATAATCCTTGACAGCATCTTTAAACTTTTTTAGGGTAGTAAACTCCATTCCAAGTTCCAAACTTACCTGACCAAATTCAGCATTTTCATTAAATTGAGGATAAACAATGTTCCTATTTCCTTCATTCTCATCATCAGTGCTTATTGGACTCCCTAGCTCTTCAGAAACATAACTGTCATTATCACTACATATTTCATTAGGCTCTGACATTTGAATGTTCGCGTGTCTAGCATTACCTTCCTCATAGAAAGAGTCTCTATGCCTAGTCACATAACCTGCCTCTTCAAAATCATTGTCATCACTAGAAGAATCAAACATCATTTGGGGATCATCATTAATTGTGACCCCAGTCCCTCTTGATTGTCTTACTGGCCTTTTCCTTTTTGGTGCTACAGTTTGTTTTTCTTTCCCTTTTTGTGCTCCTTTTTTTGCCCCTGAATTTGTAGCCCCTTTTTTGGTGACATTTGCTTCAGTCTGAGTTTCTTGTTGTGTCATTGTTTCTTGAGGCTGGGTTTCTTGAGTAGCTTGAGTAGCACCAACAATATCTTCATCACCAACACTGTCCTCTTCATCACCAACATTGCCCTCTTCATCACCAACCCTGTTTTGCACATTAGCAACCAAACTTTCTACAACACTTCTTTCTTCAGCAGTAAGTATATCAACTACCATAACATTGCATGGTTCAGCTTGAGATTGCATACTTCTCAGAGATTCTTCCATTACTCTCTCAAGCTCTTCCCTTTCTTCACTTGATAATGGCACAATTTCAACCTCACTTGTATCCACCACATGTTGTGCATATATTTCCACTTCATTCCCATTAGCCCTTGCAACTTTCACCATATCCATTAGATGCTTATCCGTTGTCAATGGATTCAAGCATATATTAAGATCATCTTCAGCACCTTTGAACGGCTTGAAGTACCACAACTTAGATACTTTGAAGTAGCCTCTGCAATGCTTCACCATCTTCTCAATGTCCCACAAAGAAAGCACATCAACCGCCATTTTTTCCCACACACAAATTTCACCACGAACATAATTTAGCCTCTGATACTCATCTCGCTCTAAACAACCACCATGATGCAGGATTAACGTGATATTGTCTTCCATCCTACAAATTTTGCAATGCATCAGTCATATTCACAATCACAATAACCCTTTTTATAATCTGTTTTAATCAACCACTAATCTTGTTCATAACTACTCTAATGTTCATAATTTTTAGTAACCAAACATAAAAACATGCAATTTTTATGTTTTACGTCTTCAACACAAAACCCTAATGTCAGTAATCTAAAACATGCAGTCAAAGTAAACAAAAACGAACATCAAAGCAAGCATCTAATGAACTTGAAAGGGAGAAAACGGATGCCTAAATGCTCAAAACGAAAATCACAAAAAACGGACACAAAAAGGGAGAAAACGAACGAGAACGAACGAGAACAAACATGACTGAATGGAAAACGAACAGGAACGGCGTTACCTTATGAAATGACGATATCTTCTATCAAAACCAATTCTTTTGCAACAGTTCCTCGCCGGAGATGATGCTGATGAAGATGATGAAGGATTAGGCGGGAAGGAGAACGGACAGGGATGTTTTTGATGTTCTGGGTGAAATGTGATCATGAAAACGTATAGGTATTACAAGGGTAAATTTGGAAATGCAGCAAAAATTGAATTCAAAAGTACAATTGAAATTTTGTGTGTTTCAATCAAATTGGTCCTTGTACACGTGGCTTCCTTGTAGACACGTGTACAAGCCAACAAGCCATGCAAGAAGACAACTCAGCACCACTAACGGAGCATTTGGACGGAAGGACGAATTTGATTGACGTTTGTTAAATTCAGGGACAAAGCGTGCATTTCGAATAATTGGGGGACGTTTTTGGCCGATTCGTGCAAATTCAGGGACGAATTTGGGTATTCACTCATATCCTCTCCATTTATAAAAATAAATGGAATATGCAATTTGGAGAGAGAGATAGACAAAAAAAAAATAAGTGGTGGGTCCTACCATTATTAATTATTTTTTACTTTTTATGTGTCTTTATCTCTCTAAATGGAGGAAATTGAGAGGAAAATAAATGGAGAGAATCTTGACTCGTTTCGAACATACTACAATTCAGTGAAAATCATGATTATTTACCAACCAACCAGAAGTACTTTTTTTAGAGGAGAAGTACATTTTTTTAAAAATAGTTTTTTTTAAATAGTTATAATATCATAGTCAGGGAAAAAAATCATTTTGTTTTTTAAAATGCACACCCTTCAATTGCAACAGACAAAAATAAAATTAATAATGAAGTACTAATATTATATGTTATTACTTCTTCATATATCATGGCTATTACTTATTGTAATAAGAGATTTTAATAGTTTGCTATATTTTGTAGACATAAAAGTATATTTAATTATATATTTCAAATTTAGTAATTAATGCACTCATCTTTTTTTAATATAGTCTTTCCTAAAACCTATAAATATATGCTATACTCATTTAGCAATTATATTTACCTTCATGTTCTGGAAGATTATCCCACTTCCAAAGGAAAGATTAATCGAAGGAGTAATGTCTCAAACCCAAAATATCCCATTGCTGTGTGTGTTGATATTACTATCGGTGCACAATGTTTTTGGAGTACGTGTGAATGTTAAAAACAATTTGGAAGGTAATCTGGACTTAACCCTTCATTGCAAATCTGCAGATAATGATCTTGGAGCTCAACTTCTTCACTTCAATGCTAATTTTGGTTGGAGTTTTGGAGTTAGCATTATTGGCAACACACAATACTACTGTTCTTTTCAATGGAAAGGTGGGTTCCATTATTATGATATATACATAGCAAGAAGAGATTATAATGTATGTGATCCTTGCAATTGGTATATAACAAAATCAGGACCATGTAGGGTTCTATCTAAAGGTTCTGCTGTTTGCGACTCTTGGAAAAAGTAATTAATAATGTTATAATATATGTTTTATATAAATAAATGTTGTACTTGAAAGTATTGAGAATCCAATGTTTTCTCTATGATAGATCTTCTTAATGGAATTGTTATTTGTATATATATGTATGATGTAATGGAGTACAATTAGGATTTTTTTTTTTTAAATATAGGTTAAAGCTTAAATTAAAAAGAAGTAAAGGAATCTTGATTTAAACATGCATTGAAAAGACAAGCAAAATCCAATCTTTAATTTTCCTTCGCAATGATTCGTTGGTCATAAACATGCAATGCACCAAAAGGGATAGATCCATAAAAACTTGTGAAATGATCCCTTGATGTCTATCTAAAAATTTAGTTTAAAGCTTTCATTTTTCATAGAACACATTGTGTAGATTGGAATGCTTGGTTCATATGATCTGAAATCTCATTGCTAAAGATGAGAGAAAACAAACAAATTAATGGGAAAGTGCTGGTTTATATACATTGGTTGTAACACCCCCCACAAGCTGATGATTGGTAAATGTCTAACAATCGAAGCTTGGAAAGAAGATAGAAGAAGGGTTACCGTGATAGAGCCTTGGTGAATAAGTAGGCAATCTGGTTTGCGGAGGGCAGACAGCTTCTCCCTAACGACATGACAATCGATCTGAAGATGCTTTGTCTGTTCGTTAAAGACAGGGTTTGCAGCTCCCTCAAAAAAAAAAAAAAAGACAGGGTTTGCAGCAATGCGTAGAGCAATCTTATTATCACAATAAAGAACAGGCAGCTTGGTGCGTGAAACTTGTAAATCAGAGAGTAAGTAATCCAGTCATTGAAGCTCACAAGTAGCTGCAGCAAGCGCACAGTATTCAGCTTTGGAGCCGGAACAAGCAATAATGGATTGCTTTTTAGAGCGCCAAGTGATCAATGGATTGTTAGACTTGATGCAAATATGTCAATCAATTATGAACTAAGTTTATATAGAAGTGGTTAACGTTGTAAGACAGAATCCCTCTAGATGTCATGTTGCTCCTCATCACTACTCTAAAGGTCGTATGTGCACTACGATAAAGGGTCGTCACTCCTCTAGGCTTCCGTAAACATTGATATTTTTATTAAAGTGTGGACTTACACTCTCACATGTAATTGAAACAAGGTAATGTTGAAATTCCTAAATTGTCATCTAAAAGAACGACAATGCACAAGAATCTTAGAACACCACATACCCTAATGATCCCTAATAAATTAAAGACATTAGAATAAAATTCATATGTAACGATTCTAATTAAAGCAAGAATCTATTCTTAAACCCTGATCTGAGTTTAATCCGCGTGCTAGGTATGTCACACCCTCTGGTGGAAGAAAACATTAAGCACGAAACATAAAAATTAAATGTAACTCAAATCATAACTTGATAAACGACTTGCATTAATATATAATCCAACAAGTAAATATAGGTTCATCTTAGAACCTAATAAAAATGTGTTTAGTTAGTCATGGCATTAAAATACATAATCAAAAAGAAATAAAACATACTCAAGAACAAAAGTTGAGCACCCTCTCCGAAAAAGTATGTTACCTAAAGATAGCTCATTCTCTCAACCAATTCTATTTTCAAATGTATCATCTTAAAGATAGTAGAGTATAGCTGGTCATGACCATTGTCCGCACTAGTCGACATGTTAATGAACCTTGCTATGAATTTGAAGAAATTATAAACAGCCATTTAAAGTCAGCATTTCAAAGTTATAACATGACTTAGATTAAGATGGGGTATGTTTGGGAAGTATGCTAACAAAGGAACTTGAAATTAGATCATAAGCCAGTTTTTCCGTCTTCGATACCGGAATAACTAAGAAAAGTAGGACCCTACAAAACAGAAAATTAAAGTAGGAAAGAGACATTTAAAAATTTAACATATATATTGGCTCAAGTCTCATACGTGAAACTCCTATAGTAAGAAACTGTAACGAGACACACATATTTGAATCAACAAAACCCTTTTCTTCCATATTTAGTGTATGAGTTTTGCTGAGTCCCTTTGGAAGAAAAAAGAAAAATCAACACTTTGGCCCAAATTCTTATATCAGAAAGTCACAAGTATTTTTCTTTTTAATGGAGAAATCTCCTATAAAAGTACATACATATATCAAAATTGAGTACAAGAAGTACTCAAATCAAGCGATAACAAAATCAAAGGATCCCCATAGTCACAAGTATTAATTAAATACAAAGCAATCAATTTTACATTTCAGCACCTCATAAGAGGAAATTAATCTCACAACCCAAGGTGACTTAAAAGAAAGAAAGAAAGAAAGAAAACAGACAAAACCAAACCAAACATAATGAATAATACAGGTAACTTATGTCCCTGCATGCTTCTAACAATCTTATCTTAATTTTCAGTGCTTCCCAAGAGCCAAAGAAGACATCACAACCAACACCATTAAAACAACCACCGCAATAAAACATGACACAACTGCTCCACTTGTTTGAGCACAAAAATCTCCAAATTGGTTGCAAATGGCAAGCCAGTTTGAGTCTTGATTGCCATTGTGTGCCAAGTAAACCATGGCAGCTGCTGAAGCACCACTAGCAGTGGCTAATGTCATAAACACCTACACGGAAAAGTTTGAGTTTGTAACTTTAATCTAAAATTTCAAATCTTTACAAAAATAATTATAAAACATTTACTAGTACCACTTTTAAAATAATAGTTTCTCTTTTTCCAGTTTTTTAAAAGTACTTAACTAAATAAATCAATGTATTATTTTATTTTTTATATAAAATTGTTAGTATTTTTATTGTTATATCCTTAATAGTTCATTTCCTCATTGTAGCAATTTATCTTCTTGAAATAAATTAATTATGACTATACATTGCAAAAAAATGTAATTTTAATCTTGAAAATAACATGTGAATATTAAAAAAAAATCAATAAAGCAATGGTCATTTGAAAATAAATAGAGGCCGAAAGAAACACAAGGAGTAATAATTATATTTAAAATGTGTTCCTACTAGAATATATATGTTCATGTAAAAAAAATTTGAAGGGTTCTCAAGTAAAATTATTTTACTCTAATTAAGAATTAATTAGGAAATTAGGAGCATAATTACTGTGTCTGCGATGATGAGGAAAAGCCTTGGTCCAGGTGCATGAGGGCGAATGATGGTTACTATGGAAAATGGTAGGGATAAGACCAGGTAGCCACCCACAAATGCCATTGCAATAACAAAAAACCTGCATATTTACAATAAACATTAATATTTTTTGACATAATTAATTTAATTTCTATGAATATAGCACAAAATTAATAACAAGATATAAATAAAAAGTATATAAATATGTGTGTAGTTCAAATTTTGTGTTGGACTAAATAAATACACCTAGGTTTTACAATGGAGGGAGTATATAAATTATTTGTTTAAGTTAGAGGTTTAAATGTGACATACTGGAAAGTTGAAAAGCTATCATAACTAGCTTCAAATTGAAGGAACTGAGTGAAGAAAGGAAGAATCTGATCACTAGTTGCCATGGTGATAGTTGCAGCAAGAGAAGCTGCTATGGCACCTAATCTTAGAACAAAATCCATTATGGCTATGCCTTTTTTCCATCCTCCAGGCCTTGCAGTGGCTCCAATTAAAGCAGCTTTTTCATTAACATGAGCGTTGCTTGATTCTGCCATATCAATAGTGGTTGACATTTTTGGGATAAATTTGAAACTTAAGATAAAAAAATCCTCTAATTGGAGTGTATAATAATGATATCAAACAATTATGCAAATAACTTTCATTGGAGTAGCTTTTATAGAGAGAAAAATATCAATGCATGTACTCTAGGGAAAAAAAACAATATTAATGCATGGTCAACGTTTGTGGTATTTTAATATATGGAAAAGGATAGTGGAGTGGCTATGAAACCACTTCCACTTCATATGTACTATCATATATATACTACTCTCACCTTTAATAGCAAAGCAAGTAGATGTACGAGAGAAATGATTGTTAATTTTCTAAGTTAAGGAATTTGTTTATTTTGCTATGAAAATGAAAAAGAAAAGTTTATTGTAGTCAACCTTTGGGGGAGTGGAGTTTGTTAATTCAAACTTGTGTGAGGTCAAGTGGTGAAGCAATAATATTTTTGTTATGAACGCTAAAATGTTCATAACAAAGATGAGTACTTGCATTTATTTAAAAAATAAAAATATATATTTACTTTTTGTAGGGTACTAGTATATCCTAGGTTTTTAGACGGGATACTTATGAAGGGAAAAAATCATAAGAGGGACGTTAACTATTGAATCAAAATCAAATTGTGTAAAATGACTATAGTTAATTGCCATTTGAGAAAGTTGTTAAAATAGTAGCATTGATTGATGGTCATTTTACAACTATTTCAAATCAAATTTGAATTGTTTGTGAGCTTAGCTCAAATGGTAAGGATAATGCAAAATATATACAAGGTCCGGGATTCGAATCCCGGCCACCACAAAAAAAAAAATCAAATTTAAAATCAAATTTGAATCATGTTCTTGAATCATGTTCTTTGAGATCACACACCAAGCTCACACATCTTAAATTTTAAAATCAAACTTTACAATATGAAAGGTTATTTACTTTATTTCATGATTTCCGCCTCACTTCCATGTATTGTGATAAGCAGTGTGATTGGTTCCTTATTTTTCGGGATGAATTTGCAATGCTCCCATTCGGGACATATAACATTGCTCTTTCTTTATATATAATATAGATTTCATATATTATTATTTATAACGAGCAAACGTGCTCGTCTTTCCGCTTTTTTTATTGCGCTAACGATTGAAAAATTATAAAAGGTATTTTTATGAAATTTTAATTTTAATCAAAAGTATAAACTAAATTTTTGTTACTTTCAATTTATAACAAACCAAACTAACCATATTTATCTATTTCAATGACACCAACAGTATAACAAAAAATATATAATATAGATTCTTATCTTTATTTTTTGTTACTTTCAATTTATAACAAACCAAACTAACCATATTTATCTATTTCAATGACACCAACAGTATAACAAAAAAAATATAATATAGATTCTTATCTTTATAATAAACAAGCAACAATCATTATTATAGAAAAAGTTGTTTAAGGGTATAATTAAGATAATGAAAAAGTCAGCCCAAAATAATCTTCTATTTTCATTATATATTGTATAGATTTATCAAAAAAATTATAATAAAAAAACAAAAGAGAAAATAGAAAATAAAAAACATGAATGTTTTGGACTGGAGCAACTCCATTCAAGTTTGCCAACTTTTCACTTTACGATACATAAAAACTTGAACTTTTTTTAAACAAAAAAACTTGATTTTTTTTTTCTATTCTATTAGTAGTATCAAGGCATTGAACTACCTTGTAATTGATTCCATCAAATAAAATGTGTGTGTGTGGTTAAAAAAGATAAAGTTTGAGTTCTATATAAATATTACTAAATTATATATTTAGCATTTCAAGTTATGCGGGCCAATTTGTTAAAAAAAAAAAAAAGAAAAAGAAAAGTTATGCGGGCCAAATGGATTACCCGTGGCCTCTACGAGCTTCCCCGTTATATAGCATCAGGCTAAAAATCCTTAAAAAAATTGAGCTAAAATTTTAAGGCATAAACCCTGTGTTTTATTAGGGTTGATGGGTCAGACTATATAGGCTAGCCGATTTTGACGGCCCTAAATTAAGTTAAGAAAAATAAGCTTGTTTGTTTTTTTTCTTATATAATTGATATTTTAAAAAAGATTTGATACAAAATTAAAGAGATTTTAAAAAAGATTTGAAACAAAATTAAAGAGATTTTAAAAAAGATTTGAAACAAAATTTAAGAGATCGAGTCCAAAAAAAGGCTTGATTTAAATCCATAAAAGATATATATATATTGATGCGAGTGAAAAATAGCAACAATACTTATATTACATAGTTTGCGGTTGAAGAAACAAACAACGTTGCCAAACCCTTTCTTCCACAATATATAAGTTGAGAGAAAATAGGCTTTCTCAGTCTGTGAAAAGTATCCTATGATCATGACTGATATGAAATTTGAAGAACTAGAAGTTCTACTGGAACCAAGGGTTGACCTGTATGATCTTGCTGCAAATGAATTTGACTTCAGAGAAAATTTTGTGGATATGGGTTGGATGGAATACTTCTTTGCAGAAAAGAAACCTATCTACACCGAGCTTGTAAAAGAATTTTGGATGAGTGCAAGGGTTGATAATGGGAGCATCTGTGGTTATGTTCAAGGAAAGGTAGCTATAATCTCTTTGGAATTTTTGCCACAGGTTATTAAGTGCTATGCTGAAGGTGTGAAGTTTTCTGATGAATGGAATGAGGAAGAAATCAAAGAGGAACTTCAACGAATAATTTTCGAGAAGCCAAACGGAAAGAGTTATTCGGACTGGAATCCGGAATACAAGGTTCTATACAAAATTATCTCTGGATGTATCTTACCTCTAAGAAATTCTTCCAAAATAGTATCTCGGAGTTATAGGTTTATAATGTGGCACTTTGCCAAAATGATAAGTATCAATCTTCCTGAGTTGATACTTGATTTTTTGAAGAGAGCTATTTGGTCCTCAAGATCTGGAAAGGTTAAGACTATCCCTCTTGGAAGAGTGATTTCTGGTTGTCTTGAAACTTTTGGAATCATTGATAGTCTACAAAGATCTAAAGACTTCAGTATCGTACAAGCCTTAAACCCCTCTTTTGGGCCACTTTTTAACCAAATAACTCTGGCAAGGTTGAAAGTTCGTTCGCGAGATGTTGTTGAAAAACTTCTTAAAGAAGATGGTGAAGTAAAACAAAAAGAGAAGCATCTCCCACACAATCAAGGAAAAATAGAGGGGGAAAAAGAGTGTTGCATCTGATTCTACTCGGAGAGTGACCAGAAGAACAGCAATTGATGAACTTCCACCCATTCGTACATCGCCTCTATTGTCTGTCATTTTTCCAGAAGACAATGAAGAAGTCATATTGGAGTACCGTAAAATTATAGCTGAAGATTTTCTCAGAGCTAATCCAAATTACATATTTCCAACAGTTCGGTATGAAGACTATGACGAGGACAACAAAGATATAGTAAAGAAGTACATGAAGAAGATGGAAGAAGAAAAAGCACAGGAAACTACTGCCATCACTGCTCCTGAGTCAAAGAAGAGATCAGCATCTTTAAGTAATCAAGTGCCTTCCAAGAAATCTAAGGTATTAGACGATAATGCATCTTCATCTGGTATTCCTAAGGAACCTCTTCAGTTTGATCGTCCTGCAACTTCTAGATCTTCTGCTGTAGTCACAAGGGAAGAAACTCTCAAAAATTGTTCAACAACAACAAGAGTTGATAGCTTTTATGGAAACATCAAATCAGAGACATGCAGATACAACTGATGTTATCAAGAACCGTACCAGTTTAGTTCAGAAAATTGTACGCTGTTTTTAGGTTTTCTTTTGTGATGACATTTTTTAAGTTTAATTTTGATTCTTCTTTTTGATATCAATAAATATTTATAATTCTGTCTTCACTATTTTTTCAAATAATTCTGTCACTATTTGTAGAGTAACATTTTGTTGTATTTTACTCTTGTATGCAGTTAAAGCAAGAAGAAGTGAGCTTTATTGGTCGAAAAGCAGCAATTTATCGGCAAGTGATGGCAATGAAAATCACATCTATGTGTTGGACCCTCATACTTCCTCATCATTTTCGCTCTCTCTCTCTCTCTCTCTGAATATTTTTAGTCTCTCTTTCTCTCAACTTCTCCTCTCCCTTTCTGCTATCTTATTCTTCTTCCTACTTTTACTCTTTTCTCCCTAAAATGTCTTCTAAATCTCTGTTGTCTCTTTCGTTTTTCCTATTTTTTGTCTTTTTCGTTTTTCCCTTTCTGCTATCTTAAAGGACTCATGTGTGATCAAAATAACTTAAAGACCAATCTGTTACAAATCTCAAACTTAAAAGACCTCTGGTGTAATTTAACCATTATATTTTGAAATTTAATATAAATTATTTAATGACTAATCCCTACTTTTGCTCAATTTATGTAACAACCCTATCCTCTAGACAAAATATTATCATATTATTGTTTTTTTAAAGGATCTTGTTGTTGTTGTTGTTTATCAGTATTTTTATTATTTATTATTGCTAATTTTATTAAAGTAAAGATTATTTGCAGCATTAACAAATAATAGAAAATTGAGTTAGTATTATTATTTTTTATTAATGAACATTTAGTTATTACTAAAACAATTGGGTCAAATAGAGAGAAACTAGCCAAAACATAAGTGTTAAGTGCAACTGGTATTGACCCTTTCAAAAAAACAAAAGGTCCAATTGGTATTAAGGGTAGTTAGCTACGATAAAGGAGGACAGTTATGGGAATAGATAGAATAAAGGAGGGTAATGTATGAATTTTCAGAGGGGGAGAGAAGGAGGGTGAACCAATTAAGAAGAAAGATAAGGAAGATGGATGGGGCTACATCCTATAATCTACAAAGAAGGAGAATAGAAATTCATTGTTGTAGAGGTTAGAACCATAATGGTTTATTTATTTTATTTTATTTTATTTTTGTTGTTGTCTTATTTTAGTTATTGTGATTGATATCATGTATGTGTTTATGAATTTGGGATGTTTGATATGTAATATAAGAAAACAAAAGGATTATAGATTTTTTATTTTTATATGTTTGATTAATTGTGTGAATGATTAGAGTATAGGAGTTGAAATGGAGTATATGAATTTTGAAATTTTTAGTGTTGTTAAACCAAACCCGTATAAATTTATATGCCGTATTTTGATCATGACTTATTCCAGAGACCTCTGTTTTAAATGGTTACTCTTTTTCTTGAGCTTAAATTTCATTGTATTTGGTTAAGTGTTGATGTTTAAAAGACATGTTCCAGGTTAGACAAAAGTTGATGTCATTTATTCTGGATTTGGCATATTTTCCCCAAAGAAATCCTTGATGTAATTAACTCTAATCCTTGTATTCTCACATAAGAACTTTTTTTAATAATATATGAATTTGTTATAATTTCTATTTTGTTCTTAGTAATAAGTCGAGAAAAAAATTCCATGACCAAGGTTGAAAAATTTAGTTGTTCTTAGAATTTGAATAGGTAATGTGTATAGCGGATGATGTATATGTCTCTTTGCATGTTAGAAGGCTAATTAGAATGATTTGGTTAATTTGTATTTATATTTGTGAGTGGATTACGTTATTTTTTTATGCAAGAATGTTTGGTAATGTTTATGATGTGTGTTATGAATAGAATGTTTGGTAATGTAATCTTGGTATTGTATGAGTAATGGTAATAAATATGTTGTTGCTATAATTTTTAATTTATATCTTGCATATTTGAGCATATGTTGCTATTTTTTATTTTACTTGGTCAAATGTTTATATGTCATCAATCACACGTTTATGTTATCATTTACAAACAACCAATCATTATTTTATTTATTGATAAAAAGAACTACAATCATAGCTTTAATATAGGATTAATTTTCAATTTTTAATTTTCATATTTTTCTTTTACCTTATTTATTGCTTTTCTATATCATTCACTGGATTAATTTAATGGAATGTATGCATATGGCTGGGGAGAATGATGTAGAGACTTCAGAAGGAGAGGATTAGGATTCACGTTCAATCAAATTTCAATATTTAAATAGTACTATAGTTATATTTTATGATATAACATTATGACATAATGTACCTAGTAAAGTTTAATTTGAGTGTGTGTGTGTGAAACTATTATATTTACTATCAATACATGCAAGTTAAATTCTAATTATTATACTAGCATTGATATTTCTTTGAACTGGATTAGAACCCACTTAACTAGACTTATGCCCTAGAAGAACCAACAATCATGTGATTATTTCCAAGAACAAGGAAATCACATCAAATGCATTTAAGATTGCATTGTAAAGTGAAATCCATTTCTCTTCAAGATTAAAGATAGCAAAGCCTTTGAATTCGTTGATAATTTCAGTGACAATAATAATGTATTCAACACTATGGTGGTATATACTCCAATGGCAATTGCTGGAATATCTATCACCATAGATTTGGATACATTATAATTGTGATCGGAATTATCAACATATTCATAGATTTTGCATCTTTAATCCTAAAGAGAAATGGGATCAACTTACAATGTAGTGTTTATTAGGTTGGATGTAATTGAGTTGTTGTTGGAAGCAATCACATGGTCGTTGTTTTTCTAAAGCATAAGTAATGACAAAGTATCATATGATATTTTAGGCTAAATTTTTAGTTATTTTCTTTCCATTTGAAGGTCATTTAGAGGATTTGTCCATGGTTTGAGAAACATTTTGTATTGTTTTCTTTCGAGTAGATGTAATCCACTTTTATCTCTAACTATGCAACTATATAGGTGTTTTGAGTCATTTGTTGCTAAATAATGTAATTCGACAAGTAAGACACCACATGAAAGATCAAGGGATTTGAAGAATGAAGATCGATGGTTCTTATAATGTTTTTGAAGACAATACAAGTGTTGGTCTATATGAAGAAGGTGCGCTAGAGGGGAGTGAGTAACATTTTTCGATTTTCAAAAGAGTTTGCGAAAGCGTGAATTGAAAACTTATGACTTATTGGATTCGTGCAAGACTATGATAACAATTCTAAGACAACGAGTAATAACTAAGATTCAAAGTTGAATTGAGAGGTTCAAATATTAAATATTATTAAGCACATCAAATATCAATATTCCGGCATACAAATTTCAAAACTAAACAATCTCATACCAAACCAATTTGCAATAAATTACACTAACACTAATGAACACAAGGTATATGAATCAGCAATTTGAAACTTAATTGAACATTCATTGTAATAAAATTGAATTTGAAATAATCTCAATTTAAGTAATTGAGATTAGGTCAAATTTAATAAATGTAATCACAATCAAATCAAATGGTTTCAAACATACAATTCATATACAATTATGAATGCGAAAATCTAAAAAGATAGGGAAGAAAAGAACATCACTTCGAGGTACCTCCACTCTTCTTGATAGAAAACGACTCTATCAAGGACTCTTCATATTGCTATGAAATCAATTTGTACCCTTCAAAACTTCCATTTCCACAATATCCTTCCACCACCTCGTTGTAAAACCACGACTACTCATCCACAATCCCATCAAACAAGCCTCCCATGCAGTATCCGTACTTGGACACTAGAATTTCTTTCCAAATTTGATTTCCACTTCGTATCATCCTCCATCTCCATTTTGCCAAGAGACATAATAGTTTTTACTTATTGATGTAGAACTATTTAGCTTTTACTTCCACAAGGTTAGCATGTTACATGTTTTCACATGGCATGTGTCTTTTTTACAAACTAAACATACGCTTTAATCGTGTCATACTATCTACGTTGAATTATGTTATTATTCATCTTTTCTCTTTATTTCTTTAGGTGATGATTAGGAGCTAATATGTAGACTTAAAGATGGAAGTTTGAAGTTGGAAACTAAGCTATTAAGTCTACTATTCTTTTTCCTCTTTTTTGAAATTGTTATTTACTAGCGTAAAAGTAAAAAATGAAGGCAACAATGTATGTTTGGAATATCTTTATCTCTAAAAATATGTTTGGAATATCACATAACAAAAAAGTAAGAATTGCTAGTTTTTTTTAATCAAAGAGTACATGTGAAGGTAAAAAAACACGTAGAGCTTTTTTTTAATCAAAGAGTACATGTGAAGGTAAAAAAACACGTAGAGCAATATATAAAATATAAAAGGGTACTTATTAACAAATGTCCTAAGGGCATTGTTTAAAATATAAAATAGCAACACAAATACAAGAGGATTCATGACGAAACCTTGTTGGAAATGAACAAGTCTAACATGTGAGATAAAGAAACAAGACAACACAACAAGGATTATTATTTTTTAATATACAGGGGCAAAAAAGTAAGAATTTAATTATAATGTTCC
Organism: Medicago sativa; assembly: GCF_051527215.1. Classification (NCBI taxonomy): domain Eukaryota; kingdom Viridiplantae; phylum Streptophyta; class Magnoliopsida; order Fabales; family Fabaceae; genus Medicago; species Medicago sativa. Next base: position 57,308,285 of record NC_140749.1, read on the forward strand.
ATTCCATTCTACACGCTCTAAATCAAGGGAAAGGAAGGATTTGATGAAATGAGATGAGATGGAATGGATTCCACTCAATATGTTTTTTGTCAATGCAAACACAAGTGTGATCAGTTTATTTAGAGGATAATAGAGTGAAGGAAATAAATTATTTTAAACTGAGTGAAATATTTCTTCTCTTTTTTTTTTTTTTTGAACGAAATATTCCTTCTCTAAGTCAATATGACAAAAGTTTCCATAAAACACGGATGTCCATCCATCCGTGTTAAATAAAAAAAATAAAAAAATTCATTCCTCCCATCCGCTCTGTTAAATAAAACATGAATCAATCAATAACAAAACTTTCAAAACAAATAAATAATACAAGTGAGATGAAAATTACAGTTTTATTCATTCAATAAAAATTTATTGATTCATAGATGGCCTCCAGCTATCACTACAATATCAGTATACAACTCCATCTCATGATTCAGTGTAGCAATGGAAGAAGTATTAACAATCTTTTCATTAGCTAAGCTACGTTCACACTGGTCAATTGCATCACCAGCATATTTGACAGCCAAGCCTATCATTTCCGGATCCTCACCCAATGCACCTTTTACCTCAGCAACCACGGTACTGTAATCATCAAAACACTCTCTGATGGGGTCAGAAGAAGGATATTTTTCCGTAATTTCTCTTACTACTTGTTGGGATTTTATTGCCTTGTCTATTGCCGCAATCTTTAAAAATGACCTGCAAAAGGTTAGATAATCTTGGATCAAAGTAATTTGAGGGTAAGCTTCTATAAGTTTCAGACAACGTTGTTCGAAGTCTTTTTGACCGGGTTCTTTACATACGTTTTGGTACAACTTAGGGCTCGGTGATGGTGATGGTGATGGTGATGGTGTTGGTGTTGGTGAAATGGCATGAGAAATAAAGATCATTGAAATGGTGAACAAAAATGATAAATATGTTGAAGGTGCCATTTTTTTCTTTGGTTAATTATAATGAATAAAAGACGTTGCTTAGGGTTCTTAATTATTTATTTATAGATATTATACTGGTAAAAAAATTTAGGGATGCTCTAACTCACAATGAGTCAATAAATCTAGTCAAACAAATCCAGTCGCCATTAATACTCCTGGTTTTTTGGACTAGTAATTACTACTTATAGAAAAAAATTGCAATTTTATTTAATTCATTGAATTTTTACAAATGAGGAGACGCCAATCGTTTTCATTTTCCATACTACTTCTGGTTTTTTGTTTTCTTTTGGTCAAGTCTTCCTGGTTTTTTGTTAACTCAATTCATACTAGTAATGACGTACTATTTCAAAAAATATACTTTTTTTTGTACAAAAAAAAATTTACATTTTATTTAATTCATTAATATTCACAAATGACGATATGCTAATCGTTTTTTTTAAGGAGTATGCTAATCGTTTTCATTTCCTGTATAACTCATTTCCTATACTAATAAGACCAATAAATGTCACCAATTTATTTAATTTTTTAAAATTTCTTGAGGTCGGTAGTCATCTCCAATTTTGAAACTAGAGGTTTTAAATATTTTCAGAATCTGTTCCATCCCAATTAATTAAAAAAATTACAAATAATTTTTTTTATTTAGCTAATTTTTTTATCTAGTCACCATTAATACTCCTGGTTTTTTGGACTAATAAATAATATGATTTGAAATATACATCGAATTGGATATAAATGGTAGAAGACCATCTACAATTCCGTTTTTCAATATGTATTGGTATATGATAGTAGTATTTTTTTTTTCAATGCTGGATAATTATGATATATTTTTTTTGAAGGATGGTATATGATATGTTGTTTGGTAAAAATATTCATGGATAATATAACCATTCTACTTTTTTCTTTCAATCAAATTTATAAATAGCATGATTTCATTTAGTTTTAAATTTTAAAATTTTAGAGTGAATACTCCATTCAGTTCATGTGAAAAATTGTGAGACCAAATTTTAGTGTATAAAATAAAATAAAATGGGACAACTTAGTCTCTATCTTACTTACACTTTTTTTTATTAATAAAGGAAACTAGTTCATGCATTCACACGGTCTAGAAATAATAATAACAAATAAATATTTATAAAAATACATCAATAATCGTAAAGAAAAAGGACATCAATAGTTAAATAGTAAAGATGAAATTGGGTCATTTAGAAAGTAACACCGCCTTACTCCCTTTATAATTGAGATTGAGCATATCATTATTAAAAAAATTCACTACCAAAAAATTTAATGGATTAAACTAAAAAAGAAGACGTTTCACGCAATAATTTAAATAACATCTTTTATGCAATTTAAAAAGTTCACATGAGCACCGATCCGTTGATTTGTAATATTTCTATGAAATATTTGTTTATTTTAATAATATGATTTTGCGTGTAAACTGTTCATCCTCCACGCGCAATTTTTGGAGACTAATCCCTTAAGTCTTAAAGGGGCGACAAACTCTTCCTAGAAGTTTTAACGCTTAGTCTTTTTAAGATAAGTGACAAAAAAACAATGAATGAAATCACCTTGTTCCAAACAAAAAAGGGAAAAGTTTTAGTCTTATTTAATTATTTTGAACTAGTAATGTTTGTTTTGGATGTTTGAAGGATCAAGTGATGAATTTTCTCTGGAGATAGGAAGATACAATGTGGAAAATGAGAATGACGATGTATGAAGATACAACGCTAGCACTATAGGATGATGTATCACACCAGATCGCCAGACAGGGTCATACAATAGCACGAACGCATGGGACCCTTGCCTATCATTGCTTAAGGGCTAAGTTCTATAAGTTGACATCAACAATTGTTAGTACGACAAGTAAAGAATATGTCGGGTACTGAAAGGATAAGATAGTGACAACTCATGTGGGAAATGACCAAAGGGTACAACTTGTAGTGGTTAACCGTGTACTGTATAAGAACAACCACATGTGAGTGCCAAGGGTCTAGAATTCTGCACAGTGAAATTAGTGGTCAAGTTCCATCTAGGCTTAGCAGCCACTAGAGTTCTCACTCCATCTCATCTTCTCTATAGATGAGCATGAGTGTTGGTTCTTAGTGATTTAGAGTTAAGATTATTTTGGTGATGCTTCAAGCTCACCTATTTCTGTGTTGGAGTGTAATTTATTCTTAACTCTATTATCTATCAATTTAGCTTTTTCATGTTTTCATTTATGTTTCAATTCAACTTCATCTTCGTTGTTAAGCTCATCATGAGTTAAACCCCTTCTTGTGGTTTTGACATGATGAGGATATGATATTCTTCGCTTAAGATTTAAAGAGTTATAGTTTCGTGCTTCTTTCAAACAAACTGTTTTAACTTAAAATCATTGAAAGTAAAACTTAATCACTTTTACTTTTAATGTCAAGTTCACTGAGACTGAAATGTAATGGAATGGAAATTGTTTGTTTGATATGAGTTACGTCCCTAAGTATTGAAAAGGGCATGGGAACAATACAGACTGCTTGAACTTAAATGGATCTTGGAAGAGCCTAAAGATGCGCCAAGATCTATCTAGGAGTCTTGTCATAGGTCACGGCTCAACCTCTTCTCAGATAGAGAGCTACTAATGACGTACCAAATAATGTTGCATGATAAGTATTGTGATTCTACCCTGGTGAAGGTGTGTTTTTCCATGCTTAACATGATAGCTAAATAGAAAGACCCATAAGACCACCAAGTTGCTATAAAAAAGATATAGCTCGGTAGTATATCGTAGTGAAGCTCTGTCATAACTAATTCATTGTTTAAACCACACTTTTACTTTGAAAACTTCTAAGGTTTTTAACTGTTTTCGTAAACTATTATCTTTATTTTATCGTTGCGAAACTTATGATTTATTTTATTACTTTGCAAGCAAATTATTTACTGGAAAGTTATAGGAAGCTATAACGCTCAAGTCCGGGATCGATATCTTTTTATACTATAACTTGGGCAGTCTATACTTGCACTTAGTCAAAACCCTATAAATACTTTGAGTATTTTAAGAGACACTAAGGGGCTGGGGGGAGGGAGGGAGGGAGGGAGGGAGGGAGGGGGAGAGAGAGAGAGAGTGAGAGAGAGAGAGAGAGAGAGAGAGAGAGAGAGAGGGGGGGGGTGATGATAGCGGCAACGTCGGTGGTGGTGACGAAAGACAAAGTCTGAGGGCAAGGAAGGTCATGGGGGGGAGGAGGAGAAAGGGAAGTGAGTCCGAGAGAGGAAGAAGATGAAATGTGATGTTTTGACAAAAGAGCCCCTACTTAAATGTGGGAATGTCCAAATTATTCCGGTGTCAAGTATTTGTCTAAAGTGTGTTCCAGCAATACAACTTCATGAGAAATATTACAAGTTGTACCAGCATATAATCAACCAACCAATCCATACATCAGCTAAATTATACTTAATAAAAAGAAACCTACACCCTACACTTCCACCCATCAAATAATAAAACCACTCCTTTTATCAAATAAAAGTATCCTGCCAATCTCAGCACATAACACTTCCATCCATCACAAAATATTTTTAAAAAACATAATTCTTGCGTGCAAAAAGAATTTTGCACGCAATTCACACATAATCCTTGACATTCCCTTTATTCGGTCCATGACCTCTACAACATTCGCTATTTTTCGTTCAAAAGAATTTTGTACGTATGGTCGATATCCAAATTAAATGGATACCTTTTCTTGCGTGCAAAAAGTGTTAGATTGAAGAAAGTTGCCAATTATATCGTATCATCTTTGTCGTCAAAAATGATAATATTGTGTGGTAAATTAAGCTCAGAACAAAACTAATGACAGGTCTCTGAATTTTGTATTAAAAATTCTTTTATATTTCATTGACTATAAAATATATTAAAAATAATAATAATAATAATAATAATAATAATAATAAGGGAAATGTTAACCAGTGCCCCCGGGGCACTGGTTAAGGGTCAAATATAGTAGGATTTGCATTGAGAGATGTGTAATCAGTGCATTAAAAGCTGAAAAAGTATATTATTTTTATTTAAAATTTCCTCTTTTGCCTTCCTTAACCAGTGCCCCGGGGGCACTGGTTAACATGACCCTAATAATAATAATATATAATCAACTTTCTTATGATTTAATAGTTTTGTCAAAAGAATAGATTTAATAGTTCAGAGACCTATTTACAAACTACAAACTAGTTTAAGGATGTAACAAATTATCTTGTCAATGTTGACTAACAAAATGACTTAATTAAAAAATTAAAATAGTGAACAAAAACTCTATTGATGATTGTTCTTGGGAGTGGATGTACTCCACTAGGGAGGGCCTTGCGGGGAACCACTATAAATCCCTTGTCTCTTTATATTTTTGTTTTTGTGAATTGATTCAATTATGAGTTTTGAAAATTGATTTGAAAAAACACAATTTTCATTGATTTGAAAGAAACTCAATTCAGTGTTGATTCTTTGATAATAATCAATAACATCCATAAAGGATTATAAGAATCCATCTTATTAGTGACTCAATTGAACCAATTGTGTATTGTTTTGCATTTAATTGTTGTTAGTTAACTCAATTTGGCTAAAAATAAGTTTTAAAAAGTTAAGTGTTTTTACAAATAAGTGACTATTTGATTTTAGCTTATCAACAATATCTTCAAATTAAATGTTTCTCGCTATCGTTTAATTTGAATAATCTAATTGATTTTCATGTATTTGGTATCTTGTTTTTTGTGTTGATCTCAATAACGGTCAACTTCTCATTTAAATCGTTGAAATAAGCCTAATCTGAAAATAATCATTTTTCTTCTGCATCTACTTTAAAGAATTATTGAAACTTTTTGTGTCCTTGCATAACGTTCCAACACTTCCTTACTCAAAAAGCCAAAGGATATCAGAGCTAAAAAGTTTATGAAAGTAGATAATAGTCACTTCAAAATTAAACACAATGGTTCAAACGTTTATAAATCACAAACATTGTACAAAATATTCCACAGCAACATCTAACCAAATTGATACTACAAGCAATCACTTCTTCACATCATGACTTCAAATATGCATAAAAATAACATAGGCAATTCAATCTTCATTTTCAATGCTTCCCAATAGCCAAGGCAGACATCACAACCAACAAGATTAAAACAACCACAGTAATAAATGATGCCACAACTGCTCCACTTGTCTGTGCACAAAAATCTCCAAATTGGTTGCAAATGGCAAGCCAGTTTGTGTCTTGATTTCCATTGTGTGCCAAGTAAACTATGGAAGCAGCTGAAGCAGCACTAGCAGTAGCCAGAGTAAGAAATACCTGCAATTATAAGCACCACAAAGAAAAATCATAACTAATTTTTTTTTTTAAGAAGTTAAACCAGCCCACCTAATTTTTTTTTAAGAAGTTAAACCAGCCCACCTAATAAGCACCACAAAGAAAAATCATAACTAATTTTTTTTTTAAGAAGTTAAACCAGCCCACCTAAATTGGCACTGGAGAGAATCGAACCTGAGACCTCGAGGAGGAGCACACTCCCAGATCACAAGTCAATACCACCAGGCCAATCCAAGTGGATTGAAAAATCATAACTAATTATGCTAATACTAGCGTGCAGGTGAGCACTAATTAGATGTTTACTACTCGCTTCGGTCTCAAATATAAACAAAAGTTGAGTCAGCAAAAATAGATGTATTTAATTCAACTTTTGGATCAAATACATCAACTTTTGTTGACCTAACTTTTACTTATATTTGAGACTGTAGGTGGTATGTCGCATTATTATACCAAAGAAATGATCAAGAGTTAGAAAATAGAGAGCTTACGGTGTCTAGGATGATGAGAAAAAGCCTTGGTCCAGTTGCATGGGGACGTATGATGGCTACTATAGAAAAAGGTAGAGACAAGACCAAATAGCCAGCCACTATTGCCATTGCAATAAGAAAAAACCTGCATTTTTCAAGCATTAAGTGAATAAATTGCATATAGATTACAATCTAATTTTGATACATATTAGTGTAAAACGTTTTACACTATCATCAGATCATAACCGATCTTATATGTGACTTAGAAAGACATAGAAAGTAGAGTTTTGAATGTTACATACTGGAATGCAGGAAAGCTATCATAGCTAGCTTCAAACTGAAAGAACTGAGTAAAGAAAGAAAGAGATTGATCACTTGTTCCCATCGAGGCGGCAGCGGCAAGAGCTGCTGCTATGGCACCTAACCTTAAAATGAAATCCATTATGGCTATGCCCTTTTTCCATCCTCCTGGCCTTGCAGGTGCTGCAACCAAAACAGCTTTTCCTTTGGTATCTTTGCTTGATTCTTGGATATCAATTTTAGTTGACATTTTTGGATCTAAATAAGATAGAAGCTAATTATATATTATATATACTAGACTTTGTATGAATCAATGAGACCAATGATGCAAATGTATTAATGTTTGAAGCTTATATATAGAGATTAGAGGACAGGGTGTTCAATGTTTTTTATAATAATAAGTGAAGTTGTTTGGAAAGTTTTTCACTTAATAATAAATCATATTTTCATTCATAGCAAGTAAACATTATGTCACATATTTTTAATCACATTTGACTTAATCCATGAACTAATCCACGTAGTCTCCCTAATCCATTACACTCTAATGGATGCTTTGTCACCCGAGGGAAAATCAATTTTAGTCTCCACAAGCTCCTTGTGGTACCATTTTTTAGAAATGACAAGTATTGTTGATATTGGTTTGAAAAATTCTTGCTTTATTTGAATGCTAAAGAAGAAAAATATCAAAATTAGATGACTTATTGACAGAGAAACTATTTTGTGACATTTTATGTTGTAGGTACTAAATTGTCTCTTTTTTTTTTATTGTTAGAGACATGATTATCTCTTTTTCAAGATAGTTAAAGTAAGGATTAAGTTGTCCCGGTTTACTTTTTCTTCTTAGTACGAAAGTTGATTTTATTTTTCTTAAGGATCAAATTAAATTTCTCAATATTTCTCAAGAATAAATCTTCAGTCATAAACTATTTATATACGTTCAAGAAACTATTAATTTGCAAAGTCTCATCTAGGGAGAACTACTTCATGTACTTGATTATGATAATATTTCAACTGAATTCCCTTATATTCTATTTCTATCTAACCCTTGGAAGCTGGTCAAGTTGGAGAAAAGGAGAAAAGAACACCTACTCAACCCACTGATGTTATAAGTGGACCCGAGTTTAACCCAAAAGTTATAGGGCTGCGACCTGCACTCCCCCTTAGAATCAAATATACATATACGTAAAATTCAAATCTGTAACAAAACAAATTTGGTGCAAAAAATAGAACATTATTTATATGAACAAAAAATATACATATTGCACATTTATGTGTTTGAATGCATGATTACAACAAGATTATTCCTTCAGTACCATGATCCTAACTCATTATGAATCAATGCCATCAATATTTGTCGCAATCAAGAAAACCACAAATTTTAAAACCTTCAAAATTTGGTCTTGTTATTCAACTTTGAACAGTTAAAAATCCAATCTTGAAGCCTTCGACCTCTAATCTTCAATTCAATTCCCGGTCAATTTAGCCATTTTACAACTTTAAGACCTCACGACCTAAAAACCCTAAAAATTCACATCCTAAGGTGAAAAGAAATTGATTTTTTTCCTTCAACCTATATACAATTGAACACCTTCAATCTAATCAAATCTAGACGCACATTGTACAGAGAAAGAAATCATATATAAGTCTCACACAATTACCACCCACATCAAAGGATAAAAAAAGTTTTCGGTGAAACATTGTGATGAGTGAATTTTAGAGAGAAAATGAATGTTAAACCTTAGTGAATGAGTAAATGAGATTTATATAGGACGAGGAATAAAAAAAACAATTTTGATGCATTAAAACTTGAAAAATAAAATACAAGTTGATATGAATCACTCTATAGATCAATTCAAATCGCATCTCTTTGCGGGCATCCATGAATCAATTTTAACTGAATGATTTAGATCATGACTCAAGTCAACATTTTCATCAAATTGATTTGAATTACCCTTCAACATATGATTCAAATCACCCGAGCATGATCCAAATCACCCTTCAACATAACTAAAATCACGAAATCCTAAATGACATGAAAAGTTTTAATGCATGTTTGAAAAATGATTTTCTTAAAGGTTAAAATGGCTTAAAACATGATTTTGATGCATGCACGTTTGAAATATGACTTTATTTGATCCTAAGACATTGAGAAATACTCATCAAACCTAAATCTTATTTTAATATCACTAAAACAAACTAAATCCTACACTAGGAGAGACATGGACTCGCAAATTCCTCTACCAACACATCCACCACGTGTGTCCTTGGTTGTTAGTATGAATCCAGAAGTGGCTCCGACATTTTTTTTAAGCATGGTACTACTAAAAATTCAGTATTTTAGTCGTCATAGCGATCAATAAATGGATTTCTTTGTCAGGGCAGCTTTAGCTTCAAGAGTGGAAATATTGGCAGCAAGGTGCATCGATTTGAGGACATATTTGAGCTGATCTAAGGCGCACATATGATTAAGAAATACAAGTCGTGGTAATCCTTTCATGTATAGAAGAATCAAGTGCTCTTTAGTTGTGTGTTATCGGATCGCATATTAAGAGATTTCTTGGTCGTATCTCAAAATCCTAGTCTGTTTGGCTCTGGAGTAGTAGTTGATGTTTCTTGGATTGTTTACGGTCCTTCAGTAGCTCGTTAGTGGCTTGAAGCGAGATCCTAAGGTGTCTCTTTCTTTCCGATCTTCAGTCACTTGTTCTTGATCAATAAAGTGCGCTTTGGTGGAGTTTTAGCTTTTTTACTATTTCACTTTGGACCTCCCACTCTTTGGCGTTAAAATTTTTGTCTTGATTTTGTCTAGGTGGTGTTTAGTTGTTCTCTTGGTGCTTGAGTTTATTTATCCGTTTCGGAGTTATTTGGCATCCTTGTTGTTGTTTTTTGTGCTAAGGGGGTTTTGTCCTCTGCAATCTTTGATCTTGCCCTGTATTTTGACATTCTTATAGCATATCTTGTGTTTTGGGATGTTTTATGTTTAATCTAAGAGCACCTCAAATGATGAACTCTCTCAATTGATATTTTGTGGGTCTCATTATGCCACATCATTTTAAAGCAACTCACTTATTTTGCACTCCAACGGTGAACTTTAAAAGAACTCATATTAGGTCCCACACTTTTACCTCAAATATTAATATTTTATCCGTATTTAATTTTATCACAACTTAAAACTATAATTTAATTATTTTTACTTAATATTAATATGAAAAAGTTAAAAATAAAATAGAAGAAATATAAAGATAAAATTATGAGACAAAAATTAAATGTAATATGTTTAAATGAGCACAATTTATAAGTAGAATAATTTTCAAAGTAAAATTAAAAACAACATAAAACAATCTAACCTGTTCTAAAATTTAGAAATGTGATAATTCTATTGTTGTTTTAATCAAAGTAACCAAAACAACAGTTACTTCAGAAAGCAACGATTATTACACGAAGTCCAACTTCAACCAAAATTATTGCAAAATAACCCACTTTTTCAATCTCCACGTGGCGGACCATTGAAAACTTGAGACCGCTGGAGTTGCTCTAATAAATTTTATCTTTACTTTCAAAACAAAAACAAAATGGATCGCTAAACCGATCACTATATGTGTTATCAGTCAATTTAGTGCCGATTTTTGTAATGTCGCTAAACCACTGGTCATTAATGTTAGCAACTAAAATAGTGACAGAGTTGATATTTTCGTTCGAAAGGGTTTTTTTTTATTTTTCATTCCTTTTGGTGGATAAAGACTACAAATATTAATATTCGTCTAAATTTCATATGTGGTGGTCGAGTCCGTTTGTTTGTCTGAGCATCGGCTAATTTGTTGTATTTTCGCTTTCTTTGTGACTTGACCATTTCTAGTTCCCAATACTCTACCTGCATCCTTCTCACAATAAAAACCTATGTAGACCATATACTACTTCAAACATAGCTTGAACTGTGATCAATTAAACTGAGCTCCAACAAAATCGCCATTTGAAAAATATTAGCTTTTAATAACCAGATGCCCGTCGGAATTTGTGAGATATATTTTCAATGTTACTATTTACCAAGCATAGCTAAATTGAAACTATAGATATTTTTAAGGTAAACACACCGGTAAGCGATACCTCTGAAGTTTGGTTGAGTATTTATCCATCATCTAATTATTTAATGAAATATCATAATTTTGTATTAATTTATTTAAAATAAAATCAAATTTTGAATAAGTTTTGTCTACAAATACATTATACCCAACCAAATTTCAGTACATAAGAATTTATCTGTTTCTAAATCTTGTGTCGCCTACCTTTTTACTTATTGAAATTCTTTCTCAAGAAAGTCAATGAATCCCACTTGCATTAGCCCTTCATCTACCCCACCGGAAGAATTTATCATTAAAAAATAAGGGTCATGCTAACTTAATGTCCCTGGGGCATCCGTTAAAGAAACAAAAAAGAAAAAGTTTTCATTGAAAAGAGTATTTTTTTTATACTTTTAAGAATTTGACTATACAAGTTTAAAGAGTATTTTTTACTATATTTGAAAAGAGTATCTCAATGAGATCAATGAGCAACCTTTAAGGGTGGATAATCCACTAATACTAACTCCAAACTTCTACCAAAAGAAAGAAGATAAAGTGTAGAATGAAGAAGAAATGATGGAATGAGGTCAATTTGTTTTTCGATTTTTGTTTTTTAATATTTTTCAGAGTTTCCTTTCATGTAAAGTTGTCATGTTTGAAGTACGCTCACTAAATATTGATACTATACATTCTTAGGAGATATGAATTTTGGTTCATCGTGTTGTGAGGTTTAGCTCAGACTCAAATTGCAAATGAAATAGTGTCTTTCAACCATGATGGATAAACTTCCATCAAGCCCTTAATAACATGAGGGAAATTTGAAAATTAAAACTAGAGAATGGACAAAGTTATATTCATATTGGCTCAACTAAATCTTCCAAATATCAAAAACATTAATCATAATTAATATTCCATAACAACAATTTCCCAAAATCAATTCAAGAAATCAATTTAACACAATTCATGACATCGTGAAAAACCTGACAACAATTAAATAGGTAACTTAGGCTTCTATAGCATAATCCAATCTTAATTTTCAATGCTTCCCAAGAGCCAAAGCAGACATCACAACCAACAAGATTAAAACAACCACAGTAATAAATGATGCAACTACTGCTCCACTTGTCTGTGCACAGAAATCTCCAAATTGGTTGCAAATGGCAAGCCAGTTTGTGTCTTGATTTCCATTGTGTGCCAAGTAAACTATGGAAGCAGCTGCAGCAGCACTTGAAGTGGCCAGAGTAAGAAACACCTAAAATTTCATAAACACAGTTTCAAAGTTGAATTAATTTATGATAATATTTAACATTGAACTTAATTAAATTGTATACATCAATCGGTCACTTGCCGCACCCCTTATCATATTTTTATTAACAACAAATAGAATAGATAGATAGATAGACAGACAGACAGACAGAAAAGCTTACGATATCTAAGATAATAAGGAAAAGCCTTGGTCCAGGCGCATGGGGGCGAATGATGGCTACGACAGAGAATGGTAGGGATAGAACTAAGTAGGAAGCTACTATTGCCATTGAAATAACAAAAAACCTGCATTGTTTCAAGTATTAGCTTATTATAATTATGGATTATTGTTTTGAAAGAAAAAAAAAAGTTTTGAGTGTTACATACTGGAAGGTTGTAAAGCTATCATAGCTAGCTTCAAATTGAAAGAACTGAGTGAAAAAAGGGAGAGTCTGATCACTTGTTCCCATTGAGGCGGCAGCGGCAATAGCCGCTGCTATGGCACCTAACCTTAGAATGAAATCCATTATGGCTGTTCCCTTTTTCCATCCTCCAGGCCTTGTAGGTGCAACTAGAATTGTTTTTTCCTTGTTAATGTTGCTTGATTCTGGGACATCAATGGTTGTTGACATTTTTAGCTTTGAAAATGAGAGAATCTTAAAAGAGAGATTATAAGGATATGTATGAGCTTATATGTTGAAATGTGAATATGGAAATGGATTGATTGTTGAAGCTTATATAGAAGAACTGTAAGCATGCATTTGTATAACATGAATAGGATAAGTAATGTCAATGTGAGTTGTTATATGATCTATGCCTTTTCCACTACATAAGAACTTTTTTTATAAATAACAAAGCAAGTAAAAAAGGTCAATGGTTGTCAAAGTTTGGAGGGATATATATTGGATTTCTTAAAAGAAATTTGCATCATGTGTTGAAAGTAAAAAATGATGCATCATGCCTAGTGGTTGAAATTATAATTTATACGTTATAGAATACAACTTTACGCTATGAATAATTAAAAAAAAACTAGCCTATTTCATTAATCAGTCAACCAAACCATATGCACCCAATCCACTAATGCATGCATGTATCATGCATGTATAGTACTGATCATCCTAAATCCTTAACGCAACTCATTGTGGCACTTTGTCTATCTATTCCATTAGGGTATCAATTATGGTATCTTTCATACTCCTTTATTTTGTTATATTTTTCCTTTTTAGATCTCTCGTTTTTTTTTTCAATCAAATGGACCATCAATCTATTTCTTCCCTCTTTCTTTACCCTGTTCCCTATATATTTCTTTAGATAGGTATGTATATGGAAGGTCCAAGTATCTGTCTTAACCGCACTTTTCTCACAAAATGAGGTTAAGACATTCATGACATATTGGTTGTGTTAGAGCACAAGTTAGCATTCTCTATATAAATGAAATATCTAATTAGCACTGATTTTTTTTTGAGGAAATCTAATTAGCACCTATGGAAATTGAGTTTCACGAAAAATTTAGGAAGGGGTTAATCTCCCAACATTTGTGTATTACGGTGTCAAATAATATTACCTCCAATGAAGAGAATCTATCAAAAATCCAAATAAAATTATTAAATTATCATCAAACATTGAAAAGTTAATTAATACTAAATTGTGATATAATAGGACTAAATTTATTGACATCTAGTTTAGAATTAATCTAAGAAAACAAATAGGCATGCGTCAAATGTACAATTTGTCCCTCACTACTGAATTTTTAATGATCAGAGTTTAGTTTAATTTAAGAAATGAAAGCTGGATATTATTTTACTTGACCATTTTAGAGAAATATTGTGAACATTCACCTTTCTTTTTTTGGCTAACTTTCTACCGGTCAGATGAACACGGAACTCATTTCATTTGACTACCTTAATGTAAACGCCGGTGAGTAGTGACCTGTACAACTTTCTTTAAAAAATAAAAAATAAGAAATAAAAAAAATTAATAATAATAATAATTTTATTTACTTTTTAAAATAATAAACCAAAACCAAATCTGGAGAACCCTAAACATCTTCCCATCCCCATCCTCTCAGTTGCAGGGAAAAAAAATAGTATAATAATCGTTGGTCGCAATAGTGAAAGTGAGAAATCGAATGACACAAACATTTAAGGAAGAACATCTGACTTAATCTCCAGAGTCGCACTCCTTTCTCTTTCAAAACGACCTTACTCATCTCCCTTCCCAATCTCTCCTCAAAATATCAAATCCCTCATCCCATCTTAATCAACACACGTATAATAAGAACACTACCAAACCAATCAAGAATTTGTTTAGTGCTACTTTTCATAGGAAATGCCTTTTGCATTCAATCGGATAAACTCCAATGTTGTGAACTTGGCCAACAATGACATTCTAGAAAAGAAAGGCAGTAAAAATAAATATTACACAATCTACACTCTAACTACTATAATCATTGTTGTCGTTTAAATTCTACTATGCTGCAGCGCTATAACCGCTATTTGACATCACTTTGTACTCTTGTTCATGGCCGCTATAACCGATATTTGGACTATAATTCAGGGAAAAGGACGTGTTACAGCTATCAAAGGATGTCAATTAAAGCAGCATCGCCTCCCTGCGTATCCACAGCAGTTGAGGAGACAAATCAATTTGATAACCATTGCTTACATTTCTTTCCCAAAAAAATTGGCAATCTATGCAAAGCTTACTTTTTGTGAGGCTATGGTTCCCGCAAGCCTCTTCCATTAGTAACCACAATATACAATACCATATTAATACTCCACCTATAATACAGTTCAACACCCTTGAACCACTCACTACAAACTGCAAAAGATTCTCATGAAGTTCAACTCGCACCCACCACTCCCTGCTTACAACTACTGTATTTCAAGGACCCACCACTCCCTGCTTACTACTGAATTTCAACGACACACCATTTTCTTCGCATCCGTTAATATTAAGTTTTGGTGGCTGCGATGAGTTGAATCCATTGGCCATGACAGATCCAGGGCTGCCCTCACTTACGTTTACGACCCTTGTTGGCTCAGAGTTCTCATCGACAGAACCAGACTGTTCTAACAATTCCATGCGTTTCAAAGAAGGAACATCTCCTTTGCAATATCTGTGCCACATATTCCTATATGTTGACTCTAGACCAAGGATGAAGTTTGCTCCATCACAGACAGGGGACTTGGACATGAGCTCTCGAAGACTCATTCTCAAGTTTTGTAATGCTGGAATGTCAGACGCTAACTTCATGGCCAATTTAACATATTCATCTTCATTTTTGGCAACCAAATTCTCCAGACCTGAAATGTTAAAAGTTGGATATTTAGTAAGTGAAATAAAGGGAAACTAAGGAAACTATAGGTAGAATGCGACAAGATTTAATAGCAATGATTAATTAATCTATATAGTCGACCCAACATAGCGAGAAAAGGCCAAGTTGATAAATTAGTCCATATATAAAAATGTAGTCACAGGCTGTTCTATGAATAACTTTTATAAATCAATTTATTTTAAGAAAAACTTTTAGTTTGATAAGACTGGCTTTTAAACTCTTTTGGATAACCAAAAAATGTTAATTTCAATAAAAGCATAAGAAACCAAAGAAAAACAATTACTAATGTGACAAAATAAGTTGGACATGAATTCTGTGCCAAAATGTCAGTAAGTTTCATTGACTTTAGCCAGGAACTGCTTTGGTGTGCTAGAAGGCATTCTATAAAATCACAAAGTAAAACATGAAACGGCTATCGAGAAGTAAGAGTAATACAAAATATATTAAAGTCGACATCAAACACACATATTAAAGTAGATTCCATACCAACGTTGCTAAGAAGACTAACACCAACATTGTGTGCATGCACTGAACCAGCCATTGTAACGCATGGAACTCCCATGTATAAAGATTCACATGTCGTAGTTGTCCCAGCATATGGAAAGGTGTCCAAACTACAAAAGAAAGAACAGTTTACAAAGGGTAATAAAACAATTCATTCAACATACCCAAATTCTGTTCTTATAATCGTAATCAAAATATTGGTAAATCCTCAAACATGATTGACGACGAGATTAAAATCAACATAAGTAGAGAGAGAGAGACAGAGAGAGAGAGAGAGAATCTAATAAAAAGTTCAAAAAGATAAGCAGAACAATAGTGCAAGTAGTTGTTTCGTAATGTGTTTCACACTCAATAAACCAACCAAGAAATAACGTGTATCCTATATTTGTAAATCGTCGTCAATTGCACTATTCTATATGATATTCATATGTTACATTTCAAGGAAGGTACCATTACATAGATAGACTACTCTGACAATGAAATGTGAACGATCTATGCCAGCAAAGGATAAATTTGAGATCTTTGGTTTCCCAAATAACCATTCCAATGTATGTAAATTTTATATCTTAAGTTTCCATGCTATTCAGTAATTAGCATCAGAAACAACCGACCTTGGTATAAATAGTGAATCACCGAATTATAGGATGCATATGTATTTTAAGAGTTAGAACATGTTTGACTTCACTGAACTTTTCCTCAGAAACATCTTTGACTAAATGCTCTTTCTTGAGAACTTTCATTGTAAGTTCCAAATGCATAGGTTTTTGTGTAAATTATGCTACAATCCTAGTTGAGTCAAATATTTCAGGTTTACAAGAATTGATTTTGTATTGCACCACAACCATATCCAATCCGCATCAAGGATATGAAAAAGGTTAAAATTACTGAGAAGAACAGATAAAACAGAGGTGCTGCACATAATAACGGGACACAGCCAACATTAAACCAATATCTGTTTGTAAAACAAAACGAATTCAGGCAGGACCATTAAAACATTAAGGAATACAAAAATAGATGTTACCTGATGTCCATCAGAGAATAAGCTTGCATATGATCGTGGTTAAGAAGAATGAGGGGCAGAAGATCAACTCGTAGTGGTTCCAATCCCAACTGTTCTAGGGTTGAAAGAAACCTCTGTCTAACACTATCACAGCAAAATGGTTTACATTTTACCACGAGGCGAGAATTTGGAATTGCACACAGTATCCTTGCCCAAACCTTCAATACTGTAGGAGTAATCTGATGAAACAAAATAATATAAGTCAGTACATACATGGCCTATCTTTAATAATTTGTTCTTTGTATACAAAACAGACATGTAAACAATACTCCCTCCGTTTCAAAATGAGTGTCGCTTTAGCCAAAAAAAATTGTTTCAAAATGAATGTCGCTTTCAGTTTCCAATGCAATAATAACTTTTTCTTTTCAATTGTACCCTCCAATTAATACTCTGCACACTACTTCCAAAATATTACTTTTAAAACTAACCAATAGTTAATAAGGATAATTTGGTAAAATAACCATTCTCTTTCCTTTAATCATTGCATTTCTTAATATGTGTGTAAACACCTAAAATGACACTCATTTTGAAACGGAGGGAGTAATATTTTAACACACACTACCTTGGCAAGATTGTTAAAGCTACCGAATGTAATAAAACCATTGGAAAGAGCAGGAGTTGGACAAACAGGACCGGCTTCAGGGGAAGGAGTGTAACAAAGGAAGCAATCTGGTAATCGGACCAACTCTTCAACATGCCTGTATACAGGAAACATAACTTGAGAAAATGAACAGCAATAGGAGTATTAGAGAAAAATATAGATCAATGACAAGAATGTACGGAAAATCAAGAAGATAACTACTTCTGCTTTGTTCCAGGAGGGTCTGCCAGTGAATCGGTGATTCTATAATCAATTGTAGGCAATCCTGTAGTATTGGGATAACCAATCCAAGTCACCTGCATGTCAAGCAATATAAGTTGCAATGTTGCAGAGATCAAATTATATATATTCAGCACATTAACGAGAGTAAAACACATATTGTCGTAATTGATTTTGCTCAGAAAAAAAAAAAAAAAAAAACACATGTTGTCATAAATATATAAATGCAACTACATATCACATGCTTGGTGAGTAGATTTAGCACTTGCATGGAGAAGAGTGTGTATGATCGAAACAAGAGCATAGACATCAAAATCTATTCATGTAAGTTTATTTTGAATATTATACATAAATGGAATCTCACTTCTGGATTCTTGCCTAATATTGCTAATCAACAAGTTAACTATTATCCCATTTTAGGAAAATATATATACTAGCAATTAGCCAGGCTAAACTAAGTACTGTCAAAGAATTCTTCCAGTTTCAATTTACTGTCAAAGAATTCTTCCAGTTTCAATTACACAGAAAATCAAATTAATTCACAGAAATATACTTTGGAAGAAATCAGATATAATATGCCAACATATGCAAAAAAAAAAAAAAAAAAAAAAAAAAACTGATATAACTAAACAGAGATTGGAATATAAAAAGGAAAACTATATCTGTGATATTTAGTAAGCAAGGATAAGAAAATATGTAATCTGAAAAACAATGGAAAAAAGCATCAATACAGATTCGTTAAAAATACCTGAACTGGAGCAGGTCGACATGCCATCATTCCCAACTTATTGTTTGCAGTATGACCAGTAAGTTCTACCAAAATATCAACTTGATCTTCTCTAACCATATCAGCAACCTTCTTTTCATCAGTCCCATAAATATCTTTCCAGATCCCACCCTTCTTTATGACTTTCTCTCTAAACCGAATGGTTTTTGCATCTGCCTGCAACATCAAAAGAAAATTAATTTTAAAATGTAAAAACAAATGGAGATATTGAACAGAAAACAAATTATGAAACCTCAGTTAGATTGTTAACAACTATAATTATGTCAAGATAAATTATATTGAAGACTCTGTGTCGTGCTAAGCCTGAGGAACCATAAACTACCCGGTGCTATAAAGCTCCTTCTATGGCAAGATCTAGGAAACGGTCAGACCAATTGTGATGCTACTACAGATGGCTTATCTTGTATTTACAAGAGCAAGCCTGAGCATTTGTAAACCACAATAATCAATAGAAATATAAAGTTCTTTCAACACTTGATCCAAAATATCGTATGAGAACCAGTTTGAATGGATGTCCATAGCAACAACAAAAAACAAAAAAAAAAACAATTATCTCTATCATCAAAAGAATACCACTAACAACTTCATACATGGCTTACAACAACTAAAGGTTAGTTTTCCAATGGCAACAAGATTACCAACCAAGCAGTATAACTTATTTTCAGCATTCCCAACAAACCAATTCAGCAAGCCAAGTGTCAGAATATAATAAAGTAGATGCTTCTCCAGAAAACTTATTGAATATTTGCTAATGTGAAAACTGTAAGATTATAATACCGAAACCTCATGCATAACAGTTCTGATGGAATTAAACATGAAACCAGAATAGGGAACTACAACTTAAAAATAAATAGTATATCTAACTACTCCCTCAGTTCCTATTTACATATCACATACCAAGACAATCTATAAATTCTGTTATTTTTTACAACACTATTTCTCTTTTTCTTATAATACCCCTAATCATTTATGATTTCATTTTATCTATTTCTCTCTCTGCAATAAATAAGGGCATTGTTGATAAATCTATAATTAATATTGCATTGAACTAAATAGGAACAACAAAATTATGTAAATGCGAAAAAAATACGAACGTTTTCTATTCATAAAAAAGAAAAAAGAAAAAAATTGGAATCGGAGGGAGTACGTTTCAATACTATGTTGGAGTACCAATTAACTGTCGGAAAACAGGACTCACAACAGATATGAAGCTATGGGCCAGAAGCAAATTCTTGAAAAGTGACATTTCCTTCAAAAAAGGTGACAACCATTCCTAAAGAAATTAATTTCCTAGATCTATAATCATCCGCAAAGATTGAGAAACTTTCTCTTCCAAAAGCTCTCAAATCGCTGAGCACAAGACATTGTCCGTTACCGTGAAAAAAAAGTCTCCAACTCCTCTAATATTTGTTTCACATCTCTACTATCAAAGAAAACGAAAAAGACAAACATACAAGTCATAACAAATTTGAAAGCTAACCAATTTAAAAAAAAAAAAAATCGGTTCCTGCCGTGGAGTACAGATAAACTTAACCTCTAATTCTTAGATTGCACAGGAAAATATATTATGCAAAACCTTGGAAAATTTACCAAATGTATTAAAAGAACAAGAAATATATGAAGGATTTCACACGCATGGATTGTAAATGATACCTTGACAACTGCTGAATAAACAATCACTTTATATTTGGTGTAGTCATGATAGATAAGGGGAGCTTCAATGAAGTATGACACAGAGTGTGTAAAATAATCAGGAGATACATATCCTATCACAAGAGGCCTTTCAGGATCTTTTGAGTTGTCCCATGATGTAAATTGTTGATATAGCCTCCTAAATCGCAAACCCCAATCCCTGAAAGGAAACATTATTTTGATAAGACTGAAATCTAATTGTCATTCTACTTTTTCACATAAAGCAAATTGCGGCGGATAAAAATACTATGGCTAACAAAATTTAGCAATTGAAACTGCAACCAGTTATAAACCATGCATTTCATTGATCACATAAAAAACGTTACTTGTGGAGACAACATGAAGAAAAATATACTTCTAAATATAAAGCAAGATTATGGCTTATGCTTACATAAGCCGACATTGTGATTTAAAAGAAGAAAGGTATGGCTTATGTATGCCATACACAACAACAACAACAACAACAACGCCTTATCCCACTAAGTGGGGTCGGCTACATGGATCAAATGCCGCCATAATGTTCTATCAAAGACCATATTTGGATCCAACTCATTGACCTCTAAATCTTTTCTAATGGTTTCTCTAATAGTTTTCTTAGGTCTTCCTCTACCTCTTTTAACCTGACTCTCCTCCATTTGATCTACTCTTCTTACCACGGCGTCTACGGGCCTTCTCTCTACATGTCCAAACCATCTAAGCCTATTTTCTACCAACTTTTCTACTATAGGTGCTACCCCCACTCTCTCTCTAATGATGTCATTCCTAATCCTATCATGTCTAGTCTTACCACTCATCCAACGCAACATCCTCATCTCCGCTACGCTTACTTTACTCTCGTGTTGGCTCTTAATCGCCCAACACTCCGTACCATACAACATTGCCGGTCTGACTGCTGTCCGATAGAACTTTCCTTTCAGCTTAAGTGGTACTTTCTTATCGCACAAAACACCTGAGGCTCTTCTCCATTTCAACCACCCAGCTTGAATACGATGATGTACATCAGCTTCTATTTCTCCGTCATTTTGTACTATGGACCCAAGATATCTAAACCGTGTAACTTGGGGTATGATATGATCTCCAACTTTCACCTCTAAGGTAGACCCACTTCTCCTTTTACTGAAGTTACATTCCATATATTCCGTCTTGTTTCTACTCAGGCGGAAACCGTACGCTTCTAAGGCTTGCCTCCAAGTCTCTAGCCTCCCGTTTAACTCCTCCCTCGACTCACCAAGCAAGACTACATCATCTGCAAAAAGCATACATCTCGGTGCTAACTCTTGGATGTGTTCCGTCAGTACATCCAAAACTAAAGTAAAAAGATAAGGACTTAGGGTTGACCCTTGGTGCAGTCCTATTGTTATGGGAAAATCTCCGGTATCCCCATCCTGCGTCCTCACACTAGCCGAAGCCCCCTCATACATATCCTGGATAGCTCTAATATAGGCAAATCTCACCCCTTTCTTCTCCAGGGCTTTCCACAAAATCTCTCTAGGTACTCTATCATACGCCTTCTCCAAATCAATGAAAACTAAGTGCAAGTCTTTTTTATCCGTCCGATATCGCTCCATCACGCGTCGAAGTAGGTAGATCGCTTCCATAGTCGACCTCCCAGGCATAAAACCAAATTGGTTATCCGTAACGTGAGTCTCTTTTCTTAGTCTTCGCTCAATTACCCTTTCCCATAACTTCATGGTATGACTCATTAGCTTAATTCCCCTATAATTCGCGCAATCTTGTATATCCCCCTTGTTCTTATAGATTGGAATTAAGGTGCTTCTTCTCCACTCGTCCGGCATTTTCTTCGTCCTCATAATCTCGTTGAAAAGTTTTGTGAGCCACCCAATTCCTCTATCGCCAAGACTTTTCCACACTTCAATAGGTATGTTGTCCGGCCCAACTGCCTTGCCATTACTCATCCTTTTCAACGCTTCTTTCACCTCGTGCTCCTGAATCCGGCGATAATAGTTATAGTTTCGGTCCTCCTCTCTGATGTCTAACCTGTTAGAGTCTGGTAAGATCTCATATCCTTCATTAAATAAGTTGTGGAAATACTTCTTCCATCTATCCTTAATATCTCTCTCTTGCACCAAAACTATACCCTCTTCATCCTTAATACACTTCACTTGGTCCAGGTCTCTTGTCTTTCGTTCTCGTCCCTTCGCAAGCTTGTATATAGATTTCTCCCCCTCCTTGGTACCTAAAGATTGGTATAATCCTTCAAATGCTTGAGTTCTCGCTTCGCTCACCGCCTTCTTAGCCTCTTTCCTAGCTATCTTATATTTATCCCAAGTTTCGGCATTTTTACACTTAGACCAATCTCTAAAACAATCTCTCTTGATCCGAACTTTACTCTGAACACTGCCATACAACCATTCGTTTTTTAATAGGCAACGGGTGAAGAGAAGTATTTTTCTTTTAACCATTTTTTACTTATTTTCTTCTTAACCATCACCATAAACAACATTATCAACAGGCACAGCTAATGAAAAAAACACAAATTATGTCTCTCTTGCGCCGCACACACCCTCCCCACCAGCACCATGCAGATACAGGATAAGTATTTTTATTTTGTCATCCCCGGAAGTTATACTACATGTCACCAAACAATTAAGATAAAACAATGAAGATGGTTCGGAAATCAATTAAAGTTCTATTTTCTCTCACCACACAGTACAATTATATGCTCTGTCATAAAATTTAAAGAAAGGAATCAATGAAGTTGATGAAACATTATAGATAGTTAAATCAATAAAATGCAACTAATAATACAGATAGAAGTGCAAAAGTTCGTAGGAGAAAGCTGCTACCTGTGAGCTTCAAAAAGTTTGTCATCATTTCCTTCATCTATGTAGTTCATTGCAAGCAAGCGGTTCTGCACATTAAGGTACGTTAGAATTCAACTACTTTACAAAAAACTTCAATAATCAAAAGACTTGTAATTCTTGCAAAGAACAAAATCCAATCATCTACACTTTCTATCACAATCAATGTGAATATAAATATCAAATTTTCTAATGCTTAATTATTAGCAATATTAGTCACAAAGAAGAAAAAAGTATTAGCAATAGAGAGAAGCAAAACAAAATAAGTAGAAAACTCGATGTGAATCTAACATGACTCAGCCTACAGTTAAGTTTGTGTCCATGAAAGAAACACAGAACATATTCACAATGAGGGATGAAGGTTGCACAAAGTTACTTACTCAACACTCAATATATAATCATAGTATACCATCATAGTATACCCGAATATACATATATATGGAGAAAGGGGGGAGGAAGGAGCGAGACAGAGAGAAGCCTTAAGTTGCTTATTGTATAAGTGTGTGAAAAGGAAAGTCTAGGCACATAAGAGACCAAGATTACAATACAAATTTAAGCAACAATTTTAAGAGGTTATGTGATGTTTAAGTCATTTATTTATAAACCCGTGTTAAGTTGGGTCATCTGTGATTAACTCCATATTTGGACTTTTAGTTATTGGCTTAAGCTTTTAGAAGAGTTATTCCTCTGTTGTCAAAAGCGGCCGAGCCGGCCGCTATAGCGGAGCAGAAAAATCTCGACCACTGCGTCTGCCCGCATCAGCGCGTGTCAGAAGTGAAAAGCGGTCTAAGCGGACCGCAATGCAGTGGTGTGATGCGGGTCAAACGCGGCTCAAAGCGGTGCATCGTCCTTTTTCACAGTCAAAATGAAGAAGGAGAAGAAGTGAAAGAATGAGTAGATATCTGCTGTTCACTTCAATATCAGTTAGAGTGGCATGATTTTCCCGTCAGCTTGCACAACAGAGTAATTGTTGAAGGATTCAAGAGAAATCCTAACCAAAAATAGAAATAATGTTTTTCAAAAGTTAAAATACCAATACGGTCTCTCTAAACAACTCCACTGTATCCGGTGCAACTTTTAAGAAATAATGACAGTTTCATATTCTTTCTATACACATTCTATATGAACAATGACTAGACAGATGTACGTAGAATCTTTGGAAAATTTCACACAAGTTAACAAGAACAAAACATTCAACCATAGTGCACCAGACCTGGCCAGCATTTCGAGAGTCGGGATCAATCTTGAGACATTGTTCATAAGCATTAATTGCAAGAGCAATATCACCAGCATCCCTGTAAAGAACTCCTGCATAACAAGAATAGAAAAGATGAAGTGTACCATAAAACAAATGTAAGGGTTTCAACTGGGCACCTTAAAATAAATCATATTTGTAACCATATACAAAGAGAAACAAAATTTCATAAAATCTTCAGACAAAGGAAGGATACCATACAGAAGTTTCTGTGCAGAGAATGGAAACACAATTACTTGATTTTTATTTTAAATGCATGGAACATTTAATAGTGTATTACTACAGCAACTTTTGCCATCCTTCCCTAGCATAAGTAATATCATTTCAACGTAAGCTGTGTAACCAGTTTTTTGGCCAATATATTTGAATATTTCTACTTATAAAACTATTCAATAGACTTTTACTGTTTTAGCAAAAATAGTCTAACAAAAAAGAGACAGCAAACATGATTTATCACAATGACCAAACAACTAACGTATCAGAAAGGATAAAAAAATAAAAATACCTAGGTTATTGTATGCTTCTGCATATGTCGGATTTGCAACGATAGCTTTCTCAATCATACTTGCAGCAGCATCCATCTTGCCCTGGAGAAATTAGAGAAGATAATTAAATTAGCAATTGAAGACATTTGATCAACTTCAAAATTCAAAAATCGAACATTGCTTACTTGGACAGTGTATACAACACCAAGGTTATTTAATGACTGTGAAAAGTTCGGTTTGATTGACAAAGCAAGCTGCAATACCAAAAAAAAATGCTGCTATCAAAAATCTATGCAATCCAATGAACCCATCAAGGGTTGAAACAACTGACACAATTGTCATTACCTGGTAGCATTCTACAGCTTTATCAAGGTTGTCACGATCTTTATATATAACGCCTAGATTGTTACAAGCTTCTGCGCAATGTGGATTGAAATGGAAGGCAAGTTCATAGAACACAATAGCCTGAGTAGTATAGAAAGATTTTCCAAAGCGGCAATTAATACTACATTAAAGCTGTATCTTAATATATTACATGCAGGTGCATTATGCGAGAAATATACACATATGTGCGTGCAAGACATACCATATCAAACTTAAGCATCTCACCATAAGCAACCCCAAGATTATACATAGCATCAGCATAATGCCAATTATAATACAAAGCTTTCTTATAAAATGCCACACCACGGTTAATGTCACCCTCCAGTTTAACCTATATATAAAAAGAAACCCTGATCTCCGTTAGCAAGAAAAAATGACCGAGTTGTCAATGCATCTCATTGCACATGAGGAATAGAAAGAAAGAAAGGTACCCGTGAAAAACTATAGACAATAAATGATTAGAAAACATTGATTCACAAACCACACTATCTCTCAATTCAGAAGAGTTTTCCTAAAATTTGTTCCTAGAGGGACATTGCACTATTACTCGTGTTGATCATACCCTTGCACTATTATTACCTAGAAGCCCTCATTTCAATTATATTACCATTACTATTATTCATGTTTATAATAGAAGGATTTCAATTTCATGATTTTCATCTTAAAAACAAAGTAGAGGACATCATACATGAGGACAATATCAATAAAATTGCTAAAAGCTGTTCTAAAATATAAAATATAAAATTGCTAAAAAAAATAGCACTGCTTGTATCACCTTTGTTCCCAAATCTGTCAAAGCTATAGCCATATTATTTTTGGCAATCTCGAAGTTAGGTGAAACAGCTAAACACCTGCCACAAAAGAGTAATTGATCATGAACGCTTACTGCATACATCCGGTCATTAAGTGCATGTTTCGATTAGATTAAAGTCCATTTGTTTGTGCTTCTTCTAAAGAAAATGTGTTCTTTTAAAGTTAGAAGGTATCTCTGAAAAAAATTATGACAACTATGTAATTGAAAAAAAAAAAAAAAACTTCAAGAAAGTCTTTTCATCCTTTTCTTAAAAGCTAAAAATATTAGGGCTATTTGGTTTGAGAATACATTATCTGTTTACATTTCTGTATTTTCCCTTCAATAACTAAACTGCCCTCTTGTTTTTATTTTTTATGTTTTCAAAGATTTTACATGAAAGAACTGTTTTCACTGTTCCCAGTAAAAAATTTGGGAAACAAGAATCAGAATGAAAATAAGGACAGTTTGGCAGTAAAAATAGAAATCTAAAATTTAGGCAGAAAAAAATTTCTCAAACCAAACAACCCTGTTCTTCCAAAAAAAATATATATATATATTATGGGTTGTGTTAACCGGTGCCCCCGGGGCACTGGTTAAGGTATCTAAAAAAGGAAAAATTAAATTGAAAAAGACACTTTTTTGACTTTTGAAGCATTGATTACACAATTTTCAATGCAAAAGCTTCTACTTTTGCTTCCTTAACCAGTGCCCCGGGGGCACCGGTTAACATTTTCCATATATTATTATAGAATCCCCTTTTTAAGCTAAGACAAGCAAGCTTAAAAAATGTTCTGCAACAAAACTTTACAAGAGCTTTTTTTCAAATATTATTATATCTACCTTCTAAGAAAAGCACTAAATTAGCTTTTTGACATTGTTTTCATTTTTCTTACAGAAAAACATAATTTTATATACAATTTTCACTTGTCTTCTAGTTAAAATACAGAGACAAACCCTTAATTTTTAGGGAAAATCATTGTTTCCCAAAAGCTCTCTTGACAACATTTTGACTATAAGCTACTTTGAAGACAAAATAAGCTAATCATTATACACTGAACAAAAACAAAATGACTTGGCTTGTCAATAGAAGTGCAAGCCTTAGATATATCGTGTACCTCTCATAACAAGTAATAGCCGCTTCCAAATCCCCTCGATTTTTATAAATGACACCCATGTTGCAATATGCTTCAGCATACATAGGCCTCTCTGATGCAGCTTTTTCATAGAAAGTCAGGGCCATGTCATATTGCATCATTTCAGAATAGACCACACCAAGGTTATAGTATGCTGGCTGCAAGGACAGATGGAAAGAAAAAACATTCATATTATGCAGGCAAAAGGCTGATTTGCTTATTATTTAAAATGGATTTAATAAAAAGGAAAAATGCAGGAAAAGGATTGAGATAGGATTACCGCATAATGATGATCTATTTTGAGAGCTTCAAAATATTTTTGAATACCCTCCTGAGTGTTTCCTGCAAGCTTTATGTTGGTACCGATATCCGTTAGAACAATGGCTAAGCATTCAGCAGCTGCTTTGTATGTAGGATCCACCCGTAACGCCTTTTGATATGACTGCTCCAAGAAAATCATTTGATTATCAGCGATAGCTTCTATTAGAATCATGTATCATATGTCTACGTTCAATGAATCATGTATATGCAGTAATTGGGATATTGTGTCTTCATATATACTATATTCATCTTAGTGTATAGTTGAGATGCTTCCTCTTGACAACTAGAACGCAAATTGTTAGCATACTTCTGAAATCAACTAGTATCGGAATATTTTCTTTGGTTACAACTATCATGGGAGTATGCGTAGGTAAACTGTCAAACTTTGTGGTACGGACAAGGACAAATGTGACACTAAGGAAATCTACATTGAGCTATGCATACCTAATAATGCCCTAACCAAGGCTTTGCGATTTTACTTGGGATAGGGAAGAAGAGTCGAGATTGAAATCGCAGAATCATAACACAGATAGTAAGATCCTACTGAAAATATTAAAATATTTTTTAATATATAAATGATATAATTAGTTAATGGATTTTAATATAATGAAATTCAAGAATGCAGACATTTATTTTGTAGTTGTTTAATTATTAATATTTTAATGGGCTAAAATTTCTTTTATATTTAATAATGATTATGAAAAGGAAAAAAAATTATCTTTAAGGGAAAAGGTGAGACATCAGTTGAAAATATTTATAGACAAGTATAAGATCGGAGGGGAGATATGGAGGGCCATGATGGTTAGGAATAGGAACCCAGAAATCAAATTGAAAAGAAAGAAGAATTTTATTGACAGAATGAGAATACTTTTACAAAATAGGAACCAAGAGTGATCCCTCCTCCTAGGGTCTCCCTTTTTGAGCCACTATATTCCCAATTACTAAATGTTCAAAATACTTTTCCCTCTATCCTTTTATCCTCCTATTTATACAAATATTCCTCGAAGTAACTGTTTACTACTTGAACTCCCTTTTATTCTATATCCTAACAATACACCCCCTAGAAAACAACCTTGTCCTCAAGGTTGCAATATACTAAATTCCAGCATGTTTAATAGTTGATGAAAAAATAAAACTTTCCCCTGGGATCCCACTGTTGTGAAGTTGATAAGCCAGTTGGGTGCAAAGGGGTACAAAATTCTTTTTGAATCCGATCAATCTGCACTTTCCTGTAGTAGTTGCCAAATCACTGTTGTTTCCAATGATGATAAATCTTTCCCAAACACCATAGAGGCAAGTTCAACTTGGCAGTGAATTGGTGAACGACCTGGTCAGTAAATAAAAGGTGTTATGGAAAAATGAGCATGTCGCCCGAATCATGAATTGGGCTAGATGTGCCTTGGATTAGGCCCAATGAATTTTGGTCTTCAATTAGGATAGCTTAAGACCCTCTTTTCATGGACCCATCAGATACTATCAGCATATTGGGACTTACCCATGAAATATAAAAATAAACCCAACTTGCATAATACCCATTTTTCCCCTCTTTGTTTGTTCTCCCCAAAACCTCCAAGAACGGCTTTGGGTGGGACAGTTTTGGTTGTGATTCTTGTTTCTCTTCTTCAGTCATCATTTCAGCCAGCTCCAAGTTTTCACTTCCGTCTCGATCTCGACAAATGGGTCATCTCCATATTCTACAATTGTACCATGATTTCTGCTTTTTTCTTATCTTTCCAGCATTGTTTTCAGTGGTGATATAATTTTAGCCTTGTTTCTTGCCTTGATGACACCCAAGCCAATGGAATGGTCCACATCACTCTTCTGCCTTGCCCAAGAACAGGATTCTTAGTGGCTATCTGCTTCAGAAATGTTTTTCTGTTGCTGTGACAAGGTCTTCTCTCGAGAAGGTTTTACCTCCAACTTGTTCGACTCATCATCGTGTATCTGCACCCGTTGACCATCAACTTCTTAGTTATGCCAATCCCTCGACACTCTTCTTGATCAAAGGGGTTCAGTCTCTGCTCTTTCTTGGTCACAACCAAAATTCTGCCTTTTCAGCGCATGCTTCAGCATTTCCTTAGGCTCAACAAGGCTCTCCATGGGAGGAGGACTGTCAGCTCCATTCAAGACAGCCACAGAATTTTCCATTGCTCAAGCTCGCGATTTCATCTTCTCTCCTCCAGAGGTTTTCCCTTCTACAAAAGAGTCGCTGCTTTATTACTCTATGTTTTTCCATCTATCCTTGCATATACTCCTATTTATACAAATATTTTTCCAAATAACTAACTAGTTGCTCTAACTACTCTAACTCTAGTTCCCTTTTATTCTATATCTTAACCAAAATTAACCCCGTCAAGTTTCATAGACAAGACTCCTAAAAAAAAAATATCATAGATAAGAAAAAGCATTCATAAGCAATATCATTGATTGCGATGGGAGAGCACGGCGGAATGCCAAAAAAACTATCATTTTACTGCTATTTTAAGCAGACATGCCCACCATAAAACACCCTGGTGCCACCTACTTCGTAAATTGGCAAGGTTGTCAAAAAATCCACCACTGCAATCTGCCATGGCCGATATTTGACAACACTAATCATGCGTACCTAGCCCAACAAGCACTGAAACAAGAGAAGAGTTTTGAAGAGCAAAACAGCAACCAGGGAGCAACAGGTGAAGCTTGAACAAGAAGAAGAGCAACACCCAGCAGGAAGCTAGAACCTATGAGCTTGCAGGAGAGATTCAAGTAAGCTGTAACGCAAGAGGGGCTGAGGCAGAGAAGCTAGTGGAAGAAACGCATGTGGCTGAAGCATCTGAAGAAAAATGCAAGAAGACGTCTGTGGGTGGTGCCTGCCGGTTGCATGAGGCGTAGGCTCGAGAAGAAATGAAAAATCGGGTTAGGATTCTGATTTAGTCTAGCATGGGTTTTTAAAAAGTGGTGCGCGGAACCCTGCCTGAAAATAATTTAAGTACCAACCAATCCCATGAGCTTACATAGAAATCTCGGCCAATCCAACACACTCAAGATTTTCCTGTGAATCAGGATCGCTCAAGGATGGAAAAATCATAAGAAAGTGCAATCTTACACACCAACCCCCACTTTTAACTACCATGACACTAACGATAAATAGCACTAAAAAATCAATCTGTGGTAGCATTATGTCTAATCCATTAAAATACATCCCATTATGTTCCTAAACATATCAAATAAAGTATGCTGGCAGTCTAAGTATATGCATTCCCCAGTCAAGAACTGCATGGAAGTTCTGAAAGAAAAGCAAGTTAGCATATCAATAATGCTGCATATGGGAAAATGAAAGGTCTGTTGGTTAAGAAAGAGTGGGTAACGGGTTCCCCCTGTCTTTGTTTCTATTATATTCTATCTCATCCTATACCATTCTGTTCTTCAATATTCTAGTGCAAATCCTCGAAGAAAATTCTTTGCTCGCTACATAGGTACTAAGGAACTGAATGGACGTGGATAGGAAAAGATTCTCTACACTTGTATGTAAATCATGACCATGACTGTATCAGGTTCTTGATTTCAGTATGGACAAACATAATCAACACTGTATTGAACTTGTATCCAGGTGACAAGCAATCAGGCACCATGATGGCTATGATATGTAGAATCTTCTCACTTAAATCTAAGTGGGCTGAAATTAGCAACATATATCACTGCAAGGATTTACAAGGGAACCCCGCATGATTTGATTCTATAATGTAACTTGCATATTTTCAATATTACAGTCAATAATGTATTGCCAGGATTTATGGGAGTCAATGCATAGTTGAATATATTAGATTCATAGGAAATAGTTCAACTCTTTATTGTTATCTTGTAAAACTAAAATGTAATAATGTATCGATTCTTTTATGCATATAAATATCAAGGATGCTGACACCAAGTGCCCTTACTAAGTAATTCATAGAACTTCAATCTATTTTTTATCAGTCTGTTCAAAAAGTTTCCTATGTGTTTTATGTTAAAAAAAGACTTTACAAACAACATTAATAAGCACATATTCAAGGCATAATCAGATACCGATCATACTCATTAGAATTGTATTATATGCCTCACTCAATCTAATATATAAAACCTAGAAAGTTATGTAAGATGGACGCAATCAAGAAATAAAATCTATAGTCACCACTAAGTCGGTTAATACAGTGTTTATATATGAACAAGAAAACTTTTCCATGTGGCAAAAGCACTGCTGTATCATCTACAAATGGAATTAGAAAACAAAAATACCATGCTATTTCATCATATAAAAAAAAAAAAAAAAAAAAAAAAAAACTAGTCATCTAGCATGTACATACCTCAGCCGCCTCCATCAAGCGACCTTCTTCTTTATAAAGAATACCACAATGTGTGAGAGCACAAGCATTCTGAGAATCCAACTTAACAGCTTCTGAAAAACTATCAAAAGCAAGCCTACCCATATTCTGCATCTGCAAGCATATCCCTTTTCCAATGAGGGCCTCTACATTTCCACCATCACTCTCCAAAACACGCTCATACAAAGCAAGAGAGTCTGTAAACTTGTTCCTCGAACGCAGAATGTTGGCGAAAGAAATATCGTCTTTGACTTCAGATCTTTTATTCCCCGAAACAGTATCATCTCCACCAGCACTAACAGATGGTTCTTTCACTTTCAAAAAACCATTTTCTCCGCCTAACTCCTTTTCTTTTCCATTCCCATCATTTTCTTCCATCCAAGCCATCTTAATCGCACTTTCCTACCCACAAACAAAAACATTTTTCACAAAGTTATAATCTTGCACTCTTATCAACACAATGCCAATGACCAAAAAAACTGGAAGATAGCCATTTTGGCTGATGAATGCGTGAGGCGATGTCATTATAGTCCCTTGAGGGTGTTTGCGATTTCGATACATTCAGGAACTATAATGACAGCACCTCATACATTCAAAGACCAAAATCGTAGTTCTTCGTAAAAAAACCCAATATTCATAGTAACTTCAATACTAATAATAAATACAAACAACCACAACAATACATATTAATAAAAGGATCACGCTACCAAGAACCCTAAGGGCACTAATTAAGAAAGCTAAAAGTATAATTTTGCGTCGAAAACAACAAAATTTAAACTTTTAAAAAGTTGAATCAACAACTTCCAACACAAAAATTCTATATTTATTTACTTAAACAATGCCCTGAGAGCATTCATTGCACTTTTCAAAATAAAATACCAAAAAATGAATCATGAAATTCATCCAAAAAAAATAGAAAAACTAAAAACCCTAGCAAGTACGGAAAAAGGTAAAAATAAAATAAAAGAAATTGAAAATTAGGGTTTGGGAACTTACGAGAAGGTTCTAGAAAGCTGTTGTTGGTGTTGTTGAAGTGTAGGTGGAGAGAAGAAGGTGAAGATTAAAGGGAGAATGGAAGTTTTCCTCCGGTGAAGAGTGGCGGTGGTGGTGGTGGTGGCTGACACGCTCTTCTTCCTCTCCGGTGACGGCGTTTGGAGGATGAGTCCACACACTACCTGAGACTGTTTCGTTGATTACAACATTGGAATTGAATGGACGCAAAGGGACAACGCAGGCTTTTTCTTACTTTACTTTACTTTGCCCCTTTTATCATGCCACCATTATTAATCAACTCAAGTGTAAATTTTAAGCTGTGTTTTTTTATAAAATTTTAATTTTATATTTTGATTAAAATTATATATATAAATGTTTGTCATTTTTAAATTGTAATAAATTATAATTATATTTATTTTTTCATCAATCAATATCAATAATGTGTAATATATACACACATTAATTATATATATAAATTTATTGTTTGAGAAGGTGTGGTGTAATGGTTGTTGTTGATCATACGGCTGATGTGACGGAGGCTCTCCGGTGATGGCTCTGGCGGGTCTCCGACGGTGGAAGTCAGTGGTGGATTTTGATTACTGGTTCCGTCCATGGCGGAGCTGTTATTTTTTTCCCTTTCTTTTAATTTCCAAAATCAATTTTTTGTTTTTAAAAATTACATTTACACACATGACAAACATTAAATGAAGACACGTAATCAAAATCAAACACATCATCGCTAAAACACATGGGGGCCTTCAAACCATCAAGGGGAAAAAGGATGGGGTGCAAAATCATACAATTGACAAAAGATAGGGGGAAAAGTGCAATTAAATCAATTTAAAAAACAATAATTATTATCATTATAACAATTTCAACTTTAGCGTCGATTTACTTTAATTTTTAGTTTATGTTTTTATTATCCTTCTTGTCATATCATATTTTTCTTTAATTTTTAGTTTATCCCTCTCGATTTTCCTTATCCAATTTGTTATTTTTTAATAGTTTTTTTTTGTGGTGGCCAGGGTTTGAACACCGAACCTTGCATATATTATGCATTGTCCCCTCCTAACTGAGTTAAGCTCACGAGGACTGATTTTTAATAGTTTATCCCTTCATAACTATTTCTCTATATTTTGTAAATAACAAATTGCCATATCTTGCAAATAACAAAGACAAATACTACTCACACCCCTTAAAACACAAGTTACACCCCCAAAATGACCAATATACCCTTTAACTAAAATAATTTTTTTACTGAATCTAAAACCCTTTCATCGCATGTCTCGCTTAATCATTCAAACCCCATAAACTTAGTTCACGTATTCATCATTCAAACCCCAGAAACTTAGTTCACGTATTCATCATCCTCAAACACTCACACTGTTTTTGAAAGTCATCGCTATTTTCACGTATTCATCTCTCTAACCCTGACAAGGCCAAAAAGAAGGACTTGCACACGATTTCTGAACGCCTTCACCTCCTCATCTCTTTCCACTCGCATACTCTCAATAACATTCAATCACGTAAGATAGAAAAATTGATAAATATGTATAATTGATTGAAACGTAGGATAGAAAAATGTGAAATTGAGAGAAAGATAGTAGTTTTTAAAACTATGTCACATGGGAAATAGAAAATGAAAAGAGAGAAATAAACATCGTGTATAATATGATGGCGGGAGACTAGCGAGGATACAGTTTTGAGCGTAGAGAAATAGACAACTAGGTGATTTGCAACTTCAATTAAGGTAGAATAAAATAGCTAATTAAATCAATATTACCTCATTCCATTAATCCTAAATAGTTGAGTTATTAACTAGAAGATAGGAACAAACTAATAATAAGTAGAGCTGAGTAACAATAATTCCCACGTGTGTAACATTTAATATAACGTAATCAATTTCTAAATAGCTGAATGATGTCATAGTTCTAAGGCAATATCTTCTTTAACAGCATAAATCATCCCCAACCCTTATCTTTAACACACCCCTTCCCTACTACTATACCCACACATAGTTCATCTCTACCCAATCCTCCATCATTTCCTCAAATAACCACCCGAATTCAACATGACATTTCCAAACCACGACAACTTTATAGTTTTCGCGCTTCTACCTCATCCGTCATTTCTCCATTGCCAACGGATCCTATCAATGTGTTACAAGATCACAACTGGAAAATGGCTATTGAAAGAAGAATATGATGCTCTTTTTGAAAATAAGACGTGAGACTTAGTACCACGTCCGGCTAATGCTAATGTCATTCGTAGTTTGTGGATTTTCAGGCATAATAAAAAATCAGATGGTTCCTTTGAAATTAAATGTTTTCATGCGACTTGATTTTTTTTGAAGAAGCTAAATTAGCCCACCCAAATTGACACCAGAGAGAATCGAACCTGAGACCCAAATTGAAGAAGCATCTCAATTACGTGGTGTTTAGTTAACATGATTATTTAAATCATTCCTCTTTGGATTTGGTAAAATTTCTGGTATAGTCATGGATGAAATTTAAAAGCTTTCTCATATGACTTCCATAAATGGAGCACTCAACCACTCAATATTTAGGATAGAGTCTAATTGTAACTTGATGTTTAATTTTATTATGTGTTTGGTGTCACCGATTGTTTTGGTGCCCTTATGTAATAATTATGGTTGTAACTTTACCGTCCTAACACTCCTTGTGCTATCATCGTAAGCTTGTTTTGGTGCCCTTATGTAATAATTATAGTTCCAGCAGCCACAATTATAATCCAAGGTGCCCCATTGTGAAGAGTTTTGAGGGCAGGTCCATCATTTTCAGTTGTAGTTGAAACAAAAAGCACTCTATTCCATAGTTGTAAATGTTGATATAGCTACATGATCTTCATACAAAGACACGTCTTCAGCTCGTATAAATGTTATGTGACACTGTTTAATTTGAAACTTTCTCTTTTGGTATTTCATATCTTAAGACACCTACCTTTCTTTTTTATATATTTTTTTTAAGAATTCATTCTTTTTATATTATTCTCATATTCATAATAGTTTCCTATCAATAATTAAATTTGTGTTGAAGTAAAAATGAGACACTGGATCGAACATAATTTTTACAATTCATATGATAAGCCTTTACCATTAAACCGTATGTGTATATGTGTGTGCGCGCGCACGCGCTCGCGTGTTGTGCACGCACGCGTGCGTGTATGCGTGTATTACTTAATATTTCATATAGTTTCATTTTTTTTAAATGATTTTATATACTTTCACAAATTTATCTTCCTTCCATCCTAAATTATAAAAACAATTGCTTTCTTTATCCTAAAATTACAAGAAAAAAAAACAAATCTTTACCCTATTTAATCATGTTGTTTAAAGAAAACATCTTTCTAATTGTATTTTACTTATTATGAGAAAATTAAATGCAAATTGTATTCAATTTACACTCGCTTCGATTTTCTCCATAATCAATAAAATTTGTTTTTTTTTGACAAAATATAAAAATTGTTTAATGTCTCTTTAAACTCTTTTTATTTTTACAGTACTTATATATGAATTTAAACTCTTGCGATTTATTAGAAAATAGTGAAAATCAACATCTAAATCTCGCACTTTCATTTATGTTGTGGCCACAATGGTAAGATTTAGACTACCCCTTAAAGATTTAGGATCTGTCACATAATTAAGTAAATTTGCAAAATAAGAAAACATTAGTTTGTTTGTACCATTTGCAAATTAATTTATCTATGTGGTTAATTCTTATTGATTGTTGAAAACATTGATCTCTTATGTCTTAAAATGTTATATTTGGTTGCAGAGCGTAGTCATAGAGTTGTGGTTATCGTGCTGGTTTATGACATTACTGACAGAGCGTCTTTTAACGGTATCCTCCTTTCCATGATCTTATTTTTAGCTTAATAATTCAATGAATTCAATTGTATTTATGCACTAATATTTGAAAATTGTACGCTTCATTTCACCCATTTTTTTATTGTTAAGTTTCCATTGTTTATATTGTCTGTCTTTTCATTTAGTTTGCTTCTTTTTGTTCAGGTATTCAGGATTTCATTCAGGGTACTATTGGACAAACTTCTAATAATGTAATACTTGCGGGAAACAAATCCGATGTTGATGCTGAACAAAAGGTTTGTACATCTTAGAGTCTTTTCTCTTTATACTTCCTTTTAACTGGTTGGGGTATGATGATAGTTTGCATGCTTTGTGCGCTGTTTTTGTGTTATGTTTTTTATAAAACAATCAGACCTTATGAAAATGAGACTGCTATGGAGAAGCCCAAACCTGCTGTTTGGAGAGTATATACTCGTAGAGGAAAGGAGAATCTAGATGAGGGTGGTTAGTTACTGACGTGGCCCTGAACTTCAGGGAAGTTTGTTAGAGAATGGGGAATATAATGTTTTTTTTGGTTACATGAGAAAAGAAAAAGAAGAAGAAAGAAAAGAAAAAAAAAAAAGGGATTACATCCTTACAAAGGACACCCCAAGAGCATCAGCTAGCAAAGCTAATGACAAACTAGAAGGAGGCGTTTGGAGCATAATTAAAGGATCTACGTTATTAGCTCCCAACTTTGCTAGCACATCTGCACAAGCATTCCCTTCGCGAAGGGTGTGATGAAGCGATATTGACCAATCTTTTGCCATGAAATCTCTAATAATCTCTAGCTCATTCGAATAATGATGAAACTGAGATGTTCCCTTTGTGACAAGTTGAACCACATGCAAAGAATCTGAGAAACACATTACTTTCCTATATCCAGCCTGCCAACATAGTCTGATGCCCACTAAAAGTGCTTGTATTTCTGCATGGAGAATATTAGATAAACCTACACTCCCATAGAAACCAAATTGAAATGTTCCATCATGGTTACGCACCAAGCCACCAAACCCTGCCTTCCCTGGATTAGCAAGAGCACTTCCATCGACATTGAGAATCATGGCATCCTCATCCCCTTTATTCCAACACACCTCACGAATTGCTCGAGTGGAGTGGGAGGTTGGATTTTCAAACGCCTGTTTGGAAACATGTAGCTGAGTAAAGATAGAGGTTATGATCTGGTACTTCACAGGAGTTGTTCCCTCAAAAATAAATTTGTTACGAGAGATCCAAATATTCCACATTATTAATGGAGCTAAAATACCCGCTTCATCCACTAAAGTCGCGATGATCTTTGAAATATTTTCTAGACCAACCTTGTGACACATCGCTTGAACATCACTAAACCCACAATCAGCCCAAATTTCAACTGAGCGTGGACATAACATTAGACAATGAGAAATAGTTTCATCTTCACTGCAGAAAGGGCAAGTAGGAGTTAAAAGTACTCTCCGATGGTACAAGATACTTCTAGTGGGGAGAGACTTATGGCATGTTTGCCATAAGAAAAATTGCACACTTGCTGAGAGATGTAATTTCCAAATCCACGACCAAGATTCTTGAGAAACTTCATTATTATGTTGAGATAAGAGCCAAGTATAGCCATTTTTTGCGGTATATTGACCATTCAGACTAGCACTCCAAACCCAAGTATCTTCCAAGGAATCAACAAAACATGGAACTATATGTTGGATGGATGTAATAATATTAGGAGGCAACAAGGTATGTAAACTTGCAACATTACAAACCTCGCCATCCCACATGTCTCTGATCTTCAAACAAATATCACCTGGAGCAATATCCTGGACCACTTCACATAAAGGTTGCTTCAAAATCCAAGGTCGAAACCAAATATTTGTGTCCCCATCTCCTATTTTGAAGGTGAAACCGTCCTTCAAGAGAAGCAACGCTTTTAAAATTGCTTGCCAAGTTGGTGACCCATTAGTTGCTATATCCAAAAACAAAGCTCCTTCTTTCAAATATTTATCAGTCAACAAAGGGGAATATAATGTGAAGGGGGGGTTTTGATTAGATAGGATGAGTATTGATATATTTGTAATAGGAGAAATCATTCTCTGGAGGAGCATTGGCTCTGGTTCATGTTTGTAACTGAATCTCGTTTCCATTAATTAAATACTCTCCATTCACTTCATACATATATTTTTACTGTTCCATTACTTCATTTTGTGTGAGTTCCGTTAGTTTTTCATTGAATTAAACATAAGGCATTCCTTTTCTCTCTCCAGGTAACTTCCCGCGAGGGTAAAGAATTGGCTGATGGGCATAATTTCCTTTTCTTTGAAACCGTGAGTTGCAATATGCTTGATATTCACCTTTTGTTTGAATTATACGATTTCTTTCTACTTATTTTGAAAAAACACATGCAGAGTGCAATCACAGGCATCAATGTGAGTGAAGTTTATAATCAAATAGTAGAAGTAATCAAGTTGGGCTCTTCATGGAGGTACCTTGTTGACTTTTCCCAGTCTTGCATTTTTTTATATATTTAGAAATGCGTGTATGAATTTCTTCCCTCAATGCTATTTCCTTTTCTTCTAGAAGTAATATTTTTCCATCGTGTATCATCAAGTACTTATTCTGTTAACATGCAAAATAAGTACATAGTTTTTTTTTTTGAAAGAAAGATGAATAAGTACATAGTTTTGTTGCTTCCTTTTTGTGTTTTTGTATAAATAAAGTTATTTCCGTCTATGGTGGTTCAGGCCTTAACCAACAAGATCAGGTAGCCAAGTGAGGACAACTTTAGTTTCACTAGATTATTAATGGTGAGATATTTGTGTCTCTTTATTGTAGTTTCACTACCTTAATTTCTTTAATGGAGCTTGTATTGACAATGTATCTTTTACTTGAATAATGTAGGAGCCACTCAATGCTTGATGAAAATATTCAACATTGCAGACCTTCCAAGCATAAATGTCTTTTTTGAGTTGTTTGAAAATTGGAAGATGTAACAGTCTAAAACCAAAGCATAAGGACTTCTCCAAAAGTTAATTCTAGCAGCTTTTTTCAATTACACGGAGCTTTTCCTATTGCACCACACTTCGATTTCGACCGCAAACAAATCTCTTGATTTTATTTACTCTTTTTATTATTTTTTTGAGGTGTATTTTCTCTGTTTATTGGCAAGTTGCAACGCTATCACTTATTAATACAATTTTTCATAAAATGGTTATTGAATAATAAAAAAAGTACATCATTTTTCCTTTGACAAAAAGAATACGTCGTTGTTTCAAAAAAAATACGCCATTTTTTTTTACTGTACTATCATATCATTTTAAAATAATTCAGATCTCTTAATTTATTATTCTATATGGTTTTTATTTATATCATAAATTTTTTGCCTTAATGTATTCATTTATATCTATTAATAGAAAAATATGAGTTTGTATAGTCATAAAAAGAAAAATATGAGTTTGTATAACTATTTTATCAAACAATTTTCATTAAAGATATATTTTAAGCTGGTTATTAGAAAATAATTACAATAATAGCAACCAAACAACTTTGACTTTATTTAGAAAGCTCTTATTTTTTGTTTAAATAAAGTTTAAAGTAGCTTCTAAAGTTAAAAAAAAAACTGGGTCAAACGATACCTTAGGTATCGTAGACTATTTTAACTGAAATTGTGACTACTCATTTCACAACCATACTCATTGCACATTCAACAACTTCAAGGACTAAAGTGACTATAACCCTAACAAAAATTGAATCTCTACACATCCTCCACCATTCTCTCTTCCCTCCTTTTTCTCTAATTCTCAATGGCGTATCATGCAGAGTGTTTTGGATTATCATATATAAACTGTCGAGCCCATTCATATCTAGAGACTCCGCCACTCGCCGCTAAGAAGTTCAAGGCATTCTTAGTAAGAGAATATCATTTTCCTCCTGGAAACTGCAATGTCACTACCGACGATGAAGGAGAAACGCCTTCTGCTGCTGAAATCTGCGATGCCATTATTAATATGATAAAACGTTCGAATCCGAAAGACCATATGGTCGTGTATTTTTGCGGTCATGGAAATCGAGTGGAAACGAATGATAATAATAGTACTGGGTTTGTGGAGTATTTATGCTGCGGCGGCGTGGTGGGAGAACGCGAGACACGTTTGGAAGGTAATCGATTTCTAAACGAAACATAAAGTTTGTTGCTTCCTTTTTGTGTTGTTTGTATAAATAAAGTTATTTCCTTCTATGGTGGTTCAGGCCTTAACCAACAAGATCAGGTAGCCAAGTGAGGATAACTTTAGTTTCACTAGATTATTAATGGTGAGATATTTGTGTCTCTTTATTGTAGTTTCACTACCTTAATTTCTTTAATGCAGTTTTATTCACAATGTATCTTTTACTTAAATAATGTAGGAGCCACTCAATGTTTGATGAAAATATTCAACATTGCAGACCTTCCAAGCATAAATGTCTTTTTTTGAGTTGTTTGAAAATTGGAAGATGTATCTATTTTGAATTTTTTTGCAATTCAGTGTTCATACTGATTTACTATTAAGTTAGTTGTTATTTTGTGTAGCTATCGTGCAATTATAAGAAGATGTAATGACTGAAAAAACTCAGTGTTTATTGAACTAGTTTGTGAAATAGCTGCCGTATTCAATTTACACTTGCTCCGATTTTCTCCATAATCAATAAAAATTGTTTAATAACTCTTTAAACTCTTTTTATTTTTACAATACTTATATATGAATTTAAACTCTTGCGGTTTATTAGAAAATAGTGAAAATCAACATCTAAACCCCACACTTTCATTTATGTTGTGGCCACAATGATAAGATTTAGACTACCCCTTAAAGATTTAGAATTTGTCATATAAAATTAAGTAAATTTGCAAAATAAGAAAACATTAGTTTGTTGGTACCATTTGCAAATTAATTTATCTATGTGGTTAATTCTTATTGATTGTTGGAATAAATTGTCGACATTTCATTAAAGATAGTCTAGAAAATAACCGGTCACAATCGCTCAATATTATATCTTACCATAGTTGATTTGAAAGGTTGTGTCAAGTTGTTCACGTGTGGACATCAATAAACATAACATATGTATAAAAATATGGAATAGGAATGCATGTAAAAATAGGAATCTTACATCCTAGAACAATATATGAGAATCACAACATATGAATTTAAAAATGATGATGCATATACGCAATAGTTTTCTACATTATTTTTGTGTGTGAGTTTATTTTCGGTGGATTACCACTTCATTTAAGACCAAAAACAAAGCCACATAAGATAATTATCCTAGCTAAATATAAATAGCTAATTAATCATGTGTCTTTCTGAAACATTTCATGTAAAGACAACACTTACTAAGCTGCTATTCAACAACCAAAGGTTGATCTTACCAAATCTCTTCCATAATTATAGACTCCAAATTATAGCTCTACAAAAAATATAGTTCAACTTGATGACATCTCATAAAAAATCATAGACTCCAAATTATTGATACTACAAACACATCCAAACACCTTTTTCATACACATCGAAATACCATACAAACACATCCAAGCACCTTTTTTCATCACATCGTCCTTTGTTCCACTGTTTGGTGTTTAGGTTATGAATTGTAATATTATGATTATCCATCCTCAATTAAGGATAACCAACTTTCTCTTTTAGTCCATTGTTGATATTAAAGAAGTTAAAGAGTTAAAAATATTACTCTCTCCGTCCCAAATTATATGACGATTTGATCATTTCACACAAATTAAAAAGTATAATTAATGTTATATGAGAAAGAAAAATTTATATATAAATCATTTCACAAAATTATCATTCATTAATGATATAAGGAAGATAAATGAAAGTGTTGAAAAAATAAATATTAATAAATAGTTGAGAGTAGAAAAAACATTTAACGTTTCATTGGTATTGTAAAATAATTTATAATTTGAGACAATTTTTTTTCTCTAAAACAACTTATATCTTCAAACAGAGGTAGGAACATACTCACTCCGGTCTTATTTACAAGAGAAAGTTGACTTTTTAGATACATTGAATAACTTATGTATCTAGTCAAAAATCTAAACCAAATACATAAATTATTTAATGTATCTAAAAAATTAACTGTCTCTTGTAAATAGGACCGGAGGGAGTATTAATTAACATAGTACTCTCACCACTGTTTCAAAATGAGCGTCGTTTTAACAAAAAAAAATGTTTCAAAATGAATGTTACTTGCACTTTTCAATGTAGAATCACTATTGTACTTCCAATTGTATCCTCAAATTAATTGAGTGTACACTTTTTCTAAAACATTACACCAATAATAAATAAGGTTGGTTTAGTCTAGTGTACACTCTCAACTATTTAAACATTAAACAAGTCTTTAAAGAATTTCCTAAGAGTACTCGTTAACATTTTTCTTGATTTAGTCTAGTGTAGTTACACTAACATGTGATAAATGTTAAAAAATGAGGAATTTGAAATTTAAATCTCAACCTCTCCATGTTAGTAAAGTAGTTGTAGTATACCAACTGAGTTACACTCATACAAACATAATTTTATTTTAAGAAAGTAGAGAAATATAGTTTTAAACCCCGTCTTATAACAATAAGTAATAAATTTTTATTTTGACAAAATAAAATTTTAGTCTTAGCAACCAAAAAAGAAAGACAAAATGAAATTTAGAAATTTTAATTGATTTGCATCATTTTTTTTGTCAAAAAGGTTGAGAGACTTTATTGTATAATAAAATTTTAGGATGATGTATGGTAACCCGTCTAACAATAACTTTTATTTCTATATAGATAAATGGAAGATTCCACTTTATCCAAATCAACAACTATATACTTTTTATTATATGATGATTATATTTATACTATTTTAAAATAAACATTAATTGATAGAATCGTAAAACAAACGGACAAACATTCATAGAGTATTTAAATTCAAAGTTTTACTATTATTAAATACTCCATCAGTTTCATAATATTTATCGTTTTTGAAGAATTTACACATACCAAAAAATCAAATAAATTTTGTTAATTTTGATTAAATTCTTTGTGTTTTTTCTACAATACCCTTAACCAATTATTATTTCATTTTATCATTTCTCTTTCTGCAATAAATAGATAAGGGTAGTATTGATAAATCAATATTTAATGTTGCATTGAAACTTGAAAGTGACAAATAAAATGAAACAAAATTATTCTCTAAAAGCGACAAATATTGTGAAACGAAGGGAGTACTTAGTAAACATTTTGAAGTTTTTCTTACATTTTCTCTGTAAGAAAAATAATTTTCAACCGGGTAAAGTTACTAAACATGTCCATTTTATCTCATACGAAGCTCGAATACGGGTGCGGGTACGATAAGGGTATATGGATACACATTTTTTTTTTTAAATTTAGGATACGATACGACTAAGATACGTCAACAAAATATTTATATTAAAACTTATATGTATGTGAAATACTTGAAGAAAATAAACATTCATTACTCTTCATACGATTTTTTTAAAATGATACATGTGATAAAAATAAAAAAATGTAAAGTTTTCTTATAAATCATATTATATTTTCATATGTTGGGATATCGAAAGAATCATCATTAAAAGAACTCAACACAAATTTTATCTAATGTTGATTAATTGAATCAGCCCTTTCTTATTACCTTCATCCACAAGAAGTATAATTTTAA
The DNA here is from genome assembly GCF_051527215.1 of Medicago sativa. Taxonomy (NCBI): domain Eukaryota; kingdom Viridiplantae; phylum Streptophyta; class Magnoliopsida; order Fabales; family Fabaceae; genus Medicago; species Medicago sativa. Next base: position 57,352,905 of record NC_140749.1, read on the forward strand.
TTGGTTCATCGAGAAACAATTCTACTGATGCATATCTAAAATTGAATCACATACATCTCTACTAAATTCTTACAACATTGTCTCACTTTTTTACCCTTCATTTTTTTCTTCTAGGATACATATTTGTGAAGTATCTTATAAGTATCCTCGTGTATCTGTGGAGTATCATATAAGTATCCGATAAAATAGTTTTTAAAAATTAAAATAATTAATTATGATACTTTGCGGATACGTATCCGTGGAGTATTGGTATCCGATACAAGTACGTTTATGTTTTAGTGTATCCGGGCTTCATATTCATCCTCAATAGGGGAAGACCGACATATAATTTTGAAACATATGCATGATTCCTTAAAAAAAAACATATGCATGAGAACACTAATACACCATAAACCCTAAAATATTAATTGCATTTTTTCTTAAATACTTCCAATTATTTAAGAATACGACAATGTTAAATGTTACTCCCTCCGTTCTACAATAGATGACCCATTTGAAAATGTGCAATTTTGACCTAACTTACTTTGACCATATTTTTCTATTAATATACAAAGATAAATTATCATCAAGATGTTGTTAGATTCGTCTCGATGAGTATTTTCAAAATATCAAATTTTTTATAATAGATTAGTAAAGTTATTTAAGATCAAAATTATGCATTGGTGTATGTGATGAGGTCAACTATGTCATTTAATATGAGACGGGGAGAATAATAATTCTCTTATAAATAGGTCATATCCGAAACAAGCAAGTATCAACTGACCCCGGGAACCACCCGACCCGTTTGACATATATCCGGGTTTTAACGCATTGAATAACGAAAATTGCTGTTGACACATTGCAAAAGGCTGTGGCACACATGTAAAATACGTTTTTGCCCCCTCGGCAGTTAACTGCCGAATTATGAAACCGGCTGCAGTTAACTACCGAGGAAAACTTCGGCAGTTAACTACCGAGGAAAATTGAAAACTTCGGCAGTTAACTGCCGAGGAATCCTCAAACCTTTTTTTTTTTTTTTACAAAAACCATTAATTCTTTTTATTCTTTAAACTTAAATTTTCCTTAATTAAATTTAATTCTTTAATCCTTTTAAGGAATTAAACATAATTCTTTTCATGATTTCATTCATGTGATTTTGTTGCCATAAATGAAGAAATATGAATTTTGTTGGCATTAAATACACGATTCTTTTTATAAAGTTGTTGATTTCATTCATATGATTTTGTTGCCATAAATAAAAAAATATGAGATCATAGAATTACTACATATTCAATCACTTGTATTAATTAAAAAAATGTTTTTTTTCTTTTCATGATTTCATTCATGTGATTTTGTTGCCATAAATGAAGAAATATGAATTTTGTTGCCATTAAATACACGATTCTTTTTATAAAGTTGTTGATTTCATTCATATGATTTTGTTGCCATAAATAAAAAAATATGAGATCATAGAATTACTACATATTCAATCACTTTTATTAATTAAAAAAATGTTTTTTTTTGAAGAATAGAAAAGTGGTTTTATTTGTACAAAAAAAAGGTATTATTGATAGAATAATTACAAATATAATTATTTGAAAGAGAGATGAATAATATCTGAAATATGATAATTTGTGAACAACAAAAAAATATCTTAAATATTATAATTAATTACTAATAATTACAAATATAATTATTCTATCATTTGTAACGTTTTTTGTTGTTGCATTTTTTTATTGAATTATCATTTTAGGTCCATTAACTACCGAATATTATTCATCTCTCATATTTCTTCATTTATGGCAACAAAATCACATGAATGAAATCATAAAAAAAATTGTGTTTAATTCCTTAAAAGGATTAAAGAATTAAATTTAATTAAGGAAAATTTAGGTTTAAAGAATAAAAAAATTAATAGTTTTTGTAAAAAAAAAAAAAAGGGTTTGAGGATTCCTCGGCAGTTAACTGCCGAAATTTTCAATTTTCCTCGGTAGTTAACTGCCGAAGTTTTCCTCCGTAGTTAACTGCATCCGGTTTCATAATTCGGCAGTTAACTGCCGAGGGAACAAAAACGTATTTTACATTCACAACCTTATGCAATGTGTCAACAACAATTT